>NC_091282.1:1102026250-1106991250 GCF_032444005.1 Ranitomeya imitator | reverse complement strand
CATAAAGGACGTAGACATCCCGCGTCTCTGGTCGAGGCCTGGCGGCCTCGACCAATCAGCAACGGGCACAGCGACAATGATGTCATAATGGTTGCCATGGCAACAATGATTCCAGAATTCGCGTCAGACTGTGCCCGTCGCTGATTGGTCGAGGCAACCTTTATGACATCATTGTCGCCATGGCAACCATTATGACATCATCGTCGGTGTGCCCGTTGCTGATTGGTCGAGGCCTGGCGGCCTGTTGTGAATTCTGTGGCAGAGCTCCCTCCTGTGGTCACAAGTGGTACTTCGGCTGATTCTCCCTGTGAGCTTCCGTTGGTGGAGGAGAGTGGTACTGCGGCTTCTGAGTTTCCTTCCTCAGGTGATGTGGTGAAGTCGTTAGGTGCTGCTCTATTTAACTCCACCTAGTGCTTTGATTCTGGCCTCCAGTCAATGTTCTAGTATTGGACTTGTTTCCTCCTGGATCGTTCCTGTGGCCTGCTGCTCTGCATAGCTAAGTTCCGCTTTGCTATTTTGTTTGCTGTTTTTTCGTTCCAGCTTGTCTATTTGTTTTTTCTTTCTTGCTGGTAGCTCTGGGACACAGAGGGTGTACCTCCGTGCCGTTAGTTCGGTACGGAGGGTCTTTTTGCCCCTTTGCGTGGTTTTTGTAGGGTTTTGTGTTGACCGCAAAGTTACCTTTCCTATCCTCGCTCTGTTCAGAAAGTCGGGCCTCACTTTGCTAAATCTATTTCATCTCTACGTTTGTCTTTTCATCTTACTCACAGTCATTATATGTGGGGGCTGCCTTTTCCTTTGGGGTATTTCTCTGAGGCAAGGTAGGCTTATTTTCTATCTTCAGGCTAGCTAGCTTCTCAGGCTGTGCCGAGTTGCATAGGGAGCGTTAGGCGCAATCCACGGCTGCCTCTAGTGTGGTTGGAGAGGATTAGGGATTGCGGTCAGCAGAGTTCCCACGTCTCAGAGCTCGTTCTATGTTTTCGGGTTATTGTCAGGTCACTGTATGTGCTCTGACCTCTATGTCCATTGTGGTACTGAATTACCTTATCATAACAGTACTCGAGGCCCAAAGTACTAATGATTCTCAATAGAGGGAAAAAAGAAGTTCTGAGACCATTTTTTTTTCTCTGCACTGTGTTTTGCCTTTTTTTTCCCCTAGACATTTGGGTGGTTCAGGACACAGGTGTAGCGATGGACATTAAAGGTCTGTCTTCATGTGTGGATCAGCTCACGGCAAGAGTACAAAATATTCAAGACTTTGTGGTTCAGAATTCTATGTTAGAACCAAGAATTCCTATTCCTGATTTGTTTTTTGGAGATAGAACTAAATTTCTGAGTTTCAAAAATAATTGTAAACTATTTCTGGCTTTGAAACCTCGCTCCTCTGGTGACCCAGTTCAACAAGTTTGGATCATTATTTCTTTTTTACGTGGAGACCCTCAGGACTGGGCATTTTCTCTTGCGTCAGGAGATCCTGCATTAAGTAATATCGATGCGTTTTTCTTGGCGTTCGGATTACTGTACGATGAACCTAATTCAGTGGATCAGCCCCCCTGACGAAGGAGTCCTCACTCCGAAACGCGCGTCGGGAGACGTGCCGTCCTTTTCTGGCCACACCGGAGTGTCCCCCTGTTTAGGTACGTGATGCCTGACGTTACAGCGTCTGCTGTTCTATATTCTTATTGGTGTACCATATACTATGGGTTTCTCCCGGTCTATAGGGGTAATAGTGTATGAGTGGTGCATACTATCATCGGTGCAACCTTAGTATTGGCTATAGGGAGGCTATCCAGGACATTATAGCTTATTGCTAGACAGTTGGGTAACAGTCTTAACCCAGTGTGGTATATATACGTTGACAGTGTACAATTGTCGTTTATTATTCCTGGTGCTGTCTTCATGCCTGTGTTGCATATCTCACCCTCTGTTATATAAGCACTCTCACAATGTTGTGGCTATCCCCCGCTACGTACATCTTATATTTGGGGATCCAGGTTTCCTGTGTCAGCAGGTTTGCTTGTTTTCACGGTAGCATGTTGGTGCGGTGACTCGCACCAGTTGTCCATTTTGTCGCATCATGTTCCTATGTTGTCATACTTTTTAGATATTTGTGTATTCTAATAAAGATTGTTTATTTATGCAAACTTTCCAATTATAGTCGTTCTTTTTGTGGTTTCCACATCCCCGTTGTATTGTCGTTTTCACGACTTGGAGCTTTTAGTATCCGTTATTTGCGCAACATTGAGAACTAGCATTCAGTCTATTGTGCGTGATGTTGCTATTTAATACCTATTTTTTTCTATTCAGTGGATCAGGCAGAGAAAAATTTGCTGGCTCTGTGTCAGGGTCAGGATGAGATAGAGGTATATTGTCAGAAATTTAGAAAGTGGTCCATACTCACTCAATGGAATGAAGGTGCGCTCGCAGCTATTTTCAGAAAGGGTCTCTCTGAAGCCCTTAAGGATGTCATGGTGGGATTTCCTATGCCTGCTGGTCTGAATGAGTCTATGTCTTTGGCCATTCAGATCGGTCGACGCTTGCGTGAGCGTAAATCTGTGCACCATTTGGCGGTATTACCTGAGCTTAAATCTGAGCCTATGCAGTGTGATAGGACTTTGACCAGAGTTGAACGGCAAGAACACAGACGTCTGAATGGGCTGTGTTTCTACTGTGGTGATTCCACTCATGCTATCTCTGATTGTCCTAAGCGCACTAAGCGGTTCGCTAGGTCTGCCACCATTGGTACTGTACAGTCAAAATTTCTTCTGTCCGTTACCTTGATCTGCTCTTTGTCATCGTATTCTGTCATGGCATTTGTGGATTCAGGCGCTGCCCTGAATTTGATGGACTTGGAGTATGCTAGGCGTTGTGGGTTTTTCTTGGAGCCCTTGCAGTGTCCTATTCCATTGAGAGGAATTGATGCTACGCCTTTGGCCAAGAATAAGCCTCAGTACTGGACCCAGCTGACCATGTGCATGGCTCCTGCACATCAGGAGGTTATTCGCTTTCTGGTGTTGCATAATCTGCATGAGGTGGTCGTGTTGGGGTTGCCATGGCTACAAGTCCATAATCCAGTATTAGATTGGAAATCCATGTCTGTGTCCAGCTGGGGTTGTCAGGGGGTACATGGTGATGTCCCATTTCTGTCAATTTCGTCATCCACCCCTTCTGAGGTTCCAGAGTTCTTGTCTGATTACCGGGATGTAGTTGATGAGCCCAAGTCCGATACCCTACCTCCGCATAGGGATTGTGATTGTGCTATCGATTTGATTCCTGGTAGTAAATTCCCAAAAGGTCGACTGTTTAATTTATCTGTGCCTGAGCACGCTGCTATGCGGAGTTATGTGAAGGAGTGCTTGGAGAAGGGGCATATTCGCCCGTCATCGTCGCCATTAGGAGCAGGGTTCTTTTTTGTAGCCAAGAAGGATGGTTCGCTGAGACCTTGTATAGATTACCGCCTTCTAAATAAGATCACGGTTAAATTTCAGTACCCCTTGCCGTTGTTATCTGATTTGTTTGCTCGGATTAAGGGGGCTAGTTGCTTCACCAAGATAGATCTTCGTGGTGCGTATAATCTTGTGCGTATTAAGCGAGGCGATGAATGGAAAACTGCATTTAATACGCCCGAGGGCCATTTTGAGTATCTAGTAATGCCATTCGGACTTGCCAATGCTCCATCAGTGTTTCAGTCCTTTATGCATGACATCTTCCGAGAGTACCTGGATAAATTCCTGATTGTGTACTTGGATGACATTTTGATCTTCTCGGATGATTGGGAGTCTCATGTGAAGCAGGTCAGAATGGTGTTTCAGGTCCTGCGTGCTAATTATTTGTTTGTGAAGGGATCAAAATGTCTCTTTGGTGTTCAGAAGGTTTCATTTTTGGGGTTCATCTTTTCCCCTTCTACTATCGAGATGGACCCTGTTAAGGTCCAAGCCATCCATGATTGGACTCAGCCGACATCTCTGAAAAGTCTGCAAAAGTTCCTGGGCTTTGCTAATTTTTATCGTCGCTTCATCTGCAATTTTTCTAGTATTGCTAAACCATTGACCGATTTGACCAAGAAGGGTGCTGATGTGGTCAATTGGTCTTATGCTGCTGTGGAAGCTTTTCAAGAGTTGAAGCGTCGTTTTTCTTCTGCCCCTGTGTTGTGTCAACCAGATGTTTCTCTTCCGTTCCAGGTCGAGGTTGATGCTTCTGAGATTGGAGCAGGGGCTGTTTTGTCGCAGAGAAGTTCTGATTGCTCGGTGATGAAGCCATGCGCCTTCTTTTCCAGGAAATTTTCGCCTGCTGAGTGAAATTATGATGTGGGCAATCGAGAGTTGCTGGCCATGAAGTGGGCATTCGAGGAGTGGCGTCATTGGCTTGAAGGAGCTAAGCATCGCGTGGTGGTCTTGACTGATCATAAGAACTTGACTTATCTCGAGTCTGCCAAGCGGTTGAATCCTAGACAGGCTCGTTGGTCGTTGTTTTTTGCCCGTTTTGACTTTGTGATTTCATACCTTCCGGGCTCTAAAAATGTGAAGGCGGATGCTCTGTCTAGGAGTTTTGTGCCCGACTCTCCGGGTTTATCTGAGCCGGCGGGTATCCTCAAAGAGGGAGTAATTGTGTCTGCCATCTCCCCTGATTTGCGGCGGGTGCTGCAAAAATTTCAGGCTAATAAACCTGATCGTTGCCCAGCGGAGAAACTGTTTGTCCCTGATAGGTGGACGAATAAAGTTATCTCTGAGGTTCATTGTTCGGTGTTGGCTGGTCATCCTGGAATCTTTGGTACCAGAGAGTTGGTGGCTAGATCCTTTTGGTGGCCATCTCTGTCGCGGGATGTGCGTTCTTTTGTGCAATCCTGTGGGATTTGTGCTCGGGCTAAGCCCTGCTGTTCTCGTGCCAGTGGGTTGCTTTTGCCCTTGCCGGTCCCGAAGAGGCCTTGGACACATATCTCTATGGATTTTATTTCAGATCTTCCCATCTCTCAAAAGATGTCAGTCATTTGGGTGGTCTGTGATCGCTTCTCTAAGATGGTCCATTTGGTACCCTTGTCTAAATTACCTTCCTCCTCTGATTTGGTGCCATTGTTCTTCCAGCATGTGGTTCGTTTACATGACATTCCAGAGAATATCGTTTCTGACAGAGGTTCCCAGTTTGTTTCGAGGTTTTGGCGAGCCTTTTGTGGTAGGATGGGCATTGACTTGTCTTTTTCCTCGGCTTTCCATCCTCAGACTAATGGCCAGACCGAACGAACCAATCAGACCTTGGAAACATATCTGAGATGCTTTGTTTCTGCTGATCAGGATGACTGGGTGTCCTTTTTGCCTTTGGCTGAGTTCGCTCTTAATAATCGGGCCAGCTCGGCTACCTTGGTTTCGCCGTTTTTCTGCAACTCTGGGTTCCATCCTCGTTTCTCTTCAGGGCAGGTTGAGTCTTCGGACTGTCCTGGTGTGGATACTGTGGTGGACAGGTTGCAGCAGATTTGGACTCATGTAGTGGACAATTTGACCTTGTCCCAGGAGAAGGCTCAACGTTTCGCTAATCGCAGACGCTGTGTGGGTCCCCGACTTCGTGTTGGGGATTTGGTTTGGTTATCTTCTCGTCATATTCCTATGAAGGTTTCCTCTCCTAAGTTTAAACCTCGTTTCATTGGTCCGTATAGGATTTCTGAGGTTCTTAATCCTGTGTCTTTTCGTCTGACCCTTCCAGATTCTTTTTCCATACATAACGTATTCCATAGGTCATTGTTGCGGAGATACGTGGCACCTATGGTTCCATCTGTTGATCCTCCTGCCCCGGTTTTGGTGGAGGGGGAGTTGGAGTATATTGTGGAGAAGATTTTGGATTCTCGTGTTTCAAGACGGAAACTCCAGTATCTGGTTAAGTGGAAGGGTTATGCTCAGGAAGATAATTCCTGGGTCTTTGCCTCTGATGTCCATGCTCCCGATCTTGTTCGTGCCTTTCATATGGCTCATCCTGGTCATCCTGGGGGCTCTGGTGAGGGTTCGGTGACCCCTCCTCAAGGGGGGGGTACTGTTGTGAATTCTGTGGCAGAGCTCCCTCCTGTGGTCACAAGTGGTACTTCGGCTGATTCTCCCTGTGAGCTTCCGTTGGTGGAGGAGATGGTACTGCGGCTTCTGAGTTTCCTTCCTCAGGTGATGTGGTGAAGTCGTTAGGTGCTGCTCTATTTAACTCCACCTAGTGCTTTGATTCTGGCCTCCAGTCAATGTTCTAGTATTGGACTTGTTTCCTCCTGGATCGTTCCTGTGGCCTGCTGCTCTGCATAGCTAAGTTCCGCTTTGCTATTTTGTTTGCTGTTTTTTCGTTCCAGCTTGTCTATTTGTTTTTTCTTTCTTGCTGGTAGCTCTGGGACACAGAGGGTGTACCTCCGTGCCGTTAGTTCGGTACGGAGGGTCTTTTTGCCCCCTTTGCGTGGTTTTTGTAGGGTTTTGTGTTGACCGCAAAGTTACCTTTCCTATCCTCGCTCTGTTCAGAAAGTCGGGCCTCACTTTGCTAAATCTATTTCATCTCTACGTTTGTCTTTTCATCTTAACTCACAGTCATTATATGTGGGGGCTGCCTTTTCCTTTGGGGTATTTCTCTGAGGCAAGGTAGGCTTATTTTCTATCTTCAGGCTAGCTAGTTTCTCAGGCTGTGCCGAGTTGCATAGGGAGCGTTAGGCGCAATCCACGGCTGCCTCTAGTGTGGTTGGAGAGGATTAGGGATTGCGGTCAGCAGAGTTCCCACGTCTCAGAGCTCGTTCTATGTTTTTGGGTTATTGTCAGGTCACTGTATGTGCTCTGACTTCTATGTCCATTGTGGTACTGAATTACCTTATCATAACAGCGGCCTCGACCAATCAGAGACACGGGATGTCTACGTCCTTTATGACATCATCGTCACTGTGCCCGTCGCTGATTGGTCGAGGCCGCCAGACAATCATCATTGTCCATATACTACGGGGACATGCATATTCTAGAATACCCGATGCGTTAGAATCGGGCCACAATCTAGTGATGTCATAAAGGATGTAGACATCCCGCGTCTCTGATTGGTCGAGGCCGCCAGGCCTTGACCAATCAGCAACGGGCACAGCGACGATGACGTCATAATGGTTGCCATGGCGACGATGATGTCATAAAGGTTGCCTCGACCAATCAGAGACGTGGGATTTCTACGTCGATGCTGTGCCTCGACCAATCAGAGACGCGGGATTTCCTGGACAGACAGACAGACAGAAAGACAGACAGAAAGACAGACAGAAAGACAGACAGATGGAAAAACCCTTAGACAAATATATATATAGATGGAGCATCATGTGTGGCCATTATACAGTATGGAGCATCATGTGAGTGTGGCCATTGTACAGTATGGAGCACTGTGTGGCCATTATACAGTATGGAGCATCATGTGTGGCCGTTATACAGTATGGAGCATCATGTGTGGTCATTATACAATATGGAGCACTGTGTGGCCATATTTTTTTGTTTATAATTACTGTTTATGAAACAGTGTGATTAGCAATGCTAAATGGCTGTGGTTCGGATGTGGATATGGGTGTGACTAGTTGTGAAATGGGTGTGGTCAGAGGCATGGCTTAAAATGTGCCGCTGCAAGCGCCGCAAACTTTATTCCTCTTTCCCCTCTTCAAAAGTTGAGAGGTATGGTTTAACTGCGCCCCTACTTGTATATGTTTGAGGAAAAGGTGTGTGTAAATGGGTGTGGCTTACAAAATGGGTGTGGTTTTCCTACACACACAGAACCTGTTGTAAAAAATTTGAATCCCACCCCTGCCTATATGTTTACATAACTTTGTTGCGCTTTGGGGGGCTCCCCGGGGAGATTTCTTGCACAGGGACCCTCTGCAGTCTGTGTCCGCCCCTGGGTTAGTGAGTAGTAAGAATAGGACCTGTGTTGTATCTGCAGTAATAGGTCTTGTTCCCCAGTGCAAAACTGGTAGTAAACAAACCATCTAGAAATGACAAGAACTGCATGTTCCCTGCACATACTCACAGCTTTGTACCCCTGAGGACTTCATCACTGTAAACATTGGGTCCTTTGGCCTGTGTTGGATCTAATGTAAGAGAAGGCAGTCTTCGCTGAGTGGTTGTTTTCCTAGAAGGAGTGTGCAGAATCCGAGAGGATGAAAAAATACTGTTGTCACTCAATCTTCCATGTCGATTTCGTGCAGAGTTTAAAACCCTTGGCAGAACAGATAAACTTTTATCTTCTTGATCACTTGAAATAAAAGGAAATAGACAATAATTTTTCCTGGATGGCAATTCATAAAAACATCAGCAAATCATGTTTTAACTGTTGCATTTATGGTGCATGTTTGAACCTGCACATAGTTTCTCATGTATACACATAATTTGGAAACTACCGTATATGCTTTGTACAACAACATCTCACCAATACATGCAAATACCGTGACTTCATTTAACAGGGAAATGTAAAGAATACACTTTCCTTGTAAATGAATGGTAGGCAAAGTGTGACTGTTCTGGAGTATATATCATGGGGGTTTCCATAAAGTCAAATACTTTACACTTATCGATAAGTTGCATACTCAGTCAGCATATATATTTATTTACAGTGCAGCATTGTACAGCTAGAGTATGTTCCCACGGTCAGTAAACGCTGTGGGCTGAACGTTGCATACATCCGCAGCGTCCAACCTGCAATGGCCAGATGTTACAGCATGGTGGATGGGATTTCAAGAAATCCCATGCCCACTATGCGTGCACCAGCTCCGGCAGCTTCCCTGCCGAGACAGACATGCAGCACGTCTTTCCAGACCGCAGCATGTCTATTTATCTTGAGACGCGAGCCTCCGCAGGATAAATGTCAGATGTACAATGTATTGGGTGTGGTGATTCTGCACAGTTCAGTGATCACATGCGAAATCACTTGCGTTCAAAAGCCGGCAGCGCTTTGGACGCAGTGAACATGTGCTGCGTCCAAAGCGCTGCCTAATGCTGAATGTTTGCACATACCCTTAGAAGCTTTCTTTTTATTTTAATGTAGGTATGCCTATAAAAGAAAGAAGACAAGTCATACTTACCACCGCGATCCTCCTCTGTTCAGGCGCTGCTGAACCAACAGTCTCCACCAGACTACCAGAGTTGACCGCTGAGGCTACAAACTGTGTGCAGGATCAGGTGACTATTGGTATGGATGTCATCATCTCTGGTCCAGCAGAGACTGTCAGAGCAGCAGGCGGATTCCAGTGATATGTATGGCTTTTTTTCCCTTTTAAAACATGGCAATTTCATAAAAAAATAAAAAAAATAGTGGAAAGAAATTAAACACACCAGAAACTATGGTCTTCTTTGGAGACCTGGGCTGAGAGAGAATTTTTCCAGAGTGAGTTCTACACTTAACTAGTGTAGCAGTGCAAGCGGTGCTATGACAGTTTCCTGTAAGCCCCAGATAGCTTGGCTGAGATAGCTATTGATGAGAATTGTCTGTTGTTAGCGTGGAAGAGATTTACTGTTATTCTGCAACTCTCACGCTCTGAGCCTCTGCCAAAGCACATTCACACAGGTAACGTAGAAATCAGGAAGACAAATACCTGAACCCGACAGGCCCCTGTTCAGACTAGGAAAAAAACCCAAGGAATAAAGAAATCACACACAACACAACTGCAATCAACAGAAACTACAGTAAAGTGAATGAATCCAACAAAGTCTATCACCAACATGAAACATCTTTAGTGGAAGATATTTAAAGCTGCACCCGAAAGGTGATAGGGCAGACAAACAGAGTAAATGAAAAACATCTGTTACTCAAAACCGACAGAAACAAGGATAACATAACTGAAACACCCAAAGAAAAGGTGAATCTGTTGTGGCTCGGCAGAAAGAGACTCCAACCACAGAACACAGAACCAAGGGTCTGAATCCAGAGACGTGACAATAAGCACTAACCTTCATGCTTCTTAGTAGTATAACCACCAAGCTCCATCCTTCTTAGTAGTGTTACTCCCAAGTTCTGTGCTTCTTATAAGTATAATGCCCAAGCTCTATGTCTCTTAGTATAACCACCAAGGTGTGTGCTTCAGATAAATGTAAGCGCCAAGACTACAAACTGTTCCTCTTATGAAGCAACTATCAAGCTTTGTGCCTTATTGATGCATAACTGCTAGACTTCATGCTTCTTAGTAGTAGTATAACCACCAATCTCCATGCTTCTTAGTAGTATAATCCTCAAACTCTGGGCCTCTTAGTATAACTACAAATGTAAGCTCAAAACTTACACACTGCTCCTCCTATTGAGTAACAGTGCCTCAATTTTCGCATGTAACAAAACTACGGTATTAAGACAGTGCCTCACTGATAGTAACATAGTAACATAGTTAGTAAGGCCGAAAAAAGACATTTGTCCATCCAGTTCAGCCTATATTCCATCATAATAAATACCCAGATCTACGTCCTTCTACAGAACCTAATAAATAGTAACATAGACTATAACCACTACAATTTGTGCCTCGACTTTAGGAAAACTTAAGAGTCAAATGGGCACACACAAGTTCTGACCCTCTGCCAAAATGTACTGACGTATTTTGATCCTGTGAGTTAACTTACAACACAACCAAAGAATGCAGTTGGCAAACTCAGCCTGGCTATTCCAGTGTGTCTAACGTTTTCATGGTAATGTGCCAAGTAATGAAGCATACATACTGTGTCTTCTCTACTAGGCCAGCATGGCGGTGCTGAAGAGGTTTAGCTTGTATTGTCATCACTCCATTCAAGTCACTATTGAAGTTACGACTTGTCTGCAAAACAGTAGGAAATGATCAAAATGACATTTGACATAGTATTAGATGCAATGAGAGATAAAGGCTGGGACGGTGGGAGGAACAGATGCGTTATCATAGATTGTACCTGTGATGTGAAAACATAAGCACCAAAGGAAATGCTCCGTGCCTCCGAGCCTCGTGATGGAGGAACACCTGCTGATCCTGATGTTATCCGTGGAAGCGGAAGCTGATGGTAGTGGTTAGTAGAATTATGGATCCTTCCTGCTTTCTTTATTTCTACTGAAATTCGAGATTCCCCATTAGTTACAATGAAAACTAAAGTTTTTTCCACTGTAGCCCTGTAAAAGAATATAGTAATGCTGGACCTCCTGAGATCAAGGAATCCTGCCTGACAAATCCTCTGTTGCCGAACTGGTCCAAACATTGCTCAAAATACTGCCTCATCCATGGTAAGGCTTAAATGGCGCCAATCATCTTCCCCCACTAAATAAGTAAGTTAAGGTTGGGTGATATAATTCAGATGCTCAATGCTGCAAGAATAATGAGCCCAACAAGAAATGTCCTGCCTATCGGACGTGGATATGCTGTTTTTTGGGAGTTTTTTTTATTTGACATGTTTAATGCTATACTATATTGAGAAATGGTTATGTGAAACAAAATGTAAATTCAGTTTTATCTGTCTCACTAGAAGGTGATCAGCTCTTTGACTAATGATGTTTTACATTGACAATGACATTCTGCACATAGATACATTTTGACTGTACTTGTTTCCTGCCGTGTAAAAGACTAACCTAAGAATAAAGGGGTTTCCAGGACAGACATTTTTTTTTTGCAGTCAGTCGGACTGCAGCTTGCCAAATCTTAACAGCGTGCAATATGCAGTCAGGAGTCCTGCTGGAATGGCGGTCAAGTGCCAACTCTCTCTTTTCCTGCTCCTCTCCATGTTCTATTATATCACATTGCACTGTTAAGAACTGGCAAGCTGCCATCAGATTGACTGCAGAAAATAATGCCTGGCCCAGAAAACTCTAAGTAACTAAGCTTTAACTCAACCAAGCTGCTAAAGCCCTGCTATATTTATGTGTACTGTGCATTAAATCTGGAGAACAGGGAGGTTTCTGGCCACCCTGAGCTCGCCTTAGGACACCTGCATTACGGTTGGACAATTGTACCGCCCCAGTTCAACTCCCCACCTGCCACTGTTCCCTGTAGATAATAACTTAATTTCTGTTCATGTACTTTAAATTGTAGGTTTACTGTCCTCTAAACTATCATGGTACCTTCATCATATGCAAAACATAAGCACGAACATATCAGAAGTGGGTATACAGTTGTCCCAAAACACATTTTACAATCTACACTCCGACAGAAGAGTAATGTCCCATTCTGTCTTCATTGGTGTACCTGAAGTGACTTCCCATGTTTTAATGAGGAGCTCTTGCACTGATTCCACAATAGTCCTCCAAGTATCATCAAATACTTCTGCAGCAATAGTATCCTTCATGCAATCATTGGGGGAGACAGGAGGAATGCCCCACTTAGTCCTCTTTTGATGAAGCTGCGTTTTCTTTTGATCCATACCTTCATCATCACTAATGGTTGAAGAAGACTTAGTTTTACTATTCTTAAACATCAATATTTCATCTGCATGTTAAGATTTAAAGATGAAGTTTACGTGCTGACGGTTTAAGATGTCCATACACATTAGATGGCTGTCGGCAGAACGATGCTTTGGCCAACAGACACTTTGGCTGTCTCTCCCATACAAAGAAGTACTCACACAGCTAAGCTCTCCCGTGTTCTCTATGAGACATCTTGCAGTAGACTTAATTCCAAGAGAACACGGTGGCTGGCAGTCCAAAATTGGACATCTCCCCCCCGCACACATTATAGCGTCGGCGTAACCTGACGATATCGGCAGGTTCAGCTTACATTAGTCTAGTATGCATGGTGCCCTTTAGCCTGCCGTAATCAGCAATTTGAAGACTGTTCATTTTAAACTGATCTTTTATATACGGTACTTATTGACTAATATAAGAAAATGTGCTATTTACTGCTCTCTGCTGTCATAGGCAAGGTACTCCTCAATAGTGCCTTCCACATCATAGATCTCTTCCTCCAGGAAGGAATAAACTGATGAATCAGAACCCAAAGAACTGGCGCTAGATGTGGACTCCTCAGTTCTTTGTAAAGGTGATACTGTAGGGACAAGTCGCGATCCAGATACACACAGTCTGAAATAAATTAGATATTATATTGAAGTGTTAATGCTTTTTCAATATAGTACTATAAAGCACAAATAAACTACTGGTCACTGTGGGAAACTTAGAAATCATATGTTAAAGAGATATTGCTATCATACACATTTCTAGCATATCTACTGGATGTTCCATACATGAGTAAGGCTCTCAATTCTGGAGTCCACTCCTGTCGGGATAACAAGGACCCCAAGATCACATTAACCAATTTACAAAAGGAAGTTTCTTCATTGACTATGTTTCTTTAAGCAATTGTGACCAACAAAATATAATTTCCTCAGCCCCTGAATCTATGGGAATCTCAATGATCTGGCTCCTAATCTCAACCGACCAACACATTAAAGTATAGGGAAGTTTTCCAAATACCAGAAGCTTAAAGTCAATGCTAGAATTCTTTAAAATTTATTTTTTTAAATTAGATTTTTGAAAAGTTTTTAGCTCCCATTCTCATTACTACTTGTATTTTCAAAACAAATTGTCTATTGTCCTGAAAATCCACAAATTCACATCACTCTGATGCTGCAGTTGGCAGAGTACCATAATAGAATTGTGCTCTTTTTATGACAAAACCAAGAAGTAAATGGCAGAAAAAAAAAGACCCATTGCTTACCAGATCAGATCTGGTAATGGTACTTTTGCCATCCAACGGCACTTCCTGCCTTTGGTTAATTTTTTGTTGATCTCAGTAAACCCTTTTATTACAACGAAAATCCATCATTCATGATGTCGTCATTAGTGATGAGGGAATATACTCGCTACTCGAGATTTCCCGAGCACACTCGGGTTTTTTTAGTGCTCGGAGATTTAGTTTTCCTCACCTCAGCTGAATGATTTACATCTCTTAGCCAGCATAAGTACATGTGGGGGTTGCCTGGTTGCTAGGGAATCCCCACATGTACTTATGCTGGCTAACAGATGTAAATCATTCAGCTGCAGCGCTGAAAACTAAATCTCCGAGTACTTCCAAATACTCGGAGGACACCCGAGCATGCTCGCGAAATCTCGAGTACCGAGTATATTCTCTCATCACTAGTCATCATCATTCAGATGCAACAGACTGTCGCCCTGCATTTGGCTGCAGAAGTTCTCCGGGTTTAGCATTACAGACGCCTCCTTAATCCTTCTTACTTATGGACCCAGCGGCAACCTCCCTCGTTGACACACCTGGACCGGGGGGTTTATATATCCCCAGTCTGCTACAAAGAGTTTCTGGTGATATTCACATTTTTCCATTGTGAAGGCTTGGAGCTATAGCAGTTGACTAACTTCCTCTCTGGAGCTGTTTGAGGACATTTGGTGTTACTTCTCTGCGTCTGCTCAAGCTAAGTTTATTCCCCTTATCTGTCTACCTTTTTGTCTTTAGTTTACAGTGGGGATTGACCAGTGCACTTCCCATCCCCCTCCCTATCCAGGGCCTAGCTCTAGGGAGATACAGGGCTTAGGTTCCTGCTCAGTGATGATGAAACTATTTAGGGATGGTAGGGCAGGTAGGGTGTTATCAGATTTGCCTATTGGTCTCCACTCACCCTTTCCCTAGTGTCTGTGCTTCCTTCCACTCATCCCTTCGTGTTGCACTTAGTCTTCCCACACTGTGCATGACAGTAGCGTCATGTGTCGAACAGCTAGACCATTAATGTAGCGCTTCATTTTCTAACCGGACAACTGCACAGCACATGCTTTCAGGTTTCCCTGCACTCTCCAACTGACCACTGGGGGCACCAGCATTATGATGCCTTGTGACCAGCCTATTTTTAGGAGGCCCTTAGAAGTAAGGGTTACCAAGAATAGACAAGTCATTTAAATAGTAACAGTTGCTTCATGAATAAATATACAATATAATCCATAAATAAAGAGATATGTGCCTTCTACTCCTGGATTAACTATAGAAGCTAAAGAACATAATAAAGATACCGTATATACTCGAGTATAAGCCGAGATTTTCAGCCCACTTTTTTGGGCTGAAAGTCCCTCTCTCGGCTTATACTCGAGTCATACCCGGGGTCGGCAGGGGAGGGGGAGCGGGGGCTGTCTAATTATACTCACCTGCTTCTGGCGCGGTCCCAGCATATCCATATTGAATCAGGAGCCCCATATAATGCTCCATAAAGTTTATGATTGCCCCATAAGATGCTCCATATTAAAATATTCCCCATATAATCCTGCATAAAGGTTAATAATGGCCCAGAAGATGCTCCATCGACATATTTGCCCAATATAATGCTGCACAAATGTTGATTATGGCCCCATAAGATGCTCCATACAGACACTTGCCCCATATAGTGCTGCACAAACATTATGAAGGATGAAGCTGCCGGCACCGGGGAAGCAAGGACTGCACCGTGCCAGGAGCAGGTGAGTATAACGAGGAGGGGATCGCTGCGCTGTGCGATATTCACCTGCTCCTCGTTCTGGCGCCGCTCCGTCTTCAGCGTCTTCTGCAGTGACGCTCAGATCAGAGGGCGCGGTGACGTGGTTAGTGCGCGCCCTCCGCCTGAACATCAGTGCAGAAGACGCTGAAGATGGAGCGGTGCCGGAATGAGGAGCAGGTGAATATTGAAAGTGCCGGGGGCCTGAGCAACAGCGAGGTGAGTATGTGATTTTTTTTTATCGCAGCAACAGCAAATGGGGCAAGTGTCTGTATGGAGCATCTTATGGGGCCATAACGTTTGTGCAGCACTATATGGGGCAAGTGTCTGTATGGGGCCATCATAAACTTTATGGAGCATTATATGGGGCTCCTGATTCAATATGGATATTCAAAAACACTTAACCTACTGATGTCTCAATTAATTTTACTTTTATTGGTATCTATTTTTACTTTTGACATTTACCGGTAGCTGCTGCATGAGTCATTAAGTTTTCCCAGTTTTTTGTGGCAAAATTAGGGCCGTCGGCTTATACTCGGGTCGGCTTATACTCGAGTATATACGGTAAATTGTTAAAAACTGCTAACTTTTATTATGCTGCTGTGCTGTGTCTTTTCAAGTCAATAAGCTGCCAGCAAACTTGCGCCACATTTGTAAGGTACCAGGCAGCGCACTATATAACCCATTGTGGCGTTGCGCCTACTGTTTGTGTTGGGGGGAAACTCGCTTGGCAGCAGATTAACGTAGTCAGGCACGGTTTTTCATACAAAACAGTCCATATGGTTTATTTAAGCGTCATAAACCGCACTGTAAGCCAGGCTGCACATCACAAGCTTACACATAGTCCATTACTTAAACACATACGGCTTTACAAAGCATTCACTAGTCACGGCTGTCTCTCTCCAGTCACAGGGTGACTGCCCAGTTCAGGAACTGTCCTTTGTCAGTGCACATAGTTCTTTCCCCATATCTCTCAGGAGCTCCTGCTCCACAGTCCGACTCCTCGTCAGTCCAAGGTCCTCAACAGGACGGCGTCTTTCTCAGTGTAGGGGGGTCCCAGGTTCTGCACACACACGTGGCCTGTCCGGGTGCTATTCAGGACATTCATCTAACACCCAGGCCACCAGGTCCAAAGCCCCACCATGTGCTATTCAGGGAGATAGCACTTCCAACCCATAGGCTTTACCAGGACCTTCTGGACCATACAGATCCAAACACTCTCCACCATCTGACCAAACCCTGGTCACATTATGTAGCTGTAACGACCCCCATAGGTGGAAGGTGTATGTGTGGTTAGCCAATTCCCGCCCAGCTCTTTGACAAACCCTATAAGCTCCCATTATAAGTAAACACAACAAACACTTGTGGAACTATAAGTCCCAGCATAACCAAATAATTTTGGGCTTACAGCGCAGAGAACCACTGCGACACATACCAGCCATTTACAATAATGCCAGTCCCTAATTTACCATCATAATTATGCCTCCAAGCGCATCCTGGAGCCCACACACAGCGCCCCCTGGCTGTAACATGGGTTACTGCAGCACACCATCTATATAGTTGAATGTATCCTTGCTAAGCTCCGGTACAAAGCGCTATATTGCAGATTTATGTAGTCTTGGCTATATATCACAGACATACTAAATTTCATGGTAGTCCCATAACTCATATTTGATGCTTCACTGCAAGACAGAAGATGCTTCACCGGACAGAATTATGGGGCCAGCTTCTTCTCAAGGTCACACTCCAAACAGAAGTATGAAGATTTTAAACAGTGTGTGAATAGACACCTGAAGATCAAGGGGAAGGAGGGAATGAAGAATGAAATATTGATTTACTTACTGCCTCAAGGAGCTGGAGTTCTCAGTAATACTTTGTGAACCTCTAGAAAAACTTGAAGAGGAACTTGAAGTCCCACTCTGAAAGTGCTGGAAACCTTCATCCTTTGGAAATATAAGTTGTTTTCCTAGTATTCTAAAATACAAAAGTAAAAAAAAAATTAGAATAAATTTCTGTTTTATAGTTTTCAACGTTACAAACAATTTAAATGAAAAATTTGTCCAAAAAAGTAGAGGTCATAATAATAAACTGACACAGGGATTTAATGAATTGTATAAGACAAACTGAGATTCTGTTAACACTTTGTTGAATGTTCGCCATAAATATGGGATAGCTTAGTCTTCCATCTGAGGTATGTTGGGTAGGTGTGGACAGAGCTCTTACAGAAAATTTTGGCAGTACTAATACTCTGGTGCAGAGTCGGAGTAGTGATGGATTCTTTATATCTGGTATTAAATGACTGTCATCAGGTAGGGAGGTAGGGACCAAGCCTTTTATTAGGCATAAAACAGGGCAAATTAAATAACACCTTAGGCCTTCTTCATACGTCCCTTTATGTCCGTATGCGGTCCGTTGTTTAAGGATCGCAAATACGGACACACACACCCATTTTATTCAATGGTGGTGTGCACATGTCAGGCTTCTCACACGAACCGTGTGATCTTGTAAAAAAACCTGCAGGCATGTACATATTTTTCATGCACCACGGACATGTGTGCCGTACATGTGGACACTGATAACACACTGATAACATCCACGTGTCATCAGTTTGAAATATACCAGAATGAAAAGCTCCAGCGGCATGCTCCCACATTTGGGAAAAGCAATACAGTTATTGCTGCTTCCAGGCGCTGAATGAAATTAATTATTGTTGCCTGGTGTCCCTGTGATCAGCGAGACCAGGAGACGCTGATGAGGCTTGTAGTCATCACCCACTGTATAGAGCGTATTAAATAAATAAAATGGCGTGAAATCCCCCGTCATTTTCCTAACCAGCTGAGGAAAAGACGACAGCTGGGGGCTTATGGTAATATTCTGGGAAAGGGCCAATAGCCATAAAGGTTCACAGGTTATCAATACCAGCCCACATCTGTTTGCTTAGCCCTTACTGATTATTAGAGGGGAGGGCATCCAAAAAATGATGTGGGGACCCCAGTAAAGTTACTAACCAGCAAAGGCTAAATAGACAGCTGCGGACTGATATTAATAGCCTATGAAGGGGAAATAAATATTGGTCCTCTACCAAACTAAGAACATCAGCCCTCAGCCGCCCTAGGAATGGTGCATTCAGATTTGGCAACCCTAATGGATGTGCTATTTCTGGGGAGGCTGAGGGCTGATGTTCTTAGTCTGGGAGGGGGTGTTCTATCCATGGTCCCTTCCTAGGCTATTAATATCAGCCTGCAGCTCTCTTTTTAGCCTTTGCTGGTTAGTAGACATATGAGTGACACCATGTAATTTATTTTTTGGGGGGTTCCCCCTGTAAGAACTAGTAAAGGCTAAGCAAACAGCTGTGAGCTGATATTAATAGCTTGGGAACCTTTATAGCTATTGGCCCATTCCCAGAATATTAATATCAGCCCCCAGCTGTCAGCTTTCCCTCAGCTGGTTATGAAAATTAAGAGGAACCCCTTGCCATTTTATTTATTTAAACAATAAATACAAGTACAAAAAAATAGGCAGGTAAAGCAGTGATTAGAAATCACACTGACATATTTCTATCTATTTACTGTATCATGTTCCTCATCACTATCTCTATCTTTGAACATCTTTAATAGATAAAATTCTTTAATTTATATGCTACATTTCATCTCATACGTGTCACACTGACAGCACACGGACACCCAAATGTCACATATGTACACATGGATGTCACACGAACACGGACCACGGATCTGGCCAGTACTGATTTTTCCAGTACCAGAATCACCAGGACAAGTGAAGGCTAAAAGGGGTTTCAGATATACCCATCACACAGCAGAGTAATACTAGCATCTTCTTATGTGACAGAAGCAGACTCTGTGCCTCCTCAGGCACCATACCAAGGTCAGAGGTGAGTGGAGAATAAACATATACACAACACTTAACACAACAACGTACAAAGTGTCTCACCATGAAAGAGCTCATAACTACATGCAACGCAAAAGGAACCAGATAACAGGAGAAGCTTATTATATGCAGTGACCATTGTAACAGTGAAAGAAACAACATTTGGCTCATGACGCTGGTACGATGCTATTAGATCATGTTACCTAAGATGAAGAGATCTCTTGGTCCAGTCTTTGCACTCTGCTTGTAAATTCTTGTTTTGAGAAGTGACATTGCCTTCGAACAGCATCTCGTCCACATCCCAGAACAGCTGGTGCACTCTCTGCGTGTTGGCTTTATCAAACTCCTGCCAGATGCAGTAAGAATGGGAAAATGATTACAGCCATCACCATCCGACACGTGTGAATAGCATCTTGTGTGGAAGAGAAATGTCTCTGCTTCACAACACAGAGCGGAGTCAATTATTTTATCATCGTGTATCGTTTGTATGCAGCAATGTTATTAACCAGCCATGTTAATCAGTTTATTCATTGTCTGTTCTGTCCAGATAATGTAGTATCTATCAATCTCAAGGTCTACTTCATTTCAGTTACTCATAATTTCAGCCCATATAAGACAGTCATATTGCTATATATTGCCAAAGATAATAATACTGCCTTATGGTGAAATATAATTCAACCATATAGTGCCCAAATACTGTATGATTGCAATTTAGCTCCCAAATAACACAACCAGAAATCTCTAAATAAGACTTGGGTGGTGTCAGCTTTCTCTAAGGGTTCAAGGTCTCCTAGAAAAAAGATGACTTATTTGACCTAGTCTACCTCCCCATAAGAGTGGCACTGTCTAAAGACAAGTATTCATGTCCATTAATGGATAGTTAAGCTACTGCAATGTCATGCACATGGGGAAGCGACACAGTGAATCAGAAGAACTATACTACATTTCTAATTGGAGATATTTGCGACTATTATTATTATTGTATCTATAACATATTGGGGTAGAATCTTGGAGATGGGAATACTCCTTTAAGTCTTCATCATGTCAATTTCTGCTGTATATCTTCACCGTGGATTTCATCTTTTTCAATACACCGGGGTGAAGTCCAGAGCAAATCCATATGGCATTCATACTGACTAAGCTAAGGATTTGCCACATATTAGCAGCAAAATCCACTGCCAATTTGTGGCAGAGATACCTATCTGTGGCAGACAAATTTGCCCCAGGATCAGCTTCACAAAAGAGTTCTAGTGAGTCAGTGGTTAGCACTGATTCTAGTAAAATTAATGAGATCTCATGCACACAATGCCTAATTTTCCTTGCAGATTTGGGGCAGATATAAAAGTAAAAATCGCATAAAAAATGCACCTATGCATTATGCATCATTTTTCCTGCCAAGGGATGCAGAAATGTCTGAATCAAATACTTAATATATCCTAAACAGAATATGAAACAACCTGAACCCACAGTAGAAATCCCCTGAAAACCAGCGCTTCTGAGTCCCTTTTTATCATTAATGTGCAACATTAGAGGATAACAAATACAGACTAATGTTCTAACACAAAGCCTCATCAGTCACATCACTGAACAAAACTCTAAAGGGCAAAACACATTCAGTTTAGAATATTAATCAGCTGATTTACAAACGCGATTACACACAAACACAAATTATGGTTTGTGTCAGATAAAGTGGCCCGGGGTAATAGCAAGGTGTCATAAATAAAGTGTCATAAATAAACTAAAAGGATTGAAAAGTGGTAAGGTTGTCTCAGTAGTTAGTTTCAACAGACAGTGGAGATTACGTGATAGTATGGCCACAAAAATATGACGGTAGCCCCTTCTTAGCACTCATGCAGTCGTCTGTGCAAATCGGTATGAGATCAGACCACAATTCACGGACTGGATCCAAGTTTAAGTACTCATGCTGTCACGCTCTGGTCGGGAGAGCCGCATCCAGTATGTGCATAGCGGTCCGATCTTGGACTGATCTGTATGGATGTCTGTATAAGCCTTTACTAAACACCTAAATGTGAAATTGCTGTATACAAACTGGTTGGAGATCATTTCATCATTGTCCACATTTCTACACACACAGAATGTTCATTAATACAGTTGCTTTGAGCACTTACAATATCATGCTATCGGCAGCATATCACCCTTTTACATGATGTGCTGCCAATAATTATTCTTAAGCTGACATAAAATCATTGCCCTGGGTGATCTAGCATTTTGCTCATTTGTCTGGTGATTGCCAGCTTGTTTAGACAAGCGGATCATCAATTCGTCTAAATAGGAAATCGGTCTGTTGATACTACCATCGCAACACAATATCAATATTTACATTAGTGTCTCTTTAAGGAAATAAGGAAAGTAGAGAACCAAAAATAATGAATCACTTTAAAGTGCTGTTTCAGTCCCTTGGATATGCCATCATAATTGGTGGTGATCCTTCCTCTGGGACTCTCCAGTATTCGTGGGAATGAAGAGGCCACACAGATGATTCAGAGCCACCACGGCCTGTTCAGTCTTTCCCTGGTCAGTGGTGCCAAGGACACCGGCCGTGCCGGGGAACCACAGGGCAGCTCCTTCCAACTGATTGGGATCTGTATAACCTGGTGGTCAGAGGTGCCATGGGGCAGGGATTAATACAGAAAGGTTCTTCGATCTCAGGACTGGTGGACACCACAGAGGTTAAACCCACACTAATCATAAAATGATGTCATAAACTTGATTGATTTTCCCATCTCTTATGTTTATGGCATATGCACTGATTAAAGGGCACACTTGGTAATTTTGTGAACTCAAATACAAGTGAATAGAGAAAGCCACACATGTGCAGCCCCTCACCTCAGGCCCCAGTTCTCCAGACAAGGGTTCCACGTGTACAAGTGATTCTGACAAAATTAGAATATCATCAAAAAAGTTAATTTATTTCAGGTCTTAGGCTGGGTTCACATTGCGTTAGTGGCAGTCCGCTGACAGAATCTGTTACATGGCGCAATTAACGCTATGTAACGCATCAGTTAGTGCACCCATTGACCGCAATGTATCTAACGCATCGCTAACGTATGCCATTTTTGGCATGCGTTAGCGATATCCCGTTATTTTCTGACGAACCTTGAACGCTGCTTGCAGCGTTCGAGGTCCGTTTCTCGCTAGCGCAGATCGGGCATCTGCGCTAGCGGGAGCGCTAAACGCAATCCCTTTTTGTACATTGCGTTAGCGCATTCCGTTAGCGTATGCGCTAAACGGACTGCACTAACGCAATGTGAGCCTAGCCTTAAAAACAAAAAGTGAAAATCATATATCATATAGAGTCATTACAGACAGAGTGATCTATTTCAAGTGTTTATATCTTTTTGATAATATCCTAATTATGAGAAGCACCTGTATCATACATATCTGGTACATATGCCACAAATGGACTTCAATGTAGATCAATATGCTTGACAGGATCGTTCACATCTGTTACAATTCACAAAAAGAACTGTAAAAAATGTTTTCCTGTGGTTCTCCCATAAAGACCTATTGCATCAGGCATTAAGAGCTGTTAGCACTTGAGTTAAGTAGGGGGTGGGAATCGATTGAGAAACTAATGGTCAGCAATGAGAAGGATCATACATCATCTCTCCAGGAGTAGACGGAGCTCCTTTCTGTGGACAGTCCAGTAGTATAGCTTTGTATTCCTGACCAGGAATGATTTAAGTCTGTCGGAGTAGTTTGTCCACTGGACGACAATGACGAGACTGATTCACTGTGGAAACATACAAAAAGTAAGAATATTGCAGCCTGGATATTGGCCAGCATACTCAATGTGAAAGGTTCACAACAGAATGATACCAAAGATGCGGCAGGAAAATCAATCAGCGCCACTATCACGGACAGCTCATCAATGGCGTCAGCACTAATACCAACGTCCATGTTTACCAGTCTGGCCACATGCCGCCCCAAACATCACACAGTCTTTGTACAAAGTGACTCATATTTTAATACAGATTCAGTCTATATAAATAGGGAAAGCCATGTAAAATAATTATTAGGGTGTGCAGTTTTGCCATTTAAAGGGACATGTCTTTTTGGAACATTGCTAGTACTCCGCAGTTTTCCCCAAGTTCGGTCTTCAAGAGCCACCAACAGGTCGTGTTTTCAGGATTTCCTTAGTATTGCACAGATGATTGAATGCTTGCCTGTCCAGGTGATGCAATTATCACCTGGGCAATACTAAGAAAATCCTGAAAACATGACCTGTTGGTGGCTCTTGAGGGCCGGACTTGGGGAACACTGTAGTAACTGCATGTGAGCATTAGGATCTTCTATATATCACTCTCGATGTTTAGTTTTTAATTTTCTTTAGCAGAATTGTTCTAGTCTTTATTCTCACAACTCATTTGATATCTGATAACTAGAGGAATAAAGCCCATACTGTACCAGGTGTAGTTATGGATGGCTTCCTGCACAGGCCGCGTAAAATGTACTGGTAGAGGATCGCCTCCTTTGGCTGATAGCCGACGGCCTGTGTTTCCTCGTGACAATCCCCTTCTGAAAAAGAGAAGACAAGATAAATAAATTAAATTAAAATTATATTAAGTTACCGTTAAACTATATATTCCCATTAATTGTAAAGCAACCCGCGTGCACACTTTATTTGTCCTTCACGGTAACATTGGCGGTGATTCGGATTGTTGCAGGAAACCATCATGCGTGAACACTGTCAAAGCAATTCTAACAGCACAGATTTTTTTCACTTATCACAAGTATAATCAAAAATACTTCAATTTTACAGCTTTTAGCATAACATTAAGGATAACTACTTTTTGGCCTGGGAAACAGTATTTTACTCCAAATAAACAGCAGTGCGGAATTCTCCGGCTCAATCATTAACATTACTAGCAGCTTATCAATTCAGCCAGAATAGGAATTATTAACTCCTTACAGCTGTTGTGTCCTTCAAAATTTAACAAAATGATTGTCCAAAGTCCTTTCAGCCACAGCCAACCTACTATGTATAATATCCTGAAAGGTAATGTTGGCAGGGGCCAGGTGGGCATACCGTTGGAGCAAGCACCTGCAAAGGGGCCCAAGAATTAAAAATTAATGGAGCCCACTTTTACCACTAAAGCAGGTGGAATTGTGTACTATGATGATTTATTATTGTACCGCATAGAGCCCATACATTGTTCTTGTACAGGGGCCCTCTTCTGACTGTGTGCGCCCTTGCCTGTTGGTTAATGTAACCCATATATGTAATGACATCCAGAGCATATATGGTTTCAGTAAACGGGTATTATTCTTTGTATAATGAAAAGATACATTAGTATTACATCTCTCTATATTCTTACTTTATCAATGCCTTAGGCCAGCGTCACACTGGCGTATTGCATCCGATGCGAGATCATCGGATGCGATATGCTAATGACCCTCGGCTCCTGCTCGCAGCAGAGCAGGAGCCGAGTGTCATGTGTCTGTGCTCCGATTCTCTCGCACAGGGAGGATCGGAGCACAGCTGCGGAGGAGGCGGAGAAAAGAATTTCTCCATCTCCTCCATTGCTGGGGTCAGCGTATATCGCACAGCACTCGGATGATATCTGAGTGGTGTGCGCTGTCTCACTCACACCCATAGGCTTATATGGGTGCGAGTGAGCCGAGAGTTTTCCTCTCGCAGCATGCTGCGATTGTCTCGGACCGAGGAAAACGGCCGACAAAAAGTCGGCTGGTGGGAGCTGCCCCATAGCTTAACATTGGTCCGAGTGCAATGCGATTTTTTTTTATCGTATTGCACTCGGCGTTTAAAACGCCGGTGTGACGCCGTCCTTACACTCTGCAAGGTCTCTGCAGTCATTCAGTAGTAACTTTACGGTTTTATTTCCAGAAAATAATATACGTAGTATAATGTGACAACGAAGGTGAAAAATTTCTGTCAAATGAACTGACACTGGGACTTCTCACACTGCGAGTGGCAAAGTTAATGTCTAGTTTTCCCAGTGGCTGGCCAGTTTAGTTTTCCCGGTGGCTCGGTCGCTTTTAATGCAGAGCGCAGCAGTAGAGATGACGGTCATTGGCTATAAAGTATTGAATGTGCGCACCCTGTTCACATTCAATGCTTCATTTAACTGAGCTTTGTCATTTTGGACGCAGCCTGTGCAGAGAACAGCAGCCAGTGACAAAATCATCTTAGCTGATGCGCTTTGCAAAGGACCAATATTACAATCTGGGTAGGGGGAGGTTGTTGAGGTGCACTCAGGACCATATTAGAAGATTACAATTTGGGGAGAGACTCTGGTATGTTTGGGCCAAGGTCTACTCAGAGCAAAGCCATATGGGAAGTTCCATGGCTTAGGAGATGCTCTACACTTGCTTTAGACAGGGCCCTGACAACCCACACTACACCACTGGATGATAAGTTTCTACTGGTTATATCCACACTACACCACTGGATGATAGTTTCTTACTGGTTATGTGATGGATACACAGGTTCTGTTCACGTCACGTCTTCGCATCTAACCGAAAGGCACTAATTTTTTTGGGGGGGACAAATTAATTTATAAAACGTATTTTTATTGATAAAACGGAACGCAGCAGAACACCAAAACCAATGCGGGCTCCTTTTTCTGTACTGTTGAACAAAATCCTGCATGTTCTTTGGACAACAGAAGTCAACAGAAACAATATAAACACTGTCCCATTCTGTTTTTTCTCAACATAGGACATACTACCCCTCAAATGGAAGCAAAAATATGATGTAACCTTAGACCTAACAAAGGCTTGATCATAACTGTCCACTGCATCATTATCTGATCAAAGATGAACTTCTATCCGCTGGGAGCACAAAACTAATGCCTCGTTCCATGTTCAGTGTTTGGTCAGTATTTTCCCTCAGTATATATAAGCCAAAACCAGGAGTGGGTGATAAATACAGAAGTGGTGACATGTTTCTAATAAACTTTTCCACTGATTTCTCCACTCGTGATTTTGGGTTACAAATAATGTCGTAAAATACTGACTAAATAGTTAAAGGGAACCTGTCACCCCGTTTTTTCAGTATGAGATAAAAATACTGTTAAATAGGGCCTGAGCTGTGCGTCACAATAGTGTATTTTGTGTACCCTGATTCCCCACCTATGCTGCCGAAATAACTTACCAAAGTCGCCGTTTTCGCCTGTCAATCAGGCTGGTCTGGTCAGATGGGCGTGGTGACATCGCTGTTTCTTCCCCCAGATCTTGCATATCTTTCCGTTGGTGGCGTAGTGGTTTGCACATGCCCAACTGCTGAATCCACTGCGCAGGTGAAGAAAAAACGAGTTTGCATCTCGGCTTCAGGAAAATGGCCGCCGCGATCTCCATCTGCGCACGCGCGGCATCAGGCGGCCATTTTCCTGAAGCCCCGGGCAGCAGAGGACTCCATTTGCGCACGCGAGGCCTCAGGAAGATGGCCGCCCCCACCGATCACCAGGGAAATAGCGCCGATCGCGCGTTTTTTGTTCACCTGCGCAGTGGATTCAGCAGTTGGGCATGCGCCAACCACTACGCCACCAACGGAAAGATATGCAAGATGTGGGGGAAGAAACAGCGATGTCACCACGCCCATCTGACCAGACCAGCCTGATTGACAGGCGAAAACGGCGACTTTGGCAAGGTATTTCGGCAGCATAGGTGGGGAATCGGGGTACACAAAATACACTATTGTAACGCACAGCTCAGGCCCTATTTAACGGTATTTTTATCTCAATCTGAAAAAACGGGGTGACAGGTTCCCTTTAATGTCGGAACATGGCCTAAAGGTGATTGTCCTAACCCATAAATATCTGTCCATTGAGTGCCCAGTCAATCATTAGAACATGGGTCCTTTGTCCCACAACAGAATAGCTTGGAAATCACATACCAAGTACTGTTACATCAGGGAAACTGAGTCGCCCGCCAGGGCTGTGGGGTACCCGGTACCGAGTCCGGTGTTCACGGTGGCGACCCGGTCTGTGGCCCTGGGCGCTCATGTAAAAGGGGAAAGTCTTTAAAGTGATTTAGTGAATAGAGTATATGTTCGTGACGCCACCTGTGGTATTCGGTCAGTGTGGACCGACGCTGCTTTAAGGGGTCCTCTGGGGTGATGTTATGGCAGCTAGATGGTATAACTTCCCACAGGTGAAGTATATCCCCAGGGCTCCCGGTGTGTAGATGGAAGATGGTGAATGGCACAGTAAAGAACGAGGACACAGGTTTGCAGTCTCTTTACCTGGTTTACTGAAGACTTCAGGCAGCCACAGTCCAGGGTACTAGATCACAGCGCAGGCAGGGTCCGGCCGGCTTGGAAGTGAATCCAGAGTCCCCTTTACCAGGTGGAGTTAAAAGCCTTCCCCTAGCGCAGTGGTGTTGTAGTCCCTTACTGCCTATGGCTTCAGATAAGGTCCTCACAGTTCTTCTCTCTGTTCCCCTTAAAGGATAAGACAATACCTGTATGACAGGTAACTCAAGCCTTTTTACAGGGACTCTAGCACGCCCCGGGCTCTATGTGTTACTGTGTCTCAGGTGTGTGTGGCGGACAGGTAACTTGCAGTTCTGCTGTCCTGCTGGTCTCTGCAAGTCGTAGAGTCCCTTACAGCCTCGGTGGTCCGGCTACCGGTTATCTGCGCCTCAGAGGGGGGCAACCTGCTCTTAGCTTGTCTCCCCTAATGTTACTCTCCTGTGCTTCGCTCTCCTTCACGCTCACTGAACAATGTTCGGCTTTTTGTACATCTCTTTCCAGAAGCTGTAGTTCATCAGACTACACGGCCCCTTCAGACTTTCTGACACACTATGTCGGTCTGCTCTCTCCTCTATCTTTAACTTTCTGAACTGAACTCCTTTCCCTCAAAATCAGAATCTATTTATAGGGGAGTTCACCCTAAACTAGGCTTAGAGCTCCCCCTTCTGGCCTGGAGTGTGAACATGTTGTATGCATGGTGGTTACCTGATAAAAGATATCCTTCATCGCTTTCAAACGTAACATCACTCTCCCCGTGAGGAAAGCAATGTCACTGTGACGTCCAGGACCCAGGGGCGCCACATAACCCTAACCCTAGCCTCAATTTGGGACAATTATTCCATGTACATGGGAACACAAGGGAACTCCCTCAAAACTCCCAAAAATTGACACTGTTGGCAAGTATGGCTTCTGCTGAGTTCTTCAGCCCTGATTCATCATTTGTGATGGTTTTTAAGTTACTTTTCTTTTTTTTTGTCTTGAAATATTCACTGATATTTACTGTGCAAAATTCATCAAAATTGCACACACAGTTAAAAGTCATTAACCCTTTTTTGCAACTTTTTTGCAAAATGTTGCATCTTTTTAAATTAAAGAAAAAGATGTGACTGCAAAATGTGCAAATAACCAGGGTGTTTGGGGGGTGGCTGAATTAAAGTAGTGCCAAACTGTTGAATCAGGTGAAAACATTTGTAATCAATAAACTCCATCCATAAAGTGGAGAACAAAAATAACTAAGAACATATAAAATAGATTTAAAACTAGGTGCAAGCAAAAAAAAAAATGTGCAAAACTCACAAAATTAGACAAAAAACAGCAGCAAACACAATCATGAATAAGGGCAATTGATTTTTACACTGACAGAGATAGTTTTCAGATTTTAGCTATCTCCATCAGTCCAATGGACAATTAATGGAATATAGAAAGATTCTCACTAATCAGCAGAACATAAGGGGTAAAACTGATACCCTAGGTCCTATCATTGCTTAAAGGGAACGTTTCACCGTAAAAATACAGTCTAATCTGCTGAGCTGAGAAGCCAGGTATGATTTCATTAATGAAATCAATAGTTTCTATAACAACTTCTCTGACTCATAGCTGTGTTTTTGTTACTGAAAACAGTTTTTTTTTTTGCCATGTTCCTGTTACGTTATAACTAATGGAATCCCTAAAATTCACAGATCAGACACAATTTGGAAAAAAAATTGGATGGCAATATATACTGTACATATGTGTATTCATGTTACAATTAGTCCCCCATTGTCCTAAATTGCCCCAGGGCAGAAACTTGTTGTTAGACAGATGTCCTACGTGTCAATAGCTGCCAGAATTCTTAGCGTTAATAAATAATGAGGGTTATATTAATTAAGGAAATCCTGTAAGAAGAACTTGGAACTTGAAAAAGTTACAATTGTGCAGATGTCTACAATAATGGCGTATTAAATAACAACTTGAAGATGAAAGGCAGCCGTCCATTGTGATGTAAAATTAATGAACACACATGATGAATGTGTTGGCTGATATAGTCATGAAAATCACAATTTGACACTGAGCTCTTGCACTAAATAACTCATCAAGTTTAATCCTTATCGTTGTCTATATATAGGATCCAGATACAACAAGTTTTTGGGTCCATTTCAACTGTATCCACGTCTTCAGGATGTTGATGCAGCTGAAAAGAAAGAAGAAGCAGGGAGACCTCGGCTCCTCGGTATGCCCACCGTATGACCATGGGCTGCTCTCCATTGGAGCAGTATCACTATGATAAGATGGACGCGGGCCTCCTGCAGCAGGAGATCCTCAATTCCTAGGAAAACCAAGCTGCTTGGCACATGGAGCAGAGAAAAATGTGTGGCATCAATGCGAGCTCCATCTGAGCCAAACACTGAGGAATACCAATGGTATTAATTAGCTAGACCCCCAGCAGAAGAGTGAGGAGGACCTTTTTCAGGACACTTGTTCTGTATGGGATCACTAAGGGGAGGCATTTTAATTGTGCCATGCATGGATGTGATAATATTACTGTGTATGGCAGTGTGAGGAAGACACGAAGGGGGCATTTTCACTGTGTGAGGAGACACTGTCACTGTGGGGATGGCACTACTACTCTGTGGAGGAGGAAAGCACAATTGCTGTGGTGGAGGTACTATTATTGTGTGGGACACAAAAGGAGTCACTATTACTGAGATAGGTACAAAGACGAACACTAATATGGTCTGGGGCAGCAGTTTGCCCCTTTTTGTGAGGGCATCTTTGGTTCCAAGCACTTGGGGTGGTAGGATGGTTATGACAAAGGAGTGGAGTAAACTAAGGGCAAATACTGGCTGAGTTTGACCTGTTGAGCGCATCATCCAAGAATACTGACTGTCGGTGGGGTCAAAGTTTGGCTCTCTTTCGCACTATTCGGAAAAATGTGAATCCACTCACATCGCTCCATAGTGATGACCCACGAGTCACATACAGAACTTTGGATGCAACGTTTTAATAAAGCCGCCATGACATCGGTATTGCCAATACTGTGTAACAACTAGAAAGCTAAACGTGGTGGCATGAAAAATTAGGGGCATAATATTGCACACAATGGAATACATGCGCTGCTACTTGGAGTTTAAAGAGAAACTATCAGCAGGATTTTACAACTCAAACTGTTAATATGCACATGTAGCTCCTTCAAAGACAAGTCCAGCAATACTTCTACATGGCCAGTCCGATCCTCTGTTACTGAGAAATCAGGGATTAAATTGAGGTTCAAAGATGATGAAGAACTATGGTAGATAGGAATCCTTTGTCACTCCAGCTCTATATACCACCTCCCCCTGTGTGACTGATGATTCCTTTGCCTGAAGTCACACAGCATAAAGGCACTTAGTCTAATAGAAGGAGGCGGCGATTGGTGAGGAAAAGAGTTGTAGTGACAAGAGGCTTCAGATCTACCATAGTCCTTCAGCATCTTTGCGTATCAATTCATACACAGGCTTCAGATCTACAGCCTCATTTGCATATCATTTCAAACACTGATTTCTCAGTAATGGCGGAACAGACTGAACACGTAAAGGTATTGCTGGACTCTTTGAAAGAGCTACATGCTCAGATAGTTTGTGAGGATGAAACCCTGCTCACAGATTCCCTTACTTAAAGGTGTTTTCCCAGCCAAGGCAAATTTGAGGCAAGCACAGCAGCACGTCGAATCCTAGCAGTACATAACATATACACACTGTTAGGATTTGGCTCTGCTTGCCAGATTGAGTGGTCGTTACATGAGCCAGTATGTGATTTGCATACTAGTAGTCATTTGCTTGTGAGCTTCCCTTCCTGCTTCTCTCAATGTACATCGACCTCAAATTTGCAAATCGAAGACCAATAAATCTGGGATGCAGAGCTGAATCCTAATGGTGTGTGGAACACACCCCGTCCATTGGGATCCAGCGTGCTATAATCCTGGCCCGATATTGCCCTAGACCAGAAATCTCCTATAAGGGGAGGCTTGTGCATCACGATATGTAACGAAAAATGAGAGTAATAGAAGAGTAACAGCCTCAGCGCTAACAACTGCCGTTAAGGCTACGTTCACATTAGCGTTGTGCGCCACTGCGTCGGCGACACAACGCACGCAAAAATGCAGCAAAACGCACGCAAAAACGCTGCGTTTTGCGACGCATGCGTCGTTTTTTGCCGAAATTTGGACGCAAGAAAAATGCAACTTGTTGCGTTTTCTTGGTCCGACGCTTGCGGCAAAAAAGACGCATGCGTCGCACAACGCAACAAACAAAAACGCATTCGTCCCCCATGTTAAATATAGGGGCGCATGACGCATGCGTCGCCCGACGCAAACCCGACGCAAACTAGCATAACGCTAGTGTGAACGTAGCCTAACACTTAGAAAACTCAATGATACAATAACACGAAGTGCAATAATAATCATGGAGGGCATTTACATTTTTCAGACAATCGTGCTATTTTCCGTTCCGTGACTAATACAGGATAACACGGTGTCCTGATTTTATAGACTATTACGGTAATATTACTGGTCTCACAATTATGGAAGCCGCTGTCAAAGAATCTCTGAAACAGACACGTCACTTATGTTTTTATAAGCTTTTTGGTAAGTTTTATTCATATATGTAATTTTCAGTGTTTCCCTGTCATAAATAGAAGTAAAAATTATGTTAGCCAGAGCTTCATGCAGTGAGAAAAACGAAGATGCCCACGAAGTGTAAAAATCCATCATATGACGGACAGCGGTGGCACCTGACGGCCATGATGGCATCCATACGGCTTGTGTCACGGCGTCCATTATTTTACAGGCCAACATAAAGCAGCAGCTGCACCGTTCTCACACGTTTCACATGAAATCTGCGCGAATGTGAACACAGTCTGACATCTGGACGCAGAGCTTGTTGAATTAAGACATTGTTAAAAAAGCATCAGCAAGAATGCCACAAAGCAAAGTGTGAAGGTACCAAAGGGTCAAGTCACAATGAGATTTTACAGGCAGCTTTTGGTGCAGTTTTTGTAAGCGAAGGACCTAGGGGGGTTGGTTGAAAATCGGCATTTGTAAATCTAGTGGACGTATCTGATATACACTTTCCACCGCCAATCTGCAGTGGGAATATCTGGAAATATCCTACATCTGCAGTGTTGGGCAAAGGATTTTCTCATGACATCCACAAAGCTGGCACTAGAATACGCCAAGCCGTGTGAACAAGCTCCTACACTTTATGTGCGTGTGCCAATGCATGTGTATAGGAAACACCCAAAACGCCAACTATGACATTTAGGCTATGTGCACACGTTGCGGATTAGGCTTAGGAATTTCTGGTGCGGATTCTGCCTCTCCTGGCAGAAAACGCACCTGCAGTTCCGCAGCGTTTTTTGTGCATTTTTGCTGCGGTTTTCTTGCGGATTTGCTGCGTTTTTAACCCCTGCGGTTTTCTATAATGGAATGGGTACAAAAACGCTGCAGATTCACAAAAAAGAAGTGACATGCTACTTCTTTTAAACCGCAGCATTTCTGCAGCAGATTTTCCGCAAAGAGCGCACAGCATTTTTTTTTTCTCATTGATTTACATTGTACTGTAAATCAATTGCGGATCTGCAGCGTTTCTGAACCTCAAAAAACGCTGCGGATCCGCAGAGAATCCGCAACGTGTGCACATAGCCTTAACTGGGTGAATGTGGATTTTATGCATGAAGACAATAAACTATTTCAATGAATAATAAGCAATGATTTCTGGCTGATCTCGCAGCCTGGCTCAGATATGTACGAACTGTGGTGATGCTTGATAGCTATCAGTCATTTCTCACACTGTGCATGGCTCCATGATATATGGCAGAGATCTGACACCAGGAGCAATGCCCATGCCAGGCAATGTCTGCTCAGAGATAACAGCAATATACAAGGAGCACAGGTGGCAGGGCTCAGCCCTCGGGCACTGGGCACACGGTGCTGTCACTTACCCAATGACCACCAGCTGAGCGTCAGGACCGAGATTGTGCGGCTGCTGCTGCTGGCGATGTGCCCCCTTCACTCTGCCGGAGGAGCGGGCAGCTGTGGGCATTGATACAGACAGGTCCCCGCCCGGGCACAATGGACGGCAGCGCTCATGTCCCTCTATGTGTTGTGATCGCCGTCAGCCAGCACGGGCTGCCACTCCCGGAGCCAGGGGGGAAGGGGTTAATGCCGCCTGTGACTACAGAGGCTGATGGTCCTCTGGATCCCCCCTGTCAGGAAGGAGGTGGTTACCTGTGCTGAGGTTCTGTCAGGGCGCTCCGGCACCATCAGCAGCCCCTCCTGCCCCAGCCGTCCGCAGGGATTGTGCCAGAGCCAACATGGACGGTATTAGCTGATCCCACCCTCAGTCTGTGGATAATAGACTAGGCCGGTGTGACAGTGTCTGACAGTGTGGATACAGTGTGCACATGGGTCTACAGATACACTGCAGGGTGTGCACACGGGTCTACAGATACACTGCAGGGTGTGCACACGGGTCTACAGATACACTGCAGGGTGTGCACATGGGTCTACAGATACACTGCAGGGTGTGCACACGGGTCTACAGATACACTGCAGGGTGTGCGCATGGGTCTACAGATACACTGCAGGGTGTGCACATGGGTCTACAGATACACTGCAGGGTGTGCGCATGGGTCTACAGATACACTGCAGGGTGTGCGCATGGGTCTACAGATACACTGCAGGGTGTGCGCATGGGTCTACAGATACACTGCAGGGTGTGCGCATGGGTCTACAGATACACTGCAGGGTGTGCGCATGGGTCTACAGATACACTGCAGGGTGTGCGCATTGGTCTACAGATACACTGCAGGGTGTGCGCATGGGTCTACAGATACACTGCAGGGTGTGCGCATGGGTCTACAGATACACTGCAGGGTGTGCGCATGGGTCTACAGATACACTGCAGGGTGTGCGCATGGGTCTACAGATACACTGCAGGGTGTGCGCATGGGTCTACAGATACTCTGCAGGGTGTGCGCATGGGTCTACAGATACACTGCAGGGTGTGCGCATGGGTCTACAGATACACTGCAGGGTGTGCGCATGGGTCTACAGATACACTGCAGGGTGTGCGCATGGGTCTACAGATACACTGCAGGGTGTGCACATGGGTCTACAGATACACTGCAGGGTTTGCGCATGGGTCTACAGATACACTGCAGGGTGTGCACACGGGTCTACAGATACACTGCAGGGTGTGCACACGGGTCTACAGATACACTGCAGGGTGTGCGCACGGGTCTACAGATACACTGCAGGGTGTGCGCATGGGTCTACAGATACACTGCAGGGTGTGCGCATGGGTCTACAGATACACTGCAGGGTGTGCGCATGGGTCTACAGATACACTGCAGGGTGTGCGCATGGGTCTACAGATACACTGCAGGGTGTGCGCATGGGTCTACAGATACACTGCAGGGTGTGCGCATGGGTCTACAGATACACAGCAGGGTGTGCGCATGGGTCTACAGATACACTGCAGGGTGTGCGCATGGGTCTACAGATACACTGCAGGGTGTGCGCATTGGTCTACAGATACACTGCAGGGTGTGCGCATGGGTCTACAGATACACTGCAGGGTGTGCGCATGGGTCTACAGATACACTGCAGGGTGTGCGCATTGGTCTACAGATACACTGCAGGGTGTGCGCATGGGTCTACAGATACACTGCAGGGTGTGCGCATGGGTCTACAGATACACTGCAGGGTGTGCGCATGGGTCTACAGATACACTGCAGGGTGTGCGCATGGGTCTACAGATACACTGCAGGGTGTGCAGATGGGTCTACCAGATACACTGCAGGGTGTGCGCATGGGTCTACAGATACACTGCAGGGTGTGCGCATGGGTCTACAGATACACTGCAGGGTGTGCGCGTGGGTCTACAGATACACTGCAGGGTGTGCGCGTGGGTCTACCAGATACACTGTAGGGTGTGCACATGGGTCTACCAGATACACTGCAGGGTGTGCACATGGGTCTACTGAGGACGGGATCTAATATTTACTGCGAAGATGCAGTGTTTCCTCTACAAAAGGTAAAAGATGGCTAGTTTCCTACCAGAAAGATGTATCTTACACGGACAAGACATAATATCCCATATATACATGTAATGATAATATCCCAGATATACAGGTGGTAATAATATCACATATATACAGTTAATAATAATTTCCTATATGTATGTATGGGCATTATAATATTATCCCAGATATACAGGTAATAATAATATTATCCCAGATATACAGGTAATGATTAGTGATGGGCGAATTTACTCGTTACTCGAGATTTCCGGAACATGCTCGGGGGTCCTCCGAGTATTTTTTAGTGCTTGGAGATTTAGTTTTTATTGCCGCAGCTGAATTATTAACATCTGTTAGCCAGCCTGAGTACATGTGGGGATTCCCTAGCAACCAGGGAACCCCCACATGTACTTATGATGGCTATCAGATGTAAATCATTCAGCTGCGGCAATAAAAACTAATTTTCCGAGCACTAAAAAGTGGCCTGTTGTGAATTCTGTGGTCGAGCTCCCTCCTGTCGTCACAAGTGGTACTTCGGCTGGTTCTGTCTATGAGCTTCCGTTGGTGGATGTGGGTGGTACTGCGGCTTCTAGGTTTCCTTCCTCAGGTGATGTGGTGAAGTCGTTAGGTGCTGCTCTATTTAACTCCACCTAGTGCTTTGCTCATGGCCTCCAGTCAATGTTCTAGTGTGGATCTTGCTCTCTCCTGGATCGTTCCTGTGGCCTGTCTTTCCTGCATAAGCTAAGTTTTGCTGGTGTTACTTTTGTTGCTATTTTTTCTGTCCAGCTTGCGATATTGGTTTTTCTTGCTTGCTGGAAGCTCTGGGACACAGAGGGGGTACCTCCGTACCGTTAGTCGGTGCGGAGGGTCTTTTTGCACCCTCTGCGTGGTTGTTTGTAGGGTTTTGTGTTGACCGCAAAGCAATCTTTCCTATCTTCGGTCTGTTCAGTCAGCCGGGCCTCACTTTGCTAAAATCTATTTCATCTCTGTGTTTGTACTTTCATCTCAACTCACAGTCATTATATGTGGGGGGCTGCCTTTTCCTTTGGGGAATTTCTCTGAGGCAAGGTAGGCTTATTTTTCTCTCTTAGGGCTAGCTAGTTTCTAAGGCTGTGCTCGAGGCGCCTAGGCCTGGACAGGAGCGCTCCACGGCTACCTCTAGTGTGGTATGATAGGATTAGGGATTGCGGTCACCAGAGTTCCCACGTCTCAGAGCTCGTCCTTGTTATTGGTAACTGTCAGGTCACCTTGTGTGTTCTTAACCACTAGACCCATTGTGGTTCTGAATTACCTGTTCATAACAGTGGCCATCATTACTTTAAGAAATGAAGGTCACTCAGTCCGAAAAATTGGGAAAACTTTGAAAGTGTCCCCAAGTGCAGTTGCAAAAACCATCAAGCGCTACAAAGAAACTGGCTCACATGAGGACCGCCCCAGGAAAGGAAGACCAAGAGTCACCTCTGCTTCTGAGGATAAGTTATCCGAGTAACCAGCCTCAGAAATCGCAGGTTAGCAGCAGCAGCTCAGATTAGAGACCAAGTCAATGCCACACGGAGTTCTAGCAGCAGACACATCTCTACAACAACTCTTAGAGGAGACTTTGTGCAGCAGGCAGTCATGGTAAAATAGCTGCTAGGAAACCACTGCAAAGGACAGGCAACAAGCAGAAGAGACTTGTTTTGGCCAAAGAACACAAGGAATGGACATTAGACCAGTGGAAATCTGTGCTTTGGTCTGATGAGTCCAAATTTGAGATCTTTGGTTACAACCACAGTGTCTTTGTACGACGCAGAAAAGGTGAACGGATGGACTCTACATGCCTGGTTCCCACCGTGAATCATGGAGGAGGAGGTGTGATGGTGTGGTGGGTGCTTTGCTGGTGACACTGTTGGGGATTTATTCAAAATTGAAGGCATACTGAACCAGCATGGCTACCACAGCATCTTGCAGTGACATGCTATTCCATCCGGTTTGCGTTTAGTTGGACCATCATTTATTTTTCAACAGGACAATGACCCCAAACACACCCCCAGGCTGTCTAAGGGCTATTTGACCAAGAAGGAGAGTGATGGGGTGCTACGCCAGATGACCTGGCTTCCATAGTCACCAGACCTGAACCCAATCGAGATGGTTTGGGGTGAGCTGGACCGCAGAGTGAAGGCAAAAGGGCCAACAAGTGCTAAGCATCTGTGGGAACTCCTTCAAGATTGAAGACACAAAAGCACAGAGAGAGGTAAAAAAATACTCTGTTGTAAAAAAGTCTCAGTAAATAAGCAAGTGCTAGTCAAAAAATGAAAAAATACAAAAATACGTGGGTCATTTGCATTGTAGCTGTTCCATCCTGCAAGTTCCACATGGATATTTTCTCTCTGAACCCTGCTCATACAGGTACTATACAGATGATCAGGTTTTTAAAAACTTCAGATAGGGATTATATACATTAGATAGGACTGCTCTATTATGGGTATACCTTGGCGATTGGTGGAGCAGCTTAACATACTTTTTTTGCAAAAAAAGGTATTAACTAAATACCCTGTATTTTTGTATTTTTTCATTTTTTGACTAGCACTTGCTGATTTACTGTGACTTTTTTACAACAGAGTATTTTTTGACCTCTCTCTGCGCTTTTGTGTCTTCAAGTTCTTTGGTGGTGTGAACAGGTTTCTACAGACTTGTTCACTGTGCAATTAGCCCATGTGTTTTTGGTTTTATACTCCTTCAACATTGTTGGAAGACCATTTCCGGTGACTACCTCTTGAATCTCATCAAGAGAATGCCAAGAGTGTGCAAAGCAGTCATCAAAGAAGAAGGTGGCTACTAGAATATAAGACATATTTTGAGTTGTTTCACACTTTTTTGCTAAGTATATAGTTCCACATGTGTTAATTCATAGTTTTGATGCCTTCAATGTGAATGTACAATTTTCATAGTCATGAAAATACAGAAAAATCTTTAAATGAGGTGTGTCCAAACTTTTGGTCTGTACTGTACATTTACATTTTTTTTAACCAACCATTAATACCACATACAAGAGACAAATATCGTCACACCATGACCAGACCACATATTACCACCACATAGTGACCGAATAATACCACATACAAGGAGCAAATACCAATGCACCATGTCCAGACCACATATTACCACTATATAGTGACCGAATATTACCACATACAAGGAACAAGTACCGCCACACCATGATCAGACCACATATTGCCATCACATAGTGACTGAATAATACCACATACAAGGAACAAATACTGCCACACCATGACCAGACCACATATTGCCACCATATAGCGACTGCTATTGTATACAAGAACTCTGTATTTACTGTCAGTGTACAGGTAATACAGTGATCAGTGGTGACATTATACACAGGAGCTCTGTATATAGTATCAGTGTACAGGTAATACAGGGATCACCAGTGACATTATACACAGGAGCTCTGTATAAAGTGCCAGTGTATAGGTAATACAGTGATCAACTCTGCCAGTGACATTATTCACAGGTGCTCTGTATATAGTATATGGTGTATAGTGTCAGTGTACAGGCAATACACTGACTCACCAGTGACGTCTCTAGCTGAAGTCCTTCATCTTTGCTTTTCTTTTTCATCCAGCACAGACCGCCGTCACTTCTTCCAGCCAGGACTCGTCTCAGCATAAAATAACACAGTTACCTAGAGCACCGCTTCCAGGGCACATTCCCCACTTTTTCCCCTTCTACACTACACATCTGAATACAGAAGTCCACCCACAATCAATATATAATTGGTTATTATGCAACCTCATAGATTGTAAGCTTCTGAGTAGGGCCCTCATTCCTTTTGGTATCTGTTGATCTTTGAGTTTATTGTTATGCTTAATTTCCATTGTCTGTACAAGTCCCCTCTAAAATGTAAAGTGTTGCGGAATATGTTGGCACTGTAGAAATAAAATTATCATTATTATTATTATTATTAACCCACCATTCCAAATATAAATTATAATCCGCCACTGTGCACCCACTAATTATAAATAACCACTTTCCCCATTTAATATATAAATTAATTAGCACCTGTACTCTTCCCCAATTCATTACCAGTCACTTCATCCTCAACGCCCCCCACTCTTTACCTCCCGCTCTAACCCTAACCCCGATTCATTATATTTACATGCCCCTCCCTCCCCAATTCATTGTCATGTCTTTCTCTCCCACCCTCTATTTATTATCAACTGCTCTATCCCACATTCAATACATCATTTACTCCCCCACCCTCAAAATTCATTATTTGTTCTCCCCCTAGATCATCATTTGTTCTCCCCACCCCCCACCTAATTAAGTTGCTGTCCCCTGTCCCTCACACTGAATTCATCATTTGCAGTCCCCACACTTTTATTTGAAGTCCCCTTACTTCATCCATTGCAGTCCCCTATCACCCCTCACTTCATCCATTTCATCATGTGCAGTCCCACCTCAGACACACTTCATCACGTGCAGTCCCCTTCCCCCACTACATCATGTGCAGTCCCCCTTACCCACCCACTTCATCATGTGCAGTCCCCCTTTCCCCCCACTTCATCATGTGCAGTCACCCTTACCCTCAAATTCATCATGTGCAGTCCCCATTACCCCCACTTCATTATGTGCAGCCCCCTTACCTCCCACTTCATGTGCAGTCCCCCTTACCTCCCACTTCATGTGCATTCCCCCTTACCCCCCCCACTTCATATGCAGCCCCACTCCCCTTCATCATGTGCAGTCCCCCTTACTCCCCACTTCATGTGCAGTCCTCCTTATTCCCCCACTTTATCATGTGCAGTCCCCCTTAACCTCCACTTCATGTGCAGCTCCACTTCCCCTTCATCATGTGCAATCCCCACTCCCCCTTCATCATGTACAGCCCCACTCCTCCACTTCATCATGTGCAGCCCCACTCCCCCTTCATCATGTGCAGCCTCCTTTAACCCTCAAATTCCTTCATGTGCAGCCCCACTCTCCTCATCATGTGCACTCTCCCTAACCCCCAAATTCCATCATGTGCGGCCCCACTCTCATCATGTGCAGTCTCCTTAACCCCCAAATTCCATCATGTGCGGCTCCACTCCCCTTCATCATGTGCAATCCCCACTCCCCTTCATCATGTACAGCCCCACTCCCCCACTTCATCATGTGTAGCCCCACTCCCCTTCATCATGTGCAGTCTCCTTAACCCCCAAATTCCATCATGTGCAGTCCCACTCTCCTCATCATGTGCAGTCTCCTTAACCCCCAAATTCCATCATGTGCGACTCCACTCCCCTTGATCATGTGCAGTCTCCTTAATCCCCAAATTCCATCATGTGCGACTCCACTTCCCTTCATCATGTGCAGTCTCCTTAACCCCCAAATTCCATCATGTGTGCCCCACTCCTCTTCATCATGTGCAGCCCCACTTCCCCCACTCCATCATATGCAGCCTCCTTTAACCCCCAAATTACATTATGTGCAGCCCCCCCTCCCCTTCATCATGTTCAGCCCTCCTTACACCCCCCCATCACTTGCAGTTACGCACCATTTAATTCATTTTATAAAGAAAACAAAAAACTTTTTCATACTTACCTCACCAGTCGCTCCCCATTTTGAGCTTTAACAATAGTTGCTAGCAAGTGGCCTGTACTTTCACCCCCTGTAAAATATGTTTGCTTTGCCAAAAAAATGTTTTGGTGCAGCTAGTCCCAATAGGTGATTTTTTATTAGTTTTTGAGATTCTTTCATATTTTCCGCATTGCTCGCTGAGGGGTTTGATATAAATTCTGATTCTGCTAGGCCGACCTGCTCTTTTAACTTTTGGGTGTATTCTCTTGTTTTAGTTTTCCGTTTACTAATTTCACCAATATAGAGCCCTCTAACAAATGCTTTCATAGCATCCCATACCATTAACCTCGAAGTGGAGTCCATATTAATGTTAAAGTATTCCCGCAATCTTGTGTAGTGAACCCCCAATACTCTGAATCCAAAATCCATATGTTCTTGGTGACCAAGCCCTCTGTGCCCAACCTCAGTTGTACCCTTATGGGGCAATGATCCGACATGGTTCTTGGTAAATATTCAACCTCCTTTACCAGAGACATCATATTAACATTTCCAAACGCCAAGTCAATTCTGGATAATGAATGGTAAGACGTTGAATAATGAGTATTGTTTGATATTGGGGTGCTTAGTGCGCCAAAATATCTATTAACTCCAGCTCCGACAGAACTCTGTATAGAGAGGTCTGTGAGGCTGACTCAGATATGGCTCCTGTATGAAATTTATCCCAGTATAGGTGTAAATACATATTGAAATCCCCCATCATGAGCAAAGGCACATGTGGAAGTGTGGAGGAGAGGGTATTTTTATCCGCACCTCACCGGAGTAAGGTGGAGGGATATAAAAGGCTACTATAAGGATTGGGGTGTTATGTATAGTACAGAATATAGAGACAAAGCAACCCTCTGAGTCTACCATGACTTTGATGCATGTGAACGGGATGGCCCTATGAACCAGAAGACTCACTCCTCTAGAATGCGTCTTTTCCTTTACCATATGTGTTTCCATTAAGCAAATTATTACTGGTTGTCAAATAGGCAACCATGAAGATATTGAGCATCTCTTGGACTGGTCACCCAGTCCTCTGATATTCCACTATAAAATTTATGTTTTTGGACATAAAAATATGTTTTTGGACAAAAAGCAAAGTATCTAGCATATGATATCACTGAGAGCACACTGACAGGTAGCTGGTCATGCATACAGTAGCTCCCTAACCCAACTACATGTAAAAAAAAACCCCACATATAAACAACTTAATAGACACTCCTCTTCTAATAAGAGGATTGAGGTTTTGTATGTTCCTGGAATCGTGTGATGAGCTGCCTCTATTGTTGTTATATAGCATACCGTCCATTTGAATTCCAGCCACTCCACTTATCTAAACAGGTAATAAGTGGCTACCTGCCATAGAACAGACTGACATAAATTGAAAAATATTATATGCAGGGAAGGGGTAAAAAAGAAACCACAACTGTCCTCTTGTGTCAGGATCATACAGCTCTCAGGTGTGCCTATTCTATAGGTCTTTTTTCAGACCAAGTGGAGATGGAGGAAGACATGAGACTGGGAGATACTATCCAGCCCAGCCTAATCTCACCTTCTCAGAGCAGATTGGGTAATAATGAGGAGGTGGAAGCTGAGGAGGTGGAAATGGATTTTAGTAGTCATCATGGTGGAGACAGGGAATGGTTGGCTGTAGGGACTTTGGCATACATGGCAGACATTATGTACCTCTACCTTTCATGTGACCCTCACGTTACATTGATCTTGGCCAAAAAAGACTACTATCTTGTTAGATCCAGGCTACACACAGGTGAAGCTTGCGTCTCTCCTTCCAGGGGCGAAGAGGTCTATTAAAATGGTGCTATACCAGAAGGCCATTGTGAAAAATATGTTAGCAGCAGAAAGCAAGCTTCTTTGCCCAACCAAGGAGGAGAGGTGAGGCAGGCAAACACCAGGTGCAGAAGAGGCAGGGGAACACTGTCCAATGTCTGGGCCAACTTCATGACACCCCCCCAGCATCCAGGCCCTGATAACCGGATATTTTTGACAAGGAGGAAAAAGCTTTTAAAGATGGTCAAGCAATACCTGGCCGACAAAACTAGTGTACTCCCTTATTCCTAGCGATCTTCAGCTATTAAGTCTTAAAGCTGAACACCTGGCATGAGCTGTCCCTCTATGCCTTCGAGGTGCTGTGTTGCACTGCCGCTAGCGTCTTGTCTGAGCGGGTTTTTAGTGGTGCCAGGGGGATCGTAACATACAGGTGCTTTTGCCTGGCAACAGAAAGTGCTGAAAGGCTCACTCTGATAAATATGTACAAAGACTGGGTTAGCCCCAACTTTTCCACACCATCAGATGACAGCAGCACATAAAGTATTTTTAAACTTCAATACTTGAATGAGGCCTACCACTTGCGGCCTTCAAGGGTCTATGGATGACTGGGTGCAATTTGTGCAAGCCTTTATGAGTATAGGAGTACATCAACTACATATTAAAAATATTTGTTTGAGGCCTCCCAGTTGTTTATTTCAAGAATCTATGGAAGACTGGATGACCCTCCTTAGAATTGTTCCCTTTGTGAGTGTAGAAATATCACAACTACACTTTCTAAATATTTGAATGAGGTACTACAGTTGGTGCCTTGAAGGGTGTATGGATGACTCTGATTTTAATTTGTGGCAGGCTTTGCACTGTGCACAGAGCCTTTAAGAGTGTAGAGGTTCCCCAACTACGCTTTCTTAATATTTGAATGAGGTACTACATTTGGTGCCTTGAAGGGTGTATGGATGACTCTGCTTGTAATTTTGGGCAGCCTTTGCACTGTGTGCAGAGCTTTTATGAGTGTAGACATACCACAACTAAGCTATGTTCACAATATTTGAATGAGGTACTACAGTTGGTGCATTGAAGGGTGTATGGATGACCCTGATTGTAATTTTTTCCTGGCTTTGCACTTAGTGCATAGCCTTTATGAGTCTAGGAGTACCACAAATGGCAATGTAAACAGAATGTGTATGATGCCCTCCTTTATGATTATAATAATAATTTTATTTCTATAGCGCTAACAGCACTTTAGATTTTAGAGGAGACATTTACAGGCAGTAAAAGACATTACAAAATAACAATAATCACATAAATCAAAAGATACCAAGGGGGAGTGAGGGCCCTGCTCGCAAGCTTACAATCTGTGAGGAAATAGGGTAGATATAAAAGGTGGATGTTAGCAATTGCTTGTACAATTGCTTGTATTGTATGGTCCAGCTATCAATATAATAAATATGGTGTTCGTGTATTGCAGGATGAACCGGTCACCAACCAATATGTGTACGGACACAAAGGGCTATTAAGTGCATGTAGGGTGTGTCAATATAGATGATACAAGGGTCCTGGTTTTGAAGAAAATTTTGTATGGGCAAAACAGGGATAGTTAGATATGTATGTTGAGGCGATAGGCCAGTCTTTATGTCTTATACAAGGTGTATCTGCTGAGTACCTCTGAGTTCCTTACTTTTGGCACTTCTTGCTTCATTCATAAATTACACTGAAATTTCCAATTTTTTAAATAAACAAAATCAATTTTGGTTAACTTAAACTTCTATTTTTTTAAATCTTTTTAAATTTTGCCTTATATACAAGTCATTATACAGGAAAAATAGTTCTTAACATTTTTCTTTTCTGTAACCTCCAAGTTCCTTTTGATATTGAATATTTAATTGTAAGTCCTTAAAGTGGAGTAAAAGTCTGACACCATTGTTCTCATCAGTGATCTGGGAGTCAGAGATGCTTTCAGGGGTCTTCCCCCATGCTGGTCTCCTTCCATTCAGCACTTTTTCCATCCATTTCAACATTTTCACTGCCCCCCAGACTTCCTTGTAGGGTCTGCCGGAAAAATGTTCAGACTTCCCATTGACTCCCATTATGCTCATTACTCGAAACGAGCATCCGCGCATAAAGGATGCTTGGATGCTCAGTGATACCTGCTCAGGGATGGCTACATTATCTTTTCAATCTGCAATTTCCAGAACCTTTAGAAACATTGTATGTGTCATTCCTTTCCTTGGGTTATTCATGCTGCTCAATCTGCAAACAGCATGAATCCACAACCTGGTTGCAAAATTTCAGCCAGGTAAGTTTTTCTCTAAAATGCATGAAGAGCATAGTCGGAGAGGAGATTAGTCAGACTCTGCCCTGTCCAGCTCTTCCTTGCTCTGCTAGATGTAATTGACAGAACTCTTCCTTTATACAGACGAGGGAGAGACCTGGGAAGAGCTGGCCATATCATCAAACTATTTTCTCTGAAACGCTCCAGTGTTACTATGCCTGGCTTATTTCGTGCAGCCAGGCTGCAATCCTTGCTGCCTGCGGTTTGGTCAGCATGAATTGACTGACAGGTTCTCTTTCAAGGGGTTTTACATTGGACCGAGCAACTTTGTACGTTAATGACCAAGCTTTATTTTTTAAATCTGACCAACGTCACTTTATGAGTTAGTAACTCTGGAATGCTTCAACATATCTCAGTGATTCTGAGAAGGTTTTTTTCATGCTGTACTTCGGGACAGTGGTACAGTTCGGTCGATATTATTTGTGATTATGAAAATATAAAAAATTTGGGAAAAAAAAAGAAAATTTTAGTTTTCAAACATTGAATTTTTATGCCCTTAAATCAGATAGGTATACTACATAATATAGTTAACAAATAACATTTAGCTCATCTTCTTTACATGAGCATAATTTTTTAAACATAATTTTTTTAGATAGGAAGTTAGAAGGGTTAAAAGTTGATCAGCAATTTCTCAATTTTCAACAATATTTATAAAAGCATTTTTTGGGGGACCACATCCCATTTGAAGTGACTTTGAGAGGTCTATTTGACAGAAAATACCCAAAAGTGACATTCTAAAATCTGCCTCCCTCATACTGCTCAAAACCTCATTTAAGAAGTTTATTAATCCTTCAATTGCTTTACCGAAACAAACGCAATATGAACGCAAAAAATGAACATTTTATTTTTTCTCACAAAAAAATTTACTTTAGCCGCAAATTTTGCATTTTCACAAGGTTAACTGGAAAAAATGGACTGTACAATTTGTTGTGCTATTTCTCCTCAGTATGCTGATACCCCATTTGTGGGGGAATACTACTGTTTGGGTGCACGGCAGGGCTCAGAAGAGAAAGAGTGTCATTCGACTTTTCAAACTCAAAAGTGGATGGAATCGATAGTGGATACCTTGTCTCGTTTGGAGAGCCCCTGTGCTAGGGTTGGCGGAACGCACCGAATATATTTATTAGATGAGATAGGTGCGTTCGCAACCCGGGATCCACCGTGCAGCTAAGAACCTGCTGCTAAGTGAGGCGGTGAAGTAAGTTAGTATAAACGAGCTCTGTTACTTCACAGAGCCCATAGTAAAGAGAACGCTGTGCCCTGTTTAGCTCACAGGGAACACAGCTACTGAGTAGAGCCGACAGTGGTCATGCAGTCCCAACCAAACACGCTGCTCCTCTCCGGTGGAGCCGGAATTCTAATGGCTATTAGCAGGCCCTGAATTCACTCATGAGAAACTCCTCGCCGGAGGTGCCAGCATTCTAGGGGCTTATTTCAGCCGGGTCCCTGACCACACACACGACCACACTGGCGCTGAGCTCATACATATTTGATACTAGCGCATGGCCGTGCGGTCATGAGAACCTTTTATAGCTGCAGCAACTTCAGGACCTTCCTAGAAGGACCAATGGAAGGCTGCCACAGAACTTGATCAGGTACAGGGCCTTCCTGGAGGACCAATGGAAGTTGCTGCAGTACCTGAACATGTGACCCTAGACCTCCACTGAGAGATCTTACCCTGGGCATGCTCAGTGTGTACAAAGCAGGACTTAGTCCCAGAAAAGACTGCTCGTCGCAGACCAGTGCAGGGTACAATAGCAGAGCCTGGAGAGGCAGCAGTAACCCTTTGCACAGTATCAGATTCAATGAGACGCTGGGACCGATGTCTCCGCTGAGCAGGCTCCACTGCGGCCAATGCAGAATGGGAGACCGCAGCAGACACGGCTCGCGATTCCCCCTTCGTGAATAAGCCTCCTTACCTTGACAAGCCAGAGATGGTATGTCACTCTCCATAAGGAGAAACGATACCCCTTAGACCCCAGTCCAGAGCCTCTCACCTAGCCAAATTAGTTCTCATGCTTTCGCACTGACGAGGGCCAACAGCCCGAAACACCGTGTCTGCGAATTGAGATACTGATTTAGCTTTTATCCTAACTCATATTGCACGACTTGTTTAAAGGGTTGATTGTGACGTGTAGGATCGCTACTTCCAACAGGTGGCGCTATAGAGTTTAAGTCCTCTTTTTCTCAGAAGAGGCAATTTGCAAATTACAATGATAAAATCTTCCCAGCTCTTGCACTGCCAACCACCGATCTAATGTGTATTATGTACAAATATTAAGAATTACCATTGTAAATTGCCCGTGATGATTTTTTTATGCTTAGTAGTGGGAAGAGATGAAATTGCAGTATTCTTGAAATGCTCGGTAACCCTCAATTACACTAGTGACAATACAGAATGTGTCTGGAGACATGTACAGAAGGAATTAATTGCTGAAATCTCCTGTAGAAGCCTCTAGAGAAAAGGAACAGATGCTAACCAAGCAAACATGGATATCCTGTGCCCTTAGTGATTTCAGAAAAACAAGGCTGAAGGTCATGGCGCATATGGCATATTCTAACAAATATATTTTTCTGATTTGTTGATTGTAGACATTTACTATACAGTAAATAATATAGCACACATTAGACCCCAAAATGTATACTGGCCCCCGTATTAGCTCCCAGAATGTATAATGGCACTCATACTTTATTAAGTCCCCCCCTACAAACTATGAAGGCCACTAACAATGCTTCAGGGTCCCCCACAGTAGCCCTCACACCTTATGAGAGTTCTCTATACTTTATGATGCCCCCACAATCACAGTACAAGTTTTATTTAAAATAAAAAAATGATATACTCCCCTAATCCAGGATCGTGACTAGTGCCTTGAAGATCAACATGCTGATATAGCGCTGGGGCCCACACACAACGTCAGAGTCCTGGTGCAGCACAATGACATCATGTTATAACTGAGCCATAACACTCACATGGTAGTAATGGAGAGGTGTCCATCAGACTTCCTCATTACTAACCCAGTAAGTAAAAAGAAACAATAAGCACACTTTCCCTGGTTCATAATTTTTGCAAAAAAAAGCCACCAGGGTCAACGTAGTCAAGGGAACCCGACGCAGTTCACAAATGGAAAACTGAAAAATATAAACAGAGAGAAACAAAAACAAGACTGTGTCCCTCATTCACCTTTTTAATAGAAAAAAAAGTTCCCACGCAGGTCCAACGTAATCCAGCGATTCCCAAAAAGGTCCCAAAATCTTTTGTCTAAAGCACATGAAGCCTCATTCTGAGGCTTAAAAGGCTTTGAAAGCAGCCACTGTTGGCTCCTGCTGTGCTGCGCGAGACTCAGCGCCTATAAAGAGTGATGACATCACTGCTCTATAGACGTTCCTGCTCACTTTGTATTCTGGACTGTGTCAGAACTGTATTGGAACTTTTTCCTAAAAAAGTGGTGAATGAAGGACAGTGTCTTGTTTTAATTTCTCCCTGTTTATGTTGTTCAGTTTTCCATTTGCTGGACTGCGTCGGATCTGTGTGTGTGTTCTCATCTTACTTACTGGCTTACACCTTTCCATTGCTAACACCAGGGCTTGATGTCAGCTGTGTTTTTGGATACTACACAGCTGACATCAATACCCAAGACCCATTACCCCGATTGCCAATGCACCAGGGCAATTGGGAAGAGCCAAGGAGAAGTGTCAGAATTGGCTCATCTATGCCACTTCTCGGGCCGCTGTGGGCTTGTGTTTTTAGACTGGGAAGGGCCCAATAGCCATGGACTATTCCAGCCTGATAATATAAGCTCCCAGCTGTCTATTTTACCTTTTCAGGTTACCAGGTCGGCTATCAGGGCGGGCCCCCTCTCTTCTGCTCACCGGGCCCCAGCAGCAGGATACTGCCGCTTCAGTAACTAATCGCGTGTCCTCAGACTCACGATCAGTAAAACCTGTTGCCGAACAGGAGATTCCTCCCGTACAATAACAGTTAACAGCCGCCAGCCAATCACAGGCCAGCAGACAATATCAGGGGGCACGTCACCGGCGTATGATGTCACTGTCATATGCCGGAACGAAGGTCCATGCCTCAGATGCAGCCAGTAGAGGACATGGCTGGATCTCGGCCAGGTAAGGAAAAACTTTTATGTTTTTTGCAAAGCCGCAGTCTAGGGCTGCCTATGGGGCAGGGTGCATTATACTATGGGCCTGGGCTGCCTTATACACTATGGGGCTGGATTATACTATAGGACTGCTGCCTTATTCACTATGGGGCTGCCTTATACACTATTGGGCAGGGCTGCATCATACTATGGGCCCCGGCTGCCTTATACACTATAGGGCTGCATTATACTATGGGGCGGTTGCCTTATACACTATTGGGCTGCCTTATACACTATGGGGCAGGGCTGCATTATACTATGGGCCTGGCTGCATTATACACTATGCGGCTGCATTATACTATGGGGCTGCTGCCTTATACACTATGGAACTGCATTATACAGTGAGGCTGCTGCTTTATACACTATGGGGCTGCCGTATACACTATGGGGCAGGGCTGCATTATACTATGGGCCTGAGCTGCCTTATACACTATGAGGCTGCATTATACTATGGGGCTGCTGCCTTATACACTATGGGGCTGCCTTATGCACTATGGTGGTGCATTATACTACAGGGCTGCCTTATACACTATGGGTGTGCATTATACCCCTATGGAGGAGCATTATATTATGGGAGTGCATTATACCCCTATGGGGCTGCATTCTACCTCAATGGGGCTGCATTATACCCCTATGGGGGTGCATTGTATTATGGGGGTGCATTATACTACTATGGGGATCCATTATACTATGGGGGTGCATTATACTCCTATGGGACTGCATTATACCCCTATGGGGCTGCATTACGCCTCTATGGGGCTGCATTATACTACTATGCAGCTGCATTATACCATGGTCTGTATTATACTATGGGGTCGCATTATACCACTATGGGGCTGCATTATCCTACTTTGGGACTGCATTATACTACTATGGGGCTGCATTATACTATTATGGGGCTGCATTATACTACTATATGTGACTATGGGATGCATTATACTACTATATGTGACTATGGGATGCATTATACTATTATGGATGACTATGGGGGCAATATGGAGAGACATGAGGCAGAATGGGAGGACACATGGGATCCAGAATGTGTGATACTATTACTGTTACTGGGGCTAATTAAAGGATATTATTTTTTAGGATACTGTTTTTAGTGTGGGGGAGGAGAGCTCCTGTTACTATGCAGGGCGACATGGTTGCTTTTTTCTTCATCTGGTGTAGTATTGCCTGTACACTGACACTATATACTGTATACCGAGCTCCTGTGTATAATGTCACCGGTGATCACTGTATTACATGTACACTATACACTATATACAGAGCTCCTGTGTATAATGTCACTGGTGATCACTGTATTACCTGTACACTGACACTGTATACTAAGTACAGATCTCCTGTGTATAATGGCATTAGTATTGTGTTTTTGTATTATTCATCAGTATTGTAGTATTTGGTCACTATCTGGTGGTAATACGTGATCTGGTCATGGTGTGGCGGTATTTGTTCCTTGTATGTGCTATTATTCGGTCACAGTGGTGGCAATATGTGGTTGGTCATGGTGTGGCGGTATTTGTTCCTTGTATGTGATATGATTTGGTCACTGTGGTGGTAATATGTGGACTAGTCATGGCGTGGTGGTATTTGTTCTTTCTTTGTGGTAATATTGGTTACCATGTGGTGGTAGTATGTGATTCGGTCATGGTCAATGGAATTTGTCCCTTGTATGTGATATTATTGGTCATTTTAAAAATTAAAAAATAAATAAAAATATACCTAAAATTTTATTGGATATTTTAACAAATGTTTAATAAGTTACAGTAGATTAGAGTCTGGCCAAAAGAGTCTAACTTGTCGGATTAAAAAATCTTTTGCCCAAAACAAAAGCTGCTGGCTATGTATGTGATGTGGTGATGAGAAGTGTTAATGTGTGATTGGTGAGGACATGGTGCAGAAGTGGAGTTTTTCCAAGAGAGGGTGGTGGGACTGTGGAAGGTTTGAGGAGTGGAGGTGGGGCTAGGGTGGTGCCTGGGTGGAGTTTCAAGGGGGTCCTGTTATGTTTGCTAATGACAGGTGTTATGAAGGCAATCCAGAAACACAGTGTGCTTAGCGATCAGAGCGCACACAGTGATCTGACAAATACCCAAAAATACAAGAACGAGCTCTGAGACGTGGAAACTCTGTAGACTGCACACCTGAACCTATCCTAAACACAACTAAAAGCGGCTGTGGATTGCGCCTAACAACTACCTAGGCAACTCGGCACAGCCTAAGAAACTAGCTAGCCTGAAGATAGAAAAATAGGCCTGACTTGCCCCAGAGAAATTCCCCAAAGGAAAAGGCAGCCCCCCACATATAATGACTGTGAGTAAGATGAAAAGACAAAACGTAGGGATGAAATAGATTCAGCAAAGTGGGGCCCGATATTCTAGGACAGAGCGAGGACAGTAAAGCGAACTTTGCAGTCTACAAAAAACCCTAAAGCAAAACCACGCAAAGGGGGCAAAAAAAAAAACCACCGTGCCGAACTAACGGCACGGCGGTACACCCTTTGCGTCTCAGAGCTTCCAGCAAAACAAAAGACAAGCTGGACAGAAAAAAAGCAACAAAAAAGCAAAAAGCACTTAGCTATACAGAGCAGCAGGTCACAGGAACAATCAGGAGAAGCTCAGATCCAACACTGAAACATTGACAAGGAGCAAGGATAGCAGCATCAGGCGGAGTTAAGTAATGAAGCAGTTAACGAGCTCACCAGAACACCTGAGGGAGGAAGCTCAGAAGCTGCAGTACCACTTGTGACCACAGGAGTGAATTCAGCCACAGAATTCACAACAGTACCCCCCCCTTGAGGAGGGGTCACCGAACCCTCACCAGAGCCCCCAGGCCGACCAGGATGAGCCGCATGAAAGGCACGAACAAGATCGGAAGCATGAACATCAGAGGCAAAAACCCAGGAATTATCTTCCTGAGCATAACCCTTCCACTTAACCAGATACTGGAGTTTCCGTCTAGAAACACGAGAATCCAAAATCTTCTCCACAATATACTCCAATTCCCCCTCCACCAAAACCGGGGCAGGAGGCTCAACAGATGGAACCATAGGTGCCACGTATCTCCGCAACAACGACCTATGGAATACATTATGTATGGAAAAGGAGTCTGGGAGGGTCAAACGATAAGACACAGGATTGAGAACCTCAGAAATCCTATACGGACCAATAAAACAAGGTTTAAATTTAGGAGAGGAAACCTTCATAGGAATATGACGAGAAGATAACCAAACCAGATCCCCAACACGAAGTCGGGGACCCACACGGCGTCTGCGATTAGCGAAAAGTTGAGCTTTCTCCTGGGACAAGATCAAATTGTCCACTACCTGAGTCCAGATCTGCTGCAACCTATCCACCACAGAATCCACACCAGGACAGTCCGAAGACTCAACCTGTCCTGAAGAGAAACGAGGATGGAACCCAGAATTGCAAAAAAATGGAGAAACCAAGGTAGCCGAGCTGGCCCGATTATTAAGGGCGAACTCAGCCAACGGCAAAAAGGACACCCAATCATCCTGGTCTGCAGAAACAAAACATCTCAGATATGTTTCCAAGGTCTGATTGGTTCGTTCGGTCTGGCCATTAGTCTGAGGATGGAAAGCCGAGGAAAAGGATAGGTCAATGCCCATCCTACCACAAAAGGCTCGCCAAAATTTATTGGGGCTGCCACTAGGAAGTTCGGGGCCCTATACTGGCAACATTTTCGGGACCCTGTTGTGAATTCTGTGGCTGAATTCACTCCTGTGGTCACAAGTGGTACTGCAGCTTCTGAGCTTCCTCCCTCAGGTGTTCTGGTGAGCTCGTTAACTGCTTCATTACTTAACTCCGCCTGATGCTGCTATCCTTGCTCCTTGTCAATGTTTCAGTGTTGGATCTGAGCTTCTCCTGATCGTTCCTGTGACCTGCTGCTCTGTATAGCTAAGTGCTTTTTGCTTTTTTGTTGCTTTTTTTCTGTCCAGCTTGTCTTTTGTTTTGCTGGAAGCTCTGAGACGCAAAGGGTGTACCGCCGTGCAGTTAGTTCGGCACGGTGGTTTTTTTTTGCCCCCTTTGCGTGGTTTTGCTTTAGGGTTTTTTGTAGACTGCAAAGTTCGCTTTACTGTCCTCGCTCTGTCCTAGAATATCGGGCCCCACTTTGCTGAATCTATTTCATCCCTACGTTTTGTCTTTTCATCTTACTCACAGTCATTATATGTGGGGAGCTGCCTTTTCCTTTGGGGAATTTCTCTGGGGCAAGTCAGGCCTATTTTTCTATCTTCAGGCTAGCTAGTTTCTTAGGCTCTGCCGAGTTGCCTAGGTAGTTGTTAGGCGCAATCCACAGCCGCTTTTAGTTGTGTTTAGGATAGGATCAGGTGTGCAGTCTACAGAGTTTCCACGTCTCAGAGCTCGTTCTTGTATTTTTGGGTATTTGTCAGATCACTGTGTGCGCTCTGATCGCTAAGCACACTGTGTTTCTGGATTGCCTTCATAACACCTGTCATTAGCAAACATAACAGTACAAGGAGCCTAACTAATGATTCTCAATAGATTCTCAATTTCTGCTCTGTGTTCACTTTTTTTTTTTCCACCTAGACATTTGGGTGATTCTGGACACAGGTGTGGACATGGATATTCAGGGTCTGTGCTCTTCAATGGATAATCTCGTTATAAATGTACAAAAAATTCAAGATACTATTGATCAGAAATCTATGTTAGAACCAAGAATTCCTATTCCTGATTTGTTTTTTGGAGATAGAACTAAGTTTCTAAGTTTCAAAAATAATTGTAAGCTATTTCTGGCCTTGAAACCTCATTCTTCTGGTAATCCTATTCAACAGGTTTTGATTATTATTTCTTTTTTGCGCGGCGACCCTCAAGACTGGGCATTTTCTCTTGCGCCAGGAGACCCTGCATTGAGTAGTGTCGATGCGTTTTTCCTGGCGCTCGGATTGCTGTACGATGAGCCTAATTCAGTGGATCAGGCTGAGAAAAATTTGCTGGCTTTGTTCCAGGGTCAGGATGATATAGAAGTATATTGTCAGAAATTTAGGAAATGGTCAGTACTCACTCAGTGGAATGAATCTGCGCTGGCAGCTTTGTTCAGAAAGGGTCTCTCTGAGGCTCTTAAGGATGTCATGGTGGGATTTCCTATGCCTGCTGGTTTGAATGAGTCTTTGTCTTTGGCCATTCAGATCGGTCGACGCTTGCGCGAGCGTAAATCTGTGCACCATTTGGCGGTACTGCCTGAGGTTAAACCTGAGCCTATGCAGTGCGATAGGACTATGACTAGAGTTGAACGGCAGGAATACAGACGTCTGAATGGTCTGTGTTTCTACTGTGGTGATTCCACTCATGCTATTTCTGATTGTCCTAAGCGCACTAAGCGGTCCGCTAGGTCTGCCGTCATTGGTACTGTACAGTCCAAATTCCTTCTGTCCATTACCTTGATATGCTCTTTGTCGTCGTTTTCTGTCATGGCGTTTGTGGATTCGGGCGCTGCCCTGAATCTGATGGATTTGGATTATGCTAAACGTTGTGGGTTTTTCTTGGAGCCTTTGCGGTGTCCTATTCCATTGAGAGGAATTGATGCTACACCTTTGGCCAAGAATAAACCTCAATACTGGGCCCAGCTGACCATGTGCATGGCTCCTGCACATCAGGAAGTTATTCGCTTTCTGGTGTTGCATAATCTGCATGATGTGGTCGTGTTGGGGTTGCCATGGCTACAAACCCATAATCCAGTATTGGATTGGAATTCCATGTCGGTATCCAGCTGGGGTTGTCAGGGGGTACATGGTGATGTTCCATTTTTGTCGATTTCGTCATCCACCCCTTCTGAGGTCCCAGAGTTCTTGTCTGATTATCAGGATGTATTTGAAGAGCCCAAGTCCGATGCTCTACCTCCGCATAGGGATTGTGATTGTGCTATCAATTTGATTCCTGGTAGTAAATTCCCTAAAGGTCGATTATTTAATTTATCCGTGCCCGAACACGCCGCTATGCGCAGTTATGTGAAGGAATCCCTGGAGAAGGGTCATATTCGCCCATCGTCATCACCACTGGGAGCAGGGTTCTTCTTTGTAGCCAAGAAGGATGGTTCGCTGAGACCGTGTATTGATTACCGCCTTCTTAATAAGATCACTGTTAAATTTCAGTATCCCTTGCCATTGTTATCTGACTTGTTTGCTCGGATTAAGGGGGCTAGTTGGTTCACTAAGATAGATCTTCGTGGTGCGTATAATCTGGTGAGAATCAGGCAAGGAGATGAATGGAAAACTGCATTCAATACGCCCGAGGGTCATTTTGAGTATCTAGTGATGCCGTTCGGACTTGCCAATGCTCCATCTGTGTTTCAGTCTTTTATGCATGACATCTTCCGTGAGTATCTGGATAAATTCCTGATTGTTTACTTGGATGACATTTTGATCTTCTCAGATGATTGGGAGTCTCATGTGAAGCAGGTCAGAATGGTTTTTCAGGTCCTGCGTGCTAACTCTTTGTTTGTGAAGGGATCAAAGTGTCTCTTCGGTGTGCAGAAAGTTTCATTTTTGGGGTTCATCTTTACCCCTTCTACTATCGAGATGGATCCAGTTAAGGTCCAAGCCATCCAGGATTGGATTCAGCCGACATCTCTGAAAAGTCTGCAAAAGTTCCTGGGCTTTGCTAATTTTTATCGTCGCTTCATCTGTAATTTTTCTAGCATTGCCAAACCATTGACCGATTTGACCAAGAAGGGTGCTGATTTGGTTAATTGGTCTTCTGCTGCTGTGGAAGCTTTTCAGGAGTTGAAGCGTCGTTTTTGTTCTGCCCCTGTGTTGTGTCAGCCAGATGTTTCTCTTCCGTTCCAGGTCGAGGTTGATGCTTCTGAGATTGGAGCAGGGGCGGTTTTGTCACAGAGAGGTTCTGATTGCTCAGTGATGAAACCATGTGCTTTCTTTTCCAGGAAGTTTTCGCCCGCTGAGCGTAATTATGATGTGGGCAATCGAGAGTTGCTGGCCATGAAGTGGGCATTCGAGGAGTGGCGTCATTGGCTTGAAGGAGCTAAGCATCGCGTGGTGGTATTGACTGATCATAAGAACTTGACTTATCTCGAGTCTGCCAAGCGCTTGAATCCTAGACAGGCCCGTTGGTCGTTATTTTTTGCCCGCTTCGACTTTGTGATTTCGTACCTTCCGGGCTCTAAAAATGTGAAGGCGGATGCTCTGTCTAGGAGTTTTGTGCCCGACTCTCCGGGTTTATCTGAGCCAGCGGGTATCCTCAAGGAAGGAGTCATTGTGTCTGCCATCTCCCCTGATTTGCGGCGGGTGCTGCAAAAATTTCAGGCGAATAAACCTGATCGTTGTCCAGCAGAGAAACTGTTCGTCCCTGATAGGTGGACTAATAAACTTATCTCTGAACTTCATTGTTCGGTGTTGGCTGGTCATCCTGGAATCTTTGGTACCAGAGAGTTAGTGGCTAGATCCTTCTAGTGGCCATCTCTGTCACGGGATGTACGTACTTTTGTGCAGTCCTGTGGGATTTGTGCTAGGGCTAAGCCCTGCTGTTCTCGTGCCAGTGGGTTGCTTTTGCCCTTGCCGGTCCCAAAGAGGCCTTGGACACATATTTCGATGGATTTCATTTCTGACCTTCCCGTTTCTCAAAAGATGTCAGTCATTTGGGTGGTCTGTGATCGCTTTTCTAAAATGGTCCATCTGGTGCCCTTGGCTAAATTGCCTTCCTCCTCTGATTTGGTACCTTTGTACTTTCAGCATGTGGTTCGGTTGCATGGCATTCCTGAGAATATTGTTTCTGACAGAGGTTCCCAGTTTGTTTCAAGGTTTTGGCGAGCCTTTTGTGGTAGGATGGGCATTGACCTATCCTTTTCCTCGGCTTTCCATCCTCAGACTAATGGCCAGACCGAACGAACCAATCAGGCCTTGGAAACATATCTGAGATGTTTTGTTTCTGCAGACCAGGATGATTGGGTGTCCTTTTTGCCATTGGCTGAGTTCGCCCTTAATAATCGGGCCAGCTCGGCTACCTTGGTTTCTCCATTTTTTTGCAATTCTGGGTTCCATCCTCGTTTCTCTTCAGGACAGGTTGAGTCTTCGGACTGTCCTGGTGTGGATTCTGTGGTGGATAGGTTGCAGCAGATCTGGACTCAGGTAGTGGACAATTTGATCTTGTCCCAGGAGAAAGCTCAACTTTTCGCTAATCGCAGACGTCGTGTGGGTCCCCGACTTCGTGTTGGGGATCTGGTTTGGTTATCTTCTCGTCATATTCCTATGAAGGTTTCCTCTCCTAAATTTAAACCTCGTTTTATTGGTCCGTATAGGATTTCTGAGGTTCTCAATCCTGTGTCTTTTCGTTTGACCCTCCCAGACTCCTTTTCCATACATAATGTATTCCATAGGTCGTTGTTGCGGAGATACGTGGCACCTATGGTTCCATCTGTTGAGCCTCCTGCCCCGGTTTTGGTGGAGGGGGAATTGGAGTATATTGTGGAGAAGATTTTGGATTCTCGTGTTTCTAGACGGAAACTCCAGTATCTGGTTAAATGGAAGGGTTATGCTCAGGAAGATAATTCCTGGGTTTTTGCCTCTGATGTTAATGCTTCCGATCTTGTTCGTGCCTTTCATGCGGCTCATCCTGGTCGGCCTGGGGGCTCTGGTGAGGGTTCGGTGACCCCTCCTCAAGGGGGGGGTACTGTTGTGAATTCTGTGGCTGAATTCACTCCTGTGGTCACAAGTGGTACTGCAGCTTCTGAGCTTCCTCCCTCAGGTGTTCTGGTGAGCTCGTTAACTGCTTCATTACTTAACTCCGCCTGATGCTGCTATCCTTGCTCCTTGTCAATGTTTCAGTGTTGGATCTGAGCTTCTCCTGATCGTTCCTGTGACCTGCTGCTCTGTATAGCTAAGTGCTTTTTGCTTTTTTGTTGCTTTTTTTCTGTCCAGCTTGTCTTTTGTTTTGCTGGAAGCTCTGAGACGCAAAGGGTGTACCGCCGTGCCGTTAGTTCGGCACGGTGGGGTTTTTTTTGCCCCCTTTGCGTGGTTTTGCTTTAGGGTTTTTTGTAGACTGCAAAGTTCGCTTTACTGTCCTCGCTCTGTCCTAGAATATCGGGCCCCACTTTGCTGAATCTATTTCATCCCTACGTTTTGTCTTTTCATCTTACTCACAGTCATTATATGTGGGGGGCTGCCTTTTCCTTTGGGGAATTTCTCTGGGGCAAGTCAGGCCTATTTTTCTATCTTCAGGCTAGCTAGTTTCTTAGGCTGTGCCGAGTTGCCTAGGTAGTTGTTAGGCGCAATCCACAGCCGCTTTTAGTTGTGTTTAGGATAGGATCAGGTGTGCAGTCTACAGAGTTTCCACGTCTCAGAGCTCGTTCTTGTATTTTTGGGTATTTGTCAGATCACTGTGTGCGCTCTGATCGCTAAGCACACTGTGTTTCTGGATTGCCTTCATAACACCTGTCATTAGCAAACATAACAGACAGGTTCCCTTTAATGCTTTTGCGTGTGGGTCGTGGATGCGAACTTGCTTTTTGATTCCAAGGTCTCAGATAGGGACAGTCCTCAGTTACCGACTGCTGAGTGAATGGTGGCAAGGTAGTATGGTATATTGTGAGATATCGCTCCCTGAGTGTGTTGGGGGACACTCACTTGGCAACGGGATTAAAGCACTCAGGCATGTTTTTTCACAAAAACAGTCTATCTGGTTTATTTAAACATCATAAACCGCACCACGATCAGTTCATTATATACATCAACGGAACATAATAACCACTGACAGTCTGTTCCAATGGCAGATACTCATCTGCCCGTAACTCCCTTTATCTGGAGTTACCTTACAGCAGCTCCTTGCTCCACACACTGACTCCTGTCAGTCCTGGTTCCAAGGGAAGCTGCCTAACTGGGATCGCCATCCTTGTGACCAGGGCACTTCAGATAGTCCAGACCCACAGAAGGAATGGTAGCTTCCCCAACGCAGTGCCGTTACAGACTCTGCACATACGGCCTCTCCATGTGCTTCCAGGATTCCAGTCCACTCCAGGACATTCCAACACACAGGCCAGCCAGGACCTCACACTCTGACTATTCAGGTCCATACACTCTCAACATGTGACATTATGTACTTGAAACCACCCCATAGGTGGGAGGTGTGTGTGGTTAGTCAGTCCTGCCCAGGGTCTCCAGCTAACCCTGCAAGCCCCGCTATTTTAAGAAGTCCCAGATTGGGGAACGCCTAAATCTTTGACGGAGAAATTTATGAGTGACGGTGGTCTGCGGAACAGTTGCCAGCTTTCTCCCTCTGATCGCTCATCACTAGTGGTCAGGTAGCAGTCCAGGGCCAGGTCAGGTAACAGTCCAGGGTCAAAAACCAGAAGGGTATATCAACACAAAGAAGTAAAAAAAAAAAAAACAGTCAGAGGCCAAGTCCGGGGTCAGATATCTAAAGTCAGAGAGCGTCAAGAGCAGGATTGTTAATGTACAAGACTAGTCACGACAAATCCTAGGTCCAGCAACAAGATCAGTGGAAAGAGACACAGGGTTAACCAAACACACCTAAGTTAAGCAAAGTTACAACAGACATTGACTACTAACAGCTAGCCTCCAAAATACCTTGAAAAAGATTAAGGATGGGAGGAACCGGGGAAAATGCCTGCAGATTAGACCAGATTAAGTAGCAGGGCTATCAATCAAAATGTTGACAAACCAGCACTCTCAAAGATCAGATTTGATGACTGGACTGTCACTCACAAAACTGACAGTCCAGCACACTCCAGATAACATAGGGCGGGTGAGCTGTCACTCACAGCATTCCTTGGCCACAGTTAATGTTGAAACCGTAAAAGTACCCCCCCTTCTAGGGAGGCCATCGTAGCCCCAGGATTCTCAGGAAACCTTGCCCTGACCAGTCAATTAGCCCTCATGGATCGGGCTCGAACCCAGGATCTCTGCTCCCATCCATATCCCTTCCAATGAATGAGGTACTGGATGAAATTATGGACCCTCCAGAATCCACAACTCTCTGCACCTCATACTCTAGACTTTCATCGACAGCAACCAGAGGAGGATGGGAGGAGCCTCCAGACTAGACCAGATTGAGCAGCAGGGCTGTCAATCAAAATATTGACAACCCATCATGCCCCACGAAGAGATTGGATGACAAGAATAGTCACAACAAATCTTAGGTCCGGCAACAAGATCAGTGGAAAGAGACACAGGGATAAGCAAAGACACCTAAACAAAAGCTGCAACATACACTGATTAATAACAGCTAGCCAGCTAAATACCTTGTAAACGATTGAGGGTGGGAGACACCAGGGAAAACACCTGCAGACTAGACCAGACTGAGTAGTAGGGCTATCAATCAAAATGTTGACAAACTAGCACACCCCAGGATCAAATTGGATGACTGGACTGTCACTCAGAAAGCTGACAGTCCAGCACACTCCACAGCGTACTGTTAGGTAATTATGCCATTGCATCTTGTACTATGGGCTCACTGACCCTGTTTATGTGTGCAGCAATATACTGCATGTGATTTGCTGCTACTAAAATACCTGCATATATATATATATATATATATATATATATATATATATATATATATATATATATATATATTTAACTCTCAGTGTACCCTCTTCCAAACTTTGGTATAGACTTTTTTGCTTGTGCTTACCGCCCTTATATTTCTTTAAAGCGCTTTAGCACATTGCACTTTCTCACACCAAAGATATATACCTTCAGTGTCAAGACTCTGGACTATCTTGGATATACTCTATGTACGTTAGAACTTTGTTATTGGACCCAATCTCAGGCAAGGTGTGTCCACTTGAACACTACTATATCTGCCATTACTGCTCATCCTACTACATTACCTGTCCTTATCTTGGTGCAATACTTTGTAATTTTATTGAATATGCCTCTATCATTTGTTGCTGTTTGTATGTGCAGGCCATCCTGTTAGCTGTGCCATCACTTCACCAACGTCTTAAATAAAGATGTTTTATTTCAAACTATTTCTGCATCCTTTATTGTGACTTCTCCTCGACCTATGTTCGGGTTTTTCTCTATTTGTATTATTTCATTAAACCAACAAACGAGACATAAAGTACAAACGCTCTGCCATATAGAAATATAGAAACCCAAAAACAAATGGACACTAGAGCTAAATAAACATAATCTAAGTTTTTATTATGGATATTTAAAAACAGAAAAAAAGAATTTATTATAATGTATAGACAATTGAAAAAGTGACAGACGACAGACTAGAACCACATATAGGAAACAGGTATTGTAATACAAATCAAAGATGACCACTTACGGTAATTATGAAGATTGACTGTGCAGAAAATCATGAAGCTCTATCCTCAAATTTCTCAATTTGGCCTGTGTGTAAGGCCTATATCTAGAGCATAGACATATATGTATAGGCTAAAAATATCTCACAAATTAATTCATCGAACAGTGCCAAGTGCTAAAATGCAACAATGATATGGCCTAAAAAGTGGCTCAGGCTCAAAATATCTACGAATTCAGCAGGAAAAAAGAAAGAAACCAGAACGTATCGTTCCTAATCACGTCTGACCACTTTTAACTAACAACCCAGCATAGCCAGCCACTAGACTCTAAAACTTAACATTTAATATGTATACCTCTAAAATTATGTGTACTTTAAAAACAATTTGGTGCTCATGTTTAAACGTGCACTAGACAAGAAAAATGGCATGATCTCACCCAATTGCTGTCTCTCTTCTTGTTGTAGATTCTTGTGCTTATTGAGAGCACGGCATGGGATGGAGACCAATAGACCTTTTCCAATGGGGGGGAGAAGAAAAGAAAAAAAAAAAAAAAAAAAAAATATAGGTAGGTGGGGGGGAAGGGTTTAAAGCTATCTTCCCTGCCGTGCCCCGTGTATAAGACTCCCGCCCTAACAAGGGCAGTCCCCAAGTTTGAGCCTACTTAATGAAGCCCTTTGGTTAGTATAACCACCCTGGATGATATGTCCTCTTTCTCTTCCCAACGCGTTTCCCTCCCCGTTACGGGGGTTCATCAGGGGAATAAAATGTCCAGGTTAATGGAGGTATTCTGCAGTGGCAGACATAACCTCATTCAGCGGCGTCCTCCATGTGAGGATAAGGCAGTCTTATCCTGCCTTATCCTCACATGGAGGACGCCGCTGAATGAGGTTATGTCTGCCACTGCAGAATACCTCCATTAACCTGGACATTTTATTCCCCTGATGAACCCCCGTAACGGGGAGGGAAACGCGTTGGGAAGAGAAAGAGGACATATCATCCAGGGTGGTTATACTAACCAAAGGGCTTCATTAAGTAGGCTCAAACTTGGGGACTGCCCTTGTTAGGGCGGGAGTCTTATACACGGGGCACGACAGGGAAGATAGCTTTAAACCCTTCCCCCCCACCTACCTATATTTTTTTTTTTTTTTTTTTCTTTTCTTCTCCCCCCCATTGGAAAAGGTCTATTGGTCTCCATCCCATGCCGTGCTCTCAATAAGCACAAGAATCTACAACAAGAAGAGAGACAGCAATTGGGTGAGATCATGCCATTTTTCTTGTCTAGTGCACGTTTAAACATGAGCACCAAATTGTTTTTAAAGTACACATAATTTTAGAGGTATACATATTAAATGTTAAGTTTTAGAGTCTAGTGGCTGGCTATGCTGGGTTGTCAAAATATCTACTAAATCATTTCATCAAATAACGTGCAAAGTGCCAAGGTGCAATAAATAATAAATAGTCTGGCCCCAAAAATTGGCCATAGTAGCTAGTGCTATTAGAGAAATCACCAATTGGGAAGGCCACAGCAAGTAATATCTAGTAGAGAAATAGTGCCGAAAACACTGCGCAATATACAAGACAACTGAGTAAAAGTAAGGCATAAATACTACATGATGAAGCGATATGATGAAGATATAGGGAGCCAACCAGTACCTGGATGTGGAAGGGAGAACCCCAAGAATTAGCACATTTAACCCCTTAGTGACAGGGCCAATTTGGTACTTAATGACCAGGCCAATTTTTGCAATTCTGACCACTGTCACTTTATGAGGTTATAACTCTGGAACGCTTCAACGGATCCCGCTGATTCTGAGATTGTTTTTTCGTGACATATTGTACTTCATGTTAGTGGTAACATTTCTTCGATATTACTTGCGATTATTTATGAAAAAAACGGAAATATGGCGAAAATTTTTAAAATTTTGCAATTTTCAAACTTTGTATTTTTATGCCCTTAAATCAGAGGGATTTGTCATGAAAAATAGTTAATAAATAACATTTCCCACATGTCTACTTTACATCAGCACAATTTTGGAAACAAAATTTTTTTTTGTTAGGGAGTTATAAGGGTTAAAAGTTGACCAGCAATTTCTCATTTTTACAACACCATTTTTTTTTAGGGACCACATCACATTTGAAGTCATTTTGAGGGGTCTATATGACAGAAAATAATGAAGCGTGACACCATTCTAAAAACTACACCCCTCAAGGTTCTCAAAACCACATTCAAGAAGTTTATTAACCCTTTACGTGCTTCACAGGAACTGAAACAATGTGGAAGGAAAAAATGAACATTTAACTTTTTTTTGCAAACATCTTAATTCAGAACCATTTTTTTTATTTTCACAAGTGTAAAAACAGAAATGTAACCATAAATTTTGTTATGCAATTTCTCCTGAATACGCCAATACCCCATATGTGGGGGTAAACCACTGTTAGGGCGCACCGCAGAACTTAGAAGTGAAGGAGCGCCGTTTGACTTTTTCAATGCAGAATTGGCTGGAATTGAGATCGGACACCATGTCACATTTAGAGAGCCCCTGATGTGCCTAAACAGTGGAAACTCCCCACAAGTGACACCATTTTGGAAACTAGACCCCTTAAGGAACTTATCTAGATGTGTGGTGAGCACTTTGAACCCCCAAGTGCTTCACAGAAGTTTATAACGTAGAGCCGTGAAAATAAAAAATCGCTTTTGTTTACACAAAAATGATCTTTTCGCCCACAAATTCTTATTTTCACAAGGGTAACAGGAGAAATTAGACCACAAAAGTTGTTGAGCAATTTCTCCTGAGTACGCTGATACCCAATATGTGGGGGTAAACAACTGTTAGGGCGCACCGCAGAGCTTGGAAGAGAAGGAGTGCCGTTTTACTTTTTCAATGTAGAATTGGCTGGAATTGAGATTGGACGCCATGTCGCGTTTGGAGAGCCCCTGATGTGCCTAAACAGTGGAAACCCCCCACAAGTGACACCATTTTGGAAACTAGACCCCTTAAGGAACTTATCTAGATGTGTGGCGAGCACTTTGAACCCCCATTTGCTTCACAGAAGTTTATAACGTAGAGCCGTGAAAAAAAAAATTGCATTTTTTCTACAAAAATGATCTTTTTGCCCACAAATTTTTATTTTCACAAGGGTAACAGGAGAAATTAGACCACTAAAGTTGTTGTGCAATTTCTCCTGAGTACGTCGATACCCAATATGTGGGGGTAAACCACTGTTTGGGCGCACCGCAGAGCTTGGAAGAGAAAGAGTGCCGTTTTACTTTTTCAATGTAGAATTGGCTGGAATTGAGATCGGACGCCATGTCGCGTTTGGAGAGCCCCTGATGTGCCTAAACAGTAGAAATCCCCCACAAGTGACCCCATTTTGGAAACTAGACCCCCCATGGAACTTATCTAGATGTGTGGTGAGAACCTTGAATGCCCAAGTGCTTCACAGAAGTTTATAATGCAGAGCCGTGAAAATAAAAAATATTTTTTTTTTCCACAAAAAAGATTTTTTAGCCACCAAATTTTTATTTTCACAAGGGTAACAAGAGAAATTGGACCCCAAAAGTTGTTGTCCAATTTGTCCTGAGTATGCTGGTACCCCATATGTGGGGGTAAACCACTGTTTGGGCGCACGGCAGAGCTCGGAAGGAAGGAGCGCCGTTTTGGAATGCAGACTTTGATAGAATGGTCTGCGGGTATTATGTTGCGTTTGCAGAGCCCCTGATGTACCTAACCAGTAGAAACCCTCCACAAGTGACCCCATTTTGGAAACTAGACCCCACAAGGAACTTATCTAGATGTGTGGTGAGAACTTTGAATGCCCAAGTGCTTCACAGAAGTTTAGAATGCAGAGTCGTGAAAATAAAAAATATTATTTTTTTCCACAAAAAAGATATTGTAGCCCCCAAGTTTTTATTTTCACAAGGGTAACAGGAGAAATTGGACTGCAATAGTTGTTGTCCAATTTATCCCGAGTACGCTGATGCGCCATATGTGGGGGTAAACCACTGTTTGGGCGCACGGCAGAGCTCGGAAGGGAAGGAGCGCCTTTTTGGAATGCAAACTTTGATAGAATGGTCTGTGGGCATTATGTTGCGATTGCAGAGCCCCTGATGTACCTAAACTGTAGTAACCCCCCACAAGTGACCCCATTTTGGAAACTAAACCCCCCAAGGAACTTATCTAGATGTGTGGTGAGAACTTTGAATGCCCAAGTGCTTCACAGAAGTTTAGAATGCAGAGTCGTGAAAATAAAAAATATTATTTTTTTCACAAAAAAGATTTTGTAGCCCCCAAGTTTTTATTTTCACAAGGGTAACAAGAGAAATTGGACCCCAGAAGTTGTTGTCCAATTTATCCCGAGTACGCTGATGCCCCATATGTGGGGGTAACCCACTGTTTGGGCGCACGGCAGAGCTCAGAAGGGAGGGAGCACCATTTGACTTTTTGAGCGCAAAATTGGCTGTCGTATTTGGAGACCCCCTGATGTACCTAACCAGTGGAAACCCCCCAATTCTAGCTCCAACCCTAACCCCAACACACCCCTAATCCTAATCTCAACCCTAACCTCAAACCTAACCCTAATCCCAATACACCCCTAATCACAACCCTAACCTTAACCCTAATCCCAAACCTAACCCTAATCCCAAGCGTAACCCTAATGCCAACCCTAACCCTAATACGAACCCTAATCCAAACCCTAACCCTAATCCCAGCTCTAACCCTAACTTTAGCCCCAACCTTAGCCCTAACTTTAGCCCCAACCCTAACCCTAGCCCTAGGGCTACTTTCACACTTGCGTCGTTTGGCATTCCGTCGCAATCCGTCGTTTTGGACAAGAAACGGATCCTGCAAATGTGCCCGCAGGATGCATTTTTTGCCCATAGACTTGTATTGCCGACGGATCGTGACGGATGGCCACACGTCGCGTCCGTCGTGCACTGGATCAGTTGTGTTTTGGCGGAGCGTCGGCACAAAAAAAGTTCAATGAAATGTTTTTTTGTACGTCGCATCCGCCATTTCTGACCGCGCATGCGTGGCCGTAACTCCGCCCCCTCCTCCCCAGGACATAGATTGGGCAGCGGATGTGTTGAAAAACTACAGCTGCTGCCCACGTTGTGCACAATTTTCACAACGTGCGTCGGTATGTCGGGCCGACGCATTGCGACGGCCCCGTACCGACATAAGTCTGAAAGAAGCCTAACCCTAAGTTTAGCCCCAACCCTAACCCTAAATTTAGCCCCAACCCTAACCCTAAATTTAGCCCCAACCCTAACCCTAAATTTAGCCCCAACCCTAGCCCTAACCCTAGCCCTACCCCTAACCTAACCCTACCCCTAACCCTACCCCTAACCCTAACCTAACCCTACCCCTAACCCTACCCCTAACCCTACCCCTAACCTAACCCTAACCCTAACCCTAACCCTAACCCTAACCCTACCCCTAACCCTAACCCTACCCCTAACCCTAACCCTAACCTAACCCTACCCCTAACCCTAACCCTAACCCTACCCCTAACCCTACCCCTAACCCTACCCCTAACCCTAACCCTAATTTTAGCCCCAACTGCTGTTCTCCTGCCAGCCGGCAGATGGAGACAGATGGCGGGCGCACTGGGCATGCGTCCGCCATGTTCTGCTGCCGGCGGCCAGGAGGAGCAGCAAGAGGATCCAGGGACCTGGGTGAGTTAAAAGGCGTATCGGCGGTCGCTAAGGGGTTAATAGATGCACCTTTTCTGGAGCGGTTGGAGGCTGCTATTTTTAAGTTGCAGAGGGTCAACATCCATGGCCCCTTCCGAGTCTGAGAATACCAGCCCCCAGCTGTCTACTGTAGAATGACTAGTTATCAAAAAAGGGGGTGGTCCACGCCATTTTTTAACATTATTTATGTAAATAATTAAAAAAAACTTTGTGGGACTCCTCTCATTTATCTAACCAGCCAAGATAAAGTTGACAGCTTTTCCGCTCGGGTTTGCCATTCTTTAATTGTCATGCTGCAGATTTGAATCTGCATCAAATTCAAATCTGCAAGTCAAAAATAAGCAACTTGTGCATAACATTTCAAGATTCTCATTCACTTTGCTGGCTCCAGGAATCCCTTTAGGTTTCTTGACAAATCCATGCAGCGAAAACACTGCGAATTTAGAATTTCAAATGATACGATCATCTCTAGCGATAACATGATTTCTCCATTTTTTTTGAGCATTTAAAACACAAGTAATGAGATTTGAAATCAAAATGAATTCCTTACAGTATTTATTGAGAGGCATATGGGGAACTATTGTAAACTGTTATAGACTACTTGTTAATTTTTTGCAGTAATACTTGAATAAATAGATATTTTCAAAAAGTTTTCATAATTTTATATTTAGTAACATTATATTATAAAAAGGCATTTTCTCTTTTTTTTTTTTTTACATAAAAAAGTATGATATTCATGAAAAGATGCATTTTAATGGCTAACTGAAAATATGGTAACAAATTGCAAGCTTTCGAGACTACTCAGGTCTTTTCTCTGCCTGATGAAGGGACCTGAGTAGTCTTGAAAGCTTGCAATTTATCATCTTTTCATTTAACCATTAAAAGGTATCAACCACTGAGGACTCTCAAATTCTATCTACTGGCTAACACGATACAAAAATATATATTTTTCCTGTTTCCAATAAATAGACAGCAGGTTGGGCTTCTGTCCAGACAAGTCTACCTGAAGTTAACGTGCCGTAGAACTGAAAATACACAGTGCATATCGCATTCGATTCATAATTAGACTACATAAACTACATGTCACAAGCTTATGAGTGCTTCTGATTATATATATATTTTCATATAATTATCCGCATATATACATACTGTATATAGAGAAAGAGATTTTTTTTTAATTCTGAAAATAAATTTGCAGCTTTTTTTCTTAGAAAGGAATAGGTAGATGCCTGTTGTGATAACAGGTAGGAATCTGAGTAAAACAGTCGCTGGTTGTATGTGAGGATTTTCTGATATTTTATATATATATAAATGAAGCATTTCTCCCAGAAAATTGTTGCAATTACACATTCTGTATTATACACATCTTTATTTCCTTTGTGTGTATTGGAACAAAATAAAACAACATAGAAAAAAGGCAAATTGAACATCATTTCACACAAAACCCCCAAAATGACAAAATTGTTGGCACCTTTCCAAAATTGTAGGTAAACAACTTTATTTGAAGCATGTGATGCTCGCTTAAACCCACCTGTGGCAAGTAATAGGTGTGAGCAATATGAGAATCACACCTGAAACCAGATAAAAGGGGAGAAGTTGACTCAATCTTTGCATTGTGTGTTTGAGTGTGCCACACTAAGCATGGGGAACAGAAAGATCAGAAGAGAATGGTCTGAACAATATCAACAATCTCAAGGTTACACGTTCATCTTCAGAGATCTTGATGTTCTTTTGAGCACAGCATGCAACCAAATGAAGAAATTATGTCCAATTTGCCCTTTTTTCAGCTTTTTGTATTGCTGTAATACACACAAAAGAGATAAACATGTGCAAAACAAGACATGTGTAATTGCAATAATTTTGTGGGAGAAATACTTCATTTTTCTGGGGCAATTTCAATGTTGCCAATACTTTTGGCCACAGCTTTATGTACACTGCTCAAAAAAATAAAGGGAACACTTAAACAACAGAATATAACTCCAAGTAAATTAAACTTTTGTGAAATCAAACTATCCACTTAGGAAGCAACACTGTTTGACAATCAATTTCACATGCTGTTGTGTAAAAGGAATAGACAACAGATGGAAATTATTGTCAATTATCAAGACACCCCCTATAAAGGAGTGGTTCTACAGGTGGGGACCACAGACCACATCTCAGTACCAATGCTTTCTGGCTGATTTTTTGGCCACTTTTGAATGTTGGTTGTGCTTTCACACTCGTGGTAGCATGAGACGGACTCTACAACCCACACAAGTGGCTCAGGTATTGCAGGATGGCACATCAATATGAGCTGTGGCAAGGTTTACTGTGTCTGTCAGCATAGTGTCCAGAGGCTGAAGGCAATACCAGGAGACAGACCAGTACACCAGGAGACATGGAGGGGGCTGTAGGTTGGCAACAACCCAACAGCAGGACCGCTACCTCAGCCTTTGTGCACCTCAGCCTTTGTGCAAGGGGAAACAGGAGGCATACTGCCAGAGCCCTGCAAATTGACCTCCAGCAGGCCACAAATGTGCCCGACGTCCACAGATGGGGGTTGAGCTCACAGCAGGACGCTTGGCATTTTCCACAGAACACCAGGATTGGCAAATTCATCACTGGCGCCCTGTGCTCTTCACAGATGAAAGCAGGTTCACACTGAGCATATGTGACAGACGTAACAGAGTCTGGAGACACCGTGGAGAGCGATCTGCTGCTTGCAACATCCTTCAGCATGACCGGTTTGGCAGTGGGTCAGTAATGGTGTGGGGTGGCATTTCTTTGGAGGGCCGCACAGCCCTCCATGTGCTCGCCAGAAGTAGCCTGAGTGCCATTAGGAACCGAGATGAGATCCTCAGACCCCTTGTGAGACCATATGCTGGTGCGGTTGGCCCTGGATTCCTCTTAATGCAGGACAATGCCAGATCTCATGTGGCTGGAGTGTGTTAGCAGTTCCTGCAAGATGAAGGCATTGAAGCTATGAACTGGGCCCGCCAGTTCCCCAGACCTGAATCTGATTGAACACATTTGGGACATCATGTCTCGCACCATCCACCAAATGTCACGTTGCACCACAGACTGTCCAGGAGTTGGTGGATGCTTTAGTCCAGGTCTGGGAGGAGATCCCTTAGGAGACCAACCACCACCTCATCAGGAGAAAGCCCAGGCATTGTAGGGAGATCATAAACGCCTTGGAGGCCACAGACACAAGGATCATCATTTCCTTGTCTTGAGGCATTCCTACTGAAGTTTGATCAGCCTGTAACTTCATTTTCCACTTTGATTTTGAGCATCATTCCAACTCCAGACCTCCGTGGGATATTAGTTGTGATTAACGTTGATCATTTTTAGATTTTATTGTTCTCAACACATTTCACTATGTAATGAATAAAGATTTACAACTGGAATATTTCATTCAGTGATATCTAGGATGTGGGATTTTGGTGTTCCCTTTATTTTTTTGAGCAGTGTATATATATATACACTACTGTTCATAAGTTTAGGGTCACTTAGAAATGTCCTTATTTTTTAAAGAAAAGCAGTTTTTTCCAATTAAGCTAACATTAAATGATTCAGAAATACACTCTATACATTGTTAATGTGGTAAATGACTAATTTAGCTGCAAAACTCTGGTTTGTAATGCAATATCTTCATAGGTGTATAGAGGCCCATTTCCAACAACCATCACTCCAGTGTTCTTATGGTGTTTTGTGTTTGCTAACTGTGTAAGAAGGCTAATGGATGGTTAGAATACCAGTGAAAACCCTTGTGCAAGTATGTTAGCACAGCTGAAAACAGTTTGACTGATTAGAGAACCTATAAACCTGACCTTCCTTTGAGCTAGTTGAGAATCTGGAGCATTACATTTGTTGGTTCCATTAAACTCTCAGAATGGCCAGTAAAAAAGAACTTTCATGTGAAACTCGACAGTCTATTCTTGTTCTTAGAAATGAAGGTTATTCCATGCGAGAAATTGGCATGAAACTGAAGATTTCGTACAACGGTGTGTACTACTCCCTTCAGAGGAGAGCACAAACAGGCTCTATCCAGAGTAGAAAGAGACAACTGAGCAACAGGACAAGTACATTAGAGTCTGTAGTTTGAGAAATCGACGCCTCAAATGTCCTCAACTGACAGCTTCATTAAATAGTACACGCAAAGCATCAGTGTCAATGTCTACAGTGAAGAGGCGACTTCGGGATGCTGGCCTTCAGGGCAGAATGGCAAAGAAAAAGCCATATCTGAGACTGACTAATAAAAGGTAAAGATTGCCTATGACTAAGAACTTTGTTCGAAACATGTCAGGAGTTTAGGGGCTGCGTACCCGCATGATGTTTTCTTTCTTGACATGAGAATAAAATACTGAAGATTTTATGAAGAGACGCCTGGTGCTGGAACTTTTTTTTCCTTTTTTGCTATTGCTACTGAGTGGTATCCGGCCACTTGTTCCTGGCACCTGTGTTCATTTGGATTCTGGTGAGGCACCACTAATCCCTTTCCATGCTCCCGATATGATGTTGGACAGACATTGGACAGAGGAAGATTGGAAAAAAGTGTTATGGACAGACAAATCCAAGTTTGAGGTGTTTGGATCACACAGAAGAACCTTTGTGAGACGCAGAACAACTGGAAAGATGCTGGAAGAGTGCCTGACACCATCTATCAACCATGGTGGAGGTAATGTGATGGTCTGTGGTTGCTTTGGTGCTGGTAAAGTGGGAGATTTGAACATGGTAAAAGGGATTTTGGATAAGAAAGGCTTTCACTCCATTTTACAACGCCATGCCATACCCTGTGGACAACGCTTGATTGGAGACAATTTCATCCTACAAAAGGACAATGACCCAAAGCACATCTCCAAGTTATGCAAGAACTATTTAGAGAAGAAGCAGGCAGCTGGTATTCTATCTGTAATGGAGTGGCCAGCGCAGTCACCAGATCTCAACCCCATTAAGCTGTTGTGGGAGCAGCTTGATCGTATGGTATGCAAAAAGTGCCCATCAAGCCAAACCAACTTGTGGGAAGGGATTCTGGAAGCATGGGGTGGAATTTCTCTAGATTACCTCAGCAAATTAACTGCTAGAATGCCAAAGGTCTGCAATGCTGTAATTGCTGCTAAGGGAGTATTCTTTGATGAAAGCAAACTTTGAAGGAGAAAATTATTATTTCAAATAAAAATCTTTTTTACGATCCTTGTCAATGTCTGAACTAGATTTTCAATTCATTTGGCAACTCATTTGATTAATAAAAGTTGAGTTTTCATGGAAAACACAAAATTGTATGGGTGACCCTAAACTTTTGAATGGTAGTATATATATATATAAAGCATGGCACATTCTCCTGTTGGAAAAAACAGTCCTCAGAGTTGGGGAATATTGCCTAAGCAGAAGGAATCAACTGTTTTTTCATGATAACCTTGTATGCAGCTTGATTCATACGTCTTTCGCAAAAATTAACCTGCCCAATTCCAGCCTTGCTGAAGCATCCCCAGATCAACACCTGATCATCTAATGGTTAGACGGAGACCTGGAGAGGCGTACAAGCCACAGTGTCTGGCACCCACTGTGAAATTTGGTGGAGGATCGGTGATGATCTGGAGATGCTTCAGCAAGGCTGGAATTGGGCAGGTTAATCTTTGCGAAGGAAGTATGAATCAAACCGCATACAAGGTTATCCTAGAAAAATAGTTGATTCCTTCTGCTCAGGCAACGTTCCCCAACTTTGAGGACTGTTTCTTCCAGCAGGAAAATGTACCATGCCACACAGTTAGGTCAACCAAGGTGTGGATGAAGGACCACCACATCAAATCCCTGTCATGGCCAGCCCAATCTCCAGACCTGAACTCCATTGAAAACCTCTGGAATGTAATCAAGTGGAAGATGGACAGTCACAAGCCATCAAACAAAGAACTGCTTACATTTTTGTACCAGGAGTGGCATAAGGTCACCCAAAAGCAGTGTGAAAGACTGGTGGAAAGCATGCCAAGACGCATGAAAGCTGTGATTAACAATCATGGTTATTCCACAAAATATTGATTTCTGAACTCTTCCTGAGTTAAAACATTAGTATTGTTGTTTCTAAATGATTATGAACTTGTTTTTTTTTTTACATTATTAGACTTCTGCAAGCAATGCATTTTTTTGTTATTTTGACCATTTCTCATTTTCAGAAAATGAATATAAAATGTATTGCTTGGAACTTCTGAGCCATGTTGTCAGTAGTTTATTGAGTAAAAGAACAATTTACATTTTACTCAAAAATATACCTATAAAGAGAAAAATCAGGCAAACTGAAAATTTTGCAGTGGTCTCTTAATTTTTGATAGAGATATACATTACATAAAGTTATGAAAGACACATACTCATGTTTTCTCAATATCTGACATGAAATCAGAATAAACCTTTCCTGTTTTAGGTCAGTTAGGATTACCATAATTACTAATATTTGCCAAATGCCAGAATAATGAGAGAGAGACAATGTTTTAAGGCATTTTTAATACTTACTGCAAAGTCAAAAATGTACCGTATTTTCCGCTTTGTAAGACACACTTTATTTCCCCCAAATTTGGGGGGGAAATGTGGGTGCGTCTAATAAAGCGGATATACCGCTTACCATTACAGGCTGGGATGAGGGGGTGTCCGCCACCACTACCGCCCGCCACCGCTGTCGTCCGCCACTGCTGCCGGGGTTGTCCGCTGCTGCCCCGGGTGATGCTGGAGGCTCCGGTGCTGCGGGGGGCTTTGGCAACATTTTGTGAAAGACCAGAGCCCCCCGGCAGTTCGTCCATGCGTTCCAGTATAACTAATTCCGGGAAAATGGCCGCCGGAATCTCGGGAGATGAGATTTCAGCGCTGAGATCTCATCTCTTGAGATTCCGGCTGCCATTTTCCCGGAGTTAGTTCCAGTATGACTGACTCCGGGAAAATGGCCGCCGGAATCTCGGGAGATGAGATTTCAGCGCTGAGATCTCATCTCTCGAGATTCCGGCGGCCATTTTCCCAGAGTCAGTCATACAGGAACGCATGGACGAACTGCTGGGGGCTCTGGCCTTTCACAAAATGTCGCCAGAGCCCCCCGCAGCACCGGAGACAGCCCTGCAGCATCGGAGACAGCCCTGCAGCACAGGAGCCCCCCTGCAGACCCCTCATCCCAGCCTGCAGCACAGGAGCCCCCCTGCAGCACAGGAACCCCCTGCAGACCCCCTCATCCCAGCCTGCATCAATGCTCCACTCCTGCCTCCAGCAACGACCCTGGGACCCTGATCCACCACAGCCACAACCCCTGGTAAGTAATAAGACGCATGGATTATAAGACGCCCCACCAATTTATTAAAAAAAGTTTTTTCCTATTTTCCTCCTCCAAATTTGGGGTACGTCTTACAATCCGGAGCGTCTTGCAAAGCGAAAAATACGGTACCTACATTTCATTAGTATTTGGTACCATTGCCCTTAAACTGAATAACTGAATGACTAAATACTATATATATATATATATATATATATATATATATATATATATATATATATATATATACACATTCATACGTACCAGTATATATTTGAATCTTGCATTTACCAATCTATTATCTTACATGGAAGAATTTCTTCCATATAAGATAATAGAAAAAAACAGAAGAGAACAGACAAAAAAACAGTAAATCAATAAATGTCAAACAATGAGAGGTAATTCATATTTATTGTGCATTTTTTAACTGGTCTTAGTTGTAATTGTTTTTTCTAATCTTATAGTTAGTATTTTGTCATCAATATCATATCTGTGGAGTTCTGACATTCGTCACTCCCAACCAAGGGTGTACCATCATAGAGGCAAACCATGAGGCCGCTATGGGGCCAGTAATCTGGGGAGGCCCGCGGCAGAGAGACACTGCCCCCTCACCTATGTCCCTTTGCCTGCTGTTGCTACTTCAACAGTATCTGCTTCCATACAATACAGATACCATTGAATGAAATGATGCAACAGGGAGGCATTAGCTCTGTGCTGTTTTATTCAGCCTGTGCATCTGATTGACTCAGCAAAGCAGGCGCCTTGGCATCCTTGGGTCTCAGCTGCTGTGCAGACGGAGCCATAGTCTGCTCTGTGCACTTACCGGAGTAGACTTTCGGGGAACAGTGGACGGTGAATAGTATTTTTTTTCTATTGACAGTATTTATGGGGGACATGATGACTTATGGGTGCATCGCACTGTATATGTGTACGGGTGCTTCACGGCTATCAAACTGCTATGGGGCTCCGTGATTTCTATGTGTTATTCTATTTCCACTGCCCAAGCCATCAGCTCCTTTTAAATCTGGCATGGTGGGGATATAAAGCCATGTTGTTCCGGCTAAGGCTACTTTCACACTAGCGTTTTTTTTAATCTGTCACAATGCGTTGTTTTGCAGAAAAAACGCATCCTGCAAAAGTGCTTGCAGGATGCGTTTTTTCCCCATAGACTTGTATTGACGACGCATTTGCGACGGATTGCCACACTTCACATCCGTCTTGCGACGGATGCGTCGTGCTTTGGCGGACCATCGGGAGCAAAAAACGCTACATGTAACGTTTTTTTCTCCTGACGGACCGCTTTTTCCGACCGCGCATGCGCGGCCGGAACTCCGCCCCCAGCTCCCCGCACCTTACAATGGTGCAGCGGATGTGCCGGAAAAATGCATCCGCTGCACCCATTGTGCAATGCAGCAAACGCTAGCGTCGGAATCTCTCCCAGACGCATTGCGACGGGGAGATTCCGACGCTAGTGTGAAAGAAGCCTAAGTTCAATGTTTCCTGCTGGCCAATGCCACAACTAAAAACAGCTGGTTGTAGCACGTGTAGGGACCCCACAGATCTGATATAGATGACCCATTTTAAGGACAGAATCTTGGGTAAAGCATTTTGAGATTATAAGGAGCAGTGTCTACTTGATGTATGAATCTTTACATTTATATTTTGGATTGTTGTTTTTATTCCTGCTTGACTCTTTTTACATTACTGGCAGTGTATGTCTGCATAACAGTTAAAATGATGAGGCTTGCTTGACGTAAATTAGTTTCATGGGTAAATGCTTACATTTCAGAGCTCTTACAGGATTTATCAGAGAACAACATTTGTGCAGCTGTAGGGGGATGGGTACATTTCTCACGCCCCTTGAGAAGCCTTTACGTAATGCTGTACAGTGTAATGTGTAGTGTGTACTGTGTGATACATAACGTTAAGTATAATGGCCACAAGATGGCAATAACGCTGTTGTAGTCTGCCCAGCAACAGACAGTGAGTAGTAAGATAGAGTTTAGCCCAGAGAGGGAAAGGCGATACAGCAGGATCAAAAAGGGCTTCCTGGTAGTTAGTCAGAAAGAGCCCAGAGGGTGCAGAGTAAAGACCTGGGGTCTCCTGTGAGCCGTGCTGCATGCAGTAGATGTCCCTGTGAAAAGTAAGGAACCAGCAGACTGGATAATAAGAGCCCGTAAGAGAGCAGATTGCAGAGAAGAGTCGCGAGTAGCAGTCCGGAATCGCGACAAAGAAAGTCAGAGAAAGAATATCGTGGCCTGGGGCAGGAAGCCTAACAGGACGGTATGGAGTCTTCGTCAGAGATGTAACGGAAGGCAAAAGTAAAGCAAAGAATAAGGAAGATAATACGTATATTATTGTAGCTACTAAGCATCTACAGTAAAGAAAGTCAGGTGTCACCATATGGAGACACATCATCTTCTATGGAGAAATCACAAAACGCGTTGCTACAGGATGGAGTCTATGACTCTAGTGGACTGGAAACTGAGAGTAGCTATGAGCGTAACCCCCCAACCACTGCGTACTCCACAGAGGAAAATGGAAGTTCCCAAGATAGTTTTCTGGGATATGCAAAGAGTAGAGGAAGAAAGCGCAAAAATTAAAGTGTTTTCAGCGAAGAAGGACACGTGTTCATGTCACTTGTGGTTAAAGTAATGTATTCTTCAGTAAAAAGAAGTTTAATTTTAAATGGTGGTCTTTCATAATCTGGTTAACATCTGGTCTGGGCAAATCAGCATCATCGGTTACATGCAACCTGCACAGGAGCAATGCCCCTTAGACAAAGGTCCAAACACCCAGCCAGGACCCCTACTTTCATATAACGTGCCGAGGTGCAGGAGACAAGTACCTTTCCCATGGCTGTGAGGTGATAGGTAATATGCCATTGACCATCACCTTCCATTAATCGTTTTATGTAATTTGCAGTTGCTGTTCAATTTTGTTGGTAATGTGCATAGAGAATACTGTTGTCTGCAATACTAGTGACCGGCCACTGGATGCCACTGTTTCCCTGTAACTGCTTGATGACTATGGCTTAACCTGGTTTATGCAGGATTTGTAATCAGAGGCAGTTACCGCAGTTCTGTGAGAAGAAATAGAAACAGCTATTGGCAGAGACTGGTGTTATGTTAAATGGACTCTGTTATGCTGGTTTCAAATGGAATTTGGACAGAACCAGATAACGTCCTAGGCTAAGGGGCAGTGCAAGCTTTTGGGAGAAAATGCCTGACAGGAAGGGGTTAGTTTGGTGGCCATCTTGGGAGAGCTTGGTGTAAGTTGGAAGGAGGAAGACATATGAGCGTGTCACGGACGTGGCTTGTGGAACCACTGTGCCATGGACCGTGGAGAGCCTGGAGGGGTATGACTAAGCAAACACGTGACTGTTCATCACTAGAACCTCTGATGGTGGAGTTAGACTTGGCTCCCTATGAATCAAGAAGAACAGCATCCAATCTGGGCGAAAAAGCAAAAATACCTCTGTCCTGGAGTGGCACGCTTGAAAAAAGACCTACAATTGGTCGAAACGTCGCATTATGGCAAAATAAAGAGGTATTTTTGTTTTTTCAGCCAGATTGGATGCTGTTCTTGATTTTTTGGTATACATTTTTCCTATTGGGTCCTATGGATTCTGAACGTCTGATATTCTGAATTCTGATATCTGAAGTGCTGTCAGCTGCTGCTATTGTATTTTGGCTTCCGATGAAAGCCGGGTGCCACTCCAGGACAGACCAACGGACGTGCAGCAGCTGGACCCAGAGGACAGACTGGAGGGAGCTGCTGGCAGAGTTAGATTTAGAATGCAGCAGACAGAGTTCGCACCAGAGTGCAGCAGGCAGGATCTGCATCAGAGTGCAGAAGGCAGGATACGCATCAGAGTGCAGTAGGCAGGATTTGCATCAGACTGCAGCAGGCAGTGTTTGTATCAGAGTGCAGCAGGCTGGATTTGCATCAGAGTGCAACAGGCTGGATTTGCATCAGAGTGCAGCAGGCAGAATTTGCATCTGAGTGCAGCAGGCAGGATTTGCATCAGAGTGCAGCAGGCAGGATTTGCAACAGAGTGTAGCAGGCAGGATCTGCACCAGAGTGCAGCAGGTAGGATTTGCACGGGAGTACAGCAGGGACTGGTATGCAACCTTACACAACTTAGACTTCAAAACAGGAAGGTTGCTCAGGCACCTTCCCAGTAGAGAGGAAGCAAAATATACATAATGTCCCACAGCTATTGGCTGGGGAAGAAATAGCAAGTGCACGCGCTGACCGTTGAAGAGGGTGGGAGTGCACGTGTGTGGGCCCTAAGGACATGGCTAGAGGACTGGCTGGACACATGCAGAGCCTGTCGAAGGGAAGAACTGACCACAGCATGGGTGAGTGAAGTGACACGCTGGAGACCCTGCCTGTCAGAGTAGGACTCCGGCGTAGTGCTAACAGTACCCCCCTTTACGCCCCTCCTCTTCAGGCCATCAAATTTCTGGAGGAGCATTGGAGTGTGAATGTTCTCCTTCAACTCCCACGATCTCTCTTTGGGACCAAATCCCTTCCAGTCAACGAGGAAGAAAGTCTTGCCTCTCACCTTCTTCATGGCCAAGATGTTCTCCACCTCAAAAACATCATCAGAGGCTGTTGGAATGGGTGTAGTACTGGGATCCTTGAAGAAGGGACTCAGGATGACCGGCTTTAGTAGAGATATGTGGAAGGATCTTGGAATCCTTAAAGAAGGAGGCAGCTTCAATTTATAGGAGACCTCGTTGATCTGCTTCAAAACCTCGAAAGGCCCGATAAAATGAGGACCAACTTGTAAGAAGGAACCTTAAGCCGGAAGTACCTTGTCGAGAGCCATACCTTGTCACCATGACGGAAGCACGGAGGATCCAGACTCCTTTTGTCTGCATGTCTTTTCATGTGGGCGGAGGATGCTTCTAAAGTGGCTTTGGTATCCTCCCACAACTTCACAAAATCCTTGGAAAGGACATCTGCTGCAAGGACATCAGAAGGAACTGTCACTGGGAGGGAAACCTCAGGTTGCCGACAGAACACAATGTAGAATGGAGATTCTCCCAAGGCTTCACCAACGTGATTCTTGTACGAGAACTCAGCTCAGGAAAGCAATTTCACCCAATCATTATGGTGGGCATTGACGAAGTGTCACAGGTAATTTCCTAGGACCTGGTTGACACGCTCCACTTGCCCATTGGACTGGGGGTGATAGGCCAAGGCGATATCCAGATGTTTACAGAGAGCTTGCCAGAAACTGGTAGTACTGCAAACCTCGATCCGACACAATATGACGAGGAAGTCCATGCAGGCAGAAAATATGTTTGATGAAGCTGTCAGCCAGATCAAGAGCAGATGGAAGAGCAGACTATGGTGTAAAGTGTGCCATTTTGGAGACTCAATCCACAACTACCCAGATGGCAGTGCAACCCTTGGATACTGGCAAATCCATATTGAAGTCCATAGCTATGTGCTGCCATGGACCAGATGGTACAGGTAACGGCAGGAGAGAACCGACAGTAAGTCGTCTGGGGACTTTATTGTGGGCACAAATCGGACAGGCAGCAACGTAAGAATAGATCTCTCTCCTCATGGATGGCCACCAGTAGTGGTGAGAAATCAACTGTAGAGTCTTCCTTTGTCTTTCGTGACCATCCACCTTAGGCAAGTGACCCCAAGACAAAACTCGCTGCTTCTCGGATTCAGCCACAAGAGTCTTCCCTGGGGGAATTTCTGACAGACTGACTGGAGGGACAGTGACCATCTTGGACTGTTCAATGATAAATAGTGGATCCTTCTCCTGATCCTCGGACAGAAAAGAGCGAGAGAGGGCATCAGCTCTGACATTCTTGTCACCGGACCTGAAATGTAAAAGTAAGTTAAAGTGGGCAAAAAATAAAGACCATCTAACTTGGCGAGGATTAAGTCTCTGGGCAAACTGGAGATACACAAGGTTCTTATGGTCCATGTAGATGACCACTGGATAGACTGCTCCATCCAGCAGGTATTGCCACTCCTCCAGAGCCATCTTAATGGCCAGTAACTCATGGTCCCCAATAGAGTAGTTACGCTCAGGAGTGGAGAAGGCCTTAGAGAACAAACCGCAGGGCATGCGGCGAACCGAGGATGACTTCTGGGTGAGCACAGCTCCAGCCCCTGACAAGGATGTGTCTACTTCTAGGAAGAACTGTTTGGTCAAAAGAGGGCAATGCAGAATGGGAGTGGTGGAGAAGGACTGTTTAAGAGTGCGGAAGGCCTCTTCAGCCTCGGAGGACCAGTTCTTCGGATCGGTTCCCTTTCAGGTCATAGCAGAGATGGGAGCGGTCAGCGTAGAAATGTGAGGAATGAATTGCCGATAATAATTAGCAAAGTCAGGGAATCACTGAATTGCTTTGACTTCCACAGGCAGCAGCCATTTAATGATGGGAGAGACTTTCTCAGGATCCATCCTGAGTCCGGTATCCGAGATAATGTAACCCAAGAAGGGAAGAGAGGACTGTTTGAAAATGCATTTCTCATACTTGGCGTAGAGGCAATTCTCCTTCGGATGCTGAAGAACTGCTCATCTGTGGGAGGCCAGATCCGGTGAAAATACCAAAATATCATCCAGATTCACAACAATGCAGGAATAAACCAGGTCCCGGAAGATGTCATTGACGAATTCTTGAAATATTGCCGGTGCATTACTGAGACCGAAGGGCATCACTCGGTATTAATAATGCCCGTCCTTGGTGTTGAAAGTCATCTTCCATTCATCTCCCCGGCAAATGCGGATTAGATTGTTGGCGCCTCTTAAGTCTAGTTTGTTGAAGATCCTGGCACCTCTTAATCGGTTGAAAAACTTAGGAATCAGTGGGATAGGTTATATAGTTTTTACTGTTATCTGGTTGAGACCTCGATAGTCAATACAGGGTCGGAGTGATCCATACTTCTTCTTAACGAAGAAAATCCCGGCCCCAGCAGGAGAGGAGGATTTCTGAATGAACCTCCTGGCCAAATTTTCCTGAATGTAATCCGACATAGCTTGAGTCTCAGCTGGGGACAGAGAGTAAATTCGGCTTCTAGGGGGTGTAGATCTGGTAATCAAGTTGATAGAGCAGTCATACGCCCTGTGGGCGGCAAATTATATGCTTCTTTCCTGTCAAAAACATCAGCAAAGGACCAATAGGCAGATGGCAAACTGGGCAGCGATGCTGGAAAAGACAGGGCCTTAGCTGCACATACTGGAGCCAGACACTTCTCATGACAGGAATGTCCCCAGCGGAGCACCTCTCCAGTTCTCCAGTCCAACACAGGTTTGTGCTGCCGTAGCCATGGTAGGCCTAAGAGAAAGGCAAAGGACATGTGGGAAAGAGCAAGGAAGGCAACCCTCTCAGTATGAAGCATCCCAATACAGACCTCAAGTGGCTCAGTAGTCAGATGAACCATCTCCCAAAGAGTTCTACCATCGACAGATGTTTTTGCCAGGGGGTTCTTGGGTGGATTAACTGCCCGGTGGATTTCCGGCTGCCCTGGAATCCAAATACTCTGACTCAACAAACTGGGATTCACCGGTTGTCATAGCCACAGTAAGGGTTAGGGGTAGGGAGATATCTTTTCTGTCTAGGGAGGCCTCTTCTACTGACCCTAGATGCCAGAGCTTCTCTGGCTTAACCGGACAGACTCGATTGGAGTGACCCATGTCTCCACATTACAGATACTGACCTTTAGAGCATCAATCCCTCAGTCGCTGGCTAGCAAGGGCAAGATGGTCGATCTGCATGGGTTCAGATGAGTCCTTGACAAGGGACGGCGAGGGAACATGTGGTCTTTGAAAAGACGAAGCCAGGCACCGCAGTCCTCTTTCACGTGCCACCTCACAAGCTTGCTCATGGAAATGAAGGTCTATACGGATGGCGAGGGAGACCATGTCATCGAAGGTAGTTGCTAAGTCTCGACCAGCTAGCTCATCCTTTATGTTTTACAGAGAGGCCCTACCAGAATGTTGCCACCAGCGCTTCATTATTCCAACCAAGCTTGGACGCCAGAGTACGGAAGCGTACCTCATATTGTCCCACAGACGAGTTGGACTAGCGTAAGCAAAGAAGAGCGGAAGCTGCAGAGGTGGTTCACCCGGATTCGTAGAATATTTTGCGAAAGGCTTCCAAGAATATGGACAAATAGATATGACAAACTAGATTGTGGCCCGATTCTAACGCATCGGGTATTCTAGAATATGCATGTCCCCGTAGTATATGGACAATGATGATTCCAGAATTCGCGGCAGACTGTGCCCGTCGCTGATTGGTCGAGGCAACCTTTATGACATCATCGTCGCCATGGCAACCATTATGACATCTACGTCGATACTGTGCCCGTCGCTGAATCAGAAACGTGGGATTTCTATGTCCTTTATGATATCATTGTCGCTGTGCCCGCTGTGCCTGGCGGCCTCGACCAATCAGAGACACGGGATTTCTACGTCGATGCTGTGCCCGTTGCTGATTGGTCGAGGCCTGGGGGCCTCGACCAATCAGAGACGCGGGATTTCCAGGACAGACAGACAGACAGACAGAAAGACAGACAGACAGACAGAAAGACAGACAGACGGAAAAACCCTTAGGCAATTATATATATATAGATGATAGAGTCCTCTCTCTCCCATAATGGATTCATCCACACCAGGGCCTCACCTCTAAGATGTGACATAAGAAATGCCACCTTCGTTCGATCTGACTGGAAGTGATGAGGAAGGAGTTCAAAATGTAGCCGGCACTGATTGACGAACCCGCAGCAGAGCTTCGTATTGCCGTCAAAACGTGGTGGAGCTGCAAGTCTGGGAACTGGATCTTGAACCAAGCAGACTGTCTCGGAAGTCTCAGGAGAAAACACGGCTGCTTGAACATGCTGGAACTCTGGAGAGATGTTTAAAGTCTCCAACTTAGTGGTTAAGAACTGTAACTGTGTGGACAACTCTTCCTGTGCATCTTTCTGTTGGCAAAGTTCCTGGTACATGGTCCGAACGGGCGGGATCCTGGGTCCAGCAGGATCCATGGCCTGAGGAAACTGTCACGGATGTGGTTTGTGGAACCACTGTGCCACGGACAGTGGAAACCTGGAAGAGCATGACTAACCGAACACCTGACTGTTCACTAGAGCCTCTGATGGTGAGGTTAGACTTGGCTCCCGATGAACGCCAGGTGCCACTCCAGGACAGACCAACAGACACGCAGCAGCTGGACCCAGAGGACAGACTGGAGGGAGCTGCTGGCAGAGTTAGATTTAGAATGCAGCAGACAGAGTTCGCACCAGAGTGTGGCAGGCAGTGTTTGTATCAGAGTGCAGCAGGCAGGATTTGCACCAGAGTGCAGCAGGCAGTGTTTGTATCAGAGTGCAGCAGGCAGGATCTGCATCAGAGTGCAGCAGGGACACAACGTAGACACTGCAAAACAGGAATGTTGCTCAGGCACCTCCCCAGTGGGGAGAAAGCAATATATACATAATGTCCCACAGCTATTGGCTGGGGAGGAAATAGTAAGTGCAAGCACTGACCCTTTAAGACGGTGGGAGTGCACACGCGCGTGCCCTAAGGACATGGCTAGAGGACCGACTGGAAACATGCAAAGCATGTGGAAGGGAAGAACTGACCACAGCAAGGGTGAGTGAAGTGACATGCCGGAGACCCTCCCTGTCAGAGCAGGACTTTGGCGTGGTGCTAGCAGAGCACAATCCGCGGAATTAAAATCCCCAGGAACCGACATCCGTGATGCACTCGAAGGGCCCTCCAGCAAGTCAGCTGTGCTACCCCACACCAGTTAGGAACTCCTCATTCCTTGGTCGAACAGCTATTGTCTAGGTGGGCTCATCTCTGCAATGACACAGCGACCAGACGCAGGTCTGAGCTCAGGCCCACTACAAAGATTATGGTGAGAGCCTCTACGCACATACAGTTTGTTTGGCGCCAAACACATACAGGCAGAGTTGAATACATCAGCACTCATCAGACTCTGCTTGCTGAACCACTAGTGACTTACATAGGCAACAGTATTATAAAGGATCTACCGTAGTATACATCGGTGTTATGAGGAGCGGCCCATTGTATTCACATGGTCCTTAAAGTGAACCCTACGGTGTATAATTCAGTAAATGGGTTCTACCTAGGGGATTTAAAGTTATTTTAAATTTGTAACCTGTTGTGCTGCATCGCCAATAGGCCACCCCTGGCATTCATTTGATTGTTCCCGTATTCCAGGTAAATGCTCCGTAGCCGCACTAGGTGGGTGCACAATTAGGTAAATTATATTAACATAGTCAACATTTCCGTGCCTGCTGAGTGACACAGCACAGTGGTCCCTGTCAGTTCTGATCGGATGTGTGTGAATTAACCTGTTACATTTTGTTGGCTGGTGGAAGCATAACCAGTCTGACTTTAAGAACGGGGTCACACTTGCGAGTGCAATGCGAGAAACTCGAGCAAGTCTCACTTCAATACCCAGCACTGCCGCTGGCACTCGGGACCAGAGCGTTCAGCTGCATAGAAATGCATGCAGCCGCACACTCTGGTCGCGAGTGCCGGTGGCAGTGCCGGTTTTTGATGCGAGAGACTCGTGCGAGTTTTTCGCATTGCACTAGCAAGTGTGACCCTGGCCTAATAGTAAAAGTTAATTTGACAAGTTTAGTGTTTACTGCTTTCCTTGTCCACAGCTTCACTGTATCCTATAGAGCCCACCCCAGTTTACAGCTTACACGGCTACCATCCCACGCCACATTACACAGCCTGCCCTCCACTCCGTGAAATGGGGTCCTATGCTTGGGATAAGTGTGCGCTCCACAGATGTGACACAAACTTATTAGCTATTTATGGCATATCATGTGAATATGCCACAAGATGATATTGACATCTTGTAGGGGGGGGGGGGGGCATTTTCTTGCTTAACCCCTTCGCTTCTAAGCCTGTTTTCACCTTCCTGACCAGGCCAGTTTTTACAATTCTGACCAGTGTCGCTTTATGAGGTCATAAATCTGGAATACTTCAATGGATCCCACTGATTCTGAGATTGTTTTCTCATAACATATTGCACTTCATGATAGTAGTAACATTTCTTTGATATGACTTGAATTTATTTGTGAAAAAAAGGTCAATTTGGCGAAAATTTAGAAAATTTTGCAGTTTTCAAACTTTTAATTTTTATTCCCTTAAATCAGAGAGATATGCTAGCACCGATCGTAGACATTGCTGTGGGATGTCGCTCAGCATGAGGCCGCCATACATGTACTACTGTTTGCGGGAACGTAGCTCCTGCAGAGCAGTACATGTACGGCGCATGTCGGGTAGGGGTTAAACGTATGTAATTTTTTGATCTAAAGCTGATAGTTTCAATTAAAATACATAATTTTAGGTAGCCCCTCCTGAAGGTGTTCATATCCTTTAAGTATTTGTCAGATAGCCTATGCATACTATTTCCCTTGGGGATAAGCAGCATCAAATTACCTGGCACAAAGTTATCACCTCTGTGATAAAATGAACACCAGAAGGGCCAGCAGATGAAAGACATCATAAAATAAAAAAAATGTCAAGCACTGATAAAACATTACAACTTAAATAACTGGAGTCTAATATGACTTGTAAATTATGTCAGTAGAATACATTCAAATGTATTTATTTCTGCCTCACCCAGCAGAGCACAGCAATGTAATGGGTAGGGCTTTTTTCATACCCTGAGAAAATAACAAGCATGGCATTAGGCTGTTAATAGAAGCCTTTCACTCCTCCAAAAATGTCACATGAATTGTCTGTTTTGCTAACAAAGGTCCTACCCTTTTTGTCCAGTGCACATGCATATGATTTCTTTGCTCAGGCATAGCAGGCAGTAATTACCAAAGAGGTGGAGTTGCTTCTTTCATGCTTCAGCACTGGATCCTTTCCAATTTCTGAAAGATGGATGACTAAGGCTTCCAGGAGAACTAGTTGGCAGCATGAGAGGCTTTTGACAGGGGTAATAGCATGGTCTATAAGTTTCTCTACTTAGACTTGAAGCTGTCCACAAGGCAAAACTTTACCTTATCTATCCACAAATGACATCATAGAAACATAGAATGTTAGAATTGGAAGGGACCACCTGAATCATCTGGTCCAACCCCCTGCTCAATGCAGATCACCTCAGACAGATGTCTGTCCAGCCTCCCAATCAGTTTCATCCCTTGCTTCTAGTCTTTCTTTATGCCAGTGTTCCCCAAGTTTGGTCCTCAAGAGCCACCAACAGGTCATGTTTTCAGGATTTCCTTACTATTGCCCAGGTGAGAATTCCATTATCTAGATAGGCAATAATTCCATCACCTGGGCCATACTAAGGAAATCCTGAAAACATGACCTGTTGGTGGCTCTTGAGGACCAAACTTGGGGAACACTGCTTTTTGCAAATTAGAATAAAACTGATCCCTCTACACTATTAAAGCCCTTGAGGTATTTGTAGACTGCTAATAAGTCTCCATTCAGTCTTCTCTTTTTCTAGCTAAACATTCCCAAATCCTTTAACCGCTCCTCTTAGGACATTGTTTGCAGACCGTTCACCATTTTGGTCACTCTTCTCTAAACTTGCTCCAGTTTATTCAAGTTTTTTTATGTGGTATCCAGAACTAGACACAGTATCCAGATCCAGATGAGGCCTGACCAAAGAGGAGTAGAAGGTGGTAAATACTTCACTTGATCAACGCTGTATGCTTCTTTTAATGCAACCCAGAATTATGTTTGCCTTTTTTTGCTGCTGTATCACACTCCTTGACTCCTTTTTTTTACATACAATATGTTTATGCTTTTCTCATTTGTCTTGCCCAGATGTAGGACTTTGCATTTCTCCCTGTCAAAAACCATTGTTAGTTGCTTCCCACAGTTACAGTTTGTTTAGATCTTTTTGAATCCTCTGTCTCACTTTTCTTGTATTAGCTATCCCTCCTAGCTTTGTGTCATCAACAAATTTAATCAGTTTACCTTCAATACTTTCATCTAAATGATTGATAAAGTTGTTGAACAACACAGGGCCCAGGACGGAGCCCTGTAGTACCCCACTTGAGAGATTCTTCCAACTAGATGTGCAGCCATTTATGACCACTCTTTGAGTCCAATCACTAAGCCAGTTATGAATTCACCTAACAGTTGCCTTGTCCATTCCATAATTGGTCATTTATTTTTTCAATAAGGATGGTATGAGATACTTTATCAGGTGCTTTGGTGAAGTCAAGATATACTATATCTACTGTGTTTCCCTGATCCACCTAGTCAGTGATTCTGTCATAGAAGGAAATTAAGTTAGTCTGACATGACTTATTAGCTACAACCCCATGCTGGCTCTGGTTAATCACTTCATTCTCATCCAGTTACTTGCATACATGTTGTTTAATAATTTGTTCAAAGATCTTTCTTGGTATAGAAGTTAGGCTGACAGGCCTATATTTCCATGGGTCCACGTTAGTCCCCTTTTTCAAGATAGGGACAACATTCACACTTCTACAGTCTTCTGGGACTTCTCCTGTTCTCCAAGAATTTTCAAAAATTATTGAGAGTGGTTCAATAATTTCCTCTGCTATCTCCTTCAGTACCCTAGGTTGCAATTCATCTGGACCTGGAGACTTGAATTAATTTATGCTAGCTAAATATTCCTTCATTATTTCTATGTTTATAGATAGTGTGGATTATTCTATTCCTTCAATAGTACAGTGAAGATCAGTTGATGTTACATTTACTTTCTGAGAGAACACAGATGCAAAATAGTAATTTAAAAATTCGGTCTTCTCAACATCATTTTTTACCGCTTTACCATTTTCATCCTGTAAAAATACTATAGCATCTATGACTTTTCTTTTACTTTTCACATACCCCCCAAATCCTTCCTTATTGCTAATGACATCTCTTGCAAGCCTTAATTCATTATCAGCTTTAGATAATCTGATGCATTTCCTGCATGTTCTGCAGACAGCATTATATTCTTCTTTAGATATGCCTCCTCTATCCATCTGATAAACATTTCTTTCTTCATTTTTAGCATGTGTTTAAGTTCTGTGTTCATCCATCCTGGTTTCTTTAAATGCTTCCTATTCTTCCCTCTTTTAGGGATTTTTAATGATTGAAAAATTAGATTCTCAAAGCACAAAATTTCCCATCCTTCCTTAACCTCCAAGAGACAGAACGATCTGGGAGTGTAAACTTATGACAACCTTTGACACACTCAGTGCAGGAATAAAAGTATCACATTTATCATAGACCTGAGACAGGGACAAGGGGGCATCCTCTATGTCTGGAGGAAAGAAGGTTTAAGCATAATAACAGATGCGGGTTCTTTACTGTAAGAGCAGTGAGACTATGGAACTCTGCCGTATGATGTTGTAATGAGTGATTCATTACTAAAATTTAAGAGGGGATTGGACACCTTTCTTGAAAAGGATAATGTTGCAGGGTATATATACTTGATTCCTTGATAGGGCGTTGAACTAGTCTGATTGCCGTATGTGGAGTCGGCAAGGAATTATTTTCCCCAATGTGGAGCTTACTCTTTGCCACATGGTTTTTTTTTGCCTTCCTCTGGATCAACATGTTAGGGCATGTTAGGTTAGGCTATGGGTTGAACTAGATGGACTTAAAGTCTTCCTTCAACCTTAACCCCCTTTCCCCCAAGGGTGGTTTGCACGTTAATGACCGGGCCAATTTTTACAATTCTGACCACTGTCCCTTTATGAGGTTATAACTCTGGAACGCTTCAACGGATCCCAGTGAATCTGACACTGTTTTCTCGTGACATATTGTACTTCATGACAATGGTTAAAAATTCTTTGTTCGTACCTGCGTTTATTTGTGAAAAAAACGGAAATTTGGCGAAAATTATGAAAATTTCGCAATTTTCCAACTTTGAATTTTTATGCAATTAAATCACAGAGATATGTCACACAAAATACTTAATAAGTAACATTTCCCACATGTCTACTTTACATCAGCACAACTTTGGAACCAAAATTTTTTTTTGTTAGGGAGTTATAAGGGTGAAAAGTTGACCAGCAATTTCTCATTTCTACAACACCATTTTTTTTTAGGGACCACATCTCATTTGAAGTCATTTTGAGGGGTCTATATGATAGAAAATACCCAAGTGTGACACGATTCTAAAAACTACACCCCTCAAGGTGCTCAAAACCACATTCAAGAAGTTTATTAACCCTTCTGGTGCTTCACAGGAATGTTTTGAATGTTTAAATAAAAATGAACATTTAACTTTTTTTCACAAAAAATTTAATTCAGCTCCAATTTGTTTTATTTTACCAAGGGTTACAGGAGAAAATGGAACCCAAACCTTGTTGTACAATTTGTCCTTAGTACGCCAATACCCCACATGTGGGGGTAAACCACTGTTTGGGCGCATGGCACAGCTCGGAAGCGAAGGAGCGCCATTTGACTTTTCAATGCAAAATTGACTGGAATTGAGATGGGACGCCATGTTTCGTTTGGAGAGCCCCTGATTAGGGTTGAGCGAAACGGATCGTTCATTTTCGAAAGTCGCCGACTTTTGGCAAAGTCGGGTTTCATGAAACCCGACCCGATCCCTGTGTGGGGTCGGCCATGCGGTACGCCAAAGTCGCGTTTCGTATGACGCGCTTGGCGCCATTTTTTCAGCCAATGAAGGAGCGTGGGCAGAGTGATGACATAGGTCTTAGGGGCGTGGACGCTTATCGTCATCTTGTCGCTTGTGCGCTGTAGCGATTTGAAATGTGTAACACCAGTTTTTCTGTTCAGGGATGGAGGGGAGAGAGAGAGAGAGAGAGAAGAAAAAAAAAAAATTCCCATTGACTGTGCATTGGGTTTCGTGTTTCGGTCGATCCCCGACTTTACGCCATAATCGGCCGATTTCACTCGACTCGACTTTAGAGATAGTCGGGTTTCGCAAAACCTGACTCGACCCTAAAAAAGTAAAAGTCGCTCAACCCTACCCCTGATGTGCCTAAACATTGAAACCCCCCACAAGTGACACCATTTTGGAAAGTAGACCCCCTAAGGAACTTATCTAGAGGTGTGGTGAGCTATTTGACCCACCAAGTGCTTCACAGAAGTTTATAATGTAGAACCGTAAAAATAAAAAATTATATTTTTTCACAAAAATTATCTTTTCGCCCCCAATTTTTTATTTTTCCAAGGGTAAGAGAAGAAATTGGACTCCAAAAGTTGTTGTACAATTTGTCCTGAGTACGCTGATAGCCCATATGTGGGGGTAAACCACTGTTTGGGTGGATGGGAGAGCTCGGAAGGGAAGGAGCGCCGTTTGACTTTTCAATGCAAAATTGACAGGAATTGAGATGGGACGCCATGTTGCGTTTGGAGAGCCACTGATGTGCCTAAACATTGAAACCCCCCACAAGTGACACCATTTTGGAAAGTAGACCCCCTAAGGAACTTATCTAGAGGTGTGGTGAGCACTTTGACCCACCCAGTGCTTCACCGAAGTTTATAATGCAGAACCGTAAAAATAAAAAATCATATTTTTTCACAAAAATTATCTTTTCGCCCCCAATTTTTTATTTTTCCAAGGGTAAGAGAAGAAATTGGACCCCAAAAGTTCTTGTACAATTTGCCTGAGTACGCTGATACCCCATATGTGGGGGTAAACCACTGTTTGGGCGGATGGGAGAGCTCGGAAAGGAAGGAGCGCCGTTTGACTTTTCAATGCAAAATTGACAGGAATTGAGATGAGATGCCATGTTGCGTTTGCAGAGCCCCTAATGTACCTAAATAGTAGAAACCCCTCACAAGTGACACCATTTTGGAAAGTAGACCCCCTAAGGAACTTATCTAGATGTGTGGTGAGCGCTTTGACCCACCAAGGGCTTCACAGAAGTTTATAATGGAGAGCCGTAAAAATAAAACAAAAATTTTTTCCCACAAAAATTATTTTTTAGCCCCCAGTTTTGTATTTTCCCAAGGGTAACAGGAGAAATTGGACCCCAAAATTTGTTGTCCAATTTGTCCTGAGTGCGCTGATACCCCATATGTGGAGGGAAACCACTGTTTGGGCGCATGGGAGGGCTCGGAAGGGAAGGAGTGCCATTTGAATGCAGACTTAGATGGAATGGTCTGCAGGTGTCACATTGCGTTTGCAGAGCCCCTAATGTACCTAAACAGTAGAAACCCCCCACAAGTGACACCATTTTGGAAAGTAGACCCCCTAAGGAACTTATCTAGATGTGTGTTGAGCGCTTTGACCCACCAAGGGCTTCACAAAAGTTTATAATGGAGAGCCGTAAAAATAAAACTAAATTTTTTTCCCACAAAAATTATTTTTTAGCCCCCAGTTTTGTATTTTCCCGAGGGTAACAGGAGAAATTGGACCCCAAAATTTGTTGTCCAATTTGTCCTGAGTGCGCTGATACCCCATATGTGGGGGGGAACCACTGTTTGGGCGCATGGGAGGGCTCGGAAGGAAAGGAGCTCCATTTGGAATGCAGACTTAGATGGAATGGTCTGCAGGTGTCACATTGCATTTGCAGAGCCCCTAATGTACCTAAACAGTAGAAACCCCCACAAGTGACACCATTTTGGAAACTAGACCCCCCAGCGAACTTATCTAGATGTGTTGTGAGAACTTTGAACCCCCAAAGTGTTTCACTACAGTTTATAACGCAGAGCCGTAAAAAAAAAAATCTTTTTTTCCCCACAAAAATTATTTTTTAGCCCCCAGTTTTGTATTTTCCCAAGGGTAACAGGAGAAATTGGACCCCAAAAGTTGTTGTCCTATTTGTCCTGAGTACGCTGATACCCCATATGTTGGAGTAAACTCCTGTTTGGGCACACGGGAGAGCTCGGAAGGGAAGGAGCACTGTTTTACTTTTTCAACGCAGAATTGGCTGGAATTGAGATCGGACGCCATGTCGCTTTTGGAGAGCCCCTGATGTGCCTCAACAGTGGAAACCCCCCAATTATAACTGAAACCCTAATCCAAACACTCCCCTAACCCTAATTCAAACGGTAACCCTAACCACACCTCTAACCCTGACACACCCCTAACCCTAATCCCAACCCTATTCCCAACTGTAAATGTAATCTAAACCCTAACTGTAACTTTAGCCCCAACCCAAACTGTAGCCCTAGCCCTAACCCTAGCCCTAACCCTAGCCCTAACCCTAACCCTAGCCCTAACCCTAACCCTAGCCCTAGTCCTAACCCTAGCCCTAACCCTAGCCCTAATCCTAACCCTAACCCTAGCCCTAACCCTAGCCCTAACCCTAACCCTAGCCCTAACCCTAGCCCTAGCCCTAATGGGAAAATGGAAATAAATACATTTTTTTAATTTTTCCCTAACTAAGGGGGTGATGAAGGGGGGTTTGATTTACTTTTATAGTGGGTTTTTTAGCGGATTTTTATGATTGGCAGCCGTCACACACTGAAAGACGCTTTTTATTGCAAAACATATTTTTTGCGTTACCACATTTTGAGAGCTATAATTTTTCCATATTTTGGTCCACAGAGTCATGTGAGGTCTTGTTTTTTGCGGCACGAGTTGACGTTTTTATTGGTTACATTTTCGGGCACGTGACATTTTTTGATCGCTTTTTATTCCGATTTTTGTGAGACAGAATGACCAAAAACCAGCTATTCATGAATTTCTTTTGGGGGAGGCGTTTATACCGTTCCGCGTTTGGTAAAATTGATGAAGCAGTTTAATTCTTCGGGTCAGTACGATTACAGCGACACCTCATTTATATCATTTTTTATGTTTTGGCGCTTTTATACGATAAAATCTATTTTATAGAAAAAATAATTATTTTGGCATCGCTTTATTCTCAGGACTTTTTTATTTTTTTGCTGATGATGCTGTATGGCAGCTCGTTTTTTGCGGGACAAGATGACGCTTTCGGCGGTACTATGGTTATTTATATCTGTCCTTTTGATCGCGTGTTATTCTACTTTTTGTTCGGCGGTATGATAATAAAGCGTCGTTTTTTGCCTCGTTTTTTTTTTTTTTCTTACGGTGTTTACTGAAGGGGTTAACTAGTGGGCCAGTTTTATAGGTCGGGCCGTTACGGACGCGTCGATACTAAATATATGTACTTTTATTATTTTTTTGTATTTATTTAGATAAAGAAATGTATTTATGGGAATAATATTTTTTTTTTTTTCATTATTTAGGAATATTTTTTTTATTTTTTTTTACACATTTGGAATTTTTTTTTTAACTTTTTTACTTTGTCCCAGGGGGGGACATCACAGATCGATGATCTGACAGTTTGCACAGCACTCTGTCAGATCACCGATCTGATAGGAGTGCAGGCTGCTTCACAGTGCCTGCTCTGAGCAGGCTCTGTGAAGCCACCTCCCTCCCTGCAGGACCCGGATCCGCGGCCATCTTGGATCCGGGCCTGGAGCTGGGAGGGAGGGAGATAGGCAGCTGACACCCGGCCGCGATCGGCCGCGCTCCCCCCGTGAGCGCCGCCGATCGCGCTGGACGTACTATCCCGTCCGTGGTCATGGGGGCCCACCCCACCTCGACGGGATAGTACGTCCAATGTCAGAAAGGGATTAATAACTATGTTACATGGATTTTCTACAACAACTAAGGAATTTGCTCCTCAGACCTCGTGGGGGCATCACAACACAGAAGCAGACCTCAATCAGAGGACAATAAAACTTTCAAACTCCTTATCTATGAACTGTTCCAATATTTACAGCCCAAACTGTTTATCCCTCTCCCATAATGATAGTTCTGCTTCACATCACTTGTCTTATTGTATCATTCCTGTGCCCTGTTGTGCATAAATATGTGACACTTCAGATTTTGTATTATTCTGTGCCTGATGAAGAGACCTGAGTAGTCTCGAAAGCTTGCAATTTGTTACCCTCTTTTCAGTTAAGAGTAAAGAATGCCAAAGACCAGCAACAACAACATGTCACAAATGTCTGCATATACCAAAGGTGTATATAAAACTATTAGTCAATATATGTGCTGCTGCAATAATATCAGGACTCAAATGAGGACTGATCAGCATTAACCTTATATGAAGAAAGGATGTGGAAACCACAAACACAGAAGTGACCATATAGTCCAATATATAAAATGTAAACTTTATTTAAGACATTCGATTATACGTAGATGACAAGGACGGTAAAGCATATAGTGCTACCACTGAAAATCGTGCAACATTAAAATCACGATACCCCAGCCCGCAAAATTACCATGACATGTGTCCAACGCAATCCAATACTTATATATAGTCAAATAGCCCCTGTGTATGGGCTCAACATATGCTCTAAAAGCCAAACTTAAATGTAAGGGTCCATGAGGCCCAGATGTAGCCACAATGTGAATGGAGGACATATAATAGGTAATAGTACTTGTATAGTTACCTCCTTTATGTGGCACACTTGGATTGCAGGGCTAGCGCATCACCATCATGGGGTCTTACATTTACTAATATTTATGCACGTAGTACCCTATTCAAATTAACTAAATTATAAATTTTGTGCGGCATTAGGATTCACCTATAGACTTCTTTATGTGTTTTATTGGTTTGCTGGGGCACTCTAAAATCTAAATATTTTTGTATCTGCTGGCTAACACGGTACAAAGATATATATCTTCCCTGCACCATCCTTCCTGGAAATTTCTGTCCTTAAGGACATCCAGCCATTGGATCCCTCCTATCCTTTTTCTGAGTCCCTTAAAATCTGCCTGAAATCCAACGTTGAAGTGTGAGTCTCCTCTAGAGATGGGTGAACCTGAACTGTACCGTACCGAACACTTACTGTTCGGGCATGGACACCAAACACGGACTTCACCAGGAAGTCCGTGTTACTGTTCGGGTTTGGCTGCCCGAACACCGGGTGTTTGTCACGCTGTCATATGCATGACAGCGTGACAAGCACCGCTTCTGATCGGCTGTGAAATCATCCCCGCCGGTCAGAGAGCCGCGGTTCCCACGCTGTCAAAAAATAGCATGAGAACTCAGCTGTGATCGGAGGTATAAATTTTACCTCCAGTCACTGGTGTCAACTGATGGGACAACTGCTCCCATGATCCAACACCTGCTGCCGCTAACAACAGCGAGAGCAGGATCGACTGATGGTGTATTCATTAGCCGGCTCCTGCGCTGTAAATAAATAATTTTTTTAACCCCTTCATGACCAAGCCTATTTTGACCTTAATAATACAAAACCCGGCACTCAACTTTGTGGTGTGAAGAAACGAAAGATTTATTATCCCAAATCAGAAAACGTTTCGGTCCCACAACTGGACCTTCATCAGTAACGTTTACTGGGACAATGTATAGATTCAAGTGGCTATATTGCCTGCCCGGAGGTTGCTACCAATATAGTATTGGATATCCAGAGAGAAAAGTTACAGCCTATATGGGTGCTGTCATCGCGGCATCCACCGCTGAATAGCAAGTCGGTGGCAGCGGTGGATGCCGCGATGACAGCACCCATATAGGCTGTAACTTTTCTCTCTGGATATCCAATACTATATTGGTAGCAACCTCCGGGCAGGCCATATAGCCACTTGAATCTATACATTGTCCCAGTAAACGTTACTGATGAAGGTCCAGTTGTGTGACCGAAACGTTTTCTGATTTGGGATAATAAATCTTTTGTTTCTTCACACCACAAAGTTGAGTGTCGGGTTTTGTATTATTTGCTGATTACGGTTTGGGAACCTACCCGTGCACCTCATACGGTTGTGCACACGTGTTTCTAACTATTTTGACCTTAATGACCTGGCTGTTTTTTGCAATTCTGACCAGTGTCCCTTTATGAGGTAATAACTCAGGAACGCTTCAACGGATCCTAGCGGTTCTGAGAGTCTTTTTTCGTGACATATTGGGCTTCATGTTAGTGGTAAGATTTGGTCGATAATTTTTGCGTTTATTTGTGAAAAAAATGGAAATTTGGTGAAAATTTTGAAAATTTCGCAATTTTCAAATTTTGAATTTTTATTCTGTTAAACGAGAGAGTTATGTGACACAAAATAGTTAATAAATAACATTACCCACATGTCTACATTACATCAGCACAATTTTGGAATCAAATTTTTTTTTTTGCTAGGAAGTTATAAGGGTTAAAATTTGACCAGCGATTTCTCATTTTTACAACAAAATTTACAAAACCATTTTTTTTAGGCACCACCTCACATTTGAAGTCAGTTTGAGGGGTCTATATGGCTGAAAATACCCAAAAGTGACAACATTCTAAAAACTGCACCCCTCAAGTTGCTCAAAACCACATTCAAAAAGTTTATTAACCCTTCAGGTGCTTCACAGCAGCAGAAGCAACATGGAAGGAAAAATGAACATTTAACTTTTTAGTCACAAAAATGATCATTTAGCAACATTTTTTTTCATTTTCCAAATAGTAAATACAGAAACTGGACCCCAAAAGTTATTGTACAATTTGTCGTGAGTACGCCGATACCCAATATGTGGGGGGAAACCACTGTTTGGGCGCACGACAAGGCTCGGAAGGGAAGGAGCGCCATTTGACTTTTTCAATGAAAAATTGGCTCTAATCTTTAGCGGACACCATGTCGCATTTGGAGAGCCCCTGTGTGCCTTAACATTGGAGCTCCCCCACAAGTGACCCCATTTTGGAAACTAGACCCCCCAAGGAGCTTATCTAGATGCATATTGAGCACTTTGAACCCCCAGGTGCTTCAAAAATTGATCCATAAAAATGAAAAAGTACTTTTTTTCCGCAAAAAATTTCTTTTAGCCTCAATTTTTTCATTTTCACATTGGCAACAGGATAAAATGGATCATAAAATGTGTTGTGCAATTTCTTCTGAGTACACTGATACCTCATATGTGGTCACAAATTACTGTTTGTGCACACGGCAAGGCTCGGAAGGGAAGGAGCGCCATTTGACTTTTGAATGAAAAATTAGCTCCAATCGTTAGCGGACACCGTGTTGCGTTTGGAGAGCCCCTGTGTACCTAAAGATTGGAGCTCCCCCACAAGTGACCCCATGTTAGAAACTATACCCCCCAAGGAACTTATCTAGATGCATAGTGAGCACATTGAACCCCCAGGTGCTTCACAAGTTGATCCGTAAAAATAAAAAAGTACTTTTTTTCACCCAAAACTTTTTTTAGCCACAATTTGTTCATTTCCACATGGGCAGCAGGATAAAATGGATCCTAAAATTTATTGGGCAATTTCTCCTGAGTACACTGATACCTCACACGTGGGGGTAAACCACTGTTTGGGCACACGGCAGGGCTTGGAAGGGAAGGAGTGCCATTTGACTTTTTGAATGAAAAATTAGCTCCAATCGTTAGCAGACACCATGTCGCGTTTGGAGAGCCCCTGTGTGCCTAAATATTGGAGCTCCCTCACATGTGACCCCATTTTGGAAACTAGACCTCCCATGGAACTAATCTAGATGCGCGGTGAACACTTTAGTGCTTCACAGAAGTTTATAACGCAGAGTCGGGAAAATAAAAAAATCATTTTTTTTTCCTCAAAAATTATTTTTTAGCCTGCAATTTTTTATTTTCACAAGAGTAACAGGAGAAATTGGACCCCAATATTTGTTGCCCAGTTTGAATTGAGTACGCTGATACCCCATATGTGGGGCGGAACCACTGTTTGGGCACACGTCGGGGCTCGGAAGGGAAGTAGTGACTTTTGAAATGCAGACTTTGATGGAACGGTCTGCGGGCGTCACGTTGCATTTGCAGAGCCCCTGATGTGCCTAAACAGTAGAAACCCCCCACAAGTGACCCCATTTTGGAAACTAGACCCCCCCCCAAGGAACTTATCTAGATATGTGGTGAGCACTTTGAACCCCCAAGTGCTTCACAGAAGTTTACAACGCAGAGCCGTGAAAATAAAAAATCATTTTTCTTTCTTCAAAAATTATGTTTTAGCAAGAAATTTTTTATTTTCTCAAGGGTAACAGGAGAAATTGGACCCCAATAGTTGTTGCCCAGTTTGTCCTGAGTATGCTGGTACCCCATATGTGGGGTTAAACCACTGTTTGGGCGCACGTCAGGGCTCGGAAGGGAGGGAGCACCATTTGACTTTTTGAACGCAAGATTGGCTGGAATCAATGGTGGCGCCATGTTGCGTTTGGAGACCCCTGATGTGCCTAAACAGTGGAAACCCCGCAATTCTAACTCCAACACTAACCCCTACACACCCTTAACCCTAATCCCAACTGTAGCCATAACCCTAATCACAACCCTAACCCCAACACACCCGTAACCCTAATCCCAACCCTAACCCTAATCCCAACCCTAACCCTAATCCCAACCCTAACCCCAACACACCCCTAACCATAACCCTAACCACAAGCCTAATCTTAACCCTATTTCCAACACTAGCCCTATTTCCAACCCTAACTAATTCCAACCCTAACCCTAAGGCTATGTGCCCACTTTGCGGATTCGTGTGAGATTTTTCCGCACCATTTTTGAAAAATCCGCAGGTAAAAGGCACTGCGTTTTACCTGCGGATTTACCAAGGATTTCCAGTGTTTTTTTGTGTGGATTTCACCTGCGGATTCCTATTGAGGAACAGGTGTAAAACACTGCGGAATCCACACAAAGAATTGACATGCTGCGGAAAATACAACGCAGCGCTTCCACGCGGTATTTTCCGCACCATGGGCACAGCGGATTTGGTTTTCCATAGGTTTACATGGTACTGTAAACCTGATGGAAAACTGCTACGAATCCGCAGCGACCAATCTGCTGCGGATCTGCGGCCAATCCACAGTGGATAAGCAGCTAAATCCGCACCGTGTGCACATAGCCTAATTCTAACCCTAACCCTAGTTCTAACCCTAACCCTAGCCCTAACCCTAACCCTAGTTCTAACCCTAACCCTAGTTCTAACCCTAACTCTAGTTCTAACCCTAACCCTATTGGAAAAAAATATAATTTTTTTTTTTTTTATTATTATTGTTCCTATTTATAGGGGTGGTAAAAGGGGGGGGTTCATTTATTATTTTTTTTTTATTTTGATCACTGTGATAGGTTTTATCACAGTGATCAAAATGTACCTGTAACGAATCTTCGGCGCACTGCGCATGCGCCTGCCATTTTGGAAGATGGAGGCCCCCATGGAGAAGACAGACGGCACCGGGAGGGGGGGAGATCGGAGCACGGGGGATCGGAGCACGGGGGTGGGATCGGAGCATGGGGGGAGCGGACAGGAGGACGGAGGGGAGCGGAGCACAGGACGGAGGACTGGGGAGGAGATCGGTGGCGGTCGGGGGGGGGGCAGAATAGGGTTTCCAGCCATATCTGATGATATTGCAGCATCTGCCATGGCTGGATTGTAATATTTCACCAGTTTCCATATGTGAAATATTACAAATCGCTCTGATTGGCTGTTTCACTTTCAACAGCCAATCAGAGCGATCGTAGCTACAGGGGGCTGAAGCCACCCCCCTGGGCTGAAGTAGCACTCCCCCTGTCCCTGCAGATCGGGTGAAATTGGAGTTAACCCTTTCACCCGATCTGCAGGGACGCAATCCCTCCATGACGCCACATAGGCGTCACAGGTCGGATTGGCACCGATTTTCATGATGCCTACGTGGCGTCAAAGGTTGGGAAGGGGTTAAAAAAATGGCATGGGTTCCCCTGTATTTTTGTTAGCCAGCCAGGGAAAACTACAACCCTCAGCTGTCAACTTCAGCAAGGCTAGTTATCAAGAATAGTGGGGTCCCCACACCGTATTTTTTATTTATTTAAATAAATAATGAAAACAAATGGCGTGGGGTCCCCCCTCATTTTTGACAACCAGCCTTGCTAAAGCAGACAGCTGGGGGCTGGTATTCTCAGGCTGGTAAGGGGCCATGGATATTGGTCCCCCCCAGCCTAAAAATAGCAGCCCACAGCTGCCCAGAAAAATTGGCAAATGGGGTTAATATTTATGGGATTGATGTCACTTTTATATTGTCCGGTGACATTAAGCCCACGGCTTAGTAATGGATAGGCATCTATAAGACACCTATCCATTACTAATCCTACAGCTGTATTGTAAATAAAGACACAGTCAGAATAAAGTATTTTCTTAGAAATAAAACAAAACACTGTTTACTTTTTTATTTAAAAATAACAAACACAGTTATAATAACCTAACGCCTATTCCACCGAAGCCCTCGTTCTCCTGTAATAAAACTAAAATAAAAAGAATAACAATATCCCTCACCTGTCGGTTGTTCTGTCCCATGCTGTAATCTATGTCTGGGGAAGAAATAGTTATTAACCTGGATGGTGCCAAAATGTGACCATCAGGTGAGTGAACTGCTGCGGTGACATCATCGAGGTTACCTCCGGTCACAGCTGGCCTGAACTGCCGTCACCTCGGTGACATCCCCGCTAGCACTGTGAGAGTTTGCCTGTCATTGACCGCTCCTGCCAGAGATTCAGCTACTCTCTATCAACTTCAGGAGTTTCTCTTCCTGTTGACAGTGCGGGACTACTGGTGTCAAGCTGATTGACAGCAGGCTCCTGCTGCCTTATTGGGGAAAGCATGCTGTCAATCAGCACGACACAACTAGTCCAGTTATGTCAACAGGAAAAGAAACTGGTGCTCTGCTCACAGGGAGTTGCTGAATCCCTGGCAGGAGGGGTCAATGACCAGCACCAGGTGCAACAGGCAGGTAGTTGCCTTTGTTAGCAACTACATGCCTTTTTATCTAATGTCCTGGATATTATCTTTAATGTGTGCACATACCCCTACTGTTGCTATTTTTACTGAGTACCAACCTCTTATCAGCTTGGGTGATGCCACCATATGATAATGACTGAGAATATTCTTTGAAAGAGCATAAAGCCCAGTCATGTAATCTCACCAATATCCTGTCAGCAACCCAGCCCATGTAAGCAGAGATAATGTTTCAACATATTGGTATTTGTTATAATTGCGGTACTGTATGTTCAATAAAAAAGCTGTAGGATAATTCATAGTGCACTGTTATCAGCAGGTAACCCAACACCCATATGTTTGAGTCTCTCTATTCTACCTGAGATACATGACTATGTACTATTGTATGCCATCCAGGGGAACGAGATAATACTGTTTATCGAAGCTTTACACAACAAGACTGTTGCTGTTGCTTGTATTACTGAAGGGATTGTAATAATCACTATGCAAATATGAGACTGCAGAGGAACAAAGAGGAAATTGTTCACTGGAATGTCAGTGGAAGTTTGAAAAGTTATATGAGACGCCCTCCCAACGCTCAGTGTGTACTGTATGGATAATTTTATCAAATTATATACAGTACTGTGCAAATGTTTTGGGCAGGTGTAGAAAAAACTGCAAGGTGAGAATGATTTAAAAATATAGATATCATTATTTTATTATTGGACCAAAGAGAAACCTAAATTAAATAAATTTTTGCTGTGACCACTAGGGTTGAGCGAAACGGGTCGAACATTTTCAAAAGTCGCCGACTTTTGGCTAAGTCGGGGTTTCATGAAACCCGATCCGACCCCTGTGCGGGGTCGGCCATGCGGTACGCGACTTTCGCGCCAAAGTCGCGTTTCAATGACGCGAAAAGCGCCATTTCTCAGCCAATGAAGGTAAACGCAGAGTGTGGGCAGCGTGATGACATAGGTCCTGGTCCCCACCATCTTAGAGAAGGGCATTGCAGTGATTGGCTTGCTGTCTGCAACGTCACAGGGGCTATAAAGAGGCGTTCCCGCCGACCGCCATCTTACTGCTGCTGATCTGAGCTTAGGGAGAGGTTGCTGCCGCTTTGTCAGAAGCAGGGATAGCGTTAGGCAGGGTCCATTAACCACCAAACCGCTTGTGCTGCAGCGATTTGCACTGTCCAACACCACCCTCGGTGTGCAGGGACAGTGGAAGTTTTTTTTTTTTTTTTTTCCCCTCAGCGCTGTAGCTCATTGGGCTGCCCTAGAAGGCTCCCTGATAGCTGCATTGCTGTGTGTACGCCGCTGTGCAAACCAACTGCTTTTTTCAAAGCACAAATCCTCTTGTTCCTTCCTTTCTGCACAGCTATCTTTTTTGTTTGTCCACACTTTTTATTTCATTTGTGCATCAGTCCACTCCTTATTGCTGCCTGCCATACCTGGCTGAGATTACTGCAGGCAGGGAGATAGTAGCTGCCTGCCATACCTGGCTGAGATTACTGCAGGCAGGGAGATAGTAATTGTAGGACATTCCCTGTTTTTTTTTTTTTGTTTTTTTTTGGTGGGAGATTAAGATTGGCAATTTGGCATTTCTGCTAGAGTGCCATCCCTGTGTGTGCCATCTCTCTCACATAGTGGGCCATAGAAAGCCTTTTCATTTTTCTGTATTTTTTTTTGTGGGGTGTATAAATTCTCCCTGATAAAAATACAGTGGGAGATTAACCCCTTTCTGCCATCAGACGTACTATTGCGTCCATGGGGGGTGGGCCCTACTTCCCAAGGACGCAATAGTACGTCATATGCGATCGGCAGCGCTCACGGGGGGAGCGCCGCCGATCGCGGCCGGGTGTCAGCTGTTTATCGCAGCTGACATCCGGCACTATGTGCCAGGAGCGGTCACGGACCGCCCCCGGCACATTAACCCCCGGCACACCGCGATCAAAGATGATCGCGATGTGCCGGCGGTACAGGGAAGCACCGCGCAGGGAGGGGGCTCCCTGCGGGCTTCCCTGAGACCCCCGCAGCAACGCGATGTAATCGCGTTGCTGCGAGGGTCTTGCCGCCCTCCCTCCCTGCTCCAGGTCCCGGATCCAAGATGGCCGCGGATCCGGGTCCTGCAGGGAGGGAGGTGGCTTCACAGAGCCTGCTCAGAGCAGGCACTGTGAAGGCTGCAGCGCTGCATGTCAGATCAGTGATCTGACAGAGTGCTGTGCACACTGTCAGATCACTGATCTGTGATGTCCCCCCCTGGGACAAAGTAAAAAAGTTAAAAAAAAAATTTCCAAATGTGTAAAAAAAATTAAAAAAAAATATTCCTAAATAATGAAAAAAAAAAAAAAAAAATATTCCCATAAATACATTTCTTCATCTAAATAAAAAAAAAAAAAACAATAAAAGTACACATATTTAGTATCGCCGCGTCCGTATCGACTCGCCCTATAAAACTGGCACACTAGTTAACCCCTTCAGTAAACACCGTAAGAAAAAAAAAAAAAAAACGAGGCAAAAAACGACGCTTTATTATCATACCGCCGAACAAAAAGTGGAATAACACGTGATCAAAAAGACAGATATAAATAACCATGGTACCGCTGAAAGCGTCATCTTGTCCCGCAAAAAACGAGCCACCATACAGCATCATCAGCAAAAAAATGAAAAAGTTATAGTCCTGAGAATAAAGCGATGCCAAAATAATTATTTTTTCTATAAAATAGTTTTTATCGTATAAAAGCGCCAAAACATAAAAAAATGATATAAATGAGGTATCGCTGTAATCGTACTGACCCGAAGAATAAAACTGCTTTATCAATTTTACCAAAAGCGGAACGGTATAAACGCCTCCCCCAAAAGAAATTCATGAATAGCTGGCTTTTGGTCATTCTGTCTCACAAAAATCGGAATAAAAAGCGATCAAAAAATGTCACGTGCCCGAAAATTTTACCAATAAAAACGTCAACTCGTCGCGCAAAAAACAAGACCTCACATGACTGTGTGGACCAAAATATGGAAAAATTATAGCTCTCAAAATGTGGTAACGCAAAAAATATTTTTTGCAATAAAAAGCGTCTTTCAGTGTGTGACGGCTGCCAATCATAAAAATCCGCTAAAAAACCCGCTATAAAAGTAAATCAAACCCCCCTTCATCACCCCCTTAGTTAGGGAAAAATAAAAAAATGTATTTATTTCCATTTTCCCGTTAGGGCTAGGGTTAGGGCTAGGGTTAGGGCTAGGGTTAGGGCTAGTGTTAGGGTTAGGGCTAGGGTTAGGGCTAGGGCTAGGGTTAGGGCTAGGGTTAGGGTTAGGGCTAGGGTTAGGGTTAGGGTTAGGGCTAGGGTTAGGGCTAGGGTTAGGGCTAGGGTTAGGGCTAGGGTTAGGGCTAGGGTTAGGGTTAGGGTTAGGGCTAGGGCTAGGGTTAGGGCTAGGGCTAGGGTTAGGGTTAGGGCTACAGTTAGGGTTGGGGCTAAAGTTACAGTTAGGGTTTAGATTACATTTACAGTTGGGAATAGGGTTGGGATTAGGGTTAGGGGTGTGTCAGGGTTAGAGGTGTGGTTAGGGTTACCGTTGGAATTAGGGTTAGGGGAGTGTTTGGATTAGGGTTTCAGTTATAATTGGGGGGTTTCCACTGTTTAGGCACATCAGGGGCTCTCCAAAAGCGACATGGCGTCCGATCTCAATTCCAGCCAATTCTGCGTTGAAAAAGTAAAACAGTGCTTCTTTCCTTCCGAGCTCACCCGTGTGCCCAAACAGGGGTTTACCCCAACATATGGGGTATCAGCGTACTCAGGACAAATAGGACAACAACTGTTGGGGTCCAATTTCTCCTGTTACCCTTGGGAAAATACAAAACTGGGGGCTAAAAAATAATTTTTGTGGGAAAAAAAAGATTTTTTATTTTTACGGCTCTGCGTTATAAACTGTAGTGAAACACTTGGGATTCAAAGTTCTCACAACACATCTAGATAAGTTCCCGGGGGGGTCTAGTTTCCAATATGGGGTCACTTGTGGGGGGTTTCTACTGTTTAGGTACATTAGGGGCTCTGCAAACGCAATGTGACGCCTGCAGACCATTCCATCTAAGTCTGCATTCAAATGGCACTCCTTCCCTTCCGAGCCCTCCCATGCGCCCAAACAGTGGTTTCCCCCCACATATGGGGTATCAGCGCACTCAGGACAAATTGGACAACACATTTTTGGGTCCAATTTCTCCTGTTACCCTCGGGAAAATACAAAACTGGGGGCTAAAAAATAATTTTTGTGGGAAAACATTTTTGTTTCATTTTTACGGCTCTCCATTATAAACCTCTGTGAAGCCCTTGGTGGGTCAAAGCGCTCACCACACATCTAGATAAGTTCCTTAGGGGGTCTACTTTCCAAAATGGTGTCACTTGTGAGTGGTTTCTACTATTTAGGTACATTAGGGGCTCTGCAAACGCAACATGGCGTCTCATCTCAATTCCTGTCAATTTTGCATTGAAAAGTCAAACGGCGCTCCTTCCTTTCCGAGCTCTCCCATCCGCCCAAACAGTGGTTTACCCCCACATATGGGGTATCAGCGCACTCAGGACAAATTGTACAACAACTTTTGGGGTCCAATTTCTTCTCTTACCCTTGGAAAAATAAAAAATTGGGGGCGAAAATATGATTTTTTTATTTTTACGGTTCTGCATTATAAACTTCTGTGAAGCACTGGGTGGGTCAAAGTGCTCACCACACCTCTAGATAAGTTCCTTAGGGGGTCTACTTTCCAAAATGGTGTCACTTGTGGGGGGTTTCAATGTTTAGGCACATCAGTGGCTTTCCAAACGCAACATGGCATCCCATCTCAATTCCTGTCAATTTTGCATTGAAAAGTCAAACGGCGCTCCTTCCCTTCCGAGCTCTCCCATCCGCCCAAACAGTGGTTTACCCCCACATATGGGATATCAGCTTACTCAGGACAAATTGTACAACAACTATTGGGGTCCAATTTCTTCTCTTACCCTTGGAAAAATAAAAAATTGGGGGCGAAAAGATAATTTTTGTGAAAAAATATGATTTTTTATTTTTACGGTTCTACATTATAAACTTCTGTGAAGCACTTGGTGGGTGAAAGAGCTCACCACACCTCTAGATAAGTTCCTTAGGGGGTCTACTTTCCAAAATGGTGTCACTTGTGGGGGGTTTCAATGTTTAGGCACATCAGGGGCTCTCCAAACGAAACATGGCGTCCCATCTCAATTCCAGTCAATTTTGCATTGAAAAGTCAAATGGCGCTCCTTCGCTTCCGAGCTGTGCCATGCGCCCAAACAGTGGTTTACCCCCACATGTGGGGTATTGGCGTACTCAGGACAAATTGTACAACAATGATTGCGGTCCATTTTCTCCTGTTACCCTTGGTAAAATAAAACAAATTGGAGCTGAATTAAATTTTTTGTGAAAAAAAGTTAAATGTTCATTTTTATTTAAACATTCAAAAAATTCCTGTGAAGCACCAGAAGGGTTAATAAACTTCTTGAATGTGGTTTTAAGCACCTTGAGGGGTGTAGTTTTTAGAATGGTGTCACACTTGGGTATTTTCTATCATATAGACCCCTCAAAATGACTTCAAATGAGATGTGGTCCCTAAAAAAAAATGGTGTTGTAGAAATGAGAAATTGCTGGTCAACTTTTCACCCTTATAACTCCCTAACAAAAAAAAATTTTGGTTCCAAAATTGTGCTGATGTAAAGTAGACATGTGGGAAATGTTACTTATTAAGTATTTTGTGTGACATATCTCTGTGATTTAATTGCATAAAAATTCAAAGTTGGAAAATTGCGAAATTTTCATAATTTTCGCCAAATTTCCGTTTTTTTCACAAATAAACGCAGGTACTATCAAAGAATTTTTACCATTGTCATGAAGTACAATATGTCACGAGAAAACAATGTCAGATTCACTGGGATCCGTTGAAGCGTTCCAGAGTTATAACCTCATAAAGGGACAGTGGTCAGAATTGTAAAAATTGGCCCGGTCATTAACGTGCAAACCACCCTTGGGGGTAAAGGGGTTAATATTGGCCTTTGGGCTTGTGTGCCAGTCCTGAGTGTGCCATCTCTCTCACAAATAGTGGGCCATAGAAAGCCTATTTTATTTTTTTTTGGGTTTTATAAATTCTCCCTGAAAAAAAGGGAGATTAATATTGGCCTCTGGGCTTCTGTGCCAGTCCTGAGCGTGCCATCTGTGCCAGTCCTGAGCGTCCCATCTCTCTCACAAATAGTGGGCCATAGAAAGCCTATTTAATTTTTTTTTTGGTTTTATAAATTTTCCCTGAAAAAAGGGAGATTAATATTGGCCTCTGGGCTTGTGTGCCAGTTGTGAGCGTGCCATCTGTGCCAGTCCTGAGCGTGCCATCTCTCTCACAAATAGTGGGCCATAGAAAGCCTATTTAATTTTTTTTTTGGTTTTATAAATTTTCCCTGAAAAAAGGGAGATTAATATTGGCCTCTGGGCTTGTGTGCCAGTTGTGAGCGTGCCATCTGTGCCAGTCCTGAGCGTGCCATCTCTCTCACAAATAGTGGGCCATAGAAAGCCTATTTAAATATTTTTTTGGTTTTATAAATTCTCCCAGAAAAAAAGGGAGATTAATATTGGCCTCTGGGCTTCTGTGCCAGTCCTGAGCGTGCCATCTGTGCCAGTCCTGAGCGTCCCATCTCTCTCACAAATAGTGGGCCATAGAAAGCCTATTTAATTTTTTTTTTGGTTTTATAAATTTTCCCTGAAAAAAGGGAGATTAATATTGGCCTCTGGGCTTGTGTGCCAGTTGTGAGCGTGCCATCTGTGCCAGTCCTGAGCGTGCCATCTCTCTCACAAATAGTGGGCCATAGAAAGCCTATTTAATTTTTTTTTTTGGTTTTATAAATTTTCCCTGAAAAAAGGGAGATTAATATTGGCCTCTGGGCTTGTGTGCCAGTTGTGAGCGTGCCATCTGTGCCAGTCCTGAGCGTGCCATCTCTCTCACAAATAGTGGGCCATAGAAAGCCTATTTAAATATTTTTTTGGTTTTATAAATTCTCCCAGAAAAAAAGGGAGATTAATATTGGCCTCTGGGCTTCTGTGCCAGTCCTGAGCGTGCCATCTGTGCCAGTCCTGAGCGTCCCATCTCTCTCACAAATAGTGGGCCATAGAAAGCCTATTTAATTTTTTTTTTGGTTTTATAAATTTTCCCTGAAAAAAGGGAGATTAATATTGGCCTCTGGGCTTGTGTGCCAGTTGTGAGCGTGCCATCTGTGCCAGTCCTGAGCGTGCCATCTCTCTCACAAATAGTGGGCCATAGAAAGCCTATTTAATTTTTTTTTTGGTTTTATAAATTTTCCCTGAAAAAAGGGAGATTAATATTGGCCTCTGGGCTTGTGTGCCAGTTGTGAGCGTGCCATCTGTGCCAGTCCTGAGCGTGCCATCTCTCTCACAAATAGTGGGCCATAGAAAGCCTATTTAAATATTTTTTTGGTTTTATAAATTCTCCCAGAAAAAAAGGGAGATTAATATTGGCCTCTGGGCTTCTGTGCCAGTCCTGAGTGTGCCATCTGTGCCAGTCCTGAGCGTCCCATCTCTCTCACAAATAGTGGGCCATAGAAAGCCTATTTTTTTTTTGGGGGGGGTTTTAGAAATTCTCCCTGGAAAAAAAAAGGGAGATTAATATTGCCCTTTGGGCTTGTGTGCCAGTACTAAGCGTTCCATCTCTCTCTCTCTCTCTTAGTCAGTGGGCCATAGAACGCCTATTTTTGGTTTTATTTGTTTTCTAAATTCTCCCTGAAAAAATCATTTTATTTTATTTGGTTTCTAAATTCTTCCTGATAAAATCATATTTTTTTTATTATTTTTTTTTCTAAAGTCTCCCTGAAAAAAAAAAAAAAAAAAAAAAAAAAACAGTGGGAGATTAATATTGGCCTTTCTGCTTGTGTGCCAGTCTTGACTCCTGGGTGTGCCATCTCTCTCTCTCTCTCTCTCTCTCTCTCTCTCTCTCTCTCTCCAATTGTGGTCCATAGAAAGCCTATATTTTTTTTCCTTGATTTGGGTTCCAAAATCTACCAGAGAAAATAACTCCATCAATCATTGGTAGAAAAATATTGGCCTCTGGGCTTGTGTGCCACTCCTGATTCCTGTGTGCGTCATCTCTCAGTCAGTGGGCCATAGAACGCCTATTTTTGGTTTTATTTGTTTTCTAAATTCTCCCTGAAAAAATCATTTTATTTTATTTGGTTTCTAAATTCTTCCTGATAAAATCATATTTTTTTTATTTTTTTTTTTTCTAAAGTCTCCCTGAAAAAAAAAAAAAAAAAAAAAAAACAGTGGGAGATTAATATTGGCCTTTCTGCTTGTGTGCCAGTCTTGACTCCTGGGTGTGCCATCTCTCTCTCTCTCTCTCTCTCTCTCTCTCCAATTGTGGTCCATAGAAAGCCTATATTTTTTTTCCTTGATTTGGGTTCCAAAATCTACCAGAGAAAATAACTCCATCAATCATTGGTAGAAAAATATTGGCCTCTGGGCTTGTGTGCCACTCCTGATTCCTGTGTGCGTCATCTCTCACTCAGTGGCCCATAGAAAGCATATAGTTTGTTACATTTGTTTTCTAAATTCTCCCTGCAAAAATCAATTTTTTTTTTTTGGGGGGGTTTCTAAAGTGTTCCTGAAAAAAATAAAAATAAAAAACAAATAATAGTGTGACATTAATATTAACATTTGTGCTTCAGTGACAGTCCTGCGTGTGGGGCATCTCTCTAATTTGCAGCCACCAAAAAAAGAGTGTGTAACATTGTGCCTGATTTTCGCGGTGGTCTCACCAACCTGTAAAGGGGTAGCTAAATCATACTGAAGTTATAGCTCACCGTGTAAGTTGTGTGACTGCAACAAATAACGTTAGTTTGGTTACGTTTTTAAAACAATGAGGAAGTCTAGTGGAAGAGGTCGTGGCCGGGGGCGTTCATTGTCAGCTGGTAATGAGGGTAGTGGTAGTGGTGGAGCATCAGGTGGTCGTGGGGAAAAAAATATTGCACCTAAGTCTGGAGCTGTGGAGCCAGGTTCGTCGTCCGGCTACACAAGGCCTCGAACGCTCCCTTTTCTGGGATTAGGAAAACCGCTTTTAAAGCCGGAGCAGCAAGAGCAAGTTTTGGCTTATCTTGCTGACTCAGCCTCTAGCTCTTTTGCCTCCTCTCGTGAAACTGGTAAAAGTAAAAGCAGCGCGTCGTTAGTGGATGTTCACGGTCAGGGACAAGTCACTTCCTTGTCCTCTTCAGCAAAAACAACAACAGAGAAGAATGCAGCAGGCGACACAACGGGTTACTCCATGGAGCTCTTTACACATACCGTCCCTGGCTTAGAAAGTGAAGCAGTTAACAGTCCATGCCCATTACAAATTGAATCTGACATGGAGTGCACTGACGCACAGCCACAGCCAGACTACTATGCTGGTCCTTTGACTCAGACCACAACATTGCCCTCGCAGGGTGCTGATCAAGAATCAGACCCTGATGAGACTATGTTGCCCCATCACGAACGCTATACCACCGAACGACACGGTGACACAGACGAAGTTGCGCAGGAGGTACAAGAAGAGTTATTAGATGACCCAGTTCTTGACCCCGATTGGCAGCCATTGGGGGAACAGGGTGCAGGCGGCAGCAGTTCTGAAGCAGAGGAGGAGGAGGGGCCGCAGCAGGCATCAACATCGCCACAGGTTCCATCTGCCGGGCCCGTATCTTGCCCAAAACGCGTGGCAAAGCCAAAACCTGGTGGAGGACAGCGTGGCCATCCGGTTAAAGCTCAGTCTGCAATGCCTGAAAAGGTATCCGATGCTAGAAAGAGTGCAGTCTGGCATTTTTTTAAACAACATCCAATTGATCAGCGCAAAGTCATCTGTCAAAAATGTTCTACTTCCTTAAGCAGAGGTCAGAATCTGAAAAGTCTCAATACTAGTTGCATGCATAGACATTTAACCACCATGCATTTGAAAGCTTGGACTAACTACCAAACGTCCCTTAAGGTTGTTGCACCCTCGGCCAATGAAGCTAGTCATCAACGCAACATCCCTTCCGGCAGTGTAGGACCACCATTTAGCACACCACCTGCTGTATCTGTGCAGGTATCTTTGCCAGGCCAAAGCAGTCAGGGTCAGGGAATCACCAGTTTCGTAGTAGGAAACACTGCATCTAGGGCACCGGCGGCAACAATACCATCTCCCACCGTCTCTCAGTCTGCCATGTCCACCGGCACCCCCGCTAGTTCCACGATCTCCATCTCTCCAGTCCAGCTCACCCTACATGAGACTATGGTTAGAAAAAGGAAGTACTTAGCCTCGCATCCGCGTACACAGGGTTTGAACGCCCACATAGCTAGACTAATCTCGTTAGAGATGATGCCCTACCGGTTAGTTGAAAGCGAAGCTTTCAAAGACCTGATGGACTACGCTGTACCACGCTACGAGCTACCCAGTCGACACTTTTTTTCCAGAAAAGCCATCCCAGCCCTCCACCAGCATGTTAAAGAGCGCATCGTCCATGCACTCAGGCAATCTGTGAGCACAAAGGTGCACCTGACAACAGATGCATGGACCAGTAGGCATGGCCAGGGACGTTACGTGTCCATCACGGCACACTGGGTAAATGTGGTGGATTCAGGGTCCACAGGGGACAGCAAGTTTGGGACAGTTCTGCCTAGCCCACGGTCTAGTAAACAGTTGTCTGTAGCCGTTCGCACCCCCTCCTCCTCCTCCTCCTCCTCGTCCTCCTGCAGAAGCAAGAGCTCGTCCACAGACCGCAGTCGCACAAACACTCCATCCGCACCTGCCACTGTTGCACACCAGGTCTCCCATTATGGGGCAGCTACTGGCATACGTCAGCAGGCTGTATTGGCTATGAAGTGTTTGGGCGACAATAGACACACCGCGGAAGTTCTGTCCGAGTTCTTGCAGCAAGAAACGCAGTCGTGGCTGGGCACTGTAGATCTTGAGGCAGGCAAGGTAGTGAGTGATAACGGAAGGAATTTCATGGCTGCCATCTCCCTTTCCCAACTGAAACACATTCCTTGCCTGGCTCACACCTTAAACCTGGTGGTGCAGTGCTTCCTGAAAAGTTATCCGGGGTTATCCGACCTGCTCCTCAAAGTGCGTGGACTTTGCGCACATATCCGCCGTTCGCCTGTACACTCTAGCCGTATGCAGACCTATCAGCGTTCTTTGAACCTTCCCCAGCATCGCCTAATCATAGACGTTGCAACAAGGTGGAACTCAACACTGCACATGCTTCAGAGACTGTGCGAACAGAGGCGGGCTGTTATGTTTTTGTGGGAGGATACACATACACGGGCAGGCAGTAGGATGGCAGACATGGAGTTGTCAGGTGTGCAGTGGTCGAAGATTCAAGACATGTGTCAAGTCCTTCAGTGTTTTGAGGAATGCACACGGCTGGTTAGTGCAGACAACGCCATAATAAGCATGAGCATCCCCCTAATGCGTCTGCTGATGCAAAGTTTGACGCACATAAAGGATCAGGCGTCTGCACCAGAGGAAGAGGAAAGCCTTGATGACAGTCAGCGATTGTCTGGTCAGGGCAGTGTACATGACGAGGTACCGGGCGAAGAGGAGGTGGAGGATGAGGAGGATGATGGGGATGAGTATATTTTTAATGAGGAAGCTTTCCCGGGGGCACGGGAAATTGGTGGCGTGGCAAGGCCGGGTTCTGGTTTTTTGAGGGACACAAGTGACGTAGATTTGCCTGCAACTGCCCCTCAACCAAGCACAACCGCAGATTTGACAATGGGAACTTTGGCCCACATGGCGGATTATGCCTTGCGTATCCTCAAAAGGGACACACGCATTACAAAAATGATGAACGATGACGATTACTGGTTGGCCTGCCTCCTTGATCCTCGCTATAAAGGCAAATTGCAAAATATTATGCCACATGAGAACTTGGAACTAATATTAGCAACAAAACAATCAACTCTTGTTGACCGTTTGCTTCTGGCATTCCCTGCACACAGCGCCCGTGATCGTTCTCACACGAGCTCCAGGGGCCAGCAGACCAGAGGTGTTAGAGGGGCAGAAATCAGAAGTGGCGTTGGCCAGAGGGGTTTTCTGACCAGGTTGTGGAGTGATTTTTCTATGACCGCAGACAGGACAGGTACTGCAGCATCAATTCAAAGTGACAGGAGACAACATTTGTCCAGTATGGTTACAAACTATTTTTCATCCCTTATCGACGTTCTCCCTCAACCGTCATTCCCATTTGATTACTGGGCATCCAAATTAGACACCTGGCCAGAATTGGCAGAATATGCATTGCAGGAGCTTGCTTGCCCGGCAGCTAGTGTCCTATCAGAAAGAGTATTCAGTGCTGCAGGTTCAATACTAACAGAAAAAAGGACTCGTCTGGCTACCCAAAATGTAGATGATCTAACCTTCATTAAAATGAACCACAACTGGATTTCAAAATCTTTTGCCCCACCCTGCCCGGCTGACACCTAGCTTTCCTATGAAAAGGTCTTGCCTGTGGACTATTCTGAATGACTTTTCCAATCTCGTAATTTTCTTCACCTGATTGTCCAGCATACGACATGTTTCCACCTCACGAAATGGCCAAACTCCCCACACGGGGTCGTGCTATCGCCACTTTGCGCTTGGACCCTTGAGAGTGCTGTTTGTCTGAAGAGGTGGGTGTGGCCGCTTTTGGTCGACGGCACTGCCACTGGGTCCCTCATAGTACAATAAAGTGTCTCTGGCGGTGGTGGTGCGCACCCAACGTCAGACTCACCGTTGTAATATGAGGGGCCCTGTGCCTGTACCGCCGGCCACAAGCCAGTTCCCCCCCCCCCAGCTCAAACAGTGCTCTACCACTAGCAAAATTATCTCTCACAGCTTCACCAATGTGTAGTCTAGGCGCTGACATCCTTCAATGCCTGGCACTGACAATACCATTGTTTTGACATTTTTGTTATGTTAGGCCTTCGAAGCCTGTCTGCGGTCACTCCTTCCACTAGACTTCCACTGACCATACACTGCTGCCCATGTACCCCTGGAACCAATTTAAAGTGCCTACAGCCAGCCCAATTTTGTTATGTTAGGCCTTCGAAGACTGTCTGCCGTCACTCCTTCCACTAGACTTCCACTGACCATACACTGCTGCCCATGTACCCCTGGAACCAATTTAAAGTGCCTACAGCCAGCCCAATTTTGTTATGTTAGGCCTTGGAAGCCTGTCTGCGGTCACTCCTTCCACTAGACTTCCACTGACCAGACCACTGCTGCCCATGTACCCCTGGAACCAATTTAAAGTGCCTACAGCCAGCCCAATTTTGTTATGTTAGGCCTTGGAAGCCTGTCTGCGGTCACTCCTTCCACTAGACTTCCACTGACCAGACCACTGCTGCCCGTGTACCCCTGGAACCAATTTAAAATTGCCTACAGCCATGTGTTAATATTTTAGGCCTTCGATGCCTGTCTGTGGTCACTCCTTCCACTAGGCCTCCACTGACCACACCACTGCTGCCCGTGTACCCCTGGAACCAATTTAAAATTGCCTACAGCCATGTGTGATTATTTTAGGCCTTCGATGCCTGTCTGCGGTCACTCCTTCCACTAGGCCTCCACTGAATACACCACTGCTGCCCGTGTAACCCTGGAACCAATTTAAAATTGCCTACAGCCATGTGTTATTATTTTAGGCCTTCGATGCCTGTCTGCGGTCACTCCTTCCACTAGGCCTCCACTGACCACACCACTGCTGCCCGTGTACCCCTGGAACCAATTTAAAATTGCCTACAGCCAGCCCAATTTTTTTATTTTAGGCCTTCGATGCCTGTCTGCGGTCCATTCTTTCAACTACTACTACACTGACCAGGGCACTGCTGCCCAAGTACCCCTGGAACCAATTTAAAATTGCCTACAGCCATGTGTTAATATTTTAGGCCTTCGATGCCTGTCTGTGGTCACTCCTTCCACTAGGCCTCCACTGACCACACCACTGCTGCCCGTGTACCCCTGGAACCAATTTAAAATTGCCTACAGCCATGTGTGATTATTTTAGGCCTTCGATGCCTGTCTGCGGTCACTCCTTCCACTAGGCCTCCACTGACCACACCACTGCTGCCCGTGTAACCCTGGAACCAATTTAAAATTGCCTACAGCCATGTGTTATTATTTTAGGCCTTCGATGCCTGTCTGCGGTCACTCCTTCCACTAGGCCTCCACTGACCACACCACTGCTGCCCGTGTACCCCTGGAACCAATTTAAAATTGCCTACAGCCAGCCCAATTTTTTTATTTTAGGCCTTCGATGCCTGTCTGCGGTCCATTCTTTCAACTACTACTACACTGACCAGGGCACTGCTGCCCAAGTACCCCTGGAACCAATTTAAAATTGCCTACAGCCATGTGTTAATATTTTAGGCCTTCGATGCCTGTCTGTGGTCACTCCTTCCACTAGGCCTCCACTGACCACACCACTGCTGCCCGTGTACCCCTGGAACCAATTTAAAATTGCCTACAGCCATGTGTGATTATTTTAGGCCTTCGATGCCTGTCTGCGGTCACTCCTTCCACTAGGCCTCCACTGACCACACCACTGCTGCCCGTGTAACCCTGGAACCAATTTAAAATTGCCTACAGCCAGCCCAATTTTTTTATTTTAGGCCTTCGATGCCTGTCTGCGGTCCATTCTTTCAACTACTACTACACTGACCAGGGCACTGCTGCCCAAGTACCCCTGGAACCAATTTAAAATTGCCTACAGCCATGTGTTAATATTTTAGGCCTTCGATGCCTGTCTGTGGTCACTCCTTCCACTAGGCCTCCACTGACCACACCACTGCTGCCCGTGTACCCCTGGAACCAATTTAAAATTGCCTACAGCCATGTGTGATTATTTTAGGCCTTCGATGCCTGTCTGCGGTCCCTCCTTCCACTAGGCCTCCACTGACCTGTCTACTGCGGCCCGTGTACCCCTTGAACCAACCTAATAAAATATTTAAAAAATTAATTTGATTATAAAAAATAAGATCGTGTTGAGATCTCAAATGCAGACATTTTAACAATCAAAACAAACACACAACAAATATCTGGAACTGTACTACAAAGGTCCAACAGCTACAATTTCTTTCTCCTGCAAGAAGTTAACTGAAAGTTTTTTGGAGTTGTTAACACAGATATGGCATCCACCGAGTGTTGTCCTGTCGCGTCTCCTTTAAATTATTTCCAATAAGATGTTAAACTATTAATTTAATAAAATCAATAATTAAAAAAATAATTGAGTAAGTCAAAAGCACATTGCAAATAAACATTAATTACAAATCAAGAAGCATGGCGCGTCCGAGGGTGAGTAGATACCGAATAAGAATATAATCACCCTCGGACGCGCAATGCTTATTTACAACAGCCTTCCTTCCTAAGAATCAGCCCTTCCGTGGTGTAGAGAGAGGTTGTTGTTACACTCCAAGGTGTTCCCCAGGTTGCCTTTCCTGAGCTTCGATCTTCCGGCTCTCGTTTAGTAGCTGTTGGAAACTACGCTGCATTAGGCCTACTAATTGTGTATGGGTGAAACAGTGGCGCATCTGCGGTCCCTCCTTCCACTAGGCCTCCACTGACCTGTCTACTGCGGCCCGTGTACCCCTTGAACCAACCTAATAAAATATTTAAAAAATTAATTTTATTATAAAAAATAAGATCGTGTTGAGATCTCAAATGCAGACATTTTAACAATCAAAACAAACACACAACAAATATCTGGAACTGTACTACAAAGGTCCAACAGCTACAATTTCTTTCTCCTGCAAGAAGTTAACTGAAAGTTTTTTGGAGTTGTTAACACAGATATGGCATCCACCGAGTGTTGTCCTGTCGCGTCTCCTTTAAATTATTTCCAATAAGATGTTAAACTATTAATTTAATAAAATCAATAATTAAAAAAATAATTGAGTAAGTCAAAAGCACATTGCAAATAAACATTAATTACAAATCAAGAAGCATGGCGCGTCCGAGGGTGAGTAGATACCGAATAAGAATATAATCACCCTCGGACGCGCAATGCTTATTTACAACAGCCTTCCTTCCTAAGAATCAGCCCTTCCGTGGTGTAGAGAGAGGTTGTTGTTACACTCCAAGGTGTTCCCCAGGTTGCCTTTCCTGAGCTTCGATCTTCCGGCTCTCGTTTAGTAGCTGTTGGAAACTACGCTGCATTAGGCCTACTAATTGTGTATGGGTGAAACAGTGGCGCATCTGCGGTCCCTCCTTCCACTAGGCCTCCACTGACCTGTCTACTGCGGCCCGTGTACCCCTTGAACCAACCTAATAAAATATTTAAAAAATTAATTTGATTATAAAAAATAAGATCGTGTTGAGATCTCAAATGCAGACATTTTAACAATCAAAACAAACACACAACAAATATCTGGAACTGTACTACAAAGGTCCAACAGCTACAATTTCTTTCTCCTGCAAGAAGTTAACTGAAAGTTTTTTGGAGTTGTTAACACAGATATGGCATCCACCGAGTGTTGTCCTGTCGCGTCTCCTTTAAATTATTTCCAATAAGATGTTAAACTATTAATTTAATAAAATCAATAATTAAAAAAATAATTGAGTAAGTCAAAAGCACATTGCAAATAAACATTAATTACAAATCAAGAAGCATGGCGCGTCCGAGGGTGAGTAGATACCGAATAAGAATATAATCACCCTCGGACGCGCAATGCTTATTTACAACAGCCTTCCTTCCTAAGAATCAGCCCTTCCGTGGTGTAGAGAGAGGTTGTTGTTACACTCCAAGGTGTTCCCCAGGTTGCCTTTCCTGAGCTTCGATCTTCCGGCTCTCGTTTAGTAGCTGTTGGAAACTACGCTGCATTAGGCCTACTAATTGTGTATGGGTGAAACAGTGGCGCATCTGCGGTCCCTCCTTCCACTAGGCCTCCACTGACCTGTCTACTGCGGCCCGTGTACCCCTTGAACCAACCTAATAAAATATTTAAAAAATTAATTTGATTATAAAAAATAAGATCGTGTTGAGATCTCAAATGCAGACATTTTAACAATCAAAACAAACACACAACAAATATCTGGAACTGTACTACAAAGGTCCAACAGCTACAATTTCTTTCTCCTGCAAGAAGTTAACTGAAAGTTTTTTGGAGTTGTTAACACAGATATGGCATCCACCGAGTGTTGTCCTGTCGCGTCTCCTTTAAATTATTTCCAATAAGATGTTAAACTATTAATTTAATAAAATCAATAATTAAAAAAATAATTGAGTAAGTCAAAAGCACATTGCAAATAAACATTAATTACAAATCAAGAAGCATGGCGCGTCCGAGGGTGAGTAGATACCGAATAAGAATATAATCACCCTCGGACGCGCAATGCTTATTTACAACAGCCTTCCTTCCTAAGAATCAGCCCTTCCGTGGTGTAGAGAGAGGTTGTTGTTACACTCCAAGGTGTTCCCCAGGTTGCCTTTCCTGAGCTTCGATCTTCATGCTCTCGTTTAGTAGGTGTCGGAAAGTAGGCTGCATTAGGCCTAAAAAATGGGGAATGGGGTGGAGAGAGATGGTGTGTTACACTCCAAGGTGTTCTCCAGGTTTCCTCGCCATTGCTTCGATCTTCCGACTCTCGTTTAGTAGTTGTAGAAAACTACACTGCATTAGGCCTACAAAATGGGTATCGGGTGGAGAGAGATGGTGTGTTACACTCCAAGGTGTTCCCCAGGTTGCCTTTCCTGAGCTTCTATCTTCAGGCTCTCATTAAATTGTGGTTAAATGGAACAACTGCATTTGGCGTACTAGTTGGTTTGGGGCCTACTATCGGTGTCTGCCACTCCTTGCTGTTCTCCTGGTTTCCTGTCCTGAAATTCCATTTTCAGCCTCTCGTTAAGTAGTTGTTAATGTTAGACTGCATTTGGCCTACTAGTTGGGTTGGGGCCTACTATCGGTGTCTGCCACTCCTTGCTGTTCTCCTCCACTGAACAAAGCTGTGCCGCCTGTTTACTACGGTTGCCAATTTTGAACTGCATTTCGACTACTTACTGATTTGGCCCTACTCTCTGTGTCAGCCTCTCATTCCAGTTGTCCTCCACTGCAATGCCCCCTGGTTATTCCTGTGTTACCAATTTTGAACTGCATTTAGCCCACTTTATTCTTTGGGCCTATATCTGTGTTTCCACTTCATCGTGCCCATTGCCCAGCCAGTGATAGATGAGTCTGCTGGTACATTGACCCATAACGCAACATTCCCCGTGCACGCTACACAACAACATTGTGACCCTGCTGAAAGTCAGGTTGCTCTTCCCGCATACCATACCACCTTACACGGGGACAAAGAGGAAGGTGCAGATGAAAGTGCAGGTTCCTTCATCAGGTGGGGGGAGGAATACTAGTTGGCGACGTCACTGGCACAGGGCCTCTCATAGTACGCAAAAGTGTTGCTGCCGGTGGGAGGCGCCCCCGCCGTGCAAACACACCGCTGTACTTTGAGGGGCCCTGTGCCAGTGCCAATGCCAACGAGTGGGCCCCCCCTGCTTGCTCAGGATCACAGCACTTGCAAAGTTGAAATACTTACCTCTCCCTGCTCCACTGCCGTGACGTGGTCCAGATTTACTGGGCCCACTAATTACTTGAACCAGCCCTACCCCCCACAACTTTAGCCAAATGACCCCCAATTTCAAATGCCTTCCAATTATTTTAAGGTAAATTACGCTTGACAAGCTTCATTAAGAAGAATGGATGGTTTTGACATTAAAATGGGCACTCTAGGTGTTTTCCTGGCCCCCACTCACTGCCGACTATGCTGCCCCATTGACTTGCATTGGGTTTCGTGTTTCGGTCGATCCCGACTTTACGTCATAATCGGCCGATTTCACTCGACCCGACTTTGGACATAGTCGGGTTTCGCAAAACCCGGCTCGACTCTAAAAAGGTCAAGGTCGCTCAACTCTAGTGACCACCCTTTACCTTCAATATAATTTCAAACCATCAATTCTAGGTATACCTACATACAGTTCTTCAAGGAACTCGTCAGGGAAATTGTGTCAAACATCTTAGAGAACTACTATTCATATCCACATATGTGGATGTAAACTTTTGCAAATTCTTCTGCTTCTTCTTGTAATGAGGGAATATAAACCAGCTCACCTGTGATGCATAAACCAATCTTCGGGAGCACGGACTCGCTGTGTCCAAGCGTATAAAGTCCAAAAAAGAGAATGTCCAGCTTCACCGAATCCATAAAAAAGAGTTTTCTTTATTCACAAACTTTAAACATAGAGGATACAGACTTCAGCACAAACCATATGGGTAAGAATCTCAACGCGTTTCTGGAGACTAAGCTCCCTTAATCATGACATCAATGTCTGTTCTTCATGTAATCCCATACATACGTGAAGATGTTGAGATCAAGGCTCTGTGTGGCTGTATATAATTTCCAGAATGCTGAAGATCATTTGGATCACCCCATCAGGGCAGTGGGGTACACGGTACCGGGTCCTTCGGTTCTCAAGGGGGATGTAATGGTGGCTGAGCCGGTCCGTGGCACTGGGTCATCCGTGTAAAAGGGAGGAAAGGTCTTTAAAGGGGAAATGTTCGTGATGCCACCTGTGGCATTCGATCAGGGTGACCAACGCTGCTTTAAGGGGTCTGCTGGGGTGATGCAATGGCAGCTAGATGGTATACCTTCCCACAGGTGAAGTTTATCCCCAGGACTTCCCAGTGTGTAGATGGTGGATGGTGAGAGGCGCAGAGAAGAACGAGGACACAAGGTTGCAGTCTGTTTACCTTTTAACTGAAGGCTTCAGCATCCACAGTCTAGAGCACAGACCACAGGGCAGGCAGAGTCCGGCCGGTTTGGAGGCAAATCCAGAGTCCCCTTATCCAGATAGAAATCAGTAGCCTTCCTCTAGCACCGTGTGTCATAGTACCTTACTGCTAAGCCTCTCATAAGGTCCTCACAACTGTTGAAGATGTTCAGATGTTATGTCTCTCTCTCTGTCCCCAGATGGATAGGACAAACTTGTATGACTGGTGGCTTGAGTCTTTTTACAGGTACTATATCATGCCCCGGCCTCTCGTGGATACCACCTTGCCTCCTGGGTATAGGGTGGGCAGGTAACGTAAAATTAGTTGTCCTGCCGGTCTCTGGAGCAAGGCATAAAGGACTGATGCTCCCTCGGTGTTCCGGCTACCGGGATCTTGCGCCTCAGAAGGAGGCAGCCTGTGCAGGGCAGAACTCCTCTGATATCCACTCCTTTGCTACGACTTCTTCACCCTCTCTACAATACAATTCTCCTTCAGTGTCTCTTTCTGGAAGCTGCTGCACTCTGGGCAGGCGCAGCTCCGTGTCCTCCTGTCTCGGCCTCTGACAGGTTCCCACCCCTGTCAGGGACCAACTACCTGAGCGAAGCTCAGCCAGCAACTGTCTAACTTCCTATCCAGGCAACCAGTTTTACCTAAGTGTGAGGAGTGCCCTAATAAATAGGATCATAGCTCCCCCTGGTGGCCTGGAGTGCGAAATGTGTTGTATGTTTGTGATACCTGGATTCAGTTGTCTTTCTTTGCCTTCAAACGTAACATCACTCCCCTAGAGGAAAATTACATTACTGCAACGACCAGTACCCTGGGGCGCTGCACTTTCTTAATTACTTTGGCTGTATGTTTGGCTTTGTTGTCCGAATGAAGAATAAATTTAGAACCAATCAAATTCCTCCCTGATAGTACCACATGATGGATAATTATCTTCCTCCATTTCTCAGCATTAAGGACAACATTAATTTTTACAAAATCTCCATCTGCATTTACTGAAATGAATCCCAAAATGTGCAAGGACCCTCCACCATGTTTCACTGTTATCCGCAGACACTCATTGTTAACACTTCTCTTTTTGAAAGCATTCTTGCTTTGCCGGATTGCTTCCACATATGACTTAAACTTTTGCATAGTAAAGAATAACCAAATGGTTTAAAGTCCCCATACAAAGTAGATGTCAGCCCAACAATCGTTCAGTTGACATATAGCTTTCCGAGTACCCCTTACAAAGGAACATTTGGCTTAGCAAGGGTTTGTGTGTCCATTATGAATGGGTGGCTGCTAGATTCTTCTGACAGCAGCTTATTTCCAGGAGAGCAAAGGGATCTATGGTTGTAAATCTGGTGTGCCATATTTTTCTTTCTATCATCATTGGTTGTGGAGAGTCGTAAAGCCCCAATTCACATTATACTATCCGTGAATCCCCCTAATGTGTACATGGCCTTCCATTCTAAGTATATCTACAACCTGATATGTTAATAGATTATAGAAATTGAACTGTCCAACCCCTCCATTTTGGTGCACTACAATCTAATGTACACTTGTATATTACATAAGAAATTTATTACATAAGAAAGGTAACCACCTGGAGGCTCTTATATACCTACTAGCTGAAGAGCCTGGTGTTGCCTGGGCATAGTAGCTAACTGTGGTTAGTTATAACAAACTATAATGATTATCCTCCATCCCATAGTCCTGTGCCCATATACCCATCATACATATCCTCCATCTCATAGTCCTGTGCCCATATACCCATCATACATAACCTCCATCCCATAGTCCCGTGCCCATATGCCCATCATACACATCCTCCATCCCATAGTCCCGTGCCCATATACCCATCATACATATCCTCCATCCCATAGTCCAGGGCCCATATACCCATCACATATCCTCCATCCCATAGTTCCGTGCCCATATACCCATTATGACATCATATTTGCCATGGCAACCATTCTGACATCATTGTCACCATGGCAACCTATTATGACATCATAGTCACCATGGCAACCATTATGACATAACCGTCACCATTGCAACCTATTATGACATCATCATTGCCATAGCAACCATTATGACATAATCATCACCATTGCAACCTATTATGTCATCATCATCGTCATGGCAACCATTATGACATCATCTTTGCCATAGCAAGCTTTATGACATCAGAAATTCTTATTACCCAATTTGGAGATTTTCACTTTTATGATCAAAATGTTTCTAATTAAGAGTCATATCATGTATGAGATGGTGTCCTCAGACTATCCATCTAATCGGAGTCCAAAGTTGGCCAAATATCTAGTTGATGTGTACCGGAGGTTCCATAAGTAAGCCACAGATGTTGCAGTTCAACCATTTTTAAATTGAATGTCTTTTGGCTTTATAGTAAAGTCATTAATCAGTCATTGAAAGAAATACATCCTCAGGATTTCACCCCACCCCACACAATTTATTTAAGGTTTGTAGCAACACCTTCACATGGTCGGTCCATTCATCCGTAAATGTCACGCTGTGATGGTCTTCGGTAAGGGAGAGGGGCCTCAAACTGTCCCTGGAATTGGAACCTTGAGTATCCCTGTCCTGGGAGTACTCTTGAAGGTACAGAAGAAGCAGAAACAGAATAAACAGTATGTGCAACAATAAAGGCACCCCTAATTAATACTTGGTTGCACACCCTTTGACATTGATGACAGCCTCCAAACATTTCTTGTATCCATCAATAGGCTTCTTGCACTTCTCAGCTTGTATTTTCTCCCACTCTTCCTTTGCAGTTTGTTCAAGCTCTAGAATGTTGCACGTTTCTTTTTCCCAATGGCAGATTTCCACTCACCCCAAATATTTTTAATGTGATTGAGGTCAGGCCTTATTGCTGGCCATTTTAAAATAGTCCATTTTTTCTTTTTCAACCTTTCCTGTGTACTTTTGGATGTTTGCTCTGGGTCATTGTCTTGCTGGAGAACCCATGATCTTCAACTCAAACCAAGTTTCCTTACACTGGGCAACACATTTCTTTCTAAAATCTCTTGATAATTCTCTAATTTCATGATTCCTGTCATATGGTCAAGGCCTCCAGTACCAGACACAGAAAAGCAGCCCCACAGTATTATGGATCTTCCACCATGCACCATGCTTAACTATTGGTAGGGTGTTCTTTTCCTCTTTTCCATATAAGCTTCATTGTGCCATCTGTAAACAAACTTTTGGTTTGCATTGCCAAAAAATCTCTAGTTTTGTTATGTCGTTTCTTCAGCAATGGTTTCTTTGGCCTTCGCCCATAAAGCTCTGCTTGGTTTAGTGTTCGGTGTATGGTACTTGTTGAAACCATGACACCGAACTGTTCCAGGTTGGCCTTCATATCTTTGGATGTTTGATATCATGTTTTTCCCACTATTCACACCAACCTTGGAAGACATCTCTTTCCTCTTCCCCCACATCCAGGGAGGTTCTTCATGGTTCCATGCTTGGCAAACTTCTTAATAACATTACGCGCCATTGAAACTGGGATACCAAGGACTTTGTAGATGGTCTTATACCCATTGGAAGTCTTGTGTTTTTTGTAATAGTAGCAGTTCGGATGTTCTCAGAAAGCATTGTGACAAAGGAACAGGGCCTAAAACACTGCAGTCATCATTTATTGGCTAATTCATGTCAAATGGGCACCGGCAATTAATCGCAGGTGATTCTCATTTGGGATTTACCAAAGGCGAGTTAAAATGTGTTTCCATACTAAATTAATGCAAAGGGTGCCAATACCAGTGTTACAGCAAGCTTTTTGTTTTTCTAGTTTTTCCTCCCATTGTTTTGTTTTAAATGATTGTTTATCATTTGCTCTTTTGTATTTAACATGAGTGCTCTATACAAAAAAACTGTTTCACTGTTTCATTTTTTTCAGGAAATATTCTACATTATATACTTGAAATTCATAGGTGCCAATAACGATGCTGGATTGTATAAACTGTTTGGGTATTCCCTTTATTCTTGACTCTGCAGTAGTTTTCCCTAGGTCTAGTTCTGTGCAAGTCACTCTTAACTTCACAGTTTGCCCAAACATGCCATCATGCCACTTCAAGAGTAATCCTATGAAGTAACCTGTTCTGCCTGTATTCCCCTTGAGATGTTCACCCTAAGTTCACGTTACTTGGTCCATGAGTCCTCCTGGTCCATGAGTCCTACCCTACATAGTCCCTAAACTTCCCATGGCTATGAACCTGCAATATTCCCATCACAATCTTTAATCTGCATTTGAGAATTTACTTTGGCCAACAGGGCAAACTCAGTTCCAGTCCAAGTCAACACAAGTAATGATACTGTTTCTTTTAGAATTGCATAAGTGTAAGGAGGTGGCGGGGACCCTCATGTGCTTCCTCTCTCCTTGATACTGTTTGCACGTTCACATGCGGCACCCTGCTGTTTATTAATGTTCATACACTGTGATGTCATGTAATGTAATGTTTATATAATGTGTCTGTCATATGCTGTGTATAAGATTAGGGTTAATATAGTGTAGAATAGATAAATACACTGGCAGCACAGGGGTTAACCTGATGGGAGGGGTAGCACAGAGAAGAGTACTTTTTAGTCAGGATATTTCCTGGTTCTGTCAGAAACCCGGGTAGTTGTGCCCAGGGCAGGACGTGTGCATCAGTGAGCACAGATACAGCACACAGTGTGCACAGAGTGGGGGATACAGCTGCTCCAGACTGGAGAGCAGTGGGAACAGGCATCGTCTCAACGGGATCATCTCCAGACAGAATACGGGGCCCGAGACCAGGATGGGAGCTGATGAACAGATAGGACCCGAATGGTTCATAGAGATGGCATTGAAAGCATAGAAACTGTTGACCTCTGTGAACTGTACCCATAGATGTAATGGATGCCTTGCCATTTAGTAAAGTTTAATCGTTGGAAGAAAGATTGTGACTGTGGTACTTCCTGGGATTAGGATTCTAGCTGACATAGTGAGTACTCATCTCTTCATGTGCAAGGGGCTGGAGTGCTCACTGTTATGACCTGGTGGTTAGGACAATAATGGACCTGGTGGTTAAGAGCACACGGAATGACCTGATAGTTACTAATAATACAGGACAAGCTCTGGGACGTGGGAACTCTGCTGACCGCAATCCCTAATCCTATCACACACACTAGAAATAGTCGTGGATTGCTCCTAACGCTCCCTATGCAACTCGTCACAGCCTAAGAAACTAGGTAGCCCTAAAGATAGAAAAACAAAGCCTACCTTGCCTCAGAGAAAATCCCCAAAGGAAAAGGCAGCCCCCCACATATAATGACTGTGAGTCAAGATGAAATTACAAACACAGAGATGAAATAGATATAGCAAAGAGAGGCCCGACTTACTGAACAGACAGAGGATAGGAAAGGTAACTTTGCGGTCAGCACAAAAACTACAAAAAGACCACGCAGAGGGCGCAAAAAGACCCTCCGCACCGACTCACGGTGCGGAGGCGCTCCCTCTGCTTCCCAGAGCTTCCAGCAAGCAAGACAAAAATCAAAATAGCAAGCTGGACAGAAAAATAGCAAACAAGAGAAAAACAAGGAGGAACTTAGCTTCTGCTGGGAAGACAGGTCACAAGAACGATCCAGGAGCGAACTAGACCAATACTGGAACATTGACAGGTGGCATGGAGCAAAGATCTAAGTGGAGTTAAATAGAGCAGCCAGCTAACGAATTAACATCGTCACCTGTGGAAGGAAACTCAGAAGCCCCAGCCCCACTCACAACCACCAGAGGAAGCCCGTGGACAGAACCAGCCGAAGTACCATTCATGACCACAGGAGGGAGCCCAACAACAGAATTCACAACAGTACCCCCCCACCAGAGCCCCCAGGCCGACCAGGACGAGCCAAATGAAAGGCACGAACCAGATTGGCAGCATGAACATCAGAGGCAAAAACCCAGGAATTATCTTCCTGACCATAACCCTTCCACTTGACCAGGTACTGGAGTTTCCGTCTCGAAATACGAGAATACAAAATCTTCTCCACCACATACTCCAACTCCCCCTCAACCAACACCGGGGCAGGAGGATCAACGAATGGAACCACAGGCGCCACGTATCTCTGCAACAACGACCTATGGAATACATTATGGATGGCAAAAGAAGCTGGAAGGGTTAAATGAAATGACACAGGATTGAGAACCTCAGAAATCTTATACGGACCAATGAAACGAGGCTTAAACTTAGGAGAGGAAACCTTCATAGGAACATAACGAGACGACAACCAAACCAAATCCCCAACACGAAGTCGGGGACCCACACAGCGCCAGCGGTTAGCGAAACGTTGAGCCTTCTCCTGAGACAATGTCAAATTGTCCACCACATGAGTCCAAATCTGCTGCAACCTATCGACCACAGTATCTACAGCACGACAGTCCGAAGACTCAACCTGCTCTGAAGAGAAACGAGGATGGAAACCAGAATTGCAGAAAAACGGCGAAACCAAAGTAGCCGAGCTGGCCCGATTATTAAGGGCGAACTCAGCCAAAGGCAAAAAGGACACCCAATCATCCTGATCAGCAGAAACAAAGCATCTCAGATATGTTTCCAAAGTCTGATTAGTTCGTTCGGTTTGGCCATTTGTCTGAGGATGGAAAGCCGAGGAAAAAGACAAATCAATGCCCATCCTAGCACAAAAGGATCGCCAAAACCTCGAAACAAACTGGGAACCTCTGTCCGAAACGATGTTCTCCGGAATGACATGTAAACGAACCACATGCTGGAAAAACAATGGCACCAAATCAGAGGAGGAAGGCAATTTAGACAAGGGTACCAAATGCACCATCTTAGAGAAGCGATCACAAACCACCCAAATGACCGACATCTTTTGAGAGACAGGGAGATCCGAAATAAAATCCATAGAAATATGCGTCCAGGGCCTCTTCGGGACCGGCAAGGGCAAAAGCAACCCACTGGCACGAGAACAGCAGGGCTTAGCCCGAGCACAAGTCCCACAGGACTGCACAAAAGAACGCACATCCCGTGACAAAGACGGCCACCAAAAGGATCTAGCCACCAAATCTCTGGTACCAAAGATTCCAGGATGACCAGCCAACACCAAACAATGAACCTCAGAGATAACTCTACTAGTCCATTTATCAGGGACAAACAGTTTCTCCGCTGGGCAACGGTCAGGTCTATCAGCCTGAAATTTTTGCAGCACCCGCCGCAAATCAGGGGAGATGGCAGACAAAATTACCCCCTCTTTGAGAATACCCGCCGGTTCAGGAACACCCGGAGAGTCGGGCACAAAACTCCTTGACAGGGCATCAGCCTTCACATTCTTAGAGCCCGGAAGGTACGAAACCACAAAATCAAAACGGGAGAAAAATAGCAACCATCAAGCCTGTCTAGGATTCAACCGTTTGGCAGACTCGAGATAAGTCAAATTCTTGTGATCCGTCAAGACCACCACGCGATGCTTGGCTCCTTCAAGCCAATGACGCCACTCCTCAAATGCCTACTTCATGGCCAACAACTCTCGATTGCCAAAATCATAATTGCGCTCAGGAGTAGTGTTGAGCGATACCGTCCGATACTTGAAAGTATCGGTATCGGATAGTATCGGCCGATACCCGAAAAATATCGGATATCGCCGATACCGATATCCGATACCAATACAAGTCAATGGGACATCAAGTATCGGAAGGTATTCTCATGGTTCCCAGGGTCTGAAGGAGAGGAAACTCTCCTTCAGGCCCTGGGATCCATAGGGATGTGTAAAATAAAGAATTAAAATAAAAAATATTGATATATTTACCTCTCCGGCAGCCCCTGAACTCAGCGCGGGTAACCGGCAGGCTTCTTTGTTCAAAATCAGCGCTTTTAGGACCTGAGAATCACGTCCCGGCTTCTGATTGGTCGCGGGCCGCCCATGTGACCGCCACGCGACCAATCACAAGCCGCGACGTCACCGCAAGCTATTAACGCACTCATTTTTAAAAATGAGCGCGTTAATGACTTTCAAAGACGTAGCGGCTTGTGATTGGTCGCGTGGCCGCGACCAATCACAAGCCGCTACGTCTTTGAAAGTCATTAACGCGCTCATTTTTAAAAATGAGCGCGTTAATAGCTTGCGGTGACGTCGCGGCTTGTGATTGGTTGCAGCCACGCGACCAATCACAAGCCGCTACGTCTTTGAAAGCCATTAACGCGCTCATTTTTAAAAATGAGCGCGTTAATAGCTTGCGGTGACGTCGCGGCTTGTGATTGGTCGCGGCCACGCGACCAATCACAAGCCGCTACGTCTTTGAAAGCCATTAACGCGCTCATTTTTAAAAATGAGCGCGTTAATAGCTTGCGGTGACGTCGCGGCTTGTGATTGGTCGCGGCCACGCGACCAATCACAAGCCGCTACGTCTTTGAAAGCCATTAACGCGCTCATTTTTAAAAATGAGCGCGTTAATAGCTTGCGGTGACGTCGCGGCTTGTGATTGGTCGCGTGGCCGCGACCAATCACAAGCCGCTACGTCTTTGAAAGTCATTAACGCGCTCATTTTTCAAAAATGAGCGCGTTAATAGCTTGCGGTGACGTCGCGGCTTGTGATTGGTCGCGTGGCGGTCACATGGGCGGCCCGCGACCAATCAGAAGCCGGGACGTGATTCTCAGGTCCTAAAAGCGCTGATTTTGAACAACGAAGCCTGCCGGTTACCCGCGCTGAGTCCAGGGGCCGCCGGAGAGGTAAATATATCAATATTTTTTATTTTAATTCTTTATTTTACACATCTCTATGTATCCGATACCGATACCCGATACCACAAAAGTATCGGATCTCGGTATCGGAATTCCGATACCGCAAGTATCGGCCGATACCCGATACTTGTGGTATCGGAATGCTCAACACTACTCAGGAGGCGAAAACTTTCTAGAAAAGAAGGCACATGGTTTCATCACCGAGCCATCAGAACTTCTTTGCGACAAAACAGCCCCTGCTCCAATCTCAGAAGCATCAACCTCGACCTGAATCGGGAGCGAAACATCAGGCTGGCACAACACAGGGCCAGAAGAAAAACGATGCTTCAACTCCTGAAAAGCTTCCACAGCCGCAGAAGACCAATTGACCACATCAGCACCCTTCTTAGTCAAATCAGTCAACGGTTTAGCAACACTAGAAAAATTACTGATGAAGCGACGATAAAAATTAGCAAAGCCCAGGAACTTTTGCAGACTCTTCACATATGTCGGCTGAGTCCAATCATAAATGGCCTGGACTTTAACAGGGTCCATCTCGATAGTAGAAGGGGAAAAAATGAAACCCAAAAATGAAACCTTCTGAACTCCAAAGAGACACTTTGACCCCTTCACAAACAAAGAATTCGCACGAAGGACCTGGAACACCATTCTGACCTGCTTCACGTGAGACTCCCAATCATCCGAGAAGACCAAAATATCATCCAAATATACAATCAGGAATTTATCCAGGTACTCTCGGAAGATATCATGCATAAAGGACTGAAATACTGATGGAGCATTGGAAAGCCCGAATGGCATAACCAGGTACTCAAAATGGCCCTCGGGCGTATTAAATGCTGTTTTCCATTCATCGCCCTGTTTAATACGCACAAGATTATACGCACCACGAAGATCTATCTTGGTGAACCAACTAGCCCCCTTAATCCGAGCAAATAAATCAGACAGCAGCGGCAAAGGATACTGAAATTTGACTGTGATCTTATTAAGAAGGCGGTAATCAATACAAGGTCTCAAAGAACCATCCTTCTTGGCCACAAAAAAGAACCCTGCTCCCAATGGTGACGACGACGGGCGAATATGACCCTTCTCCAAGGATGCCTTTATATAACTCCGCATAGCGGCGTGTTCTGGCACAGATAAATTGAACAGTCGGCCCTTAGGAAACTTACTACCAGGAATCAAATTAATAGCACAATCGCAATCCCTATGAGGAGGAAGGGCACTGGACTTGGGCTCATCAAATACATCCCGGTAATCCGACAAAAACTCCGGGACTTCAGAAGGGGTGGATGGCGAAATAGACAAAAATGGAACATCACCATGTACCCCCTGACAACCCCAGCTGGACACAGACAGATTTCCAATCCAATACTGGATTATGGACCTGTAGCCATGGCAACCCCAAAACGACCACATCATGCAGATTATGCAACACCAAAAAGCGAATATCCTCCTGATGTGCAGGAGCCATGCACATGGTCAATTGGGTCCAGTACTGAGGCTTATTCTTGGCCAAAGGCGTAGCATCAATTCCTCTCAATGGAATAGGATACCGCAAAGGCTCCAAGAAAAAACCACAGCGCCTAGCAAACTCCAAGTCCATTAAATTCAGGGCAGTGCCTGAATCCACAAATGCCATAGCAGAATAGGATGTGTCATGATCCCAATGTCAGGGGATCACAAAAGGACAAGCACAAAAGCAAAACAAGCTCTAGGGTGATGGAACCTGAGCTGACCGCGATCCTGAACCTAAACACACAACTAGCAGTAGCCGGGGAACGTGCCTACGATGATTCCTAGACGTCTCGCGCCAGCCGAAGGATTAACTTCCCCTATCAGAAGAAACACAGACCTCACTTGCCTCCAGAGAAACACCCCACAGAAATAGCAGCCCCCCACATGTAATAACGGTGAAATGAGAGGAAAGCACATACGTAGTTATGAAAATAGAATCAGCAAAAATGAGGCCCGCTAAAGCTAGATAGCAGAGGATACAAAAGTGAACTGCGCGGTCAGCGAAAAACCCTTCAAAGAACCATCCTGAAATTACTTGAACTCATGTGCCAACTCATGGAACATGAGGAGTAATTTCAGCCCACTAGAGCAACCAGCAGCAAGGAATCACATATCTGCAAGCTGGACTAAGACAAAAATAAAGCAAAACGTGGAACAGGAAAATCAAAACTTAGCTTGTCCTGAAGATAACAGACGCAGGGAGCAGAGGTAAAAAGACACGCTGATTACATTGATAGCCGGCGAGGAAATGACAAAAAAGCCAGGTTAAATAGGAAACTCCCATAACCTGATGGAACAGGTGGACACCAGAGACCGCAGAGAACACAAGTCACCCAGTACCATCAGTAACCACCAGAGGGAGCCCAGAAACAGAACTCACAACAGTACCCCCCCCTTGAGGAGGGGTCACCGAACCCTCACGAGAACCACCAGGGCGACCAAGATGAGCCCTATGAAAAGCACGGACCAAATCGGCAGCATGAACATCAGAGGCAATCACCCAAGAATTATCCTCCTGACCATAACCCTTCCACTTGACCAAATACTGGAGTTTCCGTCTGGAAACACGAGAATCCAAGATCTTCTCCACAACATACTCCAATTCACCCTCCACCAGCACCGGAGCAGGAGGCTCAAGCGAAGGAACAACAGGTACCTCATACTTCCGCAACAACGACCGATGGAACACATTATGAATAGCAAACGATGCCGGGAGATCCAAACGAAACGACACAGGGTTAAGAATTTCCAAGATCCTATAGGGACCGATGAACCGAGGCTTGAACTTAGGAGAAGAGACCTTCATAGGAACAAAACGAGAAGACAACCACACCAAGTCCCCAACAAGAAGTCGAGGACCCACGCGGCGACGGCGATTAGCAAACTGCTGAGCCCTCTTCTGGGACAACTTCAAATTGTCCACCACATGACTCCAAATCTGATGCAACCTATCCATCACCATGTCCACTCCAGGACAATCAGAAGGCTCCACCTGACCAGAGGAAAAACGAGGATGAAACCCCGAATTACAAAAGAAAGGAGAAACCAAGGTAGCAGAACTAGCCCGATTATTAAGGGCAAACTCGGCAAGCGGCAAAAAGGAAACCCAGTCATCTTGATCAGCAGAAACAAAACACCTTAAATAAGTTTCTAAAGTCTGATTAGTTCGTTCCGTCTGGCCATTCGTCTGGGGATGGAATGCAGACGAAAAGGACAAATCAATGCCCATCTTAGCACAGAACGTCCGCCAAAATCTAGACACAAACTGGGATCCCCTGTCAGAAACGATGTTCTCCGGAATGCCATGCAAACGGACCACGTTTTGAAAAAACAGAGGGACCAACTCAGAGGAGGAAGGTAACTTAGGCAAGGGTACCAGATGAACCATCTTAGAAAAGCGGTCACACACAACCCATATGACGGACATTTTTTGAGAGACAGAGAGATCCGAAATAAAGTCCATGGAAATGTGCGTCCAAGGCCTCTTCGGGATAGGCAAAGGTGACAACAATCCACTGGCCCGAGAACAGCAAGGCTAAGCCCGAGCGCAAACTCCACAAGACTGCACGAAAGAACGCACATCCCTCGACAAGGAAGGCCACCAAAAAGACCTGGCCACCAAGTCTCTAGTACCAAATATTCCAGGATGACCTGCCAACACAGAAGAATGGACCTCGGAGATGACTCTACTGGTCCAATTATCCGGAACAAACAGTCTTTCCGGCGGACAACGATCAGGTTTATCCGCCTGAAACTCCTGCAAAGCACGTCGCAAGTCTGGGTGAGACAGCCGACAAAATCACCCCATCCCTAAGGATACCAGTGGGCTCAGAATTTCCAGGGGAGTCAGGCACAAAACTCCTAGAAAGAGCATCCGCCTTCACATTCTTTGAACCTGGCAGGTATGAAACCACAAAATTGAAACGGGAGAAAAACAGTGACCAACGAGCCTGTCTAGGATTCAGACGCTTGGCAGACTCAAGGTACATCAGATTTTTGTGATCAGTCAAGACCAGCACACGATGTCTAGCACCCTCAAGCCAATGACGCCACTCCTCAAATGCCCACTTCATGGCCAAAAGCTCCCGATTACCAACATCATAATTCCGTTCAGCGGGCGAAAATTTTCTAGAAAAGAACGCACATGGCTTCATCACTGAGCCATCGGAGCTTCTCTGTGACAAAACCGCCCCCGCTCCGATCTCGGAAGCATCAACCTCAACCTGAAAAGGAAGCGACGTATCTGGCTGACGCAACACAGGAGCAGAAGAAAACCGGCGCTTAAGTTCCTGAAAGGCCTCCACAGCCGCAGGAGACCAATCAGTAACATCAGCACCCTTCTTAGTCAAATCCGTCAAAGGCTTAACAACACTAGAAAAATTAGTTATGAAGCGACGATAAAAATTAGCAAAGCCCAAGAACTCTTAAGAGATGTAGGCTGCGTCCAGTCACAAATAGCCTGAACCTTGACGGGATCCATCTCAATAGTAGAAGGGGAAAAAATATACCCCAAAAAAGAAATCTTCTGGACTCCAAAGAGACATTTAGAACCCTTTACAAACAAAGAATTGGCCCGCAGGACCTGAAACACCTTCCTGACCTGCTGAACATGAGACTCCCAGTCATCAGAAAAAACCAAAACATCATCCAAATACACGATAATAAATTTATCCAGATATTCACGGAAAATATCGTGCATAAAAGACTGGAAGACAGAAGGAGCATTAGAAAGTCCAAAAGGCATCACCAAATACTCAAAATGGCCCTCAGGCGTATTAAATGCGGTTTTCCACTCATCACCCTGCCTTATCCGCACAAGATTATACGCACCCCGAAGATCAATCTTAGTGAACCATTTAGCCCCCTTAATGCGAGCGAACAAATCAGTCAACAATGGCAAAGGATACTGATATTTGACTGTAATCTTATTCAAAAGACGATAATCTATGCAAGGCCTCAAAGAACCATCTTTTTTGGCCACGAAAAAAAAAACCTGCTCCCAAAGGGGACGAAGATGGACGGATATGTCCCTTTTCCAAGGACTCCTTAACATAATTCCGCATAGCAGTATGCTCTGGCACTGACAGATTGAACAAACGACCTTTAGGGAATTTACTGCCAGGAATCAAATCTATAGCACAATCGCAATCCCTGTGAGGAGGAAGCGAACTGAGCTTAGGCTCCTCAAAAACCTCCCGATAATCAGACAAAAATACCGGAACCTCAGAAGGAGTAGATGAAGCGATAGAAATCGGAGATGCATCATCATGAACCCCCTGACATCCCCAGCTTAACACAGACATTGTTTTCCAGTCCAGGACTGGGTTATGAGTTTGTAACCATGGCAGACCAAACACTAAGACATCATGTAAATTATACAGTACCAGGAAGCGAATCACCTCCTGATGAACGGGAGTCATACGCATGGTCACTTGTGTCCAGTACTGAGGTTTATTCATAGCCAAAGGTGTAGAGTCAATTCCTTTCAAAGGAATAGGAACTTCCAGAGGTTCCAGACTAAACCCACAGCGATTGGCAAATGACCAATCCATAAGACTCAGGACAGCGCCTGAATCCACATAGGCATCGACGGAAATGGATGATAATGAACAAATCAGAGTCACAGACAGAATGAACTTAGACTGTAAAGTACCAATGGCAACAGACTTATCAACCTTTTTTGTGCGTTTAGAGCATGCTGATATAGCATGAGCTGAATCACCACAATAAAAACACAATCCATTTTTCCGCCTATAATTTTGCCGTTCACTTCTGGACTGAATTCTATCACATTGCATTATCTCAGGTGCCTGTTCAGAAGACACCGCCTAATGGTGCACAGGTTTGCGCTCCCGTAAACGCCGATCAATCTGAATAGCCATAGTCATGGACTCATTCAGACCTGTGGGCGCCGGGAACCCCACCATAACATCTTTAATGGCCTCAGAAAGGCCATCTCTGAATTTTGCAGCCAGAGCGCACTCATTCCACTGAGTAAGCACCGACCATTTCCGAAATTTCTGACAATATATTTCTGCTTCATCTTGCCACTGAGAGAGAGCCAATAAAGCTTTTTCAGCCTGAATCTCTAGGTTAGGTTCCTCATAGAGCAAACCCAATGCCAGAAAAAACGCATCCACATTGAGCAACGCAGGATCCCCTGGTGCCAATGCAAATGCCCAATTCTGAGGGTCACCCCGCAGGAAAGATATAACAATCTTGACCTGCTGAGCAGGGTCTCCAGAGGAGCGAGATTTCAAGGAAAGAAACAACTTGCAATTGTTCCTAAAATTCAGAAAACTAGATCTATCTCCAGAAAAAAACTCTGGGATAGGAATTCTAGGTTCAGACATAGGCGTATGTACAACAAAATCTTGTATATTTTGAACCTTAGCAGCAAGATTATTCAGGCTGGAAGCCAAACTCTGGACGTCCATGATAAACAGCTGAGATCAGAGCCATTCAAGGATTAAGAGGAGGAAAGAAGCAGCCAAGCTGCAATTAAGGCTAGGCAGCAAACACTGAGGAGGGGAAAAAAAAAAAAAAAAAAAAACTTCCTCAGACTACTTTTCCTCCTACTTCAGCCAAAACGATGACCAATTATTATAGGCCGGCTATACTGTCATGATCCCAATGGCAGGGGATCACAAAAGGACAAGCACAAAAACAAAACAAGCTCTAGGGTGATGGAACCTGAGCTGACCGCGATCCTGAACCTAAACACACAACTAGCAGTAGCCGGGGAACGTGCCTACGATGATTCCTAGACGTCTCACGCCAGCCGAAGGATTAACTTCCCCTATCAGAAGAAACACAGACCTCACTTGCCTCCAGAGAAACACCCCACAGAAATAGCAGCCCCCACATGTAATAACGGTGAAATGAGAGGAAAGCACATACGTAGTTATGAAAATAGAATCAGCAAAAATGAGGCCCGCTAAAGCTAGATAGCAGAGGATACAAAAGTGAACTGCGCGGTCAGCGAAAAACCCTTCAAAAAACCATGCTGAAATTACTTGAACTCATGTGCCAACTCATGGAACATGAGGAGTAATTTCAGCCCACTAGAGCAACCAGCAGCAAGGAATCACATATCTGCAAGCTGGACTAAGACAAAAAGTAAGCAAAACGTGGAACAGGAAAATCAAAACTTAGCTTGTCCTGAAGATAACAGACGCAGGGAGCAGAGGTAAAAAGACACGCTGATTACATTGATAGCCGGCGAGGAAATGACAAAAAAGCCAGGTTAAATAGGAAACTCCTATAACCTGATGGAACAGGTGGACACCAGAGACCGCAGAGAACACAAGTCACCCAGTACCATCAGTAACCACCAGAGGGAGCCCAGAAACAGAACTCACAACAAGGATGACAAAGAGCAAATCAGAGTAACGGACAAAAGAAATTTCGACTGTACCGTACCAATGGTGGCAGACCTAGCGAAACGCTTAGTGCGCTTAGGACAATCGGAGATAGCATGAGTAGAATCACCACAGTAAAAACACAGCCCATTCCGACGTCTGTGTTCTTGCCGTTCAGCTCTGGTCAAAGTCCTATCACATTGCATAGGCTCTGGTCTATGCTCAGATAATACCGCCAAATGGTGCACAGCTTTACGCTCACGCAAGCGTCGATCGATCTGAATGGCCAAAGACATAGACTCATTCAGACCGGCAGGCATGGGAAATCCCACCATGACATCCTTAAGGGCTTCAGAGAGACCCTTTCTGAAAATTGCTGCCAGGGCACATTCATTCCACTGAGTGAGTACAGACCACTTCCTAAACTTCTGACAAGTTCTACCTCATCCTGACCCTGACACAGAGCCAGCAAGATTTTCTCTGCCTGATCCACTGAATTTGGTTCATCATAAAGCAATCCAAGCGCCAGAAAAAACGCATCAACATCACGCAATGCCGGATCTCCTGGCACAAGGGAAAATGCCCAGTCTTGAGGTTCGCCACGTAACAAAGAAATAATGATTTTCACTTGTTGAACAGGGTCACCTGAGGAGCGAGGTTTCAAAGCAAGAAACAATTTACAATTATTTTTGAAATTCAGAAACTTAGATCTATCCCCAAAAAACAAATCAGGAATAGGAATCCTAGGCTCTGACATCAGATTCTGAACCACAAAATCTTGAATGTTTTGTACCCTTGCAGTGAGATTATCCATCCAAGAGGACAGACCTTGAATGTCCATATCTACACCTGTATCCTGAACCACCCAGAGGTAAAGGGGAAAAGAGAGACAAAACACACTGCAAAGAAATAAAAATGGTCTCAGAACTTCTCTTATCCCTCTATTGAGATGCATTAGTACTTTGGGCCACCTGTACTGTTATGACCTGGTGGTTAAGACAATAATGGACCTGGTGGTTAAGAGCACACGGAATGACCTGATAGTTACTAATAATACAGGACAAGCTCTGGGACGTGGGAACTCTGCTGACCGCAATCCCTAATCCTATCACACACACTAGAAATAGCCGTGGATTGCTCCTAACGCTCCCTATGCAACTCGTCACAGCCTAAGAAACTAGCTAGCCCTAAAGATAGAAAAACAAAGCCTACCTTGCCTCAGAGAAAATCCCAAAAGGAAAAGGCAGCCCCCCACATATAATGACTGTGAGTCAAGATGAAATTACAAACACAGAGATGAAATAGATATAGCAAAGAGAGGCCCGACTTACTGAACAGACAGAGGATAGGAAAGGTAACTTGCGGTCAGCACAAAAACTACAAAAAGACCACGCAGAGGGCGCAAAAAGACCCTCCGCACTGACTCACGGTGCGGAGGCGCTCCCTCTGCGTCCCAGAGCTTCCAGCAAGCAAGACAAAAATCAAAATAGCAAGCTGGACAGAAAAATAGCAAACAAGAGAAAAACAAGCAGGAACTTAGCTTCTGCTGGGAAGACAGGTCACAAGAACGATCCAGGAGCGAACTAGACCAATACTGGAACATTGACAGGTGGCATGGAGCAAAGATCTAAGTGGAGTTAAATAGAGCAGCCAGCTAACGAATTAACCTCGTCACCTGTGGAAGGAAACTCAGAAGCCGCAGCCCCACTCACAACCACCAGAGGAAGCCCATGGACAGAACCAGCCGAAGTACCATTCATGACCACAGGAGGGAGCTTGACAACAGAATTCACAACAGCTCACTGACTGTGGCTTAGTGGACTCGCCCATGACTACCACCCCGTGCCACCTTGTTACATAAGCACAGAGTATTTACAGAAGCAGAGCATTTTCCAGATTACAAACATTAATTCTTGTACACAAATTGGTTCTAGAGTCTGAAGAGGAATATTTGTATCCCATGGAATAATCTACACACCTCACCAGCTGATGAACTCTTGTGTTTTATCAAGAAAGGTAACTTTAACTCCTCTCTCAAGAGCAGTAGTCATTTACGTGCAATCAAAAAAGTTCAGGGGTCCCTCCCCAACTGCCACAGAGAAGTATCTTGACTATTATCAACACCACTGCTCTTTCATTATCACCTCATGGTCTCTTGATCAGTCAAGCTACTATTAGAGCACAGCACAAGTATCAGGTCTTTCTGGTTATTCTGATGGTCATAACCATGCTTATCTGCACCTCCTGGAACCACCTCCTCTTTACCACTTACTGCAGTGCCACGGCTCCCATCTCTTGCCATAAGGACCCCATCCACCTCCTCTTCCCAAGGTTTCCTTCATTGCATGTTTGGTGATGGCCCCATTTTCAGTGTACCTAATGAATTATTGTGCCAGGGGAACAGGAAAATTCAAGGTGGTTGCAAATAGAGTCAAACATAAGTTTGATAAGAGTTATCCATGGTATAGACAAATTTAGGTCTCTATGTGCGTCCATAGTGACAATCTTTACTATTGTTACTGCAAAGTAGTATTATAGGATCAGCTTTGCACACAAACACTAAACTATTCTGTAAATCCTTGTAGCTGTAGTAATTTTAGATTGCATTTTGTAATTGTAGTGGACACAGTAGGGTCAACACAGCCTTCAGAGATTATTGCAACAGATCAGTGCAGATTAGCGGCATACTTCATTGCTTTGCCTTGTCCTGGTACATTACCATACAATTTTCTGTAATTATGAAGTCAGATAGTAACTGTATTAGAAAAGACAGCTTCTACAAGTGATTTGACCCTACAGAAGACCTACACAATGATATGCAGTGGTTGTATGGTAACCATTGGAAAATAGTGTCCTGGTAGAAGTATCCTTAGTGACACTAGAATTAAGGAAACAAACAAATGCCTAAAAATGCATTTAACACTATGGTCATCCTTGTACCACTATCTTATAATACATTTGAGCTGAGTTTTTTTTTCCTTCCCTTTTCTTCATTGTCTACATTGTAAAGGCTTATTACACACAAGTAACTATATACTATACCAGTTAGTTATTTCCAGGGTTGGACTGGCCATCTGGCAATTGGCAATTCCCAGAAGGGCCTGTCTGGTCATTGGCTGTCTTGTCTGCTACATTGTTAGCAGAATCTGTGTTCTCAGGACACCCATACTGTTAGGAGTTGGGACGGAGCACATAGTCGCTGACTCCGTCACTTACCCCAGCAGGCCATGGGTTTCATTAGAAATATTGGTCTTGTTGTAAATCTTGCTTTCCTCCATCCAGGGTAATATTAGTAATATATTCCCATCTGGTGCTTGGGGATGGGAACAGCATGATCACCCCCTCCCTGCCCCAATTATCACCCCCTCCCTAGTGATCACCCCCTCCCCGCCCCAGTAATCACCTCGTCTCCACCCCAGTTATCACCCCTTCCCTGCACCCGTAATCACCCCCTCCCCGCACCAGTGAGCACCCCCTCCCTGCCCCAGTAATCAACCCCTTCCTGCACCAGTGATCACACCCTCCCCTTCCCGTTCCCTCACGGGAACCAGTGATCACCCCCTGCCCGGCTGATTGTCCCCATGATCGTCCCCTGCCCCGACGATCGACTCCTGCCGCGCTGATGGCCCCCTCCACCCCAGTTTACTCATTAGGGTTAGAGTTGGGCTAAAGTGAGTTGGGATAAAGTTAGGGTTGGTGCTAAAATTAGGGCTAGGGTTGGGGCTAAAGTTAGAGTCAGGGTTGGTTGGAATTAGGGTTAGGGTTGGGATTAGGCTTAGTTTTGCGTTAGGGTTAGGTTTGTTGTTAGGGTTGAGATTAGGGTTTGGGGTGTGTTAGGGTTAGGTTTGTGGTTAGGGTTAGAGATAGGGGTGTGTTGGGGTTAGGGTTGGAGTTAGAATTGGGGGGTTTCCACTGTTTAGGCACATCGGGGCTCTCCAAACGCGACATGACGCTCGCAGACCGTTCCATCAAAGACTGAATTCCAAAACGTCACTAGTTCCCTTCCAAGCCCCAACGTGTGCCCATACAGTAGTTTTCTCCCACATATGGGGTATCAGCATACTAAGTACAAATTGGACAACAACTTTTGTGGTCCAATTTCTCCTGTTACCCTTGGGGAAAAAAAATTGGGCACTATAAGTTCATGTTTGTGGAAAAAGGCGCAATAAACTTTAGTGAAACACCAGGGGGTTTAAAGTTCTCACCACACATCTAGATAAGTTCCTTGGGGGGTCTAGTTTCCAAAAGGGTCACTTGTGGGGGGTTTCCACTGTTTCGGCACATCAGGGGCTCTCCAAAAGTGACATGATGCCCGCAGACCGTTCCATCAAAGTCTGCATTCCAAAACATCACTACTTCCCTTCCGAGCCCCGACGTGCACCCATACAGTAGTTTTCTCCCACGTATGAGGTATCAGCGTACTTAGGACAAATTGGACAACAACTTTTGGGATCCAATTTCTCCTGTTACTCTTGGGAAAAAAATTGCGGACTAAAAGATCATGTTTTTGGAAAAATTATGATTTTTTTTATTTTCACACCCGGCGCTATAAACTTTTGTGAAACACCTGGGGGTTCAAAGTTCCATTGTTTAGGCACACAGGAGCTCTCCCTGCGCGACATGGTGTCCGCTAACGATTTAAACTAATTTTCCATTCACAAAGTCCAATGACGCTCCTTCCCTTCTGAGCCCTGTCGTGCGCCCAAACAGTGGTTTATGACCACATGGCCCAACAAATCTTAGGATCCATTTTATCCTGTTGCCCATGTGAAAATGAAAAAAAATGAGGCTAAAAGAACATTTTGGAAAAATTAAAATGTCCATTTTTTTCCTTCCACTTTGCTTTCGTTCCTGTGAAGCACCTGAAGGGTTGATAATCTACTTGAATGTAGTTTTGAGTAGCTTGAGGGGTGCAGTTTTTGGAATGGTGTCACTTTTGGGTGTTTTCTGTCATATAGGCCCCTCAAAGGGACTTCAAATGTGATGTGGTTACTAAAATATGTTTTTGTAAATTTTGCTAGAAAAATGAGAAATTGCTGATAAACTTTGAACCCTTGTAACTTCCTAACAATTTTTTTTTCCCCAAAATTGTTCTGATGTAAAGTAGACATGTGGGAAATGTTATTTATTAACTGTTTTGTGTCACGTAACTCTCTAGTTTAACAGAATAAAAATTCAAAATTTTAAAATTGAGACATTTTCAAACTTTTTGCCAAATTTCCGTTTTTTTCACAAATAAATGCAAAAATAATTGACCTAAATTTACCACTAACATGAAGCCCAATATGTCACGAAAAAAACACTCTCAGAATTGCTAGGATCCGTTGAAGCTTTCCTGAGTTATTACCCCATAAAGGGACTCTGGTGAGAATTGCAAAAAATGACATGGTCATTAAGGTAAAAAAAGGCTGGGTCATGAAGGGGTTAATGACCAGGCCAAATTTTACAAGTCTGACCAGTTTCACTTTATGTGACAATAACTCTGGAACGCTTCGTGGTATCCCACTGATTCTGAGATAGTTTTTTCGTGACATATTGTACTTCATGATAGTGGTAAAATTTCTTTGAAATGTTGCAATTTTCAAATTTTTTATTTTTGTGCCATTAAATGAGAGAGTAATGTCACACAAAATAGTTCATAAATAATATTTCCTACATGTCTACTTTACATCAGCACAATTTTGGAAGCATAATTTTTGTTTGTTAGAAAGTTAAAAGTTGACCAGCGATTTCTAATTTTTTCCAACAAAATTTACAAAACAATTTTATTTAAAGCCCACATCCCATTTGAAGTAACTTTGAGGGTCCTTTATGACAAAAAAGTACCTAAAAATGACACCATTTTAAAAATTGCACCCCTTCAAGTTTATTAACCCTTCAGTTGCTTCACAAGAACTGAAGCAAAAAAAAAATCAACATTTCACTTTTTTTACAAAAAAAAAATTAATTTAGACCCAAACGTTTTTATTTTCACAGGTGTAACAAAAAAGGGACCACAAAATTTGTTGTGCAATTTCTCCTGGGGAGTTGTAGTATATAAAAATACACAAACCAGACTAACAAGGGAAGATGTTCAGGAATAAATGAAAATACCAAATCATACAAATATGCACTCAGAAACAACACAGTGGAATACCGTGAAGTAAAGAAAGGAAAAAACAAATAGGAGAGGATGAGGATATGCACACAGACAAATCACCATGCAACATTCTTCGGAACAACACACCAAACCCCTACTGAAACAACCAATACCTCCAAAAACCAGGCAGTATGAAATTAACACTGGCAATCCCCTGATTGCCAGAGGCACGTACATATAGCAGAGGGGAGTTGCCAACACTGTACAACTAAGCAAAGCGAGAAAACTCAAGTTCTTCTAATCAGTGAAGGAGCATGTGGTCTTCTTGCTCCTCTCAACTGATCTTCAAATAAAAAAAAATTCCTAAAATGTTTGAAAATGCAACAAACAACCGATTTAAACAATACAACCTTTTCTGATTACGGTATACATTCCCTTTTAAACAAACATTTTCCCGTATTAGGAATCCATTTGCTCTTTTTTTTGGCCTCTCCCTAATAAAAGATGCCCATATATTAAACAAATCTCAACCAAATCAGCTGATTTCAGCAGGACAGGTTGGTGATCTAATATGAATAGGAATATTGGATTGGATTGATATGTTTGCTCCTTTGGAGTGAAAGTATCAATGTCTTAGGCCTTTTCACAAATACTGAAATTTCCGGTACCGTAAAAACCAGTAGTGGAGATATCAGTGTCCATGGGTACATGAGAAAAGCATAACAAACAAAAAAAATTCTACTTACCTTCCCTGCGCGCCCTCGCAGCATCTCATTACGGCTTCCAGAAGCTCCTGCAGCGGGCGATCATGTGTCCTCGCTCATTAAGGTAATGAATATTCACCTCTCTCCAACCTATGGGAGTGGAGAGAGGTGAATACTCATTACCTTAATGAGCGGGTGTCACGGTCATGATTTGTGGAACCACTGTGCCAAGGACCATGGAGAGCCTGGAGGGGTGTATCTAAGTTCACTAGAGCCTCTGATGGTGAGGTTAGACTTGGCTCCCGATGAACGCCAGGTGCCACTCCAGGCTAGACTAACAGTCGCGCAGCAGCTGGACCAAGAAGGACAGACTAAATGGAGCAGCATGCAGAGCTTGCATCAGAGTGAGTGCAGCAGTTTGTGTCAGAGTGCAGCAGACAAGATTTGTGTCAGAGTGCAGCAGACAGGATCTGCATCAGATTGCAGCAGGCAGGATTAGCATCCGAGTGCAGCAGGCAGGATTTGCATCCGAGTGCAGCAGGCAGGATTTGCATCCGAGTGCAGCAGGCAGGATTTGCATCCGAGTGCAGCAGGCAGGATTTGCATCCGAGTGCAGCAGGCAAGATTTGCATCCGAGTGCAGCAGGCAAGATTTGCATCCGAGTGCAGCAGGCAGGATTTGCATCCGAGTGCAGCAGGCAGGACTTACACTGGTATGCGACCTTGCACAACATAGACTGTAAACAGGAAGGTTGCTCAGGCACAGGAACCAATAAATACACAATGTCCCACAGCCATTGGCTGGGGAGGAAATAGCGAGTGCATACGCTTGCCTTTTAAGAGGGCGGGAGTGCCCGCACGCATGTCTCAAGGACATGGCTAGAGGACCGGCTGGAAGCATGCAGAGCATGGGAAAGGGAAGAATTGTCTGCAGCATGGGTGAGTGAAGAGACACAACGACGACCCTGCCTGTGGCGGCAGGGATCTGGCGTGGTGCTAACAGCGAGCACACGTGAGAGCCCAGCAGCTGCAGGAAGCCAGCAGCTGCAACTATGTGCACGCTATAAGAGAAATTAATATTAATTGTTAGTGCAGTGAATATTTGGTTCTCTGTAGCATTGGGCACAGGCTTTAGCCTGAGCCGCCAGCTTCTACCTCCTGTGACCCACTGCTCCGCCACCCCCCTCCCCCCATAAACTGGGACAATGACGCGTGTATAAGCCAAGGGGGTCATTTTGAGCACAAAAAAAGTCCTGAAAAACTCGGCTTACACACGAGTGTATACAGTATATAAGAGTTCATATATCTGGAAAAACCTCAGATTGGGATTCGAATGGGTCATTCTAGAGTCCAAATGTATACCCGTTCAAATCTGAGGTTTTTCTTTAGCAAGGCTGGTTGTCAAAAATGGGGGTACCCCATGCGGTTTTTTTAAATTATTTATTTTAAGAAAACGCATAGAGACCCCTCTATTCTTGATAACCAGCTGCTGCCTGGCAGTAGTAGTCCCATCAGCGGCCACCTGCTCTCAATGTTATCAGTTGAATACAACTCTATGATGGAGGCAAAAAACTTTTCTGCAGCAAAATGGTGCCGGCGCTTGCGCAGTAGCATCTATCGGAAAATGATAAATGCTACTGTACAGGTGCTGGCGCCATTTTGATATATATATATAATCTACTATATAATTGTCTAAGGGTCACTTCCATCTTTCTGTCTGTCCTTCTGTCTGTCACGTATATTCATTGGTCGCGGCCTCTGTCAGTCATGGAAATCCACGTTGCTGATTGGTCGCTGCAAAACAGCCACGACCAATCAGCGACGAGCACAGTCCGGAAGAAAATGGCCGCTCCTTCCTGCCCGCAGTCAGTGCCCGGCGCCCGCATACTCCCCTCCGGTCAGCGCTCACACAGGATTAATGGCAGCGTTGACCGCTGTAACGAACTCAGTTAATGCTGCTATTAACCCTGTGTGACCAACTTTTTACTATTCATGCGGCCTATACAGCATGAATAGTAAAAAGATCTAATGCGGTGACCGCTCCATGCATTGCGGTCTCGCGAGATGATGACGTGCGGTCTCGCGAGACCGCTACGTCATCATCTCACGAGACCGCAATGCACTCTTCAGACCGGAGCGCGCGACGAGCATCGGTAACCAGCAGCTTCGATCCAGAAGGTGAGTATGTAACTATTTTTTATTTTAATTCTTTTTTTTTAACAGGGATATGGTGCCCACATTGCTATATACTACGTGGGCTGGGCAATATACTACGTGACTGGCCAATGGCCAACATACTACGTGACTGGGCAGTATACTACGTGGCTCTGTGCTGTATACTACGTGACTGGGCAATATACTACAAGACTGGGCAATATACTATGTGGCTGGCCAATATACTATGTGGCTGGGCAATATGCTACGTGGCTGGGCAATATACTACGTGACTGTGCAATATACTATGTGTCTGTGCTGTATACTACGTGAGTATGTGCTGTATACTACATCACTGGGCAATATACTATGTGGCTAGGCAATATACTACGTGGCTGGGCAATATACTACGTGGCTGGGCAATATACTACGTGGCTGTGCAATATACTACGCGGCTGGGCTATATACTACGTGGCTGGGCAATATACTATGTGACTGGGCAATATACTACGCGGACATGCATATTCTAGAATACCCGATGTGCTAGAATTGGGCCACCATCTAGTGTATATATATATATATATATGCCCTCAGGCGTCTGTAACTAAAAGAACCACCTTGGGGACGATAATGAAGCTAGAGGAGGCGGCGCCCGGCGCGCACAGGCCCAGAGTGATGGTTGTGCTGCGTCTGGCTTAGGAATGAAAGACCTGCCTTCCTGGCGATTTCAGGGTATGAGGGGCTCATTTTATAAACGTTTATTTCAGCGTGTGCAGGGAGCATAACTAAAAGAGCCACCTTGTCAGAATGCAGCATTTGTGCTGCACAAGGTGGCTCTTTTAGTTACAAAGGCCTGAGGGGGGGTTGACAGGTTCCCTTTCAGTAGATTTTTTTTTTGTAACCCCACAATAGTATAATCAGCATGTAAAATAGGAGGCAGGTCAGTGAGGGATCAGTGACTTGCCATAAGCCATATAGATGAATAAGTAAGCAGATCATGACATAAAGAACCCACACAGGCCGCCCCAGAGCATGAGAATCTCATTAACTAAACACACAAATAGAGGTTAACCCCTTCGCGACATGCGCCGTACTAGTACTGCGCTGCCGGCACTGCATTTGTGCCAGCAGCACTACTAGTACGGCGCACCGATCACCGCGGTCTCGCGCTGAGCGCCGCGGTGATCGGGTGCGGGTGTCAGCTGTAAATGACGGCTGACACCCGGCAGCAATGCCCACGATCAGCGCTAGCGCCGATCGCGGGCATTTAACCCCTCTGATGCCGCTGTCAGCAGTGACAGCGGCATAGAGGGGGATCGCGCATGGACGGGGGCTCCATGCGCTCTCCCACCGAAGCAACGCGATGAGATCACGTTGCTCCGGTGATCCGGAAGGAGTCCTTGGATCCAAGACTCCTTCCGGGTCATGAAATGACCTGGCTAGCCGGCACCTGCTGAGAGTTGCTGAGAGCAGGCGCCGGAAAGCCACCTAAACTTGCCTGTCAGATCGTTGATCTGACAGAGTGCTATGCACAGTGTCAGATCAACGATCTGATCTAATACAGTGATGTCCCACCCTGGGACAATGGTAGAAAGTAAAAAAAAAAAAATAGAATGTATAAAAAAAAAATTAAAAAATTAAAAAAATCCCCAAATAAAGAAAAAAAAACATTTCCCAGTAAATCCATTTATTTATGTAAATTAAAAAAAAACAATAAAAGCACACATATTTGATATTGCCGCATCCGTAACGACCGGCTCTATAAAACTATCTCACTAGTTAACCCCTTCAGTGAACACCGCAAAAAAAAATAATAAAAAACAAGGCAAAAAACATTGCTTTATTATCATACAGGCGAACAAAAAGTGGAATAACACGCGATCAAAACGACGGATATAAATAACCATGGTAGCGCTGAAAATGTCACCTTATCCCGCAAAAAAAAAGCCACCATACAGCATCATCAGCAGAAAAATAAAAAAGTTATAGCTCTCAGAATAAAGCGATGCAAAAACAATTATTTTTTTATATAAAATAGTTTTTATTGTGTAAAAACGCCAAAACATAAAAAAATTACATAAATGAGGTATCGCTGTAATCATACTGACCCGAAGAATAAAACTGCTTTATCCATTTTACCACACGTGGAACGGTATAAACGCCCCCCCTAAAAGAATTTCAGGAATTCCTGGTTTTTGTTCATTCCGCCTCCCAAAAATCGGAATAAAAAGCGATCAAAAAATGTCATCTGCCCGAAAATGGTAGCAATAAAAACGTCAACTCATCTTGCAAAAAACAAGATCTCACATGACTCTGTGGGCCAAAATATGGATAAATTATAGCTCTCAAAATGTGGTGATGCAAAAACTATTTTTTGCAATAAAATGCGTCTTTTAGTGTGTGACAGCTGCCAACCCTAAAAATCCGCCAAAAAAATGCTATAAAAGTAGATCAAACCCCCCTTCATCACCCCCTTAGTTAGGGAAAAATAATAAAATGTAAAAAAATGTATTTATTTCCATTTTCCCATTAGGGTTAGGGTTAGGGCTAGGGTTAGGACTAGGGTTAGGGTTAGGGTTGGGGTTGGGGCTAGGGTTCCCTTCCGAGCTCTGCCGGGCACCCAAACAGTGGTTCCCCCCAACATGTGGGGTATCAGCAGTCTCAGGACAAGTTGGACAACAACATTTAGGTTCTAATTTGTCCTGTTACCCTTGGGAAAATAAAAACGTGGGGGCTAAAATATCATTTTCGTGGAAAAAAAATATTTTTTATTTTCACGGCTCTGCGTTATAAACTGTAGTGAAACACTTGTTGGTTCAAAGCTCTCACAACACATCTAGATAAGTATCTTGGGGGGTCTAGTTTCCAATATGGGGTCACTTGTGGGTGGTTTCTACTGTTTAGGTACATCAGGGGCTCTGCAAATGCAACAGGACGCCTGCAGACCATTCCATCTAAGTCTGCATTTCAAACGGCGCTCCTTCCCTTCCGAGCTCTGCCATGCACTCAAACGATGGTTCCCCCCAGATATGGGGTATCAGCGTACTCAGGACAAATTGGACAATAACTTTTGTGGTCCAATTTCTCCTTGGGGAAAAAAATTACGGGCTAAAACATCATTTTGTGGAAAGAAAAAATGATTTTTTAATTTTCACACCGCTACATTCTAAACTTTAGTGAAACTATTAGGGGTTAAAAGTGCTCACCACACATCTAGATAAGTTCCTTAGGGGGTCTTCTTTGCAAAATGGGGTCACTTGTGGGGGGTTTCCACTGTTAAGGCACGTCAGGGGCTCTCCAAATGCGACATGGCGTCCGATCTCAATTCCAGCCAATTTTGCATTGAAAAGTCAAATGGCGCTCCTTCCCTTCCGAGCTCTGCCATGCGATCAAAAAGTGGTTTATTCCCATATATGAAGTATCAGCGTACTCAGGACAAATTGCACAACAACTTTTGGGGTCCAATTTATCCTGTTAGCCTTGGGAAAATAAAAAATTTGGGGCAAAAAGATCATTTTTTGTGAAAATTAATATGAAATTTTTTTACGGCTCTACATTATAAACTTCTGTGAAGCACTTGGAGGTTCAAAGTGCTCACCACACCTCTAGATTAGTTCCTTAGAGGGTCTACTTTCCAAAATGGGGTCACTTGTGGGGGTTTCCACTGTTTAGGCACGTCAGGGGCTCTCCAATCGTGACATGGGCTCCGATCTCAATTCCAGCAATTCTTGCATTGAAAAGTCAAATGGCGCTCCTTTCCTTCCGAGCTCTGCCATGTGCCCAAACAGTGGTTTACTCCCACATATGGGGTATCAGCGTACTCAGGACAAATTGTAAAACAACTTTTGTGGTCCAATTTCTCCTGTTACCCTTGGTAAAATGAAACAAATTGGACCTGAAGTAAAAATTTTGTGAAAAAAAAGTTAAATGTTCAATTTTTTTTAAACATTCAAATAATTCCTGTGAAGCACCTGAAGGATTAATAAACTTTTTGAATATGGTTTTGAGTACCTTAAAGGGGTGCAGTTTTTAGGATGGTGTCACTTTTGGGCATTTTCTGTCATATAGACCCCTCAAAGTCACTTCAAGTGTGAGGTGGTCCGTAAAAAAAAATGGTGTGCTGTAAAATAAAGGGATCCTGTATGTAACAAGCTGCTACATAAGCATTGGGGGAGGTGGTGCTGTAGAAAGAGGTGAAAGGTGTCAAATGGGGTTTGAGGATTTGTGGCCTATTAGTAAGAGCACTGAATGTGTCCAGGTCTGGTAAGATAAGTGAAGCAGTGGCCTTGCTCCATTTATAGGCTATGTGCACACGTTGCGGATTCTCTGCGGATCCGCAGCATTTTTTACGGTGCAGAAACGCTGCAGATCCGCAATTGATTTACAGTACAATGTAAATCAATGAGAAAAAAAAATGTTGTGCACACTTTGCGGAAAATCCGCTGCGGAAAAGCTGCGGTTTAAAAGAAGTAGCATGTCACTTCTTTCTTGTGAATCTGCAGCGTTTTTGTACCCATTCCATTATAGAAAACCGCAGGGGTACAAAACGCAGCAAATCCGCAAGAAAACCGCAGCAAAAACGCACAAAAATGCTGCGGAACCACACAAAAAACGCGACAAATCCGTAGGTGCGTTTTCTGCCAGGAGAGGCAGAATCCGCACCGGAAATTCCTAAGCCTAATCCGCAACGTGTGCACATAGCCATAGGGAAATAGGTTGGTGCCAGGCCACCAGAAATGTGACAGAGCTCCTGACATTGTTACACACTGTGTTTTGGGTAGTGACTCTAACCATAAAATAAACCCACTAGGATTAGTGCCTACTAGTGAGTAAATATAGAGATCTTAGATTCAAACAAGAGCACCAAACAGTCTCCTCATCACTCATCCAGCTATCTATCCATCCATCCATCCATCCATCCATCCATCCACTCATCAGCAGCTTATTATATCCAGCATATTGTATATAAATAGATGTTTGTGAATTTCTCCCCATAGCCAATTTTTGCCCTGGTGGCTTTCCTGGTGCAGGCTAGAGATGAATGCTGAAGCTAAAACAAGACCAACTTGTGATTTTTGATGGTTCCAACCACCAGAAACTATGTCCCTGCACACATGTGCATCGGGTAAAGGGGAAATGCCCTGGTAGACTGGACAGCAAGCTGGTTGTTACATGGGTAATTTAAATTGACTGAAAGATATTGGAGAACTATTAGAATGTATCTGGTTTGATACAGAATATTTCTTTTTTGCTTTTAATAGTTCTTGTTTCCTTAGTGCCAACATATTCTGGAGTGATGTACAGAAACTCACTCCTATCCCTCTTATGTATGCATAAGATCTAGCCCGCACGTCTTCCTCTGCTTACTCTCACTGAATGGAAACATTGATTCCTGTGAATGAACTGACAAGCAAGAAAATCATTAATAAAATACAGCAAGCAAATATCTAATAAAAGACAAAAATATCAATGCAACAGATGCTCCATGCTGGAAAAGTCTGCATCCCGTAGAGCAGTGGACTCCACTCTACGGGCATTGGTCCAATAGTGTTTGGGTATGTGCACACGTAGTTTTGAGCTCTGCGGATTTTTCCGCAGCGGATTTGAAAAATCCGCAGGTAAAAGGCACTGCGTTTTACCTGCGGATTTACAGCTGATTTTATGCTGATTTTGTTCAGATTCCACCTGCGGTTTTACACCTGCGGATTCCTATTATGGAGCAGGTGTAAACCGCTGCGGAATCCGCACAAAGAATTGACATGGTGCGGAATGTAAACCGCAGCGTTTCCACAGCATGGGCACTGCGGATTGCATTTTCCAATGGTTTACATTGTACTCTAAATGCATGGAAAGCTGCTGCGGACCCACAGCTGTAGATCCACTGCGGATCCGCAGCAAAATCCGCAACATGTGCACATAGCCTTTAGGCTTTAGGCTACGTACACACGTTGCGGATTTTGCTGCGCATCCGCAGTGGATCTACAGCTGTGGGTCCGCAGCAGCTTTCCATGCATTTACAGTACAATGTAAACCTATGGAAAACGCAATCCTCAGTGCCCATGCTGCGGAAACGCTGCGGTTTACATTCCGCAGCATGTCAATTCTTTGTGCGGATTCCGCAGCGGTTTACACCTGCTCCATAATAGGAATCCACAGGTGGAATAGGCACAAAATCCACGGTAAATCCACAGTAAATCCGCAGGTAAAGCGGAGTGCCTTTTACCTGCGGATTTCTCAAATCCGCTGCGGAAAAATCTGCAGCGCTCTAAACTACGTGTGCACATACCCTTAGGCTGGGTTCCCATTGCGTTATGGGACCGCGTTAAACGGACAGCGTTGCACGGCGAAATTAACGCCGTGCAACGCGGCCGTTAACGCGCCCATTGAAGGCAATGGGAATGCGCTTCACTAGCGCGTGCCATGTTCGGCACGCGCTAGCGACGCGCCGGTGATTCCTGGCGTGCCGCGGACGCTGCTTGCAGCGTCCGAGGCGCACCCGCGGTCCGTTCCCCGCTCTCGCAGATCGGGGATCTGCGAGAGCGGGGACGTTACCGCGACCCCGACCGCAGCCCCATAAAAGACATTGCGTTAGCGCAATCCGCTAGCGCTAGCGCTAAACGGATTGCACTAACGCAATGTGACCCTAGCCTTAGCCCTTGGCCAGCTCCTCACAAGGTCTATGAGCAGCTTTGTGCAGACATCTGCAAATCACACAGGTGCAGGAAATGTCGGCCATTGAAACTAACACTGCATTGTCCACAAAAGGACTGGAACAGTTTGACAATATCTCAACAGTCAAAGGGTGTGAGCACTTTGCCTAACATTGGTCAGAGTGAGGTATGCACAGTCTGTTATGCACATGGACAGAAAAGTTTGTGTGAACGCATTCTCCATTACTGTAGAGCTTCTTAAGGCTGTGTGCACATATTCAGGATTTTTCGTGTTTTTTTCGCTATAAAAATGCAATAAACCAAAAAAAAACCCGCATATATTAAGCATCCTATTATTAGAATGCAATCCGCAATTTTTGTGCACATGTTGCGTTTCTTTCTGCGGCGGAATCGCATTCCGGAAAAAACCGCAGCATGTTCATTCTTTGTGCGGAATCATGGGGATTCCGCACACATAGAAATGCATTGCTCTGCTTACTTTCCGCATGGGGCTATGCCCACCATGCGGGAAGTAAGCGGATCATGTGCGGTTGGTACCCAGGGTGAAGGAGAGGAGACTCTCCTCCAGGTCCAGGGAACCATAAAATTGTTAAAAAAAAATAGAAAAAAAGAATTAAAATGAAAAAAATCATGATATTCTCACCTTCCGGCGTCCTCGGCAGTCTTCCCGCTTCTCGCGATGCTTCCAGTCCCAGTAATGCATTGCGAAAATGACCTGTGATGACGTAGTGGTCTCGCGAGACCGCTAGGTCATCTGGGGTCATGCCGCAAAGCATTACTGGGACCGGAGCATCGCGAGGAGCAGGAGAAAGGCTTTCGGGGACGCCGGAAGGTGAGAATATCATGATTTTTTTTTTTTTTATTATTTTTAACATTAGATCTTTTTAGTATTGATGCTGCATAGGCAGCATCAATAGTAAAAAGTTTGTCACACTTGTCAAACACTCTGTTTGACAAGTGTGACCAACCTGTCAATCAGTTTTCCAAGCGATGCCACAGATCGCTTGGAAAACGCTAGCATTCTGCAAGCTAAAAACGCTAGTGTTTAGTGGGAATACGCATGCCAATTCCACATGCGATATACCCACGGCAGGAGTTGCAAAATTTGCGCGGCAAATCTGCAACGTGTGCACTTAGCCTAACAGTATATCCCTCCCCGCATGCTCAAGCTGATTACTCAATGCACTTCATATACTGAAAAATGAACACATTCCTACCAAATACACATTATCGTCGTTGCAATGAAGAATTTAAAGAGTAACCCTCATTTTCATTTTAATTATATAAATCAATAATATCCATGAAAATAAGCAACTTTGCAATATATCTTATCAGAAAAATCTGCTTCTTTCTCTGCCAAATTAACCAGTCATTATCAAAATTCTCACCATTACAGAGATAGGAGAAGGCAGCTGCTACTGATAGGATTCTATGTAGATAGGAGGAGGGAGGAGCTAGAGGCAAAGCTCCTCCCTCCTCCTCCCCCTCCTATCGACATAGAATCTCATCAGCAGCTCCTGCCACCTCCTATCTCAGTAATGGGAATGTCTGTCTTTACTGGATACAGATTCTACCTTAAAATTGAGAATTTTGATAATGACTGATCAGTTCTGGCAGAGAAAGAAGCTATTTTTTCTGATAAGATTTGTATGTTACTAAGTTGCTAATTTTCACGTGTACTAGTGATTTATGAGATACAATTTATAATGATGGTTACTCTTTAAGGTTTAATCTGCTTTATGTTTTCTTGTTATTTAAAGGAAGTTGTCCAGTGAAAACAAGTCAACACCTATTCACAGGGATGATAACTTGCTGATCAGCGGGGTCTGACCTCTTGGACCTTGACCAATTAGCAAAAAAGGGAATTTTAATTCCTGACGAGGAACTTTTATTTCCATCATAAAATAGAGCGGTAGGTCAGACAACCAACTCCATTAACTTCCTATGTGGCTGCAAGAAAAATGTATGCAGCAGCGGGTGAGCACGTGCATGGCCGCTCCTTCCTGCATTCCAGTTCTGCTGATCAGTGAAGGTCTTAGCGATCAGACCCCCGCTGATCGACGAATTAAGGTCTCCTTCACATGTCCATGTTTGCAGTACGTGTGACATCTGTTTTTCTCACGGATACCAAACGTACCCATCATAACCTATTCTGCTATGCACATGTCTGTGTTTTTACATTGGCCATGCGTCTGCGTAAACCACATAGAGATAGATAGATCCAATTTGTACCGGTAGTACAGACGACAAGGGTCAAAACAAGTCTATAGATCCGTGTAAAACACGGACAACACACGGATGGCACCTACTACAGGAGAAGCTTTGTCATTTATTTTCTTTTGCCATACCGGAAAAACACTGATGACTCACTGATCCAAAACACTGATGACACCTATACTGTTTTTTCCGGTACCGGTCTTAATTTATTTTTCTCTAAAAGTGCTGAGCTCTATAGAAAATATCAGTCCCTGTAACTCTTGGTTTTTCTGTTACTTTTGTTAGATGATTAGCGTGCACTAATTTTCTTTTTGTATGCACTATGCCAGATCAATCTTTTATTCATGCTGCAAATGCCTGTATTGTATTGCCAGAAAAGTAAAAGACACTGAAGGAGGAACATGATACTGCGCTGATGGAGGAAAGGCTACACCGCTACTTTAACTTCTTATTAATTAGCTTAGTTATTTCCAAGAAGAAAAATAATTAAATATTTACAAGCAAGACCTTTAGACTAATCCTCAAAATACAGTATTCTTCATTTCACTCTTTAAAAACTTTTTACATGAACAGCAGATCAGAAGTTCATCTACACAATATGGGTAAGTCTATAGCATCCAAAAGTACAGTATACAGATTTTTTTTTTAGCTCACAATCAGAGGCGTAGCTAGGGTTTTGGTTCAAGGTGGCGAAGCTTCTGAGTGGGCCCCTAACTAGGTAACCTTGATTACAACTCGATGACGCACCCTAATAGTGGAGGAGAACCTCAGCAGATGACAGATGTTACTGAAAATAATTTCTATATAAAGACCAACATGGATATTACCGCCATATGGTCAGTGGTAGATACCAGTCCTACAGAACATATAAGAGATCACAGCACAGTTACAGATAATGTCTTACCGCTGACGTCATTTCTGATGGAATCATTCATTTTTCCAGTCTTTTCCATCTGATCCAGACCGACACAACTTCTTCCAGCCACGAGTTATCTGCAGAGAATACAACAAAGACACATTTCACTTCTCACATTCCAGCCCCATCACCATCTATTCCCAACCTGCACAAACCCCTCATCCTGCTGACACCCCAAATACTGAGCCGCTGCTGCCGTATGTGACCCTATTACTGCACCTGCTGTGTGGTTCTCTGTGCCCTCTAAATTCTAAAGCACCCCTCTATAATATAGTAATGCCAGGTGCAAATGTTCTAGAAAACAGTGCCCATATTTTGCCCCCTAGAAAGTAATAATGCCCTGTGTGCCCCTTTGATAGTCACAGTAACCTGAGTTCCCCTATAACAATAAGTGCCCACTTTACATTTAATAATGTCCTTAGTCTCCCCCCTGTCCAGCTTCCCTATATAGTTGTGGCCAAAAGTATTGACACCCCTGCAATTCTGTCAGATAATACTCAGTTTCTTCCTGAAATTGATTGCAATCACAAATTCTTTGGTATTATTATCTTCATTTAATTTGTCTTAAATGAAAAAACACAAAAGAGAATGAAGCAAAAAGCAAAACATTGATCATTTCACACAAAACTCCAAAAATGGGCCAGACAAAAGTATTGGCACCCTCAGCCTAATACTTGGTTGTACAACCTTTAGCCAAAATAACTGCGACCAACTGCTTCCATTAACCATCAATGAGTTTCTTACAATGCTCTGCTGGAATTTTAGACCATTCTTCTTTGGCAAACTGCTCCAGGTCCCTGATATTTGAAGGGTGCCTTCTCCAAAATGCCATTTTTAGATCACTCCACACGTGTTCTATGGGATTCAGGTCTGGACTCATTGCTGGCCACCTTAGAAGTCTCCAGTGCTTTCTCTCAAACCATTTTCTAGCGCTTTTTGAAGTGTGTTTTGGGTCATTGTCCTGCTGGAAGACCCATGACCTCTGAGGGAGACCCAGCTTTCTCACACTAGGCCCTACATTATGCTGCAAAACTTGTTGGTAGTCTTCAGACTTCATAATGTCATGCACACGGTCAAGCAGTCCAGTGCCAGAGGCAGCAAAGCAACCCCAAAACATCAGGGAACCTCCGCCATGTTTGACTGTAGGGACCGTGTTCTTTTCTTTGAATGCCTCTTTTTTTTCTCCTGTAAACTCTATGTTGATGCCTTTGCCCAAAAAGCTCTACTTTTGTCTCATCTGACCAGAGAACATTCTTCCAAAACATTTTAGGCTTTTTCAGGTAAGTTTTGGCAAACTCCAGCCTGGCTTTTTTATGTCTCAGGGTAAGAAGTGGGGTCTTCCTCGGTCTCCTACCATACAGTCCCTTTTCATTCAGACGCCGACGGATAGTACGGATTGACACTGTTGTACCCTCGGACTGCAGGGCAGCTTAAACTTGTTTGGATGTTAGTCGAGGTTCTTTATCCAACATCCGCACAATCCGCCACAGTGCCATGAGCTTTAAACTTCTCGATGACACTGCGCACAGTAGACACAGGAACATTCAGGTCTTTGGAGATGGACTTGTAGCCTTGAGATTGCTCATGCTTCCTCACAATTTGGTTTCTCAAGTCCTCAGACAGTTCTTTGGTGTTCTTTCTTTTCTCCATGCTCAATGTGGTACACACAAGGACACAGGACAGAGGTTGAGTCAACTTTAATCCATGTCAACTGGCTGCAAGTGTGATTTAGTTATTGCCAACACCTGTTAGGTGCCACAGGTAAGTTACAGGTGTTTATTACACAAATTAGAGAAGCATCACATGATTTTTTGAACAGTGCCAATACTTTTGTCCACCCCCTTTCTTATGTTTGGTGTGGAATTATATCCAATTTGGCTTTAGGACAATTCTTTTTTTTTTTTTCATTTAAGAAAAATTAAATGAAGATAATAATAACAAAGTATTTGTGTTTGCAATCATTTTCAGGAAGAAACTGAGTATTATCTGACAGAATTGCAGGGGTGTCAATACTTTTGGCCACAACTGTACACAATATGATGCTCGCTTATACACAGTATACTGATCCCTTAGTAGCCTCCAAACTGTTTGATGCTTCCAACACTGTATGATGGCCCTTTCACTGTAATCCGCACACTGTATGATGGCCCCCTCACTGTAATCTCCACACTGTATGATGCCCCTCTAGATAGCCTCCATAGAGTATAATGCACCAGATCGTCCTCAATATAGTATAATGCACCACATAGTCCTCAATATAGTATAGTGCACCAGAAAGTCCTCAACATAGTATAATGCACCAGATAGTCCTCAATATAGTAAAATGTAGCAGATAGTCCTCAATATAGTATAACGCACCAGATAGTCTTCAATATAGTATATGCACCTCCCATAGGCCTACTCTAGATTGTATAATGCACCCCCCATAGGCAGACTCTAGAGCACAAGGCAACACCGGTAGGCAGACTCTGTAGTATAAGGCAACACCCCCATAGGCAGACCTTGTACTATAAGGCAGCACCCCCATAGGCAGACCCTGTAGTATAAGGCAGCACCCCCATAGACAGACCCTGTACTATAAGGCAGCACCCCTATAGGCAGACCCTGTACTATAAGGCAGCACCCCCATAGGCAGACCCTGTAGTATAAGACAGCACCCCCATTGGCAGACCCTGTAGTATAAGGCAGCATCCCGCAGGCAGACCCTGTAGTATAAGGCAGCACCTCTATAGGCAGACCCTGTAGTATAAGACAGCACCCCCATTGGCAGACCCTACAGTATAAGGCAGCATCCCGCTGGCAGACCCTGTTGTATAAGGCAGCACCCCCATAGGCAGACCCTATACTATAAGGCAGCACCCGCATAGGCAGACCCTGTAGTATAAGACAGCACCCCCATTGGCAGACCCTGTAGTATAAAGCAGCATCCCGCAGGCAGACCCTGTAGTATAAGGCAGCACCCCCATAGGCAGACCCTGTAGTATAAGGCAGCACCCCCATAGGCAGACCCAGCACTATAAGGCAGCACCCTATAGGCAGACCCTGTACTATAAGGCAGCACCTCTATAGGCAGACCCTGTACTATAAGGCAGCACCCCCATAGGCAGACCCTGTCGTATAAGGCAGACCCCCATAGGTAGACCCTGTAGTAGAAGGTAGACCCCCATAGGCAGACCCTGTAGTATAAGACAGTACCCCCATAGGCAGACCCTGTAGTATAAGGCAAACCCCCATGGGCAGACTCTGTAGTATAAGGCAGACCCCCATAGGCAGACCCTGTAGTATAACGCAGACCCCACCATAGTCAGACTCTGTAGTATTAGGCAGACGCCCCAATAGGCAGACCCTGTAGTATAAGACAGACCCCCCATAGGCATACTATGTAGTATAAGACAGACCCCCCCATAGGCACACTCTGTAGTATTAGGCAGACCCCCATAGGCAGACCCTGTAGTATAAGGGAGACCCCCCATAGGCAGACCCTGTAATATAAGACAGACCTCCATTGGCAGACCCTATAGTATTAGGCAGATCCTGTAGTATAAGGCAGACCCCCCTTAGGCAGATCCTGTAGTATAAGGCAAACCCCCTTAGGCAGACCCTGTAGTATTAGGCAGCACCCCATAAAAAATAAATACTCGCCTCTCTTCTTCCTGGTTCCTGCGCTGCTCTGAGCGCCCGCTCATCTCCTGACAGTGGGCTCCGGGCAGTGACGTCATCGCGCCCGCTGTCAGCATCGCCGACATCAGACGCTGACAGGGGGATGATGGGGGAAGGAGCGCAGCTATCTATCCCTCATCATTGCGGTCAGCTGTATCAGCTAAGTGCCGGTACAGCTGACCTAGCGATTACAGTCGGGGGGCCCACTGCTGGCACCGGGGCCCCCACCTGCTCAGGGGCCCCATAGCAGCCTGTGGCAGAGCAGGGAGATCGATTTTCCCTGCTCTACCCCAGAAGGTAACTATCGGCTGCACACTGCGATACAGTTACAGTAGCGTAGCTCCAGGTGGGCCCTTCTGAGCACCGGGCCTGGGCCGCCCGCACCCTCTGCCCCCCGGTAGCTACGCTACTGCTCACAATGCTTTGTGATCTCAGTAAAACAATGTGATAGTTATATATTTGTACCTTTCTAAGATGCCACAAATGAAGAAAAAGAACACTGTTTCAGACAGACTGTAAGCAGGGAATTTTGGTTAATGTCTGCAATAATTAAAAGGACAAACCCAATATTGAAGGTGTTTTCAAGTTTTCGGAGTCGAGAGGCTCTTTTAAAAAGCAAAATTTGTTTTATTCACCCTCCACAGTTCCAGTGCCGAGTCTCTGCCTTTGCTGCCAATAATTGTTATTGTCGTCACATCAACAGCACTGAGGGCAATTAATGGGCTTATCAGCTCTGAGCAGCTCATGCCGTCTACTCGGAATGAGCTGCAATGCTCATTTATTCTCTACAGCACTGTTGACATTACGTTAGCATTGCCAATGTGGTATTCCACCAAGTGGCCAGTGTCCTGAACCCGAATCCCTAGTCCTGGTGCGACCAGTGTCCTGAACCCAAATCCCTGGTCCAGGTATGGCCAGGGTCCTGAACCCGAATCCTTGGTCCCGATGCGGTCAGTGCTTGAACTTAGTCTCCTGGTCCTGGTGCAGCCAATCCTGAATCTGAAGTCCCTGCTCCAAGATTGACTAGTGCCAGAACATTGTCCTCCTGTTCGTGTGGGGCCTTTCCCAGAGTCATTATACAGTGCCTTGCGAAAGTATTCGGCCCCCTGGAACTTTTCAACCTTTTCCTACATATCATGCTTCAAACATAAAGATACCAAATGTACATTTTTGGTGAAGAATCAACAACAAGTGGAACACAATTGTGAAATTGAACGAAATTTATTGGTTATTTTAAATTTTTGTGGAAATTCAAAAACTGAAAAGTGGGGCGTGCAATATTATTCGGCCCCTTTACTTTCAGTGCAGCAAATGCACTCCAGAAGTTCATTGTGGATCTCTGAATGATCCAATGTTGTCCTAAATGCCTAATGATGATAAATATAATCCACCTATGCGTAATCAAGTCTTAAATTGCTTGCAGCACAGAGAGCATCATGAAGACCAAGGAACACAACAGGCAGGTCTGTGATACTGTTGTGGAGAAGTTTAAAGCCGGATTTGGATAAAAAATGATTTCCAAAACTTTAAATATCCAAAGGAACACTGTGCAAGCGATCATATTGAAATGGAAGGAGTATCATACCACTCCAAATCTACCAAGACCCGGCCGTCCCTCTAAACTTTCATCTCAAACAAGTATAAGACTGATCAGAGATGCAGCCAAGATGGCCCATGATCACTCTGGATGAACTGCAGAGATCTACAGCTGAGGTGGGACAGTCTGTCGATAGCACAACAATCAGTCATACACTGCACAAATCTGGCCTTTATGAAAGAGTGGCAAGAAGAAAGCCATTTCTCAAAGATATCCATAAAAAGTGTTGTTTAAATTTTGCAACAAGCCAGCTGGGAAACACACCAACCATGTGGAAGAAGGTGCTCTAGTCAGATGGAACCAAAATTGAACTTTTTGGCAACAATGCCAAACAATATGTTTGGAGTAAAGGCAACACAGCTCATCACCCTGAACACACCATCCCCACTCTCAAACGTGGTGGCTGCATCATGGTTTGGATCTGCTTTTCTTCAGCAGGGACAGGAAAGATGGTTAAAATTGATGGGTAGATGGATGGAGCCAAATACAGGACCATTCTTGAAGAAAACCTGTTGGAGTCTGCAAAAGACCTGAGACTGGGACGGAGATTTGTCTTCCAACAAGACAATGATCCCAAACATAAAGAAATTTACAATGGAATGGTTCACAAATAAACTTATCCAGGTGTTAGAATGGTCAAGTCAAAGTCCAGACCTCAATCCAATCGAGAATCTGTGGAAAGAGCTGAAAACTGCTGTTCACAAATGATCTCCATCAAACCTCACTGAGCTCGAGCTGTTTGCCAAGGAAGAATGGGCAAGAATTTCAGTCTCCCAATGTACAAAACTGATAGACATACCCCAAGTGCATTGCAGCTGTAAGCACAGCAAAAGGTTGAGCAACAAAGTATTAAGTTAAAGGGGCCGAATAATATTGCACGCCCCACTTTTCAGTTTTTGAATTTCCACAAAAATTTAAAATAACCAATAAGTTTCGTTCAACTTCACAATTGTGTTCCACTTGTTGTTGATTCTTTACCAAAATTTACATTTTGTATCTTTGTGTTTGAAGCATGATATGTGGGAAAAGGTTGAAAAGTTCCAGGGGACCGAATACTTTTGCAAGGCACTGTACAAGACCTGAGAGTCTGAACGTTTCCCTATCCAAGTATCCAAACTGCTAGAACCTATCTCTGAAATTCCAGTGTGAGTCTCCCTATCAGTAACCATTGTGCAGTGAACCTAAACCTATTAGTCTGCAAGGAGCCTGAGTCTGTGTCAGCCAACCTGACCCCTGGGGTCATCAGCTGCAGTACCAGGATCTGCCCAGGAGCAGTACCTGGTGGCTACTTGCATCCCAGTCTGTCTCCACCATCAGCAGCTCTAGTGAATACCAGGTAGCTGCTTAGCCAACCCCCTCCTAAGGAGGCCCAGCCCTGTAGCACAGTGGGTCCACAAATCCACGTGTGCCATCGCTGAGCATAACATGGAGTTATCGTACATCCTAGCCGTATGCCAGTTACATTTTCGATATCTCGGGAACGGGTTGAACACCCACCGGTTCTAGCATCCCGGGGTAAGAAGCACGTAGAACAGCTAGTAGAAGGCAGGTAGTAAAACCATGTTTGGTCCCCAAGCATAACGTGGGCCAGATCTGATGGCACCAAAGCTGCCTCCCTTTGACCTTCTGTTGAGAAGTTATGACCCATCATAGGTTTTGGAGTTTCAGCTACCTGACCCAAGGGGAGAGAAACTAGGTCCATCGCGGGAGCGGAAAAGGGAGTGACCAACCAAAGGGTTAATGCTCATGAAAGACTGTGGGCGGTGTTGTCTTTTAAGGGAGGTTACGCCATGTATCATGTTGAAAAAGACCGGAAACCACTGGCACCCCCCTCCTCCCATGTGGCTGCCATCACCAAGGCCTAACAACAAATGAATAACTGACTTTTGTATCATCTGCTTATACTTATTGTGCTACAACCTGTACTTGCATATCTGACCACTGTATACAGTATGTATAGCCATTGTGGCAACAGTGTTTTGTCTACTGATTTGCCGTTAAGGCCATTAAATATCTTATTTAACTTTGGGCTGCTCTTTTCTCTCGATCCACAAATCCACACTTCTGTATTCTCAGTTAAATATCACATGCTATCTGGGATGGTTTCTGGCCTGATATAATCCAGTTAGCAGACCTGGCTTATATCTAAAGAAGCAGCTACTGTGCAGATCATCATTCTCCACATTACCCGTTCTGATGTGTGCAGATTTGGGATTCAACATCAGCCTATGTCTAGGAGCCTGTCTCAAATGGTCTGATACGCATCTATCACAGTGACAAAATACATAAGAAAGGCTGGCTATGAGGGACATATGTCCCCCACATCTTGATGTGGAGGACATAAACCGGGCTGGCTGCGAGAAGATACGCGGGGCTGACTGTGGGAGCTATCACAAAAGGGTCTCTGCGGACATAATTTTATATCAGAGATTGTTGGGGCCATTATACTTGGAGCTGTTGGGGACATTATTCCTCGGCTGGTGGACATCATACTGTATAGGATATGGGGGGTATGATTGCATAGGGGTCTGTGCAGGGAATCATATTGTATAGAGTGCTGTGGGAGACATCATACTGTATATTAGGGGCTGTGGTGGACATCATAGTTTATACAGGGGATGTTGTGGATATTACACTGTATAGATCAGGAGTGTCAAACTGCATTCCTCGAGGGCCGCAAACCATGCGTGTTTTCAAGATTTCCTTAGCATTGCACAAGGTGCTGCAATCATTATGTGTGTAGGTGATTAAATTATCACCTGTGCAGTACAAGGAAATCCTGAAAACATGACCTGTTTGCAGCCCTCGATGAATGCAGTTTGACACCCCTGGTATAGATGGCTGTTGTCAACATCATACTGTGTAGGGTAACAGTGTGAAGGGGGATACAGTTTGGAGAGGACAATGAAGCCATAGTTGGTGAAACACGCATCAAGGTTCTCCACACACATCTTCTGGGGTGCTTTTTTGTTACCCTACACATCATGTCACAAGGTAATGTTGCCATTTATTAGCATGGAATGTTTTGGTTTTTACATATCTTCTATTATATTAACTGATATAAGGACACCAGCACTACTGATTGTTTGAGCGCTTGTCTTAACCCATAAGCTGTGCTCCTTTACCTTTTCTATACTGCTGTCATGACTGATATGTTCAATAAGTGTACCATATAAAATCTTTCTTTTTTTTTTTTGCACTTTATATAAAGACCAGCCAATCTTTTTATCTATAGATCTGTTGCTATTTAGCCAAACTGCATCATTCATGCATATTTATTAATGTTGACTTTTTATGTAAATGGACGGCCATTTTGGATGGCACAGCACTGTTTAAGGAATGTGCCACTGACTGCGGTGCCCCTTCCCCCCATTCCATTCACTTGGCACTGCCCTTCTCTCCCTCCCCTTTTCTGTTAAGTGTGAATGGTTTGGTTCATTTTATGTTGGCCAATGAGAGCCCGTCAGGCTATTTTCAACCCTCCCCCCACCTGTACCTGGTATAAAACAGCAGCAGCTGCATGGACCCTCCTCTTCCCCTTTGGGTCCCGGAGGTGCTCGTCTGTGCTGTCTGGTAAAGAGTGGTGTGATGGCCGATCCCATCTTGGACATGCTGCATGTCAGGGCGTTGCAGGAGGGTGAGCACTGGGTGCAGGCTCTGATTTCAGGGCTTAGTGCCTGTCTTCCTCCTTCGGCTGCCGCAGTGTCTGGAGGCCGGCGGTCCATGAGGTGTTCCCGCCATTCCCTTTCCTGCTCTGCGAGGCGGGCGTTCATGCAACAGCCGGGCAGCCAGGGCGGCCCCACCCACCCCAGCTCTGCACACTGTAGCCTTGCCTCCTCTCTTTCAGAGCGCTGTAGCTCCGCCCCCCCATCTCTGTGCTGCTCATCCTGCCGCTGCTGAGGCTTTCCCTCCTTCTGTCAGGCGCTAACATGCGCGCTATTCAGATGGAGGGAATAGGCATAATCTTTCTCTGGCTACTCTCTCTGCTCCGCAGCCTGCCGAGTCAGTAAAGATATACTCAGGCCGGTCAGAGAGGGTGGCTCCGCCAACTGTATCCCAGCCCAGTCTCCCCCCCCCTCCCACAGGTCGGCGTGCAGGGCACTCTGGGCGCCATTACTGAGGATCCAGTTTTAACCCCTCAGCCTCAGTATTATTTCAGCCCCCACATAATTTACAGATGGGGTCAAGAGGCAGTACCTTGGCCTCTGCAGATGACTCTGCTGAGCCACTACTAGTAAGCACACAGCAAAGCACGCAGCAAACTTCTGGTGGGCCCCCCTGCCTGAAGGTGTCAGCACGGATGCTGGTAGTAATGTTGATCTTGGGGTGGTTGTAGCCCCTGCTGTGCCTCAACGGGCTTCTTCAATTTTGGCTACTGCCACGCCACATCTAACGAGGCTGTATCACATAGGCGTAGACACCGTGATTCTAGTTCATCATCATCTGAATCACCACATCATCATCGTCACCATGGACACTGCTTCTCATGCTAGCGTAGCAAGCGTTCCACGCATGAGCGCTGGAGGTCCGGATCTCACAGGAGGGGTCATAGGTCAGGGTCCTCAAGATGGCGCTCTCCATCATCATTGGAGTCTTCGAGCGCATCGACGAGTCCCGATTATCAGCCTCATTCTCATAGTGAGAGAGCCAATGTCAGCTTCCAGGGCATCCAGCCTGGCCAAGTCAAGAGTAGCGTCCAGGGCTGACAGCCTGACTCTTACTCACCCAACCGTCGATCCAGGGACTGGAGTTCCTCCATCAAGCGGAGTCCCTCCTCTTGCGGTAGATTTGGATGAGTACAACTTTTCTTTTGCAGGTAAAAATGTCAATTCTGATTTTTTACCGGCCCTTAAGGCTTTGATTGAGCAATTTGCGACACCGGTTGGTGATACACTAGTAAATCAAAAAAATTCAGGAAAAAAGTCAAGCCACCGCTAGCCAGTATATTTAAAGATTCCCTTTATTGCGGGATTAGCCCACTTGATTCTCATTTAGATACTGAAACCAAGAATATAATATGGTCAAATGATTATATACAGTAGATACAGTATATGGTCATTAGTATCAGTGGATCAGCATACGATTGATAAAGAGAGGAGACTTAATGATAGGCTGTTTGATAGGAGCAGGCAGGAGGTCACAAAAACCATGAGCAATTGGTTAGATGCTTTTGCGGTTTTGGGCTGTGTCATGGGCCAGAAACATCCAGAACAGTGTTCTGATTTGTTCATTTATCAGGACATGATTTACACTTCTTATAAGGCCGACGGCGGTTCCGCCTGGTGGCGCTACGATGAGGAGTTCCGGAGGCGGCTGGCCCTGCAGCCTGAAATAAGGGGGGTAAAAGCTACGGACATGTGGATCAGGTAAATGCTTTCCCCAAAACAGCCCCCCTTTCCAACAGCGGCCACTAGTCAACCCACAACAGCAGGTCACAACTCAGTTGTCATCCGGAGAGCCTGCTGGTTATTCAGTGAGGGACACCGTCGTTTCTTTGGGTTATGCAAGTATAAGCATGAATGCTCTTCCTGCAGAGGAGCTCATCCTGTGGCCCGCTGTCCCCATCCCACGAGCAAACTTCCAGTCAAGTCTGTCTCTAGTGAAAGCAGGGAACATAAGGACCCGGGTGAGCGTATCCGTGATGGATCCTTGGCTCAACTGTTATCCTAATAAAGACGCAGCAGGCCAACTTCGATTTGGTTTTTCATATGGGTTTTTTATCCCTTTCAAATGTAGCAGATCCCCTTCGTTTGGTGCGAATTTGAAATCTGCCCGGGACCACTCTGAGGTTTTGCGTGAGAAGATTGCCAAAGAAGTGAAGTTAGGCAGGATTGCGGGCCCATTCAAAGCTCCTCCTTTTTGGAACTTTAGAGTTTCCCCTTTGGGTTTAGTTCCGAAAAAGGAACCTGGCACGTTTCGTCTTATACACCATCTTTCCTACCCAAAAGGTGTGTCTGTTAATGAGGGAATTTCCCCGCAGGACGCATCGGTGTCATATTTTTCCTTTGGCAGGGCAGTAGCCTTGGTCCACCAGGCATGAGCCGATGCTCTCCTGGCAAAGTCTGATATCGAATCTGCCTTCCGTCTCTTTCCAGTTCACCCTGATTGTTTTCACCTTTTAGGATGTCAGGTGGATGATGGTTTTTATTACGACATGTGCCTCCCGATCGGTTGTTCCATATCTTATTTTTTTTGGTTTGGGTTGTTAGATCCGGAACGGGTTACAGGTCTGTCATACACTATTTGGACGATTTTCTATTTGTGGGACCAAAAGATTCAAGCGTTTGTTCGCAGTTGTTAAATTATTTCAAAGATATAAACCCACCAGTTTGGGGTTCCGTTATCTGCAGAAAAATCTGTCGGTCCAGTTAAAACCCTATCGTTCTTGGGGATTGAAATTGACACTGAGAACATGGCTTATCGTTTACCTGTGGAAAAAGTGGAGAGCTGATGTACATGATTGAAGGTTTTTGTTCCGTTAAAAAAGTTACACTCCACCAAATGCAATCCCTACCCGGGCTATTGGTTTTTGCCTGTAAAGTCATGCCGGTGGGTAGAGTTTTTCACAGTGTTAGTCATTAGCGACAAGAGGGGCTACCCTCCCCGCTCATAAAATCCAGCTAAGGGCGGAGTCACACTACAGCGAGATATGGCCGAGTCTCGCTGGTTAAAAGCAAGCTCTGGCACCGGCACTCCGAAGCGGAGCGTGCAGCTCCATGTATTGCTATGCGGCCGCACGTCCCACTCTGGAGTGCTATTGCCAGAGCTTGCTTTTAACCAGCGAGACTCGGCCGTATCTCACTCTGTGTGATCCCAGCCTAACAAGAAGTTTACCGGCAGATTTGGAGGTTTGGAAAACATTTTTTATTTCATTCAATGGCCGTACTTGTTTCATGTCTTCAGAAATTACCAGCCAGCAAAATCTGCACTGTAATATAGTGTTTCTTCCCTTCTGAACTGCACTGTGCCTCAAAAGTAGTTTTCGACCACATATGGGGTATCGGTGAACTCCGGAGAAATTGCAAAACAATTTTTGGGGTTCATTTTCTCCTGTTACCCTTGTGATTTATCTGGGAAAATTGGGAAAACAGTTGTTTTCCTCCACATATTGAGTATCTGCGCACTCAGGAGAAATTGCACAACAAATTGTATGGAACAATTTCTCTTTTTACCTTATGAAAGTACAAAGTTTGGAGCTACAAAGATTTATTTGGGAAAAATATGATTTTTTTTTTATTTTCATGGCTCTACGTTATAAACTTTTGTAAAGCACCTGTGGGTTCAAGGTGCTCAATACACATCTAGATAAGTTCCCTAAGGGTTCTAGTTTCCAAAATGGTGTCAATTGTTAGCGATTTCCACTGCTTAGGCACATTAGGGGCTCTCCAAACATGACATGGCGTCCGCTAATTATGCCAGCAAATTTTACATTCAAAAAGTGAAATGGCGCTTCTTCACTTCCAAGCCCTGCCGTGTGCCCAAACAGTAGATTTCCCCCACATATGGGATATCGACATGCTCAGGAGAAATTGCACAACAGATTATATGGTCCATTTTCTCCTCTTTCCCTTACGACAGTAAAAAAAATTACCGTATATACTCGAGTATAAGCCGACCTCCCTAATTTTGCCACAAAAAACTGGGAAAACTTAATGACTCGAGTATAAGCCTAGGGTGGAAAATGCAGCAGCTACCGGTAAATGTCAAAAGTAAAATTAGATACCAATAAAAGTAAAATTAATTGAGACATCAGTAGGTTAAGTGTTTTTGAATATCCATATTGAATCAGGAGCCCCATTAAATGCTCCATATTAAAATATGCCCCATATAATCCTGCATAAAGGGTAATAAGGGCCCCATAAGATGCTCCATAGACACATTTGCCCAATATAATGCTGCACAAACGTTATGGCCCCATAAGATGCTCCATACAGACACTTGCCCCATTATAGTGCTGCACAAACGTTATGGCTCCATAAGATGATCCAAACAGTCACTTGCCCCTTATAGTGCTGCGCAATCGTTATGGCCCCATAAGATGCTCCATATAGTCACTTGCCCCCTTATAGTGCTGCACAATCGTTATGGCCCCATAAGATGCTCCATACAGTCACTTGCCCCATTATAGTGCTACACAATCGATATGGCCCCATAAGATGCTCCATACAGTCACTTGCCCCCTTATAGTGCTGCACAATCGTTATGGCCCCATAAGATGATCCATACAGTCACTTGCCCATTATAGTGCTGCACAATCGTTATGGCCCCATAAGATGCTCCATACAGTCACTTGCCCCCTTATAGTGCTGCACAAACGTTATGGCCCCATAAGATGCTCCATAAAGTCACTTGCCCCCTTATAGTGCTGCACAATCGTTATGGCCCCATAAGATGCTCCATACAGTCACTTGCCCCATTATAGTGCTGCACAATCGATATGGCCCCATAAGATGCTCCATACAGTCACTTGCCCCCTTATAGTGCTGCACAATCGTTATGGCCCCATAAGATGATCCATACAGTCACTTGCCCCTTATAGTGCTGCACAATCGTTATGGCCCCATAAGATGCTCCATACAGTCACTTGCCCCCTTACACTGCTGCACAAACGTTATGGCCCCATAAGATGCTCCATACAGTCACTTGCCCCATTATAGTGCTGCACAATCGTTATGGCCCCATAAGATGATCCATACAGTCACTTGCCCCCTTATAGTGCTGCACAAGCGTTATGGCCCCATAAGATGCTCCATACAGTCACTTGTCCCTTATAGTGCTGCACAATCGTTATGGCCCCTTAAGATGCTCCATACAGTCACTTGTCTCTTATAGTGCTGCACAATCGTTATGGCCCCATAAGATGATCCATACAGTCACTTGCCCCCTTATAGTGCTGCACAAGCGTTATGGCCCCATAAGATGCTCCATACAGTCACTTGTCCCTTATAGTGCTGCACAATCGTTATGGCCTTATAAGATGCTCCATACAGTCACTTGTCTCTTATAGTGCTGCACAATCATTATGGCCCCATAAGATGATCCATACAGTCACTTGCCCCCTTATAGTGCTGCACAAGCATTATGGCCCCATAAGATGCTCCATACAGTCACTTGTCCCTTATAGTGCTGCACAATCGTTATGGCCCCATAAGATGATCCATACAGTCACTTGCCCCATATGCTGTGGCTGCGATAAAAACAAAAATCACATACCTCTCCATCGCTCAGGACCCCAGCACTTTCACCTGCTCCTCATTCGGGTGCGGCTCCGTCTAGCACTGACGTTCAGCAGAGGGCGCGCACTGACCACGTCATCGTGCCCTCTGACCTGAGTGTCACTGCCAGAGGACGCTGATGACGGAGCCGCACCAGAATGAGGAGAGGTAAATATCGCGCAGCGCTGCGCTCCCCCTCCCCATATACTTACCTGCTCCTGGCCTGGTGCAGTCCCTGCTTCTCCCAGCGCTGCATATTCTTCCTGTACTGAGCGGTCACTGTTACCGCTCAGTACAGGAAGAATATGCAGCGCTGGAAGAAGCAGGGACGTGCAGGGACCACGCCAGGAGCAGGTAAGTATGACTAGACAGCTCCCGCTCCCCATCCCCTGCCGACCCCTGGGTATGACTTGAGTATAAGCCGAGAGGGGGACTTTCAGCCCAAAAAAATGGGCTGAAAATCTCAGCCTATACTTGAGTATACACGGTAGGTCTGAAGGAAATTGTTTGTGAAAGAAAAGTAAATGTTTAATTTTCCTTCCACAATCCAAAAATTCATGTGAAGCACCTGAATTGTTAATAAACTTCTTGAATGTGGTTTTGAGTTCCTTGAAGGTTGCAGTTTTTAGAATGGTGTCATTTTGGGGTATTTTCTGTCATATAGGCCCCTCAGTCACTTCAAATGTGAGGTGGTCCATAAAAATTTTTTTTTGCAAATTTTGTTGTAAAAATGAGAAATCGCTGGTCAACCTTTAACCCTTATAACTTCCTAACAGAGAAAAATTAGGTTTCAAAAATTGCGCTGATGTAAAGTAGGCATGTGGGAAATGTTATTTATTAACTGTTTTGTGCAATATGACTCTCTGACTTGAGGACATAAAAATGAAAAGATTGAAAATTGCGAAATTTTCAAACTTTTCTGCAACTTTTCATTTTTTTCACAAATAATCGCAAACCATATCACTGAAATGTTACCGCTATCAAGAAGTACAATATGTCATGAGAAAAATCTCAGAATCAGTGAGATCCATTGAAGCGTTCCAGAGTTATGACCTCATAAATTGACATTAGTCAGAATTGTAACAATTGGCCTTGTCAGGAAGGTGAAAACTGGCTTCGGAGCTATTAATGCTGATCAAATTTTAAAAGAACAACAAATTGATGGAGTAATGTCTGACACTATCAAGTTATAGTCGAGAATGCTGGCACTACAACATCCTAATAGTGATTTTTTGGAATTTAAAGATTCTGCCATAAAAGTGTTGAGCCTGGGCATACCATTAGAGATGAGCAAATTTGTTCGTTTTTTATCCACGAATCTGATTTTGACATATTCATGCCATATTCGAACACTATTCATGCCGAATGTATGTTTAATGATGGGTCCAAACATATTCGGAAATTTCTACTCCCATTGACTCTAATGACGTTGTGCTGTGTTCGACGAATATTGCAAAAACAATATTCGATGCAGATCGTATTCGGAACCGAATCTGAACAAATTTGCTCAAATCTACACACCAATCAGACTGTGCCAGTCCATACAGAACTGATTGATTTATATCAAAATCCAAGGGATGTTTATAAAGTGTTGAATGACCAAGAACGTGATGTCTCTGCCAAACCTTTTGTTGTTCACTGAGCTCTGCGTGTCACACTGACTATAACAGACACCAGGAACAGCGACAGAGACTCAAGACTGGACTCCGTGAGGGTGAGTTTACTTTCAAGAAAAATGTCTACTCCTGAAGATGGGTTTTCTGTAAAATACCTTTATTTATTATGCTTTGCTTATATAGCGCTATCATTTTCCTCAGCGCTTTACATTCATTATCATTGCTGTCCCCAGTGGGGCTCACAACAATCTTTGTGAGTATGTCTTTGGAATGTGTGAGGGAAACCAAAGAACCCAGAGGAAACCCACGTAAACACAGGGAGAACATACACACTCCTTGAAGATGTTGTCCTTGGTGGGATTTGAACCTAGGACTCCAGCACTGCCATGCTAAACACTGAGCCACCGTGCTGCCTTTAAGTATGGTCTCAATTGGAGACCATACTTGTGACGATGATTATCATTTTGCAGTAGATGATGTTAATCTGTTCATGTTGGTACTCTGCAAGTAATATATTCACCCCACCAGCACAGTGAAATCAGAGTCTGGTGGGGTAATTGGGTGATTTGTGTGCAGATTGTGCATCGGCTTGGCCTGTCATGAGACTTGGTCATTTGGCCAAATAGGATGCTTGGTAATTTCTATTACCTATTGAGCTTTTTTTTCTAGATACAGTATTTTGAATGACAATCGTCCTAAACAACCTTTGTACTGCTATTCCTCTACTCTTTGATTATACAGTTGTGCGAAAAAGTGTTTGCCCCCTCCCTGATTTCCTATTCTTTTCCATGTTTGCCACACTTAAATGTTTCAGGTCACCAAACAAATTTGAATATTTGTTACATTTTACAATTTTGAATATTTTATGTTACACGAGTAACATAAAATGCAGTTTTTATACGAAGGTCTTTATTATTAAGGAAAAAAGAAATCCAAACCTACTGGGCCCTGTGTGCAAAAGTGATTAGCCCCCCCTTAAAACATAAATTACAGTGGGGAAAAAAGTATTTAGTCAGCCACCAATTGTGCAAGTTCTCCCATTTACAAAGATGAGAGAGGCCTGTAATTGACCTCATAGGTAGACCACAACTATGAGAGTCAAAATGAGAAAACAAATCCAGAAAATCACATTGTCTGATTTTGCAAGATTTATTTTGCAAATTATGGTGGAAAATAAGTATTTGGTCATTAAGAAAAGTTCATATCAATATTTTGTTATATATCCTTTGTTGGCAATGACAGTGGTTAAACCGTTTCTGTAAGTCTTCACAAAGTTGGCACACACTGTTGGTGGTATGTTGGCCCATTCCTCCATAAAAACTTTTTTTTCCCACTGTAACTGTGGTTTATCACATCTTTGGGAAGCGGATATCAAATTCCCTAGCCACACTACACAGGCCTAATTACTGCCACACCTGTTATCAATCAAGAAATCTCTTAACCCCTTTACCCCCAAGGGTGGTTTGCACATTAATGACCGGGCCAATTTTTACAATTCTGACCACTGTCCCTTTATGAGGTTATAACTCTAAAACGCTTCAACGGATCCCAGTGAATCTGACAATGTTTTCTCGTGACATATTGTACTTCATGACAATGGTAAAAATTATTTGATAGTACCTGCGTTTATTTGTGAAAAAATGGAAATTTGGCAAAAATTATGAAAATTTCGCAATTTTCCAAATTTGAATTTTTATGCAATTAAATCACAGAGATATGTCACACAAAATACTTAATAAGTAACATTTCCCACATGTCTACTTTACATCAGCACAATTTTGGAACCAAAATTTTCTTTTGTTAGGGAGTTATAAGGGTGAAAAGTTGACCAGCAATTTCTCATTTCTACAACATCATTTTTTTTTAGGGACCACATCTCATTTGAAGTCATTTTGAGGAGTCTATATGATAGAAAATACCCAAGTGTGACACCATTCTAAAAACTACACCCCTCAAGGTGCTCAAAACCACATTCAAGAAGTTTATTAACCCTTCTGGTGCTTCACAGGAATTTTTTGAATGTTTAAATAAAAATGAACATTTAACTTTTTTTCACAAAACATTTAATTCAGCTCCAATTTGTTTTATTTTACCAAGGGTAACAGGAGAAATTGGACCCCAAACATTGTTGTACATTTGTCCTGAGTACGCCAATACCCCACATGTGGGGGTAAACCACTGTTTGGGCGCATGGCACAGCTCGGAAGCGAAGGAGCGCCATTTGACTTTTCAATGCAAAATTGACTGGAATTGAGATGGGACGCCATGTTTCGTTTGGAGAGCCCCTGATGTGCCTAAACATTGAAACCCCCCACAAGTGACACCATTTTGGAAAGTAGACCCCCTATGGAACTTATCTAGAGGTGTGGTCAGCACTTTGACCCACCCAGTGCTTCACAGAAGTTTATAATGCAGAACCGTAAAAATAAAAAATCATATTTTTTCACAAAAATTATCTTTTCGCTCCCAATTTTTTATTTTTCCAAGGGTAAGAGAAGAAATTGGACCCCAAAAGTTGTTGTACAATTTGTCCTGAGTACGCTGATACCCCATATGTGGGGGTAAACCACTGTTTGGGCGGATGGGATAGCTCGGAAAGGAAGGAGCGCCGTTTGACTTTTCAATGCAAAATTGACAGGAATTGAGATGAGACGCCATGTTGCGTTTGCAGAGCCCCTAATGTACCTAAATAGTAGAAACCCCTCACAAGTGACACCATTTTGGAAAGTAGACCCCCTAAGGAACTTATCTAGATGTGTGGTGAGCGCTTTGACCCACCAAGGGCTTCACAGAAGTTTATAATGGAGAGCCGTAAAAATAAAACAAAAATTTTTTCCCACAAAAATTATTTTTTAGCCCCCAGTTTTGTATTTTCCCGAGGGTAACAGGAGAAATTGGACCCCAAAATTTTTTGTCCAATTTGTCCTGAGTGCGCTGATACCCCACATGAGGGGGGGGACCACTGTTTGGGCGCATGGGAGGGCTCGGAAGGGAAGGAGCTCCATTTGGAATGCAGACTTAGATGGAATGGTCTGCAGGTGTCACATTGCATTTGCAGAGCCCCTAATGTACCTAAACAGTAGAAACCCCCCACAAAAATGACACCATTTTGGAAACTAGACCCCCTAAGGAACTCATCTAGATGTGTTGTGAGAGCTTTGAACCCCCAAGTGTTTCACTACAGTTTGTAACGCAGAGCCGTGAAAATTAAAAAAAAAATCTTTCCCCCAAAAATTATTTTTTAGCCCCCAGTTTTGTATTTTCCCGAGGGTAAGAGGAGAAATTCGACCCCAAAAGTTGTTGTCCAATTTGTCCTGAGTACGATGATACCCCATATGTTGGGGGGAACCACCGTTTGGGCGCATGGGAGGGCTCGGAAGGGAAGGAGTGCCATTTGGAATGCAGACTTAGATGGAATGGTCTGCAGGCGTCACATTGCGTTTGCAGAACCCCTAATGTACCTAAACAGTAGAAACCCCCCACAAGTGACCCGATATTGGAAACTAGACCCCCCAGGGAACTTATCTAGATGTGTTGTGAGAACTTTGAACCCCCAAGTGTTTCACTACAGTTTATAACGCAGAGCCGTAAAAATAAAAAATCTTTTTTTTCCCACAAAAATTATTTTTTAGCCCCCAGTTTTGTATTTTCCCAAGGGTAACAGGAGAAATTGGACCTCAACAGTTGTTGTCCTATTTGTCCTGAGTACGCTGAGTATGCTGATACCCCATATGTTGGGGTAAACCCCTGTTTGGGCACACGGGAGAACTCGGAAGGGAAGAAGCACTGTTTTACTTTTTCAACGCAGAATTGGCTGGAATTGAGATCGGACGCCATGTCGCTTTTGGAGAGCCCCTGATGTGCCTAAACAGTGGAAACCCCCAAATTATAACTGAAACCCTAATCCAAACACTCCCCTAACCCGAATTCCAACGGTAACCCTAACCACACCTCTAACCCTGACACACCCCTAACCCTAATCCCAACCCTATTCCCAACTGTAAATGTAATCTAAACCCTAACTGTAACTTTAGCCCGACCCAAACTGTAGCCCTAGCCCTAACCCTAGCCCTAGTCCTAACCCTAACCCTAGCCCTAACCCTAGCCCTAACCCTAGCCCTAACCCTAGCCCTAGCCCTAACCCTAGCCCTAACCCTAACCCTAGCCCTAACCCTAACCCTAGCCCTAACCCTAACCCTAGCCCTAGCCCTAGCCCTAGCCCTAATGGGAAAATGGAAATAAATACATTTTTTTAATTTTTCCCTAACTAAGGGGGTGATGAAGGGGGGTTTGATTTACTTTTATAGTGGGTTTTTTAGCGGATTTTTATGATTGGCAGCCATCACACACTGAAAGACGCTTTTTATTGCAAAAAATATTTTTTGCGTTACCACATTTTGAGAGCTATAATTTTTCCATATTTTGGTCCACAGAGTCATGTGAGGTAACATACATAGTAACATAGTAACATAGTTAGTAAGGCCGAAAAAAGACATTTGTCCATCCAGTTCAGCCTATATTCCATCATAATAAATCCCCAGATCTACGTCCTTCTACAGAACCTAATTGTATGATACAATATTGTTCTGCTCCAGGAAGACATCCAGGCCTCTCTTGAACCCATCGACTGAGTTCGCCATCACCACCTCCTCAGGCAAGCAATTCCAGATTCTCACTGCCCTAACAGTAAAGAATCCTCTTCTATGTTGGTGGAAAAACCTTCTCTCCTCCAGACGCAAAGAATGCCCCATTGTGCCCGTCACCTTCCTTGGTATAAACAGATCCTCAGCGAGATATTTGTATTGTCCCCTTATATACTTATACATGGTTATTAGATCGCCCCTCAGTCGTCTTTTTTCTAGACTAAATAATCCTAATTTCGCTAATCTATCTGGGTATTGTAGTTCTCCCATCCCCTTTATTAATTTTGTTGCCCTCCTTTGTACTCTCTCTAGTTCCATTATATCGTTCCTGAGCACCGGTGCCCAAAACTGGACACAGTACTCCATGTGCGGTCTAACTAGGGATTTGTACAGAGGCAGTATAATGCTCTCATCATGTGTATCCAGACCTCTTTTAATGCACCCCATGATCCTGTTTGCCTTGGCAGCTGCTGCCTGGCACTGGCTGCTCCAGGTAAGTTTATCATTAACTAGGATCCCCAAGTCCTTCTCCCTGTCAGATTTACCCAGTGGTTTCCCATTCAGTGTGTAATGGTGACATTGATTCCTTCTTCCCATGTGTATAACCTTACATTTATCATTGTTAAACCTCATCTGCCACCTTTCAGCCCAAGTTTCCAACTTATCCAGATCCATCTGTAGCAGAATACTATCTTCTCTTGTATTAACTGCTTTACATAGTTTTGTATCATCTGCAAATATCGATATTTTACTGTGTAAACCTTCTACCAGATCATTAATGAATATGTTGAAGAGAACAGGTCCCAATACTGACCCCTGCGGTACCCCACTGGTCACAGCGACCCAGTTAGAGACTATACCATTTATAACCACCCTCTGCTTTCTATCACTAAGCCAGTTACTAACCCATTTACACACAATTTCCCCCAGACCAAGCATTCTCATTTTGTGTACCAACCTCTTGTGCGGCACGGTATCAAACGCTTTGGAAAAATCGAGATATACCACGTCCAATGACTCACCGTGGTCCAGCCTATAGCTTACCTCTTCATAAAAACTGATTAGATTGGTTTGACAGGAGCGATTTCTCATAAACCCATGCTGATATGGAGTTAAACAGTTATTCTCATTGAGATAATCCAGAATAACATCCCTCAGAAACCCTTCAAATATTTTACCAACAATAGAGGTTAGACTTACTGGCCTATAATTTCCAGGTTCACTTTTAGAGCCCTTTTTGAATATTGGCACCACATTTGCTATGCGCCAGTCCTGCGGAACAGACCCTGTCGCTATAGAGTCACTAAAAATAAGAAATAATGGTTTATCGATTACATTACTTAGTTCTCTTAGTACTCGTGGGTGTATGCCATCCGGACCCGGAGATTTATCTATTTTAATCTTATTTAGCCGGTTTCGCACCTCTTCTTGGGTTAGATTGGTGACCCTTAATATAGGGTTTTCATTGTTTCTTGGGATTTCACCTAGCATTTCATTTTCCACCGTGAATACCGTGGAGAAGAAGGTGTTTAATATGTTAGCTTTTTCCTCGTCATCTACAACCATTCTTTCCTCACTATTTTTTAAGGGGCCTACATTTTCAGTTTTTATTCTTTTACTATTGAAATAGTTGAAGAACAGTTTGGGATTAGTTTTACTCTCCTTAGCAATGTGCTTCTCTGTTTCCTTTTTGGCAGCTTTAATTAGTTTTTTAGATATAGTATTTTTCTCCCTATAGTTTTTTAGAGCTTCAATGGTGCCATCCTGCTTTAGTAGTGCAAATGCTTTCTTTTTACTGTTAATTGCCTGTCTTACTTCTTTGTTTAGCCACATTGGGTTTTTCCTATTTCTAGTCCTTTTATTCCCACAAGGTATAAACCGCTTACACTGCCTATTTAGGATGTTCTTAAACATTTCCCATTTATTATCTGTATTCTTATTTCTGAGGATATTGTCCCAGTCTACCAGATTAAGGGCATCTCTAAGCTGGTCAAACTTTGCCTTCCTAAAGTTCAGTGTTTTTGTGACTCCCTGACAAGTCCCCCTAGTGAAAGACAGGTGAAACTGTACAATATTGTGGTCGCTATTTCCTAGATGCCCGACCACCTGCAGATTTGTTATTCTGTCAGGTCTATTAGATAGTATTAGGTCTAAAAGTGCTGCTCCTCTGGTTGGATTCTGCACCAATTGTGAAAGATAATTTTTCTTGGTTATTAGCAGAAACCTGTTGCCTTTATGGGTTTCACAGGTTTCTGTTTCCCAGTTAATATCCGGGTAGTTAAAGTCCCCCATAACCAGGACCTCATTATGGGTTGCAGCTTCATCTATCTGCTTTAGAAGTAGACTTTCCATGGTTTCTGTTATATTTGGGGGTTTGTAACAGACCCCAATGAGAATTTTGTTACCATTTTTCCCTCCATGAATTTCGACCCATATGGACTCGACATCCTCATTTCCTTCGCTAATATCCTCCCTTAAAGTGGACTTTAGACAAGACTTTACATAGAGACAAACCCCTCCTCCTCTCCGATTTTTACGATCCTTTCTAAACAGACTGTAACCCTGTAAGTTAACTGCCCAGTCATAGCTTTCATCTAACCATGTCTTGTTTTTTGCGGGACGAGTTGACGTTTTATTGGTAACATTTTCGGGCACGTGACATTTTTTGATCGCTTTTTATTCCGATTTTTGAGAGGCAGAATGACCAAAAACCAGCTATTCATGAATTTCTTTTGGGGGAGGCGTTTATACCATTCCGCGTTTGGTAAAATTGATAAAGCAGTTTTATTCTTCGGGTCAGTATGATTGTCCATGTGTATGTTATGTATATACTTTATTTTTTAGTTATTTATGTTGATATTATCCCTACTACATGAATTGTTTTGATGTATGTAATTTTCAGTTACTGACGAAGGTCCTTTGTGTGACCGAAACGTTTTTTGCTTGGGATACAATAAACCACCTGTTTTCTTCTCACCATACAAAGTTGAGTGCTGGGTTTCTTACTTATTTGATATCACGGTTTGGGAACCTACCCATGCACCTTCGTGGGTTGTGCGCACGTTGATCTACCACTAGTATGATTAGAGCGACACCTCATTTATATCATTTTTTTATGCTTTGGCGCTTTTATACGATAAAAACTATTTTATAGAAAAAATAATTATTTTTGCATCGCTTTATTCTCAGGACTATAACTTTTTTATTTTTTTGCTGATGATGCTGTATGGTGGCTCGTTTTTTGCGGGACAAGATGATGCTTTCAGCGGTACCATGGTTATTTATATCTGTCCTTTTGATCGCGTGTTATTCCACTTTTTGTTCGGCGGTATGATAATAAAGCGTTGTTTTTTGCCTCGTTTTTTTTTTTTTTCTTACGGTGTTTACTGAAGGGGTTAACTAGTGGGCCAGTTTTGGGGCTGCTGGCGACACGCACTGGCACATGAACGCGGGTAAGATGAACGGTGTACCCTCCACTTTCGCTATGATTTAACTCTAGATGTGACAGGCAACATGTGGAGACTGGTAGTCAGATACGGTTCAGGCTACATATAATCTGATACCATATAGGACTTGTAGCACCGTATTGAGATATGCTAGATTACCTTTCACCTGAGGTCATCCGTTTATTATGCCCCTTGTGTTACTACAGTGTCTGTGTCCTCTGTATTTGCACCAGTTTCTGGACCTTGTATAGTCAGTCTGTATGTCGTATATTTGTTTAATAAAGATTGTTATACGTTCCTTTTTATACCTGTGTATGGGATTTTTTACTCCTTGTCTTTTGTAGGATTAACAGTTTTATAGGTCGGGCCGTTACGGATGCGGCGATACTAAATATTTGTACTTTTATTGTTTTTTTTTTTTTATTTAGATACAGAAATGTATTTATGGGAATAATATTTTTTTTTTTTTCATTATTTAGGAATATTTTTTTTAATTTTTTTTTTACACATTTGGAAAAAAAATTTTTTTTACTTTGTCCCAGGGGGGGACATCACAGATCGATGATCTGACAGTTTGCACAGCACTCTGTCAGATCACCGATCTGATAGCAGTGCAGGCTGCTTCACAGTGCCTGCTCTGAGCAGGCTCTGTGAAGCCACCTCCCTCCCTGCAGGACCCGGATCCGGGCCTGGAGCAAGCAGGGAGGGAGGTAAGACCCTCGCAGCAACGCGATCACATCGCGTTGCTGCGGGGGGCTCAGGGAAGCCCGCAGGGAGCCCCCTCCCTGCGCGATGCTTCCCTGCACCGCCGGCACATCGCGATCATCTTTGATCGCGGTGTGCCAAGGGTTAATGTGCCGGGGGCGGTCCGTGACCACTCCTGGCACATAGTGCCGGATGTCAGCTGCGATAGGCAGCTGACACCCGGCCGCGATCGGCCGTGCTCCCCCTGTGAGCGCCGATGATCGCGCTGGACGTACTATCCCGTCCGTGGTCATAGGGGCCCACCCCACCTCGACGGGATAGTACGTCCAATGTCAGAAAGGGGTTAAATAGGACGTGCCTCACAAAGTGAAGTAGACTAAAAGGTTCTCAAAAGCTAGACATCATGCCAAAATCCAAAGAAATTGTGGAACAAAATGGAAAATAAAGTAATTGAGATCTATCAGTCTGGAAAAGGTTAAAAGACAATTTCTCAAGCTTTGGGACTCCAGCAAACCAGAGTGAGAGCCATTATCCACAAATGGTATACCCTCTTACCACACTTCTCAGATGATGACTGTGTCCTTGCAGTTTCTTATCTCTGACCACAAAGTCATTTCATAGCAGCTGTAATTGCCTGAGCCTCTGTAATATACACAGCAAGTTCTGCTACCAACACACAAAACCTCTGCATGCTACCTGATCTACAGCAATACCACAGCCCAGTGCTTAGTGCCATAACACTGCCCTTATGATAATGTCAAGCTGTGAGTGGACTTGTGCAGTCAGAGATCTCTATTTACTGGCAACCATTGATTCTGCTAGAGTTTGATAGCATTGCTACAAAGACCTGCCATTGAATGTTGGCATTAAAGTGCAAGATGGGACTACATCATAAAAGAAAACAAATATCTCATACAGCTTCATAACTCCGTTCAGTGTTTACATTTGGGAGTAAATAAAAGCTGATCAGTGGGGTAAATGGCTGTCAGAAAATCAGTAAGGATGCAATGCAGGAGTGCTTTCATATACCTCCGTAGATAAGGCACACGATAGATGTCACAATATTTTTTTTTTATTTAAATGTAACAATATGGCTTTAAAGGTCATCTGTCAGTAGGATCAACTTTCCTAAGCCGTCTGTATGGCCATGCAGCTCAAAGGAAGCTGAATAAAGAGATACCTTGATATGTGTTATCTGATGTTTTATTCCAGAGAAATCCACGTTTACACAATTTATCTATTATTTGAAATAAAAAGGTGCATTACCAGTGTGAGACATGTATTTATTATTTTAAATAAAAGGGGGCATTACCAGAGTGAGACGTGTAATGGCCAGGCCACTCTCTGCTATCGTGATATCACTGCAGAGCTGTGTATGATTATACCTGACACATCTACAGATTCCTCTCAGTGCCTCAGCTTAGGCTACGTTCACACTAGCGTTATGCTAGTTTGCGTCGGGTTTGCGTCGGGCGACGCAGCGGCGACGCATGCGTCATGCGCCCCTATATTTAACATGGGGGACGCATGCGTTTTTGTTTGTTGCATTGTGCGACGCATGCGTCTTTTTTGCCGCAAGCGTCGGACCAAGAAAACGCAACAAGTTGCATTTTTCTTGCGTCCAAATTTCAGCAAAAAACGACGCATGCGTCGCAAAACGCAGCGTTTTTGCGTGCGTTTTTGCGTGCGTTGTGCATTGCGTCGCCGACGCAGCGGCGCACAACGCTAATGTGAACGTAGCCTTAGATCTCACACACAGTGAGTCTTACAATACAGCAGAGCTGTGAGAGCTGCAGCAAATGGAAATAAAAATAAGCCCTGGAGGCAATTTATCATAGGTGACCTGAAACTACAATTTTATTTATTTACTAGCTGAAGAGCCCGGCGTTGCCTGGGCATAGTAAATATCTGTGGTTAGTTATAGCACGTCACTTCTCTTATTTTCCCATCACGCCTCTCATTTACCCCCTCACATCTCTCATTTTCTCCCTCACACCTCTCATTCCCCCCTAACACTTGTCATTTCGACCTCACATCTGTCATTTTCCGATCACTACACTATTTTCCCTCACTCCTCTCATTTTGCACTCACACCTTTTCATTTTCACCTCATACCTCTCATATTCACCTCAGTATATACATGTTTGTCATCTCCCTTATATATAGTATACACGTGTATGTCATCTCCTGTATATAGTATATACCTGTATGTCATCTCCCCTGTATATAGTATATACCTGCTGTGTGTCATCTCCCCTGTATATAGTATATACCTGTATGTCATCTCCTACTATATATAGTATATACCTGTATGTCATCTCCTCCTATATATAGTATATACCTGTATGTCATCTCCTCCTATATATAGTATATACCTGTATGTCATCTCCTTCTATATATAGTATATACCTGTATGTCATCTCCTCCTGTATATAGTATATACCTGTGTGTCATCTCCCCTGTATATAGTATATACCTGTATGTCATCTTCTATATATATAGCATATACCTGTATGTCATCTCCTCCTGTATATAGTATATACCTGTGTGTCATCTCCTCCTGTATTTAGTATATACCTGTATGTCATCTCCTCCTGTATATAGTATGTACCTGTATGTCATCTCCTCCTCTATATAGTATATACCTGTGTGTTATCTCTCCTGTATATAGTATATATCTGTGTGTCATCTCCCCTGTATATAGTATATACCTGTGTTATCTCCTGTATTAGTCCTCGTTAACACGTTATTTGCTCAGTATTTTTACCTCAGTATTTGTAAGATAAATTGGCAGCCTGATAAATCCCCAGCCAACAGGAAGCCCTCCCCCTGGCAGTATATATTAGCTCACACATACGCATAATAGACAGGTCATGTGACTGACAGCTGCTGTATTTCCTATATGGTACATTTGTTGCTCTTGTAGTTTGTCTGCTTATTAATCAGATTTTTATTTTTGAAGGCTAATACCAGACTTGTGTGTGTTTTAGGGTGAGTTTCGTTTGTCAAGTTGTGTGTGTTGAATTGTGTGTGGCGACATGCATGTAGCGACTTTTGTGAGATGAGTTTTGTGTGGCAACATGCGTGTAGCAACTTTTTGTGTGTCGAGTTGCATGTAACAGGTTAGTGTAGCAAGTTGTGTGCAGCAAGTTTTGCGCATGGCAAGTTTTGCACGTGGTGAGTTTTATGTCTGGTGCCTTTTGAGTATGTGCAAGTTTTGTGTGAGGCAACTTTTGCATGTGTTGCAAATTTTGTGCATGTGGCAATTTTTCCGCGTGTGCAAGTTTTGCGTGTGGCGAGTTTTCCATGAGGTGAGTTTTGCACTTGTGGCGAGTTTTGCGTGAGCCTAGTTTTTGCATGTGGCGAGTTTTGCGCGTGGCGAGTTTTGAGCGGCGACTTTTGTGTTTCGACTTTTATGTGGCGAGGTTGGAGAATGTGTGGTGAAATGTGTGCTGAGGGTGGTATATGTGTACAAGCACGTGGTAGTGTGTGGCGCATTTTGTGTGTGTGTTCATATCCCCATGTGTGGTGAGTATCCCATGTCGGGGCCCCACCTTAGCAACTGTACGGTATATACTCTTTGGCGCCATCGCTCTCATTCTTTAAGTCCCCCTTGTTCACATCTGGCAGCTGTCAATTTGCCTCCAACACTTTTCCTTTCACTTTTCCCCATTATGTAGATAGGGGAAAAATAGTTTGGTGAATTGGAAAGTGCGGAGTTAAAATTTCACCTCACAACATAGCCTATGACGCTCTCAGGGTCCAGACGTGTGACTGTGCAAAATTTTGTGGCTGTAGCTGCGACGCCTCCAACACTTTTCATTTCACTTTTTCCCCATTATGTAGATAGGGGCAAAATTGTTTGGTGAATTGGAACGCGCGGGGTTAAAACTTCGCCTCACAATATAGCCTATGACGCTCTCAGGGTCCAGACGTGTGACTGTGCAAAATTTTGTGGCTGTAGCTGCGACGGTGCAGATGCCAATCCCGGACATACACACACACACACACACACATACACACACACACACACATACACACATTCAGCTTTATATAGTAGATTTTACTCACTTATATGGCGCCATTAATTCCACAGTCATCATCATGACTGCCCCTACAATCTAAGTTCATTAAATATATGTCTCTAGAGTGTGTGATGAAATCAGAGTATCCTATAGAAACCTACACAAAGACGGGGAGAACGTACAAACTCCTTGCAAATTTCATCCTTGGTAAGATTTCCACCCAGGACCCCAGCACTGCAAGGATACAGTGCTAACCACTGAGCCACCATGTTTACCAATTATCTGTTTGCTTGTTTTAAATACAGCATTACCATAGTATTTCGGTAGTATAGGTCAAATCATGGTCTCCTATGAAGCCCCATCTATGGCTGAGCTTCACAGAAATACCAACCATGGCCGAAATGGGGCTTTTCAGGAAGCCCCCAGCTCCAGCTGCCATAGAATCCTATCAGCAAAATCTCATTGTGGGGAGAGCATTGGGCCTCTGGACCACGTGCCTTACATGCCACTGTCAGACATTGTGGCAATAACTGCTGTTAGAAGCATATTTTTTTTATGTAACGCAATCAGCACCCACCGTCTGTGGAGCCGACTCAGTTTCTGAACTCCATCCTTACATCCACGGCCAACAAAGGACAGACGAATACTGATTATTGCAAAGTAGTCTAATGTACTAATGTATACAAGGCCTTAAGAGCAAACTGTCACAAATCATTGTTTCAAATTAAATCGGCCATGTTTGATATTTTTCGATTAAAAGACGTACGGACGATGATTCTGGGAATATTCTTTCAATGAAAAGTTCATTCATCTATGGGTGAATGTTCATTGAAAAAATATTCCCATAAAGATTGTTCATTTATTGCCCATTGTCACCGAGCATGGCCTGGTTGAAAGAGAAGAACTGGCAATAAAATGTGTCTGGTTGTATCTGCAATAGAATCATTAATTTAAAAAATCAATTGCTAAATGTTTGCTCAACCATCAACATAATGTGTATGAAGGCCTTAAGAGCCATTTACCAGATAATCACTCAGTTGCTCAACCATCAAATTATTTCTACCTAATGTGTATGGCCTGTCCGAGGTAACAGTTCCAGAGAATCCCAGAGTCAACAAGATGAAAAGGCCATATACGCATTGTGCCACTCCATTATTGGCAGGCATCATATGGGCAGTAGGGAATGTGGAGATTTCAGGTGCCAATAAGCTTTTTACCAAGAATGCCTACAACCACAGTCTTCCCCGTGGCATAAAATACAATACATTTCTGTTACTGGATGTAGCATTGTCTGTTTATGCAGAATTTTGTATGTGAGGATGGTGGGCAAGCTCTTACAATGATTTTACACCCTTAAAATGCATTTTAACCCCTTCTCGACATGGCCTATTTCCATTTTTGGGTTTTTCGTTTTTTCCCCAGAGCCATAACCTTTTCTATTTTTCTGTCCATAAAGATATAGGAGGGCTTGTTTTTTTTTTGTGGGACAAATTGTACTTTTGCATGAAACCATTCTTTTTACCACATAGCGTGCTGGAAGACGGAAAAGAAATCCAAGTGCAGTGAAATTGCGAAAAAAACAACCCTGCAATTCTGACATCGTTTTTTGGGGAATTATTTAAATTTTGGGGGGGAATTGTTTTAATGGAATACATCTTGTGGTAAAAATAACCTGGCAACATGATTCTCCTAATCAGTAGGATTACGGCAATGCCAAACTTGTCCAGCTTTTTTATTTTCTTAGTGGTGAAAAATTAGAAATTTGTAAGACAAAATCTGATTGTGTTGCCATATTTTGAGACCCTTAATGTTTTCATTTTTCCATCGACAGAGAGCTATGTGAGGGCTTATTCTTTTTGGGTAAAGACAACAATTTTATTGATATAATTTGGGTGTAAAATCGTAATAACTTCTGACAGCATTTTTTATGGTGTTGCGGCAACCAAAAAAATCTTCAATTTTGGCATTTTGATTTTTTTTCTGTTTACCAATTGGGTTACCGTAATTATTCTCATATCTTGATAGATTGGAGTTTCCGGGACACAGTGATGCCAATTATGTGTAGTTTTTTTGTTATCCTTGTTTGTAATGGTGACAAAGGGGACGATTTCAACTTTTATGGGGTTTTTTTCATATTTTCTAACACTTTTTAAAATCTTTTTACTGTATTTATTAGTCCTCTTAGGGCACTTGAACCTACGATTGTCTGATCACTTGTTAAATTGTCATGGGGCTACTGCGACAGAGGTTCCAGAGAACCGCAGCGCTCTGGGCCTCGTTCACACACAGTGAACAGAAGCTCTTCACCTGTATTCTTACCTGGCTGCTTTGTGCTAGCAGTGCAGGAGTTAACCTTATTGCTGAGTTGCTGAGAGCTGGGTCTCTCAGCTGAAGTGGATTTTGTAATCTGGTCCTCTATATAGACCCTGTCCTGACTTCAGCTATTGTCAGTGATCAGTTCTACTGCCTGGCTTGGAGGTTGAAGGAGCGTAGTGTTGGTGTTGGAGGTTTATTTACAGAGATTGGTGTCTGCTGTTTTGGTTGCATGTTAAACCTGTTTTCCTTCCTAGTTTTCTCCTTCTCTTCCCTTCTATGTGTACCCTCTGTGGTTGTGTGAGCATTTGGTGTGTTTGAGACTTTTAGTTACCTTGTCTGTATACCCAGTTATTTGTTGTATTATTACACTGGTGCAGTCCACCTCCTTTGGAGGAGAGGGGGCAACTGATAGGGCCTGCACAGGAGACAGCAATACGCTGGCGGCTCAGGTCTCCTAACCATCATAGGTACCCCTGAGATAAGGGAAAGCCAGGGCCCCATTATAGTGGTAGGGACAGGTGCGGGTCCCAGTATGCCGTCCTGCCCCTTTATCGCCGCTTACGGCGTGACAGCTATATACAGCAATGTCACAGTATTGCTGTGTATGGTAAAAATCACGGCCACAGGCTGGGCTTCAAAGGAACTATGTGATAACAAGCATGGAGGTCTTCCACAGACTCCTACCTGTCATAGCTTATGCTGGCGCTCTATTAATGCCGCTGTCAGAATGTGACAGTGGCATTTAGCATGTTAACAGTCGCTATCGAAGCTCTGGCTGCTAGGGTGGGGTCACTTTTTCATATAACAGGGCCGAGTGCTATGCGATAAAACATCCCATAGCATTCAGCCCAGTGTTATTTTGTTGGGGACCTCACATCTACAATTATTTCCCGATTCAGCATGAGAAAAGAATCACAGTGTGACTTGCTTGCACCAGTACAAGTCTATGGGTGCATGTGAGACATTGGACTGCACTCGGATGTCATCCCAGTGCAGTCTGATACAGTGGGGCAAAAAAGTATTTAGTCAGTCAGCAATAGTGCAAGTTCCACCACTTAAAAAGATGAGAGGCGTCTGTAATTTACATCATAGGTAGACCTCAACTATGGGAGACAAACTGAGAAAAAAAAATCCAGAAAATCACATTGTCTGTTTTTTTAACATTTTATTTGCATATTATGGTGGAAAATAAGTATTTGGTCAGAAACAAAATTTCATCTCAATACTTTGTAATATATCCTTTGCTGGCAATGACAGAGGTCAAACGTTTTCTGTAAGTCTTCACAAGGTTGCCACACACTGTTGTTGGTATGTTGGCCCGTTCCTCCATGCAGATCTCCTCTAGAGCAGTGATGTTTTTGGCTTTTCGCTTGGCAACACGGACTTTCAACTCCCTCCAAAGGTTTTCTATAGGGTTGAGATCTGGAAACTGGCTAGGCCACTCCAGGACCTTGAAATGCTTCTTACGAAGCCACTCCTTCGTTGCCCTGGCGGTGTGCTTTGGATCATTGTCATGTTGAAAGACCCAGCCACGTTTCATCTTCAATGCCCTTGCTGATGGAAGGAGGTTTGCACTCAAAATCTCACGATACATGGCCCCATTCATTCTTTCATGTACCCGGATCAGTCGTCCTGGCCCCTTTGCAGAGAAACAGCCCCAAAGCATGATGTTTCCACCACCATGCTTTACAGTAGGTATGGTGTTTGATGGATGCAACTCAGTATTCTTTTTCCTCCAAACACGACAAGTTGTGTTTCTACCAAACAGTTCCAGTTTGGTTTCATCAGACCATAGGACATTCTCCCAAAACTCCTCTGGATCATCCAAATGCTCTCTAGCAAACTTCAGATGGGCCCGGACATGTACTGGCTTAAGCAGTGGGGCACGTCTGGCACTGCAGGATCTGAGTCCATGGTCGCGTAGTGTGTTACTTATGGTAGGCCTTGTTACATTGGTCCCAGCTCTCTGCAGTTCATTCACTAGGTCCCCCCGTGTGGTTCTGGGATTTTTGCTCACCGTTCTTGTGATCATTCTGACCCCACGGGGTGGGATTTTGCGTGGAGCCCCAGATCGAGGGAGATTATCAGTGGTCTTGTATGTCTTACATTTTCTAATTATTGGTCCCACTGTTGATTTCTTCACTCCAAGCTGGTTGGCTATTGCAGATTCAGTCTTCCCAGCCTGGTGCAGGGCTACAATTTTGTTTCTGGTGTCCTTTGACAGCTCTTTGGTCTTCACCATAGTGGAGTTTGGAGTCAGACTGTTTGAGGGTGTGCACAGGTGTCTTTTTATACTGATAACAAGTTTAAACAGGTGCCATTACTACAGGTAATGAGTGGAGGAAAGAGGAGACTCTTAAAGAAGAAGTTACAGGTCTGTGAGAGCCAGAAATCTTGATTGTTTGTTTCTGACCAAATACTTGTTTTCCACCATAATATGCAAATAAAATGTTAAAAAAACAGACAATGTGATTTTCTGGATTTTTTTTTCTCAGTTTGTCTCCCATAGTTGAGGTCTACCTATGATGTAAATTACAGACGCCTCTCATCTTTTTAAGTGGTGGAACTTGCACTATTGCTGACTGACTAAATACTTTTTTGCCCCACTGTATATGCCAAGACAAGCCATGAAAGAGATGGAGAAATTACTTCCTCTATGTCCTCCACACCTGTGCTCTGATTCTCTCTGGCAAGTAGATCGGAGCACAGAGCACCGACACTTGGATCACACTCTCAGCAGAGCTGGAGCAGAGGGTCATTAGCATCGCACATCTGATGCTCTCACATCATATGCTACACACTATTCTGTTTACAGTCTTAGGGCAGAGACAGACGGCCGTATTTCTCATGCAATAATCGCATCGTAAACCTCATACTGGCTGTCGGCTCTCCTGACCTGAGCTTGACAGCTGCATAGAAATACATCATACTGTCTTGCTCAGGTCAAGAAAGGTGCAAGGCCAGTCCGTGCAGTGCGATGCAATTCTCTCACGAGAAATATGGCAGTCTGGCTCTGCCCTTAGAGGCAGATCCTGGCTGTGTGTCACTGCTATTGTCTGCTGGGTAAAGGTCAGCTCACCTCAGGAGCCTGCTCCATACACCTGCTACCGACTTACACCGTAGGTTAGGAGTTAAATGAAACCTGCCACCTCGTAAAACACTATTTACCTGCAGACATATGGTTAATCTGCAAGTAAAGCTTTACATTGCTACCTGGCTACCTCACTGAAATTGTGGCTACCAAGTGAAAATGAACTTAATGAGCTGCCAGCTTTCAGTCTCAGGAGCGTGCATGGAGTAGTTAAGAGTCGTAGCTCAGTATTTAGTGAGCAGCGGCTGTAAGCATGCCTCAGAACTTGGACAGCTCGTTCTGCAGCGCATCTGTGGAGCGCTGTCATTCAAAGTATCAGAGAGTAATTACAGCAGGGTCAGCGATGACTAACTGCTCGGTGCACGCCTCTATCACTGATAGGAGATATAAGTTCATTCTCTCATTTTCAGTATGGCGGCTGGACAACATTGTCCCAGTATTATTTTTTATGCTTACCGTATATACTCGAGTATAAACTGAGATTTTCAGCACCCTTTTTTGGGCTGAAAGTGACTCTCTCGGCTTATACTCGAGTCATTGTCGGCAGGGAGGTCGGCGGGGGAGGGGGAGCGGCGCGGTGACATACTCACCTGCTCCTGGGGCTGTCCCTGCATGTCCCATGGTCTCCGGGCAGCTCTTCCTGTGTTCAGCGGTCACGTGGTACGGCTCATTAAAGTAATGAATATGGACGCATTAACCTTTGTGCAGCATTATATGGGGCATATTTTAATATGGAGCATTATATGGGGCATATTTTGTATGGAGCATCTTATGGGGCCATCATGAACTGTATGGAGCATTATATGGGGCTCCTGATTCAATATGGATATTCAAAAACACGTAACCTACTGATGTCTCAATTAATTTTACTTTTATTGGTATCTATTTTTATTTTTGACATTCACCAGTAGCTGCTGCATTTTCCACCCTAGGCTTATACTCGAGTCAATAAGTTTTCCCAGTTTTTTGTGGCAAAATTAGGGGGGTCAGCTTATACTCGGGTCGGCTTATACTCGAGTACATACGGTACTTATTTAGTGCCATCATATTCCACAGTGTCAGACATCAACTACTCTATTTACCTGCAGACTTCTCCTATGTCTGCAGGTAAATAGCATTTTCCAGGGTGATAGGATTCCCTTTAAAATGAATCTGTCTTCAATGTGCCCTGTAAATGTAAAGATTTTTTTCTAATTCTGAATTTATATTTGATTTGGGAAAGAACATTTGTGCGTTTTTTTTCCGCGCTGCTGCAGACAATCCAATTCCAAGATAATAAAAATGTGGTTTTATTCAACACATTTTGAATTATATTGCACTTCTTCTTCAGGAAGAAACCACATTTAAATGCATCAAATTTATTAACTTGGAATCGGATTGTCTTCAATCTTCAGCAGCGCTGAAAACACCACAAATCCTCCTTCCCATATCTACAGTTGGTCTAGTGATCCATGGATCAGCTGTCCCAAAAGCATTTTTTCTACTTCTAATCTAATCTGGTCCTCTATATAGACCCTGTCCTGACTTCAGCTATTGTCAGTGATCAGTTCTACTGCCTGGCTTGGAGGTTGAAGGAGCGTAGTGTTGGTGTTGGAGGTTTATTTACAGAGATTGGTGTCTGCTGTTTTGGTTGCATGTTAAACCTGTTTTCCTTCCTAGTTTTCTCCTTCTCTTCCCTTCTATGTGTACCCTCTGTGGTTGTGTGAGCATTTGGTGTGTTTGAGACTTTTAGTTACCTTGTCTGTATACCCAGTTATTTGTTGTATTATTACACTGGTGCAGTCCACCTCCTTTGGAGGAGAGGGGGCAACTGATAGGGCCTGCACAGGAGACAGCAATACGCTGGCGGCTCAGGTCTCCTAACCATCATAGGTACCCCTGAGATAAGGGAAAGCCAGGGCCCCATTATAGTGGTAGGGACAGGTGCGGGTCCCAGTATGCCGTCCTGCCCCTTTATCGCCGCTTACGGCGTGACAGCTATATACAGCAATGTCACAGTATTGCTGTGTATGGTAAAAATCACGGCCACAGGCTGGGCTTCAAAGGAACTATGTGATAACAAGCATGGAGGTCTTCCACAGACTCCTACCTGTCATAGCTTATGCTGGCGCTCTATTAATGCCGCTGTCAGAATGTGACAGTGGCATTTAGCATGTTAACAGTCGCTATCGAAGCTCTGGCTGCTAGGGTGGGGTCACTTTTTCATATAACAGGGCCGAGTGCTATGCGATAAAACATCCCATAGCATTCAGCCCAGTGTTATTTTGTTGGGGACCTCACATCTACAATTATTTCCCGATTCAGCATGAGAAAAGAATCACAGTGTGACTTGCTTGCACCAGTACAAGTCTATGGGTGCATGTGAGACATTGGACTGCACTCGGATGTCATCCCAGTGCAGTCTGATACAGTGGGGCAAAAAAGTATTTAGTCAGTCAGCAATAGTGCAAGTTCCACCACTTAAAAAGATGAGAGGCGTCTGTAATTTACATCATAGGTAGACCTCAACTATGGGAGACAAACTGAGAAAAAAAAATCCAGAAAATCACATTGTCTGTTTTTTTAACATTTTATTTGCATATTATGGTGGAAAATAAGTATTTGGTCAGAAACAAAATTTCATCTCAATACTTTGTAATATATCCTTTGCTGGCAATGACAGAGGTCAAACGTTTTCTGTAAGTCTTCACAAGGTTGCCACACACTGTTGTTGGTATGTTGGCCCGTTCCTCCATGCAGATCTCCTCTAGAGCAGTGATGTTTTTGGCTTTTCGCTTGGCAACACGGACTTTCAACTCCCTCCAAAGGTTTTCTATAGGGTTGAGATCTGGAGACTGGCTAGGCCACTCCAGGACCTTGAAATGCTTCTTACGAAGCCACTCCTTCGTTGCCCTGGCGGTGTGCTTTGGATCATTGTCATGTTGAAAGACCCAGCCACGTTTCATCTTCAATGCCCTTGCTGATGGAAGGAGGTTTGCACTCAAAATCTCACGATACATGGCCCCATTCATTCTTTCATGTACCCGGATCAGTCGTCCTGGCCCCTTTGCAGAGAAACAGCCCCAAAGCATGATGTTTCCACCACCATGCTTTACAGTAGGTATGGTGTTTGATGGATGCAACTCAGTATTCTTTTTCCTCCAAACACGACAAGTTGTGTTTCTACCAAACAGTTCCAGTTTGGTTTCATCAGACCATAGGACATTCTCCCAAAACTCCTCTGGATCATCCAAATGCTCTCTAGCAAACTTCAGATGGGCCCGGACATGTACTGGCTTAAGCAGTGGGGCACGTCTGGCACTGCAGGATCTGAGTCCATGGTCGCGTAGTGTGTTACTTATGGTAGGCCTTGTTACATTGGTCCCAGCTCTCTGCAGTTCATTCACTAGGTCCCCCCGTGTGGTTCTGGGATTTTTGCTCACCGTTCTTGTGATCATTCTGACCCCACGGGGTGGGATTTTGCGTGGAGCCCCAGATCGAGGGAGATTATCAGTGGTCTTGTATGTCTTACATTTTCTAATTATTGGTCCCACTGTTGATTTCTTCACTCCAAGCTGGTTGGCTATTGCAGATTCAGTCTTCCCAGCCTGGTGCAGGGCTACAATTTTGTTTCTGGTGTCCTTTGACAGCTCTTTGGTCTTCACCATAGTGGAGTTTGGAGTCAGACTGTTTGAGGGTGTGCACAGGTGTCTTTTTATACTGATAACAAGTTTAAACAGGTGCCATTACTACAGGTAATGAGTGGAGGAAAGAGGAGACTCTTAAAGAAGAAGTTACAGGTCTGTGAGAGCCAGAAATCTTGATTGTTTGTTTCTGACCAAATACTTGTTTTCCACCATAATATGCAAATAAAATGTTAAAAAAACAGACAATGTGATTTTCTGGATTTTTTTTTCTCAGTTTGTCTCCCATAGTTGAGGTCTACCTATGATGTAAATTACAGACGCCTCTCATCTTTTTAAGTGGTGGAACTTGCACTATTGCTGACTGACTAAATACTTTTTTGCCCCACTGTATATGCCAAGACAAGCCATGAAAGAGATGGAGAAATTACTTCCTCTATGTCCTCCACACCTGTGCTCTGATTCTCTCTGGCAAGTAGATCGGAGCACAGAGCACCGACACTTGGATCACACTCTCAGCAGAGCTGGAGCAGAGGGTCATTAGCATCGCACATCTGATGCTCTCACATCATATGCTACACACTATTCTGTTTACAGTCTTAGGGCAGAGACAGACGGCCGTATTTCTCATGCAATAATCGCATCGTAAACCTCATACTGGCTGTCGGCTCTCCTGACCTGAGCTTGACAGCTGCATAGAAATACATCATACTGTCTTGCTCAGGTCAAGAAAGGTGCAAGGCCAGTCCGTGCAGTGCGATGCAATTCTCTCACGAGAAATATGGCAGTCTGGCTCTGCCCTTAGAGGCAGATCCTGGCTGTGTGTCACTGCTATTGTCTGCTGGGTAAAGGTCAGCTCACCTCAGGAGCCTGCTCCATACACCTGCTACCGACTTACACCGTAGGTTAGGAGTTAAATGAAACCTGCCACCTCGTAAAACACTATTTACCTGCAGACATATGGTTAATCTGCAAGTAAAGCTTTACATTGCTACCTGGCTACCTCACTGAAATTGTGGCTACCAAGTGAAAATGAACTTAATGAGCTGCCAGCTTTCAGTCTCAGGAGCGTGCATGGAGTAGTTAAGAGTCGTAGCTCAGTATTTAGTGAGCAGCGGCTGTAAGCATGCCTCAGAACTTGGACAGCTCGTTCTGCAGCGCATCTGTGGAGCGCTGTCATTCAAAGTATCAGAGAGTAATTACAGCAGGGTCAGCGATGACTAACTGCTCGGTGCACGCCTCTATCACTGATAGGAGATATAAGTTCATTCTCTCATTTTCAGTATGGCGGCTGGACAACATTGTCCCAGTATTATTTTTTATGCTTACCGTATATACTCGAGTATAAACTGAGATTTTCAGCACCCTTTTTTGGGCTGAAAGTGACTCTCTCGGCTTATACTCGAGTCATTGTCGGCAGGGAGGTCGGCGGGGGAGGGGGAGTGGCGCGGTGACATACTCACCTGCTCCTGGGGCTGTCCCTGCATGTCCCATGGTCTCCGGGCAGCTCTTCCTGTGTTCAGCGGTCACGTGGTACGGCTCATTAAAGTAATGAATATGGACGCATTAACCTTTGTGCAGCATTATATGGGGCATATTTTAATATGGAGCATTATATGGGGCATATTTTGTATGGAGCATCTTATGGGGCCATCATGAACTGTATGGAGCATTATATGGGGCTCCTGATTCAATATGGATATTCAAAAACACGTAACCTACTGATGTCTCAATTAATTTTACTTTTATTGGTATCTATTTTTATTTTTGACATTCACCAGTAGCTGCTGCATTTTCCACCCTAGGCTTATACTCGAGTCAATAAGTTTTCCCAGTTTTTTGTGGCAAAATTAGGGGGGTCAGCTTATACTCGGGTCGGCTTATACTCGAGTACATACGGTACTTATTTAGTGCCATCATATTCCACAGTGTCAGACATCAACTACTCTATTTACCTGCAGACTTCTCCTATGTCTGCAGGTAAATAGCATTTTCCAGGGTGATAGGATTCCCTTTAAAATGAATCTGTCTTCAATGTGCCCTGTAAATGTAAAGATTTTTTTCTAATTCTGAATTTATATTTGATTTGGGAAAGAACATTTGTGCGTTTTTTTTCCGCGCTGCTGCAGACAATCCAATTCCAAGATAATAAAAATGTGGTTTTATTCAACACATTTTGAATTATATTGCACTTCTTCTTCAGGAAGAAACCACATTTAAATGCATCAAATTTATTAACTTGGAATCGGATTGTCTTCAATCTTCAGCAGCGCTGAAAACACCACAAATCCTCCTTCCCATATCTACAATTGGTCTAGTGATCCATGGATCAGCTGTCCCAAAAGCATTTTTTCTACTTCATCAGGTTAACATATCCTGTTTTTAACATAAATTGTGTTAGATAAGACCTTATTTGCGTATTCATAATGGTAAAATACATGCTATATCTCACATGTCAAACTCTAGCCCGTGGCCCAAATCTGGCATGCAGGGTGAGTATATTTGGCCCGCAAAGCCAGTTGGGGCCATTATTCTGTATGAAGGAGAATGTGGGGCCATTATATTGTATGGAAGGCAAAGAAGGTCACATGATACTGTATGGAGGACTATGTGAGGCCCATTATACTGTATGTAGGACTTTGTTGGGCCATTATACTGTATGGAGCACTGTGTGGGTCCATTTTACTGTATGGAGGATATGTGGGGTCCACTATACTGTACGGAGGACTGTGTGGGGTTTACAGTTTTGGAATCATACTGTGAGGGGTCACCATACCTTGCCGGGTGGGTTAAGGGTGGGGGATTTTCGCTAGGGTCATTATACCGTGAATGTGGTGGGTACTGTGGGGCAATTCACTGTGGGGGTGTCTTACTGTGTTTGGGGGCATTTTTATTGGCATCATACTTTATCATCTGTATTACTGAATTTTTTTTCCCCTTTGCTAGTACTTAATTAAATCAGACCATTAGCCCATATGCTTTTACTGCTCCTAAATGACATATTATATTATTCCAATGTGCTAAGGTTTATTTATTAAAATGTACATTATTCGTGGGATAATCACTTTAAGTTTGTTTCCATATGAAAAGATTCATCATATTTGAAGATAAGGAAAAATGTCCTCAATTGTAGACTTTTTTTTTATAAATGGATGGCGCACGACTTTGTCCAATCTTTTAATTTTGGCCCTCTGTGTAGTTAAGTTTAACATTTCTACGCTATGTGGAATTATAAGATGCATGGCATAGTCTAGTGTCTGCCCCTCTCCCGACACTCAGGCTATAATTATGGAGGCTCAGAACTTCTTTTCAGTCCTAAATAGTGTTGAGCGATACCTTCCGATATCGGAAAGTATCGGTATCGGTTTGGATCGGCCGATATTCAAAAAATATCGGATATCGCCGATACCGATACCCGATCCCAATGCAAGTCAATGGGACCAAAATATCGGAATTAAAATAAACCCTTTCTTTCCTTGTAGGTTCATTCTACCTGAAGGAAAACAACTAAGAATAATGTAGGATGTATGGGGGAGGTGGCGGAGACATTAAAGGCAATGAGGATTAGTCCAATCAAATAGAATAGCATGTTTTTTTTTTTTTTTTAAAGACGTTCGGATTGAAAAAGATATTGAGTATGTAAATTTTTTTTATTTTGTCAGATATTGATGTTTCACTATTCCACGCCCTTCCCCTTCTTTTTTTTCTTTTTTTTTTTTCTTTTCCCACACTTTCATCTTCATCATCATCAGCATCCTTGACATCAACTTCTTCACCTTATTCATCTTCTTCTTCATCTTCTACCTATTTTTTTTTTTTATTACATTCTTCATATTCATTTTCTTCAACTATTATTATTCTTCCTATTCTACATATTCTTTTTATTCCACTGTTATTATTCTTCCTATTCTACTTCTTCATCATATTCTCATTTGTGACAGGCATTCCCGTAGTTGTTATCTATAAAAGTTGGAAGATTACACCTTCCGTTCTGCCAGTCACAAAAGTTACATTTGTCCGCGTTCAGTTTGGCCTGCAGCATCAGGCTTTATCCAGGGGCACCACGAGGAGGAACGGACTCACCCCCATACACTGCTTAGTCTTCTTCTGCATATAATTTAGATAATATCTTTTGCTCTGATATTAAGTCTTATGCTTAATGTTCTTCTGCTCTTTGTTCTGCAGCCTCTTGTTCTTCTGCTTCTCGGTCTTCCATGTTGTCGTCTCCAGGGTCTTCGTCTCCAGTGTCGTCATTTCCGCCGTCGTCGTCTCAGCCGTCGTCGTCTCCGCCGTCGTCGTCGTCGTCGTCATCGGGGTGGTCTTCCGGGTCGTCGTCATCGGGGTGGTCTTCCGGGTTGTCGACGTTAGGGTCTTCAACTTGGAAATGTAGCAGAAGGTACAAGAAGGCTGAGAAAATGCCAAGAACCAGCTGATGGAACTGGAACTCGGATGGCTACCCGAAGGTTCAAGAGCCTATGGAACTACCGAGGACCAGCTGACGTTACTGGAACCCGGTTACTAAGCAGGAGGTACCCGTGCTAAAAAGCACTACCAAGGACCGCCTGACGTTGGCGGAACTCGGATACCCAGAAGGAGGCACCTAAGCCAAAGGCTCTGCCCGGAACCAGATGACGTTACTGGAACCAGGATGGGGAGCAGAAGGTACAAAAGCAAAAGACACTGCCGAGAACCAGCTGACGGTACTGGAACCCGGATGGGTAGCCGAATGTCCAAGAGCCAATGGAACTACCAAGGACCAGCTGACGTTACTGGAACCCGGTTACTAAGCAGGAGGTACCCGTGCCTGAAAGCACTACCAAGGACCACCTGACATTGGTGGAACTTGGATACCCAGAAGGAGGCACCTAAGCCAAAGGCTCTGCCCGGAACCAGCTGACGGTACTGGAACCAGGATGGGGAGCAGAAGGTACAAGAGCAAAAGACACTGCCGAGAACCAGCTGACGGTGCTGGAACCAGGTGGTGGACCCGAAGGCCCACAGGAGAGGAGAGAACAGCTAGGCCGCGAGGCAGCCGCAGTTACCGAACCCCAACAGTCCTACAGGGGGAGCTGGGCCTACTGGCACTACAGAACCAGCCTTGACTACCAGTTCACGCAGCCCACATAGGAAGCTCCTAAACTGGAGGCACCCTGGAGTTGGCTAACTCGACCGCCCCACGACGGGGCAAGCATAGGCGTCTCAGTGAAGTTGACACAACCCGGAAACAGCTGACGGTGCTGAAACCAGGCTTGGCACGAGGGAGTACCTGTGACAAGAACACTGCCGAGAACCAGCTGGCGGTGCTGGAACCCGGATGCGTTGCCCCAGTGTGCAAGAGCCAATGGCACGACCGAGGACCAGCTGACGGTGCTGGAACCCGGTTACTAAGCTGTAGGTGCCCGCGCTTAAAAGCACTACCAAGGACCGCCTGGCGTTGGCGGAACTCGGATACCCAGGAGGAGGCACCTAAGCCAAAGGCTCGGCCCGGAACCAGCTGACGGTGCTGGAACCAGGTGGTGGACCCCAAGGCCCACAGGAGAGGAGAGAACAGCTAGGCCGCGAGGCAGCCGCAGTTACCGAACCCCAACAGTCCTACAGGGGGAGCTGGGCCTACTGGCACTACAGAACCAGCCTTGACTACCAGTTCACGCAGCCCACATAGGAAGCTCCTAAACTGGAGGCACCCTGGAGTTGGCTAACTCGACCGCCCCACGACGGGGCAAGCATAGGCGTCTCAGTGAAGTTGACACAACCCGGAAACAGCTGACGGTGCTGAAACCAGGCTTGGCACGAGGGAGTACCTGTGACAAGAACACTGCCGAGAACCAGCTGGCGGTGCTGGAACCCGGATGCGTTGCCCCAGTGTGCAAGAGCCAATGGCACGACCGAGGACCAGCTGACGGTGCTGGAACCCGGTTACTAAGCTGTAGGTGCCCGCGCTTAAAAGCACTACCAAGGACCGCCTGGCGTTGGCGGAACTCGGATACCCAGGAGGAGGCACCTAAGCCAAAGGCTCGGCCCGGAACCAGCTGACGGTGCTGGAACCAGGTGGTGGACCCCAAGGCCCACAGGAGAGGAGAGAACAGCTAGGCCGCGAGGCAGCCGCAGTTACCGAACCCCAACAGTCCTACAGGGGGAGCTGGGCCTACTGGCACTACAGAACCAGCCTTGACTACCAGTTCACGCAGCCCACATAGGAAGCTCCTAAACTGGAGGCACCCTGGAGTTGGCTAACTCGACCGCCCCACGACGGGGCAAGCATAGGCGTCTCAGTGAAGTTGACACAACCCGGAAACAGCTGACGGTGCTGAAACCAGGCTTGGCACGAGGGAGTACCTGTGACAAGAACACTGCCGAGAACCAGCTGGCGGTGCTGGAACCCGGATGCGTTGCCCCAGTGTGCAAGAGCCAATGGCACGACCGAGGACCAGCTGACGGTGCTGGAACCCGGTTACTAAGCTGTAGGTGCCCGCGCTTAAAAGCACTACCAAGGACCGCCTGGCGTTGGCGGAACTCGGATACCCAGGAGGAGGCACCTAAGCCAAAGGCTCGGCCCGGAACCAGCTGACGGTGCTGGAACCAGGTGGTGGACCCCAAGGCCCACAGGAGAGGAGAGAACAGCTAGGCCGCGAGGCAGCCGCAGTTACCGAACCCCAACAGTCCTACAGGGGGAGCTGGGCCTACTGGCACTACAGAACCAGCCTTGACTACCAGTTCACGCAGCCCACATAGGAAGCTCCTAAACTGGAGGCACCCTGGAGTTGGCTAACTCGACCGCCCCACGACGGGGCAAGCATAGGCGTCTCAGTGAAGTTGACACAACCCGGAAACAGCTGACGGTGCTGAAACCAGGCTTGGCACGAGGGAGTACCTGTGACAAGAACACTGCCGAGAACCAGCTGGCGGTGCTGGAACCCGGATGCGTTGCCCCAGTGTGCAAGAGCCAATGGCACGACCGAGGACCAGCTGACGGTGCTGGAACCCGGTTACTAAGCTGTAGGTGCCCGCGCTTAAAAGCACTACCAAGGACCGCCTGGCGTTGGCGGAACTCGGATACCCAGGAGGAGGCACCTAAGCCAAAGGCTCGGCCCGGAACCAGCTGACGGTGCTGGAACCAGGTGGTGGACCCCAAGGCCCACAGGAGAGGAGAGAACAGCTAGGCCGCGAGGCAGCCGCAGTTACCGAACCCCAACAGTCCTACAGGGGGAGCTGGGCCTACTGGCACTACAGAACCAGCCTTGACTACCAGTTCACGCAGCCCACATAGGAAGCTCCTAAACTGGAGGCACCCTGGAGTTGGCTAACTCGACCGCCCCACGACGGGGCAAGCATAGGCGTCTCAGTGAAGTTGACACAACCCGGAAACAGCTGACGGTGCTGAAACCAGGCTTGGCACGAGGGAGTACCTGTGACAAGAACACTGCCGAGAACCAGCTGGCGGTGCTGGAACCCGGATGCGTTGCCCCAGTGTGCAAGAGCCAATGGCACGACCGAGGACCAGCTGACGGTGCTGGAACCCGGTTACTAAGCTGTAGGTGCCCGCGCTTAAAAGCACTACCAAGGACCGCCTGGCGTTGGCGGAACTCGGATACCCAGGAGGAGGCACCTAAGCCAAAGGCTCGGCCCGGAACCAGCTGACGGTGCTGGAACCAGGTGGTGGACCCCAAGGCCCACAGGAGAGGAGAGAACAGCTAGGCCGCGAGGCAGCCGCAGTTACCGAACCCCAACAGTCCTACAGGGGGAGCTGGGCCTACTGGCACTACAGAACCAGCCTTGACTACCAGTTCACGCAGCCCACATAGGAAGCTCCTAAACTGGAGGCACCCTGGAGTTGGCTAACTCGACCGCCCCACGACGGGGCAAGCATAGGCGTCTCAGTGAAGTTGACACAACCCGGAAACAGCTGACGGTGCTGAAACCAGGCTTGGCACGAGGGAGTACCTGTGACAAGAACACTGCCGAGAACCAGCTGGCGGTGCTGGAACCCGGATGCGTTGCCTTGCCTATTAAAGATTGTCTTCCTAGAGCCCCAACTAGCGGTGTTGGAGCAAAGGGTAAGCAGGGGGAGATGAGTGTAGGCCGAAGCCTGCACTGGAGGCAGCTTTGTGTCTGCGTTGCGTTTGCAGGACACTTTGCCGGCTACACACTGGGGGAACAGCTGGCGTTGCTGAACCCCACTAACACAATGGCGTGTGTTTTTATCTGTGCAGCTAGCACTTGCGGGCAAAAACTAGCGATGTTAGAGCCCGTGTTGAAGCAGGAGGAGGAGGAGAGGAGCAGAGTGTAGGCCGAAGCCTAGTTGAACCAATTTCAAAGGAAACCTTTAACCCCCCCCTCAGGTGTTACAAAGTACAAGAGACACACCTTGTGCAGTATTAATGCTGCACAAGTGAAAGGTTGCTCTATTAATTTGTCTACTTGCACACGCTGAATGAAAGACATACACAATTTACCCCATTCTACAGTCAAACTGTAGTGGATGCGTGACTTGGTTTTTTGATGAGACGCAGCACAGGTGTCCAAAATAACGCCTTGGTGCTTGGCGCAGCTTCCTGAGCGTTGTTATTTGCTGTACAGGAGTCTGCGCTCTTGTGTTATCCCTTGGCAATGCCCTGTTAGCGCTGCCCATCTTATGACCTCATTTCATGTTGGCCGGTGCGGTTAACGATGGCCATAAATCCCAGACCCACAGTGTCTTTTCATAAAGCCACACTGCGGTGCTGGGATTCGTGGCCTTGAGCAGTAAATATTTTGGCCGCTCACACACGTCCTTACACCTGCTTCAGACTGGGCGGCCTCTGCTGATCCCTTCTCGCATGCCGCGGCCATGAGGCTGCACAGTCCGAAGAAGGCGGAAGGAGATGAGTTAAGACAGGCGAAGATATGCACTGCTCGTGCCCATCAATCACACCCTCGCAGTCAAAATAATTAAGACAACGAGGAGCATTTTATTCAGGCAGGGCGGACGAACAGGCGCAAGTAGCCAACCAATGATGTCAGAAGACGGGAAGCGCTACCAAGGGGGGTGCTGCGTATCATTAGAAAGGAAAGTCACACCTCAGGGACAGTGGAATGGTCTCAAAGAGACACATTTTGTACGTGTTGAGTTCCACGTGGGCAAGGAGAAAACATCAGCCACCTTGTACAAATGCAGCAGTACTGCTGTACAAGGTGGCTGTTATACATAGAAACACCTGGGGGTGGGGGCCAGGCTCCCTTCAATTTCAGTTCATGTGCCTGCGTGGCGTTTGCAGGTCACGTTGCAAGCTGCACAGCAGGGGAACAGCTGGCGGTGCTGAACCCCACTAACACATTGGCTGGTGTTTTTCTCTGTGCAGCTAGCATGTCCGGGCAGAAACTGGCGTTGTTTGAGCCCAGGGTCAGCAGGAGGAGGAGAGGAGCAAAGTGTAGGCCGAAGCCTGCACTGGTGGCAGCTTTTGTTCTGTTGTGCCAGCGTGGCTTGTGCTGGACACGTTGCCGACTACACAGCAGGGGAACAGCTGGCGGTGCTGAACCCCACTAACACATTGGCTGGTGTTTTTCTCTGTGCAGCTAGCATTTCCGGGCAAAAACTAGCGGTGTTTGAGCCCAGGGTCAGCAGGAGGAGTAGAGGAGCAGAGTGTTGGCCAAAGCCTAGTTGAACCAATTTCAAAGGTTACCTTTAACCCCCCCCTCAGGTGTTGCAAGGTACAAGAGCCACACCTTGAACAGCATTATTGATGCACAAGTCAAAGGTTGCTCTATTTAATTTTGCTCCTTGCACACGCTGAATTAAACACGTACACTATTTAGCCCATTATACTGTCAAACAGTAGTGGAGGCGTGACTGACTACTAGTCTTTTTAAGGAGACGCAGCACAGGTGTACAAATTTACACCTAGGTGCTGTGCGCAGATTCCTTACCGTTGTTATTTGCAGTACAGGAAACTGCGCTCTTGTGTTATCCCTTGGCAATACCCTGTTAGTGCAGGCCGTCTCATGACCTCATTTCATGTTGGCCGGTGCGGTTAACGATGGCCATAAATCCCAGACCCACAGTGGCTTTTCCTAAAGTCACACTGCGGTGCTGGGATTCGTGGCCTTGTGCAGTAAATATGTTCGCCGCTCACACATGTCCTTACACCTGCTTCAGACTGGGCGGCCTCAGCTGATCCCTTATCGCATGCCGCGGCCATGAGGCCGCACAGTCAGAAGAAGGCGGAAGGAGGGGAGTGAAAACAGGGGAACATATGCACTGCTCGTGCCCATCAATCACACCCTCGCAGTCAAAATATATGAGACAACGGGGGGCGTTGTGTCGGGCAGGGGGGACGCACAGGCACAGCCAGCCAACCAATGATGTCAGGAGACGGGCAGCGCTAACAATGGGGGTGCTGCGTGTCATTAAAAAGGAAAGTCACACCTCAGGGACATTGTAATGGTCTGTAATGAGACACATTTTGTACTTGTTGAGTTCCACGTGTGCAAGGAGAAAAAGTCAGCCACCTTGTACAAATGCAGCAGTACTGCTGTACAAGGTGGCTGTTATACATAGAAACACCTGGGGGGGTGGGGGGCAGGCTCCCTTCAATTTCAGTTCATGTGCCTGCGTGGCGTTTGCAGGTCACGTTGCAAGCTACACAGCAGGGGAACAGCTGGCGTTGCTGAACCCCACTGACACATTGACTGGTGTTTTTCTCTGTGCAGATTGCATGTCCGGGCAAAAACTAGCGGTGTTAGAGCCCAGGGTCAGCAGGAGGAGGAGGAGAGGAGCAAAGTGTAGGACGAAGCCTGCACTGGTGGCAGCTTTTGGTCGGTTGTGCCAGCGTGGCTTGTGCTGGACACGATGCCGGCTACACAGCGGGGGAACAGCTGGCGGTGCTGAACCCCACTAACACATTGGCTGGTGTTTTTCTCTGTGCAGCTAGCATGTCCGGGCAGAAACTGGCGTTGTTTGAGCCCAGGGTCAGCAGGAGGAGGAGAGGAGCAAAGTGTAGGCCGAAGCCTGCACTGGTGGCAGCTTTTGTTCTGTTGTGCCAGCGTGGCTTGTGCTGGACACGTTGCCGACTACACAGCAGGGGAACAGCTGGCGGTGCTGAACCCCACTAACACATTGGCTGGTGTTTTTCTCTGTGCAGCTAGCATTTCCGGGCAAAAACTAGCGGTGTTTGAGCCCAGGGTCAGCAGGAGGAGTAGAGGAGCAGAGTGTAGGCCGAAGCCTAGTTGAACCAATTTCAAAGGTTACCTTTAACCCCCCCCCTCAGGTGTTGCAAGGTACAAGAGCCACACCTTGAACAGCATTAATGATGCACAAGTCAAAGGTTGCTCTATTTAATTTTGCTCCTTGCACACGCTGAATTAAACACGTACACTATTTAGCCCATTATACTGTCAAACAGTAGTGGAGGCGTGACTACTAGTCTTTTTAAGGAGACGCAGCACAGGTGTACAAATTTACACCTAGGTGCTGTGCGCAGATTCCTTACCGTTGTTATTTGCAGTACAGGAAACTGCGCTCTTGTGTTATCCCTTGGCAATACCCTGTTAGTGCAGGCCGTCTCATGACCTCATTTCATGTTGGCCGGTGCGGTTAACGATGGCCATAAATCCCAGACCCACAGTGGCTTTTCCTAAAGTCACACTGCGGTGCTGGGATTCGTGGCCTTGTGCAGTAAATATGTTCGCCGCTCACACATGTCCTTACACCTGCTTCAGACTGGGCGGCCTCAGCTGATCCCTTATCGCATGCCGCGGCCATGAGGCCGCACAGTCAGAAGAAGGCGGAAGGAGGGGAGTGAAAACAGGGGAACATATGCACTGCTCGTGCCCATCAATCACACCCTCGCAGTCAAAATATATGAGACAACGGGGGGCGTTGTGTCGGGCAGGGGGGACGCACAGGCACAGCCAGCCAACCAATGATGTCAGGAGACGGGCAGCGCTAACAATGGGGGTGCTGCGTGTCATTAAAAAGGAAAGTCACACCTCAGGGACATTGTAATGGTCTGTAATGAGACACATTTTGTACTTGTTGAGTTCCACGTGTGCAAGGAGAAAAAGTCAGCCACCTTGTACAAATGCAGCAGTACTGCTGTACAAGGTGGCTGTTATACATAGAAACACCTGGGGGGGTGGGGGGCAGGCTCCCTTCAATTTCAGTTCATGTGCCTGCGTGGCGTTTGCAGGTCACGTTGCAAGCTACACAGCAGGGGAACAGCTGGCGTTGCTGAACCCCACTGACACATTGACTGGTGTTTTTCTCTGTGCAGATTGCATGTCCGGGCAAAAACTAGCGGTGTTAGAGCCCAGGGTCAGCAGGAGGAGGAGGAGAGGAGCAAAGTGTAGGACGAAGCCTGCACTGGTGGCAGCTTTTGGTCGGTTGTGCCAGCGTGGCTTGTGCTGGACACGATGCCGGCTACACAGCGGGGGAACAGCTGGCGGTGCTGAACCCCACTAACACATTGGCTGGTGTTTTTCTCTGTGCAGCTAGCATGTCCGGGCAGAAACTGGCGTTGTTTGAGCCCAGGGTCAGCAGGAGGAGGAGAGGAGCAAAGTGTAGGCCGAAGCCTGCACTGGTGGCAGCTTTTGGTCGGTTGTGCCAGCGTGGCTTGTGCTGGACACGATGCCGGCTACACAGCGGGGGAACAGCTGGCGGTGCTGAACCCCACTAACACATTGGCTGGTGTTTTTCTCTGTGCAGCTAGCATGTCCGGGCAGAAACTGGCGTTGTTTGAGCCCAGGGTCAGCAGGAGGAGGAGAGGAGCAAAGTGTAGGCCGAAGCCTGCACTGGTGGCAGCTTTTGTTCTGTTGTGCCAGCGTGGCTTGTGCTGGACACGTTGCCGACTACACAGCAGGGGAACAGCTGGCGGTGCTGAACCCCACTAACACATTGGCTGGTGTTTTTCTCTGTGCAGCTAGCATTTCCGGGCAAAAACTAGCGGTGTTTGAGCCCAGGGTCAGCAGGAGGAGTAGAGGAGCAGAGTGTAGGCCGAAGCCTAGTTGAACCAATTTCAAAGGTTACCTTTAACCCCCCCCTCAGGTGTTGCAAGGTACAAGAGCCACACCTTGTGCATCATTAATGCTGCACAAGTAAAAGGTTGCTCTATTTGTTTTGCTCCTTGCACACGCTGACTAAAACACGTACACTATTTAGCCCATTATACTGTCAAACAGTTGTGGAGGCGTGACTTGTCTTTTTAACGAGACGCAGCACAGGTGTCAAAATTTGCACCTAGGTACTGGGCGCAGATTCCTGAGCGTTGTTATTTGCTGTACAGGAGTCTGCGCTATTGTGATCCCTTGGCCATGCGCTGTGAGCGCTTCCTGTCTTCTGACCTCATTTCATGTCGGCCGTTGCGGTTAGCGATGGACATGAATCCCAGACCCACAGTGTGTTTTTAAAAAATCACACTGCGGTGCTGGGATTCGTGCCCTGGTGCACTAAATATGTTTGCCGCTCACACATGTCCTTACACCTGCTTCAGACTGGGCGGCCTCATCTGATCCCTTATCGCCTGCCGCGGCCATGAGGACACCCAGTCTGAAGAAGGCGGAAGGAGATGAGTGAACACAGGCAAACATATGCACTGCACATGCCCATCAATCACACCCTCGCTGTCCAAAAAAATAAGACACCGAGGGCCGTTGTTTCGAGCAGGGGAGATGCACAGGCGCAGCCAGCTAACCAATGATGTCAAAAGACGGGCAGCGCTAACAAGGGTGGTGCTGCGTGTCATTACAAAGGAAAGTCACACCTCAGGGACATTGTAATGGTCTCTAATGAGACACATTTTGTACGTGTTGAGTTCCACGTGGGCAAGGAGAAAAAGTCAGCCACCTTGTACAAATGCAGCAGTACTGCTGTACAAGGTGGCTGATATACATAGAAACACCTGTGGGTGGGGGGCAGGCTCCCTTCAATTTCAGTTCATGTGCCTGCGTGGCGTTTGCAGGTCACGTTGCAAGCTACACAGCAGGGGAACAGCTGGCGTTGCTGAACCCCACTGACACATTGACTGGTGTTTTTCTCTGTGCAGATTGCATGTCCGGGCAAAAACTAGCGGTGTTAGAGCCCAGGGTCAGCAGGAGGAGGAGGAGAGGAGCAAAGTGTAGGCCGAAGCCTGCACTGGTGGCAGCTTTTGGTCGGTTGTGCCAGCGTGGCTTGTGCTGGACACGATGCCGGCTACACAGCGGGGGAACAGCAGGCGGTGCTGAACCCCACTAACACATTGGCTGGTGTTTTTCTCTGTGCAGCTAGCATGTCCGGGCAGAAACTGGCGTTGTTTGAGCCCAGGGTCAGCAGGAGGAGGAGAGGAGCAAAGTGTAGGCCGAAGCCTGCACTGGTGGCAGCTTTTGTTCTGTTGTGCCAGCGTGGCTTGTGCTGGACACGTTGCCGACTACACAGCAGGGGAACAGCTGGCGGTGCTGAACCCCACTAACACATTGGCTGGTGTTTTTCTCTGTGCAGCTAGCATTTCCGGGCAAAAACTAGCGGTGTTTGAGCCCAGGGTCAGCAGGAGGAGTAGAGGAGCAGAGTGTAGGCCGAAGCCTAGTTGAACCAATTTCAAAGGTTACCTTTAACCCCCCCCCTCAGGTGTTGCAAGGTACAAGAGCCACACCTTGTGCAGCATTAATGCTGCACAAGTAAAAGGTTGCTCTATTTGTTTTGCTCCTTGCACACGCTGACTAAAACACGTACACTATTTAGCCCATTATACTGTCAAACAGTTGTGGAGGCGTGACTTGTCTTTTTAACGAGACGCAGCACAGGTGTCAAAATTTGCACCTAGGTACTGGGCGCAGATTCCTGAGCGTTGTTATTTGCTGTACAGGAGTCTGCGCTATTGTGATCCCTTGGCCATGCGCTGTGAGCGCTTCCTGTCTTCTGACCTCATTTCATGTCGGCCGTTGCGGTTAGCGATGGACATGAATCCCAGACCCACAGTGTGTTTTCAAAAAATCACACTGCGTGGCTGGGATTCGTGGCCTTGTGCAGTAAATAGGTTTGCCGCTTACACATGTCCTTACACCTGCTCCAGACTGGGCGGCCTCAGCTGATCCCTTATCGCCTACCACGGCCAGGAGGCCGCACAGTCTGAAGAAGGCGGAAGGAGATGAGTTAAGACAGGCGAACATATGCACTGCTCGTGCCCATAAACCACACCCTCGCTGACAAAATAAATATGACAACGAGGGGCGTTGTTTCTAGCAGGGCGGATGCACAGGCGCAGCCAGCTAACCATGATGACAAAAGACGGGAAACGCTACCAAGGGGGGTGCTGCGTATCATTACAAAGGAAAGTCACACCTCAGGGACAGTGGAATGGTCTCAATGAGACACATTTTGTACGTGTTGAGTTCCACGTGGGCAAGGAGAAAAAGTCAGCCACCTTGTACAAATGCAGCAGTACTGCTGTACTAGGTGGCTGTTATACATAGAAACACCTGGGGGGGTGGGGCCAGGTTCCCTTTTAATTTCAGTTCCTGTGCCTGCATGGCGTTTGCAGGTCACGTTGCCGGCTACACAGCAGGGGAACAGCTGGCGTTGCTGAACCCCACTAACACATTGGCTGGTGTTTTTCTCTGTGCAGCTAGCACTTCCGGGCAAAAACTAGCGGTGTTTGAGCCCAGGGTCAGCAGGAGGAGGAGAGGAGCAGAGTGTAGGCCGAAGCCTGCACTGGTGGCAGCTTTTGTTCTGTTGTGCCAGCGTGGCTTGTGCTGGACACGTTGCCGACTACACAGCAGGGGAACAGCTGGCGGTGCTGAACCCCACTGACACATCACCTAGTATTTTTTTCTGTGTAGACAACACTTCCAGGTGGCAACTGACAGTGTTGAAACCCAGGGAATCAAAGAGGAGCAGAGTGTAGGCCGAAGCCTGCAGTGGAGCAAGTTGAAAGGGAACCTTTAACCCCCCCCCCCAGGCATTTGTTGCTGAAAGAGCCATCTTGTACAGCAGTAATACTGCACATGGAAAATGGTGGCTCCGAAAATTATGCTCCTTGCAAACGCTGAAGTACACACTCATATAATGTGTCCCCTCACACCGTCAAACCATCCCGGAAGTGGGACTTTCCTTTGTAATGTGACACAGCACAGCCGTCATTCCAACCCCCTTGGTGCCGGGCACCACCTCCTCAACGTTGTTTGGTTCTGTCACGGAGCCCGCACTGTAATGTTATCCCTTGGCCATGCACAGTTAGCGGTGCCCGTCTTCTGACATCATGTAGGTGTCAGGCTGGCAGTGCCTGTGCGTCCAAGCTGCCCGAGATCCAACCTTGCAGTGTCATCTAATGTAGTCCCACTGCGGGCCAGGGATCCATGGGCATGCGCAGTGCATATCATCGCCTCTCACTCACCTCCTTCCTGCTTCTTCAGACTGTGCGGCGTCACGGCCGTGGCATGCTATTAGGGATCAGCTGACGCCGCCTAGTCTGAAGAAGCGTGAAGAAGGGGAGTGAGAGGCTAGTATATGCACTGCGCATGGCCATGGATACCAGGCCCACTGTGGGATCACATTAGATGACACTGCGAGGTGTGATTTCGGGCAGCGTGGACGCACAGGCGCAGCCAGGACGACAACAAATGATGTCAGAGGACGGGCAGCGCAAACTGTGCATGGCCAAGGGATAACATAACAGCGCAGGGTCCATGACGGAATCAAACAACGCTAAGGAGGCAGCGCACGGTGCCAAGGGGGTAGCAATGACGGCTGTGCTGCGTCACATTACAAAGGAAAGTCCCACCTCCGGGACGGTTGGACGGTGTGAGGGGACACATTACATGAGTGTGTAGTTCAGCGTTTGCAAGGAGCATAATTTCAAGAGCGACCTTTCCCTTGTGCAGTATTAGTGCTGCACATGGTGGCTCTTTCAGTAACAAACGCCTAGGGGGGGGGGGGACAGGTCCCCTTACATTTTAGTTGTGCCAGCGTGGCGGTCGCATGACACGTTGCCGGATACACAGCTGGGGATCAGCTGACGTTACTGAACCCCAATAACAGAGGAGCGACTGTTGACTGTGCACACAGCACTTCCAGGCACCAACTGGCGGTGTTAGAGCCCAGGGACAGCAGGAGGAGCAGATTGGAGGTATTGCCGCACACACAGCTGGGGATCAGCTGACGTTACTGAACCCCAATAACAGAGGAGCGACTGTTGACTGTGCACACAGCACTTCCAGGCACCAACTGGCGGTGTTAGAGCCCAGGGACAGCAGGAGGAGCAGATTGGAGGTATTGCCGCACACACAGCTGGGGATCAGCTGACGTTACTGAACCCCAATAACAGAGGAGCGACTGTTGACTGTGCACACAGCACTTCCAGGCACCAACTGGCGGTGTTAGAGCCCAGGGACAGCAGGAGGAGCAGAGGAACAGAGTGTAGGCCGAAGCCTGATTGGAGCAAGTTGAAAGGAAACCTTTAACCCCCCCCCAAGACGTTTGTAGCTGAAAGAGCCATGTTGTGCAGCACTAAGGATGCAAAAGGAAAAGGTTGCTCTTTTAATTATGCTCCTTGCAAACACCGAAGTAAACACTAAAAATGTGTCCCTTTATACCGTTAAACCGTTCCGGAGGTGCGAATTTCCTTCGTAATGGGACACAGCACAGCTGTCATTCCTATCCCCTTGATGCCGTGCGCTGCCTCCTCAGCGTTGTTTTAAGCTGCCACGGAGCCTGCGCTGTTCTGTTAGCCCTTGGCCATGCCCAATTAGCGCTGCCTGTCTTCTGACATAATTTGGTGTCAGGCTGTCAGTGCCTGTGCGTCCACGCTGCTCCAGATCCCACCTCGCAGTCTCATCTAACGTAATCCCACTGCGGGCCTTGGAACCATGGGCATGCACAGTGCATAACCTCGACTCTCACTCCCCTCCTTCCCTCTTCTTCAGACTGTGCGGTGTCACGGCCGTGGCATGCTAGGGATCAGCTGACGGCGCACAGTCTAAAGAAGGCGGAGGGAAATGAGCGAGAGCCCGAGGGGAAGATATGCACTGCGCATGCCCATGGATCCCAGGCCCGCAGTGTGACTCAATCAGAAGACACTGCGAGGCGGGATCTCGGGCACCGCGGCCGCACAGGCGCAGCCAGCCTGACACCAAATTATGTCAGAAGACAGGCAGCGCAAATAGGGCATGCCCAAGGGATAACAGAACAGCGCAGGCTCCGTGACAGCTTAAAACAACGCTGAGGAGGCAGCGCATGGCACCAAGGGGGTAGGAATGACGGCTGTGCTGCGTCACATTACGAAGGAAAGTCCCAGCTCCGGGACGGTATAACGGTATCAGTGAACACATTTTATAAGTGTTAAGTTCTGCGTGTGCAAAGAGCTAAAAAAAAAGAGCTACCTTTTCCTTGTGCAGCATTACTGCTGCACAAGATGGCTCTTTCAGTAACAAACGACGGGGGGGGGGGGGGGGGACAGGTTCCCTTACATTTAGGTTGTTGTGCCAGCGTGGCGGTCGCAGGACACATTGCCGGCTACACAGCTGGGGATCAGCTGACGTTACTGAAACCCAATAACACTGGGTCGTATGTTTTTACTGTGCAGCCTGCACTTCTGAGCCGCAACTGGCGGTGTTGGAGCCCAGGAATAGCAGTTCAGGTGGTAGAAAGATGAACACAGCAGGAGACCTGGATGACACCCAATTACTTAATCAGGCAGAGGAGTGGCAAATTCCTGCGAGATCCAGGCCTGGTTCATTTTCAGGAAAGTAAGCCGGTCAACGTTATCGGAGGATAGTCGCATGCGACGGTCTGTTAGTACACCACCTGCGGCACTAAAGACACGTTCCGATAAGACACTAGCCGCAGGGCAAGCCAGCACCTCCAATGCATACTGGCTTAGCTCTGGCCATGTATCCAGCTTAGAGACCCAAAACTTGAACGGGGAAGAGCCGTCTGGGAGTACAGTAAGAGGGCAAGCCATGTAGTCTGTCACCATCTGACGGAACCGTTGCCTCCTGCTGACTGGAGCCGCCGGTGATGGTGTAGACATTTGGGGCGGGCACACAAAAGTGTGCCAGAGTTGTGCCATACTGGGCTTGCCTTGGGCAGAGGCACTGCTTCTGCTCCCTCTTTGGGCAGAGCCTCCCCCACTGCCTCGACGCACTGAGCTGCTTTGTAAAGCACTAGCAGCACTCCTCTCAGTTGGACAGGAGAAGATGATGGAATTCACCAGTGTGTCGTGGTACTCCCGCAATTTACGCTCCCGGGTCAACGCAGGGATGAGGTTTTGGACGTTGTCCCGGTAGCGAGGATCGAGGAGGGTGAACACCCAATAATCAGGCATGTTGAGAATGTGGTCGATGCGGCGGTCGTTTCTCAGGCACTGCAGCATGAAATCCACCATGTGCTGCAGAGTGCCAACCGGCCCAGAAAAGCTGTCCCCTGCTTGAGACATGATCTCTGCCCGCTCGTCATCACCCCACCCTCGCTGTACACACTGACCACTGGACAATTGTGTCGCTCCCTCCTCTGGACGGAGCTCTTCCTCCTCCATTGACTCCTCCTCATCCTCCTCACAAATTGGCCCCTGCGTACCCCTTTGTGAGGAACCACGTGGCGCTGACTCTCCAGAAGCTGATGGAAAAGGTGACTCCTCATCCTCCACCTCTTCCACCACATCATCCCTTAACCCTTGCAAAGTTTGCTGAAGCAGGCAGATAAGGGGGACAGTCATGCTGACTAGTGCATCATCTGCACTTGCCATCCGCGTGGAATAATCAAAAGGACGCAAAACCTGGCAGACGTCCTTCATAGTGGCCCACTCTGTGGTTGTGAAGTCTGATCGGCGCTGACTGCGACTTCTTTGCGCCTGATGCAGCTGGTACTCCATAACTGCTTGCTGCTGCTCACACAACCGCTCCAACATATGTAACGTGGAATTCCACCGGGTAGGTAGGTCACATATGATGCGGTGTTCCGGAAGGCGGAATCGGCGCTGCAGAGCAGCAATGCGGGATCTGGCCAAGCTGGAACGCCGCAAGTGAGCACACTCTAGGCGGACCTTGTGCAGCAGGGCATCAAGATCCGGATAGTCCCTCAGAAAACTCTGCACAACCAAATTGAGCACATGTGCCAGACATGGGATGTGAGTGAGGTTGCCAAGGGCCAAAGCTGCCACCAGATTTCGGCCATTGTCACACACTACCATGCCTGGCTGGAGATTCGCTGGCAGTAACCACACATCGCTCTCCTGCTTTATGGCATTCCAGAGCTCCTGCGCTGTGTGGCTTCGATGCCCCAATGAAACTAGTTTCAAGACGGCCTGCTGACGTTTGGCCACGGCTGTGCTCATGTCGGTCATAGGTAAACGTTCACGGGTCCATGTGGGGGTGGACTGTGACGGATCCTGCAGAGAGGAATCAGAGGAACTGGTGTAAGAGGAGGAGTCGATGCGTACAGACTGGATTCCTGCAATCCTTGGAGTGGGCAGGACACGTCCTGCGCCACTCGCACGATCTGTACCTGGCTCAACAACATTAACCCAATGGGCAGTGAGGGAAACATATCGCCCCTGTCCATGCTGACTGGTCCACGCATCGGTGGTGAGGTGGACCTTGCTACTGACGGCGTTCAGTAGCGCATGTTTTATGTTTGCCTCAACATGCCTGTGCAGGGCAGGGACAGCCTGCCTGCTGAAGTAAAAGCGGCTGGGCACCTTGTACTGTGGGACTGCCAATGCCATCAAGTCACGGAAGCTGTCAGTCTCCACCAGCCTGAACGAGAGCATTTCCAGGGACAACAGTTTGGCAATGCCTGCATTCAGAGCCTGTGCTCGGGGGTGGTTGGCCGAGAATGCCCGCCTTTTCTCCCATGCCTGTACTACCGATGGCTGTAGAGTAGACTGGGAGTGTGAGGATGACTGGGAAGGTGGTGCTGTGGGTGGAATTACACAAGGTCTCTGGGAGGAAGCCAAACCAGCTGTGCGTGAGCTGGAGGAAGAGGCAACACGAGCTGAAGAGGTGGTAGCTGCCGCTGTTGGTTGGCCTACATCTTCAGTGTGTTTCTGTAACTCCACCGCGTGCCTGGTCCGCACATGTTTCCACATATTTGTGGTATTGAGGTTGCTGACATTTTTCCCTCTTTTTACTTTATGATGACACAGCTTGCATTTGACAAAACAAATGTCATCTGCAACTGTGTCAAAAAAGGACCAGGCACTGCAAGTCTTGGGAGCGCCCTTTTTGGCTTTGGAAAGAGACAGGCTCCTAACGGGTGCCAAAGTGGAGGCTACAGGCTCCGCAGTCTTCCCCCTCCCTCTCCCTCTTTGGCCCGTAAGAGGAAGCTCTTCCTCTGAGCTGCTCCCACCACCTTCCTGTTCCTCACGCCACGATGGGTCAAGGACCTCATCATCTCCACTACCCTCTGCCACCAACTGCTCCTCCTGGGTAGTCTCAGCAGCACAGTACGCACGAGAAAGCGGCACCTGAGTTTCATCATCAGATGCGTACTGCGCTGTGGTCACCGGAGGCACTGGCCCACCTGCCTCTTCAGAGTCAGAGAGAAAAAGGTGTTGGGCATCACTGCACACTGCCTCTTCTTCCATTTCTCCAATGCTGCTTGGCTGGCCCCCTGTTTCCAAGCCAAGAGATTCAGAGAACAGAAGTAGAGACGGCTCCTGTCCTGGGCTCTCTGACTGCCTGGCCAATTTGGCAGGTGGTGAAGAGACAGATGGCTGCTCTCCAGTGCTCTGTGCCTGAGAGGATGTGGCACTAACTGAAGTCGATGCCGAGGCGTTAGCTGCCATCCACCCGACAACGGCTTCAATTTGGTCTTCACGCAGCAGCGGTGCACGGCGCTCTCCGACAAAGCTGCGCATGAAGGACTGTTCCCTGCTGAAACTGAGTGACGACGAGTCACCGGCGCCCGCAGCAGGCACAGAATCACCACGTCCTCTCCCTGCTCCTCTCCCTGCTCCGCGCCCACGCCCACGTGCCTTACTCCCTGCCCTCTTCATCTTGGTTGACAGATAAAGATAAGCAGAAAAGTACTAAGGCCTTAGTGTGCTTATTCCTGTAATGCTCCTCCTAACAGGTGTAAGAAACACTAATGTTGTAAATTGTGGACTAAACTTTATTATTTTTCTAATGTGGCCTACACAAGTGTAAGTTGTGTTTGGTGAACTTAACCTTTTTTTTGGTGCAGATCGGGCTACAGAGCTAGTTTAAATCACACGGAGACCGTGCAGACAGCCGTAAACGGCGCTGCAAGGCCAAGAAACCCTCCTCTAGGTTATCCTATATAGTGTTTTTCCACTATTTAGCTGGATACAAGTGGAAAGACACTAATAGGAATTTTTTTTTTCAAATTTTAAACTGGCTGCACTATTTGAAAAAAAGGAAATTGTTTTTCAAGGTATGAGGCAGTAACGCACCCTGAGCTGAATCCAACCGGCTATGGCTGCACACAGACTACAGGGCGAGCTGCGCTCACACAGAGACCGTGCAGACAGCCGTAAACGGCGCTGCAAGGCCCCCAAAAAAACCTCTAGGTTATCCTATGTAGTGTTTTTCCACAATTGAGCTGGAGACTGGTGGAAAGACACTAATAGGAATTTTTTTTTTTTCAAATTTTAAACAGGCTGCACTATTTGAAAAAAAGGAAAATTTTTCTCAAGGTATGAGCCAGTAACGAACCCTGAGCTGAATCCAACCGGCTATGGCTGCACACAGACTACAGGGCGAGCTGGGCTCACACGGAGACCGTGCAGACAGCCGTAAACGGCGCTGCAAGGCCAAAAAACCCTCCTCTAGGTTATCCTATATAGTGTTTTTCCACTATTTAGCTGGATACGAGTGGAAAGACACTAATAGGAATTTTTTTTTTCAAATTTTAAACAGGCTGCACTATTTGAAAAAAAGGAAAATTTTTCTCAAGGTATGAGCCAGTAACGAACCCTGAGCTGAATCCAACCGGCTATGGCTGCACACAGACTACAGGGCGAGCTGGGCTCACACGGAGACCGTGCAGACAGCCGTAAACGGCGCTGCAAGGCCCAAAAACCCCCCTCTAGGTTATCCTATGTAGTGTTTTTCCACAATAGAGCTGGAGACTGGTGGAAAAACACTAATAGGAAATTTGAGAAAAAATGTGCAGCAGGCTGCACTAAGAGCAAAAAAGAACAACTGTGTGAGGCAGTGTGAACCCCCCCTGAGCTGAATACAACCGGGTATATGGCTGCACACAGACTACAGAGTGAGCTGCACACACACACACACACACACACACAGAGACCTTGCAGAACGCTGTTAAAACAGCGCTGCAAGGCAAGAGCAAGGTGAACAGTGAAGAACACACAGCGTTTTGCTAAATTAGCCTTTGGAAAGGAAAATAAAGCAATTAGCTAGCTCAACTGGCCCTCAGTTAGAACACAGCGTCCTGTCCCTAACTGAAATCACAGCAGAGTGAGCGCAAAATGGCGGCAGCGCTTTTTTATAGTGCAGAGTGACATCATTTCAGCAGCCAATCCAAGCCTTGCCAGTACTTACATGCCCACCATGCTAAACAGGATGTGCCCACACTTTCATTCATTCCTCATTGGCTGCTGCGTTCAATTTGAATTCTGGGAACTTCCGATTCCGGTATCCGATACGCGGGAAGTATCGGAATTCAGTATCGGAATTCCGATACCGCAAATATCGGCCGATACCCGATACTTGCGGTATCGGAATGCTCAACACTAGTCCTAAAGAACAAAACAAGGGCAGTGCATGCTGGGAGCTAACAGGGATCAGCAATACTAAGGAGAACTCAGCAGGGCGAGAGAGGAATCTGCAACCGTTTCCTCATCTCATTGTTATCAACGACTTTAACTTTGTTTGCTAACGACATGCTAAAGTGCTTCTATTCATGTGTCTAAAATGTTAAAGATAAAAAGTCCTCAGCTGCTGATAAGTTTTAATAGGGAAATAAAACAATGATGACAAATAGGTATTACATAGGTATAGGTACTAACAACCACCCCTTTCTGCCACAGCTATTTTCCTTTTTTTTCACTTTCGTCATTCATTTCTGTTTTCTGAGAGCCTTATACTTTTTATTTGTCTACTGACATAACCGTAAGATTTACTTTTTTTTACAGAATGAGTTGTATTTTTCAGAGACTCTACTTAATCTACAATATTGTGATCTGAAAAAAAATCTTTCTGATGTGTTTTCTTTTTCTAATGCTGCTTGTACATTAAAATCCAATAATTTTTATTTTCATACCATTAAAATTTAATGACACATAGCAATATAAAAAAATGCATAAGAAAGCAACGCGTTACCAACTAGTAAATGCTCTTACGTAAAATACCAGGAACGTGAACGTTTACTAGTTCAAATCACGTTGGTTTATTATTTTTGGATTTTGCCATGTGTCATTGAATGTTAACAGTACGAAAATAGAAAGTATTGCCTTTTAATCTACAATTAGCAACTTGGAAACTAGGCTCTACATTCTCCATTTTACATTGAAGAAACTACAATCTGTATCAAGGTTTTATCAACTACATTTATTATAGGCTGGTTTCTTTCTACTTTGCAGACTTTGTGTGACTATCCTTTTCACGACCATTACTGGTATTTATGACATTCACTGTGTGGTAAAAATTACTTGTTAAGAAAAACTAGAAAATCCAGCTCCAGGAAAGAGAAATAGTCTGCATATAAAATCCAAAATAGCTTTATTGAAGTAACAAGATTAAAAATGTGGGGTTCAAGTGTCTATATTTTGTTTTTTTTACCATTCTTATGAAATTTTTTATGTTTTTAACCCCTTCATGACTGATGACATATATTTAAGTCATCAGCCGTGTCCCTGCCTTTGATGCGGGTTCACAAGCTGAGCCTGCACCTTTCCCCGTACTTTATTTAATCAGCCATCAAGTGTGTCTGACAGCCGCAGGTGGATCTGAGAACCACCCGCAGCTGTTAACCAGTTAAATGCCGCTGTCAATCACTGACAGCGGCATTTAACACATGCAGACAGGAAGCACGTTATTGATCCCACCCATCTGCATTCTCATCACGTGATCCCGAGGGCCGAAGGATTGTCATGACAGTGGGGGTTTGCTGAACCACTGCTATGTATAGTACAGGCGATCGGATGATCTCAGCTTCAAGTTTCCTAAAGCGGACTATTAAATACTGTAAAAAGTAAAAAAAAGTTTTAGAAAATACTTTAAAAAATGCAATAGTTAAAGTCACCCTCTTTTGCACCATTAAAAATAAAACAATTAAAAAATGCACATATTTGCTGCTGCCGAGTTCAGAAACACCCAATCTATCAAAATATAAAAGAAAATAAATCTGATCGGTAGACGGCGTAAAGAGAAATTGAATCAAAGCTCCAGAATTATGTTTTTTTGGTTGAAGCAACAACGCAATAATATGCAATAAAAGACAATGAGAACATCATATCTACCTCAAAATGGTATCCATAAAAACTTCAACTTGGGATGCAAAAATAAGCTCTTACGCAGACCCAAATCTTGAAAAATTAGAACGTTGCAGGTCTCAGAAAATGGCTAAAAAATTTTGTCAAATTTCTGAATTTTTTTTCACTACTTAAATAAAAAAAAACATTTTTGAATCTGAGTAATCATACTAACCTGGGGATTCATATTACCAGGTAAGTTTTACCATATATTGAATACGGTAAATAAAAAAAACAAAAACCATTGTGGAATTGCATGGTTTTTTTTTTGCAATTTCACCAAACTTGTAATCTCTTTTCCATTTTCCAGTACATTATGTGGCAGAATGTATGGTGTAATTCAAAAGTACAACTTGTCCCACAAAAAAACAAGCCTATATGGCTGGAAAAAAAAAAAAGTTATGGCTCTTGAAAGTAGGGGAGAAAAAAAAAAAGAAAAACAGAAAATTGCCCAGGGGTGAAGGGGTTAATTTTTTTTGGTCCTACTAGGATACTTGACACTGTTACTGTTATACTTCTGCATTGCAGTATATCACCTTGTCAGCCTTTTCCTACTGCGTCCTGTCTGTATTACTACCAAGGGTGATGTTGTTAGACACCCCCCACCCACCCCTCTACCATGACGACCCATCGGCACCCCGTCACTGAGAAGGGTTGACAGATTGCAGGAAAATGTCAGTTGTGTAACAAAGCCGGTACCCGCTGTGTGTGGAGCAGGCCAGCTTCTAAGCCTGGTCCATAAACTTATTTTATGGTCTTTTAGAGAATGAGTTCTTCATGGTGACATCACAGGGCCTAATAAGTGCCAGAGGCTCTTAAGATGCTGAGCACCAAAGTGAAGACCAACAGTAGTGTGAATTGAATTGCTCTTCTCTAGTCATTTTGAACAGAATAAAATCTAGTTTGTTAGCGGGTGATCCAGAAGTGACGGAAAAAGTCCCCCTGTTTTACAATGAAATGTTATTACGGATTTATTGTGGATTTGATCCTATGCCTTACTAGTTGAGCGTGTGCTGCAAATTTAAAATCAAAACCCTATTTGATATGCTGACAGTAATTCTGCAAAATTGCAAGCTTTCGAGATTACCCAGGCCTCATCATCAGGCATAGACTAATACAACATGGTGGCTGTTTTATTCTTGTACTTGACTATGTGTGACTATTTTTGCCAACTGGCAGATAAAAAACCTCTGCAACCGCGTCCGGGCCCTTGCATGAAGGTGGCCCGCTGACCCTAGCGCCTATTTTAGAGAGATTTGCTTCAGAGGATGCACATTCAGCTGATTGGTACTGCAGTGCATAGGCCCGCTGGGTCCCTGCACCGCAATCCACACCAATCAGAGGCCGTCAGCTGAGATCGGTGTACTAGTCACATGTGGAGCATAGCAGCTGACTTCATAGCAGTGACACCAATGTCAGCTGCCGTCGTCTGCGCCAACTATAGAAGAGGATGCCATGGGAAAGTGAGAAGAATTGTTTTTTTTTTTTTTTTTTAAAATGTGTTAGAGAACAGTGGCATAACGAGAAGCATTATTGCAGGATGGACTCAGGAGCTGTGACATTATACCAGGAAGAGGCCCAGGATGAGGTACATGTATTATTGGAAGGGGCCAGGATAGGCACATTATACCAGGATGGGGGATATTCTTACTGGAATGGGCCCAGGATGGGGGACATGTATTCCTGGAAGGGGCCCTGTAAGAGAGACATATATTAATGGAGGGGGCCAGGATGAGGGACATTACTGGATGGGACCCAGGATGGGGGACATGTATTACTGGAAAGGGCCCAGGATGGGGAAACATTATAGCAGGAAGTGGCCCATGTCGTTTGATATTGTTACTGGAATGTGACCAGGATGCGGAACATTCTAATTGGAAGAGGTGCAAGATGATGGACATTATTACTGCAAGGGACCCAAGATGGGGAACATTTTTACTAGAAGGGAGACTGGTTGGGGTCATCATCACAGCAGCCTTGCAGCGCTGGAGTCCTGGGTTCAAACCCCACTAAGGACAACATCTGCAAAGAGTTTGTATGTTCACTCCGTGTTTGCGTGGGATTCCTCCGGGTACTCCGGTTTCCTCCCACATTCCAAAGACATACTGACAGGGAATTTAGATTGTGAGCCCCAACGGGGACAGTGATAATGTGTGCAACCTGTAAAGCGCTTCGGAATATGTTAGCGCTATACGAAAATAAAGATTATTATTATTACCGGAAGGGGTCCAGGTTGATGGACATTATGCTAGGAAAGGGCCCAAGATGGGTGACATTAATACAGAATGTAAAACATTACCTTATGGAGGGGCAATACGTATGTCTTTACAGAATTTAGAACGCTACAAGAGTTAATACATCTGACCAACATGTAGGTGGGGGCCGAGGTCCAAATTTTGCATTGAGGACCATTGAACTCTAGTTACAACAATGCAATATTTTGTTGAATATGAATTAGGCTCTATGTACTACCCTATATTTGTATACAGTAGATAACCATATAATTGCATGCATTGGCCACAATATCGTACAGTGGACATGATTTACTAAATTTTCCTTGTAGTTTCCAAATGTATAAAATTGTTCAGTGCAGTAAAGTAAAAGGCATGTGGCATATATCACCCTAGGGGAGACCAACATTAAGTCAGATAAGCCCAATTCAAAGATTGCCACCTGAGAATGTACGGCAACTGGCTAAGTTCAATGGCATCCATAGAAGTCTAGAAGAAGCAGAGCATGCACAGATTGGGGTATGAGCAACTACTCAAGAAGGAAATTAAGAATGCATGCTGCCCCTACTAACTTAGGAGGATGGATTCTAGAGTATACGTCTACAATGTCTTTTTCAGGTGGGTGTGATATGAAGCACGCCTGAAGAAGTACCCAAAAAACACTGAAAAGAATAACCATATGCATTTCTATGTTCAGAAATGTTCATACGTTCAGTGTTTTGAGTGTCTTTTCAATGTTTCAGGTTTCCAAGACACCAAGTGGTTCAAAGAAGTGACTTTCATATTTTTCAGTTTTTTTCAGCTCTGAAGATGTTTTATACTTTATACCACAAATAAATGGGAATGTTCAAAATGCCCGGCATCTATTTGAGCATTTTCTCACTGTTCTTGATAATAATAATAATAATAATTTAATAATAATAATAATAATTTTATTTATATAGCGCCAACATATTCCGCAGCGCTTTACAAATTATAGAGGGGACTTGTACAGACAATAAACATTACAGCATAACAGAAATACAGTTCAAAACAGATACCAGGAGGAGTGAGGGCCCTGCTCGCAAGCTTACAAACTATGGGGAAAAGGGGAGACACGAGAGGTGGATGGTAACAATTGCTTTAGTTATTCGGACCAGCTATAGTGTAAGGCTCAGGTGTTCATGTAAAGCTGCATGAACCAGTTAACTGCCTAAGTATGTAGCAGTACAGACACAAAGGGCTAATACTGCATAAAGTGTATGAGAACATGATGCGAGGAACCTTTTTTTTTTTTTTTTTTTTTTTTTTATTATAAATAGGCCACACAGGGATCGTTTAAGAACTGCTAACAGTTTCTTTATTGTTGGACAAAGTTAAAAAAAAATGTCCAGAAAAGAGCAGTAAAAAATTATGCCACAAAAATGCTGTTAAGATGTCAAAAACCCCTCAGGTGTTCATTAACATCAAAAAGGTGCTAGAGTAATGACCAAATATGTTTAAAAAGACACTTCAGAAAAAAAAAAGATAGTCTTTCCTGAAGCGTCTTCTTGAAAACTCGTCGAGTTTTGAAAGTACGGCGTGCGCATTCCCATACACTTTCTGATTTTTATGCCAAATATTTCTATATTTTTTGGAATCTGACAAATGGTACAATTTTTTAAATTGAGGAAAAAAATTATACAGCAGTTTTATTTAAAAAAAAAACACCATTTTAAGACAAAGTTTCATTAATTGACAAATGTTTTTTTCAATTTTCTCTGGTAGTAAAAGTGACAGATTTTGGTCCTGTTTCGACAGACAGCATGAACACTCGTTGCTAGGGCTCGTGCAGTTGATCGTATTTTCAGTCCGAGTGCAATCCAAGAAAACGTCGGATCGCACTTGGACAAATGTTATTCTATGGTGCATGTGTCCGACTTTCCTTGGGCAGTGTCTGCCAAGGAAAAAAATCACAACTTGTTCGATTTGCATCCGATATTTAGATCGCACTCGACGATGCAAGTCAAGGAGTCCGAGGAAAAAAATCTGACTGCACTTCAGTGATATCTAAGTGCAGTCCGATTTGGAGATGGAGAATTTGTTTTTTTCATCTTCTCATCAAAGAAAATCGGATCACCCTAAGATCACACTCAGAGTTTGATCAGAGTGTGATTAGCATAATCGGACCGATTTTCACCAGCCTTAGGTTGGTTTCAGCTGATCATCTGCGCACTGACACATATTTTTTATATTACTGTAAAATCTATTCCTGTTGCAATAAAATCATTTTTTTTATATTTTGATTCCATCATTCTTTGTCAGATACAATCATAGATAAGAAGGAATGTTTTCTTTGGATTAGATGGTTTTCCGATTCAATGAATGATATTTTTTCCCATTTACATAAATTGATTGTCACTACGGAACTATAGTTACAATTGTTACATGTAACTCAGACATCTTTTATTTTTTATTTGCCGAGTCATTATTTCTACTCTAGTCATGATTGTTCGACCTCACAATGAGCCATGTTATTAGCCTGTTATGTCACCTATCATCACATTTGGCTGCTTTTGTACTAACTATTGCTAAGACTGCAGTGAAACAGTAGGTGTTACTGAAAGACACAATGAGCACATGAATAGAGTGTAACTAGCTGAAGCCATGTGCATGCATGAATACTCAGTAATTCAAAGCGTCTCAGTGTTAATTAAAACCATAGAATATTCAGTGTTATCCATAGAGAGATGTGACTTTCTTCTTCAAATACAACTCACCCACGGCTATAGAGATGGTCTTCATAATCTGTGCTCTCCTCCCCAATATCCGGCAGGGTAAAGAGCATCGATTTGGTGTTCCACCCGGTCGCAGATGTCTCTTGAAGAAGCCTCGGTGACCGACTTGAGTGGTTAGATGGCATTGTCGGAGATATGTTGATACTTGTTGGTGCTGGACGTACCAGTACAGTTGTTGGTGGTGTGGGAGATGAAGCAGTAGGTTGTGGAATTATCCATGTTTCTTCATTGAGTTGCCTGAGTTGTATGACATTACTGGATACTGAGTTTGATGGATTGGGCTTTACCAGATGAGAAGGGCTGCTGGGTGCAGAAATACCACCTGAGTGTGGACTAGGAGTCAAAGCTTTTCCAGAGGGAATACGGGACAGAGAAGCTGTCAATGTGGTTTGAGTATTGAGGATATGAAGAGGGGACGGTGGTGCGGAAAGCAGAAAAAATGGTGTTTTACTGCCCAGGGAAGGGACTGCTGTTCCTGAAGAGTTCACTGCATTAGAACTTTGAGGAAATGGGTTACTCGTTGGCCCAGGACTTAGAGGAGATACGGAGGATTTAAAAAATTTAGCAAAGACAGTTCCCAAGTCCAAGACTGCAACCTTCATGTCTTTATGGTCAAAGATTAAAAGTAAAATTAATGAATGCAATTCAAGGGCTGTATAGTAGTACAAATATGAAGGGCCGATAAAAATCTGTGCATCCCGATATATGCCGACTTCTCTAGAAAAGGAAAATAGATCAAAATAACAGCTGATGAAAACAGATCTAAAGGGAATTAAAAATTGTAATCTTCGGGTTTCGCTCAGCCATTTTTCTCTTATTTTATTAGAAATCTGTCTTTATGTGTCTTGTCCAAAAATGAAGAAATCCTGGAGATGAGTAAAATGGTTTTGCAAAGAAAGAAAATTGCATATCTGTGATCCTGGAAGAAAGGAGAAAGCTGCCTGTTTATGTCTTGATTCAATGGCTCGGAGCTGCTGACACCAGAGTAAAGGGGTGGAGGGTTGCTATGATAAACAAAAAGAGGAGCGACTTGTAATTGGGCCTTTCCAGCTATGAGGCTTGGAAGGTAAAGCTTTCTCCCTGAGAGACAGGAAAAGAAAACACATTAGTCACAGTATTGTACTATCAGAAGCCGAAAATCAGCCAGAGTGCTGACAAAGGGACGTGCCATGTGCAACTTTGCTGTACAGTATAACTGGGCCATTGCTAGAACCCTGCACAAGTTCATGTTTCCAGTAGGGCATTGTATCTCTTGTGTCTTATATTAGTTCAAATGAAAGCACCCTTCTGTTTAGCTCTCAACCCTTACTATAGATTTTACTCACTTATATAGCACCAATAATTCCACAGAACCTCATAGACAACACCATCACTGTCCCCATTGAGGCTCACAAGCTAATTTCCCTATCAGTAAGTCTTTGGAGTGTGAGAGGAAATGGAAGAAAACCCACTGTCATGACACAGCTGTTTGGTGACCCAGGACCAGAGACTCCTTCTCTGTCCCTAACACTAGGGGGACGCCCTAGCTCGCCCTGCTCCCCAGGATACTTCAGATGGCGAAGATGCCGGGGTCTCCACCCTTGCCTTATCTCCTGAGTGAGCCCTTCATCTGTTGTCTTTCCCCACCCAGGGACACCAACCCGACAAGCAAGGCAACACAAACAATGGTTAAAAGAAAACTCCAGGCACACAAAATATTCACTCACATGTAAGAGAGGAATGCACGAGGGTGTGAAGATAGGGGAATAAACCAAAACAGAGAAGGATAAGGAACTACCATGCATACAAACAAACCAAGCAACAGTCACTAATAACCCCTTCAACTCTCCTCATACAAACTCCTCTCCCTCTGTTAGCCATGTAGCAATAAAGCTAGCTCTGACAAGGATTAGTATCAGAGCCCAGATTATAAAGGGAAAAGGAGTGGCTAATTGAGCACAGCTGTGAGCACAGGGATTTACAACATGGCCAATTAGTCCCTGTTCTGCCAGAAGGAATAAACAGAATTAAAATGACTGAAGTGCTTCTTCTCAGCGTCAGAGTAGGAGCAATCAGACGTTGCGGTCTTCTGGCTCCACACTGTTGAGGTAACCCCGTGACAGTACCCCCTCTTCTACGAGGGACCTCCAGAACCTCAGGACCAGGCAGCAAGAACAACAGATGCTGGTACCCATATCTTCTCAGGATCGTAACCCCTCCAGTATACCAGATTCTGAAGCAACCGATGAACAAGATGAGAATCCAAAATCTTTGCAATCTGAAACTCTTAATTACCATCAACAATGACAGGAGATGGTGGTAGAGGTTGTGGTTAGTGTTGAGCATTCCGATACCGCAAGTATCGGGTATCGGCCGATATTTGCGGTATCGGAATTCCGATACCGAATTCCGATACTTCCCGCGTATCGGATACCGGAATCGGAAGTTCCCAGAATTCAAACTGAACGCAGCAGCCAATGAGGAATGATTGGAAGTGTGGGCACATCCTGTTTAGCATGGTGGGCATGTAAGTACTGGCAAGGCTGTGATTGGCTGCTGAAATGATGTCACTCTGCACTATAAAAAACGCTGCCGCCATTTTGCGCTCACTCTGCTGTGATTTCAGTTAGGGACAGGACGCTGTGTTCTAACTGAGGGCCAGTTGAGATAGCTAATTGCTTTATTTTCCTTTCCAAAGGCTAATTTAGCAAAACGCTGTGTGTTCTTCACTGTTCACCTTGCTCTTGCCTTGCAGCGCTGTTTTAACAGCGTTCTGCAAGGTCTCTGTGTGTGTGTGTGTGTGCAGCTCACTCTGTAGTCTGTGTGCAGCCATATACCCGGTTGTATTCAGCTCAGGGGGGGTTCACACTGCCTCACACAGTTGTCCTTTTTTGCTCATAGTGCAGCCTGCTGCACATTTTTTCTCAAATTTCCTATTAGTGTTTTTCCACCCGTCTCCAGCTAAATTGTGGAAAAACACTACATAGGATAACCTAGAGGGGGGTTTTTGGGCCGTTTACGGCTGTCTGCACGGTCTCCGTGTGAGCCCAGCTCGCCCTGTAGTCTGTGTGCAGCCATAGCTGGTTGGATTCAGCTCAGGGTTCGTTACTGCCTCATACCTTGAGAAAAATTTTCCTTTTTTTTCAAATAGTGCAGCCTGTTTAAAATTTAAAAAAAAAAATTCCTATTAGTGTTTTTCCACCCGTCTCCAGCTAAATTGTGGAAAAACACTACATAGGCTAACCTAGAGGGGTTTTTTGGGCCTTGCAGCGCTGTTTACGGCTGTCTGCACGGTCTCTGTGTGAGCGCAGCTCGCCCTGTAGTCTGTGTGCAGCCATAGCCGGTTGGATTCAGCTCAGGGTGCGTTACTGCCTCATACCTTGAAAAAAAATTTCCTTTTTTTCAAATAGTGCAGGCAGTTTAAAATGTAAAAAAAAAAATTCCTATTAGTGTTTTTCCACCCGTCTCCAGCTAAATTGTGGAAAAACACTACATAGGCTGATCTAGAGGGGTTTTTTTGGGCCTTGCAGCGCCGTTTACGGCTGTCTGCACGGTCTCTGTGTGAGCGCAGCTTGCCTTGTAGTCTGTGTGCAGCCATAGCCGGTTGGATTCAGCTCAGGGTGCGTTACTGCCTCATACCTTGAAAAAAAATTTCCTTTTTTTCAAATAGTGCAGCCAGTTTAAAATTTAAAAAAAAAAATTCCTATTAGTGTTTTTCCACCCGTCTCCAGCTAAATTGTGGAAAAACACTACATAGGCTAACCTAGAGGGGATTTTTTGGGCCTTGCAGCGCCGTTTACGGCTGTCTGCACGGTCTCTGTGTGAGCGCAGCTCGCCCTGTAGTCTGTGTGCAGCCATAGCCGGTTGGATTCAGCTCAGGGTGCGTTACTGCCTCATACCTTGAAAAAAAATTTCCTTTTTTTCAAATAGTGCAGCCTGTTTAAAATTTAACAAAAAAAATCCCTATTAGTGTCTTTCCACCCGTCTCCAGCTAAATAGTGGAAAAACACTAAATAGGATAACCTAGAGGAGGTTTTTTGGGCCTTGCAGCGCCGTTTACGGCTGTCTGCATGGTCTCCGTGTGATTTCAACTAGCTCTGTAGCCCGATCTGCAAAAAAAAAAAAAGTAAAGTTCACCAAACACAACTTAACACTTGTGTAGGCGACATTAGAAAAATAATAAAGTTTAGTCCACACTTTACAACATTAGTGTTTCTTACACCTGTTAGGAGGAGCATTTCAGGAATAAGCACACTAAGGCCTTAGTACTTTTCTGCTTATCTTTATCTGTCAACCAAGATGAAGAGGGCAGGGAGTAAGGCACGTGGGCGTGGGCGCGGAGCAGGGAGAGGAGCAGGGAGAGGACGTGGTGATTCTGTGCCTGCTGCGGGCGCCGGTGACTCGTCGTCACTCAGTTTCAGCAGGGAACAGTCCTTCATGCGCAGCTTTGTCGGAGAGCGCCGTGCACCGCTGCTGCGTGAAGACCAAATTGAAGCCGTTGTCGGGTGGATGGCAGCTAACGCCTCGGCATCGACTTCAGTTAGTGCCACATCCTCTCAGGCACAGACCACTGGAGAGCAGCCATCTGTCTCTTCACCACCTGCCAAATTGGCCAGGCAGTCAGAGAGCCCAGGACAGGAGCCGTCTCTACTTCTGTTCTCTGAATCTCTTGGCTTGGAAACAGGGGGCCAGCCAAGCAGCATTGGAGAAATGGAAGAAGAGGCAGTGTGCAGTGATGCCCAACAGCTTTGTCTCTCTGACTCTGAAGAGGCGGGTGGGCCAGTGCCTCCGGTGACCACAGCACAGTACGCATCTGATGATGAAACTCAGGTGCCTGTTGTGAATTCTGTGGCTGAATTCACTCCTGTGGTCACAAGTGGTACTGCAGCTTCTGGGCTTCCTCCCTCAGGTGTTCTGGTGAGCTCGTTGGCTGCCTTGTTATTTAACTCCGCCTGATTCTGTCTTCCTTGCTCCTTGTCAATGTTCCAGTGTTGGATCTGAGCTTCTGGATCTTTCCTGTGGCCTGCTGCTCTGCTTAGATAAGTGCTTCTTTGCTTTTGTTGCTGTTTTTTCTGTCCAGCTTGTCTATTCGTTTTTGCTGTAAGCTCTGAGACGCAAAGGGTGTACCGCCGTGCCGTTAGTTCGGCACGGTGGGTCTTTTTGCCCCCTTTGCGTGGTTTTTTGCTTTAGGGTTTTTTGTAGACTGCAAAGTTCTCTTTGCTATCCTCGCTCTATCTAGAATATCGGGCCTCACTTTGCTGAATCTATTTCATCCCTACGTTTTGTCTTTTCATCTTGCTAACAGTCATTATATGTGGGGGGCTGCCTTTTCCTTTGGGGTATTTCTCTGAGTGAAGTCAGGCTTGTATTTCTATCTTCAGGCTAGTCAGTTCCTCAGGCTGTGCCGAGTTGCATAGGTAGTGTCAGGCGCAATCCACAGCTGCCTTTAGTTGTGTTTAGGATAGGTTCAGGTATTGAGGTCTACAGAGATTCCACGTCTCAGAGCTCGTTCTATTGTTTTTGGGTTATTGTCAGATCACTGTATGTGCTCTGATTACTGGCACACTGTATTACTGGATTGCTTTCATAACAGTACAAGGAGCCCAAACTAATGATTCTCAATAGAGGGAAAAAAGAAGTTCTGACATCATTTTTTTTTCTCAGCTGTGTTCAGTCTTTTTTTCCCCTAGACATTAGGGTGCTTCAGGACACAGCTGTGGACATGGATATTCAGGCTCTGTGCTCTTCAATGGATAATCTCGTTATAAATGTACAAAAGATTCAAGATACAATTGATCAGAAATCTATGCTAGAACCAAGAATTCCTATTCCTGATTTGTTTTTTGGTGATAGAACTAAGTTTCTGAGCTTCAAAAATAATTGTAAGCTATTTCTGGCCTTGAAACCTCATTCTTCTGGTAATTCAGTTCAACAGGTTTTGATTATTATTTCTTTTTTGCGCGGCGACCCTCAGGACTGGGCATTTTCTCTTGCGTCAGGAGACCCTGCATTGAGTGGTGTCGATGCGTTTTTCCTGGCGCTCGGATTGCTGTACGATGAGCCTAATTCAGTGGATCAGGCTGAGAAAAATTTGCTGGCTTTGTGCCAGGGTCAGGATGATATAGAAGTATATTGTCAGAAATTTAGGAAGTGGTCAGTACTCACTCTGTGGAATGAATCTGCGCTGGCAGCTTTGTTCAGAAAGGGTCTCTCTGAGGCTCTTAAGGATGTCATGGTGGGTTTTCCTATGACTGCTGGTTTGAATGAGTCTATGTCTTTGGCCATTCAGATCGGTCGTCGCTTGCGCGAGCGTAAATCTGTGCACCATCTGGCGGTATTGTCTGAGATTAAACCTGAGCCTATGCAGTGCGATAGGACTATGACCAGAGTTAAACGGCAAGAACACAGACGTCTGAATGGGCTGTGTTTCTACTGTGGTGATTCCACTCATGCTATTTCTGATTGTCCTAAGCGCACTAAGCGGTTCGATAGGTCTGCCGTCATTGGTACTGTACAGTCCAAATTCCTTCTGTCCATTACCTTGATATGCTCTTTGTCATCGTATTCTGTCATGGCGTTTGTGGATTCAGGCGCTGCCCTGAATCTGATGGATTTGGATTATGCTAAACGTTGTGGGTTTTTCTTGGAGCCTTTGCGGTGTCCTATTCCGTTGAGAGGAATTGATGCTACACCTTTGGCCAAGAATAAACCTCAGTACTGGGCCCAGCTGACCATGTGCATGGCTCCTGCACATCAGGAAGTTATTCGCTTTCTGGTGCTACATAATCTGCATGATGTGGTCGTGTTGGGGTTGCCATGGCTACAAACCCATAATCCAGTATTGGATTGGAACTCTATGTCGGTATCCAGCTGGGGTTGTAAGGGGGTACATGATGATGTTCCATTTTTGTCTATTTCGTCATCCACTCCTTCTGAGGTCCCAGAGTTCTTGTCTGATTATCAGGATGTATTTGAAGAGCCCAAGTCCGATGCCCTACCTCCGCATAGGGATTGTGATTGTGCTATCAATTTGATTCCTGGTAGTAAATTCCCTAAAGGTCGTTTATTTAATTTATCCGTGCCTGAACACACCGCTATGCGCAGTTATGTGAAGGAATCCCTGGAGAAGGGACATATTCGCCCATCGTCATCACCACTGGGAGCAGGGTTCTTTTTTGTAGCCAAGAAGGATGGTTCGCTGAGACCGTGTATTGATTACCGCCTTCTTAATAAGATCACTGTTAAGTTTCAGTATCCCTTGCCATTGTTATCTGACTTGTTTGCTTGGATTAAGGGGGCTAGTTGGTTCACTAAGATAGATCTTCGTGGTGCGTATAATCTGGTGAGAATCAGGCAAGGAGATGAATGGAAAACGGCATTTAATACGCCCGAGGGTCATTTTGAGTATCTAGTGATGCCGTTCGGACTTGCCAATGCTCCATCTGTGTTTCAGTCTTTTATGCATGACATCTTCCGTGAGTATCTGGATAAATTCCTGATTGTTTACTTGGATGACATTTTGATCTTCTCAGATGATTGGGAGTCTCATGTGAAGCAGGTCAGAATGGTTTTCCAGGTCCTGCGTGCTAATTCTTTGTTCGTGAAGGGATCAAAGTGTCTCTTCGGTGTGCAGAAAGTTTCATTTTTGGGGTTCATCTTTTCCCCTTCTACTATCGAGATGGATCCGGTTAAGGTCCAAGCCATCCAGGATTGGACTCAGCCGACATCTCTGAAAAGTCTGCAAAAGTTCCTGGGCTTTGCTAATTTTTATCGTCGCTTCATCTGTAATTTTTCTAGCATTGCCAAACCATTGACCGATTTGACCAAGAAGGGTCCTGATTTGGTTAATTGGTCTTCTGCTGCCGTGGAAGCTTTTCAGGAGTTGAAGCGTCGTTTTTGTTCTGCCCCTGTGTTGTGTCAACCAGATGTTTCTCTTCCGTTCCAGGTCGAGGTTGATGCTTCTGAGATTGGAGCAGGGGCGGTTTTGTCACAGAGAGCTTCTGGTTGCTCAGTGTTGAAACCATGTGCTTTCTTTTCCAGGAAGTTTTCTGCTGCTGAGCGTAATTATGATGTGGGCAACCGAGAGTTGCTGGCCATGAAGTGGGCATTCGAGGAGTGGCGTCATTGGCTTGAAGGAGCTAAGCATCGCGTGGTGGTATTGACTGATCATAAGAACCTTACTTATCTCGAGTCTGCCAAGCGCTTGAATCCTAGACAGGCCCGTTGGTCGTTATTTTTTGCTCGCTTCGATTTTCTGATTTCGTACCTTCCGGGCTCTAAAAATGTGAAGGCGGATGCTCTGTCTAGAAGTTTTGTGCCCGACTCTCCGGGTTTATCTGAGCCGGCGAGTATCCTCAAGGAAGGAGTCATTGTGTCTGCCATCTCTCCTGATTTGCGGCGAGTGTTGCAAAAATTTCAGGCGAATAAACCTGATCGTTGTCCGGCGGAGAAACTGTTCGTCCCTGATAGGTGGACTAGTAAAGTTATCTCTGAACTTCATTGTTCGGTCTTGGCTGGTCATCCTGGAATCTTTGGTACCAGAGAGTTAGTGGCTAGATCCTTCTGGTGGCCATCTCTGTCACGGGATTTACGTACTTTTGTGCAGTCCTGTGGGATTTGTGCTAGGGCTAAGCCCTGCTGTTCACGTGCCAGTGGGTTGCTTTTGCCCTTGCCGGTCCCAAAGAGGCCTTGGACACATATTTCGATGGATTTCATTTCTGACCTTCCCGTTTCTCAGAAGATGTCAGTCATTTGGGTGGTCTGTGATCGCTTTTCTAAAATGGTCCATCTGGTGCCCTTGGTTAAATTGCCTTCCTCCTCTGATTTGGTGCCTTTGTTCTTCCAGCATGTGGTTCGTTTGCATGGCATTCCTGAGAATATTGTTTCTGACAGAGGTTCCCAGTTTGTTTCAAGGTTCTGGCGAGCCTTTTGTGGTAGGATGGGCATTGATCTATCTTTTTCCTCGGCTTTCCATCCTCAGACTAATGGCCAGACCGAACGAACCAATCAGACCTTGGAAACATATCTGAGATGTTTTGTTTCTGCAGACCAGGATGATTGGGTGTCCTTTTTGCCGTTGGCTGAGTTCGCCCTTAATAATCGGGCCAGCTCGGCTACCTTGGTCTCTCCATTTTTCTGCAATTCTGGGTTCCATCCTCGTTTCTCTTCAGGACAGGTTGAGTCTTCGGACTGTCCTGGTGTGGATTCTGTGGTGGACAGGTTGCAGCAGATCTGGACTCAGGTAGTGGACAATTTGACCTTGTCCCAGGAGAAGGCTCAACTTTTCGCTAATCGCAGACGCCGTGTGGGTCCCCGACTTCGTGTTGGGGATCTGGTTTGGTTATCTTCTCGTCATATTCCTATGAAGGTTTCCTCTCCTAAATTTAAACCTCGTTTTATTGGTCCGTATAGGATTTCTGAGATTCTCAATCCTGTGTCCTTTCGTCTGACCCTCCCGGACTCCTTTTCCATACATAATGTATTCCATAGGTCGTTGTTGCGGAGATACGTGGCACCTATGGTTCCATCTGTTGAGCCTCCTGCCCCTGTTTTGGTGGAGGGGGAATTGGAGTATATTGTGGAGAAAATTTTGGATTCTCGTGTCTCTAGACGGAAACTCCAGTATCTGGTTAAATGGAAGGGTTATGCTCAGGAAGATAATTCCTGGGTTTTTGCCTCTGATGTCCATGCTCCAGATCTTGTTCGTGCCTTTCATGTGGCTCATCCTGGTCGGCCTGGGGGCTCTGGTGAGGGTTCGGTGACCCCTCCTCAAGGGGGGGGTACTGTTGTGAATTCTGTGGCTGAATTCACTCCTGTGGTCACAAGTGGTACTGCAGCTTCTGGGCTTCCTCCCTCAGGTGTTCTGGTGAGCTCGTTGGCTGCCTTGTTATTTAACTCCGCCTGATTCTGTCTTCCTTGCTCCTTGTCAATGTTCCAGTGTTGGATCTGAGCTTCTGGATCTTTCCTGTGGCCTGCTGCTCTGCTTAGATAAGTGCTTCTTTGCTTTTGTTGCTGTTTTTTCTGTCCAGCTTGTCTATTCGTTTTTGCTGTAAGCTCTGAGACGCAAAGGGTGTACCGCCGTGCCGTTAGTTCGGCACGGTGGGTCTTTTTGCCCCCTTTGCGTGGTTTTTTGCTTTAGGGTTTTTTGTAGACTGCAAAGTTCTCTTTGCTATCCTCGCTCTATCTAGAATATCGGGCCTCACTTTGCTGAATCTATTTCATCCCTACGTTTTGTCTTTTCATCTTGCTAACAGTCATTATATGTGGGGGGCTGCCTTTTCCTTTGGGGTATTTCTCTGAGGCAAGTCAGGCTTGTATTTCTATCGTCAGGCTAGTCAGTTCCTCAGGCTGTGCCGAGTTACATAGGTAGTGTCAGGCGCAATCCACAGCTGCCTTTAGTTGTGTTTAGGATAGGTTCAGGTATTGCGGTCTACAGAGATTCCACGTCTCAGAGCTCGTTCTATTGTTTTTGGGTTATTGTCAGATCACTGTATGTGCTCTGATTACTGGCACACTGTGTTACTGGATTGCTTTCATTACAGGTGCCGCTTTCTGGTGCGTACTGTGCTGCCGAGACTACCCAGGAGGAGCAGTTGGTGGCAGAGGGTAGTGGAGATGATGAGGTCGTTGACCCATCGTGGCGTGAGGAACAGGAAGGTGGTGGGAGCAGCTCTGAGGAAGAGATTCCCCTTACGGGCCAAAGAGGGAGAGGGAGGGGGAAGACTGCGGAGCCTGTAGCCTCCACTTTGGCACCCGTTAGGAGCCTGTCTCTTTCCAAAGCCAAAAAGGGCGCTCCCAAGACTTGCAGTGCCTGGTCCTTTTTTGACACAGTTGCAGATGACATTTGTTTTGTCAAATGCAAGCTGTGTCATCAGAAAGTAAAAAGAGGGAAAAATGTCAGCAACCTCAATACCACAAATATGTGGAAACATGTGCGGACCAGGCACGCGGTGGAGTTACAGAAACAGACTGAAGATGTAGGCCAACCAACAGCGGCAGCTACCACCTCTTCAGCTCGTGTTGCCTCTTCCTCCAGCTCACGCACAGCTGGTTTGGCTTCCTCCCAGGATCGCCATGGAAGAACCTCTGGCACTGTTGTCCAGAGACCTTGTGTAATTCCACCCACAGCACCACCTTCCCAGTCATCCTCACACTCCCAGTCTACTCTACAGCCATCGGTAGTACAGGCATGGGAGAAAAGGCGGGCATTCTCGGCCAACCACCCCCGAGCACAGGCTCTGAATGCAGGCATTGCCAAACTGTTGTCCCTGGAAATGCTCTCGTTCAGGCTGGTGGAGACTGACAGCTTCCGTGACTTGATGGCATTGGCAGTCCCACAGTACAAGGTGCCCAGCCGCTTTTACTTCAGCAGGCAAGCTGTCCCTGCCCTGCACAGGCATGTTGAGGGAAACATAAAACATGCGCTACTGAACGCCGTCAGTAGCAAGGTCCACCTCACCACCGATGCGTGGACCAGTCAGCATGGACAGGGGCGATACGTTTCCCTCACTGCCCATTGGGTTAATGTTGTTGAGCCAGGTACAGATCGTGCGAGTGGCGCAGGACGTGTCCTGCCCACTCCAAGGATTGCAGGAATCCAGTCTGTACGCATTGACTCCTCCTCTTACACAAGTTCCTCAGAATCAACTCTGCAGGAGCCGTCACAGTCCACCTCCACGTGGACCCGTGAACGTTTACCTATGACCGACATGAGCACAGCCGTGGCCAAACGTCAGCAGGCCGTCTTGAAACTAGTTTCATTGGGGAATCGAAGCCACACAGCGCAGGAGCTCTGGAATGCCATCAAGCAGGAGAGCGATGTGTGGTTACTGCCAGCGAATCTCCAGCCAGGCATGGTAGTGTGTGACAATGGCCGAAATCTGGTGGCAGCTTTGGCCCTTGGCAACCTCACTCACATCCCATGTCTGGCACATGTGCTCAATTTGGTTGTGCAGAGTTTTCTGAGGGACTATCCGGATCTTGATGCCCTGCTGCACAAGGTCCGCTTAGAGTGTGCTCACTTGCGGCGTTCCAGCTTGGCCAGATCCCGCATTGCTGCTCTGCAGCGCCGATTCCGCCTTCCAGAACACCGCATCATATGTGACCTACCTACCCGGTGGAATTCCACGTTACATATGTTGGAGCGGTTGTGTGAGCAGCAGCAAGCAGTTATGGAGTACCAGCTGCATCAGGCGCAAAGAAGTCGCAGTCAGCGCCGATCAGACTTCACAACCACAGAGTGGGCCACTATGAAGGACGTCTGCCAGGTTTTGCGTCCTTTTGATTATTCCACGCGGATGGCAAGTGCAGATGATGCACTAGTCAGCATGACTGTCCCCCTTATCTGCCTGCTTCAGCAAACTTTGCAAGGGTTAAGGGATGATGTTGTGGAAGAGGTGGAGGATGAGGAGTCACCTTTTCCATCAGTTTCTGGAGAGTCAGCGCCACGTGGTTCCTCACAAAGGGGTACGCAGGGGCCAATTTGTGAGGAGGATGAGGAGGAGTCAATGGAGGAGGAAGAGCTCCGTCCAGAGGAGGGAGCGACACAATTGTCCAGTGGTCAGTGTGTACAGCGTGGGTGGGGTGATGACGAGCGGGCAGAGATCATGTCTCAAGCAGGGGACAGGGTTTCTGGGCCAGTTGGCACTCTGCAGCACATGGTGGATTTCATGCTGCAGTGCCTGAGAAACGACCGCCGCATCGACCACATTCTCAACATGCCTGATTATTGGGTGTTCACCCTCCTCGATCCTCGCTACCGGGACAACGTCCAAAACCTCATCCAAGCGTTGACCCGGGAGCGTAAATTGCGGGAGTACCACGACACACTGGTGAATTCCATCATCTTCTCCTGTCCAACTGAGCGGAGTGCTGCTAGTGCTTTACAAAGCAGCTCAGTGCTTCAAGGCAGTGGGGGAGGCTCTGCCCAAAGAGGGAGCAGAAGCAGTGCCTCTGCCCAAGGCAAGCCCAGTATGGCACAACTCTGGCACACTTTTGTGTGCCCGCCCCAAATGTCTACACCATCACCGGCGGCTCCAGTCAGCAGGAGGCAACGGTTCCGTCAGATGGTGACAGACTACATGGCTTGCCCTCTTACTGTACTCCCAGACGGCTCTTCCCCGTTCAAGTTTTGGGTCTCTAAGCTGGATACATGGCCAGAGCTAAGCCAGTATGCATTGGAGGTGCTGGCTTGCCCTGCGGCTAGTGTCTTATCGGAACGTGTCTTTAGTGCCGCAGGTGGTGTACTAACAGACCGTCGCATGCGACTGTCCTCCGATAACGTTGACCGGCTTACTTTCCTGAAAATGAACCAGGCCTGGATCTCGCAGGAATTTGCCACTCCTCTGCCTGATTAAGTAATTGGGTGTCATCCAGGTCTCCTGCTGTGTTCATCTTTCTACCACCTGAACTGCTATTCCTGGGCTCCAACACCGCCAGTTGCGGCTCAGAAGTGCAGGCTGCACAGTAAAAACATACGACCCAGTGTTATTGGGTTTCAGTAATGTCAGCTGATCCCCAGCTGTGTAGCCGGCAATGTGTCCTGCGACCGCCACGCTGGCACAACAACCTAAATGTAAGGGAACCTGTCCCCCCCCCCCCCGTCGTTTGTTACTGAAAGAGCCATCTTGTGCAGCAGTAATGTTGCACAAGGAAAACGTAGCTCTTTTGGTTTAGCTCCTTGCACACGCAGAACTTAACACTTATAAAATGTGTTCACTGATACCGTTATACCGTCCCGGAGCTGGGACTTTCCTTCGTAATGTGACGCAGCACAGCCGTCATTCCTACCCCCTTGGTGCCATGTGCTGCCTCCTCAGCGTTGTTTTAAGCTGTCACGGAGCCTGCGCTGTTCTGTTATCCCTTGGGCATGCCCTATTTGCGCTGCCTGTCTTCTGACATAATTTGGTGTCAGGCTGGCTGCGCCTGTGCGGCCGCGCTGCCCTAGATCCCGCCTCGCAGTGTCTTCTGATTGAGTCACACTGCGGGCCTGGGATCCATTGGCATGCGCAGTGCATATACTAGCCTCTCACTCCCCTTCTTCACGCTTCTTCAGACTAGGCGGCGTCAGCTGATCCCTAATAGCATGCCATGGCCGTGACGCCACACAGTCTGAAGAAGCAGGAAGGAGGTGAGTGAGAGGCGATGATATGCACTGCGCATGCCAATGGATCCAAGGCCCGCAGTGGGATTACGTTAGACGACACTGCGAGGTGGGATCTGGAGCAGCTTGGACGCACAGGCACTGACAGCCTGACACCAAATTATGTCAGAAGACAGGCAGCGCTAATTGGGCATGGCCAAGGGCTAACAGAACAGCGCAGGCTCCGTGACAGCTTAAAACAACGCTGAGGAGGCAGCGCACGGCACCAAGGGGATAGGAATGACAGCTGTGCTGTGTCCCATTACGAAGGAAATTTGCACCTCCGGGACGGTTGAACGGTATAAGGGGACACATTTTTAGTGTTTACTTCAGTGTTTGCAAGGAGCATAATTAAAAGAGCAACCTTTTCCTTTTGCATCCTTAGTGCTGCACAAGATGGCTCTTTCAGCTACAAACGTCTTGGGGGGGGGGTTAAAGGTTCCCTTTCAACTTGCTCCAATCAGGCTTCGGCCTACACTCTGTTCCTCTGCTCCTCCTGCTGACCCTGGGCTCTAACACCGCCAGTTGGTGCCTGGAAGTGCTGTGTGCACAGTTAACAGTCGCTCCTCTGTTATTGGGGTTCAGTAACGTCAGCTGATCCCCAGCTGTGTGTGCGGCAATACCTCTAATCTGCTCCTCCTGCTGTCCCTGGGCTCCAACACCGCCAGTTGGTGCCTGGAAGTGCTGTGTGCACAGTCAACAGTCGCTCCTCTGTTATTGGGGTTCAATAACGTCAGCTGATCCCCAGCTGTGTGTGCGGCAATAGTTCTAATCTGCTCCTCCTGCTGTCCCTGGGCTCCAACACCGCCGGTTCAGTAACGTCAGCTGATCCCCAGCTGTGTATCCGGCAACGTGTCATGCGACCGCCACGCTGGCACACCTAAAATGTAAGGGGACCTGTCCCCCCCCCCCCTAGGCGTTTGTTACTGAAAGAGCCACCATGTGCAGCACTAATACTGCACAAGGGAAAGGTCGCTCTTGAAATTATGCTCCTTGCAAACGCTGAACTACACACTCATGTAATGTGTCCCCTCACAACGTCCAACCGTCCCAGAGGTTGGACTTTCCTTTGTAATGTGACGCAGCACAGCCGTCATTGCTACCCCCTTGCCACCGTGCGCTGGCTCCTTAGCGTTGTTTGATTCCGTCATGGACCCTGCGCTGTTATGTTATCCCTTGGCCATGCACAGTTTGCGCTGCCCGTCCTCTGACATCATTTGTTGTCGTCCTGGCTGCGCCTGTGCGTCCACGCTGCCCGAAATCCCACCTCGCAGTGTCGTCTAATGTGATCCCACAGTGGGCCTGGTATCCATGGCCATGCGCAGTGCATATACTAGCCTCTCACTCCCCTTCTTCACGCTTCTTCAGATTAGGCGGCGTCAGCTGATCCCTAATAGCATGCCACGGCCGTGACGCCGCACAGTCTGAAGAAGCAGGAAGGAGGTGAGTGAGAGGCGATGATATGCACTGCGCATGCCCATGGATCCCTGGCCCGCAGTGGGACTACATTAGATGACACTGCAAGGTTGGATCTCGGGCAGCTTGGACGCACAGGCACTGCCAGCCTGACACCTACATGATGTCAGAAGACGGGCACCGCTAACTGTGCATGGCCAAGGGATAACATTACAGCGCGGGCTCCGTGACAGAACCAAACAACGTTGAGGAGGTGGCGCACGGCACCAAGGGGGTTGGAATGACGGCTTTGCTGTGTCACATTACAAAGGAAAGTCCCACTTCCGTGACGGTTTGACAGTGTGAGGGGACACATTATATGAGTGTGTACTTCAGCGTTTGCAAGGAGCATAATTTTCGGAGCCACCATTTTCCATGTGCAGTATTACTGCTGTACAAGATGGCTCTTTCAGCAACAAATGCCTGGGGGGAGGGGGTTAAAGGTTCCCTTTCAACTTGCTCCACTGCAGGCTTCGGCCTACACTCTGCTCCTCTTTGATTCCCTGGGTTTCAACACTGTCAGTTGCCACCTGGAAGTGTTGTCTACACAGAAAAAACACTAGGTGATGTGTCAGTGGGGTTCAGCACCGCCAGCTGTTCCCCTGCTGTGTAGTCGGCAACGTGTCCAGCAGAAGCCACGCTGGCACAACAGAACAAAAGCTGCCACCAGTGCAGGCTTCGGCCTACACTCTGCTCCTCTCCTCCTCCTGCTGACCCTGGGCTTAAACACCGCTAGTTTTTGCCCGGAAGTGCTAGCTGCACAGAGAAAAACACCAGCCAATGTGTTAGTGGGGTTCAGCAACGCCAGCTGTTCCCCTGCTGTGTAGCCGGCAACGTGACCTGCAAACGCCACGCAGGCACATGAACTGAAATTAAAGGGAATCTGGCCCCACCCCCCCAGGTGTTTCTATGTATAACAGCCACCTAGTACAGCAGTACTGCTGCATTTGTACAAGGTGGCTGTTTTTTTATCCTTGCCCACGTAGAATTAAACACGTAAAATATGTGTCTCATTACAGACCATTACAATGTCCCTGAGGTGTGACTTTCCTTTTTAATGACACGCACCACCCCCCTTGGTAGCGCTGCCCGTCTTCTGACATCATTGGTTGGCTGCCTGTGCCTGTGCGTCTGCCCTGCCCGACAGAACCCCCCTCGTTTCATATATTTTGGCTGCGAGGGTGTGATTGATGGGCATGTGCAGTGCATATGTTCGCCTGTCTTAACTCATCTCCTTCCGCCTTCTTCAGACTGTGCGGCCTCCTGGCCGTGGTAGGCGATAAGGGATCAGCTGAGGCCGCCCAGTCTGAAGCAGGTGTAAGGACATGTGTGAGCGGCAAACATATTTACTGCACAAGGCCACGAATCCCAGCCACGCAGTGTGATTTTTTGAAAACACACTGCGGGCCTGGGATTCATATCCATTGCTAACCGCAACGGCCAACATGAAATGAGGTGAGAAGACAGGCAGCGCTCACAGCGCATGGCCAAGGGATCACAATAGCGCAGACTCCTGTACAGCTAATAACAACGCTCAGGAATCTGCGCCCACCACCTAGGTGTAAATTTTGACACCTGTGCTGCGTCTCCTTAAAAAGACAAGTCACGCCTCCACTACTGTTTGACAGTATAATGGGCTAAATAGTGTACGTGTTTTATTCAGCGTGTGCAAGGAGCAAACTAAATAGAGCAACCTTTTACTTGTGCAGCATTAATGCTGCACAAGGTGTGGCTCTTGTACCTTGCAACACCTGAGGGGGGGTTAAAGGTTACCTTTGAAATTGGTTCAACTAGGCTTCGGCCTACACTCTGCTCCTCTCCTCCTCCTGCTGACCCTGGGCTCTAACACCGCTAGTTTTTGCCCGGAAATGCGAGCTTCACAGAGAAAAACAACAGCCAATGTGTTAGTGGGGTTCAGCACCGCCAGCTGTTCCCCTGCTGTGTAGCCGGCATCGTGTCCAGCACAAGCCACGCTGGCACAACCGACCAAAAGCTGCCACCAGTGCAGGCTTCGGCCTACACTTTGCTCCTCTCCTCCTCCTGCTGACCCTGGGCTCTAACACCGCTATTTTTTGCCCGGAAATGCGAGCTGCACAGAGAAAAACACCAGTCAATGTGTCAGTGGGGTTCAGCAACGCCAGCTGTTCCCCTGCTGTGTAGCTGGCAACGTGTCCTGCAAATGCCACCCAGGCACATGAACTGAAATTGAAGGAAGCCTGCCCCCCACCCCCAGGTGTTTCTATGTATAAAAGCCACCTTGTACAGCAGTACTGCTGCATTTGTACAAGGTGGCAGACTTTTTCTCCTTGCCCACGTTTAATTAAACACGTACTAAATGTGTCTCATTGAGACCATTCCACTGTCCCTGAGGTGTGACTTTCCTTTATAATGATACGCAGCACCACCCTTGTTAGCGCTGCCCGTCTTTTGACATCATTGGTTAGCTGGCTGCGCCTGTGCGTCTGCCCAGCTCGAAACAACGCCCCTCGGTGTCTTATTTTTTTGGACAACGAGGATGTGATTGATGGGCATGTGCAGTGCATATGTTTGCCTGTGTTCACTCATCTCCTTCCGCCTTCTTCAGACTGGGTGGCCTCATGACCGCGGCATGCGATAAGGGATCAGATGAGGCCGCCCAGTCTGAAGCAGGTGTAAGGACATGTGTGAGCGGCAAACATATTTACTGCACAAGGCCACGAATCCCAGCCACGCAGTGTGATTTTTAGAAAACACACTGTGGGTCTGGGATTCATGTCCATCGCTAACCGCAACGGCCGACATGAAATGAGGTCAGAAGACAGGAAGCGCTCACAGCGCATGGCCAAGGGATAACAAGAGCGCAGACACCTGTACAGCAAATAACAACGCTCAGGAAGCTGCGCCCATGCACCAAGGTGTTATTTTCAACACCTGTGCTGCTTTTCTTTAAAAAGACAAGTCACGCCTACACTACTGTTTTACAGTAGAATGGGCTAAATAGTATACGTGTTTTATTCAGCGTGTGCAAGGAGCAAAATTAAGAGAGCAACCTTTTACTTGTGCAGCATTAATGCTGCACAAGGTGTGGCTCTTGTACCTTGCAACACCTGAGGGGGGGTTAAAGGTTACCTTTGAAATTGGTTCAACTAGGCTTCGGCCTACACTCTGCTCCTCTCCTCCTCCTGCTGACCCTGGGCTATAACACCGCCAGTTGTAGCCTGGAAGTGCTAGCTGCACAGAGAAAAACAACAGCCAATGTGATAGTGGGGTTCAGCACCGCCAGCTGTTCCCCTGCTGTGTAGCCGGCATCGTGTCCAGCACAAGCCACGCTGGCACAACTGACCAAAAGCTGCCACCAGTGCAGGCTTCGGCCTACACTCTGCTCCTCTCCTCCTCCTGCTGCCCCTGGGCTCAAACACCGCTAGTTTTTGCCCGGAAATGCGAGCTGCACAGAGAAAAACACCAGCCAATGTGTTAGTGGGGTTCAGCACCGCCAGCTGTTCCCCTGCTGTGTAGCCGGCATCGTGTCCAGCACAAGCCACGCTGGCACATGAACTGAAATTGAAGGGAGCCTGCCCCCCACCCCCAGGTGTTTCTATGTATAACAGCCACCTTGTACAGCAGTACTGCTGCATTTGTACAAGGTGGCTGACTTTTTCTCCTTGCCCACGTGGAACTCAACACGTACAAAATGTGTCTCATTAGAGACCATTACAATGTCCCTGAGGTGTGACTTTCCATTTTAATGACACGCAGCACCCCCATTGTTAGCGCTGCCCGTCTTCAGACATCATTGGTTGGCTGGCTGTGCCTGTGCGTCCGCCCTGCCCGACACAACGCCCCTCGTTGTCTCATATATTTTGACTGCGAGGGTGTGATTGATGGGCACGAGCAGTGCATATGTTCGCCTGTCTTCACTCCCCTCCTTCCGCCTTCTTCAGACTGTGCGGCCTCATGGCCGTGGCAGGCAATAAGGGATCAGCTGAGGCCGCCCAGTCTGAAGCAGGTGTAAGGACGTGTGTGAGCGTCGAAAATATTTACTGCTCAAGGCCACGAATCCCAGCACCGCAGTGTGACTTTATGAAAAGGCAGTGTGGGTCTGGGATTTATGGCCATTGTTAACCGCAGCGGCCAACATGAAATGAGGTCATAAGACGGGCAGCGCTAACAGGGCATTGCCAAGGGATAACACAAGAGCGCAGACTCCTGTACAGCAAAAAACAACGCTCAGGAAGCTGCGCCAAGCACAAAGGCGTTATTTGGGACACCTATGCTGCGTCTCCTTAAAAATACAAGTCACGCCTCAACTACAGTTTGACTGTAGAATGGGCTAAATTGTGTGAGTGTTGCATTCAGCGTGTGCAAGTAGACAAATTAATAGAGCAACCTTTTCTTGTGCAGCATTAATGCTGCACAAGGTGTGGCTCTTGTACTTTGTAACACCTGAGGGGGGGTTAAAGGTTACCTTTGAAATTGGTTCAACTAGGCTTCGGCCTACACTCTGCTCCTCTCCTCCTCCTGCTTACCCTGGGCTGTAACAACGCTAGTTTTTGCCCGGAAGTGCTAGCTGCACAGAGAAAAACACCAGCCAATGTGTTAGTGGGGTTCAGCACCGCCTGCTGTTCCCCCACTGTGTAGCCGGCAAAGTGTCCTGCAAACGCAACGCAGACACAAAGCTGACTCCAGTGCAGGCTTCGGCCTACACTCTGCTCCCCCTGCTTACCCTTTGCTCCAACACCGCTAGTTGGGGATGTAGGAAGACTATGTTTGATAGGCAAAACATCCGGGTTCCAGCACCGCCAGCTGGTTCTCGGCAGTGTTTTTGTCACAGGTACTCCCTCGTGCCAAACCTGGTTTCAGCACCGTCAGCTGTTTCCGGGTTGTGTCAAGCTCACTGAGACGCCTATGCTTGCCCCGTCGTGCTGCGGTCGGGTTAGCCAACTCCAGGGTGCCTCCAGTTTAGGAGCTTCCTATGTGGGCTGCGTGAACTGGTAGTCAAGGCTGGTTCTGTAGTGCCAGTAGGCCCAGCTCCCCCTGTAGGACTGTTGGGGTTCGGTAACTGCGGCTGCCTCGCGGCCTAGCTGTTCTTTCCTCTCCTGTGGGCATTCGGGTCCACCCCCTGGTTCCAGCACCGTCAGCTGGTTCCGGGCCAAGCTTTTGGCTTAGGTGCCTCCTCCTGGGTATCCGAGTTCCGCCAACGTCAGGCGGTCCTTGGTAGTGCTTTTAAGCGCGGGCACCTACAGCTTAGTAACCGTGTTCCAGCACCGTCAGCTGGTCCTCGGTCGTGCCATTGGCTCTTGCACACTGGGGCAACGCATCTGGGTTCCAGCACCGCCAGCTGGTTCTGGGCAGTGTTTTTGTCACAGGTACTCCCTCGTGCCAAACCTGGTTTCAGCACCGTCAGCTGTTTCCGGGTTGTGTCAAGCTCACTGAGACGCCTATGCTTGCCCCGTCGTGGTGCGGTCGGGTTAGCCAACTCCAGGGTGCCTCCAGTTTAGGAGCTTCCTATGTGGGCTGCGTGAACTGGTAGTCAAGGCTGGTTCTGTAGTGCCAGTAGGCCCAGCTCCCCCTGTAGGACTGTTGGGGTTCGGTAACTGCGGCTGCCTCGCGGCCTAGCTGTTCTCTCCTCTCCTGTGGGCCTTCGGGTCCACCCCCTGGTTCCAGCACCGTCAGCTGGTTCCGGGCCGAGCTTTTGGCTTAGGTGCCTCCTCCTGGGTATCCGAGTTCCGCCAACGTCAGGCGGTCCTTGGTAGTGCTTTTAATCGCGGGCACCTACAGCTTAGTAACCGTGTTCCAGCACCGTCAGCTGGTCCTCGGTCGTGCCATTGGCTCTTGCACACTGGGACAACGCATCTGGGTTCCAGCACCGCCAGCTGGTTCTCGGCAGTGTTTTTGTCACAGGTACTCCCTCGTGCCAAACCTGGTTTCAGCACCGTCAGCTGTTTCCGGGTTGTGTCAAGCTCACTGAGACGCCTATGCTTGCCCCGTCGTGGTGCGGTCGGGTTAGCCAACTCCAGGGTGCCTCCAGTTTAGGAGCTTCCTATGTGGGCTGCGTGAACTGGTAGTCAAGGCTGGTTCTGTAGTGCCAGTAGGCCCAGCTCCCCCTGTAGGACTGTTGGGGTTCGGTAACTGCGGCTGCCTCGCGGCCTAGCTGTTCTCTCCTCTCCTGTGGGCCTTCGGGTCCACCCCCTGGTTCCAGCACCGTCAGCTGGTTCCAGGCCGAGCTTTTGGCTTAGGTGCCTCCTCCTGGGTATCCGAGTTCCGCCAACGTCAGGCGGTCCTTGGTAGTGCTTTTAAGCGCGGGCACCTACAGCTTAGTAACCGTGTTCCAGCACCGTCAGCTGGTCCTCGGTCGTGCCATTGGCTCTTGCACACTGGGGCAACGCATCTGGGTTCCAGCACCGCCAGCTGGTTCTCGGCAGTGTTTTTGTCACAGGTACTCCCTTGTGCCAAACCTGGTTTCAGCACCGTCAGCTGTTTCCGGGTTGTGTCAAGCTCACTGAGACGCCTATGCTTGCCCCGTCGTGGTGCGGTCGGGTTAGCCAACTCCAGGGTGCCTCCAGTTTAGGAGCTTCCTATGTGGGCTGCGTGAACTGGTAGTCAAGGCTGGTTCTGTAGTGCCAGTAGGCCCAGCTCCCCCTGTAGGACTGTTGGGGTTCGGTAACTGCGGCTGCCTCGCGGCCTAGCTATTCTCTCCTCTCCTGTGGGCCTTCGGGTCCACCCCCTGGTTCCAGCACCGTCAGCTGGTTCCGGGCCGAGCTTTTGGCTTAGGTGCCTCCTCCTGGGTATCCGAGTTCCGCCAACGTCAGGCGGTCCTTGGTAGTGCTTTTAAGCGCGGGCACCTACAGCTTAGTAACCGTGTTCCAGCACCGTCAGCTGGTCCTCGGTCGTGCCATTGGCTCTTGCACACTGGGGCAACGCATCTGGGTTCCAGCACCGCCAGCTGGTTCTCGGCAGTGTTTTTGTCACAGGTACTCCCTCGTGCCAAACCTGGTTTCAGCACCGTCAGCTGTTTCCGGGTTGTGTCAAGCTCACTGAGACGCCTATGCTTGCCCCGTCGTGGTGCGGTCGGGTTAGCCAACTCCAGGGTGCCTCCAGTTTAGGAGCTTCCTATGTGGGCTGCGTGAACTGGTAGTCAAGGCTGGTTCTGTAGTGCCAGTAGGCCCAGCTCCCCCTGTAGGACTGTTGGGGTTCGGTAACTGCGGCTGCCTCGCGGCCTAGCTGTTCTCTCCTCTCCTGTGGGCCTTCGGGTCCACCCCCTGGTTCCAGCACCGTCAGCTGGTTCCGGGCCGAGCTTTTGGCTTAGGTGCCTCCTCCTGGGTATCCGAGTTCCGCCAACGTCAGGCGGTCCTTGGTAGTGCTTTTAAGCGCGGGCACCTACAGCTTAGTAGCCGTGTTCCAGCACCGTCAGCTGGTCCTCGGTCGTGCCATTGGCTCTTGCACACTGGGGCAACGCATCTGGGTTCCAGCACCGCCAGCTGGTTCTCGGCAGTGTTTTTGTCACAGGTACTCCCTCGTGCCAAACCTGGTTTCAGCACCGTCAGCTGTTTCCGGGTTGTGTCAAGCTCACTGAGACGCCTATGCTTGCCCCGTCGTGGTGCGGTCGGATTAGCCAACTCCAGGGTGCCTCCAGTTTAGGAGCTTCCTATGTGGGCTGCGTGAACTGGTAGTCAAGGCTGGTTCTGTAGTGCCAGTAGGCCCAGCTCCCCCTGTAGGACTGTTGGGGTTCGGTAACTGCGGCTGCCTCGCGGCCTAGCTGTTCTCTCCTCTCCTGTGGGCCTTCGGGTCCACCCCCTGGTTCCAGCACCGTCAGCTGGTTCCGGGCCGAGCTTTTGGCTTAGGTGCCTCCTCCTGGGTATCCGAGTTCCGCCAACGTCAGGCGGTCCTTGGTAGTGCTTTTAAGCGCGGGCACCTACAGCTTAGTAACTGTGTTCCAGCACCGTCAGCTGGTCCTCGGTCGTGCCATTGGCTCTTGCACACAGGGGCAACGCATCTGGGTTCCAGCACTGCCAGCTGGTTCTCGGCAGTGTTTTTGTCACAGGTACTCCCTCGAGCCAAACCTGGTTTCAGCACCGTCAGCTGTTTCCGGGTTGTGTCAAGCTCACTGAGACGCCTATGCTTGCCCCATCGTGGTGCGGTCGGGTTAGCCAACTCCAGGGTGCCTCCAGTTTAGGAGCTTCCTATGTGGGCTGCGTGAACTGGTAGTCAAGGCTGGTTCTGTAGTGCCAGTAGGCCCAGCTCCCCCTGTAGGACTGTTGGGGTTCGGTAACTGCGGCTGCCTCGCGGCCTAGCTGTTCTCTCCTCTCCTGTGGGCCTTCGGGTCCACCCCCTGGTTCCAGCACCGTCAGCTGGTTCCGGGCCGAGCTTTTGGCTTAGGTGCCTCCTCCTGGGTATCCGAGTTCCGCCAACGTCAGGCGGTCCTTGGTAGTGCTTTTAAGCGCGGGCACCTACAGCTTAGTAGCCGTGTTCCAGCACCGTCAGCTGGTCCTCGGTCGTGCCATTGGCTCTTGCACACTGGGGCAACGCATCTGGGTTCCAGCACCGCCAGCTGGTTCTGGGCAGTGTTTTTGTCACAGGTACTCCCTCGTGCCAAACCTGGTTTCAGCACCGTCAGCTGTTTCCGGGTTGTGTCAAGCTCACTGAGACGCCTATGCTTGCCCCGTCGTGGTGCGGTCGGGTTAGCCAACTCCAGGGTGCCTCCAGTTTAGGAGCTTCCTATGTGGGCTGCGTGAACTGGTAGTCAAGGCTGGTTCTGTAGTGCCAGTAGGCCCAGCTCCCCCTGTAGGACTGTTGGGGTTCGGTAACTGCGGCTGCCTCGCGGCCTAGCTGTTCTCTCCTCTCCTGTGGGCCTTCGGGTCCACCCCCTGGTTCCAGCACCGTCAGCTGGTTCCGGGCCGAGCTTTTGGCTTAGGTGCCTCCTCCTGGGTATCCGAGTTCCGCCAACGTCAGGCGGTCCTTGGTAGTGCTTTTAAGTGCGGGCACCTACAGCTTAGTAACCGTGTTCCAGCACCGTCAGCTGGTCCTCGGTCGTGCCATTGGCTCTTGCACACAGGGGCAACGCATCTGGGTTCCAGCACTGCCAGCTGGTTCTCGGCAGTGTTTTTGTCACAGGTACTCCCTCGAGCCAAACCTGGTTTCAGCACCGTCAGCTGTTTCCAGGTTGTGTCAAGCTCACTGAGACGCCTATGCTTGCCCCATCGTGGTGCGGTTGGGTTAGCCAACTCCAGGGTGCCTCCAGTTTAGGAGCTTCCTATGTGGGCTGCGTGAACTGGTAGTCAAGGCTGGTTCTGTAGTGCCAGTAGGCCCAGCTCCCCCTGTAGGACTGTTGGGGTTCGGTAACTGCGGCTGCCTCACGGCCTAGCTGTTCTCTCCTCTCCTGTGGGCCTTGGGGTCCACCACCTGGTTCCAGCACCGTCAGCTGGTTCTCGGCAGTGTCTTTTGCTCTTGTACCTTCTGCTCCCCATCCTGGTTCCAGTACCGTCAGCTGGTTTCGGGCAGAGCCTTTGGCTTAGGTGCCTCCTTCTGGGTATCCAAGTTCCACCAACGTCAGGTGGTCCTTGGTAGTGCTTTCAGGCACGGGTACCTCCTGCTTAGTAACCGGGTTCCAGTAACGTCAGCTGGTCCTCGGTAGTTCCATTGGCTCTTGGACCTTCGGCTACCCATCCGGGTTCCAGTACCGTCAGCTGGTTCTCGGCAGTTTCTTTTGCTCTTGTACCTTCTGCTCCCCATCCTGGTTCCAGTACCGTCAGCTGGTTCCGGGCAGAGCCTTTGGCTTAGGTGCCTCCTTCTGGGTATCCGAGTTCCGCCAACGTCAGGCGGTCCTTGGTAGTGCTTTTTAGCACGGGTACCTCCTGCTTAGTAACCGGGTTCCAGTAACGTCAGCTGGTCCTCGGTAGTTCCATAAGCTCTTGAACCTTCGGGTAGCCATCCGAGTTCCAGTTCCATCATCTGGTTCTTGGCATTTTCTCAGCCTTCTTGTACCTTCTGCTACATTTCCAAGTTGAAGACCCTAAAGTGGACGACCCGGAAGACCACCCCGATGACGACGACGACAACCCGGAAGACCACCCCGATGACGACGACGACGACGGCGGAGACGACGACGGCGGAGACGACGACGGCGGAGATGACGACACTGGAGACGACGACATGGAAGACCGAGAAGCAGAAGAACAAGAGGCTGCAGAACAAAGAGCAGAAGAACATTAAGCATGACACTTAATATCAGAGCAAAAGATATTATCTCAATTATATGCAGAAGAAGACTAAGCAGTGTATGGGGGTGAGTCCGTTCCTCCTCGTGGTGCCCCTGGATAAAGCCTGATGCTGCAGGCCAAACTGAACGCGGACAAATGTAACTTTTGTGACTGGCAGAACGGAAGGTGTAATCTTCGAACTTTTATAGATAACAACTACGGGAATGCCTGTCACAAATGAGAATATGATGAAGAAGTAGAATAGGAAGAATAATACAGTTGAATAAAATGAATATGTAGACTAGGAAGAATAATAATAGTTGAATAAAATGAATATGAAGAATGTAATAATAAAAAAAAAAAGGTAAAGGATGAAGAAGAAGATGAATAAGGTGAAGAAGAAGTTGATGTCAAAGATGCTGATGATGATGAAGATGAAAGTGTGGGAAAAGTAAAAAAAAAAAGAAGGGGAAGGGCGTGGAATAGTGAAACATCAATATCTGACAAAATAAAAAAAATATTTACATAGTCAATATCTTTGTCACTCCGAACGTCTTTAAAAAAAAAAAAAAAAAACAAAACATGCTATTCTATTTGATTGGGCTAAACCTCTATGACTTTAATGTCTCCGCCACCTCCCCAAATACATCCTGCATTATTCTTAGTTGTTTTCCTTCATGTAGAATGAACCTACAAGGAAAGAAAGGGTTTATTTTAATTCCGATATTTTGGTCCCATTGACTTGCATTGGGATCGGGTATCGGTATCGGCGATATCCGATATTTTTTGAATATCGGCCGATCCTATCCGATACCGATACTTTCCGATATCGGAAGGTATCGCTCAACACTAGTGGTGGTACAGAAGATGCAACATATTTTTTGAGGAGAGAATGATGAAATACATTATGGATCCTAAAGGTAGGTGGTAAAGCAAGGGGAAATGCTACGGGATTGACCATGGCTATGATCTTATAAAGACCGATAAACCTGGGACACAGTTTCCAAGATGGAATCCTCAGCTTAATGTTCCTAGACGACAGCCACTCCAAGTCACCAACACACAGGTCCGGACCCACCAAATGTCTCCGATCAGCCACACTCTTATATTTGGATCCTATCTTCCTCAAATTATTCATAACCCCCCTGCCATATGGTAGAAATGGAAGATGAAAATGGTTCTTGCTCCTGTAAGGGTGATTACCACTAAAAGAACTAAACTGCCGATGGAACCCATATGACCCGAAAAAAAGGAACTTCCTGGTCGATTTCTGACAAAGATTATTTACAGTGAATTCGGCTAATGGTAAATAGGTAACCCAGTCCTCCCGATTTTCAGAAACAAAACACCTGAGAAACATCTCTAGATTCTGGTTAACCCGTTCAGTCTGCCCATTAGGCTGTGGGTGAAATGCAGACAAAAATGGCAAATGGATCCTCAGATGGGTGCTAAATTCCATCCAAAACTTGGAGACAAACTGCATCCCCTGATCAGAAACAGTATCGGTCAGGATCAGATGTAATCTAATTATCTCTCTGATGAAAATTTGCTCCAAGGATTTGGCGTTCGGTAAAGCTGGTAACTAGGGTTGAGTGACTTTTACTTTTTTAGGATCGAGTCGGGTTTCGCGAAACTCGACTATCTCAAAAGTCGAGTCGAGTGAAATCGGCCGATTATCGCGAAAAGTCGGGGATCGACCGAAACACGAAACCCAATGCAAGTCAATGGGGAAGCATAGTCGGCAGTGAGTGGAGGCCAGGAAAACACCTACAGTGCCCATTTTAATGGCAAAAACATCCATTCTTGTTACTGAAGCTTGTCAATCTTAATTTATCTTATAATAATAGTTAGGCATTGGAAATTGGGGGTCATTTGCCTAAAGTTGTGGGGGGTATGGCTGGTTCAAGTATTTAGTGGGCCCAGGAAACGTGGACCACGTCACGGCAGTGGAGCAGGGAGAGGTAAGTATTTCAACTTTGCAAGTGCTGTAATCCTGAGCAAGCGGGGGGCCCACTCATTCGCATTGGCACTGTCACAGGGCCCCTCAAAGTACGGCGGTGTTTGCACGGTGGGGGCGCCTCCCACCGGCAGCGACACTTTTGCGTACTATGAGGGGCTCTGTGCCAGTAACGTCACCAACGAGTATTCCCCCCACCTGATGAAGGAACCTGCACTTTCATCTGCACCTTCCTCTTTGTCCCCGTGTAAGGTGGTATAGTATGCGGGAAGGGGAACCTGACTTTCAGCAGGGTCAGATTCTGGCTCTGTAGCGTGCAAGGGGAATGTAGTGGTCTGGGTCAATGTACCAGCAGACTCATCTATCACTGGCTGGGCAATGGGCAGGATGAGGAGGAAACACAGATATAGGCCCAAAGAATAAAGTGGGCTAAATGCATTTCAAAATTGGTAACAGGACTAACCAGGCGGCATTGCTTTGTTCAGTGGAGGACTACTGTAATGAGAGGCTGACACAGTGAGTAGGCCCAAATCAGTAAGTAGGCTAAATGCAGTTCAAAAGTGGTAACAGTAGTAAACAGGCGGCACTGCTTTGTTCAGTTGAGGAGAACAGCAAGAAGCGGCAGACACCGTTAGTAGGCCCCAACCAAACTAGTAGGCCAAATGCAGTGTAATATTAAAACTACTTAATGAAAGCCTGAAGATAGAAGCTCAGGAAAGGAAACCAGGAGAAAACCTTGGAGCAGCAGACACCGTTAGTAGGCCCCAACCAAACTAGTAGGCCAAATGCAGTGTAATCTAAAAACTACTTAATGAAAGCATGAAGATAGAAGCTCTGGAAAGGAAACCAGGAGAACACCTTGGAGCGGCAGACACCGTTAGTAGGCCCCAACCAAACTGGTAGGCCACATGCAGTGTAATATTAAAACTACTTAATGAAAGCCTGAAGATAGAAGCTCAGGAAAGGAAACCACGAGAAAACCTTGGAGCGGCAGACACCGTTAGTAGGCCCCAACCAAACTAGTAGGTCAAATGCAGTGTAATATTAAAACTACTTAATGAAAGCCTGAAGATAGAAGCTCAGGAAAGGAAACCAGGAGAAAACCTTGGAGCGGCAGACACCGTTAGTAGGCCCCAACCAAACTAGTAGGCCACATGCTTTATATTATTAAAACTACTTAATGCAAGCCTGAAGATAGAAGCTCTGGAAAGTAAACCAGGAGAACACCTAGGAGCGGCAGACACCGTTAGTAGGCCCCAACAAAACTAGTAGGGCAAATGCAGTGTAATATTAAAACTACTTAATGAAAGTCTGAAGATTGAAGCTAAGGCAAGTAAACCAGGAGAACACCTTGGAGCGGCAGACACCGTTAGTGGGCCCCAACCAAACTAGTAGGCCACATGCTTTATATTATTAAAACTACTTAATGAAAGCCTGAAGATAGAAGCTCTGGAAAGTAAACCAGGAGAACACCTAGGAGCGGCAGACACCGTTAGTAGGTCCCAACCAAAGTAGTAGGCCAAATGCAGTTCAATATTAAAACTACTTAACAAAAGCCTGAAGATTGAAGCTCAGGAAAGTAAACCAGGAGAACACCTAGGAGCAGCAGAAACCGTTAGTAGGCCCCAACCAAAGTAGTAGGCCAAATGCAGTTCAATATTAAAACTACTTAACGAAAGCCTTAAGATTGAAGCTTGGGAAAGTAAACCAGGAGAACACCTAGGAGCGGCAGACACCGTTAGTAGGCCCCAACCAAAGTAGTAGGCCAAATGCAATTCAATATTAAAACTACTTAACGAAAGCCTTAAGATTGAAGCTCAGGAAAGTAAACCAGGAGAACACCTAGGAGCGGCAGACACAGTTAGTAGGCCCCAACCAATCTAGCAGGCCAAATGCAGTTTAATATTTTAAAAAACATAGGACGAAAGCCTGAAGATTGAAGCTAATGAAAAAAAACCAGGAGAACATCAAGGAGCGGCAGACACCGTTAGTAGGCCCCAACCAAACTAGTAGTCCCAATGCAGTTTTCAAATTCCGATAGGCTGAAAACCTGACAATTGAAGCTCAGCTTTTTTAAGAGGAGGACAGCTGTATTGAGTGGCACAGACAGACACAGGTAGTAGGCCTTAAACCAAAAAGTTGGCTCAAAGCAGTTTAAAAAAGCTTCCAGGGGTACACGGGCAGCATTGGTGTGGTCATCGGAGGACAATTGGAAGGTGGGACCGCAGACAGACTTACTAGGCCTAAAATAAAAAAGTAGGCTCTATGCACTTTTAAATAGGTTCCAGGGGTACACAGGCAGCATTGGTGTGGTCAGTGGAGGACAATTGTAAGGAGGGACCGCAGACAGACTTACTAGGCCTAAAATAAAAAAAGTTGGCTCTATGCAGATTTACATAGGTTCCATGGGTACCCTATGCTCAGATCGGCAGAAGTAAGATGGCGGTCGGCGTGCACGCCCCTTTATAGCCCCTGTGGTGCTGCAGAAAGCAAGGCAATCACTGTAATGCCCTTCTCTAAGATGGTGGGGACTGAGACCTATGTCATCACGCTGCTCACACTCTGCGTCCACCTTCATTGGCTGAGAAATGGCGCTGAACGCGTCATATGAAACGCGACTTTGACACGAAGATCGTCGACCGCGTGGCCGATCCCAAACTGGGATTGGCTCGGGTTTCATGAAACCCGACTTTGCCGAAAGCCGGCGACTTATGAAATTGACCGATCCGTTTCGCTCAACCCTACTGTAACGTGATAAAATGAGACATTTTACTGAATTTATCTATGAAGGTAAGGGAATAAACCAAAACAGAGAAGGATAAGGAACTCCTTCAACTCTCCTTCTCATATGAACTCTTCTCCCTCTGTTAGCCATGTAGCAATAAAGCTAGCTCTGACAAAGATCAGTATCAGAGCCCAGATTATAAATGGAAAAGGAGTGGCTAACCGAGCTCAGCTGTGATCATAGGGATTTCCAACATTGCCGATTAGCCCCTGTTCTGCCAGAAGGAATAAACACATTTAATATTAAGAAGTGCTTCTTCTCAGCTCCGGAGTAGGAGCAATCAGACATTGAGGTCTTCTGGCTCTACACTGTCGCAGTTACCTCATGACACCCATGCAAACACGGGGAGAACATACAAACTCCTTGCTGATATTGTCTTTGGTGGGATTTGACCCACTGTGCTGCCCCTTTTGTCTCAGTACATGCAATAAGAGCCCCCAATTACAGAGGGAAAAACTTATTTTATTTTGCTATCATGGGAAATTATTGTTTCTATTGTAAATAACTAAATTTTCAAAACTATCAGTGTTAACGTAGCTTCCATTAGTAAGTCAGACAGAATGTGCCCCTAGTCAGTAAGTAAATAGGCTGATAGTTACAGGTGAGGATCTACTGCCATAATCTTGCAATAGTTTATATACAGGTGCATCTCACAAAAATTAGAATATCATCAAAAAGTTAATTACCCCTCTATTCTTGTTATCCAACCTTGCTGAAGCTGACAGCTGAGGGTTGCAGCCCCCAGCTGTGAGTTTTGCCTGGTTGGTTCAATAAAATAGGAGAACCCACGCCGGGTTTTTCATTTATTTATTTTGTTATATCACAGGTGGCGGATGAGGAATACCCCGATCATCCGCTCCTGCTGTCACTGTTATTAGTGGCAGCAGGTGTCATATGATGGTAATAATAGTCCCAAAAGCCTCCACTGCTGTCATCGTTCTGACTTTAATATAACTCTCATCATTCTCCTCTGCTCTCGTCGATCGCCGGCACAGCAGGGAAGAATGATGAGAGCCATCTTCAGCACCTGCCACCAGGGAACAGTGCTTACTGTAGCGCCTCTTTCCTGGTGCCAATGCATGTCACACGGATGACATTAATTTGTGTTCTCCGTGTGCATGTGTGCGGGACATTTTGCCACCCATGCTGATGGTAAAAAATGGACAAGTCTACGTGTGGGGCACATGGACAGACGGTCCGTAGAAACATACTGACATGTGCACAGAATGAATGGGTCAACCTGTGTCAGTGTCTCCGGTATGTGTGAAAACTGTCACCACACGTATTGGGGACACAGATGTGTGAAAGAGGCCTATGGGACCTTTTTAAATGCTTAGGAAGTCTTTGCAGATGTTTTTTGTTAATTATTCTAATTTACTGAGATAATGACTTTTGGGTTTTTATTGGCTGTAATCATCAATATTAACAGAAATAAACACTTGAAATAGATCACTCAGTTTATAATGACAATTTTTTTTTGTATTGAAGAACTGAAATAAATTAACTTTTTGATGATATTCTAATTTTGTGAGAAGCGCCTGTATTTTACAGCTCTGGCAAAAATAAGAGACCACTGCACAGTTTTATAAATATCAGCTTCTCTACATGTCTGACAGCCATTCCATTCCAGTGTCAGTTGAATTCCAGCCAGAGTACACCTCATTCTTCTTATGAAAAAATAACTTTTAACCATGCCAAAGGAGACATGTTGTCAGTAGTTTACAGAATAAAAGAGTAATTTACATTTTACTAAAAAATATACCTATAAAGAGAAAAATCAGACAACTGAAAATTTTGCAGTGGTCTCTTAATTTTTGCCAGAGCTGTAGATTGAAAATATTGTAGAAGCCGTGACGTGTTAAGATATCGCAATAGTGTATATGTATACACTGTACAGATAATGGCCTATTCAATGTATGTGTCACAATAGTATTTACAGTCTATAATCTCTTGAGATGATGTCAGAAGCAATGTCTGACTTTCGTTTGTTCATATTTCATAGATCTTTTATTTATTATTACTTGTGTCAGATTCAAGTTATTTGTGTTACCATTGTGGGTGTGCAGATACTAGTGGGCTGAGGGGTATTTATATTATATTATAATATATATATATATATATATATATACTGTATATACTGTATATTGGGAGGCGGTGACTGGTGTCATATGCGAGGGTCACTATGTGTCCCCTAGGATGTACTCAGAAGTGTATCAGATCCCCTGGAGTGCCCTGTGCTCACAGCAGGTTGCCTGTGAGTCATAAGGCAGAATAAAAGTGAGTGTGAACTTGGTCAAGTTATTTGACCAAGAAATTTGTTAGGAAAACCAAGTATGGGCTTTTATTTTTTAAGCGGACTGCAGGAAGGTAGTGGGGCCGGTCCATTTCTTCCAGCCTAGATTTTATAAATGGCTCATGGCCACAGAGTCTGGAGGAGAGAAAAATCCCTGCAAGAGAGTTTGGGTGAGTCAGTTTTGGTCTTGGGAGCAGACAGAGGAGTTGGTTTGCAGAGCACTCCCTGTGCGAGGCAACAGAGGGCCAAGTGGAGCCAAAAGGTCTGGCACCCCTGCTACATGGATGTATGGTCTCTCACGGCAACCGGTTCTGGACTGTCTTTTGTTTTCCCGGCTGCGATCCAGAGGGTACAGTGTGCTGTGCACTGTGTGAGTCTTTTGTACATTAAACAAGTTTTGTTTTGAACTTGCTTGGGTCACTGCCTCATCACTGCACAGCGTGGACACTGCTGCACCACATATGGTGGAGAATGCGGGCAGTGTGAACTGAGGCATACCCAAAGAGTGCTGCATGTCAATGATTAGGCTGGAAATGCTTCAGCTCAAGCCGGCTGACAAAATGGAGGAGCTTTTGAAGCAGATGGTCCTCAGCCAGCAAAGGCAGGAGCAGCACAATCATCAACAGCAATTGTTGTATCAGCAGCAGCAAAAGACTAATGAGCTGATTCTGCAACAGATAGCGGCCACGCGAGAGGCACCCTCCCCAGAGACCATGTACCAGTCGGAAGACCAGGTACAAAGTCAGGTCAGCACTGAGGAAGATGGCGCCTGAGGATGACATGGAGGCCTTCCTCACTGTCTTTGAATGCACTGCAGAGTGGGAGGGCCTGCTGGTGGCCCAGTGGGCTGAAGTGGTAGCCCGCTTTCTGATGGGAGATGCCCAGAATGCCTGCCTGGACCCCAGTTGGGATGATGTCCTAGACTATGGGAAGCAGAAAGGTGAGCTCCTTTCCAGACTGGGGTTTAATACATATGTGCAGGCCCAAGGGGTGTTCCAGTGTTTCTTTCCGAGTCTCGCCCTGCAAGGTCTCAGGCCTATGACTTACTGCAACTGGTTCAAAAATGGCTCCAGCCTAAGATTTTAAAACCATTCCAGATGGTGGAGAGGGTGGTGGTCGACCAGCTGGTGAGGGCCCTGCCAGCAGCCATACAGCGTTGGGTGGGGAAAGGAGACCCGGGCACTCTGGACAGGGTGGTAGGACTGATAGAGCGGTATACAGCTACTCAGGACTTTATACGGGATACTGCTCCATTTCAGCTGTCACGTAAGGCCCCGCCAAGCCAGGAGTCGGGAAAAAGTCCACGGCTCTCCACCGGGGCCAATACGGATCATGCCCGTACCGAGGGGATATCTCAGAAGGAGAGTGACAACCGACCCGTGTTCCCTAAATTGGCCCTAAGGTTCCCTCGTGCCACAGTCATTAAGTGTTGGCGATGCCAAAAGCCTGGACATGTTGTTGCCAATTGCCCCTAACAACAGAACCCATGGACTGCGGGTATACCCGTCATGTATCTATGTATGCCCAGCCAGTCTGCTTTGAAACAACAAAACCTGCCGGTACTGAACCTCAGCTGTGCAAGGTACTCGTTAATGAGTACCAGATGGACGCTCTCTTGGGCTCGGGGAGCTTGGTGACCCTGGTACACAGGTTCCTGGTTGCTGTGGACAGTCCTAATGGATGGAAGGTGGGGGTAGTGTGCATACATGGGGACCTCCGGGAGTACCCGACAGCGGAGGTCTAGTTCTCCACCCCATGTGGGGAGATAAAACATGTGGTGGGAGTGGTAAAGACTCTTTCATATGGGACTGTATTGGGAAGAGACTTGCCCCTGTTTTGATCCCTCTGGGAGACCAGAGTTAACCCTCTCAAGGTAAAATCTATTTTGGGCGCTGAACCCGAAGATCCCAAGTCAGGGATATCTGCCATAGGGGTCGCCACCATAGGGACAGAGTGTAATCCAAATAGGTTCCCCTAGAGGTATTGGCAGGAAAAGTGGAGGAGAACCCACCTGGTAAGTATGGGACTGCCCAGCTCCAGGATCTCACTCTGAGCCGGGCAAGGGAAAGAGTAATTGAGGTGAAAGGGGTGGCTCGACAACCACGTGCAGAGAAGGAGTTTCCCCGGATGATGACCAACCAGGAGTTACTGTACAGGTTTGATAAAATCAGGGATGAGGTGGTAGAATAACTGGTAGTGCCCCAATCCTATCACCGGCGTTGCTCAACATGGCTCACACTCACATGTTGGGAGGGCATTTGGGGGCAAAAAAGACGCTAGAGCACATATTGCAGAGGTTTTTTGGCCTGGTGTCTATGTTGAGGTCAAAAGGTACTGCGACACATGTCTGAAGTGCCAACTAATTTCACCCACCATGAACTACCGGAGTCCTTTAGTGCCTCTGCCCATTGTAGAGGTACCTATTGAGCGAATTGCAATGGATCTGGTAGGACCAATGGTAAAATCCGCCTCGGGCCATCAGCACATATTAGTAGTCGTAGACTAGGCCACCCGGTACCCAGAGGCGATACCACCCCGCCACACTTCGGCTAAACTAATAGCCCGTGAACTATTTGCAATGTTTTGTCGCTTTTGACTAGCCAAGGAGATCCTTACGGATCAGGAAACCCATTTTATGTCTAAGGTGACCAGGGAGCTATGTAAGTTGCTCCAGATTAAACAGTTGCATACGTCGCTGTACCATCCACAAACCAACTGGTTGGTGGAGCGGTTTAATAAGACCCTCAAAAAAAGGTGGTCGCCAAGGATGAGAGGGATTGGGATGTTACTGCCCTATCTAATGTTCACCATCCATGAAGTACCGCAGGCGTCCATGGGGTTCTCCCCATTTGAGCTATTGTATGGCAGGCACCTGAGGGGACTGCTGGATGTAGCCAAAGAGACGTGGAAACTGGAGCCCACTCCACATAAGAGTGTCATCGAGTATGTGGCAAGTATGCAGGATCGGATTGCGGTCGTGCGGCCCATAGTAAAGGAGCATCTTCTAGATGCCTAGGCCGCTCAGAGCCTCACGTATAATAAAAGGGCCACGGTCAGGACCTTTAAAGGAGACCGGGTGTTTTTACTAGTACTCACCCAAGAGAGTAAACTCATGGCCAAGTGGCAAGGGCCTTATGAGATATGGGGGAAAGTGGGCGAAGTGAATTACAAAGTGATTAAACCCGGGAAAACAAAACCCAAGCAACTGTGCCATGTAAACCTGCTAAAGGCCTGGAAGGACCGAGAATGTTTGGTCACAGAGGCAACTCCGGTCATACAAATGGGGGTCCCTCTGGCATAGGCCAAGGTCACAGTCGGGTGTGAGGTAAAAGTAAATGATGCCTTCACAAAATTGCAGCGACGGGAGGCTCAAGCTTTGGTGCAGCAGAATACGGATGTATTCTCAGCTGCTGGGGCGATTGGCTCTTGCACACTGGGGCAACGCATCTGGGTTCCAGCACCGCCAGCTGGTTCTCGGCAGTGTTTTTGTCACAGGTACTCCCTCGTGCCAAACCTGGTTTCAGCACCGTCAGCTGTTTCCGGGTTGTGTCAAGCTCACTGAGACGCCTATGCTTGCCCCGTCGTGGTGCGGTCGGGTTAGCCAACTCCAGGGTGCCTCCAGTTTAGGAGCTTCCTATGTGGGCTGCGTGAACTGGTAGTCAAGGCTGGTTCTGTAGTGCCAGTAGGCCCAGCTCCCCCTGTAGGACTGTTGGGGTTCGGTAACTGCGGCTGCCTCGCGGCCTAGCTGTTCTCTCCTCTCCTGTGGGCCTTCGGGTCCACCCCCTGGTTCCAGCACCGTCAGCTGGTTCCGGGCCGAGCTTTTGGCTTAGGTGCCTCCTCCTGGGTATCCGAGTTCCGCCAACGTCAGGCGGTCCTTGGTAGTGCTTTTAAGCGCGGGCACCTACAGCTTAGTAGCCGTGTTCCAGCACCGTCAGCTGGTCCTCGGTCGTGCCATTGGCTCTTGCACACTGGGGCAACGCATCTGGGTTCCAGCACCGCCAGCTGGTTCTCGGCAGTGTTTTTGTCACAGGTACTCCCTCGTGCCAAACCTGGTTTCAGCACCGTCAGCTGTTTCCGGGTTGTGTCAAGCTCACTGAGACGCCTATGCTTTCCCCGTCGTGGTGCGGTCGGATTAGCCAACTCCAGGGTGCCTCCAGTTTAGGAGCTTCCTATGTGGGCTGCGTGAACTGGTAGTCAAGGCTGGTTCTGTAGTGCCAGTAGGCCCAGCTCCCCCTGTAGGACTGTTGGGGTTCGGTAACTGCGGCTGCCTCGCGGCCTAGCTGTTCTCTCCTCTCCTGTGGGCCTTCGGGTCCACCCCCTGGTTCCAGCACCGTCAGCTGGTTCCGGGCCGAGCTTTTGGCTTAGGTGCCTCCTCCTGGGTATCCGAGTTCCGCCAACGTCAGGCGGTCCTTGGTAGTGCTTTTAAGCGCGGGCACCTACAGCTTAGTAACTGTGTTCCAGCACCGTCAGCTGGTCCTCGGTCGTGCCATTGGCTCTTGCACACAGGGGCAACGCATCTGGGTTCCAGCACTGCCAGCTGGTTCTCGGCAGTGTTTTTGTCACAGGTACTCCCTCGAGCCAAACCTGGTTTCAGCACCGTCAGCTGTTTCCGGGTTGTGTCAAGCTCACTGAGACGCCTATGCTTGCCCCATCGTGGTGCGGTCGGGTTAGCCAACTCCAGGGTGCCTCCAGTTTAGGAGCTTCCTATGTGGGCTGCGTGAACTGGTAGTCAAGGCTGGTTCTGTAGTGCCAGTAGGCCCAGCTCCCCCTGTAGGACTGTTGGGGTTCGGTAACTGCGGCTGCCTCGCGGCCTAGCTGTTCTCTCCTCTCCTGTGGGCCTTCGGGTCCACCCCCTGGTTCCAGCACCGTCAGCTGGTTCCGGGCCGAGCTTTTGGCTTAGGTGCCTCCTCCTGGGTATCCGAGTTCCGCCAACGTCAGGCGGTCCTTGGTAGTGCTTTTAAGCGCGGGCACCTACAGCTTAGTAGCCGTGTTCCAGCACCGTCAGCTGGTCCTCGGTCGTGCCATTGGCTCTTGCACACTGGGGCAACGCATCTGGGTTCCAGCACCGCCAGCTGGTTCTGGGCAGTGTTTTTGTCACAGGTACTCCCTCGTGCCAAACCTGGTTTCAGCACCGTCAGCTGTTTCCGGGTTGTGTCAAGCTCACTGAGACGCCTATGCTTGCCCCGTCGTGGTGCGGTCGGGTTAGCCAACTCCAGGGTGCCTCCAGTTTAGGAGCTTCCTATGTGGGCTGCGTGAACTGGTAGTCAAGGCTGGTTCTGTAGTGCCAGTAGGCCCAGCTCCCCCTGTAGGACTGTTGGGGTTCGGTAACTGCGGCTGCCTCGCGGCCTAGCTGTTCTCTCCTCTCCTGTGGGCCTTCGGGTCCACCCCCTGGTTCCAGCACCGTCAGCTGGTTCCGGGCCGAGCTTTTGGCTTAGGTGCCTCCTCCTGGGTATCCGAGTTCCGCCAACGTCAGGCGGTCCTTGGTAGTGCTTTTAAGTGCGGGCACCTACAGCTTAGTAACCGTGTTCCAGCACCGTCAGCTGGTCCTCGGTCGTGCCATTGGCTCTTGCACACAGGGGCAACGCATCTGGGTTCCAGCACTGCCAGCTGGTTCTCGGCAGTGTTTTTGTCACAGGTACTCCCTCGAGCCAAACCTGGTTTCAGCACCGTCAGCTGTTTCCAGGTTGTGTCAAGCTCACTGAGACGCCTATGCTTGCCCCATCGTGGTGCGGTTGGGTTAGCCAACTCCAGGGTGCCTCCAGTTTAGGAGCTTCCTATGTGGGCTGCGTGAACTGGTAGTCAAGGCTGGTTCTGTAGTGCCAGTAGGCCCAGCTCCCCCTGTAGGACTGTTGGGGTTCGGTAACTGCGGCTGCCTCACGGCCTAGCTGTTCTCTCCTCTCCTGTGGGCCTTGGGGTCCACCACCTGGTTCCAGCACCGTCAGCTGGTTCTCGGCAGTGTCTTTTGCTCTTGTACCTTCTGCTCCCCATCCTGGTTCCAGTACCGTCAGCTGGTTTCGGGCAGAGCCTTTGGCTTAGGTGCCTCCTTCTGGGTATCCAAGTTCCACCAACGTCAGGTGGTCCTTGGTAGTGCTTTCAGGCACGGGTACCTCCTGCTTAGTAACCGGGTTCCAGTAACGTCAGCTGGTCCTCGGTAGTTCCATTGGCTCTTGGACCTTCGGCTACCCATCCGGGTTCCAGTACCGTCAGCTGGTTCTCGGCAGTTTCTTTTGCTCTTGTACCTTCTGCTCCCCATCCTGGTTCCAGTACCGTCAGCTGGTTCCGGGCAGAGCCTTTGGCTTAGGTGCCTCCTTCTGGGTATCCGAGTTCCGCCAACGTCAGGCGGTCCTTGGTAGTGCTTTTTAGCACGGGTACCTCCTGCTTAGTAACCGGGTTCCAGTAACGTCAGCTGGTCCTCGGTAGTTCCATAAGCTCTTGAACCTTCGGGTAGCCATCCGAGTTCCAGTTCCATCATCTGGTTCTTGGCATTTTCTCAGCCTTCTTGTACCTTCTGCTACATTTCCAAGTTGAAGACCCTAAAGTGGACGACCCGGAAGACCACCCCGATGACGACGACGACAACCCGGAAGACCACCCCGATGACGACGACGACGACGGCGGAGACGACGACGGCGGAGACGACGACGGCGGAGATGACGACACTGGAGACGACGACATGGAAGACCGAGAAGCAGAAGAACAAGAGGCTGCAGAACAAAGAGCAGAAGAACATTAAGCATGACACTTAATATCAGAGCAAAAGATATTATCTCAATTATATGCAGAAGAAGACTAAGCAGTGTATGGGGGTGAGTCCGTTCCTCCTCGTGGTGCCCCTGGATAAAGCCTGATGCTGCAGGCCAAACTGAACGCGGACAAATGTAACTTTTGTGACTGGCAGAACGGAAGGTGTAATCTTCGAACTTTTATAGATAACAACTACGGGAATGCCTGTCACAAATGAGAATATGATGAAGAAGTAGAATAGGAAGAATAATACAGTTGAATAAAATGAATATGTAGACTAGGAAGAATAATAATAGTTGAATAAAATGAATATGAAGAATGTAATAATAAAAAAAAAAAGGTAAAGGATGAAGAAGAAGATGAATAAGGTGAAGAAGAAGTTGATGTCAAAGATGCTGATGATGATGAAGATGAAAGTGTGGGAAAAGTAAAAAAAAAAAGAAGGGGAAGGGCGTGGAATAGTGAAACATCAATATCTGACAAAATAAAAAAAATATTTACATAGTCAATATCTTTGTCACTCCGAACGTCTTTAAAAAAAAAAAAAAAAAACAAAACATGCTATTCTATTTGATTGGGCTAAACCTCTATGACTTTAATGTCTCCGCCACCTCCCCAAATACATCCTGCATTATTCTTAGTTGTTTTCCTTCATGTAGAATGAACCTACAAGGAAAGAAAGGGTTTATTTTAATTCCGATATTTTGGTCCCATTGACTTGCATTGGGATCGGGTATCGGTATCGGCGATATCCGATATTTTTTGAATATCGGCCGATCCTATCCGATACCGATACTTTCCGATATCGGAAGGTATCGCTCAACACTAGTGGTGGTACAGAAGATGCAACATATTTTTTGAGGAGAGAATGATGAAATACATTATGGATCCTAAAGGTAGGTGGTAAAGCAAGGGGAAATGCTACGGGATTGACCATGGCTATGATCTTATAAGGACCGATAAACCTGGGACACAGTTTCCAAGATGGAATCCTCAGCTTAATGTTCCTAGACGACAGCCACTCCAAGTCACCAACACACAGGTCCGGACCCACCAAATGTCTCCGATCAGCCACACTCTTATATTTGGATCCTATCTTCCTCAAATTATTCATAACCCCCCTGCCATATGGTAGAAATGGAAGATGAAAATGGTTCTTGCTCCTGTAAGGGTGATTACCACTAAAAGAACTAAACTGCCGATGGAACCCATATGACCCGAAAAAAAGGAACTTCCTGGTCGATTTCTGACAAAGATTATTTACAGTGAATTCGGCTAATGGTAAATAGGTAACCCAGTCCTCCCGATTTTCAGAAACAAAACACCTGAGAAACATCTCTAGATTCTGGTTAACCCGTTCAGTCTGCCCATTAGGCTGTGGGTGAAATGCAGACAAAAATGGCAAATGGATCCTCAGATGGGTGCTAAATTCCATCCAAAACTTGGAGACAAACTGCATCCCCTGATCAGAAACAGTATCGGTCAGGATCAGATGTAATCTAATTATCTCTCTGATGAAAATTTGCTCCAAGGATTTGGCGTTCGGTAAAGCTGGTAACTAGGGTTGAGTGACTTTTACTTTTTTAGGATCGAGTCGGGTTTCGCGAAACTCGACTATCTCAAAAGTCGAGTCGAGTGAAATCGGCCGATTATCGCGAAAAGTCGGGGATCGACCGAAACACGAAACCCAATGCAAGTCAATGGGGAAGCATAGTCGGCAGTGAGTGGAGGCCAGGAAAACACCTACAGTGCCCATTTTAATGGCAAAAACATCCATTCTTGTTACTGAAGCTTGTCAATCTTAATTTATCTTATAATAATAGTTAGGCATTGGAAATTGGGGGTCATTTGCCTAAAGTTGTGGGGGGTATGGCTGGTTCAAGTATTTAGTGGGCCCAGGAAACGTGGACCACGTCACGGCAGTGGAGCAGGGAGAGGTAAGTATTTCAACTTTGCAAGTGCTGTAATCCTGAGCAAGCGGGGGGCCCACTCATTCGCATTGGCACTGTCACAGGGCCCCTCAAAGTACGGCGGTGTTTGCACGGTGGGGGCGCCTCCCACCGGCAGCGACACTTTTGCGTACTATGAGGGGCTCTGTGCCAGTAACGTCACCAACGAGTATTCCCCCCACCTGATGAAGGAACCTGCACTTTCATCTGCACCTTCCTCTTTGTCCCCGTGTAAGGTGGTATAGTATGCGGGAAGGGGAACCTGACTTTCAGCAGGGTCAGATTCTGGCTCTGTAGCGTGCAAGGGGAATGTAGTGGTCTGGGTCAATGTACCAGCAGACTCATCTATCACTGGCTGGGCAATGGGCAGGATGAGGAGGAAACACAGATATAGGCCCAAAGAATAAAGTGGGCTAAATGCATTTCAAAATTGGTAACAGGACTAACCAGGCGGCATTGCTTTGTTCAGTGGAGGACTACTGTAATGAGAGGCTGACACAGTGAGTAGGCCCAAATCAGTAAGTAGGCTAAATGCAGTTCAAAAGTGGTAACAGTAGTAAACAGGCGGCACTGCTTTGTTCAGTTGAGGAGAACAGCAAGAAGCGGCAGACACCGTTAGTAGGCCCCAACCAAACTAGTAGGCCAAATGCAGTGTAATATTAAAACTACTTAATGAAAGCCTGAAGATAGAAGCTCAGGAAAGGAAACCAGGAGAAAACCTTGGAGCAGCAGACACCGTTAGTAGGCCCCAACCAAACTAGTAGGCCAAATGCAGTGTAATCTAAAAACTACTTAATGAAAGCATGAAGATAGAAGCTCTGGAAAGGAAACCAGGAGAACACCTTGGAGCGGCAGACACCGTTAGTAGGCCCCAACCAAACTGGTAGGCCACATGCAGTGTAATATTAAAACTACTTAATGAAAGCCTGAAGATAGAAGCTCAGGAAAGGAAACCACGAGAAAACCTTGGAGCGGCAGACACCGTTAGTAGGCCCCAACCAAACTAGTAGGTCAAATGCAGTGTAATATTAAAACTACTTAATGAAAGCCTGAAGATAGAAGCTCAGGAAAGGAAACCAGGAGAAAACCTTGGAGCGGCAGACACCGTTAGTAGGCCCCAACCAAACTAGTAGGCCACATGCTTTATATTATTAAAACTACTTAATGCAAGCCTGAAGATAGAAGCTCTGGAAAGTAAACCAGGAGAACACCTAGGAGCGGCAGACACCGTTAGTAGGCCCCAACAAAACTAGTAGGGCAAATGCAGTGTAATATTAAAACTACTTAATGAAAGTCTGAAGATTGAAGCTAAGGCAAGTAAACCAGGAGAACACCTTGGAGCGGCAGACACCGTTAGTGGGCCCCAACCAAACTAGTAGGCCACATGCTTTATATTATTAAAACTACTTAATGAAAGCCTGAAGATAGAAGCTCTGGAAAGTAAACCAGGAGAACACCTAGGAGCGGCAGACACCGTTAGTAGGTCCCAACCAAAGTAGTAGGCCAAATGCAGTTCAATATTAAAACTACTTAACAAAAGCCTGAAGATTGAAGCTCAGGAAAGTAAACCAGGAGAACACCTAGGAGCAGCAGAAACCGTTAGTAGGCCCCAACCAAAGTAGTAGGCCAAATGCAGTTCAATATTAAAACTACTTAACGAAAGCCTTAAGATTGAAGCTTGGGAAAGTAAACCAGGAGAACACCTAGGAGCGGCAGACACCGTTAGTAGGCCCCAACCAAAGTAGTAGGCCAAATGCAATTCAATATTAAAACTACTTAACGAAAGCCTTAAGATTGAAGCTCAGGAAAGTAAACCAGGAGAACACCTAGGAGCGGCAGACACAGTTAGTAGGCCCCAACCAATCTAGCAGGCCAAATGCAGTTTAATATTTTAAAAAACATAGGACGAAAGCCTGAAGATTGAAGCTAATGAAAAAAAACCAGGAGAACATCAAGGAGCGGCAGACACCGTTAGTAGGCCCCAACCAAACTAGTAGTCCCAATGCAGTTTTCAAATTCCGATAGGCTGAAAACCTGACAATTGAAGCTCAGCTTTTTTAAGAGGAGGACAGCTGTATTGAGTGGCACAGACAGACACAGGTAGTAGGCCTTAAACCAAAAAGTTGGCTCAAAGCAGTTTAAAAAAGCTTCCAGGGGTACACGGGCAGCATTGGTGTGGTCATCGGAGGACAATTGGAAGGAGGGACCGCAGACAGACTTACTAGGCCTAAAATAAAAAAGTAGGCTCTATGCACTTTTAAATAGGTTCCAGGGGTACACAGGCAGCATTGGTGTGGTCAGTGGAGGACAATTGTAAGGAGGGACCGCAGACAGACTTACTAGGCCTAAAATAAAAAAAGTTGGCTCTATGCAGATTTACATAGGTTCCATGGGTACCCTATGCTCAGATCGGCAGAAGTAAGATGGCGGTCGGCGTGCACGCCCCTTTATAGCCCCTGTGGTGCTGCAGAAAGCAAGGCAATCACTGTAATGCCCTTCTCTAAGATGGTGGGGACTGAGACCTATGTCATCACGCTGCTCACACTCTGCGTCCACCTTCATTGGCTGAGAAATGGCGCTGAACGCGTCATATGAAACGCGACTTTGACACGAAGATCGTCGACCGCGTGGCCGATCCCAAACTGGGATTGGCTCGGGTTTCATGAAACCCGACTTTGCCGAAAGCCGGCGACTTATGAAATTGACCGATCCGTTTCGCTCAACCCTACTGTAACGTGATAAAATGAGACATTTTACTGAATTTATCTATGAAGGTAAGGGAATAAACCAAAACAGAGAAGGATAAGGAACTCCTTCAACTCTCCTTCTCATATGAACTCTTCTCCCTCTGTTAGCCATGTAGCAATAAAGCTAGCTCTGACAAAGATCAGTATCAGAGCCCAGATTATAAATGGAAAAGGAGTGGCTAACCGAGCTCAGCTGTGATCATAGGGATTTCCAACATTGCCGATTAGCCCCTGTTCTGCCAGAAGGAATAAACACATTTAATATTAAGAAGTGCTTCTTCTCAGCTCCGGAGTAGGAGCAATCAGACATTGAGGTCTTCTGGCTCTACACTGTCGCAGTTACCTCATGACACCCATGCAAACACGGGGAGAACATACAAACTCCTTGCTGATATTGTCTTTGGTGGGATTTGACCCACTGTGCTGCCCCTTTTGTCTCAGTACATGCAATAAGAGCCCCCAATTACAGAGGGAAAAACTTATTTTATTTTGCTATCATGGGAAATTATTGTTTCTATTGTAAATAACTAAATTTTCAAAACTATCAGTGTTAACGTAGCTTCCATTAGTAAGTCAGACAGAATGTGCCCCTAGTCAGTAAGTAAATAGGCTGATAGTTACAGGTGAGGATCTACTGCCATAATCTTGCAATAGTTTATATACAGGTGCATCTCACAAAAATTAGAATATCATCAAAAAGTTAATTACCCCTCTATTCTTGTTATCCAACCTTGCTGAAGCTGACATCTGAGGGTTGCAGCCCCCAGCTGTGAGTTTTGCCTGGTTGGTTCAATAAAATAGGAGAACCCACGCCGGGTTTTTCATTTATTTATTTTGTTATATCACAGGTGGCGGATGAGGAATACCCCGATCATCCGCTCCTGCTGTCACTGTTATTAGTGGCAGCAGGTGTCATATGATGGTAATAATAGTCCCAAAAGCCTCCACTGCTGTCATCGTTCTGACTTTAATATAACTCTCATCATTCTCCTCTGCTCTCGTCGATCGCCGGCACAGCAGGGAAGAATGATGAGAGCCATCTTCAGCACCTGCCACCAGGGAACAGTGCTTACTGTAGCGCCTCTTTCCTGGTGCCAATGCATGTCACACGGATGACATTAATTTGTGTTCTCCGTGTGCATGTGTGCGGGACATTTTGCCACCCATGCTGATGGTAAAAAATGGACAAGTCTACGTGTGGGGCACATGGACAGACGGTCCGTAGAAACATACTGACATGTGCACAGAATGAATGGGTCAACCTGTGTCAGTGTCTCCGGTATGTGTGAAAACTGTCACCACACGTATTGGGGACACAGATGTGTGAAAGAGGCCTATGGGACCTTTTTAAATGCTTAGGAAGTCTTTGCAGATGTTTTTTGTTAATTATTCTAATTTACTGAGATAATGACTTTTGGGTTTTTATTGGCTGTAATCATCAATATTAACAGAAATAAACACTTGAAATAGATCACTCAGTTTATAATGACAATTTTTTTTTGTATTGAAGAACTGAAATAAATTAACTTTTTGATGATATTCTAATTTTGTGAGAAGCGCCTGTATTTTACAGCTCTGGCAAAAATAAGAGACCACTGCACAGTTTTATAAATATCAGCTTCTCTACATGTCTGACAGCCATTCCATTCCAGTGTCAGTTGAATTCCAGCCAGAGTACACCTCATTCTTCTTATGAAAAAATAACTTTTAACCATGCCAAAGGAGACATGTTGTCAGTAGTTTACAGAATAAAAGAGTAATTTACATTTTACTAAAAAATATACCTATAAAGAGAAAAATCAGACAACTGAAAATTTTGCAGTGGTCTCTTAATTTTTGCCAGAGCTGTAGATTGAAAATATTGTAGAAGCCGTGACGTGTTAAGATATCGCAATAGTGTATATGTATACACTGTACAGATAATGGCCTATTCAATGTATGTGTCACAATAGTATTTACAGTCTATAATCTCTTGAGATGATGTCAGAAGCAATGTCTGACTTTCGTTTGTTCATATTTCATAGATCTTTTATTTATTATTACTTGTGTCAGATTCAAGTTATTTGTGTGACCATTGTGGGTGTGCAGATACTAGTGGGCTGAGGGGTATTTATATTATATTATAATATATATATATATATATATATATATATATACTGTATATACTGTATATTGGGAGGCGGTGACTGGTGTCATATGCGAGGGTCACTATGTGTCCCCTAGGATGTACTCAGAAGTGTATCAGATCCCCTGGAGTGCCCTGTGCTCACAGCAGGTTGCCTGTGAGTCATAAGGCAGAATAAAAGTGAGTGTGAACTTGGTCAAGTTATTTGACCAAGAAATTTGTTAGGAAAACCAAGTATGGGCTTTTATTTTTTAAGCGGACTGCAGGAAGGTAGTGGGGCCGGTCCATTTCTTCCAGCCTAGATTTTATAAATGGCTCATGGCCACAGAGTCTGGAGGAGAGAAAAATCCCTGCAAGAGAGTTTGGGTGAGTCAGTTTTGGTCTTGGGAGCAGACAGAGGAGTTGGTTTGCAGAGCACTCCCTGTGCGAGGCAACAGAGGGCCAAGTGGAGCCAAAAGGTCTGGCACCCCTGCTACATGGATGTATGGTCTCTCACGGCAACCGGTTCTGGACTGTCTTTTGTTTTCCCGGCTGCGATCCAGAGGGTACAGTGTGCTGTGCACTGTGTGAGTCTTTTGTACATTAAACAAGTTTTGTTTTGAACTTGCTTGGGTCACTGCCTCATCACTGCACAGCGTGGACACTGCTGCACCACATATGGTGGAGAATGCGGGCAGTGTGAACTGAGGCATACCCCAAAGAGTGCTGCATGTCAATGATTAGGCTGGAAATGCTTCAGCTCAAGCCGGCTGACAAAATGGAGGAGCTTTTGAAGCAGATGGTCCTCAGCCAGCAAAGGCAGGAGCAGCACAATCATCAACAGCAATTGTTGTATCAGCAGCAGCAAAAGACTAATGAGCTGATTCTGCAACAGATAGCGGCCACGCGAGAGGCACCCTCCCCAGAGACCATGTACCAGTCGGAAGACCAGGTACAAAGTCAGGTCAGCACTGAGGAAGATGGCGCCTGAGGATGACATGGAGGCCTTCCTCACTGTCTTTGAATGCACTGCAGAGTGGGAGGGCCTGCTGGTGGCCCAGTGGGCTGAAGTGGTAGCCCGCTTTCTGATGGGAGATGCCCAGAATGCCTGCCTGGACCCCAGTTGGGATGATGTCCTAGACTATGGGAAGCAGAAAGGTGAGCTCCTTTCCAGACTGGGGTTTAATACATATGTGCAGGCCCAAGGGGTGTTCCAGTGTTTCTTTCCGAGTCTCGCCCTGCAAGGTCTCAGGCCTATGACTTACTGCAACTGGTTCAAAAATGGCTCCAGCCTAAGATTTTAAAACCATTCCAGATGGTGGAGAGGGTGGTGGTCGACCAGCTGGTGAGGGCCCTGCCAGCAGCCATACAGCGTTGGGTGGGGAAAGGAGACCCGGGCACTCTGGACAGGGTGGTAGGACTGATAGAGCGGTATACAGCTACTCAGGACTTTATACGGGATACTGCTCCATTTCAGCTGTCACGTAAGGCCCCGCCAAGCCAGGAGTCGGGAAAAAGTCCACGGCTCTCCACCGGGGCCAATACGGATCATGCCCGTACCGAGGGGATATCTCAGAAGGAGAGTGACAACCGACCCGTGTTCCCTAAATTGGCCCTAAGGTTCCCTCGTGCCACAGTCATTAAGTGTTGGCGATGCCAAAAGCCTGGACATGTTGTTGCCAATTGCCCCTAACAACAGAACCCATGGACTGCGGGTATACCCGTCATGTATCTATGTATGCCCAGCCAGTCTGCTTTGAAACAACAAAACCTGCCGGTACTGAACCTCAGCTGTGCAAGGTACTCGTTAATGAGTACCAGATGGACGCTCTCTTGGGCTCGGGGAGCTTGGTGACCCTGGTACACAGGTTCCTGGTTGCTGTGGACAGTCCTAATGGATGGAAGGTGGGGGTAGTGTGCATACATGGGGACCTCCGGGAGTACCCGACAGCGGAGGTCTAGTTCTCCACCCCATGTGGGGAGATAAAACATGTGGTGGGAGTGGTAAAGACTCTTTCATATGGGACTGTATTGGGAAGAGACTTGCCCCTGTTTTGATCCCTCTGGGAGACCAGAGTTAACCCTCTCAAGGTAAAATCTATTTTGGGCGCTGAACCCGAAGATCCCAAGTCAGGGATATCTGCCATAGGGGTCGCCACCATAGGGACAGAGTGTAATCCAAATAGGTTCCCCTAGAGGTATTGGCAGGAAAAGTGGAGGAGAACCCACCTGGTAAGTATGGGACTGCCCAGCTCCAGGATCTCACTCTGAGCCGGGCAAGGGAAAGAGTAATTGAGGTGAAAGGGGTGGCTCGACAACCACGTGCAGAGAAGGAGTTTCCCCGGATGATGACCAACCAGGAGTTACTGTACAGGTTTGATAAAATCAGGGATGAGGTGGTAGAATAACTGGTAGTGCCCCAATCCTATCACCGGCGTTGCTCAACATGGCTCACACTCACATGTTGGGAGGGCATTTGGGGGCAAAAAAGACGCTAGAGCACATATTGCAGAGGTTTTTTGGCCTGGTGTCTATGTTGAGGTCAAAAGGTACTGCGACACATGTCTGAAGTGCCAACTAATTTCACCCACCATGAACTACCGGAGTCCTTTAGTGCCTCTGCCCATTGTAGAGGTACCTATTGAGCGAATTGCAATGGATCTGGTAGGACCAATGGTAAAATCCGCCTCGGGCCATCAGCACATATTAGTAGTCGTAGACTAGGCCACCCGGTACCCAGAGGCGATACCACCCCGCCACACTTCGGCTAAACTAATAGCCCGTGAACTATTTGCAATGTTTTGTCGCTTTTGACTAGCCAAGGAGATCCTTACGGATCAGGAAACCCATTTTATGTCTAAGGTGACCAGGGAGCTATGTAAGTTGCTCCAGATTAAACAGTTGCATACGTCGCTGTACCATCCACAAACCAACTGGTTGGTGGAGCGGTTTAATAAGACCCTCAAAAAAAGGTGGTCGCCAAGGATGAGAGGGATTGGGATGTTACTGCCCTATCTAATGTTCACCATCCATGAAGTACCGCAGGCGTCCATGGGGTTCTCCCCATTTGAGCTATTGTATGGCAGGCACCTGAGGGGACTGCTGGATGTAGCCAAAGAGACGTGGAAACTGGAGCCCACTCCACATAAGAGTGTCATCGAGTATGTGGCAAGTATGCAGGATCGGATTGCGGTCGTGCGGCCCATAGTAAAGGAGCATCTTCTGGATGCCTAGGCCGCTCAGAGCCTCACGTATAATAAAAGGGCCACGGTCAGGACCTTTAAAGGAGACCGGGTGTTTTTACTAGTACTCACCCAAGAGAGTAAACTCATGGCCAAGTGGCAAGGGCCTTATGAGATATGGGGGAAAGTGGGCGAAGTGAATTACAAAGTGATTAAACCCGGGAAAACAAAACCCAAGCAACTGTGCCATGTAAACCTGCTAAAGGCCTGGAAGGACCGAGAATGTTTGGTCACAGAGGCAACTCCGGTCATACAAATGGGGGTCCCTCTGGCATAGGCCAAGGTCACAGTCGGGTGTGAGGTAAAAGTAAATGATGCCTTCACAAAATTGCAGCGACGGGAGGCTCAAGCTTTGGTGCAGCAGAATACGGATGTATTCTCAGCTGCTGGGGCGAACCTCAGTGATTTAGCATGACATTGTCACTGAACCCCGGATAAGGTTGTGGATGAAACCGTACCGAGTTCCAGAAGCCCGAAGGCAAGCCATCGCGGCAGAGGTGAAGCAAATGCTACAGTTGGGAGTCATTGAGGAGCCCTGAAGTGGGTGGGCCAGCCCCATTATCTTAATCCCAAAACCAGATGGGTCATTACGCTTCTGTAATGACTTCTGGAGGTTAAATGAAATATCAAAATTTGACCTCAATCCCATGCCATGTGTAGACGAGCTAATTGAGAGACTGGGGGCGGCCCAGTTCTTCACCACGCTGGATCTCACAAAAGGTTACTGGCAGGTTCCCTTAACAGAGTCAGAGAAAGAAAAGACCGATTTTATAACACCAGAGGGTCTCCATCAATACGTCATCTTGCCTTTTGGGTTACATGGGGCTCCGTCCACATTCCAGAGGCTGATGGACATTGTGTTAGCGCCTCATCGGGATTACACGTCGGCCTATTTGGATAACATAGTCATCTTTAGTACCAACTGGGATACCCATCTGTTCCAGGTACAAGAAGTGCTGGAGTCACTTAGAGTCACGGGGTTAACAGCAAACCCAAGTCGGTGTTGTGTGGACAGCCAGTCCACATCAGCCCAACTTCAAGAAAGCCTTTATTGTGCAAACTGATGCATCAAAGGTAGGTTTAGGATTGGTGCTGCCACAAGAGGTGAATGGGGATGAGCATCCAGTCACCTATTTGAGCCGGAAACTGACCCCAGCAGAGAAAAATTAAAGTAGAGAAGCAGTACTTGGCGATTTAAATGGGTCTTGGAGTCCCTACGCTACTATTTGCTCAGGCGTCAGTTTCGGTTGGTAATGGACCATTCACTCCTCATCTGGATGAGAAATGCAAAAGAGAGGAATGCCCGAGTCACCAGATGGTACTTGTCCCTTCAGTTTCTTCAGTGGAGAAACTTCAGTTTCTCAGTGGAACATCAGGCGGGGAAATCACAGGGAAGAGCGGATGCCCTGTCGCGGGCTCCCGGTATGGTGACAAATGTTCAACCCCACAAGTTTGAACAGGGGGGGTATGTGAGGCAGTGACCGGTGTCATATGTGAGGGTCGCTATGTGTCTCTGCTACCATGGATGTCAGGTCAGAGCATTCCTACATGAACAGTTTCCTGGAAAATGGATTGGTTGTCGTAGGCCAGTTGAATGGCCACCAAGGTCTCCCGTTCTGATCCCCTTAGACTTTTATCTTTGGGGTCATCTGATGGCAATTGCCTATGCTGTGAAGATGTGCAGCATCTGAAACAATGGATACTGGAAGCCTGTGCTAGCATTTCTTCTGCGGTGTTACTATCAGTGTGTCAAGAGTGGGAGAAGAGGGTTGCATTGACAATCCAACACAATTGTCAGCACTTTGAGCACATTTTGGTCATAAGTGGTCATAAATTTGTAAATAACTCATGACAGAATAAAGATACGTTAAAACCAAGCACACCGTTGTTTTTCTTGTGAAATTCTCAATAAGTTTGATGTTTCACATGACCCTCTTCCCATTGGAAAAAATAAAGTTGAATCCAAAATGGCTGGCTTCAAAGTGGCCGCCATGGTCACCACCCACCTTGAAAAGTTTTCCCCCTCCCATATACTACTTTGCCACAAACAGGAAGTTGATATCACCAACCATTCCCATTTTATTTAGGTGTTTCCATATAAATGGCCCACCCTGTATATTGTGACGTAGTGTTCACTAGCGGGTTGGGGTACACTCACTTGGCGGCGGTATTTGAACACATGGCAACAGTTTCTTCATTAAAACAAGTCCATCTCTGGTTTATTACACCTCATAAACCAGTGTAGGCTTTCTAAACAATGAAGAACCAACCTGACATATAGTCCATTTCAACCATGGTTAAAGGGAACCTGTCACCTGAATTTTGTGGGATCGGTTTTCGGTCATATGAGCGGAGTTTTCGGGTGTTTGATTCACCCTTTCCTTACCCGCTGGCTGCATGCTGGCCGCAATATTGGATTGAAGTTCATTCTATGTCCTCCGTAGTACACGCCTGCGCAAGGCAAGATTCCAATATTGCGGCCAGCATGCAGCCAGCGGGTAAGGAAAGGGTGAATAAAGCACCCGAAAACTCCGCCCATATGACCGAAAACCGATCCCGCCAAATTCAGGTGACAGGTTCCCTTTAAGTCTGCACAGTTCAGTTACTGACTCCTGTCCGTTCACACAATTCTCCATGCTCTGGGTTACCTGCTTAGCAGCATTGCAGGCATCACAGGCTGGTTTCACTGAGATCCTGTTAGTAGACCAGACCTACTCCCTGGCCTCTCAGGAGCTCCAGCAAGCTCCCATCTCACACATGGACTTTTTTTTCTGTGGTGCAACCATGAAGACATATAGGACCTTCTTGACATCATAGGGAGGTGTGTGGTTAACCAGTCCCACCCATCAATTGTGTTTAACCCTAAATCCAGCCCTTATCTAAAAATAGAGGCTTGTGGGACTACAAGACCATGCAATCTATCCGGGATTCAGATCGCAGCAGACTTCTGTTTGTGCGATAAACACCTATTTCTCCATAAATCATTAGTTGGTACACCACAATATACTGTGTGGGAAATAAGCATTTGATCCCTTGCTGATTTTATAAGTTTTTATAAGTTTGCCCACTGACAAAAACATGAACAGTCTATAATTTTAAGGGTAAGTTAATTTTAACATTGATAGAATGTAAAAAATAAAATCCAGAAAATCACATTGTATAAAATATATAAATTTATTTGCATTTTGCAGTGAGAAATAAGTATCTGATCCCTCTGGCAAACAAGACTTAATACTTGGTGGCAAAACTCTTGTTGGCAAGCGCAGCAGTCAGATATTTTTTGTAGTTGATGATGAGCTTTGGGCACATGTCATCTCTAAATCATTAAGATTTTGAGGCTGTCGCTTGGCAACTCGGAGCTGTAACTCCCTCCATAATTTTCTATGGGACTAAGGTCTGGAGACTGGCTAGGCCTCTCCTTTGTTGCATTGGCTGTATATTTTGGGTCATTGTCTTGCTGGAAGACCCCGCCACGAGCCATTTTTAATGTCCTGCTGAAGGTAAGGAGGTTGTCACTCAGGATTTTATTGTACATGGCTCCATCCATTCTCCCATTGATGCGGTGAAGTAGTCCTGTGCCCTTAGCAGAGAAACACCCCCAAAACATAATGTTTCTACCTCCATGCTTGATCGGGGAGATGGTGTTCTTTAGGTCATAGGCAGCATTTCTCTACCTCCAAACACGGCGAGTTGATTTAATGCCAAAAACCTCGAGTTTTGTTTCATCTAACGATAGCACCTTCTCCCAATCACTCACAGAATCATCCTGTTCTTCATTGGCAAACTTTCGATGGGCCTGCACATGTACCTTCTTGAGCAGGAGGACATTGCGGGCACTGCAGGATTACAACCTTTAAAGCGTAATGTGTTAGCAATGGTTTTCTTGGTGATTGTGGTCCCAGCTGCCTTGAAATCATTAACAAGTTCCCCCTGTGTAGTTTTAGGCTGATCTCTCACCTTCCTCATGATCAAGGATAGCCCACGAGGTGAGATTTTGCACGGTGTCCCAGATCAATGTCGATTGACAGTCATTTTGTATTTCTTCCATATTCTTACTATTGCAGTACCCAGCATCTTACTTATGGTTTTGTAGCCTATTCCAGCTTTATTCAGGTCTATGATCTTGTCTGACATCCTTATAAAGTTCTTTGGTCTTGCCCATGTTGTAGAGGTTAGAGTCTGACTGATTAATTGAGTCTGTGGACAGGAGTCTTTCATAAAGGTGACTATAGTTAGCATACAAATAGACAAATAGATACAAATGTTGTGTATCCCCTAAGACTTAGAATATCTAAAAATATGATGCACAATCAAATAGTTTAGAAAATAGAATGTTTATTAACAAGTTTTAAATAATATATATCAAAGAATTAACAACAGGAAATACCACCAGGGGTCGAAAGAGTGCAGGGCAAAAAAATGGGGTGTACGGTACATATACGTATAAGTTATAATAGTATTTATAATGCAAACATGCACCTAGGAAAAACAAGCATGCAATGTAAATGAATAAATTAATAAGTAATACAATCTAATAGTAAAATTGATTGGTATAAGAAAAATAGTGATAATGAATGAATAATGTAGAACCAGACAGGATACTGTGTATTAAGGAAAATATATAATATAGAAATGCATGGATGTGTTTAGATAAAGAGCTATAGTAATATCAAACGTATTTATATAAAGTTAATGATGGGATGGTCAGCTGCTGGATTCATGCACAGAAAAAAATCACCAAGCGATAAAACAGTATTACTAGTATACAGCCCCCATAGGGATTATGGATACAAGGCAGGTTAACATCAAATATAATAATAGACCATTTCATACATCATAAAGAAAAAAGAACCAGCATACTAAAGTGCTAATGAATGAAAAAGGGCTACTGCATAGAAAGTGCTAATGCATAAGAGTAAATAAAGTGCTGACCAAGCTGTACAAATCGCTTGTTTGACCCGCATTTTGCGCGTTTTGGCTTGGCTTTGATGAGGGAGATGAAAGCCAAGTCGAAATGTGCACTTCCCGGACCGGTTTGACACTTTGCCCTGTAGCTCACTTCTTGCTAGCTGCCTACGGGAATTACGCCTTCCCCAGCTGACCTTCTTACTTCCTTCCTGTCTCAGTACTCTGGCCATCTAGATGGTAATTGGTTCCTTTAATACTGTTCCAATTTCCCTTAACCCTTTACTTGTGGCCTGGCTAGTAAGCAAAGCTTCCTTTCCTTTCAATAGCTTAGGACAGAATGAGTTAGAGGTTAAAACACAGAATTCAATGATGTGTCACATATTAAGCTGTGTGCTATGGTTTACTTAGACTGAAGGTTTAATCACCTTGTGATTATCATTGTTATGACTAGCTGGTGTGGGGGCACTCGCCCGACTCCGCCTCTTCTGTGATAAGCAGCTCACTGTCTATAGACTATGTACACAGAGAGCCTGGTGCGGGCAACGCCACTCTTCTCAGCTCTGCTGCAATGCTAAATCTAAAAACTCTGATTGTATCACAACTGCTGCACACAGTAAACTAAGTGATACATCGTTGGATTGAGGGTCCCTTTGCCTACATTATGCTGCTCTCAGGTTGGTTCGAATGCGAAGGCAGTGACACCAGCGCTGATTGGGGGCCGGACACGACATGTCATCCAAGCACATGAGACCCGTTGGAACTGCACCAGCACAGGAGGTGAGCAGAAGCTTTTTTATTTTATCGAGGCCAAACATTTAGATCAAGAAGGGGTAGTCCTAGTAGTGGATAACCATTTTAATGGAAAAAAAATAATTTAACAACAAATTAGCATGTTTTAATATGCAGATTTCCATAACGTTTCTGTATAGAAGACTGTCATAAATTTAAATATGCTCCATTTTGTAGCTCATATAGGTCCTTACCTTACATAATCACTTCCACTTCTAAAAGGTCTCATTTTGTACCACATCTTCTTTTCACAGGATGTGGCAAGAAAAAAGTGCCATAGACAGCATGTCATCCTGTCACAGGAACTCAATAAGATGAATTTATTGATTTAGTAGTTGTTTCGCTTATGCAGTTTACCTTGTAGTACAGCCAGGGGACATGTAAAATACAATATCACATTTTTTTTATTTTACACAGATGATGAGGGTTAATCCCATAAAGAAAGATTACAGATGCCGTATATACTTGAGTATAAACTGACCCGAGTATAAGCTGAGGCACCTAATTATTTCACAAAAAAACGGTGAAAACCTATTGACTCTAGTATAAGCCTGGTATACATTGTCCCTTCATCCCCATCTTGTTATGCACGGCCTCCTCATTCCCATCTTGGTTTGCATGGCTCCTCATCCCCATCCTGGTATGCATGGCCTCCCCATCCCTATCCTTGTATGCATGGCTCCTTATCCCTATCCTGGTATGCATGGCCTCCCCATCCCTATCCTGGTATGCATGGCCTCCTCATTCCTATCCTTGTCTGCATGGCTCCTCATCCCCATCCTGGTATGCATGGCTCTTCATCCCTTTCCTTGTATGCATGGCTCCTCATCCCTATCCTTGTATGCATGGCTCCTCATCCCTATCCTGCTATACATGGCTCCTCATCCCTATCCTGGTATGCAGTGATCCCCTCATCCTTATCCTGGTATGCATGCTCCTCATCCCTTTCCTTGTCTGCATGGCTCCTCATCCCTATCCTTGTATGCGTGGCTCCATCACTATCTTTGCATGCATGGCTCCTCATCCTTATCCATCCCTATACTTGTATACATGGCTCCATCCCTATCCTTGTATGCATGGCCCCATTGCTATCCTTGTATACATGGTCCCATCCCTATTCTTTTATGCATGGCCACATCGCTATCCTTGTATGCATGGCCCCATCCCTGTCCTTGAATGCATGGCTCCATCCGAATTGAATGCATGGCTCCATCCCTATCCTTGTATGCTTGGCCCCATCCCTATCCTTGTATGCAAGGCTCCATCCCTATCCTTATATTCATGGCCCCATCCCTATCCTTGAATGCATGGCCCCATCCCTGTCCTTGAATGCATGGCTCCATCCCAATTGAATGCATGGCTCCAACCCTATCCTTGAATGCATGGCTCCATCCCTATCCTTGTATGCTTGGCCCCATCCCTATCTTTGTATGCAAGGCTCCATCCCTATCCTTATATTCATGGCCCCATCCCTATCTTTGTATGCATGGCTCCATCCATATCCGTGTATGCATGACCCCATCCTTACCCTGGTATGATTGGCCCCCATCAAAAACATACAAATAATAAACCATTATACTTACCTTCTTGCGCACCCTCACAGCGTCTGGTTCCAGTGTCTGGAGCTGCTTAATGCTTGTGTTGTAAGCAACGCATGGCAGGGATATCATGCGCTGCTCACAAGCAGAGCACATCTACCAGAATATTTACCGCTCCCCACGCCGGAACTATGTGCGTGGAAGGCAGTGAGTATTCATTGCTATTAAGTAGCGCGCGCAGTGTCCGCCGCCAGGCTTTCACGTGTGCCGCTACTTAAGTGAAAAAAATATTCACCTCTCTTCACTCCCATGGGAGTGGAAAGAGGCGAATATTCATTTCTCTTAAGTTGCGGGCACACGTGACTGCCCGGCAGCTGCAGGAGCCAGCTGCTGTGGCTGACACTGCGCGCTGTTACAGAGAAATTAGTATGATATGATAGGGTAGTTACTGCTACTAGGAAGTTAGACTTTTGTTCAGCAAAAAGCTGGTCTGTACTCTATTGGAAGAACCAAAAGATGGGCTTTTAAATTCAAAATGGCTTCTCGTTCCATCCTCTACTGATATTAACTGCCAGGATAAAAAGAAGAAGTCCTCATACACTTTAAGTGGTAAGTTTGCCTCACTAAATTTTGTGTGATAAGCCAGTGTGAAGATCTGAGGTTGTGGGTTGTAAAAATCACCAGGCAGGTTAATGATGCAACTGTTTTTATTCGATAAAATCCATGGTTGTACAACAAATCCATTTAGATGGCCAACATACAATGTCCTCAGTCCACAAGTTTCCTGTCTGAGATCTGAGATCTACAAAACTCCATAGTCCATCCATCCATCCATCCATCCATCCATCCATCCATCCCAGCTCATATCTTCTCACATCAAAGTCACTCTAACCACTGCTTGATTTTAAGGTACCGTCACACTGAACGATATCGCTAGCGATCCGTGACGTTGCAGCGTCCTGGATAGCGATATCATTGAGTTTGACAGGCAGCAGCGATCAGGATCCTGCTGTGACATCGTTGGTCGGAGCAGAAAGGACAGAACTTTATTTCGTCGCTGGACTCCTGCAGACATCGCTGAATCGGCGTGTGTGACGCCGATTCAGCGATGTCTTCACTGGTAACCAGGGTAAACATTGGGTTACTAAGCGCAGGGCCGCGCTTAGTAACCCGATGTTTACCCTGGTTACCAGCGTAAACGTAAAAAAAAAAAAACACTACATACTTACATTCCGGTGTCTGTCCCCCGGCGCTCTGCTTCTCTGCACTGGCTGTGAGCGCCAGCCGGAAAGCAAAGCACAGCGGTGACGTCACCGCTGTGCTTTCCGGCTGGCGCTCACAGTCGGAGGACAGACACCTGGTTACCAGGGGACTTCGCATAGTTGGTCGCTGGAGAGCTGTCTGTGTGACAGCTCTCCAGCGTCCACACAGCGACGCTGCAGCGTCGCTAAATGTGACGGTACCTTAACCCTGTGTCAATTTCTCCCTCACCTTAAGGGTATGTGCACATGTCAGGATTTCTTGCAGAAATTTTCCTGACAAAAAACAGACATTTCTGCCAGAAATCCGCATGCGTTTTTACCGCGATTTTGACGCGTTTTTGATGCGTTTTTTGTGCGTTTATTCCCAAATGCATAGAATTGCGGGAAAAACACAGAAAATCCGCAAAAATAATGAACATGCTCATTTTTTTACCGCGATGCGTTTTTTTCGCGGAAAAAACGCATCCATGTGCACAAAACATGCAGAATGCATTCTAAATGATAGAATGCATAATGCATGTGGTTTTAATGAGTTTTATAGCGTTTTTAGCGTGAAAAAACGCGAAAAAACCTGAACGTGTGCACATGGCCTAAACATTATTCTTTAGCAAACAGAACAAAGCATATTCCATCGCCTGAGTCTGATGTGAGACCCCCTGTGGTGACGGCTCCCCTGGGTCTATTATTCCCATCCACACAATGGGCCTAGGCGTGGGAGTACAATGGTGTGAAACCTTGAGGTACAGAGAGGATTGATAGGATGATTAGGCTATGTGCACACGTCAGGATTTCTGGCAGAAATTTTCCTGACAAAAACCTGACATTTCTGCCAGAAATCTGCATGCGTTTTTTTGCGCGTTTTTGATGCGTTTTTGATGCGTTTTTTCTTGCGTTTTTTCCAAATGCATAGAATGGTGGGAAAAATGCGAAAAAAAAACGCATAATTAATGAACATGCTGCTTTTTTTACCGCAATGCGTTTTTTTTGCGTAAAAAAACGCATTATGTGCACAAAAATTGCAGAATGGATTCTAAATGATAGGATGCATATGTCTGAAGTTTCTAATGCGGTTTTATCGCGTTTTTATCATGAAAAAACGCGAGGAAACCGCGAAAAAACCTGAACGTGTGCACATACCCTAACTTTAGCAATTTACTGCCTGGCCTTAGGTATACATATATCTAGCCTGCTCATCTTCCTCTGCTGGCTGCCACTGAATAGAACATTGATTCCTGAGGATGAACTGACAAGCAAGTAAATCACTAATAAAACACAGCAAGAAAATATCTAATGAAACACAACAATATCGGTGCTCTGTGCTGGAAAAAGTCTCTATCTCTTAGAGCTGTGGACTCGGCTCTACGTCCATTTGTCCTATAGTCTTTAGTAAATGGCCATATCCTCACAGCCAGGTTTTACTCCATTGTGTCAAAATTGTCAACAGCAACAAAGAGGCAAAACCAATGTATTACGCATCTGTCCCAGATCCGTGCTTTGCTTCCATCTCCCTGGTGCGCTAAATTCTGTTGTGCTTCATGCTGTGCTTTGCAGATGGGCAGCATGATTCCATGTGATCATCTGTCTGGGCCTATATAAGGCTTACCAAGAAACAAACCTGTATCTTAGTATTAATACTTTTCTGTTCTCGAGTCCTGTCTGCCTGAGGCTTCCAGTACCTCTACAACCTGTTTGCAGTCTCTAGGAGGACTCCTGTCTTCCTGCAGCTTCCAGGACTTCTGCTACCTGTCTGCAGTGCCTCTGTTACTTGTCTGCAGTCTACAGGACTGTGCCAGCAGCACAGTGGTGTTACAATACAGGTGACGTCAGTAGTCTCTGCCGTATATTGTAACAACGCCGTGTTGCATACTTCTTACTGCAGATTTGATCCAACTAGAGAGCGGGTCCTGACACTGCGTACATCGCAAAATGCATAGCGCAGGGACCAGCCCCGCTCCTGAAAGAGCATCACTGGAACTGTATCCAAGATGGTAAGGATTATTCTGAGAATGGTCAGGAATCAGCCCAGAACTACACGTGAGGTCCTACTCAATGACCTGAAGAGAGCTGGGACCACAGATTTAAACATTACCATTAGCAACACACTATGCTGTCATGGCTTAAACTCCTGCAGCATACGCAAGGTCCCCCTGCTCGCGCCAGCACAAATTCAGGCCCATTCGAAGTTCACCAATGACCATCTGCATGTTCCAGTGAAGGCATTGGAAAAGGTCATGTAGTCAGATAAGGCCAAAATAGGGCTTTTTCGTATCAACTCCACTCGCCATGTTTGGATTAAGAAAAAGGATGAGTACAACCCCAAGAACATTGTCCCAACCATGAAGCATGGTGGGGGAACAGGATGATTGCACTTTATTGAAGGGGGGATGGATGTGGTCATGTAGCGCAAAATTTTGGCAATCAATTTCCTTCCATCAGTAACAGGATTAAAGATCGATCATTGCTGGGTCTACCAGCATGACAATGAGTCGAAACGCACAGCCAGTCCTGGAGTGGCCTAGCCAGTCTTCAGACCTGAACCCAATAGAAAATGTTTGGAGGGAGCTGAAACTTAGTGTTGCCCAGCGACAGCCTCGAAACCTGAAAGATCTGGAGAAGATCTGTATGGAGGAGTGGGCCAAAATCCCCGCTGCAGTGTGTGTAAACTTGGTCAAGAACTACAGGAAATGTCTGACCTCTGTAATTGCAAGCCACGGTTTCTGGACCAAATATTTAGTTCTGTTTTTCTATTGTGTCAAACACTTATTTAATTAAATAAAATGCAAATTAATTATCTAAAAATCATACAATGTGATTTTCTGGATTTTTTTTAGATCCTGTCTCTCACAGTTGAAGTAATATAGTAACATAGTTATTAAGGTTGAAGGAAGACTTTAAGTCCATCTAGTTCAACCCATAGCCTAACCTAACATGCCCCAACATCTTGATCCAGAGGAAGGCAAAAAAAAGCCATGTGGCAAAGAGTAAGCTCCACATTGGGGACAAAAATTCCTTCCCGACTCCACATATGTCAATCAGACTAGTTCCCTGTATCAAGGAATCTAGTATATATAACCTGTAACATTATACTTTTCAAGAAAGGCATCCAGTCCCCTCTAAAATTTAAGTAATGAATCACTCATTACAACATCATACGGCAGAGAGTTCCATAGTCTCACTGCTCTTACAGTAAAGAATCCGTCTGTTATTATGCTTAAACCTTCTTTCCTCCATATGTAGAGGATGCCCCCTTGTCCCTGTCTCAGGTCTATGATTAAAAAGATCATCAGAAAGGTCTTTTTACTGTCCCCTCATATATTTATACATTAAAATAAGATCACCCCTTAGCCTTCATTTTTCCAAACTAAATAGCCCCAAGTGTAATAACCTATCTTGGTATTGCAGACCCCCCAGTCCTCTAATAACCTTGGTCGCTCTTCTCTGCACCCGCTCTAGTTCAGCTATGTCTTTCTTATACACTGGAGACCAGAACTGAGTGTGGTCGAACTAGTGACTTGTATAGAGGTAAAATTATGTTCTCCTCATGAGCATCTATGCCTCTTTTAATGCATCTCATTATATTATTTGCCTTTGTAGCAGCTGCCTGACACTGGCCACTAAATGTGAGTCTGTCATCCACCCATACACCCAGGTTTTTTTCATTGACGGTTTTGCACAGAGATTTAGAATTAAGCGCATAGTTATACATCTTAGTACTTCTACCTAAGTGTATGACCTTACATTTATCCCCATTAAAGCTCATTTGCCATTTATCAGCCCAAACTTCTACTTTACATAAATTGTCCTGTAATGTAAAATTGTCCTCCTCTGTATTGATTACCCTGCAGAGTTTAGTATCACCTGCAAATATTGAAATTCTGCTGTGTATGCCCCCTACAAAGTCATTAATAAATATGTTAAAAAGAAGAGGGCCCAATACTGACCCCTGTGGTACCCCCACTGCTAACCGCAACCCAGTCCGAGTGTGCTCCATTAATAACCACCCTTTGTTTCCTATCCCTGAGCCAGCTCTTAACCCACTTACACATATTTTCCCCTATCCCCATTATTCTCATTTTATGTATCAACCTTTTGTGTGGCACTGTATCAAAAGCTTTTGAAAAGTCCATATACACTACATCCACTGGGTTCCCTTGGTCCAGTCTGGAACTAACCTCTTCATAGAAGCTGATCAGATTAGTCTGACATGAACGGTCCCTAGTAAACCCGTGCTGATACTGGGTCATGAGGTTATTCCTCTTCAGATACTCCAGTATAGCATCCCTTAGAATGCCCTCCAGGATTTTACCCACAGTAGAGGTTAACCTTACTGGCCTATAATTTCCGAGTTCAGTTTTTGTCCCTTTTTATATATTGGCACCACATTTGCTATACGCCAGTCCTGTGGTACAGACCCTGTTATTATGGAGTCTTTAAAGATTAAAAATAATGGTCTATCAATGACTGTACTTAATTCCTGCAGTACTCGGGGATGTATCCCATCCAGGCCCGGAGATTTGTCAATTTTAGTGATTTTTAGACGCCGACGGCAGGTGACATTTAATGGGGAATTTTTATTATCACTGATCATATTGTCTGCCATGGGATTTTCTTGTGTAAATACTGATGAAAAAAAAGTCATTTAGCATATTGGCTTTTTCCTCATCCACCATTTCACCCAGACTATTTTTAAGGGGGCCAATACTATCATTTTTTAGTTTCTTAATATTTACGTAGTTAAAGAATATTTTGGGATTAATTTTATTCTCTCTGGCAATGAGTCTCTCTGTCTCAATTTTTGCTGCCTTGATTTGCTTTTTCCAGAATTTATTTAATTTTCTGTATTTATTTAATGCCTCCTCACTACCTACTTCCTTTAATTCTCTAAATGCTTTCTTTTTGTCACTTATTGCGCCCTTTAATGCTCTATTTAGCCATATTGGTTTCCTCCTATTTCTAGTATGTTTATTCCCATACGGTATATACTGTGCACAAGTCCTATCCAGGATGCTAATAAACGTCTCCCATTTTCGTTGTGTATTTTTATGTCTCAGGATATCGTCCCAGTTAATTGCACTAAGATCATCTCTCATCCATTGGAAATTTGCCCTCCTGAAGTTTAGTGTCCTTGTAACCTCTCTACTACACATCTTATTAAAGGACACATGAAAACTTTATCCTACGATAAAAATTACAGAAATCTCCATTCTTTGTAAGTGGAAAAGCTTGCAAAATATGCAGTGTATCAAATATTTATTTTCCGCACTGAATTGATTTAGATAAAATTTACTTTGGTATTTGGACCACCCGTTTAAGTAACATGTAACATAGTTAGTAAGGCCGAAAAAAGACATTTGTCCATCCAGTTCAGCCTATATTCCATCATAATAAATACCCAGATCTACGTCCTTCTACAGAACCTAATAATTGTATGATACAATATTGTTCTGCTCCAGGAAGACATCCAGGCCTCTCTTGAACCCCTCGACTGAGTTCGCCATCACCACCTCCTCAGGCAAGCAATTCCAGATTCTCACTGCCCTAACAGTAAAGAATCCTCTTCTATGTTGGTGGAAAAACCTTCTCTCCTCCAGACGCAAAGAATGCCCCCTTGTGCCCATCACCTTCCTTGGTATAAACAGATCCTCAGCGAGATATTTGTATTGTCCCCTTATATACTTATACATGGTTATTAGATCGCCCCTCAGTCGTCTTTTTTCTAGACTAAATAATCCTAATTTCGCTAATCTATCTGGGTATTGTAGTTCTCCCATCCCCTTTATTAATTTTGTTGCCCTCCTTTGTACTCTCTCTAGTTCCATTATATCCTTCCTGAGCACCGGTGCCCAAAACTGGACACAGTACTCCATGTGCGGTCTAACTAGGGATTTGTACAGAGGCAGTATAATGCTCTCATCATGTGTATCCAGACCTCTTTTAATGCACCCCATGATCCTGTTTGCCTTGGCACCTGCTGCCTGGCACTGGCTGCTCCAGGTAAGTTTATCATTAACTAGGATCCCCAAGTCCTTCTCCCTGTCAGATTTACCCAGTGGTTTCCCGTTCAGTGTGTAATGGTGATATTGATTCCCTCTTCCCATGTGTATAACCTTACATTTATCATTGTTAAACCTCATCTGCCACCTTTCAGCCCAAGTTTCCAACTTATCCAGATCCATCTGTAGCAGAATACTATCTTCTCTTGTATTAACTGCTTTACATAGTTTTGTATCATCTGCAAATATCGATATTTTACTGTGTAAACCTTCTACCAGATCATTAATGAATATGTTGAAGAGAACAGGTCCCAATACTGACCCCTGCGGTACCCCACTGGTCACAGCGACCCAGTTAGAGACTATACCATTTATAACCACCCTCTGCTTTCTATCACTAAGCCAGTTACTAACCCATTTACACACATTTTCCCCCAGACCAAGCATTCTCATTTTGTGTACCAACCTCTTGTGCGGCACGGTATCAAACGCTTTGGAAAAATCGAGATATACCACGTCCAATGACTCACCGTGGTCCAGTCTATAGCTTACCTCTTCATAAATACTGATTAGATTAGTTTGACAGGAGCGATTTCTCATAAACCCATGCTGATATGGAGTTAAACAGTTATTCTCATTGAGATAATCCAGAATAACATCCCTCAGAAACCCTTCAAATATTTTACCAACAATAGAGGTTAGACTTACTGGCCTATAATTTCCAGGTTCACTTTTAGAGCCCTTTTTGAATATTGGCACCACATTTGCTATGCGGCAATCCTGCGGAACAGACCCTGTCTCTATAGAGTCCCTAAAAATAAGAAATAATGGTTTATCTATTACATTACTTAGTTCTCTTAGTACTCGTGGGTGTATGCCATCCGGACCCGGAGATTTATCTATTTTAATCTTATTTAGCCGGTTTCGCACCTCTTCTTGGGTTAGATTGGTGACCCTTAATATAGGGTTTTCATTGTTTCTTGGGATTTCACCTAGCATTTCATTTTCCACCGTGAATACCGTGGAGAAGAAGGTGTTTAATATGTTAGCTTTTTCCTCGTCATCTACAACCATTCTTTCCTCACTATTTTTTAAGTGGCCTACATTTTCAGTTTTTATTCTTTTACTATTGATATAGTTGAAGAACAGTTTGGGATTAGTTTTACTCTCCTTAGCAATGTGCTTCTCTGTTTCCTTTTTGGCAGCTTTAATTAGTTTTTTAGATAAAGTATTTTTCTCCCTATAGTTTTTTAGAGCTTCAATGGTGCCATCCTGCTTTAATAGTGCAAATGCTTTCTTTTTACTGTTAATTGCCTGTCTTACTTCTTTGTTTAGCCACATTGGGTTTTTCCTATTTCTAGTCCTTTTATTCCCACAAGGTATAAACCGCTTACACTGCCTATTTAGGATGTTCTTAAACATTTCCCATTTATTATCTGTATTCTCATTTCTGAGGATATTGTCCCAGTCTACCAGATTAAGGGCATCTCTAAGCTGTTCAAACTTTGCCTTCCTAAAGTTCAATGTTTTTGTGACTCCCTGACAAGTCCCCCTAGTGAAAGACAGGTGAAACTGCACAATATTGTGGTCGCTATTTCCTAAATGCCCAACCACCTGCAGATTTGTTATTCTGTCCGGTCTATTAGATAGTATTAGGTCTAAAAGTGCTGCTCCTCTGGTTGGATTCTGCACCAATTGTGAAAGATAATTTTTCTTGGTTATTAGCAGAAACCTGTTGCCTTTATGGGTTTCACAGGTTTCTGTTTCCCAGTTAATATCCGGGTAGTTAAAGTCCCCCATAACCAGGACCTCATTATGGGTTGCAGCTTCATCTATCTGCTTTAGAAGTAGACTTTCCATGCTTTTTGTAATATTTGGGGGTTTGTAACAGACCCCAATGAGAATTTTGTTACCATTTTTCCCTCCATGATTTTCAACCCATATAGACTCGACATCCTCATTCCCTTCGCTAATATCCTCCCTTAAAGTGGACTTTAGACAAGACTTTACATAGAGACAAACCCCTCCTCCTCTCCGATTTTTACGATCCTTTCTAAACAGACTGTAACCCTGTAAGTTAACTGCCCAGTCATAGCTTTCATCTAACCATGTCTCGGTTATTCCCACTATGTCAAAGTTACCTGTAGATATTTCTGCTTCTAGTTCTTCCATCTTGTTTGTCAGGCTTCTGGCGTTTGCGAGCATGCAGTTTAGAGGATTTTGTTTTGTTCCAATCTCCTCACTGTGGATTGTTTTAGAAATGTTCTTACCTCCCTTCTGAGTATGTTTTCCTGGGTCGTCTTTGTTCGAGTCTAATATTTTTCTTCCCGTCCCCTCTTCTTCTAGTTTAACGCCCTCCTGATGAGTGTAGCGAGTCTTCTGGCGAATGTGTGTTTCCCAGGTTTGTTGAGGTGTAGTCCGTCTCTGGCGAGGAGTCCATCATACCAGTAATTCACACCGTGGTCCAGGAATCCAAATCCTTGTTGTCTGCACCATCGTCTTAGCCAGTTGTTTGCATCAAGGATCCTGTTCCATCTCCTGGTGCCATGCCCGTCTACTGGAAGGATAGAAGTGTAAATGAAAAAGTTCTGTTATGCAAAGCAATATTTCTATTTCCCCAAGACTTTGCTGCTTAGTGTTCAGAACTTCTGAGGGATGTCACTAGGTTATAACAGGGCGTTTTGCCTTGTGGAACAACAATGTTCCCTCTATCGGCGCAAAAGACTGCTGAGGATCAAAACATCCATGAGATCGATTACATCTACACTATCTACTCTTCACCAATCATCAAGTGTTTACAAGGATAGGATCCTTTAATGACTTCCAACTAAATCCAACCCTACCAAATTCTGCCTAAAACGTATCTCTTTTACTAATCTTTCAAACTGGCATAAGTGTATTATTATTATTATTTATTATTATAGCGCCATTTATTCCATGGCGCTTTCCATGTGAGGAGGGGTATACATAATAAAAACAGGTACAATAATCTTGAACAATACAAGTCGCAACTGGTACAGGAGGAGAGAGGACCCAGCCCGCGAGGGCTCACAATCTACAAGTATCCCATCTGTTCTTTAAAACCTACTTTTCTCAGACAAAGCCGGAATGTTCACTAATTTATAGCAACTCATCTACCTACAACCTGTGAAATGACAACCTCACGGCCCCATACGTCATTTTCTTAGACTGACGATGATGCAAAAGCCATGCGAGTCGATATGTCCCTACTGGCTCTTATGTGATTGCCCACTGAGAAGAACATCCTGTTCTCATGCTGGATACCATCTTAGTGTAATTCTACCACAGCTTGTGTGACACGCATCAGAGAAGAATGCAGCTCACACGTGTACAAAGCGCATGTGAACACTGTGCAAGAAAGAAAGAAAATGCCACCAAGAAATAAAAGGGAATATGAGCTTCAGGTATCATTTAAAGGTTAATTCATTCTCGCTAATTAGAAAATCATCACATATTAACTCACTAGTAATTAAAACCAGTGTCACTGCAGATTATCTGTAATCAAATACATGACAAGAAGAGGCAAAATGTCTTACAGTGGAAAAGAATGATAATGGCAGCCACAAAAGCCTAGCTATAAATTTGTAATTTACTGTTTTTCAAACATTTGGGTAACACTAGAAACCAATTTTGGAGATATAGTGAGTGTCACACAAGTACACACATTTGTGTCTGTAAAGGTAGAATTTTAAAAGCTTGTGTGAAATAAAAATAAAGGTCTGCATGTTGGATCAAAAGTACTTTATCTCTCTAGACATATGGATACCTCTAGACATGCAGTACCTTTAAGACTTCTTGCACTTGCCACAACATCATCAGGTGTTTGTCAGCTTCTCCCCTGATGTTTTGTCACCACTAGTGTTGAGCGATACTGTCCGATACTTGAAAGTATCGGTATCGGATAGTATCGGCCGATACCCGAAAAGTATCGGATATCGCCGATACCGATATCCGATACCAATACAAGTCAATGGGACACCAAGTATCGGAAGGTATCCTGATGGATCCCAGGGTCTGAAGGAGAGGAAACTCTCCTTCATGCCCTGGGATCCATAGTGAGGTGTAAAATAAAGAATTAAAATAAAAAATATTGTTATATTCACCTCTCCGGCGGCCCCTGGAACATCACCGCGAGGAACCGGCGTCCGGCAGGCTTCTTTGTTTAAAATGAGCGCCTTTAGGACCTGCGGAATGACGTCGCGGCTTCTGATTGGTCGCGTGCCGCCCATGTGACCGCCACGCGACCAATCAGAAGCCGCGACGTCATTCCACAGGTCCTAAAGGCGCTCATTCTAGGAATTTATCTGAGGAATGACGTCGCGGCTTCTGATTGGTCGCGTGGCGGTCACATGGGCGGCACGCGACCAATCAGAAGCCGCGACATCATTCCGCAGGTCCTAAAGGCGCTCATTTTGAACAAAGAAGCCTGCCGGACGCCGGTGACTCGCGGTGATGTTCCAGGGGCCGCCGGAGAGGTGAATATAACAATATTTTTTATTTTAATTCTTTATTTTACACCTCCGATACCGATACCCGATACCACAAAAATATCGGATCTCGGTATCGGAATTCCGATACCGCAAGTATCGGCCGATACCCGATACTTGCGGTATCGGAATGCTCAACACTAGTCACCACACATATACCTATAACAAATATGTCAGTCATTGTCTCCTTCCCATCCAATTTAAATAATTAGAGCATGTACTGTACAAAGCAGATAATACAGTATATGTCAACTAAAAGGTAAAACACTATATACAGTTAGTTACACAGATAGTTATATTGACCTATATCTGCTTGTGGATAAATGGTCGACCATTCGGAAAGAAACATGGACACTTAAAGAAGAAAAAAGCATACAAGAGGTCACAGAAGAAAACAAGCCATGAGTTAAAAGTAAAAAACCTTCATTGACAAGAACTGGTTAAATGGTGTCACTGTAGAAGACGGGTGCACACCCAAGAGTATAAAACAACAATAACCATCAACAAACTTCTTACATCTCTCAATTAGAATTTTGGGCCACTCTTATTTTACAAAGTGCACAAGGTTTCTCATATTTGAAGGAAGTCTTCTCCCAACAGCAATTTTAAAATCTCTCAGTGGTGTTCAATTGAATTTAGATCCAGACTCAATCCTGGCCACTTCAGAATTCTTCAGCCATTTGCTTCCATCCATTTCTGGGGGCTTCTTGAAGTATGTTTGGGATCATTGTCTTGCTGGAAGACCCATGACCTACGACGGAAGCCCAGCTTTTTGACACTACATTGCGACCCAAAAACATTTGGTAATTTTCATATTTCATGATGCCTTGCACATAGTCAAGGCACCAGTGCCAGAGGCAGTAAAACTGCTGCAAAAATTCTTTAAACCTCCACCATATTTGACTGTAAGTACTGTGTTCTATTCTTTATAGGCCTCATTCCATTTTTGGGAAAAGTAGATTGATGTTCTTTACCAAAAAGCTCTACCTTGGTCTCATCTGTCCACACAACACATTCCCAGAAAGATTTTGGCTTGCTCATTCACATTTTGGAAAACAGCAGTCTAGCTTTTATCTGTCTCTGTATCAGCAGTGGCGTCCTACCCGGTTTCCTGCCATAGCATTGCATTTAATTCAAATGTTGACAGATAGTTCACGCTGACAATGATGAACCCTGATTGAATACAGTTATTTATTCCAAAGGATGTCCAAATATTAATTTGAGGGTGCCAACAATTTTGTCCGTTCCATTTTTGGAGTTTGTGTGAAATTATGTCAAATTTTCTTGTTTTCTCTATTTTTTGTGTTGTTCCAAAACACACAAAGGAAATATAACAAAACGTGTGTAATTGCAATAATTTTCTGGGAAAAATACTTCATTTTCTGTAACAAATTCAAGGGTGCCAAAACTTTTGGCAATGAATGTATTTGTCTGTACCTCTTCATTCATATGGCCTGACAAAGATAACTGTACAGTGCTAAAGCATTTATTCTCATTAAAGTGACCGTACCCGCCATGAGTTGTTTGTTTTCCAACAGCACCCAGAGGTTACTTGTTTTTCTTCCACATCAGCCATTGAAATTGGTGTCAGACGACAAATCAATTGAAATATAAAGAACTGAGATTGCAAAATAAAAACATGCATGATGTGAAAGTCATACTATACATTAATTCTCTTAGAGAGCTTATACATGTAAAAATAAATTGTTTTGAAATTCATACCTGCAGGGTGTCTTGTGCCAAATTGGAGAGTCTAATAGGCTTCACTGCTGAGTACACACTTTTTCATAATTCATTACTCTTTTGGGTTAATTAATCTACTCTAGATCAAAAAAATAAAAAAAATTCCATTGATACCTAATGCTGAGTAATAAAATATTTGGCCACTCCTGATGCGTTCTTAGAACTCTTATTTATGAGAAATGTTCTGCTATTCTTAGTTTTAGCATTCTCATAGTACAAGCAATATATAATGTATCACAAATTGTTCACTAAATGCCTATTATCACCTGCCTGGTGACACAATAAATGAAAAAAGTAATTTTATAACGTTTTTGCCCCATAGCATCTTGAAATATGTTACCCCTTGTTGTCTAAATGCAAATGTTGAAGCTAAAGCCTCCACATCAGACTAAATCCTATATAATATATAATCTTGGTACAGCATCAGGAGAATTTTTTAAAACCTATATCTGATGACATCAAAATTGCAAGGTGATGGAAAACAAACAATGTACCATATATACTTGAGTATAAGCCGAGATTTTCTGCCCATTTTTTAGGCTGAAAGTGCCCCTTTTGGCTTATACTCGAGTCATTGTCTCAGGGGGTCGGCGGGGTAGGGAGCTGTCAAATCATACTCATCTGCTCCCGGCGCGTCTCTGCATGTCCCTGCTTCTCAGGCGCCCACAGCTCTTCCTGTGTTCAGCGGTCACGTGCTACCGCTCATTAAAGTAATGAATATGGACGCGACTCCACTCCCATAGAGGTGGAGAGAATATTCATTACTTTAATGAGCAGTACCAGTGACCGCTGAACACAGGAACAAGCTGCCGGCGCCAGAGACCCTAGCATCGCAGAAGCTGCCAGGGACTGCTCCGGAAGGGTGAGTATAACGTGGGAGGGTGAGCATTGCGATATTCACCAGTCCCCATTTCACCGCCGCACGCCGCTCTGTCTTCCGCGTCCTCTAGCTGTGATGTCCAGGTCAGAGGGCGCGATGATGTGTTTAGTGTGCGCGCCGCCCTCTACCTGAACAGTCACTGTAGAGAGATGCAAGACAGAGTGGTGCGCGGTGGTGGAACGGGGACAGGTGAATATCGCAAGTGCTCAGGACAAGAGGTGAGTTTGACATTTTTGTTTTTAATAGCAGCAGCAACATATGGGGCAAATGTTTCTATGGAGCATCTTATGGGGCCATAATCAACCTTTATGCAGCATTGTATGGAGCACATTTTCTATGGAGCATCTAATGGGGCCATAATCAACCTTTGTGCAGCATTATATGGGGCAAATGTTTCTATGGAGCATCTTATGGGGCTGTAAGAGGGTGAACTGTAGTCCCACTGAGAGGGCACTAGGACCCTGTGGTTTTTGCCTGTATCAGCAGAAGACAACCAGTGCAAAACTCCCAGAGACAATGTGTGCTGGGGGGTGGGGTCCAGTGTCTCGTGTGTGAAGTGAAACTAGGAAGTGAGAGCTGAGAGAGAAAAGGCGGGAAGCAAAGGAGAAGCTGCTGTGAGATCTTAAAAAAAGAGACTGTGTGTGGATTTACTGCAAGTGTTTTTGGAGGAAAAGAAGCTTTTGAGAGACTTTTTGTTGCTAACGTTCCCCTGGAGAAGAGCTAACCTTTTGTTTAACTCTGTGAGAGACTTGTGTTTCTAACGTTTCCTGGAGAAGAGCTAACCCTTTATCTAAGAAAAGACTGAGACTTTACTAAGAACCCAGTACGAATTTGGAAGTCTGTGGATTCCCTGTGCATTGAGTGGAGAAACAAGTCTGGACAGACGGCTGATACAGAGACGGACGGATTGTTGTGGAAGCATTCCTAGGAGCTACAGAAGCAGAGACAACATCGTGAGACCACTAACTAAGTCCCCGGCGTTTGGGCTCGGCATCGGCCGACAAGACAAGAGGAGCTTGCTGTAACTTATTGGCGCTGAAGATATGGACTGGCTACAGCCTGTGCGGATTCCTGCCTGAGAGGAAATCTATCTCAGGATACGGTACCATAGTTATAGATACCCGGGTATCTCTGCTCAGAGTGTTAAGTTGTTACTTTAGAGGTGTATCTTATATTAGAGTTGTGTAAGTTATACTCAATGTGCCATTCCAGGGGCTCCCTTAATAACACTACATTCAATTTACACTTGTTCCTGTTTTTAGTTGCCTGTTAGGTAAATTTCTTACTAGTCTGTTGTAGTATACAGTTCTCAGGAGACCTTGGAGTGGCACAGTGATTTCAGCTGCTGCTGAGCTAGTGTATCTTTGGGGTGCTTCTGCCTTAATATTCTCCATATTACCTTGATTATTTTGCCTTTGAGTAAATACCGTTGGAGATTTCTGCCTTGGTCTTGGTTTGTGACTCACTGGATCATATTCGGACCTCTGGTCATTACATTTTTGGCGTAGTCGGCAGGATCCAGTGTTTGTCATGGACGAGGGCGAGGTTGGAAATGACCCCGCTGTATCCGCGTCCTCCTCGGGGGTTGGGGTTCCCCTGGCAGCCGCGGCGACCCCGGGAAGGTATGTGCCTGTAGGGGCTTTACTTCAGCACATGCCGAAATACGATGGGCGCAATATGGCGTTGCAAGATTGGGCTGAGAGAATCCGGAGTATTCTGCGCATGTGTAATTTGACCCCCGCGTTACGCGCTGAGCTGGCATTAAATGCACTGGAGGGTGATATTAGGCGTATGGTGATGGTGCGCCCAGAATCAGAGAGGGATACATTAGAAAAGATTTTGGAACTGTTAGAGGGGAGTTTGGGGGGCCGAGCGCGTGTGGCCCAGCTTCGGTCCCTATTCTTTAATCGTCCCCAGAGAGAGTGTGAGTCCCTGATGCAGTACTCTAATATTTTGCAAGAGATGTTGAATAAGATGCAGCGACTAGACCCGGGGGCCATGGGGGCGTTCCGGGAGGTAGACCGCTTGCTCCGGGACCAATTCATCACCGGTTTAGCCAATAGACTTCTCCGGGACAAACTGTTGGAAATGGCCCGGGTTGCACCAGAGTTATCTTTCTGGCAGATTTACCGAGCTGCAGTGGAAAGGGAAGAGAAATCAGCCTATGTTCCCGAGGGGTCAGTGAACAGTGCCCAGCTGGAGGAAGGTGGGTCATCAGGGTCGGGGGGAGAGGGGCTGATAAGCGTGGTACAAGCTTTGCGTGCTGAGGTGAAGGAGTTGAAGCTGAAATTGTCTCAACTGACAGTTGATCCCGCCTCTACCCCCTCACGGGAACCTCCTGCCCCACCCCCTGGAACGGTGACCCCGCAAATGGCCAGGTCGTCCTATCAGAATGAGTCAAGCCCTCGCCCACGAGGAACAATCACCTGCTGGAAGTGTGGCCACCAGGGACACATCTCGCGTTACTGCCGGGCGCTTACAGCCCCAGAAACCACGTCGCCGGCTTTAAACGTCCGGCCGCTGCCATGAGAGGGCAAGCAGCAGCGGCCCCACCCACACAAAGCCCTCGACGGAATGAACAAGATTTGTTTGCATGTAGTCCAGTGATAGAAGCAGAGTTTGAAGGGCGGAAGATGAGGTGCTTGGTTGACACGGGATCCGAATGTACTATAATGCCTCTAGAAGTATATGAGAGATACTTCAGTCGACTAGTGATTCCAGAGGATGGCCGAGTGATACGACTGACCGCCGCAAATAATGGTCAATTGTCAGTCAAAGGGATCGTGTGGATGCAACTAAAAATGTTTGGTCAAGAGCTGGGGCAGAAAGGGGTAGTACTGGTGGATCACCCCCCTAGAAGAAGGATGGAAGTGACGCTCGGAATGAACGTGCTGCGAGATTTTGAATCACCAGATGTATGCCAGTGAAGGACCCCGATACTGGGCCCGTGCGACAAGACACCGACCCACACAGAGAATTCTACACCGTCTAGTGCTGAGTTGCGACTTGCTGAAAAGTGCGGTCCCAGGTGGCCGGGTGGGCCGGGTCCGAGTGACTTCGAGGGCCCCGATCCTGCTGGGACCCAGACAAGAGGAACTCTTAATGCTGCCTGTGGGAGCTGCACAGAGATTGAATGGGCTTGAAGTGCTACTTGAGCCCGCCCGAGAGGGTTCCTCATTTGCCAAGGTACATGTGGCCCGGTCTTTGGCGATTGTGAAGAATGGACGAGTGCCGGTCCGATGCATCAATGTTTTAGATGAAGCTGTTGCAATTCCCGCTGGGACCATACTGGCTGAACTGTTCGTGCCGGCAGAGAAGGTGCCGGAAAATGCAGGGTTCGAATTGCGACCAGACCAACAGTCATCCTGGACATTCGCGGTCGAGGTAGGCCGGACTGAACCTCCTACGGAGGAATGGAATGTTCATGTGATCATGGAGCAGATGGGAGTGGATCTGGAGAAGCTGACCCCCGTGCAGTTGGAGCAGTTGGAGAGAGTTTTGTGGGAACATCAAGAGACCTTTTCCCGACATGGAGAGGACTTCGGGTGTACCCAGACGATTGAGCATGAGATTCCAACGGGGGATACTCCACCCATTAGAGAAAGATATCGTCAAATTCCTCCGGCGCTCTATCAAGAGGTGAAGAGCATGGTGGCCAGTATGCTGGACAACCAAGTGATCCGAGAGAGCCGGAGTCCCTGGGCGGCCCCTGTAGTTTTGGTCCGCAAGAAGGATGGGACACTCCGATTTTGTGTGGACTATCGGAAATTGAATGCCCACACCGTACGGGACGCATATCCTTTACCCCGTATTGAAGAATCCCTGTCGGCCCTGGGTCGGGCCAAGTATTTCTCAACGTTGGATTTGGCAAGCGGGTACTGGCAGGTCCCAATGGCTGAAAAAGATCGGGCCAAGACGGCGTTTGTCTTGCCAATGGGGCTCTTTGAGTTCAACCGGATGCCCTTTGGCCTCGCTACCGCCCCGGGAACCTTCCAACGCCTGATGGAACATTGCTTGGGCGATCTAAATTTTGAATCAGTCCTGATATATCTAGACGACATTGTGGTGTTCGGAACCTCATTTGAAGATCATCTGGAGAAGCTGCGTCAAGTTCTCCGGCGGCTCAAGAGCTACGGCCTGAAAATAAAGCCAAAAAAATGTCAACTGTTACGAAACCAGATTGAATATTTGGGGCATCTGGTGACCCCGGATGGGGTACTACCTTTAGCCAGTAAGATTAAGGCGGTACAAGAGTGGCCACCTCCTCGTGACCTGCGAGAAGTGCGGGCCTTCCTGGGCCTAGCAGGATACTATCAGCGGTTTGTGCCTAAATTCTCACAAGTGGTGAGTCCCTTGAATGAACTTTTGAGAGGGACAGCGCTGGGTCCTCGAAATCGCCCCATTCCATGGGGGCCCCTACAGAAAAAGGCATTTGATGGAGTGAAAACCGCCCTAACGAGTGCCCCATTGCTGGCCTACGCCCGGTTTGACACCCCTTTTTTGTTGTATACCAATGGTAGTCTTCATGGGTTGGGGGCAGTACTAGCACAGGTGCAGGACGGCCGAGAACGAGTGATTTCTTATGGCAGCAGATCTTTAAGAGACTCCGAGCGAAATCCGGCTAACAACAGCTCATTCCGGCTGGAATTGCTGGCCCTGGTGTGGGCAATAACAGAACGCTTCGCCGAGTATCTAACAGGAGCTGAGGTGCTAGTCATGACAGATAACAACCCGCTAGCTCACTTAGAGAATGCAAAACTGGGGGCGTTGGAGCAGCGGTGGGTCGCCAGACTGGCCAAGTTCAATTACCGCATTAAATTTCGCTCTGGTCGAGAGAACGGCAATGCAGATGCATTGTCAAGAGTGCCCCTTGGATCATCCGGGGAAGATGTTGACGAACAACTTGAGGATACTGAAACTCCAGCTTTGGGGCAAATACCTATCTTCCAAAGTGTGGTACACGCAAGTGGGGTGGCCACCGGGATGCCCTGTGTCCTGGGTAAAACACCCTCAGATTGGACAAGAGTCCAGGATGAGTGTCCGGACGTTGCACTTGTGCGCCGTTGGGTACAAAACAAGGCCTGGCCCAGTGCAGAGGACAAGGCTCAGTTGTCCATGGAAGGAATGAAACTCCTTCGACAATGGGATAAATTGTGTGTGGAACAAGGTCTTTTGTATCGTAAGGTGTACCTGCCATCGAAGCTGCAGCATCGGTACCAACTGATAATTCCTGTGGGGATGGGGCCAGTGGTCGTTCGTGAGGCGCATGAGAAGGGGGCCCATTTTGGAAGTGAAAAGACACTTCAGTGGTTGCAGCGAGTCCTCTACTGCCCTGAGTTGGGAGGGATGGTGGCCGACGCGTGTCGGCAGTGCCGAATTTGTGGGCTCAACAAAAGCCCTGAGCAGTGGGCTCCCACACAGTATATTAAGACTTCAGCTCCACTGGAACTACTCATGATTGACTACGTGTTGATAGGGTACTCTACGTCAGGGTACTCCTATTGCCTGGTGATGTCAGATCACTTTACCAAGTATGCTGTAGCGGTGCCGACAAGAGATCAGACGGCCAAGTCAGCGGCTGAGGCAGTGTGCCGACATTTCTTCCAAGTGTTCGGGTGTCCGCAGAGAATACATTCCGATCAAGGGGCCTGCTTACAGGGGACGCTGATGAAAGAGTTGCACCAGCTCTATGGTATCGAGCAGTCGAGAACAACGCCTTACCACCCTCAGGGTAACGGGGCATGTGAGCGTTTTAATCGGACCCTGTTGCAAATGTTGAGGTCCTTAGAGAGTCAGCAACAGACATGCTGGCCTGAGTATCTCCCCGAATTGATGTGGGCTTACAATAACAGGGTGCACAGTACTACTGGTTACTCACCACACATGTTGATGTTTGGTAGACCTGGCCGAGACATTGAGGATTTGAACATGCCAGATCCCTCCTCCGCCCCCCTTCGGACTGCATCCGAGTGGGTACGAGAGCATCGGCGGCGGTTGAGGGTGGTGCATCAGGTGGTGGGCGACCGCCTTCGCCAGGTGGTCCATAAGGACACGCAACCTGTACAAACAGAGCTGTTCTCTCCGGGAGACAGAGTGTTGGTGAGGACAAAACGACGGTCAGGAAAGCTGAGTGACCGATGGGAGGCGATACCGTATCTGATAAAAAAACAGGTGAACCCTGAGATTCCAGTGTACGAGGTCGAACCGGTGGGGACAGGGGGGCCAACCCGTAATTTGCATCGTAACATGTTACAGCGGTGCTGGTTTGAAGATTCGGCGCCTACCCCCCTAGAGCCAGAGGCCATGTTTCAAGGGGCGGAAGCTCTGAATGATCTTGAGTTTGATGGTGTGCTTACTCCTGCGCCTGCTTATTTGCCCCCTGTGACCGATCTGGCCTCGGGTGATGAGAATGTTGGGGATATGGAGGATGTTGTTGAGGAGAGTGCATCAGGTCAACTGCTTGGTCCTGACGCTGTATCACAGGACATCGAGCCGCAGGAGGAGACAACTCCACTTACGCCCACTAACACGACCACGGAAGAGACTCTAGCTCCCTCTAAGGTCGCACCTGTTGATGTAGGACTCAGGAGAACTACACGATCTACGGCAGGAATACCGCCTCAGTGATATGCTCAAGATGAATTTGAGTGGGAAGGTATGTCGAAAACGCCAACCTCTAGTGGGGTGGCATGTAAGAGGGTGAACTGTAGTCCCACTGAGAGGGCACTAGGACCCTGTGGTTTTTGCCTGTTGCAGCAGAAGACAGACAGTGCAAAACTCCCAGTGTCTCGTGTGTGAAGTGAAACTAGGAAGTGAGAGCTGAGAGAGAAAAGGCGGGAAGCAAAGGAGAAGCTGCTGTGAGATCTTAAAAAAAGAGACTGTGTGTGGATTTACTGCAAGTGTTTTTGGAGGAAAAGAAGCTTTTGAGAGACTTTTTGTTGCTAACGTTCCCCTGGAGAAGAGCTAACCTTTTGTTTAACTCTGTGAGAGACTTGTGTTGCTAACGTTTCCTGGAGAAGAGCTAACCCTTTATCTAAGAAAAGACTGAGACTTTACTAAGAACCCAGTACGAATTTGGAAGTCTGTGGATTCCCTGTGCATTGAGTGGAGAAACAAGTCTGGACAGACGGCTGATACAGAGACGGACGGATTGTCGTGGAAGCATTCCTAGGAGCTACAGAAGCAGAGACAACATCGTGAGACCACTAACTAAGTCCCCGGCGTTTGGGCTCGGCATCGGCCGACAAGACAAGAGGAGCTTGCTGTAACTTATTGGCGCTGAAGATATGGACTGGCTACAGCCTGTGCGGATTCCTGCCTGAGAGGAAATCTATCTCAGGATACGGTACCATAGTTATAGATACCCGGGTATCTCTGCTCAGAGTGTTAAGTTGTTACTTTAGAGGTGTATCTTATATTAGAGTTGTGTAAGTTATACTCAATGTGCCATTCCAGGGGCTCCCTTAATAACACTACATTCAATTTACACTTGTTCCTGTTTTTAGTTGCCTGTTAGGTAAATTTCTTACTAGTCTGTTGTAGTATACAGTTCTCAGGAGACCTTGGAGTGGCACAGTGATTTCAGCTGCTGCTGAGCTAGTGTATCTTTGGGGTGCTTCTGCCTTAATATTCTCCATATTACCTTGATTATTTTGCCTTTGAGTAAATACCGTTGGAGATTTCTGCCTTGGTCTTGGTTTGTGACTCACTGGATCATATTCGGACCTCTGGTCATTACAGGGCCATAATCAACCTTTGTGCAGCATTATATAGGGCACATTTTCTATGGAGCATCTTATAAGGCCATAATCAATCTTTGTGGAGCATTGTACTGGGCATAATATTCTATGGAGCATCTTATGGGGCCATAATCAACCTTTGTGCAGCATTATATGGGGCATGTTTCTATGGATCATCTTATTGGGCCATAATCAACCTTTGTGCAGCATTATATGGGGCAAATGTTTCTATGAAGCATCTTATGGGGCCATAATCAACCTTTGCGCAGCATTATATGGGGCAAATGTTTCTATGGAGCATCTTATGGGGCCGTAATCAAGCTTTGTGCAGCATTCTATGGGGCATAATATTCTATGGAGCATCTTATGGGGCCATAATCAACCTTTGTGCAGCATTACATGGGCAAATGTTTCTATGGAGCATCTTATGGGGCCATTTTCTGGCAGATCTTACAAAGAGATTTGGGGAACGTGAAAATGTTGAAAAGGATGGAAAAAGTTCTGAATGGAAGGAGAACAGGATGAGGAACACTCAAGGAAAGAAGCATCTCTGACTCCCAGATCGCTGCTGAGTACAATAGCGTCACACTTTGACTCCACTTTAAGAACAAAAAAAAACATTAAAAATTGATAAGAAATAGGAGTTTACACACAAAAAAATGTAAGAAACATTCTTTCCTGTATAATGACTTTTATATAAAGCAAAATTAAAAAAAAGTTTTAAAGAAAAAGTAAGTCAAAATTTAAATTTTTAGTAAAAAATTCAGTGTAATTTATGAAGTAAGCAAGAACTGCCAAAACATTATGTAACAAAGACACTGATACACCTTGTATTACACATAAAGGAGGGCCTCATACACATTATGTACAAATTGTTATTTAGTAGTACTCCTAGACTCATAAAGGCTATGCATTAAGTGAAAAGCCTGCCAAAAATTACAAGCAAGGTCATCCATACACCCTTGATGGTACCAACTGTAGTTCCTCATTCAAATATTGTGAGCAAAGTATAGTTGTGGTACTCCTACCCTCATAAAAGTTCTATACAGTGCAAAGCCTCCTAAAAAATATAAGCAGAGTCATCCATACAACCTTGAAAGCGCCAACTGTAGAATCTCATTCAAATATTCTGAGCAAAGTATAGTTGTGGTGCTCCTCCACTCATAAAAGTTCTGCACAGTGTAAAGCCTGCCAAAAATTACAAGCAGGGTCATCTATGCACACTTAAAGGCAACAACTGAACGGTCTCATTAAAATATTAAGAAAGTGTACACCTGAAGCAGGCCAATTTTGTTTTTTATTTGAAACGAACCAAATTTCACACAAAGCAGGTTCTACAGTACTGTATATATGACAATAGTCAGTTTCTGGACCAAAAATATTTTGTGAACTCTACCAGGTCAAGTGGTTTTTAAAATTTTAACCCACTGTAGTTTTAAACAATACACACTAAACTGTATGCAGGACTCATGGAATCCATGAACACTTTTGGAAGGTTTTTTAGAGTTTAACATACCAGTGAAATGTAGCAAGTACCGCGTTACAATGTATGGATGAATCATTGAATCCATAAACATTTTTTCATGTTTTTTTGTGGATTTTTATATAACACCAAAATGTAACAGAAAGCATGTAGTACTGTATTGCTCAGTAATTGAATCAATAAAAAAAATTACATTTTCTTTGGAGTTTTATATAACACCAAAATGTAACAGAAAGCATGTAAAACTGTGTGGAAGAGTAATTGAGCTTTTTCATAATGTTATATATACTACCAAAATGTATCCAAGAATACGTAATACTGTATGGATGAGCAGTTTAATACGGAAAAAAAATTGACAATGTGTTTTGATGAATAGACACCACCAAAATGTACCCAAGAACATGTAATACTCTAAGGATGAGCAATATAACACCAAAACAATTTTTAATTTTTTTGGAGGGTTAGATACGACCAAAACTACCCAACAACATGTAAAAGTCTATGGATAAGCAATATAATACAGATACATTTTTTAGCAATCTTTATTAGGGTTATATACCACCGAAATGTACCAAAGAACACGGAATACTGTCTGGATAAGCATTATAATACCGATAAATTTAAGAACAATTTTTTGGAAGGTTAGGTACCACTGAAATGTACCCAAGAACATATAATTCTGTATGGATGAGCAATATAATATTGAAAAAAATTTGAACACTTGTTTGGAAGGTTAGATACCACTGAAATGCACCGAAGAAGATCTAGTACTCTATTGGTGAGCAATGTAATACTAATACATTTTTAACAATTTTTTGGAGGATTAAATACCACCAAAATGTACCTGAGAACTTGTAATACTATATGGATGAGCAATATAGTACCGATAAATCTTTGAATAATTATCTTGAAGGTTATATACCACCAAAACGTACCCAAGAACATATAATACTGTATGGACAAGCAATATAATATCAAAACAATTTTGAGGAATGATGTAGGGGCAGGGATTCCAGCAATGTATCACTTGCTGGATTACTTATTCCATTTTTTTGCAAAATCACTGTTGAGTTGTTGCAAATCTAGCAGGTCTCTGAATACTGAGCTCAATTTGAGCCTAGTCACACTACTGATTGGCAGTAGTGATGAGCAAATATACTCAGTACTCGAGATTTCCCAAGCACGCTCAGGTGTCCTCAGAGTATTTGTAAGTATTCGGAGATTTAGTTTTTAGGGCTACAGCTGAATGATTTACATCTGTTAGCCAGCTTGATTACATGTGGGGATTCCCTAGCAACCAGGCAACTCGCACATGTACTTATGCTGGCTAACAGATGTAAATCATTCAGCTGCAGCGCTGAAAACAAAATCTCCAAGTACACCCGAGCGTGCTCAGGAAATCTCAAGTACCGAGTATCTGTTCCTCCAGGCCCCAGTGTACATGTGCATGATTGGCTCAGCAAAAAGATATTCCTCCAGACCCCAGTGTACATGCGTATGCTTGGCTCAGCAGTCATCTATTCCTCCAGACCACAGTGCATATGTGTATGCTTGGCTCAGCAGTCAGCTATTCCTCCAGACCACAGTGTACATGTGTATGCTTGGTTCAGCAGTCAACTATTCATCCAGACCAGTAGCATAGCTACCGGGGGCAGAGGGGGCCATTGCCCCAGGCCTGGTGCTCAGAGGGGGCCCACCCAGAGCTAAGCTACTGTAACTGTATCGGTGCACTCAGCGTGCCGATACAGTTACCTTCTGCTGTCGCCCACTATGGGGCCCCTTAGCAAGCCGGGGGGGGCCCGGTACCAGTAGTGGGCAGCGCTTCTTCTCCCATTATCCCCCTGTGAGCATCTGGCATCACTGACCCCGACAGTGGGCGCGATGATGTCACCACCTGGCGCCCGCTGTCAGATGAGCGGGAGGTCGGAGCACTGCTGGAACAAGGAGGAAGAGAGGGGAGTATTTATTTAATGTTTTTTTTATGGGGGCTGCCTTATACTTCAGGATCTGCCTATAGGGGAGCTACCTTTTACCTCAGGATCTGCCTATTAGGGTGCTGCCTTAAACTTCAGGATCTGCCTATGGGGTGCTGCCTTATACTTCAGGATCTGCCTATAGGGGGGCTACCTTATACTTCAGGATCTGCCTATAGGGGGGCTGCCTTATACTTCAGGATCTGCCTATAGGGTGCTGCCTTATACTTCAGGATCTTCCTATAGGGGGCTGCCTTATACTTCAGGATCTGCCTATAGGGGCTGCCTTATACTTCAGAATCTGCCTATGTGGGTACTGCCTTTTACTACAGGGTCTGCCTGTGGGTGCTGTATTATACTACAGAGTCTGCCTATGGGGTGCTGCCTTTTACTAGTTTGCCTATGGGGTGCTGCCTTATACTACAGGGTCTGCCTATGAGGTACTGCCTTTTACTAGAGTCTGCCTATGGGGGGCTGGCTTATACTACATGGTCTGCCTATATGGGTGCTGCCTTATACTTCAGAATCTGCCTATGGGGTGCTGCCTTATACTACAGGATCTGCCTATGGGGTGCTGCCTTATACTACAGGGTCTGCCTATGGGGTGCTGTCTTATACTACAGGGTCTACCTATGGGGTGCTGTCTTATACTACAGGGTCTGCCTATGGGGATGCTGTCTTGTGCTATAGAATCTGCCTATGGGTGCTGCCTTGTGCTATAGAGTAGGCCTATGGGGAGTTCATTATACTGTATGGAGTCCTATGGAGAGCGCATTATACTATATGGAGGCTTATGGGGAGTGCATTATACTATATGGAGACCTATGGGGAGTGCATTATACTATATTTAGGATGATCTGGTGCATTATACTATATTGAGGCCATCTAGTGGGCCATCATACAGTGTGGATATTGCAGTGAAGGGGCTATCATACAGTGTTGGAGCCATCAAACAGTTTGGGGGCTACTAAGGGACAGTATACTGTGTGGATGGTACTATACAGTGAGGGGGCATTATACTGTATAGGGGCGCTTTACAGGGGGAGATTCAGGACATTCTTAAATGTAAAGTGGGCACTTCTTGTTATAGGGAATCTCAGGTTACTGTGACTATCAAAGGGGCACACATGGCAATATTACTTTCTAGGGAGCAAAATGTGAGCACTGTTTTCTAGGGCACTTGCACCCGGCATTACTATATTATAGATGGGTGCTTTAGAATTTATAAGGCACAGAGAGCCACACAGCAGGTGCAGTAATAGGGACACCTACGGCAGCAGCGGCTCAGTATTGGGGTATCAGGTGTAGTAATAGGGACACATACGGCAGCAACGGCCCAGTATTGGGGTATCAGCAGGATGAGGAATTTGTGCAGGTTGGTAATAGATGGTGATGGGGCTGGAATATGAGAAGTGAAATGTGTCTTTGTTGTATTCTCTGCAGATGAGTCCTGGCTGGAAGAAGTTGTCGTGTCGGTCTGTGCCAGATGGAAAAGACGGGAAAAATGAACGATTCCATCAGAAAGGACATCAGTGGTAAGACATTATCTGTAACTGTGCTGTGATCTCTTATGTGTTCTGTAGGACTGGTATCTACCACTGACCATATGGTGGTAATATCCATGTTGGTCGGTATATAGAGATTATCTTCAGTAATAGTGCGGTCATCTGCTGAGGTTCTCCGCCACTATTAGGGCGTGTCACCGAATTGTAATGAAGGTTACCTGGTTAGGGGCCCACTCAGAAGCTTCGCCCCCCTGAACCAAAACCCTAGCTACCCCTCTGGTCCAAACCCCAGTGTACATGTGTATGATTGGCTCAGCAGTCAGCAAATCCTCCAGACCCCAGTGTACATGTGTATGCTCAGCTCAGGAATCAGCTATTTCTCCAGACTCCAGTATACATGTGCATACTCGGCTCAGCAGTCAGCTATTCCTCCAGACCTCAATGTACAGGTTTATGCTTTGCCCTCAGTTAGCTATTCTTCCAGACTAGTGATGAGCGAGCATGCTTGCCACTACTCGGTCCTCGCCCAAGCATCTCACTGCTCGAGATGCTCAGAGCTTGCCAAGTATTTCTGGGGTTGCTCAGCGGGAGCTCAGGTCCCCGCCCTGCATGTTTGGTGCTCTTTAGAGAACCAGTGAACATGCAGGGATTGTCTGCCACACACTGTAATGCTGCAGTCATGTTGGTTGTGGCATTACAGTGATTGGCTGGCCGCACAGCACCATCAGGTCTATATCAGACGTGGCATCGCCATGCTCGTCACTGTCTACTCCGGAATCAGGCAGTGTAGGGAGAGTTGCTGCTGAGCTAGGGAGAGATTTGCTCGTGTCTTAGTGTAGGTATACCACAATATATTAAACACATATCTATCTCAACTAACAGTCCTTCTGAGGACTAATCCAACTGCAAAGATATCAGTGCTAGGCAGGCAGGCAGTGCATATAGCAAGAGGGTCCATTCCAGTTCTGTCTGCTGCTGCTTTGACAGATATTTCTAGACATAGCTCCAGATATCATGGGCAAGGAATAATTGTTTTTGGAACTTAATCCTGATTATATGCTTAAAAAGCAATCCAGAGAACATTTGCTTGTTGACACTGCAAAATACAGCCAGATACATTTCATATTACAACGCTAAAAATCAATCTATTTAAAACTGTGGTTTGTCCATCACACGGATCACATATGATTGAGCTCAAAATTCTGCCTTTCTGGCCTCCATTTAAATTTTGTTGGTGTGTTAGTGAAGTTATTGACACCAGTTTGCTGGTAAAAATAGTTGCCTACAGGCCAGCTATTCTAAACTGTGGTTTGTCCGTCACACGGATCACATAAAAATTACTAGTCATGAGCGAGTATGCTCGTTACTCGGGTTTCTCCGAGCACGCTCGGGTGGTCTCCGAGTATTTCAGCGTGCTCGGAGAGTTAGTTTATGTCGACTCAGCTGCATGATTTGTGGCTGCTAGACAGCTTGAATACATGTGGGGGTTGCTTAACAAACAGACAATCCCTACATGTATTCAAGTTGTCTAGCAGCCGCAAATCATGCAGCTACGTCGACATAAACTACAGTGCCTTGCGAAAGTATTTGGCCCCCTGGAACTTTTCAACCTTTTCCCGCATATCTTGCTTCAAACATAAAGATACCAAATGTAAATTTTTGGTGAAGAATCAACAACAAAGTGTTGCTAGGGAACCTTTGAGCAAGATCACATGGGAACCAGAACCTGAACCCCCAGAAAGATCTGCAGCGATAGATGTTGATTTCTCGGACTTAAACTCTGTTATTTCTGATTCTGATGACTGTGCAAATGTGGCAGTTTTTCAAGTTTCCTCAGCAGTGTCCCAGCTGAGCTGTAAGAAGAACAACTCTCATTGCTTTCTTCCCATCAAACTCTGGGCAGGCTCGGTCTGGGTGTCTAGCTCTGCTATGATTGACTCAGGGGCAAGTGGTAATTTTATGGACATCTCCTTTGCTCAGAAACATGGGATACGTTCAGTGAAGAAGGCTACTCCAATACAGATGGAGACTGTGGATGGTTCCCTGCTAAGCTCTGGACCAGTGGATCAGGAAACAGAGCCTTAGAAGGTCCTTATGGGTAAAGATCATCAGGAGAGGCTGTCTTTTATGCTCATCTCTTCTCCCCACTTCCCCATTATTCTAGGGCTGCCGTGGCTGCAGGCTCAGAACTCTACAGTTAACTGGGAGACCAAGGAGCTGCACTTTCCAGAGAAACAGATGGGCCCAGAAGTTTCAGCTTGTTCGGTTCCTAAGATACCCACGTCAGTCTCTGAACTACCAGCCATATACCAGGAGTATGCGGATGTATGTGATAAGAAGAATGCGGATCAGCTTCCCCCTCACCATCCGTACGACTGTCCAATTGAATTATTGCCCGGAGCCGGAATACCCTTTGGTAAGATCTATCCTCTGGAAGGGCCCAAACTTAAGGCTTTGAAGGACTATATTGATGAAAATCTAGCCATGGGCTTCATACGCCACTCTTCATCTCCTGCAGGTGCACCCATCTTCTTTATGAAGAAAAAAGATGGATCTCTTAGACCCTGCATAGATTATCGGGAACTCAATAAGGTCACTATTAGAAACCGTTATCCATTGCCATTGATCCCTGAGTTATTGGAGAGAGTACGGCATGCCAAGATTTTTTCTAAACTGGATCTCCGTGGGGCCTATAATTTGGTCCGTATTAGACCTGGGGATGAATGGAAGACTGCATTCAGGTCACGCTACGGACACTTTGAATATCTAGTTATGCCATTTGGTCTGTGTAACGCCCCAGCCACTTTCCAACACTTGGTGAATGACATTTTCAGGGATCTCTTAGATACATTCATGGTGATTTATCTGGATGATATTTTAATTTTTTTCTAACTCTACAGAGGAACATCACGGACATGTGAGAATGGTCTTAGAACGTCTACGACAGAACCATCTTTACATTAAACTGGAGAAGTGCGAATTCCATCGGACCGAAATTCAATTTCTGGGGTATGTAGTGTCTACACACGGAATTAGTATGGATGGAAGCAAGACTCAAGCCATCAAGAATTGGCCAGTTTCCAGGAATGTGAAGGAAGTGCAGCGCTTTATTGGGTTTGCCAATTTCTACAGGCGTTTTATTAGAAAGTGACACCTATCACACAACTTACCCGGAAAGAGTTTAGCTTCACTTGGACCCCTCAAGCCCAAGAAGCATTTTCCAGTCTGAAGGATAAATTTACCACAGCTCCTATCCTAGTGCATCCCAACCCTGAACTTGCCTTTATAATAGAGGTGGATGCCTCAAACTGTGCCATCGGAGCTACACTCTCCCAGAGAACAGGTGAGAAGAGTGTCTTGCATCCCTGTGCTTTCTTTTCCCAGTGGTTATCTGCAGCTGAGAGGAACTATGATGTAGGCAATAGAGAATTGCTAGCTATTATTGCCACATTCAAGGAATGGAGACACCTTCTTCAGGGCGCTGCACAACAAATAGTCGTCCTAACTGACCACCGCAACCTTGAATTTATGAGATCGGCTAAGTGCCTGACTCCTCGCCAAGCCCGTTGGAATCTTTTCTTAAACCAATTTGATTTTGTAATCTCTTATATGCCAGGATCACGTAATGGAAAGGCTGATGCACTCTCTAGGATCCATTCAACGGAGACCCGTCCATCTACTCCTCCTAAGACTATTCTAGATTCCTGGGAGTGATTCATAATCAAGACCTACTTAAGGACATCAAGGAGGCATACCATTCAGATTCTTTGCTGGCACAACCTCCTAGAGACATAAGCCTTGTTTATAAGAATGGTGTGTGGTTTCAGGGGTAAAGCCTGTAAATACCTGAAACGGTCAGAATGAGAGTATTGCAACTCATCCACGATTCTAAGATAGCTGGGCATAGAGGAGTTCTAAAGACACAAGAATTTATTTCACGTTTCTTTTGGTGGCCCACTTACAGAAAGGACGTTCTAAATTATGTCACTTCATGCGAAATTTGTGCGAGATGCAAGACACCTCGTTCCTCTCCAATGGGTCTATTGCAACCCCTACCCACCCCTTCCCGTCCATGGGGATCCATTTCCATGGATTTCATTGTGGAGTTTCCAACCTCTCAAGGGAAGAACACCATTCTAGTGGTAGTGGATCGGTTAACAAAGGTGGCTCATTTTGTTCCCTGCGTCGGCTTACCCACTGCTAAAGAGACATCAGATTTAATGATTCAAAATGTGTTTTGTTTGCATGGAGTACCGGATGAGTTCATTTCTGATCGAGGGGTGCAATTCACTTCAAGGTTTTGGCAGAATTTTTGTGCTGCATTGGGCATTAAAGTAAACCTTTCTTCTGCTTTTTATCCCCAGACTAATGGACAAACAGAACGGACTAATCAGACCCCGGAGCAGTATCTCCGCTGCTTTATCTGCCACCTACAGGATGATTGGTTGTATTTACTTCTACTGGCTGAGTTCTCCTATAATAATTCTCAGAGCGCTTCCACTAAGCAGCCTCCTTTTTGCGCCAATCTAGGTTATCATCCTAACATTCATCCTCAATTTCCCATAGATACGCCCTTGCCAGCTGTGGCTGAAAGAATCACATCTTTACAACAGAATATTGCTCTTCTAAAGGAAAATCTGAAATTGGCTCAGGAAAGGTATAAAGGTACCGTCACACTAGACGATATCGCTAGCGATCCGTGACGTTGCAGCGTCCTCGCTAGCGATATCGTCCAGTGTGACAGGCAGCAGCGATCAGGCCCCTGCTGTGCTGTCGCTGGTCGGGGAAGAAAGTCCAGAACTTTATTTCGTCGCTGGACTCCCCGTAGACATCGCTGAATCGGCGTGTGTGACACCGATTCAGGGATGTCTTCGCTGGTAACCAGAGTAAACATCGGGTTGCTAAGCGCAGGGCCGCGCTTAGTAACCCGATGTTTACCCTGGTTATCATCGTTAAAGTAAAAAAAACAACCGCTACATACTTACCTACCTGTTATGTTTGCTAATGACAGGTGTTATGAAGGCAATCCAGAAACACAGTGTGCTTAGCGATCAGAGCGCACACAGTGATCTGACAAATACCCAAAAATACAAGAACGAGCTCTGAGACGTGGAAACTCTGTAGACTGCACACCTGATCCTATCCTAAACACAACTAAAAGCGGCTGTGGATTGCGCCTAACAACTACCTAGGCAACTCGGCACAGCCTAAGAAACTAGCTAGCCTGAAGATAGAAAAATAGGCCTGACTTGCCCCAGAGAAATTCCCCAAAGGAAAAGGCAGCCCCCCACATATAATGACTGTGAGTAAGATGAAAAGACAAAACGTAGGGATGAAATAGATTCAGCAAAGTGGGGCCCGATATTCTAGGACAGAACGAGGACAGTAAAGCGAACTTTGCAGTCTACAAAAAACCCTAAAGCAAAACCACGCAAAGGGGGCAAAAAAAACCCACCGTGCCGAACTAACGGCACGGCGGTACACCCTTTGCGTCTCAGAGCTTCCAGCAAAACAAAAGACAAGCTGGACAGAAAAAAAGCAACAAAAAAGCAAAAAGCACTTAGCTATACAGAGCAGCAGGTCACAGGAACAATCAGGAGAAGCTCAGATCCAACACTGAAACATTGACAAGGAGCAAGGATAGCCGCATCAGGCGGAGTTAAGTAATGAAGCAGTTAACGAGCTCACCAGAACACCTGAGGGAGGAAGCTCAGAAGCTGCAGTACCACTTGTGACCACAGGAGTGAATTCAGCCACAGAATTCACAACAGTACCCCCCCCTTGAGGAGGGGTCACCGAACCCTCACCAGAGCCCCCAGGCCGACCAGGATGAGCCGCATGAAAGGCACGAACAAGATCGGAAGCATGAACATCAGAGGCAAAAACCCAGGAATTATCTTCCTGAGCATAACCCTTCCATTTAACCAGATACTGGAGTTTCCGTCTAGAAACACGAGAATCCAAAATCTTCTCCACAATATACTCCAATTCCCCCTCCACCAAAACCGGGGCAGGAGGCTCAACAGATGGAACCATAGGTGCCACGTATCTCCGCAACAACGACCTATGGAATACATTATGTATGGAAAAGGAGTCTGGGAGGGTCAAACGAAAAGACACAGGATTGAGAACCTCAGAAATCCTATACGGACCAATAAAACGAGGTTTAAATTTAGGAGAGGAAACCTTCATAGGAATATGACGAGAAGATAACCAAACCAGATCCCCAACACGAAGTCGGGGACCCACACGGCGTCTGCGATTAGCAAAAAGTTGAGCTTTTTCCTGGGACAAGATCAAATTGTCCACTACCTGAGTCCAGATCTGCTGCAACCTATCCACCACAGAATCCACACCAGGACAGTCCGAAGACTCAACCTGTCCTGAAGAGAAACGAGGATGGAACCCAGAATTGCAAAAAAATGGAGAAACCAAGGTAGCCGAGCTGGCCCGATTATTAAGGGCGAACTCAGCCAACGGCAAAAAGGACACCCAATCATCCTGGTCTGCAGAAACAAAACATCTCAGATATGTTTCCAAGGTCTGATTGGTTCGTTCGGTCTGGTCATTAGTCTGAGGATGGAAAGCCGAGGAAAAGGATAGGTCAATGCCCATCCTACCACAAAAGGCTCGCCAAAACCTTGAAACAAACTGGGAACCTCTGTCAGAAACAATATTCTCAGGAATGCCATGCAACCGAACCACATGCTGAAAGAACAAAGGTACCAAATCAGAGGAGGAAGGCAATTTAGCCAAGGGCACCAGATGGACCATTTTAGAAAAGTGATCACAGACCACCCAAATGACTGACATCTTTTGAGAAACGGGAAGGTCAGAAATGAAATCCATCGAAATATGTGTCCAAGGCCTCTTTGGGACCGGCAAGGGCAAAAGCAACCCACTGGCACGAGAACAGCAGGGCTTAGCCCTAGCACAAATCCCACAGGACTGCACAAAAGTACGTACATCCCGTGACAGAGATGGCCACCAGAAGGATCTAGCCACTAACTCTCTGGTACCAAAGATTCCAGGATGACCAGCCAACACCGAACAATGAAGTTCAGAGATAAGTTTATTAGTCCACCTATCAGGGACGAACAGTTTCTCTGCTGGACAACGATCAGGTTTATTCGCCTGAAATTTTTGCAGCACCCGCCGCAAATCAGGGGAGATGGCAGACACAATGACTCCTTCCTTGAGGATACCCGCTGGCTCAGATAAACCCGGAGAGTCGGGCACAAAACTCCTAGACAGAGCATCCGCCTTCACATTTTTAGAGCCCGGAAGGTACGAAATCACAAAGTCGAAGCGGGCAAAAAGTAACGACCAACGGGCCTGTCTAGGATTCAAGCGCTTGGCAGACTCGAGATAAGTCAAGTTCTTATGATCAGTCAATACCACCACGCGATGCTTAGCTCCTTCAAGCCAATGACGCCACTCCTCGAATGCCCACTTCATGGCCAGCAACTCTCGATTGCCCACATCATAATTACGCTCAGCGGGCGAAAACTTCCTGGAAAAGAAAGCACATGGTTTCATCACTGAGCAATCAGAACCTCTCTGTGACAAAACCGCCCCTGCTCCAATCTCAGAAGCATCAACCTCGACCTGGAACGGAAGAGAAACATCTGGCTGACACAACACAGGGGCAGAACAAAAACGACACTTCAACTCCTGAAAAGCTTCCACAGCAGCAGAAGACCAATTAACCAAATCAGCACCCTTCTTGGTCAAATCGGTCAATGGTTTGGCAATGCTAGAAAAATTACAGATGAAGCGACGATAAAAATTAGCAAAGCCCAGGAACTTTTGCAGACTTTTCAGAGATGTCGGCTGAATCCAATCCTGGATGGCTTGGACCTTAACTGGATCCATCTCGATAGTAGAAGGGGTAAAGATGAACCCCAAAAATGAAACTTTCTGCACACCGAAGAGACACTTTGATCCCTTCACAAACAAAGAGTTAGCACGCAGGACCTGAAAAACCATTCTGACCTGCTTCACATGAGACTCCCAATCATCTGAGAAGATCAAAATGTCATCCAAGTAAACAATCAGGAATTTATCCAGATACTCACGGAAGATGTCATGCATAAAAGACTGAAACACAGATGGAGCATTGGCAAGTCCGAACGGCATCACTAGATACTCAAAATGACCCTCGGGCGTATTGAATGCAGTTTTCCATTCATCTCCTTGCCTGATTCTCACCAGATTATACGCACCACGAAGATCTATCTTAGTGAACCAACTAGCCCCCTTAATCCGAGCAAACAAGTCAGATAACAATGGCAAGGGATACTGAAATTTAACAGTGATCTTATTAAGAAGGCGGTAATCAATACACGGTCTCAGCGAACCATCCTTCTTGGCTACAAAGAAGAACCCTGCTCCCAGTGGTGATGACGATGGGCGAATATGTCCCTTCTCCAGGGATTCCTTCACATAACTGCGCATAGCGGCGTGTTCGGGCACGGATAAATTAAATAATCGACCTTTAGGGAATTTACTACCAGGAATCAAATTGATAGCACAATCACAATCCCTATGCGGAGGTAGAGCATCGGACTTGGGCTCTTCAAATACATCCTGATAATCAGACAAGAACTCTGGGACCTCAGAAGGGGTGGATGACGAAATCGACAAAAATGGAACATCACCATGTACCCCCTGACAACCCCAGCTGGATACCGACATGGAATTCCAATCCAATACTGGATTATGGGTTTGTAGCCATGGCAACCCCAACACGACCACATCATGCAGATTATGCAACACCAGAAAGCGAATAACTTCATGATGTGCAGGAGCCATGCACATGGTCAGCTGGGCCCAGTATTGAGGTTTATTCTTGGCCAAAGGTGTAGCATCAATTCCTCTCAATGGAATAGGACACCGCAAAGGCTCCAAGAAAAACCCACAACGTTTAGCATAATCCAAATCCATCAGATTCAGGGCAGCGCCCGAATCCACAAATGCCATGACAGAAAACGACGACAAAGAGCATACCAAGGTAATGGACAGAAGGAATTTGGACTGTACAGTACCAATGACGGCAGACCTAGCGGACCGCTTAGTGCGCTTAGGACAATCAGAAATAGCATGAGTGGAATCACCACAGTAGAAACACAGACCATTCAGACGTCTGTATTCCTGCCGTTCAACTCTAGTCATAGTCCTATCGCACTGCATAGGCTCAGGTTTAACCTCAGGCAGTACCGCCAAATGGTGCACAGATTTACGATCGCGCAAGCGTCGACCGATCTGAATGGCCAAAGACAAAGACTCATTCAAACCAGCAGGCATAGGAAATCCCACCATGACATCCTTAAGAGCCTCAGAGAGACCCTTTCTGAACAAAGCTGCCAGCGCAGATTCATTCCACTGAGTGAGTACTGACCATTTCCTAAATTTCTGACAATATACTTCTATCTCATCCTGACCCTGACACAAAGCCAGCAAATTTTTCTCAGCCTGATCCACTGAATTAGGCTCATCGTACAGCAATCCGAGCGCCAGGAAAAACGCATCGACACTACTCAATGCAGGGTCTCCTGGCGCAAGAGAAAATGCCCAGTCTTGAGGGTCGCCGCGCAAAAAAGAAATAATAATCAAAACCTGTTGAATAGGATTACCAGAAGAATGAGGTTTCAAGGCCAGAAATAGCTTACAATTATTTTTGAAACTTAGAAACTTAGTTCTATCTCCAAAAAACAAATCAGGAATAGGAATTCTTGGTTCTAACATAGATTTCTGATCAATAGTGTCTTGAATTTTTTGTACATTTATAACGAGATTATCCATTGAAGAGCACAGACCCTGAATATCCATGTCCACACCTGTGTCCAGAATCACCCAAATGTCTAGGGGAAAAAAAAAGTGAACACAGAGCAGAAAAAAAAAAAAATGATGTCAGAACTTTTTCTTTCCCTCTATTGAGAATCATTAGTTAGGCTCCTTGTACTGTTATGTTTGCTAATGACAGGTGTTATGAAGGCAATCCAGAAACACAGTGTGCTTAGCGATCAGAGCGCACACAGTGATCTGACAAATACCCAAAAATACAAGAACGAGCTCTGAGACGTGGAAACTCTGTAGACTGCACACCTGATCCTATCCTAAACACAACTAAAAGCGGCTGTGGATTGCGCCTAACAACTACCTAGGCAACTCGGCACAGCCTAAGAAACTAGCTAGCCTGAAGATAGAAAAATAGGCCTGACTTGCCCCAGAGAAATTCCCCAAAGGAAAAGGCAGCCCCCCACATATAATGACTGTGAGTAAGATGAAAAGACAAAACGTAGGGATGAAATAGATTCAGCAAAGTGGGGCCCGATATTCTAGGACAGAGCGAGGACAGTAAAGCGAACTTTACAGTCTACAAAAAACCCTAAAGCAAAACCACGCAAAGGGGGCAAAAAAAACCCACCATGCCGAACTAACGGCACGGCGGTACACCCTTTGCGTCTCAGAGCTTCCAGCAAAACAAAAGACAAGCTGGACAGAAAAAAAGCAACAAAAAAGCAAAAAGCACTTAGCTATACAGAGCAGCAGGTCACAGGAACAATCAGGAGAAGCTCAGATCCAACACTGAAACATTGACAAGGAGCAAGTATAGCAGCATCAGGCGGAGTTAAGTAATGAAGCAGTTAACGAGCTCACCAGAACACCTGAGGGAGGAAGCTCAGAAGCTGCAGTACCACTTGTGACCACAGGAGTGAATTCAGCCACAGAATTCACAACACCTACCGCTGTCTGTCCTCGGCGCTCTGCTTCTCTGGTCTGGCTGTGAGCACAGCGGCCGGAAAGCAGAGCGGTGACGTCACCGCTCGGCTTTCCGGCTGCCCGGCGCTCACAGCCAGACCAGAGAAGCAGAGCGCCGAGGACAGACAGCGGTAGGTAAGTATGTAGCGTTTGTTTTTTAACTTTTAGGATGGTAACCAGGGTAAACATCGGGTTACTAAGCGCGGCCCTGCGCTTAGTAACCCGATGTTTACCCTGGTTACCGGGGACCTCGGGATCGTTGGTCGCTGGAGAGCTGTCTGTGTGACAGCTCTCCAGCGATCAAACAGCGACGCTGCAGCGATCCGGATCGTTGTCGGTATCGCTGCAGCGTCGCTTAGTGTGACGGTACCTTAAGAGAGCAGCAGATAAATTTTGTAAACCTGCACCAACTCTCACAGTAGGAGACTCTGTCTGGCTATCAACTAAAAATCTTAAATTGAGAATCCCATTATCCAAATTGGGAAATAAGTACATTGGGCCCTACAAGATCAGTAAGATCGTAAGTGCCGTTGCTGATCGCCTCAACTGCCCAGAACTATGAGAATTCAACCTGTCTTTCACGTTTCTCTACTAAAGGCAGCAGTACCTAATACTTTTCCTGGACGTTCTTCACCCCATCCTGATCCAGTGCTGATTGATGGTCAGGAGGAATTTGTGGTGGAGTAGATTCTGGATTCCAGGTTATATAGGAATCAGCTACAATACCTGATTAAATGGCTGGGCTACCCAGTTGAGGACAACTCATGGGAACCGGTTGATAACATTAATGCTCCTCGCTTACTCCGCCAGTTCCATCAGAGGTACCCAGACAAGCCTGATCTGAGGTCATCCAGAGGCTGTCCCTAAGGGGGAGTAATGTAAGGTTTTCAGTCTCTTTGCTATATCTGCTGTGATTTTCTGTTTTTGTAACCTGGCTTTTCCGTCAGCCATTTTGCTTTGTCTTGCTGCAGCTACTTTGCCCTGAGTCAGTATGGAGTTTCAAGCTTCTATGTTTCCTCCCTGTTCTCTGCCTCTTGCCTTTTTAAGCAGCCTCAGCTGTTCAATCAGTGCTTCTGAATCATGCCTGTGACCTGCTCATGCATGTCTTGGACTTAGTAATCCAGCCATCTCCTACTGTGGATCTCTGGGACACTTGTGGACACTGGAACTCTGCTGCATGCTAATCTACATTTACCAGGGAAGTAACAGAGAGACTCTGAACCTGCTTTGTGCTTAATACCGAACTTAAGGTTTATTCCAGTCTGCTGTGGCGCCCGCTGTGTCTCCTGCCTCTGTACCTGCAATTTTGTAAAACCTGTTTCTCTGTGGCATACTTGTATGAAGTAATACAAGCAAGTCCTAACTGAACCTGTGTCTCCTGTGTCTTCCTCGCACCCAAGCACAAGACTCTAAATAGACTGTGTACAAAACATTACACACTGCAGCATGAAATCAACCATGTGCTGCAGACTGCCAACTGGCCAAGAAACGCTGTCCCCTGCTTAAGGCATGATCTCTGCCTGCTCTGCATCACCCCACCCACGCTCTACATACTGACTACTGGAGCATTGTGTAACTCCCTCCTCTGGACAGATGTCTTCCTCCTCCATTGAATCCTCCTCACAAAGTGTCCCCTGCCTAGGCCTTTGTGAGGAACCACGTCGCGCAGACTGTCCAGAAGCAGATGGCATTTGTGACTCTTCATCCTCCACCTCTTCCACAACCTCATCCCTTAGCGCTTGCAGTGTTTTTTCAAGCAGGCAGATAAGAGGGACAGTCGTGCTGACTAGTGCATCATCTGCACTCGCCATCCGCGTGGAATCATCGAAGGCACGCAAAACCTGGCAGATGTCCTTCACAGTGGCCCACTCAGTGGTTGTGAAGTCTAAACAGCGCGCAGTGTGACTTCTTTGCGCCTGATGCAGCTGGTACTCCATTACTGCTGGCTGCTGCTCACACAACCGCTCCAACATATGTAACATTGAATTCCACCTGGTGAGTAGGTCACATATGATGCGATGTTCCGGAAGGTGGAATCAGCGCTGCAGAGCTGCAATGCGCGATCTTGCCATGCTGGAACGCCGCAAGTGAGCACACTCTAGGAGGACCTTGTGCAGCAGTGCATTAAGATCCAGATAGTCCCTCAGAAAACTTTGCACGACCAAGTTGAGCACATGTGCCAGACATGGGATGTGAGTGAGGTTGCCTAGGCCCAGAGCTGCCACCAGATTTCGGCCATTGTCACACACTACCATGCCTGGCTAGAGATTTGCTGGAACAAACCACACGTCGCTCTCCTGCTTGATGGCATTCCAGAGCTCCTGCGCTGTGTGGCTTTGATTCCCCAAAGAAATTAATTTCAAGACGGCCTGTTGATGTTTGGCCACGACTGTGCTCATATCAGTCGGAACAGGTAAGCGTTCACGGGTCCATGTGGAGGTGGACTGTGACGGTTCCTGCAGCACTGATTCAGAGGAACTGAACTATGAGGAGGAGTCAATGTGTACAGACTGGATTCCTGCAATCCTTGGAGTTGGCAGAACACGTACAGCGCCACTCGCAAGATCTGTACCTGGCTCCACAACATTTACCCAATGGGCAGTGAGGGAAAGGTATCGTCCCTGTCCATGGTGACTGGTCCACACATCAGTGGTGAGGTGGACCTTGCTACTGATGGCGTTTACTAGCGCATGTTTAATGTTTCCCTCCACATGCTTTTGCAGGGCAGGGACGGCTTGCCTGCTGAAATAAAAGCGGCTGGGCACATTGTATTGTGGGACTGCCAATGCCATCAAGTTACGGAAGGTGTCAGTCTCCACCAGCCTGAATTACAGCATTTCAAGGGACAGTAGTTTTGCAATGCCAGCATTCAGAGCCTGTGCTCATGGGTGGTTTGCAGAGAATAGTTGCCTACAGGCCAGCTATTCTAAACTGTGGTTTGTCCGTCACACGGATCACATAAAAATTACTAGTCATGAGCGAGTATGCTCGTTACTCGGGTTTCTCCGAGCACGCTCGGGTGGTCTCCGAGTATTTCAGCGTGCTCGGAGAGTTAGTTTATGTCGACTCAGCTGCATGATTTGTGGCTGCTAGACAGCTTGAATACATGTGGGGGTTGCTTAACAAACAGACAATCCCTACATGTATTCAAGTTGTCTAGCAGCCGCAAATCATGCAGCTACGTCGACATAAACTACAGTGCCTTGCAAAATTATTTGGCCCCCTGGAACTTTTCAACCTTTTCCCGCATATCTTGCTTCAAACATAAAGATACCAAATGTAAATTTTTGGTGAAGAATTAACAACAAAGTGTTGCTAGGGAACCTTTGAGCAAGATCACACGGGAACCAGAACCTGAACCCCCAGAAAGATCTGCAGCGATAGATGTTGATTTCTCGGACTTAAACTCTGTTTCTGATTCTGATGACTGCACATGCGGCAGTTTTTCAAGTTTCCTCAGCAGTGTCCCAGCTGAGCTGTAAGAAGAACAACTCTCATTGCTTTCTTCCCATCAAACTCTGGGCAGGCTCGGTCTGGGTGTCTAGCTCTGCTATGATTGACTCAGGGACAAGTGGTAATTTTATGGACATCTCCTTTGCTCAGAAACATGGGATACGTTCAGTGAAGAAGGCTACTCCAATACAGATGGAGACTGTGGATGGTTCCCTGCTAAGCTCTGGACCAGTGGATCAGGAAACAGAGCCTTAGAAGGTCCTTATGGGTAAAGATCATCAGGAGAGGCTGTCTTTTATGCTCATCTCTTCTCCCCACTTCCCCATTATTCTAGGGCTGCCGTGGCTGCAGGCTCAGAACTCTACAGTTATCTGGGAGACCAAGGAGCTGCACTTTCCAGAGAAACAGATGGGCCCAGAAGTTTCAGCTTGTTCGGTTCCTAAGATACCCATGTCAGTCTCTGAACTACCAGCCATATACCAGGAGTATGCGGATGTATGTGATAAGAAGAATGCGGATCAGCTTCCCCCTCACCATCCGTACGACTGTCCAATTGAATTATTGCCCGGAGCCGGAATACCCTTTGGTAAGATCTATCCTCTGGAAGGGCCCAAACTTAACGCTTTGAAGGACTATATTGATGAAAATCTAGCCACGGGCTTCATACGCCACTCTTCATCTCCTGCAGGTGCACCCATCTTCTTTAGGAAGAAAAAAGATGGATCTCTTAGACCCTGCATAGATTATCGGGAACTCAATAAGGTCACTATTAGAAACCGTTATCCATTGCCATTGATCCCTGAGTTATTGGAGAGAGTACGGCATGCCAAGATTTTTTCTAAACTGGATCTCCGTGGGGCCTATAATTTGGTCCGTATTAGACCTGGGGATGAATGGAAGACTGCATTCAGGTCACGCTACGGACACTTTGAATATCTAGTTATGCCATTTGGTCTGTGTAACGCCCCAGCCACTTTCCAACACTTGGTGAATGACATTTTCAGGGATCTCTTAGATACATTCATGGTGATTTATCTGGATGATATTTTAATTTTTTTCTAACTCTACAGAGGAACATCACGGACATGTGAGAATGGTCTTAGAACGTCTACGACAGAACCATCTTTACATTAAACTGGAGAAGTGCGAATTCCATCGGACCGAAATTCAATTTCTGGGGTATGTAGTGTCTACACACGGAATTAGTATGGATGGAAGCAAGACTCAAGCCATCAAGAATTGGCCAGTTTCCAGGAATGTGAAGGAAGTGCAGCGCTTTATTGGGTTTGCCAATTTCTACAGGCGTTTTATTAGAAAGTGACACCTATCACACAACTTACCCGGAAAGAGTTTAGCTTCACTTGGACCCCTCAAGCCCAAGAAGCATTTTCCAGTCTGAAGGATAAATTTACCACAGCTCCTATCCTAGTGCATCCCAACCCTGAACTTGCCTTTATAATAGAGGTGGATGCCTCAAACTGTGCCATCGGAGCTACACTCTCCCAGAGAACAGGTGAGAAGAGTGTCTTGCATCCCTGTGCTTTCTTTTCCCAGTGGTTATCTGCAGCTGAGAGGAACTATGATGTAGGCAATAGAGAATTGCTAGCTATTATTGCCACATTCAAGGAATGGAGACACCTTCTTCAGGGCGCTGCACAGCAAATAGTCGTCCTAACTGACCACCGCAACCTTGAATTTATGAGATCGGCTAAGTGCCTGACTCCTCGCCAAGCCCGTTGGAATCTTTTCTTAAACCAATTTGATTTTGTAATCTCTTATATGCCAGGATCACGCAATGGAAAGGCTGATGCACTCTCTAGGATCCATTCAACGGAGACCCATCCATCTACTCCTCCTAAGACTATTCTAGATTCCTGGGAGTGATTCATAATCAAGACCTACTTAAGGACATCAAGGAGGCATACCATTCAGATTCTTTGCTGGCACAACCTCCTAGAGACATAAGCCTTGTTTATAAGAATGGTGTGTGGTTTCAGGGGTAAAGCCTGTAAATACCTGAAATGGTCAGAATGAGAGTATTGCAACTCATCCACGATTCTAAGATAGCTGGGCATAGAGGAGTTCTAAAGACACAAGAATTTATTTCACGTTTCTTTTGGTGGCCCACTTACAGAAAGGACGTTCTAAATTATGTCACTTCATGCGAAATTTGTGCGAGATGCAAGACACCTCGTTCCTCTCCAATGGGTCTATTGCAACCCCTACCCACCCCTTCCCGTCCATGGGGATCCATTTCCATGGATTTCATTGTGGAGTTTCCAACCTCTCAAGGGAAGAACACCATTCTAGTGGTAGTGGATCGGTTAACAAAGGTGGCTCATTTTGTTCCCTGCGTCGGCTTACCCACTGCTAAAGAGACATCAGATTTAATGATTCAAAATGTGTTTTGTTTGCATGGAGTACCGGATGAGTTCATTTCTGATCGAGGGGTGCAATTCACTTCAAGGTTTTGGCAGAATTTTTGTGCTGCATTGGGCATTAAAGTAAACCTTTCTTCTGCTTTTTATCCCCAGACTAATGGACAAACAGAACGGACTAATCAGACCCCGAAGCAGTATCTCCGCTGCTTTATCTGCCACCTACAGGATGATTGGTTGTATTTACTTCCACTGGCTGAGTTCTCCTATAATAACTCTCAGAGCGCTTCCACTAAGCAGCCTCCTTTTTGCGCCAATCTAGGTTATCATCCTAACATTCATCCTCAATTTCCCATAGATACGCCCTTGCCAGCTGTGGCTGAAAGAATCACATCTTTACAACAGAATATTGCTCTTCTAAAGGAAAATCTGAAATTGGCTCAGGAAAGGTATAAAGGTACCGTCACACTAGACGATATCGCTAGCGATCCGTGACGTTGCAGCGTCCTCGCTAGCGATATCGTCCAGTGTGACAGGCAGCAGCGATCAGGCCCCTGCTGTGCTGTCGCTGGTCGGGGAAGAAAGTCCAGAACTTTATTTCGTCGCTGGACTCCCCGTAGACATCGCTGAATAGGCGTGTGTGACACCGATTCAGGGATGTCTTCGCTGGTAACCAGAGTAAACATCGGGTTGCTAAGCGCAGGGCCGCGCTTAGTAACCCGATGTTTACCCTGGTTATCATCGTTAAAGTAAAAAAAACAACCGCTACATACTTACCTACCTGTTATGTTTGCTAATGACAGGTGTTATGAAGGCAATCCAGAAACACAGTGTGCTTAGCGATCAGAGCGCACACAGTGATCTGACAAATACCCAAAAATACAAGAACGAGCTCTGAGACGTGGAAACTCTGTAGACTGCACACCTGATCCTATCCTAAACACAACTAAAAGCGGCTGTGGATTGCGCCTAACAACTACCTAGGCAACTCGGCACAGCCTAAGAAACTAGCTAGCCTGAAGATAGAAAAATAGGCCTGACTTGCCCCAGAGAAATTCCCCAAAGGAAAAGGCAGCCCCCCACATATAATGACTGTGAGTAAGATGAAAAGACAAAACGTAGGGATGAAATAGATTCAGCAAAGTGGGGCCCGATATTCTAGGACAGAACGAGGACAGTAAAGCGAACTTTGCAGTCTACAAAAAACCCTAAAGCAAAACCACGCAAAGGGGGCAAAAAAAACCCACCGTGCCGAACTAACGGCACGGCGGTACACCCTTTGCGTCTCAGAGCTTCCAGCAAAACAAAAGACAAGCTGGACAGAAAAAAAGCAACAAAAAAGCAAAAAGCACTTAGCTATACAGAGCAGCAGGTCACAGGAACAATCAGGAGAAGCTCAGATCCAACACTGAAACATTGACAAGGAGCAAGGATAGCCGCATCAGGCGGAGTTAAGTAATGAAGCAGTTAACGAGCTCACCAGAACACCTGAGGGAGGAAGCTCAGAAGCTGCAGTACCACTTGTGACCACAGGAGTGAATTCAGCCACAGAATTCACAACAGTACCCCCCCTTGAGGAGGGGTCACCGAACCCTCACCAGAGCCCCCAGGCCGACCAGGATGAGCCGCATGAAAGGCACGAACAAGATCGGAAGCATGAACATCAGAGGCAAAAACCCAGGAATTATCTTCCTGAGCATAACCATTCCATTTAACCAGATACTGGAGTTTCCGTCTAGAAACACGAGAATCCAAAATCTTCTCCACAATATACTCCAATTCCCCCTCCACCAAAACCGGGGCAGGAGGCTCAACAGATGGAACCATAGGTGCCACGTATCTCCGCAACAACGACCTATGGAATACATTATGTATGGAAAAGGAGTCTGGGAGGGTCAAACGAAAAGACACAGGATTGAGAACCTCAGAAATCCTATACGGACCAATAAAACGAGGTTTAAATTTAGGAGAGGAAACCTTCATAGGAATATGACGAGAAGATAACCAAACCAGATCCCCAACACGAAGTCGGGGACCCACACGGCGTCTGCGATTAGCAAAAAGTTGAGCTTTTTCCTGGGACAAGATCAAATTGTCCACTACCTGAGTCCAGATCTGCTGCAACCTATCCACCACAGAATCCACACCAGGACAGTCCGAAGACTCAACCTGTCCTGAAGAGAAACGAGGATGGAACCCAGAATTGCAAAAAAATGGAGAAACCAAGGTAGCCGAGCTGGCCCGATTATTAAGGGCGAACTCAGCCAACGGCAAAAAGGACACCCAATCATCCTGGTCTGCAGAAACAAAACATCTCAGATATGTTTCCAAGGTCTGATTGGTTCGTTCGGTCTGGCCATTAGTCTGAGGATGGAAAGCCGAGGAAAAGGATAGGTCAATGCCCATCCTACCACAAAAGGCTCGCCAAAACCTTGAAACAAACTGGGAACCTCTGTCAGAAACAATATTCTCAGGAATGCCATGCAACCGAACCACATGCTGAAAGAACAAAGGTACCAAATCAGAGGAGGAAGGCAATTTAGCCAAGGGCACCAGATGGACCATTTTAGAAAAGTGATCACAGACCACCCAAATGACTGACATCTTTTGAGAAACGGGAAGGTCAGAAATGAAATCCATCGAAATATGTGTCCAAGGCCTCTTTGGGACCGGCAAGGGCAAAAGCAACCCACTGGCACGAGAACAGCAGGGCTTAGCCCTAGCACAAATCCCACAGGACTGCACAAAAGTACGTACATCCCGTGACAGAGATGGCCACCAGAAGGATCTAGCCACTAACTCTCTGGTACCAAAGATTCCAGGATGACCAGCCAACACCGAACAATGAAGTTCAGAGATAAGTTTATTAGTCCACCTATCAGGGACGAACAGTTTCTCTGCTGGACAACGATCAGGTTTATTCGCCTGAAATTTTTGCAGCACCCGCCGCAAATCAGGGGAGATGGCAGACACAATGACTCCTTCCTTGAGGATACCCGCTGGCTCAGATAAACCCGGAGAGTCGGGCACAAAACTCCTAGACAGAGCATCCGCCTTCACATTTTTAGAGCCCGGAAGGTACGAAATCACAAAGTCGAAGCGGGCAAAAAATAACGACCAACGGGCCTGTCTAGGATTCAAGCGCTTGGCAGACTCGAGATAAGTCAAGTTCTTATGATCAGTCAATACCACCACACGATGCTTAGCTCCTTCAAGCCAATGACGCCACTCCTCGAATGCCCACTTCATGGCCAGCAACTCTCGATTGCCCACATCATAATTACGCTCAGCGGGCGAAAACTTCCTGGAAAAGAAAGCACATGGTTTCATCACTGAGCAATCAGAACCTCTCTGTGACAAAACCGCCCCTGCTCCAATCTCAGAAGCATCAACCTCGACCTGGAACGGAAGAGAAACATCTGGCTGACACAACACAGGGGCAGAACAAAAACGACGCTTCAACTCCTGAAAAGCTTCCACAGCAGCAGAAGACCAATTAACCAAATCAGCACCCTTCTTGGTCAAATCGGTCAATGGTTTGGCAATGCTAGAAAAATTACAGATGAAGCGACGATAAAAATTAGCAAAGCCCAGGAACTTTTGCAGACTTTTCAGAGATGTCGGCTGAATCCAATCCTGGATGGCTTGGACCTTAACTGGATCCATCTCGATAGTAGAAGGGGTAAAGATGAACCCCAAAAATGAAACTTTCTGCACACCGAAGAGACACTTTGATCCCTTCACAAACAAAGAGTTAGCACGCAGGACCTGAAAAACCATTCTGACCTGCTTCACATGAGACTCCCAATCATCTGAGAAGATCAAAATGTCATCCAAGTAAACAATCAGGAATTTATCCAGATACTCACGGAAGATGTCATGCATAAAAGACTGAAACACAGATGGAGCATTGGCAAGTCCGAACGGCATCACTAGATACTCAAAATGACCCTCGGGCGTATTGAATGCAGTTTTCCATTCATCTCCTTGCCTGATTCTCACCAGATTATACGCACCACGAAGATCTATCTTAGTGAACCAACTAGCCCCCTTAATCCGAGCAAACAAGTCAGATAACAATGGCAAGGGATACTGAAATTTAACAGTGATCTTATTAAGAAGGCGGTAATCAATACACGGTCTCAGCGAACCATCCTTCTTGGCTACAAAGAAGAACCCTGCTCCCAGTGGTGATGACGATGGGCGAATATGTCCCTTCTCCAGGGATTCCTTCACATAACTGCGCATAGCGGCGTGTTCGGGCACGGATAAATTAAATAATCGACCTTTAGGGAATTTACTACCAGGAATCAAATTGATAGCACAATCACAATCCCTATGCGGAGGTAGAGCATCGGACTTGGGCTCTTCAAATACATCCTGATAATCAGACAAGAACTCTGGGACCTCAGAAGGGGTGGATGACGAAATCGACAAAAATGGAACATCACCATGTACCCCCTGACAACCCCAGCTGGATACCGACATGGAATTCCAATCCAATACTGGATTATGGGTTTGTAGCCATGGCAACCCCAACACGACCACATCATGCAGATTATGCAACACCAGAAAGCGAATAACTTCCTGATGTGCAGGAGCCATGCACATGGTCAGCTGGGCCCAGTATTGAGGTTTATTCTTGGCCAAAGGTGTAGCATCCATTCCTCTCAATGGAATAGGACACCGCAAAGGCTCCAAGAAAAACCCACAACGTTTAGCATAATCCAAATCCATCAGATTCAGGGCAGCGCCCGAATCCACAAACGCCATGACAGAAAACGACGACAAAGAGCATATCAAGGTAATGGACAGAAGGAATTTGGACTGTACAGTACCAATGACGGCAGACCTAGCGGACCGCTTAGTGCGCTTAGGACAATCAGAAATAGCATGAGTGGAATCACCACAGTAGAAACACAGACCATTCAGACGTCTGTATTCCTGCCGTTCAACTCTAGTCATAGTCCTATCGCACTGCATAGGCTCAGGTTTAACCTCAGGCAGTACCGCCAAATGGTGCACAGATTTACGATCGCGCAAGCGTCGACCGATCTGAATGGCCAAAGACAAAGACTCATTCAAACCAGCAGGCATAGGAAATCCCACCATGACATCCTTAAGAGCCTCAGAGAGACCCTTTCTGAACAAAGCTGCCAGCGCAGATTCATTCCACTGAGTGAGTACTGACCATTTCCTAAATTTCTGACAATATACTTCTATCTCATCCTGACCCTGACACAAAGCCAGCAAATTTTTCTCAGCCTGATCCACTGAATTAGGCTCATCGTACAGCAATCCGAGCGCCAGGAAAAACGCATCGACACTACTCAATGCAGGGTCTCCTGGCGCAAGAGAAAATGCCCAGTCTTGAGGGTCGCCGCGCAAAAAAGAAATAATAATCAAAACCTGTTGAATAGGATTACCAGAAGAATGAGGTTTCAAGGCCAGAAATAGCTTACAATTATTTTTGAAACTTAGAAACTTAGTTCTATCTCCAAAAAACAAATCAGGAATAGGAATTCTTGGTTCTAACATAGATTTCTGATCAATAGTGTCTTGAATTTTTTGTACATTTATAACGAGATTATCCATTGAAGAGCACAGACCCTGAATATCCATGTCCACACCTGTGTCCAGAATCACCCAAATGTCTAGGGGAAAAAAAAAAGTGAACACAGAGCAGAAAAAAAAAAAAATGATGTCAGAACTTTTTCTTTCCCTCTATTGAGAATCATTAGTTAGGCTCCTTGTACTGTTATGTTTGCTAATGACAGGTGTTATGAAGGCAATCCAGAAACACAGTGTGCTTAGCGATCAGAGCGCACACAGTGATCTGACAAATACCCAAAAATACAAGAACGAGCTCTGAGACGTGGAAACTCTGTAGACTGCACACCTGATCCTATCCTAAACACAACTAAAAGCGGCTGTGGATTGCGCCTAACAACTACCTAGGCAACTCGGCACAGCCTAAGAAACTAGCTAGCCTGAAGATAGAAAAATAGGCCTGACTTGCCCCAGAGAAATTCCCCAAAGGAAAAGGCAGCCCCCCACATATAATGACTGTGAGTAAGATGAAAAGACAAAACGTAGGGATGAAATAGATTCAGCAAAGTGGGGCCCGATATTCTAGGACAGAGCGAGGACAGTAAAGCGAACTTTGCAGTCTACAAAAAACCCTAAAGCAAAACCACGCAAAGGGGGCAAAAAAAACCCACCGTGCCGAACTAACGGCACGGCGGTACACCCTTTGCGTCTCAGAGCTTCCAGCAAAACAAAAGACAAGCTGGACAGAAAAAAAGCAACAAAAAAGCAAAAAGCACTTAGCTATACAGAGCAGCAGGTCACAGGAACAATCAGGAGAAGCTCAGATCCAACACTGAAACATTGACAAGGAGCAAGGATAGCAGCATCAGGCGGAGTTAAGTAATGAAGCAGTTAACGAGCTCACCAGAACACCTGAGGGAGGAAGCTCAGAAGCTGCAGTACCACTTGTGACCACAGGAGTGAATTCAGCCACAGAATTCACAACACCTACCGCTGTCTGTCCTCGGCGCTCTGCTTCTCTGGTCTGGCTGTGAGCACAGCGGCCGGAAAGCAGAGCGGTGACGTCACCGCTCGGCTTTCCGGCTGCCCGGCGCTCACAGCCAGACCAGAGAAGCAGAGCGCCGAGGACAGACAGCGGTAGGTAAGTATGTAGCGTTTGTTTTTTTACTTTTAGGATGGTAACCAGGGTAAACATCGGGTTACTAAGCGCGGCCCTGCGCTTAGTAACCAGATGTTTACCCTGGTTACCGGGGACCTCGGGATCGTTGGTCGCTGGAGAGCTGTCTGTGTGACAGCTCTCCAGCGATCAAACAGCGACGCTGCAGCGATCCGGATCGTTGTCGGTATCGCTGCAGCGTCGCTTAGTGTGACGGTACCTTAAGAGAGCAGCAGATAAATTTTGTAAACCTGCACCAACTCTCACAGTAGGAGACTCTGTCTGGCTATCAACTAAAAATCTTAAATTGAGAATCCCATTATCCAAATTGGGACATAAGTACATTGGGCCCTACAAGATCAGTAAGATCGTAAGTGCCGTTGCTGATCGCCTTCAACTGCCCAGAACTATGAGAATTCAACCTGTCTTTCACGTTTCTCTACTAAAGGCAGCAGTACCTAATACTTTTCCTGGACGTTCTTCACCCCATCCTGATCCAGTGCTGATTGATGGTCAGGAGGAATTTGTGGTGGAGTAGATTCTGGATTCCAGGTTATATAGGAATCAGCTACAATACCTGATTAAATGGCTGGGCTACCCAGTTGAGGACTACTCATGGGAACCGGTTGATAACATTAATGCTCCTCGCTTACTCCGCCAGTTCCATCAGAGGTACCCAGACAAGCCTGATCTGAGGTCATCCAGAGGCTGTCCCTAAGGGGGAGTAATGTAAGGTTTTCAGTCTCTTTGCTATATCTGCTGTGATTTTCTGTTTTTGTAACCTGGCTTTTCCGTCAGCCATTTTGCTTTGTCTTGCTGCAGCTACTTTGCCCTGAGTCAGTATGGAGTTTCAAGCTTCTATGTTTCCTCCCTGTTCTCTGCCTCTTGCCTTTTTAAGCAGCCTCAGCTGTTCAATCAGAGCTTCTGAATCATGCCTGTGACCTGCTCATGCATGTCTTGGACTTAGTAATCCAGCCATCTCCTACTGTGGATCTCTGGGACACTTGTGGACACTGGAACTCTGCTGCATGCTAATCTACATTTACCAGGGAAGTAACAGAGAGACTCTGAACCTGCTTTGTGCTTAATACCGAACTTAAGGTTTATTCCAGTCTGCTGTGGCGCCCGCTGTGTCTCCTGCCTCTGTACCTGCAATTTTGTAAAACCTGTTTCTCTGTGGCATACTTGTATGAAGTAATACAAGCAAGTCCTAACTGAACCTGTGTCTCCTGTGTCTTCCTCGCACCCAAGCACAAGACTCTAAATAGACTGTGTACAAAACATTACACACTGCAGCATGAAATCAACCATGTGCTGCAGACTGCCAACTGGCCAAGAAACGCTGTCCCCTGCTTAAGGCATGATCTCTGCCTGCTCTGCATCACCCCACCCACGCTCTACATACTGACTACTGGAGCATTGTGTAACTCCCTCCTCTGGACAGATGTCTTCCTCCTCCATTGAATCCTCCTCACAAAGTGTCCCCTGCCTAGGCCTTTGTGAGGAACCACGTCGCGCAGACTGTCCAGAAGCAGATGGCATTTGTGACTCTTCATCCTCCACCTCTTCCACAACCTCATCCCTTAGCGCTTGCAGTGTTTTTTCAAGCAGGCAGATAAGAGGGACAGTCGTGCTGACTAGTGCATCATCTGCACTCGCCATCCGCGTGGAATCATCGAAGGCACGCAAAACCTGGCAGATGTCCTTCACAGTGGCCCACTCAGTGGTTGTGAAGTCTAAACAGCGCGCAGTGTGACTTCTTTGCGCCTGATGCAGCTGGTACTCCATTACTGCTGGCTGCTGCTCACACAACCGCTCCAACATATGTAACATTGAATTCCACCTGGTGAGTAGGTCACATATGATGCGATGTTCCGGAAGGTGGAATCAGCGCTGCAGAGCTGCAATGCGCGATCTTGCCATGCTGGAACGCCGCAAGTGAGCACACTCTAGGAGGACCTTGTGCAGCAGTGCATTAAGATCCAGATAGTCCCTCAGAAAACTTTGCACGACCAAGTTGAGCACATGTGCCAGACATGGGATGTGAGTGAGGGTGCCTAGGCCCAGAGCTGCCACCAGATTTCGGCCATTGTCACACACTACCATGCCTGGCTAGAGATTTGCTGGCACAAACCACACGTCGCTCTCCTGCTTGATGGCATTCCAGAGCTCCTGCGCTGTGTGGCTTCGATTCCCCAAAGAAATTAATTTCAAGACGGCCTGTTGATGTTTGGCCACGACTGTGCTCATATCAGTCGGAACAGGTAAGCGTTCACGGGTCCATGTGGAGGTGGACTGTGACGGTTCCTGCAGCACTGATTCAGAGGAACTGAACTATGAGGAGGAGTCAATGTGTACAGACTGGATTCCTGCAATCCTTGGAGTTGGCAGAACACGTACAGCGCCACTCGCAAGATCTGTACCTGGCTCCACAACATTTACCCAATGGGCAGTGAGGGAAAGGTATCGTCCCTGTCCATGGTGACTGGTCCACACATCAGTGGTGAGGTGGACCTTGCTACTGATGGCGTTTACTAGCGCATGTTTAATGTTTCCCTCCACATGCTTTTGCAGGGCAGGGACGGCTTGCCTGCTGAAATAAAAGCGGCTGGGCACATTGTATTGTGGGACTGCCAATGCCATCAAGTTACGGAAGGTGTCAGTCTCCACCAGCCTGAATTACAGCATTTCAAGGGACAGTAGTTTTGCAATGCCAGCATTCAGAGCCTGTGCTCATGGGTGGTTTGCAGAGAATAGTTGCCTACAGGCCAGCTATTCTAAACTGTGGTTTGTCCGTCACACGGATCACATAAAAATTACTAGTCATGAGCGAGTATGCTCGTTACTCGGGTTTCTCCGAGCACGCTCGGGTGGTCTCCGAGTATTTCAGCGTGCTCGGAGAGTTAGTTTATGTCGACTCAGCTGCATGATTTGTGGCTGCTAGACAGCTTGAATACATGTGGGGGTTGCTTAACAAACAGACAATCCCTACATGTATTCAAGTTGTCTAGCAGCCGCAAATCATGCAGCTACGTCGACATAAACTACAGTGCCTTGCAAAAGTATTTGGCCCCCTGGAACTTTTCAACCTTTTCCCGCATATCTTGCTTCAAACATAAAGATACCAAATGTAAATTTTTGGTGAAGAATCAACAACAAAGTGTTGCTAGGGAACCTTTGAGCAAGATCACACGGGAACCAGAACCTGAACCCCCAGAAAGATCTGCAGCGATAGATGTTGATTTCTCGGACTTAAACTCTGTTTCTGATTCTGATGACTGCAAATGCGGCAGTTTTTCAAGTTTCCTCAGCAGTGTCCCAGCTGAGCTGTAAGAAGAACAACTCTCATTGCTTTCTTCCCATCAAACTCTGGGCAGGCTCGGTCTGGGTGTCTAGCTCTGCCATGATTGACTCAGGGACAAGTGGTAATTTTATGGACATCTCCTTTGCCCAGAAACATGGGATACGTTCAGTGAAGAAGGCTACTCCAATACAGATGGAGACTGTGGATGGTTCCCTGCTAAGCTCTGGACCAGTGGATCAGGAAACAGAGCCTTAGAAGGTCCTTATGGGTAAAGATCATCAGGAGAGGCTGTCTTTTATGCTCATCTCTTCTCCCCACTTCCCCATTATTCTAGGGCTGCCGTGGCTGCAGGCTCAGAACTCTACAGTTATCTGGGAGACCAAGGAGCTGCACTTTCCAGAGAAACAGATGGGCCCAGAAGTTTCAGCTTGTTCGGTTCCTAAGATACCCATGTCAGTCTCTGAACTACCAGCCATATACCAGGAGTATGCGGATGTATGTGATAAGAAGAATGCGGATCAGCTTCCCCCTCACCATCCGTACGACTGTCCAATTGAATTATTGCCCGGAGCCGGAATACCCTTTGGTAAGATCTATCCTCTGGAAGGGCCCAAAGTTAACGCTTTGAAGGACTATATTGATGAAAATCTAGCCACGGGCTTCATACGCCACTCTTCATCTCCTGCAGGTGCACCCATCTTCTTTATGAAGAAAAAAGATGGATCTCTTAGACCCTGCATAGATTATCGGGAACTCAATAAGGTCACTATTAGAAACCGTTATCCATTGCCATTGATCCCTGAGTTATTGGAGAGAGTACGGCATGCCAAGATTTTTTCTAAACTGGATCTCCGTGGGGCCTATAATTTGGTCCGTATTAGACCTGGGGATGAATGGAAGACTGCATTCAGGTCACGCTACGGACACTTTGAATATCTAGTTATGCCATTTGGTCTGTGTAAAGCCCCAGCCACTTTTCAACACTTGGTGAATGACATTTTCAGGGATCTCTTAGATACATTCATGGTGATTTATCTGGATGATATTTTAATTTTTTCTAACTCTACAGAGGAACATCACAGACATGTGAGAATGGTCTTAGAACGTCTACGACAGAACCATCTTTACATTAAACTGGAGAAGTGCGAATTCCATCGGACCGAAATTCAATTTCTGGGGTATGTAGTGTCTACACACGGAATTAGTATGGATGGAAGCAAGACTCAAGCCATCAAGAATTGGCCAGTTCCCAGGAATGTGAAGGAAGTGCAGCGCTTTATTGGGTTTGCCAATTTCTACAGGCGTTTTATTAGAAAGTGACACCTATCACACAACTTACCCGGAAAGAGTTTAGCTTCACTTGGACCCCTCAAGCCCAAGAAGCATTTTCTAGTCTGAAGGATAAATTTACCACAGCACCTATCCTAGTGCATCCCAACCCTGAACTTGCCTTTATAATAGAGGTGGATGCCTCAAACTGTGCCATCGGAGCTATACTCTCCCAGAGAACAGGTGAGAAGAGTGTCTTGCATCCCTGTGCTTTCTTTTCCCAGCGGTTATCTGCAGCTGAGAGGAACTATGATGTAGGCAATAGAGAATTGCTAGCTATTATTGCCGCATTCAAGGAATGGAGACATCTTCTTCAGGGCGCTGCACAGCAAATAGTCGTCCTAACTGACCACCGCAACCTTGAATTTATGAGATCGGCTAAGTGCCTGACTCCTCGCCAAGCCCGTTGGAATCTTTTCTTAAACCAATTTGATTTTGTAATCTCTTATATGCCAGGATCACGCAATGGAAAGGCTGATGCACTCTCTAGGATCCATTCAACGGAGACCCGTCCGTCTACTCCTCCTAAGACTATTCTAGATTCCTGGGAGTGATTCATAATCAAGACCTACTTAAGGACATCAAGGAGGCATACCATTCAGATTCTTTGCTGGCACAACCTCCTAGAGACATAAGCCTTGTTTATAAGAATGGTGTGTGGTTTCAGGGGTAAAGCCTGTAAATACCTGAAACGGTCAGAATGAGAGTATTGCAACTCATCCACGATTCTAAGATAGCTGGGCATAGAGGAGTTCTAAAGACACAAGAATTTATTTCACGTTTCTTTTGGTGGCCCACTTACAGAAAGGACGTTCTAAATTATTTCACTTCATGCGAAATTTGTGCGAGATGCAAGACACCTCGTTCCTCTCCAATGGGTCTATTGCAACCCCTACCCACCCCTTCCCGTCCATGGGGATCCATTTCCATGGATTTCATTGTGGAGTTTCCAACCTCTCAAGGGAAGAACACCATTCTAGTGGTAGTGGATCGGTTAACAAAGGTGGCTCATTTTGTTCCCTGCGTCGGCTTACCCACTGCTAAAGAGACATCAGATTTAATGATTCAAAATGTGTTTTGTTTGCATGGAGTACCGGATGAGTTCATTTCTGATCGAGGGGTGCAATTCACTTCAAGGTTTTGGCAGAATTTTTGTGCTGCATTGGACATTAAAGTAAACCTTTCTTCTGCTTTTCATCCCCAGACTAATGGACAAACAGAACGGACTAATCAGACCCCGGAGCAGTATCTCCGCTGCTTTATATGCCACCTACAGGATGATTGGGTGTATTTACTTCCACTGGCTGAGTTCTCCTATAATAACTCTCAGAGCGCTTCCACTAAGCAGCCTCCTTTTTGCGCCAATCTAGGTTATCATCCTAACATTCATCCTCAATTTCCCATAGATACGCCCTTGCCAGCTGTGGCTGAAAGAATCACATCTTTACAACAGAATATTGCTCTTCTAAAGGAAAATCTGAAATTGGCTCAGGAAAGGTATAAAGGTACCGTCACACTAGACGATATCGCTAGCGATCCGTGACGTTGCAGCGTCCTCGCTAGCGATATCGTCCAGTGTGACAGGCAGCAGCGATCAGGCCCCTGCTGTGCTGTCGCTGGTCGGGGAAGAAAGTCCAGAACTTTATTTCGTCGCTGGACTCCCCGTAGACATCGCTGAATTGGCGTGTGTGACACCGATTCAGGGATGTCTTCGCTGGTAACCAGGGTAAACATCGGGTTGCTAAGCGCAGGGCCGCGCTTAGTAACCCGATGTTTACCCTGGTTACCATCGTTAAAGTAAAAAAAACAACCGCTACATACTTACCTACCGCTGTCTGTCCTCGGCGCTCTGCTTCTCTGGTCTGGCTGTGAGCACAGCGGCCGGAAAGCAGAGCGGTGACGTCACCGCTCGGCTTTCCGGCTGCCCGGCGCTCACAGCCAGACCAGAGAAGCAGAGCGCCGAGGACAGACAGCGGTAGGTAAGTATGTAGCGTTTGTTTTTTTACTTTTAGGATGGTAACCAGGGTAAACATCGGGTTACTAAGCGCGGCCCTGCGCTTAGTAACCCGATGTTTACCCTGGTTACCGGGGACCTCGGGATCGTTGGTCGCTGGAGAGCTGTCTGTGTGACAGCTCTCCAGCGATCAAACAGCGACGCTGCAGCGATCCGGATCGTTGTCGGTATCGCTGCAGCGTCGCTTAGTGTGACGGTACCTTAAGAGAGCAGCAGATAAATTTTGTAAACCTGCACCAACTCTCACAGTAGGAGACTCTGTCTGGCTATCAACTAAAAATCTTAAATTGAGAATCCCATTATCCAAATTGGGACATAAGTACATTGGGCCCTACAAGATCAGTAAGATCGTAAGTGCCGTTGCTGATCGCCTTCAACTGCCCAGAACTATGAGAATTCAACCTGTCTTTCACGTTTCTCTACTAAAGGCAGCAGTACCTAATACTTTTCCTGGACGTTCTTTACCCCATCCTGATCCAGTGCTGATTGATGGTCAGGAGGAATTTGTGGTGGAGTAGATTCTGGATTCCAGGTTATATAGGAATCAGCTACAATACCTGATTAAATGGCTGGGCTACCCAGTTGAGGACAACTCATGGGAACCGGTTGATAACATTAATGCTCCTCGCTTACTCCGCCAGTTCCATCAGAGGTACCCAGACAAGCCTGATCTGAGGTCATCCAGAGGCTGTCCCTAAGGGGGAGTAATGTAAGGTTTTCAGTCTCTTTGCTATATCTGCTGTGATTTTCTGTTTTTGTAACCTGGCTTTTCCGTCAGCCATTTTGCTTTGTCTTGCTGCAGCTACTTTGCCCTGAGTCAGTATGGAGTTTCAAGCTTCTATGTTTCCTCCCTGTTCTCTGCCTCTTGCCTTTTTAAGCAGCCTCAGCTGTTCAATCAGTGCTTCTGAATCATGCCTGTGACCTGCTCATGCATGTCTTGGACTTAGTAATCCAGCCATCTCCTACTGTGGATCTCTGGGACACTTGTGGACACTGGAACTCTGCTGCATGCTAATCTACATTTACCAGGGAAGTAACAGAGAGACTCTGAACCTGCTGTGTGCTTAATACCGAACTTAAGGTTTATTCCAGTCTGCTGTGTCGCCCGCTGTGTCTCCTGCCTCTGTACCTGCAATTTTGTAAAACCTGTTTCTCTGTGGCATACTTGTATAAAGTAATACAAGCAAGTCCTAACTGAACCTGTGTCTCCTGTGTCTTCCTCGCACCCAAGCACAAGACTCTAAATAGACTGTGTACAAAACATTACACACTGCAGCATGAAATCAACCATGTGCTGCAGACTGCCAACTGGCCAAGAAACGCTGTCCCCTGCTTAAGGCATGATCTCTGCCTGCTCTGCATCACCCCACCCACGCTCTACATACTGACTACTGGAGCATTGTGTAACTCCCTCCTCTGGACAGATGTCTTCCTCCTCCATTGAATCCTCCTCACAAAGTGTCCCCTGCCTAGGCCTTTGTGAGGAACCACGTCGCGCAGACTGTCCAGAAGCAGATGGCATTTGTGACTCTTCATCGTCCACCTCTTCCACAACCTCATCCCTTAGTGCTTGCAGTGTTTTTTCAAGCAGGCAGATAAGAGGGACAGTCGTGCTGACTAGTGCATCATCTTCACTCGCCATCCGCGTGGAATCATCGAAGGCACGCAAAACCTGGCAGATGTCCTTCACAGTGGCCCACTCAGTGGTTGTGAAGTCTAAACAGCGCGCAGTGTGACTTCTTTGCGCCTGATGCAGCTGGTACTCCATTACTGCTGGCTGCTGCTCACACAACCGCTCCAACATATGTAACATTGAATTCCACCTGGTGAGTAGGTCACATATGATGCGATGTTCCGGAAGGTGGAATCAGCGCTGCAGAGCTGCAATGCGCGATCTTGCCATGCTGGAACGCCGCAAGTGAGCACACTCTAGGAGGACCTTGTGCAGCAGTGCATTAAGATCCAGATAGTCCCTCAGAAAACTTTGCACGACCAAGTTGAGCACATGTGCCAGACATGGGATGTGAGTGAGGTTGCCTAGGCCCAGAGCTGCCACCAGATTTCGGCCATTGTCACACACTACCATGCCTGGCTAGAGATTTGCTGGCACAAACCACACGTCGCTCTCCTGCTTGATGGCATTCCAGAGCTCCTGCGCTGTGTGGCTTCGATTCCCCAAAGAAATTAATTTCAAGACGGCCTGTTGATGTTTGGCCACGACTGTGCTCATATCAGTCGGAACAGGTAAGCGTTCACGGGTCCATGTGGAGGTGGACTGTGACGGTTCCTGCAGCACTGATTCAGAGGAACTGAACTATGAGGAGGAGTCAATGTGTACAGACTGGATTCCTGCAATCCTTGGAGTTGGCAGAACACGTACAGCGCCACTCGCAAGATCTGTACCTGGCTCCACAACATTTACCCAATGGGCAGTGAGGGAAAGGTATCGTCCCTGTCCATGGTGACTGGTCCACACATCAGTGGTGAGGTGGACCTTGCTACTGATGGCGTTTACTAGCGCATGTTTAATGTTTCCCTCCACATGCTTTTGCAGGGCAGGGACGGCTTGCCTGCTGAAATAAAAGCGGCTGGGCACATTGTATTGTGGGACTGCCAATGCCATCAAGTTACGGAAGGTGTCAGTCTCCACCAGCCTGAATTACAGCATTTCAAGGGACAGTAGTTTTGCAATGCCAGCATTCAGAGCCTGTGCTCATGGGTGGTTTGCAGAGAATCGCCACCTTTTCTCCCATGCCTGTGCTACCGATGGCTGTAGAGTGGGCTGGGAGTGTGAGGTTGACTGGGAACATGGTGCTATGGGTGGAATTACACTTGGTCTCTGGACAACAGTGCCAGAGGTTCTTCCATGGCGATCCTGTGAGGAAGCCGAACCAGCTGTGTGTGAGCTGGAGGAAGAGGCTCCAACACGAGCTGAAGAGGTGTTAGGTGTTTTTGTAACTCCACCACGTGCTTGGTCCACACATGTTTCCACATATTTGTGGTATTGAGGCTGCTGACACTTTTCCCTCTTGACTTTCTGATGACATATCTTGCATTTAACAAAGCAAAAGTCAGCTGCAACTGTGTCAAAAAAGGACCAGGCACTGAAAGTCTTGGGAGCGCCCGTTTTGGCTTTTGGAAGAGGCATGCTCCTAATGGGTGCCAAAGTGGAAGCTACAGGCAAAGCAGTCTTCCCCCTCCCTCTCCCTCTTTGGGCCGATCGGGGAATCTCTTCCTCAGAGCTGCTCCCAGTACCTTCCTGTACCCCACTGTTATGATACGGTGGTTTAGGAGCAACATGGAACGAGCTCTGAAGGAAGTGGTAACTGTACTGACCGCAGTCCCTAAACTCAACACAACACTAGAAGTAGCAGTGGAATGCTCCTAACTCTCCCTAGGCATCTCGTCACAGCCTAAGAGCTAACTACCCCTAAGAAACAGGAAAGCTATCTTGCCTCAGAGAAAATCCCCAAAGGATAGATTAGCCCCCACAAATGATGACTGTGAGTGGAGAGGGAAAAGACCTACACAGAATGAAACCAGGATGAGCACAGGAGGCCAGTCTAGCTTGATAGATAGGACAGGATGGAATACTGTGTGGTCAGTATAAAACACTACAAAAATCCACGCAGAGTTTACTAAAAATCTCCACACCTGACTAAAGGTGTGGAGGGTAAATCTGCTTCCCAGAGCTTCCAGCAAGACAGAATTAATTCATACTGATAACGCTGGACAAACAGAAGCACAGAACGGATAAGTCCGCAAACTGTGAACAGAAAAGAGCAAGCAAAAACTTAGCTTTGCAGAACTGGTCAGGATAACAGGGAACTCCAAAGAGATGTGAATCCAACCAGGAACATTTACAAGTGGCACTGGCTGAAGGACAGAACCAGGCATAAATAGCCGAGCAGAAAAGACGATCAGTGGAAGCAGCTGAAGACAGCTAACTCCAAGGAGCAGCCATACCACTTGAAACCACAAGAGGGAGCCCAAGAGCAGAACTCACAAAAGTGCCACTTACAACCACCGGAGGGAGCCCAAGAGCGGAATTCACAACACCTCACGCCATGATGGGTCAAAGACCTCATCATCTACACTACTCTCTTCCAACAACTGCTTTTCCTGGGTAGTCTCGGCAGCACAGTACGCACCAGAAAGTGGCAACTGAGTCATCAGATGCGCACTGAGGTGTGCTGACTGGAGGCACTGGCCCACCTGCCTCTTCAGATTCAGAGAGACAAAGCTGTTGGGCATCACTGCATACTGCCTCTTCTTCCATTTCTCGAATGCTGCTTGGCTGGCCCCCTCTTTCCAAGCCAAGAGATTCAGAGAACAGAAGTAGAGATGTCTCCTGGGCTCTCTGACTGCCTGAGCAATTTGGCAGGTGGTGAAGAGACAGATGGGTGCTCTTCAGTGCTCTGTGCCTGAGAGGATGTGGCACTAATTGAAGTCGATGCATTAGCTGCCATCCATCAATGTCAAAGCTGCGCATGAAGGCCTGTTCCCTGCTAAAACTGGGGGATGATGAGTCACCGGTGCCCGCAGCAGGCACAGAATCCCCACGTCCTCTCCCTGCTCCACCTCCATGCCCATGCCCCCGTGCCTTACTCCCTGCCTTCTTTATCTTGGTAGACTGATAAAGATAGGCAGAAAGATACTAAGGGCTTAGTGTGCTTATTCCTGAACAGCTGCCAACAGGTATAAGAAAAACTAATTTTATAAAGTGTGGACTAGACTTTAATATGAGCTAATGTGGCCTACACAACTGTAAAGTGGAGTGTTTGGTGAACTTGATTAACTTTTTGTTTTTTTCGCAGAACAGACTACACAGTGAGCTGCACTCACACAGAGACCGTGCAGACAGCTGTGATTGGCGCTGCAAGGCCAAAAAAGCTCCTTTATGTAATTGTATATAGTGTTTTTCCACAATCTAGCAGGATACGGATGGAAACCCACTAATAGGATACATTTGAAAAAATGTGCAGCAGGCTGCACTAATTGCAAAAAAGGACAATGGATTGAACAGTATGAGGCAGTGACGCACCCTGAGCTGACTACAACCGGCTGTGGCTGCGGAAAGACTACAGAGTGAGCTGCACTCACACGGAGACCGTGCAGACAGCCCTGAATGGCGCTTCAAGGCCAAAAAAAGCTTTTCTATGTAATCCTATATAATGTTTTTCCACAATCTAGCAGGATACGGATGGAAACCCACTAATAGGATACATTTGAAAAAATGTGCAGCAGGCTGCACTAATTGCAAAAAAGGACAATGGATTGAACAGTATGAGGCAGTGACGCACCCTGAGCTGACTACAACCGGCTGTGGCTGCGGACAGACTACAGAGTGAGCTGCACTCACACACACAGAGACCTTGCAGACAGCTGTGAACAGCGCTGCAAGGCAAAAACAAGGTTCTCACACAGCGGTTGCTAAATTAGCCTGGGTACAGCACAATGAAGCAAATCGCTATCTCAAAACTTGCCCTCAGTCAGAACACAGCGTCCTGTCCCTAACTGAATTCATAGCAGAGTGAAACCAAAATGGTGGCGGCGACTTTTATAGTGCATACTGACATCATTTCAGCAGCCAATCACACCCATGCCAGTAGTTACATGCCTACCATGCAGAACAGGATGTGCCCACACTTCTAATCATTCCTCATTGGCTGAAATAAATAAATCTGGCTCTTTGCATTATGGGAACTTCTGATTCCGGTATCCGATATTGCAAAAGTATCGGAACTCGGTATCGGGATTCCGATACCGCAAATATCGGCCGATACCCGATACTTGCGGTATCGGAATGCTCAACACTACTCAGCAGTCATCTATTCCTCCAGACCTCAATGTACATGTGCATGCTTGGCTCAGCAATTAGCTATTCCTCCAGATTCCAGTGTACATGTGCATGCTCAGCTCAGCAGTCAGCTATTCCTCCAGACCCCAGTGTACATGTGTATGCTTGGCTCAGAAGTCAGCTATTCCTCCAGACCTCAGTGTACGTGTGATTATTTGGCTCAGCCCAGCTGTGCATCCACCGTCACGCTCTTTCCTTCTGCAGCCCCACTCTACAATCATCATCCCGCATTCTCCCTCCACAGCCTCGCTCTTCCCCTCAGCAGCCCTGCTCTCCACGGCCGTCTCGCTGTCTCCCTTCGCAGCCCCGCTCGCTAATGGTCGTCCGGCACTCTCCATCCACAGTCCCGCTCCACTCGCCATCTCTCTCTGCACTCGCCGTCCCGCTCTCCATTCGCCATCCACATGAGGTCTTGCATTGTCCTGCATTAGGAGGAACCCAGGGCCAACCGCACCAGCATATGGTCTCACAAGGGGTCTGAGGATCTCATCTTGGTACCTAATGGCAGTCAGGCTACCTCTGGTGAGCACATGGAGGGCTGTGCGGCCTGTTATGGACCTGGTGGTTAGGAGCACCCGGAACGACCTGATGGTTAAACTCACACAGGACAAGCTCTGGGAAGTGGGAACTCTGCTGAACGCAACCCCTAATCCTATCACACAACTAGAAATAGCCGTGGAGCGTACCTGACACGACCTAGACGCCTCTTCACAGCCTAAGAGCTAACTAGCCCTAAAGATAGAAAATAAAGCCTACCTTGCCTCAGAGAAATTCCCCAAAGGAAAAGGCAGCCCCCCACATATATTGACTGTGAGATAAGATGAAAGTCACAAACACAGAAATGAAACAGGTTTCAGCAAAGGGAGGCCAGACTTACTAAACAGACTGAGGATAGGAAAGGTATCTTTGCGGTCAGCACAAAAACTACAAAAGACCACGCAGACTGTGCAAAAAGACCTCCGCACCGACTCACGGTGCTGAGGTGCCACTCTGCATCCCAGAGCTTCCAGCTAGCAAGACAAAATCATGATAGCCAACTGGACAAGGAAACAATGAACAAATAATAACTAGCAGGGACTTAGCTTTTGCTGGAGTAGACAGGTCACCAGAAAGATCCAAGAGCGAACTGAACCAGTACAAGAACATTGACAACTGGCATGGAGTAATGATCTGAGTGGAGTTAAATAGAACAGCCAGCCAAAGAATAAACTACGTCACCTGTGGAAGGAACCAGAATCAGAAGCAGCAGCTCCACTCACAGCCACCAGAGGGAGTCCATGGACAGAACTCGCCGAAGTACCATTCATGACCACAGGAGGGAGTTCGAAAACAAAATTCACAACAGTACCCCCCCTTGAGGAGGGGTCACCGAACCCTCACCAGAGCCCCCAGGCCGATCAGGATGAGCCAAATGAAAGGCACGAACTAGATCGGCAGCATGAACATCAGAGGCAAAAACCCAGGAATTATCTTCCTGACCATTACCCATCCACTTGACCAGGTACTGGAGTTTCCGTCTCGAAACACGAGAATCCAAAATCTTCTCCACCACATACTCCAACTCCCCCTCGACCAACACCGGGGCAGAAGGATCAACGGAGGGAACCATAGGCGCCACGTATCTCCGCAATAACGACCTATGGAACACATTATGGATGGCAAAAGAAGCCGGAAGGGCCAAACGAAATGACACAGGATTGAGAACCTCAGAAATCTTATAAGGACCAATGAAACGAGGCTTAAACTTAGGAGAGGAAACCTTCATAGGAACATGACGAGATGACAACCAAACCAAATCCCCAACACAAAGTCGGGGACCAACACAGCGCCTGCGGTTAGCGAAACGTTGAGCCTTCTCCTGGGACAATGTCAAATTGTCCACCACATGAGTCCAAATCTGCTGCAACCTGTCCACCACCGTATCCACACCAGGACAGTCCGAAGGCTCAACCTGCCCTGAAGAGAAACGAGGATGAAAACCAGAATTACAGAAAAAAGGCGAAACCAAAGTAGCCGAGCTGGCCCGATTATTAAGGGCGAACTCAGCCAAAGGCAAGAAGGACACCCAATCATCCTGATCAGCAGAAACAAATCATCTCATATGTCTCCAAAGTCTGATTAGTTCGTTCGGTTTGGCCATTTGTCTGAGGATGGAAAGCCGAAGAAAAAGACAAATCAATGCCCATCTTAGCACAAAAGGACCGCCAAAACCTCGAAACAAACTGGGAACCTCTGTCCAAGACGATGTTCTCCGGAATGCCATGCAAACGAACCACATGCTGGAAAAACAATGGCACCAAATCAGAGGAGGAAGGCAATTTAGACAAGGGTACCAAATGAACCATCTTAGAGAAGCGATCACAAACCACCCAAATGACCGACATCCTTTGAGAGACAGGGAGATCTGAAATAAAATCCATGGAAATATGCGTCCAAGGCCTCTTTGGGACCGACAAGGGCAAAAGCAACCCACTGGCACGAGAACAGCAGGGCTTAGCCCGAGCACAAGTCCCACAGGACTGCACAAAAGAACGCACATCCCGTGACAAAGAAGGCCACCAAAACGATCTAGCCACCAAATCTCTGGTACCAAAGATTCCAGGATGACCCGCCAACACCGAACAATGAACCTCAGAGATTACTCTACTAGTCCATCTATCAGGGACAAACAGTTTCTCCGCTGGACAACGGTCAGGTCTATCAGCCTGAAACTTCTGCAGCACACGCCGCAAATCAGGGGAGATGGCAGACAAAATTACCCCCTCTTTGAGAATACCCGCCGGCTCAGGAACACCCGGAGAGTCAGGCACAAAACTCCTTGACAGGGCATCAGCCTTCACATTCTTAGAGCCCGGAAGGTACGAAACCACAAAATCGAAACGGGAGAAAAACAGCGACCATCGAGCCTGTCTAAGATTCAACCGTTTGGCAGACTCGAGATAAGTCAAATTCTTGTGATCCGTCAAGACCACCACGCGATGCTTGGTTCCTTCAAGCCAATGTCGCCACTCCTCGAATGCCCACTTCATGGCCAACAACTCTCGATTGCCAACATCATAATTGCGCTCAGCAGGCGAGAATTTTCTAGAAAAGAAGGCACATGGTTTCATCACCGAGCCATCAGAACTTCTTTGCGACAAAACAGCCCCTGCTCCAATCTCAGAAGCATCAACCTCAACCTGAAACGGGAGCGAAACATCTGGCTGGCACAACACAGGGGCAGAAGAAAAACGACGCTTCAACTCCTGAAAAGCCTCTACAGCCGCCGAGGACCAATTGACCACATCAGCACCTTTCTTGGTCAAATCAGTCAACGGTTTAGCAACACTAGAAAAATTAGCGATGAAGCGACGGTAAAAATTAGCAAAGCCCAGGAACTTCTGCAGGCTCTTCACAGATGTCGGCTGAGTCCAATCGTAAATGGCCTGAACTTTAACAGGGTCCATCTCGATAGTAGAAGGGGAAAAAATGAAACCCAAAAATGAAACCTTCTGAACCCCAAAGAGACATTTCGACCCCTTCACAAACAAGGAATTAGCACGAAGGACCTGGAACACCATTCTGACCTGCTTCACATGAGACTCCCAATCATCCGAAAAGACCAAAATATCATCCAAATATACAATCATGAATCTATCCAGGTACTCTCGGAAGATGTCATGCATAAAGGACTGAAACACAGATGGAGCATTAGAAAGCCTGAATGGCATAACCAGGTACTCAAAATGGCCCTCGGGCGTATTAAATGCTGTTTTCCATTCATCGCCCTGTTTAATTCGCATAAGATTATACGCCCCTCGAAGATCTATCTTGGTGAACCAACTAGCCCCCTTAATCCGAGCAAACAAATCAGACAGCAGCGGCAAAGGGTACTGAAATTTGACTGTGATCTTATTAAGAAGGCGGTAATCAATACAAGGTCTCAAAGAGCCATCCTTCTTGGCCACAAAAAAGAACCCTGCTCCCAACAGTGATGACGACGGGCGAATATGACCTTTCTCCAAGGATTCCTTTATATAACTCCGCATAACGGCGTGCTCTGGCACAGATAAATTAAACAGTCGGCCCTTAGGAAACTTACTACCAGGAATCAAATTAATTCAAGAATAAGGGTATACAATAGCAACATCACTAAAACAGAGTCTATACTAATCTGTTGCTTCTATAGGGGATTTAAATTCAAACCAAGCCGTACAACAGCATATGAGAAGAGGTGTGGAAACCACATAACACGACCAAAACTGGAAACTCAATTCTATAAATAATTTTATTAAACATATAAAATATTGCACATAGAAAAAATCAGGACATAAATGGTACAAAGTGGGACCATGGTGTGAAACACCACACAGAGGTGTGATTGTGTCAGCGGACGAAGAGACACAGACTCCTAATAATAAAAGATGGCCGTATAGAGGAGAGGACACCAGAGTATGGATATCAATCCTAAGGGTATGGGGCATAAAATAATACTACACCCCAGTCCTAGAATGTGGGCACTACAATGTGCTAATAATTATAATGTATACCACACAGGGTTAAATGCACTGAGTACCTGTAGCCCAACGACACATACACATCCCTAGGAAAACCAAATGGGGAAGAAAAATAAGGTTGCACCATACACCTAATCTTAACTAGTTCCCCCCATAGTAAAGGTTGACAAAATATAATGAGAGTCTAAGTGTAACTCCATGGGCTAGCGGCCGCTCAGCCCATATATATATTACCTCTCAAGAAAGGGGGGGAAGGAATACTCCGGTGTCCCTGGGTCCGGTCCGCTGGTCACCCGACGCGCGTTTCGGAGCCCGCAAGCTCCTTCGTCAGGGGGCGTGTCTAATGGTCAGGACGGCGGGGTTTAAATAGCAGGGAACCAATGACCGCTGCGGCGCCGGCCGGAAGTGACGCAGGCGTCAGCCAGGAATCCGAGACTCCAAGCGGTAGCGGCGTCATACATGAGCGTCGCCATAACCATGGCGACAACTCAAGCATAGAGACGCAGGAATCAAATTAATAGCACAATCGCAATCCTTATGAGGAGGTAAGGCACCGGATTTGGGCTCTTCAAATACATCCCGGTAATCTGACAAAAACTCAGGGACTTCAGAAGGAGTAGAAGGCGAAATTGACAGCAATGGAACATCACCATGTACCCCCTGACAACCCCAGCCGGACACAGACATAGATTTCCAATCCAATACTGGATTATGGACCTGTAGCCATGGCAACCCCAAAACGACCACATCATGGAGATTATGCAACACCAAAAAGTGAATATCCTCCTGATGTGCAGGAGCCATGCACATGGTCAATTGAGTATAGTACTGAGGCTTATTCTTGGCCAAAGGCGTAGCATCAATTCCTCTCAATGGAATAGGATACTGCAAGGTCTCCCATCAAATTCAGGGCGGCGCCTGAATCCACAAATGCCATAACAGAATAGGACGACAGAGAGCAAATCAGAGTAACGGACAAAAGAAATTTAGACTGTACCGTACCAATGTTTGGCAGACCTAGCGAACCGCTTAGTGCGCTTAGGACAATGCCCAGTCTTGAGGGTCACCACGCAACAAAGAAATAATGATTTTTACTTGTTGAACGGGGTCACCAGAGGAGCGGGGTTTCAAAGCTAGAAACAGTTTAGAATTATTTTTGAAATTCAGGAACTTAGATCTATCTCCAGAAAACAAATCAGGAATTGGAATTCTAGGCTCTAACATCGGATTCTGAACCACAAAATCTTGAATGTTTTGCACTACCTTGGTTAATGCGATTAATCCCCAATCCCCACAGTTTTAAGCGTACCCTAAAAACTCATTTGTTCAGACTGGCCTACCGCCTCAATGCATTAACCTAACGATCCCTGTGTGGCCTATTTATATAAAAAAAAACAAAAAAAAAACAATCAGGTTCCTCGCATCATGTTCTCATTCACTTTATGCAGTTAATAGCCCTCTGTGTCTGTACTGCTACATACTTAGGCAGTTAACTGGTTCATGCAGCTTTACATGAACACCCGAGCCTTACACTATGGCCGGTCCGAATAACTAAAGCAATTGTTACCATTCACCTCTCGTGTCTCCCCTTTTCCTCATAGTATGTAAGCTTGCGAGCAGGGCCCTCATTCCTCCTGGTATCTGTTTTGAATTGTATTTCTGTTATGCTATAATGTCTATTGTCTGTACAAGTCCCCTCTATAATTTGTAAAGCACTGTGGAATATGTTAGTGCTATATAAATAAAAATTATTATTATTATTATTATTACCCTTGCAGTGAGATGATCCACACAAGAGGACAGACCTTGAATGTCCATATCTACACCTGTGTCCAGAACCACCCAGAGGTTAAGGGGAAAAGAAAGACAAAAACACTGCAGAGAAAAAAAAAATGGTCTCACAACTTCTCTTATCCCTCTATTGAGATGCATTAATACTTTTGGCCAGCTGTACTGTTATGGACCTGGTGGTTAGGAGCACCCGGAACGACCTGATGGTTAAACTCACACAGGACAAGCTCTGGGAAGTGGGAACTCTGCTGAACGCAACCCCTAATCCTATCACACAACTAGAAATAGCCGTGGAGCGTACCTAACACGACCTAGACGCCTCTTCACAGCCTAAGAGCTAACTAGCCCTAAAGATAGAAAATAAAGCCTAACTTGCCTCAGAGAAATTCCCCAAAGGAAAAGGCAGCCCCCCACATATATTGACTGTGAGATAAGATGAAAGTCACAAACACAGAAATAAAACAGGTTTCAGCAAAGGGAGGCCAGACTTACTAAACAGTCTGAGGATAGGAAAGGTATCTTTGCGGTCAGCACAAAAACTACAAAAGACCACGCAGAGTGTGCAAAAAGACCTCCGCACCGTCTCACGGTGCGGAGGTGCCACTCTGCATCCCAGAGCTTCCAGCTAGCAAGACAAAATCATGATAGCCAACTGGACAAGGAAACAATGGACAAATAATAACTAGCAGGGACTTAGCTTCTGCTGGAGTAGACAGGTCACCAGAAAGATCCAGGAGCGAACTGAACCAGTACAAGAACATTGACAGCTGGCATGGAGTAACGATCTGAGTGGAGTTAAATTGAACAGCCAGCCAAAGAATAAACTACGTCACTTGTGGAAGGAACCTCAGAAGCAGCAGCTCCACTCACAGCCACCAGAGGGAGTCCATGGACAGAACTCGCCGAAGTACCATTCATGACCACAGGAGGGAGTTCGAAAACAGAATTCACAACAGCGGCCCTCCAAAGAAATGCAACCGCACACCATTACTGAGCCACTGCCAAACTGGTCATGCTGATGGATGTTGCAGGCAGCAGATCGCTCTCCATGGCGTCTCCAGACTCTTTCACTTCTGTCACATGTGCTCTGTGTGAACCTGCTTTCATCTGTGAAGAGTACAGGGCGCCAGTGGTGAATTTGCCAATCCTGTTTTGTGGCAACTGCCAAGCATCCTGCACGGTGTTGGGCTTTGAGCACAACCCCCATCTGTGGACGTCGGGCACTCAGACCATCCTCATGGAGTTGGTTTCTAACCATTTGTGCAGACACTTGCACATTTGTGGCCTGCTGGAGCTCATTTTGCAGGGCTCTGGCAGTGCTGCTCCTGTTCATCCTTGCACAAAGGCTGAGGTAACGGTCCTGCTGCTGGGTTGTTCCCTCCTGCGGCCCCCTTCACATCTCCTGGTGTACTGGCCTGTCTCCTGGTAGCACCTCAAGCCTCTGGACACTACGCTGACAGACACAGCAAACCTTCTTGCCACAGCTCGCATTGATGTGCCATCCTGGATGAGCTGCACTACCTGAGCCACTTGTGTGGGTTGTAGAGTCCGTCTTATGCTGATATCTACCAGTATATGGTCACGATATGGCGGTAACACAGATCTTGGCCTTTGTAGAGATTTTTGGTGGCCTAATGGTTAGCACTGTTGCTTTGCAGCACTGGGGTCCTGAGTTAAAATCCTACTAAGGACAACATCTGCAAAGAGTTTGTATGTTCTCCCCGTGTTTGCGTGGGTTTCTTCCCGGTACTCTGGTTTTCTCCCACACTCCAATGACTCATAGGGAATGTAGATTGTGAGCCCCAATGGGGACAGTAAAGATAACATCTGTAAAGTGCTGTGGAATTAATGGCGCTATATCAGTGAGTAAAATAAATAGATACATTTTAGCTCAGTTGGTATATGACTCTTTGTGTAAGAGGGTGAACTGTAGTCCCACTGAGAGGGCACTAGGACCCTGTGGTTTTTGCCTGTTGCAGAAGAGGACAGACCTCCCAGAGACAATGTGTGCTGCGGGGTGGGGTCTAGTGTCTCGAGTGTAAAGTGAGAGTAGGAAGTGAGAGCTGAGAGAGAAAAGGCGGGAAGAAAAGGAGAGGCTGCTGTGAGATCTTAAAAAGAGACTGTGTGGATTTACTGCAAGTGTTTTTGGAGGAAAAGAAGCTTTTGAGAGACTTTTTGTTGCTAACGTTCCCCTGGAGAAGAGCTAACCTTTTGTTTAACTCTGTGAGAGACTTGTGTTGCTAACGTTTCCTGGAGAGGAGCTAACCGTTTATCTAAGAAAAGACGGAGACTTTGCTAAGAACCCAGTACGAATTTGGAAGTCTGTGGATTCCCTGTGCATTGAGTGGAGAAACAAGTCTGGACAGACTGCTGATACAGAGACGGACGGATTGTCGTGGAAGCATTCCTAGGAGCTACAGAAGCAGAGACTACATCGTGAGACCACTAACTAAGTCCCCGGCGTTTGGGCTCGGCATCGGCCGACAAGACAAGAGGAGCTTGATGTAACTTATTGGCGCTGAAGATATGGACTGGCTACAGCCTGTGCGGATTCCTGCCTGAGAGGAAATCTATCTCAGGATACGGTACCATAGTTATAGATACCCGGGTATCTCTGCTCAGAGTGTTAAGTTGTTACTTTAGAGGTGTATCTTATATTAGAGTTGTGTAAGTTATACTCAATGTGCCATTCCAGGGGCTCCCTTAATAACACTACATTCAATTTACACTTGTTCCTGTTTTTAGTTGTCTGTTAGGTAAATTTCTTACTAGTCTGTTGTAGTACACAGTTCTCAGGAGACCTTTGAGTGGCACAGTGATTTCAGCTGCTGCTGAATTAGTGTATCTTTGGGGTGCATCTGCCTTAATATTCTCCATATTACCTTGATTATTTTGCCTTTGAGTAAATACCGTTGGAGATTTCTGCCTTGGTCTTGGTTTGTGACTCACTGGATCTTATTCGGACCTCTGGTCATTACATTTTTGGCGTAGTCGGCAGGATCCAGTGTTTGTCATGGACGAGGGCGAGGGTGGAAATGACCCCGCTGTATCCGCATCCTCCTCGGGGGTTGGGGTTCCCCTGGCAGCCGCTGCGACTCCGGGAGGGTATGTGCCTGTAGGAGCTTTACTTCAGCACATGCCGAAATACGATGGGCGCAATATGGCGTTGCAAGATTGGGCTGAAAGAATCCGGAGTATTCTGCGCATGTGTAATTTGACCCCCGCGTTACGCGCTGAGCTGGCATTAAATGCACTGGAGGGTGATATTAGGCGTATGGTGATGGTGCGCCCAGAATCAGAGAGGGATACATTAGAAAAGATTTTGGAACTGTTAGAGGGGAGTTTGGGGGGCCGAGCGCGTGTGGCCCAGCTTCGGTCCCTATTCTTTAATCGTCCCCAGAGAGAGTGTGAGTCCCTGATGCAGTACTCTAATATTTTACAAGAGATGTTGAATGAGATGCAGCGACTAGACCCGGGGGCCATGGGGGCGTTCCGGGAGGTAGACCGCTTGCTCCGGGACCAATTCATCACCGGTTTAGCCCATAGATTTCTCCGGGACAAGCTGTTGGAAATGGCGCGGGTTGCACCAGAGTTATCTTTCTGGCAGATTTACCGAGCTGCAGTGGAAAGGGAAGAGAAATCAGCCTATGTTCCCGAGGGGTCAGTGAACAGTGCCCAGCTGGAGGATGGTGTGTCATCAGGGTCGGGGGGAGAGGGGCTTGTAAGCATGGTACAAGCTTTGCGTGCTGAGGTGAAGGAGTTGAAGCTGAAATTGTCTCAACTGACAGTTGATCCCGCCTCTACCCCCTCACGGGAACCTCCTGCCCCACCCCCTGGAACGGTGACCCCGCAAATGGCCAGGTCGTCCTATCAGAATGAGTCAAGCCCTCGCCCACGAGGAACAATCACCTGCTGGAAGTGTGGCCGCCAGGGACACATCTCGCGCTACTGCCGGGCGCTTACAGCCCCAGAAACCCCGTCGCCGGCTTTAAACTTCCGGCCGCTGCCATGAGAGGGCAAGCAGCAGCGGCCCCACCCACACAAAGCCCTCGACGGAATGAACAAGATTTGTTTGCATGTAGTCCAGTGATAGAAGCAGAGTTTGAAGGGCGGAAGATGAGGTGCTTGGTTGACACGGAATCCGAATGTACTATAATGCCTCTAGAAGTATATGAGAGATACTTCAGTCGACTAGTGATTCCAGAGGATGGCCGAGTGATACGACTGACCGCCGCAAATAATGGTCAATTGTCAGTCAAAGGGATCGTGTGGATGCAACTAAAAATGTTTGGTCAAGAGCTGGGGCAGAAAGGGGTAGTACTGGTGGATCACCCCCCTAGAAGAGGGATGGAAGTGACGCTCGGAATGAACGTGCTGCGAGATTTGAATCACCAGATGTATGCCAGTGAAGGACCCCGATACTGGGCCCGTGCGACAAGACACCGACCCACACAGAGAATTCTACACCGTCTAGTGCTGAGTTGCGACTTGCTGAAAAGTGCGGTCCCAGGTGGCCGGGTGGGCCGGGTCCGAGTGACTTCGAGGGCCCCGATCCTGCTGGGACCCAGACAAGAGGAACTCTTAATGCTGCCTGTGGGAGCTGCACAGAGATTGAATGGGCTTGAAGTGCTACTTGAGCCCGCCCGAGAGGGTTCCTCATTTGCCAAGGTACATGTGGCCCGGTCTTTGGCGATTGTGAAGAATGGACGAGTGCCGGTCCGATGCATCAATGTTTTAGATGAAGCTGTTGCAATTCCCGCTGGGACCATACTGGCTGAACTGTTCGTGCCGGCAGAGAAGGTGCCGGAAAATGCAGGGTTCGAATTGCGACCAGACCAACAGTCATCCTGGACATTCGCGGTCGAGGTAGGCCGGACTGAACCTCCTACGGAGGAATGGAATGTTCATGTGATCATGGAGCAGATGGGAGTGGATTGGGAGAAGCTGACCCCTGTGCAGTTGGAGCAGTTGGAGAGAGTTTTGTGGAAACATCAAGAGACATTTTCCCGACATGGAGAGGACTTCGGGTGTACCCAGACGATTGAGCATGAGATTCCAACGGGGGATACTCCACCCATTAGAGAAAGATATTGTCAAATTCCTCCGGCGCTCTATCAAGAGGTGAAGAGCATGGTGGCCAGTATGCTGGACAACCAAGTGATCCGAGAGAGCCGGAGTCCCTGGGCGGCCCCTGTAGTCTTGGTCCGCAAGAAGGATGGGACACTCCGATTTTGTGTGGACTATCGGAAATTGAATGCCCACACCGTACGGGACGCATATCCTTTACCCCGTATTGAAGAATCCCTGTCGGCCCTGGGTCGGGCCAAGTATTTCTCAACGTTGGATTTGGCAAGCGGGTACTGGCAGGTCCCAATGGCTGAAAAAGATCGGGCCAAGACGGCGTTTGTCTTGCCAATGGGGCTCTTTGAGTTCAACCGGATGCCCTTTGGCCTCGCTACCGCCCCAGGAACCTTCCAACGCCTGATGGAACATTGCTTGGGCGATCTAAATTTTGAATCAGTCCTGATATATCTAGACGACATTGTGGTGTTCGGAACCTCATTTGAAGATCATCTGGAGAAGCTGCATCAAGTTCTCCGGCGGCTCAAGAGCTACGGCCTGAAAATAAAGCCAAAAAAATGTCAACTGTTACGAAACCAGATTGAATATTTGGGGCATCTGGTGACCCCGGACGGGGTACTACCTTTAGCCAGTAAGATTAAGGCGGTACAAGAGTGGCCACCTCCTTGTGACCTGCGAGAAGTGCGGGCCTTCCTGGGCCTAGCAGGATACTATCGGCGGTTTGTGCCTAAATTCTCACAAGTGATGAGTCCCTTGAATGAACTTTTGAGAGGGACAGCGCTGGGTCCTCGAAATCGCCCCATTCCATGGGGGCCCCTACAGAAAAAGGCATTTGATGGAGTGAAAACCGCCCTAACGAGTGCCCCATTGCTGGCCTACGCCCGGTTTGACACCCCTTTTTTGTTGTATACCGATGGTAGTCTTCATGGGTTGGGGGCAGTACTAGCACAGGTGCAGGACGGCCGAGAACGAGTGATTTCTTATGGCAGCAGATCTTTAAGAGACTCCGAGCGAAATCCGGCTAACTACAGCTCATTCCGGCTGGAATTGCTGGCCCTGGTGTGGGCAATGACAGAACGCTTCGCCGAGTATCTAACAGGAGCTGAGGTGCTAGTCATGACAGATAACAACCCGCTAGCTCACTTAGAGAATGCAAAACTGGGGGCGTTGGAGCAGCGGTGGGTCGCCAGACTGGCCAAGTTCAATTACCGCATTAAATTTCGCTCTGGTCGAGAGAACGGCAATGCAGATGCATTGTCAAGAGTGCCCCTTGGGTCATCCGGGGAAGATGTTGACGAACAACTTGAGGATACTGAAACTCCAGCTTTGGGGCAGATACCTATCTTCCAAAGTGTGGTACACTCAAGTGGGGTGGCCACCGGGATGCCCTGTGTCCTGGGTAAAACACCCTCAGATTGGACAAGAGTCCAGGATGAGTGTCCGGACATTGCACTTGTGCGCCGTTGGGTACAAAACAAGGCCTGGCCCAGTGCAGAGGACAAGGCTCAGTTGTCCATGGAAGGAATGAAACTCCTTCGACAATGGGATAAATTGTGTGTGGAGCAAGGTCTTTTGTATCGTAAGGTGTACCTGCCATCGGAGCTGCAGCATCGGTACCAACTGATAATTCCTGTGGGGATGGGGCCAGTGGTTGCTCGTGAGGCGCATGAGAAGGGGGCCCATTTTGGAAGTGAAAAGACACTTCAGTGGTTGCAGCGAGTCCTCTACTGCCCTGAGTTGGGAGGGATGGTGGCCGACGCGTGTCGGCAGTGCCGAATTTGTGGGCTCAACAAAAGCCCTGAGCAGCGGGCTCCCACACAGTCTATTAAGACTTCAGCTCCACTGGAGCTACTCATGATTGACTACGTGTTGATAGGGTACTCTACGTCAGGGTACTCCTATTGCCTGGTGATGACAGATCACTTTACCAAGTATGCTGTAGCGGTGCCGACAAGAGATCAGACGGCCAAGTCAGCGGCTGAGGCAGTGTGCCGACATTTCTTCCAAGTGTTCGGGTGTCCGCAGAGAATACATTCAGATAAAGGGGCCTGCTTTCAGGGGACGCTGATGAAAGAGTTGCACCAGCTCTATGGTATCGAGCAGTCGAGAACAACGCCTTACTACCCTCAGGGTAACGGGGCGTGTGAGCGTTTTAATCGGACCCTGTTGCAAATGTTGAGGTCCTTAGAGAGTCAGCAACAGACATGCTGGCCTGAGTATCTCCCCGAATTGATGTGGGCTTACAATAACAGGGTGCACAGTACTACTGGTTACTCACCACACATGTTGATGTTTGGTAGACCTGGCCGAGACATTGAGGATTTGAACATGCCAGATCCCTCCTCCGCCCCCCTTCGGACTGCATCCGAGTGGGTACGAGAGCATCGGCGGCGGTTGAGGGTGGTGCATCAGGTGGTGGGCGACCGCCTTCGACAGGTGGTCCATAAGGACACGCGACCTGTACAAACAGAGCTGTTCTCTCCGGGGGACAGAGTGTTGGTGAGGACAAAACGACAGTCAGGAAAGCTGAGTGACCGATGGGAGGCGATACCGTATCTGATAAAAAAAACAGGTGAACCCTGAGATTCCAGTGTACGAGGTCGAACCGGTGGGGACAGGGGGGCCAACCCGTAATTTGCATCGTAACATGTTACAATGGTGCTGGTTTGAAGATTCGGCGCCTACCCCCCTAGAGCCAGAGGCCATGTTCCAAGGGGCGGAAGCTCTGAATGATCTTGAGTTTGATGGTGTGCTTACTCCTGCGCCTGCTTATTTGCCCCCTGTGACCGATCTGGCCTCGGGTGATGAGAATGTTGGGGATATGGAGGATGTTGTTGAGGAGAGTGCATCAGGTCAACTGCTTGGTCCTGACGCTGTATCACAGGACATCGAGCCGCAGGAGGAGACAACTCCACTTACGCCCACTAACACGACCACGGAAGAGACTCTAGCTCCCTCTAAGGTCGCACCTGTTGATGTAGGACTCAGGAGAACTACACGATCTACGGCAGGAATACCGCCTCAGCGATATGCTCAAGATGAATTTGAGTGGGAAGGTATGTCGAGGACGCCAACCTCTAGTGGGGTGGCATGTAAGAGGGTGAACTGTAGTCCCACTGAGAGGGCACTAGGACCCTGTGGTTTTTGCCTGTTGCAGCAGAGGACAGACCTCCCAGAGACAATGTGTGCTGCGGGGTGGGGTCTAGTGTCTCGAGTGTAAAGTGAGAGTAGGAAGTGAGAGCTGAGAGAGAAAAGGCGGGAAGAAAAGGAGAGGCTGCTGTGAGATCTTAAAAAGAGACTGTGTGGATTTACTGCAAGTGTTTTTGGAGGAAAAGAAGCTTTTGAGAGACTTTTTGTTGCTAACGTTCCCCTGGAGAAGAGCTAACCTTTTGTTTAACTCTGTGAGAGACTTGTGTTGCTAACGTTTCCTGGAGAGGAGCTAACCCTTTATCTAAGAAAAGATGGAGACTTTGCTAAGAACCCAGTACGAATTTGGAAGTCTGTGGATTCCCTGTGCATTGAGTGGAGAAACAAGTCTGGACAGACTGCTGATACAGAGACGGACGGATTGTCGTGGAAGCATTCCTAGGAGCTACAGAAGCAGAGACTACATCGTGAGACCACTAACTAAGTCCCCGGCGTTTGGGCTCGGCATCGGCCGACAAGACAAGAGGAGCTTGATGTAACTTATTGGCACTGAAGATATGGACTGGCTACAGCCTGTGCGGATTCCTGCCTGAGAGGAAAGCTATCTCAGGATACAGTACCATAGTTATAGATACCCGGGTATCTCTGCTCAGAGTGTTAAGTTGTTACTTTAGAGGTGTATCTTATATTAGAGTTGTGTAAGTTATACTCAATGTGCCATTCCAGGGGCTCCCTTAATAACACTACATTCAATTTACTCTTGTTCCTGTTTTTAGTTGTCTGTTAGGTAAATTTCTTACTAGTCTGTTGTAGTACACAGTTCTCAGGAGACCTTTGAGTGGCACAGTGATTTCAGCTGCTGCTGAATTAGTGTATCTTTGGGGTGCATCTGCCTTAATATTCTCTATATTACCTTGATTATTTTGCCTTTGAGTAAATACCGTTGGAGATTTCTGCCTTGGTCTTGGTTTGTGACTCACTGGATCTTATTCGGACCTCTGGTCATTACATTTGCATCACTGTGCATCAGCTATATGAAGATGCCGCAGCAGCACTATGTAGAGCGCAGCATCATCTTCATTATCTATGAGACCCAGCTCTGTGTGTAAAATAGCAACTTTGCCCGATACTGCACCTAAGAGCAATAAATAGGACTGAGCTGTAATACTGGGCACAGCTCTGACTATGTTATTTTTATTATTATACATTTTTATAGCGCCATTTATTCCATGGCGCTTTACATGTGAATACGGGGCAAATATAGACAAATACATTAAACATAAGCAGATAACAAGGCACACGGGTACATAAGGAGGGAGGACCCTCCCCGCGAGGGCTCACAGTCTGCAGGGGATGGGTGATGAAACACTAGGAGAAGGTAGGGCAGGTTGTGCGGCGGTTCAGTAACTTCATGTTATATAGTCGTGTTACACGCACCTCACTTCTTGTGACCTACAGGTACACACAGATATTACATATTCACCATGTGACATGTGGGCCTCTGTACCTTCAAATGCCAGGGCTGAATTTTAGTCCCAGTCTGGCCCTGTGTGTATGCTTGGCTCAGCAGTCAGCTATTCCTCCAGATCCCAGGGTACATGTGCATGCTCAGCTCAGCAGTCAGCGATTCCTCCAGGCCTCAGGGTACAAGTAATGGCTGGAGCAAGGCCGCCCAACCCCCACAGCAAGGCCTGAGCGGAGGCTAGCATGACAAGGGGTTGGAGGAGGGTATTTAGGGTAATTGGGAGGAGAGTCTAGGTATGGGGGGTAATATGGGGATAGCTGGGGGGTGGGTCAATTCCCGCTCTTCAAGCCCCCGGAGCACATCTCCTACCATGTCGGCGTTGGACCGGGTCTTGGAGAGCCTCAGGGCAGCGGCTGCCTCGCACCTTGATGGCTGGCTGGAGGCGCAGGTGGCAGGAATCATCGGCGGGAGCCAGGCGGCAGCGGCGTCCCCGTTGGAGCGTCGGGCCCGAAGATGCAGGCCCCCGGAGAGACTGTCCCCAGATATGGCTCCAGGCCGGGCGCCGGTGAGTAGCGGTGCCAGCAGGCCCCGGCCTGGGAGGAATCTTATCGCCAGGCGGGCCCCATCGGCGGCTGCTAGTCCTCAGTCTCGAGCTAACAGGGGGCGGAGCCAGCGCACGCCGGGCAGCGAGGGAGGCGCAGCAGTGCGGGGGGCCGCAGCGGCGATGCTCCTGTCACATGGCCTGTCCCTCCTCTTACGAACAGCGATGGAGCCAGCGGGAGGGGGGGGGACGGTTATGGGCAGCCCAGCTATGTGCCGGTCCTGTCACCGGGAGCTGGGAATTATCCAGCCCAGCTGGACAACTGCGGGGGCACAGCGGCGGTGCCTGATCGGGCGTCTGGTGCACAGTGGGACTTGGCTGGAGGCTCAGGACTGGCAAGCACTCCGGCCAGAAGCAGAGGGACACCCCATTCTCCAGCGGCGGCACCGGGTTATTTGCATGAGGCGCAGCGATCGCAACAGGTTTTGCCGAGTCAGGAGGTCGGGCAGCAGGGACGCCAGGAGACCGGCAGTTCGGCTGGAGGGGTGACAGCCTCCTTGCATCCCGGTGAGTATATGTCTGTGTCTAGTCCATGTATTCAAAACTTTTCCGTACCGGTGGCTGGTGGTACGCGGGGTAGTATGGCAGGTGCGGATGTGGCGAATGGGGCTGCCGTTGCGGGGGTCAGGTGTGCAGGAGGTGTTACATAGCATACAGGCTTTATTGGCTAGGTTGGATAGGGGTTTATTGGAGCAGAGGCAGCTAGCTGCTTGGGTAGCCCCATGCGGGCCCCCGGATGGTGTGGTGGCGACGACGCAGGTGCAGGCGTTGCCGGTTTCCGTGTCGGTGCAGATGGAAAAGGAGAAGGAATGCAGGGTGCATCTTGATGATAGGGCTCACGGGGAAGTCTATGTATGTTTTGAAGGTCCTTTGGGGGCCCATCTTAAAAAGGAAGTGAAAGAGAAAATCGGTAAAGATGAATATGTTGAGATTTTTTCGTTGCTAGAGAAGTTTAATGTGGATAAGGGCAAAAAAGAGGAAAGCAAGAAAGAGGATAAGGAAAAACGGAGGTGGCGTCTGATACTGCAGACGTTCTCGAACTGGCTGCAGGCGTTTGCGATTTTAGCCAGCGTGATTGCCGAAAAGGCTCCGGAGAACAGCGCTGGGTTGTTCTGTTATATGGATTCCATCGGTGAGGCTTATCGGGTTTACGGGAGGCAGGCATGGCTCAGGTATGATGAGCAATTTCGGCAGCGGAAAGCTATCCGGCCTGCCATAAGGTGGGATCAGAAGGATATCGGTTTGTGGCTAAGGGTCATGGCGCAGTATTAATTCGGGCATTCCTTTCATGGGGGATCCGGATCCTTGGGTCAGGCTACTCAGGCCAGTGGTTAGGGTTCCGGGGCCCAGTCGGGTAATTCGGGAGAGCGTAAGCTGGGATTATGTTGGCAGTTCAATGAGGGGCAATGCAAGTTTGGGGCCAGCTGCAAATTTAAGCATCTCTGCTCCCATTGTAGCGGCTCCTCGCATGGGGCCGCTAAATGTTTTAAAAAAGGCAAGCCCAAGTAAGGGGCTGGTAATACCCAAGGGGGCGACTCCAGTGAGTTTGGAAAAGATGGCCCCTTATCTAAGTAGATACCCAGATAAGGAAAAGGCCAAATTAATATTTTCAGGTTTTAAGGATAGTTTCGTGATACCGGCACCTAGTTTTGTGGTGCCGCAAGGGGTTAAAAATTTGCGTTCTGCCTTGTTACACAGTGCGGTGGTCACTTAAAAATTAGGGAAGGAAGTGTCGTTGGGTCGTATGGCGGGCCCGTTTGAGGTGCCACCGTTGCCGGATTTAGTTGTGTCACCGCTTGGGGTCGTGCCTAAGAAAGAGCCAGGAAAATTTCATCTAATTCACCATTTGTCCTACCCGCGTGGGTTGTCCGTCAACAATGGTTTAGCGCCAGAGCTTTGCTCGTGGTATATGTATCTTTTGATGAAGCGGTGGCTTGGGTGCGCAGGTCTGGGAGAGGGGCGCTGTTGGCGAAAACGGACATTGAATCAGCTTTTCATTTGTTGCCGGTTCACCCCTCCAGTGTAAGGCTGTTAGGTTGTTTTTGGAATGGGGTTTTTTTCGTGGACAGGTGTTTACCGATGGGTTGTTCCTTGTCCTGTGCTTTATTTGAATCGTTTAGTTCATTTTTGGAGTGGGTGGTCCGTGATGTGTCCGGTTGTGATTCTGTTATCCACTACCTGGACGATTTTTTGTGTGTCGGCCCAGCAGGGTCTGATTGTTGCCGGAGGTTGTTGAGCGCGGTTCAGTGGGTGGCTGATCTTTTCGGTGTCCCGTTGGCACCGGGAAAGACTGAAGGTCCAGACACGTGTCTTTCGTTTTTGGGCATTGTGATCGAAACGGTGCGGTGGGAGTTTCGTTTGCCGATGGAGAAGGTGGAAGGACTTTGGGCTGAAGTGGCCAGGGCCTGTCGTTTAAAAAAGTTGTCTCTGCGTGAGGTGCAGTCATTGTTGGGGAAGCTTAATTTTGCATGTCGTGTCTTGCCCATGGGGACAGTTTTTTCCAGAAGGTTAGCGAGTGCTATGGCTGGAGTGCGTGCCCCTCATCATTTTATCAGATTGTCTGCAGAGGTGAGGGAGGATTTGGTTGTTTGGAATAAGTTTTTGACGGACTATAACGGACACTCATTGATCATGGATGAGGTAATGGATAGCAACACGCTGGAGTTGTTTACGGACACCGCGGGGGGCATTGGTTTTGGAGCATATTTTCGGGGGCAGTGGTGCGCGGAACAATGGCCTGAGGCTTGGATTGCTGCCGGCTTGGTCAGGAATATTGCATTGGTGGAGATTTTTCCCATCCTTGTGGCGGTCCATTTATGGCATAAAGACTTCCGTAATAGGCGTGTGCGCTTTAATTGTGATAACATGGCTGTCGTTTGCGCTATCAACGGGCTTTCTGCGTCATCGCCTCCTGTGGTGCGTGTGCTGAGGCAGTTGGTTTTGTCATGCTTAGCATTGAATGCGCAGGTGACGGCATCCCACGTGCCAGGTTCTCACAATGCCATTGCTGATTCTCTTTCTCGTTCGCAGTTCGACCGTTTCCGATTGTTGGCCCCGGAGGCGGAAGTCGTCGGCTTGAGATGCCCTGCAGAGCTTTGGCAGGTGGTATTCGAGACGCTGAAGGTTTGATTAGGTTGTCGCTGGCGCCTAGGACTTGGGATGCCTATCAGGCAGTGTGGTCATCCTGGGAGGGGTTATTGGCGGCAGGGCATTATGAGGCGAGTGCGGAGGATCAGGTGGGGGCATTTATATCCTGGTTAAGTGTGTGGGCAGCGGAAGGTTGGTCCGCGGCTAAGGTGTCACGTACTTTAGCGGCGCTAGCCTTTGGTTTTAAATTAAGGGGGCAGAAAGATCTGTCGAAGGTCTTTTTGGTAAAGCAGGCGGTAAAAGGTTTTCGGAGGTGTCAGGGTCATGGTGATACTAGGCGCCTGGTTTCGTTTGCTTTGTTGGAACGTTTGGGGGGGATTTTGCCTTCCGTATGTTCGTCGGAATTCGAATGCAGTCTCTTCAGGTTGGCATTTTCGCTTGCATTTTTTGGGGCGCTTAGACTGGGGGAGCTGGTTGCTCCCAGTAAACATATGTTGGGGGGCATTTTAGCAAGGGATGTGTTATTGTCTCCTGATAGGGTCAAATTTTGGTTGCGGAGGTCAAAAACGGATCAGGAAGGTCGGGGTCAGAGAGTGGTATTGGGAAAGGTTGCGAGTTCGGTTATGTGTCCGGTGAATTGTTTAGCTAATTTTTGTAGGCTGAGGCCAACGGGGGAAGGGGTTTTATTGTGTCATGCCGATGGTACGTTTCTGTCCAGATATCAATTTACGGTGGTTTTCAGGAAGGTGTTGAGATTATTGGGGCTGGACAGTTCGTGCTTTGCTCCTCACTCTTTTCGTATCGGGGCTGCAACGGAGGCCGCTTTGGGCGGTTTGGGTAGTGAGGACATTCGCCGAATTGGGCAGTGGCAGTCCAATAGGTATCGCAGTTATGTTAGGCCGCATCGGGTTACCGTGGAGCAGTAATGCCTCGTGATCTGGAGGTATTTGCTTGCTGTGATGGTTTAAGTGTTGTTTTTTGTTGTTTCAGGGTCTCTACCGGTATTGGTGTGGATCTTCGGTCACTCGTTCGTTCACTGGGGAGCCTTGCGTGCGGACGTGTGGAGAGAGGGGAGACAACTGGGTTTCGAATGAGCGGTGGCTGTGGTTCGGTGGTTGGGTTTCCGGGGTATGCTCTGGAAAGGAGTTTTGAAAGAGGTGCACAACAGCGCGAGTTTGGACAGGGCACCGGATATTTTGGTGTTGCACGCCGGGGGGAAAGACCTTGGGGTCCAACCTTTCAGGGAATTAATCAGGGACATCAAACAGGATTTGCTGCGGTTGTGGGTGTTGTATCCTGGCCTTACTGTCGTTTGGTCGGAAATTGTGCCACGTTCTCGTTGGCGGAACATGCGATCTTGTGTTAAAATTAACAAGGCCAGGGTGAAGGTGAACAGGGCGGTGTCGGCGTTTGTGTCACGGAACGGTGTGGCGGTGCGACATTTCGAATTAGAAAAGGGTGAAGGTGGTTATTGGTTGGCGGACGGTGTGCATTTGAATGCGGTGGGTAGTGATCTTTGGGCTTTAGGCCTGCAAGAAGGGATTGAAAGGGCCATGGCTTTTCGGTTTGGGGGGTCTCGGGCCTTTGAGGTGGTCATCGGCCCTCGTTGTGGCGGCTGGGGGGAGTCCTTGGAGTTGGTGGAAATTGGTTCTGGGGATCCATCGGCATATGGGTCCCCTGTTTTTCGGAGTTTAACAGGTTTTGGATCTGGTGAATTGTGGTGGGGACTTTCGGCTGGGGTGGCCGAATCCCCGTGAAGTTTTCGTGAACAGTTAAACCCTTGGCTTTATTGGTGCTCCCGAGCCAGGGTGGTAACGGCTGGGAGTAATTATGTGTTTACTGTTATGTTCACAGTTATGTTTGGGATATTCACCAGATCCTTTGTAGCTTCAAGGACTCCTCCTAGTTCAAGAGTAATATTTACATTGTGGTTAATTGTTATTTATTCTATGTGTTAAATAAAAGGCTGCTGTGGCCTAATTATTCCAAAGATAATTCTTGTTTTGTGTTTTGTGGGAATGGGAATGGGGAGGGGTAACGGAGAAAAAGGGAGGTGATCAAGGGTAAAAGGTGGTCATCCTGTATGACCAGTGTCTCGACAATACCATTGTCATGTGTATTCTTAGCTCAGCAGTCAGCTATTCCTCCAGACCCCAGAGTACAGGTGCATGCTCGGCTCAGCAGTCAGCTATTCCTCCAGACCCCAGTGTATAGGTGTATTCTCGGCTCAGCAGTCAGCTATTCTTCCAGACCTCAGTGTACATGTGTATGTTTGGCTCAGCAGTCAGCTATTCCTCCAAACTTCAGTGTACAGGTATATGTTTGGCTCAGCAGTCAGCTATTCCTCCAGACCCCAGTGTACAGGTGTATGCTTGGCTCAGCAGTCAGCTATTCCTCCAAACTTCAGTGTACAGGTATATGTTTGGCTCAGCAGTCAGCTATTCCTCCAAACTTCAGTGTACAGGTATATGTTTGGCTCAGCAGTCAGCTATTCCTCCAGACCCCAGTGTACAGGTGTATGCTTGGCTCAGCAGTCAGCTATTCCTCCAAACTTTAGTGTACAGGTATATGTTTGGCTCAGCAGTCAGCTATTCCTCCAGACCCCAGTGTACAGGTATATGCTCGGCTCAGCAGTCAGCTATTCCTCCAAACTTCAGTGTACAGGTATATGTTTGGCTCAGCAGTCAGCTATTCCTCCAGACCCCAGTGTACAGGTATATGCTCGGCTCAGCAGTCAGCTATGCCTCCAAACTTCAGTGTACAGGTATATGTTTGGCTCAGCAGTCAGCTATTCCTCCAGACCCCAGTGTACAGGTGTATGCTTGGCTCAGGAGTTAGCTATTCCTCCAGACCCCAGGGTTAATGTGTATTCTTGGTTAGGCAGAGCATGCGTGTGTTTTCAACACAGCATAAGAGAGAAATTCAACATTTTTCAATCCTTCTATTTTTCCGACATCATTTGTCAACAACCTGGAGTCCAAACACATGTAAGATAAACGACTGGTTCATTATTGGTGGGATGACTTCTGACGATGCTTTGGACCGATCTGTACAGTTAGGGCCAGAAATATTTGGACAGTGACACAATTTTCGCGAGTTGGGCTCTGCATGCCACCACATTGGATTTGAAATGAAACCTCTACAACAGAATTCAAGTGCAGATTGTAACGTTTAATTTGAAGGGTTGAACAAAAATATCTGATAGAAAATGTAGGAATTGTACACATTTCTTTACAAACACTCCACATTTTAGGAGGTCAAAAGTAATTGGACAAATAAACATAACCCAAACAAAATATTTTTATTTTCAATATTTTGTTGCAAATCCTTTGGAGGCAATCACTGCCTTAAGTCTGGAACCCATGGACATCACCAAACGCTGGGTTTCCTCCTTCTTAATGCTTTGCCAGGCCTTTACAGCCTTCAGGTCTTGCTTGTTTGTGGGTCTTTCCGTCTTAAGTCTGGATTTGAGCAAGTAAAATGCATGCTCAATTGGGTTTAGATCTGGAGATTGACTTGGCCATTGCAGAATGTGCCACTTTTTGGCACTCATGAACTCCTGGGTAGCTTTGGCTGTATGCTTGGGGTCATTGTCCATCTGTACTATGAAGCGCCGTCCAATCAACTTTGCAGCATTTGGCTGAATCTGGGCTGAAAGTATATCCCGGTACACTTCAGAATTCATCCGACTACTCTTGTCTGCTCTTATGTCATCAATAAACACAAGTGACCCAGTGCCATTGAAAGCCATGCATGCCCATGCCATCACGTTGCCTCCACCAAGTTTTACAGAGGATGTGGTGTGCCTTGGATCATGTGCCGTTCCCTTTCTTCTCCAAACTTTTTTCTTCCCATCATTCTGGTACAGGTTGATCTTTGTCTCATCTGTCCATAGAATATTTTTCCAGAACTGAGCTGGCTTCTTGAGGTGTTTTTCTGCAAATTTAACTCTGGCCTGTCTATTTTTGGTATTGATGAATGGTTTGCATCTAGATGTGAACCCTTTGTATTTACTGTCATGGAGTCTTCTCTTTACTGTTGACTTAGAGACAGATACACCTACTTCACTGAGAGTGTTCTGGACTTCAGTTGATGTTGTGAACGGGTTCTTCTTCACCAAATTAAGTATGCGGCGATCATCCACCACTTTTGTCATCCGTGGACGCCCAGGCCTTTTTGAGTTCCCAAGCTCACCAGTCAATTCCTTTTTTCTCAGAATGTACCCAACTGTTGATTTTGCTACTCCAAGCATGTCTGCTATCTCTTTGATGGATTTTCTCACTTTTTTCAGCCTCAGGATGTTCTGCTTCACCTCAATTGAGAGTTCCTTTGACCGCATGTTGTCTGCTCACAGCAACAGCTTCCAAATGCAAAACCACACACCTGGAATCCACCCCTGACCTTTTACCTACTTCATTGATTACAGGTTAACGAGGGAGACGCCTTCAGAGTTAATTGCAGCCCTTAGAGTCCATTGTCCAATTACTTTTGGTCCCTTGAAAAAGAGGACACTATGCATTACAGAGCTATGATTCCTAAACCCTTTCTCCGATTTGGATGTGGAAACTATCATATTGCAGCTGGGAGTGTGCACTTTCAGCCCATATTATATATATAATTGTATTTCTGAACATGTTTTTGTAAACAGCTAAAATAACAAAACTTGTGTCACTGACCAAATATTTCTGGCCCTAACTGTATGTGCTTTTTTGTCTTTAGCGAAAATAATCGTCTTTCATTTGTCAATTAGTCTAGTGGTTGGTAACGTAAAGACAAAAGAGCTGAAAGTGAAATGTAAAAGTATCAAAAGAAAACAAAATGCAGAGCCAGCATTTCATGTTTTCCTTTTCTATTTTTCTTTAATTAAGAGCACAATAAAAATAATTGTTAAAAACAGAACATATGTCCATATGATTCATATGTGTTTGACTCCCTTGAAGTAAACCCAAAGTGTTCTTTAGCTTTTTGCAGCAAAACGTTACTGACTCTTTTTTGAGCTTGCCACTAGCTTGCTAGACAGACATACTGTATCCATGAGATCATACAGACCATATTTAGTTCACTACATTAGATGACCCTAGAGCAATCTTTTGTTGGAAAGCATTTATCCTCTCTCTCTGAACCGGCCACTCTAGAATGCATCGAGACTTGAACATTCCTCTTCTCAGATGTATGCTGTGATTTAGCTTGTAATCGGGAATGTCCTCTAGAAATAGGAGAATGATGGAGTCCATGCTCTGATCAATACCTTGCTGCACAGCCTGTTGTATCTTGAACCTTGAAGACACAAAACAATAGTTTTGTAATTTAAAATAACGCCACAATATATCCTTATATTTCCATAAATCGACCACTATTCTGATACACTATTCTGGGCCGCTCAGTCACCTCCTTCTTCAGCGTGCAAGTCAGGCAGCATTAGCTTGCCGTGCATACAGAATCACGCTGCAGTGCACTGATGAAACCAGCAGGACCAGGGGGGCGGCTCTGTGCTGTTCTGTGCCGCCCCCTCCCTTGGCCCTGCTGATTTCAATTCTGCTGCGTGATCATGTACACAAGCAGGGGGCACTGTGCAGGTCCCCGTGCAGAAGTTGTAGGCCTCCCGGCACTGTACTGTACCATAGAGTTGTACAAGTGCCTGCCGGCCATCCCAGGATTGCAGACACATATGATGGGAGGGTGGATGTCACTGCCGGGATGAGAGGAGCTTCTGTGAGGAGGTCAGCCAGCAGAGCAGGGGGCCGGGGCTTGAGGTTGCTGGCAGGGTCGGATCTTGCCTTGTGGTATCTGCAGTCGAGCTGAGGCAGGTGAGATTTATTGCACAGCTTGAAGCTTGACACAGATCTGGTCGCACTGTCAGTGGAGTCATCCGCTCCAGCATGGCCTTATCTGTGTGTAAGAACAAGCTGCAGCAATAACTCACAGCAGACAGCTGTATACAGGATCATAGGCTGATCACTCCTGAGCTTGGCTGCAGGCCATCATACACTGCATATATATACTGTATATATAGAGCCACCATATATTATATCATGTATGTCCAGTAGCCCGGTCCAGGAGCGATCAGTCAGTGCATATATCTTAGTATACACAGTATATAGGAGAATATGTCACTAACATATCCTATACTGTGTGCACATCTGATCTTATATACAGAATAATCTGTGATGATATAAGACCTGATGTCTATATACATAGTGTAATATACAACGCTAGCTTAAGAGCCCGGCGTTGCCCGGGCATAGTAAGTAACTGCCATCCCGCTCTCTCCCTCTGCAGCCCCGCTCTCCACTCGCCGTCCCGCTTTGTCCCACCAAAGCCCAGCTCTCCACCCACCGTACCGCTATCTCCCTCAGCAGCCCAGCTGTGCATCCACCATCACGCTCTTTCCTTCTGCAGCCCCACTCTACAATCATCATCCCACATTCTCCCTCCACAGCCTCGCTCTTCCCCTCAGCAGCCCCGCTCTCCATGGCTGTCCCGCTGTCTCCCTCCGCAGCCCCGCTCGCTAATGGCCGTCCGGCGCTCTCCATCCACAGTCCCGCTCCACTCGCCATCTCTCTCTGCACTCGCCGTCCCGCTCTCCATTCGCCATCCACATGAGGTCTGGCATTGTCCTACATTAGGAGGAACCCAGGGCCAACCGCACCAGCATATGGTCTCACAAGGGGTCTGAGGATCTCATCTTGGTACCTAATGGCAGTCAGGCTACCTCTGGTGAGCACATGGAGGGCTGTGCGGCCCTCCAAAGAAATGCAACCCCACACCATTACTGAGCCACTGCCAAACCAGTCATGCTGATGGATGTTGCAGGCAGCAGATCGCTCTCCATGGCGTCTCCAGACTCTTTCACGTCTGTCACATGTGCTCAGTGTGAACATGCTTTCATCTGTGAAGAGTACAGGGCGCCAGTGGTGAATTTGAAAATCCTGGTGTTTTGTGGCAACTGCCAAGCATCCTGCACGGTGTTGGGCTGTGAGCACAACCCCCATCTGTGGACGTCGGGTACTCAGACCATCCTCATGGAGTCGGTTTCTAACCATTTGTGCAGACACTTGCACATTTGTGGCCTGCTGGAGCTCATTTTGCAGGGCTCTGGCAGTGCTCCTCCTGTTCCTCCTTGCACAAAGGCTGAGGTAACGGTCCTACTGCTGGGTTGTTCCCTCCTGCGGCCCCCTCCACATCTCCTGGTGTACTGGCCTGTCTCCTGGTAGCGCCTCAAGCCTCTGGACACTACGCTGACAGACACAGCAAACCTTCTTGCCACAGCTCGCATTGATGTGCAATCCTGGATGAGCTGCACTACCTGAGCCACTTGTGTGGGTTGTAGAGTTCATCTTATGCTACCACAAGCGTGAAAGCACAACCAACATTCAAAAGTGACCAAAACATCAGCCAGAAAGCACTGGTACTGAGATGTGGTCTGTGGTCCACACCTGCAGAACCACTCCATTATTGAGTGAGTCTTGCTAATTGCCAATATTTTCCATCTGTTGTCTATTCCATTTGCACAACAGCATGTGAAATTGATTTTCAATCAGTGTTGCTTCCTAAGTGGACAGTTTGATTTCACAGAAGGTTGATTTACGGTACTTGGAGTTATATTCTGTTGTTTAAGTTTTCTCTTTATTTTTTTGAGCAGTGTATATAACTGTACTGTGATCTCTTATATGTTTTGCAGAGCTGATATCTTGGCCTTTGTAGAGATTTTTGGTGGCTTAATGGTTAGCACTGTTGCTTTGCAGCACTGGGGTCCTGAGTTAAAATCCTACTAAGGACAACATCTGCAAAGAGTTTGTATGTTCTCCCCGTGTTTGTGTGGGTTTCTTCCCGGTACTCTGGTTTTCTCCCACACTCCAATGACTCATAGGGAATGTAGATTGTGAGCCCCAATGGGGACAGTAAAGATAACATCTGTAAAGTGCTGTGGAATTAATGGCGCTATATCAGTGAGTAAAATAAATAGATACATTTTAGCTCAGTTGGTATATGAATCTTTGCATCACTGTGCATCAGCTATATGAAGATGCCGCAGCAGCACTATGTAGAGCGCAGCATCATCTTCATTATCTATGAGACCCAGCTCTGTGTGTAAAATAGCAGCTTTGCCCGATACTGCACCTAAGAGCAATAAATAGGACTGAGCTGTAATACTGGGCACAGCTCTGACTATGTTATTTTTATTATTATACATTTTTATAGCGCCATTTATTCCATGGCGCTTTACATGTGAATACGGGGCAAATATAGACAAATACATTAAACATGAGCAGATAACAAGGCACACGGGTACATAAGGAGGGAGGACCCTGCCCGCGAGGGCTCACAGTCTGCAGGGGATGGGTGATGAAACACTAGGAGAGGGTAGGGCAGGTTGTGCGGCGGTTCAGTAACTTCATGTTATATAGTCGTGTTCACTTCTTGTGACCTACAGGTACACAAAGATATTACATATTCACCATGTGACATGTGGGCCTCTGTACCTTCAAATGCCAGGGCTGAATTTTAGTCCCAGTCCGGCCCTGTGTGTATGCTTGGCTCAGCAGTCAGCTATTCCTCCAGACCCCAGTGTATAGGTGTATGCTTGGCTCAGTAGTCAGCTATTCCTTCAGACCCCAGGGTACATGTGCATGCTCGGCTCAGCAGTCAGCGATTCCTCCAGGCCTCAGGGTACAAGTAATGGCTGGAGCAAGGCCGCCCAACCCCCACAGCAAGGCCTGAGCGGAGGCTAGCATGACAAGGGGTTGGAGGAGGGTATTTAGGGTAATTGGGAGGAGGGTCTAGGTATGGGGGGTAATATGGGGATAGCTGGGGGGTGGGGCCTGTCAGTTTCCGCTCTTCAAGCCCCCGGAGCACATCTCCTACCATGTCGGCATTGGACCGGGTCTTGGAGAGCCTCAGGGCAGCGGCTGCCTCGCACCTTGATGGCTGGCTGGAGGCGCAGGTGGCAGGAATCATCAGCGGGAGCCAGGCTACAGCGGCGTCCCCGAAGATGCAGGCCCCCGGAGAGACTGTCCCCAGATATGGCTCCCAGGGGCCCCCGCAGGCACAGGAGCCTCTACCGGGACCCTCCAGGCCGGGCGCCGGTGAGTAGCGGTGCCAGCAGGCCGGGGAGGAATCCTATCGCCGGGCGGGCCCCATCGGCGGCTGCTAGACCTCAGTCTCGAGCTAACAGGGGGGCGGGGCCAGCGCGTGCCGGACAGCAAGGGAGGCGCAGCAGTGGGGGGGGGGGGGGGCGCAGCGGCGATGCTCCTGTCGCACGGCCTGTCTCTCCTCTTACGAACAGCGATGGAGCCAGCAGGGGTGCGGACGGTTATGGGCAGCCCAGCTATGTGCCGGTCCTGTCACCGGGAGCTGGGAATTATCCGGCCCAGCTGGACAACTGAGGGGGCACAGCGGGACTTGGCCGGAGGTTCAGGACTGCCAAGCACTCCGGCCAGAAGCAGAGGGACACCCCATTCTCCAGCGGCGGCACCGGGTTATTCGCATGAGGCGCAGCGATTGCAGCAGGTTTTGCCGAGTCAGCAGGTCGGGCAGCAGGGACGCCAGGAGACCGGCAGTCCGGCTGGAGGGGTCACAGCCTCCTCGCAGCCCAGTGACTATATGTCTGTGTCTAGTCCATGTATTCAAAACATTTCCGTACCGGTGGCTGGTGGTACGCGGGGTAGTATGGCAGGTGCAGATGTGGCGAATGGGGCTGCCGTTGCGGGGGGGGGCAGGTGTGCAGGAGGTGTTACATAGCGTACAGGCTTTATTTTCTAGGTTGGATAGGGGTTTATTGGAGCAGAGGCAGCTAGCTGCTTGGGTAGCCCCTTGCGGGCCCCCGGTTGGTGTGGTGGAGACAACGCAGGTGCAGGCGTCGCCGGTTTCCATGTCGGTGCAGACGGAAAAGGAGAAGGAATGCAGGGTGCATCTTGATGATAGGGCTCACGGGGAAGTCTATGTATGTTTTGAAGGTCCTTTGGGGGCCCATCTTAAAAAGGAAGTGAAAGAGAAAATCGGTAAAGATGAATATGTTGAGATTTTTTCGTTGCTTCCGCTAGAGAAGTTTAATGTGGATAAGGGCAAAAAAGAAGAAAGCAAGAAAGAGGATGAGGAAAAACGGAGGTGGCGTCTGATACCGCAGACGTTCTCGAACTGGCTGCAGGCGTTTGCGATTTTAGCCAGCGTGATTGCCGAAAAGGCTCCGAAGAACAGCGCTGGGTTGTTCTGTTATATGGATTCCATCGGTGAGGCTTATCGGGTTTACAGGGGGCAGGCATGGCTCAGGTATGATGGGCAATTTTGGCAGCGGAAAGCTATCCGGCCTGCCATAAGGTGGGATCAGAAGGATATCGGTTTGTGGCTGAGGGTCATGGCGCAGTATAAATTCGGGCATTCCTTTCATGGAGGATCCGGATCCTCGGGTCAGGCTAACCAGGCCAGTGGTTCAGGTTCCGGGGCCCAGTCGGGTAATTCGAGAGAGAGTAAGCCGGGATTATGTTGGCAGTTCAATGAGGGGCAATGCAAGTTTGGGGCCAGCTGCAAATTTAAGCATCTCTGCTCCCATTGTAGCAGCTCCTCGCATGGGGCTGCTAAATGTTTTAAAAAAGGCAAGCCCAAGTCAGGGGCTGATAATACCCAAAGGGGCGACTCCAGTGAGTTTGAAAAAGATGGCCCCTTATCTAAGTAGATACCCAGATAAGGAAAAGGCCAAATTAATATTTTCAGGTTTTAAGGATAGTTTCGTGATACCGGCACCTAGTTTTGTGGTGCCGCAAGGGGTTAAAAATTTGCGTTCTGCCTTGTAACACAGTACGGTGGTCACTGAAAAATTAGGGAAGGAAGTGTCGTTGGGTCGTATGGCGGGCCCGTTTGAGGTACCACCGTTGCCGGATTTAGTTGTGTCACCGCTTGGGGTCGTGCCTAAGAAAGAGCCAGGAAAATTTTGTCTAATTCATCATTTGTCCTACCCGCGTGGGTTGTCCGTCAACGATGGTATAGCGCCAGAGCTTTGCTCGGTGGTATATGTATCTTTTGATGAAGTGGTGGCTTGGGTGCGCAGGTCTGGGAGAGGGGCGCTGTTGGCGAAAACGGACATTAAATCAACTTTTCGTTTGTAGCCGGTTCACCCCTCCAGTGTTAGGCTGTTAGGTTGTTTTTGGAATGGTGGGTTTTTCGTGGACAGGTGTTTACCGATGGGTTGTTCCTTGTCCTGTGCTTTATTTGAATCGTTTAGTTCATTTTTGGAGTTGGTGGTCCGTGATGTGTCCGGTTGTGATTCTGTTATCCACTACCTGGACAATTTTTTGTGCGTCGGCCCAGCAGCCTCTGATCGTTGCCAGAGGTTGTTGAGCACAGTTCAGTGGGTGGCTGATCTTTTCGGTGTCCCGTTGGCACCGGGAAAGACTAAAGGCCCAGACACGTTTCTTTCGTTTTTGGGCATTGTGATCGACACGGTGCGGTGGGAGTTTCGTTTGCCGATGGAGAAGGTGGAAGGTCTTCGGGCTGATGTGGCCAGGGCCTGTCGTTTAAAAAAGTTGTCTCTGCATGAGGTGCAGTCATTGTTGGGGAAGCTTAATTTTGCGTGTAGTGTCTTGCCCATGGGGACAGTTTTTTCCAGAAGGTTAGCAAGTGCTACGGCTGGAGTGCGTGCCCCTCATCATTTTCTCAGATTGTCTGCAGAGGTGAGGGAGGATTTGGTTGTTTGGAATAGGTTTTTGACGGACTATAACGGACGCTCATTGATGATGGATGAGGTGACGGATAGCGACACGCTGGAGTTGTTTACGGATGCCGCGGGGGGCATTGGTTTTGGAGCATATTTTCGGGGGCAGTGGTGCACAGAACAATGGCCTGAGGCTTGGATTGCTGCCGGCTTGGTCAGGAATATTGCATTGTTGGAGATTTTTCCCATCCTTGTGGCGGTCTATTTATGGCATAAAGACTTCCGTAATAGGCATGTGCGCTTTAATTGTGATAACATGGGTGTCGTTTGTGCTATCAACGGGCTTTCTGCATCATCGCCTCCTGTGGTGCGCGTGCTGAGGCAGTTGGTTTTGTCATGCTTTGCATTGAATGCGCAGGTGACGGCATCCCACTTGCCAGGTTCTCACAATGCCATTGCTGATTCTCTTTCTCGTTCGCAGTTTGACCATTTCCGATCGTTGGCCCCGAAGGCCGATGTCGTTGGCTTGAGATGCCCTGCGGAGCTTTGGCAGGTGGTATTCGAGATGCTGAAGGTTTGATTAGGTTGTCGCTGGCGCCTAGAACTTGGGATGCCTATCAGGCAGTGTGGTCATCCTGGGAGGGGTTATTGGCGGCAGGGCATTATGAGGCGAGTGCGGAGGATCAGGTGGGGGCATTATTATCCTGGTTAAGTGTGTGGGCAGCGGAAGGTTGGTCCGCGGCTAAGGTGTCACGTACTTTAGCGGCGCTAGCCTTTGGTTTTAAATTAAGGGGGCAGAAAGATCTGTCGAAGGTCTTTTTGGTAAAGCAGGTGGTAAGGCGTCAGGGTCATGGTGATACTAGGCGCCCGGTTTCGTTTGCTTTGTTGGAACGTTTGGGGGGATTTTGCCTTCCGTATGTTCATCGGAATTCGAATGCAGTCTCTTCAGGTTGGCATTTTCGCTTGCATTTTTCGGGGCGCTTAGACTGGGGGAGCTGGTTGCTCCAAGTAAACATGTGTTGGGGGGCATTTTAGCAAGGGATGTGTTATTGTCTCCTGATAGGGTGGAATTTTGGTTGCGGAGGTCAAAAACGGATCAGGAAGGTCGGGGTCAGAGAGTGGTATTGGGAAAGGTTGCGAGTTCGGTTATGTGTCCGGTGAATTGTTTAGCTAATTTTTGTAGGCTGAGGCCAATGGGGGAAGGGGCTTTATTGTGTCATGCCGATGGTACGTTTCTGTCCAGATATCAATTTACGGTGGTTTTCAGGAAGGCATTGAGATTATTGGGGCTGGACAGTTCGTGCTTTGCTCCTCACTCTTTTCGTATCGGGGCGGCAACAGAGGCCGCTTTGGGCGGTTTGGGTAGTGAGGACATTCGCCGAATTGGGTGGTGGCAGTCCAATAGGTATCGCAGTTATGTTAGGCTGCATCGGGTTACCGTGGAGCAGTAATACCTCGTGATCTGGGGGTATTTGCTTGCTGTGATGTTTAAGTGTTGTTTTTTGTTGTTTCAGGGTCTCCGCCGGTATTGGTGTGGATCTTCGGTCACTCGTTCATTCACTGGGGAGCCTTGCGTGCGGACGTGCAGAGAGAGGGGAGACAACTGGGTTTCGAACGAGCGGTGGCTGTGGTTCGGTGGTTGGGTTTCCGGGGTATGCTCTGGAGCGGAGTTTTGAAAGAGGTGCACAACAGCGCGAGTTTGGACAGGGCACCGGATATTTTGGTGTTGCACGCCGGGGGGAACGACCTTGAGGTCCGACCTTTCAGGGAATTAATCAGGGACATCAAACAGGATTTGCTGCGGTTGTGGGTGTTGTATCCTGGCCTTACTGTCGTTTGGTCGGAAATTGTGCCACGTTCTCGTTGGCGGAACATGCGATCTTGTGTTAAAATTAACAAGGCCAGGGTGAAGGTGAACAGGGCGGTGTCGGCGTTTGTGTCAGGGAACGGGGGTGTGGCGGTGCGGCATTTCGAATTAAAAAAGGGTGAAGGTGGTTATTGGTTGGCGGACGGTGTGCATTTGAATGCGGTGGGTAGTGATCTTTGGGTTTTAGGCCTGCAAGAAGGGATTGAAAGGACCATGGCTTTTCGGCTTGGGGGGTCTCGGGCCTTTGAGGTGGTCATCGGCCCTCGTTGTGGCGGTTGGGGGGAGTCCTTGGAGTTGGTGGAAATTGGTTCTGGGGATCCAACGGCATATGGGCTCCCTGTTTTTCGGAGTTTAACAGGTTTTGGATCTGGTGAATTGTGGTGGGGACTTTCAGCTGGGTGGCCGAATCCCCGTGAAGTTTTCGTGAAGTTAAACCCTTGGGTTTATTGGTGGTCCCAAACCAGGGTGGTAACGGCTGGGAGTAATTATGTGTTTACTGTTATGTTCACAGTTATGTTTGGGATATACGCCAGATCCTTTGTAGCTTCAAGGACTCCTCCTAGTTCAAGAGTAATATTTACATTGTGGTTAATTGTTATTTATTCTATGTGTTAAATAAAAGGCTGCTGTGGCCAAATTATTCCAAAGATAATTCTTGTTTTGTGTTTTGTGGGAATGGGAATGGGGAGGGGTAACGGAGAAAAAGGGAGGTGATCAAGGGTAAAAAGGTGGTCACCTGGTATGCCCAGTGTCTCGACAATACCATTGTCATATGTATTCTTGGCTCAGCAGTCAGCTATTCCTCCAGACCCCAGTGTAGAGGTATATGTTTGGCTCAGCAGTCAGCTATTCCTCTAAACTTCAGTGTACAGGTATATGCTCGGCTCAGCAGTCAGCTATGCCTCCAAACTTCAGTGTACAGGTATATGTTTGGCTCAGCAGTCAGCTATTCCTCCAGACCCCAGTGTACAGGTGTATGCTTGGCTCAGGAGTTAGCTATTCCTCCAGACCCCAGGGTTAATGTGTATTCTTGGTTAGGCAGAGCATGCATGTGTTTTCAACACAGCATAAGAGAGAAATTCAACATTTTCAATCCTTCTATTTTTCCGACATCATTTGTCAACAACCTGGAGTCCAAACACATGTAAGATAAACTACTGGTTCATTATTGGTGGGATGACTTCTGACGATGCTTTGGACCGATCTGTATGTGCTTTTTTGTCTTTAGCGAAAATAATCGTCTTTCATTTGTCAATTAGTCTAGTGGTTGGTAACGTAAAGACAAAAGAGCTGAAAGAGAAATGTAAAAGTATCAAAAGAAAACAAAATGCAGAGCCAGCATTTCATGTTTTCCTTTTCTATTTTTCTTTAACTAAGAGCACAATAAAAATAATTGTTTAAAACAGAACATATGTCCATATGATTCATATGTGTTTGACTCCCTTGAAGTAAACCCAAAGTGTTCTTTAGCTTTTTGCAGCAAAACGTTACTGACTCTTTTTTGAGCTTGCCACTAGCTTGCTAGACAGACATACTGTATCCATAAGATCATACAGACCATATTTAGTTCACTACATTAGATGACCCTAGAGCAATCTTTAGCTTTTGTTGGAAAGCATTTATCCTCTCTCTCTGAACCGGCCACTCTAGAATGCATCGAGACTTGAACATTCCTCTTCTCAGATGTATGCTGTGATTTAGCTTGTAATCGGGAATGTCCTCTAGAAATAGGAGAATGATGGAGTCCATGCTCTGATCAATAGCTTGCTGCACAGCCTGTTGTATCTTGAACCTTGAAGACACAAAACAATAGTTTTGTAATTTAAAATAACGCCACAATATATCCTTATATTTCCATAAATCGACCACTATTCTGCCATTGTTATTTCTATCACACTGTGGAATAAATTACAATTCCATTGTCTTCTCCTTGGAGCTAACATCTCTTGGTACATGTATCAGAAGTAGAATATGTGGTTAGTAAAAAAAATGTTTTTATGACTTCTTTGTGAACAACATGGACTAAAGAAGAGCAATGTCTAGCTGAGCCAAGCCGAAGGATGATAATGGACTTTATCTAGTCACTTCACAAACATTCTGGACAGAGGTGGCCACTTGGTTTTTTACTTGTGTTAAACTATAAAAGTGTGCTGCTTATCTGATAGTTAGGCTAAGTTCACATTTGCATTCGGCAATCCTGCGTAGGGCTGCGTACTTTTTCCCTTCATATCCGCACAGCTGCGCATGCATCCGGCGTACGTATCTTTAACATTGGGTACGCAGGGACATGCATTTGTCTACGGGTGCATTCACATGCGTCGTTTTGACGTGCCCGCCAACCGCACGGGAACGCAACATGTTGCGTTCGGCTGCACGTCAAAATGACACACGCGGATGCATCCGCAAACGCATGTCCCTGCGTACCCAATGTTAAACATACGTACGCAGGACGCATGCGCAACTGTGCAGATATGACGGGATAGGCAGGGCTGCCAAAAGCAAATGTGAACCCGGCCTTAGTGCTGCGCTCACTTATTACATCTAAGTGCATATTACTCTGCTACTTAATGTAATGAGAAAAAAAGGATTTGCTACCGTGTTAGCCAGTTTAAAAAAGAATTCTCTCAGTGGGAAGAACAAGACAATATTGTAGTTCTAATACCTTTTAATGGCTAATAAAAATAAGAAATGATGTTACAAAGCAAGCTTTCGAGACTTCTTAGGTCTCTTCCTCCGGCATGGTATGACAAAATATCTGAAGAAACACAAATATATGCACACAAAAAAAAGCATTTGTTTTTTTTTGTATGCATATATTTGTGTTCCTTCTGATATGTTAGGCTACTTTCACACTGGCGTTTTTTGCCAGACGTCGCAATGCGTCGTTTATGGCAAAAAAAACCATAGATGCCCCATAGACGGTTGCGCCGTGTTGTGGCGGACCGCCGGGAGCAAAAACGTTACATGTAACATTTTTTGCTCCTGACGGACTGCTTTTTCCGACCGCGCATGCGCGGCCGGAACTCCGCCCCCACCTCCCCGTACCTCACAATGGGGCAGCGGATGCGCCGGAGAAATGCATCCGCTGCACCCGTTGTGCAGTGAGTCAAACGCTAGCGTCGGAATCTCTGCCCGACGCATTGCGACGGGGAGATTCCGACGCTAGTGTGAAAGTAGCCTTAGCCGTTAAAAAGTATCATAGCTGTAAAATTATCTTTTTTTTCCCACTCAGAGCATTGTTTTAGTGTAATAAATTACCTTTCTATTAATTTGGAACAGCTGTCATCACATTGGTTTATTATCCACAATAATGCCATTGATGTCCATGTCAGGTTTAGCTTTATCAACCACAAAAAGGCCCCCAAAGTATTAGACAGGCCATATAATATTTTGTTTTAAAAACATATATTTTTATTTATATCAAAAGGATAAAACCTTAATTCAAATACACAATCAATTAAAAAAATGCCTCCGATCTAAAACAAATCACGTGTGGCTACACAGATAATTGTATAATATAACCTATGTGGCAAATGTGGTGTTTCTATAGACATTACCATGAAATTCTTAGATAATATCCCAAATGACCTGAAGAGAAACCCCTATCAAAGTACTTTAGTGCATATACACAGCTAGTTATACAATACAACCTATAAGGCACGTATTAAATAAGCCTCAAATGGCGTTCTTGTAGATATTACAATAATATTCCCAGTTAATATCCCAGTAAAATAACCTGAGCAGAAATCCTTGCCAAAGTGCTTCAGTGCATATGCTGATTATGGGCTCTTACAACCACTATAACAAAGTTTATCTGGTCATAGTTACCTCCGTGCAACCACACGAGACGTGCACAAACCCCGGGGTTTTTTTTCCAGCTTCAGTGAAAGCAACTTCTAATGGACTTGGTAATCCTATGCTAATAGCCCTGTTCTGGACATCAAGGCAGCACATTATCTAGCCCAGTGTTCTCCAACTCCGGTCCTCAAGAGCCACCAACAGGTCATGTTTTCAGGATTTCCTTAGTATTGCCCAGGTGATCATTACATTAGTTGGAAAGGCAAGAATTCCATCACCTGGGCAATACTAAGGAAATCCTGAATACATGACCTGTTGGTGGCTCTTGGCGACCGGAGTTGGGGAGCACTGATGTAGCCAAATCTGCTGCCAGACCATTCTAGTGTGGAGAGCTTCAATCACACTAGAAGGGCAGGATTATAGCATCTGTTGCTACATAAGGTGCCACCCAGATGACTAGTAGAGGGTGATTAGCATAAGGCTTTAAAGTACCGTAGTTTTGGATATAAAGCTGAACCTGACCACGACTTCAGAGGCAAAAATTAAATAGCAAGAAGAAAACAGAATAATCGCAAGAGGGTGGTTGGTAGGTAGTCTCAAGTTTGGATTTATCACTTACCCATTACTGCTGGTCTGACTGAGACCCCAATGATCCTGAGAACTGAGGCTCTGAAGAGTTGCATGTGATTGGAGCGGTGCTCGATCATGGACACTGCCACTCCATTCATTCTTAATGGAACCATCGGAGATAACCGAGCCCTGTGCCACGATGATCCCTTAAGAATGAAGGGAGTGGCAGTGTGCATGATCGAGCCCCGCTCCATTCACATGGGGCTTTTCTCAGGACTAGTGGCAATGACTTTCAAACTTGAGAATACTCCTTTAATACATGTGACAAGTTCCCTTGAAGTCAGCAGAGTCTATAAATTCAGAAGGGAAGTTATATCATCAGTCCTCCTAAAATAACCTTACTTTTATCCTATTTCTTGTGTCAGTTGCCTAAACTCTTCCTCTTTTGAATTGAGTAATTGACATGTGGCTGCCATCCCAGATGTCTGGGCTTCTTACAGGTAAGCTGAATTATAGCATTCCATTTTACTGTAGACCTGAAAACAAGATGTCTTTGAACTCTATATAGTCCAGTCAGGCGTAGACATACAAAAGGGCCACTGTGCAGAAACAATATATGGGCTCTCTGCAGCCCAATAGCTCATAGTAATGCACAATTCCATCTGCTTAGAAGGTAAAAGTTTGCCTTTCAACTCATGGGCCCGTGTGCGACTGTAAGGGTTTCACCAATGGTATGTCTGCCCCTGAGTCCAGTCATTATGATTGAAAAAGTTTATGAATTATTAGCTGAAGAGCCCAGTGTTGCCTGGGCATAGTAACTAACTGTGATTAGTTATAACAAATTATAATGATTATCCTCTATCCCATAGTCCCGTGCCCATATACCCATCATACATATCCTCCATCTCATTGTCCCCTGCCCATATACCCATCATTCGCATCCTCCATTCTATAGTCCCGTGCCCATATACCCATCATACATATCCTCCATCCCATAGTTGCATGCCCATATAGCCATCATAACTATCCTCCATCCCATAGTCCCATGCCCATATTCCCATCATAACTATCCCCCATCCCATAGTCCCGTGCCCATATTCCCATCATACATATCCTCCATCCCATAGTTCCATGCCCATATACCCATCACACATCCTCCATCCCATAGTTCTGTGCCCATATACCCATTATAACATCATCTTCACCATGGCAACCATTCTGACATCATTGTCGTCATCGCAACCTATTATAACATCATCGTCACCATGGCAACCATTATGACATAATCGTCACCATTGAAACATATTATAACATCATAGCCGCCATGGCAACCGTTATGACATCATTGTCTCCATGGCAACCATTATGACATCATCGTCGATACACACATACATACACTTGTTTTCATATATATAGATTTTTAAATTGATTGGTATGAACTAGATAGTACGGTACTTTGTATCTGGACACAAACCAATACTGAATCAAGATTGGTTCATGCAGCTTTACATTATTACGCTGATTTATTATAAGGATGGCTGGACCACACACACTATCTTTTGTGTCATTACTACTTTCTTATAGATTGAAAACTTGCACAAGGCCCTCACATCTTTTGTTTGAATTGGTGAACAAAGTGTTACTCTGTAATATCTGATAATGTTTGTACATGCCCCCTCTGAATTGTAAAGTGCTGCAGAATATTTTGGTGCTATACAAACAAATTTATTTATTGTCATTATTATGAAAAAAGAAATAAATAATCACACCAAACATAATATTATAAATATACAATATAATGAATGTCCAAAATACATATGAACGTTATGAACTACTACCATAACTTGTATTTTTTGAGTTCCCATAAAAAAATCTGTAAGGATCTCAAACTGTGACATACCATTTGTCACATAACGTGTGTCCTCATATGTGTCATATTGAGCTATTAATCCACTGGCCAAAGGTCTGGTTGTGACTCCTACCTCTGCACAATGTAAAGTTAATCCATGGTTGAATGTTTTCAAGTGGCCACTGGCCACCAAATTGTACAGCAACAAATGTTAGACAGACGGTAATACTCTAGAGTCATCAATTAAGTATGCTGATATGGTATTGCACATTTCTTGTCTTCTCTTGTTTTTGCAGCAATATATTCATTGAAAAATTAAATACCGTGAGTTGACAACATTACTTGTGACAAACTTAAAGAAGATCTTTCACCAGTTTGAGCATGTTAGTCTGACCACATCATGGAATATTGGCCACATAGTTGAATAAAATGTAGTTTTGTATTTTTGAATGTCTCTTGTCCATTGCAGACATTTTAACCTAGCTTGAAAAGTTTATCAAGTCCAACTGACGTCATAGAGATTTATCTCTGGGGGTGAGTAATTCTTTCTCTGCATTAAGTCGACTAAATATAAGCAGGCAGCAACACAGGGGGAGATAATGGCTTAGAACAGGTTTCTCTGTATGAGACATGTAATGTCAGACAGTCTGCTTTTCTCACTGGTCTCATTTTGAGTTGTGTGTGATTTCAAATTTAAATGAGTAGAGCTGAGATTACTAACACCTTTCCGCTTTCATCTCATGGCAGCCAGTGTGGGAAAGTGGAATATAGCTAAGCAGACACCACTGTGAAAGGAGAGCTACAGTTGCAGAGTTTAATGCTAGCGTCCCTGCACACTGCCTCTCTCCCCTGGCAGGGACGTCGGCTCACTCACCGCCACTGACCCCATCCCACACTCTCCTCCTTACTTGTTGGCAGCTCCTGTCTGGGGAACGTCCACTGCTAGTAGATCCCTGGGCACTGTGCTTAGCACACACACTTTCTCCCCCTTAAAGGGGATACGCGCACGCTGTCCTAAAATGTCCCCAGCCAATGGCTGGGAGACACTTACTATATAAGGCACCTCCTCCTGCATGTAGGTGCCTGTGCAAAGTTGTTAGTTTGTTCCCAAACACACTTGCTAGTTATCAGGTCCCAGTTCCCTAGTTCCCGCTAGTGTTTGTCTGTCCCTAACCTCCATACTAGTACTTGACTTGTCAGACGGTATTACAGCCGGACCCATCAGCACCTGACGTGCCAGTTTGTATATCAGCTAGACCTGCCTGCACCTGTCAAGCAACAATAAATAATGTAAAAGTGTACATAGTGGTATGGAAAGTGATCTATAAAGTGTGGGGAAATTATGTAAAAAATAATAAAAAATATCATTTAATCTATATACCGACATACTCGAGTATAAGTCAAGATTTTCAGTCCTTTTTTTAGGCTAAAAGTGCCCCTCTCGGCTTATTCTCAAGTCATTGTCCTAGGGGGTCAGCGGGGGAGGAGAAGCGGTAGGAGTGGTGGCTGTCACATGATACTCTCCTGCTAACGGTGCAGTCTCTGCACTTTCCTGCTTCTCCAATGGTCTCCGATGCCCGCAGCTCTTCCTGTGTTCAGCGGTCACGTGGTACCGCTCATTAAAGTAATGAATATGGACGCGACTCCACTCCCATAGGCGTGGAGCGCATATTCATTACTTTAATGAGTGGTACCATGTGACCGTTGACCACAGGAACAAGCTGCAGGCATGCGCCAGAGGCCATCGGAGAAGCAGGGACCACGCCAGGAGGGTGAGTATAATGGGGGAGGGTGAGCCATGCGATATTCACCTGTCCCCGTTCCACCACTGGGCTCTGTCTTCCGCATCCTCTCGCTGCGAAGTTCAGGTCAGAGGGCATGATGACATGTTTAGTTCATGCCCTCTGCCTGAACAGTCACAGCAGAGACCCGGAAGACACATTGGCGCACGGCGGTGGAATGGGGACAGGTGAATATCGCAAGTGCCGGTATCCTGAGCCAGCAGCGACTCCCGCACCTGGACCCATAGCACGCCAGTGTCTCTGCCTGCTCAGGACACCGGCACCAGACCCCCAGCGACAAGAGGCAAGTATGTCTTTTTTTTAGTCACAGTAGCAGCATATGGGGCATATTATTCTATGTAGCATCTTATGGGGCCATCAACCTTTGTGCAGCATTATATGGGGCATAATATTCTATGGAGCATCTTATGGGGCCATCAATCTTTGTGCAGCATTATATGGGGCATAATAATCTATGGAGCATCTTATGGGGCTAACATTAACCTTTTATGCAGCATTATATGGGGCATATTTTAATATGGAGCATCTTATGGAGCCCATCATGAACTTTATGAAGCATTATAATGGGCGTATTTTGTATGGAGCATCATTTGGGGCCCATCATGAACTGTATGGAGCATTATATGGGGCTCCTGATTCAATATGGATATTTAAAAAAAAAATAACCTACTGTTGTCTCAATCAATTTTACTTTTATTGGTATCTATTTTTATTTTTAAAATTTACTAGTAGCTGCTGCACTTCCCACCCTAGGCTTATACTCGAGTCAAGTTTTCTGTTTTTTTGCGGCAAAATTAGGGGTCTTGGCTTATACTCGGTCGGGTTATATTCGAGCATATACGGTAAATAAAAATGAGTGTATGTGTGTATGTATGCGTATATTGGCGATGATGTCATAATGGTTGCCATGGCGACGATAATGTCATAAAGGTTGCCATGGTGACAGTTATGCCATAACGGTTGCCATGGTGACGATGATGTCATAATAAATTGCCATGGCGACAATGATGTCAGAATGTTGCCATGGCGAAGACGATGTCATAATGGGTTTATGGGCACGGAACTATGGGATGGAGGATGTGTGATGGGTATATGGGCACAGGACTATGGGATGGAGATATGTATGATGGGAATATGGCCACGGGACTATGGGATGGAGGATGTGTGATGGGAATATGGGCACAGGACTATGGGATGGAGGATGTGTATGATGGGTATATGGGCACAGGACTATGGTATAGAGGATGTGTATGATGGGTATATTGGCACGGGACTATGAGATGGAGACTATGTATGATGGGTATATGGCCACGGGACTATGGGATGGAGGATAATCATTATAATTTGTTATAACTAACCACAGTTAGTTACTATGCCCGGGGAACAGTCCTTAAATTAGCAAAAATGCCAAACTTATTCATAGCAGTATTCATTAGAATTTTGGTTAGTCCCATTCTCCAGATTTCTTCACAGAAAATCCTCCAGGTCCACAGACAGAACATCAAGCAGACCGCATCGAAAATGCAGATAGATAAATGTATGTGTATCTGATAAGATATACGATCAAAAGAACGTATCTGCACCCAAATGGTATCATTAAAACTGTCAGCTCAGCATGCAAAAAGTAAGCCCTCACCTAACCCGAGATGACGAAAAATGGAGACGCTACAGGTATCGGAAAATTGCGCACTTTTTTTTTAGCAAAGTTTGGAATTTTTTTTTACCACTTAGCTAAAAAAATAACCTAGACATGTTTGGTGTATATGAACTTTTAATGACTGGGAGAATCATAATGGCAGGCCAGTTTTAGCATTTAGTGAACCTAGCAAAAAAGCCAAACAAAAAACAAGTATGGGATTTGACTTTTTTTGCAATTTCCCCGCACTTGGAATTTTTTGTTCCCGTTTTCTAGTTCACGACATGGTAAAACCAATGGTGTCGTTCAAAAGTACCACTTGTCCTGCAAAAAATAAGCCCTCACATGGCCATATTGATGAAAAAATTTAAAAGTTTTGGCTCTGGGAAGGAGGGGAGCGAAAAACGAAAATGCAAAACTAAAAAAAGCTCCGGGTTAAGGGGTTAATAGTGTCAACCTCATCTGCCCTCAGTCTTCACTCTACCATACCAGTAAGCACTAATAGAATTCTATTCCCTCATGCTCCATACTTTTTTTTGTAGAGATCCCATCTCACAATTATATATATTGGGTAGTAGTTGAATTGGTCAGGGAGCAGAGGCATCCCTTACACTAAGCACTCTGTTTCTTATTATTTTTCTATTTTAATTGATTCAAAATTTATTATAACAAAGATTGATTTATCTTTTAACCATAGTTTTGTTCCTTTCTTGGGCTAGTAACATTCAGATTAGGTAGCAAAAACCTGGTGATATATTTCATTTAACCATCATTGCAACATGTTAGAAATTCTAAGGTCTGACTAAGGCAAATTTCAAACATGCTATTGATTTGTGCAATTTGTACCCATATATGTAAGTAAATGCATTTATGTATATTATAAAGCACTTACCTTTTACACCACTGGTCTTTTAAGAAATAATGCGTTATAACGAAAATAACCTTTCTGCTTTTTTTGATGCTGTTGACAATTAGTTGTAATTGAGATAATCCAGCTTCAAAATCTCTTTCCTCAAAACAGAATTTAAAATTGCTGTTCTCGTCTTCTTCAAGAGGAAGCAGGTATCGATCGACCCAAGACATGTCTTTCTTGGCATGAATGATATAAGCATCGTAATCAAAGTTTTGGTTACCTGGGTCAATTTCTTTAAATCCGAGTATTTTGCTTTCCAAAACATTCCAGTAAAACTTAATTCTCCAGCCTTGGAAGTTTAGCAGCAAAACCAAAATCATTATGGAACTTGTAATGGTAAAGCTAAAGATAAAAAATGCCTTAAAAGGAGCATGGTCTTTGCAAGGTGAATTATCAAATTTCTCAACCAAGACACCATGGTAATTGTTGGGTGTATTACAGATATACTGCAAGTCTCGACCTGGCACGCTTGTATTGGTTGTATTAAGCCAATTTGCAAACCAAGCTATGCTTTCACACGTGCAATCAAATGGGTTACTGCCCATACTTAAATTTTTGAGGCTACTGAAAACATTTTTGAAAACATTTTCTTCAACGGAAGTTATTAGATTTTTATGTAAGTCGAGTTCAATTAGTGATCCTTGATCCTCAAAGATTGATGGTGGCAATATATAAATGTTGTTTTCCCCCAAGTTTAAGATGTTTAAGTTTGAAAGCCCTTTAAGAGCCTTAGCAGGTATCTCATCAAAGCCATTGGAAAGTAGGTCAAGTATTTCCAGCTTCTGGAGTCCTTTTAAAAATAATACTGGACCACCCGGATTAGCTTTCTTCCATAATCGAGCAAGATTATTATGTTGCAAACTTAGAATTCTTAAATTATAAAGACCACTGAAAAAATCTTCATCCATGTTAGCGATATTGTTGTTGCCGAGATCTAGATGGGTTAAGTTGAATAAACAGTAAAAAGGAGAATTGCTTGGGCTTTTAAAAGTTAATGCTGTCTTCCTGAGGTTGAGCTTTTCAAGGGTACGGATACTACAAAATGAGCTACTTGCTAAAATTAAACGTTTGTTGTATGAAAGATATATCTGTTTAATACTGCGAAGACCTTCAAATTCCTTGCCGGTAAAGAATTGGTCAATCTGGTTAATACCTAAATCAAGCACTTCAAGGTGTTGTAGACCATGAAACGCTCCAGATTCGATTCCAGTTAAGTCGGTTTTTGACACATTCAGTGATATTAGGGATGAATTTGAAAGAGATAAAAATGTTGTATTTGTAAAAGTTTGAAACGTGCATCCACTGAAGCTTAGGTTTGTTAAGCTCATCAGACCAGTAAAAGCATGCTCAGAAAAGTACATTTTTTTATTTTGCTCCATATTCAGGTATTTCAGGTTTGGAAGCCATTGAAATGAAAAGTCATCGATTCTGGCATCTTTGGAACTGCTAAAAAACTTTTTTAAATTCAAGTATGTCAGATTTGATAAACCATTAAAAGCTCTGGAGCTTAGATGACTAATTTGATTTTCTTCTAAGTTCAACATTTCTAAAGACCGCAAATAAATAAACGAATCATTATCAATCTGTGACAAGCTGTTTTTGGAAATATCCAGACTTATTAAATTGGTGGAGTTTAAGCCTTTAAATGTTGTATTGTGTATTCTTGTAAACTGAGAATTAGGCAGATTAAGGACCTTAATTTGTGTTCCGGCCAATTGTGAGCAAAGATCCTCTATTAATTTAAAACTAAGTGACATGTTGGCCATGGTAAGTGTATGAAGATTTGTCAATTGTTGAAAACAGTCCAGGTGAATCTATAAAGAGAAAGTATTGATTAGAGTATAGTATATGCAAAACTCAGGTTTAATTTTAAAGTGTACAGTCACTTCTGTCGAATTTGCAGAGGAAATTGTCATAATAACAATATTGATGCCCATTGCCCTGCATTTTCACTAGCTTTCACCTCTTCATGCTCCATCTTTTATTTTCACTTGTCTTAGCGCTATTAAGTGAAAACTAGATGTGAGTCCTGCTTCCTGCTCCCATGTCTGTTCAGAAACAGCAACATAGAGCACAGTAGTACTGAGCGGTGTAGCTGTGAATCCAAAATTGGACAAAAACTTGAAAGGTACAAAACGGGCTCTGTTTTTCTCTCTGTCTCTCTCTATGTTTGCTCCTCCTCCTTTTTCAACAAATTTCAATAGATAGGATACTGTACATGGTATCTCAATTACATTCATTTTAGAAGTTTTCAAAATAAATGTTGAGTTCAAGAGAAGGGGGGAAATAAAAAGCATCTCATAACTGGAGAAAAAAAGCACGTTACAAAATGTAGGCGGTTTGTTTGCACTATGGATTTATGCAGTTTGTTTAAATGGCAGTGACCTCCAAGTACCTATCTCACATACAGTTCTGCAGACACATAGACAAATAAAATATCCCTTTAAAGCAATAAATGTATAAATGATCTCAGTTTTTTAAACTACCCTGGGTAAAACTTGGAAAAAAAAGATATGAAAGGCAAAAGAGACAAAAATCGCAGCATCAAAAACGCGATAAAAATACACAAGTAGCCTAATTTAAAATAATAAGTGTAGAAATGGCGCAGAAATTTAGCAGTATCAAAAACTCACCAAAAACTCCTCGCGTTAACGTAATGGTGGTTAAGAGGTGCAACATAAGTCAAAATGTACAATTGGTGGAGAAAGGTTGAACTTGATGAACCTAGGTCTTTTTTCAACTTAAACATGTGAACAGCAGTGTCATCCTGAAATTGCTGTCCATTGTGTTTATTTTGTGGGGAACTTGTGATCCTTTAGGCTGCAGTCACACTAGCAGTATTTGGTCAGTATTTTACATCAGTATTTGTAAGCAAAAACCAGGAGTGGAACAATTAGAGGAAAAGTATAATAGAAACATATGCATCACTTCTGCATTTATCACCCACTCCTGGTTTTGGATTACAAATACTGATGTAAAATACTGACCAAATACTGCTAGTGTGACGGCAGCCTAACAGGCGGAATCTGGGCAGTATCCGCCTGAAAACGAAGCCATGTGCACATACCCTAAGATTGGCTATGGTCTAAAAAAAAAATCATCACATGCATGCGTCAGGGGAAGACAAGACTTCAAGTTTTCAGTGAAACAAATGCAGGAAGAATGGCTCATTTGCAGAAGTCTAAAGAGAAGTTATTTATGTTATTCCTCAATTTGTACTTTCACGGTTTACACCTGGAGAAGCTATAAAGTAAAAAACAAATCAGTATTTTTTAATTGAAATTGCACAGTGTTCTCGTTAATGAGGGTCAGATGGTTTTTTTCCACTATAATACGATTCATTTACACAACCGTATTTTCATTGCGAGTGCTGTCCTTGGAAAAAACCTGATCTTACCCAGACAGCAAGCATTCAGTGCAATATTTTTAATAGGGTTTTTCTGACGACTCGGATCCGTTTTTTTCACATGGACCGAATGTCTGCATGAAAAGAGAAATCGCAGCATGCACTAGTCTTTTCTGTATTTTGGATGATACTCGCCTATTTAAGTCCGTGGGTTTGAAAAATAAATTGGATTCCATACAAATCCACCATATAGCATCCCATTTTAAAGCATACATTGCAATACTTAGCACTGGAAACTGTATTTGGTCTTGTACATGTGGCGCCCTTCAATGTCAGGCATTGCAAATGTCCATGAACTTTGATGGTGTGAGAAGCCAGCTCTTCAGCCCTTTTTACACAGACAATTAGTGTTAGGCTGCCGTCACACATTCAATATTTGGTCAGTATTTTACATCAGTATTTGTAAGCCAAAACCAGGAGTGGGTGATAAATGCAGAAGTGGTGATGTGTTTCTATTATACTTTTCCTCTATTTGTTCCACTCCTGGTTTTGGCTATAAATACTGATGTAAAATACTGACCAAATACTGATAGTGTGACGGCAGCATAAGAGTTATTGTGAAGTCTGGTGGGTAGCAGCTCCCTCAGGAGAACGACCGAGCCCAGGAGAATCAACCCTGCGCCCCTGGGATTGAGTGGTGCTGGAGGTCCATATTGGAAGACCACGAACATACCAAACTCTCAACAATTACTAAAGAACATAGACCAACTATACCACATGGCTGATGTGGTGTCCTTGGTAAATTATACACATACAAAGTTCAGGGAGATATGGAACCCCTGGATTACCTCCAGAGAGACGTCAAAGTCAAAAAAGGAATATACCTCCCTGACACCAAAACTAAAACATGATGCGCCCTCCTCTTATCCCCCCTACCTCCATTCCCTTATGTGTGCCCCCTCTATCTTTGTCTGTGTACTTTTCTACTTTCTCCTCCCCCCCCCTTTTTACTATAGCTTTTATTATAAAGCAACCAAATTCAGTTCCCTGGTTAAAAAAAAAAAAAGTTCTAGACCTTATCTGTATTTACTCATTATTTTATATCTAGTTCAAGCTTAAGAGGTACATATTTTGAACGATAGACATTCTCGAAATCCATCTGTTTGTCATAACAGCTGTAATGGTTATACTCATTTCTTTGAGCTGTTGGTTGTAAAAGTTGTGATTATTCGCATTAAAATTCTATAAAAAGAACATTGAAAAGAAAAGAGGCGCTGGAGGTCAAGGAGGCCAGCCAGTGTCTTTGCTGTGGTCACTGTCGGAACTCCAGCAAACTCTGTGCTGCCACATGGGACATAGTATCCTGCTCAGTTTAAGGAATGTCCATTTGCCAGACGACCTTAGAGGAGAGGTGTCTTGATATGAACCTTAGTTGCCAGTGGGAAAAGAGCTGAGGTACTTTCCTGTAAGCCTGAGGTACCGTGTATGCCAAGGTCCAGGCGAAGAGGAAAAGTTTTAGTGCACGTACAGTATAGGGCTATATGCGGCAGGAGTGAGGAGAACCGCTACATATTACCAGAAAAGAGCCGGGCTCATCAAACCATGAGAGGCTTTTGGCTCAGTGTACTGAATAACTGTGGAGAGATTTCTTAATCAACATCATCATCATCAATTGCTCGAGTAAAAGCAAGTTTTTTTTCCTGCTGCAACTGAGGTCTGGACATTGTTTATTGAGACTGGTTGATCATTGATCCCTTCCCCAACTTTCCCCATTTTATTATGCTGAGGACGGCCTGCTAGCGGCATTACTCCTCGGCTCGATGGAGGCCTACCAAAACATACATTTTATAAACCACTAATGTATAAATATGGATGCCATATTGATGTAAAAAAGGACATACAGATACGGATGGATGAAAATACAGAAGAAAATAGAGCAGTTTTTAAAAAAAACACTTTTGAGCTTAGCCTAATAGTTCTTTCTGTGTGTAAAAACTACAACATAACAGATCATTGGGTCACACATCAGCTAAGCAGATCAGAGTACCATCAAGAATAATATGATTGTATGCATGATTTTCATGTAGAGGGTGAACACCAAATGATGTAGAGAAGATCGGGCAAACAAAAACACAGTCCTCCACTACGCAACAGAAAAGGGCTTCTATTGAATTTTTAGTGTGTGACCCTCTTACCTTTTAGTTTGCCACCTTACCTCTTTCACAGGGTTGGATGAAAGATCGAGCTTCTGCACAGAGTTGTTTCCAAGAAACTTGAAATCCTCATTCTTCAGTTCTTTAATCATATTATGTGAAAACAGAAGCTCGAAAAGCTTTGGTAGCTGCCCGTTGTTTCCTAAAGTTGTAGATGTCATTTTGTTGTGCGACACATCTAGAATGCGCAAGTTCTGTCAAGAATAATACCAGGGGTTTAATCACACTGATAGAAAACAAAAATGGTCATGAAAAAAAAATTGGCTAAGATCATTGAAGTGGTTATTATTAATAATAATAACAATAATCATCTTTATTTTTATATAGCGCTAACATATTCCGCAGAGCTTTACAGTTTGCACACATTATCATTGCTGTCCCTGATGGGGCTCACAATCTAGATTCCCTAACAGTATGTTTTTTGTAATGTGGGAAGAAACCAGAGTACCCAGAGGAAACCCACGCAAACACGGGGAGAACATACAAACTCCTTGCAGATGTTGTCCTTGGTGGGATTTCAACCCAGGACCCCAGGGCTGCAAGGCTGCTGTGCTATCCACTGAGCCACCGTGCTGCCCCTGTTATTGCAACATAGCATGCGAATATGTGATAACTCTGATCGCTGAGGGTCCCAATTGCCTTTACGAATAGAGCTCTTAAGTGCCTTGTTGGATTGCCGTTAATGGTGCACATGCACACCACAGTTCACTTCATTGTCTACAAGACTGCTGGAGATAGCTGAGATCTCTACTCTCCAACAGTCCCAAAGACAATTACTAGCACTCATGACATTGGGACATTTCAGATCCCCTTTCTCTGGAATGGTGGGTGTCCCAAGAGTGAGATCCCCAGCGGTCACCAAGTTATCACCTGTCCTGTGGATATTTGATACTATTCTAAGTTGCGAGAACTCTTTAAAAATGAATGAACAGTACCTGAAGATTTTCAAATGGGTTCCCCAAAATGTCTTTTATTCCATTAGAATTTAGTCTCAGCTCCGCAAGACCTGTGCAGTAAGTGAAGACTTTTTCGGAAATCTTGGTAAATTCGTTGTGTTGTAGGTTTAGTATCTTAAGCAATGGCAGTTGTTGACATAAGGCTGATTCCAGAATATGGAGAGTATTATAACCAACATCTAGATGCTGAAGTTGATCATATCTAGAGAGATTGGCTGCAGGCAGTGACTTTAGTCGATTGTGAGAAAGGTCTAAGATTTTAATAGTCAACGGAAGGTCAGAGGGTATAGTATATAATTCCAAGTGACTACAGTCAGCTTCCTCTGTTGTGACTTTACAATGATTTTCAGACATGACGGGTACCATGAATACGATATACATAGTACATAGCGCACATATGGTGGAGGATAGATACGCCTGTTCCATTTTGTTTCTGTTAAAAAACATACAAAAATATTATCAGATTTATACAACAATTAAAACACACAGTGGCATAACGTAATTTATGGGGGAAGGCAAATATATTATGCCCCCTACCTCATGAACCATTAACACTTCCTGAGCACCTTCTAGTATTGAACCTCTTATTCTCCAAGCACATGGATTGGATTTTAAGAAAATACTGATGAAATAATAATTTGCCTGATAAACCTTTAGTTTTTTCCTTATTTTGATGAAATCGGAAATCAAATTGTAAAAATAAAAATGTATGCATTGTTAAAATAATTTGTATTTTTTAATTACAGTATTTATTTTAATAAAACTGGAAACGACATCTTGCGCAGAAAGAGGTGCAATGGATTTACAGGTTGGAAATGCTTTGGCCCTGATTCATCAAAGCAATTTCACTGGAATTCTGGTGTGAACTGCTTTGAAAAGTTACAAAATCATCAAGACTGGTGAAAAAATTGGGGACCAAAGTCCATTTGTCTTAATTAACATATCATTTTTTTCCTTGTTCTGTAATTGCCACAGTAGTTGTGTTCCCTTTTCTTTAAAGGCATGCTCCTTTGAAATTCTTTTTTGTGACCACTTCCTTTGTTGGTTTTAATTATTTTAACCATAATTTTTGTTTTTAGGTTTCATTTCCTTACAAACTTTGTGGGTTGATATAACTATTGTGGAATCAACTACGGCAGGAGATATATGTAACTCTGCACCGAGATTTATGGGATTTATTACAAATTTGAATATATTTTCGTGACTCGATCTATAGCCTTCTTCTGTTTGTTTTTTATATTTATTTCCTTTTAAATTGTTTTATCTTTTACGTATTCTTGAATTTACAAATACTTATTAGTATTCCTAGGGTATTTGAATTTTTACATGTTTTCTATTGTTGTTGTTAGTAGGGTTGAGCGACTTTTACTTTTTTAGGGTCGAGTCGGGTTTCGCGAAACCCGATTATCTCAAAAGTCGAGTCGAGTGAAATCGGCCGATTATGGCGGAAAGTCGGGGATCAACCAAAACACGAAACCCAATGCAAAGTCAATGGGAAATCTTTTTTTTTTTTTTTCTTCTCTCTCTCTCTCTCTCTCTCTCTCTCCTCCATCCCTAAACAGAAAAGCTGGTGTTACACATTGCAAATCGCTACAGCGCACAAGCGACAAGATGGCGATAGGCGTCCACGTCCCTAAGACCTATGTCATCACTCTGCCCACGCTCCTTCATTGGCTGAAAAAATGGCGCCAAACGCGTCATGCGAAACGCGACTTTGGCGTGAAGATCGCCGACCACATGGGCGATCCCACACTAGGATCGGGTCGGGTTTCATAAAACCCGACTTTGCCAAAAGTCGGCGACTTTTGAATTTGTACGATCCGTTTCGCTCAAGCCTAGTTGTTAGTGCTATCTTCACCATGTATTTGCTGTGTTTAACCCCTTAGTGACGGAGCCAATTTGCATGTTAATGACCGGGCCAATTTTTACAATTCTGATCACTGTCACTTTATGAGGTTATAACTCTGGAACGCTTTAACAAATCCCGCTGATCCTGAGATTTATTTTTATGCCCTTAAATCAGAGAGATATGTCACACAAAATACTTACTAAACAACATTTCCCACAATATTTTTGTTAGGAACTTATAAGAGTTAAAATTTGACCAGGGATTTCTCATTGTTACAGCAAAATTCACAAAACCATTTTTTTATGGGACCACCTCACATTTAAAGTCACTTTGTGGGGTGTACATGACATAAAATACCCAAAAGTGACACCATTCTAAAAACTGTACCCCTCAAGGTGCTCAAAACCACATTCAAGAAGTTTATTAACCCTTTATGTGCTTCACAGGAACTGAAGCAATGTGGAAGAAAAAAAATTAACATTTAACTTTTTTTTTTTTTACAAACCTTTTACTTCAGAACCATTTTGTTTTTATTTTCACAAGTGTAAAAAGAGAAAATGAACCAGAACATTTGTTGTGCAATTTCTCCTGAATATGCCGATACCCACGATACCCAGTAAACCACTGTTTGGGTGCACGGCAGAGCTTGGAAGTGAAGGAGCGCCGTTTGACTTTTTCAATGCAGAATTGGCTGGAATTGAGATCGGTTGCCATGTCACGCTTGGAGAGCCCCTGATGTGCCTAAACAGTGGAAACCCCCACAAGGGATCCCATTGTGGAAACTAGACCCTCCAAGGAGCTTTTCCAGATGTGTGTTGAGCACTATGAACCCCCAAGTGCTTCACAGAAGTTTATAACGTAGAGCCGTGAAAATAAAAAAATATTTTTTCCACAAAAATTATCTATTCTCCCCCAAATTTTTACTTTCACAAGACTAGCAGGAGAAATTGGACCAGCAAAGTTGTTGTGTAATTTGTCCTGAGTACTCCGATACTACCATATGGGAAGGAGCGCCGTTTTGGAAAGTAGACTTTGATAGAATGGTCTGTGGGTGCCATGTTGCGTTTGCAGAGCCCCTGATGTGCCTAAACAGTAGAAACCCCCCACAAGTGACCCCATTTTGGAAACAAAACCCCAAGGAACTTATCTAGATGTGTTGTGTGAACTTTGAACCCCCAAGTCTTTCACTAAAGTTTATAACGCAGGGCCGTGAAAATAAAAAATCATTTTTTTCCACAAAAATGATTTTTTTGCCCACTATTTTTTATTTTCTCATGGATAACAGGAGAAATTGGACCCCAAAAGTTGTTGTCCAATTTGTCCTGAGTACGCTGATGCCCCATATGTGGGGGTAAACCACTGTTTGGGTGCACGGCAGAGCTAAGAAAGGAGGGAGCACCATCTGACTTTTTGAATGCAAAATTGGCTGAAATCAATGGTGGCGCCATGTCACGTTTGGAGACCCCTTGATGTACATAAACAATGGAAACCCCTGCAATTCTATCTCTAACCGTAATCCCAACATACCACTAAACATAATCCCAACCCTAACCATAACCCCAACATACCCCTAACCCTAATCCCAACCCTAACCATAACCCTAATCACATCCCTAACCCCAACACACCCCTAACCCTAATCCCAACCCTAACCATAACCCTAACCACAAACCTAACTCTTATCCCAACCCTAATCCCACTAATCTCAACCCTAGCCCTAATCCCAACCCTAATCCGAACCCTAACCTTAATCCCAACTCTAACTCTAACTTTAGCCCCAACCCTAACTTTAGCCCAACTCCCTTTAGCCCAACTGTAACCCTAATGGGAAAATGGAAATAAATGCATTTTCTTTAATTTATTATTTTTCCCTAACTAACGGGGTGATAAAGAGGGGGGTTATTTAGTTTTATTTTTTTTTATTTTGATCACTGTGATAGAGTCTATCACAGTGACCAAAATGAACCAATTGGAAAAATCCTCCTATTGTTGCCAGGTGCAGGGCCGGAGGTCTCGGTGGGCGCATTGCGCATGCTCCATCCATTTTCTTACTGGAAGAAGACGCCAGCAGCTGTGGGGAGAAGCAAGAGGACCCAGGGACACCGGGAGACACTGGTAAGTATCAGGGGGTGATCAGAGACCCTACTTCTCTGTCCTCTGATGTGCGATCAGATGATGATGCTGAATTACGTGTTACTCTATAATGTATTATCTTGTTTGAACATGTACCATCTGAATTGCAAAGTTCTGCAGAATATGTTAGTGCTATAGAAATGAAAATTATTATTAATATAAAACAGCAATCTTCAGTGTCAAACTACTGCTCGGTCTGACCGTCCTGCCAAAGGACATTCTGGACATTCTGTGATGTGCAATTCAGGTAGATGGAAGCTGGATGATATGAAAATTTACCTAACACCTAACAACTTTTGAAGAACAGAAAGAGGGACAGATCAGCAACTTTTGGCCACACCCCTGGTCAAACCCCAATCCATGCTCATTTACAATTTCTTTCTCCCCAAGAAGGAGGAGTTGTCAGAGGGCTCCTGGAGTGAGGGAAATTCAGCAGATGCTCAAGACAGTAGGGCGTAGACCCAAATCCAGGAGTGTCAGTTGTATCTGTGACAGTTGGGACTAGAGATGAGCGGATAGATTCCCGGGACTCCAGTGTGTAGGTCAATGGTACCTAGCAGCTTGATGGGAAGATGCGAATCTCTAACTTTTCGAGTCCCTGGAGTGTCTTCTGAGTAGCCAGTGCTGTTGGGACATCATCTGTGTTTTCTGCAGATTTCCTCACCAAACTACACAATAACAATCTTTTCCCCCTTCTTTGATTTGTTTTCGGTGCAGTTGTGAATCCATGTATTTATAGTATAGAAAAGCTTTGATTCTGCACTTAATAAAGTATCTGCAGTTTGTTACATGCGTTTTTCTTAGGCTCCACATACAAGCATCTAGAGGGAAAAAAAAGCACCAAAACCGAACAGTTGAGAAGTGTCCTTAGGCGCCCAGAGGGTGTCTTTCTTGTTAATAAAAACTACTTTAAGGATTTTTTACATAAATGGGGTAAAGAAAAAGGGGGGAGACATATTTTACGTACACAGTAATACAGATGCAAACAAGAACAAAATAAAATCCAAAAAGCAAAATTTAAAGGGATGAAAGATAAAGGCAAAAATAAAGGGCAGAAAGGGTTAAGGATGAGAAGGGGGAAGAAAATATGGTTTAGTAAGGAAAATGGGAAAAGGGAAAAAGAAAAAAAAATAAAGGGATAGGAGGAAAATGAAAAAGATTGGTATGTACAGGATAGGCAAAGGAAACGATACACACATAAGATACCTTATATATAAAACATTTATGAGGAAGAAGAGGAAGGGGAAAGACAAGGGAAGAAAAGGGAAAGGAAGAATACCTGGTGTAGAGACAAGAAGCATGTAGATAAATACTAACTTTTAAATCATGTAAAATAGTGTTTATTGAATTCTAATAGCGGGAGCAGTTTTCATGAAATCACATCCACTTTGCTTGGGCAATTAAACAGCAGAATTTTTGTTAAAAAAAAGCAGCAGAGAAAACATAGCATTTATACTACACGTGAACACGGTCTAAATTTCGAAGCAAAGTGGATGTGATTCCCAAAAATCTCCCCCCCTCTGCGGTCTGAAGATGCTGCTGATCTCTGCAGTTTTGGTACATTTTTTTCTTTATAAGATTCTTCTGAAAAAAAAATGCATGAAAAAGAAAATGCTGTTGCATTTTTAAGGCGACGCAACGCACAACGCAAATAAAACGCATCAAAACGCATGCAAAAACGCTGCGTTTTACGACGCATGCGTCGTTTTTTGCCGAAATTTGGACGCAAGAAAAATGCAACTTGTTGCGTTTTCTTGGCCCGACGCTTGCGGCAAAAAAAAACGCATGCGTCGCACAACGCAGCACACAAAAACGCATGCGTCCCCAATGTTAAATATAGGGGCGCATGACGCATGCGTCGCCGCTGCGTCGCCCGACGCAAACACGCATAACGCTAATGTGAACGTAGCCTAAGCGCTGAATCAAAGCTTTTCTGTAGTATTAAAAAAGCGATAAAAGCTCTGCATAGTATCTGCCCCCAAAATCACATCAAATAAAAGGAAAAGTGCATAAAAGAAATGCAATAGTCAGAGAACATTGTTATTGCGTGTGTGGTGAGGACACCAGCAGAAAAAAAAGCAGCAAAAAGAACACAGCATTTACACTACATGTGAGCACTGCCTAAGCATTAGTTTTATTACATTTTTTATGGGTTCAATAGAGGAAAAAATATCAACCACAACATTTTTTTTACGTCATTTACCTATCTCTGTAAATAATCTGATTGCTGTGACGTGCCAGTCGTTATGATTACAGGGACAGCAAATATGTCCATGTTATTTGCTGATGTATGATATTTATTATTTTTTTGTAAAATGCATTAAAAATATCTTTTTTTCATTATCAAGTGTTTTCCATTATTTTTTCGCAATTTTATAGGATATAAAAATACATGCATTGTACACAGCAGTGTATTTCTATCAGTATAATCAACCTGGGATGGGACAGGGGAGCTCAGCCATGCATACAAGGAAGGGACGGGGGAGCCCAGCCATGCATACAAGGATGGGATAGTCGAGCCGAGCCAAGCATACAAGGATGGGATAGGGGAGCCGAGCCATGCATACAAGATGGGATAGGGGAGCCCAGCCATGCATACAAGGATGGGATAGGGGAGCCGAGCCATGCATACAAGGATGGGATAGGGGAGCCGAGCCATGCATACAAGGATGGGATAGGGGAGCCCAGCCATGCATACAAGGATGGGATAGGGGAGCCGAGCCATACATACAACGAAGGGACTGGGGGAGCAGCACAGAGCAGGACAGGACAGGGGAAGCCACGCATAGCAGGACAGGGATGAGGGGACAATACACACCCGGCTTATACTCTAGTCAGTAAGCTTACCCAGTTTTCCGTGGCAAAATCAGGTGCCTCGGCTTATACTCGGGTCGGCTTATACTCGAGTATATACGGTACATACACAATGTACTGTATTATGATTATTTTATACATCTCAAATTTGACCTGTTGATGGGATCTAGCATGAAATAATGTCCTATACTGTCAGAGAAGGGTATGAAATAGCCCTACTAGATAATAATGCATAGCACACCACAAACTGGATATTTATACAAGCAAATCCCGCTGACACAAATAACTAGCAATGCATGCATGGAAACTAATAAGGTGGTCAATATCATGAGTATCTATATATTTAGATTTAGCTACATTGAAAAAATATATATACCGTATTTAAATGTGAAATCACACTGAGCCTGGTATATTGTCAGCTCAGTGTAGCAAGGAGGCCTTCCATTATGGCATTAATAATGTTTGGGCTGTGGCCTCCAAATTGTGACTCTGCAGTTGCTACCTCACCCAGTAATGTCGCAGCCCCAGCCTCGGGCTGTCAGAGACAAGGTAGGCGATTAGGATTTCTTCGTGATATTTCAATATGAAATATAGCGAAGGCGCTCAGGTATTTCTTTTGCAGGCAGCAAATTAAAGGCAGGTGAAATAGGCACTTAGTTCCCGATAGTTCCAGGCTGGCTTTCTGCACACCGGTCTTGATACATAGTATGAAGGAGTAATATGCATGGGACTCATCAGGGCCTGGACATCTTCTAATGACTATGGTGTATCTTTTAGCTGCTGTGCGCCACTATAAATAATGCACTCCAGTTAGAAAACTAGAGTCCATTTGTGTCGTTACTTATAGCGTAAAATATGATTTTCTGGACGTCCTCAGCCCCCCAATCTCCTGGCTAAGCTCCTTCAACTTTTCAAATAGTTTGCAAAACTGTCTGGGATATAAGCATGAAAAGTTGTCATTTCAAACCGTTTGACTCCAGAATTCTGTTAAAAACTATTTGCTGAATAAGGACTAGACAAAGAATGGGAATCTATGATAATGACAGTGTGACATCTGTTTAACGTGTATATTCTGGAATAACACATGAGTGCAGCCTACCGGCCTACCGGGCTTACAGCGTGTGTAGGAATCAAGGCATGTACAGAGCGGTTAGAAAGAAGAAAGCCCATATACTGCATCCAAACATCCAGCTAAATACACAGTCATCGTGTGAGTGCAGACATACACATACATGCACATTAGGGACTTACAGACCCTTCTGGGAAGGAGAGATGAGGGTTCGATTCTTCTCACTGTGCAGAACAGGCAGCCATATCATAGAAAGCTCAAACTGCTCTTTGTAAGTGGAGGAGCTGCATATCAGACACAGGCGTTAGGGCTGAGCCTCCAACCAGGGAGTGGTTATGGCTCATACACAAAAAACCAATGTGCTTCTAATGTTCTCTACCCTACAAAACTGCTCTGTGAGGCTCCATAATAACAAACACTCTCACTTTAGGAATCATTTCATGCTGATGCAATAACAATCATCAATTCTGAGATATTATTCCGTTTATTATCTACGAACCAGAGACGTGTAAGTGCAGACATAGAAACAACAGTGGTATTATAATAGATGTATGGAGGATATTGGATCTTATTTGTACAACTGCCAAAGTGGAAAATCACACGGCTTATGGAAAATGTCAAGAAAGGCTTAATAGAGCTCACAACAAAAAGAAAAAAACACAAACAATGTAATATATAAGGGATAAATGAAGCTCACAGCAAAAAGAAAAAACTATATAATATATATACATAAAGCATAAACGAAGCTCATAGCAAAAAGAAAAAAACAAACTATATAATATATATAAAGGATAAACGAAGTTCACAGGAAAAAGAAAAAAACAAACTATATAATATACGGTATATAAAGGATAAACGAAGCTCACAGCAAAAAGAAAAAAACAAACTATATAATATATATAAAGGATAAACGAAGCTCACAACAAAAAGAAAACAAATCTATGTAATAAATATAAAGGATAAACTGTAACAACCCTGCTGGCATCACTGCATGGCCTCTCATCCCCCACCTGCATTACACTCAAACTTACTTCTCTGGGCCATCTTGTGACTTCTCTCTGCTGCCAGCTCCATGCTGTGTGCCTCATGTCTGCTGCTTGCTCTGTGCATGCTCTGTCTGTGTGCATGGGGGGGTGGCGCAGGCAACTTCTGTGTCTTATTGAGACTGTGCACCTTGCTAAGGTGTCCCCGGCCAATTGCCATGAGGCTTCCTGTATTTAAGACGTCCCCACCCATTGATGGGGGGCCTGTGCCAGGGCTAGACTGGCCATCGGGCAGTTCTGGCAAATGCCAGAAGGGCCGGTGCCAGTAGTGGGCCGCTGCGCAGCGACGCATCTATGACGCCGGTACAGTTGAATGCAATGATGGAGGAGACAACGTCTGCTGTCGCTCCCTCTCCCATCATTCCCCGCTCTGCCTCTGACACTCACTGTGTCCCAGGCAGTGCAGCGGCAGCCGCCGAGACAGGAGCAGGGAGCAACGCGGGCACGAGGAGAGGTGAGTAGTGCTTTTTTTTCTGGACTGTGGGGCCATTCTCAAGGGGGGGGAGAGGAGAGATGCGGGCTGTGCTGTATGCTACTAATGTGGGCGGTGCTATATACTACTATATTGGCTGTGCTATATACTGCTGTGTGGGCTGTGCTGTATACTACTATGTGGGCTGTGCTATATACTACTGTGTGGGCAGTGCTATATACTACTATGTGGGCTGTGCTGTATTCTACTATGTGGGCTGTGCTATATACTACTGTGTGGGCTGTGCTATATACTACTGTGTGGGCAGTGCTATATACTACTATGTGGGCTGTGCTGTTTACTACTATGTGGGGTGTTATATACTACTATGTGGGCTGTGTTATCTGCTATGCGGATTGTGCTATATACTATGCGGGTTGTGCTATATACTATGCGGGCTTTGCTATATACTATGTGGGCTTTGCTATATACTATGGGGGTATATTCTATTCTATAGGGGAGGCCGTCTTATATACTATGTGGCTGTGTTATATACTATTGTGGGGGTATATTATATTCTATGGGGGAGGCTGTGTTATATACTATGGGGTCTACATTATATATTATGGGGAGGTGAGCTGTATTATATTCTATGGGGGGCTGTATTAGATTTTATGAGGGATGATTGCATCATACTCTTTGATGGGGCTGCATTATATTCTGTGGGGAGGTGGGCTGTATTATATTCTATTCAGGGCTACATTATATTCTATGGGGGCTATATTATATTTATATTTGAGGGGTGATTGCATCATACTCTCTGAGGGGCTGCATTGAACTATGAGGGGGGCTGCATTATATTCTATGGGGTGGCTGCATTATACTCTGGGGTGGCTGCATTATACTATATGTGGGCTGCATTATACTGTATTGAGCACTATGGGGAATACGTTATACTATATGAAGAACTATGGGGTGCATTATACTATGGGAAGTGAATTGTACTACATGGATGACTATGGCGGTGCATTATACTATATGGAGCACTATGAGAAATGTATTCTGCTATATGGAGGACTGAGCAGTGTATATTATATATGGAGGGCTATAGGGAGTGTATTATACTATATAGAGGACTGTGGTGCACATTATAATATATGGAGGACTATGGGGTGTATTTTACTAAACAAGTAAAATGCTGCATATTGAGATTGTTTTTGCTGGAACAAAAATCATTGTTCTCAGCAGCACATCGCCGGTGTAAACTGTACATGTGCTGCTGATAACATGATACTGTACGGTGATCTGTTAATGAACTATTAGTGATCATTCTGTCCCATCATTATTCCTCAGCCGGTGTAAAGAGGCTGGGAAACAAGCGTTGAACAACTTCAGTATTGTCGATCAAACTCATTTAGCGGCCTGAGATCAGCGCATGTAAATACAACCGAAATGCTTTTGTGTGATGTGCAATATGTTAGCATTTAGGGCCCCACTTTGCCTAAAACCGGCCCTGCCTACAAGTGTACAAAGATAATATACAGTCACCATGTCACAAGTGGGCCTGTGTAACTTCAAATGCCAGGGCTGAATTTTAGTCTCAGTCCGGCCCTGGCCTGTGCAACTTACTCCTCAGTTAGTTCTTAGCTGCTGAGGTGCCAGGCCCAGGCCGTTGCTGTTATGTCCGCTGCCCAGGGGGGGCGTTGTACCCTGGTCTGTGTCCTGTGTTTGCCATCCAGTGGGGCTTCGTACCCTGGCTTGTGTCCATGTCTCTGTGTCTTGTCCTGTTCCTCACCTTGTCTTAGCCTAGACCTGTTCCTATGTCCATTTATATCCCTGCCTTGGTTTCCTTTCTCTACTGTGCAGCTCTGCTCCTTGTGGTTCTACCTGGCTCCGCTCCTTGCGGTTCTACGTCTCTTGCTATTGGCTCTGCCTCCTGTGTTTCTGCACTTGGCTCTGCCTCCTGCTCTTGGCTCCGCCTCCTGCATTTCTGCACTTGGCTTCGCCTCTTGCTCTTGGCTCCACCTCCTGCATTTCTGCACTTGGCTCCTCCTCCTGGCTCCACCTCCACCATCATGATTAAGGGTGCTTAGTCACCGGAAACGCGTTGACCTTGTTTTTATAATTTTTTCTGTATGCTGATGTTTTGTCCTTTCACTATATTTTAAGTGAAATAAATTATGGATTTTTCACTATTTCGTTGCGCTGGATCTCCTTCTCTTTCCAAATAGTAATAGCACATGTAAATACCATGTAAATAACAGAGGGTACTTGCTTGACACTAGTTTGATCAAAAAAGCCTAAAAACCATCCCAGTGAAGCAAGGTATACCAATCATGATGTTCCTACCTCTATTATTAAATGTATGCCAGCAGGCCTCAATAGATGGGGGCAGAGCAGGACCCAGGTCTGACTCTATAAACCATTTAAAGGGAACCTGTCGCCAGAAGAAACGCTATTAACCTGCAGATACGGGATTAATCTGAAGGTTAATAGCATTTTGAAACTGCAAGGCGCCTGCACTTAGCCGAACACTGCAGGAAGAAAATGAGCTTTATTCGCTCCGGCAGCATTCGGCTTCAGACACGGGGAGTCACTGGCACAGGTTCAGTCATCGCTCTGAGCATACAGAGGGACCACTATAACTGCACCTTCCGCACTGACTGACAGCCGGCCCCAATGCAGAACCAGTGTTAGTCAGAGTTGCAACCTGAATGCTGTCGGGTGGAATAAAGTTCATTTTCTCCCCGCAGTGTTCGGCTAAGTGCAGGTGCCGGGTACGTTAGTAATGCTATTAACCTGTAGATTAACCCCAAATCTGCAGGTTAATAGTGTTTCTACTGGTGAAAGGTTGCCATGCACACATTTCATAGAAACAACATTACTGTGTTGTAACAGATGAATGGAGGATATATGGACTACTTGTATCCAAGAATGACTGCTGGGTCAATGATTCTTATTTGTAGAACTGCCATCTCTCATGGGATTTCTTCCATGACCAACAGTATATTAGTTAATATTATGCTTGCTTATATAGCGCTCACTTATTCAGCAGCACTTTACAGAAATCATCATCACTGTCCCATTAGGAAATTCAGATTATGAACCCCCATCGGTGTGTCTTTGGAAGAAACCCACAGAAACATGGGGAACGGAACATACAAACTCCTTTCAGATGTTGTCCTTGGTGGGGCTTGAACCCAGGACCCCAGCAGCACCACTATGATGCTCTATTTTTATCGGTTTGTCCCATGTACATCATTTAAAATTACCAGTGATATATGTATTATCACTGGAAGCCATCTTTTAGGACCCCCAGTGGTCACAATTTACGGCCTCAATTTTTCAGTGAATGGAGCAGTAGCGCACATATGTGACCAGCATGCCATTTAATCTAGTCAGAGCAGTGGTCACACATGGGCACTACACTTTATTTGCACAGAAGATTTTGGGATCCCATTCTTTTGACCACGTGAGATCCCAGAGGTTGGCTACATTTTCTATGGGACAGTCCCTTTAATGAAGACCGCATAGCCTAATTGTATCATTAAAACCAGCTGAACAGGTTTTTCAACATGTTGATATCAGGTGAAAAAGTTTTTGCACATTGTTTTTATGTCAGTGGGTGACATGGGCATACTGTACATTTCTATGTATTGGGGCTACAGATTCACAAACATGGTATGAGCACACTTGTCAGTGTGGACAGTAGACTTGACTGAGATTATAATAAGGCTAAGTTCACACTGGGCGTTTTTGCTGCATTTTTGTTTTTCTGCAGCAAAACCTGACAGTGACATGCTCTATGTCCAAAAACCGCTGACAAAAAAAGCAATGTGTGTGCATGAGATTTCCGAAATTTCATTGGCTTTGCTGGTACTGTGAAAAGCAGCTGAAAATTAGCATAAAAATGCAGCAAAAACACCCAGTGTGAACTGAGCCTTAGTGTGTGCCTATCTGTTAAAGTATACAAGCTTCAGCACATATACCATATTTATATCTAATCTGTACATAGCTGTAATGCAACTCTTTCCTTAAAAGAGTTATCCTGGATTTTTTTTCTCTCATGGGGCTAAGAACTGATAGTCAGGTAGTTGCTAACTATTTGCCTATGATACCCGGAGCCCGCACAGGGTGGTCATGGAAAGCTCCTGCTGGTGATTCTGCTGCTTCATGTGACCTCTGACCAACAGAGCAGCTCTCTCTCTTCCAGGCTGCTCTGTGGAATAAGTGTGACAGCCGATGTCATGCTGATTGACAGCTGGCTTTCTTCAGTTAGGCAGCAGGGAACCGGGTATCAATCAGCATGACATCTGCAGTCATGCCTGTCAACGAAGCAGAGCGGAAAAGAAGACGCTGCTCTGTCGACATGATGACACCGGATGCCGCAGAATCGCCGACAGGATTGGTCCATGACTTCTTTGGGCTGGCACAGATCGTCGCCAGTCAACTACCTGCCTGGAGGTTTTAGATCCATAAGAAAAAAGTCAAATAGTCTTGGATAAACTCTTTAACAAACAGAAGAAACTAGTTTCAATAAAATGACAGCTGTATCGCTTGTTAAACACATTTTTGACCTTTGGACTGTTAGCTTTATTGCGTGGCAACACTAAACCGCAGTGCATGTAATTATAAAAAACACGCGACAATATTTACGGTCTCAGACATAAAAGCTGAAACTTCTTTTGATTCGTTATAGGTCACCTGGGGGTCTTCCCTACTGCCCCCTAGTGTTTTAGATTCAACAGCAGTAGAAATACTGTGCATCCAGCAAAAAAATGGTAAGGCTGGGAGCACTATCTATAGAAGGGCAAGCATGTGAATGGAACTGCACGTGGGCGACTGTGACTCACACTTATGGGGCGGCATGTGCCAGGCGTGATACATAGTAAGAACATGTCTGCACTACATATATACAGAAAGAGACTGCAGTGTATAAGGGGCCATGTGGTTTTGTCAGCCTCAATTAAATGGATGAAAAAGTCTATGTAGTGATGGCGGTCTAAGATAAGATAGGATAGTAGAGCTGGTCCTACACAGAAGAGGGTTGTTGGGCCATCTCTGCCGGCTCGCCCATACACGTTTGGCCGAGAGCTCCTGTGTTCTCTATGAGAAAGACACCAACAGACATCTCTGGCGGCGGCTTATCTGTGGGAGAGCAAACCAATCAGCAGTGCAAAATTAGACATTAATCTAATGTATACGGGGTCCTTTTACTTTATATACCATGTTTATTTGAAATAAATACAGTGGGGTAGTAATTATATATATGTAATCATGAAATACCCTAAAATTGAAATTTTATTAAATATAAATCTAAAATGCCAACAACCAATGGCACACCAAAAACAACACACCGTGAACAAACTAAAGTGGGGGGAAGAAACAATCCCTAGTACATGTCTATGCTGTAAAGCTGCCTATCTGAGGGGGTAGGCACCCTAGGGGAAGCGTTGTGGCGCCCCCGCTCCGCGATGGCTAGCCCTGGGGTCCCTAGATTGGCCCTGATTGACCCATAGGGTCCCACTGCCCAGACAAAATTGCACTGAAGGTACCCCTGATCGCTATACATAGACCAATCCTATATCTAGGGAAACCTACACCCCACACTGTGCATATTTAAAAACAACAGGAGAACAAGTAACTTAGGCGTGTCGGTGGCAGAATTTGCAAACTGGGCCTGATTATAGATATACTTTGGCAAAAAATGTCCAACGTAGATTCTCACAATATCCTTGGCCCGACTCTAATGCAAAACCAACTGTTGCACCAATTTGATAGAGTTATAGATACATATGTGTTATGACCTGGTGGTCAGGACAATAATGGACCTGGTGGTTAAGAGCACACGGAATGACCTGATAGTTACTGATAATATAGGACGAGCTCTGGGACGTGGGAACTCTGCTGACCGCAATCCCTAATCCTATCAACCACACTAGAAATAGCCGTGGATTGCTCCTAACGCTCCCTATGCAACTCGGCACAGCCTAAGGAACTAGCTAGCCCTAAAGATAGAAAAATAAAGCCTACCTTGCCTCAGAGAAATTCCCCAAAGGAAAAGGCAGCCCCCCACATATAATGACTGTGAGTAAAGATGAAAATACAAACACAGAGATGAAATAGATTAAGCAAAGTGAGGCCCGACTTACTGAACAGACTGAGGATAGAAAAGGTAGCTTTGCGGTCAGCACAAAAACCTACAAAAAGACCACGCAGAGGGCGCAAAAAGACCCTCCGCACCGACTCACGGTGCGGAGGTGCTCCCTCTGCGTCCCAGAGCTTCCAGCAAGCAAGACAACAATCAAAATAGCAAGCTGGACAGAAAAATAGCAAACCAGAGGAAAACAAGCAGTCACTTAGCTTCTGCTGGGAAGACAGGACACAAGAACGATCCAGGAGTGAACTAGACCAATACTGGAACATTGACAGGTGGCATGGAGCAAAGATCTAAGTGGAGTTAAATAGAGCAGCCAGCTAACGAATTAACCTCGTCACCTGTGGAAGGAAACTCAGAAACACCCACAGCCACCAGAGAAAGTCCATGGACAGAACCAGCCGAAGTACCATTCATGACCACAGAAGGGAGCCCGACAACAGAATTCACAACACATATGATAGTAAACCCTATATTCTAGAGTCACTTAATAAATTATTAACTCTTAAACAAAATTGTCTAGCGTGAATGGCCACAATATTATCGGCTGCAGCTCCGGTGCCTTGGCACATGTTTAACACCATTCACAAGGTTATGCATACATATAATGGTAAACATTGCGTTTCAAAACTGTTTGATACGTTATAGATATATAGTGTATTGCAAGAGCTAGAGCCCATAAAGCCATCAATGTTTGATACTCATCGGTCTGGTGCACTGCCGCCCGCCTGTTGTATGCTTAGCCTCAACGCGTTTCGCCTCTCTGGCTCATCAGGAGGCTCGACTTTTTGTCATGTTTCTCGATGAATTGTGATAGAATTGAGTCTTGATGGTATTACCTCGGTTTTTAAAGCCAGGGCACCAGATAGTGCAGTATTTGTTAATACTTCCTGTTCCCCGGCAGTGAGTGCACTCAGAGTAAACTCCCCAGTGTCAGGGTAGAAAGGTTCCGCCTCGCGTGTACTATCTACTATCTGGTGCTTCCTGCAGTTACATTCCTATACATCTGTGCGGCCTACCCGCTGTTTCCGGGGGTGTGCCTTCCACCCTCCTACACCACACGTGCGTCAACTGGAACGCTGCCTAGATCTCTGCGTTCCATAGGCTCCCAAGGACAGGATGTTTCTTGCGCATGCGTCGGGGGCACTGCTCCCAGGGTGCCCGCCTGTAGTCCGCTGCCCCGTATATGTTCTCTACTGCGTGCTGGCATTTCCGCGCATGCGCGAAGTGGAGTGTTACCTGATCACATGCATTCCAAAGACTCCCAGATGCGGGATGTCAATTGTGCATGCGCAGGGTGCAGTACTCGCAGGATACCTGCTTGTGGGCGATTCCCCCATGCAGGGTGACCGCACCGTTGCGCCGGGTAGGGCGCTCTGTCCCATCCTACGTAGCCTACCCAGTTGCTGCAGTAGGAGAGGGTAGTGATATATCACCGACAAAATTCCCTCTAATTGTGACACCTGCATTTAACAGGTGACATGCAGATCCAGTTTTCTGCACATACTCTTGGTTTTACCATGTACATAAACAAGAGAGCCCCTGTCATTCTTTATGCCCAATTTACATATTACATAGAAGTCAGGATGAACTAAGCGTGGGGTCAGCTAGACATGTTATGTGTATGGGGGCTTCCCATCTCAACCCCAACAGATGGAGTTGGAGGAGATAAAGATCAGGTAGTCTGAATTTAATCACCCAACCTTTTTGTTTTCCAAGGCATATATCACCCATAGTGCTATCTGAGCCAAATATTTATGTGTATGTGGAAAGTTGGGAGAGATTCATATTTGACAAATGAACATCAGCTATTGCATATGTATGTCTAATTAGTAACATGGTTCACTGTCAGAGCCATAAAGCACATTCATGCACCATTGTGGAACCAGGTCAAAAAACACAGGGGAAAAGTGTAACTAATAAGTAGGTACACCTTTAAAAAAATCCACTTTATTCACACACACGGGATCATTCTATTAAAGTGGTATTCCCATCTCCAAGATCCTATCCCAATATGTAGTAGAAGTAGTAATAATAATATTAGCAAATACCTCCAATTAGAAATGTAGTATAGTTCTTCTCATAAGCTATGTCACTTACCCCATGTGCAGGGCATTGCAGTAGCTTAGGTATCCATGGATATGACCACTCATAGTCACAGCTAGCTAGTTAGCTGTTACTGGTCGGAACCATGGATACCTAACCTTATGCAATGCCATGCACATGGGGTAAGTGATATAGTGAATCAGAAGAACTACAGTCATGGCCAAAAGTATTGAAACCCCTGCAATTCTGTCAGATAATAGTCATTTTCTTCCTGAAAATAATTTCAAACACAAATTATTTGGTATTATTATCTTCATTTAATTTGTCTTAAATGAAAAAACACAAAAGAGAATGAAGTAAAAAGCAAAACATTGATCATTTCACACAAAACTCCAAAAATGGGCCAGACAAAAGTATTGGCACCCTCAGCCTAATACTTGGTTGCACAACCTTTAGCCAAAATAACTGCGACCAACCGCTTCTGGTAACCATCAATGAGTTTCTTACAAAGCTCTGCTGGAATTTTAGACCATTCTTCTTTGGCAAACTGCTCCAGGTCCATGATATTTGAAGGGTGCCTTCTCCAAACTGCCATTTTTAGATCTCTCCACAGGTGTTCTATGGGATTCAGGTCTGGACTCATTGCTGGCCACCTTAGAAGTCTCCAGTGCTTTCTCTCAAACCATTTTCTAGTGCTTTTTGAAGTGTGTTTTGGGTCATTGTCCTGTTGGAAGACCCATGACCTCTGAGGGAGACCCAGCTTTCTTACACTGGGCCCTACATTATGATGCAAAATTTGTTGGTAGCCTTCAAACTTCATAATGCCATGCACACGGTCAAGCAGTCCAGTGCCAGAGGCAGCAAAGCAACCACAAAACATCAGGGAACCTCCGCCATGTTTGACTGTAGGGACCGTGTTCTTTTCTTTGAATGTCTCTTTTTTTCTCCTGTAAACTCTATGTTGATGCCTTTGCCCAAAAAGCTCTACTTTTGTCTCATCTGACCAGAGAACATTCTTCCAAAACGTTTTAGGCTTTTTCAGGTAAGTTTTGGCAAACTCCAGCCTGGCTTTTTTATGTTTTGGGGTAAGAAGTGGGGTCTTCCTGGGTCTCCTACCATACAGTCCCTTTTCATTCCGATGCCGATGGATAGTACGGGTTGACACTGTTGTACCCTCGGACTGCAGGGCAGCTTGAACTTGTTTGGATGTTAGTCGAGGTTCTTTATCCGCACAATCTTGCGTTGAAATCTCTTGTCAATTTTTCTTTTCCGTCCACATCTAGGGAGGTTATCCACAGTGCCATGGGCTTTAAACTTCTTGATGACACTGCGCACGGTAGACACAGGAACACTCAGGTATTTGGAGATGGACTTGTAGCCTTGAGATTGCTCATGCTTCCTCACAATTTGGTTTCTCAAGTCCTCAGACAGTTCTTTGGTCTTCTTTCTTTTCTCCATGCTCAATGTGGTACACACAAGGACACAGGACAGAGGTTGAGTTAACTTTATTCCATGTCAACTGTCTGCAAGTGTGATTTAGTTATTGTCAATACCTGTTAGGTGCCTCAGGTAAGTTACAGGTGCTGTTTATTACACAAATTAGAGAAACATCACATGATTTTTCAAACAGTGCCAATACTTTTGTCCACCCCCTTTTGTATCTTTGGTGTGGAATTATATCCAATTTGGTTTAGGACAATTCTTTTTGTGTTTTTTCATTTAAGACAAATTAAATGAAGATAATTATACAAAATAATTTGTTTGCAATCATTTTCAGGAAGAAAATGAGTATTATCTGACAGAATTGCAGGGGTGTCAATACTTCTGGCCATGACGGTATGCTATACTCCTTAGGGCAGTGTCACAATTGCAACTGAAATGCAAGAAACTCGACCCAATACCCAGCACATGTATTTCTATGCAGCTGAATGGTTCGGTCCCGAGTGTCGGCGGCAGTGCCAGGTATTGAGGCGAGAGACTCTCGTGAGTTTCTCACATTGCAGTTGAAAGTGTGACACCTTTTTATTGTAAGTATTTGCTAATATTATTACTATTATTATTACACCTACTATATATTTGGAAAGGATCTTGGAAATTTTAATACCCCTTCAACCCCTTAAGCCCCAAGGGTGGTTTGCACGTTAATGACCGGGCCAATTTTTACAATTCTGACCACTGTCTATTCATGAGATTATAGCTCTGGAATACTTCAACGGATCCTGATGACTCTGACACTGTTTTCTCGTGACATATTGTACTTCATGATAGTGGTAAAACTTATTTGATAAGACTTGCGTTTATTTGTGAAAAAGATGGAAAATTGGCGAAAATTTTGAACATTTCACAATTTTCCAACTTTAAATTTTTATGCCCTTAAATCACAGAGATATGTCACACAAAATACTTAATAAGTAACATTTTCCACATGTCCACTTTACATCAGCACAATTTTGGAACCAATATTCTTTTTTGTTAGGGAGTTATAAGGGTTAAAAGTTGACCAGCAATTTCTCATTTTTACAACACCATTTTTTTTAGGGACCACATCTCATTTGAGGTCATTTTGAGGAGTCTATATGATAGAAAATAACCTAGTGTGACACCATTCTAAAAACTACACCCCTCAAGGTGCTAAAAACGACATTCAAGAAGTTTATTAACCCTTCAGGTGTTTCACAGGAATTTTTGGAATGTTTAAATAAAAATGAACATTTACCTTTTTCACACAAAATTTACTTCAGCTCCAATTTGATTTATTTTACCAAGGGTAACAGGAGAAAATGGACCCCAAAAGTTGTTGTGCAATTTGTCCTGAGTATGCTGATACCCCATATGTAGGGGTAAACCACTGTTTGGGCGCATGGCAGAGCTCGGAAAGGAAGGAGCGCCGTTTAACTTTTCAATGCGAAATTGACAGGAATTGAGATGGGATGCCATGTTGCGTTTGGAGAGCCACTGATGTGCCTAAGCATTGATAGAACCCCCACAAGTGACACCATTTTGGAAAGTAGACCCCCTAAGGAACTTATCTAGATGTGTGGTGAGCACTTTGACCCACCAAGTGCTTCACAGAAGTTTATAATGCAGAGCCGTAAAAATAAAAAATTATATTTTTTCACAAAAATAATTTTTTCGCCCCCAATTTTTTATTTTCCCAAGGGTAATAGAAGAATTTGGACCCAAAAAGTTGTTGTGCAATTTGTCCTGAGTATGCTGATACCCCATATGTGGGGGTAAACCACTGTTTGGGTGCATGGCAGAGCACGGAAGGGAAAGAGCGCCGTTTGACTTTTCAATGCAAAATTGACAGGAATTAAGATGGGATGCCATGTTGCATTTGGAGAGCCACTGATGTGCCTAAACATTGAAAACCCCAACAAGTGACACCCTTTTGGAAAGTAGACCCCCTAAGGAACATATCTAGATGTGTTGTGAGAGCTTTGAAACCCCAAGTGTTTCACTACAGTTTATAACGCAGAGCGGTGAAAATAAAAAAAAAATTCCCACAAAAATTATTTTTTAGCCCCCAGTTTTGTATTTTCCCAAGGGTAACAGGAGAAATTGGACCCCAAAAGTTGTTGTCCAATTTGTCCTGAGTACGCTGATACCCCATACGTGGGGGGAACCACCGTTTGGGCGCATGGCAGAGCTCGGAAGGGAAGGAGCGCCATTTGGAATGCAGACTTAGATATATGGTCTGCAGACGTCACATTGCGTTTGCAGAGCCCCTAATGTACCTAAACAGTAGAAACCCCCCACAAGTGACCCCACATTAGAAACTAGACCCCCCAAGGAACTTATCTAGATGTGTTGTGAGAACTTTGAACCCCCAAGTGTTTCACTACAGTTTATAATGCAGAGCCGTGAAAATAAAAAGTCATTTCTTTACCACAAAAATGTTTTTTTAGCCCCCAAAATTTTTATTTTCCCAAGGGTAACAAGAAAAATTGGACCCCAAAAGTTGTCCAATTTGTCCTGAGTACGCTGATTGTTGTGAATTCCGCTCTTGGGCTCCCTCCGGTGGTTGTAAGTGGCACTTTTGTGAGTTCTGCTCTTGGGCTCCCTCTTGTGGTTTCTAGTGGTATGGCTGCTCCTTGGAGTTAGCTGTCATCAGCTGCCTCCACTTATCTTCTCTTCTGCTCGGCTATTTAGGTCTGGCTCTGTCTTCAGCCAGTGCCACTTGTAAATGGTTTCTGGTTGGATTCACATCTCTTTGGAGTTCCCTGTTATCCTGACCAGTTCAGCTAAGCTAAGTTTTTGCTTGCTCTTTTCTGTCCATAGATTGTGGACTTATCCATTCTGTGCTTTCTATGTTTGTCCAGCTTATCAGTGTGAATTTATTCTGTCTTGCTGGAAGCTCTGGGAGGCAGATTTGCCCTCCACACCTTTAGTCAGGTGTGGAGTTTTTGTTGTTGTAAACTCTGCGTGGATTTTTGTCGTGTTTTATACTGACCACACAGTATTCCATCCTGTCCTATCTCTTTAGCTAGACTGGCCTCCTGTGCTCATCCTGGTTTCATTCTGTGTATGTCTTTTCCCTCTCCACTCACAGTCACTATTTGTGGGGGGCTAATCTATCCTTTGGGGATTTTCTCTGAGGCAAGATAGTTTTCCTGCTTCTTTCTTTAGGGGTAGTTATCTCTTTGGCTGTGACGAGATGCCTAGGGAGAGTTAGGAGCATTCCACGGCTACTTCTAGTGTTGTGTTGAGCTTAGGGACTGCGGTCAGTACAGTTACCACGTCCTTCAGAGCTCGTTCCATGTTGCTCCTAGACCACCGTATCATAACAGCTGATACCCCATATGTTGGGGTAAACCCCTGTTTGGGCACAAGGGAGAGCTCGGAAGGGAAGGAGCACTGTTTTACTTTTTCAACGCAGAATTGGCTGGAATTGAGATCGGACGCCATGTCGCGTTTGGAGAGCCCCTGATGTGCCTAAACAGTGGATACCCCCAATTCTAACTGAAACCCTAACCCTAGCCCCAACCCTAGCCCTAACCCTAGCCCTAACCCTAGCCCTAGCCCTAGCCCTAACCCTAACCCTAGTCCTAACCCTAGCCCTAATCCTAACCATAGCTCTAATCCTAACCCTAGCCCAAATCCTAACCCTAAGCCTAACCCTAACCCTAATAGGAAAATGGAAATAAATACATTTTTTAAATGTTATTATTTTTCCCTAACTAAGGGTATGATAAAGAGGGTTTGATTTACTGTTAGAGCATTTTTTTCGCGGATTTTTATGATTGACAGCCGTCACAGACTAAAAGGCGGTTTTTATTGCAAAAAATAGTATTTGCGTCTCCACATTTTGAGAACTTTAATTTTTCCATATTTTGGATCACAGAGTCATGTGAGGGCTTATTTTTTGCGGGACAAGTTGACGTTTTTATTGGTAACATTTTTGGGCACGCGTCATTTTTTGATCGCTTTTTATTCTGATTTTTGTGAGGCAGAATGACCAAAAACTAGCTATTCATGAATTTCTTTTGAGGGGGGCGTTTAAACCGTTTCACATTTGGTAAAATTGATAAAGCAGTTTTATTGTTTGGGTCAGTACGATTACAGCGATACCTCATTTATATAACATTTTTATGTTTTGGCGCTTTTATACGATAAAAACTATTTTATAGAAAAAATAATTATTTTTGCATCGCTTTATTCTGAGGACTATAACGTTTTTATTTTTTGGCTGATGATGCTGTATGGTGGCTCGTTTTTTGTGGGACAATATGACGTTTTCAGAGGCACCATGGTTATTAATATCTGTCTTTGTGATCGCGTGTTATTCCACTTTTTGTTCGGCGGTGTGACAATAAGGCGTTTTTTGCCTCTTTTTTTTTTTACCGCGTTCACTGAAGGGGTTAAGTAGCGGGACTGTTTTATAGGTGGGGTTGTTACGGATGTGGCGATACTAAATATGTGTACTTTTATTGTTTTTTCTATTATTTAGATAAATGTATTTATGGGAACAATATATATATATATATATATATATATTCTTTATTTAGGTTTTTTTTTTTTTTTTTAATCCATGTGAATATTTTTTTTTCAACTTTACAGCATTGCCCCGGGGGGGGGGGGGAGGGGGTAACAATCACATCGCATTGCTCCGAGGGTCTCAGGGAAGAACGCAGGGAGCCCCCTCCCTGCGCGATGCTTCCCTATGCCGCCGGAACACTGCAATCATGTTTGATCGCAGTGTGCCGGTAGTTAATGTGCCAGGGGCAGTCTGTGACCGCTCCTGACACATAGTGCTGGATGTCAGCTGCGATAGTCAGCTGACACCCGGCCGCGATCGGCCGCGCTCCCCCCGTGAGTGTGGTCGATCACATATGGCGTACTATCCCGTCACTGGGAATTAAGTCCCAGGTCACCTTGATGGGATAGTACATCATATGGGATTAAGGGGTTAAGAACATGTTACTCAAAATAGTAAAAAGGCACCAAGGGCTGAAGAATAATACATTGGGGTTGAAATGGCTCTGAACATTGTTATTAGGTACCTAAAGCTGTTTCCTGTCTCAATACGTTACATTCAAATGTCACATGAACTAGGCTTCATGAAAAGTCCTAGCTACGTTTTTCTCAACTTTTGGCATAATCATGCCCTTTGTTCACTTCTCTCTCATGTCTCTCATAGTGAGCCTAGTAACAAAAAAGGAAGAAAAAACAAACAGTATCTAGTTCTTTTTTTTTTAGAGAAGATCAAAAATAGTTGCAAGCACTGTGGCACTGGGACCATGAATACTACCGTCTACAGTAGTGGTAACCAACCTTTCTGACCTTACGAGCCACATTCAGCTCCGAGAGTCGCAAACCACATCCAGCTCTCGGCCCCCCTCACATTAGTGGCAACCAAAGCCCCCATTACAGGTATAATGACAACCAAAGCTTTTCCACAGAACTCACCCTGAAGCAGTATACCAAGATCCAGGGGTTCCCAAAATACCCCCTATCAGGGTCTCCCAATACACTGTTGCATCCAGCTTCAAGCACATCCTCTGGTAAGTAGTATCATCCTGTCTTCAGTGTACCATGCTTAAATTATCTCTAAATCCCTAAGACCAGTTTATGCACATCCAGATCTGCTGTTCTGTGCAGGGCTACTAACAGAATTCACCATTTTAAGATGTGCTCTTCATACGAGTTTGCTAGACCTGAAGCTAATGCACCAAGTAGCGGACATGTGGCTTCTGAGCTACAGGTTGGGGACCCCAAGTCTACAATGTAAACTGAATACTGGAGAAGAATAAGAAATACAAAGGCTAAGTTCCCATGATGAGATTTTGATGAGTTTTTAATGATGCACCATTTCTGTACCCATTAAGTAAAATAGGTTATTTGCAATTTTTCGAAAATCCACCGATAATAATAATTTTCAGTGTAGCCAAAGAAAACTTCTGCTCACCAAAACATTTCCTCTACAGCGCAAAAAAATTATAGAAAATTCTAAAACAATCATTTCCCCATGAGAAGTTCACTCACATTAGTGCTACATGAAAGACAATGTACCCTCCCATTATTAGTGTTCCGCTGTCTGATATATTTGTCTACTTGGCTGCATTCCACCTGCATGAGAAATGTTCATGGCACATGAAATCACAAACATCTGAGTGACCTTCTCATGTGCAGAATGTCTCCAGGAATGCAGATGTCCTGCCTTTTACAACATGCATTACTTGGCTTTAACTCCTTAACAATCAGAGGTATTTTTGGTTTTGCATTTTCATTTTTTGCTCCCCTTCTTCCCAGAGCCATAACGTTTTCATTTTTTGGTCAAAATGGCCATGTGAGGGCTTGTTTTTTGTTTTGCGGGACGACTTGTACTTTTGAGCAAAACCATTGGTTTTAACATATCGTGTACTGGAAAACGAAGAAAAAATTCCAATTGCGGTGAAATTGCAAAAAAAAAGTGCAATCCCACAACTATTTTTTGTTTGTCGATTTTACTATGTTCACTAAATGCTAAAACTGACAAGCCATTATAATTCTCCTTGTCATTACAAGTAGTTCATAGACACCAAACATGTCTATGATGTATTTTATTTAAGTGGTGAAAAAAAAATTTCCAAAATTTGTTAAAAAAATTACGCCATTTTTCAATACCCATAGCATTTCTTTTCATAATCTCTGGTTGGGTGAGGGCTTATTTTTTGCCCGCCAAGCTGATGGTTTTATAACTTTGGAAAAGAAAAGACCAAATGATGGTGTGTATACCTGACACAAAATAAACATTAAATATAGTATAACCTTCATTAGACACCCTAGACTTACACAAATGCACATTAAAACCATATAAAAACATGCATGAAACATGATAAGTAAACCACACACCCAAAAAATAAACATATGGGACATCTAATAAGTGGAGTTCCACTAATATATAGTGGGGCAAAAAAGTATTTAGTCAGTCAGCAATAGTGCAAGTTCCACCACTTAAAAAGATGAGAGGCGTCTGTAATTTACATCATAGGTAGACCTCAACTATGGGAGAAAAAAAATCCAGAAAATCACATTGTCTGTTTTTTTATCATTTTTTTTTGCATACTATGGTGGAAAATAATTATTTGGTCAGAAACAAACAATCAAGATTTCTGGCTCTCACAGACCTGTAACTTCTTCTTTAAGAGTCTCCTCTTTCCTCCACTCATTACCTGTAGTAATGGCACCTGTTTAAACTTGTTATCAGTATAAAAAGACACCTGTGCACACCCTCAAACAGTCTGACTCCAAACTCCACTATGGTGAAGACCAAAGAGCTTTTTTGCCCCACTGTATATACAGTGGGGACTGAAAGTTCATTTTTTCTCATTAATTTACACTCTGCACCCCATCTTGACTGAAAAAAACAGAAATGTAGAAATTTTTACAAATTTATTAAAAAGAGAAGCTAAAATATCATATGGTCATAAGCATTCAGACCCTTTGCTCAGTATTGAGTAGAAGCATTCTTTTGAGCTAGTACAGCCATGAGGATTCTTGGAAATGATGCAACAAGTTTTTCCACACCTGGATTTGGGGATCCTCTGCCATTCTTACTTGCAGATCCTCTCCAGTTCCATCAGGTTGGATGGTCACGGAGTTGTTCTGAAGCCACTCCTTTGTTATTCTAGCTGTGTGCTTAGGGTCATTGTCTTGTTGGAAGGTGAACCTTCGGCCAAGTGTGAGGTCCAGAGCATTCTGGAATAGTTTTTCATCCAGGATATCTCTGTACTTGTCCACATTCATGTTTCCTTCAATGGTAACCAGTCGTCCTGTCCCTGCAGCTGAAAAAAACCCACCCTCATAGCATGATGCTGCCACCACCATGTTTCACTGTTGCGATTGTATTGGCAGTGTCTGGTTTTCAGACACACATACCACTTACAATTATCACCAAAAAGGTCTATCTTCATCTCATCAGTCCATAGAATCTTATTTCTCATAGTCTGGGAATCCTTCATGAGGTTTTTTTTTTAGCAAACTCTATGCCGGCTTTCATATGTCTTACACTGAGGTGAGGCTTCCGTCGGGCCACTCTGCCATTAGGGCTGCAGTGATAATTGATTTTGCAGAACTTTCTCCCATCTCCCTACTGCAGCTGTGGAGCTCAGCCACAGTGATCTTGGGTTCTTTTGTTCTCACCAAGGCTCTTCTCCCACTATTGCTCAGTTTGGCTGGTTGACCAGGTCTAGGAAGACTTTGCAAACTTCTTCCATTTAAGGATTATGGAGGCCACTGTGCTCATAGGAACCTTGAGTACTGCAGAAATTCTTTTGTAACCATGGCCAGATCTATGCCTTGCCACAATTCTGTCTCTGAGCTCCTTGGCCAATTCCTTTGACCTCATGATTCTCCTTTGGTCTGACATGCACTGTGAGCTGGGATGTCTTATATAGACAGGTGTGTACCTTTCCAAATCAAGTCCTATCAGTTTAATTAAACACAACTGGAATCCAATGAAGGAGTAGAACCATCTCAATGAGGCTCACAAGGAAATGGCCAGCATGTGACTTGAATAGAGTGTCTGAGCAAAAGGTCTGAATACTTAAGACCATGTGATATTTCAGTTTTTCTTTCTTAATAAATTAGAAAAAAATTCTACATTTCTGTTTTTTTCAGTCAAGATGGGGTGCAGAGTGTATATTAATGAGAAAAAAATAAAACCTTTATTGAATTTACCAAAAGGCTGTAATGAAACAAAGAGTTAAAAATTTATAGGGGTCTGAATACTTTCTGTACCCACTGTATGTGAGCCGGGCATGAAAAAGCACGTGCTAAAGTCAAGTGCATAATTTCACCAATATCGCATGGAAGGATATAAATATAACAGCATAAAATACTCCTTAGATATAATAACTAGATATAATGCATTGTAACAACCCTGCCGACATCATTGCATGGCTTTCCATCTCCCATCAAGCAGATACACCATCTTACTTACCCTTCCAGGCCATGCTGTGTGTTCTGCTCTCTGTCTGCTCCATGTTATCTACCTCATGTCTCCTGCCTGCTCTTTGCATACTTCCTGGCTGTGTCTGCTTAGGGCAGCGGCCCCGACACTTCCTGTTTCTTATAGTGACTGTGTGAACCTTTCAATTGTCAAGAGGCATCGGTACATAAGGTATTCCCACCCCTAGGGGGATGCCTGAGCAAGAAACTCTGTCAGTCTCTCTTTGACTACCGAGTTGCCAAGCCCTGTCCTGCTATTTCTTTTGTCTCAGCCACCCAGGAGGGCTTCGAACCCTGGCCTGTACCTGTGTCTCTTGTTTCCGCCACCCAGAGGGGCTTCATACCCTGGTCTGAATCCTTGTTTCTGAGCCTTGTCCCGTTAATGACCCTGTCTGAACTTAGTCCTATACCTGTGTCCGTTTGTATCCCTGTCTGTAGCCTTTCCTATTCCGCTGTGTGCTTCCTTGTGTTCACTCCCTCTGCTCTTTGCTCTGCCTCCTGTGGCTCTGCTCTTTGCCCTGCCTCCTGCAGCCCTGCTCTTTGCTCTGCCTCCTGCGGCTCTGCTTTTTGCTCCACCGCCTGCGGCTCTGCTCTTTGCTCAGCCTCCTGTGATTCTGCTCTTTGTTCTGCCTCCTACGGTTCTGCTCTTTGCCCTGCCTTTTTTCAGTGCAGCAAACTCACTCCAGAAGTTCATTGTGGATCTCTGAATGATCCAATGTTGTCCCCTCCAGAACACTGGGATAAGGACTTTATCCGACCAGTCCAGCTCAGATGCCAATGTCCGGAAGTGGATAGCAAAATGGTTGACCATGGTTGAGCCCTGTATCAATGCCAACAGTTGGAGCGCCGAATCATGGGTGACACGGGGACCATAAAGACCTGTTTCAGAGTGTCCAGGAACCTTGGAGCACTCTGCACCACATGATCGTCACGCTCCCACAGCGGCTTTGCCCACTCCAATGCCTTGCCCGACAGAAGGGATATAATAAATCCCACTCTAGCCCGTTCCATGGGAAAACATGTAGCCAGGAGCTCAAGATGTATGGCACACTGGCTCACGAATCCCCGACACAGCTTACTGTCGCCAGCAAACTTATCCGGCAACGGAAGATGGGATAATGTCAGAGCAGGGGTGGCAGTGGACAAACTGGCTGCAGCCATGCTAGCAACCTGAACAGCTACTGCGGTAACATCCACAGCAGAGGTTGTACGCTCGAGAGCTGCCAACCTGCCCTCTAGCTGCTAAATGTACCACTGCAGTCACTGTTCATCCGCCATTACTAGTATAATGTTAGGACTGGCGGAATGTACTAAATAATGATATTAAAGAATATGAGGTGCGTTCGGAGTCCGGGGTCCACCGTGCAGAGATACATATAAGAAAAACCTGGCACTCAACTTTATATAGGTGATATTTTATTATTCCAAGCGGAGGTATATCACCTATATAAAGTTGAGTGCCAGGTTTTTCTTATATGTATCACTACGGTTTTGGAACCTACCTGGGCACCTTCATATAGAGCTGTGCACACGTTTTTTGTTGACACCGTGCAGAGATGACACCTGCTGCTGAGTAATGGCGGATGGACGCTTGCTCACACGTGGGTTAGACCTCACCCAGTGTGAATTGAAGTGAACTCTGTTGCTTCACAGAGTCGCCATAAATATGCTGTTCCCTGTTAACAGTCACAGGGTGCAGCTGAAAGACACTAGTGGGATCCCTATGAATCACCCCCACTAAACTGGTGATTGGACTCGCTCTGACCCTCGGTGGCTTTTGAGACGGCGCCTGAGGACGCCCTGAGTCAGATGCTGAGTCCAAGTGGGAATTCCCACCCTACACTATCCGGCTGTCAGGAAAGCGCACTGATTGCGCACGGTGCCGTACAAGAGGGCACTGCGAATAGACGTAGAATCGTGTGCTATGTGTGCAGGTAGCATTGTCAGGTGCTAGATAGCTTCCACCATTTGTGAGCAGTTATCAGCACTAGGAATGGGAATCATTAATGCGCTTTCATCCATCAACAGACATTCTTCTACACACACACGTTATCAAGTTTATGCTAGCGCAAGGCCGAGCGGCCATGCAAACTTTTTATAGAAGTAGCGCTCCAGGAACTTCCAGATGGTCCAACAGGACCTGAGCATGTGACCCCCGACCTCCAATGGGAGGTTGTCCCGTGGGCAAGCTCAGTATGGGAAAAGCTGGACTGTCCCAGAAACGCCTGCTTGCTGCTGATCAGTGCTGGCTACAAAGGCAGAGCCTGGAAAGGAAGCAGTAATCAAGCGCCCAGTATCAGCTTGAGCCAGACGCTGGGATCTACGTCTCTGCTGAGCATGTTCCTCTGCGGCTGGAGGAGAATGGGAGACCGCAGTGGACATGGTTCGAGATTCCCCCTGTGCAGCGGCGGGAACTTGACACCTAACATATAAATATATATATATTACATAGAATAAAAACTGGCAATTCATGTCAGTATAATCACACTGATAGAATAGATGTCAGTGACACACACACATATATATGTATATATATTACAAAATCACTGTAGGAGCCGACAGGATAGAATAGATGGATTACCTAGAGTAAATAGAATAAGGAGATATACAAATGTCTGTGACAAATACAATTAGTGCCGTGTGTGCAGCTTACTGTACAAATATTTAATTATTAAAAGATTGTCGTGGGGTCCCACACAATTTTCGTAACCAGCAGAGAGAAAACTGATGGCTGGGAGCTGATGTTTATAGCCTGGAAAGGGGGGATAATACCCATGGAGCTTCCCATTCTATTGATATCAGCTTACAGCTGTATAATTATCCTTTACTGGCTATTAGAATGGGGGACCCTAAAAAAAATGACGTAGGGTCCCCCTATATTTAATAACCAGCAAAGGCTCTGCAGACAGCTATAGGCTGATATTAATAGCCTCGGAAGGGGCCATGGATACTGCCCCCAGGCTAAAAACATCAGCTCTCAGCCATCCCAGAAAAGGCGTATCTCTAAGATGCGCCAATTCTGGCACTTAGCCTCGCTCTTCCTACTTGCCCTGTAGTGGGGTGATAGTTGGGGGGGTTGATGTCACCTAAGTATTGTCAGATGTCATCAAGCCCCGGGGTTAGTAATAGAGAGGCATCAATAAGACACCTATCCATTACTAACTCCATAGTCACATTGTAAGAAAACAGACACCCAGAATAAAGTCCTTTAATTGAAAAAAAATGACTGACTCCTTTAATATTCTTAATTAAACACATAGATCACAACAGATACCAAGAGGAATGAGAGCCCTACTCGCAAGTTTACAATCTATGAGGAAAAGGGAGACACAAAAGGTGGATGGCAACAATTGCTTTCATTGTTTGGACCAGCCAAAGTGTAAGAATCGGCTGTTCATGTAATGCTTCATGAACCGGTTGTCAGCCTAAGTATGTAACAATACAGACACCGAGGGTTATTAAATGCATGAAGCATGTGAGAACATTATGCAAGGAACCTTGTTATGGTAAAAAATGTTGAATGGGCAACACCGGAATAGTTAGGTTAATGCATTGAGGCCAGTCTGAAAAAATGCGTTTTTAGGGCACGCTTAAAACTGTGGGATTAAGGATTAATCGTATTAACCTGGGTAGTGCATTCCAAAGAATTGGCACAGCATGTGAAAAGTCTGGGAGACAGGAATGGGAGGTTCTGATTATTGAGGACATTAACCTCAGGTCATTAGCAGATCGGAGGGCACGGGTAGGGTGGTAGACTGAGACGAGGGAGGAGATGTAGGGTGGTGCTGAGCCATGGAGTGCTTTGTGGGTGAGGGTAATAAGTTTGTACTGGATTCTGGAGTGGATGGGTAACCAGAGGAATGACTGGCACAAGGTAGAGGCATCAGTGTAACGATTGGTGAGGAAAATGATCCTGGCTGCAGCATTCAAAACAGATTGGAGAGGGGAGAGTTTGGAAAGAGGGAGGCCGATTAGTAGAGAGTTACAATAGTCCAGACGAAAATGAATAAGAGAAAAAGTAAGAGTTTTTGCAGAGTCCAAAGTAAGAAAGTGTTGAATTCTAGAAATGCTTTTGATGTGCAGATAACAAGAGTGAGCCAATGATCGGATGTGGGGGGTGAATGAAAGCTAAGATTCAAGTATGAACCCAAGACAGCGGGCATGTTGCTGGGGAGTAATGGTGGAACCACACACGGAAATGGCAATGTCGGGCATAGGTATATTTGTAGAGGGAGGAAACACAAGGAGTTCAGTTTCAGATAGAGGGAGGACATCATGTTAGAGACAGCGGTAAGACAAATACTGATGTTTTCTAAAAAAGCAGGCGTGATATCAGAAGAAGTGTATAATTGGGTGTCATCTACATAGAGATGGTACTGGAAACCAAATCTACTGATTCTTTGCCCAATAGGGGCGGTTTACAAAGAGAAGAGAAGGAGGCGTAGAACCGATCCTTGCGGAACCCCAACAGTAAGGGGAAGATGAGAGGAGGAGGAACCAGCAAAAGATACAGTGAAGGAGCAGTCAGAGAGATAGGAGGAGACCCAGGAAAACGGTTTCCTTGAGGCCGATGGAGCGGAGCATAGTGAGGAGGAGCTGATGATCCACAGTGTCAAATGCTGCAGAGATTTAAAAGAAGTAGCATGGAGTAGTGACCATTAGATTTAGCTGTTAGTAGATCATTAGAGACTTTACTAAGGGCAGTTTCAGTAAAGAGCAGAAACTGGATTGCAGAAGGTCAAGAAGAGAATTAGCTGAGAGATAGCGGATAAGACGGGAGTGGACCAGGCATTCAAGGAGTTTAGATATGAAAGGAATATTAAACACAGGTCTATAGTTAGCGGCACAGCTTTGGTCGAGGGTTGGTTTTTTTAAGTAAAGGATGTATGATGGCATACTTAAATGAGGAGGGAAATATACCAGAAGAGAGAGAGAGAGGTTGAATATTTTTGTTAGGTGAGCGGTGACAGCAGGGAAAAGGGACTGGAGGAGATGTGACGGAATGGGGTCACTGGTGCAAGTGGTCTGGCATGAAGATGCAAGGAGCCTGATTACTTCTTCTTCAGTGACTGGTTCAAAGTCAGAGAGTAAGCTAGATATAGTAGGGGAGGGAGGACAGTGTATGGTATGAGGGGATTGGGAGATAATTTCACGTCGGATATGGTCAATTTTTTCTTTGAAATAACTGGCCAAATCATCAGCGTGGAGATCCGTGGTTGGGGCCTGCACTCTTGGGTTGAGTAGGGAATGAAAAGTGTCAAAGACATTTCGAGTAATTGTATAGTGAGGTGATGAGGGTGTTGAAATAGGTTTGTTTGGAGAGGTGAAGGGCAGTGTTTTATGTTTTAAGCCTAATTCAACCGAAGCCCTTGAACTCCTGTAATAAACCAAAAGTAAAAAACAACAATATCCCTCACCTCTCCATCGATCTGTCCTACACCGTAATCCATGTCTGGGGGATAATTAGTTTTCAACCTGGACTGTGCCAAGATGCGACCATCCAGGCTGAGAACCACTGGTGAATGAGCTGCTGCGAGCGCAGTCTCATTGACTAGCGGTGACGTCACTGAGGCTCTGTTCTCAGCTGGGATGAACTGCGGTGACCTCGGTGAGATCCCCGCTAGCACCGTGAGAAAGTCGCACGGTGCAGAGGTGAGCTTAAAGAATAAAACTTGATTTATTTGTTATTCCAGGGGAGAATCTAAGGTACTGAGGGAATGTACTGCACAGGAACCTTCAAATTTTCAGAAAAAGGAGTGCAATTCATGAGGAGGAAATGTAGTGAAAATTGTGGAAAAAAGGTGTAAAAAACTATTCGTGAGAAGAACCACCCAACCTTTGCATAAACGTCTCAATTCACACCGTTCCAATATACAAAAAGGAATTTTGAAACACGGCTTGTCGTGTTACTACACTCTTGTATGCAGTCTGGATATATAGAACTATCAGAATAATTGCTTGAGGCAATTTATTTTATTCACATTTCCACAATTTTCACTACATTTCCCCCTCATGAATTGCACTTCTTTTTCCGAATATTTGAAGGTTCCTGTGCAGTACATTCCCTCAGTACAGTGTTTCTCAACTCCAGTCCTCAAGACCCCACAACAGGTCATGCATGATTTCCTTAGTATTGCACAGGTGATAATTTCATCACCTGCTCAAGCATTAATTCCATCGCCTATGCAATACTAAGGAAATCCTGAAAACATGACCTGTTGTGGGGTCTTGAGGACTGGAGTTGAGAAACACTGCCTCAGTACCTTGTATTCTCTCCTGGAATAACAAATAAATAAAAAACCACAATGAATGAATGCATTCCTCACCTGGTTGTGAACCTGCTGCCTGCCTTCAGTCCCTCTTTCCTCTTTCATCACTTTGCTTTCAGCAAGCTATCCCTGTGTATCCTTTGCACTGCATTCCTCCTTTGTGTGTCACTACATGTCTTATCTGCACAGACACACTGCTAAACTAGGTCCTCTGATGGAATTAACCCTCTGCTCACATAGAGCAGATTACTACATACATTTTCTACAGCAAACACTAGTCTATTGCATTTGCCGGGTCAGTCACCTCCTCCGATGCCTTCACTCACAGGTCACTTTCTCATACATACCAGGTAATATGGGACTTGCTCTCCCCACCTTTTCTTTTTCCCTTCACCCCATAGTTTTCTCCTATGCAACCCCTGGCAAAAGTTATGGAATCACCGGCCTTGGAGGATGTTCATTCAGTTGTTTAATTTTGTAGAAAAAAAAGCAGATCACAGACAGCACAAAACTAAAGACATTTCAAATTGCAACTTTCTGGCTTTAAGGGATAGACTGAGAGAGGGACTTGAAGAGAGCTTAGAGGGAAGGTGCCATCAAAATTTTTTTTTTTCCAGCAATTGAAAAAATGTAAAGAATTAATGTTCACATTTTCTTTAAAAAAATTATCATTTGTTTATAATTTAGTAAAATATGAAAAATAATTTGAAAAGGTTTGGCATTTCCACTTTTAAACACTAGGGGGAGCAGCTGCTGAAATTTGACAAAAACCTAGTGTACAATTAGCTCACATTACTGCACTGCAGTAATTATGGGCGGAGTCTGCTGACGTGTGTGATGTCTCCTCTCCTCCCCTTCTGGGTGTTTGCTAAGGGATTAGAGAGGATGATATTCAGGAACCCAGTGAGCAGCCATTTTGTTGGTGACTGCAAAGTTATACTGACAAGTAGACAGTCACAGAGGATGGCAGGCAGCAAGGATTCTGGTAGATATATGGTGGAGGGAGCAGGGTGACAGCAGCACAGAGTATTTCAGGAGAGCAGTGTGCTGGTCTATGGGGGCCCTATGTTTGGTGCGCGGAGCAGCCAGGGATTGTACATAGAGCGCTGTCTTTTATACGCATGGATGGACCGTCTGCTTGTCTGCTTGACAGAAAACCAGGACACATTTCTTTTGATTGATGGCCTGTTCTGATCCAGACTTTGCATACTAAGACCCCATTCCCCTCCTCGGCTCCTGTCCTCTCCATCCTGTCCTGGCGATGTGTGAAAGTGAGGAGACAGGCGCAGTACGGGGTGACGCTGGGGGGAAATGTAGCCATATAGTAACGATAAAAATGAGACCTCTCTCTTCAGCTGCCTCACCAGCCTATCACACGGGATAGGATTAGATACACAGCTCAGCAGACAGTATGACACAGGAGAGAGTTAGATACATTGGCCAGCAGTCAGTATCACACAGGAGAGGATTAGATACATTGGCCAGCAGTCAGTATCACACAGGAGAGGATTAGATACATGGGCCAGCAGTCAATATCACACGTGAGAGGATTAGATACACAGCTCAGCAGTCAGTATCACATGGGATAGGATTAGATACACAGCTCAGCAGTCAGTATCACACGGGAGAGGATTAGATACACGGGCAGTCAATATCACGCAGGATAGGATTAGATGCATGGGTCAGCAGACAGTATCACACAGCAGAGGATTAGATACACGGCTCAGCAGTCAGTATCACATGGGATAGGATTAGATACACAGGCCAGCAGTCAGTATCACACAGGAGAAGATTAGATACATGGGCCAGCTGTCAGTATCATGCAGGAGAGGATTAGATACACGGCTCAGCAGTCAGTATCACACGGGATAGGATTAGATACACGGCTCAGCAGTCAGTATCACACAGGAGAGAATTAGATACACGGGCAGGCAGTCAGTATCACGCATGATAGGATTAGATGCATGGGTCAGCAGACAGTATCACACAGCAGAGGATTACATACACAGCTCAGCAGTCAGTATCACACAGTATAGTAATAGATACACCAGGGTCTGATGTCCTTGATCAGTGGCTGCAGTGAGAGGCAGGGTGGGAGCAGCACAGAGAGACTCTCCTCCTCCCCCATGTTACCTGTCTGCATGATAAGGACAACAGACGACAGCACTTCATCCTCTCTAGGGATTCTAGAGATCACAGCCACACACCAGGCAGCATAGAAGAGGATAGGGAACGGCCGCTGACAGTGTGAAGGGAAACAGATGGAGCTACCCCTCCTATAACAGCGCAGCTCTCAAGTGGAGCTCACAGATGCACTGTGGACTGAAGAAAGATGGCGCCAACAACCTCCTGCCTCTGCTGTGATGTGGAAACAGCCCAGGGGGCGTGGCCAGATCACAGCAGGCTGCAGCTCAATGATGGGTATAGGGTCGGCGCCCGACGGCTGAGTCCTATGCCCAGGGCTGCCGTATTTGCAGAGTGTAAGTGTCATGCTGGGACTCTTACACTCCTGCAAAGCAAAATGGTGGCGCCCAGTGGCTGCAAAAATAATTAATAATAAAAAGATATTAAAGTTTAAAAAATTAATTTTGTATTAAAAATAATTGATTATATAAACAATAATTTTTGATACAAAAACAAAATTGCAGCACCTTCCCTTTAAGGCATCAAGAACCTAGAGAACAGCGCTGTAGGGAGGCCTCCAACCCCACCTGGCTAGGGAGATTCTGAACTGCTTCCAGGCTGCCCGAATCTCCAAGATCACCTGTCACCAGTGCCCTGGACTGCATCTGCAATTAAAGGTAAAGAAACTGCAGTCACTGTGTCCTCCAATCATTCCGGCACCCAAACATCCACAACCCCTCACAGACTGTTCTGTTAGCCCTGGGGCCCCACTCCACCTGTGGGGAGCCGAACCATCCCAGCTGCATCACCATCGACCCCTGCGGTCTCCTTAAAAGGAAGGTGCTGCATTTTATTTTTTGTATTAAAAATGATTGTTTATATAAACAATTATTTTTAATACAAATTTACGTTTTTTAACTTTAAAGAAGTTGTCCATTACAATAATTTTTTTTCCATAAATCTTGCTATTATGTGCCACTGAAAACATCCACTGTGTTTATTTTAGCAATATTACCTTTTATCATGTTGTAGCAGCACATCTTCAGTGCTAGATCCAGCTCTCATGGGGTTAATCGACAACTTCCTTTCTCCTGAGTTATTGTGCTATAATACTACAAGTTCCATGATGCTTTGCACTGGCCACTAAGCTCAAACCTACCACACCCACTCCAAAACACACCCAAACCCCTCCCTCCTCTATCTTGAAAAAGATTTGTGATGTCATTTCTGTCCAACCTCCTCTTTTACATTTGTCCAACCCACACTCCATTACACATAGATAGATAGATAGATAGATAGATAGATAGATAGATAGATAGATAGATAGATAGATATGTATCTATATATCTATGTCTATTTCCATAGATATGTCCATATCCATGTTTCTAAACCCATTCACCCCTGGAGCTTTTTTCGTCTATCGCTCCCCTTCTTTGCAGAGCCATAATTTTTCCGTCAATATGGACATGTGAGGGCTTATCTTTTGCGGGACAAGTTCTACTTTTGAACCACACCATTGGTTTTACCATGTCGTGTAACAGAAAATGTGAAAAAAATTCAAAGTCGATGAAATTGCAAAAAAAGTGCAAATCCCACCCCTGTTTTTTGCTTGGCTTTTTTGCTATTTTCACTAAATGCTAATGCAGCGCCCCATAGACCTGGTCGTTGCAGTAGTGTCGCTCTGCCTCTAAGGGGAGTGATGGTACGTCTGATGGTACTAAAGGAGTTCACCTGACCAGGTATCACCAGCACACAGTACACTTCACACTCCGGCCACTAGGGGGAGCAAAAGGTTCTATTTATTAGGCCTCTCCTCACACTGGTAAAACTAGGGGTTGGATAGGAAGTTAGCCAGAAGTTGACTGGGTTTTGTCCAGGCAACATCCTGTGGCAGGGGGTGTTGCGGGGAAGATTCAGGGGGGTCCCTGTCAGGCGTGGGAACCTGGCAGGTACCTAGCGACAAGGCAGAACGTTACGGAACCGCGCCTGCACTACCTTGCGGCGGTATCCTTAGAAATGACACGAAGAGAAGGATATTGTGGAAAGTGAGAAACGAGATCAAGCACAAAGGAGAGCCAGTAGGAGTCGTGCCCTGAGAACGGCAACATCCTACTGAGGCGCGTAGCCGGTGCCCGGAACACCGAGGAAGTATCTGACTCTATGCCTTACTTCAAATACCGCAGGACAGTTAAATATAGGTTGGCTGTCTACCCTACATCACCTAAGCAGACATAGGGGGCAACCGTGGAGAGGGGCATATCTAGGGTCCCAGAATAGCTCCGAGCCTTCCCGTCATACGGGTGCGTCCTAGCCATAACAAACCTGGGGGACGGAGAGAGAAAAGAACTAGAAAGAACGAGAACAGAAGTTGTGAGGACTATCCCGAATGCTCAGCAGGGAAGAACTACAACACACAGGCACTAGTTGGTAGGCACTGATTTCCACCTGCAAAGGGAACTCTGGATGTGCCCTCAGACCGGCCAGTCTCAGACAGCCCTGTTGACAGTGCTCTGGATTGAGGATCCTGAAGCCTTCAGTAAAAGGTAAAGAGACTGCAACCCTGTGTCCTCGTTATTGACTGCGCCTCACACAATTACCACCTACACTACCGGGAAGCCCTGTGGACATACTTCACCTGTGGGAAGGCATCCCATCTAGCTGCCATAACACCACCCCAGTGGACCCCAAGCAGCGTCGGTCACCCTGACCAAATACTACAGGTGGCGTCACGAAACCTTTGCTGACTTTCATCATCCCTTTTATTGGACGCCCCTTAGCAGGGTCACAGACCGGGTCCAGCCACCGTGACAACCCAAGAACTGAGACAGAGAGGACCGGTACCGAGTAACCCACGGCCCTGCGTCTGGGGGCGCTCCAACTTGGCGTCACGAACAGGATCTACTTAAGCCTGAGAAGCAGGTCATGTGTGCCTTGGAACTGTGATTCATTGCAAAGACTGTGTATTGCAAAAGATTCCCGCCAAAACCGCCGCCATTGCAGCGCCACGAGGAGCGCAGGAGAAGAAGGGCGTGGAGTTGTGGGCGTGGAAGAACAGAAGAGCGCGGAAAGCAATAGCCGCCAAGTCTAAGTATTGCTGTATTCTGAGGGCATGCCCGTCAGCCGCTGAGGTCCGCCTTCTCCTCCTCTATGGAGGGTGGAGACAGTGGGGACGGGGCCGCCCCCGAAAAAGAGCCCGGGAAGAAGATCCAGAGGAGGGGACAAAGATGGCGACTTCCGAGACCCTGCGTGGAGATGTCTCGGCCCGGCGCAGGGCTGCATCACCCGTAGCAGTCCCGGAACCACCGACGCTGCAGGGATTGACCGTCGCGGAGCTGCCTAGAGGGAAACCCAGCAGGTGGATGCCTGATGGCTGGGTGGCCGCAGCCGAAGCCCAGCAGCTGGCGCGCTACCGAGAGGCCCACACTCGCGTGAGTTCCTGGTTGGGCCACCCGACGGAGATCCGCCTCTCCCCCATGTCCCCTCCTCCACCCGCTCTGACCGCGGCAGACCCCCGAATCCGGCCGGGAGATCGTGCACCGCAGGAGCCGGACCTGAGGGTCCTGCCGGTGACGAAGCATCAGCGGCGCCTGGTGGCGGCATGGAGAAAGCAGCCCTGACCTGTGGCCATGACTGACCTCACGGAGGAAGAAAAGGTCCCACCATCGAAGTGGGGGGTGGTGATCCTCTTTAACTCCAAGGAAGAAAGGGGAGTTATCCAGGAGATTGAGGAGCCCCTGCAGGTCCATGTCACCCGGAGCGAGGTGGAGCCCTGTTATGGAGGGGTCGATGAAGATCGTGACCTGAAACCTGGGGATGCTGTGACCTACACCCGATAGTAGAGGGGGACTGGCTGGATGGCCAGGGGCGTCCAGCGGTGCGCAGCCCTTCAGGTCGCAGCTGAAACTCCGGGGCGCGAGGCCCCCGCTACAGACCATCAGACTGACCAGGCTCACCGTGTGACTGTGGGTCCCACCCATTCTCGGCTGAGAGGGTTGGTCTGCGAGGTAAGGCTGCAACCTTCGCAGCAGTAAACCTCGGAAACCTGAAATTGTACATAGTTATTTAACTGTTGGTCTCCCTGCTGTTTTGCTGCTATTTGAACCCGTGTAGGGTTAATCCTTAAAGGGGATCCCTTCGTTTACCCGGGATCCCTATTGTTTTTGGCTTGTTTGTTTGCCATCAGTGTTTTAAAGGACTGCCGAATCATGGACGGTGAATGATTCACAAACTGCTTTGTAAATAGTTTGCACCTTCTTAAAGGTGCCCTCTACTGGTTTTACAAGGAAAGAAGGCTTTGTGAAGAGACTGCTTCTGAATACAGCACAGAAGTTCTTGCTTTCCAACGGACTTGCAGATAGAGAGAATCTGCACTACCTCAAAGAGACTTGGTTCCCTCTTAAAGGGAATGTTCACGTGTTGCACTTAAGTATAATGTTGCCTTAAGAAAGTTAAATTGTAATAATGTTGAGATTTAGGAAATGTTAATAATGTTACCAGAGATTGAGGACAGTAAAAGTTGGAAGCCGAATTTCAACACAGTGAACCCGTAGGGGTTAGAGAGTCCTCCTGAGAACCATAGAAAGATGATTGGTTGCGCTGATGGAAGAACAGATGGCAGTAGGCCCAGACAAGGATCTAGGCGGTCCTGCATTTGTGAAGTAAAAAAAATAAAGAACAAGTTGAGTTTGCATTATAGTACCTTATAGTAAGCCTTTAGTAGGTTCAGCCTATATGCCCTTAAAGGAGAAGTTAAATTATTGTTCAGAATTTGCACTTAGTAGAATACCCGGCAGGGTACCAGAAGTTATTTATAGTCAGAGTGTTATTTAAAATATTTAACCTTGTTTTTGTTTGTAACGTTCAAGTGTCCTCACCTCCCATAAAGGGAAGCATTGTTATATTTATTTGTTCCTTGTATTCCAAAATTTTGCATATCTTTTGCTAACATGTATTGTTGTTCTTCTTCCCAGTCCAGGAGTACTGAATTTAACCGGGGGGGAGTGCAGCGCCCCAGAGACCTGGTCGTTGCAGTAGTGTCGCTCTGCCACTAAGGGGAGTGATGGTACGTCTGATGGCACGAAAGGAGTTCACCTGACCAGGTATCACCAGCACACAGTACACTTCACACTCCGGCCACTAGGGGGAGCAAAAGGTTCTATTTATTAGGCCACTCCTCACACTGGTAAAACTAGGGGTTGGATAGGAAGTTAGCCAGAAGCTGACTGGGTTTTGTCCAGGTAACATCCTGTGGCAGGGGGTGTTGTGGGGAAGATTCAGGGGGGTCCCTGTCAGGCGTGGGAACCTGGCAGGTACCTAGCGACAAGGCAGAACGCTACGGAACCGCGCCTGCACTACCTTGCGGCGGTGTCCTTAGAAATGACACGAAGAGAAGGATATTGTGGAAAGTGAGAAACGAGATCAAGCACAAAGGAGAGCCAGTAGGAGTCGTGCCCCGAGAACGGCAACATCCTACTGAGGCGCGTAGCCGGTGCCCGGAACACCGAGGAAGTATCTGACTCTATGCCTTACTTCAAATACCGCAGGACAGTTAAATATACGTTGGCTGTCTACCCTACATCACCTAAGCAGACATAGGGGGCAACCGTGGAGAGGGGCATATCTAGGGTCCCAGAATAGCTCTGAGCCTTCCCGTCATACGGGTGCGTCCTAGCCATAACAAACCTGGGGGACGGAGAGAGAAAAGAACTAGAAAGAACGAGAACAGAAGTTGTGAGGACTATCCCGAATGCTCAGCAGGGAAGAACTACAACACACAGGCACTAGTTGGTAGGCACTGATTTCCACCTGCAAAGGGAACTCTGGATGTGCCCTCAGACCGGCCAGTCTCAGACAGCCCTGTTGACAGTGCTCTGGATTGAGGATCCTGAAGCCTTCAGTAAAAGGTAAAGAGACTGCAACCCTGTGTCCTCGTTATTGACTGCGCCTCACACCATTACCACCTACACTACCGGAAAGCCCTGGGGACATACTTCACCTGTGGGAAGGCATCCCATCTAGCTGCCATAACACCACTCCAGTGGACCCCAAGCAGCGTCGGTCACCCTGACCGAATACCACAGGTGGCGTCACGAAACCTTAGCCGACTTTCATCATCCCTTTTATTGGACGCCCCTTAGCAGGGTCACAGACTGGGTCCAGCCACCGTGACAACCCAAGAACTGAGACAGAGAGGACCGGTACCGAGTAACCCGTGGCTCTACGTCTGGGGGCGCTCCATTAAGTCTGTGTGCACACGTTGCGGATTTGATTGCAGATCCGCAGCATTTTTTGCTGCACAGAATTGCATCAAATCCGCAGTGTAGTGCACAACCAATGTAAGTCTATGGGAGCTGCAGACTTGTTGTGCACATGGTGCGGAAAAAGCCGCACCGAAACACAGCTTTTTTTTCCGCAGCATGTCACTTTTGTGCCGAACTGCAGTGTTTCTGCACCCTTAGACTTTCATTGAGTCGGGCACATCCGCAACAAAACCGCAGATGTAAAAAAGATCTGCAGTTTTGCTGCGGATGTGGGTCCAAGAAACGCTGCAGTTTGGGAGGAGGGAAGTGTGTGGGCGGTGACGGTGTGCGTGTATGTGTGTTGGGGCGGGGTCTGCAGGCTGTTCGGATGTGTGCGGGTGTGTGCGGGACTGTTCGGATGTGTGCGGGGGGTCTTTTGGGGTGTGTGTGCAGGCATCATCCGATGGGACTTCAAGTACGCAGCATCCAATCTGCAGCAATTTGGATGTAATCCGGACAGTGGACACACACCCTACACTAGCCATACATCTATCAATAGATATATCTATCCAGATATATCTATAGATAGATATATGCATCTATAGATCTATCTATATGTAGATATGTCTATCCATTTCATCTATCTGTCTGTCTATCTGTGTGTAATTGAGTGTGAGTTGGACAAATGTAAAAGAGGAGGTTGGACAATGACATCACAAATCTTTTTTTTGTTGTTCAATAAAACATCTTTATTTAGCTTTCAAAAACGCATACAAAAACGCAAAAAAACTGCGCAAAAAACGCACACACAAAAATTAAAAAATGCATCAAAACCGCACAAAAAAATGCACCAAAAACACATCAAAACTGCATAAAAAATTCACCAAAAACTGCACCAAAACCGCACTAAAAACTGCATCAAAACCGCACCAAAAACTGCATCAAAACCGCAACAGAAACTGCGTCAAAACTTCACCAAAAACTGCATAAAAAAACATCAAAAACCTGAATCAAACCACGCAATAAACGCACCAAAAACTGCATCAAAACCACACACAAAACCCGCATCAACACCGTACAAAAACCGTGAAAAAAAATGCATCAAAAACGCAGCTGCGTTTTCTGCAAGGAGATGCAGATTTTGCAGAAAATTCTGCACACAAATCTGCAACGTGTGCACACAGCCTAAAACTGACCTGCCATTATTATGATTCTCCATTTGATTACGAGTTCATAGACACCAAACATGTCTAGGTTATTTTTTGTTTCTATGTGGTGAAAAAAGTTCCAAACTTTGCTAAAAAAAAATAATAATTGCGCCATTTTCCCATACCCGTAGCGACTATATTTTCTGAGATATCGGGATGGATGAGGGCTAATTTTTTGCGTGCCGAGCTGACGTTTTTAATAAAACCACTTATGTGCAGATACGTTCTTTTGATCGCCCGTTATGGCATTTTAATGCAATGTCGCGGCGACCAAAAAAACATAATTTTGGCTTTTGATTTTCTTTTCTCGCTACGCCATTTAGCGATCATGCAATTTTTTTTGTTGTATTGAAAACAGCTGACGTTTGTGGCTTTGAAGTGAGCTCACCGCCGAAGCCCACCTCAAAGCGTGGGATACTGCCAGCTGACGTAGTATTCCGTCAGCTGACAGAAAGGGATTAATGAACAATATGTTTGTTAAACATAACGGAAAAAAAATGGCGTCGGCTCCCGCACAATTTTCTGCGCCAGAGGGGGAAAGCTGACGGCCGGGGGCCAATATTTGTAGCCTGGGAAGGGGTTTATACCCATGGCCCCTCCCAGGCTATGAATATCCACCCGCAGCTGTCTGCGTAGCCTTTACTGGCTATTAAAATAGGGCGACCCCCCAAAAAAAATGACGTGGGGTCCCCCTATATTTTATAGCCAGAAAGGCTACGCAGACAGCTGCGGGTTGATATTCATAGCCTAGAGGGGCCATGGATATTGCGCCCCCCCCCCGGCTACAAATACCAGTCCGCAGCAGCCCCAGAAATGGCGCATCTGTGAGATGTGCCAATTCCGGCACTTAGCCCCTCACTTCCCACTCCCTAGTAGTGTTGGGATATGGGGGTAATAAGGGGTTAATTTCACCTTGCTATTGTAAGGTGACATTAAGCCAGGTTAATAATGGAGAGGCGTCAATATGACGCCTATCCATTTTTAATCCTATAGTAGTGAAAAAGTTATAAAAAAATAAGAAAAAAAGTATTTTATTATTCTTAATTTAACCATACTTACCATACTTCAGCACCTGCAAAAAACGTAAAATAATAAACCGTATACTACCTGTCCGCCATAGTCCAATTAATAACGAGTCTCCCACGACGATCTCCCCTATAGAACAGTGACATCGGGTGATGTCACTGCTCTATAGGACCCTCAGTGACACACTGACAGGAGACAATGTGTGTATGTGTTTTTTTTATTTTTTTAAATTCAACACATTAGCCGGATGATGGGACTACTACTGTCCCATCATTGGCTAATCTGTCACTCACTGTCACTGTAGCAGGCAGAGCCAGATGTGACTTGTAGTCCCATCGGACGATGCCTGCACACCAGGGCCGGACTGGGACTAAAATTCAGCCCTGGCATTTGAAGGTACAGAGGCCCACATGTCACATGGTGAATATGTAATATCTTTGTGTACCTGTAGGTCACAAGAAGTGAGGTGCGTGTAACACGACTATATAACATGAAGTTACTGAACCGCCGCACAACCTGCCCTACCCTCTCCTAGTGTTTCATCACCCATGCCCTGCAGACTGTGAGCCCTCGCGGGCAGGGTCCTCCCTCCTTATGTACCCGTGTGCCTTGTTATCTGCTCATGTTTAATGTACATTCATAGCCAAAATTTTTGAGAATGACACCAAAATTATATTTTCACATGATCTGCTGCCCTCTGGTTTTTATTAGTGTTTGTCTGATGTTTATATCACATACAGAAATATAATTGCAATCATATTATGAGTACCAATCTATATATATATAATTGTCTAAGGGTTTTTCCATCTGTCTGTCTTTCTGTCTGTCTGTCTGTCCTGGAAATCCCGCCTCTCTGATTGGTCGAGGCCGCGACGGGCACAGCGACGATGATGTCATAATGGTTGCCATGGCGACGATGATGTCATAAAGGTTGCCTCGACCAATCAGCGACGGGCACAGCGACGATGATGTCATAATGGTTGCCATGGCGACGATGATGTCATAAAGGTTGCCTCGACCAATCAGCGACGGGCACAGTCTGCCGCGAATTCTGCAATCATCATTGTCCATATACTACGGGGACATGCATATTCTAGAATACCCGATGCGTTAGAATCGGGCCACAATCTAGTAGGTTATATTGACAGTTAGAATGAGTTAATGCAGCAAGTCAATATTTGCATTGTTGACCCTTCTTCAAGACCTCTGCAATTCTCCCTGGCATGCTCTCAATCAACTTCTGGACCAAATCCTGACTGATAGCAGTCCATTCTTGCATAATCAATGCTTGCATTTTGCCAGAATTTGTTGGTTTTTGTTTGTCCACCCGTCTCTTGATGATTGACCACAAGTTCTCAATGGGATTAAGATCTGGGGAGTTTCCAGGCCATGGACCCAAAATCTCTGTTTTGTTCCATGAGCCATTTAGTTATCACCTTTGCTTTATTTCAAGGTGCTCCAACATGCTGGAAAAGGCATTGTTGGGCGCCAAACTGCTCTTGGACAGTTGGGAGAAGTTGCTCTTGGAGGACATTCTGGTACCATTCTTTATTCATGGCTGTGTTTTTAGGCAAGACTGTGAGTGAGCCGATTCCCTTGGCTGAGAAGCAACCCCACACATGAATGGTTTCAGGATGCTTTACAGTTGGCATGACACAAGACTGGTGGTAGCGCTCACCTCTTCTTCTCCAAATAAGCTGTTTTCCAGATGTCCCAAACAATCAAAAAGGGGATTCATCAGAGAAAATGACTTTGCCCCAGTCCTCAGCAGTCCACTCCCTGTACCTTTTGCAGAATATCAGTCAGTCCCTGATTTTTTTTCTGGAGAGAAGTGGCTTCTTTGCTGCCCTCCTTGAAACCAGGCCTTGCTCAAAAGAGTCTCCGCCTCACAGTGCGTGCAGAAGCACTCACACCAGCCTGCTGCCATTCCTGAGCAAGCTCGGCACTGCTGGTAGTCCGATCCCGCAGCTGAAACAGTTTGAAGATACGGTCCTGGCACTTGCTGGCCTTTCTTGGGTGCCCTGGAGCATTTTTGACAACAATGGAGGCTCTCTCCTTGAAGTTCTTGATGATGCGATAGATTGTTGACTGAGGTGCAATCTTTGTAGCTGCGATACTCTTCCCTGTTAGGCCATTTTTGTGCAGTGCAATGATGGCGGCACGTGTTTCTTTAGAGATAATCATGGTTAACTGAAGAGAAACAATGATACCAAGCACCAGCCTCCTTTTAAAGTGTCTAGTGATGTCATTCTTACTTAATCATGACTGATTGATCGCCAGCCCTGTCCTCATCAACACCCACACCTGTGTTAATGGATCAATCACTAAAACGATGTTAGCTGCTGGGGTTGAGCGAAACGGGTCGTTCATTTTCAAAAGTCGCCGACTTTTGGCAAAGTCGGGTTTCATGAAACCCGATCCGACCCCTGTGCGGGGTCGGCCATGCGGTACGCGACTTTCGCGCCAAAGTCGCGTTTCAATGATGCGAAAAGCGCCATTTCTCAGCCAATGAAGGTAAACGCAGAGTGTGGGCAGCGTGATGACATAGGTCCTGGTCCCCACCATCTTAGAGAAGGGCATTGCAGTGATTGGCTTGCTGTCTGCGGCGTCACAGGGGCTATAAAGGGGCGTTCCCGCCGACCGCCATGTTACTGCTGCTGATCTGAGCTTAGGGAGAGGTTGCTGCCGCTTCGTCAGAAGCAGGGATAGCGTTAGGCAGGGTCCATTAACCACCAAACCGCTTGTGCTGTAGCGATTTGCACTGTCCAACACCACTTTCGGTGTGCAGGGACAGTGGAAGCTACTTTTTTTTTTTTTTTCCTCAGCGCTGTAGCTCATTGGGCTGCCCTAGAAGGCTCCCTGATAGCTGCATTGCTGTGTGTACGCCGCTTTACAAACCAACTGCTTTTTTCAAAGCACAAATCCTCTTGTTCCTTCCTTTCTGCACAGCTATCTTGTTTGTTTGTCCACACTTTTTATTTAATTTGTGCATCAGTCCACTCCTTATTGCTGCCTGCCATACCTGGCTGAGATTACTGCAGGGAGATAGTAATTGAAGGACAGTTCCTTTTTTTTTTTTTTTTTTTGTGGGAGATTAAGATTGGCATTTCTGCTAGAGTGCCATCCCTGTCTGTGCCATCTCTCACTCAGTGGGCCATAGAAAGCCTATTTATTTTTTTGCTTGATTTGGGTTCTAAAATCTACCTGAAAAAATCACTACATCAATCAGTGGGAGAAAAATATTGGCCTCAGGGCTTGTGTGCCATTCCTGACTCCTGTGTGTGCCATCTCTCAGTCAGTGGGCCATAGAAAGCCTATTTATTTTTTTGCTTGATTTGGGTTCCAAAATCTACCTAAAAAAATCACTACATCAATCAGTGGGAGAAAAATATTGGCCTCAGGGCTGGTGTGCCACTCCTGACTCCTGTGTTATGGCTGGCAATCAGGCAACACAGCGTGCAGTAATCAGCGCACATACAGAGATCTGGCAATAACCAAAAACAATAGGACGAGCTCTGAGACGTGGAATCTCTGTAGACTGCAGTACCTGATCTATCCTCACACAACTATAAGCAGCAGTGGATTGCGCCTATCACTACCTATGCAACTCGGCACTGCCTGAGGAGCTGACTAGCCTGAAGATAGAAATACAAGCCTGACTTACCTCCGAGAAATACCCCAAAGGAATAGGCAGCCCCCCACATATAATGACTGTTAGCAAGATGAAAAGACAAACGTAGGAATGAAATAGATTCAGCAAAGTGAGGCCCGATATTCTAGACAGAGCGAGGATAGCAAAGAGAACTATGCAGTCTACAAAAAACCCTAAAACGAAAACCACGCAAAGGGGCAAAAAGACCCACCGTGCCGAACTAACAGCACGGCGGTGCACCCCTTTGCTTCTCAGAGCTTCCAGCAAAAGTTAATAGCAAGCTGGACAGAAAAAAACAGAAAACAAACTAGAAGCACTTATCTAGCAGAGCAGCAGGCCCAAGGAAAGATGCAGTAGCTCAGATCCAACACTGGACCATTGACAAGGAGCAAGGAAGACAGACTCAGGTGGAGCTAAATAGCAAGGCAGCCAACGAGCTCACCAAAACACCTGAGGGAGGAAGCCCAGAGACTGCAATACCACTTGTGACCACAGAAGTGAACTCAGCCACAGAATTCACAACAGTACCCCCCCCTTGAGGAGGGGTCACCGAACCCTCACCAGAACCCCCAGGCCGACCAGGATGAGCCACATGAAAGGCACGAACAAGATCTGGGGCATGGACATCAGAGGCAAAAACCCAGGAATTATCTTCCTGAGCATAACCCTTCCATTTGACCAGATACTGGAGTTTCCGTCTAGAGACACGAGAATCCAAAATCTTCTCCACAATCTACTCCAATTCCCCCTCCACCAAAACAGGGGCAGGAGGCTCCACAGATGGAACCATAGGTGCCACGTATCTCCTCAACAACGACCTATGGAATACATTATGTATGGAAAAGGAGTCTGGGAGGATCAGACGAAAAGACACCGGATTGAGAATCTCAGAAATCCTATACGGACCAATAAAACGAGGTTTAAATTTAGGAGAGGAAACCTTCATAGGAATATGACGAGAAGATAACCAAACCAGATCCCCAACACGAAGTCGGGGTCCCACACGGCGTCTGCGATTAGCGAAAAGCTGAGCCTTCTCCTGGGACAAGGTCAAATTGTCCACTACCTGAGTCCAGATCTGCTGCAACCTGTCCACCACAGAATCCACACCAGGACAGTCCGAAGACTCAACCTGTCCTGAAGAGAAACGAGGATGGAACCCAGAATTGCAAAAAAATGGAGAGACCAAGGTAGCCGAGCTGGCCCGATTATTAAGGGCGAACTCAGCCAACGGCAAAAATGACACCCAATCATCCTGGTCAGCGGAAACAAAACATCTCAGATATGTTTCCAAGGTCTGATTGGTTCGTTCGGTCTGGCCATTAGTCTGAGGATGGAAGGCCGAGGAGAAAGATAGGTCAATGTCCATCCTACCACAAAAGGCTCGCCAGAACCTCGAGACAAACTGGGAACCTCTGTCAGAAACAATATTCTCAGGAATGCCATGTAAACGAACCACATGCTGGAAGAACAAAGGCACCAAATCAGAGGAGGAAGGCAATTTAACCAAGGGCACCAGATGGACCATTTTAGAAAAGCGATCACAGACCACCCAAATGACCGACATTTTTTGAGAAACGGGAAGGTCAGAAATGAAATCCATCGAAATATGTGTCCAAGGCCTCTTCGGGACCGGCAAGGGCAAAAGCAACCCACTGGCACGTGAACAGCAGGGCTTAGCCCTAGCACAAATTCCACAGGACTGCACAAAAGCACGCACATCCCGTGACAGAGATGGCCACCAGAAGGATCTAGCAACCAACTCCCTGGTACCAAAGATTCCTGGATGACCGGCCAGCACCGAACAATGAAGTTCAGAGATAACTTTACTAGTCCACCTATCAGGGACGAACAGTTTCTCGGCCGGACAACGATCAGGTTTATTAGCCTGAAATTTCTGCAACACTCTCCGCAAATCAGGGGAGATGGCAGACACAATGACTCCTTCCTTGAGGATACTCGCCGGCTCAGATAACCCCGGAGAGTCGGGCACAAAACTCCTAGACAGAGCATCCGCCTTCACATTTTTAGAGCCCGGAAGGTATGAAATCACAAAATCAAAACGAGCAAAAAATAACGACCAACGGGCCTGTCTAGGATTCAAGCGCTTGGCAGACTCAAGATAAGTAAGGTTCTTATGATCAGTCAAAACCACCACGCGATGCTTAGCACCCTCAAGCCAATGACGCCACTCCTCGAATGCCCACTTCATGGCCAGCAACTCTCGGTTGCCCACATCATAATTACGCTCAGCAGCAGAAAATTTCCTGGAAAAGAAAGCACATGGTTTGAACACTGAGCAACCAGAACCTCTCTGTGACAAAACCGCCCCTGCACCAATCTCAGAAGCATCAACCTCGACCTGGAACGGAAGAGAAACATCAGGTTGACACAACACAGGGGCACAGCAAAAACGACGCTTCAACTCCTGAAAAGCTTCCACGGCAGCAGAAGACCAATTAACCAAATCAGCACCCTTCTTGGTCAAATCGGTCAATGGTCTGGCAATGCTAGAAAAATTACAGATGAAGCGACGATAAAAATTAGCAAAGCCCAGGAATTTCTGCAGACTTTTTAGAGATGTCGGCTGAGTCCAATCCTGGATGGCCTGAACCTTAACCGGATCCATCTCGATAGTAGAAGGGGAAAAGATGAACCCCAAAAATGAAACTTTCTGCACACCGAAGAGACACTTTGATCCCTTCACGAACAAGGAATTAGCACGCAGTACCTGGAAAACCATTCTGACTTGCTTCACATGAGACTCCCAATCATCTGAGAAGATCAAAATGTCATCCAAGTAAACAATCAAGAATTTATCCAGATACTCACGGAAAATGTCATGCATAAAAGACTGAAAAACAGATGGAGCATTGGCAAGTCCGAACGGCATCACCAGATACTCAAAATGACCCTCGGGCGTATTAAATGCCGTTTTCCATTCATCTCCCTGCCTGATTCTCACCAGATTATACGCACCACGAAGATCAATCTTAGTAAACCAACTAGCCCCCTTAATCCGAGCAAACAAGTCAGAAATCAATGGCAAGGGATACTGAAACTTAACAGTGATCTTATTAAGAAGGCGGTAATCAATACACGGTCTTAGCGAACCATCCTTCTTGGCTACAAAAAAGAACCCTGCTCCCAATGGTGACGACGATGGGCGAATATGTCCCTTCTCCAGGGACTCCTTCACATAACTGCGCATAGCGGTGTGTTCAGGTACGGACAAATTAAATAAACGACCCTTAGGGAATTTACTACCAGGAATCAAATCGATAGCACAATCACAATTCCTATGCGGAGGTAGGGCATCAGACTTGGACTCTTCAAATACATCCTGAAAGTCCGACAAGAACTCTGGGATGTCAGAAGGAATGGATGACGAAATAGACAAAAATGGAACATCACCATGTACTCCCTGACAACCCCAGCTGGTTACCGACATAGAGTTCCAATCCAATACTGGATTATGGGTTTGAAGCCATGGCAACCCCAACACGACCACATCATGCAAATTATGCAGTACCAGAAAGCGAATAACTTCCTGATGTGCAGGAGCCATGCACATGGTCAGCTGGGCCCAGTACTGAGGCTTATTCTTGGCCAAAGGTGTAGCATCAATTCCTCTCAACGGAATAGGACACCGCAAAGGCTCCAAGAAAAATCCACAACGTTTAGCATAATCCAAATCCATCAGATTCAGGGCAGCGCCTGAATCCACAAACGCCATGACAGAATACGATGACAAAGAGCACATTAAGGTAATGGACAAAAGGAATTTGGACTGTACAGTACCAATAACGGCAGAGCTATTGAACCGCCTAGTGCGTTTAGGACAATTAGAAATAGCATGAGTAGAATCACCACAATAGAAACACAGTCTGTTCAGACGTCTGTGTTCTTGCCGTTCTACTTTAGTCATAGTCCTGTCGCACTGCATAGGCTCAGGTTTACTCTCAGACAATACCGCCAGATGGTGCACAGATTTACGCTCGCGCAAGCGACGACCGATCTGAATGGCCAAGGACATAGACTCATTCAAACCAGCAAGCATAGGAAATCCCACCATTACATCCTTAAGAGCTTCAGAGAGACCCTTTCTGAACAAAGCCGCTAGTGCAGATTCATTCCACAGAGTGAGTACTAACCACTTCCTAAATTTCTGACAATATACTTCTACATCATCCTGACCCTGGCATAAAGCCAGCAGATTTTTCTCAGCCTGATCCACTGAATTAGGCTCATCGTAAAGCAATCCCAGCGCCTGGAAAAATGCATCAACATTACTCAATGCAGAATCTCCTGGTGCAAGAGAAAACGCCCAGTCCTGTGGGTCGCCGCGCAAAAAAGAAATAATAATCAAAACCTGTTGAATAGGATTACCAGAAGAATGAGGTTTCAAGGCCAAAAATAGCTTACAATTATTTCTGAAGCTCAGGAACTTAGTTCTGTCACCAAAAAACAAATCAGGAATCGGAATTCTTGGTTCTAGCATCGATTTCTGATCAATAGTATCTTGAATCTTTTGTACATTTACAACGAGATTATCCATTGAGGAGCACAGAGCCTGAATATCCATGTCCACAGCTGTGTCCTGAAGCACTCTAATGTCTAGGGGAAAAAAAAGACTGAAGACAGAGCTAAGAAAAAAAAATGATGTCAGGATTTCTTTTTTCCCTCTATTGGGAATCATTGGCTCAGCTCCTTGTACTGTTATGGCTGGCAATCAGGCAACACAGCGTGCAGTAATCAGCGCACATACAGAGATCTGGCAATAACCAAAAACAATAGGACGAGCTCTGAGACCTGGAATCTCTGTAGACTGCAGTACCTGATCTATCCTCACACAACTATAAGCAGCAGTGGATTGCGCCTATCACTACCTATGCAACTCGGCACTGCCTGAGGAGCTGACTAGCCTGAAGATAGAAATACAAGCCTGACTTACCTCAGAGAAATACCCCAAAGGAATAGGCAGCCCCCCACATATAATGACTGTTAGCAAGATGAAAAGACAAACGTAGGAATGAAATAGATTCAGCAAAGTGAGGCCCGATATTCTAGACAGAGCGAGGATAGCAAAGAGAACTATGCAGTCTACAAAAAACCCTAAAACGAAAACCACGCAAAGGGGCAAAAAGACCCACCGTGCCGAACTAACAGCACGGCGGTGCACCCCTTTGCTTCTCAGAGCTTCCAGCAAAAGTTAATAGCAAGCTGGACAGAAAAAACAGAAAACAAACTAGAAGCACTTATCTAGCAGAGCAGCAGGCCCAAGGAAAGATGCAGTAGCTCAGATCCAACACTGGAACATTGACAAGGAGCAAGGAAGACAGACTCAGGTGGAGCTAAATAGCAAGGCAGTCAACGAGCTCACCAAAACACCTGAGGGAGGAAGCCCAGAGACTGCAATACCACTTGTGACCACAGAAGTGAACTCAGCCACAGAATTCACAACACTCCTGTGTGCATCATCACTCACTCAGTGGGCCATAGAAAGCCTATTTTTTTTTTTTTGCTTTATTTGGGTTCTAAATTCTACCTGAAAAAATCAATAAATCAATCAGTGGGAGATTAATATTGGCCTTTGGGCTTGTGTGCCAGTCCTAAGCGTGCCATCTCTCTCTCTCAGATAGTGGGCCATAGAAAGCCTATTTATTATTTTTTTTATTGGGTTTATAAATTTTCCCTGAAAAAAAAAAAAAAAAAGTGGGAGATTAATATTGGCCTCTGGGCTTGTGTGCCAGTCCTGAGCGTGCCATCTCTCTCACAAATAGTGGGCCATAGAAAGCCTATTTATTTTTTTGGTTGATTTGGGTTCTAAATTCTACCTGAAAAAATCAATAAATCAATCAGTGGGAGATAAATATTGGCCTCTGGGCTTGTGTGCCACTCCTGACTCCTGTGTGCGTCATCTCTCACTCAGTGGGCCATAGAAAGCCTATTTTTTGTTTTATTTGTTTTCTAAATTCTCCCTGAAAAAATCATTTTATTTTATTTGGTTTCTAAATTCTTCCTGAAAAAATCATTTTTTTTTATTATTTTTTTTTCTAAAGTCTCCCTGAAAAAAAAAAAAAATCAAATCAGTGGGAGATTAATATTGACCTTTCTGCTTGTGTGCCAGTCTTGACTCCTGGGTGTGCCATCTCTCTCTCTCTCCAATTGTGGGCCATAGAAAGCCTATTATTTTTTTAGCTTGATTTGGGTTCCAAAATCTACCTGAAAAAATCACTACATCAATCATTGGGAGAACAATATTGGCCTCTGGGCTTGTGTGCCACTCCTGACTCCTGTGTGCGTCATCTCTCACTCAGTGGGCCATAGAAAGCCTATTTTTTGTTTTATTTGTTTTCTAAATTCTCCCTGAAAAAATCATTTTATTTTATTTGGTTTCTAAATTCTTCCTGAAAAAATCATTTTTTTTTATTATTTTTTTTTTCTAAAGTCTCCCTGAAAAAAAAAAAAAAAAAATCAAATCAGTGGGAGATTAATATTTACATTTGTGCTTCAGTGACAGTCCTGCGTGTGTGGCATCTCTCTCATTTGTTGCCACCAAAAACAGATTGTGTAACATTGTGCCTGATTTTCCTTGCGGTCTCACCCACCTGTAAAGGGGTAGCTAAATCATACTGAAGTTATAGCTCACCGTGTAAGTTGTGTGACAGCAACAAATACCGTTAGTTTGGTTACGTTTTTAAAACAATGAGGAAGTCTGGTGGAAGAGGTCGTGGCCGGGGGCGTTCATTGTCAGCTGGTAATGAGGGTAGTGGTAGTGGTGGAGCATCAGGTGGTCGTGGGAAAAAAAATATTGCACCTAAGTCTGGAGCTGTGGAGCCAGGTTCGTCGTCTGGCTACACAAGGCCTCGAACGCTCCCTTTTCTGGGAGTAGGAAAACCGCTTTTAAAGCCGGAGCAGCAAGAGCAAGTTTTGGCTTATCTTGCTGACTCAGCCTCTAGCTCTTTTGCCTCCTCTCGTGAAACTGGTAAATGTAAAAGCAGCGCGTCGTTAGTGGATGTTCACGGTCAGGGACAAGTCGCTTCCTTGTCCTCTTCAGCAAAAACAACAACAGAGAAGAATGCAGCAGGCGACACAACGGGTTACTCCATGGAGCTCTTTACACATACCGTCCCTGGCTTAGAAAGTGAAGCATTTAACAGTCCATGCCCATTACAAGTTGAATCTGACATGGAGTGCACTGATGCACAGCCACAGCCAGACTACTATGCTGGTCCTTTGACTCAGACCACAACATTGCCCTCGCAGGGTAATGATCAAGAATCAGACCCTGATGAGACTATGTTGCCCCATCACGAACGCTATACCACCGACCGACACGGTGACACAGACGAAGTTGCACACAAGCTACAAGAAGAGGTAATAGATGACCCAGTTCTTGACCCCGATTGGCAGCCATTGGGGGAACAGGGTGCAGGCGGCAGCAGTTCTGAAGCGGAGGAGGAGGGGCCGCAGCAGGCATCAACATCGCAACAGGTTCCATCTGCCGGGCCCGTATCTTGCCCAAAACGCGTGGCAAAGCCAAAACCTGTTGGAGGACAGCGTGGCCATCCGGTTAAAGCTCAGTCTGCAATGCCTGAAATGGTATCCGATGCTAGAAAGAGTGCAGTCTGGCATTTTTTTAAACAACATCCAATTGATCAGCGCAAAGTCATCTGTCAAAAATGTTCAACTACCTTAAGCAGAGGGCAGAATCTGAAAAGTCTCAATACAAGTTGCATGCATAGACATTTAACCACCATGCATTTGCAAGCTTGGACTAACTACCAAACGTCCCTTAAGGTTGTAGCACCCTCGGCCAATGAAGCTAGTCATCAACGCAACATCCCTTCCGGCAGTGTAGGGCCACCATTTTCCGCACCACCTGCAGTATCTGTGCAGGTTTCTTTGCCAGGCCAAAGCAGTCAGGGTCAGGGAATCACCAGTTTCGTAGTAGGAAACACTGCATCTAGGGCACTGGCGGCAACAATACCGTCTCCCACCGTCTCTCAGTCTGCCATGTCCACCGGCACCCCCGCTAGTTCCACGATCTCCAGCTCTCCAGTCCAGCTCACCCTACATGAGACTATGGTTAGAAAAAGGAAGTACTTAGCCTCGCATCCGCGTACACAGGGTTTGAACGCCCACATAGCTAGACTAATCTCGTTAGAGATGATGCCCTACCGGTTAGTTGAAAGCGAAGCTTTCAAAGCCCTGATGGACTACGCTGTACCACGCTACGAGCTACCCAGTCGACACTTTTTTTCCAGAAAAGCCATCCCAGCCCTCCACCAGCATGTTAAAGAGCGCATCGTCCATGCACTCAGGCAATCTGTGAGCACAAAGGTGCACCTGACAACAGATGCATGGACCAGTAGGCACGGCCAGGGACGTTACGTGTCCATCACGGCACACTGGGTGAATGTTGTGGATGCAGGGTCCACAGGGGACAGCAAGTTTGGGACAGTTCTGCCTAGCCCACGGTCTAGGAAACAGTTGGCTGTAGCCGTTCGCACCCCCTCCTCCTCCTCCTCGTCCTCCTGCAGAAGCGAGAGCTCGTCCACAGACCGCAGTCGCACAACTACTCCATCCGCAGCTGCCACTGTTGCACACCAGGTCTCCCATTATGGGGCAGCTACTGGCAAACGTCAGCAGGCTGTATTGGCTATGAAGTGTTTGGGCGACAACAGACACACCGCGGAAGTTCTGTCCGAGTTCTTGCAGAAAGAAACGCAGTCGTGGCTGGGCACTGTAGATCTTGAGGCAGGCAAGGTAGTGAGTGATAACGGAAGGAATTTCATGGCTGCCATCTCCCTTTCCCAACTGAAACACATTCCTTGCCTGGCTCACACCTTAAACCTGGTGGTGCAGTGCTTCCTGAAAAGTTATTCGGGGTTATCCGACCTGCTCCTCAAAGTGCGTGGACTTTGCTCACATATCCGCCGTTCGCCCGTACACTCCAGCCGTATGCAGACCTATCAGCGTTCTTTGAACCTTCCCCAGCATCGCCTAATCATAGACGTTGCAACAAGGTGGAACTCAGCACTGCACATGCTTCAGAGACTGTGCGAACAGAGGCGGGCTGTTATGTTTTTGTGGGAGGATACACATACACGGGCAGGCAGTAGGATGGCAGACATGGAGTTGTCAGGTGTGTAGTGGTCGAAGATTCAAGACATGTGTCAAGTCCTTCAGTGTTTTGAGGAATGCACACGGCTGGTTAGTGCAGACAACGCCATAATAAGCATGATCATCCCCCTAATGCGTCTGCTGATGCAAAGTTTGACGCACATAAAGGATCAGGCGTCTGCAGCTGAGGAAGAGGAAAGCCTTGATGACAGTCAGCCATTGTCTGGCCAGGGCAGTGTACAGGACGAGGTAGCGGGCGAAGAGGAGGAGGAGGACGAGGAGGATGATGGGGATGATTATATTTTTAATGAGGAAGCTTTTCCGGGGCCACTGGAAATTGTTGGCGCGGCAAGGCCGGGTTCTGGTTTTTTGAGGGACACAAGTGACGTGGATTTGCCTGAAACTGCCCCTCAACCAAGCACAACCGCAGATTTGAGAACTGGAACTTTGGCCCACATGGCGGATTATGCCTTACGTATCCTCAAAAGGGACACACGCATTACTAAAATGATGAACGATGACGATTACTGGTTGGCCTGCCTCCTTGATCCTCGCTATAAAGGCAAATTGCAAAATATAATGCCACATGAGAACTTGGAACTAATATTAGCAACCAAACAATCAACTCTTGTTGACCGTTTGCTTCTGGCATTCCCTGCACACAGCGCCCGTGATCGTTCTCACACGAGCTGCAGGGGCCAGCAGACCAGAGGTGTTAGAGGGGCAGAAATCAGAAGTGGCGTTGGCCAGAGGGGTTTTCTGACCAGGTTGTGGAGTGATTTTGCTATGACCGCAGACAGGACAGGTACTGCAGCATCAATTCAAACTGACAGGAGACAACATTTGTCCAGTATGGTTACTAACTATTTTTCATCCCTTATCGACGTTCTCCCTCAACCGTCATTCCCATTTGATTACTGGGCATCCAAATTAGACACCTGGCCAGAATTGGCAGAATATGCATTGCAGGAGCTTGCTTGCCCGGCAGCTAGTGTCCTATCAGAAAGAGTATTCAGTGCTGCAGGTTCAATACTAACAGAAAAAAGGACTCGTCTGGCTACCCAAAATGTAGATGATCTAACCTTCATTAAAATGAACCACAACTGGATTTCGAAATCTTTTGGCCCACCTTGCCCGGCTGACACCTAGCTTTCCTATGAAAAGGTCTTGCCTGTGGACTATTCTGAATGACTTTTCCAATCTCGTAATTTTCTGCACCTGATTGTCCAGCATACGACATGTTTATACCTCACTAAATGGCCAAACTCCCCACACGGGGCCGTGGTATCGCCACTTGGCGCCAGCACCCGTGAGAGTGCTGCTTGTCTGAAGAGGTGGGTGTGCCCGCTTTTGGTCGACGGCACTGCCACTGGGTCCCTCATAGTACAATAAAGTGTCTCTGGCGGTGGTGGTGCGCACCCAACGTCAGACACACCGTTGTAATATGAGGGGCCCTGAGCCTGTACCGCCGGCCACAAGACAGTCCCCCCCCAGCTCAAACAGTGCTCTACCACTTGCAAAATTATCTCTCACAGCTCCACCAATGTTTAGTCTATGCGCTGACATCCTTCAATGCCTGGCACTGACAATACCATTGTATTGACATTTTTGTTATGTTAGGCCTTCGAAGCCTGTCTGCGGTCCCTCCTTCCACTAGGCCTCCACTGACCATTGTACTGCTGCCCGTGTACCCCTGGAACCAATTTTAAATTGCCAACAGCCCTATTTTTTTATGTTAGGCCTTCGAAGCCTGTCTGCGGTCCCTCCTTCCACTAGGCCTCCACTGACCATTGTACTGCTGCCCTTGTACCACTGGAACCAATTTTAAATTGCCAACAGCCCTATTTTTTAATGTTAGGCCTTCGAAGCCTGTCTGCGGTCCCTCCTTCCACTAGGCCTCCATTGACCATTGTACTGCTGCCCGTGTACCCCTGGAACCAATTTTAAATTGCCAACAGCCCTATTTTGTTATGTTAGGCCTTCGAAGCCTGTCTGCGGTCCCTCCTTCCACTAAGCCTCCACTGACCACACCACTGCTGCCCGTGTACCCCTGGAACCAATTTAAAATTGCCTACAGCCATCTGTTATTATGTTAGGCCTTCGATGCCTGTCTGCGGTCCCTCCTTCCACTAGGCCTCCACTGACCACACCACTGCTGCCCGTGTACCCCTGGAACCAATTTAAAATTGCCTACAGCCAGCCCAATTTTTTTATTTTAGGCCTTCGATGCCTGTTTGCGGTCACTCCTTCCACTAGGCCTCCACTGACCACACCACTGCTGCCCGTGTACCCACGGAACCAATTTAAAATTGCCTACAGCCATGTGTTATTATGTTAGGCCTTCGATGCCTGTCTGCGGTCACTCCTTCCACTAGGCCTCCACTGACCACACCACTGCTGCCCGTGTACCCCTGGAACCAATTTAAAATTGCCTACAGCCAGCCCAATTTTTTTATTTTAGGCCTTCGATGCCTGTTTGCGGTCACTCCTTCCACTAGGCCTCCACTGACCACACCACTGCTGCCCGTGTACCCCTGGAACCAATTTTAAATTGCCAACAGCCCTATTTTGTTATGTTAGGCCTTCGAAGCCTGTCTGCGGTCCCTCCTTCCACTAAGCCTCCACTGACCACACCACTGCTGCCCGTGTACCCCTGGAACCAATTTTAAATTGCCAACAGCCCTATTTTGTTATGTTAGGCCTTCGAAGCCTGTCTGCGGTCCCTCCTTCCACTAAGCCTCCACTGACCACACCACTGCTGCCCGTGTACCCCTGGAACCAATTTTAAATTGCCAACAGCCCTATTTTGTTATGTTAGGCCTTCGAAGCCTGTCTGCGGTCCCTCCTTCCACTAAGCCTCCACTGACCACACCACTGCTGCCCGTGTACCCCTGGAACCAATTTAAAATTGCCTACAGCCATCTGTTATTATGTTAGGCCTTCGAAGCGTGTCTGCGGTCCTTCCTTCCAATAGTTCTCCACTGACCAGACCAATGCTGGCCGTGTACCCCTGGAACCCAGCAGAAAGTGCATGTAGCCTCCTTTTTTTCTTTGTTTTATATTTAGAAAGCCCAGATGAACTACGCTGTGCAACGGTTCAAGCTACCCAGTCGACATTTCTTTTGCGAGAAAAGCCATCCCAGCCCTCCACCGGCATGAAAAAGTCTGCATTGTCATAGCACTCAGGCAATCAAACAGTAGAAAGGTGCACCTGACAAGAGACGCATGGACCAGTAGGCATGTCCACAAAAAGTTACGTGTCCATTACGGCGCACTAGGTTAATGTGTTGGATGCATGGTCCACAGGGGACAGCCTACAAAGTCTGTCTGCAGTCCCTAATTCCAATTTTCCTCCGCTGACCACACCACTGCTGCCCGTGTACCCCTGGAACCTATTTTTAATTGCATAGAGCATCCTTTTTTTAATAGTAGGCGTACAAAGTCTGTCTGCGGTCCACTATTGAAATTGTCCTCCACTGCCCAGAGCACTGCTGCTTGTGTACCCCTGTAACTTTTTTAAGCTGCAGTGAGCCACATTTTTGGTTTAAGTCCTACTACCTGTGTCTGTCTGCGCCACTCAATTCAGCTGTGTTCGTTTGAAAAAAGCTGAGCGTCAATAGTCTTGTTTTCAGCCTCTAGGAATTTTAAAACTGCATTGGGGGTACAACTTTGGTAGGGCCTACTAACGGTGTCTGCCTTCCCAAGGTTTGCCCCAGGTTTCCTCGCCATTGCTTCGATCTTAATGCTCTCGTTTAGTAGTTGTTGGAAACTACACTGCATTAGGCCTACAAATTGGGTATGGGGTGTAGAGAGATGGTGTGTTCCACTCCAAGGTGTTCCCCCAGGTTTCGTCCACATTGCTTCGGTCTTCCGACTCTCGTTTAGTAGTTGTAGAAAACTACACTGCATTAGGCCTACAAATTGGGTATGGGTTGTAGAGAGATGGTGTGTTCCACTCCAAGGTGTTCCCCAGGTTTCCTCGCCATTGCTTCGATCTTCATGCTCTCGTTTAGTAGTTGTTGGAAACTACACTGCATTAGGCCTACAAATTGGGTATGGGGTGTAGAGAGATGGTGTGTTCCACTCCAAGGTGTTCCCCAGGTTTCCTCGCCATTGCTTCGATCTTCATGCTCTCGTTTAGTAGTTGTTGGAAACTACACTGCATTAGGCCTACAAATTGGGTATGGGGTGTAGAGAGATGGTGTGTTATACTCCAAGGTGTTCTCCAGGTTGCCTTTCCTGAACTTCTATCTTCAGGCTCTCATTAAATTGTGGTTAAATGGAACAACTGCATTTGGCGTACTAGTTGGTTTGGGGCCTACTATCGGTGTCTGCCACTCCTTGCTGTTCTCCTGGTTTCCTGTCCTGAAATTCCATTTTCAGGCTCTCGTTAAGTAGTTGTTAATGTTAGACTGCATTTGGCCTACTAGTTGGGTTGGGGCCTACTATCGGTGTCTGCCACTCCTTGCTGTTCTCCTCCACTGAACAAAGCTGGGCCGCCTGTTTACTACGGTTGCCAATTTTGAACTGCATTTCGACTACTTACTGATTTGTGCCTACTCTCTGTGTCAGCCTCTCATTCCAGTTGTCCTCCACTGCAATGCCCCCTGGTTAGTCCTGTGTTACCAATTTTGAACTGCATTTAGCCAACTTTATTCTTTGGGCCTATATCTGTGTTTCCTCCTCATCCTGCCCATTGCCCAGCCAGTGATAGATGAGTCTGCTGGTACATTGACCCATAACGCAAAATTCCCCGTGCACGCTACACAGCAAGATTGTGACCCTGCTGAAAGTCAGGTTCCTCTTCCCGCATACCATACCACCTTACACGGGGACAAAGAGGAAGGTGCAGATGAAAGTGCAGGTTCCTTCATCAGGTGGGGGGAGGAATACTAGTTGGCGACGTCACTGGCACAGGGCCTCTCATAGTACGCAAAAGTGTTGCTGCCGGTGGGAGGCGCCCCCGCCGTGCAAACACACTGCTGTACTTTGAGGGGCCCTGTGCCAGTGCCAATGCCAACGAGTGGGCCCCCCCTGCTTGCTCAGGATCACAGCACTTGCAAAGTTGAAATACTTACCTCTCCCTGCTCCACTGCCGTGACGTGGTCCAGATTTACTGGGCCCACTAATTACTTGAACCAGCCCTACCCCCCACAACTTTAGCCAAATGACCCCCAATTTCAAATGCCTTCCAATTATTATAAGGTAAATTATGATTGACAAGCTTCTGTAACAAGAATGGATGTTTTTGCCATTAAAATGGGCAGTGTAGGTGTTTTCCTGGCCTCCACTCACTGCCGACTATGCTCCCCCATTGACTTGCATTGGGTTTCGTGTTTCGGGCGATACCCGACTTTTCGGCCGATTCCACTCGACTCGACTTCTAAGATAGTCGGGTTTCGCGAAACACGACTCGACTCTAAAAAGGTCAAGGTCGCTCAACCCTATTAGCTGCTCCTTTTAAGGCAGGACTGCAATGATGTTGAAATGTGTTTTGGGGGTTAAAGTTCATTTTCTGGGCAAATATTGACTTTGCAAGTACAGTAATTGCTGTTAAGCTGATCACTCTGACATTCAGGAGTATATGCAAAGTGCCATTAGAAAAAATGAAGCAGTAGACTTTGGAAAAATTAATATTTGTCTCATTCTCAAAATTTTTGTCCATGACTGTATTTGTCTATATTTGCCCCGTATTCACATGTAAAGCGCCATGGAATAAATGGTGCTATAAAAATGTATAATAATAAAAATAACATAGTCAGAGCTGTGCCCAGTATTACAGCTCAGTCCTATTTATTGCTCTTAGGTGCAGTATCGGGCAAAGCTGCTATTTTACACACAGAGCTGGGTCTCATAGATAATGAAGATGATGCTGCGCTCTACATAGTGCTGCTGCAGCATCTTCATATAGCTGATGCACAGTGATGCAAAGAGTCATATACCAACTGAGCTAAAATGTATCTATTTATTTTAATCACTGATATAGCGCCATTAATTCCACTGTACTTTACAGATGTTATCTTTACTGTCCCCATTGGGGCTCACAATCTGCATTCCCTATGAGTCATTGGAGTGTGGGAGAAAACCAGAGTACCGGGAAGAAACCCAAGCAAATACGGGGAGAACATACAAACTCTTTGCAGATGTTGTCCTTAGTAGGATTTTAACTCAGGACCCCAGTGCTGCAAAGCAACAGTGATAACCATTAAGCCACCAAAAATCTCTACAAAGGCCAAGATCTGTGTTACCACCATATCGTGACCATATACTGGTAGATATCAGCTCTGCAGAACATATAAGAGATCACAGTACAGTTATATACACTGCTCAAAAAAATAAAGGGAACACTTATACAACAGAATATAACTCCAAGTAAATCAACCTTCTGTGAAATCAAACTGTCCACTTAGGAAGCAACACTGATTGACAATCAATTTCACATGCTGTTGTGCAAATGGAATAGACAACAGATGGAAAATATTGGCAATTAGCAAGACTCACTCAATAAAGGAGTGGTTCTGCAGGTGGGGACCACAGACCACATCTCAGTACCAATGCTTTCTGACTGATGTTTTGGTCACTTTTGAATATTGGTTGTGCTTTCACGCTCGTGGTAGCATAAGACGGACTCTACAACCCACACAAGTGGCTCAGGTAGTGCAGCTCATCCAGGATGGCACATCAATGCGAGCTGTGGCAAGAAGGTTTGCTATGTCTGTCAGCGTAGTGTCCAGAGGCTTGAGGCGCTACCAGGACACAGGCCAGTACACCAGGAGATGTGGAGGGGGCCGCAGGAGGGAACAACCCAGCAGCAGGACCGTTACCTCAGCCTCTGTGCAAGGAGGAACAGGAGGAGCACTGCCAGAGCCCTGCAAAATGAGCTCCAGCAGGCCACAAATGTGCAAGTGTCTGCACAAATGGTTAGAAACCGACTCCATGAGGATGGTCTGAGTGCCCGACGTCCACAGATGGGGGTTGTGCTCACAGCCCATCACCATGCAGGATGCTTGGCAGTTGCCACAAAACAGGATTGGCAAATTCACCACTGGCGCCCTGTACTCTTCACAGATGAAAGCAGGTTCACACTGAGCACATGTGACAGACGTGAAAGAGTCTGGAGACGCCGTGGAGAGCGATCTGCTGCCTGCAACATCCATCAGCATGACCGGTTTGGCAGTGGGTCAGTAATGGTGTGGGGTTGCATTTCTTTGGAGGGCCGCACAGCCCTCCATGTGCTCACCAGAGGTAGCCTGACTGCCATTAGGTACCAAGATGAGATCCTCAGACCCCTTGTGAGACCATATGCTGGTGTGGTTGGCCCTGGGTTCCTCCTAATGCAGGACAATGCCAGACCTTATGTGGATGGCGAGTGTAGAGAGAGATGGCGAGTGGAGCGGGACTGTGGATGGAGAGCGCCGGACGGCCATTAGCAAGCGGGGCTGCGGAGGGAGACAGCGGGACGGCCGTGGAGAGCGGGGCTGCTGAGGGGTAGAGCGAGGCTGTGGAGGGAGAATGCGGGTGATGATTGTAGAGTGGGGCTGCAGAAGGAAAGAGCGTGACGGTGGATGCACAGCTGGGCTGCTGAGGGAGATAGCGGTATGGTGGGTGGAGAGCTGGGCTTTGGAGGGACAAAGCGGGACGGCGAGTGGAGAGCGGGGCTGCAGAGGGAGAGAGCGGGATGGCAGTTACTTACTATGCCCGGGCAACTCCGGGCTCTTCATCTAGTGTTGTATATTACACTATGTATATAAACATCAGGTCTTATATCATCACAGATTATTCTGTATATAAGATCAGATGTGCACACAGTATAGGATATGTTAGTGACATATTCTCATATACACTGTGTATACTAAGATATATGCACTGACTCATCGCTCCTGGACCGGGCTACAGGACATACATGATATAATATATTGTGGCTCTATATATATATGCAGTGTATGATGTCCTGCAGCCAAGCTCAGGAGTGATCAGCCTATGATCCTGTATACAGCTGTCTGCTGTGAGTTATTGCTGCAGCTTGTTCTTACACACAGATAAGGCCATGCTGGAGCGGATGACTCCACTGACAGTGCGACCAGATCTGTGTCAAGCTTCAAGCTGTGCAATAAATCTCACCTGCCTCAGCTGACTGCAGATACCACAAGGCAAGATCCGACCCTGCCAGCAACCTCAAGCCCCGGCCCCCTGCTCTGCTGGCTGACCTCATCACAGAAGCTCCTCTCATCCCGGCAGTGACATCCACCCTCCCATCATATGTGTCTGCAATCCTGGGATGGCCGGCAGGCACTTGTACAACTCTATGGTACAGTACAGTGCCAGGAGGCCTACAACTTCTGCACAGGGACCTGCACAGTGCCCCCTGCTTGTGTACATGATCACACAGCAGAATTGAAATCAGCAGGGCCAAGGGAGGGGGCGGCACAGAACAGCACAGAGCCGCCCCCCTGGTCCTGCTGGTTTCATCAGTGCACTGCAGCGTGATTCTGTATGCACGGCAAGCTAATGCTGCCTGACTTGCACGCTGAAGAAGGAGGTGACTGAGCTGCCCATTAGAGGGACCGGCCCTTCTGGCATTTGCCAGAAGTGCCCAATGGTCAGTCCGGCCCTGCTGCACATAGAGACACACACACACACCAGTGACCACCCCTCCCACACACCAGCAGACCACAGCACGCCCAGCAGACCCACCGCACACACCGGCAGACCCCAGCACCGCCCACACATCCCAGCGCCGGCACACAGACCCCCGGCGCAAACCCCGGGCACCCGCACATACCAGCATGCAGACCAACGGCGCTGGCACACAGACCCCCGGTGCCCACACATCCTGGCACCGGCACGCAGACCCCTGGCGCTGGCATGCGGACCCCTGGAGCCCGCACATCCCTGCCTAGTTCCGGCCGCCCCCAGCACAGCCCCGCCTGCCCCCAGCACAGCCCTGCAGCCTAGTCACTCTTGATGAGTGACCGCTGTCTGTGGAGACTGGGTCATGCCTGCTGTTGATGTCACGCCAATTTCCAAAGTCTGGAAATTGACGTGACATCAGCGGAAATTAGCGGCTGCTGCAGCCTGGGGGTCACGTGACCCAGACTCAGCAGCCGGCATAGCGCCGCTCACAGGCGAAAACGGCAATGGAAGGTATTTACACAATTCATTAGGAGCCCCGGGGGGGATACATTGGGGGGTTAACTGAAAGTAGTAGACAACCCCTTTAACATTTTTTTATTATTAATTATATTTTCAGCCACTGGGTGCTGCCATTTTGTTTTGCAGGAGTGTAAGTGTAGCTGCATGACACTTACACTCTGCAAATACAGCAGCCCTGGCATAGACATCTGCGGTCGGCATCTGACCCTATACTTTGCATTGACTGCTCCCTGCTGTGATCTGGTTACGCCCCCTGAGCTGTCACATCACAGCAGAGGGAGGAGATCGGCGCCATCTTTCTGGAGCTCACAGTGCATCTGTAAGCTCCACTTGAGAGCCCTGCGGTTATAGGAGGAGGAGACCAAGGATGGCACAGGAGATAAAAAGGAGCAGTGTCAGGAGCAGTGAAGTAATATCGGCGGGGGAAGGAAAGAGGTAATCTAATCCTATCTTTTGTGATGCTGACTCTGAGCAGTGTATCTCCTCCCATGTGTGTTACTGTGCGTGTGATCTATATGGTGGTATTATGTGTGAAGTATATGGCGGTATTATGTGTGATCTATATGCCGGTATTGTGAGAACACTGGTGGTAGGTGAGATCTATATGGTGTCGTTATGTGTGAAGTATATGGCGGTATTATGTGTGAAGTATATGGCGGTATTATGTGTGATCTATATGGCAGTATTATGTGAGAACACTATGGCGTCGTTATTTGTGATCTATATGATGGTATTATGTGAGAACTGTAGGACAGTATTATGTGTGATCTGTATGGCGGCATTATGTGAGAACACTATGGCATCGTTATTTGCGATCTATATGATGGTATTATGTGAGAATTATAGGACAGTTATTATGTGTGATCTGTATGGCCGTATTATGTGAGAACATTATGGCAGCATTATCTTCATAAAGGGGACACATTCTAGGGTGGTTCTGGCTGAGCACCTGCACGCGGGTCTGGGGTAATAGAGGAGGCAGCATGACCTCCAGTTAGGTGCAGTCAGGGGAAGGCTGGTGAGGCAGCTGAAGAGAGGCGTCTCATTTTTATCGCTACTATATGGCTACATTTCCCCCCAGCATCACCCCGTACTGCGCCTGTCACCTCGCTTTCACACATCGCCAGGACAGGATGGAGAACACAGGAGCTGAGGAGGGGAATGGGGTCTTTGCATGCAAAGTCTGGATCAGAACAGGCCATCAATCCACAGAAATGTTTCCTGGATTTCTGTGGAGCAGACTGTCCATCCATGTGTATAAAAGACAGTGCTCTATGTACAATTTCTGGCTGCTCTGCACACCGAACAGGGGGCCCCCCATAGACCAGCACACTGCTCTCCTGAAATACTCTGTGCTGCTGTCAGCCTGCTACCTCCACCACATATCTCCCAGAATCCTTGCTGCCTGCCATCCTCGGTGACTGTCTACTTGTCAGTATAACATTGCAGTCACCAACAAAATGGCTTCTCACTGTGTTCACAGCCATGTCAGCAGATTCCGCCCATAATTAATGTGAGCTAGTTGTACACTAGGTTTTTGTCAAATTTCATTAGCTGCTCCCCCTAAAGTTTAAAAGTGGGAATGCCAAACCTTTTAAAATTATTTTTCATATTTTACTAAATTATAAACAAATTATAATATTTTTTAAGAAAATGTAAACATTAATTCTTTACATTTTTTCAATCGCTGGAAAAAACATTTTTTTGATGACACCTTCCCTTTAAAGCTTTGGTTATGGTTAAAAATTTCAGAAAGACTGGACCCTGGGAAGCTAATTGAGAAGGTACAGTTAGGGCCAGAAATATTTGGACAGTGACACAATTTTCGCGAGTTGGGCTCTGCATGCCACCACATTGGATTTGAAATGAAACCTCTACAACAGAATTCAAGTGCAGATTGTAACGTTTAATTTGAAGGGTTGAACAAAAATATCTGATAGAAAATGTAGGAATTGTACACATTTCTTTACAAACACTCCACATTTTAGGAGGTCAAAAGTAATTGGACAAATAAACATAACCCAAACAAAATATTTTTATTTTCAATATTTTGTTGCAAATCCTTTGGAGGCAATCACTGCCTTAAGTCTGGAACCCATGGACATCACCAACCGCTGGGTTTCCTCCTTCTTAATGCTTTGCCAGGCCTTTACAGCCGCAGCCTTCAGGTCTTGCTTGTTTGTGGGTCTTTCCGTCTTAAGTCTGGATTTGAGCAAGTGAAATGCATGCTCAATTGGGTTTAGATCTGGAGATTGACTTGGCCATTGCAGAATGTTCCACTTTTTGGCACTCATGAACTCCTGGGTAGCTTTGGCTGTATGCTTGGGGTCATTGTCCATCTGTACTATGAAGCGCCGTCCAATCAACTTTGCAGCATTTGGCTGAATCTGGGCTGAAAGTATATCCCGGTACACTTCAGAATTCATCCGGCTACTCTTGTCTGCTCTTATGTCATCAATAAACACAAGGGACCCAGTGCCATTGAAAGCCATGCATGCCCATGCCATCACGTTGCCTCCACCATGTTTTACAGAGGATGTGGTGTGCCTTGGATCATGTGCCGTTCCCTTTCTTTTCCAAACTTTTTTCTTCCCATCATTCTGGTACAGGTTGATCTTTGTCTCATCTGTCCATAGAATACTTTTCCAGAACTGAGCTGGCTTCTTGAGGTGTTTTTCTGCAAATTTAACTCTGGCCTGTCTATTTTTGGTATTGATGAATGGTTTGCATCTAGATGTGAACCCTTTGTATTTACTGTCATGGAGTTTTCTCTTTACTGTTGACTTAGAGACAGATACACCTACTTCACTGAGAGTGTTCTGGACTTCAGTTGATGTTGTGAACGGGTTCTTCTTCACCAAATTAAGTATGCGGCGATCATCCACCACTGTTGTCATCCGTGGACGCCCAGGCCTTTTTGAGTTCCCAAGCTCACCAGTCAATTCCTTTTTTCTCAGAATGTACCCAACTGTTGATTTTGCTACTCCAAGCATGTCTGCTATCTCTCTGATGGATTTTTTCTTATTTTTCAGCCTCAGGATGTTCTGCTTCACCTCAATTGAGAGTTCCTTTGACCGCATGTTGTCTGCTCACAGCAACAGCTTCCAAATGCAAAACCACACACCTGGAATCCACCCCTGACCTTTTAACTACTTCATTGATTACAGGTTAACGAGGGAGACGCCTTCAGAGTTAATTGCAGCCCTTAGAGTGCATTGTCCAATTACTTTTGGTCCCTTGAAAAAGAGGACGCTATGCATTACAGAGCTATGATTCCTAAACCCTTTCTCCGATTTGGATGTGGAAACTATCATATTGCAGCTGGGAGTGTGCACTTTCAGCCCATATTACATATATAATTTTATTTCTGAACATGTTTTTGTAAACAGCTAAAATAACAAAACTTGTGTCACTGTCCAAATATTTCTGGCCCTAACTGTACCTTCGTTGTTACTCATAAGAATTGACCTCACAGTTTTAGGAGTGCGCAGGGTTAACAAACCAAGGCACAAAGGTGTTAGAATTGTTCCCAATTGATCAGTGTAAGCTTCTTAATTATATTACTGAGATTTCTGGTAAGGACTGATACTGCACTTTTTTCTTTTCTCCCCAGGTCAGCCGGAGATTTTCATATTCGACTCCTGGGATCATTAACCTACTGGATGATTGGGAGAAGATGTTTCACACTATACAGTGAGACTCTGATAGTGTGAGAGGGGGAGAAGATCCGGAAAATCCGGAAACCAAAGAATGAGAAGGAAAAGACAAACAGCTAACATAGAAAAAACTCAGAAAAAATACATACCATGAGATACGGCCTTCCCAAAACCCTGTCTGATGACAAATGCACACTTAGCAGGATGCAGCAGGCCTCCACTGATAAAGGCTAGGGGCGGCACAGGTGCAAACTACTTGATAAAAACAGCCACCCCAACCAAACATTGCAGGGGTTGGCTGCCTAGCAGAAAAAATGCACATTGATAAAACTCACATAGGACGCCAGTCACACTGATAGGTCCGGTGCACAGTGTCTGTATGCAACCTATTAATGACGCCCCTTGTATTAACAGGCGGGCTGCCCAGCACTAAAAAATGCAGCACACAGTGACAGATGCCCCAGAGAAACCTAGCCAACATAAACAGGCCTGGCCGCATCCTGCAAAAAAGGATCCTTTTTTGCAGGATGCGGCCAGGCCTCTTTATGTTGGCTAGGTTTTTCTGCTAGGCGGCCAACCCCTGCAATGTTTGGTTGGGGTGGTTGTTTTTATCAAGTAGTTTGCACCTGTGCCGCTCCTAGCCTTTATCAGTGGAGGCCTGCTGCATCCAGCTAAGTGTGCATTTGTCATCAGACAGGGTTTTGGGAAGGCCATGTAATGTCCACACGGTGTAAGGAATTTAAGAGAGAGTAAGCTTTAACTGTATTTTATTCTCCTCTTTTCCTCCAGCACACAACATAACAGCAGCATAAGATTTCCTCCTCAGGCCAGAACTGAAACTGAAACTACTCTCAACTCCCGCCCTCGCTTTCTTAAAGAGACAGATCTAATTCTTATACATTACATCATCCCCTTTTCTTTTTTTTTTTTTATATATATATATATCAACCTAAAACAAATATTGACAATGTAACAATACGAAAATGTCCAAGAAAGACCATATGTCTGTATTGTCTTATTCCCCCTTTTTTTTAAACTATATCTCTTCAATAAGTCTTGATGGAGCCCTTTTTTCCCGTGTAGGGTAATGTCTGGGTTCATTGGGGGTGTCCAGTGCTGACGGATCAGTCACCTCTTGTTGGTCCTTTCCACCGTCGGGTATCAAATCTTCCATTGGTGGGAGTTCATTACCATTGTTCTGCGGTATGATTTTAAAATGTGAGGAATTTCGAGTGATGGAGTGTCCGTCTCACTCAGCCGTGACCATACTGCCTTTTCTCTCAGCAACATTATATTTTGCAGGACTATATACAGCTGAGGTTTTGTTGGTTGATTTTTGACGCACAACAACCATATCACCTCTTTTGATGGCACAAGGCTGTGCCCGTCGCCTTCTGTCTGCATAATGTTTCATGGCTTGCTTGTTAAAGAAATCCGTTGATCGCACTGAAGAGTCATTTGGTAAGGGATGACTGGTCACATCAGGGATCCGTGTACGAAGAGTTCTGCTGAACATTAGATGAGATGGCGCAGCATTATTGGTGGAATGTGGCGTGTTGCGGTAATTGCGCAGGAATTTGTATAGTGACTGTTTCAGTGGGTTGTGCTCCAGGCTAGCTGCCTTGATTCGTTTCCCCATGGTGCGCATGAAACGTTCTACGATTCCATTAGCTTGCGGCCAGCAAGGTGTGATTTTTCTGTGGCTGAACCCCAAGTATTCAGAAAACTGTGCAAACACATGTCCATTGAATGGAGGTCCATTATCTGTTTTGACCACTCTTGGAATGCCATATGCAGAGAATATGTCGTCCAGTTCTGGTATGACACTATTAGCAGACGTTGAAGAGATGAATGAAATGACAGGGTATCTAGAATATTCATCAATTGTTACTAGAATGTATTGGCCATTTGGTAATGGTCCATATATGTCAACTGCCACTTCCTCCCATACAGCAGTGGGTAACGGAGACTGTTGTGAATTCTGTTGTCGGGCTCCCTCCTGTGGTCATGAATGGTACTTCGGCTGGTTCTGTCCATGGACTTCCTCTGGTGGGTGTTTCTGAGTTTCCTTCCACAGGTGACGAGGTTAATTCGTTAGCTACCGCTCTATTTAACTCCACTTAGATCTTTGCTCCACGCCACCTGTCAATGTTCCAGTATTGGTCTAGTTCACTCCTGGATCGTTCTTGTGACCTGTCTTCCCAGCAGAAGCTAAGTTCCAGCTTGTATTTCTTTGGTTTGCTATTTTTCTGTCCAGCTTGCTATTTTTATTGTTGTCTTGCTTGCTGGAAGCTCTGGGACGCAGAGGGAGCGCCTCCGCACCGTGAGTCGGTGCGGAGGGTCTTTTTGCACCCTCTGCGTGGTCTTTTGTAGGTTTTTGTGCTGACCGCAAAGTAACCTTTCCTATCCTCGGTCTGTTCAGTAAGTCGGGCCTCACTTTGCTAAATCTATTTCATCTCTGTGTTTGTATTTTCATCTTTACTCACAGTCATTATATGTGTGGGGCTGCCTTTTCCTTTGGGGAATTTCTCTGAGGCAAGGTAGGCTTTATTTTTCTATCTTCAGGGCTAGCTAGTTCCTTAGGCTGTGCCGAGTTGCATAGGGAGCGTTAGGCGCAATCCACGGCTATTTCTAGTGTGTTTGATAGGATTAGGGATTGCGGTCAGCAGAGTTCCCACGTCCCAGAGCTCGTCCTTATTATCAGTAACTATCAGGTCGTTCCGTGTGCTCTTAACCACCAGGTCCATTATTGTCCTGACCACCAGGTCATAACAGTACAGGTGGCCCAAAGTACTAATGCATCTCAATAAAGGGATAAGAGAAGTTCTGAGACCAATTTTTTTTCTTTGCAGTGTGTTTTGTCTCTCTTTTCCCCTTTACCTCTGGGTGGTTCAGGACCCTGGCGCAAACATGGACATTCAAGATCTGTCCTCTTGGATGGATAATCTCACTACAAGGGTACAAAACATTCAAGATTCTGTGGTTCAGAATCCGATGTCAGAGCCTAGGATTCCAATTCCTGATTTGTTTTTTGGTGATAGATCTAAGTTCTTGAATTTCAAAAATAATTGTAAATTGTTTCTTGCTTTGAAACCTCGCTCCTCAGGTGACCCTGTTCAACAAGTAAAGATCATTATTTCTTTGTTACGTGGCGACCCTCAAGACTGGGCATTTTCCCTTGCGCTAGGAGATCCGGCATTGCGTGATGTTGATGTGTTTTTCCTGGCGCTTGGATTGCTTTATGACGAACCTAATTCAGTGGATCATGCAGAGAAAATCTTGTTGGCTCTGTGTCAGGGTTAGGATGAAGCGGAGATATATTGTCAGAAGTTTAGAAAGTGGTCTGTGCTCACTCAGTGGAATGAATGTGCCCTGGCAGCAATCTTCAGAAAGGGTCTCTCTGAAGCCCTTAAGGATGTCATGGTGGGGTTTCCCATGCCTGCTGGTCTGAATGAGTCTATGTCCTTGGCCATTCAGATCGATCGACGCTTGCGTGAGCGAAAAGCTGTGCACCATTTGGCGGTACTATCTGAGCATGGGTCTGAGCCTATGCAATGTGATGGGACTTTGACCAGAGCTGAACGGCAGGAACACAGATGTCGGAATGGGCTATGTTTTTACTGTGGTGATTCCACTCATGCTATCTCCGATTGTCCTAAGCGCACTAAGCGGTTCGCTAGGTCTGCCACCATTGGTACGGTACAGTCTAAATTTCTATTGTCTGTTACTCTGAATTGCTCTTTGTCATCCTATTCTGTTATGGCATTTGTGGATTCAGGCGCTGCCCTGAATTTGATGAACTTGGAGTATGCTAGGCGCTGTGATTTTTTCTTGGAGCCCTTGCAGTATCCTATTCCATTGAGAGGAATTGATGCTACGCCTTTGGCCAAGAATAAGCCTCAGTACTGGACCCAATTGACCATGTGCATGGCTCCTGCACATCAGGAGGATATCCGCTTTCTGGTGTTGCATAATCTGCATGATGTGGTCGTTTTGGGGTTGCCATGGCTACAGGTTCATAATCCAGTATTGGACTGGAAATCTATGTCTGTGTCCAGCTGGGGTTGCCAGGGGGTACATGGTGATGTTCCATTTTTGTCTATTTCGTCTTCCACTCCTTCTGAAGTTCCAGAGTTTTTGTCGGATTATCGGGATGTATTTGATGAGCCCAAAGCCAGTGCCCTACCTCCTCATAGGGATTGCGATTGTGCAATTAATTTGATTCCTGGTAGTAAGTTTCCTAAGGGCCGATTGTTCAATTTATCTGTTCCAGAGCACGCCGCTATGCGCAGTTATATAAAGGAGTCCTTGGAGAAAGGCCATATTCGCCCGTCGTCATCACCGTTAGGAGCAGGGTTCTTTTTTGTGGCCAAGAAGGATGGTTCTTTGAGACCGTGTATTGATTACCGCCTTCTTAATAAAATTACAGTCAAATTTCAGTATCCTTTGCCGTTGCTGTCTGATTTGTTTGCTCGTATTAAAGGGGCTAGTTGGTTCACCAAGATAGATCTTCGAGGGGCGTATAATCTTGTGCGTATTAAACAAGGCAATGAATGGAAAACAGCATTTAATACGCCCGAGGGCCATTTTGAGTACCTGGTTATGCCATTCGGGCTTTCCAATGCTCCATCAGTATTTCAGTCCTTTATGCATGACATCTTCCGAGAGTACCTGGATAAATTCCTGATTGTGTATTTGGATGATATTTTGGTCTTTTCGGATGATTGGGAGTCTCATGTGAAGCAGGTCAGAATGGTGTTCCAGGTCCTTCGTGCAAATTCCTTGTTTGTGAAAGGGTCAAAGTGTCTCTTTGGAGTTCAGAAGGTTTCATTTTTGGGGTTCATTTTTTCCCCTTCTACTATCGAGATGGACCCTGTTAAAGTCCAGGCCATTTACGATTGGACTCAGCCGACATCTGTGAAGATCCTGCAAAAGATCCTGGGCTTTGCTAATTTTTATCGGCGCTTCATCGCTAATTTTTCTACTGTTGCTAAACCGTTGACTGATTTGACCAAGAAGGGTGCTGATGTGGTCAATTGGTCTTCTGCAGCTGTAGAGGCTCTTCAGGAGTTGAAGCGTCGTTTTTCTTCTGCCCCTGTGTTGTGCCAGCCAGATGTTTCGCTCCCGTTTCAGGTTGAGGTTGATGCTTCTGAGATTGGAGCAGGGGCTGTTTTGTCGCAAAGAAGTTCTGATGGCTCGGTGATGAAGCCATGTGCTTTCTTTTCTAGAAAGTTTTCGCCTGCTGAGTGTAACTATGATTTGGTAATCGTGAGTTGTTGGCCATGAAGTGGGCATTCGAGGAGTGGCGTCATTGGCTGGAAGGAGCCAAGCATCGCGTGGTGGTCTTGACAGATCACAAGAATTTGACTTATCTTGAGTCTGCCAAACGGTTGAATCCGAGACAGGCTCGATGGTCGTTATTTTTCTCCCGTTTTGATTTTGTGGTTTCGTACCTTCCGGGCTCTAAGAATGTGAAGGCTGATGCCCTGTCAAGGAGTTTTGTGCCTGACTCTCCGGATGTTCCTGAGCCGGCGGGTATTCTCAAAGAGGGGGTAATTTTGTCTGCCATCTCCCCTGATTTGCGGCGGGTGCTGCAAAAATTTCAGGCTGATAGACCTGACCGTTGCCCAGCGGAGAAACTGTTTGTCCCTGATAGATGGACTAGTAGAGTTATCTCTGAGATTCATTGTTCAGTGTTGGCTGGGCATCCTGGAATCTTTGGTACCAGAGATTTGGTGGCTAGATCCTTCTGGTGGCCGTCTTTGTCACGGGATGTGCGTTCTTTTGTGCAGTCCTGTGGGACTTGTGCTCGGGCTAAGCCCTGCTGTTCTCGTGCCAGTGGGTTGCTTTTGCCCTTGCCGGTCCCGAAGAGGCCCTGGACGCATATTTCTATGGATTTTATTTTGGATCTCCCCGTCTCTCAAAAGATGTCGGTCAGTTGGGTGGTTTGTGATCGCTTTTCTAAGATGGTGCATTTGGTACCTTTGTCTAAATTGCCTTCCTCCTCTGATTTGGTGCCATTATTTTTCCAGCATGTTTGTTTCAAGGTTTTGGCGATCCTTTTGTGCTAGGATGGGCATTGATTTGTCTTTTTCCTTGGCTTTCCATCCTCAGACAAATGGCCAAACAGAACGAACTAATCAAACTTTGGAAACATATCTGAGATGCTTTGTTTCTGCTGATCAGGATGATTGGGTGTCCTTTTTGCCGTTGGCTGAGTTCGCCCTTAATAATCGGGCCAGCTCGGCTACTTTGGTTTCGCCGTTTTTCTGCAATTCTGGTTTCCATCCTCGTTTCTCTTCAGGGCAGGTTGAGTCTTCGGACTGTCCTGGTGTAGATACTGTGGTGGATAGGTGGCAGCAGATTTGGACTCATGTGGTGGACAATTTGACATTGTCCCAGGAGAAGGCTCAACGTTTCGCTAACCGCCGGCGCTGTGTGGGTTCCCGACTTCGTGTTGGGGATTTGGTTTGGTTGTCGTCTCGTTATGTTCCTATGAAGGTTTCCTCTCCTAAGTTTAAGCCTCGTTTCATTGGTCCATATAAGATTTCTGAGGTTATCAATCCTGTGTCATTTCGTTTGGCCCTTCCTGCTTCTTTTGCCATCCATAATGTGTTCCATAGGTCATTGTTGCGGAGATACGTGGCGCCTGTGGTTCCATCCGTTGATCCTCCTGCCCCGGTGTTGGTTGAGGGGGAGTTGGAGTATGTGGTGGAGAAGATTTTGGATTCTCGTGTTTCGAGACGGAAACTCCAGTACCTGGTCAAGTGGAAGGGTTATGGTCAGGAAGATAATTCCTTGGTTTTTGCCTGTGATGTTCATGCTGCCGATCTGGTTCGTGCCTTTCATTTGGCTCATCCTGGTCGGCCTGGGGGCTCTGGTGAGGGTTCGGTGACCCCTCCTCAAGGGGGGGGTACTATTGTGAATTCTGTTGTCGGGCTCCCTCCTGTGGTCATGAATGGTACTTCGGCTGGTTCTGTCCATGGACTTCCTCTAGTGGGTGTTTCTGAGTTTCCTTCCACAGGTGACGAGGTTAATTCGTTAGCTGCCGCTCTATTTAACTCCACTTAGATCTTTGCTCCACGCCACCTGTCAATGTTCCAGTATTGGTCTAGTTCACTCCTGGATCGTTCTTGTGACCTGTCTTCCCAGCAGAAGCTAAGTTCCAGCTTGTATTTCTTTGGTTTGCTATTTTTCTGTCCAGCTTGCTATTTTTATTGTTGTCTTGCTTGCTGGAAGCTCTGGGACGCAGAGGGAGCGCCTCCGCACCGTGAGTCGGTGCTTAGGGTCTTTTTGCGCCCTCTGCGTGGTCTTTTTGTAGGTTTTTGTGCTGACCGCAAAGTAACCTGTCCTATCCTCGGTCTGTTCAGTAAGTCGGGCCTCACTTTGCTAAATCTATTTCATCTCTGTGTTTGTATTTTCATCTTTACTCACAGTCATTATATGTGTGGGGCTGCCTTTTCCTTTGGGGAATTTCTCTGAGGCAAGGTAGGCTTTATTTTTCTATCTTCAGGGCTAGCTAGTTCCTTAGGCTGTGCCGAGTTGCATAGGGAGCGTTAGGCGCAATCCACGGCTATTTCTAGTGTGTTTGATAGGATTAGGGATTGCGGTCAGCAGAGTTCCCACGTCCCCTAGCTCGTCCTTATTATCAGTAACTATCAGGTCGTTCCGTGTGCTCTTAACCACCAGGTCCATTATTGTCCTGACCACCAGGTCATAACAGGAGACATTTGTAATGGCTCTAGAGTTGATGATGGAGTAATTATTTGACAAGTGGAGCAATTTCCAATCTTCTCTTCCACCAATTTATCCATATTTGGGAACCACACTTTTTCTCTGAGTAACTTTTTTTTGCCAACAATTCCTAGATGACCTTCGTGTGCTATCTGTATGACTAGGTTGCGCAAGGCCTTAGGTACAACCAGTTTGGTACCACGAAGGATGAGTTGATCTTCAGTGACTGATAATTCCTCACATACATTTGAAAATAGTTTTAACTCGTTCAGATAAATCCCATCTTCAGGAAATTTTTTCTTTTGAATTTCATGCCACCTTCTATTTTGGATAATTTGTATTAAGGCACAGAGTGTCTTGTCACTTGTTGTTGTATTCACAAACTGATCAACAGAAAGTGCTTTTGGCACGTCGTGAGCTGCAACAAAGTGGATGTATTCTTCAATGGAGGAATGCACAGGTAAATCATCATTCGTGGGATGTCTTGAGAGATAATCAGCCGGATTGCTGTATTTTCCAGGTTTGTGAACAATTTTGTAATTATAGTCCTGTAGACGTAGACCCCATCGTTCAATCCATGCTGGCATTTTAGCTCGGGGATTTCCAAAAATTGTAAGGAGAGCTTGATGATCTGTGACAATAGTGAAGGGAGCGCCATAGAGAAATAAGTGAAAGTGTTCACATCCCCAGACGACTGCCAAGCTTTCTTTTTCAGGTTGTGAATACTTTCTTTCAGTGCTTGTTAAGCTTTTACTTGCATAGGAAATGATGTGAGGACTTTGATTGTCATCCTTGTATTGTGCTAAAATTGCACCCAGTCCCACGGGACTAGCATCCACAATCAGTTCGGTTCGAAGAGCTGGATCAAAATAGGCCATGGTGGTTGTTGAGCAGAGTTCGTTTTTGATTGTTTCAAAAGAGGCCTGACAGTCTTGGGACCACTTGTTTCGTAAGTTCCCTTAATGGAGTGCTGATTGTCGAAAAATTTGGAATATATCTAGCACAGTAACTTGCCATTCCAAGAAAAGAGCGCACTTCACTGGCATCCTGTGGAATTGAAGCTGCTCTGAATGATTCCACTTTCTTGGGATCAGGTCGTACTCCTTCCGCCGAGAAAATGTGACCATAGAACTCCAATGAATTTTTATCAAATTCGCATTTTTCTTTGTTTAAAGTGAGTCCAGCAGAGAGCAGACATTCAAAGATAGCATATAGATTATGTTCAGCTTGAGTTTTCCCAAAAACCAGTATGTCATCACTGTAATTAAAGGCATTTGGAATATGTTGAATGACGCTCCTTATCGTATCTTAAAAAATTTCTGCTGCTGAGCAGACCCCAAACGTCAATCTTTTGTATCTTCTGAGACCCACATGGGTGGAAAATGTTGTTAAGTATCTGGATTCTGGACTCAATTCTAATTGATGATAGCCCTTATTGAGGTCGAGCTTTGGAAAAACAGTTGCTCCATTTAATAAATTAATAATGTCATCAATTGTGGGTGAGATGTGTCTTTCCCTTTGAATAGCAGTGTTGGGCAGGCGCATGTCAACACACAGTCTTACCTGCTCTGGAGTCTTTGGTTTTGGAACTACCACAAGTGGAGAGACCTATGGAGTGGGACCAGAAACAGTTTCAATGACATCATCATCCATGAGTAATTGGAGTTCCTTTTCTACCTTCTTTCTCAGGTGAAATGGAATACGCCTGTGAGCCTGGGCTACTGGACGGACACTGTCATCCACATGAAGATGCACTTGAGAGTCCTTTAATTTTCCTAATCCACTAAATATTGAGGGAAAACTGTTCACCATAGCTTGTACATCCAGGTCCGCAGGGTCGGTTATGGTATGAACAATCTGGATGAGTCCTAGCTTCAAGGCAGTGTGATAGCTGAGAAGACAGCCTCCTGATCCTTGTAATGTGTGAAAAGTGGTTTTCTGCCTATTTTCTTTATAGCTAAGTTCAGCATCAAATTGTCCCATTGTAACTAGAGGTGTTTTAGATCCATATGGAAAGATTGACAGGCGAAAAAGGACACTTTTGTAAGGTATTTCGGCAGCATAGGTAGGGAATCAGGGGACAAAAAATACCCTATTGTAAAGCACAGCTCAGGCCCTATTTAACGGTATTTTTATCTCCTACTGAAAAAACGGGGTGACAGGTTCCCTTTAACTGTATTTTATTCTCCTCTTTTCCTCCAGCACACAACATAACAGCAGCATAAGATTTCCTCCTCAGGCCAGCACTGAAACTGAAACTACTCTCAACTCCCGCCCTCGCTTTCTTAAAGAGACAGATCTAATTCTTATACATTACAGGCCATATCTCATGGTATGTATTTTTTCTGAGTTTTTTCTATGTTAGCTGTTTTTTGATATTAGTGGTAGGACCCGCAATATTATGGGGACCCTTGGCGCTGGGTTGCGGGCTTACTTTATTTTGGCCAAAATATTAAACCAATACCCCATATAGTGTATGTGTTTATCATATGCATGTATTTTTTTGCACTATATCATATCCTTTTCTGCAGGATGTGGCCAGGCCTCTTTATGTTGGCTAGGTTTCTCTGGGGCATCTGTCACTGTGCGCTGCATTTTTTAGTGCTGGGCAGCCTGCCTGTTAATACAAGGGGCGTCATTAATAGGTTGCATACAGACACTGTGCACCGCACCTATCAGTGTGACTGGCGTCCTATGTGTGTTTTATCAATGTGCATTTTTTCTGCTAGGCAGCCAACCCCTGCAATGTTTGGTTGGGGTGGCTGTTTTTATCAAGTAGTTTGCACCTGTGCCGCCCTTAGCCTTTATCAGTGGAGGCCTGCTGCATCCTGCTAAGTGTGCATTTGTCATCAGGCAGGGTTTTGGGAAGGCCGTATCTCATGGTAAGGAAAAGACAAAACATGGACGAAAAGACTTAACTATTATGCAACTTATTTTTTGGAACTAATATTTTAATTACTTTTTATTGTTTTTGTGCTATTTTTAGGGATTTTTTTCCCTTAAAAACACACACACACACACACACGCAAAAAGCAATGAATTATCTTGATAATCTTATTTTCAATAATTCACCCATTAATATTAGAGTACTGTATGTTGTACTCTGGGTAGAGTACAAGAGTGGGACTTGTAAGAGAATGGTCAGCCATAATATACTGAACAGCCATGTTAGCTCTAGCAAAGTTGTGCAAAGTTCGAAACCAACCAATTCTAAGATGTACTTCTGAAAGTCATAGACAGATTGGAGACACAAGATGAGATCATAGCCATTAGCAGGTATAGTGGACATACACACAGGTTAGGCCCGTTTCACACGTCAGTGTCTCCTGTACGTGTAGTGACAGTTTCCCCACGTACCGGAGACACTGACACACGTAGACAAATGAAAATGAATGTGTCTCTGCAGATATCAGTGAGTTTTCCCGGACTGTTTGTCCGTGTGCAAAACACGGAGACATGTCAGTGTTCGTGGGAGCGCATGGATCACACGGAACCATTGAAGTCAATGGGTGCATGTAAACACGTACCGCACACGGATGCCATCCGTGTGCCATCCGTGTGCTGTCCATGTGCGTTTTTAAAATTAGAGGGTTAACATTCGAAGCAATTGTATCAATACCAGACAGGTGTCTAGACATTGCTGGGCCAAAAGTTTCGCATAAGTCTAGACATAATTTTAGGGTTTGAGGTGAAGTTGGCAAGTTATCAGAGTGCTGGCATCTTCCTACTCTGGTGACTGTGGATAATATTATGGCCCCCGTGTGGATACAGAGCGGCTAATAAGTTTGGTGGAGCAACATCCAGAACTATGGGACACACGATCCGAAGGATATCATGACAGGCTGGCGATTGAACATGGTTGGTTTGCTGTAGCTGAGCAGCTGTACCCCAGACCTGGTTGGTCCACATATTCACCAGCAAAGCAGGCAAAGTTTGGTAAGTTACCCCATAGATGTTCCTTGTTTATTTTAAAATGGAATTAATTGAAGCTAGTGTTGAGCATTCCGATACCGCAAGTATCGGGTATCGGAATTCCGATACCAAGTTCCGATACTTTCAGTATGTTAGATACCGGAATCGGAAGTTCTCATAATTCAAAGAGCCCGAATTCAGCCAATGAGGAATGATTATAAGTGTGGGCACATCCTGTTCTGCATGGTAGGCATGTAACTACTGGCATGGCTGTGATTGGCTGCTGAAATGATGTCATGATGCACTATAAAAGTTGCCACCGCCATTTTGGGCTCACTTTGCTGTGAGTTCAGTTAGGGAACAGGAAGCTGTGTTCTGACTGAGGGCCAGTTTAGAGATAGCGATTTGCTTCATTGTGCTTTACCCAGGCTAATTTCGCAACCGGTGTGTGAGAACCTTGCTTTTGCCTTGCAGTGCTGTTCACAGCTGTCTGCAAAGTCTCTGTGTGTGGGTGCAGCTCACTCTGTAGTCTGTCTGCAGCCACCACTGGTTGTAGTCAGCTCAGGGTGCATCACTGCCTCATACTGTCCAATCCATTGTCCTTTGTTGCAATTAGTGCAGCTTGCTGCACATTTTTGTCAAATTTATCCTAATAGTGGCTCTCCATCCGTATCCTGCTAGATTGTGGAAAAACACTATATAGGATTACATAGAGGAGCTTTTTTTAGCCTTGCAGTGCCATTTACGGCTGTTTGCACGGTCTCTGTGTGAGTGCAGCTCACTCTGTAGTCTGTTCTACCGCCACAGCCGGTTGTAGTCAGCTCAGGGTGCATCACTGCCTCATACCGTTCCATTGTCCGTTTCTCAATTAGTGCAGCCTGCTGCACATTTTTGTCAAATTTATCCTATTAGTGGCTTTCCATCCGTATCCTGCTAGATTGTGGAAAAACACTATATAGGATTACATAGAGGAACTTGTTTTGGCCTTGCAGCACCGTTCACGGCTGTCTGCACGGTCTGTGTGTGAGTGCAGTTCACTCTGTAGTATGTTCTGCAAAAAAAAAATAATAATAATAAAGTTCACCAAGCACACCACTTTACAGTTGTGTAGGGCACATTAGCTCATATAAAGGTCTAGTCCACACTTTAGAAAATTAGTGTTTCTTATACCTGTTAGGAACTGTTCAGGAATAAGCACACTAAGCCCTTAGTACTTTTCTGCCTATATTTATCAGTCTACCACGATGAAGAAGGCAGGGAGTAAGGCACGTGGGCATGGGCGTGGAGCAGGGCGAGGACGTGGGAATTCTGTGCCTGCTGCGGGCACTGGTGACTCATCATCACCCAGTTTCAGCAGGGAACAGTCCTTCATGCGCAGCTTTGTAGATCACCGTACCCCGCTACTGCGGGAAGAACAAATTGAAGCCGTTGTCGGATGGATGGCAGCTAATGCATCGACTTCAATTAGTGCCACATCCTCTCAGTCACAGAGCACTGGAGAGTACCCATCTGTCTCTTCACCACCTGCCAAATTGCCCAGGCAGTAAGAGAGCCCAGGACAGGAGCCATCTCTACTTCTGTTCTCTGAAAATCTTGCCTTGGAAAGAGGGGCCAGCCAAGCAGCATTGGAGAAATGGAAGAAGAGGCAGTATGCAGTGATGCCCAACAGCTTTGTCTCTCTGATTCTGAAGAGGCGGGTGGGCTAGTGCCTCCGGTCAACACACCTCAGTACGCATCTGATGAGAATCAGGTGCCACTTTCTGGTGCGTACTGTGCTGCCGAGACTACCCAGGAGAAGCAGTTGGTTGAAGAGGGTAATGTAGATGATGAGGTCCTTGACCCATCGTGGTGTGAGGTACAGGAAGGTGGTGGGAGCAGCTCTGAGGAAGAGATTTCCCGAATGGCCCAAAAAAGGAGAGGGAGGGGGAAGACTGCGGAGCCTGTAGCCTCCACTTCGGCACCCATTCGGAGTATGGCTCTTCCAAAAGCCAAAACGGGCGCTCCCAAGACTTGCAGTGCCTGGTCCTTTTTTGACACAGTTGCAGATGACATTTGCTTAGTCAAATGCAAGGTGTGTCATCAGAAAGTCAAAAGAGGGAAAAGTGTCAGCAACCTCAATACCACAAATATGTGGAAACATGTGCGGACCAAGCATGTGGTGGAGTTACAAAAATACACTGAAGATTTAGGCCAACCAACAGAGGCACTTACCACCTCTTCAGCTCGTGTTGTTCCTCTTCCTCCAGCTCACACACAGCTGGTTCGGCTTCCTCACAGGATCGCCATGGAAGATCCCCTGGCACTGTTGTTCAGAGACCCAGTGTAATTCCACCCATAGCACCACGTTCCCAGTCATCCTCACACTCCCAGCCCAGTCTACAGCCATCGGTAGCACAGGCATGGGAGAAAAGGCGGCCATTCTCGGCAAACCACCCCCGAGCTCAGGCTCTGAATGCTGGCATTGCAAAACTACTGTCCCTTAAAATGCTGTCATTCAGGCTGGTGGAGACTGACACCTTCCGTAAGTTGATGGCATTGGCAGTCCCACAATACAATGTGCCCAGCCGCTTTTATTTCAGCAGGCTAGCCATCGCTGCCCTGCAAAAACATGTGGAGGGACACATAAAACACGCGCTATTGAACGCTGTCAGTAGCAAGGTCCACCTCACCACCAATGCGTGGACCAGTCACCATGGACAGGGGCGATACCTTTCCCTCACTGCCCATTGGGTTAATGTTGTGGAGCCGGGTACAGATCGTGCGAGTGGCGCAGGACGTGTTCTGCCAACTCCAAGGATTGCAGGAATCCAGTCTGTACACATTGACTCCTCCTCATACTCAAGTTCCTCTGAATCAGCGCTGCAGGAACCATCACAGTCCACCTCCACATGGACCCATGAACGTTTACCTGTTACGACTGATATGAGCACAGCCGTAGCCAAACATCAACAGGCCATCTTGAAATTTATTTCTTTGGGGAATCGAAGCCACACAGCGCAGGAGCTCTGGAATGCCATCAAGCAGGAGAGCGACGTGTGGTTTGTGCCAGCGAATCTCCAGCCAGGCATGGTAGTGTGTGACAATGGCCGAAATCTGGTAGCAGCTCTGGCCCTAGGCAACCTCACTCACATCCCATGTCTGGCACATGTGCTCAACTTGGTCGTGCAGAGTTTTTTGAGGAACTATCCAGGTCTTGATGCACTGCTGCACAAGGTCCGCCTAGAGTGTGCTCACTTGCGGCGTTCCAGCATGGCAAGATCGCGCATTGCAGCTCTGCAGCGCTGATTCCGCCTTCCGGAACATTGCATCATATGTGACCTACCCACCAGGTGGAATTCCACGTTACATATGTTGGAGCGGTTGTGTGAGCAGCAGCCAGCAGTAATGGAGTACCAGCTGCATCAGGCGCAAAGAAGTCGCACTGCGCGCCTTTCAGACTTCACAACCACTGAGTGGGCCACTCTGAAGGACGTCTGCCAGGTTTTGTGTGCCTTCGATGATTCCACGCGGATGGCGAGTGCAGATGATGCACTAGTCAGCATGACTGTCCCCCTTATCTGCCTGCTTAAAAGAACACTGCAAGCGCTAAGGGAAGATGTTGTGGAGTATGAAGAGTCACCAATTCCATCTGCTTCTGGACAGTCAGCGCAACGTGGTTCCTCACAAAGGCCTAGGCAGGAGACACTTTGTAAGGAGGATGAGGAGGAGTCAATGGAGGAGGAAGACATCGGTCCAGAGGAGGGAGTTACACAATTCTCAAGTAGTCAGTGTGTAGAGCGAGGGTGGGGTGATGCAGAGCAGGCAGAGATCACTCCTCAAGCAGGAGACAGCACATGGTTGATTTCATGCTGCAGTGCCTGAGAAACGACCGCCGCATCGCCCACATTCTCAACACCAGAGGTGTCAAACCGCATTCCTCGAGGGCCACAAACAGGTCATGTTTTCAGGATTTCCTTGTATTGCACAGGTGATAATTTAATCACCTGCACAGAATGATTCCAGCACCTTGTGCAATAAAAGGAATTCCTGAAAACATGACCTGTTTGCGGCCCTCGAAGAATGCAGTTTGACACCTCTGCTCAACACGGCTGATTATTGGGTGTACACCCTCTTAGATCCACGCTACCGGGACAACTTACAAAGCCTCATAACACTGTTGAACCGGGAGCGTAAAATGCGGGAGTACCAAGACACACTGGTGCATTCCATCATCTTCTCCTGTCCAACTGAGAGCAGTGCTGCTAGTGCTTTACAAAGCAGCTCAGTGCGTCGAGGCAGTGGAGGAAGGTTAGCACAAACAGGGAGCAGAAGCAGTGCCACAGCACAAGGCAAGACCAGTATGGCCCAACTGTGGCAAACTTTTGTGTGCCCGCCACAAATGTCTACACCATCACAGACGGCTCCAGTCAGCAGGAGGCAACGTTTTCGTCAGATGGTGACAGACTACATGGCTTGCCCTCTCAGTGTACTCCCAGATGGCTCTTCCCCCTTCAAGTTTTGGGTCTTTAAGCTGGATACATAGCAAGAGCTTAGCCAGTAGGCATTGGAGGTGCTGGCTTGCCCTGCTGCTAGTGTATTATCGGGACACGTTTTTAGTGCTGCAAGTGGTGTACTAACAGACCGTCGCATGTGACGATCCTCCGATAACGTTGACTGGCTTACTTTTCTGAAAATAAACAAGGCCTGGATCTCGCAGGAATTTGCAACTCCTCTTCCAGAATAAAAAATTGGTTGGCTACAGTATCCAGGTCTCCTGTTGCGTTCATGTTTCTACCACCTGAACTGTAATCCCTGGGCTCCAACACCGCCAGTTGCTGCTCAGAAGTGCCCTCTGCACAGTCAAAACACATGACCCAGTGTTATTGGGTTTTAGTAACGTCAGCTGATCCCCAGCTGTGTATCCGACAATGTGACCTGCTACCTCCACGCTGACACTACATCTGAAATTTAAGGCAACCTGTCCCCCCCAGGTGTTTGTTACTGAAAGAGCCACCTGCACAAGGAAAAGGTGGCTCTTTTAGTTATGCTCCTTGCACATGCTGAACTTAACACTTATAAAATGTGTCCCCTCACACCGTGAAAACAGACCGGAGGTGGGACTTTTCTTCGTAATGGCACGCAGCACAGCCGTCATTCCTACCCCCTTGGCACAGGGTGCCGCTTCCTCAGCGATGTTTGAATCTGTCCGTAGCCTGTGCTGTTATGTTCAACCTTGGCCATGCACAGTTAGTGCTGCCAGTCTTCTGACAACATTTGGTGTCAGGCGGACTGTGCCTGTGCGGCAGCGCTGCCCGAGATCCCGCCTCGCAGTGTCTTCTGATTTAATCACACTGTGGGCCTGGGATTCATGGGCATGCGCAGTGCATATCTTCACCTCAGGCTCTCACTCATCTCCCTCCGCCTTCTTCAGACTGTGCGCTGTCAGCTGATCCCTAATAGCATGCCACGGCCATGACGCCGCACAGTCTGAAGAAGCCGGAAGGAGGTGAGTGAGAGGCGAAGATATGCACTGCGCATGCCTATGAATCCCAGGCCCGCAGTGTGATTAAATCAGAAGACACTGCGAGGCGGGATCTTGGGCAGCGCGGCCGCACAGGCGCAGTCCGCCAAACACCAAATGTTGTCAGAAGATGGGCAGCTCTAACTGCGCATGGCCAAGGTTGAACATAACAGCGCAGGCTACGGGACAGATTCAAACAATGCTGAGGAAGCGGCGCCCTGCGCCAAGGGGGTAGGAGTGATGGCTGTGTTGCGTGTCATTACGAAGGAAAGTCCCACCTCCGGGACAGTTTCTCGGCATCAGGGGACACATTTTAGAAGTGTTTAGTTTTGCGTTTGCAAGGAGCATAATTAAAAGAGCCACCTTTTCCTTTTGCAGCATTACTGCTGCACAAGGTGGCTCTTTCAGTTACAAACGCCTGGGGGGTTTAAAGGTTCCCTTTCAACTTGCTCCAATTAGGCCTCGGCCTACACTCTGCTTCTCCTGCATTCCCTGGGCTCCAACACCACCAGTTGTTGCCCAGAAGTGCTGTCTGCACAGAGAAAAACACTCGCTCCTGTGTTAGTGGGGTTCAGTAACGTCAGCTGTTCCCCTGCTGTGTGGCCAGCAATGTGTCCTGCGACCGCCACGCAGACACAACAACAGATATTAAACTGCCTCCAGTGCAGGCCTTGGCCTACACTCTACTCCTCCTGGATTCCCTGGGCTCCAATCCTGCCAGTTGGTGCTCGGAAGTGCTGGCTGCACAGAGAAAAACACTCGCTCATGTGTCAGTGGGGTTCAGTAACGCCAGCTATTCCCTTGCTGTGTGGCCGGCAATGTGTCCTGCGACCGCCACGCAGACACAACAACAGATATTAAACTGCCTCCAGTGCAGGCCTCGGCCTACACTCTGCTCCTCCTGGATTCCCTGGGCTCCAATCCTGCCAGTTGGTGCTTGGAAGTGCTGGCTGCTCAGAGAAAAACACTCGCTCATGTGTCAGTGGGGTTCAGTAACGCCAGCTGTTCCCCTGCTGTGTGGCCGGCAATGTGTCCTGTGACCGCCACGCAGACACAACAACTGATATAAAACTGCCTCCAGTCCAGGCCTCGGCCTACACTCTGCTCCTCCTGGATTCCCTGGGCTCTAATGCCGCCAGTTGGTGCTAGGAAGTGCTGGCTGCAGAGAAAAACACTCGCCACTGTGTCAGTGGGGTTCAGTAACCTCAGCTGTTCCCCTGCTGTGTAGCCGGCAATGTGTCCTGCGACCACCACGCTGACACAACAACAGATATTAAAGGGAACCTGTCCCCCCAAGGCATTTGTAACTAAAAGAGCCACCTTGTGCGGCACTAATGCTGCACAAGGAAACGGTGCCTCTTTTCATTATGCTCCTTGCACACGCTGAAGTTAACACTTATAAAATGTGTCCCCTCATACCCTGAAACCGTCCCGAAGGCTGGACTTTCCTTCTTACCTTCTTAATGAGACGCAGCACAGCTGTCATTCACACCCCCTTGGGGTCGTGTACTGCCTCCTCAGCATTGTTTGAATCTGTCCAGGAGCCTGCGCTGCTATGTTGTCCCTTGCCCCTGCGCAGTTAGCGCTGCCCATCTTCATTTGTTGTCAGGCTGGCTGCGCCAGTGCTCATGTTTTTTCTGATTGCCCTAAGCGTACAAAGAGAATCGCTAGTTCTGTTGCCATCAGTACTATACAACCTAAATTTCTGTGACCTTGATCTGCTCATTATCATCATTTTCTGTCATGGCATTTGTGGATTCAGGCGCCGCTCTGAACTTAATGGACTTAGAATTTGCCAGACGTTGTGGTTTTCCCTTGCAGCCTTTGCAGAACCCTATTCCTTTGAGGGGCATTGATGCTACACCGTTGGCTAAAAATAAACCTCAGTTTTGGACACAGCTGACCATGCGCATGGCGCCAGCCCATCAGGAAGATTGTCGTTTTTTGGTGTTGCATAATTTGCATGATGATATTGTGCTGGGTTTTCCATGGTTGCAGCTACATAATCCGGTGTTAGATTGGAGGTCCATGTCTGTGACTGGTTGGGGTTGTCAGGGGGTTCATGATTATGTTCCTTTGATGTCAATTTCCTCTTCCCCCTCTTCTGAAGTTCCTGAGTTTTTGTCTGACTTCCAGGATGTATTTGATGAGCCCAAATCCAGTTCCCTTCCACCGCATAGGGACTGTGATTGTGCTATTGACTTGATTCCAGGTTGTAACTTCCCTAAGGGCCGACTTTTCAACCTGTCTGTGCCTGAACATACCGCCATACGGAGCTATATTAAGGAGTCTTTGGAGAAAGGGCATATTCGGCCATCTTCTTCACCGTTGGGAGCGGGGTTCTTTTTTGTTGCCAAGAAGGATGGCTCCTTGAGACCCTGTATAGATTATCGCCTCTTGAATAAGATCACGGTCAAATTTCAATACCCCTTGCATTTGCTTACTGATTTGTTTGCTAGGATTAAGGGGGCTAGCTGGTTTACTAAGATTGACCTTCGAGGGGCATATAATCTTATTCGTATCAAGCAGGGTGACGAATGGAAAACTGCATTTAATACGCCCGAAGGCCATTTTGAATACCTTGTGATGCCATTCGGACTCTCTAATGCCCCATCTGTGTTCCAATCCTTCATGCATGATATCTTTCGGAGTTATCTTGATAAATTCATGGTTGTATATTTGGATGATATTTAGATTTTTTCCAATGATTGGGAGTCTCACGTGAAACAGGTCAGGATGGTATTTCAGATCCTCCGTAATAATGCTTTATTTGTGAAGGGGTCAAAGTGCCTCTTTGGAGTGCAGAAGGTTTCTTTTTTGGGTTTCATTTTTTCTCCCTCATCTATAGAAATGGATCCGGTTAAGGTTCAGGCCATTCATGATTGGATTCAGCCCACATCTGTGAAGAGCCTTCAGAAATTCTCGGGCTTTGCTAATTTTTATCGTCGTTTCATTGCCAACTTCTCCAGTGTGGTTAAACCTCTAACCGATTTGACCAAGAAAGGTGCTGATGTGACGAATTGGTCCTCCGCGGCTGTTTCTGCCTTTCAGGAGCTTAAACGCCAATTTACTTCTGCCCCTGTGTTGCGTCAGCCAGATGTTTCTCTTCCATTTCAGGTTGAGGTTGACGCGTCTGAGATTGGGGCAGGGGCCGTTTTGTCTCAGAGGAATTCTGATGGTTCCTTGATGAAACCGTGTGCCTTCTTTTCTCTGAAGTTTTCGCCTGCGGAACGCAATTATGATGTCGGCAATCGGGAGTTGTTGGCTATGAAGTGGGCATTTGAGGAGTGGCGACATTGGCTTGAGGGGGCCAAGCATCGCATTGTGGTCCTGACCGATCATAAGAATCTGATTTACCTCGAGTCTGCCAAACGGCTGAATCCTAGACAGGCTCGATGGTCCCTGTTTTTCTCCCGTTTTGATTTTGTGGTCTCGTACATTCCTGGTACTAAGAATGTTAAGGTGGATGCCCTCTCTAGGAGTTTTTTTCCTGATTCCCCTGGGGTTCTTGAGCCGGTCGGCATTTTGAAGGAAGGGGTGATTCTTTCTGCCATCTCCCCTGATTTGCAACTGGTTCTTCAGGAATTTCAGGCTGATAAGCCTGACTGCTGTCCTGTGGGGAAACTGTTTGTTCCTGATAGATGGACTAGTAAAGTGATTTCTGAGGTTCATTGTTCTGTGTTGGCTGGCCATCCTGGGATTTTTGGTACAAGAGATTTGGTTAGTCGGTCCTTTTGGTGGCCTTCTTTGTCGCGGGATGTGCGTTCTTTTGTGCAGTCCTGTGGGATTTGTGCGCGGGCTAAGCCTTGCTGTTCCCGCGCTAGTGGGTTGCTTCGGCTGCCGGTCCCTGAGACCTTGGACGCATATTTCTATTGCGTCTATTTCTATTGATTTTATTTCCGATCTTCCTGTTTCCCAAAGAATGTCAGTTATCTGGGTTGTCTGTGACCGATTTTCTAAGACGATTCATTTGGTGCCTTTGCCTAAATTGCCTTCTTCTTCTGATTTGCTTCCGTTGTTTTTTCAGCATGTGGTACGTTTGCATGGTATTCCGGAGAATATTGTGTCCGACAAAGGTTCCCAGTTTGTTTCTAGGTTTTGGCGGGCCTTTTGTGCCAAGCTGGGCATTGATTTGTCTTTTTCTTCTGCATTTCATCCTCAGACAAATGGCCAGACTGAGCGAACTAATCAGACCTTGGAGACCTATTTGAGATGCTTTGTGTCTGATGATCAGGATGATTGGGTGGCTTTTTTGCCATTGGCCGAGTTTGCCCTTAGTAATAGGGCTAGTTCGGCTACTTTGGTTTCGCCTTTTTTTTTTAATTTTGGTTTTCATCCTCGTTTTTCTTCTGGTCAGGTTGAGCCTTCTGACCTTCCTGGTGTGGATTCTGTGGTCGACAGGTTGCAGCAGATTTGGGCTTATGTGGTGGACAATTTGGTGCTGTCTCAGGAGGAGGCTCAGCGTTTTGCTAATCGTCGTCGGTGTGTTGGTTCCCGGCTTCGGGTTGGTGCTAAGGTTTGGTTATCTTCCCGTCATGTTCCTATGAAGGTTTCTTCCCCTAAGTTTAAGCCTCGATTCATTGGTCCTTATAGGATTTCTGAGATTATAAATCCGGTGTCCTTTCGCCTGGCGCTTCCGGCCTCTTTTGCTATTCATAATGTCTTCCATAGATCTTTGTTGCGGAAATATGTGGAGCCTGTTGTTCCCTCTGTTGATCCTCTGGCCCCTGTGTTGGTCGATGGGGAGTTGGAATATGTTGTTGAGAAGATTTTGGATTCTCGTTTTTCGAGGCGGAAGCTTCAGCACCTTGTCAAGTGGAAGGGTTATGGCCAGAAGGATAATTCTTGGGTTTCTGCCTCTGATGTCCATGCCATTGATTTGGTTTGTGCCTTTCATCGGGTTCATCCTGATCGGCCTGGGGGCTCTGGTGAGGGTTCGGTGACCCCCTCCTCAAGGGGGGGTACTGTTGTGAATTCAGCTTTTGGGCTCCCTCCGGTGGTTGTAGAGGGTAATGCAGTTGTGCCTGGACTGCAGGAGTGGACAGGTGTATCTACTAACTGTAAAACTGACTGGGGTATATAGCTTTGCAGGATCCTTTAGTCAGTGCCAGTTGTCCATTGTTTTTGAAGGATTCACTTCCCTGCTGGTCTCTCCAGTTTGCTGTGCTTTTCTACAAAGATGAGTCCTGGCTTTGTTTTTGCTGTCCACCTGATGTGGACCTTATAGTTCTGTGCATTTTCATGTTTTTGTCTTGTCCAGCTTAGTCTGTGAAGGATTTTTTGCAGCCTAGCTTTTCCTCTGGAGATGCAGATATACCCACCATGTCTTTAGTCAGATGGGGTGATTCGTATGTTCTGTGGTGGGTATTTTCTAGTGTTTTTATACTGACCGCATAGTACTCTGTTCTATTCTTTCTTTTTAGCTAGTATGGCCTCCTATGCTAAAATCTAATTTCATTTCTGCGTATGTTATTTCCCTCCCCTCTCACAGTCAATATTTGTGGGGGGCTATCTATCCTTTGGGGATTTTCTCTGAGGCAAGATAGGTTTCCTGTTTCTGTCTTTAGGGGTAGTTAGATCTTAGGCTGTGCCGAGGGGTCTAGGCAGTGTTAGGTACCCCCCACGGCTACTTCTAGTTGCGCTGCTAGGTTCAGGGTTTGCGGTCAGTACAGGGACCACCTTCTCCAGAGTCCGTCTCATGCTGCTCCTAGGCCACCAGATCATAACAGGTTCCCTTTCATTTCTGTAGTAGTGTGAGTGTGGAGGAAGCAGGAGAAATTGCCGGATACACAGCTGGGGATCAGCTGACGTTACTGAAACCCAATAACACTGGGCCATGTGTTATTGATCCAGAACACTGCGTTGAGAAACACGTGATGGTGTCTCCGCGGTGTTGGATGTGTTGATCTCCCCGAGGTCATTCATATTTATGTTTATAGTCCTTGTACCAGGCACTGCTCCTAATAGCCAGTTTCCTACTCCACACTGATGAGGGGCAAATACCCCGAAACAGCTGTCTGTGGATGGATACCATGTTTTGGCATAGGTGGTTTTCCTTTTTGGATGCTGCCCTTCCCGTGGTTGTTCCTTCCCGGTGAAAGACCTGGCTATTTACTGCTTGCGTTAAGAAACACGTGATGGTGTCTCCGCAGCTTTTCTACATGCATTTGCATATTTCCCATAAGGAATGGGGGCAGTGTTCTGGATCACTGCGTTGAGAAACACGTGATGGTGTCTCCGCGGTGTTTGATGTTTTGATCTCCCCGAGGTCATTCATCCTTATGTTTATAGTACAGTACAATGTAAGCCTATTGGAAACGCAATCCGCAGTGCACATGCTGCGGATAAAAACGCGGGGAAACGCAGCGGTTTTTTTTCCACAGCATGTCAATTCTTTGTGCGGATTCCGCAGCGGTTTTAAACTTGCTCCATAATAGATAACCGCAGCTGTAAAAGTGCAGTAGAAACTGCACAAAAAACGCGGTAAATTCACAGTAAATCTGCAGGAAAAATGCACTGTTTTTGCCCTGCGGATTTATCAAATCCGCTGCGGAAATATCCGCAGTGGACCTTTCCACGTGTGCACATACCCTATAAGTCGTCAAACACTTCTGTTTCAGTAGGGCTCAGAAAAGTAGGAGCACCATTTGTTTTTTTGTACACAGTTTCCTGGAGTTATATTGGGGTACCATTTGCAGAGATGTTAATCTTCCAAAACAGGAGAAAACCCTACATTTTGCACATTACCCTCAGGAAAATTGTCGATGTGTTGCTTTTACTGGCTTGGTCTTTGGGAGCCATGCTGCTTTTCCAGCGCCTTTTTATTACTAGTACTATTGAAAACCTCTATGTTTCTGTTGACAGATCTTAGTGGGGGTTTGTTTTATTGCTAGATGAGTTTAAGTTTTTATTGATATCATTTTGGGGTACATTACAGTGTTTCTGAGTTTTGGGAAACAGAATGAGCATCTAAGCAGCAATTCAAGAATTGTCTTTAGAAATTTTCTTACACTGTTTTACGCTGTTAACAATCCTGAAAATGTGAAATAACGACTTTATTCTTTGGGACAGTGCGATTACAGTGACTGAAGGGTTATATGGTATTTTTTTTATCATTTTCTATTTTTGCACCCTAAAGACAATACCAAAATGTATTTGTTTTTACATCGCCATGTTCTGAGAGCTATAATTTTTTATTTTTCCACCAAAAGAGCAGTGTGAAGGCTTGTCTTCTCTGGGATGAGTAGAAGTTTTTATTCAAACCATTTTGCATGTCATAACATCTTTGCTAGTGCTTTTTACTTTTGTGTGGCAAACTGAACAAAAAACAGCCATTCAGATATTATTTTTTTATGCTATTAAGAGTGCTATAAACCTGGTATAACAATTGTTTTCTTAGGGTCAGTGCTATTACAGTAATACCCGGCTGGGACATCACACATCTTACCCACATCAAGAATAGCAGGCCCTAATTCCATCAGGGTCTCAGTCTCCTCGTATTCCAGTTTCTGTCTTTCCTCCTCCTCCTCAGCGGAACTAGCCTCCCCATCACTCCCCAGCTGGGAAGTCTGCAGCATTGCTCAAAACATAGCCGAGTTGTTAAAAGGGATAAAAGAACAGATCGATCAGTGGCTCTCCCCGCTGAACCTCCAACCAGGTCTGGTTGTGTGTGATAATGGGCGTAACTTGGTAGCCGCTTTAAAGCTTGGCATGTGGTACACGTTCCATGCATGGCCCATGTGCTGAACTTGGTTGTACAGAGTTTTTTAAAAACATTCCCTGACTTGCCAGACTTACTTGCCAAGGTATGCCATGTCAGCGCACATTTCAGGAAGTCATTTCAGGCTTTCGCCGGTCTAGGTTCGCTGCAGCAGCGCTTTCACCGACTGATTTGTGACCTGCTCACACGCTGGAATTCGACCTTTTATATGTTAGCAAGGCTTAGCGAGCAGCATAGGGCAGTGTCTGAATTCCAGCTTCTCAATGCCCGTCACAGTAACACTCAGCCCCCACACATAACAACTGCCGAATGGGTGTGGATCGCTGACATATGTGAGGTTCTTAAAAACTTTGAGTACTGCGCCAGGATAGTGAGAGCTGATGACGCTACTATCAGCATAACTATCCCACTGCTCTGGCTATTAAAACGTTCACTGCAGAATCACAAAGAGGAAGCTTTGACTGCCAAGCAGGTGGCTATGGAGCAAGATTTTACAGTGGCTGAATCCACACAGCCCAGTCTCACACAATATTCTCAGGCCACATTGGGCGATGACGAGGAACAGGAGGAAGATGCAGAGAAACAGAAATTTTAGGTCTGCGCTACAGAGGGGACTCCCAATCCCACCTTCATGCCTGTCTAGCATGAAAGGCCTGAAAAGGAAGATGAATAAGTATTTGGTCAGAAACAAACAATCAAGATTTCTGGCTCTCACAGACCTGTAACTTCTTCTTTAAGAGTCTCCTCTTTCCTCCACTCATTACCTGTAGTAATGGCACCTGTTTAAACTTGTTATCAGTATAAAAAGACACCTGTGCACACCCTCAAACAGTCTGACTCCAAACTCCACTATGATGAAGACCAAAGAGCTGTCAAAGGACACCAGAAACAAAATTGTAGCCCTGCAACAGGCTGGGAAGACTGAATCTGCCAACCAGCTTGGAGTGAAGAAATCAACAGTGGGAGCAATAATTAGAAAATGGAAGACATACAAGACCACTGATAATCTCCCTCGATCTGGGGCTCCACGCAAAATCCCACCCCGTGGGGTCAGAATGATCACAAGAACGGTGAGCAAAAATCCCAGAACCACGTGGGGGGACCTAGTGAATGAACTGCAGAGAGCTGGGACCAATGTAACAAGGCCTACCATAAGTAACACACTACGCCACCATGGACTCAGATCCTGCAGTGCCAGACGTGTCCCACTGCTTAAGCCAGTACATGTCTGGGCCCGTCTGAAGTTTGCTAGAGAGTATTTGGATGATCCAGAGGAGTTTTGGGAGAATGTCCTATGGTCTGATGAAACCAAACTGGAACTGTTTGGTAGAAACACAACTTGTCGTGTTTGGAGGAAAAAGAATACTGAGTTGCATCCATCAAACACCATACCTACTGTAAAGCATGGTGGTGGAAACATCATGCTTTGGGGCTGTTTCTCTGCAAAGGGGCCAGGACGACTGATCCGGGTACATGAAAGAATGATGGGGCCATGTATCGTGAGATTTTGAGTGCAAACCTCCTTCCATCAGCAAGGGCATTGAAGATGAAACGTGGCTGGGTCTTTCAACATGACAATGATCCAAAGCACACCGCCAGGGCAACGAAGGAGTGGCTTCGTAAGAAGCATTTCAAGGTCCTGGAGTGGCCTAGGCAGTCTCCAGATCTCAACCCTATAGAAAACCTTTGGAGGGAGTTGAAAGTCCGTGTTGCCAAGCGAAAAGCCAAAAACATCAATGCTCTAGAGGAGATCTGCATGGAGGAATGGGCCGACATACCAACAACAGTGTGTGGCAACCTTGTGAAAACTTACAGAAAACGTTTGACCTCTGTCATTGCCAACAAAGGATATATTACAAAGTATTGAGATGAAATTTTGTTTCTGACCAAATACTTATTTTCCACCATAATATGCAAATAAAATGTTAAAAAAACAGACAATGTGATTTTCTGGATTTTTTTTTCTCAGTTTGTCTCCCATAGTTGAGGTCTACCTATGATGTAAATTACAGACGCCTCTCATCTTTTTAAGTGGTGGAACTTGCACTATTGCTGACTGACTAAATACTTTTTTGCCCCACTGTATGTATACCCCATGTGGGTAATGTTTTGTACTTTTTGAAAACTTTGCACATTGTGCAGCGGTGAAACTTGTACCCCCTATCTCTATCTCTGGTAATAACTGCAAAGTGTACTGTGATGTCCTCATCACAGTCTCTTTCAGCTGGTCTGATTGAGACCCCTTGGGTAATTTTTGGAAACCTTTGTACATTGTGCAATGGTCAAATTTCTACTCTTAATCTTTAGAATTGAGAGTCCTCAGAGGTTGATACCTTTTAATGGCTAATTGAAAAGATGGGAACAAATTACAAGCTTTCAAGACTACTCAGGTCTCTTCATCAGGCATAGACTAATACAAAATCTGAAGAAACACATAGTTATACACAACACCGCAAAGAAATAATGCAATAGATAAGACAAGTGACGTGAAGCAGAAGTATCATTATGGGAGAGGGATACACAGTTGTGTCCATATTGGAACAGTTCATAGATAAGGAGTGTGAAAGATTTATTGTCCTCTGATTGGGGTCTGGTTCTGTGTTGTGATGCCCCCACAAGTGTTGTGAATTCCGCTCTTGGGCTCCCTCCGGTGGTTGTAAGTGGCACTTTTGTGAGTTCTGCTCTAGGGGCTCCCTCCGGTGGTTTTAAGTGGTATGGCTGCTCCTTGGATTTAGCAGTCCGCAGCTGCTTCCACTGATTGTCTTTCTGCTCGGCTATTTATGCCTGGCTCTTCCCTTCAGCAGTGCCACTTGTCAATGGTTCCTGGTTGGATTCACATCCCTCTTGGATTTCCCTGATATCCTGACCAGTTCAGCAAAGATAAGTCCTTGCTTGCTCTTTTCTGTCCACATGTTGTGGACTTATTCATTCTGTGCATTCTATGTTTTGTCCAGCTTGTTAGTATGGATTAATTCAGTTAAGCTGGAAGCTCTGGGAAGCAGATTTACCCTTTAGTCAGGTGTGGAGATTTTTGTAAACTCTGTGTGGATTTTTGTAGTTTTTTATACTGACCGCACAGTATTCTATCCTGTCTTATCTATCTAGCTAGACTGGCCTCCTGTGCTACATCCTGGTTTCATTCTGTGTATGTCTTTTCCCTCTCCACTCACAGTCATTACTTGTGGGGGGCTATCTATCCTTTGGGGATTTTCTCTGAGGCAAGAGTTTTCCTGCTTCAATCTTTAGAGGTAGTTAGTTCTCAGGCTGTGACGAGGTGCCTAGGGAGTGACAGGAGCATCCCACGGCTACTTCTAGTGTTGTGTTGAGCTTAGGGACTGCGGTCAGTACAGGTACCACCTCCTTCAGAGCTTGTCCCATGTTGCTCCTCAACCACCAGTTCATAACAGTACAAGTGGCCAAAAATGAATTAAATGCATCTCAAAAGAAGGAAAATAAAAATCTGAGCCATTTTTTTTTTCTGTGCTCTGTTTTGTCTTTTTTTTCCTCTTGATCTCTGGGTGGTTCAGGATTTATGCTCTGGCATGGATGTTCAGGGTTTATTTTCTCGTGTGGATCAACTTGCTGCAAGAGTACAGAGTATCCAAGATTATGTTGTCCAGACTCCGGCTTTGGAGCCTAAAATTCCTACTCCTGATTTGTTTTTTAGGGACAGATCCAAGTTTTTGAACTTTAAAAATAACTGCAAATTGTTTTTTGCTTTGAAACACCGTTCTTCTGGTGATCCCATTCAGCAAGTTAAAATCATCATATCTGTTGTGAATTCTGTTGTCAAGCTCCCTCCTGTGGTCATGAATGGTACTTCGGCTGGTTCTGTCCATGGGCTTCCTCTGGTGGTGGTGAGTGGGGCTGCAGCTTCTGAGGTTCCTTCCACAGGTGACGAGGTTAATTCGCTAGCTGGCTGCTCTATTTAACTCCACCTAGATAATTGCTCCATGCCACCTGTCAATGTTCCAGTATTGGTCTAGTTCACTCCTGGATCGTTCTTGTGACCTGTCTTCCCAGCAGAAGCTAAGTCCCTGCTTGTTTTTCTCTGGTTTGCTATTTTTCTGTCCAGCTTGCTATTTTGATTGTTGTCTTGCTTGCTGGAAGCTCTGGGATGCAGAGAGAGCGCCTCCGCACCGTGAGTCGGTGCGGAGGGTCTTTTTGCGCCCTCTGCGTGGTCTTTTTGTAGTTTTTTGTGCTGGCCGCAAAGCTACCTTTCCTATCCTCTGTCTGTTCAGTAAGTCGGGCCTCACTTTGCTAAATCTATTTCATCTCTGTGTTTGTAATTTTCATCTTTACTCACAGTCATTATATGTGGGGGGCTGCCTTTTCCTTTGGGGAATTTCTCTGAGGCAAGGTAGGCTTTATTTTTCTATCTCTAGGGCTAGCTAGTTCCTTAGGCTGTGTCGAGTTGCATAGGGAGCGTTAGGAGCAATCCACGGCTATTTCTAGTGTGTGTGATAGGATTAGGGATTGCGGTCAGCAGAGTTCCCACGTCTCAGAGCTCGTCCTACATTATCAGAAACTATCAGGTCATTCCGTGTGCTCTTAACCACCAGGTCCATTATTGTCCCGACCACCAGGTCATAACAGTACAGGTGGCCCAAAGTACTAATGCATCTCAACAGAGGGATAAGAAAAGTTCTGAGACCATTTTTTTTTCTTTGCAGTGTGTTTTGTCTCTCTTTTCCCCTTTACCTCTGGGTGGTTCAGGATACAGGTGTAGATATGGACATTCAAGGTCTGTCCTCTTGTATGGATAATCTCACTGCAAGGGTACAAAACATTCAAGATTTTGTGGTTCAGAATCCAATGTTAGAGCCTAGGATTCCAATTCCTGATTTGTTTTTTGGGGATAGATCTAAGTTTCTGAATTTCAAAAATAATTGTAAATTGTTTCTTGCTTTGAAACCTCGCTCCTCAGGTGACCCTGTTCAACAAGTGAAAATCATTATTTCTTTGTTGCGTGGTGACCCTCAAGACTGGGCATTTTCCCTTGCGCCAGGAGATCCGGCATTGCGTGATGTTGATGCCTTTTTTCTGGCGCTCGGATTGCTTTATGATGAACCTAATTCAGTGGATCAGGCAGAGAAAATCTTGCTGGCTCTGTGTCAGGGACAGGATGAGGTAGAGATATATTGTCAGAAGTTTAGGAAGTGGTCTGTACTCACTCAGTGGAATGAATGTGCCCTGGCAGCAATTTTCAGAAAGGGTCTCTCTGAAGCCCTTAAGGATGTCATGGTGGGATTTCCCATGCCTGCTGGTCTGAATGAGTCTATGTCTTTGGCCATTCAGATCGATCGACGCTTACGTGAGCGTAAAGCTGTGCACCATTTGGCGGTATTATCTGAGCATAGACCAGAGCCTATGCAATGTGATAGGACTTTGACCAGAGCTGAACGGCAAGAACACAGACGTCGGAATGGGCTGTGTTTTTACTGTGGTGATTCCACTCATGCTATCTCCGATTGTCCTAAGCGCACTAAGCGTTTCGCTAGGTCTGCCACCATTGGTACGGTACAGTCTAAATTTCTTTTGTCCGTTACTCTGATCTGCTCTTTGTCATCCTATTCTGTTATGGCATTTGTGGATTCAGGCGCTGCCCTGAATTTGATGGACTTGGAGTATGCTAGGCGCTGTGGTTTTTTCTTGGAGCCCTTGCAGTATCCTATTCCATTGAGAGGAATTGATGCTACGCCTTTGGCCAAGAATAAGCCTCAGTACTGGACCCAATTGACCATGTGCATGGCTCCTGCACATCAGGAGGATATTCGCTTTTTGGTGTTGCATAATCTGCATGATGTGGTCGTTTTGGGGTTGCCATGGCTACAGGTCCATAATCCAGTATTGGATTGGAAATCTATGTCTGTGTCCAGCTGGGGTTGTCAGGGAGTACATGGTGATGTTCCATTTTTGTCTATTTCGTCATCCACCCCTTCTGAAGTCCCGGAGTTTTTGTCGAATTACCAAGATGTATTTGATGAGCCCAAATCCAGTGCCCTACCTCCTCATAGGGATTGCGATTGTGCTATCAATTTGATTCCTGGTAGTAAGTTTCCTAAGGGCCGACTGTTCAATTTATCTGTGCCAGAGCACGCCGCTATGCGGAGTTATGTAAAGGAATCCTTGGAGAAGGGTCATATTCGCCCGTCGTCATCACCATTGGGAGCAGGGTTCTTTTTTGTGGCCAAGAAGGATGGTTCTTTGAGACCTTGTATTGATTACCGCCTTCTTAATAAGATCACAGTCAAATTTCAGTACCCTTTGCCGCTGCTGTCTGACTTATTTGCTCGGATTAAGGGGGCTAGTTGGTTCACCAAGATAGATCTTCGTTGTGCGTATAATCTTGTGCGTATTAAACAGGGCGATGAATGGAAAACAGCATTTAATACGCCCGAGGGCCATTTTGAGTACCTGGTTATGCCATTCGGGCTTTCCAATGCTCCATCAGTATTTCAGTCCTTTATGCATGACATCTTCCGAGAGTACCTGGATAAATTCCTGATTGTATATTTGGATGATATTTTGGTCTTCTCGGATGATTGGGAGTCTCACGTGAAGCAGGTCAGAATGGTGTTCCAGGTCCTTCGTGCGAATTCTTTGTTTGTGAAGGGGTCAAAGTGTCTTTTTGGAGTTCAGAAGGTTTCATTTTTGGGTTTCATTTTTTCCCCTTCTACTATCGAGATGGACCCTGTTAAAGTCCAGGCCATTTATGATTGGACTCAGCCGACATCTGTGAAGAATCTGCAAAAGTTCCTGGGCTTTGCTAATTTTTATCGTCGCTTCATCAGTAATTTTTCTAGTGTTGCTAAACCGTTGACTGATTTGACCAAGAAGGGTGCTGATGTGGTCAATTGGTCTTCTGTGGCTGTGGAAGCTTTTCAGGAGTTGAAGCGTCGTTTTTCTTCTGCCCCTGTGTTGTGCCAGCCAGATGTTTCGCTTCCGTTTCAGGTCGAGGTTGATGCTTCTGAGATTGGAGCAGGGGCTGTTTTGTCGCAAAGAAGTTCTGATGGCTCGGTGATGAAACCATGTGCCTTCTTTTCTAGAAAGTTTTCGCCTGCTGAGCACAATTATGATGTTGGCAATCGAGAGTTGTTGGCCATGAAGTGGGCATTCGAGGAGTGGCGTCATTGGCTTGAAGGAGCCAAGCATCGCGTGGTGGTCTTGATGGATCACAAGAATTTGACTTATCTCGAGTCTGCCAAACGGTTGAATCCTAGACAGGCTCGTTGGTTGCTATTTTTCTCCCATTTTGATTTTGTGGTTTCGTACCTTCCAGGCTCTAAGAATGTGAAGGCTGATGCCCTGTCAAGGAGTTTTGTGCCCGACTCTCCGGGTGTTCCTGAGCCGGCGGGTATTCTCAAAGAGGGGGTAATTTTGTCTGCCATCTCCCCTGATTTGCGGCGGGTGCTGCAAAAATTTCAGGCTGATAGACCTGACCGTTGCCCAGCAGAAAAACTGTTTGTCCCTGATAAATGGACTAGTAGAGTTATCTCTGAGGTTCATTGTTCGGTGTTGGCTGGTCATCCGGGAATCTTTGGTACCAGAGATTTGATGGCTAGATCCTTTTGGTGGCCGTCTTTGTCGCGGGATGTGCGTTCTTTTGTGCAGTCCTGTGGGACTTGTGCTCGGGCTAAGCCCTGCTGTTCTCGTGCCAGTGGATTGCTTTTGCCCTTGCCGGTCCCGAAGAGGCCCTGGACGCATATTTCTATGGATTTTATTTTGGATCTCCCCGTCTCTCAAAAGATGTCGGTCATTTGGGTGGTTTGTGATCGCTTCTCTAAGATGGTCCATTTGGTACCCTTGTCTAAATTGCCTTCCTCCTCTGATTTGGTGCCATTGTTTTTCCAGCATGTGGTTTGTTTACATGGCATTCCGGAGAACATCGTTTCGGACAGAGGTTCCCAGTTTGTTTCGAGGTTTTGGCGAGCCTTTTGTGCTAGGATGGGCATTGATTTGTCTTTTTCCTCGGCTTTCCATCCTCAGACAAATGGCCAAACCGAACGAACTAATCAGACTTTGGAAACATATCTGAGATGCTTTGTTTCTGCTGATCAGGATGATTGGGTGTCCTTTTTGCCTTTGGCTGAGTTCGCCCTTAATAATCGGGCCAGCTCGGCTACTTTGGTTTCGCCGTTTTTCTGCAATTCTGGTTTCCATCCTCGTTTTTCTTCAGGGCAGGTTGAGTCTTCGGACTGTCCTGGTGTAGATACTGTGGTGGATAGGTTGCAGCAGATTTGGACTCATGTGGTGGACAATTTGACATTGTCCCAGGAGAAGGCTCAACGTTTCGCTAACCGCCGGCGCTGTGTGGGTCCCCGACTTCGTGTTGGGGATTTGGTTTGGTTGTCGTCTCGTTATGTTCCTATGAAGGTTTCTTCTCCTAAGTTTAAGCCTCGTTTCATTGGTCCGTATAAGATTTCTGAGGTTCTCAATCCTGTGTCGTTTCGTTTGACCCTTCCAGCTTCTTTTGCCATCCATAATGTATTCCATAGGTCATTGTTGCGGAGATACGTGGCGCCTGTGGTTCCATCCGTTGATCCTCCTGCTCCGGTGTTGGTTGAGGGGGAGTTGGAGTATGTGGTGGAGAAGATTTTGGATTCTCGTATTTCGAGACGGAAACTCCAGTACCTGGTCAAATGGAAGGGTTATGGTCAGGAAGATAATTCCTGGGTCTTTGCCTCCGATGTTCATGCTGCCGATCTGGTTCGTGCCTTTCATTTGGCTCGTCCTGGTCGGCCTGGGGGCTCTGGTGAGGGTTCGGTGACCCCTCCTCAAGGGGGGGGTACTGTTGTGAATTCTGTTGTCAAGCTCCCTCCTGTGGTCATGAATGGTACTTCGGCTGGTTCTGTCCATGGGCTTCCTCTGGTGGTGAGTGGGGCTGCGGCTTCTGAGGTTCCTTCCACAGGTGACGAGGTTAATTCGTTAGATGGCTGCTCTATTTAACTCCACCTAGATCATTGCTCCATGCCACCTGTCAATGTTCCAGTATTGGTCTAGTTCACTCCTGGATCGTTCTTGTGACCTGTCTTCCCAGCAGAAGCTAAGTTCCTGCTTGTTTTTCTCTGGTTTGCTATTTTTCTGTCCAGCTTGCTATTTTGATTGTTGTCTTGCTTGCTGGAAGCTCTGGGACGCAGAGGGAGCGCCTCCGCACCGTGAGTCGGTGTGGAGGGTCTTTTTGCGCCCTCTGCGTGGTCTTTTTGTAGTTTTTTGTGCTGGCCGCAAAGCTACCTTTCCTATCCTCTGTCTGTTCAGTAAGTCGGGCCTCACTTTGCTAAATCTATTTCATCTCTGTGTTTGTAATTTTCATCTTTACTCACAGTCATTATATGTGGGGGGCTGCCTTTTCCTTTGGGGAATTTCTCTGAGGCAAGGTAGGCTTTATTTTTCTATCTCTAGGGCTAGCTAGTTCCTTAGGCTGTGTCGAGTTGCATAGGGAGCGTTAGGAGCAATCCACGGCTATTTCTAGTGTGTGTGATAGGATTAGGGATTGCGGTCAGCAGAGTTCCCACGTCTCAGAGCTCGTCCTATATTATCAGTAACTATCAGGTCATTCCGTGTGCTCTTAACCACCAGGTCCATTATTGTCCTGACCACCAGGTCATAACACATATCCTTGCTGCGTGGTGACCCTCAGGACTGGGCATTCTCCCTTGAATCAGGGGATCCGGCATTGCTGAATGTAGACGCATTTTTTCAAGCGCTCGGATTATTGTATGACGAACTTAATTCTGTGGATCATGCAGAAAAAACCCTGTTGGCCCTGTGTCAAGGTCAGGAAGCGGCAGAATTATACTGCCAGAAATTTAGGAAATGGTCTGTGCTCACTAAATGGAATGAGGATGCTCTGGCTGCTATTTTCAGAAAAGGTCTTTCTGAAGCCCTTAAAGATGTTATGGTGGGCTTCCCTACGCCTGCTGGTTTGAGCGAATCTATGTCTCTAGCCATTCAGATTGATCGGCGTCTGCGCGAGCGCAAAGCTGTGCACCATATGGCAGTGTCCTCTGGGCAGAGTCCTGAGCCTATGCAATGTGATAGGATTTTGACTAGAACAGAACGGCAGGAATTCAGACGTCAGAATAGGCTGCGTTTTTACTGTGGTGATTCTGCTCATGGTATTTCTGATTGCCCTAAGCGTACTAGGAGGGTCGCTAGGTCTGTTACCATCAGTACTGTACAGCCTAAATTTCTTTTATCTGTGACCCTGATTTGCTCATTGTCATCCTTTTCTGTCATGGCGTTTGTGGATTCAGGCGGTGCCCTGAACTTAATGGACTTAGAATTCGCCAGGCGCTGTGGTTTTTCCTTGCAGCCTTTGCAGAGCCCTATTCCTTTGAGGGGCATTGATGCTACACCATTGGCCAAGGATAAACCTCAGTACTGGACACAGCTGACCATGTACATGGCTCCAGCACATCAGGAAGATTGCCGTTTTCTGGTGTTGCATAACCTGCATGATGTTGTTGTACTGGGTTTTCCATGGTTACAGGAACATAATCCGGTGCTGGATTGGAAATCTATGTCTGTGACTAGTTGGGGTTGTCAAGGGGTACATAGTGACGTTCCTTTGATGTCAATTTCCTCTTCTCCCTCTTCTGAGGTCCCTGAGTTTTTGTCGGATTTCCAGGATGTATTTGATGAGCCCAAGTCCAGTTCCCTTCCTCCACATAGGGACTGTGATTGTGCTATTAACTTGATTCCAGGTTGTAAGTTCCCTAAGGGCCGACTTTTCAATCTGTCTGTGCCAGAGCATGCTGCCATGCGGAGTTATGTTAAGGAATCTTTGGAGAAGGGGCATATTCGGCCGTCTTTGTCACCATTGGGAGCGGGTTTCTTTTTTGTTGCTAAGAAGGATGGCTCCTTGAGACCCTGTATTGATTATCGTCTTCTTAATAAGATCACGGTTAAATTCCAATACCCCTTGCCTCTGCTTACTGATTTGTTTGCTCAGATTAAGGGGGCTAGTTGGTTTACTAAGATTGACCTCCGAGGGGCATATAATCTTGTTCGTATTAAACAGGGTGACGAATGGAAAACTGCATTTAATATGCCCGAAGGCCATTTTGAATACCTCGTGGTGCCATTCGGGCTCTCTAATGCTCCATCTGTGTTCCAATCTTTCATGCATGATATTTTCCGCAATTATCTTGATAAATTCATGGTTGTATATTTGGATGATATTTTGATTTTTTCTGATGATTGGGAGTCTCATGTGAAGCAGATCAGGATGGTATTCCAGATCCTTCGTGATAATGCTTTATTTGTGAAGGGGTCTAAGTGCCTATTCGGAGTTTAGAAGGTCTCTTTTTTGGGTTTTATTTTTTCTCCCTCGTCTATGGAAATGGATCCTGTTAAGGTCCAAGCTATTCATGACTGGATTCAACCCACATCTGTGAAGAGCCTTCAAAAATTTTTGGGCTTTGCTAATTTCTATCGCTGTTTCATTGCCAACTTTTCCAGTGTGGTTAAGCCCCTTACTGATTTGACTAAGAAAGGCGCTGATGTGGCGAATTGGTCCTCTGCGGCTGTTGAGGCCTTTCGGGAGCTTAAACGCCGATTTACTTCTGCCCCTGTGTTGCGTCAGCCAGATGTTTCTCTTCCTTTTCAGGTTGAGGTTGACGCTTCTGAGATTGGGGCAGGGGCTGCTTTGTCTCAGAGGGATTCTGATGGTTCTTTGATGAAACCGTGTGCTTTTATTCCAGAAAGTTTTCGCCTGCGGAACGCAATTATGATATCGGCAATCGGAAGTTGTTGGCTATGAAGTGGGCGTTTGAGGAGTGGTGACATTGGCTTGAGGGAGCTAAGCACCGCGTTGTGGTCCTGACTGATCATAAGAATCTGATTTACCTCGAGTCAGCCAAGCGGCTGAATCCTAGACAGGCTCGATGGTCCCTGTTTTTCTCCCGCTTTGATTTTGTGGTCTCGTATCTTCTGGGATCTAAGAATGTTAAGGCTGATGCCCTCTCTAGGAGTTTTTTGCCTGATTCTCCTGGAGTCCTTGAGCCAGTTTGCATTCTTAAGGAAGGGGTGATTCTTTCTGCCATCTCCCCTGATTTGCGGCGGGTGCTTCGGGAATTTCAGGCTGATAAGCCTGACCGCTGTCCTGTGGGGAAGCTGTTTGTTCCTGATAGATGGACAAGTAAGGTAATTTCTGAGGTTCATTGTTCAGTGTTGGCTGGTCATCCTGGGATTTTTGGTACCAGAGATTTGGTTGCTAGGTCCTTTTGGTGGCCTTCCTTGTCGTGCGATATGCGTGCTTTTGTGCAGTCCTGTGGGACTTGCGCCCGGGCCAAGCCTTGCTGTTCCCGCGCTAGTGGGTTGCTTTTGCCTTTGCCGGTCCCTGAGAGGCCCTGGACGCATATTTCCATGGATTTTATTTCGGATCTTCCTGTTTCCCAGAAGATGTCTGTTATCTGGGTTGTTTGTGACCGGTTCTCTAAAATGGTCCATCTGGTACCTTTGCCTAAGTTGCCTTCCTCCTCAGATTTGGTTCCATTGTTTTTTCAGCATGTGGTTCGTTTGCATGGCATTCCGGAGAATATTGTGACAGAGGTTCTCAGTTTGTCTCTAGGTTTTGGCGGGCCTTTTGTGCTAGGATGGGCATTGATTTGTCTTTTTCTTTGGCGTTTCATCCTCAGACTAATGGCCAAACTGAGCGAACTAATCAGACCTTGGAGACCTATTTGAGATGCTTTGTGTCTGCTGATCAGGATGATTGGGTGGCTTTCTGGCCGTTGGACGAGTTTGCCCTTAATAATTGGGCTAGTTCGGCTACTTTGGTTTCACCTTTCTTTTGTAATTTTGGTTTTCATCCTCGTTTTTTTTCGGGGCAGGTTGAGCCTTCTGATTGTCCTGGTGTGGATTCTGTGGTGGACAGGCTGCAGCAGATTTGGACTCATGTGGTGGACAATTTGACGTTGTCTCAGGAAAAGGCTCAGCGTTTTGCTAACCGCCGTCGGTGTGTTGGTCCCCGGCTTCGTGTGGGGAATTTGGTTTGGTTGTCTTCTCGTCATGTTCCTATGAAGGTTTCTTCCCCTAAGTTTAAGCCTCGGTTTATTGGTCCTTATAAGATTTCTGAAATTATCAATCCTGTGTCTTTTCGTTTGGCTCTTCCAGCCTCTATTGCCATTCATAATGTTTTCCATAGATCTTTGTTGCGGAGATATGTTTTGCCCGTTGTTCCCTCGGTTGATCCTCCTGCCCTGGTGTTGGTTGAGGGAGAGTTGGAATATGAGGTTGAGAAAATTTTGGATTCTCGTTTTTCGAGGTGGAGGCTTCAGTATCTTGTCAAGTGGAAGGGTTATGGCCAGGAGGATAATTCTTGGGTTGTTGCCTCCGATGTCCATGCCGCCGATTTGGTTCGTGCTTTTCACTTGGCTCGTCCTGATCGGCCTGGGGGCTCTGGTGAGGGTTCGGTGACCACTCCTCAAGGGGGGGTACTGTTGTGAATTTCGCTCTTGGGCTCCCTCCGGTGGTTGTAAGTGGCACTTTTGTGAGTTCTGCTCTTGGGCTCCCTCCGGTGGTTTTAAGTGGTATGGCTGCTCCTTGGATTTAGCAGTCTGCAGCTGCTTCCACTGATTGTCTTTCTACTCGGCTTTTTATGCCTGGCTCTTCCCTTCAGCAGTGCCACTTGTCAATGGTTCCTGGTTGGATTCACATCTCTCTTGGATTTCCCTGATATCCTGACCAGTTCAGCAAAGATAAGTCCTTGCTTGCTCTTTTCTGTCCACATGTTGTGGACTTATTTGTTCTGTGCATTCTATGTTTTGTCCAGCTTGTTAGTATGGATTAATTCAGTTAAGCTGGAAGCTCTGGGAAGCAGATTTACCCTCCACACCTTTAGTCAGGTGTGGAGATTTTTGTAAACTCTGTGTGGATTCTTGTAGTTTTTTATACTGACCGCACAGTATTCTATCCTGTCTTATCTATCTAGCTAGACTGGCCTCCTGTGCTACATCCTGGTTTCATTCTACATGTGTCTTTTCCCTCTCCACTCACAGTCATTACTTGTGGGGGGCTATCTATCCTTTGGGGATTTTCTCTGAGGCAAGATAGTTTTCCTGCTTCACTCTTTAGGGGTAGTTAGTTCTCAGGCTGTGACGAGGTGCCTAGGGAGTGACAGGGGCATCCCACGTCTACTTCTAGTGTTGTGTTGAGCTTAGGGACTGCGGTCAGTACAGGTATCACCTCCTTCAGAGCTCGTCCCATGTTGCTCCTAAACCACCAGTTCATAACACACAAGGTCTGAGAAGAACAAGAACAATTGAAAACCAAATTACAAGAGCCACCAGAATATTAAGGAATCATCTCCTACATTACAAAGCTAAAGAAGAAAATAACCGGGTGCCTCTAGTAGTTACCTGCAATCCAAATCTGGAAGTGCTAAGGGGAGCTGTATGGAAATTACAACCTTTACTACAAAAAGATGCCTGATTACAATCCATATTTCCAGATGCTAATACATTTATATAATTTATACAATGTGATTTTCTGGATATTATTTTTGATATTCTATCTCTCAATGTTAAAATTAACCTACCCTTAAAATTATAGACTGTTCATGTCTTTGTCAGTGGGCAAACGTACAAATTCAGCAAGGGATCACATAATTATTTCCCCCACTGTACAACTTTTATTTATTCTCCTAATATTTGTTTTCTTGTGACTTCATACACTTCACATGGTGAAATAGGATTATGAAGCCTATTGACATCTCAAATGCTATACACCAGTGTAGTTTTCAGGTTTGCAGCAATGCTGTGCAATAGTTTGTTCAGGCAAGAATCTAGGTTCTTGGCTGAAAGCACCACTCCAGCTGGGGTTTTTTTCAGCTCTGGGGTGGTGTTTTAAATGTAAGCCTCCGTCCCTGGTCATATTCTCACCTTCTGGTGTCTTCCCCTTCTTGTAACAGTAGCTTCCGACTGTGAATCTACGTCACAAGCTCTCAATACAATTCTGTGAGAGTCAAGGCAACGCTCTCATAGACTTGTATTGGAAAGTGTCTTCCGTGACGCTCCATGAAACACTGAAGCAGCCAGCAGGTCGCTTTTCTATGGAGACCGATGGAAGCGGCGGTGAAAACAGATTAAAGGGAACCTGTCACCTGAATTTGGCGGGACTGGTTTTGGGTCATATGGGCGGAGTTTTTGGGTGTTTGATTCACCCTTTCCTTACCCGCTGGCTGCATGCTGGCTGAAATATTGGATTGAAGTTCATTCTCTGTCCTCCGTAGTACACGCGCAATCCAATATTGTGGCCAGCATGCAGCCAGTGGGTAAGGAAAGGGTGAATCAAACACCCGAAAACTCCGCCCATATGACCCAAAACCAGTCCCGCCAAATTTAGGTGACAGGTTCCCTTTAAAACCCTGGCAAAGTGAGTATCCGACAGGGGGCAGGGGACTGGCTGGAATGGTGCCTTAAAGAAGCTACTTGCACTAATAAATGTGTGTGGAATTCTGGATATCGACTAGTCGGGTCTTTGTAGATAGAGAAAAAATATATAATTTTATTTTTCTTTGGAGCTGGAGATGATACAATGGACTTAATGTTTCCACATGTTTTTGCCAAGTTTTTTTTTCCGCAGAAAACAATTCAGCATTTTCCAGTACCAGCAAAGTGAATGCGATTTGCTACTTATTTTTTCCGTGCAGTATTGAACCTTCAAAGCATATTATCAATTCTGCATCATGTCCATTTTTTTCAGCTTTTTTCACCCATCTAATGAATGCAACAACAAAAAGCTCCATAAACACTTTTTTGTTATTATTTTTTCCTGCCATTACTCAGGTTTTTGCAGCAGAAAAATCAATTGCAAAGACTAAACATGTGCATATACCCTTACAAAAAAAAATGCAATGCTGGCTCATATTTTCGAAAATATTATATTTTGTAAATTAAAAATGTAACTACCAGTATTTTTTTCATACTTGCCTTTTTTCATTTTAGATTTTCATCAAGTTGAAAAAATAGTCGTTTTAATTGTGATGGATGCCTTAAAGACTTGGAAAGCCTGCCCTCTGCTGGTGGTGAGTGAGTCTACGCAGATTATTGCATCATGGGACGTATGAAGAAAATGAGACAGATGTCCTTCTATTTTTTATGCTGAAGATAATTTATATTTAATATTGTTGTTTTTTTTGTGATTAAAGACAAGTTTTAAATACCGTAGTTTCAAGTTTGAATGACTTTTTAGTTCAATGCTGGTATCAATACCAACAAGCCTTATGCACAAACCAAAGGATGCAAGTAAAGGACTTTAATAATGTTGAAGCTGTCTACATTCTTTTTTCTTAGTTTATAATTGTAGAATTGTAGAAAAAAAAATCCAAAGGTACTGGACACTCAAAAACATTCCTGGAGCTGATGTTCTGTATCATTACGAAATGTTTAGTAATGCTGAATGTCTCTAGAATAAAAAGGAGGATGACAGAGGTACGTTCTGTAGAAATTAGAACTGGCCATTCTGGAGATTTAAATCTCAGACTAAGCTTCCAGGAGACTCAAATGCCAAGGTGTTAGGCCGGCTTCACACTTGCGAGTTTTACGGACGTAAGAGCGCAGAAACTACGTCTGTAAAATTCGCAAAACAAACGGCACAATTATTCTTTATGCCCCTGCTCCTATCTGCCGTATTAAACTGATCAGTATTATACGGCTTTCTACGGCCGTAGAAAATCGCAGCATGCTGCGTTTGTCATCGTATTGCGCAAATAAAACGTCAATGAAAGTCTATGGAAGCCCCAAAAATACGGATTACACATGGACCAGCAGTGTGACTTGCGAGAAATACGCAGCGGTGTTAGTGAGAAAAGCCGGTAATTCATTGCGGTGTACAGTAAAATCACACTGACAGCTTCCAGTAGAATAGGTAGAATAAATGTGTACACATAGAATAGGTATATATATATATATATATATATATATATATATATATATGTGTATATATATATATATATATATATATATATGTCAGTGAGACACACATATATATATATATATTAATATTTCTTCCAGCGCTAGACAGCTTTAAAGCCGGTAATTCAATTACCGGCTTTTGCTTTCTCCTTCCTAAAACCCGACATGATATGAGACCTGGTTTACATACAGTAAACCATCTCATATCCCCATTTTTTTGCATATTCCACACTACTAATGTTAGTAGTGTGTCTATGCAAAATTTGGCCGTTCTAGCTAGTAAATTAAGGGGTTAAATGGCGGCAAAAATTGGCGTGGGCTCCCCCACAATTTTCTCCGCCAGAGTAGTAAAGCCAGTGACTGAGGGCAGATGTTAATAGCCTGGAGAGGGTCCACGGTTATTGGCCCCCCTGGCTAAAAACACCTGGCACTGGCACTTGGCCACTCTCTTCCCATTCCCGTGTAGCGGTGGGATATGGGGTAATGAAGGGTTAATGCCACCTTGCTATTGTAAGGTGACATTAAGCCAAATTAATAATGGAGAGGCGTCAATTATGACACCTATCCATTATTAATCCAATACTAGTAAAGGGTTAAAAAAATACACAAACACATTATTAAAAATTATTTTAATGAAATAAAAACAATGGTTGTTGTAATATTTTATTGAACGCCCAATCCAATGACTGAAGACCCTCGTTCTGTAACAAAAAAAACATAATAAACCAACAATATCCTTACCTTCCGCAGATCTGTAAAGTCCAACGATGTAAATCCATCTGAAGGGGTTAAAATATTTTGCAGACACGAGCTTTGCTAATGCAACGTTGCTCATGTCTGCAAAACCCCGGAGAATGTAGGTAAAGTAGGTCATTGACCTATATTTACCTGCATTTGCGGTGAGGCGCCCTCTGCTGGCTGTTCCTAGATCGTGGGAACTTTCCTAGAAAGCTCCCTGGCTTGAGTTCATATGAGGACAACCAGCAGAGGGCGCCTCTTATGAACTCGAGTAATCGCTGAGAAAAATCTATATACATAATTGTCAAAGGGTCACTTCCGTCTGTCTGTCTGTCCTTCTGTCACGGTTATTCATTCGCTGATTGGTCTCGGCAGCTGCCTGTCATGGCTGCCGCGACCAATCAGTGACGGGCACAGTCCGCTCCACTCACCGCTCACACAGGGTTAATGGCAGCGGTGACGGCCCGCCGTGTAACGCACTCCGTTACCACTGCTATTAACCCTGTGTGTCCCCAACTATTTACTATTGATGCTGCCTATGCAGCATCAATAGTAAAAATATGTCATGTTAAAAATAATAATTAAAAAAAAAAAACCTGCTATACTCACCCTCCGCCGCCTTTTCCGCTCCTCTGGACGCTCCCGGGACCGCGCCATTGCAAGCGGCAGCTTCCGCTCCCAGGGCTGGTGTGCGACAAGGACCTGCCATGACGTCACGGTCATGTGACCGCGACGTCATCATAGGTCCTGCTCACACCAGCCCTGTGTGGAGTGTGAGTATAGCAGGACTTCCAACGGCCCTTCGGAAAGTGAGTATATGTTTATTTGTTTTTTAAGTCTCTATACTACGTGGCTCTGTGCTGGGCAATATACTACGTGGCTGGACAATATACTACGTGGCTGGACAATATACTACATGGCTGGGCAATATACTATGTGATTGGGCAATATACTACGTGACTGGGCAATATACTATGTGGCTGGACAATATACTACGTGGCTGGGCAATATACTACGTGACTGGGCAATATACTACGTGACTGGGCAATACACTACGTGGCTGGGCAATATACTACGTGGCTGGGCAATATACTACGTGGCTGGGCAATATACTACGTGACTGCGCAATATACTACGTAGCTGGCCAATATACTACGTCACTGGGCAATATACTACATGGACATGCATATTCTAGAATACCCGATGCGTTAGAATCGGGCCACCATCTAGTGATTTTATAACTAACATGTCCCTATACTAATTAGGGCGATGTCTTCGGAAGTGCAGACGCTCTGGGCGTTCATGTCCTCCCTCGCTCTAATTCCAAGCACACTCCCGGCGTTTGAAATCTGTGTGCTGTTTCTTCCTGGTATGACGCTGCAGTGCGTCATTTCCGGACCTGTGCAGTGTGGGGGTGTATTGGGTGTACTGGTTGGCTCCGGAGCATGCGCACTGCACATTCTGACCCTGGCAAGTACACGCAATAATCCCCCACAGTGCACATGCTGGGCTCTGCCCACAGCCGTGTACCATTCTTCCCGACTCGGAAATTTACAGCCCGTACACACACGGCTTTGCTCCGAGAACCCTGTACACACACAGCTCTGCTCCGTACACCTTGCACACACAGCTTCGCTCCGAGAACCCCATACACAAACGGCTCTGCTCCTTACTCCTTGTACACAGTCGGCTCTGCTCCGTACACCTTGTACACACTTGGCTCTGCTCCGTACACCTTGCACACACGGCTTCGCTCCGAGAACCCCGTACACAGACGGCTCTGCTCCTTACTCCTTGTACACACTCGGCTCTGCTCTGAACACCTTGTACACACTCGGCTCTGCTCCGTACACCTTGTACGTACGCATGCAGCTCTGCTCCTTACACCTTGCACACACGCGGCTCTGCTCCGTTCACCTTGTACACACGCGGCTCTGCCCCTTACACCTTGCACACATGCGGCAAAGCTCCGTACAAATTGTACACACGCGGCTCTGCTCCTTACACCTTGTACACACGCGTCTCAGTACCACACAGGGGACGCCCCTCTCTGCCCCACCACATCACACAAGTGGCCCCCGTCTCTGTCCCGTCACCTCACACATGGGGCCCCTCTATGCACACGTCTCCAGGATCTATATCACGACACCAGGGGAAGGGGATGATGAGCCAGCACCCACCTGCCTCTCTGTGAGGTTCTTGTCTGGCCCCAGCAAGTACGGAGTAATAAAAGGTTCTGAGGGTCTGAGGTTGGAGAAGAAGCCGTTAGTGCACAGGATACATGTGGGCAGCACCCAGCATCCACCGGGCAGCAGCTGAGCCTTCCTGCTGGGCACTGCCTCCCTCAGCTCCATGCCGGGCAGACAGTAGAGCGTAGCCCTGAGCACAGCACAGGGACGTGGGGAAGGAAGGCGGGCACTGGCCGCAGTGCTGGTGACTCCAGAGCAGCGGGAACAAGTGTGAATACAACCAGCACAAGGTAACTGCCCACCGGCCTCATGTTTGCTTGTCACTAGTGTGCCGCCGAGGAGAGTGCTACTAGGGCGGGCAGCTATTGGCTGCGAGAGAATCATGTGTCCCGTGTCGCTTTTATTACTACTGTTCTGGACTCTCACATGTGATGATGGATCACACAATCAGCGATTGTAGCATATACTATATTTTATATTACAGCTACGGGGGGGTGCTGGGGGGCCAACCAGAGCTACGCGCTACTCTAACTGCCGGGCCCCTAACCACTGTGGGCCCCGTCGCAGCTGCGACCCCTGCGACCTTGGTAGTTATGTCCCTGCCTTTAGGCCATTCTTGAAGACTGAGCCTATGTGAACAAACTCAGACATGAGTGGCCTGTTCCAGGCCTTCTGCCGTTGGCGAGAAGAGCAAAAAAAAACAATGGCAGTGGACTGGGACAGGGGAAAACCTGAAGAACAAGCTGCCTGTTCTCCAGTCTGTGAAGCCTGCCCACTTGCTGCATCACTGGTGGATGAGTGGGATTGTTCGGTGGCTGTTCAATGAGTAGCCGCTCCAACAGAGGACGATCCAGGTTCAACGGAGCTGCTCCAGGTTCTGTTTGAAAAAGAAATGAAAAACATTATTACAAAAAATAAAATTTTTTAAAGTGCCAACATATCCTGTTGAAAAGAAAAATTCAGATGTTATACCATGGAATAAAACACAAAAATACTTACGTTCGATGACCAACTGCAAGCCTCAGGAAGGAGAGACTACGATGGAACTTGTATTTGGAAATCTTTTGAGCAGCACCACTTTGAACCCGACTCTCCTCTCTCATGTCCTTATTGAAGCGATCCTTCATTGAATGCCACCGGACTTTGACTCTCTTCACTGTGAAGGGGGAAAAAAAAGAAATTGTAAAACAATGCACCACAGGTTCACTGCCTCGTAAGACCACATTGCAATACTTACAAAAATCCTTTCTAACTTGTGGCATGGCATGGTCCCAATCATCCAACAGCGATCTGGCCACTTCATCCCATAGCCGCAGAATGAACATAGTAAAACCAAAACATAGTAAAACCAAAAACACATGGGCCACCTGCATAGCAAACAAGTCTGTAGGAACCTGTTCATACCACCAAAGAACTGGAAAACACAAAAGCGCACAGAGAGGTCAAACAATACTCTGTTGTAAAAGAGTCACAGTAAATAAGCAAGTGCTAGTCAAAAAATGAAAAAATACAGGGTATTTAGTTAATACGTTTTTTTGCAAAAAAAGTATGACCTTCTTTTTTACAAGATTGCCTTGTGCAGGCATGTACTACGGAGGACAGAGAATGAACTTCAATCCAATATTGCAGCCAGCATGAGGCCAGCGGGTAAGGAAAGGGTGAATCAAACACCCAGAAACCCCGCCTCCATGGCTGAAGATTGTTCCCTCCAAATTCAGGTGACAGTGTCCCTTTAATGTTTGTCTTGTTTAAAGTTGTTGTTATTGCATTGTATGCATGCTTGGCTTCATTTTCTAGGTTGTTGGACATTATTTTAAGGACATTAATATAGTGAAATTCCTTACAGAATTTCAGACGGGAGTGTGCTGTTCCATGTATATTCCTCAGTTTCCATATATGTTGTTATATTTTACTCTGCTGCCACCCAATGGCCTTTTTCCGTATGGCAGGTTGTTATTCATTTATTTCTTGTGGGCATGTCTTACTTCCGGTTCAGGGGTCAAATCTTCTCTTCCTCTGGCAGCCATTTCCAGTTTACTTTCTGCTGTGAGAAGACACTTTAACCGGCTTAGGAAGGCATCAGTCTTTCGACCACTCTCTCTTGCTGCTCTTTATTGCTCACACTTGCAGACATACTTGGTGCTACATCTTACTGTACCCTGTCTACACCTGCATTTCTGGAGAAAATACTGTATTACCAGTTATACGCTGTATGTCCAGATCTACAAAATAAACAAGTCTGGATTACACAATCCCTGGAGTGCATCATCTCTTCGGACGCTGAGCAGCATTGGTCCTGTGTGCCTCACGGAAAATACGGAAGGTACGTTTCTCTCTCACAACGCTTATTAATCAACTACACCTCCATTCGCCTCATGTGGGGACAGAACACTAAATACCCTGTATTTTTTCATTTTTTGACTAGCACTTGCTTATTTACTGTGACTTTTTTACAACAGAGTATTTTTTGACCTCTCTGTGTGCTTTTGTGTTTTCAAGTTCTTTGGTGGTGTGAACAGGTTCCTACAGACTTGTTTGCTATGCAGGTGGCCCACGTGTTTTTGGTTTTATAATTGTTCTCTTGTTTCTACAAGACTGGGGAGTTCACCACTCCTCTGTGGGTCATTTGCATTGTAGCTGTTCCATCTCGCATGTTCAACGTGGATATTTTCTCTCTGAGCCCTGTTCATACAGGTACTATACAGATGATCAGGTTTTTAAATACATCAGAAAGGGATTATATACATTAGACAGGACTACTCTATTATGGGTATACCTTGGCGATTGGTGGAGCAGCTTAACATACTTTTTTTGCAAAAAAACGTATTCACTAAATACCCTGTATTTTTTCATTTTTTGACTAGCACTTGCTTATTCACTGTGACTTTTTTACAACAGAGTATTTTTTGACCTCTCTGTGCGCTTTTGTGTTTTCAAGAATGACCATAGTGTCCGAGTGCCGCTGATCCCCGATGTCCCACAACGGAACTCGCTCCTGCACCAATGTTATTAGGAGGTCGTTTTCAATGGTGGCTTCACAATGTGGAACCTAGAAATCAAAGAAACACATTAATATAGTTGTAAAGATAAAACAAAACAAAAACAATCAAGAATACTTACCCGCCATCTTTCCACCTGAACTTGGACCTGAATCTGCCCCTGCTCTGCTGCACTGGAACTGTTCTGTAAAGAAAATACAGGATTTTACCACATATGTCATATTGACAGTCAATACTTACCAATCAGTAGCAATTGAACTCACTTCATCAGTCATCAGTGTGGGGTAACTCCAGAAAATGAACGGTACCGTTGATGACGGTGACTTAACTCCTCACACGCTAGGTTCCGGCCATTCCGATCTCTCAGCAGTGCTGCTATCAGAAATCTTCACAGATTTTGGTCACGGACACAATCAGCTGCAACCTGCCACTGCTCTGGTCTCGGTGGGATGCTTCTATGAGAGGATGTCGTTGGATTGCCCTCCAGCACATCCTCTCCCTGTTCTCAATAATTGCAGACTGCCCTTAAGATGTCTGCACTTCCTGTTCCTGTGTTTCACATCACCTGAGATTGTACTTCCACCTCAGACATTCTGCAAGTATCTTACAGTCTTTCAGCAATGCTTAGGCAACAGTGACATCTTGTGACCGAATAACAACAATACTGCAGATATCTAACCTATTTACAACAGTTACTGTATTATACTGATGCGGAAACAGATACACACATTTATACCACCCTGGTGAGCAGTCAAACATCTCACAAGCAAAGGAGGAAACTGTATAGCTCTGTGCTCCCGTATTAAAAAAGATAGTACTCATCAAATGAACATTTAGAAGGAGGAATTAAAAGCCCTGAAGCCAAATTTGCTATTGCAAGAACTTCCCTCTATAAAGAGATCTCTCAGGAGGAAATAGGTGACGTTGTCACATCACTTCGTAATGGTAAATCTCCTGGTCCAAATAGAATGACTTATCCTTACTATAATACATATAAACACACATTTAACCCCTTTTTTAGCTTCCTTATTGAATGAATTCCTTTTACTTTCACCGATACCATCCACGATGCTGCACTCTTATATCACTCTCATTCCAAAACCAGGAAAAAGATCCGTTAGATTGTGCTAATTATAGGCCCATAACCCTTCTAAATGCAGATTCAAAATTTTTCAACAAAATATTAGCGCTACGCTTATCTAATTAGCTTCCCCATTTCATCCATAAAGATCAGGTAGGTTTTATACCATGTAGACAAGGTGATGATAACACAAGAAAGGTAACAGACCTTATAGAAGTAGTAAACAAGATGGAGAGTACTGCACTATTGCTTAATTTGGATGCTGAAAATTCATTTGATCACCTGGGTTGGGCATTTGTGTTTGAAACACTGACCCAATATGGAAGATCTATGATAGGAAAAGAGATTCCAGAGTGATGTAAGTCCTTTTTCTTTGTATAAAACTCTGTTTCATACAAAGAAAAAGGACTTATATCGCTCTGGAATCTCTTTACCTATCGTACGTATACCAGCCCTGGCCAGGGCATCTCTGTGCGATTGTCAGTTGGACTGATGCTACATACCAACTCATCAGATGAGCTGACTTTCCTCTCCCTATACCCCTCTCCTTCTTGCAATATGGAATCACAGGTCCATTTGCTACTGTGTTAAAGAGTCTTTATTGATGACCTTCACCAACGATCAAGCTACCACATGCAATATTTCAACTCTTTCAAATTCAAAACGGCACTTCACAGGGTTGTACCTCATCACTCTTGAACTTGTGCATAGAGTCCCTCGCTGCTACTTTACACCTTGATCCGAATATTCATGGGGTGATGATGAGAGTCAAGGAATTTAAATGGTCTTTATTTGCTGATGATATTTTATTTACATCAGTTACACATTACCCTTCCTAATCAACATGCTCTCTTTGGATGATTTGGCTATCTTTCAGGTTACAAAGTTATCAGTAGCAAAACAGAAGCCTTCCCTCTTAACCTCTTCACTCCCAGGCCATTTTCTGTTTCTGTGTTTGTTTTTGCTCCCCTTCTTCAAACAGCCATAACTTTTTTTATTTTTCAACGTGGCTCCTTGGGTGCAAAGGGATTGTTAATTGATTTGGTTACGAAAACTAATTCATGTAGCATTATCAGATTACATAATAACATAGTAACATAGTTAGTAAGGCCGAAAAAAGACATTTGTCCAGTTCAGCCTATATTCCATTATAATAAATCCCCAGATCTACGTCCTTCTACAGAACCTAATAATTGTATGATACAATATTGTTCTGCTCCAGGAAGACATCCAGGCCTCTCTTGAACCCCTCGACTGAGTTCGCCATCACCACCTCCTCAGGCAAGCAATTCCAGATTCTCACTGCCCTAACAGTAAAGAATCCTCTTCTATGTTGGTGGAAAAACCTTCTCTCCTCCAGACGCAAAGAATGCCCCCTTGTGCCCGTCACCTTCCTTGGTATAAACAGATCCTCAGCGAGATATTTGTATTGTCCCCTTATATACTTATATATGGTTATTAGATCGCCCCTCAGTCGTCTTTTTTCTAGACTAAATAATCCTAATTTCGCTAATCTATCTGGGTATTGTAGATCTCCCATCCCATCCCTTTATTAATTTTGTTGCCCTCCTTTGTACTCTCTCTAGTTCCATTATATCCTTCCTGAGCACTGGTGCCCAAAACTGGACACAGTACTCCATGTGCGGTCTAACTAGGGATTTGTACAGAGGCATTATAATGCTCTCATCATGTGTATCCAGACCTCATTTAATGCACCCCATGATCCTGTTTGCCTTGGCAGCTGCTGCCTGGCACTGGCTGCTCCAGGTAAGTTTATCATTAACTAGGATCCCCAAGTCCTTCTCCCTGTAAGATTTACCCAGTGGTTTCCCGTTCAGTGTGTAATGGTGATATTGATTCCTTCTTCCCATGTGTATAACCTTACATTTATCATTGTTAAACCTCATCTGCCACCTTTCAGCCCAAGTTTCCAACTTATCCAGATCCATCTGTAGCAGAATACTATCTTCTCTTGTATTAACTGCTTTACATAGTTTTGAATCATCTGCAAATATCGATATTTTACTGTGTAAACCTTCTACCAGATCATTAATGAATATGTTGAAGAGAACAGGTCCCAATACCGACCCCTGCGGTACCCCACTGGTCACAGCGACCCAGTTAGAGACTATACCATTTATAACCATCCTCTGCTTTCTATCACTAAGCCAGTTACTAACCCATTTACACACATTTTTCCCCAGACCAAGCATTCTCATTTTGTGTACCAACCTCTTGTGCGGCACGGTATCAAACGCTTTGGAAAAATCGAGATATACCACGTCCAATGACTCACCGTGGTCCAGCCTATAGCTTACCTCTTCGTAAAAACTGATTAGACTGGTTTGACAGGAGCGATTTCTCATAAACCCATGCTGATATGGAGTTAAACAGTTATTCTCATTGAGATAATCCAGAATAACATCCCTCAGAAACCCTTCAAATATTTTACCAACAATAGAGGTTAGACTTACTGGCCTATAATTTCCAGGTTCACTTTTAGAGCCCTTTTTGAATATTGGCACCACATTTGCTATGCGCCAGTCCTGCGGAACAGACCCCGTCGCTATAGAGTACCTAAAAATAAGAAATAATGGTTTATCTATTACATTACTTAGTTCTCTTAGTACTCGTGGGTGTATGCCATCCGGACCCAGAGATTTATCTATTTTAATCTTATTTAGCCGGTTTCGCACCTCTTCTTGGGTTAGATTGGTGACCCTTAATATAGGGTTTTCATTGTTTCTTGGGATTTCACCTAGCATTTCATTTTCCACCGTGAATACCGTGGAGAAGAAGGTGTTTAATATGTTAGCTTTTTCCTTTTCATCTACAACCATTCTTTCCTTACTATTTTTTAAGTGGCCTACATTTTCAGTTTTTAATCTTTTACTATTGATATAGTTGAAGAACAGTTTGGGATTAGTTTTACTCTCCTTAGCAATGTGCTTCTCTGTTTCCTTTTTGGCAGCTTTAATTAGTTTTTTAGATAAAGTATTTTTCTCCCTATAGTTTTTTAGAGCTTCAATGGTGCCATCCTGCTATAGTAGTGCAAATGCTTTCTTTTTAATGTTAATTGCCTGTCCTACTTCTTTGTTTAGCCACATTGGGTTTTTCCTATTTCTAGTCCTTTTATTCCCACAAGGTATAAACCGCTTACAGTGCCTATTTAGGATGTTCTTAAACATTTTCCATTTATTATCTGTATTCTTATTTCTGAGGATATTGTCCCAGTCTACCAGATTAAGGGCATCTCTAAGCTGGTCAAACTTTGCCTTCCTAAAGTTCAGTGTTTTTGTGACTCCCTGACAAGTCCCCCTAGTGAAAGACAGGTGAAACTGTACAATATTGTGGTCGCTATTTCCTAGATGCCCGACCACCTGCAGATTTGTTATTCTGTCAGGTCTATTAGATAGTATTAGGTCTAAAAGTGCTGCTCCTCTGGTTGGCTTCTGCACCAATTGTGAAAGATATTTTTTCTTGGTTCTTAGCAGAAACCTGTTGCCTTTATGGGTTTCACAGGTTTCTGTTTCCCAGTTAATATCCGGGTAGTTAAAGTCCCCCATAACCAGGACCTCATTATGGGTTGCAGCTTCATCTATCTGCTTTAGAAATAGACTTTCCATGATTTCTGTTATATTTGGGGGTTTGTAACAGACCCCAATGAGAATTTTGTTACCATTTTTCCCTCCATGAATTTCGACCCATATGGACTCAACATCCTCATTCCCTTTGCTAATATCCTCCCTTAAAGTGGACTTTAGACAAGACTTTACATAGAGACAAACCCCTCCTCCTCTCCGATTTTTACGATCTTTTCTAAACAGACTGTAACCCTGTAAGTTAACTGCCCAGTCATAGCTTTCATCTAACCATGTCTCGGTTATTCCCACTATGTCAAAGTTACCTGTAGATATTTCTGCTTCTAGTTCTTCCATCTTGTTTGTCAGGCTTCTGGCGTTTGCGAGCATGCAGTTTAGAGGATTTGTTTTGTTCCAATCTCCTCGCTGTGGATTGTTTTAGAAATGTTCTTACCTCCCTTCTGAGTATGTTTTCCTGGGTCTTCTTTGTTCGAGTCTAATGTTTTTCTTCCCGTCCCCTCTTCTTCTAGTTTAACGCCCTCCTGATGAGTGTAGCGAGTCTTCTGGCGAATGTGTGTTTCCCAGGTTTGTTGAGGAGGAGTCCATTGTACAAGTAATTCACACCGTGGTCCAGGAATCCGAATCCTTGTTGTCTGCACCATCGTCTTAGCCAGTTGTTCGCATCCAGGATCCTGTTCCATCTCCTGGTGCCATGCCCGTCTACTGGAAGGATAGAAGAAAAAACTACCTGTGCATCCAGTTCCTTTACTTTCTTCCCCAACTCTTCAAAGTCCTTGCAGATTGTCGGTAGGTCCTTCCTTGCCGTGTCATTGGTGCCAACATGTATCAGAAGAAATGGGTGGACGTCCTTGGAGCTGAAGAGCTTTGGTATCCTATCAGTCACATCCTTGATCATCGCATCTGGAAGGCAGCATACTTCTCTTGCGGTTATGTCTGGTCTGCAGATGGCTGCTTCTGTGCCTCTCAGTAGTGAGTCTCCCACCACCACCACTCTTCGTTGCTTCTTGGCTGTACTTTTTGCTGTCACTTGTTGCTGTGTGCCCTTTTCTTTATTGCTTGCTGGTATTGCTTCATCCTTAGGTGTGCCATCTTCATCCTCTACAAAGATTTGATATCAGTTCTTCAGTTGTGTGGTTGGTGATTTCTCCATGGTCTTCTTGCTTCTTTTGGTCACATGCTTCCACTCATCTGCTTTTGGAGGTTCTCTGACACTTTTTTCATCTTCTGTGACCAGTAGAGATGCTTCTGTTCTGTCTAGGAAGTCTTCATTCTCTTTGATGAGTTTCAAAGTTGCTATTCTTTCTTCCAGATCCCGCACCTTTTCTTCTAAAAGGGCCACTAATCTACACTTCTGGCAAGTGAAATTGGATTCTTCTTCTGGTCGATCTGTGAACATGTAGCAGATGCTGCAGCTCACCATGTAGGTTGTCACATCTGCCATGTTGCTCCTAGATCCTGCTGACTTGCTGTGTGTTTTCCTTCTTGTGTAATCTACTCAGCCAAGCTTTCTTGCAATAATGTCCTACAGGCACTGTAGACACTGTTCTTTGCTTTTTCTTTTCCCGATCCCTTCCCTTTTGTGTCAACATCCTTTCTTGTCTAGTCTTCTTCGAAGTTTAAATGCTGGGTTAAGTTCATTGTTGCTATTTGTTTAGTAAAACTGTATTGTATTGATTTGTATTATTTTGAGCTTTATGTTGTAATTTTGTAAATTTAAATTGTGTTTCAGACCGCCCCTTAGTTTAGCTAAAATAAGTAACAAAGACGAGAATAATGATGTTATGTAAATGTTATACAATGTTTCCATCAGGCTTTCTGTGTAAATTTTGCACACACTTTATTCTATGTTTTTAATAACAGAGCAGAGATGCCGTTGAACTATTCTATGACCAATTTCAAGAAGAAATTTACAAGATGCCAAAACAAGAATTACTCATTACCTTAGGAGACTTGAATGCCAAAGTGAGCAATGGCAAACACAGAATTGTTGTGGGAAACTTTGGACTTGGTGAATGAAACAAGGCTGGAGGAAAATTCATTGACTTTTGTATGACAAATCAACTGTCCATCATGAATACATTCTTCCAAAATGTCAAACGGAGACTACACATGAACATCACCAAATGGGGGCCTATAAGAATTAGATTCACTACATATTTGTTCACCACAGATGTTTGCCAAAGTTTATCATTACCGAGAAACAAGTCAGGAGATGACTGTGGAACTGATCATTAACTTTTGACAGCAAACATTAAAGTCGAGCTGTGCAAATGGACTAGACAACAGGTAGTTTCAAACTTGACCAACATACCTGAAGTTTTTTGGAATGGTCTGCATAACCGATTTATATCACTTGACACAAATGAAAGAAAGCCTGAGGAATTGTGCCAAAACATGTGACCAGCATCAGTAGCAACCTTTACATCGACCAAGAAGCAACAGTCTGAGCGGAACACGGCGACACTGCATGGTTCAAAGTAGAGCAAAGCATCAGACAAGGCTGCATCCTATCACCATTTCTCTTCAATTTATATGCAGAAGCTATTTTCAGGAAGGCTGGACTTGCAGAAAATGAAAATTTGCTGGATGAATCATCATCAGCAATCTTTAAATACACAGATGATACAACATTGATATGAATAAGCATAGATGGAATGAAGGTCTAATTATGGACTGCTAGGATGGAAAGCTCAAACATGGGACTCCTAATCAATGCAAAGAAGAAAACGATATAGACTCCTTCCGGCGACGAACTGGAAGTTGTAAAGGACTTCAACCTACTCGGATCAATAATCACTCAATATGCAGCAATGACACCCACCGGAAGTCAATAGGGGAATAGCTATAGGCAAATCAACATTGAAGCCACTGGACAAGATCTTCAAATCAAGGAACATTTCACTGGCGACCAATCTCAAGCCGCGACGTCATCGAAGGTCATTAACGCGCTCATTCCTAAGAATGACCGCTCAGCGACCAATCACAAGCCGCGACGTCATCGAAGGTCCTTAACGCGCTCATTCTTAGAAAGGGAAGCATGGCGGTTGCAGCGGTGACAACCAGGGCGCGTCCGAGGGTAAGTATATCAATATTTTTTATTTTTATTCTTTATTTTACACATGAATATGGATCCCAGGGCCTGAAGGAGAGTTTCCTCTCCTTCAGACCCTGGGAACCATACAGGATACCTTCCGATATTTGTGTCCCATTGACTTGTATTGGTATCGGATATCGGTATCGGCGATATCCGATATTTTTTGGATATCGGCCAATACTATCCGATAGCGATACTTTCAAATATCGGACAGTATCGCTCAACACTAGTGAAGACTAATCAAAGTAATAGCTTGTGCTTGAGATTAATACCAGACCAACAGTTGAAAGACTATATGCAGTAACAAGGACAAGTGGGTGCAGGGGAGAAGTAGAAATCCACCATATCTAAACACATAGAACCTCCCATATTAATGCTCATATCCAAATCCCTTATAATGATAAAGGTACCTGTGTGTAGCGATGGTGATAACCCTGGAATAAGGAATGGCATCCCCTCACATCTGCCCTTATTCACACACTGAGGTCAACTCTGACACATGGTAAGGTTTTCAATAATATAGTAGTGTAGGACCCTAAATACTAATTACTAAGAACCCTATGTCATTTAAATGCACTTTTGCTTTTTACTTACTTATATCAGTTCATTATGTTCATTTTGCTTCTTGTAGGTTTTGTATTTTTCTGTAAAAAAATAGCAATGCTTTATTGCATTAAGAATTGTTGTCAGGTACAAACATTAAACCCCTTAACGGCCGCCGATACACCTTTTAACGGCGTCAGTTAAGGGTACTTATTCCTCAGCGCCGCTTTTTAACGATATTGAGAAATAAGAGTATATTGGGGCTAGGGTTAGGGTTGGGGCTAGGGTTAGGGTTGGGGTTAGAGATATGGTTAGGGTTGGGCTTGGGCTGGGTTGGGGTTAGGGTTAGAGCTAGGATTAGGGTTAAGATTGGGGCTTAGGGTTAGGGATGGGGCGGCTAGGGTTAGGGTTGGGGCAGGTTATGGTTTTAGTGTTGGGATTAGGGTGGTGCTGGGGTTACGGTTGCGGTTATGGTTGTAGTTATGGTTGGGATTATGGTTAGGGTTGGGATTAGGGTTAGGGGTGTGTTGGGGTTAGAGTTTGGGCTGTAATAGGGTTGGGTTGGGGTTAGAATTGGGGGTTTCCACTGTTTAGGTACATCAGGGGATCTTCAAACACGGCATGGCAAACACCATTGATTCCAGCCAATTTTGCGTTCAAAATGTCAAACCGTGCTCCCTTCCTTCTGAGCCCTGCCATGCGCCCACATACTGGCTATCGGTGGACTCAGGAGAAATTGCACAACAAATTTTGGGGTCCATTTTCTCCTGTTACCCTTGTGAAAATAAAAAAGTTTGGGTCTAAAGTAAATTTTTAGGAGTGCAGTTTTTAGAATGGTGTAACTTTTGGGTATTTTCTGTCATATTGACCCCCAAAACTCACTTCAAATTTGAGGTGGTCCCTAAAAAAAGGATTTTGTAAATTTTGTTGGAAAAATTAGATATCGCTGGTCAAATTTTAACCCTCACAACTTCCTAACAAAAAAATTATGTTTCCAAAATTGTACTGAAGTAAAGTTGACATGTGGGAAATGTTATTTATTAAGTAGTGTGTGTGACACAACTCTCTGATTTAATGGCACAAAAATGTAAAGTTTCAAAATTGCAATATTTTCCAAATTTTTGCCAAATTACGTTTTTTTCATAAATAAACGCATGTCATATCAAAGAAATTTTACAACTGATATGAAGAACAATATGTCACGAAATAACAATCTCAGAATAAGTGGAATCTGTTGAAGCGTTCCAGAGTTATAACTTCATGAAGTGACAGTAGTCAGAATTGTAAAAATCGGCCCGGTCATTAAGGTCAAAATTGGCTCGGTCACTAAGGGGATAAAAGCATCTGAAATCACCCAAAGGTCATAATATGGGATTTGATTACCCCACACAAAAATATTGTTGTGCCAAGCAGAGTAACAAGTCACCAGTCGCTCATCCTGTTATGACTGCCACAGTTTTATTCTCTGACCTGATTAGATGGACTGAGTGGAGTTGTTGATCAACATACACTGACAGATACTCTGTATGTTATACTGTAATGTGGTGCCTACACAGTATAGGAAAGAAAAGGTGTGAGTATAAGCATGTGCATGTGTAGGTCCTATCATGTGCTCTAAAAGATTGAGTTAAATACTTTGTAAAAATCCATGAGTTTCCCTGATTCTCTTCTGTTTTGAGCTGCATCACTCCGTTGAAGAAATAAATCGATTTTTTCTGTTGAAGTGCAGTATGCAAAATTTTTGCTTGCAGTTCAGCAAGACATTTCTTCAGAGTTTTCCCTGGTGTTATGTGCTTTCACCCCTTCCTCCCTAATGCTGTCCATTAGACTTGGTGCAATTAAATTTGCACATTCCATTCCATCAGCTATGACAGTCATCTGTGGCCGCTGGAATGGGACAAAGAAAAATCTCTTACCTGTTGGCGTCCATGGCTCATCTTTTCATTGGCCGACCTGAAGCAATGTCACATGTGTGTCAGCTCTGAAATGTAATCAAACGAGGAGCTGCAGACACCTTCAAGTAAGAGATGGTACTTTCCCTCCCATTCCAGCAGCCCCACACCACTGTATTGGCTGATAGACTAGGACATGCAAATACAGCTTGGCAGTTGATATAGCAGTCTATCAGTCTCGTGTGACGATAGTCAGTAATCATGGACTAGCCATAAAGCTGAGTGATCAAGAGGTCCAAGGTCATAAGCCAGGAAGGTATGTCAAAGACAGAGGGATAAGACGGACAATCAGGTACAAAATCCAGGGTCTGGTAACTAAAGTCGGAATAGGTCAAAGCCAAAAGGATAGTCAAAAGACAAATCCAAGGTTTGTCAACATAAAATCAGAATATCAAAATACAGAGCACAGAGTAAGCACACAACTAAAATGAAGCTAAAATTGTCAATGATATCACATTGGCAGCCAGTTTAATAGTCTGGCAATTATCAGGAAAGGAAAGCACGTGGAGGAAACCCAAACACAACACTGACAGCCCGACATGCCCCTGCTATCCTGAGGGCTGTTGAGCTGTCACTCACAGCATCCCTAGGACACAGCGTGTGGTGGAATTATGACATCTTGAGCTGTGATTAGCAGCATCTGGAAGGGAGAGGTGAAAATTCATGCTTCCAGAGAAGATTCTGAAGAAATGTACAGTTGAATTGCAACCAGAGAGTTCACATACTGAGCTCCAAACGCGTCAAATTTGACTATCTCTGCAACTGAGCAAGGTAGATCATAGTGGAAAAGAGCTGCAGAATCAAGGGAGCTCAGTGTTCGAAGTCAAGTTCCCGCTGCTGCACAGGGGGAATCTTAAACCATGTCTGCTGCGGTCTCTCATTCTGCATCAGTCACAGTGGAGCCTGCTCAGCGGAGATGTCGGTCCCAGCGTCTTGCTCATTCTCACTCTGTGCAAAGGGTTACTGCTGCTTTTCCTGCTTCTGCCATTGAAGCCAGTGCTGGGCAGCGGCGAGCAGACCCTTTTGGGACTAAGTCCTGCTTCTCCCCTTCTTTTCTCTAACTATTTGGTGCGTTCCGCTAGCCCTAACACTCAGTGATTTTTACAAGTTGTTTAACTCCATTTTTAGGTCCTCTTTAAAGGGGTTGTCTGGTCAAAAAACATTTTGTTAAAATCGACAGATTATAGATTCAATTTACATAGCCTATGGCATTGAAGTGTGTACTAGTGCTTCTAATCCTTTATTAATCTGTTTATCCAGTCTTGCATTTCCTCTCATATCTTCATTACCTACTGAGTGTTTTTCAGTTTCAAAACGGCTTCTTCCTTGCAGCTCAATCCAGCAATATAACATATTTCCCACTACGCACAGCTTTCTATTGCAGTATATTACACCTTTAGGCAATGTTTATAGCTCTGTCTTGCATTATGTTATTCTTTTTCCCTGTGTATACCCTATGTGTGAACTACTCTCTCCTGCAGTGTTCCACATAGTTTTAGCCTATGCATACACAGCTCTCTTCTGCAGTATATGAGACCATTTAAGCCCTGTAGACAGAGCTTTCATTTTTAGTATATCGCACCATTAATCCTTTTGAACACAGCTCACACCTGCAGTATATTATACTTTTAGCCCCTGTATACAATTGTATAATTGTTCCTCTGCATGTATGCCTGAGTAGATTTGGAGCGGTGTTTTGGATCATTGTCATTGTGACGCCCAGGAGACCGGGATACCCAGCACCGGACCAATGGAGTCTGTCTCTTGAGGGGGATGTCACGGGTGGCTTGACCCGGTGCTGTGGCCTCAGGCAATGCACAGTGTAAGGGGTATCATGAGGGGACAGGCACTTACTTGATCAGCAGCAGGTTCTCCCAGCGGTGACGATCCTGATCCTGGATAGATGGCTATTGTCCAAATGAAAGACTGAGGCACTGAAACGTTTAACCAGTTTACTTTAACATAAAAGGATTTACAACCAGTCCTGTCACCGGAGTCTGTATGGGAACTCTGAGTTACTTTGACCCTGCCGGGGTCTTCGCCTCTTATTGTGCGCAATTTCTGTGTGGCCCTGCTGCTGTATGTGAACTGGCTGCCGGCCCAATCTGTCCCCTCCGGGTCCTGGTTCGACGGGCAACCCGAGTCCTTTTATCGGTTTACCCCCTCTGGCAGTACCGCTGAACTCTGTGTCTGTTGCTGCATCCGACCCTAGTGAAGCTGATATCACCTCACGTTTTTCCGGTTGCTGTATTATATATAATGAATACAGCCACGGATCCGGTATCCGTCTTTGCGCCTGTTCTGGGTAGTGATTAATGCTACCCGGTTCTCACAATGTCCTTTTTCTCTATCCCTCTTCTCCTCAGGCCGGTGATTTAGGCCTGGTAACAGTCACGGGGCTGTTAGAGATTCAACTGTATGACCTCTCACTATCAGCTCCTTGGCCCAACTGCCATTTCTTCTCTCAGACCAGAATGGATCAAGGGGAGTCTCTGGAGCTCCCCCTTCTGGCCGGAGGTGGTAGTGCAGTCTTGCTATTTTAGTATTTGTACTTACTGTCAGTAACTATTTTTGTGGCAAATACCCCTAGGGGTGCCACATTCCCCCTTAGTTAAGAACAGTACTCCGGGACTGTGGGACAATAACATTTTGAAATAACAATTAATATGTACAGAGTCTTAAAAATGAAAAGTTACAAAAACCACTCAAGGAAACAAAAATAGAGTTCTGTAAAAAGTCACTTCAAATAGCGTCCATTAATACAGTTCTATCCTTGAAGGTATTAGGAACGGCACTGTACTTAGTGTCCAGGAATTTAGTTCCATTTTTCCAATGGAGTTATCAATATAAAGTCTAAAGAAAGTTCAAAAAGAGCAAAAAGCAAAGTTCAAAAAGCAGTCTTTCCGGAGCTTCGATTTAGTGCCTCCGGGCTGATAAAAAGTTCAAGAATATGCAATAAGTTCATACAGACAAGTCTCTGTAGGCACTGGGCTTAAACGTTGCAGACTGATAGCAATGACTATACTACATTTTCTGTTTAACTATATACGGCATAACATATATACAATTCACATTATGAGCTTTATAGTTGGTAATCTGCATACCTGGCCGTTAATTGACCCTGGGTACTACGCTGTGATCTACGTAATAGCGGTGTCTCTTCATGTGGTGTACTACTGTCTACTGCGGATGTAGTATCTGCCCGCTCTGCTAAAGATAATTCCACGACTATGGAGTTGGCAAGTCCACCGTGAATGGGATTACTCTGACCAGGAATCTGTTCTTCCTGGCCTGGAACCTCCTGTAGTACGGGGTCAGCCTCTTCCTGTCTTGGGACTTCTGGTATTGGGTTCGGTGTTGGGTAAAAGGCCACCATGGGAACCACTACTGCACCATGGTATGTTAGTAGGGTTTTGGGAAAGTCTCCTATACAGGTGTGATACACTTCCTCTTCTTTTTCCTTTACTGGTTGAACCTGTATGGGTTGAATAACTTCTGGTTCTGGCTGGACAACGTCTGGCTCTTTCAATGCTTCCGGACATAATTTAAGATTGTCTCTTGACACTAGTACAGATGTTAAGCCTCCGTTTTTGCTAATGAGACACATTTTAGGATTATCCACTCTTGTTGGTAAAACTGTGTAGGGTACGGCTTCCCACTGATTGTCCAGTTTATTGGTTCGGCGATTTCTCTTGAGCACTTGGTCACCCGGTCTTAATGGGGTCGCTAGAGCATTCTGGTTGAAAGTTCGCTCTTGTCTTTCTCTAGTTTGCTGAAGGCTTCTTTCCACACTCTCTTGCACTTGGCGATACTGCTTTTGCCGTATGATATCCCAATTGGAGTCTTGAACTTCTGCGTCTGGTTTCAGAATTCCCATTTCTAGATCGATTGGTAATTGGCCGGGTCTTGCACGCATAAGGTAAGCTGGGGTGCAGTTGGTGGAGCTCACCGGGACATGATTATACAGATCCACCAAGTCAGGCAATTTCTCTGGCCATTGATTCCTTTCTGTCTCAGGTAAAGTCTTTAGTAGGTCTATTACAATATGGTTCATCTTCTCGCATAAGCCGTTTGTTTGTGGATGATAGGCCGTCGTCCGGATCTTTTTGCAACCATACATATTACAGAATTCTCTGAAGATCTCTGATTCAAAGGCTGTACCTTGGTCGGTGAGAACCTGTTCCGGATATCCATGGGGTCTACAAAAGTACGTTTGGAACGCTTTGGCTGCTGTTTTTGCTGTCAGATCTTTTACGGGTACTACTACCAAGAAACGTGAATAATGGTCCACGATGGTCAAGGCATAGACATAGCCGGACCGGCTTGGTGTCAACTTCATGTGGTCCATGGCTACAAGTTCAAGTGGTTGTTTGGTGATTATGGGCTGCAGTGGTGCTCTTTGGTTCTTTTGATCGTTTCTTCTGAGGTTACACGGGCCACAATTTCTGCACCACTGTTCGATTGATTTTCTCATCCCGACCCAATAAAATCTTTCTCTTAGAAGTACTTCTAACTTTTTCCAACCGAAGTGACCAGCACCATTATGGTAAGCTTCGAGGACCATCTTCACATCTTGTTTAGGCACAATAATCTGCCAAACCAATTCATGTGTTTTCGGATTGGTGTATCTTCTACAGAGCTTCCCTTGATACAGGAACATTTTGCCTCTCTCTTTCCAGAGTTGATGCGTCTCTTCTGGGGCATCCTCATAGGGATATGCACTTTGCTCAGTCAACAGTTCCTTCACCAACTTCACAGCCGGATTGCTGTCTTGGGTGTCAGCCCATCTATGGTGTGCTAACGGATTAAAATTCACCTCTTGTTGTTTCTGATAGGTACTTGACTGATGATGTTTTGCCTTGGGACGATGGAAGGCTGGTAGTTCAATTTCTTCAAGCTCCCCTGTTTCCTCTTCTACATCTCTCAAGTGTGGCATCCGGGATAGGGCATCGGCATTTCCATTCTTGCGACCTGCTCGATACTTGATTATGAAGTTGTAATTAGATAACCGGGCTATCCATCGCTGTTCTAACGCACCTAATTTGGCTGTGTCCAGGTGGGTCAACGGATTGTTGTCAGTATAGACAATAAATTCTGCAGCGGCCAGATAGTGTTTGAAACGCTCCGTCACAGCCCAAACTACTGCCAGTAGTTCCAATTTGAAGGAGCTGTAATTTTCTGAATTTCTTTCAGTAGGCCGGAGCTTTCTACTTGCAAAGGCGATGACTTTCTCCCGACCTTCTTGCTTTTGTGACAGCACCGCTCCTAGTCCCACATTACTGGCATCGGTGTAGAGGATGAAAGGTTTATGGTAATCTGGATATGCCAGAACCTCTTCTCCGGTTAGTGCCTTCTTTAGTTGTTCAAAGGAGTCTTCCCTTTCGTCGTTCCACTGAAAAGGAGGGTTTCGGTTTGAAGGTTTCTTCGTCTGCCCTACCAAGGTGTCTTGCAAGGGTGCTGCCAACTTGATAAATCCTTTTATAAATCTGCGATAGTAACCCACCAATCCCAGGAATTGTCTCACTTCTTTTGCGCTGGTAGGTCTTGGCCAATCCCTTATGGCGCTTATTTTCTCGGGATCTGGTGCTACTCCCTCCGAACTCACGATGTGTCCCAGGTACTGTACCTTTGGCTTGAGAAGGTGACATTTGGATGGCTTGACTTTCATGCCATACCTGGATAAGGCTTCGAACACTTCTGCCAGGTCTATTAAGTGTTGTTCATAAGTCTTTGAGTAGACGATCACATCATCTAGGTACAGGAGGACGGTCTCGAAGTTCTTGTGTCCGAGGCAGCATTCCATCAGCCGCTGGAAGGTACCGGATGCGTTGCAGAGTCCGAACGGCATGCGATTAAATTCACATAGACCCATTGGTATGGTGAATGCCGTCTTTTCCTTATCTCTCTCAGCCACAGGGACTTGCCAATACCCGCTTGTTAAGTCTAAGATGGAAAAATAATTAGCAGATTTCAAAGCAGTTAAGGACTCTTCTATCCTAGGCAAGGGGTAGGCGTCTTTATGGGTGATGTTATTAATCTTCCGGTAGTCTACGCACATTCTCATGGTTCCGTCCTTTTTTTTGACAATCACTAGAGGGGCCGCCCAGTTGCTACAGCTGTCTCTTATTACCCCGGCCTGTTTCATTTCCCTCAGCATATCTTTTGCACATTGATAGTGAGCGGGCGGTATGGGTCTATATCTTTCTTTTATTGGGGGATGGTCACCTGTGGGGATTGTGTGTTCTACCCCTTCTATCCGTCCGAAGTCCAATGGGTGTTTACTGAAGACTTGTTCATATTCCGTCACTAGCCTATACACCCCTTGTTTTTGATGGGTAGGTGTTGAATTTATGCCCACGTGTAGCTGTTGGCACCAATCCTCCATTTCTCCATCTGAGCCATTGCCTTCCACCTGACAGGTTGGTTCTAAGGGCTCAATGGTTGTGATGGCATTGTTGTCAACAGTATATAGCTTTGCCATTGTAGCATACCTTGGCAAAGTGACCTCTTCCTCTCCACAGTTCAAAAGTCGTACCGGCACTCGTCCCCGGTGTACCTCGACTATCCCTCGTGCTGTGAGTATAGTGGGCCTGCTGTCGGTGTACACTGGTTCTATTAAGGCTTGATAATCTCGTCCCTTAGTACCAATGGCTGCTCTACACCATACCAGCATTTCTGTTTTTGGTGGGATTACAATAGACGTTGGATCACTTACCCTCACACTGCCGATTTCTCCACCTGCAACTTCTACCTGTTGCCTTAACATCAATACTTTTATTTCCCTCCGGAGAACTCTCTGCTGGCAGAATTGGGCAGTTTCAGCAATTTGCTGTAAGACAGAAATGACTTCGGAAAAGCAGTTCTCTAACACATTCATTCCTATCAATACAGTTGGTTCACAGTTCCGCCGGTCAACATCAACAACAATTATACCCTGTTTCTTCAGTTCTACTTTACCAATCTTTATGGTCATCTCCCTGAATCCTAGTTTCGGTACCAACTTACCATTACTGGCCCATATATCTAGTTCAACATCAGAGGGCCCTTTATCAATATCTGCATCAGCCCAGTACCTCTTATAAAGGATATACGGTATAGATGAAATCTGGGAACCTGTGTCCAGCAAAGCGTTGAGGGGAATTCCGTCCAGCACGATAGGGATAATGGGTCGTCCTCCGATGTACCTGTCGTGCCAGGGTGTTGGGCCTTGAAAGTTCATTCCTGCGAAGCGGCCCGCATTCCCAGGGGATTCCCGTTTAAATCACAATCTCGTGCAAAGTGGCCCGGCTGCTGGCAACGGCGGCAAATGGGCTGTCCATCCGGTTGGTAGCGGTCGCGTGGTCGTCCTCTCCATGTCGGGTATCTCCGGGGTCTCATCCATGGAACATCCTCTCTACAGTTTGCCAACTCCATCTTGTGTCCTCTCATCTCCTGCATGGTTTTAGCCATTGAAGCAACAACATCAGCTAAAGAGTCAAGCTTTTGTTGAAGAGCCTCATTAGTACTGGGCCCCAGGGGCTTAGCAATGGCCCCAGACATAGCTGATGTCACTGGCACTCCCTGTTGTTGAGGTGCCTCTGCCATGGGTTGCGCAGGATCCTGATCCCGAGGTGCCTCTGCCAGCTGGAGACGTATAGCGCTCTCCTTTAATTGGGCAAATGTCAATTCAGGGTTCTTAAAAACAAGCATGCTCACATGCCCCCGGTGAGAAGGGGTGTAGAGTCCCTCAATAAATTGATCTCTTAGCAGTTTATCCGCTCCGGTGTTAAAAATGGGTTCAGCCAGTGTAAGTGATTTAAGGGCTTCCTGCAGGTTTAAGGCAAAGTCTCTCACGCCCTCATTAGCTTTTTGTTTGCAATTAAAGAATCGTACTTTAGCTTTGCTGCTGGCAGTGGTTTCAAATGTAGCTTTTAATCCAGCAAATATGCGTTCAACAGTGCCTTTTAGATCAGCTGCCCATGCTGTGACTTCTCGCTTAGCATGGCCACTTAACTGCATCATCAGGAGACTAACACGCTGAACTTCACCCACAGGGAACATGTCAAAATGGGCCAGCATCTTTTCTCTGAAATCGTCAAGGGTATTAGGCTCACCTTCATACATTGGAAGCCATGGGCCACCCGGGTTATATGGCATCAGCACCGGCATGATGGGCGCCACTCCTTGCACCGCTGCGCTGCCGGACTGTCTATTGACACTCTGTCTTTCAGCTGCATTAGCGTTGCCGAGTGCTGCGGCGTCTCCGTGCTGCGACATACTGTGCCCCCTTAGTTAATCCGGACCCTTCCGGTCCTCCGCTTCCGTCGGGATAGTGTAGATTCGTTCCGCTGTGCAGCAGGATCGATTTTCCCCTTGCTCTGATGTCAGAGCGCTCAGCTTGGTGCCGCCCACAATGACACGCCCCCTGCTGCTCCCACCCACCGCGCTCTGTAATGGCGGATTCTGAAGTTTTTCAGTTAGACTGGGGCTCAGGTGATGGCGTAGCTCAATTAACAGTCTCGTGCCTAACGGTTATGAAGTGATTACCTCAGGGGATGGCGGCCATCTTTACTCCATTATAACCAATGGGGAAAAGTCACTTTCAATAGTTTTCAATGGGGAATGGATTTTTCTTTAATAAAGTCAATTTTCAAGATTTTTCATCCCAGTTTTCACAGTTTTGGGCTCCAATCACGGCACACAATACCCGGTATACGGGCTGGCTAGATCCTGTTCGTGACGCCAATTGTGACGCCCAGGAGACCGGGATACCCAGCACCGGACCAATGGAGTCTGTCTCTTGAGGGGGATGTCACGGGTGGCTTGACCCGCTGCTGTGGCCTCAGGCAATGCACAGTGTAAGGGGTATCATGAGGGGACAGGCACTTACTTGATCAGCAGCAGGTTCTCCCAGCGGTGACGATCCTGATCCTGGATAGATGGCTATTGTCCAAATGAAAGACTGAGGCACTGAAACGTTTAACCAGTTTACTTTAACATAAAAGGATTTACAACCAGTCCTGTCACCGGAGTCTGTATGGGAACTCTGAGTTACTTTGACCCTGCCGGGGTCTTCGCCTCTTATTGTGCGCAATTTCTGTGTGGCCCTGCTGCTGTATGTGAACTGGCTGCCGGCCCAATCTGTCCCCTCCGGGTCCTGGTTCGACGGGTAACCCGAGTCCTTTTATCGGTTTACCCCCTCTGGGAGTACCGCTGAACTCTGTGTCTGTTGCTGCATCCGACCCTAGTGAAGCTGATATCACCTCACGTTTTTCCGGTTGCTGTATTATATATAATGAATACAGCCACGGATCCGGTATCCGTCTTTGCGCCTGTTCTGGGTAGTGATTAATGCTACCCGGTTCTCACAATGTCCTTTTTCTCTATCCCTCTTCTCCTCAGGCCGGTGATTTAGGCCTGGTAACAGTCACAGGGCTGTTAGAGATTCAACTGTATGACCTCTCACTTTCAGCTCCTTGGCCCAACTGCCATTTCTTCTCTCAGACCAGAATGGATCAAGGGGAGTCTCTGGAGCTCCCCCTTCTGGCCGGAGGTGGTAGTGCAGTCTTGCTATTTTAGTATTTGTACTTACTGTCAGTAACTATTTTTGTGGCAAATACCCCTAGGGGTGCCACATCTTGCTGAAAGATCCATCCCCTGCGTAACTTCAACTTTGTCACTGATTCATGAACATTATTGTCAAGAATCTGCTGATACTGAGAGGAATCCATGCGTCCCTCAACTTTAACAAGATTCCCGGTGCTGGCATTGGCCACACAGCCCCAAAGCATGATGGAACCTCCACCAAATTTTACTGTGGGTAGCAAGTGTTTTTCTTGGAATGCTGTGTTTTTTGGCCACCATGCATAACGCTTTTTTGTATGACCAAACAAGTCAATTTTGGTTTCATCAGTCCACAGGACATTCTTCCAAAAAGAAATTAGCTTCTCCAAATGTGCTTTTGCATACCTCAGCCGACTCTGTTTGTGGCGTGCTTGCAGAAACGGCTTCTTTCGCATCACTCTCCCTTACAGCTTCTCCTTGTGCAAAGTGCGTTGTATAGTTGACCGATGCACAGTGACACCATCTGCAGCAAGTTGATGCTGCAGCTCTCTGGAGGTGGTCTGAGGATTGTCCTTGACTGATCTCACCATTCTTCTTCTCTGCCTTTCTGATGTTTTTCTTGGCCTGCCACTTCTGGCCTTAACAAGAGCTGTACCTGTGTTCTTCCATTTCTTACTATGTTCCTCACAGTGGGAATTGACAGGTTAAATCTCTGAGACAGCTTTTTGTATACTTCCCCTGAACAACTATGTTGAATAATCTTTGTTTTCAGATCGTTAGACAGTTGTTTTGAGGAGCCCATGATGCCACTCTTCAGAGGAGGTTCAAACAGGAGATCAACTAGTGGCCACTTTAAGTAGCTTTTCTCATGATTGAATACACCTGGCTATGAAGTTCAAAGCTCAATGAGGTTAGAAAACCAAAAAAAGTGCTTTAGTAAGTCAGTAAAAAGTAGGTAGGAGTATTTAAAACAAGAAAATGATAAGGGTGCCCATACTTATGCACCTGTCAAATTTTGTTTGAATGCAGATTACAATAGTAGATAGTACAATAAACCTCATTTCAAGGCAGAAACATTACTGTGTCCAACAGTTATTAGATATATGAAACTGAAATAGCTGTTGCAAAAAAAAACAATTTTTATAAAACATTAAGCTTAAGATTAATAGTGGTGCCCAAACTTTTTCATATAACTGTATCACTATGTGACACTTAATACTACTATTAGTGTTGAGAATTCCGATACTGAAATATCGGGGTATCGTCCGATATTCGCTGTATCGGAGTTCCGATACTGAGTTCCGATACTTACGAATATCGAATACCGGAATCGGAAGTCCCCATAATGCAATGAGCCAGTTTGATTTTATTCAGCCAATGAGGATCCTAAGAAGTGTGGGCACATCCTGTTAGGCATGTTAACTAATGGCATGGCTGTGATTGGCTGCTGAAATGATGTCATGATGCACTATAATGGAGTGTGGGTGGTGTGTGGGCGGAGACTGCTTGTCTGTGTGTGTGGGCGGGGTCGGTGTGGGACCGTCGGCGGTCTGTGCAGGCCTCTCGGGGGTCTGTGTGGGCCTCTCGGGGGTCTGTGCGGGCCTCTCGGGGGGTCTGTGCGGGCCTGCCGGGGGTCTGTGCGGGCCTCTCAAGGGGTCTTTGTGTCTGTGTGCAGGCATCATCCTATGGGACTACAAGTCCCATTGGGCAATGCCTGCTACAATGACAGTGATTGACAAATTAGCCAATGATGGGACACTAGTAGTCCCATCATCCGGCTAATGTGTTGAATGTAAAAAAAACACAAACATGCATACTACATACAAAATGCATACTACATACATACTATATACATACTACATACATACTACATACATACTATATACATACATACAACATACTACATACTACATACATACTACATACATACATACTACATATATACAACATACTACATACAACATACTACATACATACTACATACTACAAACATACTACAAACACCATACTACATACATACTACATACATACATACATACAACATACTACATACACACTACATACTACATACATACAACATACTACATACATACAACATACTACATACATACTACATACATACATGCTACATATATACAACATACTACATACATACTACGTATAACACACTACATACATACAATATACTACATACATACATAATACATACACACTACAAACAACATACTACATACAACATACTACACACATACAACATACAACATACTACATACATACTATATACATAGTACGTACAACAAACTACATATATACAACATACTACAAACATACTACATACATACAACATACTACATACATACCACATACATACAGCATACATACATACATGCAACATACATAAATACTACATACAACATACATACATACTACATACATACTACATACATTACATACAATACATAGATATAGACATACAGTACATATAACATAGAGTACATACTCACCATCACTTGTCACTTTGATCCCCGAAGCCAGTGTCACCTGTAAAAAATATTAAAATAACAAACAACATACTCCCTGATCCGCAGAAATCCACGAGTGTCCCACGACGATCTCCCATGGAGAGCAGCAGCATCAGCTGATGCGACCACTCTCTAGGGGCTCCAGAAATACAATGACAGGAGGTAGGTATCCTTCCGCACTGTATTCCTCCACCACTGTAAAAAATAGTCCCTAGTCTCACTTTTGGCACTGCTGTGTGAGAAAGTTCCCACACAGCAAATGCCATAAAGTGAGACCAGTGAACTACAGTAACCTCTCAGTGATGCACTGCATTAGGCATTGTCTCCTGTCAGTGTGTCACTGGAGGTCCTATAGAGCAGTGACATCACCCAATGTCACTGTTCTATAGGGAAGATCGTCGTGGGACACTCGATATTAATTGGACTGCGTCGGACAGGGAGTATACGGTTTATTATTTTACGTTTTTTGCAGGCGCTGAAGTATGGTAAGTATGGTTAAATTAAGAATAATAAAATACTTTTTTCTGGCTGTGTCTTTATTTTGTTTTTAACCCTTTCACTACTCTAGGATTAATAATGGATGGGCGTCCCTTATTGACGCCCCTCCATTATTAACCCGGCTTAATGTCACCTTACAATAGCAAGGTGACATTAACCCCTTATTTCCCCAAATCCCACCGCTACTCGGGAGTGGGAAGAGAGGGGCTAAGTGCCGGAATTTATGCACCGTTTCTGGGGCGGCTGCGGACTGGTATTTGTATGCAGGGGGGGGGGCAATATGCATGGCCCCTCTCAAGGCTATGAATATCAGCCCGCAGCTGTCTGCGTAGCCTTTCTGGCTATAAAAAATAGGGGGAACCCACGTCATTTTTTGGGGGGTCTCCCTATTTTAATAGCCAGTAAAGGCTACACAGACAGCTGCGGGCTGATATTCATAGCCTGGGAGGGGACATGGGTATTACCCCCTTCTCAGGCTACAAATATTGGCCCCCGGCCGTCGGCTTTTCCCCTCTGGCGCAGAAAATTGCACGGGAGCCCACGCCATTTTTTTCCCGTTTTTTTCTTTATGTTCATTAATCAACATCGGTCTATCTATGGATATATCTATCTATAGATATATCTATAGATACATAGATGTTTCTATCAATATATCTATCTGGCTAATTTCACATATCAGGTTTTTGCCGTCAGGCACAATCCGGCGAGTTTTGAAAAAAGTGATCCCTTTTTTTCTGCTGGATCCGTTTTTTCTCACAGAGTTGTATTAGTGCTGGATTGCACCTGATGGCCACACGTTTCATCCGTTTTTGCTGGATCTGTCAAAAAAGCTGTTTCCACCGGACGGAAAACACATACAGAGGAACGTTTTTTCTGTCCGGCGAAAAAATGCACAGCGACGGATCCGGCGAAAAACATAGGAACCTGAGATGTGAAATGATGAATCCAGCCTCCGAATCCATTTTTTCGTGCATGTTTCCATTCAAATCATGCACACTTTCCATTTATTTATTTATTTCCAAAAACTGCATCAAAACCATGCAAAAAACGCACCATAAACTGCATCAAAACTGCACCACATATGCATCAAAACTGCACCAAAAACTGCATCAAAAACTGCATCAAAAGCGCATTAAAAACTGCACCAAAACCGCACCAAAATCTGCACCAAAACCGCACCAAAAACTGCATCAAAACTGCACCAAAAACACATCAAAAACTGCATCAAAAACCCTACCACAAATTGCATCAAAAACGCATCAAAACTGCACCAAAACCTGCATCAAGACCCGCACCAAAAACTGCATCAAAACTGCACCAAAACCGCATCAAAAACTGCACCAAAACCACACCAAAAACTGCATCATAACTGCACCAAAAACTGCATCAAAACTGTTCCAAAACTGCATCAAAACAGACCCCCCACAGCCCGGCACAGACCCCCCACAGCCCGCCGCAGACCCCCGACAGCCCGGCACAGACCCCCACAGCCCAGCACAGACCCCCCACAGCCTGCCGCAGACCCCCCACAGCCTGGCACAGACCCCCCACAGCCTGCCGCAGACCCCCGACAGCCCACCGCAGACCCCCAACAGCCCGGCACAGACCTCCCACAGCTCGGCACAGACCCCCCACAGCCCGCCGCAGACCTCCAGCAGCCCCACGATCCCCACAGACCCTCGCAATCGCCGCACACAGACACACACATCTTCCCCGTACACACACACAGTCTCCGCCAACGCACCGCCCACGCACTCTTCCCCTCTCCCGATCACCAGCATTTCTCACAGCAAAACCGCAGATCTTTGTTAACCTACAAGGAAAGAAAGGATTTATTTTAATTTCGATATTTGTGTCCCATTGACTTGCTTTGGTTTTCGGTATCGGAATCGGCGATATCCGATATTTTTTGGGTATCGGTCCGGTCCAATACGATCCGATATTTCCCGATATCGGAAGGTATCGCTCAACACTACTAGTAAGGAAAAAAACAGCACCGTTTAATACAATGGTGAAGCACTTCTAACCAGTGTAGGACTGTGTGAAACCAGACACCGTCGTCTTCTGGCCCCTCTCTGGAAGTTATAAACTTACATGGATATCTCTCCTGGTACGGAGCGTTCCACATCGACCCCCGACAGCGCCGTTTCGCCTGACTGGCTTCCTCAAAGAGGGGGCAAATACCCCCTATTTGAGGAAGCCAGTCAGGGAAACAGCGCTGTCGGGGTCGCTGTGGAACGCTCCGTACCAGAAGAGATATCCATGTAAGTTTATAACTTTCATCTACATGACAGATAGCAGCTCATGGAGATGCACTATGCACTTTATAATGTTCAGCAGGCTATTTAGTGTTTTATAGCAAAGTTCTTGACTTCAAGGATATTTAGCACCTTAGGAACTTATGTTCCATTGTAATTGAATGTGTGCAATATATTTTATATTATCTGTAGTGAGATTTCATAGAACACTATTTTGCTGTTTGCTTGCTGCTGTTAAATAAGATTACTATTATTACTGTGATACCACCTGGTTTTGATAGTGTTCCCAGCCATATGTATCATGAGCATTTCCCTGTTTCATACATTTGTTTCATTTCAAATTGATCTATTAAAAATATGTTTTTTAATTCATTTACATTTATTGCCTATGCCTCTTTTTCGCTAAATATATATTGGGGATTTTTGGTCTAATATGATTATTTTGAGGTGTGCAGAACACTGTGTTAGGACTTGTGATAAAATCGCAGCCTTATTTAACTGTATAGTCTAGGATTTGTAATAATCCCATTATATCCTGCTATTTCCATATGCTGGGTCTAGAAATGGCAGTCACCTGATGAGCACTGACCGTAGTAAACAGATGGGGTAATGTCTCCGTCGGGTTAACAGCCTGCTATTCTTACACTATCTATTTTATCTTGTGTAATGTTAGTAAAGAACGTGTGGAACCGAGGGAGCTAATATTATCCATGTCACATGAATAATGCAGATTACCCAGCATAGCCTTGTACTTATTTTAAATCGTATTATTCATGATGGATTTACCAAAGAAAGTGTGTTACATCCAAGGGAAAGTTCATTAAAAAGTATATATTATGTATGTTAACAAATTCAGAGGAAATAAAAGATTAGCAGGAAAAATGTTAGGATTATTGTCATTAAAACGGAAATCTCTGCACTGCATTTAAGATCAGGGGGTTCACTAACTTTCAGAAATTGATGTCAAAATAATTATTATTCCATGCAAACTGGCTACTACTAACAAGTGTAAGATATTTAATCAGAGGGCATTAGTGCTATAGAACAATTCTTGTGTTCAGGGATGAACCCACGCGGCACCATCTTGAGAGTGCAGTTTCTACCTGCCCTGAACTCAAAAGCTACGACACAAGCACTAAATGCAAGTGTATGAGAGCCAGCACAAGGTTCTCATAGACTTACATTGAATAGTGACTTTTGGCGCACTCCATGAAACACTGGTCACAGGTCACAAACTGCAGGAGGCGAACCACAGCGGCGACAAATACAGATGAAAACGTCGGAAGGGGAATATCACACAGGGGGCAAGGGACTGCTGGAGTGGTGCTTTAAGGCTTCCGTCACACTCTCAGTATTTGGTCAGTATTTTACATCAGTATTTGTAAGCCAAAACCAAGAGTGGGTGATAAATGCAGAAGTGGTGCATATGTTTCTATTATACTTTTCCTCTATTTGTTCCACTCCTGGTTTTGGCTACAAATACTGAGGTAAAATACTGACCAAATACTGATAGTGTGACGGCAGCCTAAGGGATTCCATCAAAGTAATAGATTTAAGAGTCACTGTATTAGACAGTGTACAAATCCACACCAATGAAGGTCATCGTCTGTGACATGACCTTCACCGAAGAACGATAAAGACGTTAGAGGGTGAGAATATCGAAGAATTACATTTAAAGCATCACTCCAAAAGTGAAAAAAAAAACTCGGAGTGGTGCTTTAAAAATATTTGAATTACTGGGGAAATTGAAACAGAAGCAGTAAAATGTCCAATAAATCCTATTCTGCCACAACTAGGCTGCGGGTGTGGTGCTCTGGCTCTAAGACAGTGTTTCTATGGATGTCGTATTGAACTAATACTCAAGCAAAGAAACTTCATCAGATAGCTCGACTCGACTGCAGAGACATGTATGAAGATTCCAGAAGAAGTTTGTCCTCAGGCTGAATTCTTGCATTATGCACAGTAGTAACAGCAGTAGCCACAGCAGTTGCAGTGGTTACAATGAGTAAAAAGAAAATTCTGAACCAGAGCTGTACATAGACGAGCCTAGTAAGATGGCTGCCAAAAATAACTGAGGATGAGGAATGGAGGGGTTACGCTGGGCTACATGGAGAAAGGCAGAACAAACTTCTAAAAGGCAAACTGATACCATAAAAGTGTAACAGCAATGATGCAATGATAGTACAATACTGTATGATTCCCCAGTCAAAGGACTGTTTCAAGTCCTTTGACCCCCGGTTGGAAATAATGGTCTATTATAATGTTACTCTACTCACCCGAAGGCACCTATTCGAAGGAAGGCAAAAAATATAAGACTGTAACCTTATGGGAACCAGATTGTCACGATCAGCGGCAGCCGCAGATGCGGCCCAGCCCATAGACGCCCCAAAAGCCAACCAACCTCAGAAGGCGTGGGGTGGGCATCCCCCAGGGACGAAATACGGACCCTTTAAACCACAGAGGGGGACCGGGCCTGGATGTACTGCCTCCCGGACAGGCGCCAGAACAGAACAAAACAGGAATCAAGGCAAGGACTTTAGTACCAAAACATAGACAGGAGAGGTGCAGGAACACAAACACACTCACAAAGCTCTTGAACTGTTTGTATCCTGATGTCTTGCCTGCACCCTGATGTCCTCATGTACCCTGATGTCCTGCCTGTGTCCTGATGTCCTGCCTATGTGTGCCTCGGTGATCCGTTGGTGCTTTGGGGTCCACTGGGTGGTACCCTTCTGAGGTGTGGAATCGGGAGCCTGACATCGTCATGTTTTGTTTATGTACTGTGTGACTTTACTTTAGTAAACTTTACTTTCTCTATACCTGAAGTATCGGTGTAATCAAGTCCTACGTGTCTCTTTCCTTGTCCACATGCTCAGCTGCCAAAGAACCCCGGTCGCTGCCCTCCCCTAGTTCGGGTAGGCTAGGTCCCCCTCTGTGGTCTAAAGGGTCCGTATTTCGTCCCTGGGGGATGCAAACCCGACGCCTTCTGAGGTTGGTGGGCTTTGGGGCGTCTATGGGCTGGGCCGCATCTGCGGCTGCAACTGATCGTGACAGAGGCTCAGGCCCCGCCCATAGGGCAGGGGAGCTTTATATATGAGCTGCCCCTCAGCAATTGGCTGGGGACAGTATTTGAAGTACACACCCTAACCCTGAAAAAAACAGTGGAGGTGTGGCCGCGCACGCCGTAAGCACACACAGAAACCATTACAGCACACACAGTGCAGGATCTGAGGCTCAGGGCACCTGGCTGAGACTGCATGCACTGAGCCACGTGAAAAGTCATGCACCAGCCGCAAATGACCTCACAACCTGCGGACAGCTTCACAGCAGCAACCAGGGACCGCACATGAGGAAGGTATGCAGCAGGGCAAATACCTAAACACCCATGTACGACTGCACAGCAGAGCAGGGAACTGAGAAGGCTCCATTAAGGTAATAGCCAACAGTATCCCAGCTAAAATTAGGGGGAAAAGAGTAAAGGGTTAAAGCAAACATATGCACTGGCATGCCGAAAACCAGAGACAGACAGAACGGCATGACACAGATACTATTAGCTGTTCACAAACTTTGTGGAAACATTTTGGGGAAGGTCCTTTTCTGTTCTAGTGTCACTATGCCCCAAAAAGCAAAGAAAGGTCCATAAAGGCATGGTAAGACTGCTATAAAAGAACCTGACAAGCTGCACACAACCTTCATCTCAACCCTTCGAACAACTTTGGGATGAGCTGAGATTGCAAGCCAGGCCTTCTCGTCCAACATGTGTGCTAGACCTCACAAAAGCTCATGGGTGAATTGACAAAAGTTACCACAAATACCTCCAAAATCTTAAAAAGAGGATTAGAAAATGTAAAGTGGGGCCAACTCCACATTAGTGGCTATGGATGTCATTAACGCTACTGTAGTTATATTATGTCCCAATTCTTTTGTCCACATAGTTTGACTTCAGAGTAATCCTATGTTCATTAATTGAAATAGATGAAATCACTACTTTCTACATGTAATTAATGAAAGAGCTGTGTGCAGCATCTACGGATTGTAGTATATTAAGAGTTTTTCTTTTCTTTTAGATGATTATTTCCTTTACATTTACATAGAGATTCTGTATAATTGTGGTTTTACTGCTCATCACCAGCTGCCAGAGCTAAGACAAAGGCCATAGTGTTACCAGTAAAAAAAAAAAAAATCATAAAACCCTTATCCGGAACTATAAATGGTATTATGGATACAATGAGATGAGCATCTTGTGCTATTGCCACATCAGGAGATTTTACACCTAGAAAAGCTCAGACATTAGGGGTGGTGCCTGCTGTCTCCGTTTTATTTTATAGCACTTAAATGAATTTATTTTAGAATTTAAATAATCTAATTACTGTCAATTTAATGAACTCATCATGAATTAATAGTACAAATAAGTATGAGAAATTGTATAATATTAGCAAGCTTTTTAATCTACTATATAATTGTCTATGGGTCACTTCCGTCTTTCTGTCTGTCCTTCTGTCACGGATATTCATTGGTCGCGGCCCTGTCTGTCATGGAATCCAAGTCGCTGATTGGTCGTGGCAAAACGCCCACGACCATTGCCACGACCAATCAGCGACGCCCGCGCTCCAGCAGCAAAATGGTCGCTCTTTCCTCCCCGCAGTCAGTCAGTGCCCGCTCCATACTCCCCTCCAGTCAGCCCTCACACAGGGTTAATGCCAGTGTTACCGGAGCGCGGTGTAACGCACTCCGGTTACGCAGCTATTAACCCTGTGTGGCCAACTTTTTACTATTGATGCTGGCTATGCAGCATCAATAGTAAAACGATCTAATGTTAAAAATAATAATAAAAAAAATAAAATGTTATTCTCACCCTCCCCCGTCGCGTCCTCTCCTCGGCACTGCAAGCGGCAGGTTCCGGTTCCAAAGATGCTATGGAGCCGTGGCTGAAGATCAGAAGAGGACGTCTTGGAATGAAGATGGGAGGCGCCGCAGTGGACCAGAGACGCCCATCCAACCGGACCAGCAGCGGGACCGCCCCTGGGTGAGTATAATCTAACGTCTTTTTCTCCTCTTTCAGGTAACATCGGGGGCTTATCTACAGCATTACAGAATGCTGTAGATAAGCCCCTGATGCCGGTGGGCTTACCTCACCCGTGATTTTCGGGGTAACAGGTTCCCTTTAAGTTGGGGGTTTGCACTGACTCTGACCTGTAAATGTGGAGTTGGTCATTGATTACCTGTTTTTAATTGCACAATGTGCATTAGAACAGGTCGATCAGTTAGTGATGGTAGGAATGGATCATCACATAGAACGCATTTTAATTGCTGAAAAGAAGAGAAATGTGGGATTTAATTGCAGGGAAGGATTTACAGTTGAAGCGCTTCCAATACTCAGCATGGGACTGTACAAATTGTTTTCTAGACACGTCTCCAGGCTAACATGCCCTGGATTTTCCCGCAAGGGTTATTGTTATTTACGTGCAGGTTATAGTTCTATGCCAATGCCACTTAAATTTAACAATTCTGTTTTGTATGTATAGAATTACAATTCTCACCACAGTCTAAGAAGGTCAGTTTGACAACAGCTCCAAGGAGAAACCCAGAGCAATTGATCTTCTAATAAACTAAAGATCTTGAATCACTACTGATCTTCAAAATTAAACAGAGCAATTAAAACCCCATTCAGAGATTTCTGGTAATCCTATGAAACATTATTAGCAAAGTGACAGTCAAAACAATACAGGGCTTACATATGTATGACATCTGAAATTACTAGCAGACATGTTAGGCTTAGACAGCACATAGCTGTAGACCTAAAAGTACAGATTCATTATATTTCTTCACTACATTTTGGACACCTGATGTAACTGTGCCTGCAGAGCAGAATAACATTTTCTTTTAATTTCACCTTTCAATTTTGGAGATACCAAAACAATGTATTTGGCATATAATGGGTTCATTTTGTTTATGGGGTCTCTGTCAGCACAAAATGACTGTTGAAACCAAGTACAGAATACGACTATGAGTAGAGCGACAAAGTAAGACATTTCTATCCCATCTTTGTCGTTCGACACATAGTCATGTTCTGTCTTTAACTGCTCCCAAAAATAAACTTTTTGCACCACTGAAATAAAGAGTGTGCGGTATATTTCTCTTGCCTCGGTCTAAGGGGTCATGTACCCAATTTCACCAGCACCTCGTAAATTGACCGAGTGCACGCCAATCTTCTGAATCCAAACCAAGTACAGGCACCCGATTCTTCACGGTGGGGCCAATCATTTGAATACATCTTCCACTGGCTTGTTTTCAATTTATCTCCACCCTTCCCTGGCATTATAAAGCAAGAGCTGTCAATCAAAGAAGAAGGGGGAGTGGAGATTGAGAGACAACAAGCAAGTCGGAAGGTGTATTTAAATGATTAGCTCCACCATATAGTACTCAGCAACCAGACTCCACAAGAATGTCCAGAAGATCAAAGCTCAAAAGTGTCGGTTTTGACACTCAAGCCTACTCTTATATTTACTCCTCAGTGAGATCAGGATCTTTATCATATATATATATATATATATCTATACATATATATATATATCTATATATATATAGATATATATATATATATAGATATATATATCTATATATATAGATATATATATATATCTATATATATATCTATATATATAGATATATATACATATGATAAAGATCCTGATATACATATACAGTTATATGAAAGATTTTGTGCACCCCTATTAATCTTAGGCTTAATGTTTTATAAAAATAGTTTTTTTGGCAACAGCTATTTCAGGTTCATATATCTAATAACTGTTGGACACAGTAATGTTTCTGCCTTGAAATGAGGTTTATTGTACTAACAGAAAACGTGCAATCTGCATTCAAACAAAATTTGACAGGTGCATAAGTATGGGCACCCTTATCATTTTCTTGTTTTAAATACTCCTACCTACTTTTTACTGACTTACTAAAGCACTTTTTTGGTTTTCTAACCTCATTGAGCTTTGAACTTCATAGCCAGGTGTATGCAATCATGAGAAAAGCTACTTAGAGTGGCCACTTGCAAGTTGTTCTCCTGTTTGAATCTCCTATGAAGAGTGGCATCATGGGCTCCTCAAAACAACTGTCTAATAATCTGAAAACAAAGATTATTCAACATAGTTATTCAGGGGAAGGATACAAAAAGCTGTCTCAGAGATTTAACCTGTCAATTCCCACTGTGAGGAACATAGTAAGAAATGGAAGAACACAGGTACAGTTCTTGTTAAAGCCAGAAGTGGCAGGCCAAGAAAAACATCAGAAAGGCAGAGAAGAATGGTGAGATCAGTCAAGGACAATCCTCAGACCACGTCCAGAAAGCTGCAGCATCAACTTGCTGCAGATGGTGTCACAGTGCATCGGTCAACTATACAACGCACTTTGCACAAGGAGAAGCTGTAAGGGAGAGTGATGCGAAGGAAGCCGTTTCTGCAAGCACGCCACAAACAGAGTCGGCTGAGGTATGCAAAAGCACATTTGGAGAAGCCAATTTCCTTTTGGAAGAAGGTCCTGTGGACTGATGAAACCAAGATTGAGTTGTTTGGTCATACAAAAAGGCGTAATGCATGGCGGCCAAAAAACACCGCATTCCAAGAAAAACACTTGCTACCCACAGTAAAATTTGGTGGAGGTTCTATCATGCTTTGGGGCTGTGTGGCCAATGCCGGCACCAGGAATCTTGTTAAAGTTGAGGGACGCATGGATTCCTCTCAGTATCAGCAGATTCTTGACAATAATGCTCATGAATCAGTGACAAAGTTGAAGTTACGCAGGGGATGGATCTTTCAGCAAAACAATGATCCAAAACACCGCTCCAAATCTACTCAGGCATTCATGCAGAGGAAAAATTACACTGTTCTGGAATGGCCATCCCAGTCCCCAGACCTGAATATCATTGAACATCTGTGGGATCATTTGAAAAGGGCTGTCCATGCTCGGCGACCATCAAACTTAACTGAACTGGAATTGTTTTTTAAAGAGGAATGGTCAAAAATACCTTCATCCAGGATCCAGGAACTCATTAAAAGCTACAGGAAGCGACTAGAGGCTGTTATTTTTGCAAAAGGAGGATCTACTAAATATTAATGTCACTTTTCTGGTGGGGTGCCCATACTTATGCACCTGTCAAATTTTGTTTGAATGCAGAATTCACATTTTCTGTTAGTACAATAAACCTCATTTCAAGGCAGAAACATTACTGTGTCCAACAGTTATTAGATATATGAAACTGAAATAGCTGTTGCAAAAAAAACAATTTTTATAAAATATTAAGCTTAAGGTTAATAGGGGTGCCCAAACTTTTTCATATAACTGTATATATCTATATATATAATTGTCTAAGGGGTTTTCCGTCTGTCTGTCTGTCTTTCTGTCTGTCTGTCTGTCCTGGAAGGCCTGGCAGCCTCGACCAATCAGCGATGGGCACAGTATCGACGTAGAAATCCCGCGTCTCTGATTGGTCGAGGCCGCCAGGCCTCGACCAATCAGCGATGGGCACAGCGACGATGATGTCATAAAGGATGTAGACATCCCGCGTCTCTGATTCAGCGACGGGCACAGTATCGGCGTAGATGTCATAATGGTTGCCATGGCGACGATGATGTCATAAAGGTTGCCTCAACCAATCAGCGACGGGCACAGTCTGCCGCGAATTCTGGAATCATCATTGTCCATATACTACGGGGACATGCATATTCTAGAATCCCCGATGCGTTAGAATCGGGCCACAATCTAGTATATATATATATATATATATATATATATATACACATGTATATATATATATATATATATATATATATAGGGTTTTCTAAGCTACAGTGAAGGCATGTTCTTATGTTTCCATGTAATGTTGCCTGTTTGTGATAAGGCAACGCCATACATAGGGAAGAAGTACAAGCCCCCATTGAAAACTCTCTGATGATGCCCACTTGGGCTTAACAAAAAATATTTTATTAGATTCCAAATACTTTGGTTCTTGATATCTTTGCAATACAGCTGGGGAAAAAAAAAGTTTTATTCTGCTGTTTAGACACTATTCCGTCATGTGTCCAGTTCAACATGAAAAAGTTGATGGAAGGTCCTTTTTAAGGGCATATGAAGGGAAGATTTTTCTTGGTAGTTGGAACGAGATGAAGCTTGTAAAGGTTCTGGAGATCCTGTATTTAATCAGTTAAGATACTAAAAAGCTATATTGCTAAGAGATGAAAACTGTGACAGTTTAGTAAATCGTTAACAAAAAAAAGAAGAAAAATGTAAACAATAGGTTTGTCCACAAAAACTGCATGAATAGAGTCAGCTGACTGACTTCATTCAATAGCAGCCAGCCCCCTTCTGTCCTACATCCAGTGTAATGAGGCAGCTATGCAGACTTGCTGTAACATGATCATATCACTAACATCACGTCTCCAGATATTGTTAGGCTGGTTTTCCAATTTTTGTGGTGTTGGTAGTTTGAAAATTAGTGTACATGCTGTATCATCCATATTTGTACCTGGTGTTTCTGTTTCTGTCACCAATCAGCGGCACACCTTTGTTGCGGACAAAAATGCAGAATTTCCATTTAATATTCTGGAAATTGTGGTGCAGTCTATGTAAGGAGTTTGGTGGTTAATCATTGAACATGTTTTTAATTAACTCCCTTCTTCACACTACATAAACCCCTAGATCTCTGCCTCCAATTTAATGACCTGGCTCTCTGATCATCGCCTGCCTGTCGTTCCACTGACCAGCAGCTACTCTGCGGACTCAACCAACTTTAAGATGCCTTTATGGTGTTTAATGGGTGAAGGCCAGGGCTCTTGTACCCTGCGACCTGCTACATGAAGTGCCTAATGCAAAGCCTGTCAGTGCTGCCAGCCTTCCTCTGACATTGGACCCTGATAGATGCCAGTCATTGTTCTATCATGTCGAGCCTTGAATAGAAGTTAGACTACAAGGGCACTAAGTGTATGATCAGTTATACCATCTGTGACTAATTTAGCCATGCTAGGAAGCTATTTCTGTACATGCAATTAATTGGCATAATAAATTACATTTGTGAAATGCAAACAATTCTCCAACCTGAAAAATAAATCCTTTTTTAATTGGATTATTGAGCTCTAAATCCATGGTAGCCATTAATGACTTATATTAAAAATGAATCTTTGCTCAGTGCACTTCTGTAATTTTCTATACTGTATTTTATTTAGCTTTATTTTTTATCTTTAAAAATCAATACAGCTGTAAGGAGAGTGGAGTGTGCTGCTGATGTGTTCCTACCCCTGAAGACACCAATCGTGTTGTGTATATAGCGTCCTGCGTCTTTGTATATAGTTTGTCATGTGAATTGTGCTGTAGTGTATCATAATGTATATTATATAGTAGAGGATGTATTTTGTATACGATAGTTGACTGTAGTTTAGGTAATGACATGGGCAGCACGGTGGGCAGCACGGTGGCACAGTGGTCAGCACTGCAGCCTTGCAGCGCTGGGGTCCTGGGTTCTAATCCCACCCAGGACAACATCTGCAAAGAGTTTGTATGTTCTCTCCGTGTTTGCGTGGGTTTCCTCCGGGTACTCCGGTTTCCTCCCACATTCTAAAGACATACAGATAGGGATTCTAGATTGTGAGCCCTATCTGGGACAGTGATGATAATGTGTGTAAAGCGCTGCGGAATATGTTAGCGCTATATAAAAATAAAGATTATTATTATTATTAGATAGAGTTAATGTTTTGGACTAGCCGATATTGGGACTGGCGTGGTGTTAGAGTAAGTGATTGCTTTCTGTTGCTAGTCAGATAGGGTTTGGAAAGTGAACAGAGCAGTGTTGGCATGGAGTGTTCTACAGTAGGAGGAGACCTAAGGACAGGGATAGCAAGATCCTGAGGAGAAGTGACTAACAAGTCATAATGGCTTTCTGGAGAAGGGTCTGTGCATAGGACACAGAGTTTCAAAACCCCAGAGCTTCCAATGCCGAAGGTAACAGGTCTAAACAGGACATGAAGCCAGTAGTGGAAGAAATAGGAGGAGGAAACACTGAGTGAGTAGAGAGCCTTAGAAACTTGCTGAACAAGACTTTGACATTGAAGCTTGGTTGTGGAGAAGTAGGGCAAAACACTATGCCTCACGAGCCCTGGAGTAGACTAAAGAGGAAGGATACTGTGTGAAGGAGAATGCTGAATGCTTTAGAGGAAACAACAATAAGACCTTGTACCCTCTATAACCAGTATCAAATTATCATTCAGTAAAGAGTCAAGAACAATGTTCTCCTCTTGTGGAACTTATGGACCGGGCCAGCCAACACAAACGGTTACCCACAGCCTGCACAGGCGTAAGTCCCTCACAGCATAAGTCCACACACCTAGCCAGAACCCAAACTTTCATGTAACTAGCGGGGGCGTAAAGGAAGAGTTGTGCTTCGCCCTCGGCTACCGCCACCGCCGCACTACACAGCTATAGTAGTAGATTATAAGTCAGGGGTGAGCTGTAAATAGAATATAAGCGCAGCTTCACACGTGGCAGCTTTTTTCCAGAAGTTTCTGGGCTGTTGACACATCTGAAACGGGTTTGTACAACCTCATGCACAAGCTGCAGATATTGATTAAGGGAACATAATCACCAGATCTTCTAATATAATTCTGCTCGTCACTCGGCTGTGTCAGCTGTTTACAGCTACATCTTTGTTATTATCAGTGGGCAAGTTGCTTATCTTGACCATGAAATGCAATAAATAAGTAATTCTGTAATTAACCTTCGATTTAATAGACACAAAGAACTAATGCGACTCAATTTCACTGTAGGTTGTAAAATGAGATGACGATGATGCACCAATCCGGATCATAGCCAGTTTGTCCACTAGATGTCAGCAAATATGAAAACAATATTGTATCATGCATTTCACGTTCAATAAGAATGTAGAGAAAACTATACAAATAAGTAAAAAGGAAACAATGCACATGTTGTGGTCATTTTATAATGTGTGTTTATAGAATATTATTTAATTAATGTGATTCCATAGGACAACATTAAAAAATGTCATTGACAAAATATTTCAATAAAATATTTTTTACAGAATAAATTAAATGTCACTTTCTGATGATTATAAGAGGACTATGGATTCTAATGAAAGATTTCAAGGTCTTCCAGCTGACAATTGTCTTATAATTATGACTGGCTGAACCCTGTGCATAAGCACACTAAGACAGTATGATTATTATTATTATTATTATTATTATTATTATAATACAGAGTCATGAAATATGATGTTCTCATCGTCTATGAACAGGGCCAGCATTAGGGGCAGGCAGACCAGACAGCAGCCTAGGGCCCTTGCTCCCCCAGGGGCCCCCAGCCACGCAACCCCACCCCCAGGCATCATGGTAAGTTGAAAGCAGTGATGGAGGAGAAAGCGTCAGATGAAGCTCCCTCTCCCATCACTCCCACTCTGCCTCTGACTCAGCAGCGTGTGCCAGCAGTGGAGCTGAGACTATGCAGAAGACAGAGCAGCGGAGGAAAGATGAGGAGGGTAAGTATTCTGTGTGTGTGTGTGTGTGTGTGTGTGCACGCTCTGCATTATTCTGTGTGTGGGGGGACTGAACTATACTGTGTACGTGTGGGGGCTGCATTATACTGTGTGTAGGGGGACTGCACTATACTGTATATGTGGGGGGCTGCATTATACTGTGTATGTATGTGGGGGTACACTATACTGTGTGTGGGGGACTGCACTATACTGTGTATGTGAGGAGCTGCATTATACTGTGTGTGGGGACTGCACTATATTCTGCATGTGGGGGCTTCATTAAACTGTGTGTGGGGGCTGCATTATAATGTGGGTGGGAGGACTGCACTATACTGTGTATGTAGGGGACTGCATTATAATGTTTGTGGGGACTGCACAATATTGTGTATGTGGGGGGCTGCATTAAACTGTGTGTGTGTGGGCTGCATTGTACTGTGTATGTGGGGGGCTGCACTATATTGTGCAGGCTGCATTATACTGTGTGGGGGGATTGCACTATACTGTGTAAGTGTGGGGGCTGCATTATACTGTGTGTGGGGAGACTGCACTATACTGTGTATGTGGGGGCTGTACTATATCGTGCATGCATGCAGGCTGCATTATACTGTGTGTGGGGTACACTATACTGTGTATGTGCAGGGGCTGCATTATATTGTGTGTGTGGAGGCTGTATTATACTGTGTGTTGGGGAACCGCACTATACCGTGTTTGTGGAGGCTGCATTATATTGTGAGTGGGGGGCTGCATTATACTGTGGGGGGCTGCATTATACTATGTTTGTGGAGGGGCTGCATTATACTGTGTGTGTGTGGTGGGGCTGCACTATACTGTGTGTGTTTGTGGGGGCTGAATAATGCTGTGTGTGGGGGGCTGCATTATAATGTGTGTGGCTGCATTATACTCTGAGGGGGCTACATTATACTGTGTGTGTATGGGGTTGCATTATACTCTATCAAAGGGGGTTCCGGTTTATGCTATCAAGGGGGCTGCAGTATACTCTGAGGGGGATGCATTAAACTCTGAGGGGGGCTGAATTATTCTCTATTAAGGACTATGGTCAGTACATTATACTATATGGGACCTGCATTATACTGTATCGAGGACGATCTGTTCTTTACTTCCTCATCCGGAGTAAAGAGGCAGGGAAAGAAGCGTCAAACGACTTTAATATCGTCGATCACACTTGTATGTACATGCCCTGAGTTCAGGCTGTTAAACAACAGATATGTTTCTATTGCATATGGTGCAATATGTTAGCATTAAGGGCCCCACTTTAAACATTTGCCCCTGGCCCCAGTTTGACTAAAACCGGCCCAATCTATGAGTCCTAGATTACATTGTTATACACCTGTATCCATAAGACATTAACCCCTTCTTGACATTTGCAGTATATATACACCTCATGATCAGGAGGGACTCCTTGACTGTTGCAACAGGTCAATTTTTTTTTCCCAGGTACACTCTGGTGGCACAAATATCAGCTTCATAGAGTACTATTGATAGAAAAATGTAAAGATAGTAACACAGGTAGTTGAGTGAGAATAAGTGCAGGTCTGCCTGTCTGGGAGCCCTAGAACTACAGGCAACACACATGAAGGAGACCCAACTTGGATTCTCCACATTTCAACAAATTATTGTCACACACCACTTAAGTGGCATTAATTTCCACAGAGTATTAACCGTACAATAGGCCTCTGACACACCTTCCACTACATGCAACCCACAATGGAGATCCAACTTGGAGTTTCCACATTTAAAAAAAGTGAAATGTTATCTACTGTATTTACTGCAACACTGGTCAATTGCAGTACATAGGGTGTAATTTGTTGATTGGCACAGGCCCTGTATAAAAGGACGTTTACTATGTTTTACCTCAGTTGTCCTATGAATTAGGGTATGTGCACACGTTGCGGATTTGCCTGTGGAATTTTCCATGCAGATTCTTTCTCTTTTGGACGAAAACGCAGGTAAAAATCCATGCGGATTTGAAGCGTTTTTTTATGAGTTTTTTATTTCATGCGGATTTTATGCGTTTTTTTTTCATGCGGATTTGTATGCGTTTTTGTAAGCTAAATAAAGATCTATTATTTAACAACTCCCCAAAAAATTGTGATGTAATTTCTTTGTCCAACCTCTTCTTTTACATACTCCATTGAAGACCATAATATCATTACCTACCATGTTCACATATAATGTTTACACACACAAAACAAATACAAGTGAATATATATAGATAGATGGATAGATCTATCTATCTATAGATCTATCTATCTATCTATAGATCTATCTATTTATAGATCTATCTATCTATAGATAGATCTAAGAAAAATTGGAGGCAGCGACGTTTCGGTCCCAACAGGAACCTTTCTCAAGCCTGTTGGGACCGAAACGTCGCTTTCTGGGCTGATTAACCCCTTTACCCCCAAGGGTGGTTTGCACGTTATGGACCGGGTCAATTTTTACAATTCTGACCACTGTCCCTTTATGAGGTTATAACTCTGGAACGCTTCAACGGATCCCGGTGATTCTGACATTGTTTTCTCGTGACATATTGTACTTCATGATAGTGGTAAAATTTCTTTGATATTACCTGCGTTTATTTGTGAAAAAAACGGAAATTTGGCGAAAATTTTGAAAATTTCGCAATTTTCCAACTTTGAATTTTTATGCAATTAAATCACAGAGATATGTCACACAAAATACTTAATAAGTAACATTTCCCACATGTCTACTTTACATCAGCACAATTTTGGAACCAAAAATTTTTTTTTGTTAGGGAGTTATAAGGGTTAAAAGTTGACCAGCAATTTCTCATTTTTACAACACCATTTTATTTTAGGGACCACATCTCATTTGAAGTCATTTTGAGGGGTCTATATGATAGAAAATACCCAAGTGTGACACCATTCTAAAAACTGCACCCCTCAAGGTTCTCAAAACCACATTCAAGAAGTTTATTAACCCTTCAGGTGCTTCACAGGAATTTTTGGAATGTTTAAATAAAAATTAACATTTAACTTTTTTTCACAAAAAATTTACTTCAGCTCCAATTTGTTTTATTTTGCCAAGGGTAACAGGAGAAAATGGACCCCAAAAGTTGTTGTACAATTTGTCCTGAGTACGCTGATACCCCATATGTGGGGGTTAACCACAGTTTGTGCGCATGGCAGAGCTCGGAAGGGAAGGAGCGCCATTTGACTTTTCAATGCAAAGTTGACTGGAATTGAGATGGGACGCCATGTTGCGTTTGGAGAGCCACTGATGTGCCTAAACATTGAAACCCCCCACAAGTGACACCATTTTGGAAAGTAGACCCCCTAAGGAACTTATCTAGAGGTGTGGTGAGCACTTTGACCCACCAAGTGCTTCACAGAAGTTAATAATGCAGAACCGTAAAAATAAAAAATCATTTTTTTTCACAAACATTATCTTTTCGCCCCAAATTTTTTATTTTCCCAATGGTAAGAGAAGAAATTGGACCACAAAAGTTGTGGCACAATTTGTCCTGAGTACTCTGATACCCCATATGTGGGGGTAAACCATTGTTTGGGCGCATGGGAGAGCTCGGAAGGGAAGGAGCGCCGTTTGACCTTTCAATGCAAAATTGACAGGAATTGAGATGAGACGCCATGTTGCGTTTGGAGAGCCACTGATGTGCCTAAACATTGAAACCCCCCACAAGTGACACCATTTTGGAAAGTAGACCCCCTAAGGAACTTATCTAGAGGTGTGGTGAGCACTTTGACCCACCAAGTGCTTCACAGAAGTTTATAATGCAGAACCGTAAAAATAAAAAATCATTTTTTTTTCACAAAAATTATCTTTTCGCCCCCAATTTTTTATTTTCCCAATGGTAAGAGAAGAAATTGGACCACAAAAGTTGTGGCACAATTTGTCCTGAGTACTCTGATACCCCATATGTGGGGGTAAACCATTGTTTGGGCGCATGGGAGAGCTCGGAAGGGAAGGAGCGCCGTTTGACCTTTCAATGCAAAATTGACAGGAATTGAGATTGGACGCCATGTTGCGTTTGGAGAGCCACTGATGTACCTAAACATTGAAACCCCCCACAAGTGACACCATTTTGAAAAGTAGACCCCCTAAGGAACTTATCTAGATGTGTGGTGAGCACTTTGACCCAATAAGAGCTTCACAGAAGTTTATAATGCAGAGCCGTAAAAATAAAACAAAATTTTTTTCCCACAAAAATAATTTTTTAGCCCCCAGTTTTGTATTTTCCTGAGGGTAACAGGAGAAATTGGACCCCAAAAGTTGTTGTGCAATTTGTCCTGAGTGCGCTGATACCCTATATGTGGGGGAGAACCAGCGTTTGGGCGCATGGGAGGGCTCGGAAGGGAAGGAGAGCCATTTGGAATACAGACTTAGATGGAATGGTCTGCAGGCGTCACATTGTGTTTGCAGAGCCCCTAATGTACCTAAACAGTAGAAACCCCCCACAAGTGACCCCATATTGGAAACTAGACCCCCCAAGGAACTTATTTAGATGTGTTGTGAGAACTTTGAGTCCCCAAGTATTTCACTACAGTTTATAACGCAGAGCCGTGAAAATAAAATAAAAAATTTCCCCTCAAAATTATTTTTTAGCCCCCAGTTTTGTATTTTCTCGAGGGTAAAAGGAGAAATTGGACCCCAAAAGTTGTTGTCCAATTTGTCCTGAGTGCGTTGATACCCCATATGTGGGGTGAACCAGCGTTTGGGCGCATGGGAGGGCTCGGAAGGGAAGGAGCGCCATTTGGAATGCAGACTTAAATGGAATGGTCTGCAGGCGTCACATTGCGTTTGCAGAGCCCCTAATATACCTAAACAGTAGAAACCCCCACAAGTGACCCCATGTTGGAAACTAGACCCCCCCACGAACTTATCTAGATGTGTTGTGAGAACTTTGAGCCCCCAAGTGTTTCACTACAGTTTATAACGCAGAGCCGTGAAAATAAAAAATCTCTTTTTTTCCCACAAAAATTATTTTTTAGCCCCCAGTTTTGTATTTTCCCAAGGGTAACAGGAGAAATTGGACCCCAAAAGTTGTTGTCCAATTTGTCCTGAGTACGCTGATACCCCATATGTTGGGGTAAACTCCTGTTTGGGCACACGGGAGAGCTCGGAAGGGAAGGAGCACTGTTTTACTTTTTCAATGCAGAATTGGATGGAATTGAGATCGGTCGCCATGTCGCGTTTGGAGATCCCCCTGATGTGCCTAAATAGTGGAAACCCCCCAATTATAACTGAAACCCTAATCCAAACACACCCCTAACCCTAATCCCAACGGTAACCCTAACCACACCTCTAACCCAGACACACCCCTAATCCTAATCCCAATCGCAAATGTAATCCAAACCCTAACCCTAACTTTAGCCCCAACCCTAACTGTAGCCTTAACCCTAACCCTAGCCCTTACCCTAGCCCTAACCCTAGCCCCAACCCTAACCCTAACCCTAGCCCTAGCCCTAACCCTAACCCTAATCCCAACACTAACCCTAGCCCTAACCCTAGCCCTAACCCTAGCCCTAACCCTAGCCCTAGCCCTAACCCTAACCCTAGCCCTAACCCTAGCCCTAACCCTAGCCCTAATCCTAGCCCTAACCCTAGCCCTAGCCCTAACCCTAGCCCTAGCCCTAGCCCTAACCCTAACCCTAGCCCTAACCCTAGCCCTAACCCTAGCCCTAACCCTAGCCCTAGCCCTAACCCTAACCCTAACCCTAGCCCTAGCCCTAACCCTAACCCTAGCCCTAACCCTAATGGGAAAATGGAAATAAATACATTTTTTTCATTTACTTTTATAGCGGGTTTTTTAGCGGATTTTTATGATTGGCAGCCGTCACACACTGAAAGACGCTTTTTATTGCAAAAAATATTTTTTGCGTTACCACATTTTGAGAGCTATAATTTTTCCATATTTGAGTCCACAGAGTCATGTGAGGTCTTGTTTTTTACGGGACGAGTTGACGTTTTTATTGGTAACATTTTCGGGCACGTGACATTTTTTGATCGCTTTTTATTCCGATTTTTGTGAGGCAGAATGACCAAAAACCAGCTATTCATGAATTTCTTTTGGGGGAGGCGTTTATACCGTTCCGCGTTTGGTAAAATTGATAAAGCAGTTTTATTCTTCAGGTCAGTACGATTACAGCGATACCTCATTTATATCATTTTTTTATGGTTTGGCGCTTTTATACGATAAAAACTATTTTATAGAAAAAAATAATTATTTTTGCATCGCTTTATTCTGAGGACTATAACTTTTTTATTTTTTTGCTGTTGTCGCTGTATGGTGGCTCGTTTTTTGCGGGACAAGATGACGCTTTCAGCGGTACCATGGTTATTTATATCCGTCTTTTTGATCGCGTGTTATTCCACTTTATGTTTGGCGGTATGATAATAAAGCGTTGTTTTTTGCCTCGTTTTTTTTTTTTTTTTCTTACGGTGTTTACTGAAGGGGTTAACTAGTGGGCCAGTTTTATAGGTCGGGTCGTTACGGACGCGGAGATACTAAATATGTGTACTTTTATTGTTTTGTTTTTTTTATTTAGATAAAGAAATGTATTTATGGGAATAATATATATATTTTTTTTTCATTATTTAGGATTTTTTTTTTTTTTTTTTTTTACACACTTGGAAATTTTTTTTTTTACTTTTTTACTTTGCCCCAGGGGGGGACAATACAGATCGGTGATCTGCCAGTTTGCACAGCACTCTGACAGATCACCGATCTGTCTGAGAGCAGTGCAGCGTTACCAAGTGCCTGCTCTGAGCAGGCACTTGGTAAGCCACCTCCCTCCCTGCAGGACCCGGATCCGCGGCCATTTTGGATCCGGGACTTACTGCAGGGAGGGAGGTAGGAGACCCCCGGAGCAACGCGATCACATCGCGTTGCTGCGGGGGTCTCAGGGAAGCCCGCAGGGAGCCCCCTCCCTGCGCGATGCTTCCCTGCACCGCCGGCACATCGCGATCATCTTTGATCGCGGTGTGCCGGGGGTTAATGTGCCGGGGGCGGTCCGTGACCGCTCCTGGCACATAGTGCCGGATGTCAGCTGCGATAAGCAGCTGACACCCGGCCGCGATCGGCCGCGCTCCCCCCGTGAGCGCGGCCGATCGCGCTGGACGTAATATTCCGTCCTTGGGAATTAAGGCCCACCCCACATGGACGGAATATTACGTCCAATGGCAGAAAGGGGTTAAATAGCTCTTTTTCACTACAAATGGTGTGCTGCCTCAAATTTTTCTTTTTTACAATTGAGGTTTGGTATTTGTCTGGGGGGCTCTGCACCCTGACTCTTTGTGCTTCTCTAATTCTCTTTTCTTTCTTATAGATAGATCTATAGATAGAAAAAATCTGCGTAAGTCCAGGGTCACACTTGCGTAAACTCGCACAAGTCTCTCACCTCAATACGCGGCACTGTCGCTGGCACTCGGACCAGAGCTTTCAGCTGCATAGAAATACATGCAGCCACACACTCCAGTCCCGAGTGCCGGCGGCAGTGCTGGGTATTGAGGTGCGAGACTCGTGCGAGTTTCTCACAAGTGTGACTCCGGCCTTAAATGCAATATCTGTTTAATTTTAAACAAAGGAAAAAAATGTGTGGCCTCCCGTGCAATTTTCAAAACCAGAGAGGGAAAGCCAGCGACTCGGGGATGATGTTTATAGCCTGGGAAGTGGGTAATGCCCATGGATATTCCAAGGCTATTAATATCAGCTCACAGCTGTATAATTAGCCTTTGCTGGCTATTAAAATAGGGGGGGGGGGAATAAGACATCGGGTCCCCCTATAATATATAGGTAGAAAAGGCTATGCAGAGAGCTGCGGGCTCATATTTATAGCCTAGGAAGGGGCCATGGATATTGGCCTCCCCCGCTATAAACACCATCTCACAGCCACCCCAGAAATGGCACATCTCTAAGATGCACCAATTCTGGCACTAAGCCTCTCTCTTCCCACTGCTCTGTGGTGTCAAGTGGGGTAATAGTTGGGGGGTTGATGTCATGTCACCTTTGTATTGTAAGGTGACATCAAGCCCAGCTTAGTAATGCAGAGGTGTAAATAAGATACCTATCCATTACTAATCCTATAGTTGTTAAGGGGTTAAATAAAGACACAGCCAGAATAAAGTATTTTAATGAAATAAAACACTACACAGTTTCCCATCTGTATTGCACTCCTAATTCCTGCTACGCTCTCGATCAAAGTAATAAACCAGCACAAATACTCCTTGGTCTGACGTAATCCATTTAATAACGAGTGTCCCATGATGATCTCCCCTACAGAGCAGTCACATCAGGAGATATGACCGCTCTACAGGGCCTCCAGTGACACACGGACAGGAGATAATGGCTTCTGCAGTGTTATCACTGAGGGTTCACTGGAGTTCATGCTCTCAATTTACGGCACTTTACAGCATTGCCGGTGACAGCATGAACTCAGGTGACCTCTCTCCCGGCAGCAGAGGAATACAGTGCGATGGATTACCTCCTGTCACTGTACATCAGAGCCCCTGTGGAGTGGTCACATCTCCCGATGTGACAGCTCTACACAGGAGATCGTTGTGGGACACTCGTTATTAAATGGATTACATCGGAACAGGGAGTACTGTTGGTTTATTATTTTATTTTTTTTGCAGGCGATCAAGGGCGTCGGGGAATAGCTGTATGGTGAGTATGTACTGCATGTGCATGTGTTTGGTTTTTTTTTACTATTCAGAATCAACACAGTAGCCAGATGATGGGACTAATACTGTCCCATCAATGGCTAGCTGTCACTGTAGCAGACATAGCCAGATGGGACTAGAAAGCCCATCGGACGATGCCTTCCTACACACAGCCCCGCACACACACACACACACAGCCCCTCAGACACCCGCAGACCTCTGCAGACACCCGCACACACACACAGATACACACAGACACCCGCACACAGACCCGCACACACATATAGTCTCCGCCCACACACTCTTCCTCCTCCCGATCTGCAGCGTTTTTCGCATGCAACTTCGCAGCAAAACCGCAGATCTTTTTAAACCTGCAGTTTTGCTGCAGATTTGACTGACTCAATGAAAGTTAATGGGTGCAGAAACGCTGCAGATCCGCAAAAAGAATTGACATGCTGCAAATCCGCATGTATTTTTCCGCAGCATGTGCACAACAATTCTGAATTTCCCATTGACTTACATTGGTAGTGCACCACACTGCGGATTTGATGCAATGCCATGCATCCAAAAATGCTGCGGATCCGCATCAAAATCCGCAACGTGTGCACATAGCCTTAGTGTGTATTCATAACATGTCAGGTTTCTTGAGGTTTCACTTTTATTATATTTTTAAAAATATCTCTAATAAAGACAAGTTTTATATATCCTGGATGGATGTGCCAATGAACTTTCTTTTCCTCTACTATTTGTCTGTGATCAACAGCGGATGCGGCACCCTCAGGATGAACTCAAGTTGAAATACTGATCCAGTGATTTACAATGTGGTAAGTTTTCAGACTTCCTCCTCCCCACTACCATACTGCACCAGGGCTTGTCGCTGCTGCCACAATCGCTGCAACACATGCAGAGTGCAATTCCACCATGTCGGGACATCGTAGATCAAGCGGTTAACAGGTAGGGAGAAAGACCTTTGAAGTTATGCAAGTATATGACCTGAGGGGTACAATCGCCATAAGCAAGAACACAGCAACTGTGCTTTCTGCAGCAGCACATCCAAGCCAGGATAGAGGCAGAGAAATTGCTGTACCACTAGGTTGAGAACGTGAGCCATGCAAGGCACGTGTGAAGCTGCTGCCACCAGGTTTGCACAGTTATCACACACAACCTTCTCTGACTCCAGGTTCAGTGGAGACAGCCATTGCTCTAACTCGGTCTAAACAGCTGTCCATAACTCTTGAGCTGTGTGAGTGCGATCTCCAGGGCATATTAATTTAAACACTGCCTGATTGTGGTGAGCACTAGCTGCACAGTACAGAGGTGGAAGGATTCTCTGTACACTGTTGAAATGCATGTCTCCTTAAGGGAGATGTTAATGTGGCAGGTGGAAGCCCTAGAGGAGGTGGAGGATCCTTGGGGATTCCAATACTTGTAGAGCAGCCCCTTGACCGCCTGCCCCCACAGCCACCAGAGTCACCAGGTGCCCAGTCAGCGAGAGGTAACCCAAGTTTGCTTGTCCAAGTGTCAGTGGTGAAATGCACCCTGGCAGAAATAGATTTTTTCTGGGAACAGGGGATGTTGTCTGCAACATACTGGTGTAACACAGGCACAGTCTTTTTAGAGAAGTAATGGCAATTGGGCAACTGGTAGTGGGGGACTGCGATTGCTATCAACTTTCGGACACTATCTGTGTCCACCAGGTGCAAAGGCAGCATTTTAATGGCCAACAGATTGGAGATGGTTGAGTTCAGTTGTGGCTGAGGATGTAGTGCTTGTCGTGGTTGCATCACTCCGTGTCTGTGCTGCAATCTGGTATCTGAATCTCATCAGGATTACCTCCAGCCTCAGGCGTTAACTTCTGGTGATGAGGGCCTGGAATCTGCTCAGACCCTACTTTGTCTGGGCCCAGATCCAACATGAAAAAATTTTGGGCATTGGTGTAGATTATTTCCTCCTCTGAATTCTTTGAATTTTTGGAGCCCATGGAATAGAATGTGTGAGCAGCTCTGCAGGGTGGCCCATCCGTGGTTCACCACAGTCAGTTGGGCATTTGGAAATTTGTGACAGGGGTAATTGAGATGCCACTTCTGAGGATTGTACAGTGTATGATGTTAAAGGGCCACTGTCACCCCCCTCCAGCCGTTATAAACTAAAAGAGCCACCTTGTGCAGCAGTAATGCTGCATTCTAACAAGGTGGCTCTTTTAGTTTTGTGTTCAGGTATTACTAAAATAAAGCGCTTTGAAACTTTGCAAAAATACCTCTCTTTGTCCACGGAGGCGGGTCCTCAATCCCCAGCTTGAACGGTGCTCTGCCGTCACTCACATCTTCAGGGGCTTTCAGCGCCGCCCCCTCCACGCTGTTTTCTCTTCAAATCCGGCGCCTGCGCTGTGTAAATCTTTGTGGGGCAGGCGCAGTAAGCTCTGGCGGTCTGACGTCCCAGCCAGGCTTGGAGACTCCGCCTGTGCTGGCAGTGCGGCCACCCACCTCGGTAATCCCTGCCCCGCACTGTGTTATGCATTATGCACAGTGCGGGGCTAGGATTCCTGGGCATGCGCACTGCGTGTGTCAGACTGTCACCCAGGTCCCCCGCCTTACAGCCTCTGTCTATTCAGCTGATCGTCCCGGCACGATCAAAGCGCTTTATTTTAGTAATACCTGAACACAAAACTAAAAGAGCCACCTTGTTAGAATGCAGCATTACTGCTGCACAAGGTGGCTCTTTTAGTTTATAACGGCTGGAAGGGGTGACAGTGGCCCTTTAAGGTGGAGGAAGAAGAGGAGATGCAAGTTGATCCAGCGCTTGCCATCCACTGGAGCACATGCTCTTGCTGACCCTTATTTACAAGGCGTACTGCTGTGCAGCTGCTAAAGAAGGTCGAGAATCCCTTCTAGTAACAAAAGTTGTTAGTGGTCTTTGGATAGGAAGAGACGGTGTTTGTTCAGTTGAGCTTTCATTATTATTAACACCTAACCCACGTACACGTCAAGCACCAAGCCTATTCCCCCTTCCACCATGACCTCGCTTTTTCCCACTCAAATTGTATGTACCCTTCCCCTCTTTTAACCTACTGTTTCACAACCTTAGGAACACACCTGTCAGTCAGATGTCACTAAATGAACAATCACTATTTATTTCCTTCCTTTCCTTAGACCTAACGATTTCAATGAGCAAATGGGCCTCCTGATCCTCACTGCAACACAGTTTTAACCCAAACAATTTGGATAAGCAAATAGGGCTTCTTGGCTGGACCCCAATATTAAGCCTAATGATTTTGATGAGCACATGGGGCCTCCTGATTCCTCACTGAAACACAGTTTTAGCCTAAACAATTTGGATTAACAAATAAGTCACTGATAAAGTACTGGAGGGTAGATATGTGTCACTACGCTTAATGGCGTCAGTGATGTAAAACCCAGAGTACTTTCCTCCAGCACACAACGTGCTGTGAGGTTTAAGCTAAGTTGCATAATGGACTGGGTTTTTTGATGTGGACATCCATAGACTGGATGCGAGGGTGTCCACCTTATCTTCACTTGCAGAGCCGACACCGCAGTGTGATGACAGGACCTGTGTGATGTCACAGTCATGTGTTCAGTCACATGGGGGAAGAATCACATTATCTGGGTTTTAAATAGCTGAGCTCCAAAGGCCGTCTTTGGTAAGCAAGACTGGACAGAGGATTCTCCAGTGGTTTGTGTCTTGTGGAGAAAAGACTGAACCTGTGTTGCTCCAGAGCTGGATGTTACCTGCAACGCATGGACTCTGTTGCAGCATTTTGTTTTCTTTGTTGTTTTTCTGGTTTTGCTTGAAGGGCTGTGTTTACTTTCCCTTTCTTGTTGGTTTATGCTGCCATATAATAAACCAACTGAAGGCTTAAACAGTGTACCTGTTTTCTACCTACGTGTACTGCCAAGTGGGTTGAACTACCACACCCTATATTAAGACTAATGATTATGAGGAGCAAATGGGGCCTCCTGATTCCTCACTGCACCACAATTTTAGCCCAAACTATTTGGATTATAAAACAGGGCCTCCTGGCTAAACCACTATATTAGGACTAACAATTTTGATGAGTAAATGGGGCCTCCTGATTCCTCACTGCAACAGTTTTAGCCCAAATATTTTGGATTAGCAAATATTGCCTCCTGCCTGAACCTCTTTATTAGGACTAATGATTTTGATGAGCAAATGGGGCCTCCCGATTCCTCACTTCAACAGTAGTTTTCCTCCACATATGGGGTATGAACATGCTCAAGAGAAATTGTACAACAGATTGTGGGGTCCATTTTCTCCTGTTACGCTTGTAAAAAAAAATTATGGGTAAAATAACATTTTTGGTGAAAAAATATGATTTTATTTTCCCAGCTCAACATTATAATTTTCTGTGAAGAACCTGAGAAATCGAGGTGCTAACAAAACATCTAATCTAGTTTCCAAAATGGAGTCACTTGTGGGGCATTTCCAATGTTTAGGCTCTCCAAACGAAACATGGCATCAGCTCTCAATTACAGCCAATTTTGCGTTCCAAAAGTCAAACGCTGTTCCTTCCCTTTCAATCCCTGCCCCAGTAGGCAAGGGCTGGAAATTCCAGCAACATAATGATCGTCAGCACTCATCCATTTTAGTTAAAAATTGGTTAGCAAAGAATGTTCGCCTGTTGCAATGGCCAAGCCAATCACCTGATTTAAACCCTATAGAGAACCTTTGGGATGAGTTAGGGCGAAGAGTTGGGGCCCGCAACCATAGCAGTAAAGATTAATTGCTTGCAGATTTGCCAATGGAATGGAGCAAGATCCCTTAGGATGTCTCGAATACCCTAGTGGCTTCAATGCCCGTAGGTGTGGTGCAATAATTAAAGCAAGAGGTTATGCTATAAAATACTAAGTTATGGTATTGTAAACAATGAATTACTCTGTTTGTGGTGATCAATAAATAGTATATGCAAAACTTTTGTCAGTCAGTTTTATTTAATTAAATGACCATACCTATATTCTAAATCATTTGGGTTAAAATTAAGGTCTTGCATGATGACAGCTTCATGCACTTTTAATTCATTACCAGGATAATGGCATCACAACAACCATACAGAAGAAATCACACTTTAAAAAAAAGCAACACTGTATATATGTCCCCCATCCTGGTATACAGTATATGTTCCCCATCCTGGTATACAGTTGTATGCACACTGACATCAGCTGCTGGCCCACAGCTGTCTGCTTAGCCTTTGCTGGTTATTGAATATAGTGGGGAGTCGGGACCCCACATCATTTTTGGGGGGGTCTCCCCTATAATAACCAGTAAACGCTATGCAAATAGCTGTGAGCTGATATTAATAGCCTGGGAACCTTTCTGGATATTGAACCGTTCCCAGAGTATTAACATCAGCCCCAGCCGTCAGGATTTGCCTCAACCGATTATGAAAATTATGGAGGACCTCACACAGTCTTTTTCATTTATTCAATAAATACATTGCACAGCAAAATACACACACACACACACACTAACTGCCCTTTGTCACACTGACATCTTTTATTATAATGCACAGGTGCCGGCTGATGAGAGTGCTAATTCTAACCTTAACCCTAATTCCAACCCTAACCCTAATTCTAACCCTAACCCTAATTCCATCCAAATAAAAATAAATATAATTTCTTTATTTCATTATTTTCCCTATCTATGGGGGTGATAAAGGGGGGGGTTATTTACTATTTTTTTATTTTGATCACTGTGATATGGTCTATTACAGTGATCAAAATGTACCTCCAATGAATGAAAGAATTGGAGGATCGTGGAGCCCATCGGAGAAGATGGACGGACACCGGGACTCAGGAGGTATGGGGGTGGACTCGGAGCACGGCGAGCGGAGGACAGGATAGAGGGGAGAGGTGGGCAGGGGAGGACAGGACGGAGGGGAGGAAAGACTGATGGCAGCGGCAGATCACCGCCATCAGTCAGTGGCAGGGGCAGATCGCGGTCTCCAGCCATGGCCAATGATATTGCAGCATCGGCCATTGCTGGATTGTAATATTTCACCAAATTTCATTGGTGAAATATTACGATTGCTCTGATTGACTGTTTCACTTTCAACAGCCAATCAGAAATTATCGTAGCCACGGGGGGGCAAAGCCACCTCCCCTGGGCTCAAGTACAACTCTTCCAGTACCTGCAGGACGGGTGAAATTTCAGTTAACCCTTTCACCCGACCTGCAGGAAAGCTGTTGGATTGGCACCGACTTTCATGACGCATATGCTGTGTCACAGGTCGGGAAGGGGTTAATACAGGTAATAGAAATGTTACACTAGTCCTACCCGTGTGCCTCATATTAATGGTCTTGTTGCTGAAAAATATATTCTTTTTTTTCTGCTAATGATTTTTTCCAGGCTACAGGGCATGCGGTGCCTCGAAGAAATCCCTGTCTCCTGTCTTCATTGTAATACTTACCCCTCCTATCAGTGTCAATTACAGCCCCGGAATCCTGCGCCTCCACCCTGCACATGTCTATCACCTGTATGCCCTGTAGTGCAGTGTTTACTGCATGTTTTGGGGGACACTTGCTTGGCAACGGGATGAAGGCACACAAGCACCTTTTCTCACTTAAACATGTGGTTTATTATAAACTCAGCATAAACCATTGTAGGCCATGTTACACATCACAATCGAAATTGCAGTCACTAAACACGCTGAAATTCTTTGTCAAGTTACCGTGGGCGATCGCACGCCATGCCAATGTCTCTCACAACTTTATTCCATTACTTGCAACCACTACACATGCTGTACCTTACTTCGTCCAGTTACCATGGGTGACCGCACAGTTCATTCTCTGACCCTCATCAGTTCACACAGTCCCCCATACTCTGGGTTACCTTCCAGGAGCTCGGCTCCACATGCTGAATCCTTGTTGTCATGATCTGGGTCAGAGTTTGCTTTCTGTTTCTCCTACTCCGGCCTGGTGATAGTGGGCACCCTGGGATCATGGCCACCCGTAGTGCGATCGTTAGGTTGTTTTAGTGGTCCTCATTGGCCTCAGATGTGGTTAGATTTGTGTCCTTCTGTTTTGTATGTGCCCATGCAAAGAACTCGCTTAATCGGGGAATTGGTGCCATTGCCAATTCCTGATAGACCTGTCCATGGACTTTATCACCGATCTTCCCCCTTCTAATGGAAAAACTGTCATTTGCGTGGTGCTGGACAGATTTAGTAAGCAGCCGCATTTTGTGCCTTTGTCAGGTTTGCCGAATGCTGAGACGCTTGCTAAGTTGTTTGTGGAACATGTGGTGCGATTGCATGGTGTGCCTTTGAATGTGGTTTCAGACAGAGGGGTGCAGTTTGTGTCCAAGTTCTGGAGGGCTTTTTGTAAAAGGTTGGGTATCTGTTTGACCTTTTTTTCTGCTTACCATCCTGAGACTAATGACAGAGAGAACCAATTTCTCTGGAACAAATTTTGCAATGTCTGGTCATGGCTCAGCAGGATGATTGATGTTCCTCTTTGCCTTTGGCTGAGTTTGCATTTAATAATCGCATTAATCAGTCCACTGGTACCTCGCCTTTCTTCTGTAACTATGGCTTTCACCTTCATTTTGGGGAATTTTCCTGACTGGATTTGGGATGTCCTGGGGCTGATTTTGCGGTTCAACGGCTGGTGGAGGTGTGGCAGGAAGTTCAGAAGAATATTAGTGGGGCTCAAGGTAAATATAAATTCTTTGCTGACAAAATAATGATCTGTAGGGCCCGTATTCCGGGTTAGGAATAAGGTATGGTTGTCTACCCGAAATATAAAGCTCAAGATTCCTTCAGCTAAGTTGGGGCCTAAGTTCATTGGCTCTTAAAAGATTATAGAGGTGGTCAACCTGGTGTCCTTTCATTTACATCTTCCTCCTCCTCTTTCCGGAATCCCAATGTGTTCCATAAAGCTCTTTTGAAACCACTTGTGTCGGTGGAAGGCCAGAATGAATTTGAGGTGGAACGGATTGTGGACTCCCTCATGGTCTGTCGTTCCCTCCAGTATCTTATTAATTGGAAGGGTTACGGTCCTGAAGACCGGTCCTGGGTTCCAGCTCAGATGGTCCGTGCGGATCGAGTGGTCCAGGTCTTTCACACTCGCTATCCTGGGAAACCTGGGGGTCCCCCTTCAGAGGAAGGTAAGGTCATGATCCGGGTTGGAGTTTGCTTTCTGTTTCTCCTACTCTGACCTGGTCATGGTGGGGTTAACTATTTCTGCCTCTCTTTGATTTGGGAGTGGCTATTTCTTGGTGATCTTGCTCGCAGCTTGTGTTAATGATAGTTTTGGGCTTGCTGGGGCTGCTAACCTGTTAAATCCCAGTGTTCCTTTTGCCTCTGACCTCCCTTACCAGTGCCTGACCTGTCTCCTGTACCTGATCTAGTGTGACTCTGGTGTGTATCCCCTCAGTTTTTGACTCGGCTTTAACTCTGACTTCGTCTCCTGTCTCCCATTTTTGCTATCACACGTTTGTCTGGCATTTGACCTACTGGCTTACTCTGACTCCGTTCTCTGTCTCATGTCTCTGGTATCTTTGCTCCTGGCTGGTTCTGACCCTCGGCTTGTGTTTTGACTACGAGTCCTGTTTTCCCCTTTAAACTATACTCTTACCGACCGTTACTGACTTGGCTCGTTTTGACCACTCTCTGTCGCCACCTGGTGGCGCGGTGACGCGCGCACTGTGCTGCGGTGCGGCAAGTGCAACAAGTGCGACCTCTTTTTCTCTCACCCACTCCCCGTCGTGGAGTCTGCATATACCTGCATTGCTGCAGCGTGACACTTGTCAGTCTTATGTCCCCAGGGGAAGCTGCCTAACTGGGATCACTGTCCCAGGCGATGACTTGCTTCACAGGCCACCTGACAGTTCCAAACCCTCATAAGGTCGGTAGCTTCACCAATGCAGTTAGCGTTACAGACTCTGCAGGTACGTGGTCCCCATGTGCAATTCAGGAATCCGGTCCACTCTCAGGCCCTTCCAACACACAGAGACCTGTCCTCTTTCAGGACCTTACAACACAGACCATGTGACAACACCACAGTCACATTATGTAGCTGAAACCAGCTCCATAGGCGGAAGGTGTGTGTGGTTAGCCAGTCCTGCCCAGCTCTCCAACTAACCCTGTAAGCCCCCTTAGTATAAACAAAAACAAGGCTCGTGGAACTACAGGTCCCAGAACAGCATTTCAGGCTTACAGCGCAGAGGATCTCCTCCTCTGCGACACATACCAGCCATTTACGACAATGCTGGTCACTGTCTCACAGCCCATATTAATACAGTCATGGTCAAAAGTATTGACACCCCTGCAATTCTGTCAGATAATACTCATTTTCTTCCTGAAAATGATTGCAAACACAAATTATTTGGTATTATTATCTTCATTTAATTTGTCTTAAATGAAAAAACACAAAAGAGAATGAAGCAAAAAGCAAAACATTGATCATTTCACACAAAACTCCAAAAATGGGCCAGACAAAAGTATTGGCACCCTCAGCCTAATACTTGGTTGCACAACCTTTAGCCAAAATAACTGCGACCGACCACTTCCGGTAACCATCATTGAGTTTCTTACAATGCTCTGCTGGAAATTTAGACCATTCTTCTTTAGCAAACTGCTCCAGGTCCCTGATATTTGAAGGGTGCCTTCTGCAAACTGCCATTTTTAGATCTCTCCACAGGTGTTCTATGGGATTCAGGTCTGGACTCATTGCTGGCCACCTTAGAAGTCTCCAGTGCTTTCTCTCAAACCATTTTCTAGTGCTTTTTGAAGTGTGTTTTGGGTCATTGTCCTGCTGGAAGACACATGACCTCTGAGGGAGACCCAGCTTTCTTACACTGGGCCCTACATTATGCTGCAAAATTTGTTGGTAGTCTTCAGACTTCATAAGCCATGCACACGGTCAAGCAGTCCAGTGCCAGAGGCAGCAAAGCAACCCCAAAACATAAGGGAACCTCCGCCATGTTTGACTGTAGGGACCGTGTTCTTTTCTTTGAATGCCTCTTTTTTTTCTCCTGTAAACTCTATGTTGATGCCTTTGCCCAAAAAGCTCTACATTTGTCTCATCTGACCAGAGAACATTCTTCCAAAACGTTTTAGGCTTTTTCAGGTAAGTTTTGGCAAACTCCAGCCTGGCTTTTTTATGTCTCGGGGTAATAAGTGGGGTCTTCCTGGGTCTCCTACCATACAGTCCCTTTTCATTCAGGCGCCGACGGATAGTACGGGTTGACACTGTTGTACCCTCGGACAGCAGAGCAGCTTGAACTTGTTTGGATGTTAGTCAAGGTTCTTTATTCAAATCCGCACAATCTTGCGTTGAAATCTCTTGTCAATTTTTCTTTTCCGTCCACATCTAGGGAGGTTAGCCATAGTGCCATGGGCTTTAAACTTCTTGATGACTCTGCGCACGGTAGACACAGGAACATTCAGGTCTTTGGAGATGGACTTGTAGCCTTGAGATTGCTCATGCTTCCTCACAACTTGGTTTCTCAACTCCTCAGACAGTTCTTTGGTCTTCTTTCTTTTCTCCATGCTCAATGTGGTACACACAAGGACACAGGACAGAGGTTGAGTCAACTTTAATTCATGTCAACTGGCTGCAAGTGTGATTTAGTTATTGCCAACACCTGTTAGGTGCCACAGGTAAGTTACAGGTGCTGTTAATTACACAAATTAGAGAGGCATCACTTGATTTTTCGACTAATGCCAATACTTTTGTCCACCCCCTTTTTATGTTTGGTGTGGAATTATATCCAATTTGGCTTTAGGACAATTCTTTTTGTGTTTTTTCATTTAAGACAAATTAAATGAAGATAATAATACCAAATAATTTGTGTTTGCAATCATTTTCAGGAAGAAAATGAGTATTATCTGACAGAATTGCAGGGGTGTCAATACTTTTGGCCATGACTGTAGGTCATATATGTCCCAGGGGCTGACAGATTCTCTTTGATGCGAGTGCTGAATTTCAGCCAAGCACAGAACTCGGCTATCTCCACTGATCACATTAAGAATGATTGAAATGGAGATGCACATGGTCAACCTCTGCTCCATTCAAAATGTGCTCTCTAGAGCTACGGTTATAGTGATCGGTGGAGATCAGAGGTCAGACTCACCCCCAGCGATCATGAAGCTATCAAAATATAATTTCACAAATAAGAGATCATTTCCAAATTTTAGAATAATCTTTTAACACTTCCTACGATTAATTTTCAAAGGGAGTAATATATAAATGACTTAATTCCACACATTGCGAGCATATTTCACTCTCTCCCACAGATTTAATAACACCACTTTTTATGAAGAGAACAATGTTTAGCTTACTATCGTTACAAGGTTTCAACCTTTGCTGACTTTATTTGTAAACTCACATTCTTACTTTTGCTTATTTTTTCAAAAAGTAATGTTACTCGAGTCACTAAGGCCATAGTTTATTCCTGGAGGACAACAGGTTTTTTTCCCTTTCAGATCAGAACAATAACCTCTCTGTACCTCTGTGTGTGGCCCAAAAGCCGTTCTCAAATCACTCTGTAATTCTGTACCAAACCCACAGCTCTGTGTTTAGAATCTCACATGGTAGGCTGCATTTCATTTGCAAGAATACCTGAATAGAAGTATAAAATGTGCTGGGAGTATGCATGGAATCTCTGTTACTTGGGATTGCTGGTTGGAGGCCAAAATAAAGTAAATGCTCTTTTAGCGACTATATGCAAAATTCTCATGTCCTTGAAGGTGACTTTATATTTCATCGTAATAAAGCAAGCAATTAAATATGTATACTAAAACTTAAAAGTAAAAGTAGAAAAAACAATCTTTAGATTCAGTGGGTGATGATTCGGTGGGTGATGATTGTCCTTATCTGCTTTGATAGTGATAGATATCACAGCCATGTGATGTGAAGGAGATATGCACCATTTAGACAAAGGTATTTACACACATCTTAGCTAAAGATGAGCGAGCACTAAAATGTTGAGTTGCTGGTTGTCAGAACCTACCGATTCCTAATACTCGAATGCTCTCTTCTAGTAACGAGTATAAAGGGAGTCAATGGGAAAGCCAACCTTTTTTCTCTCTGACCCTACAAAGAAGTCTGGGAGGCAGTGAAAATGTAGAAATGGATGGGAAAAGCGCTGAATGAAAGGAGAAAATCACGGGGAAGAAGCATCTCTGACTCCTAGATGGCTCCTGGAAAAAATGGTGTCAGGGTATGTTCAAACGTTCCTGATTTCCATCCTTTTTTTCTGCACTAAAAACCGCAGCTCTTGGCAGAAAACGCAGGTGCGTTTTTTGGTGCTTTTTTGGTGCGTTTTTGGTGCGTTTTTTGATGCGTTTTTTGATGCGTTTTTTAGTGCGTTTTTTAGTGCAGTTTTCTATGCAGAGTCTCTGTGTGTTTTCTAGGAAGTTTAGGGTTAATGGCTGAAAATACCCTAACCCTACCCCTAACCCTACCCCTACCCCTAACCCTACCCCTAACCCTACCCCTAACCCTAACCCTAACCCTACCCCTAACCCTAACCCTACCCCTAACCCTAACCCTATTCTAACCTTAGTGGAAAAAAAAAAATTCTTTATTTTTTAATTGTCCCTACCTATGGGGGTGACAAAAGGGGGGGGGGTCATTTACTATTTTTTTTATTTTGATCACTGAGAGATTATATCTCAGTGATCAAAATGCACTTTGGAACGAATCTGCCGGCCGGCAGATTCGGCGGGCGCACTGCGCATGCGCCCGCCATTCTGGAAGATGGCGGCGCCCAGGGAGAAGACGGCCGGACGGACACCGGGAGGCCGGGTAAGTATAGGGGGGAGATGGGGCTACGGGGGGGGGGGGCGTCGGAGCACGGGGGGGTGGCATCGGAGCATGGGGGGTGGGATTGGGGTACGGGGGGGCAGCCACACTGCAGCGGTTCTGCACCACAAACCGCAGTAAAACCCGCAGATATTTTTTTCACTGCGGGTTTGACCTCACAATGGAGGTCTATGGATGCAGAACCACTGCAGTTTCGCAAAAGGAAGTGACATGGTACTTCTTTTTTACCGCAGCAATTCAGTGCGTTTTTTTTTTAGAATTTCAGGATCATGTGCACAGTGGTTCCTGTTTTCCATAGGGTACAGTGTACTGTACCCTGCATGGAAAACAGCTGCGGAACCGCAGCGGCAAAACCGCTGCGGTTCCGCAGTAAAAAACGCACTGTGTGAACATGGCCTCACACTTTTAATCCACTTTAAGGACAGACAATAAAACATTTCAAACCGACGAGAAATCGCATTTTACAGGAGAAAAACATTAAGAAACATCTTTTCCTGTACAATGACTTGTATATAATATTATACAATTCTAAAAGGATTTAAACAATATATAATTTAACTAAACCAAAACTGATTTTTTTAACTAAAAATAGGAAATTTCAGTTTAATTTATGAAGGAAGCAAGAACTGCCAAATATTAGGGACTCCAAAGGACTCAGAAACACTGTAATCATTATTAGACATTGATAGCACCATGCCAGATCCCTGCCCTGACAGGCAGAGTCGGCGGCGTGTCTCTACACTCAACCATGCTGCAGATGGTTCTTTCCTTCCATGTGCTTGGCATGCTTCTGTTCCTCTATCCATGTCCTTAGGTCTTGCACGCGTGCGCTCCCACCCTCTTAAAGGGCCAGCATGTGCACTGGCTATTTCCTCCCCAGCCAATGGCTATGAAAAACTATGTATATATTGCTTTCTCCCCACTGGGGAGGTGCCTGAGCAACCTTACTGTTTCAGTCTATGTTGTGCAAGGTCGCATACCAGTGCAAGTCCTGCCTGCTGTACACTAAGGGCAAATCCTGCCTTTTGTACTCCAAGTACAAATCCTGCCTGTTGTACTCCAAGTACAAATCCTGCCTGTTGTACTCCAAGTAAAAATCCTGCCTGTTGTACTCCAAGTACAAATCCTGCCTGTTGTACTCCAAGTAAAAATCCTGCCTGTTGTACTCCAAGTACAAATCCTGCCTGTTGTACTCCAAGTGCAAATCCTGCCTGCTGCACTCTGAAGCAAATCCTGCCTGCTGCACTATGAAGCAAATCCTGCCTGCTGCACTCTGAAGCAAATCCTGCCTGCTGCACTATGAAGCAAATCCTGCCTGCTACACTCTGAAGCAAATCCTGCCTGCTGCACTCTGAAGCAAATCCCACTTGCTGCACTCTGACACAAACTCTCTCTCTGACACAAACTTTGTCTACTGCACTCTGATGCAAACTTGGTCAGCTGCACTCGGATGCAATCTCTGCCTGCTGCTCTATCCAATCTGTCCTTTGCGTCTAGCTGCTGCGCGACCGTTGGTCTGTCCTGGAATGGCACCTGGCGTTCATCGGGAGCCAAGTCTAGCCTCACCATCAGAGGCGCTAGTGAATAGTCAGGTGTTCACTTAGTCACGCCCCTCCAGCCTCTTCGCAGTCCATGGCACAGTGGTTCCACAAACCACCATTGTGACAGACATAAAGGTCCTCATACATATGCTGTTCAAATTGTCATGTATTGCTACTCCTAGACTCATAAAAGCTATGCACTTTTGAGGGCTATATACCAGCGAAATGTTCTACAGACCACGGAATATTCTATGGATGAGCAGTATATTAACGATAACATTTTTAACAAGTTTTTTGAGGGTTCTATTCCAACAAAATATAATCAGAATAGTCTATGGGTGAGCAATATAATACCGATAAATGCTTGAACAAAATTCTTGAGGTTTATACACCACCGAAATCTACCAGAGAATATGTAAAAGTCTATGTTAGGAGTCGAGTTTCCTCTGCTGCACAGGGGGAATCTCGATCCGTCTCCGCTGCGGTCTCCCATTCTCCTCCAGCCGCAGTGGAGCCTGCTCAGCAGGGACGTCGATCCCAGCGTCTCGCTCAGTCTGACTCTGTGAGAAGAGTTACTGCTGCTTCTCCAGCTTCTGCCTTTAAAGCCAATACTGGTCAGCAGCGAGTGGACTTCTCTGGGACTAAGTCCTTGTCTGCGCACACTGAGCATGCCCAGGGCAAGATCTCCCGTTGGAGATCGAGGGTCATGTGCTCAGACTCTGCAGCGCATTCTATTGGTCCTCTTGGCAGGTCTTGGAAGGGCAAAGTTTCTGTGGCCGCTTCCTGTCCTGCAGCTATATAAACTGCGCATGACCGCACGGCCATGCGCTAGTGTACAACTTTATACGTGTGTTTGTTGTGAGTGCAAGTCGTCCTTTAAATACCCCTACCCTACTGTATGATTGTTCGCGTATGGTGTATGGCTGCTATCTAGCGCCCGACTTAACACTCAACGTGTCACACACGTGTTAGCGTCCTCTGCTGTGACCGCCAGTGCGGCGCCACGCGCCTGTGTGCGCTTCCTGACCCATGTCTGGGTACTTAGTGGTGCCTGCCAGCACGGCACAGTTTGCACTTCGGTGCCTCTATTGTATATACTTTTCACACCCAGTTGTGGTGTAGTGCCAGCAAGGGTCTAATCGGACTACTATCCCTGTTGGGGTCTAGTTCGCTGACCACTTGCTCGCGCTCTATGTGCGGTACCGCGATCCTGTGACGCAACAGGATCGCTTTCTTCACGCTGGGTGAGGTTTAACCCACGCGTGTATACTTATGAGTACCGCCATATCGTCTGTCATGTCCTAGCAGCAGGTTTCACCTGCACGGTGGACCCCGGACTGCGAACGCATCCATTACATCTCTCTTGGTGCGTTCCGCCAGTCCTAACATTACACTAGCGCCAGGGTCTGGCTAGTGATGACAGACATAGAGCAATCTCTGCAGCATATCCAGCAGCTGGAGGGTAGGTTGGCGGCTCTCGAGAGCGCGACCTCAGCTGTGGATGTTACTGCAGTAGCTGTACAGGCTGCCAGCGTGGCTGCAGCTACTATGTCCATTGCCACCCCTGTTCCGACATTATCTCACCTCCCGCTGCCAGAAAAATTTTCTGGTGATAGCAAGTTTTGTAGGGGATTTGTGAGTCAGTGCTCTATTCATCTCGAGCTCCTGGCTACACGTTTTCCCACAGAGCGGGCTAAGGTGGGATTTATTTTGTCTCTATTGTCGGACAGGGCGTTGGAATGGGCTACGCCGCTGTGGGAGCGTGGCGATCATGTGGTGCAGAGTGCTCCGCTGTTTCTGAGCGCTCTGACACAGGTCTTTTTAGGACCTGAAGTCACCCATGATACTGCGCTCCAATTGCTGGCATTAACTCAGGGTGAGTCCTTGGTCAGTCATTTTGCCGTCCAATTCCGCACCTTAGCATCTGAGCTGGATTGGTCGGATAAAGCTCTTATCCCCATATTTTAGAGGGGCTTGGCTGACCACGTAAAGGACGCTCTGGCCACTAGGGAGATTCCTGCCACACTGGAGGAGTTAATAACTGTCTCCACTCGAATTGACCTCCGCGGAGGTTAGAGCGAGCCCAGTGTAGGCAGAGGTTTCGGCTGGCTCCTACTTTTGCCAAACCTCTTGAATTTCCAGTCCTGGTTCCTGAGTCACATGAGGCCAGGGAGGTGTCACAAGCAGGATCTAAGTCCCGGACCGCTTGTGCACTCAGGGTCTGTCATGTTTGCCAGCAGTCAGGACATCTAGCCACCAGATGTCCTCAGCGGTCGAGGAAACGTCAGCGTCTAGTGGTAGTTGGTGGAGGTACACTAGACACGGCGACGTTTGCCTCTAAGTTGTCCTTTAAGGGGACAATTACTATTGGCTCATTTTCCCACTCGGTAGAGCTCTGCGTGGATTCTGGGGCGGAGGGCAACTTTATGTCTTCTGCCTTCGCCCAACGTCACGCAATACCCTTGGTTATGCTTGCTCAACCAGTAACGGTGTGAGTGGTGAATGGGTCGACATTGCCCTCACAGATAACACACCAGACCATCCCTTTTACTCTGTCCATGTCGCCATCTCATCAGGAGATAATTTCTCTGCTCGTCATTCCGGAAGGAATTGATGAGATCCTGTTGGGAATACCTTGGCTACGGTACCACTCTCCTCATATCGAGTGGTCCTCAGGCAGAATTCTGGGTTGGGGTGAATCTTGTGGGGGTAGGTGTCAGAGGGAGTGCGTTCAGGTTGCTACTACTGAGGTATCCGCAGATCTATCCTCTCTCCCCAAGCAGTATTGGTCATATGCAGACGTATTCTCCAAAAAGGCGGCGGAGACCCTTCCGCCCCATCGCCCCTATGACTGTCCTATTGACCTCTTGCCTGGTGCTGAGCCTCCCCGGGGTCGAGTCTATCCGCTATCTCTCCCGGAGACGGAGGCAATGTCACAGTACATACAGGAAAATCTGGCAAGAGGGTTCATCAGGAAGTCAGTGTCACCTGCTGGGGCAGGATTCTTCTTCGTGCAGAAGAAGAGTGGGGAATTGCGTCCATGCATAGACTACAGGGGTCTTAACGCCATCACCGTTAAGAATAAATACCCTTTGCCTTTGATATCTGAACTGTTCGATAGGCTTCGGGGAGCAAGGGTATTTACTAAATTAGATCTGCGGGGTGCTTACAACCTGATTCGCATCCGTGAGGGGGACGAATGGAAGACGGCTTTTAACACCAGGGATGGGCACTATGAATATCTGGTGATGCCCTTTGGGCTCTGTAATGCCCCAGCCGTTTTCCAAGACTTTGTGAACGATATCTTCCGGGATATGCTTTCCACCTCGGTCGTAGTCTATCTGGATGATATTCTCATCTACTCTCCAGATATTGACTCCCACCGGAGAGATGTTTGCAAAGTCTTCAACCTCCTACGGGCAAACTCCCTCTATGCCAAGTTGGAGAAGTGCATGTTTGAGCAGGAGTCCTTACCTTTCCTAGGCTACATCATCTCAGCCCAGGGATTGGCTATGGATCCTGCCAAACTACAGGCTGTTATGGACTGGCAGGAACCTCATTCTCTTAAAGCGGTGCAGCGCTTTATGGGGTTCATCAATTATTATCGCCAGTTCATCCCGCATTTCTCAACTTTGGTAGCTCCCTTGGTTGCCCTCACCAAGAAGGGGGCAAATCCTAAATTGTGGTCTGAGGAGGTCTCCAAGGCCCTTATCTCTATAAAGTCACACTTCGCTAGCGCTCCCATACTTCATCGCCCCGATGTTGATAAGCCATTTATCATGGAGGTGGATGCCTCTTCTGTTGGTGCTGGAGCAGTCCTCTTCCAAAAGGATGCTCAAGGTCGGAAGCATCCTTGCTTCTTTTTCTCCAAGACCTTCGCACCAGCAGAGAGGAATTATTCCATCGGGGACAGGGAGTTGCTAGCCATGAAGTTGGCTTTCTCGGAGTGGAGACATTTCTTGGAGGGAGCACGTTTTCCCTTCCAAGTCTTCACAGATCACAAAAATTTGGTGTATCTGCAGACAGCTCAGCGGTTGAATTCTCGCCAGGCCAGATGGTCCTTGTTCTTCTCCCGGTTTCATTTCACCCTCCATTTCCTTTCTGGGGAGAAGAACATTCGGGCCGATGCTCTCTCTCGCTCCGTTGTGTCATCTGCGGAGGAGGAGGAGGAGCCTCGGCTTATTGTCCCCACCGAGAGTTTGAGAACTGTGGCCCCAGTTTCGCTGGAGTCTGTGCCCCCGGGCAAGACTTTTGTTCCATCTAGTTTGCGGCCGGAGGTTCTCTCTTGGGCGCACTCGTCCAGGGTGGGTGGACATTTTGGTACTAAAAGGACATCTGAGTTACTGGCGAGGACATACTGGTGGCCGCATATGGCTCGTGATGTCGCGGAGTACGTTCGGGCGTGTGTTTCTTGCGCCAGGAACAAGACTCCTCAGCAACGGCCAGCTGGTTTGCTTTACCCTCTGCCCGTGGCTGACAGGCCCTGGGAGATGGTCGGGATGGACTTTGTGGTGGGCTTACCCAAGTCTCGTAATTGCACCATTATCTGGGTGATCACCGACCATTTCTCCAAAATGGTGCATTTGGTGCCTCTTCCACGGCTACCATCTGCACGGGCATTGGCTGTCTTGTTTATCAAGCATATCTTTCGCTTACACGGTATGCCAGACAAAATTGTTAGTGACCGGGGTCCCCAGTTTGCATCTCGATTCTGGAGGGAGCTATGTCGTTTACTCAGTATTGAGTTAAATCTCTCTTCGGCATATCATCCCGAGACGAATGGGTTGGTAGAAAGGGCCAACCAGACCTTGGTCACATATCTGCGACATTTTGTTTCTGCCAGACAGGATGACTGGGCATCCTTGCTACCGTGGGCAGAGTTTGCACTTAACAATGCCGTAGCCGACTCCACCGGTCAGACTCCATTCCTCTTAAATTACGGCCAGCATCCGCGTGTTCCAGTGCCCATGCCTGTGTCTTCCGCTGATCCCAGGGTGGCAGACTGGGCTGTGGAGGCACGGGACATTTGGGATCGCACGCAGGATGCCATTCGGGCCTCCAAGGAGAGAATGAGGTCCTCCGCCGATGTTCATCGGCGCCCTGCTCCGACTTTTGTCCCTGGCGACTTGGTGTGGCTCTCCGCCCGTAACATCAGGCTGCGAGTTGAGTCCACTAAGTTTGCTCCTCGCTACTTGGATCCCTTCAAGGTTCTCGAACAGGTTAATCCTGTGGTCTACCGCCTGGCTCTTCCTCCACGCTTGGGTATCACCGACACCTTTCATGTGTCCCTCTTGAAACCCGTATACATGTCCCGGTTTTCCGAGTCATCTGCCGGGACATCGGGTTCGTCTACGGACGATTACGAGGTGAACGCTATTTTGGGGTGTAAGGTGGTACGCGGCAAAAAGTTCTATCTGGTGGATTGGAAGGGTTATGGTCCAGAGAACAGGTCATGGGAGCCTACTGAAAACATTCGGGCCCCACAGCTCATTGCTGCCTTCGAACGTAGCGAGGCCCAAGGAGGGGGGGGCCCTTGAAGGGGGGGTAATGTTAGGAGTCGAGTTTCCTCTGCTGCACAGGGGGAATCTCGATCCGTCTCCGCTGCGGTCTCCCATTCTCCTCCAGCCGCAGTGGAGCCTGCTCAGCAGGGACGTCGATCCCAGCGTCTCGCTCAGTCTGACTCTGTGAGAAGAGTTACTGCTGCTTCTCCAGCTTCTGCCTTTAAAGCCAATACTGGTCAGCAGCGAGTGGACTTCTCTGGGACTAAGTCCTTGTCTGCGCACACTGAGCATGCCCAGGGCAAGATCTCTCGTTGGAGATCGAGGGTCATGTGCTCAGACTCTGCAGCGCATTCTATTGGTCCTCTTGGCAGGTCTTGGAAGGGCAAAGTTTCTGTGGCCGCTTCCTGTCCTGCAGCTATATAAACTGCGCATGACCGCACGGCCATGCGCTAGTGTACAACTTTATACGTGTGTTTGTTGTGAGTGCAAGTCGTCCTTTAAATACCCCTACCCTACTGTATGATTGTTCGCGTATGGTGTATGGCTGCTATCTAGCGCCCGACTTAACACTCAACGTGTCACACACGTGTCAGCGTCCTCTGCTGTGACCGCCAGTGCGGCGCCACGCGCCTGTGTGCGCTTCCTGACCCATGTCTGGGTACTTAGTGGTGCCTGCCAGCACGGCACAGTTTGCACTTCGGTGCCTCTATTGTATATACTTTTCACACCCAGTTGTGGTGTAGTGCCAGCAAGGGTCTAATCGGACTACTATCCCTGTTGGGGTCTAGTTCGCTGACCACTTGCTCGCGCTCTATGTGCGGTACCGCGATCCTGTGACGCAACAGGATCGCTTTCTTCACGCTGGGTGAGGTTTAACCCACGCGTGTATACTTATGAGTACCGCCATATCTTCTGTCATGTCCTAGCAGCAGGTTTCACCTGCACGGTGGACCACGGACTGCGAACGCATCCATTACATCTCTCTTGGTGCGTTCCGCCAGTCCTAACAGTCTATAGATGAGCAATATAATAAAGATATATCTTTTAACAAGTTTCTTGAGGCTTATATAGTGACAAACTATACCAAGAAGATGTAATACCCTATAGATTAGCAATATAAAATCGATAAATTATGAAGACATTTTTTGAGGATTTTTTACCAACGAAATATACTCCAGACCACGGAATCATCTATGGGTGAGCAATATAATGCTGATAAACTTTTAAACAAATTTTTGGAGGGTTGTATACTGACGAAATGTACCCAAAAGCACGTAATACAACAGTGAATTCAGTTTTTTCACTCAGTTCTATTGCCATATATATATATATATATATATATATATATATATATATATACTGTATATATATATATATATATACACTGCTCAAAAAATAAAGGGAACACTTAAACAACAACATATAACTCCAAATAAATCAACCTTCTGTGAAATCTAACTGTCCACTTAGGAAGCAACACTGTTTGACAATCAATTTCACATGCTGTTGTGCAAATGGAATAGACAACAGATGGAAATTATTGGCAATTATCAAGACACCCTCAATAAAGGAGTGGTTCTGCAGGTGGGGACCACAGACCGCATCTCAGCATCAATGCTTTCTGGCTGATGTTTTGGTCACTTTTGAATGTTGGTTGTGATTTCACACTCGTGGTAGCATGAGACGGACTCTACAACCCACAAAAGTGGTTCAGGTAGTGCAGCTCATCCAGGATGGCACATCAATGCCAACTGTGGCAAGAAGGTTTGCTGTGTCTGTCAGCGCAGTGTTCTGAGGCTGGAGGCGCTACCAGGAGACATGCCAGTACACCAGGAGACGTGGAGGGGACCATAGGAGGGGAACAACCCAGCAGAAGGACCACTACCTCAGCCTTTATGCAGGGAGGAACAGGAGGAGCACTGACAGAGCCCTGCAAAAGACCTCCAGCAGGCCACAAATATGCATGTGTCTGCACAAACGGTTAGAAACCCACTCCATGAGGATGGTCTGACTGCCCGATGTCCACAGATGGGGGTTGTGCTCGAAGGCCAATACTGTGCAGGACGCTTGGCATTTGCCACAGAACACCAGGATTGGCAAATTCGCCACTGGCACCCTGTGCTCTTCACAGATGAAAGCAGGTTCACGCTGAGCACATGTGACAGACGTGACAGAGTCTGGAGACGCTATGGAGAGTGATATACTGCCTGGAACATCCTTCAGCATGACCGGTTTGACAGTGGGTCAGTAATGGTGTGGGGTGGCATTTCTTTGGAGGGCCGCACAGCCCTCCATGTGCTCGCCAGAGGTAGCCTGACTGCCATTAGGTACCGAGATGAGATCCTCAGACCTCTTGTGAGACCATATGCTGATGCGGTTGGCCCTGGCATTGAAGCTATGGACTGGCCCACCCATTCCCCAGACCTGAATCCAAATGAGCCTGATCTGGGACATCATGTTTTGCTCCATCCACCAACGTCACGTTGCACCACAGACTGTCCAGGAGTTGGCGGATGCTTTAGTCCAGGTCTGGGAGAAGATGCCTCAGGAGACCATCCGCCGCCTCATCAGGAGCATGCCCAGGCATTGTACAGTAGGGAGGTCATACAGGCACGTGGAAGCCATACACAATACTGAGCATCTTTTCCTAGTCATGAGACGTTTCCACTGAAGATGGATCAGCCTGTTATTTGATTTTCCACTTTGATTTTGAGTATCATTCCAAATCCAGACCTCCATGGGATATTAATTTTGATTTACATTGATAATTGTTATGTTTTATTGTTCTGAACACATACCACTATGCAACTAATAAAAATTTGCAACTGGTATATTTCATTTAAAGATATCTAGGATGTGGTATCGGTATTTTAGTGATCCCTTTATTATTTTTAACAGTGTATATATATATATATATATATATATATATATATATATATATATATAAAGTACAGACCAAAAGTTTGGTCACACCTTCTCATTTAAAGATTTTTCTGTATTTTCATGACTATGAAAATTGTAAATTCACACTGTAGGCATCAAAACTATGAATTAACACATGTAGAATTATATACTTAACAAAAAAGTGTGAAACAACCAAAAATATGTCTTACATTCTAGGTTCTTCAAAGTAACCACATTTTGCGTTGATGACTGCTTTGCACACTCTTGGCATTCTCTTGATGAGTTTCAAGAGGTATATATACAGTGGGGCAAAAAAGTATTTAGTCAGTCAGCAATAGTGCAAGTTCCACCACTTAAAAAGATGAGAGGCGTCTGTAATTTACATCATAGGTAGACCTCAACTATGGGAGACAAACTGAGAAAAAAAATCCAGAAAATCACATTGTCTGTTTTTTTAACATTTTATTTGCATATTGTGGTGGAAAATAAGTATTTGGTCAGAAACAAAATTTCATCTCAATACTTTGTAATATATCCTTTGTTGGCAATGACAGAGGTCAAACGTTTTCTGTAAGTCTTCACAAGGTTGCCACACACTGTTGTTGGTATGATGGCCCATTCCTCCATGCAGATCTCCTCTAGAGCAGTGATGTTTTTGGCTTTTCGCTTGGCAACACGGACTTTCAACTCCCTCCAAAGGTTTTCTATAGGGTTGAGATCTGGAGACTGGCTAGGCCACTCCAGGACCTTGAAATGCTTCTTACGAAGCCACTCCTTCGTTGCCCTGGCGGTGTGCTTTGGATCATTGTCATGTTGAAAGACCCAGCCACGTTTCATCTTCAATGCCCTTGCTGATGGAAGGAGGTTTGCACTCAAAATCTCACGATACATGGCCCCATTCATTCTTTCATGTACCCGGATCAGTCGTCCTGGCCCCTTTGCAGAGAAACAGCCCCAAAGCATCATGTTTCCACCACCATGCTTTACAGTAGGTATGGTGTTTGATGGATGCAACTCAGTATTCTTTTTCCTCCAAACACGACAAGTTGTGTTTCTACCAAACAGTTCCAGTTTGGTTTCATCAGACCATAGGACATTCTCCCAAAACTCCTCTGGATCATCCAAATGCTCTATAGCAAACTTCAGACGGGCCCGGACATGTACTGGCTTAAGCAGTGGGACACGTCTGGCACTGCAGGATCTGAGTCCATGGTGGCGTAGTGTGTTACTTATGGTAGGCCTTGTTACATTGGTCCCAGCTCTCTGCAGTTCATTCACTAGGTCCCCCCCGCGTGGTTCTGGGATTTTTGCTCACCGTTCTTGTGATCATTCTGACCCCACGGGGTGGGATTTTGCGTGGAGCCCCAGATCGAGGGAGATTATCAGTGGTCTTGTATGTCTTCCATTTTCTAATTATTGCTCCCACTGTTGATTTCTTCACTCCAAGCTGGTTGGCTATTGCAGATTCAGTCTTCCCAGCCTGGTGCAGGGCTACAATTTTGTTTCTGGTGTCCTTTGACAGCTCTTTGGTCTTCACCATAGTGGAGTTTGGAGTCAGACTGTTTGAGGGTGTGCACAGGTGTCTTTTTATACTGATAACAAGTTTAAACAGGTGCCATTACTACAGGTAATGAGTGGAGGAAAGAGGAGACTCTTAAAGAAGAAGTTACAGGTCTGTGAGAGCCAGCAATCTTGATTGTTTGTTTCTGACCAAATACTTATTTTCCACCATAATATGCAAATAAAATGTTAAAAAAACAGACAATGTGATTTTCTGGATTTTTTTTTCTCAGTTTGTCTCCCATAGTTGAGGTCTACCTATGATGTAAATTACAGACGCCTCTCATCTTTTTAAGTGGTGGAACTTGCACTATTGCTGACTGACTAAATACTTTTTTGCCCCACTGTATATATATATATATATATATATATATATATATATACGTATATATATATATATATTTCACTCTTTGTCTCATTGCAGCCATTTGGTAAATTAAAATAAAAGTTAATTTTTTTACATTAATGTACACTTTGCACCCCATCTTGACTGAATAAAACAGAAATATAGACATTTTTGCAAATGTAATGAAAAAGAAAAACTGAACTATCACATGGTCATAGGCATTCAGACCCTTTGCTCAGACGCTCATATTTAAGTCACATGCTGTCCATTTCCTTGTGATCCTCCTTGAGATGGCTCTACCCCTTCATTGGAGTCCAGCTGTGTTTAATTAAACTGATAGGACACTCCACCTATTCTAGTAGTATGCATTTTTTATAACTTTTTCTGTGATTAATGTCATAATAATTAAAAGTTAAGTTTTATTTGGGGTCTTTATAAGGGATTTTTGTTAGCCTCTGGCAAATTAGTGTAAAACATTAAACCCTCAGCTGACCCTGGACAGTTTTTTTTCTAAAGCTTTCATAAGGAAGCGTTGGAGGGGGCTAGGGCGGTAGTCATGGCTGAGAGTAATCCCTGTTATGGCTGTCAATCAGGCAACACAGCGTGCAGTAATCAGCGCACATACAGAGATCTGGCAATAACCAAAAACAATAGGACGAGCTCTGAGACGTGGAATCTCTGTAGACTGCAGTACCTGATCTATCCTCACACAACTATAAGCAGCAGTGGATTGCGCCTATCACTACCTATGCAACTCGGCACTGCCTGAGGAGCTGACTAGCCTGAAGATAGAAATACAAGCCTGACTTACCTCAGAGAAATACCCCAAAGGAATAGGCAGCCCCCCACATATAATGACTGTTAGCAAGATGAAAAGACAAACGTAGGAATGAAATAGATTCAGCAAAGTGAGGCCCGATATTCTAGACAGAGCGAGGATAGCAAAGAGAACTATGCAGTCTACAAAAAACCCTAAAACGAAAACCACGCAAAGGGGCAAAAAGACCCACCGTGCCGAACTAACAGCACGGCGGTGCACCCCTTTGCTTCTCAGAGCTTCCAGCAAAAGATAATAGCAAGCTGGACAGAAAAAACAGAAAACAAACTAGAAGCACTTATCTAGCAGAGCAGCAGGCCCAAGGAAAGATGCAGTAGCTCAGATCCAACACTGGAACATTGACAAGGAGCAAGGAAGACAGACTCAGGTGGAGCTAAATAGCAAGGCAGCCAACGAGCTCACCAAAACACCTGAGGGAGGAAGCCCAGAGACTGCAATACCACTTGTGACCACAGAAGTAAACTCAGCCACAGAATTCACAACAAATCCCTGTATCACACCCTGGCCTCTTCCCACAGTACAATAGTGCCTTTCCCTCAGCATACCTGCATTCTGGGTCTCTGTGCCATCAGGTTCCTCTCTGGGCTGCTGAAGGCTTCTTGTTGTTGGTATCACACAAAGAGAGACACAGTCCAGCTCAACTTTAACAACAAGTGCTTTACTGAGTTCCTTACACAGCATATCCTCATTCTTTCCAGCATCAACATCAGGTTTCACAACAGGCAACTCCTCTTCTGTCCCTGTCCTCCTCTCTCTCTCTGTCGCTAAGCTCGCTGTCGGGACAGACCATACCTTTCGATCCCTCAGCATCCTCTCTGCTCAGCCTTACTTCATTTGGGGACTCCCTCAGCCATTTCACCCTGGTTCTGAGGGTGCCGAGCCATGCAATAAGCTGCCACATGATGAGCGACCTGCCTCTACTGCTTAGCTTTTTCTAGCAACTGCAGTCCCACTAATACTGCACCTGGCCAGACATGCTATGTGGCTGGGCCTTTCACTTCTTCTAACGTTGCGTGGCACGATGTAGCCCAGGGCTGACTAGCCCAAGTGAGCTGCACAGGCACCCAGGCTCCAAGTGACTACTATCAGGAAGTCTTCCCTACTATATCCACTGTGCCGCTCCTATGTTTAACTATTTGCTACACAGAATACTTATTTACAACTAGGTCACTATAATGCCCCCATCTAATGCCCAAAAAGGAATACTGCACTTTCCCTATATAAATGCAGTACAGTGACAGCAATGCTACTTTACATAAATACACAGTCACATATACAGTAATAATAGAATTAAACGGGTTGGGGCGCACATCAGTCCTGGTAATGGTAACCCCTAATCAAAAACTGGCTGTCCCTCACCCAACAAATGAACCAAACGCTCATTCGTCGTTTAAAATGATCTTTTGGTTTGTACCATAGATCATCATTATCAGCACTGCAGCAACCTGTGCTGCCGAGAACAATGGCTGGCTATGCACACTGAACGGTATATTACAGATCATTCCATGTGCATCTGAAGCAGAGTTGATGTGGTAATAGGTTATTACATGGTGGCTATTTATTAATGCATTGTCAATAGACCCTTACACTAGATAGTTGGTCAGTCTTGGCGAAATAGGTGGGTTTGGTAAATATAAATCTAATATGTATGGTCAGCTTTTGTCAAAAACGGTTGTCTCTGTGATTTGGAGTTCCAGGGTTAACTAATTCAATGATAGTTTAACTAGAGGTCATTTTATCATTATATTTAGGTTTAACATTAGATTTTCTCCAGCAGGTATCTTATCTTTTAATAGGTATTGTTTGAAACAGAAGTCAGCTGTTGTACCCAGATGTATGCTCATTTTAAGAAAAGAAATCAGCCTCGATCTGTGACAATTGCAGAGTCTTGGACATTGTATGTGCTTTTCATCACCATTGTGTGCTGTTAGCTTCCAGTTACATACAGAATAACTAGCTGTTTACAACAAAAAAACACATTACCAACGAGATTACTCAGAGCTGGGGACAGAAGGTGTTCTGTGCAGAGTAAAATAATCTGCTCGAGTTGGTAGGGGAACTTGGCACATCGACCTTCCCTGATTTAAGAAATGGTGGAAATTGGCCAGAACTCAGATGTTATCTTGAATGTCCAAGATTTTACTTAGGACTTTCAAGAAGGAATTTTAAGAATAAAAGCCACATTCTGTAGATAAACGAAAGACAATCTTAGATGGCCTGAAGGGGTGACATTTAAATAGATTCATGTAAAATGAGGAAGGCGCACAAGACCTACAGTATCTATAACACTTTGTTGCTTTTGAAGAGTATTTGTCAATCTCCAACACTGAACTTAATTCATATTAGGGACTTAGCCTCTATATAATTCATAATTCATGCTTGTAGTTGAGATTTTACTTATTGCAATATATATTGTGGAAGATCGACTCACTCAGCTGCTTACAGCGGTAGACACAGGAACGTTTCTTCTGCTGGATTATTTAAATTGTAACGAGCTGGGTGGTGGAACCACTGTGCCAAGGCCCAAGGAAGATCTGGAGGGGTGTGACTAGGAGCCTCACCCAATCTGACCATGGACATGCAGCATTTAATGACACAGTGGTCCGTGGAGAGACAAGGGAGGTGATCCAGGTGCTACTCCATGACTGCCGTTGTGTAGATGGCAGCTGACCCCTAGGAATGGGTAGCCGGGATGGCCCAGGGGAATGTCTAACAGATATAGGCAGGCAGAGAAGATGACGGAGAGATGAGCACTGGCGGGTGCAGCTGGCTCGGCTGCCATTGAAAGAAGCACTGGCGGGTGCAGCAGACTCGGCTGCCACTAAAGAAAGCACTGGCGGGTGCAGCATGCTGAGAAGCAAGTACTGGGACCTGAGAACTGACAAGATTGTTAGGAACAAACGACACTGCATAGGTACCTCTATGATGGAGGAGGCGCTTCAAATAGTAAGAGACCTCCAGCTATTGGCTTTAGAGGAACGCGCATGGCTCCTTTAGAAAGAGGAAGTGTGCGTGCATGCACTCTAAGCACAGTGCCTGGAGACCTGCCAGGAGTGCACGCACACCGGGCAACAGCAGACCCGGAAGGAGCAGGACAAGAGCCTCGGCAGTGAGTACGCAGGTTTCTCTGCAGGGAGAGAGGGACTGCAGGTAGAGATGTGGGTACTACAGTACCCCCCTTATACCCCCTCTTTTTCAAGCCTGTCAGAAATTTCTCCAGGAGAAGAGGGGCATGGATATTCTCCCTGGGCTTCTAGGACCTCTCCTTGGGACCAAACCCCTCCAATCCACAAGAAAGAATGTCTTTCCTCTTACCTTCTTGGTGGCCAAAATGTTCTCTACCTCGAAAACATCCTTGATTTTTTCAATGGTCTGAAATTTCAATGATTAAAGACCTGAGGGTCTGAAATGCGTCTGCCTATCATCTCCCTAAGCTGGGGCTGTGACTATTATGCTGTTGTCTTATTTTTAATCTACTGTTCAAAAATGAATCAGTTTTACATTGCTCATCTATAGACTTTTACATATTCTTGGGTAGATTTCAGTGGTATATACAGGTCCTTCTCAAAAAATTAGCATATAGTGTTAAATTTCATTATTTACTATAATGTAATGATTACAATTAAACTTTCATATATTATAGATTCATTATCCACCAACTGAAATTTGTCAGGTCTTTTATTGTTTTAATACTGATGATTTTGGCATACAACTCCTGATAACCCAAAAAACCTGTCTCAATAAATTAGCATATCAAGAAAAGGTTCTCTAAACGACCTATTACCCTAATCTTCTGAATCAACTAATTAACTCTAAACACATGCAAAAGATACCTGAGGCTTTTATAAACTCCCTGCCTGGTTCATTACTCAAAACCCCCATCATGGGTAAGACTAGCGACCTGACAGATGTCAAGAAGGCCATCATTGACACCCTCAAGCAAGAGGGTAAGACCCAGAAAGAAATAGGCTGTTCCCAGAGTGCTGTATCAAGGCACCTCAATGGTAAGTCTGTTGGAAGGAAACAATGTGGCAGAAAACGCTGTACAACGAGAAGAGGAGACCGGACCCTGAGGAAGATTGTGGAGAAGGACCGATTCCAGACCTTGGGGAACCTGAGGAAGCAGTGGACTGAGTCTGGTGTGGAAACATCCAGAGCCACCGTGCACAGGCATGTGCAGGAAATGGGCTACAGGTGCCGCATTCCCCAGCGGCAGAGGCGCCTGACCTAGGCTACAGAGAAGCAGCACTGGACTGTTGCTAAGTGAATATAATAAGCCCAAACCGAAAAAAGTCATGTGAAACTTCTCCACCATGCTCACAACCCTAAGTAGGGGAGCCCAATTCAGAAGAAAGCCACTACCAATAACATGTAGGACACTCCCAATACTACATTATATAGAACGAAAAACTGGAGTAATTGTCCATAAAAAGTCAATTTTATTGAAAATGCAAAAATAATCCACAATATCAAAAACACAATAAATATTTGTACACCAAAAGGTATAAAAGACAAAAGAATGGCTATGGTAGCACAGATGGAAAACAGCGCGGAGTAAAACTGGTGCCAATTCTCATTATCATAAAGTGCATAGTGCTACAAAATCACTTAGGGGGAAAGGAGGCTGGGTATATCTGATCTAAAGAAATAAATGAATTACGTCCATGTGGACGGATCACGGAGCCTTGTACACAGGCTCCCACCATTAAACAGTATCCTAAACGGTCATATAAGAACCCTGGATCCTTACCCCACCGAGATGGCACACAGGAGAACACCACGCTGTAGCCCCAACGCGCGTTTCGCGTTAGCTTCGTCAGGGGGCGGTGGTCCCAAGTACTTTTTTCTGATGAAAGCAAGTTTTGCATGTCATTCGGAAATCAAGGTGCCAGAGTCTGGAGGAAGACTGGGGAGAAGGAAATGCCAAAATGCCTGAAGTCCAGTGTCAAGTACCCACAGTCAGTGATGGTGTGGGGTGCCATGTCAGCTGCTGGTGTTGGTCCACTGTGTTTCATCAAGGGCAGGGTCAATGCAGCTAGCTATCAGGAGATTTTGGAGCACTTCATGCTTCCATCGGCTGAAATGCTTTATGGAGATGAAGATTTCATTTTTCAGCACGACCTGGCACCTGCTCACAGTGCCAAAACCACTGGTAAATGGTTTACTGACCATGGTATTACTGTGCTCAATTGGCCTGCCAACTCTCCTGACCTGAACCCCATAGAGAATCTGTGGGATATTGTGAAGAGAAAGTTGAGAGACGCAAGACCCAACACTCTGGACGAGCTTAAGGCCGCTATTGAAGCATCCTGGGCCTCCATAACATCTCAGCAGTGTCACAGGCTGATTGCCTCCATGCCACGCCCCATTGAAGCAGTCATTTCTGCCAAAGGATTCCCGACCAAGTATTGAGTGCATAACTGAACATTATTATTTGATGGTTTTTTTGTTTGTTATTAAAAAAACACTTTTATTTGATTGGATGGGTGAAATATGCTAATTTATTGAGACAGGTTTTTTGGGTTATCAGGAGTTGTATGCCAAAATCATCAGTATTAAAACAATAAAAGACCTGACAAATTTCAGTTGGTGGATAATGAATCTATAATATATGAAAGTTTAATTGTAATCATTACATTATGGTAAATAATGAAATTTAACACTATATGCTAATTTTTTGAGAAGGACCTGTAAGCCTCAGAAAACTTTTTAAAAAATTGATCGGTATTATATTGCTCACTCATAAACTAGTCCGTGATCCGGAGTACATTTTGCTGGTATATAACCCTCAAAACCTAGTTCAAAATGTTATCGCTATTGTATTGCTCATCCATAGACTTTTACGTATTCTTTGGTAGATTTCTTTATTATTGAAGCCTCAAAAAACTTGTTCAAAATGCTGTTATTATAATATTGCTCATCCATAGACTATTCTGTGGTCTGGAGTACTGTCACAGGTTTAACGCAGCAGAGAGGAAGCAGAAGACAGCAGCGTATGATTTCTCCTACTCCTACAATGATTAGCAGCGCTTCACCTTCATATTAAACAGTGCAAGTTTCTTTTAGTAGTGAAGGGGTTAATCTGTTCAGTTGAGAGCTCCTGGAAGCTTTCCGGATTAAGGCTCAACAGTGCACTCTTAGTCACTCCCATCTCCTATATAATCTGGGCCCTGGCTAACACTCATTGTCAGAGTGGCTTTTCCTGCATGGTTGAAGGCTGTTGGTAGTTATTATTGAGAAGGTGTTTGGTGGATTTATCTGTGACTGTTGCTAGGTCTTGAGTGTGTGATGATTCCCTTCCTTCTCCTACTTTGATTAAACCCTATCCTCCACTGTGTGTGAGTATATTTATATGTTTAGTATTTTTCATTACTCCTGTTTGTATTACCTTGCTAGTCTGGTTGGTGTATTACAGTACACTACTACTCCCCTCTTCCCTGAGTGGGCGAAGGGTACAGACTGAGGACGGATTCAGGAGCTAAGGCAAGGTACGTGGCCCTGGTGTTTTCTCCATCAGAAGTATTTCGGGGAACAGGGCAAGCTAGTGAGTCCCTAGCATTAGGGACAGGGAAAGAACCCCTGGTCCCGGGACACCTGACAACAGAATAGTGACAAGTACAATTTGTTGGTATATAACCCTCAAAAAACTTGTTGAAAAATGTATTGGTTTTATATTGCTGAACCATAGGGTATTACACCTTCTTGGGGACATTTCATTCATATACAGTTAGGTCCATATATATTTGGACAGAGACAATATTTTTCTAATTTTGGTTATAGACATTACCACAATGAATTTTAAACAAAACAATTCAGATGCAGTTGAAGTTCAGACTTTCAGCTTTCATTTGAGGTTATTCACATTAAAATTGGATGAAGGGTTTAGGAGTTTCAGCTCCTTAAAGGGACTCTGTCACCTGAATTTGGCGGGACTGGTTTTGGGTCATATGGGCGGAGTTTTCAGGTGTTTGATTCACCCTTTCCTTACCCGCTGGCTGAATGCTGGCTGCAATATTGGATTGAAGTTCATTCTCTGTCCTCCATAGTACACGCCTGTGCAAAGCAATCTTGCCTTGTGCAGGTGTGTACTATGGAGGACAGAGAATGAACTTCAATCCAATATTGCAGCCAGCATGCAGCCAGCGGGTAAGGAAAGGGTGAATCAAACACCCGAAAACTCCGCCCATATGACCCAAAACCAGTCCCGCCAAATTCAGGTGACAGGTTCCCTTTAACATGTGCCACCCTGTTTTAAAAAGGGACCAAAAGTAATTGGACAGATTCAATAATTTTAAATATAATGTTAATTTTTAGTACTTGGTTGAAAATCCTTTGTTGGCAATGGCTGCCTGAAGTCTTGAACTCATGGACATCACAAGACGCTGTGTTTCCTCCTTTTTGATGCTCTGCCAGGCCTACACTGCAATGGTTTTCAGTTGCTGTTTATTTGTGGGCCTTTCTGTCTGAAGTTTAGTCTTTAACAAGTGAAATGCATGCTCAATTGGGTTGAGATCAGGTGACTGACTTGGCCATTCAAGAATATTCCACTTCTTTGCTTTAATAAACTCCTGGGTTGCTTTGGCTTTATGTGTTGGGTCATTGTCCATCTGTAGTATGAAACGACGACCAATCAGTTTGGCTGCATTTGACTGGATCTGAGCACACAGTATGTCTCTGAATACCTCAGAATTCATTCGGCTGCTTCTGTCCTGTGTCACATCATCAATAAACACTAGTGACCCAGTGCCACTGGCAGCCATGCATGCCCAAGCAATCACACTGCCTCCGCCGTGTTTTACAGATGATGTGGTATGCTTTGGATCATGAGCTGTACCACGCCTTCGCCATACTTTTCTCTTTCCATCATTCTGGTAGAGTTTGATCTTGGTTTCATCGGTCCAAAGAATATTCTTCCAGAACTGTGCTGGATTTTTTAGATGTTTTTTAACAAAGTCCAGTCTAGCCTTTTTATTCTTGATGCTTATGAGTGGCTTGCACCGTGCAGTGAACCCTCTGTGGTTACTTTCATGCAGTCTTCTCTTTATGGTAGATTTGGATATTGATACGTCTACCTCCTGGAGAGTGTTGTTCACTTGGTTGGCTGTTGTGAATTCTGTGGCAGAGCTCCCTCCTGTGGTCACAAGTGGTACTTCGGCTGATTCTCTCTGGGAGCTTCCGTTTGTGGGGGAAAGTGGTACTGCGGCTTCTGAGTTTCCTCCCTCAGGTCATCTGGTGAGGTCGTTAGGTGCTTCTCAACTTAACTCCACCTAATGCTTTGATCCATGTTTCCTGTCAATGTTCCAGTGTTGGACTTGTTTTTCCCTGGATCATTCCTGTGGCCTGCTGCTCTGCATAGCTAAGTTCTTCTTGCTATTTGTTTGCTATTTTTTCTGTCCAGCTTGTCTAATTGTTTTGCTGGAAGCTCTGGGACGCAAAGGGTGTACCTCCGTGCCGTTAGTTCGGTACGGAGGGTCTTTTTGCCCCTTTGCGTGGTTTTCTTTAGGGTTTTGTGTAGACCGCAAAGTTATCTTTCCTATCCTCGCTCTGTTAAGAAAGTCGGGCCTCACTTTGCTGAATCTATTTCATCCCTACGTTTGTCTTTTCATCTTAACTCACAATCATTATATGTGGGGGGCTGCCTTTTCCTTTGGGGTATTTCTCTGAGGCAAGGTAGGCATATTTTCTATCTTCAGGCTAGTTAGTTTCTCAGGCTGTGCCGAGTTGCATAGGCAGAGTTAGGCGCAATCCACGACTGCCTCTAGTGTTGTTTGGAGAGGATTAGGGATTGTGGTCTGCAGAGTTCCCACGTCTCAGAGCTCGTTCTATTATTTTGGGTTATTGTCAGATCACTGTATGTGCTCTGACCGCTATGTCCATTGTGATACTGAATTGCCTATCACAACAGTTGGCTGTTGTGAAGGGGTTTCTCTTCACCATAGAGATTATTCTGCGATCATCCACCACTGATGTCTTCCGTGGGCGCCCAGGTCTTTTTGCATTGATGAGTTCACCAGTGCTTTCTTTCTTTCTCAGGATGTACCAAATTGTAGATTTTGACACTCCTAATATTGTAACAGTTGTTTGGATGGTTTTTTTTTCTGTTTTCGCAGCTTAAGGATGGCTTGTTTCACCTACATGGAGAGCTCCTTTGACCGCATGTTTACCTCACAGCAAAACCTTCCAAATGCAAGCACCACACCTCAAATCAACTCCAGCCCTTTTATCTGCTTAATTGAGAATGACATAATGAAGGGATTCCCCACACCTGTCCATGAAATAGCCTTGGAGTCAATTGTCCAATTACTTTTGGTCCCTTTAAAAACAGGGTGGCAAATGTTAAGGAGCTGAAACTCCTAAACCTTTCATCCAATTTTAATGTGCATACCCTCAAATGAAAGCTGAAAGTCTGACCTTCAACTGCATCTGAACTGTTTAGTTTAAAATTCATTGTGGTAATGTCTATAACCAAAATTAGAAAAATGTTGTCTCTGTCCAAATATATATGGACCTAACTGTATAAGTCTAAAATAACTTTAAAAATGTATCGCTATTATACTGCTCATCTATAGACTATTCCATTGTCTGGAGTACATTTCTGTTGGTATATAGCCCTCAAAAAACGTGTTAAAAAATGTATATGTATTATATTGTTTATCCATGGGTTATTACATTTTCTTTGGTATATTTCGTTGCTACATAAGCCTCAAAAACTTGTTAAAAATGTTATTGATATTCTATTGCTCATTTATAGACTTTTACTTTTTCTTGGGTAGATTTTGTTGCTATGTAAGCCTCACAAAACTTGTTCAAAATTATAGATTGTGTGCACACATTGCAGATTTGGTGCGTTTATGTAGATGCGGATTTGTCTCAAAACCTGATGCCAGCGAAGTGAATGAGAAACCTAAACTGTCATGCACACGGTAAGTATTTTTGACTTGCAAATTAGGTGCATAATCTGCAGCATTTGATTTCTTTGTGCATTTTTGCCCTGTGTTTTTCACCATTGACTTCTCTCAGATCAATCAATAACGCACAAAAAACGCAGAACAAACGCACCAGAAAGACTTGTTTTTGTAGCTGCATTTTTCCTGCCAAGAAATGCAGAAATTTTACTCAACATGGTAACATACTCTTATCAGTATTATATTGCTAACCCATAGACTATTCCGTGGTCTAGAGTATATCCAATTGGTATATAACCCTCAACAAACATGTTCAAAAACTTATCGGTATTATACACTGCTCAAAAAGATAAAGGGAACACTTAAACAACAGAATAAAACTCCAAGTAAATCAAACTTCTGTGAAATCAAACTGTCCACTTAGGAAGCAACACTATTTGACAATTTAACATGCTGTTGTGCAAATGGAATAGACAACAGATGGAAATTATTGGCAATTATCCAGACACAATCAATAAAGGAGTGGTTCTGCAAGTGGGGACCACAGACCACATCTCAATACCAATGCTTTCTGGCTGATGTTTTGGTCACTTTTGAATGTTGGGTGTGCTTTCACACTCATGGTAGCATGATACGGACTCTACAACGCACACAAGTGGCTCAGATAGTGCAGCTCATCCAGGATGGCACATCTATGCCAGCTGTGGCAAGCAAGTTTGCTGTGTTTTTCAGTGTAGTACCCAGAGGCTGGAGGTGCTACCAGGAGACAGGCCAGTACACCAGGTGATGTGGAGGGGGCCGTAGGAGGGCAACAACCCAGCAGCAGGACTGCTACCTTAGCCTTTGTGCAAGAAGGAACAGGGGGAGCTCTGCCAGAGCCCTGAAAAATGACCTCCAGCAGGCCACAAATATGCATGTGTCTGCCAAACGGTTAGAAACCAACTCCATGAGGATGGTCTGAGTGCCCAATGTCCACAGATGGGGGTTGTGCTCACAGCCCAACACCGTGCAGGAAACTTGGCATTTGCCACAGAACACCAGCATTGGCAATTTCACAGATGAAAGCAGGTTCACACTAAGCACATGTGACAGACATGACAGAGTCTGGAGACACCATGGAGAGCGATCTGCTGCCTGAAACATCCTTCAGCATTAACGGTATGGCAGTGGGTCAGTAATGGTGTGGGTGGCATTTCCTTGGAGGGCCACACAGCCCTCCATGTGCTCGCTAGAGATAGCCTGACTGCCATTAAGTACCGAGATGAGATCTTCAGACCCCTTGTGAGACCATATGCTGGTGCGGTTGGCCCTGGGTTCCTCCTAATGGAGGACAATTCCAGACCTCATGTGGCTGGAGTGTGTCAGCAGTTCCTGCAAGATGAAGGCATTGAAGCTATGGACTGGCCTGCCCATTCCCCAGACCTGAATCTGATTGAACACATCTGGGACATCATGTCTTGCACCACAGACTGTCCAGGAGTTGGCGGATGCTTTAGTCTAGGTCTGGGAGGAGATCCCTCAGGAGACTCTCCGCCGCCTTATCAGGAGCATGCCCAGGCATTGTAGGGAGATCAAAAGGCACGTGGAGTCCACACACTACTAAGCATCATTTCCTTGTCTTGAGGCATTTCCACTGAGGTTGAATCAGCCTGTAACTTCATTTTCCACTTTGATTTTGAGCATCAGTCAAACTCCAGAGCTCCATGGTATATTAGTTGTGATTTACGTTGATCATTTTTAGGTTTTATTGTTCTCAACACAGTCCACTATGTAATAAATAAAGATTTACAACTGGAATATTTCACTAATATCTAGGATGTGGGATTTTAGTGTTCCCTTTATTTTTTTGAGCAGTGTATTTCTGATTTATACGGAATAACATCTTCTTGGGTACAATTTGCTGCTATATAAGAAGCACAATAAACCCCACCAGGCTAATTAAAGCAAAATGGGAAATCAAGGAGTATATTAGATGAAAAAATTTAACATTTTTATTGGCGAAATACAGGAAAATAATAACAGAGTAACACGTAATTGAAAGAAACCATAGGGATCCAGAAAAAGGGAAGCATCAAGAGCACATCAAAAATTACAGATTTGCATAAATGACTAGGCAAATTGATGCTTAACACATCTCCCAAAGCAATGAAAGTAACTACTCAATTAGCCCAATGTATGAAGTTAAACTGTAGTGAGGGTGTAAAAAATCAGGCATGACAGGTGCATAGGACAAAATACTGCATGAAGTGCATGTGGTGCATCAGTGAAAATGTGCATAAGGTGCATATGTTGGGCGAGTACCTACTTTACCAGTACAGTGATGGGATCCCATGGCCTGCCGCCCCTACACGCGTTTCGCTGTAACTTCATCAGGAGGCAAAAAAACTTGTAAAAAAATGCATTAAAAAGTTATTATTTTGCTCATCGAGCATTTTTGCAGCTGAGTTTTTCCTGGCAATAGATGCAGAAATGGTGCAGATATTTTATTCAATGTGTGCACATACCCTTATTGGTATTATATTGTTTACCCATAGACTGTGCCGTGGTCTGGAGTACATTTCCTTGGTATATAACCTTCAAAAGTGCATAGCCTTAATGAGTCTAGGACTACCAGTACATGACAATTTGAACAGAATGAGTATGAGGCCCTCCTTTACGTCTAATTTAGGGTGTATCTGAGTACCTCTGAGTCCCTAATTTTCGTCAGTTCTTGCTTCTGTCATAAATTAAACTGAAATTTTGCATTTTTTAATTAAAAAATCATTTTAGGTTTACTTAAATTGTATTTTTTTTAATCATTTTTACATTTTGCCTTATATGCAAGTCATCATACAGGAAAAATGTTTCTTAACATTTACAGCTCTGGCAAAAATTAAGAGACCACTGCAAAATGTTCAGTTTGTCTGATTTTTTTCTTTATAGGTATATTTTAGAGTAAAATGTAAATTTGTTTTAGTCTATAAACTTCTGACAACATGTCTCCGAATTTCCAAGCAATAAATTTAGCTTTTTTTCTGACAAAGAAAAATGGTCAAAATTAAAAGAAAACAGTGCTTTCAGACTTCAAATAATGCAAAGAAAACAAGTTCAAAATCATTTAGAATCAACAATACTAATGTTTTAACGCAGGAAGAGTTCAGAAATCAATATTTTGTGGAATAACCATGATTGTTAATCACAGCTTTCATGCGTCTTGGCATGCTTTCCACCAGTCTTTCACACTGCTTCTGGCCAAAAATGTAAGCAGTTCTTTGTTTGATGGCTTGTGACTATCCATCATCCTCTTGATTACATTCCAGAGGTTTTTAATGGGGTTCAGGTCTGGAGATTGGGCTGCCCATGACAGGGTTTTGTTGTGGTGGTGCCAGAGCTGCATTTTCCTATAAAATGCAATTTCTTGTCAGTTTCTAATGTTTTATTGTCAGTCCTTAAATTGGAGTAAAAGTGTGACACGGTTGTTCTCAGCAGAGTTCTGGGAGTCAGAGATGTTTCCAGGGGTCTTCCCCAGCTGTTCTCTTTCCATTCAGCACTTGTTTCATCCATTTGAACATTTTCACTGCCCCCCACAACTCTTTGTAGGGTCTGCCTGAAAAAAACTCGGATTTCCCATTGACTCCCATTATATTCGTTACTCTAAACGAGCATCTGGGTATTAGGAGTTGCTTGGTTCGAGCAACGAGTAACCGAGCATTTTAGTTTTTTCTCATCTCTAATAGATATCCTTGAACCGTTATTTCTTAGAGCATATTGGGGATATACAGTATAACCAAACATTAATTTATTACTGTGCTAGGAGAAACTATCTATAAGCCTGTTTAGCCATTTGACACACATCTTTGGCAGAGGACCATTACATTTATAACAGGTCACAGTTTGCAGCTTCAGTTGCCTACAGAATATTTACTCAAGTTACACAACAACATATAGTCATTTCCGGAAAGAAAGAAATAGATTCAAAGGAGAAACAAGAGAAACTGTTAATCCCAGGCCTGGGGGAGTTTACAGCCACACTGTATGTTCAAAGCATTCCTTTCAACATACTTTCTGAACATGACCAATGTTGAAGTTGCAATTTTGAGATATTTTCTGAAGTGCTGTATTGGAGATGCGGCACAGCATAATGATGTATTATACTAGAACTACAGCTCAACGTGAACCTGCAAAACAGATTTCTGATTTATGACGACACTTATGCTGTGCGCATATTACGTCATTTTCAAGCACCTATCACAGGGGCATGATAACATACTAAGTGGGACGGTGGCACCTTTGAGCTCCAGGTACCGTTCAGGTAATACTTACAGGTTATCTTAGTTTACAATTTTCGTATATCTCCTCTTTCAGTTGTGGCATACAGCCCTCCTGTGGTTACCATATGTTGGTTTTAGTACACTTTTTTATGTTATAAGATTGATACATTGTATATATGTTGGAGCAATCAGATTGCATATGTACCTGAGGGTATCTGTCTAATTTTAAGGTGCCATCTACAGTATATTTGGCTCATCTGTCACATCCCTATTGAGTTTTTCTGTTTGTTACTTTTATATATTTATGAATAAAATTTAGATATATTTTATGATTGGTTGCTTTGATGCTTTTTTCATATATGATCTCTAAGTGGGTCGACTAGTCTGGGGACACGAACACCCCATCATCTAGTCAAAGGCCTGATTTGCATATCATCAATGGACTTTAGAAATAGTTTTTCTAAAGATCTGTTTATGTATGTAATGTAATAAAGGGACTGTTAAGCAGGGTATTTAGCTATATAGACACAACTGATGCTGGTTCTAGGGGCACAGGGGACCTGACGGGTTCCCTTTTAAGTGTGGTTAGGTGAAAAAGGAATCATAAAACTGGGAAACAGTGTGGCAGGGGAGTGTATGGGTCTACAAAATGGAAAGACTGTCTGGACGTGGTAGTACTGGTTCAGACTGGGGAACAAAGGAAAAGGACCTGTTCACAAGCCAAAACCACCAGAAGGAGGACGATGAGATCACATTTCACATGAAATGAGATCTGCTCTGTTACACGTGTGGCTGTTAGAGGCAGATGATGGCTGAATATTACAGCCATCATCTGCTGGCAAAGATGCAAGCTTGGTTCCAGAGCCTACATCAAAGTCAGGGAGCCGGCTTATGACATACAAATACGTCATTTGTTGGTAAGAAGTTATTATTGGAAGCCCACTTAAATGCAGCATGGGGCTTATCTGGTATTTAAAGCCAAAAAAAGGATCATATTTTAAAATTTCTTGTTATAGATATGATTGCAAATCTATAAAAAGTTTCATAATTACCCAAAAAGCTTGCAATCACGCAAGTTAAATTTACATGACCCTCCTATGCAATTAAACTCTTCATGGGAACAGGTAATCAAGGAAAATCCTAATGGCTAGCAGATGTGAGGCTAATCAATTTTAATGCACAGGAATGTGCAGAAGGGTAGGTTTACAACCGGCAGAGATAAGAGCTAAAGAGAAAAAGTTAAATCCTTTTGCCTACTTTATAGAAAATAAGAAGTGAGGTTTTCATGAATTGCATTGTTATGATAGACAGGAAAGTCATATTTTCAGAAAAGTGATGAAATGATGAACAAAAGGCATGGTTTCATATAGCTGGGCAATGACTGCCGTGCTGCCAAATGGAGATGGCCAGATTGATGAAATTTTCGCCTGCGAACTTAAGGGGCAAAGATATCATAAAAGCTGAGAATCTCATAATTTTCTAAGACTAAGATACATCCTGTAGTTCTCTGAAGTCCATCCTTGTTATGAGTCACCAGAGGGAAGGAATGTGGGTGTAACTTTTGCTAATAAAAAGCTAGTGCCATTTATGTTTCTTGTTTAATTCCAGGCTAATGCATTGCTGTGTAGGATTGATCCACGTTTTCACCTGACATTTTTACCAGAGTGCTTCCCTCTATAAATCTGGGCCATTTCTGTGACATTAGGTTTACTGACTTTCTTTCGTTATTCCTTTTTTATTTTAAGTAATTGTATATGCTGTATTGTTTTGTCCCCTTTGTAAAATCTTTTGTGTTTTTTTATAAACACTGACTATCTCTCTGGATTAAATATAAAATTCAATAGCTCTGTTTCTTTTGCTCAGTAAAGCACACCTCATACCTGAACCCATATGCTACCTGTAATGGGTGTCCAATCGGTCTGTTTAAATGATTGATGGTGGCAGCTAGTAGTTCTTTTATTATTAAGGAGCTGGCAGTGACTGTACCGAGGTACTGTATATCTATATATATTCCACGCATTGGAATCAGATGTATATGCAGCGCCCCAGAGTCCTGGTCGTTGCAGTAATGTCGTTCTTCCACCAGGGGGAGCGATGTTACGTCTGATGGCACCAAAGGAGTTCACCCTGCCAGGTATCACAGCCACACACACACTTCACACGCCGGCCACCAGGGGGAGCAAAAGGTTCTATCTATTAGGCCACTCCTCACACTTGGGTTGGAGAGTTGGAGAGAGTTGGAGCCAGGAGGAGGAGAGGAGCAGACTGGGCTCGGCCCAGGAAAAGGGAAAGAAAGACACGGAGCTGCACCTGCAACCCATGCGGCAGCCTCCTAAGAAAGGACACGAAAGGAAGTGTGCCGTAGTGAGTGAGCACAGAAGTCGTAGCAACAGGAGTGAAACAACAGCGGGAGACCAGCAAGAAGCAGGCTGCCTCCCTCTGAGCACAGATCCGGTGTCCGGAACACCGAGGGAGTAATAGACTCTACGCTTTACTTCAGAGACCGGCAGGGCAGTTGATTCCAAGTTGGCTGTCCGACCTAAAAGCCTAAGCAGACAAGGTGGCAACGCAGAGGAGGGGCGACGCTAGGGTCCCTATAAAATAGCCTCAGGCCACTACCGTCATACGGGTTATGTCCTATCCATCTGGGGGACAGAGAGAGAGAAGTAACAAGAGTGAGGACTTTATGGTAGCTAATGCAAGTAGGGACCTACTACGTTACTGTGCGCAAGGGGAAGGCTACTGATTTCCACTTGGATAAGGGGATTCTTGAATTGCCATCAGACCGGCCGGACCCTGCCTACCCTGTCATCCGGCACCCTGGACTGTGGATGCTGAAGCCTTCAGTAAAGGTTAAGAGACTGCACCCATTGTGTCCTCATTATTCACCGCGCCTTGCATCATCCACCATCACCATCTACACTTCTGGGAAGCCCTGGGGATATACTTCACCTGTCGGAAGGTATACCATCTAGCTGCCATTCCATCACCCCAGCGGACCCCTAAGCAGCATCGGTCACCCTGATCGAATACCACAGGTGGTGTCATGAACACTAGCATTATCTACAAACTCTACCGTTTTATTGGGCGCCCCTCATAGGGCGACGGTCCGGGTCGGGCCACCGTGACATCCCCGCCAAGGGAACTGAAGGACCCAGTACCGAGTACCCCATTGCCCTTACGTGGGGGCGAAACATATATACCATACACTCACTGAACGTTCAATGATAACTAGCCTAGTAGGAAGTACCCGTCACCTTGTCCATCAATTGTTGGTCAATTTCATATTTTCCTGACAGATGGAGGCATCAGAGTTGCCCTGACAAAAAAGAAACAGTGGGTAGATCTGAGTGACCCCTCACCGGCTGTGTATCTTTGCCATGTCCCAATGTTTTTACAGTAGTTTCCATATAAGACATTTGTGGTATTTTGTAACAAAGGCATATTTAAATTGTTGCTCTATTTTTAAGTGTTTTGACTGTTTTGGTGTTAGGTCTGACTGAGGTTCAAAATTTATCTATTTTTTTTAAGAAATCACTTTGTACTAAATAATCATCATTTTTGTACAATTGTGCATCATGCTTAAAATTGTCTTTTAGGTAAATTTTGTATTGTATATGTAAAAAAAGTTACTTTTACTTCACAAAGGGGTAAAAAACATGACTAATTAAGTTCATTAATCAAAACTCTGCACGCACTCTACAGAAAATGAAATGACCGGCAGCTGTAAAAACGGGGCTTCTGGTCCAAGCACTGCGGCTCACCAGGAATGTGCCCAAAGGCCGGAACTAAATGCGGATTGCGGGGGTGAGCTTTCCCACTTCCTGGGCTAAAAGGACCCAATAAATACATGAGACTATAGCTTTGGCAAAAAAAAAAACACGATCTGTCATGAGCCTTCAGCAAATAAATATCAGAAGGCAAAATAGAGAGCACGGTGCTCTTGCAAATTAACAAAATACACAGCAGTAAGCCCAGTAAGTAGTAAGCACACGTATTCCATAATACAAGCACCATGGAAAAATACACATTTCTGCATTGTGTGTCAAAAATTCAGTAAATTTAAATTCAAAATTACTTTGTCAGTTTCAAATTATTTCAGTGACCTTTGTGAATTTTTTCTTACTTTAATATAAGGGTACCAACAATTTTGTCCATGTGTGTATTATAGGGGTTTCACTTGTTCAGGTGCGATGGCTGACACTCAGGAGGCACGTTCCATTAAAAGTTCACAGGGTTTATTGCTCCATAAACCACATAGCAAAACAGAAAACAAATAACCTTTAGCTCAGGAAAAGAAAAAACAAGTGTCCAATCCTTCAGGCTCAGTCCTGGACCCTTAACACACTCTGGAGGCTAACACCTCCACACATACACCTCATCCAGGTACGCAGCAACATATGGCTTATGGGGTGCAAGGATTCTATCCATAGCCCTCTGGAAGGTCACCGGAGCTTCCTGTAGGCCAAACGGCATCCGGACATACTGGAAGCATCCATCTGGTGTAGAAAACGCCGTCTTCTCCTTGGCTTCCTGTGCCATGGGGATCTGCCAATACCCCTTTGTCAAATCCAAGGTGGTTATATACCTGGCGGGCACAAGTCTTTCGATGAGCTCATCAACGCGGGGCATGGGATATGCGTCGAACTTGGAGACCTCATTCAACTTCCGATAGTAATTGCAAAATCTCCACTCCCCATCAGGTTTTGGGACCAGGACAATTGGGCTCGACCAACCGCTCTTGGATTCCTCAATGACTCCAAGCTTCAACATACGCTCCACCTCCTTGAAGATTACTTCTCTATGGGCCTCAGGAATTCAGTAGGGCTTCACGTTCACCCGCACATGTGGCTCTGTCAGGACTTCATGCTCTATGACCTTCGTGTATCCTGGTAACTCTGAAAGCAGGTCCCTGTTCTTCTGGAGTAATTCCCGACACTGCTGTTTCTAGGCCTGGTGGTCAGGACAATAATGGACCTGGTGGTTAAGAGCACACGGAATGACCTGATAGATACTGATAATAAAGGACGAGCTCTGGGACGTGGGAACTCTGCTGACAGCAATCCCTAATCCTATCAAACACACTAGAAATAGCCGTGGATTGCGCCTAACGCTCCCTATGCAACTCGGCACAGCCTAAGGAACTAGCTAGCCCTGAAGATAGAAGTATAAAGCCTACCTTGCCTCAGAGAAATTCCCCAAAAGAAAAGGCAGCCCCCCACATATAATGACTGTGAGTAAAGATGAAAATACAAACACAGAAATGAAATAGATTTAGCAAAGTGAGGCCCGACTTACTGAACAGACCAAAGATAGGAAAGGTTACTTTGCGGTCAGCACAAAAACCTACAAAAAGACCATGCAGAGGGCGCAAAAAAGACCCTCCGCACCGACTCACGGTGCGGAGGCGCTCCCTCTGTGTCCCAGAGCTTCCAGCAAGCAAGACAACAATAAAAAGAGCAAGCTGGACAGAAAAATAGCAAACCAAAGAAATACAAGCTGGAACTTAGCTTCTGCTGGGAAGACAGGTCACAAGAACGATCCAGGAGTGAACTAGAACAATACTGGAACATTGACAGGTGGCATGGAGCAAAGATCTAAGTGGAGTTAAATAGAGCAGCCAGCTAACAAATTAACCTCGTCACCTGTGGAAGGAAACTCAGAAACACCCACCAGAGGAAGTCCATGGACCGAACCAGCCGAAGTACCATTCATGACCACAGGAGGGAGCCCGACAACAGAATTCACAACAGTACCCCCCTCTTGAGGAGGGGTCACCAAACCCTCACCAGAGCCCCCAGGCCGACCAGGATGAGCCAAATGAAAGGCACGAACCAGATCGGCAGCATGAACATCAGAGGCAAAAACGCAGGAATTATCTTCCTGACCATAACCCTTCCACTTGACCAGGTACTGGAGTTTCCGTCTCGAAACACGAGAATCCAAAATCTTCTCCACCACATACTCCAACTCCCCCTCAACCAACACCGGGGCAGGAGGATCAACGGATGGAACCACAGGCGCCACGTATCTCCGCAAAAACACATTATGGATGGCAAAAGAATCTGGAAGGGCCAAATGAAATGACACAGGATTGATAACCTCAGAAATCTTATACGGACCAATGAATCGAGGCTTAAACTTAGGAGAGGAAACCTTCATAGGAACATAACGAGACGACAACCAAACCAAATCCCCAACACGAATTCGGGGACCCACACAACGCCGGCGGTTAGCGAAACGTTGAGCCTTCTCCTGGGACAATGTCAAATTGTCACCACATGAGTCCAAATCTGCTGCAACCTGTCCACCACAGTATCTACACCAGGACAGTCCGAAGACTCAACCTGCCCTGAAGAGAAACGAGGATGGAAACCAGAATTGCAGAAAAACGGCGAAACCAAAGTAGCCGAGCTGGCCCGATTATTAAGGGCGAACTCAGCCAACGGCAAAAAGGACACCCAATCATCCTGATCAGCAGAAACAAAGCATCTCAGATATGTTTCCAAAGTTTGATTAGTTCGTTCGGTTTGGCCATTTGTCTGAGGATGGAAAGCCGAGGAAAAAGACAAATCAATGCCCATCCTTGCACAAAAGGATCGCCAAAACCTCGAAACAAACTGGGAACCTCTGTCAGAAACGATGTTCTCCGGGATACCATGTAACCGAACCACATGCTGGAAATATAATGGCACCAAATCAGAGGAGGAAGGCAATTTAGACAAAGGTACCAAATGGACCATCTTAGAAAAGCGATCACAAACCACCCAAATGACCGACATCTTTTGAGAGACGGGGAGATCCGAAATAAAATCCATAGAAATATGCGTCCAGGGCCTCTTCGGGACCGGCAAGGGCAAAAGCAACCCACTGGCACGAGAACAGCAGGGCTTAGCCCGAGCACAAGTCCCACAGGACTGCACAAAAGAACGCACATCCCGTGACAAAGACAGCCACCAAAAGGATCTAGCCACCAAATCTCTGGTACCAAAGATTCCAGGATGCCCAGCCAACACTGAACAATGAATCTCAGAGATAACTCTACTAGTCCACCTATCAGGGACAAACAGTTTCTCCGCTGGGCAACGGTCAGGTCTATCAGCCTGAAATTTTTGCAGCACCCGCCGCAAATCAGGGGAGATGGCAGACAAAATTACCCCCTCTTTGAGAATACCCGCCGGCTCAGGAACACCCGGAGAGTCAGGCACAAAACTCCTTGACAGGGCATCAGCCTTCACATTCTTAGAGCCCGGAAGGTACGAAACCACAAAATCAAAACGGGAGAAAAATAACGACCATCGAGCCTGTCTCGGATTCAGCCATTTGGCAGACTCAAGATAAGTCAAATTCTTGTGATATGTGAAGACCACCACGCGATGCTTGGCTCCTTCAAGCCAATGACGCCACTCCTCCAATGCCCACTTCATGGCCAACAACTCACGATTACCAACATCATAATTACGCTCAGCAGGCGAAAACTTTCTAGAAAAGAAAGCACATGGCTTCATCACTGAGCCATCAGAACTTCTTTGCGACAAAACAGCCCCTGCTCCAATCTCAGAAGCATCAACCTCAACCTGAAACGGGAGCGAAACATCTGGCTGGCACAACACAGGGGCAGAAGAAAAATGGCGCTTCAACTCCTGAAAAGCCTCTACAGCTGCAGAAGACCAATTGACCACATCAGCACCCTTCTTGGTCAAATCAGTCAATGGTTTAGCAACAGTAGAAAAATTAGCGATGAAGCGCCGATAAAAATTAGCAAAGCCCAGGAACTTTTGCAGGCTCTTCACAGATGTCGGCTGAGTCCAATCGTAAATGGCCTGGACTTTAACAGGGTCCATCTCGATAGTAGAAGGGGAAAAAATGAACCCCAAAAATGAAACCTTCTGAACTCCAAAGAGACACTTTGACCCCTTCACAAACAAGGAATTCGCACGAAGGACCTGGAACACCATTCTGACCTGCTTCACATGAGACTCCCAATCATCCGAAAAGACCAAAATATCATCCAAATACACAATCAGGAATTTATCCAGGTACTCTCGGAAGATGTCATGCATAAAGGACTGAAATACTGATGGAGCATTGGAAAGCCCGAATGGCATAACCAGGTACTCAAAATGGCCCTCGGGCGTATTAAATGCTGTTTTCCATTCATCGCCTTGTTTAATACGCACAAGATTATACGCCCCTCGAAGATCTATCTTGGTGAACCAACTAGCCCCTTTAATACGAGCAAACAAATCAGACAGCAACGGCAAAGGATACTGAAATTTGACTGTAATTTTATTAAGAAGGCGGTAATCAATACAAGGTCTCAAAGAACCATCCTTCTTGGCCACAAAAAAGAACCCTGCTCCTAACGGTGATGACGACGGGCGAATATGGCCTTTCTCCAAGGATTCCTTTATATAACTCCGCATAGCGGCGTGTTCTGGCACAGATAAATTGATCAATCGGCCCTTAGGAAACTTACTACCAGGAATCAAATTAATTGCACAATCGCAATCCCTATGAGGAGGTAGGGCACTGGCTTTGGGCTCATCAAATACATCCCGATAATCCGACAAAAACTCTGGAACTTCAGAAGGAGTGGAAGACGAAATAGACAGAAATGGAACATCACCATGTACCCCCTGGCAACCCCAGCTGGACACAGACATAGATTTCCAGTCCAATACTGGATTATGAACCTGTAGCCATGGCAACCCCAAAACGACCACATCATGCAGATTATGCAACACCAGAAAGCGGATATCCTCCTGATGTGCAGGAGCCATGCACATGGTCAACTGGGTCCAGTACTGAGGCTTATTCTTGGCCAAAGGCGTAGCATCAATTCCTCTCAATGGAATAGGATACTGCAAGGGCTCCAAGAAAAAACCACAGCGCCTAGCATACTCCAAGTCCATCAAATTCAGGGCAGCGCCTGAATCCACAAATGCCATAACAGAATAGGATGACAAAGAGCAAATCAGAGTAACGGACAATAGAAATTTAGACTGTACCGTACCAATGGTGGCAGACCTAGCGAACCGCTTAGTGCGCTTAGGACAATCGGAGATAGGATGAGTGGAATCACCACAGTAAAAACATAGCCCATTCCGACGTCTGTGTTCTTGCCGTTCAGCTCTGGTCAAAGTCCTATCACATTGCATAGGCTCAGGCCCATGCTCAGATAGTACCGCCAAATGGTGCACAGCTTTACGCTCACGCAAGAGTCGATCGATCTGAATGGCCAAGGACATAGACTCATTCAGACCAGCAGGCATGGGAAATCCCACCATGACATCCTTAAGGGCTTCAGAGAGACCCTTTCTGAAGATTGCTGCCAGGGCACATTCATTCCACTGAGTGAGCACAGACCACTTTCTAAACTTCTGACAATATATCTCCGCTTCATCCTGACCCTGACACAGAGCCAGCAAGATTTTCTCTGCCTGATCCACTGAATTAGGTTCGTCATAAGCCAATCTAAGTGCCAGGAAAAGCGCATCAACATCACGCAATGCCGGATCTCCTGGCGCAAGGGAAAATGCCCAGTCTTGAGGGTCACCATGTAACAAAGAAATAATGATCTTTACTTGTTGAACAGGGTCACCTGAGGAGTGAGGTTTCAAGGCAAGAAACAATTTACAATTATTTTTGAAATTCAAGAACTTAGATCTATCACCAAAAAACAAATCAGGAATTGGAATCCTAGGCTCTGACATCGGATTCTGAACCACAAAATCTTGAATGTTTTGTACCCTTGTAGTGAGATTATCCATCCAAGAGGACAGACCTTGAATGTCCATATTTACACCTGTGTCCTGAACCACCCAGAGATAAAGGGGAAAAGAGAGACAAAACACACTGCAAAGAAAAAAAATGGTCTCAGAACTTCTCTTATCCCTCTATTGAGATGCATTAGTACTTTGGGCCATGTCCATGTTTACACCTGTGTCCTGAACCACCCAGAGGTAAAAGGGAAAAGAGAGACAAAACACACTGCAAAGAAAAAAAATGGTCTCAGAACTTCTCTTATCCCTCTATTGAGATGCATTAGTACTTTGGGCCACCTGTACTGTTATGACCTGGTGGTCAGGACAATAATGGACCTGGTGGTTAAGAGCACACGGAATGACCTGATAGTTACTGATAATAAAGGACGAGCTCTGGGACGTGGGAACTCTGCTGACCGCAATCCCTAATCCTATCAAACACACTAGAAATAGCCGTGGATTGCGCCTAACGCTCCCTATGCAACTCGGCACAGCCTAAGGAACTAGCTAGCCCTGAAGATAGAAAAATAAAGCCTACCTTGCCTCAGAGAAATTCCCCAAAGGAAAGGGCAGCCCCACACATATAATGACTGTGAGTAAAGATGAAAATACAAACACAGAGATGAAATAGATTTAGCAAAGTGAGGCCCGACTTACTGAACAGACCGAGGATAGGACAGGTTACTTTGCGGTCAGCACAAAAACCTACAAAAAGACCACGCAGAGGGCGCAAAAAGACCCTAAGCACCGACTCACGGTGCGGAGGCGCTCCCTCTGCGTCCCAGAGCTTCCAGCAAGCAAGACAACAATAAAAATAGCAAGCTGGACAGAAAAATAGCAAACCAAAGAAATACAAGCTGGAACTTAGCTTCTGCTGGGAAGACAGGTCACAAGAACGATCCAGGAGTGAACTAGACCAATACTGGAACATTGACAGGTGGCGTGGAGCAAAGATCTAAGTGGAGTTAAATAGAGCGGCAGCTAACGAATTAACCTCGTCACCTGTGGAAGGAAACTCAGAAACACCCACCAGAGGAAGTCCATGGACAGAACCAGCCGAAGTACCATTCATGACCACAGGAGGGAGCCCGACAACAGAATTCACAACACCCTCCAACCTCACCTTCTGGGTGGCTTAGCAAAGATGGGGTTACTGCCGGCTCTCTATCTTGCCATGGCTTGATGAGGTTGACATGGTAGACTTGGATTGGTTTCCATCTTCTTCGTTGGTGAATTTTATAGTTTACCTCACCAAGCTTCTCGACGACCTCGTATGGCCCTTGCCATTTGGCCAAGAACTTGCTCTCCACCGTCGGACCTAACACAAGAACTCGGTCTCCCGGATTGAACTGCCTAACTCTTGCAGACCGGTTGTAGACCCTGGCCTGAGCTTCTTGTGCCTGGAGGAGGTGTTCTTTCATGATAGGCATCACCTTTGCAATCCTCTGCTGCATCAGGGCCACATGCTCAATGACGCTTCTGTGGGGCGTGACTTCGGCTTCCCAGGTTTCCTTGGCTATATCCAGGAGTCCTGCGGATGTCAGCCATATAGAAGCTCAAACGGTGAGAACCCTGTGGAGGCCTGTGGAACTTCACGAATGGAAAACATCAGATATGGTAAGAGACAGTCCCAGTCTCTACCGTCTTTCTCTATAGCTTTTCTCAGCATGCTCTTCAGTGTCTTGTTAAATCTCTCAACAAAGCCATCTGACTGGGGATGGTACAACGAGGTCCTCAACTGGGAGATTTTAAGGACTTTGCATAACTCCCTCATCACCTTGCTCATGAAAGGTGTCCCCTGGTCAGTCAGGATCTCCTTCGGCAGACCTGTCCGGGAAAACACATGGACCAACTCGCGGGCTATACTCTTCGAGGAAGAATTTCTCAGGGGAATTGCCTCAGGACAGCGTGTTGCATAGTCCAGGATGACTAATATATACTGATGGCCCCGGGCTGATTTAACTAAGGGACCGACCAAGTCCATGGCAATTCTCTCGAATGGCACCTCAATAATGGGCTATGGCACAAGGGGCTCTGGAAATGAGGAGTGGGGGCAGTTAGCTGACATGTAGGGCAGGACCTGCAATAGTTCACTATTTCCCGGTGACACCCAGGCCAATAGAACCTCTGCACAAACCGTTCCTGCATTTTTTCCACCCCTAGGTGTCCACCCAAGATGTGTGAATGGGCCATGTCTAAAACCTTCTGTCTATATGGAGCTAGCACTACCAACTGCTCTACCAACTCCTCCCTTTTTTCGTGACCCGGTACAACAACTCCCCACTCATCAGAAAATAGGGAAATCTTGTGTCTGCCCCCGGCTCCTGTACAACCCCATTAATAACTGTGACATTATTAAAGGCTTCCCTCAGAGTGGGGTCCCTATCTTGGGCAGACCAAAAATTTTCACCGGTTACCTCTAACTCCAGAATGTCAGATGCAGGGACACTTCCTCCTCATCCCCAATCAGGACACAAAAAGGAAACCTGTCTGTCTCTGGGTGTGACGATACCTTTTTAGGGTTCATTGGTTCCCTACTCTTGCTAGCGACCTCAGACCCCTTTCCCCATAAATCCCAAAACAAACAGAAATCCCGTCCAATAATTATAGGGTGCAACAAGTCCCAAATGACACCAACTTCATGGGACTCAGTGCCACACGCCATTTCAATATCCACCTTGGGCATAGGGTAGTCCTTTGCATCACCATGTATGCGCCACATGCCGACCTTCTTTCCCAGGAGCAGGTGGAGAGGAAAAGTGGCCCTCACCAGGGTCACTAAGCTCCCCGAGTCTAACAGCGCCATTACTGCTCGACCGTTCACCTTTACGGGACACGCTTGGGGCCCCTCATTGGGCGGAGAGTTCACACTGCAGGCTGGGTATACATAGTATGAACTACGGCATCCCATGCTGCCGCCCATCTGGGACTGGTCTGGGAACAACGGGCAGCTATATGTCCTGGCCTGTGGCACGTCCAGCAAATAATATCACCTGTAGGGACCTTGGGCACCACCTCCCCTGCCTTTTGTGACCTTGGGCACCCCACCCCTTTTTGGGACTCAGCGCCTTTCTGGGACCCCCAGTACGGCAATGGGCTGCCTCCCAAAGGAGCCTTCCATCCCTTGGTATCTCTTGACCAGTCTGATCAGTTCGTCGGCATTCTGGGGATCACCCTGGGCAAACCAAGTCTGTATGGGCCTCCCCTTTTGGGAGGGAATGTACAAACCGATCCATCATCACTTGTTCTACCATCTGTGCAGGCTTAAAGGACTCTGGCTGCAGCCATTTCTGGACCAGGTGCATCAGGTCAAACATTTGGGAGCGATGCAGTTTGTCCCAGTGATAGGCACAGCAGTGAATTAGTTGTGCCCTAACAGTCAGTGTCACCCCCAAACATGCGAGAATCTCGGATTTCAATTTGTGATACTCCTTGGCATCCTGCAAGGTCAAGTCATAGTACGCCTTCTTAGGATCTTCCGTCAGGTATGGCGCCAATACCTCTGCCCACTGCTCTGGCGGAAGTTTTTCCCTCTCAGCGACCCTCTCAAACACCATCAGGAAGGCCTCAACATCATCCCCGGGGTTCATTTTCTGCAGTGCGCATCTTACCGTCTTCCAGACGTGGGTGTCTTCAGCCAGTCCTGGGGTTGGGGCGCTCATCCTGCCCTGGATGGCGGTTGCCAGAAGCTGCATCTGCTGCCATTGCTCCTGCTGGTACTGTTGTATCTGCTGCCATTGCTCCTGCTGGCTCTGTTGTATCTGCTGCATCAACAGCCTGTTGGTCTCTTGCTGCTGTGACTGCGACTGGACCAAGTGTTTCAGCAGGTCCTCCATTTTCCCTGGCAATGCTTGCTGGCTTGCAACAGACTTGACCCAGGACATTCAATAATAGACTTACGTCTCCGCTGGGAACGCTGCCCGCACGTCTCCACCAATTGTAGGGGTTTCACTTGCTCAGGTGCGACGGCTGACACTTAGGAGGCACGTTCCATTAAAAGTTCACAGGGTTTATTGCTCCATAAACCACATAGCAAAAGAGAAAACAAATAGCCTTTAGCTCAGGAAAAGAAAAAAACAAGTGTCCAGTCCTTCAAGCTCAGTCCTGGACCCTTAACACACTTTGGAGGCTAACACCTCCACACATACACCTCCTGTGTTAAGCATTAGCCTTTCTTTTATAGGTCTACCCACACCCAGGAACCCATCACATGATTAGACATGTGGTTATGACATCACCACAGGTCCTGAAACACACATAGATAGGCATGGTTATGTCACAGCGACAAGCCACCTATGTGACACATATCTCCCGTTGACTATACAACCTTTAGCCACGCTACAGTATGACAAAGACTCTTTCCTCTGCTATGAGCGACCAACACTCATGTTCATTCCCTAGTATGAAGCTTTGGCTGCCATATTGGTACTAACTCATTTGATCTGCTTTCCACACTTACAGAAAGGTATATTTCAAATCACTCTTTTTCATGGGCTGGTAACCAACTTTTTGGCGGGGTTTTAACTTTTATTTAGCCATGAATATGCAGTGGTTATATTTATAGGTGGGAATGATTGCAAAACACTAAAAAAACACCTGGGCCTCCTCTGGATGTCTTTCTCACCTCCCCATTGACTTGCATTACACAGAGGGTCTTCTGCATCAGAATCCACCTGAAAAAGATGTCACGTGCACATAGCTAAAAAGTGCTTTAACAATAACTGAATTGTTGTTAAAAAGCCTGTTCACACATGCAGACCGCAATGCATGATAAGTAATGAGCAAACTGTAATAAATTATTCAGTGTTCAGTGGGGAAAAAAAGGATTTAATCAGCCACCAATTGTGCAAGTTCTCCAACTTAAAAAGATGAGAGAGGCCTGTGATTTACATCATAGGTAGACCTCAACTATGAGAGTCAAAATGAGAAAACAAATCCAGAAAATCACCTTGTCTGATTTAGCAAAATTTATTTAGCAAATTATGTTGGAAAATAAAGATTTGGTCACCTAAAAACCAGTGAGCGGCATCTTAGAACTTGGCATTAATATAAATTGGCTTGTATCATGTAAAAAAATAAAGTGGAAAGTACAACGGTAGTTTCATTATGTACAGTGGGGCAAAAAAGTATTTAGTCAGTCAGCAATAGTGCAAGTTCCACCACTTAAAAAGATGAGAGGCGTCTGTAATTTACATCATAGATAGACCTCAACTATGGGAGACAAACTGAGAAAAAAAAATCCAGAAAATCACATTGTCTGTTTTTTTAACAATTTATTTGCATATTATGGTGGAAAATAAGTATTTGGTCAGAAACAAACAATCAAGATTTCTGGCTCTCACAGACCTGTAACTTCTTCTTTAAGAGTCTCCTCTTTCCTCCACTCATTACCTGTAGTAATGGCACCTGTTTAAACTTGTTATCAGTATAAAAAGACACCTGTGCACACCCTCAAACAGTCTGACTCCAAACTCCACTATGGTGAAGACCAAAGAGCTGTCAAAGGACACCAGAAACAAAATTGTAGCCCTGCACCAGGCTGGGAAGACTGAATCTGCAATAGCCAACCAGCTTGGAGTGAACAGTGGGAGCAATAATTAGAAAATGGAAGACATACAAGACCACTGATAATCTCCCTCGATCTGGGGCTCCACGCAAAATCCCACCCCGTGGGGTCAGAATGATCACAAGAACGGTGAGCAAAAATCCCAGAACCACGCGGGGGGACCTAGTGAATGAACTGCAGAGAGCTGGGACCAATGTAACAAGGCCTACCATAAGTAACACACTACGCCACCATGGACTCAGATCCTGCAGTGCCAGACGTGTCCCACTGCTTAAGCCAGTACATGTCCGGGCCCGTTTGAAGTTTGCTAGAGAGCATTTGGATGATCCAGAGGAGTTTTGGGAGAATGTCCTATGGTCTGATGAAACCAAACTGGAACTGTTTGGTAGAAACACAACTTGCTGTGTTTGGAGGAAAATGAATACTGAGTTGCATCCATCAAACACCATACCTACTGTAAAGCATGGTGGTGGAAACATCGTGCTTTGGGGCTGTTTCTCTGCAAAGGGGCCAGGACGACTGATCCGGGTACATGAAAGAATGAATGGGGCCATGTATCGTGAGATTTTGAGTGCAAACCTCCTTCCATCAGCAAGGGCATTGAAGATGAAACGTGGCTGGGTCTTTCAACATGACAATGATCCAAAGCACACCGCCAGGGCAACGAAGGAATGGCTTCGTAAGAAGCATTTCAAGGTCCTGGAGTGGCCTAGCCAGTCTCCAGATCTCAACCCTATAGAAAACCTTTGGAGGGAGTTGAAAGTCCGTGTTGCCAAGCGAAAAGCCTGCTCTAGAGGAGATCTGCATGGAGGAATGGGCCAACATACCAACAACAGTGTGTGGCAACCATGTGAAGACTTACAGAAAACGTTTGACGTCTGTCATTGCCAACAAAGGATATATTACAAAGTATTGAGATGAAATTTTGTTTCTGACCAAATACTTATTTTCCACCATAATATGCAAATAAATTGTTAAAAAAACAGACAATGTGATTTTCTGGATTTTTTTTTCTCAGTTTGTCTCCCATAGTTGAGGTCTACCTATGATGTAAATTACAGACGCCTCTCATCTTTTTAAGTGGTGGAACTTGCACTATTGCTGACTGACTAAATACTTTTTTGCCCCACTGTACATGCATTGTCAGCATTATTTAATTTCTCTTAATCTGTTTTTGAATGGAAACTAAAGACAACAAATTCCAAATTTCAATAGTGCAGGGGGTGACTTCTGAAGAATTTATTGACGTGCCAAATTTTTCAACTGACAAATAACAAAAGAGGGACTGGCACTTCCAAGCTAATGTGAACAGGTGCATACCAGGAGCAGCCACCTCTATATACAAAATACGTTGCACTCTGTCATGCTAAAGCATAATTAGTTAAACACACTAGTTATATCAAGGTATAATATATATAAAATCTATTAAATATAAAGAATAAAACCATATAATATAAAATCAAGATACCCCGATGCACCAATGTGTCAAAGGCGTAGTATAACACTACTAAGAACTGAAGAGAAGGGGATCATGCTCATAACATGATAGAAGGTCAGAAAAGCCAATCACAACAGAGAAATGAATAGATTAATTTTTATTATTTATTGCATGGTATCAATATATAAAATAATTAAATATTAAAAACAAAAATTCATTGCATATACATGTATGTAACAATTAGTGCCCATACCTATTTGGCTACCATTGTATGTATTGTATATATATTTATACCTGTAAGGACTGACTATGTGGAGGAATGGCAATAAAAAAAAGACTAAACAAAAAAGGGTTGTTTTTTTTTTTAAAATTGTGTAAAAAGACTCTTTTGTGTATAATATAATATAGCAATGTGCTTATAAAAAGAGAGCCAGATAAAGTGTGATAGTGAAAAAAAGTGCAAATGCATTAAGTGCAAAAAAACCAATGTAGGTAAGGTGCTACTAGTTAGGCCAATATAAACAGTCACTTACTTTGGTATTGTATAAAGTAATAGGCGGATAGCCAATGCGGTATGATGCACCCCGATGCGCGTTTCGGACGCACAACTCCTTCGTAGTTTTTTTATTGCCATTCCTCCATATAGTCAGTCCTTACAGGTATAAATATATATACAATACATACAATGGTAGCCAAATAGGTATGCGCACTAATTGTTACATACAGGTATATGCAATGAATTTTTGTTTTTAATATTTAATTATTTTATATATTGATACCATGCAATAAATAATAAAAATTAATCTATTCATTTCTCTGTTGTGATTGGCTTTTCTGACCTTCTATCATGTTATGAGCATGATCCCCTTCTCTTCATGCTAAAGCATGTAGACATGAAATATATGAAATATGAATAGCAATACTGCTCTGGATAATAAGAAAAAATTGAGACGCTAAGCACATAATTTGGCCAATTCATGCATGCCCAGCAACCAACGACAAGGTGATCTCACGCTGCGCTGGGACCCTACGTGTCTAGTGTGAATGAACACCTCTCTTAGGCTGAAGTCTGAATTCCCAGGTAAATGTGGATACCTCTCTCAATAGCCTGTATTTATGGGTAGGTAGGATCCTTCTGTAATTAACATATTTTTTCAAAGGGCCATTGCAGTTAAACTTGTCAGACAGACAGGGCAGGAGAGAGGTAAGTCATGCAAGACATTCAAACAAGCTTGTTCTTAGTTCATTTGTTCTGCAAAATGTATTCACTCTATGTATTTGTATCATTTATCTTCGGGCTGTTGCAGTCATTCATAGCCTTTCATACCTTCTCCTATGTAAAGTAGAGTAGGGCCCGGCCAAAAGAGTCTACCTTGTCTTTTTGGCGGCTTAAAAAATCTTTTGGGCAAAACAAAAGCTGCTGGCTATATGTAGGGCAGGGCAGCACAGTGGCGCAGTGGTTAGCACTGCAGCCTTGCAGCGCTGGAGTCCTGGGTTCAAACCCCACCAAGGACAACATCTGCAAAGAGTTTGTATGTTCACTCCGTGTTTGCGTGGGTTTTCTCTAGGTACTCTGGTTTCCTCCCACATTCCAAAGATAGGGAATTTATATTGTGAGCCCCAGCGATGTAAAGTGCTGCGGAATATGTTAGCGCTATATAAAAATAAAGATTATTATTATATGTATGATCTGGTGATGGGAACTGTTAATATGTGATTGGTGAGAAGTGGAGTTTTTCCAAGAGAGAGCGGTGGGACTGTGGACAGTTGGAGGGATGGAGGCAGGGCTGGGATGGAGTCTGGGCGGAGTCTCAAGGGGACCTCAAAAATTTTGCTAGTATGGGACCCCAAAATTCCTAGTGGCAGCCCTGATCATCAATATAAAGTGGGGAAGGAGGACGTCAATTGAAGGAAGAGAGAAGGAGATGTCAGATCAAGAATAGAGATGCCCATTGGACCAGACTGCACCGTCTAAGTATAATACAAGTTGCTTTTGTGTGCCTTGAATAGGGAATAGGGGATGTACATACAGTATTCTAGCATGCTGTAAAATAAGGCTTTAAGGTACTGGTCATACTTTACTGAACATGGAGAAAACCTGGTGACAAGTTCCCACTAATCCACTACTGTCCATGATTATCACAACTCTGATGTCATCTAATCATTTCATATGCTATTAGCTAATCTTGTTTGGAGTGACACATCTTGTCTCATCTGTTACACTTGCATTAAGCAAATTATTTTTCTAACCTTAAGGTACCGTCACACTAGACGATATCGCTAGCGATCCGTGACGTTGCAGCGTCCTCGCTAGCGATATCGTCCAGTGTGACAGGCAGCAACGATCAGGCCCCTGCTGTGCTGTCGCTGGTCGGGGAAGAAAGTCCAGAACTTTATTTGGTCACTGGACTCCCCGCAGACATCGCTGAATCGGCGTGTGTGACACCGATTCAGCGATGTCTTCACTGGTAACCAGGGTAAACATCGGGTAACTAAGCGCAGGGCCGCGCTTAGTAACCCGATGTTTACCCTGGTTACCAGCGTAAAAAAAACAAACAGTAGATACTTACATTCAGCTGTCTGTCCCTTGCCGTCTGGTTCCTGCACTGACTGCTGGCCGTAAAGTGAAAGCAGAGCACAGCCACAGCGGTGAGTCACCGCTGTGTGACTCACTGCTGTGCTGTGCTTTCACTTTCACTTTACGGCCAGCAGTCAGTGCAGGAACCAGACGGCAAGGGACAGACAGCTGAATGTAAGTATCTACTGTTTGTTTTTTTTACGCTGGTAACCAGGGTAAACATCGGGTTACTAAGCGCGGCCCTGCGCTTAGTTACCCGATGTTTACCCTGGTTACCGGGGACCTCGGGATTGTTGGTCGCTGGAGAGCTGTCTGTGTGACAGCTCTCCAGCGACCAAACAGCGACGCTGCAGCGATCCGGATCGTTGTCGGTATCGCTGCAGCGTCGCTATGTGTGACGGTACCTTTACTTCATGTTCTTTCATTTCTGTTCTTGACATTTGTCCTTGGACTAAGCTGCAAATTCAATTTCAATCTATAATCCAGTCATGTAAATTATTTCAATACTATAGGATTTTATCTTTGGGATCTATGACTCTCTTCATCTACACATTCTGTTGGCGCTCACATGAGTGTATATTCCTAGAAAAATAGTGTCACTGTTCTTAGAGCTGTCAAACCAAGCACATGGCGAAAGATCGCTTCTCAGAATATCAAACAAGATATGAACTTTGTGTTTGAAGCACAATGCCAACTAAGCTTATGATGGCAAAAAATGGCTTCAGACTAATCCAATGCATTAAGGGAAAAATATTATTTTGCCATTATTTTTAGCTATTAAGCTGTGCGCTGGCTGTGAAATACATTATATTCTTAAACTCTGAAATTAACATTTTTTCAGAAATTTTTCAAAAGTCTAAAAAATCTAGGATATACTTGATGGGGTTGTCAACTTTATTTTTATTTTCACAAATGTGTTGGGAATATGATTTTGACATATATATGTATATATATATATATCTAATTATTCAGACGTCCGTGAAAATTGCTCTGAGCACGGGTTACTAATGCATGGACTTAATGCAGGTCTCTCAACCCAAGTGTGACAGCTAGTGTTGAGCATTCCGATACTGCAAATATCTGGTATTGGCCGATATTCGCTGTATCGAAATTCCGATACTGATTCCCGATATTTTTGCGATATCGGAAATCGGAATCGGAAGTTCCTATAGTGCAATTATGCACTATAATGGTGCGTGGGCGGTGCATGGGCGGAGACTGCGCGTGTTTGTGTGTGCGGGTGGTATTTGTGCAGGCGGTGTCTGTGCGTGACCGTGGGGCTCTGTGCGCGTGTGCCGGGGCTCTGTGCAGGCTGCGTGGCTCTGTGCGGGCTGCGTGGCTCTGTGCGGGCTGCCGTGTCTCTGTGCGGGCTACCGTGCCTCTGTGCGTGTGTGCTGCGGCTACAAGTCCCATCGGACGATGCCTGCTACACTGACAGTGATTGACACATTATCCGATGATGGGACAGTAGTAGTCCCATCATCCGGCTAATGTGTTGAATGAAAAAAAAAAATACTACATACATACTACATACATACTATATACATACTACATACATACTACATACAGTCATGGACAAAAATTTTGAGAATGAGACAAATATTAATTTTTCCAAAGTCTACTGCTTCATTTTTTCTAATGGCAATTTGCATATACTCCTGAATGTCAGAGTGATCAGCTTAACAGCAATTACTGTACTTGCAAAGTCAATATTTGCCCAGAAAATGAACTTTAACCCCCAAAACACATTTCAACATCATTGCAGTCCTGCCTTAAAACAAGCAGCTAACATCGTTTTAGTGATTGATCCATTAACACAAGTGTGGGTGTTGATGAGGACAGGGCTGGCGATCAATCAGTCATCATTAAGTAAGAATGACATCACTGGACACTTTAAAAGGAGGCTGGTGCTTGGTATCATTGTTTCTCTTCAGTTAACCATGGTTATCTCTAAACGCGTCCATCATTGCACTGCACAAAAATGGCCTAACAGGGAAGAGTATCGCAGCTACAAAGATTGCACCTCAGGCAACAATCTATCGCATCATCAAGAACTTCAAGGAGAGAGCTTCCATTGTTGTCAAAAAGGCTCCAGGGCACCCAAGAAAGACCAGCAAGCGCCAGGACCGTATCTTAAAACTGTTTCAGCTGCGGGATCGGACTACCAGCAGTGCCGAGCTTGCTCAGGAATGGCAGCAGGCTGGTGTGAGTGCTTCTGCACGCACTGTGAGGCGGAGACTCTTTGAGCAAGGCCTGGTTTCAAGGAGGGCAGCAAAGAAGCCACTTCTCTCCAGAAAAAAACATCAGGGACCGACTGATATTCTGCAAAAGGTACAGGGAGTGGACTGCTGAGGACTGGGGCAAAGTAATTTTCTCTGATGAATCCCCTTTTCGATTGTTTGGGACATCTGGAAAACAGCTTATTCGGAGAAGAAGAGGTGAGCGCTACCACCAGTCTTGTCTCATGCCAACTGTAAAGCATCCTGAAACCATTCATATGTGGGGTTGCTTCTCAGCCAAGGGAATCGGCTCACTCCCAGTCTTGCCTAAAAACACAGCCATGAATAAAGAATGGTACCAGAATGTCCTCCAAGAGCAACTTCTCCCAACCGTCCAAGAGCAGTTTGGCGCCCAACAATGCCTTTTCCAGCATGATGGAGCACCTTGCCATAAAGCAAAGGTGATAACTAAATGGCTCATGGAACAAAACATAGTGTATGAAGACAGAATAGTAAAAAGGAGGGTAAATACCAGCGGAGAATAGTTAAACGGAGGCTAAATACCAGCGGAGGCCAGTAAAACGGATGCTAGACGCCAGCGATAGCAGTAAAACCAGGCTAGACGCCAGCGATAGCAAAGACCACTTACGCAGCCGCTTGTACCACACCGCACTGCCTGCTGATACCGCAGCAGCCGCCATATAGCCACAAGTACCGAGAGTACAGCCCACCAAGCGCGACACGTCTCAGTCCACGCTGAAGTTCATTTCTACCCGCTCTGAGACGTCCTACAGCTTGCAAACGGACATGAAATGTCTGCAAGTCGAGCATCTTCACTCGGGACGAGGTCCCAAACAAGCCGCTCTAGCAAGTCTTCCTCGAAAAGGTCTGTCACCATCGCCCGTGCAGAAGCTGAGGCGGCGAAAGTAAGATCCTCCTTCGCTGCACAAGAGATGCAGTTAAAGTTAAGACAAGCAGAGCAAGAAGCAGAAAGAGCTCGCCTGCAAGCAGATAGAGAGGCAGAAAGAGCCCGCCAAGAAGCAGAAACAGCCCGCCTGCAAGCAGATAGAAAAGCAGAAAAAGCAGAGCAAGAAGCAGAAAGAGCCCGCCTGCAAGCCGATAGAGACGCAGATACAGCACACCTGCGAGCAACTTTGGAAAGGCTCTCCGCTGAAAAAGAAGCAGCAGCCGCAAAAGCCAAAGCTGAGTTCTTAGAAGCCGTGGAATTTCCTGAATCTGAGCGAGACAGCGACGTACGTGGACCAGACCTTGATCGACAGGACCCAGCTCAACGCGTCTCAGAATATGTCCAACAACATCCTAAAATCGATGATAACTCTGATCCGTTACACCAACAAGCCTATACAGATAACCAGAGATCCTTCCTCAAAATGCCATACTGGAAGCAGGAAGAAATACTGCGAAATGACGTCGACCACCACGACCGTCTTACAGAGCAGAAGGTACGGCCTCCTCCCAGACTGACAGGGACACCCTTTGCTTCGGAACGGTTTTATACAGACTTTCCTAAGCCAGAAGCTCCTACCAGGTATGAGGACGCACCACACACACTGCATGACAACAGCACACCAGCTCATGTCGGCACTGACTCAGCCACTATGAACTTTGCAAGGTTCTTTACCCACCGGGAGCTGGTGACCAAGGGACTTGTAAAGTTCACTGATCGAGCCGAGAGCTATAGAGTCCTTCCAGAACACCATCAGAGACTTGGAACTTTCCAGTAGTGAAAAGTTAGATTTACTGGTAAAGTGGCTTGGGAACAAGTCAGCTGAACACGCCAAAAGAATCAGGAACATTAACATAAAGTACCCCCACACAGGACTTCGTATGGTGTGGGAGAGACTCGAAGAATGTTATGGGTCAATAGAAGCTATAGAAAATCCTTTGTATAAAAGAATTGATGATTTTCCAAAGATAGCAAATAAGGGTTATCAAAAGCTCAGGGAACTTGAGCGACTTGTTAATGGAGGTACATGCTGCTCAGGCAGAAGGTGACCTACCAGGGTTGGCATTCCTGGACACCGCCAGAGGTGTCAACCCAATTGTCCAAAAACTCCCTTACAACTTACAAGAAAAGTGGGTCAGTCACAGGTCCCGTTACAAATAGGCTCATAAGGTACCATTTCCTCCTTTCAGAGTGTTTGTAGACTTTGTTCCTCAGCAGGCTAAAGTTAGAAATGACCCCAGTTTCGACTTCACTATGTTATGTACCACTGCCTCTGGTGTAAAACCCAGTAAAGCACCAGTGGCAGTCGATAAAACTAATGTTACCTCCACAGGGTTTCCTTACAGGGCAAGTAAGTCCTCTCCAGAAGAGGACAAACCTCAGGATCTCAGCAAGCACTGCCCCCTACACAAGAAACCTCATCCTCTATTAAAATGTAGAGCCTTCAGGGAGAAGTCTCTAGAAGACTATAAGAGTTTCCTAAAGGAAAACAAGATATGCTTCAGATGCTGCGCGACGACCTCACACTTCGCCAAGAACTGTGAAACCAGTGTGAAATGCACAGAATGTAGTAGTGTGGAGCACAACACGGCCTTACACCCTGGACCACCCTCAGGGGTATCATCGCGAGTAGAAGAGTCTGCCGAAAAACAGATGGACACTAACATAGGCACCCCAGTGGTCACTTCGCAGTGTACAGAGATCTGCAAGGAACTTGTAGCAGGAAGATTCTGCTCGAAGATCTGTCTTGTCAGAGTATTCCCAGCGAGCCAACGGGATAAGGCAATCAAGGTATATGCAATCTTGGACGATCAGAGCAACAGGTCTCTAGCTAAGTCCTTTTTCTTCGACACCTTCAACATTGCTGGTCCCGGCTCTCCGTACTCCTTGAAGACATGTGCAGGTACTGTCGAGACGGCGGGGAGAAAAGTGACCGGATTCAAAGTAGAGTCTATGGACGGTCAAAACTGCTTATCCTTGCCATCAATACTGGAGTTTAACAAGATTCCCGACAACAGGTCTGAGATACCAGAGGTAGCAGCTCATCATACCCACTTGAAACGTATAGCTCACCTGATACCGGAACTGGACCAAGGAGCTCCAATCATCTTGCTCCTCGGAAGAGACATACTACGGGTCCACAAGACTAGAGGACAGATTATCGGCCCACAAAATGCCCCATATGCTCAGAGACTTGACCTGGGATGGGTCATCGTGGGAGACGTCTGTTTGGGTGGAGCACACAGGCCGACATCAGTCAACCAAGAAAATTGCGCAGGAGCCCACGCCGTTTTTTTCTTGTTTTTTTAAATTCAACGCTCATAAAGGCCTCTTTCACACTTGCGTCGGTACGGGTCCGTCGCTATGCATCGGGCTGACGTACCGACGCACGTTGTGAAATTTGTGCACGACGCATAGCGACAGCCCGTACCGACACAAGTGTGAAAGAGGCCTTTATGAGTGTTGAATTTATAAAAACAACAAAAACACTGAAAAAACGGCGTGGGCTCCCACGCAATTTTCTGCGCCAGAGGGGGAAAGCCGATGGCCGGGGGCCAATATTTGTAGCCTGCTATGAATATCAGCCCACAGCTGTCTGCGTAGCCTTTACTGGCTTTTAAAATAGGGGGACCCCTCCAAAAAAATGGTGTGGTGTTCCCCTATGTTTTATAGCCAGAAAAGACACATGCTGCATAGACCCCGCACACCGCATAGAGCCCGGGCAGCCCGCATGGATCCCCGCTAGGCCCGCACAGACCCCGCCCATACACACAGACACACACAGCGTCCGCCCACGCACCGCCCACACACCGCCCACACTCTTCCCTCCTCCGGAACAGCATACAGAAAGACAGAATGGGCTTATTTACGTTCCGATATTTGTGTCCCATTGACTTGCATTGGTATCGGGTATCGGTATCGGCGATATCCAATATTTTTAGGATATCGGCCGATCCAATCCGATACCGATACTTTTGAATATCGGAAGGTATCGCTCAACACTAGTGACAGCCTCACTTAAAAGAAAAAAAGAGGTTGGTATGTTAGCCAGTTGAAAAAATAATGCTCTTAGTGGGGAAACCAAGATAATCCTGTAGTTATAATACCTTTTATTGGCTAACAAAAATAAAATAAATTATGTTACAAGGCAAGCTTTCGAGAGTTGAGGAGTTGAGACTTCTTAGGTCTCTTCCTCAGGCATGGTATAGCAAAGTGTCTGAAAAACACAAATATATGCACAAAAATAAAACTAGAGGCATGGCATACTAAATGACCATTTAATATTTAAGTCACAGAATTAAATATTCCACACTTGTAATGAGAAAGAACAGAGGAGGGCTGGGACATCCCGACTTTGACAAATATACAGTGCTTTGCGAAAGTATTCGGCTCCCTGGAACTTTTCAACCTTTTCCCACATATCATGCTTCAAACATATAGATACCAAATGTAAATTTTTGGTGAAGAATCAACAACAAATGGAACACAAATTTGAAGTTGAATTAAATTTATTTGTTATTTTAAATTTATGTGGAAATTCAAAGACTGAAAAGTGGGGCGTGCAATATTTGGCCCCTTTAACTTAATACTTTGTCGCTTGGGGTATGTCTCTATCAGTTTTGTACATAGAAAGACTGAAATTCTTGCCCATTGTTCCTTGGCAAACAGCTTGACACATGGTAAGTAGTGATGAGCGAATATTCTCTTTACTCGAGATTTCTCGAGCATTCAGAAATCAGCTGTGGCAAGAAAAACTAAATCTCCGAGCACTAAAAAATACTTGGAGGACCCCCAAGCATGCTCGAGAAATCTCAAGTAACGAGTATATTCGCTCATCACTAATGGTAAGGTTTTAATATTAGACAGTGTAGGACTGTCCCGATCAGAGTTACCTTGACATGGTGGGATGGCTTTTGTGCTATGTTTTGATCAAAAACAGTATTACTAAAAACTCTGTGTTATTTAAATGCACTTTTTGCTTTTTTACTTAAGTACAGCAGGATTTTTGGTCACTTTTTTTCTTGTAGGTTTTATGTGTTTTGTGGCCAATGTTATCATGTGTTTGACTTCTGCATGTGTACTAACTCAAGCTAAGCTCAATTTTTTTTTTTTTATTTAAAATTTTTGTGGAAATTCAAAAACTGAAAAGTGGGGCATGCAATATTATTCAGCCCCTTTAACTTAATACTTTGTTGCGCCACCTTTTGCTGCGATTACAGCTGCAAGTCGCTTGGGGTATGTCTCAATCAGTTTTGTACATCGAGAGACTGAAATTGTTGCCCCGTCTTCCTTGGCAAACAGCTCGAGCTCAGTGAGGTTTGATGGAGATCGTTTGTGAGCAGCAGTTTTCAGCTCTTTTCACAGATTCTCGGTTGGATTGAGGTCTGGACTTTGACTTGGCCATTTTAACACCTGGATATGTTTATTTGTGAACCATTCCATTGTAGATTTTGATTTATGTTTGGGATTATTGTCTTGTTGGAAGACAAATCTCTGTCCCAGTCTCAGGTCTTTTGCAGACTCCAACAGGTTTTCTTCAAGAATCGTCCTGTATTTGGCTCCATCCATTTTCCCATCAATTTTAACCATCTTCCCTGTCCCTGCTGAAGAAAAGCATGCCCAAACCATGATGCTGCCACCACCATGTTTGACAGTGGGGATGGCATGTTCAGGGCGGGGAGCTGTGTTGCCTTTACGCCAAACATATCATTTGGCATTGTGGCCAAAAAGTTCGATTTTGATTTCATCTGACCAGAACACCTTCTTCCACATGTTTGGTGTGTCTCCCAGGTGGCTTTTTGCAAACTTTAAACAACACTTTTTATGGATATCTTTGAGGAATGGCTGTCTTCTTGCCACTCCTCCCTAAAGGCCAGATTTGTGCAGTGTACGACTGATTGTTGTCCTATGGACAGAATGTCCCACCTCCGCTGTAGATCTCTGCAGTTCATCCAGAGTGATCATGGGCCTCTTGGCTGCATCTCTGATCAGTCATCTCCTTGTTTGAGATGAAAGATTAAAGGGACGGCCGGGTCTTGGTAGATTTGCAGTGGTATGATACCCCTTCCTTTTCAAAATGATCGCTTGAACAGTGCTCATTGGGATGTTTAAAGTTTTGGAAATCATTTTGTATCCAAATCCAGCTTTAAACTTCTCCACACAGTATCACGGACCTGCCTGTTGTGTTCCTTGGTCTTCATGATGCTCTCTGTGCTTCAAACAGAACCCTGAGACTATCACAGAACAGGTGCATTTATATGGAGACTTGATTATACACAGGTGGATTATATTTATCATCATTAGGCATTTAGGACAACATTGGATCATTCAGAGATCCACAATGAACTTCTGGAGTGAGTTTGCTGCACTGAAAGTAAAAGGGCCGAATAATATTGCATGCCCCACTTTTCAGTTTTTGAATTTCCCAAAAAATTTTAAATAACCAATAAATTTCGTTCAACTTCACAATTGTGTTCCACTTGTTGTTGATTCTTCACCAAAAATTTACATTTGGTATCTTTATGTTTGAAGCAGGATATGTGGGAAAAGGTTGACAAGTTTCAGGGAGCCAAATACTTTCACACTGTTTGTATTCATTTGAAAAAATGTGCTTGATTCACCCCAAACAGGGCAAGCTCCGCAAAAATTGGCACCAACGGCATGAATATAAATCTTAGAACTAAGTAACGAACTATGTTTATGCTTCATATAATTATATTTGTTTTTAATTTCTCCACTATAAAGGAGAATACTTGCTAGTTCTCAAGAGGACTTCCCTCCCATTTCCCCCCCACCCCTCCTTTCAATGTTTGTTCAATTATCGGATACATTCGCAGCATGCTGCGATTTTAAGCTCTAGTCAGCACTGCACCATAGTACAATATTGGTCCGAGTGATATCCAATGTTTGGCAAACACGTGGATGTTCGGGTCTGGTGGATTCAGCCAAACATCTAGAAAAAAGTTTGGTCCCCATTCAGATGCATGGGACGGCCCAAACATCTGGCAAACACAGGCTCTGATCGGTGGTAACATCATTACCATTGGTCAGAGAACTGTGGTTCCCACACTGTCAGATGACAGCAATTACTTCCAGTCACAGACTTCGGATGATGAAAGAATAGTACTCCCACCAGCTTATGCCTGCTGTCGCTGAAAACAGTGAGAGCAGGTGCCACGAATGCGAGTATTCATCAGCCTGTGCTATAAATAAAAACATTTTTTAAAAATGACATGGGTTCTCTTCTATTTTTGATAACCAGGGCAGGCAAAACTGACAACCCTCAGCTATCAGCTTTATCATAGCTTATTATGAAGAATAGAAGGGTCCCCACGTTGTTTTTTTTAAATTATTTAAAAAATGGCATAATGTCCCTCCCATTTTTGACAACCAGCCAAGCTAAACCTGACACCTGGGGGCTGGTATTCTCGGGTTGATAAGGGGCCATGGATATTGACCCCCCTCTAGCCTATTCTGCCACTTTGGCCAGCTCTTCCCACTTGCCCTGGTGTGGTGGCAAGTGGGGTAATGGTTGTGGAGTTGATGTCACCTGTAAAAAAAACCTGAAAATAATAAGTAACCATGATACTCACCTTACACCTAATCCACCGTAATCACTCCTGCTGTATATTGCGCTGAGCTACCGTGAGACAGTTCACTGGAGTTCAAACCTGATGAACCCCTATGCGGTGAGTTCACCGGGGATCAGCTGTGAACTCTAGTGAACTTTCTCACATCAGCTCAGTGCTACACACAGCAGGTGTGATTACGCTCCTGTCACTGGGGTTCGGCTGGAGTGGATAGCGCTTGTATCACTGATGTGACCGCTATCCAAATCATCGGGATCATCGTGGGACAGTATGAATTGGACCCGAAGCCGTTTTAAAAAAATTTTTTTTATTACTTTTATTATTAATAGAGAGTAGTGATGAGCGAATATACTCGTTACTCGAGATTTCCCGAGCATGCTCGGGTGTCCCCCGAGTATTTGTAAGTGCTCGGAGATTTAGTTTTCATCGCCACAGCTGAATAATTTACAGCTACTAGCCAGCATAAGTACATGTGGGGGTTGCCTGGTTGCTAGGGAATCCCCACATGTAATGAAGCTGGCTAACAGATGTAAATCATTCAGCTGCTGCAAGGAAAACTAAATCTCTGAGCACTTACTTATACTCGGAGGACACCCAAGCGTGCTCGGGAAATCTCGAGTAACGAGTACATTCGCTCATCACTAATATAAAGGCATCCCATTATTAACCTCATAGTAAGTTTGGAAATAAACATACAGCATGCATAAAATCATTTAATTGAAAAAAAAATAAACTCCCTGTTTTACATATTTATTTTAAAATATAAAACAAAGTTAAACTCACCTTATGCCTATTCTTTTGAAGCCTTTGTCCCCTGTAAAAGACAGAAAATAAGTAACCGCCAGTCACTGAAAATGCGTTTCCACTGGCACTTCACTGTGAGCCGGGAGAATAAACTGCAGTGACCTCAAGGAGATCACCATGAGCACCATGAGAAAATTTTCATGGTGCTTACAGTGATCTGCAGCTGACCATCCCAGCTCATAGTGAAGTGAGCCTGGGAATGCAGCTTCAGTGACCGGCAGTAACCCCAATGATGTCACTGCTCGTCACTGAAGCTGCACTAGCAGGACTTCATTGTGTCCTGGTTTTCAGCCTGGATCATCGCATCATGGCACCGTTCAGGTTGTAAACCAGTTATTGCAGAGAAGAATTATGGTGTGGGACAGTATTTCTAATCTACACTTTGGACAGGTGAGGAATATGGTTGTTTATTAGTTTGGGGTGCCAAACTCAAAAAGTAACACAGACTTCCTGTAGAAGTCCGTGTTCCGGGTCCATGCTTGAACACATAGAGTACCCCCTCCTTGCTTGGCACCCCCGGGTTCCCCGCTGAGAAAGCGAATACGCGAAACGCGCATCCAAGCAAGGAGGGGGTACTCTATTCTGATGACTGCAATGGGTAAACCTGATCCACTATTTGTTGCATTAAATGCATTGTATTAGCGCTATCTTTGCTAAGGGGATACCGGTAGGACCCTGCATGTAGTGATCATTGTTTTGCGACTGTTGCCAAAAAAGATGGAATATACATTTGTTTCCTCCCCCTTTTTTGCTTGGCCATCGTCATGTCTCCTTCCCACTGTCCTCTTTTATGTGCATAGTGCATGCAGCACTTATTTGCAGTATTGATATTGTGTTATATTGTTGGAATTTCAAAAAATAAATAAAAACGCTATATACTTTTATACATAACTATGTTGTTATGGACGTTTTTGCTCCTTTTTTTGTATTGATCCTTGCTTGGAGCTGTCCTGATGCTTTGTCGCTCGCTGGGTGCTTTGGGAGAGCTAATTTGAGCTCAGCCGGGAGCAGTGCAGGACAAGAAAGGAGGAGTTAGGAGGAGCCAGGTACAGATTGACAGCGGCGTGCACATTTAATTAAAGGCATGCGACACAGCAAGGTTCACATATCGCTAATATTCGATAAAACATCATATTGCGCTCAGCTGTGTTATACGTTCATGTCAGCAAGCCCTTACAGCCATGTTAATACTTTGCATTACAAAATCAGGCTGACAGGATCTCTTTAAAGGTACCGTCACACTTTAGCGACGCTGCAGCGATACCGACAACGATCCAGATCGCTGCAGCGTCGCTGTTTGGTCGCTGGAGAGCTGTCACACAGACAGCTCTCCAGCGACCAACGATCCCGAGGTCCCCGGTAACCAGGGTAAACATCGGGTTACTAAGCGCAGGGCTGCGCTTAGTAACCCGATGTTTACCCTGGTTACCATCGTTAAAGTAAAAAAAACAAACGCTACATACTTACCTACCGCTGTCTGTCCTCAGCGCTCTGCTTCTCTGCTCTGGCTGTGAGCACAGCGGCCGGAAAGCAGAGCGGTGACGTCACCGCTCTGCTTTCCGGCTGCCCGCCGCTCACAGCCAGACCAGAGAAGCAGAGCGCCGGGGACAGACAGCGGTAGGTAAGTATGTAGCGTTTGTTTTTTTTACTTTAACGATGGTAACCAGGGTAAACATCGGGTTACTAAGCGCGGCCCTGCGCTTAGTAACCCGATGTTTACCCTGGTTACCAGCGAAGACATCGCTGAATCGGCGTCAAACATGCCGATTCAGCGATGTCAGCGGGACCTCAACGATCAAAAAATGGCCCAGGCCATTCCGACACGACCAGCGATCTCACAGCAGGGGCCTGATCGCTGCTACGTGTCACACATAGCGAGATCGCTACTGAGATCGCTGTTGCGTCACAAAACTTGTGACTCAGCAGCGATCTCGCTATGTGTGACGGGGCCTTAAGAGAGGTGAACAATCCCAATATTAAAATCTTACCTGCATTGTTACCTTTGGTTTAATGTAGGTGTTCTGACATTTTCCACAATTTATTTTAAATATCTGAGGTGAATAAACCTTCTGTTGCCATGGAAATATGTCTGTTCTAATTATATGATGTTGTTTTCTGAAAGGTTCAAGACATTGAACACGCACATAGAGCGACTAGTCAATGACTGTATTATATTTCATATTTTGAATGACCATTTGAAAATAATAATATCAGTATAGGTATTGCTACTTTGCCCTAAGTGAATGCACCTAAAATCACATTTTGTGGAGGTCAATACTAAACTTTGAGCCATGATGCAGTGGATAGATAAAGATTCTTTTAAAACATTTTTACTCTGTGCCCCGGTCTTCAGGCAATGAGTCTCAGCGGGCGGGAATAACCATGTACCTTCTGCAAGTGAACTAATGATATTGATTATGATTGTTCATTTAATGTCAGAACTAGCCTTTTCTTTTCTTTTTAATTAATTTCCATAAATTTGCTTATTTAACCCCTTTCTGACCTCGGACGGGATAGTACGTCCGAGGTCAGAAGCCCCGCTTTGATGCGGGCTCCGGCGGTGAGCCCGCATCAAAGCCGGGACTTGTCAGCTGTTTTGAACAGCTGACATGTGCCCGTAATAGGTGCGGGCAGAATCGCGATCTGCCCGCACCTATTAACTAGTTAAATGCCGCTGTCAAACGCAGACAGCGGCATTTAACTACCGCTTCCGGCCGGAAATGACGTCATCGCCGACCCCCGTCACATGATCGGGGGTCGGCGATGCGTCAGGATGGTAACCATAGAGGTCCTAGAGACCTCTATGGTTACTGATCACCGGTGGCTGTGAGCGCCACCCTGTGGTCGGCGCTCACAGCACACCTCCTTTTCTGCTACATAGCAGCGATCAGCAGATCGCTGCTATGTAGCAGAGGCGATCGAGTTGTGCCTGCTTCTAGCCTCCCATGGAGGCTATTGAAGCATGGCAAAAGTAAAAAAAAAAAAGTAAAAAAAAAGTGAAAAAAGTAAAAAAATAATAAAAGTTTAAATCACCCCCCAATCAAAATAAATCAATAAAAAAAAATCAAATCTACACATATTTGGTATCGCCGTGCTCAGAATCGCCCGATCTATCAACGAAAAAAAAACATTAACCTGATCGCTAAACGGCGTAGCGAGAAAAAAATTCGAAACGCCAGAATTACGTTTTTTAGGTCGCCGCGACATTGCATTAAAATGCAATAACGGGCGATCAAAAGAACGTATCTGCACCAAAATGCTATCATTAAAAACGCCAGCTCGGCACGCAAAAAATAAGCCCTCACCCGACCCCAGATCACGAAAAATGGAGACGCTACGAGTATCGGAAAATGGCGCAATTATTTATTTTCTTTTTTTTTAGCAAAGTTTGGAATTTTTTTTCACCACTTAGATAAAAAATAACCTAGTCATGTTAGGTGTCTATGAACTCGTACTGACCTGGAGAATCATAATGGCAGGTCAGTTTTAACATTTAGTGAACCTAGCAAAAAAAGCCAAACAAAAAACAAGTGTGAGATTGCACTTTTTTTGCAATTTCACCGCAATTTGAATTTTTTTCCCGTTTTCTAGTACACGACATGCTAAAACCAATGATGTCGTTCAAAAGTACAACTCGTCCCGCAAAAAATAAGCCCTCACGTGGCCAAATTGACGAAAAATAAAAAAGTTATGGCTCTGGGAAGGAGGGGAGTGAAAAACGAACACGGAAAAACGAAAAATCCCGAGGTCATGAAGGGGTTAATTTGGCCAGTGTGGTAGATTGGCTCACTAGGCTGCACATGGAGTTAGACACATAAACACTATCTCTTTAAATCTTCTGTTGGTTTATCATACAGGTGCAATATACCAACACAAAGTGAAAATAAACATGGCCTTCAGGCAAAACAAGAAAGCAAAACCCAAATGGGGCGCAAATTATGCATCTGCGGGGATCCGCCTGCTCAGGATAACAACCACACAATGGCTTAGCTTTTGCTTCTCAGGACACAAAGCACTGGAGTTCCTATCTGCAGCCCTACAGAACAATGACTGACTCTGAAAGCTGACTATTTAAGCCCTATTAAAGCCCACACCCTGGGGTTGAGATAAGATGGACAACCTCCCACCAGCTCTGTATTGTTGTCAACAAAAAAGCTATTTAACCCCTTCTAACACTAAATGTGCTAGAGGAAAATTTCTGGGTTTTAAATCACTGAAGCCATTAACCTCAGCGAAACATATCTCCCCTCCAGCACCTTACCAGTGACTGTCACACCAGATATATCCAAATCAGTGGGCCACTAGTCATTTCTTTCCTCAGACCGGGGTCACACTAGCGTATTGCATCCGATGCGAGAGCATCAAATGCGATATGCTAATGACCCTCGGCTCCTGCTCTGCTACGAGTGGGAGCCGAGTGTCATGAGTCTGTGCTACGAGCCTCTCGCACAGAGCGAATCGGAGCACAGCTGCAGAGGAGGCGGAGAAATGATTCCCTCCATCTCCTCCATTTCCGAGGTCAGCATATAATGCACATCACTCGGATGATATCTGAGTGATGTGCGCTGTCTCACTCGCACCTATAGGCTTATATGGGTGCGAGTGAGATGAGTCTCGGCCAAGTGTCGGTGACAATTGCAGCCTGCTGTGATTTCACTCGCACACTGAAAACGAACAATGAAAAAAACGGGGATGTGAGCTGCCCCATAGAAGAATACTGGTCCGAGTGCTATGTGATTTTCTATCACATATCATTCATCCGTATTACGCTGTAGTGTGACCCCGGCCTAATCATTCCACTAATCATGGTATCAGATCCCCATGGGCATAATTAACTTGATTTGTAAAAGCAACATTACTACAAGCTCTTTCCAAATTTATGCTTTCTGAATATTGCACAGTAAATGTTCGCAGCCCAGCTTCATCTGCACACTTTATTATTATTATTATTATTTATTATTATAGCTGTATTATTATAGCTTGTGTTATAGCTGTTTATATGCCCAGGAAGGCAGTAGAGAACCCAGTGATCACCACTGGCTATTCAAATAGCATAGCTGACTCAGTTGGCATTCCCAGCATAATTTTTAATTTTATACTGTACGGTACATGGTTACTAGAAATAGTATAAAATACAATGTTGTAGGTGTCAATACCTAAACACGGCTTATTTCAAGAAAAGGAGCAGACCTCATCCCAGTGAAATGCTGATTTCTCAGTAACGGAGGAACAGACTGGTAGGCACGGTACTGTATAAGGTGCATGCCTCTGACTGCAGAGCCCTTAAGGGATAGCTAGATGGGAAAAACTGTGCAGTGCCCAATTCCCCCCTCCCACAACTCCCCCAGGTAATGTCATGATTGGGACGTCCAGCGGACCAACCAAGGAGAAGAGGGTAGTCTGGCCACACCCTCAAGGGTTAAATTCTAGTGCCGGGACCAGTGCCTCCCTCTTTCTCCACGGCTGACCCTTGGAAGCTGTTGTCCCAAGGACCCCCAGGATCTCCCCTGCAGCCATGTCCGAAGCGTTGTTCGAGGCCCTGCGGCAGAGAGCAGCACAGGAAGGTGAGAAATGGTTAAGAGTCCTTGTGTCCAGCCTGGGAACTCACCTCCTTGTGCCCTCTCAGTACCCAGTAACTTCGCTGCAGGCCTCCCCTTCTTCCCCAAGGGCGCCATCTGTTCCTGGGCCACAGTCGTCTCCCACAGCCTCTGGGCCCCTATCCCTTCCTGCGCCGTGGAGCTCGTCAGCCCTGCATGTTCCCGCGCCCCTTCGGGCCTCCTCCACCTTGCCCGGGCCTCCACCCCAGCCTGGACCGCTGGGCTCCCCTTCATCCCCCAGGCCCCAGTCTTCCTCCAGGCTCTTCCCCCATCATGGAGGCCGTGCTGCCCGGTCCCCGCTCACCTCCTCCCCCGTGCTGTCCACCACTCCCATGGCTGCAGCTGTGGGGGCAGGCAGGTGCTCCGCTCGGTCCTCCCGCCCCGGAGCGTCTTCATATCGGCGGCGGCCCGGCGCTCCCGAGCCGACGTGCCCGCTCCGCCGCCGCTTTATCTGTTGTCCCTGTCGCTGCTGCAGGGGGCGCCATGCAGTTGCTGCGGTCTGTGTCTTCCAGGGCCCGGGCCCATTGCAAAACAATGGGGAGACAAAGAGTGAAATTGGGTCTTATCCACGTTACATAGAGGAGAATATATACCAAATTTGCTCACCTGTTTAGGATGAGATTAGAGCATATATATAGCGGCTGCTGCAGATCCACAGGTCTTCGCCGACCAGAGAAAATAATGTCTTCAAAGGGAGATTTGTAGTTAAAATTCTGCGCTGCCGCTAAGATGAATTTCAGGAGAGTATAGTTGATTCTCACTGGTTTTATTCAACGTGTTTCAGGGGTCTCATGCCCCCTTCATCAGGAAATACCACACAGAATATACAGGCATCACAGGTATAAATAGTTTTGCTAGGTTAAAAAAAAAAAATGAGCACCAACAGGTCAGATGACTCAGTGTCAAAGTTCAAAGATAACACAATTAAAAATTCAAGCGATTAGAGAGGTATATATAATGAAAATACAATGACTTCTTTTATATTTCTAGACAATAGCTCCAAATTTGCAGCATTTAGGAGGAAATAAAAAAGCAAAGCAATCTTGCCTTGTGCAGGCGTGTACTATGGAGGACAGAGAATGAACTTCAATCCAATATTGCAGCCAGCGGGTAAGGAAAGGGTGAATCAAACACCCGAAAACTCCGCCCATATGACCCAAAACCAGTCCCGCCAAAATCAGGTGACAGGTTCCCTTTAAGTGGACAAGAACCTGTAAGAAAAGGAGTTACTCCAGGTCAGAAGCAAATGCCTTACAGATGAACTACCCTGTGGAATCAACAGGCTGATTTTTCTTATTGAAAATCCATTGGAATCTTTACATTGAATGTGGAATAAAATCATGTTTTATTATTTTACATTAAAAAATATAAATATATATGTGAAGATTAATTTGTGGTGGTTTGTGGTGGTCTAAAATTATGAAAATTATAATTAGTGAGTTTAAAATTTCCTCACGTACATAAGAGTAACAATTTAAGCAGCGAACCAGCCGCAGAGCATGATGACCGGTCTAATCGGACCGGTTAGCACACTCTGCAGCCAGCACCAAGCACGAACACAGCTACAATAAATTATGTGCCACCAACACCCCCATGGTCCCAAATGCAAATCGCTAGCAGTTTCTTATCAGTCCCCGCCCCATTAAGCTCACCCTGCAGTGCAAGTCTAACAGTCGCTGCGCCTTCACTTGCACTACGCCCTACACCGCCACTCACACCCCATAGCCTGAATAACAACCCCCCTACTCCCGAACTAAATGCCCCCAACACAACCCTTAGACATGGCAATCACAGGCATAGATGCCGCAGATCGTCTTCACCCCCATCAGAAGATTCCCGCCACCATCCACGCCGTTCCTCTAGCTGTTGGCATTCCCACTCCAGACGCCGACGCAGCTCATACAGGAGCCGCCGTAGATCCCGCTCCTCCAGATGGCGCTCGCCATCCACAACCGACGGATCAGACACATCGGGGAGTCACAACTGGCGATGCCTGTCGCATGCCAAAAGACGGCAGTCTCACCGGTCACCCAGAGCGGTTACCAGGTGGGAACAGACATCAACACCCAACATCACCGTCCAGGCAGGGGCTGGAGCCCCACCAGCAGCAGTAGCCTCTCGTCCTCGAGCACACGACAGATCTCATCCGTCACGTGCTCCGTCCTTGGCTGTCGCACAGGGAGAACTACCCATACCTCCCCGGTCCACCAGCCAGCACCGAACCATTGAGGCAATAGAAGCCGGAGCTCCCCCCTCACCAGGGGTCGCTTGGCACCAGACGCAACACAGCGGACAACATCCCCGTGCCACGGCGCTGGCCACTGGCCTGCCATCTTCATCTTCCCGGGCGGGCCGCCAGCACCAGGACAACGCCACAGCCAGAGCCAGAGTCCCTCCGTCCGGAGACACTGTGCCTGCACCTGACAGCGGTGAGTTCCGTGATTTCGGTGAGCACCCTGCAATGCAAAATGTGGGAGAAAGTGAGCTAGCATCGGCTATCAAGGCCCTAGTTCAGCAGTTGACTCACCCAGGCGTACCAACTGATACTAGCACCACCCAAGTAGCTAGTCTTCACAAGGATGTATTTTTTTGTGGAGTTAGCCCATTGTGAGAACACGTAGAATTAGAAACAAAACAGAAAATATGGGATAATGAATACGTAGATATATGGTCACTGTTATCGGCCGACCAACAGTCCATAGACAAGGAAAGAAGGATAGGCGAGCGGCTACAAGATAGGAACAAACCAAAAATAGCGCAAATGATGAATAACTGGCTTCAGGCTTTCACGGTTCTTGGCTGCATCATGGGCCAAAAGCACCCAGAACGCTGTTCCAAATTATTTATTTATCAGGACCTAATTTATAATTCATAACAAGTGTCACGGCAAGTCTGCATGGAAGCAGTACGACGAGGAGTTCCGCAGGCGGTTGGCCATGCAACCAGACTTGGGCTTGGGGGTAAAATCGACGGATGTATGGCTACGACTCATGCTGTCCCAAAAACAGCCCCCCTTTTCAGCAGCGACCACTTATTACTCATCAGCCGCAGGCCAGAATGCAGTGGTCGTACGCGGACCTGGGTCCTGCTTACTTTTTAATGATGGATACTGCCGTTTCCACGGGTCCTGTAAATATAGACACGAATGCTCCTCCTGCAGAGGTGGACACCCTGCATCTGGGTGTACCCGCCAAGCAAACAGAGCACCTGCGAGGCTTAACCCCGGTGAACGTAACCGCAATGGGCCCATGGCTAAACCTTTATCCCAATAAAGAAGCGGCGCAGCAGATATATTTCGGTTTTAAATACGGCTTTTATATCCCTTTCAAACCCAGTCCCACACCGACTATGGCAAATAATTTAAAATCAGCACGCAAATTCCCCGAGATTTTACATCAAAAAATCCAAAGAGAAGTAGAACTGGGCAGGATGGCGGGCCAATTTAAATCATTGCTATTCAAGAATTTCAGGATCTCGCCATTAGGTATTGTTCCCAAAAAAGAGCCAGGAAAATATTGGCTAATACATCACCTTTCTTACCCAAAAGGCGCATCGGTCAACGACGTGATACCCGCGGAAGAGACATCCGTAACCTACTCTTCTTTTGACAGGGCCGTCAAGCTCGTGCGCGCAGCTGGGCACAGTGCCCTGCTGGCGAAATCCGACATAGAGGCAGCCTTCCGCCTTTTGCCCATTCAACCCGAGTGTTTCCATTTATTAGGTTGTGAGGTGGACAAGCTATTTTACTTTGACATGTGCCTACCAATGGGCTGCTCCATTTCCTGTCACTATTTTGAGCTTTTCAGTACCTTCCTAGATTGGGTAGTACGATACGAAACTGGTAGCAATTCAAAAATTCACTACCTCGATGATGTTTTGTTCATTGGTCCCGGGGACTCCAGACTCTGCTCCTTTCTTCTCCAAAAGTTTAAGATTTTAGCTTGTAAATTCGGAGTACCACTTTCACCGGATAAAACAGTCAGCCCTTGTAACGTTCTGCCTTTTCTCGGTATGGAAATAGACACCAATGCAATGGTTTTTCGACTACCAGCTGATAAACTGCAAAAAACTCTGTAAATGGTTAAAAACTTCCACAAAGCAAAAAAAAAAAGTCACCCTACAGCAGATGCAGTCCCTGCTAGGATTGCTCAACTTTGCCTGCCGCGTAATGCCAGCGGGCAGAGCTTTTTCACACCAACTATCACTAGCAACCAAGGGCATAGCCCAGCCGAGCCACAGAATTAAACTCAACCGCTCCCTGAAGGCAGACTTGCTGGTCTGGAGGTCATTCCTAGAGTCCTACAATGGGCATACATGCGTCATGGCGTGGGAGATGCCAAGCAAAGATTTAGGCCTAGTGGTCGCTGGAAATATTACAGATGGTTTTGCGGCAATCTACAAGGACCAGTGGTGCAAAGGCACATGGCCTGAACTATGGACCATGGCCACATGGGGCCGTGACCCGTCACTGGTAGAAATTTTGGCGATAGTAACATCAGTCGAGCTATGGGGTGCCCTATTGGAAAATACGAACATAAGATTTTTAACCAAGCAGCCGAGAACAGCAAAAACCCTAAACAGCATGTCCTCTTCTTCACAGCCAGTACTCGCGCTGTTGCGCCGCCTAGCACTATTATGCCTCAAACACAACATCTGGTGCCATGCCAGATTTACATCGATTGTAGATGATAAAATTGTTAACTCTTTGTTATCTTCCGATTGGCAGGCCTTCAATGTCTTCATTCCCAATGCGCAACCATCCTTCCCTCTTGGACATGGTGGCCAATCACTGATGCCCTTAATCCGTGCTTCAGTGACACCGACTACTTGGCAGGTTTACAGTAAGGCGTGGGAGGAGTGGTGCTCGCTAACTCAAGGAAGACCAGTCAATAGGTGCGACCGAGCGAGATGCGACGTGTTAGTAGAACTCTTAGAACGGCTCAGGCGTAGAGGTGCGTCAGGGACATTAGCGCAACGCCATTCATTCGGGAATAGCCTTCTTCTTTCAGCTGCTGGGGTGGGCGGACGTAACCAAATATTTTTTCATCAAACAAGCCGTTAAAGGATGGAAAAGGCTTCAACCTAGTCAGGAATGCCGTCGCCCAGTTTCCTTAAGGCATGACATTATGGCAATATCTTCATCAGTGTGCAAGTCACAATACGAGGCAACACTGATATCTGCAGTGTTCGCTATCGCCTTCTTCGGGGCACTTCGCATCAGCGAATTAGTGCCGCAGTCAAAAACGGCATCAGTAGGCGGTTTAATCAACGAAGACCTCATCATATGCAGCGAAGCTCTGCGCATTAGAGTGCAGAGATACAAATGCGAGCCCACCGGGAGGGGGACATGGGTATTGGTCAAGGCGTCGGACGGCCCTATATGCCCTGTAAAAATAGTCAAACACTATGCCGTAGTAAGACATACGGGTAGATTTTTTCTTTCACACACCGACGGGTCCCCTCTTACTAAATATCAGTGTCACGCAATTTTTAAACTGTGGTTAGAGGCAGTCGGCGTGGCCCCGAAAGAATACGGGACACATTCCATCTGAATAGGGGCGGCTACCGAAGCAGCTAAAGCGGGGGTATCGGAAGTCGAGGTGCAGAGAATGGGCCGCTGGAAATCCACATGCTTTGCCAGATACATAAGACCAGACCTGCTTTAACACATCTTGTCTCTTACAGGAAGGTGTAAGCCCAGAGTTTGGGTAGTGGGGCATTCTTTTGTCTACTGGGCGTGCGAAGGGGCAAAACTGCAGCCGGGTGGAACAAATTTTGGCTTCCCGAAGCTGGAAGTCAACTGGAGAGGCATCAGAGGGCTTCGGTGGCATCAGATCTTCCCGGAGATGGTCGACATCGCCAAGAGGGCCAAGAGGCCGGTGGTTCTAGTGCTACATGCCGGAGGCAATGATTTGGGCAAGCGAAAGGGACCGAGCTATACACAGTAATGTCAACGGACATTGAGCGGTTTGTTTGTTTATTACCGGATATGGTGGTGGTGTGGTCTGAGATAATACCTCGAGCGGTTTGGCACGGAGCCAAGGACGTGAAAGCCATCGATAAATCTAGAAAAAAAAATAACACGAAGATGTCGAAGTTTGTGAGAGAAAATTACGGCATTGTGGTTCGCCACCAAGAACTAGAAGGGAACAATTCAGCTTTACTAAGACCAGACGGCATCCACCTCACGGACGTCGGGCTCGACATATTCTTGGCCGGCTTGCGGGATGGTGTTGAACAGGTTCTATTGACGTTGTGTGGGGGTCGGAGTCCTGTGTTGGTCATACACATGATCATCCGTGGCGGTAGGTAGAGGGGGCAAAGGTTCGTAACCTCTCCTCGGCTTGCTGGCCCAGCGGTCGTCGGCGGGACCTTCAGCAATGAGTCCGTCGCGAAGTGTAATTGCCCTTCTCTACTTTTCAAATAATAAACTGTGACCGACCTGTTCAACCCATCCAGGCTTGACGGTATCTTTTATTATGGAGTGGTGGGATGGGGGAAGGCCCAGTTTACGACACACGGGTCTCTGCATTCTGGTAGGCACGGTACTGTATAGGGTGCGTACCTCTGACTGCAGAGCTCTTAAGGGATAGCTAGATGGGAAAAACTGTGCAGTGCCCAATTCCCCCCTCCCACTACTCCCCCAGGTGATGTCATGATTGGGACACCCAGCGGACCAACCAAGGAGAAGAGGGGAGTCTGGCCACACCCTCAGGGGTTAAATTCTAATGCCAGGACCAGTGCCTCCCTCTTTCTCCCCGGCTGACCCTTGGAAGCTGCTGTCACACCCTCCCTCCCCTTGGAAGCTGCTGTCCCACCCTCCCTCCCTTATAAACTTGTGAACGTATTGTGCTATTATTGTTTTAAAGTATTTAAAAAAAAATTCACATTCTTTTTATATACGTCACAGCGGTAGGTAGAGGGGGGCAAAGGTTCGTAACCTCTCATCGGCTTGCTGGCCCAGCGGTCGTCGGCGGGGCCTTCAGCAATGAGTCCGTCACGAAGTGTAATTGCCCTTCTCTACTTTTCAAATAATAAACTGTGACCGACCTGTTCAACCCATCCAGGCTTGTCGGTATCTTTTATTATGGAGTGGTGGGAAGGGGGAAGGCACTGTTTATGACACACGGGTCTCTGCAGTCTGGCCATTTATTGTTATTGTTGGACTTGTCTTTGGAAGATCTACATGCACATTTAAATAATTTGTGCGTGAAATCCAGCTGTAAGGTTGCCGTCACACTAGCAGTATTTGGTCAGTATTTTACATCAGTATTTGCAAGCCAAAACCAGGAGTGGAACAATCAGGGAAAAAGTATAATAGAAACATAAGCACCACTTCTGCATTTATCACCCACTCCTGGTTTTGCTTACAAATACTGATGTAAAATACTGACCAAATACTGCTAGTGTGACGACAGCCTGTTACAGAACCCCCAGCACCAAGAATATGTTATGCAGTATATATTATGTATAATAGGTTCCATGTGAAATGCATCAGTCCACAGGCTGCATCCCTGGGCAGAGGGGACAAGATATTCTCCTTCTGACCTCCCCCACCTTTGTAATTCCCACAGTAAATATCAGCAGACTCCGGCACCCTGCGGCTATTGTAATGTATGTCTGGCCTGCTTTTTCTATTGGCCTGCCCTGTGTATCTGTGTTATATATTCTGTGTCTCTTAGCCTTTGTTTTTCCAAACTAAATAGCCCCAAGTGTAATAACCTATCTTGGTATTGCAGACCCCCCAGTCCTCTAGTAACCTTGGTCGCTCTTCTCTGCACCCGCTCTAGTTCAGCTATGTCTTTCTTGTACATCGGGACCAGAACTATGCACAGTATTCTAAGTGTGGTCGGACAAGTGACTTGTATAGAGATAAAATTATGTTCCCCTCATGAGCATCTATGTCTCTTTTAATGCATCCCATTATTTTATTTGCCTTTGTAGCAGCTGCCTGACACTGAACACTAAATGTGAGTTTGTCACCCACCTATACACCCAGGTATTTTTCATTGATGGTTTTGCCCAGTGTCCGTGACCTGGATTCTGCCAGGTTCATCATAGCTTACCAGAGTCCAGCAGTAGCTTTGACACTTGTGTCTTCTGCAGGTTTCTCTCAAACTGGTAATGACCCTCTCTGATAAATTTTGAAGGGAGATAATACAGTTTAGAGTGTTCAGGGAAAGCATTAGGCTATTTTTTACTCTGTGCCCTGGTCTGCACGAAATGAGTCTACTGCAAGAGGATCCTTAGACTTGAATTTTTTACCCCCCACAAGCCCCAGAATAATCATTTGTTAATGCCTTAGGGTTAATCTATGATCATAGAATCTGGCAGAATCCAGGTCACGGAGGTGAAGATCATGAACCTGACACAGGGGGACCGCACTGCTGAGCACTACAGCACCGAGGTCAGGCAATGCTCCATGGAAGTTCTATGGAATGATGCAGCTCTCAGGTGTCAATTTTGCTGAGGCCATTTGAATATACTTAAGAACGCTCTGGCTCTGCATACTCCACCTTGCTCCTTGGGGCAGGCCATGAGTCAGGCTAATCGGTTGGATCACAGGATTCTGGAGAGGTGAGATGAACGACAGGGAGTTTCGGTCATTTTCCCAGAATCTGTCCAATTACCTTAGGCAAAACCAATGTAGGTTGGAGAGGCTATCTCTTGGATCATTGAGAAGAGATGTTGTCATGATCTCGGACTCTACTTCTACTGTGGTCACGCTGGGCATTTTCTCAAGGACTGCTTTATACGCCCTCAAGCTATCAAGCCATTGGAAAACTCCTAAGTCTGGGTGATAGTTGATGTCACCAAACTTTCAGGTACCTTTTTACTCCTCACATAAATTACTGCTGAACATACAGGTGCTTCTCACAAAATTAGAATATTATAAAAAAGTTAATTTATTTCAGTTCTTCAATACAAAAAAGTGAAACTCATATATTACATAGAGTCATGTTATGGCTGGTAATTCAGTACCACAATGGACATAAAAGTCAGAGCACATACAGTGATCTGACAATAACCCAAAAACATAGAACGAGCTCTGAGACGTGGGAACTCTGCTGACCGCAATCCCTAATCCTCTCCAACCACACTAGAGGCAGCTGTGGATTGCACCTAACGCTCCCTATGCAACTCGGCACAGCCTGAGAAACTAGCTAGCCTGAAGATAGAAAATAAGCCTACCTTGCCTCAGAGAAATACCCCAAAGGAAAAGGTAGCCCCCCACATATAATGACTGTGAGTTAAGATGAAAAGACAAACGTAGAGATGAAATAGATTTAGCAAAGTGAGGCCCGACTTTCTGAACAGAGCGAGGATAGGAAAGGTAATTTTGCGGTCAACACAAAACCCTACAAACAACCACGCAAAGGGGGCAAAAAGACCCTCCGTACCGACTAACGGCACGGAGGTACACCCTCTGCGTCCCAGAGCTTCCAGCAAGCAAGAAAAACCAAATAAACAAGCTGGACAGAAAAATCAGCAAACGAAAATAACATGAGAGCAACTTAGCTATGCAGAGCAGCAGGCCACAGTAACGATCCAGGAGGAAGCAAGTCCAATACTAGAACATTGACTGGAGGCCAGGATCAAAGCACTAGGTGGAGTTAAATAGAGCAGCACCTAACGACTTCACCACATCACCTGAGGAAGGAAACTCAGAAGCCGCAGTACCACTCTCCTCCACCAACGGAAGCTCATAGAGAAAATCAGCCAAAGTACCACTTGTGACCACAGGAGGGAGCTCTGCCACAGAATTCACAACAGTACCCCCCCTTGAGGAAGGGTCACCGAACCCTCACCAGAGCCCCCAGGACGACCAGGATGAGCCATATGAAAGGCACGAACAAGATCGGGAGTATGGACATCAGAGGCAAAGACCCAGGAATTATCTTCCTGAGCATAACCCTTCCACTTAACCAGATACTGGAGTTTCCGTCTTGAAACACGAGAATCCAAAATCTTCTCCACAATATACTCCAACTCCCCCTCCACCAAAACCGGGGCAGGAGGATCAACAGATGGGACCATAGGTGCCACGTATCTCCGCAACAATGACCTATGGAATACGTTATGGATGGAAAAAGAATCTGGAAGGGTCAAACGAAAAGACACAGGATTAAGAACCTCAGAAATCCTATACGGACCAATGAAACGAGGTTTAAACTTAGGAGAGGAAACCTTCGTAGGAATATGACGAGAAGACAACCAAACCAAATCCCCAACACGAAGTCGGGGACCCACACAGCGTCTGCGATTAGCGAAACGTTGAGCCTTCTCCTGAGACAAGGTCAAATTGTCCACTACATGAGACCAAATCTGCTGCAACCTGTCCACCACCGTATCCACACCAGGACAGTCCGAAGACTCAACCTGCCCTGAAGAGAAACGAGGATGGAACCCAGAGTTGCAGAAAAACGGCGAAACCAAAGTAGCCGAGCTGGCCCGATTATTAAGGGCGAACTCAGCCAAAGGCAAAAAGGACACCCAGTCATCCTGATCAGCAGAAACAAAGCATCTCAGATATGTTTCCAAGGTCTGATTGGTTCATTCGGTCTGGCCATTAGTCTGAGGATGGAAAGCCGAGGAAAAAGACAAGTCAATGCCCATCCTAGCACAAAAGGCTCGCCAAAACCTCGAAACAAACTGGGAACCTCTGTCAGAAACGATATTCTCTGGAATGCCATGTAAACGAACCACATGCTGGAAGAACAATGGCACCAAATCAGAGGAGGAAGGTAATTTGGACAAGGGTACCAAATGTACCATCTTAGAGAAGCGATCACAAACCACCCAAATGACTGACATTTTTTGAGAGACGGGAAGATCTGAAATAAAATCCATAGAGATATGTGTCCAAGGCCTCTTCGGGACTGGCAAGGGCAAAAGCAACCCACTGGCACGAGAACAGCAGGGCTTAGCCCGAGCACAAATCCCACAGGACTGCACAAAAGAACGCACATCCCACGACAGAGATGGCCACCAAAAGGATCTAGCCACTAACTCTCTGGTACCAAAGATTCCAGGATGACCAGCCAACACCGAACAATGAACCTCAGAGATAACTTTATTCGTCCACTTATCAGGGACAAACAGTTTCTCCGCTGGGCAACGATCAGGTTTATTAGCCTGAAATTTTTGCAGCACCCGCCGCAAATCAGGGGAGATGGCAGACACAATTACTCCCTCTTTGAGAATACCCGCCGGCTCAGATAAACCCGGAGAGTCGGGCACAAAACTCCTAGACAGGGCATCCGCCTTCACATTTTTAGAGCCCGGAAGGTACGAAACCACAAAGTCAAAACGGGCAAAAAACAGCGACCAACGAGCCTGTCTAGGATTCAACCGCTTGGCAGACTCAAGATAAGTCAAGTTCTTATGATCAGTCAAGACCACCACACGATGCTTAGCTCCTTCAAGCCAATGACGCCACTCCTCGAATGCCCACTTCATGGCCAGCAACTCTCGATTGCCAACATCATAATTTCGCTCAGCAGGCGAAAACTTCCTGGAAAAGAAGGCGCATGGTTTCATCACCGAGCAATCAGAACTTCTCTGCGACAAAACAGCCCCTGCTCCAATCTCAGAAGCATCAACCTCGACCTGGAATGGAAGCGAAACATCTGGTTGACACAACACAGGGGCAGACAAAAACCGACGCTTCAACTCTTGAAAAGCTTCCACAGCAGCAGAAGACCAATTGACCACATCAGCACCCTTCTTGGTCAAATCGGTCAATGGTTTAGCAATACTAGAAAAATTGCAGATGAAGCGACGATAAAAATTAGCAAAGCCCAGGAACTTTTGCAGACTTTTCAGAGATGTTGGCTGAGTCCAATCATGGATGGCTTGGACCTTAACAGGGTCCATCTTGATAGTAGAAGGGGAAAAAATGGCGCAGTGGTTAGCACAGCAGCCTTGCAGCGCTGGAGTCCTGGGTTCTAATCCCACCTTGGACAACATCTGCAAAGAGTTTGTATGTTCTCTCCGTGTTTGCGTGGGTTTCCTCCGGGCACTCCGGTTTCCTCCCACATTCCAAAGACATACTGATACGGAATTTAGATTGTGAGCCCCATCGGGGACAGCGATGATAATGTGTGCAAACTGTAAAGCGCTGCGTAATATGTTAGCGCTATATAAAAATAAAAATTATTTTTATTAAAAAATGAACCCCAAAAATGAAACCTTCTGAACACCAAAAAGACACTTAGGTCCCTTCACAAACAAAGAATTAGCACGCAGGACCTGAAACATCGTTCTGACCTGCTTCACATGAGACTCCCAATCATCCGAGAAGATCAAAATATCATCCAAGTATACAATCAGGAATTTATCCAGGTACTCTCAGAAGATGTCATGCATAAAGGACTGAAATACTGATGGAGCATTGGCAAGTCCGAATGGCATTACTAGATACTCAAAATGGCCCTCGGGTGTATTAAATGCAGTTTTCCATTCATCGCTTCGCTTAATACGCACAAGATTATACGCACCACGAAGATCTATCTTGGTGAACCAACTAGCCCGCTTAATCCGAGCAAACAAATCAGATAACAGCGGCAAGGGGTACTGAAATTTAACCGTGATCTTATTTAGAAGGCGGTAATCTATACAAGGTCTCAGCGAACCATCCTTCTTGGCCACAAAAAAGAACCCTGCTCCTAATGGCGACGATGACGGGCGAATATGCCCCTTCTCCAAGGACTCCTTCACGTAACTCCGCATAGCGGCGTGCTCAGGCACAGATAAATTAAACAGTCGACCTTTTGGGAATTTACTACCAGGAATTAAATCGATAGCACAATCACAATCCCTATGCGGAGGTAGGGTATCGGACTTGGGCTCATCAAATACATCCCGGTAATCAGACAAGAATTCTGGGATCTCAGAAGGGGTGGATGATGAGATAGACAGAAATGGGACATCACCATGTACCCCCTGACAACCCCAGCTGGACACAGACATGGATTTCCAATCTAATACTGGATTATGGACTTGTAGCCATGGCAACCCCAACACGACCACATCATGCAGATTATGCAACACCAGAAAGCGAATAACCTCCTGATGTGCAGGAGCCATGCACATGGTCAGCTGGGTCCAGTATTGAGGCTTATTCTTGGCCAAAGGCGTAGCATCAATTCCTCTCAATGGAATAGGACACTGCAAGGGCTCCAAGAAAAACCCACAACGCCTAGCATACTCCAAGTCCATCAAATTCAGGGCAGTGCCTGAATCCACAAATGCCATGACAGAATAAGATGACAAAGAGCAGATCAAGGTAACGGACAAAAGAAATTTTGACTGTACCGTACCAATGGTGGCAGACCTAGCGAACCGCTTAGTGCGCTTAGGACAATCAGAGATAGCATGAGTGGAATCACCACAGTAGAAACACAGCCCATTCTGACGTCTGTGTTCTTGCCGTTCAACTCTGGTCAAAGTCCTATCGCACTGCATAGGCTCAGGTTTATGCTCAGATAATACCGCCAAATGGTGCACAGATTTACGCTCACGCAAGCGTCGACCGATCAGAATGGCCAAAGACATAGACTCATTCAGACCAGCAGGCATAGGAAATCCCACCATGACATCCTTAAGGGCTTCAGAGAGACCCTTTCTGAAAATAGCTGCAAGCGCACCTTCATTCCATTGAGTGAGTACGGACCACTTTCTAAATTTCTGACAATATACCTCTATCTCATCCCGACCCTCACACAGAGCCAGCAAATTTTTCTCTGCCTGATCCACTGAATTAGGTTCATCGTACAGCAATCCGAGCGCCAGGAAAAACGCATCAATATTACTTAATGCAGGATCTCCTGGCGCAAGAGAAAATGCCCAGTTCTGAGGGTCGCCACGTAAAAAAGAAATAATGATCCTAACTTGTTGAACTGGGTCACCAGAGGAGCGAGGTTTCAAAGCCAGAAATAGTTTACAATTATTTTTGAAACTCAGAAATTTAGTTCTATCTCCAAAAAACAAATCAGGAATAGGAGTTCTTGGTTCTAACATAGAATTCTGAACCACAAAGTCTTGAATATTTTGTACTCTTGCCGTGAGCTGATCCACACATGAAGACAGACCTTTAATGTCCATCGCTACACCTGTGTCCTGAACCACCCAAATGTCTAGGGGGAAAAAAAAGGCAAAACACAGAGCAGAGAAAAAAAAATGGTCTCAGAACTTCTTTTTTCCCTCTATTGGGAATCATTAGTACTTTTGGCCTCCAGTACTGTTATGGCTGGTAATTCAGTACCACAATGGACATAAAAGTCAGAGCACATACAGTGATCTGACAATAACCCAAAAACATAGAACGAGCTCTGAGACGTGGGAACTCTGCTGACCGCAATCCCTAATCCTCTCCAACCACACTAGAGGCAGATGTGGATTGCGCCTAACGCTCCCTATGCAACTTGGCACAGCCTGAGAAACTAGCTAGCCTGAAGATAGAAAATAAGCCTACCTTGCCTCAGAGAAATACCCCAAAGGAAAAGGCAGCCCCCCACATATAATGACTGTGAGTTAAGATGAAAAGACAAACGTAGAGATGAAATAGATTTAGCAAAGTGAGGCCCGACTTTCTGAACAGAGCGAGGATAGGAAAGGTAATTTTGCGGTCAACACAAAACCCTACAAACCACGCAAAGGGGGCAAAAAGACCCTCCGTACCGACTAACGGCACGGAGGTACACCCTCTGCGTCCCATAGCTTCCAGCAAGCAAGAAAAACCAAATAAACAAGCTGGACAGAAAAAACAGCAAACAAAAATAACATGAGAGCAACTTAGCTATGCAGAGCAGCAGGCCACAGGAACGATCCAGGAGGAAGCAAGTCCAATACTAGAACATTGACTGGAGGCCAGGATCAAAGCACTAGGTGGAGTTAAATAGAGCAGCACCTAACGACTTCACCACATCACCTGAGGAAGGAAACTCAGAAGCCGCAGTACCACTCTCCTCCACCAACGGAAGCTCATAGAGAGAATCAGCCGAAGTACCACTTGTGACCACAGGAGGGAGCTCTGCCACAGAATTCACAACAGAGTCATTACAAGCAGAGTGATCTATTTCAAGTGTTTATTTCTGTTAATGTTGATGATTATGAATTATAGCCAATGAAAACACAAAAATCTCTCATATACCAGGTCCTAAGCTTTCCTTTCCTCGCTGAGAATAAACGTCTTCATCTGAATGGGTACTTGTGAAACCTCTTCTTAGATTAAATTTCTCTCCCTCTGTGGAGGGGTAATGGACCTGCTGCGATTAAAACACCTGTGGCTAAAAGGCAGAGTGCTCAGTCAGTAGGCTAATAAACACAAATTTCAAAAAACTGACCGTCACATCCAAACATAGACTAAGTGTGAACAGGTGCTGAACCTAAAATCACCAACTCGTATACAGTCAAATAAATAAGGCAGCACACTGAGGCACTAAAACATGCAAACATGAAAATTGAACTGTATTACTGCACTAGAAATATGAAAAAATGAGAGCATTTAGCGCATAAATTGGCCAATTCATGTGTACCTGGTAGCCACATTAAGGCATCTCTCATATACCAGGTCCTAAACTTTCCTTTCCTCGCTGAGAATAAACGTCTTCATCTGAATGGGTACCAGTGAAACCTCTTCTTAGACTAAATTTCTCTCTCTCTGTGGAGGGGTAATGGACCTGCTGCGATTAAAACACCTGTGGCTAAGAGGCGGAGTGCTCAGTTAGAAGGCTAATGAATACAAATTTTAAAAAACTGACCGTCACATCCAAACAGAGACTAAGTGTGAACAGGTGCTGAACCTAGAGTCACCAACTCGAATACAGTCAAATAAATAAGGCAGCACACTGCGGTGCTAAAACATGCAAACTTAATACTTGCAAACGATAAAACATGCAAACATGAAACATGAAAATTGAACTGCATTACTTCAACGTTAACAATACAATAATTAAAGCGAACTAAGATGACCCTGCTCATGAGAGCTTACAATCTGCAATGATATGGGGGAGATACAAAGTACAGGTGTGTATTTACAATGATGTATTTACAATGATGGTCCAGCCATCTTCAGGGGGTGGGGGATAGATGGAGATAGTGAATGGGCTACACACACAAACATAACATGACTTTGATTACTGAATTTGATAGGCCACTCTGAACAAATGTGTTTTGAGAGAGCGCCTAAAACTATGTAAATTGTGGATGGTCCTAATATCTTGGGGTAGAGCATTCCAGAGGATTGGCGCAACGCGGGAGAAGTCTTGGAGTCAGGAGTGGGAAGTACGGATTAGTGCAGAGGTTAGTCGAAAGTCATTTGCGGAGCGCAGCGGTCGGCTAGGCCGATAGACTGAAATGAACGAGGAGATGTATGGGGGTGCCGCACTGTGGAGAGCTTTGTGGGTGAGAACAAGTACTTTGAATTGTATCCTGTAATGAATGGGCAGCCAGTGTAACGACTGGCGAAGAGCGGATGCATCTGAGTAATAACTAGCCAGATGGACGACCTTGGCTGCTGCATTAAGGATAGACTGGAGAGGGGAAAGTCGAGTAAGGGGGAGGCCAATTAGTAGAGCATTAGAGTAGTCCAGGCGGGAGTGGATCAGGGTGACAGTGAGGGTTTTTGTTGTTTCCATGGTGAGAAAAGGGCGGATTCTAGAGATGTTCTTTAGGTGTAAGCAGCATGAGCGGGCAAGAGATTGTATATGGTAGGTGAAGGAGAGATCGGAGTCAAACATAACACCCAGACAGTGCGCCTGCTGCCGGGGTGTTATAATGCTGCCACCCACGGAGAGGGAAATATCAGATTTAGGGAGGTTAGTAGATGGCGGGAGCAGAAGAAGTTCAGTTTTGGAGAAGTTGAGTTTCAGATAGAGAGCTGACATGATGTTGGAGACTGCAGACAGACAGTCAGTGGCGTTCTGTAGTACAGCGGGGGTAAGATCAGGGGAGGATGTGTATAGCTGTGTGTCATCGGCATAAAGATGGTACTGAAAGCCAAATCTGCTGATGGTCTGTCCAATTGGGGCCGTGTAGAGAGAGAAGAGAAGGGGGCCAAGGACTGAGCCCTGAGGTACCCCGACAGTGAGAGGAAGAGGAGATGAAGTGGAGCCAGAGAACAGAACACTGAAGGAGCGGTTAGAAAGGTAGGAGGAGAACCAGGAGAGAGCAGTGTCCTTAATGCCAAGTGACTGGAGCCTAGAGAGTAGGAGAGGGTGGTCAACAGTGTCGAAAGCTGCAGAAAGGTCGAGAACAATGAGCAGAGAGTGGTCACCATAATAACCTAGACTATCTATCACTGTTACGTGGATCTAATAGCGTCTGAGGAGAATGTACTCTGCCATGTATCTTTTAATATTCTCAAGAAAACGTCATGAGTCAGAGTACACCATCCTCATCAGGTTTAAGATCTATTAACTAATGTGCACAGTTTATATTGTGAAATCTGGGGAAAGAATCATTTTAATTATTATTCTTGGTCACTGCTGCATTCACTGATTGCTGGAGTGGTCAAATGCCATCTCTGCCAGCTTGAAGTGAGAACACTGGTGGGGACCAAGTTAGTAGTATAAAGGAGCATCGGGTGTTCAATAGATTCATATTGTATTTTTTCTTAATTTTTAGACTACACTAGGCATGTTCTTAAAAATAAAAAAGATGGTTAGCTCCTTGCATTTCCATGGCTTGTTGCGGTTTCTTCCAGTAAGGTTTACATCTACAAATTTAAAGTATTATGTGACAATGCAGCAGAAATACCAACGTATCTAAGCATATATTCAACGTATTCATGTATAAATAACCTAGACTATCTATCACTGTTACGTGGATCTAATAGCGTCTGAGGAGAATGTACTCTGCCATGTATCTTTTAATATTCTCAAGAAAACGTCATGAGTTATAAATAAGTAAACAGGGAGTCTTTGTCATTCCGGGCATAGTTTCCACCCTATTATATTTATTTGGCACCCTGAGATAAGGAAAGGAATGTTCTCCACGGCTCTTGTGTTGAAGATAATTTTACCTCCTATATCAATAAACATTTGCTTTGCAAGACATTACACTACAGATATCAGTCTGGCAGGTATGAGATCATTATTCCACCTAGGCTATAAAAAGATGTCATGTCATGTCAGTACTAACCATGCTCAAAAAAGTTAAGCATCAAGCATATGGACTACTATTTCAGAGCGTAAATGGTATATATATATATATATATATATATATACATATATATATATATATATATATATGTACAGTACAGATCAAAAGTTTGGACACACTTTCTCATTTAAAGATTTTTCTGTATTTTCATGACTATGAAAATTGTAAATTCACACTGAAGGCATCAAAACTATGAATTAACACATGTAGAATTATATTCTTAACAAAAAAATGTGAAACAACTGAAAATATGTCTTATATTCTAGGTTCTTCAAAGTAGCCACCTTTTGCTTTCATGACTGCTTTGAACAGTCTTGGCATTCTCTTAATGAGCTTTAAGAGGTAGTCACCGGAAATGGTCATCCAACAATCTTGAAGGAGTTCCCAGAGATGCTTAGCACTTGTTGGCCCTTTTGCCTTCACTCTGCGGTCCAGCTCACCCCAAACCATCTCGATTGAGTTCAGGTCTGGTGTAGCACCCCCATCACTCTCCTCCTTGGTCAAATAGCCCTTACACAGCCTGGAGGTGTGTTTGGGGTCATTGTCCTGTTGAAAAATAAATGATGGTCCAACTAAACGCAAACCGGATGGAATAGCATGCCGCTGCAAGATGCTGTGGTAGCCATGCTGGTTCAGTATGCCTTCAATTTTGAATAAATCCCCAACAGTGTCACCAGCAAAGCACCCCCACACCATCACACCTCCTCCTCCATGCTTCATGGTGGAAACCAGGCATGTAGAGTCCATCCATTCACCTTTTCTGCATCGCACAAAGACACGGTGGTTGGAACCAAAAATCTCAAATTTGGACTCATCAGACCAAAGCACAGATTTCCACTGGTCCATTCATTGTGTTCTTTAGCCCAAACAAGTCTCTTCTGCTTGCTGTCTGTTCTTAGCAGTGGTTTCCTAGCAGCTATTTTACCATGAAGGCCTGCTGCACAAAGTCTCCTCTTAACAGTTGTTGTAGAGATGTGTCTGCTGCTCGAACTCTGTGTGGCATTTACCTGGTCTCTAATCTGAGCTGCTGTTAACCTGCGATTTCTGAGGCTGGTGACTCGGATAAACTTATCCTCAGAAGCAGAGGTGACTCTTGGTCTTCCTTTCCTGGGGCGGTCCTCATGTGAGCCAGTTTCTTTGTAGCGCTTGATGGTTTTTCCAACTGCACTTGGGGACACTTTCAAAGTTTTCCCAATTTTTCGGACTGACTGGCCTTCATTTCTTAAAGTAATGAAGGTCACTCGTTTTTCTTTACTTAGCTGCTTTTTTCTTACCATAACGCAAATTCTAACAGTCTATTCAGTAGGACTATCAGCTGTGTATCCATCAGACTTCTGCACAACACAACTGATGGTCCCAACCCCATTAATAAGGCAAGAAATCCCACTTATTAAACCTGACAGGGCACACCTGTGAAGTGAAGACCATTTCCGGTGACTACCTCTTAAAGCTAATCAAGAGAATGCCAAGAGTGTTCAAAGCAGTCATCAAAGCAAAAGGTGGCTACTTTGAAGAACCTAGAATATAAGACATATTTTCAGTTGTTTCACACTTTTTTGTTAAGAATATAATTCTACATGGGTTAATTCATAGTTTTGATGCCTTCAGTGTGAATTTACAATTTTCATAGTCATGAAAATACAGAAAAAAATTTAAATGAGAAGGTGTGTCCAAACTTTTGGTCTGTACTGTATATATATAATGTGTCATTTGTGCTCTGATTGTCCCATCCCTGTGTTGATGGGTAGGTGTTTAGGTGTTATCTAAGGCCACCACACAACTGTATTACAAAATTATATCTTGCTCTTGGTTTGGTTACTATCTGTTGACCTTGTCCTATAGGTATATTCAAAGTTTGACTTGAATATAAATGACAAAATAATAGCGGCTGAAGTTATAGAATGTTCTTGTGCTGCCAAAATGCTGCTTTGGATATCTAACCAACCTCAAATCAACGAATGCCGGTAATAAATCATTGACCTAAATCAATATCTATGTTCAGATGTCAACTAAGGTAGAGAATCGTCTGGTTGGTGGTGACACCATGTGAGAATATACAAATTACAAATCTCATTGCTCTGATTATAACTTTTGAGAATTAACTAATTAGGGTAAGAACAGACAGTGGCAAATGGCCTCGTGGCCAGTAAGTCCAACCTCTATTGTTGGTAAAATATTTGAAGGGTTTCTGAGGGATGTTATTCTGGATTATCTCAATGAAAATAACTGTTTAACTCCATATCAGCATGGGTTTATGAGAAATCGCTCCTGTCAAACCAATCTAATCAGTTTTTATGAAGAGGTAAGCTATAGGCTGGACCACGGTGAGTCATTGGACGTGGTATATCTCGATTTTTCCAAAGCGTTTGATACCGTGCCGCACAAAAGGTTGGTACACAAAATGAGAATGCTTGGTCTGGGGGAAAATGTGTGTAAATGGGTTAATAACTGGCTTAGTGATAGAAAGCAGAGGGTGGTTATAAATGGTATAGTCTCTAACTGGGTCGCTGTGACCAGTGGGGTACCGCAGGGGTCAGTATTGGGACCTGTTCTCTTCAACATATTCATTAATGATCTGGTAGAAGGTTTACACAGTAAAATATCGATATTTGCAGATGATACAAAACTATGTAAAGCAGTTAATACAAGAGAAGATAGTATTCTGCTACAGATGGATCTGGATAAGTTGGAAACTTGGGCTAAAAGGTGGCAGATGAGGTTTAACAATGATAAATGTAAGGTTATACACATGGGAAGAAGGAATCAATATCACCTGTTGTGAATTCTGTGGCTGAATTCACTCCTGTGGTCACAAGTGGTACTGCAGCTTCTGAGCTTCCTCCCTCAGGTGTTCTGGTGAGCTCGTTAACTGCTTCATTACTTAACTCCGCCTGATGCTGCTATCCTTGCTCCTTGTCAATGTTTCAGTGTTGGATCTGAGCTTCTCCTGATTGTTCCTGTGACCTGCTGCTCTGTATAGCTAAGTGCTTTTTGCTTTTTTGTTGCTTTTTTTCTGTCCAGCTTGTCTTTTATTTTTGCTGGAAGCTCTGAGACGCAAAGGGTGTACCGCCGTGCCGTTGGTTCGGCACGGTGGTTTTTTTTTGCCCCTTTGCGTGGTTTTGCTTTAGGGTTTTTTGTAGACTGCAAAGTTCGCTTTACTGTCCTCGCTCTGTCCTAGAATATCGGGCCCCACTTTCCTGAATCTATTTCATCCCTACGTTTTGTCTTTTCATCTTACTCACAGTCATTATATGTGGGGGGCTGCCTTTTCCTTTGGGGAATTTCTCTGGGGCAAGTCAGGCCTATTTTTCTATCTTCAGGCTAGCTAGTTTCTTAGGCTGTGCCGAGTTGCCTAGGTAGTTGTTAGGCGCAATCCACAGCCGCTTTTAGTTGTGTTTAGGATAGGATCAGGTGTGCAGTCTACAGAGTTTCCACGTCTCAGAGCTCGTTCTTGTATTTTTGGGTATTTGTCTGATCACTGTGTGCGCTCTGATCGCTAAGCACACTGTGTTTCTGGATTGCCTTCATAACACCTGTCATTAGCAAACATAACAGTACAAGGAGCCTAACTAATGATTCTCAATAGAGGGAAAGAAAAAGTTCTGACATCATTTTTTTTTTTTTTCTGCTCTGTGTTCACTTTTTTTTTTTCCCCTAGACATTTGGGTGATTCTGGACACAGGTGTGGACATGGATATTCAGGGTCTGTGCTCTTCAATGGATAATCTCGTTATAAATGTACAAAAAATTCAAGATACTTTTGATCAGAAATCTATGTTAGAACCAAGAATTCCTATTCCTGATTTGTTTTTTGGAGATAGAACTAAGTTTCTAAGTTTCAAAAATAATTGTAAGCTATTTCTGGCCTTGAAACCTCATTCTTCTGGTAATCCTATTCAACAGGTTTTGATTATTATTTCTTTTTTGCGCGGCGACCCTCAAGACTGGGCATTTTCTCTTGCGCCAGGAGACCCTGCATTGAGTAGTGTCGATGCGTTTTTCCTGGCGCTCGGATTGCTGTACGATGAGCCTAATTCAGTGGATCAGGCTGAGAAAAATTTGCTGGCTTTGTGCCAGGGTCAGGATGATATAGAAGTATATTGTCAGAAATTTAGGAAATGGTCAGTACTCACTCAGTGGAATGAATCTGCGCTGGCAGCTTTGTTCAGAAAGGGTCTCTCTGAGGCTCTTAAGGATGTCATGGTGGGATTTCCTATGCCTGCTGGTTTGAATGAGTCTTTGTCTTTGGCCATTCAGATCGGTCGACGCTTGCGCGAGCGTAAATCTGTGCACCATTTGGCGGTACTGCCTGAGGTTAAACCTGAGCCTATGCAGTGCGATAGGACTATGACTAGAGTTGAACGGCAGGAATACAGACGTCTGAATGGTCTGTGTTTCTACTGTGGTGATTCCACTCATGCTATTTCTGATTGTCCTAAACGCACTAAGCGGTCCGCTAGGTCTGCCGTCATTGGTACTGTACAGTCCAAATTCCTTCTGTCCATTACCTTGATATGCTCATTGTCGTCGTTTTCTGTCATGGCGTTTGTGGATTCGGGCGCTGCCCTGAATCTGATGGATTTGGATTATGCTAAACGTTGTGGGTTTTTCTTGGAGCCTTTGCGGTGTCCTATTCCATTGAGAGGAATTGATGCTACGCCTTTGGCCAAGAATAAACCTCAATACTGGGCCCAGCTGACCATGTGCATGGCTCCTGCACATCAGGAAGTTATTCGCTTTCTGGTGTTGCATAATCTGCATGATGTGGTCGTGTTGGGGTTGCCATGGCTACAAACCCATAATCCAGTATTGGATTGGAATTCCATGTCGGTATCCAGCTGGGGTTGTCAGGGGGTACATGGTGATGTTCCATTTTTGTCGATTTCGTCACCCACCCCTTCTGAGGTCCCAGAGTTCTTGTCTGATTATCAGGATGTATTTGAAGAGCCCAAGTCCGATGCTCTACCTCCGCATAGGGATTGTGATTGTGCTATCAATTTGATTCCTGGTAGTAAATTCCCTAAAGGTCGATTATTTAATTTATCCGTGCCCGAACACGCCGCTATGCGCAGTTATGTGAAGGAATCCCTGGAGAAGGGACATATTCGCCCATCGTCATCACTACTGGGAGCAGGGTTCTTCTTTGTAGCCAAGAAGGATGGTTCGCTGAGACCGTGTATTGATTACCGCCTTCTTAATAAGATCACTGTTAAATTTCAGTATCCCTTGCCATTGTTATCTGACTTGTTTGCTCGGATTAAGGGGGCTAGTTGGTTCACTAAGATAGATCTTCGTGGTGCGTATAATCTGGTGAGAATCAGGCAAGGAGATGAATGGAAAACTGCATTCAATACGCCCGAGGGTCATTTTGAGTATCTAGTGATGCCGTTCGGACTTGCCAATGCTCCATCTGTGTTTCAGTCTTTTATGCATGACATCTTCCGTGAGTATCTGGATAAATTCCTGATTGTTTACTTGGATGACATTTTGATCTTCTCAGATGATTGGGAGTCTCATGTGAAGCAGGTCAGAATGGTTTTTCAGGTCCTGCGTGCTAACTCTTTGTTTGTGAAGGGATCAAAGTGTCTCTTCGGTGTGCAGAAAGTTTCATTTTTAGGGTTCATCTTTACCCCTTCTACTATCGAGATGGATCCAGTTAAGGTCCAAGCCATCCAGGATTGGATTCAGCCGACATCTCTGAAAAGTCTGCAAAAGTTCCTGGGCTTTGCTAATTTTTATCGTCGCTTCATCTGTAGTTTTTCTAGCATTGCCAAACCATTGACCGATTTGACCAAGAAGGGTGCTGATTTGGTTAATTGGTCTTCTGCTGCTGTGGAAGCTTTTCAGGAGTTGAAGCGTCGTTTTTGTTCTGCCCCTGTGTTGTGTCAGCCAGATGTTTCTCTTCCGTTCCAGGTCGAGGTTGATGCTTCTGAGATTGGAGCAGGGGCGGTTTTGTCACAGAGAGGTTCTGATTGCTCAGTGATGAAACCATGTGCTTTCTTTTCCAGGAAGTTTTCGCCCGCTGAGCGTAATTATGATGTGGGCAATCGAGAGTTGCTGGCCATGAAGTGGGCATTCGAGGAGTGGCGTCATTGGCTTGAAGGAGCTAAGCATCGCGTGGTGGTATTGACTGATCATAAGAACTTGACTTATCTCGAGTCTGCCAAGCGCTTGAATCCTAGACAGGCCCGTTGGTCGTTATTTTTTGCCCGCTTCGACTTTGTGATTTCGTACCTTCCGGGCTCTAAAAATGTGAAGGCGGATGCTCTGTCTAGGAGTTTTGTGCCCGACTCTCCGGGTTTATCTGAGCCAGCGGGTATCCTCAAGGAAGGAGTCATTGTGTCTGCCATCTCCCCTGATTTGCGGCGGGTGCTGCAAAAATTTCAGGCGAATAAACCTGATCGTTGTCCAGCAGAGAAACTGTTCGTCCCTGATAGGTGGACTAATAAACTTATCTCTGAACTTCATTGTTCGGTGTTGGCTGGTCATCCTGGAATCTTTGGTACCAGAGAGTTAGTGGCTAGATCCTTCTGGTGGCCATGTCTGTCACGGGATGTACGTACTTTTGTGCAGTCCTGTGGGATTTGTGCTAGGGCTAAGCCCTGCTGTTCTCGTGCCAGTGGGTTGCTTTTGCCCTTGCCGGTCCCAAAGAGGCCTTGGACACATATTTCGATGGATTTCATTTCTGACCTTCCCGTTTCTCAAAAGATGTCAGTCATTTGGGTGGTCTGTGATCGCTTTTCTAAAATGGTCCATCTGGTGCCCTTGGCTAAATTGCCTTCCTCCTCTGATTTGGTACCTTTGTTCTTTCAGCATGTGGTTCAGTTGCATGGCATTCCTGAGAATATTGTTTCTGACAGAGGTTCCCAGTTTGTTTCAAGGTTTTGGCGAGCCTTTTGTGGTAGGATGGGCATTGACCTATCCTTTTCCTCGGCTTTCCATCCTCAGACTAATGGCCAGACCGAACGAACCAATCAGACCTTGGAAACATATCTGAGATGTTTTGTTTCTGCAGACCAGGATGATTGGGTGTCCTTTTTGCCGTTGGCTGAGATCGCCCTTAATAATCGGGCCAGCTCGGCTACCTTGGTTTCTCCATTTTTTTGCAATTCTGGGTTCCATCCTCGTTTCTCTTCAGGACAGGTTGAGTCTTCGGACTGTCCTGGTGTGGATTCTGTGGTGGATAGGTTGCAGCAGATCTGGACTCAGGTAGTGGACAATTTGACCTTGTCCCAGGAGAAGGCTCAACGTTTCGCTAATCGCAGACGCCGTGTGGGTCCCCGACTTCGTGTTGGGGATCTGGTTTGGTTATCTTCTCGTCATATTCCTATGAAGGTTTCCTCTCCTAAATTTAAACCTCGTTTTATTGGTCCGTATAGGATTTCTGAGGTTCTCAATCCTGTGTCTTTTCGTTTGACCCTCCCAGACTCCTTTTCCATACATAATGTATTCCATAGGTCGTTGTTGCGGAGATACGTGGCACCTATGGTTCCATCTGTTGAGCCTCCTGCCCCGGTTTTGGTGGAGGGGGAATTGGAGTATATTGTGGAGAAGATTTTGGATTCTCGTGTTTCTAGACGGAAACTCCAGTATCTGGTTAAATGGAAGGGTTATGCTCAGGAAGATAATTCCTGGGTTTTTGCCTCTGATGTTCATGCTTCCGATCTTGTTCGTGCCTTTCATGCGGCTCATCCTGGTCGGCCTGGGGGCTCTGGTGAGGGTTCGGTGACCCCTCCTCAAGGGGGGGGTACTGTTGTGAATTCTGTGGCTGAATTCACTCCTGTGGTCACAAGTGGTACTGCAGCTTCTGAGCTTCCTCCCTCAGGTGTTCTGGTGAGCTCGTTAACTGCTTCATTACTTAACTCCGCCTGATGCTGCTATCCTTGCTCCTTGTCAATGTTTCAGTGTTGGATCTGAGCTTCTCCTGATTGTTCCTGTGACCTGCTGCTCTGTATAGCTAAGTGCTTTTTGCTTTTTTGTTGCTTTTTTTCTGTCCAGCTTGTCTTTTATTTTTGCTGGAAGCTCTGAGACGCAAAGGGTGTACCGCCGTGCCGTTAGTTCGGCACGGTGGATTTTTTTTGCCCCTTTGCGTGGTTTTGCTTTAGGGTTTTTTGTAGACTGCAAAGTTCGCTTTACTGTCCTCGCTCTGTCCTAGAATATCGGGCCCCACTTTGCTGAATCTATTTCATCCCTACGTTTTGTCTTTTCATCTTACTCACAGTCATTATATGTGGGGGGCTGCCTTTTCCTTTGGGGAATTTCTCTGGGGCAAGTCAGGCCTATTTTTCTATCTTCAGGGTAGCTAGTTTCTTAGGCTGTGCCGAGTTGCCTAGGTAGTTGTTAGGCGCAATCCACAGCCGCTTTTAGTTGTGTTTAGGATAGGATCAGGTGTGCAGTCTACAGAGTTTCCACGTCTCAGAGCTCGTTCTTGTATTTTTGGGTATTTGTCAGATCACTGTGTGCGCTCTGATCGCTAAGCACACTGTGTTTCTGGATTGCCTTCATAACACCTGTCATTAGCAAACATAACAATCACCATTACACACTGAATGGGAAACCACTGGGTAAATCTGACAGGGAGAAGGACTTGGGGATCCTAGTTAATGATAAACTTACCTGGAGCAGCCAGTGCCAGGCAGCAGCTGCCAAGGCAAACAGGATCATGGGGTGCATTAAAAGAGGTCTGGATACACATGATGAGAGCATTATACTGCCTCTGTACAAATCCCTAGTTAGACCGCACATGGAGTACTGTGTCCAGTTTTGGGCACCGGTGCTCAGGAAGGATATAATGGAACTAGAGAGAGTACAAAGGAGGGCAACAAAATTAATAAAGGGGATGGGAGAACTACAATACCCAGATAGATTAGCGAAATTAGGATTATTTAGTCTAGAAAAAAGATGACTGAGGGGCGATCTAATAACCATGTATAAGTATATAAGGGGACAATACGAATATCTCGCTGAGGATCTGTTTATACCAAGGAAGGTGACGGGCACAAGGGGGCATTCTTTGCGTCTGGAGGAGAGAAGGTTTTTCCACCAACATAGAAGAGGATTCTTTACTGTTAGGGCAGTGAGAATCTGGAATTGCTTGCCTGAGGAGGTGGTGATGGCGAACTCAGTCGAGGGGTTCAAGAGAGGCCTGGATGTCTTCCTGGAGCAGAACAATATTGTATCATACAATTATTAGGTTCTGTAGAAGGACGTAGATCTGGGGATTTATTATGATGGAATATAGGCTGAACTGGATGGACAAATGTCTTTTTTCGGCCTTACTAACTATGTTACTATGTTACTATGTTACCAGCAAAATGGCGCTGCCATTTGTCTTCACATATGCCAAGTTCACTTGTCAGTATTTTGGGTCCAATTGCTGTCCATAAAAAATAGACAGCACTCAGACCAATGTTCTTCAATAGCGCTGTTTATGAACAGAATTTGTGCATGAAAACAAATTGCACCATGCACAAAATCCATCCATATTTCAGGTGAAACCAATTCTTGTGTACAAGTTCACAAAAAATCAAGATCCTGTTGTCATGGGGATACCGCTACAGAGTGGGGTCATGCGATCGCAGGGTATGGTCACACATACACCTGCGATACTTAGAATGACTTCACCGTCCTATTAGCAATTCTGACTTTTTTGGGGCTGCTGCTACAAGAGTTAAACTGCTTAATTGGACTCCTGGAGGTCTCTATCTTGGGTTGTACCAGCTGTTCTGAGTTTTACTCCCAGCAGGTATAAGAATCCTTCTCCTTGTTTCTGGCTTTACCAATGATAGTAACCACTACTTAGTTTGGAGTTCAAGGAGAGAGTTTAGCATTTGGAGTACGGGCTTAAGGTACTGTCACACTAGACGATATCGCTAGCGATCCGTGACGTTGCAGCGTCCTCGCTAGCGATATCGTCCAGTGTGACAGGCAGCAGCGATCAGGCCCCTGCTGGGAGATCGCTGGTCGGGGAAGAAAGTCCAGAACTTTATTTCGTCGCTGGACTCCCCGTAGACATCGCTGAATCGGCGTGTGTGACACCGATTCAGCGATGTCTTCGCTGGTAACCAGGGTAAACATCGGGTAACTAAGCGCAGGGCCGCGCTTAGTAACCCGATGTTTACCCTGGTTACCATCCTAAAAGTAAAAAAACAAACACTACATACTTACCTACAGCCGTCTGTCCTCCAGCGCTGTGCTCTGCTCTCCTCCTGCTCTGGCTGTGAGCGTCGGTCAGCCGGAAAGCAGAGCGCTGACGTCACCGCTCTGCTTTCTGGCTGCCCGGCGCTCACAGCCAGACCAGAGAAGCAGAGCGCCGAGGACAGACAGCGGAAGGTAAGTATGTAGCGTTTGTTTTTTTACTTTTTAGGATGGTAACCAGGGTAAACATCGGGTTACTAAGCGCGGCCCTGCGCTTAGTTACCCGATGTTTACCCTGGTTACCGGGGACCTCGGGATCGTTGGTCGCTGGAGAGCTGTCTGTGTGACAGCTCTCCAGCGACCAAACAGCGACGCTGCAGCGATCCGGATCGTTGTCGGTATCGCTGCAGCGTCGCTATGTGTGACGGTACCTTTAGAGAGTTTTCAGGAGATTGCTGTGTGGAGTTAATTTGCATGTTTATCCTTATCCTCTCCCATTTTCTTTATTCCTTTCTATCCCTCCTCTGTTTTCCACTCTGTTTTTTGTGAGTGCATTTGTATGATTGTAGTTTTTTTTTTTATCCCTGTCTGTTTTCCTCTGTTTGTTTGCTTATTGTTTGCCTATACACTTTGGCCTCACACCTCCCTGGGTGGGGGATGAAGTAGATAAGGGTTAGATAGGAGCATAGCATCTCCCCCATCCAAGGTAATCTAAGGGACAGGGATAGCCTCGGGCATTCCTAGTTCAAAGGAAGGGGTAGATGCCTACAATCCCTAGTCACTACGTGACATTATCACTGGCCGTTTTTGGGTCCACTATGGATCCTGTGGCTGCTTACAAGGGTAAGATAGGAGCATAGCAAGGTAGGAAACCCCAGCATCTCCACCATGCGGGTTAGTCCAGGGGACAGGGATAGAGGAGGGTGCCCCAGGTTCATGGGATTGGGAAGATGCCCCACAATTCCTTGTCACTGCGTGACATTATCACTGGTCGTGCAAGTGTATGGTGTGAGGCTTCTCACACTAGACGGGAATATGTATAATGTATACATACCCTCTGGTCCTGGCTCAGAAACCGGCAAATCCCCCCATCACACAGTGCACGCTCTGGGGGGATTCATAAGTCTGCAGTCACACAGAGTGACTGCAGAATTATCATTTTGGAGTTGACAACCCCTTTAACATAGGAAACTATATTTCAGCTTTAATAACTGCAGTTGTATACAAATGGATGCCAAAAGGAAGATAGCAAATCGTTGTTGTTTTTTTTAATTTAGACAAATTTTTATACAGTTTTGTGAACTTAGCATATAGATGTGCATTCAGCCACCAATCTGGTTTCTGGTGCTGACCCTTAAGCTGAGTTCTCAAGTTTGATACACCATCTTTCCAAATATCCTGCATATCAGGAGTTGTTTTCACTCTAGTGGATACAAGCCATCCATTGCAGTCAATAATCTCAATGGCCACCATTTAATATTACATTTCTGTTGCAGGAAACTTGTCTGGTTGGTCATAGTTAGCTCTGGTAAAATTGGCTGATTACTAGACGTTTTGGTTGCCACCTTGGGGCAACTTCTTTAAAGAAGTTGAACAGTTTCTAAAAATGTTGCTCACCTGTCATGAAATAGTCTTGTACTTGCTGTTACTGTCAGCAGCTCTTAAATGTCCTTATTTTTCTTAAATTCCCAGTATCACTATGGAGTGCAGGAGCATGTTAACCATTGTGCTATAGTAGATTTTATACAATATATCCACATGTCCAGGTAGGGAAACCATGGGCAAAGCAGTCATTTGATTAAATGACTTGACCTTCACTTTAATGATGATCGTAATCACAGGATTTACTACATCCAATACTGTTTATATGTTAATCTCCTAGGGGATTGTGATGCTAGTCACTACTCATAGCAAACTGTGAGGCTGGGTAGTCAGGAGGTTCGGGGACAGAGACTAACAGCGCTTTTCATGAACAAAGGGGTAAGACAAAGGCGTAGTCAGTTCATGGTCTAAGGTCATGATTCCAGGAAGGTAGCGGAAGAAGACAAGGGTGATAGGTCAACAAATTGTCAGGAGAAAGGTCAAAGGTCAATAGATCTATCAATAAAGCACAGGGACACAAAGTAGACAGACACCACCGAGCATAAGGTACAACTGGCAGTAATTGCAGGCAGAGAGACTGTTAAATAGTCAAGTTATCACTCCGAACAGGAAACACATGAAGGAAACCCCATATGCCCTGGCCCTGATTGGGCAGCTGGATGGTCACTCAACACTGACCACTCGGTATGTTCCAGTCTCTGGCGTGCTAAGCTGTCCATCACCATACTGAAATCCCAGTATGCCTCTGCCCCAGATTGGACTGCTGAACTGTCAGTCACTGCATCCAGACACACTATTGGAGGAATTGTGACAGTACTCCTTCTTCTGGGGAAGAGGAGGTGCTCATGAAACCTGAGGTGGAAGGCCCTGACCTGATGATTAGCCTTCGTGGAACAAGCCGGAACACAGTATCTCTCCTTGGGTTCGTATATCCTTCAATGAATGAGATATTGGAGAGAATTTTGGACCCTAAGAGAATCCTGAATTATCTACACCTCACACTCTAAACCTCATCGACAGAAACATAAAGAGACAGAGACAAATCAAGCAGCACTGAAGGGATAAACTCTTTCAATCTGGGTAACATATTTGGGATTTGAAGAGTCAGAAAAAGTTTTAATCTAAAAACCACTGAATTAACTACCTCCAGAATCTCATACACATTGTGTTCAAATTGACATGTAGTGGTACTCCTATACTCCGTTTAGCTATATACTAAGTACAAATCCTGCCAAAAATTACAAGCAGGCCCCTGCCTCTGCTGTACCTGGTGTGCGTCTCCCTTGCCTGTCCTCCTTGGTTGGGCAAGGAAGCTTGCCCCTGTTGCTAGCATTGTCTGATGGGAATTTTTTCAACATATTTTCCAAAATGGCCTTCTGGTATAGCACCATTTTTGTAGATCTCTCCACTCAGCAAGGAGAGATGCAAAATCCTCCTTGTAGCGTGCGTCTATCAGGGTGAACAGCCAGTACTCTTTTAGGGCCAAGATGAAAATAATGCAGCTGTCACGGGAAAGGCAGCGGTACAAAAAGTCGGTCATATGTGCCAAGCTCCCCACAGCCAACACTTCCCTGACTCCACCATGATGACAACTCTCCATCTCCTCCTTCTCCCTCTCTTCCTCCTCATTTCCCACCTCAGTCCATCCATGGAAGAGACAGGATGAAGCTTGTGTCGGTACTAGCCTCTTACACTAGTAACCAGCTCCTGTTCCTCCTCCACCTCCTCATTATTACCCAATTTACGCTGAACAAATGAGATGAGGCTGGGATGGGTATTATCTCCCTGTCTCATATCTTTCTACATCTCTACCTCGTCCGCATGCAAAGCTTTATGTTTAATTGTGAGCAGCAACTGTTTAAGTAGGCACAGAAGCAGTATTGTTCCGATGATTATAGTGTCATCGCCGCTCACTATCTTTGGGGAGTCCTCAAAGTCTTGAAGAACTGCACAAGTGTCAGACATCCATTGCCACTCTTCAGCTGTTATGTGCGGAGGCTAACATATAGGCATGTTGGAGTTTCAACAACTGGCCTCGGCTTCTCACAAACCCATGTCAGCATGTGCAGTGTGGAGCTCTAGCACATGGTAACGTCATACACTAGTTGCATGCGCTGCTGCTGCACTGCCAGAGTGGCAGCAGCTATAGGTAACTTGTGGAAATGGACGCTCATGCGGCGTACCTTAACTAGAAGCTCTGGAAAATCTGGGTAGGTTTTCAGAAACCGTTGAACTACCAAGCTGAGCATGTGGTCCAAGCATGGTATGTGTGTGACCTTGCTAAGCTTCACAGCTGCCACCAGTTTATGTCCATTATCAAAAAACAATGATGTGCACACTGTAAATCAAGGTCAATAGGTGCAGGATGAACACCAGACAGTCCAAATATTCATAAGAAAATCAGCCGCACTCAGATGGTTGAAAATTATGCAAAAAATATTGTTTCATTATTTGTGCGTACAGACATCACCAGGTGCTTAATGATATATATAGATTGCGGACAATAAGATTAACGTTTCGACCAGGGCGGTCTTTGTTAAAACCTCACTGCAAAATAAATACATAGTATAAATGTGCTGTACATAAATACATGAAGAAATATCCAAATGAAATTAGACACTCCATAATAAAAACATAAAAAAAATAATACCTCCCAACAACAACACCTACAAACAAATTTTACAAAGAAATATATACAGCTATTTCTACAGTAATTTAGTATAATATAATAGAAGGACAGAGCATACCATTTAGTATCTCTGGAGCTTTTTGACTCATAAGTGCAGGAGGAGCAGGAACGATTCAAAAGAAACGCATTCAACGCATGGAACATACTGTATACATATGTGTTCTTACTGTCTCAAGCAACCTAGGTATCCAGATCAAGCCGTTAGAAAAGTATACTGACCTTGTAGTAAGATCAGAGGTGGAAAAAAGAAGGAATGGAGGAGTAAATCCAATTAGGGCTATAAAAGAAAGCAGGGAATGACTGACATAGAAAGATAAATAAGTCAATGGAGGGGCAGGGAATTTATGCAGGTCGCCATAGTTACCAGTACTGGCAGTAGCATGGGAGAGCTATGTCCGCTTCATTGGTGATGTTGCCACCAGTGAGGCTGGAGTCTGGGCTTTAAACCCGTGGCCAGGGTTGAGCGACTTTTGTTTTTTTAGGGTCGGGTCAGGTTTCACGAAACCCAACTTTCTCAAAAGTCGGGTCGAGTGAAATCGGCCAATCCTATTAAAAAGTCGGGGTTGGCCGAAACACGAAACCCAGTGCAGTGCAATGGGATACTAATGGTTCCCAGGGTCTGAAGGAGAGGAAACTCTCCTTCAGGCCCTGGGATCCATATTTATGCGTAAAATAATGAATAAAAATAAAAAATAGGGATATACTCACCCTCGGACGCGCCCTGGTACTCACCGGCAGCCTTCCTTCCTAAGAATGAGCGCCTGAAGGACCTTCGATGACGTAGCGGCTTGTGATTGGTCATGTGACCGCTCATGTGACCGCTCATGCAACCAATCACAAGCTGCGACGTCATCGAAGGTCCTTCACGCGCTCATTCTTAGGAATGGAAGCTGCCGGTTACAACGGTTAGTACCAGGACGCGTCCGAGGGTGAGTATATCCCTATTTTTTATTTTTATTCTTTATTTTACACATAAATATGGATTCCGATACCGCAAATATCGGCCGATATCCGATACTTGCGGTATCGGAATGAAACGCGACTTTTGCGAGAAGATCGCCGACCTCATGGCCGACCCCACACAGGGATCGGGTCGGGATTCATGAAATCCGACTTTGCCAAAGGTCGGCGACTTCTGAATGGCCAACCCGTTTTGATCAACCCTACCCGTGGTGTCTAACGTCATTACCGGAGTTGCGCATTGCGATGCGCAGTCCCGGTGGTAGGGAAAGAGACATTGTACGCAAGAGCATGCGACTAGTGCGATCGCGCCTGCGCGTTCAGGAGGAAGGCCTGCTGCATGCGCAGTGCATACGAGAATAGAAGACATATAAGGACAAAATGCGCCTGCTTGAAAATCACTCGCTGGTCCAGCGTCATTACCACAGCTGCGTGGCCTGCTGCGCAGTCACAGCGATCAGGAAGGAGGTATAGCATGCAGGAGCGTGTGAATAGTGCTATCGCACCTGTGCATTCAGTAGGAAGGCCCCGTGCATGCGCAGTATATCCGGGGATGGGAGGTCGATGCGGGCCAAGAGCGCCTGCGCCAAGATTTCTTGCTGGTCTCTATGGGGATAGGTTGTGCCTGCAGTGAAATTGACGTAGGAAGACCATGGTCTAACATACTATAGCCCATGAGCAAAAAGGAAAATAGATAGGAGATAAGGGATAGTAATGGGCCGGCACTGACGGAGGAACATTGAGTAAAGAAGGAAAGGGATGTATTTTCTTGCTTTTTAAATAACAATAAACTCATGGATGGAAATAAGCAAAAACTAAAAAATGAAAAACAATAATAAAAATAAATATAAAAATAAAATAAAAAATAAATATTGATGATTGATGCAACACAAAGCAAAATTAGCTTCTTTTGGAGGGATTGATGCACTATATGATCTAACGGAGAGCAAGAGGACAAAATTAAGCAAAATTAATTAAGCTAAAAGTAAAATTGAAGTAAAAAAATGAACCAAAAATAATGAAAAAATAAAGAAAATGAATGAATAAGGTATAATGAAAAAAAAGGAAAAAAAAGTAAAAAAGTAAAAAAACAAAAAAACGAAAAATAAGGAATAAAAATTAGTGACCATTGAGGGACTTACCCAAGACGTGTCATATTGAAGAGAACAAGAAACGTAAATTTCTTGCCTGTATGTGGATGTACAATTTCACTTGATTTAATTACGTTAGCACAGCAGGCACACCCCAAACAAGGGAATGTGACCGTTCTCTGTGAACCCAAGAACTATTGTTTGGGTTGTTTAATAAAGCTACCAATATTGGCCTTCACCAGGTAGTCCCTAACGTTTCTAGGTGTACGTTTACACATTAGTGTAGGTGATTGGAAGGGTACTATCTGCGGGTAGGCCTCAGAAAGGAGGGGCCAATATTTATTAATAATTTTGTAAATCATGTGCATAATAGGGTGGTGAGTGTGTATAAAGGGGAATCGTTCAGGTTTGGGGCTTTAGAGTACGGGAGGAGAGTGTTCCAGTGTTCTCTGTTTTTCCATAGTAAGGCCGGGGTCACACTCAGCGTAGGGAAATACGGTCCGTATTTTACAGGCGTAATACGCAGAAATTATCCCAAAACATTGATCCGTATGTCATCCGTAGGCAGGGTGTGGCAGCATATTTTATGCATGTTTACCTCCATATGTAATCCATATGCCATCTGTAATGAGTTTTTTTACGCAAACTCACAAATTGGACATGTTAACAGTTTTGAGGCCTGAAAATATTAAATCATCAGCCTAATCCTATTAAAGGCCTCAACAACAGATGAAACCCTCCCTCCCATATGGTCATTTTGTTGCTGTGCTTGGGTAGGTGTTGTGGTGTTACTTGTGCAATATGTCTGACCTCCTGCAATTCACACCAACTCAGCGGGTGTTATTTAATTGGGTCTTGTCACTCCGCTTTGGCCAGCCATACCCTGTGATAGTTGATCCACGAAGGAGGAGAAGAAGAATGTGGGTGCATCCACTTTTGCAGCAACGCTCCACTAAAGGGCATTTTCACAGGCTCTATTCAGCTCTGCAGACACATCCGGGAAAATTCTTTAACTACTGTCGGATGACAATATCCACCTTTGATATATTGTTGGAGATCGTACGTCCAGGAATCACATATCATGATACCAGGATGCGGAAATGCATATCCGCAGAGGAGCGTCTTCTCCTTACCTTACGGTATGTAATCACCATCCTCACATACTATATGTTGATGATATATTTTTTTAATTTTTAAAAACCTAGCATGTTATTTTAATTAGATTACTAAATGTTTTATCAATCTTATACAAATATGTAGAAAATGTTAAATGTTGTTATCCAGTGTAAATTTATGAAGGTACACTGTTCTCCTGCCTTTTTTTTCCCTCATATTACTTTGGTTTACTATGGCTTTGTCTAAGCATTGTAACTAGAGTTGAGCGACTTTTAGTTTTTTAGGGTCGAGTCGGGTTTCGCGAAACCCGACTATCTCAACAGTCGAGTCGAGTGGAATCGGCCGCTTATCGCGAAAAGTCGGGGATCGACCGAAACACGAAACCCAATGCAAGTCAATGGGGGAGCATAGTCGGCAGTGAGTGGAGGCCAGGAAAACATGTACAGTGCCCATTTTAATGGCAAAAACATCCATTCTTGTTACTGAAGCTTGTCAATCTTAATTAACCTTATAATAATAGTAAGGCATTGGAAATTGGGGGTCATTTGGCTAAAGTTGTTGGGGGTAGGGCTGGTTCAAGTATTTAGTGGGCCCAGGAAATCTGGACCACGTCACGGCAGTGGAGCAGGGAGAGGTAAGTATTTCAACTTTGCTAGTGCTGTGATCCTGAGCAAGCAGGGGGGCCCACTCGTTGGCATTGGCACTGGCACAGGGCCCCTCAAAGTACGGCGGTGTGTTTGCACGGTGGGGGCGCCTCCCACCGGCAGCGACACTTTTGCGTACTATGAGGGGCCCTGTGCCAGTGACGTCGCCAACGAGTATTCGTCCCCCTACCTGATGAAGGAACCTGCACTTTCATCTGCACCTTCCTCTTTGTCCCCGTGTAAGGTGGTATGGTATGCGGGAAGAGGAACCTGACTTTCAGCAGGGTCACAATCTTGCTGTGTAGCGTGCACGGGGAATGTTGCGCTGTGGGTCAATGTACCAGCAGACTCATATATCACTGGCTGGGCAATGGGCAGGATGAGGAGGAAACACAGATATAGGCCCAAAGAATAAAGTGGGCTAAATGCAGTTCAAAATTGGTAACAGGACTAACCAGGGGGCATTGCAGTGGAGGACAACTGTAATGAGAGGCTGACACAGAGAGTAGGCCCAAATCAGTAAGTAGTCTAAATGCAGTTCAAAATTGGCAACAGTAGTAAACAGGAGGCACAGCTTTGTTCAGTGGAGGAGAACAGCAAGGAGCGGCAGACACCGATAGTAGGCCCCAACCCAACTAGTAGGCCAAATGCAGTCTAACATTAACAACTACTTAACGAGAGCCTGAAAATGGAATTTCAGGACAGGAAACCAGGAGAACAGCAAGGAGCGGCAGACACTGTTAGTAGGTCCCAACCCAACTAGTAGGCCAAATGCAGTTGTTCCATTTAACAACTATTTAGCAAGAGCCTGAAGATAGAAGCTCAGGAAAGGCAACCTGGAGAACACCTTGGAGCGGAAGACACCGTCTCTACAACCCAGGCCCAACTTTTAGGCCTAATGCAGTGTTGTTTCAACAACTACTGAACGAGAGCTAGAAGATCGAAGCTATGGAGAGGCAACCTGGAGAACACCTTGGAGCGGAAGACACCGTCTCTACAACCCAGACCCAACTTGTAGGCCTAATGCAGTGTTGTTTCAACAACTACTTAACGAGAGCTAGAAGATCGAAGCTATGGAGAGGCAACCTGGAGAACACCTTGGAGCGGAAGACACTGTCTCTACAACCCAGACCCAACTTGTAGGCCTAATGCAGTGTTGTTTCAACAACTACTGAACGAGAGCTAGAAGATCGAAGCTATGGAGAGGCAACCTGGAGAACACCTTGGAGCGGCAGACACCATCTCTACAACCCAGACCCAACTTGTAGGCCTAATGCAGTGTTGTTTCAACAACTACTGAACGAGAGCTAGAAGATCGAAGCTATGGAGAGGCAACCTGGAGAACACCTTGGAGCGGAAGACACCGTCTCTACAACCCAGACCCAACTTGTAGGCCTAATGCAGTGTTGTTTCAACAACTACTTAATGAGAGCTAGAAGATCGAAGCTATGGAGAGGCAACCTGGAGAACACCTTGGAGCGGCAGACACCGTTAGTAGGCCCTACCGAAGTAGTAGCCCCAATGCAGATTTCAAATTCCTATAGGCTGAAAACTAGACTATTGACGCTCAGCTTTTTTTAGAGGAGGACAGCTGTATTGAGTGGCGCAGACAGACACAGGTAGTAGGCCTTAAACAAAAAATTTGGCTCAATGCAGTTTAAAAATGTTACAGGGACAATTTCAATTATGGACCGCAAACAGACTTAGTACGCCTACAATTAAAAAAAGGATGCTCTATGCAATTTAAAATAGTTTCCAGGGGTACATGGACAGCATTGGTCTGGTCAGTGGAGGACTATTGGAAGGAGGGACCGCAGACAGGCTTAGTAGGCCTAACATAACAAAAGTTGGCTGTAGGCACTTTAAAATAGGTTCCAGGGGTACACGGGCAGCAGTGGTCTGGTCAGTGGAGGACTATTGGAAGGAGGGAACGCAGACAGGCTTAGTAGGCCTAACATAACAAAAGTAGGCTGTAGGCACTTTAAAATAGGTTCCAGGGGTACACCGGCAGCATTGGTCTGGTCAGTGGAGGACTATTGGAAGGAGGGACCGCAGACAGGCTTAGTAGGCCTAACATAGCAAAAGTAGGCTTTAGGCACTTTAAAATAGGTTCCAGGGGTACACGGGCAGCATTGGTCTGGTCAGTGGAGGACTATTGGAAGGAGGGACTGCAGACAGGCTTAGTAGGCCTAACATAACAAAAGTAGGCTTTATGCACTTGGAATTATCTTGCAGGGGTACACAGGCAGCATTGGTGTTGTCAGCGGAGGCCGATTGTAATGAGTGTCTGACAGTTAGTACTCCCAAAAAATAAATAGATGTTAATGTCTCGCAATACAACAAAACCAAAAAAACAAAAGGGTGGCTTACTTAGGTACAGGGGTGGGCTCCTCTGCTGTGTTTCTGACCTAGTAATTTGGAGCAAAGTATTTACTGGTGTAAATATAGGACACTGCCCCAGACTATTTTAAGTAGCATCATACATGTCAACATATTGGTATTGTCAGCGCCAGGCATTGAAGGATGTCAGCGCATAGACTAAACATTGGTGGAGCTGTGAGAGATAATTTTGCAAATCGTAGAACACTGTTTGAGCTGGGGGGGGAACTGTCTTGTGGCCGGCGGTACAGGCCCAGGGCCCCTCATGTTACAACGGTGTGTCTGATGTTGGTTGTGCGCCACCACCGCCAGAGACACTTTATTGTACTATGAGGGACCCAGTGGCAGTGCCGTCGGCCAAAAGCGTGCACACCCACCTCTTCAGACAAACGGCACTCTCACGGGTGCTTGCGCCAAGTGGCGAGACCACGGCCCCGTGGGGGGAGTTTGGCCATTTAGGGAGGTGTAAACATGTCGTATGCTGGACAAACAGCTGCTGCAAATTACGAGATTGGAAAACTCAGTCAGAGCAGTCCAGAAGCAAGACCTTTTCATTGGAAAGCTAGGTGTCAGCCGGGAAAGGTGGGGCAAAATAATTCGAAATCCAGTAGTGGTTCATTTTAATGAAGGTTAGATCATCAACATTTTGGGTAGCCAGACGAGTCCTTTTTTCGGTTAATATTGAACCAGCAGCACTGAATACTCTTTCTGATAGCACACTAGCTGCTGGGCAAGCAAGCTCCTGCAATGCATATTCTGCCAATTCTGGCCAGGTGTCTAATTTGGATGCCCGGTAATCAAATGGGAATGACGGTTGAGGGAGAACATCGATAAGGGATGAAAAATAGTTAGTAACCATACTGGACAAATGTTGTCTCCTGTCACTTTGAATTGATGCTGCAGTACCTGTCCTGTCTGCGGTCATAGCAAAATCACTCCACAACCTGGTCAGAAAACCCCTCTGTCCAATGCCACTTCTGATTTGTGCACCTCTAACACCTCTGGTCTGCTGCCCCCTGCAGCTCGTGTGATAATGATCACCAGCGCTGTGTGCTGGGAATGCCTGAATCAAACGGTCAACAAGAGTTGATTGTTTGGTTGCTAATATTTGTTCCAAGTTCTCATGTGGCATAATATTTTGCAATTTGCCTTTATAGCGAGGATCAAGGAGGCAGGCCAACCAGTAATCGTCATCGGTCATCATTTTAATAATGCGTGGGTCCCTTTTGAGGATACGAAAGGCATAATCCGCCATGTGGGCCAAAGTTCCAGTTGTCAAATCAGCGGTTGTGCTGGGTTGAGGGGCAGTTTCAGGCAAATCTATGTCACTTGTGTCCCTCAAAAAAACAGAACCCGGCCTTGCCACGCCACCAATTTCCAGTGGCCCCGGAGAAGCTTCCTCATTAAAAAAATACTCATCCCCATCATCCTCCTCGTCCTCCTCCTCCTGTTCGCCCGCTACCTCGTTCTGTACACTGCCCTGACCAGACAATGGCTGACTGTCATGAAGGCTTTCCTCTTCCTCTGCTGCAGACGCCTGATCCTTTATGTGCGTCAAACTTTGCATCAGCAGATGCATTAGGGGGATGCTCATGCTTATTATGGCGTTGTCTGCACTTACCAGCCGTGTGCATTCCTCAAAACACTGAAGGACTTGACACATGTCTTGTACCTTCGACCACTGCACACCTGACAACTCCATGTCTGCCATCCTACTGCCTGCCCGTGTATGTGTATCCTCCCACAAATACATAACAGCCCGCCTCTGTTCGCACAGTCTCTGAAGCATGTGCTGTGTTGAGTTCCACCTTGTTGCAACGTCGATGATTAGGCGATGCTGGGGAAGGTTCAAAGACCGCTGATAGGTCTGCATACGGCTGGAGTGTACGGGCGAACGGCGGATATGCAAACAAAGTCCGCGCACTTTGAGGAGCAGGTCGGATAACCCCGGATAACTTTTCAGGAAGCACTGCACCACCAGGTTTAAGGTGTGAGCCAGGCAAGGAATGTCTTTCAGTTGGGAAAGGGCGATGGCAGCCATGAAATTCCTTCCGTTATCACTCACTACCTTGCCTGCCTCAAGATCTACAGTGCCCAGCCATGACTGCGTTTCTTTCTGCAAGAACTCGGACAGAACTTCCGCGGTGTGTCTGTTGTCGCCCAAACACTTCATAGCCAATACAGCCTGCTGACGCTTGCCAGTAGCTGCCCCATAATGGGACACCTGGTGTGCAACAGTGGCAGCTGCGGATGGAGTGGTTGTGCAACTGCGGTCTGTGGACGAGCTCTCGCTTCTGCAGGAGGACGAGGAGGAGGAGGAGGGGGGGCGAATGGCTACAGCCAACTGTTTCCTAGACCGTGGGCTAGGCAGAACTGTCCCAATATTGCTGTCCCCTGTGGACCCTGCATCCACCACATTCACCCAGTGTGCCGTGATGGACACGTAACGTCCCTGGCCATGCCTACTGGTCCATGCATCTGTTGTCAGGTGCACCTTTGTACTCACAGATTGCCTGAGTGCATGGAAGACGCGCTCTTTAACATGCTGGTGGAGGGCTGGGATGGCTTTCCTCGAAAAGAAGTGTCGACTGGGTAGCTCGTAGCGTGGTTCAGCGTAGTCCATCAGGGCTTTGAAAGCTTCGCTTTCAACTATCCAGTAGGGCATCATCTCTAACGAGATTAGTCTAGCTATGTGGGCGTTCAAACCCTGTGTATGCGGATGCGAGGATGAGTACTTCCTTTTTCTAACGAGAGTCTCATGTAGGGTGAGCTGGACTGGAGAGCTGGAGATCGTGGAACTAGCGGGTGTGCCGTGGACATGGCAGACTGAGAGACGGTTGGAGACGGTATTGTTTCCGCCGGTGCCCTAGATGCAGTGTTTCCTACTACAAAACTGGTGATTCCCTGACCCTGACTGCTTTGGCCTGGCAACGAAACCTGCACAGATACTGCAGGTGGTGCGGAAAATGGTGGCCTTACAGTGACGGAAGGGATGTAGCGCTGCTGACTAGCTTCATTGGCCGAGGGTGCTACAACCTTAAGGGACGCTTGGTAGTTAGTCCAGGCTTGCAAATGCATGGTGGTTAAATGTCTATGCATGCAACTTGTATTTAGACTTTTCAGATTCTGACCTCTGCTTAAGGTAGTTGAACATTTTTGACAGATGACTTTGCGCTGATCAATTGGATGTTGTTTAAAAAAATGCCAGACTGCACTCTTTCTAGCATCGGATACCTTTTCAGGCATTGCAGACTGAGCTTCTTTAACCGGATGGCCACATTGTCCTCCAACTGGTTTTGGCTTTGCCACGCGTTTTGGGCCAGATACGGGCCCGGCAGATGGAACCTGTTCCGATGTTGATGCCTGCTGCGGCCCCTCCTCCTCCGCTTCAGAACTACTGCCGCCTGCACCCTGTTCCCCCAATGGCTCCCATTTGGGTCAACAACTGGGTCATCTATGACCTCCTCTTCTATCTCATGTGCAACTTCGTCTGTGTTACAGTGTAGGCCGGTGGTATAGCGTTCGTGACGTGGCACCATAGTCTCATCAGGGTCTGATTCTGGATCAGTACACTGCGAGGGCAATGTGGTGGTCTGAGTCAAAGGAACAACATAGTAATCTGGCTGTGGCTGTGCATCTGTGCACTCCATGTCCGATTCAACTTGTAATGGGCATGGCCTGTTAACTGTTTCACTTTCTAACCCAGGAACGGTATGTGTAAAGAGCTCCATGGAGTAACCCGTTGTGTCGCCTGACGCATCCTTCTCTGTTGTTGTTTTTGCTGAACAGGACAATGGAGCGACTTGTCCCTGAGCGTGAACATCCACTAACGACGCACTGCTTTTACACTTACCAGTTTCAGAAGAGGAGGCAAAAGAGCTAGAGGCTGAGTCAGCAAGGAAAGCCAAAACTTGCTCTTGCTGCTCTGGTTTTAAAAGCGGTTTTCCTACTCCCAGAAAAGGGAGCATTCGAGGCCTTGTGTAGCCAGATGACGAACCTGGCTCCACAGCTCGAGACTTAGGTGCTATATTGTTTTTCCCACGACCACCTGATGCTCCGCCACCACTACCATCATTACCAGCTGGCAATGAACGCCCACGGCCACGACCTCTTCCACCGGACTTCTTCATTGTTTTAAAAACGTAACCAAAGTAACGGTATTTGTTACTGTAAAACAACTTACAAGGTGAACTCAAACTTCTGTAGGATTTAGATATCCCTTTATAGGTGGGTGAGACTGCAAGGAAAATCAGGCGCAATGTTACACAATCAGTTTTCTGTGGCACAAAATGAGACAGATGCCACACACGCAGGACTGGCACTGAAGCACAAATGCCAATATTGATCTCCCACTATTTTTTTTTTTTCAGGGAGAATTTAAAAAACAAAAAACAAAAAAACAGACACTAGGCTTTCTGTGGCCCACAATTTGAGAGAGATGGCACACACGACTGGCACAGAAGCACAAATGCCAATATTAATCTCCCACTATTTATTTTTTTTTAGGGAGAATTTAAACCCCCCCCCCAAAAAAAAAACCAGACACTAGGCTTTCTGTGGCCCACAATTTGACAGAGATGGCACACATGACTTGCACTGAAGCACAAATGCCAATATTAATCTCCCACTATTTATTTTTTTTCAGGGAGAATTTAAAAACCAAAATAAAAAAAATTGTAGATATTGGGGCCTATGGGCGAACTGGGAACTCTAGAGTCTTCAATGCGTCCATTATGGGTCAGCGCCTACGTGAAAACCTGTTGGACCTCCCATCACCACAACAACTCTCAGGCTCCAATGCTGAATCAGTGCCATATGTACTTGTGGCAGATGAAGCCTTCCAATTTACCAGGCATGTCATGAGGCCTTAGCACCGGCGGCATATTTAATGTCAGACTTTCACGGGCAAGGCGACCGGTGGAGTGCGCCTTTGGCATTAGGGCATCAAAATAGCGTGTTCTCCAGTCTGCCATTCAGCTGAGTGAGGCAAATGTTAATGAAGTTGTAAAAGCTTGTATTGTTCTAGACAACTTCACAAGAATTCATGAGTGCTCCCCAACTGACAGTGGTGAAGGCATGTCGCCTAATGTGGGTAGGCCTACAACACAAGTCCTTCCTCCGCGGCATCCCCTTTCTGGCCTAAAAGTTAGGGATATATTTACAAATTATTTTGTTTCAACTCATGGAGCTACTCCCTGGCAAGATAATGCTGTTTCTATGTTGTAATGTTTTAGTATATCTATATATGTTTTGCGAAGTTAAAAACTTTAAAAAAAAACATTACTTAACTATGTGTGTTTCTTTGACTAATATACCATATGTTCAACAACCGAGTAATTGAGTATGATGTTGGAATGATTGGTCATACAAACTGTAAATGATTTTGGACTCTATTTTTTATTTGTTGCCCAAGCCACTTTTTGTGTTTTAACACCATATTATTATCATATGGTTTTTTTTCCGTTATAAAAAAATATATATAACCATGTGCCATCACAGCAGAGTAAAAAATAAAATTGTAAGAAAATGAAATGTAAAAAAGTAACAAAATTTTAACAAAAAAGCATAACAGATTTCTATAAGTTGGTGGAGGAGATGTGGAAGATCAGGGTCCTGGTCAGGTGACCTTTGTTGGGCCAATTGTACATCATCCTGTGTGTTGGATGTTTGACCATGCTCAAAATGATGCCCTTGATCATATTGTGCAGTTGGGTATTGGCTAGAATAATAAGTGTTTTGAGTATAGCCCTCATGAGGTTGAAAAAAAGGTCTTGGCTCATAACCCCACCCAATATGGCCATGTCATCCAAAACCAGGTTGGGACCAGCCTCCACCACTGGGTCTGGACAAGTGACCATATTGTGAAGGTTGATGGAACGTCTGATTATTGCCGGATCTTGAGGTGCAACTGAAGATGTTGCAGAAGGGATGTCGCTGGAAGGATGTGAAGATGGGCCAGCCACCTCTTCTCCTTCCCCAACCGGATCTATGATGGCCTCCAAGTCTGAGCCGGTCTCCCTCTCAGTGAGGTTGGACTGTGTTCTGTTAGTAAAGTATGAGAATAAGTAATTTAAATTTTAACTTTAAAAAAAATATATGTGTAATGTGTTTTGATGTTTTTACTTACGGTCTCAAATCCATACTGGGATCCAAAAAGGAGAGTCGGTCATAATAAATATATTTGCGCTTTTTGGCAGGCACTGCGGACCCACTCATGGCCCGCTGCTGCCTTTCTCTCCTATACTGGTCGCGTATGCTGCGCCATCGTCTCATAACATCTTCCACTGCAATGAAAGAGCAAAAAAATAATGGATAAGGTCATTGTGCACAGTGTTAACACAAGGCGACAGTGATTTTACAGATTTTAATGTGGCCTAGTAACCTGCATTTCTTAAAAAAGATCATCAATGTCAATATTGTTAACACAAACAGCACAATATGATCTAATGCAAAATACCAAGAATTTCAGGCCATAAGGACAGAGTCCTCTTCCCTCTGTAGCAGTATGTCATTGTAAATTTTGTTAATGTAAACGACATCTATAAAACTTTGAACCTAACCCCTTTCTCAATGTCCACCACCATGTAATTAATGGTGCTAAATAAATTATAATAATGTTAATGTAAATTACAATAGTCAGCAAATCATGTAGGTAATGCAGTTTCCAATATTAATGAATAGATAAACATGAGTGTACTTACTCATTTGACTCTGAACCTCAAGTGGCCGCTGCTCATATTCTGGGAAAAGGATCCCACAAATGCTCCTCCAAGCAGCCTCTTTCCTAGCCTGGTTGGCATAATTGGCATTCCGTTGGTCCCAAATTTTGGGCCTTTCCTGGACCAGGACCAGGAGCATATCGACATTTATGATGTTTGCCGTGCTGCTTGCAACTCCGTGGAGGCGAGCACCAGACTTCCGGGATGTCTGTCTGGCTTTTTCAGCTAATTAGAATGTCTGAGCTTTCTGATTGAGGGCTTGGCACATTTCCTTGTACCTGGAGATGTCTGGCGTATTTCTCGCAAGTCACACTGCTGGTCCGTGTGTAATCCGTATTTTTCCCCCATAGACATTCATTGGTGGAATTTTTGCGCAATACGCTGACAAATGCAGCATGCTGCGATTTTCTACGGCCGTAAAATACGGTAAAATATACGGCAGATAGGAGCTGCCCCATAGAAAATCATTGGTCCGTGTGCAATGCGTAGTTTTTGCACCTCTCATGCGCCCGTAAAAATTGCTAGTGTGACCCCGGCCTTATATTATCACACACATCCACGCCTGGTTTTAGGTTCAGCGGCGAGAGCCACAGATCTGTCTGGTCTGTTATTCCTTTCAATAACTCTGCTGCAGTGTGCAGTTTATCTACTGCAAATTTGCTTCAGCAGAGCCTGTTGCCACTTCGCTGAGGCAGTAATGCAGAGGTACCGGCTGATGTAAACGACGTGCTCTGCGATAACACATCGTAGATGGAGCATGAGGAGGAGCAGGTGGGGTGAGTGGAGGAACTGGTGTGGGAGGTGAGGAGTCCCTGATAGAAGTATGGCAAGCAAGTCCCGGTGTTGTTAGCACATTGCATTGCCAGGGTGTCACTCAGTCCCAGCCTCCACATTATTCACCCAGTGTGCTGTCAGAGAAATGCAGCATCCCTATATTTGTCCAATTGTCAGTTGTTAAGTGGATAACCCCAGTAAGTGTGTTGGTAAGGGCACGGGCGATGTTCCAAAAAATGTGCTGGTATAAGGTGTGGATGCTACATCGGGAGAAATAGTGGCAACTGGGGATAGAGTATCAAAGGATGACTGCCGCCATGAGTTAGTGGAAATACTCTGTGTTTTCAGCCTAAACGGCAACATTTCCACTGCAAGCAGCCTGGAAAAGCACCCATTTAGCGTTTGGGCCTGTGGGTGGGTGGATGGGAACTTTTTTTGTTCCAATGCTTGGGGTAGGGACAGTTGAATGCCGCATATTCATCACTGTAATGGGCGGCACCATGTGACTGCTCATACAGGAGAAGCTGCGGCGAGGACAGGAAGCAGCGCCAGCGAGGGAGCCGGGTAAGTATTTTATTAACAGCGAGGGGTGCACAGGGGGTGGGAGGGGGTTGGGGACAGGAATCTTTTTTTTTAAAGACAATTAAAAAAGAGTTTTCATATCTTCTCTCCAGCGAACGATGCTGGAGAGAAAAATGATTAGCGGCTTCAGCACCAGATGCAGGGGACAGCGCTTAACTCTAGCGCTGTCTCCTGCACAGTCCGTGTGGTCCTCAGTCAGCACACGGGCGGCACACGGATGCCGCACGTGTGCCACACTGATGTGCCACATAAACGCATGGACACAACGGACACGGATAATTCCGGTACCGATTTTTCCGGTACTGGAATTATCTGGAGACTGGCCTTATTAAGCGTTTTAGAAGAGGTTTGGGGAGTGCTCATATTGTCTGGAGGGATACTGGAGAGAGAATTATTATTCACGTTTTTAATGTGAGTCTTGACTGAGAGGGATCGTTTTAAATAAATGAGCACCAACAGGTCAGATGACTCAGTGTCAAAGTTCAATGGTAACACAATTAACAATTCAAACGATTAGAGAGGTATATAATGAAAATACAATAACTTCTTTTATATTTCTAGAGTAACTCCTTTTCTTACAGGTTCTTGTCCACTTAAGCAGAGATGGTTTTTTATTTTTAATTTTTAATTTCCTCCTAAATGCAGTAAATTTGGAACTATTGTCTAGAAATATAAAAAGTAATTGTATTTTCATTATATACCTCTCTAATCGTTTGAATTGTTAATTGTGTGTTACCATTAAACTTTGACACTGAGTCATCTGACCTGTTGGTGCTCATTTTTTTTGTAACCTAGCAAAACAATTTATACCTGTGATGCCTGTATATTATGTGTGGTATTTCCTGATGAAGGGGGCATGAGACCCCTGAAATGCGTTGAATAAAACCACTGTGAATCAACTATACTCTCCTGAAATTCATCTTAGCGGCAGCGCAGAATTTTAACTACAAATCTCCCTTTGAAGACATTATTTTCTCTGGTCGGTGAAGACCTGTATATCTGCAGCAGCCGCTATCTATATGCTCTAATCTCATCCTATCCAGGTGAGCAAATTTGGTATATATTCTCCTCTGTGTAACGTGGATAAGACCCTATTGCGCTCTTTGTCTCCCCATTGTTTTTCAATAAATGGCTGTGTATGTCACATGTCCATGCCCTATAAGAACCAGCCATTTGCCCCGTCACCACCATTATGTCACTGCTGCAGCTTAGTGTTAGACGGCACCGCTGCTGCTGTGGGTACTATACAGACTAAGAGTGTTTTTTTGGAGCGAATTGTCAGAGAGATATGTTTAGGGAGTTGGGAGGAGTCGTGACTAGTTGTAATATCAGCCCTTTTCAGCGTAGGTTACAGCAGTTCATAGAACTGTTTGTCAGGCAGGTCTGTGCCAGTGCTGTGCAAGTGTTTGTCACAGCATTTGGTGTAATCTAGCTCAGCCAATTCTTTTGGGCTAACAGCATTGTCTGATAGTCATCTGAGTAGCCCGCCTGTGAAGCTAGCTACTCCGCCTGTGTATCTCAATTTTAACTGCATATGACCCAGTTAATAGTTTTTTTGGGCCTAGGAGCAGTGTCTGCACGTCAGCAGAGTAGCCCGCCTGTGAAACTAACTACACCGCCCGTGTATCTCTATTTTCACTGCATCTAATCCAGTTAATAGTTTAGGGCCAAGGAGCAGTGTCTGCACGTCAGCAGAGTAGCCCGCCTGTGAAACAAACTATACCGCCTGTGTATCTCAATTTTAACAGCATCTAATCCAGATGATAGTTTTGGGCCTAGGAGCAGTGTCTGAACATCAGCAGAGTAGCCCGCCTGTGAGACTAACTACACCGCCTGTGTATCTCTATTTTCACTGCATCTAATCCAGTTAATAGTTTGGGGCCTAGGAGCAGTGTCAGCACATCAGCAGAGTAGCGCGCCTGTGAAACTAACTACACCGCCTGTGTATCTCTATTTTCACTGCATCTAATCCAGTTAATAGTTTAGGGCCTAGGAGCACTGTCTGCATGTCAGCAGAGTAGCCCGCTGTGAAACAAACTATACCGCCTGTGTATCTCAATTTTCACTGCATCTTATCCAGTTATCAGTTTTGGGCCTAAGAGCAGTGTCTGCACGTCAGCAGAGTAGCCCACCTGTGAAACTAACTACACTGCCCGTGTATCTCAATTTTCACTGCATCTAATCCAGTTAATAGTTTTGGGCTTAGTACCACAATTTGGGCACTCAGTTCTGCTCAGTTTTCATCCATCGGTTGTTGTGCCAACAACTACAGATACAGAGTTGCCAATTAGTTAAGCACTAAAATGAGTGGCAAGAGGCCTGCTGCTGGTGGAAAGGGGAATAGGCATGATGGAAAGGGAAAAAAAGGTTGTGTCCGTGGGGTAGATGGTAAAGCAACAGTAAGGCTAGGTTCCCATTGCGTTAATGGGACAGCACTAATGGACAGCGCTGCACAGCGAAATTAACGCCGTGCAACGCGTCCGTTAGCGCACCCATTGGCAGCAATGTTAACGCGCATCGCTACCGCGTGCCATTTTCGGCACGCGCTGGCGATGTGCCGTTCTTTTGTGATGCCCGAGGTCTGTTCCCCGCTCTCGCAGATCAGGGATCTGCGCTAGCGGGGATGTTAAACGTGACCACAAACAATACATTGCGCTAAACGGATTGCCCTAACGCAATGGGAACCTAGCCTAACATCTGCAGAAGAAAGACCATCTTCCAGCCAAAGTAAGATGTCTACTTCTTTGCATGGACAATCTGATATGATCCCTTTCTTACGACCATCGCTACAAGCATCACCAAAAATTCCAGACAAGGCACAAAAACAGCAGGTGCTTGAACGGATATCAAGTGCTTGTTCAAGTGGGCTCTCCTCCATGTCAACTTCAACATCACAACTACTCCAGTCCTCAGAGTTGTCACCCCAATCGCACTTGCTTCCTCACAGCTCCCAAGTCTCCAGCTGCCCGTAACACACATGGTTGAGTCTGTAGAGCTGTTTACGCATACGATAGCCTGGGAATCAGAGGCCTGCTCCAGAGCTTCTGTGAATCCAGACGAGGAAATGATCTGCACTGATGCCCAGAATCTTTGTGAGTCGGATCCAGGCCCAGATGAAGAAGGTTCTGAGCATAATGTAGACCCTCATTCCCAAACTGTAACTCTTGTTGGTGGAGACAATGAGGAAGATAATGATGAGACTGAGATACCTGATTGGAACGAAAACTTGACTTTTCAGTCGGGGCAGGAAGAGGTTGGCTCTGAGGACAACGGGTGTGAGAACACACAGGATGATGATGACGAGGTTGTAGACCCCACTTACTGTCAACCCCCAGTCTGCCAGTCCATGAGGTCAGCAGAGGAAGTGGGGGAGGATGCTAGTGACGGGTGTGATGATGAGGTAACGGTGCAACTTCCTGGACAGAGACGGAGTACTGGAAGCACGTCAACAACTGCATCCTCAACCCCAACTGTGCCTCAGACCAGAAGTCGTGGTGGCTCTCCAAGTCGCACGGGCTCTAAGCCGCCTTGCATAGCCTGGGCATTTTTTGACATCGCAAAGGATGACCCAACTCATGTTGTCAACAAAATCTCAGTAGAGGCCAAAAAATCACTAGCTTGAGTACTTCATGCATGAACCGTCACATGGATATGAGGCATAAGTTGCAGTGAGAAGTTCACTGTGCTACAATGCGGCCTAGTGGGCTGGGTCAACCACCACCTGCCACATCAAGTGCATCCGCGTCCTCTTCATCCTCTGTGACTGTGGGGACAGCAGTCGCACATGGTTTTGGATGCAGACCTTCCACCTCTTTACCCGCAACAGCCAGTGTGATTGGCAGGTCGTCAGGACATTTGCAAGTGGAAACACCTGCTGGTGTTGAGCGCTCTCAGACATCAACACCACATTTTGATCAAGGCAACATAACATCTCCGCCTGCACCTTCATCACAGACCAGCAGTTTGCCGGGGACACCCTACTCAACTCCGTCTAAGCACGGCAGCCAGCCCTCAGTCCCTCAGATGTGGACAAGTAAAAGACCATTTCCTCCTAGCCATGACAAAGCTAAGAGGTTGAATTTCTCCATCTGCAAGCTGTTGGCTAAAGAAATGCTGCCTTTCCGCCTGGTGAACACAGAGGATTTTCGAGACCCCTCCTCAACCTCCTCTCAGTCCTCCACCTACACCCAAAGCCTGTCTGGTAATGCCACCCACGTTGTAACTGCGCAGAAGGAATCCTGCATACCTCCTCACTATGCTGTCACCAGGGCTCAACGGCATCAGGCAGTGTTTACATTGAAATGTCTGAGAAATGTGAGTCAAACAGCTGAGGTGTTGTGGTCAGCTCTGGAGAGCGAGTTCCATCAATGGTTGTTTCCACTCAATCTGCACCCAGGGAAGGCTGTGTGCGACAATGCTGCAAACCTGGGTGCGGCCCTTTGCCGGGACAATGTCACACATGTGCCTTGTATGGCTCACGTTTTGAACCTGGTTGTCCAGCAATTTTTATCCCACTATCCCGGACTAGATGGGCTTCTGCAAAGGGCACAGTCGCTGTGTGCTCACTTCCGCCGTTCGCATCCCGCAGCTCGACGACTTGCACCTCTACAGAAGTCGTTGGGCCTGCCAGTTCACCAGCCGAAATGCGATGTGCCCACACGGTGGAATTCAACTCTGCACATGTTGCAGCGACTGTGGCAGCACCGACGAGCCCTGGTGCAATACGTTATGACGTATAGCCTGGGCCAACAAGATCAAGAGGTGGGGCAAATCACGCTGCAGGAGTGGTCTCAGATCAGGGACCTATGCACCCTTCTGCACAGTTTTGAAATAGCAACGAAGATGTTTAGTGCTGACGATGCCATTATCAGCATGACCATTCCGATGATTTACATGCTGGAGCACACCTTACACAGTGTTTGGAGTCAGGTGGTGGAACAAGAGGAGGAGGAGGAACAGGAGGAGTCGTATGCGGAAGGGATCATATCTCCAAGGTCAAGAAGGTTGGCAGCACCAAGGCGGCTGGCATTGGAGGCTGGGGGAGAGGGATTACCGTGGGCGCATGGTAGCAGCCAAACTGTTGAAGGTGCAGGAGGCGAGGAAGAAGTGGAGGACGAACTGGCACTGGGCATGGAAGACTTATCAGATGAGGGAGACCTTGATCAAATTTCTGTTGTGCGAGGTTGGGGGGAGAGGGCAAATGAAGCAAGCATGATTCTCACCTCACCACCACCAAGACAACAAGGACTTGGCCCTCCTGGATGTGCAAGACACATGAGTGCCTTCTTGCTGCACTACCTGCAACATGACCCTCGGATTGTCAGAATCCGAAGTAATGCTACTGGGTTGCCACACTCTTAGATCCCCGGTACAAAAGCAAATTTGGCTAAATAATTCCTGCCATAGAAAGGGATTCACGCATGCAGGAGTATCAGCAGAGACTGTTACAGAATGTAACATCTGCTTTTCCACAAAACACCAGTGGTGCACGTAGTGAATCTCTGAGTTCTAACTTGCCAACCGTGGGACTATCGAGTCATCACTCAAACCGTAACAGTAACATTGTATCTGGTGGTAACAGCAATTTTTTCCAATCATTTCAAGATTTTTTTAGACCATGCTTTGCAAGGCCACCGGAGACAAGAAGTCTGACGCACAGCCAACGCCTAGAGAGGATGGTACAAGAGTATCTCCAAGTTAACATCGATGCCATGACTGTGGAACTGGACCCTTGCTCATTTTGGGCTTCCAATCTTGAAAAATGGCCTGAGCTTGCCACTCACGCCTTGGAGATCTTGTCGTGCCCCGCAGCCAGCATTTTCTCTGAACGTGTGTTCAGCGCTGCTGGTGGTGTGCTGATAGATAAGCGCACACGGCTGTCCAGTGACAATGTAGACAGACTAAGGTTCATCAAGATGAACAAATTCTGGATCCACAAGGACTTTTCTACCACTGTGCCATCTTGGGGAGACTAAAAGCTTGATGATTTTGAAAATCACCTCACCAACTGTTTTAAAAAACTCTGGCAAAATTGATGCCACTTAAGTGGTGTCTGTGGCCGAATTTTTGGAAAAAATGGAGACTCTGTTATTTAGTCCGCTTGCTGAGTTTTACATGATGTTGCCATTGTCAATTCCAGGTGGGTGGGGTCGTCTGCAGAGTTGTTTACTCATACTATGGCCTGGGATTCAGAGGTCTGCTCCAAAGCTTCAGTGTCTGCTAGTCTGCAGAGTAGCCCAGCCACCCACCGCCTGTTTACCTAAGTACTATTTTTAACGGCATCTGGCCCAGGAAATCCTTTTGGGCCTAGTAGAATTTGGTGCTACTCAGCAGCGTACCCCACCCATGAAGCAAGCTACACCGCCTGTTTACCTAACTACTATTTTGTAACGACATCTAGCCCAGGAAATCCTTTTGGGCCTAGTAGAATTTAGTGCTACTCAGCAGTGTACCCCACCCATGAAGCAAGCTACACCGCCTGTTTACCTAAGTACTATTTTTTAATGGCATTTGGCCCAGGAAATCCTTTTGGGCCTAGTAGCAATTTCTGCTACTCAGCAGAGGACCCCACCCATGAAGCAAGCTACACCGCCTTCTTTCTTTCTCAATCTAACCTCTCGGCTCTGGGGTGCCCACTCTCCCTCCAGCTCTCTCCTTCTCACAGTTGGACTACCGCGTGTTTTCACACTGTGGCGAATCTGTTGGGCCCAGGCATAAGAAGTTGTCGAGGTAATGGATAATATGTGCCGCCTTACAAACGTCCATGACAACATATTCGAGGAAGCAACTAAATGCCTCAAATAGTGAGCAGGATATGGAGCACCCCATGGGCAAACAGAGATCTATGTAGTATGTTCCTTCACAGAAGCAGCCCAATGGGAGGACACTATTCGGAGGCACAGGTAGTAACCGGAACGCCCCCTCAATGTCTGTTTTGGCCATTAGGGTGCCCCTTACCAACTTCTTGACCCGCCTGATTGCCTCATCAAAGGAGGTACAGTACATAGTACTGTACTTGGTTCCGAGTCGATGTTGTCGTTTACTGACCTGCCCCTTGGATATGACAAATGGTGGATTAGTCTGAATGTATTGGGTTCATTTTTTGGCACAACTCCCAACGGGGGTACCACTACATCTTCTAAGGAAAGTGTTCTGAATGGACCCGCCGCCATTCTACCTAAAGATATTTCTTTTTTTATTTTTTTTGTCAAGATGTCTGGGTGTTGGTAGAGTGAGTTTAGATCTTTACTCCAGCCTTTCTTGATTTTAGAAGGGCATGACATGCCTATATCTGTGTCTCCTCCTCCTTTTACTCCTCCACCTCTTTTCTTTTTGCATGACTATATGTAGTTGTGACTTTTCCATGTGTTTGTTGTGTCTTCTGAGCAGTTTGTCAGCTTTTGGACACCTTTTAAGGTGTTTTCTATGTGTTTTCCATGTGTTTGCTTGTGTTTGTGTTTGCCTGCCATTGGTTTCAATGGGGTTCGACGGTGTTCGTCGAACGTTCGACGAACATTTCGTCGAACACATCACTGTTCGACGAACCGAACCCGAACACTAGGGAGGTGGCTCAACACTAGTAGAAAGCTCCTCGGCGTGTCCTAGTGTTGGATCACTGGTTTCCTGGGACTCTACATGGTGGGAGGAAGGAAGATCAGCGTGAGGATTAAGTGATCCAGACTCTTAGCTGGCGAGACTGGACCATGCGGAAGACTGGATTGTGCTGGCAAGCATGCTGAAAGCACTATCTGCTATCCAACTCACCACTAGTGATGAGCAAGTATACTCGTTGCTCGGGTTTTCTCGAGCATGCTCGGGTGACCTCCGAGTATTTGTTATTGCTCGGCGATATAGTTTTCAGAAGGCGGAAGGAGATGAGTGACAGACAAAGATATGCACTGCGCATGGCCATGAATCCCAGCCCCGCAGTATAAATAAATCAGAAGACACTGCGGGGCGGGATCTCGGGCAGCGCGACCGCACAGGCGCAGTCAGCCTGACATCAAATGATGTCAGAAGACGGGCAGCGCTAACTGCGCATGCCCAAGGTTCAACATAACAGCGCAGGCTCCGGGAAATATTCAAACAACGCTGAGGGGGCGGCGCCCAGCGCCAAAGGGGTATGAATGCCGGCTGCGGTGCATCTCATTATGAAGGAAAGTGCCACCTCCGGGACTGTTTAACGGTATGAGGGACATATATTTTATAGGTGTTAAGTTCAGCGTGTGCAAGGAGCATAACTAAAAGAGCCACCTTTTCCTGGTGCAGTATTTGTACTGCACAAGGTGGCTCTTTCAATTACAAACACCTGGGGGGACAGGTTCCCTTCAATTTCTTTAGTAGTGTGAGTGTGGAGGTAGCAGGAGCAATTACCGGATACACAGCAGGGGATCAGCTTATCTTACTGAAACCCAATAACACTGGGTCATATGTTGACTGTGCAGATGGCACTTCTGAGCAGCAACTGGCAGTGTTGGAGCCCAGGTATTACAATTCAGGTGGTAGAAACATGAACACAACAGGAGACCTGGATACTGTTGCCAACCAAGTATTTAATCTGGAAGAGGAGTGGTGGCAAATTCCTGCGAGATCCAGGCCTTGTTCATTTTCAAAAAAGTAAGCTGGTCAACGTTATCGGAGGATAGTTGCATGCGACGGTCTGTTAGTACTGCGGCACTAAAGACGCATTCCGATAATACACTAGCAGCAGGGTAAGCCAGCACCTCCAATGCATACTGGCTAAGCTCTGGCCATGTATCCAGCTTAGAGACCCAAAACTTGAAGGGGGAAGAGCCGTGTGGGAGTACCCTGACAGGGCAAGACATGTAGTCTGTCACCATCTGACAGAAACGTTGCCTCCTGCTGACTGGAGCCGTCTGCGACGGTGTAGACATTTGTGGCGGGCGCAAAAAAGTTTGCCACAGTTGGGCCATACTGGTCTTGCCTTGTGCTGAGGCACTGCTTCTGCTCCCTGTTTGTGCTGAGCTTCCTCCACTGCCTCGACGCACTGAGCTGCTTTGTAAAGCACTACAGCACTGCTCTCAGTTGGACTGGAGAAGATGATGGAATGCACCAGCGTATCTTGGTACTCACGCATTTTACGCTCCCAGTTTAATGGTGTTATGAGGCTTTGTAAGTTGTCCCGGTAGCGTGGATCTAGGAGGGTGTACACCCAATAACCAGCCATGTTGAGAATGTGGGCGATGCGGCGGTCGTTTCTCAGGCACTGCAACATGAAATCAACCATGTGCTGCAGACTGCCAGCTGGCCAAGAAATGCTGTCCCCTGCTTGAGGCGTGCTCTCTGCCTGCTCTGCATCACCCCACCCTCGCTCTGTATACTGACTACAGGAGCATTGTGTAACTCCCTCCTCTGGACCGATGTCTTCCTCCTCTATTGTCTCCTCCTCATCCTCCTCACAAAGTGTCCCCTGCCTAGGCCTTTGTGTGGAACCACGTCGCGCAGACGGTCCAGAAACAGATGGCATTTGTGACTCCTCATCCTCCACCTCTTCCACTACCTCATCCCTTAGCGTTTGCAGTGTTCTTTCAAGTAGGCAGATAAGGGGGACAGTCATGCTAACTAGTGCATCATCTGCACTCGCCATCCGCGTGGAATCATCGAAGGCACGCAAAACCTGGCAGATGTCCTTCATAGTAGCCCACTCAGTGGTTGTGAAGTCTGAACGACGCGCAGTGTGACTTCTTTGTGCCTGATGCAGCTGGTACTCCATTACTGCTGGCTGCTGCTCACACAACCGCTCCAACATATGTAACGTTTAATTCCACCTGGTGGGTAGGTCACAAATGATGCGATGTTCCAGAAGGCGGAATCGGCGCTGCAGAGCTGCAAGGCGCGATCTTGCCATGCTGGAATGCCGCAAGTGAGCGCACTCTAGGTGGACCTTGTGCAGCAGTGCATCAAGATCCGGATAGTCCCTCAAAAAACTCTGCACGACCAAGTTGAGCAAATGTGCCAGACATGGTATGTAACTGAGGTTGCCTAGGCCCAGAGCTGCCACCAGATTTCTGCCATTGTCACACACTACCATGCCTGGCTGGAGATTCGCTGGCACAAACCACACGTCGCTCTCCTGCTTGATGGCATTTCAGAGCTCCTGCGCTGTGTGGCTTCGATTCTCCAAACAAATTAATTTCAGTATGGCCTGTTGACGTTTGGCCATGGCTGTGCTCATATTGGTCATAACAGGTAAACGTTCACGGGTCAAGGTGGAGGTAGACCGTGACGGCTCCTGCAGCGATGATTCAGAGGAAGTGGAGTATGTGGAGGAGGCAATATGTACAGACTGGATTCCTGCTATCCTTGGAGTTGGTAGAACACATACAGCTCCACTCGCAAGATCTGTACCCGGCTCCACAACATTGACCCAATGGGCAGTGAAGGAAACGTATCATCCCTGTCCATGGTGACTGGTCTACGCATCGGTGGTGAGGTGAACCTTGCTACTGACGGCGTTTAGTAGCGCATGTTTAAGGTTTCCCTCCACATGCTTCTGCAGGGCAGGGACAGCTTTCCTGCTGAAATAAAAGCGGCTAGGCACGTTGTATTGTGGGACTGACAATGCCATCAAGTTACGGAAGGTGTCAGTCCCCACCAGCCTGAATGACAGCATTTTAAGGGACAGTAGTTTTGCAATGCCAGCATTCAGAGCCTGTGCTCGGGGGTGGCTTGCCGAGAATGGCCGCCTTTTCTCCCATGCCTGTGCTATTGATGGCTGTAGACTGGGCTGGGAATGTGAGGATGACTGGGAACGTGGTGATGTGGGTGGAATTACACTGGGTCTCTGGACAACAGTGCCAGAGGTTCTTCCATGGTGATCCTGTGAGGAAGCCGAACCAGCTGTGTGTGAGCTGGAGGAAGAGGCTACAACATGAGCTGAAGAGGTGGTAGGTGCCGTTGTTAGTTGGCCTAGGTCTTCAGTGTGTTTTTGTAACTCCACCACGTGCTTGGTCCGCACATGATTCCACATATTTGTGGTATTGAGGTTGCTGACACTTTTCCCTGTTTTGGCTTTCTGATGACACAGCTTGCATTTGACAAAGCAAATGTCATCTGCAACTGTGTCAAAAAAGGACCAGGCACTGCAAGTCTTGGGAGCGCCCGTTTTGGCTTTTGGAAGAGGCATGCTCCTAATGGGTGCCGAAGTGGAGGCTACAGGCAACGCAGTCTTCCCCCTCCCTCTCCTTTTTTGGGCCATTTGGGGAATCTCTTCCTCAGAGCTGCTCCCACCACCTTCCTGTACCTCACGCCATGATGGGTCAAGGACCTCATCATCTACACTACCCTCTTCCACCAACTGTTTCTCCTGGGTAGTCTTGGCAGCACAGTACGCACCAGAAAGTGACACCTGAGTCTCATCATCAGATGCGTACTGAGGTGTGCTGACCGGAGGCACTGGCCCACCTGCCTCTTCAGATTCAGAGAGACAAAGCTGTTGGGCATCACTGCATACTGCCTCTTCTTCCATTTCTCGAATGCTGCTTGGCTGGTCCCCTCTTTCCAAGCCAAGAGATTCAGAGAACAGAAGTAGAGATGGCTCCTGTCCTGGGCTCTCTGACTGCCTGGGAAATTTGGCAGGTGGTGAAGAGACAGATGGGTGCTCTTCAGTGCTCTGTGCCTGAGAGGATGTGGCACTAATTGAAGTCAATGCGTTAGCTGCAATCCATCCGGCAACAGCTTCAATTTGTTCATCCCGCAGCAGCGGGGTACGGCGATCTCCTACAAAGCTGCGCATGAAGGACTGTTCCCTGCTGAAACTGGGGGATGATGAGTCACCGCTGCCCGCAGCAGGCACAGAATCCCCACGTCTTCTCCCTGCCCCACGCCCACGACCACGTGCCTTACTCCCTGCCTTCTTCATCTTGGTAGACTGACAAAGATAGGCAGAAAAGTACTATGGGCTTAGTGTGCTTATTCCTGAACAGCTCCTAACAGGTATAAGAAACACTAATTTTCTAAAGTGTGGACTAGACTTTAATATGAGCTTATGTGGCCTACACAACGGTAAAGTGGAGTGTTTTGTGAACTTTATTAACTTTTTGTTTTTTTTGCAGAACAGACTACAGAGTGAGCTGCACTCACACACAGACTGTGCAGACAGCCGTGAATGGCGCTGCAAGGCCAAGAAAAGCTCCTCTATCTAATCCTATATAGTGTTTTTCCGCAATCTAGCAGGATACGGATGGAAACCCACTAATAGGATAAATTGAAAAAATGTGCAGCAGGCAGCACTAATTGAAAAAAAAAACCAATGGAACAGTATGAGGCAGTGACGCATTCCTGAGCTGACTACAACCGGCTGTGGCGGCAAAACAGACTGCAGAGTGAGCTGCACTCACACACAGACCATGCAGACAGCCGTGAACGGTGCTGCAAGGCCAAAAAAAGCTCCTCTATGTAATCCTATATAGTGTTTTTCCACAATCTAGCAGGATACGGATGGAAACCCACTAATAGGTGAAAAACAGGAAAAATGTGCTGAAGGCAGCACTAATGCAAAAAAGGACAATTGAACAGTATGAGGCAGTGATGCACGCTGAGCTGACTACAACCAGCGGTGGCTGTAGAACAGACAACAGCTTGAGCTGCACTCACACAGAGACCTTGCAGACAGCTGTGAACAGCGCTGCAAGGCAAAATCAAGGTTCTCACACAGCGGTTGCTACATTAGCCTTGGTAAAGCACAATGAAGCAAATCGCTATCTCAAAACTGGGCCTCATTCAGAACACAGCATCCTGTCCCTAACTGAATTCACAGCAGAGTGAACCCAAAATGGCGGCGACGACTTTTGTAGTGCATCATGACATCACTTCAGCAGCCAATCACAGCCATGCCAGTAGTTACATGCCTACCATGCAGAACAGGATGTGCCCACACTTCTAATCATTCCTCATTGGCTGAATTAAATGAAACTGGCTCTTTGCATTATGGGAACTTCCGATTCTGGTATCCGATATACTGAAAGTATCGGAACTCGGTATCGGAATTCCGACATCGCAAATATCGGCCAATACCCGATACTTGTGGTATCGGAATGCTCAACACTAGTCACGACTGGTACAGGAGGAGAGAGGACCCTGCTCGTGAGGGCTCACAAGGGAAGGCTAAGGATACAGTAGGTGAGGGTAGATATGGTAGTGCAGTGGTTTGGTCGATGGGTGGTTACTGCAGGTTGTAGGCTTGTTGGAAGAGAATTAGACAGTATTGAGATTTAAGCCCCAAAGACCCTACAAAAACTACATACATAAAAGTAAAAAGCTACGCAAAAAAATCTAAGAACAGTCTGCCCTGTTATACTACTTATTCCTCAGAATACAACAAGTGACCAATGTTTTGGCACAGTTGGCACATGTAGAGTGTCATGCTGCAGATGTGTTCACACATTAGAAACATTTCATTTCTCTATATTCTGTAATTGCACTAAATGTGTTTTTCTCTCCTTTTCATTTTTCAGTGTGGTTGTTCACCTCTCTCCTCTCTAGTTAATATGCATTTTCTCCCCCGCACATCCTACACATTACTGTTCTTATAGCCTTCTGTCATTGTGTGTGACGAGCTGGTGGATGAACTCCCTGTGTTCCACATATGCACGCTGTACTCTCACTGTGATCTATTATATAATCAAAAGAAAGTGTAGAATAAAAGTGCTTTTACCTTTGAACATATTGTTCATTGGCTGTTCAGCTGAAGGATAATCAGATGTAGTTTTGAGAGACATAATTTTGTTTTTACAGCTAGATGTTTCCTCCCCTTATTATAGAGGAAATGTAAGAATGCTTAATTGTCAGTACATCTTCTCCATCACTTACAAAAACCTGCAGTGTCAGTGCACATCGGAGATGTTATTTTATCAATTTATGAAGTTTACCATGCCTGGCTTACTAAAAGTATTGTCATAACAACGCTTGTCCACTTTTATAGTTGGAGCATAGCACAAGAATGGAGACTTTACTGAATAGCGGTGAGAGAAGCTGTTGATGGGTTAAAGAAATTCATAAAGTTTGGATGGTATACCCTGTCCATTGGATAGGGGCTATTCTCACAATCACTTGGATCTGACCTCTGAGCCGCCCACCAATCTCAAGAATCGGGACTGCTTCTGCTGCGGAGATACTACTTCTCCATTGTTAATGGACCTGCCTGAGATAGCCAAGCATTGCTCTAGGCTGGTCTTCGACATTTTCATAAGAATGAATGGAGCAGCAAAGCACATAATTGACTTTGGATCTATTCGCACAGAGATTTTCAGAGCCCCAGTTCTCATGATCAATGGGGGACCCAACGGTTAAACCACCAGAAATTGTGAAGTTATCCCCTATCATTATGGATAGGGAAGAACTACCACAGTTAATAATACCTCTATAAGCAATTTCTTAAAGGGAATTTGTCACCTACTTTTTCGTATATAAGCTTCGGCCACCGCCATCAGGGGCTTACCTACAGCATTCTGTATTGCTGTAGATAAGCCCCCAATGTAACCTGAAAGATAAGAAAAAGAAGTTAGATTATGCTCACCCAGGGGCGGTCCGGTGCAGTACGGTCCGATGGGTGTCGCGGTCCGGAGCTTCCCATTTTCATACAATAATGTCCTCTTTCTTGCTTCCAGTTGCAGCTCCTGCGCAGGCGTACTTTATCTGCCCTGTTGAGGGCAGAGCAAAGTATTGCAGTGCGCACGCAACGGGAAAGGTCCGAGAAGGCCAGCGCCTGCGCACTGCAGTTCTTTACGCTGCCCTCAATATGGCAGATAAAGTACGCCTGCGCAGGACCCCTGACAGGAAGCAAGGAAGAGGACGTCATCGCATGAAGATGGGAGATGCCGGACCCAGACCGCGACGCCCATCGCACCGGACTGCCCTCCCAGGTGAGTATAATCTAACTTGTTTTTCTTATCTTTCAGGTTACATTGACGGCTTATCTACAGCATTACAGAATGCCCTGATGGAGGTGGCCGAAGCTTTTATATGAAAAATGAGGTGACAGATTCCCTTTAAACTGGCTTAAATTAAACTCTTATATGAATCTGTAGAATCCTTGTTTGAATTTTGATCTATTCAACTTTAAACTTTTAGGAGATGTTAATGTTCACAGAAAAAAGAAACTGCTTTACCAACACGAGGTCAGATTACCAATGCACTAACAGGTTGCAGCAGACCTCATGCTATAGGTGGGGACAGCACAGGTGCACAATACTGATACAAACAGCCACTCCACACCTATCAATTCATGAAGAGGGTGCCTGTGAAGTATTAAACATGCACCTAGATGGAGCTTGCATGGGACGCCAGTCACACAGATACATGTGATGCACAGTGTCTGGCTTAGCCTATTGACGATGCCAATACTATTAGATCATGCGGGGCACCCCACAAGGAAAGACACCCCAATGTACCCAACCAACACTAAAGGGCCTGGCTGCATTTTGCATAAAAATGAAAAAAGTGCAATAAAAAAGATGAAAAATGTATAAGATAAAAACAGTGGATGGCTGTTTGCATCAGTATTCTGCATCTGTGCTGCCCTCGCCTATATCATGTGGGTCTGCAGCATCCTCTGAGTGCATTGGTAATCTGACCTGGTGTTGGTAAGGCTGTTTCTTTTTTTTTCTGTTATATTTTTTGGAAATTTTGATCTATGTTAGTGATGTTAATGTTTACACAGTTTTTTACATAGATCTTGAGGTGGAGTCTGCTCTAAAATGCACATAAAATTAGTTTTAATGGGAACCTGTCACCAGTTTTGGCTGATATAAGATACAGCCATCACCTTTCAGGTCTGATATACAGCATTCTATAATGCTGTATATGTGCCCCTGACCTGTAAGAGCAGAAAAATTACATTTACTATACTCACCTGCAGTGCAGTCCGGTCCGAGGGGTGTCACTCTTCTTGGTCTGGACCACTGGCGTCTCTGCTATAAATAAAAGACTACAAATGTCATTACAGTATTAAATGAAGCAGAAAGAAAAAATCAACCCACAGAGGGGAAAACACATAAGAAAACATGCCACAAATATATCGTTTTGACCTGGGGAAAAAAAACCTGTTTGTTATTATCTTTAATTGGGAAAGGTTTTTTTCTCTTCTCCCTGCCCTGTTGTGAATTCTGTTGTCGAACTCCCTCCTGTGGTCGTGAATGGTACTTCGGCGAGTTCTGTCCATGGACTCCCTCTGGTGGCTGTGAGTGAAGCTGCTGCTTCTGAGGTTCCTTACACAGGTGACGTGGTTTATCCTTTGGTTGGCTGCTCTATTTAACTCCACTCAAATCGTTACTCCATGCCAGCTGTCAATGTTCCTGCATTGGTTCAGTTCGCTCTTGGATCTTTCTGGTGACCTGTCTTCTCCAGCAGAAGCTAAGTTCCTGATAGTTATTATTTGTTCATTGTTTCCTTGTCCAGCTGGTTATCATGATTTTGTCTTTCTAGCTGGAAGCTCTGGGATGCAGAGTGGCATCTCCGCACCATTAGTCGGTGCGGAGGTCTTTTTGCACACTCTGCGTGGTCTTTTGTAGTTTTTTGTGCCTCCATTTGCTGAAACCTGTTTCATTTCTGCGTTTGTGACTTTCATCTTTACTCACAGTCAATATATGTGGGGGGCTGCCTTTTCCTTTGGGGAATTTCTCTGAGGCAAGGTAGGCTTAATTTTCTATCTCTAGGGCTAGCTAGCTCTTAGGCTGTGAAGAGGCGTCTAGGGAGTGTCAGGAACGCTCCACGGCTATTTCTAGTTGTTGTGATAGGATTAGGGCGTGCGGTCAGAAGAGTTCCCACATCCCAGAGCTTGTCCTGTGTGAGTTTAACTATCAGGTCGTGCCGGGTGCTCCTAACCACCAGGTCATAACAGTACAGCTGGCCCAAAGTATTAATGCATCTCAATAGAGGGATAAGGGAAGTTTTGAGACCATTTTTTTTTCTTTGCACTGTGTTTTGTCTTTCTTTTCCCCTAAACCTTTGGGTGGTTCAGGACACAGGTGTAGATATGGACATTCAAGGTCTGTCCTCTTGTGTGGATCGTCTCACTGCAAGGGTACAAAACATTCAAGATTTTGTGGTTCAGAATCCTATGTTAGGCCATGTTCACACCATCCTTTTTTTAATGCGGAATCGCCGCGATTTTCCCGCTGCGGGTCCGCAGCTGTTTTCCATGCAGGGTACATTAGAATGTACCCTATGGAAAACAGGAACTGCTGTGCCCACATTGCGGAAAATCCCAAAAAAAGCCGCGCTGAATAGCTGCGGTAAAAAAGAAGTACCTTGTCACTTCTTTTTGCGGAACTGCAGCGGTTCTGCACCCATTGACCTCCATTGTGAGGTCAAACCCGCAGTAAAACCCGCAGATGAAAAAAATATCTGCGGGTTTTCTGCAGTTTGTGGTGCAGAACCGCTGCAGTGTGGCTGCCCCCCCGTGCCCCAATCCCACCCCCCCATGCTCCGATGCCACCCCCCCGTGCTCCGACGCCCCCCCCCGTGCCCTCATCTCCCCCCCTTATACTTACCCGGCCTCCCGGTGTCCGTCCGTCCGTCTTCTCCCTGGGCGCCGCCATCTTCCAAAATGGCGGGCGCATGCGCAGTGCGCCCGCCGAATCTGCCGGCTGGCAGATTCGTTCCAAAGTGCATTTTGATCACTGAGATATAATCTATCTCAGTGATCAAAATAAAAAAAATAGTAAATGACCCCCCCCCTTTGTCACCCCCATAGGTAGGGACAATAAAAAAATAAAGAATTTTTTTTTTCCACTAAGGTTAGAATAGGGTAGGTTAGGCCATGTTCACACGTTCCTGATTTCCCTGCTGTTTTTTCTGCACTAAAAACTGCAGCTCTTGGCAGAAAACGCAGGTGCGTTTTTTGGTGCTTTTTGGTGCGTTTTTTTATGCTTTTTTTTATGCGTTTTTTGATGCGGTTTTTAGTGCAGTTTTTTATGCAGTTTTCTCTGCAGAGTCTGTGTGTTTTCTAGGAAGTTTTTTTTAGGGTTAAAATGGCTGAAAATACCCTAACCCTACCCCTAACCCTACCCCTACCCCTAACCCTACCCCTAACCCTAACCCTAGTTCTAACTGTAGTGGGGGGAAAAAAAAAATTCTTTATTTTATTATTGTTACTACCTATGGGGGTGATAAAGGGGGGGGGGGTCATTTACCTTTTTTTTATTTTGATCACTGTGAGGTTATCACAGTGATCAAAATGTGCCTGGAACGAATCTGCCGGCCGGCAGATTCGGCGGGCGCACTGCGCATGCGCCCGCCATTTTGGAAGATGGCGGTGCCCAGGGAGAAGACGGCTGGATGGACACCGGGAGGCCCGGTAAGTATAAGGGGGGGAGATTAGGGCACGGGGGGGGGGCGTCGGAGCACGGGGGGGTGGCATCGGAGCATGGGGGGGTGGGATTGGAGCATGGGGGGGCAGCCACACTCCGCCCACGCACTTCCTGCTGCAGCGGTTCTGCACCACAAACCGCAGAAAACCCGCAGATATTTTTTTCGTCTGCGGGTTTTACTGCGGGTTTGACCTCACAATGGAGGTCAATGGGTGCAGAACCGCTGCAGTTCCGCAAAAAGAAGTGACATGGTACTTCTTTTTTACCGCAGCTATTCAGCGCGGCTTTTTTCGGGATTTTCCGCAATGTGGGCACAGCAGTTCCTGTTTTCCATAGGGTACATTGTAATGTACCCTGCATGGAAAACAGCTGCGGACCCGCAGCGGCAAAATCGCGACGGTTCCGCATTAAAAAAAGGATTGTGTGAACATGGCCTTAGAGCCTAGAATTCCTATTCCTGATTTATTTTCTGGGGATAGATATAAGTTCTTGAATTTCAAAAATAATTGTAAACTGTTTCTAACTTTGAAACCCCGCTCCTCTGGTGACCCCGTTCAACAAGTAAAAATCATTATTTCTTTGTTGCGTGGTGACCCTCAAGACTGGGCATTTTCCCTTGCGCCAGGAGATCCTGCATTGCGTGATGTTGATGCGTTTTTTCTGGCGCTTGGATTGCTTTATGATGAACCAAATTCAGTGGATCAGGCAGTGAAAATCTTGCTGGCTTTGTGTCAGGGTCAGGATGAAGCGGAGGTGTACTGTAAGAAGTTTAGAAAGTGGTCTGTGCTTACTCAGTGGAATGAGTGTGCCCTGGCAGCAATTTTCAGAAAGGGTCTTTCTGAAGCCCTTAAGGATGTCATGGTGGGATTTCCCATGCCTGCTGGTCTGAATGAGTCTATGTCCTTGGCCATTCAGATCGATCGGCGCTTGCGTGAGCGCAAAGCTGTGCACCATCTGGTGGTATTCTCTGAGCATAGGCCTGAGCCTATGCAGTGTGATAGGACTTTGACCAGAGCTGAACGGCAAGAACACAGACGTCAGAATGGGCTGTGTTTTTACTGTGGTGAATCCACTCATGCTATCTCCGATTGTCCTAAGCGCACTAAGCAGTTCGCTAGGTCTGCCACCATTGGTATGGTACAGTCTAAATTTCTTTTGTCCGTTACTCTGATTTGTTCTCTATCGTCCTATTCTGTTATGGCATTTGTGGATTCAGGCGCTGCCCTGAATTTGATGGACTTGGAGTTTGCCAGGCGCTGTGGTTTTTTCTTGGAGCCCTTGCAGTATCCTATTCCATTGAGAGGAATTGATGCTACGCCTTTGGCCAGGAATAAGCCTCAGTACTGGACTCAATTGACCATGTGCATGGCTCCTGCACATCAGGAGGATATTCGCTTTTTGGTGTTGCATAATCTGCATGATGTGATCGTTTTGGGGTTGCCATGGCTACAGGTCCATAATCCAGTGTTGGATTGGAAATCTATGTCTGTGTCCAGCTGGGGTTGTCAGGGGGTACATGGTGATGTTCCATTGTTGTCAATTTCGCCTTCCACTCCTTCTGAAGTCCCTGAGTTTTTATCAGATTATCGGGATGCATTTGAAGAGCCTAAATCCGGTGCCCTACCTCCTCATAGGGATTGCGATTGTGCTATTAATTTGATTCCTGGTAGTAAGTTTCCTAAGGGCCGTCTGTTTAATTTATCTGTGCCAGAGCACGCCGCTATGCGGAGTTATATAAAGGAATCCTTGGAGAAGGGTCATATTCGCCCGTCGTCGTCACCATTGGGAGCAGGGTTCTTTTTTGTGGCCAAGAAGGATGGCTCTTTGAGACCTTGTATTGATTACCGACTTCTTAATGAGATCACAGTCAAATTTCAGTATCCTTTGCTACTACTGTCTGATTTGTTTGCTCGGATTAAGGGGGCTAGTTGGTTCACCAAGATAGATCTTCGAGGGGCGTATAATCTTGTGCGAATTAAACAGGGCGATGAATGGAAAACAGCATTTAATACACCCGAGGGCCATTTTGAGTACCTGGTTATGCCATTCGGGCTTTCTAATGCTCCATCTGTGTTTCAGTCCTTTATGCATGACATCTTCCGAGAGTACCTGGATAGATTCATGATTGTATATTTGGATGACATTTTGGTCTTTTTGGATGGATGGGAGTCGCATGTGAAGCAGGTCAGAATGGTGTTCCAGGTCCTTCGTGCGAATTCCTTGTTTGTGAAGGGGTCAAAGTGTCTCTTTGGAGTTCAGAAGGTTTCATTTTTGGGTTTCATTTTTTCCCCTTCTACTATCGAGATGGACCCTGTTAAAGTTCAGGCCATTTATGATTGGACTCAGCCGACATCTGTGAAGAGCCTGCAGAAGTTCCTGGGCTTTGCTAATTTTTACCGTCGTTTCATCGCTAATTTTTCTAGTATTGCTAAACCGTTGACTGATTTGACCAAGAAAGGTGCTGATGTGGTCAATTGGTCCTCTGCGGCTGTAGAGGCTTTTCAGGAGTTGAAGCGTCGTTTTTCTTCTGCCCCTGTGTTGTGCCAGCCAGATGTTTCGCTCCCGTTTCAGGTCGAGGTTGATGCTTCTGAAATTGGAGCAGGGGCTGTGTTGTCGCAAAGAAGTTCTGATGGCTCGGTGATGAAACCATGTGCCTTCTTTTCTAGAAAATTCTCGCCTGCTGAGCGCAATTATGATGTTGGCAATCGAGAGTTGTTGGCCATGAAGTGGGCATTCGAGGAGTGGCGACATTGGCTTGAAGGAGTTAAACATCGCGTGGTGGTCTTGACGGATCACAAGAATTTGACTTATCTCGAGTCTGCCAAACGGTTGAATCCTAGACAGGCTCGGTGGTCGCTCTTTTTCTCCCATTTTGATTTTGTGGTTTCATACCTTCCGGGATCTAAGAATGTGAAGGCTGATGCCCTGTCAAGGAGTTTTGTGCCTAACTCTCCGGGTGTTCCGGAGCCGGTGGGTATTCTTAAAGAGGGGGTAATTTTGTCTGCCATCTCCCCTGATTTGCAGCACGTGCTGCAGAAGTTTCAGGCTGATAGACCTGACCGTTGTCCTACGGAGAAACTGTTTGTCCCTGATAGATGGACTAGTAGAGTTATCTCTGAGGTTCATTGTTCGGTGTTGGCTGGTCATCCTGGAATTTTTGGTACCAGAGATTTGGTGGCTAGATCCTTTTGGTGGCCTTCTTTGTCATGGGATGTGCGTTCTTTTGTGCAGTCCTGTGGGACTTGTGCTCGGGCTAAGCCTTGCTGTTCTCGTGCCAGTGGGTTGCTTTTGCCCTTGCCGGTCCCAAAGAGGCCCTGGACACATATTTCCATGGATTTTATTTCTGATCTCCCTGTTTCTCAAAGGATGTCGGTCATTTGGGTGGTTTGTGATCACTTCTCTAAGATGGTCCATTTGGTACCCTTGTCTAATTTGCCTTCCTCCTCTGATTTGGTGCCATTGTTTTTCCAGCATGTGGTTCGTTTGCATGGCATTCCTGAGAACATCGTCTCGGATAGAGGTTCCCAGTTTGTTTCGAGGTTTTGGCGGTCCTTTTGTGCTAAGATGGGCATTGATTTGTCTTTTTCTTCGGCTTTCCATCCTCAGACTAATGGCCAAACCGAACGAACTAATCAGACTTTGGAAACATATCTGAGATGCTTTGTTTCTGCTGATCAGGATGATTGGGTGTCCTTCTTGCCTTTGGCTGAGTTCGCCCTTAATAATTGGGCCAGCTCGGCTACTTTAGTTTCTCCTTTTTTCTGTAATTCTGGTTTCCATCCTCGTTTCTCTTCAGGGCAGGTTGAGCCTTCGGACTGTCCTGGTGTGGATACGGTGGTGGACAGGTTGCCGCAGATTTGGACTCATGTGGTGGACAATTTGACATTGTCCCAGGAGAAGGCTCAACGTTTCGCTAACCGCCGGTGCTGTGTTGGTCCCCGACTTCGTGTTGGGGATTTGGTTTGATTGTCATCTCGTCATGTTCCTATGAAGGTTTCCTCTCCTACGTTTAAGCCTCGTTTCATTGGGCCTTATAAGATTTCTGAAATTCTTAATCCTGTGTCATTTCGTTTGGACCTTCCAGCTTCTTTTGCCATCCATAATGTGTTCCATAGGTCGTTGTTGCGGAGATACGTGGCGCCTATGGTTCCCTCCGTTGATCCTCCTGCCCCGGTGTTGGTCGAGGGGGAGTTGGAGTATGTGGTGGAGAAGATTTTGGATTCTCGTGTTTCGAGATGTAAACTCCAGTACCTGGTCAAGTGGAAGGGTTATGGTCAGGAAGATAATTCCTAGGTTTTTGCCTCTGATGTTCATGCTGCCGATCTAGTTCGTGCCTTTCATTTGGCTCATCCTGATCGGCCTGGGGGCTCTGGTGAGTGTTCGGTGACCCCTCCTCAAGGGGGGGTACTGTTGTGAATTCTGTTGTCGAACTCCCTCCTGTGGTCGTGAATGGTACTTCGGCGAGTTCTGTCCATGGACTCCCTCTGGTGGCTGTGAGTGAAGCTGCTGCTTCTGAGGTTCCTTACAGAGGTGACGTGGTTTATCCTTTGGTTGGCTGCTCTATTTAACTCCACTCAGATCGTTACTCCATGCCAGCTGTCAATGTTCCTGCATTGGTTCAGTTCGCTCTTGGATCTTTCTTGTGACCTGTCTTCTCCAGCAGAAGCTAAGTTCCTGATAGTTTTTATTTGTTCATTGTTTCCTTGTTCAGCTGGTTGTCATGATTTTGTCTTGCTAGCTGGAAGCTCTCGGATGCAGAGTGGCATCTCCGCACCGTTAGTCGGTGCGGAGGTCTTTTTGCACACTCTGCGTGGTCTTCTTTTCTATCCTCTGTCTGTTTAGTAAGTCTGGCCTCCCTTTGCTGAAATTTGTTTCATTTCTGCATTTGTGACTTTCATCTTTACTCACAGTCAATATATGTGGGGGGCTGCCTTTTCCTTTGGGGAATTTCTCTGAGGCAAGGTAGGCTTAATTTTCTATCTCTAGGGCTAGCTAGCTCTTAGGCTGTGAAGAGGCGTCTAGGGAGTGTCAGGAACGCTCCACGGCTATTTCTAGTTGTTGTGATAGGATTAGGGCCTGCGGTCAGCAGAGTTCCCACATCCCAGAGCTTGTCCTGTGTGAGTTTAACTATCAGGTCGTGCCGGGTGCTCCTATCCACCAGGTCATAACACTGCCCAATGCCTCTGAGTGGACTAAACCTCAGGTAGGCACAAATCCTGCACTTAAATGTCTTTTGATAAGTACCGTATATACTCGGGTATAAGTCGACCCGAGTATAAGCCGAGACCGCTAATTTTGCCATAAAAACCTGGGAAAACTTATTGACTCGAATATAAGCCTAGGGTGGGAAATGCAGCAGCTACTGGTAAACTTCAAAAATAAAAATAGATACCAATAAAAGTAAAATTAATTGAGACATCAGTAGGTTAAGTGTTTTTAAATATCCATATGGAATCAGGAGCCCCATATAATGCTCCATACAGTTCATGATTGGCCCTATAAGATGCTCCATACACAATACGCTCCATATAATGCTCCATAAAGTTCATGATGGGCCCCATAAGATGCTCCATACAAAAATATGCCCCATATAATACTGCACAAAGGTTAATAATGGCCCCATAAGATGCTCCATATTAAAATATGCCCCATAAAATGCTGTACAAAAGGTTAATGATGGCCCCATAAGATGCTCCATAGAATAATATGCCCTGTTATGATCCGGTGACCTTGAAGCAGCATGAAAACTTTCACTGGAGTAGGTGGTCACTATACTGACTGCAAATCCTGATCTTAACACCGCAACTAGAAGTAGCCGTGGAGTGTACCTAACCAATCCTAGACACCTCGTCACAGCCGGAGGACTACATACCCCTAAAGATGGAAATAGGAATACTATCTTGCCTCAGAGAAAAACCCCAAAGGATAGCCAGCCCCCCAAAAATATTGGCAGTGAGTCGGAGAGGAAAAAACATACACAGGCAGAAAAACAGGATTTAGCACAGGAGGCCACTCTAGCTAAAATAGGACAGGATAGGACAGAGTACTGTGCGGTCAGTATTAAAACCCTTCAAAAATATCCACAGCAGAATATACAAAAACTTCCTCCATCTAACTAAAGACGTAGGAGCGTATATCTGCAACTCCAGCGAATCCTACATTCAGTGCAGGAATACAATCAAAAACAAGCACACAGCCAGTGTGCCACAGAAAAAGAAACAGACACTTATCTTGCTGAAATGGCAGCCAAATAGGAGAAGCCAGACAGAGATCCATCATATCCCAAAAAACATTGACAACTGGAAAGGACTAATGAGTCCTGCAAGCCTAAATACCCCAGTCAGAACTGCAATTATCAGATACACCTGTCCAAGACTGCAGCCCAGGAACAACTGCATTGTTATGTTACTATGTTACTATGTTACTATGTTACTATGTTACTATGTCATCTACTACCACCAGAGGGAGCTCAACAGCAGAATTCACAACAATGCCCCATATAATGCTCCATAAAGGTTGATGGCCCCATAAGATGCTCCATAGAATAATATGCCCCATATAATGCTGCTGCTTCGATAAAAAAAAATGACATACTCACCTCTCGTCGCTGGGAGCCAGGTGCCGGTGTCCTAAGCAAGCTGGGACACTTGCGCGCTATGGGTGCCAGGTGTCGGGGTTGCCGCCGGCTCAGGCCTCCGGCATTTGCGATGTTCACCTGTCCCCGTTCCACTACCTTGAGCCACTGTGTCTTCCAGCTCTCTGCAGTGACTGTTCAGGCAGAAGGTGCGCACTAAACACGTCATCGTGCCCTCTGCCTGAACGTCACAGCCAGAGGACGCGGAAGACAGAGCCCGGCGGTGGAACGGGGATAGGTGAATATTGCATGGCTCACCCTCCCCCTTTATACTCACCCTGCCAGCGTGGTCTCTGCACTTCCCTGTTTCTCCGATGGTCTCCGACAGCTTGTTCCTGTATTCAGCGGTCACAATGGTACCGCTCACTAAAGTAATGAATATGTGCTTCACGCTTATGGGAATGGAGTCGCGTCCATATTCATTACTTTAATGAGCGGTACCACGTGACCACTGAACACAGGAAGAGCTGCCGCCACTGGAGACCATCAGAGAAGCAGGGACGCCAGGAGGAGGTGAGTGTGATGTGACAGCTGCCACTTCTACTGCTCTCCCTTCACCGCCGACCCCCTGGGACAATGACTCTAAAAAAAAGGGCTGAAAACCTAGGCTTATACTCAAGTATATACGGTATATATACAGTACATATATGTATATATACAGTACATATATATATATATATCTACTATATAATTGTCTAAGGGTCACTTCCGTCTTTCTGTCTGTCTGTCTGTAATGGATAATCATTGGTCACGGCCTCTGTCTGTCATGGAATCCAAGTCGCTGATTGGTCTCACCAGCTGCCTGTCATGGCTGCCGCGACCAATCAGTGATGGCCACAGTCTGATTAGTCCCTCCATACTCCCGCAGTCAGTGCCCGGCACCCACTCCATGCTCCCCACAGTCAGCGCCCGCTCCATACTCCCCTCCAGTCACCACTCACACAGGGTTAATGCCAGCGGTAATGGACCACGTTATGCGGCGGGTAACTCACTCCGTTACCGCCGCTATTAACCCCGTGTGACCAAGTTTTTACTATTGATGCTGCCTATGCAGCATCAATAGTAAAAAGATCTAATGTTAAAAATAATTTTAAAAAAAACCTGCTATTCTCACCTTCCGTAGTCCGACGATGCGCTCCCGTCAGCGTCCGGTCCCAGAGGTGCATTGCGAAATTACCCAGAAGACTTAGCGGTGTAATTCATCCTGGGAACGCAAGATGGCGGCAACCGTGTGCATCGCCAGAGGTTCGCTGGATCCCGCCGTATGAGTATATATTTTTTATTTTAATTATTTTTTTTAACAGGAATATGGTGCCCACACTGCTAAATACTACGTGGGCTGTGTTAGATATCGCGTGGCTGCTATATACTACCTGGCCAGTGTTAGATACTATGTGGGCTGTGTTCTATACTGCGTGGGCTGTGCTATATATTACATGGCCAGTGTTATATACTACGTGGCTATGATCTATACTGCGTGCTATATACTACGTGGCCACTGTTAGATACTATGTGGGCTGTGCTATATATTATGTGGGCTGTGTTATATATTATGTGGCCAGTGTTACATACTACATGGGCTATGTTATATACTGCGTGGCTGCTATATACTGTGTGGGCTGTGTTATATACTATGTGGGCTGTGTTATTTACTGCGTGGCCTATATTAACACATCGGGTATTCTACAATATGTATGTATGTATATAGCAGCCACATGGTATATACCACAGGCCACGTAGTACTCCTATATACTACGTGGCCTGTGCTATATACTATGTGCCTGCTATATACATACATATTCTAGAATACCTGATGCATTAGAATCGGGCCACCATCCAGTATATATATATATATATATATATATATATATATATATATATATATTGAAATCTTTTCCTTTTCTGTATTTTTTATTTTAACTTTCCTGTTTGTCAGATGTTAGTAATATCTGACACCAGGCTGCACACCTACAGCTATTTCTTATGCAAATTATAACAACTAATTAAATATGTCATAGTTCAGAGCAAGATATCGAGTCAAGAAGTCCACAAAGTAACGTCACTTATTTTTAATTTTTTTTAATTTGTATATTAATTACACTTTAACTTAAATAAAAGGTTTTGGTCCAAGAGCTTGCGGAATTGATCAGAAGTAGTGTTGAGCGATACCTTCCGATATCGGAAAGTATCGGTATCGGATAGGATCGGCCGATATTCAAAAAATATCGGATATCGCCGATACCGATACCCGATCCCAATGCAAGTCAATGGGACCAAAATATCGGAATTAAAATAAACCCTTTCTTTCCTTGTAGGTTCATTCTACATGAAGGAAAACAACTAAGAATAATGCAGGATGTATTTGGGGAGGTGGCGGAGACATTAAAGTCATAGAGGTTTAGCCCAATCAAATAGAATAGCATGTTTTTTTTTTTTTTTTAAAGACGTTCGGAGTGACAAAGATATTGACTATGTAAATATTTTTTTTATTTTGTCAGATATTGATGTTTCACTATTCCACGACCTTCCCCTTCTTTTTTTTTTTTACTTTTCCCACACTTTCATCTTCATCATCATCAGCATCTTTGACATCAACTTCTTCTTCACCTTATTCATCTTCTTATTCATCCTTTACCTTTTTTTTTTTTTTTATTACATTCTTCATATTCATTTTATTCAACTATTATTATTCTTCCTATTCTACATATTCATTTTATTCAACTGTATTATTCTTCCTATTCTACTTCTTCATCATATTCTCATTTGTGACAGGCATTCCCGTAGTTATCTATAAAAGTTGGAAGATTACACCTTCCGTTCTGCCAGTCACAAAAGTTACATTTGTCCGCGTTCAGTTTGGCCTGCAGCATCAGGCTTTATCCAGGGGCACCACGAGGAGGAACGGACTCACCCCCATACACTGCTTAGTCTTCTTCTGCATATAATTGAGATAATATCTTTTGCTCTGATATTAAGTGTTATGCTTAATGTTCTTCTGCTCTTTGTTCTGCAGCCTCTTGTTCTTCTGCTTCTCGGTCTTCCATGTCGTCGTCTCCAGTGTCGTCATCTCCGCCGTCGTCGTCTCCGCCGTCGTCGTCACCGCCGTCGTCGTCGCCGTCGTCGTCGTCGTCATCGTCATCGGGGTGGTCTTCCGGGTTGTCGTCGTCGTCATCGGGGTGGTCTTCCGGGTCGTCGACTTTAGGGTCTTCAACTTGGAAATGTAGCAGAAGGTACAAGAAGGCTGAGAAAATGCCAAGAACCTGATGATGGAACTGGAACTCGGATGGCTACCCGAAGGTTCAAGAGCCTATGGAACTACCGAGGACCAGCTGACGTTACTGGAACCCGGTTACTAAGCAGGAGGTACCCGTGCTAAAAAGCACTACCAAGGACCGCCTGACGTTGGCGGAACTCGGATACCCAGAAGGAGGCACCTAAGCCAAAGGCTCTGCCCGGAACCAGCTGACGGTACTGGAACCAGGATGGGGAGCAGAAGGTAAAAGAGCAAAAGACACTGCCGAGAACCAGCTGACGGTACTGGAACCCGGATGGGTAGCCGAAGGTCCAAGAGCCAATGGAACTACCGAGGACCAGCTGACGTTACTGGAACCCGGTTACTAAGCAGGAGGTACCCGTGCCTGAAAGCACTACCAAGGACCACCTGACGTTGGTGGAACTTGGATACCCAGAAGGAGGCACCTAAGCCAAAGGCTCTGCCCGGAACCAGCTGACGGTACTGGAACCAGGATGGGGAGCAGAAGGTACAAGAGCAAAAGACACTGCCGAGAACCAGCTGACGGTGCTGGAACCCGGTGAGTAAGCTGTAGGTGCCCGCGCTTAAAAGCACTACCAAGGACCGCCTGACGTTGGCGGAACTCGGATACCCAGGAGGAGGCACCTAAGCCAAAGGCTCGGCCCGGAACCAGCTGACGGTGCTGGAACCAGGTGGTGGACCCCAAGGCCCACAGGAGAGGAGAGAACAGCTAGGCCGCTAGGCAGCCGCAGTTACCGAACCCCAACAGTCCTACAGGGGGAGCAGGGCCTACTGGCACTACAGAACCAGCCTTGACTACCAGTTCACGCAGCCCACATAGGAAGCTCCTAAACTGGAGGCACCCTGGAGTTGGCTAACCCGACCGCACCACGACAGGGCAAGCATAGGCGTCTCAGTGAGCTTGACACTACCCGGAAACAGCTGACGGTGCTGAAACCAGGTTTGGCACGAGGGAGTACCTGTGACAAAAACACTGCCGAGAACCAGCTGGCGGTGCTGGAACCCAGATGCGTTGCCCCAGTGTGCAAGAGCCAATGGCACGACCGAGGACCAGCTGACGGTGCTGGAACCCGGTTAGTAAGCTGTAGGTGCCCGCGCTTAAAAGCACTACCAAGGACCGCCTGACGTTGGCGGAACTCGGATACCCAGGAGGAGGCACCTAAGCCAAAGGCTCGGCCCGGAACCAGCTGACGGTGCTGGAACCAGGTGGTGGACCCCAAGGCCCACAGGAGAGGAGAGAACAGCTAGGCCGCGAGGCAGCCGCAGTTACCGAACCCCAACAGTCCTACAGGGGGAGCAGGGCCTACTGGCACTACAGAACCAGCCTTGACTACCAGTTCACGCAGCCCACATAGGAAGCTCCTAAACTGGAGGCACCCTGGAGTTGGCTAACCCGACCGCACCACGACGGGGCAAGCATAGGCGTCTCAGTGAGCTTGACACTACCCGGAAACAGCTGACGGTGCTGAAACCAGGTTTGGCACGAGGGAGTACCTGTGACAAAAACACTGCCGAGAACCAGCTGGCGGTGCTGGAACCCAGATGTGTTGCCCCAGTGTGCAAGAGCCAATGGCACGACCGAGGACCAGCTGACGGTGCTGGAACCCGGTTAGTAAGCTGTAGGTGCCCACGCTTAAAAGCACTACCAAGGACCGCCTGACGTTGGCGGAACTCGGATACCCAGGAGGAGGCACCTAAGCCAAAGGCTCGGCCCGGAACCAGCTGACGGTGCTGGAACCAGGTGGTGGACCCCAAGGCCCACAGGAGAGGAGAGAACAGCTAGGCCGCGAGGCAGCCGCAGTTACCGAACCCCAACAGTCCTACATGGGGAGCAGGGCCTACTGGCACTACAGAACCAGCCTTGACTACAAGTTCACGCAGCCCACATAGGAAGCTCCTAAACTGGAGGCACCCTGGAGTTGGCTAACCCGACCGCACCACGACGGGGCAAGCATAGGCGTCTCAGTGAGCTTGACACTACCCGGAAACAGCTGACGGTGCTGAAACCAGGTTTGGCACGAGGGAGTACCTGTGACAAAAACACTGCCGAGAACCAGCTGGTGGTGCTGGAACCCAGATGCGTTGCCCCAGTGTGCAAGAGCCAATGGCACGACCGAGGACCAGCTGACGGTGCTGGAACTCGGTTAGTAAGCTGTAGGTGCCCGCGCTTAAAAGCACTACCAAGGACCGCCTGACGTTGGCGGAACTCGGATACCCAGGAGGAGGCACCTAAGCCAAAGGCTCGGCCCGGAACCAGCTGACGGTGCTGGAACCAGGTGGTGGACCCCAAGGCCCACAGGAGAGGAGAGAACAGCTAGGCCGCGAGGCAGCCACAGTTACCGAACCCCAACAGTCCTACAGGGGGAGCTGGGCCTACTGGCACTACAGAACCAGCCTTGACTACCAGTTCACGCAGCCCACATAGGAAGCTCCTAAACTGGAGGCACCCTGGAGTTGGCTAACCCGACCGCACCACGACGGGGCAAGCATAGGCGTCTCAGTGAGCTTGACACTACCCGGAAACAGCTGATGGTGCTGAAACCATGTTTGGCACGAGGGAGTACCTGTGACAAAAACACTGCCGAGAACCAGCTGGCGGTGCTGGAACCCAGATGCGTTGCCCCAGTGTGCAAGAGCCAATGGCACGACCGAGGACCAGCTGACTGTGCTGGAACCCGGTTACTAAGCTGTAGGTGCCCTGTTGTGAATTCTGTGGCAGAGTTCACTCCTGTGGTCACAAGTGGTACTTCGGCTGATTCTCTCTGGGATCTTCCGTTTGTGGAGGAAAGTGGTACTGCAGCTTCTGAGTTTCCTCCCTCAGGTGATCTGGTGAGCTCGTTAGCTTCTTCTCTACTTAACTCCACCTGATGCTTTGATCCATGCTTCCTGTCAATGTTCCAGTGTTGGACTTGTTTTTTCCCTGGATCATTCCTGTGACCTGCTGCTCTGCAAAGCTAAGTTTTGTTTATGTTATTTTGTTGCTATTTTTCAGTCCAGCTTGCTTTATTGGTTTTTCTCGCCTGCTGGAAGCTCTGAGACGCAGAGGGACCACCTCCGTACCGTTAGTCGGTGCGGAGGGTCTTTTTGTCCCCTCTGCGTGGTTATTTATAGGTTTTTGTGCTGACCGCAAAGTTATCTTCCCTATCCTCGTTCTGTTCAGCTAGTCGGGCCTCTCTTTGCTTAATCTGTTTCATCTCTATGTTTGTGTTTTCATCTTACTCACAGTCATTATATGTGGGGGGCTGCCTTTTCCTTTGGGGAATTTCTCTGAGGCAAGGTAGGCTTAATTTTCTATCTTCAGGACTAGCTAGTTTCTCAGGCTGTGACGAGGCGCCTAGGTTCTGGTCAGGAGCGCTCCACGGCTACCTTTAGTGTGGTTTGATAGGATTAGGGTTTGCGGTCTGCAGAGTTCCCACGTCTCAGAGCTCGTTCTATTATTTTGGGTTATTGTCAGATCACTGTATGTGCTCTGACCTCCATGTCCATTGTGATTCTGAATTGCCTTTCATAACAGTACAGGAAGCCAAAAGTGCTAATGATTCTCAATAGAGGGAAAAAAGAAGTTCTGAGACCATTTTTTTTTCTTTGCACTGTGTTTTGTCTTTTTTTTCCCCTAGACATTTGGGTGGTTCAGGACACAGGTGTAGCAATGGACATTAAAGGTCTGTCTTCATGTGTGGATCAGCTCACGGCAAGAGTTCAAAATATTCAAGATTTTGTGGTTCAGAATTCTTTGCTAGAACCGAGAATTCCTATTCCAGATTTGTTTTTTGGAGATAGAACTAAATTTCTGAGTTTCAAAAATAATTGTAAACTATTTCTGGCTTTGAAACCTCGCTGACCCAATTCAACAGGTTAGGATCGTCATTTCTTTTTTGCGCGGCGACCCTCAGGACTGGGCGTTTTCTCTTGCGTCAGGAGATCCTGCATTGAGTAATATCGATGCGTTTTTCCTGGCGCTTGGGTTGCTGTACGATGAGCCTAATTCAGTGGATCAGGCAGAAAAAAATTTGCTGGCTCTTTGTCAGGCTCAGGATGAGATAGAGGTATATTGTCAGAAATTTAGAAAGTGGTCAGTGCTCACTCAATGGAATGAATCTGCGCTGGCAGCAATATTCAGAAAGGGTCTCTCTGAAGCCCTTAAGGATGTCATGGTGGGATTTCCTATGCCTGCTGGTTTGAATGAGTCTATGTCTTTGGCCATTCAGATCGGTCGACGCTTGCGTGAGCGTAAATCTGTGCACCCTTTGGCGGTATTACCTGAGCTTAAACCTGAGCCTATGCAGTGTGATAGGACCTTGACCAGAGTTGAACGGCAAGAACATAGACGTCTGAATGGTCTGTGTTTCTACTGTGGTGATTCCACTCATGCTATCTCTGATTGTCCTAAGCACACTAAGCGGTTCGCTAGGTCTGCCACCATTGGTACTGTACAGTCAAAATTTCTTCTGTCCGTTACCTTGATCTGCTCTTTGTCATCGTATTCTGTCATGGCATTTGTGGATTCAGGCGCTGCCCTGAATTTGATGGACTTGGAATATGCTAAGCGTTGTGGGTTTTTCTTGGAGCCCTTGCAGTGTCCTATTCCATTGAGAGGAATTGATGCTACGCCTTTGGCCAAGAATAAGCCTCAATACTGGACCCAGCTGACCATGTGCATGGCTCCTGCACATCAGGAGGTTATTCGCTTTCTGGTGTTGCATAATCTGCATGATGTAGTCGTGTTGGGGTTGCCATGGCTACAAGCCCATAATCCAGTATTAGATTGGAAATCCATGTCGGTGTCCAGCTGGGGTTGTCAGGGGGTACATGGTGATGTTCCATTTCTGTCAATTTCATCATCCACCCCTTCTGAGGTCCCAGAGTTCTTGTCTGATTACCGGGATGTATTTGATGAGCCCAAGTCCAATGCCCTACCTCCGCATAGGGATTGTGATTGTGCTATCAATTTGATTCCTGGTAGTAAATTCCCAAAAGGTCGATTGTTTAATTTGTCCGTGCCTGAGCACACCGCTATGCGCAGTTATGTGAAGGAATCCCTGGAGAAGGGGCATATTCGCCCGTCATCGTCGCCATTAGGAGCAGAGTTCTTTTTTGTAGCGAAGAAGGATGGTTCGCTGAGACCTTGTATAGATTACCGCCTTCTTAATAAGGTCACGGTTAAATTTCAGTACCCCTTGCCATTGTTATCTGATCTGTTTGCTCGGATTAAGGGGGCTAGTTGGTTCACAAAGATAGATCTTCGTGGTGCGTATAATCTGGTGCGAATTAAGCAAGGCAATGAATGGAAAACTGCATTTAATACGCCCAAGGGTCATTTTGAGTATCTCGTGATGCCGTTCGGACTTGCCAATGCTCCATCAGTGTTTCAGTCCTTTATGCATGACATCTTCCGAGAGTACCTGGATAAATTCCTGATTGTGTACTTGGATGACATTTTGATCTTCTCGGATGATTGGGAGTCTCATGTGAAGCAGGTCAGAACGGTTTTTCAGGTCCTGCGTGCTAATTCTTTGTTTGTGAAGGGATCAAAGTGTCTCTTTGGTGTGCAGAAGGTTTCATTTTTGGGGTTCATCTTTTCCCCTTCTACTATCGAGATGGATCCTGTTAAGGTCCAAGCCATCCATGATTGGACTCAGCTGACATCTCTGAAAAGTCTGCAAAAGTTCCTGGGCTTTGCTAATTTTTATCGTCGCTTCATCTGCAATTTTTCTAGTATTGCTAAACCATTGACCGATTTGACCAAGAAGGGTGCTGATGTGGTCAATTGGTCTTCTGCTGCTGTGGAAGCTTTTCAAGAGTTGAAGCATCGTTTTTCTTCTGCCCCTGTGTTGTGTCAACCAGATGTTTCTCTTCTGTTCCAGGTCGAGGTTGATGCTTCTGAGATTGGAGCAGGGGCTGTTTTGTCACAGAGAGGTTCTGGTTGCTCAGTGATGAAACCATGCGCTTTCTTTTCCAGGAAGTTTTAGCCTGCTGAGCGAAATTATGATGTGGGCAACCGAGAGTTGCTGGCCATGAAGTGGGCATTCGAGGAGTGGCGTCATTGGCTTGAAGGAGCTAAGCATCGCGTGGTGGTATTGACTGATCATAAGAACTTGACTTATCTCGAGTCTGCCAAGCGCTTGAATCCTAGACAAGCTCGTTGGTCGTTGTTTTTTGCCCGTTTTGACTTTGTGATTTCGTACCTTCCGGGCTCTAAAAATGTGAAGGCGGATGCTCTGTCTAGGAGTTTTGTACCCGACTCTCGGGGTTTGTCTAAGCCGGCGGGTATCCTCAAGGAGGGAGTAATTGTGTCTGCAATCTCCCCTGATTTGCGGCGGGTGCTGCAAAAATTTCAGGCTAATAAACCTGATCGTTGCCCAGCGGAGAAACTGTTTGTCCCTGATAGGTGGACGAATAGAGTTATCTCTGAACTTCATTGTTCGGTGTTGGCTGGTCATCCTGGAATCTTTGGTACCAGAGAGTTAGTGGCTAGATCCTTTTGGTGGCCCTCTCTGTCGCGGGATGTGCGTACTTTTGTGCAGTCCTGTGGGATTTGTGCTCGGGCTAAGCCCTGCTGTTCTCGTGCCAGTGGGTTGCTTTTGCCCTTGCCGGTCCCAAAGAGGCCTTGGACACATATCTCTATGGATTTTATTTCTGACCTTCCCGTTTCTCAAAAGATGTCAGTCATTTGGGTGGTCTGTGATCGCTTTTCTAAGATGGTCCATCTGGTACCCTTGTCTAAATTGCCTTCCTCCTCTGATTTGGTGCATTTGTTCTTCCAGCATGTGGTTCGTTTGCATGGCATTCCAGAGAATATTGTTTCTGACAGAGGTTCCCAGTTTGTTTCGAGGTTTTGGCGAGCCTTTTGTGGTAGGATGGGCATTGACTTGTCTTTTTCCTCGGCTTTCCATCCTCAGACTAATGGCCAGACCGAGCGAACCAATCAGACCTTGGAAACATATCTGAGGTGCTTTGTTTCTGCTGATCAGGATGACTGGGTGTCCTTTTTGCCTTTGGCTGAGTTCGCCCTTAATAATCGGGCCAGCTCGGCTACCTTGGTTTCACCGTTTTTCTGCAATTCTGGGTTCCATCCTCGTTTCTCTTCTGGACAGGTTGAGTCTTCGGACTGTCCTGGTGTGGATACTGTGGTGGACAGGTTGCAGCAGATTTGGACTCAGGTAGTGGACAATTTGACCTTGTCCCAGGAGAAGGCTCAACTTTTCGCTAATCGCAGACGCCGTGTGGGTCCCCGACTTCGTGTTGGGGATCTGGTTTGGTTATCTTCTCGTCATATTCCTATGAAGGTTTCCTCTCCTAAGTTTAAACCTCGTTTTATTGGTCCGTATAGGAATTCTGAGGTTCTTAATCCTGTGTCTTTTCGTCTGACCCTTCCAGATTCTTTTTCCATACATAACGTATTCCATAGGTCATTGTTGCGGAGATACGTGGCACCTATGGTTCCATCTGTTGAGCCTCCTGCCCCGGTTTTGGTGGAGGGGGAATTGGAGTATATTGTGGAGAAGATTTTGGATTCTCGTGTTTCAAGACGGAAACTCCAGTATCTGGTTAAATGGAAGGGTTATGCTCAGGAAGATAATTCCTGGGTTTTTGCCTCTGATGTCCATGCTCCTGATCTTGTTCGTGCCTTTCATGTGGCTCATCCTGGTCGTCCTGGGGGCTCTGGTGAGGGTTTGGTGACCCCTCCTCAAGGGGGGGTACTGTTGTGAATTCTGTGGCAGAGTTCACTCCTGTGGTCACAAGTGGTAGTTCTGCTGATTCTCTCTGGGATCTTCCGTTTGTGGAGGAAAGTGGTACTGCAGCTTCTGAGTTTCCTCGCTCAGGTGATCTGTTGAGCTCGTTAGCTTCTTCTCTACTTAACTCCACCTGATGCTTTGATCCATGCTTCCTGTCAATGTTCCAGTGAAGGACTTGTTTTTTCCCACAGGATCATTCCTGTGGTCTGCTGCTCTGCAAAGCTAAGTTTTGCTTATGTTATTTTGTTGCTATTTTTCAGTCCAGCTTGCTTTATTGGTTTTTCTCGCCTGCTGGAAGCTCTGAGACGCAGAGGGACCACCTCCGTACCGTTAGTCGGTGCGGAGGGTCTTTTTGTCCCCTCTGCGTGGTTATTTATAGGTTTTTGTGCTGACCGCAAAGTTATCTTCCCTATCCTCGTTCTGTTCAGCTAGTCGGGCCTCTCTTTGCTTAATCTGTTTCATCTCTATGTTTGTGTTTTCATCTTACTCACAGTCATTATATGTGGGGGGCTGCCTTTTCCTTTGGGGAATTTCTCTGAGGCAAGGTAGGCTTAATTTTCTATCTTCAGGACTAGCTAGTTTCTCAGGCTGTGACGAGGCGCCTAGGTTCTGGTCAGGAGCGCTCCACGGCTACCTTTAGTGTGGTTTGATAGGATTAGGGTTTGCGGTCTGCAGAGTTCCCACGTCTCAGAGCTCGTTCTATTATTTTGGGTTATTGTCAGATCACTGCATGTGCTCTGACCTCCATGTCCATTGTGATTCTGAATTGCCTTTCATAACAGTGCCTGCGCTTAAAAGCACTACTAAGGACCGCCTGACGTTGGCGGAACTCGGATACCCAGGAGGAGGCACCTAAGCCCAAGGCTCGGCCTGGAACCAGCTGACGGTGCTGGAACCAGGTGGTGGACCCCAAGGCCCACAGGAGAGGAGAGAACAGCTAGGCTGCGAGGCAGCCGCAGTTACCGAACCCCAACAGTCCTACAGGGGGAGCTGGGCCTACTGGCACTACAGAACCAGCCTTGACTACCAGTTCACGCAGCCCACATAGGAAGCTCCTAAACTGGAGGCACCCTGGAGTTGGCTAACCCGACCGCACCACGACGGGGCAAGCATAGGCGTCTCAGTGAGCTTGACACTACCCGGAAACAGCTGACGGTGCTGGAACCAGGTTTGGCACGAGGGAGTACCTGTGACAAAAACACTGCCGAGAACCAGCTGGCGGTGCTGGAACCCAGATGCGTTGCCCCAGTGTGCAAGAGCCAATGGCACGACCGAGGACCAGCTGACGGTGCTGGAACCCGGTTACTAAGCTGTAGGTGCCCGCGCTTAAAAGCACTACCAAGGACCGCCTGACGTTGGCGGAACTCGGATACCCAGGAGGAGGCACCTAAGCCAAAGGCTCGGCCCGGAACCAGCTGACGGTGCTGGAACCAGGTGGTGGACCCCAAGGCCCACAGGAGAGGAGAGAACAGCTAGGCCGCGAGGCAGCCGCAGTTACCGCACCACAACAGTCCTACAGGGGGAGCTGGGCCTACTGGCACTACAGAACCAGCCTTGACTATCAGTTCACGCAGCCCACATAGGAAGCTCCTAAACTGGAGGCACCCTGGAGTTGGCTAACTCGACCGCAACACGACGGGGCAACGCATAGGTGTCTCAGTGAGTTTGACAGTACCCGGAAACAGCTGACGGTGCTGGAACCAGGCTGGGCACGAGGGAGTACCCGTGACAAAAACACTGCCGAGAACCAGTTGGCGGTGCTGGAACCCGGATGCGTTGCCTATCAAAGATTGTCTTCCTACAGCCCCAACTAACGGTGTTGGAGCAAAGGGTAAGCAGGGGGAGCAGAGTGTAGGCCGAAGCCTGCACTGGAGTCAGCTTTGTGTCTGCGTTGCGTTTGCAGGACACTTTGCCGGCTACACAGTGGGGGAACAGCAGGTGGTGCTGAACCCCACTAACACATTGGCTGGTGTTTTTCTCTGTGCAGCTAGCACTTCCGGGCAAAAACTAGCGGTGTTATAGCCCAGGGGCAGCAGGAGGAGGAGAGGAGCAGAGTGTAGGCCGAAGCCTAGTTGAACCAATTTCAAAGGTAAACTTTAACCCCCCCTCAGGTGTTACAAAGTACAAGAGCCACACCTTGTGCAGCATTAATGCTGCACAAGTAAAAGGTTGCTCTATTAATTTTTCTACTTGCACACGCTGAATGCAACACGTACACAATTTAGCCCATTCTACAGTCAAACTGTAGTTGAGGCGTGACTTGTATTTTTAAGGAGACGCAGCATAGGTTTCCCAAATAACGCCTTTGTGCTTGGCGCAGCTTCCTGAGCGTTGTTTTTTGCTGTACAGGAGTCTGCGCTCTTGTGTTATCCCTTGGCAATGCCCTGTTAGCGCTGCCCGTCTTATGACCTCATTTCATGTTGGCCGCTGCGGTTAACGATGGCCATAAATCCCAGACCCACAGTGCCTTTTCATAAAGTCACACTGCGGTGCTGGGATTCGTGGCCTTGAGCAGTAAATATTTTCGACGCTCACACACGTCCTTACACCTGCTTCAGACTGGGCGGCCTCTGCTGATCCCTTTTCGCATGCCGCGGCCATGAGGCCGCACAGTCTGAAGAAGGCGGAAGGAGATGAGTGACAACAGGCAAACATATGCACTGCTCGTGCCCATAAACCACACCCTCGCTGACAAAATAAATAAGACAACAAGGGGCGTTGTTTCACGCAGGGCGGATGCACAGGCGCAGCCAGCTAACTATGATGTCAAAAGACGGGAAGCGCTACCAAGGGGGGTGCTGCGTATCATTAGAAAGGAAAGTCACACCTCAGGGACAGTGGAATGGTCTCAATGAGACACATTTTGTACGTGTTGAGTTCCACGTGGGCAAGGAGAAAAAGTCAGTCACCTTGTACAAATGCAGCAGTACTGCTGAACAAGGTGGCTGTTATACATAGAAACACCTGGGGGTGGGGGGCAGGCTCCCTTCAATTTCAGTTCATGTGCCTGCATGGCGTTTGCAGGTCACGTTGCCGGCTACCCAGCTGGGGAACAGCTGGCGGTGCTGAACCCCACTGACACATTGGCTGGTGTTTTTCTCTGTGCAGCTAGCACTTCCAGGCTAAAACTGGCGGTGTTATGAGCCCAGGGTCAGCAGGAGGAGGAGAGGAGCAGAGTGTAGGCCGAAGCCTGCACTGGTGGCAGCTTTTGTTCTGCTGTGCCTGCGTGGCGTTTGCAGGTCACGTTGCCGGCTACACAGCTGGGGAACAGCTGGCGGTGCTGAACCCCACTAACACATTGGCTGGTGTTTTTCTCTGTGCAGCTAGCACGTCCGGGCAAAAACTGGCGGTGTCAGAACCCAGGGTCAGCAGGAGAAGGAGAGGAGCAGAGTGTAGGCCGAAGCCTAGTTGAACCAATTTCAAAGGTAACCTTTAACCCCCCTCAGGTGTTGCAAGGTACAAGAGCCACACCTCGTGCAGCATTAATGCTGCACAAGTAAAAGGTTGCTCTCTTAATTATTCTCCTTGCACACGCTGAATAAAACACGTACACTATTTAGCCCATTCTACTGTAAAACAGTAGTGGAGGCGTGACTTGTCTTTTTAAAGAAAAGCAGCCCAGGTGTCGAAAATAACACCTTGGTGCATGGGCGCAGCTTCCTGAGCGTTGTTATTTGCTGTACAGGAGTCTGCGCTCTTGTTATCCCTTGGCCATGCGCTGTGAGCGCTTCCTGTCTTCTGACCTCATTTCATGTTGGCCGATGCGGTTAGCGGTGGACATGAATCCCAGACCCACAGTGTGTTTGGAAAAAATCACACTGCGTGGCTGGGATTCGTGCCCTTGTGCAGTTAATATGTTTGCCGCTCACACATGTCCTTACACCTAATTCAGACTGGGCGGCCTCATCTGATCCCTTATCGCATGCCGCGGCCATGAGGCCGCACAGTCTGAAGAAGGCGGAAGGAGATGAGTTAAGACAGGCGAACATATGCACTGCACATGCCCATCAATAACACCCTCGCAGCCAAAATATATGAGACAACGAGGGGCGTTGTGTTGGGCAGGGCGGACGCACAGGCACAGGCAGCCAACCAATGATGTCAGAAGACGGGCAGCGCTACCAAGGGTGGTGCTGCGTATCATTAGAAAGGAAAGTCACACCTCAGGGACAGTTGAACGGTCTCAATGAGACACATTTTGTACGTGTTGAGTTCCACGTGGGCAAGGAGAAAAAGTCAGCCACCTTGTACAAATGCAGCAGTACTGCTGTACAAGGTGGCTATTATACATAGAAACACCTGGGGGTGGGGGGCAAGCTCCCTTCAATTTCAGTTCATGTGCCTGCGTGGCGTTTGCAGGTCACGTTGCAAGCTACACAGCAGGGGAACAGCTGGCGGTGCTGAACCCCACTAACACATTGGCTGGTGTTTTTCTCTGTGCAGCTAGCAATTCCGGGCAAAAACTAGCGGTGTTAGAGCCCAGGGTCAGCAGGAGGGGGAGATGAGCAGAGTGTAGGCCGAAGCCTCCACTGGTGGCAGCTTTTGGTTGGTTGTGCCAGCGTGGCTTGTGCTGGACACGATGCCGGCTACACAGCAGGGGAACAGCTGGCAGTGCTGAACCCCACTAACACATTGGCTGGTGTTTTTCTCTGTGCAGCTAGCAATTCCGGGCAAAAACTAGCGGTGTTAGAGCCCAGGGTCAGCAGGAGGAGGAGATGAGCAGAGTGTAGGCCGAAGCCTCCACTGGTGGCAGCTTTTGGTTGGTTGTGCCAGCGTGGCTTGTGCTGGACACGATGCCGGCTACACAGCAGGGAACAGCTGGTGGTGCTGAACCCCACTAACACATTGGCTGGTGTTTTTCTCTGTGCAGCTAGCAATTCCGGGCAAAAACTAGCGGTGTTAGAGCCCAGAGTCAGCAGGAGGGGGAGATGAGCAGAGTGTAGGCCGAAGCCTAGTTGAACCAATTTCAAAGGTAACCTTTAACCCCCCTCAGGTGTTGCAAGGTACAAGAGCCACACCTCGTGCAGCATTAATGCTGCACAAGTAAAAGGTTGCTCTCTTAATTATTCTCCTTGCACACGTTGAATAAAACACGTACACTATTTAGCCCATTCTACTGTAAAACAGTAGTGGAGGCGTGACTTGTCTTTTTAAAGAAAAGCAGCCCAGGTGTCGAAAATAACACCTTGGTGCATGGGCGCAGCTTCCTGAGCGTTGTTATTTGCTGTACAGGAGTCTGCGCTCTTGTTATCCCTTGGCCATGCGCTGTGAGCGCTTCCTGTCTTCTGACCTCATTTCATGTTGGCCGATGCGGTTAGCGGTGGACATGAATCCCAGACCCACAGTGTGTTTGGAAAAAATCACACTGCGTGGCTGGGATTCGTGCCCTTGTGCAGTTAATATGTTTGCCGCTCACACATGTCCTTACACCTGCTTCAGACTGGGCGGCCTCATCTGATCCTTTATCGCATGCCGCGGCCATGAGGCCGCACAGTCTGAAGAAGGCGGAAGGAGATGAGTTAAGAGAGGCGAACATATGCACTGCACATGCCCATCAATAACACCCTCGCAGCCAAAATATATGAGACAACGAGGGGCGTTGTGTTGGGCAGGGCGGACGCACAGGCACAGGCAGCCAACCAATGATGTCAGAAGACGGGCAGCGCTACCAAGGGTGGTGCTGCGTATCATTAGAAAGGAAAGTCACACCTCAGGGACAGTTGAATGGTCTCAATGAGACACATTTTGTACGTGTTGAGTTCCACGTGGGCAAGGAGAAAAAGTCAGCCACCTTGTACAAATGCAGCAGTACTGCTGTACAAGGTGGCTATTATACATAGAAACACCTGGGGGTGGGGGGCAAGCTCCCTTCAATTTCAGTTCATGTGCCTGCGTGGCGTTTGCAGGTCACGTTGCAAGCTACACAGCAGGGGAACAGCTGGCGGTGCTGAACCCCACTAACACATTGGCTGGTGTTTTTCTCTGTGCAGCTAGCAATTCCGGGCAAAAACTAGCGGTGTTAGAGCCCAGGGTCAGCAGGAGGGGGAGATGAGCAGAGTGTAGGCCGAAGCCTCCACTGGTGGCAGCCTTTGGTTGGTTGTGCCAGCGTGGCTTGTGCTGGACACGATGCCGGCTACACAGCAGGGGAACAGCTGGCAGTGCTGAACCCCACTAACACATTGGCTGGTGTTTTTCTCTGTGCAGCTAGCAATTCCGGGCAAAAACTAGCGGTGTTAGAGCCCAGGGTCAGCAGGAGGAGGAGATGAGCAGAGTGTAGGCCGAAGCCTCCACTGGTGGCAGCTTTTGGTTGGTTGTGCCAGCGTGGCTTGTGCTGGACACGATGCCGGCTACACAGCAGGGAACAGCTGGCGGTGCTGAACCCCACTAACACATTGGCTGGTGTTTTTCTCTGTGCAGCTAGCAATTCCGGGCAAAAACTAGCGGTGTTAGAGCCCAGGGTCAGCAGGAGGAGGAGAGGAGCAAAGTGTAGGCCGAAGCCTGCACTGGTGGCAGCTTTTGGTCGGTTGTGCCAGCGTGGCTTGTGCTGGACACGATGCCGGCTACACAGCAGGGGAACAGCTGGCGGTGCTGAACCCCACTAACACATTGGCTGTTGTTTTTCTCTGTGAAGCTCGCATTTCCGGGCAAAAACTAGCGGTGTTAGAGCCCAGGGTTAGCAGGAGGAGGAGAGGAGCAGAGTGTAGGCCGAAGCCTAGTTGAACCAATTTCAAAGGTAACCTTTAGCCCCCCCTCAGGTGTTGCAAGGTACAAGAGCCACACCTTGTGCAGCATTAATGCTGCACAAGTAAAAGGTTGCTCTATTTAGTTTGCTCCTTGCACAGGCTGAATAAAACACGTACACTATTTAGCCCATTATACTGTCTAACAGTAGTGGAGGCGTGACTTGTCTTTTTAAGGAGACACAGCACAGGTGTCAAAATTTACACCTAGGTGCTGGGCGCAGATTCCTGAGCGTTGTTATTAGCTGTACAGGAGTCTGCGCTATTGTGATCCCTTGGCCATGCGCTGTGAGCGCTGCCTGTCTTCTCACCTCATTTCATGTTGGCCGTTGCGGTTAGCAATGGATATGAATCCCAGGCCCGCAGTGTGTTTTCAAAAAATCACACTGCGTGGCTGGGATTCGTGGCCTTGTGCAGTAAATATGTTTGCCGCTCACACATGTCCTTACACCTGCTTCAGACTGGGCGGCCTCAGCTGATTCCTTATCGCCTACCAGGGCCAGGAGGCCGCACAGTCTGAAGAAGGCGGAAGGAGATGAGTTAAGACAGGCGAACATATGCACTGCACATGCCCATCAATCACACCCTCGCAGCCAAAATGTATGAAACGAGGGGGGTTGTGTCGGGTAGGGCGGACGCACAGGCACAGGCAGCCAACCAATGATGTCAGAAGACGGGCAGCGCTACCAAGGGGGGTGGTGCGTGTCATTAAAAAGGAAAGTCACCTCAGGGACATTGTAATGGTCTGTAATGAGACACATATTTTACGTGTTTACTTCTACGTGGGCAAGGATAAAAAATCAGCCACCTTGTACAAATGCAGCAGTACTGCTGTACTAGGTGGCTGTTATACATAGAAACACCTGGGGGGGTGGGGCCAGGTTCCCTTTAATTTCAGTTCATGTGCCTGCGTGGCGTTTGCAGGTCACGTTGCCGGCTACACAGCAGGGGAACAGCTGGCGTTGCTGAACCCCACTAACACATTGACTGGTGTTTTTCTCTGTGCAGCTAGCACTTCCGGGCAAAAACTAGCGGTGTTTAAGCCCAGGGTCAGCAGGAGTAGGAGAGGAGCAGAGTGTAGTCCGAAGCCTGCACTGGTGGCAGCTTTTGTTCTGTTGTGCCAGCGTGGCTTGTGCTGGACACGTTGCCGACTACACAGCAGGGGAACAGCTGGCGGTGCTGAACCCCATTGACACATCAGCTAGTGTTTTTTCTGTGTAGACAACACTTCCAGGTGGCAACTGACAGTGTTGAAACCCAGGGAATCAAAGAGGAGCAGAGTGTAGGCCGAAGCCTGCAGTGGAGCAAGTTGAAAGGGAACCTTTAACCCCCCCCCCCCCCCCCAGGCATTTGTTGCTGAAAGAGCCATCTTGTACAGCAATAATACTGCACATGGAAAATGGTGGCTCTGAAAATTATGCTCCTTGCAAACACTGAAGTACACACTCATATAATGTGTCCCCTCACACTGTCAAACCGTCCCGGAAGTGGGACTTTCCTTTGTAATGTGACACAGCAAAGCCGTCATTCCAACCCCTTTGGTGCCGTACGTTGTTTGGTTCTGTCACGGAGCCCGCGCTGTAATGTTATCCCTTGGTCATGCACAGTTAGCGGTGCCCGTCTTCTGACATCATGTAGGTGTCAGGCTGGCAGTGCCTGTGCGTCCAAGCTGCCCGAGATCCAACCTTGCAGTGTCATCTAATGTAGTCCCACTGCGGGCCAGGGATCCATGGGCATGCGCAGTGCATATCATCGCCTCTCACTCACCTCCTTCCTGCTTCTTCAGACTGTGCGGCGTCACGGCCGTGGCATGCTATTAGGGATCAGCTGACGCCGCCTAGTCTGAAGAAGCGTGAAGAAGGGGAGTGAGAGGCTAGTATATGCACTGCGCATGGCCATGGATACCAGGCCCACTGTGGGATCACATTAGACGACACTGCGAGGTGGGATTTCGGGCAGTGTGGACGCACAGGCGCAGCCAGGACGACAACAAATGATGTCAGAGGACGGGCAGCGCAAACTGTGCATGGCCAAGGGATAACATAACAGCGCAGGGTCCATGACGGAATCAAACAACGCTAAGGAGCCAGCGCACGGTGGCAAGGGGGTAGCAATGACGGCTGTGCTGCGTCACATTACAAAGGAAAGTCCCACCTCCGGGACGGTTGGACGGTGTGAGGGGACACATTACATGAGTGTGTAGTTCAGCGTTTGCAAGGAGCATAATTTCAAGAGCGACCTTTCCCTTGTGCAGTATTAGTGCTGCACATGGTGGCTCTCTCAGTAACAAACGCCTAGGGGGGGGACAGGTCCCCTTACATTTTAGTTGTGCCAGCGTGGCGGTCGCATGACACGTTGCCGGATACACAGCTGGGGATCAGCTGACGTTACTGAACCCCATTAACAGAGGAGCGACTGTTGACTGTGCAGACAGCACTTCCAGGCACCAACTGGCGGTGTTAGAGCCCAGGGACAGCAGGAGGAGCAGATTGGAGGTATTGCCGCACACACAGCTGGGGATCAGCTGACATTACTGAACCCCAATAACAGAGGAGCGACTGTTAACTGTGCACACAGCACTTCCAGGCACCAACTGGCGGTGTTAGAGCCCAGGGACAGCAGGAGGAGCAGATTGGAGGTATTGCCGCACACACAGCTGGGGATCAGCTGACGTTACTGAACCCCAATAACAGAGGAGCGACTGTTAACTGTGCACACAGCACTTCCAGGCACCAACTGGCGGTGTTAGAGCCCAGGGTCAGCAGGAGGAGCAGAGGAACAGAGTGTAGGCCGAAGCCTGATTGGAGCAAGTTGAAAGGGAACCTTTAACCCCCCCCCCAAGACATTTGTAGCTGAAAGAGCCATCTTGTGCAGCACTAAGGATGCAAAAGGAAAAGGTTGCTCTTTTAATTATGCTCCTTGCAAACACTGAAGTAAACACTAAAAATGTGTCCCCTTATACCGTTCAACCGTCCCGGAGGTGCGAATTTCCTTCATAATGGGACACAGCACAGCTGTCATTCCTATCCCCTTGGTGCCGTGCGCTGCCTCCTCAGCGTTGTTTTAAGCTGTCACGGAGCCTGCGCTGTTCTGTTAGCCCTTGGCCATGCCCAATTAGCGCTGCCTGTCTTCTGACATAATTTGGTGTCAGGCTGTCAGTGCCTGTGCGTCCACGCTGCTCCAGATCCCACCTCGCAGTCTCGTCAAACGTAATCCCACTGCGGGCCTTGGATCCATGGGCATGCACAGTGCATATACTCAACTCTCACTCCCCTCCTTCCCTCTTCTTCAGACTGTGCGGTGTCACGGCCGTGGCATGCTATTAGGGATCAGCTGACGGCGCACAGTCTAAAGAAGGCGGAGAGAAATGAGCGAGAGCCCGAGGGGAAGATATGCACTGCGCATGCCCATGGATCCCAGGCCCGCAGTGTGACTCAATCAGAAGACACTGCGAGGCGGGATCTCGGGCAGCGCGGCCGCACAGGCGCAGCCAGCCTGACACCAAATTATGTCAGAAGACAGGCAGCGCAAATAGGTCATGCCCAAGGGATAACAGAACAGCGCAGGCTCCGTGACAGCTTAAAACAATGCTGAGGAGGCAGCGCATGGCACCAAGGGGGTAGGAATGATGGCTGTGCTGCGTCACATTACGAAGGAAAGTCCCAGCTCCGGGATGGTATAACGGTATCAGTGAACACATTTTATAAGTGTTAAGTTCTGCGTGTGCAAGGAGCTAAACCAAAAGAGCTACCTTTTCCTTGTGCAGCATTACTGCTGCACAAGATGGCTTTCAGTAACAAACGACGGGGGGAAGGGGGACAGGTTCCCTTACATTTAGGTTGTTGTGCCAGCGTGGCGGTCGCAGGACACATTGCCGGCTACACAGCTGGGGATCAGCTGACGTTACTGAAACCCAATAACACTGGGTCGTATGTTTTTACTGTGCAGCCTGCACTTCTGAGCCGCAACTGGCGGTGTTGGAGCCCAGGAATAGCAGTTCAGGTGGTAGAAAGATGAACACAGCAGGAGACCTGGATGACACCCAATTACTTAATCAGGCAGAGGAGTGGCAAATTCCTGCGAGATCCAGGCCTGGTTCATTTTCAGGAAAGTAAGCCGGTCAACGTTATCGGAGGACAGTCGCATGCGACGGTCTGTTAGTACACCACCTGCGGCACTAAAGACACGTTCCGATAAGACACTAGCCACAGGGCAAGCCAGCACCTCCAATGCATACTGGCTTAGCTCTGGCCATGTATCCAGCTTAGAGACCCAAAACTTGAACGGGGAAGAGCCGTCTGGGAGTACAGTAAGAGGGCAAGCCATGTAGTCTGTCACCATCTGACGGAACCGTTGCCTCCTGCTGACTGGAGCCGCCGGTGATGGTGTAGACATTTGGGGCGGGCACACAAAAGTGTGCCAGAGTTGTGCCATACTGGGCTTGCATTGGGCAGAGGCACTGCTTCTGCTCCCTCTTTGGGCAGAGCCTCCCCCACTGCCTCGACGCACTGAGCTGCTTTGTAAAGCACTAGCAGCACTCCTCTCAGTTGGACAGGAGAAGATGATGGAATTCACCAGTGTGTCGTGGTACTCCCGCAATTTACGCTCCCGGGTCAACGCTGGGATGAGGTTTTGGACGTTGTCCCGGTAGCGAGGATCGAGGAGGGTGAACACCCAATAATCAGGCATGTTGAGAATGTGGTCGATGCGGCGGTCGTTTCTCAGGCACTGCAGCATGAAATCCACCATGTGCTGCAGACTGCCAACTGGCCCAGAAACGCTGTCCCCTGCTTGAGACATGATCTCTGCCCGCTCGTCATCACCCCACCCTCGCTGTACACACTGACCACTGGACAATTGTGTCGCTCCCTCCTCTGGACGGAGCTCTTCCTCCTCCATTGACTCCTCCTCATCCTCCTCACAAATTGGCCCCTGCGTACCCCTTTGTGAGGAACCACGTGGCGCTGACTCTCCAGAAGCTGATGGAAAAGGTGACTCCTCATCCTCCACCTCTTCCACAACATCATTCCTTAACCCTTGCAAAGTTTGCTGAAGCAGGCAGATAAGGGGGACAGTCATGCTGACTAGTGCATCATCTGCACTTGCCATCCGCGTGGAATAATCAAAAGGACGCAAAACCTGGCAGACGTCCTTCATAGTGGCCCACTCTGTGGTTGTGAAGTCTGATCGGCGCTGACTGCGACTTCTTTGCGCCTGATGCAGCTGGTACTCCATAACTGCTTGCTGCTGCTCACACAACCTCTCCAACATATGTAACGTGGAATTCCACCGGGTAGGTAGGTCACATATGATGCGGTGTTCCGGAAGGCGGAATCGGCGCTACAGAGCAGCAATGCGGGATCTGGCCAAGCTGGAACGCCGCAAGTGAGCACACTCTAGGCGGACCTTGTGCAGCAGGGCATCAAGATCCAGATAGTCCCTCAGAAAACTCTGCACAACCAAATTGAGCACATGTGCCAGACATGGGATGTGAGTGAGGTTGCCAAGGGCCAAAGCTGCCACCAGATTTCGGCCATTGTCACACACTACCATGCCTGGCTGGAGATTCGCTGGCAGTAACCACACATCGCTCTCCTGCTTGATGGCATTCCAGAGCTCCTGCGCTGTGTGGCTTCGATTCCCCAATGAAACAAGTTTCAAGACGGCCTGCTGACGTTTGGCCACGGCTGTGCTCATGTCGGTCATAGGTAAACGTTCACGGGTCCATGTGGAGGTGGACTGTGACGGATCCTGCAGAGAGGAATCTGAGGAACTGGTGTAAGAGGAGGAGTCGATGCGTACAGACTGGATTCCTGCAATCCTTGGAGTGGGCAGGACACGTCCTGCACCACTCGCACGATCTGTACCTGGCTCAACAACATTAACCCAATGGGCAGTGAGGGAAACGTATCGCCCCTGTCCATGCTGACTGGTCCACGCATCGGTGGTGAGGTGGACCTTGCTACTGACGGCGTTCAGTAGCGCATGTTTTATGTTTCCCTCAACATGCCTGTGCAGGGCAGGGACAGCTTGCCTGCTGAAGTAAAAGCGGCTGGGCACCTTGCACTGTGGGACTGCCAATGCCATCAAGTCACGGAAGCTGTCAGTCTCCACCAGCCTGAACGAGAGCATTTCCAGGGACAACAGTTTGGCAATGCCTGCATTCAGAGCCTGTGCTCGGGGGTGGTTGGCCGAGAATGCCCGCCTTTTCTCCCATGCCTGTACTACCGATTGCTGTAGAGTAGACTGGGAGTGTGAGGATGACTGGGAAGGTGGTGCTGTGGGTGGAATTACACAAGGTCTCTGGACAACAGTGCCAGAGGTTCTTCCATGGCGATCCTGGGAGGAAGCCAAACCAGCTGTGCGTGAGCTGGAGGAAGAGGCAACACGAGCTGAAGAGGTGGTAGCTGCCGCTGTTGGTTAGCCTACATCTTCAGTCTGTTTCTGTAACTCCACCGCGTGCCTGGTCCGCACATGTTTCCACATATTTGTGGTATTGAGGTTGCTGACATTTTTCCCTCTTTTTACTTTCTGATGACACAGCTTGCATTTGACAAAACAAATGTCATCTGCAACTGTGTCAAAAAAGGACCAGGCACTGCAAGTCTTGGGAGCGCCCTTTTTGGCTTTGGAAAGAGACAGGCTCCTAACGGGTGCCAAAGTGGAGGCTACAGGCTCCGCAGTCTTCCCCCTCCCTCTCCCTCTTTGGCCCGTAAGGGGAATCTCTTCCTCAGAGCTGCTCCCACCACCTTCCTGTTCCTCACACCACGATGGGTCAACGACCTCATCATCTCCACTACCCTCTGCCACCAACTGCTCCTCCTGGGTAGTCTCGGCAGCACAGTATGCACCAGAAAGCGTCACCTGAGTTTCATCATCAGATGCGTACTGCGCTGTGGTCACCGGAGGCACTGGCCCACTCGCCTCTTCAGAGTCAGAGAGACAAAGCTGTTGGGCATCACTGCACACTGCCTCTTCTTCCATTTCTCCAATGCTGCTTGGCTGGCCCCCTGTTTCCAAGCCAAGAGATTCAGAGAACAGAAGTAGAGACGGCTCCTGTCCTGGGCTCTCTGACTGCCTGGCCAATTTGGCAGGTGGTGAAGAGACAGATGGCTGCTCTCCAGTGGTCTGTGCCTGAGAGGATGTGGCACTAACTGAAGTCGATGCCGAGGCGTTAGCTGCCATCCACCTGACAACGGCTTCAATTTGGTCTTCACGCAGCAGCGGTGCACGGCGCTCTCCGACAAAGCTGCGCATGAAGGACTGTTCCCTGCTGAAACTGAGTGACGACGAGTCACCGGCGCCCGCAGCAGGCACAGAATCACCACGTCCTCTCCCTGCTCCTCTCCCTGCTCCGCGCCCACGCCCACGTGCCTTACTCCCTGACCTCTTCATCTTGGTTGACAGATAAAGATAAGCAGAAAAGTACTAAGGCCTTAGTGTGCTTATTCCTGAAATGCTCCTCCTAACAGGTGTAAGAAACACTAATGTTGTAAAGTGTGGACTAAACTTTATTATTTTTCAAATGTGGCCTACACAAGTGTTAAGTTGTGTTTGGTGAACTTTACTTTTTTTTTTTTGCAGATCGGGCTACAGAGCTAGTTTAAATCACACGGAGACCGTGCAGACAGCCGTAAACGGCGCTGCAAGGCCCAAAAAACCTCCTCTAGGTTATCCTATTTAGTGTTTTTCCACTATTTAGCTGGAGACGGGTGGAAAGACACTAATAGGGATTTTTTTTTTTAATTTTAAACAGGCTGCACTATTTGAAAAAAAGGAATTTTTTTTTCAAGGTATGAGGTAGTAACGCACCCTGAGCTGAATCCAACCGGCTATGGCTGCACACAGACTACAGGGCGAGCTGCGCTCACACAGAGACCGTGCAGACAGCCGTAAACGGCGCTGCAAGGCCCAAAAAAACCCCTCTAGGTTATCCTATGTAGTGTTTTTCCACAATTTAGCTGGAGACGGGTGGAAAAACACTAATAGGAATTTTTTTTTTTAAATTTTAAACAGGCTGCACTATTTGAAAAAAAGGAAAATTTTTCTCAAGGTATGAGGCAGTAACGAACCCTGAGCTGAATCCAACCGGCTATGGCTACACACAGACTACAGGGCAAGCTGGGCTCACACGGAGACCGTGCAGACAGCCGTAAACGGCGCTGCAAGGCCCAAAAACCCCCCTCTAGGTTATCCTATGTAGTGTTTTTCCACAATTTAGCTGGAGACGGGTGGAAAAACACTAATAGGAAATTTGAGAAAAAATGAGCAGCAGGCTGCACTATGAGCAAAAAAGGACAACTGTGTGAGGCAGTGTGAACCCCTCCTGAGCTGAATACAACCGGGTATATGGCTGCACACAGACTACAGAGTGAGCTGCACACACACACACACAGAGACCTTGCAGAACGCTGTTAAAACAGCGCTGCAAGGCAAGAGCAAGGTGAACAGTGAAGAACACACAGCGTTTTGCTAAATTAGCCTTTGGAAAGGAAAATAAAGCAATTAGCTATCTCAACTGGCCCTCAGTTAGAACACAGCGTCCTGTCCCTAACTGAAATCACAGCAGAGTGAGCGCAAAATGGCGGCAGCGTTTTTTATAGTGCAGAGTGACATCATTTCAGCAGCCAATCACAGCCTTGCCAGTACTTACATGCCCACCATGCTAAACAGGATGTGCCCACACTTCCAATCATTCCTCATTGGCTGCTGCGTTCAGTTTGAATTCTGGGAACTTCCGATTCCGGTGTCCGATACGCGGGAAGTATCGGAATTCGGTATCGGAATTCCGATACCGCAAATATCGGCCGATACCCGATACTTGCGGTATCGGAATGCTCAACACTAATCAGAAGCTCTCTACATGTGAATTTCACACAGATGCCTAAAAAAATAAACAGGAAGGATATATATCTTGGTACCGTGTTAGCCAGTGGATAGAAAAATATTTAGAATTGAGAGTCCTCAGTGGTTGATACCTTTTAATGGCTAACTGAAAAGATGGTAACAAATTGCAAGCTTTCAAGACTACTCAGGTCTCTTCATCAGGCATAGACTAAAAGAAATTCTGAAGAATCACATATTTATGCACAACACAGCATTTTTCTGTGCTGTGTTGTGTGTGTATATATATATATATATATATATATATATATATATATATGTGATTCTTCAGAATTTGCTTTAGTTTGTGCCTGATGCAGGGACATGAGTAGTCTCGAAAGCTTGCAATTTGTTACCATCTTTTCAGTTAGCCATTAAAAGGTATCAACCACTGAGGACTCAATTCTAAAAAATTTTCTAAAAAAATAAAGGAAGTCCGTATGATTTGGAGAGAAGCTTGTATGAGCAAAACAGGTTTTAGACGTAAATGACCGTATTTGAGCTGCATCTCTACAATAGAGGATCCTTCTCTACTAGACGCACTCAGCAAATGTGTCAGTATGTAGAGAACTCTGGAGACAACATAATAAATCAGATGAAGCCAAAAATGAAAAATTCTGGGAATTTACTCCCAACATCACCACAACTGTACTAATTATACTTATTATTGTGTTTATTCTCTCTTTATGGTACTGTGCCAGAGTTGGTAAAAAAAAATAAGTTAAAAGTAGCAAACATTTACAAAATTGGTAAAAAATATCCTCTTCTTTAGGGCAAAGACAGACTGCCGTATTTCTCATGCGAGAATTGCATCGCACTGCACGCACTGGCCTGGCACCTCTCCTGACCTGAACAAGACAGTGTGATGGATTACTATGCAGCAGTCAAGCTCAGGTCAGGAGAGCCGACAGCCAGTACGAGGTTTATGATGCGAATCTCGCACGAGAAATACGGCAGTCTGTCTCTGCCCTTAAATAAACACTCCCATCAAAATTTTAGCCTCTCAATAAATTCCAATATATAGCACAGAGTACTTACAATTGCTCATTTTGCCTTTCTACCCAGTTAATCTTTCTCTTTTCCATTAGGCCTATGACAGCTCATGATTAAAAGCAGACTAGCCGAATGCTTCTAAGTTCTATGTAGAAACAGGATGTCAATTTTCCCTGCATAAGTCATTATTAGAACTACTTGACTTGACAGAAAAGTCTTTAGCAGGGAAGAGAAGCGGAGTAGCTGGGTCAGGAGCTAATGATGGGGATGACTCAAAAAAGTAAAAAAAAAGTTTTAAAAAATAAAAGTTCAAATCACCCCACTTTCCCCACAGTGAAAATGAAGACATAAAAAAATTAAAAATGCACATACAGTGGGCACGGAAAGTATTCAGACCCCTTTAACTTTTTCACTCTTTGTTTCATTGCAGCCATATGGTAAATTCAAAAAAGTTCATTAATGAGAAAAAAAAACAACCTTTTTGAATTTAACAAATGGCTACAATGAAACAAAGAGTGTTAAATTTAAAGAGGTCTGAATACTTTCCGTACCCATTGTATTACCCATTGTATTTGGTATTGCCAGATTCAAAATAGTCCGATCGATCAAAATATATAAACAATTAACCCGACTGGTAAACACCGTAAACGGAAAAAATTCAAGAATTACAAAATTACGGATTTTTTTGGTCACAATAATTCCACAAAAAAATGCTATATCAAGCAATCAAAAAACACCTCCAGCACAAAATAGTACTAATAAAAACGTTGTCTCACCTCTCAAAAAATAAGCTTTCATACAGCTCTATTGGACTAAAAATAAAAATGTTATGGTTCTAGGAAACTGGTGACACAACTCAAAAAATTTTTGCAAACCAGATATTTTTTTAACCAATAAAATAATTTTAAAAACTGGACATGTTGGATTTTGCCGTAATTGTATTGATAAGGAGAATAATACTGCATGATCATTTTTCCACAAAATATACATTGTAAAAACAATGCCAAAAAAACAATGTGAGAATTGTGTAGTTTTTTCACAATTTCAAGTTCACCTTATATTGCAGGAGCCCGGAGCACTGTCCTCTCACTCCGATGCACATTTTGCCACTGGCTTCTTCCGGGGGGCGTTGGAAGAAGCCAGTGGTGAAACGCGCGTCGGGGTGCGAGGACAGTGCTTCGGGCTCCTGCATTATAAGGTGAATCAGTCTCCTGTTACTTGTGGGCACGACTATTTGGTATTTGTGGACATTGTTCTGATTCTAGTCTGGGCTTATCTTGCTGGCTCTTTTCCATTAGTACAGATTACCATATATACTGTGGGTTTTAATATTGAGCATAAAGTCCAGTAACTGCATAGTCAGTGGGCAATTGCATTCCAATTGATTTTCACAGTGAAATTACCTTAGTTGGTGTTTTTTTTTTTTTTTCATTCTTATGATTGCCACCTAGCAAACTAGTGATACATTTATACATTATATGTATTATTAGATACCCATAAACCTTTTAGTTGGTGGTCTCTACCTTTTTGTCACTTGACTCACCTGTTAGTGAACCTTGTTTTCCAACACATATATATATATTTTTTTTTACCTTCATGGAATATTTATGTTAGACTGCCCGCACTGTCCTCTATTTGAGACATTCTGCTTTTTATTCGTTTTCTTGTGTGTATTTTAACTCTTATAAATTAAAACTAATTTTTATTAATGGATCTCTTCATTTTCCCTTCATACCTTCTAGGGAAATTGTTTATTTATGAATTTCATATTTTGCCTGTTGCATGGATTCAATTCCCAGGACCTAATGATGTATTAGTTATTTGCAGTGGTGCAGTCTGGTGGCTCAGTGGTTAGCATTGTAGCACTTGGATCCTGGGTCACCACCAAGGACAACGCCTGCAAGGAGTCTATTGTATATGTTCTCCTTGTCTTTGAGTCTTTTTTAATACACTACAAATACATACCAATAGGGAGTTTACGAGATTGTGAGCCCTGTTGGGGACTGTGATAATGATGACTGTAATTCACTGTGGAAAGTAATAAATAGGCAAGTAAAAATAATTGGATTGTAGTAAGCAGTCTTGAATTTTGGAGGTGAGGGTGTGGTGGATTTCCAAAACTGTTTAAAAAGTTAACTTAACATTTTCGTGTCTGTCTACCTGCATAAATAACTCATCCAATAATTTCTTGTTCTTAAGGCAACAGGTCACTTATTTGACCTCTCTCTGCTGGATATCCTCCTATTGCAAATAAGCAGCTGGTAATTGATGCCTTTCTGAAATGTGGGAACACATTACTGCATATTGCATACCAATTGCTTACAGAAGGTGTGTTGCCAAAAGCAATTTTACAGGAGAAAAATCCTTATGACGAAGAAAAGGTGAGACAATATGCATCACAGTCCTGCTGTTGCCAAAGTTAATCCTTAATAATCAAGGTGACTTCTGTCATCACAAATACAAGAAAAGGCTATCTTCTAATGATCTGATGCAATCCATAACGTTGACCTATTAAAGAGACACTCCTGTAAAAAACATTGCAATAATTGACTCCTTCAGGCTTGTTATGTTCTTTGTGTGCTGCAAACCTAAACATTATACATCAGAATATTAGATAGCCTAGCGGCATTTCCAAATTATTCATCAATCAAAGAAAGGACAATGGAAAGGAAAAGAAATGGTGGGCGAAATGCTTGTAATATACCGTTTCGGGAATGCATTCCCCCTGGAAAAAGCTAAACGCGCGTCGGGGTGCTACGGCCACTTAAAGATATAGTACCAGAATTTTCCTTTTTTTCCTTCAGTTTCCAAATGCTTAATTATTCCACATTGCCTGTCATAATGGTTTCTACATATCATTTATGAATATCACCATTAACTTTCTGGCTTTAAATGTGGAAACATTTGATCCTTTGAATATAATATATACATTTTTTGTATGCTTGCTGTTAAGTTCACTTACTTGGCCTGAATACATATTATGCCCCCCTTTTTTGGAAGCTATCTACTTTGCTCCTCATACTTTACATTTATTTATCTATCTTTGTCAGGCCTTGTAAATTAATAATTTAATTTCCCAGAATCTATTACATATGTAAGGTTTCTTTTGGTTCTATATCCTTTAATGTGGTCTTTTTTTGCATTCGTTTTCCTCATTTAACCTCATTTTGTCATCATGTTTTAGAAAATTGTATCAATAAAATTTTTTTTATTTTATGGCACATAACTTCCTGCTTGTAACGGGGTCTACCAAGCTGGGGTACCTCTTTCAGTACCACCCCGTGTTTCAGGAGGTCCACACTGCTTTTGCTGGATTCTGAATGAAGGATGCTGGCTGGAATTCCTTGGTTACGTGAGAGCATATAAAAGCTGACTGCTACCCCACGTATTTCCAGTCTAAAAGAACACACTTTATTTTCAGCACACAGAATATATAACACAGATACACAGGACAGGCCAATAGGAAAACAGCTGGCCAGACATACATTACAATAGCCGCAGGGGGCCGGAGCCTGCCGCTATTTACTGTGAGAATTACAAAGGTGGGGGGAGGTCAGAAAGAGAATATCTTGTCCAGGGGCACAGCCTGTGGACTGATGCATTTCACATGGAAACTCAGGGACGTGGAAGGGGGGTTGTCGCAGGGGGGTCGGATCCTGGGTCTCAACCTTGTGTTGTGCCAGGTGAGTGTACCTGGGTTTCCCCGAAAACATCCTCTGTCGCTGCCTCAACAACTCCTCCGCCTGCTGTCTCTCCCGGGGACCTACGTCTTCACCCCAGTGTACCTGGTCCCATGTTTTAGACTGAGTCCTCTCCCCTAAGACATCAGGCAAGGGAAGTCCGGCTAAATCCTCTGCTTCAGGTGCACAGATGGCCACTACCTCTTCAGGGCGCTCCCAATAGGGCTTCAGCATATTCACGTGGAACATGCAGATAACCCTGGAGTCATCACAATCGGCGACATTATAGGTGGTGTCGGCTATTTTCCCCACTACCTGGTAGGGCCCCTGCCATGCAGCTTGGAACTTGTTCTGCCTAGTGGGCTCTAACACCAGGACCTTCTGCCCTATTTCCAAGGTGCGCTCTCTGGCCCTCCGATCGTACCATACGCGCTGGCGCCGCTGGGCCACCTGCATGTTCCTACGTACAGCCTGGGTCAGCTCCTGTAAGTGGTCCCGGAATTCCAGCACATAGGATACAATAGGTACCCCTTCTAGGGTGCCCTCCCCTTCCCAGTGTTCTAGCACTAAGTTTAGGGGTCCCCTTACCCGTCTCCCATATACCAGTTCGAATGGGGAGAACCCCGTGGATTCTTGGGGCACCTCTCGATAGGCAAACAGGAGGTGAGGCAAGAATTTCTCCCAGTCCCTGTAGGTCCTGGTAAAAGTCCCAATGAATTGTTTTAACGTCCCGTTAAAGCGTTCACACAACCCATTGGTTTGCGGGTGGTACGGGGCGCTTCTAATGGACTTTACGCCGCACAGCTTCCACAGTTGGTTGGTCACCTCTGCTGTAAACTGGGTACCCTGGTCTGAGATAATCTCGCGGGGAAATCCAACCCGTGAGAAAATCTGGAGCAAGGCAGCCGCCACCGTCTCTGCCAGTATGTTAGGTAACGCAACCGCCTCTTGATACCGTGTGGCATAATCTACCACTGTCAATATATACCTTTTCCCTGACGGACTGGGTTTGACTAACGGCCCTATCAGATCGACCGCTACTCGGCTAAATGGTTCCTCCACAATGGGGAGGGGGCGTAATTTGGCCTTGCATCGATCTCCCCTCTTGCCAATGCGCTGGCAACTGTCACAGGTCTGGCAGTATTGACGAACATCATAGGTTACCCCCAGCCAAAAGAAGTTTTGTGTCAGACGATGCCTTGTGCGACTGATGCCGAAGTGCCCGGCCAAGGGTATGTCATGAGAGATTCGCAGTAACTCCTGCCTATACTTCTTGGGAACTACCAGCTGTCGTTTTATAGTGGGGCTCGTCCCTGTGTGGTGCTGCTCTGTGATCCGGTAGAGGAGTCCCTGTATCCATATAAACTGTTCCCCTTCCAGTACCCCTCTCCCCTCCTGTGCCGTCCCACGATATCCCTCCAATGAAGGATCCTCAAGTAACTCCCTCTTAAATTCATTTGGGGTGGCCAATGAAAAGTGACTGACTATGGGAATACGTGTAGGGCTGGGATGTCTTACCTGGGCCTCCTCTGAGTGTGATTCCGCCTCCGCAGATCGAGCTTGTCTTCGAGTGGTCACAGGATATGTCTCAGCCAGAGGGGCAACCGAGAAGGCAGACAACATGGGCCCCAAGTCATTTCCCAGCAAAACGTCTGCAGGCAAATCCTCCATCAAGCCGACCTCAACAAGGCCATCCCCAACTCCCCAGTTCAGGTCAATCCTGGCAGTGGGCAGTCAATGTATGGCTCCCCCTGCTACACGGACTGCCACTGTCTGGTCCGTCTTCTCTTGGTGCCGGACGAGATGAGGCTTCACAAGGGTCAAAGTTACTCCTGAATCTCTTAGTCACTGCATGCGTTTCCCATCAACCCACACGACCTGTCGATGCTGTTGTCGATTATCTGCCCGGGCTGCCTGCACGGGGTCTACTTCATGCAGCACTTCCTCCATGTCTTCCACCCCTTGGTTAGTTGTAGCCCCCAATGCCGGGTCAGCTTCGCCTTGGTAGCAGTGTACAGCGACCCGGCGGAAGCAGCTGTTCCTGCCTTTGGCCATTGGGTATGCTGAGTCCGGTTGGGACATTGTCTTTGCAGGTGGCCCAGCTGACGGCAGGTGTGGCATCGCGCCCCAGGGAAACTGTGGCAGGCCGGGTTTCTAGCTGGTCCCCCTACAATCTTCGGTGGTTTGGGGCCCTCCAGGTCCATGGGCGGACCCCTAGTGACCATCTTTGATCCTGACAACTGAGGCCTCCTGGCGTCATGATGTTCATCGGTCAGACGAGCGGCTTCTTCAAGAGTCATTGGCCGCCTGTCCCGAAGCCATTCCTGTGTCTCGGGGTTTAGTCCATTAAAGAATCATTCTAACAAGAAGAGCTGGAGGACGTCCTCCTTAGTGGTTGCTTGGCTCCCTTGCACCCACTGTAGCAGTGACCGCCGTAATTTACAGGCCCATTCAGCGTGGGTATCGGTTACGAGGTTACTCGTTTTATAAGTCCGCGGAACTTTTGGCGGTATGCCTCTGGTGTCAGCGCATACCGGGCCAAGATCACTTCTTTGATCTACTCATAGTCCATACAGTCCTCATCAGGTACCGTGCGATAGGCATCCGCTGCCTGGCCTGTCAGCTTGCTGGCCAGAATCTGAACCCGTTCCTCCGGCTTCACTTGATGAAGGGCACACTGCCGCTCAAAGTCCTGCAGAAAGCAATCAATGTCTTCCTCTGCCTCCCCCAACTGTCGGAAGGCATTATACTGGATCTTTTTGTGGCTTACTGTTGACGGTACCTGGGCGGAAGCCAGAGCTCCCCCTGCTCGCTGACTCTCCTCTCTCCGCTCTGCCATCTCCATCTTGGCCAGTCCCACTTTGGTCCGTTCTGCCATCTCCATCTTGGCCAGCTCTATCCTGGTCCGATCGGCCATCTTTTCCTTCAGATCAGTACGCACATCAGCCATCACCTCTCGTATGATCTCTACTGCAAGGTTTGGGCCATAGAACGCCAGTCTGTTCTTTACCTCCCTCTGGAATTCAGTCTCCTCCATGTTCACATTGGGGGTCGCTGCACTGTCGTGTTCCATGATGGCTGCTATCAAATCCGCTTTTGTTTTGTTGCTGGCGATTAACCCTCGGGCTTCAACCAAATCTTTTAATGTAGTCCTCTTTAACTTCTGGTAGTTGTCTTCCATTCATTCCTTTCCTCCTGTAGAAGGGGTATCAGATCCCGCTGTCTGCCACCAGTGTAACGGGGTCTACCAAGCTTGGGTACCTCTTTCAGTACCACCCCGTGTTTCAGGAGGTCCACGCTGCTTTTGCTGGATTCTGAATGAAGGATGCTAGCTGGAATTCCTTGGTTACGTGAGAGCATATAAAAGCTGACTGCTACCCCACGTATTTCCAGTCTAAAAGAACACACTTTATTTTCAGCACACAGAATATATAACACAGATACACAGGACAGGCCAATAGGAAAACAGCTGGCCAGACATACATTACAATAGCCGCAGGGGGCCGGAGCCTGCCGCTATTTACTGTGGGAATTACAAAGGTGGGGGGAGGTCAGAAAGAGAATATCTTGTCCAGGGGCGCAGCCTGTGGACTGATGCATTTCACATGGAAACTATTATACATACATATACTGTATAACATTCTTGGTGCTGGGGGGTTCTGTAACACTGCTCTCTTTTCTTTGATTCACAAACCTAAACATTAGCCTGCAATACATTACATACCATTATGCAGAAAACTTTAATAGTTCTGAGCGAACCCGGATTTGGGTGGACTTTTTAAAAAGTTCGATTCAGGACACAAACTTGACCCCGGACTAAGTCTATTCAAGTCAATGGGTACCTGAAGTTCAGTGCTGTAAAATGGTCAGAGTAAGGGCTCGGGGCTGCAAAAGGAAGGTAAATGGGGGTAAGCGCAGGACAATTGCCCTATAAGCAAATGTGTATAGGGAGATGACTTAAAATAACAGAGAATTTAAACAAGAAAAAATGATCCAGGAGGCGAAAGTCTAAGTGGAGGAGGAGTTGAGGCGGAGGTGAAGATGGCAGTGTAGGTGGAAGAGGTGTAGGAGAAGGAGGCAGACAGCACTGTTTTAAGTGGGGAGGGGGGTCACTTATTGTTTTTTGGGGGGATACTCTGAAAACAGTGTAGTAATCTGCAGACCACTCTCTCTCTCTGTATACAGGTCATGAAATACTTTGCAATTTTTTGTTTGAAAACAATGAGAAGAGCATCAAATAGGAGATGTGCCCATGTTGTTGGTGGTATTGATGCAGCTGTATCTGCTTTGTGCCCAAACGAAACACCTTTTTTGGTGCAAGCAGACAACAGGGCATTCTGTGTAATTGCGTAGGCTCGAGTACTGTTGGATGAATGATGAGACCAGAACAAGTAGGGGTGGTTTTAGATTGGTTGGCTGAGAGTGCCTTGTTTTGTCCTCCACCTGGTCCCCAGCTGAACGCACAGATTTTGCACCTGAAGCCCATAGGCATATATGAGGGAGTTAGATTAAGGACATCTTTATAGGTCAATGTTTGTAGCTTAAAGTGGATATGAGTCACCCTAGCAGGGCAGTGGGGTACTCGGTACAGGGTCCGGTCTTAAAGGGGATGTCACGCTGGCTGTGATCTGGTCCGAGGCCCTGGGACTCAATTATTAGGGGAAAGGTCTTTAAAGGGAATTTGGTATAAAGTCTATTCGTGATGCAATCTGTGGTTTTCAGTCAGTGGGGGACCGCGCTGCTTAAAGGGGTCCTCTGGGATGGTGTTGTTGCAGCAAGATGGTGACACTTTCCACAGGTGAAGCTGGGTCCCCAGGGCTCCCAAGGTGTGTGGTAGGGATGGTGTGGATCGCCCCCAGACACAGGGCCACAGGTTACTTGGTACCGGTCCTTTCTGTCTCAGTTCCGGGGCTGTCACGGTGGCTGGACCCGGTCCGTGACCCTGCTAAGGGGCGTCCAATAAAGGGTGATGGTGCGTAGTGCGAGGAATAACGAGGACACAGGGTTCAGTTTCTTTACCTTTTACTGAAGGTTTCAGGATCCTCAATCCAGGGCACTTTCAACGGGGCTGTCTGAGACTGGCCGGTCCGAAGGCACATCCAGAGTTCCCTTTGCAGGTGGAAATCAGTGTCTACCCACTAGCGCGTGTGTGTTGTAGTGCTTCCCTGCTGAGCATTCAGGATAGTCCTCACAACTTCTGTTCTCGTTCGTTCTAGATCTTTCTCTTCTCCGCCCCCCAGGTATGTTATGGCTAGGACGCACCTTTAGGACAGGTAGGCCTGGAGGTATTCTGGAACCCTAGTGTCGCCCCTCTCCCACGATTGCTTCCTATTTCCTTCTTAGGTGTTGTGTGGTAGACAGCCAACCTGTAATTAACTGTCCTGCCGCTGTTTGAAGTAATGCGTGGAGACTGTTACTTCTTCGGTGCTCCGGCCACCGACTATGCGCCTCAGTAAGATGTTGCCGTTCTCGGGGCACGACTCCTACTGGATCTCCTTTGTGCTGATCTCGTTTCTCACTCTTCCACAATATCCTTCCTTTCTTGTCTCTTTCTTAGGAGACCGCCGCAAGGTAGTGCAGGCGCGGTTCCGTAACAATCTGTCCTTTCGCTAGGTACCTGCCAGATTTCCCAGTTCTGACAGGTCCTCCCTGGAGCTCTCCCAGGCTTCGTTCTGCCTAACTTCCTGTCCGACCCCTAGTTTTACCAGTGTGAGAAGTGGCCCAATAAATAAGCCTTTTGCTCCCTCTAGTGGCCGGAGTGTGAAGTGTAGTGTGTGCTTGGTGATACCTGGTCAGTAGAACTCCTTTAGTGCCATCAGACGTACCATCACTCCCCTTAGTGGCAGAGCGACGTTACTGCAACGACCAGATCTCTGGTTAAATCCAGTAATCCCGGACTGGGAAAAGAAGAACAACAATACATGTTAATAGAAAACGCACAAAAATTCTTTTATATATATACTATGAACAAATAAACACAACAGTGCTTTCCGTTATGGAAGGTAAGGACGCTTGAACGTTGCAAAAGATGGGTCATGCACAGTCCATGACTCCCAGTTCTGTAGGTGTAACCATAGAATAGCAGGGACCCCAGGTAAACAAAGGGGCCCCTGTGAAAGTTTTGGAGTGATTCACTGTCCATCACACCATTGTCCATTTTTAACCTATAACACAAATATTTACACAAGCATTTTCAACCAAATAACAACTATCGTTAATATCGCCAAGGTCTATAACGAAGTGGAGTCTGATTCTTGGTGCTACGCGTGGACCTCCGCAGCGCAGGGGTTGCTACTGGCCTGACAGGACCCGCTATGCTTGCTATCGCTAGTGTAGTGCACTGTCTTCTAGCTACACTTCTAGTGAGTCTGGGCAGCACTGGCATACTGGCGTCCTCAGTGCTACCACTATTAGTGGTGGGCATGGCAGATTCACCGATGACAGAGGGAGGACCCGCTGGTTCGACCGTTGGCATCGCATCTTCTGGTGGGGTCTGCTGCGCTGGCGGGTCCAGCTGCCCTGGCACCACATTTAGTTCTGGCGGTCTCAGTTGACGGAACGTTAGGACAGGTACCACAATGGCCTCATTTATTTGAGTCCAGGACTGGGGAAAATCACAAAGAACAGTGTGTATCATGTTCTCTTCTTCCACGGGCGGAGCAATCCTGGGATCTGTTTCCCCATCTTTCAGATTATCCGGGCATATTTTCAGGTGGTCTCTGGATATGGCCGCTGAGGTCTCTCCTCCATCCTTACTGATGAGACAGACCTTTGTATTTTCGAAGTCGGAGGGGAGAACAGTATATGGTTCCGCTTCCCATTGATCATCAAGCTTGTGTAGTCTCCTCTTTCTTTTGAGTACTTGCTCACCAGGTGCCAATGGAGCCGCGGGAGCATGCTGGTTGTAGTCCCTCTCTTGCTTCTGTCTGGCCTGAGCGAGACTCTTTTCCACACATTCCTGTACTTTGCGGTACCTCTGCTGCCTCTCGGTATCCCAATCCGCATCTGGTGATATATCTTCGGGGGTCAGAACCCCCATGTCCAGATCGACGGGTAACTTGCTAGACCTTCCTCGCATCAGGTACGCTGGGGTGCAGTTGGTGGAATTCACTGGAATGTGGTTGTACATGTCCACTAAGTCTGGTAACTTTGTAGGCCACAAGTTCCGCTCCTCTACAGGTAAGGTTTTCAATAAGTCGATCACCACCTGATTAATCTTTTCACACATCCCGTTGGTCTGTGGATGGTACGGCGTGGTTCTGATCTTCTTACACACGTACAAATTGCAGAACTCCTGGAACACCTCCGCTTCAAATGCCGGCCCCTGATCGGTCAACACCTTCTCTGGGTACCCATGGGGTCGACAGAAGTACTGCTGGAAGATTTTGGCAGCCGTCCTAGCTGTCAGATCTTTGACTGGTACGACTACCAGGAACCTGGAATAGTGGTCCACCATGGTGAGAGCATAGATATACCCTGACCGGCTAGGTGTTAGTTTTACGTGATCCAGCGCGACCAACTCGAGCGGCCGATTGGTGATGATGGGCTGCAGGGGAGCCCGTTGGCTGTCACGATCCTTCTGGCGTAGGCCACAGGGGCCACACTCTCGACACCACTTCTCGATAGCCTTCCTCATGCCGACCCAGTAGAACCTCCCACGGAGTAGCCTCTCCAGCTTTCTCCATCCGAAGTGTCCTGCCCCATCGTGGTATGCTCCCAGGACCATGGGCACATCTTGTCTGGGGACCACAATCTGCCACACTAATTCGTGAGTGCGAGGGTCGATGTTCCTTCGGCACAGCTTGCCATCGTGAAGAAACAGCTTGCCCCTCTCCTTCCACAACTGTAATGTCTCCGATGGATCATCCGGGCCAGGATGCAAACCTGCCTGCGTCAGGAGCTCCTTCACCTGTCGGACCGCAGGGTCACCATCCTGGTTCTCTGTCCACCCGTGGTGGGGCAGGGGATTCAACGGGGCGCCCTGTTTTGTTTCTGCGCCTGTTCTCCACCTGATGGGAACACTGAGTTGCCTTGGGACGATGGAAAGCGGGCAGCTCCACTTCTTCAAATGCTTCTGGGTCTTCCTCCGTTTTGGGTAGGTGAGGCATTCGGCACAATGCATCGGCATTCGCATTCTTGTGCCCCGCCCGGTACTTGATGGTAAAATCGTAATTAGACAACCGGACCATCCACCGCTGCTCCAAGGCGCCGAGTTTCGCTGTGTCCAAGTGCGTAAGTGGATTATTATCCGTGAAGACGGTGAATTTCGCAGAGGCCAGATAGTGCTTGAACCTCTCCGTCACGGCCCAAAAGACTGCGAGGAACTCCAGCTTAAAGGAACTGTAGTTGTCTGAGTTCCTTTCAGTGTTGCGTATCTTCCTGCTGGCCTAAACGATTACTCGTTCCTTGCCCTTCTGGACCTGGGACAGCACCGCTCCCAGCCCCACGTTGCTGGCGTCCGTGTACAATGCAAATGGTTGGTCGTATTCCGGGTAGGCTAGTACTTCCTATTCCATTAATGCTGATTTTAAGCAAGTGAATGATCCTTCCAGTCCGTCGTTCCAAACCAACGGGGTATTCTTACCCTTGGGTTTCTTGGGCTGGCCCACCAACAGGTCTTTCAACGGCGCGGCCTTCTTGGTGAAGTCCTTGATAAACCTCCAGTAGTAACCCACCAACCCGAGGAACTGCCGGACCTTATGAATGTTACTGGGCTGCGGCCAGTCCCTGATCACCGTGACCTTGTCGGGGTCTGGGGCCACTCCTTCGGCACTCACCACATGGCCCAGGTACTGTACTTTGGGTTTGAGCAGATGGCATTTGGACGGTTTCACCTTTAAGCCAAAGTTGGACAGCGCTTCAAAGACCTCGGCCAGGTGCTTCAGATGGTTTTCATAGGTCTTAGAGAAGGCAATGATGTCGTCCAGATACAGCAGCACGGTCTCAAAGTTCTTGTGTCCAAAACAGCACTCCATCATCCTCTGGAACGTCCCCGGGGCTTTGCACAATCCGAAGGGCATGTAGTTGAACTCGCAGAGACCCATCGGCGTAGTGAAGGCTGTCTTTTCTTTGTCCGCCTCTGCCACGGGAACCTGCCAATACCCACTGGTGAGATCTAAAGTAATTAGCAGACTTTAACGCAGCCAAGGACTCCTCTATCCTAGGCAGGGGGTATGCGTCCTTATGTGTAATGCGGTTTAATTGCCTATAATCCACACACATCCTCATGGTGCCATCTTTCTTTCTAACGAGGACTAATGGAGCTGCCCAGGGGCTACAGCTGTCTCTCACTACCCCAGCCTCCTTCATCTCTCGCAACATGTCCTTGGCACACTGATAATGAGCTGGGGGTACAGGACCGTATCTTTCTTTTACGGGCGGGTAATCTCCTGTGGGGATGTGATGTTGAATCCCTTTTACCCGCCCGAAATCAAGGGGGTGTTTGCTGAATACCCGCTCATACTCGTGAACCACCCTGTAGGCCCTCTGTATCTGGTGAGATGAAGTAGCATCAGTGCCCACATGTAATTCTTGGCATCAATCTTTTGATTGCTCTGCAGAGCCGTTGTCCTCCGCCGACTTGGACGGAGCCAAGGGCCCAGGTGCCTGTATCACACTATTATTAACAGTAAACAGCTTGGCAAGTGTGACATATTTAGTTAGGTGGACTTCCTCCTCCCCGCAGTTAAGAACACGTACCGGCACCCTCCCCTTGCGGACATCAACCACCCCTCTGGCTGTCAGGAGGGTAGGCCTATTCTCCAAATACACAGGTTCTACCAGGGCCTGATAGTCTTTACCCCCGAGACCTATGGCTGCCCGACACCATATTAACATTTCACTCCTGGGGGGTATTGCAATGGGGTTCGAATCACTCACTATGACCCGGCCAATTTCACCACCAGTCAGCTCCACTTGCTATCTCCGCATTAGGGCTCTGATTTCTTTCTGTAAGGCACGTTGTTCACTGTGACCAGCTGTCTCTGCTACTTGCTGCAACAAAACAATAACTTCTGGAAGACAATATTCTATGACATTAGTACCGATGGTCATCATGGGGTTACGTTCACGCCGGTCAATATCAACAATGACAATTCCTTGGGCCTCCAATTCTACCCGCCCCACCTTAATAGTGACCTCTTTATATCCCACTTGCGGCAGTGGCTGACCATTGCTAGCTATTATGGTGAAATCATCATCAGGGGCACGGGTGATGTCAGTGTCCTCCCAATAACGCCTATAAAGAATGTAGAGCATAGTTGTCACCTGGGAACCGGTGTCCAGCAAAGCGTTCATGGGGATACCGTGGATCACGATGGGGAGAACAGGACGCCCCCCAACATATTTGGCTCTCCAATTTTTCGGGCCTGGGCGTTCTACTCCTGGGGGTTGGCCCTTGGCCCCAGGGGTTGCTTGTTTAACTGACAGTACCTTGCAAAATGGCCCACCTGATGGCAACGGCGGCAGATAGGTCGTCCATCCTGATGAAAACGATCGTCGTCTCTGCCTATGGTCAATGGAACCCTCCTTGGTCGTTGCCAGGAGACATCCTCCGGTCTGGAAGCCAGCTGGATCTTCTCCTTGGGTGCCTCCTGTAGGGACTGGACGGTCCGGGCTAGGGCAGCAACGCTCCTGGTCAGTTCCTGTACCTGGAGATGCAGCCCTGCAGGGGAGTCGTCGTCCAGGATCTGGGCATCGGCCTCGGCAGAGACAGGTGCGTCCGGCGCCACCTCCTGGTGGTATGTGAGGGCTTGCCGACTGGGAAGTGTGGCACGGCTGGGCTGTCGCTCCGGTAGCGCCTGGATAGCTTTATCTTTGAATTGCGCGAAAGTCAGGTCTGGATTCTGCATGGCCAGGAAGTGTAGCTGGGTCCTTTGGTTACTGCACAGGAGCCCTTCGATGAGCCGCTCTTTCAGGAGTTTATCTTCATCTTGCATGCTGTTTGGGTCACTTTGCTTGATGGCCCGCAGCGCCTCCTGCAGATTAAGGGCATAGTCCCGTAAGCTATCGTGCGGCCGCTGCTTGCACCCATAGAACGTCAATTTAATTTCTGTAGCGGTGCGGGTGTCAAAGGTGGCTTTAAGCTTGGCAAATAATTGTTGTGCAGTTTTCTTGTCTGCAGCGGGCCAGGACTTTACTTCCCTCAATGCCGCTCCAAAGAGTTGGCCGATTATCATATGAACCTTCTGAGGCTCCGTCAAGGGATAAAACTCGAGCAGGCTACAAATCCCTTCTTTAAAGTCAGTTAACGTATGAGCTTCTCCAAAGTATCGCGGGAGCCAGGCGGCCCCTGGTAGGTACGGCATAGAGAAGGGCATTATGGCTGCTGTAGCGGCGGCACTATCCGGCTGGTTGGTGGAAGCGGTAAGCCCCGCGGCCTCTAGCGGTGACACCTGGTTTGTGGCTGCGCTTACCACGGAATCCGGAAGTGCTCCCGAGTCTGCAGCTGTGGCCGCCGCCTCTGCTCCTCCGGGGTCCGACATGGCCGTTCCTCCCCCTTGCTAATTGGTCGGGGTTCTCCTTCCGGAGTTGGCGCCTCACCGCGTCTTCCGCTCCGCGCGCTTTTCCAGCCGGCTCCACCCACAAAGCTATGACTCCTCCCTTCGCGCTCCACGCGGCGCGGCAATGGCGGATTTTTGGCGGCAAATAGCGGTACACAGTCTTTGCAATAAGTCACAGTTCAATCACAGTTCCAAGGCACACATGACCTGATTCTTCAGGCTTAAGTACAATCCTGTTCGTGCCAAGTTGGATCGCCCCCAGACACAGGGCCACAGGTTACTTGGTACCGGTCCTTTCTATCTCAGTTCTGGGGTTGTCACAGTGGCTGGACGCGGTCCGTCACCCTGCTAAGGGGCGTCCAATAAAGGGTGATGGTGCATAGTGCGAGGAATAACGAGGACACAGGGTTCAGTTTCTTTACCTTTTACTGAAGGTTTCAGGATCCTCAATCCAGGGCACTTTCAACGGGGCTGTCTGAGACCGGCCGGTCCGAAGGCACATCCAAAGTTCCCTTTGCAGGTGGAAATCAGTGTCTACCCACTAGCGCCTGTGTGTTGTAGTGCTTCCCTGCTGAGCATTCAGGATAGTCCTCACAACTTCTGTTCTCGTTCGTTCTAGATCTTTCTCTTCTCCGCCCCCCAGGTATGTTATGGCTAGGACGCACCTTTAGGACAGGTAGGCCTGGAGGTATTCTGGAACCCTAGTGTCGCCCCTCTCCCACGATTGCTTCCTATGTCCTTCTTAGGTGTTGTGTGGTAGACAGCCAACCTGTAATTAACTGTCCTGCCGCTGTTTGAAGTAATGCGTGGAGACTGTTACTTCTTCGGTGCTCCGGCCGCTGACTATGCGCCTCAGTAAGATGTTGCCGTTCTCGGGGCACGACTCCTACTGGATCTCCTTTGTGCTGATCTCGTTTCTCACTGTTCCACAATATCCTTCCTTTCTTGTCTCTTTCTTAGGAGACCGCCGCAAGGTAGTGCAGGCGCGGTTCAGTAACAATCTGTCCTTTCGCTAGGTACCTGCCAGATTTCCCAGTTCTGACAGGTCCTCCCTGGAGCTCTCCCAGGCTTCGTTCTGCCTAACTTCCTGTCCGACCCCTAGTTTTACCAATGTTAGAAGTGGCCCAATAAATAAATAAGCCTTTTGCTCCCCCTAGTGGCCGGAGTATGAAGTGTAGTGTGTGCTTGGTGATACCTGGTCAGTAGAACTCCTTTAGTGCCATCAGACGTACCATCACTCCCCTTAGTGGCAGAGCGACGTTACTGCAACGACCAGATCTCTGGGGCGCTGCAGGTGTATGCTGATGAGTAAGTGGAAGACACAAAGTTGTAAAGTCTCTACCTGGTTTACTGATGGTAGTAGTCCACAGTCCAGAATACCAGGCACAGGTGGTGATGTTGTTCGGCCGGCCTGGAGACAAAGGTGATCCCTCTCCCAGGTCCGTAAGCCTTCCTACTCGCGCTAATATACGAGGTCCCTGCTGCCTGTAGCTTGCTGGCAAAGTCCTCTCCTCTCTCTCTCCTGTCCTGTGACAGGTACCTGTATGGTGGGCAGCTTGAGCCATTTTACAGGGTCTCTATCATGACCCGGGCTCTTTAGGTGCTGCTTCACCTCCAGGTGTGGTGCGGGCAAATCACTTACAGTTCTAAGCCCTCCGGTTCTGCTATGTGTCTTAGAGTCCCACAAAAGCCTCGGGCTCCCGGTACCCAGTTACTGCGCTTCGACTCTGAGGGTGCCTGGTCACAGTTCCCCTCTAAGCCCTTTTCCACTCCTGTGCTCCTTCCCTCAATTTTTTCTCTGTTCACAACAAACCTTTGGGTTCTCTTCCTTCCCAGGAGCCGCAGCTCAGTCCTAGCTGCACGGCTCCGTAGTCTGCTCCAGACTTCCTTCTCCTAGGTCTCCCTGGATGAACTGTCTCTGTCCACTGTCTCTCTCAGACTGGCCAACTCCTCCTCCAGGCCAGAACACTTAAAGCTTAGGGAAGCTCCCCTGAGTCCGGGTCCTGAGCTCCCCCTTCTGGCCTGGATTCAGAATGTGTTGTGCATAGGTGCTTACCTGGTATAGGGAATCCTCCTTGCCTCCAAGCATGATATCGCCCTTCCTGAAAGGAAGGCAACATCACTGTAACAACCGGTTACCTGGGGTGTTACAGATATGTTGCGGAATTGGAAGACAATGAAGCGATTTACAGAGGAGAAAAGCTGAGGAGGAGCGAGGACAGAAGTGGATTAGTAGGGCAGCAGAGTTAAGGACAGACTGGAGAGGTGCGATGATGCGATGGGGGATGATGAGGTCGTAGACTCCACATGGAGTCAAGCCCATTCCATATATTGTAGGGCCCCATACATTGTGCCCAGCTTGCGCTTCTGGTAACACACACCCCGTAAATTGTTAACTGCTCTGTCCCCACTACAATAATGCCAAACATGTGGCAGCTTACTGTGGGGCTCAGAAAGAGGGTGCATTTGGATTTGGGAATGCAGAATTCACAGGATTTTATTTGAGGGGGAGCCATGTCACTTTTCTAGAGTCTTTGTTCTACCAGTGATGTGGGACCCCATGTAGTTCCAGTGACAGATGAAGGACCTGAGTGGGAGCTGGTTTTGTGCTGGATAAATTATGGTTTTCATTGGTAACATTTTGGGGTACATAACATTTTTTGATCTCTTCCAGAATAAGGCTGGATCATACCTGTGCACTTATGTCTGGGTTTTCATGTAAATCCCCCAAAAAAGCGATTCAGATGAAACTACAAACAGAACCACCCACCATAACGAGGTTGATTGAGACACTTCGTACTCAGTTTGGTGGTATCCATACTTTAGTGGTATCCATATTTTTAGGCGTGCACAGATCTGTGGTTGCCCACACTTGTTTGCTAAAAATAGGCCCAAAATGATGGAACACCACCTGAACATAGACCAGTCCAAAGTGAATCCATCTGCTTCATAAGTGAGTGGTTCCTTCAGTGAAATTGTCTGAATCGCAGTTTTGGGGAATTTACACAGAAACCCCGACGTAAGCGCTCAGTGGAGAGTGCAGGATAAATGTGAGCCGAGCCTTGTTTTTTGGTAGGCAGAATGAATAAATAGACAGCAGTACAAGAATAGTACTTATTTTTATTTTAGCGTGGATTAATTCTTCAGGTCGGTGCAATTACAGCAATGCCAGATTTATATTGTGTTTTTTTTTACTGTTATCAACCAGTAACAATTACAGATTTATATAGTTTTATATGTTTTGCTACTTTTACAGACTGAAAACATATTTTTCAAATATGAATTTGTTTTTGCATCATTATATTCTGAGAGCTGTAACATTTTACATTTTTTTTGCCAAATGAGCCATATTAGGACTTATTTTTTGCGGAACACTTTGGCGCTTTCATTTATACCATTTTTATTTACATATGACTTTTTAATCGCTTCCTATACAGTTTTTAGTAAGTCAGTATGATGAAAATGTGACATTTTTAACACTTTTTTTATTTTTTTATTTACAATGTTTACCATACGGAATAAGTAATGTGCCAGTTTTATAGAACAGGTCGTTCCAGGCACGGCGATACCAATTATGTGTATTTTTATTATTATTATTATTATTATTTTTTTTTTTTTTTTTGTTTTATCACAAACACTGGGTTTTGAGTGGTGAAATGGCTTTTAGTGATTTGTGTGCGCTTTTTTGTGTTTTTATGTTACTTTGTTGCTTATTTTATTTCACATTTTTACTTAGTTCCACAGTGGGACATGTATAATTTTTGTTTTGATTTCTGGTCTCATACACTGCATTACCCATGTACTGCAGTGCATGAAACTCTCAGAGTCTCTGTGACACAGCCTGTGAGACGAAGCTTATAGCTGGATCTCACAGGCCACCATACCCTGGAGTTATCGCAAGTAAAGTGGACACCATCAGGAATTGCGGTCGCTGGGCGATGCTATTCCCTTATTCCCGATTGCCATTTTAAAACAGTGATGAAGGAATAAGGCCCCATAATGACCATCGTTTTAATTGTATCAGTGTTAAGGGGTTAAGAAGTAGTATAAATCCACTAGAGAATGGGTCAAAAATACAAAAAGCCACTAAAAACGCGCAAAGCTACTCCAGAAAAGTGGTGAGACAACAATGATGAATCGGGGCCTTTAGGTCTAAATTCAGCAAATCCATGAAAGCATGACATCCAATACTGCAAAGAGACCTACAGTGTAAACCAAAAAATCTGGACCCCACGCTGTGCAGTAAAGTATGAAATAACAGGATATGTAATTATATAAACCATAGTAATCCTGGTAAGACATTTTCTATATCAGACTACACCTTATATGTAAGAAAAAACTACAGAAGAACATCATGATGTTTTTTAGAGTCTGGAACAGAACAAGGAACATGTGTTACTTGTGCGATTTTAATTGCATCTAATTTAAGATAAACAGCAAATAAATAGCAGACATATTTATGTGGTGAAGAATGCCGGCATTGATGGGATACATGTACAGTAACGAGAATGTGTGCGTAAGCCTGGGCAAACTTCTCATACAAATTTGCTTCAGCCACGCAAATGGTCTTTCATTGTTAATCGTTCAGAAATAACTAGACAACTTTTCCCATCCATGCTCACAATGGACGCTCCTGCCTGTGCTTATTCGTTTTGTTGTGAAGCACATTAAGAGCCAAAGTGAACTGTGAGCTTTGTGAAGGCTGACCACCTCTATTATTCCTGCTCAGACATTAGCATCCACAAGGAGAGGACCAGGAAAAACGTGTGGATTTATTTACTCTGCTCTACATGCTTTGATAATCATTTAGGGATGGTATTTATCTGCTTCAAAGGAAATTAAAAATTATAATTAAATGTTTTATCTCGTTCTTTTGTAGAAAACGTTAAGGAATTACTCTGGTCTGTATATGAAGAGGGACTCACTGTAACGTCAGTGGCTGACTTATCGATGGAACCGTTTCTAAGATATCTAAAAAACTGCAATGAGGATGCAAAAACTGTCAATATCTTACATAATTTGAGTCCTTCCTTGAGACTACTTTAAAAAGGGAACCTGTCAGATTCCCTAGGCCATACAAACCTCCAACATGTATTTATTGATCATTTTATGTATTTCCTACACGCATACCAGCTTCATCTCGCACACTGCACATGCCCAGGGAGTCAGCAGTGACGTAGGACTCAGCGGCGGTAACAATTAACTGAGTTCTTGGCCGGTAAAGCAGAGCGTACACAGAGCTTCCCTGCACATGCTCAGAGAGTCAGTAGTGACACAGGACCCAGCCAGTGGCAAGATTAGCTAAGAGCTGGCGGTAATGGTAGCATCTGGCTGTGTGCCGCATCACGGCTGACTCCTTGGCTGCTAAAGCTGGGATGCGTACAACCAGCACATTGCCATGGAGTCAATAGTGACGCAGGGCTCATCCAGCTACAAGATTTGCAAAGAGCCAGTGGTAAAGGTAACAGTTGACTGAGTCCCACATCACTGCTGCCTCCCTAACCAATAAAGCCAGGATATGTACATCTGGCTTCACTGCTCTTTAGGTACCGTCACAGTTAGCGACGCTGCAGCGATCTAGACAATGATGCCGATCGCTGCAGCGTCACTGTGTGGTCGCTGGAGAGCTGTCACACAGACAGCTCTCCAGCGACCAATGATGCCGAAGTCCCCGGGTAACCAGGGTAAACATCGGGTTACTAAGCGCAGGGCCGCGCTTAGTAACCCGATGTTTACCCTGGTTACCAGTGTAAATGTAAAAAAAAACAAACACTACATACTTACATTCCGGTGTCTGTCCCCCGGCGCTCTGCTTCCCTGCACTGTGTGAGCGCCAGCCGTAAAGCAGAGCGGTGACGTCAATGTAAGTATGTAGTGTTTGTTTTTTTACATTTACACTGGTAACCAGGGTAAATATCGGGTTACTAAGCGCGGCCCAGCGCTAAGTAACCCGATGTTTACCCTGGTTACCAGTGAAGACATCGCTGAATCGGCGTCACACACGCCAATTCAGCGATGTCTGCGGGAGATCCAGCGATGAAATAAAGTTCTGGCCTTTCTGCTCCGACCAACGATATCACAGCAGGATCCAGATCGCTGCTGCGTGTCAAACACAACGATATCGCTATCCAGGACGCTGCAACGTCACGGATCGCTAGCGATATTGTTGTTAATTTGGTCAGTGTGAAGGTACCTTTTGCCAAGGAGGCTGTGATTTACAAGGAGCCAGTGGTGACACCTTTTGTAAATCATGTAACTCACGCCCACAGGGTGTGATAATATAATTAGTGGGATGATTAGTGCGGGGAAAACAATGCCCTCATGACAAGTCACCCACTAATTAGCACTTCGAAAGCCCAGTTATAAATTGTTTTAAGGCACATTCAAAAATTCACAAAAATAGGCTTGTTAGTAAGTATATAAAGGGATTAGTAAAGCCATACTGGCAGTTTCAGGGGCTTTGGAACGCTGACAAGTTCACATTAAGTAAAGGGATATAAGTTTTGGCTAACGTCAATATTCCAGTTTCTCCCACACCTTAAAAATTGTTTTCTATTAAACTGGCCCTTAAGAATGTGCACTGATGGGCATAGTGAAAATCTCTGTACAGCACCACAGCAAGGAATAAATTGTACAAGTTTCAAAAGACTGCACAGTAAGATATGAAGGCACCCTAATCTTTTCACACACAACCTGTTAAAAAGAATGGTGTTGCTCATTCTCCGCAGTAAGTTAAAGGTCGCCTGTCACCACAAAAAAAATGTTTTATGGGGTTAACCTGCTGGTTAATAGCGTTATTACCTCGCCGGCAGTTAGCCGAACGTTGCGGAGAGAAAATGAGCTTTATTCCCCTCGCAGTGTTCCAGCTTCAATCATGGGAGCAGCGCCGGAGTGGGTTCAGTAACCGGCTGTAAATGCATCGTGTTAACTTTTTTCAGTTTAGTTTTAGGTTTCTGCATTTAGTGCAGGTAAGGGTGAGGCCTCCTTTCCTTTGATTTACATAGCTTCCAATTTGGTGTGTGCCATGTTCGGGACCCGATTGGGCTCAGCCCTTATTCACCCAGATGTCAATATGATGCATGGTAAGGTTTTAATTCAAGAGGTTATGACCATCCTGAATTTGGGTACACCTTGATGCTGGTGGGATGGCTTTTATGTTTTGTTTTAATAAAAAATGGTGTTTACTAAGTATCTACCCACTGTGATATATACATGCACTATTGATTTTATTTACAGCAGGGTGTATGTTTTTGTTTGTCTTTGGCCATTAAACAAACAAAACCAATGTGAATATGCTCCTGTTTTGTATGCATACCAACTTATACACCAGTTCATTTTTTTTGGCTTAGTGGGGCTCATACTGTATGCAGGGGGCTAAATGAGGGCTCCTATAGTGTATAGAGAGGTTATGTGAATAAAGCAGTATATGGGAACTATGTGGAGCTTAAACTCTATATAGAGGGTCTATGTGAGAGCTCATACTGTATGTAGGAACCGGTGTGTGGGCTTTTACGGCACATAGTGGGGCTACCTGTAGGCTCATACATGCCCAGTCTGTTCCTACGTTATTGAGAAATCAGTGTTTTCAAATTGATATAGAAATGAGGCTGAAGAGCTATTTGTAGAACTGAAGCCTCTGTCACTCCAGCTCTATTCCCGACCCTGTACTACCTCCTCCTGCTTGACTGATGACTCCTTTGCTTGAAATCACACCGTGTAAAAGCTGTCAGTGAAGCAGAAGGAGGTGGCGCTGGTAGGAGGGATAGAGCTGTACAGAGGCTTGACAAGACATTCAGCCTCAATTTCATACCTATTTTAAAGCTGAGTTCTTAGCAACAGAGGAACGAACTGGTTGGGTAACGGTATCACTGGATTTATGTTTGAAAGAGCTACATGTGCATGTGTCCAGGACATATAACCTGATATTACTACATATACAAAAACAGATTTATTCCAAGCAATGGCAGAGAGAGCTATAAAAGGATACTTTAGTTTCCAAAATTAGCTCTTCCTCTGTACTGGTGATAATTTGTTAGGTAGTAATCATATATTTTCATATCAGCTAATAAAGTACATCCAGTAGAGTAGATCTCAGTGCTACTAAATATAATGTCATTTTATATTAACCCCCTAACCTGTTTTCACCTGTGTTATTTTTAGTGGTAATAAATCTGAAAAGCTTCAACAGATCCCAGTGATTCCGAGACAGTTTTTTTTTCGAGACACATTGTACTTCATGCTAGTGGTAAATTTAAGCCAATATTTTTTTGCATTTATTTGTGAAAATATTGGAATTTGAGCTCGAATTTTGAAAATTTAGCAATTTAGAAAATTTTAATTTTTATGCCCTTAAACCTTAAATCATACTAAATAATTAATAAACAACATTTACCACATTTATATAACACAAGCATCATTTTTAACAATATATTTTTTTTTTTTTGGTCCGGAAGTTAAAAGAGTTAAAATTTGATCAGCCATTTCTCTATTTTCCAACAAGATTTACAAAATCAATTTTTGTATCGACGACATGATATTTGAAGTGAATTTGAGGAGCTATATGACACAAAATACCCAAAATTGATACCATTTTAAAAACTGCAACCGTCAAAGTGCTGAAAACACATTCAATAAGTTTATTAACCCTTCAGATGCTTTACATGAATTAAGCAATTTGGAAGGAAATAAAAAATATATATTTTTACCTCAAAAATGCTGACTTAGCTCAAATTTTTTCATTTTCACAAGGGTAAGAAAAGAAAACGGACAAAACAATTTGTTGCGCAATTTCTCCTGAATACGTTAATACCCTATATGTGGTGTTAAACTACTGTTTGGGAGCACGGCAGTTCTTGGAAAGGAAGGAGCACCATTTGACTTTTGGAGCACAAAATTGTCTGGAATAGATAGTGGACGCCATTTCACATTTTCAGAGCCCCTTGTGTAACTAAACAGTTGAAAACACCCGCAACTGACCCCATGTTGGAAACTACGTCTCTCAAGGAACTCATCTAGAGGTATGGCGAGCTACTCGAACCCACAGACACTTCCTAGAATTTTATAACATTGAAAATGAAAAAATAGTTTTTAGTGCAAAAATGTTTTTTCCTCAAATTTTAAATTTTCACAAGGGTAACCAGAGAAAATGGACAGTACAATTTTGTCTGAGTACACTGATACCCCATATGTGATGGAGAACTATTGATTGGGACACATCAAAACTCAAAAGGGAAGGAGCACCATTTGACTTTAAATAGATTGTCCACTACTTTTAAAATGATGGCTTATCCTTAGAATAGGTCATCAATGTCTGATCCGCCAGGGTCTGATACCTGGCATTCCCGCCAATCAGCTGTTATCAGTGTTGGGAGCATCAGTTGCCAGCTGGAAGTACTTACTTGCGGAGTTGGCTGTCTACTTGTAGTGGCTGCTGCAGGGTACTATACATCTGCCTACTATTGATTTAAATAGGAGGCGGATGTATAGTACCCCGCAACAGCTACTGCAGGTAGACGGCCAATTCCAAAAGTAAGTACTTCCAGTTGGCAGCCGCCTCTGCCATCGCAGCTGATCTGCGGGAGTGCCGGGTGTTGGACACCGGACTATCAGACATTGATCTAACTGTCTAAAAGCAGAGAGATGTTGAGGGAACACTTAGCTAATATGAATGAAGTTAAATCTCCTGGTGCAGATGAATTACATCCTAGAGTACTGAAAGAGATAATAGAGAAAATTTCACAACCACTAGCCTGAATCTTTGAAAATTCATAGAAAACAGGAGAAGTCCCAGTGCAAATGCTGTCCCTATCTTCAAAGAAGGAAACAAGGAAGAGACAGAAAATTACAGGCCAGTAAGCCTTACTTTTATACCAAGAAACATCTTTGAACAAATTATTAAACAGCATGTATGTAATACTTGGATAAGAATATTGTAATTAATGAAAGCCTGCATGGATTTGTAGCAAATAAGTCATGCCAGACTAATCCAATTTCCTTCTATGATGGAATCACTGTCTGGGTGGATCAGGGAAATGCAGTAGATATAGTATATATCGACTTAAGCAAAATATTTGATAAAGTATCTCATGCTTCCCTTATTGAAAAAATGACCAAGTATGTGATTGGCAAGGTTTCGGTTAGGTGGATTCATAACTAGCTCAGTGATTGTACTCAAAGAGTGGTAATAAATAGTTGCACATCCAATTTGAAGGTGTTTCAAGTATGGTTTCATAAAGCTCTGTCTTGGCCGCAGTGTTCTTCAATATTTTTTTAAATGATCTAGATAAGGGAACTTAAGATAAACTAATCAAATTTGCAGACGATCCAAAACTAGGAGGGATAGCTAAAGGTACCTTCACACTCAGCGACGCTGCAGCGATACCGACAATGATCCCGATCGCTGCAGCGTCGCTGTTTGGTCGCTGGAGAGCTGTCACACAGACAGCTCTCCAGCGACCAACGATCCCGAGGTCCCCGGTAACCAGGGTAAACATCGGGTTACTAAGCGCACTGCACTGCACTAAGCGCACTGCACTGTCAGCGCCGGTCAGCCGGAAAGCAGAGCGGTGACGTCACCGCTGTGCTTTCCAGCTGGCCGGCACTGACACAGGATGCAGGAGGAGTGCAGAGAAGCACAGCGCCGGGGACAGACAGCTGAAGGTAAGTATGTAGTGTTTGTTTTTTTAACGTTTACACTGGTAACCAGGGTAAACATCAGGTTACTAAGCGCGGCCCTGTGCTTAGTAACCCGATGTTTACCCTGGTTACCAGTGAAGACATCGCTGGATCAGCGTCACACAGGCTGATCCAGCGATGTCAGCGGGAGATCCAGCGACAAAATAAAGTTCTGGACTTTCCTCAGCGACCAACGATCTCCCAGCAGGGGCCTGATCGTTGTTCGCTGTCACACATAACGATTTCCTTAACGATATCGTTGCTATGTCACAAAAAGCAACGATATCGTTAACGATATCGTTATGTGTGAAGGTACCTTAACACTAGAGAAGACAGAGAAAGGATTCAGAAGGACCTAGATAAGCTTGAACAATGAGCAGCGACTAATAGAATGGTATGTAACAGGGAGAAATGCAAGATCCTACATCTTGTCAAGAAAATAAAAATTATATTCACAGAATGGGGGGAACAGAACTAAGCAACAGCACGTGTGAAAAACACTTGAGTATACTAATAGATCACAGACTGCACATGAGTCAACAATGTGATGCAGCAGTGAAAAAGGCAAACACAGTTCTGTGATGTATTAAGAGAAGCATAATATCTAGATCACTTGAAGTAATTATTCTCCTCTACTCTTTCTTGGTCAGACTTCATCTCGAATACTGTGTCCAGTTTTGGGCACCTTATTTTAAAAAATACATACAAGCCCTGGAGTAGGTTCAGACATGAGCTACCAGAATGGTGAGCAGACTGCAAAGTATGTCCTACGAGGAACAGTTAAAGGATCTGGGAATATCTAGCTTGCAAAAAAGAAGGCTAAGAGGAGACTTAATAGCTGTCTACAAATATTTGAAGGGATGTCACAGTGTAAACAGATCATCCTTATTCTCATTTGCACACGGAAATATGAGAAGCAATGAAAGGACAACTGAATAGGTGAACAGGTAACAGGGCCATGGACACCTAAGGCTTATTGATGGTATAACTTTTGCTCCCCATACACATTTGGTTAAAGAAGAGCATAGCCAAACAAGGAAAAAAAAAACTATTCCAAGGAGAATCTGTGAAATATATACTGAAACAACTCTATTGGAGAGTACAGCATAAATTTGTGCAGTTTTTTATTTACAAATGTATACATCTGAAGTGTTGATTGATGGAAAGAATCTGAAAAGGACATCAATCAGATTAAACACATAGCACCAAAGCATCAATATTGATAAACCTATCCTATTATTTCTTGATTGACGATTTGAAAGCCTCCAAAACGACTTTTTTTTAATGGAACCTACAAATTTGGTTGCTAACGTTTAAGCAGCATTATTTAGGGTATGTGCACACGATGCAGATTTAGTGCAGAACTGCAGCAGATTTTTCTGCTGCAGAAACGCTGCAGAACTGCACTGTGATTTACAGTACAATGTAAATCAATGTGAAAAGAAAAAAGCTGTGCACATGGTGCAGAAAAATCTGCGCAGAAACGCTGCAGATTTCAAAGAAGTGCACGTCGCTTCTTTTGTGCAGTTCTGCAGCGTTTCTGCAGCAGATTTTTCTTCACCATGTGCACAGCTTTTTTCTTTTCACATTGATTTACATCAGTGGTCACCAACTCCAGGCCTCGAGGGCCGCCAACAGTGCAGGTTTTCAGGATTTCCTTAGAATTGCCCAGGGGATGGAATCATCACCTGTGCAGATGATCACATTACCACAGATGCAATACTAAAGAAATCCTGAAAACCTGCACTGTTGGCGGCCCTCGAGGCCTGGAGTTGGGGACCCCTGATTTACATTGTACTGCACAGAAACTGCATAGAAACTGCATAGAAACTGCATAGAAACTGCACAGAAACTGCACAGAAACTGCATAGAAACTGCACAGAAACTGCGCAGAAACTGCATAGAAACTGCATAGAAACTGCACAGAAACTGCATCAAATCTGCAGATGCAGATTTAGTGCAGAAAATTCTGCACCACATTTCCTACGTGTGCACATAGCCTTAGCCAATAGGTCAACCATTCCCTGACCCTAAATAAGTTTTGATGTGCACCAAAACTGTGGTGGAAAAAATAAAAAAATGTAAGTGCACGCTTCATTTGTGCAAAGGATGCTTTTGCCATTTGTCTGAAAAGAGAGTAAGACTGAGTAGTAGTGAGGGATCTTCTAGTGAGTAGTGACCCAATAAATTTACCATAATTTACTCTAGAAATTGGCATAAACTGTAGAGCAAATGACTTAGCTTGACTTATTTCTATTATTTTTATGGCATTTTTTTTTACCATGCCAGTAGTTCCATAGTTGGGGTTCTTAACAATTTTTTGGTGCTGCTTTTTATGCATACAGTTTTTGTCATGCTTGTTTTCTTTAACAGATGCCTATGTGAACAAGCTGAAAAAAAACCACACCCACACCAACAGACCAAGAGTCTGAAAAAATGCCATTAAAAACTGTGTGTAATATTCTCTTATTGATACAGCTAACTACAGAATTAGAGAAACACCTCTCTGTGTTTGCTTATGACAGCAGACATGCCAGGCAAGCATTCCTCCAGCATTGCTTAGACATGAAGGCTAACAGTACTTATATTTGGATTCTGTACTTTAGGAAACGTCTATGATCTCACCAGCTACCTACTGTGAGATCTTTTGGAACACCTGGAGTGGACCCACAGATCCATGACAACGAACCTCCCAAGGGTGAGCTGACCAGGTAGACCACCCCCTATACAGGGAGCGGTAGGGGCAGACCCAAGGGAGACTATTGCCGCAGAAGCTGGAACCCGGAGACAGGTAGTAGGAGGTACAAAATAGAGAAGCTGGGCATAGGACGGACAGAGCGGGGTAAGATGAAGTACAGTTTGGTAAGAGCTGAGTACAGGCGAGACCAAAGGAGCACTGGGAAGGGGAAGACACAAAGGAAGCAGGACAGGACAGAGACACCAGACTAACAGAGTACGGAACGGACACTGGGAAGGCTGGACTGAATGAGGAGACATGGAAGCTGGGGAAAGGCAGAGAAGCTGAACTGGCTGGACAGAGCGGAGACTCAGAACAGGCAGTGCAAAGACAAAGGTGGACCTGAGTCACAGAAGCACAAATGACAGACAGGCAAGGAGCAGAGGAAGGAATCGCCTTAAATACATGGAGTGCCGAAGAACTTCCGGGTCACGGTTCTCCAGGATCACAGACAGGAGATACAGGAGCGCCTGTAAATCAGAAAGAGGAAGTGCTGGAGTGGGCGGTGCACACGCACACCTGACAAGAAGCAGGGGGCGCAGAAGAATGAAGGAGAGGACATGCGCCTGCAGGAGGAGTGCGCCGCAGCGAGCAAGTAAGAGCAGGAGGAGCAGCGGTGGTCCCGGCAGCAGGCACGGCCGCAGAAGGAGCGACCTATATTGGATGTTTCATGTGACAGCTCAAGCTGTACCTACGTATTTAGACTCTTATAAATCTAAATTTGTTAATTAGTAGGCATGAGCAGACCCACGGATGTTCGGGTTCAGCAGGTTTGGATGGACTTTTTTTTTAAAGTCCAGTTCGGGAACCAAGCTTGACCCCGGACTCAAGACCCCATAAAAGTCAATAGGGACCCGGACTTCAGTGCTGTAAAATGGCTGTAAAATGGTCAGGATAAAGGCAAAGGGGATGTAAAAGGAAACAAAATGAGGGTAAAAGCAGGACAATTGGCATGCAAAAAAACATGGCTAGGGAAATTACTTACAGGCAATGGCAATCATGGTAACATAGGAAGTAAATTAATTACATAAACATTTTAACAGTGCCCCTACAGAGAGACTAAGGCTTTTTACCGCCAGTCCAGTTAAATATTTCACTCATAGAGCATGGGGCAGAGTACCCCCACAGAAGTAGATTACAAATTTCACCCACAGAGAATGATATAACCCGAATCGTTAGGAGGGTTATATATGGCTTCTCCAGGCCATAGTAAAACCCACCTATTAAAGGGTTAAGCTTGGTGGGAATAGTTCTCCCACCAAGCTTTCCTGGTATTTTGGATATACAGGGATTGGTGGATGTGGCTAGCCTGTCAGCAGCATTTCACTGGGCGAAGTATAGCCTCCAGCAACGGCCATTGATAGGGCAATCTATTTGTAAATACAGGAGGGCTGGGGGGAATAAGAAGAGGCAGCGATGGGGGGTTTTGCTATTCCCCATCGCTGCCAGAATGAAGTGCTGCCCAGCTGCTGTACCTGCTATGGAAGCCGCCCTGGATGAGCTCCGTGTGAATCTTGGAGAAAAAGCTGCCCTTGTATGCTTGCAGTGCTGCCTGCAGGATCCAGAGGACGATGTTTCTAGACCGAGCACTGGATACAGAGTGAGCGGTGAGCAGGAAGAGCTCAAAAATGACATCAGCCGGAGAAGCGCTGGAAGCTACGCTGACATCTTCCTGGGGTGTGGGCATGCACACTAGATCCCAGAATAAAAGGAGAGAGTGTTATACTCTACTTCCACTGTGTGCGGTCAACAGAGCTCTGGCAGATTGGGGGGACATAGGGGGTCATCTGACACCCCACATAAAGAAAGGATTAGGCTGGCCCCAGTTGACCACCAGCCGGAAATGGCAGTTTCTGGTCCTGGGCCTGCCAGTCCTCCAGCTGAAGGACCAGCCGAGGGAGAGGTCTTCAGGCGGGAGCATGTCCACGACAGCTTATCTGAAGTTAGAGAGTGTGAGCCTCAATCTGCACACACCTCACACACCTTACATAAATTGTAACAGGAACTAGGATCACTCAGGGATTTAGTCCAGCCCCCCAACTAACACCACATGCTCAGCCAGTGTATCCTCCATTGCCTCAGGTATGGAAACACCTGAACGATGGCCTGGAGGATGAACAGAGAGATTACAGGTCTTCAATTACTCCCATTGCATCTGGTGTTAAAGGAGTGGGAGAGGACTGTTACAAGGAAGCTCTAATTTGTACAGTTTCTCCCTTAGGGTATCATTTATCTGCAGCTATTACAAATAAAATCTGGAATAATTAATTTATTGTTATCCTGTCCTTGCTGCCAGTCTCTAAGGAATTTTTAGCGAGGTTGGACAAGGACGAGGTTAGGCGTAGACCTATTGCTAGGTCCTTTAACCCCTTTCTGCCATCTGACGTACGGTCACGATCCCCTCTCGCACCATTAACCTCCGGAACACTGCGATCAAAGATGATCACAGATTTCTGGTGGCATAGGGAAGCGTTGCGCAGGGAGGGAGCTCCATGCATGCCACCCTGAGACCCTCGGAACAGCGAATTGTTCTGAGTGTCTCCTCCATTCTCCTCCCTGCAGGCCCCGGATCCAAAATGGCCACGGGGGGCCTTCCGGATCCTCCAGGGAGGTGGCTTGCAAGCTCCCGCTAAGAGCAGGCGCCAGCAAGCCTCCTGCACTGCCTGTTAGATCTCTGATCTGACACAGTGCTTTGCAAAGTGTCAGATCAGTGATCTAATACTATACAATGATGTCCCACCCTGGGACAATGTAAAAAAGTAAAAAAAAAATAACAAGGTTAGAAAAAAAAACCTAAATAAAGAAAAATATATATATATTGTTCCAATAAATAAATTTATTTATGTAAATAAAAAAAACAATAAAAGTACACATATTTAGTATCGCCACGTCTGTAACGAACAGACCAAAAAAACTGCCCCACTATTTAACCCCTTCAGTAAAATAAAAAACGAGGCAAAAAACAATGCTTTATCATCTTAATGCCAAACAAAAAGTGGGATAACACGCGATCAAAAATACGGATATAAATAAAAATGGTACCACTGAAAATGTCATCTTGTCCCGCAACAAACGAGCCACCATACAGCATCATCAGCAAAAAAATAAAAAAGTTATAGCCCTCAGAATAAAGCGATGCAAAAATAATTATTTTTTCTATAAAATAGTTTTTATTGTTTAAAAGCGCCAAAACATAAAAAAAGATATAAATGAGGTATCGCTGTAATCGTACTGACCCAAAGAATACAACTGCTTTATCAGTTTTACCAAATGCGGAATGGTATAGACGCCCCCCCCCCCCCAAAAGAAATTCATGAATTGCTGGTTTTTGTTCATTCTGCCTAACAAAAATCGGAATAATAAACAATCATGTCGGAAAGGGGTTAAACAGAATTAAGTTGATATAAATATTGTGCTGTAAAAAATACAAAATAATGCAGCAAACATAAAAATTAAAGAAGTCAGGACACAGGGGCAGACATACAGCATGCGCAGCCGGTGCAGCCGCACCGGGGCCCGGAGCTGGAGGGAGGCCTCTGCAGGGTGGCTAGCACTGAGGGCAATATGGCCAGTTTCTCTGGCCCAGAGGTTTCAGGTGGCCCCTGGCCAGATAGCATTCATGAGAGGTGGGCAGTGAGCGATCCCTGCTGTTCTGCCTACAGGAGGAAATAGCAGCAGAGTGGAGCGGCAGGAATCTGTCCTCTGCTTCCTGCCCAAACTGTCTGTGTGACAGCTGCGCAGCTGGAGGATGTTAGCATTCAGTGCACATATGTGTCAGATAGAATGCTGCAGGTGACGAAGATGCTGCAGCTGAGGGGAACATGCGGAGAGGTGAGTGGTGGTGTGTGTGTTTGTGTGTATGTAGGCAATTGGGGGTGTTGAAAGAGGTGGGGAGAAGGCAATAATGGGACGGTGAGGGAGAACAACAAATGGGATGGTGGAGAGGGCAATGATGTAGGTGTTGGGGGACAAAAACAATTTGGGTGGTGGGGACAACAACAATTGGGGTGGTGAAGAGGGCAATGATGGAGATGTTGGGGGAGAAAATGATTGGGGTAGTGGGGGGAACAATGATTGGGGTGGTGGAGGAGAATAATGATTGGGATGTGGAGAGGGCAACGATGGAGGTTGTGGAGAGGGCAATGATGGAGGTGGTGGAAAGGGCAATGATGGAGGTGATGGAGAAGGCAATGATAGGATGTGGGGGGAGGAGTACAATGAAGGATGTGGGGGATTGGGATGGGAGAAAGGGGGACTTGCAGTGGGTATGGAAAGTATTCAGACCCCTTTAAATTTTTCACTCTTTGCTTCATTGTAGCCATTTGGTAAATTCAAAAAAGTTAATTTTTTTCTCATTAATGTGCACTCTGCACCCCATCTTGACTGAAAAACACAGAGATATAGAAATTTTTGCAAATATAATAAAAAGAAAAACTGAAAATATCACATGGTCATAAGTATTCATAACCTTTGCTCAGGCACGCATTTTTAAGTCACATACTGTTCATTTCCTTGTGATCCTCCTTGAGATGGTTGTACTCCTTCATTGGATTCCAGCTGTGTTTAATTAAACTGATAGGACTTGATTTGCAAAGGTACACACCTGTCTATGTAAGACCTCACAGCTCACAGTGCATGTCAAACCAAATGAGAATCATGAGGTCAAGGAGCTCAGAGACAGAATTGTGGCAAGGCACAGATCTGGCCAAGGTTACAACAGAATTTCTGCAGTACTCAAGGTTCCTAAGAACACAGTGGCCTCCATAATCCTTAAATGGAAGAAGCTTGGGACCACCAGAAGTCTTCCTAAACCTGGCCGTCCAGCCAAACTGAGCAATTGTGGGAGAAGAGCCTCGGTGAGAGATGTAAATAAGAACCCCAAGATCACTGTGGCTGAGCTCCAGAGATGCAGTAAGGAGATGGGAGAAAGTTCCACAAAATCAACTATCACTGCAGCCCTCCACCAGTCGGGCCTTTATGGCAGAGTGGCCCAACAGAAGCCTGTCCTCAGGGCAAGACATATGAAAGCCTGCATAGAGTTTGCTAAAAAACATATGAAGGACTCCCATACTATGAGAAATAAGATTATCTGGTCTGATGAGACAAAGATAGACCTTTTTGGTGATAATTCTAAGAGTTATGTGTGGAGAAAACCAAGCACTGCCCATCGGCTGCCCAATACAATCCCAACAGTGAAACATGGTGGTGGCAGCATCATGCTATGGGGTTTTTTCAGCTGCAGGAACATGACGACTGGTTGTCATTGAAGGAAACATAAATGCGGCCAAGTACAGAGATATCATGGATGAAAACCTCTTCCAGAGTGCTCTGGACCTCAGACTTGGCCAAAGGTTCACCTTCCAACAAGACAATGACCCTAAGCACACAGCAAAAATAACAAAAGAGTGGCTTCAGAACACCTCTGTGACCTTTCTTTGACTGGCCCAGCCAGAGCCCTGACCTAAACCCAATTGAGCATCTCTGGAGAGACCTGAAAATGGCTGTCCACCAACGTTCACCATCCAACCTGACAGAACTGGAGAGGATTTACAAGGAAGAATGGCAGAGGATCCCCAAATCCAGGTGTGAAAAACTTGAAGACTCATGGCTGTACTGCTCAAAAGGTGCTTCTACTCAATACTGAGCAAAGGGTCTGAATACTTATGACCATGTGATATTTCAATTTTTCTTTTTTAATAAATTTACAAAAATTACTATATTTCAGTTTTTTTCAGTCAAGATGAGGTGCAGAGTGTACATTAATGCAAAAAAATGACTTTTTTGAATTTACCAAATGGCTGCAATGAAACAAAGATTGAAAAATGTACATGGATATGAATACTTACTGTACCCACTTTATAATGGATTTACCAACAGGGGAACGTTAGAGATGAATATAAAAAGAATTGGGTGGTGGAGGACGGTGCTAATCCCCTGATAGTGTCCTCCTCCATCTCACAATTCATTGTGATGCTATCGGAGACTTAAAATTTATTGGGGAGTGAGAGAGGAGGTGATAAGGTGCAAAGAGTTTTATAGGTCCATTCACACATACATGAAAATCACGGCTATAAGAATGTGAACCGTGAGGGTCAGAGAATGTTCTGTTCTGATCCAATTTTGAGGATCACAACAGGACATGCTCAATGCATCAGTAAAAGCTCACAGCACACCGACACTACACACAGATGCAGGAATGTAGTCTTATTATTTATCGCACAGTCTCTTAGTATACAGTGTACTCACTTATCATGTATAGCACAGTCCCTTAGTATATAGTGTACTCACTTATTATGTATAGCAGAGTCCTTTATTAAGAAAGTGATAGACAGAAAATCTATATCACTTTCTGTGTAGCAGTTGGATCAAACCATTTCAGGTGTTGATTTTTCTTAAAAGGAATACATCTTTAGAAAATAACCTATCATTTAAAGCAATATTTTGTGTTACGCGGGATTTATAAGAAATTTTAGAACTGTTTTCTTTTCATATTCCTATCTTTGTTTAAAAAAACTTGCTAATAGTGCAATTTTTACAGTAGGCACTTTAGCTATTTTAGTACTTTCCTTTTTTAGTACTTTCAGGAAGACTTTTTAGCAGGCTACTTACAGGGAGAATTACATTGATAGGGAGCACATCTACACACAGCTGATAACACAGGATCCACCAATCACAATAGGTGATGTCACAGCTCCCCCATCACAATGATCTTTGCTCATGCTCATTAGATGATTTAATGCTAAAGATAGGATCACATCATGTAGTCAATGTGCATGTGGACTTCCTGAAACAGCAAGAGTCTCAAAAATCTCAATCAACAATGTGAAAATATCAAGAATTCTAATTTTTATATTTAATAAAGATTATGATTTAAAAAAATGTCCAAAAAATAATACAGTTAACTCAAAAAACCTTCCTTAAACAATAGGGTCCTTTCTGAAAACACCTCTTAAGGAGTGTTTTTACCTTTCAGCATTCTGCATATCATGTGTTCCTGTGTTCAAAGTAATCAATAAAGATGGTACTCACGCTCTCCCGCAAAAGAGCAGCATCTCCGACACTTTTCCAGTGATTGTCTACCGGCTGCAGATGGGAATGTTATATCTGCAGCCAGTCACTTACTTCAGAGGCTCTTCCGACATATGGTCCAAGCTCAGTGATCGGCTGCAGATCCTTCAACAGGTCATGAATTTAATTTTCAAAAATGATGCATTTAAAGAGATTCTCAATAACAGTATTCCTTAGAGAGTCCTTCAAGGCAAGCATTTTGTCTCTCTGCCGGCAAAAAATAATTGTTCACGTTATATTCAGGGATGTGAATAAAGAAAGCTGACAAGGAATGTGTTTGGTGTCAGAAAGGATTTCAATAAGCCACTTTGGCTAGGACAAAAAAACTGAACAAACACTTAGATGCAGTTCTGGTTATATTTATGGTCTGCATAATAATTAATAAATTAATGTAGGGAGGAAAACTCCAAAATTATGCTGCCACTGAAATCCAAGGTGGACATAGTTTTATCACTGAGCCATCAACCGCACCATGTGGTTTTACACTAAGGCCCAGTGAACTAGAGAACAGGAGAAAACGTAAAAATTACGTTCCAGTTTTCTCTTTCAAAGATTGATCTTTGCTGGATCACAGCACCCAAATGTGCCAGGAAGTGAAGGAACTGCTGTCACATATGCTGGAGTGATATGGGATAGCTAAAGCCCCTGGGCTGCACCCATTGTGTAGATTCAGAAGAAGGACAGGGCGCTGAGGTTTTGTGTAGATCATCGAAAACTGAATGCCTGCACCGTGTGGGACTCTAACCCTCAAACCTGGATAGAGGAATGCCTGTCTGCCTTGGATAAGGCCAAATACTACTTGTCTCTTGATCTGGACAGTAGCTACTGGCAGGTTCCAGTGTCTGCGGAGGAATGTTTCAGCGCTTGTTGGAAAGATGCCTTGGGGACCTGAACTTTGAAGCACCCTTGATATATCTAAATTACATCATAATATACTCACAAAGGTGTTGGAGCGGCTTCAAAGGTGCGGCTAAAGGTCAAACCTAGGAAGTACCACTTGTTCCAGGGGGAAATTGAATAATTGGGGAACGCATTTTCCAGTTCCAGAGTCTATCCCACCACAGAGAAAGTGGCCGCAGTGCAAAAATGGCCTACTCCTACCACCCCAAAAGAGCTGAGAGCGTTCTTGAGACTGGCTAGGCATTACCGCAAATTTATGGCAGCACCACTCACTGAGTTGCTAAGAGGAACAGCAGGAGAAACCAAGCGACAGCCAATACAGTGGGGCCCCATGCAAGAACAACCTTTCTAAACTGTGAAGATGGCATTGACCGGGTGCCCCCTTCTTAGCCTATGCTTATTTCTTCCAGCCCTTCATGCTGTATACCAATGAAAGCCTATATGGACTGGGGGCAGTGCTGGCTCAGGTACAAGAGGGAAGTGAAATGGTGATCACGTACACCAGCCGGTCACTAAGGAAAACCGAAAAGAATTACAGTTAATTCAAGCTGGAGTTGCTGGCGCTGGTGTGGGCTGGTGTGGGCTATGACTGAAAGTTTGCAGAATACTTGACGGGGTTGAAAATACACGTGCGGACTGAAAACAATCCCCTTGACCACCGGGAAAATGAGATGCTGGGTTCATTGGAGCAGAGATGGGTCGCAAGAATGTCCAAATATAGGTATAATATCTTCTATTGGTCCAAATCAGAGAATACATATGCAGAAGCTCTGTCCCAGATCACCTAAGTGGGTCCAAAGAAAGATACAGATGAAGAACTCTAAGGCAATAAAATCCCAGATTTCAAGCAGCTTACGGCCCACAAGAGTCCAGGGAAGAACCCAGGTTCTGGGCAGTCCCAGAGATAAGTGGGTGCAACTGTAGCAGTCTGACCCCAAATTATCAGAGCTGGGTCACCCTAGGACAGAAACCGGGCATAGAGGCAAGGACCGCTCTACGTGCAAGAACCCTGCAGATCTTGGGCCAGTGGAAGAGGCTCTTCATGAAAGACATGTTTCTGTATTGAAGGATCCAATTACCTCAAGAATTTGGCAAGTGGTAGTCCCGCAAGGGTTGGTGGCCATGAAAGCTCCTGAGAAGGGTGCCCACTTCAGTATTGAGAAAACCTACTGATGGCAGCAGCAGCTAGTGAATTGACTTCAACTGAGACAGGTGGTTGAAGAGGCCTGCAGAAGATGTCGCTAGCGTCAGCTGACCAAACCCCCAGAGCAAAGGGCCCCTATCCAAGCTATCTGGACCTCCATGCTCTTGGAGGTGTTGATGATTGACTACCTGATGATCGGGAAGTCCCAGAATGGATACAAATATTGCTTGGTGATGACCGATCACTTCACTAAGTTCGCTCAACTCAGGACCAAACAGAGGAGGCAACGGCGAGAGCCATATGTTGGGACTAAATTTGTGTATGTGGGTGCCCGATGAGGATTCATTCAGATAAAGGAGCCTGTTTACAGGGAAGGGTAATGGAGAGTTGCACCAGATAAGTCTCGAACTAAACCATACCGCCCGCTGGGCAACAGAGCCTGTGAATGCTTCAATAGGACCTTGTTGCAAATGTTGAGAACATATGAAAAAAACAAAAAGTTGAAGTGGCCCAAATTCTTCTCCAAGTTGGTGTGGCTGTAGAATAATTGAGTCCACACAACTACTAGATAATCACTTATACAGCTCTGGCCACTGCAAAATGTTCAGTTTATCTATTTCTCTTTCTAGGTATATTTTTGAGTAAAATGTAAATTGTTCTTATAGTCTATAAACTTCTGACAACATGACTCCGAATTTCCTAGCAATAAATTTTGTATTGCTAGGAAATGGTCAAAATGAAAAAAAGCAGTGCTTTCAGACCTCAAAAAATGCAAAGAAAGCAAGTTCATAATCATTTCATCATCAACAATACTAATGTTTTAACTCAGGAAGAGTTCAGAAATCAATATTTTGTGGAATATTCATGTTTTTTAATCACAGCTTTCATGCATCTTGGCATGCTTTCCACCAGTCTTTCACACTGCTTCTGGCCCCAAAATTTAAGCAGTTCTTCTTTGTTTGATGGCTTGTGACTATCCACCATCCTCTTGATTACATTTTAGAGGTTTAAAATGGGGTTCAGGTCTGGAGATTGGGCTGCCCATGAAAGGGTTTTGAAGTGGTGGTCTCTTAATTTTTGCTAGAGCTGCATATGCTGCTGTTCAGGCTTAGTGGTCGAGAGATTACCAAGTTAGAGTTGGAGCCGGAAGACAATTGTCTGGGGAGTAGTCCAAACACAAGGTCAGCGAACACAGACACAGACCCCAGATGAGGTGGCTAGTAGAGCAGAAGTTTCAGGAAGTGGAGCATTCAGACAGATCCCCAACACAGTCAGAACCGGATGCTGGTGCAAGCCAAATGGCCTAAGAACAAACTGGACTATTGCTGGGAGGCAGTGCCCTACCAAGTAGTGACGAAAAGGCTCTGACTCGAGTATTGCATCGAAATATGCTCCGTCCCTGCTTTTCTGAAGTGGAGGGGGGGTCACAGAAATGAGTCCCCTGGAGAACCCACCTAATGCCACCCATTAAAGCTGTGGGTGATAAAGAAAAATGGGTTACTGTGCTTATGAGTCCGCAAGAGTTGTCCATACCACTCTCGAAGGGGGCAGAGAATGGGCCGTGAGACGACCTGCGGACCCAGGTGGCTAAAACTCCGGAGGCTCAAGAGGCACCCTTAAAAGAAGAATCACAAAGAACCAAACTCGCTAGTGCTAGCATTCCCCCCAACTGAAAAGCTCAAGATCAATTAGTTTGGGAACAGATTAAGCAGAAGACCAGAGAGTGCACTCAACTTCTGGCAGAAACTGGCCTATCTTCGAGGAAGCTCCAACCCTACAGGGATTCTAATAGAGACTAGAGACTTCTAGGATAAGAATTCACTATTTATCCTGCATTGTATATTTTGTCTGTGATTACCCCGTTTTGTATTGTTTAACCGTTGCTAAAGCTACCGCAATTTCCTACCACACTAGGTAAATAAACAGTTTTATTGGTTAATTCTACCTTGTTCCTGGCTGCATGTTGCATCCGGTCACCTTATAACACTGTGCTGACAGAGTCCCTTTAATTCTGGTCAATATTAAGTAATACAATTAATATAAAATTATAATTAATATGTTAATATTAATATTGAGCAGAATTAATTTCAGCCTATTGGTTTGACCTCCACAACAGTCACGGTCTCATGTGGCCTCTAGAGAAAATTAATTTCTCACCCCTGTTTTAAGGGGTTGTCCAGTTTATCGCACATCCACAAAATTGTTGATAAGCCACTGACTACTGGGACTCTAATCTATGAGAGCACGGGTCCCAACTCCCCCATTTGAATGGAGAGTTGGTGAAGCTTGCTCACTGCTGTTCTATTCAAAGCTTTTGGAGTTCATGGAGATAGCTGAGAACTGTAATGGCTACTGTATTTCCTCCTGTCCCATAGACCTTGAATGCACTACAAGTTTTACTCCGCAATGCATAGAGAGCAATCTGCATAATGTTTGTTTAGGATCTGTCTAAATTTGTGACCTTATTATCCCTGCTTCTTCCTTCAAATAACTTGACAATTACTTATTTGATTTATTTTGCCTGTATTTTATTACTGAACTAAGAAGTACATTGTAGCCTGATTTCTGTGTGATCATTGTGTTTTCTAATAGAATGCTTGGGATCAGGTCTCAATATTTCCTGTTCCTCTGTCACCAGATCTATTGCAATACACTTTGAGACTGGGAAAAGGCATCACTGAATGGTTCAGTTATCCACCTAGCTGGTCTTTTACACTTGTTTGTGGTGATAAAATATCTTGCATGTAGAAACTTTATTTTAAAGGGGAAATACACCAAAATGAAATGTTTAAAACTTTATGGACTAATTTGTTAAAACATGTAAAGACAGAAATATAGTAATAAAATACCCTACAGTAAATAAATAAATAGTATAGTGCACAAAAATAATATATGGTATTTAACCCCTTCATGACCATGGGATTTTTCGTTTTTCCGTGTTCGTTTTTCTCTCCCCTCCTTCCCAGAGCCATAACATTTTTATTTTTCCGTCAATTTGGCCATGTGAGGGCTTATTTTTTGCGGGACGAGTTGTACTTTTGAACGACATCATTGGTTTTAGCATGTCATGTACTAGAAAACGGGAAAAAATTTCCAAGTGCGGTGATATTGCAAAAAAAGTGCAGTCCCACACTTGTTTTTTGTTTGTTTTTTTTGCTAGGTTCACTAAATGCTAAAACCGACTTGACATTATGATTCTCCAGGTCAGTACGAGTTCGTAGACACCTAATATGACTAGGTTATTTTTTATCTAAGTGGTGAAAAAAAATTCCAAACTTTGCTAAAAAAAAAAAATCCGCCATTTTCCGATACTCGTAGTGTCTCCATTTTTCATGATCTGGGGTCGGTTGAGGGCTTATTTTTTGCGTGCCAAGATGACGTTTTTAATGATAGCATTTCGGTGCAGATACGTTCTTTTGATCGCCTGTTATTGCATTTTAATGCAATGTCGCGGCGACCAAAAAAACGTAATTCTGGTGTTTTGAATTTTTTTCCCGCTACGCTGTTTAGGGATCAGGTTAATGCTTTTTTTTAATTGATAGATCGGGCGATTCTGAGCGTGGCAATACCAAATATGTGTAGATTTGATATTTTTTTAATTGATTTATTTTGATTGGGGTGATTTAAACTTTTATATTTTTTTTATTTTTTTAACATTTTTTTCAACTTTTTTTTTTACTTTTGCCATGCTTTAATAGCCTCCATGGGAGGCTAGAAGCAGGCACAACGCGATCGCCTCTGCTACATAGCAGCGATCTGCTGATCGCTGCTATGTAGCAGAAATGCAGGTGTGCTGTGAGCGCCGACCACAGGGTGGCGCCCACAGCCACCGGCGATCAGTAACCATAGAGGTCTCAAGGACCTCTATGGTTACAATGGAGACGCATCGCCGACCCCCGATCATGTGACGGGGTCAGCGATGCCGTCATTTCCGGCCGCCCGGCCGGAAGCGGTAGTTAAATGCCGCTGTCTGCGTTTGACAGCGACATTTAACTAGTTAATAGGTGCGGGCAGATCGCGATTCTGCCCACGCCTATTACGGGCACATGTCAGCTGTTCAAAACAGCTGACATGTCCCGGCTTTGATGCGGGCTCACCGCGGAGCCCTGCATCAAAGCAGGGGATCTGACCTTGGACGTACTATCCCGTCCAAGGTCAGATAGGGGTTAATTAACGTGTTTTTGATTTTAAAAAAATGCGAAAGCCATAACGCCTTGTCACGGCAACAGTAATTGGGAAGGTCCTAACTCTAATATTAGAAACCTTACCGCTGCATATAAAAGGTGTGGCCTGTCATTGTATTTAACTGTCAAAAAAGAATGATGTGCACTCTGTAAACTGAAGTAGAAAGGTGCAGGCTGAACAAATAGTCCCAATGTTTATGGAAAAACAGCCGCACTCAGGTAGTTTGAAGATTATGCAAAAAGTATTATTTCTTTATTTGTGTGTACAGACATCACAAGGTGCTTAATGACGTATATGAGTTTTGCGGACAATAGAGTTAACGTTTCGACCAGGGATGGTCTTTGTCAAAACCTCACTTGCAGTAAGAGTAAAGGATGTAGAAGGAGAAAAGAATCAGTCCGATATGGGCGGTGCCTGTAGGAACATTGGAAAGCTATGTCCGTTTCTTAATTATGCCGGATGGGTATTTTCCGTAGGCCAGGGGACATAGGCTATTGTTCTTATGAGTCCAAACATTGATTCTTAATTGATTATTGTGTTGCTATCCTTGGAGGAGGATAGGGATGCAGGGTAATTGAACAATTGATGTTTGCCAATATGTTGATTACCCTTGGTAAAAATCCATGTAGCTTGTAGACCTGCAAACAGTGAAGGACAAACTATGATTAAAGGGACACTGTCACCTGAATTTGGAGGGAACAATCTTCAGCCATGGAGGCGGGGTTTTGGGGTTTTTGATTCACCCTTTCCTTACCCGCTGGCTGCATGCTGGCTGCAATATTGGATTGAAGTTCATTCTCTGTCCTCCGTAGTACATGCCTGCACAAGGAAATCTTGCCTTGCACAAGCGTGTACTATGGAGGACAGAGAATGAACTTCAATCCAATATTGCAGCCAGCATGCAGCCAGCGGGTAAGGAAAGGGTGAATCAAAAACCCCAAAACCCCGCCTCCATGGCTGAAGATTGTTCCCTCCAAATCCAGGTGACAGTGTCCCTTTAATACTGCTGGTCAGCTCTGCTCAGTTCAACTGGAAGTTGTACAAAAAATCTCAGGTCTGCTATATCGCTGAGTCAACTCTGCAGTAATTGTGCCAGTACTGCAATGAACTGCATGACAAACTAAGGTTTGCTACTGCGCAAAGTCAGCACTGCTCTGCCACTGCCAGCTCATCATTGAATGTTGCAAACTCAACTCTGCTACTTAGCTGAATCAATTCTACATAGCTGATCCAGTCCTATTTAGAACCTCCTGTGTTACTTAGGCCTGCTACATAGGCTCCTCATTGCTGAGTCTCCTCTTCATTCTTATGAACCACAAATCTGCATGACTGTTACAATTTTCTCAACTCTGCTTCATCAGATCCCATGATCTCCGTTTGCTCCTCCTGTTGCCGTTCTGCCAACAGAGCGGTTATCTATTCATGCTGCATAACAACTGCTTATTCTCCTTAAGAGCCGGAAGAGCAGTTGCATAACTTCCAACCGTCCCATCGGCTCCGGAACATTTCCATTTGGGCAGCAGGGCATGGCATCTCTGCTCACATGTAGTTAAACTAAATAAACCATTCTCTTCTCTCCACCAACAATCAAACTCCAACCTACATGTTCGCAGGCAGCAGATTTAGCTATGAGACACAGCCAACACTGATAATGGTAGGACAATGTGGTAATTTTGAGCTGTATTGCAGGCAGTGACCCCAAAAGCAGATTATAAAGGCACATAGAGATACATTATACACAGCAATGTATCTCTATGTCCCTGTACTCAAGAGGTGAAGAAAATAATTGCAGACAACAGCTAAGGCCGGCGTCACACACAGCGTAAAACAATACGGTCCGTATGCGCAAGGCATGTACTACGGAGGACAGAGAATGAACTTCAATCCCATATTGCAGCCAGCATGCAACCAGCGGGTAAGGAAAGGGTGAATCAAAAACCCCAAAACCCCGCCTCCATGGCTGAAGATTGTTCCCTCCAAATTCAGGTGACAGTGTCCCTTTAAATACTCAAACATTGAGTTAAATCTCATCCCACCTTCTCCTTGACCTGTGAATGATAGCCTAAAGGACATATAAAAGGGGATTTGCCTCTGTTTCCAGGGAGAATCTACAGGAGGCCAGCTTAATGGACCATAGCCTTAGCTGGAGGAATACAGATCTGCTTCATCGACCATCACTGAACTCTCAAAGACATTTGGAGAATCCAGGTTGGGACAATCAGGTCACCTGCCCACATACCTCACTGCACTCAGTCAGTTTCTAAGCTTGTCATTACTTCCTCTTTGTGGGTGCCCACCAAAAGCAAGGTGCCACTGGTGGGAGTAGTCGTCCCTGGTAGCCCCAAAGTCACAAATTCTCTAATCCCGGTGAGCCAACGGAAGGGTGAGACTCTGTATCTTGTACCATTTTGGGTATTTTCTATATGTTATTGTCTGTTGATGATTCAATCAATTATTGCCACATTGTTTTACCCTCACCCTGTGTTGACTGAGTGGTATTCTACCCACGGGAAAGGAGTGCGGGCATTCAGTGGGATAAACCCTGGTCCAAGTGGTCTTTCTTAAGGCAGCTGGGCAATCGGACAAGAGTACCCACTGACCCTTGTGTTACCACACACTCAGGCTGGCCACAATAAAAGGTCACTCTAAAATGTGCAGCTTTACCTTATTGGGTTGGTCCAAGAGGGTCAGAAAACAAGTCAGTGTCTGGTGTGACCACCATTTGCCCCACGCAGTGCAATACATCTTCATTGCATAGACTTGATCAGGTTGGTTATTGTGGCCTGTGTAATGTTGGTCCATTCTTCTTCAATGGCTGTGCGAAGTTGCTGGATATTGGTAGGAACTTGAACACACTGTTGTATATGCCGATCCAGAACATTCCAAACATGTTCAGTGAGTGACATGTCCCATGAGTATGCTGGTGGTCATGCAAGAATTTACATTCTTATATGTTAATATACAGTATATCCTGTAAATACCGTATATAATATATATATACATATGCTCAGCATAAATAAGTACACCCCTTTAAAACATAAATTTCAGTCAATTTCTCACTGAATGCAAGAACTATTTCCAAAATTTTTACAAGACTTGAGTTACATAAAACATTTTTTATCCCATAAGATGAAAGTAAGATGAATAATACAACTTTTGTTACAAAATCTTCAGTTTTACTAAAATTTATTGATGCAAAAATGAGTGCACCCACATCAAAAACTACTACCTTTAGAATTTTGTATGACCCCCATGATTTTTATAGATAGCACCAAGTCTCCTAGGCATGAAAGGATCAAGTTGGCGATATATTGCAATATCTATCTTTTTCTATTCTCTCTCTATATTTTTCTCTGTCACCAGGCATGTAAAAAAATTGGCATCACGCAATATACTCAATATATATCTGGGCCACTGAATAGTGTGTAAAAAATATGACTGCTAATAGAACAGTTTTATCCTAAATAAAAAAAAAGTCCAGATTCCAGTAAATGAGAAGTTTTGGGACAAGTACTGCAGCACATTGTGGATTACTTAATTATCCGAAGTCACAACAAAATGTAACCATAAACCCATGAAATCAACAAACATTGAGCCATTGCTCTAAATTCTCATGTACAGTATATATCTACAGTTTTACATTTTGGATAAAAACCCTCTGCCCCCGCTAGTATGTAGCAGGGGAAAGTTTATTTTTTGTTGTAATTTCCTTTTTACTGGATGTTGTAGTTTTACAGTAACTGTCCTGAATTGAGTGGTAAAACTAGTAGCTGAACGGAAATCTGCCGGTCTTAACATCCTGACATTGTTTACCATCTCAAAAGTCATTTTTTGGAAGTAAGGAAATCCCTTCCCAAGTAGCTAGTTATACTTATCACAACATAACATCCAAAGTAAACTTAGATTTGCATGATAAGGTGTGATTGTAACAAACTGGTTCATTATACATTATATTTAGCAGCCCTGTTTTATGTGAAAAATTCATATAGAGCATTCCTGCCACTCTGGAAAGATCATGGAATTTAATGGTTAATCCCATACCATTACAAAAGAATATGTAATCTATGACAATTTTGGAAAAAAATTCTATAGACATTTATCCTGAAAATGTCTTTTTTCAGTTTTCCAGTATAACCTGGAAGTTCTCATTTGCTTAAAATATTAAAAGTTATCCCCCTATTAACATGATAGGAGGTTCCTTACTGACCCCTTTGAATCCAATCTCTGGGACGCCCAGTGATTCAAAGAATGGAGCTCTGCAGAACCTCTGAATAGAGTAAAAGATAAGCAAGCACACCTCTGCTCCATTATTTATTTTTCTTGTAGTGCTATTTCTAACAGTCCCATAGACAATGAATGGTGTGGTGCGGTGTATGTTTGACCTCCACTTTACTCAGATGCCATGTTGCTAGCAGGATCCCTAGATATCAACAATATACCACCCAGGCTGTGGATCTTAGTCACCTGCTTATATAACAAACTTTTTATTCCCAATCAAGTCAAGTTTCGCAGCCATGATGGTGCCTTGTCAAAAATCAAATAATTTGTGATTAATGAAAAAATTCTTACTTATGGGAAATATAGAGGAGCACAGTTTTCCAATTTGAGTTCATGAAACTAACAATGTAAGAAAGCACAGTATAAAGGGCCTACATACAAAATAATGGCCTAACACTTCTCCACACTGTATAATGGCCCTCACTCAGCCCTCCACATAGTTTGATGGACCTCATACAATCCTTGACATTGTATAGTTGCTTGCATACAGTATAAAGGCTCCCAAACAGCCCTCCAAATATTCTAATAGTCCAGACATAGCCATCCATATAGTATAATGTACTCCATAATCCTCCATATAGTATACTGTACTCCCCATAGCCCTCCATATAGTATACTGCACCCCATAGTCCTCTAAATATTATAATGCACTCCTCATAGACCTCCATATAGTGCAATGCACCCCATAGTCTTCCATATCATATAATGCACTTCCCATAGTCCTCAATATAGTATAATGCACTCTCCATAGTCCTCCATATAGTATAATGTAGCCCATAGTCCTCCATATAATATAATTGCCTCCTCATAGTCCTCCTATAGTATAATGCACTCACCATAGTCCTCCATATAGTATAATGCACCCTTCATAGTCCTCCATATCACATAATGCACTCCCCATAGTCCTCCACATAGTATAATACACTCTACATAGTCCTTCATATAGTATAATGCCCTCGCCATAGCCCTCCATACAGTAAAATGCACTCCCCATTGTCCTCCATTTAGTATAATGCACTCCCTATATTCATCCATATCATATACTGCACTCGCCATAGTGCTCCATGTAGTATAATGCACCCCTTATAGTCCTCCATATCATATAATGCACTCTCCATAGTATAATGCACTCTACATAGTCCTTCAAATAGTATAATGCACTCGCCATAGGCTTCCATACAGTAAAATGTACTCCCCTTATTCCTCCATAAAGTATAATGCACTCTCCATAGTCCTCCATACAGTATACTGCACTCCCTATTGTTCTCCATATAGTATAATGCACTCGCCATAGTCCACCATATAGTATAATGCACTTCCTATATTCATCCATATCATATACTGCACTTCCCATAGTCCTACATATAGTGTAATGCACTCACCATAATCCTCCACATAGTATAATACACTCTACATAGCCATAGGCCTCCATACAGTAAAATGCACTCCTCATATTCCTCCATACAGTATAATGCAACTTTCTATAGTCCTCCATACAGTATACTGCACTCCCTATTGTTCTCCATATAGTATAATGCACTCTCCATAGTCCTCCATATAGTATAATGCACTCCCCATTGTCCTCCATATAGCATAATGCACTCTCCATAGTCCTCCATATAGTGTAATTGTCACGCTCACACCCTGACTGGTGGGCGTGAGCCAGGGGGTTTGTGGACCCACTGTGCCACGAACCAGACTACCCTGGAAGGGGCGTGACTAAGACACCTGCCTTGGTTTTCACTGGAGACTCTGATGTGAGGTCAGGCTTGTGCGGCAGGCAGCTGCCAGGTGCCACTCCAGGGTGGTGTCTGGCTGTGGCTGCTGATCCCACTTGGGGAGACGCACAATAAGACAGGTACGAGTAGCAATGGGGCTGGTGAGCACGGCTAGTACTCTGGCAGGTGGTCATGGCTAGTGTTGAGCGATACCTTCCGATATCGGAAAGTATCGGTATCGGATAGGATCGGCCGATATTCAAAAAATATCGGATATCGCCGATACCGATACCCGATCCCAATGCAAGTCAATGGGACCAAAATATCGGAATTAAAATAAACCCTTTCTTGCCTTGTAGGTTCATTCTACATGAAGGAATACAACTAAGAATAATGCCGGATGTATTTGGGGAGGTGGCGGAGACATTAAAGTCATAGAGGTTTATCCCAATCAAATAGAATAGCATGTTTTTTGTTTTTTTTTAAGACGTTCGGAGTGACAAAGATATTGACTATGTAAATTTTTTTTTTTATTTTGTCAGATATTGATGTTTCACTATTCCACGCCCTTCCCCTTCTTTTTTTTCTTTTTTTTTTTTACTTTTCCCACACTTTCATCTTCATCATCATCAGCAGCATCTTTGACATCAACTTCTTCTTCACCTTATTCATCTTCTTCTTCATCCTTTACTTTTTTTTTTTTTTTATTACATTCTTCATATTCATTTTATTCAACTATTATTATTCTTCCTATTCTACATATTCTTTTTATTCCACTGTTATTATTCTTCCTATTCTACTTCTTCATCATATTCTCATATGACAGGCATTCCCGTAGTTGTTATCTATAAAAGTTTGAAGATTACACCTTCCGTTCTGCCAGTCACAAAAGTTACATTTGTCCGCGTTCAGTTTGGCCTGCAGCATCAGGCTTTATCCAGGGGCACCACGAGGAGGAACGGACTCACCCCCATACACTGCTTAGTCTTCTTCTGCATATAATTTAGATAATATCTTTTGCTCTGATATTAAGTCTTATGCTTAATGTTCTTCTGCTCTTTGTTCTGCAGCCTCTTGTTCTTCTGCTTCTCGGTCTTCCATGTCGTCGTCTCCAGGGTCGTCGTCTCCAGTGTCGTCATCTCCGCCGTCGTCGTCTCAGCCGTCATCATCTCCGCCTTCGTCGTCTCCGCCGTCGTCGTCATCGGGGTGGTCTTCCGGGTTGTCGTCGTCGTCATCGGGGTGGTCTTCCGGGTCGTCGACTTTAGGGTCTTCAACTTGGAAATGTAGCAGAAGGTACAAGAAGGCTGAGAAAATGCCAAGAACCAGCTGATGGAACTGGAACTCGGATGGCTACCCGAAGGTTCAAGAGCCTATGGAACTACCGAGGACCAGCTGACGTTACTGGAACCCGGTTACTAAGCAGGAGGTACCCGTGCTAAAAAGCACTACCAAGGACCGCCTGACGTTGGCGGAACTCGGATACCCAGAAGGAGGCACCTAAGCCAAAGGCTCTGCCCGGAACCAGCTGACGTTACTGGAACCAGGATGGGGAGCAGAAGGTACAAGAGCAAAAGACACTGCCGAGAACCAGCTGACGGTACTGGAACCCGGATGGGTAGCCGAAGGTCCAAGAGCCAATGGAACTACCGAGGACCAGCTGACGTTACTGGAACCCGGTTACTAAGCTGTAGGTGCCCGCGCTTAAAAGCACTACCAAGGACCGCCTGGCGTTGGCGGAACTCGGATACCCAGGAGGAGGTACCTAAGCCAAAGGCTCGGCCCGGAACCAGCTGACGGTGCTGGAACCAGGTGGTGGACCCCAAGGCCCACAGGAGAGGAGAGAACAGCTAGGCCGCGAGGCAGCCGCAGTTACCGAACCCCAACAGTCCTACAGGGGGAGCTGGGCCTACTGGCACTACAGAACCAGCCTTGACTACCAGTTCACGCAGCCCACATAGGAAGCTCCTAAACTGGAGGCACCCTGGAGTTGGCTAACCCGACCGCACCACGACGGGGCAAGCATAGGCGTCTCAGTGAGCTTGACACAACCCGGAAACAGCTGACGGTGCTGAAACCAGGCTTGGCACGAGGGAGTACCTGTGACAAGAACACTGCCGAGAACCAGCTGGCGGTGCTGGAACCCGGATGCGTTGCCCCAGTGTGCAAGAGCCAATGGCACGACCGAGGACCAGCTGACGGTGCTGGAACCCGGTTACTAAGCTGTAGGTGCCCGCGCTTAAAAGCACTACCAAGGACTGCCTGACATTGGCGGAACTCGGATACCCAGGAGGAGGCACCTAAGCCAAAGGCTCGGCCCGGAACCAGCTGACGGTGCTGGAACCAGGTGGTGGACCCGAAGGTCCACAGGAGAGGAGAGAACAGCTAGGCCGCGAGGCAGCCGCAGTTACCGAACCCCAACAGTCCTACAGGGGGAGCTGGGCCTACTGGCACTACAGAACCAGCCTTGACTACCAGTTCACGCAGCCCACATAGGAAGCTCCTAAACTGGAGGCACCCTGGAGTTGGCTAACCCGACCGCACCACGACGGGGCAAGCATAGGCGTCTCAGTGAGCTTGACACAACCCGGAAACAGCTGACGGTGCTGAAACCAGGTTTGGCACGAGGGAGTACCTGTGACAAAAACACTGCCGAGAACCAGCTTGCGGTGCTGGAACCCGGATGCTTTGCCTATCAAACATTGTCTTCCTACAGCCCCAACTAGCAGTGTTGGAGCAAAAGGTAAGCAGGGGGAGCAGAGTGTAGGCCGAAGCCTGCACTGGAGTCAGCTTTGTGTCTGCGTTGCGTTTGCAGGACACTTTGCCGGCTACACAGTGGGGGAACAGCAGGCGGTGCTGAACCCCACTAACACATTGGCTGGTGTTTTTCTCTGTGCAGCTAGCACTTCCGGGCAAAAACTAGCGTTGTTACAGCCCAGGGTCAGCAGGAGGAGGAGAGGAGCAGAGTGTAGGCCGAAGCCTAGTTGAACCAATTTCAAAGGTAACCTTTAACCCCCCCTCAGGTGTTACAAAGTACAAGAGCCACACCTTGTGCAGCATTAATGCTGCACAAGAAAAGGTTGCTCTATTAATTTGTCTACTTGCACACGCTGAATGCAACACGTACACAATTTAGCCCATTCTACAGTCAAACTGTAGTTGAGGCGTGACTTGTATTTTTAAGGAGACGCAGCATAGGTGTCCCAAATAACGCCTTTGTGCTTGGCGCAGCTTCCTGAGCGTTGTTTTTTGCTGTACAGGAGTCTGCGCTCTTGTGTTATCCCTTGGCAATGCCCTCTTAGCGCTGCCCGTCTTATGACCTCATTTCATGTTGGCCGCTGCGGTTAACGATGGCCATAAATCCCAGACCCACACTGCCTTTTCATAAAGTCACACTGCGGTGCTGGGATTCGTGGCCTTGAGCAGTAAATATTTTCGACGCTCACACACGTCCTTACACCTGCTTCAGACTGGGCGGCCTCTGCTGATCCCTTTTCGCATGCCGCGGCCAGGAGGCCGCACAGTCTGAAGAAGGCGGAAGGAGATGAGTGACGACAGGCGAACATATGCACTGCTCGTGCACATAAACCACACCCTCGCTGACAAAATAAATAAGACAACGAGGGGCGTTGTTTCACGCAGGGCGGATGCACAGGCACAGCCAGCTAACCATGATGTCAAAAGACGGGAAGCGCTACCAAGGGGGGTGCTGCGTATCATTACAAAGGAAAGTCACACCTCGGGGACAGTGGAATGGTCTCAATGAGACACATTTTGTACGTGTTGAGTTCCACGTGGGCAAGGAGAAAAAGTCAGCCACCTTGTACAAATGCAGCAGTACTGCTGAACAAGGTGGCTGTTATACATAGAAACACCTGGGGGTGGGGGGCAGGCTCCCTTCAATTTCAGTTCATGTGCCTGCATGGCGTTTGCAGGGCACGTTGCCGGCTACACAGCTGGGGAACAGCTGGCGGTGCTGAACCCCACTGACACATTGGCTGGTGTTTTTCTCTGTGCAGCTAGCACTTCCAGGCTAAAACTGGCGGTGTTATGAGCCCAGGGTCAGCAGGAGGAGGAGAGGAGCAGAGTGTAGGGCGAAGCCTGCACTGGTGGCAGCTTTTGTTCTGTTGTGCCTGCGTGGCGTTTGCAGGTCACGTTGCCGGCTACACAGCTGGGGAACAGCTGGCGGTGCTGAACCCCACTAACACATTGGCTGGTGTTTTCTCTGTGCAGCTAGCACGTCCGGGCAAAAACTGGCGGTGTTAAAGCCCAGGGTCAGCAGGAGGAGGAGAGGAGCAGAGTGTAGGCCGAAGCCTAGTTGAACCAATTTCAAAGGTAACCTTTAACCCCCCTCAGGTGTTGCAAGGTACAAAAGCCACACCTCGTGCAGCATTAATGCTGCACAAGTAAAAGGTTGCTCTATTAATTTTGCTCCTTGCACACGCTGAATAAAACACGTACACTATTTAGCCCATTCTACTGTAAAACAGTAGTGGAGGCGTGACTTGTCTTTTTAAAGAAAAGCAGCACAGGTGTCGAAAATAACACCTTGGTGCATGGGCGCAGCTTCCTGAGCGTTGTTATTTGCTGTACAGGAGTCTGCGCTCTTGTTATCCCTTGGCCATGCGCTGTGAGAGCTTCCTGTCTTCTCACCTCATTTCATGTTGACCGATGCGGTTAGCGGTGGACATGAATCCCAGACCCACAGTGTGTTTGGAAAAAATCACACTGCGTGGCTGGGATTCGTGCCCTTGTGCAGTTAATATGTTTGCCGCTCACACATGTCCTTACACCTAATTCAGACTGGGCGGCCTCATCTGATCCCTTATCGCATGCCGCGGCCATGAGGCCGCACAGTCTGAAGAAGGCGGAAGGAGATGAGTTAAGACAGGCGAACATATGCACTGCACATGCCCATCAATAACACCCTCGGAGCCAAAATATATGAGACAACGAGGGGCGTTGTGTTGGCAGGGCGGACGCACAGGCACAGGCAGCCAACCAATGATGTCAGAAGACGGGCAGCGCTACCAAGGGTGGTGCTGCGTATCATTAGAAAGGAAAGTCACACCTCAGGGACAGTTGAATGGTCTCAATGAGACACATTTTGTACGTGTTGAGTTCCACGTGGGCAAGGAGAAAAAGTCAGCCACCTTGTACAAATGCAGCAGTACTGCTGTACAAGGTGGCTGTTATACATAGAAACACCTGGGGGTGGGGGGCAGGCTTCCTTCAATTTCAGTTCATGTGCCTGCGTGGCGTTTGCAGGACACGTTGCCAGCTACACAGCAGGGGAACAGCTGGCGGTGCTGAACCCCACTAACACATTGGCTGTTTTTCTCTGTGAAGCTCGCATTTCCGGGCAAAAACTAGCAGTGTTAAAGCCCAGGGTCAGCAGGAGGAGGAGAGGAGCAGAGTGTAGGCCGAAGCCTAGTTGAACCAATTTCAAAGGTAACCTTTAACCCCCCTCAGGTGTTGCAAGGTACAAAAGCCACACCTCGTGCAGCATTAATGCTGCACAAGTAAAAGGTTGCTCTATTAATTTTGCTCCTTGCACACGCTGAATAAAACACGTACACTATTTAGCCCATTCTACTGTAAAACAGTAGTGGAGGCGTGACTTGTCTTTTTAAAGAAAAGCAGCACAGGTGTCGAAAATAACACCTTGGTGCATGGGCGCAGCTTCCTGAGCGTTGTTATTTGCTGTACAGGAGTCTGCGCTCTTGTTATCCCTTGGCCATGCGCTGTGAGAGCTTCCTGTCTTCTCACCTCATTTCATGTTGACCGATGCGGTTAGCGGTGGACATGAATCCCAGACCCACAGTGTGTTTGGAAAAAATCACACTGCGTGGCTGGGATTCGTGCCCTTGTGCAGTTAATATGTTTGCCGCTCACACATGTCCTTACACCTAATTCAGACTGGGCGGCCTCATCTGATCCCTTATCGCATGCCGCGGCCATGAGGCCGCACAGTCTGAAGAAGGCGGAAGGAGATGAGTTAAGACAGGCGAACATATGCACTGCACATGCCCATCAATAACACCCTCGGAGCCAAAATATATGAGACAACGAGGGGCGTTGTGTTGGCAGGGCGGACGCACAGGCACAGGCAGCCAACCAATGATGTCAGAAGACGGGCAGCGCTACCAAGGGTGGTGCTGCGTATCATTAGAAAGGAAAGTCACACCTCAGGGACAGTTGAATGGTCTCAATGAGACACATTTTGTACGTGTTGAGTTCCACGTGGGCAAGGAGAAAAAGTCAGCCACCTTGTACAAATGCAGCAGTACTGCTGTACAAGGTGGCTGTTATACATAGAAACACCTGGGGGTGGGGGGCAGGCTTCCTTCAATTTCAGTTCATGTGCCTGCGTGGCGTTTGCAGGACACGTTGCCAGCTACACAGCAGGGTAACAGCTGGCGGTGCTGAACCCCACTAACACATTGGCTGTTTTTCTCTGTGAAGCTCGCATTTCCGGGCAAAAACTAGCAGTGTTAGAGCCCAGGGTCAGCAGGAGGAGGAGAGGAGCAGAGTGTAGGCCGAAGCCTAGTTGAACCAATTTCAAAGGTAACCTTTAACCCCCCCTCAGGTGTTGCAAGGTACAAGAGCCACACCTTGTGCAGCATTAATGCTGCACAAGTAAAAGGTTGCTCTATTTAGTTTGCTCCTTGCACACGCTGAATAAAACACGTAGACTATTTAGCCCATTATACTGTCAAACAGTAGTGGAGGCGTGACTTGTCTTTTTAAGGAGACGCAGCACAGGTGTCAAAATTTACACCTAGGTGGTGGGCGCAGATTCCTGAGCGTTGTTATTAGCTGTACAGGAGTCTGCGCTATTGTGATCCCTTGGCCATGCGCTGTGAGCGCTGCCTGTCTTCTCACCTCATTTCATGTTGGCCGTTGCGGTTAGCAATGGATATGAATCCCAGGCCCACAGTGTGTTTTTCAAAAAATAACACTGCGTGGCTGGGATTCGTGGCCTTGTGCAGTAAATATGTTTGCTGCTCACACATGTCCTTACACCTGCTTGAGACTGGGCGGCCTCAGCTGATCCCTTATCGCCTACCACGGCCAGGAGGCCGCACAGTCTGAAGAAGGCGGAAGGAGATGAGTTAAGACAGGCGAACATATGCACTGCACATGCCCATCAATCACACCCTCGCAGCCAAAATATATGAAACGAGGGGGGTTGTGTCGGGCAGGGCGGACGCACAGGCACAGGCAGCCAACCAATGATGTCAGAAGACGGGCAGCGCTACCAAGGAGGGTGGTGCGTGTCATTAAAAAGGAAAGTCACACCTCAGGGACATTGTAATGGTCTGTAATGAGACACATATTTTACGTGTTTAATTCTACATGGGCAAGGATAAAAAAACAGCCACCTTGTACAAATGCAGCAGTACTGCTGTACTAGGTGGCTGTTATACATAGAAACACCTGGGGGGGGTGGAGCCAGGTTCCCTTTAATTTCAGTTCATGTGCCTGCGTGGCGTTTGCAGGTCACGTTGCAGGCTACACAGCAGGGGAACAGCTGGCGTTGCTGAACCCCACTAACACATTGGCTGGTGTTTTTCTCTGTGCAGCTAGCACTTCCGGGCAAAAACTAGCGGTGTTTAAGCCCAGGGTCAGCAGGAGAAGGAGAGGAGCAGAGTGTAGTCCGAAGCCTGCACTGGTGGCAGCTTTTGTTCTGTTGTGCCAGCGTGGCTTGTGCTGGACACGTTGCCGACTACACAGCAGGGGAACAGCTGGCGGTGCTGAACCCCACTGACACATCACCTAGTGTTTTTTCTGTGTAGACAACACTTCCAGGTGGCAACTGACAGTGTTGAAACCCAGGGAATCAAAGAGGAGCAGAGTGTAGGCCGAAGCCTGCAGTGGAGCAAGTTGAAAGGGAACCTTTAACCCCCCCCAGGCATTTGTTGCTGAAAGAGCCATCTTGTACAGCAGTAATACTGCACATGGAAAATGGTGGCTCCGAAAATTATGCTCCTTGCAAACGCTGAAGTACACACTCATATAATGTGTCCCCTCACAATGTCAAACCGTCACGGAAGTGGGACTTTCCTTTGTAATGTGACACAGCAAAGCCGTCATTCCAACCCCCTTGGTGCCGTGCGCCACCTCCTCAACGTTGTTTGGTTCTGTCACGGAGCCCGCGCTGTAATGTTATCCCTTGGCCATGCACAGTTAGCGGTGCCCGTCTTCTGACATCATGTAGGTGTCAGGCTGGCAGTGCCTGTGCGTCCAAGCTGCCCGAGATCCAACCTTGCAGTGTCATCTAATGTAGTCCCACTGCGGGCCAGGGATCCATGGGCATGCGCAGTGCATATCATCGACTCTCACTCACCTCCTTCCTGCTTCTTCAGACTGTGCGGCGTCACGGCCGTGGCATGCTATTAGGGATCAGCTGACGCCGCCTAATCTGAAGAAGCGTGAAGAAGGGGAGTGAGAGGCTAGTATATGCACTGCGCATGGCCATGGATACCAGGCCCACTGTGGGATCACATTAGACGACACTGCGAGGTGGGATTTCGGGCAGCGTGGACGCACAGGCGCAGCCAGGACGACAACAAATTATGTCAGAGGACGGGCAGCGCAAACTGTGCATGGCCAAGGGATAACATAACAGCGCAGGGTCCATGACGGAATCAAACAACGCTAAGGAGCCAGCGCACGGTGGCAAGGGGGTAGCAATGACGGCTGTGCTGCGTCACATTACAAAGGAAAGTCCAACATCCGGGACGGTTGGACGGTGTGAGGGGACACATTACATGAGTGTGTAGTTCAGCGTTTGCAAGGAGCATAATTTCAAGAGCGACCTTTCCCTTGTGCAGTATTAGTGCTGCACATGGTGGCTCTTTCAGTAACAAACGCCTGGGGGGGGGGGACAGGTCCCCTTACATTTTAGGTGTGCCAGCGTGGCGGTCGCATGACACGTTGCCGGATACACAGCTGGGGATCAGCTGATGTTACTGAACCCCAATAACAGAGGAGCGACTGTTGACTGTGCAGACAGCACTTCCAGGCACCAACTGGCGGTGTTAGAGCCCAGGGACAGCAGGAGGAGCAGATTGGAGGTATTGCCGCACACACAGCTGGGGATCAGTTGACGTTACTGAACCCCAATAACAGAGGAGCGACTGTTAACTGTGCACACAGCACTTCCAGGCACCAACTGGCGGTGTTGGAGCCCAGGGACAGCAGGAGGAGCAGATTGGAGGTATTGCCGCACACACAGCTGGGGATCAGCTGACGTTACTGAACCCCAATAACAGAGGAGCGACTGTTAACTGTGCACACAGCACTTCCAGGCACCAACTGGCGGTGTTAGAGCCCAGGGTCAGCAGGAGGAGCAGAGGAACAGAGTGTAGGCCGAAGCCTGATTGGAGCAAGTTGAAAGGGAACCTTTAACCCCCCCCCCCAAGACGTTTGTAGCTGAAAGAGCCATCTTGTGCAGCACTAAGGATGCAAAAGGAAAAGGTTGCTCTTTTAATTATGCTCCTTGCAAACACTGAAGTAAACACTAAAAATGTGTCCCCTTATACCATTCAACCGTCCCGGAGGTGCAAATTTCCTTCGTAATGGGACACAGCACAGCTGTCATTCCTATCCCCTTGGTGCCGTGCGCTGCCTCCTCAGCGTTGTTTTAAGCTGTCACGGAGCCTGCGCTGTTCTGTTAGCCCTTGGCCATGCCAATTAGCGCTGCCTGTCTTCTGACATAATTTGGTGTCAGGCTGTCAGTGCCTGTGCGTCCACGCTGCTCCAGATCCCACCTCGCAGTCTCGTCTAACGTAATCCAACTGCGGGCCTTGGATCCATGGGCATGCGCAGTGCATATCATCGCCTCTCACTCACCTCCTTCCTGCTTCTTCAGACTGTGCGGCGTCACGGCCGTGGCATGCTATTAGGGATCAGCTGACGCCGCCTAATCTGAAGAAGCGTGAAGAAGGGGAGTGAGAGGCTAGTATATGCACTGCGCATGCCCATGGATCCCAGGCCCGCAGTGTGACTCAGTCAGAAGACACTGCGAGGCGGGATCTCGGGCAGCGCGGCCGCACAGGCGCAGCCAGCCTGACACCAAATTAAGTCAGAAGACAGGCAGCGCAAATAGGGCATGCCCAAGGGATAACAGAACAGCGCAGGCTCCGTGACAGCTTAAAACAACGCTGAGGAGGCAGCGCATGGCACCAAGGGGGTAGGAATGACGGCTGTGCTGCGTCACATTACGAAGGAAAGTCCCAGCTCCGGGACGGTATAACGGTATCAGTGAACACATTTTATAAGTGTTAAGTTCTGCGTGTGCAAGGAGCTAAACCAAAAGAGCTACCTTTTCCTTGTGCAGCATTACTGCTGCACAAGATGGCTCTTTCAGTAACAAATGACGGGGGGGGGACAGGTTCCCTTACATTTAGGTTGTTGTGCCAGCGTGGCGGTCGCAGGACACATTGCCGGCTACACAGCTGGGGATCAGCTGACGTTACTGAAACCCAATAACACTGGGTCGTATGTTTTTACTGTGCAGCCTGCACTTCTGAGCCGCAACTGGCGGTGTTGGAGCCCAGGAACAGCAGTTCAGGTGGTAGAAAGATGAACACAGCAGGAGACCTGGATGACACCCAATTACTTAATCAGGCAGAGGAGTGGCAAATTCCTGCGAGATCCAGGCCTGGTTCATTTTCAGGAAAGTAAGCCGGTCAACGTTATCGGAGGACAGTCGCATGCGACAGTCTGTTAGTACACCACCTGCGGCACTAAAGACACGTTCCGATAAGACACTAGCCGCAGGGCAAGCCAGCACCTCCAATGCATACTGGCTTAGCTCTGGCCATGTATCCAGCTCAGAGACCCAAAACTTGAACGGGGAAGAGCCGTCTGGGAGTACAGTAAGAGGGCAAGCCATGTAGTCTGTCACCATCTGACGGAACCGTTGCCTCCTGCTGACTGGAGCCGCCAGTGATGGTGTAGACATTTGGGGCGGGCACACAAAAGTGTGCCAGAGTTGTGCCATACTGGGCTTGCCTTGGGCAGAGGCACTGCTTCTGCTCCCTCTTTGGGCAGAGCCTCCCCCACTGCCTCGACGCACTGAGCTGCTTTGTAAAGCACTAGCAGCACTCCTCTCAGTTGGACAGGAGAAGATGATGGAATTCACCAGTGTGTCGTGGTACTCCCGCAATTTACGCTCCCGGGTCAACGCTGGGATGAGGTTTTGGACGTTGTCCCGGTAGCGAGGATCGAGGAGGGTGAACACCCAATAATCAGGCATGTTGAGAATGTGGTCGATGCGGCGGTCGTTTCTCAGGCACTGCAGCATGAAATCCACCATGTGCTGCAGAGTGCCAACTGGCCCAGAAACGCTGTCCCCTGCTTGAGACATGATCTCTGCCCGCTCGTCATCACCCCACCCTCGCTGTACACACTGACCACTGGACAATTGTGTCGCTCCCTCCTCTGGACGGAGCTCTTCCTCCTCCATTGACTCCTCCTCATCCTCCTCACAAATTGGCCCCTGCGTACCCCTTTGTGAGGAACCACGTGGCGCTGACTCTCCAGAAGCTGATGGAAAAGGTGACTCCTCATCCTCCACCTCTTCCACAACATCATCCCTTAACCCTTGCAAAGTTTGCTGAAGCAGGCAGATAAGGGGGACAGTCATGCTAACTAGTGCATCATCTGCACTTGCCATCCGCGTGGAATAATCAAAAGGACGCAAAACGTGGCAGACGTCCTTCATAGTGGCCCACTCTGTGGTTGTGAAGTCTGATCGGCGCTGACTGCGACTTCTTTGCGCCTGATGCAGCTGGTACTCCATAACTGCTTGCTGCTGCTCACACAACCGCTCCAACATATGTAACGTGGAATTCCACCGGGTAGGTAGGTCACAGATGATGCGGTGTTCCGGAAGGCGGAATCGGCGCTGCAGAGCAGCAATGCGGGATCTGGCCAAGCTGGAACGCCGCAAGTGAGCACACTCTAGGCGGACCTTGTGCAGCAGGGCATCAAGATCCGGATAGTCCCTCAGAAAACTCTGCACAACCAAATTGAGCACATGTGCCAGACATGGGATGTGAGTGAGGTTGCCAAGGGCCAAAGCTGCCACCAGATTTCGGCCATTGTCACACACTACCATGCCTGGCTGGAGATTCGCTGGCAGTAACCACACATCGCTCTCCTGCTTGATGGCATTCCAGAGCTCCTGCGCTGTGTGGCTTCGATGCCCCAATGAAACTAGTTTCAAGACGGCCTGCTGACGTTTGGCCACGGCTGTGCTCATGTCGGTCATAGGTAAACGTTCACGGGTCCATGTGGAGGTGGACTGTGACGGATCCTGCAGAGAGGAATCTGAGGAACTGGTGTAAGAGGAGGAGTCGATGCGTACAGACTGGATTCCTGCAATCCTTGGAGTGGGCAGGACACGTCCTGCGCCACTCGCACGATCTGTACCTGGCTCAACAACATTAACCCAATGGGCAGTGAGGGAAACGTATCGCCCCTGTCCATGCTGACTGGTCCACGCATCGGTGGTGAGGTGGACCTTGCTACTGACGGCGTTCAGTAGCGCATGTTTTATGTTTGCCTCAACATGCCTGTGCAGGGCAGGGACAGCCTGCCTGCTGAAGTAAAAGCGGCTGGGCACCTTGTACTGTGGGACTGCCAATACCATCAAGTCACGGAAGCTGTCAGTCTCCACCAGCCTGAACGAGAGCATTTCCAGGGACAACAGTTTGGCAATGCCTGCATTCAGAGCCTGTGCTCGGGGGTGGTTGGCCGAGAATGCCCGCCTTTTCTCCCATGCCTGTACTACCGATGGCTGTAGAGTAGACTGGGAGTGTGAGGATGACTGGGAAGGTGGTGCTGTGGGTGGAATTACACAAGGTCTCTGGACAACAGTGCCAGAGGTTCTTCCATGGCGATCCTGGGAGGAAGCCAAGCCAGCTGTGCGTGAGCTGGAGGAAGAGGCAACACGAGCTGAAGAGGTGGTAGCTGCCGCTGTTGGTTGGCCTACATCTTCAGTCTATTTCTGTAACTCCACCGCGTGCCTGGTCCGCACATGTTTCCACATATTTGTGGTATTGAGGTTGCTGACATTTTTCCCTCTTTTTACTTTCTGATGACACAGCTTGCATTTGACAAAACAAATGTCATCTGCAACTGTGTCAAAAAAGGACCAGGCACTGCAAGTCTTGGGAGCGCCCTTTTTGGCTTTGGAAAAAGACAGGCTCCTAACGGGTGCCAAAGTGGAGGCTACAGGCTCCGCAGTCTTCCCCCTCCCTCTCCCTCTTTGGCCCGTAAGGGGAAGCTCTTCCTCAGAGCTGCTCCCACCACCTTCCTGTTCCTCACGCCACGATGGGTCAAGGACCTCATCATCTCCACTACCCTCTGCCACCAACTGCTCCTCCTGGGTAGTCTCGGCAGCACAGTACGCATCAGAAAGCGGCACCTGAGTTTCATCATCAGATGCGTACTGCGCTGTGGTCACCGGAGGCACTGGCCCACCTGCCTCTTCAGAGTCAGAGAGAAAAAGCTGTTGGGCATCACTGCACACTGCCTCTTCTTCCATTTCTCCAATGCTGCTTGGCTGGCCCCCTGTTTCCAAGCCAAGAGATTCAGAGAACAGAAGTAGAGACGGCTCCTGTCCTGGGCTCTCTGACTGCCTGGCCAATTTGGCAGGTGGTGAAGAGACAGATGGCTGCTCTCCAGTGCTCTGTGCCTGAGAGGATGTGGCACTAACTGAAGTCGATGCCGAGGCGTTAGCTGCCATCCACCCGACAACGGCTTCAATTTGGTCTTCACGCAGCAGCGGTGCACGGCGCTCTCCGACAAAGCTGCGCATGAAGGACTGTTCCCTGCTGAAACTGAGTGACGACGAGTCACCGGCGCCCGCAGCAGTCACAGAATCACCACGTCCTCTCCCTGCTCCTCTCCCTGCTCCGCGCCCACGCCCACGTGCCTTACTCCCTGCCCTCTTCATCTTGGTTGACAGATAAAGATAAGCAGAAAAGTACTAAGGCCTTAGTGTGCTTATTCCTGAAATGCTCCTCCTAACAGGTGTAAGAAACACTAATGTTGTAAAGTGTGGACTAAACTTTATTATTTTTCAAATGTGGCCTACACAAGTGTTAAGTTGTGTTTGGTGAACTTTACTTTTTTTTTTGTGCAGATCGGGCTACAGAGCTAGTTTAAATCACACGGAGACCGTGCAGACAGCCGTAAACAGCGCTGCAAGGCCAAAAAACCCTCCTCTAGGTTATCCTATATAGTGTTTTTCCACTATTTAGCTGGAGACGGGTGGAAAGACACTAATAGGAATTTTTTTTTTTAATTTTAAACAGGCTGCACTATTTGAAAAAAAGGAAATTGTTTTTCAAGGTATGAGGCAGTAACGCACCCTGAGCTGAATCCAACCGGCTATAGCTGCACACAGACTACAGGGCGAGCTGCGCTCACACAGAGACCGTGCAGACAGCCGTAAACGGCGCTGCAAGGCCCAATAAACCCCCTCTAGGTTATCCTATGTAGTGTTTTTCCACTATTTAGCTGGAGACGGGTGGAAAAACACTAATAGGAATTTTTTTTTTTAAATTTTAAACAGGCTGCACTATTTGAAAAAAAGGAAAATTTTTCTCAAGGTATGAGCCAGTAACGAACCCTGAGCTGAATCCAACTGGCTATGGCTGCACACAGACTACAGGGCGAGCTGGGCTCACACGGAGACCGTGCAGACAGCCGTAAACGGCGCTGCAAGGCCCAAAAAAACCCCTCTAGGTTATCCTATGTAGTGTTTTTCCACAATTTAGCTGGAGACGGGTGGAAAAACACTAATAGGGAATTTTTTTTAAAATTTTTAAACAGGCTGCACTATTTGAAAAAAAAGAAAATTTTTCTCAAGGTATGAGCCAGTAACGAACCCTGAGCTGAATCCAACCGGCTATGGCTGCACACAGACTACAGGGCGAGCTGGGCTCACACGGAGACCGTGCAGACAGCCGTAAACGGCGCTGCAAGGCCCAAAAACACCCCTCTAGGTCATCCTATGTAGTGTTTTTCCACAATTTAGCTGGAGACTGGTGGAAAAACACTAATAGGAAATTTGAGAAAAAATGTGCAGCAGGCTGCACTATGAGCAAAAAAGGACAACTGTGTGAGGCAGTGTGAACCCCCCCTGAGCTGAATACAACCGGGTATATGGCTGCACACAGACTACAGAGTGAGCGGCACACACACACACACAGAGACCTTGCAGAACGCTGTTAAAACAGCGCTGCAAGGCAAGAGCAAGGTGAACAGTGAAGAGAACACACAGCGTTTTGCTAAATTAGCCTTTGGAAAGGAAAATAAAGCAATTAGCTAGCTCAACTGGCCCTCAGTTAGAACACAGCGTCCTGTCCCTAACTGAAATCACAGCAGAGTGAGCGCAAAATGGCAGCAGCGTTTTTTATAGTGCAGAGTGACATCATTTCAGCAGCCAATCACAGCCTTGCCAGTACTTACATGCCCACCATGCTAAACAGGATGTGCCCACACTTCCAATCATTCCTCATTGGCTGCTGCGTTCAGTTTGAATTCTGGGAACTTCCGATTCCGGTATCCGATACGCGGGAAGTATCGGAATTCGGTATCGGAATTCCGATACCGCAAATATCGGCCGATACCCGATACTTGCGGTATCGGAATGCTCAACACTAGTCATGTCTGAGACACAGGGCAGGCAGGCACAGATGAGACACAGGGCAGGCGGTCACGGCTGAGACACAGGGCAGGTGGTCACGGCTGAGACACAGGGCAGGTGGTCACGGCTGAGACACAGGGCAGGCAGGCACGGCTGAGATACAGGGCAGGCAGGAATGGCTGAGACACAGGGCAGGCAGGAACGGCTGAGACACAGGGCAGGCAGGTGTGGTGTATGAAGAAACAGGTAGAGACCTGTTCACACAGGAGATGCAGGTACAGATACAAGCAGGAAGGAATGAAGTATAAAGGAACAGGTTGAGACCTGTTCACACAGGAGGTGCAGCTAGAGATAGAAGCAGGAAGGAATGAAGTATGACGGAACAGATTGGGACCTGTTCACACAGGGGGTGCAGGTACTGATACAAGCAGGAAGGAAATAAGTATGAAGGAACAGGTTGAGGCCTGTTCACACAGGAGGAGAACCGCAAGGCTGCGGATAAGAGCTGTAGAGAAGCAAGAGATTCTTCAGCAGTAGAAGTACAGCAGAGCGGAACGGCAAGGTATGCCTAAAGGAGCTGCAAGAGATTACTATGGCAGCAGGAGCAGAGCAGAGTAGAACTGAGCAGAACCGCAGGAGTGCAGAGCTGGTAAAGCTGCAAGAGAGCGGAGAACAGGCAAAGTCACAAGGGTATAGAGCAGGCAGAGCTGCAAGAGTGCGGAGCATAAGCAAACAGAGAGGACACAAGGAAAGACACAGCAGGGAAAGAAGCCACAGACAAGGAGACAGGGAGACATAGGTAGGACAAAGTTCAGAAAAGATAATGATACAAGAGAAGGTACAGAAACAAAGACACAGAGACCAGGATATTCTGCCTCCTGGAGGGCAGACAGAGAATAACAAAGCAAAGCTAAGAGTAGAACCTCAGAGAAGGAGGAACACAGAGCAAGGCCTGGCAGCTCAGAAGCGAAACACTAACTGAGTTAACACATTGCACAGGCAAGTTCCACAGGGTGGAGCTGCCCTAAATACTAGAGGCCTCTTGGTAATTGGTCAGGAACACATTAGACAGGTGCACCCTGATTCCATAAGAATCAGAGAGTTCTGGTGCAGCCCCCATATACACACAACCAGGAAGCATGCAGAGAGCAGGCAGAAAGCAAGAGACACAGAGCATGGAGCCGGCAGCAGACAGAGACCACAACATGACCTGGAGCAGTGGGTAAGATGGTGTGTGAGGGATGGGAGGCCATGCAGTGATGCCGGCAGAGTTGTTACAGTAATGCACTTGCCATTTTCCTCCATGTAGTATAATGCACTCTGCATAGTCCACCATACAGTATAATGCACTCTCCATAGTTCTCCATACAGTATAATGAACCTTCCATAGTCCTCCATACAGTATTATACACTCCCCATAGTCCTCCATAGAATATAATGCACCCCATAATCTTCCATAAAGTATTCTGGCCACCACAATGATCTTACTGATTTAAAAAAATAAATAGTACAATGCTCACCTTTCCTCCTCATTCCCTCATTGCTCCAGCATCAAGCAGTCCAAAGCGCCGCAAATCTCAGCACAGCGGGTGCCATGTAGTGTGCTAAGACGACAGATGCCAAGAAAGAATGATTGGGGAGGGAGGGTCAGCTGACACTCCCTCTTTCATCAATGCTTTCAACTGAATCAGCATCTGGGATTCCGATACAGTTGAACTTGTGGTGACAAGCAGGGGGCCGGTGTTGAGCCTGGCTCACGGGCCCGTAGTGGCCACGTGGCCTGCGACCATTATTGGCAGTAGGCGACTGTTCCCCAACAGGTGGCAGCAGCAGCTGGTATTTTCAGGTGTTCATAGTCGTTGTGCCTGCACAGAACCTGGTCAAGTGAACACCTTACATATACCTTCCTTTGCACCCAAAAGGGTATCACCCAATGGTCTTGTGCACTTTTGTTCCACTACAGTTTATTTATTCATATACTCAATCTATTAAGTTCTAAGAAATTGAGTTTTGCTATTTCAAGAAGTATACAATAATTTATTAAAACATATCAGGAGAGCTGACACCAAATGTACTTCTTCTTGCTCTAAACCTGAGATTTTGTCTTGTCAGTGAATATTGCTATGGAAATTGGTAGTCATCAGCCTGACTGCTCTTCTGCGCCTGATTACTACAGATGGATGACTTATCTAAGAAGCATAAGCTGGGGATCTGAGTAGTTATGTCCAAACTTGTATGTCGGATTCCCTGGTAAAGAAGAGGAAGATCACTTAAACTAGCTGCAGTGTACCCATGCATAATCTAACCCCTTTAAATGCTCTTACACATTATTTTGTAATAAATTGAATAATATTCGCAAATTGTACGTGGCATCTATAATAACAGAGACAATTCAATTCAATTTATGTAGAATTGTCCTGTATTACTGGTCTGTAAGTGCACAAATTGGCATATTAGGGAATTGCATAATCTACAGTGCCCTAACAATCTCACACTAGATGCAGAAGCAATCTGCTGTTAGAGAATAAAATCTCTAAGGAAATTATATTCTCCCAGTAGCCTGGCAGAAAGCTACAAACTGCTTCTAGCTGTCTGTAGCATGCGCTCTATTGGCATGTAATAGGCCAACATACAGTAAATGGGCACCGGGGCAACCAGAGAGATTTTCCATAAGTGACCTACTCACGCTAATATATTTCTGCAAGGTTCTGCTTGTAGGAATATATCATACTAGCTATTGAACCCGTTCTACGCCCGGGTGACGAGCATTTATATTGGTATATGGTCTCCATCCTGGTATGTGCTGCTCCATCCTGCGCCCGCAACCTGTCATGTGCTGCTCCATCCTGCGTCCCCATCCTGTCATGAGCTGCTCCATCCTGCGCCCCCATTCTGTCATGTGCTGCTCCATCCTGCGCCCCAATCCTGTCATGTGCTGCACCCATCCTGCGCCCCCATTCTGTCATGTGCTGCTCCCATCCTGCGCCCCCATTCTGACATGTGCTGCACCCATCCTGTGCCTCCATTCTGTCATTTGCTGCTCCCATCCTGCGCCCCTATCCTGTCATGTGCTGCTCCCATCCTGCACCCCCGTTCTGTCATGTGCTGCTTCCATCCTGCACCCCCGTTCTGTCATGAGCTGCTCCATCCTGCGCCCCCATCCTGTCATGTGCTGCTCCATCCTGCGTCCCCATCCTGTCATGTGCTGCACCCATCCTGTGCCCCCATTCTGTCATGTGCTGCTCCCATGCTGTGCCCCCATTTTGACATGTGCTGCTCCCATCCTGCGCCCCCATTCTGACATGTGCTGCACCCATCCTGCGCCTCCATTCTGACATGTGCTGCACCCATCCTGCGCCTCCATTCTGTCATTTGCTGCTCCCATCCTGCGCCCCTATCCTGTCATGTGCTGCTTCCATCCTGCGCCCCCGTTCTGTCACGTGCTGCTTCCATCCTGCACCCCCATTCTGTCATGTGCTGCTGCCATCCTGCACCCCCGTTCTGTCATGTGCTGCTGCCATCCTGCGCCCCCGTTCTGTCATGTGCTTCTTCCATCCTGCACCGCTGTTCTGTCATGTGCTACTGCCTTCCTGCACCCCCGTTCTGCCATGTGCTGCTCCCATCCTGCGCCCCCGTTGTGTCATGTGCTGCTCCCATCCTGCGCTGTTATGATAAGGTAATTCAGTACCACAATGGACATAGAGGTCAGAGCACATACAGTGACCTGACAATAACCCAAAAAAATAGAACGAGCTCTGAGACGTGGGAACTCTGCTGACCGCAATCCCTAATCCTCTCCAACCACACTAGAGGCAGCCGTGGATTGCGCCTAACGCTCCCTATGCAACTCGGCACAGCCTGAGAAACTAGCTAGCCTGAAGATAGAAAATAAGCCTACCTTTCCTCAGAGAAATACCCCAAAGGAAAAGGCAGCCCCCACATATAATGACTGTGAGTTAAGATGAAAAGACAAACGTAGAGATGAAATAGATTTAGCAAAGTGAGGCCCGACTTTCTGAACAGAGCGAGGATAGGAAAGGTAACTTTGCGGTCAACACAAAACCCTACAAAAACCATGCAAAGGGGGCAAAAAGACCCTCCGTACCGAACTAACGGCACGGAGGTACACCCTCTGCGTCCCAGAGCTTCCAGCAAGCAGGAAAAAAACAAAAGACAAGCTGGACAGAAAAAAACAGCAAACAAAATAGCAAAGCGGAACTTAGCTTTGCAGAGCAGCAGGCCACAGGAACGATCCAGGAGGAAACAGGTCCAATACTAGAACATTGACTGGAGGCCAGGATCAAAGCACTAGGTGGAGTTAAATAGAGCAGCACCTAACGACTTCACCACAACACCTGAGGAAGGAAACTCAGAAGCCGCAGTACCACTTTCCTCCTGTTGTGAGTTCTGTGGCTGAGTTCACTTCTGTGGTCACAAGTGGTATTGCAGTCTCTGGGCTTCCTCCCTCAGGTGTTTTGGTGAGCTCGTTGGCTGCCTTGCTATTTAGCTCCACCTGAGTCTGTCTTCCTTGCTCCTTGTCAATGTTCCAGTGTTGGATCTGAGCTACTGCATCTTTCCTTGGGCCTGCTGCTCTGCTAGATAAGTGCTTCTAGTTTGTTTTCTGTTTTTTCTGTCCAGCTTGCTATTAACTTTTGCTGGAAGCTCTGAGAAGCAAAGGGGTGCACCGCCGTGCTGTTAGTTCGGCACGATGGGTCTTTTTGCCCCTTTGCGTGGTTTTCGTTTTAGGGTTTTTGTAGACTGCATAGTTCTCTTTGCTATCCTCGCTCTGTCTAGAATATCGGGCCTCACTTTGCTGAATCTATTTCATTCCTACGTTTGTCTTTTCATCTTGCTAACAGTCATTATATGTGGGGGGCTGCCTATTCCTTTGGGGTATTTCTCTGAGGTAAGTCAGGCTTGTATTTCTATCTTCAGGCTAGTCAGCTCCTCAGGCAGTGCCGAGTTGCATAGGTAGTGATAGGCGCAATCCACTGCTGCTTATAGTTGTGTGAGGATAGATCAGGTACTGCAGTCTACAGAGATTCCACGTCTCAGAGCTCGTCCTATTGTTTTTGGTTATTGCCAGATCTCTGTATGTGCGCTGATTACTGCACGCTGTGTTGCCTGATTGCCAGCCATAACAGTACAAGGAGACACACCAATGATTCCCAATAGAGGGAAAAAAGAAATCCTGACATCATTTTTTTTTCTTAGCTCTGTCTTCAGTCTTTTTTTTCCCCTAGACATTAGAGTGCTTCAGGACACAGCTGTGGACATGGATATTCAGGCTCTGTGCTCCTCAATGGATAATCTCGTTGTAAATGTACAAAAGATTCAAGATACTATTGATCAGAAATCGATGCTAGAACCAAGAATTCCGATTCCTGATTTGTTTTTTGGTGACAGAACTAAGTTCCTGAGCTTCAGAAATAATTGTAAGCTATTTTTGGCCTTGAAACCTCATTCTTCTGGTAATCCTATTCAACAGGTTTTGATTATTATTTCTTTTTTGCGCGGCGACCCACAGGACTGGGCGTTTTCTCTTGCACCAGGAGATTCTGCATTGAGTAATGTTGATGCATTTTTCCAGGCGCTGGGATTGCTTTACGATGAGCCTAATTCAGTGGATCAGGCTGAGAAAAATCTGCTGGCTTTATGCCAGGGTCAGGATGATGTAGAAGTATATTGTCAGAAATTTAGGAAGTGGTCAGTACTCACTCTGTGGAATGAATCTGCACTAGCGGCTTTGTTCAGAAAGGGTCTCTCTGAAGCTCTTAAGGATGTAATGGTGGGATTTCCTATGCCTGCTGGTTTGAATGAGTCTATGTCCTTGGCCATTCAGATCAGTCGTCGCTTGCGCGAGCGTAAATCTGTGCACCATCTGGCGGTATTGTCTGAGAGTAAACCTGAGCCTATGCAGTGCGACAGGACTATGACTAAAGTAGAACGGCAAGAACACAGACGTCTGAACAGACTGTGTTTCTATTGTGGTGATTCTACTCATGCTATTTCTAATTGTCCTAAACGCACTAGGCGGTTCGATAGCTCTGCCGTTATTGGTACTGTACAGTCCAAATTCCTTTTGTCCATTACCTTAATGTGCTCTTTGTCATCGTATTCTGTCATGGCGTTTGTGGATTCAGGCGCTGCCCTGAATCTGATGGATTTGGATTATGCTAAACGTTGTGGATTTTTCTTGGAGCCTTTGCGGTGTCCTATTCCGTTGAGAGGAATTGATGCTACACCTTTGGCCAAGAATAAGCCTCAGTACTGGGCCCAGCTGACCATGTGCATTGCTCCTGCACATCAGGAAGTTATTCGCTTTCTGGTACTGCATAATTTGCATGATGTGGTCGTGTTGGGGTTGCCATGGCTACAAACCCATAATCCAGTATTGGATTGGAACTCTATGTCGGTAACCAGCTGGGGTTGTCAGGGAGTACATGGTGATGTTCCATTTTTGTCTATTTCGTCATCCATTCCTTCTGACATCCCAGAGTTCTTGTCGGACTTTCAGGATGTATTTGAAGAGTCCAAGTCTGATGCCCTACCTCCGCATAGGAATTGTGATTGTGCTATCGATTTGATTCCTGGTAGTAAATTCCCTAAGGGTCATTTATTTAATTTGTCCGTACCTGAACACACCGCTATGCGCAGTTATGTGAAGGAGTCCCTGGAGAAGGGACATATTCGCCCATCGTCGTCACCATTGGGAGCAGGGTTCTTTTTTGTAGCCAAGAAGGATGGTTCGCTAAGACCGTGTATTGATTACCGCCTTCTTAATAAGATCACTGTTAAGTTTCAGTATCCCTTGCCATTGATTTCTGACTTGTTTGCTCGGATTAAGGGGGCTAGTTGGTTTACTAAGATTGATCTTCGTGGTGCGTATAATCTGGTGAGAATCAGGCAGGGAGATGAATGGAAAACGGCATTTAATACGCCCGAGGGTCATTTTGAGTATCTGGTGATGCCGTTCGGACTTGCCAATGCTCCATCTGTTTTTCAGTCTTTTATGCATGACATTTTCCGTGAGTATCTGGATAAATTCTTGATTGTTTACTTGGATGACATTTTGATCTTCTCAGATGATTGGGAGTCTCATGTGAAGCAAGTCAGAATGGTTTTCCAGGTACTGCGTGCTAATTCCTTGTTCGTGAAGGGATCAAAGTGTCTCTTCGGTGTGCAGAAAGTTTCATTTTTGGGGTTCATCTTTTCCCCTTCTACTATCGAGATGGATCCGGTTAAGGTTCAGGCCATCCAGGATTGGACTCAGCCGACATCTCTAAAAAGTCTGCAGAAATTCCTGGGCTTTGCTAATTTTTATCGTCGCTTCATCTGTAATTTTTCTAGCATTGCCAGACCATTGACCGATTTGACCAAGAAGGGTGCTGATTTGGTTAATTGGTCTTCTGCTGCCGTGGAAGCTTTTCAGGAGTTGAAGCGTCGTTTTTGCTGTGCCCCTGTGTTGTGTCAACCTGATGTTTCTCTTCCGTTCCAGGTCGAGGTTGATGCTTCTGAGATTGGTGCAGGGGCGGTTTTGTCACAGAGAGGTTCTGGTTGCTCAGTGTTCAAACCATGTGCTTTCTTTTCCAGGAAATTTTCTGCTGCTGAGCGTAATTATGATGTGGGCAACCGAGAGTTGCTGGCCATGAAGTGGGCATTCGAGGAGTGGCGTCATTGGCTTGAGGGTGCTAAGCATCGCGTGGTGGTTTTGACTGATCATAAGAACCTTACTTATCTTGAGTCTGCCAAGCGCTTGAATCCTAGACAGGCCCGTTGGTCGTTATTTTTTGCTCGTTTTGATTTTGTGATTTCATACCTTCCGGGCTCTAAAAATGTGAAGGCGGATGCTCTGTCTAGGAGTTTTGTGCCCGACTCTCCGGGGTTATCTGAGCCGGCGAGTATCCTCAAGGAAGGAGTTATTGTGTCTGCCATCTCCCCTGATTTGCGGAGAGTGTTGCAGAAATTTCAGGCTAATAAACCTGATCGTTGTCCGGCCGAGAAACTGTTCGTCCCTGATAGGTGGACTAGTAAAGTTATCTCTGAACTTCATTGTTCGGTGCTGGCCGGTCATCCAGGAATCTTTGGTACCAGGGAGTTGGTTGCTAGATCCTTCTGGTGGCCATCTCTGTCGCGGGATGTGCGTGCTTTTGTGCAGTCCTGTGGAATTTGTGCTAGGGCTAAGCCCTGCTGTTCACGTGCCAGTGGGTTGCTTTTGCCCTTGCCGGTCCCGAAGAGGCCTTGGACACATATTTCGATGGATTTCATTTCTGACCTTCCCGTTTCTCAAAAAATGTCGGTCATTTGGGTGGTCTGTGATCGCTTTTCTAAAATGGTCCATCTGGTGCCCTTGGTTAAATTGCCTTCCTCCTCTGATTTGGTGCCTTTGTTCTTCCAGCATGTGGTTCGTTTACATGGCATTCCTGAGAATATTGTTTCTGACAGAGGTTCCCAGTTTGTCTCGAGGTTCTGGCGAGCCTTTTGTGGTAGGATGGGCATTGACCTATCTTTCTCCTCGGCCTTCCATCCTCAGACTAATGGCCAGACCGAACGAACCAATCAGACCTTGGAAACTTATCTGAGATGTTTTGTTTCCGCTGACCAGGATGATTGGGTGTAATTTTTGCCGTTGGCTGAGTTCGCCCTTAATAATCGGGCCAGCTCGGCTACCTTGGTCTCTCCATTTTTCTGCAATTCTGGGTTCCATCCTCGTTTCTCTTCATGACAGGTTGAGTCTTCGGACTGTCCTGGTGTGGATTCTGTGGTGGACAGGTTGCAGCAGATCTGGACTCAGGTAGTGGACAATTTGACCTTGTCCCAGGAGAAGGCTCAGCTTTTCGCTAATCGCAGACGCCGTGTTGGACCCCGACTTCGTGTTGGGGATCTGGTTTGGTTATCTTCTCGTCATATTCCTATGAAGGTTTCCTCTCCTAAATTTAAACCTCGTTTTATTGGTCCATATAGGATTTCTGAGATTCTCAATCCGGTGTCTTTTCGTCTGATCCTCCCAGACTCCTTTTCCATACATAATGTATTCCATAGGTCGTTGTTGAGGAGATACGTGGCACCTATGGTTCCATCTGTGGAGCCTCCTGCCCCTGTTTTGGTGGAGGGGGAATTGGAGTATATTGTGGAGAAGATTTTGGATTCTCGTGTCTCTAGACGGAAACTCCAGTATCTGGTCAAATGGAAGGGTTATGCTCAGGAAGATAATTCCTGGGTTTTTGCCTCTGATGTCCATGCCCCAGATCTTGTTCGTGCCTTTCATGTGGCTCATCCTGGTCGGCCTGGGGGTTCTGGTGAGGGTTCGGTGACCCCTCCTCAAGGGGGGGGTACTGTTGTGAGTTCTGTGGCTGAGTTCACTTCTGTGGTCACAAGTGGTATTGCAGTCTCTGGGCTTCCTCCCTCAGGTGTTTTGGTGAGCTCGTTGGCTGCCTTGCTATTTAGCTCCACCTGAGTCTGTCTTCCTTGCTCCTTGTCAATGTTCCAGTGTTGGATCTGAGCTACTGCATCTTTCCTTGGGCCTGCTGCTCTGCTAGATAAGTGCTTCTAGTTTGTTTTCTGTTTTTTCTGTCCAGCTTGCTATTAACTTTTGCTGGAAGCTCTGAGAAGCAAAGGGGTGCACCGCCGTGCTGTTAGTTCGGCACGGTGGGTCTTTTTGCCCCTTTGCGTGGTTTTCGTTTTAGGGTTTTTGTAGACTGCATAGTTCTCTTTGCTATCCTCGCTCTGTCTAGAATATCGGGCCTCACTTTGCTGAATCTATTTCATTCCTACGTTTGTCTTTTCATCTTGCTAACAGTCATTATATGTGGGGGGCTGCCTATTCCTTTGGGGTATTTCTCTGAGGTAAGTCAGGCTTGTATTTCTATCTTCAGGCTAGTCAGCTCCTCAGGCAGTGCCGAGTTGCATAGGTAGTGATAGGCGCAATCCACTGCTGCTTATAGTTGTGTGAGGATAGATCAGGTACTGCAGTCTACAGAGATTCCACGTCTCAGAGCTCGTCCTATTGTTTTTGGTTATTGCCAGATCTCTGTATGTGCGCTGATTACTGCACGCTGTGTTGCCTGATTGCCAGCCATAACATCCTCCACCAACGGAAGCTCACAGAGAGAATCAGCCGAAGTACCACTTGTGACCACAGGAGGGAGCTCTGCCACAGAATTCACAACAGTACCTTCCCCTTGAGGAGGGGTCACCGAACCCTCACCAGAGCCCCCAGGACGACCAGGATGAGCCATATGAAAGGCACGAACAAGATCGGGAGCATGGACATCAAAGGCAAAGACCCAGGAATTATCTTCCTGACCATAACCCTTCCACTTTACCAGATACTGGAGTTTCCGTCTTGAAACACGAGAATCCAAATTCTTCTCCACAATATACTCCAAATCCCCCTCCACCAAAACCGGGGCAGGAGGATCAACAGATGGAACCACAGGTGCCACGTATCTCCGCAACAATGACCTATGGAATACGTTATGTATGGAAAAAGAATCTGGAAGGGTCAGACGAAAAGACACAGGATTAAGAACCTCAGAAATCCTATACGGACCAATGAAACGAGGTTTAAACTTAGGAGAGGAAACCTTCATAGGAATATGACGAGAAGATAACCAAACCAAATCCCCAACACGAAGTCGGGGACCCACACAGCGTCTGCGATTAGCAAAACGTTGAGCCTTCTCCTGGGACAAGGTCAAATTGTCCACTACATGAGTCCAAATCTGCTGCAACCTGTCCACCACAGTATCCACACCAGGACAGTCCGAAGACTCAACCTGCCCTGAAGAGAAACGAGGATGGAACCCAGAGTTGCAGAAAAACGGCGAAACCAAGGTAGCCAAGCTGGCCCGATTATTAAGGGCGAACTCAACCAAAGGCAAAAAGGACACCCAGTCATCCTGATCAGCAGAAACAAAGCATCTCAGATATGTTTCCAAGGTCTGATTGGTTCGTTCGGTCTGGCCATTAGTCTGAGGATGGAAAGCCGAGGAAAAAGACAAGTCAACGCCCATCCTACCACAAAAGGCTCGCCAAAACCTCGAAACAAACTGGGAACCTCTGTCAGAAACGATACTCTCTGGAATGCCATGTAAACGAACCACATGCTGGAAGAACAATGGCACCAAATCAGAGGAGGAAGGCAATTTAGACAAGGGTACCAAATGGACCATCTTAGAGAAGCGATCACAGACCACCCAAATGACTGACATCTTTTGAGAGACGGGAAGATCTGAAATAAAATCCATAGAGATATGTGTCCAAGGCCTCTTCGGGACCGGCAAGGGCAAAAGCAACCCACTGGCACGAGAACAGCAGGGCTTAGCCCGAGCACAAATCCCACAGGACTGCACAAAAGAACGCACATCCCGCGACAGAGATGGCCACCAAAAGGATCTAGCCACTAACTCTCTGGTACCAAAGATTCCAGGATGACCAGCCAACACCGAACAATGAACCTCAGAGATAACTTTATTCGTCCACCTATCAGGGACTAACAGTTTCTCCGCTGGGCAACGATCAGGTTTAAAAGCCTGAAATTTTTGCAGCACCTGCCGCAAATCAGGGGAGATGGCAGACACAATTACTCCCTCTTTGAGGATACCCGCCAGCTCAGATAAACCCGGAGAGTCGGGCACAAAACTCCTAGACAGAGCATCCGCCTTCACATTTTTAGAGCCTGGAAGGTACGAAATCACAAAGTCAAAACGGGCAAAAAACAGCGACCAACGAGCCTGTCTAGGATTCAACCGCTTGGCAGTCTCGAGATAAGTCAAGTTCTTATGATCAGTCAAGACCACCACGTGATGCTTAGCTCCTTCAAGCCAATGACGCCACTCCTCGAATGCCCACTTCATGGCCAGCAACTCTCGATTGCCCACATCATAATTTCGCTCAGCAGGCGAAAACTTCCTGGAAAAGAAGGCGCATGGTTTCATCACCGAGCAATCAGAACTTCTCTGCGACAAAACAGCCCCTGCTCCAATCTCAGAAGCATCAACCTCGACCTGGAATGGAAGCGAAACATCTGGTTGACACAACCAGGGGCAGAAGAAAAACGACGCTTCAACTCTTGAAAAGCTTCCACAGCAGCAGAAGACCAAATGACCACATCAGCACCCTTCTTGGTCAAATCGGTCAATGGTTTAGCAATACTAGAAAAATTGCAGATGAAGCGACGATAAAAATTAGCAAAGCCCAGGAACTTTTGCAGACTTTTCAGAGATGTCGGCTGAGTCCAATCATGGATGGCTTGGACCTTAACAGGGTCCATCTCGATAGTAGAAGGGGAAAAGATGAACCCCAAAAATGAAACCTTCTGAACACCAAAGAGACACTTTGATCCCTTCACAAACAAAGAATTAGCACGCAGGACCTGAAACACCGTTCTGACCTGCTTCACATGAGACTCCCAATCATCCGAGAAAATCAAAATGTCATCCAAGTACACAATCAGGAATTTATCCAGGTACTCTCGGAAGATGTCATGCATAAAGGACTGAAACACTGATGGAGCATTGGCAAGTCCGAATGGCATTACTAGATACTCAAAATGGCCGTCGGGCGTATTAAATGCAGTTTTCCATTCATCGCCTCGCTTAATACGCACAAGATTATACGCACCACGAAGATCTATCTTGGTGAACCAACTAGCCCCCTTAATCCGAGCAAACAAATCAGATAACAACGGCAAGGGGTACTGAAATTTAACAGTGATCTTATTTAGAAGGCGGTAATCTATACAAGGTCTCAGCGAACCATCCTTCTTGGCTACAAAAAAGAACCCTGCTCCCAATGGCGACGATGGCGGGCGAATATGCCCCTTCTCCAAGGACTCCTTCACATAACTCCGCATAGCGGCATGCTCAGGCACAGACAAATTAAACAGTCGACCTTTTGGGAATTTACTACCAGGAATCAAATTGATAGCACAATCACAATCCCTATGCGGAGGTAGGGTATCGGACTTGGGCTCATCAAATACATCCCGGTAATCAGACAAGAACTCTGGAACCTCAGAAGGGGTGGATGACGAAATAGTCAGAAATGGGACATCACCATGTACCCCCTGACAACCCCAGCTGGACACAGACATGGATTTCCAATCTAATACTGAATTATGGACTTGTAGCCATGGCAACCCCAACACGACCACATCATGCAGATTATGCAACACCAGAAAGCGAATAACCTCCTGATGTGCAGGAGCCATGCACATGGTCAGCTGGGTCCAGTACTGAGGCTTATTCTTGGCCAAAGGCGTAGCATCAATTCCTCTCAATGGAATAGGACACTGCAAGGGCTCCAAGAAAAACCCACAACGCCTAGCATAATCCAAGTCCATCAAATTCAGGGCAGCGCCTGAATCCACAAATGCCATGACAGAATACGATGACAAAGAGCAGATCAAGGTAACGGACAGAAGAAATTTTGACTGTACCGTACCAATGGTGGCAGACCTAGCGAACCGCTTAGTGCGCTTAGGACAATCAGAGATAGCATGAGTGGAATCACCACAGTAGAAACACAGCCCATTCAGACGTCTGTGTTCCCGCCATTCAACTCTGGTCAAAGTCCTATCGCACTGCATAGGCTCAGGTTTAAGCTCAGGTAATACCGCCAAATGGTGCACAGATTTACGCTCACGCAAGCGTCGACTGATCTGAATGGCCAAAGACATAGACTCATTCAGACCAGCAGGCATAGGAAATCCCACCATGACATCCTTAAGGGCTTCAGAGAGACCCTTTCTGAAAATAGCTGCGAGCGCACCTTCATTCCATTGAGTAAGTACAGACCACTTTCTAAATTTCTGACAATATACCTCTATCTCATCCTGACCCTGACACAGAGCCAGCAAATTTTTCTCTGCCTGATCCACTGAATTAGGTTCATCGTACAGCAATCCGAGAGCCAGGAAAAATGCATCGATATTACTTAATGCAGGATCTCCTGACGCAAGAGAAAATGCCCAGTCCTGAGGGTCGCCACGTAAAAAAGAAATAATGATCCTAACTTGTTGAACTGGGTCACCAGAGGAGCGAGGTTTCAAAGCTAGAAATAGTTTACAATTATTTTTGAAACTCAGAAATTTAGTTCTATCTCCAAAAAACAAATCAGGAATAGGAATTCTCGGTTCTAACATAGAATTCTGAACCACAAAGTCTTGAATATTTTGTACTCTTGCCGTGAGCTCATCCACACATGAAGACAGACCTTTAATGTCCATCACTACACCTGTGTTCTGAACCACCCAAATGTCTAGGGGAAAAAAAAGGCAAAACACAGTGCAGAGAAAAATTCTATTGAGAATCATTAGTACTTTCTGTCTCCAGTACTGTTATGATAAGGTAATTCAGTACCACAATGGACATAGAGGTCAGAGCACATACAGTGACCTGACAATAACCCAAAAACATAGAACGAGCTCTGAGACATGGGAACTCTGCTGACCGCAATCCCTAATCCTCTCCAACCACACTAGAGGCAGCCGTGGATTGCGCCTAACGCTCCCTATGCAACTCGGCACAGCCTGAGAAACTAGCTAGCCTGAAGATAGAAAATAAGCCTACCTTGTCTCAGAGAAATACCCCAAAGGAAAAGGCAGCCCCCACATATAATGACTGTGAGTTAAGATGAAAAGACAAACGTAGAGATGAAATAGATTTAGCAAAGTGAGGCCCGACTTTCTGAACAGAGCGAGGATAGGAAAGGTAACTTTGCGGTCAACACAAAACCCTACAAAAACCACGCAAAGGGGGCAAAAAGACCCTCCGTACCGAACTAACGGCACGGAGGTACACCCTCTGCGTCCCAGAGCTTCCAGCAAGCAAGAAAAAACCAATAGACAAGCTGGACAGAAAAAAACAGCAAACAAAATAGCAAAGTGGAACTTAGCTTTGCAGAGCAGCAGGCCACAGGAACGATCCAGGAGGAAACAGGTCCAATACTAGAACATTGACTGGAGGCCAGGATCAAAGCACTAGGTGGAGTTAAATAGAGCAGCACCTAACGACTTCACCACAACACCTGAGGAAGGAAACTCAGAAGCCGCAGTACCACTTTCCTCCACCAACGGAAGCTCACAGAGAGAATCAGCCGAAGTACCACTTGTGACCACAGGAGGGAGCTCTGCCACAGAATTCACAACACTGCGCCACCGTTCTGTAATTTGCTGCTCCCATCCATATGCCCCATACGCTGCTCCATAAAGGTTTATGGCCCCCATAAGATGCTCCATAGTATATGCCCCGAAAACTGCTCCATAAAGGTTTATGGCCCCCATAAGATGCTCCATAGTATATGCCCCGTACACTGCTCCATAAAGGTTTATGGCCCCCATAAGATGCTCCATAGTATATGCCCCCGTACACTGCTCCATTATGGTTGATGGCCCCATAAGATGCTCCATAGTATATGCCCCGTAAGCTGCTGCGATATATAGAAAAAAAAATACCATACTCACCTATCGTCGCTGGGCGCCGAGTGCTGGGGGGCCTGAGCAGGCGGGGACACCAGCACGCTGTGGGGGTCAGGTGCCGGAGTCGCCACTAGCTCAGGCCCCCGACACTTGCTATATTCACCTGGCCCTGATCCAGCGCTGCGTGCCGCTCCGTGTTCCGGGTCCTCTGGCTGTGACTGTTCAGTCAGAGGGCAGCGCGCATTAAGCGCGTCATCGCGCCCTCTGAACTGTGCACGTCACAGGCAGAAGACCCGGAGGACAAAGCGGAGGGCAGCGCTGGAACGGGACAGGTGAATATAGCTCATACTCACCCTCCTGGCGCGTCCCTGCTATCCGTTGGAGATCGCGGTGTGCATTCAGTGCTTACGCATACCGCGATCTCCTGGGAGCGTCACTCTGTGGGGTCCAGACTGCGCTGGCCCTTGTGCTTGCGCAGTCTATAAAGGCTTCGGACAGAGTGACGCTCCCAGCCTTATATTATAGATTAGATTTGTGTAAGTCACCTATACGTTCTTTAGGTTCTCATAAAGCAAACTATAGTGGAGATGTGTGTAAATTATTCTACAATATGATATAGTCTATTGTAATATTTACAGATATCTCACTGTAAGGGTAGGTTCACACAAGCGTATAAAAAAATTATCTAGAAAAGTGGGACAATCCTATGTCTCACTTGTCATTCGTGTGCAGTCTGTATGCGATCCGTTTTTTTACAGCAGCTATTAAAGAGAACCTGTCAGCACGATTTTGCACGTTAAATAAGTGATCCACTACCCTAACTCATTTCATTTTTTATTCATTAAGCTTGCTACTATGTGCCAGTAAATCCATACTCTTAGTACAGTAATATATACCGTTATCATGCAGATAGCATCACTTGGTATCTGCCAGCTGCAGCTCTGATGTTCACATCCATCACTTCCGATCACTCGAGATTTCCAATCATGCTCGGGTGATCTCCAAGTATTTTGGGCATGCTCGGAGATTTACTTTGTGTCCCCACAGCTGCATGATTTGCGGCTGCTAGACAGCCTGAATACATGTGGGGATTGACTGTTTATTAGGGAATCCCCACATGTATTCAGGCTGTCTAGCAGCCGCAAATCTTGCAGCTGCGACAATACAAACTAAATCTTCGAGCACGCCCAAAATATTCGGAGATTACCCGAGCATGCTCGAAAATCTCGTGTAATGAGCACACTCGCTCATCACTACTGCCGTGCGTCCGAGACCTGTCCTGGAATAGCATCTGGCGTTCATCAGGAGCCAAGTCTAACCAGACCTTCAGGGGCTCTACGGAAGAGTCCGAAGTTCTCCTAGTTATGCCCCTCCAGTCTCTTCTCAGTGTACGGCACAGTGGTTCAAACACCATTCAGGTTACAGAGCCCTAACCAAAGCTTTCAATTTCATATCCTTTTCAAACAAGCGTTTGCAAAGTCAACTCAAAGCCTTCAACAGCAGCACGCAGAAGCTCAGCAGGATTTTGTAGGAGAAAGCAGCCACGCATGAAAAGTGTGTAAAGGGTGATAATCATAATTGCCCTATAGTGACCTGATCCTAGTGGGCTTCAAACAGAGGACAGTGTGGCACTGTTCCAGATGGTAATATTAGTACTGATAAGGATATGGCAAGTTTAATTGTCTCATTTCCTGCATGTCCAAGCATGTACTGTACTAGTGGTTGCTCTTTTTTTAAAATACTGACTCAATGTGAATGGACTTCGCCACACATTTTGGATTGGTGTGAAAATAACACCTCTATTTTCCTACTGATTGCTCCAACTATAACATAGTAACATAGTAACATAGTTAGTAAGGCCGAAAAAAGACATTTGTCCATCCAGTTCAGCCTATATTCCATCATAATAAATCCCCAGATCTACGTCCTGAATGTAGTCACTACTAGATTCAGCAATGGCATGTTCACCTTTCATATCTGCTTTATCACTTGAAATAATATAACAAAACAATAATTTTCTCCAACATCTGCACAGGCAAAAAAGAAATCCCCAATGCAGTTTTCACCTACATTGTATACACTGTCAGGTTCTATTTCAGCCTGCAGCCTGTTCACAATTTACAAGAGTTTATAAGCCTAGCTAACTATTAAAGCCATAAAAATCCTGCCACCCCCAATAATATTGATTTACCTCTGTACCCATTAGTGTCATTAGTATGCTGCTAAGTCGTTATGTACATTAATTGGATTTCCAAGAAAATGCTCGTTTGAGCACCACATACACTTAGAATTCAGTTTTTCGAACTATAAGAAAATTCCTAATGAATAGTGATGGGCGAGCATTAAGATGCTCGGATACTTTTTACTCTAAACAAGCTTTTCATACTGATTGAGCGCTCGTCTCGAGTAACATAATGGAAGTCGAGCATTTTTCAGGCGGACCTTCCCAGGATATCTGGAGGGGCAGGAAAAATCGCTGAAATGGATGGAAACAACGCTGAAAAGGAATTGGAACAGTAGAGAGAAGATGCCTGGATGCATCTCTAACTCACGCTCAGAACAATGTTGTCAGTTTTACGCCACTTTTACGGACTGTCAATAAAACATACCAAACCGAAGATAAAACATATTTTACAGGAAAAAATGTTAGAAAAATTATTTCCTGTGTAATAGCTTGTATATACAGCAAAATTAAAAAGAGAGAAAAACCAACCACTAGGCTATGTTCACACATAGCGCTATTTAACTCATTTTCATTGCTTTCAATGGTGAAAAAAACGCTGCATAAACGCTGAAAAAATTTACATGCTCCTTCTTTAACCCCTTTACCCCCAAGGGTGGTTTGCACGTTAATGACCAGGCCAATTTTTACAATTCTGACCACTGTCCCTTTATGAGGTTATAACTCTGAAACGCTTCAACGGATCCTGGTGATTCTGACATTGTTTTCTCGTGACATATTGTACTTCATGATAGTGGTAAAATTTCTTTGATAGTACCTGCGTTTATTTGTGAAAAAAACGGAAATTTGGCGAAAATTTTGAAAATTTCGCAATTTTCAAACTTTGAATTTTTATGCAATTAAATCACAGAGATATGTCACACAAAATACTTAATAAGTAACATTTCCCACATGTCTCCTTTACATCAGCATAATTTTGGAACCAATTTTTTTTTTTTGTTAGGGAGTTATAAGGGTTAAAAGTTGACCAGCAATTTCTCATTTTTACAACACCATTTTTTTTTAGGGACCACGTCTCATTTGAAGTCATTTTGAGGGGTCTATATGATAGAAAATGCCCAAGTGTGACACCATTCTAAAAACTGCACCCCTCAAGGTGCTCAAAACCACATTCAAGAAGTTTATTAACCCTTCAGGTGTTTAATAGGAATTTTTGGAATGTTTAAATAAAAATGAACATTTAACTTTTTTACACAAAAAATTTACTTCAGCTCCAATTTGTTTTATTTTACCAAGGGTAACAAGAGAAATTGGACCCAAAAAGTTGTTGTCCAATTTGTCCTGAGTACGCTGATACCCCATATGTGGCAGTAAACCACTGTTTGGGCGCATGGGAGAGCTCGGAAGGGAAGGAGCGCTATTTGACTTTTCAATGCAAAATTGACAGGAATTGAGATGGGACGCCATGTTGCGTTTGGAGAGCCACTGATGTGCCTAAACATTGAAACCCCCCACAAGTGACACCATTTTGGAAAGTAGACCCCCTAAGGAACTTATCTGGATGTGTGGTGAGCACTTTGACCCACCAAGTGCTTCACAGAAGTTTATAATGCAGAACCGTAAAAATAAAAAATCATATTTTTTCACAAAAATTATATTTTTGCCCCCAATTTTTTATTTTTCCAAGGGTAAGAGAAGAAATTGGACCTCAAAAGTTGTTGTCCAATTTGTCCTGAGTACGCTGATACCCCATATGTGGCAGTAAACCACTGTTTGGGCGCATGGGAGAGCTCGGAAGGGAAGGAGCGCAGTTTGACTTTTCAATGCAAAATTGACAGAAATTGAGATGGGACGCCATGTTGCGTTTGGAGAGCCACTGATGTGCCTAAACATTGAAACCCCCCACAAGTGACACCATTTTGGAAAGTAGACCCCCTAAGGAACTTATCTAGAGGTGTGGTGAGCACTTTGACCCACCAAGTGCTTCACAGAAGTTTATAATGCAGAACCGTAAAAATAAAAAATCATATTTTTTCACAAAAATTATATTTTTGCCCCCAATTTTTTATTTTTCCAAGGGTAAGAGAAGAAATTGGACCTCAAAAGTTGTTGTCCAATTTGTCCCGAGTACGCTGATACCCCATATGTGGCAGTAAACCACTGTTTGGGCGCATGGGAGAGCTCGGAAGGGAAGGAGCGCCGTTTGACTTTTCAATGCAAAATTGACAGGAATTGAGATGGGACGCCATGTTGCGTTTGGAGAGCCACTGATGTGCCTAAACATTGAAACCCCCCACAAGTGACACCATTTTGGAAAGTAGACCCCCTAAGGAACTTATCTGGATGTGTGGTGAGCACTTTGACCCACCAAGGGCTTCACAGAAGTTTATACTGCAGAGCCATAAAAATAAAACAAAATTTTTTTCCCACAAAAATTATTTTTTAGCCCCCAGTTTTGTATTTTCCCTAGGGTAACAGGAGAAATTGGACCCCAAAAGTTGTTGTCCAATTTGTCCTGAGTACGCTGATACCCCATATGTGGGGGGGAACCACCGTTTGGGCGCATGGGAGGGTTCGGAAGGGAAGGAGCGCCATTTGGAATGCAGACTTAGATGGAATGGTCTGCAGGCGTCACATTGCGTTTGCAGAGCCCCTAATGTACCTAAACAGTAGAAACCCCCCACAAGTGACACCATTTTGGAAAGTAGACCCCCTAAGGAACTCATCTTGATGTGTTGTGAGAGCTTTGAACCCCCAAGTATTTCACTACAGTTTATAACGCAGAGCCATGCAAATAAAAAATATTTTTTTTTCCACAAAAATTATATTTTAGCCCCCAGTTTTGTATTTTTCCAAGGTTAGCTGGAGAAATTGGACCCTAAATGTTGTTGTCCAATTTGTCCTGAGTACGTTGATACCCGATATGTGGGGGGGAACCACCGTTTGGGCGCATGGGAGGGCTCGGAAGGGAAGGAGCATCATTTGGAATGCAGACTTAGATGGATTGGTCTGCAGGCGTCACATTGCGTTTGCAGAGCCCCTAATGTACCTAAACAGTAGAAACCCCCCACAAGTGACCCCATATTGGAAACTAGACCCCTCAATGAACTTATCTAGATGTGTTGTGAGAACTTTGAACCCCCAAGTGTTTCACTACAGTTTATAACGCAGAGCCGTGAAAATAAAAAATCTTTTTGTTTTCCCACAAAAATTATTTTTTAGCCCCCAGTTTTGTATTTTCCCAAGGGTAACAGGAGAAATTGGTCCACAAAAGTTGTTGTCCAATTTGTCCTGAGTACGCTGATACCCCATATGTTGGGGTAAACCCCTGTTTGGGCACACAGGAGAGCTCGGAAGGGAAGGAGCACTGTTTTACTTTTTCAACGCAGAATTGGCTGGAATTGAGATCGGACGCCATGTCGTGTTTGGAGAGCCCCTGATGTGCCGAAACAGTGGAAACCCCCCAATTATAACTGAAACCCTAATCTAAACACACCCCTAACCCTAATTCCAACGGTAACCCTAACCACACCTCTAACCCTGACACACCCCTAACCCTAATCCCAACCCTATTCCCAACTGTAAATGTAATCTAAACCCTAACCCTAACTTTAGCCCCAACCCTAACTGTAGCCCCAACCCTAACCCTAACCCTAGCCCTAACCCTAGCCCTAACCCTAGCCCTAACCCTAGCCCTAGCCCTAACCCTAGCCCTAACCCTAGCCCTAACCCTAGCCCTAACCCTAACCCTAGCCCTAACCCTAGCCCTAACCCTAGCCCTAACCCTAGCCCTAGCCCTAACCCTAGCCCTAACCCTAGCCCTAACCCTAGCCCTAACCCTAGCCCTAACCCTAGCCCTAGCCCTAACCCTAGCCCTAATGGGAAAATGGAAATAAATACATTTTTTTTTATTTTTCCCTAACTAAGGGGGTGATGAAGGGGGGTTTGATTTACTTTTATAGCGAGTTTTTTAGCGGATTTTTATGATTGGCAGCCGTCACACACTGAAAGACCCTTTTTATTGCAAAAAATATTTTTTGCAATACCACATTTTGAGAGCTATAATTTTTCCATATTTTGGTCCACAGAGTCATGTGAGGTCTTGTTTTTTGCGGGACGAGTTGACGTTTTTATTGAAAACATTTTTGGGCACGTGACATTTTTTTATCGCTTTTTATTCCGATTTTTGTGAGGAAGAATGACCAAAAGCCAGCTATTCATGAATTTCTAATGGGGGGAGGCGTTTATACCGTTCCGCGTTTGGTAAAATTGATAAATCAGTTTTATTCTTCGGGTCAGTACGATTACAGCGACACCTCATTTATATCATTTTTTTATGGTTTGGTGCTTTTATACGATAAAAACTATTTTACAGAAAAAATAATTATTTTTGCATCGCTTTATTCTCAGGACTATAACTTTTTTATTTTTTTGCTGATGATGCTGTATGGCGGCTCTTTTTTTGCGGGACAATATGACGCTTTCAGAGGTACCATGGTTATTTATATCTGTCCTTTTGATCGCGTGTTATTCCACTTTTTGTTCGGCGGTATGATAATAAAGCGTTGTTTTTTGCCTCGTTTTTTTTTTTTTTTCTTACGGTGTTTACTGAAGGGGTTAACTAGTGGGACAGTTTTATAGGTCGGGTCGTTACGGACGCGGCGATACTAAATATGTGTACTTTTATTGGTTTTATTTTTTTATTTAGATGAAGAAATGTATTTATGGGAATAATATTTTTTTTTTTTTTCATTATTTTGGAATATTTTTTTTTATTTTTTTTACACATTTGGAAAATTTTTTTTTAACTTTTTTACTTTGTCCCAGGGGGGGACATCACAGATCAGTGATCTGACAGTTTGCACAGCACTCTGTCAGATCACTGATCTGACATGCAGCGCTGCAGGCTTCACAGTGCCTGCTCTGAGCAGGCTCTGTGAAGCCACCTCCCTCCCTGCAGGACCCGGATCCGCGGCCATCTTGGATCCGGGGCTCGAGCAGGGAGGGAGGTGAGGAGACCCTCGCAGCAACGCGATCACATCGCGTTGCTGCGGGGGGCTCAGGGAAGCCCGCAGGGAGCCCCCTCCCTGCGCGGTGCTTCCCTGCACCGCCGGCACATCGCGATCATCTTTGATCGCGGTGTGCCAGGGGTTAATGTGCCGGGGGCGGTCCGTGACCGCTCCTGGCACATAGTGCCGGATGTCAGCTGCGATAAGCAGCTGACACCCGGCCGCGATCGGCCGCGCTCCCCCCGTGAGCGCGGCCGATCGGCTATGACGTACTATCCCGTCCAGGGTCAGATAAGCCCAGGGCACCTCGACGGGATAGTACGTCTAAGGTCACAGAGGGGTTAAAATTGCAGTTTTCCATTTGAATAATGAAAGAAAAGGAATAAGGAATTGTGTGCATGCGATTTCAGACATTTTTTTCCCATTTGGAAACAGTGGGACTCAGACTGGTGAAGCTTATGCAGTACGTGCAAGGCCTACCGAAAATTGAAAGGGGAGATTGCAATACACCCTGGAATACACATAGAGGATGGCCTCAGAAAACATTTTTTCCCCATTTGAAAGCAGTAGGACTCCTAGATTAGTAAAGCATATGCACTATGTGCAAGGGATGTGAAAAAATAGAATGAAGCACTGAAATACATGCTGGAAGAGATGTAGAGGAGGTCAGGAGGTCTTCAGACAACATTTTTTTCAGTATTTGGAAGGAGTGAGATTCCTAGACCTGTAAAGCTGATGCACTATGTGCAAGGGCAGAAAGACATTTAACCCTGGGGGATAATGTATGTGTGTATATATATATATATATATATATATATATATATATATATAGATATGGTGGAAGAGGACACAAAGTTACAAAACAAAAACTATATACCGTTGTTTAGGTGAAAAAGGGTGCATGGAAATACACAAGAAAAAAAGGAACATTTTATTTGACTTTATGTTCTATTGCTGTCATCAGGTAGGGTTGAGGAGTCTGCGCCAATAGAGGCCTTGTTCATTTTGATAAGAGTCAGCCTGTCAGCATTTTTAATTGATAGGAAAATGCGCCTATCGGTTATTATGCCCCGGCGGCACAAAAAAACACTCACACAAAACACTAATGGAAGACCTTTAAAAGTGTTCCCCTGCCTCTGTTGGACCTGTTGTGTGTCTCCCCCCTCTCTCTTCCTTGATTGTCCACAGAACAGTGTCCTCTGCCGTCAGTGTTGTCAGATGGGAATTTTTTTTAACAGATTTTAAACTAAGGCCTTCTGGTATTGCACCACAGAAAGGAGAGATGGAAATTTCTCCTTGTAGCGTGGTTCACCCAATTCACGCTGAGAAGATGATATGAGGCAGGGCTGGATAGGATCACCATGTCTACTTTCTTCTTCCATTGTCACCTGGTCTGCATGCAAAGCTTCTCTTTCAGCATGTGGGCAGGTCGCAACCCAGTCAATGAGATGGCAGTTACAAGTGCTGCTGCAGATCGACGGCATTGCAGCTGACTTGCGGAAATGGGCAGACACATGGCATACATTCACAAGAAGCTGAATCAAATCTGGGTAGGTTTTCAGAAAGCACTGAACCACTAAGTTGAGAATGTTGACCTGGCATGGTATGTGTGCCAGCTTACCAAGCTTTACAGCCACCACCAGGTTACGGCTATTATCACACACAACCATGCTTGGTTGTAGGTTCAGTGGCGAGAGCCACTGATCTATCTGGTCTGTTAAACATTTCAACAACTCTGCCGTAGTGTGCTGTTTGTCAACTAAAGATATGAGTTTAAGCAAAGTCTGTTGCCGCTTCGCTGAGGCAGTGCTGCATTGCTTACAGCTTGCGACTTATATGCCTGGTAATTCTGAGGTGGAGGATGAGGAGGGGGTGCAGGAACTGGAGTAAGAGGAGGGGGAAACACTGATTGAACTTGGAGCAGCAATTAGAGGCGGGTAGCATGTGTGCTGTCCCAGGGTCCGACTCGATCCTAGTGTCCAGCAGGTTCACCCAGGGAAATGTAGCTTCCCTGGCCAAAAGCACTTGTCCACGTGTCGGTGATTAAGTGGACCTTCCCAGTAACTGCATTTGTCAGGGCATGGGTTATAATATGGAACACATGCTGGTGTAAGACGGGGACGGCTTTCAAGGAAAAATAGTGGCAGCTGGGGACCAAGTACCGAGTGACGGCAGCTGCCAGGAGGTTGTGGAAAGCCTCAGTGTCCACAAGCCTAAATAGGAACATTTCCAGGGCACGCAGTCTGGAAATGTGGCCCATTTAGTGTTTGGGCCTGTGGGTGGGTGGCTGTGTATTTCCGCTTGCATTCCAAGGTCTGAAGTATGGACAGCTGAACGCCGCATTCGGACAAGGAAGTGTACGTGGCTGCTAATGGTGGGTGTTTCTATGCAATGACATACCTAGATTGTGGACCCAGATGTGCGTCCCACCTAGTCAGGTGCATGGATGACATGCCAGAACATGTAGGTGGTGGTAAGGCTGATAGAGGTCTGGCCCCTGCTGAGCTTGATATGGCACAGGTTGCAAATGTCTGTTTTCTTGTCTTCTGCGCTAAAGTCTATATATTAGTAATGTAAATTAAAATTAATATCTTTTAGGCCATGAGTCATCATGGTAATTATATCATGATACGTTTGTCACTTTTACACCAGTTTCGGTCAGCTATGTAAAAATGGTTGGAGCTGGGAGGAGCCGGAATGAGACAGAACGTGGCAAAGCCTGTTTGGCAAAATTAATTAAAAGTAGCGGCGTTCTTTACCCCAGAAACGTTACTTCAATCTCTGATTGTAAGTTACATTCTAGCAAGGCGAACAGAAGTCCAAGCCACTGATAAGTCATGCCTAAGGCTACGTTCACATTAGCGTCGCGTCGCTGTTGCGTCGGCGACGCAGCGGCGACGCACGGAAAAACGCGCGCGTGCGTCGTTTTTTGACGAAATCGGACGCAAGAAAAATGCAACTTGTAGCGTTTTCTTGCGTCCGACGCTAGCGTCTAAAACGACGCACGTGTCGGAAACCGCGTGCAAAAAGACGCACGCGTCCCCTATGTTAAACATAGGGGCACGTCGCCGCTGCGTCGCCGACGCAACAGCGACGCACATTAGCGTAACGCTAATGTGAACGTAGCCTAATTGATTAAGTGGCATGTGCCTTTTAATAAATTAAGCACAAACTATTCCTGTACCCCCTCATTAAATCAGGTGTATGAAATTGGGGCTTTAGCGTTTGCATGTAATTTGAAGCATTCAGAGTGAAGCTGTCACTGCATAAATTACAATACTTCGCAGTCTCCGTAGGATATGTTCACATGCAGCATTTTTGCTCCAATTTTTCATGCAGCCAAAACTCACTCTCTTAGCAGTTTTGTGGCATTTTCATACCTTTTTTTGTTGCATTTTTCAGAGATTTTTAGGTGCTAATTACATATGTGCTTTGTCTGCAGTACACAACAAACTTGCATGACCAAAAACACTTCTAAAACACAACAAAAACTCTGTTGCATTTTTGTTGCGCTTTTTCACTTTCTCATTGCTTGCTGTGGGTGAATAAAATGCGGAAAAAAACTCTGAAAGAAATTACTCGCTGCAGATTTCAAAAACCCCGCAGTTCTCAAATTCAAGCAAAATTTAAAATAAACAACAAAGGCGTGTGCATGAGATGTTTGAAATCTCAGCCTTTGATGGTACTGTAAATGGAGTTTTTAATTTGCATAAAAAAGCAGCAAAAAAGGCTGCAAAAACGCTGCATGTGAACATAGCTTCAAATTTTATGTCCACCTTCATTACCAAACAAAACTTTGTTAAAGTTTTTAGTAACAAAAATCCTGATTTTGTTTCTACAACTCTTTTATAAACCTTTGTAACAGACATAACAGACACTAATTCTATATAGTGATTCCGCAATAATACTCCCAGCAGATGCTATATTTTGCTGTTAAAATTTGCCAGCGCTTACTTTAGCAATCAATGACTATAATTCCAACTCTATTAACATCTAACTACAGGAGTAAAAGTCTCGTTAACGACTTGCACTTAATTATACTTTTCTCTCAATTTTAATTAGATGAGATAAAAGCTAAAACCGTAATTGAGCATAAATACCTGCTAGATGATATAACAAATCACCCGTTCCTATGTACAGCGGCCTATCACATCTATTATTTATAGTAAAAGAATTAGAAAACATTTCCAGCCAGACGCTGCAGCTTTTGGGTTCGAATCTCGTCCATCTAAATGCTGTCAAGGCGAACTCCAAAGGGACATACTGTACACACATGCTGTACTAACCCAGATGCAACGTAACAAGCAAGAAATCCAATGTAGAACCAAACCAGAAAACATATTAGCAATGAGTTAATCACTTTCTAATCCTCTTAAGCTACATTATATCGATAGGAATTAAACTTCTTCCTGCCTTGAAGCCGAAGTTATGACATCTGAAATCTATGTCTATTGTGCGGACCCCGTTATCAAAGGGCCTCTGTGCAAGAAGAAAATATGGATTCCCTAGCTCTCTAATACGATAGAATGCACCTTTGTGTATCTGCTACTCAACTCATCCTGGATCTAGCACCAGGCACTGCATACTCATCCTGTGGCCATCTCCATCTGTTCATTGATGCATTAGGTTACCATGGCAACCTGATATCATGCCCCTTACAGACTGAAACAGGAGGCAAGACTGTTATGATCCGGTGCTTAAGAGCACATGGAATGACCTGATAATTACTGATAATAAGGACGAGCTCTGGGACGTGGGAACTCTGCTGACCGCAATCCCTAAACCTATCAAAACACACTAGAAATAGCCGTGGATTGCGCCTAACGCTCCCTATGCAACTCGGCACAGCCTAAGAAACTAGCTAGCCCTGAAGATAGAAAAATAAAGTCTACCTTGCCTCAGAGAAATTCCCCAAAGGAAAAGGCAGCCCCCCACATATAATGACTGTGAGTAAAGATGAAAATACAAACACAGAGATGAAATAGATTTAGCAAAGTGAGGCCCGACTTACTGAACAGACCGAGAATAGTAAAGGTTACTTTGCGGTCAGCACAAAAACCTACAAAAGACCACGCAGAGAGTGCAGGGAAAAATACCTTCCGCACCGACTCACAGTGCGGAAGGCGCCCCCTCTGCGTCCCAGAGCTTCCAGCAAGCAAGACAATATTTGACAAAAGCAAGCTGGACAGAAAAAATAGCAAACAAGCAAAATAGCACAGAGGAACTTAGCTTCTGCTGGAGCAACAGGAACTCAGAACGATCCAGGAGCGAACTAGAGCCATAGTACAACATTGACAGCTGGCATGGGGCAAAGATCTAAGTGGAGTTATATAGAGCAGCTCACTAACGAATTAGCCTCGTCACCTGTGGAAGGAAACTCAGAAACACCCACAGGCACCAGAGAAAGTCCATGGACAGAACCAGCCGAAGGACCATTCATGACCACAGGAGGGAGCCTGACAACAGAATTCACAACAGTACCCCCCCTTGAGGAGGGGTCACCGAACCCTCACGAGAGCCCCCAGGCCGACCAGGATGAGCCAAATGAAAGGCACAAACCAGATCGGCCGCAATAACATCAGAGGCAAAAACCCAGGAATTATCCTCCTGACCATAACCCTTCCACTTGACCAAGTACTGGAGTTTCCGTCTCGAAATACGAGAATCCAAAATCTTCTCCACCACATACTCCAACTCCCCCTCAACCAACACCGGAGCAGGAGGGTCAACGGATGGAACCACAGGCGCCACGTATCTCCGCAATAACGACCTATGGAACACATTATGGATGGCAAAAGAATCTGGAAGGGCCAAACGAAATGACACAGGATTGATAACCTCAGAAAATTTATACGGACCAATGAAACAAGGCTTAAACTTAGGAGAGGAAACCTTCATAGGAACATAACGAGACGACAACCAAACTAAATCCCCAACACGAAGTCGGGGACCCACACAGGGCCGGCGGTTAGCGAAACGTTGAGCCTTCTCCTGGGACAATGTCAAATTGTCCACCACATGAGTCCAAATCTGCTGCAACCTATCCACCACAGTATCTACACCAGGACAGTCCGAAGACTCAACCTGCCCTGAAGAGAAACGAGGATGGAAACCAGAATTGCAGAAAAACGGCGAAACCAAAGTAGCCGAGCTGGCCCGATTATTAAGGGCAAACTCAGCCAACGGCAAAAAGGACACCCAATCATCCTGATCAGCAGAAACAAAGCATCTCAGATATGTTTCCAACGTCTGATTAGTTCGTTCGGTTTGGCCATTTGTCTGAGGATGGAAAGCTGAGGAAAAAGACAAATCAATGCCCATCCTAGCACAAAAGGATCGCCAAAACCTCGAAACAAACTGGGAACCTCTGTCTGAAACGATGTTCTCCGGGATGCCATGTAAAGGAACCACATGCTGGAAAAACAATGGCACCAAATCAGAGGAGGAAGGCAATTTAGACAAGGGTACCAAATGGACCATCTTAGAAAAGCGATCACAAACCACCCAATTGACTGACATCTTTTGAGAGACGGGGAGATCCGAAATAAAATCCATAGAAATATGCGTCCAGGGCCTCTTCGGGACCGGCAAAGGCAAAAGCAACCCACTAGCACGAGAACAGCAGGGCTTAGCCCGAGCACAAGTCCCACTGGACTGCACAAAAGAACGCACATCCCGTGACAAAGACGGCCACCAAAAGGATCTAGCCACCAAATCTCTGGTACCAAAGATTCCATGATGCCCAGCCAACACTGAACAATGAAGCTCAGAGATAACTCTACTAGTCCATTTAACAGGGACAAACAGTTTCTCTGCTGGGCAACGGTCAGGTCTATCAGCCTGAAATTTTTGCAGCACCCGCCGCAAATCAGGGGAGATGGCAGACAAAATTATCCCCTCTTTGAGAATACCTGCCAGCTCAGAAACACCCGGAGAGTCAGGCACAAAACTCCTTGACAGGGCATCAGCCTTCACATTCTTAGAGCCCGGAAGGTACGAAACCACAAAATCAAAACGGGAGAAAAATAATGCCCATCGAGCCTGTCTCGGATTCAACCGTTTGGCAGACTCAAGATAAGTCAAATTTTTGTGATCTGTCAAGACCACCACGCGATGCTTGGCTCCTTCAAGCCAATGACGCCACTCCTCGAATGCCCACTTCATGGCCAACAATTCTCGATTACCAACATCATAATTACGCTCAGCAGGTGAAAACTATCTAGAAAAGAAAGCACATGGCTTCATTCCCAAGCCATCAGAACTTCTTTGCGACAAAACAGCCCCTGCTCCAATCTCAGAGGCATCAACCTCAACCTGAAACGGGAGCGAAACATCTGGCTGGCACAACACAGGGCAGAAGAAAAACGACGCTTCAATTCCTGAAAAGCATCCACGGCCGCAGAAGACCAATTGACCACATCAGCACCCTTCTTGGTCAAATCAGTCAACGGTTTAGCAACACTAGAAAAATTACAGATGAAGCGACGATAAAAATTAGCAAAGCCCAGGAACTTTTGCAGGCTCTTCACAGATGTCGGCTGAGTCCAATCATGAATGGCCTGGACTTTAACAGGGTCCATCTCAACAGTAGAAGGGGAAAAAATGAACCCCAAAAATGAAACCTTCTGAACTCCAAAGAGACACTTTGACCCCTTCACAAACAAGGAATTAGCACGATGGACCTGGAACCCCATTCTGACCTGCTTCACATGAGACTCCCAATCATCCGAAAAGACCAAAATATCATCCAAATACACAATCAGGAATTTATCCAGGTACTCTCGGAAGATGTCATGCATAAAGGACTGAAATACTGATGGAGCATTGGAAAGCCCGAATGGCATCACCAGGTACTCAAAGTGGCCCTCGGGCATATTAAATGCTGTTTTCCATTCATCGCCCCGTTTAATACGCACAAGATTATACCCCCCTCGAAGGTCTATCTTGGTAAACCAACTAGCCCCTTTAATACGAGCAAACAAGTCGGACAGCAACGGCAAAGGTTACTGAAATTTGACTGTAATTTTATTAAGAAAGCGGTAATCAATACAAGGTCTCAAAGAACCATCCTTCTTGGCCACAAAAAAGAACCTTGCTCCCAACGGTGATGACGATGGGCGAATATGGCCTTTCTCCAAGGATTCCTTTATATAACTCCGCATAGCGGCGTGTTCTGGCACAGATAAATTGAACAATCGGCCCTTAGGAAACTTACTACCAGGAATCAAATTAATTGCACAATCGCAATCCCTATGAGGAGGTAGGGCACTGGCTTTGGGCTCATCAAATACATCCTGATAATCCGACAAAAACTCCGGAACTTCAGAAGGAGTAGAAGACGAAATTGACAAAAATGGAACATCACCATGTACCCCCTGGCAACCCCAGCTGGACACAGACATAGATTTCCAGTCTAATACTGGATTATGGACCTGTAGCCATGGTAACCCTAAAACGACCACATCATGCAGATTATGTAACACCAAAAAACGGATATCCTCCTGATGTGCAGGAGCCGTGCACATGGTCAATTGGGTCCAGTACTGAGGCTTATTCTTGGCCAAAGGCGTGGCATCAATTCCTCTCAATGGAATAGGATGCTGCAAGGGCTCCAAGAAAAAACCACAGCGCCTAGCATACTCCAAGTCCATCAAATTCAGGGCAGCGCCTGAATCCACAAATGCCATAACAGAATAGGATGACAAAGAACAAATTAGAGTAACGGACAAAAGAAATTTAGACTGTACCGTACCAATGGTGGCAGACCTAGCGAACCGCTTAGTGCGCTTAGGACAATCGGAGATAGCATGAGTGGAGTCACCACAGTAAAAACACAGCCCATTCTGACGTCTGTGTTTCTGCTGTTCAGCTCTGGTCAAAGTCTTATCACACTGCATAGGCTCAAGCCCATGCTCAGATAGTACCGCCAAATGGTGCACAGTTTTACGCTCACGCAAGCGCCGATCGATCTGAATAGCCAAAGACATAGACTCATTCAGACCAGCAGGCATGGGAAATCCCACCATTACATCTTTAAGGGCTTCAGAGAGACCCTTTCTGAAGATTGCTGCCAGGGCACATTCATTCCACTGAGTGAGCACAGACCACTTTCTAAACTTCTGACAATATATCTCTGCTTCATCCTGACCCTGACATAGAGCCAGCAAGATTTTCTCTGCCTGATCCACTGAATTAGGTTCGTCATAAAGCAATCCAAGCGCCAGGAAAAATGCATCCACATCACGCAATGCCGGATCTCCTGGCGCAAGGGAAAATGCCCAGTCTTGAGGATCGCCATGTAACAAGGAAATAATGATCCTTACCTGTTGAACAGGATCACCTGAGGAGCGAGGTTTCAAAGCTAGAAACAATTTACAATTATTTTTGAAATTCAAGAACTTAGATCTATCACCAAAAAACAAATCAGGAATTGGAATCCTAGGCTCTGACATCGGATTCTGAACCACAAAATCTTGAATGTTTTGTACCCTTGTAGTGAGATTATCCATCCAAGAGGACAGACCTTGAATGTCCATGTCTACACCTGTGTTCTGAACCACCCAGAGGTAAAGGGGAAAAGTGAGACAGAACAAGCTGCAAAGAAAAAAAAATTGTCTCAGAGCTTCTCTTATCCCTCTATTGAGATGCATCAATACTTTTGGCCCGCTGTACTGTTATGATCCGGTGGTTAAGAGCACACGGAATGACCTGATAGTTACTGACAATAAGGACGAGCTCTGGGACGTGGGAACTCTGCTGACCGCAATCCCTAAACCTATCAAAACACACTAGAAATAGCCGTGGATTGCGCCTAACGCTCCCTATGCAACTCGGCACAGCCTAAGAAACTAGCTAGCCCTGAAGATAGAAAAATAAAGCCTACCTTGCCTCAGAGAAATTCCCCAAAGGAAAAGGCAGGCCCCCAAGCAAAATAGCACAGAGGAACTTAGCTTCTGCTGGAGCAACAGGAACTCAGAACGATCCAGGAGCGAACTAGAGCCATAGTACAACATTGACAGCTGGCATGGGGCAAAGATCTAAGTGGAGTTATATAGAGCAGCCCACTAACGAATTAGCCTCGTCACCTGTGGAAGGAAACTCAGAAACACCCACAGGCACCAGAGAAAGTCCATGGACAGAACCAGCCGAAGTACCATTCATGACCACAGGAGGGAGCCTGACAACAGAATTCACAACACAAGACACCTCCTGTGTAGTGATGAGCACAAGTGCTCGTTAGTTGAGTTTGCCTAAGGTGCTCGTGTATGCACCGAGTATTGCGGGAGCTCGAGTGACATGTTCTAGTCCATGCGCCCGCATGTTCCACAGCTGTTAGCCACAAAACATGAGGTAGCTGTGGTCTATGCCGCTAGCATGGACTGACTCTCCTCTTAGACCTTGTTATAAATCCAACACTGCCTTACTGGACTCTGTGACAAACCCAGCTGTACTACACTGCTGCTCAGCTCTACTATAGTGGACTATGCAACAAAACCAGCTGTACTATAGCACTGGCCATCTTTACTATACTGAACTCTGATAAACCCACTTCTACTATACTGCTAACCTGCTCTGTGACAAACTCAACCCTATTAGGGTATGTTTCCACGTTCCGTAAAGGCAGCGCTTTGGATGAGCATCTCCGTAAGATAAATAGACATACTGCAGTCTATAAAGACGCGCCGCATGTGCGTATACGCAGGTCTGGCACCTGTGTCTGTGAATGCATAGTGGAGACGGGATTTCATAAGATCCCCTCCACTATGCTGTAACATCTCGCCGATGCGGATTGGACGCTGTGGCTGTAGGCAGCGTCCAATCTGCAGTATATACTGAACATGGAAACATACCTTAAAGGGACACTGTCACCTGGATTTGGAGGGAACAATCTTCAGCCATGGAGGCGGGGTTTTGGGGTTTTTGATTCACCCTTTCCTTACCCGCTGGCTGCATGCTGGCTGCAATATTGGATTGAAGTTCATTCTCTGTCCTCCGTAGTACATGCCTGCACAAGGAAATCTTGCCTTGCACAAGCGTGTACTATGGAGGACAGAGAATGAACTTCAATCCAATATTGCAGCCAGCATGCAGCCAGCGGGTAAGGAAAGGGTGAATCAAAAACCCCAAAACCCCGCCTCCATGGCTGAAGATTGTTCCCTCCAAATCCAGGTGACAGTGTCCCTTTAATACTGCTGGTCAGCTCTGCTCAGTTCAACTGGAAGTTGTACAAAAAATCTCAGGTCTGCTATATCGCTGAGTCAACTCTGCAGTAATTGTACCAGTACTGCAATGAACTGCATGACAAACTAAGGTTTGCTACTGCGCAAAGTCAGCACTGCTCTGCCACTGCCAGCTCATCATTGAATGTTGCAAACTCAACTCTGCTACTTAGCTGAATCAATTCTACATAGCTGATCCAGTCCTATTTAGAACCTCCTGTGTTACTTAGGCCTGCTACATAGGCTCCTCATTGCTGAGTCTCCTCTTCATTCTTATGAACCACAAATCTGCATGACTGTTACAATTTTCTCAACTCTGCTTCATCAGATCCCATGATCTCCGTTTGCTCCTCCTGTTGCCGTTCTGCCAACAGAGCGGTTATCTATTCATGCTGCATAACAACTGCTTATTCTCCTTAAGAGCCGGAAGAGCAGTTGCATAACTTCCAACCGTCCCATCGGCTCCGGAACATTTCCATTTGGGCAGCAGGGCATGGCATCTCTGCTCACATGTAGTTAAACTAAATAAACCATTCTCTTCTCTCCACCAACAATCAAACTCCAACCTACATGTTCGCAGGCAGCAGATTTAGCTATGAGACACAGCCAACACTGATAATGGTAGGACAATGTGGTAATTTTGAGCTGTATTGCAGGCAGTGACCCCAAAAGCAGATTATAAAGGCACATAGAGATACATTATACACAGCAATGTATCTCTATGTCCCTGTACTCAAGAGGTGAAGAAAATAATTGCAGACAACAGCTAAGGCCGGCGTCACACACAGCGTAAAACAATACGGTCCGTATATTACGGCCGTAATACGCTGAAAAGTCCCGAAAAAAGTGGTCCGTAAAGCCTGGGAGCTTTCTAAGTAATTTCCCACGATCTATGAACAGCCAGCAGAGGGCGCCTCACCGCAAATGAAGCTAAATATAGATCATTGATCTATTTTTAGCCTCATTCCCTGGGGTTTTGCAGCGAGGAGCAGCCTGCATTAGCACAGCTCCTTGCTGCAAAATGTTTTAACCCCTTCAGAAGGATTTACATCGTTGGACGTTACAGATCTGCGGAGGGTAAGTATATTGTTGGTTTATTATGTTTTTTTACTCACAGAACGAGGGTCTTCAGTGACTGGATTGGGCGTTGAATAAAATACTGCAACAACCATTGTTTTTATTTCATTAAAATAATTTTAAATAATGTGTTTGTGTTTTATTTAACCCTTCACTACAATTGGATTAATAATGGATAGGTGTCATAATTGACGCCTCTCCATTATTAATTAGGCTTAATGTCACCTTACAATAGCAAGGTGGCATTAACCCTTCATTACCCCATATCCCACCGCTACACGGGAATGGGAAGAGAGTGGCCAAGTGCCAGAATAGGCGCATCTTCCAGATGTGCCTTTTCTGGGGTGGCTGGGGGCAGATATTTTTAGCCAGGGGGGGGGCAATAACCGTGGACCCTCTCCAGGCTATTAATATCTGCCCTCAGTCACTGGCTTTACTACTCTGGCGGAGAAAATTGTGCGGGAGCCCACGCCAATTTTTTCCGCCATTTAACCCTTTATTTTAAGAGCTAGAACGGCCAAATTTTGCAGATACACACTACTGACATTAGTAGTGTGGAATCTGCAAAAAAAATGGAGAGAAGACATGGTTTACTGTATGTAAACCATGTCTCAAATCATGTCGGGTTTTAGGAAGGAGAAAGAAAAAGCCGGTAATTGAATTACCGGCTTTCAAGCTGTATAGCGCTGGAATAAATATTAATATATATACATATATGTGTCTCACTGACATATATATATATATATATATACATACCTATTCTATGTGTACACATTTATTCTACCTATTCTACTGTAAGCTGTCAGTGTGATTTTACTGTACACCGCACTGAATTACCGGCTTTTCTCTCTAACAGCGCTGCGTATTTCTCGCAAGTCACACTGCTTGTCCGTGTGTAATCCGTATTTTTCACGCTTCCATAGACTTTCATTGGCGTATTTCTTGCGCAGTACGGTGACAAACGCAGCATGCTGCGATTTTGTACGGCCGTAGAAAGCCGTATAATACTGATCAGTAAAATACGGCAAATAGGAGCAGGGGCATAGAGAATAATTGTGCCGTATTTTTTGCGAGTTTTACGGACGTAGATTCTGCGCTCTTACGTCCGTAAAACTCGCATGTGTGACGGCGGCCTAAAGCCTTACCAAACCCACAGGCAGATAATACTGGTACATAGAGATAGAAATACACTTCTTTGTACAGTTGTATGTCCCTTTATTCTAGAGGGAGAATAAAAAAGGATTTTTCATTTCTTCCTATAAAACTAGTAAAAAAAATTATATAAAAATAAAAGCTGCATTTTTTCTGCTGCTTTTTTTGCATTGAAATTCTGCTGTGTTTCACTGTCCGTGCAGATCAGGAGTGATTTCATGAAAACTCCTGCTACTGAGTATCTAAAGACACTGATGAACTATGTGATGTTTGTGCTTTTATTCTCTACCGACTTCTATGTGGAGCCTAAAAAAAGGCATGTACAAAAATGCAGGTGGTGTTTTTTTTAGAAACAAATAGTAAATGGTGCAGCTTGGCGTGTGGTTAGAGGAGTGGAAGTTGGGAGGTATTTTAAATGTGTGTAGTATTTGTGCATGTAATGTAGCTTTAGTTTATTAACCTCTTCACCACCTTGGGATTTTCAGCTTTTGCGTTTTCGTTTTTGTTTTTGCTCCCCTTCTTCCCAGAGCCATAGCTTTTTTTTTCCATATTTATGGCCATGTGAGGGCTTGCTTTTTGTGAGATGAGTTGTACTTTTGAACAACACCATTTATTTTACTGTTTAGTGTGCTGAAAAAAATTCTAAGTGCTGTTGAATTGCAAAAAAGTGCAATCCCACAATTGTTTATTTTTTTTTACCATGTTCACTAAATGCTAAAACTGACCTGCAATTATGATTCTCTGGGTCATTATGAGTAGAGATGGGCAAACCCGAACAGTAAAGTTAGGCGTCCGTACTGAAGACCTACTGTTCGCGCATGGACACCGGACACGGACTTCATCAGGAAGTCGGTGTTACGGTTCGGGTTCGGCCCCCTGAATGCTGGGTGTTTGTCATGATGTCTTGTGCATGACAGTGCAGCAAACACCACTTCTGATCGGCGGTAAAATTATTACTGCCAGTCAGACAGATGCGGTTCCCAAACTGTGCAAAGACAGTGGAAGCTATAAAGTTTTCCTCCGGTCACTTGTGTCAGGTGATGGGACTACTGCTCCCATCATCCAACACCTACAGCCTCTTATAACAACGAGAGCAGGAGCGGCTGATGGGAATATTAATCAGTCGGCGCCCGCGCTAGAAATAATTTTTTTTTTTTTTTAAACTGTGTGGTTCCCCTGTATTTTGATTACCAGCCAGGCAAAACTGACAACTGGGGGCTGCAACCCTCAGCTCTCAGCTTCATCAAGGCTAGCTATCAAGAATAGAGGTGTCCCCACACACTGTTCTTGTAGCGAACCCGATCTTTTTGCAACTGTCCAGCCGAATTTGGCGGACCCAAACATCCAGGTGTCCGCCCATCTCTAATGATGAGTTCGCAAATACCAAACATGTAGAGGTTACTTTTTATTGAAGCAGTGAAAACAAAACATTTGTAAAAAAAAAAAAAAAAAAAAGGCACTATTTTCCAAGACCCATAGCGTCTACATTATTTGGGATCTGGGGCTGAATGAGGGCTTATTTTTTGTGCCCTGAGTTGATATTTTTATTGATGCCATTTGGGTGCAGGTATGATGTTTTGATCGCCTGTTATTGCATTTTATTGCAATGTTCCGGCGACCAAAAATTCATAAATCTGGCACTTTTTTTCGTTAATCCGTTTACCGATTTGTTTCAGTCTTTTTATATTTTGATAGATTGGGCATTTTTGACTTACCAAATATGTGTACTTTTTATTTTTTCTATTGCTTTATTTTGAATGGTGCAAAAGGGGGGTATTTAAACTTTTTCTTATATTTTCAAAAACATTTTTTTTACTTTTTACTTGCTTCGATAGTCTTCAATAGGAGACTTGAAGCTGTGATCTTTTGATCCCTTGTGCTACATCAGCCCTGCTATGTGTAACAGAATTTCTCATCTGCTATGAATGCCAGCTACTGGGTGGCGCGCATAGCAGATCGACATTGACAACCACAAGGGTCTCCTGCAGACCCAGGGTTGTTATTCCAACCAATCGGTGTCCAGAGATCATGTTACAGGGGAGCAGACATGTTAAATGCCAGTCAATCCCTGACAGCGACATTTAATATGTTAACAGCTGTGGGTGTATCGCTATTCCACCCATGGCTGTTAGGGGCACATGACAGCTGAGATCAGCTGTCATGTGCCTGAAAACATGCGGGCTCAGCGCCAGAGCCCACATCAAAGAGGGGGAGGCGACCAATAATGTACCTATATGTCTTAGGCCATAAAGGGGTTAATATACTCACCTGCCGCCATTTACTCTGGGATCCAATGCTGTTCTGCTCCGTTTCTCAGTGACGCCACTGCTCCGCAGACTGTCCAGGTCACACTGCGCTCTGCATGACCCAGAAGTGGCTTTTACAATATAGCATTAGAACAAGGCTCCATAGGCTTACATTGTAAAAGAGACTTCGGGTTCATGCATAGAGTGAATCTGAGGCTAATCTGAATTGTGATGTTATCGAGAAGCAGGAAGGAACAGCATTGGACACCGAAGAGCAGGGGTAGGTGAATATATTAATACATTCACGCTACCCACCATACGCATATACTCACATTTAATGTAGAACATGGCTTCTTTAATCTCCATATCATGCTATAAAATAAAGTTTTTGGTATTAAATACTGTTATTTGTAAGCTTCTTCTCATGATTTCTGACTCATTTAATTCTGCACAGATGCTTATGATATCATTAGGAGATTTGATTGTCTCCATTACTGTGCAATTAATCATCAACTTCATAAAGTAAACAGGCGCAGATGTTTAATCCAAAGGCATTTCACAGTGTGTAGAGATGAAGAACTCTACTTAAGTCCCTAACCATGGTATGAAAGAAGTGATGGTTAAAGATATGTGACAAATGTGGGACTTTTTGGCCAAAAATGGAAAATTAATTTTGAGATTGAGACTTCCATGAAATCCTTGTAATCACATTTTCCTTAGTGGGGATAAAGCTGTGTGCACACGTTGCTGATTTTTCACGTTTTTTCATATTTTTTCGCTATAAAAACGCTATAAAACCGCAAAAAAACAGCATACATTATGCATCACATCATTTAGAATGAATTCCTCAATTTTTGTGCACATGATGGATTTTTTTATGGATTTCCCACTATATTATTGCATTGGGAATTCTCTGGAAAAATCCGCAAAAAAAGCGCAAAAAATGCATCAAAACCGCGCAAAAAAAAACAAACAAAAAAACCGCATGCGGATATCTTGCAGAAAATGTCCTGTTTTGCTCAGGAAATTTCTGCAAGAAATCCTGAACATGTGCACATAGCCGTAGGCTCACAGGTATAGCAGAGTTTCTCTGAGATTTGATTTTTCTTTCCTACTCAGCTTACAATTCTACTGTTAGACAATGAAAGGTAAAATGGTTTCACTTTTTCTGGCATTCTGAGCTGTTCTGAGTTATTTTATTTAAAGAACAAGCATCTGATCTTCACAACACGTTTGTAGTACATGGCATGAACAAAGGAGATTTCTAAAGGCCTCAGAAGAGTTGCTGATGCTCAGCAGGCTGAAAAGGTTACAAAACCATCTATAAAGCGTTTTGGACTCCAAATTCAAACTGTGTACAAAAGTAGTAGATTTAAAACTATTACCCTCCGCAGGAATGGTCGACCAAAAAAGATCACTCCAAGAGCAAGTTATGTAATAGGTCATGAGTCACAAAGGAACCCAAAGTAACTTCTAATCAACTAAAGGCTTCCCTTACATGACATTGCTATTGGTCGATCCTTCCCAGGGACGAAAACCCCTTTTCTATACCTTAGCTTCAGGTATTTTACCAAATAACGACAGACTCTGAACTTGGATTATAATTGGCCACAGTGGCCCTTTATTATAAACATACAACAATAATAAATAACGAAGGGAGGAGTCCTTGAAGCTCCAAACTGGTGGTCAACCATAACAGGGAGTGGACAGAAACAAACCATTTATTTACTCCCAGCCGTAACCATCCAGGCTCGGGAGCACCAAGTACCCCGAAGGGTTAACCATGTCCACTTTTAACCTGGGGATCCGGCCCACCGTTGCCAAGATCCCCCCCCCCCGAACCACCAGACCCGAAAACCAAGTTTACACCCACTGAAGGATCCGTACCCCGACGGATCCCCCAGGCCAATTTATCACCAACTCCAAGGACCCCTCCCACCGCCTCAGGCCACCATGACCCAGCAATTACACAAAACGCAACAAAGCAAAACACGAAAATTAGGGCGGGCGGGCGGGACCTTCTTGCTGCTCCAGAGCGGGAACTGGTGAGCCCCACCCCCCCCATCACCTTATAAACCCTGCCTCATGCATATCTCCCCCCTCCCATAATTAACCCCTTCCCCTCCTAATTATCCCTCCCAAACCCCTGTCATGACGGCCTGCACGTACGCCGTCTGCGGGGGGATGGGACGGCTCGCTCCGGCCTGCTCTTGACATTGCTATTGGTCGATCCTTCCCAGGGACGAAAACCCCTTTTCTATACCTTAGCTTCAGGTATTTTACCAAATAACGACAGACTCTGAACTTGGATTATAATTGGCCACAGTGGCCCTTTATTATAAACATACAACAATAATAAATAACGAAGGGAGGAGTCCTTGAAGCTCCAAACTGGTGGTCAACCATAACAGGGAGTGGACAGAAACAAACCATTTATTTACTCCCAGCCGTAACCATCCAGGCTCGGGAGCACCAAGTACCCCGAAGGGTTAACCATGTCCACTTTTAACCTGGGGATCCGGCCCACCGTTGCCAAGATCCCCCCCCCCCCGAACCAGACCCGAAAACCAAGTTTACACCCACTGAAGGATCCGTACGGATCCCCCAGGCCAATTTATCACCAACTCCAAGGACCCCTCCCACCGCCACAACGAGGGTATTTGAATACCTTAAATACCCGAGACCCCACCACACTTCACCGCTATTGCCCTTTCAATACCGTTCTGTAAACCCAACGCCCATAAGTCAGTGCCCACTGCGTTCAGGTGAACACCATCACCCAGGAGAAAATCCTCCCCACCCTGTTCCAGCTCCGGATGACGGACAAACAGACCTCCGTTCTTTACCACAAACTTGGCGACCGTCCGATTGACTTTTATTCCAGCCTTGTTGACCTTGTCCGCCGATCTGGCGTGCCTCCAACACCTCCGTGGAACAATATCAGACCACACAACCAGCACCTTTCCAAAAGACGCCCATAATCTGAGAAGATCATGTTTTATATCCCGGATCAATTCCCGACAAGGGCGAATCCCCAAATCGTTACCTCCAACGTGCAAAACCAAAATGTCCGGGAATTTATCTAAACGAGCATTGTTGTGCACTTCCTTCAAAACCCCGTTCCAGCCCAATCCCCGAAAGCCCAACCATCTGACCACGGCCACCTCTTTGGAAAACCCGAGCTGCCGACCGTCCCGTCGAACGTCCGCCCGTCTCGCGCCCCAGTACACGTATGAGTGACCGACGATCCAGATCAACAGGGGATTGGAACCTGAAAATACATAACAACTTAAAATCCACAACCGTACTACAATTATAAACATCATGACAAAAACCCCCCTCCTCCATTCCATCCCCACTTAAGGTCTCACGTAGCTCTTATAACGCTTCGACTCCCATCTCCCAATTCGTTGCACTACTTCCGGTCTTAAACCTCCCAAAGCCGCCTCAGTTGCAGCCCCAATTCGGAAGGAGTGAGAGGCAAAGCGAGAAGCATCCAATCCCAACTCTCCCAGAGCTCGTCTCAGCACTGCCACAAACTGAAACTTGGACAAAAAGGACCCATTTTCGTGACACAACAAAGGACCTTCTTTCGGGGGCTGAAAACCACTAAAAACCTCCCAACAACTAACGGGACACATGCGTGAACCCACGACTGCACCCAAAACCACACGTTTTCCTCTACCCTCCGGATCAGTCTTCGATCTACGCAACCAAAATTGTAACCCCTTTTCGGTAAGCACCACATCCCTGGCCCAAAGCCCCCCCTGTGCGTACGTGCTAGGCGACACGATCTCACTCACCCGCAGCGCGCCAAAAAATAACAAGGAAAATGCCAAACGAAAAAGAGCCACCTCAAAGTCCGATGTGCAAATCTCACTGAGTTTCGCACCTACTCGTTCCAACAAGCTAAAGGAAATCGGGCGCCTTAGATCGCCCTTTCCCACCTTCCTTCTGACGCCCTTCATCGCCTGTCTCACTACAAACAACTTCGTTATATCCCGTAAACCTCTAAGCTGAAAACCAAAAGCCAAGGCCGACCGAATCCTCTCTACTTTTGACGCCGACCATCCGTCATCAGCACCCCGTCTCAACCACAATAACAGGGCCCCAACGTAATCCTCACCCATGTTATCCACCCCACAAGACACCAACCAGGTCTCCCAATCACACCACACCGCCCGGTATGCTGCCCAGGTGCTGGGTGCCAAAGACGCCTGAATCAAAGGTGCTGCAGCCCGGATACCACGTTCCAGAGTTCCTGAGGGCAGTCCTGACCCGTCTCCTCCGCCTCCGGAGCCAACGCACGGAAACGCTCCCACTGAAACCGAGACAAAGAGTCAGCGATGGAGTTCTCAACACCGGGCACATGAATTGCCGAAACATGCGCATTGATAGACATGCAGCCCAACACTAACTGACGCAACACCCGAATGACTGGGGGGGACGATGCCGTCAAACTGTTGATCACACAAACGACTGCCATGTTGTCACAATTAAACCGTACCCTGCAATTGCGCAAATCTTCCTTTCCCAAATGAACAGCTACCAAAATAGGAAAAATCTCCAATAGGGTCACATTTTTTACCAGCCCGGAACCGAACCAGTCGTCCGGCCACCTTGAGGCACACCACCGCCCTCCAAAAAAGGCGCCAAAACCGATCCCGCCTGACGCGTCCATAAACAAATCCAAGTCATGATTGCCAACCACTTCATCCATCAGAAGCGATCGGCCGTTGTACCGTGACAAAAAACTATCCCACACCTCCAGATCGGCTTTGTGCTCACTAGATAAGCGCACAAAATGATGGGGGGACTTCGCCCCTGCTGTAGCACCTGCCAGCCTTCGAGAAAACACTCTCCCCATTGGGATAATTCTGCACGCAAAGTTCAACTTGCCAAGAAGAGACTGAACTTCCCGCAAAGGCAACTTCTTCAAGCGACGCACTCGAGCCACCTCGCTTCTCAAACCGAGCACCTTATCCTCGGGTAACCGAAACTCCCATGCGACGGAATCAATAACGATGCCCAGAAATGAAATACACGTACTGGGCCCCTCGGTTTTTCCTGGCGCCAGCGGAACACCGAACCGCCCGGCCACCCAAATCATTGTTTGTAACGCCATTTCACAACAACCAGACTGAGCCGGCCCGATGCACAAAAAGTCATCCAAATAGTGGATGATGTAATCCAACCCAGACACATCCCGAACGACCCACTCCAAAAACGAACTAAAAGCCTCAAAATATGCGCAAGACAACGAACAACCCATCGGCAAACATCTGTCAACATAAAACCCTTGGTCCCAATAACAACCCAACAGTCTAACGCTGTCCGGATGGACAGGCAGTAACCAGAACGCCGATTCGATATCTGTCTTGGCCAATAACGCTCCCCTGCCGCATCTACGCACCAAACGTGTAGCGTCGTCAAAAGAAGTATAAACCACGGAACAAAGCTCCGGATCTATGCCGTCATTCACAGACCGCCCCTTAGGGTAAGACAAATGATGAATTAGCCTAAACTTGTTAGGCTCCTTCTTAGGAACCACACCCAACGGAGAAATAACCAAATCTTCAATGGGTGGCGCGGGGAAAGGGCCAGACATCCTGCCCAACGACACTTCCTTGCTCAACTTTTCCGACACGACCTCCGTGTGTAACACTGCCGACTTCAGATTCCTTACAACTTGCGGAATACTAAAAGTAGGTGCAGGTATTTGAAAACCATTCCGAAAGCCCAAAAACAACAACTCCGCTTTCGGCCTATCTGGAAACCTATCTAGAAAGGGGGCCATCACGTCCAGCCTCACTGGCGTCACCCCCTTTTGAATTACCGTCTGGCTTAACTTTCTTCTTGAAGCACTTTGCTGCCCCGTGGGAGGATCCACTGCAATGCGAGCACACGTGCTTGAATTTACAGGTGGCCCCAAATTTGCACTGGCCGTCGTTAAACTGCCAGCACAAGCCGTGCTTCTGGCTCGCTTGGCCAGACTGACTACCTGCTCCCGCACTACTTTGTGCTGCGGTCTGGCCGGCATTTCCGGCCCCCCCTTGAAAGGAGTGGCCAAACTTTGTGGGCGCCATCACCCGCAACCATAGGCCAATGTCCTTCTGATCCCACCGGATCGACGGACGAACTGCCTTCCGCTGCCTAAATTGCTCATCGTACCGGAGCCAGGCCTGGCCCCCGTACGCTCTGTGCGCCTCCCCTATCGAATCCATATAACAGAAAAGCGCCGAACAATTTTCTGGCGCCTTTTCACCAACTACACTCGCTAAAATCGCAAACGCTTGCAACCAGTTCACAAACGTCTGCGGGATAAGGCGCCACCTCCTTTTTTCCTCATCCTCCTTCTTACTGTCTTCTTTTTTGCTCTTATCTAAATTGAACTTTTCTAAAGGAAGAAGCGAAAAAATTTCCACGTACTCATCTTTCCATATCTTCTCCCTTACTTCCTTCTTCAAATGGGCCCCTAGCGGCCCCTCAAAACAAACGTAAACCTCACCCCGCGCTTTGTCGTCCCAACGGATCCCGCCTTCCTTCTCCTTCTCAGTTTGTACCGACACTGACACCGGGACACTTGAACTGCTGGGTGCCACTGCACCCTCCCCAGATGCCCCGGCACACAAATCTGTAGAACCAACCCACGCGGCCAACGGGGACGGCACCGATCTAACACCACCCAATCTCGCGAGCAACTCCCGAACGCTCGACAATAATTCACCAACCCCTTCGTTCCCCGAAACCGCCCCCATAGCCCCTACCCCACTTGTCTGATTAGCCCCTACCCCCGGGGAATATAATCGTGTTGGAGACAAAACAGACATAGAGTCTTGCTCACCAGGCTGCAGAGGAACTGCAGTTCCCCCAGCCGCAGGCGTCGTCCGTGTCCTGTTGTCCTCGGCTCCTGGTCCACTCTGTCCGCGAGGCTGCGTCTCACCCTGAGATGATGAACGAGAGGATGCGGCCCCGTCTCGGCCCGACGCTGAAGATCCCGATGCGGCCCGATATGAAGGACTGCCCGGTACTGGCCCACCGTCCGATCCATGCCCCGGGGACGCCCGGCCATTACTCCCTCTGGCTCCCACTTGTGCTCCAGCTGACGTACTTTGCGTCCTGGACGGGCCCGGCTGCACGGGGGACGAAGCGGTGCTGCCGGCCGCTGTATAACCGTCTCTCCCTCGCTGACTCACTGTAGCAGCAGGAGCAGTACGCCCGGCCGCAGCTACACCACGGCGCCCCCCCGTGACGTCACTGGTACTTGGCGCTCCAGCGCGCGAAGGCCCCGCCCCCTGAGCTGATGAAGCGGGCCTCACTACCGCCGCAGGCCCCGTCGCTGCTTGTGCACACCTCCCGGACCGGGCCCTGCTGGGACGCTTACCGGCAGGCACACGGTCCGGAGGGTCGATGGAGGGGCTCCTTCGCCGTCTCTGAGGCCGAATCGGATCCGGGGACAGCCGTTGAGGAGGCCGCACGTGCCGGGAGCGCCGCTCACTGCTGGCCGCCGTCTGCGCTCCTCCGCTGCCGCTACTACCGCCGCTGCCGCTGTCGCCGCCCAGAATACCGGAGACCTGGGTCTCCAACCAGCCTGGCGGCTGCTTCTCCGCTGCTGCCCGCAGCTGCTGCAGGACACCGTCTATCCCGGACATGTTGACCTTCTTGCTGCTCCAGAGCGGGAACTGGTGAGCCCCACCCCCCCCACCACCTTATAAACCCTGCCTCATGCATATCTCCCCCCTCCCATAATTAACCCCTTCCCCTCCTAATTATCCCTCCCAAACCCCTGTCATGACGGCCTGCACGTACGCCGTCTGTGGGGGGATGGGACGGCTCGCTCCGGCCTGCTCTTTAGCTAATGCTAATGTTCATGATTCCACCATTAGGAGGACACAATCATTTGTACTGCAGGAATGTAAGGAGTAAGGTAACGTTCACACTAGCGTTATGCGAGTGTGCGTCGGGTTAGCGTCGGGCGACGCAGCGGCGACGCACGCGTCATGCGCCCCTATGTTTAACATGAGGGACGCATGCGTTTTTGTTTGTTGCGTTGTGCGACGCATGCGTCTTTTTTGCCGCAAGCGTCGGACCAAGAAAACGCAAAAAGTTGCATTTTTCTTGCGTCCGATTTTCGGCAAAAAACGACGCATGCGTCGCAAAACGCAGCGTTTTTGCGTGCGTTTTGCCGCGTTTTTGCGTACGTTGTGCGTTGCGTCGCCGACGCAGCGGCGCACAACGCTAGTGTGAACGTAGCCTAAGTCACTGCCTTCCAAATAGAACATTGCTGCCTGTCTGCAGTTTACTAAAAATCATATAATGAAGTTATATATATTAGCTGGCTCAGGGATGGGAAACAAAGGATGGTTATTAATGGAGCACACTCGGACTGGGTCGCGGTTAGCAGTGGGGTGCCACAACGGTCAGTATTGGGCCCTCTTCTTTTTAACATATTTATTAATGACCTTGTAGGGGGCATTCAGAGCAGAATTTCAATATTTGCAGATGACACTAAACTCTGCAGGGTAATCAATACAGATTAGGACAATTTTATATTACAGGATGATTTATGTAAACTAGAAGCTTGGGCTGATAAATGGCAAATGAGCTTTAATGGGGATAAATGTAAGGTCATGCACTTGGGTAGAAGTAATAAGATGTATAACTATGCGCTTAATTCTAAAACTCTGTGCAAAACTGTCAATGAAAATGACCTGGGTGTATGGGTGGATGACAAACTCACATTTAGTGGCCAGTGTCAGGCAGCTGCTACAAAGACAAATAAAATAATGGGATGCATTAAGGCATAGATGCTCATGAGGAGAACATAATTTTACCTCTATACAAGTCACTAGTTCGACCACACTTAGAATACTGTGCACAGTTCTGGTCTCCGGTGTATAAGAAAGACATAGCTGAACTAGAGCGGGTGCAGAGAAGAGCGACCAAGGTTATTAGAGGACTGGGGGGTCTGCAATACCAAGATAGGTTATTACACTTAGGGCTATTTAGTTTGGAAAAACGAAGGCTAAGGGGTGATCTTATGTTAATGTATAAATATATGAGGGGACAGTACAAAGACCTTTCTGATGATCTTTTTAATCATAGACATGAGACAGGGACAAGGGGGCATCCTCTACGTCTGGAGGAAAGAAGGTTTAGGCATAATAACAGACGCGGGTTCTTTACTGTAAGAGCAGTGAGACTATGGAACTCTCTGCCGTTTGATGTTGTAATGAGTGATTCATTACTTAAATTTAAGAGGGGACTGGATACCTTTCTTGATAAGTATAATGTTGCAGGGTATATTTACTAGATTCCTTGATAGAGCGTTGATCCAGGGAACTAGTCTGATTGCCGTATGTGGAGTTGGGAAGGAATTTTTTTCCCCAAAGTGGAGCTTACTATTTGCCACATGGGTTTTTTTTGCCTTCCTCTGGGTCAACATGTTAGAGCATGTTAGGCTAGGCTATGGGTTGAACTAGATGGACTTAAAGTCTTCCTTTAACCTTAATAACTATGTTACTATAAGACTATTGGAACAATGTTTTAGGATGTAGGAGACCAAAATAAAGCTTTTTCATTTACATAAGAAGCATTGTTTGCAATAAGAAAAAACTGCATTACAGCACAAAAACCTCATACTATCTGTGAAACATGTTGGTGGTAGTGTCATGGTTTGAGCCTGGTTGGCTGCATCCAGGGCCGGTTTTAGGCAAAGTGGGGCCCTGGGCAAATAATTAAAATGGGGCCCCAAATGCTAACATATTGCACCATCAAACAGAAACATGTTGGTTGTAGCTACATGCGCTGATTTCAGGCCACTAAACGAGTGTGATTAACAATATTGAAGTCATTTGCCACTTGTTTCCAGTCTCTTTACACTGGCTGAGGAATAATGATGGGGACAGAATGATCACTAGTAGATCAATCTGTCCCTATACAGTATCATCTTAGCAGCATATCTGCAGTTTTAACTGGGCGATGTGCTGATGAGAACAATGATTTTTGTTCCGGCATATACTGTACATACACACACCGTACATACACACAGATACACATACCGTACATACATGCACAGACATATACCTTACATGCACACATACAGTTATATACACATATAGTATACACATACCGTACATACATACACACAGATACACATACCGTACATACATACACAGACATATACCTTACATGCACACATACAGTTATATACACATATAGTATACACATACCGTACATACATACACCATACATACATACAGATACACATACCGTACATACATACAGACATATACCTTACATGCATACACACATACAGTTATATACACATATAGTATACACATACCGTACATACACACACCGTACATACACACAGATACACATACCGTACATACATGCACAGACATATACCTTACATGCACACATACAGTTATATACACATATAGTATACACATACCGTACATACATACACCGTACATACACACAGATACACATACCGTACATACATACACAGACATATACCTTACATGCACACATACAGTTATATACACATATAGTATACACATACCGTACATACATACACCGTACATACACACAGATACACATACCGTACATACATACACAGACATATACCTTACATGCACACATACAGTTATATACACATATAGTATACACATACCGTACATACATACACCGTACATACACACAGATATACATACAAATACAGTATATGCAAACACATACATATACCTTACATGCACACAGATACACATACATATACCGTCATACATACACATACCGTACATACACACATGCATATACCGTACATTCACACAAATACCGTACATACATATACCATACATACACACAGATACACATACATATACCGTACATAAATACACATACCTTACATGCATACACACACATATACCGTACATACACAGATAGTTATATACACATATAGTACACACATACCGTACATACATATACCATACATGCACCCAAATACACATACCGTACATATATACATATACCGAACACAGATACACATACATGTACCATACATACACACATACAGTATATACACATAGTATACACATACCGTACACACATATACATACACATATACTGCATGTACATGCACATAAACATACATATACACCATATATCCAAAGAAATTTATTGCACATACACAGATACTGTACATGCATACACACATAGACATACACATACTGTACATGTATACACACACAGCCATACAAATATACCATACATACACACATATGCCGTACATACATACACAGATATACACACAGATGCACACACACATACATACATACAAGCACATATATACACACATACTAATCTTGTATAGGTGATCAGATGAGCCCTGGATGAGGTCACATAGTTCAGCTGGAGAGGGCTGCAGACCCCACTGTGGGGGATGGGGCGCAGAGCAGACAGCACTGATATCAGCCCCCTGGTTCTACCTGCTGTCCCGTGCAGTGAGCCTCCTCCCCATCTCTTCACAGTGAGGAGACGCTGCAGCCTGCTGGGAACAGAACAGTGGAGGGAGCAGAAGACCCCCTGAGGGCTTGTTTTCACTTGCGAGGAACACGTCCGTGTCTCGCATGTGGAAACGAAGCTGTGGCGCCGGCACTGTGGAGCGGAGCGTGCGGCCGCATAGCAACACATGCAGCCGCACGCTCCGCTCCGGAGTGCCGGCACCAGAGCTTCGTTTCCACATGCGAGACACGGACGTGTTCCTCGCAAGTGAAAACAAGCCCTAAGGCTCTCTTCCTCCACTGCTGTCTGTATGTGCTGTGCGGTGGGGCACCTCACCTGACTGTAGGGGTGAGTACTCACGATTGGGACACGCCATGCAGGAGGACAGCAACCAGTGAGCGCTCTCCTCAGTCTGGTCATGGTGAGGTAAGGAAAGCGTTCATTGGCCAGCGTCTCTCCCTGCATGACACGCCCCCTTTTTGATCTCCTGCAGTTCGCGCCCCGCTCTCTCCCTCGCACTGGGTGTTCCATGATTATAGGAGGGAGTGAGAGGGGCCCGATCCTGCATAATACCGGGCCTGCCTGCAGGGGCCTCCCTCCACCGCTGGGCCCTGGAGCAGTGCCATCAGCAGTGTGTCCGCCCCTGGCTGGGGGCCCCTAGGGCAGCATGGGCCCTAGGCAGCTGCCTAGTCTGCCTGCCCCTAAAGCCGGCCCTGGCTGCATCTGGGTCAAGATCTCTTGCCAGGATATCTGTCAGGACATTTGTCCATGAGTTGAATCTCAAACTGCACTGGCCAAGCATGTCTCCAGACCTAAACACTATTGCGTATCTGTGTGGCATCTTCCAAAGGAAGGAGGAGGAGTAGAAGGTCTCTAACATCTGCCAGCTCTGTGATGTCATCATGGAGGAGCGGAAAAGGATTCCAGTGGCAACATGTGAAGCTCTAGTGAACTACATGCACAAGAGGGTTAAGCCAGTGCTTGAAAATAATGGTGACCACACAAAATATTGTGTTTTCACTTAAAGGTGTACTCTCTTTTGTTGCCAGTGGTTTAGACATTAATGGCTGTGTGTTATTTAGAGAGTAGAACAAATTTACGCTGTTATACAAGCTGTACAATGACTACTTTACATTGTGTAAAAGTGTCAGATCTTCAGTGTTGTAACATGAAAAGATATCTACTATATAAAGCTGAATGTGTGTGTGTGTGTGTGTATGTGTGTGTGTATGTCCGGGATTGGCATCTGCACCGTCGCAGCTACAGCCACAAAATTTTGCACAGTCACACGTCTGGACCCCGAGAGCGTCATAGGCTATGTTGTGAGGTGAAATTTTAACCCCGCGCGTTCCAATTCACCAAACAATTTTGCCCCTATCTACATAATGGGGAAAAAAGTGAAAGGAAAAGTGTTGGAAGCGTCGCAGCTACAGCAACAAAATTTTGCACAGTCACACATCTGGACCCTGAGAGCGTCATAGGCTACGTTGTGAGGTGAAATTTTAACTCCGCGCTTTCCAATTCAACAAACTATTTTTCCCCTATCTACATAATGGGGAAAAGTGAAAGGAAAAGTGTTGGAGGCAAATTGACAGCTGCCAGATGTGAACAAGGGAGACTTAAAGAGTGAGAGCGATGGCACCAAAGAGTATATACCGTACAGTTGCTAAGGTAGGACCCCGACATGAGATACTCACCACACATGGGGATATGAACACACACACAAAATGCGCCACACACTACCACGTGCTTGAACACATATACCACCCTCAGCACACATTTCACCACACATACGCCAAGCTCGCCACATAAAAGTCGAAACACAAAAGTCGCCACTCAAAACTCACCACGCGCAAAACTCGCCACATGCAAAAAATAGGCTCACGCAAAACTCGCCACAAGTGCAAAACTCACCTCATGGAAAACTCGCCACACGCAAAACTTGCACATGCGGAAAAATTGCCATATGCACATAATTTGCAACACATGCAAAAGTTGCCTCACACAAAACTTGCACATACTCAAAAGGCACCAGGCATAAAACTCACCACGCGCAAAACTCGCCATGCGCAAAACTCGCCATGCGCAAAACTTGCTGCACACAACTTGCTACACTAACCTGTCACATGCAACTCGACACACAAAAAGTTGCTACACGCATGTTGCCACACAAAACTCATCTCACAAAAGTCGCTACATGCATGTCGTCACACACAACTCAACACACACAACTTGACAAACGAAACTCGCCCTAAAACACACACAAGTCTGGTATTAGCCTTCAAAAATAAAATTCTGATTAATAAGCAGACAAACTACAAGAGCAACAAATGTACCATATAGGAAATACGGCAGCTGTCAGTCACATGACCTGTCTATTATGTGTATGTGTGAGCTAATATATACTGCCAGGGGGAGGGCTTCCTGTTGGCTAGGGATTTATCAGGCTGCCAATTTATCTTACAAATACTGAGGTAAAAATACTGAGCAAATAACGTGTTAACGAGGTCTAATGCAGGAGATCACACAGGTATATACTATATACAGGGGAGATGACACACAGATATATACTATATACATGAGAGATGACACACAGGTATATACTATATAAAGGAGGAGATGACATACAGGTACATACTATATACAGGAGGAGATGACATACAGGTATATACTATATACAGGAGGAGATGACACACAGGTATATACTATATGCAGGAGCAGATTACCTACAGGTATATACTATATACAGGAGGAGATGACATACAGGTATATGCTATATATAGAAGATGACATACAGGTATATACTATATACAGGAAGAGATGACACACAGATATATACTATATACAGGGGAGATGACACACAGGTATATACTATATACAGGAGGAGATGACCTACAGGTATATACTATATATAGAAGGAGATGACATACAGGTATATCTATATATAGGAGGAGATGACATACAGGTATATACTATATATAGGAGGAGATGACATACAGGTATATACTATATAGGAGGAGATGACATACAGGTATATACTATATAAAGGGGAGATGACACACAGCATGTATATACTATATACAGGGGAGATGACATACAGGTATACACTATATACAGGAGATGACATACAGGTGTATACTATATATAAGGGAGATGACAAACATGTATATACTGAGGTGAAAATGAGAGGTGTGAGGTAAAAATGAAAAGGTGTGAGTGCAAAATGAGAGGAGTGAGGGAAAATAGTGTAGTGATCGGAAAATGACAGATGTGAGGTCGAAATGACAAGTGTTAGGCGGGAATGAGAGGAGTGAGGGAGAAAATGAGAGGTGTGAGGGAGAAAATGAGAGATGTGAGGGGGAAAATTAAAGATGTGATTGGGAAAATGAGAGGCGTAATGGGAAAATAAGAGAAGTGACGTGCTATAACTAACCACAGATATTTACTATGCCCAGGCAACGCCGGGCTCTTCAGCTAGTAATAAAATATTTTACAAAATGTGAGGGGTGTACTCATTTTTGTGATATACTGTATATAGGGGAATTGGAATACAATTTTAGAATACTGTATATAGAGGAATCTGAAGTTATATAGGGGGTATCAAAGGGCATTAGTATATGTAGGAGTTCAAGGGGCATTATTTGTATATATAAGTGTATCAGGGAGAATTATTAGTATACTAGATGGCAGCCCGATTCTAAAGAATCGGGAGTCTAGAATCCATATATACTTTATTTATTCAAATGTAAGAATAATACAATTAATAAATAATAGTAAGAAAGAACAAAAATAATAGGCAGTATATGGAGAAAACACCAAACAAAAGTTCAAAATTGGTGTGAAAATGTCACTGAACCACTTCACAACTAAATATATATAGTTTTGGTAAATGGTATTATCATTTTTTGGACGAAATTCGGCAGGAGCTTGAAGAGCAACGTCACTGGGCCCGCCTCCACGCAGTAGAAACTTGCTGTGAGGTAAAAATTCAAAAATCACACCAAAATGGCGGGCGGAGTGTGTCACAGTACGGCACGTTTCTGATTGGTCGCTCGCAGCAGGCGGCAACCAATCAGACACTGGACACTGTTGACGTCACTTATCTCTGGACATTAGCTCCGGACATTAGCTCCGGACATTAGCTCCGGACATTAGCTCCGGACAAAGCCACGGAAGTTGGCACAAATTGCAGGAAGTAGTATTCTAGGCAATTATATATTAGATATACAGTAGGTGGGGTGATCAAGGGGCATGACATTTTTAGCATATATACAGCTCTGGCAAAAATTAAGAGACCACTGCAAAATGTTCAGTTTGTCTGATTTTTCTCTTTATAGATATATTTTTGAGTAAAATGTAAATTGTTCTTTTTTTCTATAAACTTCTGACAATATGTCTCCGAAGTTCCAAGCAATACATTTTGTATTTGTGTTCTGAAAAGGAGAAATGGTCAAAATTTAAAAAAAAACAGTGCTTTCAGACCTCAATTAATGCAAAGAAAACAAGTTCATAATCATTTAGAAACAACAATACTAATGTTTCAACTCAGGAAGAGTTCAGGAATCAATATTTTGTGGAATAACCATGATTTTTAATCACAGCTTTCATGCGTCTTGGCATGCTTTATACCAAAATTGAAGCAGTTCTTCTTTGTTTGATGGCTTGTGACTATCCATCATCCTCTTGATTACATTCCAGAGGTTTTCAATGGGTTTCAGGTCTGGAGACTGGGCTGCCCTTGACAGGGTTTTGATGTGGTGGTCTCTCAATTTTTGCCAGAGCTGTAGGGGAGTCAAGGGACAAATAATAATGGTGTGCACTCAGCCTAGAAGAGCGAGGTGCTAGTGTCAGGGGGCAGTATTAGTATAAATGAGGAATCAGAGGGCATTATTTGTGCTCTATATACTAGTGTAATAGTATGCAGGTACTGAGTATGTCACCACGGAACAGACAGACCAACAGTTGAGGGGTTTAATAACAGTAATAAGGTTCTCCTCGCAGGGAGGAAGCAATGGAAAATAACTAGCAATAAAACAGTGCAAAAATATGGGAGTCAAACAGTGTAACAGAATTAAGCAGGATTTTCTTGAGAAAAGAACACTTATCAGTCTGATGAGGACTTGCTTGAAGGGTCGTCTTCTCCAACGTAGGCGCCAAGAAACAGCGGCACTTGTTGTTCCTCTGTTGTCCGTGGGCTGGGTAGTCTCTAGGAGCCTGCTGCCTGGGGTTTCGGGAGTTAATGTGATATGCACAAGTTCTGAGTCTTTAGCCTTTACAGCACAGCAGGAATCAGGGGCTCTGCACTGTTAAGTCTCTGTACCAGGAATCAGGGGCTCTGCACTGTTAAATCTCTCACCAGGAATCACAGTCTCTGTACCAGGAATCACAGTCTCTGTACTGATAATGTGGGTGCCAGGGGTCGCAGTCTCTATACGGGCCAATGTCTCTACATGGGTCTCAAAGCGCCCCTCACCAGTCACAGCAGAGTCCGCTTTCAGGTACTCACAAGATGCAGTCTTTCTGGGCAATCTCCCTGTTCTTGTCCTCTGACCGGGAGATTTCTCTCTCTCCCGGAGCGCAGCTGCACCCTGCTCTGATCTCTGCTCACGCTGCTCTGTGTCTTGCGTGCGTGCCTTTCACGCTCTCTGCCCGGCTTACTTCCTGTCCCAGTCTCTAAGTCTGTCCCCTCGGGAACCTGCTGCACAGCGCAATGGTTCCAGGCACAGAGCCGAGAAGGTAACCGCCCCCAGACTCTCATTGTGCTTCACCTCCTTATATTCCCCCCCCCTCTTTCTGCTCGCCATTCCACGGGCGAGATTTTCAGGAGTTCCTGTTGGCAATCTTCCAGTCCTTGCACAATCTGCTGCCAGATGAACTCATCCTGATTGTAGCAAACAGGGGGTACACCAGCTGTCGAACCTTCAGAGCGTCTTAAATCTGCAGGGGCGGTGATCTCAACTGCTGTGGGAGGAGTCGAGGCTTCCTCCGATACGTTGGTAGTTTCAGGCACCATCCCTGTTTCTGGGTTCCCTGGTAGAGATTGGGAGTCTTCCTCATCTTCCACATCTACATTGATCATTGGTGCAGCTGGTGGGGGCGCTGGAGCCAATTGGACTGATTCAGGATCTCGAGACAAACATGGACGCAACATATTCCTGTGCAGTGTGCGGGTGGGAGTCCCCTCTTCTGTTTCAGGCTGGACCTCATAAACGGAACCTCCGTTGCCGAGCCGCTGCTTCACTCGGTACGGCCTTTTCTCCCACTGGTACTCTAGTTTGTTGTGTGGACGCTTTTCCCTCACTAAGACTCGGTCTCTAGGCCGCAGGGCTGTCCCCTTTTGAGGAGCTACCTGAGGATGCTCCAATTCTTGCAGCCGGTTCTGCACTAGACGTTGAATTGTCCGCAGCCACCGACGATGTTCTTGAACCCAGGAGCACACCCCTGTCCGTGGGTAGTCCACTTCGGGTTCCAGCTCCAGCTCTGCCAGCCCCTTCCCGGGTCGGCCAAAGAACAAAGAGTAGGGGGTGAATCCGGTGGTGCTGTGTTTCTGATTGTTATATGCCCACACCAATTCAGGGACGGACTCAGTCCACTTCGCCTTCTAGTCCTCTTTCAGGGTCCTCAGCATTTGAATCAGAGTGCGGTTAAATCTTTCACAAGCCCCATTCCCCTGTGGATGATAAGGGGTGATCCGGGACTTATCGATTTTGTACAGCTGGTGTAGCTCCTCCATTACTGTTCTGAGGAAGCAGGCCCCTTGATCAGAATGGATGCACTTGGGGCACCCGTACACCTGTATGAAGTGTTTGCAGATTGCATGAGCAGCAGACTCGGCAGTCTGGTCCCGCGTGGGCGTCACTACGGCAAATTTAGTAAAGTGGTCGATCATCACTAAACAATGCTCATAGCCTTGGTGTGCTGGTCCAATTGTCAAGTAATCTATTGCCAGTAGGTCCATGGGGACAGAAGACCTCACCGTCTCTGTGGGAGCTCGTTGTTCTGGTGGTTTAACCAGCTCACAACTTCTGCATTGCTGACATACTTTCTCCACAATGTTCCTTAAGTGGGGATGATAAAATAGGCGCTGTAAGCACTGGAAAGTTTTATCTGGCCCAAAGTGTACTCCTTTCTCATGTGCTTCCTTAGCCACCACCTGGTCTATCAAGGACAACGGAATCACCGTCTGCCAAACAAGACTGAGTTCTGTTTGCAGGAATACCTTCCGGTACAGGATACCATCCCGCAACTGGAGCCTCTCCCACTGGCGTAGCATCTTCAGTAGTTCAGGTGACATGGACCTCCTCTCCTGCCGATTGGGCATTTGTTCAGACACGACCCACTTTCTCAACTGAGCTAGCTCCGGATCCTCTTGCTGCACTCGGACCCACTCATCATGGGTCTGCTCCAGCAAATTCACACAGGCCTCTTCCTGTTCAATTTCCCGTGCCACTGCCACCGTCCTGGCAGTCCCTCCAAAACCTGGAACCTCTACATCTTCCAGTTCCTCATCTTGGCTGGGTGCTGATTTGCGATAGTTTACTCGAGAGAGGGCATCCGCATGAACATTCTCAGCTCCTCTTTTATACATAGTAACATAGTTAGTAAGGCCGAAAAAAGACATTTGTCCATCCAGTTCAGCCTATATTCCATCATAATAAATCCCCAGATCTACGTCCTTCTACAGAACCTAATAATTGTATGATACAATATTGTTCTGCTCCAGGAAGACATCCAGGCCTCTCTTGAACCCCTCGACTGAGTTCGCCATCACCACCTCCTCAGGCAAGCAATTCCAGATTCTCACTGCCCTAACAGTAAAGAATCCTCTTCTATGTTGGTGGAAAAACCTTCTCTCCTCCAGACGCAAAGAATGCCCCCTTGTGCCAGTCACCTTCCTTGGTATAAACAGATCCTCAGCGAGATATTTGTATTGTCCCCTTATATACTTATACATGGTTATTAGATCGCCCCTCAGTCGTCTTTTTTCTAGACTAAATAATCCTAATTTCGCTAATCTATCTGGGTATTGTAGTTCTCCCATCCCCTTTATTAATTTTGTTGCCCTCCTTTGTACTCTCTCTAGTTCCATTATATCCTTCCTGAGCACCGGTGCCCAAAACTGGACACAGTACTCCATGTGCGGTCTAACTAGGGATTTGTACAGAGGCAGTATAATGCTCTCATCATGTGTATCCAGACCTCTTTTAATGCACCCCATGATCCTGTTTGCCTTGGCAGCTGCTGCCTGGCACTGGCTGCTCCAGGTAAGTTTATTATTAACTAGGATCCCCAAGTCCTTCTCCCTGTCAGATTTACCCAGTGGTTTCCCATTCAGTGTGTAATGGTGATATTGATTCCTTCTTCCCATGTGTATAACCTTACATTTATCATTGTTAAACCTCATCTGCCACCTTTCAGCCCAAGTTTCCAACTTATCCAGATCCATCTGTAGCAGAATACTATCTTCTCTTGTATTAACTGCTTTACATAGTTTTGTATCATCTGCAAATATCGATATTTTACTGTGTAAACCTTCTACCAGATCAATAATGAATATGTTGAAGAGAACAGGTCCCAATACTGACCCCTGCGGTACCCCACTGGTCACAGCGACCCAGTTAGAGACTATACCATTTATAACCACCCTCTGCTTTCTATCACTTAGCCAGTTACTAACCCATTTACACACATTTTCCCCCAGACCAAGCATTCTCATTTTGTGTACCAAGCTCTTGTGCGGCACGGTATCAAACGCTTTGGAAAAATCGAGATATACCACGTCCAATGACTCACCGTGGTCCAGCCTATAGCTTACCTCTTCATAAAAACTGATTAGATTGGTTTGACAGGAGCGATTTCTCATAAACCCATGCTGATATGGAGTTAAACAGTTATTCTCATTGAGATAATCCAGAATAACATCCCTCAGAAACCCTTCAAATATTTTACCAACAATAGAGGTTAGACTTACTGGCCTATAATTTCCAGGTTCACTTTTGGAGCCCTTTTTGAATATTGGCACCACATTTGCTATGCGCCAGTCCTGCGGAACAGACCCTGTCGCTATAGAGTCCCTAAAAATAAGAAATAATGGTTTATCTATTACATTACTTAGTTCTCTTAGTACTCGTGGGTGTATGCCATCCGGACCCGGAGATTTATCTATTTTAATCTTATTTAGCCGGTTTCGCACCTCTTCTTGGGTTAGATTGGTGACCCTTAATATAGGGTTTTCATTGTTTCTTGGGATTTCACCTAGCATTTCATTTTCCACCGTGAATACCGTGGAGAAGAACGAAATTCTGTATCGGAACTTGGCCATTCGGGCTACCCAACGTTGTTCTAGGGCACCTAACTTGGCATTCTCGAGATAAGCCAACGGATTGTTATTGGTGCGTACATGAACTTCTGAGCCAGCCAGATATTCCGCGAACTTCTCAGTCATTGCCCACACCAGCGCCAACAACTCCAGCTTAAATGAACTGTAGTTTTCTGGATTCCTTTCCGAGTCATGCAAAGACCGACTGGCGTATGCAATGACGCGCTCTTTCCCATCCTGCATCTGCGATAGTATGGCCCCGAGGCCCTGCAGGCTCCCATCAGTGTGCAAGATGAACGGTTGTGTGAAGTCAGTGTAGGCCAGCACGACCTTCTTCAAAGCCAAGAATGCCTCCTCCTCCAGGGCCATCAATGCAATTTCTGCCTCCAGGGCTGGTGTCATGGGATGCATCCGCATCATTCCCCGGATATGCTCCGTCCAACTCCACAGCATTACATTGCTCCCAGTGAACCCAGGGAAATGCTAGACCTGGGAACTTCCCCAGCTGCTTGGTCTGCCCTATCCGCACTACCGTGTGACATCCTGCCGACTACGCCAAATGTAATAGTATGCAGGTACTGAGTATGTCACCACGGAACAGACTGACCAGGAGATTTCTCTCTCTCCAGGAGCGCAGCTGCACCCTGCTCTGATCTCTGCTCACGCTGCTCTGTGTCTTGCGTGCGTGCCTTTCCCGCTCTCTGCCTGGCTTTCTTCCTGTCCCAGTCTCTAAGTCTGTCCCCTCAGGAACTTGCAGCACAGCTCAATGGTTCCAGGCACAGAGCCGAGAAGGTAACCGCCCCCAGACTCTCATTGTGCTTCACCTCCTTACACTAGGACAACTTAGTAGGGAAGATGCCCAGCAACAGATCCGGAGAAGTAAGTGTTAAAAACAACTTTTTATTTAAAAAAATGATAAAAAGAAAAAAAAAAGTTTTTTCCCCAAAATTTGTATTATATTAGTAAATACTACATATCCCTGGGAATGCCCCAAAGTGACTCGTTTCAACCTACTTGTGCTTATTCATAGTATGGTATGCGTCTTAGACCTATGGTGCTGTTTAGTATAGTAAATAAACAGGAAATGACACTGACAAAATTCCATATTATATACCAGTTCTTTACACCAGTTTTTTTATTTTATGTATTTAGTGACATTGCATTTGTCTAATATATAATTGCCTAGAATACTACTTCCTGCAATTTGTGCCAACTTCCGTGGCTTTGTCCGGAGCTAATGTCCGGAGCTAATGTCCGGAGCTAATGTCCGGAGATAAGTGACGTCAACAGTGTCCAGTGTCTGATTGGTTGCCGCCTGCTGCGAGCGACCAATCAGAAACGTGTCGTACTGTGACACACTCCGCCCGCCATTTTGGTGTGATTTTTGAATTTTTACCTCACAGCAAGTTTCTACTGCGTGGAGGCGGGCCCAGTGACGTTGCTCTTCAAGCTCCTGCCGAATTTCGTCAAAAAAATGATAATACCATTTACCAAAACGATATATATTTAGTTGTGAAGTGGTTCAGTGACATTTTCACACCAATTTTGAACTTTTGTTTGGTGTTTTCTCCATATACTGCCTATTATTTTGGTTCTTTCTTACTATTATTTATTAATTGTATTATTCTTACATTTGAATAAATAAAGTATATATGGATTCTAGACTCCCGATTCTTTAGAATCGGGCTGCCATCTAGTATTTAATAAATCTACATCAGATCTGTTCTGATGTTCATGCCATTTGATAGTCTGGTATTTCATTTAAGAATAGTAGATGTCACCTCCTGTTTTGGGTGGAGGAACACTTTCAACTGAATTAACTAAGGGGATCCAGGGGCATTTTTAGCATATATAGGGGAATCAGAGGGCTGAATTAGTATATATTCGAGATCAAAGGGAACTATTAGTATGTAAGAGGGGATTATGAGAAAATGTGCGGTATCAGGGGTCATTTTTACTATATACAGGGGATCAGATGATGTTATTAGTATATTTGGGATATCAGGGGACATTCATACTATATTTGGGGATCAGAGGAAATTATTACTATAACTACATTTGAGGCATCAGGGGATATTATTGCTACTTATGGGGAAAATGGGACATTATTACTACACGTGAGGATCTCTGGGTATCAACATTACCTTAGGTGGGGGTACAAAGTAGACATTATTGTTTCATATTGGGACAAATGAGGGGGCATTATATTTATGTGGGAGACTCAGGGGGCAATCTATATATATAATTGTCTAAGGGTTTTTCCGTCTGTCTGTCTGTCTGTCTGTCCTGGAAATCCCACGTCTCTGATTGGTCGAGGCCGCCAGGCCTCGACCAATCAGCGACGGGCACAGTATCGACGTAGAAACCCGCGTCTCTGATTGGTCTAGGCCACCAGGCCTCGACCAATCTGCGATGGGCACAGCGACGATGATGTCATAAAGGACGTAGACATCCCACATCTGATTGGTCGAAGCCGCCAGGCCTCGACCAATCAGCAACGGGCACAGTGACGATGATGTCATAAAGGACGTAGAAATCCCACGTTTCTGATTCAGCGACGGGCACAGTATCGACGTAGATGTCATAATAGTTGCCATGGCGACGATGATGTCATAAAGGTTGCCTCGACCAATCAGCGACGGGCACAGTCTGCCGCAAATTCTGGAATCATCATTGTCCATATACTACGGGGACATGCATATTCTGGAATACCCGATGCGTTAGAATCGGGCCACAATCTAGTATGTAGTAAACTTGGGGTAATATTACTTTTGGTGTGGCACTCAGAGCATTATTACAATGGGGAAGCTCAGGGGGTCTTCTTACTTGCAATGCAACACTGAAGCGGGCACTCTTACTCTTTAGGAACACTCAGGGCATTATTTTTTTATGTAACACTCAGGGGGCATTATTAAATTGTAGGGGTACTCAGTTCATTATAATGATTACAGGGTTGCACAGGAGACATTATTCTTTCTAAGAGGTTAAAACAGATCACTTTTACTTTTGAGAGTGCTCACTGAGGGCTTTCATATTTTAGGGGAGCTAGACCGCACAAAGGTAGCATTATTGGGATGAAGATGCAAAGTAGTAGCCATTATTGCTATGTGAAATGCTAAAAGGAGTTTTGTTAGTTTTTCTGTTTCCCTAACAAGTGCAGTAATAGGGAGAACTATGGCAGCACAGGCTCAGTATTGGGATATCAGCAGGATGAGCAGTTTATGTAGTTCAGAATGAGAGGGGATAATGCGGAAATGTGGGAAATCAAATGTGCCCTTGTTGTGATCTCTGCAGATGAGTCATGGATGGAAAAAGTTGAAATGGCGGTCTAGACCAGATGAAAAAGATTTGAATACTGAATGATTCTGTCTGAAAGTACACCACCTGTAAGTCCCTAACCATAACTGTAGTGAAATCACTTGTATGTTCTGCAAGAAATCCTCTCAAAGGGAACCTGACATCTGATTCATGCTGCCCAATCCACGGGCAACATGTATCAGACCGTGGCTGCAAGCATCAGAGAAAAGCCGGCAGGGAGAATCACAAAACAAAAAGAAAAAATGTTCCAGCTTCTGGTAAAATTTTCAGAGCAATCTTTACTCCATCAAAAAAACAATTTAAAAAATATATGGTGGACAGGAACAGGAGCAAGCGACGCGTATCGAACACGGTTGTTCTTTATCAAGCTTTATTAAAGAACAACCGTGCTCAAAACGTGCCGATTGCTCCTGTTCCTGTCCACCTTATTTTTTTTTTGTTTTTTGATGGGATAAAGATTACTCTGAAAATTTTACTAGAAGTTGGAACATTTTTTCTTTTTTTTTGCAATTGCTACACATGAGTGGTCGGCTCGTGGTTCCGTGCATGCTGGACTTCTATAAGCTTCAACCGTGAGGTGGCATTGTCCTTTTCTGTTTTCGGCAAGGAGAATCCACCTGTTCCATTAGTCTCCAATGCAGCTCGGTTCCCGGTGGCTATTATTTTTTCTTAAACAACGCAGTGTTTGAGTTAGGGCGCAGTGAGACTGTTGTATAACACGGAATACAATCGCATGTGCATGGACTGGCCGGCAGCTCTACTGACCTGAGCATGACAGCATGTATTTCTATACAGCTGTCACACTCTGGTCAGGAGAACCGCCAGCCAGTCCGTGCACTAGTATGCGATAGTCATCAGTGTTGTATGGCTGTCTGAATGCGCCCTTAAACATATACAGTTAGGTCCATATATATTTGGACAAAGACAATATTTTTCTAATTTTGGTTATAGACATTACCACAATGAATTTTAAACAAAACAATTCAGATGCAGTTGTAGTACAGACTTTCAGCTTTCATTTGAGGGTATCCACATTAAAACTGGAAGAAGGGTTTAGAAGTTTCAGCTCCTTAACATGTGCCACTTTGTTTTTAAAGGGACCAAAAGTAATTGGACAGATTCAATAATTTTAAATAAAATGTTAATTTTTAGTACTTGGTTGAAAACCCTTTGTTGGCAATGACTGCCTGAAGTCTTGAACTCATGGACATCACCAGACGCTGTGTTTCCTCCTTTTTGATACTCTGCCAGGCCTACACTTCGGTTGTTTTCAGTTGCTGTTTGTTTGTGGGCCTTTCTATCGGAAGTTTAGTCTTTAACAAGTGAAATGCATGCTCAATTGTGTTGAGATCAGGTGACTGACTAGGCCATTCAAAAATATTTCACTTCTTTGCTTTAATAAACTCCTGTGTTGCTTTGGCTTCATGTTTTGGGTCATTGTCCATCTGTAGTGTGAAACGACGACCAATCAGTTTGGCTGCATTTGGCTGGATCTGAGCACTCAGTATGGCTCTGAATACCTCAGAATTAATTCGGCTGCTTCTATCCTGTGTCACATCATCAATAAACACTAGTGACCCAGTGCCACTGACAGCCATGCATGCCCAAGCCATCACACTGCCTCCGCCGTGTTTTACAGATGATGTGGTATGCTTTGGATCATGAGCTGTACCACGCCTTCGCCATACTTTTCTCTTTCCATCATTCTGGTAGAGGTTAATCTTGGTTTCATCTGTCCAAAGAATGTTCTTCCAGAACTGTGCTGGCTTTTTTAGATGGTTTTTAGCAAAGTCCAGTCGAGCCTTTTTATTCTTGATGCTTATGAGTGGCTTGCACCGTGCAGTGAACCCTCTGTATTTACTTTCATGCAGTCTTCTCTTTATGGTAGATTTGGATATTGATACGCCTACCTCCTGGAAAGTGTTGTTCACTTTGTTGGCTGTTGTGAAGGGGTTTCTCTTCAACAAGGAGATTATTCTGCGATCATCCACCACTGTTGTCTTCCGTGGGCGCCCAGGTCTTTTTGCATTGATGAGTTCACCAGTGCTTTCTTTCTTTCTCAGGATGTACCAAATTGTAGATTTTGCCACTCCTAATATTGTAGCAATTTCTCGGATGGGTTTTTTCTGTTTTCGCCGCTCAAGGATGGCTTGTTTCACTTACATGGAGAGCTCCTTTGACCGCATGTTTACTTCACAGCAAAACCTTCCAAATGCAAGCACCACACCTCAAATCAACTCCAGGCCTTTTATCTGCTTAATTGAGAATGACATAACGAAGGGATTGCCCACACCTGTCCATGAAATAGCTTTGGAGTCAATTGTCCAATTACTTTTGGTCCCTTTAAAAACAGGGTGGCACATGTTAAGGAGCTGAAACTCCTAAACCCTTCATCCAATTTTAATGTGCATACCCTCAAATGAAAGCTGAAAGTCTGAACTTCAACTGCATCTGAATTGTTTTGTTTAAAATTCATTGTGGTAATGTCTATAACCAAAATTAGAAAAATGTTGTCTCTGTCCAAATATATATGGACCTAACTGTACATGGCTGAAATCATGCAGACGCAGTCTGAAACAGGCTAATTGTGAATCAGACAGCATCAGGGTGGACGCACCATTTGAGCAACCTGTGCAGTCACATGGGGTCCAACCCAAGAGTTAATGGGGTCTGTTTCCATTTATAAAGCCAGTGGAATTATGTATTTTGATGATTTTTGGAATGCACTGGCCCTCTTCTGTCAGTGTCCACTACTAGGCAGCATGTACTAGCTGTCAGGTTCCCTTCAAATGCAATAAGGGGTGGACTTTGTGTTTTCGATCCTGGTGCTACAGAATGCCAACCATTCTAGGCAGTATTATGTGTGTTTGACCTGCCACTATCTTCCCATACAACGAGTGAATGTAAAATAGGGCTTCACATGTTTTCAATGTTGTGATCCTTTGGTAAAGCATATGAGAACTGTGTAAAAAGTGTTTTAAGACAAACCTTTTTTTATTTCTCACTAATTTAAAAATATGGTATTGAAAGAATGAAGTGGGGTAAGTGTGCCATGAGGTGGGGTAAGTGTGCCATGCTTTGTGCCAGATATGTGTTCATTATGTTCATTAAGTATTAAATACTCTATAGTCTCATCTCATTGTATGTGCATCATTGTCTACATATTGCAGGAAGGGAATACTTACACAAAGAAACAAGGCAGGGAATATTTTGTAATGATATTTTAACTCTTTCAGTAACTAGTTAAACCTTGTGTGTAAGAGATTCAGCTTATCCCCCACCCAATCACATTTATGTATGGAGACATAAAGACGATTAGAGCTAAGTAGAGGCGGGAGTCTGAGGAGAATGTAATTAACTGTACAGCAAGTGGCAGCTCTGCTCATTGTACAGGTCTGCACAGAAGCACAACGTAATATAGTAATACTCACAGTACAATATACAGTATACTAAATCACAGGTTACTACTCGCATAATTATCAGTATTTTTAGATGCGTCCCTTCTTCCAGCTTCCCTACACATTGGGTGGGATAATACTATCCTCCTATTTTCAGTATAAAATGGAAACTGTCTATCTAAAAATGCTATTTGCTTGCTAATTTAGGGTTAATCTGCAGGTAAATAAAAAACCTGCCTGCCGTACTAAAGAGCAGCTACAGGGAGAAATGAACTTACATCCTCCCTGCAGTCGCTCCTTATACAGTGATCGTGGCCAGGGCTGGACTTGCCATCTGGCAATTCTTGCAAATGCCAGAAGGGCCTTCCTGGTCATGGGATGCCTTGTCTGCTACGATGTTAGCAGAATCGGTGTTCTCAAGACACCCATACTGTTAAGAGTTGTGATGGAGCACAGAGTTGCTGACTTCGTCACTTACCCCAGCAGGCCACGGGTATCATTAGAAATATTGGTCTTGTAGAAAATCTTCCTTTACTTCATCCTGGGTAATATTAGTGATATATCCCATCTGGTTCATGGGGACGGGGATATCATGGGCCTGTGTGATTTGAAATGCCAGAACTTAATTTCAGCCCCAGTCCGTACCTGATTGTGGCTATAATCACTCCTCTACACATTGATTGACAGCCTACAGTGCAGCATGCATGTACAAAGGAGCACTGTGATTCAATGTGTGAAAGCAATGATTACAGCATGCTCACAGTGTAGTGAGCGGTGAATGTAATAGCTCCCTGTACTGCCCCAATGACTGGAAGCGAGCAGGTACAGGGAGGATATAAATTCATTTTCTCCCTGTAACCACTGCTGCAATAAAGCAGGCAGCATTTTAGTTCTATTTACCTGCAGATTAACCCTATGGCTATGTGCACACGTTGCAGATTTAGATGCGGATCCGCAGCGTTTTTGTGCACATGCTGCAGAAAAAAACTTGCGGATTTGCAGCGTTTTATTTTCTGCAGCATGTCAATTCTTTTGGCGGATCTGCAGCATTTCTGCACCCATTGACTTCCATTGTGTCAGGCCAATCCGCAGCAAAACCGCAGGTTAAAAAAAGATCTGCTGATTTGCTGTGGATGTGCCTGCGAGAAACACTGCAGAGCGGGAGGGGGAAGAGTGTGTGGGTAGAGACTGTGTGTGAGCGGAGAAGATGTGCGTGTCTGTCTGCTGGGGTCTGCGGGGGTGTGCGGGGACCTTACCTTACTTCAAAACAGGTAAAATTATTTTATTGTTGTCCTAATTGTTGCCACTAATTTCAGAATTAAAATTTATTTTTTAGAATTAAAAAGGTTCCCTTTAAACTTTAAACCACATCATCCTATTTAAAGGATATAGACACTATTCTGACTCCATGACTAAGATGCAAGCATAGGGCGCTGTGAGACACCATTTCTAGGCTGCCTTTTTTAAACCGTACTCCCACATAGTGATGTCCTCAGTTAGTTTTAACTCGACTGTAGGAGGCACATATGAAGACTCCAGAAGAAGGTTTATTTTCCAGCTGAATTCTTGAAGATATGCACACATACATGACATTGGTATTGTCGATAACCAGACAAGGGGGTTATTTTCGTAAATCAATAAACCCCCAAGCCCCTAATCAGAGCTCCCCACCAACCAAGTAACGACAGGACTCCGGAATTGGATAATAATTGGCCTTTATTATAAAACGTACAAAACATGTAACAGTAATATAAGCTGAGAAGAGGTCCTTGAAGCTCAAAATCTGGTGTTAACATACGAGAAAATTAGTGGACATAAACAAACCATAATTTACTCTCAGCCATTACCCCACTGGCTCGAGAGCACCAAAAATGCCCCGGAGGGTTACCATTGTCCACTTACAACTTGGGAATCTGGCCCACTGTTGCCAAGATTCACCCAAAACACCAGACCCGTAACCAAAATTTTATACCAACTGAAGAATCCATATCCCATCGGATCCCCCAGGCCAATTTAGCACCAACTCCAAGGACCCCTCCCACCGCCACAACGAGTGTACTTGACCACCTCAAGTACCCAAGATCCCCCGACCCTGAACCGCTATGGCTCTCTCAATGCCATTCTGTAACACGAGGGCCCATAAATCAATGCCCACTACGTTCAAATGCACGCCATCTCCCAGAAGAACTGCTAGGCCCCCATTCCTGACCACAAAACCAGATACAGCCCGATTTAACTTAATGCGAGCTTTATTGATCTTGACCACCGATCTGGCATGCCTCCAACACTTCCGTCGCACGATATCTGACCACACTATAACCATTTCACGAAATGAAACCCATAGCCTGAGCAAATCGTGCTTAATATCCCACATTAGCTCACGAACCGGGCGAACGCCCAAATTGTTCCCCCCAACACGCAAAACCAAAATGTCAGGAGGCCTATCTAGCCAAACCACATTATGTACCTCCTGCAAAACTCTGTTCCTATTCAAACCCCTAAAACCCAACCACCTGATGATGGCCACCTCTCTGGAAAAAACGAGTTGTCTTCTGTCATGCCGTACATCTGCACGCATCGCACCTCAATAAACGTAAGAATGGCCGACAATCCAAAAAAAAAAAAAACATCCAAAAAACAAATAAACAAAAGGGAAAATCAAAAACCCAGCCAGTGGGCTCTAATGGTCAATAATAGGTACCTATACTCATGCACAGTCAAAAAGACAAAAATAGATGATATCAACAGCAGCCAGTGAAAGGGGTGTTAGCCCAAAAATAAACACTTAGCTGTCAGTATAACGCGTTGGGGCGGTATATAGGTTTTTTGTGCACCTTAGTTTTTCTCTACCCTACATCTTCCTTCATTTCTTTTTATTGCTCATTGTTTTCCCTCCTATAGCTGACTAGTTACATTAATAGGGATAGCAGGTGTCAGCCGTCGCGGAGTGGGGGCGCCAAAATATCTATCAGGGTGCCAACCTCCACTGTCAGGAAGGGATAGTAGGTGAGTGTAGGGCTATCTGTGAGGAAAGGTGCACTTAGTGGATTCGTTTCTGTATTCCATTTTTCTGTGTTCACTGGGAAGTGGTATTTTTTTTTTAGACTATTTCCGACAATCCAAACCAACATAGAATTGGAACCTAGAAAAAACAGAAACAACTTAGAATACACACAAATGAAAACAAATTCCAGCCGATAAGAAACCCACCTTCCAGGGTCTAATGTAAGTCCTATAACGGCCAGACTCCCATCTCCCAATCCTCCGCACCACTTCAGGAGCCAAACCTCCCAATGCCGCCTCAGTCTCTGCCCCGATATGAAAAGAATGCGATGCAAACCGAGAAGAGTCGAGATCAAGAGCCGACAATGTTCGCTGAAAAACTGCGACTGGAATCTAGAAAGAAAGGACCCATCATCATGACACAATAAAGGCCCATTTTTCCGCGGCTGGAAACTCTCGAAAACCCACCAACAATGAATCAGACACATGGCAGAACCTGGGACCGCACCACCTTTTTACCCTTACCCGCTTGGTCAAATTTAAACCTCTGAATCCAAAATTGCAAATGGCCCCCAAAGAAAAACACGTCCCTAGCCCACAGCCCCCTTTCCTGTAAGTAGTAGGAGACACAATCTCCCCAACCCTCAAAGCTCCAAAAAAGGCAAGGGAAAAAGCCAAACGAAAAAGGGCCACTTCAAAACCAGATACACAAATTTCTTACAAACGCACGCCTAAAAGCTCTAACACTGCAAAAAAAAAAAAAACAACACCTGCGATCTTCCCGGTCCCCTGATCTTCTAAACCCCTTAACAGCTTGTTTCACCAAAAATACCTTTGTCAAATCCCTAACACCCCGAAGCCGAAAACCTAAAGCCTAAGCCGCATTAATTCTATTGGCCTTCGCCGCCGACCAACCATCATCAGCCCCACACCTCAACCACAACAACAAAGCTCCCACCTGATCGTTACCAGCATCGGTAGCCCCGCATGACACCAACCAAGTCTCCCAAGAACACCATACTGACCGATAAGCAGACTACGTGCTGGGAGCCAACGACACCTGAATCAAAGGTTCTGCAGCCCGGATACCATGCTCCAAAGCTCTGGCGGGCATTCCAGACCCAGCTCCTCCTTGTCCGGAGCCAGCGACCGAAAACGCTCCCACTGAAAATGAGACAAAGAGTCAGCAATGGAATTTTTAACTCCAGGCACATGAGACGCCATAAAATGCGCATTAATGGACAAGCAAAATAAAACCAACTGTCAAAGGACCTTAATAACCGGAGGCGAATATGTCGTTGGACTGTTGATGGCACAGATAACAGCCATGTTGTCACAATTAAAGAGAACCCGTTTGTTTTGTAAATCACCTTTCCACAGATGGACCGCAACCAGAATTGGAAAAATTTCCAGCAAAGTAATATTCTTCACCAACCTGGCTACAAACCATTCCTCAGGCCATCTAGCGACACACCACCGGCCACCGAAAAAGGCCCCAAAACCAACACCACCAGAAGCATCAGTGAAAAGATCCAAATCCACGTTACCCACCACTTCCTCCATCAACAACGATCGACCTTTGTAACATGTCAAAAAACGGTCCCAAACTTCCAAATAGGCCTTGTGCTCACATGATAATCGAACAAAATGATGTGGGGCCTTAACCCCCGCCGTAGCACTAGCCAGCCGTCGCGAAAAGACCCTCCTCATTGGGATAATCCTACATGCAAAATTCAGTTTCCCAAGAAGCGACTGAACTTCCCGCAGCGGCAACTCCTTCAAACGCCTTGCTCGAGCCACTTCACACCTCAATCCTGTCATCTTTTCTTCAGGCAACCTGAACTCCCAATTAACCAAATAAATAACAATACCTAAAAAAGATAGGCTCGTACACTGACACTCCATTTTTCCCGGTGCCAATGGGATGCCAAAACGCTCTGCTATCCAGATGACCGTCTTTAAAATGACGTCACATTGCCGAGACTGACCCGGCCCAATGTACAGGAAGTTATCCAAATAATGTATAACGGAATCCAAACCGGACACATCCCGCACCACCCATTCGAGAAAAGAACTAAAAGCTTCAAAAATATGCGCAGGACAACGAGCAACCTATCGGCAAACATCTATCAGCATAAAACGCCCCGTTCCAATAACAGCCTAACAACCTCACGCTATCAGGGTGAACCAGTAACAACCGAAAAGCGGATTCAATATCAGTCTTGGCCAGCAACGCACCCCTACCGCAACTACGCACCCATCGTGCCGCCTCATCAAAAGATATATAGACCACGGAACTAAGCTCTGGGTCTATCCCATCGTTCACAGACCTCTCCCTAGGATAAGACAAACGCTGTATCAGCCTAAACTTATACGGTTCTTTCTTCGGAACCACGCCTAAAGGTGACACAACCAAATCTTCCAACGGAGGAATAGCAAAGGGGCCAGCCATCCTTCCTAAATAAACTCCCTTGTTCAATATCTCGGATACAACATCTGCATGTAACTCAGTCGATCTAAGGTTTTTCAAAACCTGAGGTATTACGAAAGGTGGGGCGGGTATATGAAAACCATCACGGAAACCCGCCAACAGCAACTCTGCTTTATCTCTATCAGGGAATCTATTTAGATAGGGGAACATCGCATCCAGACTCACCGGCGTCGCCCCCTTTTGAACTAGTCTCTGGCTTCCCTTTTTTCTTAAAACATCTGGTGGCACCATGGGAAGAGCCATTGCAGTGCGAGCACATAGGCTTAAACTTGCAAGTGGCTCCAAACTTGCACTGGCCTTCGTTAAACTGCCAACATACGCCGTGTTTGTGACCTCCACCTTGTCCAGACTGACCCCCGGTACCAGAAGAACTGCCTTGCAAAGCTGACGGGCCGTAATTTCCGGCCCCGCTTTGCAAGGAATGACCAAATTTAGTTGGAGCCATAACACGCAACCACAAACCTATATCCTTCTGATCCCACCGAATTGCGGGCTGAACCGCCTTACGTTGTCTAAACTGCTCATCATAACGGAGCCACGCTTAGCCCTATGAGCCTCCCCAATTGAGTCCATATAGCAAAACAAAGCGGAACAATTTTAGGGAGCTTTCTCGCCAATTACGCTTGCCAGAATCGCAAAAGCCTGAAGCCAATTCACAAAAGTCTAAGGACTAAGACGCCATCTCCGTTTTTCCTCATCCTCCTTCTTACTGTCCTCCTTCTTATTATCCATATTAAATTTCTCTAATGGTAAAATTGAAAAAATCTCCACATACTCGTCCTTCCAAATCTTCTCGTGCACTTCCTTCTTCAAGTGTGCTCCCAACGGCCCCTCAAAACAAACATACACCTCACCACGCGCCTTATCATCCAAACGAATCCCGCCATCTTTCTCCTTCTCAGTCTGCACAGATATTGACACTGGCTCAGAGGACCTGTCCTGCGCCACGGAACCATTATCTGATAACCTGAGACCCAAATCCGAAGGTCCCACCCAAGCTGCAAAAGGAGACGGCCCAGTCCTAACACCCCCCCAACCATGTCAAAAGTTCACAAATATTAGACAAAAGCTCACCAACCCTTTCAAACCCCGAATCAGATGGAACTCCAACTCCCTCACCCTGACCTACAGACTCCACAGCCCGATTAACGCCAACTAACGGAGACAATGAAACGCTGATCACAATCGAGACAGACTCATGCTCACCAGGCTGCAGGGGAGCGGTGATCCCCCAGCTGCAGATGTCCCGCTCGTCCAGCCGTCTCTCGACCCCGAACCGATCTCAGGACCCTCCTGAACCTGTGGTGCGCTTCCCGAGGAAGATCTTGACATCCCGGGCCAATGCAGGGGTCGCCAACGCCAGCCAGCAGCCGTGGGTGCAATCTGATAGGGGGGCCCCCAGACACAGGCCCACCGTCCATACCACCCCCAACGGATACTTGTAGACGACAGAGTCCAGTCCCTGCAGAAGGTTAAGAAAAAGGTCCGGAATCTATAGCCAGGTCAAACAGCCCAGGGGCGCCTGGAGCGCTGCCTGCCGCCGCATCTGAGGAACTGCCCTGCTGTCTGCTTGCGGCTGAGGAAGCGGGCCGCCTGGCCGGGTCATCACCCTAGCGACCCGCTGCAACATTACGTGGGACAATGGTGGGTCTGGCGCGTGCAGGCCCTGCCCCCCGAGGCGCAGGAGGAGAAGGCCTGACAGCCGCCGCAGGCCCCAGCAAAGCTTGCGGATTCCTCCCGGACCGAGCCCTGCTGGGGCATTTTTGGGCAGGAACCCGGTCCGGAGGGTCCCTGGAGGCACCTGAGGCAGATCAGGAGATAAACGCTCCATAGGCCTTACCCGCCGGGAGCGCCGCTCCCCTGTAGCGTCCGCCGGGGGACCTGCGCTGCCACCGCCGAGGATTTCAGACAGCTGGGACTCCAACCAGCCAGGAGGCTGGTTCACCGCAACCGTTCCAGCACCTGGTCCACAGAACTCATCTTCGGTGAGTAGGGATGTCCTGCTCAATGGCTTCCAGAGCGGGAAGTGAGTAATCCCACCCCCCAATACCTATAACCCCTTCTCCTGCATACTCCTCCCCTTAAAATAACCCCACCCCCTACCCTTCTCCTCCAAACCCCCTGTAATGCCGGCTTCCACATACGCCGCCTGTGGGGGAGGGTGGGGCGTCTCGCTTCAGCCTGTCCTGCAGGTAAAAAGGACTTTTCAGAAACAGGGCTGCAGCACATGAGCTTCTAAGGCTACTTTCACACATCAGGTTTTTTGCATCAGGCATAATCCGGCGAATGTTGGAAAAACTGGATCCGGCACAGATTATGAAAAACTGATGCGACGGATCCGTTTTTTCTAGCAAACAGCCGGAAGCGCCGGATCCGGCGCTTATGGCTTTTTTGCCGGAGACAAAAAACGTTGCTATGGATGTTTTTTCAAGAAACGGCAGATTTGCTGGATCCGGCAAAAACCGGACGAAACACAAGGTCATCAGGCGCAATCCGGCACTAATGCAAGTCTATGGGATAAAAAACGGATCCGGCAGCAACATTCGCCGGTTCAAGTTTTTTGAAAATTAGCCGGATTGAGCCTGACGCTGAAAACCTGATGTGTGAAAGTAGCCTAAGTTGGCTGGTGAAGGTGAATGAGGAAGAAGGGTGGGGTTACTGACATCATAAAAGATGATTTCTCAGCAACAACTCAGCTGTTATGAGGCATACAGGTAGGACTCTCCTGAGCAGTTTATAACCGGTATGTCCATATTAATAGTTTAGATAGATCAAATATAGTGACAGATTCACTTTAAAGGGAACCTGTCACCCCGTTTTTTCAGTATGAGATAAAAATACTGCTAAATAGGGCCTGGGCTGTGCGTTACTATAATGTATTTTGTGTACCCTGATTCCCCACCTATGCTGCCGAAATAACTTACCAAAGTCGCCGTTTTCGCCTGTCAATCAGGCTCGTCTGGTCAGATGGGCGTGGTGACATCGCTGTTTCTTCCCCCAGATCTTGCATACATTTCCGTTGGTGGCGTAGTGGTTTGCGCATGCCCAACTTCTGAATCCACTACGCAGGTGAAGAAAAAACGCGCGATCGGTGCTATTTCCCTGGTGATCGGTGGGGGCGGCCATCTTCCTGAGGCCACGCGTGCGCATATGGAGTACTCTTCTGCCCGGGGCTTCAGGAAAATGGCCGCGGGATGCCGTGCGTGCGCAGATGGAGATCGCGGCGGCCATTTTCCTGAAGCCGAGATGCGAGATAGCTCAGGCCCTATTTAACAGTATTTTTATCTCATACTGAAAAATCATGGTGACAGGTTCCCTTAAAAGACTAGCTGCCTGCGATATGAAGACACCTATGTAAGATGAAGCATCTATGTAAGATGAAGCAGCATGACGGCTCAGTGGTTAGCACTGCAGCCTTGCAGCGTTGGAGTCCTAGTTTCAAATCCCACCAAGGACAACATCTGCAAAGCGATGGTATGTTCTCCCCGTGTTTGCGTGGGTTTCCTCTGGGCTATCTGGTTTCCTCCCACATACTGGGAGGGAATTTAGATTGTGAGCCCCATCGGTGACAGCGATGATGATGTGTGCAAACTGTAAAGCACTGCAGAATATCTTAGTGATTATTATTATTATTAAGTCATTATGGAGAAAGTACTGAAGGCAATTTAAGGAAATCTGTTTAGTGATGAGCAAATTCGCTCGTATAACGTCTTATCAGACCACACTCGAGTATTATCAGAGCATCTGGGATTATTCGAATATTATGTTCAGGCAACTGCATTATCTGCGGCTGTTAGACAGCCTCAACACATGTGGGGATTGCTTCTCTATTGCCCAACCCCACATGTGTTGAAGCTGTCTAACAGTTGCAAATCATGCAGCCGCAGGAACTCGAACATAACATACAGTCAACAGATGCTAGGATAACACCCGTGTATGGTCTAATAAGATGTTAGGTGATTCATGCTGCATGAGTCACTGGTGGAATGATTCAGAATAGGCTCCCTTATTTGGTGATATCAACTGTATTTTTTACTCTAAAATGATGCGAATGTTCAAAGAAAACCAAGTTTAACCACTTCCCGACCCATGACGCCACGTAGGCGTCATGAAAGTCGGTGCCAATCCGACCCATGACGCCTATGTGGCGTCATGGAAAGATCGCGTCACTGCAGATTGGGTGAAAGGGTTAACTCCAATTTCACCCGATCTGCAGGGACAGGGGGAGTGGTACTTCAGCTGTTGGCTCTGATTGGCTGTTGAAAGTGAAACTGCCAATCAGAGCGATTTGTAATATTTCACCTAAAAAACTGGTGAAATATTACAATCCAGCCATGGCCGATGCTGCAATATCATCGGCCATGGCTGGAAACACTGATGTGCCCCACCCCACCGATCGCCCCCCCCCCCAAGCCACTGATCTGTGGTCCGCTCCCCTCCGTCCTGTGCTCCGCTCCCCCGTCCTCCTGTCCGCTCCCCCCGTGCTCCTATGCCACCCCCCCGTGCTCCGACGCCCCCCCCCCGTGCCCTGATCTCCCCCCCTTATACTTACCGAAGCTCCCGGTGTCCGTCCGTCTTCTCCATGGGCGCCGCCATCTTCCGGCCGGCAGATTCATTCCATGTACATTTTGATCACTGTGATAAAACCTCTCACAGTGATCAAAATAAAAAAAAAGTAAATGAACCCCCCCCCCCCCTGTATCACCCCCATAGGTAGGAACAATAATAAAATAAAGAAAAAAAAAATTTTCTTTCCACTACAGTTAGAACTAGGGTTAGGGTTTGGGAATGTGCACACATATTCTGGTCCTCTGCGGATTTTTCCGCAGCGGTTTTTATAAATCCACAGTGCAAAACCGCTGCGGATTTATCGCGGTTTGTCTGCGGATTTCACTGCGGTTTTCTATTGGAGCAGTTGTAAAACCGCTGCGGAATCCGCAGAAAGAAGTGAAATGTGCGGAATGTAAATCGCTGCGTTTCCACGCAGTTTTTTCCGCAGCATGCATGCAGCGTTTTTTGTAAACTCATGGGAAACTGCTGCGGACCCGCAGCGGCGGAAATGCTGTGGATCCGCAGCGTTTTCCGCATCGTGTACACATACCCTTAGAATTAGGCTATGTGCACACGGTGCGGATTTGGCTGCGGATCCGCAGCGGATTTGGCTGCGGATTCGTAGCAGTTTTCCATCAGCTATACAGTTCCATGTAAACCTATGGAAAACCAAATCCGCTGTGCCCATGGTGCGGAAAATACCGCGCGGGAATGCTGTGTTGTATTTTCCGCAGCATGTCAATTCTTTGTGCGGACTCCGCAGCGTTTTACACCTGTTCCTCAATAGGAATCCGCAGGTGAAATCTTCACAAAAAACACTGGAAATCCACGGTAAATCCGCAGGTAAAACGCAATGCCTTTTACCCGCGGATTTTTAAAAAATGGTGCGGAAAAATCTCACACGAATCCGCAACGTGGGCACATAGCCTTAGGGTTAGGGTTGGAATTAGAGTTAGGGTTGGAATTAGGGCTAGGGTTGGAAATAGGGTTAAGATTAGGCTTGTGGTTAGGGCTATGGTTAGGGGTGTGTTGGGGTTCGGGTTGTGGTTAGGGGTGTGTTGGGGTTAGGGTTTGGATTAGGGTTAGGATTATGTTTAGGGTTGGGATTAGGGTTAGGGGTGTGTTGGGGTTAGGGCTGTGGTTAGGGGTGTGTTGGGGTTAGGGTTGTGATTAGGGTTATGGCTAGAGTTGAGATTAGGGTTAGGGGTGTGTTGGGGTTAGTCTTGGAGTTAGAATTGAGGGGTTTCCACTGTTTAGGCACATCAGGGGTCTCCAAACGCAACATGGCGCCACCATTGATTCCAGCCAATCTTACGTTCAAAAAGTCAAATGGTGCTCCCTCCCTTCCGAGCCCCGACATGCACCAAAACAGTGGTTTACCCCCACATATGGGGTACCACCATACTCGGGACAAACTGGGCAACAACTATTGGGGTCCAATTTCTCCTGCTACCCTTGTGAAAATAAAAAACTGCTTGCTAAAACATCTTTTTTGAGGAAAGAAAAATTATTTTTTTTATTTTCACGGCTCTGCGTTATAAACTTCTGTGAAGCACTTGGTGGTTCAAAGTGCTCACCACATATCTAGATAAGTTCCTTTGGGGGTCTAGTTTCCAAAATAGGGTTACTTGTGGGGGGGGTTTACTGTTTAGGCACATCAGGGGCTCTGCAAATGCAACGTAACGCCCGCAGACCATTCCATCAAAGTCTGCATTTCAAAACGCCACTACATCCCTTCCGAGCCCCAACGTGCGCCCAAACAGTCGTTTACCCCCACATTTGGGGTACCAGCATACTCAGTGCAAACTGGGCAACAACTATTGCGGTCCAATTTTTCCTGTTACCCTTGTGAAAATAAAAAATTGCTTGCTAAAACATCATTTTGAGGAAAGAAAAATATTTTTTTTTATTTTCACGGCTCTGCGTTGTAAACTTCTGTGAAGCACTTGGCGGTTCAAAGTGCTCACCACATATCTAGATAAGTTCCTTGGGGGGTCTAGTTTCCAAAATGGGGTCACTTGTGGGAGGTTTCTACTGTTTAGGCACATCAGGGGCTCTGCAAATGCAACATGACGCCCGCAGACCATTCCATCAAAGTCTGCATTTCAAAGCATCACTACTTCCCTTCTGAGTCCCGACGTGTGCCCATACAGTGGTTTCCCCCCACATATGGGGTATCAGCGTACTCAGGACAAACTGGACAACAACTTTTGGGGTCCAATTTCTCCTGTTACTCTTGTGAAAATAAAAAATTGCAGGCTAAAAAATAATTTTTGAGGAAAGAAAAATGATTTTTTATTTTCACGGCTCTGCGTTATAAACTTCTGTGAAGCACTTGGGGGTTTAAAGTGGTCACCGCACATCTAGATTAGTTCCATGGGAGGTCTAGTTTCCAAAATGGGGTCACATGTGGGGGAGCTCAAATGTTTAGGCACACAGGGGCTCTCCAAACACGACATGGTGTCAGCTAATGATTGGAGCTAATTTTTCATTCAAAAAGTCAAATGGCGCTCCTTCCCTTCCAAGCCCGGCCGTGTGCCCAAACAGTGGTTTACCCCCACATGTGAGGTATCACTGTACTCAGGAGAAATTGCCCAATAAATTTTAGGATCCATTTTATCCTGTTGCCCATGTGGAAATGAACAAATTGAGGCCAAAATAATTTTTTTTGTGAAAAAAAAGTACTTTTTCATTGTTAAGGGTCAATTTGTGAAGCACCTGGGGGTTCAATGTGCTCACTATGCATCTAGATAAGTTCCTTGGGGGGTCTAGTTTCCAAAATAGGGTCACATGTGTGGGAGCTCCAATGTTTAGGCACACAGGGGCTCTCCAAACGCAACATGGTGACCGCTAACGATTGGAGCTAATTTTTCATTCAAAAAGTCAAATGGCGTTCCTTCCCTTCCGAGCCCTGCCGTGTGCCCAAACAGTGGTTTACCCCCACATATGAGGTATCAGTGTACTCAGGAGAAATTGCCCAATAAATTTTAGGATCCATCTTATCCTGTTACCCATGTGGAAATGAACAAATTGAGGCTAAAAGAAATTTTTGTGAAAAAAAAGTACTTTTTCATTTTTACGGATCAATTTGTGAAGCACCTGGGGGTTCAAAGTGCTCAATATGCATCTACATAAGTTCCTTGGGGGGTCTAGTTTCCAAAATGGGGTCACATGTGGGGGAGCTCCAATGTTTAGGCATACAGGGGCTCTCCAAATGCAACATGGTGTCCGCTAACGATTGGAGCTAATTTTTCATTCAAAAGTCAAATGGCGCTCCTTCCCTTCCGAACTTTGCCGTGTGCACAAACAGTGGTTTGTTACCACATATGAGGTATCGGTGTACTCAGGAGAAATTGCCCAACACATTTTAGGATCCATTTTATCCTGTTGCCCATGTGGAAATGAACAAATAGAGGCTAAAAGAATTTTTTTTGTGAAAAAAAAGTACTTTTTCATTTTTACGGATCAATTTGTGAAGCACCTGGGGGTTCAAAGTGCTCACTATGCATCTAGATAAGTTCCTTGGGGGGTCTAGTTTCCAAAATGGGGTCATTTGTGGGGGAGCTCCAATGTTTATGCACACAGGGGCTCTCCAAACGCGACATGGTGTCCGCTAAAGATTGGAGCCAATTTTTCATTGAAAAAGTCAAATGGCGCTCCTTCCCTTCCGAGCCCTGTCGTGCGCCCAAACAGTAGTTCCCCCCCACATATGGGGTATCGGCGTACTCAGGACAAATTGAACAATAACTTTTGGGCTCCAGTTTCTCTTTTTACCCTTGGGAAAATAAAAAAATTGTTGCTAAAAGATCATTTTTGTGACTAAAAAGTTAAATGTTCATTTTTTCCTTCCATGTTGCTTCTGCTGCTGTGAAGCACCTGAAGGGTTAACAAACTTCTTGAATGTGGTTTTAAGCACCTTGAGGGGTGCAGTTTTTAGAATGGTGTCACTTTTGGGTATTTTCAGCCATATAGACCCCTCAAACTGACTTCAAATGTGAGGTGGTCCCTAAAAAAAATGGTTTTGTAAATTTCGTTGTAAAAATGAGAAATCGCTGGTCAAATTTTAACCCTTATAACTTCCTAGCAAAAAAAAAATATCATTTCCAAAATTGTGCTGATGTAAAGTAGACATGTGGGAAATGTTATTTATTAACTATTTTGTGTCACATAACTCTCCGGTTTAACAGAATAAAAATTCAAAATTTGAAAATTGTGAAATTTTCAAAATTTTAGCCAAATTTTCATTTTTTTCACAAATAAACGCAAAAATTATTGACCTAAGTTTACCACTAACATGGCTTCTCCCCAGATACGTCTGCTTGAGTAACAGGCTTCTCCTTATGTATTTAAGGAGACTTGTTCAAGGGAGCAAAACATATATATCTTCAAAACGGGAGCAAAAAATGTTTTCTTTTTTTTTAAATTTTCAATCATATTATAATATTAGAATTATATTTTTCATTGTTATGTTGTCACATTGTACTTAAAATGGGAAAGTAAGCAAAAAGAAGTGAAATAGTAGCAAGAAAATATGAAGACATGGTTAAAAATGCTAACTCCTCCACATACACCTACACTTTATTGCTTACTCAATGTAGAACAGATTGTAGATTTGTCTCAGATCCCTGGTACAACCCTTAATTTTGAAAATTATTAGTTAAATTGACGTTACAAACAGATGCAGAAAATAGTACATACTACACAGAGTAAGGAAGAAGTAGCCCTAAAGTCAAGTGTAGTATATAGTATTTTGAAGTATAATATAAATCAGTAAAATAATATGTAATGATGGTAATACTAGAATTTCAGAAATTAATATAAGTGAAAAATTCACATATCATGAGAAATAGCTTACTGATTATTATTTATCTCAGTGAGTTTGGCTCCTTGAACTTTCACTGATGAGTAGTGATGGGCAAAACCCTGGATGTTTAGGTCCAGCAGGTTCGACTGATCAGTTCGGGTACTAGAACAGTACCCAAACTCGAACCCCATATAGATTAAAACCCTAGAACGCATACCTGGGGCCTCGCAGGCTTGCCAGGTTACTTGTTTTCTATTTTCTGTAAAATTACTTTAGTTAGAATTTTGAAACTCTAGGTATTCCTCAGGTATATAGTTGTTAGTAATTTCCAGTTATTCATATATTTTTATGTTACAGACATTTCGGTATAACAACCTTTTTTGAGGACTACCCCATATTCACGCACCTGGGGCCTTTTAGGCCTGTACTAGGTTTACATGTGATACTCAGTCTTTTTGTCTGTATTGTTGCTGGGGAAGAACTTTTATGAGTGTGGATTCTGCATGACAACATGGTCATGTGATCTTGGAAGGGCAAAGAAGCTGATGCTCCAGTCCAGAAAGACCTATGTTCCGACATAGTAAAAACACTTGCTCTACCAATTTTCAATTCAGGAAAAAATATTACAATGGATAATTACTTTACCAATTTTGAGATGGCCAACTTTTTGCTTCAAAAGCAACTTACACTTGTTGGTACTATGAGGCCAAACCGCCGCGAAATTCCTCCAATCATGAAGCACAATGCACAGCGAACAATCTACGAGAGTGTATTCGGTTTCTGCAATCAAGCAACAATGGTGTCTTATAAAGCCAAGAAAGAAAAATCCGTGATATTACTGAGTACAATGCATCATGATGGAAGTATTAACACCAATGACAGGGAAAAAAAACCTGAAATCATACTGCATTATAATAAAACAAAAGGAGGTGTCGACAAGATGGACGAAATGATTGGAGAGTACTCGTGCAAAAGGCAGACTGAACGTTGGCCTGTTGCCCTTTTTTCCAATATCCTTGATGTGTCAGCCCTCAATAGCTACATTGTTTATTGTCAAACTAATCCAGAATTCCATGCCAACAGGAAAGACAAGAGACGTCTATTTTTGACAGAACTTTGTTATGAACTTTTGATGCCTACTATGATGGAGAGAAGCAGCATGATATGCTTATCAAGGCAAATTACGGAGGCAGTGATCCTCCGTAGATCTTGTAGATTGTGAGCCCTCGCGGGCAGGGTCCTCTCTCCTCCTGTACCAGTTGTGACTTGTATTTTTCAAGATTATTGTACTTGTTTTATTATGTATACCCCTCCTCACATGTAAAGCGCCATGGAATAAATGGCGCTATAATAATAAATAATAATAATAATAATAATCCGATGTGGAATACGCTTTCTGGAACATCCAGAGCAAAGAGAAAAAAAAAGAAAGCGCTTCTATATTTTTCCAGCAAAGAAGGAAAGAAAATCGGAGCGTTTCTGTTCTACTTGCGGACAAAATGTATGCAAGGAACATTCAGCCGAAAAAATAATATGCGAAAATTGTCGGGGGAATATGTAAAGTCACAAATAAACATTCCTGCACCAAGTTTGCTACAACCAAAAAATGTTTTCATAAAAAAATTGCATATGCAATGCCTATATTTGGCGTGCCCGTTTACTTACTTTTTTGTTGTTTTATGCACATAATTATGTTTTGAAATATACACATCTTAGGCTGTGTTCCCAGTAGCGCTGGGGTTCGCCAGAAGGGGATCCATAATGGATCTGACCTCCTGGTAACTCCAGCTAAGGCTGCCGGAATGGAGGGATTCCTCCAGCCTTAGCCGGGGTCACCAGGAGGTCAGATCCATTACGGATCCCCTCCTGGCAGACCCCAGCGCTAGTTGGAATGCATCCTTACCTTGCAATTGTAAAATACATTTTGAAAAGTATTTTTATTTGAGTTATTCCGTGTTATTTGCACACAGGCCTAAAAGGCCCCAGGTGCGTGAATATGGGGTAGTCCCAAAAAAAGGTTGTTATACCGAAATGCCTATAACATAAAAATATATGAACAACTGGAAATTACTAACAACTATATACCTGAGGAATACCTAGAGTTTCAAAATTCTAACTAAAGTAATTTTACAGAAAATAGAAAACAAGTAACCTGGCAGGCCTGCGAGGCCCCAGGTATGCGTCCGCCAGCCTTAGCTGGGGTCACCAGGAGGTCAGATCCATTACGGAATCCCATCCTGGCGGACCCCTGCGCTAGTGGGAATGCATCCTTACTTTGCAATAAACTTTGAAAAGTATTTTTATTTGAGTTATTCCATTAAAATTGTAAACAGGCCTAAAAGGCCCCAGGTGCGTGAATGTGTAGATTTCTATGGGTATGCGTTCTAGGGTTAATGGGGGGCCCAAACATCCATTGTTTGCCATACTGTCATCTGCATGACAGAGTGGCAAACATTGCCTCTGATTGACAGCAAGATAATTACCGCCGGTCAGAGAACTGCAGTTCCCACGCTGTCAAATGACAGTGTGAGCCCGCAGCTGTGACCGAAGGTAAAAAGTTTACCTCTGGTCACTGGCATTGGCTGATGGGACAACTCCCATCAGCCAACCCCTGCTGTTGCTAATAACAGCGAGAGCAGGTGCTGCTGATAGGACTATTCATCAGCCAGTGCCAGCACTATAAATAAATACATTTGAAAAAAATTACATGTGGTCTGTTCTATTTTTGATAACCAACATGGCAAAACTAACAGATGTGGACTGAAACCCTCAGCTGTCAGCTTTATCAAGATTAGAGGGGTCCTCATGCAGTTTTTTAATTATTTAAATAAATAATTGTAAAAATCCCGTCCCTCCCATTTTTGACAATCAGCAAAGCTAAAACAGACAGCTGGGTTCTGATATTTTGAGACTGGGAACCCCATGCCATTTTTTTAAATTATTTAAATAATTTTAAAAAATGCACGAGAACCCCTCTATTCTTGATAACCAGCCATGATAAAGCTAACAGCTGATGAATACTCTCATCAGGGTCACCTGCTCTTGCTGTTTTCAGCGACAACAGGCAGATTGGAGTAGTACTCAAATTACAGGTCTGTGTGACTGTAGGTAAAGTTTTTACCACCAGTCACAGCTGCTGGCTCACACTGTCATCTGACAGTGTGGAAACCACAGCTCTCTGACCGCCGGTAATAATCTTCCCGCTAATCTTTCTCGCGGGAAACACCCAATGGTTCCAAACTTGAACAACAACATGGACTTCCGGGGTCCATGACCGAACAGTAGGTGTTCGGTATGGACCCTGAGCTTTAATGTCTGGGTTCGCCCATCACTACTGATGAACCACTATTGCCGGGTCATACACTTCTCTTGTAGAAGCCAACTGTGTCATAAATGAAAGGGCAAGTCTGCCATTCTGATGTATTCCACTCTTGTTTATTATTTATTTTATTCACTTAGCAGTATTATTTCCACAGCGCTTTACAGACATTATCATCGCTGTCCCCAATGGGGCTCACAATCTAGATTTTCTATCAGTATGTCTTTGGCGTTTGGGACAAGACAGGAGAACCCAGAGGAATCCCACACAAACATGGGGAGAACATACAAACTCCATACAAATGTCATTGGTAGGATTTGAATCCAGGACCCCAGCGCTGCAAGGCAACAGTGCTAACCACTGAGCTACTGTGCTGCCCAAATATCTAAATTTATAGAGAAGCAGAGTAGGATGCACTACTCTATGATGTTGCAGTGGACTACCATCCTATAGGGAACTATAGATCAAGTTCTTTTTGAAAGAAAACTGGTATTAAGAAAAGCTGCAACACTTTAGCACAAAAAAGTTGACCTTGCATTTTCCATCAGCTCCACCAACTTTTTGGAAAGTTGGAACAACTTAGTCGAATGGGTCATGGGCTCATGGCCTATTGTTTCCCTGTAAATTTATTAAAACTTTCACAAGAAATAGTATATTTCTGAATCTAGTGCATGAGTGACTGAAAGATGCATTAACTTTAGAGCATCATAATTTGGCAGACCCGCGATCAAGATTATCATATAAAATGCCAGACTGGATTATATCCTTCAAAGTTCTTTACAAATTAGAGTTGGAGAACATGTACCAACACTATGAGATGAATGCATTAACACTGGTAGCTTTTCTTCAACCTTTTGCTGGCAAAAAAGTCTTGATAAATTGGCCTATATGTGTTTCATGAATTCACTATTACAATGTGGTTTGTACATTGCAACAACTAGTGATTTAGGATTCTCCTGTATCTTTTCCATGAGCTTGTGTTCCTGTTTTAAGATACATCCATCATGATTCAACATGTCTACCTTGGCCAGAGTCGGACATACCACCGATGCAGCTGGTTCAAGTGTACAAAACTGATAGTTTTAAGTTAGTGTTTGTTAGAGAGCAATTCTTTCCAAAGCCAAAATGCTACCAGTAAATATAGATGGTACTGTAAATTTCCCCTTCTAGTTACAGTACTGATGATCCACCTTGTAACACCTTTCTAAAATACAACAGGGCTTCCAGGGGAATTTGTGAAGCCGCGATAATAAGGACATCAGCTGCACAGAATTTGTTTGGGCTGCCCTTCAAGATGTTATTTCGACTTTACAAAGTAAATACCTAAAATATTCCTAAACCTACGTGACCCTCTAATAGACCATGAGTGTACAATAGAGTCACAGCACTGAAATCATTGACAATCTGACAATACAAAATGATTTTCTGAAAGAGGATTATTTGGACCCACCCGTAATGAGTTGATGATTCATGTAATCACACAGACGATCCTGTGGAATATACTGTACAGTGTTGGGGGAAAGTCTGTGGAATAAAGAGGATTGTTCCTCAGGAAACATTACATATTGTGTGTGAGACAATGCATGTACAGTATTGTCATCTCTTGCTTGGCGTGTATGTCAGATTTGAAGTTTAACTTTAGCTTAATAGTTAATCATGTTTGGTAATTTTTTCTTCAATTTGATCATCCAAAGCTTTCTTCCCGTCTGTAACGCATCGGTCTGTGCCCTGTGGTGTAGCCTTGTGCTTCTGTTATTGATTATCCAACTGTTATACAAACTTTATGACTTTTACTGTATCTGTCCAAACTGTGATTCTGATTCATTTCTGATTTTCCCCATATTGCTTATTCCAAAGAAAATGAGGATGATGAAAAATAAAAAAAACTATAATAATGAAAAGGTAATAATACATTGTTTAAATGAATAGTAGATGTTGCAGGACAGTGTTAACATCAATGCATTGCTCTGTAATGAGATGGACATACTGCCCATGTTTCCATCTTGAAGAAACAAGTTTAATATTATGTGAACTATGATATGTAATGTGAATTGTGATGTACATTAGTGGTGTTATTAATACTGATAGTGTGTGTAGTTTGACAGTAGGGATAGTGAGAGTTAATGTTTGGGAGCAGTCCAGAGTGGGAGTGGATAAGTTTCAGGGAAAGTGACAATTTCCTGTCAGAAAAAAGTTAGATAGGGACTGGAGTGCATAGGAAAAGTCCATTGTAAGCAGAGCCACATTTGGGCAGTGTGTGTGGCATCACTTGAGGTGCTTGTGGTGCTAGATCAGAGTGTCTTTGGTCTGAGCAGTGATAGGCCAGGAGCTTGGACACCAGGAGAAGCAAGCTTATCCCTCTGTGGTGAGGTTGACTGTAAACTTTCTGGTATGGAAGTGGAGCACAATGGTCAAGAAACAATATGAAGAGGCCTGTAACAAGCAATGGAAAAGGGGTTGTCAGTTGGAGTGTGAGCTAGCAATTGAATTTGGTAGCCTTTTTCCAGCCGGTGCATTAAAAGTCCAATGTAAGAACGACTTGCTGGGAATATGGTCAGTCTTTTGAGCTTTGTTTAATCGCTTTCATGTTTGCAAAGCCTTATTGCATTTAAAAGAAGTGACCTGACTATTCTACAGACAGATTGTGCTTGAAAGCTGCTCAATATTTTTTTGCATGCAAATAAAAAAAATGTTGCTGCACAAAAAACATCAAACAGACATCAAACAAGAAGATTCAGGAAAAAAGGGGGGTGAAAATATTGCATTTTTTGTTGCATTTTTGTTGTGTTTTTCCCTGCACAGTTTTATCACAAAAACTGAAGAATTCCCTAGTACCAACTGAGTGAGTGAGATTTCTGAAATCTCCTATTTATTTTTTTACTTGCAGACTTGCAACAGATTCAAACCTGCAGCATGTGAATACTTACAGCGTTTTTGCAGCAGATTTTACACAACAAAAATGTATGCAAATAAGACAGCAAAAAGTGCGTATTTTCGACAGCATTTTTCCTGCCAAGACATCAGGATTTGCTGTAGAATTTTCTGCTGCAAATCTTGAATGTGTGCAAATACCCAAACATTGCCGGAATTTTATTGAAGAGTCTTCTACTTGAAAAACTTGGCGGGTTCATCTGAAAGATGTTGGGTGCATATACTTTTAAGCTGATAGTTGTGTTGTACAGGTGGAGTGTTTTGTGTGGGTTGCTGTTTGACTGGTGATGGCTGGGGTGTAACAATAGCCCTTAGTGACTCTGTAGAGCTTGCTGGAGCTGTAGGAGCAGTCACTCTAGTTGGGAATCTGTAGCATGTAGGAGTGATGTGCTAAAACCCTAAGGAGGCTTTAGTGGGATCCTCAAGAGGAATTGGGAGGATCTCTGGGACCAGTAAAATGTAAACAAACTGTAAAGGGAAGCTAGCTTACCATAATGTAAGGATCACAGTTAGAACAGAACCACGTACTGACAATACAGCGCATGTTCTTGAAAAAGAACATGGGACTTTGTTCAACACGCGTTGCCTTTCCTTTTGCCTACCTGTACATACATGTGGAATTAATGGAATTCATTTTAATCATTGAATACTAATAAAATTGTACTTTTTTTTACCAGAAGCTGCCTGTACATGTGTAGCACTTGCACTTTTATAACCCAGTTAAAATAACATAATAGATATGCTTTCAAAAGGATGTCTGCTTTGGTCAATTCCTGTAAATAAGGCTGATTACAGTGATTCCCATTGTAGTGGTTAGGACTAGGTTTATAGTTAGCATAGAGATGATACTGAAAGCCATGTGACTATATGAGCTGTCCCAGGTCGAAGGTGTAGACGAAAAAGAGCAAGGGTCCTAGAACTGAACCTAGGGGGACACCGACAGATAAGGGGCAAGATGAGGAGGTGGTGTGTGAGTGGGAGATACTGAATGTCCAGTCTATTAAGTATGATAAGATCCAGGATAGGGCCAGGTCTCTGATGCCAAGAGATGAAAGAATCTGTAGTAAGAGGGAATGGTCCACTGTGTCAAACGCAGAGGATAGGTCCAGGAGGAGGAGGACAGAGTACTGTCCTTGGATTTGGTGGTTAGGTCATTGGTGACTTTAGTCGGGCCAGTTTCAGTAGAATAATGTGGTCGGGAAGAAAATTGCAAGCAGTCAAACAGGGAACAGGAGGAGAGGTGGGAGGCCATATCAAGATGAACATGGAGCTCCAGTAATTTTGAGGCATAGGGCAGGAGTGATATAGAGCAATAGCTAAACGGAGAAGATGGGTCAAGCCAGGGCTTTTTAAGAATGGGTGTGATCAATGCATGTTTGAAGCAACAGGGGAAGACACCAGTTGTTAGTGATAGGATGAAGAAATGGGTTAGGGTCTGGATAAAGAATGTGGTGACATCCGGGATGAGGTGGGATGGGATCGTGTCGAGTACACTGATGGTGAGGTGGGATTGGGAGAGTAGAGAGGAAAGTTGATCTTCCGTAATGGCAGAGAAGCTGGTTTAGGAGAAGGAGGGCTGAGTAGCTATGAGGAGGGGCAGTGGGGACGGTAGGCCAAGGCTTTCTCTGATCTTATCAATTTTCAGCTTGAAGAATAAGGCAAAGTCTTTAATTGAGATTAGAGGAAGAGGCGCTGGGGGTCGGAGGAAAGAATTGAAAGTGTTAAATAGCTGTTTAGGGTTATGAGACAGGGAGGATATGAGAGATAAAAAGTATGCTTATTTTGCTGCAGTGAGTATGGACTTGAATGTAGTGATAGACTGTTTAAATGCGATGAAGTGCTTGCTGGAGTGGAATCTTTTCCATCTCCGCTCAACAATCCTGGAAGTTCTTTATTTCCTCAGTCAAGCTGGTGTGCCAGGATTGCCTGTTGAATGTGTGAGCTTATTAATTACTAATTAATGTAGTAAGCTTCCTAAGAGCCGATTGTTCAATTTATCTGTGCCAGAACACGCCGCTATGCGGAGTTATATAAAGGAATCCGTGGAGAAAGGCCATATTTGCCCGTCGTCATCACTGTTAGGAGCAGGGTTCTTTTTTGTGGCCAAGAAGGATGGTTCTTTGAGACCTTGTATTGATTACCGCCTTCTTAATAGAATTACAGTCAAATTTCAGTATCCTTTGCCGTTGCTGTCTGATTTGTTTGCTCGTATTAAAGGGGCTAGTTGGTTCACCAAGATAGATCTTCGAGGGGTGTATAATCTTGTGCGTATTAAACAAGGCGATGAATGGAAAACAGCATTTAATACGCCCGAGGGCCATTTTGAGTACCTGGTTATGCCATTCGGGCTTTCCAATGCTCCATCAGTATTTCAGTCCTTTATGCATGACATCTTCCGAGAGTACCTGGATAAATTCCTGATTGTGTATTTGGATGATATTTTGGTCTTTTCGGATGATTGGGAGTCTCATGTGAAGCAGGTCAGAATGGTGTTCCAGGTCCTTCGTGCGAATTCCTTGTTTGTGAAGGGGTCAAAGTGTCTCTTTGGAGTTCAGAAGGTTTCATTTTTGGGGTTCATTTTTTCCCTTTCTACTATCGAGATGCACCCTGTTAAAGTCCAGGCCATTTACGATTGGACCCAGCCGACATCTGTGAAGAGCCTGCAAAAGCTCCTGGGCTTTGCTAATTTTTATCGGCGCTTCATCGCTAATTTTTCTACTGTTGCTAAACCGTTGACTGATTTGACCAAGAAGGGTGTTGATGTGGTCAATTGGTCTTCTGCGGCTGTAGAGGCTTTTCAGGAGTTGAAGCGTCGTTTTTCTTCTGCCCCTGTGTTGTGCCAGCCAGATGTTTCGCTTCCGTTTCAGGTTGAGGTTGATGCTTCTGAGATTGGAGCAGGGGCTGTTTTGTCGCAGAGAAGTTCTGATGGCTCGGTGATGAAGCCATGTGCTTTCTTTTCTAGAAAGTTTTCGCCTGCTGAGCGTAACTATGATGTTGGTAATCGTGAATTGTTGGCCATGAAGTGGGCATTCGAGGAGTGGCGTCATTGGCTGGAAGGAGCCAAGCATCGCATGGTGGTCTTGACAGATCACAAGAATTTGACTTATCTTGAGTCTGCCAAACGGTTGAATCTGAGACAGGCTCGATGGTCGTTATTTTTCTCCTGTTTTGATTTTGTGGTTTCGTACCTTCCGGGCTCTAAGAATGTGAAGGCTGATGCCCTGTCAAGGAGTTTTGTGCCTGACTCTCCGGGTGTTCCTGAGCCGGCGGGTATTCTTAAAGAGGGGGTAATTTTGTCTGCCATCTCCCCTGATTTGCGGCGGGTGCTGCAAAAATTTCAGGCTGATAGACCTGACCGTTGCCCAGCGGTGAAACTGTTTGTCCCTGATAGATGGACTAGTAGAGTTATCTCTGAGATTCATTGTTCAGTGTTGGCTGGGCATCCTGGAATCTTTGGTACCAGAGATTTGGTGGCTAGATCCTTCTGGTGGCCGTCTTTGTCGCGGGATGTGCGTTCTTTTGTGCAGTCCTGTGGGACTTGTGCTCGGGCTAAGCCCTGCTGTTCTCGTGCCAGTGGGTTGCTTTTGCCCTTGCCGGTCCCAAAGAGGCCCTGGACGCATATTTCTATGGATTTTATTTCGGATCTCCCCGTCTCTCAAAAGATGTCGGTCATTTGGGTGGTTTGTGATCGCTTTTCTAAGATGGTCCATTTGGTACCTTTGTCTGAATTGCCTTCCTCCTCTGATTTGGTGCCATTATTTTTCCAGCATGTGGTTCGTTTACATGGTATCCCGGAGAACATCGTTTCCGACAGGGGTTCCCAGTTTGTTTCAAGGTTTTGGCGATCCTTTTGTGCTAGGATGGGCATTGACTTGTCTTTTTCCTCAGCTTTCCATCCTCAGACAAATGGCCAAACCGAACGAACTGATCAAACTTTGGAAACATATCTGAGATGCTTTGTTTCTGCTGATCAGGATGATTGGGTGTCCTTTTTGCCGTTGGCTGAGTTCGCCCTTAATAATCGGGCCAGCTCGGCTACTTTGGTTTCGCCGTTTTTTTGCAATTCTGGTTTCCATCCTCGTTTCTCTTCAGGGCAGGTTGAGTCTTCGGACTGTCCTGGTGTAGATACTGTGGTGGATAGGTTGCAGCAGATTTGGACTCATGTGGTGGACAATTTGACATTGTCCCAGGAGAAGGCTCAACGTTTCGCTAACCGCCGGCGCTGTGTGGGTCCCCGACTTCGTGTTGGGGATTTGGTTTGGTTTTCATCTCGTTATGTTCCTATGAAGGTTTCCTCTCCTAAGTTTAAGCCTCGTTTCATTGGTCCGTATAAGATTTCTGAGGTTATCAATCCTGTGTCATTTCATTTGGCCCTTCCTGCTTCTTTTGCCATCCATAATGTGTTCCATAGGTCGTTATTGCGGAGATACGTGGCGCCTGTGGTTCCATCCGTTGATCCTCCTGCCCCGGTGTTAGTTGAGGGGGAGTTGGAGTATGTGGTGGAGAAGATTTTGGATTCTCGTGTTTCGAGACGGAAACTCCAGTACCTGGTCAAGTGGAAGGGTTATGGTCAGGAAGATAATTCCTGGGTTTTTGCCTCTGATGTTCATGCTGCCGATCTGGTTTGTGCCTTTCATTTGGCTCATCCTGGTCAGCCTGGGGGCTCTGGTGAGGGTTCGGTGTCCCCTCCTCAAGGGGGGGGTACTGTTGTGAATTCTGTTGTCGGGCTCCCTCCTGTGGTCATGAATGGTACTGCGGCTGGTTCTGTCCATGGACTTCCTCTGGTGGGTGTTTCTGAGTTTCACAGGTGACGAGGTTAATTCGTTAGCTGCTGCTCTATTTAACTCCACTTAGATCTTTGCTCCATGCCACCTGTCAATGTTCCAGTATTGGTCTAGTTCACTCCTGGATCGTTCTTGTGACCTGTCTTCCCATCTGAAGCTAAGTTCCAGCTTGTATTTCTTTGGTTTGCTATTTTTCTGTCCAGCTTGCTATTTAATTTGTTGTCTTGCTTGCTGGAAGCTCTGGGACGCAGAGGGAGCGCCTCCGCACCGTGAGTCGGTGCGGAGGGTCTTTTTGCGCCCTCTGCGTGGTCTTTTTGTAGGTTTTTGTGCTGACCGAAAAGTAACCTTTCCTATCCTCGGTCTGTTCAGTAAGTCGGGCCTCACTTTGCTAAATCTATTTCATCTCTGTGTTTGTATTTTCATCTGTACTCACAGTCATTATATGTGGGGGGCTGCCTTTTCCTTTGGGGAATTTCTCTGAGGCAAGGTAGGCTTTATTTTTCTATCTTCAGGGCTAGCTAGTTTCTTAGGCTGTGCCGAGTTGCACAGGGAGCGTTAGGTGCAATCCACGGCTATTTCTAGTGTGTTTGATAGGTTTAGGGATTGCGGTCAGCAGAGTTCCCACGTCCCAGAGCCCGTCCTTATTATCAGTAACTATCAGGTCATTCCGTGTGCTCTTAACCACCAGGTCCATTATTGTCCTGACCACCAGGTCATAACAGAGAGATTAGTTGGAGAAGTTAGATAGGGAACAGAGGAGGGTGAAGCTCAGGTTCAGTGTGTGGTCATCTTTGTGAGTGGCTGTGGAAGACCATTGAGAAAGGCCGAAGGAGGAAGTGAGAGTTAGAAACTTAAAGACAGGTGAGTGGGATGCATTAATGGGGATGTTGAAGTCACCCATGATGATAGTGGGGATGTCAGCAGAAAGGAAATAAAGTAGCCAGGTGATGAAGTGGTGAAAAAAGGTGGTTTATGGCCTGGGTGGGAGCGGTATATGACAGCCAGTTGGAGGTTGGAGGGGGAGTAGATACACATAGAGTGCACCTCAAAGGAAGGGAGAGTAACGGAGAGTGTGGAAAAAACACCATTCACGGAAATGCAAAGACACGGAGCATAGATTTTAATGGGTACGCGTTCTATCAATGAAAAACACGGATAGAACATGTACATGCAACCCATGATGTCTGAATGAAGTTTCATAGTTTTTTTCACAGAATTTCATAGATTGAATAAATGCATTTCTGTCATTATAATTTCCTTTTCTGACAACTATTGTACAGTTTACTTTTTTATATTTTGGTAAATTGAAGTTTCACGGCCAAGATTATATCAAATATGTCTATTTTATATTTTCCTTTTTTCAGTGTGTTAATCCTTAAATGGGGAAACGTTAGGTTTGATTTAAAGTTTTGATTTTTTTTGTAAATATTTTATTTTCTTTCTTAGTACACTTAGGTAACATAAACCAGCAATCTTTTGATCTTTTATTCCACAGTAAATAGTGGGGGAAATAAGTATTTGATCCCTTGCTGATTTTGTAACTTTGCTCGCTGACAAAGACATGAATAGTCTATAATTTTAAGGATAGGTTAATTTTAACATTGAGAGCTAGAATAGCAAAAATAAAATCCAGAAAATAACATTGTATAAATTATATAAATATATTTGCATTTTGCACAGAGTCCACGGCAGGGAGCAAGAAAGGGAACAGGTGGACGGAGTCAGGTATGTAAGGGAATGAGACAATGCTGAGGAGAGAGGTGAAGGGAGAAGCTGCTGAAGAGAGGGGTGATGGGAGAAGCTGCAGAGAGGTTTGATGTGAGACGCTGCTGTGGAGAGGGGTGATGGGAGAAGCTGCAGAGAGGTGTGATGGGAGACGCTGCTGAGGAGAGGGGTGATGGGAGAAGCTGCAGAGAAGTGTGATGGGAGAAGCTGCTGAGAGGGGTGATGGGAGAAGCTGCTGAGAGGGGTGATGGGAGAAGCTGCTGAGGAGAGGGGTGATGGGAGAAGCTGCAGAGAGGTGTGATGGGAGAAGCTGCTGATGAGAGGGGAGAAGCTGCAGAGAAGTGTGATGGGAGACGCTGCCGAGGAGAGGGGTGATGGGAGAAGCTGCTGAGGAGAGGGGTGATGGGAGAAGCTGCTGAGGAGAGGGGTGATGGGAGAAGCTGCAGAGAGGTGTGATGGGAGAAGCTGCTGATGAGAGGGGTGAGGGGAGAAGCTGCAGAGAAGTGTGATGCGAGACGCTGCTGAGGAGAGGGGTGATGGGAGAAGCTGCTGAGAGGGGTGATGGGAGAAGCTACATAGAGGGGTGATGGGAGAAGTTGCTGAGGAGAGGGGTCATTGTCATTGTCATTCACCGGCCAATCCGCTCTTGAAATGGCTGGAGGGGACATCGCCGCTGGACCACGGCCAGGTAAGGGGGAAAGTGTTTTTTGTTTATTTTATTGAAAGCCGCAAACCCCAATATGTTTTATGGCAAGATGGAGACACATGGGGCATGATAGAGACAGATGGGACAGGATGGAGACAGATGGGGCCGGATCATAGGGCACAATGGAGACATATGGGGCAGGATGGAGACAAATGGGGCAGGGTAGAGACAGATGGGGCAGGATGGAGACACATGGCACAGGATTATGGTGCAGGATGGAGACAGATGGGGAGGGACGGAGACAAATGGGACAGGATGGAGACAGATGGGGCAGGAAGGAGACAGATGGGGCAGGATGGAGACACATGGTGCAGGATCATGGTGCAGGATAGAGACAGATGGGACACGATGGAGACAAATGGAACAGGATGGAGACAGATGGGGCAGGATGGAGACAGATGGTGCAGGATCATGGAGCATAAAGGAGTCAGATGGGACAGAATGGAGATAGATGGGGAAGGAACATGGGACAGATTGGACAGGATAGAGACAGATGGTGCAGGATGGAGACAGATGGGGCAGGATCATAGGGCATGATGATGGGGAAGGAACATTGGACAGATGGGACAGGATAGAGACAGATGGTGCAGGATAGAGACAGATGAGATAGATGGGGCAGCATGGAGACAGTTGGGGTAGCAGTGAGACAGATGGGGCAGGATGGAGACAGATGGGGCAGGATCATGGGGCAGGATGGAGACACATTGGGCAGGATGGAGACACATGGTGCAGGATCATGGAGAAGGAAGGATACACATGGGGCCTGATGGAGACAGCACAGGATCATGGGGCACGATGGAGACAGATGAGACAGAATGGAGACAAATGGAGCAGGATGGGGAGATCATATGGGGCAAGATGGGACATCACTTGGGAGCAGAATGGATACTCATGAGGGCTGGATGGGAGAACATATGGGGCCAGGATGGGAGAGCATATGGCTGGAGCCACCAGGATTGAGACACAATGGGGCTAGGATGGGGTATATTATTACTGTAGGGGCTAATTAAGGGATATTATTACTGAAGTGATGTATTTTATTTTTTGAGGATTCCGTTTTCAATTGGGGGTCCTGTTACTGTACAGAGCAACACTATTTTGCCCTTTTTTCTTCATTTGGTGTAATGTGCTCTGCAAGCGGTGCTCTAGATAAATGTGTTATTTCCTGCAGAGACGAGTCCTGCCTGGAAGAAATTATGGCTTTCTGTGTTGGATGAAGATGAAAAGTGGAGATGAACGACTTCACCTAGAGAAGTCACTGGTGAGTCAGTGTGTTACCTGTACACTTACACTATACACTGTATACTATATACAGCCCTTATGTGTATAATGTCACTGGTGATCACTGTATTACCTGTACACTGATGCTATATACAGAGCTTCTGTGTATAATGTCACTGATGATCACTGTATTACCTGTACACTACAGTGGGTACGGAAAGTATTTAGACCCCTTTAAATCTCTTTGTTTGATTGCAGCCATTTGGTAAATTCAAAGAAGTTATTTTTTTTTTTTTTTCATTTTTTTGCACCCCATCTTGACTGAAAAAAAACAGAAATGTAGGAATTTTTGCAATTTTTTTTTAAAATGAAAAGACATGATATCACATGGTTATAAGTATTCAGACCCTTTGTTCAGACATTGATATTTAAGTCACATGCTGTCCGTTTCCTTGTGATCCTCATTGAGATGGTTCTACTCCTTCATTGTAGTCCAGCTGTGTTAAATTAAACTGATAGGACCTAATTTGTAAAGGCACACACCTCTCTATATAAGCCCTCACAGCTTGCAGTGCATATCAGACCAAATGAGAATCATGAGGTCAAAGGAACTGACCAAGGAGCTCAGAGACAGAATTGTGGCAGGGCACAGATCTGGCCAAGGTTACAAAAGAATTTCTGCAGTACTCAAGGTTCCTAAGAGCACAGTGGCCTCCATAATCCTTAAATCAGTGGTCCCCAACTCCAGGCCTCGAGGGCCGCCAACAGTGCAGGTTTTCAGGATTTCCTTAGTATTGCACAGGGGTTGGAATCATCACCTGTGCAGATGATCACATTACCACCGATGCAATACTAAAGAAATCCTGAAAACCTGCACTGTTGGCTGCCCTCGAGGCCTGGAGTTGGGGACCCCTGCCTTAAATGAAAGACGTATGGGACCACCAGAAGTCTTCCTAGACCTGGCCGTCCAGCCAAACTGAGCAATCGTGGAATAAGAGCCTTGGTGAGAGAGGTAAAGAAGAACCCCAAAATCACTGTGGTTGAGCTCCAGAGATGAAGTACGGAGATGGGAAAAAGTTCCACAAAATCAACTATTACTGCAGTCCTCCACCAGTTGGTCCTTCATGGCAGAGTGGCCCGACGGAAGCCTCTGCTCAGTGCAAGACATATGAAAGTCCGCATAGAGTTTGCTTAAAAAAAAAACAAGTTTTTCACACCTGGGTTTGGGGATCCTCTGCCATTCTTCCTTTCAGATCCACTCCAGTTCCCTCAGGTTGGATGGTGAATGTTGGTGGACAGCCATTTTCAGGTCTCTCCAGAGATGCTCAATTGGGTTTAGGTCAGGGCTCTGGCTGGGCCAGTCAGGAATGGTCACAGAGTTGTTCTGAAGCCACTCATTTGTTATTTTAACTGTGTGCTTATGGTCATTGTCTTGTTGGAAGGTGAACCTTCAGCCAAGTCTTAGGTTCAGAGCACTCTGGAAGAGCTTTTCATCCAGAATGTCTCTGTACTTGGCTGTATTCATGTTTCCTTCAATTGCAACCAGTCATCCTGTCCCTGTAGCTGAAAAACACCCCCATAGCATGATGCTGCCACCACATTTCACTGTTGGGATTGTATTGGGCAGGTGATGAGCAGTGCCTGGTTTTCTCCAAACATACCTCTTAGAATTATCATGAAAAAGTTCTACCTTTATCTCATGAGACCAGAGAATCTTATTTCTCATAGTCTGGGAGTCCTTCATGTTGCATCAATGTGATATTTCAGTTTTTCTTTTTTTTTTAAATTTGCAAACATTTCTACATTTCTGTTTTTTTTAGTCAAGATTTGGTGCAGGGTGTACATTAATGAAAAAAACTTTTTTGAATTTACCAAATGGCTGCAATGAAACAAAGAGTGAAAAATTTAAAATGGTCTGATACTTTCCGTACCCACTGTATATACAGTGCTCATGTGTATAATGTTACTGGTGGTCACTGTATTACCTGTACACTGACACTATATACAGAGCTCCTGTGTATGTTACTGTATTACCTGCACACTGACACTGTATACTAAGTGCAGATCTCCTGTGTATAATGTCACTTATGGTGATATTAGCATCATGTTTTTCTATTAATGATCATAGTAACATAGTAACATAGTTAGTAAGGCCGAAAAAAGACATTTGTCCATCCAGTTCAGCCTATATTCCATCATAATAAATACCCAGATCTACGTCCTTCTACAGAACCTAATAATTGTATGATACAATATTGTTCTGCTCCAGGAAGACATCCAGGCCTCTCTTGAACCCCTCGACTGAGTTCGCCATCACCACCTCCTCAGGCAAGCAATTCCAGATTCTCACTGCCCTAACAGTAAAGAATCCTCTTCTATGTTGGTGGAAAAACCTTCTCTCCTCCAGACGCAAAGAATGCCCCCTTGTGCCCGTCACCTTCCTTGGTATAAACAGATCCCCAGCGAGATATTTGTATTGTCCCCTTATATACTTATACATGGTTATTAGATCGCCCCTCAGTCGTCTTTTTTCTAGACTAAATAATCCTAATTTCGCTAATCTATCTGGGTATTGTAGTTCTCCCATCCCCTTTATTAATTTTGTTGCCCTCCTTTGTACTCTCTCTAGTTCCATTATTTCCTTCCTGAGCACCGGTGCCCAAAACTGGACACAGTACTCCATGTGCGGTCTAACTAGGGATTTGTACAGAGGCAGTATAATGCTCTCATCATGTGTATCCAGACCTCTTTTAATGATCAGTATTGTAGTATTCGGTCACTCACTATGGTGGTAATATGTGGTCTGGCCATGGTGTGGCGATACTTGTCCCCTGTATGTGGTATTATTCGGTCGCTATGTGGTGGGAATATGTGATCTGGTCATGAAGTGGCAGTATTTGTTCCTTGTATGTGGTATTATTCAGTCACTGTGGTGGTAATATGTCTCCTGGCCATAGTGTGGTGATATTTGTTCCTTGTATGTGGTATTATTCGTTCACTATGTGGTGGCCATATGTGGTCCTGCCATGGTGTGATGTTACTTGTACCCTGTATGTGGTATTATTCGGTTGCTTTGTGGTGGTAATATGTGGTCTGGTCATGGTGTGGCAGTATTTGTTCCTTGTATGTGATATTATTGGTCATTTTAAAATTTGAAAAATAAATAAAAATATACATAAAGAGTATTGGATATTTTAACAAATGTTTAATAAGATACAGTAGAGTAGAGCCAGGCCAGAGGAGTCTACCTTGTCGTTGTGGTGGATAAAAAAATCTTTTGGCCAAAAAAACGCTGCTGTGTATGTGATCTGGTGATGAGAGCTGTTAATGTGCAATTGGTGAGGATATAGGGCAGAAGTGGAGTTTTTCCAAGAGAGGACGGTGGGACAGTGGAAGGATCAAAGGGTGGAGGCAGACCTGGGGTGGAGCCTGGGCTGAGTCTCAAGAAAGCCCTGAAAGTTTTGCCAGTATGGGGCCCCAAAATTCCTAGTGGCAGCCCTGATGCCCCCCTATCCTGGTATATGCCCCCATCCTGGTATATGCCCCATTCCTGTATATGGCCCATCATCCTTGTATATGCTCCCACATCCTGGTATATGTTCCCCCATCCTGGTATATGCTCCCTCATCCTGTTATATATGTATATCTCCAATCCTTGTATATACCTCACATCCTTGCATATGCTCCCCCATACTTGTATGTAGCGCCCCAGAGATCTGGTCGTTGCAGTAACGTCGCTCTGCCACTAAGGGGAGTGATGGTACGTCTGATGGCACTAAAGGAGTTCTTCTGACCAAGTATCACCAGCACACATTACACTTCACACTCCGGCCACTAGGGGGAGAAAAAGGTTTTATTTATTAGGCCACTCCTCACACTGGTAAAACTAGGGGTTGGATAGGAAGTTAGCCAGAAGCTGACTGGGTTGGATTCAGGCAACATCCCGTGGCAGGGGGTGTTGCAGGGAGAAGATTCAGGGGGTCCCTGCCAGGTGTGGGAACCTGGCAGGTACCTAGCGACAAGAACAGAACGTTACGTAACCGCGCCTGCACTACCCGTGGCGGTATCCTAAGAAAGAGACACGAAGCGAAGGATATTGTGGACAGTGAGAAACAAGATCAAGCATAAACGAGAGCCAGTAGGAGTCGTGCCCGGAGAACGGCAACATCCCACTGAGGCGCGTAGCCGGTGGCCGGAACACCGAGGAAGTAACTGACTCTAAGCCTTACTTCAAACTCCGCAGGACAGTTAATTATAGGTTGGCTGTCTACCTTACATCACCTAAGCAGACATAGGGGGCAACGCGTGGAGAGGGGCGTCTCTAGGGTCCCGGAAGAACTCCGAGCCTACCCGTCAAACGGGTGTGTTCTAGCCATAACATACCTGGGGGACGGAGAACTAGAAAGAACTGGAACGAATTAGAACGAACGAGAATAGAAGTTGTGAGGACTATCCCGAATGCTCAGCAGGGAAGCATAACAACACACAAGCGCTAGTGGTAGGCAATGATTTCCACTTGTAAAGGGAACTCTGGATGTGCCTTTGGACCGGCCGGTCTCAGACAGCCCTGTTAACTGTGCTCTGGATTGAGGATCCTGAAGTCTTCAGTAAAGAGGTAAAGAGATTGCAACCCTGTGTCCTCGTTATTGTCTGCACCCCACACCATCACCATCCATCATACTGGGAAGCCCTGGGGACATACTTCACCTGTGGGAAGGTATACCATCTAGCTGCCATCACATCACCCCAGTGGACCTCAAGCAGCGTCGGTCATCCTGACCGAATACCACAGGTGGCGTCACTAAACCTTGACAGATTCGTATCACCTTTCATTGGACGCCCCTTAGCAGGGTCACGGACCGGGTCCAGCCACCGTGACATCCCCAGAACTGAGCCAGCAGAGGACCGGTACCGAGTCACCCACGGCCCTGCGTCTGGGGGCGCTCTATTTATATGCCCAAATCCTTGTATATGGCCCCCCATCTTTGTACATGCCATCCATCCTTTTATATGCCCTCCATACTGGTATATATCCCCTCATCTTTGTATGTGCCCCCATTCTGGTATATATCCCCCATCCTTGTACATGTCCCCTATCCTGTTATATATCCCCCATCCAGGTATATGCCCACCTTCTTATATATGCCCCCCATAGTTGTATATGCTCCTCATCATTGTATATGCTCCCCCATTTGATATATACCCCCTATTCTTGTATATGCCCCAATCCTTGTATATGCTCCCACATCCTGGTATATATCCCCAATCCTTGTATACGTCCCCCATCTTTGTACATGCCAACCATCCTTTTATGTGCCCTCCATACTGGTATCTGCCCCCTCATACTTGTATATGCCCCCAATACTTGTATATCCCTCCAATCCTTTTATATGCTCCCCCATCTTAGTATCTGCCCCCCATCCTGGTGTATGCTCCCCATCCTTGTATATGCTCTCGAATCCTGATATATGCACCCCATCCTGGTACAGTATATGCTTCCTGTTATGAGCTGGTGGTTTAGAAACACAATGGACCTGGTGGTTAAGAGCACACAAAGTGACCTGATAGTTACTAATAACATAGGACGAGCTCTGAGACGTGGGAACTCTGCTGACCGCAATCCCTAATCCTATCACACCACACTAGAGGTAGCCGTGGAGCGCTCCTGACCAGACCTAGGCGCCTCGGCACAGCCTGAGAAACTAGCTAGCCCTGAAGATAGAAAAATAAGCCTACCTTGCCTCAGAGAAATTCCCCAAAGGAAAAGGCAGCCCCCCACATATAATGACTGTGAGTAAAGATGAAAATACAAACACAGAGATGAAATAGATTTTAGCAAAGTGAGGCCCGACTTACTGAATAGACCGAGGATAGGAAAGATAGCTTTGCGGTCAGCACAAAAACCTACAAACAACCACGCAGAGGGCGCAAAAAGACCCTCCGCACCGACTAACGGTACGGAGGTGCTCCCTCTGCGTCCCAGAGCTTCAAGCAAGCAAGACAAACCAAAATAGCAAGCTGGACAGAAAAAATAGCAAACCAAGAAACACAAGCAGTACTTAGCTTATGCAGGGAAGACAGGCCACAAGAACGATCCAGGAGAGAGCAAGACCAATACTGGAACATAGACTGGAGGCAAGGAACAAAGAACTAGGTGGAGTTAAATAGAGCAGCACCTAACGACTTAACCTCGTCACCTGAGGAAGGAAACTCAGAAGCCGCAGCCCCACTCACATCCACCAGAGGAAGCTCATGGACAGAACCAGCTGAAGTACCACTCATGACCACAGGAGGGAGCTTGACCACAGAATTCACAACAGTACCCCCCCCCTTGAGGAGGGGTCACCGAACCCTCACCAGAGCCCCCAGGCCGACCAGGATGAGCCAAATGAAAGGCACAAACCAGATCGGCAGCATGAACATCAGAGGCAAAGACCCAGGAATTATCTTCCTGACCATAACCCTTCCACTTAACCAGGTACTGGAGTTTCCGTCTCGAAATACGAGAATCCAAAATCTTCTCCACTATATACTCCAACTGCCCCTCAACCAAAACCGGGGCAGGAGGATCAACGGATGGGACCACAGGTACCATGTATCTCCGCAACAATGACCTATGGAATACATTATGGATGGAAAAAGAAGCTGGAAGGGTCAAACGAAAAGTCACAGGATTAAGAACTTCAGAAATCCTATACGGACCAATGAAACGAGGCTTAAACTTAGGAGAGGAAACTTTCATAGGAATATAACGAGACGACAACCAAACCAAATCCCCAACACGAAGTCGGGGACCCAGACAGCGCCTGCGGTTAGCGAAACGTTGAGCCTTCTCCTGGGACAATGTCAAATTGTCCACTACATGAGTCCAAATCTGCTGCAACCTATCCACCACAGTATCCACACCAGGACAGTCCGAAGACTCAACCTGCCCTGAAGAGAAACGAGGATGGAAACCAGAATTGCAGAAAAACGGCGAAACCAAAGTAGCCGAGCTGGCCCGATTATTAAGGGCGAACTCAGCCAAAGGCAAAAAGGACACCCAATCATCCTGATCAGCAGAAACAAAACATCTCAGATATGTTTCCAAGGTCTGATTGGTTCGTTCAGTTTGGCCATTTGTCTGAGGATGGAAAGCCGAGGAAAAAGACAAATCAATGCCCATCCTAGCACAAAAGGCTCGCCAAAACCTCGAAACAAACTGGGAACCTCTGTCAGAAACGATGTTCTCCGGAATGCCATGTAAACGAACCACATGCTGGAAAAAAAATGGCATCAAATCAGAGGAGGAAGGCAATTTAGACAAGGGTACCAAATGGACCATCTTAGAGAAGCGATCACAAACCACCCAAATGACCGACATCTTTTGAGAGACAGGGAGATCTACTATATAAAGCTGAATGTGTGTGTGTGTATGTCCGGGATTGGCATCTGCACCGTCGCAGCTACAGCCACAAAATTTTGCACAGTCACACGTCTGGACCCCGCGAGCGTCATAGGCTATATTGTGAGGCAAAATTTTAACCCCGCGCGTTCCAATTCACCAAACAATTTTGCCCCTATCTACATAATGGGGAAAAAAGTGAAAGGAAAAGTGTTGGAAGCGTCGCAGCTACAGCAACAAAATTTTGCACAGTCACACGTCTGGACCCTGAGAGCGTCATAGGCTACGTTGTGAGGTGAAATTTTAACCCCGCGCTTTCCAATTCACCAAACAATTTTGCCCCTATCTACATAATGGGGAAAAAAGTGAAAGGAAAAGTGTTGGAAGCGTCGCAGCTACAGAAACAAAATTTTGCACAGTCACACGTCTGGACCCTGAGAGCGTCATAGGCTATGTTGTGAGGTGAAATTTTAACTCCGCACTTTCCAATTCACCAAACTATTTTTCCCCTATCTACATAATGGGGAAAAGTGAAAGGAAAAGTGTTGGAGGCAAATTGACAGCTGCCAGATGTGAACAAGGGGGACTTAAAGAATGAGAGCGATGGCGCAAAAGAGTATATACCGATCAGTTGCTAAGGTGGGGCCCCGACATGAGATACTCACCACACATGGGGATATGAACACACACACAAAATGCGCCACACACTACCACGTGCTTGAACACATATACCACCCTCAGCACACATTTCACCACACATACACCAACCTCGCCACATAAAAGTCGAAACACAAAAGTCGCCGCTCAAAACTCGCCACGTGCAAAACTCGCCACATGCAAAAACTAGGCTCACGCAAAACTCGCCACAAGTGCAAAACTCACCTCATGGAAAACTCGCCACACGCAAAACTTGCACACGCGGAAAAATTGCCACATGCACAAAATTTGCAACACATGCAAAAGTTGCCTCACACAAAACTTGCACATACTCAAAAGGCACCAGACATAAAACTCACCACGCGCAAAACTCGCCATGCGCAAAACTTGCTGCACACAACTTGCTACACTAACCTGTTACATGCAACTCGACACACAAAAAGTTGCTACACGCATGTTGCCACACAAAACTCATCTCACAAAAGTCGCTACATGCATGTCGCCACACACAACTTAACACACACAACTTGACAAACGAAACTCGCCCTAAAACACACACAAGTCTGGTATTAGCCTTCAAAAATAAAAATCTGATTAATAAGCAGACAAACTACAAGAGCAACAAATGTACCATATAGGAAATACAGCAGCTGTCAGTCACATGACCTGTCTATTATGTGTTTGTGTGAGCTAATATATACTGCCAGGGGAAGGGCTTCCTGTTGGCTGGGGATTTATCAGGCTGCCAATTTATCTTACAAATACTGAGGTAAAAATACTGAGCAAATAACGTGTTAACGCTGGTCTAATACAGGAGATCACACAGGTATATACTATATACAGGGGAGATGACACACAAATATATACTGTATACAGGAGAGATAACACACAGGTATATACTATATAGAGGAGGAGATGACATACAGGTACATACTATATACAGGAGGAGATGGCATACAGGTATATACTAAATACAGGAGGAGATGACACACAGGTATATACTATATACAGGAGCAGATTACCTACAGGTATATACTATATACAGGAGGAGATGACATACAGGTATATGCTATATATAGAAGATGACATACAGGTATATACTATATACAGGAGGAGATGACACACAGATATATACTATATACAGGGGAGATGACACACAGGTATATACTATATACAGGAGGAGATGACATACAGGTATATACTATATATAGAAGGAGATGACATACAGGTATATACTATATATAGGAGGAGATGACATACAGGTATATACTATATATAGGAGGAGATGACATACAGGTATATACTATATATAGGAGGAGATGACACACAGCAGGTATATACTATATACAGGGGAGATGACATACAGGTATATACTATATACAGGAGATGACATACAGGTGTATACTATATATAAGGGAGATGACAAACATGTATATACTGAGGTGAAAATGAGAGGTGTGAGGTGAAAATGAAAAGGTGTGAGTGCAAAATGAGAGGAGTGAGGGAAAATAGTGTAGTGATCGGAAAATGACAGATGTGAGGTCGAAATGACAAGTGTTAGGGGGGAATGAGAGGAGTGAGGGAGAAAATGAGAGGTGTGAGGGAGAAAATGAGAGGCGTGATGGGAAAATAAGAGAAGTGACGTGCTATAACTAACCACAGATATTTACTATGCCCAGGCAACGCCGGGCTCTTCAGCTAGTCTGTAATAAAATCCATAGAGATATGTGTCCAGGGCCTCTTCGGGACCGGCAAGGGCAACAGCAACCCACTGGCACGAGAACAGCAGGGCTTAGCCCGAGCACAAGTCCCACAGGACTGCACAAAAGAACGCACATCCCGCGACAGAGACGGCCACCAAAAGGATCTAGCCACCAAATCTCTGGTACCAAAGATTCCAGGATGACCAGCCAACACCGAACAATGAACCTCAGAGATAACTCTACTCGTCCATTTATCAGGGACAAACAGTTTCTCCGCTGGGCAACGGTCAGGTCTATTAGCCTGAAATTTTTGCAGCACCCGCCGCAAATCAGGGGAGATGGCAGACAAAATTACCCCCTCTTTGAGAATACCCGCCGGCTCAGGCAAACCCGGAGAGTCGGGCACAAAACTCCTAGACAGGGCATCCGCCTTCACATTCTTAGAGCCCGGAAGGTACGAAACCACAAAGTCAAAACGGGAGAAAAACAGCGACCAACGAGCCTGTCTAGGATTCAACCGTTTGGCAGACTCGAGATAAGTCAAGTTCTTGTGATCAGTCAAAACCACCACGCAATGCTTAGCTCCTTCAAGCCAATGACGCCACTCCTCGAATGCCCACTTCATGGCCAGCAACTCTCGATTGCCAACATCATAATTACGCTCAGCAGGTGAAAACTTCCTGGAAAAGAAGGCACATGGTTTCATCACCGAGCCATCAGAACTTCTTTGCGACAAAACAGCCCCTGCTCCAATCTCAGAAGCATCAACCTCGACCTGGAACGGGAGCGAAACATCTGGCTGACACAACACAGGGGCAGAAGAAAAACGACGCTTCAACTCCTGAAAAGCTTCCACAGCAGCAGAAGACCAATTGACCACATCAGCACCCTTCTTGGTTAAATCAGTCAACGGTTTAGCAATACTAGAAAAATTATTGATGAAGCGACGATAGAAATTAGCAAAGCCCAGGAACTTTTGCAGTCTCTTCACAGATGTCGGCTGAGTCCAATCATAAATGGCCTGAACTTTAACAGGGTCCATCTCGATAGTAGAAGGGGAAAAAATGAAACCCAAAAATGAAACCTTCTGAACACCAAAGAGACACTTTGACCCCTTCACAAACAAAGAATTTGCACGCAGGACCTGGAACACCATTCTAACCTGCTTCACGTGAGACTCCCAATCATCCGAGAAGACCAAAATATCATCCAAGTATACAATCAGGAATTTATCCAGGTACTCTCGGAAGATGTCATGCATAAAGGACTGAAATACTGATGGAGCATTGGAAAGCCAGAATGGCATAACCAGGTACTCAAAATGGCCCTCGGGCGTATTAAATGCTGTTTTCCATTCATCGCCCTGTTTAATACGCACAAGATTATACGCACCACGAAGATCTATCTTGGTGAACCAACTAGCCCCCTTAATCCGAGCAAACAAATCAGACAGCAGCGGCAAGGGGTACTGAAATTTGACTGTGATTTTATTTAGAAGGTGGTAATCAATACAAGGTCTCAACGAACCATCCTTCTTGGCCACAAAAAAGAACCCTGCTCCCAATGGCGACGACGACGGGCGAATATGACCCTTCTCCAAGGATTCCTTTACGTAACTCCGCATAGCGGCGTTCTCAGGCACAGACAAATTAAACAGTCGACCTTTAGGAAACTTACTACCAGGAATCAAATCGATAGCACAATCGCAATCCCTATGCGGAGGTAGGGCACTGGACTTGGGGTCATCAAATACATCCCGGTAATCCGACAAGAACTCTGGGACCTCAGAAGGGGTGGATGATGAAATAGACAGAAATGGAACATCACCATGTACCCCCTGACAACCCCAGCTGGACACAGACATAGATTTCCAATCCAATACTGGATTACGGACTTGTAGCCATGGCAACCCCAACACGACCACATCATGCAGATTATGCAACACCAAAAAGCGAATATCCTCCTGATGCGCAGGAGCCATGCACATGGTCAGTTGGGTCCAGTACTGAGGCTTATTCTTGGCCAAAGGCGTAGCATCAATTCCTCTCAATGGAATAGGATACTGCAAGGGCTCCAAGAAAAACCCACAGCGCCTAGCAAACTCCAAGTCCATCAAATTCAGGGCAGCGCCTGAATCCACAAATGCCATGACAGAATAGGATGACAAAGAGCAGATCAAAGTAACGGACAAAAGAAATTTCGACTGTACCGTACCAATGGTGGCAGACCTAGCGAACCGCTTAGTGCACTTAGGACAATCGGAGATAGCATGAGTGGAATCACCACGGTAAAAACACAGCCCATTCCGACGTCTGTGTTCTTGCCGTTCAGCTCTGGTCAAAGTCCTATAACATTGTATAGGCTCAGGTTTATGCTCAGATAATACCGCCAAATGGTGCACAGTTTTACGCTCACGTAAGCGTCGATCGATCTGAATGGCCAAAGACATAGACTCATTCAGACCAGCAGGCATAGGAAATCCCACCATGACATCCTTAAGGGCTTCAGAGAGACCCTTTCTGAAAATTGCTGCCAGTGCACATTCATTCCATTGAGTGAGCACAGACCACTTCCTAAACTTCTGACAATATATCTCTACCTCATCCTGACCCTGACACAGAGCCAGCAAATTTTTCTCTGCCTGATCCACTGAATTAGGTTCATCATAAAGCAATCCGAGCGCCAGAAAAAACGCATCAATATCACATAATGCAGGATCTCCTGGCGCAAGGGAAAATGCCCAGTCTTGAGGGTCACCACGTAATAAAGAAATAATGATCTTAACTTGTTGAACTGAGTCACCAGAGGAGTGGGGTTTCAAAGCCAGAAACAGTTTGCAATTATTTTTGAAATTCAGAAACTTAGCTCTATCTCCAGAAAATAAATCAGGAATAGGAATTCTAGGTTCTAACATAGATTTCTGAACCACAATGTCTTGAATTTTTTGTACTCTTGCAGTGAGATGATCCACACAAGCAGACAGACATTTAATGTCCATCACTACACCTGTGTCCTGAACCACCCAAATGTCTAGGGGAAAAGAAAGACAAAACACAGTGCAGAGAAAAAAAAATGGTCTCAGAACTTCTCTTTTCCCTCTATTGAGAAGCATTAGTACTTTGGGCCTCCAGTACTGTTATGAGCTGGTGGTTTAGAAACACAATGGACCTGGTGGTTACTAATAACATAGGACGAGCTCTGAGACGTGGGAACTCTGCTGACCGCAATCCCTAATCCTATCACACCACACTAGAGGTAGCCGTGGAGCGCTCCTGACCAGACCTAGGCGCCTCGGCACAGCCTGAGAAACTAGCTAGCCCTGAAGATAGAAAAATAAGCCTACCTTGCCTCAGAAAAATTCCCCAAAGGAAAAGGCAGCCCCCCACATATAATGACTGTGAGTAAAGATGAAAATACAAACACAGAGATGAAATAGATTTTAGCAAAGTGAGGCCCGACTTACTGAATAGACCGAGGATAGGAAAGATAGCTTTGCGGTCAGCACAAACACCTACAAACAAACACGCAGAGGGCGCAAAAAGACCCTCCGCACCGACTAACGGTACGGAGGTGCTCCCTCTGCGTCCCAGAGCTTCAAGCAAGCAAGACAAACCAAAATAGCAAGCTGGACAGAAAAAATAGCAAACCAAGAAACACAAGCAGTACTTAGCTTATGCAGGGAAGACAGGCCACAAGAACGATCCAGGAGAGAGCAAGACCAATACTGGAACATAGACTGGAGGCAAGGAACAAAGAACTAGGTGGAGTTAAATAGAGCAGCACCTAACGACTTAACCTCGTCACCTGAGGAAGGAAACTCAGAAGCCGCAGCCCCACTCACATCCACCAGAGGAAGCTCATGGACAGAACCAGCCGAAGTACCACTCATGACCACAGGAGGGAGCTTGACCACAGAATTCACAACAGCTTCCCCATCTTGGTATATAATTATATATCCCCCATCCTTGTATCTGTTCCCCATCCTGGTATATATCCCCCATCCTTGTATATGCTCCCCATCTTTGTATAAGGCCTGACATCCTTGTATTTGGCCCCCATCCTGGTATATGCTCCCCATCCTTTTATATATACTCCATCCTTGTATATATCCCCCCATCCTTGCACATGCTCCCCCATCCTGGTATATGCCCCCCATCCTGGTATATGCTCCCCATCTTTGTATATGCTCCAACATCTTGGTATTTGTCCCCCATCCTGGTATATAACCCCATCCTTATATACGCCCCACATACGTGTATATGCTCCCCATCTTGATATATTCCCCCCATCCTGGTATATGCTCTCCATCCTTGTATATATCCCCGGTCCTTGTATATGTCCCTCATTCTTGTATATGACACCCATCCTTGTATATATAACTCATCCTTGTATATGCCCCCATCCTGGTATATATCACCCATCCTGGTATATATCTCTGATCCTTGTATGAGTCCCCATCCTTGTATATACTCCTCATCCTTGTATATGGCCCCATCCTGGTATATATCACTCATCCTGGTATATATCTCTGATCCTTGTATATGTCCCTCATCTTTGTATATGTCCCCCATCCTGGTATACATCACCCATCCTGGTATATATCCCTGATCCTTGTATGTGTCCCATCCTTGTATATACCCCTCATCCTTGTTTATGCCCCCATCCTGGTATATATCACCCATCCTGGTATATATCCCTGATCCTTGTATATGTCTCTCATCCTTGTATATGCCCCCCATCCTGGTATATATCACCCATCCTGGTATATATCCCTGATCCTTGTATGTGTCCCCATCCTTGTATATACCCCTCATCCTTGTTTATGCCCCCATCCTGGTATATATCACCCATCCTGATATATATCCCTGATCCTTGTATATGTCCCTCATCCTTGTATATGCCCCCATCCGGGTATATATCCCCCATCCTGATATATGTCCTCCTGACTGCGCTGGTGTTGTTCAATATATAGGGAAAAACAACAATACTCACCTTTCCCCTGCAGTTTGTCATTTTCGGAAGCTAGCAGCTGACGTCAACATACAACATACGGGGGTGCATGACATCTGTGCTATGCGTCCAGTCACGTGCACGCCGACGTCAGGGGCTGGACTATAATTGGCTGGCAGCTTGTATTGCGGCGCACGATATGGCAAGTTTGTCCGCTGCAATACTCTGGCATATACAGTGTCTTCAATAAAATGGCGCCGTAGTGCGGTGTGCGTATATGCCAACTCTGTCGCCACACTATGCAGGCTTCGGACAGAAGGACGCATCTCCGGTTATATTATAGATACCACCAGTGATCCAAACAATGAATACATTTTATCAAATTCATCTATTTCTCCCTATGTCAGTAATTACAATACTACCAGGGATGCATGACTTACAGTCACAGTCTGACCCTTAAATCCACATGTAAATGAATGGCTGCCGATTGCTATTGTGGCATATGTAGAAATGATACAATTAACGAACTAACAGGGACGGATAAAGCACAGTGTAATTGACAGAAATTAGCAGTCAGGGCTGGTGACCTGCACATGGTCGGCCATGCTTGCTGTGTAAGCCTGTCTGTTGGCTGTTTCTATAGTTACTAAAAGCCAGTGCAACCCAATGAGCAAACTGCAGCACTGCTGAAAGGACCAGCCATTTTCCTCCGAGGCGGCAGTGTGCTGTGTGCTATGCCCTGCTATATCCTTTATTTCCAGGGAATTAATAGCATCTACTGCGGGGTCCAGTGGGGCAGAGGACAGCAGGGCTTGCTGATCATTGCTCCAGCTGAGAATGACTGGGAGCCCCTGCTTTGATGAGCTGCTGACTGCTTGTGCTATGAGCTGATTCCAGAAGATGGAATGCAGGCTGATAATGCTGCATATCCTTTATCAGGCGGTGGAGTAGGTTTTTTGTCTTGTAAAGGCAACGTTATCTGAAGGGCTCAGTATTAGCTGCACACAAGGGAAGCTTAGTGACCCGAACAAAGGGTGTTGCCCTTTTTGTAATCTGTGCTTTTTTTTTCTTAATACAAGAAGACAGCAGTAGAGAAGAAGCAGGTGTATCACTCATCCAGGCTCTCAGCTACAGTACACAGCCCCATCACCGGCTCTGGTCCCTGAGTGGCGGTCTACCATCAACTCTACCAGCACCGGCTCTGGTCCCAAGTGGCGGTCTACCATCAACTCTACCAGCACCGGCTCTGGTCCCAAGTGGCGGTCTACCATCAACTCTACCAGCACCGGCTCTGGTCCCAAGTGGCGGTCTACCATCAACTCTACCAGCACCGACTCTGGTCCCAAGTGGTGGTCTACCATCAACTCTGCCAGCAACGACTCTGGTCCCCTAGTGCCGGTCTATCATCAACTCTGCCATCATCGGCTCTGGTCCCCAAGTGGCCGGTCTACCATCAACTCTGCCGGCACCGCCTCTGCTTTTGCCTTACCATTACTGAACACTTTCGCTTAGGAACCAAGGTGCACATCATTACGATCCCTACCTACCTGCGTAACAAGGTAAGAATTTACCCTTCACATGGAAAATGTAATAGGATAAATAGATATATATTTACAAAAAATATGGCCTTCTATTTGATACTTTATAATGAAAATACTGCTTTGTGTAAGGCTTTAAATTGTGGTACTTCAACACATATGTCTGTACATATTTTACATGTATTAATATGAGAAAGTATAACATATAATAATAAATCAGGATTTCTTCTTGCACCATTTCAGAAGATGTAATGTTTAAGGAGACTGCAAAAATGTCAAAGCACTTGGCCTGTCAGAGTGTTCTCCTGCCTCACCATTGTTATGTTATCTAGGTCATACTAGCAGGTGGCATGCCTTTATGTTTAACAGGGGCATTGCCATACCCCGAAAGTTATTACTCAATTATTTTCTAATCTGTAGGAAAAAGAGTGTAGTTTCAAATGCTGTGGCTATAAAAGAGTTAAATGCATCCTTTATACACCCCACCACTCAGAATAGCACACCCACTGGGCTCCATAGCGTGGAGTAGGGGGGAAGAATAGACAGCCGGCTGGGAGTGGAGCACATACAGTGCCATGCTATTATACTATGCATACCGTCTCACTTTCCCCATGGAAAACAGGATCTAACACACAATGAAATGAGTTTCTTACTCCGCAGATATTTAAAACCACAGCGCAGACCAGCACCCACCATTAATTCCCTCTCCACCCTCAATGGTCTCTTAGGGACACTTAAGCTGTCAATATTGGAAAAGGTCAATACCGGAAGAAAGAAATGCAATGGGTTAATGATTAAATTATCTATAAGGGACGGTATAGCGTGACACGCAGTAAGCCGCTGCCGGGCATCACTTCTAGGTGAACAGAAGGGAAAATGTACTAGTTACAATTGAAAATTCCTTCCTAGCAGAAGCTGGTCTTTGTGCCGTTACTATGCATGCAAATATTAGCATTTCCATAGAGTTGTCCAGGTGATCTGCTGGATGTAATGTATCTGGCAAACAATGCAGCTCAAGTTATAATCACAACAGGCGGATTGATGTCACTGTCACATCCTTTAGATCAACTTTATTGACACGAGTGCACAATAACACGGGTACAATGTAGCGTTATAACACAGTAAGCATGCACAGGTTTAGCGTTGCCAGGCTTTATCGCCGTTGAATAGATATTTTTCTGTTTCCGTTTGGATGATTATTTAGGTCCTTTAACGACCCTCATGCCTCCTATGCATTGTGAGGCTATTGATTTTGTCTGCCCCTCCCCCGTTCTGTAATGCTGCATCCTATTTTTCCCACTGTGTGATGAATTTCATTTGTCTTATTCCGAACATGTGGATTAAATTGTCTGCAATGTATCTCATGCAGACGGATTAATAGGAATATACACAGTCCAGTTATTAAAAGCCATAAAATGTGTACAAAGTGTAAAACAAAGGAAGTGTAAAAACCTTACGACAATGGGTGTGGAGGAGAAATATGCCTTTTATTACAACCTGCTGAGGGAAGATAAATGAAGGTGACAGGCGCAAGGCCCACCCCGAAACATGTCACTATGGCTGCTCCCTGTCATCTAAAGACTTTGTTTACAAGGATTACCCCGAATACTTAGCTCTTCTTGATGATATTACGGTACTATGGCACCTTACTATTATAGTAGGGGACTGTAACTTTAGATTTATTGACCCAATGCATTCATTTAAATAATCTTTATTTTTATAAATAATCTTTATTTTTATATAGCGCTAACATATTCCGCAGCGCTTTACAGTTTTTCACCAATTATCATCACTGTCCCCGATGGGGCTCACAATCTAGATTCCCTATCAGTATGTCTTTGGAATGTGGGAGGAAACCGGAGTACCCGGAGGAAACCCACGCAAACACGGAGAGAACATACAAACTCTTTGCAGATGTTGTCCTGGGTGGGATTAGAACCCAGGACCCCAGCACTGCTGTGCTAACCACTGCGCCACCGTGCTGCCCATTTAACTCTGTTTCTTATCAACACCACCTATAGATGGTCAAGATAATATAATTAGAATACATGATAGGAGGATTATATTAAGATGCATTTAGATGGACAGAGTATCAGTTCCCAGAGTTCCCAGGTTTTCATAAGAACGATCATTCACGATTATTGGTCCGTGTGAACATGACAGCATTATCATCATAATTGTTGGCAGCAAATCAACCTGTGTAGTCTGGAGATATGCTGCCGATAATATGGGGACACACTGGAAGTATTAAAATAGTTATTCACTACACTGATATTGATGACCTATCCTTAGGAAAGGTTATCAATATCGGATTGGTGGGCAACCGATCTCCAGGGGTGTTTGGGTGTAAACACTGTAACGGAGCTGGTCTCCAGTACCCAAGAGGGTGATGGAGTGGTGGAGTCTCGCCACTACCAGAGCTTCTAGCAGTTGATGAATGGGTATGCCAGGTGCAAGTCCCCCACCCATCTGATATTGATGATCTATTCAAAGGATTTCTCATCAATTTCAGTATGGTGGTAAATACATTTAACAATCCTTGGTACTCTTTGGTCTGTGTTAGCAGGCCAACAAAGAAGCACTGATCTACTTGTATGTAGTCGACTGGTGGTGCTTGTTAAAAAGCTGTGATCAGACCATCTGAGCAACTGGGTCTGGAAACTTGGATTAGTGGCACCACTCCAGCACTAAAGTAAAAAAAAACCACTGGAGTGGTGCTTTAAAACAATAAAAAAGGTATTCCACACCAACCCCTTCTCATTTTTTAAATCTTGGAGGTCATAAAAATTATTTAGTTGGGGTCCATCTGCTCTGAGCTCGATTTATGCCAAGAATGAGGGTTTCCCAAATACAGTTTTTGGGCAAAGAACAATATGACCATTGACCACCCTTGTCACGGGCCAACCTCTTTAAGCTGGTCATATTGATAACACAGCTCTCCAGGTATCCCACAAATCCCCTGTGTGCATATGTCCTCGGATTGTCAGAATGTGCATATTTATTCCTTGTGGAGCAAAGGATCGATCATATTTAAAAATAAGAATTTACAATCCTTGAGTACCCCAACTTCTGGGTTAGGTATAGTCTGGCTACACCATACACATGATTATGTTTGCCTACAAATATCTCGTCCATGGCCTTTTGGGGGTTGAAGCAGAGAAGATCCATCAGTGGGTGAGTGTCAGATAGTTAATGCGACAATAATTCAATGGGCGAAACTCTAGCATGTCTCCTCTATAAATAAAAAAGGGCATGTAATAATGTTCAACATATTATTTAACCTAATTTAAAAAAATGGCCACACAAAAACATAATAACATTGTAACATGATTCGGGCTTTTATAGACTTCCATCATAGATAACATCTTGGAGGCCTTTTCATGTGTGTTAAAGAGGTTACCCAGGGTTTTTCTTTTTACTGCCAGGCAGTTGCCAACTACTTGCCAGTTCTACCCAGCTCCTGCTCAGAGTGGTCACTGACCACTCCTGCTGGCATTTCAGCTGCTCCATTTCAACAGAGCAGCTCTTTTTCTTCTGTTCTGCTCTGTCGGCAAGGTGTGGCTACCAACATCATGCTCATTGACAGCCAGCTTTCCGCAGTTAGACAGCAGAGAGCCAGGTGTCAATCAGCATGATGTTGACAGACATGACCTGTCAGTAGAGCAGAGTGGAAAAGAAGTCATTGCTCTGTTGACGTGATGTCAGGAGCTGAATCGCTGGCAGGAGCAGTCTGTGACGGCTGTGCATCATCAGAGGTTGGCGCTGGGCATAAAATGCAGGTGCTTAGCAACTACTTGCCTCTTAGTTCTTAGGCACATTGTAAAAAAAAACATCCCGGATAACTCCTTTAAGCTTTGCGCCTTGGGGTGCAGCGTCGTCGGCGCATACCGACGCATGCGTCATGCGCCCCTATCTTTAACATGGGGGGCGCATGGACATGCGCCGGTATGCGTTACACTGCGTTTTACGACTCATGCATCACATTGACGCACACGACAGGGCGCAGAGGACGCTACTTGTAGCATTTTCCCTGCGCCGAAAGTCTTGATCAATAGGGTCTTATGACAATGCATGCGTCGCAAAACGCAGCGTTGTGTATTTGCGTTGTTGGTTGCGTTGCGTCGCGTCGCCGACGCTGCGCCCAACAACGCAAATGTGAACGTAGCCTTAAAGGGAACCTGTCACCCCGTTTTTTAAAATACAGTTAAATGATGCAAACTCGGCTTCAGGAAAATGGCCGCCGCGATCTCCATCTGCGCACGCGCGGCATCCCGCGGCCATTTTCCTGAAGCCCCAGGAAGCAGAACACTCCATCTGCGCACGCGCGGCCTCAGGAAGATGGTTGCGCCCACCGATAAACTGCTGAATAGCGCAGATCGCGCTCTTTTTCTACAGCTGCGCAGTGCATTCGGCACTTGCGCATGCAAGAAGCACTATGCCACCAATGGGAAGATAAGCAAGATGTGGGCGAGAAACAGCGCTGTGACCACGCCCTTTTGACCAGACCAGCCTGATTGACAGGCGAAAACGGCGACTTTTGTAAGGTATTTCGGCAGCATAGGTGGGGAATCAGGGGACAAAAAATACCCTATTGTAAAGCACAGCTCAGGCCCTATTTAACGGTATTTTTATCTCATACTGAAAAAACGGGGTGACAGGTTCCCTTTAACAATGCTGTGTGTTGCAGTATCGGTGGTGGAGAGGAACATCTACGTGAATATAATGCTTGATTGGCTTACTTCATACATCTTTGATGAGAAATACTTCCCAAAGCTGAGCAGTGCTGACTTATATTAAGTTTCTCATTTTATGGTAAAGTAAAAAAATGCAATTTTCTTTAAAGGAAAATACAGGTGATACATACTGCCCAAACCCTAGGCAACATGTATGAGACACTGGCTGTACAATCACAGCCATGTATGATTGAAATGCTGTGGCTGACAATGACTGACAAATCTGTGCCCATATGCGGGTATTGGCAGAGGCATGTCAGTCACTGTTAGCAGGTGGGAAGAAGCCGCTAGGGACCCGCCTATATGACTAGTGCACAGTGTGCATCAGACAACTATTAAAAGTATGTTTTTCCTTAAAACGCTGCAGCGTTTCAGATGCAAACATTCTTGGCTGTGATCCGACAGCCAGTGCCTGCTATACATGCGGCTCATGGTTTGGACAGCATGTATCACCTGTCAGGTTCCCTTTAAACTATGTTACCTCTTTTTATTACATAGAAAGTAGCATTTGTTGTTACATATTTCTAATAATAATTCTGAAAGTTTATAGGTTAATTGATTTAGCGTTGTGCTTATGAATAAAATATTTACTTACCAACAATCTCATTAAACTGTAATGATATATAAAATCATTTTTATTAATACAGTCAGCAAGCTGATGATCCTTTACAATACATAATAAGTAAAGAACCAATAACCTTGATAGCCGACATAAGATAAAGACAGGAACCTGGAGGTCCAGGGAGTATAAGTGATTTACCAGCTACCTAGTGTAGAGGAGCCATTGCTGGAGCGGTGCAGGCTTTTTTTTGTTGGAGTGACGAGCAGAGACTTAGGCCGGGGTCACACTAGCGTAGACTAGAAAACATCGCATAGCACTCGGACCAGTGTTAATCTATGGGGCAGCTGACATCACCTTATTTTTTCTCAGGCATATTCGACATATGTGTAAAATCGCAGCATGCTACGATTGTACGCGTATATTATCCGAGACTCGCCAATGTAAACCTATGGGTGCGAGAAAAAAGATCACACAGCACTCAGACCATGCCAGTGCTGTCCGATTTTTACGCACCGATGTCCGTTGAAAAGCCGGCAATTCATGTGCCGCATACAGTAAAATCACACTGAAAGGTTAGAATTAGTGATGAGCGAATATACTCGTTACTTGAGATTTCTCGAGCATGCTCGGGGGTCATCCGAGTATTTTTTAGTGCTCGGAGATTTAATTTTCCTTGCTGCAGCTGAATGATTTACATCTGCTAGCCATCATAAGTACATGTGGGGATTCCTTAGCAACGAGGCAACCCCCACATGTACTTATGCTGGCTAACAGATGTAAATAATTCAGCTGCGGCAATAAAAACTAAATCTCCGAGCTCTAAAAAATACTCGGAGGACACTCGAGTAACGAGTACATTCACTCATCACTAGTTAGAATAGAATAGATAGAATAGGTATATACACATAGAATACATATATACTGTATATGTATATACAGTAAATACAAATGGAATAGGTAGATATATAGATGTCAGTGACAAATACAATTAGTACAGTGTGTGTGCAAATTATTGGACATGTATTTAATTAATAAAAGATTATTTTTTGGAAAAAATGGCGTGGGTTCCCGCGCATATGTTTATAGTCTTGGAAGAGGGTAATACCCATGGAGCTTCCCAGGTTATTAATATCAGCTCACAGTGTACGGACTGGCGAAACACACCGAGTTAATCTAAATGTTATAATTGGTGCGTTCGCAGCCCGGGTTCCACCGTGCAGGAGAGAACCTGCTGCTTGAAGATGGTGGCACTATATGGCGGTATAAATGAACTCCGTTACTTCACTGAGTCACACTGCAAAGAACACACTGTGCCCTGTTAGTGTCACAGAGGAACCCAGCTAACTGCTGAGCTGATGGCAGTCAGTGGTCACACACACAGAGAAGCACATAAACACTCCTCTCTGGTGGAACCGGAATTCTAGTGGCTATTAGCCAGCCCTGAATACATTCATACAAACTCCTCACCGGAGGTGCCGGTATTCTAGGGGCTTATTTCAGCCAAACCCTATCCACATACAGGAGCGACCACAATTAGCAAGCTCATAACATAAAGTGATACTAGCGCATGGCCGTGTGGCCATGCAAACCTTTTATAGCTGCAGCAGCTTCAGGGCCTTCCTAGAGGGCCACTGGAAGCTGCTACCATACTTGAGCAACTTCAGGACCTTCCTAGAGGACCAATGGGAGCTGCTGCAGTACCTGAGCATGTGACACCCGACCTCCAATGAGAGGCCCTACCCTGGGCATGCTCAGAAGGGAAAAAGCAGGACTTTGTCCCAGAGACATCTGCTCACCGCTGAGCAGTACTGGCTACAATGGCTGAGCCTGGGAAGGCAGCAGAAACCATCCGCACAGTATCAGGCTGAGCCAGACGCTGGGACCGATGTCTTCGCTCAGCAGGCTCCACTGTGGCTGGAGAAGAATGGGAGACTGCAGCGGAGATGGCTCGAGATTCCTCCTGTGCAGAGGTGGGAACTCGACCCCTAACACAGTTTTATAATTAGCCTTTACTGGCCATTAAAACGGGGGACCCCCCAAAAAAATGACATAGGGCCCCCCTATAATTAATAACCAGCAAAGGCCATGCAGACAGCTGTGGGCTGATATTAATAGCCTAGGAATGGGCCATGGATACTTATTGACACCTCAATTACTAACCTCGGGACACCATCAGGTGACATCACCCAACTATCACCCCACTTGCCACCGCTACAGGGCAAGTGGGAAGAGCAAGGCTAAGTGCCAGAATTGGCGCATCTTAGAGATCCGCCATTTCTGGGGCAGCTGAGAGCTGATGTTTTTAGCCGGGGGGCCAGTATCCCTGGCCCCTTCCTAGGTTATTAATATCAGCCCACAGCTGACGAATATTTCCTTTGAAAACAATGTGTAAATGACAGACAACTGCTGTATGTAAAAGCTCATCTTAAAATCGCACTGCACTCGGATGTAAATCGGATGCTAGGTATGAAAAATCGGATTGTACTCACATGACACTCGCATTACACTTGTGTGACTCTCGGAAGGGAGACTCGGAACGATTTTTTTTAAGTGTGATCCCGGCTTTAGATTCTCCCTACCTTGAGTCTTACAGAGGGGCCTCATGATGACTAATGCCTACTTGAGTAAGTGAACTTTTGGCCAAAAAGAATCAATGTTAGGTCAACGAAATACAACATAAACATGGAGAGAATATGCAAACCCCAAGCAAATGTTCCCTTGATTTGCTCCAAACCCAGGACCCCAGTATTGCAAAGCAACAATGCCAAACACTGAGCTCAAGGCTAACCACCAAATAAGGGGCAGAGGCAAAGTGAAGCGTGACAATAACCAAAGTGATTTCTACTTCCACCAGATTTCATATTGTTTCCTTTGGTCACTATTAGCAGTTTTATTTATTCAGTAAAAGAGATGAGCGGATCAAGTTCAAATCGAATTTCCTGAAATTCAATATTTTCACATTAATTCAAACACTGCTGAAGCATCAGAGAGTGGGCTAATGTCTTTCTGCATTGTCATGAGCGCTTCTCCGTAATGCCCTGCAACTATGACAGTAAAAATCAAAATATTGCTTCGCAAATAATATTTGTGTAGATTCAGACTCTTATTCCAAACTAAATAGCGTTCAGTGGAACCAAAATGCCGCAGTATCATCTGTTTTATACAAATTGCTGAGCTTTTAATGCACAAATGGAAGTAAGTGTCACCTGGCTGAATGCTTTAGTCTGCCATGGTATTGAATAATTTAGGAGTTTAAGATGGGAACAAAGTAATGAGAAGCTCAGCCCAACAGTATCAAAGTTTTTGTACAAAAGCTAATGGCTATGTATACCTAAATAGAGAATATTTTTTATTGTACATTTCCTAAATGCATGCTTAAGCAACTTTCTAAATAGTCTTGATAAAAAAATTCTACATTTATCTAGCTCACTGATCTGCAAAAATGTTATTAATCTATCAGAGACACTGCTCCTGGTTCTGATGGCTCTCTCTGATCGGTTCCTCCCTTTTCTCTGTGTGAGGCTAGGGTCACACTACCATTTTCTCTCCATCTGAGAAAGTGCTAATCAGGCTGTAATCAGAGTTTGATCAGAGTGGGTTCCGTTTTTCTCAGAGGTAGAGAGAAAAAACTTAAACGTTTCTTCACTTCCTCCATTCAGTCAGTCCGTGAAAATCAGACTGCACTCGGATGTCATCTGAGTTTGGTCCAATGCTGAACCGCCTCAGATTTTTATTCTAAGGGCAGAGATAGACTGCTGTACTTCTCGTGCGAGAATCACATTGCACTGCACGGACTGGCCTGGCACCTCTCCTGACCTGAGCAAGACAGCGTGATGGCTTACTATGCAGCTGTCAAGCTTAGGTCAGGAGAGGTGCCAGCCAGTATGAAAATTACGATGCGATTCTCGCACAAGAAATACGGCAATCTGTCTCTTCCCTAAGTTTATTCTGCTGTTGAGCAGAAACTACACTATTAAAACTGCTGCTAACTTATGTGAGAAGGAAGCACAGTGACTATCCTGAGACTGGCGTAACGTGCGCCACCACTTTTAATGAATCTGTCAGGCAAGCATTGACACAGCCCCGTCCCAAACCACTTTGGTTGAAAATGACATCAAAATTTGTGACTTTTCAAAGTGTTTTTACACCAGAATTCTGGAGTTTTATTAATGATGTGAGACCTAAGTATATAACTCAAAACCAATTGTATTTACATGTGCTTTTCCATGTCAATGTTTCTGAGCAAGAGCCTGATTGGGATGGGGGTGTAATTTTGCACAAAATTGTACCCGTGCCCTTGTGTCTGAGGTTGCCCAAATAGTTTATCATATAAGAAAACAATAGCATTCTATACCAGGGGTCCCCATTACAGAAGTATCATTGGGACCAAGGAGCTTCAATTTACTCTTTTTCTGCTCTGTAAAGGTACCGTCACACTGAACGATATCGCTAGCGATCCGTGACATTGCAGCGTCCTGGCTAGCGATATCGTTCAGTTTGACAGGCAGCAGCGATCTGGATCCTGCTGTGCCATCGTTGGTCGGCGCAGAAAGTCCAGAACTTTATTTAGTCGCTGGACTCCCGCAGACATCGCTGAATCGGCATGTGTGACGCCGATCCAGCGATGTCTTCACTGGTAACCAGGGTAAACATCGGGTTACTAAGCGCAGGGCCGCGCTTAGTAACCCGATGTTTACCCTGGTTACCAGTGTAAATGTAAAAAAAAAAAACACTACATATTTACATTCCGGTGTCTGTCCTCTCCGGCGTTCTGCTTCTCTGCACTGTGTAAGCGCAGCGGCCAGAAAGCACAGCGGTGACATCACCGCTGTGCTCTGCTTTCCGGCCAGTGCTTAGTGCAGGAAGCAGAGCGCCGGAGAGGACAGACGCCGGAATGTAAGTATGTAGTGTTTGGTTTTTTTTACGTTTACGCTGGTAACCAGGGTAAACATCGGGTTACTAAGCGCGGCCCTGCGCTTAGTAACCCGATGTTTACCCTGGTTACCAGGGGACTTCGGCATCGTTGGTCGCTGGAGAGCTGTCTGTGTGACAGCTCTCCAGCGACCACACAGCGATGCTGCAGCGATCGGGATCGCTGTCTAGATCGCTGCAGCGTCGCTTAATGTGACGGTACCTTAAGCCATGTCCCGATCAAACTGAAACTTGAAAGCCTAAATAAACAACAAAGAGGATAAAAGCAGGTTTATGTCTCATCTCTATGTCTCTGTTGTTTTTGTTTTGTAAGTCTGTGAGTCCTCACTGTTTTATATGGGAGTTTGCTTATTCCCTTATTGACACAAAGAAGCAATAAAAAGGATTTAGTACAAGCTTGGTGAATAATTATATGTAATAAAGCTGCCCTTAGAGGGTTATATCTGCTAAGGGTTAATTTAAAGTATCTAATGAAACAGAAACACTGAGAAGGGACAAAAATAAAGTATTATAATTCAGCGCCATAACCTATTTTGTTAGCATTTCTTGACGAAATCCAAATAAAACTAAATAAGGCAACAAATTCTATAAGATGATTGTACATGTCATAATATGCAGTTTACAATATATAAACTACTTTTAGGATTGCAAACTACTATTTCAAATTTAAAGCGTCTTCCAATTCTAATACATTTATGACCAATCCTAAATGTTTGTTAGTTGAGGGTTTGACCATCGATACATGGGTGATCAACAGTAAAACAGGGCAGCAGTGATTGTTTACACAGGGCCTCCATTACTTACATAGGGATACTGTGTCAATAACTCCCATTAACTAAAAGTAACAAAGTAACAAAGTTAGCAAGGGCGAAAAAAGACATGTGTCCATCCAGTTCAGCCTATATTCCGTCAGAATAAATCCCCAGATCTACGTCCTTCTAAAGAACCCAATAACTATAAGATACAATATTGTTCTGCTCCAGGAAGACATCCAGGCCTCTCTTGAACCCCTCGACTGAGTTCGCCATCACCACCTCCTCAGGCAAGCAATTCCAGATTCTCACTGCCCTAACAGTAAAGAATCCTCTTCTATGTTGGTGGAAAAACCTTCTGTCCTCCAGACGCAAAGAATGCCCCCTTGTGCCCGTCACCTTCCTTGGTATAAACAGATCCTCAGCGAGATATTTGTATTGTCCCCTTATATACTTATACATGGTTATTAGATCGCCCCTCAGTCGTCTTTTTTCTAGACTAAATAATCCTAATTTTGCTAATCTCCCTGGGTATTGTAGTTCCCCCATCCCCTTTATTAATTTTGTTGCCCTCCATTGTACTCGCTCTAGTTCCATTAGATCCTTCCTGAGCACCGGTGCCCAAAACTGGACACAGTACTCCATGTGCGGTCTAACCATGGAATGGAGGTCTGAGAAGACATCCCTATCGCTTCTTCCATGAAACTATTGCAGCCATGGGAAGACATCCCTATTGCTTCTTCCATGAAACTATTGCAGCCATGGGAAGACATCTCTATTGCTCCTTCCATGAAGCTATTGCAGCCACATATGTAATTCTTCATTCAGGCCTGACCTTCTTTTCAACTTCAAATGATAATTTGAATACAGATTGAGAGGAAACAAACTGAGGGCACTACTAAAAATATATATCAAAATGGGATCACTGGCCACACACTTCAAAAATTACAAATGAAGAATAATAATATTTTTAATACAGATATTATTATCTGTATTGTAAGATAATTTTAATACAGATCACAATGTGCTTCATACTGCTGGGTTCATAAAAATATGTAGGGTTTGTCAGGTTTTAAAGAGTCTGTCTGTTATGATCTGGTGGCCAAGGAGCAGCATGTGACGTACTCTGGAGAAGGTGGTACCTGTACTGACTGCAGACCCTGAACTTAGCACCGCAACTAGAAGTAGCCGTGGGATGTACCTAACACTCCCTAGACACCTCGACACAGCCTAAGGACTAACTTCCCCTAAAGATAGAAACGGGAAAACTATCTTGTCTCAGAGAAAATCCCCAAAGGATAGACAGCCCCCTACAAATATTGACTGTGAGAGGAGAGGGAAATGACATACGCAGACTGAAATCAGGATTTAGCAAAGGAGGCCTTTCTAGCTAAAAAGAAAGAATAGGACAGAGTACTATGCGGTCAGTATTAAAACACTAGAAAATATCCACCACAAAAAATACAAATCTCCACATCTGACTAAGGACATGGAGGGTATATCTGCATCTCCAGAGATACAGCTTGGCTGCAAAAAATCCTTACACAGACAAAGCTGGACAAGACAAAACATGAAAATGCACAGAACTATAAGGCCCACAGCATGTGGACAGCAAAAACAAAGCCAGAACTTATCTTTGTTGAAAAGAACAGCAAACAGAAGAGACCAGTCAGGGATGTGAATCCTCCAAAAACAATGGACAACTGGCACTGACTAAAGGATCAAGCAAGACAAAATAGCCCAGTCCAAATTGCAATAAGTGGACACACCTGATAAATGCTGCGATCCAAAGACAGCAGCACTACCACTCATAACCACCGGAGGGAGCCCAAGAGCAGAATTCACAACATCTGTCACCCCAAAAATGCTAATTACTCCACTTTTACAGGTACAGGACTTAGCCCCTATAAAAATCATATCTGTAGTATAGATCTCAGTGGTGTAGTTGCCAGAAGTATATATAATAATTTATTAGTTTGTAAATGCATTTTATTTTTTTTTGTCTTTCTCCCAAAAATTGGTATAACAATGACCTCCCTGAACATCTGTGATCGGGTGCAATCGTTTCTACAAATATTCCAATCACTGTTTAGCCTAAAATACTGTTTTACTACTTCTTAGCAGATTTGTATTCCATTTGTTTTCAGCACAGTATAATATTGATCTGCACAGAGCTCCATTTATCCAAGCATTGGAGGATTGAAAAGAACATGGTGTAAGATAGAACAAGGTATGGCTCCTCTGGTCCACAGAAATAATAGTGATTTAAGAAAAAATTACATTTTATTACTCTACAGAACACAAGGTGCTTCAGTTCACTGCTGGGAGAGATTTTGGCAATAAAAGGGATAAGACTCACTGAAGTGCTGGAGGGTAAAGTGTCCACACTGCTGTATCCGAAATATCTCAATGACTTCAATCTGTTCTATTATCTCCTGTTCTCATAAGTCATGAATACGCAGAGTGGTGATATACACCTGAACCCTATAATTATGTCTATTAGTGTATTTATACCACTAGTGCCAATTGTAGTGCTCAGGTAGAACAATGACCACCCACAATTGTCAGGGCCAAACATGGTCTTTCCACGGTATTATTACCAGCGTTTTGACTTATTTTATCCACTTATTGAAGCTGAAACCTGGACTCTCAAACCATACCTGATTTTTAGTAGCTCAAATACAGTTTTGCGTAAAGATCACGCTTATTGATTTTGCTGGCTTTGTTGATTGATCTTTCGATTTCAATTCATGGCTAATATCTATAAAATCAGTTTTTTTGTGAAGACAGACTTACCCATTACTGAGGTCGGAGATGGCAATTTGGTGCTCATAATATTTTATAGATTGGTGAGGAGAACTTCATAAGCACCAACTGTCATCTCCTATGTCAGAATGAGAACATCTGTTTCCACTGAAGACAGATTTTACTCATGAATTGAGAATTTTGAGAAAAAATGATCAGACCTGGAAAATGAAAAAGCTGATTTCCTTATAAGATATATTACAAAGTTTCTTATTTTCACATGTACTATTTAATTTATAAAAATAAATAACATGACAGTTACTGTTTAAGGACTACATCATAATGATAACCAAGTATCATTTCAATATTTAAGATTTTCTATACATTTGAATGATATTTCGGTTCTCTGTCTTTTAAATGTACATCCTTTATATAAATATCTAAGCTAATTAGTTTGAACACAGAGTTATTAAAAGGTGCTATTCTTTATGGGCAGGTATTATCTTTGTAGTTCAGAGGGAATTATAAAAATAAACACCCTTAGAAAATTCTCCCTCTCCCCATGGATCACATGGTTTACAGAAGAAACAGAATTAGAAAAATAGAAAAGAATGACCTGTATGTTTAATCCCGTAAAAATAATAATTCACCACTACATCAAAGTTGTTTGTAAGGCTGCGCACATAAGATTAATGCTGGCAGATAATGCTGACAATATAATTGTGTGTGTGAAGGCAGATGTCTGAGTAAACGAGGATTGGGCATCTTCATTTTCAACATTCTGAACCCCTTTGTTCTGGAAGGAGATAAGCCAAGATTGTACAGTATGGATTGGTGCTTTATAAAAATATTATTATTATTATTATTAAAGAGGTGGTCCGAAACTAATATCGATTGACTTCACTTTCAGGGGTAGGTTTGGTGCTTTATAAAAAAATATTATTATTATTATTATTATTATTATTATTATTATTATTAAATGGGTGATTTGAAAATAATATCGATTAACTTCACTTTCAGGGGTAGGGCTGGTCCCTGCTCACCACATTCTCTCCTTTTAATGTGCACTGACAGTGTGCCCACTTGCTGGCTTGTTACTTTTCATTAGAACCGGTGAGGGAGTGCACTGTCACTGTGCATTGAAAGGAATACTGCACTGTGACAATGGAAAGAGTGCAAAAGCAGTAGTCATGACCGAGCTGCTGTCTAGTTATTCTCAGGTACAATATAGACAAATGGTATACCAATGTCAGTGTGCTCTCAGGTGTGGGGTGCATCACACTTACTTCTAGGCCGCAGGCCTCTGCTGCCTGCAGGCTTGCATCCTCAGGAGCCGCCGAACATAATTCAGTGGACACCAAGTTTTATACAACAAACATATACTGGTCAGTTCAAGTTCATCAGGTGATGGCATGTGGGATAGGGCACAGCATTTCATGTTTCCTTCCTCCTCAATACAGTACCTCTTCAGCCCTGCCATTTGTTCATCCTGGACTACCCCTAAGCCCGCTGACTCCATCAGCTCCAGGGATTTCCTGCCCACTTCAGCAGTGTACCCGTGCCTGGCCACCTTCCCCTCATGTAATTCCATATCCACTGACCTCAATGTGTCAGAAGACCAGGCCAGCTCCTTGATACTTGGCCCAAGCCCTAGGCTCCAGATGTTACAGGAATGTCCATCAGTGATCTCAGTTTGGCCTCCCACTGCCTCGAACGATTGGCTCATGCTACCTCTAGCAGCCCACTGCACCTGAACTTGACCTGGACACTACACTTCCCTAAACCACTTACTAGCAGGAAGTGCCCCCCTTTTTATCAACACTAGTTCCACCAATTGGGCTAGTTCTATTATTAACGATTTCCTATCCTACTTACTTAAACCTATTGTCCTTATCCTACGTCTCATACCAGGGGTCCCCCAACCTTTAGCTCTGGAGCCACATGTTGCGGTCCCATGAATGTGGTTCGTGGCTGTCTGCCAGCTTGATGCATTAGCTCCAGATTTAGTAAACTGGTATGAAGAGCACATCTCAAAATGGTGAACTTTGTGAGTAGCCCTGCATAGAAGAGCAGATTTGGGCACACTTCTACTGGTCTTGGGGGTTTAGAGATAATTCAAGTATGGTACGCTGGAGACAGGATGATACTACCGGTCAGAGGAGGTGCTTGAAGATGAATGTGACTGTGTTGGGAGTGCATGATGGGAGAATACTAAATGTGGTGGGGTGTGGTGGGAACCTCTGGATCTTGGTATACTGCTTCGGAGAGATCTGTGTGGAAAAGCTTTGGTTATCATTATACCCATAAAGGGGGCTTTGGTTGCCACTACTTTGAGGGGGGCAGTAGCTGAATGTGGCTTGCGACCCTCTTGCAAAGCCGAATGTGGCTCTCAAGGTCAGAAAGGTTGGGGACCACTGCCTTATACCATTGCTAAACCACTTACTATGTACACCGTACTTATCTTCTCACTAATCTAATCCTGTGCTTACGCTGCACTATGCACTACTCACATTATACATCAACACTTTACATTACTTACATGCTGTACAATACCACAACACATTATATTACTTATGTAACACCCCAGGTAACCAGTTGTTACAGTGGCATTGCTTTCCTCATGGGGAGAGTGATGTCATGCTTGGAAGCATGGAAGGATTAGGTATTCAGCAGATACAACACTGTTCTGACTCCAGGCCAGAAGGGGGAGCTCTGAACCCAGTTTCAGGGGAGCTTCCCTAGATTATATATATATTCTGGCCTGGGGGAGGAGCTAGACTGTGGGAGGGAGAGACAGAGAGAGGAGTCTGACAGAGCAGAATGAAAGCAGATGGAGAGAGTCTGAGAGGAAAGCTGGGGCCGTGCAGCCACGTGAGGTGCTGCAGCTCCTTGAAGGAATAAGAACAGAACAGTATGTAGGAGACTGAGAGGGGAAATGGAGCACTGGAGAGTAAAGAGCTGGAAGGGAGCTGTGACTGGGCTCCTTCTAAGCTGAAGCGCAGAATTTCTTTAGCCGGAAGACCGAGGTTTTGGGGGTAACTTCCTGCCCCACGACAGAAACCGGCGGACAGCTAGATTTCAAGTGACCTGTCCACCCTTAACAAGCAAAGACACAGAAGCAGATAGAGCCCGGAGTCATCTGAGAGACCCTGTAACAACGCTCTAGTTACCTGTCATGCGGGTAGTGTCCTACCTAAAGGAGGACAGAGAGAACATGAGGACCTTGTGTGAGGCCTAAGGCAGCAAGGGACTATAACACAGCGCTAGAAGGAAGGCTTCCAACCCCGCCTGGTTAGGGGGATTCCAGGTTCGCTTCCAAGCCGGCCGGACCATACCAGTACCTGTGATCCGGTACCCTGGACTGTGGCTGCCTGAATTCTACAGTAAAGAGACTGCAACTTGTGTCCTCTTTAAGCAGTGTCGATAATCCCTGACCGAATAACACAGGTGGCGTCACGAACAAACTTTATTCCTCAAATCCCTTGAAAGTCCTTTCCCCCTTTTTGCATGGGCGCCCAGGGCCACGGACTGGGTCCCCGCCACCGTGACACATCCCTTTAAGTACCGGACCCGATACTGAGTACCCCACGGCCCTGGTGGGCATTCCACTTACATGTAAACCGCATGATACCATACACACACAGCGTGATTGTTGTCTTCAGGGGCAGAAACAGGCTACAGTCTACATCCCTACAGCAAGGTTGCTCGTACCGAGCATATGTTGGAATTGAGGATCGATGTGCCCAGTACATCAGAAGTAGATCAGAGCCTCTGAAACAAGCATCACTGATAACACTTAGTTTTAGGGTAAAGACAGAGCCTGCAGCCGTGATCACAGCCTTTGCCCCCTGATGATGTCCCATCTGAGTATCTAAGCATGCATTGGGGATTCTCAAAGGAAACATCAAAAGAGAAGTAGAAAATCAATAAAGTAGTTGGAGAGAGTAGAAGATGAAATAATAGGGACTTTCTAATTAAAACATATTAGATATTAGAAAAGCGCCTGGATTATTACAATACATACATAGACATTTAGTATTAAAATCAATATTAGTTTCGGACCACCGCTTTAAGCCAATGCCAGTGATGTATTGCAGCAGCTTGTCTTCCTCTCACCTCGGCTGAGTGGAGGTTGATGTTGATCAACTCTTCAATTTGATTTTCATTCCAACTGTTATTGCTGGCAGGCCTCATTACTTTGGTGTACCACATGCCAGTCAGTATGTTGTCTGATTGGCTTCCAGGATAACCACAGACCTATTACTAAATTAGGAATGCAACAAGTTTTCTTAGTTTTGATATCTTTTACTAAATGGGTTTGCATATTTAAGTTGTGGGCAATTTAGTTAAATTTGTGATTTTAATTTAGTTAAAAACTGTGGCCAACCCTAGCGTTACCCCATCCCTATGTGTCTGTTATTTGCTATTCTTTGGATATTTATGGATAAATATTATTTGGGACTTTCGCTGATAGGTCTTTCACTGGGTACATACTGCTACAGTCTAAGCAGATTAGGGATCCCCTTTTTGCAATTTAATTGGAGGGAAAAGGTTTCAATTTACTGCTCCATAATGTAATAAAAATTATCATGAGTGGTTTCCACACAGTGGCATAACTTGAAGGTCAGGGACCCCAATGCAAAATTGCAAACAGGGTCCCCAAGTATCACAGGTCTTTATTAGTTTTGGTCTTCTCATATGAGACAAGGGGGCATTTCCCTCTCACCTAGGCCCCATTAATGCAACCTCTTCATCCATGATAGTTACAGCTCTGTTCCGGGACGTGTGACAGCCTTGACCTTGATGGTGACATCAATAAATGCCTTATAGAAATACCCTCTGCTAGGAAACCAGCAATAAACTTTACAAAAATGTTATTTATTTAGAAAGGACACGTCTTACATTTCTTATATGCTAGTGCTGTAGAAAAAGACCTAGACCGCACATCCAAAAATCATATGTTGATCTAATGCTGCTAGGCAAAAAAAAAACAAAAAAACTGAACATGAGGTTTTTAGTTTAACATTCTGATCAGACTGTATGAATACCACTGCCACATCACAGCAAACCTCTCAGTGGGTCCTACCTTTTATAGCCTTAATGATGAAGCATTGTGCACTAACCACAGCTACAGCGACAGTGCACCAGCAGGGTAGGCAACGTGGTACCCCACCGCACCCAGGCTGCAATGCTGACTCCTCATGGCTCCATGGCTGAACACGAGGTTTCAGCTTAAGATTCTGATCAGACTGTACGAAGCCCACTGCCATGACATGGTGAACCTCTCTGTGGGTCTCTAATAGCTTACAAGTGCGATGCTGTGCACCAACCACCATTGCTGTGATGGCAGTGGGCTTCATATATTCTGATCAGAATGCTAAACTGAGAACCTCATGTTCAGTTTTTTACGTTTTTGCCTAGCAGCATTAGATCAACATATGATTTTTGGATCTATGGTCCATGTCTTTTTCTACAGCATGGTCATACTACATTTCTTGTAACAGTCAAAGGCAAATTTATATTGTAATATTTCTCTCATCCCCCATCCATTAAAACATTTTTGGAAAGCAGCCTCCACATAATGCCGCCTATGCTTAAATAATATAAATCCTAATGATCATAAATGATCACTTACATAACGTCTTAACACAAAGAGATCAAATCTACATGGACTCTTCATATAGAGCGTTCTCTAGTGAGAGGCTCTTTGTAGAAGACAGTAGAAGACGAGCTCAGCGAAAGTAATAAATAAATCACAAGTTTAGCTGTTGTGGAAAACTCACATACCCTGTAGAAGAGGAGCTGGAGTTGTACATTCTGGCAACTGTCTTCAATCTAAGAGCCCTCTTGAAATAAATTTCCATAGTAAAAACTACTTGACAGAACCAGAGTATTGACAGTCTGCCTAAAGAGTATCATGCTGCCAAAAAGAGGAATAAAACCCTCTCTACAAGAAACATTAAGCCATGCTCGCATTCATGACTTCAGGGTCTTGGCATTTTCGTGAAGGACTGGCCAAAATGACAAGCATCTTTCCTAGCTACAATTCATTTGCAATGGAAATGCAACGTTGCCAAGATGTCGTTGGGTTTTTTTCTTTTTCTCTAACTGAAGAAGCTTTGTCAGTGACAGACACCACGCGATCCTGGGCGCTCTTGGTGTTTGGGTAAAAGCACATATTTCAGACTGTACATCAACTGCACATAACACTGGCAATAATACACTGGTTATGATTTAGGAGGGAACCCATATAACCAGTGTTATTCATAGCAGAAGAGAGGATTATGAGCTGACAAATGCTTGGCTATAACTGGAAAGCTATATGCTAGCATTGTGTTTGTGTTCTTCAAGTGAAGTGCATTTTAACACTTCTGTAAAAAGAATGAATGTAGTCAAGGCTGCATACCGCTGTCATCTATCAGGAGAGGCTGACCACAAGAAAAGTGCTGAAATAAATCAAGAGGACAGTTGTAATGTATGGAAAATATCCCATCTGCACATTACACTGGTGCAGGGCAAAAACAGCTGAAGAGTGAAAAATTAAATATATGTAAATAAAAGTGTTCCCTCTACATCACAAATTAGGGAATCATTTACACCCTATTGATCAAAAAGGAGTAAAGAAGTGAAGTGTCACCAATACATTAGAGATTTTTGCTTTACTGAGAAATGAAATGTGATCTTCATAGAAAATTCTAAAATACATGAAGGAAATAAAGCATAAAGTAATTACCGTAATAAGATTTAACCTGAAAAATAGCTTGAGTCATTTTCAATTGTCATCCATGTAAACATGGCAATAGGAACATCTTTGCAAAACTCCCTCTTTGGCCGGGGTCACACTAGCGTATGGCACCCGATGCGATATGCTAATGACCCTCGGCTCCTGCTCTGCTGCGAGTGGGAGCCGAGTATAATGCGCCTGTGCTCCAAGCCTCTCGCACAGAGCGGATCGGAGCACAGCTGCGGAGGAGGCGGAGAAATGATTCTCTCCATCTCCTCCATTGCTGGGGTCCGCTTATAGCGCACATCACTCGGATGATATCTGAGTAATGTGCGCTGTCTCACTCGCACCCTTAGGCTTATATGGGTGCGAGTGAGCAGAGACTCGGCCGAGTGTCGGTGACAATCGCACGCTGAAAACGGCCGAGGAAAAAAACGGTCATGTGAGCTGCCGCATAGAAGAATACTGGTCCGAGTGCTATGCGATTTTTTTTTTCTTTATCGCATAGCACTCGTCCGTATTACTCTCGTGTGACTCCAATCTTTGAGTCAGAGTAAGAACCCCTTTACTTTGAGTCATACGCTACATGATTACACTTGTAATCACATTAAAACCGTTATTAACATTGCTGGCGTAGGTCACGTTCTCAATAAAGTCTAATAGATTTCTTTTTATTACCTGTTATTTTATTTTTCTTAAATTATTGCTACACATGAAACTGAGAAACTGTGTGATATACTTTATTAGATTAATCCATTTATTTCTCCTTCTGGACTGATTAGTCATTCTCAAAATTCTTAAAGGATTGGAAAAATCTGTCTTCCTATTACTGAAATAGATGACAGCTGATGCTCATAAAGTTCTATGGGACTCTTAGTAGTATGTCTGTGTCTGTCTCTCTGTCTATCGCATCGGGAGGGCGGCAATGTCACGATGGAGGCAGACTTTGCAGCGTTGAGAATCTCTCCCCCCACCATGTGCTCACCCACCTATTCACTCTCTCTTTCCCCATGTGCTGACTTCTCCCGTCTGTTCTCTCTTCTTTGACCTGTCTACCACATGAGCTATCCCCCCTTGTCTCTCTCCTTCCTGTGCTGTGTTCTCCCCTGTGAGGCAGTGACTCATGTCACAGGTAGGGGTCGCTGTGTGTTCTCCCCAGGTTGTGCATGCAGATGGATGAAGTCCATAGGTGTGCATGGGAGTCACGGATTTCCGGTCCGGGTTTTCCATGTGGCTGAAGGCCACAGGTTTGTGTGTGTTAAAAGCCCTGCAGTAAGAGGTATGGGTGTGTCAGGTGTCAAGTGTGTGAGCTGCAAGTCAGCGTCAGTCTAGTGTGTAGAGCAGAAGCCTGCAGAGCCCTGGCTGAGTGCATGGAGGCAGAGGCCAGCAAAGCCAGCACCCAGGGCAGCTGAATAGCCTGGCACCCGCAGTGCATACAGCGATGCAAGTCTTCTATGGTACTGGTCTCGGATGTGGACAGTCCTGTGCCCGGAGGTGGATGTCCTGTGCCCGAAAGAGGACTAGCATGTGTAACGATTGCAAACAGGTGGATATGGTATCCGGCTGCTATCCGGAGGATATCCTGGGCTGTGTACGTTTGTGTGAGTAAAGAGACTGTGATACAGCGATGCAGCCCCCCACGAGAACTAGTCAGAGGAATGCTGGCGTGTGTAGTGTCTGCAACATATGAGGCTGTGTGTATGGAGACTGTAGTATGGCGTGCGGTCGCCCAGGGAAACTAGACAAGGGAAGTCTGGCCTGTTTAGGGACTGCAAATTTAAATCCATATGATATGTATTGCTATGAACTGGTGTGAACTGAACACTGATAATATACACTGAAGTTATATGCATTTATGTGAATTGGACTTTAATGCTGTGAGGAAGCACATTAAAGAGACTATTGTGTTTGAACTTTGTGGGTCACTGCCTCTTCACTGTGTATGATGCTACCACAATCTTACACCCCTCAAAGACGATACTAACATTACAGCAGGAGTTCAGAGGATACATTTTGCGAGGTAAAATATTTTTTAAAAATAGTCAGTGAAATAATTTACTTCACAAAATGAACCCACTGTGATCCCCTGCTGTAATGTAAGTATTGTGTTTTGCTTTCTCCCCTGCCCAGGAGATGTGGTATGCTCTGTACACGGTCAGACACAGTCAATTTTTAAAATGAACTTTCATTCGTAGGAAAACCCCTTTAATGTGGCCAGCTTCCTCTGCCTGTAGCCGTCGGGATAAGCCGAATGATTCACTGCACCTGCGAGTAATTCACGCATGTGCCGGAAATCAGACCACCGCCATCTTTTTGCAGACAGATAGCGGTGGTCACATTAAAACTGTGCATGCGCTCCTCCTGTACAAAGATGGCGGCAGTCAGTGAATCATTCGGCTGATTCCGGCAGCAGCGTGTTCACGACTGTGTTCTGCCGGTGGTACAGCGCAAGAGGCTGCGTGAGTGTGTGAGTGTGTGTGTGAGTGTGTGTGGTGCGTATGGCGTATAAAGTGTATGTGTGTGTGTGTGGTGCGATGGTGTTCCGCTGGTGGTACCGCGCAATAGGTTGGTACCAGCAGCAGTTTCCATATTGAGACACCCATCACTTGGGTCAATCAAAAATTATAAGTTAAACTTAATCATGTTATGGTGGGGGATCTGCTGCTGGAGGGCTACAGGTTGTGCAACACTGTTGTACGGAACAACACCCCACCAAGGAGAACATCTGCAAGGAGTTGGTATGTTCTCCCCGTGTTTGCGTGGGTTTCCTCCGGGTTCTCTGCTTTACTCCCACACGCCAAACATATACAGATAGAGATATTGTGAGACCCAATGGGGACAGTGATGATAATGTCTGTAAAGGGCTGTGGAATAGGATAGTCCAATATATGGCACCATAGGCAATGCATACTAAAATAAATACGGTAATACTGGTACCGTAATTGACCACTAACTCTGCGATAATCTTTCTGTTTACCGTATGTTCGAGAGTTTTTTTAATGAAACAAGCTGGAGTTTTTATTGGTACAAACTTGTGGTACAGTACTTATGATTTTTCAATCACTTTTTTATGCGGAGGGTTGAAAAAAAGCGTGTGCACAGATTGGTTGAAATCTTGTATTTTTTGATTTGTTAAGAGTTGTTTTGGCACCGTTTGATTCTGGATTGGGGAGTGGTGCTGACATCCTACCATCAAAATGAAAGAACCGTAGTTGCCAATCATGCATCTGTCCACGTGTGATTGCCGCTCACATCCCAATGCGGAAGTACTGTAAACACTATAAAGGGAACCTGACAGCTGATGCCTGCTACCGTAATCCGCGAACAGCATGTATCAGACACTGGCTGTATGATCTAAGCCGGGTACGGAATGCTTCACTCTGAAATGCTACGGCGTTTCAGAGAAAAACACACCATACTTTGGCATTTCCCCTCCTGCTGCCAATCACTGACAGGTCTTTTCCTGAACCTGCATGCAGAAAGAAAATTGTCACTCAATGGGAGCGGATGGGGAGAAGCCGCTGAGGACCCACGTGTCTGACTAGTCTCCAGGTGGCTTCTAAATTACGGGCTGACCAATGCTTAGGCTGCATGTATTAGTGTAAGGCTAGGTTCACACTACGTTAGTGCAGTCCGTTCAACATATCCGTTAAACGGACTGCACTAACGCAAGTGCCGGCACTTGCACAGCGCTAGCGCAGATGGAGCTTCTGCTAGCTCCATCTGCGCTAGCGGCGAGCTAGCAGTGACGGACCCGAAAACGCTGCAGGCGGCGTCTCGGGTCCGTCACTCAATGACGGCACATCGCTAGCGCACGCCCATTGTGGGCGTGCGCTAGCGATGCGCTCGCCATTGCTTGTAATGGCGGCGTTAACGGACTACGTTACACCGCGTTATGCCGCGGTGTAACGTAGTCCGTTAAACGGGTTCACACAACGCAGTGTGAACCCAGCCTAACAATGAGCTGTATGATTTTAGCCACTTATTTTTCTCTGAAATCTGTGGAATTTCAGAGAAAAAAAAGTGGCTAAAGTCATACAGCTCATTGCTACACTAATACACGCAGCCTATGCATTGGACAGCCTCTATCAGAAGACATGTCACCTTTAAGATCTCATAGGTGCCATTTATGATGTCAAGTGCTTTGGAGAACTATAACTCCCAACATGTCCCGCAGCTCCTGTAACTTGCTGGGAGTTATAGTTCACCACAGTAGTGATAGTTCTTTAACTTTTTTTTACTTTAATACAAATTACTGTACGTCACATCTGTGGCCACGCTAGACAGGAATTAAGCGTTTTCCCATCCAGATCACGAGCCGCAGTGACTACAGTAAATGAAGAGGCAGGGCCAGAGGTACTGCGCTGTGTACAGTTCTGTGCTGCTCCGGCCCCTGTAATACGTCACTGCAGCACGTGACCGGATGGGAGAACTCCTACTTTCTGTCTAGCATAGCCACAGTATATTAATAGCGACGGCGCTGACAGACCTGCTGTAATGCCACTCTGTGACTCCACCCCTGGCTGCTCCACTGCAGCTGATAGGGACATACTGATAGGGATTCTAGATTGTGAGCACCATCAGGGACAACGATGATAATGTGTGCAAACTGGAAAGCACTGCAGAATATGTTAGCGCTATATAAAAATAAAGATTATTATAAGATTATTATCTACAGTTACATTCCAACAATAAGATGCACCCTCATTTTCCTCCCGAATTTGGGAAGGGGGAAAGTGCATCTTATAGTCTGAAAAATACGGTAACCCCACAAGTCCTTCGTCAGGGTGACTTCTTCCGAAACGCGCGTCAGGGCACGTGTCTGCCCATATCTACACAGCCACACAGGTAATCATCCCTCTATGGTACTATGTATATTTCCCTCGTCCTCTGTATCTAATTGAATATCATATCCAGCGTCCGCACAGGCGATATGACCCACTGATTTAACACTCTGGATATTACTGGCGCATTTATGGACATGGGATAACATACCCACTGCAAAGCCAGATTACATCTGCACTCAGGCTATTATGTTTTGATACTATTTGGTCCTAGTGCGCCACTCCTTGGACGTATTATATCTATTTATATACTACTAGATGGTGGCCCAATTCTAACGTATCGGGTATTCTAGAATATGTAGGTAGTATATAGCACAGGCTACGTACTATATTGCACAGTGACGTAGTATATAACACAACTGACGTAGTATATAACAGAGCTACGTAGTATGTAACACAGCGTACGTAGTACTGTATATAGCAGAGCTACGTAGTATATAACATAGCCACGTGGTATATAACATAGCCACGTAGTGTACTGCACAGCTATGTAGTGTATTGCACAGGCACGTAGTATATTGGTCAGCCACGTAGTATATAGCAGGGCCACGTAGTATATAACATAGCCACATCATATATCGTAGTATATTGCACTGTCACGTAGTATATAACAGAGCCACGTAGTATATTGCACAGTCGACGTAGTATATAACAGAACCGACACAGCCACATAGTATATTGAACAGCTACATAGTATATAGCACAGAGCACGTAGTATATTGGACAGTCACGTTGTATATTGCACAGTCACCTTGTATATTGCCCAGCTACATCGTATATAGCACAGAGATATAGTATATATCAGAGCCCACGCAGTATGTAACACAGCCCACGTAGTATATAGCAATGTGGGCACTATATGCGTGGTTAAAACAGATTTAAAATAAAAATAAACATACCGTATATACTCGAGTATAAGCCGAGATTTTCAGCCCAAATTTTTGGGCTGAAAGTGCCCCTCTCGGCTTATACTCGATTCAAGGTGGGTGGCAGGGTCGGCGGGTGAGGGCGCTGAGGTATACTTACCTAGTCCTGGCGCTCCCCCTGCCGTCCCACGGTCTTCTGTGCTGCAGCGTCTTCCCCTCTTCAGTGGTCACGTGGGACCACTCATTAAAAAAATGAATAGGCGGCTCCACCTCCCATAGGGGTGGAGCCGCCTATTCATTTCTCTAATCAGCGGTGCCGGTGACGGCTGATAGAGAAAGAGGCTGCGGCACCGAAGACCAGGCAGAGGGAGCGTCAGGATCGCTGGGACTAGGTAAGTATTTTATATTCACCTGTCCACGTTCCAGCCGCCGGGCGTCGCTCCATCTTCCCGGCGCCTTCATCTTCCCGGCGCCTTCATCTTCCCGGCGTCTGCGCTCTGACTGTTCAGGTCAGAGGGCGCGATGACGCATATAGTGTGCGCGGCGCCCTCTGCCTGATCAGTCAGAGCAGAGACGCCGGGAAGATGGAGGCGCCGGGACCGGACGCTGGGAGCTGCAATCAAGAGAGGTGAGTATGTGTTTTTTTTTTTTTTATTGCAGCAGCAGCAGCGACAATGGGGAAATATGAACGGTGAAATGGGGAAATATGAACGGTGCAGAGCACTGTATATGGGGCACAGCTATGGGGCACAATGAACGGTGCAGAGCACTGTATATGGGGCACAGCTATGGAGCACAATGAACGGTGCAGAGCACTGTATATGGGGCACAGCTATGGGGCACAATGAACAGTGCAGAGCACTGTATATGGGGCACAGCTATGGGGCACAATGAACGGTGCAGAGCACTGTATATGGGGCACAGCTATGGGGCACAATGAATGGTGCAGAGCACTGTATATGGGGCACAGCTATGGGGCAATAATGAACGGTGCAGAGCACTGTATATGGGGCACAGCTATGGGGCACAATGAATGGTGCAGAGCACTGTATATGGGGCACAGCTATGGGGCAATAATGAACGGTGCAGAGCACTATATGGGGCACAGCTATGGGGCACAATGAACGGTGCAGAGCACTGTATATGGGGCACAGCTATGGGGCAATAATGAACGGTGCAGAGCACTATATGGGGCACAGCTATGGGGCACAATGAACGGTGCAGAGCACTGTATATGGGGCACAGCTATGGGGCAATAATGAACGGTGCAGAGCACTATATGGGGCACAGCTATGGGGCACAATGAACGGTGCAGAGCACTGTATATGGGGCACAGCTATGGGGAAATATGAACGGTGCAGAGCACTATATGGCACAGCTATGGGGAAATAATGATCTATTTTTATTTTTGAAATTCACCGGTAAATGCTGCATTTCCACCCTAGGCTTATACTCGAGTCAATAAGTTTTCCCAGTTTTTTGTGGCAAAATTAGGGGGGTCGGCTTATACTCGGGTCGGCTTATACTCGAGTATATACAGTATACTCACCTTCCGAAGAGCCATTGAAGTCCTGGCGCCTGTGTGCGGTGCACGCGGCAGCTTCCGGTCCCAGGGTTGGTATGAGCGCAGGTCACATGACCGTGACGTCATGGCAGGTCCTTCTCGCATAGCATCCTTGGCACCGGAACCTGCCTCTTGCACTGCCGAGGACAGCAGGCGACGTCGGAGGGTGAGAATAACCTTTTTTTTAATTATTATTATTATTTGTAACATTAGATTGTTTTACTATTGATGCTGCATACGCAGCATCAATAGTAAAAAGTTGGTCACACAGGGTTAATAGCAGCGTTAACGGAGTGCATTCCATGACAGACAGAGGCCGCGACCAATGAATATCCGTGACAGACAGACAGAAGACAGACAGACAGACGGAAGTGACCCTTAGACAATTATATAGTAGATATTTTCCCTATATGATGGTTATTTGGTTTAACCCTAAAGTACCTTTTCTACATTGTTCAACTGACACTTATACAGCCATTTTTTATACTGTGCATTACCAATATCATCTGATTTGAGATACTATACTGGCTAGTATTGTGCACATAGATACTTATACACCCGCCTTATAGGGCATGTAGCATTTCCATTTGTTCTATATAAATATACATTTTTTGTGATTTTTATCTCCTTTGTGCATGCAATGCTACCCATTTCTATTACTTTTGTATATGCACCTTTACCTGTTTTAACACTATGTGCAGTCGTTGTGACAATTCTGTGCTGTGTATTTTTCGGGCAGATACACAAACTGTGTGTGATTGACACATATTGCCGGGCTTTCTTCCCTTCTTTTGTTCCATATATTTATAATAAACTTTTTTTGTACCTTCCATTTTATTGTTGTTCATTATTTTGACCTTATAGTTCGGTTTTCCTTTTGAATTGCTAATTATATATTACCGAATGGTCTGTCATTCTTTCCATAGCAAGCATGTGTTCATTTGCTGTTGCATACCGATATGGTATTCGTTGTATTGCTTATTCTCTTCGTATCTGCTTGTTAAGTGTGTAATTCCTCATACAGACAAAGATGTATAGTGTATATACACTGCTCAAACAAATAAAGGGAACACTTAAACAACAGAATATAACTCCAAGTAAATCAAACTTCTGTGAAATCAAACTGCCCACTTGGGAAGCAACACTGACAATCAATTTCACATGCTGTTGTGCAAATGGAATAGACAACAGATGGGAATTCTTGGCAATTATCAAGACACCCCCTATAAAGGAGTGGTTCTACAGGTGGACCCGTAGAAGTGCCGCAGAGCACGAAACGGCTGTTGTCCGTAGCTGACTCTATCCCTCCCTGCTTTTCGTTTATTTGTATGTCCTAATAAAGTGATATTCACCGCAACAGGGTAAGTGCATGCCTACTTTTTTCTATTTTGCTACTGGGTTCTACAGGTGGGGACCACAGACCACATCTCAGTACCAATGCTTTCTGGCTGATGTTTTGGTCATTTTTGAATGTTGCTTTACACTCGTGGTAACATGAGACAGACTCTACAATCCACACAAGTGGCTCAGGTAGTGCAGCTTTTCCAGGATGGCACATCAATGCGAGCTGTGGCAAGAAGGTTTGCTGTGTCTGTCAGCGTAGTGTCCAGAGGCTGTAGGCGCTACCAGGAGACAGGCCAGTACACCAGGAGACGTGGAGGAGGCCGTAGGAGGGCAACAACCCAGCAGCAGGACCTCCACCTCAGCCTTTGTGCAATGAGGAACAGGAGGAGCACTGCCAGAGCCCTGCAAAGTGACCTCCAGCAGGCCACAATTGTGAATGTGTCTCCACAAACGATTAGAAACCGACTCCATGAGGATGGTCTTAGTGCCCGACGTCCACAGATGGGGGTGGTGATCACAACCCAACACCGTGCAGGACGATTGTCATTTGCCACAGAACACCAGGATTGGTAAATTTGCCACTGGTGCCCTGTGCTCTTCACAAATGAAAGCAGGTTCACACTGAGCACATGTGACAGACGTGACAGAGTTTGGAGACTCTGTCGAGAGCGATCTGCTGCCTGCAACATCCTTCATCCTCCATCATTTCTTTGGAGGGCCGCACAGCCCTCCATGTGCTCGCCAGAGGTAGCCTGAATGCCATTAGGTACCGAGATGATATCTGTTATGTTTGCTAATGACAGGTGTTATGAAGGCAATCCAGAAACACAGTGTGCTTAGCGATCAGAGCGCACACAGTGATCTGACAAATACCCAAAAATACAAGAACGAGCTCTGAGACGTGGAAACTCTGTAGACTGCACACCTGATCCTATCCTAAACACAACTAAAAGCGGCTGTGGATTGCGCCTAACAACTACCTAGGCAACTCGGCACAGCCTAAGAAACTAGCTAGCCTGAAGATAGAAAAATAGGCCTGACTTGCCCCAGAGAAATTCCCCAAAGGAAAAGGCAGCCCCCCACATATAATGACTGTGAGTAAGATGAAAAGACAAAACGTAGGGATGAAATAGATTCAGCAAAGTGGGGCCCGATATTCTAGGACAGAGCGAGGACAGTAAAGCGAACTTTGCAGTCTACAAAAAACCCTAAAGCAAAACCACGCAAAGGGGGCAAAAAAAACCCACCGTGCCGAACTAACGGCACGGCGGTACACCCTTTGCGTCTCAGAGCTTCCAGCAAAACAAAAGACAAGCTGGACAGAAAAAAAGCAACAAAAAAGCAAAAGGCACTTAGCTATACAGAGCAGCAGGTCACAGGAACAATCAGGAGAAGCTCAGATCCAACACTGAAACATTGACAAGGAGCAAGGATAGCAGCATCAGGCGGAGTTAAGTAATGAAGCAGTTAACGAGCTCACCAGAACACCTGAGGGAGGAAGCTCAGAAGCTGCAGTACCACTTGTGACCACAGGAGTGAATTCAGCCACAGAATTCACAACAGTACCCCCCCCTTGAGGAGGGGTCACCGAACCCTCACCAGAGCCCCCAGGCCGACCAGGATGAGCCGCATGAAAGGCACGAACAAGATCGGAAGCATGAACATCAGAGGCAAAAACCCAGGAATTATCTTCCTGAGCATAACCCTTCCATTTAACCAGATACTGGAGTTTCCGTCTAGAAACACGAGAATCCAAAATCTTCTCCACAATATACTCCAATTCCCCCTCCACCAAAACCGGGGCAGGAGGCTCAACAGATGGAACCATAGGTGCCACGTATCTCCGCAACAACGACCTATGGAATACATTATGTATGGAAAAGGAGTCTGGGAGGGTCAAACGAAAAGACACAGGATTGAGAACCTCAGAAATCCTATACGGACCAATAAAACGAGGCTTAAATTTAGGAGAGGAAACCTTCATAGGAATATGACGAGAAGATAACCAAACCAGATCCCCAACACGAAGTCGGGGACCCACACGGCGTCTGCGATTAGCGAAAAGTTGAGCTTTCTCCTGGGACAAGATCAAATTGTCCACTACCTGAGTCCAGATCTGCTGCAACCTATCCACCACAGAATCCACACCAGGACAGTCCGAAGACTCAACCTGTCCTGAAGAGAAACGAGGATGAAACCCAGAATTGCAAAAAAATGGAGAAACCAAGGTAGCCGAGCTGGCCCGATTATTAAGGGCGAACTCAGCCAACGGCAAAAAGGACACCCAATCATCCTGGTCTGCAGAAACAAAACATCTCAGATATGTTTCCAAGGTCTGATTGGTTCGTTCAGTCTGGCCATTAGACTGAGGATGGAAAGCCGAGGAAAAGGATAGGTCAATGCCCATCCTACCACAAAAAGCTCGCCAAAACCTTGAAACAAACTGGGAACCTCTGTCAGAAACAATATTCTCAGGAATGCCATGCAACCGAACCACATGCTGAAAGAACAAAGGTACCAAATCAGAGGAGGAAGGCAATTTAGCCAAGGGCACCAGATGGACCATTTTAGAAAAGCGATCACAGACCACCCAAATGACTGACATCTTTTGAGAAACGGGAAGGTCAGAAATGAAATCCATCGAAATATGTGTCCAAGGCCTCTTTGGGACCGGCAAGGGCAAAAGCAACCCACTGGCACGAGAACAGCAGGGCTTAGCCCTAGCACAAATCCCACAGGACTGCACAAAAGTACGTACATCCCGTGACAGAGATGGCCACCAGAAGGATCTAGCCACTAACTCTCTGGTACCAAAGATTCCAGGATGACCAGCCAACACCGAACAATGAAGTTCAGAGATAAGTTTATTAGTCCACCTATCAGGGACGAACAGTTTCTCTGCTGGACAACGATCAGGTTTATTCGCCTGAAATTTTTGCAGCACCCGCCGCAAATCAGGGGAGATGGCAGACACAATGACTCCTTCCTTGAGGATACCCGCTGGCTCAGATAAACCCGGAGAGTCGGGCACAAAACTCCTAGACAGAGCATCCGCCTTCACATTTTTAGAGCCCGGAAGGTACGAAATCACAAAGTCGAAGCGGGCAAAAAATAACGACCAACGGGCCTGTCTAGGATTCAAGCGCCTGGCAGACTCGAGATAAGTCAAGTTCTTATGATCAGTCAATACCACCACGCGATGCTTAGCTCCTTCAAGCCAATGACGCCACTCCTCGAATGCCCACTTCATGGCCAGCAACTCTCGATTGCCCACATCATAATTACGCTCAGCGGGCGAAAACTTCCTGGAAAAGAAAGCACATGGTTTCATCACTGAGCAATCAGAACCTCTCTGTGACAAAACCGCCCCTGCTCCAATCTCAGAAGCATCAACCTCGACCTGGAACGGAAGAGAAACATCTGGCTGACACAACACAGGGGCAGAACAAAAACGACGCTTCAACTCCTGAAAAGCTTCCACAGCAGCAGAAGACCAATTAACCAAATCAGCACCCTTCTTGGTCAAATCGGTCAATGGTTTGGCAATGCTAGAAAAATTACAGATGAAGCGACGATAAAAATTAGCAAAGCCCAGGAACTTTTGCAGACTTTTCAGAGATGTCGGCTGAATCCAATCCTGGATGGCTTGGACCTTAACTGGATCCATCTCGATAGTAGAAGGGGTAAAGATGAACCCCAAAAATGAAACTTTCTGCACACCGAAGAGACACTTTGATCCCTTCACAAACAAAGAGTTAGCACGCAGGACCTGAAAAACCATTCTGACCTGCTTCACATGAGACTCCCAATCATCTGAGAAGATCAAAATGTCATCCAAGTAAACAATCAGGAATTTATCCAGATACTCACGGAAGATGTCATGCATAAAAGACTGAAACACAGATGGAGCATTGGCAAGTCCGAACGGCATCACTAGATACTCAAAATGACCCTCGGGCGTATTGAATGCAGTTTTCCATTCATCTCCTTGCCTGATTCTCACCAGATTATACGCACCACGAAGATCTATCTTAGTGAACCAACTAGCCCCCTTAATCCGAGCAAACAAGTAAGATAACAATGGCAAGGGATACTGAAATTTAACAGTGATCTTATTAAGAAGGCGGTAATCAATACACGGTCTCAGCGAACCATCCTTCTTGGCTACAAAGAAGAACCCTGCTCCCAGTGGTGATGACGATGGGCGAATATGTCCCTTCTCCAGGGATTCCTTCACATAACTGCGCATAGCGGCGTGTTCGGACACGGATAAATTAAATAATCGACCTTTAGGGAATTTACTACCAGGAATCAAATTGATAGCACAATCACAATCCCTATGCGGAGGTAGAGCATCGGACTTGGGCTCTTCAAATACATCCTGATAATCAGACAAGAACTCTGGGACCTCAGAAGGGGTGGATGACGAAATCGACAAAAATGGAACATCACCATGTACCCCCTGACAACCCCAGCTGGATACCGACATGGAATTCCAATCCAATACTGGATTATGGGTTTGTAGCCATGGCAACCCCAACACGACCACATCATGCAGATTATGCAACACCAGAAAGCGAATAACTTCCTGATGTGCAGGAGCCATGCACATGGTCAGCTGGGCCCAGTATTGAGGTTTATTCTTGGCCAAAGGTGTAGCATCAATTCCTCTCAATGGAATAGGACACCGCAAAGGCTCCAAGAAAAACCCACAACGTTTAGCATAATCCAAATCCATCAGATTCAGGGCAGCGCCCGAATCCACAAACGCCATGACAGAAAACGACGACAAAGAGCATATCAAGGTAATGGACAGAAGGAATTTGGACTGTACAGTACCAATGACGGCAGACCTAGCGGACCGCTTAGTGCGCTTAGGACAATCAGAAATAGCATGAGTGGAATCACCACAGTAGAAACACAGACCATTCAGACGTCTGTATTCCTGCCGTACAACTCTAGTCATAGTCCTATCGCACTGCATAGGCTCATCGTACAGCAATCCGAGCGCCAGGAAAAACGCATCGACACTACTCAATGCAGGGTCTCCTGGCGCAAGAGAAAATGCCCAGTCTTGAGGGTCGCCGCGCAAAAAAGAAATAATAATCAAAACCTGTTGAATAGGATTACCAGAAGAATGAGGTTTCAAGGCCAGAAATAGCTTACAATTATTTTTGAAACTTAGAAACTTAGTTCTATCTCCAAAAAACAAATCAGGAATAGGAATTCTTGGTTCTAACATAGATTTCTGATCAATAGTATCTTGAATTTTTTGTACATTTATAACGAGATTATCCATTGAAGAGCACAGACCCTGAATATCCATGTCCACACCTGTGTCCAGAATCACCCAAATGTCTAGGGGAAAAAAAAAAGTGAACACAGAGCAGAAAGAAAAAAAAGAAAAAAAAAAAAAATGATGTCAGAACTTTTTCTTTCCCTCTATTGAGAATCATTAGTTTGGCTCCTTGTACTGTTATGTTTGCTAATGACAGGTGTTATGAAAGCAATCCAGAAACACAGTGTGCTTAGCGATCAGAGCGCACACAGTGATCTGACAAATACCCAAAAATACAAGAACGAGCTCTGAGACGTGGAAACTCTGTAGACTGCACACCTGATCCTATCCTAAACACAACTAAAAGCGGCTGTGGATTGCGCCTAACAACTACCTAGGCAACTCGGCACAGCCTAAGAAACTAGCTAGCCTGAAGATAGAAAAATAGGCCTGACTTGCCCCAGAGAAATTCCCCAAAGGAAAAGGCAGCCCCCCACATATAATGACTGTGAGTAAGATGAAAAGACAAAACGTAGGGATGAAATAGATTCAGCAAAGTGGGGCCCGATATTCTAGGACAGAGCGAGGACAGTAAAGCGAACTTTGCAGTCTACAAAAAACCCTAAAGCAAAACCACGCAAAGGGGGCAAAAAAAACCCACCGTGCCGAACTAACGGCACGGCGGTACACCCTTTGCGTCTCAGAGCTTCCAGCAAAACAAAAGACAAGCTGGACAGAAAAAAAGCAACAAAAAAGCAAAAGGCACTTAGCTATACAGAGCAGCAGGTCACAGGAACAATCAGGAGAAGCTCAGATCCAACACTGAAACATTGACAAGGAGCAAGGATAGCAGCATCAGGCGGAGTTAAGTAATGAAGCAGTTAACGAGCTCACCAGAACACCTGAGGGAGGAAGCTCAGAAGCTGCAGTACCACTTGTGACCACAGGAGTGAATTCAGCCACAGAATTCACAACAGATATCCTCATACCCCTTGTGAGACCATATGCTGGTGTGGTTGGCCCTTGGTTCCTCCTTATGCAGGACAATGCCAGACCTCATGTGGCTGGAGTGTGTCAGCAGTTCCTGCAAGATGAAGACATTGAAGCTATGGACTGGCTCGCCCATTCCCCAGACCTGAATCTGATTGAACGTATCTGGGACATCATGCCTCGCTCCATCCACCAACATCACGTTGCACCACAGACTGTCCAGGGGTTGGCGGATGCTTTAGTCCAGGTCTGGGAGGAGATCCATCAGGAGACCATCCGCCGCCTCATCAGGAGCATGCCTAGGCATTGTATGGAGGTCAAACAGGCATGTGGAGGCCACACACAAACTACTGAGCATCATTTCCTTGTTTTGAGGCATTTCCACTGAAGTTGGACCAGCCTGCAATTTGATTTTCCACTTTGATTTTGAGTATGGTTCCAAATCCAGGCCTCCATTGGTTAATAAATTTGAATATTCCATTGATGATTTTTGCGTAATTTTGTTATCAACACATTCAACTTTGTACAGAACAAAGTATTCAATGAGAATATTTCATTCATTCAGATCTAGGATGTGTTATTTGAGTGTTCCCTGTTCCCTTTATGTTTTTGAGCAGTGTATGTATGTGTGTATATATATATATATATATATATATATATATATATATATATATATATCGAGATAGCGCTCCCTGAGTGTGTTGGGGGACACTCGCTTGGCAACGGGATTAAAGCACTCAGGCACGGTTTGTCACATAAACAGTGTCACGCTCATGCCCTGACTTGTGGGCGTGAGCCAGGGGGTTTGTGGCCCCACTGTGCCATGAACCAGACTTCCCTGGAAGGGGCGTGACTATGACAGCTGCCTTGGTCTTCTCTGGAGCCTCTGATGGTGAGTTCAGACTTGTGCGGCAGGCAGCTGCTTGGTGCTACTCCAGGGTGGTGTCTGGCTGTGTCTGCTGATCCCACTTGGAGAACAGGAACTCTAGGACAGGTGCGGGCATCAGGCAGGACTAGCAGATAAGCACGGATGAAACTCAGACGAGTAGGCTGGCACGGCTGAGACACAGGGCTGGCAGAGACACAGGACTGGCAGGAATGGCAGAGACACAGGGCCGGCAGAAACGGCAGAGACACATGGCTTGCAGGCACGACAGAGATACAGGGCTGGCAGGCACGGCAGAGACACAGGGCTGGCAGGCACGGCAGAGACACAGGGCTGGCAGGCACGGCAGAGACACAGGGCTGGCAGGCACGGCAGAGACACAGGGCTGGCAGGCACGGCAGAGACACAGGGCTGGCAGGCACGGCAGAGACACAGGGCTGGCAGGCACGGCAGAGACACAGGGCTGGCAGGCACGGCAGAGACACAGGGCAGGCAGGCACGGCTGAGACACAGGGCAGGCACGGCTGAGACACAGGGCAGGTTGTGTATTAAGGAACAGGTAGGGACCTGTTCACACAGGAGGTGCAGGTAAGGAAACAAGCAGGAAGGAATGAAGAGTGAAGGAACAGGATGGGACCTGCTCAAACAGGAAGAGATCAGCAAGGCTGCGGATAGGAGCGGTAGAGCAGCAACAGAAGGAAAGCAGAGCAGAACCACAAGGAATGCGGAGAGGAGCTGCAGCAAGAGATTTCTGCAGCAGCAGAAGCTAAGCAGAGCAGAACCGCAAGGAATGCGGAGAGGAGCTGCAGCAAGAGATTTCTGCAGCAGCAGGAGCAGAGCAGAGTAGAACGGAGCAGAACCGCAGGAGTGCGGAGCAGAGGTAAAGCTGCAAGAGAGCAGAGCACAGGCAAAGCCACAAGCGACACAAGAGTGTAGAGCATAAGCAAACAGAGAGGACACAAGGAAAGACACAGCAGGGAAAGAAGCCACAGACAAGGAGATAGAGGAAGGACAAAGTTCAGACAAGGTAATGGAACAAGACAAGGTACAAGAACAAAGACACAGGGACCAGGATTTTCTGCCTCCTGGAGGGCGGACAACAAGATCAAGGCAAGGCTAGAACAGAAACACTGAGACCAGGATATACAGCTTCCTGGAGCGCAGACAGACAAGATCAAGGCAAGGCAAGGAGAAAAGCCTCCAGAGGAGGAACACAGAGCAGGGCCTGGCAGTTCAGAAGCTAAACACTAACTGAGTTTAGACATTGCACAGGCCCAGTCCACAGGGTGAAGCTGCCCTAAATACTGGAGGCCTCTTGGTACTTGGTCAGGAACACATTAGACAGGTGCGCCCTGATTCCATAAGAACCAGAGAGTTCTGGCGCCACCCCCCTATGCACACAGCCAGGAAGCAAGCAGAGAGCAGGCAGAAAGCAAGAGACACATAGCATGGAGCCAGCAGCAGACAGAGACCACAACATGACCTGGAGCAGTGGGTAAGATTGTGTGTGAGGGATGGGAGGCCATGCAGTGATGCTGGCAGAGTTGTTACAAACAGTATATCCGGTTTATTTTGGCATCATAAACCGCACCATGAAAAGTTCATTATCTATATATCAATGGAACACAATAACCACCGACAGTCTGTTCCAATGGCAGATACTTCTCTGCCCATAACCCCCTTTATCTGGAGTTACCTTCCTGGAGCTCCTGCTTCACACTCTGACTCCTTGTCAGTCCTTGTTCCCAGGGAAGCTGCCTAACTGGGATCACCATCCCGGATGATGCCTTGCTCACCAGGCCACACTACAGTCTCAGACCCACAGAAGGATGGTAGCTTCCCCATCGCAGTGCCGTCACAGACTCTGCACATACGGCCTCTCCATTTGCTATTCAGGAAGACTAGTCGTAGGAACTCCCAACACACAGGCTTTCAGTCCATGGCCTCAACATGTGCTTCCAGGAATCTAGTCCACTCCAGGACATTCCAACACACAGGCCATCAAGGAACTCACACTCTGACCATTCAGGTCCATACACTCTGAACATGTGACCCAAACCCTGGTCACATTATGTGCCTGTAACCACCCCCATAGGTGGGAGGTGTGTGTGGTTAGTCAGTCCCGCCGAGTTCTCCAACTATGCCTGTAAGCCCCCTTATAACAAAACAAACACTTGTGGAACTACAAGTTCCAGAACAACAACATTTTGGGCTTACAGCGCAGAGGACAACCTCTGTCTCTCCGATACATACCGGCTATTCACAATGTCGCCAGTCACTGTATCACAATATATATATATATCTATTTGGGTGACTATTTATTAGAATTATATAACATGGTTCTGTGTTTATATAACCCCCTACTTTTTGATCCTATAGCTACTGACTAGGTCACCAATCTCAAATTCGGCACGAACGTAGCACATTCGGATTCGTGTTTGCTTTCACGAGCATTTTTACTCAAAGTTGGCGAAAGTCGGTCACAGTTCGTTAAATCATCGCATTTCCACTAATCATTTTGTATTATTTTGGCTAGGATAGTTCTGATGTATGATAAGGGGAGGGGACAGGGGGATGTGTTTGATGAGGGGAGGTGGTGTGGAGAGATTAGAAGAGCATCTGAGGAGATTACAGGAGCGGCGCCTGCTTTTTTTCCCCCCTTAACTTTAGATGTGTGTTGATTCCAGCAACCAATTAGAGCACAGAAACCATCCACAACGTCATGACACAAGGTCTTCTGTGATTAGCTGCCGAAGTCACATCTCCCTGGCCATATAAAAAGCGGATATCTTGTTTTGCTGGCACCATTTTCTCAGTGTCACAGTGCAGAAAGGCTGCTCCTGCACTACTGCTGGTGGTAAAACTTAACTTATCCTGTTTGAAATCGATCTTCCAGCTTCGAAGTAGCAAAAACTGTGTGGCAGTCTCCGGAAGCCCCATTTGCTTCTCCAAATCGTTTGTGCTAAAAATGTGTTTCAGTGGCAAATAAAAAGGCCACATTTCCACAGAAAAATTGTTAGGAATAATATTGCGGTGCAGCCTAGAGGGCCAATTAACTACTCCAAATCATTTGTGATAAAACTGTGCTTCAGTGACAAACCAGAAGTCTACATTTGAAAATATACATTTCTTGTGCTAATACCGTTGTCCTGAAACAATGCCACATTTTGACAGAATAATATGTTGTGCTGGTAATATTTTGGTCTAAGCAGGAGTCTACATTTCAAAATATAAATTCTTTGTGGTGATATTGTGGTCCAGAAGTAATGCCACATTTCTCCAGAAAAATATTTTGTGCTGGTAATATTTTTTGCCATGCATGTGCAGTGCCCCAGGGTCCTGGTCGTTGCAGTAATGTCGCTCTTCCACCAGACGGAGTGGTGTTACGTCTGAAAACAATAAAGGAGATCACCCTACCAGGTATCACAAACCGCACAACACACTACACACTTCAGGCCGTCAGGGGGAGCCATGCTTCTATCTATTAGGGCACTCCTCACAACTAGGAAAAACTGGTAGTCTGGATAGGAAGAAAGGAGAAGCTAGCTAGAGGGAGAGGGAGCCAGATGCAGACTGAGGTCTGCAGAGGACGAGGGTCCATGGAGCTGCGCCTGCCCCATGTGCGGCAGCATCCTAAGAAAGAGACATCAGAAGGGAATTGTCTTGTAGTGAGTGAGAAACAAAGTCATAGCAAAAGGAGAGGAAACCAGAAGGAGTTCTGCCCTGTAAAAGGCTGCCTCCTTTCTGAGGCGCAGAAGCCGGTAGCCAGAACACCGAGGGAGTAAGGATCTCTACGCTTTACTTCAGAGACTGGCAGGACAGTTAATTCCATGTTGGCGGCCTGACCTTATACCCAGGAGGCACGGTGGAAACTTGTGGGGGCTGGGGCATGATAGAGTCCCTGTAAAAAGCCTCAGGCCATCAGTCATATGGGTTTGTCCTATTCTATCCATCAGGGGGACAGAGAGAACGAGACGTTACATCTACAATAGCTGTGAGGACCTCACCGAGAAGCTCAGCAGGGGAGGCGCTAGAGGAAGGCTACTGATTTCCACCTGGATAAGGGGACTCTGGATTTGCTTTCAGACCGGCTGGACTCTGCCTACCCTGTGATCCGGTGCTCTGGACTGTGGACACTGAAGCCTCCAGTAAAGGTAAAGGTAAAGAGACTGCAACCTTGTGTCCTCATTCTTTACTGCGCCTCTCACCAGCCACCATCTATACACTGGGAAGCACTGGGGACATACTTCACCTGTGGGAAGGTATACCAACTAGCTGCCATAACATCACCCCAGCGGACCCCTAAGCAGCGTCGGTCACCCTGATCGAATACCACAAGTGGCGTCACGAACATTATCCCTTTAAAGACCTTTCCCCCAATTTACAATGGATGCCCCTAGGGCCACAGACCGGGTCAGCCACCGTGACATCCCCCTCGAGAACTGAAGGGCCCGGCTCCGAGTACCCCACTGCCCTACTGGGGGCGATCCACATGAGTCCACATTTGAGTATACAAATTTTGTGCTAATGCAGCGCCCCAGGGTCCTGGTCATTGCAGTAATGTCGCTCTTCCACCAGGGGGAGTGATGTTACGTCTGAAGGCAATAAAGGAGATCACTTTACCAGGTATCACAAACCACACAACACACTTCACACTCCAGTCCACCAGGAGGAGCTATGCTCCTATTTAGTAGGGCACTCTTCACAATTAGGAAAAAATGGTGGTCTGGATAGGAAGTAAGGCATTTTAGGCAGAAGCGAGCTGGGCTTCACCCAGTGAGCTGCTATCTGAGCTCCACTCAGGTAGTGGGTCCCTGACAGGAGTGGGATCCCAAAAAGTAAAAGAAGGAGCAGCATCCATTCCAGGTGAAAAGTGTTCATGAAAAATCTTTATTCTGCCATCACAGGAATACAACGTTTTGGCCGGAGTGGCCTTTGTCAAGTATGTCATACTTGACAAAGGCCACTCCGGCCGAAACGTATTTACTTTTGTGACTATTGGTCCAGTTGGATCCTTGGACTTTGGAGCGTGCAACCTTCATCTGAGTGCTGTTGGTTGATTGCCTTATAGGAGTGGGATCCTGTCAGAGTCCTAGACAGAAGGCCACGGAGCTGCGTCGGCCTGACGTGTGGCAGCATCCTAAGAAAGAGACATTGAAAGAGAATTGTGTTGCAGAGTATGAGAAACGAAGTCATAGCAAAAGGAGAGGAAACCAGAAGGAGTTCTGCCCTGTAAAAGGCTGCCTCCTTTCTGAGGCGCAGGATCCGGTAGCCGAAACACCGAGGGAGTCATCGTCTCCAAGCCTGGATCCAGAGACCGGCAGGACAGCTAATTCCATATTAGTTGCCTGACCTTTACCCAGGAGGCACGGTGGCAACTGTGGAGGCCGGGGTATCCTAGAGCTCCTGTAAAAAGCCTCAGGCCATCAGTCATACGGGTTGTTCCTATCCATCTGGGGGACAGAGAGAAAGACATAACATCTAGAACACCACTAACAGTTGTGAGGACCTTATGAGAAGCACAGAAGTAAGGTACTACAACATCCAGGGGCTAGAGGAAGGCTACTGATTTCCACCTGGATAAGGGAACTCTGGAATTGCCTTCAGACCGGCCGGACTCTGCCTGCCCTGTGATCTGGTGCTCTGGACTGTGGATGCTGAAGTAAAAAGGTAAAGAGACTGCACCCTTGTGTCCTCGTTCTTCACTGCGCCTCACACCATCCACCATCTACACCTCTGGGAAGCCCTGGGGATACACTTCAACTGTGGGAAGGTATACCATCTAGCTGCCATCGCATCACCCCAGCGGACCCCTAAGCAGCGTCGGTCACCCTGACCGAATACCACAGGTGGCGTCATGAACATTTCCCCTTTAAAGACCTTTCCCCCTTTTAACAACGGACCTCTCGAGGGCCACGGACCGGGTCAGCCACCGTGACATCCCCTTTTGAGAACCGAAGGGCCCGGTACCAAGTATCCCCTAGCCCTCGGGGGCTCCACTTCTCATCTCTCATATCATCCCTGTTTCACAACACTAAACAGCTATTCAGTACTTTCAATTCTCTCCTCATCTGCCAGCTCTCCCTCCCTATCCTCTCATCTCAGCTGACGACTTTGCCTCATTCTTTAAGCAAAAGATTGACAACAAAAGGCAAAGCTTTTGCCTGAAGTCCCCACAACCTCTCCTCATAACTACTCAACTCTCCTCCTCCAAAACCAACTTCACCATCACAGAAGATCAACTTTCCTCTTTCTTTTTCTCCAAATTACTTCTCACCACCTGTGAACTTGACCCAGTACCGTCTCATTTCATTCCAAACCTTACAACAGTCTTCATCCCAAAACTAACCCATCACTTCAACCTGTCACTAACAACTGTTGTCTTCCCCTCCTGCTTCAGACATACCTTGATCAAACCCATCCTCAAAAAGTCCTCCCTCGACCCATCCTTTGTGAATAGCTATCGCCCCATATCACTCCTCGCCAGAGACGGACTACACCTCAACAAACCTGGGAAACACACATTCGCCAGAAGACTCGCTACACTCATCAGGAGGGCGTTAAACTAGAAGAAGAGGGGACGGGAAGAAAAACATTAGACTCGAACAAAGACGACCCAGGAAAACATACTCAGAAGGGAGGTAAGAACATTTCTAAAACAATCCACAGTGAGGAGATTGGAACAAAACAAAATCCTCTAAACTGCATGCTCGCAAACGCCAGAAGCCTGACAAACAAGATGGAAGAACTAGAAGCAGAAATATCTACAGGTACCTTTGACATAGTGGGAATAACCGAGACATGGTTAGATGAAAGCTATGACTGGGCAGTTAACTTACAGGGTTACAGTCTGTTTAGAAAGGATCGTAAAAATCGGAGAGGAGGAGGGGTTTGTCTCTATGTAAAATCTTGTCTAAAGTCCACTTTAAGGGAGGATATTAGCGAAGGGAATGAGGATGTCGAGTCCATATGGGTTGAAATTCATGGAGGGAAAAATGGTAACAAAATTCTCATTGGGGTCTGTTACAAACCCCCAAATATAACAGAAACCATGGAAAGTCTACTTCTAAAGCAGATAGATGAAGCTGCAACCCATAATGAGGTCCTGGTTATGGGGGACTTTAACTACCCGGATATTAACTGGGAAACAGAAACCTGTGAAACCCATAAAGGCAACAGGTTTCTGCTAATAACCAAGAAAAATTATCTTTCACAATTGGTGCAGAATCCAACCAGAGGAGCAGCACTTTTAGACCTAATACTATCTAATAGACCTGACAGAATAACAAATCTGCAGGTGGTTGGGCATTTAGGAAATAGCGACCACAATATTGTGCAGTTTCACCTGTCTTTCACTAGGGGGACTTGTCAGGGAGTCACAAAAACATTGAACTTTAGGAAGGCAAAGTTTGAACAGCTTAGAGATGCCCTTAATCTGGTAGACTGGGACAATATCCTCAGAAATGAGAATACAGATAATAAATGGGAAATGTTTAAGAACATCCTAAATAGGCAGTGTAAGCGGTTTATACCTTGTGGGAATAAAAGGACTAGAAATAGGAAAAACCCAATGTGGCTAAACAAAGAAGTAAGGCAGGCAATTAACAGTAAAAAGAAAGCATTTGCACTACTAAAGCAGGATGGCACCACTGAAGCTCTAAAAAACTATAGGGAGAAAAATACTTTATCTAAAAAACTAATTAAAGCTGCCAAAAAGGAAACAGAGAAGCACATTGCTAAGGAGAGTAAAACTAATCCCAAACTGTTCTTCAACTATATCAATAGTAAAAGAATAAAAACTGAAAATGTAGGCCCCTTAAAAAATAGTGAGGAAAGAATGGTTGTAGATGACGAGGAAAAAGCTAACATATTAAACACCTTCTTCTCCACAGTATTCACGGTGGAAAAAGAAATGCTAGGTGAAATCCCAAGAAACAATGAAAACCCTATATTAAGAGTCACCAATCTAACCCAAGAAGAGGTGCGAAACCGGCTAAATAAGATTAAAATAGATAAATCTCCAGGTCCGGATGGCATACACCCACGAGTACTAAGAGAACTAAGTAATGTAATAGATAAACCATTATTTCTTATTTTTAGGGACTCTATAGCGACAGGGTCTGTTCCGCAGGACTGGCGCATAGCAAATGTGGTGCCAATATTCAAAAAGGGCTCTAAAAGTGAACCTGGAAATTATAGGCCAGTAAGTCTAACCTCTATTGTTGGTAAAATATTTGAAGGGTTTCTGAGGGATGTTATTCTGGATTATCTCAATGAGAATAACTGTTTAACTCCATATCAGCATGGGTTTATGAGAAATCGCTCCTGTCAAACCAATCTAATCAGTTTTTATGAAGAGGTAAGCTATAGACTGGACCACGGTGAGTCATTGGACGTGGTATATCTCGATTTTTCCAAAGCGTTTGATACCGTGCCGCACAAGAGGTTGGTACACAAAATGAGAATGCTTGGTCTGGGGGAAAATGTGTGTAAATGGGTTAGTAACTGGCTTAGTGATAGAAAGCAGAGGGTGGTTATAAATGGTATAGTCTCTAACTGGGTCGCTGTGACCAGTGGGGTACCGCAGGGGTCAGTATTGGGACCTGTTCTCTTCAACATATTCATTAATGATCTGGTAGAAGGTTTACACAGTAAAATATCGATATTTGCAGATGATACAAAACTATGTAAAGCAGTTAATACAAGAGAAGATAGTATTCTGCTACAGATGGATCTGGATAAGTTGGAAACTTGGGCTGAAAGGTGGCAGATGAGGTTTAACAATGATAAATGTAAGGTTATACACATGGGAAGAAGGAATCAATATCACCATTACACACTGAATGGGAAACCACTGGGTAAATCTGACAGGGAGAAGGACTTGGGGATCCTAGTTAATGATAAACTTACCTGGAGCAGCCAGTGCCAGGCAGCAGCTGCCAAGGCAAACAGGATCATGGGGTGCATTAAAAGAGGTCTGGATACACATGATGAGAGCATTATACTGCCTCTGTACAAATCCCTAGTTAGACCGCACATGGAGTACTGTGTCCAGTTTTGGGCACCGGTGCTCAGGAAGGATATAATGGAACTAGAGAGAGTACAAAGGAGGGCAACAAAATTAATAAAGGGGATGGGAGAACTACAATACCCAGATAGATTAGCGAAATTAGGATTATTTAGTCTAGAAAAAAGACGACTGAGGGGCGATCTAATAACCATGTATAAGTATATAAGGGGACAATATAAATATCTCGCTGAGGATCTGTTTATACCAAGGAAGGTGACGGGCACAAGGGGGCATTCTTTGCGTCTGGAGGAGAGAAGGTTTTTCCACCAACATAGAAGAGGATTCTTTACTGTTAGGGCAGTGAGAATCTGGAATTGCTTGCCTGAGGAGGTGGTGATGGCGAACTCAGTCGAGGGGTTCAAGAGAGGCCTGGATGTCTTCCTGGAGCAGAACAATATTGTATCATACAATTATTAGGTTCTGTAGAAGGACGTAGATCTGGGGATTTATTATGATGGAATATAGGCTGAACTGGATGGACAAATGTCTTTTTTCGGCCTTACTAACTATGTTACTATGTTACTATGTTACTTCTCCTCTATGCCTCAAAACTAGTGGAACAACACGTCAATTTTGAACTGTCCTCAAATCTATCCTCCTGCATCCTCTTTGACCACTTACAATCTGGCTTCTGACAGCACCATTCAACTGAAACTGCTCTGACTACAGTCAACAATGACCTACTAACCAACAAATCCAAGCGACACTACTTTGTCCTACTCCTGGACCTGTCATGTGCTTTCGACACAGTGAACCATTCCCTCTTACTACAGACTCTCTCATCTCTTGGCATCACAGACTTGGCCCTATCTTGGATCTCCTCATACCTATCAGACAGGACATTCAGTGTCTCCCACTCACGCACCGACTCCTCATCTCTCCCATCATCTATCAGTGCCCCCCCAAGGTTCAGTTTTAGGACCCCTGCTCTATTCCATCTACACCTTCGGCCTCGGAAAGCTCATCATGGAGCCTCACGGCTTTCAGTATCACCTCTATGCTGATGACACAAAAATCTACCTCTCTGGACCTGATATCACCTCCTTACAGAATCCCACAATGTCAGTCCTCTATTTCATCTTTCTTTTCTGCTAGGTTTCTAAAATGTAACATGGATATAACCGAATTCATCATCTTTCCACCATCTCATTCAATCCCCCTCAACTAACCTATCCATCAAAATCAATGGCTTGTCTCTGATCTCTCCTTCAAATCTGAGATCCAAGCGCTTTTCCCTTTCTGCAGACTCCAACTTAAAAATATCTCCGGATATTGCTAACACTCAATGTTCTCTATTCGCCCCTTTTTTCCTTCCCCCTCTCATGAACCCAAACATATTTGAGTAAAAATTGTTATATATTGGATTTATATAACTCACGTCAAGGATATTGTATCTTTTTTTCCTTAATCTGTCATATATTTCCCCCTGCAAGGGGGTCCTTGAACTTTATAACCTATGTTATTCATGTTTAGTGATTTTTCCTGAAATAAAAATTGTTGAAACTAGAAATATCTCCCGAATCCGCAGATTCCTCAACTATGAATCTGCAAAAACACTAGTGCCTGTCTTCATCATCTCCCGCCTCGACTACTGCAACCTCCTGTTCTGTTGCCTCAATTTTAACACTATCGCACTCATGCAATCCATCCTAAACTTTGCTGCCTGACTAATCACCTTTCATCCCTCTATTCCCCGCTTTCTCCCATTTGTCAATCCCTGCACTGGCTCCCCATTGCCCAGAGACTCTGGTTCTGAACCTTAAGTTTAGCATACAAAGCGATCCAAAACCTGTCTCCTCCATACATCTGTGACCTAGTCTCCTGGTACTTACCTGCATGCAACCTCCGATCATCACAAGATCTCCTTCTCTACTCTCCTTTTATCTTCTCTTCCCACAATCGCATACTAGACTTCTCCAATAGATACACTCTACTCTGGAACTGTGTCCCTCAACATATCATACTCTCGCCTACCAAGGATATGTTCAAAAGAAAGCTGAAGAAATACCACTTCCAACAAGCATACAACCTACACTAACCATCGCTCCACAATACAGCTGCGCAAGAAGCTCTGCCCTCACCTATTGTATCCTCACCCATCCTTTGTAGACTGTGATCCCTCATGGGCAGGGTCCTCTCTCCTCCAGTAGCAGTCAGTAACTTGTAATGTTTAACCCCTTAGCGACCGCCGATACGCCTTTTAACGGCGGCCGCTAAGGGTACTTAAACCACAGTGCCGTTAATTAACGGCGCTGTGGAAAAAGTGAATAGCGCCCCCCAGAGTCGGATTTTCTCTGGGGTCTCGGCTGCCGGGGGTAGCCGAGACCCCAGAGAACATGATTCGGGGGTTTTTAACCCACCCCGCATTTGCGATCGCCGGTAATTAACCGTTTACCGGTGATCGCAAAAAAAAACCGCGATTTCTTTTTAATTTCTCTGTCCTCCGATGTGATCGCACATCAGAGGACAGAGAAAAGGGGTCCCAGGTAGCCCCCCAATACTTACCTGTCTCCCCCGGTGCTCCTCGTGGCTCCCGGTGGGCGCCGCCATCTTCAAAATGGCGGGCGCATGCGCAGTGCGCCTGCCGGCCGGCCCCGGGACAATCTTTGGGGTCTCGGCTACCTTTGCGATCGCCAGTAATTAACTGTTTACCAGCGACCGCAAAAAAAAAAAAAAGCAAAGTGTAACTCTCTGTTCTCTGTCCTCTGATGTGATCGCACATCAGAGGACAGAGAATTGGGGGATTCGGGGACCCTATCATACTTACCAGTGTCCCTGGGTCCTCCTGCTGCTCCTCCTGGCCGCCGGCATCTTCTGGGGAAAAGAAAATGGCAATGCATCGGCCCGACATACCGACGCACGTTGTGAAAATTGTGCACAACATGGGCAGCGGATGTAGTTTTTCAACGCATCTGCTGCCCAATCTATGTCCTGGGGAGGATAGGGCGGCGTTACGGCCACGCATGCGCGGTCAGAAATGGCGGATGCGACGTACAAAAAAAGTTACATTGAACTTTTTTTGTGCTGACGGTCCATCAAAACACTGATCCAGTGCACGACGGACGCGACGTGTGGCCATCCGTCACGATCCGTCGGCAATACAAGTCTATGGGCAAAAAACGCATCCTGCGGGCACATTTGCAGGATCCGTTTCTTGCCCAAAACGACTGATTGCGACGGATGCCAAACGACGCAAGTGTGAAAGTAGCCTTAGGGCTAGGGTTAGGGTTGGGGCTAAAGTTAGGGTTAGAGTTGGGATTAGGGTTAGGGTTTGGATTAGGGTTAGTATTAGGGTTAGGGTTGGCATTAGGGTTACGCTTGGGATTAGGGTTAGGGTTGTGATTAGGGGTGTATTGGGATTAGGGTTAGGTTTGAGGTTAGGGTTGAGATTAGGATTAGGGGTGTGTTGGATTTAGGGTTTTGATTAGGGTTATGGTTAGGGTTGACATTAGGGTTGTTTTGGCGTAAGGGTTGTGATTATCGTTAGGGTTAGTGATTAGGATTATGGATCAGGTTCGGATTAGGATTAGGGGTGTGTTGGGGTTAGGGTTGGAGCTAGAATTGGGGGGTTTCCACTGTTTAGGTACATCAGGGGTTCTCCAAACACGACAGCCAATTTTGTGCTCAAAAAGTCAAATGGTGCTCCCTCCTTTCTGAGCTCTGCCGTACCAAACAGTGGGTTACCCCCACATATGGGGCATCAGCGTACTCGGGATAAATTGGACAACAACTTCTGGGGTCCAATTTCTCCTGTTACCCTTGTGAAAATAAAAACTTGGGGGCTACAAAATCTTTTTTGTGGAAAAAAAAATATTTTTTATTTTTATGACTCTGAATGCCCAAGTGCTTCACAGAAGTTTATAATGCAAAGTTCTCACCACACATCTATATAAGTTCCTTGGGGGGTCTAGTTTCCAAAACGGGGTCACTTGTGGGGGGTTACTACTGTTTAGGTACATCAGGGGCTCTGCAAACGCAACATAACGCCCACAGGCCATTCTATCTAAGTCTGCATTCCAAAACGGCGCTCCTTCCCTTCCGAGCTCTGCAGTGCGCCCAAACAGTGGTTTACCCCCACATATGGGGCATCAGCGTACTCAGGATAAATTGAACAACAACTTTAGTGGTCCAATGTCTCCTGTTACCCTTGTGAAAATAAAAACTTGGGGGCTACAAAATCTTTTTTGTGGAAAAAAAAATATTTTTTATTTTTATGACTCTGAATGCCCAAGTGCTTCACAGAAGTTTATAATGCAAAGTTCTCACCACACATCTATATAAGTTCCTTGGGGGGTCTAGTTTCCAAAATGGGGTCACATGTGGAGGGTTTCTACTGGTTAGGTACATCAGGGGCTCTGCAAACGCAACATAACGCCCGCAGACCATTCTATCAAAGTCTGCATTCCAAAACGGCGCTCCTTCCTTCCGAGCTCTGCCGTGCGCCCAAACAGTGGTTTACCCCCACATATGTGGTACCAGCATACTCAGGACAAATTGGACAACAACTTTTGGTGTCCAATTTCTCTTGTTACCCTTGTGAAAATAACAACTTGGGGGCTACAAAATCTTTTTTGTGGAAAAAAAAATATTTTTTATTTTTATGACTCTGAATGCCCAAGTGCTTCACAGAAGTTTATAATGCAAAGTTCTCACCACACATCTATATAAGTTCCTTGGGGGGTCTAGTTTCCAAAACGGGGTCACTTGTGGGGGGTTACTACTGTTTAGGTACATCAGGGGCTCTGCAAACGCAACATAACGCCCACAGGCCATTCTATCTAAGTCTGCATTCCAAAACGGCGCTCCTTCCCTTCCGAGCTCTGCAGTGCGCCCAAACAGTGGTTTACCCCCACATATGGGGCATCAGCGTACTCAGGATAAATTGAACAACAACTTTAGTGGTCCAATGTCTCCTGTTACCCTTGTGAAAATAAAAACTTGGGGGCTACAAAATCTTTTTTGTGGAAAAAAAAATATTTTTTATTTTTATGACTCTGAATGCCCAAGTGCTTCACAGAAGTTTATAATGCAAAGTTCTCACCACACATCTATATAAGTTCCTTGGGGGGTCTAGTTTCCAAAATGGGGTCACATGTGGAGGGTTTCTACTGGTTAGGTACATCAGGGGCTCTGCAAACGCAACATAACGCCCGCAGACCATTCTATCAAAGTCTGCATTCCAAAACGGCGCTCCTTCCTTCCGAGCTCTGCCGTGCGCCCAAACAGTGGTTTACCCCCACATATGTGGTACCAGCATACTCAGGACAAATTGGACAACAACTTTTGGTGTCCAATTTCTCTTGTTACCCTTGTGAAAATAACAACTTGGGGGCTAAAAAATCTTTTTTGTGGAAAAAAAAATATTTTTTATTTTCACGACAATGCATTCTAAACTTCTGTGAAGCACTTGAGCATTCAAAGTTCTCACCACACATCTAGATAAGTTCCTTAAGGGGTCTAGTTTCCAAAATGGTGTCACTTGTGGGGGGTTTCCACTGTTTAGGCACATCAGGGGCTCTGCAAACGCAACATGGCGTCCGATCTCAATTCCAGACAATTCTGCATTGAAAAAAAAAAACGGCACTCCTTCCCTTCCAAGTTCTGCGGTGCGCCCAAACAGTGGTTTACCCCCACATATTGGGTATCGACGTATTCAGGAGAAATCGCACAACAACTTTTGTGGTCTAATTTCTCCTGTTACCCTTGTGAAAATAAGAATTTGTGGGCGAAAAGATCATTTTTGTGTAAACAAAAGCGATTTTTTATTTTCACGGCTCTACGTTATAAACTTCCGTGAAGCACTTGTGGGTTCAAAGTGCTCACCACACATCTAGATAAGTTCCTTAAGGGGTCTAGTTTCCAAAATGGGGTCACTTGTGGGGAGTTTCCACTATTTAGGTACATCAGGGGCTCTCTAAACGTGACATGGCGTCCGATCTCAATTTCAGCCAATTCTGCATTGAAAAAGTCAAACGGCGCTCCTTCACTTCCAAGTTCTGCGGTGCGCCCAAAAAGTGGTTTACCCCCACATATGGGGTATTGGCGTATTCAGGAGAAATTGCATAACAAAATTTATGGTTACATTTCTGTTTTTACACATGTGAAAATAAAAAAAATGGTTCTGAATTAAGATGTTTGCAAAAAAAAGTTAAATGTTCATTTTTTCCTTCCACATTGTTTCAGTTCCTGTGAAGCATGTAAAGGGTTAGTAAACTTCTTGAATGTGGTTTTGAGAACCTTGAGGGGTGTAGTTTTTAGAATGGTGTCACACTTCGTTATTTTCTATCATATAGACTCCTCAAAATGACTTCAAATGTGATGTGGTCCCTAAAAAAAAATGGTGTTGTAAAAATGAGAAATTGCTGGTCAACTTTTAACCCTTATAACTCCCTAACAAAAAAAAATGTTGATTCCAAAATTGTGCTGATGTAAAGTAGACATGTGGGAAATGTTATTTATTAACTATTTTTCGTGACATATCTCTCTGATTTAAGGGCATAAAAATACAAAGTTTGAAAATTGCAAAATTTTAAAAATTTTCGCCATATTTCCGTTTTTTTCATAAATAATCGCAAGTAATATCGAAGAAATGTTACCACTAACATGAAGTACAATATGTCATGAAAAAACAATCTCAGAATCAGCGGGATCCGTTGAAGCATTCCAGAGTTATAACCTCATAAAGTGACAGTGGTCAGAATTGTAAAAATTGGCTCGGTCATTAAGTACCAAATTGGCTCTGTCACTAAGGGGTTAAGATTATTGTACTTGTTTTTATAATGTTTACCCTTTTCACATAAATGGCACTATAAGAATAAATAATAATAATAATAATACGGCTGTGCAGCTGCCAAAGAAAATGAGTCGAGTAGACTGTACAGTAACTGAAGTTTTCAAAATACTGCACAATTATAATTTCTACTCTGGAAAATTGATGACACTTTACTGGTGTGTGTCAGTAATTTTGGGAAATGTTTGTGCTCCAAGTTGGGTCTCGTTCATGTGTGTTGCATGTAGCAGTAGGGCCCCGAGACCGGCCCGCCAGCAATTACTTTCAGTCAGCTACCTGTGTTACTATCCTTAAATTTGTATAACATTTGTAAAAATATTTAGAATTGAGAGTCCTCAGTGGTTGATACCTTTTAATGGCTAACTGAAAAGATGGTTACCATCTTTTCAGTTAGCCATTAAAAGGTATCAACCACTGAGGACTCTCAATTCTAAATATTTTTCTATCTACTGGCTAACACTTTACCAAGATATATATCTTTCCTGTATAACATTTGTGGGATAACAAGCTGATATTTGTGCCACCAGAGTGTGACTGATCAAAAATCACATTTAAGATGTTGCATGAGGTATCAGGGCTTCCAGCACAGCAGGTTTACAGCGGTCCCTCACCCACCTCATCTTAATTGAAACTTCAATTCCAAGCTGTAAATGCTAGACCAGACCCTGATACCTCGTGCATGGCCCATGGCTGACTGCTGCTGAGCCATTTGCAAGTTTCTACTGTGGGTCAATTGATACGTGTTTTCATGGTGTCTACCCCTAATTTTAGCTGTTTGGAAGCTTTTTGTCACCCTTTAAGTTATTGTGTATACGTTTCACTTGGCCTCCCTTTGAATCTAATGGTGTTCAGGTATGCTCGTCGAACCATTCAAATGTCTAATCGTTCGGCGAGTCGAAAATACCGAACCTTGAAAGATTTGCTCATCTCTACTACTGACCTGGAATAAAATGTTGTAGACCAGTTCATAAAGCTAGGGGGCATGCCAACTGAAGAATGGGTCAATTGTTGTGAATTCTGTTGTCGAACTCCCTCCTGTGGTCGTGAATGGTACTTCGGCGAGTTCTGTCCATGGACTCCCTCTGGTGGCTGTGAGTGGAGCTGCTGCTTCTGAGGTTCCTTCCACAGGTGACGTGATTTATCCTTTGGTTGGCTGCTCTATTTAACTCCACTCAGATCGTTACTCCATGCCAGCTGTCAATGTTCCTGCATTTGTTCAGTTCGCTCTTGGATCTTTCTGGTGACCTGTCTACTCCAGCAGAAGCTAAGTTCCTGCCAGTTATTATTTGTTCATTGTTGCCTTGTCCAGCTGGATATCATGATTTTGCCTTACTAGCTGGAAGCTCTGGGATGCAGAGTGGCATCTCCGCACCGTTAGTCGGTGCGGAGGTCTTTTTGCACACTCTGTGTGGTCTTTTGTAGTTTTTTGTGCTGACCGCAAAGATACCTTTCCTATCCTCTGTCTGTTTAGTAAGTCTGGCCTCCCTTTGCTGTAACCTGTTTCATTTCTGCGTTTGTGACTTTCATCTTTACTCACAGTCAATATATGTGGGGGGCTGCCTTTTCCTTTGGGGAATTTCTCTGAGGCAAGGTAGGCTTTATTTTCTATCTCTAGGGCTAGCTAGCTCTTAGGCTGTGAAGAGGCGTCTAGGGAGAGTCAGGAACGCTCCACGGCTATTTCTAGTTGTTGTGATAGGATTAGGGGTTGCGGTCAGCAGAGCTCCCACATCCCAGAGCTAGTCCTGTGTCAGTTTAACTATCAGGTCATGCCGGGTGCTCCTAACCACCAGGTCCATAACAGTACAGCTGGCCCAAAGTATTAATGCATCTCAATAGAGGGATAAGAGAAGTTCTGAGACCATTTTTTTTTCTTTGCACTGTGTTTTGTTTTTCTTTTCCCCTAAACCTTTGGGTGGTTCAGGACACAGGTGTAGATATGGACATTCAAGGTCTGTCCTCTTGTGTGGATCATCTCACTGCAAGGGTACAAAACATTCAAGATTTTGTGGTTCAGAATCCGATGTTAGAGCCTAGAATTCCTATGCCTGATTTATTTTCTGGGGATAGATCTAAGTTCTTGAATTTCAAAAATAATTGTAAACTGTTTCTAGCTTTGAAACCCCGCTCCTCTGGTGACCCCGTTCAACAAGTAAAAATCATTATTTCTTTGTTGCGTGGTGACCCTCAAGACTGGGCATTTTCCCTTGCGCCAGGAGATCCTGCATTGCGTGATGTTGATGCGTTTTTTCTGGCGCTTGGATTGCTTTATGATGAACCAAATTCAGTGGATCAGGCAGAGAAAATCTTGCTGGCTTTGTGTCAGGGTCAGGATGAAGCGGAGGTGTACTGTCAGAAGTTTAGAAAGTGGTCTGTGCTTACTCAGTGGAATGAGTGTGCCCTGGCGGCAATTTTCAGAAAGGGTCTTTCTGAAGCCCTTAAGGATGTCATGGTGGGATTTCCCACGCCTGCTGGTCTGAATGAGTCTATGTCCTTGGCCATTCAGATCGATCGGCGCTTGCGTGAGCGCAAAGCTGTGCACCATTTGGCGGTATTCTCTGAGCATAGGCCTGAGCCTATGCAGTGTGATAGGACTTTGACCAGAGCTGAACGGCAAGAACACAGACGTCAGAATGGGCTGTGTTTTTACTGTGGTGAATCCACTCATGCTATCTCCGATTGTCCTAAGCGCACTGAGCGGTTCGCTAGGTCTGCCACCATTGGTACGGTACAGTCTAAATTTCTTTTGTCCGTTACTCTGATTTGCTCTCTGTCATCCTATTCTGTTATGGCATTTGTGGATTCAGGCGCTGCCCTGAATTTGATGGACTTGGAGTTTGCCAGGCGCTGTGGTTTTTTCTTGGATCCCTCGCAGTATCCTATTCCATTGAGAGGAATTGATGCTACGCCTTTGGCCAAGAATAAGCCTCAGTACTGGACTCAATTGACCATGTGCATGGCGCCTGCACATCAGGAGGATATTCATTTTTTGGTGTTGCATAATCTGCATGATGTGGTCGTTTTGGGGTTGCCATGGCTACAGGTCCATAATCCAATGTTGGATTGGAGATCTATGTCTGTGTCCGGCTGGGGTTGTCAGGGGGTACATGGTGATGTTCCATTGTTGTCAATTTCGTCTTCCACTCCTTCTGAGTTCCCTGAGTTTTTATCAGATTACCGGGATGTATTTGAAGAGCCCAAATCCGGTGCCCTACCTCCTCATAGGGATTGCGATTGTGCTATTAATTTGATTCCTGGTAGTAAGTTTCCTAAGGGCCGACTGTTTAATTTATCTGTGCCAGAGCACGCCGCTATGCGGAGTTATATAAAGGAATCCTTGGGGAAGGGTAATATTCGCCCGTCGTCGTCACCATTGGGAGCAGGGTTCTTTTTTGTGGCCAAGAAGGATGGCTCTTTGAGACCTTGTATTGATTACCGCCTTCTCAATAAGATCACAGTCAAATTTCAGTATCCTTTGCCGCTGCTGTCTGATTTGTTTGCTCGGATTAAGGGGGCTAGTTGGTTCACCAAGATAGATCTTCGAGGGGCGTATAATCTTGTGCGAATTAAACAGGGCGATGAATGGAAAACAGCATTTAATACGCCCGAGGGCCATTTTGAGTACCTGGTTATGCCATTCGGGCTTTCTAATGCTCCATCTGTGTTTCAGTCCTTTATGCATGACATCTTCCGAGAGTACATGGATAGATTCATGATTGTATATTTGGATGACATTTTGGTCTTTTCGGATGATTGGGAGTCTCATGTGAAGCAGGTCAGAATGGTGTTCCAGGTCCTTCGTGCGAATTCCTTGTTTGTGAAGGGGTCAAAGTGTCTCTTTGGAGTTCAGAAGGTTTCATTTTTGGGTTTCATTTTTTCCCCTTCTACTATCGAGATGGACCCTGTTAAAGTTCAGGCCATTTATGATTGGACTCAGCCGACATCTGTGAAGAGCCTGCAGAAGTTCCTGGGCTTTGCTAATTATTACCATCGCTTCATCGCTAATTTTTCTAGTATTGCTAAACCGTTGACTGATTTGACCAAGAAAGGTGCTGATGTGGTCAATTGGTCCTCTGCGGCTGTAGAGGCTTTTCAGGAGTTGAAGCGTCATTTTTCTTCTGCCCCTGTGTTGTGCCAGCCAGATGTTTCGCTCCCGTTTCAGGTCGAGGTTGATGCTTCTGAGATTGGAGCAGGGGCTGTTTTGTCGCAAAGAAGTTCTGATGGCTCGGTGATGAAACCATGTGCCTTCTTTTCTAGAAAATTCTCGCCTGCTGAGCGCAATTATGATGTTGGCAATCGAGAGTTGTTGGCCATGAAGTGGGCATTCGAGGAGTGGCGACATTGGCTTGAAGGATCTAAACATCGCGTGGTGGTCTTGACAGATCACAAGAATTTGACTTATCTCGAGTCTGCCAAACGGTTAAATCCTAGACAGGCTCGATGGTTGCTGTTTTTCGCCCGTTTTGATTTTGTGGTTTCAAACCTTCCGGGATCTAAGAATGTGAAGGCTGATGCCCTGTCAAGGAGTTTTGTGCCTGACTCTCCGGGTGTTCCGGAGCCGGCGGGTATTCTTAAAGAGGGGGTAATTTTGTCTGCCATCTCCCCTGATTTGCGGCGCGTGCTGCTGAAGTTTCAGGCTGATAGACCTGACCGTTGTCCAACGGAGAAACTGTTTGTCCCTGATAGATGGACTAGTAGAGTTATCTCTGAGGTTCATTGTTCGGTGTTGGCTGGTCATCCTGGAATCTTTGGTACCAGAGATTTGGTGGCTAGATCCTTTTGGTGGCCTGCTTTGTCACGGGATGTGCGTTCTTTTGTGCAGTCCTGTGGGACTTGTGCTCGGGCTAAGCCCTGCTGTTCTCGTGCCAGTGGGTTGCTTTTGCCCTTCCCGGTCCCGAAGAGGCCCTGGACGCATATTTCCATGGATTTTATTTCTGATCTCCCTGTTTCTCAAAGGATGTCGGTTATTTGGGTGGTTTGTGATCGCTTCTCTAAGATGGTCCATTTGGTACCCTTGTCTAAATTGCCTTCCTCCTCTGATTTGGTGCCATTGTTTTTCCAGCATGTGGTTCGTTTGACAGGCATTCCGGAGAACATTGTCTCGGACAGAGGTTCCCAGTTTGTTTCGAGGTTTTGGCGGTCCTTTTGTGCTAAGATGGGCATTGATTTGTCTTTTTCTTCGGCTTTCCATCCTCAGACTAATGGCCAAACCGAACGAACTAATCAGACTTTGGAAACATATCTGAGATGCTTTGTTTCTGCTGATCAGGATGATTGGGTGTCCTTCTTGCCTTTGGCTGAGTTCGCCCTTAATAATCGGGCCAGCTCGGCTACTTTGGTTTCTCCTTTTTTCTGTAATTCTGGTTTCCATCCTCGTTTCTCTTCAGGGCAGGTTGAGCCTTCGGACTGTCCTGGTGTGGATACTGTGGTGGACAGGTTGCAGCAGATTTGGACTCATGTGGTGGACAATTTGACATTGTCCCAGGAGAAGGCTCAACATTTCGCTAACCGCCGGCGCTGTGTTGGTCCCCGACTTCGTGTTGGGGATTTGGTTTGGTTGTCATCTCGTCATGTTCCTATGAAGGTTTCCTCTCCTAAGTTTAAGCCTCGTTTCATTGGGCCATATAAGATTTCTGAAGTTCTTAATCCTGTGTCATTTCGTTTGGACCTTCCAGCTTCTTTTGCCATCCATAATGTATTCCATAGGTAGTTGTTGCGGAGATACGTGGCGCCTATGGTTCCCTCCGTTGATCCTCCTGCCCCGGTGTTGGTCGAGGGGGAGTTGGAGTATGTGGTGGAGAAGATTTTGGATTCTCGTGTTTTGAGACGGAAACTCCAGTACCTGGTCAAGTGGAAGGGTTATGGTCAGGAAGATAATTCCTGGGTTTTTGCCTCTGATGTTCATGCTGCAGATCTAGTTTGTGCCTTTCATTTGGCTCATCCTGATCGGCCTGGGGGCTCTGGTGAGGGTTCGGTGACCCCTCCTCAAGGGGGGGGTACTGTTGTGAATTGTGTTGTCGAACTCCCTCCTGTGGTCGTGAATGGTACTTCGGCGAGTTCTGTCTATGGACTCCCTCTGGTGGCTGTGAGTGGAGCTGCTGCTTCTGAGGTTCCTTCCACAGGTGACGTGATTTATCCTTTGGTTGGCTGCTCTATTTAACTCCACTCAGATCGTTACTCCATGCCAGCTGTCAATGTTCCTGCATTTGTTCAGTTCGCTCTTGGATCTTTCTGGTGACCTGTCTACTCCAGCAGAAGCTAAGTTCCTGCCAGTTATTATTTGTTCATTGTTGCCTTGTCCAGCTGGATATCATGATTTTGCCTTACTAGCTGGAAGCTCTGGGATGCAGAGAGGCATCTCCGCACCGTTAGTCGGTGCGGAGGTCTTTTTGCACACTCTGCGTGGTCTTTTGTAGTTTTTTGTGCTGATCGCAAAGATACCTTTCCTATCCTCTGTCTGTTTAGTAAGTCTGGCCTCCCTTTGCTGTAACCTGTTTCATTTCTGCGTTTGTGACTTTCATCTTTACTCACAGTCAATATATGTGGGGGGCTGCCTTTTCCTTTGGGGAATTTCTCTGAGGCAAGGTAGGCTTTATTTTCTATCTCTAGGGCTAGCTAGCTCTTAGGCTGTGAAGAGGCGTCTAGGGAGAGTCAGGAACGCTCCACGGCTATTTCTAGTTGTTGTGATAGGATTAGGGGTTGCGGTCAGCAGAGCTCCCACATCCCAGAGCTTGTCCTGTGTCAGTTTAACTATCAGGTCGTGCCGGGTGCTCCTAACCACCAGGTACATAACAGTCAATGTCCTTATCTAGCATTGTACCATCCACCTCTTATAGCTGGGGTGCAGCTTTAGTAATCAGTTTTGTGATTTCCTTGCTTCCCTTGTACTTAGTCTTGCTTTTGAGGATGACTAATATTTACTTTTCCTGATACGTGAAGATTTGTACAATAAAGGATAAGTGAGACATGTATTACTACAGTTTACAACTGAGTACGATTATCATCAATTAAAGGGCTGATCCAGAGGCAAAATAATTTTCATTCTAAATCCCTATTGTCACGATGTGACGGTCCTGGTGTGACACGACCTTGCAGGTGGTCGGTCACAAAACGGTGAAACACACACGGGTACACCGGGGACACTTTAACAACGGTGGGCCCTGTCGGTAGGGAACGGGGAATGGGCACCTCCTGCACTCACCTGAGGCTGTGTCCTGATCTTGCTACCGTCCCTATATGGGTTCTTTCAACCCATCGCCGACCAGGATACCTAGTCCCTCACTTGCCCTGCTCTAATCCCTATGTAGGTCCTACTGCTGCACTAATACAACACTGAGAAAGTTACAAACAACAAAGGAACAAAGAAACAATAACACGACACTTAGCTTTCTCTGCTGCAATGCACTGCACAGCAGAGTAAGGCACCAGGAATAAGTATTCAGCTGTAGAACAACAGCACTAAGCAAGCTCCTATTCCAGCAAGGTTGGTATCCAAAGGACCTGTATAACCAACAGTCAGCTGATGCACCAGGTGACCTTTTAAAGGAAGGTGGGAGTGGTCACCACCCACATCAGCAGAACAAGCTGTAATGCAATTACACCAGCGGCCAACGGGGAAAAACTGCATTAACCCCCAATGACCTGAAAGGAAAAAAGGTTTTAATCTGAAGGAAACCAGATCTGCCACAGATCCAAACATGGATCGTGACACCTATCTTTTTAGTGACATTATTTCTAATATGCTTCATTAAAAAATTCCCTATGCATCCCTAGCTACACTATCTAACTGCTTTTCTATTTTTTTTCCTACTTCCTTTGTGATGACACTTCGTTTGAGAATCCCAGTGCAGTGACCACAGTCTTTGCCCCATAATTGAATGAAGTGTTATCAGTGACGCTTGTTTCAGGGACCAGCCTTCTCCCTGTGCGATATGCACAATGACAGTGCGTATTCTGTTGTCAGCTCAGATCAGCAGTAACAAGTCGGTAACAGAGATGTGTCATAACACCCAGCATGCAGAGACTAGTGACATCACTTGCAGGTGCTGCAATGGTCTCTTCACGCTGGGTATTCTGACATTCTTATGTTCCCAGTAGGTTATTTCTGATCTGAGCCAACAACAGAGTGCACCCCGTCATTGTGCACAGCACGCAAGGACTAGTCCTATCCCTGAAACCACTGACAGTGATGATGTTTATTTTCAGGAAGGAGGCAGAGACTGCGGCAGGGAAAGCAGTCTCTGTCCCTGATGATGCTACTTTTGAGTATCCCAGCATGTACTGGGATTCTCAAACGAGGAGTCATCAAAAGGAAGTAGGAAAAAAAATAGATAAGCAGTTAGATAGTGTAATTAGGGAACGGAAGGGAATTTTCAATTCAAGTATATTAAAAAATAGATTATGGTACCACTCCTTTAATAAAATATACAGAAATATTGATGTAATGAATACAAAATGCACATATTCATCATATCACTACAGTTTTTCATGATGTATTGGTTATTTATACACCATGAAATATGAATAAGTGGAATATGAAATAATGCAATTGGTTTAATTACTGTTAATTAATGTACACAGAACACCTACTGTATAAATAAGGGAACAATTGTACCCTGTAGTTTTCTTGAGAAAGGCTCATTGTTTTCAGAGAATAAATGTTGAAACATCTGTGGGCTAAGTTCATTTTTCCCTTTGAAAATGTACTGGAGTGCTGCGTAATTTTGAGAATACGTTATATGTCCAGTGTTTTGGTGTTTGTGTTTGAGGCGTGCATCCATATCTAAGACTTGTCCTGCTTAGATTTCTTTTCTACGCATGTAGATGAACATTTTCCACATGTTCGCATACGTTTTTACTTATATGCCCAATGCATAGATTATACGACTGCAGATGTACAAATGTGAACCAAGCCTTAGGTGGCAAGCCGGGTAAAGGTTTCATATGGTTTATCTTTTCACTTCTGTTACTTTCAAGTCTGAAATGTAACAAGCTTCATAATTTTCTATGTTCCTTACAGTGCGTGCCGTGTAGCATTTGAAAATAACCTAAATAAGCAGTTTTAGAGTCTTGATCAAAAGTAGAAAACAAAATATAGTGAAAAGTCTCATTCCTGAGACTGACCTAGATATGTCCCTCTAATTAATTTGCAAAACTAGTACAGCATAGAATTCAACAAACAAAATATGATAGATAACAATGTTCATCTTATTTATGATCATAGAGAATAGGTATGCAGCACCCTAAATTTGATATCTAAATACACTAATGAGTGTAAAATTGGGGTTTTGTAGATAGGAAAACCCCTTTACAGAAGGGGTCCACTACTTGGACATCTTCTCTTCTCATACCAGTTTCTTGGCTCCGATAAAATAAGAAAGCTTATACTCACCTCCCACTCACGTTCCCGGGGGTCTCATGCGGTTCTGATAACACGTGCGTCAATCACCCAATCTGCCCTGGTGTCACTGTCCCCGCCTTTGGACAAATCGAACATCAAGAGGAAGTCAGAACTGCGTCTGCTCTCTCATTTCCTCTTGATGTTCAGTTTGTTCAAAGGTGGGGACAGTGATGCCAGGGCAGATTGGGGGCTGGGCTCACATGTCATAATAAGACCCCCAGGAACACAGTGGGAAGTGAGTATAGACTTTTTTATTTTATCGGTGCCAAACATTGAAGGGGTTGTCCTAGTAATGGAAAATCCCTTTAATGCCAGACACTGTATTAGCCACACTATATTATCATTCTAGAATCCCTATTTATGTGCAATAGTTTGATAGGACAACTACAGAAAGCAGTTATTTTTTCTATAAATTTGCCATTGATAAGAATCAGGAAAGGGATTTTTCAGTATACATCCATCTTTATATACATTATATCCGTAGTTGAAGATACATGTAATAATGATGAACTGTGCATTCAATAAAACCATGATGAACACTGTGTGGTGGTGGGCAGAAAGTTCACAAGAATCTTATACAGGGCACCTGTGATTCAGGTTTGCATGGTCTTATTTTAACATGACGATTGGCGTCTTTACAGTAAATGTTTGCAGCCTGTGTGCCACAAGATTAAAGGGAAGTAATGTGGGTATTAAAGTCAACAGTAAGTTAAATTTCAAGCTTCTTTTAGATGAATGCAGGTGACTTAGCAAAAGGGAAGGACAGATCAATATTTTGGAAACCTTCTGCCGAATATATTAGGAGACTTCAGTTTCAGTTACATCAAAACATTAAAACCTAAATCCTAAATGTGCAATGTAAGCAACACTAAGAAAATATTTATACAACATCTGACATCTATGGGACATAAACCTAGCATGGAAATGTAAAGATTAATCCTAAACGTGCCTTTGATCGGATTACACGGGCTTGTTTTTCTTAGGACATCATATGACCCAAATTGGAAAGGTGGACCTGCCCTAATAACATTCCATTTATAGGGATTTTTCAGGAGTGAAAGGGCACCATTCATTAACTAGGCAGAGCGACGTGTCTGTTGGGAGGGGCTCTTTCCCATTCACTTTATTTTTTTAATATGATGATCAGCACTGTTACTCCTTTAAAACTGATCCTTTCAGGTAAATGTAGTGTATCTAAATACCTTGGTCCATCAACAGCCATGTCACCATTCTGCTAGGAAAACAGCTATTTCCATTTTTGAACAATCAGATCTTGAAACTGTAAATGCAGCATTAGAATTTAATGATTTAGAATACTTTGCATCTTGTCTTTAAAACATCCAGGGCCCAATTTCTCAGTTTGTGCCAGAAAAATGCATGACGAATTGTGAGCTGTTGGAAATCTTGCTGATATGTAACTTTTATTCCAGGTCCAGCAAATTTTTGTAAAGTTTTCAGAGCTTAGCGTGAGGGGTCTTGGCTTAGTGCAGCCAAATAAATTCATTAGAATTTATAGAAGTGCCATAAATTATAGCAAAAATATGCGGTTACTGACTTTTCTGCATCTTATTCCAGTGGACTCTGCATTAAGGGTACCGTCACACAGTGGCACTTTTGTCGCTACGACGGTACGATTCGTGACGTTCCAGCGATATCCATACGATATCGCTGTGTCTGACACGCAGCAGCGATCAGGGATCCTGCTGAGAATCGTACGTCGTAGCAGATCGTTTGGAACATTCTTTCGTCGCTGGATCTCCCGCTATCATCGCTAGATCGGTGTGTGTGACACCGATCTAGCGATGCGTTCGCTTGTAACCAGGGTAAACATCAGGTTACTAAGCGCAGGACCGCGCTTAGTAACCCGATGTTTACCCTGGTTACCAGCGTAAATGTAAAAAAAACCAAACAGTACATACTTACATTCCGGAGTCCGTCAGGTCCCTTGCCGTCTGCTTCCCGCACTCACTGACTGCCGGCCGTAAAGTGAAAGCAGAGCACAGCGGTGACGTCACCGCTGTGCTGTGCTTTCACTTTACGGCCGGCAGTCAGTCAGTGCGGGAAGCAGACGGCAAGGGACAGACACCGGAATGTAAGTATGTACTGTTTTTTTTTTTACGCTGGTAACCAGGGTAAACATCGGGTTACTAAGCGCGGTCCTGCGCTTAGTAACCCGATGTTTACCCTGGTTACCCGGGGACCTCGGCATCGTTGGTCGCTGGAGAGCTGTCTGTGTGACAGCTCCCAAGCGACCACACTACGACTTACCCACGATCACGGCCAGGTCGTATCGCTGGTCGTGATCGTTGGTAAATCGTATAGTGTGACGGTACCCTAAGAGCGATGTACAAAATGCCAGTCTAGATGAATCTGTTTATGTTAAGAAAATAATGAAATCACATTGTATGATTTTTACATACCGTAATTAATTTGCATTTCATTGCATAAAATACGTATTTGATACAATAGAAAAACAGAATTTGATATTTGGTACAGAAACCTTTGTTTGCAATTACAGAGGTTAGTCATTTCCTGTAGTTCTTGACCAAGTTTGTACACACCGCAGCAAGGATTTTGGCCCACTCCTCTATACAGAGCTTCTCCAGATCTTTTAGGTTTCGGGACTGTTGCTGGACAACACTGAGTTTCATCTCCCTCCAAAAATATTCTATTGGGTTCAGAAACTGGCTAGGCCACTCCAGGACGTGGAAATGCTTCTTATGGAGCCACTCCTTAGTTGCCCTGGCTGTGTGCTTTCCAAAATCTCGTGATACATGATCCCATCCATCCTCTCTTCAAGACTCTCATAGACTTGAATTGAAAAGTGACCTCTGCGCCACTCCATGAAACTCTGGAGCTGCAGGCTACTCACTTTTCACTAGAGACCAATGGGAGCAATGCTGGAAAGTGATGTAGGCGGTGACAGGTAAGAATGAGACAGGGGGCACGGGAATTACATTTAAAGCACCACTCCCACAGTGCAATAAGAAAAAAATCTGGAGTAGTGCTTTAGAGATCCAAGCACCCTATTGTATGTCCGTAGTATCCCAACAAAGTATGCTGTGTCAGTTTTTGAGTAGGCCATACATGTGCATGGGGTTGAGAATACATAGAGGACTTGGTGAGCCTGATATTCAAAAATTACACAAGGAGATTTAATGACATGATACAAAACTCCTCGTGGTGACAGAATCTTTGCTAATAGACAAAGAAATCATCAGGCATTCACAGTAACAATGGCATAGGAAATAGAGGACATAAGATACCCCCGGCAGTCTGTCCTCTCTATTATCCATCTGTCCCTCAACACATAACCTCTAAACTGATCTACTATATAATTGTCTAAGGGTCACTTCCCTCTTTCTGTCTGTCCTTCTGTCACGGATATTCATTCGCTGATTGGTCTCGCCAGCTGCCTGTCATGGCTGCCGTGACCAATCAACGACGGGCACAGTCCGGAAGAAAATGGCTGCTCCTTACTCCCCGCAGTCAGTGCCTGGCGCCCGCATACTCCCCTCCGGTCACCGCTAACACAGGGTTAATGCCGGCAGTAACGGACCGCGTTATGCCACGGGTAACGCACTTCGCTACCGCCACTATTAACCCTGTGTGTCCCCAACTTTTTACTATTGACGCTGCCTATGCGTCATCAATCGTAAAAAATGTAATGTTAAAAATAATTGGCAGCCCTATCATTTCAATCTTTGCCATGTACATATCTGGTCTCTCCTGATGAACCCAGTTTGGATTGGGGGAAACGCGTCGAGAGGTGTTTTGGAGATGTTATCTGCGCGTTTATCGTGTGTCTGGCCACTACATCTGGAATGATCTTCAGTTGTGAACTATTTGGTGCAGCAGATGAGTATATCTAAAAATTATATTAAATTTTTTTGTTTTTTTTTCTCATTGCTGTGTTATGCATCAGTTGTATTGTTCACACTGTTGAAAATATCTAGGTACTATATATCTGGATGTATGTGGTAGCGCGCCATTTTTTGTATCTATATGGTTTATATGCATTGCTTGAATCAGTCCTGATATTTTTATATGCATCTAGTGTTGTAGCATTTGCTATGTTTCTTGTATTATAAGCACTGGTAGACTTATTCGGTTTTTTGTATATAGTTTGTGCGCTTGATGTATGTATAGATCCTATCCCTTTACCTCACATCACATTTGAGGGGAGGGGTTGTTTTTGTGGGATCACATATCTATACAAGTTAACTACAGCCATCTGGCCTTCTGTTTCTATTCCTATCCCTTATAGTAAATAGATAGGAGATCAGGGAGAGTCATCGTACGAGCGGGGGCGCCATTCTCGATATTTCTTAGGGTGCCAACCTCCGCATCTAGGCAGGATCAGCGTGTAGGTATTTATTTTTGTAGCCGGAAGGGATATGCTGCACCTATATCAGTCACCCTTACGGATGCTTTAAATATATCACAGATTGCATCACACAGTCTATCTTTATTCTACCAGCTTGCATTAAGGTTATCTGTGGGGGATCCTTTGTCCTCTTTTCTTAGGACTGTATACACTTGATAGGGACTTTTTTGTGGGTTTTTATACCTATTTTTTCATTTTTTGGTTATTCAAATAAAGTATATATCTTTTTATGGGGTTTTCTTTCTAGTTGTTAAACGTTTCTATTTTCCCTTGGAGCATTTGTTAATTTGGTAAACCGTTAAAAATAATAATAAAAAAAAAAAACTGCTATACTCACCCTCCGTAGTCTGCTGAGCCGCTCGCGCCGGCTGCCATCTTCCGTTGCAGGTTCCGGTGGCAAAGATGGTATGGGAGAAGGACCTGCCATGACGTCACGGTCATGTGACCGCGACGTCATCACAGGCCCTGCGCGCCTGCGCGAGAAAGACCTGCCATGACGTCACGGTCATGTGACCGCGGCGTCATTACAGGTCCTGCGCTCATACCAACCATGGGACCGGAAGCTGCCGTGGACTACAAGGGGCCCTCGGAAAGGTGAGTATATGTTTATTTTTTACTTTTTAACCTGTGACAAACGTGGCTGGACAATATACTACTTCGCTGTGATAAACCTAATTAATAGGCATTTTGTATACAACCTAAGAGCCAACATCATCTGCAAGGGAACTAGTTGTTTTTTCCATATGGATAACTAGAAAACTAATAGAATCCAAGGGGACATTTACATATTAATCTTATTGTATACAGTATAAGTATTTCAGCTTTTGGAAAACCAAGTGTAAAAGAGAGGTTTCAGTAGAAAGTCCGCTTCACATAGATTTACATAACTGTTAATGATTACATTTCTGATTATGAGGTTATACAGTCACTTTTTATTATACAAACAGACTGTACAATAGGTTTTACTATGAATTTACTATGAAGCTCTCACCCCACTCATTCCCCATATTAGTATGAAGATTTATATCTATCCTGACAAATGTGCACAGAGTTGGATGCACAGATGACAATTATATCATTGTTGTACTTAATATTACTAATAATAGGCTACTTGCATTGCAATTAAACTGTTAAACACCCTTTGTGGTTCATTCCAAAACCAACTTCTCCACCATTACAGAAGATCAACTCTCCACTCTACTGTCAAGATCACATCTCACCACCTGTGCACTTGACCCGCTCCCATCCCACTTCATCCCAAACCTCACCACAGTCTTCATCCCAACCCTAACCCATCTCTTCAACCTATCACTAACAACTGGTGTTTTCCCCTCAAGCTGTAAACATGCCTCCATCACACCTATCCTCAAAAAGCCTCTCTTGACCCAACCTCTGTATCTAGCTATCGCCCTATATCACTTCTCCCCTATGCCTCCAAACTACTGGAACAACACGTCTACCTTGAACTGTCCTCCCATCTCTCTTCTTGCTTTCTCTTTGACCGCTTACAATCTGCTTTCCGGTCACACCATTCCACTGAAACTGCGCTAACTAAGGTAATCAATGACCTCTTAACCGCCAAGAGCAATCGACACTACTCTGTCCTCCTCCTCCTCGACCTGTCGGCTGCCTTTGACACGGTGGACCATTCCCTATTATTACAGACCCTCTCATCCCTTGGCATCACAGACTTGGCCCTATCCTGGATCTCATCATACCTAACAAGACCGGACATTCAGCATCTCCCACTCACACACCACCTCCTCACCTCGCCCACTATCTGTCGGAGTCCCACAAGGTTCAGTCTTAGGGCCCCTGCTCTTCTCCATTTACACCTTTAGCCTGGGACAGCTCATAGAATCTCATGGCTTTCAGTATCACCTCTATGCTGAAGACAAACAGATCTACATCTCTGGACCAGATATCACCTCCCTACTAACCAAAATCCCACAATGTCTATCCGCTATTTCATCCTTCTCCGCTAGATTTCTAAAACTTAAGATGGACAAAACAGAATTCATCATCTTTCCCCCATCTCACGCGACCCCCCCAACGAACCTATTCATTACAGTAAATGGCTGCCCACTCTCCCTAGTTCCACAAACTCGCTGCCTCGGGGTAATCCTTGACGCTGATCTCTCCTTCAAACCACATATCCAAGCCCTTTCCACTTCCTGCCGACTTCAACTCAAAAATATTTCACGAATCCGTACATTCCTCAACCAAGAATCTGCAAAAACCCTAGTGCATGCCCTCATCATCTCTCGCCTTGACTACTGCAACCTCCTGCTCTGTGGCCTCCCCTCTAACACTCTCGCACCCCTCCAATCTATTCTAAACTCTGCTGCCCGACTAATCCACCTGTCCCCCCGCTATTCCCCTGGCAAGTTTTGCCAGCTTAAAAACAATCATGGACACATTGATTTTTTTTCTTTTGCCCACAAGGGAAAAAATGCCCTATTTTTACAGTGTGTCTGCAAATTGGCAACCCTGACATTTTGTGATATATTAATTGAAGCACAACATGTGTTTGATCTGAAAGTTGTAGAATCATAAAATCATAGAATGTTAGAGTTGGAAGGGACCTCCTGGTCATCTGGTCCAACCCCCGGCTCAATGCAGGATTCAATAAATCATCCCAGACAGATGTCTGTCCATCCTCTGTTTGAAGACTTCCATGGAAGGAGAACTCACCACCTCTTGTAGAACTATTTATTTATAAAACTGCAAAACCCTTTTAAGTGTACAGTGTATAATATGGAAACATTTTAGAGTAAAAGATGCCCTCTTCACAGGCAGTGTTATTGTGGACGCTTGTAGAGAGTATCTTCAACAGAGTGATTCACTCGGCTCTAAGAGAGTCAGCTATGTGTGGATTTATGGGGGCTTTGATCTAAAAACCCACAGAATTTATCCATGCCAACACAGGGTATCATGTTATAAGAATCTCTCAGTAGTGGAGCTACAGCAATAACCCTTTCACATCAAGTCTTTTTAATTTTAACATAAAAGAAAGATATTTATGAAGGTAGGTCAGCTTTAACGCTCTTTGCACACCATGATAGAGCTCTCCATCATTCTGAGGACTAGCTTGCTGCATTTTGATATACAGTTATGTCTCAGGCATATTAAGGGTACAGGAGCTGTGCCCATATTATCACTATGGGTGTAAATGACAGTGGGGCTCCCACTGTATCTAACATCATAATAGATCATTCTGATCTCGGACATGTAACCACTGAGATTTCACCGCCAATTGCGGCCGCAGCACCTAAAAGGTTTGAATGGAAGAGAAGGTTGTCCTGGCAGCCAATGGCCTACCAATAATGTCTTGATCTGTCCTATATGGAAGCCTATTAGACTGGGTTACATAGCCTCCCTGTCATGATAACACTTGCAGCTAGTTATAATACATTGCGCTACATAAGTAGGTCAATGTGTTGTGTAAGAAAGCCAAACATTGGATACTCCATTTGTTTTGGACTACTAAATTCTGTAAAAAAAATCGTATTGTTAGGTATATTCTTTTTAGAAAATATATAAAAGGGTTAGGAAAAGTTTACCAAAATGTTACTGTATAGACACCCCCAAAATGGTTTAGCTGAAAAATACAACTGGTCCCATGAAAAAAAGCCCTCTGAAGGCTACAACATTGACAAAGTAGAAAAGTTATATATGGTATCTTGGAATGTGACTCAAAAAATAATTGTAAAAAATTTTGTCTTAAAAGTCCAAACTATGACGAATCTAAAGAAGTTCAAGATGACAATGGGAACCAAGTATCTTGTTAAATTGACAGTAATAAAATGCTAGGATTACCTAAGTCAAGCTTCTTGGATTTCATAGTTTTACAAAAAGTCAAGACTTTCAGTAAAAGCAGACAATTTTCCAACAAAACAAGGAATACCGTAAGTCCAATAGGCGTGGTCAGTAACAGACTACTGTTCTTGAACTAACCGTGCAACCTGCTATCTGTTAATAGAGACCACCATGTGAAGAAAAAGAAATAAGTGGCCAACATGAGGTTCTTCGCTGTTCACATGCTGGGTTTTGGTGTTGACCATGGAATTTTTTTTATATCGACAAAGGTTTCTTTGTCTTCTATTATTAAAGGGGTTGTTCAACCTTTGGCTACAAGTCTGGAGTCACTTTATGTGACTGCAGACTTGTGAATCCCCACACTAAGTGCAAGTGTGAGGATTCTCTGGTGCCAGCACCAGGAGCAGGAGGTTATGTGATCAAATATATATACTATTTGCATACTCCTGGCTACATTCTGACTATACATGTCCAGCCTCGCTCAATTTACTTACATGGAGTGAGGCTGCACACATCTAGTGGCTTTTGATCATGTGTATGGAAATCGCATAGTTGTGACTGCCACTCCTAGCACAGCGATTCTTCACAATGTGCAGTTAGGGTTCCCAGTAGACTAACGCTGGACAACTCCTGCAGGACCTTAGGTATCCATGGTTACGACCACTGATATAGTGACAGTCAGTTAGCTAGTTGCTAATGGTCATAACCATGGATACCTAAGGTCCTGCCTAAGTTCCTGCAATGACTGCACATGAGGAAAGATACATAGCAAATCAGAAAAACTATACTACATTTCTAATTGGAGGTATTTGCTAATAGTATTATTATTATTATTATTATTATTACAGCTACTACATATTGGGATAAGATCTTGGAGATGGGAATACCCCTTTAAGGCTAGACTTGTACAAAAGATGTTCTGCTCTTCAGTTTTTGTACAATTGTTTCCTTTAAGTTGCAAACCCTGTCTAAATAAGGTTTTAGAAAACCATACTATTATAAATTATGATTTGCTGTATCTTGTGCAGAGGTAATAGTTTTTAGTTTCAAAATGTTATGGAGAATCTGTAAAATGCATAACGAGGCATTTAAAAATATATACTAATTAAAATGCACTTGCAGATTTTCATAGAGTAGCACAGCCCTCTTGGGAAGATGCAAATTTACTGAATTGAGGGCAATAATCCTAAGAAGATGAATATATAAAATGCATATAAAAGACACCCATTCATCTCCATTTTCCATTTATACTTATTGGATAATTGCATAAAATGCCAAATAAATTAAAGCAAAAACATTTTTGTTTAATTGAACTATCAGGTGAGAATAGGACGTGATAGAACTTGCCCTAAACTTCTCTTTGACACTTTTCATTCCCTACTCAACGTAAGAGTGCAGACCCCAACCACGGATCTCTGCGCTGACGATCTGGCCAATTACCGTATTTTTCGCTTTGTAATACGCTCCGGATTACAAGACGCACCCCAAATTTTGAGGAGAAAAATAGGAAAAAACTTTTTTTAATAAATTGGTGGGGCGTCTTATGATCCATGCGTCTTATTACTTACCAGGGGTTGTGGCTGCGGTGGATCAGGGTCCCAGGGTCGTTGCTGGAGGCAGGAGTGGAGCATTTCTGCAGGGGGGCTTCTGTGCTGCAGGGGGCTCCTGTGCTGCAGGCTGGGATGAGGGGGTCTGCAGGGAGGCTCCGGTGTTGCAAGGCTGTCTCCGATGCTGCGGGGGGCTCTGGCGACATTTTGTGAAAGAGCAGAGCCCCCCGGCACTTCGTCCATGCGTTCCTGTATCACTGACTCCGGGAAAATGGCCGCCGGAATCTCGAGAGATGAGATCTCAGCGCTGAAATCTCATCTCCCGAGATTCCGGCGGCCATTTTCCCGGAGTCAGTCATACAGGAACGCATGGACGAACTGCCGGGGGGCTCTGGTCTTTCACAAAATGTCGCCAGAGCCCCCCACAGCACCAGAGCCTCCAGTATCACCCAGGGCAGCAGCGGTGGCGGGCAAGATGACAGCGGTGGCAGGCGGTAGCGGGTGGCGGCGGACACCCCCTCATCCCGGCCTGTAACGGTAAGTGGTATATCCGCTTTGTAAGACACACCCCCATTTCCCCCCCAAATTTGGGGGAAACAAAGTGTGTCTTACAAAGCGGAAAATACGGTACTTCAAAGAAAAAATTGACCATATCCGACAGGAAATTATCTCACAGTCCCCTCATACCATGCACTGTCCTCCCTCCCCCACTTCATCTAGCTCAGTCTCTAACTTCGAACCAGTCACAGAAGTAGTAATCAGGCTCCTTGCATCTTCTCGCCCAACCACTTGCACCAGTGACCCCATTCCGTCACATCTTCTCCAGTCCCTTTCCCCTGCTGTCACCGCTCACCTAACAAAAATATTCAATCTTTCTCTTCCAGTATCTTTCCCTCCTCATTTAAGCATGCCATCATACATCCATTGCTTAAAAAACCATCCCTCGACCAAAACTGTGTCGGTAACTATAGACCTGTCTCTAATCTTCCCTTCATCTCTAAACTTCTCGAATGCCTGGTCCACTCCCATCTTATCCGCTATCTCTCAGATAACTCTCTTCTCGACTTTCTTCAATCTGGCTTCCGCTCTTTACACTCTACTGAAACTGCCCTCACTAAAGTCTCTAATGATCTACTAACAGCTAAATCTAATGGTCACTCACTACTCCATGCTTATTCTCTTGGATCTCTCCGCAGCATGCAACACTGTGGATCATCAGCTCCTCCTCACTATGCTATACTCCATCGGCCTCAAGGACACCGTTCTCTCCTGGTTCTCCTCCTATCTCTCTCTTATCGCTCTTTCACTGTATCCTTTGCTGGTTCCTCCTCCTCTCATCTTTCCCTAAGGTACCGTCATATTAAGCGACGCTGCAGCGATATAGGCAACGATGCCGATCGCTGCAGCGTCGCTGTTTCGTCATTGTGTGGTCGCTGGAGAGCTGTCACACAGACAGCTCTCCAGCGACCAACGATGCCGAAGTCCCCTGGTAACCAGGGTAAACATCGGGTTACTAAGCGCAGGGCCGTAAAGCAGAGCGGTGATGTCGGCTTTACGGATGGCCGGCGCTCACAGTCAGTGCGGGAAGCTGACGGCGAGGGGACAGACACCGGAATGTAAGTATGTAGTGTTTGTTTTTTTTACATTTACAATGGTAACCAGGGTAAACATCAGGTTACTAAGCGCGGCCCTGCACTTAGTAACCCAATGTTTACCCTGGTTACCAGTGAAGACATCGTTGAATCGGCGTCACACACGCCGATTCAGCGATGTCTGCAGGAGATCCAGCAACTAAATAAAGTTCTGGCCTTTCTGCTCCGACCAACGATGTCACAGCAGGATCCAGATCGCTGCTGCGTGTCAAACACAACGATATCGCTATCCAGGACGCTGCAACGTCACGGATCGCTAGCAATATCATTGTTAAGTCGCTCAGTGTGAAGGTACCTACTGTTGGGGTTCCTCAAGGATCAGTCCTAGGCCCCCTCCTCTTCTCTTTGCATACCGCCCCTATTGGACAAACAATCAGTAGATTTGGGTTCCAGTACCATCTCTATGCAGATGACACCCAATTATACACTTCTTCTCTTGACATCACGCCTGCCTTTTTAGAAAACACCAGTGATTGTCTTACCGCTGTCTCTAACATCATGTCCTCCCTATCTGAAACTGAACCTGTCAAAAACTGAACTCCTCGTCTTTTCTCCCTCTACTAGCCTACCTTTGCCTGACATTGACATCTCCGTGTGTGGTTCCACCATTACTCCCAAGCAATATGCCCGCTGCCTTGGGGTCATACTTGATTCCGAGCTTTCATTCACCCCCCACATCCGATCACTGGCTCACTCTTGTTATCTGCACCTCAAAAACATTTCTAGAATTCAACCTTTTCTGACTTTCGACACTGCAAAAACTCTTAGGCTGCCGTCACACTAGCAGTATTTGGTCAGTATTTTACATCAGTATTTGTAAGGCAAAACCAGGAGTGGTTGATAAATACAGAAGTGGTGCATATGTTTCTATTATACTTTTCCTCTAATTGTTCTACTCCTGGTTTTGGCTTACAAATACTGATGTAAAATACTGACCAATTACTGCAAGTGTGACAGCAGTCTTACTGTTTCTCTTATTCATTCTCATCTGGACTATTGTAATTCTCTACTAATCGGCCTCCCTTTTACGAAACGCTCCCCTCTCCAATATGTCCTGAAAGCTGCAGCCATGATCATATTCCTCACCAATCGTTATACTGATGCCTCTAGCTTATGCCAGTCATTACACTAGTTACCCATCCACTCCAGAATCTAGTACAAACTTATTACCCTCATCCACAAAGCACTCCATGGCTCAGCACCACCCTACATCTCCTCCCTGGTCTCAGCCAACAACCCTACCCGTGCTCTCCGTTCTGCTAATGACCTAAGGTTAACATCCTCAATAATCAGAACCTCCCACTCCAGTTTCCAAGACTTTTCACATTCTGCGCCAATGTTTTGGAATGCACTACCCAGGTTAATACGATTAATCCCCAATCCCCACAGTTTTAAGCCCTTTCTGACCTCGGACGGGATAGTACGTCCGAGGTCAGATCCCCTGCTTTGATGAAGGGCTCCGCGGTGAGCCCGCATCAAAGCCGGGACATGTCAGCTGTTTTGAACAGCTGACATGTGCCCGTAATAGGCGCGGGCAGAATCGCGATCTGCCCGCACCTATTAACTAGTTAAATGCCGCTGTCAATCGCAGACAGCGGCATTTAACTATCATTTCCGGCAGGGCGGATCAGCAGATCGCTGCTATGTAGCAGAGCCGATCGCGTTGTGCCTGCTTCTAGCCTCCCATGGAGGCTATTGAAGCATGGCAAAAGTAAAAAAAAAAAAGTTAAAAAAAATGTGAAAAAAATAAAAAAAATATAAAAGTTTAAATCACCCCCCTTTCGCCCCAATCAAAATAAATCAATAAAAAAAAAATCAAATCTACACATATTTGGTATCGCCGCGCTCAGAATCGCCCGATCTATCAATTAAAAAAAAAGCATTAACCTGATCGCTAAACGGCGTAGCGAGAAAAAAATGCGAAACGCCAGAATTACGTTTTTTTGGTCGCTGCGACATTGCAATAAAATGCATTCAAAAGAACGTATCAGCACCAAAATGCTATCATTAAAAACGTCATCTCGGCACGCAAAAAATAAGCCCTCAACCGACCCCAGATCACGAAAAATGGAGACGCTACGGGTATCGGAAAATGGCGCAATTTTTTTTTTTTTTTTTTTTTAGCAAAGTTTGGAATTTTTTTTCACCACTTAGGTAAAAAATAACCTAGTCATGTTAGGTGTCTATGAACTCGTAATGACCTGGAGAATCATAATGGCAGGTCAGTTTTAGCATTTATTGAACCTAGCAAAAAAGCCAAACAAAAAACAAGTGTGGGATTGCACTTTTTTTGCAATTTTACCGCACTTGGAATTTTTTTCCCGTTTTCTAGTACACGACATGCTAAAACCAATGATGTCGTTCAAAAGTACAACTCGTCCCGCAAAAAATAAGCCCTCACATGGCCAAATTGACGGAAAAATAAAAAAGTTATGGCTCTGGGAAGGAGGGGAGTGAAAAACGGACACGGAAAAATGAAAAATCCCAAGGTCATGAAGGGGTTAAGCGTGCCCTAAAAACGCATTTGATCAGACTGACCTACCACCTCAACGCATTAACCTAACTATCCCTGTGTAGCCCATTCAGAAAACTTAAACCGTAATCAGGTTCCTTGCATCATGTTCTCATACGCTTTATGCATTTAATAGCCCTCTGTGTCTTGGAATTTTTTCCCGTTTTCCAGTACACTATATATTAAAACCAATGGTGTCGTTCAAAAGTACGACTTGTACTGCAAAAATCAAGCCCTCACATGGCCAGTAAAAAAGTTATGGCTCTGGGAAGTAGGGGAGCAAAAAACAGGAATTCAAAAACTGAAATGCCCCTGGTTGTTAAGGGGTTAAAAACAATTTAAAAACACAGACACAAAAGGCGTGATATAATAGTACCAGAAAATGTAGAGATATAGTATGCAATATAGATACAATGCCTACAAGTAGTATTCAACCCCCTGCAGATTTAGCAGGTTTAATAAGATGCAAATAAGTTAGAGCCTTCAAACTTCAAACAAGAGCAGGATTTATTAACAGATGCATAAATCTTACAAACCAAAAAGTTTTGTTGCTCAGTTAAATTTTTATAAATTTTAAACATAAAAGTATGGGTCAATTATTATTCAACCCCTAGGTTTAATATTTTGTGGAATAACCTTTGTTTGCAATTACAGCTAATAATCGTCTTTTATAAGACCTGATCAGGCCGGCACAGGTCTCTGGAGTTATCTTGGCCCACTCCTCCATGCAGATCTTCTCCAAGTTATCTAGGTTCTTTGGGTGTCTCATGTGGACTTTAATCTTGAGCTCCTTCCACAAGTTTTCAATTGGGTTAAGGTCAGGAGACTGACTAGGCCACTGCAACACCTTGATTTTTTGCCTCTTGAACCAGGCCTTGGTTTCCTTGGCTGTGTGCTTTGGGTCATTGTCTTGTTGGAAGATGAAATGACGACCCATCTTAAGATCCTTGATGGAGGAACGGAGGTTCTTGGCCAAAATCTCCAGGTAGGCCGTGCTATCCATCTTCCCATGGATGCGGACCAGATGGCCAGGCCCCTTGGCTGAGAAACAGCCCCACAGCATGATGCTGCTACCACCATGCTTGACTGTAGGGATGGTATTCTTGGGGTCGTATGCAGTGCCATCCAGTCTCCAAACGGCACGTGTGTGGTTGGCACCAAAGATTTCGATCTTGGTCTCATCAGACCAGAGAACCTTGAACCAGTCAGTCTCAGAGTCCTCCAAGTGATCATGAGCAAACTGTAGACGAGCCTTGACATGACGCTTTGAAAGTAAAGGTACCTTACGGGCTCGTCTGGAACGGAGACCATTGCGGTGGAGTACGTTACTTATGGTATTGACTGAAACCAATGTCCCCACTGCCATGAGATCTTCCTGGAGCTCCTTCCTTGTTGTCCTTGGGTTAGCCTTGACTCTTCGGACAAGCCTGGCCTCGGCACGGGAGGAAACTTTCATAGGCTGTCCAGGCCGTGGAAGGCTAACAGTAGTCCCATAAGCCTTCCACTTCCGGATGATGCTCCCAACAGTGGAGACAGGTAGGCCCAGCTCCTTGGAAAGGGTTTTGTACCACTTGCCAGCCTTGTGACCCTCCACGATCTTGTCTCTGATGGCCTTGGAATGCTCCTTTGTCTTTCCCATGTTGACCATGTATGAGTGCTGTTCACAAGTTTGGGGAGGGTCTTAAATAGTCAGAAAAGGCTGGAAAAAAGATGATTAATCCAAACATGTGAAGCTCATTGTTCTTTGTGCCTGAACTACTTCTTAATACTTTAGGGGAACCAAACAGAATTCTGGTGGGTTGAGGGGTTGAATAATAAATGACCCTCTGAAAAGACTTTTCACAATTTAAAAAAAAAAAAAAAAGAAATAACATTCTTTTTTTCTGCAGTGCATTTCACACTTCCAGGCTGATCTACAGTCCAAATGTCACAAGGCCAAGTTAATTCCAAATGTGTAAACCTGCTAAATTTGCAGGGGGTTGAATACTACTTGTAGGCACTGTATATACATATATTCACACCCCTACACTCAGGTATACACTAATTATATAGTCAATGTCATATGATCCATCTCCCCCCAAAAAACTGTAAGATCTAGGATGGGTAATTCAATTGAAATATAACAGAATATAAAATACTAAATACCTAGTATCGTGTACAGTAGAGTATGAAGGATGCCACCATTGAAGCATGAGAATCGCTCTGTGGATCCATGTGTATGTGTTCTAACAGAGCCCATATTAACCCATTGTCTGATGTGCCAAGTGTTAAAATATGCTAAAAACACACTTCTCAGTTCAATAATAATAATAATAGGATCAACTGAAAGTAAAAACAACTTAAAAATCCTTAAAAAAAAGCTTCAAGGATTTTTGATGTGTTACGAGCAATGTGAGTTGTAAAGTTGGGAAAGCAGGCAGACTTGAGTTCAAGTGATTGGCTAATATGAATGGATCACTGAAATTCCTGAGATTGCTCTTGTGAAGAGCTACAAAACCTCCCCTGTCACAATTGTTAAAGCAAGATTTATAGCGGTCACTGGCACAAAAAATGTCTTACTGGAAATTATTCACTAATGATTATTTAATCTTTTCATTCTATTTGCAAAAAAAGTCCTGTTTGCTTAACAAAGAGTTAAAAGAGTTTTCCAGGACTTTGATATTGATTCTCTACTCATAAGATAAACTTCAAAATTAGATTGGTGAAGTCTAATTTCTGGGGCCGATCAGCTGCAGAAGATCTGCAGTACCAGAGTCATCCACTCCAAAAAGTGCTTGGTAAGCAATGTCGGGAATGCCTTGGCCCTCATGGGGATGACGGGGATATAATTACCATCCTTCTTGCATCAATTCTGGAAAACCTCTTTGACGGAAGCAAAACTCTACAGTATGTTCTTGTTGCGAAAAAGACCCCATAAAGAAAACAGCTTTAGGCCGGTTTCACACGTCAGTGGTTCCGGTACGTGAGGTGACAGTTTCCTGACGTACCAGAGCCACTGACACACGTAGACACAGTGAAATCAATGCATCTGTGCAGATGTCATTGATTTTTTGCAGACCGTGTCTCCGTGTGCCAAACACGGAGACATGTCAGTGTTCGTTGGAGTGCATGGATTACACGGACCCATTAAAGTCAATGGGTCCGTGTAAAACACGTACCGCACACGGACGTTGTCCGTGTGCAGTCCGTGTGCCGTGCAGGAGACAGCGCTACTGTAAGCGCTGTCCCCCAACTGGTGCTGAAGCCGCGATTCATATCTTCTCTGCAGCAGCGTTTGCTGTAGAAAAGATATGAATAATCATGTTTAAAATAAAGATCCATGTTCCCACCCCCCTCCCACCCCCTGTTGCCCCCCCCCCAGCTGTTATTAAAATACTCACCCGGCTCCCTCGCTGGCTGGCTCTGCTTCCTGTCCTGGCCGCACTTTCTACTGTATGAGCGGTCACGTGGGGCCGCCGATTACAATCATGAATATGCGGCTCTACCTCCCATAGGGGTGGAGCCGCATATTCATTACTGTAAATGAGCGGCCCCACGTGACCGCTCATACAGTAGAAGGTGCGGCCAGGACAGGAAGCAGTGCCAGCCAGCGAGGGAGCCGGGTGAGTATTTTAATAACAGCGGGGGGGAGGGCACACAGGGGGTGGGAGGGGGGTTGGCACATGGATCTCTATTTTAAACAGGATTATTCATATCTTCTCTACAGCAAACGCTGCTGCAGGGAAGATATGAATCGCGGCTTCAGCATCAGATGCAGGGGACAGCGCTAAACTTTAGCGCTGTCTCCTGCATGGTGCGTGTGGTACCCAGTGGGCACACGGGCGGCACACGTGTGCCGCACGTGTGCCACACAAACGCACCGGCACACGGACACTGATAATTCCGGTACTGATTTTTCCGGTACCGGAATTATCTGGACGTGTGAGACTGCCTTAGGTGAAGTTGTGTTGCCTAGAAGGAATGGTGTCTTCACAGTACAGGTAGTTGTCAGGGAGCTTCAACCTTCACAACCATCCATTTAAATTATAATGACAAGAATGTTTAAGGGCGTTGCAGCTTCCATTACATGTTAATATACAAAATGCTAAAACTACCCAAATAAATGTGCTTATGGATATTCATAATACCTTTACATTATTTTGTTGCTGGTGACAAATTTTTAGCTTCAAATTATGATCTTGTAAAGTACATAAGTTTCAATGCCTTGACAGATCCAGGTTTGGCTCCATCTTGTTCAATCAGGTGTGGCAAGAAGGATCCCTTCACATCTGGTTAGATAGGTCTGGGGCAAGCAGATCTGACAAGCTTGACAAAGTAGTAAGGTATTATTTTTCTTAATCATGCCTTATAAGACTCCTGCTTCTTATTTTTGCAAATGTAGAGAGCTTCAAGCTTCTAATTTAATAAATATGTCTCATGCATCCTATCTACAATATATAAGTCAATAGCTGTAAAAAAAAATCACCTTCTCTCTAAACTCCTCAGAAAAGAAAATGAACGCAAGACGATATTTTAACACATACTTAATTAAGTATTCATAAAATCAAAACTTGCAAAGAATTTTAATAAATATGCTAACACCTGTATCTTGGCAAATGTCCTATTGAATGTAAACAATGGACAGACTGCAAATAGTATTACAACAAAGAGACTAATTATTATAGGGTAAGGGATTGTTTGGATTTGGCCAGAAAGTCTGCAGTCACTCTGTGTGACTGCAGACACTCTATGTGACTTCAGACTTGTGAATCCACATAGCATGCCCGGCGTACGATGTCAGGATTCTCCAGTGCTGGCGGCAAGTCCAGGCGATCATGTGACTGCAAGAATGCGATATGCATACTTCTGCCACATTCCAACTAGATGGGCGCCGCTTCACTCAATTCACTTGTATTCAACGACGCCAGGCACGTCTAGTCGGAATGTGGCCGGGAGTATGCATATCATATACTTGCGGCCACATGATCGCCCATTCCAAGCACCGGAGAATCCTGACAGTGAGTGCAATCATATAGAGTGACTGCAGACTTTCGTGCCTAACCTGGACAACCCCTTTAAAAGGTGTGTTTAAACATATATTTATATTTATGATGTATACATACTATAGGTAATCAAGATTGGTGTAGGTCCAACATCGGGCACATCCACCAATCAAAAGTTATTTGCTTTGTTTATACACGGATGTAAATACAAGCAATGGTGCTGCAAAGCACAGCTCCATTCAGTGTGTAGGAGTTGCTGCAGAGTACGACTCTGTTTCATGTGTTTAAATCCAGTGGCAGCCAAAGGAAGTAACAGCTGATCCATGAGGGTCCTGAGTGTCAGACCTCCATGATCTCATATTGATGACCTATCCTATGAATTAATCATCAGTATGGCATGCCTGGACAGCCTCTTCAATATAGCATTTTTTTGTTTTAGATGAAAATAAAAACATTTTTTGTTTAAAACTTATCGAAGTGGCTGTACTTTTTTAATGGCATTGAAGCCATTTAAACTTTTGCAAAGTGTATACCAATAGAGGAGAAGTGTAAAATATATGATTCATCTATCTCGAGAACCTTGCCATGTCACGCTCCACATCATTAGCTTCCTCGCAGAAGGCATAATATTTTCTTCTAGGATTTCCAGATGCCTGACTGCAGGTTTCCAGTGTCAACGGTAGCAAAGCAGCTTCAGAGCATCATTAGGTCACCAACATGCTTCACTGTAGGCAGGGTGTTTTTTTCAGCTTATTCTTTGTCCTCCAGACATATCACTGATCTATTGAGCCAAAAATCTCCAGTATTGTTCCATCACTTCACAGAACAGAATATCAAATCATCTGTGTCTTATTTATATGGGTTTGAGCATATTAGAGCTGACGATCAGTAGAAGTGTACATCCTGGAGTTTGGGCATGGAGACATTCGGCATTTAGTATGCTCCTTACTGTATAAACTTAAACCTTAGTTCTGACTGCCACCAAATCATGCTGTAGGTCTTTTGCAGGCACACAAGGCATTTTGATCACCCACCTTGTCAGTAATCTGGTGTCAGCCAGTGATAGCTTCCTCTTTTTGGCACATCCCCAAGCTGATCGACTGGCGCAATCCAGGAAGCCCTGTTCCCTCTGCAGCTTATTTGGCAAATGCTACAGCTTGCTGAATAAGAGGGAACCCGAGCAAATTTGCTCATCTCTAGTCATAATAACCAAGGGTGCTCTACACAAAACTAAAGATGATTATCATGAAGGCATGCAATAATGCTGAGACTGTTTTATGATGCCGAGATTACTTGTTATATTACTTGTGCTGATCTATTCAAATTGCTCTTTTTATGGATTTATTGCAAAGAACAGAAAGTTTGTAATTTTGATAATAAACATAATTTGCAATTAATACTTTTGATTGCAAATGTATTTGTATAAAAGTACTCTTACATTAACACTGTGAATGACCTGTGTTTATGGATTATTAGTTGGGAAAGACGTGATAAGTAGTTTCCACACCACTGAAAAAAAAAATCTGTTACAACAAACTATGAGAAGCCTTATTGGGGGAAGAAATATAATTTCCCAGTATATCTGCCTGCATACGTCTACCATTAGGTTACATCAGGGAACATCCGGGAGCCCTCATGTCACAAAATAGCCAGTGGTTTCTGATGACAGAATTAAGACGCCATTAGCTTCCAGTTACAAAAAGTCAAAAATAGTTGACAAGATGAATGCTTAAATCTAAGTAAGAACCAGACAGAGTGGTGTCATAAGTAATAAGAGCCAGGTTGTTTTGACGTGTTCACAACACTGGGATCCTAAACACAAAGCTACAATTGCTGAACAAAAGCAAAACAAAATGGCCCACAGCCAGTCCGTACAAACACTTCCTCAAGAATGTCAAGTATGAAATCTTCCAAGTAATGATCATGTACAATTAACAATTCTTTGCCACGGGAGCAGAAAATATGACTTCAAACACAACACACTTCCACTGGAGAGACTGGAGAGGATTCTGTAGTAACTGTGAGCTCCTTCTGATATTTTTCACATATTAAACTCTTTATTTAGGGGAGATATCGCACATTTTGGGTTGTCATAGCAGCAGAAATATTTTTGTTCAGTTGCATCTTCAAAAGTTACCCTTTTGAAGAAAAAAAGCATGCAAAAACCTAGACTGAAGCCTCAATCTATTCAAATATAGCAGTATATCTTTGTAGACCCCTACTTCTATTCCTTAAATTACTGGTTACTTTGCTATTGAAATGTTCTTTATTATAATGTGTCTGCGCAGTTGAGTCAGAATTAATTAAAAAAAATTAAAAAACAGCAATTCTGGAATTGATTCTTAGCATTATTTTTACAGTATTCATACAATTTGACATAGTAAATTTATTCTAGGTGGTCAATATGTTTTCAGCAATCTTTAAGTTTCACCGTGTTGCCATAAAGAGACATAACGGGTCGATTCATTAAGGGAATTCTGGCGTAAAACAGGGTATGTGCACATGTTGCAGATTTGGCTGCGGATCCGCAGCTGATTTGACACTGCAGATTTGCAGTAGTTTTCCATGTGGTTTACAGTACCATGTAAACCTATGGAAAACAAAATCCGCAGTGCACATGCTGCGGAAAATACTGCACGGAAACGCTGCGTTGTATTTTCCGCAGCATGTCAATTCTTTGTGCGGATACCACAGCGTTTTACACCTGTTCCTTTATAAAAATTCACAGGTGTTAAAAGGCAGGTGAAATCCGCACAGAAAATGCTGGAAATCCGCAGTAAATCTGTGGGTAATCTGCAGGTAAAACGCAGTGTGTTTTACCTACGGATTTTTAAAAATCTGCGCAGAAAAATCCGCACACGAATCTGCAACGTGTGCACATAGCCTAATAAGCTGCAATATTTTTACACAACTCAGAAGTTGCAAAACAATATTGAGACATTTGACATTTAAACGCCAGTCCTGGCCAGCTGTGCGAATTTGGGCATAGCAAGAAAGGGATACAGGTGGGACGGGGCGTGACTACTCCCCTATAGCAAATTCATAAAAAGTTACGCCACTAACACTAACTTCAGAAATGTACTCGAGTGCATGATTGGAGTACATTTCTGACAATGGCACAGGCTGGCTAACAGATGAACTTAATTTATTGGGCTAATTCTATTCCAGTTTCATTAAGATTGGGGTGCACAATGCCTGTGTTGATTAACCAACCCCCTAGCCTTTTTTTTCTTCTTTTGACAAGGCTGTACTGTATAACCTTTTTTTGTAGGATGAGTTGTAATTTTTATGGATGCTATTTTGCAATTTATCATATATGACTTTTTTATTACTGTTTTCTGGGGAGTGAAATGTACAAAAACAGTAACTCTGGAATTTTTATTTTTTTAGAGTGTTCGATATACATTGTAGGTAACATGATACTTTTAGGGTATGTGCACACGTTGCGGATTCTCTGCGGATCCGCAGCGTTTTTTGCAGTGCAGAAACGCTGCAGATCCGCAATTGATTTACAGTGCAATGTAAATCAATGAGAAAAAAAAATGCTGTGCACACTTTGCGGACAATCCTCTGCGGAAAAGCTGCGGTTTAAAAGAAGTAGCATGTCCCTTCTTTTTTGCGAATCTGCAGCGTTTTTGTACCTATTCCATTATAGAAAACCTCAGGGGTAAAAAAACGCAGTAAATCCGCAAAAAAACACAGAAAAAACGCACAAAAAATGCTGCTGAACCGCACAAAAAAAGCGACAAATCCGCAGGTGAGTTTTCTGCCAGGAGAGGCAGAATCTGCACCAGAAATTCCTAAGGCTAATCCGCAACGTGTGCCCATAGCCTTATAGTTCAGATGTTACGGATGTATTTCTGTACTTGGATTTTTTTTTTGCATTTTAAAACATATTGGACGCAATTCAGCCATTGTGATTTTTTTTGTCTTGTGGTATTCACCAATGTTTTTTTGTGCCAAATCCCTCAAGATGGTGCATGTGGTTCATACATTTTGGGAAAAATTAATTGCTTATAAAAATGCTCTATATTTCAGTGTGTAACCTGAGATGTGGATTACACGCGCTTTTGACTAGTTTCTGCCACCAAAATACACTTAGGCCATGTGCACACGTTGTGGATTTTGCTGCGGATTCGCAGCTGTTTTCCATGCGATTTATAGTACTACGTAAACCTATGGAAAACCAAATCCGCTGTGCCCATGCTGCGGAAAATACCACGTGGAAACGCTGCGTTGTATTTTCCGCAGCATGTCAAATCTTTGTGCGGATTCCGCGGCGGTTTACACCTGCTCCACAATGGGAATCCGCAGGTGTCAAACCGTAGGTGGAATCAGCACAAAAACCGCAGGAACTCCGCGGTAAATCCGCTGGTAAAACGCACACGATTCCGCAACGTGGGCACATAGCCTAAAAACTCAGCAATGCCAAAAGAGAAATTGCCATGTTGAAGGTTTGAAACACGGACAGACAGCAGATAAGTTTATGCTGAGTAAAAAAAAAAGCACAGCAGACAGGAGATTTCCATAAATCACATCCACCTTGCTGTAACTGAAAGACGCTGTGTTTTTGAAACAGCAAAAATCTCCAGTCAAAAACTCACCAAAAGCTTATCATCAAAATTTTCTATACTAATTAGTACATTAGTATGCATTAAAACATTATATCAGAGGTCATTTTGTGCAGCACGTTGTACTCTTAGGCCATGTTCACACATTGAGTATTTGGTGAATTTTTTTACCTCAGTATTTGTAAGCCAAAATGAGTGGAACAATCAGAGGAAAAGTATAATAGAAACCCGTCACCACTTCTGTATTGATTACCCACTCCTGGTTTTGGCTTACAAATACTGAGGTAAAATACTGACCAAACACTCAATGTGTGACCGCGGCCTTACTTGCGTTTCTTCATTGCATTTGTTTGTGCAGTATTTTGACGTGCATTTTTATTGAATTTTTTACGCTGCGGTTTCTGTCTTTTGTTGGTGTGTCATGCTTTATATAAAGCTGCTTTGGTTTTGATACTTTGTGGTATTTGGTTTTGAGTGACAAAACATTATTGATATACTTGGATGTGGATTACATGCCTTTTTGATGTGTTTCCGCATACTACAAACTAAAAACACAGGTGCTTTTTTTTTTACCTGTGGAATTTCCATACCTAATGCAAGTCTATGGGAAAGTCCACACTACAAGCACAACGTATCCGCAAGACAAACTGACATCTGGCGGATTTGAAACACGGGCCACAGATCAGTTTATACTGAACAAGAATCCCCATTTTGCTGGGTCTGTAAGATGCTGCGCTTATGATGCAGTGAAAATGGCGTCAAAACTCACCAAAAGCTCCTTTGGGCACACAGTAATTGTCACTGATGATGACACTGGGGGCAGAAGGAATAGTGGAAGGGTCACATACGGCAACAAATCAACTTCCAAATGTTATTTTTCAGAGCAACTGACTAGTTGCCATGGTAATTGCTCATCTTTTTGCACATCTCCCTCATTGTATGGTGTAGCGTCGCACACATCATGCTGCTTTTTAGGCTGGTGAACAGTTCGTGGTACATAGGGGGCCTTTATTTCGTTACTTAAAACTAATGAGAAAACATAATCATAAATGGGATTTTCCATGGAAACCTGATTGTTGCCTATGGCAACAGTTGAACTTTTTCTGTAGTTTGTGTGTTTTGGACATGATTCCACTGGCAGGGAGGTGTATAATGCTGGTGTCTGTTCCCCTGTCACACAGTAAGCAGCAGGCTGGCATGTTGTGGTGTGATAGGTAGACCCTGGAGAGAGAGGAAGAAAGGGAGGTCTCTGTGTACACACTGCAAGCACACAGCCGGCTGGGAAGGCTGCAAATAGCTCCAAGCTCTGTGAACACCAGCAGCTGAGACACCGCTCCCCAGACTGCCTGCCTGACTGACTGCCCACTGCAAGCAGGAGCTGCACTGTGGGACTGTACCTGAGCTGCACAACAGTACCAGCCAGGAGTCACAGCAGAGCCTGATACCAGTGCCTGAGGGGTTACAGCAGCCCCTGATACCAGTGCCTGAGGAGTTACAGCAGCACCTGATACCAGTGCCTGAGGAGTTACAGCAGCACCTGATACCAGTGGGCAGCAGAGCTCACAGCTATACCAGTGTCTGAGGGGTTACAGCAGCACCTGGGCAGCAGAGCTCACAGCTATACCAGTGCCTGAGGGGTTACAGCAGCACCTGGGCAGCAGAGCTCACAGCTATACCAGTGCCTGAGGAGTTACAGCAGCACCTGATACCAGTGCCTGAGGGGGTTACAGCAGCACCTGGGCAGCAGAGCTCACAGCTATACCAGTGCCTGAGGGGTTACAGCAGCACCTGGGCAGCAGAGCTCACAGCTATACCAGTGCCTGAGGAGTTACAGCAGCACCTGATACCAGTGCCTGAGGGGGTTACAGCAGCACCTGGGCAGCAGAGCTCACAGCTATACCAGTGCCTGAGGGGTTACAGCAGCACCTGGGCAGCAGAGCTCACAGCTATACCAGTGCCTGAGGAGTTACAGCAGCACCTGATACCAGTGCCTGAGGGGGTTACAGCAGCACCTGGGCAGCAGAGCTCACAGCTATACCAGTGCCTGAGGGGTTACAGCAGCACCTGGGCAGCAGAGCTCACAGCTATACCAGTGCCTGAGGGGTTACAGCAGCACCTGATACCAGTGCCTGAGGAGTTACAGCAGCACCTGATACCAGTGGGCAGCAGAGCTCACAGCTATACCAGTGTCTGAGGGGTTACAGCAGCACCTGGGCAGCAGAGCTCACAGCTATACCAGTGCCTGAGGGGGTTGCAGCAGCACCTGGGCAGCAGAGCTCACAGCTATACCAGTGCCTGAGGGGTTACAGCAGCCCCTGGGCAGCAGAGCCCACAGCTATACTAGTGTCTGAGGAGTTACAGCAGCACCTGGGCAGCAGAGCTCACAGCTATACCAGTGCTTGAGGGGTTACAGCAGCACCTGATACCAGTGCCTGAGGAGTTACAGCAGCACCTGATACCAGTGGGCAGCAGAGCTCACAGCTATACCAGTGCCTGAGGGGTTACAGCAGCACCTGGGCAGCAGAGCTCACAGCTATACCAGTGCCTGAGGGGTTACAGCAGCACCTGATACCAGTGCCTGAGGAGTTACAGCAGCACCTGATACCAGTGGGCAGCAGAGCTCACAGCTATACCAGTGCCTGAGGGGTTACAGCAGCCCCTGGGCAGCAGAGCCCACAGCTATAATAGTGTCTGAGGAGTTACAGCAGCACCTGGGCAGCAGAGCTCACAGCTATACCAGTGCCTGAGGGGTTACAGCAGCACCTGATACCAGTGCCTGAGGAGTTACAGCAGCACCTGATACCAGTGGGCAGCAGAGCTCACAGCTATACCAGTGCCTGAGGGGTTACAGCAGCCCCTGGGCAGCAGAGCCCACAGCTATACTAGTGTCTGAGGAGTTACAGCAGCACCTGGGCAGCAGAGCTCACAGCTATACCAGTGCCTGAGGGGGTTGCAGCAGAGCTCACAGCTATACCAGTGCCTGAGGGGTTACAGCAGCACCTGGGCAGCAGAGCTCACAGCTATACCAGTGCCTGAGGGGGTTACAGCAGCACCTGGGCAGCAGAGCTCACAGCTATACCAGTGCCTGAGGGGGTTACAGCAGCACCTGGGCAGCAGAGCTCACAGCTATACCAGTGCCTGAGGGGGTTACAGCAGCACCTGGGCAGCAGAGCTCACAGCTATACCAGTGCCTGAGGGGGTTACAGCAGCACCTGGGCAGCAGAGCTCACAGCTATACCAGTGCCTGAGGGGGTTACAGCAGCACCTGGGCAGCAGAGCTCACAGCTATACCAGTGCCTGAGGGGGTTACAGCAGCACCTGGGCAGCAGAGCTCACAGCTATACCAGTGCCTGAGGGGGTTACAGCAGCACCTGGGCAGCAGAGCTCACAGCTATACCAGTGCCTGAGGGGGTTACAGCAGCACCTGGGCAGCAGAGCTCACAGCTATACCAGTGCCTGAGGGGGTTGCAGCAGCACCTGGGCAGCAGAGCTCACAGCTATACCAGTGCCTGAGGGGTTACAGCAGCACCTGGGCAGCAGAGCTCACAGCTATACCAGTGCCTGAGGGGGTTACAGCAGCACCTGGGCAGCAGAGCTCACAGCTATACCAGTGCCTGAGGGGGTTACAGCAGCACCTGGGCAGCAGAGCTCACAGCTATACCAGTGCCTGAGGGGGTTGCAGCAGCACCTGGGCAGCAGAGCTCACAGCTATACCAGTGCCTGAGGGGGTTACAGCAGCACCTGGGCAGCAGAGCTCACAGCTATACCAGTGCCTGAGGGGGTTACAGCAGCACCTGAGCTCATTAGAGAAGCCCTGAACCTGGGAGCTTCAACAATACCAGTAACCTGGGAGCGGCACCAAACTCTGACACTGTCTCTAGGAGACATTACACTTGGACTAAAAATGTGATAGTAACAGTGGTGCCTGATATCAGTGCTGCCACCTGAGCTGTATAGTCAAGAACAACACCTGGACCTGTGCTAACCATACTGGTACCTGTGCTGCACCCAGTGGAGAGCACCTGATCCCAGCACCTGAGCTGCACGTCTCCCTGAGGCACCTGTCTGGTGGGTACAGCTTTGTCACCTTCTTTTCTGTTTCCTGATAGGTAAAGCATGCAGCCCGACCTGTCTGTGATATGTGCTCATAGGTAAATGTTTAGCTGTCGTTATTACTCTTTTGACACATTTTCTTCCTTACAACCTGTTTGCGTTATCCTGGACGAATTTATTTATATCATAATGAAATGTATTTTGGTAGATAAATTATTGTTTGCATAGAACATAACTGGCGAAACGGATGTCTGAAATGGATATTGTGTGTATTGGATCGTTTATTTTATTTTTTTAAGTAGGCTGCTGAGCATTTTTGTCTTTAAAGAACATGAAAGCTAAACATTTACCTTTTCATATTATTTTCTGGTTCGCCAATAAAGGTATCACTCCTAGAATACTTCTGTCATAATTGGGCAGAAAAGTATTCACATCGATTTTTCTGGCTAACACGGTACCACAATACTATTTGTTATTGTACATCACCTTTTTAATATATATATATATATATATATATATATATATATATATATATATATATATATATATATATATATATAAAAAAAAAAAACTTTTACAGTCTATGGAAAAAGTATGTAAATGTATTCCTTCACATTCACATGTCTGTTATTTTTTGTATTTCCTTTCCAAAAAAACAAGTGATTTGCTAACTTTTTTTTTATGGATGCAAATAGATGCAATGCTCATGTGAAAAAAAGGATATGCTTGCTCTAAAATGCATGTTTTCATCAATTTTACATGGAAAGCTTTTTATTTTTTGATACATTGTAACAACATGCAGCTGTTTCAGATTCTAGGATTGTAGTGTGAGACTAGTCCTAGATATTGGTGAGTTGCGTCTTTTATGAGAGACACCTACCCACTGCTCCATCTTTTCTTTGACCTTTCCGAGGTCAAGGTGACATGCAGACTGGCATTTATCAGTGTGATCTGTTGCTTCCTTATACCTGTTATAGCCGCGCACACAAGACAGGTTTCTGTGCCCTCATCTGACATTGAGGTTTACAGGCTGATAACACGAGTGTCAGTACTGACAGGGCCGGCTCCAGGTTTTCATGGGCCCTGGAGTAAAGCGTCGCGGTGGGCCCCTTTAAGGCCGGCGTCACAAACAGCGTAAAACAATACGGTCCGTATATTACGGCCGTAATACGCTGAAAAGTCCCGAAAAAAGTGGTCCGTAGCTCCTCCGTAGGCAGGGTGTGTCAGCGTTTTTTGCGCATGGCATCCTCCGTATGTAATCCGTATGGCATCCGTACTGCGTGGTTTTCTCGCAGGCTAGCAAAACCAACATACCGCTATAGAAGTGATCCATGTGTCCCAAAAAGAAAAGAAAATATATAATACTGTATATATATATATATATATATATATATATATATATATATGTATATATATATATATATATATGTATGTCAGTGAGACACATATATGTATATATATTAATATTTATTCCAGCGCTATACAGCTTGAAAGCCGGTAATTCAATTACCGGCTTTTTCTTTCTCCTTCCTAAAACCCGACATGATTTGAGACATGGTTTACATACAGTAAACCATGTCTTCTCTCCATTTTTTTTGCAGATTCCACACTACTAATGTCAGTAGTGTGTATCTGCAAAATTTGGCCGTTCTAGCTCTTAAAATAAAGGGTTAAATGGCGGAAAAAATTGGCGTGGGCTCCCGCGCAATTTTCTCCGCCAGAGTAGTAAAGCCAGTGACTGAGGGCAGATATTAATAGCCTGGAGAGGGTCCACGGTTATTGGACGGTTAAATAGGAGCAGGGGCATAGAGAATAATTGTGCCGTATTTTTTGCGAGTTTTACGGACGTAGATTCTGCGCTCTTACGTCCGTAAAATTCGCATGTGTGACGGCGGCCTAACACATACCACAATTCATAATGCACAGATGCGGCAGAGAAATATACAGTAGGGATAGTACAATGCCAAAAGATTTCACTTAGGCTATGTGCACACATTGCGGATTCTCTGCGGATCCGCAGCGTTTTTTGAGGTGCAGAAACGCTGCAGATCCGCAATTGATTTACAGTACAATGTAAATCAATGAGAAAAAAAAAATGCTGTGCACACTTTGCGGAAAATCCACTGCGGAAACGCTGCAGTTTAAAAGAAGTAGCATGTCCGCACATGGAGTACTGTGTCCAGTTTTGGGCACCGGTGCTCAGGAAGGATATAATGGAACTACAGAGAGTACAAAGGAGGGCAACAAAATTAATAAAGGGGATGGGAGAACTACAATACCCAGATAGATTAGCGAAATTAGGATTATTTAGTCTAGAAAAAAGACGACTGAGGGGCGATCTAATAACCATGTATAAGTATATAAGGGGACAATACAAATATCTCGCTGAGGATCTGTTTATACCAAGGAAGGTGACGGGCACAAGGGGGCATTCTTTGCGTCTGGAGGAGAGAAGGTTTTTCCACCAACATAGAAGAGGATTCTTTACTGTTAGGGCAGTGAGAATCTGGAATTGCTTGCCTGAGGAGGTGGTGATGGCGAACTCAGTCGAGGGGTTCAAGAGAGGCCTGGATGTCTTCCTGGAGCAGAACAATATTGTATCATACAATTAGGTTCTGTAGAAGGACGTAGATCTGGGAATTTATTATGATGGAATATAGGCTGAACTGGATGGACAAATGTCTTTTTTCGGCCTTACTAACTATGTTACTATGTTACTATGTCACTTCTTTTTTGTGAATCAGCAGCGTTTTTGTACCCATTCAATTATAGAAAACCGCAGGGGTAAAAAATGCAGCAAATCCGCAAGAAAACCGCAGCAAAAACGCTGCGGAACTGCACAAAAAAGACAAATCCGCAGGTGCGTTTTCTGCCAGGAGAGGCAGAATCCGCACCAGAAATTCCTAAGCCTGATCCGCAACGTGTGCACATAGCCTCACTTCTTACATTACATGAGTGATATCTATTGTACATTCTCCATTAGCTCAGAAACCGGACAATATAGTCCTCTATACAGAATACTGAGCCCCATATATTGCTCCAAACAGAATAATGAGCCGAATATATTGCCCCATACAGTATAATGGCCCCAGATAGTGCTCCATACAGTATAATTGGCACCACATAGTCCACTGTACAGAATGAGCCCCATATATTGCTCCAAACAGTATAATGAGCACAACAGTGCTTCATACAGAATGAGCCGCATATATTGCTCCATACAGAATTGACCCCCATATAATGCTCCATACAGTATAGTGAGCCACATATAATTCTCCATACAGTATATGATGGGTCCCATCTATTGCTCCATACATAATGGGCCTCATATAATGCTCCATTCAGTATATAATCGGCCCCATACAGTATACTGAGTCCCATATATTGCTCCATACAGAATGGGCCCCATATAATGCTCCTCACAGTATATCATTGGCCCCATATAATGCTCCAAAGATAATTGGCCCCATAAGATGCTCCATGTATAATGGGCCCCATATAATGCTCCATATATAATTGGCCATATAAAATGCTACATATATAATTAGTCCCTTAAGATGCTTCATATATTATTGGCCCCATATACTGCTCCATATGGAATTGGCCCCATATACTGCTCCATATGGAATTGGCCCCATATGATGCTCCCTATGGAATTGGCCCCATATGATGCTCCCTATGGAATTGGCCCCATATGATGCTCCCTATGGAATTGGCCCCATATGATGCTCCCTATGGAATTGGCCCCATATGATGCTCCCTATGCAATTGGCCCCATATGATGCTCCCTATGCAATTGGCCCCATATGATGCTCCCTATGCAATTGGCCCCATATGATGCTCCCTATGCAATTGGCCCCATATGATGCTCCCTATGCAATTGGCCCCATATGATGCTCCCTATGCAATTGGCCCCATATGATGCTCCCTATGCAATTGGCCCCATATGATGCTCCCTATGCAATTGGCCCCATATGATGCTCCCTATGCAATTGGCCCCATAAGATGCTCCCTATGCAATTGGCCCCATAAGATGCTCGCTCCCTATGCAATTGGCCCCATAAGATGCTCGCTCCCTATGGAATTGGCCCCATAAGATGCTCGATCCTTATGGAATTGGCCCCATAAGATGCTCGATCCTTATGGAATTGGCCCCATAAGATGCTCGCTCCCTATGGAATTGGCCCCATAAGATGCTCGCTCCCTATGGAATTGGCCCCATAAGATGGTCCCCATATATTGCCTCAAATATAAAAAATAAATAAAATAAAAAATGAAATGCTCATCTCTCGTTGCTTGTCGCTGCTCTGCTCTGGACTCTTCAGTATTGCGTCTTCCTGCTCTCTGTCCTGTGACTGCTCAGGCAGAGGGCGAGCACTGGTGACGTCATCGGCACCCGGGCAAGTGCCGGGGCCCTGAGCCTACTCGCCATCGGGGACACTGGCGTGCTATGCGAGCTTGGTGCCGTGCCGGCCCCCGCGAGTGGACCAGCCCCCCACCCCCACTTACCTCGGGCACGCCACTTGCAATACTCAGGTACATAGCTGTCAATCAAGTGATCATTGAGCCGCCAGCAGACTAATGTGTGTTTTGGCCTGTAGGGAAACAGACTACAACCAGACACTTCTGACAGTACCCTAACACGTGGCATAACAAAACATCTGGCACGTGGAAACGGGGTTGAATTTTCTATCATTGGTACAGTCAGGAGGACTCTAAAGTACACACATTCAGCATAGTTGGGTTAGAGCTTGTAGCACAAGGTAGGATTTCAGAGTTTGTCCAGTATTTATAGTTTACTCATGTACAAGAATAAACCTAAAACCTTTCCTGGTGACAGTAAAGAGGAGCCCTTATGCAGCTATGTCATATCTGACTGACGTTTTACCCCTCATTAATATATATATATATATATATATATATATATATATATATATATATATATATATATACATGCTGTCGCATAAATGCGTACTTGCACTGTAAAAATTAGAGATCCCTGGTCTTGTCTTGTTTAAAAAGAAAATGAACATTCTTTAGTGCAGGGCAATATCTAGTATCGCTAACCACTTGAGTCATCCTAAATTATTATAGGTTGGAATCCCCTCTGAAGACAGGAGACGCCGAGCCTCATTTAGGATGCCTTCCTTATTTAGACACCTGTCCACCTTGGATTTCCTCTGTAGCATAGTGAGAAATAAGCTAAACTTCAGGACAATTCACCATTCTTGATTAGATCAGCACGCTCTCCCTGGTCCTAGCACCTCCACTTCTGCAAGGGGAGGAACAGGGCAACAGCATGAACCAATGACGAGAGAGGTGGTGTGTCTCAGATTACTGTAGACACTGTAGCCAAAGACAATGAGCAAGCACAGAGAAAAATAAAGGGATGATCATCCCCTGTAGAAAACAAGACTATAGGCACTGCTATGTTAGTGGTGCCCAAGCCATACATTATTAAGGATAAACTTGGCACACACGTCGTATGATGCAGTGAGAATTTAACAAAGTAGAGTACATACAGTAGACGTTTCAGTCAAATTTAGACCTTCATCAATGTACCTCACTAAAGAGCTTATGGGTTTGTGGGTCACATGGGGTTAACAACCCCACTTGTGGTAAGGCATCAGTCTTAGAAAGGGTCGTGTCCGGCACCAGCCGGTAGGAGTACACTTTGGACTAGCGGTGGATACCGCGTGCTTTTTGTCACTTGAAATAAAGCTAATTGAAAGTTGGCTTCTGGGAAGGAAAAAAAGTGATTTCCTGTTTGCAGATATATTGGGCTGTGTTCCCACTGTCAGTAAACGCTTCGGGTTGGACGCTGTGTACATCTGCAGCGTCCAGCTGTTACAGCATAGTGAATGGGATTTCAAGAAGTCCCATGCCCACTATGTGTTCACCGATGCCCGCGGCTCACCCGCAGAGACCGATATGCGGCGCGTGTTTCCAGACCGCAGCATGTCAATTTATGAAGAGGAGACGCTCAGTCTCCTCTGCATAAATAACCCATACACTTTCATTAGATGAGGTAAAACCGCAAGATCTTCCTAGTCACATGCGTATTTAGTGCGGGAAAGCAGCTTACTATGCATGTGTACTAATTTATATAATAGTAAATCTTGTGACACAGCCCGACGTACATGACACAGGAAGTGGAGGAAAACACAGTGAGAGGTCCCCTCATTTTTAATAAAAAAATTTTTTTTTTTTAAATAGCGTGGGGTCTCCCTAAATTTGTTAACCAGCCAGAGTAAAGCAGACTACTGGAACTGGTATTGCAGGCTAGTAAGGATCCAGTATCCATGAACATTACCAGACTGATAATACCAGGTCGTAGCAGTCTGCTTACCTTGGATTGTTAGCAAAAATAGTGGACTCCCCTCAAAAAAAAATTGTGTGGGTTCCCCTTTTTTTTGTTAAACAGGCAAGGAAAAAGCAGACAGCTGTGGCCTGGTAGTCTCAGGCTGGCGAGGCCCATGGATTTTGGCCCTCACCAGCCTAAAAATAGCAGCCCGCAGCCACCCCACAATTGGTGCATCCAATGATGCGCCAGTTGTGGCACTTTATCCGGCTCTTCCCACTTGCCCTGTAGTGGTGGCAAGTGGGGTAATATTTGTGGGGTTAATATCACCTTTGTATTGTAAGGTGACATCAAGCCCGGCTTAGTAATGGAGAGGTGTCAATAAGACACCTCTCCATTACTAATCCTATAGTTGTATTGTAAATAAAGACACAGCCAGAATAAAGTTCTTTAATTGAAATAAAGACACAAACTCCTTTTAATATTCTTAATTAAACCATACTTCCTGCATCGCCTATTCCACTGTAGCCTGTAAGAGAAATAAAATAAAAGTACCTGTCCCACAACAAGTCCAGCTCTGCTACATCTGGATGCCTTTGGCTGACCTGTGGCATTATGCCACCATCCAGCCTGACATCCAGACACAGCGGAGCTTGTAGATGACCACCGAAGATAACTTGGTCCCTGGCGGTAACATGTACGGCAGTTCTCGCGGTCAGCTGATGTCATGGCAAGAACTGCAGTGGACGCGAACTTCAGGCTTTTGCTCAAGGTAAGACATTATTTAAATTAGTTCACATGCGTAGTAAGCTGCATTTTCGCAATTTTACCGCATGTAATGATAGTCTATGGGTAATTTACACTGCGGAGACGGAGCGTCTCCTCAACATACATAGACATGCTGCGGTCTGTCCATTTACGCAGCTCTGAATGCATAGTGGAGATGGGATTTCTTGAAATCCCATCCACTATGCTGTAATATCCGGACGCTGCGGGTTGGATGCTGCAGATGTGAGCAGCGTCCAACCCACAGCATTTACTGACCATGGGAACATACCCTAAGGCGTCTTGTCAGCATTATAACCCATTTTATTATCAGAAGAACCTTTATCTGCAGATAAATGGCATTTTCTGAGTTCACAGTTTCCCTTTAACCCCTTAGCGACCGCCGATACGCCTTTTAACGGCGGCCGCTAAGGGTACTTAAACCACAGCGCCGTTAATTAACGGCGCTGTGGAAAAAGTAAATAGCGCCCCCCAGAGTCGGATTTTCTCCAGGGTCTCGGCTGCCGGGGGTAGCCGAGACCCCAGAGAACATGATTCGGGGTTTTTTTTACCCTCCCCGCATTTGCGATCGCCGGTAATTGACCGTTTACCGGCGATCGCAAAAAAAAAAACAAAAAAAAAAACCGCGATCTCTTTTTAATTTCTCTGTCCTCCGATGTGATCGCACATCGGAGGACAGAGAAAAGGGGTCCCAGGTGGCCCCCCAATACTTACCTATCTCCCCCGGTGCTCCTCGTGGCTCCCGGTGGGCGCCGCCATCTTAAAAATGGCGGGCGCATGCGCAGTGCGCCTGCCGGCCGGCCCCGCGAATATCTTTGGGGTCTCGGCTGCCGGGGGGGCTGCCGGTTTACCGACCCCTGTTTGCGATCGCGGTAATTAACTGTTTACCGGCGACCGCAAAAAAAAAAAAAAAAAAGTAAAGTGTAATTCTCTGTCCTCTGATGTGATCGCACATCAGAGGACAGAGAAATAGGGGGATTCGGCGACCCTACAATACTCACCTGCGTCCCTGGATCCACCTGCTGCTCCTCCTGGCCGCCGGCAAAAGAAAATGGCGGGCGCATGCGCAGTGCGCCCGCCATCTGTCTCCATCTGCTGGCCGGCAGGAGAACAGCAGTTGGGGCTAATATTAGGGGTAGGGTTAGGGTTAGGGGTAGGGTTAGGGCTAGGGTTGGGGCTAAATTTAGGGTTAGGGTTGGGGCTAAACTTAGGGTTAGGGTTGGGGCTAAATTTAGGGTTAGGCTTCTTTCACACTTACGTCGGTACGGGGCCGTCGCAATGCGTCGGCCCGACATACCGACGCACGTTGTGAAAATTGTGCACAACGTGGGCAGCGGCCCAATCTATGTCCTGGGGAGGAGGGGGCGGAGTTACGGCCACACATGTGCGGTCAGAAATGGCGGATGCGACGTACAAAAAAACGTTTCATTGAACGTTTTTTTGTGCCGACGGTCCGCCAAAACACAACTGATCCAGTGCACGACGGACACGACGTGTGGCCATCCGTCACGATCCGTCGGCAATACAAGTCTATGGGCAAAAAACACATCCTGCGGGCACATTTGCAGGATCCGTTTCTTGTCCAAAACGACGGATTGCGACGGATGCCAAACGACGCAAGTGTGAAAGTAGCCTTAGGGTTAGGGTTGGGGCTAAGGTTAGGGTTAGAGTTGGGATTAGGGTTAGGGTTTGGATTAGGGTTGGTATTAGGGTTGGCATTAGGGTTACGCTTGGGATTAGGGTTAGGTTTGGGATTAGGGTTAGGTTTGGGATTAGGGTTAGGGTTGTGATTAGGGGTGTATTGGGATTAGGGTTAGGTTTGAGGTTAGGGTTGAGATTAGGATTAGGGGTGTGTTGGATTTAGGGTTTTGATTAGGGTTATGGTTAGGGTTGACATTAGGGTTGTTTTGGGGTAAGGGTTGTGATTATGGTTAGGGTTAGTGATTAGGATTATGGATCAGGTTGGGATTAGGGTTAGGGGTGTGTTGGGGTTAGGGTTGGAGCTAGAATTGGGGGGTTTCCACTGTTTAGGTACATCAGGGGTTCTCCAAACACGACAGCCAATTTTGTGCTCAAAAAGTCAAATGGTGCTCCCTCCCTTCTGAGCTCTGCCGTGCGCCCAAACAATGGGTTACCCCCACATATGGGGCATCAGCGTACTCGGGATAAATTGGACAACAACTTCTGGGGTCCAATTTCTCTTGTTACCCTTGTGAAAATAAAAACTTGGGGGCTACAAAATCTTTTTTGTGGAAAAATATATATATTTTTTTTATGACTGCATTATAAATTTCTGTGAAGCACTTGGGCATTCAAAGTTCTCACCACACATCTATATAAGTTCCTTGGGGGGTCCAGTTTCCAAAACGGGGTCACTTTTGGGGGGTTACTACTGTTTAGGTACATCAGGAGCTCTGCAAACGCAACATAATGCCCACAGACCATTCTATCAAAGTCTGCATTCCAAAACGGCGCTCCTTCCCTTCCGAGCTCTGCCGTGCGCCCAAACAGTGGTTTACCCCCACATATGGGGCATCAGCATACGCAGGATAAATTGGATAACAACTTTAGTGGTCCAATTTCTCCTGTTACCCTTGTGAAAATAAAAACTTGGGGGCTACAATATCTTTTTTGTGAAAAAAAAAAAAAAAAAAAATTTATTTTCACGACTCTGCATTCTAAACTTCTGTGAAGCACTTGGGCATTCAAAGTTCTCACCACACATCTAGATAAGTTCCTTGGGGGGTCCAGTTTCCAAAATGGGGTCACTTGTGGGGGGTTACTACAGTTTAGGTACATCAGGGGCTCTCCAAACGCGACATGGCGTCCGATCTCAATTCCAGCCAATTCTACAATGAAAAAGTAAAATGGCACTCTTTCTCTTCCAAGCTCTGCGGTGCACCCAAACAGTGGTTTACCCTCACATATGGGGTATCGATGTATTCAGGAGAAATCGCACAACAACTTTTGTGGTCTAATTTCTCCTGTTACCCTTGTGAAAATAAGAATTTGTGGGCGAAAAGATCATTTTTGTGTAAACAAAAGCGATTTTTTTTTTATTTTCACGGCTCTACGTTATAAACTTTTGTGAAGCACTTGGTGGTTCAAAGTGCTCACCACACATCTAGATAAGTTCCTTAAGGGGTCTAGTTTCCAAAATGGGGTCACTTGTGGGGGGGTTTCCACTGTTTAGGCACATCAGGGGCTCTCTAAACGTGACATGGCGTCCGATCTCAATTCCAGCCAATTCTGCATTGAAAAAGTCAAACGGCGCTCCTTCACTTCTAAGTTCTGCGGTGCGCCCAAAAAGTGGTTTACCCCCACATATGGGGTATTGGCGTATTCAGGAGAAATTGCATAACAAAATTTATGGTTACATTTGTTTTTACACTTGTGAAAATAAAAAAAATGCTTCTGAATTAAGATGTTTGCAAAAAAAAAGTTAAATGTTCATTTTTTCCTTCCACATTGTTTCAGTTCCTGTGAAGCACGTAAAGGGTTAATAAACTTCTTGAATGTGGTTTTGAGAACCTTGAGGGGTGCAGTTTTTAGAATGGTGTCACACTTCATTATTTTCTATCATATAGACCCCTCAAAATGACTTCAAATGTGATGTGGTCCCTAAAAAAAATGGTGTTGTAAAAATGAGAAATTGCTGGTCAACTTTTAACCCTTATAACTCCCTAACAAAAAAAAATTTTGTTTCCAATATTGTGCTGATGTAAAGTAGACATGTGGGAAATGTTATTTATTAACTATTTTTCGTGACATATCTCTCTGATTTAAGGGCATAAAAATACAAAGTTTGAAAATTGCAAAATTTTAAAAATTTTCGCCATATTTCTGTTTTTTTCATAAATAATCGCAAGTAATATCGAAGAAATGTTACCACTAACATGAAGTACAATATGTCACGAAAAAACAGTCTCAGAATCAGCGGGATCCGTTGAAGCGTTCCAGAGTTATAACCTCATAAAGTGACAGTGGTCAGAATTGCAAAAATTGGCTCGGTCATTAAGTACCAAATTGGCTCTGTCACTAAGGGGTTAAATCCATTTCTGTTTTTATAAAATGATGCACTGTACGCCTTTTTTTTAACAGTTCTTTTCTTCTTTTACATCAAAGGTGAATATGCGCAGCACATAAAACCACATGTAAAAAAACAACATTGTGCCTAATAGCACTAAAAGATCACATGATAAAGCGCTGTGATATTAATTGTCTTTAAAAAGACAAAGGAATACCAATAACATCATATAATGTCTTTTTTTTGTCACTCACAAGTATAACTTTGTAGACCTGAACAGATCTTACTTTACATGCTGATTGTCGTGAAACCTGATTTTATGATAGACTTTATTAGTCTGCCTTCTGTTAATTCCTAAATAGTATTTAGATCTTCACATGGTTGGCCAGGCTGTATTTGGTGTCCTCCATGATGCTTGGCTCAAAATGCTTCTCATTTTCCCAGCTGACCATTGCTTAATAAGTCCGGTACAGTGACTGTTGTGGAAGGTAGACACAGGCCATTCATAGCTACAAGAAAAAAACTCCCATGGGAAAACTGGAATGCCTTTTATTTGCTTCACTTTACCTCTGGGTTCAGAGCAGCAAACAGTAACATTTTGTGCAGGTTTTGGGCAACACAGTGATGCCTTTGTAAACTTTCCAAAGGTGGTGTCAAATAGATTGGGAAAATAGCTGAAAAAAACTCATAGCCAGTTCTCCTTATCCTTCCTTAAAGGGACTCTGTCACCTGAATTTGGCGGGACTGGTTTTGGGTCATATGGGCGGAGTTTTCGGGTGTTTGATTCACCCTTTCCTTACCCGCTGGCTGCATGCTGGCTGCAATATTGGATTGAAGTTCATTCTCTGTCCTCCATAGTACACGCCTGTGCAAAGCAATCTTGCCTTGTGCAGGCGTGTACTATGGAGGACAGAGAATGAACTTCAATCCAATATTGCAGCCAGCATGCAGCCAGCGGGTAAGGAAAGGGTGAATCAAACACCCGAAAACTCCACCCATATGACCCAAAACCAGTCCCGCCAAATTCAGGTGACAGGTTCCCTTTAATAAGATCCACTCCCACAGAACAGTACAAGCCTTCATCAGCCCAGTGACGTATATTCACAAGTGGGTTACCGATGTACTCCCATTTTTGTGTTTATGTTGGATTTGGCAGTGTGTGTTGTAAACTAATGTAAGAAGTTGCTTCCATCTGCACATTATAGCGGTGTTACACAGGACATGATAACATGCTGTAAGTATTTATATTATTATTATTAAACAGTCAGTTCCTATCTACAGACCAAAATTGGTCATAGGAACCTTGCTCTGTAAGGGCACGCAGATGCCCGTTTTTCATCTACAAGCCCTGTCGGTGATTTTCACAGATATCTCCCTGTCTATTAGGTTGGCTTCACAAGTTGCTTTTTCTGCAGTGTTTTTTTTTTTTTTTTTTTTTTTTTCTTTCATCAGCCAAAACCTGTTTTGTTTGCAGTACAAATGCTGGCAGGTCCTTCTCCCATACTATTGTTGGCACCGGAACTTGCCGCTTGCATTGAGCGGTTACCGGAGCATATCGAGGAGCGGGAAAGGCGGCGGAAGGTGAGTATATAATGATTTTTTATTATTTTTAACATTCGATCCTTTTACTATTGACGCTGCATAGGCAGCATCAATAGTAAAAACTTGGTCACACAGGGTTAATAGCGGCGGTAACGGAGTGAGTTACCCGCGGCATAACGCTGTCCATTACCGCCGGCATTAACCCTGTGTGAGCGGTGACCGGAGGGGAGTATGCGGGCGTCGGGCGCTGACTGTGGGGAGTAAGGCCATTTTCTTCCAGACTGTGCCCGTCGCTGATTGGTCGCGGCAAAACAATCAGCGATTTGGATTTCCTTGACAGACAGAGGCCTCGACCAATGAATATCCGTGACAGACAGAAGGACAGACAGATGGAAGTGACCCTTAGACAATTATATAGTAGATATATATATATGAGATTTTTTTATTTGTCTACAGTGCATGCTTATTAAAGTAAATTTACATTGCAAAAAGCATTTAGTTGTGTTTTTACACTTTCTCAGTGTTTCTACTAGTGGAAAAACACTGCAAAATCGCAAAAAAAAAAAGGGAAGTCCAGAAAAAAACAAGTGTGTGCATGAGATTTTCGTAATCTCATAGCTTTTGCTGGTACTGTAGAAAGCAGCTTTTAATTTGCATGTAAAAACCCAGCAAAAAACACAACGTGTAACCATGGCCCTATAGTCTATGAGGCTGTTCACGTGTCCGTTTTATTTTCCGAATTGAGTCGTATGCTCCAAGGCACAGAAACATGTCCAACTTAAGATTTGAGTCACTGCTTAAGCTCGCCTATGCAAGTCTATGGGTCTGTGAAAGAAATTTTATAGCTCTTAAATGCTATCTATATGTTTGATAGGAGAATCTTGAGAAAACTTCATGAAACTTTGATAGTAAAAACAGGCACATTGATCAAGCACTTGGCATTTCACTCCAGTTTTGCCCAACTCTGCTGATATAGTTAGAGTTTGGGTGCACCCGAAGTTGTGTATCACAGGTTTACTGCGACAGATAGGTGCCAGAAGACCGCAGAGTCTGATTTTGCCTACTCCTGCAATGTTTACAAGGACTTCACCTCCACATTAAATAGTGCAGATTTATTTTAGCAGTGCAGGGGTTAATCTCAGTTAAGGGAACCTGTCACCCCCAAAATCGAGGGTGAGCTAAACCCACCGGCATCAGGGGCTTATCTACAGCATTCTGTAATGCTGTAGATAAGCCCCCGATGTATCCTAAAAGATGAGAAAAAGAGGTTATATTATACTCACCTACGCGGGCGCTCTGATCTGGTGGGCGTCACAGTCCGGTCCGGGACCTCCCATCTTCATAGGATGACGTCCTCTTCTGGTCTTCATGCTTCGGTGCAGGTGTACTTTGTCTGCCCTGTTGAGGGCAGAGCAAAGTACTGCACTGCTTCGGCGCCGGGAAAGGTCATAGAGGCCTGCGCACTGCAGTACTTTGCTCTGCCCTCAACAGTGCAGACAAAGTATGCCTGCGCCGGAGCCGCAGCGTGAAGACCAGAAGACGACGTCATCTGATGAAGATGGGAGGCGCCCGACCGGACCGCGACACCCATCGGACCGGACCGCGACACCCATCGGACCGGACTGGGACCGCCCATGAGTGAGTATAATCTAACCTCTTTTTCTTATCTTTTAGGATACATCGGGGGCTTATCTACAGCATTCCAGAATGCTGTAGCTAAGCCCCTGATGCTGGTAGGCTTAGCTCACCCTCGATTTTGGGGGTGACATTTTCCCTTTAAAACTTCCTGGAAGCTTTCCCGCATTAAGGCTCTCAGCTGTTCACCGTTAGCCACTCCCATCTCCTATATAATCTGGGATGTGGCAAACACTCATTGCCTGAGCCAGCTTATGCTGCATGGTGGTTTGTGGTTGTTGTTGTTTGAGAAGGCGTTTGGTGGATTTATCTGAGACTGTTGCAAGGTTTTGGGTGTGTGTGCTAATTCCCCTCCTTCTTCTACTTTGGTTTTACCCCATCCTCTTCTCCCCGGTGTTTACCCCCTGTTGCTTGTGAGTATTTGTATGACTGGTATTTTACTTTATCCTTGTTTGTATTACCTTGTTAGTCTGGTTGGTGTATTACAGTACACTACTACTTCCCTTAGTGGTGGAAGGGTACAGACTGAGGACAGATTCAGGAGGTAAGGCAAGGTATGTGGCCCCGGCACTTTCACCATCAGAAGTAATCTGGAACAGGGTGAGTTAAGGTGCCCCTAGTGTTAGGTACAGGGAAAGAGCCCCTGGTCCCGGGACACCTGACAAGAGTCATGACACCGCAGTTTGTCTAATTCATCAAAAGCTGTGGTTTCTTATGCCAGAAATCTTAAGATTTGTGTTGAGTTACTCTCTGCTTGACACTCCTGATTCATTAAGAGCCTCTGACTCCAACACGTCCCTTTCTTCAAGTCTGGAGTGAACATAGGTGGTCTTGATGAATCCGGGCCATAGAATATTTCAACTTGGTTTCTATCATGTATTGCTTTAAAAAGAGGGAATTACTTTTACCTACTAATCCCCCAACCTCAAGCCTGGCCAGCATGCAAAAAACCAGACCTGTACAGAGCTGAATAAGACAGTGAAAATAATGACATTATCGTTAAGTTATGGTGGAGTTATCTAATGATCATTCTCAGGGGCGGATTATAAGAGGGTCAATCTGGGCGGTAGCCCAGGGCCCAGTGGTGTGGGGGGGCCCTGGGCTACCGCACACAGATTGCCCGCTGGCCGCCGCCATCATCAGGGCACTCGCAGCAAGTCTCATCATCATATGACAGTGACTCAGCACAGTGCACACAGTGAGTCACTGTCTCACTGACACAGTGCAGTGGCACCCCCGGCCGTGACCCACCCACCCAGCCGCCCGCCTGCTGCCCCTGTCAGAAGACTGGTTTGTTTGTATGTGTTGCCGGCGCGAGTGCCGGGCCCGTGCGGCCGGCCGCCGTGCCCCTGCCGTGCCGTCACTCTCGATCACTGAGGACACTGCCCATGCCGTGCCGGGAGCCCCCCCGGACCCGGTGGGCAGAGAGAGGGGGCTCACCGGGCCCCTAGCGGCGCTGCCTGCGTCGGTTAGTTTCCTATTGCCGTGCGGGCGCGCCCGCACGGCAATAGATAACGTCGGCCGCAGGCGCAGCGCACACGTCGCCGGCGTCTGACGTCATTGTCAGTCGCCGGCGAGTGCGCGCTGCTGGAAGGGAGGGAGCTCACCGCCTGGATCGTTGGTAAGGTGAGGACTGGAGAATTTTTTTTTTTTTTAATAATCTGAGTGGAGATATAATAAATATAACGGTGGAGAAGTCGGGAGTGGGGGTGATGGGGGTGTGTGATTGGGGGGGGGTGGCAGGTGCAGAATGCTGGGAGCAGGAGGACACAGTCTGGGACTGGGGCAGTCTGATATCTGGACACACTGGGTCTGGGGGGGCAATGATGCTGGAGGAGGAGGGGACACAGTCGGGACTGGGGGGGCCTCAAATGATTGCTATTTCTGGACACTGGGGCCTGGTGGGGGGCAATGCAGGAGACACTGGGGGGGGGAATGCTGGAGGACACAGTCTGGGGACTGGCTGGGCTGTGGGCAGATGATTGCTGGACATACTGGTCATGGTGCAATGATGCTGGAGGAGGAGGACACAGTCGGGACTGGGGCCTGGGGCCTCAAATGATTGCATTGCTATTGCTGGACACACTGGGGGGGCAATGCAGGAGACACTGGGGGGGAAATGCTGGAGGACACAGTCTGGGGACTGGCTGGGCAGATGATTGCTGGACATACTGGGGCAATGCTGGAGGAGGACACAGTCTGGGGCAGATGATTGCTGGAGACACTGACTGGGGCAATGCTGGAGCCTGAGGACACAGTCTGGCTGGGGCAGATGATTGCTGGACATACTGGGGCATATTGCTGGACAGGACACACTGGGGGCAATGCTGGACATACTGGGGCAGATTGCTGGATACACTGTGTGGAGGTAATATGCTGGACACACTGGGGGTAATATGCTGGCCACACTGGGGCAGATTGTTGAACATACTGTCATGGGACAGGATGGAGACAGATGGGGCAGGATGGGTAAATCATATGGGGCAGGATGGATACTCATGAGTGCAGGATGCGAGAATATATTGCAGGAGCCAGGAATGAGATAAACGGGGCCAGGGTGGGAAATATTATTTCCGTAGGGGCTAATTAAGGGATGTTATTACTGCAGTGATGTATTTATTTTATTTTTTGCGTATACTTTTTTTAAATGGGGGGGCGGTCCTGTTACTGTGCAGAGTGACACTATATTGCCTTTTTTTCTTCATGTGGTGTAATGTTGAAATTGTGAAAATTTAAGTAATGTGTTCTGCAAGCGGAGCTCGAGATAACTGTGTTATTTCCTGCAGAAACAACAAACAAGCCCTGGCTGGAATAAATGATGGCAGTCTGTGCTTCATGACAGATGAAGGACTTCACCGCTAGAGACGTCACTGGTGAGTCAGTGTTATCTATACACTGACACTATACACTGTAAACCAGGGGTGTCAAACTGCATTCGTCGAGGGCCTCAGCTCAGACCGTGCGTGTTTTCAAGATTTCCTTTGCGTTACACAAGGCGCTGGGATCATTCTGTGCAGGTGATTAAATTATCACCTGTGCAATACAAGGAAATCCTGAAAACATGACCTGTTTGCGGCCCTCGAGGAATGCAGTTTGACACCCCTGCTGTAAACCATATACAGAGCTCCTGTGTATAATGTCGCCAGTGATCGCTGTATAACCTCTACACAGAGACTGCATACCAATTACAGATCTCCTGTGAATACTGGCAGTTATGGTGACAGTATTTTGTTTTTTTATTTATTTATTACTGTCAGGATTGTAGTATTCAGTCACTATGTGGTGGTAATATGTGGTCTGGAAATGGTGTTGTGGTATTTGTCCCTTGTGTGTGCTATTTGGTCACCAAGTGGTGGTAATATGTGCTCTTGACATGGTGTAGCGGTATTTGTTCCTTGTATGTGATATTATTCGGTCACTGGTGGTAATATGTGGTCTGGCATTTGTTCCTTGTGTGTGATATAATTTGATCACTGTGGTTGTAATATGGTGTCTGGTCATGGTGCGGTGCTATTTGTTCCTTGTATGTGATATTATTGGTCAAAATATACCTAAATTGTATTGCAGATTTTAACAAATATTTAATAGGTTACAGTAGAGTAGGACCCGGCCATTTTTCTGGAATAATCTGGCTCGGGTATGTCACATGACCCCCGTCACATGACCCCCGGGCCCCGTCACATGACCCCCGTCACATGACCCCCGTCACATGACCCCCGTCACATGATCCGGGGGGCCCACAGTGTCTGAACAGCCCGGGGCCCTGGCTACCCTTAATCCACCCCTGATCATTCTATTCATTATATAATAATAATTTTTATTTATATAGCGCCAACATATTCCGCAGCGCTTTACAAATTATAGAGGGGACTTGTACAGACAATAGACATTACAGCATAACAGAAATACAGTTCAAAACAGATACCAGGAGGAATGAGGGCCCTGCTCGCAAGCTTACAAACTATGAGGAAAAGGGGAGACACGAGAAGTGGATGGTAACAATTGCTTTAGTTATTCGGACCGGCCATAGTGTAAGGCTCGGGTGTTCATGTAAAGCTGCATGAACCAGTTAACTGCCTAAGTATGTAGCAGTACAGACACAGAGGGCTAATACTGCATAAAGTGTATGAGAACATGATGCGAGGAACCTGATTGCCTATTTAAAAAAAAAAATAATAAAAATAATAGGTTTTTTTTTTTAAATAGGCCACACAGGGATCGTTAGGTTAATGCGTTGAGGCAGTAGGCCAGTCTGAACAAATGAGTTTTTAGGGTACGCTTAAAACTGTGGGGATTAATCGTATTAACCTAGGTAGTGCATTCCAAAGAATCGGCGCAGCACGTGTAAAGTCTTGGAGACGGGAGTGGGAGGTTCTGATTATTGAGGATGCTAACCTGAGGTCATTAGCGGAGCGGAGGGCACGGGTAGGGTGGTGGACTGAGACCAGAGAGGAGATGTAGGGTGGTGCCGAGCCATGGAGTGCTTTGTGGATGAGGGTAGTAGTTTTGTACTGGATTCTGGAGTGGATGGGTAGCCAGTGTAATGACTGGCACAAGGTAGAGGCATCGGTGTAACGGTTGGTGAGGAATATGATCCTGGCAGCAGCATTCAGGACAGATTGGAGCGGGGAAAGTTTGGTAAGAGGGAGGCCGATTAGTAGAGAGTTACAATAGTCCAGACGAGAATGAATAAGTGAAACGGTAAGAGTTTTTGCAGAGTCGAAAGTAAGAAAAGGGCGAATTCTAGAAATGTTTTTGAGATGGAGGTAAGAAGAGCGAGCCAGTGATCGGATGTGGGGGGTGAATGAAAGGTCAGAATCAAGGATGATCCCAAGGCAGCGGGCATGTTGCTTTGGAGTAATGGTGGAACCATACACGGAGATGGCAATGTCAGGCAAAGGTAGGTTAGTAGAGGGAGAGAACACGAGGAGTTCAGTTTTTGACAGGTTCAGTTTCAGATAGAGGGAGGACATGATGTTAGAGACAGCGGTAAGACAATCCCTGGTGTTTTCTAAAAAGGTCGGCGTGACAACAGGAGAAGAGGTGTATAATTGGGTGTCGTCAGCATAGAGATGGTACTGGAAACCAAATCTACTGATTGTTTGTCCAATAGGGGCAGTATTCATTCCATTGACATATTTGTTGGTGACAGATGACATGGTGATTTAAGGAACGCTAATTGTTTTTATGGTCTTGCATTGGTGCCCTAGCACCTTGTATTGTTCATGCCTGTATTGGGATCCTGAAAAGGGCAGCAAAAACAAATTAAGAAAAGGTTTCGCCGGCATTTTTGCAGCTTATTTTTGGCTGTAGCAGCCAAAGAGGAACGTGTGAACATAGCCTAAGGGTGGTTTCCTGTTTTCTGACGGTCAATGAATGCTTTTGTTACTGCTACGCACACACACACACACACACACACACACACACACACACACACACACACACACACACACACACACACACACACACACACCAGTTACAGCTACACACATGGCCGTGATGCGCACACGCACACACACACACACACACCTGACCTATATACACAAAGACCTGCTACATAAACAAACAGTGTATTCAAGGCCACATTTTGAAGTTCCTTCTGTGCATGTGACTTTTCCCATGACCTGAAAGGTCCTTCAGCTAGTCAGGACCTGCAACATCTGTGCAGCTATAGTAATGTATAGATCTTGGTGGCTTTCTCTCCTTCCCTGCACTGATCAAGCTGGTGAGTGTTGTGCTGTAGGATAGAAGACTTTGATCTCTCAGTCATAGGGAAAAACGCTGTTAGGGTACCGTCACACAGTGGCACTTTTGTCGCTACGACGGTACGATTCGTGACGTTCCAGCGATATCCATACGATATCGCTGTGTCTGACACGCAGCAGCGATCAGGGATCCTGCTGAGAATCGTACGTCGTAGCAGATCGTTTGGAACATTCTTTCGTTGCTGGATCTCCCGCTGCCATCGCTGGATCGGTGTGTGTGACACCGATCTAGCGGTGTTCGCTTGTAACCAGGGTAAACATCGGGTTACTAAGCGCAGGGCCGCGCTTAGTGACCCGATATTTACCCTGGTTACCAGCGTAAATGTAAAAAAAAAAAACAGTACATACTTACATTCCGGTGTCTGTCCCTTGCCGTCTGCTTCCCGCAGTCACTGACTGCCGGCCGTAAAGTGAAAGCAGAGCACAGCGGTGACGTCACCGCTGTGCTGTGCTTTCACTTTATGGCCGGCAGTCAGTGAGTGCGGGAAGCAGACGGCAAGGGACAGACACCGGAATGTAAGTATGTACTGTTTGGTTTTTTTTACGCTGGTAACCAGGGTAAACATCGGGTTACTAAGCGCGGTCCTGCGCTTAGTAACCCGATGTTTACCCTGGTTACCCGGGGACCTCGGCATCGTTGATCGCTGGAGAGCGGTCTGTGTGACAGCTCTCCAGCGACCACACTACGACTTACCAACGATCACGGCCAGGTCGTATCGCTGGTCGTGATCGTTGGTAAATCGTATAGTGTGACGGTACCCTTAGTCTTCTACTTGATCAGAGTAAGCTGCCTCCAGACTATAAGGGTATGTGTAAACGTTGCGGATTCCATTGTGGATTTTTCCACGTGGACTCTGCCCTGCGTTTTACCTGCAGACTTTCTGCGGATTTTGTGTGGATTTCGCCTGCGTTTTTACACCTGCAGATTCCCATTATGGAATAGGAGTAAAACGCAAAGAATTGACATGCTGCGGAAAATAAACCTCTGTGTTTCTGCTCTGAATTTTCCGCAGCATGTGCACAGCAGATTTTGTTTTCCATAGACTTACATGGTACTGTGCAACGCATGGAAAACTGCTGCAGATCCGCAGGGCCAAATCCACTGCGGATCCGCAGCCAAATCTGCAACGTGTGCACATACCCTAAGACACACACACACTTTTTAGCAAGATTATAGTCTTGTTAAAATGAGTATCTTTTAGTCTAAAAAATATGGTTTAAAAACACAACTTATCACCGTTATTTTAAATTCATGACCACAAAGTAAAACATGACTTCATGCTTAAATATTGTACTGACCTTTTCAGCCTTAAAAAGTGGTATCATCCCAGAGCCAAGATATCCCGCTCATATAAAATCAAGTCATTAAATATAATAGAGGTAACAACCAGGATTTGAGATCAGAGGTTAATCTGTTTGCTAGCGCTGCTCTTCTCCGTTGGTCTAGCAGATTCACAGCTTCCCTCTGTATAATTTTTAGAAAATCCACAGCTCTTATTGGTGCTGAAAAATATGGTCTAGTTTAATTTTTTTAGAAGCTATAATCTAAATCTTTACCTTACCTTAATACTTATAATAGAAATTGCAGATCTAGTATTGCATTGTAACATGATATAAAAGTATAAAAAAGTTTTTATTCCATAGACAGCCTTGCAGATTCACTAATGGCTTTTCTCAACGTTTTGTTCACCTAGCAGCATTAGTGTATGTATGCCCATTGCGTAGCAACAGGAGGGCAGAAAGTGGGTGCCAAATTTCCTTTACTGTTTTGGAATCCTGGTCAGTGAGTGTGATGTGCCATCTGCACACCAGGTATCTACTTGATAGATGGTGACTGGTACAGAGTGTAGAAAGGTACAGCATTGGTAGTAATCCAAGTGGGTACAGAAGGCACAGAGGTGAGGATGGTTACGCTAGAAACAAATTCATATGCTAAAAAGTGAGCTTCAGTGAAGACTAAAAGAAGAGCGCCCCCTGACTGCAGTCATACAAGGTGAAATCGTCACTACATTCAGACACAGACTGTATGGAGAGGTTTTCTCTGTGCTCTCTCACTCCTTATTTGTGAATCATTTTTACTTGCAAAAAAATGAACCCTTATTACTGTGGAAATCTCTAATATCTGGATACTTAATCTGGTAGAATAATTATTTTATATAAAGCTGTTAACCTGGGCAAAACAAAGTGTAAATATGTATTTTTCTTTATTATATCCCCATTACTACAGTAGTATTTTGGATAAATGCAGTAATATAACCCTAATACAATTATTAAAGATAATTCTGATTCTTGGAGTATCGTTATCTCTACCATATAAAAGTAACCCCAGTTCTAAAGTGTTTTACTTTCAAAACGTGTTTAAGTTTTCATGGCATCGAAAATAAAATAGCAGATATGGGCTAGGAAAGGTAGCCATGTGAATGTGAAAATTGATAAGCTAAACGTTATCATGTGTACACGCATGAGCTCAAAACATCACTTTACTTATGTCTTCCATGAACTATCAGAATAGAGACTAAAGAAGACTACTAGTTGGAGTACTATATGTCTGATACTGCCCGGTGGGTAGCGTTCACCTGCTCAATATCATCTTGGTGACTGCAGATTAGCAGAATGGAAGCCTAAAGACCCCCATACACATTGATGGCTGTCAGCCAAATGATTCTTCGGCTTATCGTTCAGCCAACAGCCATATCGGCGGTATCTCCCATACACAGAAGCACTAGTTTGGCTGCCGACAAACATCTTGGCAGGTAGCTTATTTCCGAGAGAACAAAGTGATTGGCAGTCGGAAACTAGACATGTTCAGTCGATATCTCCACTGACAATAAGGCATCTGGCAAAACCAACTGCATCGGCATGTGCATCCGACATTAGTACTTGTGTGGCCCACCGGTGGCTCAGGTTGCGGCTTTATACTTACCTCTCTTGCGCTGTAGCTCTGCGTATATATAGTTGCTGCTATGTATACACAGAAGCTTATGAGTCCATTGCATACTGCTATTTTTTTTCCTCATTCCAAGTATAAAATAGTTGGAAATCGCAGGCAACTAAATCCCCATTAAGTAAAGAAGATTATCTTGTACTTGTGACACATAAACTCAGCTAAATGATTCTTTGTAGACTTGGAGTTCTCCTTTAATTAGGCAGATAACATATCTCTTACCTGCCACTTGTTTTTCTGTATATTTGCTGAAAACTAAAGTGTCAAATTGAATCTAATGTGTGTGTCCAATTTTCAATCACACTATCTATATAATTCGATGATCTGTGTACTCGTAGGGTTGGAATATGTGGAAAAAAAATAATTGCTGCATATAAGCAGCTTAATTTTCTAAAAAAGAACCAAGCTGCCATCTTTGTCAGAAATGCTCCTTGTTCCTTCTTTTACAGTGCAGAATTGCTGTTGACTAAGGCTTTCTGGTATGTTAATCCCAACTAATAGCAATTAAACACCATCTGGTTAACGACTTGTTATTCCTATCACACAAATGCGGATATTGTAAGGTAACAGTTACGAATGGTTTAATTATTCTGCTAAACCTCTTGCCGTGCTTCCCAATACAAGTTACTCTTTTATTTAGAATATAATCTTGTGACAAGTAAGGTAGGAAACGGATATTTGTAGGACATTAATTTGAAGTTTGGGTTGATTTCATGTGACACTGTCACAAACAAAGGATAACCTGTTCACACCATGTAAAATTATGCGCAGGGTCAAGTCGCATGATGTAGGAAGTGCTGTGTGGGTTTCAAGCGGGATATTGGATCTCCGTTTTACCTGACCGGATGCAGAATATAACTAGCCATGCGATGTCTAGTCCATGGCTAATCTAGACCATGTCTTTCTATGACTTTGTTTCCCTCCTACCTATCTATGCCTTTAGTTTGTTATTGCTACGCCTCAAAATGTCAGATGCAACCAAAGAGGGATGGATGACTGTAAAAAAAAAAAAAAAAAAAAAAATCAATGCAAGTAAAACTCTGACTGGATGCTAGGAATTTGACCTGATTTGGACTTTGTGCTGATTTGAATCCATGCTTCTATTTAGGTCTTGCTTGTGAGGAAAATGAGTTTAAAAAAAAGATATAATCCTACAATAAGCCAGATTGGCTAAAAAGGAATGTCTTACCTAGGCCAACCATATCTATAAACCTATTATCCATCATAGAGGGGCCTCCCTTTCTCGGGACCTGTGTCTATGAGCCAGATCAGCATATCCATGAAGTGTTTGTGACTCAACAAGGGACATCACTCATCCTTGTACTACTGTGACAGTCATTCACTTACCGTGAACCTGTGATAATGAACATGGTGCCCAGCTGCAGTCACCCTGTTATAGAGTAGACAGTGCAAGATTTGATATAGGTTCTAGTAACATATATAGTGTATTGATTTAAATTCCTGCTTAATTTTGGGTTTGAGTCAAGTGTTTGGTCAATTACTGAGTAGGACTATCCATTCCACTCCTAATCCCAGAATAAGTGGTAATTTACCGTACATTAATAAAAAATGATGTTATTCTACTCCCCTTCTGCTCTATAACATTCTGACCATAGATAGGGCTGAATGTTCAATATATACACAACAAGCTCCTCTTAAAAGTAATGCTTAACTTTTCCTGCAGCGGCTACTGGTCGGCATCATGGCTTTATTCCTGAAACGCGTTAGAAAACCTTCTATTGAAAAATAGTAAGGGTGCCAACAGAAAAGTTTTTGTAAGAATGATAGTACAGATGAATAGAGCAGTGCGTCAATGTGAGTCTTATGTGATTTCGATTTGTGAATAATTAAGAATATTTGACATTTCACTTCAATAATACACTGAAGAATGCCCTAGATGAAGCAGAACCTTCTACACGCAGAAAGACCCGACACTGACAATGGCAGCCTTAGCACACAATGCAAACACGCTTTCTTCAGCGCTGCTCAAGGTGTGCAGAGCGGCAGTGGAGAAAATCTCTGTTAGCAGAAGACTTCATCCACTATAAGTTCATGCTCAAAAGCTATAACTCTGCCCTTCATCTGGCCAAACAATCCTACTTCGCTACCCTCATCACCTCACTATCCAACAACCCAAAATGACTTTTTGAAACCTTAAACTCCCTCCTGAAACAAAAGTACAGGCCCCCATCACCAACCTCAGCGGTGAGGATCTGGCCACTTATTTCCTAGAAAAAATCAACCCCATCCATCAGCATATCTCAGCCCAATCTCCGCAGTGCATTGATCCCCCTCTCTGCTGCACCTCAAGCTCACTAGACATCTTTGAGCCTGTTTCAGAAGAAGAAATTTCCAAGCTCCTTGCTTCTGCTCGGCCTACAACTTGCAACAGTGACCCCAGTCCTTCACATCTCCTGCAGTCTCTCTCACCAGTGGTCACCACTCACCTGACTAAAATATTTAACCTCTCTTTCTTCAGGTATCTTTCCCTCCTCATTTAAACATGCCATCATTACCCCTTTACTTAAAAAGCCATCGCTGGACCAGAACTGCACTACTAACTACAGACCTGTCTTTAACCTTTGCTTCATCTCTTGACTCCTGGAATGCTTGGTCCACTCCCGTCTAATCTGCTATCTCTCGGATAACTCTCTTCTCGACCCCTTACAATCTGGTTTCCGCTCTTTACACTCCACTGAAACTGCCCTCACTAAAGGCTCTAATGATCTAATAACAGCTAAATCCAAAGGTCATTGCTTCCTGCGGATTCTCCTGGATCTCTCTGCCGCATTTGACACTGTGGATCACCATCTCCTCCTCACTATGCTCCGCTCTATAGGCTTCAAGGACACAGCCCTCTCCTGGTTCTCCTCCTACCTCTCTGACCGCTCCTTCAGTATATCTTTTGCCGGCTCCTCTTCCTCTCCTCATCCCCTTACTATCGGGGTTCCGCAGGGCTCAGTCCTAGGCCCCCTCCTCTTCTCTCTATACACTGCCCCTATTGGACAAACAATCAGCAGATTTGGGTTCCAGTACTATCTCTATGCTGACGATACCCAATTATACACTTCTTCCCCTGACATCACCCCTACCCTAATTCAAAATACCAAGGATTGTCTGTCTGCTGTCTCTAACATCATGTCCTCCCTCTATCTATCTGAAACTAAATATCTCCAAAACTGAACTTCTTGTGTTTCTCCCCTCTTCTAACCTCACTCTATCTAACATCGAAATTACCTTGGAGGGTTCAACCATAACTTCCAAGCAGCGTGCCCGCTGTCTTGGAGTCATATTAGACACTGAACTTTCCTTTACTCCCTATATCCCATCACTCACTCGCTCTTGTAACCTGCATCTTAAAAACATCTCCAGAATCAGACTGATGCCTAGCCCCGACTTATTCAAGCGCACTTTGAAAACCCATCTCTTCAAACAAGCCTACCACATGATCTACTCAGTAAACTAACTTTGCCCTGTTCCCTCCTTCCAAATATTATTCTGAATCTGCACCCTACTGTTCATCTGTCTCCACACCCTCCATGCACACGAAAACTGCACTTGATACTTGACTATTGCACTTAAACACACGGGCTGATGACCAGATCATGCATATGAAAATCCCTATTTATTATACCGTATATACTTGAGTATAAGCCGACCTGAGTATAAGCCGACCCCCTAATTTTGCAACAAAAAACTGGGAAAACTTATTGAGTATAAGCCTAGGGTGGAAAATGCAGCAGCTACCGATAAATATCAAAAATAAAAATAGATACCAATAAAAGTAAAATTGAGACATCAGTAGGTTGTGTTTTTGAATATCTATATTGAATCAGGAGCCCCATATAATGCTCCATACAGTTCATGATGGGCCCCATAAGATGCTCCATACAAAATATGACCCATATAATGCTCCATAAAATTTATGATGGGCCCCATAAGATGCTCCATATTAAAATATGCCCCATATAATGAAGCACAAATGCTGATTATGGCCCCATAAGATGCTCCATACGGATATTTGGCCCATATAATGCTGCACAAATGCTGATTATGGCCACATGATATGTGCCACATGTAATGCTCCATACAGTTCATTATGGCACCATAAGATGTTCCATATAACAATGTGCCACACAATGCTGGTGCTGCAATAAAAAAAAACATACTCCCACTCACCCACCCCCACCCCCGTCGCTGCCCGCTGCTCCTCACCTTCCCATCTCTCTGCACTGACTATTCAGGCAGAGGGCGTCGCGTACACTAATACAGCATCGCGCCCTCTGACCTGAACAGTCACTGCAGAGGACGCGGAAGACGGGGCGGCGGTGGAACGAGGGAAGGTGAATATGAAATACTCACCTGCTCCCGGCGCGGTCCCTGGCAGCTTCTCCCGGACAGATGGTCTCTGGGAGCCGGCAGCTTCTTCCCCTGTTCAGCGGTCACTGGTACCACTCATTACAGTAATGAATATGCGGCTCCACCCCTATGGGAGTGGAGTCCATATTCATTACTTTAATGAGCGGTACCACGTGACCGCTGAACAGGGGAAGAAGCTGCCGGAGACCATGGGACCTGCAGGGACCGCATCAGGAGTGCCAGGAGCAGGTGAGTATGTGACAGTCGTTGCTCCCCCTCATCCGCCGACCATCACTAGAGTATAAGCCGAGAGGGTCACTTTCAGCCCATTTTTTGTTGCTGAAAATCTCGGCTTATACTCGAGTATATACGGTAATTCCCAGACCTGAAATAACAAGCACTTTTCACCTATTGCGTCCCCCCATTTCCTTGTAGATTGTAAGCTTGCGAGCAGGGACCTCACTCCTAATGTCACTGTTTAAATTGTCTTAACTTGTATTACATTTATTGTCTATACATGTCCCCGCTTAATTGTAAAGTGCTGCGGAATATGTTGGCGCTATATAAATAAAAATTATTAAAAATTGTTACATGATTATATAATTCATAATATTCAGCCAAAGAGTTTTCAACATTACATAAACCTGTATGTCCTGCAAAATCCTTGAGTGAGCAACAATTACTGGAATCAGCTGGGCTTTTCCTGCATTTGTTTCCCATGAATCATAATCATTAAGAGGAATAACTGTGCAGTCAACAGTGCAAATGCCCTCCTTGTCACATTTCTTGTCACTATTCCAAATTAATTCTCCTTCATTACACCACTGCAATTTTGGCTGAGTATTTAGAGCAACAATAGTACAGTCTAGTCAACAGTGAAAGTAAAGTACTAAGACCCTCATTATGTGCATGTAAACGCTGTGGGATACTGATATTAGGAGCATGGCCGAGGACGCTGTAGTGTAGTCTGTGCCGGAAATACGAGTCTTTCCTAGACTTACATATAGTCCACTATGATCGAAATGTCATATTAGGTTTTTAGGCTATGTGCACAAGATGCGGATTTGCTGCGGATCCGTAGCGGATTTTTCCGCACAGAAACGCTGCAGATCCACACTGTGATGTACAGTACAATGTAAATCAATAAGCCAAAAAAAAAACTGTGCAGATGGTGTGGAAAAATCAGTGCAGAATTGCTGTGGATTTCAAAAAAGTGCATGTCACTTCTTTTCTGCGGATCTGCAGTGTTTCTGCACCCCTCCATGATAGAAATGGCAAAAACCGCACAAAATCCGCATCAATTCCGCATAAAAACCACACACAATCCGCATAAAAACCGCGGCAAATCTGCACCTCTTTTCCTATGTGTGCTCATAGCCTTAGTCTAAATAACATTACTAAACACCTGCTTAGCAGAAATCTATACAAAATCTCTCCTGCCAGGGTAAATAATGGAGGAAGGTGTCGAAAACATCAAAATTTGTTGATGCCTTCAGGCCAGCCACACAATCAACATGGCTTAGTACTTGTTGTGGTGTGACTGGTTGTATCGCTCCTTAGCTGTGGATGCCTCCCAGTCTAATTTAGAGATTCACTCTATATTGCAATTTTTGTAAAATTTAAAGTGACCTAAATAATCCATCATCCGCGCTGCGTGCCATTTAATTTATAGGGGAATGTGTCTGTTTCTCTTTAATTTGTTTCCCTATTGCGCAAATCTTCGTTCTACTTATTTATGGATATTTCTATTTCCTTTGACAAGGGGCACAGCTAGGTTGCACACATGTATTCAGAATAAAGAAGTAGCTTGATTCATCCCCATGTGAAATATGTTCCAAATGAAGTGTTCTTTCTCTTGCACATGAACACAATGATGTCTGATTCCGTCTTTGTGTGGGTAAACCCGTGGAGGTGGGATGTGATCCCCTCTCAACAGTTCAGTGCACAAGAGAAGGATAATAAAGGCTGATTCTCTCCATATACAGGGCTTCTGTCTGCCTTGCTTCCTGCTCTGTGCACAGCTCGTGCCTCTTGCTCCTATTCGTACCATTCTGGATAGGCGATCGCTCTATGGACCGCTACAGTTGACATCTCTTTTCACGCTGCTCTCTGTAGCCCTAACTTCAGTCTTCCTGTCATCCATGCACACTTGTCTTCATGTTGTCCAGTCTTAGGCCAGTCTCGCACGTCCAGATCATTCCGGTACCGGAAAAATCGGTACCGGAATTATCCATGTCCGTGTGCCGGTGCGTTTCTGTGGCACATCAGTGTGGCACACGTGTGCCGCCTGTGTGCCCACTGGGTACCACACACACCGTGCCGGAGACAGCGCTAAAGTTTAGCGCTGTCCCCTGCATCTGGTGCTGAAGCCGCGATTCATATCTTCCCTGCAGCAGCGTTTGCTGTAGAGAAGATATGAATAATTGTGTGTAAAATCAAGATCCGTGTCCCCCCCCCCCCCCCCCCGCTGTGATGAAAATACTCACCTGGCTCCCTCGCTGGCTGGCGCTGCTTCCTGTCCTGGCCGCACCTTCGGTCATGTGGGGCCGCCGATTACAGTCATGAATATGCTGCTCCACCCCTATGACCTGGATCTTGATTTTAAACACGATTATTCATATCTTCTCTACAGCAAACACTGCTGCAGAGAAGATATGAATCGCAGCTTCAGCACCAGTGGGGGGGACAGCGCTTAATGTAGCGCTGTCTCCTGCACGGCACACGGACTGCACACGGACAACGTCCGTGTGCGGTACGTGTTTTACACGGACCCATTGACTTTAATGGGTCCGTGTAATCCGTGCGCTCCCACGAACACTGACATGTCTCCGTGTTTGGCACACGGAGACACGGTCCGCAAAAAAGTCAATGACATCTGCACAGATGCATTGATTTTAATGTGTCTACGTGTGTCAGTGGCTCCGGTACGTGAGGAAACTGTCACCTCATGTACCGGAGCCACTGACGTGTGAAACCGGCCTTAGACTCGTGGTCCAGATCCTGCAGCCATGCTGGTGTAGCCTTCACCTCCTTCATGGTTCCAAACTGCTCGTCATTGATTGAATTCAGAGGTTTTGCAAGGTAATGCCGAAGAAAGTTGGTAGCAATAGATGTTCTTTGTCCTTTCTCAGGTTAGAGTCAGTTCACTTGTGTTCACTTTTTTTCTTTACCAAAAGTGATTCAGAAGCAATTACAAAAAACATATCCTCTGTATCAACACTGTGTACAGAATTATTAGGCAACTTGTATTTTTGATTATTAATTTTAGAGTTGAAAAACTTTGGTGCTGTCAGTCAATGCAAAAGGTTAGTAAACGTCAAACCTGAATATTTAATAAAGTAAAAGTGAGTTTTTGGAGAATATTTTTGTGCCGAATTATGCAACTAAATGAAAAACATAAATGTTCACATCTCAATTGTTTGTTTTCATTTGTTAAAGTGAGAATAACAACCAAACATCTCAAAATGTATAAAAATATATTTCTGACATTCAGAAAATAAAAATCCGTGACCAATATATCCACCATTCTTTTCAGTAAGTCATAAACCTTCCAACCATGGAGTCCTTCAGTTTCTAGTCTGTTGGGTAGCACCAGGGTGTAGTATCGTCGTTACAGAAATACACATCACCTGATCTGCGTCTTCGAATAAGCATTCACATATAGACTATGTGCACACGTAGGAAAAGAGGTGCAGAATTTTCTGCACAAAATCCGCATCTCCTGGCAGAATCTGCAGCCGCAGATTTGCCATGGTTTTTAAGGCGGATTTTGTGCGGTTTTTATGCGGATTTTCTGCGGTTTTTGCCACTGCGGATTTTTAACATGGAGGGGTGCAGAAATGCTGCAGATCCGCACAAAAGAAGTGACATGCACTTCCTTGAAATCCGCAGCAATTCCGCACTGATTTTTCTGCACCGTCTGCACAGCTATTTTTTTTTTACCCCATTGATTTACATTGTGCTGTACATCACAGTGCGGATCTGCAGCGTTTCTGCGCGGAAAAATCCGCTGCGGATCCGCATCGTGTGCACATAGCCTTATACAGCTTGGAGTTGGAAAATCTGCATTAATATATGGTCACTTACCTAATAATTCTGCACACAGTGTAAATGGTATTTAGATCAGATTAAAAATATCTCAAACATTTACCACCAACACAACACGTCATTTACAATGGACAGAAACTTTGGAGCAGTCTTACTATAGTGATTGCTCATCTGTGGCTTTATGACGCAGCATGGTTTAGCTGGAAAGGCTGTGGCTTAAGATGCACCAATCTGTGCCAAGACATTGGCACAAAAATAAGTATATAAGAAAGCCATCCAAGCGGTGTAGCAAAATTGGACAAAAGAGTCTAAGGATAAGCCAAATGTATTATCCAGCCTAAGCCACTGAGATACATTTGGTGCATTTTGAGAGTTTTCAGGAATACTAAATATGTTCTGTGTAGTGATTTTTTTTTTTTTTGTCTAGCACCATGACGTTTAACATCCCAGTTATTCTTTAAGGGGGTTTTCTTGAGTTTTCAATCAGAAGTGTATCACCCGCCAGCCTCAAGGCTTCCTCCTTCCCATGGAATGGATCTATCCTGACTGACATTTCAGACCAACATGGTTGCATTGCTGGTTTGAACCGCGTTCTTATTGGGCTATGTGCACATGATGTGGATTTGCTGCGAATCCGCAGCGGATTTTACCGCGCAGAAATGCTGCAGATCCGCACTGTGATGTACAGCACAATGTAAATCAATGGGGTAAAAAAATAGCTGTGCGGAAAAATCAGTGCGGAATTGCTGCGGATTTCAAAGAAGTGCATGTCACTTCTTTTGTGCGGATCTACTGCGTTTCTGCACCCCTCCATGTTAAAAATCTGCAGTGGCAAAAACCGCAGAAAATCCGCACAAAATCCGCATAAATTCCGCACAAAATCTGCATAAAAACCGCGGCAAATCCGCAGCTGCGGATTCTGCCAGGAGATGCGGATTTTGTGCAGAAAATTCTTCCCCTCTTTTCCTACGTGTGCACATAGCCTAAGAGTGTGTAAGCACTGCCTTTCTTGCATAGAAGATCAGCCACCAACCATCAGCTGGTAATCTAAGGAATGGACAGTAAACAATAAAATGAAAAATCCCTCCAGTCTTGAAGATGAGTTTAAATAACCATTAAACTGCAAAGTTGTTTGTTTTTACAAGCACTTTGCAATTTTAACAATTAATGAATTTTAGGATAATCCTTTAAACATTTGAAGTCAATTGACTTTTAAAATGGTTATAAAAAAAATGTGGCATCACAATGACTGCAGTCGCTAAAACACGGACAATACTTTTCCATTCTTTGGCAGGAATGGCATGGTGGGTGAAAAGTCAGTGCACCCGACAACCTTTGTTTTAGTCATAATTCCATAGTGACATGGATTGGAATTAATTTTCTACTACTCCCTCTTTATTACAGCTCCACTAGAAGGACTGTAGTCCCCGAAAATGCTCAAAGCACCATCAGAAATAAAATGCATGGATTCAGATAACTAAAAAAGAGTAAACGCCGGTGTGTCAGCTATTCAAAGAGTGTCCATAGGATGTAGCAATGATAATTGATCTGTCCCATCATGACCATTGTGCAATGTTGTTATAGTCATTGGGTGAAGTTGCTGGGCTAAAGCCTTCCTTTTCCTTTTTCTTAACTTTCTCATGCAGTAATAAAGATTGGCTTGCTTCCCCTATAAAGAAATAATGAATCTCTTGTTGGAGCATCTCCCTGTGCCATATATGTGTAGTGTGCCAACTATCACCATCCAAGAAGTGTCTGCACTGCAGTGAGATGAGATCATGTTAGTAAAATCCTGTACTCGTCTGTGCTCCTTGTGTGCAGATATTGTACACTGGTGTTTAATGTGTGCAGGGTATTTTATTGTAAATTTACAGTGGTTGTAATTGATGCAGTTATGGCCAAAGAAAGGTGCAGTGAGGAATACACTCATGAAAGTTTTATATAGCGGGCAAAGCAAGATTACTACACCGTTATGCTTTCATTGGATACAAGACAATTTTTACTTATATTTTTAATATACTATTTTTCTACTATTACTTTGAAAATAATGGCATTTGACTACATTTTCTATGACTTGGTCTAAATTTCCAGAACAATTTATTGTTCCATTATATTGTGCACATGCTATGCATGCTTCCAGCAAATAAATATTAGCCTATCCATGAAGGCAAGCCAAACATGATGCTTATCCGCTCTACCCCAAGCTCTGTAGTTCCAGTGCCTTGTTTTCCTCTGACAGTTTCATCCCTTTCATCAGTGACAAGTCATCTACTTATGTATCAAAGCAATCTGTGGTTCTGGCTCTAGAACAGAACACCACAGACCATAGCGCTGGCTGCTGCTGCTGCCAATGGTCTCAGGACCTCGTTGACTTGCTCCAGGCTGCCACATAATCCAATGTCACATGCCGGTGAGGGTTGTTTGTGGGAACTACATAGTATAAATATTTTATTCTTTTACATCTCAGATGCGGCTGCTGGGAATCTAATTTATACATTATGTTTTACTGTTATTGTTTTCAAATTTATCTAACAAACTGATTGGTGGTTGGTTGTCTTGTCTTCTAACTTTAAGGCCATGTTCACACGTTGCAGATTTTGCTGCGGATCCGACGCTGTGGATCTGCAGCAGTTTTCCCTAAGTTTACGGTACAATGTAAACCTATGGGGAAAAAAACCGCTGTGCACATGCTGGGGAAAAATCAGCGCGGAAACGCAGCGGATTATTTTCCGCAGCATGTCAATTCTTTGTGCGGATTCTGCAGCGGTTTTAGACCAGCACCAATAGGAAAGTGCAGTTGAAAACCCACAGTGGAATCCGCAGAAGAAACCGCTAGAAAATCCGCAGTGAAAACCGCAGTGATTTTGCACTGCGGAAAAATCCGCAGCAGAATCCGCAACGTGTACACATACCCAAAGGGGTTGTTTAAGACTTTAACACTGATGGCCTATGATCAGGATAGGTCATCAAAGTCTAATCAGTGGGGGTCAAAACGCGGCACACCCCCCAACCCCCCCCCCTCCCCCCGATGATCAGCTATTTCTGGTGTCTGCAGCACGCGGAATTGCTCAGTTACAGAGCTGCACAGCTCCATCAGCGGTATAATGGCCACGATTGGATACTGCACATCCACCGCCTGTTGATTTTGAATAGGGGGTGGATATGTAGTACACTGCTGCATAAACTATACGGTCGCCGGAGCTGTGCTGTGCAGCTCCATAACTGAGCAATTCCAGCCACGACCAACACCTGGAACAGCTGATCTGCGTGGGTTCCAGTAGTTGCACCCCACTGAACAGACACTGACCTATCCTAAGCATAGGCCATCAATATTAAAGTCGCAAGCAAACTCTTTAATCAATATATTGTCTCACTAGTTCATATGCTAAAAAACTTAATCGGTTAAAAAAATTTTTTTTAATTTTTACTGCACTTCTACATTCCTCAACATTGAAATTGTAACACCAAGAAGGAAAAGTTGTGGATTTATGAAAATTACAGTATGGATAGACGTGTTAATAATATACAAATGATGAAGAAATTGAAACTAAATCTTTATAACAACTTTATTTAGTCAATGTAGACTGAGCACAATAGGCACACCTTGGAATATTATCAGTGAGGATATTAATGGATGTCTGAGGAATGTTATTCAATGCTGAATGCACTTTGGATAATTGTCAAGATCCACTCCTGGCAGCTTCCTTTGCAATTGCCAACCAATGATGTCAAGATTTCCTTGATGTGCTCGATGAGAGATGAGGTTGGAGACACTGAAGGCCATGGTAGCATATTTAGGCCATGTAGGCTGCTCACAGTATAAGGACTATTAACCTACAGTCTACTGTTTTTGTTTTTAAAAGAATTTAAATTTTTTCATCATTTGCTTACAAATTAATATGTCCCTCGATCCTGTAATTTCCATGACTTTTCCTTTATGTTGTTGCAATTTCAATGTTGAGGACTGTATGTAAGCTTCTTTATTGTGGTGTGACACACAGAATTTTTTTTTCTTAAATTCTTTGACAATTTTTGCAGCAAGAAAGCACAGCATCTACATATTCACTGTAAGTTAAAGGATATATCTGGGACTTTATGGGAAAAAGCAAAAAATGTGCCAAAGCACTAACAAACAGGTAATTGCAGTTTACCTGCCTGTTGTGCATGGCGCCATCCTACCCCATCACAGAGCGGCCTCTAATGATGTGACGGGGCGTGATTTCCAGTGTCATTCTGATCGGCAGCCGGGTCCCTGCAGCCTAATTGGGGGAGCTGGCTGTCAATCAGAATGACATGGGAAGTCCTGCCCTGTTGACAGAGCGGCATGGAAAAGAAGCCTTCACTCTAGACGTGACATCAGCAGAGGCTTCTGAAGAACGGCGCCGTGCACAACAGGCAGATAAGCTGCAATTACCTGCATGTTTGTGCTTAGGTACATTTTATTTTTTTTATAAAGTCCCAGATATACACTTTAAATAAGAATAAAAACACTACACACTGATGTATCACAGCTGCATAACAGCCACGTCTTGGCTACACAAGGGTCTTTATGTGAGATCCTACCTGTGGCATCAAACTGCACCTGACTTGTAAGAAATGGATAATAACATGTGAAACCTAATGTTTACCATCTAGACGTCTACAGATAAGCTATACACCTCAGCATGTCCTCTGAGTCCATTCATAAGTGAGCTCTATGATCTATGGCAGGGGCAGCCTAATCAAGTAAAAACATGTTGAGATTTGCCATTGAGGCCAACCATATATATATAATTTTTTTTTTTTTGTTAAAATAATTTTAGATGAGCTTCTCTTAAATACTTCAGATGAACTTTGATGAAGACTTGTCAAAACAGCACATCTTGTTATGGTGTACAAACAAAACTCTGCTTGCTATTAATCCGCGTTTCCCGAGGCTTAATACTTCAATGGGAATTGTAGATTGAGTCTCCACAGACATAAGAGACACAGAACAGCTTCCCGCTAAACATGTCTCAGTAGCGGTGGTTCAGCATTCTTTCACTTGAAGCTTGAACTCACCAATATATCACTTCACAGGCAAATAGGTTTTCCTTCATGGAATGTCTTTTATGCAGGAGGATCCTTTATCTCCACGGTAGGCTGCTTAATTCCCACCACTCTCATGTTAATGAACTGAATTGACATGGAGGCCTATTGAAAGTACAAGTAATTTGATCTCCTGTGTACAGGGCTTCCCGCTACATGCAGGTCACAATTGACTCCATAGTGATTTATGTGGAAAGAGCAAAGTTCTGCATGCCTTCTGTAATGTGCCACAACGGAAGCAGTGTTTACATTGTATTCTGATCAGAATGACTGAGAGAAACAATTTTTGGACCATTTTTTTTATTTAAAAAACATAACATATCTTTCAGAGTACTGCGTTATTAAATTGGTTGGGTTACCATCAGGCTTGGACTGGCCCACAGGAGAATTCTCTGGTGGGCCCCTGTGGAAGAGTGGACTACCACCCTCTTATATGAGCATGCTTGGTACTATGTACAGATGAAGGCAGCATCTTATTCATTTAACAATCTACCCAGTTCTTTTTTTTTTATATAAATTTGTGATTGAGGATAATGTCACATTTGCATGAAACTGAAAAGTTGGGCCCTGGAGTTAGATACCTGTGGGCCCTTGGCACCCCAGTCCGACACTGGTTACCAACCATTTCTATGATGGTCACTTTCATATTACTAATGCTGTGTTTGCTTTAAAGAGATTGAAAGGGGTGAGACAGTCTTAGAGGCCTCAGAGTGTTACACACCTCTTTTCAGGGCAATTGAAGGATTTACAGTATTGGAATTAGGGATAAATCAATTTGCTGCAAATCAAATTTGTTGGAAAAATTTCATCAAACTTGGCAGATTTAAATTTCAAAACATTCGCTCATCTTCTATGATAACATTCAAGTATGTTGGGTAAATTCACACGCAGGTAAAATGTGGATGCTGCATAGTGTGAAAAACAAATGAATAGTTTTCTAAAAATGTCTGTTTGGTGAAAGTATGATCCTACTGTATGATCCTACTGCCGCCACCTATACAACTTCCATATAAACTTTCTTTAGTGCTTCTAGACGGTTGGGAGACGTCCTCCGCAGACACTAGCCTCACTTGTATATATTGGCAAGTTGCAACTCCAGTCGTGTGATTGCACATTTTCTACAGTCGCCCAATTCCCGATGCATCTGTTACTAAGCAATGTATGGCATTATCTACCCAAAACTATTATTAATTAGGGTATCTGAAAGGCTTACAAATAATAAGAACAAAATATTTTTAGTCAAATATTTTTACATTCGCTTAACCTCACACATCACCAGATGGTATTTTTACACTGGCTAAATGGAAATTGTTCTACCAACATAGACCTATTTGCATAAGATTTGTGTGATACATTTTTACCATAGCAAGTTTTTTTTATTTGGCTTTGAGGTCATTGAAGATAAATAATATCTCCCTCCTGTGGTTACATACAAAGTCCAGATGCAAAAGTGATAGAAATTTGACCAGTTTTATAAGATAAAAGAACATTCCCTAGCATTTCCCCTCTTTGATCTTAAAGGGGTATTCCATCTGCAAGATAGTATTCCAATATGTAGGAGGTGTAATAATAATATCAGCAAATACCTCCCATTAGAAGTGAAAATAATAAAGAAGAATAATAAAGAACAGAAACCATGACTAAGACCTGTACTCGGGATCCTAAACCCATGTGGGAAGGCCCAGTACAGGAGAATCGAGGGATATGCCAAAAACTAGAACAATATACTGAAATAACGGAGCTATATGTCCAAACATGATGTATAGAAAGGTATAATTTTATTTAGTAGACGGAAAACCTATATCAATACATGTAAATACACTATCAATTAGTTTCAGAGAGTATCAGACAATAAGGATCAGGTCGAGAGCGGCCTGTGCATCAAGATTGCAGCAAAAGGGGGTTTCCCAGTAAAAGGGCATAATGCTTGCATAAACTGCAGTGTCATTGAGACATAATGGGGGAGATAACGATGTTTCATTATAAGGCTAACCCTAGAGTCAATGCAGCTGTAAACCCACTACATCATGTGAAGACACATTCTTACCCATGATTAGATGCAGCGATGACATGCCACAAACTCCAACACGTGTTACGTCTGCTTTCTCAGTGGACCATGCTCAAGGATTTTAACCAACGTTTGCTATTATATGTTGAATAAAGATTATTACTTTTTTCATATACTTGGCATTGGCTTCCTTATGTTTGTAGGATTATAGAAATGTAGTATAGTTTTTCTGATTCGCTATGTCTCTTTACTCATGTGCAGGCATTACAGGACCTTTGGTATCCATGGTTACGACCACTGATATAGTGACAGTTGGCTAATTGCTAGTGGTCGTAACCATGGATACTTAAGGTTCTGCAATTCCTGCACATCAGTAAAGTGACATTGTGAATTAAAAAAAACGATGATACATTTCTAATTGGATGTATTTGTTATTATTAATAATAATATTACACCTACTACATACTGACAGGATCATGGAGATGGGAATACCACTTTATGCTTACTTTTGATCAAAGCAGACAAATAAGAGCAGATCTCCTGACCATGATGAGAAATGGCCCGAGGTTGTTTTCTAGGATTATTTTCTAGACCTTTTCAAAAAGCATTATTAGGAAAAAGTATTAATCAGTGAGACAGAAATGTAAGCAATCTAATATGGGGGATTCCTATGTAAGATCAGCAAATTATAGCTACAGGTCCATACTGCTAATAGTCACATTTTGGGGAAAAAAATGGCATTTTACTAATGGCAGCAAAACTGAGTCCAGTGGAGACCTCTGAATCTGCTGCATTCATGAGGGTATATCTCCCAGGCTTCCCTTCGCTGTGGTAATTTAGTGGCGGCTGCACATTTTTTTTGCATGCACATCCTCCTGGTAGTCTGTAAGGAGGACTCGCTTCATGTTTCATACGAAGTATGATAATTTTGTAAGCGATTACTTCAACAGATCCTCATTAGTTGGGTGCAGTGCTGCATCAACAATCTGCAGCACTGCACCCAGTCTTGCCTTGCAGCCTGCGGCTTGTGAGCACCTCTGACTGAGCATGAAGCTGGAAGATCTCATGGAACTAATGTCTATAATTAACCAATGAAGTTCAATTTCTACTTTCATCTTATTGAAGAGAAAAAGTAAGAGGCGCTTACTACTGACAAATCCAATATTCTTTGTTCTATGTGTATGGTCATAAGATGGAATACATAAACATGATGTTTCACGTGTAATCACACTTCATCTGGGACCAAAGCAATATTATTCGCGAAACAGCTGTCGCCTCATGTCTCTGAATTCCATGTTATGACCATGCAAGATGAATAAATAATGGTTTCGTCAGTGGTGAGTGCCGCTTTCTACTTTTGTCTTTCTGAAGAGAATTGATTATGCAATTTTACAAGTTGAGCACCAACATATCTGACAGCAATCTTTGAAAAGGGAGTGATGCACTGCTGTCACACACGTCACAAGAGTATGAGTGTATTCTTAGGGAACTGAATTCGATTTGTGTTGCTGTGTCTTAAACACACCAGATGAACCAAAGTTATCTGTATCCTGTGTACCCTGATTAATAAACATTTATACTTCTGATTGTCTAAGTTTTCAGAAATTGCTTTCCCTACAAATCATAGAGAGGGGTGCAGGCAGGTGAGGACAGGCTTCTAGAAGAATATGTTGTCATGCATTTAAAAATGAAAAGATCCTCAAACAACATCCAATATAGCGGTCACTAGAAGAACCCAATGATTGTATCAGATGATATAGTTGTATGAAATTCTGACATCAGTGCTCTGACTATAAAGCTTCTTTGGTAAGACGTGTGTTTCTAAGCAGAACCTATAATGTGACCCATCAATTTTTCACTGTTCGTTCTTTCAGGAAATATCCTTACTCATCTGACAGACTGAGGATAAGGCTACAGATTTGTCATTGAACTCCAGCCTCTCGGTCCCTATTGTAAAGCTGCCAAGTTTAAAGGGTGAGTATCATATATCTGAGCTGGAAATTATGGATGGGAATGTTGTCATGAAGTAGACTTTAAGTCTTATTCACTAATCATCGAGATTTATTGCCCTTTTCTTCCTAGTTATCTAAAATTTGTGTAGTTCTCAACTTACAGAACATCAAGTGTTCATAGCAATGGCTAAATATGTTAGGGCCCGAAACATAGCAGCTATGATGCACTGAGTGCAAAAACCACTTCCAAATGGTCTTTTATTTCTCTTCCTCATCAGGCCACTTTCTTTTTGTAATGCCACAATATATTTTCATATGGACACAACATATTTGGATATTACCCCAATACTGATGCTGGTTCCTCAGTGCTCAAGGCCAAACACCTTTCTGAAAACACCATTTTAGCACAGCACTTTTTCCCCAATAAGCAGGACCATGTGCTACTCCCGTCAGTTCAGTGTAATGGCCAGGTATTTTGCTACATTGCAAAAACATTACATTTTTAGAAAGTTCACAATATATGGTATTTAAAAATATCAGGAATAAACCACTCTAGTTTTGCATATGGACTGGTGTCTTATGACCCTTTAGGGTAAGTTCACACAGGGCGTTTTTGCTGCTTTTTTTTTTTTTCTGCAGCAAAACCTGATCATCTTGACAGGAAAGAAGCTGCGTCAAAAACGGAGATTTAGGTGCGTTTTTGGTGCGTTTTTTTTTCTTTGCCCAGGCTAATATCCTTGGATTTTCAGCAGCAAAAATGCAGCAAATAATGCTACCTGCGTTTTTGCTACACTATTGCTGCATTTTTTTCAACACCCATTCAAGTCAATAGGTGAAAAAACGCAGCAAAAACGCTGAAAGAAGTGACATGCTCATGGAGCGCCCCCAGACACAGGGCCACAAGTCACTTAGTACCGGTCCCTTCTCCTCCGGTTCTGCGGTTGTCACGGTGGCTGGACCCGGTCGTGACCCTGCTAAGGGGCGTCCAATGAAGGTGGTAGTACAGTCTGTCAGGGGTTCGTGACGCCACCTGGGGTGTTCGGTCAGGGTGACCGACGCTGCTGTGGGGTCCGCTGGGGTGATGGAATGGCAGCTGGATGGTGTACCTTCCCACAGGTGAAGTATATCCCCAGGGCTTCCCAGTAAGGTGGATGGTGAGGGTGTGAGGTGCAGGCAATAACGTGCCATCAGACGTGCCGCCACTCTCCTTAGCGGCAGAGTGCCATACTGCAACGACCAGGTCTCTGGGGCGCTGCACTCTATGTCAAAAAAATGCAGCAAAGCACAAAATACTGATCAAACAAAAAACAATGTGTGTGCATGAGATTTCTGAAATCTCATAGGCTTTGCTGGTACTGTAAAAAGCAGCTGAAAATTTGCATTAAAAAAAAGGCAGCAAAAATATTCAGCAAAAACATCTTGTGTAAACTTACCCGTAGTTGGCCAGACTACCCAAGATAAGAACATTTGTTTTTGGCCATTGTTAACGTGTCACCAATCGATCAATGAACTGGCAAAATTCTTGTTTGGCAGCTGATTGTTTTGTTCTCATTTTCGGCAGCACATCTTCCTGTGTAAATAGATGTAGTGACGGCAGTTTGCAGACTATATGGGATGTGAATAGTCCATTTAAAGAAGCATGCCCGTGAAGTTGTTTTTGTTTTTTTTCACATATTCTGTGGATATGAGAATTGTAGTGTAGTATGTGTTAATATACTCTCCTACCACCACCTTCTCCTGTATTGAGCGCTGTTCCTCTCCTCTTTTGAGTGATGTCAAGGCTCTTCAGACTCTCCTGCATCTTCACCATAAAATTCAGCGTCAGATGTGTATGCAAAAGAACATCTAAACAAGCCTGATGCATTTAGGAAACAAGTCCTGTGGACCGATGAGGTTAAAATTGAACTATTTTGTCACAGTGATCAAATGTATATGTGGAGAAAAAAGGGCACAGAATTTCAGAAAAAGATGATCTCCCCAACCATTAACCATGGGGGTGGGTCAATCATGCTTTGGGGTTGTATTGTAACCAATGGCATGGGGAACATTACATGGGTAGAGGACAGAATGGATTAAAAAAAAAATCAACAAATTACATCTAAAAGTGCAACCTGAAGGTTTTACAATGGCCCTCACAGTCCCCTGATCTGAACATCATTGACAATCTGTAACTAGACCTCAAAATATCAGTGCATGAGAGACAACTCTGGAATCTCACAGAACTGGAAGAATTTTCCAAGGAAGTTCTTTTGCAAGGTCCTGACAATCAGATCCCTTCTCATCAGTAAGCAAAATACCATTATGTTTAATGCTAGGGGATCTCCTTTAGGCTGGAGCCACACACAACGTATAAAAAAAAATCGGTCTGTTTTACACGGACGAGAATCGCAGAAATGTTCCCTGAACAGTGATCCGTATGTCATCTGTGTACAATGCGAGGATAAGATTTTCTTGCATGTAAGCATCCGTATGGCGAGATTTTCTCGCCGGCTTGCAAAATGACATATAATGGATCCATGGGCTCAAATATTTGTGAAAATAAATATATATATATATATATATATATATATATATATATATATATATATATATATATATATATATATATATATATATATATATATATATACACACATGTCAGTGACACACATACCTCTCTGTATTCATCATCTAATTAAATACATTTACATTTGACCAGCTTAATTTTCCTGAAATTGCCTGTGCCACCGACAACCAATGTGCGAAAATTTCGCACGGGCCAACTGGTTATTAATATTTGCCAAGAGCCAGAATAATGAGAGAATGTTTTAAGGCATTTTATTACTTACTGCAAAATCAAAAGTTTACATACACTAACATTACTATGAACACCTGAATCACACTGCTTCTTTGTGTAGCATCATTGGGAAAATCCTAAAGAAATCAGCCAAGATGTCAGGAAGAGAATTGTGGATTTGCACAAGTCTGGCTCATCCTTGGGTACAATTTCAAAAAACCTGAAAGTGCCTCGTTCATCTTTACAAACAATTATACAGAAGTATAAACAAGATGGGAATGTCCAGCTATCTTAACAATCAGGAAGAAGACGGGTTCTGTGTGATGAACGTGCTTTGGTCCGACATGTGCATATCAACCCAAGGAAAAAAGCAAAAGACCTTGTGAAGATGATGGTGGAAGCTGGTAAGGTTGTGTCCATATCCACAGTGAAACGAGTTCTATATCAACATGGACTGAAAGGCCACTCTGCTAGGAAGAAGCCATTACTCCAAAAGAAACCTAAAAAAGCCAGCTTAATGTTTGCAAATGCACACAGGAACACAGACCTTACTTTTTGGAGACATGTCCTGTGGCTGATGAAACTAAAATTGAACTTTTTGGGGATAATGACAATCGTTACATTTGGAGGAAAAAGGGAGAAGCTTGGAAGTCTCAGAACACCATCCCAACTGTGAAACACAGGGGTGGCAGCATCATGTTGTGGGGTTGTTTTGCTGCAGGAGCGACTGGTGCACTTCACAAAATAGATGGCATCATGAGAAAAGAAGAATATGTCGCTATACTGAAGCAACATCTCAAGAGTCAAGACATCATCCAGGAAGTTAAATCTTGGGCAGAAATGGGTATTCCAAATGGACAATGACCCGAAGCATACTGCCAAAATGGTAACAAAATGGCTTCAGGATAACAAAGTCAATGTTTTTGTGCGGCCATCACCAAGCCCTGATCTCAATCCTATTGAACATTTATGGGCAAAGCTGAAAAGGCAGGTGCGAGCAAGGCGACTTACCAACCTGGATCAGGTACACCAGTTTTGTCAGGAGTAAAGGGCCCAAATTTTGACGAACTATTGTGAGAAGCTTGTGGAAGAATATTCCAAACGTTTGACCCAAGTCATTCAGTTTAAGGGCAATGGCATCAAATACTAATAAAATGTATGTATACTTTTGACTTTGCAATAAGTGATAAAAATGCCTTAAAACATTCTCTCCCTCTCATTTTGGCATATTAATAATTATTGCAATCCTAATTGAAACTTGTGCTTTCAACTGAGATATATACAGGTCCTTCTCAAAAAATTAGCATATAGTGTTAAATTTCATTATTTACCATAATGTAATGATTACAATTAAACTTTCATATATTATAGATTCATTATCCACCAACTGAAATTTTTCAGGTCTTTTATTGTTTAAATACTGATGATTTTGGCATACAACTCCTGATAACCCAAAAAACCTGTCTCAATAAATTAGCATATCAAGAAAAGGTTCTCTAAACGACCTATTACCCTAATCTTCTGAATCAACTAATTAACTCTAAACACATGCAAAAGATACCTGAGGCTTTTATAAACTCCCTGCCTGGTTCATTACTCAAAACCCCCATCATGGGTAAGACTAGCGACCTGACAGATGTCAAGAAGGCCATCATTGACACCCTCAAGCAAGAGGGTAAGACCCAGAAAGAAATTTCTCAACAAATAGGCTGTTCCCAGAGTGCTGTATCAAGGCACCTCAATGGTAAGTCTGTTGGAAGGAAACAATGTGGCAGAAAACGCTGTACAACGAGAAGAGGAGACCGGACCCTGAGGAAGATTGTGGAGAAGGACCGATTCCAGACCTTGGGGAACCTGAGGAAGCAGTGGACTGAGTCTGGTGTGGAAACATCCAGAGCCACCGTGCACAGGCGTGTGCAGGAAATGGGCTACAGGTGCCGCATTCCCCAGGTAAAGCCACTTTTGAACCATAAACAGCGGCAGAGGCGCCTGACCTGGGCTACAGAGAAGCAGCACTGGACTGTTGCTAAGTGGTCCCAAGTACTTTTTTCTGATGAAAGCAAATTTTGCATGTCATTCGGAAATCAAGGTGCCAGAGTCTGGAGGAAGACTGGGGAGAAGGAAATGCCAAAATGCCTGAAGTCCAGTGTCAAGTACCCACAGTCAGTGATGGTGTGGGGTGCCATGTCAGCTGCTGGTGTTGGTCCACTGTGTTTCATCAAGGGCAGGGTCAATGCAGCTAGCTATCAGGAGATTTTGGAGCACTTCATGCTTCCATCGGCTGAAATGCTTTATGGAGATGAAGATTTCATTTTTCAGCACGACCTGGCACCTGCTCACAGTGCCAAAACCACTGGTAAATGGTTTACTGACCATGGTATTACTGTGCTCAATTGGCCTGCCAACTCTCCTGACCTGAACCCCATAGAGAATCTGTGGGATATTGTGAAGAGAAAGTTGAGAGACGCAAGACCCAACACTCTGGATGAGCTTAAGGCCGCTATTGAAGCATCCTGGGCCTCCATAACATCTCAGCAGTGTCACAGGCTGATTGCCTCCATGCCACGCCGCATTGAAGCAGTCATTTCTGCCAAAGGATTCCCGACCAAGTATTGAGTGCATAACTGAACATTATTATTTGATGGTTTTTTTGTTTGTTATTAAAAAACTTTTATTTGATTGGATGGGTGAAATATGCTAATTTATTGAGACAGGTTTTTTGGGTTATCAGGAGTTGTATGCCAAAATCATCAGTATTTAAACAATAAAAGACCTCACAAATTTCAGTTGGTGGATAATGAATCTATAATATATGAAAGTTTAATTGTAATCATTACATTATGGTAAATAATGAAATTTAACACTATATGCTAATTTTTTGAGAAGGACCTGTATGTGTATATCCCCATCTTGGTGTGCATGGCTCCTCATCCCTATGCTTGTATGCATGGTTCCTCATCCTTAACCTTGAATGCATGGCCCCCATGAGAAAAGCATAAAAAACACCTACTTACCTTCCATGTGTGCCCTTGCAGCATCCTGTTCCGGCTTCCAGCAGCTCCTGCGGCCGAGTAATCACGTGACCCCGCTCATTAAGGTAATGAATATTCACCTCTCTCCACTCACCGGGTACACGTGATCGCTCGCAGCTGCTGGAAGCCGGAAGGTAAGTAGGAGGTTTTGTTTTGCTTTTTTACAGCTGCTGGAAGCCGCGGCTGTAACTATGCATGCTATAAGAGAAGATAATATTCATTGCAAGTGCAGTGAATATTTATTTCTCTTTAGCAGAGGGCACAGTTACAGCCGCCAGCTCCTGCCTCCTGTGACCCGCCGCTCCCCCTCCCCCATATATGTGTATGTGTGTGTGTGTATGTATGTATGTATGTATGTATGTATATATATATATATATATATATATATATATATTTACTCATGGCCAAAAATATTGACACCCCTGCAATTCTGTCAGATAATACTAATTTTCTTCCTGAAAATGATTGCAAACACAAATTCTTTGGTATTATTATCTTCATTTAATTTGTCTTGAATGAAAAAACACAAAAGAGAATGAAGCAAAAAGCAAAACATTGATCATTTCACACAAAACTCCAAAAATGGGCCAGACAAAAGTATTGGCACCCTCGGCCTAATACTTGGTTGCACAACCTTTAGCCAAAATAACTGTGACCAACCGCTTCCGGTAACCATCAATGAGTTTCTTACAATGCTTGGCTGGAATTTTAGACCATTCTTCTTTGGCAAACTGCTCCAGGTCCCTGATATTTGAAGGGTGCCTTCTCCAAACTGCCATATTTAGATCTCTCCACAGGTGTTCTATGCTATGGGATTCAGAAAACCTATGAAAATGTGTACTGGGTGATGGAACAGTAACAAATATCGAGAGTTAGATAAAGTAGTAAAATTATCGATCAAAAATTCCACACCAGAGCAATAGAGGTATCAAAAACAATCAATATCATGTATCTTTGATCAGTATTTTTTCCATCCTATGATACTGATTTCTTTAGCTGTTATCTCTCATTCATTTTTGTGTGTCCATTTATGTATTCTGTATATGTATATTTGATAATAAATTGATATTGATTGTTTTTGATACCTCTATTGCTCTGGTGTGGAATTTTTTATTGATAATTTTACTACTTTATCTAACTCTCGATATTTGTTACTGTTCCATCACCCAGTACGCATTTTCATAGGTTTTCTGTGCTTTGACCTAGAGGTATGCCCTCTGTTGGTCGAGAGGGCATCTTTGTTTAGGTGTTCTATGGGATTCAGGTCTGGACTCATTGCTAGCCACCTTAGAAGTCTCCAGTGCTTTCTCTCAAATCATTTTCTAGTGCTTTTTGAAGTGTGTTTTGGGTCATTGTCCTGCTGGAAGACCCATGACCTCTGAGGGAGACCCAGCTTTTTCACACTGGGCCCTACATTATGCTGCAAAATTTGTTGGTAGTCTTCAGACTTCATAATGCCATGCACACGGGCAAGCAGTCCAGTGCCAGAGGCAGCAAAGCAACCCCAAAACATCAGGGAACCTCCGCCATGTTTGACTGTAGGGACCGTGTTCTTTTCTTTGAATGTCTCTTTTTTTCTCCTGTAAACTCGATGTTGATGCCTTTGCCCAAAAAGCTCTACTTTTGTCTCATCTGACCAGAGAACATTCTTCCAAAACGTTTTAGGCTTTTTCAGGTAAGTTTTAGCAAACTCCAGCCTGGCTTTTTTATGTCTCAGGGTAAGAAGTGGGGGTCTTCCTGGGTCTCCTACCATACAGCCCCTTTTCATTCAGATGCCGATGGATAGTACGGGTTGACACTGTTGTACCTTCGGACTGCAGGGCAGCTTGAACTTGTTTGGATGTTAGTCGAGGTTCTTTATCCAACATCCGCACAATCTTGCGTTGAAATCTCTTGTCAATTTTTCTTTTCCGTCCACATCTAGGGAGGTTAGCCACAGTGCCATGGGCTTTAAACTTCTTGATGACACTGCACACGGTAGACACAGGAACATTCAGGTCTTTGGAGATGGACTTGTAGCATTGAGATTGCTCATGCTTCCTCACAATTTGGCTTCTCAAGTCCTCAGACAGTTCTTTGGTCTTCTTTCTTTTCTCCATGCTCAATGTGGTGCACACAAGGACATAGGACAGAGGTTGAGTCAACTTTAATCCATGTCAACTGGCTGCAAGTGTGATTTAGTTATTGCCAACACCTCTTAGGTGCCACAGGTAAGTTACAGGTGCTGTTCATTACACAAATTAGAGAAGCATCACATGATTTTTCGAACAGTGCCAATACTTTTGTCCACCCCCTTTTTTATGTTTGGTGTGGAATTATATCCAATTTGGCTTTAGGACAATTATTTTTGTGTTTTTTTTCATTTAAGACAAATTAAATGAAGATAATAATACCAAATAATTTGTGTTTGCAATCATTTTCAGGAAGAAAATGAGTATTATCTGACAGAATTGTAGGGGTGTCAATACTTTTGGCCATGACTGTATATTGTGTGTCATCTTTAGCTTTAAGCCTTTTAGAGATTACTTCATCTACAATTTGCTTTGCTGTTTGCAATAACAGTAATTTTGACCAGGGGTGCCCAAACTTGCCACTGTATATGCACAAATTCCAGTAATTACCATAGAAACTTTGCAGATGTAACTTGGCTTCTTATAGTAATGGTGGTATTAGTATTCCTCTGCAGCATGAGAATATGTACCTATGACAATATTTAAATATTTTTTACAAATTTACCAAAAGGAATCTAAAAGCTGCACATTTATCGTAAATTAGTTAATACGTTATCCATTTAAACATGGCCAAAAATCTAATATATTGGCAATGATTGTGTTTGGAATATATCACAGGGTGTTCAATGCTAATCCAGTACAAATTGATTGGGGTATTTTTGGTGTGTTTGTGCATTTATCTCTATCCACATGTGCATGATCCATTGAGTAAGAGGGGATTTGGGTTCTTAGTCTGCACTTCAAATCCCCTCTCTAATACAATTATATACATTTCAGCATTGAACAAAGTCCCGGAGGCGAAGCGGCTCAATGACTACAGAATCATATATTTATTACAGAGGTCTTTGATTTATTGTCAATTTCATGCATCTGGCAGACAGTGATGATATATGAATAGTCTTCTTTTGGGTTTGTGTTAAATAGGGCAGTGTTTGCCTTTATTCTGCATTTCTCCAGTGGAAATATGGAGAGCTTTATATTCTGCTCAAGTCATTCTGTTGAGAAGTGTCATTGTCTCTCAATGTGTGTTAGCCGCTATTCGATCTCAAAAAGAAAGCATCAGCTGGAAGATGAGGATTAATAGGAAAGGCAGTGGGCAATATGAATACTAAATCAAGACAGTTGAGAGATGTAGTGGACACTTCAGATGCTAAACAAATCCATTTAACCTGTACCCACATGTGCTTATAGGGAGGGGGTGCATCTGTTAGTCATGATATTAACCCTGCTGTTCTGTTGGTCAAAAATGACCGACTTTGAACTTCAATATTCTTTAAAATATTCAAGATGCGGCTCTGAAACCCGTGGCCGACCGACCCATCCTCATTTAAGTCAATCAACCACAAGTTTCAGAACCGCATCTTGAACACCCCAAAAAATACCAAAGTTCAAAATAGGTCTCACCAGACCGAACAGAACAGCAGGGTTAAAGGGAACCTGTCACCCCCACCCCCAGGCGTTTGTAACTAAAAGAGCCACCTTGTGCTGCACTAATGCTGCATTCTGACAAGGTGTCTCTTTTAGTTCGGGTCCCTGCAAACACTACAATAATCGCTTTTATAATTTGTCCCCCGTACCTTGAAATAGACCTGGGGGTATGTCTTCCCCCCCCCCCCCCTGGACAAACTCCTCCCAGCCGTCAATCAGGGCCTCTGGGCGCCGTCTCCTCCTCCTTCATTAGTTTCTCCGGCGCCTGCGCTGTAAGTTCGAAGGGCAGCGCAACTGCGCATGCCCCAAAAAATGTACTTATTCCCCTGAATGATGTTGATAAATCATAAGCAGGAGGAGATAAAGATTATAATGTCCCCACAATAGCTTAGAACAGGCTGTTTTCTGTTATGGACCTGGTGGTTAGGAGCACCCGGAACGACCTAATGGTTAAACTCACACAGGACAAGCTCTGGGAAGTGGAAGCTCTGCTGACCGCAACCCCTAATCCTATCACACAACTAGAAATAGCCGTGGAGCGTACCTAACACGACCTAGACGGCTTTTCACAGCCTAAGAGCTAACTAGCCCTAGAGACAGAAAATAAAGCCTACCTTGCCTCAGAGAAATTCCCCAAAGGAAAAGGCAGCCCCCCACATATATTGACTGTGAGTAGAGATGAAAGTCACAAACACAGAAATGAAACAGGTTTCAGCAAAGGGAGGCCAGACTTACTAAACAGACTGAGGATAGGAAAGGTATCTTTGCGATTTGCACAAAAAACTACAAAAAGACCACGCAGAGTGTGCAAAAAGACCTCCGCACCGACTCACGGTGCGGAGGTGCCACTCTGCATCCCAGAGCTTCCAGCTAGCGAGACAAAATCATGATAGCAAGCTGGACAAGGAAACAATGAACAAATAATTAACTAGCAGGGACTTAGCTTCTGCTGGAGTAGACAGGTCACCAGAAAGATCCAAGAGCGAACTGAACCAGTACAAGAATATTGACAGCTGGCATGGAGTAACGATCTGAGTGGAGTTAAATAGAGCAGCCAACCAAAGGATAAACCACGTCACCTGTGGAAGGAACCTCAGAAGCAGCAGCTCCACTCACAGCAACCAGAGGGAGTCCATGGACAGAACTCGCCGAAGTACCATTCATGACCACAGGAGGGAGTTCAATAACAGAATTCACAACAGTTTTCTATGTGAGAAATGTAATGACTGACAGATTGCTCTCTTTACTGATCTCACTGCAGTGTTGTGTGTGATTACAAATTGCAAGCTTAGAGTAGAGATTTAACTTTCATCTCTCAGTAGGGAGTGTGTTGATAGGGACAGTACAACAGAGCTGAGCTCAGTATAAACACCTCTGCAACTATACTCATACGATGCAATCGAATTCTAATGTACGCTTCCCCCCACACTGACTGCTGGAACATGAAAGCTGGAGAAGTTAGTAATCACACACACCTGTGCAGTGAGATCAGTGAGGAGATCAGACTTTCTGTCATAACATGTGTCACAAAGGAGGAAGCCTGGGTTTTTTTTCTTGGATGTTGCTGCCTGCTTATGATTGGTCACCTTCATGTAGGGAAATAAGTATATGCCCCCAGAGACAAATATTTGGTAACTCCACCTTGGGGTTTTATTTAACTTTACAGCCACTATTCCATGATGTGACCAGTTAACATCCTAAAACTGAAGATCCCCTTTAACTCTACTTCTCACTCAACAGTAAATAACTTGGATCTTAAAGTTTATACTGTCTTAATGATGTTGCTATCCAACATCATCCTGCAATCTATTCTCCTAACAGAGACATGAAAAACAACAAGCTCTAAATGGTTCTAGATTAATGATGCTAGCTCATGTTTCAAACTTTTATTCATTTTTTTTACATCTTTTTTGAAGTAAAACAACAAAAGGGGATTTAAAGACAGATAAAAAGTAGTATTCAACTTTTAAAGGCAGTATTTAACTTTTAAAGGCAATCTGTCAGCAGGCTTTTTCTATGTAATCTGAGAACAGTAGCTGTTAAAACAGATGTGACTTGTCAGGCTATGTGCTATTGTTTACACTACGCTAAAGGTTTCATCATTTGGGGATTATCCTTGTCTGGACTACAGCTCTAATTCCACCCCATCCTGTGATAAGCAAATCACTGTCTATAGACAATGTAAATACTGAGCCTGTTGTGGGCGGGATTAGCTTTCTCAGCTGTGCTGTATTGATAGATGTAAAAACTCTGTCAGAAGTGCTGTACCCAGTAAAATAAGTGATACATCATTAGATTCAGGGTCTCTTTGCCTATCTCATGCTTCTTTCAGATGAGGTAGCAAAAACTGCTCACCGGTTCCCTTTAACACCTTCCCGACATAGGACGTACCAATACGTCCAATTTTGCATTGCGTTCTCACAAGTAGAGGTAGCATGCATGGTGGTAGCACTATCGGCAGCGGGAGTTCAACTTACGGTGAGTTATAGCCGAAATCCAGCTGTCACTGCCTGGAGGCGTGCCTGCACCGCCCCGGGCTGTTTAACACCCTAATTTATGTGATCAATCGCGATCACAGCATTTATAAGGCAGGGAGATAGAGGGGGCTTCCTCTCCCATACAATCAACGTCCTGTGATGTCATTGCGGGGGCTCAATTTTTTCCAGATCAAATGACGACTTCTGAATCTACCAGCTACGGTGGCCTGTTTTAGATGATATAATTGTGGCATTGATGTAATGATACTGACCCAAAGAATAAAACTACCTTATCATTTTTACCACACGGTGAAAGACCTTTCCAAAAAAAAAAAAATCTAAATTGCTGGATTTTGTTAACTCGTTTTCTCCCGCAAGGCTGTTTGCACATTAATGACCATGCCATTTTTTACAATTCTGACCACTGTCACTTTATGCAGTAATAACTCTGGAACGCTTCAACAGATCCTAGTGATTCTGAAATTGTTTTCCCATTACATATTGGACTTCATGATAGTGGTAAAATTTCTTTAATATAGCTTGCGTTTATTTGTGAAAAAAAAATCTAATTTGGCAAAAATTTTGCAATTTTCAAACTTATTTTTTGTGCCCTCTAAATCCGTTATATAACAAAAAATGGTTAATAAATAACATATCTCACATGTCTACTTTACATCAGCATAATTTTTGAAAGATCATTTTTTTTTTTATAGGAACTTATATGGGTTCAAATCCTGAGTATGACTTCCTATTTTTCCAACAAAATTTACAAAAGCATTTTTTAGGGACAACATCACATTTGAAGTGACTTTGACAGAAAATGACAGACAGAAAATACTTCAGAAGTGACACCATTCTAAAAACTGCACCCCTCAGGGTATGTTCACACGTTCAGGATTTCCATCCTTTTTTTTTCCTGACTGTTTTTTAAAAAACTGCAGCTCTTGGCAGAAAACGCAGGTCCTTTTTTTGGTCCTTTTTTGGTCCGTTTTTGATGCGTTTTTTGATGCGTTTTTTGATGCGTTTTTTTGATGCAGTTTTCTAGCCAGAGTCTGTGTGTTTTCTAGGAATTTTTTTAGGGTTAAAATGGCTGAAAATACCCTAACCCTACCCCTACCCCTACCCCTAACCCTAACCCTACCCCTAACCCTACCCCTAACCCTAACCCTACCCCTAACCCTACCCCTAACCCTAACCCTACCCCTACCCCTAACCCTAACCCTACCCCTAACCCTAACCCTAACCCTAACCCTACCCCTACCGCTAACCCTAACCCTACCCCTAACCCTACCCCTACCCCTATTCTAACCTTAGTGAAAGAAAAAAAAAAAAAAATTCTTTATTTTTTTTATTGTCCCTACCTATGGGGGTGACAAAGGGGGGGGGTGTCATTTACTATTTTTTTATTTTGATCACTGAGATAGGTTATATCTCAGTGATCAAAATGCACTTTGGAACGAATCTGCCGGCCGGCAGATTCGGCGGGCGCACTGCGCATGCGCCCGCCATTTTGCAAGATGGCGGCGCCCAGGGAGAAGACGGCCGGACGGACACCGGGACGCCGGGTGAGTATAAGGGGGGGAGATTAGGGCACGGGGGGGGCATCGGAGCACTGGGGGGGGGCATCGGAGCACTGGGGGGGGGCATCGGAGCACGGGGGGGCGGGATCGGAACACGGGGGGGGCAGCCACACTCCGCCCACGCACTTCCGCCCGCTCCCCGCACTTCCTGCTGCAGCGGTTCTGCACATCAAATCGCAGTAAAACCCGCAGATATATTTTTGATCTGCGGGTTTTACTGCGGTTTGGACCTCACAATGGAGGTCTATGGGTGCAGAACCGCTGCGGCTCCGGAAAAAGAATTGACATGCTCCTTCTTTTTTCCGGGAGCTATTCAGCGCGTCTTTTTTTTAACAATTTCCGGACCATGTGCACAGTGTGTCCTGTTTTCCATAGGGTACAGTGTACTGTACCCTGCATGGAAAACAGCTGCGGAACCGCAGCGGCAAAACCGCCGCGGTTCCGCGGTAAAAAACGCACTGTGTGAACATGGCCTTAAGGTGCTCAAAATAACATTCAAGAAGTTTATTAACCAGTCACATGCTTCACAGGAATTTTAGGAAAGTGGAAGTAAAAAATTAACATTCAAATTTTTGTCATAAAAATTTTCCTTTAGACCCCAATAATTATATTTCTGCAAGGGTAACAGGAAAAAATGGACCTCAAAATTTGTTGTGCAATTTCTCCTGGGCATACCGATACCGCATATGTGGGGCATAGACCAGGGCACATCCCACCGAACGCCCGCTCCCCTTTTACTGTGGACGTAATGCTACTCATACGAACAAGGATAATGGTGTGCACTCAGGTCAAGGACACGGAGGTGCTGGTAAAACAGACCGTGTGGTCAAGTCAATAGTAGAAGAAAAAATACCGCACTCTCGAAACTGGTATGATGCAAAAGGTATATGCCAAATTTATTCACGAAAACAAGTCAACAATTGCCACTGTGATAATTCGTAGATAGAAACCCGACGTTTCGACCCTCCCGGGTCTTATTCATGGGGTTACTAGGAAAGCAAATAAACAGTATAAGTAACTGTATGTGACATAACATTATATGTAATAGAAAACGAATAAGAACAAAAAAGGCAAAATAATAAACATACACCAAAATATAAAATATAATATGTACAATATTTACAAGGCAACCAGAGGCGATGAAGGGAATACTGTCCGGAGCAGCGAAAAGTAAGCCTGTAGCTAAGAGGTAATTCTAGTACATCAGTTAACCACTGTTTAGGGGAAATATAATGTTTACCTTAGCTCTTTTGATACACAGACATAGAACATGCTACTCATACAACACAGGGTGAGGGTTAAACAGTATTGCAATACTTTACTGAACCACAAAACAGGCAAATAACACATAGAACAGTCCCATCAAAATACCCAAGATGGTGTAAAATTCCAGTCTCACACTTCCGCTGATTCACTGGGATAAGAGAAGCTATGACATCAGAGCTTCCAGGGTTGACTACCCCACCTGTGGCACGCACAGAGAGGAGATAATGACAAGCTTAGGAAACTCACAGTCTATTGAGGTCCAAGGCCAGGTGACCGGAGGGTCACATCCTGGCTTCTCCGAACACCTCCAAGGAGACAGGTGACTGGTGGGTCCCCTTCATAGCTTTCCCAGACATATCCATAGGGCTCAGGTGACCTGTGGGTCCAAATCCTAACTACCCAAAATGTATCCATAATTCAGTGATGAGCAATGGAGAAGATCTGTATTCTTTCAGCTGGGGCCATGGTTCCCTAAGCTGGTATCCTGTAGAATGTCCAATCTGTGTCCTTCGTGATGCAGCTATGATGTCTTGGCTGCTGTCTTGCAAAGAGTCTCTTGTTCTTTGGATCTCTGGATCTCTTTGCTGTCTGGATGTGTATATGGTTACAGAGTCACATAACCTCTTTTTATAGTTCTCAACTGTTGTCCTTCAAGCCAGCATCCAGAGGTCAAGAGGAATATTTTTTTAATCAATTTGCACAGTTTTTACACCTGGAAGTGAACAAGCTTGCTGGCCTGGACAATGTGTAATCAACACATCAGCAAATATTGTTCAATTGCCATGTGCTTCTGTCATCCAGGATAACATCACAATATTACAATGAACGTCAACATAAAAGTCAATATTACAGGCTTATACAAACAGAAGTCTGTAATTTCTTGACCAACCAGAAAGAAACACATAAACTCAAAAGTCAACATATAGCTAAGTCTAGTCCTCCTGGCTTACTGAAAATGGATGTCTGGCTAATTAAGATAAAATGCTGTGTCGTCACAAGCGACACTTGACTTTTTGAATGTAAAATTTGCTGGAATAATTAGAGGATGCCATGTTGCGTTTGGAGAGCCCCTGATGTGCTTAAAAAATGGGAACCACCCACAAGTGGTGCCATTTTGAAAACTAGACCCCTGAGGGAACTTATCTAGATGTGTGGTGAGCACCTTGAACCCCCAGGTGCTTCACAGAAGTTTATAACTTTGAGCTGTGAAAGAAAAAAAAAATTCCTCAGTTTTTTTTAGCCGCAAATTTAGCATTTTCACAAGAGTAACAGGAGAAATTGCAGCATAAAATTTATTGTTCAACTTGTTCTGAGCACGGAAATACCCCATATGTTGGGGAAAACTACTGTTTGGGCGCACAGCAGGGCTTGCAAGGCAAGGAGCCCCATTTGACTTTTAGAATTAAAAATTTGCTGGAATAATTAGTGGACGCCTTGTCTCATTTGAAGAACCCATGATATGCCTAAACAGTGAACCCCTCTCCCCCCACAAATAACATAATTTTGGAAGCTAATCCCCTCAAAGAATGTATCTAGATGTGATAATAGCACTTTGAACCCCCAGCTGCTTCACAGAAGTTTCTATAGTGCAGAGCCATAAAATATCAAATTTTTCCCACAAAAATTTTTTTTAGCCTCAAATTTTTTTATTTTCACAAATAGCAGGAAAAAAATTGATCCCAAAATTTGTTGTGCAATTTCTCTTGAGTACGCCAGTACCCCATATGTGGGCGAAAACTACTATTTGGCCACAGTGAAAAGCTCAGAAGGTAAGAAGTGCCATATTGGAGTTCACGTTTTCCTTGTCTTACTGGTTTCAGCATTCCATGTCACAATAGTAGAGCGTCAGAGGTGCCAGAACAGCAGAATCCTCCATCCATAAGAGGCCCCATTTTACAAACTACAACTCTCTATGAATTCACCTACGGGTGAAGTGATCATATTGACACCACAGATGGGTCACAGAATTTTATACCATTGGGAAATGAAGAAAAAATAATTACATTTTTACCACCAAAAAATTTTTGGGGCCCCAGATTTTACAATTTTACACTGGGAAATGGGTAAAAAGGCACCAGTGTTTGTCTCACAGTTTCTGCTGAATGTAGAAATACCCCATATGTGGCTATACATCAAAGAAGTCGTCGTCTCCAGGCTCCTCTCTTCTTCTCATCCGACTACATGGACCACCGACCCCATTCCCTCACACCTCCTCCAGTATCTCTCTCCAGCTGTCACAACTCGCCTAACTACAATCTTTAATCTCTCCCTCTGGCATTTTCCCGTCCTCCTTCAAACACTCTATCATTAGTCCATTACTAAAGAAACCCGCTCTCGACCCATCCTGCCCAAATAACTACAGACCAGTCTCCAATCTCCCCTTCATCTCTAAACTCTTGGAGCGCCTGATATACTCCCGCCTTACCCGTTACATCTCCACTCACTCCCTCCCAGACCCTTCACAGTCCGGTTTCCGCCCCTACATTCGACTGAAACTGTACTCTTCAAAGTGAACAATGACTTTCTGACAGCAAAACGTAACGGTGACCACTCTCTGCTCATTCTTCTCGACCTTTCTGCAGCTTTCAACACTGTTGACCACCCTCTCCTACTCTCTAGGCTCCAGTCACTAGGCATTAGGGACACTGCTCTCTTCTGGTTCTCTTTTAACCTTTCTGACCGCTTCTTCAGTGTTCTGTTCTCTGGCTCCACTTCCTCTCCTCTTCCTCTCACTGTCGGGGTACCTCAGGCTTCAGTCCTTGGCCCCCTTCTCTTCTCCCTCTACACGGCCCCAATTGGTCAGACCATCAGCAGATTTGGCTTTCAGTATCATCTTTATGCTGATGACACACAACTATACACGTCATCCCCTGACCTTACCCCCGCTGTACTACAGAACGCCACTGACTGATATTAACTGGGAAACAGAAACCTGTGAAACCCATAAAGGCAACAGGTTTCTGCTAATAACCAAGAAAAATTATCTTTCACAATTGGTGCAGAATCCAACCAGAGGAGCAGCACTTTTAGACCTAATACTATCTAATAGACCTGACAGAATAACAAATCTGCAGGTGATCGGGCATCTAGGAAATAGCGACCACAATATTGTACAGTTTCACCTGTCTTTCACTAGGGGGACTTGTCAGGGAGTCACAAAAACACTGAACTTTAGGAAGGCAAAGTTTGACCAGCTTAGAGATGCCCTTAATCTGGTAGACTGGGACAATATCCTCAGAAATAAGAATACATATAATAAATGGGAAATGTTTAAGAACATCCTAAATAGGCAGTGTAAGCGGTTTATACCTTGTGGGAATAAAAGGACTAGAAATAGGAAAAACCCAATGTGGCTAAACAAAGAATTAAGACAGGCAATTAACAGTAAAAAGAAAGCATTTGCACTACTAAAGCAGGATGGCACCATTGAAGCTCTAAAAAACTATAGGGAGAAAAATACTTTATCTAAAAAACTAATTAAAGCTGCCAAAAAGGAAACAGAGAAGCACATTGCTAAGGAGAGTAAAACGAATCCCAAACTGTTCTTCAACTATATCAATAGTAAAAGAATAAAAACTGAAAATGTAGGCCCCTTAAAAAATAGTGAGGAAAGAATGGTTGTAGATGACGAGGAAAAAGCTAACATATTAAACACCTTCTTCTCCACGGTATTCACGGTGGAAAATGAAATGCTAGGTGAAATCCCAAGAAACAATGAAAACCCTATATTAAGGGTCACCAATCTAACCCAAGAAGAGGTGCGAAACCGGCTAAATAAGATTAAAATAGATAAATCTCCGGGTCCGGATGGCATACACCCACGAGTACTAAGAGAACTAAGTAATTTAATAGATAAACCATTATTTCTTATTTTTAGGGACTCTATAGCGACAGGGTCTGTTCCGCAGGACTGGCGCATAGCAAATGTGGTGCCAATATTCAAAAAGGGCTCTAAAAGTGAACCTGGAAATTATAGGCCAGTAAGTATAACCTCTATTGTTGGTAAAATATTTGAAGGGTTTCTGAGGGATGTTATTCTGGATTATCTCAATGAGAATAACTGTTTAACTCCATATCAGCATGGGTTTATGAGAAATCGCTCCTGTCAAACCAATCTAATCAGTTTTTATGAAGAGGTAAGCTATAGGCTGGACCACGGTGAGTCATTGGACGTGGTATATCTCGATTTTTCCAAAGCGTTTGATACCGTGCCGCACAAGAGGTTGGTACACAAAATGAGAATGCTTGGTCTGGGGGAAATTGTGTGTAAATGGGTTAGTAACTGGCTTAGTGATAGAAAGCAGAGGGTGGTTATAAATGGTATAGTCTCTAACTGGGTCGCTGTGACCAGTGGGGTACCGCAGGGGTCAGTATTGGGACCTGTTCTCTTCAACATATTCATTAATGATCTGGTAGAAGGTTTACACAGTAAAATATCGATATTTGCAGATGATACAAAACTATGTAAAGCAGTTAATACAAGAGAAGATAGTATTCTGCTTCAGATGGATCTGGATAAGTTGGAAACTTGGGCTGAAAGGTGGCAGATGAGGTTTAACAATGATAAATGTAAGGTTATACACATGGGAAGAAGGAATCAATGTCACCATTACACACTGAATGGGAAACCACTGGGTAAATCTGACAGGGAGAAGGACTTGGGGATCCTAGTTAATGATAAACTTACCTGGAGCAGCCAGTGCCAGGCAGCAGCTGACAAGGCAAACAGGATCATGGGGTGCATTAAAAGAGGTCTGGATACACATGATGAGAGCATTATACTGCCTCTGTACAAATCCCTAGTTAGACCGCACATGGAGTACTGTGTCCAGTTTTGGGCACCGGTGCTCAGGAAGGATATAATGGAACTAGAGAGAGTACAAAGGAGGGCAACAAAATTAATAAAGGATGGGAGAACTACAATACCCAGATAGATTAGCGAAATTAGGATTATTTAGTCTAGAAAAAAGACGACTGAGGGGCGATCTAATAACCATGTATAAGTATATAAGGGGACAATACAAATATCTCGCTGAGGATCTGTTTATACCAAGGAAGGTGACGGGCACAAGGGGGCATTCTTTGCGTCTGGAGGAGAGAAGGTTTTTCCACCAACATAGAAGAGGATTCTTTACTGTTAGGGCAGTGAGAATCTGGAATTGCTTGCCTGAGGAGGTGGTGATGGCGAACTCAGTCGAGGGGTTCAAGAGAGGCCTGGATGTCTTCCTGGAGCAGAACAATATTGTATCATACAATTATGTTCTGTAGAAGGACGTAGATCTGGGGATTTATTATGATGGAATATAGGCTGAACTGGATGGACAAATGTCTTTTTTCGGCCTTACTATGTTACTATGTTACTATGACTGTCTGTCCGCAGTCTCCAACATCATGTCCGCCCTCTATCTGAAACTCAACCTCTCCAAAACTGAACTTCTTCTGCTCCCGCCATCTACTAACCTCCCTAAATCTAACATTTCCCTCACCTTGGGTGGCACCATAATAACACCCCGGCAGCAGGCGCGCTGTCTGGGTGATATGTTTGACTCCGATCTCTCCTTCACCTCCCATCTACAGTCTCTTGCCCGCTCGTGCCGCTTACACCTAAAGAACATCTCTAGAATCCGCCCTTTTCTCACCATGGAAACAAAAACCCTCACTGTCGCCCTGATCCACTCCCGTCTGGACTACTGTAATGGTCTATTAATTGGCCTCCCCCTCACGTGACTTTCCCCTCTCCAGTCCATCACTAATGCAGCAGCCAGGGTTGTCCATCTGGCTAATCGTTACTCGGACGCGTCCGGTCTTCGCCAGTCATTACACTGGCTGCCCATTCATTACAGGATACAATTCAAAATACTTGTTCTCACCCACAAAGCTCTCCACAGTGCGGCATCCCCTTACATGTCCTCCCTCATTTCTGTCTATCGGCCTAACGGACCGCTGCGCTCTGCAAATGACTTTTGACTAACCTCTGCACTAATCCGTACCTCCCACTCCCGACTCCAAGACTTCTCCCATGCTGCACCAATCCTCTGGAGTGCTCTACCCCAAGATATTAGGACCATCCACAATTTGCATAGTTTTAGGCACGTTCACTAATCAAACTCATTTTATGTTTGTGTGTGTGTGTGTGTGTGTGTGTAGCCCATTCATTATCTCCATCTACCCCCCACACCCTGAAGATGGCTGGACCATCATTGTAAATACACACCTGTGCTTTGTATCTCCCCCACCTCATTGTAGATTGTAAGCTCTCACGAGCAGGGTCATTTTATTTCGCTTTAATTATTGGATTGTTAACGTTATTATTTATGTCTGTTGTGTTTGATACTGTTAAAACTGTAAAGCGCTGCGGAATATGTTGGCGCTATATAAATAAAGATTATTATTATTATTATTTATACAGTATCTCTTAGATATACGGCGAGACTCTGGAGGAAAGGAAAGCTATTGGCAAATAGTGATCCGTCCTTCCCGAGTCTCGCCATATGGCTAAGCAGTACTGTTATACAGGAGGCATCCTGGAGCACATAATTTTCTATCATAGTTTGCAGACTCCATATATAGAGCCCCTAGTGCTATAAAGAGCAGAATTCCCCCCTCAAGTGACCCCATTTTGGAAATTATTTCCCTTTGGAAATGTATCTACCGGTGTAGTGACGATTTTGACTCCACAGGTGTTTTCCAGAAACAAGCAGCAGTGTATTTACCAAGTAAAAATTGCAAACTGCCATTGTAGTGACCAGTATGGTGTAGTGCCCGTACATTGTGCCCAGATCATGCACCCGTAAATTAAGCAGACTGTCATCGCTACAGAAATGCCAAACATGTGGACACTGACTGTGGTTTAGGCATACTGGAGCTCAGAAGGGAGGGGGCATTTTTCCTTAGGAGCACATAATTTGCTGAATTTCTCTTGGGGGTGAGGTGCCATTTCGCTTTTCCAGAGCATTTGTGCTATCAGTAACGTGAAAGCCCCCTATATTTCCGTTGACAGATGACAGACCTGAGTGGAGACTTGCTTTTTTGTGATTGAGTTGAAGCTTTTATTGGGAACATTGTACATAACAATTGGGATCACATTTATCCTGCGTTCTATGCTGAGCATTTAAATCAGGGTTTCCGTTTAAATTTCTGAGTGACGTGATTCAGATGTTCAGCGTTGTTTTGTTTTTTTCAGTGGTGCACAAAACTGTGGCCAACGGCACTTTTATGCACTCCTAATAAAAAGATGGACACAGCTGGATCACAGGCCAGACACCATCCACAGTGCCTCCATCTGCCTCCTTGTACGGGATCTTCTGCAGGGGTTCAGTCTGAATCACGTATTTCAGAGAATTACATGGAAACAATGGTGTAAGCACTTAGCGCAGAGTGCAGGATAAATATGCTCCGACCCTTACTGCGATCTTTGTGAGTCATAATGAAAAAATCTCCTTTTTTTTTACACCGTTCCTCGTGTGGTATAAGTGATTAGGCGACTTTATTATTTGTGTCTGTGTCATTACAGTGATGCCAGATTTATATCGCATCTTTGTTTGGCTGCTGTCACACACTAAAAGACACTTTTTTTTCGAAAACTTATCTTTACATCGCCATATTTTGAGAGCTATAATTTTTCCATATTTTGTCCCATAGAGTATTTTTACAACTTTTTTTCACTTTTTTTTTTTTAACACTTTTCTCCACTATGGGACTTTCACTTTCTGCAGTCTGATCACAGTTATAAGGTATAGCAATGCAGGAGCATTACAAATTTGGAGCCAAAGGAACATTTTGGTGGAAAAATTGTAATTTTCCATTTACTCAGCTCCATGTTATCCAATTCTGTGAATCCACTGACGGTTAAAAATGTTCATTACAGCCTTTCATGAATTCCTTAAGAGGTATAGTTTCTAAAGTGGCATCACTGATGGGAGTTTTTGCTGTTTTTGGCATGTCGGGGGCTCTTCAAATGCAGTTAGGTATCCGCAATCTATTTCAAACAAAATTATGCTCCGAGTCCACAGTTCAATTGGCACTTCTTCTCTTCTGAGCCCTGCCATGCACCCAAACAGTAATTTTCCACCACATATGTGGTATCCGTGTATTCTGGAGAAATTGCATAACAAATCGTATGGTCCATTTTCTCCTGTTCTTGTGAAAATGAAAAATTTGATGCTAAAGCAATATTTTTGCTAAAATATGTATTTTTTATTTTCATGGCTCAACATTATAAAATTCTGTGAAGCACTTGTGGGTTCAAAGTACTCACCATACCTCTAGATAAGTTCCTTGAGGGGTTTAAATCCACAATGGGGTCTCTCGTGGGGAGTTTGAACTGTTTAGAGACATCAGTGTCTGCAAATGGGACATGGTGTTTTCTATTTATTCCAGCCAATTTTGCGCTGCAAAAGTCAAATGGTGCACCTTCCTTTTTGAGCCCTGCCGTGTGTTCAAATAGTAGTTTTCCAACACATATGTGGTATCTGTGTACTCAGGAGAAATTGCACAACAAATTGTGTGGTCCTTTTTCTCCTTTTACCCTTCTTAAATTGAAAGATTTGGGGCTAATGCAACATTTTTGAGTTACATTTTCAATTTTTCCTTCCACATTTTTTTAAATTCCTGTGAAGCACCTGAAGGGTTACTTAAACATCTTGAATGTGTTTTTGAACACTTTGCAGGGTGTAGTTTTTAAAATGGTGTCCCTTTTGGGTATTATCTTTCACTTGAAATGCGATTCAGTCCCTAAAAAAAAAAAATGTGGTTGCTAAAGCAACATTTCATTGCGCGGGTGATTGCTCAGCCGTAATATTCCGTCTCTGGTCAAATAGGCTCAGGGAACAGGGTTGGAATATTACGTCCAATGTGAGAACAGCACTCGCATGACCCCAAGTATGCGATATTCATACTCCAGGCCAAAATCCGACTAGACTGTTTCCAGCCTTGCTCAATGCAGACTCCGGCTTCGCTCTGTGACTGCAGACTTGTCATTTTAGACCGGACAACCCCTTTAATGTAACCCTGGAAATGAGGAGAGTTTCTTTCAGATATACACTGAAAGAAACCATAATTATTTGTTTTTCTACTAGAAATTATGTACTTCAAAACGAACTTATTGGAAAGGTTGCTAATAGTGCTACAGAGCAGCCAGGTTACCTAGGTCTAATGAGCGACCTTGTCATTGCGGGTATGCACCATGTAATTTCTTGGCCTAACCCATTAGTTCTCTCTATGAGCCAACTCTATACTAGTTTTTATCTCCTCCACAGTGAAGATACAAATTACCATTCTTATCAGTGATTACACATAACTGCCCTGACTCAAACCAGTTTGTGATGACATAGATTTAGAAAGTAATCTGAATACTTTGGATACAATGGTGGAGTTTAAGGACATGTGACTGATGTAAAGCTCGAGCTGAAGGCTGATGATGTACTTAGTAAAAGTTGTAGCAGCACATGGGAAACCAAAGGTAGAAATGTACTGTGTTTACAGCAGAACCCAAAATACATTTTATCAGGAGCACTTTACAAGTTGAGGAAGCCTGTGATAACAGATTTTGTTTTAGCGACTAAATATTTAATTTCTGTTATGGTGGTTAATCCCGAAATATTCTCCAGACATAAATAATTCAGATGTCTGTACTAGTGCCAAAAAGCAATTTACAGCCAAGTGTGTCTTTCTCTGTCTAAAGATACGTCGTCAGTCCTGTTTAAGTAAAATGCAGGTCGTAGTAAATTGTCGTCTGATATCTAAGTCCATGGGGGCACTAAATGCAATTAAAGTAATTTTTGTAAAGGCTTTTCTAACAATTAACAAAATTCATTTTCAATCTGTATTGTCGGGACACAAAAATCACAAGAGCGAAGCCGTTCTCATAGTCGAAAGCCACTCGAGACACAAAGTACAAAGAAAAGTGTGTTTTATCTCAGGGTAACATTTCTTCAAGATGTACAATTCTACTTGTATTCCCCCAAAGGAAAAGCATAGTTTTTGTATGATCTGCAATTGACATTATTAACCCCTTCATGACCCAGCCTATTTTGACCTTAAAGACCTTGCCGTTTTTTGCAATTCTGACCAGTGTCCCTTTATGAGGTAATAACTCAGGAACGCTTCAACGGATCCTAGCGGTTCTGAGATTGTTTTTTCGTGACATATTGGGCTTCATGTTAGTGGTAAATTTAGGTCAATAAATTCTGCATTTATTTGTGATAAACACGGAAATTTGGCGAAAATTTTGAAAATTTCGCAATTTTCACATTTTGAATTTTTATTCTGTTAAACCAGAGAGATATGTGACACAAAATAGTTAATAAATAACATTTCCCACATGTTTACTTTACATCAGCACAATTTTGGAAACAAAATTTTTTTTTGCTAGGAAGTTATAAGGGTTAAAATTTGACCAGCGATTTGTCATTTTTACAACGAAATTTACAAAACCATTTTTTTTAGGGACCACCTCACATTTGAAGTCAGTTTGAGGGGTCTATATGGCTGAAAATACCCAAAAGTGACACCATTCTAAAAACTGCACCCCTCAAGGTACTCAAAACCACATTCAAGAAGTTTATTAACCCTTCAGGTGCTTCACAGCAGCAGAAGCAACATGGAAGGAAAAAATGAACATTTAACTTTTTAGTCACAAAAATTATCTTTTAGCAACAATTTTTTTATTTTCCCAATGGTAAAAGGAGAAACTGAACCACGAAAGTTGTTGTCCAATTTGTCCTGAGTACGCTGATACCTCATATGTGGGGGTAAACCACTGTTTGGGCGCACGGCAGGGCTTGGAAGGGAAGGAGCGCCATTTGACTTTTTGAATCAAAAATTGGCTCCACTCTTTAGCGGACACCATGTCACGTTTGGAGAGCCCCCGTGTGCCTAAAAATTGGAGCTCCCCCACAAATGACCCCATTTTGGAAACTAGACGCCCCAAGGAACTTATCTAGATGCATAGTGAGCACTTTGAACCCCCAGGTGCTTCACAAATTGATCCGTAAAAATGAAAAAGTACTTTTTTTTCACAAAAAAATTCTTTTAGCCTCAATTTTTTCATTTTCACATGGGCAACAGGATAAAATGGATCCTAAAATGTGTTGGGCAATTTCTCCTGAGTACACCAATACCTCACATGTGGGGGTAAACCACTGTTTGGGCACATGGTAAGGCTCGGAAGGGAAGGAGCGCCATTTGACTTTTTGAATGAAAAATTATTTCCATCGTTAGCGGACACCATGTCGCGTTTGGATAGCTCCTGTGTGCCTAAACATTGGCGCTCCCCCACAAGTGACCCCATTTTGGAAACTAGACCCCCCAAGGAACTTATTTAGATGCCTAGTGAGCACTTTAAACCCTCAGGTGCTTCACAAATTGATCTGTAAAAATGAAAAAGTACTTTTTTTTCACAAAAAAATTATTTTCGCCTCAATTTTTTCATTTTCACATGGGCAGTAGGATAAAATGGATCATAAAATTTGTTGGGCAATTTCTCCCGAGTACGCCGATACCTCATATGTGGGGGTAAACCACTGTTTGGGCACACGGCAGGGCTCGGAAGGGAAGGCGCGCCATTTGACTTTTTGAATGGAAAATTAGCTCCAATTGTTAGCGGACACCATGTCGCGTTTGGAGAGCCCCCTGTGTGCCTAAACATTGGAGCTCCCCCACAAGTGACCCCATTTTGGAAACTAGACCCCCCAAGGAACTTATCTAGATGCATATTGAGCACTTTAAACCCCCAGGTGCTTCACAGAAGTTTATAACGCAGAGCCATGAAAATAAAAAATAATTTTTCTTTCCTCAAAAATGATTTTTTAGCCTGGAATTTCCTATTTTGCCAAGGATAATGGGAGAAATTGGACCCCAAATATTGTTGTCCAGTTTGTCCTGAGTACGCTGATACCCCATATGTGGGGGTAAACCACTGTTTGGGCGCACGGCAGGGCTCGGAAGGGATGGCACGCCATTTGGCTTTTTAAATGGAAAATTAGCTCCAATCATTAGCGGACACCATGTCACGTTTGGAGAGCCCCTGTGTGCTTAAACATTGGAGATCCCCCAGAAATGACACCATTTTGGAAACTAGACCCCCAAAGGAACTAATCTAGATGTGTGGTGAGGACTTTGAACCCCAAGTGCTTCACAGAAGTTTATAACGCAGAGCCATGAAAATAAAAAAAAAAATTATTTTCTCAAAAATGATCTTTTAGCCTGCAATTTTTTTATTTTCCCAAGGGTAACAGGAGAAATTTGACCCCAAAAGTTGTTGTCCAGTTTCTCCTGAGTACGCTGATACCCCATATGTGGGGGTAAATCACTGTTTGGGCACATGCCGGGGCTCGGAAGTGAAGTAGTGACGTTTTGAAATGCAGACTTTGATGGAATGCTCTGTGGGCGTCACGTTGCGTTTGCAGAGCCCCTGATGTGGCTTAACAGTAGAAACCCCCCACAAGTGACCCCATTTTGGAAACTAGACCCCCAAAGGAACTTATCTAGATGTGTGGTGAGCACTTTGAACCCCCAAGTGCTTCATAGAAGTTTATAATGCAGAGCCGTGAAAATAATAAATACGTTTTCTTTCCTCAAAAATAATTATTTAGCCCAGAATTTTTTAATTTTCCCAAGGGTAACAGGAGAAATTTGACCCCAAAAGTTGTTGTCCAGTTTCTCCTGAGTACGGTGATACCCCATATGTGGGGGTAAACCACTGTTTGGGCACACGTCGGGGCTCAGAAGGGAAGTAGTGACTTTTGAAATGCAGACTTTGATGGAATGGTCTGCGGGTGTCACGTTGCGTTTGCAGAGCCCCTGGTGTGCCTAAACAGTAGAGACCCCCCACAAGTGACCCCATTTTGGAAACTAGACCCCCCAAGGAACTTATCTAGATATGTGGTGAGCACTTTGAACCCCCAAGTGCTTCACAGACGTTTACAACGCAGAGCCGTGAAAATAAAAAATCATTTTTCTTTCCTCAAAAATTATGTTTTAGCAAGCATTTTTTTAGATTCACAAGGGTAACAGGAGAAATTGGACCCCAGTAATTGTTGCGCAGTTTGTCCTGAGTATGCTGGTACCCCATATGTGGGGGTAAACCACTGTTTGGGCACACGTCAGGGCTCGGAAGTGAGGGAGCACCATTTGACTTTTTGAATACGAGATTGGCTGGAATCAATGGTGGCGCCATGTTGCGTTTGGAGACCCCTGATGTGCCTAAACAGTGGTAACCCCTCAATTCTAACTCCAACACTAATCCCCCCACACCCCTAACCCTAATCCCAACTGTAGCCATAATCCTAATCACAAACCTAACCCCAACACACCCCTAACCACAACACACCCCTAACCCTAACCACAACCCTAATTCCAAACCTAACCCTAAGGCCATGTGCCCACGTTGCGGATTCGTGTGAGATATTTCCGCACCATTTTTGAAAAATCTGCGGGTAAAAGGCACTGTGTTTTACCTGCGGATTTTCCGCGGATTTCCAGTGTTTTTTGTGCGGATTTCACCTGCGGATTCCTATTGAGGAACAGGTGTAAAAAGCTGCGGAATCCGCACAAAGAATTGACATGCTGCGGAAAATACAACGCAGCGTTCCCGCGCGGTATTTTCCGCACCATGGGCACAGCGGATTTGGTTTTTCATATGTTTACATGGCACTGTACACCTGATGGAACACTGCTGCGGATCCGCAGCCAAATCCGCACCGTGTGCACATAGCCTAATTCTAAAGGTATGTGCACACGCTGCGGATCCGCAGCAGTTTCCCATGAGTGTACAGTTCAATGTAAACCTATGGGAAACAAAAATCGCTGTACACATGCTGCGGAAAAACTGCACGGAAACGCAGCGGTTTACATTCCGCAGCATGTCACTTCTTTGTGCGGATTCCGCAGCGGTTTTACAACTGCTCCAATAGAAAATCGCAATTGTAAAACCGCAGTGAAATGCGCAGAAAAAAACGCGGTAAATCCGCCATAAATCCGCAGCGGTTTAGCACTGCGGATTTATCAAATCCGCAGCGGAAAAATCCGCAGAGGACCAGAATACGTGTGCACATTCCTAACCCTAACCCTAACCCTACCCCTAACCCTAACCCTACCCCTAACCCTACCCCTAACCCTACCCCTAACCCTAACCCTAACCCTACCCCTAGCCCTAACCCTAACCCTAACCCTACCCCTAACCCTAACCCTATTCTAACATTAGTGGAAAAAAAAAAATTTCTTTATTTTTTTATTGTCCCTACCTATGGGGGTGACAAAGGGGGGGGGTCATTTATTATTTTTTTTATTTTGATCACTGAGATAGATTATATCTCAGTGATCAAAATGCACTTTGGAACGAATCTGCCGGCCGGCAGATTCGGCGGGCGCACTGCGCATGCGCCCGCCATTTTGGAAGATGGCGGCGCCCGGGAGAAGATGGACGGGACCACGGCTGGATCGGTAAGTATGATAGGGTGGGGGGGGGACCACGGGGGGGGGGATCGGAGCACGGGGGGGGGAATCGGAGCGCGGGAGGGGTGGAACGGAGCGCGGGGGGCGTGGAACGGAGCACGGGGGGGCTGGAATGGAGCACGGGGGGGTGGAACGGAGCACGGGGGGGGGTGGATCGGAGTGCAGGGGGGGTGATTGGAGCACGGGGGGGTGATTGGAGCACGGGGGGAGCGGACACGAGCACGGGGGGGGAGCGGAGCACTGGACGGAGGGGAGCCGGAGCAGTGTACCGGACAGATCGGGGGGGTGGGGGGGCGATCGGAGGGGTGGGGTGGGGGCACACTAGTATTTCCAGCCATGGCCGATGATATTTCAGCATCGGCCATGGCTGGATTGTAATATTTCACCCGTTATAATGGGTGAAATATTACAAATCGCTCTGATTGGCAGTTTCACTTTCAACAGCCAATCAGAGCGATCGTAGCCACGAGGGGGTGAAGCCACCCCCCCTGGGCTAAACTACCACTCCCCCTGTCCCTGCAGATCGGGTGAAATGGGAGTTAACCCTTTCACCCGATCTGCAGGGACGCGATCTTTCCATGACGCCGCATAGGCGTCATGGGTCGGAATGGCACCGACTTTCATGACGCCTACGTGGCGTCAAAGGTCGGGAAGGGGTTAAGGGCAAAAGAAGGTAAAAAATAAAATGCAACGTATTTAATATTATATCATTTGCAAAAAAATTAATTCTCATAGGGTCCCTCTACAAATACCATTTCTGTTCACAGCAGATTTCACCTTTCATTTCAGAAATAAAATATAAATAAATATCTAATATATAAAGCTGAATGTGTGTGTGTGTGTGTGTGTGTGTGTGTGTGTGTGTGTGTGTGTATGTATGTATGTCCGGGATTGGCATCTGCACCGTCGCAGCTACAGCCACAAAATTTTGCACAGTCACACGTCTGGACCCCAAGAGTGTCATAGGCTATGTTGTGAGGTGAAATTTTAACCCCGCGCTTTCCAATTCACCAAACAATTTTGCCCCTATCTACATAATGGGGAAAAGTGAAAGGAAAAGTGTTGGAGGCAAATTGACAGCTGCTAGATGTGAACAAGGGGGACTTAAAGAATGAGAGCGATGGCGCCAAAGAGTATATACCGTACAATTGCTAAGGTGGGGCCACGACATGGGATACTCACCACACACGGGGATATGAACACACACACAAAATGCGCCACACACTACCACATGCTTGAACACATATACCACCCTCAGCACACATTTCACCACACATACACCAACCTCGCCACATAAAAGTCGAAACACAAAAGTCGCCGCTCAAAACTCGCCACGCGCAAAACTCGCCACATGCAAAAACTAGGCTCACGCAAAACTCGCCACAAGTGCAAAACTCACCTCATGGAAAACTCGCCACACGCAAAACTTGCACACGCGGAAAAATTGCCACATGCACAAAATTTGCAACACATGCAAAAGTTGCCTCACACAAAACTTGCACATACTCAAAAGGCACCACACATAAAACTCGCCACGTGCAAAACTCGCCATGCGCAAAACTTGCTGCACACAACTTGCTACACTAACCTGTCACATGCAACTCTACACACAAAAAGTTGCTACACGCATGTTGCTACACAAAACTCATCTCACAAAAGTCGCTACATGCATGTCGCCACACGCAACTCAACACACACAACTTGACAAACGAAACTCGCCCTAAAACACACACAAGTCTGGTATTATCCTTCAAAAATAAAAATCTGATTAATAAGCAGACAAACTACAAAAGCAACAAATGTACCATATAGGAAATACGGCAGCTGTCAGTCACATGACCTGTCTATTATGTGTATGTGTGAGCTAATATATACTGCCAGGGGGGAGGGCATCCTGTTGGCTGGGGATTTATCAGGCTGCCAATTTAGCTTACAAATACTGAGGTAAAAATACTGAGCAAATAACGTGTCAACGAGGTCTAATACAGGAGGAGATGACACACAGGTATATACTATATACAGGGGAGATGACACACAGATATATACTATATACAGGAGAGATGACACACAGGTATATACTATATAGAGGAGGAGATGACATACAGGTATATACTATATACAGGAGGAGATGACATACAGGTATATACTATATACAGGAGGAGATGACACACAGGTATATACTATATACAGGAGCAGATGACCTACAGGTATATACTATATACAGGAGGAGATGACACACAGATATATACTATATACAGGGGAGATGACACACAGGTATATACTATGTACAGGAGGAGATGACATATAGGTATATACTATATATAGAAGGAGATGACATACAGGTATATACTATATATAGGAGGAGATGACATACAGGTATATACTATATACAGGGGAGATGACACACAGGTATATACTATATACAGGGGAGATGACATACAAGTATGTACTATATACAGGAGATGACATACAGGTGTATACTATATATAAGGGAGATGACAAACATGTATATACTGAGGTGAAAATGAGAGGTGTGAGGTGAAAATGAAAAGGTGTGAGTGCAAAATGAGAGGAGTGAGGGAAAATAGTGGAGTGATCGGAAAATGACAGATGTGAGGTCGAAATGACAAGTGTTAGGGGGGAATGAGAGGAGTGAGGGAGAAAATGAGAGGTGTGAGGGAGAAAATGAGAGATGTGAGGGGGAAAATGAGAGGCGTGATGGGAAAATAAGACAAGTGAGGTGCTATAACTAACCACAGATATTTACTATGCCCAGGCAACGCCGGGCTCTTCAGCTAGTATATATATAATGTTAGAGATCTCAAAGTGCTGCCAATTGTTGGGGGTTTAAGTACAGAGACCCTCATCAATCACTCAAAGAACTGCTCTTAATTGTGCATATCCTGGTTGAAAGCGTTCACAGATCTGTGTACAGCTTTATAATAAGTCTGTGGATCTGTACACCAACCTTAGTGGCAAGTTCCAATCCAATAGACTATATATCCCAATGACTTTTATAACAAAGGACACATTTGAATCCCTTTTTCCCAGCCCCTTTCTGCTTTCTCACTTGATGATGTAACTTGCATTATATGCCACATTGTACTTCGCAACATTTGGAACCCATATCGTGGTACAATTTAAAAGCTCACCCATCTTTCTCTAAAATGCTCTCTATAAAATCGGAATAAGGCCTCCATCTTTGAAAATTTTTTAGAGCTGGACAGCAAACAATAAAAAAAACGTTTAGGATGATATAGCATATTAAAAATGCCCTCCGATTAACTTTATTTCTAAATCTGTGTGTGTATGCAGTGTTAATATACTCCCCATCATTCTCTGCTCCTCTTCTGAGTGACATCGGTGACGTCACCTCTCCTGAGACTCCCTGTATCACTTTATCCTCTATGCATAAGATGGAAGTCTTGTTCTGATGCTCGATAGGCTTACATTGTAAAATCCATTGCGGGGTCACACAGAGCGCAGCGTGACCCAGACAGCCTTAAGGGGGCGGTGGCGACACTCAGAAGAGGAGTAGAACAGCACTGGATACCAGAGAAGACAGCTGTAAGCGAGTACTATTTAAGGGAATCTGTCAGCAGGAGCAACCGTAAGCCGTCTATATCGGCATGTAGGTCATAGGACACTTATCTACATGAGAATCTGCCTCCAGAGATTATTTTAACTAAAAGGAGGCAGTACCAGTGTGAGACCTAAACTAACACAGAACAGGAGAACTGAACTTTGCCTCATACCAAACACGTTGGCAGCTGCAGCTCTCAGAGCTCTGCTGTATTGCAGTAATATTGCATTGCTGTCTGCCTGTGAGATGGAAGCTAAGAGAAACCTGCAGATGTGTCCGGTATAACCGCACACTGCTCTGCAGTAAGATCAGGAGAGCAGAGAGCGGCCATTACACATCACACTGGTAACTCCCCCTTTAATTTGAGATGAGCTCTGGGGCAGATTCTCATTCAGATCTGTGTCTGGCCCATAGTCCTAAACAGCTAAGTTTAACCCCTTCACCCCCGAAGCTTTTTTCGTTTTCATTTTTCGCTCCCCTTCTTTCTAGAGCCATTACTTTTTTATTTTTCTGTCAATATGGCCATGTGAGGGCTTATTTTTGTGGGACGAGATGTACTTTAGAATTAGACCTTTGGTTTTACCATGTCGTGTAACAGAAAACGGGGAAAAAAATTCCAAGTGCGATCTCACACTTGTTTTTTGTTTGGCTTTTTTGCTAGGTTCACTAAATGCTAAAACTAACCTGCCATTATGATTCTCCAGGTCATTAGGTTCTCTTTTATCTAAGTGGTAAAAAAAATTCCAAATTTTGCTAAAAAAAAAAAAAATTGCGCCATTTTCCGATACCCGTGGCGTCTCCAATTTTCATGATCTGGGGTCGGGTGAGGGCTTGCTTTTTTGCATGCCGAGCTGGCATTTTCAATGATACCATTTTGGTGCAGATACATTCTTTTGATTACCAGTTATTGCATTTTAATGCAATGTTTGGCGACCAAAAAAACTTAATTTTGGCGTTTTGATTTTTTTCTCGCTACGCCATTTAACGATCAGGTTAATCCTTTTTTTTTATTGATCGGGCGATTCTGAACGCGGCGATACCAAATATGTGCATGTTTGATTTTTTTGTTTGTTTTATTTTGATTGGGGCGAAAGGGGGATGATTTGAACTTTTATTTATATATATATATATATATATATATATATATATATATATATATATATATATATATATATATATAGTGGGGCAAAAAAGTATTTAGTCAGTCAGCAATAGTGCAAGTTCCACCACTTAAAAAGATGAGAGCCGTCTGTAATTTACATCATAGGTAGACCTCAACTATGGGAGACAAACTGAGAAAAAAAAATCCAGAAAATCACATTGTCTGTTTTTTTATCTTTTTTTTTGCATATTATGGTGGAAAATAAGTATTTGGTCAGAAACAACCAATCAAGATTTCTGGCTCTCACAGACCTGTAACTTCTTCTTTAAGAGTCTCCTCTTTCCTCCACTCATTACCTGTAGTAATGGCACCTGTTTAAACTTGTTATCAGTATAAAAAGACACCTGTGCACACCCTCAAACAGTCTGACTCCAAACTCCACTATGGTGAAGACCAAAGAGCTGTCAAAGGACACCAGAAACAAAATTGTAGCCCTGCACCAGGCTGGGAAGACTGAATCTGCAATAGCCAACCAGCTTGGAGTGAAGAAATCAACAGTGGGAGCAATAATTAGAAAATGGAAGACATACAAGACCACTGATAATCTCCCTCGATCTAGGGCTCCACGCAAAATCCCACCCCGTGGGGTCAGAATGATCACAAGAACGGTGAGCAAAAATCCCAGAACCACGCGGGGGGACCTAGTGAATGAACTGCAGAGAGCTGGGACCAATGTAACAAGGCCTACCATAAGTAACACACTACGCCACCATGGACTCAGATCCTGCAGTGCCAGACGTGTCCCACTGCTTAAGCCAGTACATGTCCGGGCCCGTCTGAAGTTTGCTAGAGAGCATTTGGATGATCCAGATGAGTTTTGGGAGAATGTCCTATGGTCTGATGAAACCAAACTGGAACTGTTTGGTAGAAACACAACTTGTCGTGTTTGGAGGAAAAAGAATACTGAGTTGCATCCATCAAACACCATACCTACTGTAAAGCATGGTGGTGGAAACATCATGCTTTGGGGCTGTTTCTCTGCAAAGGGGCCAGGACGACTGATCCGGGTACATGAAAGAATGAATGGGGCCATGTATCGTGAGATTTTGAGTGCAAACCTCCTTCCATCAGCAAGGGCATTGAAGATGAAACGTGGCTGGGTCTTTCAACATGACAATTATCCAAAGCACACCGCCAGGGCAACGAAGGAGTGGCTTCGTAAGAAGCATTTCAAGGTCCTGGAGTGGCCTAGCCAGTCTCCAGATCTCAACCCTATAGAAAACCTTTGGAGGGAGTTGAAAGTCCGTGTTGCCAAGCCAAAAGCCAAAAACATCACTGCTCTAGAGGAGATCTGCATGAAGGAATGGGCCAACATACCAACAATAGTGTGTGGCAACCTTGTGAAGACTTACAGAAAACGTTTGACCTCTGTCATTGCCAACAAAGGATATATTACAAAGTATTGAGATGAAATTTTGTTTCTGACCAAATACTTATTTTCCACCATAATATGCAAATAAATTGTTAAAAAAACAGACAATGTGATTTTCTGGATTTTTTTTTCTCAGTTTGTCTCCCATAGTTGAGGTCTACCTATGATGTAAATTACAGACGCCTCTCATCTTTTTAAGTGGTGGAACTTGCACTATTGCTGACTGACTAAATACTTTTTTGCCCCACTGTGTATGTATATGTATATATACAGGTCCTTCTCAAAAAATTAGCATATAGTGTTAAATTTCATTATTTACCATAATGTAATGATTACAATTAAACTTTCATATATTATAGATTCATTATCCACCAACTGAAATTTGTCAGGTCTTTTATTGTTTTAATACTGATGATTTTGGCATACAACTCCTGATAACCCAAAAAACCTGTCTCAATAAATTAGCATATCAAGAAAAGGTTCTCTAAACGACCTATTACCCTAATCTTCTGAATCAACTAATTAACTCTAAACACATGCAAAAGATACCTGAGGCTTTAATAAACTCCCTGCCTGGTTCATTACTCAAAACCCCCATCATGGGTAAGACTAGCGACCTGACAGATGTCAAGAAGGCCATCATTGACACCCTCAAGCAAGAGGGTAAGACCCAGAAAGAAATTTCTCAACAAATAGGCTGTTCCCAGAGTGCTGTATCAAGGCACCTCAATGGTAAGTCTGTTGGAAGGAAACAATGTGGCAGAAAACGCTGTACAACGAGAAGAGGAGACCGGACCCTGAGGAAGATTGTGGAGAAGGACCGATTCCAGACCTTGGGGAACCTGAGGAAGCAGTGGACTGAGTCTGGTGTGGAAACATCCAGAGCCACCGTGCACAGGCGTGTGCAGGAAATGGGCTACAGGTGCCGCATTCCCCAGGTAAAGCCACTTTTGAGCTACAGAGAAGCAGCACTGGACTGTTGCTAAGTGGTCCCAAGTACTTTTTTCTGATGAAAGCAAATTTTGCATGTCATTCGGAAATCAAGGTGCCAGAGTCTGGAGGAAGACTGGGGAGAAGGAAATGCCAAAATGCCTGAAGTCCAGTGTCAAGTACCCACAGTCAGTGATGGTGTGGGGTGCCATGTCAGCTGCTGGTGTTGGTCCACTGTGTTTCATCAAGGGCAGGGTCAATGCAGCTAGCTATCAGGAGATTTTGGAGCACTTCATGCTTCCATCGGCTGAAATGCTTTATGGAGATGAAGATTTCATTTTTCAGCACGACCTGGCACCTGCTCACAGTGCCAAAACCACTGGTAAATGGTTTACTGACCATGGTATTACTGTGCTCAATTGGCCTGCCAACTCTCCTGACCTGAACCCCATAGAGAATCTGTGGGATATTGTGAAGAGAAAGTTGAGAGACGCAAGACCCAACACTCTGGATGAGCTTAAGGCCGCTATTGAAGCATCCTGGGCCTCCATAACATCTCAGCAGTGTCACAGGCTGATTGCCTCCATGCCACGCCGCATTGAAGCAGTCATTTCTGCCAAAGGATTCCCGACCAAGTATTGAGTGCATAACTGAACATTATTATTTGTTGGTTTTTTTGTTTGTTATTAAAAAACACTTTTATTTGATTGGATGGGTGAAATATGCTAATTTATTGAGACAGGTTTTTTGGGTTATCAGGAGTTGTATGCCAAAATCATCAGTATTAAAACAATAAAAGAGCTGACAAATTTCAGTTGGTGGATAATTAATCTATAATATATGAAAGTTTAATTGTAATCATTACATTATGGTAAATAATGAAATTTAACACTATATGCTAATTTTTTGAGAAGGACCTGTATATATATATATATATATATATATATATATATATATATATATATATATATATATATATATATATATATATATATATATATATATATATATATATATATATTTTTTTTTTTTAAACACTTTTTTTTTTTTTTTTTGGCATGCTTCAATAGCCTTCATAGGAGGCTAGAAGCATGCACTACACGATCGCCTCTGCTACATAGAGGTGAAGCACAGATCACCTCTATGTAGCAGAAATGCAGGGTTGCATTGAACACCGACCACAGGGTGGTGCTCAAAGCAATCGGCCATCAACAACCATAGAGGTATCAAGGAGACCTCTGGTTATTATGGCAATTCACCGATGACCCCCGATCATGTGATGGGGGTCAGCGGTGCGAGCACTTCCAGCCGCGCAGCCGGGAGCGCTAGTTAAATGCCGCTGTCAGCGTTTGACAGCGGCATTTAACTAGTTAACGAGCGTGGGCAGATCGCGATTTCACTCGCGCTCATTGCGCGCACATGTCAGCTGTACAAAACAGCTGACATGTCGCGGCATTGAGGTGGGCTCACCGCCGGATCCCACCTCAAAGCTGGGGTTCTACCAGCTGACGTACTATTCCGTCAGCTGGCAGAAAGGGGTTAAATGTAAGAAAAACCTGGATTTCTTTCGAATAAAACATTGTATCGCAGATATCAAGGTATCATTTTATTAATCTTCTTACATGTAAATTTACTGTTGTCAAATATTAACATTGTGCTTATTCAGTTTCTCACCATCATATAAGTAATCAGACCACTTAGAGCAAAAACTATATTTATTAGAATACAATTAGAATATAGCAAAAAACTTTTATAAACTTTTCTAAACAAAATAAATTTGTCCTCAGAAAAAGTATTGCCTCTGTCAGATCCTCCTTCATGGATGCCCTCAAATCTGATCTAATTATTTTGAGAGCAGAGAACAACCTCTCTACACTAACTTGGGTTGGTGGCAAAGCAGTAACCACTCGGGCAACATCTTTGACAATGTCAGGATACAGAGGAATCGCTTGTTGTACTGTTATTTTTGATGAACAGTCAAATTTCTCAATTTCTTTTGGTGCACATGAAAAATTCTGCTGAAATGTACTGGCTGTGTTCTTTGATGGGGATGACTCTTCTATGCGGGAACGCTTTGCACGGTCCTTGTGATCCAAATATTTTTCAAAATTAAATTCTTCATCAGTTGATGAGGGTGAAGATGTGGCAGGACGACCAAATTCTTCTTCTTCCTCCTGACTGTTCTGCAACCCTTTCATCCTTACTGCTATTTCAAACAGAGCTTCTTTTCCTTTATTTAGCTGTTGATCATCTAGAAGAATCCGATGCATTGGGTCTACATAAACAGCTGCCAAAAGAATGTTATTTTGTAATAGTAGCTCCTCACTCCGTTTCATTGATGTAGCAATGCCACTTGCAATTAACCCTCCTCTTTGGGACAGGCGAATCATCAGGTTCTTCCACTCCTTTAACCCCTTACCGGCATCGGACGTACTATACCGTCCGATGCCGGCTCCCCTGCTTTGATGCAGGGCTCCGCGGTGAGCCCGCACCAAAGCCGGGACATGTCAGCTGTTTTGAACAGCTGACATGTGCCCGTAATAGGCGCGGGCAGAATCGCGATCTGCCCGCACCTATTAACTAGTTAAATGCCGCTGTCAAACGCAGACAGCGGCATTTAACTACCGCTTCCGGCCGGGCGGCCGGAAATGACGTCATCGCCGACCCCCGTCACATGATCGGTGGTCGGCGATGCTTGTATATTGTAACCATAGAGGTCCTTGAGACCTCTATGGTTACTGATTGCCCGTCGCTGTGAGCGCCACCCTGTGGTCGGCGCTCACAGCACACGTGCAATTCTGCTACATAGCAGCGATCAGCAGATCGCTGCTATGTAGCAGAGCCGATCGGGTTGTGCCTGCTTCTAGCCTCTCATGGAGGCTATTGAAGCATGGCAAAAGTTAAAAAAAAAAGTTTAAAAAAATGTGAAAAAAATAAAAAAAACATAAAAGTTTAAATCACCCCCCTTTCGCCCCAATCAAAATAAATCAATAAAAAAAATATCAAATCTACGCATATTTGGTATCGCCGCGCTCAGAATCGCCCGATCTATCAAATAAAAAAAAGTATTAACCTGATCGCTAAACAGCGTAGCGGGAAAAAAACTCGAAACGCCAGAATTACGTTTTTTTGGTCGCCGCGACATTGCATTAAAATGCAATAACGGGCGATCAAAAGAACGTATCTGCACCAAAATGCTATCATTAAAAACGTCATCTCGGCACGCAAAAAATAAGCCCTCAACCGACCCCAGAGCACGAAAAATGGAGACGCTACGAGTATTGGAAAATGGCGCAATTTTTTTTTTTTTTTTTTTTAGCAAAGTTTGGAATTTTTTTTCACCACTTAGATAAAAAATAACCTAGTCATGTTTGGTGTCTATGAACTCGTAATGACCTGGAGAATCATAATGGCATGTCATTTTTAGCATTTAGTGAACCTAGTAAAAAAGCCAAACAAAAAACCAATGTGGGATTGCACTTTTTTTGCAATTTCACCGCACTTGGAATTTTTTTCCCGTTTTCTAGTACACGACATGCTAAAACCAATGATGTCGTTCAAAAGTACAACTCGTCCCGCAAAAAATAAGCCCTCACATGGCCAAATTGACGGAAAAATAAAAAAGTTATGGCTCTGGGAAGGAGGGGAGCGAAAAACGAACACGGAAAAACGAAAAATCCCCCGGTCATGAAGGGGTTAAGAAAATACCTGGAGTTAAGTCCTCTGCTTGTAATTTTTTAGTCACTGTAAATGGGTGCTCTAGCAATTTTTCCAGCTCAGTCACCTGATTCCACGGACTTTCATTTAGCGTCAGTTGAGGGTTAGCCATGTCTGCAAGAAAGGTTTTCAGTTCAACCAAGCGCTGAATCATTAAGTAAGTACAGCCCCATCGTGGCTTGATCAATAATTGCCCCTTTTCCAGCACGTCTCTTCAAAATTGAGTCAACTTTAGGGGTTCTGGCAACAGTAGCCAATATACTCACCTTGCCAATCCGTGCAGCAGCATGTCCTTCTTGCAGACTGTCTCTTATAGCCAGCTGTAGCGTATGCACAACATAGCGCATGTGATGAATGAAAGAACGTATTGGCACCGTTTCAACAAGATCATCTAAACTATCATGATGCTGTTCATCTGAAGCAACTTCAGTTTGCTCCTCAGTGTCAGTTACAATACTGTGTTCCTCTATTTCAAACATTTCTGTGTCTGTGGACCCAGAATGTTCTTCTAGCTGCTGGTCACCATCATTACTCTCATTCATTAGCTTAATAGTACTTATCATATTTGAAGCATTGTCAGTTACGACAGAAAGAACTTGCTCTTTTTTAAGATCATAGTCTTGCAGAACCTTTTCCACCAAGACCTGGAGAAACTCACTGGTGTGATGAGCTTTGGTGTCTTTTACTGCCAATGTCTTGGTAACTATTTCATTTTTGTCACAAACAAATCGGACATTGATGGCAAAATAGTTCACTCTGTGACGTGTGCAGGCATCCATTTTAAGAAACAGAAAGCGTCCCTTGAGAGTTTTTTTTAAGTTCTTCCATTTGTTTAAAAGCTTCTTCGATTACTAATTTTCTAATACTCTCTCTCTCCAGAGAAACACCAAGCTTGCGGGCCATTTCCCCATTCAGACACATAAAAGCTGGTCGTGAAAATAATGAAATAGGCACACTATCCTTTACAACAAGCTCTATGATCTGTTTTTTTAAATGTATCTACTGTCATTGTCACAGTAACTTTGTCACTGACAAAATATCTTGCAACTGATGGCTGCAAAGTTCTCTGCTCCTTTGTTTGGCTGGAAGAGCTGGGCACTGGTTCTTTGGTTTGGATGCAGTCTTTCTCATCCACTGCTTTCAGTACTTTTGGATAAAAGCGCTGTAAATGTCTCTTTAGATTAGAAGCTCTGGTAGGAGCATTTTTATCTTTGCCTGAATATGCACTGATCTTGGCTTCACAGCATTTGTTTTCGTCTGGATCATTTGTCATACACTGACAGACATAATGTTTCCTATCTTGAGTGATGGTGAAATGTTAAAATACAGCTGATTTAATGTGACGCTTCTTTGACATTCTCAGGTTTTTAATTCTGCATTCACAATCCAAATGACAATTGTTTTTCCTAAAAACAATTGTACAAAATTATTGCCAGGCTCTACAACTGATATAGTGGTCAGTAATACTGTTATTCCTCATGTACTCACAGTTAACTGATGCAAAGTTTGTTGAAAGGATAATACTTCTTACAGTCTTCCTCTTCTGAGTAGCAGCTGTGAAATGCTTGGAAGACGCACACCAAACATCTAGTCTAGAGGAGGAGCTTTACTACTAAGAATTTGCACCACATTTTCACTTTGTTTCACACATTCTAAGTAGGGGGGTTGGGGCATCATGAGGTTAACCAAGTATAAGATTAGATAAGGGCAGTGGAGAACAGTGACACACAAGAAGTTAAGGTACCTTCACACATAACGATATTGTTAACGATATCGTTGCTATTTGTGACGTAGCAACGATATCGTTAATGAAATCGTTCTGTGTGACAGCGACCAACGATCAGGCCCCTGCTGGGAGATCGTTGGTCGCTGAATAAAGTCCAGAACTTTATTTCGTCGCTGGACTCCCTGGAGACATCGCTGGATCGGCGTGTGTGACACCGATCCAGCGATGTCTTCACTGGTAACCAGGGTAAACATCGGGTAACTAAGCGCAGGGCCGCGCTTAGTAACCCGATGTTTACCCCGGTTACCATGCTAAAAGTAAAAAAAAACAAACACTACATACTTACCTACAGCCGTCTGTCCTCCAGCGCTGTGCTCTGCTCTCCTGCTGTACTGGCTGTGAGCCGGAAAGCAGAGCGGTGACGTCACCGCTCTGCTTTCCGGCTCACAGACAGTACAGGAGGAGAGCAGAGAAGCAGAGCGCAGCGCTGGAGGACAGACAGCTGTAGGTAAGTATGTAGTGTTTGTTTTTTTTTTACTTTTAGCATGGTAACCAGGGTAAACATCGGGTTACTAAGCGCGGCCCTGCGCTTAGTTACCCGATGTTTACCCTGGTTACCGGCATCGTTGGTCGCTGGAGAGCGGTCTGTGTGACAGCTCTCCAGCGACCAAACAGCGACGCTGCAGCGATTCGGATCGTTGTCGGTATCGCTGCAGCGTCGCTAAATGTGAAGGGGCCTTTAGAAATGTCTCTATCTCCAGCAGAACTGCTTATCACTGTTGTTCATAGTTTGATAGAACATATATATTTGAGTAACATTTATAAAATTCATATGAAAGTTCAATTACGAAATATTAATACATTTTTTTTAAAGCTGGAGTCGGTACATATCTACCAACTCCGACTCCAACCAAAACTAACTCCGACTCTGACTCCAAAACTCCGACTCCGACTCCACAGCCATGGTCAGCACAGTAGCATTGCTTTCCTCACTGGGAGGGTGATGTTACGCTTGAAGGCAAGAAGGGATAACTGTAACCAGGTAACCACAAGCATGCTACACATTTACACTCCAGGCCACCAGGGGGAGCTTTTGATCCTATTTCCTAGGTGACTACCCATATATAAGGTAGTTTTGGAGGGAAAGGTCAGAACAGTTCCTGTCAGAGAGACAGAGGGGAAGGAAGCAGAAATATGTGCTAGAGAGAGATTGCTAGAAGGCAGCTTGTCGTGGAACATCAGCTGAGGTGGAACTGGTACGATAGGAGAATAGCTGAGCAGACGTGGGGGTCTGCAGCTCCTGGCAGAAAGAGGAAACTGAGCAGGAAAGAAGATCATTGAGGGAGTTGTTACCAGGAAATAGACTGGATCAGTCAGAGGCAGAACAGGATTTACGGAGCTGTGTAGCCGCAGTGCAGCAGTTCCTGGAAAGATACATTCAGAAAGTCGAATCAATTGTACTGAACGTGCAGGAGGGCAAAGCACAGGAGAGAATACCAGGGGGAGACCAGCCCCGAGCAGGCTGCCTCCTTCTGAGGCGCAGAGACTGGTAGCCGGAACACCGAGGTTGTAAGGACCTCTATGACTTACATCAGAGACCGGCAGGACAGCTGAACTCCAAGTTACCTGTTTGACCTAATATCCAGGAGGCACGGTGGCACCCCTCAGAGGCCAGGGCGTGCTAGAGTACCTATAAACAGCCTCAAGCCACCAGTCATACGGGTTATGTCCGATCCTATCCGGGGGACAGTGAGAGATAACATCTGTGAGGACCTTATGTGAAGCCCTAGGCAGTAAGGGACTACAACACCACGGCGCTAGAGGAAGGTTTTTGATTTCCAACTGGATAAGGGGACTCCTAACTTGCCTCCAAGCCGGCCGGACCCTGCCTGCCCTGTGATCTGGTGCCCTGAACTGTGGCTGCCTGAAGTCAACAGTAAGCAAGGTAAAGAGACTGCAACCCTGTGTCATTCTTTACTGCGCCTTTCACCATCCTCCATCTACATATCGGGAGCCCTGGGTATATACTTCACCTGTGAGAAGTTATACCATCTAGCTTCCATAACATCACCCCAGAGGACCCTTTAAAGCAGCGTCATTCCCCACTGACCGAATACCATAGGTGGCGTCACAAACACAAACTCTATTCTCTTTAAAGACCTTTCTCTTTTTACATGGGCGCCCAGGGCCACGGACCGGGTCGCAGCCACCGTGACATCCCCCTGTGAACGCAGGACCCGATACGGAGTACCCCACGGCCCAGGCAGGGCGACTCATTGTCAGAGGTTAAGGGGTGGGGTGTGTTCATGGGACGACTTCTTAAAAATGTTTAAATTATATCTCTTTACATCAGTGATTTGCAACTTGTTACTCTCCAAATGTTGTGAAACAACAAGTTTAATCAAAGCTGATTTGGCATGCTGGGGCTTGTGGTTTTATACCATAGGTCAACAGCATTAATGTTTGTGTGTAAACAGCCAAGCACAAATATTGTGGCAACGTTTGTCCTCATTTAACCCCTTCAAGACCCACCTTTCTGAATCTGCCAATTTTTACACTTCTGACCACTGTCACTTTGAGGTAAGAACTCTGGAACGCTTCAACGGATCCTGATGATTCTTTTCTCGTGACATATTGTACTTCATGTTAGTGGTAAAATTTATTTGATATGACTTGCGTTTATTTGTGAAAAAAATGGAAATTTGGCAAAAATTTTGAATATTTAGCAATTTTCAAACTTTTAATTTTTATGCCCTTAAATCAGAGAGTCATATCACACAAAATAGTTAATAAATAATATTTCCCACAGGTCTACTTTACATCAGCACAATTTTGGAACCCAATTTTTTTTCGTTAGAAAGTTATAAGGGTTAAAAGTTGACCAGCAATTTCTAATATTTTCAACAAATTTTACAAAACCATTTTTTTTTAGGGACCACATCACATTTGAAGTCACTTTAAGGGGTCAACATGAAAGAAAATACCCAAAAGTGACACCAGTTGCAAAAATGATCTTTCAGCAACAATATTTTTTATTTTCACAATTGTAAAAGGAGAAAATGGACCCCAAACATTGTTGTGCAATTTCTCCTGAGTACGCTGATACCCCATATATGGGGGAAAACCACTGTTTGAACGCATGGCAGGGCTTGGAAGGGAAGGAGCACATTTTGACTTATTGAGCGCAAAATTGGTTGGAATTCACACGTGCGAAATATGGGTGTGGGTCGAGCCATTTCATCCCTTCCATTGATAGGTATTCTCAATTCACAGGGTCCTCAAGGATTTATCTCCTCTTTATACACTTATCTATTATCCATGGGAGAGGGGTCTACTATAGATTCTATTAAGAAAAGGTGGGAGGGGCTTCTTCCGGATACACTGGGGGAAGAATGGGAAGACATTTTGAAATCTCCAACTAAGGTTTCCCCATCAATTAACAATAGGATGACTCAGCTGTACATAATATATCAATCCTATCTGACCCGACTCGTCTTTTCAAGATGGGACGTCTCCATTCGTCAGACTGTCTGAGATGTCACTTAAGTGATGCAGATTTTATTCATATGATATGGAGATGTCCCGTTATCTCTGATTATTGGAGAGAGGTGACGACATTGTTGACATCCTTGTTGCTGATTCCTGTCCCACTTGAGCCATTGACCTGCTTATTTGGGGTGTGGGATGCGGAGGTTTGGGACCACCACACTGGGATTTTTTTGCGAGAAACACTGTTCCTGGCGCGAAAGGTACTGGCGTTCTTTTAGCTCTTTTTGTAGTTGAGGCAGTTAAGGTTATATAATAGGATACTTGTGATTGACATGCACTGTTTATTACTTTTGTAATACTACGCATTGTAACGATTCACACTGTATGTCATAATGGATAATGATAGAAACAAATGCAAATGTGTGTATTGTATGATTTATTCTGCAATTAATAAACGAATTAAAAAAAAAAAAAAATTGGTTGGAATTGATAGCGGATGCCATGTTGCATTTAAAGAGCCCCTGATGTGCCTAAAATTGGAAAACCCCCACAAGTGAACCCATTTTGAAAACTAGACCCTTCAAAGAACTTATCTAACTGTGTAGTAAGCACTTTGATCCCCCAGGTGCTTCACAGAAGTTGAGAACGTAGAGCCGTGAAAATAAAAATCAAATTTTTTCCACAAAAATTATTTTTCAGCAATGACATTTTTTATTTTCACAAGTGTAAAAGGAGAAAATGGACCACAAAAGTTGTTGTGCAATTTCTCATGAGTACGTCGATACCCCATATGTGGGGGAAAACCACTGTTTGGGCGCACGGCAGGGCTCGGAATGGAAGGAGTGACGTTTTGGATTGCAGATTTTGATGGAATAGTCTGCAGGTGTCATGTTGTGTTTGCAGAGCCCCTGATGTGCCTAAACAGTCGAAACCCCTCACAAGTGACCCCATTTTGGAATCTACACCCCTGAATGAATTTATATAGAGGCATAGTTTTATAGTATTGATTATAATGCTTTTTGTTTTACTGGTGTTTGAATTTATAATGTGGTGTCATATGTAAGATGTGTGGGGTACATCAGATTTATAAAAGTGTGTTGTGTCAACAGGGTATAAACAAATTTTATTAATTTTTGGATGTGTGGTATGCTTTGAAGCAATCCTTAATTCAAAGGCCAGGTTTCTCAGGGCAGGTTTCACAATGGTAAATTGTGTCCTTTCAGATTCCCCTCTTGGAGCATACTCTCCACCGTTTTTGTGATTTTCCTGTCCTCGCTGTTTGGGGAACCTGTCCTGGGAAATGTTGACCTGGGACAATACGGGCACTATCAGATTCAGAAGTACTGGGACCCTCACCTCCCTGAGTGCCAAACATTAGGGCGTATGATGACGTGGGATTTTGGGTGAAAAATTGTTAGGCATACAGGTTCGTCTGGGCCACCATAAGATTTAATATTTCATTACTGAAAAAGAATTTGAAGAAGTCAATTTCAGTGAGGCCAGTGGTGTCAAACTGGATTCCTGAGCTGCTGCTGAAATCCGGAATGACGGGCTGAAAATTTTCAGGGGGTGCAATCCAGGAGGATGATAAGGAATAGAGGAATTTGGGGTCTTCCTCACTGGCTGAATCCGTGTCGGACGCAAGAATGGCGTAAGCCTCCTCTGGTGAATAGCGACTTGTTGACGAATGGGCCATTTTTATTTTTTTTCCCAAACCCTGGGGATGTGTGTGTAAGTGGTGCTTTTACACGTGTAATGTGTGGGGCTAGTGTAATAGGGTACTCTTCATTATAACAAAACGGAGAGAAAAAAGTAGAGCGATAAAATGTAGAAAAGAAAAAAATGAAAAGAAAAATCAGATGTTAAAAAAAAAATAAAATAAAAAGTTTGTAAAAAAAAATTAGATGTTCACTACACTAATGCCCTCATAAATTTACCCGCTGCAAATAATTCTTTTTTACAAAAGGAAAAACGGACGTCAGCAACAATGTGACGTACGCTCCCCTAATGCACTAGAAATTACCCGGCGATAGCAAAAATCAGACGTCATTTAGACTGTGATGACCGCTACGCTAACTAGCTAAAAAGAGAAAAATCCCTGTGGCGCAGCCTTTGATCAGCAGCGATACTGATCAGAGCACTGCGTACACAGGAAGAGCACAAATGCTCTGCACAGGATGCAGCGCACACGAAAAAAGCGCAAAAAAAGTGCGCTAAAAATTCAATTGGAGGTGGGGGAGGGGGTACTGGAACAGGGTGGGGGGATGGGAAAGGGGGCGTCACCAAACACTGACGTTGGCTACGCTATGTCTAAAACTACACTGTACTAACTACTATTATAATTTTATAAAAATAAAAAAAATCTGAACGTCGCTTAGACTGCGAAGTCCACTATGCTAACTATCTAAAAAAAGAAAAATTCCCGTGGCGCAGTCTCTGATCAGCAGCGATACTGATACTGGTTCAGCCAATCAGTGCCCTAGGGGTTAATCAGGTGAGGTGACGTGGTGATCACCCCACCTACTGTGACGGCTGTGATTGGTGCTATGTCACTCAGCACAGCTCACAACCGGTCACATGCTTTTTTTTTTTAATAACTTTATTGTTTTATTGCTGTGATTGGCTGGTCAATTCTGACCACTCAATCACAGCGATCGCCGATGTGGGTGGTTGGTGAACCCCCCCCCCCCTCCGGGGGACAGAAGCCATCGGAACCCGGTCACCGCGCGATGCTGCGTGGTGACCGGAAAATGGTGGCGCCGTACTAGTACTGCGCTGGTCAGAAATGCACCTCCCGCAGCGCAGTACTAGTACGGCGGAGGTCGGGAAGGGGTTAATATGGAAGCTGCTAGAGAACGAAATACCTCATTAGATAGAGTGGGAATGTGTTCTCTTTTCCAGCAGTTGTGTTCCTGCCTGCAGGTAACTGCTATACAAGGCCACCAGGAAAGTGTGGAGGCAGACAGGAAGCCATAGTGCAAGTTACAACAGCTTCAATTGTTCTTGCCACAAAGTATGCTTCACACAATTGTCCTGAGCACACGATTGTCCTGAAGGAAACAAATTAGCCACAAAATAATGCAAAAAAAATATGAAAAAGAAACATTATCAGAGCAGAAGTTGGAGCGAGCACAATAGTAAGTAAAAGTCAATTGAGTGAGGACTTCAGCTTTAATGGCATTTCCTTGCAGTAACGTTTCCCTAGTCAGATAACCTTGGCATGTGATAATTACTAATGGACAGCACTGATTGTTTTGGCATGCAGTTCTAAGCCTGATTTTAACTTGTCAAAAGAATTTTAGTACATAAGTAACCACACAAACATGGGTCATATGGCAGAAGGATAAAGCCTACAGCTAATCGCCTCTATTGCAGTCATGAAAATAGAAATCTGGAGAAGGCTTCTAGTATCCACTCACTCCTCACTCACTTTGTCAGACTGCTATTGAATATATAGATAGTGTGCCACTTAAAGGGAATCTGTCAGCAGGTTTTAGCTCCCTCATCTGAGAGCAGCATAATGTAGGAAAAGAGACATCGCTGGATTCAATTCAGGGTATCACATAGAATCATAGATTACTGGGTGCTGCCGTTCTGACACAATTGGAGTACTTGGATTTAGCAATGCAGCAGAGCTTAGAAAGCTAACCCCGTCTACACCATGTACATAGTCTATTGACAGTGAGCTGCTTATCACAGGAGTGGGCAGAGTCGGACTAGCATGCACACGCTTCTGTAGTCCAGGCAATGATAATGTGGAATGTGGAAATACTTCATTGTAAGTAAACAGCATACAGCCCAACATGTGATAAATCTTTGAAATCTGTGTTTTAACCCCTATGTCATACTGATTACAGAGCAAAAACCTGCTGACAGATTCCGTTTAATATAGATGGTCCATCCCTGTAATTACTGTGTCACTGTTGTGGTTTTAAGGGCTTATTGTGTATCCTAGGTTTTCTGGCACCCGGGGCACAAATTCAGTTTGGTGCCCACCCCCCAGCACATGTGTGATTTCCACATTTGGTCACGTGCCGACGAGCTGCTCTTTCTAATTCAATGTTCAGTGAAAATCGCATATGAGTGAAGCGGTCATGTGATGACTGTTGGAACCAGCAAGCAGATCTGAATTCTGACAGTCAGGATATTACACTCTGTTAGGATTGTCTGCATGGCTTCATTTGATAATAATAGGGTGCATCCAGATTGAGATGAAAATCTGCAGTCACTGTAGGTGGCTGCAGGCTTGTTCTGAATTCTCACAGTGCATGCACTGCACAGTTTTAGGATTCTCCCTTACACAAGTATGTGATTTGGATACTTCTGGCCACATTCTGACTAGACGTGCCCAGCCTCACTCAATTCATTTTCATTGAGTGAGGCCACACATGTCTAGTCAGCACATGACCACCTGTATGCAAATCACAGGCAACAGAGAATTGTGGCAGCGTGCAGTGTGCACTCTGAGAATTCAGAAGTCTGCAGTCACATAGAATGTCTGCAGACTCCTCACAAACCTGGACATCCCTTTAATGCTCCTAACATAAATAAAAATGACAATTAGTATCACAAAAAAAACATTTACATCCATACCTTATAAATGATGTTGTCTTCGGAGATGTTCTCTTTCTTTTCATCTTCATCTTGTCCAGACTCCATGAGTCTTCTCATCCACCGCTGTCTCTGCAGACTTCCATCCTCTCCGGTCTTGTGCAGCACATCCCCACACTATGCCTTTTAAGATAGCAGTGTCATTATAATGCTCCCAAATAAAAGTATTTGCCCTACGCTGAGCCTCTGAATAAATAATTGTCCCTCGCTATATTCCCTGCACAAAATATGACCCCACTTTGTCCCTCTTATGGTACATGCTCTCCACATTGCTCCCTCCTTTCCATACTGGGAACCCTCTTCACACTGTTCTCTCACACTTGTTCCCCCCCATAGGGCTCAGTCTCTAAACTGTGCCCCCTCCTCACATCCCTTACACTGCTATCCCATACTACCCCCCTCACACTACTCAGTCTCTATTCTGTGCCCACTCACACTTCCCCCCCCCCCCCCATACTGCCTCCTCACACATCCCTCCGACTCCCCATACTGTGTTCTAACCCATCGCATCACCCTCCATACTGTCCTCATACATTTCCCCTCTCTCCTTATACTGTCTGCACACACACCACCACTCACCATACTGTGTCTGCACCTTTGCCCCATACACTCCCCCATCTCATACCTTCCTCCTCTTATTGCTTTCAAATTTCTTCTGCTCCCCATATTGTCTGCACCTATCACTTCCTTGCTCCCGAAAGTTGTCCTCAAATCATAGCCCGTTACACAAAATCTCACCCAGCCCCGTTACGCTAAAACCCATCACAGTAAATCTCCCCACACAGTAAATACCACACACACACACACACACAGTGAATACCCCTCTCACACACACAGTAAATACACACACAGTGAATACCACTCTCACATACACACAAAGTAAATATCCCCTCACACCGTAAAAAAAAACAGAACCCTCCACACACAGTAATTACCCCCCCAGCAAATACCCCCACACACACTAAATATACCACCCCCCAGTAAACACCACCCAGTAAATATCCCCCTGACTTCCTATCTTCGGTGTCTTCAGCTCCACTAACGTGAAGTCCTTACCACCAATGTGCGCCTCTGCAACGCCGGCGAGTGACATCAGTATTGTGATCACATGATATGATTACATTGCTGGCGTCGCTATGACCAGGCGGTCAGAGCTTCTTTTGTACTCGTGTCTGTTAGACGCGAGTACTATTGAAAACTGGGAGCCAGCGCCCAGCAGTTTCTCTGTGCCTGCTGTCTGCTCAGAGAACTGCCGACTCCCAGTCTGGAGGGCAGCAGAATGCAGCTGCCGGGGCACATTAGGCGGTCCTACTGCGCACCCCCGCCGTCTGCGCCCGGAGCACACGCCCCCCCTTCTCCCCCTAGATACGCCTCTGATTCACACCCTACAACTAAATGAGATTTCTGAAGTCTCATGAACATGTTGCATGTTTTTTCAAATCTGCAGTATCTTTTTTTCACCGTTTTTACAGCATTTTTCATTCATTCAAATGAATGAAGGGAGCAAGGGCCAGTGCTTGAGCAGGGACAGATGAGTTACACAATCGATGTGAGGGCTGTAAGTCACTTGGTTTGAATATATACAATATTAATATGTCAGCTTGACACTGGTTGAGATTTTTTGGTTTTCCAGTATAAGAAGAAAAGACTGAGGGACTGCAGACTGTGGAATCATGACAGTATGCGCATTGCAAACTGCCATGATTTTGCTGATATTCTGAAACTCAGTTGCACTGGAACTTATAAATATGGTATTTAGCTCTGCATCTTATTGTGTTCTTGCTGGAAAAACTATCTTAAATAGATTGATCATCTACCCAGTTCTGTGATAACTAGTAGAAGTCTTGAGGAGTTGTACATGGCATACCAGTTTTTTCTCTTTCATGTTCTTTGAAATAATGCTAGAATATGCCATCACTTCATAATCGATGGTTTCCTACCTCTGAGACTCCAACTGATCCTGAAAACGAAGGGGCCTGCAGCTCTCATTAGGTGATGACATTTCCTAGTAGCCTCACTTATTAAGATGGGAATATCACTTTAATACATCGTAGTGTTTCTTACCCAACTATACCTCCTACTGTGCGCCTTGCATCTCTCAATGCCTAATGTCAGATCTGGTGGTTAAGTTGGAGACACACTTTAACCGAAAACAAACACTAGACATACATTCACTCTTTGCTCCAAACCAGAATCCATTATTGATATTTAGAAATATTCAAAGGCAGGAATGATTTTATATCACTTATAGGATTGTTCAGACTGGTGAGAAGTGGTAGTATTTTTACATGTCTTTTCATTCCTTTCTTCATCTGGTAGATGTAAATTACATTTGTGAAAATGAAATGATCTCTCTTGAGACCCTGGTGACTCAGAAACATCTGCTTGTCCTTATCTAAAAAATATGCCATGGGCATTGCTAAACACTGGAATTAGCTGTAGTCGTGTATTCCTGTTCAGGTGTTTATAGCGATTTAGAACTGATGTAATAATTATTTCTTATGTTTTCTTCAGACTGGTTCTTATTGCTGGACACCATATAAGCTACAACTGACCTCGGCAGGGAATTGTAGCGCAAGCATTTATGTAATAAGCAACTGATTACAGACATCTAAGCTGAATAATGGTCATTTGTGATTTCAAAAGAACTTACTTGTTAATGATCATAAAGGCAAATGTTTTGTTGCATATTACTAGTTTTCCCATATACTGTGGTCATTTGGCGTTTCTAATGTCCTCAGAGTCATCACAGCTCTAAGATGCAGTTATTACACTCAACTATTGATCTGGGGTATATGTCCGATCAATCTTCTGTAATATTTACTTCTATAGCCATGCGTACAGAACACCACCATCCATGATTTGAAATATAGTATAGCTATTATTCTTTTTTTCATATTGGTTTGGCTTTGCTGCTGCTTTAAAAAGTAGAGAATCAATGAGAAATTGGTAATTTTACAATCCTATTTTCATTCTGGGTCTGTGCACTTTGTTTTTGTATATTTTATATTGCAAATTAGGACACTTTAGGATATAAAAAGTCAATACATTTGTTGAAAAAATACTTATTACTGTCCTGTTAAAGGACCATGCCTAGTGACATCAAGTTTACTGATAATGGACGGGTTGTGTGCACAATTGTCAAATATCTGGAACTTATCCTATTCTTTTAAATTGACCCAACGAGTATCAGTGCACAAGACATCACTAGCCTCAATTACCTCCCAATATGGAAGTGAGCTGAGTCGGAATACAACTACTAAAGCTAGCGACTGCGAGTAATAAATTTGCTGTTGTGATTGTTAGGCTACTTTCACACATCAGGTTTTTTGTTTCGGGCAGAATTCGGCTAATGTTCGAAAAAACGGATCCGTTGCAAATAGTGAAAAAAGATGCAACGGATAAGATTTTCTGCCAGTCCTGGTTTTTATTTTTAACATGGAGTTTGCAGTGACTTCCTGGAAAAGGAAGAGAGAGCGAGACCCAGTCCCAAGAATGGGAAATCTGTATAATTTCAATGGAAAATGCTTTGAAAACCGGATCCGGACGGATTCATTGTCTCACAACTCCGCTTCACGTGTTTTTGGCCAGTTCCATCACTGTGCGCTTTTTTCGCCGCTCAAAAAAAAGTTCCTCTTTCTCCGTCCGCCGTAAACGACTATTTGGACGGATCCAGAAAAAAACGGATGAAACGTCTGGCCATCAGGAGCAAACCGGCGCTAATACAACTGTATGAGAAAAAAACGGATCCAGATTGTGCTTGAAACAAAAAACCTGTTGTGTGAAATTAGCCTTACTGTTTACTGACTTTGTCATAAGAACCTAGCAGTGAAATTACCAGCAGTACTAAAACTGTCACATGATGGAAGTGAGCAGTGCCAACACACTTAGTGGCCTTTGTAGTGGGTCTGACAGGTTCCTGTCATGGTATCTGGCATTTCACTGAACAAAAGAGTGCAGCACCATATGTCCATTATTTATACTGAAATCTGTAATAGGTCCTCTAGACTGATTCCTCAATTCAGATGTGAATTTAACCTAACATAATGTATATGAAGAATTATGGAGACATACTTCTAGCTAAGAATATCTTCATACTGTTATGCAACTGACCCTGACGCTTCCTGTACAGACTACAAACTATACTGCTCAAAAAAATAAAAGGAACACTAAAATCCCACATCCTAGATATCACTGACTGAAATATTCCAGTTGCAAATCTTTATTCACTACATAATGGAATGCGTTGAGAACAACGAAACCTAAAAATAATTACTGAAAATCAAAATGAATATCCCAAGAAGGTCTGGATTTGGAATGATGCTGAAAGTGGAAAATCAAATTACAGGCTGATGCAACTTCAGTGGAAATGCCTCAAGACAAGGAAATGGTGTTAAATAGCCTAAATGCTCTCTCTAAAATTATTTGCCAGGGTCTGTGCCAGAAACGGCTGTCAAGTATGCAGTATGCATTCTCCCAGGTAGAACCTGTGTAGGAGACGAGGCCTCACTAAAAACTGTATTGAGCAAGTAGCACCACTAGACAGGTTCTGGCCTGGAGTATGCACATTGCATAGTTGACCGCCGATCTCAGCACAGACAGCGGCAAATCCTCACAATGCACATTGCTTGCACTGGGAGGATTCATAAGTCTGAAGTCACACAGAGTGACTGCAGACTTGTCATTCTAGACCGGACAACCCCTTTAAAGGGAAAAAAGTTCTGAAATGATTTTTTTTGTATGATTTATTTTATATGATAAAAACCTGACCATTCCTGACAGGAATGTGTAGACTTTTTATATTTACTGCAAGTGAAATGATTAGATATTATAATTTGCTTAATCAATCTTGGAGTGGGAAATGTTCTAAATAATCTTTATTTTTATATAGCGCTAACATATTACGCAGCGCTTTACAGTTTGCACACATTATCATCGCTGTCCCTGATGGGGCTCACAATCTAAGTTCCCTATCAGTATGTCTTTGGAATGTGGGAGGAAACCGGAGTGCCCGGAGGAAACCCACGCAAACACGGAGAGAACATACAAACTCTTTGCAGATGTTGTCCAAGGTGGGATTAGAACCCAGGACCCCAGCGCTGCAAGGCTGCTGTGCTAACCACTGAGCCACCGTGCTGCCCGTTCTGCAAGGAAACAAACAATTTATTGGTTTCCATTATTGCTATTTTCATTAAATCATGTTATGAATTTGCATCTCACAATATGTATGACGCTACCACTTAGTATTAATAATTCTGAAAATGAAATCTGCGTAATCTTTTATATAAAGCACCTCAGACCGTATTATTCGCCTGCATTTATCTTACACAAACAAAAAAACAATGTAGAAATTCATAAAAATATTGTTGTCTCGTGTGCTGGTAAAATTATAAAATATAATAATGATCAAAACCAACCTGAAATCAAATAACTGGAATCCAACTATAGAGCATGTCCTCTCCCTATAATATAGTTACATACAGGTGCTTCTCACAAAATTAGAATATCAGCAAAAAGTTAATTTCAGTTCTTCAATACAAAAAGTGAAACTCATATATTATGTAGAGCCATTACAAACAGAGTGATCTATTTCAAGTGTCTATTTCTGTTAATGTTGATGATTACAGCTTTACAGCCAATGAAATTCCAAAAATCATTATCTCGGTAAATTTGAATACTTTATAACTGCTTAAAAAAATTATTTTAAAATCCAAAATGTTGGCCTACTGAAATGTGTATGTTCCTTTTGCAATACTTACTGCATCAATGTGGCGTTGCATGGAGGTGATCAGCCTGTGGCACTGCTGAGGTGTTATGGAAGCCCAGGTTGCTTTGATAGCAGCCTTCAGCTCATCTGCATTGTTGGGTCTGGTGTCTCTCATCTTCCTCTTGACAATACCCCATCTATGGGGTTAAGGTCAGGCGAGTTTTCTCTCCAATCAAGCGCAGTGATACTGTTGTTTTTAAACCAGGTATTGGTACTTTTGACAGTGTGGACAGGTGCCAAGTCCTGCTGGAGAATGAAATTTTCCATCTCCAAAAAGCTTGTCTGCAGAGGTAAGCATGAAGTGCTCTAATATTTCCTGGTAGATGGCTGCGCTGACTGTGGTCTTGATAAAACACAGTGGACCTACACCAGCAGATGACATGGCTCCCCAAACCATCACTGACTGTGGAGACTTCACACTAGACCTCACAAAGCTTGGATTGTGTGCCTCTCCACTCTTCCTCCAGACTCTGGGACCTTGATTTTCAAATGAAATGCAAAATTTACTTTCATCTGAATACATCACCTTGGACCACTGAGCAACAGTCCAGTTCTTTTTCAACTTGGCTCAGGTAAGAAGCTTCTGGCGGTGTCTGTTGGTCATGAGTGGCTTGACACAAGGAATGCGACACTTGTAGCCCATGTCCTGGATACATCTGTGTGTGGTGGATCTTGAATCAATGACACCAGAAGCAGTCCACTCCTTGTGAATCTCCTCCAAATTTTTGAGTGGCCTTTTCTTAACAATCCTTTCAAGGCTGCGGTTATCCCAGTTGCTTGTGCACCTTTTTCTACCACCCTTTTTCCTTCCACTCAACTCTCCATTAATATGCTTAGATACAGTACTTTGTGAACTGCCAGTTTCTTTAGCAATGACCTTTTGTGGCTTATCCTTCTTGTGGAGTGTATCAATGACTGCCTTCTGGACATCTGTCAAGTCAGCAGTGTTCCGCATGATTGTGGAGCCTACTGAAACAAACTAAGGGACTTTTTTAAATGCTTAGGAAGCCTTTGCAGGTGTGTTTTGTTAATTATTCTAATTTACTGAGATAACGACTTTTGGGTTTTCATTGGCTGTGAGTCATAATCATCAATATTAACAGAAATAAACACTTGATAGATAGATAATAATCATAGATAATAATAATAATCATAATAGATGACTCTATTTTGTAATGATCAGAAGAACAAGTAATCCGTCCCTTTCCCCTGCTGTCACCTCTCGCCTAACAAAAATATTCAATCTTTCTCTCTCTTCCAGTATTTTTCTCTCCTCATTTAAGCATGCCATTATACATCCATTACTTAAAAAACCATCCCTCGATCAAAACTGTGCCACTAATTATAGACCTGTCTCTAATCTTCCCTTCATCTCTAAACTCCTCGAACACCTGGTCCACTCCTGTCTTACCCGCTGTTACGGAGAAGCCGGGTCAGTGGGTGCTCTTGTGCGCTGGCCCAGCTATCTTTAGCAAGACTGCATGGACCACGGCTCATACCACTGAACGCCCGCTCTATCTCCCAGTGGGCAATACACTACACAGACAACACAGAGATGGTCACTGGATCAGATCTGTGTCCTTCCAACCAGAGCCGAAAACCCCTAGGTTGTATCCTATAGAATCATAGATCATTGTCCCTCGTGATGGTGCCATCATGAATTGGCTGCAGGCCTTTCTTTTGTCTCTTGGGTGGTTTGCAGAATGTCCGGCGGGTAGCTCTGTATTACTTCAGACTCCCTCAGAATGTGATCTCCCAGTCTTTTAATACCCAAGGCATGTAAGCTATTTTTAGAATTACCCAGTGTCCTTTAGTTCAACATCAAGATATGGCAAACAATGGTGATGAGATTACCTAGTACTACTTGACCACTCAATCTATTTGCACAGTCTTTCCTTCTCTGCTTTAGAAGTCACCCAGCTAGTTCTGGAATTGAATGTACAATTTGCATATCAGCACACATCAATAAACAAAGATAGACACACACAATGTACAAGTCACTATTACAGACTCAAGGCCCCTTCACATTTAGCGACGCTGCAGCGATACCGACAACGATCCGAATCGCTGCAGCGTCGCTGTTTGGTCGCTGGAGAGCTGTCACACAGACAGCTCTCCAGCGACCAACGATGCCGGTAACCAGGGTAAACATCGGGTAACTAAGCGCAGGGCCGCGCTTAGTAACCCGATGTTTACCCTGGTTACCATGCTAAAAGTAAAAAAAAAACAAACAGTACATACTTACCTACAGCCGTCTGTCCTCCACCGCTGCGCTCTGCTTCTCTGCTCTCCTCCTGTACTGTCTGGGAGCCGGAAAGCAGAGCGGTGACGTCACCGCTCTGCTTTCCGGCTCACAGCCAGTACAGGAGGAGTGCAGAGCGCAGCGCTGGAGGACAGACAGCTGTAGGTAAGTATGTACTGTTTGTTTTTTTTTACTTTTAGCATGGTAACCAGGGTAAACATCGGGTTACTAAGCGCGGCCCTGCGCTTAGTTACCCGATGTTTACCCTGGTTACCAGTGAAGACATCGCTGGATCGGTGTCACACACGCCGATCCAGCGATGTCAGCAGGAGTCCAGCGACGAAATAAAGTTCTGGACTTTGTTCAGCGACCAACGATCTCCCAGCAGGGGCCTGATCGTTGGTCGCTGTCACACATAACAATTTCATTAACGATATCGTTGCTACGTCACAAATAGCAACGATATCGTTAACAATATCGTTATGTGTGAAGGTACCTTTACACTGTATGTTAAATGGTATCAGTTTGCAAGTCTGTCTTCTTGAACCACCAGAAATAAACACTTAAATGCACAAGCCAATATACAAATGAAAAGTCGGTTCTTATTGGTTTGCAAAAAAAAGGTAGCTGTCTGGGTAATTAAGATACAATCTGGTTTCTTCACACCCGCTAGCTCTCAGATAACTCTCTTCTCGACCCTCTTCAATCAGGTTTCCGCTCTTTACACTCTACTGAAAAATGCCCTCACTAAAGTCTCTAATTACATATTAACAGGTAAATCTAATGGTCACTACTCAATGCTAATTCTCTTGGATCTCTCCGCAGCATTCGACACTGTGGATCATCAGCTCCTCCTCACTATGCTCCGCTCCATTGGCCTCAAGGACACCATTCTCTCCTGGTTCTCCTCCTATCTCTCTGACCGCTCCTTCACTGTATCTTTTGCTGGTTCCTCCTCCTCTCACCTTCCTCTTACTGTAGGGGTTCCTCAAGGATCAGTCCTAGGCCCCCTCCTCTTCTCTTTTTATACTGCCCCTATTGGACAAACAATCAGTAGACTTGGTTTCCAGTAGCATCTCTATGCTGATGACACCCAATTATACACTTCTCCTGATATCATGCCGACCTTTTTAGAAAACACCAGTGATTGTCCTTCTGCTGTCTCTAAATTATGTCCTCCCTCTATCTGAAACTGAACCTGTCAAAAACTGAACTCCTCGTGTTCTCTCTCTCTACTAACCTACCTTTGCCTGACATTGCCATCTCCGTGTGCGGTTCCACCATTACTCCAAAGCAACATGCCCGCTGCCTTGGGGTCATACTTGATTCCGAGCTTTCATTCACCCCCCACATCCGATCACTGGCTCGCTCTTCTTATCTGCATCTCAAAAACATTTCTAGAATTCGCCCTTTTCTTACTTTCGACTCTGCAAAAACTCTTACTGTTTCACTTATTCATTCTCGTCTGGAGTATTGTAACTCTCTACTAATCGACCTCCCTCTTACCAAACTCTCCCCGCTCCAATCTGTCCTGAATGCTGCTGCCAGGATCATATTCCTCACCAACCATTAGGCTAGGTTCACATTGCGTTAATGGGTGTCCGCTAGCGGACTCCGTTACATGGCGCAATTAGTGCTATGTAACGGATCCCTTAGCGCACCCATTGACTGCAATGTGCTAACGGATCTCTGACGCATCGCTAGCGCATGCCATTTTTGGCATGCACTAGCGATGTCCCGTTAGTTTCGGACGGACCGCGGACGCTGCTTGCAGCGTCCGAGGTCTGTTCCTTGCTAGCACAGATCGGGTATCTGCGCTAGCGGGATCTCCAAATGCGATCCCTTTTGGGACATTGCGTTAGCGCAATCCGCTAGCGTATGCACTAAACGGATTGCCCTAACGCAATGTGAACCTAGCCTTACACTGATGCCTCTACCTTGTGCCAGTCATTACACTGGCTATTCATCCACTCCAGAATCCTGTACAAAACTACTACCCTCATCCACAAAGCACTCCATGGCTCATCACCACCCTACATCTCCTCTCTGGTCTCAGTCTACCACCCTACCCGTGCCCTCCGCTGTGCTAATGACCTGAGGTTAACATCCTCAATAATCAGAATCTCACACTCCCGTCTCCAAGACTTTACACGTGCTGCGCCGATTCTTTGGAATGCACTATCCAGGTTAATACGATTAATCCCCAATCCCCACAATTTTAAGCGTGTCCTAAAAACTAATTTGTTCAGACTGGCCTACCGCCTCAATGCATTAACCTAACTATCCCTGTGTGGTCCATTCAAAAAAAAAAAAAAACTTAAACCATAATCAGGTTCCTCGCATCATGCTCTCATACACTTTATACAGTTAATAGCCCTCTGTGTCTGTACTGTTACATACTTAGGCTGATAACTGGTTGATGCAGCTTTACATTAACACCTGAGCCTTACACTATGGCTGGTCCGAATAGCTAAACCAATTGTTACCATCCACCTCTTGTGTCTCCCCTTTTCCTCATAGTTTGTAAGCTTGCGAGCAGGGCCCTCATTCCTCTTGGTATCTATTTTTCTATTTTGAACTGAGATTTCTGTTATTCTGCAATGTCTATTGTCTGTACAAGTCCCCTCTATAATTTGTAAAGCGCTGCGGAATATGTTGGCGCTATATAAATAAAATTATTATTATTATTATTCTAGTTTGTAATGACTCTCTATAATACATGCGTTTCACTTTTTGTATTGAAGAACTGAAATAAATTAACTTTTTGATAATCTAGTTTTGTGAGAAGCACCTGTATATAAAAACAATACAGGCAAGATTTAAAGGGAATCTGTTGCCCTCTGGGACGCATTTAAGCTATTAATATGGGCATACAGGTGATAGAATTGTTAAAATAGTCCTACCTGTATGCCTCATAGCTGCTGTTGCTGAGAAATAGCCTTTTTGATGTTAATTAGTTCTTCGATGAGCGCATGCCTGGAAGAAAACTCTGCCTCCAGTGTTAATTTGTGTTCCAACCCCCATCCTCACCATGTACGTCACAGTGCCATGTGATGTGAAGTTGTGGCACCTGAATCCCACACCTGTGCCTTGCAATTGCGCGACTGTTCTTGCTTTTTCAGTCTTGCTATGAACATTGGCTTCATTATTCTTCTTGTCAGGTGCTTGCGAGTCACTGCTACTGAAGGGGCACTTTCAATATTTGGACAGTATTTCACATCAATATTTTTTAGCTAAAACCAGGAGTGGGTGAAAAATACAGTGGTGCACTTTTTTGTACTTTTCCTCTGATTGTTCCACTCCTGAATTTGGCTTACAAATACTGATGTAAAATACTGACCAAATACTGAACGTGGGAACGTGGCCTTCTGGGTTAAAAAAAAAAAAAGCAATTGAACAAGCAGCAAGCGCAGGGAGTTGAAATTATGAAACCTTTTTGTTAAAGCTGCTGATTTGTAACTCTATTTCTTCAAAAGATGAGAGGAGGGAATGAGGTGAGCAGCTAACTACTGTATAGAAATCAGTGGGCTGTAGAGAATTGATTGTGAGATTAAGGGGTAACCCCTTTCCTGGATTGTAACTATTGCGCACTCTTGTTGAGGTTTATGAGGCCGGGCTCCATGTAAACAAGCTGTACACTATAAGGGTAAGTTCACACAGGGCGATTTTGCTGTGTTTTTTTATGCTAATTTTCAGCTGCTTTTTACAGTACCAGCAAAGTCTGAGATTTCAGAAATCTTATGCACACACATTGGTTTTTTGTGTGATCAGTATTTTGTGCTTTGCTGCGTTTTTTTGGACATAGAGCATGTCACTTCTTTCAGTGTTTTTGCTGCGTTTTTTCAGCGTTTTTCACCCATTGACTTGAATGGGTGTTGAAAAAACGCAGCAAAAATGCAGGTATCATTATTTGCTGCGTTTTTGCTGCTGAAAATTAAAGGAAATTAGCATGGACAAAGAGAAAAAAAATGCGCCAAATACGCACCAAAAACACACCTAAACCTGCGTTTTTGACGCAGCTTCTTTCCTGCTGCAGAAAAAAAAACCAGCAAAAATGCCCGGTGTGAACTTGTCCTAAAACATGAAATCTCTCATTGCAAGAGAATGACAGCTGGTAAAAGCAAGTCAATTGCAAACTTGCTTTTTTTTCATGCTGTCTAACTACGGTAATTAAAGCAAGTAAAGAATTTAAGAATAGCCTTTTAACCTGGATTCACATAGAGATTCCCATGAAATTTGAATAGATCAGTAATCTATTACATTTACTAGTAATGTCAATTGTTAGGAACAGGAGGTTCCACTTAACCAAGTTTTGACTGAAACAATTTTGGCATAGTTAAAATCACTTTTGTAAGTGACATAAATTTGTCGGGTTTTTTCTAAGACAGACTAAAATGTAATTCCTTCTGTTTGTCTTTTCTGCTGTTCGAGTTTTTTAGTGTATAATATACTCTTTCGGTTAGTGTATAGAGTTGCAGACTGTCAAATATTTTTTTGTTAAATATAAAATGGAGATAAGAAAAATGTAGGTTTGAGTCTGCTAATGACTAACGCTGCATAGTCTCTGCATCCTATCTAGTCCCTGATATACTTTACCTCAAATTGTGGTCATTAAATAATTGTAATTTCTGTTCTTTATCATGGCCACTTGAATAGTACTAATAGCCCCTTTCTCAGATTAATGGATCTTTCTAGATGGAAACTTCCCATTTTAATGTACCCTGAATTTCTCCTCATTATTGCTGTACAGGGAGGAGAGACTGTTTTGCGAGTGACAAGTTAATCATTTCAGAGGAACTGTGACTTCAACTCATTTTGTCATATAGCAGTAAGGTCCCGGGTAATGACACTCTTTGAACAAAAATCCTATGAAATGCTAAACTTTAGGGGCTTATTTTTTTCTAAACACCTAAAACAAAATGTTTTGTTTCTCTGCACCTTATGGCTCTCAAATGATACATTTTGCTGGAATACTTTTCACTAGCTTGTGATATAAAATAAAAGTATACAATTTATGGCTTATGTAAGTGATTTTAATGCTGCTGTGGGGCTTTGGAAAAAACTGGGAGGCTAATAAACTATAATATCGTTACTAGCGCAATACGAAGAATCCAAAATTCTGCTCACAACTACCAAAAAACTGCATTTAATTCGGGCAAATATTTTTAGTGCCATACATGACTTAAGGTGTGGTTTACTTAGTAAAGTCTAAGATACCAGACAATCTGTAAAACCAGTGCTGTGTATTTGCTCATAGACAATATAATGCTGCCTCTGCCCTTCTACATTCACCAGTTATTTTTCTCCTTTCATGGATCAACGACATCATGTTTTCATTTAAGGCCATTTAAATTCCTTTTATTTTTATTCTTCTTATCTCTTAGTGGCCTCACTTTCTACTCCTTCATCCATTTGCATTCATTTTCTCTTTATTTTCCTTCTTTAAAGTATGTGTCCACGGTGGGAAAAATAGTCTGTTTTATTGTAGAACCAGAGCAATTCTCTAGAAAGGCCCCAATGTGTAGACTGTAACACCGCACTATGGTTGTAACAATCGCCTTCGCAGAGTGTGCAACAGCGATCATGACCGTGCGGGAGGGAAGCCTGCCAACACCAGTGCTTATTTCAGGAGGATGCATTGCGACATATAGACTTGCCAGTTCTCTGTGTCGGTATACAAGCTACTGGCCAATCAGAGACCGACAGCTACCACCGGCGTGCAAGTCATCAGCTGCGCATGGCAGTGACATCGTGCACTGCCCATCGCTTACACGCTGTTGTCAGCTGCCAACTAAAGAGGACGCTGCGCATCGTGGGTGCAGGGAAAAGTGATAAGAATTGTTAATATTTTTTCATGCATTAAAGAACAACGGCTGAATGGTGGATATATATACTAGGATGAAACCAAGATGAGGAACATATTTGCCAGGATGGGCCCAAGATGGTGGATATATATACCAGGATGAGTCCAAGATGGGGAACACATACCAGGATGGGCCCAAGATGGGGAACATATATACCTGGATGGGACTAAGATAGTGGATATATATACCAGGATGGGCCTAAGATGGTGAATATATATATATACTAGGATGAGACCAAGACGGGGAACATATATACCATGATCACTCTGGATGAACTGCAGAGATCTACAGCTGAGGTGGGACAATCAGTCATACACTGCACAAATCTGGCCTTTATGGAAGAGTGGCAAGAAGAAAGCCATTTCTTAAAGATATCCATAAAAAGTGTTGTTTAAATTTTGCAACAAGCCACCTGGGAGACACACCAAACATGTGGAAGAAGGTGCTCTGGTCAGATGAAACAAACATCGAACTTTTTGGTAACAATGCCAAACGATATGTTTGGCAGAAAAGGCAACACAGCTCATCATCCTGAACACACCATCCCCACTGTCAAACATGGTGGTGGCAGCATCATGGTTTGGGCCTGTTTTTTCTTGAGCAGGGACAGGGAAGATGGTTAAAATTGATGGGAAGATGGATGGAGCCAAATACAGGACCATTCTTGAAGAACACCTGTTGGAGTCTGCAAAAGACCTGAGACTGGGACGGAGTTTTGTCTAACAAGACAATGATCCCAAACATAAAGCAAATTCTACAATGGAATAGTTCACAAATAAACGTATCCAGGTGTTAAAGTGGCCAAGTCAAAGTCCAGACCTCGATCCAATCAAGAATCTGTGGAAAGAGCTGAAAACTGCTGTTCACAAATGATCTCCATCAAACCTCACTGAGCTCGAGCTGTTTGACAAGGAAGAATGGGCAAGAATTTCAGTCTCTCGATGTACAAAACTAATAGAGACATTCCCCAAGCGACTTGCAGCTGTAATCGCAGCAAAAGGTGGCGCAACAAAGTATTACGTTAAAGGGGGCCGAATAATATTGCACGCCCCACTTTTCAGTTTTTGAATTTCCACAAAAATTTAAAATAACCAATAAATTTTGTTCAACTTCACAATTGTGTTCCACTTGTTGTTGATTCTTCACTGAAAATTTACATTTGGTATCTTTGTTTGAAGCATGATATGTGGGAAAAGGTTGAAAAGTTCCAGAGGGCCGAATACTTTTGCAAGGCACTGTATATTGCTTGCACCAAACCAGACGGCTGCCTCATCGACTCTGTTCCGGGGTTTGACAGAGGCAGATGTGTCACTCTAGAAAGCAGCTGATGCAGCAGCTGCACGGCATGGCACACTCATCAGCATTTTGTAATTGTGCCGGACGACTGCTGCATCAATGGCTTTCTGTAATGACAAAGCATCTCTATTAGTTTAAGAAGGCAAAGGCTTAATAAGTGCACCAGGTTAGACTGGGCCAGGTGCCTTGCTCCTCTTACTCATACCTGCACCCAGAGCACATGCCCGCCACCCTTGCCTTATGATGCCTTCTTTATGTGAATGAACACCATCCATATATTATTAAATTCAACTTGAAGGTGTTTTCGTCTGGTCTTAGCCTTACTAATCAGTACAGATAACGAAACCGTTTATACATAAAGACATCAGTGTCTTTCTGGATAGAATACAAAGGTGACTAAGATTTATTTGAAAGAATGGAGCATTTAAAGATGACAAATGTTTCTTTTCGCAGGTATGTAAAATATATCCAAGTTTTGCACCATTACAAGAATTTGGAATCAGCCGAATTGTAAGGCATTTTGTAAATTGTGTTATTTTCACTTGAGGAGGCCCTGTCACCTGTCCTGCATATATTTTTTTTTTTTACTTTGTGTGAATGCCTCTGTTCTTCTGAATGTGGCATTGTTTTTCTTTTGAATCTCTAAATAAATCTAATCTTTTTATTCAAGACAGCATGATCCTCAACATTTCTCAGTGGGCATCTTCTTGAAGGTCACATTGGCTTGTCTAACAAGACCAAATATATATACAAGGTTCAAAAAAGAGTGGGTGATATCTCAAGAATGGAGAGGCACAGAAATAAAGATAAAAACAATGCAGGAGAACAATGGCCTTTACATTTGGTAAATAAGATACATCTATATATATAATTGCCTAGAATACTACTTCCTGCAATTTGTGCCAACTGCCGTGGCTTTGTCCGGAGCTAATGTCCGGAGCTAATGTCCGGAGATAAGTGACGTCAACAGTGTCCAGTGTCTGATTGGTTGCCGCCTGCTGCGAGCGACCAATCAGAAACGTGCCGTACTGTGACACACTCCGCCCGCCATTTTGGTGTGATTTTTGAATTTTTACCTCACAGCAAGTTTCTACTGCGTGGAGGCGGGCCCAGTGACGTTGCTCTTCAAGCTCCTGCCGAATTTCAAGTATATATGGATTCTAGACTCCCGATAATTGCCTAGAATACTACTTCCTGCAATTTGTGCCAACTTCCGTGGCTTTGTCCGGAGCTAATGTCCGGAGATAAGTGACGTCAACAGTGTCCAGTGTCTGATTGGTTGCCGCCTGCTGCGAGCGACCAATCAGAAACGTGCCGTACTGTGACACACTCCGCCCGCCATTTTGGTGTGATTTTTGAATTTTTACCTCACAGCAAGTTTCTACTGCGTGGAGGCGGGCCCAGTGACGGTGCTCTTCAAGCTCCTGCCGAATTTCAAGTATATATGGATTCTAGACTCCCGATTCTTTAGAATCGGGCTGCCATCTAGTACCATATATTTTTTATGGCAAGTTACAGGTCCTTTTTGAAATACTGATAAACACTTTACAGCAGCTAAGGCTGTTTCCACTTCTTGGTTGGAGGCTCCATTAGGAGCCTGTATCATAATTTTTTTTTTTTTTTTTATAAATTGCAAAATTCCAGACTCAAGAATCCCGACTTTACCTGTTGCAACCAGGAGTTGGAATTTGTCCAACATTGCTGTTATTTTCATTGTACTGCACCCATGATGGAACAGAACAAAATAAATAAGCAAGGCATACAGTAGTGGCCAAAAGTATTGACACCCTTGCAATTCTGTCAGATAATACTCATTTTCTTCCTGAAAATGATTGCAAACACAAATTATTTGGTATTATCTTCATTTCATTTGTCTTAAATGAAAAAACATGAAAAGAATTGTCCTAAAGCCAAATTGGATATAATTCCACACCAAACATAAAAAAGGAGGTGAACAAAAGTATTGGCACTGTTCGAAAAATCATGTGATGCTTCTCTAATTTATGTAATTAACAGCACCTGTAACTTACCTGTGGCACCTAACAGGTGTTTGCAATAACTAAATCACACTTGCAGCCAGTTGACATAGATTAACCCCTTCATGACCCAGCCTATTTTGACCTTAATGACCTGGCCGTTTTTTGCTATTCTGACCAGTGTCCCTTTATGAGGTAATAACTCGGGAACACTTCAACGGATCGTAACGTTTCTGAGATTGTTTTTTTGTGACATATTGAGCTTCATGTTAGTGGTAAATTTAGGTTAATAATTTTTGCGTTTATTTGTGAAAAAAATGGAAATTTAACTACATTTTTGAAAATCTCGCAATTTTCAAATTTTGAATTTTTATTCTCTTAACCCCTTCCCGACCTGTGACACAGCGTATGCATCATGAAAGTCGGTGCCAATCCGACCTGTGACGCATATGCTGTGTCACAGAAAGATCGCGTCCCTGCAGGCCGGGTGAAAGGGTTAACTCCAATTTCACCCGGCCTGCAGGGACAGGGGGAGTGGTAGTTTAGCCCAGGGGGGGTGGCTTCACCCCCCCCCCCCCCCCCCGTGGCTATGATCGCTCTGATTGTCTGTTGAAAGTGAAACTGCCAATCAGAGCGATTTGTAATATTTCACCTAAAAAACTGGTGAAATATTACAATCCAGCCATGGCCGGTGCTGCAATATCATCGGCCATGGCTGGAAACACTTATGTGCACCCACCCCACCCCACCGATCGCCCCCCTAGCCCCCCGATCTGTGGTCCGCTCCCCTCCGTCCTGTGCTCCGCTCCCCCGTCCTCCTGTCCGCTCCCCCCGTGCTCCAATCACACCCCCCGTGCTCCAATCAAACCCCCCCGCACTCCGATCACCCCCCCGCACAGCGATTCCCCCCCCTGTGCTCCGATCCACCCCCCTGCACAGCGATCCCCCACCCCGTGCTCCAATCCACCCCCCCGTGTTCCGATCCACCCCCCCATGCTCCGATCCACCCCCGTGCCCTGATCTCCCCCCCCCCCCCCCCTTATACTTACCTCCCGGGATCCGTCCGTCTTCTTTCCTGGGCGCCGCCATCTTCCAAAATGGCGGGCGCATGTGCAGTGCGCCCGCCGAATCTGCCGGCCGGCAGATTCGTTCCAAAGTGAGTTTTGATCACTGAGATAGGTTATATCTCAGTGATCAAAATAAAAAAAAAATAGTAAATGACCCCCCCCCCCCCTTTGTCACCCCCATAGGTAGGGACAATAAAAAAATAAAGAATTTTTTTTTTTTTTACACTAAGGTTGGAATAGGGGTAGGGGTAGGGTTAGGGGTACGATTAGGGCTAGGGTTAGGGCTAGGGTTAGGGTTTCGTTATGTGCACACGTATTCTGTTCCTCTGCGGATTTTTCCTCTGCGGATTTGATAAATCCGCAGTGCTAAACCGCTGTGGATTTATCGCGGATTTACCGAGGTTTTTCTGCGCATTTCACTGCGGTTTTACAACTGCGATTTTCTATTGGAGCAGTTGTAAAACCGCTGCGGAATCCGCAGAAAGAAGTGACATGCTGTGGAATGTAAACCGCTGCGTTTCCGTGCAGTTTTTCCGCAGCATGTGCACAGCGATTTTTGTTTCCCATAGGTTTACATTGAACTGTAAACTCATGGGAAACTGCTGTGGATCTGCAGCGTTTTCCGCAGCGTGTGCACATACCTTTAGAATTAGGCTATGTGCACACGGTGCAGATTTTGCTGCGGATCTGCAGCGGATTGGCCGCTGCGGATTCGCAGCAGTGTTCCATCAGGTTTGCAGTTCCATGTAAACATATGGAAAACCAAATCCGCTGTGCCCATGGTGCGGAAAATACCACGCGGAAATGCTGCGTTGTATTTTCCGCAGCATGTCAATTCTTTGTGCGGATTCCGCGGCGTTTTACACCTGTTCCTCAATAGGAATCCACAGGTGAAATCCGCACAAAAAACACTGGAAATCCACGGTAAATCCGCAGGTAAAACGCAGTGCCCTTTACCCGCGGATTTTTCAAAAATGATGCAGAAAAATCTCACACGAAACCGCAACGTGGGCACATAGCCTTAGGGTTAGGGTTGGAATTAGGGTTGTGGTTCGGGGTGTGATTAGGGTTATGGCTACAGTTGGGATTAGGGTTAGGGGTGTGTTGGGGTTAGTGTTGGAGGTAGAATTGAGGGGTTTCCACTGTTTAGGCACATCATGGGTCTCCAAACGCAACATGGCGCCACCATTGATTCCAGCCAATCTTGTATTCATAAAGTCAAATGGTGCTCCCTCAATTCCGAGCCCCGACGTGCGCCCAAACAGTGGTTTACCCCCACATATGGGGTACCAGCATACTCAGGACAAACTGCGCAACAATTACTGGGGTCCAATTTCTCCTGTTACCCTTGTGAAAATAAAAAAATGCTTGCTAAAACATCATTTTTGAGGAAAGAAAAATTATTTTTTATTTTCAAGGCTCTGCGTTGTAAACGTCTGTGAAACACTTGGGAGTTCAAAGTGCTCACCACATATCTAGATAAGTTCCTTGCGGGGTCTAGTTTCCAAAATGGGGTCACTTGTGGGGGGTTTCTACTGTTTAGGCACATCAGGGGCTCTGCAAATGCAACGTGACGTCCGCAGACCGTTCCATCAAAGTCTGCATTTCAAAAGTCACTACTTCCATTCTGAGCCCCGACGTGTGCCCAAACAGTGGTTTACCCCCACACATGGGGTATCAGCGTACTCAGGAGAAACTGGACAACAACTTTTGTGGTCCAATTTCTCCTGTAACCCTTGGGAAAATAAAAAATTCTGGGCTAAATAATTATTTTTGAGGAAAGAAAACGTATTTATTATTTTCACGGCTCTGTGTTATAAACTTCTGTAAAGCACTTGGGGGTTCAAAGTGCTCACCTCACATCTAGATAAGTTCCGTTCGGGGTCTAGTTTCCAAAATGGGGTCACTTGTGGGGGGTTTCTACTGTTTAGCCACATCAGGGGCTCTGCAAACGCAACGTGACGCCCGCAGAGCATTCCTTCAAAGTCTGCATTTCAAAACGTCACTACTTCACTTCCGAGCCCCAGCATGTGCCTAAACAGTGGTTTACCCCCACATATGGGGTATCAGCGTACTCAGGAGAAACAAATTTCTCCTGTTACCCTTGGAAAAATAAAAAAAAGCGGGCTAAAAAATCATTTTTGAGAAAAGAATTTTTTTTTTTAATTTTCATGGCTCTGCGTTATAAACTTCTGTGAAGCACTTGAGGGTTCAAAGTGCTCACCACACATCTAGATTAGTTCCTTTGGGGGTCTAGTTTCCAAAATGGGGTCATTTGTGGGGGATCTCCAATGTTTAGAAAGTATAATATCTGATAATCCAAATTAGTATTAAACCAAGAAAAACAAAGAAAACTAATCTATCCAATAAACTTTATTAAACAAAATAAGGATAAAAGACTGACACAACACCCAGACCCCTCTAAATGGGGGTGGGTCAATTAAAAAACCTGGCCCAAAAAGATTATAAAGGGCAAAGGGTGGGAGGGACAACTGGGCCGATAGCAAAAACCCTACACGTCCCTACAAATATTCCCTGCCTGTCTGCGGAGGTTGGCACCCTCTTGGACGCAATATGGCGCCCCCGCTCACCGTCGACTCACCCTTAAGGCCCTATAAGTCCCTCTACATGTATAAAGATACTATACCACAAACAACACCCAATACATGGCCTAACCAAACTCGGGACCAAAAAAAGAGAAAAAACACCAGGTAGTGATTCACCAGTAAAGACAAACGGTCTGACCGTACCAATCCCTAATGCTAAAGTATAACGCCTGAAACTAAGGCTAATACACCCGAAGGAGTCCCTAACCGAGTCTCCCTACCTGTCAGCGGAGGTTGGCACCCTCTTGAACGCAAATGGCGCCCCCGCTCCTCGGCGGCTGCCCCTATTAACCCTGGCTGAATCCCTAAAAGAAGATATATCGGGATACTAAATACGGGTGGTGCCTTAGGGGCTATACTAGTGACCCAGATAAATAGGTCCCTATAGCTCGGTCAGACCCTAAAGATAAAGCAAATAGCAACAATACTTAAACCAATGCTTGCACAGCAATAGGAAAGATGTATATAACAGCTTAACGAATACAACTATATTATGATCACAGTTGGTAAAGTACTCGTATGCAAATACAATGGTTGCGGGGAAAAAAAAAAAAAAAAACACACAACTGGTGAAAAACATATAAACTTAAAAGGCCTGAAACACTTATCTGTGTTCAGGTCTCGCCTCTACGCGTTTCCCCCCCATGATGTGGTTCCTCAGGAGGCATATGGGAAAAAGAGATACTGTGTGAATAGATCACATCAGAGATACATGTTGTGCCTGGTTGCAGGTAAAGCACTTGGGGGTTCAAAGTGCTCACCTCACATCTAGATAAGTTCCGTTCGGGGTCTAGTTTCCAAAATGGGGTCACTTGTGGGGGGTTTCTACTGTTTAGCCACATCAGGGGCTCTGCAAACGCAACGTGACGCCCGCAGAGCATTCCTTCAAAGTCTGCATTTCAAAACGTCACTACTTCACTTCCGAGCCCCAGCATGTGCCTAAACAGTGGTTTACCCCCACATATGGGGTATCCGCGTACTCAGGAGAAACAAATTTCTCCTGTTACCCTTGGAAAAATAAAAAAAAGCGGGCTAAAAAATCATTTTTGAGAAAAGAATTTTTTTTTTTAATTTTCATGGCTCTGCGTTATAAACTTCTGTGAAGCACTTGAGGGTTCAAAGTGCTCACCACACATCTAGATTAGTTCCTTTGGGGGTCTAGTTTCCAAAATGGGGTCATTTGTGGGGGATCTCCAATGTTTAGGCACACAGGGGCTCTCCAAACGCGACATGGTGTCCGCTAATGATTGGAGCTAATTTTCCATTTAAAAAGCCAAATGGCGTGCCTTCCCTTCTGAGCCCTGCCGTGCGCCCAAACAGTGGTTTACCCCCACATATGGGGTATCTGCGTACTCAGGACAAACTGGACAACAACATTTGTGGTCCAATTTCTCCTATTACCAATGGCAAAATAGGAAATTCCAGGCTAAAAAATCATTTTTGCGAAAAGAAAAATTATTTTTTATTTTCATGGCTCTGCATTATAAACTTCTGTGAAGCACCTGGGGGTTTAAAGTGCTCAGTATGCATCTAGATAAGTTCCTTGGGGGGTCTAGTTTCCAAAATGGGGTCACTTGTGGGGGAGCTCCAATGCATAGGCACACAGGGGCTCTCCAAACGCGACATGGTGTCCGCTAACAATTGGAGCTAATTTTCCATTCAAAAAGTCAAAAGGCGTGCCTTCCCTTCCGAGCCCTGCCGTGTGCCCAAACAGTGGTTTACCTCCACATGTGAGGTATCAATGTACTCAGGAGAAATTGCCCAACAAATTTTAGGATCCATTTTATCCTGTTGTCCATGTGAAAATGAAAAAATTGAGGCTAAAAGAATTTTTTTGTGAAAAAAAAGTACTTTTTCATTTTTACGGATCAATTTGTGAAGCACCTGGGGGTTTAAAGGGCTCACTATGCATGTAGATAAGTTCCTTGGGGGGTCTAGTTTCCAAAATGGGGTCACTTGTGGGGGAGCTCCAATTTTTAGGCACACGGGGGCTCTCCAAACGTGACATGGTGTCCGCTAAAGAGTGCAGCCAATTTTTCATTCAAAAAGTCAAATGGCACTCCTTCCCTTCCAAGCCCTGCCGTGCGCCCAAACAGTGGTTTACCCCCACATATGAGTTATCAGCGTACTCAGGACAAATTGGACAACAAGGTTCGTGGTTCATTTTCTCCTTTTACCATTGGGAAAATAAAAAAATTGTTGCTGAAAAATAATTTTTGTGACTAAAAAGTTAAATGTTCATTTTTTCCTTCCATGTTGCTTCTGCTGCTGTGAAGCATCTGAAGGGTTAATAAACTTCTTGAATGTGGTTTTGTGCAGCTTGAGGGGTGCAGTTTTTAGAATGGTGTCACTTTTGGGTATTTTCAGCCATATAGACCCCTCAAACTGACTTCAAATGTGAGGTGGTCCCTAAAAAAAATGGTTTTGTAAATTTCGTTGTAAAAATGAGAAATCGCTGGTCAAATTTTAACCCTTATAACTTCCTAGCAAAAAAAAATTTTGTTTCCAAAATTGTGCTGATGTAAAGTATACATGTGGGAAATGTTATTTATTAACTATTTTGTGTCACATAACTCTCTGGTTTAACAGAATAAAAATTCAAAATGTGAAAATTGCGAAATTTTTAAAATTTTTGCCAAATTTCCGTTTTTATCACAAATAAACACAGAATTTATTGACCTAAATTTACCACTATCATGAAGCCCAATATGTCACGAAAAAACAATCTCAGAACCGCTAGGATCCATTGAAGCGTTCCTGAGTTATTACCTCATAAAGGGACACTGGTCAGAATTGCAAAAAACGGCAAGGTCTTTAAGGTCAAAATAGGCTGGGTCATGAAGGGGTTAAACCAGAGAGTTATGTGACACAAAATAGTTAATGAATAACATTTCCCACATGTCTACTTCACATCAGCACAATTTTGGAAAAAAAAATATTTTTTTTGCTAGGAAGTTATAAGGGTTAAAATTTGACCAGCGATTTCTCATTTTTACGACGAAATTTACGAAACCATTTTTTTTAGGGACCACCTCACATTTGAAGTCAGTTTGAGGGGTCTGTATGGCTGAAAATACCCCAAAGTGACACTATTCTAAAAACTGCACCCCTCAAGGTACTCAAAACCACATTCAAGAAGTTTATTAACCCTTCAGGTACTTCACAGCAGCAAAAGCAACATGGAAGGAAAAAATGAACATTTAACTTTTTAGTCACAAAAATGATGTTTTAGCAACAATTTTTTTATTTTCCCAAGGGTAAAAAGAGAAACTGGACCCCAAACTTTATTGTACAAATTGTCCTGAGTACGCCGATACCTCATATGTGGGGGGGGGAACCACTGTCTGGGCGCACGACAGGGCTCTGAAGGGGAGCACCATTTGACTTTTTCAATGAAAAATTGGCTCCAATCTTTAGCGGACACCATGTCACGTTTGGAGAGCCCCTGTGTGCCTAAACATTGGAACTCCCCCACATGTGACCGCATTTTGGAAACTAGGCCCCCGAAGGAAATTATCTAGATGCATAGTGAGCACTTTGAACCCCCAGGTGCTTCACAAATTGATCCTTAAAAATGAAAAAGTACTTTTTTTTTCACACAAAATTTATTTTAGCCTCAATTTTTTCATTTTCACATGGGCAACAGGATAAAATGGATCCTAAAATTTATTGGGCAATTTCTCCTGAGTACACTGATACCTCACATGTGGGGGTAAACAACTGTTTGGGCACGCGGCAGGGCTCAGAAGGGAAGGAGTGCCATTTGACTTTTTGAATGAAAAATTAGCTCCAATCGTTAGCGGTCACCATGTCGCGTTTGGAGAGCCCCTGTGTGCCTACACATTGGAGATCCCCCATATGTGACCCCATTTTGGAAACTAGACCTCCCATGGAACTAATATAGATGTGCGGTGACCACTTTAAACCCCCAAGTGCTTCATAGAAGTTCATAACGCAGAGCCATGAAAATAATCATTTTTCTTTCCTCAAAAATTATTTTTTAGCCTGCAATTTTTTATTTTCACAAGGGTAACAGGAGAAATTGGACCCCAATAGTTGTTGCCCAGTTTGTCCTGAGTACGCTGATGCCCCATATGTGGGGGGGAACCACTGTTTGGGCACACGTCAGGGCTCAGAAGGGAAGTAGTGACTTTTGAAATGCAGACTTTGATGGAATGGTCTGTGGGCGTCACGTTGCGTTTGCAGAGCCCCTGATGTGCCTAAACAGCAGAAACCCCCCAAAAGTGACCCCATTTTGCAAACTAGACCCCCCAAGGAACTTATCTAGATGTGTGGTGAGCACTTTCAACCCCAAAGTGCTTCACAGAAGTTTATAACGCAGAGCCGTGAAAATAAAAAACAATTTTTCTTTCCTCAAAAATGACGTTTTAGCAAGCCATTTTTTATTTTCGCAAGGGTAACAGGAGAAATTGGACCCCAATAGTTGTTGCCCAGTTTGTCCTGAGTACGCTAATACCCCATATGTGGAGGTAAACCACTGTTTGGGCGCACGTCGGGGCTCGGAAGGGAGGGAGCACCATTTGACTTTTTGAACACAAGATTGGCTGGAATCAATGGTGGCGCCATGTCGCGTTTGGAGACCCCTGATGTGCCTAAACAGTGGAAACCCCTCAATTCTACCTCCAACACTAACCCCAATACACCCCCTAACCCTTATCCCAACTGTAGCCATAACCCTAATCACAACCCTAATCCCAACACACCCCTAACCACAACCCTAACCCCAACACACCCGTATACCTAATCCCAACCCTAACCCTAATCCTAACCCTAATCCCAACCCTAACCACAACTTTAACCCCAACACACCCCTAACCCTATCCATAACCCTAACCACAAGCCTAATCTTAACCCCATTTCCAACCCTAGCCCTAATTCCAACCCTAACCCTAAGGCTATGTGCCCACGTTGTGGATTCGTGTGAGATTTTTCCGCACGATTTTTGAAAAATCCGCAGGTAAAAGGCACTGCGTTTTACCTGCGGATTTACAGCAGATTTCCAGTGTTTTTTTTGTGCAGATTTCACCTGTGGATTCCTATTGAGGAACAGGTGTAAAACGCTGCGGAATCTGCACAAAATTGACATGCTGCGGAAAATACAACGCAGCGTTTCCGCACAGTATTTTCCGCACCATGGGCACAGCGGATTTGGTTTTCCATAGGTTTACATGGTACTGTAAACCTGATGGAAAACTGCTACAAATTTGCAGCGGTTAATCCGCTGCGGATCTGCGGCCAATCCATTGCGTGTGCACATACCCTAACCCTAGCCTTAACCCTAACCCTAGTTCTAACCCTAACCCTAGTGGAAAAAAATATATATACAGTGGGGCAAAAAAGTATTTAGTCAGTCAGCAATAGTGCAAGTTCCACCACTTAAAAAGATGAGAGGCGTCTGTAATTTACATCATAGGTAGACCTCAACTATGGGAGACAAACTGAGAAAAAAAAATCCAGAAAATCACATTGTCTGTTTTTTTAACATTTTATTTGCATATTATGGTGGAAAATAAGTATTTGGTCAGAAACAAAATTTCATCTCAATACTTTGTAATATATCCTTTGTTGGCAATGACAGAGGTCAAACGTTTTCTGTAAGTCTTCACAAGGTTGCCATACACTGTTGTTGGTATGTTGGCCAATTCCTCCATGCAGATCTCCTCTAGAGCAGTGATGTTTTTGGCTTTTCGCTTGGCAACATGGACTTTCAACTCCCTCCAAAGGTTTTCTATAGGGTTGAGATCTGGAGACTGGCTAGGCCACTCCAGGACCTTGAAATGCTTCTTACGAAGCCACTCCTTCGTTGCCCTGGCAGTGTGCTTTGGATCATTGTCATGTTGAAAGACCCAGCCACGTTTCATCTTCAATGCCCTTGCTGATGGAAGGAGGTTTGCACTCAAAATCTCACGATACATGGCCCCATTCATTCTTTCGTGTACCCGGATCAGTTGTCCTGGCCCCTTTGCAGAGAAACAGCCCCAAAGCATGATGTTTCCACCACCATGCTTTACAGTAGGTATGGTGTTTGATGGATGCAACTCAGTATTCTTTTTCCTCCAAACACGACAAGTTGTGTTTCTACCAAACAGTTCCAGTTTGGTTTCATCAGACCATAGGACATTCTCCCAAAACTCCTCTCCATCATCCAAATGCTCTCTAGCAAACTTCAGACGGGCCCGGACATGTACTGGCTTAAGCAGTGGGACACGTCTGGCACTGCAGGATCTGAGTCAATGGTGGCGTAGTGTGTTACTTATGGTAGGCCTTGTTACATTGGTCCCAGCTCTCTTCAGTTCATTCACTAGGTCCCCCCGCGTTGTTCTGGGATTTTTGCTCACCGTTCTTGTGATCATTCTGAACCCACGGGGTGGGATTTTGCGTGGAGCCCCAGATCGAGGGAGATTATCAGTGGTCTTGTATGTCTTCCATTTTCTAATTATTGCTCCCACTGTTGATTTCTTCACTCCAAGCTGGTTGGCTATTGCAGATTCAGTCTTTCCAGCCTGGTGCAGGGCTACAATTTTGTTTCTGGTGTCCTTTGACAGCTCTTTGGTCTTCACCATAGTGGAGTTTGGAGTCAGACTGTTTGAGGGTGTGCACAGGTGTCTTTTTATACTGATAACAAGTTTAAACAGGTGCCATTACTACAGATAATGAGTGGAGGAAAGAGGAGACTCTTAAAGAAGAAGTTACAGGTCTGTGAGAGCCAGAAATCTTGATTGTTTGTTTCTGACCAAATACTTATTTTCCACCATAATATGCAAATATAATGTTAAAAAAACAGACAATGGTTTTTTCTGGATTTTTTGTTCTCAGTTTGTCTCCCATAGTTGAGGTCTACCTATGATGTAAATTACAGACGCCTCTCATCTTTTTAATTGGTGGAACTTGCACTATTGCTGACTGACTAAATACTTTTTTGCCCCACTGTATATTTTCTTTTTTATTATTGTCCCTACCTATGGGGGTGATAAAGGAGGGGGTCATTTACTATTTTTTTTATTTTGATCACTGTGATAGGTTATATCACAGTGATCAAAATTATACCTGGAACGAATCTGCTGGCCGGCAGATTCGGCGGGTGCACTGCGCATGCGCCCGCCATTTTGGAAGATGGCGGCACCCATGGAGAAGACGGACAGACACCGGGAGGCTCGGTAAGTATGAGGGGGGGGAGATAGGAGCATGGGGCGGATCGGAGGACGGGGGCTGGCATCGGAGCACGGGGGGAGCGGGCAGGAGGACGGGGGAGCAGACAGGATGACGGAGGGGAGCGGAGCACAGGACAGAGGTCTGTGGAGGAGATCGGTGGCGGTGGGGGGGCACATCAGGGTTTCCAGCCATGGCCGATGATATTGCAGCATCGGCCATGGCTGGATTGTAATATGTAACCAGTTTTTATAGGTAAAATATTACAAATCGCTTTGATTGGCTGTTGAAAGTGAAACTGCCAATCAGAGCGATCGTAGCCACGGGGGGGGGGGGGGGTGAAGCCAAACCCCCTGGACTGAAATACCACTCCCCCTGTCCCTGCAGATCTGCAGGGACGCGATCCCTCTATGACGCCACATAGGCGTCACGGGTCGGATTGGCACCGACTTTCATGACGCCTGCGTGGCGTCAAAGGTCGGGAAGGGGTTAAAGTTGACTCAACCTGTGTCCTTGTGTGCACCACATTGAGCATGGAGAACAGAAAGAAGACCAAAGAACTGTCTGAGGACTTGAGAAACCAAATTGTGAGGAAGCATCAGCAATCTCAAGGCTACAAGTCCATCTCCAAAGACCTGAATGTTGCTGTGTCTACCGTGCACAGTGTCATCAAGAAGTTTAAAGCCCATGGCACTGTGGTTAACCTCCCTAGATGTGGACGGAAAAGAAAAATTGACAAGAGATTTCAACGCAAGATTGTGCGGATGTTGGATAAAGAACCTCGACTAACATCCAAACAAGTTCACGCTGCCCTGCAGTCCGAGGGTACAACAGTGTCAACCCGAACTATCAGTCGGTGTCTGAATGAAAAGGGACTGTATGGTAGGAGACCCAGCAAGACCCCACTTCTTCCCCCGAGACATAAAAAAGCCAGGCTGGAGTTTGCCAAAACTTACCTGAAAAAGCCTAAAACGTTTTGGAAGAATGTTCTCTGGTCAGATGAGACAAAAGTAGAGCTTTTTGGGCAAAGGCATCAACATAGAGTTTACAGGAGAAAAAAAGAGGCATTCAAAGAAAAGAACACGGTCCCTACAGTCAAACATGGCAGAGGTTACCTGATGTTTTGGGGTTGCTTTGCTGCCTCCGGCACTGGACTGCTTGACCATGTGCATGGCATATGAAGTCTGAAGACTACCAACAACTTTTGCAGCATAATGTAGGGCCCAGTGTGAGAAAGCTGGGTCTCCCTCAGAGGTCATGGGTCTTCTAGCAGGACAATGACCCAAAACACACTTCAAAAAGCACTAGAAAATGGTTTGAGAGAAAGCACTGGTGACTTCTAAGGTGGCCAGCAATGAGTCCAGACCTGAATCCCATAGAACACCTGTGGAGTGATCTAAAAATGGCATTTTGGAGAAGGCACCCTTCAAATATCAGGGACCTGGAGCAGTTTGCCAAAGAAGAATGGTCTAAAATTCCAGCAGAGCATTGTAAGAAGCTCATTGATGGTTACCGGAAGCGGTTGGTCGCAGTTATTTTGGCTAAAGGTTGTGCAACCAAGCATTAGGCTGAGGGTGCCAATACTTTTGTCTGGCTCATTTTTGGAGTTTTGTGTGAAATGATCAATGTTTTGCTTTTAGCTTCATTCTCTTTTGTGTTTTTTTCATTTAAGACAAATGAAGATAATACCAAATAATTTGTGTTTGCCATCATTTTCAGGAAGAAACTGAGTATTATCTGACAGAATTGCAGGGGTGTCAATACATTTGGCCATGACTGTATGTGAACAGAGCCATATGATGCAAAACTATTGTAGCTATACTTCCCCTATAAGTTTAGCTTTTAGTAACCTATGAGCAGTTAGTCTGTCTACCCATACATATGTTATTTACAGTTTTTTGTAGAAGACTTCACTTCCAGAGACTGTATTACAAGAGCGTTAAACCCCCCTTTCAGATATAGACCAACGTTGGCCAACTCCCACCCAATCCCAGCTATCGACAGCTTTGGCCAATAATCTAATATGTATGGTGTCACTAGACAGATGATTGACATGGGGAAGTAAGGATCCAGCATGTCAAATTTCGGACTGCCAAAGCTTTTCTTCTACCTGAGGTGAGCTGCTGCCAGTCATCTCTCATAGGGAACACGAGTGCTTGGCGGAGATAGTGTTCCTGTGTATGGAAGTGACAGCTGTGATATCTTGTGGCCAAACGATTGACCAAACAATGAAGAGGCTTTATGCTGATACTTCAAAGAAAAGCTCATTCATAAGATGCAATTAATAGAAAACCGAGGGTTCTTGCCTCCTACACACTGGATCAAGTAAGAATTCTTAATTTTTTCAAACTTATTGGATTTTAGACGCAACAGATTATGACTTTTTTGATAGCATCCATCATGGATGTCAGCCAAACGGTGGTTTGGTCAATCGCTCTACCATCAGCAATTTCTCACAACTTCCTCTGCACAGTAACACTCCTTGATTAAACTTGCTGAGAAGCTCCTCCGACAGAGGCTTATCTCCAGGATAACAGAATGATCAGCTGTCTGAAATTGGGAAGCCCCCATACACATTAGACATTCGGCTGACGTTAGGCTAATGAGTATCTGGGGGCCTTATAATGGCACATGGTATGTTTGGAGTTCTGTTACAAATTACATATTATAGGAGCTTTAAATCACAAAACAATTTGTGTATATTTATACCATTGCTTTTTTTGCAGACAAACCAAAACTAAGCATTACTACAAACCTAACCAAAAAAGAGAAATAAAGCAATATACGTAAGGGCAAGGTGCTGGTAAAAACTGAATGCAGTTGTGCCTCAGATGCTTGCTTTTCTGAAGGGAAACAGCAATGGCGCTGTATGTAGCCTTAGGGCTCGTTAAGACAAGCATGTTATACAGACGTGTGCTGTCCTTGCCCACCACGGAGCGCACAGTGTGAGCACATGTGCCCATTATAGCCAGTGTACCAGTGCACATGGCCGATTTTTCACACAAACCAACAGCCTGCGTGGAAAAAAATCTGTGTGCACTATTGTAGCCTAATTTATAGACCAATCTAGTGTTTGTACTGTAAATGGCAGGCAGCTCCTTCACTCATCCGCCATGCAGACGACCACACATTGCTGCACACGGAGCCAGATGCTTCCACAATCTGCAGACATGACTGACTGCAGACTTGTTAATCCTCACATCTCACGCACTGCATGCTGTTAGAATTCTCCGGTGTTAGTGCCAGGAACGTTCGTCATGTGACCATAATTAGGCAATATACTCTCGGTCACAATCGAACTAGATGGGCCTCATGGGACTGGAAACATTCTAGTCGGCTTATGACCAGGAGTCTGCATATCACACATTTGTGGTCCTTGCTTTACTACATTTTTCTGCTGGATTTTCTAGTAATACATGCATACATACTTAGAGGTTTACCCCCGCTGATCAGCTGTCATGCGCTGCCAAGTACTTCCAGCAAGCGGCCACCAAACACTGATAATAGCTGATCGGCGGGGGTGCTGAGTGTCGGACCCTGACCCACCAAACATTGATGACCTATCCAAAGGACAGGGCATCAATGTACTGGACAACCTCTTTAAATACTAAAAATTCAGTGAAGAAATGGATTGGGAAAAATTCTAAAATAAAAGTGCTCCTATCCAGACCGGCAGCACATAGCTTTCTGCAGTGAACCTTCGTTAAAACACAAACAATGAATACTTTTTCTACACCTACGCCTTCTTCCTGCTCTCAGCTGAAGGAAGCTCGCCGCTCCAATCTGACAGCAGTGATTTTGAGCTTCGGCCAATATGAGAACAATGTATGTGGCACTCGACTTGCTTTCAGCCACATCAGACTGTACACAGTACAGAACCAGTCTTCTATTTAGGGTGAAGCAGCGGTCAGTAACCTTCACACCCAAGATGCTGAAAACGTGAGTCTTCTGCGCAACCAGTGTTGTTTTTTTCCCCTTTTGTATAATTAAGGACTAGTTTTTCTATGCTGTATATTTGTCCTCCCTTCTGGATAACTAAAACACATTACACTTTTAAGCATTTCTTTAATTTGATCCATTTTCCTATTGCTCCATTAGTCTTATTTATCACTGGTGTTCTTCCGGTAGCAGGTTACTACCTTTGCAGCAGTTTTGCATTGATGTAATTTTTCTTTAGGATGCTTTTCTGCTTTACTTAGTTTGACTTTTGCATTATGACATTTTAATTGTCAAAAATATTTTTTTTTTACTAATTATCATGGTTATGTTTTTATTCTAACTGGGAACAGATGTATTGAGTTTGTATGTTAATATTCTCTTTATCACGATTCCATCTGCGTAGTTCAGTTTTTGCTCAAAGTAACGCTTAATCGTATCTTCAGCTATTGCTGTTAAAGTAAGAATATCTCATTTCTAGACGCCCAATGATCGGGAATAAGAGAGGGAGCCATTGAAGGAGGAGAGAGCAGAGAATGAGGATTTCTGTGAAGATGGTGTCTATCTATAGCATAATAATTGATTCACAGATTGGTATATTACTGGAATAATATTTTCTATCCGAATACCTTATGTCAGATGTGGCGATCTGTGATTACTGGGGACTGGGTGTCCTAACTCCAGTTAATAATGTAAAGACTCCGATAATAGGTTTTATATTTTAATAGAAGTTGTAATTATTATTTTTAGACCTCTAAGCTCCATTAGTTTAATCACAAAATGTAATTTTATAAATACTTGTCATTCATTCTCACTTTTTTCCAAAATGAACACGTCAATCTTTTCAGAAAGGAATAGTATTATAATTCCCATTTCCTTTATCGAATGAAAAAAAAAGCGATGCTCATGATTATACCGGTAACAGACTGCAAGTCTTCATTCTAAGATGTCAGTCATTTCAAGGCGTTTATGATGTAGCCATTTGTTGCCAGTCGAAGTGTCACAAAATTTGTGTGGGTTTCCTTCCGGTTCTCCGGTTTCCTCCCATACTTCAAAGACCTACTGAAAGGGAATCTAGATTGTGAGCCCCAATGGGGACAGTGGGAACTATCACTATTACATAAGGTAAGCATTATCACTATGTCTGTACTATATACAGTAAGTCCTCAAACAACCTATTATACTGTGATCTTAATCCCTGCTTCACTGCAGAGAATGGCACCCTAAAATAAACGGCAAAAGCCCTGTGTGATAGTTATTTGTTACTGACATTTTCTGACTGGGGGAATACTGATAATTACTTATGTTTAGTGATAGAAGAGTACGATATCACATTGATCGGGCTGCATTGCGGTAAATGAGAAATCTTTTGTTATCTAAAATGGTTCTTTATTGGGCCAACATGTTGCATCTTTTCTCAAGGTAAAAATTATATATATATTTTTTTTACCTCCATGAAGGCACCAAAACGTGTTGGAACAATAAAGAACCAATATGGAACACAAAAGACTAGTGATGAGAGAATATACGCGTAACTCGAGATTTCCCGAGCACGCTCGGGGGTCCTCCGAGTATTTTTTAGTGCTTGGAGATTTAGTTTTCCTTGCAGCAGCTGAATGATTTACATCTATTAGACAGCTTGATTACATGTGGGGATTCCCTAGCAACCAGGCAACCCCCACATTTACTTATGCTGGCTAACAGATGTAAATCATTCAGCTGCGGCGCTGAAAACTAAATCTCCGAGCACTAAAAAATACTCGGAGGTCACCCGAGCATGCTCGGAAAATCTCGAGTAATGAGTATATTCGCTCATCACTACAAAAGGCTTCTCATTTACCCCAATGCAACATGATATTGTTGTCTTCTATCATTATTCATCTGGAAGAAGTTTTTCTCGACCAGCCACCGGGCTAGAGCAACAGCAGGTACACACATCGACTGGTGTTGTGCCTTTACACAACACCGCCACTTGAGTGCATACTCCAACATTTCACTGTCCTTACCAGGCGACACTGCTCTGTGTTTCGTCCCCCAGTTTGTTCTTCATGTATGTTTAGTGAGCTCTGATGGTTTCCCAAGTCCCTTCCTGTTATGTTGACTTTGTGATCCTCCATTGTAAGGAACCTATATATGTACTATTATGATATTACTAGATGGTGGCCTGATTCTAGCGCATCGGGTATTCTAGAATATGCATGCCCACGTAGTATATTGCACAGCCCACGTAGTATATTGCACAGCCCACGTAGTATATTGCCCAGCCACGTAGTATATTGCCCAGTCACATAGTATATTGCATAGCCCACGTAGTATATTGCCCAGCCACGTAGTATATTGTCCAGTCACGTAGAATATTTCATAGCCCACGTAGTATATTGCCCAGCCACGTAGGTATATTGCCCAACCATGTAGTATATTGTCCAGTCACGTACTATATTGCACAGCCCACATAGTATATTGCCCAGTCACGTAGTATATTGCCCAGTCACGTAGTATATTGCCCAGTCACGTAGTATATTGCCCAGTCATGTAGTATATTGCCCAGCCCACATAGTATATTGCACAGCCCGCGTATTATTATAGCCATATGGCCATCATATCCCTGTTAAACAAAAAAAATTAAAATAAAAAATAGTTATATACTCACCCTCCGTTGGCCCCTGAATCCAGGAAGCGTTTACCGACGCTCCTCGCGCGCTCTGGTCTCAAGAGTGCATTGCGGTCTCGCGAGATGATGACGTAGCGGTCTTGCGAGACCGCTATGTCATCATCTCACAAGATCGCAATGCATGGACTGGTCACCGGAGCGTTGCGAGGAGCGGGAAAGGCGCCGGAAGGTGAGTATATGATGATTTTATATTTTTTTTATTATTTTTAACATTAAATCTTTTTACTATTGATGCTGCATAGACAGCATCAATAGTAAAACAGTTGGTCACACAGGGTTAATAGCAGCATTAATGCAGTGCGTTACACCGCGGCATAACGTGGTCCATTAGCGCTGCCATTAACCCTGTGTGAGCGCTGACTGGAGGGGAGTATAGAGCGGGCACTCACTGCGGGGAGGAAGGAGCGGCCATGTTGCCACCGGACTGCGCCCGTCGCTGATTGGTCGTGGGCGTTTTGCCACGACCAATCATCGACTTGGATTTCCATGACAGACAGAGGCCGCGACCAATGAATATCCGTGACAGAAAGACAGACAGAAAGACAGACGGAAGTGACCCTTGGACAATTATATAGTAGATCCCGGTCTTTTTTACTCCTTTGTCCGGTTGGACCATTATTAATTGGTCCCTTTTTAAGGCAGATCTAATAAATACTATGATTTTAAGAGCTGGATTATTCAGGGAATTTTTTGATTACTCTGGATACTTCCATTAACTAATTCTAGCTATCGTGATCTCTACATGAAAACAGGTGAAGACATGACCGACTTGAAGTTTCTCCTCTGCAAATTCCAAAAGAACAGCAAAGCTATCTTTGCTCTTTAGTTGGGAGTCCAGACCTAAAGCTTTCACAGTTCTGCGATGAATGTTTTTAGAATCTTCATTCAAAAAATCCTTCTACTTTACTTGATGATCTGCCTCTGAAATAGAAGTATCCGGAAGTGTAAATGTAATTTTGTCACTTATGATTTTGTTGATTTCATTTGCATAGGACATCAAGTGACAAAATGAAAAAAAAAAATCACTTCACAACACTAGCGATGTGACTTTTCAAACATCCCACGCACATGCGGCATCCTTTGTTTGGTTGTGACGGATAGTCACAATTCTTCTAATCCCTTTAATCATCTCTAGTACCAGCTCATGTAACTATATTAATCCCACATAAAAGATACTGCAAAAGATTTCCTTGGAAACCAGATCAACAAGTTTTTGTGTAATCAATCACGATTTGTACCTCTTACTAGCAGCGGTAGGGAAGCTAATGATGGCAGTCTTACTCATCATGTTGTGATTGAGCTGTCAATGTAGCTTCACACCTCCAGAACATGCCCCTCACAAAGCTTGCTACATTTCAGCCTCCTTGGCTCTTAGGTTCACAAATAGTTGCTTCAGTTTCTAGTTCCCTCTAGCCTGCAGCGCTGTATATTTAGGTCACAATAATGCTTAGATGTCGGCTTGTTTTTAGTGTTCTACTAAACTTAGAAGGCTGTCCACGCCACTTGTCAAAATTAGGACAGCGGATGACTGTTCACAAGATTTGTCCCTGCAAGTTTAGTCTACAAATGTGTGTTCTTATCAATAGATTCTATAACCTAGCGATTTACAATATTCATTGTCAGGGTATATTAGGTCTAAAATGCAACTAGATCATAAAGATACAAAAGGACTTGACAAGCACTAAATAAGTGGACTTGTAAGAAAGTATATCTATCCTGTGTTTATCTGCAAAGCCAATGTAATGTTTTTAAAACAACAAAGACCAGGTCATAAATGTCTGATCGATCGGTGTCCGACACTCATCATCCCCACCGATCAGCTGTTCTTGATGTTGGCCCCCTGCTGGGACTGCTGGATTGTGGAGATGCTCCATCTTCTGATAGTGGCAGCAGCAGGGTACTTTACATCCGCCTCCTATTGATATGAATAGGAGGCTGATGTGTAGTACCGTCACGGCCACTATCGGGAAACTGATCAGGTTCTCAATCCAATAGTTCCGCCCACCACCTGCCTTTCCCAAAAACTGCTGTTGATCAGCGGGGATGCTGGGTACTGGAAACCACCAATCAGACATTGATAATCTATCTTAAGGATAGGTCATCAATGAAAAAGTAGTGGACAACCTCTTTAATATGAACATATGCCATGGTTCAGTTCTGCAATGTTTGAGAGAACACATGGCTTAATAAATAGTACTGGCCTTGGATGAAAACTCTAGGCGCAGAAAGACGTCTGCTGGGTGGCTTCCTCTGGCTTCTCCCCATCCAGTTCAGTTTCAATGATGTTGAAATTAAGAATACCACTCTGTAATAATAGAGCTGTTATTCTGACTCCACATCTAGGCTGCAAGTGTGGGGCTCATTAGACACTGTTTCTAATGATGTCTGTATTAACCAGTACTCACACAAAGTCATTTCATCAGATAGCTTGACTTGAATGCAGAGACATGTATGAATATTTCAGAAGAAGGTTTATTTTCAGGCTGAATTCTTGAATTATACACAGTAGTATCTTCCACAGTTGCAGTAGATAAAAACACAATTCTGAACTAGAAATATACAGAGATCATCATCATCAGACGAAGATGGCTGACAAATCCTGACATAGGAGGGAGAAGGGAGGGGTTCCTTATATTAGTGCTGGACCACAGGGAGAGAGACAGGACAAACTTCTAAAATGGCAAATCTGTTTGCTCGGCAGTATAATACCAACAATACAATACTGTATGATTCCCAAGTTGTGGGACATGACAGCTGTCTTGATTTCTAGTTGTGGTGCTGGCAGCTTATATAGGTGACAGGCTACCTTTTAAAGAGGTTAACATTTTGTGCAAACAGTGCATATAAACCCTTCACTTTTTTTGGACCTGCAGCCCTGAGCACTTTAGGCTTCTTTCACATTTCCGTCGGTACTCTGCCGTCGCCAAGTGCCGGCGCGAAGTACCGACGGAAGTCTGTGAATTTGTGAGTGACATGAGCAGCGGACACAGTGTTTCAACGTGTCCGCTACCCATTGTAAAGTCCCATGGAGGAGGGGGTGGAGTTCCGTCCGCGCATGCGCAGTAAAAAATGCAGGACACAACGTACGAAAAAACGTTCCCTTGAATGTTTTTTCGATACGACGGCCCACCGTATACCGACGCATCCAGTGCACGACGTATGGAAAGTGTCCATACGTCGTGATGCGTCGGTAATACAAGTCTATGTGAAAAAAACGCATCCTGCGGGTCACTTTGCAGGATGCATTTTTTCCACAGAACGACGCATTGTGACGGTCTGCAAAAGACGGAAATGTGAAAGTAGCCTTATCCAGTGATCATACACTTCTTTTTATACTGCTATTACTGTGTCACTGTATAATTTTTCAGCTTTTGACAATACTGACACGCTCCTTTATTGCCCGGAGCAACGCTGTCAACATTTCATTCCATGACATTTATCACAGTACTGCTGTCTTTATTGGATGGTGCACTTTTTTATTCCACTTATGACGCTTCTTTTTTCACATGAGCCTTCTTTACTACTTCTGAACAATTGATGGGTTAATTATCTTTTACATAATGATATGCTTTTGTGTAGGTGTTGTGGGAAAACAAAATTGTAATCCCGCTATCAAAGAGATTAGTGTAAAGACTAATCAGACAGTGGATTTAACTTTTTCCTGTCTTTTCTTTAATAGCTTTTCAACATGTTGGTGTACAAATTCTAATGTTAATGTAACAATCCTCATTGGGTCATTAATATTGAGACTTTTGTTACGTGACTTAGCCAGCTTACAGGAATCACTTCCAGTTTTGATTTCTCATAGTTCGGCATTACAGTATACATCGAACAATTGGGAATACACAGATCCCTGACAGATTACTTTATTTAGGCTGTATTGTGTGTGTTGGTCTGGTAACAGAAAGTTATTTCATAATGACAAAGCATAATTTGCAATATTAAAGCTTGTATTCAGTGATTATTTTAGATTTGTTTTCCTTTTGTGGCTCTCCTTTCCAAACATAACATTGGCCCATGTGCACTGTTTTGCCGGATCTTTTTAGGCTTTGATTGTATCACTTGTTAGTTCACCGATAAAGTTGCCCATTTACAATAAATAAATGAATATGTTGTAGCCTGTTATATACAGCTGACTGGTTGGTATCAGGGTCCACACAACGCACTCTACACCCTCAAACGTAAGTTGATTCCTTCTTCTCATTTGGTTTGAGCAATCATTAAGGGTCGGTAACTGTATAAAGCCATCAAGACTTGCTGAAAGGCAACAGAAATAGGTTGTATATATTGTCTATGTAATAGAAGTACCATGCGTTATTTCCTGATCTCAGAAATTGTTGTCAGTATCCATTAACCAAAATAAACGCACCCACCTCTGAATGAGTCTCACATGGACCTCGTGGAACTAAGTGTTTCTTGGTTTTATGATACTTATAATGTACCTGTAGTGTACTGTATATCTTATACTTTGACAGGTGTTGTTGTAACTCGATAATGAATGTTATTAATCTTACTTGTCATTGGTCTTTATGATATAGCATGTTGCTCTATTTCTATATGTCTAACTACTCTATCAAAATGTCCTTATCAGTAATCATAATGTGCAGTCCTATGGGGTTCATGCAGTTGGATCGCCCCCAGACACAGGGCCACAGGTTACTTGGTACCGGTCCTTTCTATCTCAGTTCTGGGTTGTCACGGTGGCTGGACCCAGTCCGTGACCCTGCTAAGGGGCGTCCAATAAAGAGTGATGGGGCGTAGTGCGAGGAATAACGAGGACACAGGGTTCAGTTTCTTTACCTTTTACTGAAGGTTTCAGGATCCTCAATCCAGGGCACTGTCAACGGGGCAGTCTGAGACCGGCCGGTCCGAAGGCACATCCAGAGTTCCCTTTGCAGGTGGAAATCAGTGTCTACCCACTAGCGTCTGTGTGTTGCAGTGCTTCCCTGCTGAGCATTCAGGATAGTCCTCACAACTTCTGCTCTCGTTCTTTCTAGATCTTTCTCTTCTCCGTCCCCCAGGTATGTTATGGCTAGGACGCACCTTTAGGACAGGTAGGCCTGGAGTTATTCTGGAACCCTAGTGTCGCCCCTCTCCCACGATTGCCTCCTATGTCCTTCTTAGGTGTTGTATGGTAGACAGCCAACCTGTAATTAACTGTCCTGCCGCGGTTTGAAGTAATGCGTGGAGACTGTTACTTCTTCGGTGCTCCGGCCACCGACTATGTGCCTCAGTAAGATGTTGCCGTTCTCGGGGCACGACTCCTACTGGATCTCCTTTATGCTGATCTCGTTTCTCACTGTTCCACAATATCCTTCCTTTCTTGTCTTTCTTAGGATACCGCCGCAAGGTAGTGCAGGCGCGGTTCCGTAACAATCTGTCCTTTCGCTAAGTACCTGCCAGATTTCCCAGTTCTGACAGGTCCTCCCTGGACCTCTCCCAGGCTTCGTTCTGCCCAACTTCCTGTCCGACCCCTAGTTTTACCAATGTGAGAAGTGGCCCAGTAAATAAGCCTTTTGCTCCCCCTAGTGGCCGGAGTGTGAAGTGTAGTGTGTGCTTGGTGATACCTGGTCAGTAGAACTCCTTTAGTGCCATCAGACGTACCATCACTCCCCTTAGTGGCAGAGCGACGTTACTGCAACGACCAGATCTCTGGGGCGCTGCACTCCCCTTCCCCCCGGTTAAATCCAGTACTCCCGGACTGGGAAAAGAAGAACAACAATACATGTTAATAGAAAACACACAAAAATTCTTATATATATACTATGAACAAATAAACATAACAGTGCTTTCCGTTATGGAAGGTAAGGACGCTTGAACGTTGCAAAAGATTGGTCATGCACAGTCCATGACTCCCAGTTCTGTAGGTGTAACCATAGAATAGCAGGGACACTGGGTAAACAAAGGAGCCCCTGTGAAAGTTTTGTAGTGATTCACTGTCCATCACACCATTGTCCATTTTTAACCTATAACACAAATATTAACACAATGATTTTCAACCAAATAACAACTATTGTTAATATCGCCAAGGTCTATAACAAAGTGGAGTCTGATTCTTGGTGCTACGCGTGGACCTCCGCAGCGCAGGGGTTGCTACTGGCCTGACAAGACCCGCTACGCTTGCTATCGCTAGTGTAGTGCACTGTCTTCTAGCTACACTTCTAGTGATTCTGGGCAGCACTGGCATACTTGCGTCCTCAGAGCTACCGCTATTAGTGGTGGGCATGGCAGATTCACCGATGACAGAGGGAGGACCCGCTGGTTCGACCATTGGCATCGCATCTTCTGGTGGGGTCGGCTGCGCTGGTGGGTCCAGCTGCCCTGGCACCACATTTAGTTCTGGCGGTCTCGGTTGACGGAACGTTAGGACAGGTACCACAATGGCCTGAATTATTTGAGTCCAGGACTGGGGAAAATCGCCAAGAACAGTGTGTATCATCTTCTCTTCTTCCACGGGCGGAGAAATCCTGGGACCTGTTTCCCCATCTTTCAGCTTATCCAGGCATATTTTCAGGTGGTCTCTGGATATGGCCGCTGAGGTCTCTCCTCCATCCTTACTGATGAGACAGACCTTTGTATTGTCGAAGTCGGAGGGGAGAATGGTATACGGTTCCACTTCCCATTGATCATCAAGCTTGTGTAGTCTCCTCTTTCTTTTGAGTACTTGCTCACCAGGTGCCAATGGAGCCGCGGGAGCATGCTGGTTGTAGTCCCTCTCTTGCTTCTGTTTGGCCTGAGCGAGACTCTTTTCCACACATTCCTGTACTTTGCGGTACCTCTGCTGCCTCTCGGTATCCCAATCTGCATCTGGTGATATGTCTTCGGGGGTCAGAACCCCCATGTCCAGATCGACGGGTAACTTGCTAGACCTTCCTCGCATCAGGTACGCTGGGGTGCAGTTGGTGGAATTCACCGGGATGTGGTTGTACATGTCCACCAAGTCTGGTAACTTTGTAGGCCACAAGTTCCGCTCCTCTACAGGTAAGGTTTTCAGTAAGTCGATCACCACTTGGTTCATCTTCTCACACATCCCGTTGGTCTGTGGATGGTACGGCGTGGTTCTGATCTTCTTACACCCGTACAAATTGCAGAACTCCTGGAACACCTCCACCTCAAATGCCGGCCCTTGATCAGTCAACACCTTCTCTGGGTACCCATGTGTACAATTCTGTTGTCTAACTCCCTCCTGTGGTCGTGAATGGTACTTCGGCGAGTTCTGTCCGTGGGCTCCCTCTGGTGGCTGTGAGTGGAGCTGCTGCTTCTGAGGTTCCTTACACATGTGACGTGGTTTATCCTTTGGTTGGCTGCTCTATTTAACTCCACTCAGATCGTTACTCCATGCCAGCTGTCAATGTTCCTGCATTGGTTCAGTTCGCTCTTGGATCTTTCTGGTGACCTGTCTACTCCAGCAGAAGCTAAGTTCCTGCTTGTTATTATTTGTTCATTGTTTCCTTGTCCAGCTGCATATTATGATTTTGCCTTGCTAGCTGGAAGCTCTGGGATGCACACTCTGCGTGGTCTTTTGTAGTTTTTTGTGCTGACCGCAAAGATACCTTTCCTATCCTCTGTCTGTTTAGTAAGTCTGGCCTCCCTTTGCTGAAACCTGTTTCATTTCTGCGTTTGTGACTTTCATCTTTACTCACAGTCAATATATGTGGGGGGCTGCCTTTTCCTTTGGGGAATTTCTCTGAGGCAAGGTAGGCTTTATTTTCTATCTCTAGGGCTAGCTAGCTCTTAGGCTGTGAAGAGGCGTCTAGGGAGAGTCAGGAACGCTCCACGGCTATTTCTAGTTGTGTGATAGGATTAGGGGTTGCGGTCAGCAGAGCTCCCACATCCCAGAGCTTGTCCTGTGTGAGTTTAACTATCAGGTCGTGCCGGGTGCTCCTAACCACTAGGTCCATAACACCCATGGGGTCGACAGAAGTACTGCTGGAAGGTTTTGGCAGCCGTCCTAGCTGTCAGATCTTTGACTGGTATGACTACCAGGAATCGGGAATAGTGGTCCACAATGGTGAGAGCGTAGATATACCCTGACCGGCTAGGTGTTAGCTTTACGTGATCCAGCGCGACCAACTCGAGCGGCCGTTTGGTGATGATGGGCTGCAAGGGAGCCCGTTGGCTGTCACGATCCTTCCGGCATAGGCTACAGGGGCCACACTCTCGACACCACTTCTCGATGGCCTTCTTCATGCCGACCCAGTAGAACCTCCCACGGAGTAGCCTCTCCAGCTTCCTCCATCCGAAGTGTCCTGCCCCATCGTGGTACGCTCCCAGGACCATGGGCACATCTTGTCTGGGGACCACAATCTGCCACACTAATTCATGGGTGCGAGGGTCGATGTTCCTTCGGCACAGCTTGCCATCGTGAAGAAACAGCTTGCCCCTCTCCTTCCACAACTGTAATGTCTCCGGTGGATCATCCGGGCCAGGATGCAAACCTGCCTGTGTCAGGAGCTCCTTCACCTGACGGACCGCAGGGTCACCATCCTGGTTCTCTGTCCACCCGTGGTGGGGCAGGGGATTCAACGGGGCGCCCTGTTTGTTTCTGCGCCTGTTCTCCACCTGATGGGAACACTGAGTTGACTTGGGACGATGGAAAGCAGGCAGCTCCACCTCTTCAAATGCTTCTGGGTCTTCCTCCATTTCGGGTAAGTGAGGCATTCGGGACAGTGCATCGGCATTCGCATTCTTGTGCCCCGCCCGGTACTTGATGGTGAAGTCATAGTTGGACAACCGGGCCATCCACCGCTGCTCCAAGGCGCCGAGTTTCGCTGTGTCCAAGTGCGTAAGTGGATTATTATCCGTGAAGATGGTGAATTTCGCTGAGGCCAGGTAATGCTTGAACCTCTCCGTCACGGCCCAAACGACTGCGAGGAACTCCAGCTTAAAGGAACTGTAGTTGTCTGGGTTCCTTTCAGTGGGGCGAAGCTTCCTGCTAGCATAAGCGATTACTCGTTCCTTGCCCTTCTGGACCTGGGACAGCACCGCTCCCAGCCCCACGTTGCTGGCGTCTGCGTACAATACAAATGGTTGGTCGTATTCCGGGTAGGCTTGTACTTCCTCTCCCGTTAATGCCGATTTTAAGCAAGTAAACGATCCTTCCAGTCCGTCGTTCCAATCCAATGGGGTATTCTTAACCTTGGGTTTCTTGGGCTGGCCCACCAACAGGTCTTGCAACGGTGCGGCCTTCTTGGTGAAGTCCTTGATAAACCTCCGGTAGTAACCCACCAACCCGAGGAACTGCCGGACCTCATGAATGTTACTGGGCTGCGGCCAGTCCCTGATCACCGTGACCTTGTCGGGGTCTGGGGCCACTCCTTCGGCACTCACCACATGGCCCAGGTACTGTACTTTGGGTTTGAGCAGATGGCATTTGGACGGTTTCACCTTTAGGCCAAAGTTGGACAGCGCTTCAAAGACCTCGGCCAGGTGCTTCAGATGGTCTTCATAGGTCTTAGAGAAGACAATGACATCGTCCGGATACAGCAGCACGGTCTCAAAGTTCTTGTGTCCCAAACAGCACTCCATCATCCTCTGGAACGTCCCCGGGGCGTTGCACAATCCGAAGGGCATGTAGTTGAACTCGCAAAGACCCATCGGCATCGTGAAGGCTGTCTTTTCTTTGTCTGCCTCTGCCACGGGAACCTGCCAATACCCACTGGTGAGATCTAAAGTAGAGAAGTAATTAGCAGACTTTAACGCAGCCAAGGACTCCTCTATCCTAGGCAGGGGGTATGCGTCCTTATGTGTAATGCGGTTTAATTGCCTATAATCGACACACATCCTCATGGTGCCATCTTTCTTTCTAACGAGGACTAATGGAGTTGCCCAGGGGCTACAGCTGTCTCTCACTACCCCAGCCTCCTTCATCTCTCGCAACATGTCCTTGGCACACTGATAATGAGCTGGGGGTACAGGACGGTATCTTTCTTTTACGGGTGGGTGATCTCCTGTGGGGATGTGATGTTGAATCCCTTTTACCCGCCCGAAATCAAGGGGGTGTTTGCTAAATACCCGCTCATACTCGTGAACCACCCTGTAGGCCCCCTGTATCTGGTGAGATGGAGTAGCATCAGTGCCCACATGTAATTCTTGGCACCAATCTTTTGATTGCTCTGCAGAGCCGTTGTCCTCCGCCGACTTGGACGGAGCCAAGGGCCCGGGTGCCTGTATCACACTATTATTAACAGTAAACAGCTTGGCAAGTGTGACATATTTAGTTAGGTGGACTTCCTCCTCCCCGCAGTTAAGAACACGTACCGGCACCCTCCCCTTGCGGACATCAACCACCCCTCTGGCTGTGAGGAGGGTAGGCCTATTCTCCGAATACACAGGTTCTACCAGGGCCTGATAGTCTTTACTCCCGAGACCTATGGCTGCCCGACACCATATTAACATTTCACTCCTTGGGGGTATTGCAATGGGGTTCGAATCACTCACTGTGACCCGGCCAATTTCACCACCAGTCAGCTCCGCATTAGGGCTCTGATTTCTTTCTGTAAGGCACGTTGTTCACTGTGACCAGCTGTCTCTGCTACTTGCTGCAACAAAACAATAACTTCTGCAAGACAATTTTCTATGACATTAGTACCGATGGTCATAATGGGGTTACGTTCACGCCGGTCAATATCAACAATGACAATTCCTTGGGCCTCCAATTCTACCCATTCCACCTTAATAGTGACCTCTTTATATCCCATTTGCGGCAGTGGCTGACCATTGCTAGCTATTATGGTGAAATCATCATCAGGGGCACGGGTGATGTCAGTGTCCTCCCAATAACGCCTATAAAGAATGTAGGGCATAGTTGTCACCTGGGAACCGGTGTCCAGCAAAGCATTCATGGGGATACCGTCGATCACGATGGGGAGAACAGGACGCCCCCCGACGTATTTGTCTCTCCAATTTTTCAGGCCTGAGCGTTCTACTCCTGGGGGTTGGCCCTTGGCCCCAGGGGTTGCTCGTTTAACGGACAGTACCTTGCAAGATGTCCCACCTGATGGCAGCGGCGGCAGATAGGTCGTCCATCCTGATGAAAATGATCATCGTCTCTGCCTCTGGTCGATGGAACCCTCCTTGGTCGTTGCCAGGGGACATCCTCCGGTCTGGAAGCCAGCTGGATCTTCTCCTTGGGGGCCTCCTGTAGGGACTGGACGGTCCGGGCTAGGGCAGCAACGCTCCTGGTCAGTTCCTGTACCTGGAGGCGCAGTCCTGCAGGGGAGTCGTTGTCCAGGATCTAGGCATCGGCCTCGGCGGAGACAGGTGCGTCCGGCGCCACCTCCTGGTGGTATATGAGGGCTTGCCGCCTGGGAAGTGTGGCACGGCTGGGCTGCTGCTCCAGTAGCGCCTGGATAGCTTTATCTTTGAATTGTGCGAAAGTCAGATCTGGATTCTGCATGGCCAGGAAGTGTAGCTGGGTCCTTTGGTTACTGCACAGGAGCCCTTCGATGAACCGCTCTTTCAGAAGTTTATCTTCATCTTGCATGCTGCTTGGGTCACTTTGCTTGATGGCCCGCAGCGCCTCCTGCAGATTAAGGGCATAGTCCCGTAAGCTATCCTGCGGCCGCTGCTTGCACCCATAGAACGTCAATTTAATTTCCGTAGCTGTGCGGGTGTCAAAGGTGGCTTTAAGCTTGTCAAATAATTGTTGCGCAGTTTTCTTGTCCGCAGCGGGCCAGGACTTTACTTCCCTCAATGCCGCTCCAAAGAGTTGGCCGATTATCATATGAACCTTTTGAGGCTCCGTCAAGGGATAAAACTCGAGTAGGCTACAAATCCCTTCTTTAAAGTCAGTTAACGTATGAGCTTCTCCAAAGTATCGCGGGAGCCAGGCGGCCCCTGGTAGGTACGGCATAGAGAAGGGCATTATGGCTGCTGTAGCGGCGGCACTATCTGGCTGGTTGGTGGGAGCGGTAAGCCCCGCGGCCTCTAGCGGTGATACCGGGTTTGTGGCTGCACTTACCGCGGAATCCGGAAGTGCTCCCGAGTCTGCAGCTGTGGCCGCCGCCTCCACTCCTCCGGGGTCCGACATGGCCGTTCCTCCCCCTTGCTAATCGGTCAGGGTTCTCCTTCCGGGGTCGGCGCCTCACCAAGTCTTCCGCTCCGCGCGCTTTTCCAGCCGGCTCCACCCACGAAGCTATGGCTCCTCCCTTCGCGCTCCACACGGCGCGGCAATGGCGGATTTTTGGCGGCAAATAGCGGTACACAGTCTTTGCAATAAGTCACAGTTCAATCACAGTTCCAAGGCACACATGACCTGATTCCTCAGGTTTAAGTAGATCCTGTTCGTGACGCCAATTTGGATCGCCCCCAGACACAGGGCCACAGGTTACTTGGTACCGGTCCTTTCTGTCTCAGTTCTGGGGTTGTCACGGTGGCTGGACCCGGTCCGTGACCCTGCTAAGGGGCGTCCAATAAAGAGTGATGGGGCGTAGTGCGAGGAATAACGAGGACACAGGGTTCAGTTTCTTTACCTTTTACTGAAGGTTTCAGGATCCTCAATCCAGGGCACTGTCAACGGGGCAGTCTGAGACCGGCCGGTCCGAAGGCACATCCAGAGTTCCCTTTGCAGGTGGAAATCGGTGTCTACCCACTAGCGCCTGTGTGTTGCAGTGCTTCCCTGCTGAGCATTCAGGATAGTCCTCACAACTTCTGCTCTCGTTCTTTCTAGATCTTTCTCTTCTCCGTCCCCCAGGTATGTTATGGCTAGGACGCACCTTTATGACAAGTAGGCCTGGAGTTATTCTGGAACCCTAGTGTCGCCCGTCTCCCACGATTGCCTCCTATGTCCTTCTTAGGTGTTGTATGGTAGACAGCCAACCTGTAATTAACTGTCCTGCCGCTGTTTGAAGTAATGCGTGGAGACTGTTACTTCTTCGGTGCTCCGGCCACCGACTATGTGCCTCAGTAAGATGTTGCCGTTCTTGGGGCACGACTCCTACTGGATCTCCTTTATGCTGATCTCGTTTCTCACTGTTCCACAATATCCTTCCTTTCTTGTCTTTCTTAGGATACCGCCGCAAGGTAGTGCAGGCGCGGTTCCGTAACAATCTGTCCTTTCGCTAAGTACCTGCCAGATTTCCCAGTTCTGACAGGTCCTCCCTGGACCTCTCCCAGGCTTCGTTCTGCCCAACTTCCTGTCCGACCCCTAGTTTTACCAATGTGAGAAGTGGCCCAGTAAATAAGCCTTTTGCTCCCCCTAGTGGTCGGAGTGTGAAGTGTAGTGTGTGCTTGGTGATACCTGGTCAGTAGAACTCCTTTAGTGCCATCAGACGTACCATCATTCCCCTTAGTGGCAGGGCGACGTTACTGCAACGACCAGATCTCTGGGGCGCTGCACTATGACCTCGATCAACTACTACAGGAAGGTGGTTTTGACGGTATGAAAGTGTTATCACTGATTATTAGCTCTACTTATAGCAAGAAGGATGAACTCTCTGGCCCCACCGATCATTCACTGATGGCACATTGTACTGATATGCCACCAATGTCTATGGTGAGGCAGGAACTATCTATCTATCTATCTATCTATCTTTGAACACCTCTTCCTCTCCATTTTTCAGTCTGTCCACCCCTATATAACACTCAATATGTTGCAGTATTAAGTATTGCATAACTGCACAGAATTCTTGTAGTTAATGATCTATTCTTGGCTTCATTTTTTTGCGGTTTTGATAGAGAAGTTTCAAGTGCTGGTTTCTGTTTTTACTCTACAAGAGATTTGACCTTGTGTTGCCATTGATTGTAAAGTAGAGATTAGGGCAGGGAAGTTTCTACATTCCAGCAGTATCTACAGAACATACAAAGCTGAGGCTGCGGAGTGAGCCCGAGCTAAAGGTTACTTGTGTAGTAGTGGACAGCTATCACGATGCCAACAGGCCAGCATGGCATTCCTGCTTGATAAGGTGCTGTTAACGTTTTCTTGTCACCTAGTGCAGGCTGCATTTTCATGGACTGAACGAATTGTCATTCCATCACTTCTCTGAGAACAAAATGTCTCCTGTCCATATGATGTCACCCTAGTGATTAGATAGTGGTATCTCCAAAAAGGTTGTGCTCCTCAGCTATATACATTTGTAGTGAGCTGACCATTCTAAATACAACTGACAGGTCAGGAGCTTTCCAATATTTCATACTTATGAGCTGCCAATATGTCCTTAAGGCGGGATCACTGGGGGTCTAGGACTAGCTAAATCATATTCATTTCAGTAGACCACTCATCACCCTATAAAGGGAATCTGTCAGCAGGTTTTTGCAAATACATCTGAAAGCAACCTGGTGTAGTGACCCAGAGACCCAGACTACAACAATGTGTCACTTACTTGGCTGTGCTTTGTTGTTTCAATAAAATCATTGTTTTATCAGCATGAGATTTTCACTAAAGGACTGGTTAGCTCCTGCCAAGTAGCTCTACTGCTCTGTGCAGCCGCACCCCCATCACTGATTGGCAGCTTTCTGCCTATGCACAGTGTACACAGAAAGCTGCCAAGCAGTGATATGAGTGGGGTTATACAGAGCTCAGCATTCAGAGAACTACTTGGTCTGCAGCAGGTCAAACAAGGATTTTATCAAAACTTCACTCAGTCTAGTAAGTAAAACATCGTTGGAATCAAGGTTTTTTGCCCCTACATTTGTCTGCTCTCAAATTACAAAGCACACATTTTCTGACTGATTTCAGTTTAACAGATGGATGTGCATTCCTTTCCAGTGAGTAGAAGTGACACAATATTGTCCAACTTCCTTTCCTATTCCTGAAGAGATGACAACTTCGGCATTGCTGAGCTTATATACAGTTGTGCTCAAACGTTTACATACCCCAGCAGAATTTTTGCTTTCTTGGCCTTTTTTTTTTTTTTTTTCTTCAGAGAATATGAATGATAACACCAAAACTTTTTCTCTACTCATGGTTAGTGTTTGGGTGAAGCCATTTATTGTCAAATCATAATGTCAACCCAAAACATCCAAATGGCCCTGATCAAAAGTTCACATGCCCCATTTCCTAATACCGAGTACTGCCTCCTCTAACATCATTGACAGCTTGAAATCTTTTGTGGCAGGTGTGGATGAGGTTCTTTATTTTCTCAGATGGTAAAGGTGCCCACTCTTCTTGGCAAAAAGCCTCCAGTTCCTGTAAATTCCTGGGCTGTCTAGCATGAGCTGGGCGCTTGAGATCTCCCCTGAGTAGCTCAACGATATTGAGGTCAGGAGACTGAGATGGCCACTCCAGAACCTTCATTTTGTTATGCTGTAGCCAATGACAGGTTGACTTGGCCTTGTGTTTTGGATCGCTGTCATGTTGGAACATCCAAGTACATCTCATGCGCAGCTTCCAGGCTGATGACTGCAAATTTGCCTCCAGTATTGGCTGATAACGTGCTGCATTCATCTTTCCGTCAACTTTGACCAAGTTTCCTGTGCCTTTTGTGGCTCACACATCCCCAAAACATCAGCGATCCACCTCTGTGCTTTAAATGGCTTCACCCAACCACTAACCATGAGTGGAGAAAAAGTTTTTGTGTTATCATTCATATTCTCGTAAAAAAGGTCAAGAAAGCAACAATTCTGCTGGGGTATGTAAACTTTTCAGCACAACTATAAGTACTGAGAAGCGATGTGTTTGAAAAATCCAGTCCTTATAAAATACTCACCTTTTCTCGCCACGCCCATATGTCCTACATTTTGTAATGGGACATTTAAAAAGTAGCTTTTATGTATTTGCTCAGTGTAATCTTCAAAGTGCTCTAGCATCACATCTGTATCACCTTGTACCGTATTTTGTGCAGATCATTGTGCGTTTCTGTGCTTTGTACACGAGACATTATTCTGTGCTGGAGAGCAGAAGGATAAATCAGAAATGCCACCTCCGATAATTGAATCCTAAAACTTAATCAAATGGGATTGTTTTAGGTTGTAGTGCCAGCTAGGCTGTATTGAAACAGTAAAGCCATTATGTGCAATTACAATAGATCTTATATGTGGCATGGAGTTTATTGAATGCTGAAGGCAACAAATCCTTTCAGGATTTTGTCTCTGTATTTCTTTCTTGCCCCCTAAATCCTATAAGATTTACTAAATGATATGTGCCTGTGTAATGACTTGAAGTCCCCTGCCAGCAATGTGTTTTCTTGCAGTGATTGGTGTCTGTAGACTTGCTTTGTTGTTTCGCAGGTGGAATATATTTGGTAGCATGTGTACACATTAGATAACAGGCGTTTTGAAGGTGAATAACTATAGAATGAATCGCCAGGTGAACAACTGCTAAACCCCCAAAAAGCCATTAAACCAACATTTTAGCCCATACTGGTCATTAGTTATTCAAGTGGGCTGGACATGTTTAATGATGGCAGGCGCTGAACAAACAATGTTTCTGGGAATATTCTTTCATTTGTGGACAAAACAGATGGCCGAAAGATCTTTTGACCAACAAACGCTACCAATTTCATTTGAGACGATCATCGTGATTAATTGACTAGAATGATCATTCTTTAAGTTTTCCCTGATACACAATTGTTTTGGTTGATCGCATTCATTTTTATCAGCTAAAGTCTAATGTCTGTGTGCAAATTAATGTATTCTGAGGTTTACAGGACCTTATAGTGGAGCCACTTCCCGCTGATTTCAGTTTGGAAATTTGGAATTGAAATGCTACCTTATGTAGAATATCTCAGTAATACCGTGCCACATGAACACACCTAGCAAGTCACACAGATTGCCCACAGCTCAATTCTATGAAGCTGCAAGAACAGAGGCTACATAGATATTAACTAGACTTGACTGATTGGGAAAATAACCCCTTATGATATTTTGGCACTTGTGCGGCTGCCCATCTGGAAGGAGGCCCACTACCACCTCCAAATCAGCACTGCGCTACTCTCATATTCTCATAGATAGAACTATTTACTCCAAAGGTCCCATGTACTGTTGTTGCACAGGGGCCTTTTTCTGTCTGTGTTCGCCACTAATTCCAGACATTAATTAGTGCTCCAATTTCAGAAGGTATCTGGTTGTGGTTTCAGGGAATTTGATGTTCCCTGCAGAGCACAAAGGCTCGTTCTGTAAGAGGAGGTAGATGGATTGTGGCCGTCCAGATAGTTTCACAATTTATCATTAAAATAGCAAAGTGAATAGTTCTTTCGTGAGACAATAATTTAACTTATTTGATTGGGAATTCATCATTTAGAGGCATTTTAATTTTCATAAGAGACATGAACTTTCCTGTTCGTGGAAGATTTCAGAAACCCAATTTTGTTACAGAATCTGATTGGAGATCTTTTTTTTTTATGTAGCAATGCATTTACGTGTGTTAAACTGATTTACACTGAATATTGGCATTAATATTTAGTTCTGTGAATGTATATACACTCCTCAACATTGAAATTGCCACCAAGAAGGAAAAAACATAGAACTATAGAAATCACAGGATCTATAGCCCTGCTAATGATACATACAAATGATAAAAAAATGGGAAAAAATACATTTCAAAACATTTCAATTTATGTGGTACTGAGTGTCACACCATCAATGTCTGCTGCTGGCAGCTCTTTATTCATTTATCGATCAATGACATCCCAGAGTGCTCAATGTGAGACAAACCTGGACATGCTGCTGACTGCTCACAGTAGCACAAGCAACATGCGGCCAGGCATCATGTTAAAAAACTGCTCTTGGAACACTTTGAAAAAATGGCCGTATCACTGGTTCCACCACCAAGTCAATGTATTTGCTAAGCTGTTAGTGCACCAATAAATGAAGACTCCATGGGTCCAGTTATCGTACATTATGCCACTCCACACCATAATCTCTGGACTAGGACCAGTGTGACATTCCCTCAGAAAGGTCTCTTCATGGCTTTGCACACATGGTCTTCAGATGGAGAACTGAGGCTGCAATTAAGGCTAAAACGGAAGTCTATCCTCTTCAGCAATGAATACCAATTCTGCCTTTGAAGCAGTTTGTCCAGAAACCACGTATTCCGCACCATGAAGATGCCTTCAAGAGGGAACATCGTAAAGGTACTACCCCCAGGATTGTGGTGTGGGGTGGCATAATGTACCATAGCCCTTTAGACTTCATTTCAGGTGCACTATGAGCTCAGGGTTACATTGATTTAGTGGAGGGACCAGCGGTACAACCATTTATCCAAAGTGTCCCAGGAGCTGTTTGTTAATATAACCATGCCACACTACATGTTGCTTATGCTACTGTCGGTTAGTTAGAATTAGTTGGCAATTGTAATGGGATCTGGCAGCAGCAGATCTTGATGACTTGCCCAGGTGCACTCAATGTGGCTGAATATTTCTCAGACAACCATTAATGACTTCATTGATAGCAGTTAAGGCATGCAATAGGGTGCATTTCTGAGCATGGCTCATACTTGCTACTGGAAAAATCGAGTGGTTTTAAAATGTTTCGTTTTTTTAAAAAAGTATTTGCATATCATTAAAATGTCTATGAATGCTTTCGATTTCCATAGTTCCATGACTTTTGATTCTTGGTGTTGCAATGTTAGTGTTGAGTGTACTTAGACATTTTGTGTATTATTCTGCCATCGATGCATGTATGTGAGATGTGTCTGAGGGAGGTGAGCACGGATCTCTGTACAAGCAATGGCAGGTAGTGTTACTTGCTATCCTTTCCTCCTATGCTTGACCAGCTGCACATGGGTAATCCGGAAGGACGATGCAGTGATGATCTTTACATTTTTTTTACTCACAGCACCTTGGTGAGATGAGGTAAGATGTCAGGGAAGATGAAGTACAGCATGGAGGGTAGAGGTAACAGGCGAATCCTCTCTTCAGGCCTGATGCACGTGCTGCAAGATGGCACTTACCTGCAGAAAGGATGTGGGGAAACAAGATAGGAGGAGTTACAGAGAGAGAGGCATTGTGGGTATTACAGCTTCAGAAGCGCTCAATATATATAGATTCCATAGCTGTGCTCCCTCTTCCCGCTCTCATGTATCCCGTCCATAATGGGATAATTGTGTAGGAATACCATGTACAGTGGGGCAAAAAAGTATTTAGTCAGTCAGCAATAGTGCAAGTTCCACCACTTAAAAAGATGAGAGGCGTCTGTAATTTACATCATAGGTAGACCTCAACTATGGGAGACAAACTGAGAAAAAAAAATCCAGAAAATCACACTGTCTGTTTTTTTAACATTTTTTTTGCATATTATGGTGGAAAATAAGTATTTGGTCAGAAACAAACAATCAAGATTTCTGGCTCTCACAGACCTGTAACTTCTTCTTTAAGAGTCTCCTCTTTCCTCCACTCATTACCTGTAGTAATGGCACCTGTTTAAACTTGTTATCAGTATAAAAAGACACCTGTGCACACCCTCAAACAGTCTGACTCCAAACTCCACTATGGTGAAGACCAAAGAGCTGTCAAAGGACACCAGAAACAAAATTGTAGCCCTGCACCAGGCTGGGAAGACTGAATCTGCAATAGCCAACCAGCTTGGAGTGAAGAAATCAACAGTGGGAGCAATAATTAGAAAATGGAAGACATACAAGACCACTGATAATCTCCCTCGATCTGGGGCTCCACGCAAAATCCCACCCCGTGGGGTCAGAATGATCACAAGAACGGTGAGCAAAAATCCCAGAACCACGCGGGGGGACCTAGTGAATGAACTGCAGAGAGCTGGGACCAATGTAACAAGGCCTACCATAAGTAACACACTACGTCACCATGGACTCAGATCCTGCAGTGCCAGACGTGTCCCACTGCTTAAGCCAGTACATGTCCGGGCCCGTCTGAAGTTTGCTAGAGAGCATTTGGATGATCCAGAGGAGTTTTGGGAGAATGTCCTATGGTCTGATGATACCAAACTGGAACTGTTTGGTAGAAACACAACTTGTCGTGTTTGGAGGAAAAAGAATACTGAGTTGCATCCATCAAACACCATACCTGCTGTAAAGCATGGTGGTGGAAACATCATGCTTTGGGGCTGTTTCTCTGCAAAGGGGCCAGGACGACTGATCCGGGGACATGAAAGAATGAATGGGGCCATGTATCGTGAGATTTTGAGTGCAAACCTCCTTCCATCAGCAAGGGCATTGAAGATGAAACGTGGCTGGGTCTTTCAACATGACAATGATCCAAAGCACACCGCCAGGGCAACGAAGGAGTGGCTTCATAAGAAGCATTTCAAGGTCCTGGAGTGGCCTAGCCAGTCTCCAGATCTCAACCCTATAGAAAACCTTTGGAGGGAGTTGAAATTCCATGTTGCCAAGCGAAAAGCCAAAAACATCACTGCTCTAGAGGAGATCTGCATGGAGGAATGGGCCAACATACCAACAACAGTGTGTGGCAACCTTGTGAAGACTTACAGAAAATGTTTGACCTCTGTCATTGCCAACAAAGGATATATTACAAAGTATTGAGATGAAATTTTGTTTCTGACCAAATACTTATTTTCCACCATAATATGCAAATAAATTGTTAAAAAAACAGACAATGTGATTTTCTGGATTTTTTTTTCTCAGTTTGTCTCCCATAGTTGAGGTCTACCTATGATGTAAATTACAGATGCCTCTCATCTTTTTAAGTGGTGGAACTTGCACTATTGCTGACTGACTAAATACTTTTTTGCCCCACTGTAGCTGAACAGGTTCCACATGTGAACAGTTTTTCCCCTTTTTTATATATTTTGAGCAACAATAAATGGATTCTCCTTAATGAAAGCTGTCATTCTTTCATTCTGAGTTCTCCCAGGTCTAACCTAATGATGACTTTACAATTTCTGTATCTGAGAATAAATAGGCAAATGGCACTGTATGCCTCATTCTCATTTTTGTACATTTTCAGGATTCCGCTATAAAATAAAATTGTTTTCTAGATGGCAGGACTCGGGAAGTTCAGCATCCAGTTCTTGTGCATGCCGGAAAATTGCTCTTTCTTTGATGCTGTGTGTTGATTCTGTATCTGAAGGATGTTTATTCTGTTCCTTAATAGTAAGATTCCTTTCATTATTTTATAGTGTTCATTTATTTTATCGTGTTCCTCATAGACTTCCTCCTTTTCATTATTAAGGCGGTTACCTGCTTTATATATCCTAATTATTCACGATCAGTAATATGTTGGGGGGATCCGCCATAAGCAAAACTTTCCTCTTAACTATACATTACATGGCCGGTCCATTTAATTTCTCACTGCATCTACTTGTATTGAAGCTTAAGAAATAGTCTCTCTTTTCGAAATTTCAATGATTTTCAACTTATATTATTGTATTCTAGTTAGATGTGCTGCAAAATATCTTTCTCCACAGCCTTATTTTGAAGCGTGCCTGTCTAGTTTCCTTTGTATTAAAGGGAATCTGTCACCGTATTTTTCGCCTATAAACTGCGGCCACCACCATCAGGGGCTTATCTACTCGTACAGCATTCTGTAATGCTGTAGATAAGCCCCCGATGTAACCTGAAAGATAAGAAATGAGGTGAGATTATACTCACCCGGGGGCGGTTCGCTCGATGGGCGTCGTGGTCCGGGTCCGGCGCTTCCTATCTTCATACGATGACGTCCTCTTCTTTGCTTCATGCCATGGCTCCTGTGTAGGCATACTTTATCTGTCCGGTTGAGGGCAGAGCAAAGAACTGTAGTGTGCGCGGGCGCTGGGCCTCTCTGACCTTTCCCTGCGCACTACAGTACTTTGCTCTGATGAAGATAGGAGGCGCCGGACCGTGACGTCCATCGGACCCCACCGGGACCGCCCAGGGGTGAGTATATTCTAACCTGTTTTTCTTATCTTGCAGGTTTCATCGGGTGCTTATCTGCAGCATTACAGAATTCTGTAGATAAGCCCCTGATGGCGGTGGCCGCAGCTTAAAGGCGAACAATCGGGTGACAGATTCCCTTTAAGCGACAAAGGTCTCAACCATTATCACATACTGTAGGAATAGCCATTTCCAGAAGAATAACTTGTCTCCTCTGATGTTTAAGCTGTTTTTAGCATCTTAGGTGCACAGTGATTCTGGGCACAGATAATGTAGGTATAGTACCATAGCTGTAGAGAAAGACCTGGACCGCACAGCCAAAAATCAAACATTGATCTAATGCCGCTAGGCCAAAATATAAAAAACTGAACATGAGGTTCTTAGTTTAACATTCTGATCAGACTGTATGAAGCCCACTGCCACAAAACAGCGAACTGCTCAGTGGGTCCTAACCTTCATCTCCTTAGTGCTACGGCGCTGCGCACTAACCACTTCCGCAGCGATAGTGCCCCAGCAAAGAGGGCGACCTGGTGCCACAAAGAAGAATCACTTGTCTCATCTGAAGCCGTTTTTAGCATCTCTTGGTGCACAGTGATTCCGGGCACAGATAATGCAGGTATAGTGCTCGGCTGCTTACACATGGGACGTGCAAACCTGTTTTTTTACGTGGCATGTGGTAAAGCAGATGGACACCTCAGAATAGAGCAGAAAACATCTTAATCACTAGTTGGCAATTACTTTGCATTTTACAAATGATTGCTCACAGATTTGTTTTTTTTTTCAAATTGTGGGTTTTTTATTTAAAATTTTCAGCAAAAATGGTTTATGTACTAAAGTTTTATTATTGTGTGTATATTAATAGTGAGACGACATATGCTATAAAGAAGTTTCATCTGCTCTGGAAATTGTAATTTCTGTGTGTTTTTATATAAATGGCTATGTGATGAAAAGTTCTAATATTCCTTCCATCCCATGTGCATAGTACGTAACTGTACCATGCCGTGTATTTGTGAGAAAATAAACCGGACTGCCTGAAATACATGTTTTGTTAATCATGGTTCAGCATGAAGCTAAATTTATTAGATGCATTTTTAGCCTTCGGTACAGGGAAACGATCAAATAGTTCTCAGCTACTTCTTGGTGGGAATTGTAAGCTACAATAGTCCCAGGAAGATCTGCTGCATTCATAGGTATTTCTACCATTTAGGGGTATGTTTAAAGGGATCCTGTCAGCAGGATTGTACAGAGTAACGTACAGACAGTGTCAGGTCGGCGCCGTTATAATGATTAAGATGATACCTTGATTGATGAAATCCGTCTTGTGGTTGTTGTTTAATCTTTATTTTCAGTTTTGAGTTAATGATATGTCCATGCTCTGGGACGGTCTGTGGAAGGGGCCAAAGGAACAACAGTGGCCAGTGTGAAAATTGCAAGATTTTTACTTTTATACACTAAAGACAAAAACCTGCTTTAAGTAACAATTCTTTCTTTGGTGATAACTTCTCTTCAATGGGCCAATGATGGTGTAACTAAAAAAGAAACAGACTTATTGGATCCTGAACTAGCATTGCTCCTCCACATTTTGTTGACCTTTTTTGAAGGCCGCAACCCCTCAGTGGCCACTGATTGGCTGCAGCAGTCATATGACACCGTTCACCAGTAGTGATGAGCGAGTGTACTCGTTGCTCAGGTGGTCTCTGTGTATTTGTAACTCATCGCAGTAGCTGAATGATTTTCTGCTTCTTGCCAAGCTGAGTACATGTGGGGGTTGCCTGGTTGCTTGGGAATCCCCACATGTAATCAAGCTGGCTAGTAGCTGTAAATCATTCATCTGCGGCGATGAAACCTAATTCTCCGAACACTAACAAATACTCGGAGACCACCCAAGCGTGCTCTGAAAAACCCGAGCAACGAGTACACTCACTCATCACTATTCATCGGCTATTGATGCTGGGGGACATAGTATGGGGTGGAGAGGAGCGGTACTACTCAAGGAGGTGAGTTTTTAGTTTTTCTTTTCTTACACCACCCTGGGCCCATTAAGATCATTCAGTATAATAGTGGAGAACCCTTTTATAATTTGGTGAACCCTCTGTGTTTTCCGATAGTAGCGGAAAGGAAAGAATGCAATAAAACAGAATAGGCCCTGATCTCCTGTAACTGCTAAAACATCTAAAAACATCTACAGCTGAAAGTACAATACATTTTATTTTCAACCTGCATTTCCTTGTTAGGAAGTACTATGAAAATGTAAAGAATAAAAAATAACATCTCATGCAATTCCTACTTTCTCTAGTCGCGTGACTGGTGTGTTGTGATCATTTACATTACAATATATTACCCCATCGTCTCCGATGTCACTTTACATCATTTAGATAAAGACTAATTACATGGCGCTGCCAGGCACAAATTACATTAGCAGCATTAAAGGGTTATTAGTTTTTCATTGCTAATAGCCCAAAGGCTTATTATTATTAAAAATAACAAAATCCTCATTACTGTCACTCCAGTGCTCCTTTCTGAAGGTCTTTCCTTCTCTGCAACATTGGCATCGCTTCTAAAGCAGGTGACCACTGCAGCCAATCACTGGGCTTGGCTTTCGTGCCAAGTTGGACAAAACAAGTTAGCCTTGTGATTATTTGCAGTGGTCACAACACTTAACCCCTTAACAACCGCCAATATGCCTTTTAACGGCAGCAGTTAAGGGTACTTATTCCTCAGCACTGCTTTTTAATGGCGCTGAAGAATAACGGTCTAGAGACACACAGCGTCAGAAAATCTCCAGGGTCTCAGCAACCCGGGGTCGCTGAGACCCAGGATAACATGATCAGGGCGGGTTTTTATGGTCCCATGTCACGTGATTCACAGAATAATGGCGATCACAAAAAAAAAGGTCAGATTTAAAATTTCTCTTATATGAGCTGGTATATCAGAGAAGAACGAAATGGGGTCCCCCGAGCCTGCCCGGTTTCTCCGCCATCTACAGGCCTTTCCGATCTGTCCCTCAGCCCTCCACATCATCTTCCTGGAAAAAAATGGCGGACGCCTGCCAAGATCTATTTGCTTACTAGAGGGTATTTGCTCATTTTCTTTTGATCTTACTTTCTGTTTGTTAAATGGCCAGAGTGTGAGTGGACACCTACACATTGCACTTATGCCAACCTTTGCTCTGGCTCAATTTTCTTAGGTTTCGGTTTCTTTTTTTGCACTTTATCTAGCTCTCCATCGTCCCGATTGTAGTACACCTTGTCGTGGTGGGATGGCTTTTACATTATTTTTTTTTAAATGAAAACAATGTTAGCGAAATACCATATTTTGTTCACATGTTCTAATACTATTTATTCACTTACTACAGGGTATTTGCTCATATTGGTAAAAGACCACAGTGTGAATGCACACCTATGCATTGCACTTATACCAACATAGGCTTCGGCTCAATTTTCTTTGTTTTGGCCTCAGATTCAATATCCAAGACCTGCTGAAAGATTCCCTTTAATAGCAGAGTTTATTTGGATCTACTTTTTGGAGCACCCAGGGTTGCAACGCATCTAGAAATTTCTGAACAGTTCATAAAAATAAGGCACTCCCCCACACCCCCTGTTTGTAACTAAAAAAACATACGGTATGTTGCGCATGTGACTTTTTTTGAAGCTGGAGAAACTCATACAGATTATTTTGAATTACTGTCTATCATTTTACAGTGTAGAGTTTATGCAGCTGATGTCTCCATATCAGAATTCTGGGCTGTAAACATGTATGCTTCATAATCATAAAGATTTATTATAGTATTGTAATGTGTCCATGAAAAAGAAGTTCTCCTTCCGTGATTTTTTTTGGGATACGGTCGAGAAAAATTGCAAAATAAAATTGGCAACCCGGCTTTAAAGGGAACCTGTCACCCCCAAAATCAATGGTGAGGTAAGCTCACCGTCATCAGGGGCTTATCTACAGCATTCTGTAATGCTGTAAATAAGCCCCCGATGTAACCTGAAAGAGGAGAAAAAGAGGTTAGATTATACTCACCCAGGGGCGGTCCCGCTGAGGTCTGGTCAAATGGGTGTCTCAGGTCCACTCCGGCGCCTCCCATCTTCATTCCATGAGGTCCTCTTCTGGTCTTCACGCCGTGGCTTCGGCGCAGGCGTACTTTGTCTGCCCTGTTGAGGGCAGAGCAAAGTACTGCAGTGTGCAGGCACCGGGCCTCTCTGACCTTTCCGGCGCCTGCGCACTACAGTACTTTCCTCTGCCCTCAACTGTGCAGACAAAGTATGCCTGCGCCGGAGCTGCGGTGTGAAGACCAGAAGAGGACGTCATGGAATGAAGATGGGAGGCGCCGGAGCGGACCTGAGACACCCATTTGACCAGACCACAGCGGGACCGCCCCTGGGTGAGTATAATCTAACCTCTATTTCTCCTTTTTCATGATGCATTGGGGGCTTATCTACAGCATTACAGAATGCTGTAGATAAGCCCCTGATGACGGTGAGCTTACCTCACCATTGATTTTGGGGGTGACAGGTTCCCTTTAAAATACAAAAAAGGTTGTTTTTTTTTTGTTTTGTTTTTAGGGGGAACTGTACATTTCTTTGCTTATTTCAGAAATAGATTTTATTTGTTTCGAGAATAGTACTGTAGGGACCTTGAAAAAGACCACTGGAGAGAAGCAAGAGGGAGGCTTTAGCATTTACATTACACAAATGGCCAAACTATGGAGATTGTCTGGCCTGATGAACACATGACTACGATTTTTATTTGCATTTTTGTATGGATAGTGTTTAATATCACAACTTGGATTTCTTTAAATAAACTGGACTGAGTTGTTATACCATAGATACCCCATAGACAAGAGTGGTACTAGAAAATGAAAAGCTGCTTTTTGTAGTATTTTTTTTTTTACTAGTTATTAAAACATTGCTGTAAAAGTCCCTGCAGAAGAGGTACTACCGACACGAAGATGGCCCTAATTTCTATAGTAAAATAAGGCAGCAAACCTCATTAATGACTGAGTTCGAACCCAAAGATGGTAGAAATAATCACACAATAAAGCTTAACCCCTTCACCCCAAAGCCTATTTTCACCTAAGTGACAGGGCCAATTTTTACAATTCTGACCACTGTCACTTTATGAGGTCATAACTCTGAAACGCTTCAACGGATCCTGGTGATTCTGACACTGTTTTCTCGTGACATATTGTACTTCATGATAGTGGTAAAACTTCTTCGATATGACTTGCATTTATTTGTGAAAAAAACAAAAATTTGTCGGAAATTATGAAAATTTAGCAATTTTCAAACTCTTAGTTTTTATGCCCTTAAATTAGAGAGTTATATCACATAATATAGTTAATAAACAACATTTCGCACATGTCTGCTTTACATCAGCACAATTTTGGAAACATAAATTTTTTTTGGTAGGGAGTTATAAGGGTTAAAAGTTGACCAGCGATTTCTCATTTTTGCAACAAAATTTGCAAAACCATTTTTTTTTACGGACCACCTCACACTTGAAGTGACTTTGAGGGGTCTATATGACAGAAAATGCCCAAAAGTGACACCATTCTAAAAACTACACCCCTCAAGGTACTCAAAACCACATTCAAAAAGTTTATTAACCCTTCAGGTGCTTCACAGGAATTTTTTGAATGTTTAAAAAAATTGGACATTTAACTTTTTTTTCACAAAATTTTTACTTCAGGTCCAATTTGTTTCATTTTACCAAGGGTAACAGGAGAAATTGGACCACAAACGTCGTTGTACAATTTGTCCTGAGTACGCCGATACCCCATATGTGGGGGTAAACCACTGTTTGGGCACAAGGCAGAGCTCGGAAGGGAAGGAGCACCATTTGACTTTTCAATGCAAGATTTGCTGGAATTGAGATCGGAGCCCATGTCACGATTGGAGAGCCCCTGACGTGCCTAAACAGTGGAAACCCCCACAAGTGACAGCATTTTGGAAAGTAGACCCCCTATGGAACTAATCTAGATGTGTGGTGAGCACTTTGAACCTCCAAGTGCTTCACAGAAGTTTATAATGTAGAGCCGTAAAAAAAATTTCATATTAATTTTCACAGAAAATGATCTTTTTGCCCCAAATTTTTTATTTTCCCAAGGGTAACAGGATAAATTGGACCCCAAAAGTTGTTGTGCAATTTGTCCTGTGAACGCTGATACTTCATATATGGGGATAAACCACTGTTTGAGCGCATGGCAGAGCTCGGAAGGGAAGGAGTGCTATTTGACTTTTCAATGCAAAATTGGCTGGAATTGAGATCGGACGCCATGTCGCATTCGGAGAGCCCCTGACGTGCCTTAACAGTGGAAACCTCCCACAAGTGACCCCATTTTGGAAAGAAGACCCCCTAAGGAACTTATCTAGATGTGTGGTGAGCACTTTTAACCCCCAATTGTTTCACTAAAGTTTAGAATGTAGCATTGTGAAAATTAAAAAATCATTTTTTCTTTCCACAAAATGATGTTTTAGCCCGCAATTTTTTTTCCCAAGGGTAAGAGGAGAAATTAGACCCCAAAAGTTGTTGTCCAACTTGTCCTGAGAACGCTGATACCCCATATGTTGGGGGGAACCACTGTTTGGGTGCACGGCAGAGCTCAGAAGGGAAGGAGCGCCATTTGAAATGCAGACTTAGATGGATTGGTCTGCAGGCGTCATGTTGCATTTGCAGAGCCCCTGATGTACCTAAACAGTAGAAACCCACCACAAGTGACCCCATATTGGAAACTAGACCCCCCAAGGAACTTATCTAGATGTGTTGTGAGAGCTTTGAACCAACAAGTGTTTCACTACAGTTTATAACGCAGAGCCGTGAAAATAAAAAATATTTTTTTTTCCACGAAAATGATATTTTATCCCCTATGTTTTTATTTTCCCAAGGGTAAGAGGAGAAATTGGACCCCAAAAGTTGTTGTCCAACTTGTCCTGAGAACGCTGATACCGCATATGTTGGGGGGAACCACTGTTTGGGCGCACAGGAGAACTCGGAAGGGAAGGAGCACTGTTTTACTTTTTCAAAGCAGAATTGGCTGGAATTGAGATCGGACGCCATGTCGCGTTTGGAGAGCCCCTGATGTGCCTAAACAGTGGAAACCCCCAATTCTAACTGAAACCCTAACCCCAACCCTAACCCTAGCCCCAACCCCAGCCCTGACCCCAGCCCTGACCCTAGCCCTGACCCTAGCCCTGACCCTAGCCCTGACCCTAGCCCTGACCCTAGCCCTAACCCTAAAGGGAAAATGGAAATAAATACATTTTTTTACATTTTATTATTTTTCCCTAACTAAGGGGGTGATGAAGGGGGGTTTGATCTACTTTTATAGCGTTTTTTGGCAGATTTTTAGGGTTGGCAGCTGTCACACACTAAAAGCTGTCACACACTAGTTTTTGCATCACCACATTTTGAGAGCTATAAGTTATCCATATTTTGGCCCACAGTCATGTGAGATCTTGTTTTTTGCGGGACGAGTTGACGTTTTTATTGGTAACATTTTCGGGCAGATGACATTTTTTGATCGCTTTTTATTCCTATTTTTGGGAGGCGGAATGAACAAAAACCAGCAATTCCTGAATTTCTTTTAGGGGGGCATTTATACCGTTCCACGTGTGGTAAAATGGATAAAGCAGTTTTATTCTTCGGGTCAGTACGATTACAGCGATACTTCATTTATGTAATTTATGTAATTTATGTTTTGGCGCTTTTACACAATAAAAACTATTTTATATAAAAAAATAATTGTTTTTGCATCGCTTTATTCTGAGAGCTATAACTTTTTTTATTTTTCTGCTGATGATGCTGTATGGCGGCTTGTTTTTTGCGGGACAAGATGACATTTTCAGCGGTACCATGGTTATTTATATCCGTCGTTTTGATCGCGTGTTATTCCACTTTTTGTTCGCCTGTATGATAATAAAGCAATGTTTTTTGCCTTGTTTTTTTTTTTTTTGCGGTGTTCACTGAAGGGGTTAACTAGTGGGATGGTTTTATAGAGCGGGTCGTTACAGACGCGGCGATACCAAATATGTGTACTTCTATTGTTTTTTTAAATTTACATAAATGGATTTACTGGGAAATGTTTTTTTTTTTTTTTTATTTGGGGATTTTTTTTTTTTTTTGTTTATACATTCTATTTTTATTTTTTTTACTTTCTACCATTGTCCCAGGGTGGACATCACTGTATTAGATCAGATTGTTGATCTGACACTGTGCATAGCACTCTGTCAGATCAACGATCTGACAGACAAGCTTAGGTGGCTTTCTGGCGCCTGCTCTCAGCAGGCGCCGGCTAGCCAGGTCATTTCATGACCCGGAAGGAGTCCGGCGGCCATCTTGGATCCGGGGACTCCTTCCGGGTTACCGGAGCAACGCGATCTTATTGCGTTGCTCCGGTGGGAGAGCACAGGGAGCCCCCATCCCCCATCAGAGGAGTTAAATGCCCGCGATCGGCGATAGCGCCGATCGTGGGCATTGCTGCGGGGTGTCAGCTGTCATATACAGCTGACACCCGCACCCGATCACCGCGGCGCTCAGCGCGAGACCGCGGTGATCGGTGCGCCGTACTAGTACTGCTGCTGGCACAAATGCAGTGCCGGCAGCGCAGTACTAGTACGGCGCATGGCACGAAGGGGTTAAAGGGAATCTGTCGCCCCAAAATTCGCCTATGTGCTAAGGCCACTGGCATCAGGGGCTTATCTACAGCATTCTGTAACACTGTATATAAGCCATCGATGTATCCTGAAAGATAAGAAAAACTGCAAGAGAAGTATGCTGCCTTCCAGGTGCGATGATCAAGGATGTGACCGATAGGATACCAAAGCTTTTCAGCTCCAAGGACGTCCACCCATTTTTTCTGATACATGTTGGCACCAATGACACGGCAAGGAAGGACCTACCGACAATCTGCAAGGACTTTGAAGAGTTGGGGAAGAAAGTAAAGGAACTGGATGCACAGGTAGTTTTTTCTTCTATCCTTCCAGTAGACGGGCATGGCACCAGGAGATGGAACAGGATCCTTGATGCAAACAACTGGCTAAGACGATGGTGCAGACAACAAGGATTCGGATTCCTGGACCACGGTGTGAATTACTTGTACGATGGACTCCTCGCCAGAGACGGACTACACCTCAACAAACCTGGGAAACACACATTCGCCAGAAGACTCGCTACACTCATCAGGAGGGCGTTAAACTAGAAGAAGAGGGGACGGGAAGAAAAACATTAGACTTGAACAAAGAAGACCCAGGAAAACATACTCAGATGGGAGGTAAGAACATTTCTAAAACCATCCACAGCGAGGAGATTGGAACAAAACAAAATCCTCTAAACTGCATGCTCGCAAACGCCAGAAGCCTGACAAACAAGATGGAAGAACTAGAAGCAGAAATATCTACAGGTAACTTTGACATAGTGGGAATAACCGAGACATGGTTAGATGAAAGCTATGACTGGGCAGTTAACTTACAGGGTTACAGTCTGTTTAGAAAGGATCGTAAAAATCGGAGAGGAGGAGGGGTTTGTCTCTTTGTAAAGTCTTGTCTAAAGTCAACTTTAAGGGAGGATATTAGCGAAGGAAATGAGGATGTCGAGTCCATATGGGTCAAAATTCATAGAGGGAAAAATGGTAACAAAATTCTCATTGGGGTCTGTTACAAACCCCCAAATATAACAGAAACCATGGAAAGTCTACTTCTAAAGCAGATAGATGAAGCTGCAACCCATAATGAGGTCCTGGTTATGGGGGACTTTAACTACCCGGATATTAACTGGGAAACAGAAACCTGTGAAACCCATAAAGGCAACAGGTTTCTGCTAATAACCAAGAAAAATTATCTTTCACAATTGGTGCAGAATCCAACCAGAGGAGCAGCACTTTTAGACCTAATACTATCTAATAGACCTGACAGAATAACAAATCTGCAGGTGGTTGGGCATCTGGGAAATAGCGACCACAATATTGTGCAGTTTCACCTGTCTTTCACTAGGGGGACTTGTCAGGGAGTCACAAAAACACTGAACTTTAGGAAGGCAAAGTTTGACCAGCTTAGAGATGCCCTTAATCTGGTAGACTGGGACAATATCCTCAGAAATAAGAATACAGATAATAAATGGCAAATGTTTAAGAACATCCTAAATAGGCAGTGTAAGCGGTTTATACCTTGTGGGAATAAAAGGACTAGAAATAGGAAAAACCCAATGTGGCTAAACAAAGAAGTAAGACAGGCAATTAACAGTAAAAAGAAAGCATTTGCACTACTAAAGCAGGATGGCACCATTGAAGCGCTAAAAAACTATAGGGAGAAAAATACTTTATCTAAAAAACTAATTAAAGCTGCCAAAAAGGAAACAGAGAAGCACATTGCTAAGGAGAGTAAAACTAATCCCAAACTGTTCTTCAACTATATCAATAGTAAAAGAATAAAAACTGAAAATGTAGGCCCCTTAAAAAATAGTGAGGAAAGAATGGTTGTAGATGACGAGGAAAAAGCTAACATATTAAACACCTTCTTCTCCACGGTATTCACGGTGGAAAATGAAATGCTAGGTGAAATCCCAAGAAACAATGAAAACCCTATATTAAGGGTCACCAATCTAACCCAAGAAGAGGTGCGAAACCGGCTAAATAAGATCAAAATAGATAATTCTCCGGGTCCGGATGGCATACACCCACGAGTACTAAGAGAACTAAGTAATGTAATAGATAAACCATTATTTCTTATTTTTAGTGACTCTATAGCGACAGGGTCTGTTCCGCAGGATTGGCGCATAGCAAATGTGGTGCCAATATTCAAAAAGGGCTCTAAAAGTGAACCTGGAAATTATAGGCCAGTAAGTCTAACCTCTATTGTTGGTAAAATATTTGAAGGGTTTCTGAAGGATGTTATTCTGGATTATCTCAATGAGAATAACTGTTTAACTCCATATCAGCATGGGTTTATGAGAAATCGCTCCTGTCAAACCAATCTAATCAGTTTTTATGAAGAGGTAAGCTATAGGCTGGACCACGGTGAGTCATTGGACGTGGTATATCTCGATTTTTCCAAAGCGTTTGATACCGTGCCGCACAAGAGGTTGGTACACAAAATGAGAATGCTTGGTCTGGGGGAAAATGTGTGTAAATGGGTTAGTAACTGGCTTAGTGATAGAAAGCAGAGGGTGGTTATAAATGGTATAGTCTCTAACTGGGTCGCTGTGACCAGTGGGGTACCGCAGGGATCAGTATTGGGACCTGTTCTCTTCAACATATTCATTAATGATCTGGTAGAAGGTTTACACAGTAAAATATCGATATTTGCAGTTGATACAAAACTATGTAAAGCAGTTAATACAAGAGAAGATAGTATTCTGCTACAGATGGATCTGGATAAGTTGGAAACTTGGGCTGAAAGGTGGCAGATGAGGTTTAACAATGATAAATGTAAGGTTATACACATGGGAAGAAGGAATCAATATCACCATTACACACTGAATGGGAAACCACTGGGTAAATCTGACAGGGAGAAGGACTTGGGGATCCTAGTTAATGATAAACTTACCTGGAGCAGCCAGTGCCAGGCAGCAGCTGCCAAGGCAAACAGGATCATGGGGTGCATTAAAAGAGGTCTGGATACACATGATGAGAGCATTACTGCCTCTGTACAAATCCCTAGTTAGGCCGCACATGGAGTACTGTGTCCAGTTTTGGGCACCGGTGCTCAGGAAGGATATAATGGAACTAGAGAGAGTACAAAGGAGGGCAACAAAATTAATAAAGGGGATGGGAGAACTACAATACCCAGATAGATTAGCGAAATTAGGATTATTTAGTCTAGAAAAAAGACGACTGAGGGGCGATGTAATAACCATGTATAAGTATATAAGGGGACAATACAAATATCTCGCTGAGGATCTGTTTATACCAAGGAAGGTGACGGGCACAAGGGGGCATTCTTTGCGTCTGGAGGAGAGAAGGTTTTTCCACCAACATAGAAGAGGATTCTTTACTGTTAGGGCAGTGAGAATCTGGAATTGCTTGCCTGAGGAGGTGGTGATGGCGAACTCAGTCGAGGGGTTCAAGAGAGGCCTGGATGTCTTCCTGGAGCAGAACAATATTGTATCATACAATTATTAGGTTCTGTAGAAGGACGTAGATCTGGGGATTTATTATGATGGAATATAGGCTGAACTGGATGGACAAATGTCTTTTTTCGGCCTTACTAACTATGTTACTATGTAAGTTAGATTATACTCACCCAGGGGCGGTCCCGGTCCGGTACGATGGGCGTCGTGGTCCAGGTCCAGCGCCTCCCATCTTCATACGATGACGTCCTCTTCTTTGCTTCCTGCTGCAGCTCCGGCGCAGGCATACTTTGACTGCCTTGTTGAGGGCAGAGCAAAGTACTGCAGTGCGCAGGCGCCAGGCCTCTCTGACCTTTCCCAGCACCTGCGCACTGCAGTACTTTGCTCTGTCCTCAACAGGGCAGACAACGTATGCCTGCGCTGGAGCCGCGGCAGGAAGCAAAGAAGAGGACGTCATTTTATGAAGGTGGGAGGCGCTGGACCTGGACCGCGACGCCCATTGGACCGGACCACACTGGGACCACCCTGAGATGAGTATTATATAAGCTGTTTTTCTTACCTTTCAGGATACATCGGGGGTTTATCTACAGCATTACAGAAGGCTGTAGATAAGCCCCTGATGCCGGTGACCTTATCTCATATACGATTTTTGGGGTGACAGACTCCCGTTAATTCATAACTCGTTGGCTACCTTATTTTTGTGCAGCATTATTTCTGTAGAATCTAGCTTTATATTTTTTTTATTCTTCATCTTTGAGTTTTGTGGAAAAAATATAAAAAGTGGTGTTTTCTATTGACGATCAGTTTTGGTTAGATGAGATTCTAAATCTATAGGAGAACCTGGCGCCAAGTGTCCTGTGCCTCTACAGTGTAATCACAGGGAATGTTGTAGGCTACCAGTGTAATGCACATAGTGGGTCCTCCCAAGACAGAGTCGCTCTTCAAAGCCTTTCTCTTTTTTGGCTACATGATAGCGGTCCCAAATTAAGAGCATTCCTCTCGTAACTTCCTAAAAAAAAGACCACCTATTATAATGTTCAATGGAGGATGACTTTGATAAGAGATGCACTTGTAATACCATAATGATCTGTGCACAGTTGTGGTCTCCTGGTCAACAGTACGGTCTATCCTTTTCCTGTCTCGTCTGATCTTTGGCCAGTAGAATTAAATTACGGAATGGGCTACTTTAAAAACTATAAAATAACAAAGAATATTGAAAGTTGAAGGTGGACACAAGTCCATTGAGTTCAACCTATAGCCTAACATGTTGATCAAGAAGAAGGGAAAGACCCCATGAGGCAGATGTTAATTGTCGCATATTAGGGGGAAACGTCCTGCCCGGCTCCACATTCGGCAATCGGACTAGTTCCCTGGATCAACATCTCATCACCATAACATGTAATATTATGTTTTTCAAGAAAGGCATTCAGGTCCTCCTTGAAATTTTGTGTTGAATCAATCATTACAGCACATGTGGCAGAGAGCTCCTTAATTTCTCTGCTCTTACAGTAAAGAATCGCCGTCTGTGACAATGGTTAAACCTTTCAGATTACAAGTGTCCTGAAGTATGTTTTTTACATAAGCTGTGGTCCATAGAGAAAAGCCTTACATCTTTTAACTATGCAACAGAGGTCTGTTTTAGAACATGAGACCAGAAAAATTTCTGAAATTTGTCATTTTGAATAATCGCATTATCAGCCAAAGTGAAGTATTTCATGTTCAACATGACTATAATGGGAAGAACAGAGCAGTCCAGCCATCTTCTACATAATTTACAGGGCTCGTGCTGTTACCTTGGTGTTTCATAAAATATGTAACAGTATCACAGCCTGTATCTGCTCGGAGAGGGCTGCAAGTCCACTCACCAAGGAGGCAGTGAGGTATCAAAATAGCTCAAGAGAAGGAATTTTAATGAATAGATTGCAGAGCCTATAAATATACCTGGCAGATAATGCTGGTCCACTGCCCAGTGTGTTGTATTAATACTTTCCCACCACTTAAAAAAATTACATGTATCCTCAGTCTTGTGCATGCCTCTGGCTCCAGTCTCCTTGACTTTCCTCAGATAGTAATGTTAGTGAATACTACTATGATTCCTGTACATACTGTCTGACCACTAACTAGCACAGTCGTCTATCCCCGTAAGTGGAGTCTTGTGAAGCTAGGCTGGTTAAATATTAGTCTCGACCCATTTCACCTCTGAGATTTATTAAACCAAAGCATGGCCCCAATGCTCAATAGTCAAAGTTTGGTAATTACTTTTTTTGTGCGTTATATCATTTTTTTTTTTTTTACTATGAAGCAAAAAGCTAATGGGAACATAGTTACGAACTACTTGCCTACTCTACCCGGTGTCAGCTCAGAGCGGTCACTGACTGCTCCTGCTCCACATCATCAGAATAGCTCTTTCTCTTCCAGGCTGTTCTGTTAATGGGACATAACTGTTATTGTCGTGCTAATTGTCAGCAGATAAACTGCGAGGAGCTGGCTGTCAATCCGCATTACATGAGCTAAGATGCCACATCAACAGAGCCGAGTGGATGAGAAACCGCTGCTTTGTCAAAATTAAATCAGTGGAAGATAATAATTCAAACCCTTGCTTCTGCAGGCAATGCAATGATAACACTGGTGTTAGTAGCTATGATGTACGATTTGTAATTTGGACATAATTATAAATTTAAAATTTGCCTCCTTTTGTGTAAAACCACTACACTGAGTCATCAGTAGGAGAGAGGGTAAAGCATACTGGCCGAGACACCAAGTCATCAGAAATACACCGATTCTCTTTTCATTGATTGCTCCACAGTCTACACTGACATCTTTGAAATTTTGCTCATACTCTATTAAAGCGAACTTGTCAGCAGGATTTTGCGTAATAAACTACAGACCATGTCAGGTCGGCGCCATTAAACTGACTAAAATGATACTTTGGTTGATCAAATCCATCTTGTGGTTGTTGTTTAATCTGTATCTGTAGTTTTCAGTTAATGAGATTCTAGTGCTTCGTGGCAGCCTGTGGGGGGGAGCTTTATGTGATGCTCTGCTTAGATATTCATCTTTATTGACTATTTTGCCCCCTATTTTACTTACTGCATATACTATGGTGGGTTTAGAAAAAAAAATTACATTGAGCAAAATGGTGCTGCTGGTGGCACCTGCGCAGTATCATGTAAAGCATTATGCCTATAGTATTGCCGGGTAAAAAAAAATAACAATCATCATCATCATGTTCTGATAGATGCTACTGCGCCAGTGCCATTTTACTGCAGCCAATTTTTTTTGTCTCTAGCAAAGTGGTGCAGGCGCCTGGGCAGTAGCATCTATCACGTTCCGATAGATGCTACTGCGCAAGCGCCACCGGTGCCATTTTACTCGAGAAAAAATAATTGGCTATAGTAAGATGAACGCCTGTGCCATTTTGATGAAGGTAATTTTTTTTTATTCGGACTCCCATGACAGCACTACGAGAGAGGGGATCCGCCCTTAAGGAACAGGAAACCTACAGATACAAAAGGGCGGCACCTCTCCCATGCATCAGTTGGTTTCCTGTTCCTGAAGGGACTGGATCCTACGGAAGATACTAGGATTCCAGGCCGGCCGGGCCGAATTAGGTAGCGAGAGGGTCTCCTACCTCGGCCGGTGCGGGGTACCTGAAGGAGACACGGTGGCTCTGGGGGGCTGCACGGCAGTGTCTCATCAGCGTGGAGCGGTCGCCAGGGGGTGTCCGATCTCCGAAGCCGGCGCTTGGTGAGTATATTGTTTCCCTCCCTTGAGCGGCTTAGGGGAGGCTCTGAGGGGTCGGCGACATTGAGGGGGAGCCACCCGGAGTCTCGTGGCAGGTCTCGGCGTCCCACGTTGTTCACAGCGCTAACAGGAAGCGCTGTGGGCCGGGGGTGACGTCGGAAGGCGGAGCCAGCTGTGACTTCCGGGTCACGGAGCTTCTGCGCATGCGCAGGAGCTCCAAGATGGCGGCGCCCACCGGAAAATGTGCGCTCATCACCCTCAGGTGTCGGCTGATCCCCTGCAGCTGCATGGGGGGAAGGGGAGCAACTGGAAGCGCGGTGCAATTACGCTGGCCGAAGGAGGGGCTATATATCGGCTCCAGGTGCGCGTTCCTTGCTCCTGGTCTCCAAACTGCTTCAGATGGAGTCTGATCAGGATCAGCAGCCTCTGCTGCTGGATGAAGAACCCCAGAAGCTTATGGAGAAGGAACGTGAGAAAAGGAGCGATGGATCTGGCCGCAGAAGCTCCTCCAGACAGGGGACTGGAGCATCAGCCAAAAAAGATCCCCCTCGTGCTTCGGTATCTCTATGGGTGTGGGCAGCCTCTGGTAAGTGATCTTCGAGAAAGTTCACTTAGTGACTAGTTTCCCCTCATATGTTTTATGCAGGGAAAGAAAAGCGTCAGTAAGGCGAAGCATAGGGAGTGTGCCATCTGCGGGGTCCCCTTGCCTGACTCACACCCTAAAAAACTATGTGACCCCTGTATCCAGCAGACGGTGAGGTCCTGGAAAGAGGGAGGGGATATAGCATGTAGATCTTACACTCTAGTCTACCTTACTTATCCCTGTAGGTGGCAGAAGAATCCTCTTCTATGGTGACCAGTCTGAAGGAAATGGTTAGAAGGGAGGTCAAGCAATCCATTAAGGATCTTTCACAGTCAGGCTCTAAGCAGAGAACTCAGTGGGCATCTGATTCATCTGTGGATAAAGACAAGAGTGAAGAATCGGATGATTCAGCAGCATCATCTTCCTCGTCGGGGGAAGACGCTGCCCGGTTTTGTTTACCCATAGAGAGGATAGACAAATTAATAAAAGCGGTCAGAGGCACAATGGGTATAACAGAACCCAAGCCTCAGCTATCTAAGGAACAAATGATGTTCAGCGGCCTAGAACAGAGGAAGCGCAGAGTCTTTCCCCTGAATGAAAAGATACAGGAACTTATCAACAGGGAGTGGAGAAAACCGGAAAGGAAAGGCTCCTTACCACCTGCGCAGAAGCGTCGGTATCCCTTTGATGACCCAGCAGTGGGTAATTGGGAAAAGGCCCCAAAGCTGGACGCGGCAATTGCCAAGGTGGCAAAGCGATCCTCTCTCCCGTTTGAGGATATGGGTACGCTTAAAGACCCCCTGGATAGGAAAGTGGATACCTTCCTAAAAGGAACCTGGGAGATGGCAGCCGGCTCCTTAAAACCTGCGGTGGCGTCAACCTGCACGGCAAGGTCAATAATGGTCTGGCTGGACCAGTTAGAAACCCAATTAAAACAGGGGGCCTCTAGAGATTCCATACTTGCAGCGTTACCAGTAATCCAGGAGGGGGCAGCTTTTTTATCGGATGCCTCAATAGACTCTGTTAAATTGGCGGCTAGGGCAGCAGGTCTTTCTAATGCTGCGAGAAGAGCCCTATGGTTGAAATGCTGGCCGGGGGATATGCAGGCAAAAACAAAACTCTGCGCTATCCCTTGTAAGGGCGAGTATCTATTCGGACCTACCCTGGACGAACTCCTGGAGAAGGCAGGAGATGATAAGAAAAAATTTCCTAACCTTTTCAATCCATATCGTCGTCCCTTCAACAAAAGAAGGTTCAATCGGGGAGGAAGGCGGACCTTCTCACCGGGTAGGGATCGTTCCAGATGGGATGATAAGCGAAAAAGAGGCACAGGTCTCATGTTTCGCCGTAACCCGACGGAAAACAAAAAACAAGACCAATGACTGGCAATCCCGGTGGGAGGGAGACTGTCGCATTTCTCAGCAGAGTGGTCAAAAATCACAAACAGTGTTTGGATAAAAGACACTGTTTCCCATGGTCTCAGACTTGAGTTTGTCCATACCCCACGGGACAAATTCCAGTTAACACCCTGGCGCTCATCTCCCACTGAACAATTTGCCTTAGAAGAGGAAGTGAGGACTCTTTGCTCCAAAAATGTTTTGATTGAAGTGCCGTATTCTCAGGCAGGGAAAGGGTTCTACTCTCCCCTTTTCCTAATTCAAAAGCCGGATATGTCTTATAGGACCATTATAAACCTTAAGGGTCTCAATAAGTTTTTGGTGAAACATACCTTCAAAATGGAGTCCATCAATTCAACAATAAAAATGCTTTTCAACAATTGTTTTATGGTAGTAGTGGATTTGAAAGATGCCTACTATCATGTACCCATTCACGCTGATTTCCAACGATACCTAAGGGTAGCAGTACTAATGGGGGGTAGGATTCAACATTTTCAGTTCAGGGCACTCCCCTTCGGGATAACTTCTGCTCCTAGAGTGTTCACTAAAATAATCGCTGAAGTCATGGCACACTTAAGAGAATCAAACGTCCTTATAATTCCTTACTTGGATGATTTCCTCATTGTAGGGAACTCGATAGATCACTGTCTGTCACAATGGGAGGTTACTAAAGCCAAGCTAGAACACCTGGGTTGGATCATAAACTTCGAAAAATCTAAGTTACAGCCCCTAAATATTCAAAAGTTCCTGGGTCTAATGTTGGATTCAGTGACACAACAGTGTCTCCTCCCCATAGAAAAAATAGATCTAATTCAAATTTATGTGTTAAATGCAATTAATACACCTTCCATGACACTTAGGCAAGCAATGTCCCTACTTGGGTCACTCACATCTTGCATTCCAGCAGTTAAGTGGGCTCAGTTCCACACCAGATCCCTACAAAGAGAAGTCTTGTTCCATGACAGAGCCTTGGGAGGCGTGTTAAATGGGAAAATAACGTTAGAGCCAACCACGCTAGATTCCCTTAGGTGGTGGTCAGATAAAAAGAATTTATCAGCAGGGGTCCCCTGGATAGTAAATGTGTCCCGGGTGATAACCACGGATGCCAGCTCTTCAGGGTGGGGAGCCTACATGGGGGACATGGTGGTCCAGGGACAATGGGAACCCTTCACAACATTCTCATCCAACCAGAGGGAGTTGTTGGCGGTTGAATTGGCTGTTAAAAAATTCCTCATATATCTGCAGGGCCAGCACGTCAGAATTCTGTCGGACAACAGAGTTGCAGTCGCTTACATAAACCGGCAAGGGGGAACTCGTTCCGAGACATTGATGCAAATCACGGATCGATTGTTCCAGATGGCAGAGCTCAATTTTCTATCTTTGACGGCTCTCCACATCAAAGGAAAGGAAAATGTGGCAGCAGATTTCCTCAGCCGAAACATGTTAAGGCAAGGAGAGTGGTCTCTCAACGAAGACATTTTCAATCTGATCGTCTGCAGATGGGGTCAACCAGTGGTAGACCTGTTCGCCACCAGAAACAACAGAAAAGTAAAACTTTTTTGCTCGCTAAATCCCAGGGAAAATCCCTTGGCGGTGGACGCGTTTCTGATAAAATGGGATTTTCCACTGGCCTATGCTTTCCCACCACTGAACCTGATACCTCTAGTGGTGAGGAAAATCAGGGAGGATCGAGCGAAAGTCATCCTTATCGCCCCCTTTTGGCCCAGAAGAACCTGGTTTGCCTGGGTCAAGACAATGTCTGTATCGGTTCCCTGGGTACTACCAGAGATCCCGAACCTGCTTTCTCAGGGACCGATCTCCCATCCACAAGTGGCAGCACTCCATTTAACGGCGTGGAGTTTGAACGGTCACTATTAGTGGGGAAAGGCTTCTCTCCAAATTTAGTCGAGACACTCCTAAAGAGTAGAAAGCAAGTAACTACAAAAATCTACTCTAGAACTTGGAGGAAGTTCTTGTCTTGTTCAAGATTTGACATCCAAGACGGGATACCAATACAACAAATCTTAGAGTTCCTACAGAGGGGTTTCGAGTTAAAACTCTCTACTAGTACCCTTAGAGTACAGGTCTCAGCTCTGGGTGCCCTGTTTTCATGCAATATAGCAAACAATTATTGGATAGCGAGGTTTATGAAGGCAGTTAGTAGATCTAGACCGGTATATAAGGATAGGACAGTTCCATGGGATTTAAATTTAGTTCTGTCCTCTCTAACAAAACCCCCCTTTGAACCTCTGCAAGAGGCCTCAATCAAAATGTTGACACTTAAGACCGCCTTCCTGATTGCCATAACCTCAGCTCGCAGGATAGGGGATATCCAGGCGCTTTCCAGAGCTCCTCCATACACAGAAATCTTATCAGACAGAGTAGTCCTTAGACCAGACCCGGCATATCTACCGAAGGTGGCGTCACGTTTCCATAGATCACAGGAGATAGTTTTGCCATCCTTTATTCCTAATCCCTCTAATCCTAAAGAGCAGGAGCTTCATACGTTAGACGTTAGGAGATCTCTCCTTCAGTATATCTCAGCTACTGATAATTGGAAGAAAGATGGAGCACTGTTTCTTTCATTCCAAGGTCCAAGGAAAGGATTTAGAGTGTCAAAATATTCACTAGCCAAATGGATTAGGGAAACTATATCTCTAGCTTACACAGCAGGTGGGGGGCCAGCTCCGCAGAATCTAAAGGCACATTCCACCCGGGCCATGGCGTCATCCTGGGCAGAGAGATCTGGAGTGTCAGTGGAGCAAATATGTAAGGCGGCCACTTGGTCATCTCCTTCCACTTTCTTTAAACACTATCGGTTGGATTTGGGGTCCTCCTCTGATCTCTCCTTTGGGTTAAGGGTGCTACAGACTATAGTCCCTCCCTAATGTAGCTTACATCTCTGTAAATCTCTCGTAGTGCTGTCATGGGAGTCCGAATAAAGCATTAAGCTACTTACTGGTAGCGGCATTTTTCGGAGGCCCATGACAGCACCCTTAGTTCCCTCCCTATTCACGTGGGGGTAGCACTTCCTGATATGTAAATAGTGTAGTATGTAAATCTCACATATGGTGTCTGGTTACAATATAGTAGATTATTTTTTGGTTTCCAAATGTATATAATGTATATAATGTATGTTTGTGTACCACTAACCGCGGTAGTCCTCTCAGGCTCTGAAATACAACTGATGCATGGGAGAGGTGCCGCCCTTTTGTATCTGTAGGTTTCCTGTTCCTTAAGGGCGGATCCCCTCTCTCGTAGTGCTGTCATGGGCCTCCGAAAAATGCCGCTACCAGTAAGTAGCTTAATGCTATTTTTTAACCCGGCAATATTATACGCATATGCTTTATATGATACTGTGCAGGCACCAGAGCCATACAGATTAATATCTAAGCAGAGCACAACATAAAGACCCCCCTACAGGCCGCCCCGGAGCATGGGCATATCATTAACTGAAAACTGCAAATAAAGATTAAACAACAACCACAAGATGGATTTCATCAACCCAAGTATCATTTTAATCAGTAGAACAGCACCAACCTGATAGTGTATGTAATTTAATTGGCAAAATCCTGCTGACAGGTCCCCTTTAAGGTCCAGACTCAGAACATCTCTGTAAAGCTTGGTGAGGTTGAGCTGTATACGCCTCGGCGCACTACATATGATAGAGGCATTCTGAGTCTGGACCTTTAAAGATCAGGGGCTGTATGCCAAAAACGTCTGCGCTGACGTCACCAAAATATGAAACGATCAATCAAAATTCATTAGAATGGGCGTGTTTCCAAGAATCAATTGGTGACTCGGTAATTGTGCTGTACCGCCCTGATGACGGTTTTCTGAAAAAGGAGGCAAGTTATTAATTTATAATTATGGTAAAACGACAAATTATACAGCTTTAAATATATGCACCATTATTGTTATCACTAGATGGTGGCCCGATTCTAACGTATCGGGTATTCTAGAATATGTAGGTAATATATAGCACAGGCTACGTACTATATTGCACAGTGATGTAGTATATAACACAACCGATGTAGTATATAACAGAGCTACGTAGTACGTAACACAGTGTACGTAGTATATAGCAGAGCTATCTAGTATATAACACAGCCACGTAGTATATAACATAACCACGTAGTGTATTGCACAGCTACGTAGTGTATTGTACAGGCACGTAGTATATTGGTCAGCCACGTAGTATATGGCAGAGCCATGTAGTATATTGCACAGGCACGTAGTATATTGCACAGCCCATGTAGTATATAGCACAGCTACATAGTGTATAACAGAGCCCACGCAGTATGTAACACAGCCCAAGTAGTATGGAGCAATGTGGGCACTATATGCAAGGTTAAAAAAAGACTTAAAATAAAAAATAAACATATACTCGCCTTCCAAAGGCCCCTTGAAGTCCTGGTGCCTGTGTGCGGTGCACGCGGCAGCTTCCGGTCCCAGGGTTGGTATGAGCGCAGGACCTGTGATGACGTCGCGGTCACATGACCGTGACGTCATGGCAGGTCCTTCTCGCATAGCATCCTTGGCACTGGAACCTGCCGCTTGCACTGCCGAGGAGTGGACAGCGTGTGACGTCGGAAGGTGAGAATAACTTTTTTTTATTATTATTTGTAACATTAGATCTTGTTGGTCACAGGGTTAATAGCTGCGTTAACGGAGTGCGTTACACCGTGGCATAACGCGGTCCATTAACGCTGCCATTAACCCTGTTTGAGGGCTAACTGGAGGGCTGATTGGTCGTGGGCATTTTGCCACGACCAATCATCGACTTGGATTTCCATGACAGACAGAGGCCGTGACCAATGAATATCCATGACAGACTGACAAACATACAGACAGAAGGGACCCTTAGACAATTATATAGTAGATTCTCGGCAGGAACATGGAGGCAATTAATATTTTCTGATGTCAGGTTCCCATTAAAGGAGTTGGGTGATGGCGTACCAATTGCTGAGGGTCCAAGTGCTCATTACAACAAACTGTGTCCTCTAAAGTGAATTGTGCTACTGATTTGGGTTGGCTCCGGACCCGTTAATCAGAGCTGGTGGCAGCATACTTTGTTCTGTGCAGTTGGGAATCTTTTCAGCGACGGCGGCGTTGATAATTATTGTTCCCGCCTGTGTGGGAGTAGTTGTATTGCCCTCGCTGCAGTGTGACCAATAGCCAGTACATAGCAGGCAGCCTTTCTGGCGACTAATTACCCTAGGTGCAGTACCTAATCTGACCTGAGGGTAAGGGGGGCGTCGGAGAGTTGCAAGTTCCAAACCGGACCTGGGAAGAGAGATATAGATAAATCCCCTTCAGAAGGAACCAGGGTCAACCAAAAACCTCGGTTCGTGATATCCTCCCTGGGATCCCGGACATACTGCTGGGATCCATGACATAGTGATGGCAGCATGGTGTGAACTGTGACATCCCCATTAACAGCCCCACTTCCACATCTGCGTCTATCACTAACCACTTCCCTTGGCCTCTCTCAGCTCTCAACCTCTGAAACACACAAAGACGGAAAGGCCGGCGTCACACTGGCGTATTGCATCCGATGCGAGATCATCAGATGCGATATGCTAATGACACTCGGCTCCTGCTCGCAGCAGAGCAGGAGCCGAGTGTCATGCGTCTGTGCTCCGATTCTCTCGCACAGGGAGGATCGGAGCACAGTTGCGGAGGAGGCGGAGAAATTAATATCTCCATCTCCTCCATATCCGAGTGGTATGCGCTGTCTCACTCGCACCCATAGGCTTTTATGGGTGCGAGTGAGCCGAGAGTTTTCCTCGGTCCGAGACAATCGAAGCATGCTGCGATTGTCTTGGACCGAGGAAAATGGCCGACAAAAAGTCGTCTGGTGGGAGCTGCCCCATAGCTTAACATTGGTCCGAGTGCAATGCGATTTAAAACGCCAGTGTGATGCCGGCCTAACACCCTTGACCTGGTCTTTGTTCAATCTCCTACCTAGATCACCACTTCCCCTCTCTGACCACAACATTCTTTCCTTCACACTCACAATTCCTCACTCACCCCAGCACTCTCCTACCTACCACACTTTCAGAAATCTACATGCTATTAACCCTCACACACTTTGACTCCCTACACTCATCATTGTCCCCAATCTCCTCTTTTTCCTGTCCCGATCTGGCTGTACATCACTACAATGACACTCTTAGAAGCACCCTTGACCAAGTAGCTCCCCTCACCCTCAGAACCTTCAAACACAGAGTAAAACAGCCCTGGCTCACATCGCAAACCCGATTTCTCCAGTGATGCTCTGGGTGTGCTGAACGCTTATGGAGGAAAACACTCGCACACCAGAAGACTCCGTACACTTCAACTTTATGTTAAAAACCTATATCTCTGCCCTTCACCACGCCAAACAGACCTACTTCCCCACTCTGATTTCCTCACTATCCAACAACCCCAAGAAACGTTTTGCCACCTTTCATTCCCTCCTCAGGCCAAAAGCACAAGCCCCTATCACAGACATTTAGGCCGGCCTCACACTCAGCGTTGAAAAATACGGTCCGTATATTACGGCCGTAATACGCTGAAAAGTCCCCAAAATAATGGTCCGTAGCTCCTCCGTAGGCAGGGTGTGTCAGCGTTTTTTGCGCATGGCATCCTCCGTATGTAATCCGTATGGCATCCGTACTGCGTGTTTTTCTCGCAGGCTTGCAAAACCAACATACGGCTATACAAGGGATCCATGTGTAAAAAAAAAAAAGAAAAAACATGTATACTGTGTATATATGTGTATGTGTGTATATATATATATATATATATATATATATATATATATATATATATATATATATATATATATATATATATATATATATATATATATAAAAAATAATCAGTAGGCACATATATGTATATATATTATTACTTCATACAGCGCTAGATAGCTTTAAAGCCGGTAATTGAATTACCGGCTTTTGCTCTCTCCTTTGTTGTGAATTCTGTGGCAGAGCTCCCTCCTGTGGTCACAAGTGGTACTTCGGCTGATTCTGTCTATGAGCTTCCGTTGGTGGAGGTGAGTGGTACTGCGGCTTCTGAGTTTCCTTCCTCAGGTGATGTGGTGAAGTCGTTAGGTGCTGCTCTATTTAACTCCACCTAGTGCTTTGCTCCTGGCCTCCAGTCAATGTTCTAGTATTGGTCTTGATTCCTCCTGGATCGTTCCTGTGGCCTGTCTGTTCTGCATAAGCTAAGTTTTGCTGTGTTATTTTTGTTTGCTATTTTTTCTGTCCAGCTTGCTTATTTGGTTTTTCTGGCTTGCTGGAAGCTCTGGGACGCAGAGGGAGCACCTCCGTACCGTTAGTCGGTGCGGAGGGTCTTTTGCCTCCTCTGCGTGGTTGTTTGTAGGGTTTTGTGTTGACCGCAAAGTTATCTTTCCTATCTTCGGTCTGTTCAGTAAGTTGGGCCTCACTTTGCTAAATCTATTTAATCTCTGCGTTTGTATTTTCATCTCTACTCACAGTCATTATATGTGGGGGGCTGCCTTTTCCTTTGGGGTATTTCTCTGAGGCAAGGTAGGCTTATTTTTCTATCTTAGGCCTAGCTAGTTTCTCAGGCTGTGCCGAGTTGCATAGGGAGCGTTAGGCGCAATCCACGGCTGCCTCTAGTGTGGTTGGATAGGATTAGGGATTGCGGTCAGCAGAGTTCCCATGTCTCAGAGCTCGTCCTATGTCTTTTGGTTGTCAGGTCACTTTGTGTGCTCTGAACTTCAAGGTCCATTGCGGTTCTGAATTACCTAATCATAACACTCCTTCCTAAACCCGACATGATTTGAGACATGGTTTACATACAGTAAACCATGTCACATCCCCCTTTTTTTTGCATATTTCATACTACTAATGTTAGAACGGCCAAATTTTGCATATACACACTACTATCTTCTAAATTAAAGGGTTAAATGGCGGAAAAAATTGACGTGGGCTCCCGCGCAATTTTCTCCGCCAGAGTAGTAAAGCCAGTGACTGAGGGCAGATATTAATAGCCTGGAGAGGGTCCACGGTTATTGGCCCCCCCCTGGCTAAAAACACCTGCCCCCAGCCACCCCAGAAAAGGCACATCTGTAAGATGCGCCTATTCTGGCACTTGGCCACTCTCTTCCCATTCCCGTGTAGCGGTGGGATATGGGGTAATGAAGGGTTAATGCCACCTTTCTATTGTAAGTTGACATTAAGCCAAATTAATAATGGAGAGGCGTCAATTATGACACCTATCCATTATTAATCCAATACTAGTAAAGGGTTAAAAAAATACACAAACACATTATTAAAAATTATTTTAATGAAATAAAAACAAAGGTTGTTGTAATATTTTATTCAACGCCCAATCCAATCACTGAAGACCCTCGTTCTGTAACAAAAAAAACATAATAAACCAACAATATCCTTACCTTCCGCAGATCTGTAAAGTCCAACGATGTAAATCCATCTGAAGGGGTTAAATTATTTTGCAGCCACGAGCTTTGCTAATGCAACGTTGTTCGTGGCTGCAAAACCCCGGGGAATGAAGGTAAAATAGATCAAAAACACTGGCGGTTTTTGTCCGCATTATGCAGCCACTTTTATATTTTGTTTAAATATTTTTTCATCTCCTGGTATAAGTGCTTTTCTTTTGGTTTCTTTTTCCCCCCTACCACATGGTGTATCCTACTCTTTAAATAAATATTTATTAATTCATTTGGGCATGAGTTCGGTCTGTTTTTTCCTTTTTCCTTGCTTGTAAATATCCGAATTGTCCGTGATTCTGTCCATAATGGGATACAGATTAGGCATGATTTTGTAGCACATGTATTTTTTTATATTTTGTTGCATTCTGATCCATTTGTTATGTATACCCTGCCTTGAGATTTGTATTTATTATGTTTGGGTAGTTTAAGGCCATGTTCACACAGTGCGTTTTTTACCGCGGAACCGCGGCGGTTTTGCCGCTGCGGTTCCGCAGCTGTTTTCCATGCAGGGTACAGTACACTGTACCCTATGGAAAACAGGACACACTGTGCACATGGTCCGGAAATTGTAAAAAAAAAGCCGCGCTGAATAGCTCCCGGAAAAAAGAAGGAGCATGTCAATTCTTCTTCCTGAACCGCAGCGGTTCTGCACCCATAGACCTCCATTGTGAGGTCAAAATCGCAGTAAAACCCGCAGATCAAAAATATATCTGCGGGTTTTACTGCGATTTGATGTGCAGAACCGCTGCAGCAGGAAGTGCGGGGGAGCGGGCGGAAGTGCGTAGGCGGAGTGTGGCTGCCCCCCCGTGCTCCGATCCCGCCCCCCCGTGCTCCGATGCCCCCCCCCCCGTGCTCCGATGCCCCCCCCCAGTGCTCCGATGCCCCCCCCGTGCCCTAATCTCCCCCCCTTATACTTACCCGGCGTCCCGGTGTCCGTCCGGCCGTCTTCTCCCTGGGCGCCGCCATCTTGCAAAATGGCGGGCGCATGCGCAGTGCGCCCGCCGAATCTGCCGGCCGGCAGATTCGCTCCAAAGTGCATTTTGATCACTGAGATATAACCTATCTCAGTGATCAAAATAAAAAAATAGTAGATGACACCCCCCCCAATTTGTCACCCCCATTGGTAGGGACAATAAAAAAATTAAGATTTTTTTTTTTTTTTTCACTAAGGTTAGAATAGGGTTAGGGTTAGGGGTAGGGTTAGGGTTAGGGTTAGGGGTAGGGTTAGGGTTAGGGGTAGGGTTAGGGGTAGGGGTAGGGTTAGGGGTAGGGTTAGGGGTAGGGGTAGGGTTAGGGTTAGGGGTAGGGGTAGGGGTAGGGTTAGGGTTAGGGGTAGGGTTAGGGTTAGGGTATTTTCAGCCATTTTAGCCCTAAAAAGCTTCCTAGGAAACACACAGTAAAAAAAGGATAAAAAAACGCATCAAAAAACGCATCAAAAAACGCATCAAAAAAGGACAAAAAAAGGACCTGCGTTTTCTGCCAAGAGCTGCAGTTTTTTAAAAAAACTGTCCTGAAAAAAAAAGGATGGAAATCCTGAACGTGTGAACATACCCTTAATATTTGTTACTGAATAAATGTCACAGCGGCTGTTTTAACTATAGGAAGCACTGGAAGGTTGAGGCTAAGTAGGCTGACTTGCCTAGAGATGTTACAGGGCATTTGGCTACTGGTCTGTTGTGAAGTTGAAAGTGCTTCCTTCCATTGTTATATATGTTATATATGAAAAAAGAAACTAAAGCTGTGACCCTCACCCAGCAATTTACTTGTGTTGTTTCTTTATTGGGAGATGGAATACTACCCGGGAGGGGGAAGGAGAGTGGTTTTGCTGGTGGGGTGTTTATTGGGGGTCGCCGCAGTCGTGTCCTGGCTGCAGTCATCACCGGCTTCTGTGGTCACCTGTCTGTCTTCAGTATTGATGACATGTCAGCTGTTGTGTGAGAAACAATGAGAGAAGAATTGATAATCTAAGTACATACCATATTTTTTCAAACTATAAGACGCATTGGTCCATAATACGCACCCCAAATTTAGAGGAGGAAAATGGTGAAAACATTTGTTCAAATATGAAAATGGGGTTCTGACTTATAGTCCAAATTTAGCTTACCGGGGGTGGCGGTGGAGCAGAGTCCCAGAAGGCAGGGTCACCGCTGCAGGAAACCGGCAAGGGTAGGAGTGGGTAAATGTTGCAGGCCCTGGGGTGGGAGGAGGGGGTGTCCCAGCAGTGCGAAGAAAGGCACCATTGTTCTTTCGGTGGTGGGCTTCAGGAAAATGACCACGATCCTGAGGAAGCGAACACAAAACATGCGTTGGGGCAGCATGGGTGGCACCACAGATAGGAATATGGGTAAGAGCTAATGATCTGCAGTACTCATGTCACCGTTGTCAGTGTTATTACTTTAGTGACTCTTTGATCTGATCATGTGTATTATAACTTGTTCCCTTTGACGCGGTCTCCTGAATCTGCTATAATACTTCTTTTGAATTGGTAGCACTGTCACTTTATATGGACACTTATTCTAATAATACTCTTGCTGATCACACTATATCTGTGCACCTGATACCTGTTCTAAACAGCTCTGTTATTGATACGGATTTTTACTTGTGTATTGTCTTGTATATTTTGAAAATTACTATTAAAGATTTCTTACTTTCTGTTGGATTATATGCTCCAATTTTGTTTGTATGCGATCAGTTCTCTGTAGGCAGAATGTCTAAGACATTTATTGCTTTTTATATCTTTTAGCACCATGATGCATAGACTGCTATTCCCAGTTGCTTTAGGTGTCTTGTGTGGCTGTCCTGCTGGCACATGTTAGAGATCATCATGCCCGACTGGGATGAATTGGATCAGTGTTGAGTTCCACTATCTTTTTTTTTTTTCACGGATGCCAATGCTGCTTAAGTTACATTGTCTCAGAGAATAGCCCCAGTGCTGTCTCCACTAGCAGCCTGCAAGCACTCCAAGAATGTGGTATCCTCCGTAATAATTTGTAGCTCTTTTGCTTGGCCGAGGTTGAAATCAAAGAAACTTTATCAAAACAGAACAGAAATGATTGGACTCGCTCTAGTTTTAGATGGCGTAAATATGTGACCTGCATGTAAATGAATTTCAAAATGAATACCAGGCATTTTACTTGTACCATTAGGAACGCTGTTTGCCAGAGCTCTCCATATGTGTAATCTTAGATTTTATGTGTCTGAAAACAAGACCGTGGAATTAAATGGGAGCTGGAGTCTGTGGTTAATATCAGATAATACAGGCGATAACAGTCAGCAAGCTGTTTGTTACGGTGTCTTGTTTAAGACATCTGACAAAGTGTAAGGTCATTCGCCTTATAGGGGTTTTCAGTTTTCAAAATATCCCCTCTCCCCTGACTGCAAACCGTGCTTTACTTTACCCACCCTCCCCTGGTCCAGCGCTGGGCGGAGTCTCAGCCACTGCCTCAGTGTCCATTGTTGTCTGCAGTGCTGACATAACGTTGATAGCCTGCAGCCGATCGGTGTCTTTTTTGCACTATAAAAAATGCATTAAAAATCTTCAAATATGGAGCAAAAAAAAGCATCATTTAAGGGGGGGGGAATACAAAAAAAAGGTGCAATAACGGTAATGCAAGTGTCGGCCTGCAACCCACAGAGGACACGAGGCAGGAAGAGTCAGCAAACTATATAATTTGGTTTAAATGCAATAGTGGTTTGCAGAAATTCTAAACAATTAGCGGTAATAAAGCCATAAAAAATTAACGCAATAACTGTAAGAGTGATATAGCAATGCGAGTTCTTCTCTATATAATACTAATATCCCTTTTACTGAGGAGCGCCCATTCACGGGGTGTACCACGCAAGCCTTGGCGGGGATTACCGGGTTTAGGATGCAGTCTATTCGAGCATATTGAGCCTCCCTCGCACCAATTGGCCCCCTCACAACCTGTTGTCCTAATCCTGATCCTTCCCGGTACCGTTTGTGAGAGCTGGAAGTGAGGGCCCTGCTTGCACACACTGTTCCTGTGCAACCACAGGCATGCCTCTCTAGTTGTGGCCTCCTTGCAGATCTTTGTGGCTTGACCGTTGATGGCCTTAGACGAAAAGGACTGGGCCTCAAGTCTCGGTGACACATTCTGGTCTCCGGACCTTGACCAGCGTAGGTCTTAGATACTGGACATTACCTGCGTAGTCTGAGCTCTGGGTTTTCTTGGCTGTAGTCTGCACCCCATCAGACTGTGACCGGCACCTTAGTAGTGTGGGCTTCCCGCTGAGGCCTCTCATGCGATTAGATCAGAGCAGGAGCCGAGTGTCATTAGCATATCGCATCCCATGTCATACGCTAATGTGATTCCAGCCTTAAGGTACCGTTACACTTAGCGACGCTGCAGCGATACCGACAATGATCCGGATCGCTGCAGCGTCGCTGGAGAGCTGTCACACAGACAGCTCTCCAGCGACCAACGATCCCGAGGTCCCCGGTAACCAGGGTAAATATCGGGTAACTAAGCGCAGGGCCGCGCTTAGTAACCCGGTGTTTACCCTGGTTACCATCGTTAAAGTAAAAAAAACAACCACTACATACTTGCCTACCGCTGCCTGTCCTCCAGCGCTGTGCTTCTGTGCTCTGGCTGTGAGCGCCGGGCAGCCGGAAAGCAGAGCGGTGACGTCACCGCTCTGCTTTCCGGCCGCTGTGCTCACAGCCAGAGCAGAGAAGCAGAGCGCCGGGTACAGACAGCGGTAGGTAAGTATGAAGCGTTTTTTTTTTTTTACTTTAACGATGGTAACCAGGGTAAACATCGGGTTACTAAGCGCGGCCCTGCGCTTAGTAACCCGATGTTTACCCTGGTTACCAGCGAAGACATCGCTGAATCGGCGTCACACACGCCGATTCAGCGATGTCAGCGGGAGAGCCAGCGACCAAATAAAGTTCTGGCCTTTCTTCCCCGACCAGCGATATCACAGCAGGGGCCTGATCGCTGCTGCGTGTCACACTGGACGATATCGCTAGCCAGGACGCTGCAACGTCACGGATCGCTAGCGATATCGTCTAGTGTGACGGTACCTTTAGAGTGTTAATCAGCACTCAGCAGTGATGGGGCTAACGCGCACTGGAAGTCAATGGATTAGTCAGTGGATTAGTGTGCACTATTATATGTTAGCTACTTGCATTTCACATTTCTATCAGTGTCTAGGATTTCTTTCAGCCTCCACACTTTTAAGTTTTTATTTTACTGTGAAATGCTGCAGATTTCTTTGTTACTCTGGTTGCAACTGGTGACCGGCAGCCGATGGTGGGAAATGTCTGGTGGTTTATGCTATGATGTTTAACAGATAAAGATGGTTGGCACAAAACTATGCCAAGGCAATAAGATGGCAGGGAGATGGCTGAGCACAACATGCACTTAGATCTGTAGTGATAATGGTCCGTTCATTACAGAGTAACACGTAAAGTATCAGTGCGCGGCACGGACATTACAGGAGGAGAGGTGATGTTACCATCTCACGCTCAACTCGCATCTTTGTATTGTTGTGTGGCAACAAACATTCTTATTTGTAAAAAAAAAAATGACTGAAGAAAAACTGTGTGAACACTATAATTATTTGTATTCATTTTTGTTCATGTTTATTTCGCTTTTTCACTGCAGAAAAAAATGCTTTTTAAATATCTGACACAATATTCCTTCACCTCCTGTGAATGTCTTCAACACTGCTCTTTTTTTCTTCTACTTTCTGCTCTAATATGTTTTGTTGATCTGCGCCTTTAGAAATACCCTGGTTTAGGGAAAGAGGGGAAAAAATAGACAAGTGCGGCGCTTCCTCTGAGCGTAATACGTTTTTACCAACAGTAAAAAAAAAAATTCTTTTAATTGTGGTTATCCTCACCTTCAATTGGTAAGAAATGCTCGTTGAGATTCTCAAGGAATCAATTCTTTAGGCAACTCTTCTCCGTATCTTCTCTTGTATAATCCAATAAGGTGTGCAGCTCACTTTGGAGAACTGTGTGTTGATCCTGCTTCAGATCCACATAGGTGGTAAATTCAAAGGGAAAAAAAAACTCCAAGCAAATGTGGCGCTAAGCACCTTAGGATTTTTTTGAATGCATCCACTTCCAGTGAAAAAATGTTAATAAAAGTTAATTTATTTTCTCAAAACAAAAAGGAAAAAAAATTATATTTTTACAATATTTTTTAAATACAGTATAACGCGTTTTTCTGCTATTTTTACAGTGCAGCCTTCATCAGGTTGCAAAAAACAAACAAACATACAAAAGCACTATAAAGTGATGTTACAACCTCCAAGTTTTCTTATTTACACAATGCTCCAAATTATTATGCAAATTGGATTTAAATGTCATAAAGATTTAATTGTTTTGTTTTTCAAATAAACCCGTGGATGATATTGTCTCAGGGCTCAATGGATCACTGAAATCAATCTTAAACACATGTGATAATTAGTTTTCCAGGTGATTCTCATTAAAGGAAAACTACTTAACCCTCCGTCAGGGGCAATATGTTTCATAACGAGTTTAGGGGCATTGCGCCTGTCCGGCACAGGCTAGAAAATTGGTTATATTTTCCTTTTTTAAAAATTTCAATGCTCTAAAAGTGATCAGTTACCTTAATAGGAATGTAATAAAAGAGAATACACATAATCAGGTGTAAAAAAAAAAAAAAATGTTTAATAACCAGAAAAGTAATATGTTTCTATGTCTTGAGCATCCTCCTCACTCTCTCCATCTTGATCTGTATCCGACACATCTGGACATTCTTCCACATCATCTTCTGAATCAATGTCACTTTCTTCCCCTAAATCTTCTAGCTGTAAGGGGTCTCTCTCATCATCAAGCAGTATATTTTGCACTTGCTCAACATGAAGGGCATTGGACAAGTCAAATATTCTCCTCGCCATTTCATAAGAAAAGCAGAAGCAAGAGAGAGAATGTGTTAGGGCGCAATGTGCCTGAGAAGCACACTCTTATTTCTAACAAAATCTTCTATGACAAATCCACAAATTTAGCACTAGCTATTCATAAACAAGCTAAAAAAACAATTGGGATGAATAAAAACAGCAAATTCTAATCGTCAAAGGTGTGACGCATTCAGGGGCAATGAGCCTGAGAAGCCAAAACACTGATATCTGATCTCCTGCAGCTCTTCAGCACAAGAGGCTTCTCAGGTTTCACACAGCCTTTAAAGTTATGAAGGTACTGGGAGTATGGTGTTTCCCAGACAAACCACTGAAAATAGAGAAATAAAACTAAGTGAGCTGCGCCTATCAGATCAGTTGCCCCTGACGGAGGGTTAAAAATGATGTTCCACATTATTAAGCAGGCCACAGGTTCCAAGCAATATGGGATATAAAAAAAGGATCTCTGCTGCTGAAAAGCATTAAATAGTGCAATGCCTTGGTCAAGGGATGAAAACATTAGATATTTCACGAAAACTTAAGGGTGATCATCATACTGTGAAGAGATTTGTGACTGAAACAGAGCACAGACAGAGTTCATGCAGATAAAGGCATAATGAGGAAGGATTCTGCCAGACAAATTCATTGGATTAACCTTCGTCCGGCTCAGTAGGTACAATTGTAACTATTCCGTTTTAAAATAGCAATAACTTTTTTTTCGAAAAGCCGTAGAGGGCTGAAATTTCGTGACATCTCTGCAGTTTTGGTACAATTGTACCTCTGCAGCCTGTTAACGTTGTAAAATTATGCAGCCTGATGAAGGTTAAGAGAACAGCTGCCAAAATACCATTATAAAGCAGTTATTTGAAGCTGCTGGTGCCTCTGGAGTCCCTCCAATCTCAAGGTGTAGGATCCTTCAAAGGCTTGCTGTGGTGCATAAACCTACTATTAGGCCACCCCTAAAAAGTGATCACAAGCAGAAACTGTTGCAGTGGGCCCAGACATACATGTAGACTAATTTCCAAACAGTCTTGTTTACTGATGAGTGTCGAGCAACCCTGGATAGTCCAGATGGATGGAGTAGTGGATGGTTGGTGGATGGCCACCATGTCCCAACAAGGCTGCAACGTCAGCAAGAAGGTGGAGGAGTCATGTTTTGGGCTGGAGTCATGGGGAAACAGCCATTCAGATTCCTGAAGGTGTGAAAATAACCTCTGCAAAGTATATAGAGTTTCTGACTGACAACTTTCTTCCATGGTCTAAGAAGCAGAAACATGCCTTCAGGAGCAAAATCATCTTCATGCATGACAATGCACCATCTCATGCTGCAAAAAATACCTCTGAATCATTGGCTGCTATGGGCATAAAAGGAGATAAACTCATGGTGTGGCCACCATCTTCCCCTGACCTCAACCCTATAGAAAACCTTTGGAGTATCATCAAGCAAAAGATCTATGAGGGTGGGAGGCAGTTCACCTCAAAACAGCAGCTCTGGGAAGCAATTCTGACTTCATGCAAAGAAATATAAGCAGAAACTCTCCAAAAACTCACAAGTTTAATGGATGCAAGAATTCTGAAGGTGATATCAAAGAAGGGTCCTATGTTAACATGCAACTTGGCCTGTTGGGATGTTTTGGAGTTAAATAGCTTTTTTGTTCAGTGAATGTGACCTCCTAATGCTGCAAATTCTACTGTGCCTAATAATTTGGAAAAGTGCATTTTGAGATTTTATTCATTTTGGAAATTATACTGGTATCATTGGGAGGTTTCTTCAAGTAAAATTCAATGTATACTCTAACTTTTGATGACTTTTATTAGACTGACTGTGATTTGCACCGACTATTTAGGGAAATCCGACAAAAATATAATTTGCATAATAATTTGGAACATGGTGTATGAGGGTTCCTAGAAGGGATTAGCTGGGCGGGATCCGAAATCGGGTTCTCCTCCCTGATTAATATCTACATGTTAGCGTCTAAAGAAACTCATTTTTCTTATATAAATAAATAAAAGAACAGTTTAGTACTTGCATTCTATCCAAAATGAGCTTTTAAATACAAAAATACAAAGTTTTTTTTTGTTTTGTTTTTTTTAATGGGATGAATTGATTCATGTAGAGATGATAGTAGTATACTTGATAAAGCATTAGAGTGAATTATATTTATAATTCTACTTATGGTATAAGTAGAATTATAAATATAATGCTTACACTTATAATGTTATGTTTGTTCGCAACAATGTAACACCATGTATTTAAAAGCCTCATAAATAAGAAAACTTGGAGGTTGTAACATCACTTTATAGTGCTTTTGTATGTTGTTTTTTTTTTTTGTTTTTTTACCTGATGAAGGCTGCACTGTAAAAATAGCAGCCAAAACGCGTTGTACTGTATTTTAAAAATATTATTTTTTTTCCCTTTTTTGTTTTGAGAAAATATCTTTTATTAACATTTTTTCAGTGGAAGTGGATGCATTCAAAAAATCCTAAGATGCTTAGCACCACATTTGCTTGGAGTTTTTTTTCCCCTTTGTTGATCTGGGGGCTATTTGTTCTGTTACAGTTTTTTTTAATTTTGTGTATAGACCTAGATAAACATGTGCATGCTTACAGTCACCACTAAGGGGCGCTCAGGAGCTTACTGAATGTACAGCACAAAGGGGCTGCAGTGCTTACCTGTCCAGGTGTCTGAACTAGTGAACTTCCAGGGTGCAGCAAACCCATGTGACAAAGATGGCGGCAACACAGGTGCAAAATATTGATGAGGCAACCACTCACAACCTACCCACTCATGGAGGGGTGATTGCTTAGTATAGGATTGCACAAAAGGGGCCTGTATAGGGCGCTGGTCACACACGGGTAATGCACAGTGTCGGGTTTACAGCCTGTTAGTGACGCCCATACTATTAGATCAGGCGGGCTGCCCAGCACTATATACTGTACATGCATCCCATGAGGGCAGACACCCTAGTTTACAAGGCCTAAAATACTGGGCCTAGTTGCACACTCAAAAACGAAATGCAAAAGGTTATAAGTGATGGCCTCATCAGTATTTTGCACCGTGTTGCCGCCATCTTCGTCACATGGGTTTGCTGCACCCTGGGAGTGCACTAGTTCAGACACCTGGACAGGTAAGCACTGCAGCCCCTTTGTGCTGAATTAATTCTTGATTTTTGGAGGATTTTTCTCCCCTTTTTGTGGCTTTTCTATAAATGCTGATTATCCCCTAAATTCAACAATAATGTACTATGCAGCAAGTTCCTAAACTACCCCTAGTGGTGATATAATTACTTGCATTTAAAGGGGTTGTACCAAGTGTGGACGTTATCCCATATACATCCCAAACCAACTGTCGGGACCCTATGCATTCTGAAAACCGGATCTCTGATGGTGATTGATCATGTGGTTTTCCGTTCCATTAATTTTCAATTTTTCAATGGGAGCTCTGAAGACCAATCAGATTCTGAGCTTGGTTTTCTCCAATGGACTTATTAAGAAAAGGATCAAATGTAATGTCCAAACTTGGTAGAAACCCTTTAACTGTGTGCAGGGGAGCTCTATGAGGCCCCAATACCCCTCAGAAATATAAGGGATAGCAGCACAGTATAATAATAGTAAATCCACTAAATCTCACAATGCTGGTGCCTGTCGCTGCCACTAGAGAACACTGCAGTCTGGCTGCATGGGGCAATTGTTAATGGCTGTCATCTCTACATATACGGTATCTGATATTCATGAATACAAGTTATTGAAACTGTTTTCTTTTATCTGTAGGTAAACTGAAGCCAGTTTCCTTTAACCACGAGGAATCAAGATGAATACAGGTATGAATCCAGTAATATAGATCGCTTCTAGGCATATTTACATGTATAATACATATTACTGTTCAGTAATGTCTCCTTTTAAAGTATTAAAACTCATGTGTGTACCACCAAAAGAATGCAATTATAAAGTTATAACAGTGTTTCAACATGTCATTTGTAATACGAGATTGTACCCCGCATCCCACAGGAAGGAAGCCCCCGTAGAGCTTTTGCAACTTGAAAATTAAACTGTATTGGAATACTTTGATGAAAAAAAAAAATCACTGCTTCATCAAGCCCCCAAATCCCTGCATGATGGATTAAATTAGAACATATGTTCTCTGTCCTCTACTGAGGAAACACAGGCACTAGAGGATTCTGGGTAAATTTATTGTATTGATTCCATTTTCTGGAACTAGCAAATAGGTAAAATATAACTTTTAATTAGTTAAGCAATGAAAGGTTACCAACTAACTTAATAAAAAAGTTCTTAAGTACCAGTGATTAGTGTGCAAAAAATGGACGCAACTTGCATTCCAAATCAATGTGTGGGTTTTTTTCCAATAGAGAAGCTTAAACTCTTATTTTTAAGGACAACAAAGCATTTTTTTGAAAAAACAATGTCCCATTGGGCCCATATAAGGAAAGGAACCAACTATGGGTATATTTAAGCCCAATGGTACCCTAATACACAAAGATTTAGGTTGGTGCTTACAATGGTTCTCCTACCGAAGCAAGCGGACCTACTCTCAATATTCACATAAATAATTGCAGATCATATCCACACAGGCCCAGCCTAGGAGTGCATTGAGAGACAAACGTACACTGGGGTGCTACACGTTGCTTCCATTTTTGCACACTAATAACTGGCACTCAAGCACTTTTTATTGCTTAACTAATTAAAAGTTATATTTTACCTATTTCCTATTTCCTGTTTACCTTTGGGTTACACCTCGTAGCTAAATAAATAAATTGATTCCATTTTCTACCATATCAAAGATTATAGACTGTAGGAGCATTTCACATTATAGCTTGGTAGTAGGAAGATGCAGTTCTACAAAGCACCTCTGTGGGCGACCATGGACCTGCCAGCCAGCGCCAGTGGTGGCATGTCAAACTGGACTCTACCAAATGGTTGGCAAAGCCCTAAAAGCAGTTTTAATAGTGGAGTGTCACTTTATAGCTAGTATTTTTATGTAAATTGATTGTAACTACAAGATACAAAAATTTCCTTATCTAAAGAACCTCACATTGTGTTTTCCATGGGAAAATTATTTGATATGAAAGGGAACTTGACAACTGGCGATCCAGTGCTTGTCTATGAAAGTCAGTTCACATGATAGGGACACATAAAGTAGCGGACAGCCCCTTTATCTCTTATCTAGGGTTATCTAGGGTTTTTTCCCTTTTATGCAAACTGTGTTTTGTTTTGTTTTTCCTCCATCTTTAAATTGGATGAACATGTGTCCAATAATGCTTAGGGCACTTCATCAAAATACGACAACCGAATCCCACATCATTAAATGTTTGGGATAAAGAAGAGATCCCACACAATGTATTAAAATCAATATTTTTATTCAAGCCAAAAAAAGGACAGAAAACAACAATAAAAATGCAAAATGCCGTCTAGAGGACACCAGAAATATCTAATAGAAAAATCCCCCACACATAATCAATAGTTAATAATAAATGCTGGAATTGCCTTAATATCAACCAATTTGATGGTATATACTGTTGTTGAAATCTAACACATAATTATGTAAAAGCTTTCAGAGCAATAGTAGCCAATCAAAAATCAAAAAACCTATTCTACACATTTACAAAATGTAACCAGGCTCAATATCTCAAAGAGAAGATTATATTAACATTAACGATCCTGTGTTAAAATTAACAAACAGGAAAGCAGGAGACCTGTCTCTTTAAATCACTACATAGTCTCCAGCCAATATACATGCCAATAGCCTTCCCTGGTATACAATGGTAGTTTAGGGTGGTAGAAAAATATTGATTTTAATACATTGTGTGGGATCTCTTCTTTATCCCAAACATTTAAAGATGTGGGATTTAGTTGTCATCCTCCATCTTTCAATGTATTGTATCATTAAAAGAAGAATAATCATCAAACATGTAAGCTGTGATGAAAAGTGTATTATAGTGTCATTTCGGAGCCGGTCACCTCTGGGAAAGAACCGTGACTGATCCGGGGTTCAGGATGAAGAACTTGGCATCCAGCCCCAGAAGTGTTAGATTTGTCATTCTTATCACCTGAGAAGTGATTATTTTTTTTGCAAAAAAGGATGTCAGGCATGCAAGAAGCCTGGAAATCAGCTCAAAATATATTTATTTACTGAAAACTATGACCATGGACCAAAAAAGACACTAAAGAAAGGGAAATCTGTCAGTCACCAAACAAGCCAGATCAGCCATGGTCACGCTCAACCATTCATTTAGTCACCTTTTATATTTTGTCTGCCAGATGTGGGAAATCAATTTATGATGACGTATCATCTTTCTCCAAATAATTCCATGTAAGTGGGAATCTAAACAAGAAAACAAATGTCCATAGCCATCATTTTGTTTTTCCCACTACAAACCACTGACTTTCCCCAAGAGAAGTAAATCTTGCCGAGAGAGACTTGCAATGTGTGGATTGGGACGTGGTTACCGATATTCTGGTATTAAATGGGTAAGCAAATAAGAAATGTGAAGGTGTCTAAGCACTATTATTGGGGCTCAGGCACAAGTGCTATAATGGGCCTTGTTCACATCACAAAAGAGGACCAAAAAACGTTTTAGGTTGGTCAGGCCGGTATATGTCGGCATAGTAGAAATAAAGTATGGAATAGCATAGTACATTGTGGTGCTCCATAAAATAAACTGCTCTAGGCACTATGTACAATGATGTATGGCCAATGCATCCCACTGTAGCACTGTAGTTGGATGTGTCGCAGGCCTAACAGGGGTTGTCTGGCCTCAGGGTACAATTGTGCAGTCACTCTACTTGACTGCAGACTTGTGAACCTCACAATGTGATTTGCACACTAGCGGCCACATTCCAACTAGACCTGTTCGGCCTCGCTCAGTACACGTGTATTAAGCTAGGTGCGCACAACTAGTCAGCACAAGACCACATGTTTGCAAATCACATGCTTACTATAACGTACCGGCCATCACCGGAAAATCCTGACAGTGAGCCGCGTGCGCTCTGTCTGCAGTAATATAGAGTGACTGCAGACTTGTATCCCCCTTACTATGGGGTATATTTCTATAGCTTTACCTGGTGTATTTATATCATGTGAAGGCCATTAATGTGCGCTGAAGATGAATCTTTTTTGCCTCCTAATACAAGGTAGAAGTGCAGCGGCGGTCCTGTGCATACTCATCTGTATATCTGTCCTACCATCTTCTCTTGTTTTTGCACTAAAAGGCCACAAATTCACAAATCCGTGCTGAACATTGCATGTGCTTGCCGTGTCCGTGTTTTGCTTGCATCACTGTCACTTTGTGTGCTTCCAGATAGCGGTGGATGTGCTCGCAAACGTGCCGCAATGTCTGTCACACTAACAGCTGTGAAGAGAGTACAAAGTTCTCCCAATCTGTTGGCTTCAGGTATAGCAACTAACCAAACAGAGATGACGTCCACTTTTATTGCAGCTCTCACCCTTCCTGCCTGCTGTGAAGCATCTGTGTGTCTCCCGCTGCAGCTCCCCATGGGTGCATATCTGACATCTCTCCCCATATTGCTCAATTCATCTGGCAAAATAAAACCAACCCTTTTATTATGGCATATAATGGCTGCCGTCATGTGCCCTGTCCATGTCTTCTTGCCATTTTACAATAGTGACTGTTATACCTGGCTGGGAAAATGACATAAAAATGTATTAATTATTAAAAACTTACCCAAATGCCTTGTATAGGGCGTGTAGGCATCACATAGTCACGTCTACACGTAAGACCCCTGGGAAAAGAGCAGCTACCAAGCGGCGGCTCTTGCACTGGTAGACCTGATCTGTCCATGTAATACATAGGCGGCCATTTATCAGAAGGACTGCTTCCTTTTCCTTCCCATGGCCGGTAATTTGTACAGCCATACCCGCAGTAATCCGCTCATCACCCAGGTAGTCCTTATATAAAGTTGTGATGACGCAGACTCTGTATTCCACTGCATGTGAATTCTGCTGCAGCTTCGCAGAGCACCGCAGGCTACGTTCCCAGAATGAGCATTCGGGGAGTTTTTGATGTTGCAGATTTTTCGCACTAATTTCGTAAGTTTTTTACCTTCTCGTTGTCCGCATTGAATGCAAGTCTATGGGGAAAATCTGTACATAAAACTCGGCGCACCCGCCAGAGAAATGGACATATTGCGGATTTCGTACACGCACCGCAGGTCAGTTAACACAGCGTGAAAAACCCCACAGAGGGCAGCAGATTTCTATGAATCGCATCCACTTTGCCGGAACGGTAAGAGGCTGCGTTTCTTCTGCAGCGGAAACAAAAAGCATCAAAAACTCAACTAAAATGGCAATTTATATAAAGATTGCTGCAAAATGTGTAGAAGAAAACGTTTGTAGCTTATATCTATTGTAATATGTACAATTTTACAATGTAAAGCTCAGAGGTGGTCGGCGACTAGAAATATGTCAGATTTTTGCCTAAACTACAACTATTTATTGAAAGCTTACGGTAACTTGTTTTTTTCCTGTAACAAAAATCTTGCATTCCTGTTTTATTCATGTAGCAAATCTGAATGATGTTCTTGTGAAGTTTTCTTGCCTTTTAAGCTATGTGCACATATTGATTAAATGGATGGATTCGTTTCGGCATCTCTTGGCAGAAGAAAGCACAACGTTTTTTTGTTGCGTTTTTCCCTGTGCTTTTGACTGATTTGAAGGCACTCAATGGTGAAAAACGCACAGAGAACTGACATGACGCAGATTACTTTCTGCACCAAATCTGCGATCTCGGTGCGTTTTTGCCATGCAGATTTTCTAGCAAAGCCTGAAGCCATCCTCATGGCAGCAAAGTAAAGAGAACCCTGAAGTGTCCTGCACACGTTGCAGATTTGGTGCAGAAAATAATCTGCAGCATGTCCATTCTCTGTGCATTTATTCCTGCATTATTCACCATTGACTTCACTCAGATCAAGCAAAAAAAAAAAAAAAGCATAAAAAATGCGTCAAAAACACATCAAAAGCTGCGTTTTTCTTGCCAAGAGATGCAGAAATTTCTATATCCATTTACTCAAAGTGTTCACATAGCCTAAACTTGTACAATTCACATAAACCTATCAAAAAGGTTAACGGAAAGCGCTCTTTTTACATTAATATGGAAATTATTTTTCCACTTGAAAATGTCCAGGAATGAGTCACTGAGTGAAGACCTTTTCAGTGAGGCAATAACTTGCACTCGCGAAAACATTATGTGCTGAATATCATTGTCAGTAGGAATCGGTCAGTAATTCAGTCCCACAATATTTAGGATATTTTAAACTACTGTTCATATTTTAGAAAGCAACAGTATTAAGAGTCGGCAGTAGTGATGAGCGATAAGGTGTTATCTAGGCATGCTCGAGTGCGAACTGAGTATCTTGGGCGTGCTCGAATACTATGTTCGAGTCCCTGCAGCTGCATGTCATGTGGCTGTTAGACACATGTAGGGATTGCCTGTTTGTTAGAAAATCCTGGCATGTATTGCAGCCGTGGAGCAGCTGCAGCGACTCAAGCATAGTATTAGAGCACACTGAAAATACTCTATTAGCACACGAGCATGCTCAGATAACACCTTACCCAAGCACACTCGCTCATCACTAGTAGGCAGTGCTTGGAGGGGACATTGTCAATGAGACTACGGTAAAACAGATATTTGAAGCAGATCTGTCACAATACAAACTGCATACAATATTGAATACATTTCTTAGACCTAATGGAGCTGGTGTACTTATCTTGATTAATCCATGTCAAAAATGGCTGTTTAATCCTTTTAGAAAGTTTGATTGCTCCACTTATTTTGATTGACAGCTTTTCTGATTCCAGCGTGTCCCTTACTGTGGGTTCTTGTTTCAATAATGTCATTGTTTTATCAGCAGGAGATTATCACTACATGACTAAGTGTCTCGTGCCTCTTAGTCAACTGCTCCTTGTAGCTAACTCCAACTACTGATAAGCAATGTTCTGCCTATGCACAGTGTACACAGAAAGCTGCCTGTCAGTGGTGTTTTGGCGGGGTTATACACTGCTCAAAAAAATAAAGGGAACACTAAAAGGGATCTCCTCCCAGACTGGGACTAAAGCATCCGCCAACTCCTGGACAGTCTGCGGTGCAACATGACGTTGGTGGATGGTGCGAGACCTGATGTCCTAGATGTGTTCAATCGTATTCTGGTCTGGGGAACGGGCGGGCCAGTCCATAGCTTCAATGGCTTCATCTTGCAGGAACTGCTGACACACTCCAGCCACATGAGGTCTGGCTATGTCCTGCATTAGGAGGAACCCAGGGCCAACCGCACCAGCATATGGTCTCACAAGGGGTCTGTGGATCTCATCTCGGTACCTAATGGCAGTCAGGCTACCTCTGGCGAGCACATGGAGGGCTGTGCGGCCCTCCAAAGAAATGCCACCCCACACCATTACTGACCCACTGCCATACACTTCATGCTGAAGGATGTTTCAGGCAGCAGATTGCTCTCCACTGCGTCTCCAGACTCTGTCACGTCTGTCACATGTGCTCAGTGTGAACCTGCTTTCATCTGTGAAGAGCACAAGGTGCCAGTGGAGAATTTGCCAATCTTGGTGTTTTGTGGCAAATGCCAAGCGTCCTGCACAGTGTTGAGTACAACCCCCATCTGTGGACGTTGGACACTCAGACCATCCTCATGGAGTCGGTTTCTAACCGTTTGTGCAGACACATGCACATTTGTGGCCTGCTGGAGGTCATTTTGCAGGGCTCTGGCAGTGCTCCTGCTGTTCCTCCTTGCACAAAGGCTGAGGTAGCGGTCCTGCTGCTGGGTTGTTGCCCTCCTATGGCCCCCTCCACGCCTCCTGGTGTTCTGGCCTGTTTCTTGGTAGCACCTCCAGCCTCTGGACACTATGCTGACAGACACAGCAAACCTTCTGGCCACAGCTCGCATTGATGTGCCATCCTGGATGAGCTGCACTACCTGAGCCACTTATGTGGGTTGTAGAGTCTCATGTTACCACGAGTGTAAAGCACAACCAACATTCAAAAGTGACCAAAACATCAGCCAGAAAGCATTGGTACTGAGATGTGGTCTGTAGTCCCAACCTGCAGAACCACTCCTTTATTGAGTGTGTCTTGATAATTGCCAATAATTTCCATCTGTTGTCTATTCCATTTGCACAACAGCATGTGAAATTGATTGTCAAACAGTGTTGCTTCCTAAGTAGATGATTTGATTTCACAGAAGTTTGATTCACTTGGAGATATATTCTGTTTTTTAAAGCTATGTGCACACGTTGTGGATTTTGCTGCGGATCTGCAGCAGTTTTCCATGCGTTGTACAGTACCTTTAAACCTATGGAAAACAAAATCCGCAGTGCACATGCTACGGAAACGCAGCGGTTTATTTTCTGCAGCATGTCAATTCTTTGTGTGGATTCCGCAGTGGTTTACACCTGCTCCTCAATAGGAATCCGCAGATGTAAAACAGCAGGTGGGATCCGCACAAAAAACGCACAAAAACCGCCGTAAATCCGTGGGTAATCTGCAGTGTGGTTTACCTGCGGATTTTCCAAAAACAGTGCGGAAAAATCCGCACACCAATCCGCAACGTGTGCACATAGCCTAATTGTTCCCTTTATTTTTTTGAGCAGTGTACATGGCTCAACATTCCAATCTTCTAGATCTGCTGCAGAAAAAACAAGGATGTGTAACACAATGATAGCATGCAGACCAATCAGTGACACATAGCTGGAATCAGGACTCCTCCATGCTGCTATCTGACTACAAAGCAAAAACCTAGTGATAGATTTCCTGTAATATTAGGATTATGCAAACATTCTCAAAAGGTTTTTCAAAGTGCACAAGACTCATCAGGTCTAAGAGAGCTAATTATCCTCTTCCTGTATAGGTGATTTTCTTTTTTGCATTCTCCTTTTTTTTTCTCCCATTCTTGTAGGACGAGTTGTAGTTTTGAATGACGTCATTCATTTTACCATTCAATGTACTTGAGAATGTGAAAAAATGAGTAAAAAAAATGCTGCTTTTGTCACAGTGTTCCAGGACCCGTGTTATTTTAAATTTTTCCTTTGATGGAGTTATATGATAGTTTTTTGAATTTCAAGATGATATTTTTTTTTACCATTTTGAGATGCATGAAATAATAATAATTGTATTTCTATAGCGCCAACATATTCCGCAGCGCTTTACATTATAGAGGGGACTTGTACAGACAATAGACATTACAGCATAACAGAAATCACAGTTCAAAATAGATACCAGGAGGAACGAGGGCCCTGCTGGCAAGCTTACAAACTATGAGGAAAAGGGGAGACACGAGAGGTGGATGGTAACAATTGCTTTAGTTATTCGGACCAGCCATAGTGTAAGGCTCAGGGGTTCATGTAAAGCTGCATGAACCAGTTAACTGCCTAAATATGTAACAGTACAGACACAGAGGGCTATTGACTGCATATAGCGTATGAGAACATGATGCATAGAAACTGATTATGGTTTAAGTTTTTTGAATGGGCCACACAGAGATAGTTAGGTTAATGCGTTGAGGCGGTAGGCCAGTCTGAGCAAATGCATTTTTAGGGCACGCTTAAAACTATGGGGATTGGGGATTAATCGTATTAACCTAGGTAGTGCATTTCAAAGAATAGGCGCAGCACGTGTAAAGTCTTGGAGACGGGAGTGGGAGGTTCTGATTATTGAGGATGCTAACCTGAGGTCATTAGCGGAGGGCACGGGTAGGGTGGTAGACTGAGACCAGGGAGGAGATGTAGGGTGGTGCTGAGCCATGGAGTGCTTTGTGGATGAGGGTAGTAGTTTTTTACTGGATTCTGGAGTGGATGGGTAGCCAGTGTAATGACTGGCACAAGGTAGAGGCATCGGTGTGACGGTTGGTGAGGAATATGATCCTGGCTGCAGCATTCAGGACAGATTGGAGAGGGGAGAGTTTGGTAAAAGGGAGGCCGATTAGTAGAGAGTTACAATAGTCCAGATGAGAATGAATAAGTGAAACAGTAAGAGTTTTTGCAGAGTCGAAAGTAAGAAAAGGGCGAATTCTAGAAATGTTTTTGAGATGCAGATAACAAGAGTGAGCCAGTGATTGGATGTGGGAAGCTCGAAATCAAGTATGACCCCAAGGCAGCGGGCATGTTGCTTAGGGGTAATGGTGGAACCACACACGGAAATGGCAATGTCGGGCATAGGCACATTTGTAGAGGGTGGAAACATGAGGAGTTCCGTTTTTGACAGGTTCAGTTTCAGATAGCGGGAGGACATGATGTTAGAGACAGTGGTAACACAATCATTGGTGTTTTCTAAAAAGGCAGGCGTGATATCAAGAGAAGTGTATAACTGGGTGTCATCAGCATAGAGATGGTACTGGGAACCAAATCTACTGATTCTTTGCCCAATAGGGGCAGTATACAAAGAGAAAAAGAGGGGGCCTAGGACTGATCCTTGTGGAACCCCAACAGTAAGGGGAAGGTGAGAGGAGGAGGAACCAGCAAAAGATACAGTGAAGGATCGGTCAGAGAGATAGGAGGAGAACCAGGATAGAATGGTGTCCTTGAGGCTGATGGTGCGGAGCATAGTGAGGAGGAGCTGATGATCCACAGTGTTGAATGCTGCAGAGAGATCCAAGAGAATTAGCATGGAGTAGTGACCATTAGATTTAGCTGTTAGTAAATCATTAGAGACTTTAGTGAGGGAAGTTTCAGTAGAGTGTAAAGAGCGGAAATCGGATTGTAGAGGGTCGAGAAGAGAGTTATCTGAGCGATAGCGGATAAGACGGGAGTGGACCAGGCGTTCCAGGAGTCAAGAGATGAAGGGAAGATTAGAGACAGGTCTATAATTAGCGGCACAGTTTTGGTCAAGGGATGTTTTTTTAAGATTCTGATAGCTTTTTATTGCATTTTTTTGCTGTTTGCAGCAATAAAAAAATATATTTTGTTAAATTAAAGTTTTACATGATACGGTGATACTAAATATGTTGACTTTTTTTACTTACATTAGTGGGGGAAATGGGGTCTGATCCATTTTATTTTTTTTACTGTATTTTTTAGCCAGATTACGGCATTTATATTTGTGACCAAGTGATCGATTGTACTCTGTACTACAATACTATAATGTTACAGTACAGAGTAGAAATCATGGTCTATGAACGCCGGTCACAGGCTGGTCTCCACCGGCGCAAAGTCTTAGCGGCCCAGGCAACTCATCGGCACCCCTAAATGGTGTTGTGGGGGAGCCGGTGGGCGCATGGTACGGAGTGCCCCCATTTTGTGTGTCTGAAATGCTGCTGTTCGAGATTGACAGAGGTATGCTTAGGAGAGTAGTGATCCATAGCACCTGCCTGCGCCTTATTTCTGATCCGTACAGTAAATTTCTGTAATATTGCCTTGTGTCAATCTAACGAAATAATAAAATCTAGTATGACATACTTTTCACTAATTGTGCTCATTAATAAAAACACTGGAAACATTTTTTTTTTAAACTCAATTAGAAATATAATTTTTAGCCCTAAATGGATTTAAATTGTCTCTAAAGCCGGACACCGCCTTTAGCAAGCGGAAGCGCAGTCATATTTGTTAACACCTCTGATATAGCTTTTCAGAAGTTATCATGTCTGGCGGTCCAACAGGCAGAGAGGTATGTTCTAGCTTTCTATCCTGAAATAATGTTTTGCGATTGTAAAAATGTTTGCTTATTTTCTAGAAACAGTGCCCCTCTTGCTCACAGGATTTGTCCGGTATTGCAGCTCCATCTCATTCAATTTAATAGAGATGAACTTACACTACCCGACACAACCATGGACAAGCTTAGCTCTGTTTCCGTGGAGGTAAAGGAAAACCCATTCTTTCTAATCTCAGAAAACCTCTTTAATTTCGACTGATTTTACCCTTCAAAAGAGGAACTAGGAAATGTATATAAGCTAAGAAGACGGCGTTGTTAAGTAGCTGGCCACTGTTCACCTGTCCAATAAAATTGATTAATTATATTTTACATAAAATACGGTATACATACATATACATAAGGTATATTAATTATTATTCCTTTTTCTTTTAGGGCAGGACTCTTATTCCCCGGACTCAGGTACTAGAATGTTTCTATAGCTTTTTTTTCCCCGTTGTGCTAGTTCTGTATTTGTGCCAGTATTGTTGGTGATATGAGGCACTGAAGGTGCACAGTAGGTGGCTGTCCTCTTCCTTCCATACTATTCACCTTAGTATTGTTAATGGCACTGTACGTATGATCTGATTTGACTCTAGATATCTGGAGATCTTACAATGATTGTGTGAAAGATGCTCTCAATGGTGATCCAAGTGGTTCCTCCCTTGCAGCAAAAGGCTTTAGAAGTGTCCGGCCAAACCTGCAGGAAAGGAAATCGCCCACTCAGGTAAATATGATTTATGTCAAGTATTTGTTCAGCTCTTTTAACAAGCTTGCAACTATAACCAGCTTACACATAGATCTAATCTATACAGCCGCAAAGAATTGGAGAGAATCACTAAACGCATACAATTGTCTACAAGCTTATGTTTTTAACACTTTAGCAGCTCATTTATGTTGTTCTATTCCACATAAAGGAAGAAGACCATGAACTTTGTAAATAAATGGATTAAAGGGGTTTTCACTCTTTGCAAAGCATATAACTAGGATATGTCATGACTTTATGATTGATGTGAGTCTGATCTCTAAAAAACCCATCAATCCTGAGAATGAAGGGTCCAATGCGCTGGTGTAGAGTTGCAGCTAGGTGGCCAGATATGTGTATACAAATCCAGTGCAAATCTATCTGTTCCTGTGGTTAGGGGCAACCTAGAACTGAAGTTATTTGTTGCTACCATCCGTCTACTCCTTCTGCTGTCAGTATATTATCAGGAAAGTGAGTAAAGGGAGTGGAATAACACATTGGATGCAATTACACAGGGTTTGTATGTATTCTGTTACCATGCAGAAATGGGATTTCGAACTTGGGAGTTAAATTGTCTTGATTACAAATCTTTGTAATGTTTCCTAAAACGATTTGCTCAAGTTATGTCTTGAGCAGCTCTGCAGTCTCATTGCTTCTAGTTTCTGGCAGGGCAGGCTCTCATCTTTAAGTGACAGTTCTGCTGAGTAGTAGAATTGTAGCATTAGTTGAACTATAAAGCTCAGCACGGGTTCTGCTGTAACACATTCAGCCATTAGTGGTTTATGCTGGAGAGTGCACTGGTATTACATATTTACCCATAGAGATAACAGGGTATGTGATAATGCACATGGCTCAGGATAGTGATAGCTGTGATGTTGGGGGCCAGGGAGATTGTGTTTACTCAGGACTAATAAGAGCAGCTTGTCAGATAACTTCTACAGGATATTAGAAGTTAACACCTCTCCTGGCATCTAACTACTGCACACACTTGGCTAGAATCTAGGCAGGCACTAGTGAACAAACTATTAACCAGCTGTACACTATGTAAGATGAAAGCTCTCAGCAGGATGTTGAAAACAGATAGGAAAAAGTCCATTGTAAACTTGCTTATTTTCATGTTGTCTAACTAACCGCCACATGCAGTATGATGACATCTACAATCCCCTCACACACATAGTATGATGTCCCTAGTGTCCCCCACACACAATATAATGCCCTCACATGCCACCCCCCACACACACACACCCACACACATTGATGTCACCACAGTCCCTACACAAAGTATGATGTCTCTATGTCCTCCCAGCACAGTATGATTCTGCAACAGTCCCTCACACAGTATGATGCTCTCTGTGTCTTTCACACTGTATGATTTTCTACACTGTTTCTCTCACACAGTATGATGACCCCCTACAGTTCCACCACAGTCAGTGCGATGCCCCTCTCACGCATCCCAATTGCCTGTGTGTCCGGCTTCTCTGCTGCTGAGTTATTCTCTGTTGCAGGTCCTTCAGTCTCTCCACAGATGAAATGGTGGAGAAGGTATCTGTCAGCTACCTGCTCCACCACTGTAATCAATGGTCTCTGAGTCCTGAAGACACATATACAGTTGATGTAGAGACGATACCCTTCTACCTCCTGGTGCAACGCCACAAATGTGAGACAGTCCAGCTGGTACTGGGCATAAAAATCAAATCCATGCAGCTCTTTTCAGTGGTGGCCCAAACATATTTAACAAATTAATTGTTACCTCCAGAATCTGACTGCCAAACATATTCTGACTCATACTTGTCAATTAAACAACATAATTATTCAGAATTCTAAGTGACTCTTCGCAGAATAATAACGATGACTCTTATCCCGTCTTATATTGCTTTCTTCTACTTCGTTCCTATAATTAGATTGCATTCAAATGAGCTCAAACTATCGGAGTACAGAGGTTTATTGAAAGCTCCATGCTCTCCATGCATCGAGTCATTATTCTTAAGTGAGATTTAACACAGCAGCTTGTGAAGAACCATCTGCAACAATGCATAATGCTGTATAATGGTGTTTGGGGTTTATCCCAGATTCATAATGATGCTACCATATGGAGAGACAACATCAAGACTGCATGTTTTCATCCAACAGGTTTAATCTTTAAATCTTCATACATACAGTAACAGAAACACCTACTTAATTAATGACATATCCTTATTTTCACAACTCATCAAAGTATGTCTATTCTTAGATCCCATGGTGTCTAAAAGAATACTTTAAAGGGGTGTTCTCAAATGTAAAAGTTATCACATGCTCACAGACTAGGGGATAACTTTCCGATCGCTGGGGGTCGAACGGAAGTTGCCCTACCGTACGTACATGGGAACCAGAGCTCTGAAGAGCCCTGGCGGATTGGAGTGGAGGTCGATCATGCACACTGTCTCTCCATCCCTTCTAATTGGAGCCCTGATCACGTGAGCGCTGCACTCGGCAAGCTCCGGCACTCCCATTAAGAATCAAAGGAGCAGTAGTGCACGTGATCGACCTCTGCTCCATTCATACAGTGTGCCGTCACTCTTTCTACATATGCCTACCGCATTTATTAAGGTAACCTATGTTTACGAGGCAATAGTAGAAGCTATGGAGGTTATTGGTATTCATAATGTTACACTTGGAGTAAAATAGCCCAAACACCATGATCGTAGATGCACCAGAGATTAGCACCACACCAGGGATATATAATTAAAATCTGCTTTTATTACGTAATTCAAGTAGCAACAATACATTCATTAAAATATGTATCATATAAAGTCAAATACTAATACGCACCACAGGACATAAAAAATGGTACATTTTACTCAAAAATATACCTATAAAGAGAAAAATCAGACAAACTGAACATTTTGCAGTGGTCTCTTAATTTTTGCCAGAGCTGTATATTAATAAAGGATTTTTATTGGGTTTTATTGTAACATATGCAGGCTGCACAAAGTTTTTTGTAGGTGTACTGTTATTTATAGGCACAGTTTTGTTAGAAGTAGGGCTTGTTCACACATTGAGTTGTTGATGCGTTTTTTTCTTATGGCAAGTGCCACATTTTACAGTAAAAACAAAATGAATGAGATTTCTAAAATCTCATTCACACAGTGCGTTTTTTCTTAGCCATTTTTTTTATCTGTGGTCTTTTTAAAAAACATAGAACGTTAATTCTTTCACTGGATTTACTGCAGTTTTTCTCCATCGTGATCAAAATGGGTTAGTGGCAAAAAAAGACACAAAAAAGCATCAGAATTGCACCTAAAATGCATAAAAAGGCATAGAATTTCCACTGGAGTTTGTCGGCATTTTTCATGAAAAAGTGTCAAAAACACTATGCCTTTTTGATGCTTTATTCTACCTAAAAAATGTAGACTATGGCTAGAAACCTGCAGTGGAGAATTTGCACTTTTTATGTGTTTTGGGTCATTTTGATCTCATTGGGGAAAAACTACTGTAAAATAAATGCTGATAGAATTGACAAGCTGCATTCTGTAAAAATGCACGACGGGTCAAAAAGTGCACCAAACATGCATAAAAAACGCACTTAATTTCTGTGAATCAGCGGCGGGTTCCAATGGGAGATTGCTACCCTGGGGAGGACACTCCCATTGCTAACACTTTTGGACAGTGGGGAAGAAACCGCCACGCCAGTGGATCTTCCCTGCACAGGACTACACGCTGATCTGTACGTGTGTCTCAGCGCGGAAACCTTTTACATTATTGATTTTTTTGATATTCTGGTAGTTTTGCACACCGCACTAGCTGGTTTGCCTGCTGCTGTACTTTTAGGCACACGTGTTCAGCGCCATTGTGATCTATTGATTTATCATTCACATTTAATTTCTGCTTCAATTTTTTGGGCAATAGTCTGCAGTTTTCCTTGTAAAAAATATTTTTTAAAACGGAAAAATGCACAAGAAAACACAACATATGAACCAGCCCTTACAGTTTTTAACAGAAATTCTAGGTCCTTGAACTATTCACTTCTGTCTTGTCAGCAATTTTGTGTTTTCTTCCCATGTTTTCCTCATGTCACGACTGGTAAAGGCTGTACAGTGCCTTCAGGGTTATTATTTGTGAACTAGATCTACAGATCTGGAAGTATAGGCTGCCATACATAATCCTGATGGATATACACATGCAAATTGGGCGTTGTACTGACTGATATTGAACCCTGTCCTTTTCATATGAAAAACCCTCTCCAGCAGTTGGTTATTTTATACCAAGGATGGTGACGGGCACAAGGGGGCATTCTTTGCGTCTGGAGGAGAGAAGGTTTTTCCACCAACATAGAAGAGGATTCTTTACTGTTAGGGCAGTGAGAATCTGGAATTGCTTGCCTGAGGAGGTGGTGATGGCGAACTCAGTCGAGGGGTTCAAGAGAGGCCTGGATGTCTTCCTGGAGCAGAACAATATTGTATCATACAATTATTAGGTTCTGTAGAAGGACGTAGATCTGGTTATTTATTATGATGGAATATAGGCTGAACTGGATGGACAAATGTCTTTTTTCGGCCTTACTATGTTACTATGTTACTATGTTACCATATTATCTCTTGCAATTTCTTAGATATTATACTGTATAATTCACGTGGCGGCTGATGAAAAGTCTCTGCCTGACGTAACGCACCCTCCTTTTTGTAAGCAATCAGTGGTTGGCTCAGAAAAGGAGCTTCCTAATAAAACCGCCTGCAGTAGACTTCTACAGAAAGAGATAAGCAGCTCTAATCTCTTGATAACCAGCAGCTCTTGGTGTCTAGACAGGTCAATGACTTCCATTTACAAGTATCATAAATCAGATTCCATATACTTTTAAATGATTCCTGAGTTGTTGACTATCGCAAGATCTTGTAGTGCATTTCGGTATAAGACCATTTGGTTTTTGGACATGGAGAGCCTTTCCATTTTCAACAATTTAGCTGATGATGTACAATACCAAATTGTATTGTGGTACCGTGTTAGCCAGAAAAATCGATGTGAATACTTTTCTGCCCAATGATGACAGAAGTATTCTAGGAGTGATACCTTTATTGGCTAACCAGAAAATATGTTTGCAAGCTTTCAGAGCACAGTGGCTCCTTCTTCAGACAAGATTACGCTATCTGTAATCTTGCCTGAAGAAGGAGCCACTGTGCTCTGAAAGCTTGCAAACACATTATTTTCTGGTTAGCCAATAAAGGTATCACTCCTAGAATACTTCTGTCATCATTGGGCAGAAAAGTATTCACATCAACCATTTAGCTGGAAGAGTGAGAAGACCAGTTTTCCTGAATAAGTGCTCCGCAAGAGAGCACTTCTGGCCGACGTCCGCCAGCACCTATAACAGCTGATCGGTGGGGGTTACCGGGTGTCAGACCCTGACTGATGAGACATTGATGACCTATCCAAAGGATAGATCATCAATGCTAAAGTAGTGGACAACCTCTTCAAAGCAAAAATAGGTCATTTGCTGATGACACATTCCCTTTAAAACTTCCTTTAACTAACGTTATAGATTTAGAACATTTGAAGAAAAAAAAACTCTCTAGAATACGCTTAGAAGAGAAAACTGCATGGTGGCACCACAGATATTAAATAACTAACTGTATTTCTGCAACTAAACCATGGATGTATTTAAGCTATGGAAAAAACTGTATTTTTCATCCACTTTATGTACAGCCATGGCCAAAAGTATTGACACCCCTGCAATTCTGTCAGATAATACTCGTTTTCTTCCTGAAAATGATTGCAAACACAAATTATTTGGTATTATCTTCATTTAATTTGTCTTAAATGAAAAAACACAAAAGAGAATGAAGCACAAAGGAAAAACATTGATCATTTCACACACTCAAAAAATGGGCCAGACAAAAGTATTGGCACCCTCAGCCTAATCCTTGGTTGCACAACCTTTAGCCAAAATAACTGCGACCAACCGCTTCCGGTAACCATCAATGAGTTTCTTACAATGCTCTGCTGGAATTTTAGACCATTCTTCTTTGGCAAACTGCTCCAGGTCCCTGATATTTGAAGGGTGCCTTCTCCAAACTGCCATTTTTAGATCTCTCCACAGGTGTTCTATGGCAGGGGTCCCCAACTCCAGTCCTCAAGGCCCACCAACATGTCATGTTTTCAGGATTTCCTTAGTCTTGCCCCGGTAATAATTGCATCACCTGTGCAATGCAAAGGAAATCCTGAAAACATGACCTGTTGGTGGGCCTTGAGGACTGGAGTTGGGGACCCTTGTTCTATGGGATTCAGGTCTGGACTCATTGCTGGCCACCTTAGAAGTCTCCAGTGCTTTCTCTCAAACCATTTTCTGGTGCTTTTTGAAGTGTGTTTTGGGTCATTGTCCTGCTGGAAGACCCATGACCTCTGAGGGAGACCCAGCTTTCTCACTGGGCCCTACATTATGCTGCAAAATTTGTTGGTAGTCTTCAGACTTCATAATGCCATGCACACGGTCAAGCAGTCCAGTGCCAGAGGCAGCAAAGCAACCCCAAAACATCAGGGAACCTACGCCATGTTTGACTGTAGGGACCGTGTTCTTTTCTTTGAATGCCTCTTTTTTTTCTCCTGTAAACTCTATGTTGATGCCTTTGCCCAAAAAGCTCTACTTTTGTCTCATCTGACCAGAGAACATTCTTCCAAAATGTTTTAGGCTTTTTCAGGTAAGTTTTGGCAAACTCCAGCCTGGCTTTTTTATGTCTAGGGGTAAGAAGTGGGGTCTTCCTGGGTCTCCTACCATACAGTCCCTTTTCATTCAGACGCCGACTAATAGTACGGGTTGACACTGTTGTACCCTTGGACTGCAGGGCAGCTTGAACTTGTTTGGATGTTAGTCGAGGTTCTTTATCCAACATCCGCACAATTTTGCGTTGAAATCTCTTGTCAATTTTTCTTTTCTGTCCACATCTAGGGAGGTTAGCCACAGTGCCATGGGCTTTAAACTTCTTGATGACACTGCGCACGGTAGACACAGGAACATTCAGGTCTTTGGAGATGGACTTGTAACCTTGAGATTGCTCATGCTTCCTCACAATTTGGTTTCTCAAGTCCTCAGACCGTTCTTTGGTCCTCTTTCTTTTCTCCATGCTCAATGTGATACACACAAGGACTCAGGACAGAGGTTGTGTCAACTTTAATCCATGTCAACTGGCTGCAAGTGTGATTTAGTTATTGCCAACATCTGTTAGGTGCCACAGGTAAGTTACAGGTGCTGTTAATTACACAAATTAGAGAAGCATCACATGATTTTTCAAACAGTGCCAATACTCTGTTTGGTGTGAAATTCTATCCAATTTGGCTTCAGGACAATTCTTTTTGTGTTTTTTCATTTAAGACAAATTAAATGAAGATCATAATACCAAATAATTTGTGTTTGCAATCATTTTCAGGAAGAAAATGAGTATTATCTGACAGAATTGCAGGGGTGTCAATACTTTTGGCCATGACTGTACAATGTATTATAGGCTATTAAGCTGCCTTTTATCATGTTTGTGCCAAAGCAATAATTGTAATTGATTGCACAAATAGGAATAATTGTGGCATAGAAGAGCACAGGTTCTAAATCAGGAGCGCAGTTTCCCAGCTAAGGGGGCATGGTACTTGGAATAAAACTGCAGCCAGCTTGTTTCCATCATGGCCGTCTCTACATCCCGACCTCACTATTAAAATTGACTGCCATGTCTGTATGTGCACTGAAAATGTATTCTAGTGCATATGTGATTAGTAATGTTTGTCTAGAAATCCACATGGCTAAATGTCACAATGTTCCTATTTGAAATCAATAGATTAAAAATAAAAAATGTAACTAAATGTGTTTAATATTTGTATAATCAGCTGGAAATATGATCTGAAAAGCCCTTTAGAGCTGCTGCTATCACATGCACATATGCCAACATGAACCCTGTGTTTACGGTGAATCAGATTATAAGAACTGGAATTATACGGCACTTAACACATGACCTTAGGCTAGTAAGCATCTTGAAAGAATTGCCATCTGTTCACCTGAGATCTTAGACCGCTTGACCACAAGGAATACCAGCTGACAACTCACCAAAATAAGCAAAAGTGGCAAAGTTTTATCATCTCTAGTCAAAATATTCCAGTATCCATGTTACAATGATAACCTAGCAAACAGTGCTCTGTGTATAGAAGGGCATTGTCTCCTTTATTGCATGCAAGTGAGTTACTGTTGTATTATATGTTGTAGAGCTTATATTTTCTTACGCTGCCATTCATATGGAATCACACCATAAAATGCTTTGATAGAGAAAATACTGCAGTCTTTGCTGCTGCCAACATACAATACATCAGTTAGGACCATGTCTAGCACTGAGTGCTCTTTTTTTTCGCTCTCATTGTAATACTGGTGAATCAACCTTTTTTAATGAACAACTATGACAGTAGTTTATAATATACAGCGCACACACTCCATCATGCTTAAAGGGAATCTGTCAGAAGTGTTGTGTTATGTAATCTGAGAGCAGCACGATGTAGGGGCAGAGAGCCCGATTCCAGCGATGTGTCACTTACTGGACTGCTTGGTGTAGGTTGGATAGAATCTTTGTTTTCTCTGCTGTAGATGTAGCATGTAGCTGTACATCACCCCGCCCACACCTCTGATTGCCAGCTTCCTGTGTACAGTGTTGTCAAACTACCAATCAGTGGTGGGGGCGGGGTTACACAGATCAGTCTGACTAGCTTGCACATGATATCTAGTCCTCTAGTAATCCCTGGCTGATAAAACACTGATTGTATTGAAACTACAGCACACAGCCAATTAAGTGACACATCATTGGAGTCGGGGTCTCTGCTTCTACATAATGGTGTCTCAGATTACATCGCAAATACCTGGTTACTGTTTTTCTTTAAATTTTATCTAGCCAATAGAAGAATCCATTAACACACAAAGGTGTATTACTTACAAGTGTTTATTTTGCACTGGACTTTGCAATGATTAGACACTTGGTTAAATGTAGCGTTCGATACATGAACTAAATATTTTCTTTCTTCTGAACATGCTAATGTTGGCTTCTCCTTTTTGTTTCTTTCCATGTTCTCCTTTGTTCTGTTGTTCCATATTAATAACAGGGCCCCCCACCTCCTCCCAGAAAAGGCAGATATCAAAGGTCATCAACTAATTACCTCCAGGGCGAGATAAGTGGGCACACAGTGAGCCCGCTGAGTACACAGTCCAATAAGGATAGCATCCTTTATTCTACTCTGTCTAGCTCAAGCATGCGACACACCACCACTAATCCACAGGTTTCATTTTCTAATGTTAATTCAGAACATGTGAACAGTAAACTGCTGGAGCGTAAGCAGGAGTCAAAAGAACGTAGAGTTTCCACCCTAAAGCTAATTCTAAAGGAGTACTCTTCAGGAAACTCTCCATATAACACTCTTCCCAGAAAAGCCCATTCTTCTGCCCAACTAGACTACTCTCCCAACTTCCCTGCCCATAACGCTGTTCCTGGAAGACACACCGCCTCCCTGTCTGTGGCCATAGCTTCAAAGCAGGACACCAGGGGAGAAGACAATCCAGGATATCATGGACCTCCTGCAGCCATGGGTTTGGACACTTTCAAGGCCCCTGCTAGTATTTCTGGACAAAAGACTGCTGCAGAAAGACAAGTGGTATACTGATAGTTTCAAGTGTCTTGTCTAACAAGGAATGCAGTGCCGTGATCTAGTGCTTTCATCTAACCTAATAGTTCTTTACGAATGGAACCTAGAATTAGTGAATTGATCAAGTAGCATGTGTCGGCATGTTGTAATTACAGGGGTCTGTGTATCAATGCCCAGGTCTCAGCTTCACAATACCCTCATACATCCACAGATATCATATCGGAGAGAACAGTAATGGATATCAATATTTGTCAAAGCTTTAGCTACTAAATCGCTGTCCTGCTGTTAGCATTGATGCAACGATCCCTAAATTGTTACTGTGTGTTTTGTCCTACTGCTAACATACTGTAAAATACCCTACAGGAGGTTTAATTGTATTTGTACTGCAGATGCTTTTGAGATCACAAGTTTCTGCCATTTCTTTTATGATTTTATGACCCTTAGGGTACCGTCACACAGTGCCATTATGATCGCTACGACGGTACGATTCGTGACGTTCCAGCGATATCCATACGATATCGCTGTGTCTGACACGCAGCAGCGATCAGGGACCCTGCTGAGAATCGTACGTCGTAGCAGATCGTTTGGAACATTCTTTCGTCGCTGGATCTCCCGCTGTCATCGCTGGATCGGTGTGTGTAACACCGATCCAGCGATGCGTTCGCTTGTAACCAGGGTAAACATCGGGTTACTAAGCGCAGGGCCGTCTGCGCTGTGCTGTGCTTTCACTTTACGGCCGGCAGTCAGTCAGTGCGGGAAGCAGACGGTAAGGGACAGACACCGGAATGTAAATATGTAGTGTTTGGTTTTTTTTACGCTGGTAACCAGGGTAAACATCGGGTTACTAAGCGCGGCCCTGCGCTTAGTAACCCGATGATTACCCTGGTTACCCGGGGACCTCGGCATCGTTGGTCGCTGGAGAGCTGTCTGTGTGACAGCTCTCCAGCGACCACACAACGACTTACCAACGATCACGGCCAGGTCGTATCGCTGGTCGTGATCGTTGGTAAATCGTATAGTGTAACGGTACCCTTAGGATTTGTTCCTTCCAGTGGTACATCAGATTTATTGCTCACTATGTCTAGAAGTCCCGTCATCTTGGACTTAGATTATATATTTCAATGATGAAATATGATATTGAGTGTTGTTCAAAGTATTAACCAGTCTCAAAATTTTCACATCAAAATGGTTGAAAAATCCATGAAAAAGGTTCGTTTTTCATTATGTACAGCTCTGGCAAAAATTAAGAGACCACCACATCAAAACCCTGTCATGGGCAGCCCAATTTCCAGATCTGAGCCCCATTGAAAACCTCTGGAATGTAATCAAGAGGATGATGGATAGTCACAACAAGCCTTCAAACAAAAAATAATTGCTTAGTTTTTTGCATCAGAAGCAGTGTGAAAGACTGGTGGAAAGCATGCCAAGACGCATGAAAGATGTGATTAAAAATCATGGTTATTCCACAAAATATTGATTTCTGAACTCTTCCTGAGATAAAACATTAGTATTGTTGTTTCTAAATGATTATGAACTTGTTTTCTTTGCATTATTTGAGGTCTGAAAGCACTGTTGTTGTTGTTTTTTTTTTTGACCATTTTTCTTTGTCAAAAAAAAAATGCAAAATTTATTGCTTGGAAATTCGGACATGTTGTCAGAACCTTATAGAATAAAAGAACAATTTATGTTTTACTCAAAAATATACCTATAAAGAGAAAATTTTGCCGTGGTCTCTTGATTTTTGCCATAAATATTCTCACAGTGCTCAGCATAAAGGAGTACACCCCGTTTGAAAAGTACGATTTTAGTCAATATATCACTAAATACAAGAACAATTTCCAAAATTTTGACAAGACTGAATTTCATAGAATGATTTTTTAACCCATGACATGAAGGTAAGTTTAATAATATAACTTTAATTTCAAAATCTTCAGTTTTAGTCAAATCAGTTGATGCAATGAATACACATTAAAACTACTACATCTAGTCTTCTAGGCATGGATTGAATAAGTTGGTGACATAGTATAACAACGATCTTTTTTAATTCTTCGAGAACGGCCTCTTTTAGAGCCTGGATGCTGGAAGGAGAGTCATGCTCATCTTGTCTCTCCCAGTGTTCAGTTGGGTTCAGAGACACATTTTTTTACCCCTTGCAGAGTGGACCACGCAACGTGTTTCGTGTTTGTGGATGGATAAGTATACTAAAGCTCTGATCTCCATCTTTTTAATATGGCTTTTCAGTAAATTTTGCTTAGCGAGCCCCAAATTAAAAGATGCTGAGACTAGATTATTGATATAGCTGTATAAATTAATATAATGCTTATAAGCATATGGAGTTCTTTCATCATCTTGGTAGGACTACATTGAAATTTGATGCCAGTGGCATATTTTTTCTGTTCTTCCCTATGAGAAATTTTCTGTAAGAAATGGTGGTCATTTCTGACCTTTCTCTCTAGGGAACCGCATCAAAAACCCATGTAATGCACACCGAAGTATATCAATAAAGTGTTGTCAAAGCCAAATACCAGGAAGTATCAAAAACAAAGCAACTTTATTTAAAGCATGACACACCAACAAGAGACAAAAACTGCAGCAGCAAAAACACGATAATAAACGCATGTTAAAAAAACACAATGAAAAAGCACTTATACCTCATATACTCGTGTATAAGCACAATTATTTGTGCTGAAAACGCCCCCCTTGGCTTATACACAAGTCAGTTGTTCAGAACGCTGGCGGTGGAGCGGCATAGCAGGGGCAGGAGCGGGTGGCTATGGCACAGTGACAGCTGCAGCCACCAGCTAACAGAAGACATCCTACTCACCCTCCGTCACATCTCCATCCCTGCATCTCCATTGTACCGGCGCCAGCGTCTCTACTGTCCTGTGTTCAGCGGTCACGTGGTACCGCTCATTAAGGCAATGAATATGGACGCGTCTCCACTCCCATAGGCATGGAGTGCATATTTATTACCTTAATGAGCAGTATTACGTGACCGCTGAGCAGAGGAGAGTCGCCAGCGTCGGGACAACTGAGATTCAGGGACGGAAATGCAGGTGCGAGGAGAGTGAGTATGACGGGGAGGGGGGCAATGTGAGCCGTGCATACAACCTGGGGAAGGGGGGGGAGCCGAGCCTTGCGGATCGGGGGAGCTGTGCAATGCGGGACGGGGTAGCTGAGCCATGTGGATCGGGGGAGCCGAGCAATTTTGGACTAGGGGAGCCATGCATACCAGGACAGGACAGGGGGAGCAATGCATAGCAGGAGAGGGATGAGGGGGACAATGCATACCCGGCTTATGCTTGAGTCAATAAGCTTACCCAGTTTTCTGTGGCAAAAGAAGGTGCCTTGGCTTATACTTATACTTGAGTATATACGGTCCTAGGTTCTGCAGTGTCAAAAACTCAACAAAAGCTTCTCATGGAACGTAGCCTTAGGGGGGGGTATGTCTGAATGTAGCATTTTTAGAGCTTCTTTATCACACATGAAAAACATAGGATTTGGCCAGAAAATCTGCAGAAATCTACAGCGTAGATTAGGGGTGTTTATGGTCTGTATTCTATGCCTTTTCATGTTTAAGAACTGCTGTAAAAATACTAAAATAATTGACATGCTACGTTAAAAAGAAAAAAGAGGAAAAAAATGCAACATGTGAATGAAACTTTAGAAATCTCATTTGTTTTGTCATCACTGTAAAACGCATTTTTTCACAAAACATGCCCGTAATAATACGTTCTGTGAACAAACCTTTGCTGTCAGATGGATGTCACGTCATTGACTGACAATAAAGGACACCCTTACAAGAGAAAATGGGGAATTGTAACACCAAGGCAAACGCTCTCATTTTTCATATTTCTAGTGCAGTAATGCAGTTCAATTTTCGTATTTCATGTTTGCATGTTTTAGCGCTGCCTTATTTACTTAACCAAGGCAAGGGTCACACCACAGCAAAAAAATCATTCTCATCCAGAAAACTGGAACGATTTTTTCTCTCAGTTCCGTATAAAATCCATTTTTTTTACTCAACAGCTCTGAATCATTTACAGGACTATTTCCTATTGTACAGAATTGCAATGTATCCATAAAAATCAGATGCTATACTGTGGCATTTTTTTCTCGCACCCATAGACTTGAATCGTTGAGTCTTATCTAATTTCAGAATCAAATTGCAGCACGTTGCGATTTTTTCACAAACAGTTTGGTCAGTGCTTCCATTGAATAACATGGGTCAGAGTGCTGTCCGATTAAAAAAATCTGATTTATACGCTTGTGCGCGTGAGCCCTAAGGCTGCCATATACTTCCAGGAGGAGTTCTAATGAATCTGATCACTTTCCGTCATATTATCAATTCACAGGAACACAAATATTTACTAAAGCAGACATGTCAGAAACAATATGGTAGAAACTAGGAGCAAAAAAAGCGCAAATAGGGTCTTATGTGAGAGTAACAATTCTGCAAAAAAAAAAAGATATGCTAACCTGATAAGATGGTATGACGCAACCATTAATACGCATGAAAACAGCTGCTGCAGATCCACGGGTCATCCAACTAGGAAAGAGGGGAAAAAAGGTGCCAACTGTGGTTTATCCGCGCTGCTGGGAGGCAATGAAGATCCAAACAGAAGTATAATAAAGGATTTTTATTTCTGGATTTTTAGATAACGCGTTTCAGTCATTCCAGAGTTCTTACTCAGGACACAAGCATTATTTATTATTATACTTCCATTTAGATCTTCGTTGCCTACCGGATAAACCAGATTTGGCTCTTTTTTTTCCATGTCAGAAATAATGACTGATTCTCTTTGTTTTAATTGATTATTATTTTTTTTTTTTTTAAATCTCCGATTTAAGTTTTTCTTCTGAAATACAAGTAAGGTCTAATAGATTATAAGTACTGCTGGCAGTATAATTACAGCATTAATAGGAAATGCTTATAGTAAATTAGGTTACTACATTAATAACAGGAGACTTGCAATTATATATATATCCAGAGGCCATCTACTTCTTCCCCTTTTAATGTTGTCGGTAGAACCACATATTTGCCATTTTGCCAGGTTAATGTATGTAATTATTTTAAGACCTGTCACTTTAAGGGCTATATCTTTGATCTGGGGCGGTGATGGCGTTCACTGCAAAATTACTATCATCACTCTCCGTCCAGCACAAACAATTCTCTAAGCTTTCTACCCTGCTATTAATCTACTATCCTTAACCATTGCCGTGGAATGAGAAAATAATTGTGGATGAATTTAATTTTTTAGATTCTGTTAATTTTGTTAACTGTTTTTATGAGGACTCGTGCAGACGACCATCGTTTCAGTCCTAGTGCATTCCGTCTAAACATCGGATCACCCTCGGACCAATTTTATTCAATGAGGCTCTGCACATATCTGATTTTTCCCATGGATCCAGTGATCCGAGAAAAAGGTCACAGTATTCAAAATTTGCCTCTCATATTCCGATTGCACTCAGCCATTCATGTCCATGAGTCTGTGAAAAAAAAATCGGTCCATCCTCTGATGACACCTGAGTGCAGTCCGATATTTATAGATTGAATGGAGAAGATGGCGAATCGCGATCCTACAGAAAAAAAACCTGGCATGCTGTGATTGCATGCCAAATTCGGATCTCACACACCCATATATGTCTGTGGGCACGTGTGAAACATCTCAATGCACTCAGATATCACCCGAGTGCAGTGTGATTCCCGCCGACATCGGCAATAAAGGGGATGGAGAAATTACTTTCTCCGTCTCCTCCACACTGACACTCGGATCACACTCGCAGCAGAGCTGGAGCCGAGGGTTATAATATCATCTCGCATCCGATGTTATACCCTAGTAGTGTGACCCCCGGCCTAATGCGGAGATAACAATGTATAGTCACTATGCATTTGAAACACTAGATTTAGTTATTGTAGAATCATGGAAGAGAAGGGTAAGATGTCCGATAGGTGTAGGCTCATCCACAATAACGGCACACAGCGCCATATACTGTAGTTTGTAGAATATTGTTTGGGAAATATTCTAAACTCCGGAATGACGGTCATCAGAATATTTTGGGGCCCATTTCTTGCGTTGATGGATTTCCAGCCTATGAAGCATTTTTGGTCTACAGAACTAGGCTGTGCATTGGCGCGTGGAAAGTCAAACATATCTGATTACAGATTAGTCCTCAGATTCTCAGGTTTGCTTTGTGATTACAAAGCTGAAATGTGGAGTAAGCTTTACCTAGTACGGCGTACCTTCATGCAGAACTACAGGATTTGCTGTGATAACAGTAAAATGATATTTGTCTGCAATATTTCATGTGTTTGTGAAGGAACATCAGAGCGGTTTGCTAGTGATGTGTTCTCTTAAGGAATCCAGTTTAGGTTTGTACTAACAGGGCAATATCTGCATAGAAATCAAAACAGATGCGTTTTCTACAGAAAGAGGAATATGTACATTATGTACCTCCTCAGCAATTGTTGTTGTGGGCACAGTGCATGTATTAAAGTCCAAACCGATCAACGTCTTTTCCCATTCCCAGTGCTGTTCCGATCTTCTTCTTTGCCATGTGACCGCAGTTCTATCTAGATATCTCCCGATATCTTCCGTTATTTCAGTCTCATACACTTGTATTGAAAAAGTAACGTAAGATAAAGTCCCATGATCAGTTTTTGATGTTGTGCATTTTGAAAAAAATGCAAGTTACATATGGATGCAGAAATGCTGCAGAAAATCTGCAACATCAAAACTCCCCAAAACCTCATAAACGTAGCCCCACAGTCCATATGGAAGATGTAGTGTGAGTCGTGTGTGGTGTGCGCAGAAGAGGATTGGAATGGCCTATAATCACAGTGTGCTCAGATAATGTGTTCAAGTCCCTGCGGCTGCATGATTTGCTGTTGTCGCAACACATGCGGAAGTTGCCTGTTTGTTAGGTAATCCCCGCATGTAATGCGCCTCTCTAACATGCAGTCGCAGGGACTCAAACATATTATCCGAGCATGCCCATAATGTTTAATAGTTTTAGATTTCTTATGTGGGCTAAATGGACTACAGGCAGGTACGGACTGGGGCCAAAACTCAGTCCTGGTATTTGAAATCACACAGGCCCATGTTGTCCCCGTCCCCATGAACCAGATGGGATATATTACTAATATTATCTTGGATGGAGGAAAGGAAAATTTACTACAAGACCGACATCCGTGGCCTGCTGTGGTCAGCGACTTTGTGCTCGGTAAAAACTCTTAACAGTACGGATGTATTGAGAACACGGATTCTGTTAACAATGTAGCAGACAAGGCAGCCCACCATCAGACAGGCCCTTCTGGCATTTGGTAGATGGCCAGTCCGGCCCTGGACCCTGGGGGCAGATCTAGGGTTGATACATTTGCATGGAGTTTAAGGCTACGTGTCCATGATGAGTACCGTATTTTGGCGTTGCAGATTTTCTGCAGCACTTCTGTACCTACTATATAAATTAGGTTACTTGCAATTCTTTCATTGCATTTTCAATTGTTTTGCTTTTTTATGTTTGTTTTTATTATGTTTTTGATGCTGCAGTTTTTGTCACTTTTTGGTATGTCTTGTTAAGTCCAGCTTTGTTTTTTTATACAAGTGGGTGTTTGGCTTTGCCAAAATGTTATTGACACAGTCATATGTGGGTTACATGCATTTTTAGTGCATTTCTTACCTGTGGATTTTCTGCATGTAATTCTGCTCAGTGAAAATAGAGCATCAAGAATCTTGCCGAAAACTCATTGTGGGAACTTAAAGGGGTTGTCCACTACTAGGATAGCGTCTTTATTGTAAATGTTTGGCCCTGATAAAATAAAACTTATACTCTTCTCCCGTGCCGGCGCCATTTCAGCAGTGTTGGCACTTGTGTTCCCAGGGCTCTCGTGCGGTGTTTTGACACGTGAGCCCGGCGTCCAATCAGTGCTGGCATCCCTTCGCCGCCTTTGTACAAATTGAACAGGAAGAGGAAGTCCGGGCTGCGGCTGCTCTTTCACTTCCTCTTTAATTCATGTGAAGGCGGAGACAGCGACACCAGCACTGATTAGACGTCAGGCTCCTGTGTCATAACACCGCACGAGAGCCCTGGGAATACAAGTGCTGACCGTGTTGGAACGGCGCCGACACGGGAGAAGAGTATAAGCTTTTTTTATCGGGGCCAAATATTTAGATCAAGAAGGGGTTTTCCTAGTAGTTGACAACCCATTTAATCTAAATGTTCTCTCCATCTTTACCGAAAACGTCCCCTCACACCCAGAATCAGCTATAGCGGAGGAATAATGAGCATAGTGTGCATGTATTTCAGATTGTGGCCTCCTCGGTAGACAGGAGCATATGTAAGGGCATTATCTGCAAGCAGTGGTGTACGATACTATAGAGATGATCATAACTCTGCATTTTATACTGTGTTGTCCAGGTGGAATTCTTGACAAATGAAATTCCGCATTTTACCCCTGTGACATGTTTGTTTGGTTTAATAAAGCCTCCACACAATAAATAAAAACCTTTTCTATGCATTGATGGCTGCTGAGGTTGAAAGTATAATGCTCACAAGCGGTTCTGCGATCTGTGCGCAACACAATAAATGCTGGAACAGCTGTGAGAACAGCAAGCGCTTGCAGTACATTGACGTCGCCTGCCGGTGTTCTTAATTGCTTTCAGCCTGTGGGATTATAATCATTCATCAAGAATCAAGCATCAAACACCGTTATTAAATGTGCTGCACATACTGTCAGTGGAGTACATGCTTGAGTATTATGGGATGCCATGTTGATGTTGATCACGTATAATGACCTAAAACATTGCAATAATATATAGAATGAAGGTTGGAAAAAATAGCATGAGTCATATGTTACATTTATAGGCTTCAGAACTTAAATGGAACCTGTCAGATCTCTTATTTGTCTCAAACCGCCCCCTTCTCTCAAACAGCCCTCTCAAACTTTGTCTCAAACTTTGTCTCAAACCGCCCCCCAAAATACTGAATATTGCTGTGTTGCAAAAAAAAAGTTTATGGAAATGTCGCACAGACACATTGCACTTTCCCTGCCGTTGGTCTTACCATAACATGGAATGTACAGATGATGTCAGTCGCCCAGAGGGCTCATTTTTAAGAAGATAAAATCTTTTGGGGGCACATGAAAGACTTAATAAAAATGCAGCAATAGGCATATGTAAGGTAATGTTGGAGGTTTTGGATGATTAGTAGACCTTACAGATGCACCATTAAAACTATATAATATAAGGTATTGAGTGAGGAAAAAACCATCACAGTGCATAAATGATCGAGGGCACACTAGTGGTGGGGATCTGGAATACTGAGAGGTTCTATCATAGCTAAAAAGAGCATTATTCTGGACTCCCTGCGTGTATTGCGACCTCTCCACTGTTTTTGTGTGTGGGTGCCACTGCATTGCCGGCCAGCAGTAAAACGACGAGAACGAGGAACAATAACTGGCACTTTCAATGGAAATTAAAACTTTTTTTTTATTGGTATATCTGTTATTAAAGTTTCATGCGTGTTTCTGGTGTTATCCATGCCCTTAATCATAAAGATGGAAATGCGTGAGAGCCTATCAATGGAACCATGTCTGTAACTTCAATAAGGAATTTTACCTATAAAGAAAACCACCTTCAGTTTGACCTTCAGTGTCTGGCCATTGGGTGCATGGAAGGAGACCTTGCATAGATGTACAATGATGTTGGCTCACCTTGTATGTTGAATAAGCTCACATAGAAGAATTGTTTCATATTAATGGTAATGAAATGTATTATAATCTGTAGCTTGTTTTTGCCCCTTTCTATATAACATACCGAACTAACACATTTACCCGCTGTGTAGTGATTGTTGTGCTGATGGAGTGATGGTTTTACGGTTGGTTTAGCTGGCAAGGCTTGATTTTCTAGTTAAACACCACTGCTTGCTCTTCACTATGACCCTTTTAAATTGACCTTATTTTATAACAACTTTCTCTTTTTTTCACAGACTCCAGTCACAGTTAATGGGAATTCAGGGAGCCCAGCCAGTCCCATGAGTCACTTTCAAAGACCATTCTCTCCAACGTACCCCTCCCCACCATCACATAAGTCTTCGGTCATGCAACACAACAGAACATTAGGTGGGAGTCCACTGTGTATTTATATGTGCAGTTTCATTTTTATTTGTGTAATAGTGTAAAGATCCAAATACCCGCTGCAGATAACTTCTTGTACGTTTACTTGTGCCTAATTACAACAGTTTTTCTTTTTCAATCTTCAAAAGTGATCAGAATAAATGGTAGTAGACTAGAACTAGCGGACTAAAAATTATCAAAATTATACATTGGCCTGGGATTGGAGCAGTGAAAGGGAGATGACATATACATTACTGTGTATATATTGTCTGGTAAGATTTATAGTGTAAAACGTTGTATAGATTTGACTAGGCATGAGGGAGTATGTTCGGCTCCCTCCTTATTCGGCACACTATAGCGCTTACCAAAGAAGCTGCAGTGGGAACCTGGATACATGGAGCGCTCCTGATCAGCTGTTTGGCACCGCAGCTGCACGTGTCACGGCTGTGTGACCGTCACAACACATGTTTGGAGAACCTGTTTGTTGTGACTGTCACTCAGCTTCTTCAGTAAGCGCTATAGCTTGCCGAATAAGGAAGGAGCCAAACCTATTCGCTCATCTCTAGATTTGAGCACTTCCACCATCACCCCTAGAAGTGTTTCAGTATCTTCATAGATGGACTGCCACAACTTGTGTACCACCACTATATTCTCCACGACTGTAGTACCAGAGCAGGAGACTGACCAAGACAAAAGTGCAGCTATATAAAGGTTTATTGTTCACAAACCTTTCTATGTCATATAACTGAGCATGAGGAAAAAAACTGTGAAAGGGACGAAGTGCATATTTATAGAGTTGTACCTTAGTAAGGTAGATAAAAGCTTAAATCTGTTCCCTCACTTAGTGGTGTTGTGAAGGCCCATCTCCTGCTATATGTAATCTGACCAAACGTTTGCTCAATGCTGTGTTTTCTGCAGTAGACTTTATTATAGGCTCTGATTTACCTATATGTTATATTTGTTCAGATCACCGCGCCTAGGTGTAATATCCTGGGGATAACTCATAAAAGTGTGTACATGAGTAGATAGAAACAGATGGCTTACCTGGTGGCTCCCCATACAGTACGGCACCAGGCACTACACCGCACTACTGTTCATCATAACACTCTGCTCCTACTGGCAGCATGCTGATTTATTAAAGCCCAGATACAAAATGAAGCATGCCATGTCTGTCCATGTAAGAATTGTAGAATACGATAATTAGCTTGCTATCCAGTGTTTGTCCAGACTTACTCTTTACCTGTAAGATTCAGTACTTCTATTTGCTAACTTATTTGTTGAAGACCGTTCTGAAAAGAGATTGGACATATCTGGTACTGCTTTCACCAGAAAGAACTCGCCCTCCATCTATACCAGTATTTCAAAAATTGCAGTCCTCATGGCCATCAACTAGTCATGATTTCAGGATTTTGTTAGTATTGCACAGGTAATGGGAGTATATCGTCAATGCATCACAAATTCTCTCACCTGTACAACACTATGGAAATCATGCAAACCTGATCTGTTGGGGAAACACTGATCTATACAGAACTTGTGTATTATTTGTGAATTTGCCAATAAAGAAATAGGTCCTGACTCTAAAGAGATCGTACCATCAGATCTTTTATAATTCCTAACCGGCCTACTATATACGGTACTCAAGCAGCGGCATATACGGTACCTTAAATAAAATAGCTTACAAGTTATCCAGGTTATCAAGGTATATGGCGCTAACTTGGTGATATAGGGGGCTTGATAGGAGTGTATTAAATGGCTGAAGAACATGGCTGTTATAGGGAAAACCTGATAACTGGTTCCCTTTAAAGGAGTTGATCTGGGGATACATAAAATGTCCCCCTCTGCACATGCAGCAACTTTTCTTGTATATCTTTCATCCCAAAAATGTCTTCTTGTGGCGCCATAATGTGGTGACATCTGAGGCTCAGAATACACCTTTCTTTCGTGTTGTCAGCATTCACAACCCTGCATGGGACAGAATAGAGTATTTTTGGACAGCCCAATGTAGTCAGATGGTTGGACAGGGAGGAAAGATTCTTTAACTTGAATTCTTTTTCACTGAATGTTTAAATCCCACATCCATCCCGGGAATATGCAGCAACAACAAAGACAGTAAACTAGGAATTATAGTTTGGGGGCAAGCCTGTGGAGCTTTTTACGTCCACTAAAATGTTACATGAACACTGAGACTTTAAGTAACCGGCTCCAAATGGTGCTGCCCTCATTAAACCTTTGGTACTCTATTAGGGTCTCTCGTTATGTAGTCTGGTTTACAAGCTTACCAGTAGATTCTAATTAAGACACAAGGTGGAGATAAAAGTGGCGTCTTCCTTTTACAGTCTTTCTCAATGCAGGTTCTTCACCTGCTAAGCTTTTTATTAAAAGCCATAATTATATTCTTAGTGATTTTGATTTCTTCTTAAAGATTAATGAGAACTAGTGAGTGCAATTACCAGTGTAACAATAGGGTGGATGGGTGTAAAGAGGTGCGTCAGGAGGCTGCTCCTATGTGAATATGTCCTGTCTGCTGCAGCAGGAATGTGGATAATTCCAGCGTAACTACAAAGAGGAGATTCTGAAACAAAAGAGACCTCTGATATTCTGCCAGAATCAGACAATTGCCTTCTGCGTGCCCTATTTGAAACACTTATTGTTCTTGACGTTGCTTTTCACTGGCCTCCAGGGCCCACCCTAATTTGTGTAACCTTTTATACTCACGAGCTAAAAAAATGAAATGTCCCATTGTGGTGCTGGAGGATGTTGTATGACCGCGTAGGGTAATGAATCATGGGAAATCTTTACTCATTAAAGACCGGCAAGAAAAAAGATCCGGTGTCATAGCTCTAGAAATGTAGTAAAAGCATGCTAACATCTCTGGTGGGTATGATATTAGCTGCGCCAGCGACGCCTGATGTCTGTCGGTGTGTAGAGTAACGCAAGAGTTATTTCATAATCTCTCATCCTTTCTGTCCAATGTACAAGCTTTTCCACATCACCGTCGGCACCCGGCCGCAATATCTCCCTGACAGAAAATAAAAATCTGCTTCTCAACAGGAATCCATTTACTTCTCACTTCTATCATGTATTCTGATGGCGGGAATTTTTACAATGATTCAGGTAGATAAGGTTGGCACTTCTCAATGAAAGACATAAAATACAAGACTGCGAGGCTTAGGTGATAAACTAAACGCAGGGCTAGACTGGGACAAGAGGACAGTTCTGACCACATTTATGTATGTATAACCACAGATTGGCCCCGTGGACAGGGCAGGAGAATTTTCAGTGAATCGGAGACCTCCACCGGTCCATACACCGAGCGTGGTAATTTATGGGTTTTTTTGACCTACAAAAAGAATAGTTCTAAGTGTGAATTATTGACATAATTCCTTCCTCTTTGCAGAATGCGAAGTTAAATTTTTTTGCTGCGTTCATAAAGAATGGTACAGACCAAAAAAAATCTTTTGCATAGCATAAGCGCTGCGTTTATTTTTGTGCGGAAAATAGGCAACATTTAACAGTTCAAGCAAAGTCTGTGTGATTTCAGGAAAACATATACCCACTGTGTGTTTAAGATGCTGTTGAACTGGGCTTTTTTAAGTCTTTTTTCATTAGGCATCTATAGGAAGCCAGAAAAAAATGTATGTTAAAAACACAATTGCATGTTTAAGTGCAGAGGATACCTGCAATTATGCATTAAAAAAACACAAAAAAATACTGCTTCAGGTCTGCATCAAAAATACATTAAAAAACGGAGCAAAAATGCAATCGGAGCAGATTATTTTGTATTTTGGTGCAGAAACATTATAGGAGATTTGGCAGATTTAATTAACATGGGCTCTGGCTCTGAGGCTTTGTGGAAAGTTTTAACAATGCCAAACAGTGGGTCCTGCAGACTGTGAGCCCTCACTGGCAGGGTCCTCCCTCCTTCTGTACCTGTTAGTGCCTTGTTTTTTGCTCATGTTTATTGTGTTTGTCTATATTTGCCCCCTTTTCACATATAAAACGCCATGGAATAAATGCGCTATAAAAATGTATAATAATAATAATATTACATGTAAAGTGGGGTTACTGTAAGACTTTATAACAGTCCATGTTCCTTTTTTAGGGGTCAGTCTCTACTTTTCCAGGTGCCCTTATTCCTTCTGAATCATACCTGTTCCTAGCTACATGATTATATGGTATATTATTTTTTATTGCTGTTGGTTGTCTAGTTTATATATTCTACTGTTTATATATTCTACTGATACGTATTTTTAATAAACTGGATTGTCTGCCCGTTAAAACTTAAAAGGGCTATTTTGCCATTCTCTGTAATAGTTCTGTATGATCTTGTCAATGAAAATGAAATAAAATCTACATTTTTCATTGTGATGCAGACTCTACAGAGTCGTTCTCCCAGTACCAGTCAGATGGGATCCGGAGCAGCAGCACTATACCAATTTGCAGGACCTCAGAAGAAGAGAAAAAAGTCACCGTTATTAAAGCACCACATTATACAGGGATTGGACCTGTCGATGAATCGGGGATACCAACAGCCATTAGGACGGTAGGAGTCAAAATGTATTATGTCTATATGATGGTTGACAAATGTTTTTAGTTTACACTTAATATAAACAATCAAGTAATTCTGTAATATGTTACTATCTATCCTGTACTGACTGTAAATTACAGCCAATATTCTAGTCCAGCATTTATAATTCTCCTAGCTTAGTGTCTGCAAAGATCTTGCTTTAGAAAATTGCAATCTTATAGTGCCGGATTCATCAAAGCTTTTACTCCAGAATTCAGGCATAAAAAGCTTTGAAAAGTCACAAAATTTTGCTAGAACACGAGGTTGCACTAAAACTTTGCGACTTTGCTGTGGTGTCATGCCAGCTTCTCCCATCTCCAACAAAGTGGTTGCAGCTGGATCAGGGGTATGGCAACCCTCGCTCCTCAAATTCATGAGTGGCATCGTTCCTTACTCCACACATCTTACACTTGTTCATTTCAGATGCGTCAGATTCATTAAGAAGCGTGCGCCTCTTAGTGATTCTTGAATGTGGAGCATCTGACTCCAGCTTGGCCTCTTGGTGAATCGAGCCGTAGGCTTTACATCAGTCACTCTGGTTTGCGTGTCGCCATTATTTGCCTGAGACAAAAGGTCAAATGGCAATTGGGAAATGTCACTGTCTAATGCTAATAAATACAGTAAAAGAGAAGTGCTCCCATGCAATGACCATGCATTAGGCACACGAGAAGTGGTACTGTGCAGTGGTAATTTATATGGGATAAGCAAAGTGGTACTGTTCAATGGCCAATATGTTATGAATTATGCGAGTATAAATCCGATATCACTGCACGCCTGGAAGCATCATCTTCTGTGTGTAGGGAGTTTGTTCCTTGTTGTTCCCAAACATCAAAGAGGGAAAATATAGTGGAGTTGAGCGGTGTAACTGCTACAGCACCAGAAGTTTTACTGCTTGGTACTTGAAAGCTGGATGTGAAAGTGTACTGGTGTATTACCCAGGTCTTGGGTGGCAGCAGCAAGAAGAGTGGTGTGGACACGTGAACTTGCTGTGGGGTGTGCTTAGTTCATACTTCGCCTCTTGCTAAGGTGAGTGGATGAGTGATTGTGAAAAGCAAAAAAACCCTTAAAAGTTGTATCCGAGTCACATGGTGTTCGTGACACGGTACATGAGAAGTAGGACTGTGCATGTGTTGGCACCCATGAAATTGTGCCAGAAGATTAAGTGTTTCTCCCAGAAAATGATTGCAGTAACGAGTGTTTTAATATGCACGTTTATTTCCTTTCTGTATTTGAACAAGACAAAAAAAACAAAGGAAAAAAAATGGCAAATTGGCTATAGTTTCACACAAATCCCCAAAAATGGGCAGGACAAAATTATTGGCACCTTTCCTAAATTGTGGGTAAACAACTTTGTTTCAAGCATGTAAGGCTCATGCAAACTCACCTGTGGCAAGTAACAGGTGTGGGCAATATGAAAATCACACCTGAAACAAGGTAAAAAGGGGAGGTTAACTCAATCTTTGCATTGTGTGTCTGACTGTGCTACACTAAGCATGGAGAACAGAAAGTGGAGAAGAGAACTGTCTGAGGACTTGTGAACCAAAATTGTTGAAAAATATCAACAATCTCAAGGTTACAAATCCATCTCCAGAGAACTTGATTTTCCTTTGTCCACGGTGCGCAACATAATTAAAAAGTTTAGAACAAGTGGCAACGTAGCTCATCTCCCTTGATGTGGACGGCAGAGAAATGCAAGGTTGCAATGCAGGATAGAACAGATGGTGGATAAGCAGCCGCAATCAAGTTCCAAAGAAATTCAAGCTGTCCTGCAGGTTCAGGATGCATCAGCGTCAGCGTGAACTATATGTCGACATTTGAATGAATGGCAGGAAACCCTGGAGAACCCCACTGCTGACACAAACATAAAAAGCTAGACTGCAGTTTGCTTTTGGGAAAATGTCTTGTGGACAGATGAGATCAAGATAGAGTTTTTCGGTAAACTACATCATTCTACTAAAGGAATGAGGATTACAAAGGAAATAACACAGTATCTGCAGACAAATATGGAAGTTTAAAGAAGTTTTGGGGTTGTTTTACTACCTCTGGCACTAGGTCCCTTGACTGTGTGCAAGGCTTCAAGAATCTTAAGACTATCAAAGGATTTTGGGTCACAATGTAGTGCCCAGTGTCAGAAAGCTAGGTTTCTGTCCTAGGTCATGAGTCTTCCAGCAGAACAATGACCCCAAACATACTTCAAGAAGCACCCAGAAATGGATGGAGACAAAGTGCTGTAGAGTTCTGAAGTGGCCAGCAATGAGTGCGGATCCAAATCCCATTGAACACCTGTGGAGAGATCTTAAAATCTGGAAATTGCAGTTGGTAAAATGCACCCATCAAATATGAGAGACATGGGGCAGTTTGCAAAAGAGTCATCCAAAATTCCAGTTGAAAGGAGTAAGAAGCTTGTTGATGGTTATAGGAAGAGATTGATTGCAGTTATTTATTTTAAAAGTTGTGCAAACCAAATATTAAGTTGAAAGTGCCAGCAATTTTTTCCTCCCATTTTTGCAGTTTTGTAATTTGCCATTTTTTTCCTCATTTTTTTGTGTTCCAATACACACAAAGGAAATAGACGTGTAAAACAAAACATATGTAATTTCAGTAATTTTCTGGGAGATATACTTCATTTTCTGTAACAATTTCAAGCCATGACTACAGGAGAGGAAAAGTTGTACTTCTCCTCTATGGCTATTTATACAGTACAGGATAAAAGAAGTGCTACTGTCTGTTGTCCGTATTTACAGGATAACAAAAGTGGCAATGTGCAGCCCTCATGTACAGAAGATTAGAGAAGTGACAAAACTGAGAAGTACTGCAATCCTCAAAGACACAAATGTGTACAAGGACATTCACAGTGCAGAGCTGGAGACTAAAGTTGCTGCTTCCCCTCCAGTCCTGGCAGAAAACCACCTGAAGGGCTCAACTTGGCTCATGCACTTCCCCTAATATAGACATGTTGGATCTCAGCTGTTGCAGGGGGATATAAGCTGAATAGTTTGCAGACGGTTTCCAATACAAACCAGCAAAATTGTGAGTGCATCCTGTAAGGATGGGTCCAATTTGAGCAAGGCAGTGAACATTCATTAAAGTTACTCAATGTTATGTTATAGGCCATACCTGTAAGTACAATGTAAATGGTGCTCAAATGAGGATGAATGTTTCACTATATTGCATACTGTACATGCATGTCATTGGTAAAAAAAAAAAAAAATTAAATCAAGCACATTTTATCTAGTGATGAGCGAGTATACTCGTTGCTCGGGTTTTCCCGACCACGCTCAGGTGGTCTCCGAGTATTTGTGACTGCTTAGAGATTTCGTTTTCCTTGTCGCAGCTGAATGATATGCGGCTACTAGACAGCTTGATTACATGTGGGGATTCCCTAGCAACCAGGCAACCCCCACATGTACTCAGGCTGGCTAGCAGCTGTAAATCATGCAGCTATGTCAACAAAAACTAAATCTCCAAGCAGTCACAAACACTCGGAGACCCGAGCAACGGCTATACTCGCTCATTACTAATTTTATCCTCATCACAATGGATGTGCGAGTTTAAAATAAAATAAATATGTTTTTGTATTTTCTAAAAATTAAAAACCTGCCATGCCAGGTTCTTTTTTTTTTTTTTTCTTTTTATGTCTATGAACCCATTTCTCTAATCCCATGATCTAATTTTATCCTGAAATATCTGTAGATAATACAATGGAGTCAGGTTATAATAATAATCTTTATTTTTATATAGCGCTAACATATTCCGCAGCGTTTTACAGTTTGCACAGATTATCATCACTGTCCCCGATGGGGCTCACAATCTAGAATCCCTATCAGTATGTCTTTGGAATGTGGAAGGAAACCGGAGTGCCCGGAGGAAACCCACACAAACACGGAGAGAACATACAAACTCTTTGCAGATGTTGTCCTGGGTGGGATTAGAACCCAGGACCCCAGCGCTGCAAGGCTGCTGTGCTAACCACTGCGCACGTTATATTTTATATAATTTTTATCCAGGTTGATTTAAGATGTAATTTGATAGACGCTGGAGAATATATTCAGCTGAAATACAAATATGAAATTCCAAAGGCAGTAAGATGAAAGAAATTGCATTATCACAAAAAATAATAATTGCCGGTTTATGTGGGATAATGTGCCTTTTACCGTGCTAGTACAGTAACCACGCACCATTATTGTACTATTACTGTTATCAATGAAGCTAAAACTTATCCACATCAAAATGAGCTTTAATGTTTGGTCTTTTCACATATTTAGTATGAAATCCATATTACCTTTTTATCATAGGAGCAAAAAACAGATTTCAAACTGTGACAGCGCCCAATGGACTTCATTGCCTTGTAGTGATGACCATTGGGTTCTGTCAAATTACAGTAAAGACTTCTGCATGTTCCATTTTACAGACATCGCTGTCCCCATTGGGGCTCACAATCTAGATTCCCTATCAGTATGTCTTTGGAATGTGGGAAAAAACTGGAGAACCCAGAGGAAACCCACGCAAACACGGAGAGAACATACAAACTCCTTGCAGATGTTGTCCTTGGTGGGATTTGTACCCAGTGGCTGAGTCATATAAAGTACACGCAATCAAACAATCACAAGTTCAAGTCCTTGTAAGGGACCAAAAAACTTATGTAAAAAATAAACGGTTCAATCAAAAAAATAATATAAGAATATATAAAATTAAACATAAACTAATAAAAATCAGCACATTTGGTATCACTGTGTCCATAAGGCTAATCTATCAAAATATAAAATTGGTGAAACTGTATGCAGGGCCAGTTTTATACAAGGAGGAGTCCTAGGCAAGAGTTTAATGTGGTGTCCTAAATGCTAATATATTGCATTATCACACACAAGCATTTAGTTTGCATTTATATGCGCTGAGTTCAGACTGTTAAGGCCCCTTCACATTAAGCGACGCTGCAGCGATACCGACAACGATCCGGATCGCTGCAGCGTCACTGTTTGGTCGCTGGAGAGTTGTCACACAGACCGCTCTCCAGCGACCAACGATGCCGGTAACCAGGGTAAACATCGGGTAACTAAGCGCAGGGCCGCGCTTAGTAACCCGATGTTTACCCTGGTTACCATCCTAAAAGTAAAAAAAACAAACACTACATACTTGCCTAACGCTGTCTGTCTTCCAGCGCTGTGCTCTGCACTCCTCCTGTACTGGCTGTGAGCACAGCGGCCGGAAAGCAGAGCGGTGACGTCACCGCTCTGCTTTCCGGCTGACCGACGCTCACAGCCAGTACAGGAGGAGTGCAGAGCACAGCGCTGGAAGACAGATAGCGTTAGGTAAGTATGTAGTGTTTGTTTTTTTTACTTTTAGGATGGTAACCAGGGTAAACATCGGGTTACTAAGCGCGGCCCTGCGCTTAGTTACCCGATGTTTACCCTGGTTACCAGTGAAGACATCGCTGGATCGGTGTCACACACGCCCATCCAGCGATGTCAGCAGGAGTCCAGCGACGAAATAAAGTTCTGGACTTTATTCAGCGACCAACGATCTCCCAGCAGGGGCCTGATCGTTGGTCGCTGTCACACATAACGATTTCATTAACGATATCGTTGCTACGTCACAAAAAGCAACGATATCGTTAACAATATCTTTATGTGTGAAGGTACCTTTAGATGAGCATGATGGACAATATTGACGTCATTTGGTGCTGGTTACCAGCCTTTTTACACAGGCTGAGGAAGAATGATGCGAACAGAGCGATCACCAGTAGACTAATCTGTCCCCACCCATAGCATGTTATCAGCACCACATCTGCAGTCTATACTGGGCGATGTGCTGCCAAGAACAATTATTTTTGCCCCCCATAAGCAGCAGCCACAAAAGCAAACAAAATTTTAGGATGTATAAAAAGAGATAAAATCTAGTGATGAGCAGCGAGTGTACTCGTTGCTCGGGTTTTCCCGAGCACTCTCGGGTGACCTCCGAGTCTTTGTTGTTGCTCGGAGATATAGTTTTCATCGCATGATTTACGGCTTCCAGATAGGCTGAATACATGTGAGGAATGCCTGTTTGTTAGGGAATTCCCACATGTATTCAGCTTATCTGGAAGCCGTAAATCATGCAACTGAGGCGATGAAAACTATATCTCCGAGCAATAACAAATACTCGGAGGTCACCTGAGCGTGCTCTGGAAAACCCGAGCAATGAGTATACTCGCTCATCACTAATAAAATCCCATGATCCCAACATATTATTTCCCCTCTATAAATCACTGGTGAGGCCACATCGGGAATATGGGATCCAGTTTTGGGCTCCACATTTTAAAAAAGATATTCAGAAGTTAGAATCAGTTCAAAGTCAGCAACTAGGTCATTACAAGTGATGGAAGGCCTCTCATATGAGGAGTGGTTGGAAAAGTTCGGCTTGTTTAGCTTAGGAAAAAGACACCTCAGAGGAGATCTCATTTACATATGTAAATATATGTGTGGCAAGTACAAAGGACTGGCACATGACTTATTCCTTCCAAGGACTATCCTGAGGACTAGGGGGGGCACTCATTACGGGTGGAAGAAAGGCGATTCCGGCAGCTAAATGAGAAAGGGTTCTTTACAGTTACAGCAGTCAGACTGTGGAATGCCGACCACAAGAGGTAGTAATGGCAGACACTATAACAGCTTTTAAAAAAAGGCTGAATGATTTCCTTGATACACATAACATTGTGGGTTATGATGAATTTAGTGACGAAATGTACAATTGGTGGAGAAAGGTTGAACTTGATGGACCTAGGTCTTTTTTCAAGCTGTGTAACTATGTAAACAATTCATTCACCTGATGAATGAGCAGCATTTTGCTTGTTCGTTGGGCGATTGCCAACATGTTTACTCCTATGAACTGTTCTATGCACCTGGGATTTATAAATGGATGCTACAGACACACAGTATGTGACACAAACACTGTATATTACACATACACACGTGTATACACATACATATGCGCACACACACACATATACACACGTGATCAAAATTGTTGGTACCCCTCGTTTAATGACAGAAAAACCCACAATGGTCACAGAAATAACTTGAATCTGAGAAACGTAATAATAAATAAAAGATCTATGAAAATGAACAAATGAAAGTCAGACATTGCTTTTCAACCATGCTTCTACAGAATTTAAAAAAAAATAAATAAAACTCATGAAATGGTCCTGGACAGAAATTATGGTACCCCTGAAAATAATGTGACAAAAGGGACATGTTAAATCAATATGTATCCACTAACTGGCATCACAGGTGTCTACAATCTTGGGATCAGTGAGTGGGCCTGTATATAGGGCTACAGATACTCATTGTGCTGTTGGGTGACATCACACTCAGTATGGACCAGAGGAAGAGAAGGAAAGAGTTGTCTCAGGAGATTAGAAAGAAAATTATAGATAAACATGTTAAAGCTAAACGTTATAAGACCATCTCCAAGCAGCTTGATGTTCCTGTGACTACAGTTGCACATATTATTCAGAAATATAAGATCCTTGGGATTGTAGCCAATCCCCCTGGACGTGGCCGCAGGAGAAAAATTGATGACAAATCAAAGAGACGGCTAATACGAATGGTAACAAAAGAGCCCAGAAAAACTTCTAAACAGATTAAAGGTGAACTTGAAGCTCAAGGAACATCAGTGTCAGATAGCACCATCCGTCACTGTATGAGCCAAAGTGGACTTCATGGGAGACGACCAAGGAGGACACTATTGTTGAAAAAAAATCATAAAAAGCCAGACTGAAATTTGCGAAACTACATGTTGACAAGCCACAAAGCTTCTAAGAGAATGTCCTATGGACAGATGAGATAAAAATTGAACTTTTTGGCAAGGCACATTAGCTCTATGCTCACAGACGGAAAAATGAAGCATATCAAGAAAAGAACACTGTCCCTACTGTGAAACATGGAGGAGGCTCTGTTATGTCCTGGGGCTGCTTTGCTGCATCTGGCACAGGGTGTCTACAATCTGTGCAGGGTGCAATGAAATCTCAAGACTATCAAGGTATTCTAGAGAGATATGTGCTGCCCAGTGTCAGAAGGCTTGGTCTGTCGCAAGTCATGGGTCTTGTAACAGGATAATGACCCAAAACATACAGCTAAAAACACCAAGAATGGCTAAGAGGAAACAATGGACTATTCTGAAGTAGCCTTCTATGAGCCATGACCTAAATCCTATTGAGCATCTTTGGAAAGAGCTGAAACATGCCGTCTGGAAAAGGCAACCTTCAAACATGAGACAACTGGAGCAGTTTGCTCTTGAGGAGTGGGACAAAATACCTGTCGAGAGGTGCAGAAGTCTCATTGACAGTTACAGGAATCGTTTCATTGCAGTGACTGCCTCGAAAGGTTGTGAAACAAAATATTAAGTTAAGGATACCATCATTTCTGTCCAGGCCTATTTCATGAGTCTTATTTTTTTTTTCTTTTTAATTCTGTGGAAGCATGGTTGAAAAGCAATGTCTGACTTTCATTTGTTCATTTTCATAGATTTTGTATTTATTATTACTTTTGTCAGATTCAAGTTATTTCTGTGACCATTATGGATTTGTCTGACATTAAACGAGGGGGTACGAACTATTTTGACCACGTGTGTTTCAATGTATAGAGCACATACAAACCTGTACATACAGAGTACATACATATACATGTATGTGTATATATAAACATATATGTACAGTACAGACCAAAAGTTTGGACACACCTTCTCATTTAAAGATTTTTCTGTATTTTCAAGACTATGAAAATTGTACATTCACACTGAAGGCATCAAAACTATGAATTAACACATGTGGAATTATATACTTAACAAAAAAGTGTGAAACTGAAATTATGTCTTATATTCTAGGTTCTTCAAAGTAGCCACCTTTTGCTCTGATGACTGCTTTGCACACTCTTGGCATTCTCTTGATGAGCTTGAAGAGGTAGTCACCGGGAATGGTTTTCACTTCACAGGTGTGCCCTGTCTGGTTTAACAAGTGGGATTTCTTGCATTATAAATGTTGTTGGGACCATCAGTTGTGTTGTGTAGAAATCTGGTGGATACACAGCTGATAGTCCTACTGAATAGACTGTTAGGATTTGTATTATGGCAAGAAAAAAGCAGCTAAGTAAAGAAAAACGAGTGGCCATCATTACTTTAAGAAATGAAGGTCAGTCAGTCTGAAAAATTGGGAAAACTTTGAAAGCGTCCCCTAGTGCAGTGGCAAAAACCATCAAGCGCTACAAAGAAACTGGCTTACATAAGGACCGCCTGAGGAAAGGAAGACCAAGAGTCACCTCTGCTTCTGAGGATAAGTTTATCCGAGTCACCAGTTTCAAAAATCGCAGGTTAACAGCAGCTCAGATTAGAGACCAGGTCAATGCCACACAGAGTTCTAGCAGCAGACACATCTCAACAACAACTGTTAAGAAGAGACTTTATGCAGCAGGCCTTCATGGTAAAATAGCTGCTAGGAAACCACTGCTAAGGACAGGTAGCAAGCAGAAGAGACTTGTTTGAGCTAAAGAACACAAGGAATAGACATTAGACCAGTGGAAATCTGTGCTTTCGTCTGATGAGTCCAAATTTGAGATCTTTGGTTCCAACCACCGTGTCTTTTTGTGAAGCAGAAAAGGTGAACGGATGGACTCTACATGCCTGGTTCCCACCGTGAATCATGGAGGAGGAAGTGTGATGGTGTGGGGGTGCTTTGCTGGTGACACTGTTGGGGATTTATTCAAAATTGAAGGCATACTGAACCAGCATGGCTACCACCGCATCTTGCAGCGGCATGCTATTACATCCAGTTTGCGTTTAGTTGGACCATCATTTATTTTTCAACAGGACATAGACCCCAAACACACCTCCAGGCTGTGTAAGGGATATTTGATCAAGATGAAGAGTGATGGGGTGCTACTCCAGATGACCTGGCCTCCACAGTCACCAGACCTGAACCCAATCGAGAAGGTTTGGGGTGAGCTGGACCGCAGAGTGAAGGCAAAAGGGTCAACAAGTGCTAAGCATCTCAGGGAACTCCTTCAAGATTGTTGGAAGACCATTCTCGGTTACTACCTCTTGAAGCTCATCAAGAGAATTTCCAAGAGTGTGCAAAGCAGTTATCAAAGCAAAAGGTGGCTACTTTGAAGAATGTGGAATATAAGACATAATTTCAGTTGCCTAACACTTTTTTTGTTAAGTATATAATTCCACATGTGTTAATTTAAAGTTTTGATGCCTTCAGTGTGAATGTACAATTTTCATAGTCTTGAAAATACAGAAAAATCTTTAAATGAGAAGGTGTGTCCAAACTTTTGGTCTTTACTGTATACACAGCGCGCATACATACACATGCACAGAGCACATACATATAGGCATATGTATTTACACAGAGCACCTTTATACAGACACATGCATACAAGTGTTTCTCACTAAATTAGAATGTCGTCAAAAAATTAATTTCAATTCTTCAGTACAAAAAGTGAACCTCATATATTAGTCATTACAAACGGAGTGATCTATTTCTGTTAATGTTGATGATTATGGCTTACAGCCAATGAAAACACAAAAGTGATTAACTCGGTAAATTGGAATACTTTATAACACCAGCTTGAAATTTTATTTTAAAATCCGAAATGTTGGCCTACTGAAATGTATGCTCAGTAAATGCACTCAATACTTGGTCGGGGCACCTTTCGCATCAATTACTGCATCAATACAGTGTGGCATGGAGGCGATCAGCCTGTGGCACTGCTGAAGTGTTATGGAAGCCCAGGTTGCTTTGATAGCCACCTTCAGCTCATCTGGATTGTTGGGTCTGGTGTGTCTCATCTTCCTCTTGACAATACCCCATAGATTCTCTATGGGGTTAAAGGGACTCTGTCACCTGAATTTGGAGGGAACAATTATCAGCCATGAAGGCGGGGTTTTCAGGGGTTTGATTCACCCTTGCGCAGGCGTGAACTATGGAGGACAGAGAATGAACTTCAATCCAATATTGCAGCCAGCATGCAGCCAGAGGGTAAGGAAAGGGTGAATCAAACACCCGAAAACCCTGCCTCTATGGCTGAAAATTGTTCCCTCCAAATTCAGGTGACAGAGTCCCTTTAAGGTCAGGCGAGTTTGCTAGCCAATCAAGCACAGTGATACTGTTATTTTTAAACCAGGTATTGGTACTTTTGGCAATGTGAACAGGTGCCAAGTCCTGCTGGAGAGTGAAATTTCCATATCCAAAAAGCTCATCGGCAGAGGGAAGCATGAAGTGTTCTATAATTTCCTGGTAGACGGCTGCGCTGACTTTGGTCTTGATAAAACACAGTGGACCTACCTACACCAGCAGATGACATGGCTCCCCAAACCATCACTGATTGTGGAAACTTCACACAAGACCTCAAGCAGCTTGGCTACTCAACACCTGCACCCTATTACACACACACACACACACACACACACACACACAAAAACATAGATACAAATACAGACAGAGACACACACATAAACATAGTGTAAGAAGGCTGTAGGACACCTGGTGTGTGGGAGATACACTGGAGTAATGATTTAATACGTATAGGACTAGGAAGGGTTATTCGGCCATGATAGGTTGATTATGAGCAACTGACGAGTTGGGAGAGACGGCTGCTCACCAGATCTCAAATTCTGGGTGGTTTGCTTTGTAAAATAAGGCCTGTTTGTCTCATACAAGACAGTATGTGTGGAGGTGGCAGACCTTCTGAATTGTTTGGCTTTGCTAAGAGACTAAGAGACAAAACCAGGACTATTGTATGGACTTTTTACTTTGTTTCACTTTGTGTCGGACAAGGGCTGTTTTTGACTTTTCCTGTGACGTGGTTTATGAGGACTGCAATAAACCAGCCAGACTTTTACATAGAAACTGTTCCCGTAATACCTCAGATCGCTCCCAAGTTAGTAGCATTGTGTTACAATAGATACAAAAGACAGACAGGGACACACACCCATAGAGATACATAGATAGACCGGGGCATACACATAAACATAGATACAAAGACACACAGATACAAATACAGACAGATACAAGAACACATAAGTGCAAAGACAGACAGAGACACACAGTCATTGAAACAAAAAAACACACACATAGATACAAAGACAGTCACACATCTATAAGTACAAAAATAGACAGACACACACGCAGAAAATAGAAGATTTATCACGTCTATCTCCTTTTCAGTTCTTCCGATTCCCGCAGAGTGGATGACCTGTGGTGATATCACGTTGACATAACCGGTTCACATGTTCATAATGTCACCAAAGGCCCTGAAGTCCCGCAGAGAACAAGAGCTGTGGGAATACCATGGTCACATGACTGGTCACAGGAATGTGATGTCACCAAAGGTCCTGAAGCAGTCTCCACATCGGGAGGTACATTGATAAAGCAGTAATCAGTGTAGCCCCTGCTGTAGGTGCTGGGGGCCCCCAAAGTAGTGGGAACTCTGGCCAATTGCTCAACCCCCCCAATGCCAGCCCTGTCTGTGTTTTAAAACACCATAAAGAGAAATAAAATCAAAACTCAAGAGCTTTTTTTGGTCACCTAAACTTTGAAAATGACGTCACGAAACCCAAATATTGTTTTCCAAAATTCAGAATTACTTTTTTTTTACTTAAATAAAAAAAGCGACAAGTTTGGTATTGCTGTAGTCGTACTGACCTAATAAATGGTGCCATTAAAAACTCTTGTCCCGCAAAAAAAGTCCTCTTATGTTTATTTCAATGGCAAAATAAAGTTATTCCTTATAGAGGAATGCAAGGAAAAAAGGAAACCTCAAAAATTAAAAATGTCCTGCTTATTAAAGGGATAATACCACCTTGTGCCACCATATATTAGTAATGCACATTTGAGTCAATATACACAGTATATACAGTCATCTGTTTTTTTGGCCAGTTTTGCATTCTAATGGCCACCGAGAATACTGTGTGCAGGGCATGAGCAGCTGGAAACCAACTCCCTTGGTGTAAATAATGCATGCCAGTCATGAAAGCATTCTTAACAAGTCCCTGTTCATATCTGCATTTTTTAGGCTCTGTTCAGATTGTCTTTTTTACCAATTTTGATAAATATATGGTATATCATATTTTGTCCGATAAAGCCAAAAGGACACCATGACTGAAACCAGACAACCTTCCTTTTAGTCAGTTGGCTTCTTCCTGTTCTGGTTCCAATTAAGCAATAGAAATACAACAATTAATAGCACAGATGTTAACAAAACCTATTGACAAGCATTGATGGCTCCACCATGAAGAACATGACACCTCCTCATGGTAGGCCATGTCCTGGTATAAAAATATGGAAGGAAGAAATTACTGCATACAGGGTTTTAGACTTCTTCCTTCACTTTCTTAGTGAAGTCTACCTTCTAGTTGTCACCTCAAGAACCTCATCAGATCAAGTTTTTAGGATTTCCTTATTTGTCAGTACCTTAGAAATTGTTTCAGGTGTTTACCATGTAGGATATCTTCATATCATAGCAAGGGATCAAGGAAGCGTATGGTAGATGTCTGTCATTTTTCTTTGCATCGGGAAAACCTTCGCTTTCATAGCTTGTTTTTTATTGTTGGATATTTTCGGTCTTCTGTCAGCCACAGAATGCTCTCAGCATTACCAGTGCTGCTAGGCAAGAATTTGTGTGATAAATTAACACACTGCAATGTACATATAGTACAAGGAAATACAGTACGTGGCTGGTATTGTGGTACAACAGGTCGGATGAGTTCTTCTTGTTTTGTATTATGGAACGATTTCAGTCTGCCAATAACGATATCACCCAGATGAAGAATTCATCTCACAGGTTCTAGGGAGCAAAGTGAACATAGACATGGATTATCACACTGATACTTCAGTCAGTTTCTAGCGATCTGGTAGCCCTTATGAATACATTGGTAATTTGTGTACTTTTTATCCTTTTGAATGATTTTTTTTTGATAATTTTTGGACTTTCATAAGTAATGTGTTGGGTTTTTTTATGCTCTTTTTTTTTTCTTCTTAACAGACTGTTGATAGACCAAAAGACTGGTACAAGACAATGTTCAAGCAGATTCACATGGTCCACAAGCCAGGTATGTGCGTGCCCATTGTATTGTAAATTCTTTATTTCATGAACACAAGCTGTTTTGTTTCTCAGATGTGAAGGGAAATTTCATCTGAAACTTGTTATCAGATTCTGCATAGTATCTACACAAACACATTCTATTCACATTGAGATTTTTTGTTTAGAATGGCTGGTGTTTTCTCTATAAATATGTCCATACCTGGGTCTTGGAGTACCTGTACCTGAACAAAAACAAAACAAAACCTGTATAACAGTTGGGTAATCCTGTCATAGCTGTTGCATTGGGGTTATGAGTCTGGGATAGGTGACCCCCATTTTATTGAAAACACTCAATCTGTCACTTATAAAAAATGAGAAGCAGTCATTTTGTTTTTGACCCAACCCAGTGTGATAGGGATACAACTTTCGATGATAATGATATTGCTTTTTGTACATGCCACACTGCAACTTTTCTGAATATGGGATTCTGTCTATGAAGGCCCTTCAATGGTCTCAGTCCATATTTGTCACTCTGGTTTATATTTAGGGAAGCTGACTGCATTTGAGCTCCACAGACTGAAAAAACAATTTGCCTCAGATTTAATTTAATTGAATTAACGATAATTATCTGCTAAACATTTTACCCCATGTGATCCATGGAGTGGCACGTCTGTAAACAATAGGAGGAAGTCAAGGACTATACATCATAGAACCAAAAAGACTCCACCTTCTGCACATGTATAGTGGCCCTACTTGATGCCCTTCGTTTGCCTCCTGCTGTGTCTTGTGCACAGATCTACATTACATTCCTCCACTATCCAAGATGTCCTCCTCCTTGACATGGGGAATGCAGTGGTAAGTTTTCCTATGCCACAACACACGAAAGGCAGGGGAAGCATAGCTTAGACTTATCACTGTGCTATGACATTGTGGTGACCATCTTAGAAGCAGAATAGAACGATGATTATTTCAATGGAGACAACTGAAGGTAAATGAAGATCCCCAAGAAGGGTGACTATACATGATAATCCCTGGCTTGTCAAGGTAAGGAGGCTTATTCGCCGTGCAATGCTCCTCTGGGAAATATAATATGCAAATTGCCTCTTCTGAAAAAAAAGAGGACTTAAACACTATAGCGCCACCTGTTGGAAGTAGCGATCCTACAAGTCACAATCAACTCTTTAACGAGTCGTGCAATATGACTTAGGATAAAAGCCAAATTAGTATCTCAATTCGCAGACACGCTATAGAGTTTAAGTCCTCTTTTTTTTCAGAAGAGGCAATTTGCATATTATATTTCCCAGAGGAGCATTGCACGGCAAATAAGCCTTCTTACCTTGACAAGCCAGAGATGGTATGTCACTCTCCATAAGGAGAAACGATACCCCTTAGACCCCAGTCCAGAGCCTCTCACCTAGCCAAATTAGTTCTCATGCTTCGCACTGACGAGGGCCAACAGCCCGAAACACTGTGTCTGCGAATTGAGATACTGATTTGGCTTTTATCCTAAGTCATATTGCACGACTCGTTAAAGGGTTGATTGTGACTTGTAGGATCACTACTTCCAACAGGTGGCGCTATAGAGTTTAAGTCCTCTTTTTCAGAAGAGGCAATTTGCATATTATACATGATAAATGTGTAATCACTGCTCAGCCCTCTTGAAGGAGCGTTGTTTTAAAACTGCAACTGTCTTAGTTGTCAATCCTAGTTCACGGCCCTTTTTTGTTAGACAAGCAGATGATCGGTACATGAGTGTTAATTAAAAGGCTCATACTGATTACTAAGATGGGTAAGCATGCCAGTGATCAGGCCATTTATATCAGCATAAAAATCATTGGTATCGACAGCACACTGCCCTGGGTAAAAAAGGAATGTGCTGCAGAATGTTCATATTAACAATAACAATCATTCTATTCCCATCATTTTCATTGTCCTGGTCGTAGTTAACCCGCGATCATCAGCACAAATAATCATTCCTTTCAGATTGTACACATATTTGGTATCGCCGCGTCCGTAACGACCCGCTCTATAAAACTATCCCACTAGTTAACCCCTTCAGTGAACACCGCAAAAAAAAAAAAAAAAAAACAAGGCAAAAAACATTGCTTTATTATCATACAGGCGAACAAAAAGTGGAATAACACGCGATCAAAACGACGGATATAAATAACCATTGTACCGCTGAAAACGTCATCTTGTCCCGCAAAAAAAAAGCCGCCATACAGCATCATCAGCAGAAAAATAAAAAAGTTATAGCTCTCAGAATAATGCGATGCAAAAACAATTATTTTTTTATATAAAATAGTTTTTATTGTGTAAAAGCGCCAAAACATAAAAAAAATTACATAAATGAGGTATCGCTGTAACCGTACTGACCCGAAGAGTAAAACTGCTTTATCCATTTTACCACACGTGGAACGGTATAAACGCCCCCCCTAAAAGAAATTCAGGAATTGCTGGTTTTTGTTCATTCCGCCTCCCAAAAATCGGAATAAAAAGCGATCAAAAAATGTCATCTGCCCAAAAATGTTACCAATAAAAACGTCAACTCGTCCCGCAAAAAACAAGACCTCATATGACTCTGTGGGCCAAAATATGGATAAATTATAGCTCTCAAAATGTGGTGATGCAAAAACTATTTTTTGCAATAAAAAACGTCTTTTAGTGTGTGACAGCTGCCAATCATAAAAATCCACCAAAAAAACGCTATAAAAGTAAATCAAACCCCCCTTCATCACCCCCTTAGTTAGGGAAAAATAATAAAATGTAAAAAAATGTATTTATTTCCATTTTCCCATTAGGGCTAGGGTTAGGGCTAGGGTTGGGGTTAGGGTTTCAGTTATAATTGGGGGTTTCCACTGTTTAGGCACATCAGGGCATGTCCGATCTCAATTCCAGCCAATTCTGCTTTGAAAAAGTAAAACAGTGCTCCTTCCCTTCCGAGTTCTCCTGTGTGCCCAAACAGTGGTTCCCCCCAACATATGGGGTATCAGCGTTCTCAGGACAAGTTGGACAACAACTTTTGGGGTCCAATTTGTCCTGTTACCCTTGGGAAAATAAAAACATAGGGGATAAAATATCATTTTCGTGGAAAAAAAAATATTTTTTATTTTCACGGCTCTGCGTTATAAACTGTAGTGAAACACTTGTTGGTTCAAAGCTCTCACAACACATCTAGATAAGTTCCTTGGGGGGTCTAGTTTCCAATATGGGGTCACTTGTGGTGGGTTTCTACTGTTTAGGTGCATCAGGGGCTCTGCAAATGCAACATGACACCTGCAGTCCATTCCATCTAAGTCTGCATTTCAAACGGTGCTCCTTCCCTTCCGAGCTCTGCCATGCACTCAAACGGTGGTTCCCCCCCACATGTGGGGTATCAGCGTACTCAGGACAAATTGGACAATAACATTTGTGGTCCAATTTCTCCTGTTACCCTTGGGAAAAAAAAAATTGCGGGCTAAAACATCATTTTGTGGAAAGAAAAAATGATTTTTTAATTTTCACAATGCTACATTCTAAACTTTAGTGAAACAATTGGGGGTTAAAAGTGCTCACCACACATCTAGATAAGTTCCTTAGGGGGTCTTCTTTCCAAAATGGGGTCACTTGTGGGGGTTTCCACTGTTAAGGCACGTCAGGGGCTCTCCAAATGCGACATGGCGTCCGATCTCAATTCCAGCCAATTTTGCATTGAAAAGTCAAATGGCACTCCTTCCCTTCCGAGCTCTGCCATGCGCTCAAACAGTGGTTTATCCCCATATATGAAGTATCGACGTACTCAGGACAAATTGCACAACAACTTTTGGGGTCCAATTTATCCTTTTACACTTGGGAAAATAAAAAATTTGGGGCAAAAAGATCATTTTTTGTGAAAATTAATAAAAAAATTTTTTTTACGGCTCTACATTATAAACTTCTGTGAAGCACTTGGAGGTTCAAAGTGCTCACCACACATCTAGATTAGTTCCTTAGGGGGTCTACTTTCCAAAATGGTGTCACTTGTGGGGGTTTCCACTGTTTAGGCACATCAGGGGCTCTCCAATCGTGACATGGGCTCCGATCTCAATTCCAGCAAATCTTGCATTGAAAAGTCAAATGGCGCTCCTTCCCTTCCGAGCTCTGCCATGTGCCCAAACAGTAGTTTACCCCCACATATGGGGTATCGGCGTACTCAGGACAAATTGTACAACGACTTTTGTGGTCCAATTTCTCCTGTTACCCTTGGTAAAATGAAACAAATTGGACCTGAAGTAAAAATTTTGTGAAAAAAAAGTTAAATGTTCAATTTTTTTAAACATTCAAAAAATTCCTGTGAAGCACCTTGAAGGGTTAATAAACTTTTTGAATGTGGTTTTGAGTACCTTGAGGGGTGCAGTTTTTAGAATGGTGTCACTTTTGGGCATTTTCTGTCATATAGACCCCTCAAAGTCACTTCAAGTGTGAGGTGGTCCGTAAAAAAATGGTTTTGCAAATTTTGTTGCAAAAATGAGGAATCGCTGGTCAACTTTTAACCCTTATAACGTCCTAACAAAAAAAAATTATGTTTCCAAAATTGTGCTGATGTAAAGCAGACATGTGGGAAATGTTGTTTATTAACTATATTATGTGATATAACTCTCTAATTTAAGGGCATAAAAACTAAGAGTTTGAAAATTGCTAAATTTTCATAATTTCCGACAAATTTTTGTTTTTTTCACAAATAAATGCAAGTCATATCGAAGAAGTTTTACCACTATCATGAAGTACAATATGTCACGAGAAAACAGTGTCAGAATCACCATGATCCGTTGAAGCGTTTCAGAGTTATGACCTCATAAAGTGACAGTGGTCAGAATTGTAAAAATTGGCCCTGTCACTTAGGTGAAAACAGGCTTTGGGGTGAAGGGGTTAAAAGAATCATGCCCAGCATAGCTGGCTATGTAATATGAATATAGGCTACCACAGCGCTCGTTACCTGGGCATGGACATTCATTGTATAAGGAAACAATTGTAGAAAACGCAACCAGAACAATAATATCATTTGTGAAAGTCCAGTTTCCGGCAGTATGTAACTTCTGCTTACAGAACTAATATATAAATTCACCAGATCTCATTGACATTCAGGGCTCGGATCAATGCCTTGCAAAATATAGTCACAAAGCACCATTACATTTGTGAAATATTAAACAATCTCTTATGGGCGTTTTTTACTTTGAGGACTTGGCAGGTATTTACGGTATGTGCACAGATTATCATTGGGACTTGAGTTAAAACTATGACCCTGCCAATTTCACTGTTCAGAGCCCTGAAATGCAATAATATGACCAGGACAAATCTCGCGCAAGGAGACTGCATGAGGACGCCATCATTTTAAGGTGAGATGAGCTGTGAAGTGAGCTGAAGCATGAGACATAAAGGAGAAGGTGAAAGTAGTTCTTGGTTTGTTCTCGTCTGTAGTAAAAGTGATTCTGACATATTTGAGGACTCAAAGATTGCTCTTGTTTTACAGACAATGACGATGATTATTCCAGCACAGCCTATGCATATAACACAGGTGAGTTACTCAGTCGGTGTACACGACAGAACGTCTGGCTCCTGGTGTATGAAGTCTATTAACAACGATGTATGGGTTCTAGATTTACTTTACCATGCCATATTACACAGTAAGACTAGCAGTTGTCATTGTACAGAGTCAGTAGTTTCTATCTACTTTGAAGGGAAATTAACCATTTTAAGCCTAAAACTTAACAGGACACATCCAACCAAAAGTAACATTTTAGCTTTTATCGAAGTTGAAGAGGAGTCAATTGTTATTGATACAGTAAGCCGTTTCTATACTTTTCATAAGGGCATAATTACCAAATAGACAGTAATGTAACAATCGCCAATATAGATTATCATGCGTTGTATGAAGGGTTCACTAGGGTTTTGGCTCATTCAGATTTTCATATTTTTTGTTTGTTTTCACTTGTGAACAAAAAGGATCGATTATCATCAATGTTTGATCAGTACAAAAAAATGTCAACTCTTATCCTACCCATTATAATGTTAAAAACGGACACCACGTGGATTGTTCAAGAATGCCATCCGTATGCCGTCCACCACTTTCACAGTCTCACAGACCTATATGGGTGATTTTGATCCATGACTTCGATCAATAATGGACATGTCTCTGTAATTTTTTTGTTTGCAGACACGGGGGTCTGTAAAAAGACACAGACATGTGAACAGTCCCCATGCATTGGACATGTATGTGGAAAATGGACACCTGAATGAGGCCTTAGTCAAAGGCTGTGATGTTGGATATGTGCTTTTAGCATATTCGCAATCACATTTTGAAGAGCATCTCAATCACCATTGTAGCTGTTGGTTAATAAAATTAGAATAAAAATGATGATCATAGCAGTGAAATTTTACAAGCAGTAAATATTGACCTGTAAATATGGACCATGGATTATGGCATGCAGATTGCAGGCCATGCTTCGTATTTTACTTTTTACTTGTGGTCTGGAGGATGATGTAATAATCACACCTACACAATCATGGATTCGATTTAAAATTAGTTGTGTTTTTTTTTTTTTTTTTTAGGTATGAGCAAACATGCTCAGATAAGGTGTTATCCGAGCATGCTCATGTGCTAAACGAGTGTCTTCGGCGTGCTTGAAACATATATTCGAGTCCCCGTGGCTGCATGTCTCGTGGCTGTTTGACAGCCCCAACACATGCAGGGATTGCTTATTTGTTAGGTAATCCCTGCATGTGTTGCAGACGTCGAACAACCGTGAGACATGCAGCCTCTGGGAGTCGAACATATTATATGAGCACGCTGAAGTCGCTTGGTTTGCACCTGAGCATATTCGGATAACGCTTTATCCCAGCACTTTTGCTCATCTCTAATCTTTTTTATCTTGCCAGGCCTTCACAGTCACCATATCTTAATCCACTAGGGCAGGGGTAGCCAACCTTCTGCCCGAGATGACTGTTAATGTGGCCCAACAAAGATTTCCAGAGGGATGCAGTGCTCAATTGTATAGCCGGCCGCTGACCCAATTTTTCCAGCTTTTCTGTACTGAAAACTGCTATGGCGCTATTGATCAAGTCCATCAATAGCAAGTGCGAGCGTGAGAGCATTCTAATGCATTGTTAGCACTGTAGCTCTGAATCTCCAGTGTCTAGATGAGCATTTATACCGGAGTCTAGTGTGCCTTATGTGATGTATATGCAGCATTTTCGTGTATCCTATCTGATGTATAATCACAAAATACTTGGCACTCAGAAGTTATTTTGCAGAAAAAAGTTGAACATTTCGTTTATTTGTGCATCCAGTTTGAAGATTTTAAACGTTTTCGGAGGTAAGGCGGAGCCACCAGCCTCTCTGCAGCTCTACACCACGCACCAGTAAACCTAAGCGCTAGCCCACATTGCGACTCCTCGTCTTACTTCCGCGCCTCCATGCCCAGACATTTTTCCAGGATATGGTGACGTATATCACTCCCGGGGCGTAGTTATACGCAGGCCCATATACTGTGCTCATTATTACAGTTGTGATAAAGATTATTCTGATGAAGGTCTTGTGATTAGACTGAAAACGTTTAAAATCTTCAAACTGGATGCACAAATAAACAAAATGTTCAACTATTTTCTGCAAAAAAAATTCTAGTGCCAAGTATTTTGTGATTACCATTTGACGGGTTGGAAACCCGACTTGTGCACCACCAACAAGGACCTTGAGTGCCGTGTGTACCTTCTTGATTCTATCTGATGTATAGACAGAAGTCTCTGTATCCTATGTGATGTATTTACAGCAGTCTCATGTATCTTATGTTATGCAGCTGTCTTATGTACCCTATGTGATGTATATACATCTGTCTGTGTCTCATACATGAGATATACACAGCAGTCTCTGTGTATTCTCTGTGATGTGTACAGCACTGGCAAAAATTAAGAGACCTCCACATCTAAACCCTGTCATGAGCAGCCCAATCTCTAGACCTGAACCCCATTGATAACCTCTGGAATGTAATCAGGAGGATGATGGATAGTCACAAGCCATCAAACAAAGAAGAACTGCTTACATTTTTGCGCCAGAAAGACTGTTGGAAAGCATGCAAAGACGCATGAAAGCTGTGATTAAAACTCATGGTTATTCCACAAAATATTGATTTCTGAACTCTTCCGGAGTTAAAACATTAGTATTGTTTCTAAATAATTATGAACTTGTTTTCTTTGCATTATTTGAGGTTTGAATGCACTGTTTTTTTGTTTGTTTGTTTTTTGACCATTTTTCTTTTTCAGAAAAAATAAATTATTGCTTGGAAATTCGGAGACATGTTGTCAGAAGTTTATAGAATGAAAGAACAATTTACATTTTGCTCAAAAATATACTTATAAAGAGAAAAATCACACAAACTGAACATTTTGCAATGGTCTCTTAAATTTTGCCAGAGCTGTATATACAGCAGTCTCATGGCTCCTATATAATATATATGCAACAGTCTCAGAGTCTGCCATGTTTTGTATGTTCAGCAGTCTTTCTTATGTGTTGCATACACAGCAGTCTCAGTGTTTCCTATGTGACGTATACAGCATAGCCTTAGCTTCTCATATGTGGCGTATATACCAGCATCAGTGTAGCATTTTATTTTAGATTTTCTATAGTAGTGATCACAATCTCAGGACCTATTTGACAATTTTGAAAAAAAGCTCTCTGAATGTGCCACTGAAGAATTACGATGATTATGATTATTATAGGAGGGATTTTTTGCCTATTTATGGTGACATAAAGCAGGAAAATTATGCACGGACCTTTTTGATTTAACATATATACGGTAATGTGCAGCCCAAGACAACTCTTCTTTCCTGATATGGCCCAGAGACACCAAAAGATTTTACACCTCTGCACTAGTGCCCCGAGACTCCCCAGGATGAGGTACAAAGAGCTTTTCACGACAGCTCTACGCCTCCACCTCATATACATGGGCCAATATTCCTGCAGAACGATTTTAACACCAAGTGGAGTAAATGCCATGCAGCTCAGACGGAGAAAGAAGGTCCAACACATAGTCATAGGTGGCTGTCTCTAATAAAGTGGCGGCTCCTTGTATGTGTCTATACAGTATATAATCCACGTTTTTTTGTCTTACTAGTCCTGTAACATGTTGTGTCCATTTTATATTACTGTGTTTCTTGTTTTTGTGATAACAGATAACTACAGCTCGGCTTTACCTGCCTATTCACACCCTGCTGCAAAGACACAAACTTACCGTCCTTTATCTAAAAGTGTCTCTGACAATGGCACAGATGTATTTAGAGTTTCCTCCCCATTGCCGCCTCCTCCAGTACCTGTGCTTCCTCCATCTGTGCCTCATCGCATGCGGGAATTGAGCTCTCCTGAGAAGTAAGTCACCAAAAATTGCTGTTCCTCTACTTCATTGTTCTTTCTGTTCTGTGGAAAATAAACATTGCAGCCATGATTGTAGCAAATCAACATCAAAAACTTCATGTATTGTCATTTCACAGACCTCTATTATTTTGCAGTAGTGGACAGCAATATGTTACCTCACGATTGTCTATTGTCTCATGTACATGCACCTAAGGGCCGAGCTGCACAAGAAAGATTTTGTAGAACATCTGTAGGAATACATTGTGTTGTATGAGAGACACGTACACCAGAGGTGTCAAACTGCATTCCTCGAGGGCCGCAAACAGGTCATGTTTTCAGGATTTCCTTGTACTGCACAGGTGATAATTTAATCACCTGCACAGAATGATTCCAGCACCTTGTGCAATACAAGGAAATCCTGAAAACATGACCTGTTTGCGGCCCTCGAGGAATGCAGTTTGACACCTCTGACGTACACAACATTCAGAAGCTTTTCATATAATTTGTATATACCAGTAACATCTACTTAGTGAGAGTGACATGCCTAGCCTGGCATGCCAATGTGAGGATAGGATACTTCTAAGCCTTGCAATGCTCCTCTGGTAAATTAAATATGTACATTTCCTCTTGAGACGAAGAGGACTTGAACTCCAATGACACCTATTGGAAGCAGGAATCCTAAAAGTCACTATCCACCCTTTTTAACGAGCCCCTCATCAATGCAAAGTATGAGATCTGATTCGGCTGTTTGAGAGGCTTCTTAGTGGGATCTAAGGGGTAACATATCTCCTTGTGCTTAGCCTGGCATGCCAATCTGAGGATGTTACCCCTTTGATAACACTAAAAAGCCTTTCATATAGCTAAAGGTACCGTCACACTTAGCGACGCTGCAGCGATACCGACAACGATCCGGATCGCTGCAGCGTCGCTGTTTGGTCGCTGGAGAGCTGTCACACAGACCGCTCTCCAGCGACCAACGATGCCGGTAACCAGGGTAAACATCGGGTAACTAAGCGCAGGGCCGCGCTTAGTAACCCGATGTTTACCCTGGTTACCATCCTAAAAGTAAAAAAAACAAACACTACATACTTACCTACAGCCGTCTGTCCTCCAGCGCTGTGCTCTGCACTCCTCCTGTACTGGCTGTGAGCACAGCGGCCGGAAAGCAGAGCGGTGACGTCACTGCTCTGCTTTCCGGCTGACCGACGCTCACAGCCAGTATAGGAGGAGGACAGACGGCTGTAGGTAAGTATGTAGTGTTTGTTTTTTTTTTACTTTTAGGATGGTAACCAGGGTAAACATCGGGTTACTAAGCGCGGCCCTGCGCTTAGTTACCCGATGTTTACCCTGGTTACCAGTGAAGACATCACTGAATCGGTGTCACACACGCCGATTCAGCGATGTCTACGGGGAGTCCAGCGACCAAATAAAGTTCTGGACTTTCTTCCCCGACCAGCGACAGCACAGCAGGGGCCTGATCGCTGCTGCCTGTCACACTGGACGATATCGCTAGCAAGGACGCTGCAACGTCACGGATCGCTAGCGATATCGTCTAGTGTGACGGTACCTTAAATCACATCTCATACTTTGCAAATTGAGATTCTGGTTTAGATTTTATCCTAACACATGTTTCAACGCTCGTTAAAGGATAGATAGTGACTATTAGGATTGCTACGTTGAATAGGTGCCACTAGAGTTACATAGTAACATAGTAACATAGTTAGTAAGGCCGAAAAAAGACATTTGTCCATCCAGTTCAGCCTATATTCCATCATAATAAATCCCCAGATCTACGTCCTTCTACAGAACCTAATAATTGTATGATACAATATTGTTCTGCTCCAGGAAGACATCCAGGCCTCTCTTGAACCCCTCGACTGAGTTCGCCATCACCACCTCCTCAGGCAAGCAATTCCAGATTCTCACTGCCCTAACAGTAAAGAATCCTCTTCTATGTTGGTGGAAAAACCTTCTCTCCTCCAGACGCAAAGAATGCCCCCTTGTGCCCGTCACCTTCCTTGGTATAAACAGATCCTCAGCGAGATATTTGTATTGTCCCCTTATATACTTATACATGGTTATTAGATCGCCCCTCAGTCGTCTTTTTTCTAGACTAAATAATCCTAATTTCGCTAATCTATCTGGGTATTGTAGTTCTCCCATCCCCTTTATTAATTTTGTTGCCCTCCTTTGTACTCTCTCTAGTTCCATTATATCCTTCCTGAGCACCGGTGCCCAAAACTGGACACAGTACTCCATGTGCGGTCTAACTAGGGATTTGTACAGAGGCAGTATAATGCTCTCAGTTGAAGTACTCTTCGTCTCTGAAGAGACAATTTGCATAAGAAACTTGTGGAATATAAGAGTTACATCTCAGATATTAAAGTTATTGTTGTAAATTAGCAAAGATCTTTGAGCACAACTTGTCTTCACTCTCCGTTAATGTAGGCAGGATAAAGAGTAACTAAATTTTTTTATATATATTTTTATCTAGCATGGAAAGTTATGAAACTGCAAATTATTTAATCATGGAATTGTCTTAATTCTTCTTAGGCTATGTGCACACGTTCAGGATTTTTCGCATTTTTTTTTCACGTTTTCTTGGCCGTTTTCTGCAGAAAAAAACTCTTAAACGCATACATAAGCATCTCATCATTTTTAATGCATTCTTCAATTTATGTGCACATGATGCGTTTTTTTCCGCAAAAAAAATGCATTGCGGTAAAAAACACAGTATGTTCATTAATTTTGCAGATTTTTCTTATTTTTGCCGCTATTTAATGCAATGGGAAGCTCCAGAAAAAAACGCACAAAAAACGCATGCGGATTTCTTGCAGAAAATATCCGGTTTTGTTTAGGAAATTTCTGCCAGAAATCCTGACGTGGTCACACAGCCTTACCCCTGCTTTTCCTGTCTATTTGCCTGCTTAGAGCTACATTGGTATCGAAATGTGCACATTTGTAGTACAGATGATGGCAGTGAAAGAATCAGCACATCATTCTCAAACTCAGTGGGAATTTTATAAAGTGGGAAAGGCTGCTAAATCCAATGAGCCATTGATAAAGTCTGCTCTTGTTCGGTATGGCTTCCTGCTAAGCCCAATAGTAGAGTATCCAAGAATCCTAAAAAGTTAGATTTTTATTCCATAATATTAAAAAAAAATCAAAACAATAGGAAGACAAGGCAATGTTTCGGCCATATCTGGCCTTTCTCAAATCTCAAAATACAGCTGAAGAAAGACTGCTGCTCTGGTTTCATTGGTCTGAGATGCAGAATTTTCACATTCTTCTAAGCAAAAGTTCTAAGATTTATGCTTTTTCCTTTCCATTTTTTTTCCATTCATCTCCTTTTTATTGAAGGAAATTCCAGGATTTAAGTTTCTACTGGCTTGCCTAGTGTAATAATATCTAAAAAACACTTTAATCACCTACTGTAGCTTCAGCACTGCCTCTCCGCTGCTGGTCTTTGTGCGCAGGCTGCAGTGGTGATATCACAGCTGGAATGTGACAGCTGCAACTAATCGCTGGACTTAATCAGTTCATACCAACTACATCAGCGTCATCGCTGAGCCCAGTGACTGGTTGCAGCGGTGAAGTCCAATGCACCGCTCCAGCCTTTCAACATGGACAGATACTGAGAGTCCGCATCGGATGTGTAATGTGTGAATAAAGCATTTTTTTAAATTATTTTTACAGTGAGCAAGTTAGAGGAATAAAAATAAAATCTGGGAACAATTTAACATTAATGAAAAATAAAAGTATCGTATCTGTCCTATGGGGACTCCTGTTACTGATATCTGTCTACTAGATGTAGTCCAAGTACATATTATTTCTCCCTGTACTTCTGTGGCCTAAAGCACCATGCTAGTGTTATGGTTTTTTTTTTAATTCCAGCGCTGGAGTGGCACCACTAATCTAAGTTTCTTGACCATAGTCTTATACTTACCAGCCGCCATCTTCAGCTCTTCCCCCGCACTGCTTCGGTTCCACGCCTCTATTTTGGGACCCCAACTTCTGACTGACCGAAAGTCAGAGGAAATGGTCACAAGTTCTCAATGTAAGTCTGAGAGTCTCGTTCTGGCCTCGTTCTATCTCTCATAGACTTCCATAAGGTTGTACCTTCCGGATTACCCAGCAAACACTGGAGAGATTCAGCAAGTGATAAACTGCTAGCAGCACCAATAACTGATGAAGACGGCGGCTGGTAAGTATAAGACCAGGGGCTGTGAACTTAGATTAGTGGCACGACTACAGCGTTCCAATACAAAAATTGCATGAGTGGTGCCTCAACGCTTTACTGTGGAGAAGATGCATGTCGTGCCTTTGTATCATTCTACTGAAAGACACCGAGGAGATGACAGTGTATTATATTCTGATATTCAGACTGATTTCCACCTTTCTTTTGAAAAGTAAAGGAATAAGTTGACATCTAAATATACAGTTCATGCATAGAAAACAGTCCATGGTGAGTTGTCCTTTGTAACCACTCATTAGGTCGTCATTCAGACTCACTATGGAATTGCTTTCTAGCACCATTACTTGCTGGGTGGGTGCTTGAATATGTTTAGCGCCATTCACAGGAATACAAATAATGGCGGGTGGGTATCCTGTCCGGACATCTGAATGCATCACTCACATTTCCTACCAGCCTCAGTTGTGTATTGATTGTACACATCAGCACTTCCGCTCGTCAGTGCTGGAGACTGGGAATAGAGGAAATTAAGGTTTTTGATTAACACTGACCTTAAATGGGAAGGTATTGGTGTATATATATAATAAGGAAGCTATCAATTCGGGAGAAAAACAAAAATACATGGAAATTACTTTGTCTTGCCAGAATCTGTCCAGGAGCCCAGAGGTTTAGCCCATCAGTGTTTGATTGGTAAGAGGTTCTCCTGAAGAACGTTGTAAAAGGCATTTTCCTTGCCAACAAAGGGAATCCTGGTCTTAAAGTATATGTCATTTATACTAATATGTGTAATTCCTCTTAAAAGGAATGAGTGGGAACCACCCGACAGAAAAGTCGATACTCGCATGTTCCGCTCTGAACCCCGAAGTATCTTTGAATATGAACCTGGAAAATCTTCCATCCTTGAGCATGAAAGACCGGTAAGAGCAATGTGTGAACTGTCTGTCTGTGATAAAGGACTGCCTTACATTTCCAATAGCAGAGCTGAAGAAACAAGTATGATAGATAATTATATATCCTATCAAGATTACGTTTCTAAAAAAGCATTCAACACCTAAGCGCAAACTCTCCAGATCTCCTATTAGGGGCTTCATAGATGTCGGAAAATAACAACTCCAAGCATACTCCAGTCACCAGAGTTTTAAGACCACTGCTTTAGGCTTTTGTTGTCTAAGATAATATTGAATCAAAGGGGTTGTCCACCTTTGAGGACTGTTTTTTTTTGTTTGTTTGGTTTTTACTTAAACACGTGTATTTGGGGGCAAATTCATTTTTTCAGTTGGATTTCATTAAAAGTTTTGCATGCCCGTTGTTCCCCTACACATTCAACTTTAATGTGGTCTATGGTCATAAATCAACTCACAGGAGCCCAGAAACAGGTAGGTAAAAGTGTAAAAAAAACCTCCTTGTCTGACCATAATAGTGGGCTGGCTGAATGATTAATTCTCAGTTAATTCTGCAGCCAGTAATACAGTACAACATGGAGGCTATACAAAGCAAACTCCTCTATATTATATTTAGATTTTTCTAATAAAACCCAATTACAAAAATAAATTTTAGCCCCAATTACACACCTTTTACGTAAAAAAAAAAGCCTCACAGATGGACATTCTCTAAGTGTTAAAGTCACTTGTGGATTTTTACATGACCGCTATTATGTTCTTGTGATAGTATGTGACTTCCTTTGACTCCTTTTTAAAGGGGCATTCTTATTTTGAACATTTATGACACATCCACTCAAATAACTGTTTGGTACTACTATAGAAGTGAATACCGAGAGCTGCGGATGCGAGGCCTCCTCTCCATGCACAGCAACATGACCCAGGCCCGGATTTTGATATATTGTAGATCCCATCAGAGGGGCTCACATCTTTCATCTTGATTTTTGTGATGTCCTGTGATATAGCCCTTCAGGCACAGACAGTTTGGTTGTTGTATCTTATGTTAAACTGGTATAGTCTGAACAAATATGCTATATTTATGACTGTCTCCTATAAAAGATGGATGTGGCTGTTTTTTGGCAAGGGAAATATTTGCTGCTTTTAAACATACTGGCAGAATGAATTGCTGTCACTTCAGATCATAAATATGATACAGTATGTCTCTTAAGCATATTCCATTCTGATCATAAAACAATGAATTATTTGCTTTAAGTCTAAAGCGAGAGAAGTTATCAATATATAATGTCACTTTTCAGAGCGGCTAGAAATACACACACTCTGGTTTGGAGCTTATGTCCACATCAGTTTTAGGCACACTGAGGGCATGTGCCATGACTAGTCTGCAGTCTAACTCTGACATGAAAGTAAGTGCCATGACTAGTCTGCAGTCTATACTCTGAGATGATAAATACCAAGAAACGGGAATAACTCCCAGTACATGTACAATAATTTCTTATTCTCCTTTTATATACTTAACAAAAAATTGTGAAACAGCTGAAATTGTGTCTTATATTCTAGGTTCTTCAAAGTAGCCAACTTTTGCTTTGATGACTGCTATGCACACTCTTGGCATTCTCTTGATGAGCTTCAAGGGGTAGTCACCAGGAATGGCTTTCACTTCACAGGTGTGCCCTGTCAGGTTTAATAATTGGAAGTTTTTGCCTTCTAAATGGGGTTGGGACCATCAGTTGTGTGGTGCAGAAGTCTGGTGGATACACAGCTGATAGTCCTACTGAATAGACTGTTAGAATTTGTATTATGGCAAGAAAAAAGCAGCTAAGTAAAGAAAAAACGAGTGGCCATCATTACTTTAACAAATGAAGGTCAGTCAGTCCGAAAAATTGGGAAAACTTTGAAAGTGTCCCCAAGTGCAGTGGCAAAATCCATCAAGTGCTACAAAGAAACTGGCTCACATGAGGACCGCCCCAGGAAAGGAAGACCAAAAGTCACCTCTGCTTCTGAGGATAAGTTTATCCAAGTCACTAGCCTCAGAAATCGCAGGTTAACAGCAGCTCTGATTAGAGACCAGGTCAATGCCACACAGAGTTCTAGCAGCAGACACATCTCTTCAATAACTGTTAAGAGGAGACTTTGTGTAACAGGCCTTCATGGTAAAAGAGCTGCTAGGAAACCACTGCTAAGGACAGGCAACAAGCAGAAGAGACTTGTTTGGGCTAAAGAACACAAGGAATGGACATTAAACCAGTGGAAATCTGTGCTTTGGTCTGATGAGTCCAAACTTGAGATCTTTAGTTCCAACCACCGTGTCTTTGTGCGACGCAGAAAAGGTGAACGGATGGACTCTACATGCCTGGTTCCCACCGTGAAGCATGAAGGAGGAGCTGTGATGGTGTGGGGGTGCTTTGCTGGTGACACTGGGGATTTATTCAAAATTGAAGGCATACTGAAACAGCATGGCTACCACAGCATCTGGCAGCGGCATGCTATTCCATCCGGTTTGCGTTTATTTGGACCATCATTTATTTTTCAACAGGACAATGATCCCAAACACACCTCCAGGCTGTGTAAGGGCTATTTGACCAAGAAGGAGAGTGATGGGGTGCTACGCCAGACCTGAACCCAATCGAGATGGTTTGGGGTGAGCTGGACCGCAGAGTGAAGGCAAAAGGTCCAACAAGTGCTAAGCATCTCTGGGAACTCCTTCAAGATTGTTGGAAGACCATTTCCGGTGACTACCTCTTGAAGCTCATCAAGAAAATGCCAAGAGTGTGCAAAGCAGTCATCAAAGCAAAAGGTGGCTACTTTGAAGAACCTAGAAAATAAGACATATTTTCAGCTGTTTCACACTTTTTTGTTAAGTATATAATTCCACATGTGTTAATTCATAGTTTTGATGCCTTCAGTGTGAATGTACAATTTTCACAGTCATGAAAATACAGAAAAATCTTTAAATGAGAAGGTGTGTCCAAACTTTTGGTCTGTATATATATATGTATGTATGCATGCATGTATGTGTGTGTGTGTGTGTGTATATGTGATCAATATAGGTAACCGGGAGATGAATCCAATACTAAAAAAGACAGCCGGCCATGCAAAAGCAACAACCCCAAAAGACAAAAAAAATACAAAAAAGTCCAGAATCTATTACAGACAACAATATCGCATAATTTTTATTCAATATAAGATTAAAAACAATAAGTACAAAAGAATACATACATATATAAAAATCCCATTTTATTTTTTTTAAATTGTATTTTATGTAATTGCAGAGGCGCAAACAACTCCAGTTGGTATGTCAGAATATAAACTAATGGGATACACTGAAATTTATATGTGGATAGTAATAAAATAGTGCATATAGAGCATAAAAGAATGCTAACACATATAAAAATAGTGATAAAGATATGCAAAAGCTACTTTTATACAGTGCATGTGCAAATGTTGATTTCAATTCATATATAAATAACGAAGACAATCCATATTTTCATCAGTGAAACAGTGTATACAAAGCAACCAACAGGGGTTAGTGTATCCCTAAGTATAATTTCATGATCAGGACCACAACGTAACTGTAAGTTCGAGTATTAACATTCCAACCTTCAAATACAGAGAGTAAAGTAAGACCATATAAAACTTAGCGTAATGTGATGTGTGCCTGGTCTCCTGGAATGGCGCCCAACACCCGACGCGCGTTTTGGCACGTTGCCTTCGTCGGGGGGTGGTGCCATTAGGAGAGAGGTAAGTATAAATAGAGCAAATAACCAATCAAAAAATAAGGAATAAAAAAAGGTGTGTTAAGCGCAGCCAATAAAGAGAAACAAACTTTCAGAGCTCATACGTATCAATCCCCATTGCGCATGATCGGCACATCAGCCAATGAAAAAGAGGAGGAGTGTTCAGTCTAGCCAATGAGAAAACACTCTGACATGAGAGTATGTGCCATAACTAATCTCCAGTCTATACTCTGACATGAGGGTAAGTGCCATGACTAATCTGCAGTCTATAGTCTGACATGAGGGTAAGTGCCATGACTAATCTGCAGTCTATAGTCTGACATGATGGTATGTGCCATGACTAGTCTGCAGTCTATAATGTGACATTAGGGTGTGCGCCATGACTAATCTGCAGTCTATACTCTGACATGAGGGTAAGTGCCATGACTAATCTGCAGTCTATAGTCTGACATGAGGGTAAGTGCCATGACTAATCTGCAGTCTATAGTCTGACATGATGGTATGTGCCATGACTAGTCTGCAGTCTATAATGTGACATGAGGGTATGCCCTATCACTAGTCCATAGTCTATACTCTGACATGAGGGTAAGTGCCATAACCAGTCTGCAGTCTATAATCTGACATGAAGGTAAGTGCCATGACTAATCTGCAGTCTATAGTCTGACATGAGGGTATGCGCTATGACTAGTCCATAGTCTACACTCTGACATGAGGGTATGCACTTTTACTAATCTGCAGTCTATACTCTGACATGAGGGTAAGTGCCATGACTAGTCTGCAGTCTATACTCTGACATGAGGGTATGCACTTTTACTAATCCACAGTCTATACTCTGACATTAGTATGTTCCAGTACTAGTCTGCAGTCTACACTCTTACATGAGGGTAAGTGCCATGACTAATTTTCAGTCCATAGTCTGACATGAGGGTATGCACTGTGACTAGTCCCCAGTCTATACTCTGACATGAGGGTAAGTGCCATGGCTAGTCTGCAGTCTATACTCTGACATGAGGGTATGCACTTTTACTAATCCACAGTCTATACTCTGACGTGAGAGTATGCGCCAGTACTAATCTGCAGTCTATACTCTAACATGAGGGTAAGTGCCATGACTAATTTGCAGTCTATACTCTGACATGAGGGTATGTGCCATGGCTAGCCGCAGTCTATATTCTGATATGAGGGTATGCGCCATGACTAGTCTGCAGTCTACACTCCATCATTCTCATAGGCCCTTGTGCACCCAACTTATGCCAAAAGAGTGTCCTTTTTATTGTGTAGAAAATAATAGTTTATCATGTTCTTTTGTACAATGGCAACATGGCGGAAGTACTGGTTCTCCCTAAAGAGGCCAGTTGAGTATAAAGTCTTATTGGGAATGCTCCATGAGAGGAAAGTAAATGACCGATATACGACATACAATGGCGTAAGTCAGAGGTATACCTTGGAGAAATAATCCTTGCATAAACTTCTAATAAGTGTGAAAAAAAAGATGTGGACAGAGCTTTAACAGATTTTTTTTTTATTAAAACCGATCTAAATAAAAAGCTTAATAAATTTGCAGATGCATTCCATCTCTGCACTGATCCTACAATAGTCAGGGGCTGCAGTCATAATTATTTAGGCTTTAGAGCGGAAATGTGAATTCTCGACATTACGCGACATCTGCACAGAGCTTGCTCTGGTGATTTACATTTAGAGAAGTGCGTTCTTCGTGACCTGCTCTGTACAGAGACCTAATGAAGGAAAAAGTCTTTCTCCTGTTGTAATATAGGAGCTCACCACAAGTACAATGTTACAATGAACAAAGTTAGAAAATAGCATGAAAAGGTGAACTATTACTTTACTTTAAGCAAGAATATTGAGTATATTGTATTATCATTGGCAACAATGGAATGTGCGGCACCTGCAAAATATTATTTTTTCAGTGGCACTAGATAGTATCAAATTGGTGCGCAGAATAAACTATTTGCCCACCTTTAGGCTATTCCTCACTATTACATATGTTATATTATATTGGATTTTCCTGTACCAGCCTAATAACCCTCCAACATATTCACTGGCGCAGTCACAAGATTACACAAATTATAAATGTTTTACCAATGTGGTCCATCTTACTAGACATGTTAGATAGCCGTCTCAGCCTTACACCAGCTGTGAGTCTTACAAATATTTTACACTAACAAAATGGAGACCACCGTTCGTACTGTAAATGTGCCATGTTCACACATCCAGGATTATCTGCTACTTGCAATATGAAAGCCGTAACAATTTATAGTACAATAAAACGTGAATGAGGTTTTCAAAATCACATTCACATGCAATGGAAAAATCCAGACTGAAAACAGAGCATTCTGTGGATTTTCAAATCATCAGCATCCTCCTTCTGTGGATTTTCACTGCAGCTTTTACACCGGCCAATGCTTTGTCATGAAGTACGATGCAATCCGCAGCCAAATCTGCCATGAAATCCACAAATAACGTGAGGATTCTGTTGCAGAATAAGCACAGATTTAAGAATTTGAGATAAAACCCACGGTTGAATTTTTTTGTAGTGTGTAAACACAGCCTCAGACATTTGTCAGGTACCTTTTTCTAGATACTTTTGAAAACTGCAAATATGGGTAAAAAGTGTCTAAGCACACAATAAACCTGCTGCCTGTAATGTACTACATTTTCTTTTTTATTAAATCCCCTCATTGTGTTTAATGGCAGCTTTTCATCTTATGTTCTGCTTAAGTTGCCTCTTTTCTTTAGGCTTACAGCAGTAAATTCACTTGTAATATTATTTTTAATATATTTTAGCACCTTAAATGTGCTGTGGATCGGTGAGGGTCAGAGCCAAGAGACCCCCACTGATCGAAGACAAGACTGTGCCAAAGCAATCAGGTCAGGAGGCAGAAGCTGAGACAGGAGAGAATGCAATCGAAAGTGTATGAAGCCATACATCACATGCAGAGATTTGGCACAAAAAGATTATATATATATATATATATATATATATATATATATATATATATATATATATATATATATATATATCTATCAAAAAAATGAAGGGAACACTAAAATACAACGTCCTAGATATCACTGAATTAAATACTTCAGTTGCAAATCTTTATTCATTACATAGTAGAATGTGTTGAAAACAATAAAACATAAAAACGGTCAATGTAAATCAATATGAATATCCCATGGAGGTCTGGATTTGGAATGATACTCAAAATCAAAGTGGAAAATCAAATTACCGGCTGATCCAACTTCAGTGTAAATTCATCAAGACTAGGAAATGATCAGTTGTGGGTGTGTTGCCTCCATGTGCCTGTATGACCTCCCTACAATGCCTGGGCATGCTCCTGATGAGGCGGGGGATGGTCTCCTGAAGGATCTCCTCCCAGACGTGGACTAAAGCACCTGCCGACTCCTGGACAGTCTGTGGTGCAATGTGATGTTGGTGCATGGTGCGAGACATGATGTCCCAGATGTGTTCAATCGGATTCAGGACTGGGGAACGGGCGGGACAGTCCATAGCTTCAGTGCCTTGATCTTGCAAGAACCGCTGACACGCTCTTGCCACATGAGGTAGGTCTGGCATTGTCCTGCATTAGGAGGAACCCAGGGCCAACCGCACCAGCATATGGTCTCACAAGGGGTATGAGTATCTCATCTCGGTACCTAATGGCAGTCAGGCTACCTCTGGTGAGCACATGGAGGGCTGTGCGGCCCTCCAAAGAAATGCCACCCCACACCATTACTGACCCACTGCCAAACCGGTCATGCTGATGGATGTTGCAGGCAGCAGATCGCTCTCCACGGTGTCTCCAGACTCTGTCATATGTGCTCAGTATGAATCTGTTTTCATCTTTGAAGAGCACATGGCGCCAGTAGTGAATTTGCCAATCTTGGCGTTCTGTGGCAAATGCCAATGGTCCTGCACGGTGTTGGGCTGCGAGCACAACCCCAATCTGTGGATGTCGGGCACTCAGGCCATCCTCATGGAGTCAGTTTCTATCTGTTTGTGCAGACACATGCACATTTGTGGCCTGCTGGAGGTCATTTTGCAGGGCTCTGGCTCCTCCTGTTCCTCCTTGCACAAAGGCTGAGGTGGTGGTCCTGCTGCTGGTTTGTTGCCCTCCTACAGCCCCCTCCATGTCTCCTGGTGTACGTGCGTGTCTCCTGGTAGCACTTCCAGCCTCTGGACACTACGCTGACAGACACAGCAAACCTTCTCGCATTGATGTGCCATCCTGGATGAGCTGCACTACCTGAGCCACTTGTGTGGGTTGTAGAGTCCGTCTCATGCTACCAAGAGTGTAAAAGCACAACCAACAGATGTGGTCTGTGGTCCCCACCTGCAGAACCACTCCTTTTGTGTGTCTTGATAATTGCCAATAATTTCCATCTGTTGTCTATTCCATTTGCACGACAGCATGTGAAATTGATTGTCAAACAGTGCTGCTTCCTAATCAGACAGTTTGATTTCACAGAAGTTTGATTTACTTTGTTATATTCAGTTATTTGTGTTCCCTTTACTCTTTTGAGCTGTATATATATATATACACACTACATGGTGGCCCGATTCTATCGCATTGGGTATTCTAGAATATGCATGTCCACTTAGTATATTGCCCAGCCACGTAGTATATTGCCCAGCCACGTAGTATATTGCCAAGTCACGTAGTATATTGCACAGCGACATAGTATACAGCACAAACACGTTGTATACTGCCCAGTCACATAGTATATTGGCCAGTCAGGTAGTATATTGCTCAGCCACGTAGTATACAGCACAGCCCGCATAGTATATTGCCCAGTCACGTAGTATATTGCCCAGCCACGTAGTATACAGCACAGCCCACGTAGTATATTGCACAGCGATGTAGTATATAGAACATCTACAGAGTATATACTCACCTGTCCGCAGCTGTCACCTCCGCATGTGCTGCGCTGTTTCCTGCAGTCGCAGCCGTCATGAATAACCGCGGCCGTCATCACTGACTGAGGCCGCAAATTTAGTCCCCAGCTTTTGGCGGCAGTAGGCCCAACAGCCTTCCTCACGGCGACTCTGCCCCCTTTGCAGCGCTTCTGGCTGGGCCTGTATTGGCTGGCCTCGACCAATGAATATCCGGGACAGACAGACGGAAGTGCCCCTCTGACAATTATATATATACTAGATGGTGGCCCAATTCTAACGCATCGGGTATTCTAGAATATGCATGTCCACGTAGTATATTGCACAGCCCATGTAGTATATTGCCCAGACACGTAGTATATTGCCCAGACGCGTAGTATATTGCCCAGACGCGTAGTATATTGCCCAGACGCGTAGTATATTGCCCAGACGCGTAGTATATTGCCCAGACGCGTAGTATATTGCCCAGACGCGTAGTATATTGCCCAGACGCGTAGTATATTGCCCAGACGCGTAGTATATTGCCCAGCCGCGTAGTATATTGCCCAGCCGCGTAGTATATTGCCCAGCCGCGTAGTATATTGCCCAGCCACGTAGTATATTGCCCAGTGACATAGTATACAGCACAGAGCCACGTAGTATATTGCCCAGTGACGTAGTATACAGCACAGAGCCACGTAGTATATTGCCCAGTGACATAGTATACAGCACAGAGCCACGTAGTATATTGCCCAGTCACGTAGTATACAGCACAGAGCCACGTAGTATATTGCCCAGCTACGTAATATATTACCCAGCCACGTATGTCACAGGTTAAAAAATAAACATACTCGCCTAAAGATCCGAGGGCCCTTTGTAGTTCTAACATACTCACCATTCTTGTCGCTGCTCCTCAGCGTACCGTCTCTGCGCCTCCTGGGATCCAACAGCGCTGTGCCGATGGGTGCGCGGCTGCCGCCATCTTGCGTTCCCAGGCGGCCTCGACCAATCAGAGATGTGGGATTTCCAGGACAGACAGACAGAAAAACCCTTAGACAATTATATATATATATATATATATATATACTAGATTGTGGCCCGATTCTAACGCATCGGGTATTCTAGAATATGCATGTCCCCGTAGTATATGGACAATGATGATTCCAGAATTCGCGGCAGATTGTGCCCGTCGCTGATTGGTTGAGGCAACCTTTATAACATCATCGTCGCCATGGCAACCATTATGACATCTACGTCGATACTGTGCCCGTCGCTGAATCAGAAACGTGGGATTTCCACGTCCTTTGTGACATCGTCGCTGTGCCCGTCGCTGATTGGTCGAGACCTGGCGGCCTCGACCAATCGGAGACGCGGGATTTCCAGGACACAGACAGACAGACAGATGGAAAAACCCTTAGACAATTATATATATAGACTAGATTGTGGCCCGATTCTAACGAATCGGGTATTCTAGAATATGCATGTCCCCGTAGTATATGGACAATGATGATTCCAGAATTCGCAGCAGACTGTGCCCGTCGCTGATTGGTCGAGGCAACCTTTGACATCATCGTCGCCATGGCAACCATTATGACATCTACGTCGATACTGGGCCCGTTGCTGATTGGTCGAGGCAAGTTATGGCCGAAAGTGTTCATAACTTGAGATTGTTCTATAAAATAATTAAGTATTTATCCAAGAAAATCATTGTAATTACACGTTGTGTTAAACACATGTTTATTTCCTTTATGTCTATTGGAGCAACACAAAAAAACAGAGAATAAAAAGGCAATTTAGATATAATTTCACACAAAACCCCAAGAATGGGCCAGGCAAAATTGTTTGTACTCTCAACTTAATATTTGGTTGCACACACTTTGAAATAAATAGCTGCACTCTACACCTCTGAACTGGACATTTAGACCACTCTTCTTTTGCAAACTGCTCCAGGTCTCTCATATTTGAAGGGTGTTGTCTCCCATCAGTAATTTTACGATCTCTCCACAGGTGCTCAAAGGGATTTAGGTCCGGATTCATTGCTGCCACTTCAGAACTCTCCAGTGCTTTGTTTCCAACCATTTCTGGGTGCTTTTTGTTATTTTACTCACTTATGTAGCGCCATTATTTCCACAGAGCTTTACAGACATTACTGGCATTGTCCCCATTGCAGCTCACAAGCTAAACTCCCAATCCGTATGTCTTTGAAGTGTGGGAGAAAATTGGAGTATCCAGAAGAAACTCGCACAAACACGGTGAGAATATACAAACTCCTTACAGATGTTGTCCTTGGTGGGATTTGAACCCAGGTCCCCAGCACTGCAAAGCTGCAGTGCTAAGCACTGAGCCACCATTCTGCTTCTTGAGGTATGTTTGGGAACATTATCCTGCTGAAAGACCCATGACCTAGGACGCAAACCCAGCTTTCTGACACTGGACACTATATTGTGACCCAAAATCCATTGGTAACATTCAGATTTCTTTATGCCTTGCACAAAATCCAGAGCAAGAAGCAGCAAAACAACCCCAAAACATCTTTGAACCACCACCATATTTGACTGTAGTTACTGTGTTCTTTTCTTTGTAGGCCTTTTCAGTAAACAGTAGAATGATGTACTTTACTAAAAACGCTATCTTGTTCTCATCTGTCCACAAGACCCTTTCTCAGATGGATTTTTGCTTACGTACATTTTGGCAAACTGCAGTCCAGCTTCGATATGTCTCTATATCAGCAGTGGTGTACTTCTGGGTCTCCTGCCATAGTTTTTAATTTAATTGACATATAGATGGATAGTTTTTGCTGACAGATGCACCCCGAACCTGCATGACAGCTTGGACTTCTTTGGAAGTTGATTGGGGCTGCTTATCCACCATCCGGACTATCCTGCATTGCAACCTTTCATCAAATTTTCTCTGCTGTCCATGTCCAGGGAGATTAGCTACAGTGCCATGTCTTGTAAATGTCTTGATTATGTTGCACACTGTGGACAAAGAAACATCAAGATATTTGGAGATGGAGTTTTTACCTTGAGATTTTTTTATATTTTTCAAACATTTTGGTTCTCAAGTCCTCAGACAGTTCTCTTTTCCTCTTTATGTTCTCCATGCTTAGTGTGGCACACACAGACACACAATGCAATTGGGGTAGCACGGTGGCTCAGTGCTTAGCACTGTAGCATTCCATCGCTGGGGTCCTGGGTTTAAATCCCACCAAGGACAACATCTGCAAGTAGTTTGTATGTTCTCCATGTGTTTGTGTGGGTTTTCTCCTGGTACTCCGGTTTCCTCTCACATTCCAAAGACATACTGATAGGAATTCTAGATTGTGAGCCCCAATGGGGACAGTGCCCATAATGTTTGTAAAGCGCTGTGGAATTAATGGTGCTATACAAATAAGTAAAATAAATCAAATAAAAAAAATAAAAAATGCAAAGATTGAGTCAACGTCTTGCCTTTTCATCTGATTTCAGGTGTGATTTTCATATTACCCTCACATGTTACTTTCCACGGGTGAGTTTGAATAAGCATCACATTCTTGAAACAAAGGTTTTTGGAAAAGTCCCAACAATTTTTGTTCTGCTCATTTTGGGGGTTTTGTTGAAATTATGTCAAGTTTACCTCTTTTTCTATGTGTGTGTATGTGTATATATACACATATACACACAAAAACTAAGGCAGCACTAGCACTCAATGTAGAAAGGTAGACGTGGTATTAGTGACGATTCGGGCCAGCCAAAGACCTTTCTCAAGCTTGTTGAACCAAACATTGCTATTCTTACTATTAGCTATTAAATATTTTTGGATAAGGAGGAAGGGTAAATTCAGCTTACCATGCTCTGTAATGCAGCGTCCCGGTTGAAAGCTCTCTCTTGGGGGTGCTTGCCCTGCCGGTGATTGCAGCCAAATGGAAGCAAGGAGAGGAGGGAGGAGTGAGCTCAGCACAGCCGTCAAGGTAATCCTAAAAGAAACTTCATTCAGTTCTCAAAGCATAAATAATTTGTATATAAACAGCCTGACGCGTTTCTGCCCTTAGTCAATATTTTTTACCTTTCTACATTGGAGTGCTGCCTTAGTATTTTTGATATTTTGGAAGACTGATTGTACCGGTGAGGACTTTTCTTCTTACATAATATATTTTCTCTGTTGCTTGTGCTGCACCTATTTTCTCACTATATTTGTGTATAGCAAAAACGAAAAAGGGAACAGCACAGGAATACTTATCTTCAGGTGCAAGGCCCCAAGACGATCAGTCCAGCGATCATCCACATTTAGAAGTATCCAAAAATGAGGCAGCACTCCATAGTTCAATACAAAAATGTGCAGGGTTTAATTGACCCACATATTCTGGCAACGTTTCAGCTCGCAATGAGCTTTTCTCAAGCCTTGAGAAAAGCTCATTGCGAGCTGAAACATGGCCAGAATATGTGGGTCAATTAAACCCTGCACGTTTTTGTATTGAACTATGGAGTGCTGCCTCATTTTTGGATACTTATGTTTGTGTATATATATATATATATATATATATATATATATATATATATATATATATATATACTGCATGAATGTACATGCATACATACATACGGTATATAGGAATAGCTCCAGGCATTCCTAAACATCCTCCAGACAGTAGTTGCTTTCAGGTGTTCCCTTATGGGTGTATTTTGTGCCCCAGAGTAGCCACAAACGCAGTATGCACCTTGCCCATTTGAGTGCAGTGTAATGCCTATTAAGGCCTGATAGTCGGGCCCATGTGGTGGGATAACAAGTAATGTCATACTTGCCTATCACCTGACATTGGCAATGAGTGCTAGTGACTCCAGGGCTGGCTGATCAGCACCTAATGTCAGTGGTGAAGAGGTTGTAATTTACAGAGTGCATCAGACTGAGTGAACGCTGAACACATCACATATTAAATGCATGACTTTCCCATCCAGATTTAAGATGGCCATATATGCCATACTAGACTACCAAGAAATACCAAGTGCAAAGATATATAGACTCTGCACAGCAAGTCATTAGGCAAGTGGGCATGTCTTTAGAAAGTTGGCACGTTAATGACAAAGATGTTTCTCATTGGCGACATTTACATACAAGGATCCAAAAGCTTGTAAAGACACAGACAACCTTCCCGCAATGTAGGGCACTAATGCACAATACATCCTAGGTTGGTGATGGTCTGTTGACAGAGTATTGATGGATTCCAGTGGCAACTTGCAGAAATATGAATCTGCCTTCAATATATGAAGCTTAAGATAAGTTGAAGAAAAGTTAATCAATTTTTTAATATTGTTAATCAACCTTTATGTAGAATTGTATATGTTGTAGTAAACTGAAAAGTAATGAATAATGGTAAACCTACACTTTAGGTTTATGTTCGACTTATTGTACTCAGTATGAGAGCAGCCAATCAGCAGTGGATCTGTATTAAGGAGATCTGTCTCCAGATTCCACAGCACACTCTGCATACATTAGTTAATAGTTCTCTTTAAGGCCTGATGAAAATCTAGTTCAGGATGGCTCCATAATCCTGATGCTTAGATGAGCATTCTGATGAAGTTGTAAGAAAAAAAATATAATAATCCTAATTCATCGGTATGTTTTGACCTAGTGTAGGTCTTTATCAAGCATACTTGGACGCCAACTATCTTTCTGCCTTTTGTGGAGTTTTTGGTCTTTGGACGTTGTGTGTCTTTAGTGGAGGATTGCTGCTGGCTGCCATATTTGTGGACGAAAAAGCTCACGAGTCCAAGTTTAACCTCTGCCGACCCAGCCTGAATGGCTGCAGCTTATACTCATGTCCGCCGCAGGAGAGTTACTGAGGACCTGTCAATCATGTGAAGCGGGCAGAGATTGAGTTAAACGTTCATAAAGGGTTATACAGCTATTCTGATTTGGATTTTCAAAGTGAATACAACATCCTCATCAGGTCTAAAAGATGTAGTTAGTTATGTATGCAGTTTGTATTGTAAAATCTGGTGACCGATCCGCTTTAAGTGTTGGTGCTGTTTATAAGCATCTTTTGTTGGACACCCCCTGCTGTAGTGTTTGATGCTTGTATACTGCTATCATTCTAGAATTTGTACCCTTTTTGAGTACCTTTTGACCTCCCCCCTCCTTGCTTCCTACTCCAGAACGGTCGTATAAATCCAGATGAGATAGATTTAGAAAATGAACCATGGTATAAATTCTTTTCAGAGCTGGAGTTTGGCCATCCGGTAAGTGAGGTTAGATACTAATGCTTCCAATAGGTGTTAGGACTATCTAATCCTGTGAAGCTTCTGGTTTATTAACTCCCACTTATGCACCATCAAGGATTAGCGTATGCTGTGCACCTATGGTAGACAGGAACAATTCACAGTCCTAACAATGGGAAAAATTAAGAGTAACACTTGTGTTAACATGATATATATATTTTGCGATAGATTTTCCGTAAACTGATATTTTAGGGAGTCTAATGTCTGCATACTCTAGATAAAGTGAAAAAATGCTTATCACAGTACAAACCACAGAAACCATTAAAGCCAGCAAGGACTTCTTACTTTTACACATCTGCTTAATGAATTAAACACTGTGACCAACTGAGATTAAATCTGTCATGAAAACATATACACACGCACATACATTATCAAGTAGTGTGAAAAAATAGATAATTTTTTAATGACTGTTGACACAAATATCATCTTAAAGGGAATCTGTCAGCAGGATTTTACACCCCAATCTAGTTATATGTAGCTCTTTTATAGACAAGTCCAGCAATGTCCAATGTTACATGTCTAGTCTATTCCTCCATTAGTGAGAAACTGATAAGTAAACGTGGTTGAAGATCTGTTTGTAGATCTGAAACCTCTGTCACTCCAACTCTATTCCCCACCCAGTGCCGCCGCCTCCTGCTTGACTGAGGGCTCTTTTGCCTGAAGTCACCAAGCATAGAGGCTGTCAATTAAGGATGACAAAGCAGCGCTGGGTGGGGAATAGAGCTGGAGAGACAGAGGCTTCAGACCTATACTAGCTCGTCAGCCTCATTTGCATATCAATTCAAACGCTGATTTCTCAGTAACAGCCAAACAGACTGAACACGTAAAAGGTATTGCTGGATTTGTCTTTGAAAGACCTACATGTGCATATAAATAGTTTGGGATTTGAACTCATTTTAAGGAATTACGTCCAATGTGAAGTAGATGCAAAAATATAAGAAGTGGTCTGTGTGTTGTCATTGTTCTGCAGTATTCCTAAGCAAATACATCCTTGTACTAGTGTCATGAAAAGGGAACTAATAGTACTAGTAGATTCAGAAAGATAGCGACACTGAATGAGTTTTGAGAACTGGAAAATGTCCAAATAGGAATACATTTTTGTTCTCTCAAAGTATATACAGCACAGTGCAAAAGTCAGAGACCACCCTTATGTTTCCTTAATTTGCAGTCAAAATAGTCATAATGGCAGTGAATCTAAACATTTTCTGCCAAGTTACCGCACAGATTACAGTATATTTCTTGGGGTATTAGCAGGAGGCACATGATGATCTTACCAACAAGTAAACATTGTCCAAAGAAAGGAACCCTTTTAAGGGTATGTACACACTGGGTGTTTTTGCTGCTTTTTTTTCTGCAGCAAAGCCTGATTTCTTGGCAGGAAAGAAGCTGCGTCAAAAAAGCATGTTTTGGTGCGGTTTTTTTTGCATTTATGTTGCAGTTTTGGTGCCTTTTTTTCATGTGTTTTCGGGGCTAACTCGGGTCTCTTTATGCATGCTAATAAAGTTTAGTGCACTACCATAGAACTGTACCTCCTTTGAAAAGCCGGTAATTCAAGTGCCGCTACAGTAAAATAACACTGACAGGTTAGAATAGAATAGATAGAATCGATATATACACATAGAATATATATATATATATATATATATATATATATATATATATATATATATACACACTCGTCAGTAACACACACACATAATTATTATGTATTTATATTGCACAGGATAGATAGAAAAGCCGGTAATTCATCTGCTTGCTTCTGTAAAATCACTGCAGGAGCCGACAGGACAGAAGAGATGGATTACGTACAGTAAATACATATAGAATAGGTAGATATATAGATGTCAGTGACAAATACAATTAGTACATTGTGTTTGCAAATTACTGTACATGTATTTATTTAATAAAAGATTATTTTTCAGGAAAAAATGGCGTGGGCTCCTGCGCAATTTTTAAAACCAGTAGAGGGAAAGCCAGCGACTGGGGCCATATGTTTATAGCCTGGGAAGGGGGTAATACCCATGGAGCGTCCCATGCTATGTTAATATCCGCTCACAATTGTATACTTAGCCTTTACTGGCTATTGAAATCGGTGACCCCCCAAAAATGACGTGGGGTTCATAATTAATAACCAGCAACGGCTATGCAGACAGCTGCAGGCTGATACGAATAGCCTAGGAAGGGACCATTGATACTGGCCCCCCCAATGGCTAAAAGCATCAGCTCTCAGCTGCCCCAGATAAAGCACATCTTTAAGATTCGCCAATTCTGGCACTTAGCCTCGCTTTTCCCACTTGCCCTGTAGCGGTGGCAAGTGGGGTAATAGTTGGGGGGGTTAATGTCACCGTCAGGTAACCTCATGCCCCGAGGTTAGTAATAGAGAGGCGTCAATAAGACGCCCCCATTACTAATCCTATATTTGCATGGCAAATAAAGACACAGCCAGAATAAAGTCCTTTAATTGAAAGAAACACACAAACTCACCTATTATTCTTAATTAAACCATACTTAAAACCACACCTAATTCCTGCGAAGCCCTCGATCTCCTGTAATAAAAGTAAAATAAAAAAACAGCAATATACTATACCTCTCCATCGCTGCGTCCCATATTGTAATCCATATATGGGGAATATACAGTTTTCAACCTGGACAGTGCTAATATGCGACCGTCCCTGTTATGGCTGGCAATCAGGCAACACAGCGTGCAGTAATCAGCGCACATACAGAGATCTGGCAATAACCAAAAACAATAGGACGAGCTCTGAGACGTGGAATCTCTGTAGACTGCAGTACCTGATCTATCCTCACACAACTATAAGCAGCAGTGGATTGCGCCTAACAACTACCTATGCAACTCGGCACTGCCTGAGGAGCTGACTAGCCTGAAGATAGAAATACAAGCCTGACTTACCTCAGAGAAATACCCCAAAGGAATAGGCAGCCCCCCACATATAATGACTGTTAGCAAGATGAAAAGACAAACGTAGGAATGAAATAGATTCAGCAAAGTGAGGCCCGATATTCTAGACAGAGCGAGGATAGCAAAGAGAACTATGCAGTCTACAAAAAACCCTAAAACGAAAACCACGCAAAGGGGCAAAAAGACCCACCGTGCCGAACTAACAGCACGGCGGTGCACCCCTCTGCTTCTCAGAGCTTCCAGCAAAAGACAATAGCAAGCTGGACAGAAAAAAACAGAAAACAAACTAGAAGAACTTATCTAGCAGAGCAGCAGGCCCAAGGAAAGATGCAGTAGCTCAGATCCAACACTGGAACATTGACAAGGAGCAAGGAAGACAGACTCAGGTGGAGCTAAATAGCAAGGCAGCCAACGAGCTCACCAAAACACCTGAGGGAGGAAGCCCAGAGACTGCAATACCACTTGTGACCACAGAAGTGAACTCAGCCACAGAATTCACAACACGTCCCGGCTGAAAACTACTGGTGAATGAGATGCTGGGAGCCGAGCTTCAGTGACTAGCGGTAACCTCTGGACCGTGGGAAAATGACAGTGTATGAGAAAGCCACATTATGGAAAAAAGCTATACACAAAAAACTGTTGTCTAGAGTTTCTTCCTTTTTTTCATAATTTGTCAGTTCAAATTCACAATATAAACTAAGCATATCATACATAACCTTGTAAGGGACACAGCCCCTATAAAAACTGTATCTTTAGTGTTCTAGTTCTGCCTTCACTCTGAAGAAACCAAAGTTTAATGAGATGTTCTAATTAGCGCACTCAGTGCATACTTGGTGCGGCCTAGAGGCTCAGTGCACCATTCAGCTCACTGCTTTTGCAAAACCCTCCTTCCTCATTGTTGATTGACAGTGCAGTATTGTTTGGATTAAGTACTGTGTGCAGCATAAGCTCAGACAAGTCAGTGATTGCTGTCAATCACCAGTGACGGAGACGGGCATGCAAAACCAGTTTATATTTTCAAGTTTTATGTATCCACATGTATTGCTAATTATGAAAATTGATATGAAGAGGGGCCCATGGCTTGGTGCTTTGGGCCAGAACTGAATTCTCTTTGCCCTGAAACCCTTCTTCTAAACCGTAATCACTTGTCGCACGGTAGTCCTTGTTACCTTCTCATCCATGGGAATTGATACAGCTGCACACTCAACAGGAGACTTTAGGTCCAGCTTTACAGTGCAATGGTTGTGGCACACAGAATGAGACAGAGTCCCCTTCGGTTTGTGTTCCCTTTGTCTGGTGCACGATCAGTCTTTGCCTCCATTCTGCCCAACCTGCCCCACCTCAACAGCTTCTGTTGGTAATGGGGACTTCTTATCGGACATTACAGCTTTCCTGAGGCCCACCATCTTTACCTCTCACTGTGAACCTAGGGAGGACAGAGTCATGGAATCCTATGCCTCTTCTTGGTCCTATTCCCTGGACCGCCCCAGGATCTGTGCAAAGCTTTGGGTGTGTCCTAACACTGTACTGGAGACTTGTTACTCACAGGACCCTTTGCTGCATCCACTGAACTTGAATCTGTTATACCTGTCACTTTCTTAGGCTTCCTCCAGCTCTGCCTAGGAAATACTACCCTTTTTATCTCATCTAACCCCTCCCAACATATGGACTATTCTCAAGCTTTTAACTATGTATACTACCCTGAGTGATGCAAACTGTATCACTATGTCTTCCACTAGTTCCCCTATGGACAGTCTTCCCCAATCCCAAGGGACAGCCTTGAGATGAAACTTCAAGGAAATCAAGACCCAAACCCGCCATAAGGATAAAATGCAAATCTATATGAAAACATATAACTATAAAACATTAATATTCTTACCATAACATTTAATTCTTGACTCTGTGTCGTCTTCTCACCCTCCTTACAAATAAACACTTTATAAAGCTGATTTTTTTTTTTTAATCTGCAACAACCGTAACAGAAAGGAGGGCTGGCTTGGCTAATTGAACTGAGCTTTGATAGTTTGGTCAATTCATCACATGCTGACCTACAACGGGGGCGGTAGTACTCTGTCTGTGTGTCTGTGTGGGTTGAAAGCAGAGTTGCTGGAATGGTGAAAATGTGCTGAAATCGGGCCTACAATGTTCATACTTAGAGGTTCTCTGGTCTAAACAAAAAATCTGCAGTCACCCTGTGTGACTGCAGACCTTGAATCCCTTCCCAAAAAAGTCCCCCCTGGATTTGCCAATTTCTGAGCTGGGAATGGCAGTGTTGTATGTAATATGCATACTCTCGGGCAGAAGCTGCCTATTTGGGGGCGGCTCCACTCCATACAAGTGTGTGGAGCGAGGGTGTGGCCATCTAGTGGGCAAGGCTGTCCAGGAGCACAGGCATCCAGTGGGCGAGGCCTTGCTCAATACACTTGTATGGAGCAAGGCTGCGCCCAATAAACTGCTTCTGCCCGGGAGTATGCATATCGCATATATCACCGCTGGTCCCACCTCAGAAACCGGCGAATCCAAGCAGTGCACGCACTGGGGGGGATTCAAAAGTCTGCAGTCAGAGTGATAACAGACTTTTCATTTTAGACCGGACAACCCTTTTATGTGTAAGAGTAATTTAATTAGTTTTAATTTTAAAAAATATCTAAACTGCTTTAAATCCAACCTGTCCTCCCCCTTCAGGGTATTCTCTGACTTTTGAACGGTATTGTATGTAAACTTAAAATTTCTACTCAAGTCATCTGAGCTTTGAAATACACATCTAATTTAGTGCTGATCCATTTCAAATTTGCAGCTTAGTGCTGATATGTTCCTTGTGTTCTACTAGATGTAATTTGCTAACATACTGCCAAACAAGCTCTCACACACAGATCATGACAAAAATATGAATCTGCCCAGGTTTAATTGCTTCTTTATAAATACATATCCAGTTGACAGGTAGTTCTGCTGAAAATACAGCTTTTGCCTGTTTTCACTACATTCTGACAGGGAGAAATCTATCACAAGCAGAGAGCAGGGAAGACAGGCAGAAGCTGTGTTACATAGAATACACTGAGATGCTACTTTGTGAATCTACATCACTCAGGGTACACTGAGTCTCTGCAGAGTAAGTTGGAGACAGAAAATTTATGGCACTGATCTATCACTGCTGCTATTAGATAGGAGCAGAGTAAGTGCAATATAATAAGATTATGCCCATCTGACTATAAAGAGCAAGAGTATTGTATGACATGTTAACCATATTAGTGAAAAGGAAGGAACCAAGATGATGAACATAATGGCACCTTCACTAAAACAAGTATACACAAGGCCGCCAAATTTTTTAATGGCCTATATGCTGTATTGTATATAGAAAAAGACTGCTTCTTTAACTCATACTGACCTGTCCAAAAAATGAATGTTAGTGCAGAGAGCACATTGACAGACAACTTATCAACTTTTTGTATCATAGTACATTTATAAGGGTCTGACACGCTACAATATTGTTTCTGCGATAAATGACTGCAGTGGCCAGGTACTACAGTATACAGGATTTTGTGTGTGTGATTTAAATGTGTCCTAGCAATTTTTCCCTCTGTTCCCTCCAAAATATGTATGTAATGTAGTGTAGGTGGATTAAAACATTTACTGATCATCGTCTTCCTCAGTTTCCAGCACCCCACCGGTCCTCTTCGGGCTCATGTGACCTGAAATCTTGCTCTCTAGCTCATACCAGTCTTCATGTGTGGCGCAGAAGTTGCTTTCTAAGGCTAGGTACACATTGCGTTAACAGAAGCCCATTCAACACATACGCTAACGGACTGCTGTTAACGCAAGTGCCGACATTCCATCGTGCTAGCGCAGATAGAGCTAGCAGATGCTCTATCTGCGCTAACAGTGTCGGACCCGGAAACGCAGCAGCCCGCGTCCCAGGGTCCGTCACTCAATGACGGCACATCGCTAGCGCATGCCCATTGTGGGAGTGTGCTAGCGATGCGTCCGACATAGGAATTAATGGCGGCGTTAACAGACTGCGTTACACCACGTTATGCCGCCGTGTAACGTAGTCCGTCTAACAGACGCGTGCAACGCAATGTGAACCCAGCCTAAGGCCACGTTCAGTATTTGGTCAGTATTTTACCTCCGTATTTGTAAACCAAAACCAGGAGTGGGTGATAAATACCGAAGTGGTGACGTGTTTCTATTATACTTTTCCCGATTGTTCCACTCCTGGGTTTGGCTTTTATTACAGTGCATTGTAAATCAATGGCAAAAAAAATCCTGTGCTAATGGTGCAGAAAAATCTGCACGGAGAACGCAGCAGATTAAAAAAAAAAAGGACCATGTCAATTCTTTTTGCAGATCTGCTGAGTTTCTGCACCCATTCCATAATAGAAATCTGCAGGGGTAAAAAAAAAAGGAAAAAATCCGCAAGAAAGTCTGCACATACCAAAAAAAAGCGCAGATTCAGACCTGCGTTTTCTGCCAAGAAATGCAGAATCTGCACAGAAAATTCCACAGTCAAATCTGCAACGTGTGCACATAGCCTTAATGTAAGTCTGTGGAGCCTTGTTTTGAGTCTCTTACATTGGAAAAGAGGCTCTGTCCCACACAGTGTGAGCTGGCAAAACTGGAGACCAGTCACCTGGGCTAGAAGATGACCGGCGCAGAGATGGAGACTGGCGAAGATGACGACATTCCGTAAGTATTTTAATACATTTGCACCAAACTACATAATTAGTACCAATCATGGAAAAAATTGCTGAGACTTCTTCATTCACACACTGAACCCTAATTTTAGGGCTTTCTGTAGTTGTTTTTTTTAAACCGCTGTGTATGCCAGATGTACCCTATGTGAGGTTTCTTTTTTTCTATCAATTTAGTAAAATAAAATTAATATCCAACTTCATGTACATTTTTTATGTATATTTTGTTGATGGCGCAATGCAAGTTCCCAAAGACTAATTTCCAGGGAAATCATTTTTTTCCAGGCAGTAATGGTGCTGCGTTCATGACTTGCTTATTGACAAAAGTTAGCAATCAATCAGCCATCATGAGCTTTTGTCAGTCAGCTTTTCTAAGGTTACTGTGGTAAAATTCTCAGTGCGACCACAACACATTATAAGTCCATAAATAATTAGCCATTACATTTATTAGAACGCATTTACTGACTAGTGTAGCATGCGTGGAAAGAGGTGCACAGGAGAAATGGTGCAAAATAGGGTGTTTACCGAGTGCTGGGACTGCATGTCTTCCTCTTGTCAGTGTGTGGTGTTTTTGTGTTTTCTCTCCATTGCTAAAAGCTTCTAGAGTGACTACCTGCATAGGATATCCGCGGCACTAACGTGTCCCCAGCACTCAGCAGACGTGTGCTTATTGCTTTGTGTGGCTTGCATGTAGACATTTCACAACCTTCCACTAATTTCTCTGTTTTTCCTCATGTCAGTAGTTTGCTTTCTTTACCTTTTGAAGCCTTTTTTTGGAAAAAGTAACACCAACATTCTCCGTCACTTTGGTAATGGTCTACTATCATGATTATCCATTTCACCTCTGCATTTCTGTTCTGTGTCTGCCGCCAGCCTCCTAAAAAACTGTTGGATTATGTGCAGGAGAGTCCCCCTCGTGTGTCTACTGAGGTAAATCTTATTCATTGTTTGAAGTTCTTCATCTGTCTGTTTATGGGGACATTAAGGCTATGTTCACAAGTGGAGGAAATGTTGTGGATTTTCTGTTAGGATTTGTGAGTGAAAAATCTGTGGCATAACATAGGAGCAGCAAAATGGAAGGAGTTGTCTCGTTCCCATTTTCTGGGGCACGCTGCTCCAGTCTTCCACCTTCCTGCTTGTTGGAGTGTTGTGCGGTCCTAAAGAATGACCGGGCCGGTGGCAAGGCTCTGCTGATGGCCAAATTGTATCTTTTACAATACTGTCAGCAGACGCAGACTCTTCTCCATTGGAGAAACGCAGGGACACTGAGGCTGCTAGATTCAGCAACCCTGACCGTTTCAGAGCTGCGCTTTCAAGCTGTGTAGCAAAGAGCTTGCAAGCGCGGGCTCCATGCCAAGAGAACGGTCGGTTCTGGCGTCAATTGTAAACTTGACATTACACTCCAGAATTACAAAATATCTCTATTCTAAGTTGCTTGTTCAATTTTACCCAATTATTAAGATGAGGTAACCCCTTTATGCACATCTAATCCAGTTCGCTTACTGTGAAAAAATATTTGTGCATAAATGGACATGTGATGCCTCATTTAATTTCGCACATTAATTCTTTCTCTTGGTTTATTGATAATTTGTTGCAAATTTTTGTCATAGAGTTCAATGGGGGGAAAAATTCTGCAGTGACTGCGGATTATTGTGGATTTTGCTGCAGATTCCTTTTGAATCAGAAGCAAAATCTAAAAAAAAAAATAAAAAATAAAACTACTATACTTCTCCATCTACCCTGTCTGATCCTCTACTGGTCCCTGTACGGCCTGACCGCCTACTATGACGTTTCGCTCTATATGACTGCTGCAGCGGTTGCATGGGACACGTTGTACAGAGGCCATGAAGGGAGCCTTAGGCTATGTGCACACGCTGCGGATTACTCTGCAGATTTTTCCGGACTGATTTTGGTAAATCCACAGGTAATCCACACTGCGGAATTACCGCGGATTTACAGCGTTTTTTGCGTTTTTTGTGCGGATTTCACCTGCGGTTTTATATCTGCAAATTCCTATTATGGAGCAGGTGTAAACCGCTGTGGAATCTGCACAAAGAATTTACATGCTGCGGAATAAACAACGCTACGTTTCCGTGCGTTTTTTTCCGCAGCATGTGCACTGCGGATTTTGTTTTCCATAGGTTTACATGGTACTGTAAATGCATGGTAAATCCGCTGCAGATCTGCAGCAAAATCCGCAGCGTGTGCACATACCCTTGGAGTTGGGTATAGTGGGTTTTTTTTTAACACACTCTGCAATTCTCCGCATGGTAATCGGCACGAAAACCTCTACCAAAATTTGCACAATTTGGTTCATAAGCGCTGGGGATTTGGTGATATGCCTCTGTGGTGCAGAAATTCTCTGCAACATTTCCTCTGTGTGTAGACGTACCCTGGAGGGTGTTGGAGTATACCTTTTCCATAACACTAGTTTTACATAAGAAATATACAAATCAATAATTTCATATACTGTAATTGATGGATCTTTCCTTCATAATAACACTCGTTTGTTTCCATCTCACTCTTGGAACTGTGCAAATATACATAGAGAAGGAATTGCATACAAAGTTGGAACTGGACAGACAGGATTTTGACATTTTTACGAGATCTCGTGTTTTACTTTTCAAAAGTGTTTGAGGGCATCTTTTGGGGCTAAGTTACTGTAATTACTTGAAAAATGGCAATATAGCTTCTTTTTTTACCTATTTCTATGCAGTATATTCATATTACAGAGGTTTTCTCATAAAGTCCACCGTTTTTCAAAACGAAGGATATATCTCTAGCATAAGCCACAGGCAACCACACCTTTCCCATGCTGTGGCCGCAGGGGAACAGATTGGCCAACTGTACTCTTCTCACTTGTTCTCTTGAGTAAGAAGACAAAATGTTCAACTTTTTAATTTATGGGAAACCTGTCAGGTCAGATGACTCTGTTAACTTGCAGATATAGATTTAATCTGCAGGTTAATAACATTATGACTGTGACTGGCCACTGTACTGAAATTGTGGCACCAGGGGAGAATAAATTGTCTCACAGGAGCCAGCAGCTTTCAGTCATAGTCGTGGCCAAAGTAATTGCTATCACCGCTCGCAGCACTGAGAGCTACGGTCGGACTGACAGCTGACTCTGCACTGATGTCCTGCTGAAACGGTTTTTAGTCACGTGTCGGGTACGCTTACTCACAATATAGTAAGCGATGACTGCAGCTGCTTGGGCACACCTGTACGACTGAAAGCCAGCAGCTCCCAGGGAAAAAAAAAGTACTTTTTCTCCCAGGTGCCGCATTTTCAGTACAGTGATCGAGCACCTTCATAATGCTATCAACTTACAGATTAACCCTGTATCTGCAGATTAATAGCGTTATCCGACTTGACAGGTTCCCTTAAATGTGACTTTTTATTTTCTGCAAAATCCAGCCTATACTAAACCTGAAATGTAGCCCTTAATCTTTTAATTTAACATGTAAAAACGAATAAAACATTATTAGATTTTTTTTATTATTTTTTTTATAACATAGATATATTTATATAACTTAGAGCATTTTGCGGATAGATACTAGTCCAGAAGTAAAATATGAACAGCAGTCTTTCCAGTGCATCGGTCTCCAACTTTTGGGGTTTAGTCCTTATCTGTGTACATGATATTTCTTTGTGGACATTAAAATAATTGGTATCCCTTAAATTTTTTGTGTCCTTTTATGTCTTTTTCTTTTTTTCTTTTGTTAGTTTTTTTTCTTATTCCGGCAAATTATTTGGAGGCTTCACTTGTAACTATCGAACTTAAAGGCCGCAGTGTAAATTTAACCTAGTATGTCAAGTGGTCTGATCGACCGATCCACTATTATAAAGATGGCTGAACCACTAATGAATATTTATGAGCATGCCATAGAAGGATGGACCTCTAGACAGCAGCCTGCAAGTTACTTTAAGAAAATCCTAAATTCATAGTGCAGAATAGATTCATCTCATGCCTGCTCTAAAGAAACAAAAAATGAGTATCTCGGTGCTTTTTATATTTTTGTGCACTATATACTGTATATGTAAGTGATTCTTTTTCTGCATATTGCAAAACCTTGCCTTAATGATAATCCCATATTTGTACACCGAATCCGTTCTTTTTTTAGGTTTGTTCGCTGTGCATTTAGCCGTGTTTTCTCGTGCACCAGCAGATACAAGCTTGTCTTATCATTAGTGCCACCTTTATGTTATCTTTTAAAGGTGATAATTATTCCAGAGATAGTCAATAAAGCATAATGAAAGGTCAGGTGCTATTCATCGTCAGAATAACTTACAGTACATAGAATTTTCACAGTACATAGAATTTTCAATCTCCAATAAGCAGATTGAAGGTTGCACAACGCATTTCACTTATTATTCCGAAACCATTCAGTGAATCTAATCAGATAGCAGTAACTGAGAATAGCCTGAACGTGTTCCCGTCACTGAAAATGATTGTCCTTTCCATAGTACATATATCAAGTAAGACACGAACATAACATTTCACATAGATTATTTCAATCAGTGGTTTCATAATTTTTGTTATACTTGAAAGAAAAAAAAATTACATATACCGTATATATAGCCATAAACTGCAGGAGCCATGTGGAACTAGAGAGCAACGCTGCTGAAGGAGTATTCCATTTCTTATCGTATACCTATGTTTCTGTTGACGGCTTGTTGACAGGTTGAAAAGGAAACTGCTGAGAATGTAGCATTTATTGACCTGAGAATAATAGGGGCTTTGTATGTATCTCGATAATATGTCATGTAAAGCACCTCCGAGCAGAGGATGGTCTTTAACATTGTCAGTTCAGACTTGTACTCTCATCTTTAGGGCTTGTAGGCTAGTAGTATCCTGAAACTGCTTTCGAATGTATTGAAAGTGAACCCATCAGCTTGGAAATGCAGTGCAAGTCTGTGGGCAGCGTGTTGTAGAGCAAGCTGAACTGATTGATATACATAGGTTTGTGGGAGATATCTCAGTATAAGAGCAGGTGCAGACAGCCATAGATTCTCTCATCTGAGAGAATGTGCCGATGATTATGCAAATGACAGTCCGATCAGAGTCTGGTCAGTGTCAGCATAGTGTGATCCAATTCTCTCAGATGAGGAGAGCTAGAGAATTTTTCTTTCCAAAATCTCCATTTTCTGAGTGCGCGGAAATCAGACTGGTTTCCATGGACTCACTGGTCAACAGCATTTTTGGTGCCAAAGATATTTCATCGAATTTAGGGTAACTTTGGGGTGCTGATTCTGAATATGTCATCAGTTTTGCCAGATTGGCTCAAGTTTTTGAGATTTTTCGTAAAATGTGTAAAAAAAAGACGTAATTTGCTACACGCGCATTAACTTTATTGATATTGTCATGAATACAATAAATTTAACAAAGTAAATGTTGATTTTAGTTTATTTTAACTAGTTTTAGAAAGTAATCTTCAAAAATGAAGAAGACATGAAAGATAGGAGACATTAAATCGCTGGAAAAGCGCTTTTTATATGATTTTCTTCTATGTGAGCTATTCGGGCAGTCACGCTGTAGATTCCAGCAGTTATCAGCCATCATATGTCTGTCCCATCTGCCTTGGTACCTTTCCTCCATCACCATAATATCCTGATGAAATCTCTCCCCTTGTTCTTCGCTAAAATCTCCAAGGTTTTCTGGAAATCTGTCCAAGTGACTGTGAAGATAATGCAATTTAATGCTCATGTGTACACCCAGATTTCTAAATCTCAATAGCATGTTTTGTACCAGTTCTTCATAATTGTCTGCCTTTTGATTTCCCAAGAAGTTCTTCACTACCAACACAAAACTACACCATGCAGCAGCTTCAATGTCATTCATTTCCTTAGGAAAATTTGAATCTTTAATGAGTTTCCGAATTTGAGGACCATCAAAGATTCCTGCCTTCAGTTTTTCGCTACTAAGACCAGGGAAAGATCTGCAGATGTACATGAAGCAATTACCATCTTTGTCTAATGCCTTGACGAACTGCTTCATTAATCCTAACTTTATGTGAAGTGGTGGTAGAATGATTTTTTCCCTGTCCACCAAAGGTTCGTTCACTATGTTTGATGCTCCTACTGTCAAGGTGTCCCTTGAAGGCCAATTCAGTTTCTCCTAGTGCTGATGTTTTGCTCTACTATCCCACATGCAGATGAAGCAAGGATACTTTGTGTATCCACTTTGCTGTCCAAGTAAAAAGTTGACCATTTTTAAATCAACACATATCAGCCACGAATGTTCATGGTAGCACAGTTTCTCCAAGACCATTTTGACATTTTTGTATTGTTCTGCAAGTTTAGTTGAGTGAGCTACTGGAAGAGATGCACACTGATTGCCATTGTTCAACAAAACACATTTCAAACTCCTTTTAGAACTATCTATGAAAAGCCTGGACTTCAGGACGATATACTTGTAAACCCATTTGCAGCATCAGGCCAGGAATATCCTTACAATATACAAGTAGGTCATCTTCACAGAAAAATTGAAGAAGTGCTTCTTCTCTGGTCCTGTAAGATGTAATTTTAGTTCCAGGCGTCAGACAATTTTTTTTCACTTAGCCTTGAAGCTAAAAGTTCGGATGCACTTTTTGAGAGGTTGAGGTCTCTTATTAGATCGTTGAGCTCTCCTTGGGTAAATTGCGTAGGTGTTCTGAAACTTCCTTCATATTCTAGTTCACTTCCAGAACTGATGTTTAGCTCCATACCCTGCATTTCATCATCATCAGGTGGGGGAAGGTCAGGTAACATGGTAAACACAGGTACAGGCACATCTTCACAATGAGGGACAGGCCTTCTTGCAGATTCCATGTTAGGATACTCCCATTTTCGTTTCTTATGCTTATTGAATCCTTGCACTTGCACTGCACAGAAATAACAGTCATCATGATGATTTTTTTGCTCTCTCCACACCATTGGAACACCAAATTTGAAGCTTTTTCTTTGTCCTTTGCTCCATTTTCGTAATAATTCGATACATGCTTTGCACACTATGTGTGGTGCCCAAAACTTGTCTTGGTCCCCAAGCATAACCCCAAAATAGGCAAAATACACTTTTTTTACGAAGTCTGTTATGTTTCTTCTATGTTTTGGCAGTGTGTATTCACCACAAATGTAACAGAATGAGTCTGGATCGTTAAGACAACTTCTTCTTGATGAGTTCATGCTTTTCACTGGAAAACAGACAACAACATAAAGTTAGTGCAAAAATCAAGCTATGAACAAACTTTTAGAACACTAATTAACACAAAACTATATTGAGAACTGCTCAGTTCAAGTACTAATCCAAAGAAATTAATGAGATGATGCGTCGCATTTACCAACAAGTGCTATAAATAAGATACCAAAAATCTCAAAAACTTGAGCCAATCTGGCAAAACTGATAGCATATTCAGAATCAGCACCCCAAAAATACCCCAAATTCATTAAAATATTTTGGACACCAGAAAAAAAAATTTTTTTGTTGACCTGTGCATGGCCAAGTGCTGAAAATCGAATCAAATTTGGGAAATGCAGCAATTTTTCACCTCGAGGAAAAAAATCAGACTTATGCATGGCTCTATAGTCTAACATTGTTCTGAGTGTGATCCAATGTCTTGTCGGATCGCACTAAAAAATACGGTTGTCTGCACATGCCCTAACAACTACTTTATTTATTGAAATGTATGCATATTTTCAGTTTAGCAGACGATAGGGTGGTCCTAATCCCTAAAGGATTGCCATCTATGCATAATTATGCAAATAGATGTTAATATTCGCTAAGACCGCCCATTTCACTGCTAAACCCAGACTGTGCAGGAATTTTATCAATAAAATCTATTATACTGAACCTTTCCCCCACAACATGTATATCAATGTGTTCAGCTCCTCTTGCCTTTTCTTCAACACTCTGATGGCTCACCAGACTGCATGTTTAATAAACCAGGTTGCCCTTAAAGGCGAATTAATGTCCCCATTCACAAACTTTTTTTTTTAATGTCCCAATTAGTCTAGCGTGAAAACTGAGGCAGATTTGCAATCCTTCTCAATTTCCTGCTAGTTTGTCTTCAGGTCCTATGAAGGCTTGAGCCATGTTAACAAGCTACAAAAAAACACCTGAGTACAGTTTGATCTGGCAGCCATCTTCAGCTTCTTGCAAATTAAACTAATATATTTTAGTATGAAATGAAGGATAAATAATAGAAGCTCTTTGCAGGATCAGACTACACAAGGTTTGTTTGCAGTCTGTTACTGTGGAGATGCAAAGTCCATACAGATTACAGGCACAAGACTATTTCCAAAGTTGCTATTCTTTCTTTTTAATTAGGTTGTATGTGTATATATGTATATATATATATATATATATATATATATATATATATATATTACAGTGCTCTAAAAGATAAGGGGAACACTTAACATAATATAACTCCAAGTAAATCAAACTTCTGTGAAATCAAACTGTCCACTTAGGAAGCAACACTGTTTGACAATTAATTTCACATGCTATTGTGCAAATGGAGTAGACAACAGATGGAAATTATTGGCAATTAGCAAGACACACTCAATAAAGGAGTGGTTCTGCAGGTGGGGACCACAGACCACATCACAGTACCAATGCTTTCTGGCTGATATTTTGGTCACTTTTGAATGTTGGTTGTGCTTTACACTCATGGTAGTATGAGACGTACTCTACAACCCACACAAGTGGCTCAGGTAGTGCAGCTCATCCAGGATGGCACATCAATGCAAGCTGTGGCAAGAAGGTTTGCTGTCTGTCAGCATAGTGTCCAGAGGCTGAAGGCACTACTAGGAGACCGGCCAGTACACCAGGAGACGTGGAGGGGGCCGTAGGAGGGCAAAAACCCAGCAGCAGGACCGCTACCTCAGCAAGGAGGAACAGGAGGAGCACTGCCAGAGCCCTGCAAAATGACCTCCATCAGGCCACAAATGTGCATGTGTCTGCACAAACTTAGAAACCGACTCCATGAGGATGGTCTGAGTGCCCGACGTCAACAGATGAGGGTTGTGCTCACAGCCCAACACCATGCACGACCATTGGCATTTGCCACAGAACCCCAGCATTGGCAAATTTGACACTGGCGCCCTGTGCTCTTCACAGATGAAAGCAGGTTCACACTGAGCACGTGACAGACGTGACAGAGTCTGGAGACGCCATGGAAAGCGATCTGGTGCCTGCAACATTCTTCAGCATGACCCGTTTGGCAGTGTGTCAGTAATGGTGTGGGTGGCATTTCTTTGGAGGGCCGCGCAGCCCTCCATGTGCTCACCAGAGGTAGCCTGACTGCCATTAGGTACCAAGATGAGATCCTCAGACCTCTTGTGAGACCATATGCTGGTGCGGTTGGCCCTGTTTTCCTCCTAATGCATGACAATGCCAGACCTCATGTGGCTGGAGTGTGTCAGCAGTTCCTGAAAAATGAAAGCATTGAAGCTATGGAGTGGCCCGCCCGTTCCCCTGACCTGAATCCGATTGAACACATCTTGGACATCATGTCTCACACCATCCACCAACGTCACGTTGCACCACAGACTGTCCAGACGTTGGCGGATGCTTTAGTCCAGGTCTGGGAGGAGATCCCTCAGGAGACCATCTGCCGCCTCATCAGGAGCCTTCCCAGGCGTTGTAGGGAGATCATTCAGGCATGTGGAGGCCACACACACTACCGAGCATCATTTCCTTGTCCTGAGGCATTTCCACTGAAGTTGGATCAGCCTGTAACTTAATTTTCCGCTTTGATTTTGAGCATCATTCCAACCCCAGACCTCCGTTGGATATTAGTTGTGATTTACGTTGATCATTCTTAGGTTTTATTGTTCCCAACACATTCCACTATGTAATCAATAAAGATTTACAACTGGTATATTCATTCAGTGATATCTAGGATTTGGTACTTTAGTGTTCCCTTTAATTTTTAGAGCAATATATATATATACATACATACATACATACATACATACATACATACATACATACATACATACATACATACATACATACATCCAGCTTCAGGCATACCTAAACAACCTCGAGACTGTGGTTGCTGTCAGGTGCTCCCCATGTTATGCCCCAGAGTAGCCACAACCACAGTATGCACCTTGCCCATTTGGGTGCAGTGTAATGCCTGTTAAGGCTTTTTATCCTGACAGACACTGATAATCGGCCCTATTGGGTGAAATAAATATATATATCAAATATATTAAGGCAGCACTCCAATGTAGAATGGTAAATATTAGCTAAGGGCAGAAACGCATCAGGTTGTTTTTATACAATTTTTATGCTTTGAGAACTGAATATATAATATATAGCTTAAGATTTTTCAGCTGAAAGGATCAGAGCACTGCAGATTTTGCTAGTAAAGAAGTTTACATATATTTATAGATCCCCCTGGAGTCATGGAAGGCTGAGATGTATGAGGCCTCAGTTTAGGCTCCTGTGCCTATCCCTTCACTATATTTAACTGCATGATTTTGTCATTTTCCATGAGCTACCAGTGTACAGCTGGCCCTTTCATCTCTGTCCTTTCCTAACCCCACATTTCTGCAACAGCCAGGATGTCAAAGAGCATCATTTGAAGTGCCAAGCGTTCTTACTGCAGGCAGTCCTATATATGACCATGGTTTATTTAACAGGACAGCATGTTCTCCACAGCCTGATGGAAATGGTTTTATGACTTGGTTCTGAGCACTGATTAGTATTTTTTTAAATATTTGTGTTGGTGCTTTATAAGCAGACAGATGGCTGCAAAGTACGTAATATGTATGTATACAATGTGTACAGTGTCTTCATTCAGTAATACGTTATTTTCTTCCTACAGACATCATTATACCAACCATCGATAGGCAATGAAAGACCTTCCAGGTAATGTAACTGGAATGATTTTGTACATACCCTCTACAAATTATTACCCATGTACACCTTTTAATCATATAGACACAGACTGTGAAAATTCATTAATTCTAATAACTTAGCACTTCTATTTCTAAAATAGAAATACTGATCCAAGACGTTCTTGGCAAATAAAGAACCAAAAGATTATGGTGTTGAATCAACCTCCACAGTCCCCATACATTGTAGTATTGAATATTTGTCCCTGAGAAGCTCTCAAACATGCTAAAGCTGAAGTGTTGTGGATAATCCTTAAAGGGTGTCCGTCACCCCAAAATATATTTTTTATGGACTACACAGTGTTGTAGGGGACTTAACCCCTATAGCAACCATACTAGCACTGCACCTGTGATTGGTACAATGCCTAAAAAGAAGTTTTAATTCACATGCAAATGAGGAGGTTTTCGGTGTGCCCTGGTCGTGGCCACGAGTTTTGTGCACCGTTCCGCCTCCTCATTTGCATATTGGGGCCTTTCCACCATTTCTGACTCTGAATGCTGCCGGCATGTGTGCAGCCACCGTGGCCGTGAGCGTCTCATTTCTCTGCCGACAATCACTGCACTTCTAGGTGTATCTGTGTAGTGGGGGAAAATAACGTTTGGTGCATAGCGGTGCAGCAAACTCTTGGCCTGCTCATTTGCATGCGAATTAAGTCATTTTCTCAGACACTGCACGGTGCTAGTATGGTTGTTATAGGGTCTAAGTCTCATACAACACTGTATAGCCCATTTTGGGGGTGAAGGACTCCCTTTAGGAAAGGATATACCGTAGATAGACTGTGTCTTCCCTTGTTAAAGAAGGCGGTAGATTTCTACCATAGGTGGTAACTCTACTGACTGACAGAAAGCATAGGCCAAACTGTGTGTGGTTTTTTTTATCACTGTGATGAATTGAAAATAAGAGACATTAATGGTGCATGAAAATAACACATATTTAAATTTGATTCTTGCATAAAATTGTGTAGCTTTATCTTCTGCCCCAGACAGATGACATGTGGATGCGTTTTAGCATCTGTTCGATGTCCGTAAGTTTCAGGTCCATCGTGGGTGGTTTTATGACCTGAACTAACAGTATCTTCGGGATCTATCATGTCTACACTTAACTTGAGAAGTTTGTTCTGGAAATTTGGAGGGATTTTCCAGAACTGAAAGCCTATCTAAGAATGTGGCATGAAAGAGCTCTGTCTTGAATGGGCTGGAGGTTCACATGCTCGACATCCATTCTATTTATTGTGACTGGGCTCAGCCCCACTCAGGAACATTGTCCTATGGATAAAGAATAAACCCCCCATGACACTTTAGATGGCTATCGCTTGATTAATGGTTCAGCCGATTGTTCGTCCGGCAGCTATCTTGACCAACTCTCCCATACACACCAGCGCTTGTGGCATTGTGGTCTTTATTAAAGAGCCACTGACAGACATCTCTGGCAGCAGCGTGTCTCTCAGATAACCACAAAAAAAAAATCATCAGTCCAAAATCAAATACGCCATATCCTTCTCCCCTGAAATCATCTGGGGGTGGATAGTCTGGGGCTCTCATACTCATTAGCCTGTCAATCGAACCCATTGACTTTGACAAGTTCTGCCGACATTAGTCTGTTGTGTATGGAGGCCTTTGATATCATTTCTGGGAATCTGGAACATCAGCCATTGTAATTTATTTTACTGAACATCTGCAGTCTATATAATGTAATAACGGAGTAAAGAAATATCAGAAGAAGATGGTGGGAATGATAGATTTCCCTTCCCTCTTGAAAAAGAAGCTGATAACATTTTTGGTTTAGTGGTGTTCCCTTGTCATGGTTTATCTACAGGATGTGCCATAAATGCATAGTAGCGGTGGTCCACCAACAGTGTCTGCATCCATCTCTAGAGCGAGGCCCACACTTGACCTGCTGTCAGCGCAGAAGTAGTCAGAGTTCCTATACAAATGAATAGGGTTTTGGACTCTCCACTGACAGTCGCTCTTGTCACAGCCCCGTTCTCGAAATAGATACAGATCCCACTAGTGGGATTCGCATCTCCAATACATTTATGGCATCTCCAAAACATACGTGCCATAAATGTACGACAGGGTAATATCCTTTTAATGTTGTACACTGAGCATAGATGGCAATATATACTGTAGTTATCATTGATATATTTATACTGGTACGATCCTAAATTATTAGTACCATCTTTATATAATCATGATAGATGTCAATATGGGCTATGTTAGAATTATTGCTGACGAAAGTCGTAGGGTCACACTTATTGCTCCTCAGGTATTATAGGGGTGAGGTTTGCAGGGCTGGGTATCCCTAAATGTCGTATAGCTGGTAATGTGAAAATAACCATATTTTAACCACTCCTGCAAAAAAATTACACACATTTGGATATTTTGCACATAAATTAAATGAGGTTTTTATTTTCCAAGTTCTGCAAGTGATTACAGAAAAAGACGGAAGTCTGAGCCCAGTGTCGGTCATCAAAGAGTCAGCAGTGAACAGAATGCCAACAGACACAGCCTTGGTCGGACAGGAATACGAGGCACAAGTACCACCCCGCAAAAACCTTTCATTAATTCCTCACCTCCATCTCCTTCCAGGGCAAAAGGTAGGCATGGTGGTTAGAGCTGATCATTCGCAGTGCAATATCGCCCTCTGCTGGTCCACTCTTGTAGAACACATTTATCCCATACTAGCAATTTGCTGAATATTGTCAGGGCTTTTGGTTCTAATTAGTATCCAAGAAGTATCGTTTCTCCTTGCGGAGAGTGACATGATAAGCATGTCGAGGTGAGGAGACTTAAAGCCGCAATGCTACTCTGGATCTAATTAGAAAATATTTAAAATAAATACTACAACAAAATTTGTCTGATAACAAAAGACATTTTTCATAACTATGCTTGAAGCAAGATAATCCCCTTTAAGCATTATTTTACATTTTATATAGCGATATAATCTGCATTAAATATTGGAAGACTTGGTAAATGAATTGTATTACCTTATACGGAGCTGCATTCATAATTCTGCTGGTTGGTGTTGGAAACTGTTCAGGTGCTGGTGTAAAGACTATTGTCCTAAAATATAACTCGCCAGAGCTAACAAACTCTATGATGAACCAGCAGGGAATACTTGGGAGCTTTCAGCTCTGAAGTGTGCAGAACTTTGAATACTGCTTGCATATATTTTAGCAGCCGAAACTGTGGAAAAATTGCAAATTTACATTTTAGCAACATTTCTACAGTTAGTAAAGGTCGTCTGCTCACTGATTAAAATGACTTCTGCTAGTTTTTTAGCATTGACTGTGAATGTAGCTAAACTTTGTTACAGGGAGTCTGTCAGCACAGAATGACTGTTCAAACCAAGCACTAATGCTCAGTGCTTCACTGGCATGGCTAAACATTTCAGTGCAATCTTCCACCTACTCACAGCTCTGGCTTTATAAGAGACTGAGATAAAAGGAAAAATAAGTAGTTGGGAGCATGGACTGAATTGTTTAGCAATACCAAGGAGCACTGAGCGCCAGTGCTTGATTTGAAGTCATTTTGTGCTGACGGACTCTTTTTAAACTACACTCCTCCTCCACATTGAAATTGTAGTACCAAGAAGGAAAAGCCATGGAATTATGGAAATCACAGGGTTAATAGACATGTTAATAATAAAATTATGAAAAAGTGGAACCAACAATTTCAAAACATCTCCATTTATCCAGTATTGAGCATGATTGCCACACAAGAGGTCACACACTTACACACCTTGGCATGGTGTCAATGAGGCTATGAATGGTTGAGGAATGTTCTGCCATGCTGAATACACTTGCACACGCAAATAGTCAAGATCCGCTGCTGGCAGCTCCCTTTGTAATTGTCAATCAATGATGTCCCAGATGTGCTTGATAGGAGTCAAGTATGGAGATGCTTCAGGCCATGGTAGCACATTTAGGCCACACAGGCTGCTCATTGTAATATGAGGAACATGCGGCCTGGGGTTGTTGTGTTGAAAAACAGCTCCTGGGACCCAGAAGAAATTACCATACTACTAGCTCCACAATTGATCCATTCCGTACTGCAAGTTGGACGTCGCTTATCAAACCTAAAGCATCAAACGAACAAAGCATCAAATGTCAAAGAGTCTACACAAAGCATCAGAAGACATTTGCACCGCAATGAGGTATGTCCAGTTATAGGTGTTACCGGCTTCAAGTCATCGCTCTGAAATACTATCAAGATGCAGAGCTAGATAGCAGTAGAGATTACTGGAATGTAGGTCAATCTTTCTCAGCTCTGAATTCTGCCTTTGTTTTGGAGGCAATAGTAGCCAGAGATTGGTCTGGATACCAAATGAGTTTTGAAGACGCCTTCACTAGCGAATATCACACTGGTCCTACTCCCAAGATTATGGTGTAGATTGGCATAATGTACAGTAGCCAGACCCCTCTAGTCTTCGTTTCAGGTACATGAAAAGCTCTACCATGCATTCATTAGTCATGGAACCAGTGGTACTGCTATTTCTCCAATATGTACCCGTAGCAGTTTTCTAAAACAAGGCCAGGTTGTATGTTGCGCGTGCTACTGTGAGCTGCCTGTGCGGCACTAATGTGTTTCCATGGCCTGCCGCGTCTATGGACTTGTCTTTCATTGAGCACATCTGGGACACAATTGGTCAGCAATTGCAATGGGAGCTTTATTTTTGGACCGAAGTGCATGTAGAACATTCCTAAGACGGCCATTAATAACCAGATTGATATCATGCCAAAGCATGAGAGGAGGGATTTCTGTGTGGTGCCCTCATACTTCATATTGAGTGAATTGCGAGGGTTTGAAACTTTTGTTTCCAGTTCTCCATCATTTGCATTTCACAATTTCCATAATTCCATTGCTTTTCCTTCTTGGTGTTTCTATATCAATGTTGAGAAGTGTTTGTTACTGAATTTCTTTCCTTTCATAATGACAGAAGCTCCTTGTTACATAAATTGTGCTCTTATAATGTAATTTTTGATTCAAATTATTATTATAGCACCATTTAATAAGCAGAGCAATATTTTTCTGTAGACAACAATTTTTTTATTTGAAAAATAGCCAAAGTAAAATATTGTGGCCAGTGGTTATAAATGAGAGAGTTTATTGGTTTCCATAATATAGTTGATAAATTGGTTACTTGTATGGGTTTTGCTGAGGTTACTTACAGTATATCATGTCTCTATGCCTTTTCTCTATATTTTATTCTGTTACCAATGCTGTCTCTTTTTCTATAAATCTGTTAATTTCTGGCCATGTCTCTCTCTTGTCATGCTGCTCTTTGGATTTTGAAGGTGGGGATGTTAGCAGAATGTATCCCCCCGTATTCGCTTATTCTGTACATAAACCAAATGCCTCAAACTCAATAGATTACTGTGGTGGCTATAGTTACCACTTAGCTGTGCCTGATGATACAAAACGTGCTATCAGCTTTAAGAATGGCTGGCAGATGAATCGACAGAATGCCGAGGTGTGGAGCAGTACAGAGGAAACAACGTCACCAAAAATTAAGTCTCGGAGTTGTGATGATTTGTTAACAGAGGATCATAATGACTTCTCTACAAACCAGGCCAAATCTGAAAGCATGGGATCCTTATTATGTGAAGACAAATTTAAGCAGAGTAGTCCCACGATGTGGGAAAACTCCTTCACGTCTGGCGGGTGGGCTCCAAACAAGTCCAGAGTTCGTCATAGGTCAGCACATGACACTCCAGGCTTCCTAAAGTTGTACAAAAAAATGCATCGCATCAACCGCGAGGACATAATGAGCTCTGAAGTAATCTGTTCTGTGAAATCTCGGATCATGCAGTATGAACAGGAACAGCAAAAAGGAATATTCACAGGTTGGAGAACAGAATCTGAAGAGGTACCAAGAGACATGGTCCCTACAAGAATATCAGAATTTGAACAGCTTATACAGAAATCCAAGTCCATGCCTAACCTCGGGGAAGAAATGCTGTCTGCAGTCAGTTTAGATATCTCTACCAGCACCTGCCCTAAACGTAGGTTTTCTATTGAATCTCTACTCGATGAAGAAGCTCAAGAAAGACATATATCTCAGGTACAGCAGAATGGGAAAGTGAAACCATTAGTTCCTGTCCATATTGAAGTTACGAGTGATCAGGTTCCAAAATCCCACGTGGAATTTTCGGATAGTGACCCCGAGGCGGTGGTTTCTGACGTGAGTGACTTCATACAAATAGAAGGATCTTCATTTTGCAGTGAGAGTGATTTCGACCACTATTCGTTTACATCTTCTGAAAGTTTTTACGGTTCTGGGCATCACCATCACCACCACCACCATCATCACCACCACCACCGGCACCTCATCAACTCTTGTAAAGGAAGGTGCCCAGCATCGTACACCCGCTTCACCACCATGTTGAAACATGAGAGGGCTAAGCAGGAGAAAAGTGAAACTTCAGGAAGGAAAGAAACCGATTCAGGCCTTTCTAAAATTGCTTTTCTTGTCAGTCCAGTGCCTTTTCGTAGGAAAAAAAGTTCCACGCCTAAAAGGCAGTCTGAAAAGAGCCGGAGTAAAGCATCTGTGTTTGAAGCTCTGGACTCTGCTCTTCAAGATATCTGTGACCAAATTAAAGCTGAGAAAAGGCGTGGGAGCTTGCCAGACAACAGCATCCTGCACAGACTTATTAGCGAGCTTCTACCTGATGTTCCTGAAAGAAATTCTTCTTTAAAAGCATTTCCTTTATCCACCCCTAACCCATCTTACTACCAGCTGCCTCAGGATGGTGCTATCCATTGCCCACCTTATCAGAATGATTGTGGAAGATTGCCCGTCAGTGCCTCTTACCAGAATGTGGATGCAACCAACAACAACTCCCAGGATAGCCCATATCCTTTCAAAGGTGCTCTGCTCTCATTTCCCTAAATTTCACAATGTATCCACCTCATTTCATTCATGCCAGTTTCTAAATTTGTGGAGACATTTGTGACGCAGAGATGTTGTAGGAAGATATGGATTGTTCAGACTCCTTCAGATTGTTACATTACAAATGTATTGGAAAAATACTCTGGTGAATCCTCCAACCGCTCTAATATTAGCATTTAGTCCAATATTATACCTTTCCTGCTTTCTCTTCATCTCTGTTTCAAAAAAATTTTCATACGCACCATCTATTTAGTTCTTTTGGCAAGTTTTACCTCTTTTATCAGTATATAAGCTTAGCAATCTTAAAGACTCTGCTTACATTTCCGATCTATTCTATTCAAACAAGACAGATCTAATTGTATCATGTAAAGTTATGGAAGCTGCAAATTCTCTGCAGCATTCTTGTGTCCCCTCCAGCAGGCTATAGGACGTACAATAAATTGCAGATACTGAAAGTTGACGTATCTAAATGACTATAGTTAGTCAACATAGTTGGTAGTTTGGAAATCCCCTATAGTCCAGCTTGCTATAAAGCTAAAGGGGTTGTCCACTACTCAAACAAGCCCTTCTGAATCCCTATGCTTTCCCCCCAGTAAAATAATAACACTTATACTCCCCTCCGGTACAGGCGTCGTTACAGCAGTGTTGGCACTGGCTCTCCCGAAGCTCGCGTAACTTTGTAATCCTCCTTCGGACAAGTCTAGACATCCTGAGGAAGTGACAGCTTCTCTCTAACCTTCTCCAGATGTCAATTACGTCCATAGGAGAGGAGAGTGAATCCAGCAGTGATTGACCGCAGGGATCACGTGACATAAAAATGTCACGCAAGCCCCAGGAGACACAGTTGGAACTGAGCCAGCACCGGAGGTGATAAGTGTTACTGTTTTACTTGGAAAACATGGGGATTCAGAAGCTTTTGTCTGAGCAGTGGTCAACCCCTTTAATGCTCCACATAAAGCAATGCCAAGAAAAAAAAATATGTTTATATTTAAAGGGATTATTCCATGAAAAATTAGACTTGTCAATGGATAGAACATGTAAAAATAAATCATTTTTGCAATTTAAATGTATTGAAAATACTTTGTATATTCTTGAGATAACATGGAGTCAGTGTGTAGTTGCTCCAGGTTTGTGTCTAATCGCCCATATCTGTGTCCACCTATTGTATCAAGCAGTGGTGGACACACTTGGACCATTCTTCTTTCCCGACACTATCTGCTTGTGATGCGGACATATATTTTACATATTTGTCTTCTCTTAGTCAAGGGAGAAGATCAATGTTCTTTGTATGTCAAGGGAGGCATCGAACAGGACACATGGCTGCACCACAACCAGGGATTAGTACACAGTGCCAAGATGGAGCTTTCCACACCATGCCATGAGAGGTCAATGCATGCCCACACTGCTGCTTAATGCACGAAGTCATCACAGATTATGCCGATCAGAGAAAATCTGTGGGGCGTTATCACTGACTCAAATTTACGTTTTCTTAAAACACGCAAAATATTTTTAGCCTTTAAATTCCGAATCATTTATGTCTACATGTTACATCCATTGAATAATTGTAATATGGTAATGGTACACATGTCAATCGTACATTTACTTCTGTCCAGTTCACGGTTTTTACACTTACAAGACATACAGTTCATATGGCCTTACTCAATAAGACTGCCATGCACTTTATAAATACACTGTGTTGGTGTTCGGTCATGGCTTGGAGCTCCTTCTGGTCACCTCCTACTGTTTGTTCTCGCCTTCAGTGATCCCTCACAAGGGGTAAACCAGACACTTTATAAAGAGGAGACCAGGAGGATGACCTTAATGCATGTGGCATAGGTGGGTCTGTCTGCTGACTCCTCTCTCTCAGATGGTAGGTACACATGGAATACACCAGAATAACCAAACGTTAGAAGAGGTTTTCCCAGTCGTAACAATTTGGGGGTTAATCAGTACTGTACCTACAACACGGTCAAATAAAGATTCTGCTAGCGTCTTCCAAGATTGTGAACTAGAAATGCACCAGAAAAGAACATCTTTATAAAAAGCAGTGTAAATTAAAATCTAAGGTCAGGTATTTTATCTAGTAAGTTTGTTTTGCATGCAGTTGTTCCATGCATGTGTATATAAGGCATGACGTCCCATAGATGATGCTCCCATCCGTGTCCATCTGTGTTTAACATCCACACTTTTGGTTGAGTTAATGTTTACAACAGATATGTGAGCAGAAAATAGCGCGTGATAGTATTGGAGCACACTGTGCCTGTTAGATGAAGCCGTCCTCACTGGGAAGGCTGCGGCGAAGTCACTGCACAGGAATGCATTGACCACCATGAGTGCCAAGATCAGCATACCTACTATGTAGTGGAAGGTCGGGGCGTGAGTCATCACTTAAAATAGACTGCACGGTTAGGATATGCAGCAAGTAGGAGATCTGTAAAGTTGTCATAGATAGCGAAGCGTCAGGAACCGTAAAACAACATAAATAAGAGCACATCTTAATAATATTCTGTTTTTATAGTGGATCAAGATTCTCCAAGAAATTATTCATCAGCCTTCACTGATGTGAGCAAGAGTTCTGCACGGAGGGCCGGAAGAGAGAAGGAGGTAACTTCCATTCTGTGCAATCCTGGACCTCAAGAGGGTTCTCACCCTAAGACCGTACTTTAGCTCCAAGTTCTATCAGTGGAAACAAATGATCGTACTCGGACCAATGTTCAAAGGGGCAGTGCCGAAGAGCGATTTTTTTTTTTTTTTTTTTTTTTTTTTTTTTTTTTCACTAACTGAATCTGTGTGGCAAAGAATCGCCACATGCCCTAGTTTCTTCCATAAATCTGATGATAATCGCCTATTCAAATCTATGGGTGCTCAAAAAATGTGGATCTCATATGGAGCCCCAGTATAAAATTTGATTTTTACAGATGCATTACAATTTTGTAAGATGGGAAACTGTAAATGGTCCTGTAATTGCTGCTACTGTAAAAAAAAAAAAAAAACACATTGCATATGGACAACACAGATGACGGTTGAGGAAAAAAAAAGTTTTCCGGATGAAGCTCTGAATGATTTTTTTTATACTCTCGTGTGAACCTACCCTAATAAAAAATCATTCAGAGATTAGTTCAGAAAACTCAGACAATTTACTATAATTTACAGGGCCATTTACAGTTTCCGATCTCACAATTTTGCAATTTTTCTGTAAAAAAAATTGATGTAATACTGTGTATCTGTATGGGATCCGATTTTCTTAGACTTTAATGGGTGAGTCTCATCCAATTTACAGTAGAAAAATGTATGCTGGAATTTTTTTGACAAACAGAATCCGTGAAAAAAATCTCTCACCCGCACTGCCACATTGAATAACATTGGTCTGTCTGTTTTTCCACGGACAGCACTTGGACCGAAAATACAGACGTGTGAACAAGCCCTGAATACGTTCTCCGTAAAAGAAATGTTACTGAATTGTGTGGGATTCTAGAAATACTGCCTTATAGGACATTAATAGACCTCACCTTGGCGCTTTTCACATGCTGCAATAGGCGCCAATCGACAATATGGAAAGTTGATCGACTCTTATTTAATAACTTATCTGTTGCAATTATCGGGAAGGTTCCATACAATCGTTTATTTGTGCCGCCATTCGTATGAAACCCTTTACATTACTGTCAGCAGCACATCCTCTTTGTACATGAAACATGAAACAATGCGCTGCCGATAATGTTTTTGCGATAAACCATAAATGAACGTGTTTTTGTTTGATCGCAAGGCAGGGTTACGCTGGGTAATTACCAGGAATAAAATTTATAGAAACATTCATTTGGGCAGTTTCCAAAGAGAACATGAGATGGCCATAGGCATGAGATATTTATCTGCAGATCATTGCTAGATCTAGTTTTAATCAGGAGAATGTGTTATGAGCCATACGTTTACCTTAAAAATCCACTTGATAGTTTTGGAGACAACACTTTTATGTTCATATGCAAATGTGGTGCTGAGAACATTGTGGGTGCGGCGGGAAGGTATTGCGACGTCCATAGTTCTACTCTTAGCTTCTTCTGATAGGGATTTCATGGCTTACAAAATCCAGTCCATTTCTACGTTTGTATATACTTTCTATACATGTAATAAAAACATACCTTCCATAATGGTCATCTGTCTTGACTTTTTCATGTCTAGCCCGCCAGAGCTGTGTATGACTTCAAGGCTCAGACACCAAAGTAAGTGCTTAGCTTATGATGGGATGATTGCTCATCCAGCACTTCGGATGGAGAAAGTCTTACTGTCCTCACGTGTATTTTATGCTTTTTATGAATATGATTTCATTTTTCAGAGAGCTGTCCTTTAAAAAAGGAGATACTGTGTACATCCTCAGGAAAATAGACAAGAACTGGTACGAGGGCGAACATCACGGACGAGTGGGAATATTGCCAATTTCTTACGTTGAGGTTTGTGGGACTCACAAGTACATTGTAGTTATTCTCCCAAATTGCAGAAAGTTGTTCACAGGCTTATGTGAATTTTCTTGTTTTATGTCAATCCCGGAATAATAAAAGGTTCTGACCATTGTGAAATTTTATATGCTTTTTGTTTCTAGTACTCGGTATCTGCTTGTCGGTGAATATAGGGTACAATCACTGCAGGCCTCTAGTTGGTGAGAACGACCTCTCGTCCGCTGAGTAGTTTTACTTTTGGGAGTATCACAACTATATTAAGCAACTTTTATCGGCACAAAAAGCATTTCAACCACTCTGTCAACTGAGCACAGAAATAAAGAAAGACAAGTGATTGAAATGTCCATGGGAATAGTGGATGCCTCTATAGTTATCACTATTTATGGCTACAAGTGGTTTGCTGAAGAAAAAAAAATAAGATTTAGTATTAATTTGAGAAACCAAGTTTCCATTCCAAACTATATCCCTTGCACCTACTCCACTTGATGTATTTAGTAACTTATCCTGGAGTCATCCAGAGTGTAACTTAAGCACATTGCCCAGCTGTTGTAGCTTGTCTAATTATCTCCAGATGACAACTGGAATAAATCCTGGTCAATATGAAGGAAGGATGATCATTTCAGTGTAGCTGGCAACATCTCTCTCCAAATTCTGAATGTGCATAGTATGGGGCCCCTACATATTTGTTTGTTGAAACATACAATCATTGCCGAAAGTATTGGCACCCTTGAAATTGCCCCAGAAAATTATTGCAATTATACATATTATGTTATACACCTGTTTATTTCCTTTGTGTGTATTGTAACAACATAAAAAAAAACAGAGAAAAATAGGTAAATAGGACATCATTACACACAAAACCCCAAAATGGGGAGGACAAAATTGTTTGTATGGTACCATCAACTTTAATATTTGGTTGCAAACCCTGCGGAATAAATACACGTAACTGCAATCTATCACTTCCTATAACCATCAACAAGCCATCTTACACCTCTCAGCTTCAATTTTCTTTTTTTGCAAACTGCTCCAGGTCTCACATATTTGAAGAGTGTCTTTTCCCAACAGCAATTTTAAGATCTCTCCACGGGTATTCAATGGAATTTAGATCTGGACTCATTGCTGGGCACTTCAGAACTCTCCAAAGTTTTGTTTCCATTTCTGGGTGTTGAAGTATGTTTGGGGTTATTGTCCTGTTGGAAGACCCATGACCTAGAATGTAAACACACCCAGCTTTCTGACACTGGACACTACATTGTGACCCAACATCGATTGGTAATCATTAGATTTCATGATATCTTGCACACAATCAAGGTACCCAGTGCCAGAGGCAGCAAAACAACCCCCAAACATCTTTGAACCTCCAACGTATTTGACTGTAGGTACTGTGTTCTTTTCTTCGTAGGCCTTTTTCTATTTTTGGTAAACGGTAGAATGATGTGTTTATCAAAAAAAACTCTATCTTGATCTAATATGTCCACAAGATGCTTTCCTTCTTTTTGGCCTACTCGGTACTCGCATACATTTTGACAAATTGCTGTCTAGCTTTTTAGGTCTGTGTCAGCAGTGGAGTCTTCCTGGGTCTCCTGCCATAGCATTTCATTTCATTCAAATGTTGATGGATAGTTCGCGCTGACACTGATGCACCCTGAGCCTGCAGGACAGATTGAAATTCTTTCAACTTGATTGGGGCTGCTTATACACCATCTGGACTATCCTGTGTTGCAACATTTCATCCATTTTTCTCTGCCTTCCACGTCCAATGAGATTAGCTACAGTGCCATGGGTTGTAAACTTCTTGATTATGTTGTGGTAAAAGGAACATCAAAACCTCTTGAGATGGACCGGTACCCTTGAGATTGTTGATATTTTTCAACAATTTTGGTTCTGAAGTCCTCAGACAGGCATACATGTTGCAACTCCTCCACATTATGTAGCAATGTCATGTCTCCCATCTTGGGCTCCTTCATGGTATATATGTCCTTCATCCAGGGCCCGTCCTAGTATATACGTTGTGTATGTATATACATATATATGAATATGTATGTGTGTATATAATACAGTATATATCCTTCATCCTGGTATATATGTTCCCCTTCCTGGTATATATATCCTCTTCCTTTTTATACCCCTTGGCTTGGGCCCAATCCTGGTACATATATATCCCCATCCTGGTATGAATGTTCACCATCCTGGTATATAGCTCACATCCTGATACATATGTCCCCCATTCTGCCACTGTTCTTTAATGCATAGAAAAAAAAATAAATGATTCTTCTCACCTTCCTGACTTCAGCATGCAAGCAATGGGAGTGCATGATGTCACTGCCATGCGCCCCCAGGCACATACACGCCGATGTCAGCTGCTGGCCTTTGATTGGCCTGCAACGTGCATTGCAGCGCACATCAGCACAGTGTATTGCAGTGGGTCTCTGCACCACAATACACTTCAGCTGAATGTGCGTCTGAGGATGGACATCCAGTTGAAGTTTGTGCTGGCATTGGTGGGGCCCTCACCATCACATGCCCGGTCAAGGTTATGACTTCTGTAACCATGATTGTTATGCCCATGTCAGTGCCTATGTGAATACTACTTAATGCCTACCTGAGAGCATGAATCCCTACAATGTTTTTAGAGCTTTTGTCTTTCACAATCTCAGTCCTTTTTATTTCTTTATACAGAAAATAAACCCTACTGAGAAATCACAGCCAGTACGACCCCCACCTCCTGCACAAATTCGAGAGATCGGAGAAGCAATAGCTAAATATAATTTTACTGCTGACACAAATGTGGAGCTAACACTGAGAAAGGTGAGTCCCTGATGGATAAGGCCTGTGATGCTGAAGGCTTTACTTTGTTCCACACAGTTGGGCTTGTTGGGTTCTTATTTTGAAACATTTTCTGGAAAATCTCACATTTTAATTGAAAAATAGCCCATCATATGATCTGTCCTATGGATCTGTGATAAATATGTCTTGTGGTGAAATGCATGTAAAACCATTTATTGTTTCTTAGTGTCTTATCTTCACACATGGTTACTGTTACAATCTTGTCTGCCAAAAATGCAAAAGTAATTAATAATCAAGTAATAAAAGTTATTATCAAACAGGTTGCTTGCAGGATGCTTGATGGCCAAAGCCGCACAAATTAAGCAGAAAAGTAAACACAGCTTGCTTGCTTGCATCTACAATGTAAATGCAAAAAGATGGAAATAAACTTTAAAACATTGTCTTACCCTGTAGCATTTTTAATCAGGATGTTTATAGGAAGCCTATAAAGGATAAAACAGTGGGCCTGAAGTCCCCAAAATGGGAGTTTATGGGTGCCAAGCTTGTGTTCTGTACAAAGGATTCATCAAGACTAAATGAAAGAGAGCCCCTGACTGATAATGCACAAGTGCGGCTACAAGTCAGTTCAGAAGGGCTATGGAAGCAGAATGTGGAAATATGGAACTGTAACTGATGAGCTATAGGGAAGGCTTTTAGTTCTCTGTCTCTAAAGCAGAGAAGTGACTTGACCAGGACATGTCTCACCAGTCCCGTCTGCCCATCAAAGGTTGTGAACTTTTTCTCCATTCAAGATTGCACCTAAAACTGATGAAAAAAGGCTTCTCATCAATACTAACTATTTTGACTTCCAGGGTGACAAGGTGACACTTCTAAAGAAGGTTGATCAAAACTGGTATGAAGGTAAAATTCCTGGAACCAGCAGACAAGGCATCTTCCCAGTGTCCTACGTGGAAATTGTAAGAAAGAGTCCGTCGAAGAGTCCAGGTGTATCTCCAGAAAGGTTACGTCACCACCACAATTATTCCACTGAGAGGATACATAACTCAAGTAGCACAGTAAGTCTTTCCTTCCAGAAATATTGCCATCCATATCCCTGAGCTCATTTCTTATTTCATGATGTGATAATCTTATGGCATCCAAACCATTATATGTGACCCATATACAGACGGTGACATCAGTGAGAACAGTTTTCTGGTTAATAGTTCAGTGTTGTGTATATTTAATTTGAGAATAAATGTAAAAGCCCTAGTGTTTTCTGCAGTATCTGATGACATTACCACTTGGAGAAAGTATACACATATGGAGAGTTTATTATTTAGTGGTGCCCAAAAGAGTGATGTTATGTGATTAATTATATCCTCTGCCCATTGAGAATGTGCAGGTAGTATATTAGAAAAGCAGCACCAGGGTGTGATATATTGGCTGTCAAATGTTGTTTTTTTTACTGGAATCTGTCAATAGAAACGACCCTCATAATCCATCTATATGGTCTTGTAGGAATCTGTCAATAGAAACGATCCCCATAATCCATCTATATGGTCTTGTCGGTCATAGGAACCTGAATAAAATGATACCTTGATATCTGTGATCTGATGAAATCCATGTTTTCTGAATATGTAAATGAGCTGTTAAGATCTATGGGCCGGACACTGATCTCCCTGAGGATCTGTCTCCAGTTCTTATTTGAAGTAAAATGGGGCATTACCAGTGAGAGACAGGAAATGACTGACATTCTGCTCTCCAGATCTCACTGCAGAGCTGTGTGTGATTAGAACTAACATAGTACAGCAGGGCAGAACTTTGGTGCAGAACTCTCCTTACAAAGTGCTGTCAGCTCTACTGTTGTGCCCCTCCCCTTACACTAGCTGCCGCTGAGATGGAAGCTGAAGAAATGTTAGTTATATTCACACTCAACTCTTCAGTGTAATCAGGAGAGCAGTCTTTACATGTCTCACACTGGTAATGTATCCTTTCATTTAAAATAAGCTCTGAAGGCAGATTCTTATGCAGATCAGTGTCTGGCCCATAGCCCTGAACAATTCATTTACATACTAAAGAAACGTGGATTGCTCTGGAACAAGACATTGGATCGCAGATATCAAAGTAGCATTTTATTTCTATGACCTGCTTGCCCATAGACTCCTTAGGTTTATCTTACCGATAGATTCCCTTTTAAGGAATAAAAGAAAAGCAAATAAAACATTTAGAGCAAATTTAACCCCTTTACTTCCAATGATGAGCATAGTATGTCATGAGCGGGTGTCAGTTCTCAAACCATGATGTGCTGTGTCAGTCATGACTTTGAACTGTCACTGTGTGTAAACACGCAATGACAGTTCAGTGGCAACAGTTGTCACTGACAGCTGAGAGCTATGAGAAGCCAGCATGGGTCCCCACACCCAAATTGCGGTGATGGGTCAGTTAATCTGACTGCCATCCCAAAGATCACAGTAAGGCCCGGCTCACATCTATCCGGCATACCGCACTGAGCGCTTACACCTGGGTTTCCTTGTAAATCTCTGAAATGCGTGATTTAGATGGAACCCCCAGTGAAAGATTCCTTATAATGAGGCAAATGGAGGCACTGTGGACGCCGTCTGACGTATGTTATGATTGTGTCTGTCTTTTTAGTTGTTCATAAAAACACGGCCGCCAAAATGGGGTCACTTTTGAGGGGTTTCCACTATTTAGTCACAACAGGGGCCCTCCAAACGTGACATGGCATCCACTTTCGATTCCAGCCAATTTTGTATTAAAAAAGTCAAACTTTGCTCCTTCCCTTCCAAGCCCTGCCGTGCACCCAAACAGTGGTTTTCCCCCACATATGGGATATCCGCATACTCAGGAGAGATTGCACAACAAATTTTGGGGTTAAATGACCATATTATATGATGCCGCGCTTAGGGGTAAATGATCAGGGGTATCAATATAAAAGATGGACAGGTAGAACTAGTTACCTAATCCTATAGTGTTGTCTCCGATGTGGTGTGGCCCTTATAGATAAGTGTGATGTAGAGGATGTATAATGGTGAAGCTGGGTGGTGGTCTTTTTAAAAAAATGTGTACTACAGAGTATAAGTGAAAATGTAGTACACATTTTTAAAAAAAAGAACACCCAGCTTCACCATTATACATCCTCTACATTGCAGATATAGTTATCCTCTGGTTAGTGCCTCTCACCCTTATCTGTAAGGGCGACATCACATCTGAGAGACCGCTATAGGATTAGGTAACTAGTTCTACCTCTCCATCTTCTATGTTGCTACCCCAGATCATTTACCCCTAATTGTGGCATCATATACCATGGTCATTTAGTCTTTGGCTATTTACAGAATCGGCACATGTTCTGTTTGGATTACAGCAGCTAGAGGTCGGTTTTTGTCAGGTCGCTCATTGAGTGGCGAGCGCCAGTGTGATTCAATATTTCGTATCAAATATTGGGGTTCATTTTCTCCTGCTACCTTTGTGAAAATAAAAAAATTGTGGCCTATGTAACATTTTTATGGGAAAAAAAATGAAATGTTTATTTTTTCTTTCCACATTTCTTCAGTTCCTGTGAAGCATCTGAAGGGTTAACAAACTTCTTGAATGTGGTTTTAAACACATTGAGGGGTGCAGTTTTTAGAATGGTGTCACTTTTGGGTATTTTCTGTCATATAGACCCCTCAAAGTCACTTCAAATGGGATGTGTTCCCTAAAAAAAAAATGGTTTTGTAAATTTTGTTGGAAAAATGAGAAATCACTGGTCAACTTTTAACCCTTATAAGGTCCTAACAAAAAAAAACTGTTTAAAAAACTGTAATTATAAAGTAGACATGTGGAAATTGTCTCTTCAGAGAGGAAGAGGACTAGAACTCTAGTGCCACCTATTGGAAGTAGCAATCCTAACAGTCAATGACGACTCTTTAACGAGCCTTATCACATGACTTAGGATAATAGCCAAACCAGAATCGCAATTTGCAGACACTGTGTTTCGGGGTATTGCCCCTCGTCAGTGCAAAGTGGAGATCTGGTTTGGCTGATTGAGAGGCGTCTGACTGGGATCCAAGAAGTATCGTTTCTCCTTGTGGAGAGTGACATGATAAGCAGGTCGAGGTGAGGAGACTTAAAGCCGCAATGCTACTTCACTTCTTGGATTCCGGTCAGACGCCTCTCAATCAGCCAAACCAGATCTCCTTTTTGCACTGATGAGGGGTAGTACCCCGAAACACAGTGTCTGAAAATTGAGATTCTGGTTTGGCTATTATCCTAAGTCATGTGACAAGGCTCGTTAAAGAGTCGTCATTGACTGTTAGGACTGCTACTTCCAATAGGTGGCACTAGAGTTCTAGTCCTCTTCCTCTCTGAAGAGACAATTTGCATATTTCCCAGAGGAGCATTGCGGCTTTAAGTCTCCTCACCTCCACATGCCTATCATGTCACTCTTCACAAAGTAGACATGTGGGAAGCGCTATTAACTATTTTGTGTGACATAACTCTCTGAGTAAAGGGCATAAAAATTAAAAGTTTGAAAATAGTGAAATATTAAAATTGTTGCCAAATTCCTGATTTTTTTACAAGTGAATGTCATATTAATGAAATTTTACCACTATCATGAAGTACAATATGTCACTAAAATAAATCTCAGAATCAGCGGGATCCATTGAAGCGTTCCAGAGTTGTAGCCTCATAAATTGACACTGGTCAGATTTTAAAAAATGAGGCCCAGTCATTAACCTACAAAGTGGCTTGGTCCTTAATGGGTTAAGTAAAAAGGGCAAAATAGTTTTTGGCTAGGAAGCCACATATACATTAGATGGCTGTCTGCAAATACCTACCACTCATGGCCTCCCCATCTTCACACACATGCACAATCGGTTTGATGAATGTTTTCTGTAGGAAAAGGGGAGTAAGCCGCTGCCAGATATATTGGATGTGACTTATCATCCAGAGATCACAAATGTACAAAGTGGCTGAAACCCAATTTCTCGATTCTTATCTTACCCTTTATTTACGTTCATGTAGAGTCAGGAAGACTCTATATACATTAGATGGTTGGCTGACCCTGTCATAAATAGCGGGTTTGGCTCATAGAATGCTAGGGTTGGAAGGGACCTCCAGGGTCATCATGTCCGACCCCCTGCTCAATGCAGGAGTCACTAAACCATCTCCGACAGATGTCTGTCATGGCTCATATACATCTAATATGCATGGAGGCCTTAGTCTATCCTTTTAGTAAATTGTGATAATATCTGCAGACAACAAACCTGTGTTGTCCATTATCTTTCTTTTATATGTATATATTTTTACTAATATGTGTTTTGATTTGAAAAATAGTCACTTGTGATGACATCCTAAATGGAATCAGAGATTGGATGCCCCTTTTACGCACGACACAGTCAGGGTGCTTGTGTATGAAGCGGGATCAGGAAGTTAGTCAGCGCCATACTGCGCAAATGCCTGTGTGATATAGCCAGCATCTGCCATGGAAGAGTGACCAGAACTTGCTGCTATCCCTGCTGTTTAGCGATTTAAACTTTTCTTTCAATCACAGGCAGTGGCATTTAAATGCTGCTATCTCCGCTGCGCTCGTACTTTGACACCCATTGAACCTCTGCCCCCACAAAACAATCAGGGGTTTGCCAATGGACTACAATGTCAGCCAAAAGACAGCTGAGGCCCCCATCACTGCCATGTTGAGGCTCCCATAAAGCCTAGCCTTTAGCTGGGCTTTATAGGAAGATGTCAATTTAATTATTTACTGCAGTGTTCCCCAACTCCCGTCCTCAAGAGCCACCAACAGGTCATGTTTTCAGGATTTCCTTAGTATTGCCCATGTGATGAAATTATTGCCTGTCCAATACTAAGGAAATACTGAAAACTTGACCTGTTGGTGGCTCTTCAGGACCGTAGTTGGGGAACACTGATTTACTGCAATACTTCAGAATATAGTAAAAATATTAAAGAAAAAATCGTTTAAATCACCCTATTTCCAGTTCAAATGACACAAATAAAGAAAAAACATATTTGGTAAAAGTCCAATCTGTCAAAATATAAAATTTTTGGCATTATATATATAAAAAAAAAAAAATTAATGCCCTTCAATGTGCATTAAAAGTGACCTGGCACTAGTACTTTACTGTTATATGCCAGTATGGGGTAATCTGCTATATACACAAATTGCCATAGGCAAATAGAGATCTCTCATTAAAGACCCGAATGAAACGGAACATTTGTCAATAAACGGAAAACAAAATCTTTAAAAAAAAACATAGTGCTGTGGAGGGGTATTATTATTCAAGTGATTCCTGTAGGTAATTGTGTGAAGTGCTTGGAAACCACAAAAAATATTATAAGGCCTTAATATCAAATATGAGAACCAGAAAAAAACAAAAGACCTAAAACAATAGTTTTTAATAGTAATGATTAAAAACATAAGAAAAAAAAAACACATTAAAAATTGGCAGGGTACCTACTAGATGGGTCAAAAAAAAGGAGTTAGATGAATATGAAGCCGTCTGGCTATTTTTATGGTAAAAATCCCAAATATTGTATGTATTATTTTAATTAAGGAAGAAGGACTAGGGAAGATAGAGGTGCCTTGCCCTAATAAAGTCCTTTCCTAGCAGCGGAGATTGGTACCCTGGGATACGATATGGCGCCCCCACTCAGCGACAGCCGGCCCTCAAAGACCCTATAAAGGTGTCCCAAAAAGCCACCACTATTAACACCAAAACTAAACACTACAAAAAACCAAAAACATGTAAAGGCATCATCGCCAGACATATAGTTAGAATAAGGTCATCTTCCCCAACATGTGGTGATCTAGAAGACTCGGGTAATTCAAGTAATTAGACAGACATGTAAGCAGATTATAAGCACCAATAGATCATCGTAGTGCACTTATCTTAAGGGATTTGATCTCCCATCCCAACGCGTTTCCCCCTTACGGTGGTCCCAAGGGGTTCATCAGGGGAATGCCTATGAAAGGCAATCGGGCAGCTGGAAAAAGAGAGAACGCTGCACGTGGTCCAAGAGTAATGGGCTCATACCATGTTGCGTCCGGCAGTAAATGCCGATGGCCCCGGTAGTGTCCCGGAAATTAAGATAAGTGCACTATTATGATCTATTGGTGCTTATAATCTGCTTACATGTCTGTCTAATTACTTGAATTACCCGAGTCTTCTAGATCACCACATGTTGGGGAAGATTACCTTATTCTAACTATATGTCTGGCGATGATGCCTTTACATTTCTACATAGTTTCATCTCATAGATGATCTTATGATTCCTATTGATAATTATCCTTGACATTTGTATATAGTCAAATTTAACATGTGAAATTTCATTATCTGCTCTATATTTTTTGTTATTTCTGGTGATGATGCCCACATAGGTTTGTCAATTCTGCCCAATTCAGTTATACATAAGGTTTATATTTATGCCTAAGTTCACTTTGCTATGTGTGAACATGCAAACCTAAGCTGAATGATTTATTCAATCTGGTGCCGATGCCCATATGATTGCGTCTGGCGACGATGCCGTTATTTGAATGTGTATGCATGTATTCACCCTCTGATGAGAGCATGCAAATCTAAGCTGAACAATTTACTAAATCTGGCATTCATGCCTATATGGTTTCTTTCTGGCAACCATTCCGCTATGTGTGTACCGATGCATGAGTGCACATTTTTTATGTGAGAACATGCAAACTGAAACTGAACAATCCATTTAATCTGGCGTTGATGCCCATATGTATTTTTTCTGGTGTTGATGCCGTTATGCGTTTATCTAAGTTGTTCCAGTATATGCAAACCAAAGCTGAACAATCTACTTAATCCTGGCGTTGATGCCCATATGACTTTTTCTGGCGATGATGCCCTGACACTACATTTATATCTGGCGGTGATGCCCTGATGCTCTTTTTGTACTTTATTATATTATGTACAGAATATCACACAGTATCATAGACTATCTATATCCGCCATTGCATCAGTCCTAAACTACTTTGCTCTATTTTGTAGATTTATGTGACCATAAGGAATCAATAGGAAATTTGTAATTAGCAGACAATTTATATCTTTTCTTGTTGATCTGTAATATTTACTCTCCTTCTATACACCACCACCAGTTATTATTATTAGGAGGTACTCAATTTAAATCTGTACTATAGAGTCTTCAATGGCTCATTGATATCTATATTAATTAACTATATACAGATCAACACGATTTTAGCAGCTTTACCACTTGTTTTTGTATTTTTGTAGTGTTTAGTTTTGGTGTTAATGGTGGTAGCTTTTTGGTAGGGACACCTTTATAGGGTCTTTGAGGGCCAGCTGTCGCTGAGTGGGGGCGCCATATCGTATCCCAGGGTACCAATCTCCGCTGCTAGGAAAGGACTTTATTAGGGCAAGGCACCTCTATCTTCCCTAGTCCTTCTTCCTTAATTAAAATAATACATACAATATTTGGGATTTTTACCATAAAAATAGCCAGACGGCTTCATATTCATCTAACTACTTTTTTTACCCATCTAGTAGGTATCCTGACAATTTTTAATGTGTTTTTTTTTTCTTATGTTTTTAATCTTTACTATTAAAAACTATTGTTTTAGGGCTTTTGTTTTTTTCTGGTTCTCATAATTGTGTAAAGTGCTTGTGCCTAACTGATCTAAACAGGAGTATATGCTCACTACACATGAAAGAGAGTATGAAGGGCACTAGTATTCCTCTGTATCACTTGTACACTCGAGTTGCCAACATCCACCAATGTACCATTTTATTAGTCTGACTCGTGCTGACTACTCGCATAAGGTGCTTAATCATTATTGCACACTATCCACAGTTCAGCATGTTGTCAGCCTTATATTGGGTTATGTCAGGACCAGGCCTAGCTCTCTGATACTGCTTCTTACAACAGTCTAACTGAACTCTCTTCCCATAGGAAAAGAACTTAAAAGTTAGTATCTGCATAATCGTAGTGACCTGGTGAATCATGTTTCCTGGTCGCTTTTAATGCACATTGAAGGGCGTAAAAACAAAAATTGAAAACCTGTGACAGAGTTGTGTTCATTTTACTGCATTTCATTTTTTCAATTTTCCAGTTCATTACATGGTAAAATGAATGGTGCCATTCAAAACTACAACTTGTCCCATAAAAACAAGCCCTCAAACGAGAAATAAAATGTTTCTGGTTTTTAAGAGAAGGGGAAAACAACTACACAAAAAAAAAAAAAATTTGGTTTGTGATGAAGGGTCCAATGTGGTCATGAAGTAGAGAAATTGGTAATTATTACAAACTTTATCCAAGGCACAACATATCAATATCACAATCTTTATCTTCCAGCACAACACATGCAGGCTCACACTTGACAGCCAGGTGGAGCTTTGGAACAAGTTTCCCCTCACATTCATAATAGTGAAAAGTAAAGCGTGCCATGTAGGTTAGAGGAAATGAGGCGAAGTGAAAGAAGATTCGGGAATTTTGGAGTGCAACATGGACAATTCTTGTTTCTCTAGGAGAAAAGCAGCTTTCACCGTTTTCTGACAGCAGCTTATTTTCCATACAAAAAAGCATATTCGTGAAGAACGCAGGAGGGATGGTCTTTGACTGAACAGCTATGTGGTGTGAATGGCCATCAGAGGAAGGTCCAGCTATCTATGTATGAAGTTCCCAAACTATTACTTTACTATTTGTGTTTTATGAATTGTAGGCAATTTCCAAATCTCTTCACAGTGATCACTGGAAGCAAGATGTAGGAAATATTTAAAGGCTTCTGCTTTTGAAGTCGTCCTTAAATTATTTATTATTATTATTATTATTTATTGTTATAGCGCCATTTATTCCATGGCGCTTTACATGTGAGAAGGGGTATACATAATAAAAACAAGTACAATAACCTTAAACAATACAAGTCATAACTGGTACAGGAGGAGAGAGGACTCTGCCCGCGAAGGCTCACAATCTACAAGGGATGGGTGAGAATACAGTAGGTGAGGATAGAGCTGGTGATGCACTGGTTTGGTCGATTGGTGGTTACTGCAGGTTGTAGACTTGTCGGAAGATGTGGGTCTTCAGGTTCTTTTTGAAGGTTTCGATGGTAGGCGAGAGTCTGATGTGTTGTGGTAGGGGGTTCCAGAGTAGGGGTGATACGCGAGAGAAATCTTGTATACGATTGTGGGAAGAGGAGATAAGAGGGGAGTAGAGAAGGAGATCTTGTGAGGATCGGAGGTTGCGTGTAGGTAAGTACCGGGCGACGAGGTCACAGATGTATGGAGGAGACAGGTTGTGGATGGCTTTGTATGTCATGGTTAGGGTTTTGTACTGGAGTCTCTGGGCAATGGGGAGCCAGTGAAGGGATTGACAGAGGGGAGAGGACGGGGAATAGCTGGGGGACAGGTGGATTAGTCGTGCAGCAGAGTTTAGAATAGATTGGAGGGGTGAGAGAGTGTTAGAGGGGAGGCCACAGAGCAGGAGGTTGCAGTAGTCAAGGCGAGAGATGATGAGGGCATGGACTATGGTTTTTGCAGATTCTTGGTTGAGGAATGAACAGATTCGTGAAATATTTTTGAGTTGAAGTCGGCAGGAAGTGGAAAGGGTTTGAATATGTGGTTTGAAGGAGAGATCAGCGTCAAGGATTACCCCGAGACAGCGAGCTTGTGGGACTGGGGAGAGTGCGCAGCCATTTACTGTAATGGATACGTTCGTTGGGGGGGGTCGCGTGAGATGGGGGAAAGATGATGAATTCTGTTTTGTCCATGATAAGCTTGAGAAATCTAGCGGAGAAGAAGGATGAAATAGTGGACCGACATTGAGGGATTCTGGTTAGTAGGGAGGTGATATCTGGTCAAGAGATGTAGATCTGTGTGTCATCAGCATAGAGGTGATACTAGAAGCCATGAGATTCTATGAGCTGTCCCAGGCCAAAGGTGTAAATGGAGAAGAGCAGGGGCCCAAGGACTGAACCTTTTGGGACTTCGACAGATAGGGGGCGAGGTGAGGAGGTGGTGTGTGAGTGGGAGACGCTGAATGTCCGGTCTGTTAGGTATGATGAGATCCAGGATAGGGCCAAGTCTGTGATGCCAAGGGATGAGAGGGTCTGTAATAATAGGGAATGGTCCACTGTGTCAAAGGCAGCCGACAGGTCGTGGAGGAGGAGGACAGAGTAGTGTCGCTTGCTCTTGGCGGTTAAGAGGTCATTGGTGACCTTAGTTAGGGCAGTTTCAGTGGAATGGTGTGAACAGAAGCCAGATTTTAAGCGGTCAAAGAGGGAGCAAGAAGAGAGATGGGAGGACAGTTCAAGGTAAATGTGTTGTTCCAGTAGTTTGGAGGCATAAGGGAGAAGTGATATAGGGCGATAGCTAGATACAGAGGATGGGTCAAGAGAGGGCTTTTTGAGGATAGGTGTGATGGAGGCATGTTTAAAGCTTGAGGGGAAAACACCAGTTGTTAGTGATGGGTTGAAGAGATGGGTTAAGGTTGGGATGAAGACTGTGGTGAGGTTTGGGATGAGGTGGGATGGGAGCGGGTCAAGTGCACAGGTGGTGAGATGCGATCTTGAGAGTAGAGTGGAGAGTTGATCTTCTGTAATGGTGGAGAAGTTATTGCAGTCATGGCCAAAAGAGTTGGCAGTCTTGATATTGTTCCAGAAAATGAAGTATTTCTCAGAAAATTATTGCAATTACATATGTTTTGTTATACACATGCTTATTTTCCTTGTGAGTATTGGAACAACACACCAAAAAAAACAGAGAAAAAAAGGCAAACTCTGAAACAATTTAAAATGTTGTGTATGTGTGTGTGTGTATATACAGTGGGGCAAAAAAGTATTTAGTCAGTCAGCAATAGTGCAAGTTCCACCACTTAAAAAGATGAGAGGCGTCTGTAATTTACATCATAGGTAGACCTCAACTATGGGAGACAAGCTGAGAAAAAAAAATCCAGAAAATCACATTGTCTGTTTTTTTAACATTTTATTTGCATATTATGGTGGAAAATAAGTATTTGGTCAGAAACAAAATTTCATCTCAATACTTTGTAATATATCCTTTGTTGGCAATGACAGAGGTCAAACATTTTCTGTAAGTCTTCACAATGTTGCCACACACTGTTGTTGGTATGTTGGCCCATTCCTCCGTGCAGATCTCCTCTAGAGCAGTGATGTTTTTGGCTTTTCGCTTGGCAACACGGACTTTCAACTCCCTCCAAAGGTTTTCTTTAGGGTTGAGATCTGGAGACTGGCTAGGCCACTCCAGGACCTTGAAATGCTTCTTACGAAGCCACTCCTTCGTTGCCCTGGCGGTGTGCTTTGGATCATTGTCATGTTGAAAGACCCAGCCATGTTTCATCTTCAATGCCCTTACTGATGGAAGGAGGTTTGCACTCAAAATCTCACGATACATGGCCCCATTCATTCTTTCATGTACCCGGATCAGTCGTCCTGGCCCCTTTGCAGAGAAACAGCCCCAAAGCATGATGTTTCTACCACCATGCTTTACAGTAGGTATGGTGTTTGATGGATGCAACTCAGTATTCTTTTTCCTCCAAACACGACAAGTTGTGTTTCTACCAAACAGTTCCAGTTTGGTTTCATCAGACCATAGGACATTCTCCCAAAACTCCTCTGGATCATCCAAATGCTCTCTAGCAAACTTCAGACGGGCCCGGACATGTACTGGCTTAAGCAGTGGGACACGTCTGGCACTGCAGGATCTGAGTCCATGGTGGCGTAGTGTGTTACTTATGGTAGGCCTTGTTACATTGGTCCCAGCTCTCTGCAGTTCATTCACTAGGCCCCCCCGCGTGGTTCTGGGATTTTTGCTCACCGTTCTTGTGATCATTCTGACCCCACGCGGTGGGATTTTGCGTGAAGCCCCAGATCAAGGGAGATTATCAGTGGTCTTGTATGTCTTCCATTTTCTAATTATTGCTCACACTGTTGATTTCTTCACTCCAAGCTGGTTGGCTATTGCATATTCAGTCTTCCCAGCCTGGTGCAGGGCTACAATTTTGTTTCTGGTGTCCTTTGACAGCTCTTTGGTCTTCACCATAGTGGAGTTTGGAGTCAGACTGTTTGAGGGTGTGCACAGGTGTCTTTTTATACTGATAACAAGTTTAAACAGGTGCCATTACTACAGGTAATGAGTGGAGGAAAGAGGAGACTCTTAAAGAAGAAGTTACAGGTCTGTGAGAGCCAGAAATCTTGATTGCTTGTTCCTGACCAAATACTTATTTTCCACCATAATACGCAAAAAAAAGGATAAAAAAACAGACAATGTGATTTTCTGGATTTTTTTTTCTCAGTTTGTCTCCCATAGTTGAGGTCTACCTATGATGTAAATTACAGACGCCTCTCATCTTTTTCAGTGGTGGAACTTGCACTATTGCTGACTGACTAAATACTTTTTTGCCCCACTGTATGTATATGTATATGTATATATATATATATATATATATATATATATATAATATACATATATATATATATATATATATATATATATATATATATATACATATATATATACATATATATATATATATATATATATATATATATATATATATATATATATACATATGTATATATGACACACACAGACTATACTTGTATCAGGACCCTGCCAGTAGACGGTGTACAATACATTAAGTGCCTGGTGTCCTACCCCCCACCATGGCTGCTGTCGGTTCTAATACTGGTGACTGACATTAGGATGTCAAACTTCTAAAAATACATACTATACTCGATGATCTGTTACCAGTTTACAACTCTGCTTGTTTGTCAGTAGTGCAAGCAGAAGGCCTCTCTGTATGCCAGGAGCCTGACATTTGGGAAGAAGTCACAAATCTATATAATTTAGCATATAGAGATATATGTCTGATATCATGTGATGATTCCTGAACACATGGTGAACTAATTAAATGATAGAGCATCCCCAATGATATTTTTAAGATATTGTCCTGCTTGAAAAAGTTGTTTTGATGTATTTAAATGAAACATATCCTGTCAAAACATGCTATTAACCTGCAGTTATGGGGTTAATCTGCAGGTTAGTAGCATTCTAAAGCCGCTTGGCCGCCGTACTGAGAGCCCAGCTACTGGGAAGAAAGGAACTTTTCTTCTCCCGGCAGCCTCCGGCTTTCAGTCATCGAGGCGTGGCCAAACGCAGCTTCAGTCACTGCTCAATACGTAGTGAGGGGCAGCTATAACCACTCCCCTTAATTTCCTCCCAGTAACTGGGCTTTCAGTGCAGCGGCCACATGGCTTTGGAACGCTATCAACCTGCAGATTAACCCCGTATCTGCAGATTAATAGTGTTTTTTGGCATGACCGGTCCCCTTTAAAGTCCAAAATTGTCAGTCCTGATTGTCGGCAGCTCCTATGCTGTGGAGAATGTTCCCATGACAGCACTTTCAACAGTGCTCAGAGTTGTCCTGGACTGATGATATCTAGAAATTGAAACAACTTTCTTAATTAAAGTATATAAGTAACATTGATCCTTTTGTGTTTTACACGCAACATGAAACCCTTTGAATCCCTCTACAAATCCACAGTACATGTATGGGGGTATGTGCACACGAGATGTGTGGAGTGGGCTCAGGAGCTGAGGCCGCTCCATACACTGCAGTGTTATAAGTTGTGATATACAGAGCGGACTGTAACTGCTGCAGTCAGATAAGAGCAGCATCATCCAGGACGTTTGATGGGATGGTTTAAATATCTAAATGGCCCTTGACCGAAAAAAAGTTCTCGACCCCTGAGTGAACACCCTAAAGCAAATTTAACAAAAAAAGAGAATTGGGTTTTCTAAGAATAAGCAAAGTTCCCCATATAGCAATTTAAACCTAAGCCAATTTCCAATGCTCCTCATGTTTCTGTGTCAGGATTCAGATATTAGCAAATTATTGTTCACAATGACATGATGGAACAGTAACTAATCGTTTCTGCCTGTTCTGACGTTCTGGCCATAGTGACGTTACCCCATTGCTTCTGACTCTAAATACAAGTGTCGCAGGGACCAGAGCAATGGCTGCTGCAACGACCTCCTACAAAGACCCCAAATCTGCGCTCTCTAATGGATTGCTAAATGAGTGCACATGCTGTTCTGTGAATGAACTACAAGTATACATTATAGAAAACTGTGAAATTTTTCCTGTATACACATACTTTTGCTGTAATTCTCAGTGCATTGTTCCTGGTTGATTAGTGAGTGGAGTTGATGAAGTACTGAAATTATGATACGTACTAGGTACGTGCTTCATTACAGTAAGACATAGTCTGCAGTTTAGCATTTGTACAGAGGAATCCCATAACTCGCTCGTGAAAGTCACACTGCTGCTTTGACTAGGATGACACTGACTTCTCTCCATGTTTGACATTTAGAACCCGGTCTATCAGCAGATGCCATTACATTTTACAGATTGCTTTCTCTCACTCGTTTGGTTTCATGTGCTAATAGTGTTTGGCATGTGCACCTGCACAATTATATATTTTGTCACATCCTTTTAATTACTTTTCCTCTGTTTTTGATTACAGTATTTTAGTTTTCTTTTCTTTGATTCTTAACCTATTTTTTATTTCTAAAGTTGTCTTCATCTCAGAGACTCCATACTCCACCTGCTACTCTCAGAGCAGACTCATCCTCTTGTACAGACTCTAGTAAGGGGAACTTAGAAGTTGTGACCAGTGAATGGTTGTCACTGACTGTCGGCTTTTCACCTTCTACCACACCTATCACTACTCCATCACCTTTCCCTGACCACTTTCTTCCTGTTGTAGAGAAGCCTACCTCCTTGCCATTAACCATTTTACAGCCTGATCAGTTGTTCTCAGGAGATATAAGTTCCCGAATTAAAGACGGTCATTTTGTTCCTATTGCATCACCAGAGACCCTTTCAAGTTGTCATCATAATACCATACCTTCTCCATTTCCTGACACAACACTTTCCTCTCCTGTAATTCAGCAGCTTGAGGTCCCTTCTATGCCTGCCACTAATTCTGATAGTAGTCTGACGGAACAACAGAGAAAATACTTGGACCAGACAAATTCAAATGGACAAATAAGTATGAAACAAGCGACAGAAGCTTGTACAGATTATATTACTGTACCTGAGACTATTGGAAACGAACTGCCTGTGTCAGGGTGTGCACCAGCGCCATCCTCGCACATGAGCGCAACGTACGGTGATGAACAAGAAGAGGAGATCTGTCAAGAATTATTGTCCATAATCCAAGGCAGTCAACTGGCATGTCAAGAGTCAGAGTTTTCTAGATGTGAACCAAAAACAGAGCCAAGACTCTACATCGAAGAAGATGGTGAATGTGAAAACCTACAGAAACCAGTAGAAAGCATAGCGCAACCTATTGTATGTCATGAAGAGTATTCGACCGGTATCAATTCAGAGGTATTCAGTTGCTAAGATCAAGCTGCTGCATGCTGTCTTGTGCGTTTTCCCCAACAGTGTCCTGTTATATTATTTATTTTCAGTTTATTCCAAAGCGAAAAGTGAAAATGACTATAGTAAACCCAATAGTATATTTAACTGCACAGGTGACATCCATAGGGTAAAGGTAGTTAACTTGTAGGGTTTTCATTCGAGGCAGACAGGTAGATGTTTCAGGCCACAGTCAGGTCATCACCTACTGAATTACTTGAGTTCATCAAAAAGTATGCAATTTAAGAAATCCAACAATATGCATACTGAAATCGTATTCTGTGGGAAATAGTATCATTGAATTACAAGATAAAGAATCTAAAATAAAGGCTAAAATCCTTCCTGCTTTAGAGACCATGTCTATGCAAGAAAATGTAATTTATTTGTTCCTTACAATTTGGGCTAATATTTTATACCCGTCCTTATATTGCCTAGTTAGCACACTGTTAGGCCATTGGTCAGCACGTATGCGGTAAAACCAGAAAATACAGTTCCTGTTTAATAGCTGCAAACTGTGATGTCAAGTGCGGCTCCACATTTACCACAGCACGACCCATTAAACAGAGCCATGTTTGGGAAGAGGTGACCCTACAGGTGGATATTAGATGAGGGGCCTGTGACCGCACAATCTGTTTGTGTTGGTTTTGACAACATTGATATTCTGTCATGTTGGTGTAAATGTTCTTTTCATAAAGCTGCTATTTGTGGTGTCTTACTCAATTGCGTTATTTTTTCTTTTAGTTATAGTACAATCCATATAATGTGAGATCTCCACTCATTACGTCTTGTATGTTTTATCCCGATGCATGTAGTCAATTCTGGTGCTTGTTTTTCTTCACCACTCTTTTTTGGCAAACTTCTTATTCGGACCCTACATCCCTAAATGAGGTGATATGAGGACTAGGACACTAAATTAAGCTTATTGCTAGGAATACTCAGGATACTTCTATGCCTTGATTTTGAGATGTATTCTTTTCTAAATATTTAAGAACGCCTCCATTTCTTCTGGAAAGCAAAGGTTTCCCGCACATTCTCCTCCCCACATTTCTTCTAGTCTTCCTTTTCATGCCGAGTGCGTTTCTCCATCTTTACCTTGTCAATCCACTGTATCACACCCCTCTGCGCTAACGAAAATCACATCCAGGCAGCAGACACAGTCTCCTCGGTTAAAGGTAACAGAAAAAACCTGCATGTGCCTGTCACTTTTTTTTTTATAAGCACAGCTTACGGATTATTAATACTAAAAGGCAATGTTTGGTTTAAAGGTTGTGTGGCATTACTAATTCCTAATTAAAACAGATTCCAATGCAATTGTTATCCAATATTTATGCATGCTACAAGTGTCTTCTTGTGCTCTTTAATATATGCATGATATAGCTGCTATATTATTTAGGGTGAGAATGGGTTGTTCTAACCCTTAAATCGAAGAGTCCTGGGATCAGATGCTATCGGCAGAGAAATCTAGAGGCAGACAAATCCATTCTACTCAGAGGAGGGTCTTGGGCTGGGGTCCCATTTCTGACAACAAAAAAATTCCCTACTAAGGCTAAGTTCACACGTTGAGTTTTTGCTGCATTTTTTTCTGCTGGCAAAACATTCACTCTTGGCAGTAAGTTAGCTGCTTACAAAAAGCAGGTTTTGCTGCATTTTTTAGGATCTCAAAGTTCAGCTTTGCTTCCACCACAGAAGCATGAACACAGGGCACCAATGCAAGACATATGTGAAAAATCTATCAGTTTTTGTAAAAAGGGCAATTTGATCAAATTATTTAGTAGAAAAAGATTTTTGTCTTAAAAAAAATAGTGATTATTCTGGACAAAAAAATTCACGAGTTCATGAAAAAATACACAATTACAAATGTAACAGCGGGGTAAGGTGAATTGGTCGGGAATAGCTCACCTAAGGCATTGGCACAGTATTCAGTTTGTAGGACACTGTTTACTTTCGCACTTTGGTTGGCCCCTTGAGTTGATCAGATATTGTTCAATGTCACAATGTTTACAATGTCTCTCATTCTCAGGTGAGGTCAACGAGGCATAATGGATTAAACTTGGGAAAATCACAAAAATAAATGGGATTCCTATACTTCTGTACTTTTTTTTTTTTTTTCACCAAAAGCGCAGAAAAACCTGATACTTACTGTACATTTTTGCACTTACTCATTGCTTGGTGAAAAGTGACATGCTGCAGTTTAAAAAAAAAAGTTCAGCAGTTTTCCAATTTAGTCATGAAAAAAACCCAATGTGTGTATGAGATTTCTGATATCTCATAGCATTTGCTAGTACTGTAAACCACCGCTTTTAATTTGCATACATTTTCATTAAAAAATGCAGCAAATCGCAACATGTGAATGTAGCCTAAGACTATCTCTTAAAATGTACTTTAATTAGATGACAATCAGTTTTGTTGACAATATTAACTAGACTTGTACAAGAAAAATAAAGTTGATTGTCACATCCAAAAAATAGATAAATCTTCACATTTTATTCCATACTAGATGGTGGCCCGATTCTAACGCATCGGGTATTCTAGAATATGTATTTATGTATGTATATAGCAGCCACATAGTATATAGCACAGGCCACGTAGTATATAGGAGCCATGTAGTATATAGCAGACAAATACTACGTGGCCTGTGCTATATACTATGTGGCTGCTATATACATACATATTGTAGAATACCCGATGCGTTAATACAGGCCACGCAATATATAACAGTGGCCACGCAGTATATAACACAGCCACGTACTATATAACACAGCCCACGAAGTATATAGCAGCCATGCAGTATATAACACAGGCGACGTAGTATATAACACAGGCCACGCAGTATATAACACTGGCCATGTAATATATAGCACAGCCCACGCAGTATATAGCAGCCACGTAGTATATTACACAGCCCATGCAGTATATAGCAGCCATGTAGTATATAACACTGCCCACGCAGTATATAACAGTGGCCATGTAATATATAACACAGCCCACACAGTATATAGCACAGCCCACGGAGTATATCACACAGCCCACATAGTATATAACACTGCCTATGTAGTATATAGCAGCCACGCCGTATCTAACACAGCCCACTTAGTATACAGCAGTGTGGGCACCATATCCCTGGTAAAAAAATAATTAAAATAAAAAATAGTTATACACTCACCCCTCGGATCCACCGAAGCTCTGGCGATACACGCACAGCTGCTGCCATCTTCCGTTCCCAGGATGCATTGCGAAATTACCCAGATGACTTAGCGGTCTCGCGAGACCGCTAAGTCTTCTGGGTAATTTCGCAATGCATCGCCGGGAACGGAAGATGGTGGCCGGCGCGAGCGGCTCGGCGGACTACGGAGGGTGAGAATAGCAGTTTTTTTTGTTTTTTTATTATTTTTAACATTACATTTTTTTACTTTTGATGCCGCATAGGCAGCATCAATAGTAAAAAGTTGGGGACACACAGGGTTAATAGCAGCGGTTACGGAGTGCGGTACCCGCGGCCAGTTACCGCTGGCATTAACCCTGTGTGAGCGGTGACTGGTGGGGAGTATGCGGGCGCCGGGCACTGACTGCGGGGAGTAAGGAGCGGCCATTTTCTTCCAGACTGTGCCCGTCGCTGATTGGTCGTGGCTGTTTTGCCGCGACCAATCAGCGACTTGGATTTCCATGACAGACAGAGGCCGCGACCAATGAATATCCGTGACAGAAAGAAGGAAAGACAGAAGGACAGACAGAAAGACGGAAGTGACCCTTAGACAATTATATATATATATATATATATATATAGAAGTATCAAACAATTAAAATTCTGACAGTCAGCAGTATTTGAAACTGCGCCCATTGCATACAAAGGACAGATTTGGACATTCACTGCATGGTGAGCGATTTATTCTTTCCTTTTTTAAGTATTAAGTATACTTGGTTTAACATAAAGCAGTATTTAAGGTGACTTATAATACTTTTGTCTTCATAGAATACAACAGCATGTTTTCAATTATCAGTCTTCATGATAATCTGTAGTATAGCCCAAACATATTTCTCAGTTCTGTACAATTCAGAAGGTAAATGTACAAACATTACTAGGTAACATACTAAATATCAACTGGAACAAGTAAAATAAGGGTGATGCTCACAAGAGCTTACAATCTAAGGCCATGTTCCCACCTTCACTATTTGGTCAGTATTTTACATCAGTATTTGTAAGCCAAAACCAGGAGTGGGTGATAAATGCAGAAGTGGTGCATATGTTTCTATTATACTTTTCCTCTGATTGTTCCACGCCTGGTTTTCTCTTACAAATACTGATGTAAAATACTGAGCAAATACTGAAGGTGGGAATGTGGCCTAGTGGAGAGGTTAAAATCTACAAGTTGACCATATTCCTTGTTGGCCAAATCTGCCAGTTTTCTGCCTTTTTGGCAGGTCCTGTCAATCATCTAATGTACAGGGGTCCTCCCGACTCTCCCAATGTCAGATGATGTGCCACTAAACTCATTTCTTCTCCATACGTGGCAGTGGCTTACTCCATTCTCCCCATTCAATGCCTCATCCGATTGTGGGAGGTCAGTAGAGATGGCTGTTGGCTGAGCATTAATCTAATATATATGGCCAGCTATTCTTCCATTGCGCTCTGGAAACCATCAAACATTTGATGTTGATGAAATTGTTATGATGTGTTTTGGATCATCACTCTCGGCTGTTGCCGAATGTGCATCAGTAACTGTGAGTAAACCAGTCATCACACATTCAGTGAGGGACAGCTGTTTTGCCTTTCAGGAACATTTAATCTTAGGGGATGCAATGCAAAGTAAATCTGTTTTCATACAGCAAGGCCCTGTCGACACTGGTCTTAGGTTCCTTTCAGTAGGTTCTTTGTTGTGCTCTTCTTCTGTCCCTTGCTCCAAAAATTGGGTTAAATACCTTGTGAAAATCCATGAGCTCCCCTGATTCTGCTGCTCTTTTCTATTTTGTTTTATGTCCCTCCATTGCACAGATATTCACATTTGTTTCTTTTAGAGTGCATTATGTGAAATCTCTGCTTTGCAGTCCATCTGGGTGTTTCTTCAGAGTATTCTCTGGGAGCATGTGCTTTCAGCCCTCCCTGCCAGATGCTGCCAGTCATAGCTCAGTAGTTCCAAGACAGTCAGATTAGCTGCCGAGTTATGATTGGAGAGGAAAGGACGAAGACTCTGAAGAAACACCCAGTTCTTTACAAGCCGAGATTTCACATACTGCGCTCCAAAAGCAACAAATGTGAATATTATAGCAATGGAGTAATGAAGGACAAAAGAGAAAAGATCAGCAATCAGGGGATCTCAGGGATTTTTCAAAGTATTTAACTCAATTTGGTGAGCTAGTGACAGTTTCTCTATTAATGAGAGAGTGGTTATGGGTCACCGAAAGCTGAAAATCATGAAATGAGATGATCAATACTGTTGAGGTTTCTCCTGAGTTTTGCCCCATACTGTGCAACTGTAAGCCCAACTCCCAGAAAACACAGCCGTCTGGAGGAAGAAAATCTGCCATTAAGTTTGGGTGTTAATGTAAATCAAAAATATTTAGAATTGAGAGTCCTCAGTGGTTGATACCTTTTAATGGCTAACTGAAAAGATGGTAACAAATTGCAAGCTTTCGAGACTACACAGGTCTCTTCATCAGGCAAAGATCTTTGCCTGATGAAGAGACCTGTGTAGTCTCGAAAGCTTGCAATTTGTTACCATCTTTTCAGTTAGCCATTAAAAGGTATCAACCACTGAGGACTCTCAATTCTAAATATTTTTCTATCCACTGGCTAACACGGTACCAAGATATATTTCTTTCCTGTAATGTAAATCAAAACATTGGGTACCTCAAAATTAAGATAAAAAAGACCAACATTTGTGTTAAGTTTTCCTTAGAAGTAAAACCAAATTATCACCTGCTGTTACATTCTTGAAAAAAGTCACATTGCAGATATTTCTGTCCAGCAGGTTTAATTACTCGCAGAGATTTTCCATTAAAGTGCAATAAAATAGTCTATTAAACATAGTGACTTAACAACAAAAGCCTGCAGTTCAATTACTAAGCATTAGGGTTACTAAATAAAGAAACTAGAGACACAATGATTCCAACAATGAGCTCTGAACTTATTACATTGTCCTGGTACAAGACCAACACATCAAATAGAAGACAGGTGGCTTTATAATTGGTTTATTGTGCTGAGCAGAGGTAAGGGTGCAGGACTGTGCAAAGACTACAGCCTGGAACCCTCCTCCTTCCATCCGAATTACCCAACATGACAGATGTGTGAGATCAGTAGGAAATTAGCGTTCTACATGAATTGTCCTCCATACTGCCTTGCAGCGATGTCTTATACAGAATATAATTAAGAAGTGTGAACTTGGCTTATATTACCACTTTGTACAGAAGTGCATACTTAGACTTGAGTGTAGTATTATGCTATTGGTCTGGGACATATACCAAGATGTCCTATTTTTATGTATTATGGCATATCCAACGAATCTATCCTGTCTGGTTAGATGGCCACCGGCCTCCACATCCGGGCAGGCAATGAATGTAGTGGTGGACAGCATGTGTGCTTTGTATTTACCCCTGTACTCAGCAGTTTCTGTCACTTCCATCTTCATTTATTCTTCTAGATGTGGTGACCAGGGGCCACATAACAGGGAAGAACAGGTGACATTGAGACCCTTCTTCTAGACCTAGGGGCAGATCTCATAGATGGGGACCGCATCCATCAGATATGTATGGCATATTCAGTTGATATGCCATGAATTTCTTTGGCTAAAATTAACCTTTAAATCCCTCTTACCATCCATATATAGGATAGATTTTTCTTAAGACCTTCAAACAAATGAATATAAGGCAAACCCTGCTGTCAGTGTGGAGGCATCTCAAATATATTACAATAATTCCCTGTGGAGCTAATTCCTACTGGCAAAAACATCCAGCCTGGCAAATGGCAATGTACCACAATTGTTTTATCCTTCATTCTCTATCACATGTATTACTGCAGCCCCTTTGGTTGTATGACAATAGCTGCCCTTTGTTCTCCAGACTGGCAGGTTTGAACCTATGTCAGAAAATAGAAAGACCGATCAGAGTAGATGCTTCGTAGAAGAAAGATATCGTTGCTGCCCTCATCAAATGAAACACATCTTTTTACTGTGGCATATACAGGATGGGGCAGAAAAAGTGAACAACACATAGCCAACGGCAGTTTCGCATAATCCATGACACTTCCTCAGGGCTTCAAGCTGTCGTTAACTTTGTAGTGAAAAGTACTGGATTTTTTTATAATGATGAGGCATGTAGTGAAATGATACTACAATTAAAAGTGTTTTTCCAAGATTTGATGAACTGGAGATTTCTGATAAGTGCGTGATTTGACTAAATAGCCTCTAAATTGGCTCAGATGTAATCATTTACATAATTCAACCAATTTCTTACATTGAAAACCATGATCACCATTCTTTTTCCGACCACCACCCTTGTCACTAACTGCCTCACACGTTTCAGCTTTATTCTGTAGTATTCTCTAACTGTGACTGACATGTCTTGAGCCTCAGGAGCCTCTTCCACATATAAATGTGCTAGTTCTGGTAACACGATGTCCTGTGAGTCATTCTCCAGTTAAATGTCAGAGCGTTTGGCTGCCTCACAAAATAACACAGTACTTTATGGGTATCAGCAGTAAAGGCACGCTGTCCCCTCTGCTGGTATCCCCCACTGCAGCAATAACAACTGACGGCCATGTATATACAAAGGCACACGAAATGTTCTAAGATTATACCAAGAATTTTAACCCCTGAAGAGCTTCTACTTACAGAATGAGAGCAGGTTCTGTGCTTGATTCCAGTACCGAGCACAGTCTAGTCCACTGTATATATCAGCTGTAGATCAGAATCACAAGCATGAAATGTGTATTCCAGCTAAGAAAATTACATTTAGATCCATCATCAATGCAAAAATATAGTAGTAATATATCGCTATGGAGTGTTAATGTGGCGCTAGGTTAGAAATCTGTGCGGAAAGCTGGCGATACTCCACATATACAAAGTGCAAGACTAAAACAGAGAGTCCATAGACAGTGGCTGGACCGGATCATGTGGCCTCTTGATGGATGACCAGCCGGTAGCCTTGTATTCACTAAAGCTGACCATCAGCTATCTCCCCGGGCTCCCCCATTTATTGAACAATCGTTTTTATTTAATGTGGGGTGAATAGAAAGCCATTACCAGAGAAGTTGTAGCCATGGCTTATCTCCTAGAGAACAAAAGTATCACGCGTTTAAATACTTACTGCCTAATTGTTATCTCCTATGTCCTATCAGGGAAGAGTCGGGACCTCATATACATTAGATGGGCAGTGCCAGCTAAATTTACTTTACTCTATAGCAAGGATACTTACTGTGGCTAGTTTTAGTAACTCCTAAAATGTATTCATACCAAAAACCAGACCCTTAAAATGAATCGGCCTCCAGACAAGAGCGCTAAAGCTACTCTAGACCAGAATACTGAAACTATTTAGACTCTAATAAAACGGCGCCTAAAACAATTAGGCCACTGATGTATTCTTAAAAACCAGGCAAAGCAAAACAAAAAAAAAGCATACAGTTAATATTCTATACTTCCAGGTTCCTTTTTACTTCCAAATGCCGCCACACACAAGGTTCCCATGTCGGTGAGATCAGGCCCTTGTATAGTAGGTTCTGTAGACCTCTATGATGGCAGGTCTGCAGGGTTTGGACAGCTGGTGACTCCAGTCTGGATTCAGGTCTGACTCTGTCAGTTGAATACCCCAGCTCTATGAGCGGCATCAGATTAAAATTATTGCTTGTAATTACGGTATATACACTGTGTTCCAAATAATTATGCCAATTGGATTTAAGTGTCCTTTAAGATTTAATTGTTTTGTTTTTCAAATAAACTCGTGGATGGTATTGTGTCTCAGGACTCAATGGATCACTGAAATCAATCTTAAACACATGTGATAATTATATATCCAAAATAATAGCCTATATTAAAGGCACTCCCAAATTAAAGCAAATATCCAAAGATAGAAAGAGAGCGGAAGCTTTGTGCCAATAAAAACACTGAATTTATTTATAATACATTAAAAATTCTAATAAAGTCCAATGACAATCAGTGGAGATACATAAGACAGAATATACTGTCTGCTAAGGAAAATACATACAAGACACCTATCAAAAAATCAAATGATCCCAAATACTTGCTGGTAAAGCCCAGTAGAGTTCAGAAAGGCATGAATGATAGTCAGTAATATATGCAAAAAAATCATAGATATATCGTAATAAAAATGCCTAAGATACATGAGCTGAATGAATCTGCCTGAAACGTTGCCACATGTCTAATGCCACATAGATGAAGGATACACAGAGTTAAATATGTAATCAAATATATGTTGGCAAACCTAACACATCAAATAAAGAGAGCCCTAGAGATCCAAAAGGCGGTAATACTCTATGTATTCATATGATGGCCACAAGGTGCATATAGTGCTAAAGTGCAAGGCATAGGGAGAGGTAAGGATATATTTACCTGAAAAAGCAGAGCAGTAAATGGACCCTGACGCGCGTTTCGCGGTTAAGCTTCGTCCAGGGGGATAGTCTCAAACAACAGTGGCCCTATGGGGGTTTATATAGCAGTAAAGAAGCAGTGGTGGCAGCGGTTTGTAATGGTGCTCACATCAACAACGCCGGTTCGGACGTCACTACCGCTAAGCGTCACAAGGAGCTCATCCACTCCCCTACCCGACGCGTCAGAGCAGGGGGGCGGAGAGAGCCACAGGAGAGACGCGTCGCCGCAGCAACCCGATACCAGGAGTATCAGCGCCATTACAAACCGCTGCCACCACTGCTTCTTTACTGCTATATAAACCCCCATAGGGCCACTGTTGTTTGAGACTATCCCCCTGGACGAAGCTTAACCGCGAAACGCGCGTCAGGGTCCATTTACTTCTCTGCTTTTTCAGGTAAATATATCCTTACCTCTCCCTATGCCTTGCACTTTAGCACTATTTGCACCTTGTGGCCATCATATGAATACATAGAGTATTACCGCCTTTTGGATCTCTAGGGCTCTCTTTATTTGATGTGTTAGGTTTGCCAACATATATTTGATTACATATTTAACCCTGTGTATCCTTCATCTATGTGGCATTAGACATGTGGCTACGTTTCAGGCAGATTCATTCAGCTCATGTATCTTAGGCATTTTTTATTACGATATATCTATGATTTTTTTGCATATATTACTGACTATCATTCATGCCTTTCTGAACTCTACTGGGCTTTACCAGCAACTATTTGGGATCATTTGATTTTTTGATAGGTGTCTTGTATGTATTTTTCCCTTCACCATGACAGCGCCGCACGTGAGAGATGGCATCCACCCCCAGGAACAGGAAACCTGTAGCAGAGATATAAGAATGGGGCGGCCCCTCTCTCCTCAGTTTGGTTTCCTGTTCCTGCAGGTGGACGCCTGTTGCAGAGCTCCTACCTCCGGAGGGATCTCCCTCTGATGATTCCGGTTCGGAGGCCAAGGTCCGCGGGGGGGGCCAGCCGTAGTCGGCGGCATCGCGTGCGGTGCTGTCCGGTGTCGGGCTGCTGGGTCCGCACCATCCCTTTCCCTCGCTGGACTCCCCGGCGACCGCTCTGTGCAGGAGGCCGGTCCGGGGATATGGGGGCGTGTCCTTCACTGACGCTGGCGCCGAAGTGGAGGATGACGACTTCCGGTCGCAGGAAGTGACGTCACACGCCGAGGGAGCCGGTGTGCTGGACACTTCCGGGCGGAAGCTGATCCAGTGGCGCGCACACCGCTCCTCTATATAATAGAGCAACAGAAAGGAGTCGCTGGTCCTGCTCTTCAGACGGAGATGACCGAACCAGCGGTAGATCCGGAGCTGCTGATGCCTGCGCCCAGAATGTCGGAAGACACTCAAGCTGCAGCGGTATCCAGGGTCCTGGAGGGGTGAGTGCCTTTGTAAGGCAAGCTACACACACACTGATACCCTGTGCACTATGTTTTATAGGAAGGGAAAGCCACCTCCAAGCAAAAGAATAGGGTCTGTCCACTATGTAAAGAAAAACTCCCTAGGCTATACAGCAAAAAGATCTGCCAGCCCTGTATCGACAGAACAGTTGCGGAGGAATCTTCTTCCCTATTACTAAACATTAAAACAATCATACGGGAGGAAGTTAAATCTACAGTTAAAGAACAGTTGAAACATCACACAAAAGAGACCCCCCCCTCCCCCAACAAGTGAGCAAGGGTCGGACATAGATTCAGGGGATGAGCCGGGAGCCTTAACCCCCTCTGATGCCTCAGATTTAGACTCCTCAGATGAGGAATATGGCCACCCATGTTTTCAGTCGGAGGACATTGGGAAGCTGCTCAAACTTGTCAGAACGACTATGGGGGTAGAAACCCCTAGAGAACCACGGACAATCCAAGACACCATGTTTAGCAACTTGGAGGAGAAGAAGCGAAAGTTTTTCCCTTCCACGATAACATAATCAAATTAATAAAACGTGAGTGGAAAAAACCTAATAAAAAGATGTCTGTCCCTCAGGCATTAAAACGCAAGTACCCCTTTGATGAGGAAGTCTGTGAAAAGTGGGATAAGGCTCCTAAACTAGACGCAGCCATCGCTAGCACCTCTAAAGGGGTTGCGTTACCATTTGAAGACATGGGAGCCCTAAGGGACCCCCTCGACAAAAAAGCAGATGCTTTTCTAAAGTCAGCTTGGGAAGCAGCGACATGGTCATTTAAACCCGGGGTTGCTGCCACTTGCACGGCATGTGCTATGGTCAAGTGGTTAGAGGAGTTAAGTGACCAAATCAAAAACAAATGCCCAAGAGAGAGGCTTCTGGAAGCATTACCCTCTCTACAAGGCGCCGCAAGATTCCTAGCAGACGCCTCGATAGATTCAGTTAGAAGTGCCGCACGTGTGTGTGCGTTATCCAATTCAGGAAGGAGAACATTATGGCTGAAAAATTGGACGGCTGACTTCCAATCAAAGGTCAAACTCTGTGGAGTACCCTGTGAAGGGCAATACCTGTTTGGCAAAGCTCTAGACGAGATCCTTGAGAAGGCGTCGGACAAAAAGAAGCGGTTTCCACCTCCTTCCTTTCCCAGGCGCCGATGGGATACCTCTCGTTCGTCCTTTCGTGGTGGATATAGAGGGACCCGCGGCCGATCAGATGATAGGTCTAGTCGAGGCAGACCCTGGAGAGAGCGAAAGGAAAGGGGATTCCTTTTCAACAAACCTCCCCCCAAGCCTGATCCCAAAAGTCAGTGACACCAGCATTCCGGTGGGGGGAAGACTCCGGCGGTTTGTCCATCATTGGGCAGCGCTGCCGGCTTCTCAATGGATAACAAATTTGTTGTCAGAGGGTCTGAGGTTCAAGTTCTCCAACCTCCCACCAAATCGTGTAAAAATGACCCAGGTGGGGGGAAAAAATCAGGCCATATTAGAAAGAGAAATTTATCTCCTCATGCAAAAAGAAGTGGTAGTAGAAGTACCCCATGAAGAGATAGGGAAAGGGTTCTACAGCACTTTATTTCTAACACCAAAACCAGACGGCTCGCTGAGAGTAATATTCAACCTAAAAGCCCTAAACCATTACATTCAAATAGACAAATTCAAGATGGAAACTTTAAAGACTGCAGTAAAAGTACTCGACCCAAACTGTTACATGGTGGTGATCGATCTTACAGACGCTTACTACCATGTGCCAATCGCTGTCCAACACCAACAATATCTAAGATTAGTGGTAAATCTGGGAAAAACCCCTGTCCATCTACAATATCAATGTCTTCCTTTTGGGGTAGCCATAGCGCCCCGTATATTCACAAAAGTTATTTCCGAAGTAGCATCTTTTGTCAGGAAAGAAGACATAATGTTGGTACCCTATTTGGACGATTTTTTGATAATAGCAAAAAACAAAGAAAGTTGCGAAAAGGCGGCCGCAAGAGTACTGGAGGTACTGACCAGTTTAGGATGGATGATAAACCTGAAAAAATCAAGGCTTGTCCCAACTCAAACTCAAGAATTCCTCGGAATCGTGCTCGATTCAGTCAAGCAGGAGTGTGTCCTCCCACAGAGGAAAGTTCAATCTATTCAGCAGAGAGTACAGTCATTCCAACTACAACAGACTATCTCTCTGAGGAATGCAATGTCACTCTTAGGAGTCCTAACGGCAACAATTCCAGCAACGCGATGGGCACAAAGCCACACACGAGAGTTACAATGGCAGATTCTAGCCGAACAAGAAAAAAATCCATACAATTTGAATTGGAAGATTCTTCTATCACCAAAGGTTCAAAACTCACTAGAGTGGTGGCTGAAAACAGAAAATCTAACCAACGCAGTGCCATGGTCAGTACTTGATCCAGTGGTCATTACTACCGATGCAAGTCCGTGGGGTTGGGGGGCACACTTAGGAGATCCGGTCCTACAGGGTCAATGGGGGAGCCCAATGACAACAGCGTCCTCCAATCTAAAAGAATTGTCTGCGGTAAGACTAGCACTTCTTCATATAGGAAAAAGGATTCTGGGAAGACATGTGGTGGTGTTGTCCGACAACAACACAACGATAGCTTATATAAACCGCCAAGGGGGCACAAGATCAACATCCCTTATGGCAGAGGCCAAAGAACTTTTTATATGGGCCGAAAACAACCTTCTTTCACTAACCGGAACATACTTGAAAGGATCAGAGAATCAAGTAGCCGACTACTTAAGCCGTCACACGTTACATCAGGGGGAGTGGTCCCTGAACCAGCGAGTATTTGGGAAAATATGTGCCAGCTGGGGCGTTCCAGACATAGACCTGTTCGCCACAAAACAAAATCGGAAGGTGAAGAGGTTCTATTCTCTGAACCCAAGAGAACACCCGGAGGGGGTAGACGCGTTCCTATATCGGTGGAACTTCCATCTAGCATACGCATTCCCCACAATACCATTAATCCCGACAGTCCTCAGGAAAATTCGGGAAGACAAAGCACGAGTAATCCTCATAGCTCCCTTTTGGCCGAAAAGAGCATGGTTCACGTGGCTCAGGCGCATGTCTATCTCGGACCCGTGGATCTTTCCGGATGCCCCGGATCTCCTGTACCAAGGGCCAGTTCAACATCCCCAAGTTCACAGGTTGCATCTCACCGCCTGGAACTTGAAAGGGGACTTCTGTTAGCAAAAGGATTCTCAAGCCCTTTGGTGACCACATTGCTCGCTAGCAGGAAAAAAGTCACCTCAGACAAATACCAGAAAATCTGGCAAAAATTCCTAGATTTCTCGGGGCGACAGTTGTCGAACTCTGGTCAACAGGTCCCGGTAAAGGAAATCCTTGAATTTCTCCAAAAAGGGTTGGAAAAAGGTCTGTCTACAAGCACCTTAAAGGTGCAAGTCTCTGCCCTTGGTGCCCTATTTGATCATAAACTGGCTGACCACCCTTGGGTCTATAGGTTCATTTGAGCCTCCTTTACTTCCAGACCCTCAAAATTAATACCTAAGGTAGCTCCCTGGGATTTAAATTTAGTTTTAAAGGCTCTAACCGTTTCCCCCTTTGAACCTCTTGATTCTATATCAATAAAATCCTTGACTCTAAAAACGGTTCTCCTAGTTGCCTTAACGTCTGCCCGCCGTACTTGTGAGTTACAAGCTATGTCGGTGAACCCTCCTTACACTACTTTCCATGATGACAAAGTAGTTATTAAAGCCGACCCTGCCTTTCTTCCGAAGGTCAATTCTAAATTTCATAGAGACCAGGAAATTATTCTGCCCTCTTTTTGTTCCCAACCAAAACCCCAGGGGGAAAAAACCTTCCATTGTCTCGATGTCAGACGCTGCCTCCTTCAATACTTAGAGGCCACAAAATCTTGGCGTCAGTCATCGGCCCTTTTTGTCACCTTTCAGGGGACAAACAGGAGAAAAAAGGCCTCAAAAGCAACTATTGCACGGTGGTTGCGTACAGCTATTTCACTTTCGTATTCTTTTTCTGGTCAAGTTCCCCCACAGGGTGTTACGGCTCACTCCACGCGTGCTATAGCCACTTCCTGGGCGGAAAGGGCAAACGCCTCGATAGAACAGATTTGTAAAGCGGCAGTATGGTCATCACCCTCTACCTTCTTCCGACATTATAGGTTAGACTTAGGTCAATCAGACTTGTCTTTTGGGAGAAAGGTGTTGTCTGCTGTCGTCCCACCCTAGGAATCTTCTATTTCTTCCTCTCACATGCGGCGCTGTCATGGTGAAGGGAAAAATGATAATTACTTACGGGTAATTTGATTTTCCAGAACCATGACAGCGCCGCATTAATTCCCACCCTATCTTGGTGATGGTTGTGTGATTCACAAAAAAAAAAAGAAAACTTATTGTATATAAGTAAATGTATATATGCAAAATATATGTGTAGACAAAAGCTAACGAAAGATTATACAAATGTAAATATGATACATAACTGTGTACTAACAAAGCGGTCATCTTCCATACTCTGGAAACAAACTGAGGAGAGAGGGGCCGCCCCATTCTTATATCTCTGCTACAGGTTTCCTGTTCCTGGGGGCGGATGCCATCTCTCACGTGCGGCGCTGTCATGGTTCTGGAAAATCAAATTACCCGTAAGTAATTATCATTTTCCTTAGCAGACAGTATATTCAGTCTTATGTATCTCCACTGATTGTCATTGGACTTTATTAGAATTTTTAATGTATTATAAATAAATTCAGTGTTTTTATTGGCACAAAGCTTCCGCTCTCTTTCTATCTTTGGATACATGTGATAATTAGTTTTCCTGGTGATTCAAATTAAAGGAAAACTACTTAAAAATGATGTTCCACATTATTAAGCAGGCCACAGATTTCAAGTAACATGGGAAAGAAAAAGGATATCTGCTCCCTAAAAGCATCAAATAGTGCAATGCCTTGGTCAAGGGATGAAAACATTAGATATTTCCCTAAAACTTAAGCGTGATCATCATGCTGTTAAGAGATTTGTGGCTGAATCTGAGCACAGACGTGTTCGTGCTGATAAAGGCATAATGAGGAAGGTTTCTGCCAGACAAATTCATGGGATTAAGAGAGCAGCTGTCAAAATACCATTACAAAGCAGCAAACAGTAATTTGAAGCTGCTGGTGCCTCTGGAGTCCCTCAAACCTCAAGGTGTTGGATCCTTCAAAGGCTTGCTGTGGTGCATAAACCTAATATTCAGCCACCCTTAAACAGTGTTCACAAGCAGAAATGGTTAAAGTGGGCCCAGACATACATGAACACTAATTTCCAAATAGTCTTGTTTACTGATGAGTGTCAAGCAACCCTGGATGGTCCAGATGGATGGAGTAGTGGATGGTTGGTGGATTGCCACCATGTCCCAACAAGGCTGCGACGTCAGCAAGAAGGTGGAGGAGTCACATTTTGGGCCAGAATCACGGGGAAACAGCTGGTAGGACGCTTTAAGGTTCCTAAAGGTGTGAAAATGACCTCTGCAAAGTATTTAGAGTTTCTGACTGACAACTTTCTTCCATCGTCTAAAAAGCAGAAACGTGCTTTCAGGAGCAAAATCATCTTTATGCATGACAATGCACCATCTCATGCTGAAAAGAATACCACTGAGTCATTGGCTGCTATGGGCATAAAAGGAGATAAACTCAGGGTGTGGCCACCATCTTCACCTGACCTCAACCGTACAGAGAACCTTTGGAGTATCATCAAGCAAAAGATCTATGAGGGTGGGAGGCAGCTCACGTCAAAACAGCGGCTATGGGAGGCTATTCTGACTTCATGCAAAGAAATACAAGCAGAAACTCTCCAAAAACTCACAAGTTCAATGGCTGCAAGAATTGTGAAGGTGATATCAAAGAAGGGCTCCTATGTTAACATGTAACTTGGCCTGTTAGGATGTTTTGGAGGTAAATAGCTTTTTTGTTCAGTGAATGTGACCTCCTAATGCTGCAAATTCCACAAATGAGCATTTTCAGTTCTTTAAAACATATCAAATGTTTAGAAATTCTACTGTGCCTAATAATTTGGAACAGTGCATTTTGAGTTTTTATTGATTTTGGAGATTATACTGTTATCATTGGAAGTTTCTTCAATAAAATTCAATGTATAATCTAAGGGGTGATGACTTTTATTAGACTGACTGTCATTTGCACTGACCATTTAGGAAAATCCGAGAAAAATATCATTTGCATAATAATTTGGAACACAGTGTAGTAATCAGCTCTTTAAACAAAAAGCAAAAATCGGTGCAGAAGCTTTTGCATAATAGTTGTTTGCCCTGCAAAAACTTCAAATATTAAAAAATATTTAAGTATGCACTTTTGCCACATAAATCTTTTATTATTTTATCATTTATATGAAATATTAACCAGGACTATCTAGTATTGTAGGATAAAATTATTTTTTCCATACTTAGCCTTGGAAAGCATTAATGTAAGAGCGTCACGAGGCTGTTCTGGGGCAGCTTCTTTACCGAAAGCAGAGAGACTTCAGAACTCAGAGTCATTCTGGGTCTAACTGAAATTAGAATATATAACACAACTTGTTTCCCATCATATTTTTGACCAGCCCCAACCCCGTCTTAATGATGCATGTTATTCTCGTCTGTCTTGCATTCTTCTATGTGTGCATTTTTTATCCTGCTGACTGTGACGCCTTTGAGTCTTGCTCCTTTCCATTACTTGTGTTTTCTACGTTGGTGGCTTGTTAACAGCTACGTGTGGCATTCTGCATGAGTTACGGTTAATCAAGATTAAAAATGGATTTGGTGAACTGAGAAACTGATTCCTGTCCTATGGTTTTGCAGACTGTTTATAAAAGTGACCTTGTAGTTGTTGGTAAGCCTCCTCGTAGTCCTGTGATGTCTAGAAAAGCCTGCAGTTCACCAGTGAAAAGCCCCAAAACCATCCAAAGGGTAGAATAATTTATATCACTTTGTCAACTTTATATTTTGAAGCTTTTTTTAAGGGGATCATCTAGGATTAAAAAGTAAAGAACAGCACCACACCTGTCCATGTCTGGTACTGCAGATCATCACTATTCAAGCAAATGGGACTGAGCTGCAATGCCAGACACGGTTCATTAGTAGCATTGTTCTCTTCTTTGGGTCACATACACACAGGACGGATTTCAACAAAAATCGGGGTAAAATCTGCACGTTTTATATCTTCATGCGTTTGTTGTGGAATTGCTGCAGTACAAAAAATGAAATCTGTCATGAATTTGACCCAAAGAATTGAGATGCTGAAAATGTTTGAGGTTTTAAGTATTTCATCTATTTAGCTGTACTGTATTTCACAACAAATGCTACATGTGCATTTATCCTTAGAGTTTACAAATCTCTAGCAGAGTCACTATCACCCCAAATACTGCAGTATAATGATCTGTTATACTATGTGTGAATGAGCTTGATTGTACATGTATGTCATCATGTGTGGTTTAATAGCTCAAAATATACATAAATGTGTTAATGTGTGTATTGTGTACTCATTGTGCTGCCTAGCTTTATTGCATTGAATTATTATACGTGTACAATTGTATTTTGTGTTTGTGATGCTTCATATAATACATTGCTGTATAATATCTCAAGCTTGTGTGTCTGTATGCTACTCCGTCTGTAAAAAAAAGAAAAAAAAAAGGAAAAAGATTGTTTTTCCAGAAACTCCTGCCGACCACATCATTATTCTACAGAATTCATTAGAAATATGAGTCCTATGGATTATCCTGACCAATGATAGATAAAAATGTTTCCAGCCATCTTAGAGTATTGTTAAGGTCCAACAGAATACACATTTACTACAACACTAAACATAGCATGTGTAATCTGCAATAATGGTGTCAATCTATAAAGTGCAGACCTATTCTAGATTGTGTATTTTACATTCTTATTTTACTAATGTGAAATCTGCTATGGCATTGACGGGAAGCGCCTTTCTTCTCTCATTAGTTTTATTATTTTAAATAATTTTTTATTTGGCATAATGTCCAAAAGTTCTTTAAAAATGTTTGGCTATGTACGTACACTCCGCTGCCTTGCCTTCCTGTGGTACAATCTGCTGCCATGTATCTCTGAAGCATGCGGTTGTGCCCTATTTTTCTGTGACACACTCTGATGCGCTGCTTTCCTAAGGAAAAGTTTGCTGTTTTACTTTCCTGAGGCATACTCTGCTGCCCAGCTTACTTATGAGAAACTTTGCTGCTATGGATAGTAGAGAGCGCCCTGAGGAGAGTGGGGCTAGCAGAGTGCGTCCCGAGAACAGTAGGGCAGCAGAGTGCGTCCCCAGGAGAGTGGGGCTAGCAGAGTGCGTCCCCAGGAGAGTGGGTCTAGCAGAGTGCATCCCGAGGAGAGTGGGGCAGTGGAGTGCGTCCCCAGGAGAGTGGGGCAGCAGAGTGCGTCCCAAGGAGAGTGAGGCAGCAGAGTGCGTCCCGAGGACAGTAGGGCAGCAGAGTGCGTCCCGAGGACAGTAGGGCAACAGAGTGCGTCCCCAGGAGAGTGGGGCTAGCAGAGTGCGTCCCCAGGAGAGTGGGTCTAGCAGAGTGCATCCCGAGGAGAGTGGGGCAGCGGAGTGCATCCCAAAGAGAGTGGGGCAGCAGAGTGCGTCCCAAAGAGAGTGGGGCAGCAGAGTGCGTCCCCAGGAGAGTGAGGCAGCAGAGTGCATCCTGAGGACAGTAGGGCAGCAGAGTGTGTCCCGAGGAGAGTGGGGCAGCAGAGTGCGTCCCAAGGACAGTAGGGCAGCAGAGTGCGTCCCGAGGACAGTAGGGCAGCAGAGTGCGTCCCGAGGACAGTAGGGCAGCAGAGTGCGTCCCGAGGACAGTGGGGCAGCAGAGTGCGTCCCGAGGACTGTAGGGTAGCAGAGTGCGTCCCGAGGACTGTAGGGCAGCAGAGTGCGTCCCGAGGACTGTAGGGCAGCAGAGTGCGTCCCGAGGACTGTAGGGCAGCAGAGTGCGTCCCGAGGACTGTAGGGCAGCAGAGTGCGTCCCGAGGACTGTAGGGCAGCAGAGTGCGTCCCGAGGACTGTAGGGCAGCAGAGTGCGTCCCGAGGACAGTAGGGCAGCAGAGTGCGTCCCGAGGAGAGTAGTGCAGCAGAGTGCGTCCCGAGGAGAGTGGGGCAGCGGAGTGCGCCCCGAGGAGTGTGGGGCAGCGGAGTATGCCCTAACAAAAGTGTATCACTCTACAGCCCTACTTCAGTGCACATTCCAATGCCCTAGATTTGAGACACACTATCAGGACCGACTTTCCTTCGGGCACACTCAGCTGCCCAACTTTCCAGAGGCAAAATATATTGCATTATTTTCCTGAATCTGCATTTACACAACCCAATTGGTTACATACATGCTGATCTGACATCAATCAGTAGCCTGTTTGCACAGGCTGCCCACACTTCCATGCATACAGTATGATTGTCAACACAATCATTCTGTACCATTAGAGTCACATTATTCTTAGCAGTAAATGTCTTATTTAGGACAATGTGCTGCCAAGAATGTGGATTCTCAGGCAATCCTAAAAATCATTTCACCCAATGAATGAGCATTTTGCTCGTTCTTCAGGTGATTGGCAGCCTGTTTAGACAGGCCAATTAGCAGGAACAAAGCCTAAAGTTTTGAAAATCCATGACTGAGTTCTCTGAATAAAACTGAAAATGTCAGTGGCGTAGAGGGGACATTTTCGTGCGTAGATCTGGTACAACTCAATGTAACCAACTCAAGGACCCCGGGTACAGCAGTCATTCCACAGATGCTTGCAGGGAATTAAGCCTGTATATATAGCACAAAAAGTGAGCACCTGTGAAATAGCTCCCTCATTTTTTTTCTTGTGAAACATTGTTTAAACATATTACAAGAGGCGCCGTCCTATTTATTCTTTCTCCTCTCACTACAGTCTACTTCCCTAAGACACAGTCTGCTTGCTGCCATATTATCACCCACACTGCAATGCCCTCCCTCCGAGGAATATTTCTTCATACACAACCGGCTTTGTTACACATTGTTTAATGCGTAACCTTTGCTTTAATTTTATTTTCATACATCAATAGTAGACCTGAAAATAACAAACTTTGTAATATATCTCATCACAGGAATCGGCTTCTTTCTCTGCCAGGACTGATCAGTCATTCTCAAAAGTCCAAATTCACAACTAAAATGTGTGTTCAGTGAATACAGATTGTTACATTACTTAGCTAGGAGACGACAGTTGGTGATTGTAAAGTTCTATGGAGAACGCCACCTCCTCCTTTTGCCATAGAATGTTAAAAGCACCAACTGTCATTTCCCATCTCTGTAGTGGGAAAATTTGTCTAAACTGAATATAGATTTTACAGATTTTACCCATGAGTAGTGCGTTAAAGATCCATCCAGGAGGTGAAAGAAGCCGATTTCTCTGGTAAGATATATTACAAAGTTGCATAATATTGTGTGTACTATTGATTAATGAAAGTAAAGCTACAGTTACAGTAAGCATAGGAAAGGGCAGGCAGGGTTACGGAGAGAGAGAGTACCCAAGGACCATGTGAGGTCCCTGCGACATCAGTTGTCCATCTCTGATTTGAGGACATGTATCTCACTTCCATGAAGGTGCCCTTCAGAATGTTCTTGCATCTTTAAACTGGTGGTCTCCCCACTCAGGATGCCTTGTCCTTTCATGAGATATTTTCCACTGTCCCATAAACCCTACGTGTAATAGGTCCCTGCACTTTTTGCAATCCCATTTCACATTGTCTAGTGCGGCATGTCAGTATTCAGAAAGGATGAAGTAGTGTAAAGTTCCGTGTAGCATGTCGCTTGGCTTACATATGCTTAATTGTTGTGTTACGGTCTTGGGAACATGATATTGGGGGTCACCATCTCTGGGGAAGCTAATATGCTTATGGTTGACTACATGTTTGAATAATACATGTGGTTTATGTACATGTGAATCTTTAGATGTTTGCCTGGACTTTCATTAACTGCTACGTGGTCAATGTTCCTTTTGCTGCCATGTTTGTGAATCATGTACGGTACTTTGTGTATTTTCCTCTACTATACACTGTTGTACTGCCCTATAAAATGAAAGGTGACTGGAATAGGATGGCTCTTCCCATAGCTAGCCTGCCTGAAGAGCATAGCTATAAAACTGAAGAAAACAACCAGATCACAGAATGCTTTCACATACAGATTTAGAGACGCTATATATTACAAACAGTGGCAGAGTCCTATGTATGGCCAAAAATATGTTGCTTTGCTTTTCTTACATAAAAGCACTGAGCTTTTCAGTAGGATCCATAGTACGACCAGGGTTTGTCTATAGAAATTACATGGCAGTGTAAGTGAATGTATGCTCCTGTTTACAATGGGTTTGTCCGCAACACAAACCACGGTAAATAATTAGGATGGGTGTCTACATACTATACATAGTGTATTACAGCCTCACATTTATAAGCTGTGTCTTTGGGGCTTATTACTGGGGCCCTGGTGTGTAAAAAGGATATAGTCCTAAATAAAAGTATGTAAAACACAAAGCTTTGCATAGCAGTAATTTGTGCTTAGCAGTGTCTTGTAAGCCGACATGTTCCCTGTACAAGTATTATCAGTCTGTCTGCATTATGTCTTTGTGTTCTGCAATGAGCCATGGTGAAGAATTAGGTTGTCCAAGATCTATCTAAAATATTTTTTAATAATCATGAGTGTTATTTTCCCTAACAGCGAGCTGTATTCACTCACGACAATATCCAGGCTATGGGGGAACCGTAAGTATTCTTTCAAATTTTTTTTTAATTCACCGTTTCACTAGTCCCGCACTCTATGCAATTAATCAGTTATGTAATGTGATGACATGGTGACCCCTGAGAATTACCGTACATTGACTTATGTTCTGAGAAAGGGATCACTATATCATTCAATAGAAGTTCTTGTATGATGCAATTGCATGGACTGCACCACTGAAGTTCTCAACAGGAAAAAGGCGCAGAAGCTCACAGATAATGTCGATAACGGCACAGTGCCTGTCGCACAGTTTTTTATCCAGGAGTTCAGCTTCCCTTACTGTGTGTAATCTATTAGATTAATTGCCACCACAGACAGAGATTATAATGGCTCGGACGTCTCAAACTAACAGCGGGATCTGGGGCCACTTAGAAAAATTCTTGTTGGAAAGCGGCTGCATTGATAAATTTAGGCTGGGGCTACACAGTGGACGATGGCCAGGACAGAGATTACATGGTCAAATTTCGCTCTGTTTTGTAATGTCTAGTGTACATGACAGCCCCTATATACAGTATGGTGGCTCCATAGCTCCTCTATATACAGTATGATGGCTGTCTAAAATCTATACAGTATGATTGCCACAGATTCCTATATACATTATAATAACCTCACAGCTCATCTATAGTAGTTTGATGGCCACAAAGCCCTCTCTATACAGTATGATGGCCATATTGTCTCTCCTATATACAATATGATTACCTCTGCAACTTCCGTATATAAAGTTTGATGTCCCACAGAACACTATATACAGTATGATGCCCCACCACTCCCTATATGCAGTAATATGGCCCCCACAGCCCCCCGATTTATTGCCTGACGGCCACAAAGCCAGACAGACAGCGCATACCTCCTACCTGTTGCTTGGATATCCTGTCCTGCTGGTAAAGGCAGTGCCAGGCGCGCTGAGATACACCATTCAGAAGACACAGACTTGCACAGCATGCGTGTACCTGACACACTTAGACACAGTGCTGGCCCGGCCGATAGCTGCCCCTCTACCAAATTGCCAAGTCCGCCCCTGACTACTAGAAGCAATAAATTGATTTGGGGGCCAAGTGTTTGAGACACATGCTCTAGCTGGTCATGTAAAGATGTGCTGATTTAACAAGGGATTCATAGTAGTGCATGGATTTAAAAATGGATGATGAGAGCTAGAAATCAAGATGGAGGCTGAGGGTGAAAAAAAAAAAAGTTGAAACACATGAAAGTAAGTACACGCTATACAAGAGAAGTGCACAGTGTCCTAGGCAATCAGATGGAGGGTGCAGTTTTAGAAGAAAAAACTACTGGAATGACTTCTTTAAATATCGCAATGTATCACATTATCCTATGGTTCTGTAGATAAGGACCACTAATAACTTGTGTCAGAAGAATGACAATTGACATATGGTATAAATCCTCATCATGGCAGACTAACATGTTATATCTTTACTGGCAGATACCAGTCCTTGTACAACTATACCCCACGGAATGAAGATGAGCTAGAATTACGGGAAGGTGATGTGATAGATGTCATGGAAAAATGTGATGATGGATGGTTTGTAGGTATGTCTTCTCTTGCCACATCTTTCTCGCATTATTTTGGAAAAAAAGCAAAAAAATATGCAAACAAAATCTGCAGTAAAACTACATTGTGCATGCGGGCTCTAATAAAAATATAAAAAAGGATATATTCAATATTGGGATCATTTACATTACTAAGTATTATTTTTTTTTTTTACACTAAAAGCCTTTGGACTCTCGCCGATCAGGAGGATAAAAGTTCCCTTTTCACAATCCAGAAAGAAAAAGATAATTCATTCAGCTCTTTCCATTGTAGTTAATGTGAAATGCTGAAGCAGTCAAGCGTTCCCCTTCTACAATAAACCGCACTGAATACAGCAGCACTCCTGCTTCTCCACTTCATCTCATTTACTCTTGTGTTATAGAGGATTTAAGACTCCCCATAAAATGTGTATACATATACAGTGGGGCAAAAAAGTATTTAGTCAGTCAGCAATAGTGCAAGTTCCACCACTTAAAAAGATGAGAGGCGTCTGTAATTTACATCATAGGTAGACCTCAACTATGGGAGACAAACTGAGAAAAAAAAATCCAGAAAATCACATTGTCTGTTTTTTTATCATTTTATTTACATATTATGGTGGAAAATAAGTATTTGGTCAGAAACAAACAATCAAGATTTCTGGCTCTCACAGACCTGTAACTTCTTCTTTAAGAGTCTCCTCTTTCCTCCACTCATTACCTGTAGTAATGGCACCTGTTTAAACTTGTTATCAGTATAAAAAGACACCTGTGCACACCTCAAACAGTCTGACTCCAAACTCCACTATGGTGAAGACCAAAGAGCTGTCAAAGGACACCAGAAACAAAATTGTAGCCCTGCACCAGGCTGGGAAGACTGAATCTGCAATAGCCAACCAGCTTGGAGTGAAGAAATCAACAGTGGGAGCAATAATTAGAAAATGGAAGACATACAAGACCACTGATAATCTCCCTCGATCTGGGGCTCCACGCAAAATCCCACCCCGTGGTGTCAGAATGAACACAAGAACGGTGAGCAAAAATCCCAGAACCACGCGGGGGGACCTAGTGAATGAACTGCAGAGAGCTGGGACCAATGTAACAAGGCCTACCATAAGTAACACACTACGCCACCATGGACTCAGATCCTGCAGTGCCAGACGTGTCCCACTGCTTAAGCCAGTACATGTCTGGGCCCGTCTGAAGTTTGCTAGAGAGCATTTGGATGATCCAGAGGAGTTTTGGGAGAATGTCCTATGGTCTGATGAAACCAAACTGGAACTGTTTGGTATAAACACAACTTGTCGTGTTTGGAGGAAAAAGAATTCTGATTTGCATCCATCAAACACCATACCTACTGTAAAGCATGGTGGTGGAAACATCATGCTTTGGGGCTGTTTCTCTGCAAAGGGGCCAGGACGACTGATCCGGGTACATGAAAGAATGAATGGGGCCATGTATCGTGAGATTTTGAGTGCAAACCTCCTTCCATCAGCAAGGGCATTGAAGATGAAACGTGGCTGGGTCTTTCAACATGACAATGATCCAAAGCACACCGCCAGGGCAACGAAGGAGTGGCTTCGTAAGAAGCATTTCAAGGTCCTGGAGTGGCCTAGCCAGTCTCCAGATCTCAACCCTATAGAAAACCTTTGGAGGGAGTTGAAAGTCTGTGTTGCCAAGCGAAAAGCCAAAAACATCACTGCTCTAGAGGAGATCTGCATGGTGGAATGGGCCAACATACCAACAACAGTGTGTGGCAACCTTGTGAAGACTTACAGAAAACGTTTGACCTCTGTCATTGCCAACAAAGGATATATTACAAAGTATTGAGATGAAATTTTGTTTCTGACCAAATACTTATTTTCCACCATAATATGCAAATAAAATGTTAAAAAAACAGACAATGTGATTTTCTGGATTTTTTTTTCTCAGTTTGTCTCCCATAGTTGAGGTCTACCTATGATGTAAATTACAGACGCCTCTCATCTTTTTAAGTGGTGGAACTTGCACTATTGCTGACTGACTAAATACTTTTTTGCCCCACTGTATGTAGATATACACACACACACACACATACTGTCATACCATATAAATAGTTATACAAATAGACGCCCAAACAGTAATGAGCTTAATCACTGTGAAGGGGATCCTAAGATACTTATAAGTGATAGTCCATCCATACATAAACAAATATAATCATCATAAAAAGTCATGATGGGCTCTTACAGTAGTATCTTATATCCATATAGGAATATTATATCCATATAAGACTAAAAGGACATCACATAAAGCATGATACCAAACACAGACATAAAAGACTTATTATACAGGTAAAGGTACCAGCAGAGCAGAAGGCCAGGGACCCACCACACCCGATACGTTTCGCTATTGAAAGCTTCATCCAGGGGCTTTTTTGGCCTGAATATATAGGATTGACGATATTTGATGTAATTGGAAAATACATGTTAACAACCACAAGACATGATTAGGCAGGTCTCTGACCAGATGGTTGAGGGACGCAGAGAAGGGCATCAAGGGCTGCAGAGGAGGGCATCAAGGGCCGCAGATTGTGCATCCGTGCTGTAAAACATCCTATTACTTTAACCCAGTGTAGCAAACATAGACTAGAAGGTGACACCAATGACATCAGATGTGTATCGCTTGTCTTTCTGAGGACATAGTAGTAAGCAGCATAAGTCTGGATGCATCACGTGATCATAAACGTCGTATTGTGGACTCTTCTGTTTCATGATTGACCCTGTAGGTGCTGTACATTACTACATTATGCACCTGGAGCACATATAATAAGCTGCTTGCACCAGAAATCGCACATAATTTGTGCAAAAAAAAAGTCTTGCATGCTTTGTGCCAGTTTATTATGTCTCTCAGACGCATTCTAGCCATATTTTCGAAGGTCCTGGAAACGGGACATGACCTATCAGAAAAGGATGCGAATAAAGGGCATGGGCTTGAAAATCAGGATCAGGATCCTATGCAGGAAAATTTTGACAATGGTGCTACTTTGTGGACCAAAGTAAGATAACTGACAAATGGAACACGCCAAGACTAGACAGTCTAAAGATGATCAATATTTATCAACCATCATAAAACACATTGAATAATCTGGCGCATTTTAAGACCGTCAAGTCTAAGTTTGCATTACCTAAAAGACCGCTTTAGTAAATCTGCACACTTAGTCTATCTTACTCATCTGCAACACTCCGATATCACAAAGCTTTTACTTACAAAAGTTAAACTTCGCCATACAAGTGAAGCAACTGACCCTGAACTCATTTTCCTCTCTATTTTCAGGGACTTCTAGAAGAACCAAGTTCTTTGGAACTTTCCCCGGAAATTACGTCAAAAGGCAGTGATTGCAGTTTGTTGTGCTGGATGCTCGACTTGTCACATGTATTGCTAGGAAGCACGCATCTTTATTTTTGACCTGAACCAATCCATATGTAGTCCTGCAGCCTGCCAACGTTGTCTAGCAGTATTAGAGCCTTCCCGGCCCAGTCTCATCACTACTGATGTTCTAGCACCAATTCACTCCTCATAAATCTGCAGGCTCATAGGACGCACTGCCTCTAATAAAAGGAGTTTTGGAAGTTTTAGTGCATCAGAAACACAGTGTAAGACACTCTGAGAACACGTTGGCCAAGATGTTAATCTGCCTAGATATCTGTTTATAGAAATGGATGATTGGGGGGAAAATAGCACTTCCATCACAGATGTATCACACAGCCTGATGTATAAAGAGGGAAATGGCGTCTGATGGCCCTGGCATTAAGTATGTATGGCTTTCTGGTATAAGAACACCGGTTTTCACACTCCATGAGATAAATGGCAGATGAAACATTAGGTCTTGCTACAGTCAAGTCTATGTGATAAGAATAAAACTAATGAGAATATACTTCTTTGTAGTTTGTCATTACCTGTCTATTACAGATTGAATGAGCTGATACTTTACAGTGATATTCCCATCTCGAAGATCCTATCCCAATATGTAGTAGGTGTAACAATAATATAATATTACCAAAAATATCCATTTAGAAATGTAGTTCTTCTGATTCACTGTCGCTTACCCCATGTGCAGGGCATTGAAGTAGCTTGTGTATCCATGGTTTCAACCACTTGTAACAAGACAATTAGGAAGTTAGTGGTTGTAACCATGGATACTCAAGTTGCTGCAATTCCCTGTACATCTGGTAAACAACAAAGCAAATCAGAAGAACTATACTACATTTCTAACTTGATGTATTTGCTAGTATTATTATTATTACTACACCTACTATCCATTGGGATAGGATCTCGGAGATGGAAATACCCCTTTAACTGGTGAAAGAAACTTTAAACCGAAAATAGAATAAAAAAAATCGAAGCAAATTCAAACCTAATTCCAGAGAAGTTACAGAAATACATATTACCTAAATGTAATGGGGCAATCTGAAATAACATTAGGTAACAAATACTGTTAGCCCTTATTTCTGCTGCCCATATTCTTGCTATCTGCAAACTACATCAGCAGATGCATGGATTTCTCCTACAGCCCATCTATACAGCAATGGAGAACATGGCGGGCTGTTGTCACACTATGTATATGAGCAGTTATCTGTGTATGTGCTTTCTTATCATGAATATTAGTTCTAAAAAAAAAAACACCTCTTGCAATGATAAGTTCTTCGAGTACCATATTCTGGTGTTTATTTCTGCTGTGTCAAGCCTCAGATTGTCTCACGTCTGAATAAAGAAATGGCATTTTGCTATCTTTTCTTTTAAAAAGTCATCGGCGGATCAGTTGTGCGATTTGCTTTTCTTCTACCGCATCGATGTTATCTGAGTACATGACAGACCTTTATATGTGTCTGAATTGTGCGAATATTAAAGGCGTCTGCCCCGTTAGCGACATATTCTGTGTTCGTGTCGCTTACCTGCTGCATCCCACATTGGCTCCCATACACATAAGACTAATGTCAGCTGAACCCTTCAATATCGGTAGGTTTGGCCAACAGTCTAATGTTTATGGTGTCGCCAGACTGATCATATGGGAAGATGTTGGTCGGACATGTCTGATTTCGGACTACCGGTAGAGATGTCCATTTTCAGCTTACTCATAGGAGCACTGGGACGAACAGGCGCTCCTATGTTTGAGATAACAATCGGCTGAAGCATCATTCTGCTGACAGCCATCTAATGTGTATGGCGGACTTTAGAGTTGTATTTTGAGAACAGCAGATAATGATGCTATATAAGAAGTGGGTACTCGCTGTATATACTCGGTCCCATTCTTCTGCCACTTATTCTTCCTCACCCCCGTGCCCATCCTGTGTGTACAATAGAATTTAGCAATGTCCATACTGACATCATGATGCACTGTGCTATTTTACATACAAGATTTGTGCACCGTTAACTGAATCCGCACGAGAAAAATAACGCTATTCAGCACTGCCCCATAGAATAACATTGGTCCGATAAAACATCATATGGCATTCATCCGATGTATACACAGGTGTGAGAGTCCTAAGACACCGGCAGTAAGTGGCAATAATGCAGTCAGTGCCTGATTTGTTGCCCATGGTTCGGGCAGCATGAATCCGCTGACAGGCTCCCTTTAAGAAGCTAATCAAAGAAGAATTCTCAACATATTTGAATTAATAAAATTCAAGTGATTTTCCAGGGTAGATGTTCATGAAGCAAAGGATAACTAAATACATATAGCACACAAACTGCTGTAAAGAATAATATGGAACAATGTGCAATGTCTTTTCTGTGCTATCGGGGGGGTCATCTCTCATTCACATGCTGGAACAGTATTGGACATTGGCTATGGGTAATCAGTGAGTTCACGGCACATATTTATCACCACCTTTACCAGAGTTTCACAATTTTATATCCGAATACAGTACCACAAGCAGATAAGTCACAAATATTAACACAACACACTTTTACAATGAAACATTCTATACACCACATTTTGTTATAACAACAATGACATAATATGAACTTGACTTTCCCAGTATTAAACTCAGTTTTGAAAGACAAAATAACATAAGTCTATATTTGATATAAATATCAAAGGAAACATCAGAAATTAATGCAAAAACAATTTAAAGAAATGCAAGAAATCTGCCTTTACATGGCCCTGTATGGTATGAGCTGCAATGCCACACCAAACCCAAGTTGGTGTTTTCTATCACAATCTCAGATAGCTCCATTAAGCAGTGGAATCGCTATATTGGAATAATTTTTCGATGGTACACCCCAATCTACCAAAGATCTGCACTGATGTACATTATAACAAATGGATGGTGTAGTCATAACATACAGTATAGCACCATGAAGGATGAGATCCTGACGATCAGTGGAGGCCCCACCAGGGTAGGTGAAGGTACGTTCTTTACAAATGGTATTACGATTATTTTCGGACGTTGTATCATTTGAAATCTCTCTTGTTGGTTCAGCGAGTGGCTATGCAATGTAAGAATTCTACCTAACATATCGAATTCTAAAAGCCATAGTTTGTAGTTTGCATTTAGGTGATGCCAGTGTTGGGATCAATAAGATAGGAACACATTCGGAGGGGGGACACTTACTGTTTGTAATGTGGTAAGTAAAACACGAAGGCAACACACGGCCACATAACATGTCATATACCTGTGAAGTTGCCCGTGGCCACCAACAGTTGTGGAGATAGTTTGTCCATGGCCAGTTCTCGCACTGCTAGTTTACAGGTGAATTTTAGCTCTGGCTATTTGATACTAAAGATTAGGCCCCAATGTATAGGAGGGTCACCGGACATTGAGTGCACAGGTTTTTCAGCACCTTATTAAACCGTGTTTACTATATTTCTGCTTTTTGTTAGATACACACTCACAATTTCTGTAGTATTTTGTACATATTTTGCCCGTTGTAAAGAGCCTCTGTCCCGTGTCCTCTGTGATGCCATTGGGAGTTGCCACGTCGGCATAAGGCTGCCAGCTTTTCTCTGCTCTCCGCCACACTAGCCAGTTCAGACCTGTAATAATAGCCTTTTATGAGCGATTTTGTGAAACAATGAACTTGTTTTACCAGTGGTATCTAAATGTACATATTTATTTGTTACAGAGAAATGCTATAAAATAGACATCCTTTTTGCAGTACAAGTATTTCATGTTAAAGAAATAAAGAAGCTTTATATTTGTAAGGCTTTGACTTTTACAGATGTTCTACTGCATGCAGCTTTGCTATAAACACCTACTTTTGATGGCGTTACTATGGGGGAATATAGTGTCTAATGCACGCATGGGTATCCTTCTGCATCCCACGCCTTCTAAACGACATCTCTCATGTACAGCAGGGTGGTGTGGCCGGAGGCTCGTGGGAGATGTGGCTCTAGAACGGGTGGGATTGGTTGGCTTTCCCATGCTTGATTTAATGCCTTGTATTATTTAATAGTGCACTGTTTCTACTCTGTATCTGATTTAAAAAAAAAAAAAATGTTTCATACCTGGCTTCCAGATAATTAATGATGGATTCTTACAAGCAAACAATGTGTTATTTTTCCTTGGTTTGTTATTTTTCTTCAATAGACTTCTAATAAATTTTGCCTGGAATAAACGATGACTCACGAGTTATTATTTACTGTAAGAAATTGACAAAACTCTGCAGTTTCTAACCTAAAACTCGAAGTGAATTTAAAAAATAATAGTGTAAAAAATATTCTTGCAACTGTTCCAGATACCACAAAAGTGTATGGGTTGCGATTCTTGTCTGCCTTATTCGCATTGACTGTTCCATGATACTAGGTAAAAGCTCCTGCAATCTAGTAGGAGCAGGTCCAGATACAAGACAGAATGGATATGAAAGAAAAAACAAATTTACTCCCTCCCACATGCTGTGCCAACCCTCTGGGCTGTGCAGCCTCTCTCCTCCCATATCTGAGTGCATGGTTTCTGGCCGAAACCGTGGATGTCCATAACTTTCCGCCCGAAGCTCTAAATGGAATGCCAGCTGCGCCAATGGGTTCTGCTGGATTTTATCTGCGCAAGGAGACTAAATACGGCTACCGTATTTAATTCCTGGTAGCTATGCTTTATAGCTCAATAACGCAGGGTTCTAGAGGCGGCTGCTTGGGATAGGCTTGTGGGGAAAGGGATACACAAAACAAGAGAACGGAGCAACAAAATCCCAAAAGACATGATCATAAAATCATACAAATTTTATTAAACCAATATTAACACATTATCAAAGTATATAAATATACAGCAGGCATGTAGCCAAAAAGTGGAGTGTGGAGGAAACTGGTGGAAAACTAGGGAACCAGGAGGCAGTAAACAACATTACATCCAGGGATCAGTCAGAGAGATTACCATATCACATTGCCATCTCATAGAGTCATATCATGGTTTCAAGGACCTCAATACAAATGTCCATGGCAGAGTATATAGTTATAGACTGCCAACCTAACAGTGAAAATGGTCACTAGCACGAATCAGACAGGCTTACCCATAGGTCAGGATGACTCCCTCCGGTACCACAAGCAGGCCCCCTGACGCGCATTTCGCCGTCCGCTTTTTCAAAAGGGGTGTGTAAATTGGTAGTTCTTTGGAGTTTAAATAGGGAGAGAACCGGAAGTAGCGCTGGCATATTGGCGCACGCGCACTCGAGACCCGGCCCCCACAGCCCCGGTGGCCGTCATCGCTGCGCGCGCATAAGGCGGAAGTCCGCCTATTGACGTCACATAGATATACGTGCGTAGCTTTGTCAGATAGCCCAACAGGAGGAGGAGGAACAGGGTTAAGAGCGCGCGTGCGCTCGGCCTGTAGCCATCTTGCCGGAGACCATGGAGGTGGCCATCTTTCAGAAGAAATATACAAAGACAGAACTAACGTGCAGTGAAACAAAGTGCGCAAATAAGTGCAATTGAAATACAGCGCACAGAAAACATACAACACTGTGCCGCTGTTACAGTATATATAACATAATATTAAAAAGGCTATCTCAGTATACAACCGACCAGCGGCCATATTACCGAAGGCCATTTTTTCAGGGATACAGTGCAAGCAGCATGATGTATTAACAGTTTGTCATGCTATTTCATAATAGGTGAAAGATGCATCCTATAAGTGGAACAACCTGTGTCAATAGTCACGGTGAACATAATAACATAAGTGTAAACATTTATACAAACACATATAAAATAACCCTACATATCCACAACACAGGATAACGCAATGGAAGGCAAGAGCTTCTTCGTCCATGGGAAACCGGCAGAGTATTAAGTACTGTAGTCCGGCCGATGGAAGCACGATACATAACGTAGACCCGGCACTCAACACCCATTGGATAGATAACTACAACAAAGAACAGCAAAAATTAAAAACAAAATAAAAACAAAAATATGGAGGAGAATCGCAGGGGAGAGGACAAGCCAAAAAGTAGAAAAACACTGGTGGGGAAAAGTCCACACCAGAGGTCGCAAGAACAGGAGGACGAGCACAATGGAGGAACACGGCAAAGGACTAGACCCAAAATATCACAAAAAAGGGACAAAACTTAGCTGTTCATTTAACCCCTTGGGGGACATGGTGTCAAGGGTGACAATCCACCTGCATTCTCGTTGTGCAAGTAATTGTTTTGGATTGCCACCCCTGACACCCCCATGGATTTTATCAATCCCCCTCACTTTTAAACCGCTGGGATCAGATCCATGACATACACGAAAAAGCAGAGGAAGAGTTTTAAGCATGGAGAAGTCAGTCACCTCCCTTGCAGCTATTATCTCCCGAACGTGTTCGCGCGTCCTAACTTTCAGTTCCCTAAAAGTGAGACCGACATAGATGAGGGAGCAGGGACACGTGGCATAGTATACCACATAGGTGGTATTGCAGGTGATATATTCACGAATCTTATATTCCCTGCTCCCATCAGATGTTTTGAAGGTCCCGCTTCTAAGGATGTTAGGACACGCGACACACGAGCCGCAGGAAAAACACCCAACCCTTGGGTTAGTTTTTGTAAGGAAGGTATTGTGCTTAGCCACATAGTGGCTAGCAACCAAACTGTCTTTTAAGCTTCGTCCCCTGCGTTGTACCGTGCATGGAAAAGGGGAGAGGTGTTTTGCCAAGGCATTGTCCGTAAGTAAAACCGACCAAGGTTTGGTCATGATATCACGGATCAGATCCCAGCGGCAATTAGCCGTAGAGATAAATCTGACCTCAGTATCTCTCAACTGATCACTTTTTTTGGAGGGTATTAATAGGTCCTCTCTATGGGTTTGTTTGGCATGTCTGTACCCAGCCCTAATGCACCGATTACTGTACCCCCTGGCTTTAAACCTATTGGTAAGGGTCGCGGACTGCCCCTCAAAACGGGCCTCCGTAGAGCAGACACACCTGTTCCTCAGAAACTGGCCAACCGGGATGGCCTTAATTGTGGAGTAATTGTGTGCCGAGGAGGCATGCAGTAATGAATTGACTGCTGTCTCTTTCCGATAGAGATCTGTTTCAATTGAGCCATCCTCGGCAACACACAGAGTGATATCCAAAAAATTAATACGACTGTGATCCCATATATATGTGAATTTCAAATTAAAACAATTTGTGTTGAGGTTTTGCATGAACTTGGTTAGGCTGGTCTAGTCACCGCTCCAAATCATAAGCACATCATCGATGTACCGAAACCAGCCCACTACTTGGTCCGCGGCATGCGCCCCGTGTGGGGAAAGGGATGCAGATTCCGATTATGTGCTCGGCTAGGCTCAGAGATATTGCATTCTTTTATTATAGGTCACTTTATAGATTCAATATCTCAGAGCCTTGCGCTGGTTAGCTTGGGATCTGTTGTGCCACAATGGCAGCCTGAGATAAACAAAGGAAGCCAGTTCTGCACAAGAGTTCACACCCCTGTGATAATTGCTGGGGACACAGGTATCTTTTGGGACACTGAATCTGACAGGGAATTCCATCAGATATCAATTACATATCATTTTCCCATATCTCACAGGAAACAACATTTGTGATGCAAAAGGACAATGACCCAAAACATCTTCAGGCTATGTAAGGGATATGCGACTGGTGCATATGGATGGAGTGCTGTGTTAAATTGCATGGCCTCCACAATCACTCTGACCTTTTTGCCAGTCTCTTTCTCCTTTGTGTCTGCTTTGGTTGGCGGGCGACGAAGGGCAACAATACGGTAGCCCTGTTTTACTTCTGGGACTTGTGGTCTACCTCGGCTTGAAGTTAGCGGTTTAATTTCTGGATAGTGTTTCTCCCAGCTGTCAGCTCTGGGTGGGGCTGCTCTCAATTTAAACACCTGAGAGTCAATTTCCAGCAGTCTGATATTGGATCGCAATGCATAGACTGGCCACACATCTAACAAGAGTGCGACAGCTTCATAGAAATATATGAAGCTGTCACACAGGGGTCAAGAAATGTGAGTCCAGTTTTGTTTTTTTTTGTGCCAAAAAAAAAATGATTCTACTTCATCAGGTTTTGGCACCAAAAATCCAGCAAAACCTGACACCTACATTTTTTTTCACCCCATTGCTTTCAATGGGTGAAATGCGCTGAAAAAATGCTGAAAGAATTGACATGCTCCATTCTGCAAAACATCTGGCTTTGCACAAAATAGTGAGGGGAAAAAAAATAAGCTGCATGAGATTTCGGAAATCTCAAACTTTGCTGATACTGTAAAACGCAACTAAAATTTGCATTAAAAAACGCACCAAAAACACATACGTGTTTAACATACTCTTGTTTTATTACTTTTTTACATTTTCTTATAGTACTTTTTTTTATTCATTTTGCCTATTGTACAAAATTATGGAGACAGCCATCGTGCAATAGCTGACAAGTTTCCCTTTTTAAATACTGCTTAGACATATGCTTCAGGCCATGTTCACACATCCGTGTGTCAAAGTCCATGACTCACAGACAAGCCATGGGTCTCCAGACCTAAAATCTATAGCCTCTTAGGCATATGTGAAGCTGTCAAGTTCTGGTCATGAGTAGAGATTCAAAATTTATTCTAGTTCGACGAACATAACCGGACCCCATTGAATTCAATGTGCGACAAAACCAAACCTTCACGAGGGCCCAATAGTTGACAAAACAGCTCAAATTATGGGCAGACAACATGGAAAGTGACATAAATTGACTCACAGTAAAAATTTAATAGGCCATGCATGAGATTGGGTCTGGGCTAGCAATTACAGCTTTGAATTTAAGTTAAATTAATAGGTGGGTGAGGGACCACTCTAAGCCTGCTGTGCTGGGAGCCCTGATATCTCATGCAACAGCTCAAAGTGCTTTTCTGCTCAGCCACACTCAGGTGGCACAAATATCAGCTTTGTAGACTACTATTGTTAGACATAACTAAAAAAGCCATGCAAGAAAATGACACGTGGCTCATGGAATGCAAATATATATCAAATTTATTAATAATTACATAAACATAATTCATAATACCAGAATACCTCAAAAATGCAACAAAAACACCATACGGCTAAGGCATGATAATATTTCCAACTTAGTGCTACATCTCACTTCTATTGGCCAATATATATATATCATATATCACAGCCTGATACTCACAACAGTGACCTTTACTAAAATAGCATTAACAGGAACCAACTGGACCATCAGGACCTAGATGGAAAGTGTGCCAGAGGGACACTGCAGTACCAGGACTGATCTGTTTGAAGTCAATAGACCAAGTAAGAATCTATAGCGTTAAATGAATAAAGATGTATTACCCGTCCCCCCAGATGACCGAAGCAGGACGCTCCGGAGCGGTCCAAGTCGCGCATGCGCACAGCCCGGCAGAGCAAACATAAGAGACGCCGCAGTAGCAGGGAAAGGGGATAATAGTGATGCGGTGCTCAATTTACACATATTAAGATAAAACTGTATATATAAAGTGCATGGTGCATTATTATTAGCAATAATTTACTAAACATCCTATTACATAACGTGAGCATTACTATACTAAAAAATTAGCCCCTACACATTGGGGTGATAATTACCTCTTTATTAGACCAAATACTAGGTATAAACTGTTGTGCAAAATAAACAAACAATGATACAATACAAAACATACATATATTTAACACATATACATAACATATTAAGCCGCCGCCCGACTCACATATGGATCCCATAATCAGTACCATCCAATATTTCTATACATACTATAGTAATAACCCACACATATTCTTGTTCCTCTAATTTTCATCTGCTTGCTCATCTCCTCACAGTTCTTCATCATAATTTTGCTGTAGCACATTTTCACGGAACTGATAGGGGTGTAATTGAGCAACTTGATGAAACCATCACCACCAGGCAAAATAGACCGCAACAGAACAATTCTAGAAAAATAAAATACTATTAATACACAAACAACTATAGATACTCAAAATATACAAAAAAATAATAAAAAAATATAAAATAAAACAACCCTCCCCTAAAAGACTTCTAATTTTGATGAAGGAGACCACAAAAATCTGCACTAATTTCCTACAAAAATGATCCAAAACCGAAGCTTTCGTTTAGGCCCTGTGGTGCAATCGTGCCCAATCGATAAATCCACTGACTCTCCATTTGTGCCAGCACTTTGCCAACGTTACCCCCTCTAATTCCCAGGGATACCAAATCTATACCTTTTATTTTCAGGCCATGTGGGTTACATTGATGGTACTGTCTGAAGTGTCTCGGTATAGTTTTGAGTGTTGACACTTCCTGTGCAGTTTTAGCATTCATAATATCCCTGCAATGTTCACGTGTCCGAATCTTCAATTCCCGTGTAGTCAGCCCTATATAAACTTTGTTACATGGGCAAGTGGCGTGGTATATAACGCCACGGGAAGCACATGTGATTCTCTTTCTAATAGTGAATGTTTTCGTGCCATTGAAATTAGAGAAGGTTTTAGTTTTAATATGGTTTCCACAGGCCTTACACAGGCCACATGGATAAAAGCCAAAGTCGGTGGTCCCTGCGGCATTTATGCCCCTCCCTGGATCATATAAACTGTGGACCAGAATGTCCCTTAGGTTTTTTGTTCTTTTGGCCACGATCATGGGTCTCTCAGGTAGAATTCTCCTCAAAACGGGGTCAGACTGTAAGACATTCCAATGTTTGTAAAGAATCTCTTTGAATTGATGCCATTTGTTATGGTAGGGGGTAATAAAACGTACCGTATTAAACCCATTGGTTTGTTCAGATGGTTTCCGTTTATATAGGAGGTCATTTCTGTCAGTCATCAAAGATCTCCGATATCCTCTTCTTATATTCCTCCTGCTATACCCTCGTTCTTGAAAGCGCCTACTGAGGTCTGCTGCTTGTGATTCAAAATCTTCAGGATTTGTACAGATTCTTTTTGCGCGTAAAAATTGTCCTGTGGGGATTCCTCTAATCGTCGCTGGAGGGTGTGCGGAGGTGGCATGGAGGAAGGCATTCGTAGATGTAGGCTTTCTGTACAAATCTGTGAACAGAAAGCCTTTATCATCAGCTTTGATAGATAGATCCAGAAATTCAACACTTCTGCCACTATGGTAAGTGAGCTTGATGTTTAATTCATTTTGATTTAATACCTCCATACAGGTGGATAATTCTTCAATGGACCCCTCCCAAATAAACCAAATGTCATCAATATACCTCATCCAGCCTGAAATCAGGCTGGCATGAGGTATAGGATCACAAACAAAAATTTGCCGTTCCCATGAACCGAGAAATAAATTAGCATACGATGGGGCACAGCAAGCCCCCATCGCTGTGCCCTGGCATTGCTTGTACACAGCACCCTTGAATACAAAGATGTTGTGAGTGAGTACATACTCCAGCAACCGTAGTAGTAGAGTAACGAGATCACCATCTAAATTCGAAGTTTTTAAATACCAGGATACCGCCCTAAGACCATCTTGGTGTCGTATAGAGGTATACAGGGCCTCAACATCGGCCGTCACCATGATCGCCCCATCACTTAGATGTACATTATCCAATCTGCGCAATGCAGAGTTGTTGTCCTGGATATATGACGGCAATTCACCAACTAGTGGTTTAAGATAGTGATCTATGACCATGGTGACGACCTCGCAAAGGCCCTCATTACCAGACACTATGGGTCTTCCGGGTGGGTCCAAGGCATTTTTGTGAACCTTTGGGATCAGATATAGTGTGGGGAGGCGGGGATGCATTTCTCTAATTGTTTCCACCATTTTTTGGGGGATTATCCCCTTCTCAAAAGCCTCCTCCAAGATCCCAATTAGTTCCCCATGAAATGTATGAAGTGGGTTGGATGACAACTTACGATAACAATTCTTGTCATTCAATAACTTGAATGCCTGTTTTTCATACATTTCATTGGGCCATGCTACTAGGTTCCCCCCTTTATCTGAGGGCTTGTAAACCACATCATTCAAATTTTGTAAACTAAGAATTGCCTCTCGCTCTTCCTTACTACAGTTGCTGGCACCATATCCGCTACGGCATAATTTTTCAATATCCTCCGTAACTAGTCTAGTATATACCTCCACTGCCGGACAAATACTTAGTGGAGGAAATTTTTTGGACCTATTTATAAGTGACACAGGGAAGTCCTGATTCGCCACTGGATACTCACTCTCTTCCGCCAATGCCTCCAGATTATCCAAGGCCTCTCTCTCCATATCAGATAACGATGTTTCCTCAGTGCCAGATTTAGAATGTAACCTCTGCAAAATCACCTTCCTTGAAAAAAGATGTAGGTCCTTGATGGCTATAAAGGGGTCTAGATATTTTGAAGGAGAAAAAGTTAGACCCTTTTCAAGAACTGCAATTTGGGTTTTAGTTAACTCATGGCTTGATAAATTTATTACCTTTAGGTGGTCACTCTTTCCTTTCTTAAAGCCCTTGTTGAAGAAATCCACTGGTCTCTTATTCCCACCATTGCGGGTATTGTACTTAGTAGAGCGATGTGTTTCACGCTCATTACCAGACACGTTTTGTTCTGACACGGATGATGTTGAACTAAATGATGTCTCCCGTGGCCTTGATCTTCTTACTGCCTCTTTTTTGAATTGCCAACAGAAAATTCTATTTTCCTCATAATCAGTCAAATCCCTCTGATATTTTTTGAGTTTTTTATCACAAATCTCCGTCTCCCATTTCTCCATATCTTTATTGAGATCTACAGACCATGCCTCCAAAATGTCTTGCTTGATCTCTTTTTTTCATCATTAATTCTAACTTTTCCAGTTCACATTCAATAGTTTTCAATGTCTGGGAGTTACTTTCAATGATGATTCTTAAGAATTCCAGCGAACATGCGGATGCCGCGGCTGACCATCGTTTAATTAATGTTTCATCATTTAAATCGAAGGTTGGAAAAAGCTGAATCCTCAAACCTCTTGGGACAATCTCATGGCTAACATAATTCTCTAGGGATGTTTTAGTCCACCAAATCCTCGTCTTTTTAAACATAGCATTCTTATATTGTCTGAAAGTCTCCTTATCGGATATAGAAGTCTCACTAGTTGCCTTAGAGGTACCCGGTTTAAACATATTAGTTGCTTTCTGCCGCCAGGCAGATTCCCTGGCTTTATAATCCATAATGTACAGGTGGATTCTCTGTCTAAAAACAGAACATACAGGTATATACATATTAATCCAATTAACCTAACGCCAAAACAAGCTTGGTCACATTCCGTGGACTAATCATAACTAAAAAAGCCATGCAAGAAAATGACACGTGGCTCATGGAATGCAAATATATATCAAATTTATTAATAATTACATAAACATAATTCATAATACCAGAATACCTCAAAAATGCAACAAAAACACCATACGGCTAAGGCATGATAATATTTCCAACTTAGTGCTACATCTCACTTCTATTGGCCAATATATATATATATATATATATCATATATCACAGCCTGATACTCACAACAGTGACCTTTACTAAAATAGCATTAACAGGAACCAACTGGACCATCAGGACCTAGATGGAAAGTGTGCCAGAGGGACACTGCAGTACCAGGACTGATCTGTTTGAAGTCAATAGACCAAGTAAGAATCTATATCGTTAAATGAATAAAGATGTATTACCTGTGGTTTGCCTTTGCCTCGGTGAAAAGTCCCACCCCGACGTGCGTTTCGCCTGTTCTTCTTCCGGGGGCGTGTATAGTGAGGGAGGTAGGCGGTCTATTTAAATGCCCGGTGACCAATGAACATTTGCGCTTGGCACGCAACAATATCCAGGCAATGAGCAGGGACCAATCGCTAGTCAGTGTTGTTGGTAACGGTCGTCATGGGTCTTAATGTGAGTCACAACTGCCGGGCATGACGGCGCATCCGGTTCCGAGTCCGTCTCCAAACAAGGGCGTCCGAGCGCCGGTCAAGGAGACGCAGAGTTCCGGAGAGCGGAACGCCCAACGGAAGTCCAGCGTCCCCCCAGATGACCGAAGCAGGACGCTCCGGAGCGGTCCAAGTCGCGCATGCACACAGCCCGGCAGAGACGCCGCAGTAGCAGCGAAATGGGATAATAGTGATGCGGTGCTCAATTTACACATATTAAGATAAAACTGTATATATAAAGTGCATGGTGCATTATTATTAGCAATAATTTACTAAACATCCTATTACATAACACGTGAGCATTACTATACTAAAAAATTAGCCCCTACACATTGGGGTGATAATTACCTCCTTATTAGACCAAATACTAGGTATAAACTGTTGTGCAAAATAAACAAACAATGATACAATACAAAGCATACATATATTTAACACATATACATAACATATTAAGCCGCCGCCCGACTCACATATGGATCCCATAATCAGTACCACCCAATATTTCTATACATACTATAGTAATAACCCACACATATTCTTGTTCCTCTAATTTTCATCTGCTTGCTCATCTCCTCACAGTTCTTCATCATAATTTTGCTGTAGCACATTTTCACGGAACTGATAGGGGTGTAATTGAGCAACTTGATGAAACCATCACCACCAGGCAAAATAGACCGCAACAGAACAATTCTAGAAAAATAAAATACTATTAATACACAAATAAACAACTATAGATACTCAAAATATACAAAAAAATAATAAAAAAATCAAAAATAAAACAACCCCTCCCCTAAAAGACTTCTAATTTTGATGAAGGAGACCACAAAAATCTGCACTAATTTCCTACAAAAATGATCCAAAACCGAAGCTTTCGTTTAGGCCCTGTGGTGCAATCATGCCCAATCAATAAATCCACCGACTCTCCATTTGTGCCAGCACTTTGCCAACGTTACCCCCTCTAATTCCCAGGGATACCAAATCTATACCTTTTATTTTCAGGCCATGTGGGTTACATTGATGGTACTGTCTGAAGTGTCTCGGTATAGTTTTGAGTGTTGACACTTCCTGTGCAGTTTTAGCATTCATAATATCCCTGCAATGTTCACGTGTCCGAATCTTCAATTCCCGTGTAGTCAGCCCTATATAAACTTTGTTACATGGGCAAGTGGCGTGGTATATAACGCCACGGGAAGCACATGTGATTCTCTTTCTAATAGTGAACGTTTTCGTGCCATTGAAATTAGAGAAGGTTTTAGTTTTAATATGGTTTCCACAGGCCTTACATAGGCCACATGGATAAAACCCAAAGTCGGTGGTCCCTGCGGAATTTATGCCCCTCCCTGGATCATATAAACTGTGGACCAGAATGTCCCTTAGGTTTTTTGTTCTTTTGGCCACGATCATGGGTCTCTCAGGTAGAATTCTCCTCAAAACGGGGTCAGACTGTAAGACATTCCAATGTTTGTAAAGAATCTCTTTGAATTGATGCCATTTGTTATGGTAGGGGGTAATAAAACGTACCGTATTAAACCCATTGGTTTGTTCAGATGGTTTCCGTTTATATAGGAGGTCATTTCTGTCAGTCATCAAAGCCCTCCGATATCCTCTTCTTATATTCCTCCTGCTATACCCTCGTTCTTGAAAGCGCCTACTGAGGCGAACAATTTTCTAGAATTGTTCTGTTGCGGTCTATTTTGCCTGGTGGTGATGGTTTCATCAAGTTGCTCAATTACACCCCTATCAGTTCCGTGAAAATGTGCTACAGCAAAATTATGATGAAGAACTGTGAGGAGATGAGCAAGCAGATGAAAATTAGAGGAACAAGAATATGTGTGGGTTATTACTATAGTATGTACTGAAATATTGGGTGGTACTGATTATGGGATCCATATGTGAGTCGGGCGGCGGCTTAATATGTTATGTATATGTGTTAAATATATGTATGTTTTGTATTGTATCATTGTTTGTTTATTTTGCACAACAGTTTATACCTAGTATTTGGTCTAATAAGGAGGTAATTATCACCCCAATGTGTAGGGGCTAATATTTTAGTATAGTAATGCTCACGTGTTATGTAATAGGATGTTTAGTAAATTATTGCTAATAATAATGCACCATGCACTTTATATATACAGTTTTATCTTAATATGTGTAAATTGAGCACCGCATCACTATTATCCCCTTTCCCTTTCGCTGCTACTGCGGCGTCTCTTATGTTTGCTCTGCCGGGCTGTGCGCATGCGCGACTTGGACCGCTCCGGAGCGTCCTGCTTCGGTCATCTGGGGGGACGCTGGACTTCCGTTGGGCGTTCCGCTCTCCGGAACTCTGCGTCTCCTTGACCGGCGCTCGGACACCCTTGTTTGGAGACGGACTCGGAACCGGATGCGCCGTCATGCCTGGCAGTTGTGACTCACATTAAGACCCATGACGACCGTTACCAACAACACTGACTAGCGATTGGTCCCTGCTCATTGCCTGGATATTGTTGCGTGCCAAGCGCAAATGTTCATTGGTCACCGGGCACTTAAATAGACCGCCTACCTCCCTCACTATACACGCCCCCGGAAGAAGAACAGGCGAAACGCGCGTCGGGGTGGGACTTTTCACCGAGGCAAAGGCAAACCACGGGTAATACATCTTTATTCATTTAACGCTATAGATTCTTACTTGGTCTATTGACTTCAAACAGATCAGTCCTGGTACTGCAGTGTCCCTCTGGCACACTTTCCATCTAGGTCCTGATGGTCCAGTTGGTTCCTGTTAATGCTATTTTAGTAAAGGTCACTGTTGTGAGTATCAGGCTGTGATATATGATATATATATATATTGGCCAATAGAAGTGAGATGTAGCACTAAGTTGGAAATATTATCATGCCTTAGCCGTATGGTGTTTTTGTTGCATTTTTTAGGTATTCTGGTATTATGAATTATGTTTATGTAATTATTAATAAATTTGATATATATTTGCATTCCATGAGCCACGTGTCATTTTCTTGCATGGCTTTTTAGTTATGATTAGTCCACGGAATGTGACCAAGCTTGTTTTGGCGTTAGGTTAATTGGATTAATATGTATATACCTGTATGTTCTGTTTTTAGACAGAGAATCCACCTGTACATTATGGATTATAAAGCCAGGGAATCTGCCTGGCGGCAGAAAGCAACTAATATGTTTAAACCGGGTACCTCTAAGGCAACTAGTGAGACTTCTATATCCGATAAGGAGACTTTCAGACAATATAAGAATGCTATGTTTAAAAAGACGAGGATTTGGTGGACTAAAACATCCCTAGAGAATTATGTTAGTCATGAGATTGTCCCAAGAGGTTTGAGGATTCAGCTTTTTCCAACCTTCAATTTAAATGATGAAACATTAATTAAACGATGGTCAGCCGCGGCATCCGCATGTTCGCTGGAATTCTTAAGAATCATCATTGAAAGTAACTCCCAGACATTGAAAACAATTGAATGTGAACTGGAGAAGTTAGAATTAATGATGGAAAAAGAGATCAAGCAAGACATTTTGGAGGCATGGTCTGGAGATCTCAATAAAGATATGGAGAAATGGGAGACGGAGATTTGTGATAAAAAACTCAAAAAATATCAGAGGGATTTGACTGATTATGAGGAAAATAGAATTTTCTGTTGGCAATTCAAAAAAGAGGCAGTAAGAAGATCAAGGCCACGGGAGACATCATTTAGTTCAACATCATCCGTGTCAGAACAAAACGTGTCTGGTAATGAGCGTGAAACACATCGCTCTACTAAGTACAATACCCGCAATGGTGGGAATAAGAGACCAGTGGATTTCTTCAACAAGGGCTTTAAGAAAGGAAAGAGTGACCACCTAAAGGTAATAAATTTATCAAGCCATGAGTTAACTAAAACCCAAATTGCAGTTCTTGAAAAGGGTCTAACTTTTTCTCCTTCAAAATATCCAGACCCCTTTATAGCCATCAAGGACCTACATCTTTTTTCAAGGAAGGTGATTTTGCAGAGGTTACATTCTAAATCTGGCACTGAGGAAACATCGTTATCTGATATGGAGAGAGAGGCCTTGGATAATCTGGAGGCATTGGCGGAAGAGAGTGAGTATCCAGTGGCGAATCAGGACTTCCCTGTGTCACTTATAAATAGGTCCAAAAAATTTCCTCCACTAAGTATTTGTCCGGCAGTGGAGGTATATACTAGACTAGTTACGGAGGATATTGAAAAATTATGCCGTAGCGGATATGGGGCCAGCAACTGTAGTAAGGAAGAGCGAGAGGCAATTCTTAGTTTACAAAATTTGAATGATGTGGTTTACAAGCCCTCAGATAAAGGGGGGAACCTAGTAGTATGGCCCAATGAAATGTATGAAAAACAGGCATTCAAGTTATTGAATGACAAGAATTGTTATCGTAAGTTGTCATCTAACCCACTTCATACATTTCATGGGGAACTAATTGGGATCTTGGAGGAGGCTTTTGAGAAGGGGATAATCCCCCAAAAAATGGTGGAAACAATTAGAGAAATGCATCCCCGCCTCCCCACACTATATCTGATCCCAAAGGTTCACAAAAATGCCTTGGACCCACCCGGAAGACCCATAGTGTCTGGTAATGAGGGCCTTTGAGAGGTCGTCACCATGGTCATAGATCACTATCTTAAACCACTAGTTGGTGAATTGCCGTCATATATCCAGGACAACAACTCTGCATTGCGCAGATTGGATAATGTACATCTAAGTGATGGGGCGATCATGGTGACGGCCGATGTTGAGGCCCTGTATACCTCTATACGACACCAAGATGGTCTTAGGGCGGTATCCTGGTATTTAAAAACTACGAATTTAGATGGTGATCTCGTTACTCTACTACTACGGTTGCTGGAGTATGTACTCACTCACAACATCTTTGTATTCAAGGGTGCTGTGTACAAGCAATGCCAGGGCACAGCGATGGGGGCTTGCTGTGCCCCATCGTATGCTAATTTATTTCTCGGTTCATGGGAACGGCAAATTTTTGTTTGTGATCCTATACCTCATGCCAGCCTGATTTCAGGCTGGATGAGGTATATTGATGACATTTGGTTTATTTGGGAGGGGTCCATTGAAGAATTATCCACCTGTATGGAGGTATTAAATCAAAATGAATTAAACATCAAGCTCACTTACCATAGTGGCAGAAGTGTTGAATTTCTGGATCTATCTATCAAAGCTGATGATAAAGGCTTTCTGTTCACAGATTTGTACAGAAAGCCTACATCTACGAATGCCTTCCTCCATGCCACCTCCGCACACCCTCCAGCGACGATTAGAGGAATCCCCACAGGACAATTTTTACGCGCAAAAAGAATCTGTACAAATCCTGAAGATTTTGAATCACAAGCAGCAGACCTCAGTAGGCGCTTTCAAGAACGAGGGTATAGCAGGAGGAATATAAGAAGAGGATATCGGAGGGCTTTGATGACTGACAGAAATGACCTCCTATATAAACGGAAACCATCTGAACAAACCAATGGGTTTAATACGGTACGTTTTATTACCCCCTACCATAACAAATGGCATCAATTCAAAGAGATTCTTTACAAACATTGGAATGTCTTACAGTCTGACCCCGTTTTGAGGAGAATTCTACCTGAGAGACCCATGATCGTGGCCAAAAGAACAAAAAACCTAAGGGACATTCTGGTCCACAGTTTATATGATCCAGGGAGGGGCATAAATGCCGCAGGGACCACCGACTTTGGGTTTTATCCATGTGGCCTATGTAAGGCCTGTGGAAACCATATTAAAACTAAAACCTTCTCTAATTTCAATGGCACGAAAACGTTCACTATTAGAAAGAGAATCACATGTGCTTCCCGTGGCGTTATATACCACGCCACTTGCCCATGTAACAAAGTTTATATAGGGCTGACTACACGGGAATTGAAGATTCGGACACGTGAACATTGCAGGGATATTATGAATGCTAAAACTGCACAGGAAGTGTCAACACTCAAAACTATACCGAGACACTTCAGACAGTACCATCAATGTAACCCACATGGCCTGAAAATAAAAGGTATAGATTTGGTATCCCTGGGAATTAGAGGGGGTAACGTTGGCAAAGTGCTGGCACAAATGGAGAGTCGGTGGATTTATCGATTGGGCACGATTGCACCACAGGGCCTAAACGAATGCTTCGGTTTTGGATCATTTTTGTAGGAAATTAGTGCAGATTTTTGTGGTCCCCTTCATCAAAATTAGAAGTCTTTTAGGGGAGGGGTTGTTTTATTTTTGATTTTTTTATTATTTTTTTGTATATTTTGAGTATCTATAGTTGTTTATTTGTGTATTAATAGTATTTTATTTTTCTAGAATTGTACAATTTCATCAAGTTGCTCAATTACACCCCTATCAGTTCCGTGAAAATGTGCTACAGCAAAATTATGATGAAGAACTGTGAGGAGATGAGCAAGCAGATGAAAATTAGAGGAACAAGAATATGTGTGGGTTATTACTATAGTATGTACTGAAATATTGGGTGGTACTGATTATGGGATCCATATGTGAGTCGGGCGGCGGCTTAATATGTTATGTATATGTGTTAAATATATGTATGTTTTGTATTGTATCATTGTTTGTTTATTTTGCACAACAGTTTATACCTAGTATTTGGTCTAATAAGGAGGTAATTATCACCCCAATGTGTAGGGGCTAATATTTTAGTATAGTAATGCTCACGTGTTATGTAATAGGATGTTTAGTAAATTATTGCTAATAATAATGCACCATGCACTTTATATATACAGTTTTATCTTAATATGTGTAAATTGAGCACCGCATCACTATTATCCCCTTTCCCTTTCGCTGCTACTGCGGCGTCTCTTATGTTTGCTCTGCCGGGCTGTGCGCATGCGCGACTTGGACCGCTCCGGAGCGTCCTGCTTCGGTCATCTGGGGGGACGCTGGACTTCCGTTGGGCGTTCCGCTCTCCGGAACTCTGCGTCTCCTTGACCGGCGCTCGGACACCCTTGTTTGGAGACGGACTCGGAACCGGATGCGCCGTCATGCCCGGCAGTTGTGACTCACATTAAGACCCATGACGACCGTTACCAACAACACTGACTAGCGATTGGTCCCTGCTCATTGCCTGGATATTGTTGCGTGCCAAGCGCAAATGTTCATTGGTCACCGGGCATTTAAATAGACCGCCTACCTCCCTCACTATACACGCCCCCGGAAGAAGAACAGGCGAAACGCGCGTCGGGGTGGGACTTTTCACCGAGGCAAAGGCAAACCACGGGTAATACATCTTTATTCATTTAACGCTATAGATTCTTACTTGGTCTATTGACTTCAAACAGATCAGTCCTGGTACTGCAGTGTCCCTCTGGCACACTTTCCATCTAGGTCCTGATGGTCCAGTTGGTTCCTGTTAATGCTATTTTAGTAAAGGTCACTGTTGTGAGTATCAGGCTGTGATATATGATATATATATATTGGCCAATAGAAGTGAGATGAAGCACTAAGTTGGAAATATTATCATGCCTTAGCCGTATGGTGTTTTTGTTGCATTTTTGAGGTATTCTGGTATTATGAATTATGTTTATGTAATTATTAATAAATTTGATATATATTTGCATTCCATGAGCCACGTGTCATTTTCTTGCATGGCTTTTTTAGTTATAAGTGCAGGCCGGCCGGTATGGGAGCCCTACTGCTACAGGCAACACACCAGAAGGGGACCCAACTTGGAGTCCAAACATTTGCAAAAAGCAGGTACAGACACCAGGAAAAGTGGCAACAATTGACCCAGAGTAGAAATTTTATAATGGTGCAGCATGGATGGTTGGGACAGGGCCTGGCAATGACAGGTGCAGGCCTGGTTCTCTGAGACACCATCCACTACAGGTAACCCACTAGATGTAGACCTGACTTTCAAAAAATTGAAAATAAAAAAACGATTGCCACACACCACTAAAGTGGCATCAATTTCCCCAGAATAGAAATAGTATAATGGAGCTCTGACACCCCTTCCACTACAGGCAACCTACCATATGGAGACCCAACTTGGAGTTTCCACATTTCAAGAAATTGTTAGTAACATCAGCAGTAGCAACAGCAGCCACAGAAGCTACGACAAAGGTATCAAAGACTGCAATAACGTAAGATCAATTAGGCATAATAAAAACGACACCATCGCCAAAAGTCTGTGACTGGGGTGCAAAAATCATTGGAGTTCCATGACTTGTTCATCTTGATGAATGCTAGGCAGTCTACACTTTCAGGGGAGAGTTGAATGCGCTTATCAGTCCGTACACCACCAGCAGCACTGAAGACACGCTCTGAGAGAACCTGGCTGCCAGGCATGACAAAACCTCCAAATTTCAAAAAACTAACCGTCATATCAAAATAAACTAAGAGTGAACAGGTGCTAACCTAGAGTCACCAACTCATATACACTCAAACAAAAAAGGCAACACTCTTTGGTGCAATAGCATGCAAACATGAAATATGAAAATTGAATTGCATTACTGCATTAGAAATATGAAAAATTGAGAAAGCTTAGCGCATAAACTGGCCAATTCATGTGTACCTGGAAGCCACGTTAAGGCGTTTTTTGTTTCCAGGACATAACAATGCCATTCCTCTCTTAGAATAAGAGCTTTATTTTAAGCTTTCTCAATTTTTCATATTTCTAATGCAGTTCTGCAATTCAATTTTCATATCCACTTCCCAAACAGCTTACGGGCTCTCACCTATCCCGACTATAGCGGTTAAAAAAAATGGAGGTTCTGCAGCCGGACTCCTATGTAAGAGCACTTGCCACAGTAATGGAGGAGGAAGAAGCAGCAGATGCGGTTGATGGGGCTGTATTTTAGCGCAGTGAGTTTTCCAGACTAACGCATGTTGATCGCGCATTGCAGGTTCATGCATGTAGTAGTCAAATCATTGGAATTTTTGCCTCTACTGAGTCTCTTTTACAAAGTTGGCAGATAACATGAGTTGGTTCATGAATTGCAGTCTCAAAAAAGGCCCAGGCTAGGCAACCCCTTGCTGTCCCTGCGAACTGCAAACCCGTGATCACTGCAACCTGTGATCACTGCTGGCCACAGCCAGAGTTGTGGCTGAGGATGCAGTGCTTATCGTGGATGCATCACTCTGTGTCTGAAGCCGCAACGTAACCACCTCATCTTCCTCCTCCACCTTCTCTGCTGAACTACTCAGCTGCATGCCTCTGGGTTCGCACTGAGATCTACACCCTCATCACCATCCTATAATAATAATAATAATTTTATTTATATAGCGCCAACATATTCCGCAGCGCTTTACAAATTATAGAGGGGATTAGTACAGACAATAGACATTACATCATAACAAAAATCACAGTTCAAAATGGATACCAATAGGAGTGAGGACCCTGCTCGCAAGCTTACAATCCTCTCTGTTCTCATATTCTTTGCCAGGAGGGTCACCCTCCTCCTCTTCCTGCCAACACAGCACAGTCTATGTGCACCTCAGGTATTCCTAGTCTCATCAGGATCACCTCCATCCCCAGTGGTTAACTTCTATTGATGAGGGTCTGGATTCTGCTCAGACACTACTTCGTCCGGCCCCGGATCTAACTGAAAAAATTTTGGGCCTCGGTGCAGATGCTTTCCTTTCTGGATTCTGTGAATCTTTGGAGAAGACTTCTGATGCCCAAGGAATAGAGTGTGTGAACAGCTCTGCTGACTGGCCCATCTGTGGTTCACCACATTCATTTGGGCAGTTGGAAAGTTGCGACTCGGGAAGAAACAAGGGCAATTGGGGTGCAACCTCTGAGGACTATACTGTGTGTGACGTTAAGGTGGAGGAAGAGAGGCCACTTGATGCAGCGCTTGCCATCCACTGGAGTATATGCTCCATCTAGCCCTCATCTACAAGGCATACCACTGTGAGGCTGCCAAAAAAAGGGAATGGAATAGCCTGTCCAGTAAAAGGTGTTTATCAGTAGAGCTTTCAGTAAAATTACCACCTACCCCACATATACCTCGAACACCAAGCCTATTCCCCCTTCCAACACAACCTCACTTTTTCTCCCACTCATATTGGATGTACCCTTCCCCTCTTTTAATCAGCTGTTTCATAACCCTAGGCCAAAACCTGTCAGTCGCCTGTCACTAAATGATCAATTTAGGATAGATTTCATGAGATAGTGTGGCTGGATCACAGAATTAGCACAAAAAATGATATGCTTAATTGTGGAATGGTGTCTAGACCATACAATTAGAAAAAAGGATTTATATATTGAAATGTGGACTGGTGTCTGGAACACACAATTATCACAAAGGATTTATATGCTGGAGGGTCGAATTGTCACAGGATCCTATCTGAAGTTTTCGTGATGCATTGTACTTAATGATAGTGGTAAAAATTCTTCGATATGACTTGTTTCATTTATGAAAAAAAATTGAAATTTGGCAAAATTCTTGAAAATGTTACAAAACAGTTTATAAATAACATTTCCCACATGTCTACTTTTCATCAGCATAATTTTTTGTTGTTAGGAAGTTAGACGGGTTAGGGTATGTGTCCACGGGGCGGTTTACATCCAGATTAGCTGCGGATTGAATGCTGCGTACAACCGCAGCATTCAACCCACTGCGCCCAGATGTTACAGCATAGTGGAGGGGATTTTATGAAATCCCGTCTCCACTATGCGTGCGAACACGCATCCGGCGGCCCTGTGTTTCTGGACATGCGGCGTGTCTTTTTAGAACACAGCATGTCTGTTTACCTTGCGGCGACGCTCCATTGCCGCAAGGTAAATCATAGGGCCCTATGCATAGGGTGCAGTGATTCCGGATGTGTGCAATGAACACATCCGGAAACACCGTGCGTTCAGAAGGAGGCAGAGCCGGTTTTCCGCTCCGTCCAAAGCGCCGTGTATCTGGACAGTGGACACGCACCCTTAAAAGTTGACCAGCGATTTTTCATTTTTCCAACAAAATTTAGAGAACCATTTCTTTTAGGGACCACCTCATATTTGAGTGACTTCGGGGAGCCTATATGACAGAAGCTATCCAAATGTGACACCATTTTAAAAACACCACTCCTCAAGGTACTCAAAACTACATTCAAGAAGTTTATTAACCCTTCAGTTGCTTCACGAGAACTAAAGCAATATGTAAGGAAAAAATGAATATTTAACTTTTTTCACTAAAAATGTACTTAAACTTTTTTATTTTCACAAGGTTACAATTAGAAAATGGACCACAAAATTTGTTGTGCAATTTCTCCTGAGTACATGGAATGGTGGTGGTGGGAGACTCACTACTGAGAGGCACAGAAGCAGCCATCTGCAGACCGGACATAACCACAAGAGAAGTATGCTGCCTTCCAGGTGCGATGATCAAGGATGTGACCGATAGGATACCAAAGCTCTTCAGCTCCAAGGACGTCCACACATTTCTTCTGATACATGTTGGCACCAATGACACGGCAAGGAAGGACCTACCGACAATCTGCAAGGACTTTGAAGAGTTGGGGAAGAAAGTAAAGGAACTGGATGCACAGGTAGTTTTTTCTTCTATCCTTCCAGTAGACGGGCATGGCACCAGGAGATGGAACAGGATCCTTGATGCGAACAACTGGCTAAGACGATGGTGCTGACAACAAGGATTCGGATTCCTGGACCATGGTGTGAATTACTTGTACGATGGACTCCTCGCCAGAGACAGACTACACCTCAACAAACCTGGGAAACACACATTCGCCAGAAGACTCGCTACACTCATCAGGAGGGCATTAAACTAGAAGAAGAGGGGACGGGAAGAAAAACATTAGACTCGAACAAAGAAGACCCAGGAAAACATACTCAGAAGGGAGGTAAGAACATTTCTAAAACAATCCACAGCAAGGAGATTGGAACAAAACAAAATCCTCTAAACTGCATGCTCGCAAACGCCAGAAGCCAGACAAACAAGATGGAAGAACTAGAAGCAGAAATATCTACAGGTAACTTTGACATAGTGGGAATAACCGAGACATGGTTAGATGAAAGCTATGACTGGGCAGTTAACTTACAGGGTTACAGTCTGTTTAGAAAGGATCGTAAAAATCGGAGAGGAGGTGGGGTTTGTCTCTATGTAAAGTCTTGTCTAAAGTCCACTTTAAGGGAGGATATTAGCGAAGGGAATGAGGATGTCGAGTCCATATGGGTCGAAATTCATGGAGGGAAAAATGGTAACAAAATTCTCATTGGGGTCTGTTACAAACCCCCAAAAATAACAGAAACCATGGAAAGTCTACTTCTAAAGCAGATAGATGAAGCTGCAACCCATAATGAGGTCCTGGTTATGGGGGACTTTAACTACCCGGATATTAACTGGGAAACAGAAACCTGTGAAACCCATAAAGGCAACAGGATTCTGCTAATAACCAAGAAAAATTATCTTTCACAATTGGTGCAGAATCCAACCAGAGGAGCAGCACTTTTAGACCTAATACTATCTAATAGACCTGACAGAATAACAAATCTGCAGGTGGTCGGGCATCTAGGAAATAGCGACCACAATATTGTACAGTTTCACCTGTCTTTCACTAGGGGGACTTGTCAGGGAGTCACAAAAACACTGAACTTTAGGAAGGCAAAGTTTGACCAGCTTAGAGATGCCCTTAATCTGGTAGACTGGGACAATATCCTCAGAAATAAGAATACAGATAATAAATGGAAAATGTTTAAGAACATCCTAAATAGGCACTGTAAGCGGTTTATACCTTGTGGGAATAAAAGGACTAGAAATAGGAAAAACCCAATGTGGCTAAACAAAGAAGTAAGACAGGCAATTAACAGTAAAAAGAAAGCATTTGCACTACTAAAGCAGGATGGCACCATTGAAGCTCTAAAAAACTATAGGGAGAAAAATACTTTATCTAAAAAACTAATTAAAGCTGCCAAAAAGGAAACAGAGAAGCACATTGCTAAGGAGAGTAAAACTAATCCCAAACTGTTCTTCAACTATATCAATAGTAAAAGAATAAAAACTGAAAATGTAGGCCCCTTAAAAAATAGTGAGGAAAGAATGTGAGGAAAAAGCTAACATATTAAACACCTTCTTCTCCACGGTATTCACGGTGGAAAATGAAATGCTAGGTGAAATACCAAGAAACAATGAAAACCCTATATTGAAGGTCACCATAAGATTAAAATAGATAAATCTCCGGGTCCGGATGGCATACACCCACGAGTACTAAGAGAACTAAGTAATGTAATAGATAAACCATTTTTTCTTATTTTTAGGGACTCTATAGCGACAGGGTCTGTTCCGCAGGATTGGCGCATAGCAAATGTGGTGCCAATATTCAAAAAGGGCTCTAAAAATGAACCTGGAAATTATAGGCCTGTAAGTCTAACCTCTATTGTTGGTAAAATATTTGAAGGGTTTCTGAGGGATGTTATTCTGGATTATCTCAATGAGAATAACTGTTTAACTCCATATCAGCATGGGTTTATGAGAAATCGCTCCTGTCAAACCAATCTAATCAGTTTTTATGAAGAGGTAAGCTATAGGCTGGACCACGGTGAGTCACTGGACGTGGTATATCTTGATTTTTCCAAAGCGTTTGATACCGTGCTGCACAAGAGGTTGGTACACAAAATGAGAATGCTTGGTCTGGGGGAAAATGTGTGTAAATGGGTTAGTAACTGGCTTAGTGATAGAAAGCAGAGGGTGGTTATAAATGGTATAGTCTCTAACTGGGTCGCTGTGACCAGTGGGGTACCGCAGGGGTCAGTATTGGGACCTGTTCTCTTCAACATATTCATTAATGATCTGGTAGAAGGTTTACACAGTAAAATATCGATATTTGCAGATGATACAAAACTATGTAAAGCAGTTACTACAAGAGAAGATAGTATTCTGCTACAGATGGATCTGGATAAGTTGGAAACTTGGGCTGAAAGGTGGCAGATGAGGTTTAACAATGATAAATGTAAGGTTATACACATGGGAAGAAGGAATCAATATCACCATTACACACTGAACGGGAAACCACTGGGTAAATCTGACAGGGAGAAGGACTTGGGGATCCTAGTTAATGATAAACTTACCTGGAGCAGCCAGTGCCAGACAGCAGCTGCCAAGGCAAACAGGATCATGGGGTGCATTAAAAGAGGTCTGGATACACATGATGAGAGCTTTATACTGCCTCTGTGTCCAGTTTTGGGCACCGGTGCTCAGGAAGGATATAATGGAACTAGAGAGAGTACAAAGGAGGGCAACAAAATTAATAAAGGGGATGGGAGACCTACAATACCCAGATAGATTAGCGAAATTAGGATTATTTAGTCTAGAAAAAAGATGACTCAGGGGCGATCTAATAACCATGTATAAGTATATAAAGGGACAATACAAATATCTCGCTGAGGATCTGTTTATACCAAGGAAGGTGACGGGCACAAGGGGGCATTCTTTGCGTCTGGAGGAGAGAAGGTTTTTCCACCAACATAGAAGAGGATTCTTTACTGTTAGGGCAGTGAGAATCTGGAATTGCTTGCAAGAGGAGGTGGTGATGGTGAACTCAGTCGAGGGGTTCAAGAGAGGCCTGGATGTCTTCCTGGAGCAGAACAATATTGGATCATACAATCATTAGGTTCTGTAGAAGGACGTAGATCTGGGGATTTATTATGATGGAATATAGGCTGAACTGGATGGACAAATGTCTTTTTTCGGCCTTACTATGTTACATCGATACCCCATGTACTATTTGGGCCGTGGCAAGGTTCAGAAGGGAAGGAGCACCGTTTGACTTTTTGAACCAAAATTGGCTGAAATCGAGAGGGGACACCATGTCGCGTTTGGAGAGCCCCTAATGTGCCTTAACAGGCACCCGACAAGGAACCCGATTTTGGAAACTACACCCCTCAAGGATTTTATACAGGGGTATAGTGAGCATTTTGAACCCACAGGTATGACAGAATTTGATAACATTAGGTTGTCATATTGAACATGTCGTCATCAGTGTTGAGCAGAAGTGCTCGCTACTACAGTTTGTATTGGGTGCTCGGGTATGCACCAAATATCGCAGGTGCTCGAGTGACATGCTCAAGTCCCCACCCTGCGTATTTTGCAGCTAACAGCCCCCAAAAAAGCATGCGGCTATCTGCAATTCTACATGCACTCTGCAGCACTTGCGCTCAACACTAGCTGTCATATCGTCATCATTTTTTCTTACTTTTGAAAAAAACTCCAATTCTAACTCCAACCCTTACCCTAACCCCAACCCCAACCTCAACTTTTACTGCAAAGAATGGAAAACATAAAAACATTTTTTAGAATTTTTATCTAAGGGGAGACAAAGGAGGATTTGATTTACTATTTGTTTTAATTTTAATGACTGAGATGGGGTCTATCCTTGATCAAAAAGAACCAATAGGAAAAACTCCCCTATGTGGCAGGTTACCGGCTGACAGAGCTCGGCTTGCACACTGCGCATGCACACGCCATTTTTTCCCCGAAGATGACAGATCAGGAGTAGATTGATCAAACTGCGTCCAATGCACAGTTCAGCTTTTGGGTTTGGCAATGGCACCATCACTATGCTTGGATAAGCAAAGGGCAAAATAATAAGCTGCCGATGCAACTTTCAGATATAGGCCATGTCCACACGTTGAGTATTTTATTTAGTATTTTACATCAGTATTTGTAAACTAAAACCAGGAGTGCGTAAAAAAAATGCTGAAGTGGTGACGTGGTTTTTTTTTAATATTTTTCCTCTGATTGTTCCACTCCTGGTGTTGGTTTACACATACTGATGTAAAATATTGACCAAGTACTGATCGCGTGAAGGTGGCCATAGTTGCAGGATCACTGGTGCTTTTGCAGCTTCTGTTCAAGGGACTCAGGTTGAAATTAATGGCATATCTGAAGTGGGATATTTTTAACCTAAAATGTCACTGCTTCTGTCAAGTTTTCAGCTTTTACGTCAGAGGTCTATAAATCGCCATGTTTAACTTTGTGAAAATTATAACAAGAATTTGTTAAAATTTTTGTAAGTTTTTCCGCTTTGAATTTTCCTGTTACTGATGTGTGTTTTATTCTTTTTATAATTGTATTATAGTTGACGATCACTGATGGCTGTCAATACATCTGCATTAGAGCTAATGACTATTGCATTAGTCTAGTAATCACTTGAAGTAGCCGAGTGCTAAGTTGATCTGCAAGTACAGTTTGCTCATCACATTATTGCCAAGGTTTCAGTGTTCGCCAGCTGGCAGCATCTACATGACACATTCTCAGCTGAGCGCCTCACATACATATTGTACATACTGAACAATATTGTCCTTTCTTGATACACTGGCACACGCTAAATCAGGCTATAAACAGTATATGTATAAAACGGCTGCACAATAATTACAGGAGAAAAATTACTGTATAACAGAACTATTCTTTCTTTATTGACCTCTAGTCAATGTCCCCCACCACCCAAAAAAGAAAAAAAAATACCTGTGATTATAGCATTCAGCATTTTGGAGATGATTTTCCCCTTTTTATTTTTCAAAATTACCATGAACCAAATTTACCACTCATTGGCTACATTTGCCATTGAACTTGTGTTTTTATTTATCCGACTTTAAAAAAAAATCTATTTTTTGGCTGAAATCTCAACCACTGCCTCACTGGTGTGTAAGACTAAGCTAGAGAAGTTTCCATAACTGACATTAAAGGGCTGTACAGCTGGTATATCGATGACCTTTCCTGCTCTGTGTCTCTGGTCACCAAATGTTAGCAGTTGCAGCACAGCTCCATCAGCTGTGTAGTGGCCACTGCTGGGTACTGCAAATCTGCTTCTATTCGAATATCCAGCTCCACAACTGCTAAGATCTGTCCACCACCGGCTCTGAGAACAGCTAATTAGTGGGGATACCAGTCCCCACTGATATGATATTTATGACGTATCCCAATAATGGAACATCAATATAAAAGTAGTGGAACAACCTATTACATACAGGAAAGTGTGAATCTAGCATTGCAAACACTCAACAGAATAAATTCCTGATTTTTATCCCATCAATACATAGGACAATAGACAGTGGATTCAGGAGGGATCCTAAATAATGCCTGGGAAATGCGGGGGGCGCTGAGAATACGCTATGGCAAAGCTATACTGAGCAAAATCAAAGAGATGAAATCCACAATGATAAATATACAGTACGATAGTGGTTTATTATGTACTGAGCAACGTGTTTTAGTCCCGGCACGAGATTTTCATCAGGCTCCCAATCACTAAAATAAAGTGAAGACAATAAATTTCTGAGTTTTATTCGATCAGTACAATAAACTATACAAACAAAATATAAAGAACTGAATTGTTGAAAATAATAAAGATTTTTTGGGCATTTTTTTAAGAGATCTTCATAATAAATCTGTCACTGTTAATTTTGTTCCATTTGCAAGTTTTCATGTAGCTTTAGTTTTACGCCATATTCAGTACACATTGTGTAACATTTTGATCTAATTGGTACAAAGTCCATTAACAGAGGCGAAAAAAACACCAAGAACCAACAATATGTCCTCCCCATGTTTCTGTAGGTTTCCTCTGGGTACTCCAGGTTCCCCCACACTCCACAGAAATTTAGATTGTGAGCCCCAATGGGGACAGCAATGCTAATGTGTGTAATGCGCTGCAGAAAATGATGGTGCTATATAAGCAATGCATAATAATTTACAATAATAATAATGCAGATTTCCTCAAAAATGTAGCACTGTAAATTAGGTGACCAAGTCCCTCTCTGTGAGACAGGCTGCACTTGGGAGTGAGGGTGGTTTAGCATGTAGGTCTGGTACTCCCCTTAAGGCTACATGTCTGTACTGACAGGAGGGTGGCACAACCATCACATGCATCATTACCCTGGATGAGCGAAGATTCGGGCATTTAAAATGTTTATTTTCCAGTGTTGCTTTACTTACCGTACATATAAATTCTTATATTTGTTAATAAATGTGAGACTCTTAGGCCATGTTCACACAGTGCGTTTTTTACTGCGGAACCGCCGCGATTTTGCCGCTGCGGCTCCGCAGCTGTTTTCCATGCAGGGTACAGTACACTGTACCCTATGGAAAACAGGAACCACTGTGCACATGATGCGGGAATTGGGAAAAAAAGCCGCGCTGAATAGCCGCGGTAAAAAAGAAGTACCATGTCACTTCTTTTTGCAAAACTGCAGCGGTTCTGCACCCATAGACCTCCATTGTGAGGTCAAACCCGCAGTAAAACCCGCAGATGAAAAATATATCTGCGGGTTTTACTGCGGTTTGTGGTGCAGAACCGCTGCAGTGTGGCTGCCCCCCCGTGCCCCAATCCCACCCCCCATGCTCCGATGCCACCCCCCATGCTCCGATGCCACCCCCCGTGCTCCGACGCCCCCCCCCCCCGTGCCCTCATCTCCCCCCTTAAACTTACCCGGCCTCCCGGTGTCCGTCCGGCCGTCTTCTCCCTGGGCGCCGCCATCTTGCAAAATGGCGGACGCATGCGCAGTGCGCCCGCCGAATCTGCCGGCCGGCAGATTCGTTCCGAAGTGCATTTTGATCACTGAGATATAACCTATCTCAGTGATCAAAATAAAAAAAATAGTAAATGACACCCCCCCCCCCCTTTGTCACCCCCATAGGTAGGGACAATTAAAAAAATTAAGAATTTTTTTTTTCCACTAAGGTTAGGGTTAGGGTTTGTTCTGTTTTTGGGCTCCCTCTGGTGGTTACTGATGGTACTGGGTGATTTGTGCTCTGCTGTCTCTGGTGTCCACCTGTTCTATTAGGATTTGGGAGTTTCCTATTTAACCGGGCTTTCTTGTCATTTCCCCGCCAGCTATCAAGGTTATCAGAGTGTTTTGTTACCTCAGCTTCTGGCTTCAGTAATCTTCAGGACAAGCTAAGTTTTTGATTTTCTTGTTCCACGTTTTGCTTTAGTTTTGTCTTGTCCAGCTTGCATATAATTGTTTCTTTGCTGCTGGTTGCTCTAGTGGGCTGTAATTGCTCCTCATGTTCCATGAGTTGGAACATGAGTTCAAGTAATTGCAGGATGGTTTTTTGAAGGGTTTTTTGCTGACCGCGCAGTTTACTTTTGTATCCTCTGCTATCTAGTTTTAGCGGGCCTCATTTTGCTGAATCTGTTTTCATACTGTGTATGTGCCTTCCTCTCATTTCACCGTCATTATATGTGGGGGGCTGCTATTTCTGTGGGGTATTTCTCTGGAGGCAAGAGAGGTCTGTGTTTCTTCTAATAGGGGAAGTTAGATCTTCGGCTGGTGCGAGACGTCTAGGATCAACGTAGGCACGTTCCCCGGCTATTGTTATTTGTGTGTTCAGGTTTAGGGTCGCGGTCAGCTCAGGTTCCATCACCCTAGAGCTCGTTGGTGCTTGTCCTTTTGTGATTCCCTGCCATTGGAATCATGACAGTATAGCCGGCCAAAATGTTTGGGCTGAAGTAGGAGGAAAAGTAGTCTGAGGAAGTTTTTTTTTTTTTCTTTTTCCTCTCCTCTGAGGTTGCTGCCTAGCCTTAATTGCAGCCTGGCTGATTTTTTTTTTTTTTTCCTCCTCTTAATCCTTGAATGGCTCTGACCTTAGCTGTTTATCATGGACGTCCAGAGTTTAGCTTCCAGCTTGAATAATCTTGCTGCTAAGGTTCAAAATATACAAGATTTTGTTGTACATGCTCCTATGTCTGAACCTAGAATTCCTATTCCAGAGTTCTTTGCTGGAGATAGATCTAGTTTTCTGAATTTTAGGAACAATTGCAAGCTGTGCCTTTCTTTGAAATCTCGCTCTTCTGGAGACCCTGCTCAGCAGGTTAAGATTATTATATCTTTCCTGCGGGGTGACCCTCAAAATTGGGCATTTGCATTGGCACCAGGGGATCCTGCGTTGCTTAATGTGGATGCGTTTTTTCTGGCATTGGGTTTGCTCTATGAGGAACCTAACCAGGAGATTCAGGCTGAAAAAGCTTTATTAGCTCTCTCTCAGGGGCAAGATGAAGCAGAAATATATTGTCAAAAATTTCGGAAATGGTCAGTGCTTACTCAGTGGAATGAGTGCGCCCTGGCTGCAAAGTTCAGAGATGGCCTTTCTGAGGCCATTAAAGATGTTATGGTGGGGTTCCCTGCGCCTACGGGTCTGAATGAGTCTATGACTATGGCTATTCAGATTGATCGGCGTTTACGGGAGCGCAAACCTGTGCACCATTTGGCGGTGTCTTCTGAACAGGCACTTGAGACAATGCAATGTGATAGAGTTCAGTCTAGAAGTGAACGGCAAAACTATAGGCGGAAAAATGGGTTGTGCTTTTATTGTGGTGATTCAGCTCATGTTATATCAGCATGCTCTAAACGCACAAAAAAGGTTGATAAGTCTGTTGCCATTAGTACGTTACAGTCTAAGTTCATTCTGTCTGTGACTCTGATTTGCTCATTATCATCCATTTCCGTCGATGCCTATGTAGATTCAGGCGCTGCCCTGAGTCTTATGGATTGGTCATTTGCCAAGCGATGTGGGTTTAGTCTTGAGCCTCTGGAAGTCCCTATTCCTTTGAAGGGAATTGACTCTACTCTACACCTTTAGCTATGAATAAACCTCAGTACTGGACACAAGTGACCATGCGTATGACTCCCGTTCATCAGGAGGTGATTCGCTTCCTGGTATTGTATAATTTACATGATGTTCTAGTACTTGGTCTGCCATGGTTACAAACTCATAATCCAGTCCTTGACTGGAAAACAATGTCTGTGTTAAGCTGGGGATGTCAGGGGGTTCATGATGATGCACCTCCGATTTCTATCGCTTCATCTACTCCTTCTGAGGTTCCTGTATTTTTGTCTGATTATCGGGATGTTTTTGAGGAGCCTAAGCTCAGTTCGCTTCCTCCTCACAGGGATTGCGATTGTGCTATAGATTTAATTCCTGGTAGTAAATTTCCTAAAGGTCGTTTGTTCAATCTGTCAGTGCCAGAGCATACTGCTATGCGGGATTATGTTAAGGAGTCCTTGGAAAAGGGACATATCCGTCCATCTTCGTCCCCTTTGGGAGCAGGTTTTTTTTTCTTGGCCAAAAAAGATGGGTCCTTGAGGCCTTGTATAGATTATCGTCTTTTGAATAAGATTACCGTAAAATATCAGTATCCTTTGCCTTTGTTGACTGATTTGTTTGCGCGCATTAAGGGGGCTAAATGGTTCACTAAGATTGATCTTCGGGGTGCGTATAATCTTATACGAATAAAGCAAGGTGATGAGTGGAAAACCGCATTTAATACGCCTGAGGGCCATTTTGAGTATTTGGTAATGCCTTTCGGACTTTCTAATGCTCCTTCAGTCTTCCAGTCCTTTATGCACGATATTTTCCGTGAATATCTGGATAAATTTATGATTGTGTATTTGGATGATATTTTGGTTTTTTCTGATGACTGGGAGTCTCATGTTCAGCAGGTCAGGAAGGTGTTTCAGGTCCTGCGGGCTAATTCCTTGTTTGTAAAGGGCTCAAAGTGTCTCTTTGGAGTCCAGAAGATTTCTTTCTTGGGGTATATTTTTTCCCCTTCTACTATTGAGATGGATCCCGTCAAGGTTCGGGCTATTTGTGACTGGACGCAGCCTGCATCTCTTAAGAGTCTGCAGAAGTTCTTGGGCTTTGCTAATTTCTATCGTCGTTTTATAACTAATTTTTCTAGTGTTGTTAAGCCTTTGACGGATTTGACTAAGAAGGGTGCTGATGTTGCTGATTGGTCTCCTGCGGCTGTGGAGGCCTTTCAGGAACTTAAACGCCGGTTTTCTTCTGCTCCTGTGTTGCGTCAGCCTGATGTTTCGCTTCCTTTCCAAGTTGAGGTTGATGCTTCCGAGATTGGAGCGGGGGCGGTTTTGTCACAGAGAAGCTCCGATTGCTCGGTGATGAAGCCATGTGCGTTCTTTTCTAGAAAATTTTCGCCCGCTGAGCGGAATTATGATGTGGGTAATCGGGAACTTTTGGCCATGAAGTGGGCATTTGAGGAGTGGTGTCATTGGCTGGAGGGTGCTAGACATCGTGTGGTGGTCTTGACTGATCACAAAAATCTGATTTACCTTGAGTCTGCCAGGCGTCTGAATCCTAGACAGGCTCGTTGGTCACTGTTTTTCTCTCGTTTCAATTTTGTGGTTTCATACCTGCCAGGTTCAAAGAATGTGAAGGCGGATGCTCTTTCTAGGAGTTTTGTGCCTGACTCCCCTGGAAATTCTGAGCCCACTGGTATCCTTAGGGATGGGGTGATTTTGTTGGCCGTCTTCCCAGACTTGCGACGTGCTTTGCAGGAGTTTCAGGCGGGTAAACCTGATCGTTGTCCGCCTGAGAGATTGTTTGTTCCGGATAGTTGGACCAGTAGAGTCATCTCCGAGGTCCATTCTTCTGCGTTGGCAGGTCATCCTGGAATATTTGGTACTAGAGACTTGGTGGCCAGGTCTTTTTGGTGGCCTTCCTTGTCGAGGGATGTGCGTTCTTTTGTGCAGTCTTGTGAGGTTTGTGCTCGGGCTAAGCCTTGCTGTTCTCGAGCCAGTGGATTGTTGTCACCTTTGCCTATCCCGAAGAGGCCTTGGACGCACATTTCCATGGACTTTATTTCGGATCTCCCTGTCTCTCAAAAAATGTCTGTCATCTGGGTTGTGTGTGACCGCTTTTCTAAAATGGTTCATCTTGTACCCTTGCCTAAGTTGCCTTCCTCCTCTGAGTTGGTCCCTCTGTTTTTCCAGAACGTGGTTCGTTTGCATGGGATTCCGGAGAACATCGTTTCTGACAGGGGATCCCAGTTTGTGTCTAGATTTTGGCGGACGTTCTGTGCTAAGATGGGCATTGATTTGTCCTTTTCGTCTGCATTCCATCCTCAGACGAATGGCCAGACGGAGCGAACTAATCAGACCTTGGAAACTTATTTGAGGTGTTTTGTTTCTGCTGATCAGGATGACTGGGTTACCTTTGTGCCGCTGGCCGAGTTTGCCCTTAATAATCGGGCTAGTTCTGCTACCTTGGTTTCTCCTTTCTTTTGTAATTCGGGGTTTCATCCTCGTTTTTCCTCTGGTCAGGTGGAGCCTTCTGATTGTCCTGGAGTGGACATGGTGGTGGATGGGTTGCATCGGATTTGGAGTCATGTGGTGGACAATTTGAAGTTGTCCCAGGAGAAGGCTCAGCAGTTTGCTAATCGCCGTCGCCGCGTGGGTCCTCGACTTCGTGTTGGGGACTTGGTGTGGTTGTCTTCTCGTTTTGTTCCTATGAAGGTCTCTTCTCCTAAGTTCAAGCCTCGGTTCATCGGTCCTTATAGGATCTTGGAAATTCTTAACCCTGTGTCGTTTCGTTTGGATCTCCCGGCATCGTTTGCTATTCATAATGTGTTCCATCGGTCGTTGTTGCGGAGGTATGAGGTACCTCATAGGGACTCTATAGTGACAGGGTCTGTTCCCCAGGATTGGCGCATAGCAAATGTGGTGCCAATATTCAAAAAGGGCTCTAAAAGTGAACCTGGAAATTATAGGCCAGTAAGTCTAACCTCTATTGTTGGTAAAATATTTGAAGGGTTTCTGAGGGATGTTATTCTGGATTATCTCAATGAGAATAACTGTTTAACTCCATATCAACATGGGTTTATGAGAAATCGCTCCTGTCAAACCAATCTAATCAGTTTTTATGAAGAGGTAAGCTATAGGCTGGACCACGGTGAGTCATTGGACGTGGTATATCTCGATTTTTCCAAAGCGTTTGATACCGTGCTGCACAAGAGGTTGGTACACAAAATGAGAATGCTTGGTCTGGGGGAAAATGTGTGTAAATGGGTTAGTAACTGGCTTAGTGATAGAAAGCAGAGGGTGGTTATAAATGGTATAGTCTCTAACTGGGTCGCTGTGACCAGTGGGGTACCGCAGGGGTCAGTATTGGGACCTGTTCTCTTCAACATATTCATTAATGATCTGGTAGAAGGTTTACACAGTAAAATATCGATATTTGCAGATGATACAAAACTATGTAAAGCAGTTAATACAAGAGAAGATAGTATTCTGCTACAGATGGATCTGGATAAGTTGGAAACTTGGGCTGAAAGGTGGCAGATGAGGTTTAACAATGATAAATGTAAGGTTATACACATGGGAAGAAGGAATCAATATCACCATTACACACTGAATGGGAAACCACTGGGTAAATCTGACAGGGAGAAGGACTTGGGGATCCTAGTTAATAATAAACTTACCTGGAGCAGCCAGTGCCAGGCAGCAGCTGCCAAGGCAAACAGGATCATGGGGTGCATTAAAAGAGGTCTGGATACACATGATGAGAGCATTATACTGCCTCTGTACAAATCCCTAGTTAGACCGCACATGGAGTACTGTGTCCAGTTTTGGGCACCGGTGCTCAGGAAGGATATAATGGAACTAGAGAGAGTACAAAGGAGGGCAACAAAATTAATAAAGGGGATGGGAGAACTACAATACCCAGATAGATTAGCGAAATTAGGATTATTTAGTCTAGAAAAAAGATGACTGAGGGGCGATCTAAATACCATGTATAAGTATATAAGGGGACAATACAAATATCTCGCTGAGGATCTGTTTATACCAAGGAAGGTGACGGGCACAAGGGGGCATTCTTTGCGTCTGGAGGAGAGAAGGTTTTTCCACCAACATAGAAGAGGATTCTTTACTGTTAGGGCAGTGAGAATCTGGAATTGCTTGCCTGAGGAGGTGGTGATGGTGAACTCAGTCGAGGGGTTTAAGAGAGGCCTGGATGTCTTCCTGGAGCAGAACAATATTGTATCATACAATTAGGTTCTGTAGAAGGACGTAGATCTGGGGATTTATTATGATGGAATATAGGCTGAACTGGATGGACAAATGTCTTTTTTCGGCCTTACTAACTATGTTACTATGTTACTATGTTACCTGTTGTTCCTTCGCTTGAGCCTCCTGCTCCGGTGCTGGTGGAGGGAGAATTGGAGTATGTTGTAGAGAAGATCTTGGATTCTCGTGTTTCCAGACGGAAACTCCAATATTTGGTCAAGTGGAAGGGTTATGGTCAGGAGGATAATTCTTGGGTGGTTGCCTCTGATGTTCATGCTGATGATTTGGTCCGCGCTTTTCATAGGGCTCATCCTGGTCGCCCTGGTGGTTCTCGTGAGGGTTCGGTGACCCCTCCTCAAGGGGGGGGTACTGTTGTGAGTTCTGTTTTTGGGCTCCCTCTGGTGGTTACTGATGGTACTGGGTGATTTGTGCTCTGCTGTCTCTGGTGTCCACCTGTTCTATTAGGATTTGGGAGTTTCCTATTTAACCGGGCTTTCTTGTCATTTCCCCGCCGGCTATCAAGGTTATCAGAGTGTTTTGTTACCTCAGCTTCTGGCTTCAGTAATCTTCAGGACAAGCTAAGTTTTTGATTTTCTTGTTCCACGTTTTGCTTTATTTTTGTCTTGTCCAGCTTGCATATAATTGTTTCTTTGCTGCTGGTTGCTCTAGTGGGCTGTAATTGCTCCTCATGTTCCATGAGTTGGAACATGAGTTCAAGTAATTGCAGGATGGTTTTTTGAAGGGTTTTTTGCTGACCGCGCAGTTTACTTTTGTATCCTCTGCTATCTAGTTTTAGCGGGCCTCATTTTGCTGAATCTGTTTTCATACTGTGTATGTGCCTTCCTCTCATTTCACCGTCATTATATGTGGAGGGCTGCTATTTCTGTGGGGTATTTCTCTGGAGGCAAGAGAGGTCTGTGTTTCTTCTAATAGGGGAAGTTAGATCTTCGGCTGGTGCGAGACGTCTAGGATCAACGTAGGCACGTTCCCCGGCTATTGTTATTTGTGTGTTCAGGTTTAGGGTCGCGGTCAGCTCAGGTTCCATCACCCTAGAGCTCGTTGGTGCTTGTCCTTTTGTGATTCCCTGCCATTGGAATCATGACAGGGTTAGGGGTATGGTTAGGGGTAGGGTTAGGGTATTTTCAGCCATTTTAACCCTAAAAAACTTCCTAGAAAACACACAGACTCTGCATAGAAAACTGCATAAAAAAACGCATAAAAAAACGCATCAAAAAACGCACCAAAAAAGCACCAAAAAAAGGACCTGCGTTTTCTGCCAAGAGCTGCGGTTTTTAGTCCTGAAAAAAAAGGAGGGAAATCAGGAACGTGTGAACATACCCTTACCTTGGATTTTGCTCAAGTTGTACACAAGTAATAGTGGTGTACAACCAACATATAAAAAGTTACTGTACAATGTTGGTTTCATGTTAAAGTTGGATCGAACGGAAGATTTAATAGGGGTCTCATAACCAGGGCCGGTTTTAGAGAAAGTGGGGCCCTGGGCAAAAGTTTATAGTGGGGTCCCAAATGCTCACATATTGCACCATCACACAGAAACATTTTGCTTGTTTTTACATGTGCTGAGTTCAGGCCCTAAGGCCGGCGTCACACTAGCGCGTTTTACGGACGTAAGAGAGGTGCTGAAAATACGGATTGCATACGGTACAATGCTTCTCTATGCCCCAGCTCCTATCAGCCGTATTTTACTGATCCCTATTATACGTTCTTCTACGGCCGTAGAAAATCACAGCATGCTGCATTTGTTACCGTATTGCGCAAAAAATCCGCCAATGAAAGTCTATGGGGGCCAGAAAAATACGGATTACACATGGAGCAGCAGTGTGACTTGCGAGAAATACGCAGCGGTGTTAGAGAGAAAAGCCGGCAATTCAGTGCGGTGTACAGTAAAATCACACTGACAGGTTACAATAGAATAGGTAGAATAAATGTGTACACATAGAATAGGTATATATATATGTAATTGAGACACACATATATATATATATATATATATATATATATATACATATATATATTAATATTTCATCCAGCGCGAGATAGCTTAAAAGCCGGTAATTCAATTGCCGCCTTTTAATTTCTCCTTCCTAAACCCGACATGATATGAGAAATGGTTTACATACAGTAAACCATTTCATATCCCTTTTTTTTTGCATATTCCACACTACTAATGTTAGTAGTGTGTATGTGCAAAATTTGGGCTGTCTAGCTATTAAAGGGTTAAATGGCAGAAAAAATTGGCGTGGGCTCCCGCGCAATTTTCTCCGCCAGAATGGTAAAACCAGTGACTGAGGGCAGATATTAATAGCCTGGAGAGGGTCCACGGTTATTGGCCCCCCAAGGCTAAAAACATCTGCCCCCAGCCACCCTAGAAAAGGCACATCTGTAAGATGCGCCTATTCTGGCACTTGGCCACTCTCTTCCCATTCCCATGTAGCGGTGGGATATGGGGGTAATGAAGGGTTAATGTCACCTTGCTATTGTAAGGTGACATTAAGCCAGATTAATAATGGAGAGGCGTCAATTATGACACCTATCCATTATTAATCCAATATTATGAAATGGTTAAAAAAGCACACACATTATTACAAAGTATTTTAATGAAATAAACACACAGGTTGTTGTAATATTTTATTCCAATCTCAATCCACCTGAAGACCCTCGACCTGTAACAAATTAAAAATAATAAACCAACAATATCTCATACCTTCCGTCGATATGTCCCACAATGTAAATCCATCTGAAGGGGTTAAATTATTTTACAGGCAGGAGCTCTGCTATAATACAGCTGTGCTCGTGCCTGTAAAACCCCGGGGAATTAATGGAATGTAGGTCAATGACCTGTAGTTACCTTCATTCGCAGTGATGCGCCCTCTGCTGGATGTCCTCATATGACCTCGAGCGTGGGAACTTTTCTGAATATTTTCCCAGCCTCGAGGTCATATGGTCACAGCCCCTGTGATCACTGGACCCAGTACCGAGTACCCCACGGCCCTGGCGGGCGACTCACAGCTACCTCAGAATATAATAATTAGTGATGAGCGAATGTACTCGTTACTCGAGATTTCCCGAGCATGCTCGGGTGTCCTCCGTGTATTTTTTAGTGCTCGGAGTTTTAGTTTTTAGTGCCGCAGCTGAATGATTTACATCAGTTAGCCAGCATAAGTACATGTGGGGGTTGCCTGGTTGCTAGGGAATTCCCACGTGTACTTATACTGGCTAGCAGATGTAAATCATTCAGCTACGGTGCTAAAAAAATAAAACTCCGAGCACTAAATATACTCAGAGGACACCTGAGCGTGCTCGGGAAATCTCGAGTAACGAGTATATTCGCTCATCACTAATAATGATTCATCTCCGAGTACAATGCAGCTCCCCACACAAACACCGTATACTGCAGCTCCCCCCACACACACAGTATAATGTAGACCCCTCAGAGTATAATGCAGACCCCACACACAGTGTAATGCAGCACCCCAAAGTATAACGCAGCCCCACACACACAGTATAATGAATCCCCCTAGAGTATAAAGCAGCCCCTCAGAGTACAATGTAGCCACACAAACACACAGTATAGTGCAGATCCCCCAGTCACAGAATAATACAGACCTCCACACACACAGTATAATACACACACATTAATGCAGACACACACACTACTTACTTCTCGTTTCCAGCTCTGTTCCAGGATCTGCTCTGGTCTCATCTGCTCCATGGCTGGCACAGCGTGGCGCATGATGAAGTGATGTGATTGCGCGCCCGTTGAGATACAAGCAGAGGAGGAGTGATGGGAGAGGGTGCGATATCTGACGATCTCTCCTCTTACTCACGGGCTCCATAGCGGCCATGTGGTGTGCCATTTTAGCGGCACGCCAATGGCTGGGGGACCCTGGAAGAGCGGGGGACCTAGGCAGCTGCCTAAACTGCCTGCCCCTAATGCCGGCCATGCTCATAACACACATACCCACAATATAAATATTTCCTCGCTTTGTTCACAAGTTATTCCCGCACCATTGTATGGGAGCCTGGATAAGACTGTGTCCACACTGTAAGGTCCTTCTACATAAGCACGAGACCCTGCCTGATTATGTCATGTAAACAATGGCAAGTTTTGTTCTGCAACACTTCATGTCAACTGGTCCCACAACAGATACAGCAGGGAATGACTTGTTTGGGTGACATAACGAAGGCAAGACCATCAGTTGTAAATTACTAAACATGAGACACACTATAAACAAATCAAACACTTTAAAATGGAATAATGTAATGATAAAAGAATATTTATAAAATATTACAGTAGATCAAGATTTATGCAGTCATACAGGTAGAAGTGAGAAGGAGAACACAGAGGCGCTGTCATCAGTCTTGTCTTGCTGGTGTACACAGTGCCAAATTCATTAAGGCTACGTTCACATTTGCGTTGTGCGATGTTGCGTCGGAGACGCAACACACAACGCAAACAAAAACGCAACAAAACGCATGCTAAAACGCAGCGTTTTGCGACGCATGTGTCCTTTTTAGCCGAATTTTGGACGCCAAAAAAAAATGCAACTTGCTGCGTCCTCTGCGCCCTAAGCTTGCGGCAAAAAAACGCATGTGTCACAAAACGCAGCACAACGCATGCCCATGCGCCCCCCATATTAAATATAGGGGCGCATGATGCATGCGTCGCCGCGGCTGCGCCCGACGCAGCCCCGCAAAACGCTAACGTGAACGTAGCCTTAGAGATGCATTTGTGCTGGACTCGGGGAGACTGAGAAGGGAAAGGTTTTTTTTTTTATACTTAACTGTGCCTGCAGGGAAAAGTATTATGGAAAAACATTATGTTTCAGTAAATAATTTGGGTAGAAGTCTGAAACTAGATAGTGAACAGGGATACCACAAGATGATGATGATTTATCTGGAGATTTAACTGCAAGAACCCAATTGATGTAGGGATTAATAACATATGGGGATCTCAATTAACAGGACCTAAATGCAACTAGAATAAATAAAAGAAGATTCAGTTGCAAACAACAGGCGAATTGTTCCTATCTTTAATATGCCCTAGGTTGAGAGCACTATCTCTTAAAGGAACAGTGACATCCCACTATAAAGAGAACCTGTCAGCAGAATTTGACTAAGTAAAGTACAGACAGGGTCAATAATGGCGCTAACACATTGATTAAAATAATAACTCAGGTAAAGAAATCTGTTTTGTAGATTTTATTTGAAATTTTTTTGTTTACTTTTCATATCTTTGTGCATCTGGGGGATGTGAGAGGAACTGTGTGTAGGACTGTAGGAGGGATTGTGGGAGGGACTGTGAGTGGGACGGTGGGTCGGACTGTGGGTAGGGTCTTCAGCTTTACGCTGTTCCCTCCACTGTGTCTTGGGGTCTAGTCTTCTTTATTTAAAATTTTGTGCAGGCGCCGTCCTAGTCGCGGGTGTCGCTTGCGCAGATTGAGCTCTTGGAAGTCTTCACGAAAATTGTCTGGCGGCGCATGCGTAGACTTCTCAGTACCGCTGACACCATTTTACTGAGGGGAAAGGAAACTTAATCACCGCTGATGCCGAGCTGATTCTCCCCAGTATTTGTGGGCACAGCTGCAGTGATAATGTCAGAACTACAACAAATGACCACTGCAGCCAATCACAGGGCTTAACAATCTTGTGCGGTCTACATCAGATTGGTCATAAATATTAAAGTAGCTGTACCTATACCTTCAAAAATGTATATATTAAGATATATTTTAGTTACTTTGATATGTGAAAACAACAGGATTTGGTAAGGGCTTCAGTGTGGTGAGAAAAGGTGTGTGTTGCAGAGTACAATGGTGAAAGAGAAAGACGCCTGAGAACCAGTCTGAATCACAGTTCTTTGTGACCTTGGGTAAATTATACTTTAATCTTAGTTAAGCTTGATTGAGAAGTTCATACTGTTCCTGTAACAGCCTGCATAATATCTAAGTCAAATTATGAGTCATATAAAGCAATACAGATCTGTTTAATAACAAATGGTGTGTTCTATTGAAGGGGATGTAAATATGTTGTGCTCCCTTCTTCTCCCCAAACACTTTAAGAATGTTTAATGTGTATTATAAATGTGTTCATACACGGTGGCACTGCTACACACTGCATGTGTATTGCTCTGAATATGTGATTGTTTATATGTTTATATGCTTATGTTATGCACACTGTGTTAGGGAAAGTTTGTCCCCGAGCCTAGTATAATGCTATGGGCGTAGTGTCCATAGTTGGCCATTAGAGGGATGCACTGTAACATCTAGTTAGAGTAGGAGGGCCACAGTGCATAAGTATAGTGTAGCTTCCTGCATTTAGTTAGTTGGAGTCAGGGCCTGAGTGCCCGTGCAGATCACAGGGCTTCCTGGCCAGAAGTTGCTGTACCCCGCAACGAAGGGGCCCATCATAGAACAGTTACAAAGAAAGGTTTGCTCTAGGAGAAAAACAGAACAGAAGTGCTGCGGATGCAGCTGAAGGAAATCTGTCCCTATAGAGCAAGAAGACAGGTCAGCACGGTCACTACACACGAGATGTGGCAGATCTTTGCCTGGGCAGCAGTACTTAGAACCGGGGCGAAACGGTATAGGACTCCCCCATGTGAGGCAAGAATTCCGGACGGAATCCATTCTGCTTGACTGACAGAAGCAGTCCGACCTCCGACCTGGGGCTGAATGCAAAAAAGGAAAGGACAGAGCAGGGACAGAGAAGAATGTGTTGTATGCATTACCCGAAGTGCCTGTAATTGATCAAGCTGTGTTAAGTAAAGAAGTTATCGTTGAAGTTAACCCGGAGTGTGTCTCTTTTATTCTGGAGCCATCTGTGAGGAAACAATCCCCTTACCGGGCAAGTCCAGATGATGCAGAAAGCCAGCACAGAGGTAACGCAGCAAAGGATTGTGAACTTTTATGGGGAAGGGATCAGGGAGTCATACAAGGATTACTGTCAGCCATGACTACGACTCTAGCACCCCCTGGCCCTTCCTTCACTATCATCTAACAATATGCAATACATAGTGAGAACATTACATCAAGGTCACGTGGTAGTTATCGCCAGAAGACCATATAGAGGGTGGGCTGTATTGGGTGCAGCTAAAAGGAAGCCCCCACATGACTGTGTTGCCAAGGGGAGGAGTGGAGAATTTTTTAAAAAATAAATAGGTTTGTCCCGGGATTGGTGGGTTAAGGAATGGGGAGGGGGTTTTGTTGGGATCAGGAGGCGGAGGCTGGGAAAAAGTGCGGGAAGGGATCATTCTTGCGGTGACAGGGGAAGAGAGTGGACCTGCTGCCACAGCGTTACTTACCATGGCCACAGTGGACAGCTTGGTCGCGCAACTTCGGAGAGAGGCACAGTCCAGGAGGGCCGGATGGCTCGAGGAGCAGCTCACCGGGCTGCTAGGAGACAGCGGGAGTCGGGGCAGCAGGACCAGGAGGACAAGGCCACCCGAGAGACTGTCCCCCGACATGACACCGTGTGGCAGATGCAGGCCACGGAGCCCCTCCCGGGCCCCTTCGGGGCTGTGGGACGTGGCACAACGACCTCGCCCACCCCCTCCTCCGGCAGGAATCCACCCGGCGGCTCTGCCGGCGCGAGGAGGCAAGGCTCTGCGAGGACAGTGCAGGTGCAGCCAGACGCCAGGGCCGCACCGGAAGTCAGGGCTGCACCGGAAGTGCAGCCTAGCATCAGGCGCGAGAGTGCTGCAGCGCCAGGGAGCACACCCAGTACCCGCCAGGGAGCGGTGCAAGCGGCAGCGGCATCGGTGACGGGGCAAGGAAGGAGCCCAGTGGGGGCAGCAGCGACAAGGAGCCTGGAGGCGGACGTTACAGTGGCGGGCGCACCGGGACCACGGCCGCACGGTGCACCTGGCTCGGGGGCAGGTCAACAGAGCAGGGTGACGGGCAGGTCGACTGCAGCATTTCGGCAGGGCTCTGGACGTGCAGGAGTGGTGGCCAGAGGGGCCAGTCCGGCTGAAGGGCACAGAGGACCTCTGGAGGTTGCCAGGTCGAGATCCAGCAGGAGGTCGAGGGACCGGTCGATTTCGCCAGTCTCGGTCCCCCCTGGTGACGTGGAGGCCAGGGGCACGGGCCTAGGGCAGCTGAGTGGCAGCGACGACTCCGGGAGTGATCATTGTGACGAGGGAGAGCGGCAGGATTCAGGAGGCACGGCTGGTGGGGACACAGCACCTGCGCAGCCCCGTGACTATATGTCTATTCTTTTCCCGGTGCCAGGTGTGGCGGAGTTAGCAGACCGGGGAGGGGGTGGTAGTTCAGGAGTTCCGGGCGTTAGAGAGCTTTTGGCGGGTATGTCGCAGATTTTGAGGAGATTGGATGGTGGGGTGGTGGATAGTGTGGGCGCGTCGCCCGCAGGGGCTTGGTTGACAGATTCTGGTCGCAGAGCGGGGGGGCTAGCGAGATAGTGAGCTCTGGTAGCAGGCCGCCGGCCCCAGTGGCTGGGGTGTCGGTGTCGGTGCAAACTGAAACAGGGAAGAGTGATGCTGTGAAGTTAGACGATAGGGCAAAAGGAGAGGTTTACGTGTGTTTTGAGGGTCCGCTGGGGGCCCATTTGAAGAAAGAGGTGAAAGAGAAAATTTGGAAAGATGAATACGTGGAGATTTTCTCTCTCCTTCCTTTGGAAAAATTTAACTTGGACAAAGGAAAGAAAGATGATAGCAAAAAGGAAGAAGAGGAAAAGAGACGTTGGCGCCTGATTCCTCAGACGTTCGTAGACTGGCAGCAGGCCTTTGCCATTCTGGCGAGTGTTATAGGAGAGAATTCCCCAGAGAATTGTTCGGGTCTGTTTTGTTATTTTGATGCCATTGGAGAAGCACATCGTCAGAGGCGTAGCTAGAGCTTTTGCCGCCCGGGGCTGTTCCCGAGTTTGGTACCCCCCCCCCCCACCCCCCACTCAATACACACAAAGGTTACCAAAAATGGTTTTCCTGTTTTGTAGAACGTAAACTGGGCCTAATGGTGTCACCCCCACATGCCAAACCTGTGACTTAATACCACCACACCATGACCAGGCCACATAGTGACCGAATAATACTACATACAAGGGACAAATACCACAACACCATTTCCAGACCACATATTACCACCACATAGTGACTGAATACTACAATACTGATCAGTAATAAAAAAAAAACCACAATACTATCACCATAAGTGCCAGTATTCACAGGAGATCTGTACTTAGTATGCAGTGTCTGTGTAGAGGTAATACAGAGATCACTGGTGACATTATACACAGGACCTCTATATAGTATACAGTGTATAGTGTCAGTGTATAGGTAACACTGACTCACCAGTGATGTCTCTAGGTGAAGTCCTTCATCTTTCATCCAGCACAGACCGCCATCATTCCTTCCAGCCAGGACTCGTTTCTGCAGGAAATAACACAGTTATCTCGAGCTCCGCTTGCAGAACACATTACTTAATTTTTCACAACTTCTACATTACACCACATGAAGATAAAAAGGCGATATAGTGTCACTCTGCACAGTAACAGGACCGCCCCCCCATTTAAAACAGTATACTCAAAAAATAAAATAAATACATCACTGCAGTAATAATATCCCTTAATTATCCCCTATGGTAACACTATTCCCCACCCTGGCCCCGTTTATCTCATTCCTGGCTCCAGCCATATGTTCTCGCATCCTGCCCTCATGAGTATCCATTCTACCCCATATGATCTCCCCATCCTGCCCCACCAGCCTCCATCGTATCCGTCCTGCCCCATGAACCAATCCTGCCCCGTATCTCCAACCATGCCCGTATCTACATTCTGCCCATGCCTCAAGTCCTGCCCCCAGTGTGTCCAGCATATTACCCCCATGTTGTCCAGCAATCTGCCCCAGTGTGTCCAGCATATTACTCCCATGTTGTCCAGCAATCTGCCCCAGTGTGTCCAGCATATTACCCCCAGTGTGTCCAGCAATCTGCCCCAGTGTGTCCAGCACTGCCCCCAGTGTGTCCAGCAATCTGCCACAGTGTCCAGCCTTTCCCCAGTGTGTCCAGCAGTCTGCCCCAGTGTGTCCAGCATATTACCCCCAGTGTCCAGCATTGCCCCAGTGTGTCCAGCAATCTGCCCCAGTGTCCAGCATTGCCCCAGTGTGTCCAGAAGTCTGCCCCAGGGTCTCCAGCATTGCCTCAATGTGTCCAGAAATCTGCCAAAGGGTCTCCAGTATTGCCCCGGTGTGTCCAGCAATCTGCCCCATGGTCTCCTGTATTGCCCCAGTGTGTTCAGCATTCTGCCCCATGGTCTCCAGTATTGCCCCGGTGTGTCCAGCAATCTGCCCCATGGTCTCCAGTATTGCCCCAGTGTGTCCAGCATTCTGCCCCATGGTCTCCAGTATTGCCCCAGTGTGTCCAGCAATCTGCCCCATAGTCTCCTGTATTGCCCCAGTGTGTCCAGCAATCTGCCCCATGGTCTCCTGTATTGCCCCAGTGTGTCCAGCATTCTGCCCCATGGTCTCCAGTATTGCCCCAGTGTGTCCAGCATTCTGCCCCATGGTCTCCAGTATTGCCCCAGTGTGTCCAGCAATCTGCCCCATAGTCTCCTGTATTGCCCCAGTGTGTCCAGCAATCTGCCCCATGGTCTCCTGTATTGCCCCAGTGTGTCCAGCATTCTGCCCCATGGTCTCCAGTATTGCCCCAGTGTGTCCAGCAATCTGCCCCATAGTCTCCTGTATTGCCCCAGTGTGTCCAGCAATCTGCCCCATGGTCTCCTGTATTGCCCCAGTGTGTCCAGCATTCTGCCCCATGGTCTCCAGTATTGCCCCAGTGTGTCCAGCAATCTGCCCCATAGTCTCCTGTATTGCCCCAGTGTGTCCAGCAATCTGCCCCATGGTCTCCTGTATTGCCCCAGTGTGTCCAGCAATCTGCCCCATGGTCTCCAGTATTGCCCCAGTGTGTCCAGCAATCTGCCCCATGGTCTCCTGTATTGCCCCAGTGTGTCCAGCATTCTGCCCCATGGTCTCCAGTATTGCCCCAGTGTGTCCAGCAATCTGCCCCATGGTCTCCAGTATTGCCCCAGTGTGTCCAGCATTCTGCCCCATGGTCTCCAGTATTGCCCCAGTGTGTCCAGCATTCTGCCCCATGGCCTCCAGTATTGCCCCAGTGTGTCCAGCAATCTGCCCCATGGTCTCCAGTATTGCCCCAGTGTGTCCAGCATTCTGCCCCATGGTCTCCAGTATTGCCCCAGTGTGTCCAGCAATCTGCCCCATGGTCTCCAGTATTGCCCCAGTGTGTCCAGCATTGCCCCCAGACAGTCAGACATAAAGAAAAAAAAAAAAAAGTAAAATCCTCACCTCTCCCGTTCCTAGCGTAGGTCCGGTGCAGTCAGCGTCTCTCCGGCTCTGCGACGCTCAGGACAGAGAGGCAGAGCGGCGCGCACAGTAGTGACGTCATCGCGCCCTCTGCTCTGAGACGTCGCAGAATCAGAGGACGCTGAAGCCGCAGGAACCAGGAGAGGTGAGTATTAGAGCGGGGGGCGGGGCCCGGGGGTGGGGGGAGCTGGCCCTGGTCGTGGCGGCGGACGGCGCCGCCCGAAGATTTAAAGGGGCGTCTTCTTTTTTTTTTTTTTTTTTCCTTCTTCTCCTGCAGCGCCGGCCGCGGCCGCCCCCCGCATTGTGCCGCCCGGGGCGGACCGCACCCCCCTTCCTACGCCACTGCACATCGTACTTATGGGGGCCAGGCCTGGCTGCGTTACGATGAACAGTTTAGGCAGCGGAAGGCGGTTAGGCCCGAGATAAAATGGGATCAAAAGGACATTGGATTGTGGTTGAAGGTGATGGCCCCGGTGCGATATGGGCAGTCCTTTCAGGGGGTGGGGGGGTAGCAGTCAGCAGTCAGGCCAAGGTGGAGGAGAACAGGGGTCACAGGGGGCAAAGGAAAGAACGGGGACGTGTGGGCAATTTAATGACGACCAGTGCAAGTATGGCGCTACCTGCAAGTTTAACCCCTTCATGACCCAGCCTATTTTGACCTTAAAGACCTTGCCGTTTTTTGCAATTCTGACCAGTGTCCCTTTATGAGGTAATAACTCAGGAACGCTTCAATGGATCCTAGCGGTTCTGAGATTGTTTTTTCGTGACATATTGGGCTTCATGTTAGTGGTAAATTTAGGTCAATAAATTCTGTGTTTATTTGTGATAAAAACGGAAATTTGGCAAAAATTTTGAAAATTTCGCAATTTTCACATTTTGAATTTTTATTCTGTTAAACCAGAGAGTTATGTGACACAAAATAGTTAATAAATAACATTTCCCACACGTCTACTTTACATCAGCACAATTTTGGAAACAAAATTTTTTTTTGCTAGGAAGTTATAAGGGTTAAAATTTGACCAGCGATTTCTCATTTTTACAACGAAATTTACAAAACCTTTTTTTTTAGGGACCACCTCACATTTGAAGTCAGTTTGAGGGGTCTATATGGCTGAAAATACCCAAAAGTGACACCATTCTAAAAACTGCACCCCTCAAGGTGCACAAAACCACATTCAAGAAGTTTATTAACCCTTCAGGTGCTTCACAGCAGCAGAAGCAACATGGAAGGAAAAAATGAACATTTAACTTTTTAGTCACAAAAATGATTTTTCAGCAACAATTTTTTTATTTTCCCAATGGTAAAAGGAGAAACTGAACCACGTACGTTGTTGTCCAATTTGTCCTGAGTACGCTGATACCTCATATGTGGGGGTAAACCACTGTTTGGGCGCACGGCAGGGCTTGGAAGGGAAGGAGCGCCATTTGACTTTTTGAATGAAAAATTGGCTGCACTCTTTAGCGGACACCATGTCACATTTGGAGAGCCCCCGTGTGCCTAAAAATTGGAGCTCCCCCACAAGTGACCCCATTTTGGAAACTAGACGCCCCAAGGAACTTATCTAGATGCATAGTGAGCCCTTTAAACCCCCAGGTGCTTCACAAATTGATCCGTAAAAATGAAAAAGTACTTTTTTTTCACAAAAAAATTCTTTTAGCCTCAATTTTTTCATTTTCACATGGACAACAGGATAAAATGGATCCTAAAATTTGTTTGGCAATTTCTCCTGAGTACACCGATACTTCACATGTGGGGGTAAACCACTGTTTGGGCACATGGTAAGGCTCGGAAGGGAAGGAGCGCCATTTGACTTTTTGAATGAAAAATTATCTCCATCGTTAGCGGACACCATGTCGCGTTTGGAGAGACCCTGTGTGCTTAAACATTGGAGCTCCCCCACAAGTGACCCCATTTTGGAAACTGGACCCCCCAAGGAACTTATCTAGATGCCTAGTGAGCACTTTAAACCCTCAGGTGCTTCACAAATTGATCCGTAAAAATGAAAAAGTACTTTTTTTTCACAAAAAATTTATTTTCGCCTCAATTTTTTCATTTTCACATGGGCAATAGGATAAAATGGATCCTAAAATTTAGTAAAAAAAAAAAAAAAAAAGAAGAATATGTGGCACTCACCCAGAAAAGCTGCTGAATTAAAGTCCTTTATTCATGATGCGATAAAACGGAACACTTTTGGAGACTCGGCTGGGATCGGGAGATGGTGCTAGGAGGAGGAGAGGTGGACGACGATCGTTTCGCGCAAATGCGCTTCAACGGGTCCAGGTGCACAATTAAAAACGTCATATCCTTTATAGAGGACCAGCTGACGTATCATTAACAGGTGTGTGAGATAAAAACACATAGGGTTAAGTGCAGAACACTATTAACAAGCACATGTAAATTACAACATTATAAGACATATATGAAAAAATCATGTCTAACCTTACAAAAAAATCATGTCTAACCTTACAAAAAAATCAACATGTCTAATTTATCATTAAGGCCGATGGGGCCCTGAGCATTAGTATCCATTATCCACTTTGCCTCCCGCTGCAGTAAGATTTTATTGCGATCTCCACCTTGCACGGGACATTTAACTATTTCTAAGCCAGCGAACCGTAACACATTAGGGTTCGCATTATGATAATCCTGCATGTGTTTAATGAACCGAGGGCACCCTTTGCCGGATAACACTGAATTATAATGCTCTTTAAATCTAGTAACCATCGGCCGTATTGTTTTGCCGATGTAGTAAAAAAGACATGGGCAGAGAATTAAATAGACAACATATTGGGTTTTGCATGTAATTAAATGCCGAACAGAATGGCAAACAGGACCTACACGAATTGGATTGTCTAGGAGTCTTAAGTGACAAAACTTACAGTTGCCGCATCTGTGGTTACCTGTTGGTTGTGACCGCGTAAGCCAATTGTTACCCGTCGAAGATAATCTATTGTTGACTAGCAAATCCCCCAAATTTCTCGTCCGCTTATAACCGAATCTTGGACGACTCATGGCTATTGCTGCCAAATCCCGGTCGTTTTGCAAAATATGCCAATTTTTATTTATGGCTGCATAAATATTTTTATCGATAGGGCTATGCGTAAAAGTAAACGTAAATCTTTTTTGTTGCTCGTCGACTTTGCGAGGGACCTGTTTTTTGCGTTTACGGGTTTTTAGTAATTCATTTTGGGTGAGCTGTTTAACGCGTTGTTCTGCTGTTACTAAAATCTGGGGAGGATAATTTCTTTTTAAGAAGTCGTTTTTTAATTCCATTAACTGGTGTTCGAAGCTTGTCTCGTTGTTATTAATTTTCCTGTAACGTACCATTTGACTATATGGGAGACTATTTTTAGTGTGTTGCGGGTGCGCACTAGAAAAATGCAACAAACTGTTTGTTGCAGTTGATTTTTTATGGACTTGCGTATTCAATCTCCCATCTGTAATATTAAGTTTAACGTCCAGAAATTCAAGGGTATTACCGCCGTAACAGGCTGTGAATTGCATGTTCTCATTATTCACTTCATTCAGATACTCAACGAACAAGTCAAAATCATTATGAGACCCATCCCAGACGATAAAAATATCGTCTGCGAATCTAAGAAATAAACGAATAAATTTCAAAAAAGGGTTCGTGATAGAGGTAATATACTTTTCTTCAAACGCAGCCAAAAATAAGTTGGCAAAAACCCAAGCCACGGGCGTACCCATTGCGGTACCGGTGCGTTGTAGGAACCACTTTTCGCCAAATTTAAAAGCATTATGGGACAAGATGAACCGTAAACTTTCAACAATAAACGCAACGAAATCCTGATCCTTGTTCGTATTTGAAAGAATGGTTTCAATAGCCGCAATGCCTTTCTCCTGCGGAATCCTCGTATAAAGGCTAACAACATCAATAGAGGTTAATACATAAGATGGTTGCCAGTTAATAGATTGCAGAGCCACCAAAAAGTCCCCTGAATCCTTTACAAACGAGGGGATTTTATGCAGCAATGGTTTAAGGAGCCAGTCAAGAAATTGGGGCAAGGGTTCCGTCAGTGACCCAATCCCGGAGATTATCGGGCGACCTGGAGGATGAGTAGCGTTCTTGTGCACTTTAGGCAGACTATACCAATGCGGTGTAGAGGGATGGATGGGAAATAATTTTTCAGCTCTGCTTTTTAGCAAAGTGCCCTTAGACACATATTTATTTAATAAACATCTTAATTTTTCTTTGTACTTCTCTGTTGGATTGTGGTCCAAAGAAATATAGGTATTTTTGTCGTTTAGTTGGGACATAGCTTCATTGATATAATAACTTTTGTCAAGCAGGACTATGTTGCCCCCCTTGTCCGCTTTTCTAATAATGACATCCTCCCACTGCTGCATTTCCCGTATTGCGGATTCCTCCATATGTGACAGATTCTTTATTGGCTTACGATATAAAATGGCCTCGACATCTTTGATTACTAGGTCCTGGAACAAATCAATCATATTGCCCGGAGACACGGGGGGCATAAACGTGGACTGTAGGCCACCTTTAAAAGGCTCAACACCTAAATCTATGTCCTCAGCAGCTGTAGGTCCAATGCTGTTCTGCGAAGATTCGTCAAGATTGGCCAACATCCATGCGTCTTCAAGGTCCTGTGGATCAGCGGGAGGAAACGCAATGAAGCCCAAAGTTCCAATAGTGGCCGGATTTTCCGTTGACGTGGTATGCGGCTTATTGCTCCGGTTTTTAGAGCCAGCGAAATATTTTTGTAAATGTAATTTTCGTGTAGCCTTAAAAAGATCGATTTTAAAGTTAGTTAGATTAAATTCGTCCGGAATGCAAAAATTAAGGCCTAAAGATAGCACAGTCTTCTGTGTGGGAGATAGAATCTTATTAGACAAGTTTATTATCTGGAGTTCATTAGACGTTATTTCCTCCATGAAACCTGCTTGCGCTTTTTCTGCGCATTTTTTTCTGCCACCCCGTCTGATCTTTTTTCTAAAGGGCCCTTCGCTCCCACTGATGTAGTGACGGGGGTAATCTCATTTACGTGATCTTCGACACCACTAGAATCCGAGTCCGTAATCCACCCGTCTTTGTATGGCTTGCGTTTGTTGAATTTTTTAGGATGACGCTGTCTTTGAAAATTCCTTCTTTTGTTTTTATTCCAAGTAAAAACTTGGCCAGTTTCGAAGTCCTTCTTATCCCTCAAAAATTTATCTTTCTTTTGTTGTTTTGTCTCAATTTGGATTAGTACTAATTTCTTCTCCAGTTTTTTGAGGAACAGTTTATACAGATTATCCGTCAAACGAGATTTTAATTCCTGCTTGGCTTTGTCTAATTGTTCGCAAAGAATAATATATTCCTTCTCATTTTGTGCGATGACCAATGCTAATAAATTTCGAGAGCATTGCAAGTGTATTTCATCCCATGCTTGCTGAAATGCCGGATCTTCAGCAAATTGGGAAATTTCTTTAAAAACACGTAGTCCTCTTGGAACTCTTCCGCACTCTGTATAGGAATTTAGAGATTTAATTGTCCAATACATCCTAATTTCTCTCTCTGCCAGAGAATAAATTTTAGTTTCCAGTAATTTCGTGCTTATTAATAACAAATCTTCCTTATGGTTACAATCCATAAAGAACTCCTCCGCACCCTCCCGTCCAGCCAATAAGCCACACTCCTCTGAAGTGCTTGCCTCTGAATCCATAACATCCTCTTGATTGATGTTCATTGCAGTAAACGATCGTCGTCCACCTCTCCTCCTCCTAGCACCATCTCCCGATCCCAGCCGCCTCTCCAAAAGTGTTCCGTTTTATCGCATCATGAATAAAGGACTTTAATTCAGCAGCTTTTCTGGGTGAGTGCCACATATTCTTCTTTTTTTTTTTTTACTATATGGAATGGACTTGATTTTTCTATGTGGAGCACCGCCGTAGTCTGCTTTATCTGTGCTTGCTACACGAATCCTGCGCAGACATTGTGCTGCTTTGCGTCAAAGATTGGGTGCATTTTGAGCCTGGTGCCGTCTATATTCTTTGTTTTGTCAATTTTATATGCTCTACCAGTGTTGAGACTGAGCACAGGCTGTGATAATTTGCACGAAAGGTGTTTACTGCAATGAACATCAATCAAGAGGATGTTATGGATTCAGAGGCAAGCACTTCAGAGGAGTGTGGCTTATTGGCTGGACGGGAGGGTGCGGAGGAGTTCTTTATGGATTGTAACCATAAGGAAGATTTGTTATTAATAAGCACGAAATTACTGGAAACTAAAATTTATTCTCTGGCAGAGAGAGAAATTAGGATGTATTGGACAATTAAATCTCTAAATTCCTATACAGAGTGCGGAAGAGTTCCAAGAGGACTACGTGTTTTTAAAGAAATTTCCCAATTTGCTGAAGATCCGGCATTTCAGCAAGCATGGGATGAAATACACTTGCAATGCTCTCGAAATTTATTAGCATTGGTCATCGCACAAAATGAGAAGGAATATATTATTCTTTGCGAACAATTAGACAAAGCCAAGCAGGAATTAAAATCTCGTTTGACGGATAATCTGTATAAACTGTTCCTCAAAAAACTGGAGAAGAAATTAGTACTAATCCAAATTGAGACAAAACAACAAAAGAAAGATAAATTTTTGAGGGATAAGAAGGACTTCGAAACTGGCCAAGTTTTTACTTGGAATAAAAACAAAAGAAGGAATTTTCAAAGACAGCGTCATCCTAAAAAATTCAACAAACGCAAGCCATACAAAGACGGGTGGATTACGAACTCGGATTCTAGTGGTGTCGAAGATCACGTAAATGAGATTACCCCCGTCACTACATCAGTGGGAGCGAAGGGCCCTTTAGAAAAAAGATCAGACGGGGTGGCAGAAAAAAATGCGCAGAAAAAGCGCAAGCAGGTTTCATGGAGGAAATAACGTCTAATGAACTCCAGATAATAAACTTGTCTAATAAGATTCTATCTCCCACACAGAAGACTGTGCTATCTTTAGGCCTTAATTTTTGCATTCCGGACGAATTTAATCTAACTAACTTTAAAATCGATCTTTTTAAGGCTACACGAAAATTACATTTACAAAAATATTTCGCTGGCTCTAAAAACCGGAGCAATAAGCCGCATACCACGTCAACGGAAAATCCGGCCACTATTGGAACTTTGGGCTTCATTGCGTTTCCTCCCGCTGATCCACAGGACCTTGAAGACGCATGGATGTTGGCCAATCTTGACGAATCTTCGCAGAACAGCATTGGACCTACAGCTGCTGAGGACATAGATTTAGGTGTTGAGCCTTTTAAAGGTGGCCTACAGTCCACGTTTATGCCCCCCGTGTCTCCGGGCAATATGATTGATTTGTTCCAGGACCTAGTAATCAAAGATGTCGAGACCATTTTATATCGTAAGCCAATAAAGAATCTGTCACATATGGAGGAATCCGCAATACGGGAAATGCAGCAGTGGGAGGATGTCATTATTAGAAAAGCGGACAAGGGGGGCAACATAGTCCTGCTTGACAAAAGTTATTATATCAATGAAGCTATGTCCCAACTAAACGACAAAAATACCTATATTTCTTTGGACCACAATCCAACAGAGAAGTACAAAGAAAAATTAAGATGTTTATTAAATAAATATGTGTCTAAGGGCACTTTGCTAAAAAGCAGAGCTGAAAAATTATTTCCCATCCATCCCTCTACACCGCATTGGTATAGTCTGCCTAAAGTGCACAAGAACGCTACTCATCCTCCAGGTCGCCCGATAATCTCCGGGATTGGGTCACTGACGGAACCCTTGTCCCAATTTCTTGACTGGCTCCTTAAACCATTGCTGCATAAAATCCCCTCGTTTGTAAAGGATTCAGGGGACTTTTTGGTGGCTCTGCAATCTATTAACTGGCAACCATCTTATGTATTAACCTCTATTGATGTTGTTAGCCTTTATACGAGGATTCCGCAGGAGAAAGGCATTGCGGCTATTGAAACCATTCTTTCAAATACGAACAAGGATCAGGATTTCGTTGCGTTTATTGTTGAAAGTTTACGGTTCATCTTGTCCCATAATGCTTTTAAATTTGGCGAAAAGTGGTTCCTACAACGCACCGGTACCGCAATGGGTACGCCCGTGGCTTGCGTTTTTGCCAACTTATTTTTGGCTGCGTTTGAAGAAAAGTATATTACCTCTATCACGAACCCTTTTTTGAAATTTATTCGTTTATTTCTTAGATTCGCAGACGATATTTTTATCGTCTGGGATGGGTCTCATAATGATTTTGACTTGTTCGTTGAGTATCTGAATGAAGTGAATAATGAGAACATGCAATTCACAGCCTGTTACGGCGGTAATACCCTTGAATTTCTGGACGTTAAACTTAATATTACAGATGGGAGATTGAATACGCAAGTCCATAAAAAATCAACTGCAACAAACAGTTTGTTGCATTTTTCTAGTGCGCACCCGCAACACACTAAAAATAGTCTCCCATATAGTCAAATGGTACGTTACAGGAAAATTAATAACAACGAGACAAGCTTCGAACACCAGTTAATGGAATTAAAAAACGACTTCTTAAAAAGAAATTATCCTCCCCAGATTTTAGTAACAGCAGAACAACGCGTTAAACAGCTCACCCAAAATGAATTACTAAAAACCCGTAAACGCAAAAAACAGGTCCCTCGCAAAGTCGACGAGCAACAAAAAAGATTTACGTTTACTTTTACGCATAGCCCTATCGATAAAAATATTTATGCAGCCATAAATAAAAATTGGCATATTTTGCAAAACGACCGGGATTTGGCAGCAATAGCCATGAGTCGTCCAAGATTCGGTTATAAGCGGACGAGAAATTTGGGGGATTTGCTAGTCAACAATAGATTATCTTCGACGGGTAACAATTGGCTTACGCGGTCACAACCAACAGGTAACCACAGATGCGGCAACTGTAAGTTTTGTCACTTAAGACTCCTAGACAATCCAATTCGTGTAGGTCCTGTTTGCCATTCTGTTCGGCATTTAATTACATGAAAAACCCAATATGTTGTCTATTTAATTCTCTGCCCATGTCTTTTTTACTACATCGGCAAAACAATACGGCCGATGGTTACTAGATTTAAAGAGCATTATAATTCAGTGTTATCCGGCAAAGGGTGCCCTCGGTTCATTAAACACATGCAGGATTATCATAATGCGAACCCTAATGTGTTACGGTTCGCTGGCTTAGAAATAGTTAAATGTCCCGTGCAAGGTGGAGATCGCAATAAAATCTTACTGCAGCGGGAGGCAAAGTGGATAATGGATACTAATGCTCAGGGCCCCATCGGCCTTAATGATAAATTAGACATGTCGATTTTTTTGTAAGGTTAGACATGATTTTTTTGTAAGGTTAGACATGATTTTTTCATATATGTCTTATAATGTTGTAATTTACATGTGCTTGTTAATAGTGTTCTGCACTTAACCCTATGTGTTTTTATCTCACACACCTGTTAATGATACGTCAGCTGGTCCTCTATAAAGGATATGACGTTTTTAATTGTGCACCTGGACCCGTTGAAGCGCATTTGCGCGAAACGATCGTCGTCCACCTCTCCTCCTCCTAGCACCATCTCCCGATCCCAGCCGCCTCTCCAAAAGTGTTCCGTTTTATCGCATCATGAATAAAGGACTTTAATTCAGCAGCTTTTCTGGGTGAGTGCCACATATTCTTCTTTTTTTTTTTACTATATGGAATGGACTTGATTTTTCTATGTGGAGCACCGCCGTAGTCTGCTTTATCTGTGCTTGCTACACGAATCCTGCGCAGACATTGTGCTGCTTTGCGTCAAAGATTGGGTGCATTTTGAGCCTGGTGCCGTCTATATTCTTTGTTTTGTGGATCCTAAAATTTGTTGAGCAATTTCTCCCGAGTACGCCGATACCTCATATGTGGGGGTAAACCACTGTTTGGGCACACGGCAGGGCTCGGAAGGGAAGGCGCGCCTTTTAACTTTTTGAATGGAAAATTAGCTCCAATTGTTAGCGGACACCATGTCGCATTTGGAGAGCCCATGTGTGCCTATGCAATGGAGCTCCCCCACAAGTGACCCCATTTTGGAAACTAGACCCCCCAAGGAACTTATCTAGATGCATACTGAGCACTTTAAACCCCCAGGTGCTTCACAGAAGTTTATAATGCAGAGCCATGAAAATAAAAAATAATTTTTCTTTTCTCAAAAATGATTTTTTAGCCTGGAATTTCCTATTTTGCCAATGGTAATAGGAGAAATTGGACCACAAATGTTGTTTTCCAGTTTGTCCTGAGTATGCAGATACCCCATATGTGGGGGTAAACCACTGTTTGGGCGCACGGCAGGGCTCAGAAGGGAAGGCACGCCATTTGGCTTTTTAAATGGAAAATTATCTCCAATCATTAGCGGACACCATGTCGCGTTTGGAGAGCCCCTGTGTGCCTAAACATTGGAGATCCCCCACAAATTACCCCATTTTGGAAACTAGACCCCCAAAGGAACTAATCTAGATGTGTAGTGAGCACTTTGAACCCTCAAGTGCTTCACAGAAGTTTATAACGCAGAGCCATGAAAATAAAAAAAAAAAATTATTTTCTCAAAAATGAATTTTAGCCCGCAATTTTTTATTTTCCCAAGGGTAACAGGAGAAATTTGACCCCAAAAGTTGTTGTCCAGTTTCTCCTGAGTACGCTGATACCCCATATGTGGGGGTAAACCACTGTTTAGGCACATGCTGGGGCTCGGAAGTGAAGTAGTGACGTTTTGAAATGCAGACTTTGATGGAATGCTCTGTGGGCGTCACGTTGCGTTTGCAGAGCCCCTGATGTGGCTAAACAGTAGAAACCCCCCACAAGTGACCCCATTTTGGAAACTAGACCCCGAAAGGAACTTATCTAGATGTGAGGTGAGCACTTTGAACCCCCAAGTGCTTCACGGAAGTTCATAACACAGAGCAGTGAAAATAATAAATACGTTTTCTTTCCTCAAAAATAATTTTTTAGCCCAGAATTTTTTATTTTCCCAAGGGTTACAGGAGAAATTGGACCACAAAAGTTGTTGTCCAGTTTCTCCTGAGTACGCTGATGCCCCATGTGTGGGGGTAAACCACTGTTTGGGCACACGTGGGGGCTCAGAAGGGAAGTAGTGACTTTTCAAATGCAGACTTTGATGGAATGGTCTGCGGGCGTCACATTGCGTTTGCAGAGCCCCTGGTGTGCCTAAACAGTAGAAACCCCCCACAAGTGACCCCATTTTGGAAACTAGACCCCCAAAGGAACTTATCTAGATGTGTGGTGAGCACTTTCAACCCCCAAGTGCTTTACAGAAGTTTATAACGCAGAGCCGTGAAAATAATAAATACGTTTTCTTTCCTCAAAAATAATTTTTTAGCCCAGAATTTTTTATTTTCCCAAGGGTTACAGGAGAAATTGGACCACAAAAGTTGTTGTCCAGTTTCTCCTGAGTACGCTGATGCCCCATGTGTGGGGGTAAACCACTGTTTGGGCACACGTGGGGGCTCAGAAGGGAAGTAGTGACTTTTGAAATGCAGACTTTGATGGAATGGTCTGCGGGCATCACGTTGCGTTTGCAGAGCCCCTGGTGTGCCTAAACAGTACAAACCCCCCACAAGTGACCCCATTTTGGAAACTAGACCCCCCAAGGAACTTATCTAGATATGTGGTGAGCACTTTGAACCCCCAAGTGCTTCACAGACGTTTACAACGCAGAGCCGTGAAAATAAAAAATCATTTTTCTTTCCTCAAAAATGATGTTTTAGCAAGCAATTTTTTATTTTCTCAAGGGTAACAGGAGAAATTGGACCCCAGTAATTGTTGCGCAGTTTGTCCTGAGTATGCTGGTACCCCATATGTGGGGGTAAACCACTGTTTGGGCACACGTCGGGGTTCGGAAGTGAGGGAGCACCATTTGAATTTTTGAATACAAGATTGGCTGGAATCAATGGTGGCGCCATGTTGCGTTTGGAGACCCCCTGAAGTGCCTAAACAGTGGAAACCCCTCAATTCTACCTCCAACACACCCCTAACCCTTATCCCAACTGTAGCCGTAACCCTAATCACAACCCTAACCCCAACACACCCCTAACCACAACCCTAACCCCAACACACCTCTAACCCTAACCACAACCCTAATTCCAACCCTAACCCTAAGGCTATGTGCCCACGTTGCGGATTCGTGTGAGATATTTCCGCACCATTTTTGAAAAATCCGCGGGTAAAAGGCACTTCGTTTTACCTGTGGATTTACCGTGGATTGCCAGTGTTTTTTGTGCGGATTTCACCTGCGGATTCCTATTGAGGAACAGGTGTAAAACGCTGCGGAATCCGCACAAAGAATTGGCATGCTGCGGAAAATACAACGCAGCGTTCCCGCGTGGTATTTTCTGCACCATGGGCACAGCGGATTTGGTTTTCCATATGTTTACATGGTACTGTAAACCTGATGGAACACTGCTGCGGATCCGCAGCGGCCAATCCGCACCGTGTGCACATAGCCTAATTCTAAAGGTATGTGCACACGCTGCGGAAAACGCTGCGGATCCGCAGCAGTTTCCCATGAGTTTACAGTTCAATGTGAACCTATGGGAACCAAAAATCGCTGTACACATGCTGCGGAAAAACTGCACGGAAACGCAGCGGTTTACATTCCGCAGCATGTCACTTCTTTCTGCGGATTCCGCAGCGGTTTTACAACTGCTCAAATAGAAAATCGCTGTTGTAAAACCGCAGTGAAATGCGCAGAAAAACCGCGGTAAATCCACGATAAATCGGCAGCGGTTTAGCACTGTGGATTTTTCAAATCCGCTGCGGAAAAATCCGCATAGGACCAGAATACGTGTGCACATACCGAAACCCTAACCCTAGCCCTAACCCTAGCCCTAACCCTAGCCCTAACCCTACCCCTAACCCTAACCCTACCCCTAACCCTAGCCCTAACCCTACCCCTAACCCTAACCCTAACCCTACCCCTAACCCTACCCCTACCCCTAACCCTAACCCTACCCCTAACCCTACCCCTAACCCTAACCCTAGTTCTTACCCCAACCTTAGTGAAAAAAAAAAAATTTCTTTATTTTTTTTATTGTCCCTATCTATGGGGGTGACAAAGGGGGGGGGGTCATTTACTATTTTTTTTATTTTGATCACTGAGATAGGTTATATCTCAGTGATCAAAATTCACTCTGGAACGAATCTGCCGGCCGGCAGATTCGGCGGGCGCACTGCACATGCGCCCGCCATTTTGGAAGATGGCGGCGCCCAGGAAAGAAGACGGACGGACCTCGGGCGGCCAGGTAAGTATAAGGGGGGGGAGATCAGGGCACGGGGGGGCGTCGGAGCACGGGGGGGTGGATCGGATCATGGGGGGGGGTGGATCGGAACACGGGAGGGAGGATTGGAGCACGGGGAAGGATTGGAGCACGGGGTGAGGGATCGCTGTGCGGGGGGGGGTGGATCGGAGCACGGGGGGGTCGCTGTGTGCGGGGGGGGGGATCGGAGTGCGGGGGGGTTTGATTGGAGCGCGGGGGGTGTGATTGGTGCACGGGCAAGCGGACAGGAGGACGGGGGAGCGGAGCACAGGACGGAGGGGAGCGGACCACAGATCGGGGGGCTGGGGGGGCGATCGGAGGAGTGGGGTGGGTGCACATAAGTGTTTCCAGCCATGGCCGATGATATTGCAGCATCGGCCATGGCTGGATTGTAATATTTCACCAGTTTTTTAGGTGAAATATTACAAATCGCTCTGATTGGCAGTTTCACTTTCAACAGCCAATCAGAGCGATCGTAGCCACGAGGGGGTGAAGCCACCCCCACTGGGCTAAACTACCACTCCCCCTGTCCCTGCAGATCGGGTGAAATGGGAGTTAACCCTTTCACCCGGCCTGCAGGGACGCGATCTTTCCATGACGCATATGCTGCGTCATGGGTCAGAATGGCACCGACTTTCATGACGCAGCGTATGCGTCAAAGGTCGGGAAGGGGTTAAACACGTGTGCTCCCATTGTAACGGGGCCTCGCATGGGGCATCTAAGTGTTTCAAAAAATCAAGGGGCAAGTCACCAGTCGGTAGCGGTCAAGGGGGTGACGCCAGTGAGGCTTCCAAATATGGCCCCCTATCTAAATAGATACCCGGACCATCAAAAGTCGGAGGTTATTAGGGGTGGTTTTCTTGAAGGTTCTAAGATTCCTCACCCGATGCATGTGGTCCCCTTTTCCACAAAAAATTTGAGGTCGGCAAGATTGCATACGGAGGTTGTTACGGCTAAGTTGGCAAAAGAGGTCGAATTGGGAAGAATGGCGGGGCCGTTTAGTTTGTTGCCCATGGCAGGGGTAATTGTTTCCCTGCTGAAGGTGGTACCCAAGAAGGAGCCGAATAAGTTTTGGCTAATTCAGCATCTGTCATATCCCAAGGGATCCTCTGTTAATGATGGGATCGTGGAGGAATTGTGCTCCGTTGTGTACACGTCATTCGATGAGGCGGTGCAGTGGGTGCGAAGGTATGGGACCGGGACCTTGTTGGCGAAGACAGACATTGAGTCAGCTTTTAGGCTTTTGCCGGAACACCCGCAGAGCATTCCTTTGTTAGGTTGTTGGTGGGATGGGTTTTTTTATTTAGACTGGTGTTTGCCTATGGGCTGTTCGATTTCTTGCTCGTTGTTCGAGACTTTCAGTACATTTTTGGAATGGGTAGTTAGAGACGTTTCGGATGTTCCTTAGGTCATTCATTACTTGGATAATATTTGTTTGTTGGTCCACCGAATTCTGCGGTATGTGGACATCTACTGGCTACCATGGAATGGGTGGCGGGACAGTTCGGTGTTCCTTTGGCACAGGATAAAATGGAGGGCCCCTGCACAGTTTTGAGTTTTCTAGGGATTTAGATTGATTCCGAAAAAATGGAGTGCAGGTTGCCGGACGACAAGTTGTTGTTGGTTAAGCAGGAGGTGTTCAGGATTGGAAAATTGCGGAAAACAACATTGAAGGAGTTGCAGTCGTTGCTTGGCCACCTGAATTTTGCATGCCGTATTATGCCAATGGGCAGGATTTTTTGCCGCAGATTGTCCAGGGCTACGGCGGGCGCCCAGTCGGGCCATCATTTTATCCATTTGAGTAGAGAGGATAAGGACTACCTGCTTGTTTGGCAGTGTTTTTTGGAAAATGGCAGATCACTTATTCAGCAGGAAGATCTGAATGCCTTTGACTGCGAGATCTACACAGACGCAGAGGGTGGAGTTGGTTATGGTGCCTATTGTGGAGGAAAATGGATGGAGTGTGGGGGTGTGGCCGGAAGACTGGCAGAAAAATGGGCTTACCAAGAATCTGGCGTTGTTGGAGCTATTCCCAATTGTGGTGTCGGTGTTTATTTGGGGCGACATTTTTAGGGAGCGGCGCATACGTTTTCATTGTGATAACTGGTGTCTGTGATTAACAGCTTATCTTCTTCCTCCCACCCGGTAATCAGGCTGGTCAGGGAATTGGTGTTGAAGTGCTTGGATTTGAATGCATGGATTTTGGCGGTGCACGTGCCAGGCATTCAAAACCCTATAGCCGATGCTTTGTCTCGTTTGCAGTGGGAGCGATTCCGGGAGTTGGCACCAGATTCGGAGGCAACAGGAGCAGGATGTCCTTCGCATTTGTGGCAGATTGTTGCGGATGGGGAGGCCAGTTGATCCAAGCTTCCATGTCGAGCAGGACATGGTCAGGTTATACAGCAGCATGGGGTATGTGGGAAAGTTGGTTGGCCCAATGCAGCTCGGTCGAGTCCGACAGCGATAGGACACTGGCGTTATTGTCCCTGATAGGTAAGGTGGTGGAGTGGGGTTGGTCTGTGTCAAGGTTAACCAAGTTTATTGCAGGTTTGGCTTTCGGTTTTCAGCTGCAAGGGTTAAGGGATATTAAGAAAGAATTTCGTGATAAGGCAGGTATTGAAGGGTTTTAGGAAAGGCAATGTGACTTTTGATAAGTGTAGGCCCATTCCTTTTGGGATGTTGCAGCGGTTAGGTGAGGCCTTCGGAAACATTTGTTGTTCTCAGTTCGAGGCGGTACTGTTTCGGTTGGCCTTTTCTTTAGCATTTCTTGGCGCTTTGCGCTTAGGGGAGTTGGTTTCCCCGAGCAAAGACAAGGTGGGGGGTCTTCTAGTGGAAGATGTTGATTTTTGGGATGGCGGTATCGTTTTCTGGATCAGGCGTTCAAAGACTGATCAGCTGGGTAGGGGACAGAAAGAAGTGTTGGGAAGAGTTGCTGGTAGCGAGATGTGCCCACAACACTGTTTGGAAGCGTATTGGAGTCTGTGCACGGTTAGGTCAGGCCCTTTGTTACGACACCAAAAAGGGGATTTTTGTCGCGTTTTCAATTTATAGCTATATTGAAGAAAGGTTTGGGATTCCTGGGTGTTAACCCGGATAATTTCGGGTCGCACTCATTTAGAATTGGGGCCGCGTCCGAAGCCGATGGTTTGGGCTTGGGTCCGGATGTGATTAAGAGAATAGGCAGATGGAGTTCAAATCGTTATATGTCTTATGTTTGGCATTGAGTCAAGGATGCTGGGGCAAGCTTTTGCGTAGTGTTAATTGTTGTTATGTTTTTCCAGGTCAGACCCCCTTCTTGGCTTGGATTGTTGGACATTCTTTCGTTTACTGGGGTGCCCTCCGGGCTGATGCTAGGCCGAATGGTAGGCAATTGGGTTTTGGTTGGGATGCCGTGGTCATTCGCTGGATGGGTTTTCGGGGGATGTTGTGGCGTAGGTTGTTGTCGGAATTTTGACGCGCCGCCCGTTTGGATCGCTTCCCGGACATCGTGGTTGTTCATCTTGGAGGTAATGATTTAGGAGCAAAACCAGTGAGGGAACTGATTCGGGATATCCGGTTTGATTTTTTGAGACTGTGGGTATCTTTTCCTGGTGTAATGACGGTTTGGTCGGACATTGTGCCACGGTGGACGTGGCGGGAGGCCCGTTCTCATAAAGGGATTAATAGGGCCAGGGTGAAGCTGAATAGGGCGGTGGCGAGCTTTGTGTCTCGAAACGGGGGTATTGTCATGAGACATTTTGAACTAGAGTTGATCGGTAATTGTTGGAGGGAGGACGGAGTGCATCTCAATGACATTGGTTTGGATTTGTGGGCGCTCGGTTTACAGGAAGGAGTCGAAAGGGCTATGGCGGTGGTGGGGCACTCACGAGCCTGAGGTGGTCAGGGCTGTTCGTGTGTGGCGGGGGTGGGGTTCTTGGAGTTGGTGATGATGCTTATAGGGTTGATCTGGCTTTTGTTACGGGCTCTGGACGGGGAGTTTACCTCGGGAGCTTTGGGGTGTGTTTGCCCGAAACGGGTTACATGGTGCCCTCGAGCTGGCGGTTACGGCTGAGGGTAAATAAGTGTTTTTGGTTAAAATTTTGTAGTGGCTTTCTGCTTATTATGATCCAGATGTTTTAGCTCCAAGAACCCTCCCCTCAAGGTTTTTCACATTTACAATGGTATACATGTTCTTATTCATGTAATTGTTTGTTTAATAAAATGGCCGCTGTGGCCAAATTATCCAAAAGAAATGAATGTGTTCGTGTGAATTTCTAGGGTGGATAAACGGAATTGTTTAAGGGGAGCAGGGTAGTTGTGGCGGAAGATTACCTACGGAAAGGATCCTATATTGGCGATACGTGGTCATGTGGTTCTGCACAAATGATGGAAACTGCTGTTTGTGAAAGATGTCAGTAACCTCAGATAAAATGTTAAATGTGCAAAGAATGTCACAAAAGTGTGAGCCATGAAGATGGAGCCGGATGCACATCCACTTCCACGAATAATGACAACATTGCGCGTGCACATGATCAGATTATGTTGCATAGATGAGTGGCAGTGGATTATTTCCTGTGTACGAACTGCTTGCAGGATGTGGTTTAACATCTGAAGACGTAAAGACAGTGATGCATATATATGTACAAACACACACACAAAATGTCAAACATCTACATAATATATATTTGCGTAACAATAGTAGGAAGAACGCGGCAGCGTTCACCGGACCTGTGATCAAGGCTTGTCTTTATTGGAATACACGTAAAAACATCTTCACGGCACAGCATGCTTTCTCACTCCCCCGTGCCGTGAAGATGTTTTTCGTGTATTCCAATAAAGACAAGCCTTGATCACAGGTCCAGTGAGTGCTGCCGCGTTCTTCCTACTATTGTTACGTGGTGTTTTCCTTATTTTTCTACGCGAGCACCTCCCGAGACTGTCGGGTTTCCATTATTGAGGACTGAGTGTGCACCTGATCTCGCTTTAAGGCTGTGCTGCTGTATTTTGCTTTCTTTTTGTGGACATAATATATATTTGCATATACCAAATTTTGTGGACTATAGTGGGTACGGAAAGTATTCAGACCCCTTTAAATTTGTCACTCTGTTTCATTGCAGCCATTCGGTAAATTCATAAAAGTTCTTTTTTTTCTCATCAATGTACACTCTGCACCCCATCTTGACTGAAAAAAAACAGAGATGCTGAAATGTTTGCAAATTTATATAAAAAAAACTGAAATATTACATGGCCATAAGTATTCAGACCCTTTGCTCAGTATTGAGTAGACGCACCCTTTTGAGCTAGTACAGCCATGGGTCTTCTTGAGAATGATGCAACAAGTTTTTCACACCTGGATTTGGGGATTGTCTGCCATTCTTCCTTGCAGATCCTCTCCAGTTCCGTCAGGTTGGATGGTGAACGTTGGTGAACAGCCATTTTCAGGTCTTTCCAGAGATGCCCAATTGGATTTAGGTCAGGGATCTGGATGGGCCAATCAAGAATGGTCAGAGAATTGTTCTGAGGCCACTCTGAAAACCACCCCCATAGCATGATGCTGCCACCACAAGTTTCACTGTTGGGATTGTATTGGGCAGGTGATGAGCAGTGCCTGGTTTTCTCCACACATACCGCTTAGAATTATCACCAAAAAGGTCTATCTTCTGCTCATCAAACCAGAGAATCTTATTTCTCAGTCTGGGAGTCATTCATGTGTTTTTTTTATCAAACTCTATGCGGGTTTTCATATGTCTTGCACTGAGGAGAGGCTTCTGTCGGGCCACTCTGCCATAAAGACCCGACTGGTGGAGGGCTACAGTGTTAGTTGAGTTTGTGGAACTTTCTCCCATGTCCCTACTGCATCTCTGGAGCTCAGCCACAGTGATCTTGGGGTTCTTCTTTACCTCTCTCACCAAGGCTCTTCTCCCACGATTACTCAGTTTGGCTGGATGGTAAGGTCTAGGAAGACTTCTGGTGGCCCCAAACTTCTTCCATTTAAGGATTATGGAGGCCACTGTGTTCTTAGGAACCTTGAGTACTGCAGAAACTCTGTTGTAACCTTAGCCATATCTGTACCTTGCCACAATTCTGTCTCTGAGCTCCTTGGCCAGTACCTTTGACCTCATGATTCTCATTTGGTCTGACATGCAGTGTGAACTGTGAGGTCTTATATAGACAGGTGTGCACCTTTCCAAATCAAGTCCTATGAGTTCAATTAATCACAACTGGACTCCAGTGAAAGGTTAGAACCATCTCAAAGAGGAAATAGACAGCATGTGACTTAAATAGGAGTGTCTGAGCAAAGGGTCTGAACAGTTATGACCATGTGATATTTCAGTTTTTCTTTTTTAAGAAAATTTGCAAAAATGTTAATTTACTAAAATTACTGTTTTTTCAGTCAAGATGGGGGTGCAAAGTGTACATTAATGAGAACAAATATGAACTTTTTTGAATTTACCAAATGGCTGCAATGAAACCAAGAGTGAAAAATGTAAAGGGGTCTGAATACTTTCCATACCCACTGTATAAGACGCACCCCAATTTTTGGGGTGGAAAATAGAAAAACTTTTTTTATATATAAAACGGTAGTGCATCTTATAGTCCGATTTTCCCTGCTGCAGTGGAGCGGGGTCCCAGCAGGCACGGTAACTGCTGCAGGAAACTGAAGGAGGAGGCAGGGCTGGGAGGAACAGATGTTCGGTGGTGCGAGGTTTTGATAGACAATGGTCTTTAAGAAATGTTGGGAGATGCTGCACATCCTATTGTTTTCACTGCTGTGGACTTTGGGAAAATGGCCGCTGGAGGCAGCGCGTGAGCTGATTGAGATTTAGGGAACTTGGATTTCAATCTGAGCATGCGCCACCACCAGCGACCATTTTCTTGGAGTCCACAGCAGTGAAAACAATAGGAAGCTGACTTTGCTGACATTTTCTTAAAGCAAGGGGCCCATCACAGCCTTGCACCGCCAAACACCCCCTCATCCCATCCCAGGGCACGCAACATCACCCAACTCCTGCAGCTGCCAGCTTCCTGCAGTGGTAACCTCCTGTGACCCCCACTCCACCACAGCAAACCGCCGGTAAGCTAAAATCAGATTGTAAGGCACACGCCCATTTTTCCTCCAAATTTGGGAGAAAAAGTTTGTCTCATAATCTGAAAAATACAGTATATTTTTACCAACCTAATGGTTTTCCCTGTGTTTGCAAGTGTTTCCTCCCACAAAGATATACTGATATTGAATTTATACTCTGAGCCCCAGTGGGGACAGTGAGGATGTTGTCTTTACAAAGCTGTGAAATAAGATGAAGCTGCATACGGTCATGGCTGAAAGTGTTGACACCCTTGAAATTGTTCCAGAATGTGAAGTATTCTCCCAGAAAATTATTGCAATTACACGATTTGCTATACACCTGTTTATTTCCTTTGTGTGTATTGGAACACCACAAATAAGAGAAAATTAAAGACATATTGGATATAATTTCTCACAAAACGGGCCAGATAAAATTGTTGGAAACCTCAACTTAATATTTGGTGGCACACCCTTTGGAATAAATAACTGCAAGCACTTCCTATAACAATAGACATGCTTCTTATACCTCTGAACTGGAATTCTGGACCACTCTTCTCTTGCAAAGTGCTCCAGGTCTCTCATATTTGAAAGATGCTTTTTCCCAACAGCAATTTTAAGATCTCTTCACAGGTGTTTAGTGGTATTTAGATCTAGACTCATTGTTGGCCACTTCAAAATGCTCCAGCACTTTCTGGGTGCTTATTGAAATATTTTTAGGGTCATTGTTGCTTTTTGACACTGGACACTGTTGTGACTCAAAATCCTTTGGTAATCTTAATATTTCATAATGTCTTGCACACAGTCAAGGCACCAGTGCCAAAGGCAGCAAAACAACCCCAAAACAAATTTGAACCTCCACCATATTTGACTGTAGGTACTGTGTGCTTTTCTTTGTAGGCTTCATTCAGTTTCGGTAAACAGTAGAATGTTTTGCGTTACCAACAAGCTCTATCTTGATCTAATCTGTCCACAAGACACTTTCCCAGAAGGAGTTTGGCTTACTCACATACATTTTGGCAAACTGCAATCTAGCTTGTTTATGTCTGTGTCAGCAGTTAAGTCCTCCTGGGTCTCCTGCCCTAGCATTTCATTTCAGTCAAATGTTGATGGATAGTTTGCGCTGACACTTATGCACTCTGATCCTACAGGACAGCTTGAATTTCTTTGGAACTTGATTGTGGCTGCTTATCCACCATCTGGACTATCCTGCATTGCAACCTTTAAGCAATTTTTCTCTGCGGTCAAGGTCCAGGGAGATTAACGAGAGTGCCAGGGGTGTAAACTTCTTGATTATGTTGCGCACAGTGGACATTAAAGGGACACTGTCACCTGAATTTGGAGGGAACAATCTTCAGCCATGGAGGCGGGGTTTTTGGGTGTTTGATTCACCCTTTCCTTACCCGCTGGTTGCATGCTGGCTGCAATATTGAAGTTCATTCTCTGTCCTCCATAGTACACGCCTGCGCAAGGCAAGATTGCCTTGTGCAGGCATGTACTACGGAGGACAGAGAATGAACTTCAATCCAATATTGCAGCCAGCATGCAGCCAGCGGGTAAGGAAAGGGTGAATCAAACACCCAAAAACCCCGCCTCCATGGCTGAAGATTGTTCCCTCCAAATTCAGGTGACAGTGTCCCTTTAAGATCTCTACAGATGGATTTGTAACCTTGAGATTGTAGATATTGTTCAACAATTTGGGTTCTCAAGTCCTCAACTCTTCTCCTCCTTCTGTTCTCCATGCTTAGTGTGGCACAAACAATGCAAAGAATGAGTCATCTTCTCCCCTTTTTATCTGGTTTCAGGTGATTTTCATATTGCCCACACATGTTACTTGCCACAGGTGAGTTTGAAGGAGCATCACATTCTTGAAACAAAATTGTTTACCCACATTTTTTTAAAAATGCCAACAATTTTTCTGGCCCCTTTTTGGGGTTTTGTGTGAAATCATGTCCAATTTGCCTTTTTTGTGTTGTTCCAATACAGAAAGGAAGTAAACATGTTTATAACAAAAAAGGTGTAATTGCAATAATAATATTCTGGGAGAAATACTTCATTTTCTGTAACAATTTCAAATCTGCCAACACTTTTGGTCATGACTGTAAGTAAGCAAATATTTTTTTTTTTAAAAAGGGTACGAGTCGCCCCGTGGGCTAGGGGGTACTTGGTACTGGTGTTCACAGGGGGATGTCATGGGGGCTGTGACCCGGTCCATGGCCCTGGGCACCTATGTAAAAGGGAAAGGTCTTTAAAGGGATAAAGTTTGTTTGTGATGCCACCTGTGGTATTCGGTCAGTGGGGACCGACGCTGCTTTAAGGGGTCCACTAGGGTTGTTAGGGCAGCTAGATGGTATATCTTCCCACAGGTGAAGTATATCCCCAGGGCTCCCGGTGTGTGGATAGTGATATAGTGAGATATGCAGAGAAGAACGAGGACTCAAGGTTGCAGCCTTTTTAGTTTCAACTTGTTTTTATTTTTCAAAGAAAAACCAAGAAAAATACACAACAATATCCCGCGCAGGGGAATATACATAAGTATAATCAAATTCTAAATTAACCTTGGAAACATTTAGACAATACATTTATACACGCAGACAAAGACAAGTGGTTGAAAAGGACAAGGGGGAGGGGGGGTAAGAGATCCATTACTGTATCAGAGCATCATCAATAGTCGGGTATAAAGGGCGAATCCAAGATGGTCAATCAGGCATCAAGTTGGTCTCATAGTAATAATGATAAAACTTGGTCAAGATTACTGCTAGAGTTCCTTTCGATCCACGGCCTCCATATTTGATAGTAAAGCTCCCATGCGTCATCTCTTGTAGCTTGTATTCGTTCAAATAGCATGATGGTGTTCATTTTGTCAATTACCGAGGAAAAAGATAGGCTAGTTGTTTTCCATTTTGTTGCAATGTGTAGCTTAGTGGCGAGGAACAGCTGGTTGACTAGATTATGGAGTTTGTTGGAGAAGCCCGGGTGTTTGGCCCCCAACAGGAACACCGTTGCATCAAACTGAATCGTCCCACCATAAAGCTCCTCTACAATAGTTTTAATCTTTAACCAAAGAGTGGAAACAACCGGACAATCCCACCACGTGTGCTTCAAGTCGCCCAGGGCTCCACACCCCCTGAAACACCGATCCGACATATTTGGGTAGATGGCATGTAATTTGCTCGGGACCAAATATGTCCTATGTAGGAGCTTGATGGATGTTTCAACTAAAGAGGTTTGGAGACTACCCTTGGAGAGAGAGCAGCAGCATTTTTGCCACTCCAATGGGGACATTATCTTATTAAAGTCTCTTTCCCATTGAATCATATATTTGAGTTTTACTTCCTCTGATATTGCATTTAGGGTTGAGTATATCAAAGAGATAGCTCCCTTGCCCAATGGGTCATACAAACACATTTGCTCATAACCTGATGGGCGGTGAGTGACACCATGACCTAAAATTTGTTCAGCAAAATGAAAGATTTGGATGATATGTAAAATTTCAGAGTTTGGTGGGGAGTGGTTTTGGATAAACCCTTTTTTGGTGAGTAGGATGTTAAAAGGCGAAGTAAGATTTTTAAGGGTAATTAAACCTCTAGATACCCACCAGTGGAAAGGGCGAGGTTCCAACCCTGGAGGAAAAGCTGGGTTATGAAAGATGTGCGTCATTAAGGAAGTTTTGGATTGTAGGGAGTGTTTAAATCTTTCCTTCCTCCATAGCATCAGGGAATGTGCTGTGAATGGAGCTGATGCGTGGAGACCCCTCGGGAGTCTCTGCAGCGACCACATGAGGCCTGGTAGGGAGAATGGGGTCAGGAGGTGAGATTCGAGATTCACCCATCTAGGTGTGTTATGTTTGTCCGCGTTGGCACTTATTAGTTGAGCTAATTGAGCCGCTCTATAGTATAGAGTGAAGTTAGGCAAAGACAAACCTCCTTTTCTTCTATTAATAAACATGGTTTTTAGTCTTATCCTAGGTCTTTTCCCCTGCCATATAAATTTGGAGATCATGTTATGTATATCTAGTAACGTTTTGGAAGGTAAGGGAATGGGCAAAGAGCGGAAAATATACAGAAATCGTGGTAGGTAGACCATCTTAATGGCGTGAAGTCTACCCAACCAGGATAGGGACATAGATGACCATCTGGAGAGGTCTGATTTGAGGTTTCTAATTAAGGGGGCATAGTTCCATTTAAATAGGGTCGACCTATGGGAGGTTAGATTAATGCCGAGATAGGTTAAATACTGCTCATTTCTGGTAAACTTAAATTGTGCGGTTATGTTGTTTTGAGTTTCCCTGGGGGTGTTAATGAACAAGGCTTCAGATTTGTCGACGTTAATCTTGAGGCCAGAGACCAGTTCGAATTCGTGGACGGCAACGAAAAGGTTTGGGAGTGTTACAGTGGGGTTGACTATGGATAAGAGTAGGTCATCCGCAAAAAGGCTAGCCTTGTATTGGTCATCTCTAATTGCAGGTCCATTAATGTTAGGGTTGGCTCTAATAGCTTCTGCCAGGGACTCCATGGCTAGGGCAAATAGGGCTGGGGATAGCGGGCATCCTTGCCTAGTACCGCGTTGTATGTTAATCGGGGTAGGTTGGTTTGAGGGTAGTTTCAGATATGCCTGGGGGTGATCATATAGAAGTTTGAGACAGGTGGTGATACCACTCGGGAAACCAAACTTAGCGAGGACATCGAACAAGTATGACCATGATACCGAATCAAAGGCTTTCTCTATGTCGAGTGCTAGTAGGAGTAAGGACTGCTTGGAGTGATTTGCCGAGTGTATTAGATTAAGGTTTCTCCTGATATTGTCAGGGCCCTGTCTTTTGGGGATGAACCCTACCTGGTCCCGGTGGATTAGAATGGGCAGTATTTTATTTAGTCTGGCCGTTATTATGGATGTGAAAATTTTTAAATCTATGTTTAGCAATGAGATAGGTCTATAATTTTTAGGGTAGAGATGATCCTTCTTCGGTTTTGGAATTACAGTTACGTGAGCGGTGTAAAATTCAGGAAGCATTTGAGCTCCGTTTAGTAGAGCATTACAAAAGCTCTGTATGTGAGGTATAAGTAGGCTGTCGAATTTTTTATAGTACAGTGCCGTGAGCCCATCAGGCCCGGGCGCCTTGTTTTTTTTTAAATTTTTAATCGTTGTTTTTATTTCGTCAGAGTTAATTGGAGCTTGGAGATGCGCTATATCTGAATCCGGGACTTTAGGTAGTATCAGATCTTTGAGCAAGCTTTGGATGCGGGTCGGGGAAGGGGGCTGCGGAAGGGAGTATAAGTTTTGATAGTATTGTTGGAACGTTTTATATATTACATCTGGGTGGGCGGTAACATGGCCTGCAGGATCTTTAATGGCTGGGATATTATTCAGAAGCTCTCTACTCCTCAGTTTACGGGCCAACATGCTGCTTGGTTTGTTAGCATATTTGTGAAAAGTAGATTTAGTCCATGTCAGGGCCCTTTCTGATCTGTTTGTTAAAATGGTATTGAGTTGTAATTTAGTTTCACTAATTTTCTTGATTAGATAAAGTGAAGGGAGGCTATGATTTGCCTGTTCTAATTTTGAGAGTTTTTTTTCTAATTGCAATTGTAGTTCTGACCTTTGTTTTTTCTTGTTAGAGGCAATTTTGATCAAGGACCCTGTTATAAATTTTTTGTGAGCCATCCATATAGTTCCCGGGGATACGTCTGTGGTATTGTTAGTTTGGAAATATAGATTTAGCTCCTCCTTTATAGTAGATAGAACCGTTGGGTCTGTTAATAGAGATTCGTTCAGTCTCCACCTGAACAGCCTAGAAGTGGTAATGTTAAAGTTAAAAACAGAAAGGACGGCATCATGGTCTGACCAAGATGATACTACATGTCGGGAGTATAAGACCGAGGGAAGTGTTCTGGAGGTGGTGAGATGTAAGTCAATTCTGGAATAGGACTTTTGTGCGGGGGAGAAATATGTATATCCCCTCTGAGGGCCATTTAGCTCTCGCCAGGTATCTGCCAAACAATTTACTTTCAGCATTTGTAGGATTTTTTTCCTATCTGTTTTTGATATGTCTGCTCGATTCAGTGAGCTGCTGTCACGTGTCGGGCTTAAAGTGAGGTTAAAGTCGCCACACCATATAAGGTGATGATACGAGAGCGACGCTAATTTAGATAAGATTAAACGTATGACCCGGGTCTGAGTGGCCGTTGGCAGGTAACTGTTAACAATGCATATATTTAGACCTTGCAAAGTCCCCATCAAGATAATGAACCTGCCCTCAGGATCTGAATATGTGTTGGTGGGTTGGAATGGAAGACTGTTTTTAATTAGTATAGCCACGCCCCTCGTTTTGCGGTCCCAAGTTGAAAGGAAGAATTTCGAATAATGTGCATCTAGGAATTTGGGGTTGGAGGAATTGGAGAAATGGGTCTCCTGAAGGCAGATTACATCTGGGTTGTGTTTGCTATAATCGAGGAAGGCCTTTTTGCGTTTTAAAGGCGAGTTGAAGCCCCGCACATTATGGGAAAGCACTCTACACATATTTAATTAAGTGGACACTGCTAATAAAAGGCACACCATCGCCCTCCACCTGACCCTGACCCACAAATTCACCTTCACAGCAATAATCTCTACGTGGAAACGGAAGGGAAGAGACAAACAGGGGGAAGACGTTGACACAAGACATAACAGAGATTTTCCAAAGGGCATTGAGCCCACAAGATACGGCGATCCGGGGTCCCATATTAAGAAGGACACCAAGATTCACCAAGTTTGGGCAGCATGTTGCGTCCCCGAGGACCCCAACCCTTAAATCATGTAAGGTTGACTATATAGTAGAGGGGAGAGGGGTGAGAAGGGGGGGAGATATAGGGAGGGGAGAGGAAAAGAGGGGGGGATAGGCGGGAAGGGATAGGGATTAGGATACTTGAAAATGTAATAGTAAACAGTACAACTGTAAATAGACCGAGCGTTAACTGCTAGGTAGGTGACCCAGCTTCAGAGCTGGTCGGAACCGACAACTGGTCCCATAACTGAGCCCAGGGACACAGAAAATAATTTGTAGATGCCAAGTCCTGGGTTATGCGAGTCAAGTGACTTGATTGTTTTGACTTCTTGTTTTAGGGATATTCCTCCATTCCCTAACAGGCCTGGGCTTTCTCTGTGGGAGTAAGGAAGTCTCAGAGGATAGTGTGATACCAGCCTTGATTAGGGCCTGAGTTCCCTCTTCTAGTGACCGACAGGTATAGAGCTGGGATTTGAATGTGAAAATAAGGGCAAATGGGAAGCCCCACCTGTATTTAACCTGGGCTTCTTGTAGAGAGGCCGTAATTGACCTGAGGGCCCTTCTCCTGGCCAGTGTGGAGGGTGCAATGTCTGCATAAATGTGCACTGAGTCTGGTAAGCCGGGCAAGATAGGATGGTTTCTGGCTGCCAATAAGATCTGATCACTAGTGTTGAGCGATACCGTCCGATACTTGAAAGTATCGGTATCGGATAGTATCGGCCGATACCCGAAAAATATCGGATATCGCCGATACCGATATCCGATACCAATACAAGTCAATGGGACATCAAGTATCGGAATGTATCCTCATGGATCCCAGGGTCTGAAGGAGAGGAAACTCTCCTTCAGGCCCTGGGATCCATATTAAAGTGTAAAATAAAGAATTAAAATAAAAAATATTGTTATATTCACCTCTCCGGCGGCCCCTGGACATCAGCGGGAGGATCCGGCGTCCGGCACGGCTTCTTTCTTCAAAATGCGCGCCTTCAGGACCTGTGGAATGACGTCCCGGCTTCTGATTGGTCGCGTGCCGCCCATGTGACCGCCACGCGACCAATCAGAAGCCGCGACGTCATTCCTCAGGTCCTAAAAGGCGCTCATTCTAGGACTTTAGCTGAGGAATGACGTCGCGGCTTCTGATTGGTCGCGTGGCGGTCACATGGGCGGCACGCGACCAATCAGAAGCCGGGACGTCATACCACAGGTCCTGAAGGCGCGCATTTTGAAGAAAGAAGCCGTGCCGGACGCCGGATCCTCCCGCTGATGTCCAGGGGCCGCCGGAGAGGTGAATATAACAATATTTTTTATTTTAATTCTTTATTTTACACTTCCGATACCGATACCCGATATCACAAAAATATCGGATCTCGGTATCGGAATTCCGATACCGCAAGTATCGGCCGATACCCGATACTTGCGGTATCGGAATGCTCAACACTACTGATCACGTGTCTCCTCGTAATGCATTTTTAGTATTACATCTCTTGGCATATCATTAGACCGTGGCCTGCCCAGTGCCCTGTGTATTCTTGTAATATGAGGAAGGGTCGGGTCTAGGTCTGGTACAAGGGCTGTGAAGAGGGCTGTTGCTGTGTCTTTAAGGGCAACAATATGTTCAGGAAGACCTCTAATCCGTATGTTGCTCCTTTTAGATCTATTCTCATAGTCCTCACATCTTAATTCTAGCTCAGTAATGCGATCAGTATGTAGCTTGAGAGTCTCCTGATCTTCCTCTAGCGCATCTGAGACGGCCTCCATTTTTTCCTCCAGGTTATTTGTACGTTGTGCTAAGTCTTGTAACTGGGATGAGATACCCTGCATAGCAGTTTTGAGTTCCTCTCTAAAGGTTTCCTGAAGGGACCTCGTGAGGGCAGCCGTTGAGATCATCGCTTCTGATTGTGGGGGAATATCATCCTGCTCTGCGCTCCCGTCGCCATGGGTTGCAGAGGTTGGAGGAGGATTAGCTGCTGAAGCCATTTTGGAAGGGGTGCCGCTCGTAAGAAGATCTGAAATGGTGCGGCCTACTGGCTGTGTCGTGCTTCCCTTTTTTGGCATTGCAGATTGTCCTATTCTCAGAGACGTGCTGTCCCCAGGGAGGGTGAATTTATACTGTGCTCCGGTCGTTGGAAAGGGTTAAATGGGGTCCGACGGGTAGCAGAGCTCAGCACATCATATCTGCCATTGCTGGACCCTGCGCATGCGCCCCGTCAATACAGTCTTATGTCCTAATTCACCTCACTTGGTTGCGGGATAAGTTATATGTGAGGGGTGGTGGTGCAGTCTGGAAGCTAATGTTGCAGAGTTTAGTGTTAACAGTCCCGGTTGTAACGTTGCAGCCTGCTGCTTTCTGCAGCTAAGAGGAACCGCGTTTTAAGGGTGTCAGCAGAGCTCTGCAGGCCTCAGGTCTTGTGTGGCTTGTGACCCGACTGCTGGTGTCTCCGGGGGGGGGGGGGAAGTTATCACCCCCACTGCCTATGGTCTTGTTATCGGTAATCACAGGGTTCCTTCCCTCCTGAGCCCGCTCACCCCCGCAGAGTAGGGTGCTTGGTTATCCCCTGCAGAGAAGCGGGGAACGGAGCGTGGGAGTGCCGGGTTAATGGGCACCTGCGTATTAGACCCGTAGCTGCTGGGCGATTTCTGAGTGCTTGGCACGGGACCCCTCACCCCCAGCGCCTCCAGGCTGATTCACAGGGCTGATGCAGCGCCCCGGCGGACCCGTGCATCCTCTGGGAACCTTACCTCTCACCGCAGGTGTCCCCTCTGATCAGCCGCCCTGCCGTGCCTGGTCCCAGCGCAGGCAGGAAGGCTCTTTGTTCTCGTGCCGGGACGCTGTGGAGGAGGGGGAAGGGACGCTTACTGCTGCGTCTGTCCTCTCTGTATCCCGGCCGCTCCGGCGTGACGAAGGTCCGGCGGGGCTTCCAGCTCTGCACAAGGCTCTCTCCGCTGCTCCGATGCGGATCTCTCCCGGCGGGTCCTCTGGCTTGGTTCCGGCGCAGGGAGAGTTGGCGGCGTCGGCGAGGAACGTCCAGGGGGCCGCTCAGCAAGATGGCGCCGACAAGGTAATGGCGCAAAAACCTCCCGGGCACTCTCTGCTCACAAACGGCCGTCTGATACTTCTCTTTTCCCCTCGGCCGTTTCGGTGTGACCCTAACAGTGTAGGGACAGCAGGGAATTCTTTTATCCCGTCTATGGAGGCAGAAAGTGAGGTTTTTTGTGGGCTGTTTGTGGGAGCTACATCAGGCTGCGTCCTCTCCGCTCGAGATCCAGGCCACGCCCCCAAGGTTGCAGCCTTTTTACCTTTACTGAAGACCTCAGCATCCACAGTCCAGGGCACCAGACCACAGAGCAGGCAGAGAAGTCCGGGCAGTCCAGAGACAAGCAAGTTCCCCTGGGTAAGTCAGGTGGGAGCCTACCACTCTGCGCTTTCTGTCTCTAATTCCTTGCTGCCACTAAGTGTCTCAACAAGATTTTTAATCGTTCTGCTGTCCTAGGACAGGTACCTGTATGGCAGGCAGCTCGGGCCGTGTGAACGGGGGTCTGTTCTCGGTGACTCCAGGCTCCTAGGTGCTGCTGTGCCACAGGTAATTATGGGCAAAGTCCTTGTAGAACAATACTCTCCGGTTCTGCTCTGTGTTTTATAATCCACAAAAGCCTCGGGCTCCCGATACCCAGATTCTTGCACTGATACTCTTCAAAGGCCTGCTCATGGCCTCCTGGAGCTCTCTTTCCTCTGTGCTCCTCTCCTGTCTGTCCTCGCACACAGACTCCTGCTACACACTGAGCTCTCTCTGCCTCCAAACCAGGATCTTTATTGAGGGGAGCTGCCCTATAACAGGGCTTGGAGCTCCCCCTCCTGGCCTGGAAGTGGAAGGTGTTGTGTGTGTGTAAACCTACCAAAGGAAACCTCACTTGTCTCCAGACATAGCACTATCCTCCCCGTGGGGAACACAGCACTACTGTGGTACCCGAACTCCTGGGGTGCCACAGGTACACATCATTTTTTATTGTTTTGAACATGTGTCTATACAGAGACATTTGTGTTTAGCGTCCTCATATAGTGGGCAGGTCAGTAATCAGTGGCTGCCGGACTAGAAGCTGCAAAGCTGCAAAATTCCTCCTACCATCAAAACTCCACTGAAGTTTCTTCTGATTCTTGTTCCAGCACAATCTCATGGTTGTTGCAATACACATGCATGATGTCACACCAGACAGACATGGATTCTGGCAGGTAAGATACGTTTTTGCAGAGATGTGGTCTAGTGGCTATGGACATGGCTAATGGATCAGAATCTTGTGTGCAAATCGTTTTGTTTGTATCTAAAATATAAAATATGTACTTATTATTTTTTTGTATGCAAGAAAGATATAACTATATGAATAGTGATTGATATAGATACATATTTACAGATGGTACTTATGACAAATTTTATATAACTTTGTTATTACTGGATGGAATTTCAATAACCATCAGATTTCCAGGCAAGAGTAAAGGATAGATTCATCCTTATTGCTCCTTTTCTTTGAGAAAGAACCCTTTTATAATGCTAGCTCTGAACCCCCAAGCAATTACTGAGCAACTACCTATCCTACCAGACCCCTTTTTTCCCCCTTTCTCTATGACCTCCTGCTTATCTTCTCTTTTTTTCCGTCTTTCTCCTTCCTATTTACCTTTTCTTCTTTATATTAAAGGAGTTGTCCGGCCTTAGGCTGCACATCTACAATTTCTCCACACTGTGAGTATTCTCTGGTGCCAGTGCAAGGAGCTGTGGGCGCATAACAAGTATGTGATTTGTATTTTGTATACATGCAGCCCCATGCCGACTAGATGCTCTCTGAGCTTAAAACAGTATTGTTTACTAATGAGTGCCCCGCGCAACCTTGGATGGTCCAGATGGATGGAGTAGTGGAAGGTTGAAGGATGACCACCATGTCCCAACAAGGCTGTGATGTCAGCATGGAGGTGGCGGAGTCATGTTTTAGGCCAGAAGAATGAGTAGTGAACTGATAGGCCCCTTTAGTATCCCTGAAGTTTTGACAATTACCGTTGCAAAAGTATAAAGACCTTCTGACAGACCAATTTTCCCCTTGGTTCAAAAAGAAAAACCGTGCCATCTATAGCAAAATCATCTTTATACATGACAATGTACCATCTCATGCTACACAGAATGCCTCTGAGTCATTGGCTGCTTGGGCATAAAAGGAGAAAAACTCATAGCGTGGCCACCATCCTCCTCTGACCTCAACCCTATTGAGAACCTTTGAAGTATCCTCAAGTCCTCAAGAAAAAGATCTATGAGGGTGGGAGACAGTTCACATCTATACAGCAGCCCTGGGAGGATATTCTGACATCCTACTAAGAAATTCAAGCACGATCTTTCCAAAAATTCACAAGTTCAAAGGAAGCAAGAATTGTGAAGGTGATATCAAATAAGGGCTCTATGTTAACATGTAACGCGGCCTGTTAAGAGGTTTTTGATTGATAAAGCTTTTGATTTCAGTAAGTCTGACTAATGATGTAAATTCAACAAATGACCATTTCAGTTCTTTACAACCTATAAAATATTTGGAAACTTTGTTGTGCACAATAATTTGGAAGAGTTCATTTTGAGTTTTTACTTTTGAAAAAAATATGATGATTTGAACATTATACAGACTCATTTTTATTGACCGTTTAAGAAAATCACAGAAAAATATAATTTGCATAATAATTTGGATCGTGGTGCTCAGATTGGGAATAGTCCCTCCTCTGTGCTCATTTCTATTTTGTAAATTAAAAAATTATTTATCCCGGTTGGTAACTTGTATCCCTGTTAGAGCCGCTCTATCCTTTCCCTATGTAGGTGTAAATGTGGAGAAGATGGTGCCGCACCTTCTTTCAAGACTCCTGTTGTTTTCTTGTGTGTGAATTGTATTTTACTGTGTGCTTTATCCCCATGTTGGCTGCAGTTTCCTGTTAGGCAGTGGTGACAGCCAGGTTAGCTGTAGGGCTAGAGTTGCGGAGGAGTAATGGGAACCAGTTTTACTTCCTGGTTTTGAGGTCAGTCTGGAGAGAGCTTGAGAGAAAGTAAGGACACCCTCAGAGAGTTCTGCCATCATTGGGTGTGTGTGAAGTACCAGACCAGCAAGGGAGCTAGTTAATCAATAAACAATATATAGTGGCAGCATTCTTCCTCATAGCAGACAAGTTGGAGCACCATTGCAAGAGTTTAAAGGGACACTGTCACCTGAATTTGGAGGGAACAATCTTCAGCCATGGAGGCGGGGTTTTGGGGTGTTTGATTCACCCTTTCCTTACCCGCTGGCTGCATGCTGGCTGCAATATTGGATTGAAGTTCATTCTCTGTCCTCCGTAATACATGCCTGCACAAGGTAATCTTGCCTTGCACAGGCGTGTACTATGGAGGACAGAGAATGAACTTCAATTCAATATTGCAGCCAGCATGCAGCCAGCGGGTAAGGAAAGGGTGAATCAAACACCCCAAAACCCCGCCTCCATGGCTGAAGATTGTTCCCTCCAAATTCAGGTGACAGTGTCCCTTTAAGCAAGTCTCAGTATTAGCCAGAGATGATGGTCAGCAACAGAGGCGTAGCTAGGGTTTTGGTTCGGGGGGGCGAACCTTCTGAGTGGGCCCCTAACCAGGTGACCTTGATTATAACTGGGTGACGTGCTCTAATAGTGGGGAGTCAAGTAAATAAGGCAGCACACTGCAGCGCTGAAACATGCAAACATGAAACACGAAAATTGAACTGCATTACTGCACTAGAAATATGAAAAATGAGAGCGTTTAGCGCATAAAAATGGCCAATTTTATGTGTACCTGGTAGCCACTTTAGGGCATCTCTCTTATACCAGGTCCTACACTTGCCTTTCCTCGCTGAGAATAAACGTCTCCATCTGAATGGGTACCAGTGAAACCTCTTATTAGACTAAAATTCTAGGCAGCACCCCCCAATAGGCAGATCCTGTATATAAGGCAGCACCACCCCAATAGGCAGATCCTGTATATAAGGCAGCACCCCCCCAATAGGCAGATCCTGTATATAAGGCAGCACCCCTCCAATAGGCAGATCCTGTATATAAGGCAGCACCCCCCCAATAGGCAGATCCTGTATATAAGGCAGCACCACCCCAATAGGCAGATCCTGTATATAAGGCAGCACCCCCCCAATAGGCAGATCCTGTATATAAGGCAGCACCCCTCCAATAGGCAGATCCTGTATATAAGGCAGCACCCCCCCAATAGGCAGATCCTGTATATAAGGCAGCACCCCTCCAATAGGCAGATCCTGTACATAAGGCAGCACCCCCCCAATAGGCAGATCCTGTATATAAGGCAGCACCCCCCCAATAGGCAGATCCTGTATATAAGGCAGCACCACCCCAATAGGCAGATCCTGTATATAAGGCAGCACCACCCCAATAGGCAGATCCTGTATATAAGGCAGCACCACCCCAATAGGCAGATCCTGTATATAAGGCAGCACCACCCCAATAGGCAGATCCTGTATATAAGGCAGCACCCCCCAATAGGCAGATCCTGTATATAAGGCAGCACCCCCCAATAGGCAGATCCTGTATATAAGGCAGCACCCCCCCAATAGGCAGATCCTGTATATAAGGCAGCACCCCCCAATAGGCAGATCCTGTATATAAGGCAGCACCCCCCAATAGGCAGATCCTGTATATAAGGCAGCACCCCCCCAATAGGCAGATCCTGTATATAAGGCAGCACCCCCCAATAGGCAGATCCTGTATATAAGGCAGCACCCCCCAATAGGCAGATCCTGTATATAAGGCAGCACCCCCCCAATAGGCAGATCCTGTATATAAGGCAGCACCCCCCAATAGGCAGATCCTGTATATAAGGCAGCACCCCCCAATAGGCAGATCCTGTATATAAGGCAGCACCCCCCCAATAGGCAGATCCTGTATATAAGGCAGCACCCCCCAATAGGCAGATCCTGTATATAAGGCAGCACCCCCCAATAGGCAGATCCTGTATATAAGGCAGCACCCCCCCAATAGGCAGATCCTGTATATAAGGCAGCACTCCCCCAATAGGCAGATCCTGTATATAAGGCAGCACTCCCCCAATAGGCAGATCCTGTATATAAGGCAGCACCCCCCAATAGGCAGATCCTGTATATAAGGCAGCACCCCCCCAATAGGCAGATCCTGTATATAAGGCAGCACTCCCCCAATAGGCAGATCCTGTATATAAGGCAGCACCCCCCCAATAGGCAGATCCTGTATATAAGGCAGCACCCCCCAATAGGCAGATCCTGTATATAAGGCAGCACCCCCCAATAGGCAGATCCTGTATATAAGGCAGCACTCCCCCAATAGGCAGATCCTGTATATAAAGCAGCACCCCCCAATAGGCAGATCCTGTATATAAGGCAGCACCCCCCAATAGGCAGATCCTGTATATAAGGCACCCCCCATAGGCAGATCCTATAAATAAACAATAAATACTCACCTCTCTTCCTCTTTGTTCCAGCAGCGCTCCCTGCTCCCGCTCATCTACTGACAGCAGGCACCGGGCGGTGACGTCATTGCGCCCGCTGTCAGTGTGGGGGATGATGGGAGAAGGAGCGCAGCGCTCCCTCCCTCATCAATGCGGTGAGTTGCATCGGCTAGATGCTGATACAGCTCACCTTGCGATAACAGGCGGGGGCCCCATAGCGGCAGAGCAGGGAGATTTATTCTCCCTGCTCTGCCGTAGAATGTAACTGCATCGTAGCGTAGCTCCGGGTGTGCCCCCCTCAGAGCGTGGGGCCCGGGGCGATGGTCCCCTCTGCCCCCCCCGGTTGCTACACTACTGGTCAGCAATGAAAGAATATGGGTCAGCCAGCATGAGGCCCGTTCTTAAGGTGATAGCTAGTGAGCGCTCCATTACACCATTCACAGAGTGCAGTTAGGGTACAGTGGTGCAGCATAACACGTTAACCAGTGAGGCCCTGTACAAGGAAGATGGAGGCCCCCAGCGTAACCTGTTATGCATATGTAATGTTCTTCACATGTGCCTCTAAATTGTGCAGAGAATAAAGTCAAGCATTGTTCCTGCTACCCCTTCTATATACAGCTCTGGCAAAAATTATGAGACCACCACATCAAAACCCTGTCATGGGCAGCACAATCTCCAGACCTGAATCCCACTGAAAACCTCTGGAATGTAATCAAGAGGATGATGGATAGTCACAAGCCATCAAACAAAGAAGAACTGCTTGAATTTTTGAGCCAGAAGCAGTGTGAAAGACTGGTGGAAAGCATGCCAAGACGCATGAAAGCTGTGATTAAAAATCATGGTTATTCCACAAAATATTGATTTCTGAACTCTTCCTGAATTAAAACATTAGTTTTGTTGTTTCTAAATTATTATGAACTTGTTTTCTTTGCATTATTTGAGGTCTGAAAGCACTGTTGTTTTTTTTTTTTGTTTTTAATTTTGACCATTTCTCCTTTTCAGAAAAAAAAAAAAAATTATTGCTTGGAAATTCGAAGACATGTTGTTTTACTCAAAAATATACCTAGAAGAGAAAAATCAGACAAACTGAACATTTTTCAGTGGTCTCTTAATTTTTTACCAGAACTGTATGTTTCAGCCACAGTAAACAAGACTTTATTTTTGCAAAACCGTCTGTTTTCTACATCGTCAAATTAAAGGGGTCCAGTGCTGCACAAAATGTGCCAAAACTAAACCTGAATGTGTCTAACAGAATTTCAACCGCATAGACACACTCAGTGACCCCTAAGTAAGGTGTTTAGGGGCAAAGAAATAGAAATCATCCAAATTCCCTCCTTACATAGGTGCTGCAAAAAGCTGAGAGCAGCACTCGACAACATCATGGGAAGTGATTGGAGCAACGATTCATCAACTAGAGCACTGCCGCTAATTCTAAGGCCGGAGTCACACTACTGTATAATACGGACGAGTGCTATACGGATAAAAAAAATCTCATAGCACTCGGACCAGTATTCTTCTATGGGGCAACTCACATCACCGTTTTTTTTCGGCCGTTTTCAGTGTGCGAGTGAAATCGCAGCAGGCTGCGATTGTCACCAACACTCGGCCGAGTCTCGGCTCACTCGCATTCATATAAGCCTATGGGTGCGAGTGAGACAACGCACATCACTCAGATATCATCCGAGTGATGTGCGATATACGCTGACCCCGGCAATGGAGGAGATGGAGAAATTCATTTCTCCGCCTCCTCCGCAGCTGTGCGAGAGGCTCGGAGCACAGACGCATGACACTCGGCCCTCGCATCGGATGCAATACGCCAGTGTGACTCCAGCCTTATGGGGATGAAAATCCCCCTTTCTGCTAATCGATGTGGATGCATCAGTCAGACCCCCTCGTGGATAGGCAATGACTTGTTTTCACTGGAGAAACCCTTTAAATCCGTCTAAAAATAATATATAACAATTATCTTTATAAAGCGCTGCGGAATATGTTGGCGCTATATAAATAAAAATTATTATTATTATTATCTTTAGCTTAAAAAAGGCGAGTTATAAAAGTTAGAGAAATAAAATCCTAAAGTTTAAAGACAGAATCAACAAAATTGCCATTCGTTATCATGTGACAAGAAACCAAATCACAAATACATAAAAACATATCTCAAGTTACAAAAGTCAACTCCACATATGGTATTTCCCTTGTTGCTCATATATTTATGCCTGTGACTCACTAAGCCTGGATCAGGGCTTGTAGAAATCAGCACTTGCTGTACTTATTATGAAAGGAGATACAACTGCCGAAGATGATCCAAGCAAACAAGTCCATCAGGGCTTTGAATGGAGAACTTCCATCTATTAGCTCAGAATTCTCGAACGGGGTTATGAAAATTGGATTTGTAAATCAGGCAAGCCCTTTATTGAGTGGACTGTGGGGACATAGAACCTAGACTATACATCTGCTTATTAGGTTTCAGCTATCAAATATTTATTAAATACATTTTTTTCACTTCAAGCTATTTTTTTTCATTGATTCTCAAGATTTGCTTCTGCCAGTGTTTTTATGCTACAAATTTTTTAACTGTTAAAATGTAAAACCAAGAAAAAGAACTAAAATAAACTAATGGGCAATATATAAATACACACTGATAAATATGTATACAACCAGTAGATGCCTATTTAAAAACTAAAAAATAAACCTCTCATTTCATTCGTCACAAAATAGTTACTGCCAATTTAAAAGCTGAAAATGAGAAACTCGTCTCGTTCTGGGACCTACCACTACATTGTGAGCAGCTTACAATACGTTGGCATATGTGCTTTTTCAATGTTATATTTTAAGAATCTCTTTTTTTTCACAAACAAGTACGGTACATTGAATTAAAAAAATATAATAGAAATGTGTTCCTAATCCCAGGAAAACAGAGCTAATTTTGGCCTTGAGGACCGGAAGACTGTTTTTGATTATTTCTCATTTCATTCCAGCAGTCATAGTTTTTTTTTCCAGCTATTTATATGTGTCTTTCGTTTTTCACAAGACGAGTTGTATTTTGTGTAGGTACCATTTTTTGGCACATTTACTTGAACTAAAAAGTACTTGTTATCCAATGTAAAAATGTTACAAGGGATTATACAGCTGTTCCGCCATAGATTATAAACGTAAGTATTTTAGGTCTAAGAGATCTAATAATAATGATGAGTGCAGTTTTCATTGTGCAATCTAGTGACAGATCACATTCAGAAATAATAGCCTGACTACGATAGTATTTGTAAAAATGCTGTTATTAGGCTGCTACATCCTGTGCCGGAACAACTGACGACTGCTCACTGCTGCTGCCACTTACTGCCTGTAATGGTCACATGCTGGACCCCACCAGAAGATGAAGCAGAGGGACTGGTGGGCAAACCATGCAGCACTAAAGAGGAGTGGTGGCGTATCAGTGAGTATCGTTTTTTTACATTTCGTCTTGGTTGGACTCGATATTAGGGAGAAAAAAAGTGTTAAATAAGAATTACTTGTCTTACATTATTTGGATTGCAGATAACAATGGCTATCAGTCTTCATCTCTAAAAGCATTTGCTATATTATTGGTCTGTGCTAACTAGACCAAAAGATATAATTTATACAGCAGCTGCCCTGAGAAAAAAGAAAATGTTTCCCTTGTGGAAATGTAGCCATGTGAACATGCCCTATTTGTTCCTAGTAGTTCTTCCAGCTTTACCTCGAGAACAAAGGCTGACCCTGTTAAGACAATAATTCTTCTCGGTGGGAAACAAAACAGTGCAGTATTGCGACAGTGGGTTGGCTACTGAATATAGAACTATTTGGCAATATTATTCATACCATGCATATCAATGTAGTCTAGGATAGTCATGCTTTGTGTTTCACGATTATTACAATTACTAGAAATAGGCCCGATGCTATTGCATCGGGAGTGTGGTGAAATGAACATCTGTGTATCCTAAGTGGTGCTAACAGGAGCAGTGGATATGTGTCACACCATCATTGGCTGAGCAGTGCCGGGCAGCTTTGGCGGGGGATTTGTATCCCGCGACGCTCATTGGCTCAGCTGCCGGTAGTTCAGCCAATGAGCGGTGCCGCGCGGCTTTGAGCAGATTGGGATTCAAATCCCCGCCTCGCCGGCTGAGCCAATGAGCAGTGCCACGCGGGATTTGGATGTGCAGTGTCATGTGGCTTTGGCAGGGGATTGCCTGAACCACCCGCCGGCTGAGCCAATGAGCGGTGCCGCGTGGGAATGAAATCCCCCGCCAAAACCACGTGGCACCTCTCAGTGGGCGGCTCAGCCAATGAGCGGTGCCGCATGGCTTTGGTGGGGGATTCAAATCCTGCGTGGCACCATTCATTGGCTCAGCCGGCAGGGCGGGGGATTTGAATCCCGCACCGCTCATTGGCTCAGCTGGCGGCAGCTCAGCCAATGAGTGGTGCCGTGTTGCTTTGAGTGGCGCAGGATTCAAATCCCCCACCAAAGATGAGTGGTGCAGAATTTAAATCCCCTGCCCTGCCAGCTGAGCCAATGAGTGGTGCCTCACGGGATTTGAATCCCCCACCAAAGCCGCACGGCCAGGGCCGGCTCAGCAGTGCAGTATTCAAATCCACCGCCAAAGCCACGCGGCACCTCTCATTGGCTGAGCCACCCTCAGGCTGAGCCAATGAGTGGTGCCATGCGGGATTTGAAACCTCAGCCAGGGTGGCTCAGCCAATGAGGGGAACCTTGCGGCTTTGGCGGTGGATTTGAATATCGCGCCGCTCATTGGCTGAGGCCAGGGGTGCTCAGCCAATGAGCGGTGCTGCGTAGCTTGCCGGGGGATTCAAATCCTGTGTGGCAACGCTCATTGGCTCAGCCGGTAGGGGATTTGAATTCCAGGGGCGCTCAGCCAATGAGCGGTGCTGCGCGGCTTGGCAAGGGATATGAATCCCGGTCACCATATCGCAATACCCATAACTTTGGTGTTCCAATTTGGCGGTCGGCGTATTTCCAATGTGAGCAGCCAAGAGATGAGCGGCTGGCGCTACTCATCTCCCGGCTGCATCGCCGCTGACCTCCTTGCGGCTGGAGATGAGCTGCTGATCTCCCAACTGAATAGCTGTGCCTTTTTTATCACTTGTGGAGGCGCAGTTGGTGGCCTTCTGGCCGTGGTGGATTGTGGGATAGCAACACAATCGCCAGAAGCTGTGACAGAGCCGATTGGCAATTATATATTAGATGTAAGCCTTTTTACGTAGCTACTGAATGTTTATAGTTATGGTCACTATATGTAGGTATTATATATGGACTGTATAGTGGTATTATATAAGCATTGTTTGGTATAATGCAGGCCTGCACAACATATGGTCCCGCAGGTCAGAGCTGTTCGGGATGAGCCGTTCCTTCTTCTAATATCCAAATGTATTCGCATCTTTTGGACGTGAATACATTTGAACACTGTGTAGCCGGGACAGGAGCAGCTGACATCACACTGCTGCCGGCACCAAAGCTCCAGAAGAAGTGACGACACGGCCAATAGTTAGAGGGCCGTCAACGAGCAGAAGATTGAAGGCCTTATCATTGAGGATGAGGTGGGGAGGCGCTTAATGCTACTGTGAGAGAATATAATGGGGGTGACAATTTTGAAAGGGGACATAGTTTTGAGAGAGGTGGTAGTAGGAGGGATACTTTATTCAGAGGGACAATGTGCTTTGGATATGTTACAAAGGTGCAGTGTTTGTATGTATGTGGGGTGATATTTTGTAGAGGAGAAATGTGGGAAGATATTTTGGAGAGGCACAGTATGGGGAGAATAGTTTGCAGATGGAGAGTGCGGGGGAAATTTGCAGAGGGCCGTGTGCAAGGGGTATTTTGCAGAGGTGCAGTGTGTAAGATACAGTTGCTTGCAAATGTTTTCACATCCCCCTTGACTTTTATATATTTTGTTACAATACAATCTGTGTTTAAATATTTCTGTAATCCGATTTGTGTGTGATGCATCAGCACTAAGTAGTTTTGGTTGGTGAAGTGAAGTGAGAAAAATATAGGCATAAATTAAATTTATGGGATCAAAAAACTAAAAATTGACATGAGCATATGTATTCACCCCTTTTGCGATAAAGCCCTTAAACGTTTCTGGTGCAAACAATTACCTTCACAAGTCACATGCTTATTGAAAGGAACTCTACCTGTGTGCTATCTACGTGTCTGTCAGTATATACACACTTTTTCTGAAAGGCCACAGAGACTACAACATCACTAAGCAAGAGGCACCACTAACCAAACATCACCATGAAGACCAAGTGGTGGTGGCAGCATCATGCTGTGGGAATGTTTTTCGGTAGCAGGGACAGAGGAAATGGTCTGAGTTGAGAGGCAGTTGGATGGTGTGAAATAGAGGCATATTCTTGAGCAAAACCTGTTTCAGTCTATCAGTGATTTGAGACTGGGACGAAGGTTCACCTTCCAACAAGACAATGACCCAAATCATACAGCTAAAGCAACACTCAAGTGGCTTAAGGGGAAATGTGTAAATGTTTTTGAGTGGAATAGTCAAAGCCCAGACTTTAATCCACCTGAAAATCTGTGGTCAGAATTGAAGATTGCTGTTCACCATCTAATTTAAAGGAGGTGGAGTAGTTTTGCTTTGAGGAATGGGCAGAAATACCAGTGGCAAGATGTAGAAAGTTCATAGAGACATATTCAAAGTGACTTGCAGCTGTAATTGCTGTAAAAGGAGGCTCTACAAAGTACTGAGTTTAGGCGGGTAAATTTTTTATGCACACTGACGTTTTCAGTATTTTGTCCTATTTGTTGTTTGCTTTACCATGAAAAGAAAACTAAATGTTCACAGTTGTAGACATGTTCTTTACATGAACTGATGCAAACATTTAAAAAAACAGTGACATTCCAGGTTGTTATGTATCAAAGCACAAAAAATGCCAAGTGTAGTGAATACTTTTTCAAACCACTGTACTTTCGAGAGGGGTGGTGTGGAGGGCATGTTTTGGAAAAGCATAGTGTGGGGAGATATTTTGGAGAGGCACAGTGTGGGACATTTTGCAGAGGGGCAGTGTGCAAAGGATAATTTGGAGAAGAGCAGTGAGAGGGGATATTTTATGCAGGAAACACAGGCAATTATTTATTCAGGTGTGCAACATAGGAGATATCTTTATTTTTGGGGCTGTATGATGATACTTAAATTTTTAAAGGCACGGTTTCGGGAATCGTTGCTGAAGATGAAGAGGTAAGTCTGTGGAGACGAGCTCTGGGCATGAAATCTCTTCTTGCTTTTTGTGCTACATTGAGACAAAAAGTGACAGAAACAACTTAAATCAGAGATGTCAAATATAGGGTACCTGGATGTTATTGTTAATTTGTAATACAGACTATGTCTCATCACTACTGTGGTTCCTGTGTGGTCTGCAGTCTGATGGTGACTGTTAACAATAACACCCACTATCTCCTAACCATTGTAAAATACATTCTAGGAGTTGTAGGTTCATTTCATACAAGTGTATGTGGGGCATACATTGCAATTGATCTACTAAGCTTTGGTGATTTATTCATGTACTAGTGGTGGTTTTGGCACTTCATACGTATATTGATCGTGGTTATGGCCCTGTATTCATGTACGGACGATGGTTCTGGCACTGCAGTCATGTACTAACTGTGGTTCAGGCCCTGTATTCATGGACGAATGATGGTTCTGGCACTGCAGTCATGTACTGACGGTGGTTCTGGCACTGCATTCAATGTGCTGATGGTGGTTTTGATCTTGTACACATGTAGCAATCCAAAACTTGCAACATGAATATGTTAAAACTTAAAAATCCTCAAAACTTTCTGAGTTCTGAGATTGTGAAGAGGATTTGGCCAGATTGTGCTCAGTTTCTGCTCTAAAAACTCAGTGTACGTTCACACTTATTTTTTGAAGCAAAAACTGAGCAGAATCTCTTCAAATCCCCCTCAAATACTCAAAACTTTGTTCTGGTGAAGTATTGATATAAGTACCGGTTTATATTTTTTGCTGCCTTTGTAATTGGTTCAGTATGGCATTGCAGCCCCTGGACCAAAAAATGTTGTGCACCCCTGCTGTAAACCATTGCAAAGATAGATAGTGTAGTATGCAGAAAGTCAAGTTTCTCAAAGGCTTTTGACAGGTTGCTGAGAAACCAAGCTTTGGTTTTCCCTTACAATTCCAACACCTACTTATTTAATCCTTTATTAGAATTGCGAAGGAGCCCTGCCTAACATGTGCCTATTTCAAGAGATCACTGACGTTCTGAGACCTCAAATACTATACAATCCTCTTGGCACTGTGCAGTGATTTCTCACACTGACAATCATATATAGAATTCTACGTAAACTGCCATCAATTTGAATGACACTTACCGTAGTTTAGAAAGTTGTGCCAGATTTTAACGAACCTATTTAAGGTGCTTTTACATACTTACATAAAGTGCCTAGAGTTTGAGTGAGGTAGACTGGATTGATTTGATCATGAATATATAGACTTGCATTTGTAATTTTCGTTATTCTTGTTTGAATTGTTAACATTGTTTAAATTGTGGAAATAAACATTGGTTATTTTAAACTCTTATTTGGTGGAATGGATCCTCTTTCCCTAAATTAATCTATTTGGGGAGGTGTAGATATTGTTTATTGAGGGGATATATTCTCTAACTACATAGACTGTGTTTATAAATCAATATTTTTGATCAGTATTTTAGTAGGAATTTGCATACCAAAACCAGGAGTGTCTCTAAAACACAGAACAGGTGTCAATTAGTGATAAGCGAATATACTTGTTACTCAAGATTTCCCGAGCACGCTTGGGTGTCCTCCGAGTATTTTTTAGTGCTCGGAGCTTTAGTTTTTAGCACCGCAGCTGAATGATTTACATCTGTTAGCCAGCATAAGTACATGTGGGGGTTCCCTAGCCCCCCCACACACACACACACACACATGTACTTATGCTGGCTAACAGATGTAAATCATTCAGCTGCGGCGCTAAAAACTAAAACTCCGAGCACTAAAAAATACTCGGAGGACACCCGAGTGTGCTCGGAAAATCTCGAGTAACGAGTATATTCGCTCATCACTAGTGGCAATCTTTCAATTACACTTTTTCTCTGTAAGTTCCAGTCCTGGTTTTGGCATATAAACACTGATGCAAAATACTGACAAAATACTGACGTGTGAATGAGGCCTTAAATTCAATAAAGCAGCTAGCCATGTAAAACACCAACCCTCACTCAGCTCCATTGAAGGAAAATTAAAAACATTACGTGTTTCAGATAAAGACAACACAAACCAAAGTTCATTTTTACCAACTTTTGAATTTTTTTCACCAATTTGTGCAAGTTTGGTATTGCATATTTTTCACTATTACATTGAACTTTTTCGCCTTTCCAGTACATTGTATAAAATGAATTTTATTATTACAACTACATGTCATCCTGCAAAAAAATGCCCTCATATGGCTATGTCTCGTAAGAAGGATAGGGAAAAATGCAAATGTAAAAAACAAAAAGTGGCTGTGGAGGCGAGGGGATAATATGTTTCTGTAAGAATGCAGGCCCATGTGGAAAGGTTAGTAACGTGCAGTTGCCAAAAATGAAAAAGGAGGAAATAATGTGATCTGAACAACCTGTTCGACTTTGTATTAAAAATGCTCTATAGATTAAGATCTGGCAATTGTTAAGGCCAAGGAAGTATGGAAAACTAGTTGCACTTGATTTTATGCTTCATTTCAGAAAAACGTCTAATTTCTATACAGATGTTCTCCAATCGTGACAGTGTCTTTGTCTCTAATAAAGCGGCCATACACACACATACATACTTGTTATTACATTATAGGAAATAGTGATCTATATAAAATCTGTTTATAAAAGGACATTAGTCCTTTACGTCTGAGGTTATATTTAACCTAATAATTCTCAAACTTTTATAAAAAAGTCTTCAGATGCACTTTGGCATACTTCATAGTCTTCCCTGCTCATTTCTCACAGTATTGGCACAGATCCCAGTTGGAGACTTTCCAAATCAACTCTCTTGGAATGAGCCTGCTCAGTTTCCATTTGCCAGACAGGGATGTAAGCGCAAACCAAATATGGAAGCAGCCTGCCAAACATGAGGGTGACGTATTACTGAAGGTATTAAGCATGGAGCTTAGACACAGATGACTGGCCACAGAATTGGATTTTTACTTCTAAGCTTTCGGTGTTGACAGGTCTCCCAAAGCATGGTGTATAGTAAATAGTCCATGACCCTATATCCGAAAATAACAGGGTGCCACATCAAGTACAATACAATAACCTGACAAACACAGTATTCAGCATTTGGTTTCGTAATTTACTTTTTTGTACCTGCTAGAATCGAACCACATATATTAGTCAGCTTTGCTCATGTATATAAAACAGTCCTGCACATTATATACATACTGTATATATTGTATATCCATTGTAGGGGTTTCACTGATTTGGGTGCGACGAGAGGAAAAACAGGAGGCTCGCCTCGTTCCTCTAAAAGTTCATGGGAGTTTATTGCTTCATAAACCCCAGAAGCAAAACAGAAAACAAACAGCCTTTAGATCAGGTAAAGAAGCTACAAATGTCCATAGCAGGGCTCTGCTCCACCAGGCCTGTGGGCACACAAGCTGGGGTAGTGTCCAGTACTCCAGCTCGGTCTGGAGCCAAACACACAGGAGGCCTTCTCCCTCCCAACACACAGACCATGTGCCAAACAGTCTCCATAATATAGGCTGTAACCACACCCAGAGGTGAGGTATGTGGGTAACCAGACAGGCCCATCTCTCATAGCTACCCGCAACACGGTCCCAGGTGCACCAAATGAACCTCTTAGTGCTTACGTGCACTAAAGAAGATACTCCGGGTTACATCACAGAGCGCAGCCATCTCTGTGACACATACCTCCCATCGACTATGCGACCATCAGCCACACTACACTATCTAATATATAATTGCCTAGAATACTACTTCCTGCTAATGTCCGGAGCTAATGTCCGGAGCTAATGTCCGGAGCTAATGTCCGGAGATAAGTGACGTCAACAGTGTCCAGTGTCTGATTGGTTGCCGCCTGCTGCGAGCGACCAATCAGAAACGTGCCGTACTGTGACACACTCCGCCCGCCATTTTGGTGTGATTTTTGAATTTTTACCTCACAGCAAGTTTCTACTGCGTGGAGGCGGGCCCAGTGACGTTGCTCTTCAAGCTCCTGCCGAATTTCAAGTATATATGGATTCTAGACTCCCGATTCTTTAGAATCGGGCTGCCATCTAGTATATTATATTTGGATTCGTTCTACAACTACAGACTGTTGTGTCGTTATAATGCAACCTGCATAAAATATATGACATTTTAGATGGCCATTTTATTCACTCTATTATTATGTCAGTAAAAGTAATACTGTTTATTAGAGATGAAAGATCAAGTTGAGTCGAAGTTCCTGAAATTCATGGATTCACGTAAATTTGAATGTTTTGAGATTTGATTCAAGGTTCGTAGAAAAAATTTACCCAGCACCATTTCTCACACCGCTGAAACTTCATACAGTAGGCTAATATCATTTGGCATTGCCCAAGGGCCTCCCTGTAATTCCTTGCAGCTATGACATCTTACGGGTTATCATACCCTATAAACAACAGAACAAAAACAGTAAAAATTGCCAATACAAATAGATTTTATTAAGTCAAAGTAAAAAAACTAATCATAGCTTCACTATAAACAAGTTGACTGCTAACTATAAGCAGGGACTGCAAGCTGCATAATACAAAGACATAAACTCACAAAGTTTAAAATGAGAGTAATACCTATTATTCTTAAAGGGTCAGTGGGATATACTGTTCCTAGAGGGAATGCAAGTTAAACAAAAGGACACAGAAAAACAGCACTTACATGAGTAGGTCATCTGTGTGTGAAGACCCTGCCGCCCCAAGGTTATCATACCTTGCACAGTGCTGGTCAGTATCCGGGCCATCTCTGTTCCCCGTGGAGCGCAGTTTATACAGCAGAGTAATTTTCCATTTCGAGAGTCACTGGAAAAGTCTCTCTCTCCTGTAGAGTATAAGCTCTTATGGTCAGAGGGGTCCTTCTTTGAATTCCTCTTTCTCCTGTAGAGAGTAAGTTCTTATGGTTAGTGGAATCCTCTCTCTCCACTAGAGTGTAAGCTCTTATAGAGGGGTCCTTTCTCTCTCTCCTGTACAATATATGCTCTTATGGTCTGCAGGGTCATTTCTCTCTTTTATAGAGTGTAAGCCTTTATGGTCACAGGAGTCTTCTCTCCTGTACAGTGTAAGCTCTTATGGTCAGCAGGATCCTCTCTGTCTCTCTCTCCTGTAGAGTGTAAGCGCTAATGGTTAGAGGTGTCCTTTCTCTCGCTCTTCTGGTCAATATAAGCTCTTATGGTCAGCAGGATCCCCTCTACCCTGTAATGTAAACTCTTATGATTAGCGGGGTCCTCTCCCTCTCTTGCCTGTAGAGAATAAGCTCTTATGGTCTGCAGGGTCCTCTATCTCTCTCCTGCAGAGTATAAACTCTTATGATCATTGTAATGGGGGTGGTGGAACCACTGTGCCATGGTGTGAGAAGAGGCGTGACTAGATGATTAACTGACTTTTCACTTGAGCCACTGTTGGTGAGGGTAGGCTTAGCTCCCGAAGAACACCAGGTGATACACCAGTACAGACCATGGATGCACAGCAGCTGACCCCCTTAGTTCCCGAAGAACACCAGGTGATAAACCAGTACAGACCATGGATGCACAGCAGCTGAGCCGGCCAGGGCCGGCTCCAGGTTTTCATAAGCCCTGGGCGAAAGAGTCCCAGTGGGCCCCTTTAACATATACCACAATTCATAATGCACCGATACGGCAGAGAAATAAAGGTATAGTACAATGCCAAAGATTTCACTTACTTCTTACATTACATGAGTGATATCTATTGTACATTCTACATTAGCTCAGAAACCGGACAGTATAGTCCTCTATACAGAATAATGAGCCCCATATATTGCTCCAAATAGAATAATGAGCCTCATATAATGCTCCATACAGTATAATGGGCCGGCACTATAGCTCGCCAGTGTCCCCGATGGCGAGTGTGCCCCCTGCCTGCTCAGGGCCCCGTCACTTGCTCGGGTGCACCGGGTGCGGATGCCGGCACTGCCTATGGCACGGCAAGTACTAGCATGTCCAGCTGATGTACGGTCTGGCTTATACACAGGCCGGCACGGTAGGAGCAGGCGGGCCAGGCTGTAATTCAGACTGACAAGGCAAGTTCTAGCAAGGTGGAGAGGAAAGGACAGACACTACAGGGACTAGTAGACAGGGACCGGAAAACTAGCAATGTGTTTCTTACAATGTTACACAGGCACTTCCATGCAGGTGGAGGTGTCCTAAATAGTAAGTGTCTCCCAACCATTTTATGGGTACACTTCAGGAAGGCGTGATGGCCCCTTTAAGAAGTAAGGAGTGTACTCTTCCTCTAACCATAGTGCCTGGGGATCTGGCTGCGCTGTGCACATACCCTTGGCAGGAGCCGACGAGGAAGGAAGAGGGAGTGCTGGATGGGAGCTGTGGCAGCGAGTCGGCGTCCTTGCCAGGGGAGAGGCCGGCGCTACAATCAGCAAGGTTCTTTCTCTCTACTACATGTATGTTCTAAGCAATTAAAAGCTTGCCATTTGGTTATATTTATATGTCACAAATGGAATTTATTGGGAAAATTCAGCAAAGTTGTCAAATTTGAATTTCAAACGATCAGCTCATCTCTACAGTTTCGTTCAGACCAACAGTTAAAGAGCACTAAATGTGCAAAATAACAATGTTCCATTCCATAGTGATAGAAGAGATTGTGAACTAGAGGTAAGTAAGAATACTGAACACCCCAAAAAAGTAATTGCTTTCATCTGAAGGTTATGTCCACATGATATCTTTTAAACTCGGGATTTTTTCAAGGAGAAGATATTTCGGGAAACACTCGCGGATATTTCTGTTACTAAATTGTCTTTTGTGTAGTTTTTTCAGACATTTCAGTATTATTCCAACTGTTTTGATAACTGGCAAGTTTTTGCAGAGTTTTCCCATGTTTTTGTGACTCTTTTTTTAGCTATGATTTTCCAGACTTTTTTTTACTCCACTGAATAATAAAGAAACCACTAGCAGTTTTATAAGTAAACACGATAACAAAACACTCCAAAAGACTTTTCATGCTTCTTTTGAGCCTTCAGAGTGACTTGCATTGTCGAGGGATATTTTGAGTGGAAAATGCCAGAAGAATGGACAAGTCACTCCCTTTAACCACTTGGTCTTTTTAGACACCATATGCAGTTAAAAGACAGTAGTGTAGCAGATAAAGCAAGTCTAATCAGATTCACTTTTTTATAGTCAGGCTGGTTTTCAATATGTTCGTTATGTCCAGTCAGTTGTTTCAGGTCTGAGCAGGACACAACTGAGGCAAAGTTGGGCACCAGTTTGGAGTCCATAGCCAGATAACAAAAGCTGCAATCAATTTTTTTTTTTTTTAAATATCCTGATTTATGACCAATCCAGTGCAAAAAATTGATGTGCTGAAGATAAATCCTACAGAAATCTATGGGATCAGTTTTAGAATCCATTTCCCTCCTGAATTTCTGAAGTCTCCCCAAATGGAAAAACACCAGATGGCCTCAAACCTGCATTAAAATATACTTGCAATTCTTTTCTGCATAGAACATTAACGCGCAAATATAATAGTTGAAAGTGCTCATTGGTGTAGCCCTTTAGCACGACAAGATGAATCCCAAGCTTGTATCAAAGACCAATTGATAAATGATTCTGCACCTTGAGTTATACACATTTTCTATACTATTGTATAGTAGTATGCATTAAAATGTTATATTAGAGTTCATGTAGTCCAGCACTTAACACTCTTACTCATAAAAAGAGTTGAAACCGTGGAAATCTGGATGGACTCTGATGTCACCTTCCAAGGCCATGTTCACACGTTCAGTATTTGGTCAGTATTTTACATCAGTGTTTTTAAGGCAAAACCAGGAGTGGAACAGTCAGAGGAAAAGTATAATAAAAACACATCACCACTTCTGTATTGATTACCCACTCCTGGCTTTGGCTTGCAAATGCTGTGAAAAAAAACCTCACCAAATAATCAATGTGTACACGTGGCCTTAGGTATACCAATGGTCAGTTATGAGTCTGATATCAATCCAAATGAAAATCTTTGGAGAACTGAAATCTGCTATTGGGAAAAGGAACCTGGGAACTTTAAAGAGCTGGAGAGAATTGTAGTGAAAGAACTGAAGAAGCCACCAGCAGACAAGTGCAAGAAGCACATAGATGGCTACGTAAAACATGTCAGCTGTCAACGTTGCCAAAGATTGTGCAACCGAGTGTTAGGTAACTCTGCCTTTAATCCTAGCCATGTCATACATTATGTGCCTTATCTCTTTTTTTAAATTACTGCATGTAAATTGAAAGATTGACCCAAAAAACACAATATCCCCTTGAGAAAGAAGACGCACACATACATATTGAATACAATATTGATAGTAATCTAGGCTATTATTATGATGCTCGTTTTTATATATTGCATATTTCTGTTTCTATTTAGTGTTATTTATATAACGGTAGTTTATTTTAAATAATATCTAATAAAACATTATATTTTATCAATGTAAGTGTGACACATTTTATAGGGATAATATGTTGATCTGCGCATACTTCGTTCATATGGTTTCTTGTATATAGGTTTAGATGTACATTGACAGGTCGACTTTTTGTTATTTGAACATGTGATAAAATACACAGTCGGTACATATCCACTTATTTCTGAAGATATGGGCTTTTTATAATAAACAATCAAGGTTGCCACAAATGTTGACTTCAGCAGCACTAGGAAGTGATGCTACATGGTGACCATGTAAAAGAACTGATGATCACTTTAAAGTCACGCTTAGGCCTCCAAAAGGGAGCTGCTCTTTCTAAATAGACATTTTCAATTGTCTATAAAACAAAAAACAGAGCCCAGGATATTTCCTAATAGCTACAATGTGTTCCTACTGATTTTCCACTAACCAGAACAAACTTAAACAATATCAGTCTCAGTGCTTCTGTATCCTTATCATGTACTAGATGGTGGCCCGATACTAATGCATTGGGTATTCTAGAATATGTATGTATGTATGTATGTATATAGCAGCCACACAGTATATAGCAGAGGCCACGTAGTATATAGCAAATACTACGTGGCCTGTGCTATATACTATGTGGCTGCTATATACATACATATTGTAGAATACTCGATGCATTAATACAGGCCACGCAGTATATAACAGTGGCCATGCAGTATATAACACAGCCCAAACAGTATATAACACAGCCCACATACTATATAACACAACCCACGCAGTATATAGCAGCCACGCAGTATATAACACAAGGCACGTAGTATATAGCACAGCCCACAGAGTATATTACACAGCCCACGTACTATATAACACAGCCCACGCAGTATATAGCAGCCACGCAAAATATAACACAGGCGACGCAGTATACAGTATAACACAGCCCACGTAACATATAACACAGGGCATGTAGTATATAGCAAAGCCCACGGAGTATATCACACAGCCCACGGAGTATATAACACTGCCCATGTAGTATATAGCAGCCACGCGGTATATAACACTGCCCACGCAGTATTTAGCAGTGTGGGCACCATATCCCTGTTAGAAAAAATAATTAAAATAAAAAAGTTATAGACTCACTCCCGGGATCCAGCGAAACTCTGATGATGCGCGCGCGGCTGCCGCCATCTTCTGTTCCCAGGATGCATTGCGAAATTACCCAGATGACTTAGCGGTCTCGCAAGACCGCTAAGTCTTCTGGGTAATTTCGCAATGCATCTCTGGGAATGGAAGATGACGGCCGGTGCGAGCGTATCATCGGACGACAGAAGGTGAGCATAGCAGGTTTTTTTGTTTTTTTTATTATTACTAACATTACATCTTTTTACTATTGATGCTGCATAGGCAGCATCAATAGTAAAAAAGTTGGGGACACACAGGGTTAATAGCAGCGGTAACGGAGTGCGGTACCCGCGGCCCGTTACCGCTGGCATTAATCTTGTGTGAGCGGTGACTGGAGGGGATTACAGAGCGGGCGCTGGGCACTGACTGCAGGGGAGTAGGGGAGGGACTAATCGGACTGTGCCCGTCGCTGATTGGTCGCGGCAGCAATGACAGGCAGCTGGCGAGACCAATCAGCGATGCGGGATTTCTGATACGGAAGTTGCCGACAGAAAGACGGAAGTACCCCTTAGACAATTATATATATAGATTAGTCTTTCTGGAAAAATTTAAATCCTGCATATAAAAGAATCAGCAGTAGCAGTCATTAAGGCACTATCTATGTTACATTGCATGAAAACATAATGGGGCATATTCATCAATTGTAAATTGTAGCCAGGAATACTTCGACTCAAGAAACTCAACAAAGAGCTCACTGGAATTAAAGCCTGTAACCTGCAAGTGTGACAAATAAACAAAACAACCTAGACAGTCTTAAAATGTGCGCAATTTAAAGACAGTGTAGTCTCAGTTTACACTTGCTATTAGTTGGCTTACTTTGTGCCAAAAAGTCTTACAACAATTTTCCTGTATTTTTTTGGTGCATCGTGTTGTACATTAGGCCATACCCCCTTCACAGTAAGTCATGTCCATTTTTAGCAAGACTACGCCACCTACTCGGAGAAGTCATAACAAGTGTCTAAATCATAAAGAATTAAGCTTGATAAATATGCCTATAACCATCGGGTGCATCACACTGTGGTGGTCCACCCAGAGTAAAAGCCACTTTTAACAGTAGCGGTGTGTACATCATGCTGATATAGATGAAGTCCATGGAAGAGCAAGGAGACATGCTGTACCGCTGTCCGTTCTGTAGGTTGTACATCACTTTAGGTGTGCTGGTGTAATCGCTCCGGGACGCTGACATCCTGTGCGTGTCTCAGCGTAATGAAATCACCGCGTTGGTTCCCCTTGCCTTGCCATTGTCTCTCAGCGCTAGTGTGTAAGGTCATGCCTTTTTTCATTTTGGAAAATTCTGTTTTGTAACAATTTTGAGTACCTAAAAATCTAAGCAATGTGCCACCAGCCTTTTATTGATGACCTATCTTTAGAATAGGTTATCAATATCAGATTGGAGGGGTTCCAACATCCTGTACCTCCAGTGATCAGCCATCAGCAGTGTCGACAGAGGCCAGATGTAAACAGTGCATGGAGTAGAGCACCACTAGGCCATCACATTTTGATATATTCTTGTGCACTTTTTTTACTTTTATTTTCTGAGGTGCAGTTGGGCCCTGATGGCTTTGTAAGTTTTGTCCTCTGTTCACACAGGCCACATTAGTTAGCACTGGGCAGCCCGCCAGAGGGCGTTACTAATAGGCTATGATCCAGATGTTTTGCATACTCTGTGTGAACACTGCTTAAGATTATTTATTTGCACTGGTGTGCCAAGCGGCCAATCCCTGATTGTAGGCTGGCTGTTTCATTTGGTATTACCGCACCTGTGTAGTTGCCATCATTACTTGGGCCTTCTGCACCATGTTAGTGCATTTGATTTGAGGCGTAGACAGGTAAGCACCTTTGCCTGTTTGTCTGTTGTGTTCTTACCACATTAGTTACTGGCAGAGTAATGCAGATCAGCCACTATACAGGAAGAGTACCTGGGAGCAGCCATCAGTGTACTGGTGTTTATTGCCACCACAAACAGCTGAGTGCCATAGCCCCTCCGATCTGATATTGATGACCCAAAGACAGGTCATTAATATCAAAATGGTAAAAAGCCCCCTAAAAAATTATTTAAAAACCAATATATAATTCTGCTATTTTTTATGTTAATGTTTTTGTTATCCTAAATAGTGTTTTACATTTATTGTAACGGTTGTTATGATTACATAGAAATATATGTATATTTTATATTTACAGATGGTTAGTTCTCCTTCACTGGAAGTCTTGAAACTGGAGGCTGGACATATATCTGTGTGATATGGTTTAGTAAATCCTACATTGAGCAGGAGGTTGTACATGATGACCCTGGAGGTCCCTTCTGTTGTGAATTCCGCTCTTGGGCTCCCTCCAGTGGTTGTAAGTGGCACTTTTGTGAGTTCTGCTCTTGGGCTCCCTCTTGTGGTTTCAAGTGGTATGGCTGCTCCTTGGAGTTAGCTGTCATCAGCTGCCTCCACTTATCGTCTCTTCTGCTCTGCTATTTAGGCCTGGTTCTTTCCTTCAGCCAGTGCCACTTGTAAATGGTTCCTGGTTGGATTCACATCTCTTTGGATTTCCCTGTTATCCTGACCAGTTCAGCAAAGCTAAGTTTTTGCTTGCTCTTTTCTGTCCATAGGTTGTGGACTTATCCGTTCTGTGCTTTCTTTGTTTGTCCTGCTTATCAGTATGAATTAATTCTGTCTTGCTGGAAGCTCTGGGAAGCAGATTTACCCTCCACACCTTTAGTCAGGTGTGGAGATTTTTGTAAACTCTGCGTGGATTTTTTGTAGTGTTTTATACTGACCGCACAGTATTCCATCCTGTCCTATCTATTTAGCTAGACTGGCCTCCTGTGCTCATCCTGGTTTCATTCTGTGTATGTCTTTTCCCTCTCAACTCAAAGTCATTATTTGTGGGGGGCTAATCTATCCTTTGGGGATTTTCTCTGAGGCAAGATAGCTTTCCTGCTTCTATCTTTAGGGGTAGTTAGCTCTTAGGCTGTGACGAGATGCCTAAGGAGAGTTAGGAGCATTCCACGGCTACTTCTAGTGTTGTGTTGAGCTTAGGGTCTGCGGTCAGTACAGTTACCAAATCCTTCAGAGATCGTTCCATGTTTCTCCCAAACCACCAGATTATAACACCCTTCCAACTCTAACATTCTATGGCTCTAACTTATTATTTATTTTTAAGTGCAGTTGGCAATTATTTAGCAAATTATCCTTACTATGAAGAGAAATTATGACTAATTCCTGTGGAGGTAAAATGCAGAGACAGATGTTAGGGCATAGCTGTCACACCGATTCATTCTGTCAGGTACCGCCACTTTGGTCCCTGGCTGGCACATCCACAAAACTAGGATTATTGTTAGTTTTATTGCCCTATCCGGAGATCCTTGAAACCAGCTAATCAGAAGAGTCAGTCAGTAGGTTAATATGTGGGTGAAATAATGGCTAATCAGAAAGAGATACTGGTGCCCTTTTTAACTTCCCTAAGTTTGTTCCAAATACCGGGTGTAGAGCTGTATACCACCCTAGTGAGCTTTGGATTGATATTTTTTTATTCTGACGCAACATTTTCCTGACTCTTCACAGCCCTCACTGGTTTTTCCCTTGGACTGCCTGACTATTCTCCTCGCTATTAATCTACACCAGATGGTGGCCCGATTCTAATGCATCGGGTATTCTAGAATATGTATGTATGTATGTACGTTGCGCTTAGAACAGCCACGTAGTATATAGCACAGCTACGTAGTATATAACACAGACAGCCACGTAATATGTAGCACAGCCACGTAGTATATAGCACAGCCATGTAGTATATAGCGCAGCCATATAGTATATAGCGCAGCCACATAGTATATAGCAGCCCCATAGTATATAGCACAGCCCATGTAACACAGACAGCCCCGTAGTATATAGTACAGCCACGTAGTATATAGCAGCCACGTAGTATATAACAGCCCATGTAATATATAGCACAGCCCACGTAATATATAGCACAGCCTATGTAATATATAGCACAGCCCACGCAGTATATAACACAGGCCACGTAGTATACAACACAGCCCACGCAGTATATAACACTGCCCACGTAGTATATAGCAGCCAGGCAGTACATAACACAGCCCATGTAATATATAGCACAGCCCACGTAGTATATAACACAGCCCACGTAGTATATAACACAGGCCACACAGTATATAACACAGCCCACGCAGTATATAACACAGCCAGCGTAGTATATAGCAGTGTGGGCACCATATCCCTGTTAAGAATAAAATAAAAATAGTTATATACTCCGGCGTCCACCAAAGCTGTCCCGATGCGCGTGATGCTGCCGCCAGCTTTCGTTCCCAGTGATGCATTGCGAAATTACCCAGATGACTTAGCGGTCTCGCTGCGGTCTGTGCAGCATCGCGCACATTGGTGGACGGCGGAAGGTGAGAATAGCACAATTTTTTATTTTTAACATTATATCTTTTTACTATTGATGCTGCATAGGCAGCATCAATAGTAAAAAGTTGGTCCGGGATGGGGCGACACACTGGCACTGACTGGAGGAGAGTAGGGAGGGGACAATTCTCGGCCGGACTAAGCCTGTCGCTGATTGGTCACGGCCGGCCGGCCGTAACGGATTTCCGTTACAGACAGACAGACGGAAGTAGTACAGTACCCCTTAGATGATTATATAGATAGATAACTTTCCAGGCTTTGACTCCACTACTGGCTCAATCTCCTATTCAGTGCTTCTCTGCAGACGCTTCCTGAGGATGCCTGGGGTGAAGGCCAGATGCCTGGATCGAGATTACATGGTTAATACCATGGAGCCACTTGGGTCTTGTTAAACAAAGTGGCCAGTACAAAAGTCTGATGGTGGACGGCCAGTTTGAGCCGACAGATTGTTACAGCATATTCAGCTATGTCCTAACAGGAATTAACACATGGTGGATGTTCATGTGAAAAGTTGTTCAACTGCAATAAACTCTATTTTATGTAGCACGAAAGGAAAATATAATCTAGTTGTGATCATGCCTCTGGTTGTTTTAGCATCTTATGCACTCAATTAAGATGCCACTGAATGCATGTCTCCTTTCTTGACCTTTTCAAGTTTCTTATTACATGTTACAGTATTTCTTCCAGGAACTTGCCTTAAGGAAAATAGCACGCCACTTCTCTAGTAACATAGTAGTATTGCGGTTTGAATACACATGCTACATATTTAATTCACTGATAAGAAATATCATTATTATTTATATAAATCTGGAAATAAAGAATAATAAAAGAAACAAACAATTTAACATCCTGACAAAAAATTAGTCAGTTTGGAACTACAAGAAAAATTCTTCTTTATCCCAGTATTATTACATTGTGTATTTAATATAATCAGTGGTGTACACAGATAGAGAAGTACCCTGTGGAAGAACAGTTTATGAGCCCTGCGCTGTACAGTAGTTCTGCCTAGGTGAGATGCTGCTTGCTGATTTGTAGGTGTAGTGGTTGCTCCAATGATGTGTCCACTCCTGAATATTATACATATAAAATCTAAACTTATTTTTATATAATAGAATTGATGTATTCATCACATTTAACACCCAAAGAGCCCTCCACTTGCAGTAATTGCAGGTGTGATGATGACCGATATTCTTTCCATATTTGGAGAAATTAAGGTCATTACGTGCATAGCTTGTAGGGCATTTACTTTGAAATTCAGCCCCAAAGCACTCGATAGAGTTAATGTTAAAAATAGTGCAGCATTAGTAAAGTTTAGAGAATCTGGAGAAAAACACTGAACCATCTAAAATAGACCTTCTTGTATCTCCAAGCCTACAGGATTTGCAGTAAATGTAAATGATTATACCATGTGACGAATTGGCACAGCTAATGCCATGAGAGGGTACTGCTAATACCATGTGATGGCATAGGGCAGCACGGTGGCGCAGTGGTCAGCACTACAGCCTTGCAGCGCTGGAGTCCTGGGTTCAATCCCACCAAGGACAACATCTGCAAAGAGTTCTCTCTGTGTTTACGTGGGTTTTCTCCAGTTTCCTCCCACATTCCAAAGACATACTGATAGGGAATTTAGATTGTGAGCCCCAACGGGGATAGTGTGTGTAAAGCGCTGCGGAATATGTTAGCGCTATATAAAAATAAAGATTATTATTATTGCTAATACCACGAGATGGCACTGCTAATACCATGTGATGACATTGCTAATATGAGATGGCACTGCTAATACCACAAGATGGTTCTGCTAATACCACGAGATGGCACTGCTAATTCCATAAGAATGCACTGCTAATACCACGAGATGGCACCGTTAATTCCACGAGATGGCACTGCTAATTCCATGAGATGGCACTGCTAATACCACGAGATGGCACTGCTAATACCACGAGATGGCACTGCTAATACAACGAGATGGCACTGCTAATACCACGAGATGGCACTGCTAATACCACGAGATGGCACTGCTAATTCCATGAGATGGCACTGCTAATTCCACGAGATGGCACTGCTAATACCAGGAGATGACACTGCTAATACCAGAGATGGCACTGCTAATACCACAAGATGGCACTGCTAATTCCATGAGATAGTGCCATCTCTGGTATTAGCAGTGCCATCTCATGGATTTAGCCGTGCCATCTCGTGGTATTAGCAGTGCCATCTCTGGTATTAGCAGTGCTGCTGCTAATACCACGAGATGGCACGGCTAAATCCATGAGATGGCACTGCTAATACTACGAGATGGCAATGCTAATTCCATGAGATGGCAATGCTAATACCACACGGCAGATGAAAATTCCGAAGGCCCTATCAGGTGTTTGTTCATGCTGCTGCAGTAATGGCATCTCAATTGTGAGGTCAGTACCACAGTGAAATGTAAAGCACAGCCAAAGCAATAAAAGATACTTTAAAAATTCCCCCAAAAATTCAATTATAGACATAGCAATAAAGGAAATGGTATGTACCAGCCAAGGTCACAAAGGAAAATACACAAACAAGCTGCAGCAGAACCATTTACTAAAGGAGGTAACACAAGTGCAAAATACTGATGAAACACCCACTCAGCTTACCAATCCATGGATGGTGTGATTGCCTAGTATGAGAATTGCACACAAATGATGCTTGCAATATGGCACAAGTCATACACATGTATAGCACAGTGTCAAGCTAACTACTAGCTTGACACCTCTACTATTCGATAAGGCTGGCTGCCCATCACAGAGGTGTAAGCCCCTAATTTGCAAGGTCATCATTAATGGGTCCGGCTGCACCCTGTAAAGTGGTTGGCTGTAACAAGTGAATGTTGGACACCAGCAGTACTGAAGAATTTGAAAATGATAAAAGCTTTTCTCAAAACATTTAGAATTGAGAGTCCTCAGTGGTTGATACCTTTTAGTGGCTAACTGAAAAGATGGTAATAAATAGCAAGCTTTCGAGACTACATACGTCTCTTCATCAGGCAAAGACTAAAACAAATTCTGAAGAATCACATATTTATGCACAACATAGAAAAAAAAAAAAAAACATGGATAAGCCAGGTGACATGAAGCAGAATTACCATGGGTGATAAACAGTTACGTCCATAAATATTGGGCCAATTCTTAGATAAGGATTGTTTTATTGTCCTGTGATTAGGGTCTCTGTTGTGATGACCCTTCATGGTCTGATGGGCAAGTTCCTTAGTTGATGTAAAAAGACATAAATCCGTGTGACACATTCATTCCTGCATTTAGAGTGTCAAAGGTCATCATCAGTTTATATTCCCAGATTCTCCTTTCTCTCTGGGATTTGAAGCTCCCCTTTAGCACAAGTAATCAGAACAGTTTTTTGTTGTTGGATGAGACGAAAGTAGAGCTTTCTGGTTTAAATGAGATGTGTTATGTTTTGAGGAAGAAAAACAACACATTGCAGCATAAAAACTTCATACATATGTGAAACTAGGTGGTAGTAGTATTATGGTTTGGGCCCATTTTGCTGCAATTGGGACAGGATTGAACAATGAATTCTGAATTATACCAGCAAATTCTTAGGGGAAATGTCAGGACATTTGCCTATATAAGCTTAATCTAAAGAGAACATGAATCATGCAGTAAAACTATGAATCAAAGCCCACAAATTGTTCTACAAAAAATGGTTAAAGAAGAATAAAGTAAAAAGTTTTGGAATGGTCAAGTCAAAGTCCTGACCGCAATCCAATAGATTTGTTGTGGAACGACCTGATGCCAATCATGGGGCAAAACCCACCACCATTACAGATTGTAAGCTATTTTATAGAGAGCAATGGACTAAAATTCCTCTAAGCCAATGTGCAGGACTAACCAACAATTAGAAGGGGTCACACCAGATGCTAAAAGGAAAGGTACATGTACTTTTACCACTCAAAGACATGTGTGATGTTGAATCATTTTCATCAATAAAAAAATGGCAAAGTCTAATATTTTTCACTCATTTGTTTGATTTGGTTCTCTAGATCTACTTTTAGAACTAATGTTAAAATCTGATATCATTTTAGGTCAATAGTGTGTAGTAATATGAAAACTTCCAAATGCTTTCCAAACTTTTAAGTTCAACCGTAAATCTGTCACAACACATTCCCATCTAAATAATTTTTTGTGTGATTTCACCATACTGTATATAAAGTGTATTTAATACTTAACAAAACTTTGCCACAATATGAGCTTGATTTTTCCAGATTGGTACTTTTTGGAAACTGAAAATGAATTTCCAAAATTATTAATGATGTCTTATTTTTTATTAGTCATTACTATTAGTGGTCAAATTTTGGCATTTTGTAAACCAATGAAGATAGATAAAGAAGTCTTAGAATGTGATTGTCAGAGGAATTCTCAATGGAGAATGCTTCCATAGTAGTGTATGCAAACATTTCATATATACTCTTTTTGTAACTGTTAAAAATCTCTGCACCCACTGAAAAAAATAGCTGATTTTGTGGCGTTTCAAAATTGGAGAATGTGGGAGATCATCATAGAACGCCTACCCCTTCATCTGGAATGATACATCTCTAAGTTTAGTAAGTTTATCATCAACATTTGGTCTATCTTTAATTTTTTCACATTGGTTTGAAATTTACAGTTTTATAATTTTATTTTAACCCCTTAACCCCCAAGGGTGGTTTGCATGTTAATTACCGGGCCAATTTTTACAATTCTGACCACTGTCCCTTAATGAGGTAATAACTCTGGAACACTTGCATGGATCCTGGTGATTTTGACATTGTTTTCTCGTGACATATTGTACTTCATGACAGTGGTAAAATTTCTTTGATATGACTTGCGTTTATTTGTGAAAAAAACGGAAATTTGGCGGAAATTTAGAAAATGTTTGCAATTTTCCAACTTTGAATATTCAAGCCCTTAAATCACAGAGATATACCACACAAAATACTTAATAAGTAACATTTCCCACATGTTTACTTTACATTTCCCACATGTCTACTTTTTGTAAGGAAGTTATAAGGGTTAAAAGTTGACCAGCGATTTCTCGTTTTTACAACACCATTCTCTTTAAGGACCACATCACATTTGAAGTCACTTTGAGGGGTCTATATGATAGAAAATACCCAAGTGTGACACTATTCTAAACACTGCACCCCAAAAGGTGCTCAAAACAACATTCAAGAATTTTATTAACCCTTCAGGTCCTTCACAGGAATTTTTGGAATGTTTAAAAAAAATAAATTAACATTTAACTAACTTTTTTCACAAAAAAATTACTTCAGATCCTATTTATTTTATTTTACCAAGGGTAACAGGAGAAATTGGACCCCAAAAGTTATTGTACAATTGTTCCTGAGTATGCCGATACCCCACAAACTACTGTTTGGGCGCATGACAGAGCTCGGAAGGGAAGGAGCGCCGTTTGACTTTTCAATGCAAAATTGGCTGGAATTGAGATCGAATGTCATGTCGCGTTTGGAGAGCCCCTGATGTGCCTAAACAGTGAAAACCCCCCACAAGTGACACCACTTTGGAAAGTAGACCCCCTAAGGAACTTATCTGGATGTGTGGTGAGCACTTTGATCCGCCAAGTGCTTCACAGAAGTTTATAATGTAGAGCAGTAAAAATAAAAAATCTTTTTTCAAAAAAATGATTTTTTTTGCCCCCAATTTTTTATTTTCCCAAGGGTTACAGGAGAGGTTCTACCCCAAAAGTTGTTCTGCAATTTGTCCTGAGTATGCTGATACCCCATATGTGGGGGGAACCACCATTTGAGCACATGGCAGAGCTCGGAATGGAAGGAGCGCTGTTTTTGAATGCAGACTTAGATGGAATGGTCTGCGGGCGTCAGGTTGCGTTTGCAGAGCCCCTAATGTACCTAAACAGTAGAAACCCCCCCCCACAAATGACCCTATATTGGAAACTAGACCCCCCAAAGAACTTATATAGATGAGTTGTGAGAACTTTGACCCCCCAAGTGTTTCACTAAAGTTTATAACGCAGAGCCGTGAAAATAAAAAATCATTTTTTTTCCACAAAACTGATTTTTTTTAGCCCCCAGTTTTGTATTTTCCCAAGGGTAACAGGAGAAATTGGACCCCAAAAGTTGTTGTTCAATTTGCCCTGAGTGCGCTGATACCCAATATGTGGGAGAAAACTACTATTTGGGCACTCGGGCTCGGAAGAGAAGTAGTGGGGTTTTGGAATGCAGACTTAGATAGATTGGTCTGCAGGCGTCATGTTGCGTTTGCAGAGCCACTGATGTGCCTAAATAGTAGAAACCCCCACAAGTGACCCCATTTTGGAAACTAGCCCCCCAAGGAACTTATCTAGATGTGTTGTGAGAACTTTGAACCCCAAAATGTTTCACTAAAGTTTAGAACGCAGAGCCGTGAAAATAAACAATCATTTTTTTCCCACAAAAATGATTTTTTAGCCCTCAAATTTTTATTTTCCCGAGGGTAACATGAGAAATTGGACCACAAAAGTTGTTGTCCAATTTGTCCTTAGTACGCTGATACCCCATATGTTGGGGTAAACCACTGTTTGGGGGTACGGCAGAGCTCGGAAGGGAAGGAGCACCATTATTCAACGCAGAATTGACTGGAATTGAGATTGGACCTCATGTCGCGTTTGGAGAGCCCCTGATGTGCCTAAACAGTGGAAACCACCCAATTCTAACTCCAACCCTAACCTGAACACACCCCTAACCCTAATCCCAACTCTAACCCTAACCACACCCCTAACCTGAACATGCCCTTAACCCCAATGCCAACCATAACCCCAACACACCCCTAACCCCAACACACCCCTAACCCTAATCCCAACCCTAACCATAACCCTAACCACACCCCTAACCTTGACTCACCCCTAACCCTAATCCCAACCGTAAACGTAATCCAAACCCTAACTCCATCTTTATCCCCAACCCTAGCCCTAACTTTACCCCAACCCTAACTTTAGCCCTAACCCTAACGAGAAAATGGAAATAAATATTTTATTTTATTATTTTTCCCTAACTAAGGGGGTGATAAAGCGGGGTTTGATTTACTATTTATTGCGGGTTTTTATAGCGGGTTTTTGTTTGGCAGCTGTCACACACTAAAAGACGCTTTTTATTGCAAAAATAGTTTTTGCATCACCACATTTTGAGAGCTATAATTTTTCCATATTTTGGCCCACAGAGTCATGTGAGGTCTTGTGTTTTGCGGGACGAGGTGACGTTTTTATTTATACCATTTTCGGGCACATGACATTTTTTGATCGCTTTTTGTTACGATTTTTGGGAGGCAGAATGAACAAAAAACAGCTATTCATGAATTTCTTTTGGGGGAGGCATTTATACCATTCCGCGTGTTGTAAACTGTATAAAGCAGTATTATTCTTCGGGTCAGTACGATTACAGCGATACCTCATTTATATAATTTTTTTATGTTTTGGCGCTTTTGTACAATAAAAACTATTTTATATAAAAACAAATTATTTTTGCATCATTTTATTCTGAGGGCTATAACTTATTTTTTTGCTGATGATGCTGTATGGCGACTAATTTTTTGCGGGACAAGATAACGTTTTCAGTGGTAACATGTTTATTTATATGCGTCTTTTTGATCGTGTGTTATTCAACTTTTAGTTCAGCGGTATGATGATAAAGCATTGTTTTCTTGCCTCGTTTTTTTACGGTGTTCACTGAAGGGGTTAAATAGTATGACAGCTTTATAGGTCGGGTCATTATGGAAGCAGCGATACTAAATATGTGTACTTTTATTGTTTTTTTTTATTTACACAAAGAAATATATTTTTTGGAAAAATATATATTTTTTTTATTTCTTTATTTAGGATTTTTTTTTAAATATTTTTTACACATGTAAACTTTTTTACATTGTCCCAGGGCGGGTCATCACTGTATACAGTCAGATCGCTGATCTGACACTATGCAGAGCACTGTGTCAGATCAGCGATCTGACAGGCAGTGCAGGAGGCTTCTCAGCGCCTGCACTCAGTAGGCACTGACAAGCCACCTCCCTGCAGGAGACCCTCAGAACAATGCAATCACATCGCGCTGTTCTGAGGGTCTCAGGGAAGCACGCAGGGAGCCCCTCCCTACACGATGCTTCCCTATGTCACCGGAACGCTGATATCTTGTTTGATTGCAGTGTTTTGGGGGTTAAAGTGCCGGGAGCAGTCCGTGACCGCTCCTGGCACATAGTTCCGGGTGTCAGTTGTGATAATCAGCTGACACCCGGCCGCGCTCCCCCCGTGAGCGCGGCTAATCGCTTATGACATACTATCCCATCGATGATCAGACAGGCCCAGGTCACCACGACGGGATAGTACGTCAGATGGCTGAAAGGGGTTAATGGATAAAACTATCAATGAACCAGTAGCGTAGATACCGAAGGGGCAGAGGGGGCCGTCGCCCCGGGCCTGGCGCTCTAAGGGGGCCCACCTGAAGCTACGCTATGTAACTGTATCGGCGAACACATCACGCCGTTACAGTTACATTCTGCGACAGAGCAAAGAGAATTGATCTCCCTGCTCTTCCGCCTGGCCACTATGGGGCCCCTGAGCAGGCGGGGGGCCCCGGTGCCAGCAGTGGGCCTCCACTCTTCATCGCAGGGTCAGCTGTATTGGCTGGATGCCGATACAGCTGACCGCATTGATGAAAGAGCATTAAGCTCCCTCTCCCATCATCCCCATCAGAGTCTGGCATCACCGACGCCGACACTGGGCGCGATGACATCAGTACTTGGCACCTGTAGTCGGAGATGAGCGAGAGCTCGGAGCTGCGGAGGAACCAAGAGGAAGAGAGGTGAGTATTTATTGTATGGGGCTCCATAACACTACAGAGGCTGCCTATGGGGGTGTATTACACTGCAAAGGATGCCTATGGGGCTGCATTACACTACAAAGGATGCCTATGAGGCTGCATTACACTACAAAGGATGCCTATGAGGCTGCATTACACTACAAAGGATGCCTATGGGCTGCATTACACTACAAAGGATGCCTATGGGGGTGCATTACACTACAAAGAATGCCTATGGGGCTGCATTACACTACAAATGCTGCCTATGGGGCTGCATTACCCTACAAAGGATGCCAATGGGGCTGCATTACACTACAAAGAATGCCTATGGGGGTGCATTATATTACAAAGGATTCCTATGGGGGTGCATTACACTACAAAGGATGCCTTTGGGGGTGCATTACACTACAAATTATGCCCATGGGGCTGCATTATACTACAAAGGATGCCTATGGGGGTGCATTACACTACAAAGGATGCCTTTGGGGGTGCATTACACTACAAATTATGCCCATGGGGCTGCATTATACTACACAGGATGCCTATGGGGGTGTATTACACTACAAAGGATGCCTATGGGGCTGCATTACACTACAAATGATGCCTATAGGGCTGCATTACACTACAAAGAATGCCTATGGGGTGCATTACACTACAAATGATGCCTATGGGGCTGCAGTATACTACAAAGGATGCCTATGGGGGCGCATTACACTACAAAGAATGCCTATGGGGTGCATTACACTAAAAAGGATGCATATGGAGGTGCATTACACTACAAATGATGGCCATGGGGCTACATTATACTACAAAGGATGTCTATGGGGGGTGCATTACACTACAAAGGATGCCTATGGGGTGCATTACACTACAAAGGATGCTTATGGGGGGTGCATTACACTATAGAGGCTGCCTATAGGGCTGCATTACACTATAATGGCTGCCTATGGGGGTGCATTATGCCATAGAGGCTGCCTATCGGGGTGTATTATGCCACAGAGGCTGCCTATGGTCGTGCATTATACTATAGAGGCTGCCTACAGGGAGTGCAGTATACTATATGGAGACCTATGGGGAGTGAATTATACTATATGGAGGCCTATGGGGAGTGCATTATACTACATTGAGGACTATCTGGTGTATTATGCTATATGGAAGCTTTCTAGGGGGCCATGATACAGTGTGGAGATTATAGTGAGGGGGCTATCATACAGTGTTGGAGTCATTAAACAGTTTGGGGGATATAAAGGGATCAGTATATATACAGTGAGGGGGCATCGTACTGTGTATAGAGGAGCTGTACAGGGGGGATTTGGGATATTATTCAATGTAAAGTGGTCACTTATTGTTATAGGGGAATTAAGGTTAATGTGACTGTCAAAGGGGCACACACAGGGCAATATTACTTTTTAGGGGACAAATATGGGCACTGTTTTCTAGGGCACTTGCACCCGGCATTATTATATTATAGAGGGTTGCTTTAGAATTTAGAGAACACATAGTGCCACAAAGCATGTGAAGTCATAGGGACAAATAAGGAAACAGCGGCTCAGCATTGGGAAATCATCAGGGTGATAAGTTTGTGGAGGTTGGGAATACTCCCGTTGGGGACAGTGCTGAAAATGTGAGATGTGAAATGTCTTTGTTGCAATTTCTGTAGCCGAGTCCTGGCTGTAAGAAGTGGTCATGTCCATCTGGGCCAGATGGAAAAGTAAAGGATTCCATCAGAAAGATTGTCAGCTGTAAGTCATTATCTGTAACTGTGCTGTGACCTCTTATATGTTCTGTAGGACTGGTATTTACCACTGACGATATGGCGGTAATATCAGTATCGGTCTTTATATAGAGATTATTTTCAGCAACATCATGGTCATGTGCAAAGGTTCTCCACTATTAGGGTGAATCACCCAGTTATAATCAATGTCACCTGGTTAGAACCCCCCAGAACTAAAACTCTAGCTACGCCTCTGCCATAAACATAAGGTTCACACTGCGTTAGTGCAGTCCGTTCAACAAATCCGTTAAACAGACTGCACTAACGCAAGTGCCGACTTTGGCACTGCGCTAGCGCAAATGGAGCATCTGCTAGCTCCATCTGCGCTAGCAGTGCACTCGCAGAGACTGACCCGGAAACGCTGCAGCCCGCATCTCGGGTCCATCACTCAATGATGGCACATCGCTAGCGTACGCCCATTGTGGGCGTGCGCTAGCGATGCGTTCGCCATTGCAAGTAATGGCGACGTTAATGGACTACGTAACACCGCGTTATGCCGCGGTGTAACGTAGTCCGATAAACGGGTTCACACAACGCAATGTGAATAGAAAAGTAAGTAGAATGTTCTGATATTGATTCCACTATCTTGTTTAGAAAATTTCCCAACTGATCTGACGTGTCAGGAGAAAGGATTGGACATAGAGGATATCATTTTACGCAACTCGGATCCCAATGGACATATGTGGCTTCAAAGCGGGTTCTTCACCTCTCCCCCTGTAAACACATAAAAACTCTGACTGTATAAGATTACACAAGACAAGGATAAGGGTCTTCTCTAATGGTTAGTTGTAAAAAGAAACTATTTTAATCAAAGACTGTGAATACTAAACATGGCAATGTATAATGTATTTTCTGTGATTAAAAACACAATCACCAAAACCATGCGGATTAACCTACAGTATTTTGCCACCACGTCTTGTAATATACAGAGGGTATGGAAAGTATTCAGACCCCTTTAAATTTTTCACTCTTGGTTTCATTGCAGACATTTGGTAAATACAAAAAAGTTCATTTTTTTCACATTAATGTACACTCTGCACCCCATCTTGACAAAAAAAAACAGAAATGTAGTAGTTTTTGCTAATTTATTAAAAAAGAAAAAACTGAAATATCACGTGGTCATAAGTATTCAGACCCCTCAGACACTCCTATTTAAGTCACATGCTGTCCATTTTCTTGTGATCCTCCTTGAGATGGTTCTATGCCTTCATTGGAGTCCAGCTGTGTTTAATTACACTGATAGGACTTGATTTGGAAAGGCACACACCTGTCTACATAAGACCTCACAGCTCACAGTGCATGTCAGACTGAATGAGAATCAGGAGGTCAAAGGAACTGGCCAAGGAGCTCAGAGATTGTGGCAAGGCACAGGTCTGACCAAGGTTACAACAGAAACTGAGCAATCCTGGGAGAAGAGCCTTGGTGAGAGAGGTAAAGAAGAACCCCAAGATCACTGTGGCTTAGCTCCAGAGATGCAGTAGGGAGATGGGAGAAAGTTCCACAAAGTCAACTATCACTGCAGCCCTCCACCAGTCAGGCCTTTATGGCAGAGTGGCCTGACGGAAGCCTCTCCTCAGTGCAAGACATATGAAATCATGCATAGAGTTTGCTAAAAAACACATGAAGGACTCCCATACTATGAGAAATAAGACTCTCTGGTCTGATGAGCTGAAGATAGACCTTTTTGGTGATAATTCTAAGCGGTATGTGTGGAGAAAACCAGGCACTGCTCATCACCTTCCCAATACAATCCCAACAGTGAAACATGGTGGTGGCAGCTCATGCTATGGGGGTGTTTTTCAGCTGCAGGGCCAGGATGACTGGTTGTCATTGAAGGAAACATGAATGCGGCCAAGTACAGAGATATCCTGGATGAAAAGCTCTTCCAGAGTGCTCTGGACCTCAGACTTGGCAGACTGTTCACCTTCCAACAAGATAATGACCCTAAGCACACAGCTAAAATAACAAAGGAGCGGCTTCAGCACAACTCTGTGACCGTTCCAGACTGGCCCAGCCAGAGCCCTGACCTAAACCCAATTGAGCATCTCTGGAGTGACCTGAAAATGGCTGTCCACCAACATTCACCATCTAACCTGATGGAACTGGAGAGGATGTGCAAAGAAGAATGGCAGAGGATCCTCAAATTCAGGTGTGAAAAACTTGTTGCATCATTGCCAAGAAGACTCATGGCTGTACTAGCTCAAAAGGTGCGTCTACTCAATACTGAGCAATGGGTCTGAGTACTTATGACCATTTGATATTTCAGTTTTTCTTTTTAATATATTTGCAAAAATTACAACATTTCTGTTGTTCAGTCAATATAGGGTGCAGAATGTACATCAATGAGAAAAAAAAATAAATTTTTTGAATTTACCGAATGGCTGCAATGAAACAAAGAGTGAAAAGTTTAAAGGGGTCTGAATACTTTCCATTCCCACTGTAGAAAATAAACAAAATTGTTTCTGTAAATAACAGAAAGAGTGACATGTCCTAGTATAAAGCAAAATTATACAGCTGTATAAACTGAGGAAAAAGTAATATTGACTTATTGGGGAAATGAACTTTGCAATTTACTTGTCATTAAAATCTTCTCTATTCTCAAGAACACAGGGATTTTTAATTTGATTGTTTACTGGCTGTCGGTGGTCGGTCTCCTAGGCAATAAGTGAAGTGCAGTGCTCAAAAGCTCTTTCCTGTAAAGCTTGTAATCGCCGCACCGAGGCTGGCAGGATTGCTGCTTAAATGCCTCTGTACTCCTCCAATGCTGCAGAGGAAAAGCAGTCTCTGCTGACAGTATTGGAAAGCATATAGTTCTGGTCAGCAGCCAGACAATGATTCTGGTCCGAAGGTCCGAACTGACAATAAATCAGGAGCACACAGCCCCCCAGCAAGCAGGAAGTCAGGAGGCTGGGGAGCGGTGCACTCCTGATGAATGATTTTGCAAAAGACCCTCTAATAAGTGCAGGTACTTGAAATGAAACATTGGATAACCCAAAGTTCTAAATTATACATAATTATCCAGGTTCTGGCAAATATCTACATATGATTTCATTGTTCACACTATGCAACAGCCCTGAACCTGAAGGAACACAAGTTGTCTGGCTAATGTAAGAGTTAATACACTGTAGCTGCAATAGCTGAAGTATCTTGAGGTTTAGGAATGTCAGCTCCCGAACACATCCCTCGCTGTCTTTCTTTTCCCTCCCTCTGTTCATTCTCCTCCACTCATACTCTCTTCTCCCTAGGTCTCCATTCGAGGCTGTGACGTCGGTCTGAGTAAAAGCATAAAGAGGAGATCATTAGGAATCAGGGAGTTGGGCTGTTCCAGCTGCAGCTTGGAGGAGGCTATAATCTTTGGACTCTGGATCTGAGACTTTTTTCTTTCATTGTTTTTATTTTTTTACAACAGTAAATCTAACAGGAACAGAAAAATGCCACAAAATTTGGTCCTACCTGGACCTGCTCCTTGGGGATTTAGATTGACTGGGGGCTTAGATTTTAATCAGCCTCTGGTTATCTCTAGGGTAAGTAAAGTTCCAAAATATATATTATTTATTTTCTATTGTCAGCGTTTGTGATCAGAGAACTTGGATGTAGAACTGCAGTAAATGAAGGGGTTGCAGTCACATCTGGGTCCTGGTGGCTTAGGAGGTCTATCCTAAAATAGCATGTGACACTTGAGAGGCCCCGTTATAAATTTTACATCAGTGTAAAAGTTACGCTTTAGTCTGTAAGGGCAAAATGAATAGTCTTTGGTGACAAAAAGGTAAAACAAGAAAATGGGAATGATCTACAACAAATGGTGACCAGGTCAAACTCTGGCACACAGGACTACTAAACTTTGTTTGTGTTTCTTACATTTGTTGGCAAAAAGTAGCTATGTCTTGTTTAATATATTAATAATATACTGATAATTAGATAGTGATTACTCAAAGAGAATAGTATGCAGTATGCTAACTTAAAGGGTTATTCCCAAGATATTAGGTAAACCCCTATGTTGCAGGGATCCCCATAATCCTGAGATCAGAGACTCTTGATCTCGGGAAGTGGCTACGCAGAGCACCATCTTAAATGGAGCAGGGGTGCAGATGCTCAACTTCTGCTTCATTGTATATGGAACTTCCATAAATAGTTTATAGCTGTTTATAGCTGTTCTTAGCTTTCTCCGGCAGACTCATTGACAATGAATATAGTGGATTTCGAGCTTGCGCACCTCCTCTTTATTCAAGATGGGGCTTCCCAGGTTCCAGAGCCACGTTCTCAAGTTCACCAGGGGTCCAAACGGTCTTATCGACACTCATTAGTAAATTATTCCTATTCTATGGACAACTTACTATGTTGGTAAGAATCCAACTGTTTAATGCATTTAATAAAAATGCAAAGTAACCACGAAAAACTACCAAACCAAAAATCGAGCTAATAAGGGCACAGTTTGCATGTAGAAAACAGAAGTATATTAAGCCATTTTTCGATTAGTGAGGGTCCAAATTCTATGGTCCCATCAAGATAACGACAGTGGAGAGAAGTTGTATGTAGCACTTGCACAGCTAGTGCATGGACACTACTTTTAAAGAGTTGCCTGTCACATGACAAGCATTAACTTGTGGATTAAAAGTGGTCTGATCACTGGGACCCACACTGATTGGCAGAAGTGGGAACATTAATCACTGCTAGGAGCGAGCAGCAGTGCACATGCTCAACCACCGCTCCATATACTCCTTATGGGGCTGCCGAGTGCTGTGCTTTGGTTTTTCTGGTAGCACCATGAGGAAAGAATGGAGTGATGGGGCATATGACCAGCCACAACATTTTGTAATGGGGATAAAAGTTTGGTGTCGGAGATAAAAATTATCAATCTGATGAATGGTGTGGTATAAGTCCAGACGGTGGGACACCTACCGATCAGCAAGTTATCACTTATCTAATGGATAGGTGTTAAAGAAGTTTTCAAGTTAAAAAAAGTTAAGCTCTGTGAGATATATGTAACACGTGAGTACATTTTAGGAGTTATACTTTATTAGTCTATTGATAATAAATTTTAATATACACATTCAATTACACTATTTTCCTCTCCCTTTTTAATGATTGTTCGCTATGTTTAGTAAAATACTTACAAGTCACGTGCTAGCGCCTTTCCGGTCACTGCACCATATAGTGACCGCCGCTGTGACTGACTGGAAGTCACAGCTAAGGAACCCTAGCTGTCATTGTACGTCTACGAAAGCCTTGTTCTGGTCTTGTCCTGAGTTTCATAGCCTTACATTGAGTATTGACTTCAGGTCCACCCTGCGAACATAGGAACAATATGTCTTGTCACGAGAACTGGAGTAGTGCTGGGAACAGCAGAAGATGATGCCGAGTAGGTATTATACTAGTAATAGGGAACCATCATTACTGATACCACTACAGTGATAAAGTAAATAAAAAATACACTGGAGTGGTGACTTAAAAAGGACCTTTCACCCAATTTTTCATGTTGAACTAGACACATGATGTAATAAGGGTTGCAAAGTGGAATAAGAAATTTGTTGTTGTTTTTTGCCTCTCCATTGCAGAGATATTAGAAATCAAAGTATTTGGCACTTAGTTAACGTTTATTGCATCCAAGTGGGTGTTATCAGGTATCTTTCCCAGAGGGATTGTATTCTCCCTGTATAATGCTGACCACTCATAAGCAGGCAGCAACACACTGGAGAAAAAGACCACACCTCCCCAATAGCTTTGAGCAGGTGTCCCTGTGTGTGAGATGTAATGATAGATCTCCAGTTCTAACTTCCTGCAGGATTAGAAAGTGGTGGACTAGAGTACAGATGAGTAACACCTTTCAGATGAGGTCATTATATGAGCAGAACAGACTGACATTATATATCTTACATAGGAGTAGCCTGCTCTGCTGTCAGTGCAGAGCAATTACAAGTTACTGAGAACACAAGTTAATTTCAGTACAGGAGTAGTTGAGTGTTAAGTTGATGGTGGAATGAAATTGATTAAACTGTTCATGGAACACCTTTAGCTGGGTCTCAGAGTCTGTCCAGATGTTGAACCATCCTGACCACTGTGGATGTGGAATCTTTGTACTCTAATATCCCACACCAGGATGGATTAAATGCCTGAAAAGTCTTCATGGAAAAAACAGGGACTGATGCTGATTCTGTGGTGAAACTTACAAAATTCATCCTCACCCACAATTAGTTTGAATTGGACAACAAGGTCTATCTTAAGGAGGCTGGTACAACGATGGGAAGTAAAATGGCTCCACAGTATGCAAATCTTTTCATGGCCATCCTTGAAAGCAAATTTTTGTCCTCATGTCCCATCAGGCCTCAGGCCTACTACAGTTACATTGTATATGAGACACAACTAAAGACGTTCCATGAACAGTTTAATTAATTTCATCCCACCATCAACTTAACACTCAACTACTCCTGTACTGAAATAAACTTTTTGGACACCATCTTTAAGCTACAGAACAATGAAATACAAACATCCCTGTATCAGAAGCCAATCAACTACCCAACATACCTTAAATGGGACAGTTTCCATCCAAAAGACTTAAAAAACTCTATTGTCTACAGCCTAGCCATTAGATACAATCGGATATGTTCCAACCCCATGGACAGAGACAAACATCTTGGTCGCCTAAGAAAAACCTTTTTGAATCAAGGCTACCATCCAAGAACAATTGAAAAGCAGATTACAAAAGCCACCAGAATATCAAGGAACCACCTGCTACATTACAAAGCTAAAGAATAAAATAATCGCGTGCCTCTAGTGGTCACCTACAATCCAAATCTGGAAGTGCTAAGGGGAGCTATACGGAAATTACAACCTTTACTACAAAAAGATGCCCGCTTACAATCCATATTTCCACATCCCCCAAATCTAAGAAGCATCATTGTCAGAAGCTCCCTGTCACATGACTTAGGATAAAAGCCAAATCAAAATCTCAGTTTGTTTGCAGACATTGTGTTTTGGGGTACTGCCCTGAAACACAGTGTCTGCAAATTGAGATTCTGGTCTGGCTCTTACCCAAAGTCATGTGACAAGGCTAGTTAAAGGGTCGACATTGATTGTTAGGACTGCTACTTCCAATAGGTGGCACTAGAGTTCTAGTCCTCTTCCTCTCTGAAGAATCAATTAGCATATTTCCCAGAGGAGCATTGCGGCTTTAAGTCTCCTCATCTTGGCATGCTTATCATGTCACAAGGAGAAATGATACTTCTTGGACAACCTTTGACACATTCAGTGCATGAATTAATGTGTTGCGTGGATTTGTGTCTTTTTACATCAATTAAGGAATTTGCTCCTCAGACCTTGTGGGGGCATCACAACACAGAACCAGACCCCAATCACAGGACAATAAAACTTTTACAATCCTTATCTATGAACTGTTCCAATATTTATGGCCACAACTGTTTATCCCTCTCCCATAATGATAGTTCTGCTTCACGTCACTTGTCTTATCTATTGTATCATTCCTGTGTCATGTTGTGTATAAATATGTGACTCTTCAGTTTTTTGTATTATAAACTACTCAGAACAATCGGACTGGCGTAACAGACCGCCGATAAAATGAAGAGATCCAGCGATTAATTAGATCAAAGCTTTATTATTAAAAAATATATCTAGTGCCATAGTGCACAAGCACCTAAACAGGAAATGGGATACCAAGTTGTGCAGATTGCTACAAGCATATATAGCCGCACAATATGGAACAGATGCCGCACATATACTTAATGAATAACATCAGAGTTGCCTAAGCATACTAACAGTGTGACCATGGTGAGCATAATAAGCATATATAATTATAGGAGATAAATGCCATATCTACCTGCGGCTGACCCGGCGTCCCACCTCACCCCAACGCGCGTTTCGCATCCAGCTTCTTCCAGGGGCGTGACGCCTCCTATTAAATATATGTGCGGCATCTGTTCCATATTGTGCGGCTATATATGCTTGTAGCAATCTGCACAACTTGGTATCCCATTTCCTGTTTAGGTGCTTGTGCACTATGGCACTAGATATATTTTTTAATAATAAAGCTTTGATCTAATTAATCGCTGGATCTCTTCATTTTATCGGCTGTCTGTTACGCCAGTCCGATTGTTCTGAGTAGTTTATATGAGTTGGGAAGTGCCAGTCACATTATAAGGACAGCGTTTGTTTGACTAGTTTTTTGTATTAGTCTGTGCCTGATGAAGAGACATGAGTAGTCTCGAAAGCTTGCAATATGTTACCAACTTTTCAGTTAGCCATTAAAAAGGTATCAACCACTGAGGACTCTCAATTCTAAATATTTTTCTATCTACTAGCTAACACAGTATGAAGATATATATATATTTCCTGTGAGAACACAACAGACACCTTTGAGCTCTTATCTCCAGACATGCAAATAAGGGAAGGGCAGTACAGCAGAGATGACATTGCTATGAGAGGAAGAGAGAAGCTAGAAGAGTTGTAATGGGAGATAGATACACTCTGCTATGCTGCCCCTGCCCCCACACTGACTGCTAAAGCCTTATTTGAAAGAAGATAGTCATGTGTGCACTACTCCCAGCATTTTCTAATTATGCATTATTGTAGAGACATGCTCTTCTTTCTCTATTATGTTGCTCCCTGCTTATGACTGGTCAGCATCATGCATGGAGAAGTACACCCCCCAGTTAAAACTGTCTGATAACACCCACTTGGACTTCGCAAAAGCTAACTCATTAGTTGCCAAATACTTTGACTACTAATAGCTCTGCAACAGAGAGGTGAAATAAAAAACAATAAAAAAATAAAAAAAAAATTTTTTGCGCTCTGCAGTGACTATTACATTGTGTGTCCAATCCAAATTTGCCTGCATGGCTGTCCTCTCCCATTGTACTTGAATATTGATATTTTATGTCTGTATGTTGCTTATGATTTGAGAAGACTGCTATTATCTTGCTTAAAGGGAACCTGTCAGTACTCCCGTACCCCACAACCACCAGCAGATTTGTCTACATTGTGTAAATACCTTGTCTATCAGTCCCTTTATTACATTACATACAAAAGTATTTCTAAAGTCTGTTTATAATATGTAAATTAGGCCTTTGACTAGTTGATGGGACATTAGTGTCCCCACCCTAGTTTGCCCTATTTGCATGTTATCACGCCCCTGTAGGCGTGATTATGGAGTGCCCGCCAGGGCCGTGGGGTACTTGGGCCAGGTCTGACAGTTCTTAAGGGAGTGGTCACGGCTGCTGGGACCCGGTCCGTGGCCCTGGGCATCCAAGTAAAATGGAAATGAAGGGGAAAAAAGTTTATAGATTAGTTTGTGATGCCACCCGTGGTGTTTGGCAACAAGGAGCTAGCCGACGCTGCGGATCAGGTCCACTGGGGCAGTTGGTGACGCAGCAGAGATGTTACAGCTCTCCACAGGTACAGCTAGGCCCCAGGACAGTTAAAGTGAAAGAGTCAATGATGGTGAATGTTGTAGTGCAGGACAGGTGATGCAGTAATAATTCAGAGGACACAGCAGGGTGCAGTTTCCACACTTTACTCACAGTTCTTATATGCAATCCCCAGCGGGTGCTGTGTCCTCCGGGTCTGTGGTCCAGTCAGCTCTCAGGTAACTTGGGGTACACTTTGCTGGAATCCCTTCATATGTTCCTTCTCTAGCCATCTCACTGTGCTGGCTCCCGCCTCTCTTGCCCTGCGCCTTTACACAGTGTCCTGAGCCAGGAGCCTCGGATCCTGTTGGGCAATGTCCTCTTGGTCCCCTTGATCCTATATGGCTGCCTTTTCAGTGAATGTGTATGGCTGTGACTATAGCACATGCAGTTACTTCAGCCTCTGGTTTGCTAGCCGAGTCCTCAGTTTCTCCACTAGTCTGGGGCCGGTCCCCTAGTGTGACCTGGTCCCTCCACCCAACTACGGTAGGCGTGGATTTGGGCCCCACGGGTCGATTCCTCACAACCCGTGCCCCTAGGACCCCTTAATCCTATCTTCCTTGTTCTCGCCTCTGGTGCTGGGACGAGCTCTTCACTCCTCAAGTCCCCAGCTCCAACTCCCCACTCACTAACTCCTCCCTCTTGTTTCCATGACAACTCCTCACAACTGACACTCTCTCCACCCTTCTGCCTAGTCACTCCCTGGCCTGGAGAGATCTAGTGTTGGATGCTAGTGTGTGGGTACTGGGTAGTGTCCCCTCCTTACCCGAGAGTGGAGAACTACACCTCTGGCTGAGGTTCAGTACATCTGTGGCAAATGGACCCTCAGGGGCGCCACGTTTACATGACTTACAAGAGCCAACATCCTCACCATTGCTATACATACCTTGCATTCTGATCACGCACAGTACACCCAGCTTCGGAGGATCAATGCCATGAGGGAAAGAAGCCGGGCGCATATGCAAGGTATGTATAGCCCTGGCGATGATGCCAGCACTTGGGAGTCATTTTATCCCGCCCAAAGGGGTGTGATAACATGCTAAGTGAGCCAACTAATCTACGGACACAGTTGCCTCTTCGATGAGTCAATGGCCTCATTTACATATCATAAATGGATCTTAGAAATACTTATTCTAAAAATCTGTTTATGTATGTAATGTAATAAAGGGACTGTTAGGCAGGGTATTTAGCTATGTAGGCAGAACTGCTGGTGGTTCTGGGAGCACACGGGACCTGACAGGTTCCCTTTAAGTTCTAAAAGTTTATATGAATGTCACTTTTCATAAACTATGACATATTTGTAACACAGACCCAAATAACACAGACCCATATTTTACCTAAATTGCTATAAGACACTTTTTTTTTTCTTTTCCACCTACCGGCATAATAATATACATTCTGTTCTTCAAGTCATTTAGTTTTTATGCTTCCATAACATTTAGATGTTTAAATCTAAAATGAATATACATAGAGAGCCCCAACAGAGACTATGAAGAGTATTGTTTTTGGCATAAGATTTTTTATTGTGTAGGAAAAAGTTTTCCACAATGAAAGCCTGTTTGCTATGTAATCCAATAGCGTAGCATATATCACAGCCTTGTGTTGGAGGAAATATTCCCAACATACCGTATACCTCAGAAAGAAAAAAGAAGATATAAATACACTAATGGTATGAGTTCCTTCATAACATTTCAGTGTGCATACCAGAAGGTAGTTTCTCATATAATACATATATAATTTTTCTTTCAAATTAAGCTATGACTGCACGCTGCATTCAGATCAGTATTGTCATCAAAATACTAAAATAATTGGCCTATTTCACTTTCACATCAAGAATACTGTTTAGTTTCTATAAAAAAATACTATTTACTTTAAAGGGGTTGTCCACTACTGGGACAACTTCCTCTTAAACTAAATGTTCAGCCACACTAAAATAATAAAGCCTATGCTCACCTCCCGTGCCGTCTCCATTCCATCGGTGTTGGCACTCGTGGTCCCGGGGCTGTGATGCAGTGGAATGTCACGTGATACCCAGCATCCATTCAGAGCCGGTGTCACTGTCTCCGCCTTCGTGAAAACTGAACATGACGAGGAAGTCCAGGATCAGCTGCAGCTTTGGCATCCTCTTCGTGTTCAGTTTGTCCGAAGGCGGAGACCATGACGCCAGCGCTGACTGGGCGCCGGAGTCACTGCAATCCTGCCCCGGGGAGAGTGAATGCCAATAACGCGGGAACGGCGCTGGCACAGGAGGTGAGTAGAGACTTTATTATTTTATAAGGGCCGAACATTTAGTTTAAGAAGGGGTTGTCGTAGTAGTGGTCAACCCCTTTAAGCCTATAAAGATATTGAATGATGACATTTTATTAACAGGATACATTATAATCTAAACCAAGATAGGTATGTTAGAAAAAGTTATAGTAAAGTCCAGATTTAAGTTTATTACATTCTAGAAATGTGATGCTCCGAGCCATCTTTGGTATCCACATGGTTCATAAATACCAGGAAGGAAAACTTTATGGACACTCAATGCTCCTATTAAGATTTACAGTGCACTGTTCTGTTCTTAGGAAACTTGAACATAGTTGATGTATTCCCTGCGTGCATCCAACAAAAAAACTTTTAATACGCATTTTTTATTGTTGTTTGTACTTTTCACTACATCTGGTCTTCACAAGAGTGTCACGCAGGAGTCAGGAGACACCCATCCCACAAATATAAAGGGAACTCAAAGAGGGCCACATGCTATTATTATTTACGTCTCCCTGCTTCCCCGTTACGTGCGACTCTTCTGTTCTCCAACATAGAAAATACATGTGTGCAGCCACTAAAATGCAAGCATGTCTGTGACTAAACAGTCGTGGGCCGCACAGAACCCCATCACTGGCCATATATGGGGGTGCAGGTTGTGCTCCCCAAGTGTAGAGCAACTTAGGTGGCCTGCACAGAGCCTGACCACAAGCACAAACAACACCACTGGGATGAATTGAAACACTGATGGCAACCAAACCTTCTAGTCCCATGTTAGTTAACCCAACCTTATTTACCTGGAGAACAATGGAGGGTTGCAAAACACATCCAGACCTCTCTCCCTTCCCCAGAGAAGTGACATCTTGCTCCTGCCCTCTTAAAAGTAACTTCAAGCACATTCTCCGAATCGCAGTATTCTCCTATCTCCAGATTACTATACTTACAATAGTGAGCAAAAGGGTAACAATGTTTTGAACCTTTGACTTTCAGGCTCCATCTATTACCATTCACTACTGCTTCGAACGTGAGACTGCCATCATTTTATAGACACCATCTTGGCCACCTCATACATACATTTTTACTTACATCTATTTAGCATATGATTAGTTATGCAGAGTCTTGTTATGTCACTGCATTGTTACTGTTTTGCTCTTGTAGTGGAAAAGTCTTTTTCTTCCTGTATACTACAACTTGTTCTCACATTTCCTAACAGCTCAGCGTGTTATTAGGTTGATTCCCAAGCAAAATATCACTGGTTTAACTAGAGGAGCAGCTATGAAGAAGATTTGCCAAGAAAAGAGAAACAGATTCATCCAGCTCATCGATAGCGGGCTCTTGGCCTAGAAAGTTTCTAAACTGCATCATGTGATTGCCCTGACAGTTGGAAGAATATGAAATAAAGTCCTTCCATTCAAAAGCCAAGCGGTGAACGCTCAGGCAAAATATTGGAGTCAATAAGTTTGCTCATCACAAGGTCTATTAGTTCTTGAGTGACAAACACGACAGTGAAGGTGGCTCATATGCTTCATAATAGTGATCACAGATGTCCATGTGACACACATTTCACAAGTCTGGAATGATGCTCAAAAAACGGTGAAGTGGCCTCAATGCTTATATAGTCGTAACAAGCGTTGGCTCAAGCTTGCAAAAACAGTCCGAAAAGTAGGACAGTAGAAGATTGGAAACGGGTGATTTGGAACAATAAGACAAAAGTCAACAGACTAGACTCTGATAGGTGCAAATGGGTCAGGAAGAAACAATGGAAAAAGTGGCTAACGGATAAAGAAATTGAAGGAACTGTCAAGTTCAGTGGATGAAGGCTGATGATATGGGTATTTTTCACAGACAACAGATACTTGATCAGGATTGATGGTGGTCTAAGTGCTGAGCTATTTGTGATTATTCTACGAGTTACTTCACCTACTTCAAGTAATATGGGTGTGAAAAGAACAATACGGTGTTCCAGCAGGAGAACGTCGTGAAGTGTACGTCGAGATTGGTGAAGAAATCATTCAATCACAATGAAATAGAGGTACTGAATTGACCCCCATAATCTACAGACCTCAACCCAATTGAACAGAGTTGAAGAAAAAACTGTACACATAACCCAAGTGAGTTGACAAGTATGCACCAACTTTAGGAACCCATAGAAGAAATCTGGCATCAGATTTCAGTGAAGGCATGTTTGAATCTGATCAAGAGCATGTCCAGAAGGATTCAGGCAGTGTTGAAAGCCAAAGCTGGATTTACAGAATACTAATAAAAATAAAATTTTTATGAGTAAAACAGTGACATGACAAGAATCTGCAGAGCTAATTGTTAGGAGTCGAGTTTCCTCTGCTGCACAGGGGGAATCTCGATCCGTGTCTGCTGCGGTCTCCCATTCTGCTTCGGCCGCAGTGGGCTCTGCTCAGCGGAGGCGTCACTCCCAGCGTCTTGCTGGGACTGATTCTGTGCAGGGGGTTACTGCTGCCTTTTCTGGCTCTCCTGTTGTACCCTGCACTGATCTGCGGCGAGCGGGCTTCTCTGGGACTAAGTCCTTATTTGCACACACTGAGCATGCCCAGGGCAAGATCTCCCGTTGGAGATCGAGGGTCACATGCTCAGGCACAGCAGCACATCCCATTGGTCCTCTTGGCAGGTCCTGAAAGGGCAAAACTTCTGTAGCTACTTCCTGTGCTGCAACTATATAAACTGCGCATGACCGCACGGCCATGCGCTAGTATTGTCTTGATATAATGTGTGTGTGTAGATGGATGTATGTCGATGGATGAAAGCTCCTAAGTATCCCTCCCTAGTGTTGTTGACTGCTCGCGGATGATGGTAGCTATCTAGCGCCCGACTAGCCATCTGCACGTAACACACATCACAGCGTCCAATTGCTGTGTCTGCCAGTACGGCGCCTTGCGCTTCCTCTGCGCTTTCCTTACCCAAGCCTGGGTGGTTAGTGGCGTCCGTCAGTGCGGCACCGCATGCACTCTCGTGCCTCTATATACTATTTAATAGTTTCCTTACACACCCAGTTGCGGTGTTGTGCCAGCAAGTGGTCTAATCAGACTTCAATCCTGAGTTGGGGTTGTGTTCGCTGACTTCTTGCTCGCGCTCTATGTGCGGTACCGCGGTCCTGTGACGCAACAGGATCGCTTCCTTCATGCAGGGTGAAGTTAACCCGTGCGTGTATACTTATAGTACCGCCATATAGTCCGTCTTACTAGCAGCAGGGTTTATACCTGCACGGTGGACCTCGGACTGCAAACGCACCTAGTTTCTTATCATCTATACTTGGTGCGTTCCGCCAGTCCCTAACATAATACTAGCGCCAAGGTCTGGCTAGTAAATGGCGGACATTCATCAATCTTTGCGGTATATCCAGCAGCTGGAGGGTAGGTTGACGGCTCTCGAGAGCTCAACCTCAGCTGTGGATGTTACCGCAGTTGCTGTACAGGCTGCTAGCGTGGCTGCAGCAACCTTGTCCACTGCCACCCCTGTTCCGACATTATCTCGCCTCCCGTTGCCAGAAAATTTTCTGGAGATTGCAAAACTTGTAGGGGATTCGTGAGTCAGTGCTCTATCCACCTCGAGTTCCTGGCTGCACGTTTTCCTACAGAGCGGGCTAAGGTGGGATTTATTGTCTCTCTCTTGTCGGACAGGGTGTTGGAGTGGGCTACGCCGCTGTGGGAGCGTGGTGATCATGTGGTGCAGAGTGCTCCGTTGTTCCTGAGCACTCTGAAAAAGGTCTTTTTAGGACCTCAAGTCACCCATGACACAGCGCTCCAACTACTGGCATTAACTCAGGGTGAGTCCTTGGTCAGCCATTTTTCCGTCCGCTTCCGTACTTTAGCTTCCGAGCTGGAGTGGTCGGATAAAGCCCTTATCCCCATATTTTGGAGGGGTCTGGCTGACCATGTTAAGGACGCTCTAGCCACTAGGGAGATTCCTGCCACACTGGAGGAGTTAATAACTGTCTCTACTCGTATTGACCTCCGTTTTAACGAGCGGAGGTTGGAGCGAGCCCAGTGTAGGCAGAGCTTTCGGCTGGCTCCCACCTTCGCCAAACCTTTGGAATCTCCAGTCCAGGCATCCGAGTCACATGAGGCCTTAGAGGTGACACGAGCGGGATCCAAGTCTCAGTCCGCCCGTGCACATAAGGTCCGTCATGTTTGCCAGCAGTCAGGACATCTTGCCTCCAAGAGTCCTCAGCGGTCGGGGAAACGTCAGCGTCTAGTGGCAGTTGGAGGAGGTACACTAGACACGGCGACGTTTGCCTCAAAGTTGTCCTTCAAGGGGACAATTACCATAGGCCCATCCACTCTTACGGTCGAGCTATGCGTGGATTCTGGGGCAGAGGGTAACTTTATGTCTTCCGCTTTTGCCCAGCGTCACGCAATACCCTTGGTGATGCTCGCCAAGCCAGTAACCGTTCGAGTGGTAAATGGGTCAACACTACCTTCACAGATTACCCACCAAACCATTCCTTTCACGCTATCTGTGTCTCCATCACATCAGGAGATAATCTCCCTATTAGTCATTCCTGAGGGAATTGATGAGGTCCTGTTGGGGATACCATGGCTTCGCTACCATTCTCCTCATATTGAGTGGTCCTCTGGGAGAATTTTGGGATGGAGTAAATCCTGTGAGGGTAGATGTCAGAGGGAGTGCGTTCAGGTTGCTACTACACAGGTACCCGCAGATCTTTCCTCTCTCCCCAAGCACTATTGGCCCTATGCAGACGTGTTTTCCAAAAGAGCTGCGGAGACCCTTCCGCCTCACCGCCCCTATGACTGTCCTATTGACCTCTTGCCTGGTGCTGAGCCTCCCCGGGGTCGAGTCTATCCGTTATCTCTCCCGGAGACGGAGGCAATGTCCCAGTACATCCAAGAGAATCTGGCAAGAGGATTCATTAGAAAGTCAGTGTCACCGGCAGGGGCTGGGTTCTTCTTCGTACAGAAGAAGACTGGAGACTTACGTCCATGCATAGACTACAGGGGTCTTAACGCCATCACCGTTAAGAACAAGTACCCATTACCCCTGATATCTGAGCTCTTTGATAGGCTACGGGGAGCAAGGGTATTTACAAAGTTAGATCTGCGGGGTGCTTACAACCTGATTCGCATCCGTTAGGGGGATGAATGGAAGACGGCTTTTAACACCAGGGATGGGCACTAGGAATATCTGGTGATGCCCTTCGGGCTCTGTAATGCCCCAGCCGTTTTCCAAGAGTTTGTGAACGACATCTTCCGGGATATGCTCACCACCTCGGTCGTAGTCTATCTGGATGATATTCTCATCTTCTCTCCAGATATTGACTCCCATCGGAGAGATGTTCGCAAAGTCTTCGACCTCTTACGGGCAAACTCCCTCTACGCCAAGTTGGAGAAGTGTGTGTTTGAGCAGGAGTCCTTGCCTTTCCTTGGTTATATCATCTCTTCCCAGGGTTTGGCTATGGATCCTGCCAAGCTACAGGCTGTAATGGACTGGCAGGAACCCCATTCTCTTAAAGCGGTGCAGCGGTTTATGGGGTTCATTAATTACTATCGCCAGTTCATTCCACACTTCTCAACTTTGGTAGCTCCCTTGGTTGCCCTCACCAAGAAGGGAGCAAATCCCAAGTTGTGGTCAGAGGAGGTCTCCAAGGCCTTTCTCTCGATTAAGTCACACTTCGCTAGCGCTCCCATCCTACATCGTCCCGATGTAGATAAACCATTTATCTTAGAGGTAGATGCCTCATCCGTTGGTGCTGGAGCAGTCCTTTTCCAAAAGGATGCTCAAGGTCGGAAGCATCCTTGCTGTTTCTTCTCCAAGACCTTCACACCAGCGGAGAGGAATTATTCCATCGGGGACAGGGAGTTGCTAGCCATGAAGTTGGCTTTTTCAGAGTGGAGACACCTCTTGGAGGGAGCTCGCTTTCCCTTCCAAGTCTTCACTGACCACAAGAACTTGGTGTATATACAGACGGCCCAGCGGCTGAATTCTCGCCAGGCTAGATGGTCCCTGTTCTTCTCCCGGTTCCATTTTACTCTCCATTTTCTCTCCGGGGAGAAGAACGTTCGTGCCGACGCTCTCTCCCGCTCCGTAGTGTCATCTGAGGAGGAGCCTCGGCTTATTGTCCCGTCTGAGAGCCTGAGAACTGTAGTTCCGGTTTCGCTATAGTCTGTGCCCCCGGGCAAGACTTTCGTGCCAGCTAACTTGCGACCGGAGGTTCTCTCTTGGGCTCACTCCTCCAGAGTGGGTGGGCATTTTGGGACCAAGAGGACATCTGAGCTTTTGGCGAGAACATACTGGTGGCTGCATATGGCCCGAGATGTCAGGGACTATATTCAGGCGTGCGTTTCTTGTGCCCAGAATCGGTCTCCTCGGCAACGGCCTGCTGGGTTGCTTTACCCTCTACCGGTGGCAGACAGGCCCTGGGAGATGGTCGGGATGGACTTTGTGGTGGGCTTACCCAAGTCGCGTGGCTGCTCCATTATTTGGGTTGTCACCGACCATTTCTCTAAGATGGTGCATTTGGTGCCGCTTCCTCGGTTACCCTCAGGACGGGCCTTGGCGGTGTTGTTCATTAAGCACGTTTTCCGATTGCATGGTATGCCTGATAAGATTGTCAGCGATCGGGGTCCCCAGTTCGCGTCTCAGTTTTGGAGAGAGCTCTGCCGTTTACTCAGCATAGAGTTAAACCTCTCCTCTGCATACCATCCCGAGACGAATGGGTTGGTGGAGAGAACCAACCAGACTCTGGTGACATATTTGCGACATTTCGTCTCTGCTAGGCAGGATGACTGGGCATCTTTGCTACCTTGGGCGGAATTTGCCTTGAACAACGCCGTAGCTGATTCCACTGGTCAAACTCCCTTTCTCCTTAATTACGGCCAGCATCCGCGTGTCCCTGTGCCCATGCCCGTGTCATCCACCGATTCTAGGGTGGCAGACTGGGCGGTGGAGGCACGTGACATCTGGGACCGCACACAGGATGCCATCCGGGCCTCCAAGGAGAGAATGAGGGTTTCGGCTGATACACACCGGCGACCCGCTCCGGTCTTTGCTCCTGGCGACTTAGTGTGGTTCTCCGCCCTTAACATCAGGCTGCGAGTTGAGTCCACTAAGTTTGCTCCTCGCTACATTGGCCCGTTTAAGGTTCTGGAACAGGTCAACCCTGTGGTCTACCGTTTGGCTATTCCTCCACGCCTTGGTATCACCGATACTTTTCACGTTTCCCTCTTAAAGCCCGTTCATTTGTCCCGGTTTTCTGAGTCATCTGCTGGGACATCGGGTTCATCCACGGATGAGTTTGAGGTGAATGCTATTGTGGGGTGCAAGGTGGTACGTGGCAAGAAATTTTATCTGGTGGACTGGAAGGGTCACGGCCCAGAGGATAGAACCTGGGAGCCTGTGGAGCACATTCGTGCTCCGCTGCTTATTGCAGCTTTTGAGCGTAGTGAGGCTCAAGGAGGGGGGGGGGGCCCTAGGAGGGGAGGTAATGTTAGGAGTCGAGTTTCCTCTGCTGCACAGGGGGAATCTCGATCCGTGTCTGCTGCTGTCTCCCATTCTGCTTCGGCCGCAGTGGGCTCTGTCAGCGGAGGCGTCGCTCCCAGCGTCTTGCTGGGACTGATTCTGTGCAGGCGGTTACTGCTGCCTTTTCTGGCTCTCCTGTTGTACCCTGCACTGATCTGCGGCGAGCGGGCTTCTCTGGGACTAAGTCCTTATTTGCACACACTGAGCATGCCCAGGGCAAGATCTCCCGTTGGAGATCGAGGGTCACATGCTCAGGCACTGCAGCACATCCCATTGGTCCTCTTGGCAGGTCCTGAAAGGGCAAAACTTCTGTAGCTACTTCCTGTGCTGCAACTATATAAACTGCGCATGACCGCACGGCCATGCGCTAGTATTACACAGTTACATAGTTATTAAGGTTGAAGGAAGACTATATGTCCATCTAGTTCAACCCATAGCCTAACCTAACATGCCCTAACATGTTGATCCAGAGGAAGGCAAAAAAAACCCATGTGGCAAAGAGTAAGCTCCACATTGGGGAAAAAAATTCCTTCCCGACTCCACATACGGCAATCAGACTAGTTCCCTGGATCAACGCCCTATCAAGGAATCTAGTGTATATACCCTGTAACATTATACTTTTCCAGAAAGGTATCCAGTCCCCTCTTAAATTTAAGTAATGAATCACTCATTACAACATCATACGGCAGAGAGTTCCATAGTCTCACTGCTCTTACAGTAAAGAATCCGCGTCTGTTATTATGCTTAAACCTTTTTTCCTCCAACCGCAGAGGATGCCCCCTTGTCCCTGTTTCAGGTCTATGATTAAAAAGATCATCAGAAAGGTCTTTGTACTGTCCCCTCATATATTTATACATTAAAATAAGATCACCCCTTAGTCTTCGTTTTTCCAAACTAAATAGCCCCAAGTGTAATAACCTATCTTGGTATTGCAGACCCCCCAGTCCTCTAATAACCTTGGTCGCTCTTCTCTGCACCCGCTCCAGTTCAGCTATGTCTTTCTTAAACACCGGAGACCAGAACTGTGCACAGTATTCTAAGTGTGGTCGAACTAGTGACTTGTATAGAGGTAAAATTATATTCTCCTCATGAGCATATATGCCTCTTTTAATGCATCCCATTATTTTATTTGCCTTTGTAGCCGCTGCCTGACACTGGCCACTGAATTTAAGTTTGTCATCCACCCATACACCCAGGTCTTTTTCATTAACGGTTTTGCCCAGAGTTTTAGAATTAAGCACATAATTATACATCTTATTACTTCTACCCAAGTGCATGACCTTACATTTATCCCCATTAAAGCTCATTTGCCATTTATCAGCCCAAGCTTCTAGTTTACATAAATCATCCTGTAATATAAAATTGTCCTCCTCTGTATTGATTACCCTGCAGAGTTTAGTGTCATCTGCAAATATTGAAATTCTACTCTGAATGCCCCCTACAAGGTCATTAATAAATATTTTAAAAAGTAGAGGGCCCAATACTGACCCCTGTGGTACCCCACTGCTAACCGCTACCCAGTCCGAGTGTGCTCCATTAATAACCACCCTTTGTTTCCTATCCCTGAGCCAGCTCTCAACCCACTTGCACATATTTTCCCCTATCCCCATTATTCTCATTTTATGTATCAACCTTTTGTGTGGCACCGTATCAAAAGCTTTTGAAAAGTCCATATACACTACATCCACTGGGTTCCCTTGGTCCAATCCGGAACTTACCTCTTCATAGAAACTGATCAAATTAGTCTGACATGAACGGTCCCTAGTAAACCCGTGCTGATACTGGGTCATGAGGTTATTCCTCTTCAGATACTCCAGTATAGCGTCCCTTAGAATGCCCTCCAGGATTTTACCCACAGTAGAGGTTAAGCTTACTGGCCTATAATTTCCGAGTTCAGTTTTTGTTCCCTTTTTGAATATTGGCACCACATTTGCTATACGCCAGTCCTGTGGTACAGAACCTGTTATTATGGAGTCTTTAAACATTAAAAATAATGGTCTATCAATGACTGTACTTAATTCCTGCAGTACTCGGGGATGTATCCCATCCAGGCCCGGAGATTTGTCAATTTTAGTGATTTTTAGACGCCGCCGCACTTCCTGCTGGGTTAAGCAGGTGACATTTAATTGGGATTTTTTATCACTAGACATTTTGTCTGCCATGGGATTTTCTTGTGTAAATACTGATGAAAAAAAGTCATTTAGCATATTGGCTTTTTCCTTATCCTCATCCACCATCTCACCCAGACTATTTTTAAGGGGGCCAACACTATCATTTTTTAGTTTCTTACTATTTATGTAGTTAAAGAATATTTTAGGATTATTTTTACTCTCTCTGGCAATGAGTCTCTCTGTCTCAATCTTTGCTGCCTTGATTTGCTTTTTACAGAATTTATTTAATTTTCTGTATTTATTTAATGCCTCCTCACTACCTACTTCCTTTAATTCTCTAAATGCTTTCTTTTTGTCACTTATTGCGCCCCTTACAGCTCTATTTAGCCATATTGGTTTCCTCCTATTTCTAGTATGTTTATTCCCATACGGTATATACTGTGCACAGGTCCTATCCAGGATGCTAATAAACGTCTCCCATTTTCTTTGTGTATTTTTGTGTCTCAGGATATCGTCCCAGTTAATTGCACCAAGATCCTCTCTCATCCGTTGGAAATTTGCCCTCCTGAAGTTTAGTGTCCTTGTAACCCCTCTACTACACATCTTTTTAAAGGATACATGAAAACTTATTATTTTGTGATCGCTATTTCCCAAGTGACCCCCAACCCTTATATTTGATATGCGGTCTGGCCTGTTGGTTAATATTAGGTCTAGCAGTGCCCCCCTTCTTGTTGGGTCCTGAACCAGTTGTGAAAGGTAATTGTCTCTCATAATTGTCAAAAACCAATTACCTTTGCTGGAACTGCAGGTTTCTGTTCCCCAATCTATTTCAGGGTAGTTGAAGTCCCCCATAATAATGACTTCTCCTTGAGTCGCAGCTTCATCTATTTGCTTTACGAGGATATTCTCCATTGCTTCCATTATTTTTGGAGATTTATAACAAACCCCTATCAGTAATTTATTATTTTTTCCCCCTCCCCTTATCTCCACCCACAGGGATTCTACATTTTCATTAAATTCACCTATATTATCGCGCAGGATGGGTTTTAAGGATGATTTTACATATAGACACACCCCTCCCCCTCGCTTATCTGTACGGTCATTTCTGAACAGGCTATAGCCCTGCAAGTTAACAGTCCAGTCATGGCTCTCATCCAGCCACATTTCAGATATCCCCACCATGTCATAATTATGCTCCAACAACATTAGTTCTAATTCGTCCATTTTGTTGGCGAGGCTTCTGGCATTAGTATACATACACTTTATGTTCCTCTCTGTACTTCTATTTCTTAAATTATTAACTGTTCTGACCCCACCCCCCATGCCACCGCCACCCCCAACTTCCTTATTTGTGCCCAGGTCTCTGTCTGCACTATCTTCCCCTCCTATAAAATGAATACCCTCCCCCCCAATTCCTAGTTTAAACACTCCTCCAACCTTCTAGCCATTCTCTCCCCCAGCACAGCTGTACCCTCCCCATTGAGGTGCAGCCCGTCCCTAGCGTAGAGCCTGTAGCCAACTGAGAAGTCGGCCCAGTTCTGCAGGAACCCAAACCTCTCTTTCCTACACCAATTCTTGAGCCACTTATTAACCTCCCTAATCTCCCGTTGCCTCTCTGGCGTGGCACGTGGTACCGGCAGTATTTCGGAAAATACCACGTTAGAGGTCCTTGCTTTCAGCTTGCAGCCTAATTCCCTGAAATCATCTTTAAGGACCTTCCACCTACCTCTAACTTTGTCATTAGTGCCAATGTGCACCATGACCGCTGGGTCCTCACCAGCCCCTCCCAATAATCTGTCCACCCGATCAGCGATGTGTCGGACTCGAGCGCCAGGTAGGCAGCACACCGTTCGACGATCCCTGTCTTTGTGACAGATTGCCCTATCTGTTCCCCTAATAATTGAGTCGCCCACTACCAGCACCTGTCTGGCCTGCCCTGCTCTCCTATTTCCCTCCTTACTGGAGCAGTCACTCCTCCGGCTTTCAGAGGACATGCCTGGCTGCAGCAGTGCTACCCCTGTACTGGCACCCCCCTCATCTGCCAACTTAGCAAACTTATTGGGGTGTTCCAGATCAGGACTAGCCTCCCTGGCACTCTTCCCTCTACCCCGCTTCCTAACTGTCACCCAGCTTGCTACTTCATTGTCCTGCAGCTCCATCCCACCATCCCCCCCTCATCAGTCCCATTGAGCGTCTGCTCCGTGAGCAGAAGACTCCTCTCCATATTGTCTATGGATCTCAGTGTTGCCAGCTGCACATTTAGAGTCAGAATCTGGGTTTCCAAATGCACAACGTGCTCACATCTCGCACAGTATTGTCTTGATATAATGTGTGTGTGTAGATGGATGTATGTCGATGGATGAAAGCTCCTAAGTATCCCTCCCTAGTGTTGTTGACTGCTCGCGGATGATGGTAGCTATCTAGCGCCCGACTAGCCATCTGCACGTAACACACATCACAGCGTCCAATTGCTGTGTCTGCCAGTACGGCGCCTTGCGCTTCCTCTGCGCTTTCCTTACCCAAGCCTGGGTGGTTCGTGGCATCCGTCAGTGCGGCACCGCATGCACTCTCGTGCCTCTATATACTATTTAATAGTTTCCTTACACACCCAGTTGCGGTGTTGTGCCAGCAAGTGGTCTAATCGGACTTCAATCCTGAGTTGGGGTTGTGTTCGCTGACTTCTTGCTCGCGCTCTATGTGCGGTACCGCGGTCCAGTGACGCAACAGGATCGCTTCCTTCACGCAGGGTGAAGTTAACCCGTGCGTGTATACTTATAGTACCGCCATATAGTCCGTCTTACTAGCAGCAGGGTTTATACCTGCATGGTGGACCTCGGACTGCGAACGCACCTAGTTTCTTATCATCTATACTTGGTGCGTTCCGCCAGTCCCTAACACTAATCATATGCAAAATAGTTGCAATTCAAATTTATGTATGAGATAGCCAAGATGGTTGTCTATAAAATCATGGTAGTCTCACATTGGAAGCAGTAATTGATATGGAGCCTGAAAGTCAAAAGTTCAAAACATTGTTACCCTTTTTCTCATCACTGTATTTTATATCTAAACCCCCAAGGCCAGTATGTACGCATCAACATCAGCTTTTCTTTGTGGGGCTACTCACAAACTCACCATCTGGAGACCTGCTCTTCATAATTGTTTGCTAGACCTAGTAGTGATAATGCAACCAAACTCACAGACAACCGTGAGCCACAAATCATAAGCCCATGAGCCACATGTGACTCCCGACCTCTGTCCTTGTCCAACATTAGTAGCTGACTCACAAATACTCTTGTTTTTTATGGCATGTCCAACCAGATAATATAGATATGATAGTCACTTGTCATATACTTTTGGCCATATATTGAAAATTATTTCCTAATGTACAGATTTTAAATTTCAATGTATTTAGCCTTCCTTTGTCTAAGATACATAGTTCCTAGCAAAACCATATGTATATTTTCAAAGAAGCACTTGCATAAAAATGTTTATCTTCTTAATATATTGCAATCATACTGTTATATATCACTGTGTATTTACAATTGCTTTCTTTTTTTATTTCAGACTAGCTGAATCATTCTAAGCACTATGTACAAACAGGAAGTCTCCTTTCCCTGCATGAGTCATCTCCCTCTTCAACTCCTGACCCAGCTGCTCCGCACCCCCCTTCCTGGGACTTTTGCAGTGATGATTTATACATGGAAAAGAGACTTCCTGTTTCTACATAGAGCTTAGAAGAATTCAGTGTTTACTCATGTGAGGTCATAGACCTAGAGGAAAAGAGAAGAATTAGATGGGTAGAAAGGCAAAATGAGCAATTGTAAGTACGCAGTATCATATAATCTGATGACTGCAATATATTAAGAGGATAGAAAATTTGATAGGATAAGTGCTTCTTTAAATTATTGGACAGCCTGAAAGAGGTTTTCCACTACTTGGACAACCCCTTCTCAAATGCTGCAGAGCCCAGAATAAAATAAAAATAAACCACTTATAATCACCTCCAGTATTGGTGCCATTAAAGTGATTCTCAGCAGTTGTATGAAAATTGTTATCTCATGTGAGCACTGCAGTCAATCCTCTGCTGCTAATGGGCTGCAGCACTCATACTTCCCCTGGACACCCGAGTCTCAGTAGAGGGAAGTATGAGCACTCAAGCCCTTCAGTGGCTGCTCAAGTTACAGAACAATGCCATGAGAGCACTGGCAGAACAGAGGCAACATTACTAGAAGGGCACAGATGCAGGAGACGGGTATAAGTTGTTTTTTTTTATTTATTTTACTCGTAGACTACAATATTTAAGAAGGGGTTGTCCAAGAAGTGGACAACCCCTTTAAAGTGGCAATCCAGTAAATTATACTTACAGCCTATTGTTATGACAGATCGTCAATGTATGACTAGTGGAAGTCTCATTGCTAAGACCCCATAGTTACTAGACTTAAGGAACAACAATGCTCAGTACCACAGCTGCCATAGGAGCCACAGCCACAATCAAGTGGACATTGCTATGACATGTATATACAGAGAAGGGGCTGGTCCCTTTAGTTCTGCGGATTAGTGAGTGTCGAGAAGATGAATCCTCCACCATTCATACACTGAGCGCCAATTGTTGAAATAGAAAACCAGAAGTGAAATCCATAATCAATATTTCAATGGGATATATTCAGGTATATTCTGGGGAAAAAAAAGCTCAACAGCAGTGTGAACCTACCTTTATTTTCATGTTGCTACAAAAACTGGGAAGAGGGAGATCACCAGTCGACTGCTCATCTCTCTTTACCTAGGACATCTTAAGAATAAGGTGAATAAGTAGAATGCAAGGTTTTGCTTTTTTTCCCCACCAATTCCAGAATAAATAGGCCTAACAAAGCTCAGAAGAGGCTCCTCCAATCAGTAGTTATGCTGTAAATAGCTCATGATGTTTCATTTTCGGCTCAGAAATCTCGATCTGTTTACGCCTTTCCGTCTGCAGATAGCATTTCACAAACAGGCCTTGCCTCAGAGGAGATCGAGTACTGATCCAGCTGAAGCGGGATGCCCTTGTCAGCCGAATGAGAAATGAGGTGATGATATCATAGAACTGAATGAATGTATTCAGGGAGCATGAGGAGGTCATCTTCCCATGTGCACCTGCTCAGCAGCTGACACGGGCTGCATGTTATATCCATAGCACCCCATGATGTAACTCGTATACAAGTCTTACTAATATTCACAACAGCAAAATCAACACAAGATATATCACCTCATTTTAAGACATAAATATAATGAAATATACTTACAAATTCAAGACAGGGTCTTCACTTAATTTAGGTAACTCAAACATATATCCCCTTACAATGATCAGACTGTCTCATTCCCATATTGTACATGTAGCACCAGGTCATGCTCAAACAGAGCTCCGTCCACTTACGAGTCCTCAAAATAACTCCCTACTTGTTCCCGTGCGTTTCTGGGCTCTAAAGTGAATTTAAAGAGGAATTAAATTTTTTTTTTATCACTGGTCATTTTAACGTTATAAATCTTTGTAGTAAGATACTTGATTACGTTATTTTGCCACCTATCATCTTTAAAGGGGATGTCCTGGTTTTTGGTTATATTTTCATATGGGGCTAAGTGTTTACCGGCAGGTCATTACAAACTACATGCCTGTTCTGCCCAGTGACAATCTCAGGCAGTCACTCTTCTGCTTCCGCTGACCTCACGTCAACAGAGCTCTCTCTCTCTTCTATTCTGCTCTGTTGATTGGCAGTGATGCCCTCTACATGCTGATTGACAGCCGGCTCCCCGCAGTTGGGCAGCGCAATACATGTATGGTACATATTGGGAAGGGGCTAAAAAGATGGACACCGCTGGATCATAGACCAGATGACATCCACAGTGTCTCCACCTGCCTCATTATAGGGAATCTTTAGTCTGGGGTTCCATCTAAATGTCAGAGATTTACACTGAAACCTGCATACAGCGCAGAATAAATGTGAGCCGAGCCTTACTGCAATCTTTGGGTGGCAGAATAAACAAATCAACAGCAAGTGTATTATTGGATTTATTTAGTTTTTATACCGTTCCTTGTGCAGTATAAGTGATAAGTTGACTTTATTATTCAGGTCTGTGCGATTACAGGACACCAGATTTACAGTGGGGCAAAAAAGTATTTAGTCAGTCAGCAATAGTGCAAGTTCCACCACTTAAAAAGATGAGAGGCGTCTGTAATTTACATCATAGGTAGACCTCAACTATGAGAGACAAACTGAGAAAAAAAAAATCCAGAAAATCACATTGTCTGTTTTTTTTAACATTTTATTTGCATATTATGGTGGAAAATAAGTATTTGGTCAGAAACAAAATTTCATCTTAATACTTTGTAATATATCCTTTGTTGGCAATGACAGAGGTCAAACATTTTCTGTAAGTCTTCACAAGGTTGCCACACACTGTTGTTGGTATGTTGGCCCATTCCTCCATGCAGATCTCCTCTAGAGCAGTGATGTTTTTGGCTTTTCGCTTGGCAACACGGACTTTCAACTCCCTCCAAAGGTTTTCTATAGGGTTGAGATCTGGAGACTGGCTAGGCCACTCCAGGACCTTGAAATGCTTCTTACGAAGCCACTCCTTCGTTGCCCTGGCGGTGTGCTTTGGATCATTGTCATGTTGAAAGACCCAGCCACGTTTCATCTTCAATGCCCTTGCTGATGGAAGGAGGTTTGCACTCAAAATCTCACGATACATGGCCCCATTCATTCTTTCATGTACCCGGATCAGTCGTCCTGGCCCCTTTGCAGAGAAACAGCCCCAAAGAATGATGTTTCCACCACCATGCTTTACAGTAGGTATGGTGTTTGATGGATGCAACTCAGTATTCTTTTTCCTCCAAACACGACAAGTTGTGTTTCTACCAAACAGTTCCAGTTTGGTTTCATCAGACCATAGGACATTCTCCCAAAACTCCTCTGGATCATCCAAATGCTCTCTAGCAAACTTCAGACGGGCCCGGACATGTACTGGCTTAAGCAGTGGGACACGTCTGGCACTGCAGGATCTGAGTCCATGGTGGCGTAGTGTGTTACTTATGGTAGGCCTTGTTACATTGGTCCCAGCTCTCTGCAGTTCATTCACTAGGTCCCCCCGCGTGGTTCTGGGATTTTTGCTCACCGTTCTTGTGATCATTCTGACCCCACGGGGTGGGATTTTGCGTGGGGCCCCAGATCGAGGGAGATTATCAGTGGTCTTGTATGTCTTCCATTTTCTAATTATTGCTTCCACTGTTGATTTCTTCACTCCAAGCTGGTTGGCTATTGCAGATTCAGTCTTCCCAGCCTGGTGCAGGGCTACAATTTTGTTTCTGGTGTCCTTTGACAGCTCTTTCGTCTTCACCATAGTGGACTTTGGAGTCAGACTGTTTGAGGGTGTGCACAGGTGTCTTTTTATACTGATAACAAGTTTAAACAGGTGCCATTACTACAGGTAATGAGTGGAGGAAAGAGGAGACTCTTAAAGAAGAAGTTACAGGTCTGTGAGAGCCAGAAATCTTGATTGTTTGTTTCTGACCAAATACTTATTTTCCACCATAATTTGCAAATAAAATGTTAAAAAAAACAGACAATGTGACTTTCTGGATTTTTTTTTTCTCAGTTTGTCTCACATAGTTGAGGTCTACCTATGATGTAAATTACAGACGCCTCTCATCTTTTTAAGTGGTGGAACTTGCACTATTGCTGACTGACTAAATACTTTTTTGCCCCACTGTATATTTTTTATGTTTGGCTACTATCACACAACAAAAAATGCTTTTTTTTAAGTTTTCCCATTGCCATATCTTGAGAACTATAATTTTTCTATATTTTTGGTGACAGAGTCATTTGAGGGTTCGTTTTTTGAGGGACGAGTTTAAGGTTTTTTTTTAGTACCTTTTCAGGCACATGCTTTCTGTTACAATTTTTGGGAGGCCGTATGAACCAAATCCATCAATACAAGAATTGTTTGTGTTTTTTTATGCCATCCACCAGATGGTAAAAGTCATAAGACCACTTTATTCTTTGGGTCAATACGGTTACAGAGACACCATATTTATATAATTTTTTTATGTTTTGCCGGATTTACACAAAAAACGATTTTTATAAAAAAAATTGTTTTGCATTGATGTATTCAGAGAACTATAGCTTAATTTTCCGCTGATGAAGCTGTATGGCAGCTTGTTTCTTTGCAGGACAAGATGCTGTTTTCAGTTGTACCATTTTTATTTACATTTGACTTTTTGATTTGATTTGTTTAATTCCACTTTTTAGCCAACAGTTTGATGAAAAAGCATCATTCTTTGCCACGTGTTTTTTTTTTTTTTTTGCAGTGTTCACTGAAGGGGTTAACCGCAGTGAGTGTTATAGGTCGGGTTGTTCTGGGTGTGGCAATACCAAATATGTGTACTTTGTTTTGTTTTTACATTAATATATATATTTATTGGTACCGTATATATTTTTGTCCTTTATTGTATTTTGTTTTAAAATATTTTTACAATTTTTTAAAACTATTTTTACTTTTTCATCTTGTCCCAGTATGGGACATCAAATTTTCATTGTCTGATCATTGATCTATTACCCTGTAATGCAAAAGCATTGTAGGGTATTAGGTCAGTGAAACACACACAGGAGGTGGCTCTGAGCAGGAGCTTACAGGCCATCGTCCCTGGGTGACCCCATGGTCAACCTAGAGACCCCGGGATCACCATGGAGATTATCGGCACAATGAGATCTGTCATGTTGTGCCGATCAAAGCAGAGAGGGAGCTCCCTCCCTCTGTTATGACAACTGATGTCGTTGTCTGACAGTGGCATCAGATGGTTAAATGCCCGCGATCACTAGCACCGATCGTGGGCGTTACCGCAGGGTGTTAGCTGTGCTGGGTGTAATTACTATAATTTGTATATGCTATTATACTGTATTACCTCCAGTACTACAATTTATCCAGCTTGATTGATAGCATCTTGGATGCCTATCTTGTTCTTAGTTGCATATCCATTGTGACCATCGGGGGAGTTAGGGCAGCCTCATTCAAGATTGTTCCTTTGATGTGTATATATTCACTGTTGTGATATTAGGTGTTTTTATTAGGTCATGTTTCCTAGTATATCGCTATTGATAATAAAATGTAACCTTTTACACTTGGATATGCCAAGATTTATTTTTCCGGTGCACTTTTTGGTTTGTCTATTCACATGTATTTTTACACTAGTTTTGTGCACACTATTAGTGATGAGCGATTATGCTCGCTACTCGAGTTTCTCCGAGCATGCTCGGGTGGTCTCCAAGCATTTTGGCATGCTCGGAGATTTAGATTATGTCAACATGCAGCTGCATGATTTGCGGCTGCTACACAGCTTGAATACATGTGGGGGTTGCTTAACTAGACAATCCCCACATGTATTCAAGCTGTCTAGCAGCTGCAAATCATGCAGCTGCAACATAAACTAAATCTCCGAGCACGCCACCCGAGCATGCTCGGAGAAACCCGAGTAACGAGCATACTCGCTCATCACTACACACTATATATATTATTGGTGCTTCTTTCTTGTGGAAAATGTCTGTGACATTAACAAATTTTTCCATATGTGAAAATCACTTATAAAAAAAACATTTTATTTCTTTCTATTACAATATACTGTAAGTTTGTTATCTATGCTTGTTCAGCACATTTCTGAAAATCATAATAAATAAACTGCAATTACTACTTAAGTAACTAATGCAAAAATAGACATGTACTTACGGTAAATTTGATCAAATTCAATCATTCCAGCACTTAACAAAAAATCATATAATAATCATATATGCTTAAACATCAGCATAAAAATATTTGTCACTGTAAGGAGTGGCTGCCAAATACAATTGTAGAAGCAAGCAAAGGTAAACAATGATGGTATTAAAATGAATAAATGGCATATTATTATTGATGAAATACGTGTGTTTTAGAGAATGCACTTGAAAAGTTGTAGATGAACGCCTGAGAACTTGACGATAAACGTTAATTCTTAACCCCCTAAGGCTATGTGCACACGTTGCAGATTATTTGCGTTTTTTTAGCGTTTTTGCGCTATAAAACCGCAAATAATCTGCATACATTAAGCATCCCATCATTTATAATGGAATCTGCAATTTCAGTGCACATGATGTGCGTTTTTCCGCATGAAAAACGCATTGCGGAAAAATAATGAACCTGTTCATTAATTTTGCGGTCTTTTCGCAGATTTCCCACTGTCTAATGCATTGAGAAATGTCTGGGAAAAACCGCACAAAAAACACGCAAAAACTGCGCAAAAAAAAACACATGCGGATTTCATGAGGAAATCTGGCAGAAATGTCCGGATTTCCACAGGAATTTTCTGCATGAATTCCTGAACGTGGGCACATAGCCTAACAACTGACTTTTTACAGCAGTCATTAAGGGGCCTTATTCCTCAGTTTTGCCATTTTATGGTGCAGGGAAATAAGTAAATAGCGCCCCCAGATGGGCAAAAAATGCAGGTGTGGCAGCTCTTTCTTTAACCTCATCAGCACTCAAGGATCACAAGGTCATAATGGTTGTGATGGCAACCCAAGGTCAAATGATGGCAAACAAAGTGTAAAACGTCCCATAGTGGACTACGTAAAGAAAAAGATTAATACAATTTGTAAAAATAAAGACACAAAAAACATGTAAAAAATTATGAAGAAGCAGTATTGATAATAAAAAGAGAGCTTTTATGTAAAAACAAAAAAGCACACATAATTGATAGTGTTGGTATTGCAGTATCTGGAATGACCCGAAACATAAAACGGACTCATTCTTTATCCCACGCTGGTGGGTTGTGGACCCACTACGCCATGGGCCGAGCTTACCCTGGAGGGGCATGACTAGGCGGATACCTGGTTTTCACTAGAGCCTCTGATGGTGGAGTTAGGCTACCAGGTACTACTTCAGGGCAATCCCTGATAATGCAGCAGCTGATCTCAAGGGTCAGGAATGTAGGTATGGACTATGAGTCCAAGGAAGGGCCGGATACTGATACTGCGACAGACTGTGTAGATTCTGAAACACTTGACCGAATAAAAACTGGTGCTAGTTCAAACAGTGCAAATTTTATGGAACACTTCAACTAGATGGGTTCTGGAACACTTGACAAGGCGGGAAACACTATTACCTTCTGGTTCAGACTAGTTTTCTACTGTACTCAGGATCAGGTTCCTGAAGGATGGGCTTAAGAATAGGTTCAGGTAGGATGGATTCAGATTCATGTGTTCAGGATCAGGAACAAACAGGATTTAGGTTCAGGTTCATACAGGATGGATTCAGGTTCAGGAACAGATGGGAAGGATTCAGGTTCCGGAACAGACAGGAAGCATTCAGGTTCCAGAACAGATGGGAAGGATTCAGATTCTGGAACAGACGGGAAGGACTCAGGTTCAGGGATCCACAAGGTAGGTTCAGGCTCAGTGACCGACAGAGCTGATACAGGTTCTGGCAATACAGGAATAGGACAACAGAACTGGAACAGGGACCTAACAACGGCTTAGCAGATTGCAGACTAACTAAATACAGATGTTGCAGAGGCACCACCCTACAGGGGAAGGTGCCTTAAATATGTTAGTGCTTCCCTGTCATTGGTTGGGGACATATAAGGAGTGCGCGCACTACCCCTTTAACAAGCGAGGAGAGCGTGGGTGCCCTAAGCATGCTGACTGGAGACCTGAACGACGAGCACAGGTCTTGCGACACAGGAGGCAAAGCAGAGGACACAGATGGGTGGTCAAGGCAGTGAGCAAGTCGGAGTCCCTTCCGGGAGCAGGAAGAACCACGCACGGACGCCGGCATTACACAGTCTTTTTTTTTTTTTTTTTAAAGATACAGCTCTCTGAATATACTGGTACAAAAACATTATTTTATGCAACAATATATAACTTTTAGCATGCAAAATTAGAAAAGGGATTAAAAAACTCCTTTGTAATTCTAGTTACTACTAGCTGAAGAGCCCGGCATTGCCTGGGCATAGTAAATATCTGTGGTTAGTTATAGCACGTCACTTCTCTTATTTTCCCATCACGCCTCTCATTTTCCCAATCATATCTTTAATTTTCCCCCTCACATCTCTCATTTTCTCCCTCACATCTCTCATTTTCTCCCTCACTCCTCTCATTCCCCCCTAACACTTGTCATTTCGACCTCATATCTGTCATTTTCCGATCACTACACTATTTTCCCTCACTCCTCTCATTTTGCACTCACACCTTTTCATTTTCACCTCACACCTCTCATTTTCACCTCAGTATATACAGTACATGTTTGTCATCTCCCTTATATGTAGTATACACCTGTATGTCATCTCCTGTATATAGTATATACCTGTATGTCATCTCCCCTGTATATAGTATATACCTGCTGTGTGTCATCTCCCCTGTATATAGTATATACCTGTATGTCATCTCGTCCTATATATAGTATATACCTGTATGTCATCTCGTCCTATATATAGTATATACCTGTATGTCATCTCCTCCTATATATAGTATATACCTGTATGTCATCTCCTTCTATATATAGTATATACCTGTATGTCATCTCCTCCTGTATATAGTATATACCTGTGTGTCATCTCCCCTGTATATAGTATATATCTGTGTGTCATCTCCTCCTGTATATAGCATATACCTGTATGTCATCTTCTATATATAGCATATACCTGTATGTCATCTCCTCCTGTATATAGTATATACCTGTAATCTGCTCCTGTATATAGTATATACCTGTGTGTCATCTCCTCCTGTATATAGTATATACCTGTATGTCATCTCCTCCTGTATATAGTATGTACCTGTATGTCATCTCCTCCTCTATATAGTATATACCTGTGTGTCATCTCTCCTGTATATAGTATATATCTATGTGTCATCTCCCCTGTATATAGTATATACCTGTGTGATCTCCTGTATTAGACCTCGTTAACACGTTATTTGCTCAGTATTTTTACCTCAGTATTTGTAAGATAAATTGGCAGCCTGATAAATCCCCAGCCAACAGGAAGCCCTCCCCCTGGCAGTATATATTAGCTCACACATACACATAATAGACAGGTCATGTGACTGACAGCTGCTGTATTTCCTATATGGTACATTTGTTGCTCTTGTAGTTTGTCTGCTTATTAATCAGATTTTTATTTTTGAAGGATAACACCAGACTTGTGTGTGTTTTAGGGCGAGTTTCGTTTGTCAAGTTGTGTGTGTTGAGTTGTGTGTGGCGACATGCATGTAGCAACTTTTGTGAGATGAGTTTTGTGTATGTGCAAGTTTTGTGTGAGGCAACTTTTGCATGTGTTGCAAATTTTGTGCATGTGGCAATTTTTCCGCGTGTGCAAGTTTTGCGTGTGGCGAGTTTTCCATGAGGTGAGTTTTGCACTTGTGGCGAGTTTTGCGTGAGCCTAGTTTTTGCATGTGGCGAGTTTTGCGCGTGGCGAGTTTTGAGCGGCGACTTTTGTGTTTCGACTTTTAAGTGGCGAGGTTGGTGTATGTGTGGTGAAATGTGTGCTGAGGGTGGTATATGTGTTCAAGCACGTGGTAGTGTGTGGCGCATTTTGTGTGTGTGTTCATATCCCCATGTGTGGTGAGTATCCCATGTCGGGGCCCCACCTTAGCAACTGTACGGTATATACTCTTTTGCGCCATCGCTCTCATTCTTTAAGTCCCCCTTGTTCACATCTGGCAGCTGTCAATTTGTCTCCAACACTTTTCATTTCACTTTTTCCCCATTATGTAGATAGGGGCAAAATTGTTTGGTGAATTGGAACGCGCGGGGTTAAAATTTCGCCTCACAACATAGCCTATGACGCTCTCGGGGTCCAGATGTGTGACTGTGCAAAATTTTGTGGCTGTAGCTGCGACGGTGCAGATGCCAATCCCGGACATACACACACACATACACACACACATACACACATTCAGCTTTATATAGTAGATAAAATAAAACAGGGAAGCGCCATAGCATTCACTAATAACATATTGATCCAGTTTCCAACTGAGTGGATGAAGCAGCAGTCTGGACATTGGATTCTCATACCAATCTCAGAGTTGTGCCTGTCATTCTGTATTGCTATTAATAAACCATTTTTTTTGCATTACATGACTGTTTTTATATGCTTTTAAACAAAGTCTTCTAGGCTATTTTGGCAATAACCAGGTCCATACATAAATATTGGCATATATAGTCAAAAGTAATATTCTATATATAAAGTAATATTCTATATGCATTACTAAAGTTATACAGTAATATTCTGTATGATAGATATGCTTGACTGCACTTACACTTTATGCTCCACAGAAGCTCTATATAGCAATAATGACTCACACAGACATTATCAGTTTTATTTAACATTATAGATATGATGAATTACACTTGTCACTTTACACTCTCTTGTAGTCATTGATATATATAAGGAGACCTTGGTTTGTTTATTTATTAGTTTGACAAAAATTGATTGTGGATGTTTCTGTATTACAGGTCAAACCATTCCAATGTGCCAAATATTGGTAATTTTCTAGATAGTATATATTTATTGACTCTAGATCTTTGCACCTGCTTAGCAGCACTATGTTTTCTTTAATTTGTGAATTTTTATATTCAATAATAAAGATAAATTATTATTTAAAATTTGCTCTGGTTTTTTGGCTTTTTCTCGTACTCACAGTAATGTGTTGAAAAAAATATAAAGTACCCCAAAATAATATCTACAGTATATATCTTAAATAGTCGATATTGACTTGTAGGATAGCTACGGTACTTCCAATATTCCAATAGGCGGCACTAGAGTTGAAGTCCTCTTCCTCTCTGTATGTAGAGTGTAGTTGCGTATTAAAATTCTGTGAAGCATTTGTAGGTTCAAAGTGCTCACGACTACCATAGATAAATTCCCTAGGATGTGCAGTTTTCGAAATGGAGTCACTTGTGATAGGTTTCTGTTGTTCTGGAACCTCAGGAACTCTGCAAATGCAACATGGAGTCTACACTCTATTTCAGCCAATTTTGCATTCCAAAAAACACCCCTTCCTTTCTGCGCCCTGCAGTTGCCAGGACGGTACTGTACTTTTTCATTTTAATGTTCCAATGCTATGCAGCTGTGGGTGTTGTGAATTCTGTGGCAAAGCTCCCACCTGTGGTCACAAGTGGTACTTCGGCTGATTCTCTCTGTGAGCTTCTGTTGGTGGAGGGAAGTGGTACTGCGGCTTCTGAGTTTCCTCCCTCAGGTGATCTGGTGAGGTCGTTAGGTGCTTCTCTACTTAACTCCACCTAATGCTTTGATCCTGGCTTCCTGTCAATGTTCCAGTGTTGGACTTGCTTTTCCCTGGATCATTCCTGTGGCCTGCTGCTCTGCATAGCTAAGTTCTTCTTTGCTATTTGTTTGCTATTTTTTCTGTCCAGCTTGTCTAATTTTTTGCTGGAAGCTCTGGGACGCAAAGGGTGTACCTCCGTGCTGTTAGTTCGGTACGGAGGGTCTTTTTGCCCCCTTTGCGTGGTTTTCTTTAGGGTTTTGTGTAGACCGCAAAGTTACCTTTTCTGTCCTCGCTCTGTTAAGAAAGTCGGGCCTCACTTTGCTGAATCTATTTCATCTCTACGTTTGTCTTTTCATCTTAACTCACAGTCATTATATGTGGGGGGCTGCCTTTTCCTTTGGGGTATTTCTCTGAGGCAAGGTAGGCTTATTTTCTATCTTCAGGCTAGTTACCGTATATACTCGAGTATAAGCCGACCCGAGTATAAGCCGACCCCCCTAATTTTGCCACAAAAAACTGGGAAAACTTATTGACTCGAGTATAAGCCTAGGGTAGAAAATGCAGCAGCTACCGGTGAATTTCAAAAATAAAAATAGATGCTCCATACCGTTCATTATTGCCCCATAGATGCTCCATATACAACTGTGCTATATAGAATGCTCTGCACCGTTCATTATGGCCCCATAGATGCTCCTTATAAAGCTGTGCCATATAGAATGCTCTGCACCGTTGATTATGGCCCCATAGATGCCCCTTATAATGCTGTGCCATATATGCTCTGCACCTTTGATTATGGCCCCATAAATGCTCCTTATAATGCTGTGCCATATATGCTCTGCACCTTTGATTATGGCCCCATAGATGCCCCTTATAATGCTGTGTCATATAGAATGCTCTGCACCTTTGATTATGGCCCCATAGATGCCCCTTATAATGCTGTGCCATATATGCTCTGCACCTTTGATTATGGCCCCATAGGTGCTCCTTATAAAGCTGTGCCATATATGCTCTGCACCTTTGATTATGGCCCCATAGGTGCTCCTTATAATGCTGTGCCATATATGCTCTGCACCTTTGATTATGGCCCCATAGGTGCTCCTTATAATGCTGTGCCATATATACTCTGCACCTTTGATTATGGCCCCATAGGTGCTCCTTATAATGCTGTGCCATATATACTCTGCACCTTTGATTATGGCCCCATAAATGCTCCTTATAATGCTGTGCCATATAGAATGCGGCTGCAATAAAAAAAAAAAAATCACATACTCACCTCTCTTCTCAGGACGCCAGCGCTTTCAATAATTACCTGCTCCTCGTGCAGCTCCGTCTCCAACACTGACGCTCAGCAGAGGGCGCGCACTGACTACTTCACAGCGCCCTCTAACCTGAGCGTCACTGCTAGAGGACGCTGCAGACAGAGCCGCACCGGAGCGAGGAGCAGGTGATTATAGCGCTGCGCTCCCCTTACCTGCTGCGGCGCGGTCCCTGCAGTCCCTGGCTTCTCCGGCGCTGCAGCTTCTTCCTGTAATTGAGCGGTCACATGGCACCGATCATTTACAGGAATGAATATGCGGCTCCTCCCCTATGGGGGTGGAGCCGCCTATTCATTTCTGTAATGAGCGGTGCCATGTGACCGCTCAGTACAGGAAGAATCTGCAGCGCCGGAGAAGCCAGGGACTGCAGGGACCGCGCCGCAGCAGGTAAGTATGACTACACAGCCCCCGCTCCCCCTCCCCTGCCGACACCCGGGTATATGACTCGAGTATAAGCCGAGAGGGGGACTTTCAGCCCAAAAAAATGGGCTGAAAATCTCGGCTTATACTCGAGTATATACGGTAGTTTCTCAGGCTGTGCCGAGTTGCATAGGCAGAGTTAGGCGCAATCCACGGCTGCCTCTAGTGTTGTTTGGAGAGGATTAGGGATTGCGGTCTGCAGAGTTCCCACGTCTCAGAGCTCGTTCTATGATTTTGGGTTATTGTCAGATCACTGTATGTGCTCTGACCGCTATGTCCATTGAGGTACTGAATTGCCTTTCATAACAGTACAGGAAGCCAAAAGTACTAATGATTCTCAATAGAGGGAAAAAAGAAGTTCTGAGACCATATTTTTTTCTTTGCACTGTGTTTTGCCTTTTTTTTCCCCTAGACATTTGGGTGGTTCAGTACACAGGTGTAGCGATGGACATTAGAAGTCTGTCTTCATCTGTGGATCAGCTCTCGGCAAGAGTACAAAAGATTCAAGACACTATTGATCAGAAATCTATGTTAGAACCAAGAATTCCTATTCCTGATTTGTTTTTTGGAGATAGAACTAAGTTTCTGAGTTTCAAAAATAATTGTAAATTATTTCTGGCCTTGAAACCTCGCTCCTCTGGTGATCCAGTTCAACAGGTTTTGATTGTTATTTCTTTTTTGCGCGGCGACCCTCAGGACTGGGCATTTTCTCTTGCGCCAGGAGATCCTGCATTGAGTAATATCGATGCGTTTTTCCTGGCGCTCGGATTGCTGTACGATGAACCTAATTCAGTAGATCAGGCAGAGAAAAATTTGCTGGCTCTTTGTCAGGGTCAGGATGAGATAGAGGTATATTGTCAGAAATTTAGAAAGTGGTCCGTGCTCACTCAATGGAATGAATCTGCGCTGGCAGCTATGTTCAGAAAGGGTCTCTCTGAAGCCCTTAAGGATGTCATGGTGGGATTTCCTATGCCTGCTGGTTTGAATGAGTCTATGTCTTTGGCCATTCAGATCGGTCGACGCTTGCGTGAGCGTAAATCTGTGCACCATTTGGCGGTATTACCTGAGCTTAAACCTGAGCCTATGCAGTGCGATAGGACTTTGACCAGAGTTGAACGGCAAGAACACAGACGTCTGAATGGGCTGTGTTTCTACTGTGGTGATTCCACTCATGCTATCTCTGATTGTCCTAAGCGCACTAAGCGGTTCGCTAGGTCTGCCACCATTGGTACGGTACAGTCAAAATTTCTTCTGTCTGTTACCTTGATCTGCTCTTTGTCATCGTATTCTGTCATGGCATTTGTGGATTCAGGCGCTGCCCTGAATTTGATGGACTTGGAGTATGCTAAGCGTTGTGGGTTTCTCTTAGAGCCCTTGCAGTGTCCTATTCCATTGAGAGGAATTGATGCCACGCCTTTGGCCAAGAATAAGCCTCAATACTGGACCCAGCTGACCATGTGCATGGCTCCTGCACATCAGGAGGTTATTCGCTTTCTGGTGTTGCATAATCTGCATGATGTGGTCGTGTTGGGGTTGCCATGGCTACAAGCCCATAATCCAGTATTAGATTGGAAATCCATGTCGGTGTCCAGCTGGGGTTGTCAGGGGGTACATGGTGATGTTCCATTTCTGTCAATTTCGTCATCCACCCCTTCTAAGGTTCCAGAGTTCTTGTCTGATTACCAGGATGTATTTGATGAGCCCAAGTCCGATGCCCTACCTCCGCATAGGGATTGTGATTGTGCTATCAATTTGATTCCTGGTAGTAAATTCCCAAAAGGTCGACTGTTTAATTTATCCGTGCCTGAGCACGCCGCTATGCGCAGTTATGTGAAGGAATCCCTGGAGAAGGGGCATATTCGCCCGTCATCGTCACCATTAGGAGCAGGGTTCTTTTTTGTAGCCAAGAAGGATGGTTCGCTGAGACCTTGTATAGATTACCGCCTTCTAAATAAGATCACGGTTAAATTTCAGTACCCCTTGCCATTGTTATCTGATTTGTTTGCTCGGATTAAGGGGGCTAGTTGGTTCACCAAGATAGATCTTCGTGGTGCGTATAATCTGGTGCGAATCAGGCGAGGAGATGAATGGAAAACTGCATTTAATACGCCCGAGGGTCATTTTGAGTATCTAGTGATGCCATTCGGACTTGCCAATGCTCCATCAGTGTTTCAGTCCTTTATGCATGACATCTTCCGAGAGTACCTGGATAAATTCCTGATTGTGTACTTGGATGACATTTTGATCTTCTCGGATGATTGGGAGTCTCATGTGAAGCAGGTCAGAACAGTTTTTCAGGTCCTGCGTGCTAATTCTTTGTTTGTGAAGGGATCAAAGTGTCTCTTTGGTGTGCAGAAGGTTTCATTTTTGGGGTTCATCTTTTCCCCTTCTACTATCGAGATGGATCCTGTTAAGGTCCAAGCCATCCATGATTGGACTCAGCCGACATCTCTGAAAAGTCTACAAAAGTTCCTGGGCTTTGCTAATTTTTATCGTTGCTTCATCTGCAATTTTTCTAGTATTGCCAAACCATTGACCGATTTGACCAAGAAGGGTGCTGATTTGGTTAATTGGTCTTCTGCTGCTGTGGAAGCTTTTCAAGACTTGAAGCGTCGTTTTTCTTCTGCCCCTGTGTTGTGTCAACCAGATGTTTCTCTTCCGTTCCAGGTCGAGGTTGATGCTTCTGAGATTGGAGCAGGGGCTGTTTTGTCGCAGAGAGGTTCTGATTGCTCAGTGATGAAACCATGCGCTTTTTTTTCCAGGAAGTTTTCGCCTGCTGAGCGAAATTATGATGTGGGCAACCGAGAGTTGCTGGCCATGAAGTGGGCATTCGAGGAGTGGCGTCATTGGCTTGAAGGAGCTAAGCATCGCGTGGTGGTATTGACTGATCATAAGAACTTGACTTATCTTGAGTCTGCTAAGCGGTTGAATCCTAGACAGGCTCGTTGGTCGCTGTTTTTTGCCCGTTTTGACTTTGTGATTTCGTACCTTCCGGGCTCTAAAAATGTGAAGGCGGATGCTCTGTCTAGGAGTTTTGTGCCCGACTCTCCGGGTTTGTCTGAGCCGGGGGGTATCCTCAAGGAAGGAGTAATTGTGTCTGCCATCTCCCCTGATTTGCGGCGGGTGCTGCAAAAATTTCAGGCTAATAAACCTGATCGTTGTCCAGCGGAGAGACTGTTTGTCCCTGATAAGTGGACCAATAAAGTTATCTCTGAGGTTCATTGTTCGGTGTTGGCTGGTCATCCTGGAATCTTTGGTACCAGAGAGTTAGTGGCTAGATCCTTTTGGTGGCCGTCTCTGTCGCGGGATGTGCGTACTTTTGTGCAGTCCTGTGGGATTTGTGCTCGGGCTAAGCCCTGCTGTTCTCGTGCCAGTGGGTTGCTTTTGCCCTTGCCGGTCCCGAAGAGGCCTTGGACACATATCTCTATGGATTTTATTTCTGATCTTCCCGTTTCTCAAAAGATGTCAGTCATTTGGGTGGTCTGTGATCGCTTTTTTAAGATGGTCCATTTGGTACCCTTGTCTAAATTGCCTTCCTCCTCTGATTTGGTGCCATTGTTCTTCCAGCATGTGGTTCGTTTACATGGCATTCCAGAGAATATCGTTTCTGACAGAGGTTCCCAGTTTGTTTCAAGGTTTTGGCGAGCCTTTTGTGGTAGGATGGGCATTGACTTGTCTTTTTCCTCGGCTTTCCATCCTCAGACTAATGGCCAGACCGAACGAACCAATCAGACCTTGGAAACATATCTGAGATGCTTTGTTTCTGCCGATCAGGATGACTGGGTGTCCTTTTTGCCTTTGGCTGAGTTCGCCCTTAATAATCGGGCCAGCTCGGCTACCTTGGTTTCGCCATTTTTCTGCAATTCTGGGTTCCATCCTCGTTTCTCTTCAGGACAGGTTGAGTCTTCGGACTGTCCTGGTGTGGATACTGTGGTGGACAGGTTGCAGCAGATTTGGACTCATGTAGTGGACAATTTGACCTTGTCCCAGGAGAAGGCTCAATGTTTCGCTAATCGCAGACGCCGTGTGGGTCCCCGACTTCGTGTTGGGGATCTGGTTTGGTTATCTTCTCGTCATATTCCTATGAAGGTTTCCTCTCCTAAGTTTAAACCTCGTTTCATTGGTCCGTATAGGATTTCTGAGGTTCTTAATCCTGTGTCTTTTCGTCTGACCCTTCCAGATTCTTTTTCCATACATAACGTATTCCATAGGTCATTGTTGCGGAGATACGTGGCACCTATGGTTCCATCTGTTGATCCTCCTGCCCCGGTTTTGGTGGAGAGGGAATTGGAGTATATTGTGGAGAAGATTTTGGATTCTCGTGTTTCTAGACGGAAACTCCAGTATCTGGTTAAATGGAAGGGTTATGCTCAGGAAGATAATTCCTGGGTTTTTGCCTCTGATGTCCATGCTCCCGATCTTGTTCGTGCCTTTCATGTGGCTCATCCTGGTCGGCCTGGGGGCTCTGGTGAGGGTTCGGTGACCCCTCCTCAAGGGGGGGTACTGTTGTGAATTCTGTGGCAAAGCTCCCTCCTGTGGTCACAAGTGGTACTTTGGCTGATTCTCTCTGTGAGCTTCTGTTGGTGGAGGGAAGTGGTACTGCGGCTTCTGAGTTTCCTCCCTCAGGTGATCTGGTGAGGTCGTTAGGTGCTTCTCTACTTAACTCCACCTAATGCTTTGATCCTGGCTTCCTGTCAATGTTCCAGTGTTGGACTTGCTTTTCCCTGGATCATTCCTGTGGCCTGCTGCTCTGCATAGCTAAGTTCTTCTTTGCTATTTGTTTGCTATTTTTTCTGTCCAGCTTGTCTAATTTTTTGCTGGAAGCTCTGGGACGCAAAGGGTGTACCTCCGTGCCGTTAGTTCGGTACGGAGGGTCTTTTTGCCCCCTTTGCGTGGTTTTCTTTAGGGTTTTGTGTAGACCGCAAAGTTACCTTTTCTGTCCTCGCTCTGTTAAGAAAGTCGGGCATCACTTTGCTGAATCTATTTCATCTCTACGTTTGTCTTTTCATCTTAACTCACAGTAATTATATGTGGGGGGCTGCCTTTTCCTTTGGGGTATTTCTCTGAGGCAAGGTAGGCTTATTTTCTATCTTCAGGCTAGTTAGTTTCTCAGGCTGTGCCGAGTTGCATAGGCAGAGTTAGGCGCAATCCACGGCTGCCTCTAGTGTTGTTTGGAGAGGATTAGGGATTGCGGTCTGCAGAGTTCCGACGTCTCAGAGCTCGTTCTATGATTTTGGGTTATTGTCAGATCACTGTATGTGCTCTGACCGCTATGTCCATTGTGGTACTGAATTGCCTTTCATAACATGTGGGTCAAAAATGCTCACCACACCCCTAGATGAATTCTTTGATGGGTCATTGCTAAAATGAGGTAACTTTTGTGGGGATCTCTGATATTTCTGGCACTTCGAGTACTCTGCAAATGTGATACTATCTCTCCAATCTATTCCAAACCTATTTGTAAGCTAAAAATTAAATAGCCCCCATTCCGTTCTAAGCCCTTCCATGGGCCTGAACAATAACGGAGTCTTGCCATGTTCAGCAGAAATTGTGTAACACACTGATGTCTCTATTCTCCGTTTACCCCTTCTAATATTGAATAATTTGGGGCTTAAGCAATATTTTAGTGTAAAAATTTTACATTTCCCATTCCATTTTTTTTTGTTAATTCCCATGACTCAATTGAAACTTTTACAGATTTGCAGATAGACTACCATTTGCCTACGCATGGTAGACGAATTGTAATTGATATTTATTGACTGTCTTGTGTGGTTTAAAAGTATACTGTCTTTCTGATTTAAAGGTATACAGTAAGTACTTAGTGTTTGAAAAATGCTTATTTTACATACAAACATATGAACCTAAATTTACTACTAACATAAAGTACAATGTGACACAACAAAAACAAACTCTCAGAATCACTGGAATATGTAGAGCAATTTCAGAGTTTTTCCCACATAGCAAATTATTCACACTTTAGATTTGAAACATGGGGCTTGGTTGTTAAGCCAAAAATTGGCTCAGTCACTAAGGGGTTAAAAGTCTGTACAGGAGAATGCTATTGATAATAGTATTAGGTTGGATTCACATTGGATTTTGCCAGAGGCATAAATGATTTCTTAGAACAACATAACATTTAGACAAAAGCATAAAATACATGTAAATGTTGATGCAGTCTGACTTGAATTTGCCTAATCCAAATGAAAGTAAATAATATAGTTTCAGATTACTGCATTTCACAGTAATGGAGAAGAAAAAGGTTAGTCTCAAAAAAGGCCTTTAAAGGTATTACAGAATGCTGTAGATAAGCCCCTGATGTTGGTGGCCTTAGCTCATATACGATTTTTGGGGTGACAGATTCCCTTTAACAGCATAAATGTTTCCAGATATAGCAAAGGAAAAAAAATCCTAGTACTTTATTGATTTTCCTTAATCTTTATACTGTATAATTGATTGAATGAAAGAGGTGTAATTCTTAAACAGAATAAATTTAGACTGCACAATTATAACAAGGTGCTGAGTGGTGGCCGAGGGAGAGATACTTGTCTCCTGTTGGCACGTTACATGAAAGTGTGGGTCGTGATTGGGTGTGTGGACTTGTGCTGTAAGGGCATTACATCCATGCAAGCTGCATGCAACCAATGTTGCTGGCTGGACAGGACCAGATGTTTGACAGTTAAGGGAGGAAGACTACCATTTCAAAATAAACTTTTTGCTGGACATTAACTTAGGGAGAGTAATATAAAGTAGATAGTGGGTACATATCTTCTCAAACGTTTAATTTATAATGTGTAACATTTTCCTTTCCTCTCCTTTCCTTTCTCTTCTCTCTCTCTACTTGTCCTCTGTCTTCACTATTTCACAATCCAACTAGCAAGAGTACACGTGTGTGCAGTCGTATTTCCGGGAACTGACTCAATGGAGAAGATGGAGACATTTTTCTCTCCATCGTCTCCTCATCCGAAAGAAGTGGATCACACTCTGATCCGACTCTTATCAGAGTGTGATTAGCATAATTGATAGGATTTTCTCAGATAACAAAAAATACGCTAGTCAGCTTTAGAGATTTTTTTTTATATAAGATGTTCAACCTAGAGAGAAATTATCTCGTCTTTTGTGCTCAACATATCCATATCAAATGTGCTGTTTTGCGCCTTTGTTGTGAAAAATAGCTTTTATTTGCTATCCTGTCAGTGTGAATCAATCACATGAAACTCAACATTTTAGCTATCAATTAGGCTTTGAAAAGAAATCTATTCTCAATCTTGATTGAGGAGCCAGCTTCAGAGTCTGCAATGTACAGTACATTAGTGCTGAATGGTTTCTTTAAGATGAATGTGGAGTAGTCCTTCTGACCTTGCCCTTATGAACCTGTCATCAAGTTATCAAATAACACTTGAGCTTCTCATCCTCAAGGTTGCAGTGATGGATGATACAGTACGTGCAAAGGAAAAGTATGAAATTTGAGATTGGTAATAGATCCATAAATTAACAAACACCCTGAGTACCATATAGGAAGGATATAATGGAATTTGCATAAAGATTTGCTGCTGAATACCTGAAGGCCTCATTCAGACATCAGTTTTTTTGAAGTACGAGAAAAACAGACCAAGTTTCATCAGTGACTTCCATGAGAGTTTCATCAGAGTTAGGTCAAAGTTTCAGCAGTTTTTTTCACTGATGAGAAAAAAGCGCTTTTCCACCTACTCCTATCAGTCAGTGAAAAATGTATAGCACATAGATGGTATCGGAGTTCTGTCTGATTTTTTTCAAAAGTCTTTCATTGACGAGATTAATCCAATACTCGGATCAATATCAGACATGTCTCCGCGATTTTGCATGGACCACTCACTCGGTTAGAGTAAAAAAAAAATCACAGGTCCCATACATTGTCATACAGTAGTTATGAGTGGTATCTCTGGAAAAAAGAATCCGCATAGCACAGGTACGTGAAAAACTGGAAGGTTAGTCAAGTAGCAGAAAAACATTGCTGATATCTGTAGGAGAGCTCCAGTTCTGGAGGAATTGAGGTGTCCTAGTATTACATGTAGGAAAAATACCTACTGGCCATAGCTTTCCATTGCGAAAATCAAAAGATACCAGAAGTCGTTGAGGCTGATTGCTTATTGACAGCATTGTCTGATGAGCCTTTCAAGGACTTTGGAACAAAAACACCCTATGAACTTGTTGTCTCTGAAGCTTTGCTGTCTCTAATGAATATTTATCAATACCATAAATAAGATTATGGAGGTCTCCAAAATACGATGCTTCTGTACTAAGGAACTACGAGAAGGTGCTGCTGTGACTACTGGAGAAAATATAGGGAGGGTCTAGTTTGGACTGCTGGAGGAGAGGAGGCTGCTGTAATTGTTGGAAAAATTATGTATGGCTTTGCTGAGCCTATTGGATAAGTGGCGTGTCTGCTCTAATGACTACCTAAAGGAGGAAATAGAAAGAGAGAGTGAAGAACAAACATACATGAGAATGATCTTACATTAAACATTACAATACTATAAATTCACTCAGATTTACCTTTAACAGTTGGGTATACAGATAATAAGGCAGGGCAGACATAAGGAATCACCTTAAAATAGTGGTCTGGCACCTAAAATGTCCTAAATATCTATCCTTACACACTAACCACTTTTGTCATTTGCTTTATCATACAACACTACACTTTTCCCTATCTAGCTAATCCATAAATGTGTTTTTTTACTCTACTTCCTGAGATGTTTCGTTTGAGATTAATCTCAAATGTGATGTTACAGGAGGCTGGGGCTGCACTCACTCCCCACAGTGACCATCGCCCCTCCTGGAACAGGACGTCACAGAAGGCAGTGCTGTAGTGACTTCTTTCAGTTTTTTTAGCGCGGAGATGGAAGCAGAATGCCGATGCTGCACTCACATCTCGCACAGAGTTCATCACCTAGGATGCAGGATGTGTTCAGAGGGGGTGGCGATGCAAAACACTAGTGAGTAACTGCACAATGCCCCCTGTGATGGACTGTTCCCGGAGGGGAAATGGATGTTGTAGTAAGTGAGTGCAGCTCCAGCCTCCTGTGACCTCATGTTTGAAACTTCTCTCAAACAAAACATCACAGGAAGGGAAGTTAGAAAAAAACATTTACTGGGATTAGCTAGATAAGGAGAAGTGTAGGATATTTTGTAATAAAACAAAATAGAAAAGTGGTTAGGGTATAAGCAGGGCCGGTGACAGCACCTGGCGCACCCGGGCAAGTGCCGGGGCCCTGACGAGATGGGGGGGCCCACTCACGTTGTCATAGAGCCATCTGGCCGCTTGCCCTTTCAATTTGCGGGCACGGAGGTCTTACAGGTGCGGGTAGTGGGAGCTGGCACAAGCATCTTCTCCGTTCGTGCAGGGCCAGGCTGGCAGGCACATAGGGCTTAAGAACGCAGCTAGCGTGATATTGTTTGTGGGCGGAGAGAGTACGTTCTCCTGCTCTGCTCTCCTGCCCCTGGCTGCAGTGCTGAACTTATAAGGCAGATTCTCGAGGAGCTCCTACCCGCACCTGAGTGAGTGCAATGATATCACTGTATTCTGGCAGTCTGGGTGAGCTGGGGGGGCCATGGGCTGGGCGGCCGCAGCTGAGCTGCTGAAGTATATTATATACTTCAGCAGCCGCCCAGCCCAGGCCCCCAGCACCTGTCCTGTATATGTATATACTGTATCTATACAGCCTGTATAGATACAGTATATATAATATATATATACAGGACAGGTGCTGGGGGCCTGGGCTGGGCGGCTGTTAAAGTATATACACTGTACAGTACCACTCCCCCTGTATATATACACTGCACAGTACCTCTCCCCTGTATATATACACTGCACAGTACCACTCCTCCTGTATATATACACCGCACAGTACCTCTCCCCTGTATATATACACTGTACAGTACCACTCCCCCTGTATATATACACTGCACAGTACCACTCCCCCTGTATATATACACTACACAGTACCACTCCTCCTGTATATATACTGCAGCACAGTACAACTCCTCACGTCCTGTATATATACACTGCACAGTACTGCTCCTCCTGTCCTGTATATATACACTGTAAAATTTACAATAGCTATCACTCACGTAAGAAGTGAAATCTGGCATTGTACTATATAGCTATATTTCTCTGCTGTATCTGGGCATCATGAGTCGTGGTATGTGTTAAAGGGGGGGGCACTGAAACTCTTTCGCCCGGAGCCCTCAAAACCCTGGAGCCGACCCTGGGTGTAAGGATAGATATTTAGAAACTACATTTTAGGTGCCGGACCTCCCCTTTAAGGTAATTCCTGTTCATGCAATTTGAACAGAGTTTAGGCAAACTCAAAAAACAATTGCCATTAGTGAATATAATATTACTTCTATTCTTTTAGATTGGTATTTTTACAATGAGGTTATGTTCTCATGTACTCTCCACACTTTAATCTGCAGCAAACATGTCCTATTGTTTTAACCCCTTCACGCCGCAGCCCATTTTCGTTTTTTCGCTGCTGTTTTTCCCTCCCCTTCTTCCCATAACGATTTTATTTTTCTGTCCACATAGACATAGAGTTGTACTATTGAATGACACTATTCATTTTGCCATATAGAGTACTCGAAATCGGAAAAACAATTCTAAGTGAAATTGTGAAAAAACCCCACTATTCTGACATTGTTTTTTGGGAATTGTTTTTACGGTGTAAATTTTGTGGTAAAATTGATCATGCAGTATGATTCTGCTTATCAATATGATTAGGTCGATACCAAACATGTCCAGTTTTTTTAGTGGTGAAAAAAAATCTGAAGTTTGCAAAAAGAAATTTTGGGGAGTTGTGCTGCCATTTCCTGAGATCCATAACATTTTTATTTTTCATCTGATAGAACTATATGATACCTTATTATTTGCAAGACAAGACAACGTATCCATTAGCACCTTTTTGTGATAGATGTGGCTTTTTGATCGCTTGTTACAGTATTTTTTGTGGCACTGGTCGTTCCTGAATTTTTCTTCCATGTATGGTGTTTACCGATCAGGTTAATTGTTTTAATAATTTGATAGATCGGACTCTTCTAAATGCGGCGATACCACATATGTATATGATTTTAATATTTTTACTTCCACTGGGGGGAAAGTGGGTTGATTCGAACTTTTATCTTTTTTTAAATTCTTTTCATGTTTTTTTTAAAGTTTTTTTTATTTTTATAGATTTTGTTAGCTTGTGCTATATGCGGCAGCTTCAGCATTGCTGAATATAGCAGAAATCACAGTCTTCTTTGATACTCTGCCACGGGCAGGGTTTCAATGGGGTTCCATAATGACAGTCACGGGGGTCATCAGCTGACCCTCGGCTGTCATGACAACCCACCGGCGACCCGCGATCACGTCACGGGCACGCCGATGGGTGGAAGATGGAACGTTTGAGCTCGTCGGCACAAGTTAAATGCCTCTTCGCTCCACCTGCGATTTTTAGCGGCAGGTTCTGGCTGTAATACACAGCCATCGCCTGCCAGGTATGGGGTGGGCTCGCTGTGTTAGCCCAATCCATACACCAGCTTCTGACTTTTGCCATATTGATACGACGTATATCATGAAAGGGTTAATGAAAAACCAGAGCTGCTGTTCATACACCTGCAGTGCAGTTTCCAAAGCTGCTTCAGTAAATTACATGTCATTGTGCCTTAAAACAGTAGCAAGTAGTCGTCCATGGCAGTATAAACTGCAAACCTTCAGCAGAAAAAAAAAAAAGAGGTTCTGCTGTCAGATTTTTCACGTATGTACTCAAGTAATATGTTTGTTTTTGCAGATAACACCCGGAAGTAAATCTTCTCTTGCTAATTTGTCCCCTGGAGATGTGATACTCGCCATTGATGGATACAGCACTGATACTATGACGCACGCTGAAGCACAGGAAAGGATTAAAGCTGCAACTGACCAGCTCTGTCTAAAGATTGACAGGTATACATTGGCAGTCTGCTCGGGATTAGAGCAGCCTGCAGGACTTACAGGGTCAGTTACCAATGTGAAGCCAGAGCTCTTAGTGCCCATTACAGTGTGAAGTTTTCTCGAGAGCAGCGCTTCAATTTAACCTACATCAGCAGTGTCAAATGTATGAAACATTATGATAATCTCTCTGGCTGCACCCGAGCTATTAATAATAACCACCGTTATAAATACATTTAGATAAAGATCATGTAATAGATAAGAATGTTGTCTTTAAGAACACCGGTATTTCCTGACTTTAATATTTATTTCCAATAATGAAAAATGCTTGGGTGATCCCTACGTGATGATATTGTTGCCAAAATACATTAACTATAATGAGCCCTGTGTATGTGTGGGATATATATATATATATATATATATACACACACATACACACATAATCACATGGAGCTACTTTGACTCCATTAAATGGAATCTGTCATTCAAAAGATTGCTATCCCAGGTAAGAGCTGACAAAACATCAGGTCGCATTTGGACCAGTGTTATGCCATGGGGCTGAGCACATGTCCAATTGATTTCTCGGACAGAGCCGGTTCGAGGGGGAAAAGAAAAATCACCACATGTCTGAGCTTGATTCAATATTCGGATCAGAGTCAGTCATGCAAGTCAATAAGTGCGTGGAATTGGAAAACATCCAACTGCACTCTGACAATAGGTGACTGCAGTCTGATTTCCAAGGACTTACAGAATGGAGAAGATGGAGATTTTTTTTTCTCCCCATCTTCTGCTCATGCGAGAGAATTGGAGCTCACTATGATCACACAATGATCAGAGATTGATCAGACTGTGATTTGCATAATCGTCCCAATTCTCTCGGATGAGAAAACATACTGGGGTGTGACCCTAGCCTAATGCTGAACCGGCTGTTAGTCAGTGCCGGGGCATGGCTACAGCCACCACTCACTATGCACTGAAGGACCGAGGATGATGGGAGGAATAAAGCTCATTTCCTCCTGGCAGCGGGGCTCTCAGTGTGGGCCCCGGGAAGCTTCAGATGACTATTAACGTGAGGATAAACCCCATGTTCATAGCATTTGTTTACATGACAGGTTCCCTTGAAATTCATGTCACTCGACAGACCTGACTTCAGAGAAAGTGACAAGAAACTCCGATTCTCTTGGTCAGTTGAGATCCACCAAGCAATCTTTATCATCTATCCTATTAAGATATAAATATTTTAGGTTGCATTAAAAGAATCACCATGATAAAAGCGGCATTTGAGGAGCTAAAAATCAATGCAGAAATGCCTTTTCAATCCATATTTTAAACCATGGTCATTTTTGAGGAAGAGTGCAAGATGTTCTTACAGTACTCTAGCCGTGCTGGGCGTTTGATGGAAAGGAGAGATGTCATTATATGACTGGACCAATACTCAAGAAAGAGAGCTCTTATGTCTGCAATGCTGTACAACATGGTTAGCATGCGTGCAGAATATGCAATAATTATCTATTATTTGGATGAAATTGCAACTTATTTTATTATAATATTCTGAACTAGCTCAGCATCCTTACATGTCTGGCTGAAGTTACAGACTATTATTGAAGTCAATGAATTTCTAAAAGTGTACATTTATCTTCAGAGCGGAAACAAGGATGTGGTCTCCGAACATTTGTGAAGATCCATATAAAATTAACCTTGAAGCTGAACCACAGGTAAGAAAAACTTATTCTGCGGATTTCTACGGAAATACTGATGTCACATGAATGGTCCGTAGTCTCTGACTAAGACCACGTGCACACATTCAGTATTTGGGCTGGATTTTACCTCAGTATTTGTCAGCCAAAACCAGGAGAGGAACAATCAGAGGAAAATTATAATAGAAACACGTCACCACTTCTGTATTTATCAACCACTGGATTTGGCTTATAAATAATGACCAAATACTGAATGTGTGAACGCGGCCTTAGTTATAGCTAAACATTTTTCATTTACTACTAGAGAGGAAATCAAACAAGCACACAGGGATCATAGGAACTCCCTGCAGATACTGCAGTAGTCAGAGCTGTATAATATTATATATACACGCACAAATGCTGCTGCCCTGGCAACATTGTATGAATACACCTTAAGGCTGCTGTCACACTAGCAGTATTTGGTCAGTATTTTGCCTCAGTATTTGTAGCCAAATCCAGGAGTGGAACAAATAGAGGAAAAGTATAATAGAAACATATGCACCACTTCTGCATTTATCACCCACTCCTGGTTTTGGCTACAAATACTGATGGAAAATACTGACCAAATACTGAATGTGTGAACGTGGCCTAAGGGCTCGCTTACATTGGATGATGTTTTGTTGGACCGCCCTTGGATCAATGTTATACTATGAGGCAGTGCTGATCAGCATTTTTTTTTTCATACCAATTCGGCATGAGAAAAAAAAAAATCACAGCATGTTGTGGTTTGCAGTGCAAATCAGAGGGTCCCCACCCATTTATGTCAATGCAAGTCTATGGATGAAGGCAATCATTGGATTGAATGTTGATGAGATCCGAGTGCAGTCTGATTTTCGTGGACTCACAGGATGGAGAAAATGGAGTAATTCTCCGTCTTCTCGTGACAGTGTGCTCCGAATCTCTCATCAGAGAGAATGGGATCACAGTAAGCTGGCACGTGGATCAAACTCGAATCAGAGTCATTAACATCGACCCGATTCTCTGGCATGAGAGAATATCAGCTCATGTGAGCGAGCCTACGAAGTTGGCAAGCAAATTCTTTGGAGATGAAAAGGTGTAAATAATCTTATGACACTTGCAAAAGTTTGTATCATGTCAGTACTGTTCGAGTCATTCGTTGCAATAGCAAGATTGTGTTACTAAAATTGGCTGCAATCAACTAAAATAATACCACTAAGCAGTGCTAAATAGATCAACTCATACTGTCATGCAGAGCACAGCTATAGTTCCTCTACATTACCAGTGGCAAAGTAATATCACCAGCAAATTATACCACATACAAATCCAACATAATTACACCATACAAAGCTCCAAAAAATACTGCCATCCTTCACTCATATAGGCACTCACATGTTGGATCAGGGACGTCCTTGAGCAGTGTTAGACTTCATATTTGGCCTCATTCAGATGTCCGTGTTGCATGTCCATGTTCTAACATACTATCAAACAAAGGATTAAAAAAACAACAATATTTTACCATCTCATGATATTATCATATAAAACTTTACTTTTATCATATATATTATTATGTTAGCACCAATGTGTCAAATGTCACACACTAACGGAGAATCTTGCACATTTTATGTGATTTTTTTTATATTGAAATTCATTCATAAATGTATTTTATGCCAAGAGGTTACACTCCTGCGTTTTTAAAGGAAATCTGTCAGGTAATTTTTGAGGACCCTACTGATAGTATCCTGAAATAGGGCTTGGGCAGTTTTTCAGGATATGTAACATGTATTTTTGCATGTCGACCTGTTGTGTTGCTGTTGCTGTAACCCCCGGAAAATGTATCCTGGGACTTGCCATCTGCTCTCTTGACCAGAGTGTGATAGCTGCATAAAAATACATGCGGTCACTCTCAGGTCACGAGAGCCGACGTCCAGCCCAAGGATTGTGATGCAAGTCTTGGGTGAGTAATACGGCAGTAGGACTGAATCGGTGAGGCTGGTGCAGGGGGGTGGATGGGATTATGGCGAGGGAAGGGGTGAATATTGATTTCACATTTACATGCACACCGGCTAGCCAAGCGTATGTAAATGCAAAATGAATATTCACTTTTTCCACCGCCAATTATCCAGGCTACCCCTCTGCGTCGGCATCACTGTTTGAGTGCCGTCAGACTGCCATATTACTCGCAATCCTCGGGCTGGACGTCTGCTCTCTGACCTGAGCATGACAACATGTATTTCTATGCAGCTGTCACTCACCAGTCAGGAGAGCTGACGACCAGTCTGAGGATAGGGACACGATCCTCGGGCATACAGCAGTCTGTCTGAATCCGTGGCACCGGCAGAGGGGCGAGTGGGATTATGGATGGGGGAAAAGGTGAATAATCATTTGGCATTAACATATGTTTGACTTGCCGGAGCACGACAATACATTTTCAAGGGCTTACAGCAACACAACTGGATATCGTACATCAATAAGTTACATATCTTAAAAGGGCAGCCCGAGCCCTATTTTAGGATACTATTAGTAGGGTCTGCAAATATGACCCGACAGGGTCCTTTTAAGTTTACATATAAAATGGTTTATTAAATGGTATAAAACACTCATACATTTCATATAAGTATTTCCCATAAAAATAGAGAGCAAACACAATGACTAATGTTCCCCAATGTACATTTTGTGAACTAATAATGTTTTGTTATGTTTGGACCTAAGACAGAGGTTCCTAACTTTATGAAACTTTCCCCCCTCTCGGGGTTTGATGAGGCTTCTAAGCTGTATGTTTTTCATTCAGAACATGCTTTGGACATAACATTATGCTACATTTCCTACAACGTGATCTGAAAATATCTAGTGATTGCTAATACAATTGTACTTTGTGGCCTACAGTTGATGAAAATGCTAAAATTCTATTAAGAGACCATTAATGTTAAAGATGTTAATTTTATTTACTCTCCCACTATCTAAGCCAGCTACAAACTACATTGGGGTCCATCATTCACATGGACAGTTCACAAAAACAAAAAAAGGAGTTAGTTAATCCAGAACTAATATGTGCGTGCCATGTTTATGTGTGACATATAATCAGTGTCGCTTATGTTTAGTTTAACCCGCATGAATTGTGGTTTGGTGTGTTTTATCCAAATGTACGCAGGAGTTCAAGCCTATTGGTACAGCTCATAACAGAAAAGCACTACCATTTGTAGCTGGTGCACATATTGGGGACAAAAAGCAGGTAGTGAGTTCTTCCTATAATACCCCAATTGGACTATATTCATCTGGCAACATTAAAGATGCCTTCCACGGACAAATGAGAGGTCTTATTCCAAATGCAGATCAAATGTGAGTATGCGTGCAAAGACAATGACACATGCTTAGTAAGAAAAGCAAACTAACCATCGTGACAAATCCGGTAATTGTTTATCCTAAATTATTACCTTTATATATCGTACATGTCAATTAAATATACGATGCAAGTAAAACTTGCAGTTCCATAATGGTTCACTTACACGAGTAGATAATTATTCAAACGATGATCATCATGATCGTAACTCACGACTAGAAAACGAGGTCAGACAAGTTTTACTAGGATGAACAACGAACATCGAGCACTGTATTTATAGAGATAACCTTACTTAAGACTTGACTTTCCACTTCTTTTTGCAGGTCAAATTGTTGAGCGGGCAAAAATTTTTTCACTTAAATTACCCAAATTGTGAAAGCTAAACAAGAATGGGCGCTTCTGGACACATCGTTCAGTCGCTCAGCACATTCACATTACACAATTATTGTGAAGGCTGGGGCATTAGGATCTGGTTTTCTGCCATAATTAAGAATGTATGAGCCAGACACCTTATGCAGTCCTTCCCTCCCCCAAGAAATTGACGATTGGCCATATTAGGTTTTAGACCGATGTTGGAAAACATTTGCGCAATCACAGCACATATTAGCTGGTGTACGATTCAGGATCCAGCTACAATTATGTAAAAAGTGTAGCCTACATTAGGAAAATAGACAAAATATTACAATAAAATTGCCATTTATTTCCATTCGTAATTCCTGGTACTGCACAGCCACCTCTGTAATCACAGGCAGGCTCCCTTTTGGTCCATACATAGGGTACAACATATTGGATAGATTCTGACATTAGACACTCCGTCGTTTTGGCTCAAATCATTTCAATAATGTCATAACGAAAAATAAACGGATGTCAGCAATATGCTCAACACTCTTCTCTAGTGACTTACAAAGGGACCATTGTTTCCTTGAACAGCAAAATGATCTAGATCTACTTCTGTTGTGAGACACTAATAAGAGGCAAATTACTGGACTAGTGTATGCCACTGTAGACTCTGCCTACAACCCCGCCCTGGAGCACAGGCATATCATTACCTGAAAAGCTCTAACTCTGATTACACAAGAACCACAAGACAGATTTATTCACCCCAAGTATCAATTTAATCAGTATAACAGCGCCAACCTAACAATTCCTGTAGTTTACTTGGCAAAATCCTGCTGACAGGTTCGCTTTAATATTAGACTGCATTAGCAAATCTGCCCTATTATGTTAGTTTTGGTTTGTGGTGCCATTAATAGGAAGATAACATCAGAGAATGACCTATTGTTTAAATCAGATTTTTAAGCTAAAGTTATATTATCAATATATTCTGTATTTTTTTAACAAATCACAATGTGTATTAAAAGTAATAAACTTAGAATTTTCACACTGGCCATTTTTTTTTAGACTCTAACTTTCTTGTATTTCTGGAAACAACACATGAACATGTGTGAGAACTTGACCCTATCTTTTGTATAGAGGTATCTAATGAGTGCAAAGATAAATATGAAGAAAGAGGGATCAGGGGAGCTGTGATATTACCTATTGAAAATGATGGATCCTGTATATATAGGTGTTACCTGTCACTGTGATCCTGCCTCTGACAGTATGGAGCCTTGATGAAAACTCATCCTGAAAGGACAGGAATCATGAATACAAAAAAAAAAAAGCCCAAATGGCAAGTGTGAAAATTGTAAGATTACTTTTTTATAGTATATATTTTTATAGTAGATTTTTAATAAATACCGTACCTTAAAAAATATAAAATATGCTATAAAAATATATATATACTATAAAAATAGGAATCTTACAAATTTCAGTTGCCACTTGGGCTTTTTTTTTTAATTCATAATTCCTGTACTTCCAGGATGAGTTTTCAGCAAGGTTTCATACTCTCAGAGGCAGGATCACAGTGACAGATAACACCTACATACACAGGATCTATAATTTTCAATAGGTAATATCACAGCTCCCCTGCTCCCTCTTTCTTCATATTTATCTTTGCACTCATTAGATACTTCAGTACAAAAGATAGGGTCATGTTCTCACACATGTTCATGTGTTGTTTCCAGAAATACAAGAAAGTTAGAGTATAAAAATATACACACACACACACACACAACAACAACAACAACAAAACAACACAGTTACATATAACACAGAAACCTGGTTTAAACAATAGGTCACTTTTCTGATGACAACTTTCCTTTGAGGCAAAAATAATAGAAAGTTTTTGTGTCACAGTTATATTAAGTGTAAAGCTTATAGTAGGTATATCCTCCAGAATCAATCTATACGAAAAGTATACATGCAACTTTCCAAGACAGATCATTACCAAAGCACTGTGTTAGTTCTATGTAAGTTTTCTCATAGGAAATTATTGTTATTCTTTACAACTGAAGTACAGAGATCTAATTTTTGCCCATGATGAATGTGTGAAAAACTATGCATAGATCATTCCTGATTTAACAAATATGTAACTTTATGGTTTCCATTTAGACTTTACAAACCATTTTTATCCTACAGGATTTGGGATACTTTGAGCACAAGCATAATATCAGGCCTAAGCCATTCATTCTTCCAGGCAGGACCAGGTTATGATCATTTGAACTATTTGTGTTGTATGCATGCTACTAAATAGTATTAAATTACTAGTGACGTCTTTGTGTAAGCTTTAAGACTAATTTGGCAAATAAAGAGGTGAAGCACAGGTCTTCTATTCAGAAATATAAGTTACCATATAGAAAATCTACAGTATAAATGACAAATCAAAACCAGACGCAGCTAGAAACTATGTTAAATAACATACCTATCCAGTATATACTACATTTAATGGGGTTGTCCTGTCCACATCGATAAGTCTGCAGTCACTCTGTGACTGCAGACTTATGAATCCCCCCAGCGCACGCACTGTGTTCTATAGGGATTTGACGGTTTCTGACCTGGAACCAGAGGGTATGTATGAGTTATACATATTCCCGGCCAGAGTCCATCTAGTGGATGTGGCCTCACTCCATACACTTGTACTGAGCGATTCCGCACCCGTTCTAGTGGTGCAGCGTGGCCAACTAAAGGGCATGACTTTGATCCATACAAGTGTATGGAAGCGAGGCTGTGCCCACTGGCCAGGAGTATGTATAACTCATACATACCCTCCAGTCCTGGGTCTGAAACCGGCAAATCCCTGCAGCGCACAATGCGTACACTGGAGGGATTCATAAGTCTGTGTAAAACTGCTCCAAATTTATCACATTGGCTCTATCTGCTTGATAAATTTGGTGCAGCTTTGGACCTGCCTAGTCTAAAGGCACCTTCACACTTAGCAACTTTGCAACGAGAACGACAACGATCCGTGACGTTGCAGCGTCCTGGATAGCGATCTCGTTGTGTTTGACACGCAGCAGCGATCTGGATCCCGCTGTGCTATCGCTGGTCGGAGCTAGAAGTCCAGAACTTTATTTCGTCATCAGGTCGGCGTGTATCGTCGTGTTTGACAGCAAAAGCAACGATGCCAGCAATGTTTTTACATGGAGCTAACAACCAGCGAGAACGATAAGTGAGTTGCCGTTACGTCACTGGATCGCTCCTGCATCGTTCTGGTGTTGCTGTGTTTGACATCTCTACAGCGACCTAAACGGCGACACTGCAGCGATCGGCTCGTTGTCTATATCGCTGCAGCGTCGCTGAGTGTGACAGTACCTTTAGTTTACACCACCTATTATTTGGCTTACTTTGTGCCAATAATCTGTGTGAATAAGGATGCAAGGTGTCACATTTCAGTAGTAAAAAGTGTCTAAAACACTGTGAGGCCACACTCAGGCTAGCATTTGTAGCTGTTATTTTAGCTCAATCAGGATGTGGAGTTTTCCTAAAGGGATTACAAGACTTTTCGGATCCGGAAAATAGAATCAGATCTGAAAAAGATAAAACAAAAAAAACCACAACAAATGCAGACTGATATCATTTTGTGGATTTGGAAAAAAAACATACATGGCAACACGGTAACTTACTTTTCTGAGCATTTTAACAACAAAGAAAATAAATAAAAAACCCCTATGGCGCTTTTTTTAAAATTTCTTGGCCAGACTGGTATCACTATTGCATGTTCCCAGTCCCTAGTAATATATTGTACTTACCAGCCACCGTCTTTTGCTCTTCCTGGTGTCACTTTATTCTTGTTCCACCATTTTGTGACAGCATCTCCTGACTGGCTGGACATCAGAGGTAAGTAGAGATGGGCGAACCCCTGGATATTTGGGTCCGGACGAAGTTAAAAAAAGGGTTCAGGTTTGGGTAATAGACAGCACAGTGAGAATAAGTCTAACGGTGAAGTTCTGAGCTCAGAGAGTTCATCGGGAGACTTTTTGTCACTGTGCTAATGGTGATCTCACCGGAGGTCACCGTACTTCAGGGGCCCAGCTGGGAACGCAGCCTCAGTGACCGGCGGTAATCTTAATGATATCACCACTAGTCACTGACGCTGCGCTCGCAGTTCATTCACTAGTGGTTTTCAGCCTGGACAATCGTATCTTGGCACCATCCAGGTTGAAAACTGTTTATCCCCAGACATGGATTATGCCGTGGGACAGAATGACGGACAGGTGAGGGATATGGTTGTTTTTTTTTTTGTTTTATTACAGAAAACGAAGAGCTCATTCCGTCTCTTCTTCTTCCTCTAGAGACTAGGGAAAGGCTGAGAGCTCAATTTGAAAACACCCAATGGTATTTAATAAAACGGATAGGTGGCTCCACACCAATTCCATAACATATCTCGAATGTTGTGTGCACGCACAGAAAGGGTTTTTGGGGAGGGTACGGGGAGGGACACAGGTTACAAAAATTTGTTATTACTGTTCATTTGCCTTGTTAACTTTTAAAAATTTAATAAACAGAATTACAAAAAAAAAAGAAAACGAAGAGCTGAATGGAATGGGTGTTAGGGGAGTACAACTGTGTTTGGAATTTTCAAACAGAAAAAGAAAAGTGTGTTTTTATGGCTGTGTCTTTATTTACAATATAACTAAGATTAGTAATGGATAAGCATCTTATAGACTCCTCTCCATTTGTAATCCATGGGCTTGATGTCACCTGACAATACAAAGGTGACATTAACCTCACAAATATGAACCCCATTTGCCACTGCCACAGGGCAACTGGGAAGAGCCAGCCAAAGCACCAGAATTGGCGCATATAATAGATGCACCTTTTCTGGGTGGCTGGGGGCTGCTATTTTTAGGCTGGGGGGCGCAATATCCATGGCCCCTTACCAGCCTGAGAATTCCAGCCCCCTGTTGTCTGCCTTAGATTGGCTGGTTGTCAAAAATGGGGGGACCCAACGTCGTTTTTTAAAACTATTTAAATGATTATTAAAAATGGTGCGGGGACCCCTCTATTTTTGAAAACCAATCTTGCTAAAGCAGACAGCTGAGAGTTGCAACCCACAGCTGTCAGTTTTGACTGGCTGGTTAGGAAAAATACAGTGGAACCCATGCCATTTTTTTAAATTATTTATTTAAAAAGCAGGCTGACGCTTACTCCCATCATCCTCCACCTGCTTTCGTTGTGAGTCCGCAACAGGCTGCGGACTCACGCTGTCATTTGACAGCATGGGAACCGCGGCTGCCTGACCAGCGGTAATGATTTTACCGCCAATCAGAGGTAGTGTTTGCCGCGCTGTTATGCACATGACAGAGCAAGAAACACCCAGTGTTCTGGGGGGCCAAACTCGAACAGTAATATGGACTTCCTGGTGAAGTCCGTGTTCGGGTTCAATGCCCAAACAGTAGGTGTTTGGTACTTTACTGTTCCGGTTCGCCCACCTCTAGTCACCAGCTCTCAATGTTAGTGACTTCTAGTCCTCCCAGAAAACAATGGAGATATCGGGCAGGTCATAAACTGCTGGAAATTGACCAGAACGGTGCCACAAACAGAAAAAGACAGCGGCTGTAAAGTATTTTACTTCAGGCTAAAAACAAAACCCACCAGAGTGGTACCTTAAAGATACATGGTATCTGGTATCTCCAGCCTGACATGTTGTCATATAGAGGCATCATACAGCGGCAAACTGAATGCCTACAGCTACTGTACAGCGGCTGTGCTCTCTCATTTGCATGAAGGGGTAAACATGCAATTGTAATTCTCTAAGGCAGTGTTCACATCTACCTACCTTCTCTTAAGGTTTACATTGCTCATTGATAGCAGCATTCTGAACTAATTGTTGCATTCTAGTAGAAAACAAAAACGTGGATTAGGTTACTGGATATGGCTCATAGCCTGAGCAAACTGATCCATTTTTTCTAATGAAGAAAATTCTGGGGAAGAAGACCGAAAGAGAAAAAAAATATTTATATGTTTTTCAATGCTATTTTTGGGGGTTGTTAATGGCATGAAAAAATGGCACTGTAAATGTACAGTGTCTTATAATGATATGTCTTTGAGAATTACCCCCGTCAGTGTGAGGAAGCATACAAATGTATTCCTACATCAATATAGTTACAATAAGAACAATTATAAAATCAACAGTAAATTGTAAAATGTGGCTTCAGGGGTCCCTATAGATATACAGTTAGGTCCATATATATTTGGACAGAGACAACATTTTTCTAATTTTGGTTATAGACATTACCACAATGAATTTTAAACAAAACAATTCAGATGCAGTTGAAGTTCAGACTTTCAGCTTTCATTTGAGGGTATCCACATTAAAATTGGATGAAGAGTTTAGGAGTATCATCTCCTTAACATGTGCCACCCTGTTTTTTAAAGGCACCAAAAGTAATTGGACAGATTCAATAATTTTAAATAAAATTTTTATTTTTAGTACTTGGTTGAAAACCCTTTGTTGGCAATGACTGCCTGAAGTCTTGAACTCATGGACATCACCAGATGCTGTGTTTCCTCCTTTTTGACGCTCTGCCAGGCCTTCACTGCGGTGGTTTTCACTTGCTGTTTGTTTGTGGGCCTTTCTGTCTGAAGTTTAGTCTTTAAAGGGAACCTGTCACCCCGTTTTTTCAGATTGAGATATAAATACTGTTAAATAGGGCCTGCGCTGTGCGTTACAATAGTGTATGTAGTGTACCCTGATTCCCCACCTATGCTGCGAAATACATTACCAAAGTCGCCGTTTTCGCCTGTCAATCAGGCTGGTCTGGTCAGGTGGGCGTGGTGACATCGCTCTTTTCTTCCCCAGCTTTCCGTTGGTGGCGTAATGGTGTGCGCATGTCGCAGTGACGAATCCACTGCGCGCACGTGAAGAAGCAGCGCGCGATCTGCGCTTTTACCCCCTGTCATCGGTGGGGGCGGCCATCTTCCTGGGGCCGCGCGTGCGCAGATGGAGTGCTCTGCTGCACGGGGCTTCAGGAAAATGGCCGTGGGATGCCGTGCGTGCGCAGAAGAGATCGCGGTGGCCATTTTCCCAAAGCCGAGTTTGCATCTCGGGAAGAAAAGAGCGATGTCACCACGCCCACCTGACCAGACCAGCCTGATTGACAGGCGAAAACGGCGACTTTGGTAATGTATTTCGCAGCATAGGTGGGGAATCAGGGTACACTACATACACTATAGTAACGCACAGCTCAGGCCCTATTTCACAGTATTTATATCTCAATCTGAAAAAACGGGGTGACAGGTTCCCTTTAACAAGTGAAATGCATGCTCAATTGGGTTGAGATCAGGTGACTGACTTGGCCATTCAAGAATATTGCACTTCTTAGCTTTAATAAACTCCTGGGTTGCTTTGGCTTTATGCTTTGGATCATTGTCCATCTGTAGTATGACACAATGACCAATCAGTTTGGCTGCATTTGGCTGGATCTGAGCCCATAGTACGGCTCTGAATACCTCAGAATTCATTCGGTTGCTTCTGTCCTGTGTCACATCATCAATAAATACTAGTGACCCAGTGCCACTGGCAGCCATGCATGCCCAAGCCATCACACTGCCTCCACCGTGTTTTACAGATGATGTGGTATGCTTTGGATCATGAGCTGTACCACGCCTTCGCCATACTTTTCTCTTTCCATCATTCTGGTAGAGGTTGATCTTGGTTTCATCTGTACAAAGAATATTCTTCCAGAGCTGTGCTGGCTTTTTTAGATGTTTTTTAGCAAAGTCCAGTCTAGCCTTTTTATTCTTGATGCTTATGAGCGGCTTGCACCGTGCAGTGAACCCTCTGTATTTACTTTCATGCAGTCTTCTCTTTATGGTAGATTTGGATATTGATACGTCGACCTCCTGGAGAGTGTTGGTCACTTTGTTGGCTGTTGTGAAGGGGTTTCTCTTCACCATGGAGATTATTCTGCGATCATCCACCACTGTTGTCTTCCATGGGCGCCCAGGTCTTTTTGCATTGATGAGTTCACCAGTGCTTACTTTCTTTCTCAGGATGTACCAAACTATAGATTTTGCCACTCCTACTATTGTAGCAATTTCTCGGATGGGTTTTTTCTGTTTTCGCAGCTTAAGGATGGCTTGTTTCACCTGCATGGAGAGCTCCTTTGACTGCATGTTTACTTCACAGCAAAACCTTCCAAATGCAAGCACCACACCTCAAATCAACTCCAGGCCTTTTATCTGCTTAATTGAGAATGACATAATGAAGGGATTGCTCACACCTGTCCATGAAATAGCCTTGGAGTCAATTGTCCAATTACTTTTGGTCCCTTTAAAGGGAACCTGTCACCCCGAAATTCGCGGGTGAGGTAAGCCCACCGGCATTAGGGGCTTATCTACAGCATTCTGTAATGCTGTAGATAAGCCCCTGATGTTACCTGAAAGAGAAAAAGACATTAGATTATACTCACCCAGGGGCAGTCCCGCTGCTGGTCAGGTCAAACGGACATCTCCGGTCCGCTGAGGCGCCTCCCATCTTCATTACAAGACGTCCTCTTCTGATCTTCAGCCACGGCTCCGGCGCAGGCGTACTTTGCTCTGCCCTGTTGAGGGCAGAGGATAGTACTGCAGTGCGCAGGCGCCGGAAAGGTCAGAGGCCCGGCGCCTGCGCACTGCAGTACTTTGTCTGCCCTCAACAGGGCAGAGCAAAGTACGCCTGCGCCGGGAGCCGTGGCTGAAGATCAGAAGAGGACGTCTTGTAATAAAGATGGGAGGCGCCGCAGCAGACCGGAGACGCCCGTTTGACCTGACCAGCAGCGGGACCACCCCTGGGTGAGTATAATATAACGTCTTTTTCTCCTCTTTCAGGTAACATCGGGGGCTTATCTACAGCATTACAGAATGCAGTAGATAAGCCCCTGATGCCGGTGGGCTTACCTCACCTGCGAATTTCGGGGTGACAGGTTCCCTTTAAAAACAGGGTGGCACATGTTAAGGAGCTGAAACTCTTAAACTTTTCATCCAATTTGAATGTGGATACCCTCAAATGAAAGCTGAAAGTCTGAACTTCAAAGGCATCTGAATTGTTTTGTTTAAAATTCATTGTAGTAATGTCTATAACCAAAATTAGAAAAATGTTGTCTCTGTCCAAATATATATGGACCTAACTGTAGATTAATTAATAAGAATATTTTCCGTTTCTCTTTGCTTACGCCTATATTTTTTGTTGGCGGCTCTAGTATCTCCAGTTTTCCATGCATGGTGGCACTGCCAAAACATTGTGTGCATAAAATGTGTTCAAATATTTAGAAGAAAATTACAGAAAACAAGTAAAAAAAAAAATCTAGTATTTACCATAGTATCATGCGGCTGTTTACCTGAGGATCATTCCTAATGTTTTAAATATCATGTACTACATGGCTCCTAACAACTAACATCTGAAGGTTAAAAATGACCCAAAGACTGATTGGATTTGCGGCAACACTTTCCATGCACAGTCAACTTAGAAAAAACATAATTGGTGATGAAAGCTCGAGAAAACTTGTACAACGCTTTGAAGAAGTTGTCAGATAGCAATTTAATAGTAAGAAGCTATCCCTATTGCTTTAACATCCACTGGTAAAGTTCACTCACAATGCTTCTGATCTGCATGTCTACCCGATCTCTCAGAAATAATGGTTGTTTCTTGTGCTTTCAAATAACAATACTGTACTAGAAAAATTGCACGTCAGTCTTAGACCTTATGTACGTTACCAAATGATGCAAAAGTGTGAACTGTACTTTTGAAGTTCCATGTGGTGCTGAATATATAGACATTCGAGTAAATGTAGAATGACAAAAATACATTTATTTATCTCAATTCATGCACATTTGGTCAAGGGATAAAAAAAATGGTGCTGTCACAGCAGCAGTCATCAGCAGGTGGGGAAAGTAAGAATGCTTTCAAAAATAAAAGTATTAATAGTTTATTATAAATTAACAAAATGCAAAGTGAATAAGCAAAAGGCAAATCTAAATCAAATCAATATTTGGTGTGACCACAATTTGCCTTCGGAGCAGTGTCAAAGCACCAATCCTTCTAGGTACACTTGTACGCATCTTTTAAAGGAACTTGACAGGGCAGTTGTTCCAAACACCTTGGAAGAACTAACCACAGATCTTCTGTGGATGTCGCTTGTGCAATTCCTTTTGTCTCTACACGTAATCCCAGACAAACTAGATGATGTTGAGATCAGGGCTCCGTGGGGGCCATATCATCACTTCCAGGACTCCTTGTTCTTTAGGCTGAAGATGATTCTTAACGACATTCGCTGGATGTTCGGGGTAGTTGTCCAGCTGCAGAATAAATCTGGAGCCAATCAGTTGCCTCCCTGATGATATTAGATGATGGATAAGGATCTGCCTGTATTTGTCAGCATTGAGCACAGCAAGAAATGGGCAACACTAAGGACCACAAACACAGTGGTCAGCCAAGGACACTTTGTGCAGCAGATGAACGATGCATCATGCTTACTTCCCTTCCAAATCGGAAGATGACCAGCAGTGCCATCAGCTCATAACGTCAGTCACCAGGCGAGCCCAGCTACACTCATCTAATGTTCAGAGAAGTCTGGCCAGAAGTGGTCTTCATAGAAAAATTGCAGCCAAATGCTGTACCTTCCATATGGAAATGGTCAAGTCACTCAGCTATGCACAAACACATAACTTGGCTATAGAAAAATGGCAGCATATGCTCTGGACTGATGAGTGATATGTGAAATATTAGGATTTAGTAGAAGGCAGATTGTTCACTGAAGGGCTAGATAGCGGCACAATAATGAGAGTCTGCAAGAAACAGGGACACAAAGTGAAGGGTCCTTGCAACATTGGGGCTGCGCTTATCAAATGGAGTTGGATTTTGATCAAGATTATGCTGACAAATACAGATACTCATCTATCATGTAATACAATCAGGGAGATGATTGACTGGCTCCAAATTAATTCAGCAGCAGGACAATGAAGTCATGGAAGTCCCCACAGAGCCCTGATCTCAACATCATTGAGTCTGCCTGGGATTACATTATTTGAAAGGATTTGCACAAGTCGACAGAAAATCTGTGGTTGGTTCTACAAGATCTTTGTAGGACAACCTACTTGGAGAATTGATGCTTTGATGCGGTTTTGAATGCACAATATGGTCACACCACATACTGACTTGATTTAGATTTCTCTTTTTCTTACTCATTTTGTTAATTGCTCAAAAATAAAATATTAACATTCCAATTTTTTAATTAATCGTGCCACAATTTGAACACTACGGCAGCACGCAGACTGAAGATATATATAACATTAATGAGAAAACACAGGAAGATATAGAATCCTCCTGAGAGTAACCACAGCACCACATGGAACATTACAGGTCCATAATCCAGTTGTGTGCATGGGACCAGAGCATTAGTTTTCTATGTGCATGCATTATGTCAGCCATTTCACTGATTGATGTAACCCATATGAGAACATGTGTGCACGCCACGTACTCTGTAACTACACGCTGGCTAACATCTGCACTTCTTTATAACTTTTTCATTCCTGCTATGTCACTGGCTGTGTAACCCAGTGGAAGCAGCACGCCTTCAGGCTTTGACCCTGGCAGCGGACGCAGCACCCCCTCCACAGTGAGCACGGTCAGCACTATAGATCCTGGTGAGCTGAAAGCTGCCTCCAGAATTGCACCTAACATTCCTCTGGAAATGGAGCTTCCTGGTGTGAAGATTGTCCATGCACAGTTTAATACACCGATGCAACTATATTCTGATGATAATATTATGGAAAGTCTACATGGCCAAGTCTCCACCATCTTGGGGGAGAAACCTCAGATGAGGTACATGGTATTTAATGTAACACCGTTATAGATGTCATATTAAAGACAGAACCTTTACATTCCCATGAAAGACTTTAGTAAGAAACATCTATCCTAATAAGGTTAGTAGATGTGCTACTATATGCACCTCCTAGCATGGCATAGAAAAATAATATCAAATCAGAAGCATAAAGAGGTGCGGTATGGGCTCATACACTTCTAGGTGTGCTGTATTATAGATCTGTACATACACCCATGAGCATTCACCCCAAACGAAAGGTTTTATGTCAATGCAGTGTGTATATAAGGTTTTGTTATTAATATACAGTCAGTTTGCTAAATATCCTAATTGTAAAGTCTATGTTCTTAATAGGTAAATAGAAAGCAAAACCCATCAAACCCTGCACATTGTTACAAGATCACAATGTTACACAACCATGCTGTAATTATGAATGACACCATCGTGTAGCTGTAAACTGAATTGTCTGTAGCTGTCCACTCTCTGTTGCCACATTGATCTGTTCTTAGGACCGAGTCACCACTACAGTGAAAATATTAGAAAAGGGAATATATGTATTTTGGGAATATACCCTAATTAAGTTCGGAGATGCTGAAAGTCAATATGGTGGTCAATAGTGATGAGCGAGTATACTCGTAAGGCCGGCGTCACACTGGCGTTTTAAATGGCCGAGTGCAATGCGATAAAAAAAAAAAAAAAAATCGCACTGCACTCGGACCAATGTTACACTATGGGGCAGCTCCCAGCAGCCGACTTTTCCAGCCGACAATCGCAGCATGCTGGAAAACTCTCGGCTCACTCGCACCAATATAAGCCTATGGGTGCGAGTGAGACAGAGCACACCACTCAGATATCATCCGAGTGCTGTGCGTTATAAGCGGACCCCCGCAATGGAGGAGATTGAGAAATTCATTTCTCCACCTCCTCCGCAGCTGTGCTCCGATCCTCCCTGTGCGAGAGGCTCGGAGCACAGACGCATGACACTCATTAGCACATCGCATCCGATGATCTCGCATCGGATGCAATACGCCAGTGTGACGCCGGCCTTACTCAGGTTTTCCCAAGCACGCTCAGGTGATCTCCGAGTATTTGTTAGTGCTCGGACATTGAGTTTTTATCCACGCAGCTGCATGATTTACGGCTGCTAGAAAGGCTGAATACATGTGAGGATTCCCTAGCAACCAGGCAACCCCCACATGTATTCAGGCTGGCTAGCAGCGGTAAATCATGCAGCTGAGGCGACGAAAACTAAATCTCCGAGCACTAACAAAAACTTGGAGACCACCCAAGCATGGGAAACATGAGCAATGAGTATACGCACTCATCACTAGTGGTCATTACTAAAATGATGCTTGATAGACACTTTTAAAGCATTTTAGATTACGTAAATATGATTTAACAAAATATCTGAAAAGCATTTTATATCAGGGTTTTTTTTTTTATTAAAAAGGTTGCTTTGGCTTTTGAAAACTTCTTTATAAGTGAATACATAGTCAGCCATACATTCCCTTCACAGAAAAAGCCAGAGTGCTTGCCTAGTGGCCTGCATCTCCAACCATTTTCGCTCCCCTCCCTCGTAAATGACCTTATAACCTGATTTATAACCGAGTCCTAGCTAAAATTAGTGGGAGTGCTTCTTTAAAAGATATCTACTATTATGATATTGATGACCTATCATTAGATCATCAGTATGGGATTGGAGATGGTCCATCACCCAGCACCCCAACTGATTGGTTATCCATAGGTACCGAGTATAAAGCGGTTGTACATAGTGGTACGGCACCTCCACATCACACTGTTTAGTGGCTGCTCGGTCCCGGGTGTAGGGTCACTTTGAAAGATCATCAGTATCATAGTAGTGGACAAACCTCTAATTAAACACCATTGCAAAATGTTTTAAGAGTATTTTAAGTTCTCCTCCTGTACTGGTCAGCACAGCTTTCCGCAGACTGTACAGCTCTTCTGTTCTCAGATGTTGGTGAAGGTCCATGTGGCCACTGTTCTCTCTAAACTGTGTACTCTGGAATTGATAGTTATAGAATAAAGGTCTGTGCAGGAGGATATATCCGATGTGCTCATTAACCTCAATATTAGCCTGTTTTATCTCCCTTATTTTTAGATGGCTCAGCTCAGAGGGAACATTGCATGTGACCAGACCAGTCCACCAACATCCAAAAGAATAACAGATTTTTCAGAGTTTCTCCTATTGGAGGAGTCTGATGGACACTTCTGATCAGATGTGTTTCCATCAACTGTGGTTCTGAACAGGAGAGCTGTGCAGTCTGTGAAGAAAGCTGTACTAATAAGCAAGCAGTGTATCACAAGGAGGAGAACCTGTAATACTTATATCTTTGTAATTGACACATAATAAGGCCCCAAACACTTTTCTTAAAATAAAGTACAATAAATCGGAATCAAATAAGTGACAAACTGGAACAGCGGGAATGAGGACGCTGCCCACAAGGGTTTGCAATCTGCTATTTACCGTATATACTCGAGTATAAGCCGACCCGAGTATAAGCCGAGACCCTTAGTTTTGCCACAAAAAATTGGGAAATCTTAATGACTCGAGTACAAGCCTAGGGTGGGAAATGCAGCAACTACTGGTAAATTTCAAAAATGATTATTATTATTATTTATTGTTATAGCGCCATTTATTCCATGGCGCTTTACATGTGAGGAGGGGTATACATAAAAACAAGTACAATAATCTTAAACAATACAAGTCATAACTGGTACAGGAGGAATGAGGACCTTGCCCGCGAAGGCTCACAATCTACAAGGGATGGGTGAGAATACAGTAGGTGAGGGTAGAGATGGTCATGCAGCGGTTTGGTCGATCGGTGGTTACTGCAGGTTGTAGGCTTGTCCGAAGAGGTGGGTCTTCAGGTTCTTTTTGAAGGTTTCGATGGTAGGCGAGAGTCTGATGTGTTGTGGTAGAGGGTTCCAGAGTAGGGGTGATACGCGAGAGAAATCTTGTATACGATTGTGGGAAGAGGAGATAAGAGGGGAGTAGAGTAGGAGATCTTGTGAGGATCGGAGGTTGCGGGTAGGTAAGTACCGGGAGACGAGGTCACAGATGTATGGAGGAGACAGGTTGTGGATGGCTTTGTACGTCATGGTTAGGCTTTTGTAGTGGAGTCTCTGGGCAATGGGGAGCCAGTGAAGGGATTGACAGAGGGGAGAGGCCGGGGAATAGCGGGGGGACAGGTGGATTAGTCGGGCAGCAGAGTTTAGAATAGATTGGAGGGGTGCGAGAGTGTTAGAGGGGAGGCCACAGAGCAGGAGGTTGCAGTAGTCAAGGCGAGAGATGATGAGGGCATGGACTAGGGTTTTTGCAGATTCATGGTTGAGGAATGAACGGATTCGTGAAATATTTTTGAGTTGAAGTCAGCAGGAAGTGGAAAGGGCTTGGATATGTGGTTTGAAGGAGAGATCAGAATCAAGGATTACCCCGAGGCAGCGAGCTTGTGGGACTGGGGAGAGTGGGCAGCCATTTACTGTAATGGATAGGTTCGTTGGGGAGGTCGCGTGAGATGGGGGAAAGATGATGAATTCTGTTTTGTCCATGTTAAGTTTCAGAAATCTAGCGGAGAAGAAGGATGAAATAGTGGACAGACATTGAGGGATTCTAGTTAGAAGGGAGGTGATATCTGGTCCAGAGATGTAGATCTGTGTGTCGTCAGCATAGAGGTGATACTGAAAGCCATGAGATTCTATGAGCTGTCCCAGGCCAAAGGTGTAAATGGAGAAGAGCAAGGGCCCAAGGACTGAACCTTGTGGGACTCCGACAGATAGAGGGCGAGGTGAGGAGGTGGTGTGTGAGTGGGAGACGCTGAATGTCCGGTCTGTTAGGTATGATGAGATCCAGGATAGGGCCAAGTCTGCGATGCCAAGGGATGAGAGGGTTTGTAATAATAGGGAATGGTCCACTGTGTCAAAGGCAGCCGACAGGTCGAGGAGGAGGAGGACAGAGTAGTGTCGCAAAATAGATAAAAATTAAAGTATAATTAATTGAGATATCAGTAGGTTAAGTGTTTTTGAATATCCATATTGAATCAGGAGCCCCATATAATGCTCCATAAAGTTCATGATGGGCCCCATAAGATGCTCCATACAAAAATATGCCCCATATAATGCTGCACAAATGTTGATTATGGCCCCATAAGATGCTCCATATTAAAATATGGCCCATATAATGCTGCATAAAAGGTTAATGATGGCCCCATAAGATGCTCCATAAGATGCCCCATAGAATAATATGCCCCATATAATGCTACACAAAGGATGATGGCCCCATAAGATGCTCCATAGAATATTATGCCCCATATGCTGCTGCTGTAATTTAAAAAAAAAAAAATAAATAAAAAAAATTAAAAAAAATGACATACTTACCTCTCGTCGCTGGGCGCCAGGTGCAGGAGTCGCCGCTGGCTCAGGCCTCCGGCACTTGCGATATTCACCTGTCCCCATTCTACCTTTGGGCTGTGTCTTCTGGGTCTCTGCAGTGACTGTTCAGGCAGAGGGCGCGCACTAACCACGTAATCGCGCCCTCTGCCTGAACGTCACAGCCAGAGGACGCTGAAGACACAGCCGGTGGAACGGGGACCGGTGAATATCGTATCGCATGGCTCACCCTCCCCCGACATACTCACCCCCTCCTGGCTCGGTCTGCATGTCCCTGCTTCTCCGATGGTCTCTGGCGTGCGCCGGCAGCTTGTTCCTGTGTTCAGCTGTCACATGGTACCGCTCATTAAAGAAATGAATATGCGATCCACGCCTATGGGAGTGGAGGGGCGTCTATATTCATTACTTTAATTAGCGGTACCACGTGACCGCTGAACATAAGAAGAGCTGCCGGCGCCGGAGACCATCTGAGAAGCAGGGAAGTGCAGAGACCGCGCCGGGAGGAGGTATGATATGACAGCCGCCACTCCTGCCGCTCCCCCTCCCCCGCTGACCCCCTGGGACAATAACTTGAGTATAAGCCGAGAGGGGCACTTTCAGCCTAAAAAAATTGGCAGAAAATCTCGGCTTTTACTCGAGTTTATATGGTATATTTGTTACGACTGAATGATATAAAAGATTCACTTGATGAGTTCTCAAACAACAGTGGCAGATCTTAAATGTTTAACCCCTTACTGACCTCGGATGGAATAGTACCGTACGTCAGATGGCAGTACCCCCACTTTGATGTGGGCTCTGGCGGTGAGACCGCATCAAAGCTGGGACATGTCAGCTGTTTTGAACAGCTAACATGTGCCCGCAATAGGCACGGGTGGAATCACGATCCACCCGAGCCTATTAACTAGTTAAATACTGCTGTCAAACTCTGACAGCGGCATTTAACAAGCACTTCTGGCCATCGCGCCGGAAATGCGCGCACCGGTGACCCCCGTCACGTGATCGGGGGTCATCGGTGTGTTGGCATGACAACCACAGGTCTTAAGACCTCTATGGTTGTTGATGCCAGATTGCTGTGAGCGCCACCCTGTGGTCGGCGCTCATAGCAAGCCTGTAACTCTGCTGCATAGGAGCGATCTGAGCATCCCCTCTATGTAGCAGAGCCGATCAGGCTTTGCCAGCTTCTAGCCTCCCATGGAGGCTATTGAAGCACGGCAAAAGTAAAAAATAAAATGTTTTTAAAAATATGAAAAAAAATAAAAAAAATATAAAATTTCAAATCACCCACCTTTCGCCCCATTCAAAATAAATCAATTAAAAAAAATCACGGTATCACCGTGTTGAGAATCGCCCGATCTATCAATAAAAACAAAATAATTAACCTGATCGCAAAACAACATAGCGAGAAAAAAATTCAAAACGCCAGAATTACTTTTTTTGGTCACCGTGCCATTTCATTAAAATGCAATAACGGGTGATCAAAAGAACGTATCTGCCCCAAAATGGTATCAATGAAAATGTCAGCTCATCACGCAAAAAATAAGCCCTCACCCAACCCGAGTTCACAAAAAATAGAGACGCTACGGGTATCAGAAAATTTCACAATTTATTATTTTTTGCAAAGTTTGGAATTTTTTTCACCACTTAGATAAAAAATAACCTAGACATGTTTGATGTCTATGAACTCGTAATGCCCTGGAAAATCATATTGGCAGGTCAGTTTTAGCATTTAGTGAACTTAGCAAAAAAAGCCAAACAAAAAACAAGTGTAGGACTGCACTTTTTTTGCAATTTCACCGCACTTGGATTTTCTTTCCTGTTTTCTAGTACCCGACATGGTAAAACCAATGGTGTCGTTCAAAAGTACAACTCATCCCGCAAAAAACAAGCCCTCACATGGCCATATTGACAGAAAAATAAAAAAGTTATGGCTCTAGGGAGGGAAGCGAAAACCGAAAAAGCAAAACCGAAAAAAGCTCCAGGGGTTAAAGCTGCTATTAGCATCATATATATGATTATATCGTCACTTGGATGAGAAGTTATCCCCTATCGATAACTTCCTGATTGCTTGGAATCTGACCACTGGGACCCCCATTGATGGCCATTCTCCTGATCACTGGAGGTCTCAGTGGTAGAACCTTGACTGTTCAGGAAGTTATCCCATAACCATAAGTTCACATCTTGGTACAGACCCTTTAAAGGGCTTGTCCACTATTTGGACAAACCTTTCATAAATGCAACAGTACCCCTTGTAAAATAAAGTACAATATTGACTTCTCAGACACGCGACATTCTAGTGATGACGGTGCTGTATTCTTTGCTGTTCATGCGACATTGTCATGTGAGAAGGATTTGAATGTCACCGGCACAGCGTCAACATCGCTGAAATGGTGCCAGTCCGAGAGATAAATAAATGGGGTTTTTATTTTACACGGGGCATTATTGTATATAGGAAGGAGCTGTTCAAGTAGTAAGCAACCGCTTTACCTGAAGTCCTATGGTATCCTTCACAGAGTTTGCAATACTGGAGGATAATTTAGCAATCAATGTTCTATATAACAGCACTACTTACGTGATGGATTCACTATTAATTTATTTTTTTCAGTGATCCATTGCCTGCCTCAGGACCAGAGTCAGATGTTTACAGGCTCCTCCATGAGGACGCAGAACTTGAAAGTAGACCGCGGCAGTCTGGTTCCTTCAGAATGCTGCAAGATATGGTAGACGATGAGTCTGGTTAGTACACATATATGTACTGTATTATGTAGCCGGAAACAAGGGCCAAGTGCCCCCACCCTCAACAGATCACCTTCACCATTGGTCCCTGAGGTTATCGTTTTATGTAGCCCCATCAATGGCGTTACATAAAACAACTAATATTTAGCTACATCACTGGTATAACAAGTCATTCAGTAATTGCATTTTATATCTGTAATATTAAAGGGAATCTGTCACCCCATTTTTCACCTATAAGCTTCGGCCACTGCCATCAGCCCCCAATGTAACCCGCAAGGTAAGAAAAACAAGTTATACTCACTCACCCAGGGGCTGTCACGGTGCGCCTACCCATCTTCATACGATGATGTTCTCTTCTTTGCTTCCTGTCGCGGCTCCTGCGCAGGCGTACTTTATCTGTCCTGTTGAGGGCAGAGCTAAGTACTGCAGTGCGCAGGCGCTGGGCCTCTCGGACCTTTCCCGGCGCCTGCAGTAGTTTACGCTGCCCTCACCAGGGCAGATAAAGTACGCCTGCGCAGGAGCAAAGTAGAGGACGTCTTCGCATGAAGATGGGAGGCGCTGGACCCGAACCACGACGCCCAAAGGACCGGATCGCATGTGACCGCCCCTGGGTGAGTATAATCTAACTTGTTTTTATCCTTAAGGTTACATCGGGGGCCTATCTACAGCATTACAGAATGCTGTAGTTAAGCCCCTAATAGCGATGGCTGCATCTTATATGCGAAAAATGGGGTGACAGATTCAATTTAAGAATTTTAAAAAAAAATTAAAATTTGTTGTAAAAATTGTTTCAGATCGCCCTGCAGGCACAAGAAGTGTAAGAGCCCCAGTCTCCAAGCCCAGCACAGGTGTACCAGCTGTGCAAAAAGTTCCCCTATGTGACAGATGTGGGAACGGGATAGTGTAAGTATAAATGGGTATAAAAATAAGTATTGAACACTCAGCTATATTCTGCTGTTTCAGTGATACGTAGGTTGAAGAAAGATATTTTTCGTATTATAAGACGCACTCCACCCCATCCATATTAGGGGAAAATGGTGATTAATTTTAGAATCCGAATGTAGCTTACTGGGGGTGAGGGGGCTGCAGTGGAGCGGGGTCCAGGGAGGCAGGAAGCTTGCGGAGGCAGTGGCAGGAGAGGGGCAATGCTGCAGGTCCAGCGCTGGGAAGAGGGGTGTTCAGCGGTGCAATGCTGCGGCGGCCCAAGGACTTTCCCAAAATGTAGGCAGAGTCCCGCACTTCCCATCGTTTTCACTATGGTGGACTTCGGGAAAATCTTATATACAACCTTACTGAATGCTTGTAAGTTCCAGTTTGTACAGTTACTGAGGTGTCCTTCTCACATGTACAGAGCACTATCAGGGTGAAAGTACAAGGTGACTGTTCTCAGCATCCAGCTCCCAATGAATTCCATAAAATTTATTATTATTATTATTATACATTTTTATAGCGCCATTTATTCCATGGCGCTTTACATGTGAATACGGGGCAAATATAGACAAATACATTAAACATGAGCAGATAACAAGGCACACGAGTACATAAGGAGGGAGGACCCTGCCCGCGAGGGCTCACAGTCTGCAGGGGGTGGGTGAGGATACACTAGGAGAGGGAAGAGCTGGCTGTACGGCTGTTCAGTAGGTTGAGGATCACTGCAGGCTGTAGGCTTGTCGGAAGAGATGAGTCTTCAGGTTCTTTTTGAAGGTTTCTAAAATGAAGACAATTAGAAGTTCTGTAAATATGTAATGCGTTTTTGGGAAATTCCCTACAAAGAATATTTGTCTTGCATGAAGGGGAACGTTTTCCATCAAAGAAATTACATTATACTTAGGTATAGTAGGTATTGAGCTAATAACTATAGGAGCATAAAGCAGGGGTGTCAAACTGCATTCCTCGAGGGCCGCAAACCATGCGTGTTTTCAAGATTTCCTTAGCATTGCACAAGGTGCTGCAATCATTATGTGTGTAGGTGATTAAATTATCACCTGTGCAGTACAAGGAAATCCTGAAAACATGACCTGTTTGCAGCCCTCGAGGAATGCAGTTTGACACCCCTGGCATAAAGAATATATTTTTTCTTTGGGATTCATTGGCAGTTTGGTCCTGAGAACAATAATGTATTTGGCATCATGTTATATGGTGATCTAGAGCCACACAATGGGGCAAGTTACTAATACATTCTTACTAGTTTCCCGACATAAACACACAGATATACAGTATAAAGTTTGTCCACCACTTTATCACTGATGACCTGTCCTTGGATAGGTTATCAATGTCTCATCGTTCGGGGTCCGACACCTGGCCATCCTCACTGATTAGCTATTGCCGGTGTCAAAGTCCACTGGACGAAACTGCTCGATTGGAAAGCTGCTCTGTCTTCTGATAGTGGCCTATCAAATCAATAGGAGGTGGATGGGTAGTAAACTCCAGCGGCCATTATCAGAAGATGGAACAGCTTTGTAATAGAACAGTTACCGACACAGAGAACAGCCGATTAGTGGGGGTGCCGGGTGTCAGACCCCGAATAATCAGACATGGTCATCAATGAAAAAGTGGTGGACAACCTCTTTAAGGCTACTTTCACACATCAAGTTTTCACCATCAGGCTTAATCCAGCGAATTTTGAAAAAAACGGATCCAGGAAAAGTTGCCGCCGGAACCGTTTTTTTCTCATAGACTTGTATTAGCATCGGATTGTGACGGATAGCCTCACGTTTCATCCGTTTTTTGATGGTCGAAAATTTGTTTTCCAGCGGCCGTAGAAAACGGACATAGTAACATTTTTTTGGTCCGTCGAAAAAAAACGGACAGCGGCAGCATCCGGAGTTTGCTATATTGAAAACCTATGGCGCTGGATCCGTGAAATGATCAATCCGGCAACGGATTCCGTTTTTTTTCAGTTGAGCATGCCTCTTTCTCTCCTCCCTGGAACAGCTAGTGCCCGGATATCAGCTAGTCGGATCCGGCAAAAAAACTGATCCGTCGTATCAGTTTTTAACAATTTGCAACGGATCCATTTTTTTCGAAAGTCGCCGGATTCAGCCTGACGGCGAAAACCTGATGTGTGAAAGTAGACTTAGATTAGCTCTTTTCCCCCTGTTAAACCCCTTTGAATCGTGTGATATTTATGTCCACTGGACACAGAGGTGCATCCAACCTTTCTCTTGTAACAAGCCATGCGGCTTTTTCAGAAGTACATTGCCTGAACAGATGTTTGACCTATGGTCTTGCACAGATGACCACATAAAGCTGCAATAACATTTTCTGGGAGCCATACGGTCTTTCCTTTGGGCTCTTATTTTAAAGAGATACAAACTTATTTTTCATGATTGCAAAGATAAAAAACAAAAAAGTCTACTCAAAATGCTTATAGTAGGTGCAATATTTGGGGACACTAGCATCTTGTATCTGTTTCACTCTGTATCTAGAGGTGTCCTAGTATGGAGAGCTGCCCTGTACTATCATTTGTCAAAGTTGGTTATGATAGGAGTTTTGCAAGATGCTGAGAACATGTAAAACAAAATAAAAAAAATTACAAAAAAATAACAATAATATAAATATTAAAACATCTATTTTTTTTCTTATTTCAAAATATAGTGGCACTGTGGTAAAAGCTAAGGATAAGTTTCGCCACCCCGACTGCTTTGTCTGCGCAGACTGCAATCTGAACCTGAAGCAGAAAGGATACTTCTTTGTGGAGGGTCAGCTGTATTGTGAAGCCCATGCAAGAGCACGCATGAGACCACCAGAAGGATATGACGCGGTCACAGTCTACCCAAAAGCCTAACTAGAGCCAACTTCAACCACAACTTATTTCAAGAAGCCCAGACAGCTTTAATGATGCGTATTGTAGGTTTTCAAGTGGTGTGAAGCCAAAGGTTTATCAACTACGCGAAAAATGAAAACCGCACCTAGGACGTCAGCAATGAATAGGATTTTCTATAGCGTAATACTTTGCCAAACGACATGAAAAAAGGCTTTTGTATAAAAAAAAAAAATGTATATGTATTTGGATAGCATATAGCTTAGAGAAATAATTTCACGAACACAAACGCACCGCACTTTCACCTTTACAAGAACGAGACATATTGCACTCGCACTACGTGCTTTTCACAATAACGGCCCTCTTTCTGAAGCCTACAATATATACTAGTTCATAAAAATCCTACAGGTGACAGATACGGCATGAATATAACTTTGGGGTCTGGTGCTTGGCTTTGTGCGATGGGAAGCAGCCCAAACAATACAGAAGACAGAGTTCTATCAATGTGTGATAAACCGGCGGAGATACTAAACAGCGGAGAGGGACATCACACAGACATATGAAGGTCTATAGAAAGGCGGTTTACCTTTACTACTTTCACAGAACCCTCACAACAGTCCATACTAATCGTATATCCCACAAGTGCTGCACACGCAGGACTAGAGAACATGATCACAATGTCCGTATTTGGATATGATCAAACCGTGGAGTTTTTTTTATCTTTGCGTTTCAGCTATTTTTTGACCAAAGACATTTGGACTAGAGAATGAGAATGTACAACATTCGTTTTACAAGGATTCTCTAACAATCAAAAATGCTTAGGTTATTGTCACTGGCAATGGGCTAGAAAATGCACACGTACATTTTCATTTAAAAAAAAAACCCAAAGATGCTAGAACGCCCTCCCTTCATATTTTCCTCACTTTTAAATTAAATTTAAAACTGAGACATATACAGTGTAAAGAAATGTTCTGTGTCTGAGGAGCTGGGCCATGCCCCCTTCCCTCCTTGCCTTCCTGTGTCTGGCAGTAAGACAACTGGCTGGAGCAGAAACCTCGCTGTCCAGTCTGTAGTAGTACAGAACATTACTAAAACCCCCTTCAAGGGATTGTCCAGGATCGGAGGGCATGTATGAGTTATATATATACCCCCGGGCAACGGCTGTGGCCTCGCTCCATACACCTGTATTCGGCCATGCCCACTGGACGGCGTGCAGCCTTGCACAATACAAGTGTTTGGAGCAAGGCCACGACCACTGGCCAGGAGTATGTATAACTCATGATCCCGGGTATAAAACCGGCGAATCCCTGCAGTGCACACTGCGTATGCTGGAGGGATTCATAAGTCTGGAGTCACTCGATTTGGACAGGACAAGACAACCCCTTTAAGTTTTAATTGAATGCTTGCAAAAAAGTCAATACTAATACCGCAAAATTATGTACAAATTACAAAATACACGGGACAACCACTATCAGGCCATTACCAGTTGAAAATGAAACAGATCTGCAGACGATCCCAGTGTTACTTGCAGACCTGTATCAGGATCATGTAGAAATGGCTGCATACTAACTAACAGTGAGGGCGACTGTACTTATTGTTTACTTTTATTATTCAATTCTAGGTTTATTGTTCCTTTACACGTAGTCAATGGGACAACAGATACGACTTATCAAAAAGACGGATTTCTCAATGTAGGGAAAACTGATACTGTTTAATATGGAAATTGTCATTTGTTGGACGGAAGAGGACACATTGGTGTGAATATACATTTATTTCAATTGTTATAACATAAAATACAGTAGTTTCACATCTACAAATGTTACAGCTGGAAAAACCTCACAACCTACATTTTTCACTACAACTTTACGTCATTATTTGCATCTTTACATAAGTCTCAGCGTGTGCAGAAGGGAGCAGTGAAAAGCGGATTCCCATCGTGTTCTTTTATGGCAGATTCACAGGAGTCGTCATAAATGTATAGTGGAAGTGTATCCCCCCCAGGGAAGCGGGCATCCGCCTAGAGGACGCCTCCCCCACCACATATGGTTTTCAGTGGGGAGGAGGTTGAAATTCTCATACAAATGAATGGGAATTCTAACCAGGGCTACACTGACAGCACCGCGAATCAGAGACCCATTCTCTAGATCAGTGATCCCCAACTCCAGTCCTCAAGAGCCACCAACAGGTCATGTTTTCAGGATTTCCTTAGTATTGCTCAGGTGAGAATTCCATCATCTAGACAGGCAACAATTCCATCACCTGGGCCATACTAAGGAAATCCTGAAAACATGACCTGTTGGTGGCTCTTGAGGACTGGAGTTGGGGATCACTGCTCTAGATAGACACAGGTCGCATTGGTGGGATCCACATCTACTATAGGGTCTTTATGGCTTTTCCAGCAGTAAATATGCCATAAACGAAAAAAAATGGAAATACCTCTAATGTATTTTATTATGTTTAGATTTTTTGTTTAACTAATAAGGAGAAATCATAAGTAAACATTATCCTGTTACTACACTGTTTTTTTGATGTGATGCCATTTGAAAAAAAAAAAGTGTGACTTTTTGGTACATAATGCAAATGAGCATTAAATAAATCTCCACAAAAATACAGATGGCGTATTGTTGTTTAAAAAAAATGCAAAAAAAAATTATTATTTTGTATATATATATATATATATATATATATATATATATATATATATATATATATATATATATATATATATATATATATATATCGCAAAAGGCGATAGAGGAAAATTATCATCGTTACAAAATTTAGTACAAGAGGTATTTTCCAACTGTTTTAGTTCCCCTGTGCTTCTCCCATGCTGCAGAGTAGTGATGAGCGAGTATACTAGTTACTCAAGTTTTCCAGAGCACGCACAGGTGACCTCCGAGTATTTGTTAGTGTTCGGAGATTTAGTTTTCATCCCGGCAGATGAATGATTTACAGCTATTAGCCAGGCTGAGTACATGTGGGGGTTCTCTAGCAACCAGGCAACCCCCACATGTACTCAGCCTGGCAACTAGCTGTAAATCATTCAGCTGACAGAATGAAAACCCGAGCAACGAGTATACTCGCTCATCACTACTGCAGAGGCAAAGCTGCCCCTGTTACCAGACTGGGAGAGGGCAATCTACAGGAGCGCTACTATCTTTCCCCAAAGTTTCACTTTAACAATAGGCACCGCTAAGTACATGTCAATCACGGAAACGTATAAAGAATTAGAGCCCTCACCCGATCCTTGCTGACGTGTTTCTTTATTTCACAGTTATAGTAACATCATACAGTGCGGTGTACAGGGGAGTTTAACCCCTCTGTGACCTTAGACGTACTATCCCGTCGAGGTGCCCTGGGCTTATCTGACCCTGGACGGGATAGTACGTCATAGCCGATCGGCCGCGCTCACGGGGGGAGCGCGGCCGATCGCGGCCGGGTGTCAGCTGCTTATCGCAGCTGACATCCGGCACTATGTGCCAGGAGCGGTCACGGACCGCCCCCGGCACATTAACCCCTGGCACACCGCGATCAAAGATGATCGCGATGTGCCGGCGGTGCAGGGAAGCACCGCGCAGGGAGGGGGCTCCCTGCGGGCTTCCCTGAGACCCCCGGAGCAACGCGATGTGATCGCGTTGCTGCGAGGGTCTCACCTCCCTCCCTGCTCCAGGCCCGGATCCAAGATGGCCGCGGATCCGGGTCCTGCAGGGAGGGAGGTGGCTTCACAGAGCCTGCTCAGAGCAGGCACTGTGAAGGCTGCAGCGCTGCATGTCAGATCAGTGATCTGACAGAGTGCTGTGCAAACTGTCAGATCACTGATCTGTGATGTCCCCCCCGGGACAAAGTAAAAAAGTAAAAAAAAAAATTTCCAAATGTGTAAAAAAAATAAAAAAAAATATTCCAAAATAATGAAAAAAAAAAAAAAATATTATTCCCATATATACATTTCTTCATCTAAATAAAAAAAAAAAACCAATAAAAGTACACATATTTAGTATCGCCGCGTCCGTAACGACCCGACCTATAAAACTGTCCCACTAGTTAACCCCTTCAGTAAACACCGTAAGGAAAAAAAAAAAAAAAACGAGGCAAAAAACAACGCTTTATTATCATACCGCCGAACAAAAAGTGGAATAACACGCGATCAAAAGGACAGATATAAATAACCATGGTACCGCTGAAAGCGTCATATTGTCCCGCAAAAAAAAGAGCCACCATACAGCATCATTAGCAAAAAAATAAAAAAGTTATAGTCCTGAGAATAAAGCGATGCAAAAATAATTATTTTTTCTGTAAAATAGTTTTTATCGTATAAAAGCGCCAAACCATAAAAAAATGATATAAATGAGGTATCGCTGTAATCGTACTGACCCGAAGAATAAAACTGATTTATCAATTTTACCAAACGCGGAACGGTATAAACGCCTCCCCCAATAGAAATTCATGAATAGCTGGCTTTTGGTCATTCTTCCTCACAAAAATCGGAATAAAATGCGATCAAAAAATGTCACGTGCCCAAAAATGTTTTCAATAAAAACGTCAACTCGTCCCGCAAAAAACAAGACCTCACATGACTCTGTGGACCAAAATATGGAAAAATTATAGCTCTCAAAATGTGGTATTGCAAAAAATATTTTTTGCAATAAAAAGGGTCTTTCAGTGTGTGACGGCTGCCAATCATAAAAATCCGCTAAAAAACTCGCTATAAAAGTAAATCAAACCCCCCTTCATCACCCCCTTAGTTAGGGAAAAATAAAAAAAAATGTACTTATTTCCATTTTCCCATTAGGGCTAGGGTTAGGGCTAGGGTTAGGGCTAGGGTTAGGGCTAGGGCTAGGGTTAGGGCTAGGGTTAGGGTTGGGGCTACAGTTAGGGTTGGGGCTAAAGTTAGGGTTAGGGTTTAGATTACATTTACAGTTGGGAATAGGGTTGGGATTAGGGTTAGGGGTGTGTCAGGGTTAGAGGTGTGGTTAGGGTTACCGTTGGAATTAGGGTTAGGGGTGTGTTTAGATTAGGGTTTCAGTTATAATTGGGGGGTTTCCACTGTTTCGGCACATCAGGGGGTCTCCAAACACGACATGGCGTCCGATCTCAATTCCAGCCAATTCTGCGTTGAAAAAGTAAAACAGTGCTCCTTCCCTTCCGAGCTCTCCTGTGTGACCAAACAGGGGTTTACCCCAACATATGGGGTATCAGCGTACTCAGGACAAATTGGACAACAACTTTTGTGGACCAATTTCTCCTGTTACCCTTGGGAAAATACAAAACTGGGGGCTAAAAAATAATTTTTGTGGGAAAACAAAAAGATTTTTTATTTTCACGGCTCTGCGTTATAAACTGTAGTGAAACACTTGGGGGTTCAAAGTTCTCACAACACATCTAGATAAGTTCATTGAGGGGTCTAGTTTCCAATATGGGGTCACTTGTGGGGGGTTTCTACTGTTTCGGTACATTAGGGGCTCTGCAAATGCAATGTGACGCCTGCAGACCAATCCATCTAAGTCTGCATTCCAAATGATGCTCCTTCCCTTCCGAGCCCTCCCATGCGCCCAAACGGTGGTTCCCCCCCACATATGGGGTATCAGCGTACTCAGGACAAATTGGACAACAACATTTAGGGTCCAATTTCTCCTGCTAACCTTGGAAAAATACAAAACTGGGGGCTAAAATATAATTTTTGTGGAAAAAAAAATATTTTTTATTTGCATGGCTCTGCGTTATAAACTGTAGTGAAATACTTGGGGGTTCAAAGCTCTCACAACACATCAAGATGAGTTCCTTAGGGGGTCTACTTTCCAAAATGGTGTCACTTGTGGGGGGTTTCTACTGTTTAGGTACATTAGGGGCTCTGCAAACGCAATGTGACGCCTGCAGACCATTCCATCTAAGTCTGCATTCCAAATGGCGCTCCTTCCCTTCCGAGCCCTCCCATGCGCCCAAACGATGGTTCCCCCCCCACATATGGGGTATCAGCGTACTCAGGACAAATTGGACAACAACTTTTGGGGTCCAATTTCTCCTGTTACCCTAGGGAAAATACAAAACTGGGGGCTAAAAAATAATTTTTGTGGGAAAAAAATTGTTTTATTTTTATGGCTCTGCATTATAAACTTCTGTGAAGCCCTTGGTGGGTCAAAGTGCTCACCACACATCCAGATAAGTTCCTTAGGGGGTCTACTTTCCAAAATGGTGTCACTTGTGGGGGGTTTCAATGTTTAGGCACATCAGTGGCTCTCCAAACGCAACATGGCGTCCCATCTCAATTCCTGTCAATTTTGCATTGAAAAGTCAAACGGCGCTCCTTCCCTTCCGAGCTCTCCCATGCGCCCAAACAGTGGTTTACTGCCACATATGGGGTATCAGCGTACTCTGGACAAATTGGACAACAACTTTTGAGGTCCAATTTCTTCTCTTACCCTTGGAAAAATAAAAAATTGGGGGCAAAAATATAATTTTTGTGAAAAAATATGATTTTTTATTTTTACGGTTCTGCATTATAAACTTCTGTGAAGCACTTGGTGGGTCAAAGTGCTCACCACACATCCAGATAAGTTCCTTAGGGGGTCTACTTTCCAAAATGGTGTCACTTGTGGGGGGTTTCAATGTTTAGGCACATCAGTGGCTCTCCAAACGCAACATGGCGTCCCATCTCAATTCCTGTCAATTTTGCATTGAAAAGTCAAATAGCGCTCCTTCCCTTCCGAGCTCTCCCATGCGCCCAAACAGTGGTTTACTGCCACATATGGGGTATCAGCGTACTCAGGACAAATTGGACAACAACTTTTTGGGTCCAATTTCTCCTGTTACCCTTGGTAAAATAAAACAAATTGGAGCTGAAGTAAATTTTTTGTGTAAAAAAGTTAAATGTTCATTTTTATTTAAACATTCCAAAAATTCCTATTAAACACCTGAAGGGTTAATAAACTTCTTGAATGTGGTTTTGAGCACCTTGAGGGGTGCAGTTTTTAGAATGGTGTCACACTTGGGCATTTTCTATCATATAGACCCCTCAAAATGACTTCAAATGAGACGTGGTCCCTAAAAAAAAATGGTGTTGTAAAAATGAGAAATTGCTGGTCAACTTTTAACCCTTATAACTCCCTAACAAAAAAAAAATTGGTTCCAAAATTATGCTGATGTAAAGGAGACATGAGGGAAATGTTACTTATTAAGTATTTTGTGTGACATATCTCTGTGATTTAATTGCATAAAAATTCAAAGTTTGAAAATTGCGAAATTTTCAAAATTTTCGCCAAATTTCCGTTTTTTTCACAAATAAACGCAGGTACTATCATAGAAATTTTACCACTATCATGAAGTACAATATGTCACGAGAAAACAATGTCAGAATCACCAGGATCCGTTGAAGCGTTTCGGAGTTATAACCTCATAAAGGGACAGTGGTCAGAATTGTAAAAATTGGCCTGGTCATTGACGTGCAAACCACCCTTGGGGGTAAAGGGGTTAACAGGTGAAACCCTAGCGGACAGGCTGTAACTGATTCATATACACTATGTAGTTGCCCCACCCTGAAGAGATCCGGAAGGAGGTATATGAGGTGTTGGTCTCTAAGACATTGCAAACGCTATGGCAATCGGTGCCTGGATCTTGTCTGAGTACAGGTCATTTTGCAATATGATCAGAAAAGCAGAGAAGGCCTTGGTCTGAATTGGCGCCATTAGCAAAACAGAATCACCATGAGCAAAATGGTGGAAGAGCAACCTAGTCTCCTGTTACTGAGACTTGGCAGAAAAGAACAAGGTCAGTATCTCTCCTACCAATTAGTATCACTAAGATGAGTCTTATCCAACGCATTGTGTTACCAGCAATACACTCACCTCAGCATCATTAGGACTCTGTTCTAAACTTTTGACAATAAGAAATGAAAACAAAACGAAAAACAATATATTCTGAGGTTTGTCCTGATGAAGAAGGGTATACATCAAAATACGTTGACTAATAAATCGCTATTAAACTCTTCGATCCTGGCATCCATTTCTGAATACCTTTGATGCAAGAAACTAGAATTGCCGGCAACGCAGATTCCACCCTCCAACTCCTCCTACCCATCTAATAGCACATTTAGTATGTCACCCATAGGGCCCCACCGGAAAAAGGGGTTCCAGCTCTCTGGGGGTAGTGTACACATAATGTATTAAAAGAAAATGGGATTCTGCAGGTCCGGAATATGATATGAGGCAAGAGGGGACTGATGTGGCATAATGGATATATTCTGAGAGAACAATATAAACACAGCATTAAAGGGAACCTGCCAGATGATTCACAATCACAGACGGTAGGAGTCACACACACAGACATACGGCGGAGGTCACACAGACGGCGGGACACACACACACCAACGGTAGGAGTCACACACAGACAGCGGGGGTCACACAGACGGGAGGAGTCACACACACCGACGGCGGGAGTCACAGACAGCGGGGGTCACACAGACGGCAGGAGTCACACACACCGACGGCGGGAGTCACACACAGACAGCGGGGGTCACACACACAGATGGCAGGAGTCACAAATGGACAGTAGGGGTCACACACACACAGATGGGGGGAGTCACACACACCAACGGCGGGAGTCACACACGGACAGCAGAGGTCACACACACAGACGGCGGGAGTCACACAGACAGCAGGAGTCACACACGGACAGCGGGGATTACACACACCAATGGCAGGAGTCACACACACAGACGGCGGGAGTCAAACACACAGACGGCAAGAGTCACACATGGACAGCGGGAGTCACACAGACGGCAGGAGTCACACACGGACAGCGGGGTCACACACACAGACAGCAGGAGTCACACATACAGACGGCGGGGGACACACACACACCAACGGTAGGAGTCACACACGGACAGCGGGGGTCACACAGACGGCAGGAGTCACACACACAGACGGCAAGACACACACACAGACGGCAAGAGTCACACACACAGACGGCAAGAGTCACACACACAGACGGCAAGAGTCACACACACAGACGGCAAGAGTCACACACGGAAAGCGGGGGTCACACACAGGCGGTGGGAGTCACACACAGAAGGGGGGAGTCACACACAGACGGCGGGAGTCACACACGGACAGCGGGAGTCAGACATACAGACGGCGGGGGTCACACACCAACGGTAGGAGTCACACACGGACAGCGGGGGGTCACACAGACGGCAGGAGTCACACACAGACGGCGTGAGTCACACACACAGATGGCGGGAGTCACAAATGGACAGCAGGGGTCACACACACAGATGGGGGGAGTCACACACACCAACGGCGGGAGTCACACACGGACAGCAGAGGTTACACACACAGACGGCGGGAGTCACACAGACAGCAAGAGTCACACACGGACAGCGGGGATTACACACACCAACGGCAGGAGTCACACACGCAGAAGGCGGGAGTCACACACACACAGAAGGCGGGAGTCACACACAGAGGGAGGCACACACACACAGAAGGCGGGAGTCACAGACAGCAGGAGTCACACACGGACAGCGGGGGTCACACACACAGACGGCAGGAGTCACACACAGACGGCGGGAGTCACACAGACGGCAGGAGTCACACACGGACAGCGGGGGTCACACACAGACGGCGGGAGTCACATACGAACAGCAGGAGTCACACACACAGACGGCGGGGGACACACACACCAACGGTAGGAGTCACACACGAACAGCGGGGGTCACACAGATGGCAGGAGTCACACACGGATAGCAGAGGTCACACATACAGACGGTGGGAGTCACACACGGACAGCGGGGATTACACACACCAACGGCAGGAGTCACACACAGAAGGCGGGAGTCACACACAGATGGCAGGAGTCACACACACAGAAGGCGGGAGTCACACACACAGAAGGCGGGAGTCACACACACAGACGGCAAGAGTCACACACACAGACGGCGGGAGTCACACACACAAAAGGCGGGAGTCACAGACGGCAGGAGTCACACACGGACAGCGGGGGTCACACACACAGACAGCAGGAGTCACACACGGACAGCGGGGGTCACACACACAGATGGGGAGAGTCACATACGAACAGCAGGAGTCACACACACAGAAGGCGGGAGTCACAGACGGACAGCGGGGGTCACAGACGGACAACGGGGGTCACAGACGGACAGCGGGGGTCACAGACGGACAGCGGGGGTCACAGACGGACAGCGGGGGTCACACACGGACAGCGGGGGTCACACACACAGACGGCGGGAGTCACACACGGACAGCGGAAGTCACACACACAGATGGCAGGAGTCACACACGGACAGCGGAAGTCACACACACAGATGGCAGGAGTCACACACGGAAAGCGGGGGTCACAGACAGCAGGAGTCACACACGGACAGCGGGGGTCACACAGACAGCAGGAGTCACACATGGACAGCGGGGGTCACACACACAGATGGCAGGAGTCACACAGACGGCAGGAGTCACACGCGGACAGCGGGGGTCATACACACAGACAGGAGTCACACACGGACAGCGGGAGTCACACACACAGATGGCAGGAGTCACACGCGGACAGCGGGGGTCACACACACAGACAGGAGTCACACACGGACAGAGGGGGTCACACACCGACTGTAGGAGTCACACACACCGACGGAATGGAGTCACACACACCGACAGCGGGAGTGTGCAGGTGACTCCAAAAAGGACAGAACACATCTGCCTACTGCGCCAGTGTGAAGGAGCCATAGAAATGGACATCTGGGGTGGGGTATACACTGTAATACAAGACCAGCGCATGTACACAGAGACATAGCCACACTCTGTACACAGTGCTGCCCCCTGCAGGAACACTCTGTATACGGCGCTGCCCCCCTGCAGGAACACTCTGTATACGGCGCTGCCCCCCTGCAGGAACACTCTGTATACGGCGCTGCCCCCCTGCAGGAACACTCTGTATACGGCGCTGCCCCCCTGCAGGAACACTCTGTATACGGCGCTGCCCCCCTGCAGGAACACTCTGTATACGGCGCTGCCCCCCTGCAGGAACACTCTGTATACGGCGCTGCCCCCCTGCAGGAACACTCTGTATACGGCGCTGCCCCCTGCTTGTCACTGCAGGAACACTCTGTATACAGTGCTGCCCCTTGCTGGTCACTGCAGGAACACTCTGTATACGGTGCTGCCCCTTGCTGGTCACTGCAGGAACACTCTGCATACGGCGCTGCCCCCCTGCAGGAACACTCTGTATACGGCGCTGCCCCCTGCTGGTCACTGCAGGAATACTCTGTATACAGTGCTGCCCCTTGCTGGTCACTGCAGGAACACTCTGCATACGGTGCTGCCCCCTGCAGGAACACTCTATACGGTGCTGCCCCCTGCAGGAACACTCTGTATACGGCACTGTCCCCCTGCAGGAACACTCTGTATACGGTGCTGCCCCCTGCAGGAACACTCTGTATACGGCACTGTCCCCCTGCAGGAACACTCTGTATACGGCGCTGCCCCCCTGCAGGAACACTCTGTATACGGCGCTGCCCCCCTGCAGGAACACTCTGTATACGGCGCTGCCCCCTGCTGGTCACTGCAGGAACACTCTGTATACAGTGCTGCCCCTTGCTGGTCACTGCAGGAACACTCTGCATACGGTGCTGCCCCCTGCAGGAACACTCTGTATACGGTGCTGCCCCCTGCAGGAACACTCTGTATACGGCACTGTCCCCCTGCAGGAACACTCTGTATACGGCGCTGCCCCCCTGCAGGAACACTCTGTATACGGTGCTGCCCCCTGCAGGAACACTCTGTATACGGTGCTGCCCCCTGCAGGAACACTCTGTATACGGCACTGTCCCCCTGCAGGAACACTCTGTATACGGCACTGTCCCCCTGCAGGAACACTCTGTATACGGCGCTGCCCCCCTGCAGGAACACTCTGTATACGGTGCTGCCCCCTGCAGGAACACTCTGTATACGGTGCTGCCCCCTGCAGGAACACTCTGTATACGGCACTGTCCCCCTGCAGGAACACTCTGTATACGGTGCTGCCCCCTGCAGGAACACTCTGTATACGGCACTGTCCCCCTGCAGGAACACTCTGTATACGGCGCTGACCCCCTGAAGGAACACTCTGTATACGGTGCTGCCCCCTGCTGGTCACTGCAGGAACACTCTGTATACGGTGCTGCCCCCTGCTGGTCACTGCAGGAACACTCTGTATACGGTGCTGCCCCCTGCTGGTCACTGCAGGAACACTCTGTATACGGTGCTGCCCCCTGCAGGAACACTCTGTATACGGTGCTGCCCCCTGCTGGTCACTGCAGGAACACTCTGTATACGGTGCTGCCCCCTGCTGGTCACTGCAGGAACACTCTGTATACGGTGCTGCCCCCTGCTGGTCACTGCAGGAACACTCTGTATACGGTGCTGCCCCCTGCAGGTCACTGCAGGAACACTGTGCAGCAGAGTTCCTACATAGTGGTAGTTATAGTTACACAGGTAACAGCAGAGCCTGACAATATCGGCAGAATACGGAGCTGCAGGGTCACAGTCATATTAAGTGGTAGAATAAGCCACACACATTAACCTACAATATTCCCGCCATGTTGTCACAAATCCCCTACACGGCAAACAGCAGTAAAGTCAGCCATTACTGACACCGGGCGCAGTACCGGGCACAATAAGCCTCATGCATCATCTCCATTCTAAGGTCACCGCACAGCCGTCATTGCCTCACGTGTGGCCGCACAGGGACCGGCAGCGGCAGCGGCAGCGGCAGCTCCATGAGTACCGCACATGCGCACACCTCACCATACGCAGCGGTTGAGCGGAAGGTGACAGAGCGCGGAGCCGTTAGTTGAGCTCAGGCCGGACATGGCGGAGCCGCCTGATGTCGCAGGTATCAGCGTGTGAAGGCGTCGCATGGTCACAGAGGGGCACAGCTGTTATCTGCTCACCCTCAACCAGAGCCGTCCATGTCTGTGTGTGAGTGCGGCGGGCGCGGCAATGACGTAATCTGCACTACATTCTTAGTCTGCCGTCACACTATCAGTATTTGGTCAGTATTTTACCTCAGTATTTGTAAGCCAAAACCAGGAGTGGAACAAATAGAGGAAAAGTATAATAGAACCATATGCACCACTTCTGCATTTATCACCCACTCCTGGTTTTGGCTTACAAATACTGAGGTAAAATACTGACCAAATACTGAACGTGTGACGGAAGCCTTAAAGGGATTTTCCACTTTCCCAAACAATAGAAGCCCTGTAAAATGACTCACCCCCCCCAGCTCCAGTCTCCACGTCCGCTGCTCCACTCTCTATGTTTTGGCTGCAGTGTTGGATTCATGTCACCAGCACACATCACTGCTGCAGACAATCACTGAGTTCAGCAGCTTGCGCTATTTACATGAGCCGAGGCGTAGAATTCAGTGATTGGGTGCAGCGGTGATGTGGGAAAGGGAGGAACTGAGGAGAGTGAACGCCACATTATTTTTACATGAGTGCTATTGCTTGAGGACCCCTCTTTTTAAAAGTGGAAAATCCATTTAACCCCTTCCCGACCTATGACGCCTATGTGGCGTCATGGAAAGATCGCGTCCCTGCAGATCGGGTGAAAGGGTTAAAGGTACCGTCACATTTAGCGACGCTGCAGCGATCTAGACAACAATGCCGATCGCTGCAGCGTCGCTGTGTGGTCGCTGGAGAGCTGTCACACAGACAGCTCTCCAGTGACCAACTATGCGAAGTCACCTGGTAACCAGGGTCAACATTGGGTTACTAAGCGCAGGGCAGGGAAGCAGTACGCCGGGGGACGCGACAGACACCGGAATGTAAGTATGTACTGTTTGGTTTTTTTTACATTTACACTGGTAACCAGGGTAAATATCGGGTTACTAAGCACGGCCCTGCGCTTAGTAACCCGATGTTTACCCTGGTTACCAGTGAAGACATCGCTGAATCGGCGTCACACACGCCGATTCAGCGATGTCTGCGGGAGATCCAGCAACTAAATAAAGTTCTGGCCTTTCTGCTCCGACCAACGATGTCACAGCAGGATCCAGATCGCTGCTGCGTGTCAAACACAACGATATCGCTATCCAGGAAGCTGCAACGTCACGGATCGCTAGCGATATCGTTGTTAAGTTGTTCAGTGTGAAGGTACCTTAACTCCAATTTCACCCGATCTGCAGGGACTACGAGGGATCCGTGGCTACGATCGCTCTGATTTGCCAATCAGCGATTTGTAATATTTCACCTAAAAAACTGGTGAAATATTACAATCCAGCCATGGCCGATGCTGCAATATCATCGGCCATGGCTGGAAACACTGGTGTACCCCCCCCACCGCCACGGATCGCCTCCCCGGTCCTCCGTCCGGTACTCCGCTCCCCTCCGCCGTCCTGTCCGCTCTCCCATCCTCCTGCCCGCTCCCCCCGTGCTCCGATGCCACCCACCCGTCCTCCGATCCCACCCCCGTCCTCCGATCCCCCCCGTCCTCCGATCCCCACCCCGTCCTCCGATCCCCCCCCCTTATACTTACCGGGCCTCCCGGTGTCCGCCAGTCTTCTCCCTGAGCGCCGCCATCTTCCAAAATGGCGGGCGCATGCGCAGTGTGCCCGCCGAATCTGCCGGCCGGCAGATTCGTTCCAGGTATATTTTGATCACTGTGATATAACCTATCACTGTGATCAAAATAAAAAAAATGGTAAATGACCCCCCCCACCCCCCTTTATCATCCCCATAGGTAGGGACAATAATAAAATAAAGAAAATATTTTTTTTTCTTTTTCCACTAGGGTTAGGGTTAGAACTAGGGTTAGGGCTAGGGTTAGGTTTAGGGTATTTGCATACGGTGCGGATTGGCCGCTGCAAATTTGTAGCAGTTTTCCATCAGGTTTACAGTACCATGTAAACCTATGGAAAACCAAATCCGCTGTGCCCATGGTGCGGAAAATACCGCGCGGAAACGCTGCGTTGTATTTTCCGCAGCATGTCAATTTTGTGCGGCTTCCGCAGCGTTTTACACCTGTTCCTCAATAGGAATCCGCACAAAAAACACCTGCGGATTTTTCAAAAATTGTGCGGAAAAATCTCACACGAATCCGCAACGTGGGCACATAGCCTTAGGGTTATGGTTGGAATTAGAATTAGAATTGGAATTAAGGCTAGGGTTGCAAATAGGGTTAAGATTAGGCTTGGGGTTAGGGGTGTGTTGGGGTTAAAGTTGTGGTTAGGTTTGGGATTAGGGCTAGGGTTGGGATTAGGGTTACGGGTGTGTTGGGGTTAGGTTTGTGGTTAGGGGTGTGTTGGGGTTAGGGTTGTGATTAGGGTTATGGCTACAGTTGGGATAAGGGTTAGGGGTGTGTTGGGGTTAGTGTTGGAGGTAGAATTGAGGGGTTTCCACTGTTTAGGCACATCAGGGGTCTCCAAATGCAACATGGCGCCACCATTGATTCCAGCCAATCCCTCCCTTCCGAGCCCCGACGTGCGCCCAAACAGTGGTTTACCCCCACTTATGGGGTACCAGCGTACTCAGGACAAACTGGGCAACAACTATTGGGGTCCAATTTCTCCTGTTACCCTTGCGAAAATAAAAAAATGCTTGCTAAAACATAATTTTTGAGGAAAGAAAAATTATTTTTTATTTTCACGGCTCTGCGTTATAAACTTCTGTGAAGCACTTGGGGGTTGAAAGTGCTCACCACACATCTAAGTAAGTTCCATGGGGGGTCTATTTTCCAATATGGGGTCACTTGTGAGGGGTTTCTACTGTTTAGGCACATCAGGGGCTCTGCAAATGCAACGTGACGCCCGCAGACCATTCCATCAAAGTCTGCATTTCAAAAGTCACTACCGTATATACTCGAGTATAAGTGCCCCTCTCGGCTTATACTCGCGGCAGGGTCGGCGGGTGAGGGGGAGAGGGCGCTGAGGCATACTCACCTAGTCCCGGCGATCCTGGCGCTCCCCCTGCCCGTCACACGGTCTTCGGTGCTGCAGTTCTTCTCCTCTTCAGCGGTCACGTGGGACCGCTCATTAGAGAAATGTATACGCGGCTCCACCTCCCATAGGGGTGGAGCCGCATATTCATTTCTCTAATCAGCGGTGCCGGTGACCGCTGATAGAGGAAGAGGCTGCGGCACCGAAGACCGTGTGACGGGCAGAGGGAGCGGAACGCCGGGAGCAGGTAAGTATGTAGTATTCACCTGTCCGCGTTCCACACGCCGGGCGCCGCTCTGTCTTCCCGGCGTCTCTCCGCTCTGACTGTGCAGGTCAGAGGGCACGATGACGCATATAGTGTGCGCGGCGCCCTCTGCCTGATCAGTCAGAGCGGAGAGACGCCGGGACCGGACGCTGGGAGCTGAAAGCAGCAAGGTGAGTATGGCGTTTTTTTTTTTATTGCAGCAGCAGCAATGGCAGAGCTTTCTATGGCATAGCTATGGGGCAATAATGAACGGTGCAGAGCACTATATGGCAGAGCTATGGGGCAATACTGAACGGCGCAGAGCACTATATGGCAGCTATGGGGCAATAATGAATGGTGCAGAGCACTATATGGCAGCTATGGGGCAATACTGAACGGTGCAGAGCACTATATGGCAGCTATGGGGCAATACTGAACGGCGCAGAGCACTATGGCAGCAATGGGGCAATAATGAACGGCGCAGAGCACTATATGGCAGCTATGGGGCAATAATGAACGGTGCAGAGCACTATATGGCACAGCTATGGGGCAATAATGAACGGTGCAGAGCACTATATGGCAGCTATGGGGCAATAATGAACGGTGCAGAGCACTATATGGCACAGCTATGGGGCAATAATGAACGGTGCAGAGCACTATATGGCACAGCTATGGGGCAATAATGAACGGTGCAGAGCACTATATGGCACAGCTATGGGGCAACAATGAACAGTGCAGAGCACTATATGGCACAGCTATGGGGCAATAATGAACGGTGCAGAGCACTATATGGCACAGCTATGGGGCAATAATGAACGGCGCAGAGCACTATATGGCACAGCTATGGGGCCATAATGAACGGCGCAGAGCACTATATGGCACATGTATGGGGCAATAATGAACGGTGCAGAGTACTATATGGCACAGCTATGGGGCAATAATGAACGGTGCAGAGCACTATATGGCACATCTATGGGGCAATAATGAACGGTGCAGAGCACTATATGGCACAGCTATGGGGCAATAATGAACAGTATGGAGCATTATATGTGGCACAGCTTTATATGGAGCATCGTATGGGGCAATAACGAACGGTATGGAGCATCTATTTTTATTTTTGAAATTCACCGGTAGCTGCTGCATTTTCTACCCTAGGCTTATACTCGAGTCAATAAGTTTTCCCAGTTTTTTGTGGCAAAATTAGGGTGGTTGGCTTATACTCGGGTCGGCTTATACTCGAGTATATACGGTACTTCCCTTCCGAGCCCCGACATGTGGCCAAACAGTGGTTTACCCCCACATATGGGGTATCGGTGTACTCAGGACAAACTGGGCAACAACTATTGGGGTCTAATTTCTTTTGTTACCCTTGTGAAAATAAAAAATTGCTTGCTAAAACATAATTTTTGAGGAAAGAAAAATGATTTTTTATTTTCACGGCTCTGCGTTTTAAACTTCTGTGAAGCACTTGGGGGTTGAAAGTGCTCACCACACATCTAAATAAGTTCCATGGGGGATCTATTTTCCAATATGGGGTCACTTGTGGGGGGTTTCTACTGTTTAGGCACATCAGGGGCTCTGCAAATGCAACGTGACGCCCGCAGACCATTCCATCAAAGTCTGCATTTCAAAACGTCACTACTTCCCTTCCGAGCCCTGACGTGCGCCCAAACAGTGGTTTACCCCCACATATGGGGTATCAGCGTACTCACGACAAACTGGGCAACAAATATTGGGGTCTAATTTCTCCTGTTACCCTTGTGAAAATAAAAAATTGCTTGCTAAAACATCTTTTGAAGAAAGAAAAATTATTTTTTATTTTCACGGCTCTGCGTTGTAAACTTCTGTGAAGCACTTGGGGGTTCAAAGTGCTCACCACATATCTAGATAAGTTCCTTGGGGGGTCTAGTTTCCAAAATTGGGTCACATGTGGGGGGTTTCTACTGTTTAGGCACATCAGGGGCTCTGCAAACACAATGTGACGCCCCCAGACCATTCCATCAAAGTCTGCATTTCAAAAGTCACTACTTCCCTTCTGAGCCCCGACGTGTGCCCAAACAGTGGTTCCCCCCCACATATGGGGCATCAGCATACTCAGGACAAACTGGACAACAACTTTTGGGGTCCAATTTCTCCTGTTACTCTTGTGAAAATAAAAATTTGCAGGCTAAAAAATAATTTTTGAGGAAAAAAAAATGATTTTTTATTTTCACGGCTCTGCGTTATAAACTTTTATGAAGCACTTGGGGGTTTAAAGTGGTCACCGCACATCTAGATTAGTTCCATGGGAGGTCTAGTTTCCAAAATGGGGTCACATGTGGGGGAGCTCAAATGTTTAGGCACACAGGGACTTTGCAAACACGACATGGTGTCCGCTAATGATTGGAGCTAATTTTTCATTCAAAAAGTCAAATGGCACTCCTTCCCTTCCGAGCCCTGCCGCGTGCCCAATCAGTGGTTTACCCCCACATGTGAGGTATCACTGTACTCAGGAGAAATTGCCCAATAAATTTTAGGATCCATTTTATCCTGTTGCCCATGTGGAAATGAACAAATTGAGGCTAAATGATTTTTTTTGTGAAAAAAAAGTACTTTTTCATTTTTTCGGATCAATTTGTGAAGCACCTGGGGGTTCAAATTGTTCACTATGCATCTAGATAAGTTCCTTGGGGGGTCTAGTTTCGAAAATGGGGTCACGTGGGGGAGCTCAAATGTTTAGGCACACAGGGGCTCTCCAAACGCGACATGGTGTCCGCTAAAGATTGGAGCCAATTTTTCATTGAAAAAGTCAAATGGCGCTCCTTCCCTTCAGAGCCCTGTCGTGCGCCCAGACAGTGGTTCCCCCCCCCCCACATATGAGGTATCGGCGTACTCAGGACAAATTGTATTGTTTGAGGTCCAGTTTCTCTTTTTACCCTTGGGAAAATAAAAAAATTGTTGGTAAAACATCATTTTTGTGACTGAAAAGTTAAATGTTCATTTTTTCCTTCCATGATGCTTCTGCTGCTGTGAAGTACCTGAAGGGTTAATAAACTTCTTGAATGTGGTTTTGAGTACCTTGAGGGGTGCAGTTTTTAGAATGGTGTCACTTTTGGGTATTTTCAGCCATACAGACCCCTCAAACTGACTTCAAATGTGAGGTGGTCCCTAAAAAAAATGGTTTTGTAAATTTCGTTGTAAAAATGACAAATCGCTGGTCAAATTTTAACCCTTATAACTTCCTAGCAAAAAAAAAATTTGTTTCCAAAATTGTGCTGATGTAAAGTAGACATGTGGGAAATGTTATTTATTAACTATTTTGTGTCACATAACTCTCTGGTTTAACAGAATAAAAATTCAAAATTTGAAAATTGCGAAATTATCAAAATTTTAGCCAAATTTCCATTTTTTCCACAAATAAACGCAAAAATTATTGACCTAAATTTACCACTAACATGAAGTCCAATATGTCACGAAAAAAACAATCTCAGAACCGTTAGGATCCGTTGAAGCGTTCCCGAGTTATTACCTCATAAAGGGACACTGGTCTGAATTGCAAAAAAACGGCCAGGTCATTAAGGTCAAAATAGGCTCGGTCATGAAGGGGTTAAGATGTGGCCATATTTTGTAACAAAGTACGGTATGTGGTTCATGCTCTGGTCCAGTGAGGTGGTGTGCCCACCATGAGCCTGCAATGTGCCCACAATGAGCCCACCATGTGTCTAAAATGAGCATACCATATGCCCACAATGAGCCAACCATATGCCCACCATTTGCCTAGAATGAGCCCACCATATGCCTAGAATGAGCCCGCCATGTGCCCACAATGACCATACATATGCCCACAGTGAGCCTACAATGTGCCCACAATGAGCCCACCATATGCCCACTTGATCCTGCAATGTGCCCACAATGAGCCCACCATGTGTCTACAATGAGCATACCATATTCCCACACTGAGCCAACCATATGCCCACCATATGCCTATAATGAGCCCGCCATGTGCCCACAATGACCATATGCCCACAGTGAGCCTACAATGTGCCCACAATGAGCCCATGTGCCTACTATGAGCCCACCACATGCCCACAATGAGCCCATCAGATGCCTACAATGAGCATACCATATGCCCACAATGAGCCAACCATATGCCCACCATTTGCCTACAATGAGCCCACCATATGCCTATAATGAGCCCACCATGTGCCCACAATGAGCTTTTGATGAGCTTTTTACATGGCATGTTTTTGCTGAGTTCCGTGGACAGGCTGTACAGGAATCTGCTGCCCGCTGAACTTTTATTTTACTCCGTGTAAACTGACCCGCGGTGCAAGTTTTACATTCGCAACATGTGGATCAGCTCTATGTGAAGATTTTTCCCATAGACTTGCTTTGGATGTGGAAAATCTGCAGGTACTTGTGGCGCCTCAGGGTCCTGGTTGTCACAGTAGCATTGCTTTCCTCATGGGGAGAGTGATGTTACGTTTGGAGGCAATGAAGGATATCTTTTATCAGGTAACCACCATACACACAACATGTTCACACTCCAGGCCACAAGGGGGAGCTTTTGATCCTATTTACTAAGTGACTCCCCTATATACATTGTGGTTTGGAGGGAAAGAGGGGTCAGATTGTCAAAGAGACAGAAGAGAGCAGACGGACCTAGAGGGTCAGAAGGTCTGAAGGGGCCGTGTAGTCTGAAGTACCACAGCTCCTGGAAAGAGACATACAGAAAGCCGAACATTGTTCATTGAGCATGAAGGAGAGTGAAGCACAGGAGAGTAACATTAGGGGAGACCAGCTAAGAGCAGGCTGCCTCCCTCTGAGGCGCAGATAATCGGTAGCTGGACCACCGAGGTTGTAAGGAACTCTACGACTTACAACAGAAATCGGCAGGACAGCTGAACTGCAAGTTACCTGTCCGCCTTAATACCCAGGAGGCACGGTGACACCTGTAGAGCCCGGGGCGTGCTAGAGTCCCTTTAAAAAGGCTCAAGTCACCAGTCATACGGGTTATTTCCTATCCTTTATGGGGGACAGAGAGAACAACTGTAAGGACCTTATCTGAAGCTATAGGCAGTAAAAGACTACAACACCACCGCGCTAGGGGAAGGCTTTTAACTCCATCTGGTAAGGGGGACTCTAGATTCGCTTCCAAGACGGCCGGGCCCTGTGATCTGGTACCCTGGACTGTGGCTGCCTGAAGTCTTCAGTAAACCAGGTAAAGAGACTGCAAACCTGTGTCCTCGTTCTTTACTGCACCATTCACCATCTTCCATCTACACACCGGGAGCCCTGGGGATATACTTCACCTGTGGGAAGGTATACCATCTATATGCCATAACATCACCCCAGAGGACCCCTTTTCTCATTACTTTTTCTCTTCGCCACGACAGCACCCACTTGAGAGAGGGGATCCGCCCCTAGGAACAGGAAACCCCTATGGAGAGAATAAAAGGGGCGGTCCCCCTCGCTCCCACAGTTGGTTTCCTGTTCCTACGGGAGACACCTGGAGAGAAGAGGATTCCCAGCCTGGATGCCGCTTGCGCAGTTTACCTTATAGGGACGGCAAGGGCTCCAGAGCTGGAAGCGGCGTCGGGGGTTCTATGGCAGTTTCCCCCCTCTGCCGGCAGGTACCGTGAGGCCAGGATCGGGGAGTCGCCTGGCTCACGGAGTCTTCATCCAGCATGCCTGCAGGGTCCGGATCGCTGCGGGAAGAACCTGTGTGGCAGCGTGTGGCCCAGTGATTGTCCCCCGGAAGTATTGTTACAACTTCCGGGGTGAGGCTGAAGGAGGACGACGCCTGCGCGCTGGATGTGGAGGCAGGCGCGCACAGCAGAGCCGCAACCCGGATGTAGTGATCACTTCCGGGTGCGGCAGGAAGAAGATGGCGGCCCCCAGTACAAGAGAACGCTGGCGCTGATTCCAGGCGTCCATTATGGCATCTCCTCAGGACACAGCGTTGCCTTTAGTGGAGGTCACCGCTGTCACTCCTGGAAGCCGGACAAGCAGCAGCCGCAGATCTTCCTCCAAGAGCAAGAGATCGGACCGGTCGGTTCTTCCCTCTGTGCCTCCGTCTCCTCCTCGTCAGCCGGTATTATGATGACAGCTTCAGGGGTGAGTGTTGCCTACCCTATTTTAAGCTGATTACGTTCCCCTCTTTCATCTAATTTCCTAGGCTAAAAGAACAGGGAAATCCAAACATAAGCAATGTGCCTTATGCTCTCAGCCGCTCCCGGATATCTATTTAAAAAAGCTATGCCAGTCATGCATTGAATCCACCTTACGTGAGGAGTCATCAGTAAGGTCGGAAGACATACAGTTAGGGCCAGAAATATTTGGACAGTGACACAATTTTCGCGAGTTGGGCTCTGCATGCCACCACATTGGATTTGAAATGAAACCTCTACAACAGAATTCAAGTGCAGATTGTAATGTTTAATTTGAAGGGTTGAACAAAAATATCTGATAGAAAATGTAGGAATTGTACACATTTCTTTACAAACACTCCACATTTTAGGAGGTCAAAAGTAATTGGACAAATAAACATAACCCAAACAAAATATTTTTATTTTCAATATTTTGTTGCAAATCCTTTGGAGGCAATCACTGCCTTAAGTCTGGAACCCATGGACATCACCAAACGCTGGGTTTCCTCCTTAATGCTTTGCCAGGCCTTTACAGCCGCAGCCTTCAGGTCTTGCTTGTTTGTGGGTCTTTCCGTCTTAAGTCTGGATTTGAGCAAGTGAAATGCATGCTCAATTGGGTTTAGATCTGGAGATTGACTTGGCCATTGCAGAATGTTCCACTTTTTGGCACTCATGAACTCCTGGGTAGCTTTTGGCTGTATGCTTGGGGTCATTGTCCATCTGTACTATGAAGCGCCGTCCAATCAACTTTGCAGCATTTGGCTGAATCTGGGCTGAAAGTATATCCCGGTACACTTCAGAATTCATCCGGCTACTTTTGTCTGCTCTTATGTCATCAATAAACACAAGTGACCCAGTGCCATTGAAAGCCATGCATGCCCATGCCATCACGTTGCCTCCACCATGTTTTACAGAGGATGTGGTGTGCCTTGGATCATGTGCCGTTCCCTTTCGTCTCCAAACTTTTTGCTTCCCATCATTCTGGTACAGGTTGATCTTTGTCTCATCTGTCCATAGAATACTTTTCCAGAACTGAGCTGGCTTCTTGAGGTGTTTTTCTGCAAATTTAACTCTGGCCTGTCTATTTTTGGTATTGATGAATGGTTTGCATCTAGATGTGAACCCTTTGTATTTACTGTCATGGAGTCTTCTCTTTACTGTTGACTTAGAGACAGATACACCTACTTCACTGAGAGTGTTCTGGACTTCAGTTGATGTTGTGAACGGGTTCTTCTTCACCAAATTAAGTATGCGGCGATCATCCACCACTGTTGTCATCCGTGGACGCCCAGGCCTTTTTGAGTTCCCAAGCTCACCAGTCAATTCCTTTTTTCTCAGAATGTACCCAACTGTTGATTTTGCTACTCCAAGCATGTCTGCTATCTCTCTGATGGATTTTTTCTTTTTTTTCAGCCTCAGGATGTTCTGCTTCACCTCAATTGAGAGTTCCTTTGACCGCATGTTGTCTGCTCACAGCAACAGCTTCCAAATGCAAAACCACACACCTGGAATCCACCCCTGACCTTTTAACTACTTCATTGATTACAGGTTAACGAGGGAGACGCCTTCAGAGTTAATTGCAGCCCTTAGAGTCCATTGTCTAATTACTTTTGGTCCCTTGAAAAAGAGGACGCTATGCATTACAGAGCTATGATTCCTAAACCCTTTCTCCGATTTGGATGTGGAAACTATCATATTGCAGCTGGGAGTGTGCACTTTCAGCCCATATTATATATATAATTGTATTTCTGAACATGTTTTTGTAAACAGCTAAAATAACAAAACTTGTGTCACTGTCCAAATATTTCTGGCCCTAACTGTACGTAGCATGATCAGAGAGGAATTACGAGCCTTTAGAAGCTCTGAGAAAGTTCCTGAAAGTAGGAAGAAATATACCTCTCCTACATCTGAACAATCCTCTGAGGTGGAGGATAAGGATTCGGACGGGTCTCAAGAGGTCATGTCCTCGGAGAGTGAGCAGGATTCATGCTTCCCTACAGATAGCATTGACAACTTAGTCAAATCAGTACGTAACACCATGGGTATAGAAGATACTAAAACCCTTAAAACGCCACAGGATGTGATGTTTGCAGGCCTATCTGAAAGAAAAAGAGCGTCTTTTCCTGTTATTCCAGCAATAAAAGAATTAGTCAAAAAGGAGTGGGAAAGCCAGGGACAAAAAGGGTTGCCGTCTTCCTCAAAACGTCGCTATCCCTTTAATGACGAGGATTTCTCCAAATGGTCAAAAGCCCCAAAAGTGGATGCGGCAGTGGCGTCCACTTCTAGAAAGTCTTTATTGCCTGTTGAAGATTCAGGATCCTTGCAAGACCCGCTTGACCGGAAAGCTGATTCCCTTTTAAAAAGAGCGTGGGAATCCTGTACAGGAGCTTTCAGACCGGCTATTTCGGCCACATGCACGGCTAGATCCATGCTGGTCTGGTTAAATGATCTTGAAGAGGGCCTGAAAGGTGGTCTTTCCCGCAATAAACTAATGTCCTCTATTCCATTAATCAGAGGAGCTACTGCCTTTTTGGCCGATTCTTCAGATGATTCCATCCGTTTAGCAGCCAAATCAGCAGGTCTAACCAACGCGGCTCGCCGCGCTTTGTGGTTAAAAGGATGGAAAGGGGATCCACAAACGAAATCTAAGTTATGTGGTCTGCCATGCCAGGGTGAGTACCTATTTGGTACTCAATTGGATGACATTCTTACCAAAGCGGGTGAGAGGAAGAAAGGGTTCCCCAATAACACTTATCTTCCATCTTATAGGAGAGCATTCCGAAAGCCCATGTTCAACAGAAGACGGGACTATAAAAACCAGAACCGTTGGGATAACAAGGACTTTAAGCAAAAAGGAGCCTTCTTCGGAAAACGCCCTTTCAAACCTGAGGATGAACCCCGCTAGGACAGATCTACCCGTTGGTGGTAGGTTGTCCTTCTTCTCTACACAATGGCTGGCAATAACTTCAAATCCATGGGCAACTAGCCTTATAACTACAGGCCTAAAATTAAAATTTCTCCAAGTCCCCCCGGACTCTTTTTTTCTGACTTCCTTAGGGTCACCATCACAACAACAAGCCTTGGAACAGGAAATAATAACTCTCCTGTCCAAAGGAGTATTGGTGGAAGTCCCCTTTCATCAAAGAGGAAGGGGATTTTATTCCCCTTTATTTTTGATTTTGAAACCAGACGGGACATATAGAACAATAATTAACCTTAAGAGACTAAACATCTTCTTAGAGAACCAAACCTTTAAAATGGAATCCATTCGATCAACTATTAAGCTTCTGTTTCCCCATTGCTTCATGGCAGTTCTTGACCTTAAAGACGCATACTATCATCTTCCAATCTTCAGGGAGCATCAACAATATCTACGGGTGGCAGTTATGATAAAAGGTCAGGTTCGACATTATCAATACACAGCAATGCCCTTTGGACTATCAATAGCCCCTAGAGTTTTCACAAAACTAATGTCAGAGGTAATGTCATATTTGAGGTTAAAAGACACCCTCATAATACCATATTTAGACGACCTATTGATAGTCGGGAATTCCCTTTCTCAATGTCATCAACGTATATCCGATTCAATTTCGTCCCTACAGAGGTTGGGGTGGTTAGTAAATTGGGAAAAATCTAGATTGTCCCCTACAACTAATCAAAAATTTTTAGGGATTATTCTAGACTCTACAAATCAGATGTGCTTCCTTCCCGAGTCAAAACAAATAGTAATCATAAATAAAGTACAATCAGTAATTAACAACCCCCTAATTTCCATAAGAGAAGGTATGTCCCTTCTTGGTTCTTTCACATCATGTATTCCAGATGTTCCGTGGGCCCAATTCCATAGCAGGAAATTACAGTATACAATACTTCGTGAGGAAGAAAGACTGCCGGGCCGATTAGATAGTCGTATTCCCTTACCATCAGATGTGGTACAATCTCTCACTTGGTTAGATCCGGATCATTTTACCAGTGGGGTTCCCTGGGTGGTTAAACCTTCAAAACTATCTTCACTGATGCCAGTCCTAGTGGCTGGGGAGCACACTTAGGAGATCAAGTAGTGCAAGGTCTGTGGTCTCTTAGAGAATCAGATGATTCTTCTAATAAAAAAGAACTGAAGGCTATCTATCATGCCTTGTCTAAATTTCTTCCGCAGCTACACGGAACGCATACAAGAGTCCTCTCAGACAACATGACAGCAGTAGCATACATAAACCACCAAGGAGGAACAAGATCAGAAGCACTCATGTCTATAGCCGACAACATTCTAGCCATAGCAGAGGAGCACCTTCTGTCTTTATCAGCGCTACATGTGAGAGGAATCGACAATTCGAGAGCAGATTTCCTCAGTCGCCACACTCTCCATCAAGGAGAATGGGTTCTAAGTCATTGTATCTTTTGCATGATAGTAAAAAAAATGGGGCACTCCCGAGATAGATCTCTTTGCGACCAAACAAAACAGGCAAGTCAAAAAATTTGCATCTTTATTCCGATCTGACAATCCAGATATCTTCGACGCCCTTCAAGTGCCATGGGTATTCAAAAAGGCTTATGCCTTTCCCCCGCTGATACTACTTCCGACAGTGATCAGGAAGATAAGGGAGGACAGAGCAAACGTGATCCTAATTGCTCCGTTCTGGCCCAAGAGGCCATGGTTTTCCTGGCTGAGAGCCATGTCAATTTCAGACCCATGGATCCTTCCGGAGGATCGGGATCTTCTTTTCCAGGGCCCCTTCAACCACCCTCATGTGAAGGGCCTACGACTAACAGCCTGGAATTTGAGAGGCAGCTGCTAAAGATCAGAGGGTTCTCAAACAAAGTAATTGACACTACTATTAAGTAGGAAAAAATCCACTACCTCCATCTATGCAAGAGTGTGGAGAAAATTTCTAAACCTCTACCCAATGGCCCTGTCAAACGAAATTCATATTCCTATGATTCTAGAATTTCTTCAAAAAGGGCGCTATCTAGGTCTGGCGGTCAGTACCTTAAAAGTACACATTTCTGCGCTGGGGGCTTTATATGGTCACGATATCGCAGGTAATAAGTGGGTAGCCAGGTTTCTTGCAGCATGCCAGAGGTCAGAGACAGTTCACATTCCCCATGTACCACCTTGGGATGTTAATTTAGTCCTTGAAACTCTTACAGACCACCCTTTTGAGCCACTACATTCAGCTCACATAAAACATGTCTCCCTCAAGACAGCTCTTCTCGTTGCCTTAGTATCAGCAAGAAGAGTAAGTGATATACAGGCACTATCGATAGATCCTCCCTTTATGTCAGTCTTCCCAGATAGAGTTGTCCTAAAAACAGACCCTTCATACTTACCCAAAGTATGTACTAAATTTCACAGATCGCAAGAAATTTACCTTCCCTCCTTCTATGATAACCCTACAAGTCAGGAAGAACAAAAATACCACACAGATGTGAGGAGAGCCATATTAGCCTATTTGGATAGGACTAGTGCTTGGAGGAAGAGCAGGGCTCTCTTTGTTTCCTTCCAGGGTCATAGAAAAGGAGCTGGAATCACGAAGGGTACTTTATCTCGGTGGATTCGAGATGCAATATGTCTGGCCTATTCATCCAAAGGGGAGAATCCGCCTGAGAACGTAAGAGCACATTCCACCCGGGCGATTGCATCATCCTGGGCTGAGCGAGCGGAGGTTCCGATAGAACAGATATGTAAGGCCGCAACCTGGTCTACGCCTACTACCTTCTATAATCACTATAGATTAGACTTGTCTTCCTCATCTGACTTGTCCTTCGGTAGATCAGTCCTTAACACGGTGATCCCTCCCAAATGACTATCTCTGAAAGTCTCTCAAGTGGGTGCTGTCGTGGCGAAGAGAAAACACCGGATTACGTACCGGTAATGCTCTTTTATAGACAGCACCCCTTCACTTCCCACCCTTATAGGTTTTTTATTTAGAAGCACGGTTAAGGGTGTTTGGTTCTTATAGTTAGCCATGCTTAAGTTAACTAATTATAAACGATGATATTGAATGACTTACTAAAATCTGGTGGGCGGTTCCTCGCAATCTCTGTAAACCCAACTGTGGGAGCGAGGGGGACCGCCCCTTTTATTCTCTCCATAGGGGTTTCCTGTTCCTAGGGGCGGATCCCCTCTCTCAAGTGGGTGCTGTCGTGGCTCTATAAAAGAGCATTACCGGTACGTAATCCGGTGTTTTTTTATTTTCAAAAAATGACACATACCAACAAAAACATAAATTATATCCATTACAAATTATAGTTACATCAAAAAAGAAAAAAAAGAAAAGAAAAAAAATTTTTTAAACAGAGGACCCCTTAAAGCAGCGTCGGTCCACACTGACCGAATACCACAGGTGGCGTCACGAACATAAACTCTATTCACCAAATCCCTTTAAAGACTTTCCCCTTTTACATCGGCGCCCAGGGCCTCAGACCGGGTCGCCACCGTGACATCCCCCTGTGAACACCGGTACCGAATACCCCACGGCCAAGACTCAGGCTGCCGTCACACTAGCAGTATTTGGTCAGTATTTTACATCAGTATTTGTAAGCCAAAACCAGGAGTGGGTGATAAATACAGAAGTGGTGCATATGTTTCTGTTATACTTTTCCTCTATTTGCTCCACTCCTGGTTTTGGCTTACAAATACTGATATATATAGTGTTGTTCAAAATTACAACTTGTCCCGCAAAAAACAAGCCCTCACATGGCCATATTGACGGAAAAGTAAGAAAGTTATGGCTCTGGGAAGAAGGGGAGCAAAAAACTAAAACGCAAAAATGAAAATATCTCCAGATGTTAAGGAGTTAAAAACTATTCTTCCCATTCATTGCTATGTAAAATCCACTTTGAGAAGTTTTTGAAGCGCTGTTTTCTTTTAAGAGGTTTTGAAAAACCGCTGGAAAAAAATGATTCTAACTTTTTGAAGCAGATCCTGGTGAGATCCACACTGAGCGAGGCTGTGTCACAAAGCTGCAAAACACATCAGGACAAAATCTTCCAAATCTACAAAAATGTAGTTTCTGCTTGAAAAATTCTGTTTTCTAACCTCCAAAAAATCTCAGTGTGAACATAGCCTTTAGGGTGAGCTCAGGACAGTAATTCACCACTTCTGTCCAATGCTGTAATAACTGCTCAGACACCAGGGTGTTTCCAGCACTATACACTTCAGAGGGGACATGTACAGACCATAAACACATCACAGAGTAACACATAGGTCACCAGATACCAGGAGGAGTGCGGGTGTGCTCACCAGCTGCAATCTGTGTAGGAGATTACTAGGATAGTAAAAACAGATGAGAATCAGATCCAGCATTCTGAGGAAAACCGCTACATTTGTTGGAGACAATTTTCTTATATTGGGGTTGTCAGGTGTCAAGGGCAGTTCTGGTAATTTTGTCAATAAGAATTAGCCTGCAGACTGTATTTATTGTTAAAGGGGTGATCTAGTGGGAAAAAAAAAGTTCAAGGGCTCAAACTGATTAAAAAATAAAAGAATGGCTACTCCTTCACCTTTCCCTTGCAATTAGCCGATCCCATTTGTCTCCACTGTTCTAGTGGTTATTCAATCAAGAGTAACTCAACTAGGGTCCCAGCTCTAGTGCAGGATTCTGCTTCTTCCTTCTACACCGCTTCCCTTGGTGATAGTCTGTGCCAAGATACTATGAGAATCCATCATGCACCTTTAGGCCGGCGTCACACTACCGTGTTTTACGGATGTAAGAGGGGTGCTGAAAATACGGATTGCATACGGTACAATGCTTCTCTATGGCCCAGCTCCTATCTGCCGTATTTTACTGATCCGTTTTATACGGTCTTCTACGGCCGTAGACAATCGCAGCATGCTGCGTTTGTCACCGTATTGCGCAAAAAATCCGCCAATGAAAGTCTATGGGGGCCAGAAAAATACGGATTACACACGGACCAGCAGTGTGACTTGCGAGAAATACGCAGTGGTGTTAGAGAGAAAAGCCGGCAATTCAGCGCGGTGTACAGTAAAATCACACTGACAGCTTACAATAGAATAGGTAGAATAAATGTGGACACATAGAATAGGTATATATATATATATATATATATATATGTCAGTAGACATATATATATATATATATATATATTAATATATCATACAGCACTAGATAGCTTTAAAGCCGGTAATTCAATTGCCGGCTTTTGCTATCTCCTTCCTAAACCCGACATGATAGGAGACATGGTTTACATACAGTAAACCATCTCATATCCCCATTTTTTTTAGTAGTGTGTATGTGCAAAATTTGGGCGCTCTAGCTTTTAATTTTAAGGGTTAAATGGCGGAAAAAATTGGCGTGGGCTCCCGCACAATTTTCACCGCCAGAGTAGTAAAGCCAGTGACTGAGGGCAGATATTAATAGCCTGGAGAGGGTCCACGGTTATTGCCCCCCCCCCCCTGGCTAAAAACATCTGCCCCCAGCCACCCCAGAAAAGTCACATCTGGAAGATGTGCCTATTCTGGCACTTGGCCACTCTCTTCCCATTCCCGTGTAGTGGTGGGATATGGGGTAATGAAGGGTTAATGTCATCTTGCTATTGTAAGGTGACATTAAGCCAGATTAATAATGGAGAAGCGTCAATTCTGACACCTATCCATTATATTAATCCAATAGCATGAAATGGTTAAAAAACACACACACATTATTAAAAATGATTTTAATGAAATGAACACACAGTTTGTTTGAATATTTTATTGTTCTCTCAATCCACCTGAAGACCCTCGCTCTGTAACAAAGGAAACATAATAAACCAACAATATGCATACCTTCCGATGATCTGTAACGTCCCACGATGTAAATCCATCTGAAGGGGTTAAAATATTTTACAGGCAGGAGCTCTGCTATAATGCAGCTGTGCTCGTACCTGTAAAACCCTGGGGAATGAAGGTAATGTAGGTTAATGACCTGTAGTTACCTTCATTCGCGGTGATGCGCCCTCTGCTGGTTGTCCTCATATGAACTCGAGCCTGGAAGCTTTCCAGACAGTATATATGTTTTTATGATTTTTTGAGAACATGGATCCATTGTATGTCCGTATGTCGGTTTTGCAAACCTTCGAGAAAATCTCGCAGTACGGATGCCATACGGATTACATACAGAGGATGCCATGTGGAAAATGCGCTGACACACCCTGCCTACGGAGGAGATACGGACCACTATTTTGGGGACTTTTCTGCGTATTACGGCCGTAAATTATGGACCGTATTTTTATACGCTGAGTGTGATGCCGGCCTTATTGTCACCATCTAAGGCTGTCTCAAGCTGCTGGGCACCATCTGAGTATTCAGGTAGTAGCACAATCTGCTGCCACATGCTTTCCAGGAATCTATACACAGACCTCACTCGAGTATGCTACAGCCAAGTGCGGCTCCTGAGTGCTATCTAACATTCAGCTCTACTACCATCTCATTGATACTATTCCAAGGTTCTGTCCATACCCTCAACTCTGCTGCATCTAAGCATCCTGTCTGCCTGCTATTCTAAAGTGCTATTTGCACACTTAGTTCTACTGAATCAAGGTATATGTCTGCTTCGAGGTGAATTCCACATATTCAATTCTGCTGCTTAAAAGAACGTTCTCACACAGCAGTGGTGCCGTAAGTGAGATCACCGGGGCTGATCAGCGGATGAACTTCGGTGAACTCTCTCATGGCAGCTCATTGCTGTACTACGAGAGCAATTGCCTCCTGTCAGTGTATTGCATGAGTGACTGCTCGCAAAATCATCAGGTTCGTCGTGGGACATTATGGATTAACTTCTCGGCGGACAGGTGAGAAATATTGTGGTTTATTATTTTATTTTTGTTGCAGGAGATGTTGGTTTCGGTGGATTAGGCTTTCGGTTAGTATGGTTTAATTAAGATTCATTAAATGCGTTTGTGCCATTATTTCAAATAAAGGACTTTATTCTGGATGTCTGTGTTTGTATACAATATCATTGTGGGGTTACTAATGGATAGGTGTCTTATAGACGTCTCTCCATTACTAACCTGTGGGTTTGATGTCACCTGACAATACAAAGGTGACATCAACCCCACAAATATGAACCCCACTTCCCACTGCTACAGGGCAAGTGGGAAGAGCGAGGCTAAGTGACAGATTTGGCGCATCTTATAGATGCACCTTTTGTGGGGCGGCTGAGAGCTGATGTTTTTAGTCTGGAAGGGGCCTATATCCATGGCCCCTTCTTATGCTATTAATATCAGCATGCGGCTGTCTGCCTAGCCTTTGCTGGTTAGATATAATAGAGGACCCAAAGTCAATTTTTTGGGGGGGTCCCCCTGTAAACTAGCCAGTAAATTTATTTTTTAATTTTTTTTCTTTAAAATTAACAGTTGCTGTCTGGCTCTGTTAATGCTCCTACATAGGCTGGTGACAATGTGTGTGTATGTTTGTGTTTACTTATCGGCTTAGTAATGAGGGTGTCCGGCTGACAGCTGCTGACACCAAGCCCTAATCCCATTACCCTGATGCCACACTTGGTGTTGAACCAAGAAATTACATCACAAAACTTTTTTTTAAAATATTTTTATTTAGCTCAAAAAAGCCTTTTGTGCTGTACAAAATCGCATACAAAAACGTGTGTTTTTGTCGCAGACAGCGGTTTTCTGCAGGAACCTTGCAGAAATTTCTGCAAGCAAATACTCAATGTGCGCACATAGCCTAAAGGTAGATTTATGGTAGGCTCAGAAATTCACTACCGTGTATACTCGAGTATAAGCCAACCTGAGTATAAGCCGACCCCCTAATTTTGCCACAAAAAACTGGGAAAATGACTCAAGTATAAGCCTAGGGTGGAAAATGCAGCAGCTACCGGTAAATTTCAAAAATAAAAATAGGTACCAATAAAAGTAAAATTAATTGAGATATCAGTAGGTTACGTGTTTTTGAATATCCATATTGAATCAGGAGCCCCATATAATGCTCCATACAGTTCATGATGGGCACCATAAGATGCTCCATATTAAAATATGCCCCATATAATGCTGCACAAATATTAATAATGGCCCCATAAGATGCTCCATAGACACATTTGCCATACAGTACTGCTTAAAGGTTAACCCCTTCATGACCCAGCCTTTTTTTACCTTAAAGGGAAGGTGCCGCATTTTATTTTTTGTATTAAAAATCATTGTTTATATAAACAATTATTTTTCATACAGATTTCCTTTTATTAACTTTAACATTTTTTTTATTATTAATATTTTTTTCAGCCACTGGGCGCCGCCATTTTCCTTTGCAGGAGTGTAAGTGTAGCTGCACGACACTTACACTCTGCAAATACGGCAGCCCTGGGCATAGGAGGCTGCGGTCGGGAGCCAACCGTATAGTTTACATTGTGCTGCTCTCTGCTCTGGTCTGGCCACGCCCCCTGAGCCGTCCACATCACAGCAGAGGCAGGAGATCAGCGCCATCTTCCTGGAGCTCACAGTGTGCTGTGAGCTCCAGCTTTCCAGGATAATCGCAGGAGCCCTGTGGTTACAGGAGGAGAAGAAGGAGGAGACCAAGGACAGGAGGGAGAAAGGACTCAGCAGGGAGCCGTGAAGTATCAGTGGGGAGGGGGAGAGGCAATATAATCCTCTCCTTTGTGGTGCTGACTCTGAGCAGTTATCTCCTCCCATGTGTGTTACTGTGCTGAGCCGTGTATCTAATCCTCCTGTGTGATACTGTCTGCTGAGCCATGCATCTAATCCTATCCTGTGTGATACTGACTGAGCCATATATCTAATCCTACCCTGTGTGATACTGTCTGCTGAGCCGTGTATCTAATCCTATCCTGTGTGATACTGACTGAGCCATATATCTAATCCTACCCTGTGTGATACTGTGCTGAGACGTGTATCTAATCCTACCCTGTGTGATACTGTGCTGAGACGTGTATCTAATCCTCTCCTGTGTGATGCTGTCTGCTGAGCCATGTATCTAATCCTATCCTGTGTGACACTGTGCCGAGCCTTGTATCTAATCCTACCCTGTGGGATACTGTGCTGAGATGTGTATATAATCCTCTCCTGTGGGATACTGTGTGCTGAGCCATGTATCGAATCCTATCATGTGAGATATTGACTGAGCTGTGTAGCTAATCCTCTCCTGTGTGATACTGTCTGCTGAGCCGTATATCTAATCCTATCCTGTGTGATACTGTCTGCTGAGCCATGTATCTAATCCTGTGTGATACTGTGCTGAGCCTTGGATCTAATCCTCTCCTGTGTGATACTGTCTGCTGAGCCGTGTATCTAATCCTACCCTGTGTGATACTGTGCTGAGACGTGTATCTAATCCTCTCCTCTGTGATGCTGTCTGCTGAGCTATGTATCTAATCCTACCTTGTGTGATACTGTGCTGAGATGTGTATCTAATCCTACCCTGTGTAATACTGTGCTGAGCCATGCATCTAATCCTCTCCTGTGTGATGCTGTCTGCTGAGCTGTGTATCTAATCCTACCCGGTGTGATACTGTGCTGAGACGTGTATCTAATCCTCTCCTGTGTGATGCTGTCTGCTGAGCCATGTACCTAATCCTACCCTGTGTGATACTGTGCTGAGACGTGTATCTAATCCTCTCCTGTGTGATGCTGTCTGCTGAGCCATGTATCTAATCCTATCCTGTGTGATACTGTGCTGAGTCTTGTATCTAATCCTACCCTGTGTTATACTGTGCTGAGATGTGTATCTAATCCTCCCCTGTGATATTGACTGCTGAGCTGTGTATCTAATGCTATCCTTTGTGATACTGACGGCTGAGCCATGTATCTAATACTATCCTGTATGATACTGACTGAGCTGTGTATCTAATACTGTCTTGTGTGATACTGACTGCTGAGCTGTGTATCTAATCCTCTCCTATGCACTCCTCTTCCCCGTTATGTGTGATCTATATGGCGTCGTTATGTGAGAAGTATATGCCGGTATTATGTGTGATGTATATGGCGGCATTATGTGTGATGTATATGGCGGTATTATGTGTGATCTATATGGCGGTATTATGTGAGAACACTGGTGGTATTATGTGAGATCTATATGGCGGTATTATGTGTGAAGTATATTGCCGTATTGTGTGCTCTGTATGGCGGTATTATGTGCTCTGTATGGCGGTATTATGTGTGATCTATATGGCGGTATTATGTGTGCTCTAAATGGCGGTATTATGTGTGCTCTATATAGCGGTATTATGTGAGATCTATATGGCAGTATTATGTGAGAACACTATGGCGTCGTTATTTGCGATCTATATGATGGTATTATGTGAGAACTATGGGACAGTATTAAGTGTGCTCTATATGGCGTTATTGTGTTCTCTATATGGCGGTATTATGCGTGATCTATATGGCGGTATTATGTGAGATCTATATGTCGGTATTATGTGAGAACACTATGTGTTGTGAATTCTGCTCTTGGGTTCCCTCCAGTGGTTGTAGGTGGGAATGCAGTTGTCTCTGAGTCACAGTCCTGGCCAGGTGTATCTGCTGATTGCGGTTCTGGCTGGGATATTTAGGTGTGCAGGATTCATTAGTCCTTGCCAGTTGTCAATGTTTCTTCTGAAGTGTTGGTTCACTTTCTGGCTTCTCCTGCTTCGCTGCCAATTCAGCAAAGATAAGTGTCTGGTTTTTGTCTCTGTGGCACACATGCAGTGTGCTTATATTCTGTGTTATTCTGTTGTTTTTCTCTTGTCCAGCTTAGACTGTGTCAGTGTTTTCTCAGTCTTGTTGGATTCTCTGGAGATGCAGATATACGCTCCACATCTTTAGTTAGATTGTGGAGTTTTTTGTATTTTCTGCCGTGGATATTTTTGGAAGGATTTTTAATACTGACCGCTTAGTATCCTGTCCTATCCTTTCCTATTTAGCTAGTGTGTGCCTCATTTGCTAAATCCTGTTTCCTTCCTGCGTGTGTCTTTTCCTCTACTACTCACAGTCAATATTTGTGGGGGGCTGCCTATCCTTTGGGGTTTCTGCTCTGAGGCAAGGTAGATATTCCTATTTCCATCTATAGGGGTATTTAGTCCTCCAGCTGTGTCGAGGTGTCTAGGTTTTGTTAGGCACACCCCACGGCTACTTCTAGTTGCGGTGATAAGATTAGGGTTTGCGGTCAGTATAGTTACCACCTACTCCAGTGAAAGTTTTCATGCTGCTCCAAGGTCACCTGATCATAACAGTACAACCGGCCAATAATGAGTTAAATGCATCTCAGAAGAAGGGAAGAAAGGTCTTGAGCCATTTTTTTTTCTTCAGTCTACTTTGTCTTCTCCTCCCTCTTTATCTCTGGGTGGCTGAAGAGCCTTGTGCCAGCATGAATGTTCAGGAATTAGCTTCTTGTGTAGACCAGCTTGCTGCTAGGGTACAGGGTATTTCTGATTATATTGTTCAGACTCCTGTTTTAGAACCGAAGATTCCTACTCCTGATTTGTTTTTTGGTGACAGGTCCAAAATTTTTGAGTTTTAAAAACAACTGTAAACTGTTTTTTGCTTTGAGACCTCGATCCTCCGGTGATTCCATTCAGCGGGTAAAAGTTGTCATCTCCCTGCTGCGTGGCGACCCGCAGGATTGGGCATTTTCCCTGGAATCTGGGAATCCGGCTTTGCTTGATGTAGACTCCTTTTTTCAGGCTTTGGGATTGTTATATGACGAACCTAATTCTGTGGATCAAGCTGAGAAGACCTTGTTGGCCCTGTCTCAGGGTCAAGAGGCGGCAGAATTGTATTGTCAGAAATTCAGAAAATGGTCGGTGTTGACTAAATGGAATAATGATGCTTTGGCGGCAATTTTCAGAAAGGGTCTTTCTGAATCCGTTAAAGATGTTATGGTGGGGTTTCCCACGCCTTCCGGTCTGAGTGATTTTATATCTCTGGCCATTCAGATTGACCGGCGCTTGCGGGAGCGCAGAACTGTGCGCGCTGTGGCGTTATCCTCAGAGCAAATTCCTGAGCCTATGCAGTGTGATAGGATTCTGTCTAGAACGGAACGACAAGGTTTCAGACGTCAGAATAGGTTGTGTTATTATTGTGGCGACGCTTCTCATGTCATTTCTGTCTGCCCTAAACGGACAAAGAGGATCGCCATTTCAATTACCATCAGTACTGTACAACCTAAATTTTTATTATCTGTGTCCTTGATCTGCTCATTGTCATCATTTTCTGTCATGGCGTTTGTGGATTCAGGCGCCGCCTTGAACTTAATGGACTTTGAGTTTGCCAGGTGTTGTGGTTTTCCCTTGCAGCCTTTGCAGAACCCTATTCCTTTAAAGGGAACCTGTCACCCCGTTTTTTCAGTAGGAGATAAAAATACCGTTAAATAGGGCCTGAGCTGTGCTTTACAATAGGGTATTTTTTGTCCCCTGATTCCCTACCTATGCTGCCGAAATACCTTACAAAAGTGTCCTTTTTCGCCTGTCAATCAGGCTGGTCAGGTCAGATGGGCGTGGTCACAGCGCTGTTTCTCCCCCACATCTTGCTTATGTTCCCGTTGGTGGCGTAGTGCTTCTCGCATGCACAAGTGCCGAATGCACTGCGCAGCTGTAGAAAAAGAGCGCGCTCGCCGCTATTCAGCGGTTTCTCGGTGGGCGCAGCCATCTTCCTGAGGCCGCGCGTGCGCAGATGGAGTCTCTTGCTTCCCGGGGCTTCAGGAAAATGGCCGCGGGATGCCGCGCGTGCACAGATGGACATCGCGGCGGCCATTTTCCTGAAGCCGAGATTCAAACTCGGCTTCAAGAAAATGGCCGCCGCGATGTCCATCTGCGCACGCGCGGCATCCCGCGGCCATTTTCCTGAAGCCCCGGGAAGCAGGAGACTCCATCTGCGCACGCGCGGCCTCAGGAAGATGGCCGCGCCCACCGAGAAACCGCTGAATAGCTGCGAGCGCGCTCTTTTTCTACAGCTGCGCAGTGCATTCGGCACTTGCGCATGCGAGAAGCACTACGCCACCAACAGGAACATAAGCAAGATGTGGGGGAGAAACAGCGCTGTGACCACGCCCATCTGACCTGACCAGCCTGATTGGCGGGCGAAAAAGGACACTTTTGTAAGGTATTTCGGCAGCATAGGTAGGGAATCAGGGGACAAAAAATACCCTATTGTAAAGCACAGCTCAGGCCCTATTTAATGGTATTTTTATCTCCTACTGAAAAAAACGGGGTGACAGGTTCCCTTTAAGGGGCATTGATGCTACACCCTTGGCTAAAAATAAGCCCCAGTTTTGGACACAGGTGACCATGCGCATGGCACCAGTCCATCAGAAAGATTGTCGATTTCTGGTGTTGCATAATTTGCATGATGCTATCGTGCTGGGTTTTCCGTGGTTGCAGGTACATAATCCTGTGTTGGATTGGAAGTCCATGTCTGTGACTAGTTGGGGTTGTCAGGGGGTTCATAATGATGTTCCTTTGATGTCAATCTCCTCTTCTTCCTCTTCTGAAATTCCAGAGTTTTTGTCTGATTTTCAGGATGTATTCGATGAGCCAAAGTCCAGTTTCCTTCCACCGCACAGGGACTGCGATTGTGCTATAGACTTAATTCCAGGCTGTAAGTTTCCTAAGGGTCGACTTTTCAACCTGTCTGTGCCTGAACATACCGCCATGCGGAGCTATATTAAGGAGTCTTTGGAGAAAGGGCATATTCGACCATCTTCTTCACCATTGGGAGCGGGGTTCTTTTTTGTTGCTAAAAAAGATGGTTCCTTGAGACCCTGTATTGATTATCGCTTCTTGAATAAGATCACGGTCAAGTTTCAATACCCTTTACCTTTGCTTTCCGATTTGTTTGCTAGGATTAAGGGAGCTAGTTGGTTTACTAAGATTGACCTTTCGGGGGGCATATAATCTTGTTCGTATTAAGCAGGATGATGAATGGAAAACTGCGTTTAACACGCCCGAAGGCCATTTTGAATACCTTGTGATGCCATTCGGACTCTCTAATGCTCCATCTGTTTTTCAGTCCTTCATGCATGATATCTTCCGGACTTATCTTGATAAATTCTTGATTGTATATTTGGACGATATTTTGATTTTTTCTGATGATTGGGAGTCTCATGTGCAACAGGTCAGGATGGTATTTCAGATCCTTCGTGACAATGCTTTGTTTGTGAAAGGGTCTAAGTGTCTTTTTGGGGTGCAGAAGGTTTCCTTTTTGGGCTTTATTTTTTCTCCCTCGTCTATAGAGATGGATCCGTTTAAGGTTCAGGCCATTCATGATTGGATTCAGCCCACATCCGTGAAGAGCCTTCAGAAATTTTTGGGTTTTGCAAATTTTTATCGCCGTTTCATTGCTAATTTTTCCAGTGTGGTTAAACCCTTGACCGATTTGACGAAGAAAGGCGCTGATATGGCGAATTGGTCCTCTGCGGCTGTCTCTGCCTTTCAGGAGCTTAAACGTCGATTTACTTCTGCTCTGGTGTTGCGTCAACCGGATGTTTCTCTTCCGTTTCAGGTTGAGGTTGACGCTTCTGAGATTGGGGCAGGGGACGTTTTGTCTCAGAGGGATCCTGTTGGTTCCTTGATGAAACCGTGTGCCTTCTTTTCCCGTAAGTTTTCGCCTGCTGAACGCAATTATAATGTCGGCAATCGGGAGTTGTTGGCTATGAAGTGGGCGTTTGAGGAATGGCGACATTGGCTTGAGGGAGCTAAGCACTGTATTGTGGTCTTGACCGATCATAAGAATCTGATTTACCTCGAGTCTGCTAAACGGCTGAATCCTAGACAGGCTCGATGGTCCTTGTTTTTTTCCCGTTTTGATTTCGTGGTCTCGTACCTTCCGGGTTCTAAGAATATTAAGGCTGATGCCCTCTCTAGGAGTTTTTTGCCTGATTCTCCTGAGGTCTTAGAACCGGTCGGTATTCTGAAAGAAGGGGTGGTCCTTTCTGCCATTTCCCCTGATTTACGACGGGTTCTTCAGGAATTTCAGGCTGACAAACCTGACCGCTGTCCTGTGCGGAAACTTTTTGTTCCTGACAGATGGACTAGTAGAGTGATTTCTGAGGAGGTTCACTGTTCCGTGTTGGCTGGTCATCCTGGCATTTTTGGTACCAGAGACTTGGTTGGTAGGTCCATTTGGTGGCCTTCTTTGTCGCGTGATGGGCGTGCTTTTGTGCAGTCCTGTGGGACTTGTGCGCGGGCCAAGCCTTGTTGCTCCCGTGCTAGTGGGTTGCTTTTGCCATTGCCGGTCCCTGAGAGGCCCTGGACGCATATTTCTATGGATTTTATTTCCGATCTTCCGGTTTCCCAGAGGATGTCTGTTATCTGTGTTGTTTGTGACCGGTTCTCTAAGATGGTTCATTTGGTGCCTTTGCCTAAATTGCCTTCCTCTTCAGATTTGTTTCCGTTGTTTTTTCAGCATGTGGTTCGTTTGCATGGTATTCCGGAGAATATTGTGTCCGACAGAGGTTCCCAGTTTGTTTCTAGGTTTTGGTGGGCCTTTTGTGCTAGGCTGGGCATTGATTTGTCTTTTTCTTCTGCATTTCATCCTCAGACAAATGGCCAGACCGAGCGAACTAATCAGACTTTGGAGACTTAGGGTACCGTCACACTGAAACGACGCTGCAGCGATACGACAACGATGTCGATCGCTGCAGCGTCGCTGTTTGGTCGCTGGAGAGCTGTCACACAGACAGCTCTCCAGCGACCAACGATCCCGAAGTCCCCTGGTAACCAGGGTAAACATCGGGTTACTAAGCGTAGGGCCGCGTTTAGTAACCCGATGTTTACCCTGGTTACCAGCGTAAACGTAAAAAAAACAAACACTACATACTTACCTTCCGCTGTCTGTCCTCTGGCGCTGTGCTTTCCTCTGCACTGTCAGCGCCGGTCAGCCGGAAAGCAGAGCGGTGACGTCACCGCTGTGCTTTCTGGCTGGCCGGCGCTGACACAGGATGCAGGAGGAGTGCAGAGAAGCACAGCGCCGGGGACAGACAGCTGAAGGTAAGTATGTAATGTTTTTTTTTTTACGTTTACGCTGGTAACCAGGGTAAACATCGGGTTACTAAGCACGGCCCTGCGCTTAGTAACCCGATATTTACCCTGGTTACCAGTGAAGACATCGCTGAATCGGCGTCACACACGCCGATTCAGCGATGTCAACGGGAGATCTAGCGACGAAATAAAGTTTCAGACGATCTGCTACGACGTACGATTCTTAGCGGGGTCCCTGATCGCAGTAGCTTGTCAGACACAACGAGATCGTAACGATATCGCTGGAACGTCACGGATCGTGCCGTGCTAGCGATCAAAGTGCCACTGTGTGACGGTACCCTTATTTGAGATGCTTTGTGTCTGCTGATCAGGATGATTGGGTGGCCTTCTTGCCATTGGCCGAGTTTGCCCTTAATAATCGGGCTAGTTCGGCTATTTTGGTTTCGCCTTTCTTTTGTAATTTTGGTTTTCATCCTCGTTTTTCTTCTGGGCAGGTTGAGCCTTCTGACTGTCCTGGTGTGTGGATTCTGTGGTTGACAGGTTGCAGCAGATTTGGGCTCATGTGGTGGACAATTTGGTGTTGTCTCAGGAGGAGGCTCAACGTTTTGCTAACCGTCGTCGGTGTGTTGGTTCCTGGCTTCGGGTTGGGGATCTGGTCTGGTAGTCTTCCCGTCATGTTCCTATGAAGGTTTCTTCCCCTAAGTTTAAGCCTCGGTTTATTGGTCCTTATAAAATTTCTGAGATTATTAATCCGGTGTCTTTTCGTTTGGCGCTTCCGGCCTCTTTTGCTATCCATAATGTCTTCCATAGATCTTTATTGCGGAAATATGTGGTGCCCGTTGTTCCCTCTGTTTAGCCTCCGGCCCCTGTGTTGGTTGATGGTGAGTTGGAGTATGTGGTTGAGAAGATTTTGGATTCTGGTTTTTCGAGGCGGAGGCTTCAGTACCTTGTCAAATGGAAGGGTTATGGCCAGGAGGATAATTCTTGGGTTTTTGCCTCTGATGTCCATGCTGCTGATTTGGTCCGTGCATTTCATCTGGCTCATCCTGATCGTCCTGGAGGTCCTGGTGAGGGTTTGGTGACCCCTCCTCAAGGGGGGGGTACTGTTGTGAATTCTTCTCTTGGGTTCCCTCCAGTGGTTGTCGGTGGGAATGCAGTTGTCTCTGAGTCACAGTCCTGGCCAGGTGTATCTGCTGATTGCGGTTCTGGCTGGGATATTTAGGTGTGCAGGATTCATTAGTCCTTTCCAGTTGTCAATGTTTCTTCTGAAGTGTTGGTTCACTTTCTGGCTTCTCCTGCTTCGCTGCCAATTCAGCAAAGATACCGTATATACTCGAGTATAAGCCGAGATTTTCAGCCCATTTTTTTGGGCTGAAAGTCCCCCTCTCGGCTTATACTCGAGTCATATACCCGGGTGTCAGCAGGGGAGGGGGAGCAGGGGCTGTGTAATCATACTTACCTGCTCCCAGCGCGGTCCCTGCAGTCCCTGGCTTCTCCGGCGCTGCAGATTCTTCCTGCACTGAGCGGTCACATGGCACCGCTCATTACAGAAATGAATAGGCAGCTCCACCCCCATAGGGGAGGAGCCGCATATTCATTGCTGTAAATGATCGGTGCCATGTGACCGCTCAATTACAGGAAGAAGCTGCAGCGCCGGAGAAGCCAGGGACTGCAGGGACCGCGCCGCAGCAGGTAAGGGGAGCGCAGCGCTATAATTACCTGCTCCTCGCTCCGGCTCCGTCTGCAGCGTCCTCTAGCAATGACGCTCAGGTTAGAGGGCGCTGTGACGTAGTCAGTGCGCGCCCTCTGCTGAGCGTCAGTGCTGGAGACGGAGCCGCAGAGGAGCAGGTAATTATTGAAAGCGCCGGCGTCCTGAGAAGAGAGGTGAGTATGTGATTTTTTTTTTTTTTATGGCAGCACCAGCAGCATTCTAAGGAGCACCTATGGGGCCATAAAGGTGCAGAGCATATAAGGGGCACAGCATTATAAGGAGCACCTATGGGGCCATAAAGGTGCAGAGCATATATGGGGCACAGCATTATAAGGAGCATCTATGGGGCCATAAAGGTGCAGAGCATATATGGGGCACAGCATTATAAGGAGCACCTATGGGGCCATAATCAAAGGTGCAGAGCATATATGGCACAGCATTATAAGGAGCATCTATGGGGCCATAATCAACGGTGCAGAGCATTCTATATAGCACAGTTGTATATGGAGCATCTATGGGGCAATAATGAACGGTATGGAGCATCTATTTTTATTTTTGAAATTCACCGGTAAATGCTGCATTTTCTACCCTAGGCTTATACTCGAGTCAATAAGTTTTCCCAGTTTTTTTGTGGCAAAATTAGGGGGTCGGCTTATACTCGGGTCGGCTTATACTCGAGTATATACGGTAAGTGCCTGGTTTTTGTTTCTGTGGCACACATGCAGTGTGCTTATATTCTGTGTTATTCTGTTGTTTTTCTCTTGTCCAGCTTAGACTGTGTCAGTGTTTTCTCAGTCTTGTTGGATTCTCTGGAGATGCAGATATACGCTCCACATCTTTAGTTAGATTGTGGAGTTTTTTGTATTTTCTGCCGTGGATATTTTTGGAAGGATTTTTAATACTGACCGCTTAGTATCCTGTCCTATCCTTTCCTATTTAGCTAGTGTGTGCCTCATTTGCTAAATCCTGTTTCCTGCCTGCGTGTGTATTTTCCTCTACTACTCACAGTCAATATTTGTGGGGGGCTGCCTATCCTTTGGGGTTTCTGCTCTGAGGCAAGGTAGATATTCCTATTTCCATCTATAAGGGTATTTAGTCCTCCGGCTGTGTCGAGGTGTCTAGGTTTTGTTAGGCACACCCCACGGCTACTTCTAGTTGCGGTGATAAGATCAGGGTTTGCGGTCAGTATAGTTACCACCTACTCCAGTGAAAGTTTTCATGCTGCTCCAAGGTCACCTGATCATAACAACTATGGCGTCGTTATTTGCGATCTATATGATGGTATTATGTGAGAACTATAGGACAGTATTATGTGTGCTCTATATGGCGATATTGTGTGCTCTATATGGCGGTATTATGCGTGATCTATATGGCGATATAATGTGTGATCTATATGGCAGTATTATGTGAGATCTATATGTCGGTATTATGTGAGAACACTATGGCGTCGTTATTTGCAATCTATATGATGGTATTATGTGAGAACTATAGGACAGTATTATGTGTGATATATATGGCGGTATTATGTGAGAACATTATCTTCATAAATCGGGTCTGGGGTAATAGAGGGGACAGCATGACCTCCAGTTAGGTGTAATCAGGGGAAGGCTGGTGAGGCAGCTGAAGAGAGGCGTCTCATTTTTATCGTTACTATATGGCTACATTTCCCCCCAGCGTCACCCCGTACTGCGCCTGTCCCCTCGTTTTCACACATTGCCAGGACAGGATCTGAGGAGGGGAATGGGGTCTGCATGCAATGTCTGGATCAGAACAGGCCATCAATCCACAGAAATGTTTCCTGGATTTCTGAGGAGACTGTCCATCCATGTGTATAAAAGACAGCGCTCTATGTACAATCCCTGGCTGCTCCACGCACTGAACATGGTGCCCCCCAATAGACCAGCACACTGCTCTCCTGAAATACTCTGCGCTGCTGTCACCCTGCTCCCTCCACCACATATCTCCCAGAATCCTTGCTGCCTGCCATCCTCGGTGACTGTCTACTTGTCAGTATAACTTTGCAGTCACCAACAAAATGGCTGCTCACTGGGTTCCTGAATCTCATCCTCTCTTATCCCTTACCAAACACCGGAAAGGGAGGAGAGGAGACAGTGCAGTAATGTGAGCTAGTTGTACACTAGGTTTTTGTCAAATTTCATTAGCTGCTCAACCTAGTGTTTAAAAGTGGAAATGCCAAACCTTTTAAAAATTTTTTTCATATTTTACTAAATTATAAACAAATAATATTTTTTAAGAAAATTTAAACATTAATTCTTTACATTTTTTCAATCGCTGGAAAAAAATTTTTTTGATGGCACCTTCCCTTTAACCCCTTTCTGCCAATGGACGTACTATTCCGTCCATGTGAGGTGGGCCCTACTTCCCAAGGACGGAATAGTTGCAGCTGACATCCGGCACTATGTGCCAGGAGCGGTCACGGACCGCCCCCGGCACATTAACCTCCGTCACACCGCGATCAAACATGATCGCGGTGTGCCGGCAGTACAGGGAAGCATCGCGCAGGGAGGGGCTCCCTGCGGGCTTCCCTGAGACCCCCGCAGCAACGCGATGTGATCGCGTTGCTGCGAGGGTCTCCTTACCTCCCTCCCTGCTCCAGGCCCGGATCCAAGATGGCCGCGGCATCCGGGTCCTGCAGGGAGGGAGGTGGCTTCACAGCGCCTGCTCAGAGCAGGCACTGTGAAGCCTGCAGTGCTGTAAGTCAGATCGGTGATCTGACAGAGTTCTGTGCAAACTGTCAGATCACCGATCTGTACTGTCCCCCCCCCCCCCCCTGGGACAAAGTAAAAAAGTTTAAAAAAAAATTTCCACATGTGTAAAAAATAAAAATCCAAAATAATGAAATAAAAAATATATATATTATTCCCATAAATTCATTTCTTTATCTAAATATAAAAAAAAACAATAAAAGTACACATATTTAGTATCGCCACGTCCGTAACGACCCAACTTATAAAACTGTCCCACTAGTTAACCCCTTCAGTAAACACCGTAAGAAGAAAAAAAACGAGGCAAAGAACAACGCTTTATTATCATACTGCCGAACAAAAAGTGGAATAACACGCGATCAAAAAGACAGATATAAATAACCATGGTACCACTGAAAACAGCATCTTGTCCCGCAAAAAATGAGCCGCCATACAGCATCATCAGCAAAAAAATAAAGTTATGGTCCTCAGAATAAAGCGATGCAAAAATAATAATTTTTTCAATAAAATAGTTTTTATCATATAAAAGCACCAAAACATTAAAAAAATTATATAAATGAGGTATCGCTGTAATCGTACTGGCCCGAAGAATAAAACTGCTTTATCAATTTTACCAAACGCGGAACGGTATAAACGCCTCCCCCAAAAGAAATTCATGAATAGCTGGTTTTTGGTCATCCTGCCTCACAAAAATCGGAATAAAAAGTGATCAAAAAATGTCACATGCCCGAAAATGTTACCAATAAAAACGTCAACTCGTCCCGCAAAAAACAAGACCTCACATGACTCTGTGGACCAAAATATGGAAAAATTATCTCTCAAAATGTGGTAATGCAAAAAATATTTTTTGCAATAAAAAGCGTCTTTTAGTGTGTGACGGCTGCCAATCATAAAAATCCGCTAAATAACCCGCTATAAAAGTAAATCAAACCCCCCCTTCATCACCCCCTTAGTTAGGAAAAAATTTAAAAATGTAAAAAATGTATTTATTTCGATTTTCCCGTTAGGGTTAGGGCTAGGGTTAGGGTTGGGACTAGGGTTAGGGTTGGGGCTAGGGTTGGGGCTAGGGTTAAGGCTACAGTTAGGGTTGGGGCTAAAGTTAGGGTTAGGTTTGGGGCTAAAGTTAGGGTTAGGGTTTGGGGCTAAAGTTAGGGTTAGGGTTTGGATTACATTTACGGTTGGGAATAGGGTTGGGATTAGGGTTAGGGATGTGTCAGGGTTAGAGGTGTGGTTAGGGTTACCGTTGGGATTAGGGTTAGGGGTGTGTTTGGATTAGGGTTTCAGTTATAATTGGGGGGGTTTCCACTGTTTAGGCACATCAGGGGCTCTTCAAACGCGACATGGCGTCCGATCTCAATTCCAGCCAATTCTGCGTTGAAAAAGTAAAACAGTGCTCCTTCCCTTCCGAGCTCTCCCGTGTGCCCAAACAGGTGTTTACCCCAACATATGGGGTATCAGCGTACTCAGGACAAATTGGACAACAACTTTTGGGGTCCAATTTCTCCTGTTACCCTTGGGAAAATACAAAACTGGAGGCTAAAAAATAATTTTTGTGGGAAAAAAAAGGATTTTTTATTTTCACGGCTCTGCGTTATAAACTGTAGTGAAACACTTGGGGGTTCAAAGTTCTCACAACATATCTAGATAAGTTCCTTGGGGGTTCAGTTTCCAATATGGGGTCACTTGTGGGGGGTTTCTACTGTTTAGGTACATTAGGGGCTCTGCAAACGCAGACCATTCCATCTAAGTCTGCATTCCAAATGGCGCTCCTTCCCTTCCGTGCCCTGCCATGCTCCCAAACGGTGGTTCCCCCCCCCCCCCACATATCGGGTATCAGCGTACTCAGGACAAATTGGACAACAATATTTAGGGTCCAATTTCTCCTGTTACCCTTGGAAAAATACAAAACTGGGGGCTAAAAAATAATTTTTGTGGAAAAAAAAATATTTTTTATTTGCGTGGCTCTGCGTTATAAACTGTAGTGAAACACTTGGGGGTTCAAAGCTCTCACATCACATCTAGATGAGTTCCTTAGGGGGTCTAGTTTCCAAAATGGTGTCACTTGTGGGGGGTTTCTACTATTTAGGTACATTAGGGGCTCTGCAAACGCAATGTGACGCCGGCAGACCATTCCATCTAAGTCTGCATTCCAAATGGCGCTCCTTCCCTTCCGAGCCCTCCCATGTGCCCCACATATGGGGTATCAGCGCACTCAGGACAAATTGGACAACAACTTTTGGGGTCCAATTTCTCCTGTTACCCTCGGGAAAATACAAAACTGGGGGCTAAAAAATAATTTTTGTGGGAAAAAATTTTTGTTTTATTTTTACGGCTCTGCATTATAAACTTCTGTGAAGCCCTTGGTGGGTCAAAGTGCTCACCACACATCTAGATAAGTTCCTTAGGGGGTCTACTTTCCAAAATGGTGTCACTTGTGGGGGGTTTCAATGTTTAGGCACATCAGTGGCTCTCCAAACGCAACATGGCGTCCCATCTCAATTCCTGACAATTTTGCATTGAAAAGTCAAATGGCGCTCCTTCCCATCCGAGCTCTCCCATGCGCCCAAACAGTGGTTTACCCCCACATATGGGGTATCAGCGTACTCAGGACAAATTGTACAACAACTTTTAGGGTCCAATTTCTTCTCTTACCCTTGGGAAAATAAAAAATTGGGGGCGAAAAGATAATTTTTGTGAAAAAAAATGATTTTTTATTTTTACGGTTCTTCATTATAAACTTCTGTGAAGCACTTGGTGGGTCAAAGTGCTCACCACACCTCTAGATAAATTCCTTAGGGGATCTACTTTCCAAAATGGTGTCACTTGTGGGGGGTTTCAATGTTTAGGCACATCAGTGGCTCTCCAAACGCAACATGGTTTCCAATCTCAATTCCTGTCAATTTTGCATTGAAAAGTCAAACGGCGCTCCTTCCCTTCTGAGCTCTCCCATGCGCCCAAACAGTGGTTTACTCCCACATATGGGGTATCAGCGTACTCAGGACAAATTGACAACAACGTTTGGGGTCCATTTTCTCCTGTTACCCTTGGTAAAATAAAACAAATTGGAGCTGAAGTAAATTTTTTGTGAAAAAAAGTTAAATGTTCATTTTTATTTCAACATTCCAAAAATTCCTGTGAAACACCTGAAGGGTTAATAAACTTCTTGAATGTGGTTTTGAGCACTTAGAGGGGTGCAGTTTTTAGAATGGTGTCACACTTGGGTATTTTCTATCATATAGACCCCTCAAAATGACTTCAAATGAGATGTTGTAAAAATGGTGTTGTAAAAATGAGAAATTGCTGGTCAACTTTTAACCCTTATAACTCCCTAACAAAAAAAAATTTTGGTTCCAAAATTGTGCTGATGTAAAGTAGACATGTGGAAAATGTTACTTATTAAGTATTTTGTGTGACATATCTCTGTGATTTAATTGCGTAAAAATTCAAAGTTGGAAAATTGCGAAATTTTCGCCAAATTTCCGTTTTTTTTTCACAAATAAACGCAGGTAATATCAAAGAAATTTTACCACTATCATGAAGTACAATATGTCACGAGAAAACAATGTCAGAATCACCGGGATCCGTTGAAGCGTTCCAGAGTTATAACATAAAGGGACAGTGGTCAGAATTGTAAAAATTGGCCTGGTCATTGACGTGCAAACCACCCTTGGGGGTAAATGGGTTAACATTATATGTTTTTACTATTGATGCTGCATAGGCAGCATCAATAGTAAAAAGTTGGTCACACAGGGTTAATGGCAGCGTTAACGGATTGCTAAAACACTGTGGGCGCTGACTGGAGGGGAGTAGGCCGGACTGTGCCTGTCGCTGATTGGTCGCGCCCAGCCAGCCAATCAGCGACGCGGGATTTCCGTGACAGACAAACAGACAGACAAACAGACGGAAGTGGACCTTAGATGATTATATAGATGGATAAAATGACACTGGTCAGAATTGTAAAATTTGGCCCGGTCATGAAGATGAAAACAGTCCCGGGGGTTAATGGGTTAATAGTGCAGCATGATTTTCTGAATCTCTGGTGGAGGTTCCTAATGCAAACGGCTTTATTAGAGTAGTAAGAATAAGGACAGAATTTGGACAAGCAAGTATCCAAGGACAACATCTGCAAGGAATTTGTATGTTCTCCCCATGTTTGCATGGGTTTCTTCCGGGTACTCTGGTTTCTTCCCATGCTCCAAAAGCATACTGATAGGGAATGTAGATTGTGAGCCCCATCAGGGACAGCGATGATAATGTGTGCAAAACTGTAAAGCGATGATAATGTGTGCAAAACTGTAAAGCGCTGCAGATTATGTTGGCGCTTTTTAAATAAAGAGATTATTATTATCCATGTACTGTATATCTAAAAGTACAATATTTAAAAAGTTTTCCCAGTTTTAGGCCATGTTCACACAGTGCGTTTTTTTCTGCGGAACCGCAACGTTTTTGCCGCTGCGGTTCCGCAGCTGTTTTCCATGCAGGGTACAGTACACTATACCCTATGGAAAACAGGAACCACTGTGCACATGATGCGGGAATCGGGAAAAAAAGCCGCGCTGAATAGCCGCGGTAAAAAAGAAGTACCATGTCACTTCTTTTTTCGGAGCCGCAGCGGTTCTGCACCCATAGACCTCCATTGTGAGGTCAAACCCGCAGTAAAACCCGCAGATCAAAAATATATCTGCGGGTTTTATTGCGGTTTGTGGTGCCGAACCGCTGCAGCAGGAAGTGCGGGGAAGCGGGCGGAAGTGCGTGGGCGGAGTGTGGCTGCCCCGATCCCACCCCCCCATGCTCCGATGCCCCTCCCCCCGTGCTCCGATGCCCCCCCCGTGCTCCGATGCCCCCCCGTGCCCTAATCTCCCCCCCTTATACTTACCCGGCCTCCCGGTGTCCGTCCGGCCGTCTTCTCCCTGGGCGCCGCCATCTTGCAAAATGGCGGGCGCATGCGCAGTGCGCCCGCCGAATCTGCCGGCCGGCAGATTCGTTCCAAAGTGCATTTTGATCACTGAGATATAACCTATCTCAGTGATCAAAATAAAAAAAATAGTAAATGACACCCCCCCCCCCCCCTTTGTCACGCCCATAGGTAGGGACAATAAAAAAATTAAGAATTTTTTTTTTTTTTCCACTAAGGTTAGAATAGGGGTAGGGGTAGGGGTAGGGTTAGGGTATTTTCAGCCATTTTAACCCTAAAAAACTTCCTAGAAAACACAGAGACTCTGCATAGAAAGCTGCATAAAAAAAGGCATCAAAAAAGCACCAAAAAAAGGACCTGCATTTTCTGCAAAGAGCTGCGGTTTCAGTCCTGAAAAAAAAAGGATGGAAATCAGGAACGTGTGAACATACCCTTAGGCCTCATTCAGATGTTCATTTTTTTTGCATATGAGAAAAAAGTACTTTTTTTTTCTCCACTGCGAAACCTGTATCTGATTCTCATCTATTTTTTGTCCATGTGTAAACTTCTACTAACAACATGTCACCTATTTTTCCTTTATGAGAAAAAAATTCCAAGCTTCTATTCCCCATTAAACTATAAAAAAACAGACATCAATCAGACAACATACATGAGGCATCCATGTGCAAGTTTGATCTGTGACATGGATCAAAAATGCACATATCTGCTGGTTGCAGGTTTAAGTCCCCATACACTAAAAACAAAAAGTAAGATAAAAAATAAAAAGTTAAACTATCCACCCCCTGTTTATACATGTTTGATAACACATGTCTGTAGGAGTCTGGTTTATAAAAAATACAAAATTGTTTAACTGTTCCAGGAAATGTCATAAAGAAAAAAAAAATAGATGAATAAAAATCAATAAGTCAAATAGCTGATTCTGGTAATTGAATAACCCACAAAAACTAAATCAAAACATAGTATGTTCCCCAACTGTAAAAACTGTACCATAAAATACACAGATCAGATCCCCAAAAATAAGTCCTCACGTAGCTCTATCAATGGAAAAATAAAGGTGTTATGGGTGTTATGGGTCTCGGAAAATGGCGAAACAAACTATTTTTTTTTATTATCTCTACAAAGTTCTGAATATTTTTAACAAATATAAAAAAAAACTGTATATGTTTGGTTTTACCTTAATTGTACTTACCTGGAGGATCCTGTTGCCAGGTCATTTTACTGAACTAAATAGCAAAGACACAAAAAGAAGACTAAAAATCTTCGAAAAATTCAAGAATTAAAGTTGCTGCAGGCCGCAGGCTGGGATGAGGGGGTGTCCAGTGGTAATGCGAGTGTCCGGCGGTGCTGCGGGGGCTCTGCCGACATTTTGTGAAAGGCCAGAGCCCTTGCAGTTCCATGGTTTCCTATGCGGTGGACTCCGGGAAAATGGTGGGTGGCGCATGTGCAGATGGAGATCTCGGCGCCAAGTTCTTGAGAGATGAGAGGTAATGCACAGTATCTGGCTCACAGCCTATTAGTGACGCCAATATTATTAGATTAGGCGGGTTGCCCAGCACTATCTAAGTGCATCCCATTTTACTGCAAAATTAATACCGTAAAAGCAAAGCTGGAATTCCCTTTTTTTCACCATTTGACCTTACATTGATTTTTTTTCTCTTTATATTATGCAAGAGAGGCCCGATGCTATCGCATCAGGAGGGCGGTAATGTCACGATGGGGGCAGGCATGCGGCGCTGTTGTTGCCTAATGGCATCCTGTGATAATCTAATGACTTTTGCATCAGGGGACTCATGTGCTTGACTCCTTTGCTTATATGCATTGTTTTTGTCCCAGCGATGCTGTTCCTCTTCAAGAGTCTCATTTGCCCTTTGTTGTCTTCGACGTTGTGCCTTTGCTGCTGTCCTTTCATTGTCATTGGCGTACTTGGCCATGTTGGTGTTGATATTTGCTTTTTAAAGGGGTTTTCCCACAAACAAAACTTTATTCTAAAAATTGTCTGTGTTTGACCGTGTACCGAACATACCACAGCTCCTGGGCAGGGGAGGAAGCAAATGACAATACTGACATTACAGCAGGAGATAGCAGAGGATACATTTTGTGAGGTAAAATATTTTTTTTAAAATAGTGAAATATTTTACCTCACAAAATGAATCCTCTGTGATCCCCTGCTGTAATGTAGTTTTGTCTTTTGCTTCCTCCCCTGTTGTGAATTCCGCTCTTGGGCTCCCTCCGGTGGTTGTAAGTGGCACTTTTGTGAGTTCTGCTCTTGGGCTCCCTCTTGTGGTTTCTAGTAGTATGGCTGCTCCTTGGAGTTAGCTGTCATCAGCTGCCTCCACTTATCTTCTCTTCTGCTCGGCTATTTAAGTCTGGCTCTATCGTCAGCCAGTGCCACTTGTAAATGGTTCCTGGTTGGATTCACATCTCTTTGGAGTTCCCTGTTATCCTGACCAGTTCAGCTAAGCTAAGTTTTTGCTTGCCCTTTTCTGTCCATAGATTGTGGACTTATCCATTCTGTGCTTTCTATGTTTGTCCAGCTTATCAGTGTGAATTAATTCTGTCTTGCTGGAAGCTCTGGGAGGCAGATTTGCCCTCCACACCTTTAGTCAGGTGTGGAGATTTTTTGTAAACTCTGCGTGGATTTTTGTAGTGTTTTATACTGACCGCACAGTATTCCATCCTGTCCTATCTATTTAGTTAGACTGGCCTCCTGTGCTCATCCTGGTTTCATTCTGTGTATGTCTGTTCCCTCTCCACTCACAGTCATTATTTGTGGGGGGCTAATCTATCCTTTGGGGATTTTCTCTGAGGCAAGATAGCTTTCCTGCTTTCTTTAGGGGTAGTTAGCTCTTAGGCTGTGACGAGATGCCTAGGGAGAGTTAGGAGCATTCCACGGCTACTTCTAGTGTTGTGTTGAGCTTAGGGACTGCGGTCAGTACAGTTACCACTTCCTTCAGAGCTCGTTCCATGTTGCTCCTAGACCACCGTATCATAACAGTACAAGTGGCCAAAAATGAATTAAATGCATCTCAAAAGAAGGAAAAGAAAGTTCTGAAACTTTTTTTTTCTGTGCTCTAGTTTGTCTTTTTTTTTTTTTTTTTTCCTCTTGATATCTGGGTGGTTCAGGATATATGCTTTGGCATGGATGTTCAGGGTTTGTTTTCTCGTGTGGATCAACTTGCTGCAAAAGAACAGAGTATCCAGGACTATGTTGTCCAGACTCCGGCTTTAGAGCCCAGAATTCCTACTCCTGATTTGTTTTTTGAGGACAGATCCAAGTTTTTGAACTTTAAAAATAATTGCAAATTGTTTTTTGCTTTGAAACCCCGTTCTTCTGGTGATCCCATTCAGCAGGTAAAAATCATCATATCCTTGCTGCGTGGTGACCCTCAAGACTGGGCTTTTTCTCTTGAAACAGGGGATCCGGCATTATTGAATGTAGATGCATTTTTACAAGCGCTCGGATTATTGTATGACGAACCTCATTCTGTGGATCATGCGGAAAAAACCCTGTTGGCCTTGTGTCAAGGTCAGGAAGCGGCAGAGTTATACTGCCAGAAATTTAGAAAATGGTCTGTGCTCACTAAATGGAATGAAGAGGCTCTGGCTGCTATTTTCAGAAAAGGTCTTTCTGAAACCCTTAAAGATGTTATGGTGGGCTTTCCTACGCCTGCCGGTTTGAGCGAATCTATGTCTCTAGCCATTCAGATTGATCGGCGTCTGCGCGAGCGCAAAGCTGTGCACCATATGGCAGTATCCTCTGAGCAAAGTCCTGAACCTATGCAATGTGATAGGATTTTGACTAGAATAGAACGGCAGGAATTCAGACGTCAGAATAGGCTGTGTTTTTACTGTGGTGATTCGGCTCATGTTATCTCTGATTGCCCTAAGCGTACTAAGAGAGTCGCTAGGTCTGTTACCATTAGTACTATACAGCCTAAATTTCTCTTATCTGTAACCCTGATTTGCTCATTGTCGTCCTTTTCTGTCATGGCATTTGTGGATTCAGGCGCTGCCCTGAACTTAATGGACTTAGAATTCGCCAGGCGCTGTGGTTTTTCCTTGCAGCCTTTGCAGAGCCCTATTCCTTTGAGGGGCATTGATGCTACACCCTTGGCCAAGGATAAACCTCAGTACTGGACACAGATGACTATGTACATGGCTCCTGCACATCAGGAAGATAGCCGTTTTCTGGTGTTGCATAACCTGCATGATGTTGTTGTACTGGGATTTCCATGGTTACAGGAACATAATCCGGTGCTGGATTGGAAAACTATGTCGGTGACTAGTTGGGGTTGTCGAGGAGTACATAGTGACGTTCCTTTTATGTCAATTTCCTCTTCCCCCTCTTCTGAGGTCCCTGAGTTTTTGTCGGATTTCCAGGATGTATTTGATGAGCCCAAGTCCAGTTCCCTTCCTCCGCACAGGGACTGTGATTGTGCTATTAACTTGATTCCTGGTTGTAAGTTCCCTAAGGGCCGACTTTTCAATCTGTCTGTGCCAGAGCATGCCGCCATGCGGAGCTATGTTAAGGAATCTTTGGAGAAAGGGCATATTCGGCCCTCTTCGTCACCATTGGGAGCGGGTTTCTTTTTTGTTGCTAAGAAGGATGGCTCCTTGAGACTCTGTATTGATTATCGTCTTCTTAATAAGATCACGGTCAAATTCCAATACCACTTGCCTTTGCTTACTGATTTGTTTGCTCAGATTAAGGGGGCTAGTTGGTTTACTAAGATTGACCTCCGAGGGGCATATAATCTTGTTCGTATTAAACAGGGTAACGAATGGAAAACTGCATTTAATACGCCCGAAGGCCATTTTGAATACCTTGTGATGCCATTTGGGCTCTCTAATGCTCCATCTGTGTTCCAGTCTTTCATGCATGATATTTTCCGCAATTATCTTGATAAATTCATGGTCGTATATTTGGATGATATTTTGATTTTTTCCGATGATTGGGAGTCTCATGTGAAGCAGGTCAGGATGGTGTTCCAGATCCTTCGTGATAATGCTTTATTTGTGAAGGGGTCTAAGTGCCTATTCGGGGTTCAGAAGGTCTCTTTTTTGGGTTTTATTTTTTCTCCCTCGTCTATAGAAATGGATCCTGTTAAGGTCCAAGCTATTCATGACTGGATCCAACCCACATCTGTGAAGGGTCTTCAAAAATTTTTGGGTTTTGCTAATTTCTATCGCCGTTTCATTGCCAACTTTTTCCAGTGTGGTTAAGCCCCTTACTGATTTGACGAAGAAAGGCGCTGATGTGACGAATTGGTCCTCTGAGGCTGTTGAGGCCTTTCAGGAGCTTAAACGCCGATTTACTTCTGCCCCTGTGTTGCGTCAAGCGGATGTTTCTCTTCCTTTTCAGGTTGAGGTCGACACTTCTGAGATTGGGGCAGGGGCCGTTTTGTCTCAGAGGGAGTCTGATGGTTCTTTGATGAAACCGTGTGCTTTTTTTTCCAGAAAGTTTTCGCCTGCGGAACGCAATTATGATGTCGGCAATCGGGAGTTGTTGGCTATGAAGTGGGCGTTTGAGGAGTGGCAACATTGGCTTGAGGGAGCTAAACACCGTGTTGTGGTCCTGACCGATCATAAGAATCTGATTTACCTCGAGTCGGCCAAGCGGCTGAATCCTAGACAGGCTCGATGGTCCCTGTTTTTCTCCCGTTTTGATTTTGTGGTCTCGTATATTCCGGGATCTAAGAATTTTAAGGCTGATGCCCTCTCTAGGAGTTTTTCGCCTGATTCTCCTGGAGTCCTTGAGCCGGTTGGCATTCTTAAGGAGGGGGCGATTCTTTCTGCTATCTCCCCTGATTTGCGGCGGGTGCTTCAGGAATTTCAGGCTGATAGGCCTGACCGCTGTCCAGTGGGGAAGCTGTTTGTTCCTGATAGATGGACAAGTAAGGTAATTTCTGAGGTTCATTGTTCAGTGTTGGCTGGGCATCCTGCCTTCCTTGTCGCGCGATGTGCGTGCTTTTGTGCAGTCCTGTGGGACTTGCGCCCGAGCCAAGCCTTGCTATTCCCGCGCTAGTGGGTTGCTTTTGCCTTTGCCGGTCCCTGAGAGGCCCTGGACGCATATTTCCATGGATTTTATTTCGGATCTTCCTGTTTCCCAGAAGATGTCTGTTATCTGGGTTGTTTGTGACGGGTTCTCTAAAATGATCTATCTGGTACCTTTGCCTAAGTTGCCTTCCTCCTCAGATCTGGTTCCATTATTTTTTCAGCATGTGGTTCGTTTGCATGGCATTCCGGAGAATATTGTGTCTGACAGAGGTTCTCAGTTTGTCTCTAGATTTTGGCGGGCCTTTTGTGGTAGGATGGGCATTGATTTGTCTTTTTCTTCGGCGTTTCATCCTCAGACTAATGGCCAAACTGAGCGAACTAATCAGACCTTGGAGACCTATTTGAGATGCTTTGTGTCTGCTGATCAGGATGATTGGGTGTCTTTCTTGCCGTTGGCCGAGTTTGCCCTTAGTAATCGGGCTACTTTGGTTTCACCTTTCTTTTGTAATTTTGGTTTTCATCCTCGTTTTTCTTCTGGGCAGGTTGAGCCTTCTGATTGTCCTGGTGTTGATTCTGTGGTGGACAGGCTGCAGCAGATTTGGACTCATGTGGTGGACAATTTGACGTTGTCTCAGGAAAGGGCTCAATGTTTTGCCAACCGCCGTCGGTGTGTTGGTCCCCGGCTTCGTGTGGGGGATTTGGTTTGGTTGTCTTCTCGTCATGTTCCTATGAAGGTTTCTTCTCCTAAGTTTAAGCATCGGTTTATTGGTCCTTATAAAATTTCTGAAATTATTAATTCGGTGTGTTTTCGTTTGGCTCTTCCTGCCTCTTTTGCCATTCATAATGTTTTCCATAGATCTTTGTTGCGGAGATATGTGGTGCCCGTTGTTCCCTCGGTTGACCCTCCTGCCCCGGTGTTGGTTGAGGGAGAGTTGGAATATGAGGTTGAGAAGATTTTGGATTCTCGTTTTTCGAGGCGGAGGCTTCAGTATCTTGTCAAGTGGAAGGGTTATGGCCAGGAGGATAATTCTTGGGTTGTTGCCTCCGATGTCCATGCCACCGATTTGGTTCGTGCTTTTCACTTGGCTCGTCCTGATCGGCCTGGGGGCTCTGGTGAGGGTTCGGTGACCCCTCCTCAAGGGGGGGGTACTGTTGTGAATTCCGCTCTTGGGCTCTCTCCGGTGGTTGTGAGTGGCACTTTTGTGAGTTCTGCTCTTGGGCTCCCTCTTGTGGTTTCTAGTGGTATGGCTGCTCCTTGGAGTTAGCTGTCATCAGCTGCCTCCACTTATCTTCTCTTCTGCTCGGCTATTTAAGTCTGGCTCTATCTTCAGCCAGTGCCACTTGTAAATGGTTCCTGGTTGGATTCACATCTCTTTGGAGTTCCCTGTTATCCTGACCAGTTCAGCTAAGCTAAGTTTTTGCTTGCCCTTTTCTGTCCATAGATTGTGGACTTATCCATTCTGTGCTTTCTATGTTTGTCCAGCTTATCAGTGTGAATTAATTCTGTCTTGCTGGAAGCTCTGGGAGGCAGATTTGCCCTCCACACCTTTAGTCAGGTGTGGAGATTTTTTGTAAACTCTGCGTGGATTTTTGTAGTGTTTTATACTGACCGCACAGTATTCCATCCTGTCCTATCTATTTAGTTAGACTGGCCTCCTGTGCTCATCCTGGTTTCATTCTGTGTATGTCTGTTCCCTCTCCACTCACAGTCATTATTTGTGGGGGGCTAATCTATCCTTTGGGGATTTTCTCTGAGGCAAGATAGCTTTCCTGCTTCTTTCTTTAGGGGTAGTTAGCTCTTAGGCTGTGACAAGATGCCTAGGGAGAGTTAGGAGCATTCCACAGCTACTTCTAGTGTTGTGTTGAGCTTAGGGACTGCGGTCAGTACAGTTACCACTTCCTTCAGAGCTCGTTCCTTGTTGCTCCTAGACCACCGTATCATAACACTCCCCATCCAGGAGATGTGGTATGCTCCATACACGGTCAGACACATTCAATTTTTAAAATGAACTTTCGTTCATGGGAAAACCCCTTTAATGTGACCGGCTTCCTCTGCCTAGAGACATGTCGCGTATCTGCCTCCGGGATCTGCCGAATGATTTACTGCACTCGCCCATAATTCATGCAGCTGCTGTAAATCAGACCGCCAGCATCTTTGTGCAGACAGATAGCGGCAGTCACATTAAAACTGCGCATGCGCTCCTCCTGTACAAAGATGGCTGCAGTCAGTGAATCATTCGGCTGATCCCGGCGGCGGTGTGTGCGCGACGGTGTTCCGCTGGTGGTACCACGCAAGAGGCTGAGTGAGTGTGTGTGAATGTGAGTGAGAGTGTGTGTGGTATGTACGGCGTATAGAGTGTGTGTGTGGTGTGATAGTGTTCCGCTGGTGGTACTGCGCAAGAAGCTGAGTGAGTGTGTGTGAATGTGAGTGAGTGAGTGTGTGAGTGAGAGTGTGTGGTGCGTACGGCGTATAGTGTGTGTGTGTGTGGTGCAATGGTGTTCCGCTGGTGGTACTGCACAAGAAGCTGAGTGAGTGTGTGTGAATGTGAGTGAGTGAGTGTGTGAGTGAGTGTGTGTGGTGCGTACGGCGTATAGAGTGTGTGTGTGGTGCGATGGTGTTCCGCTGGTGGTACCGCGCACTAGGTTGGTACCAGCAGCAGTTTTCATATTGAGACACCTATCACTTGGGTGTCCCAATATGGCGGTCAGTGAACTTCCTCCACTTGGAATTCTGGGATACGGTGACAACTGGACAGAACAGGAAATGAAAACATTACAAGGCAATTATATAAATAGATGTTAAAATGAATGGTGTCATTCAAAATTATAATTCAACCAACAACAGATAAGCACTCATAGGTTATGTTGATAGAAAAAAAATAAAAAAAGTTATGGCTCTTTGAAATTGGGGAGGAAAAAAGTAAATGGAAAAACAAAAGTTGCAAAAGGGCAGGAATTGTTGAATTGTACTGATATCGTTTTCAGACTACAAAAATGTACTGTATTACAAAGCTATATTTTTTACAGGTCTATTCAGAAATTAACGATTCTTTAAATCAAAGTATTAAAGAAATGGAAAGTTCACAGAGTGCTTCTGCGCAACTTCAAATGACCAGTACACCAAAATGTAAAGCTACGGTATGTTTCATTGTTAAGACTTTCAGTGACACTTGTGCACTACAAATTCCTTAGTTGGAGCTACATAGAGACTTGTGGATGCACAACTCTCAAAGCTCATTCAGACATCAGTGATTTTCTCATACAAGAATATTAGTCCACGTTTATTCGTCATTTTTTTTATCACGGTTTCATCAGAGTTTGGTCAGTGTGTCAGTTTTTATCATCAGAGTTTGGTCCAAGTTTCATCAAAAGTTTTTCTATATTTTCCTATTTAATATTTTGTTAAACACAAACAGTGGATAGCATCCAAGTGAATTCCGATTTTTTTCCACGGACACATAGATTTGCATTGCCGATTTTGATCCGACAATCTGATCAATATTGGGCATGTCGCAGTGATTTTATGCGCCCCTCTTGATATGCGAAAAGCATAGGCATATGAATGGCCCCATTCACTATTGTTGGTAGAAGTGCTGTCCATCAAAAACACGGATTGCACTTGTATTAAAAAAAAACTGATGTGTGAATGAGCCCTACGTTGCTATCCGAGTTACAACCAATGATATTGAATGTGGCCATGCAGGACTGGATCTCTGCTGACTGTTGGGTAGACCATGATCCTCTGTCATTAGTTGGGATGTTATCCGCAACATTGCAATTTATTGTCTTACGACAAGTTATGTAACCTGAACCTAAGTCTGATGTAAAAATACCGAACAATTACACATATAGCCTGTTGCTTTACTTTGAAAATATGCAATGTACCCTAAAATACATGCAGATTTTTACATAGCAGGTGCACTCACTTACATTGTGCTGCACTCTGTTGCAGAATTTCATTGTGATGTAGCAGAACTTGAAAGTCTGATAATTTTGGTACAATACAATTAAAGCACCGCTCCGGCAGGGATTTTTTTCAGCACTGAAGTGGAGCTTGAAATGTAAGATCCCTGCCCCTGTTTTTATACTCGCCTTCACCTTTTACCAACACTGCTCCGGTCCCACAGTGCCATCTTGAACATGAAAATTCTGACTGGCTGGAAGTCAGAAGTTGCATTTAAATTATGCCATGGCCATGGGGATGGACTTGGTAGGCAACAGCGGCAGCAAGTTGTGAGAGAACTGTCCTTTAAATTGATTATCAATTATTCAAGGTGGTCAAGATCACGGCTTGCATTCACTCGATAGAAAATTTGATATCTTCATGTGATGGAGACACGGGTACAGGACAGTTTTTAGAGTTGTGTCTGGTAAAGATCTGTGTGGTGTGTACATCACACAGGCATGGATGGTAAATTGTTGTGAATTCTGCTCTTGGGCTCCCTCCGGTGGTTATGAGTGGTAGTGCTGCGGTAGTTGGATCGCAGCATTTATCAGGTGTATCTATTTTTTGCAATTTGGGCTGGGCTATATAGCCTTGCTTGATCCTTTAGTCAGTGCCAGTTGTCCATTGTTTTTGGAGGATTCACATCCCTTCTGGTCTCTCCTGTTTGCTGTGCTTTTCTTCAAAGATAAGTCCTGGCTTTGTTTTTGCTGTCCACCTGCTGTGGACCTTATAGTTCTGTGCATTTTCATGTTTTTGTCTTGTCCAGCTTAGTCTGTGTAGGATTTTTTGCAGCCTAGCTATTTCTCTGGAGATGCAGATATACCCTCCACGTCTTTAGTCAGATGTGGTGTTTTGTATTTTCTGTGGTGGATATTTTCTAGTGTTTTAACCCCTTCCCGACCCATGACGCCACGTAGGCGTCATGAAAGTCGGTGCCAATCCGACCCATGACGCCTATGTGGCGTCATGGAAAGATCGCGTCCCTGCAGATCCGGTGAAAGGGTTAACTCCCATTTCACCCGATCTGCAGGGACAGGGGGAGTGGTAGTTTAGCCCAGGGGGGGTGGCTTCACCCCCTCGTGGCTACGATCGCTCTGATTGGCTGTTGAAAGTGAAACTGCCAATCAGAGCGATTTGTAATATTTCACCTATTATAACTGGTGAAATATTACAATCCATCCATGGCCGATGCTGAAATATCATCGGCCATGGCTGGAAATACTAATGTGCCCCCACCCCACCGATCGCCCCCCCAGCCCCCCGATCTGGCCGGTACACTGCTCCGGCTTCCCTCAGTACAGGGCTCCGCTCCCCCCGTGCTCCAATCACCCCCCCGTGCTCCAATCACCCCCCCTGCACTCCGATCCACCCCCCCCCCCCCGGTGCTCCGTTCCACCCCCCCGTGCTCCATTCCAGCCCCCCCGTGCTCCGTTCCACGCCCCCGTGCTCCGTTCCACCCCTCCCGCGCTCCGATCCCCCCCCCGTGCTCCGATCCCCCCCCCCCCCCGTGGTCCCCCCCACCCCATCATACTTACCGATCCAGCCGGGGTCCCGTCCGTCTTCTCCCTGGGCGCCGCCATCTTCCAAAATGGCGGGCGCATGCGCAGTGCGCCCGCCAAATCTGCCGGCCGGCAGATTCGTTCCAAAGTGCATTTTGATCACTGAGATAGATTATATCTCAGTGATCAAAATAAAAAAAATAATAAATGACCCCCCCCCCTTTGTCACCCCCATAGGTAGGGACAATAAAAAAAATAAAGAAATTTTTTTTTCCACTAATGTTAGAATAGGGGTAGGGTTAGGGGTAGGGTTAGGGTTAGGGTTTCGGTATGTGCACACGTATTCTGGTCCTCTGCGGATTTTTCCGCTGCGGATTTGATAAATCCGCAGTGCTAAACCGCTGCGGATTTATGGCGGATTTACCGCGTTTTTTTCTGCGCATTTCACTGCGGTTTTACAACTGCGATTTTCTATTGGAGCAGTTGTAAAACCGTTGCGGAATCCGCACAAAGAAGTGACATGCTGCGGAATGTAAACCGCTGCGTTTCCGTGCAGTTTTTCCGCAGCATGTGTACAGCGATTTTTGTTTCCCGTAGGTTTACATTGAACTGTAAACTCATGGGAAACTGCTGCGGATCCGCAGCGTGTGCACATACCTTTAGAATTAGGCTATGTGCACACTGTGCGGATTTGGCTGCGGATTGGCCGCTGCGGATCCGCAGCAGTGTTCCATCAGGTTTACAGTACCATGTAAACATATGAAAAACCAAATCCGCTGTGCCCATGGTGCGGAAAATACCGCGCGGAAACGCTGCGTTGTATTTTCCGCAGCATGTCAATTCTTTGTGCGGATTCCGCGGCGTTTTACACCTGTTCCTCAATAGGAATCCGCAGGTGAAATCCGCACAAAAAACACTGGAAATCCGCGGAAAATCCGCAGGTAAAACGCAGTGCCTTTTACCCGCGGATTTTTCAAAAATGGTGCGGAAATATCTCACACGAATCCGCAACGTGGGCACATAGCCTTAGGGTTAGGGTTGGAATTAGGGTTGTGGTTAGGGTTGTGATTAGGGTTATGGCTACAGTTGGGATTAGGGTTAGGGGTGTGGGGGGGTTAGTGTTGGAGTTAGAATTGAGGGGTTACCACTGTTTAGGCACATCAGGGGTCTCCAAACGCAACATGGCGCCACCATTGATTCCAGCCAATCTCGTATTCAAAAAGTCAAATGGTGCTCCCTCACTTCCGAGCCCTGACGTGTGCCCAAACAGTGGTTTACCCCCACATATGGGGTACCAGCATACTCAGGACAAACTGCACAACAATTACTGAGGTCCAATTTCTCCTGTTACCCTTGTGAATCTAAAAAAATGCTTGCTAAAACATAATTTTTGAGGAAAGAAAAATGATTTTTTATTTTCACGGCTCTGCGTTGTAAACGTCTGTGAAGCACTTGGGGGTTCAAAGTGCTCACCACATATCTAGATAAGTTCCTTGGGGGGTCTAGTTTCTAAAATGGGGTCACTTGTGGGGGTTTCTACTGTTTAGGCACACCAGGGGCTCTGCAAACGCAACGTGACACCCGCAGACCATTCCATCAAAGTCTGCATTTCAAAAGTCACTACTTCCCTTCTGAGCCCCGACGTGTGCCCAAACAGTGGTTTACCCCCACTCATGGGGTATCAGCGTACTCAGGAGAAACTGGACAACAACTTTTGGGGTCCAATTTCTCCTGTAACCCTTGGGAAAATTAAAAAATTCTGGGCTAAATAATTATTTTTGAGGAAAGAAAACGTATTTATTATTTTCACGGCTCTGCATTATAAACTTCTATGAAGCACTTGGGGGTTCAAAGTGCTCATCACACATCTAGATAAGTTCCTTTCGGGGTCTAGTTTCCAAAATGGGGTCACTTGTGGGGGGTTTCTACTGTTTAGGCACATCAGGGGCTCTGCAAACGCAACGTGACGCCCGCAGAGCATTCCATCAAAGTCTGCATTTCAAAACGTCACTACTTCAATTCCAAGCCCCGGCATGTGCCCAAACAGTAGTTTACCCCCACATATGGGGTATCACCGTACTCAGGAGAAACTGGACAACAAATATTGGGGTCAAATTTCTCCTGTTACCCTTGGGAAAATTAAAAAATTCTGGGCTAAATAATTATTTTTGAGGAAAGAAAACGTATTTATTATTTTCACGGCTCTGCATTATAAACTTCTATGAAGCGCTTGGGGGTTCAAAGTGCTCACCACACATCTAGATAAGTTCCTTTCGGGGTCTAGTTTCCAAAATGGGGTCACTTGTGGGGGGTTTCTACTGTTAAGCCACATCAGGGGCTCTGCAAACGTAACGTGACGCCCACAGAGCATTCCATCAAAGTCTGCATTTCAAAACGTCACTACTTCACTTCCGAGCCTCGGCATGTGCCCAAACAGTGGTTTACCCCCACATATGGGGTATCAGCGTACTCAGGAGAAACTGGACAACAACTTTTGGGGTCCAATTTCTTCTGTAACCCTTGGGAAAATAAAAAATTCTGGGCTAAATAATTATTTTTGAGGAAAGAAAACGTATTTATTATTTTCACGGCTCTGCATTATAAACTTCTATGAAGCACTTGGGGGATCAAAGTGCTCACCACACATCTAGATAAGTTCCTTTGGGGGTCTAGTTTCCAAAATGGGGTCACTTGTGGGGGGTTTCTACTGTTAAGCCACATCAGGGGCTCTGCAAACGCAACGTGACGCCCACAGAGCATTCCATCAAAGTCTGCATTTCAAAACGTCACTACTTCACTTCCGAGCCCCGGCATGTGCCCAAACAGTGATTTACCCCCACATATGGGGTATCAGCGTACTCAGGAGAAACTGGACAACAACTTTTGGGGTCAAATTTCTCCTGTTACCCTTGGGAAAATAAAAAATTGCAGGCTAAAAGATCATTTTTGAGAAAATAATTTTTTATTTTTATTTTCATGGCTCTGCATTATAAACTTCTGTGAAGCACCTGGGGGTTTAAAGTGCTCAATATGCATCTAGATAAGTTCCTTGGGGGGTCTAGTTTCCAAAATGGGGTCACTTGTGGGGGAGCTCCAATGTTTAGGCACACAGGGGCTCTCCAAACGCGACATGGTGTCCGCTAACAATTGGAGCTAATTTTCCATTCAAAAAGTCAAATGGCGCGCCTTCCCTTCCGAGCCCTGCCGAGTGCCCAAACAGTGGTTTACCCCCACATATGAGGTATCGACGTACTCGGGAGAAATTGCCCAACAAATTTTATGATCCATTTTATCCTACTGCCCATGTGAAAATGAAAAAATTGAGGCGAAAAGAATTTTTTTGTGAAAAAAAAGTACTTTTTCATTTTTACAGATCAATTTGTGAAGCACCTGAGGGTTTAAAGTGCTCACTAGGCATCTAAATAAGTTCCTTGGGGGGTCTAGTTTCCAAAATGGGGTCACTTGTGGGGGAGCGCCAGTGTTTAGGCACACAGGAGCTATCCAAACGCGACATGGTGTCCGCTAACGATGGAAATAATTTTTCATTCAAAAAGTCAAATGGCGCTCCTTCCCTTTCGAGCCTTACCATGTGCCCAAACAGTGGTTTACCCCCACGTGTGAGGTATTGGTGTACTCAGGAGAAATTGCCCAACACATTTTAGGATCCATTTTATCCTGTTGCCCATGTGAAAATGAAAAAATTGAGGCTAAAAGAATTTTTTTGTGAAAAAAAAGTACTTTTTCATTTTTACGGATCAATTTGTGAAGCACCTGGGGGTTCAAAGTGCTCACCATGCATCTAGATAAGTTCCTTGGGGCGTCTAGTTTCCAAAATGGGGTCACTTGTGGGGGAGCTCCAATTTTTAGGCACACGGGGGCTCTCCAAACGTGATATGGTGTCCGCTAAAGAGTGGAGCCAATTTTTGATTCAAAAAGTCAAATGGCGCTCCTTCCCTTCCAAGCCCTGCCGTGCGCCCAAACAGTGGTTTACCCCCACATATGAGGTATCAGCGTACTCAGGACAAATTGGACAACAACTTTCGTGGTTCAGTTTCTCCTTTTACCATTGGGAAAATAAAAAAATTGTTGCTAAAAGATAATTTTTGTGACTAAAAAGTTAAATGTTCATTTTTTCCTTCCATGTTGCTTCTACTGCTGTGAAGCACCTGAAGGGTTAATAAACTTCTTGAATGTGGTTTTGAGTACCTTGAGGGGTGCAGTTTTTAGAATGGTGTCACTTTTGGGTATTTTCAGCCATATAGACCCCTCAAACTGACTTCAAATGTGAGGTGGTCCCTAAAAAAAATGGTTTTGTAAATTTCGTTGTAAAAATGACAAATCGCTGGTCAAATTTTAACCCTTATAACTTCCTAACAAAAAAAAATTTTGTTTCCAAAATTGTGCTGATGTAAAGTAAACATGTGGGAAATGTTATTTATTAACTATTTTGTGTCACATATCTCTCTGGTTTAACAGAATAAAAATTCAAAATGTGAAAATTGCGAAATTTTCGCCAAATTTCCGTTTTTATCACAAATAAACGCAGAATTTATTGACCTAAATTTACCACTAAAATGAAGCCCAATATGTCACGAAAAAACAATCTCAGAACCGCTAGGATCCGTTGAAGCGTTCCTGAGTTATTACCTCATAAAGGGACACTGGTCAGAATTGCAAAAAACGGCAAGGTCTTTAAGGTCAAAATAGGCTGGGTCATGAAGGGGTTAATACTGACCGCATAGTACTCTGTTCTATTCTTTCTTTTTAGCTAGTATGACCTCCTATGCTAAATCCTGATTTCATTTCTGCGTATGTTATTTCCCTCTCCTCTCACAGTCAATATTTGTGGGGGGCTGTCTTTCCTTTGGGGATTGTCTCTGAGGCAAGATAGGTTTCCTGTTTCTGTCTTTAGGGGTAGTTATTTCTTAGGCTGTGTCGAGGGGTCTAGAGAGTGTTAGGTACCCCCCACGGCTACTTCTAGTTGCGCTGTTAAGTTCAGGGTTTGCGGTCAGTACAGGTTCCACCTTCTCCAGAGTACGTCTCATGCTGCTCCAAGGTCACCAGATCATAACAGTACAACTGGCCAACAATGAGTTAATTGCATCTCAGAAGAAGGGAGGAAATATTTTGAGCCATTTTTTTTTCCTTAGCCTATTTGGTCTGTTCCTCCCTCTTAATCTCTGGGTGGCTGCGGAACCTAGTAATAACATGAGTGTTCAGGAGTTAGTTTCTCGTGTGGATCAGCTTGCTGCTAGGGTACAGGGTATTTCAAATTATATTGTTCAGACTCCTGCCTTAGAACCTAGGATTCCCACTCCTGATTTATTCTTTGGTGACAGATCCAAATTTTTGAGTTTCAAAAATAACTGTAAACTGTTTTTTGCATTGAGACCCCGGTCTTCTGGTGATCCCATTCAGCAGGTTAAAATCATCATATTCCTGCTGCGTGGTGACCCACAGGATTGGGCATTTTCCCTGGAAACTGGCAATCCTGCTTTGCTTAATGTTGATTCTTTCTTTCAAGCATTGGGGTTATTGTATGATGAGCCTAATTCTGTGGATCAAGCTGAGAAAATCTTGCTGGACCTGTGTCAAGGTCAAGAAGCGGCAGAATCGTATTGCCAGAAATTTAGAAAATAATCTGTACTGACTAAATGGAATGAGGATGCCTTGGCGGCAATTTTCAGAAAGGGTCTTTCTGAATCCGTTAAAGATGTTATGGTGGGGTTCCCCACGCCTGCTGGTCTGAGTGATTCTATGTCTCTGGCCATTCAGATTGATCGGCGCTTGCGCGAGCGCAGAGTTGTGCACACTGTGGCGTTGTCCTCTGAGCGGAGCGCTGAGCCTATGCAGTGTGATAGGATTTTGTCTAAAGCTGAACGTCAAAGATTCAGGCGTCAGAATAGGTTGTGTTTTTACTGCGGCGATTCTGCTCATATTATTTCTGATTGCCCTAAGCGTACAAAAAGAATCGCTAGTTCTGTTACCATCAGTACTGTACAACCTAAATTTCTGTTATCTGTGACCTAGATCTGCTCATTATCATCATTTTCTGTTATGGCATTTGTGGATTCAGGCGCCGCTCTGAACTTAATGGACTTAGAATTTGCCAAACGTTGTGGTTTCCCCTTGCAGCCTTTGCAGAACCCTATTCCTTTAAGGGGCATTGATGCTACACCGTTGGCTAAAAATAAACCTCAGTTTTGGACACAGCTGACCATGTGCATGGCGCCAGCCCATCAGGAAGATTGTCGTTTTCTGGTGTTACATAATTTGCATGATGATATTGTGCTGGGTTTTCCATGGTTACAGCTACATAATCCGGTGTTAGATTGGAAATCTATGTCTGTGACTAGTTAAGGTTGTCAGGGGGTTCATGGTCACGTTCCTTTGATGTCAATTTCCTCTTCTGAAATTCCTGAGTTTTTGTCAGATTTCCAGGATGTATTTGATGAGCCCAAATCCAGTTCCCTTCCACCACATAGGGACTGTGATTGTGCTATTGACTTGATTCCAGGTTGTAAGTTCCCTAAGGGCCGACTTTTCAACCTGTCTGTGCCAGAACATGCCGCCATGCGGAGCTATATTAAGGAGTCTTTAGAGAAGGGGCATATTCGGCCATCTTCTTCACCATTGGGAGCAGGGTTTTTTTTTGTTGCCAAGAAGGATGGCTCCTTGAGACCCTGTATTGATTATCGCCTCTTGAATAAGATCACGGTAAAATTTCAATACCCGTTGCCTTTGCTTACTGATTTGTTTGCTAGGATTAAGGGGGCTAGCTGGTTTACTAAGATTGACCTTCGAGGGGCATATAATCTTATTCGTATTAAGCAGGGTGACGAATGGAAAACTGCATTTAATACGCCCGAAGGCCATTTTTAATACCTTGTGATGCCATTCGGACTCTCTAATGCTCCATCTGTTTTCCAATCCTTCATGCATGATATCTTTCGGAGTTATCTTGATAAATTCATGGTTGTATATTTGGATGATATTTTGATTTTTTCCGATGATTGGGAGTCTCATGTGAAACAGGTCAGGATGGTATTTCAGATCCTCCGTAATAATGCTTTGTTTGTGAAGGGGTCAAAGTGCCTCTTTGGAGTGCAGAAGGTTTCTTTTTTGGGCTTCATTTTTTCTCCCGCATCTATAGAAATGGATCCGGTTAAGGTTCAGGCCATTCATGATTGGATTCAGCCCACATCTGTGAAGAGCCTTCAGAAATTCTTGGGCTTTGCTAATTTTTATCGTCGTTTCATTGCCAACTTCTCCAGTGTGGTTAAACCTCTGACCGATTTGAGGAAGAAAGGCGCTGATGTGACGAATTGGTCCTCTGCGGCTGTTTCTGCCTTTCAGGAGCTTAAACGCCTATTTACTTCTGCCCCTGTGTTGCGTCAGCCGGATGTTTCTCTTCCATTTCAGGTTGAGGTTGATGTGTCTGAGATTGGGGCACGGGCCGTTTTGTCTCAGAGGAATTCTGATGGTTCCTTGATGAAACCGTGTGCCTTCTTTTCTCGGAAGTTTTCGCCTGCGGAACGCAATTATGATGTCGGCAATCGGGAGTTGTTGGCTATGAAGTGGGCATTTGAGGAGTGGCGACATTGGCTTGAGGGGGCCAAGCACCGTATTCAGGTCCTGACCGATCATAAGAATCTGATTTACCTCGAGTCTGCCAAACGGCTGAATCCTAGACAGGCTCGATGGTCCCTGTTTTTCTCCCGTTTTAATTTTGTGGTCTCGTACATTCCTGGTACTAAGAATGTTAAGGCGGATGCCCTCTCTAGGAGTTTTTTTCCTGATTCCCCTGGGGTTCTTGAGCCGGTCGGCATTCTGAAGGAAGAGGTGATTCTTTCTGCCATCTCCCCTGATTTACGACGGGTTCTTCAGGAGTTTCAGGCTAATAAACCTGACCGCTGTCCAGTGGGGAAACTGTTTGTTCCTGATAGATGGACTACTAAAGTGATTTCTGAGGTTCATTGTTCTGTGTTGGCTGGCCATCCTGGGATTTTTGGTACCAGAGAGTTGGTTGGTAGGTCCTTTTGGTGGCCTTCTTTGTCCCGGGATGTGCGTTCTTTTGTGCAGTCCTGTGGGATTTGTGCGCGGGCTAAGCCTTGCTGTTCCCGCGCTAGTGTGTTGCTTTTGCCTTTGCCGGTCCCTGAGAGACCTTGGACGCATATTTCTATGGAATTTATTTCAGATCTTCCGGTTTCCCAGAGGATGTCGGTTATCTGGGTGGTTTGTGACCGGTTTTCTAAGATGGTTCATTTGGTACCTTTGCCTAAATTGCCTTCCTCTTCTGATTTGGTTCCGTTGTTTTTTCAGCATGTGGTTCGTTTGCATGGCATTCCGGAGAATATTGTGTCCGATAGAGGTTCCTAGTTTGTTTCTAGATTTTGGCGGGCCTTTTGTGCTAGGATGGGCATTGATTTGTCTTTTTCTTCGGCGTTTCATCCTCAGACTAATGGCCAAACTGAGCGAACTAATCAGACTTTGGAAACTTATTTGAGATGCTTTGTGTCTGCTGATCAGGATGATTGGGTGGCTTTCTTGCCATTGGCCGAGTTTGCCCTTAATAATCGGGCTAGTTCTGCTACCTTGGTTTCGCCTTTTTTTTGTAATTTTGGTTTCCATCCTCGTTTTTCTTCAGGGCAGGTTGAGCCTTCTGATTGTCCTGGTGTGGATTCTGTGGTTGACAGGCTGCAGCAGATTTGGGCTCATGTGGTGGACAATTTGGTGTTGTCTCAGGAGGAGGCTCAACGTTTTGCTAACCGTCGTCGGTGTGTTGGTTCCCGGCTTCGGGTTGGGGATTTGGTCTGGTTGCAGGGTGGATAAAAATCAATGTTTTTTTTTAAAAAATCAAAAAAATAGGATTTTTTTTTATTTAAATCGGATTTTTTTTTATTTAAATCGGATTTTTTTCAATAATCTGCTTGTTGAGGAAAATATTTTACCATCCAAAGGTTCTTCCATCATGAGATAAAGCTGAGTTGTTTAACTCAGTAGAATAAAGGCTGTATATGTGTAACATTCACAATGCCATGCTCTTCCAGAGGTTTCTGTAGGATTAGTGGGCAGTTTCTCTGCCAATATTATCACAGACGCTCGCTTTACTTACGCAGTTCTCAAAACTGTATTTGACTCCGCAGAGGTCCCAGCCTCTTCTTCACGGCAAAAATGTTACAACATGAACAGAGTTGAGAAAAAGATCTTAATCCTATTGTTCTACAAACCTATGAATACAGAATCAATCCCTTCAGTGCCAAGTCCAAGAAGTTAGACAATATGTTTCTGATTGTTTGGAGTGGAATAGATCTGCACAACACAAGAAGAATGTGAATCTAAGTGTGAGAAGGAGGAAGGGCAAGCAGACAAGAAAATGAAAGTGAAATTTTGAGCACAATACTGCAGCATAGCCACAGACAGACAAGTCTGGATCTGTTTGTGTGTACGATCTGAGGTTTATTACATTCTTTCCTTATAATGGCAGCAGGCCATAAAAGAGACCCAGTTTGGGAATATTTTAATGAAGCTCCTTCGCCTATCGGTAAGGCAGGCATGCGTGCAAAATGCAAACGATGCAACAAAGAGATGCAAGGCCTGGTGGCGCGAATGAGGCAACATCATGAGAAGTGCGGTGATGAAGATGACCAAAGAAACACTTCTGAACAGGCAGGATCTTCAGGTTGGTAAACATTTTTATTGAATCTTATTTGTAAAGACTGAACTGTCATGTGTGAGAAAAATTATATTTCTTATTATTACTGCATGTTACTGTCATTTGGTACAGTTATGAAGAAAAACAAATATTCCTTTTGGGGCAGGGGCAGTGATGTGTTGTGTACAATAAGCAGAAATTGTATAAACAATAAAATAGCAGCATTGACTTTTTTTGTTTAGGGGAATTCATGGATTCTGGAAACTATCCACCTCCAAGATCACCATCATCCTGTTCTACAATTTCAGAGTTATCCATCCAGGATAGTGCTTCATTAGCAGCAGCATCATCATCAGACACCCACAGCCACATATCACCATCACCCAAAAGGAAGAAAAAACCTTTACCTCCTGGAACCACCATAGATAGGTTTGTGATAAGAACTAACAGATTAGAAAAAGAGTTGATTGATGAAAAAATTGCCCAGTTTATTTATGCAACGAACTCTTCTTTCCGTCTGACTGAGAACCCACATTTCATTAATATGTTTCAGTCACTGAGACCAGGATACAGTCCACCCAGCAGAGCTGATGTTGCAGGGAAACTGCTGGATCAAGTGTATGACAGAGAAATGGAGCAATGTGCAACAGCTCTGGAGGGTAAAATTGTTAACCTAAGTATTGATGGGTGGAGTAATGTCCACAATGATCCTATTGTATGTGCTTGTATAACAACAGAAGAAGGTAAAGTCTTCCTTGCACAAACAACTGATACGTCAGGAAATGCACACACAGCAGAATACTTACAAGAAGTGGCAGTAAAAGCTATAACGACATGTGAACAAAAATTCAAATGTCTAGTATACAGTTTGGTCACTGACAATGCTGCAAACGTATCCAAGATGAGAAGAGATTTAGAAGAGCAGGGAGGGAATACAAAGCTGCTAATAACATATGGTTGCAGTGCTCATTTGCTGCACCTCTTAGCCAAAGACTTAAGTGTTCCAGAAATAAAGGCTAATGTTGTTGAAATTGCTAAATACTTCCGTAATAATCATTTTGCTGCAGCAGCTCTGAAAAGGATGGGTGGAACCAAGCTAACGCTCCCACAAGATGTTAGATGGAACTCTGTGGTGGACTGTTTTGAGCAGTATATGAAAAACTGGCCTATTCTGATGACACTTTGTGAAGAAAATCGAGATAAAATGGATGGCACTGTCACGGCCAAAATCCTCAACATTGGGCTTAAGAGAAATGTTGAACATATGCTGAGCTTGCTGAAACCCATCTCTCAAGCTTTAAACAAAATACAGAAAAATAGCTGTTTTATTGCGGATGCTGTTGAAATTTGGAAGGAATTGAGTGAACACATAAAAACAGAACTACACATGGACAAATTTAAATTACAAGCAGTAAACAAACGAATGGGACAAGCACTGACTCCAGCTCACTTTTTGGCAAATATTGTCAATATCCAATATCAGGGTCAAAACCTAAGTGCTGAGGAAGAGGAGTTAGCTATTACATGGGTATCCAGCAATCATCCATCTTTAATGCCAACTATAATAAACTTCAGAGCTAAGGGGGAACCATTCAAGAAATATATGTTTGCTGAAGATATTTTAAGGAAGGTCACACCAGTAAACTGCTGGAAGTCACTTAAGCGCTTGGATTTAGAGACTGTTCAAGTAATGATTTCACTTTTAACAGCAGTAGCTTCTTCTGCAGGCGTTGAAAGAATATTCTCTTCCTTTGGACTCATTCATTCTAAATTGAGAAATCGGTTGGGACCCAATAAAGCATGAAAGCTTGTTTTTCTTTTCCAGATTATGAATAGGAACAAAGAAGAAGATGATGATGAAGATGACGACAAGTGAGCTACAGAGGACAGCAGGGACAGTAGTATTTAAGTTTTTCATGTGTCGGCTGGGCTGACAGTCTAAGGCCATGTTCACACGTTCCTGATTTCCCTGCTGTTTTTTCTGCACTAAAAACTGCAGCTCTTGGCAGAAAACGCAGGTGCGTTTTTTGGTGCGTTTTTTGATGCGGTTTTTAGTGCAGTTTTTTATGCAGTTTTCTCTGCAGAGTCTGTGTGTTTTCTAGGAATTTTTTTAGGGTTAAAATGGCTGAAAATACCCTAACCCTACCCCTAACCCTAACCCTAGTTCTATCTGTAGTGGGGGGAAAAAAAAAATAAATTCTTTATTTTATTATTGTTACTACCTATGAGGGTGATAAAGGGGGGGGGTCATTTACTTTTTTTTTTTTTTTGATCACTGTGAGGTTATCACAGTGATCAAAATGTGCCTGGAACGAATCTGCCGGCCGGCATGCGCCCACCATTTTGGAAGATGGCGGCGCCCAGGGAGAAGACGGACGGACGGACACCGGGAGGCCCGGTAAGTATAAGGGGGGGAGATGAGGGCACGGGGGGCGTCGGAGCACGGGGGGGTGGCATCGGAGCATGGGGGGGTGGGATTGGGGCACGGGGGGGCAGCCACACTCCGCCCACGCACTTCCTGTTGCAGCGGTTCTGCACCACAAACCGCAGAAAACCCGCAAATATTTTTTTCGTCTGCGGGTTTTACTGCGGGTTTGACCCTCACAATGGAGGTCAATGGGTGCAGAACCGCTGCAGTTCCGCACAAAGAAGTGACATGGTCCTTCTTTTTTACCGCAGCTATTCAGCGCGGCTTTTTTAGTGATTTTCCGCAATGTGGGCACAGTGGTTCCTGTTTTCCATAGGGTACATTGTACTGTACCCTGCATGGAAAACAGTTGCGGACCCGGAGAGGCAAAATCGCGGCGGTTCCGCAGTTAAAAACGCATTGTGTGAACATGGCCTTAGTTTCTTATAATATATATATATTTTGTTTAGCCAAATTAGTTAACAACAAACATGGGTGTTTGTTTAAGCAAATAACTTATGCTGTAATATTGTTATTGTTTCAGTTGAATAAATCTATTTAAATTGTTATTAAGGTCAGGATTATTTTTCTCCTTCCTAAGTACAACAGAACAGTGGTGTCCAAATATGGATGATTAACCCATTAAACTGGGGAGAAAAAAGTAATATAAAAAGTGATTCTAAAAATCTTCATCTACTTGCATGTTAAAGTAGCAAGAACTAGTTTAGGTAGAAACTTTGATTTAAATCACTGATTTAAATCAAGCCTTACTGACTAGTGATTTAAATCGTGATTTAAATCAGTTAGATTTAAATCAAATCCACCCTGTCTGGTTGTCTTCCCGTCATGTTCCTTTGAAGGTTTCTTCCCCTAAGTTCAAGCCTTGGTTTATTGGTCCTTATAGGATTTCTGAGATTATCAATCCAGTGTCTTTTCGTTTGGCCCTTCCAGCCTCTTTTTCCATCCATAATGTGTTCCATAGATCTTTGTTGCGGAAGTATGTAGTGCCCGTTGTTCCCTCTGTTGATCCTCCTGCCCCGGTGTTGATTGATGGGGAGTTGGAGTAGGTGGTTGAGAAGATTTTGGATTCCCGTTTTTCGAGGCGGAAGCTTCAGTATCTGGTCAAATGGAAGGGTTATGGCCAGGAGGATAATTCTTGGGTTGTTGCCTCGGATGTTCATGCTGACGATTTGGTTCGTGCCTTTCATTTGGCTCGTCCTGATCGGCCTGGGGGCTCTGGTGTGGGTTCGGTGACCTTTCCTGAAGGGGGGGTACTGTTGTGAATTCTGCTCTTGGGCTCCCTCCGGTGGTTATGAGTGGTAGTGCTGCGGTAGTTGGATCGCAGCATTTATCAGGTGTATCTATTTTTTGCAATTTGGGCTGGGCTATATAGCCTTGCTTGATCCTTTAGTCAGTGCCAGTTGTCCATTGTTTTTGGAGGATTCACATCCCTTCTGGTCTCTCCTGTTTGCTGTGCTTTTCTTCAAAGATAAGTCCTGGCTTTGTTTTTGCTGTCCACCTGCTGTGGACCTTATAGTTCTGTGCATTTTCATGTTTTTGTCTTGTCCAGCTTAGTCTGTGAAGGATTTTTTGCAGCCTAGCTATTTCTCTGGAGATGCAGATATACCCTCCATGTCTTTAGTCAGATGTGGTGTTTTGTATTTTCTGTGGTGGATATTTTCTAGTGTTTTAATACTGACCGCATAGTACTCTGTTCTATTCTTTCTTTTTAGCTAGTATGGCCTCCTATGCTAAATCCTGATTTCATTTCTGCGTATGTTATTTCCCTCTCCTCTCACAGTTAATATTTGTGGGGGGGCTGTCTTTCCTTTGGGGATTGTCTCTGAGGCAAGATAGGTTTCCTGTTTCTGTCTTTAGGGGTAGTTATTTCTTTGGCTGTGTCGAGGGGTCTAGGGAGTGTTAGGTACCCCCCATGGCTACTTCTAGTTGCGCTGTTAAGTTCAGGGTTTGCGGTCAGTACAGGTTCCACCTTCTCTAGAGTACGTCTCATGCTGCTCCAAGGCCACCAGATCATAACAGTAAATATATGCTTCTCAACATTGAAATTGCAATTCTAAGAAGGAAAAGTTGTGGAATTATGGAAATCACACAATCTATTGTCATGCTAATAATATGCAAATGATGGAAAAATAGAAACAATATTGACTATGAGCGCCACGCGCAGAAATAAACGCGCTTACACTCTTTGGCTGCTTTCATTGAAGTTATGGTAGTCATATAATCATATAATGTTAAGAGTTGGAAGGGACCTCTTGGGTCGTCAAGTCCAATGACCTGCTCAATGCAGGATTTACTAAACCATCTCAGATGTCTGTCCAGCCTCTGTTTGAAGCCTCCCATTGAAGGAGACCTCACCACCTCCCATGGCAACCCATTCTACTCATTGATCACATTCACTGTCAAAAATGTTTTTTTGATATCTAATCTGTATCTTCTCCCTTTCAATTTCATTCCATTGCTTCCCGTGTTTCCATGTGCAAATGAAAATAAGCATGATTCCTCTACACTGTGACACTCCTTCAGGTATTTGTAGACAGCTATTTAGTCTCCTCTTAAGGTACCGTCACACTTAGCGACGCTGCAGCGATACCGACAACGATCCGGATCGCTGCAGCGTCGCTGTTTGGTCGCTGGAGAGCTGTCACACAGACCGCTCTCTAGCGACCAACGATGCCGGTAACCAGGGTAAACATCGGGTAACTAAGCGCAGGGCCGCGCTTAGTAACCCGATGTTTATCCTGGTTACCATCCTAAAAGTAAAAAAAAACAAACAGTACATACTTACCTACAGCCGTCTGTCCTCCAGCGCTGTGCTCTGCACTCCTCCTGTACTGTCTGTGTGAGCACAGCGGCCGGAAAGCAGAGCAGTGACGTCACCGCTCTGCTTTCCGGCTGACCGACGCTCACAGCCAGTGCAGGAGGAGTGCAGAGCACAGCGCTGGAGGACAGACGGCTGTAGGTAAGTATGTAGTGTTTGTTTTTTTTACTTTTAGGATGGTAACCAGGGTAAACATCGGGTTACTAAGCTCGGCCCTGCGCTTAGTTACCCGATGTTTACCCTGGTTACCAGCGAAGACATTGCTGAATCGGTGTCACACACGCCGATTCAGCGATGTCTGCGGGGAGTCCAGCGACCAAATAAAGTTCTGGACTTTCTTCCCCGACCAGCGACAGCACAGCAGGGGCCTGATCGCTGCTGCCTGTCACACTGGACGATATCGCTAGCGAGGACGCTGCAACATCACGGATCGCTAGTGATATCGTCTAGTGTGACGGTACCTTAAGCCTTCTTTTTTGCAAGCTAATATATTCCCAGATCCTTTAAATGTTCCTCATGGGACATAATTTGCAGTACTTTCACCATCCTGGTAGCTCTTCTCTGAACTTGCTCCAGTCTTTCAATGTCTTTTTTTTCTAAATGTGGTGCCCAGAACTGGACACAGTATTCCTGATGTGGCCTGACCAAGGAGTCGTAGAGGAGGATAATAGCTTCACATGATCCAGACTCTATGCTTCTCTTAATACATTAGAACTGTTTTCTCTTTTTTGCTGCTGCATCACACTGTTGACTCATTTGCAGTCTGTGATCTATTAGTATACCCAAGTATTTTTCACGCATGCTGTTGCTTAGTTCTATTCCTCCCATTCTGTAGGTGTAATTTTCATTTTTTTCCCCAGATGCAGAATCTTGTATTTCTCCCTGTTAATTACTATTCTATTAGTCGCTGCCCATTGTTCAAACTTTTCTAGATCCTCCTTAATCCTTCCTCTGTCTTCTCTAGAGTTAGCTATCTCTCCTAGCTTTGCATCGTCTCCAAATTTGATCAGTTTACCTTCAGTTCCTTTATCTAGATCACTTATAAAAAATGTTGAACAACACTGGAGCCAGGACAGAGCCTTGTGGTACCTGTTGTGAATTCTGTTGTCAAGCTCCCTCCTGTGGTCATGAATGGTACTTCGGCTGGTTCTGTCCATGGGCTTCCTCTGGTGGTTGTGAGTGGGGCTACGGCTTCTGAGTTTCCTTCCACAGGTGACAAGGTTAATTCGTTAGCTGGCTGCTCTATTTAACTCCACTTAGATCATTGCTCCATGCCACCTGTCAATGTTCTAGTATTGGTCTGTTCGCTCCTGGATCGTTCTGGTGACCTGTCTTCTCCAGCAGAAGCTAAGTTACTGCTTGTTTTTCTCTTGTTTGCTATTTTTCTGTCCAGCTTGCTATTTTGATTTTTGTCTTGCTTGCTGGAAGCTCTGGGATGCAGAGGGGCGCCTCCGCACCGTGAGTCGGTGCGGAGGGTCTTTTGCGCCCTCTGCGTGTTTTTTTGTAGTTTTTGTGCTGACCGCAAAGTTAGCTTTCCTATCCTCTGTCTGTTCAGTAAGTCGGGCCTCTCTTTGCTAAAATCTATTTCATCTCTGTGTTTGTGATTTTCATCTTAACTCACAGTCATTATATGTGGGGGGCTGCCTTTTCCTTTGGGGAATTTCTCTGAGGCAAGGTAGGCTTATTTTTCTATCTTTAGGGCTAGCTAGTTCTGAGGCTGTGACGAGTTGCATAGGGAGCGTTAGGAGCAATCCACGGCTATTTCTAGTGTGTGTGATAGGATTAGGGATTGCGGTCAGCAGAGTTCCCACGTCCCAGAGCTTGTCCTGTGTTATTGTAACTATCAGGTCTTTCCGTGTGCTCTTAACCACCAGGTCCATTATTGTCCTAACCACCAGGTCATAACAGGTACCCCAATTGGATGTGCAACCATTTATTACCTCTCTTTTAGTATGATCACTAAGCCAGTTATGAATGCACCCTCACCTTAGCCTTGTCAGTCCCATTTTCTCAATAAGGATAGTATGAGATACATTATCAAATGCTTTGCTAAAGTCGAGATATACTATCTACCGCATGTTCTTTTTCTACCTAGTCAGGGATTCCATCATAGAAGGAAAATAGATAAGTCTGGCATGACTTGTTTGCTACAAACCCATGCTGGCTCTGGTTAATTACTATATTCTTGTCCAAGTACTTACATACATGCTGTTTATTAATTTGTTCAAAAACTATTCCTGGTATAGAAGTAAGGCTCCATTGCCTGTAATTTCCTGGCTCCATCTTTCCTTTTTTTGAAAACTGAGACAACATTTGCCCTTCTCCAATCTTTCAGGACTTCTGTTCTCCAGGATTTTTTAAAGATTCTGACTAGTCCAAGGCATGTTCTGCCACACTGAATGCACTTAGTCACACAAATCAACAAGATCCGCTGCTGACCGCTCCCATTGCAATTGCCGATCAATGACATACCAAATGTGTTTGATGGGATACCAGTCCAGAGATGCTGCAGGCCATGGTAACGGAGGCTGCTCACAGTAGCACGAGCAATGTGCCGCCTGGCTTTGCCATTTTGAAAAACAGCTCCTTGGCATTTTGGTGAAAAGTGGCCGTACTACTGGTTCCACACGTGGTCCAAAGGGTGGATCCCAATGCAGGTCTAAGTGGCCGGCCCTCCACTAATCAACAAGTTAACACCTTTCCTCAGGAGAGGTGATGACTTATTTTTACTGGACAAACCTTTTCAGCAAATATTTGTATAATTGCTTGCATTAAGTCCCTTTCCATTAGCATAAGTGATTGTAAGGAAATGTTCCTAATGAAAAGTGTTAAGAAATACAAACATGTACACACTTCTAACAGTAATAATCACAATGCAATTTTACCTGATAGTATAATACTGCCTTTGTAATTGCAGGATAAATTATCTCCTCTGCACGGCATTAGAGACAATACGCATATTCCGTTCTCTATCGCAGATAAGATGAGTGATCCAAAGAAATATGGCAGGTCATATACTTCTTGTGCCAATAAGGAATGTGATGAGACACAGCGTACCGCCACACATAAGTCGCCTGAACTCCCATTCATGGCAAGTAAAAAACATCTTGCTTCAGAAATGCCGTCGGTGCCTTCATCATATACAGCTTTACCAGTAAAAGCTGATAAACGACCCAGGAGTAGCCTACCTTACATCAGCCATCATATTCCTAAATCCAAAGACTCTTTGGTTTCCTTTGAAGGGGAGGATCATGAGCAATTTAACAATCAGATGTTATCTATTAGTGAACTGAAAGGAAAACCCTCTCATGCTAAAGAGATGGAATTTAGACCATTACAAATTACTGACCTTTCTTTACAACTAAATGACAGCACTATGTCAGTTACAAGTGACAGTCGGCTCACAGACCATTCTGTAGATTTACCAAAGGCAGAAGTGCATTATGTACATCAAAGTAAAGCCTTGCTTCATACAAGAGAGAAGAGAATTGTGGAAAAGTCCATGGATAGTTCAACTTGTTCTACCACTAACGCTGATAATCTCAGTCATGTCATCTCAATTACCGAAAGTCAAGAACAAGCTGGAAGTGAAGAAAAAGGAAAAATAAATACTTTGAAAAATGAAAACTGCAATCTTCAAAAGCAGTTAAAGAATGTAGACGATGGGAATGTAGCCAAAGGTGATGACTTCGTATTTAGGATTCAGGAACTAGAAAGTTACCTAACTGAATCAGATCAATTTCATATGCAGGAGCAGCGGCTCAAGAGTAAAACTGAAGGCGTCCAGATGGCGCTAAAACATCTACAAAATAATGAGGAGTTCTTAAAGGATGAAAATTTCCGCTATAGAGAACAAATCATCAGCTTAAAGACAGAGAAAAACTTCCTTCAGCTACAGCTATCCAGAGCAGAACTGGATGGAGAAGAATACGTCCATGAGATAAACACTATAACGGAGAAATGTGAGGAGCTTCTTAACCAAAGGAAACTTTTTCAGGATGAGAGGAACCTTTTATCTGTTGAAAAACAGTTTTTAGCTAAAGACATTGAGCATTTACACAGGGAGAATAAAAGAAATGCCGAACAACTGGCATTAATAACTGCTGAGAAAGACAAACTTGCCAGTATGGTAAATTCCATGAAGACAATGGTATTCACATACACCAAGGAGAAACAAGAGCTACAATCCAGATTAAAGGAAGTGCTGGTGGAAAACACAAACCTAAGAAGAAAAATAAGTACCCACAGAACTGAGCAGGTAAAAGAAAGAAAGAAAAATGGACATGGTTGTATTTGTACCAAGTTTAGAAGTTATACCCTGTCCTTAAGATATGGACTCATCTGATCGCAAAGGGTCCAACCACTGGGACTCCCACTGATCCCAAAAATTAGGACATTAAAGAGCCCCCCCATTTGAATGGAATGGTGGTCTATCATGCTTTCCATTTTTCTTATGGGACTGCCGAAGACCAGCCGACCTCTACCAATTTCTCCAGCTTTCTCATTAAGAATAGAGTAGAGGTGTTTATGATTGACCACCACTCTATTCACATGAAGGTCTATAGAGCTCAAATTCTTAGGATTGGTGTTCGTCCCTGCAGTTGGCCCTCCCCTGGCAATCGGGCAGTTATCACCTAACCATAACTCATGTTCAAAATTGGTAAAACCCCTTTTAAGGAAGTTTTTAATCATTCAACTCCTTGTTTCAAAAATATCAATCACTCCACAGGCTGCTGTAGATGTACCCTGGTGAATATAAGTATTTGATACACTGCCGATTTTGCTAATTTCCCACCTACAAAGAATGTAGAGGTCTGTAATTTTTATTGTAGGTACACTTCAACTGTGAAAGACAGAAGCTAAAAAAAATCCAGTAAATCACATTGTATGATTTTTAAATAATTAAATTGCATTTTATTGCATGAAATAGGGAAAACTTGCAATATCAGATACTTATTGCCCCCCTATATATTTGGCTTTCATTAATTGTTTCACAGAAACCAGTAGAGCGAAAGCATATTTTGGATCTCCTTTCGGAGTGGGTAGGCCTTTTCTGGTGTGATGTGACAAACAGAATTCTATGCTATTCTTTTTCTTGGGAGAAAATACTTGTGACAAAAGTATTTTAAAAGTATAATAAACTATATAAAAGTCCTATAGCACATACATTTGACATTTACCATTTAAATATAGTTGATTTACGATGATGAAAAAACATCCAAAACTTTTTCCTGTCTACACAATTAACAATGAGTGTAAATTGCAGGGCAACAATTTCAGTTCTTATTTTCTTTATTGTAGAACCCTAACTATTAGGCTATGTGGCCACGTTCCGGATCTACCACGTTCAATACGTTCTATGAAATTGACATGCTGCGGTATTGAAAGACACGCCGCATGTCCGTTTCCTCGGGTGATCTGCCGGTGCACAGTGGGCATGGTATTTCTAGAAATCCCATCCACTATGCTTTAACATCTGGTCACTGCGGGTTTGATGTTGCATAAATACACAGCAATTCATGAACGTGGAAACGTACCCTTCCAGTACCTGAAAACACACAAGGTCAGGTATTCACTATAAAAAACATTCCTAGTTTCTGGACAACAGTGCTATTAGTTCAAACTACAATTCACCAATCTCTGCCATAATCTGTGACCTTGTTCGGATTTTCAGTCTACTCAGTTGAGCCATCCAAAATATGTAATATATGGCCGATTTATGCTGCCCGATCTGGTAGAAGGATATGATATAGGGAGGGAAACGAACCACTGTGATTTAACGGCTAATATTATTCAAAGTAGGCTGTCAGAGTAAATGACAGAGACATACCTTACAGGACTCCTAGATGAGATTTTAAGAGTCCTGATCAGTTTTTGTACGGAGAAGAATGTCACCCTTTGTGATTGGTAATTAGGACTCTCAGAGTCTCATCGAGGAGTGCTGTCAGGATATTCTCTTCTTTTCGTTCAGAAATCCTACTTCATATCATATAACTCTGTATCTCACACAGTTTATTGGTCATGTTTTGCATTCAGATTAGGCAGCATAGACTACAGAACAGATTCCATTCAATACAAGATCCATTTAATAGGATGAAGAAGCACAACTGTATATTTCTCATGTGCATGTAGGACTTGCAGATTTAAAATATTATGCAATGTTTTAGCCTAGATTTTCAGGGCAAATACGGGTGGTGGAAATAATATATCTTACTAATATTAATTACTATATATATTACTAATCTTACTAATATTAATTGCACTCCTTCATCCCCTCCTTCTTTTAATTGTGCCCTTTGGAATCCACGGTCTGTATGTAACAAGCTTCCTTTCCTACACAATTACTTTCTGAAAAACTCTCTGAATCTGCTGGCCCTCACGGAAACCTGGATTCAGGATTCTGACACTGTCTCTCCTGCTGCCATTACCCATGGTGGCTTACAATTCTCCCATTCCCCGAGACCAACAAACAGACCTGGTGGTGGAGTTGGCATACTCCTGTCCCCACAATGCACTTTCCAGGTCATCCCCTCAGTTCCATCACTCTCATTCCCTTCTTTTGAGGTCCACACCATCAGGCTCTTTCGCCCCCTCTCCCTCAGAGTAGCGGTAATATACCGGCCCCCAGGCTCACCCACCCGCTTCCTGGACCATTTCTCTGCCTGGCTGCCGCACTTCATGTCCTCAGAACTACCAACCCTTATCCTGGGAGACTTCAACATCCCCATTAACAGCCCCACTTCCACATCTGCATCCCAGCTTCTGTCACTAACCACTTCTCTCGGCCTCTCACAGCTCTCAACCTCTGAGACACACAAGGACGGTAACACCCTGGACCTGGTTTTTGCCCGGCTCTGCTCAATCTCCTACATAGATAACTCACCGCTTCCCCTCTCTGACCACAACATTCTCTCCTTCACACTCACATATCCTCGCTCACCCCAGCACCCTCCTACACACCATTCAGTCAGAAATCTACAAGCCATTAACCCTCTTACACTTTGACTCCCTACGCTTATCATTGTCCCCAATCTCTTCCTTTTCCTGTCCTGATCTGGCGGTGCATCACTTCAATGACACTCTTAGAAGCACCCTTGACCAAGTAGCTCCCCTCACCCTCAGGACCTCCAAACACAGAATAAAACAGCCCTGGCTCACATCGCAAACCCGATTTCTCCAGCGATCCTCTAGGTGTGCTGAACGCTTATGGAGGAAAACACGCACACCAGAAGACTTCATACACTTCAAATTTATGTTAAGGACCTATAACTTTGCCCTTCACTTCGCTAAACAGACCTACTTTACCACTCTGATCTCCTCACTATCCAACAACCCCAAGAAACTTTTTGACACCTTTCACTCCCTCAGGCCAAAAGCACAAGCCCCTATCACAGATATTTGTGCTGGTGACCTGGCCTCCCACTTTATAGAGAAAATAGACAATATCCGTCAGGAAATCCGCTCCCAACAACTAAGTTCAGTGACTCCCATCCCTCCCCTCATTGCCCCTGGCTCACTCTCCACATTCGATCCCATCACAGAAGAAGAAGTCTCCAAGCTCCTCTCCTCTTCTCGTCCGACTACATGCACTACCGACCCCATTCCCTCACATCTCCTCCAGTCTCTCTCTCCAGTTGTCACAAGTCACCTAACTACAATCTTTAATCTCTCCCTCTCCTCTGGCATTTTCCCCTCCTCCTTCAAACACTCTATCATTACTCCATTTCTAAAGAAACCCACCCTCGACCCATCCTGCACAAACAACTACAGACCGGTCTCCAATCTCCCCTTCATCTCTAAACTCTTGGAGCGCCTGATATACTCCCGCCTTACCCGTTACCTCTCCACTCACTCCCTCCTAGACCCTTCACAGTCCGGTTTCCGCCCCCTACATTCGACAGAAACTGCACTCATCAAAGTGACCAATGACCTTCTGACAGCAAAACGTAATGGTGACCACTCTCTGCTCATTCTTCTCGACCTTTCTGCAGCTTTTGACACTGTTGACCACCCTCTCCTGCTCTCTAGGCTCCAGTCACTAGGCATTAAGGACACTGCTCTCTCCTGGTTCTCCTCCTATCTTTCCGACCGCTCCTTCAGTGTTCTGTTCTCTGGCTCCACTTCATCTCCTCTTCCCCTCACTGTTGGGGTACCTCAGGGCTCAGTCCTTGGCCCCCTTCTGTTCTCTCTCTACACGGCCCCAATTGGACAGACCATCAGCAGATTTGGCTTTCAGTACCATTTTTATGCCGACGACACACAACTATATACGTCATCCCCTGACCTTACCCCCGCTGTACTACAGAATGCCACTGACTGTCTGTCCGCAGTCTCCAACATCATGTCCGCTCTCTATCTGAAACTCAACCTCTCCAAAACTGAACTTCTTCTGCTCCCACCATCTACTAACCTCCCTAAATCTGACATTTCCCTCTCCGTGGGTGGCACCATAATAACACCCCGGCAGCAGGCGCGCTGTCTGGGTGTTATGTTTGACTCCGATCTCTCCTTCACCTCCCATATACAATCTCTTGCCCGCTCGTGCCGCTTACACCTAAAGAACATCTCTAGAATCCGCCCTTTTCTCACCATGGAGACAGCTAAAACCCTCACGGTCGCCCTGATCCACTCCCGCCTGGACTACTGTAACGCTCTATTAATTGGCCTCCCCCTCACTCGACTTTCCCCTCTCCAGTCCATCCTTAATGCAGCAGCCAGGGTCGTCCATCTGGCTAATCATTACTCGGACGCGTCCGCTCTTCGCCAGTCGTTACACTGGCTACCCATTCATTACAGGATACAATTCAAAGTACTTGTTCTCACCCACAAAGCTCTCCACAGTGCGACACCCCCTTACATCTCCTCCCTCATTTCTGTCTATCAGCCTAACAGACCACTGCGCTCTGCAAATGACTTTCGGCTAACCTCTGCACTAATCCGTACCTCCCACTCCCGACTCCAAGACTTCTCCCGTGCTGCGCCAATCCTCTGGAATGCTCTACCCCAAGATATTAGGACCATCCATAATTTGCATAGTTTTAGGCGCTCGCTCAAAACACATTTGTTCAGAGCGGCCTATCACGTTCACTAATCAAAGTTATGTTATGTTTGTGTGTGTGTAGCCCATTCACTATCCCCATCTATTCCCCAACCCTTGAAGATGGCTGGACCATGATTGTAAATACATCATTGTAAATACACACCTGTACTTTTTTTCTCCCCCACCTCATTGTAGATTGTAAGCTCTCACGAGCAGGGTCGTCTTATTTTGCTTTAATTATTGTATTGTTAACGTTGTTACTTATGACTTTTGTGTTTGAAACTGTTAAACTGTAAAGCGCTGCGGAATATGTTGGCGCTATATAAATAAAGATTATTATTATTATTATTATTATCTGCTCACTGTGAGCTGAAAAGGTTGGAATTTTTGCATGTCATCACATGTCCCCATCTTTTCCTCTCCATAGGCAAAAATAAAAGTTGGGCAAGTATGAATTTTCATGAAGTCCCAATATTAGCATCTATGTTTATAATATTGTGCAGGTGAAATTTGCTGATATGTATCTCCAGAATTTAATTGAAAAATGTTATTATTTTTTTTTTTTTATGGAAATCTTCTATTTCAGCAAAAAATGGATGACTCAAAAGAAGGTTGGCGTAATGAAGAAACAATCGACAGACATAAGTGATCTACCCTAGAAATGACAATGTTACTTCCCACAGCTAAGAAACTATAAAAGATATGGAAAACTATATTAAAACCATTGGCAAAAAGCATAATAAAAAAAATACATGTTCTTAAAATAAAGATATCCAGCTTAACCTAGCATGTATGACTTTCACTGAATACTGGTATGGATTAAATTAAAGTAATAGTAGTAACATTTAACGGGTTGTCTCGGGATGATAAATGGTTAAAATTTCAAAATGATTGTAAAAACAAGCAATTTTGCTATTTAATGATATTAAAAACTATCCCTTTTCTAAATTATTGGGATTTAATGCTTTAGTTTACGGTCAGTTGCCTAGGTCACCGTCAACCTCTGCAACAATGGACAGTTTGCGAAACAATGAATGTAGAGATTGGAAGGTCTTTGCTATACAGTGGCTTGCAAAAGTATTTACCCCCTTGATTTTTTTACCGATCTTTTTACATTACAATCTTTGTTTAAATATTTTTGTAAACGGATTTCTGTGTGATGCATCAGCACTAAATAGTCTAAGTTGGTGAAGTGAAGTGAAAAAAAAGGCAAAAATTTAATTTACGGGATGAAATAAATAGCATGTGTGCATGAATTCACTCCTTTAGCTGTGAAGATCTTAGAAGCTCCTGCAAGCAATTCCCTTCATAAGTCACATGCTTAGTGAAAGGAAGTCCACCTGTGTGCAATCTAAGTGCCACATGGTCTGTCGGTATATACACACCTTCTCCGAAAGGCCACAGAGGCTCCAAGACTATTAAACTAGAGGCACCACTAACCAAGCAACACCATGAAGGCCAAGGAGATCTCCAAACAAGTCAGGGACAAAGTTGTTGAGAAGTACAAATCATGGATGCATTATGAAAAAATATCCCAATCTCTGAAAATGACCTGGAGCACCATCAAATCCCTTATCATCAAATGGAAAGAACATGGTACCACAACAAACCAGCCAAGAGAGGGCCACCCACCAAAACTGTCAGCACGTGCAAGGAGGGCATTAATCAGAGTGGCAGCACAGAGACCAAAGGTAATCCTGGAGGAGATGCAGGGTTCCCTAGCAGAGATTGCAGTATCTGTCTATGTGACCACGCCATAGAGGTGGCCTTTATGGAAGAGTAGGCACAATAAAAGCCTTTATTTACACACAAAAATTGTAAGGCTGGTTTTGAGTTTGCCAAAAGATATGTGAAACTCCCCAAATCTATGTGGTCAGATGAGACCAAAATTGAACTTTTTGGCCACCAAGGTAAACGCCATGCACTCGAGTGGTTTAACCCCTTAGCGACCGCCGATACGCCTTTTAACGGCGGCCGCTAAGGGTACTTAAACCACAGCGCGGTTAATTAACGGCGCTGTGGAAAAAGTAAATAGCGCCCCCCAGAGTCGGATTTTCTCCGGGGTCTCGGCTGCCGGGGGTAGCCAAGACCCCAGAGAACATGATTTGGGGGGTTTTTTTACCCTCCCCGCATTTGCGATCGCCGGTAATTAACCGTTTACCGGCGATCGCAAAAAAAAAAGCGATCTCTTTTTAATTTCTCTGTCCTCCGATGTGATCGCACATCGGAGGACAGAGAAAAGGGGTCCCAGGTGGCCCCCCAATACTTACCTATCTCCCCCGATGCTCCTCGTGGCTCCCGGTGGGCGCCGCCATCTTAAAAATGGCGGGCGCATGCGCAGTGCACCCGCCGGCCGGCCCCGCGAGAATCTTTGGGGTCTCGGCTGCCGGGGGTAGCCGAGACCCCAAAGAGCATGATCGGGGTCGGTTTTACCGACCCCTGTTTTGCGATCGCCGGTAATTAACTGTTTACCGGCGACCGCAAAAAAAAAAAAAAAAAAGTAAAGTGTAATTCTCTGTCCTCTGATGTGATCGCACATCAGAGGACAGAGAAATAGGGGGTTTCGGGGACCCTACAATACTCACCTGTGTCCCTGGATCCTCTTGCTGCTCCTCCTGGCCGCCTGCAGAAGAAAATGGCGGGCGCATGCGCAGTGCGCCCGCCATCTGTCTCCATCTGCCGGCCGGCAGGAGAACAGCAGTTGGGGCCAAAATTAGGGGTAGGGTTAGGGCTAAATTTAGGGTTAGGGTTGGGGCTAAATTTAGGGTTAGGGTTGGGGCTAAATTTAGGGTTAGGCTTCTTTCACACTTACGTCGGTACGGGGCCGTTGCAATGCGTCGGCCCGACATACCGACGCACGTTGTGAAAATTGTGCACAACGTGGGCAGCGGCTGTAGTTTTTCAACGCATCCGCTGCCCAATCTATGTCCTGGGGAGGAGGGGGCGGAGTTACGGCCACGCATGTGCAGTCAGAAATGGCGGATGCGATGTACAAAAAAACGTTTCATTGAACCTTTTTTTGTGCCGACGGTCCGCCAAAACACAACTGATCCAGTGCACGACGGACGCGACGTGTGGCCATCCGTCACGATCCGTTGGCAATACAAGTCTATGGGCAAAAAACGCATCCTGCGGGCACATTTGCAGGATCCGTTTCTTGTCCAAAACGACGGATTGCGGCGGATGCCAAACGACGCAAGTGTGAAAGTAGCCTTAGGGTTAGGGTTGGGGCTAAAGTTAGAGCTAGGGTTGGGGCTAAAGTTAGGGTTAGAGTTGGGATTAGGGTTAGGGTTTGGATTACGGTTGGTATTAGGGTTAAGGTTGGCATTAGGGTTACGCTTGGGATTAGGGTTAGGTTTGGGATTAGGGTTAGGGTTGTGATTAGGGGTGTATTGGGATTAGGGTTAGGTTTGAGGTTAGGGTTGAGATTAGGATTAGGGGTGTGTTGGATTTAGGGTTTTGATTAGGGTTATGGTTAGGGTTGACATTAGGGTTGTTTTGGGGTAAGGGTTGTGATTATGGTTAGGGTTAGTGATTAGGATTATGGATCAGGTTGGGATTAGGGTTAGGGGTGTGTTGGGGTTAGGGTTGGAGCTAGAATTGGGGGGTTTCCACTGTTTAGTTACATCAGGGGGTCTCCAAACACGACAGCCAATTTTGCGCTCAAAAAGTCAAATGGTGCTCCCTCCCTTCTGAGCTCTCCCGTGCGCCCAAACAGTGGGTTACCCCTACATATGGGGCATCAGCGTACTCGGGATAAATTGGACAACAACTTCTGGGGTCCAATTTCTCTTGTTACCCTTGTGAAAATAAAAACTTGGGGGCTACAAAATCTTTTTTGTGGAAAAATATATATATTTTTTTATGACTGCATTATAAATTTCTGTGAAGCACTTGGGCATTCAAAGTTCTCACCACACATCTATATAAGTTCCTTGGGGGGTCTAGTTTCCAAAACGGCGTCACTTGTGGGGGGTTACTACTGTTTAGGTACATCAGGAGCTCTGCAAACGCAACATAACGCCCACAGACCATTCTATCTAAGTCTGCATTCCAAAACGGCGCTCCTTCCCTTCCGAGCTCTGCCGTGCGCCCAAACAGTGGTTTACCCCCACATATGGGGCATCAGCATACGCAGGATAAATTGGACAACAACTTTAGTGGTCCAATTTCTCCTGTTACCCTTGTGAAAATAAAAACTTGGGGGCTACAATATCTTTTTTGTGAAAAAAAAAATATTTTTTATTTTCACGACTCTGCATTCTAAACTTCTGTGAAGCACTTGGGCATTCAAAGTTCTCACCACACATCTATATAAGTTCCATGGGGGGTCTAGTTTCCAAAATGGGGTCACTTGTGGGGGATTTCTACTGTTTAGGCACATCAGGGGCTCTCCAAACGCGACATGGTGTCCGATCTCAATTCCAGCCAATTCTACATTGAAAAAGTAAAACGGCACTCTTTCTCTTCCAAGCTCTGCGGTGCGCCCAAACAGTGGTTTACCCCCACATATTGGGTATCGACGTACTCAGGAGAAATTGCACAACAACTTTAGTGGTCTAATTTCTCCTGTTACCCTTGTGAAAATAAAAATTTGTGGGCAAAAAGATCATTTTTGTAGAAAAAATGCGATTTTTTTTTTTTTTCACGGCTCTACGTTATAAACTTCTGTGAAGCACATGGAGGTTCAAAGTGCTCACCACACATCTAGATAAGTTCCTTAAGGGGTCTAGTTTCCAAAATGGTGTCACTTGTGGGGGGTTTCCACTGTTTAGGCACATCAGGGGCTCTCCAAACGCGACATGGCGTCCAATTTCAATTCCAGCCAATTCTACATTGAAAAAGTAAAACGGCGCTCCTTCACTTCTAAGTTCTGCGGTGCGCCCAAAAAGTGGTTTACCCCCACATATGGGGTATTGGCGTATTCAGGAGAAATTGCATAACAAAATTTATGGTTACATTTCTGTAACATTTTGTTTCCAAAATTGTGCTGATGTAAAGTAGACATGTGGGAAATGTTATTTATTAACTATTTTTCGTGACATATCTCTGATTTAAGGGCATAAAAATACAAAGTTTGAAAATTGCAAAATTTTAAAAATTTTCGCCATATTTCCATTTTTTTCATAAATAATCGCAAGTAATATCGAAGAAATGTTACCACTATCATGAACTACAATATGTCACGAAAAAACAATCTCAGAATCAGCGGGATCCGTTGAAGCGTTCCAGAGTTATAACCTCATAAAGTGACAGTGGTCAGAATTGCAAAAATTGGCTCGGTCATTAAGTACCAAATTGGCTCTGTCACTAAGGGGTTAAGGGGAAACTTGTAAATGTTTTGAAGTGGCCTAGTCAAAGCCCAGACCTTAATCCAATTGAGAATCTGTGGTCAGACTTGAAGATTGCTGTTTACCAGAGGAAACCATCTAACCCGAAGGAGCTGGAGTTTTGCCTTGGGGAATGGGCAAAACTCCCACTAGCCAGATGTGGAAAACTCATAGAGACTCATCCAAGGTGATTTGCAGCTGTAATTGCCACAATAGAAGGCTCTACAAAGTTCTGACTTTAGGGGGGTGAATACTTAAAGGGACACTGTCACCAGGATTTGTAGGGAACAATCTTCAGCCATGGAGGCGGGGTTTGGGGGTTTTTGATTCACCCTTTCCTTACCCGCTGGCTGCATGCTGGCTGCAATATTGGATTGAAGTTCATTCTCTGTCCTCCATAGTACACGCCTGCACAAGGCAAGATTGCACCTTGTGCAGGCGTGTACTACGGAGGACAGAGAATGAACTTCAATCCAATATTGCAGCCAGCATGCAGCCAGCGGGTAAGGAAAGGGTGAATCAAAAACCCCAAATCCCCGCCTCCATGGCTGAAGATTGTTCCCTCCAAATCCAGGTGACAGTGTCCCTTTAAGCGCACTGAAGTTTTCAGTTATCTTTTCCTATTTGATGTTTGCTTCACAATAAAAAAAAAGAAAATCGAATGTTCACAGTTGTAGACATGTTCTTTACATGAACTGATGCAAACCCTCAGAAAAAAACTGAAATTCCAGGTTGTGAAGTAGCTAAACAGGAAAAATGCCAAGGGGGAGGGGTTGAATACTTTCTCAAGCCACTTAGATCTATTGAGTGCTGCAGTGGTCCATGTCACTGGATCTTGAATGCTTCAGCCCCCTGTGCTCCTCCAATGCTGCATGCTAGCAGAATAGGACCACACACGGTTTGGACCAGTGGTATATCCTTGACATCAGCCCAAACTGGCAGTTTTCTGGAGTGTACAACCCCTAGAAGAACCGAATCTAAGAGGTTGGGGAGCGGTGTGCTACTGAAGACAGAATGGAATATCAAAGAGGTGTATGGAAGTATAAAATGTGTATTGTGTGTGGGAAAACACTAAATAGAGTCATCATCAAAATTGATTTTAGTATATCTCCCAAACTTTTTTGTTGGGATATGTGGTATTGAAATATAGAAGGATGTAAACTTCATCATTTACTTACAGACGATATATACAGTATGTCCTAACCAGCACAGATAGGACAGCAGGAGTCGGGCTAATAGACCTGCATTAGAGCAGCGTTTGTGATCTGAGATCTGATCCGTCTCATCTGTTAAGAGGGATCTGTAAGTGATTGATCGATACAGGAAGTGGGGAAAAAGAGGCTCATTAGTGCAGAAAGAAGCATTTTGCTGAAAAATGTTCTTATGAATAAAAAATGTCTTACATTGGTTGTACTGTTGGAACATTAAAAAAGTTTGTTGAGCTACAATAATCAGTTGTCCACAGAATAATTGATAAATTCCTGATCGCTGGTGGCCCCATCAGCAAGAGCCAAAGGGACACTAGAACAGGGTTTCTGAGCACTTAATGGATAGGTGTGGTCACCCATGTTTAAATGGAAACTGTAATGTAAAAAAACAATATTAGTGTGCAGATATGGGGTTAATCTGCAGGTCAGTAGCATTCTAAAGCCGTGCGGCTGCCATACTGGAAGCCCGGCTACCAGGAGGAGATGACCTGCTCCTGGCTGCCTCAGACTTTCATCCACAGAGGCGCAGTGTGGTTTCAGTCATCTCAGTACATAGGTGAGCGGCAGCTGTAACTATGTCCGGCACTGCCTGGCGGCCAGCTCAGCACTGATGCCGGCTGTCAGTCAGTGCCAGGGGTGTGTTTCAGGCGCCACTCACTACGTACTGGAAATAAAGTTAATTTGCTTTCAGGTTCCTTTTAATGATGCGCCTTTCATTGTTACTGGAGTGAGGGCGACTACCGAGTTCAGTTTCAGTGAATACCTACAAATAACCATAGGGGTATATACCGTAAATGGGCACTTCAAAAATATATAATACCCAAAAGAGGAAACTTTGGGATTTCCCTGATAATAAAATGTGTCAATGTTTGAGAATCAATTTAAAACATTAAAATAAAAAATAGGAGATGAATATAGAGTGAACCTAACCCAAACCCAGTTATAATAGAGAATGACATTTCATATTATACCGATATATCCACATATGCTAATGAGCCGTCACAGAATAAATTATCATAATGTACTGAGGCACATATCAAAGTGACAGAAAGTTGAAAATAAGTAAAATCCACAATGATCTATCCCAGACAAATGGTATTGCTAAGCCAATGCAAAATACGCACAATCTATAAAATACTTATTAATTGGCATTGCTAAGCCCATGCAAATGACGGATACACAATCTGCAAAAATGCCTGTTATACAGTCAAGTCCACATTGGACTTTTTAAATGCAAAAATGCGCAAAAAATTCATATGACCAGTAATTAGTAGAGTGCATGTGCAGGAAATAGAAGGATCAAATCCATCACATGCATAGAGATAGCGGCCATAGGGCTTGAGACATATCTGTGCCTACCCCAGCAGATACGCTAGTCACAGGTATATCCTTTACAACTGATTTATTCACATTTTTGGTATATGTCTCAAGCCCTATAGCTATCTCTATCTCTACCAAAAATGTGAATAAATCAGTTGTAAAGGATATACCTGTGACTAGCGTATCTGCTGGGGTAGGCACAGATATGTCTCAAGCCCTATGGCCGCTATCTCTATGCATGTGATGGATTTGATCCTACTATTTGCAGCACATGCACTTTCCTAATTACTATACTGCTTCATTGCATCTCCAACAGCACTATGTAGAAACGGGGGGCTCATTCTAGTGATAGTGAGGGTCCCAGCAGTAGAGCCTCCAGCAATAAGGGATTTATCGCCTATTCACGTAGTCGGATCTTGCTGTCATACTCCTTTTACTCCATTTCCATGTTGGTAACATACATTTCTTAGGTTAACAAGACGTATGGAACACATGGGAAGGAAAAAGACGAGACAAGATTTATTTTTTCGTCTTCTATTATGGAGACACATAGGTTTGCATATGAGCTGTAGACACCTAAATATAGTTAGTTAAATCTCTTTGGAACGTTGCCGTATTTCAGGTGCATTGCACAGACATGGAGTCCACATCCGGCCGTGTTAAATACTGGCACTCTGTACAATGTACAGGAGAAGGAAGAAGTGTATGGCATCTACAATGCTACAAGGGCCCAGCCATTCTCCTGCTATGTAAAGTGGTGTAGAATGAATATAGTATCATTAGAAATCACAGTGCGCTTGTAAGGGGTATAAAGCTTAAAATTATTTTATTTAGAAAAAATATAAACTGTACAGGTGCTTTTTATAATTCTTGTCTTTGCATTGTCACATGTACATTGGCTTTAAACACAGCTATTCCGCGCCGTCTTCAGTATGATATCAGCATTACCGACTTGTAGTTTTGTGGGTTCACTGACCTGTAAAGAAATGGACATTAAACAATGTAATAATAAATATATAAGCTGAGAGACATACCACAAAAGATTTGTAGGAGTAATTGCAGCAAAAGCTGGTCCTACAACGCATTTACTCGGGGCTGAATACAAATGCATGCCACAATTTTCAGATTCATGTTTTTAAAATAATTAGAAAACTAGTTGGCCCGTGCAAAATTTTCGCACATTGGTTGTCGGGGACACAGGCAATTTCAGGAAAATCAGGCTGGTCAACTGTTAAAGGGACTCTGTCACCTGAATTTGGAGGGAACAATCTTCAGCCATAGGGGCGGGGTTTTCGGGTGTTTGATTCACCCTTTCCTTACCCGCTGGCTGCATGCTGGCTGCAATATTGGATTGAAGTTCATTCTCTGTCCTCCATAGTACACGCCTGCGCAAGGCAAGATTGCCTTGTGCAGGCATGTACTACGGAGGACAGAGAATGAACTTCAATCCAATATTGCAGCCAGCATGCAGCCAGCGGGTAAGGAAAAAGTGAATCAAACACCCGAAAACTCCGCCTCTATGGCTGATGATTGCTCTATGGCTGATGATTATTCCCTCCAAATTCAGGTGACAGAGTCCCTTTAATGTATTTAATGAGATGATGAACACACAGAGGTATTTATATATGTAGAATGGTAATACAATAAATTAGTTTGATAAGTAGAGGCTAAAATATGTCTAGAGGTTGTGGTGCCACCTGCAGGTTATTTTTTTTTCTACAGGTTTCTGAAAATGAATGTTTAAACTGTATTTATTGATCAAATTGTGAATGTGTGGTTTGTTAGCGTCTTTTCTTGCTGAAGGGGGCAAGTTTACCTTTCAAATGGTGTATTATTTGTGTGTGGGGGGCGAAGTAATCACTGAAAAAGCAGTGCATGTTTACAAATGTGTATGTGCATATGTGACTCACCTGCAGTGAAGTGTGCAATCCTCCAATGTGCCTGAAATCGGCTAGGCAAGGAGTTTGGCAAGCTGGAAGGCCCCCAAGGCAAATGTTACGATTTGTTTGTGATGTCTGTAAGCAGCTTTGTGGTAGTGTGCTTTGGGGTAGTGTAGTGCCACCTGCAGGTCATTTTTCCTTACTGCAGGTTTATGAAAATTAATGTTTAAACTGTATTTTGTGATCACATCGTGGATGTGTGGTTTGTTTGGCTATTTTTTTGCTTAAGGGGGCAAGTTTATCTTTCCAATGTTGTATCATTTGTGTGTGTGGGTGCAGTATGAACGGAGATACAAAGCAATCACCGAAAAAGAGTGTTTACAAATAATATAGAAGAGCAATGTATCATTTCCTTTACACTTCACAGATACTTGCTACTTAGTGTTGGTGAGATCCCAATAGAATATGTGAAAAAATGTGGAAAAGTTCACAGGGTAAACATGAATACTTTTTCAAGCCAATGAACATACAGTATAGAACAAAAGTTTGGACACACCTTCTCATTTAAAGATTTTTCTGTATTTTCATGACTATAAAAATTGTACATTCACACTGAAGGCATCAAAACTATGAATTAACACGTGGAATTATATGCTTAACAAAAAAGTGTGAAACAACTGAAAATATGTCTTATATTCTAGGTTCTTCAAAGTAGCCACCTTTTGCTTTGATGACTGCTTTGCACACTCTTGGCATTCTCTTGATGAGCTTCAAGAGGTAGTCACCGGGAATGGTCTTCCACCAATCTTGAATGAGTTCCCAGAGATGCTTAGCACTTGTTGGCCCTTTTGCCTTCACTCTGCGGTCCAGCTCACCCCAAACCATCTCGACTGGGTTCAGGTCTGGTGACTGTGGAGGCCAGGTCATCTGGCGTAGCACCCCATCACTCTCCTTCTTGGTCAAATAGCCCTTACACAGCCTGGAGGTGTGTTTGGGGTCATTGTCCTGTTGAAAAATAAATGAGGGTTCAACTAAATGCAAACCGGATAGAATAGCATGCCGCTGCAAGATGCTGTGGTAGCCATGCTGGTTCAGTATGCCTTCAATTTTGAATAAATCCCCAACAGTGTAACCAGCAAAGCACCCCCACACCATCACACCTCCTCCTCCATGTCACAGTGGGAACCAGGCATGTAGAGTCCATCCATTCACCTTTTCTGCGTCGCACAAAGACACGGTGGTTGGAACCAAAGATCTCAAATTTGGACTCATCAGACGAAAGCACAGATTTCTACTGGTCTAATGTCCATTCCTTGTGTTCTTTAGCCCAAACAAGTCTCTTCTGCTTGTTGCCTTTCCTTAGCAGTGGTTTCCTAGCAGCTATTTTACCATGAAGGCCTGCTGCACAAAGTCTCCTCTTAACAGTTATTGTAGAGATGTGTCTGCTGCTAGAACTCTGTGTGGCATTGACCTGGTCTCTAATCTGAGCTGTTAACCTGCGATTTCTGAGGCTGGTGACTCGGATAAACCTATCCTCAGAAGCAGAGGTGACTCTTGGTCTTCCTTTCCTTGGGCGGTCCTCATGTGAGCCAGTTTCTTTGTAGTGCTTGATGGTTTTTGCCACTGCACTTGGGGACACTTTCAAAGTTTGCCCAATTTTTCGGACTGACTGACCTTCATTTCTTAAAGTAATGATGGCCACTCGTTTTTCTTTACTTAGCTGCTTTTTTCTAGCCATAATACAAATTCTAACAGTCTATTCAGTAGGACTATCAGCTGTGTATCCACCAGACTTCTGCACAACACAACTGATGGTCCCAACCCCATTTATAAGGCAAGAAATCCCATTTATTAAACCTGACAGGGCACACCTGTGAAGTGAAAACCATTCCCGGTGACTACCTCTTGAAGCTCATCAAGAGAATGCCAAGAGTGTGCAAAGCGGTCATCAAAGCAATAGGTGGCTACTTTGAAGAACCTAGAATATAATACGTAATTTCAGTTGTTTCACACTTTTTTGTTAAGTATATAATTCCACATGCGTTAATTCATAGTTTTGATGCCTTCAGTGTGAATGTACAATTTACATAGTCATGAAATTATAGAAAAATATTTAAAAGAGAAGGTGTGTCCAAACTTTTGGTCTGTACTGTATATATGTATATATATATATATATATATATATATATATACTGTATATGTCCTATGCTTTACTAACTTTTGTAGCTACAAAGTCTTCAGTTACTGCTCTTCACCTAATTTATAGAGGTTAATTCATTGGGGAAAAAAAAAGTAAAGTCTGAATTCTTAATGACTATAGCCCTTACTTTATAACATGTGATTCCAAGATACTTCTTATAGGATATGATTTGGGCCCTGCTGAAGGCTGGAAGGTCTTTCCTCCTTTTACAGCACTTTTTGTAGACTTTTTTCCGTAGGACTCATTAGAGTGCGATGGATATGGGTCAAATGTCCCTGCCTTCATACCTCCTGGCTGGTAACAGAAATTGCAAGAAAATAAGTTAATAAATAAAATTAGAAGACATACGCAATTGAGCAGTTTAGCAACAAAGACAGGATACTAATGGAGCTACATTCACTTCACTATACTGGATAGCTTACACTGTCTGTGCAGTGTGAATTATTAGGAATTCAAATTATGATGGTCCAAGAAAGGTCGATAATTGTATCATTGCATTTATGTCTACACTAGGTACACAAGCAGTGTACTGTCACTGATGGATGGAAAGTGTGCAGATTATCGATATGTGGGTGTGTATTGAAATTCCCTTAGATCGGCAACATTTATATATAAAAATGATGTGCGTTTGTTGATACCGGTGCACATGTGCACTGACATATGTAGTTCTAGCACTTACACCATATGTCATGAAGTGACAAGGGACTGCAGGCACATACCCGATCACTCGAATTAGGAGTGCCCTAGGATATGCCTGTCTCCCGGTCTCATACCTTGCTATGCTTCTATCTTACACTATGGCTGGTCCGAATAACTAAAGCAATTGTTACCATCCACCTCTCGTGTCTCCCCTTTTCCTCATAGTTTGTAAGCTTGCGAGCAGGGCCCTCACTCCTCCTGGTATCTGTTTTGAACTGTATTTCTGTTATGCTGTAATGTCTATTGTCTGTACAAGTCCTTTCTATAATTTGTAAAGCGCTGCGGAATATGTTGGCGCTATATAAATAAAAATTATTATTATTATTATCTTAGGGTACCGTCACACTGTTTGGTCGCTGGAGAGCTGTCACACAGACAGCTCTCCAGCGACCAACGATCCCGAAGTCCCCGGTAACCAGGGTAAACATCGGGTTACTAAGCGCAGGGCCGCTCTTAGTAACCCGATGTTTACCCTGGTTACCAGAGTAAACGTTAAAAAAAAAAAAAAAACACTACATACTTACATTCCTGTCGCGTCCCTCGGCGCTGTGCTTCTCTGCACTGACAGTGAGCGCTGGACAGCCGGAAAGCAGAGCGGTGACGTCACCGCTGTACTTTACGGCTGGCCGGCGCTCACCAGTCAGTGCGGGAAGCTGAAGGCGAGGGACATGACCAGACACCGGGAATGTAAGTATGTAGTGTTTTTCTTTTTACATTTACACTGGTAACCAGGGTAAATATCGGGTTACTAAGCGCGGCCCTGCGCTTAGTAACCCGATGTTTACCCTGGTTACCAGTGAAGACATTGCTGAATCGGCGTCACACACGCCGATTCAGCGATGTCAGCGGGAGATCCAGCGACGAAATAAAGTTTCAAACGATCTGCTACGACGTACGATTCTCAGCGGGGTCCCTGATCGCAGTAGCGTGTCAGACACAGCGAGATCGCAAGGATATCGCTGGAACGTCACGGATTGTGCCGTCCTAGCGACCAAGGTGCCACTGTGTGACGGTACCCTTACCCTATCTGTTCCCATCCCCATCCAGGGAGATGTGAGGCCAAAGTGTGTAGACAAACACTAACCAGACTTACAGGGGTAAAGAGACAGAGATAAAAGAAAACTACAATCATACAAATACACTCACAACACAACAGAGTGGGAAATGGGAGGAATAGGAAGGAAAAAATCAAATGGGAGAGGATAAGGATAAACATGCCAACAAACTCTATGCATCAATATTTGGAAAAACTCTAACCGCCTACTCCAAATGCTAATGTCTCTCCTTCAACTCCAAACCATGTAGAGGTAACAATCACTGGCAAGGTCAGAAGCAAGGAGGAGGGTTCTTATAACTGCTTTGAGTAAGTAACTCAGAACAGCTGATACAACTCAAGACAGAAGTCCAGGAGTACAGCTAAGCAGTATAACCATTGAAGCACCAGAGCAAAGAAAGCCAGAACTTGTAATAGGACAGTGATGCCGTTCTAACTACCGCAGGTGTATGTGTCACCAGATGCTGCGATCGTCCGACGACACTCTGTTGCGGTATCCCAGTGACACCATAACAATATTTTATGGCTTTGAGGTCCGACAGCTATAGCTGACCATAAATGTCAAAGACTGTCAGTTATAGGTTTATATCTGGATGTGAGTGTGCGCTGTTATAACAACTAGCTGCAAAAGAATATTTATTATTATAAACCAGAATAAAAGCAACACTTAGAAACTGAATGAAAAGAATAAAGTTTCAGAAAGTTATCTGTTACATACTGCGGACTGATACAATTGAGAAAAATGCAGATATAGTTAATCAACTCATTATACATTTATAATGTATATACATTTGTGGAGATCACGTACCTAGGTATACTTTTTGGTTAGGTAAAAGCGGTCCACGTTCTTTGGGAACCATCAGCTATAAATTGCTTTAAAAGGAAATTTGCGCTATATTATTTCTGCCGAAAGCACCAGGCAGCAGAAATCAGAGACTAGCTGCATGATTGCTGTCGGTTATGTTTACGAGAAAAGAGTTTGCAGAGCCAGACAGGGACCATAGAGAGAGATGAGATGAGTCTGGCCTCTCCCCACAGCGCTCCAAATGATTGACAGGTCTCTCCTTATATATACACACGAGCAAGACATGTCAATTATTTGGAGCAGACTGGTCCTTTCAATGTTTTTGCTGAAATGTCGGAACGTTTCAGAGAACAACATACCTGGCTGCAATCGTGTAAGGCTATGTGCACACGTTGCGGATTTGCCCGTGGATCCGCAGCGTTTTTGACGCAGCGGATCTGCAGCAGTTTTCCATACATTTTACAGTAGCATGTTAACCTATGGAAAACCAAATCCGCTGTGCACATGCTGCTGGAAAAAAAAACGAGCGGAAACGCAGCGTTGTTTTTTCCACAGCATGTTGATTCTTTGTGCAGATTTCCAGTGTTTCTTCACCCATTGACTTCCATTGTGTCAGGCCAATTCACAGCAAAACCGCAGGTTTAAAAAAGATTTGCTGCGGAATTGGGTGCGAGAAACTCGGCTGATCGGGAGGGGGAAGAGTGTATGGGCGGAGACTATGTGTGCGCGGTGAAGATGTGCGTGTCAGTGTGCTGGTGTTTGTGTGTGTCTGCGGTGGTCTGCAGGGCTGTGTGTGTCTGTGGGGCTGTGTGTGTCTGTGTGCAGGGATCACGGGGCTGTGTGTTTCTGTGCGTGGGTGTGTGTGTGTGGATCTGTATGTAGGCAGGTATCGTCCAATGGGACTACTATTCCCATCCGGTTATGCCTGCTAAAGTGACAGGTAGCCGGATGATGGGACAGTATGGTCCCTTCATCCGGCTACTGTGTTCAAGTGTAAAAAAAAAAACAAATACACACATACAACATACAGAATATACAACATACAGAACATACAGTGCATACAACATACAGAACATACAACATACAGTACATACATACAGTTCATACAACACGTACATATAACATAACATACAGTTCATACATATCGACAGACATACAATATACAGTACATACTCACCATCACCTTGATCCCCAAAGCCATTGCTCACTGGTAAAAAATATTAAAAATAATAAACAAACAATAAACTCCCTGATCCGCAGAAATCCAATTAATACGAGTGTCCCACGACGATCTCCCGTGGAGAGCTGCCACATTAGCTGATGCGACCGCTCTCCAGAGGCTCCGGCGATACAGTGACGGAAGGTATCCATCCTCACTGTATACCTCCGCCGCTGTGAGAAATAGTTCCTACTCTCACTTGCGGCACTGCTGTGTGGGAAAATTCCCATGCAGCTTTGCCATAAAGTGAGAGCCTGAACTACTGTAACCTCTTCAGTGATGCACAGCAGGAGCCATTGTCTCTGGAGGCGCTATAGAGCGGTGACATCACCTGATGTCACTGTCCTGTAGAGGAGATCATCATGGGACACTCGTTATTAATTGGACTACGGCGGAAAGTGAGTATACGGTTGGTTTATTATTTTTTTATTTTTTGCAGGCGATCGAATATGGTAAGTATGGTGAAATTAAGAATATAAAAATACTTTATTCTGGCTGTCTTTTTTTTTTAACTCTTTCACTATAATAGGATTAATAATGGATAGGCGTCTTACAATACAAAGGCGACATTAACCACTTATTACCACATATCCCACCGCTACAGTGGAGTGGGAAGAGATGCTATTTGTAGCCGGTAAGGGGGGGGGGGGCAAATATCCATGGCCCCTCTCTAGGCTATGAATATCAGCCTGCAGCTGTCTGCCCATGCCTTTCTGGCTATAAAATATAGGGGGGCCCCACGTCATTTTTTTGGGTGTCCCCCTATTTTAATAGCCAATAAAGGCTATGCAGACAGCTGCAGGCAGATATTCATAGCATGGGAAGGGGCCATGGGTATTACCCCATTTCCAGGCTACAAATATATTCCCCCGGCCGTCGGCTTTCCCCCTCTGGCGCAGAAAATTGCACGGGAGCCCATGCCATTTTTTTTTGCAAAAATTAACCATTTTTGACTAATAAACATCGGCCTTGCTATTATATATATATATATATATATATATATATATATATGGATATATCTATTGAGATAGATATGGATATATCTATCTATAGATAAATCTATCCATAGATCTATCTACATCTATCCATAGATCGATCTATCTGTCTATCTCATTCCTTCTATCTATCTATTTATCTATCTATTATCCAGAAAAATGAAGGCAGCACTCCATTAGAAAAAATAAATGTGGTTTATTGGCCCATGTGCAACGTTTCAGTCCAAGATGTGGACCTTTCTCAAGGTCTTGGACTGAAACGTCGCACATGGGCCAATAAACCACATTTATTTTTTCTATTGGAGTGCTGCCTTCATTTTTCTGGATAATAGCATGAGGTTTGATACATACCTGGAATGATTTTTTGCACCCTTTGTTCTCTTTTGGTGCTGCTTTTTGTTTTCTTTTTCTCTATCTATCTATCTATCTGTGTTTAATGTAGTGTGGGTTGGACAAATGTAAAAGAGGAGGTTGGACAAGAAATGACATCACAAATCTTTTTTTTTTGTTCAATAAGAGATCTTTATTAGCTTTCAAAAACGTATACAAATTTGCATAAAAAAACACATCAAAACCGCGCAAAAAATGCATCAAAAACGCAACTGCGTTTTCTGCCAAGAGGTGCAGATTCAGTGCGGAAAAATCCTCAGGCAAATTCGCAACGTGTGCACATAGCCTTAGCTAGTCTCTGATGCATACTGCTCATGGTTTGGACAGCAGGAAATGAAGTGATGAATTCCTTTTAAGACGTTTGCAGACTACAGAGTCTTATAAACCAAGATGAGTTTTTTAAAAGTTTAGTTGCCCTTTAAATAAGACAATAGGAATAGGATGACAGGTTTTCCTTAACCGCTTCACAACATTTTATGTAAGTTTACGTTATGGTCAGGATTGGCTTCCAGCAAAATGATGTGCCCGCACTATGGCCTCTGGGAGCTCGACTTAAGCTTATTTCACATTTCCGTTGTTTTGGAACCGTCACAATGCGTCGTTTTGGAGAAAAAAAGTTGCCCGCAGGATGCGTTTTTGCACCATAGACTTGCATTAGCGACGCATTGCGACGTATGGCCATACGTTGCATGCGTCGTCCACTGGATGCGTCGGGTTTTGGCGGCCCCTCGTTTTGAAAAAACGTTCAAGGGAACATTTTTTCGTACGTTGCATCCTGCATTTTGAACTGCGCATGCCCGGGTGGAAATCTCTCTCTCCTCCCCGGGACTTTAGAATGGGCAGCGGACGCGTTGAAATACTGCTCACGTTATGCACAAACTCACAAAGGTATGTTGGTACGTCGCGCTGACACTTTGTGACGGCCCCATACCAACGTAAATGTGAAAGAAGCCTTAAAGGGAACCTGTCACCCCCCCCGCCCCACCCCCCATGGCGTTTTTAAGTAAAAGAGCCACCTTCTGCAGCACTAAGGCTGCATTCTGTGAAGGTGGATCTTATGGTTTTGCTTCCTAATAACGCTGAAATATTCAGTTTTATAAATCGCGTGCCATACCCGTATTTTGTGGGTACGGTGGGTACGTTTTTTCCCCCGGACTCAACCACCTCCCAGCCGTCAATCATGCCCTCAGTGCGCCGGTCGCCGCCTCCTCTGTTTGTATTCACGTAACCGGTGCCTGCGCTCTCATTTTTTGGGCATGCGCCGTGCACGCTGCCCTGGAACTCACATCAGCTGATCTAATGATCTCGCGCCTGCGTGTAGCGGAGGCCCGAGATCCCGCCCCGCAGTGTGTTATGATTTATTCACACTACGGGGCTGGGAATCTGGCACATGCACAGTTATTATCTGCGGCTGTCTCCATCTCCCTCCGCCTCTTTCCTCCAGCGTTATACGACTCGTCTGCAGCTTGTGATCACTATGACGCTGCAGTGCAAACAAGTCGTACCATGCTGGCGGAAAGAGGGGGAGGGAGATGGGGACAGATGCAGATAATAACTATGCATGTGCCAGATTCCCAGCCCCGCAGTGTGAATAAATCATAACACACTGCGGGGCGGGATCTCGGGCCTCCGCTACATGCAGGCGCGAGATCATTAGATCAGCTGATGTGAGTTCCAGGGCAGCGCGCATGGCGCATGCCCAAAAAATGAGAGCACAGCGCAGGCGCCGGTTACCTGAATACAAACAGAGGAGGCGGCGACCAACACACTGAGGGGATGATGGACGGCTGGGAGGTGGCTGAGTCCAGGGGAAAAAACGTACCCACTGGACACAATACAGGTATGGCGCGCAATTTATAAAACTGAATACAGTATATCAGCATTATTAGGGAGCAAAAACATAAGAGCCACCTTCACAGAATGCAGCCTTAGTGCTGCAGAAGGTGGCTCTTTTACTTAAAAATGCCCTGGCTGGGGGGGTGACAGGTATATTTAACCCCTAAATACCACGATCAATGGCAATCGCAGCATTTAGAAAGCTGGCAGAGGGATGAGACGCCCATCGACACCCCTGCGTTGTCATAGCAGGCTACTGATTGTTCCCATGGAAACCCAAGGTCATCATGACAACCTCTGGGTCTGACAGCTATGGTGGCCTGTGTAGACCATGCCAGAAGCATGGCCTGAAAGGTGTTCTGTCAGAGTCACACTGACAGCTAATTGCAATGCATTATACCATCAATCAGACTAATAGAAGTTAGCATCCCATAGAGGGACCAAATAATAAAATTAAAAAAAATTGTAAAAATATTTGAAAAAAAATCATAAATTAAAGAACAAAAAGAGAAAAAAATGTTACACCAATAAACAGGTACATTTATGTAAAAAAAATAAATAAATAAAATTAGGCAGGCTCTCAAATCTAAATACCCCCTCTCTTCTGAGCCCTAGTGTGCCTAAACCATGTTTAGTGTCCACATGCTTGGCATTTCTGTAGTGACGAGAGCCCGCCTAATTTACAGGCGTATGTCTCCAGAAGCATAAGCTGGGCATAGTGTACTGGGCACTACAATGGCAGATTTGTAATTTTCACTCCGCAACATCCACTGCTTCTTGTTTCTGGAAAACACCCATGGAGTCAAAATCATCTCAATACACCTGTAGATAAATTCCCAGAGGGGTGTAATTTCCATAATGGATTCACAAGAGGGGGGATTGTGCTTTCTAGCAGTTAGGGGCTCTGTATATGGAGTCCGCAAACTATTCTTGGAAAACATGCTCTCCATGAGTGGAATAGCGTTCCATCCCTCCTGAGTCTCGCCACGTGGCTAAGCAGTACTGTACAGCCACTTATGGGGTATTGCCACGTTCAGCAGGAATTGTATGTTTTGGTGTCATTTTTACCTATTTTTTTGTGAAAATATAAAATTTTGGGCTAAAACAACATTTTTTGTGGAAAAATTTAATATTTTTTTCTTCACTGCACACCTGTGGTGTCAATACGATTGCTGCACTTATAGTGGGTTCTTCTGTTCTGGCACCTCAGAGGCTCTTCCAGTGGGTTATGGCACTCACAAACCATAAAAGCAAAATCTGCACTAAATTATGCCGCTTTTTCCCTTCTGAGCTTTGCACTGTGCCTGAAAAGTAGTTTTTGACCACATGGGATATTGACATACTGAGGGGAAATTGTGTAACAAATATTGTAATGTTCATTAACTCCGATTATCCATTTTGAAAATTAAAAACGTGGGGCCAAAGCAACATTTTAGAGGAAAAACATGGTAATTTTCCATTTACCGTATATACTCGAGTATAAGCCGACCCCCCTAATTTTGCCACAAAAAACTGGGAAAACTTATTGACTCGAGTATAAGCCTAGGGTGGAAAATGCAGCAGCTACCGGTGAATTTCAAAAATAAAAATAGATGCTCCATACTGTTCATTATGGCCCCATAGCAGTGCCATATAGTGCTCTGCACCGTTCATTATTGCCCCATAGCTGTGCCATATAGTGCTCTGCGCTGTTCATTATTGCTCCATAGCTGCCATATAGTGCTCTGCGCCGTTCATTATTGCCCCATAGCTGCCATATAGTACTCTGCGCCGTTCATTATTTCCCCATAGATGTACCATAGAAAGCTGTGCCATATAGTGCTCTGCGCCGTTCATTATTGCCCCATAGCTGCCATATAGTGCTCTGCGCCGTTCATTATTGCCCCATAGCTGCCATATAGTGCTCTGCGCCGTTCATTATTGCCCCATAGCTGCCATATAGTGCTCTGCGCCGTTCATTATTGCCCCATAGCTGCCATATAGTACTCTGCGCCGTTCATTATTTCCCCATAGATGTACCATAGAAAGCTGTGCCATATAGTGCTCTGCGCCGTTCATTATTGCCCCATAGCTGCCATATAGTGCTCTGTGCCGTTCATTATTGCCCCATAGCTGTTATATAGTGCTCTGCGCCGTTCATTATTGCCCCATAGCTGCCATATAGTACTCTGCGCCGTTCATTATTTCCCCATAGATGTACCATAGAAAGCTGTGCCATATAGTGCTCTGCAACGTTCATTATTGCCCCATAGCTGTGCCATTTAGTGCTCTGCACCGTTCATTATTGCCCCATAGCTGTGCCATATAGTGCTCTGCGCCGTTCATTATTGCCCCATAGATGTACCATAGAAAGCTGTGCCATATAGTGCTCTGCGCCGTTCATTATTGCCCCATAGCTGCCATATAGTGCTCTGCGCCGTTCATTATTGCGCCATAGCTGCCATATAGTGCTCTGCGCCGTTTATTATTGCCCCATAGCTCTGCCATATAGTGCTCTGCACCGTTCATTATTGCCCCATAGCTGTGCCATATAGTGCTCTGCGCCGTTCATTATTGCCCCATAGCTGTGCCATATAAAGCTGTGCCATTGCTGCTGCAATAAAAAAAAAAAATGCCATACTCACTTCTCTTGCTTGCAGCTCCCGGCGTCCCGTCCCGGCGTCTCTCCGCACTGACTGATCAGGCAGAGGGCGCCGCGCACACTATATGCGTCACCGCGCCCTCTGACCTGAACAGTCAGAGCAAGAGGACGCGAAGACAGAGCGGCGCCCGGCGGGTGGAACGCGGACAGGTGAATATTACATACTTACCTGCTCCCGGCGTCCCGCTCCCTCTGCCCGTCACACGGTCTTTGGTGCCGCAGCCTCTTCCTCTATCAGCGATCACCGGCACCGCTGATTAGAGAAATGAATATGCGGCTCCACCCCTATGGGAGGTGGAGCCGCATATTCATTTCTCTAATCAGCAGTCCCACGTGACCGCTGAACAGAGGAAGAGCTGCAGCACCGAAGACCGTGGGACGGGCAGAGGGAGCGTCAGGAGCACCGGGACTAGGTGAGTATGCCTCAGCGCCCTCTCCCCCTCACCCGCCGACCCTGCCGCCCCCCGTGACTCGAGTATAAGCCGAGAGGGGCACTTTCAGCCCAAAATTTTGGGCTGAAAATCTCGGCTTATACTCAAGTATGTACGGTACTCAGCCAAATGTTATACAATTCTGTGAATTGCCAGAGGGTTAAAAATGCTCACTACACCCCGAGATGAATAGCTCAAGAGGTGTTGTTTCCAAAATAGGGTCACTTGTGGGAGTTTCTGCTGTTTTGGTATGTCAGGGGCTCTTCAAATGTGACAAGGCATCCGCAATCTATTCTAGCCAAATTTGAGCTCCGGAATTCAGTTGGTGCTCCTTCCCTTCTGAGCCATGCCGTGCACCCAAACAGTAGTTTTACACCACTTACGGGATAAAGTGTTCAGTCCATTTTCTCTTGTTACTCTTGTGAAAATTAACAATTTGGGACTAAAGCAACAGTTTTGTGGGAAAAATGTGATTTTTTTTTCATTTTCATGGCTCAAAGTTTTAAAATTCTGAGAAGCACCTGTGAATTCAAGGTGCTCCCCACACCCCTAGATAAATTCCTTGAAGGGTCTAGTTTCCAAAATGGAATCACTTGTGGGAAGTTTCCACTGTTTAGCTACATCAGGGGCTCTGCAAACATGATATGGCATCCACTATTTATTCCAGCCAATTTTGCGATCCAAAAATCAAATGGCGTTCCCTCTCCTCGGAGACCTGCTGTGCGCCTAAACAGTAGTTTTTCTCCACATATTAGGTACCAACGTACTCAGGAAAAATTGTTCAGTACATTTCCTGCTGTTACTCTTGAGAAAATGCTAAAGCAACATTTTTGTTGGAAAAAGTAAAATCTTATTTTTTCCTTCACAGTGCTTTAAATCCTGTGAAGCATTTGATGGGTTAATAAACTTCTTGAATGTGGTTTTGAGGGGTGTAGTATTTAAGATGTCACTTTTGGGTATTTTCTGTCACATAGGCACTTCAAAGTCACGTCAATTGTGAGTGGTCTGATGCAGTCCAGAAATAGATAACTGAAAAACATAAAAAGGCAGAAACAAAAACAAGAAACAGTCCCTCGTTCACCAATTTATTAGTAGAACTGGTTCCACAAAGCATCGATGTAGTCCACTTTCCCTGAATCTAGCTCCGGCGACTGTGAATAGCAGTGAAGTTCCTGCTATTCACAGGCGCCGGGTACTGACTACAATGCTCATCATTGTCACCGGTTCTCGCTGAGTGCAGCATGAGTCAGTGACACTGATGAGCGTTGTAGTCAGTACCTGGCACCTGTGAATAGCAGGAACTTTACAGTTGCTGGAGACAAATTCAGGGAAAGAGGACTATATTGGTGCTTTATGGGACCAGTTCTACTAATAAAGTGTTGAACGAGGGACAGTCTCTTTATTTCTGTCTTTATGTTTTTCAGGTATCCATTTCTGGACTAAATGGGGTTCGGTGGATTACGGTGGACCTGCATGGGAATTTTTTTATTTTCAATAGGTGAACAAGGGATAGTGTGGGGGAGTTTTTATTAATTTAAAGCATTTTTCTGAGTGTGGGTTTTGATTACCAGGTTAGTAATGGGGATGTCTGATTAGACACCTCTCCATTACTAACACCAGGGCTTGATGCCAGCTGTGATTTTTGACAAATTACAGCTGTCATCAACGCCAACAACCATTATCTCGATTGCCACTGCACCAGGGCAATCAGGAACGGCTGGACAAAGCGCCACAATTGGCGCATCTAATGTGATGCGACAATTCTGGGGTGGCTCCGTGCTGGTATTTTTAGTCTGGAAAGTGCCCAATAACCTGGGACCTTCCCAGCCTGTTAATAGAAGCCCAGAGCTGTCTGCTTTACCTTGGCTGGTTATCAAAAATAGGAGGGATGCAACGTTACTTTCTTAAAATTATTTATTTAGTTAATAAGTTAAATAAGGCTAAACACCCTTTAGTGCCACGTGAAAGGCACACAGGGGTGAAAGTTTATTATTTGTAGGGGGCTTATGACATTATGTACCTACAGGATATCTATATATTCTATATATCTAATCTCTTTATTCTGACGGTTCTGTCTGTGAATTTACTCTACTTGGCTGATGAAATTTCGAGTTTCCTTTGAGATCGGGGGGCATACACATGGTCCGTGTGCTGTCCGATTTCTTTCTCGCACTTATAGACTTGCATTGGGGAGTCTCGTCGGTTCTACGCAGTCAATCACAGCATGCCGCAATATTCTACTCAGTTCGATTAGAGCTGAGAGAAAACTTGCAGATGAGCACTGACTCATTTAATTGCATTGGTGAGAGTGTAATGCAATTTTTTTTTGCATTGCACTCAGGGTTTTTATGCACACGTGGGAATGAGGCCTTACACTGACAGAAGCCTCTCAGACGCTGATCGGAAGAGAGAGGGAGCCTCTTCCCTCTCCCAGCCTCCTTAACGTTATGATCAATATCGATTGCGGCATTTAGAGGGTTAAATAGCCGCGGGTGGTCCAAGCACCGCTCCTGGCTGTGAGAGTCGAGGCTCGACTATCACATAGACTGAGCTCCCGACGGCGATCACACTGGCACAGCTCCTGTGCTACACACAATCACCATGACGTACCTATACGTCATCGGTCGAGAACCCCTATCTGACCGTGACTTATTGGTAAGTCAAATGTCGTGAAGGGAGTAAAAAAGACGTGCACACACCCTAAGGACAAAATGATCTTTCCTTCTGTGCAGCTTTATCCTCCTAGAACATGGGCACACATTCAGTATTTGGTCAGTTTTTTACATCAGTATTTGTAAGCCAAAACCAGGAGTGAAACAATTAGAGGAAAAGTATAATAGAAACATATGCACCACTTCTGCATTTATCACCCTCTCCTGGTTTTGGCTTACAAATACTGATGTAAAATACTGACCAAAAACTCACCAATTGCACGTGGCCATAATATGGCACCCATTTTATAAATCCAATATAAGGCTAGTTTCACACTAGCGTTTTGAGGAGCTGCGGACTTCCTCTGTGAAGCCCCGCCCTCGGCCGCACCTCTGCTGCTATCTCCGCCTACTTCTGCATGCGGCCTGCGTACCTATCTTTAACATTAGGTACGCAGGTTGTGCCGCTGTATGTGGAGAAAAAAAAAATTACTACACGCTGCGTTCTACGCTGGTCGCCGCATCGTCAAAACGACGCATGCGGAAGCATCCACATATAACGGCATGACCTGCGTACCTAGTGATAAAGATAGGTACGCAGGCCGCATGCAGAAGTAGGCGGAGCTAGCGGCGGAGGTGAGGGCGGGGTTTCACGGAGGAAGTCCGCAGCCGTCCGCAGCCCCTCAAAACACTAGTGTGAAACCGGCCTAACAGGGTTATTATCACACATTTTACCTACCTCCTTACCCGGTGAACTTGGCTTAAATGGCTTCACATTAGCTTTCATCTCTTTCTTACTCTTCAGTGGTGGTAAAGGTTTGTCAGTCCGGTAGGGATTTATGTCAAAATATTCCTTTGGATAAAGGTTTAGCCTGAAAGCACCAGCTTTAAGTTTTGATTTGTGCCGTTCCATCTCTTTCTGTGATGAAAACACACAATACGTGCTGAGCAGATGTTACAAGATGGCACCTTATTTTTAGATCTGACACAATAATATATAATCTTTTATATCTGGAGGCAATGGGAAGACGCGGATTCAATAAAAACAGATACTAAAGGAAAGTACAGGAGAACTCAAGATCATTCATGATGGTGGTTACTTTCACTCCTTAGAGGATGTCATATTTTTGTGCCACAGTTCAACCCTCTCTTTATGACGAGGGAAAGTAGAATTGGGCAAATTCTGTTCCCGCCAGTGTCTGACAATGGCTTATTTCTGCCTCTTTATAGAAAACACACACATGCTCGGCTCAGGCGAGCGTGCACGTATATGGCGAATTTGAGAGGAATAGCTATGGGCCGAACATGTATCGGAAGCTTATGGCTAGTGACACACACAAGATGGCGAACTCCAACTTACCCATAGACTCGACTTAGCATGCACAATTATTGAATGAGGTCCTGCTAATGACAGCAGCGACGTTTCAGCAGATCGGGCTTATTGAAGTCACTCTCCCCAAATATCTGCCACTGATGCACATTAGGCTGTCAACAGACCCCATTAATAGTGCATCAGGTTAATGTGATATGTATGCACAGGGTAAGGTGATGGCCTCATGTGAAGGGCCCTGTCGCCTGAAGTCTCCAGCCTTTTTATTAAGTCTTTATTATCTCCAGTATATTGCACAGCAATGCTGAAATGAGAGATCACCCTGAGACACCAAGAAAAATGTGGGGGATGGCACTGTGGGAGAAGCGTCTTCAATACGCCAACTATATTTTTACCTTCACCTGTCCCTTTTTCATCCTTCTGCATCGGGTGAATGTATGTCATTGCACTGCACTGATCATAGAGTGACCAGACCGATCACCCGCAGGTAGTAAAACATAAGCTCTATTGTGCTGACATCTAGTGGCCGATATGAAAACTGCAGTATTTTAGAAATTTTTTTTGGGGGGGGTTCTAATCACTTTTGCTATAAGGCATAATGCAGACAGATGCTCTAATGGTCCATTTTAGAGTCACTCTGGCCCGAGTTTTATGTTGAACCTCTCAAAACCAATGATAGGCGTTTCAGTTGCGCAGTTGCTACCCTCCACCATGACTATGCTGATGGTCGGTTGCAGCGGTCCGGTGGGTGTTGCAGTGAAGATGGCAGATAAAAAAGCAGGAGAGGCCATTATAGTTCGAAACATGGATCTATTTACTGGAGTTTTGGAAAATGTTACAGGGGACATTCCCAGGACTCCCCTCCAGACTGCACCACCAGTGCGCCCTTCAATGTTTCACCAAGGGCCTCTGCAGGACTTGTTGTCACTATCATATTAATGTTGCAAGGGGGCGTGGCTCACGGGATAATAATGCAGAGCAGCCTAAAGACACGCCTCTAGAGAATCCTGTGAGCCACGCCCACTTGGTAAAGACCATAAACCGCAGCTCCAAATAAAAAGGCCCATATCTCTTCAACTCTACAGCAGACATAAAGATGAAATACTAAGGGGAGTAGCGGGAACAAGAGCGAGAACTATATACTGTACTGCCGACCTGGGGACAGTGCAGGTTCTCACATTGATTATTTAGTGAGTTTTTTTTTCAATGTGGATTTTCACTGCTGAGAAAACACAGCGTCCCGCAGCTTCAGCAAAGTGAATGGGATTCATACATATTTCATGTCCGCTGACCTGAAAACTGACTGGTGAACTCTGCAACATGTCAGTTACCGAAAATGTGGGTTTTATTTGCAGGTTTTTCCACACATCTTGAATGAGATGAGAAAATGTACAGATAATAAAACCTACAGGCATTTTTATTGCATTGTAGCAATGGAACGGCAGTAAAAATGCAATTAATCCACACATGACATTATCGATAAAGTCTGATCACAGCTACAGAAAGGCCAGAAATATTTGGACAGTGACAAGTTTTGACATTCTAGCTGTTTTCCAAACATATTCAAGATGCAGTTACCATGCCTTATGTTATAACGTTTACAGCAATATTGGAATTCAATGACGCATCGTGTACGGATATGATCATATATTGGCCACATAGTGTATTTGTGCACTTATACATTCATACTACAGGTGAGCTCAGCCCCTTTTTATGCTCCTTTACACAGTCACTATCTGTAGAATTAGATCTCAAGATTACAGCAAAAACAGATAAACATCAGATGAACAAGCGTCAAATTTGAGTTACCTGCACGAGCTCTTTAGAGATGTCATAATTGTCAGAGGAATAAGTATAGACTTTGCCAATGGTGAGGTTTGGATATCTGCGAAGAAGAAACCAGTCAGTACTAAGGCTGCAGAGACCAGGTATGGTCCAGGTATGGACACAGCAAGGTCACAGGAGGACATTACCCGAATCCTGTGCCCTGCTTGGGAGGGTTTGTGTAGAAGTTTTTTCCTGGTGCAGTATAAGCTTTTCTTGGTTTAACTTCGGCACTGAAGGCTGAAATTGGGCCACTAAGAGTCCCATAAAAGCTGCCAGCTCCAGACCTGAAATATGCAACAAGAAAATAAATTAGAGTGGTGATCACATATAGCTGGTCCTTACAAAGGTTACCGGTAGGAGCCTGTCTGACACCAGTGGCAACGACCATGTTATCGTCTATAGTTACAATGCAGCGTAAATTCTAGCGAGGGTCACAGAATCCGGAGCCATGAACACATCTCAGGCCCTGCAGTAGGGTGCAGCGTAAGGCCGGGGTCACACTTGTGAGTGGGATGCAGGAAATTCACACGAATCTCTCATATCAATACCCAGCACTCAGGACCAGAGCGTGCAGCTACATGTATTTCTATGCAGCCGCATACACCGGTCCCGAGTGCCGAGTATTGATGCGAGAGACACGTGCGAGTTTCTCGCAAGTGTGATCCGGCCTATTACTGTTTTTCATAGCGTTACATTAAGGTTTTTTTTCAGATGGGGCTATTCTGATATCTACCTGAAAAAGCACTCAGAAAATAGTCAAAAGAATGAACATCTGCATTTCTATATAGAAACCAGTTGCTGTTCATATATTCAGGCTTTTGAACGTTTTTAACTTCTTCAGATTTCAAAAGTCGCCGACCAGCTAAGAGAAGAAACATGACCATTCTTCCTGCATTTTACGCTCAGAAAATGCTCTGTACTTTACAACAGAAGTCAAGGGGAAAGCTCAAAATACACCTGGTAGACACCGCCAGGGTGTCTCTGTGATCGTTTTCCCAGCATTTTTGCCTCAGTCAGCGGTTTCTTCGCTAGTGAATGGAGAGAAAATGACCGGAAGACAACATTAAAGACAACAACCCAAAAAGGATGGAAAAAAGGTAAAAAAAATGCCACAACTGGTTTGAAATAAGGAAGGTAGCACTCGAAGAACTACCAAAAAGATGCAAAAAAAAGCATTTGGACAAAATACATTTGTGCTCAAAAGTTTACATACCCCCAGCAGAATTTTTGCTTTTTTGGCCTTTTTTTCAGAGAATATGAATGATAACACCAAAACTTTTTCTCCACTCATGGTTAGTGGTTGGGTGAAGCCATTTATTGTCAAACTACTGTGGTTTCTCTTACTAAATCATAATGTCAACCCAAAACATCCAAATGATCCTGATCAAAAGTGCACATATCCTGGTGATTTTGGCCTGATAACATGCACAGAAGTTCACACAAATGGGTTTGAATGGCTCCTAAAGGTAACATCCACACCTGTGACCTGTTGGCTTGTAATCAGTGTGTGTGCATAAAAGCTGAGTGAGTTTCTGGGATCCAGACAGACTCCTGCATCTTTCATCCAGCCACTTCGTTTCTGGATTGTGAGTCATGGGGAAAGCAAAAGAATTGTCAACGGATCTACGGCAAAAGGTAGTTGAACTGCATAAAACAGAAAAGGGATACAAAAAGATATCCAAGGAATTCATAATGCCAGTCAGCAGCGTTCAAACTGTGATTAACAAATGGAAAATCAGGGGCTCTGTAAAAACAAAACCACGGTCAGGTCAGCACAGAGACAAGCCTCAAAACTTCTGGAAAAAGGTAATTTGGAGTGATGAGATCAAAACTGAACTTTTTGGCCACAACCATAAACGTTACATTTGGAGAGAGGTCAACAAGGCCTATGATGAAACGAACACCATTCCTACTGTACAGCACGCAGGTGGATCGCTGATGTTTTGGGGATGTGTGAGCTACAAAAGCACAGGAAACTTGGTCAAAGTTGAAGGAAAGATGAATGCAGCACGTTATCTGCAAATACTAGAGGCAAATTTGCAGTAATCAGCCCGGAAGAAGCAACATGATCCGAACATAAGGCCAAGTCGACCTGTCATTGGCTACAGCAGAACAAAGTGAAGGTTCTGGAGAGGCCATCTCAGCCTCCTGACCTCAATATCAATGAGCCGCTCTGGGGAGACCAAAGGCCGGCAGTTCATGCTAGATAGCTCAGGAATTTACAGGAACTGGAGGCTTTTTACCAAGAAGAGTGGGCAGCTTTACCATCTGAGAAAATAAAAAACCTCATCTACAACTACCACAAAAGACTTCAAGCTGTCATTGATGATAGAGGGGGCAATACACGGTATTAAGAAATGGGGTATGTGCACTTTTGATCAGGGTCATTTGGATGTTTTGCGTTGTCATTATGATTTAAAAATAGAAAACACAATAGTTTCACAATAAATGGCTTCACCCAACCACTAACCATGAGCTTAGAAAAAGTTTTGGTGTTATCATTCATATTCTCTGAAAAAAGAAAGAAAAAGAAAGAAAAAATTCTGCTGGGGTATGTAAACTTTTGAGCACAACTTCATACTGATGTGTAATTCCAAGTGTCGTCTTCTGGGAAAACCCTTTGCGGTTTGCCCAAGTCTAAAAGATTTTGTGTGTACATACACCGTTTGGCTTCCGAGCAGTAGAAATGAAAAAAACAAACAAATGCCACCCATCTGATTTACTCCCTTTCTTGAGGCTCTTTGACCACTCAGCAGCCTTTTCCTATCCAGACCGTTGCCATTTCAGGGCTGTTTTACTTACGGCTTCTTTTCCCCATTAGATGGGAGGAATGTTTTTCCTAAGTTCTTCTTCGCCTGCTGCATCCGATATTGTCGCCTTTGTCTTAATGGATCGGAGTAGGCTTCTCCTTCAAACGTTCTTTTGAACTGTGTATCAAAGTAACCACCTAATGTATTTGCCATGGATTTGGCGCCGCCAGGAAACATCTGTCTGTTCTTACTTGCAGCTTCATTAAACGGCTCTGGAAAAACACAATTAGAACAATTTACCCTTGTTAATAAGGTCTGTCCCTACACCGTCAGATGATACATACATTTCCAGATGGAATAACAGAGGAACAGCACAACATGAAGTTCTATGTAGAGACTCACCAGAATTGTTATTTCATTGGCAATATAACTACTTACTAAAACAGACGTGACATAAAAGAATGCGCCATCTAGAGCAGGTCCTTTATAAAGTATTGGAGGTAACTTGACATTTGAATGTAGCAAATGCTCATTTTGCATAAAAAAAAATTGGGAAACTGTAAACGAAAAATTGAAACATTTTGTAATAAACTTGGAATTCATCTGTTTGACTGGTCCCAAGTGATATCTCTTGAATAGGGTTTGAAGTATTTGCTACGTTTCTGAAACTTGTTATGTAGATGCTTCCCTTGGATGTAATAGCATATTCTACGTCAGCTGTGGGTAATTAGAACAGGCTCAGAAACTAAGCCCATGTCATACCCGGCAGATGTCGGCTGTGTCACACAGTTAGCATTTGCCCGTAATTCCAGCAATCAAAGCTAGCTACATACACTGCTGTGAAACCATTTAGGACATCAAACAGCATGTCAATTCTTTTTGCGTTTCTGCAGCGTTTCCGCACCCATTGACTTCAATTGAGTCAGTCAAATCTGCAGCAAAAATGCAGGTATAAAAATGTTTGCAGACTTGCTGAGTTTTTGTTTTGTGTTTTACCGGATTCCTATGGTGTTTCCCACGCTGTCATCTGTGAGACAGCGTGGGAAACACCGGCGTGGTGCTTCTTATAGGCAGTAAAGCAACCGCCGGTAAGATAGCCGCTGTGTTGTCATGCTGGCAGATGTCAGCAAGACCCCGCAGCTGTGACTGTCACCCGCGGTAAAGCTATAGCCGATATTGTCGGTCACAGCGCTTCAGCATCATGCTGTCAGATGTCAGCGTGACCCAGCAACTGACCCACAGGCGTGGGCCGATGAGACTACTGCCCCATCGGGCTGCATCTGCTGTCACTGATAACAGTGAGAGCTGGTGCCGCTGATGGGAGACGTAGTCTCATCTGCAGGTGCCTATGCTCATAGTTAAAAAGAAAAGGGAAAATTACATACACATTCAAATAAATATAAAAACCCATTATACTCACCTTAACGCCCAATCCCCGATGACCTCGTCTCCTAGAAATAATGTAAAATAATAAACCAACATCTATCTACTCAACTGTCCACCGTAGTCCACGTAACCCCAAGTGTCCCACAGCGATCTCACCTGTACAACAGTCACATCGGGAGATGTGTCCTCTCTACCCGGCCACTAGCGATACACTGCGGAAGCGATTACCTCCTGTCAGTGCATCACGGAGCTGCCGTGAGAGTTCTCCGGAGTTCATCAGCTCCGGTGCTCTCACTTACAGCACTGCTGCGTGAGAACTTTCCCCAAGCAGCGGTGCTGTAAGGGAGATCACCGGAGCTGATCAGCTGTTGAACTCTGGTGAACTCTCACGGCAGCTTAGTGATACACTGCGGGAGTATCGCCGGCTGTCAAAGTGATTAGGTTTGTTGTGGGATATTATGGATTATCTTCTCGGCGGACAGGTGAGGAACATTGTGGTTTATTAGTTTATTTTTGTTGCAGGAGATGTTGGCGTCTGTGGAATAGGCATTCGGTGAGTATAGTTTAATTAAGATTATTAAAGGAGTCTGTGTCATTATTTCAAATAAAGGACTTTATTCTGGGTCTCTGTGTTTTTATACACTATCACTATGGGGTTAGTAATGGAGAGGTATCTTATAGACACCTCTCCATTACTAACCTGTGGGTGCCCAGGCAATTTCTTTTTTTCATTTTTTTTTCTTTAAAATTACCAGTTGCTGTCTAGTTACAGTCTATGTATGTTCGTTCTGTTAATGCTCCTACATAGGTTAGTGACAATGTGTGTGTTTCTGTTTACTTATAGGCTTAGTAATGAGGGTGTCGAGCTGACACCTGTTCATTACTAAGCCTAGAGCTAGGTGTCAATGACAGCTGCTGACACCAAGCCCTACTACTGCATCAGCATGAAAAAGGTGGTGTGGAACCAAGAAAAAAAGCTCAAAAAAGCATTCATTGCTGTACAAAACACATGAAAAAATGCGCATTCTTTCTGCAGCATTTTTCCTGCCAAGAGATGCAGAAACCTTGCAGAAATTTCTGCAAGCAAATACTCAACATGCGCACATAGCCTAAGGCTACTTTCACACTTCCGTCTTTTTTGCTCCGTCGCAATCCGTCACTATGGGTAAAAAATGGATCCTGCAAATGTGCTTGCAGAATGCGTTTTTTGCCCATAGACCTGTATTAGCGACGGATCGCGATGGATGGGCACACGTCGCATCTGTCGTGTGACGGATCCGTCGTGTTTTGGATGCACAAAAAAATTCAATGTAACTTTTTTTGTGCGACGCGGCCGAAACTCCGCCTCCTCCTCCTTCCCGCTCATCGCAATGGGCAGCGGATGCGTTGTAAAACTGCATCCGCTGCCCATGTTGTGCTAAATTTAGCACAACGTCCGTCGGTACGTCGAGCCGACGGATGTGTGAAAGTAGCCTAAAGGTCCATCAACACAAAAAAAGTTATGTTTTTTTTTTTAACATTCTTGACTAAACTATTTACTGCCCAGTACACGCTGTTTTTCAGTACAATATATGTTAAAGGAATGGAGTCATTCTAAACCACAACTCGTCCCCACAAAAACAATCTCTCGTCTGGATGTGTCGATGGAAGAGTAAAGAAGCTATAACTCTTGGAAGAAGGGAAGAAAAAAAAACAAAGAGAAAAAAATCACTGGTCATGAACAGGCTAATAGATTGCATCCGATTAGAAAATATGCCCGCTTTCTCCCAGAAGCAGCGCCAGTCACCTAAATGCAATAGTTAGGCCGTAGACAAGAGGTGCGGATTCTGGAATAAAGCAGCCATATTTTATAGTCTCTTAGTACCCGATCTCATTAACACATTGGGAATTCTTCTTCTGTTATACATCTTCGCATTATACATAGATTTGATGAAGCCAACTTACTAGAACAGGGCGTGACGTATTTATCTCCTATGCTGATGTAGCCCATCTCACGGAACAGACCGATCCGGTCCATATCGGATTTTACTTCGCTTGGCATTGTTGTAAAGTGCTGATCTCACACACCTTGTATCCTAAGGAAAAGAAAGTAATATGTTATAGGCAATGGTGTCATCCAAAAGTGCGGTCATCAGTTAGATTTAAGGAGCTGCTCACTATTCCTGATGGAATAGTAAACGCTGCCGCAGATCAGCGGCCACAGATTCGTTGCAGCAGTCATGGGACATTACAGGAACCAAATGAGTTTGGGAGGTAGGTACAGAGTGTTTTTAGATTAGTTTGCTCTATGGAGCTATTATACACAGGTTGTTCAATAGTGGATGACCCCTTTTTCAATGTCATTTTCAATGTCGGCAACCCTTCTAAGAATATTGTAAAATATTGCTGCTCGTACTGCGCTCACGATAGACTGAAAACACTTCTCTGCAGGCTCATCATTATCCTCACAGACAGGATTCCAAGAACAGGTAACACCTTTATTATAACCCTGGAGGCAGATAACACTGGGGCCACCATTGTCATTGATGATGGAGACATCTCCTCCTCTTGTCTGAACAGTAACCTCTACACGTCACCCGAGCATGCCTACAAAACTCTTCTATAGAAATGTGAAAAAAGGCGCAAACTGCTCATCTGTCCGGGTGCATGACAAAATACTCCAGTAACAGCAACAGTCCAAATCAGGGCCGGCGTCAGCACCCGACGCACCCGGGCAAGTGCCGGGGCCCTGACAAGACAGGGGGGCCCACTCACGCAGTCATACATCCATCTGGCCGCTTTAACCCTTTCTACCCTTTCAATTTGCCCTGCCTGGCACAAGCATCTTCTCAGTCAGTGCAGGGCCAGGCACATAGGGGTTAAGGACACAGCCAGCGTGACATTGTGGGCGGAGAGTTCTCCTGCTCTGCTCTCCTGGCTGTGTGCAGTGCTGAACTAATCAGGCACAGGCAGATTCCGGACTGGAGGAGCTGCTACCAGCACCTGAGTGAGTGCCATGCTATATCGCTGTATATTCTGACAGTCTGGGTGACCTTGGGGGGCGGCCATGGGCTGGGAGGCTGCAGCTGACATATATATATATATATATATATATATATATATATATATATATACTACAGCAGCCGCCCAGCCCAGGCCCCCAGCACAGCCTGTATAGATACAGTGTATATAATATATATACAGGACAGGTGCTGGGGGCCTGGGCTGGGCGGCTGTTGAAGTATATACACCGCACAGTACCTCTCCCCTGTATATATACACTGCACAGTACCTCTCCCCTGTATATATACACCGCACAGTACCTCTCCCCTGTATATATACACTGCACAGTACCTTTCCCCTGTATATACACCGCACAGTACCTCTCCCCTGTATATATATACTGCAAAGTACCTCTCCCCTGTATATATACACCGCACAGTACCTCTCCCCTGTATATATGCACTACACAGTACCTCTCCCCTGTATATATACACCGCACAGTACCTCTCCCCTGTATATATACACCGCACAGTACCTCTCCCCTGTATATATACACCGCACAGTACCTCTCCCCTGTATATATACACTGCACAGTACCTCTCCCCTGTATATATACACTGCACAGTACCTCTCCCCTGTATATATACACTGCACAGTACCTCTCCCCTGTATATATGCACTGCACAGTACCTCTCCCCTGTATATATACACCGCACAGTACCTCTCCCCTGTATATATACACCGCACAGTACCTCTCCCCTGTATATATACACCGCACAGTACCTCTCCCCTGTATATATACACCGCACAATACCTCTCCCCTGTATATATACACCGCACAGTACCTCTCCCCTGTATATATACACCGCACAGTACCACTCCCCTCTATATATACTCCGCACAGTACCACTCCTCCTGTCCTGTATATATACACCACACAGTACCTCTCCCCTGTATATATAAACTGCACAGTACCACTCCCCTCTATATATACTCCGCACAGTACCTCTCTCCTGTATATATACACCGCACAGCACCACTCCTCCTGTCCTGTATATATACACCGCACAGCACCACTCCTCCTGTCCTGTATATATACACTGCAGAATTTACAATAGCTATCACTCATGTAAGAAGTGAATTATGGCATTGGACTATACCTATATTTCTCTGCTGTATCTGGGCATCATGAATCGTGGTATGTGTTAAAGGGGGGGGGGGCCCACTGAGACTCTTTCGCCCGGGGCCCTCAAAAACCTGGAGCCGGCCCTGGTCCAAATGATAGCCAGCACTCGCATCAGCTTAAAGGAATTGTTTTATTGATCCAGTTGTATAAAAGGCACAAAAAAAGGTTGAACACAACAGCACAAAAAAAAAAGGCAAAAAAGGAATATCCACTGCGCTCCCAGGCCACATGTTTCACGACACGGTACAAGGCTTGACAAAAGACCATGTAGGTCTGAGACATGTTGCCTGGGAGCGCAGTGGATATTCCTTTTTGCCTTTTTAATGTTAAGACTATGTTACTTAGCTATGCTCTGCTAGCCACGACCCCAGCAGTTTAACCCTTTAGATACTGTGGTCCCTAAAGGCTCCACCATGGGAGTTGGTTTACCATGGCTTACATGACTGTAATCGTGCGACGCCTGTTCCAGAGGCATGTTCTAATAGTTTGCCTGTCAGTGTTACGTAGTAAGTATGGCAGTCTATTATGTGATTACATGAGCGATCAAACTCACTGAAGTTCAAATAACCTAGTGCAGCCAAAACAAAAAAAAATCTAAAAAAAAATTAAATTCTGGAAAAAAAAACCTCAAACGACAATTTTGCCCATTAAAAAATACTTTATCAATTTAAAAATATAAAAATGCACATCATTACTGAACCTGTAACAATCCACAATATTAAATTATCAAATTTTTTTTTAACCTGATCAAAAGTACTATTTTTTGCTTGCTCCAGCTCACCAAAAAAAAAAAAACATCATAAAAAGGCAATTCAAAAAATACATACCTCAAAAATGTCACGTATAAAAGCTACCGCTCATTCTGCAAAAAAAAAAGCTCTCCCCCAGCTCGGTCACTTTTTGTGTAAATTGTTTTTATCATGCAGCATTGATAAAACATAGAGAAAACATTATTCATACTACACAGCTGATGGCAAAAAAAAATAAAAAGGTGTTTTCCACTACTTATATACTGAAGACTCGAGTTGGTGTGAATCGATTCACAGGACCGGGTCCACTGGCCATGTCGGTAACATCTTGTCCCTGGATGAAGGCCCTGATAATCGCCTCCTGGCGTCTGCGGCTCTTCTTCTGATTAGCCAGCCTGGTAGTCACATGTGTATTGCACTGCAGCAATGACATCGCGCCAGCCAACTTGACAAAGAACCTCAGATGCCGTGAGGTAGGAGGTGGTTCTCAGGGGTCCCATCCAGCGGTCGCAGATTACTAACGTGGTCGATGGGCCTGTCCCTGGAAACCGATTTGCACCAACGCTATAGAAAACCTATCCTTAAGAAATGTCATCAACATAAGATCTTGGGGGGTCTACATCGGGCCTCCCCACCAATCAGCCGATATCAACTCTTGCAGGGGTCAGATTTAAACAATGTATAAAGCAGAAGAGCACAGCTCTGTACATCATCCATTGCTGGGTGCTGCAGATTAGCTAGTATTCTCTTCAATAGGAGCTGAGCTGCTCTACCTAGTGGGAGTTTCAGGTGTTGGACACCCCCGATCTTATGCTGATGATCTGTCTTTGGGATAGGTCATCAGCATAAGAGTAGAGGATAACCTCTGTATGGTAAGTGAACACTTTGTAGAGTGCAGTTTAAAAAATAAAATTGTGCATCCTGGAAGCCACAAGGTCTTTAGCTACAAATATGGAGGATATTACTGGCATCTGATTATTGTTAATCATACTCTGAAGAACACAGAAGACTCCAGACGCCATCAGTCTCGTTATCACTAATGAGTGAAACTGGAAGGTGTGAAAGCCTGGGAATTATTTATAAGCTCGTGTCCAGCGACTATATATTATTAACAGAGACTAACGAGCAGCGCTTCACGTCTGAACGATTCAGTAATGTCATACAGAACGCCGCGGGTGACAATACCGTTCTTCTGTTCTTCCATGACTTCTATACTTTTTCAATCAGGGAACCAATGACATAGAGGATTTGTTTTTTCAATAGTGAATCACAAAATGGAAGTTGCGCTGTGATTGGTTAATATAGAGCTTTTCTTTTACACAGTTTAATGTTTAAAAATTCTCTTGATTTTCTAGCTGTCTTTTCACAAAACCTCTTGCACGTCAAAGTAAGTAGGCAGAAGTTCTGATCACTGTGGCCGTGTGCACATGAGTTCATGGTTAATATGCAAGTAACGATGTCTGGGCTGACTTCAGGGCTTCACCCCGGGCCTAAAGCATCATAGACGCATATGAGCCTGTTCGTTTGGGATGGGGGACACATGGTAAAGTCCAGGCCTCACATCCTGTATATGGACCATTAAGTGTAGTCGTGTGAACTTGGCCTCACAGAAGGGCAGAACTCTCCTGCTAGGACTGGGCACAAACACTCAGGTTCATTTCTTCCTCCGATGAAACCCTGTATTCTGTATTCACAAGTGAGTTTTTCTCCAAATTTTTGATTGCTGACTGTTCACACCACATTTGAGCCTTCCATTGGAGATATAATCCAGATGTATTTCCTGGCTCCATCTCCAGTGAAAGCCTCCAAGGCTACAGCAGAATATGTAGGGTCTTATTGCAAAAAAAATCTACCGTAGATTGCACGGAACATGTGGTTTAACCGAATGCCTATGTCTGCAATGGTATAGTAGACTATGCTCTTGTATGCAGTAAGAGTGGAGGCACTGTAGCTGGCCACACTCATTAGCAAGCAACGGACAAGTTACTGTTCAGCTGGCAGCTATCTCACCCAACTACCCCATCCACGGGAGCACTCGGCTCTAGTCATGGGCGGTCCGACTCTAGTCATGGGCGGTCCGACTCTAGTCATGGGCGGTCCACCGCTAGTCATGGGCGGTCCAACGCTAGTCATGGGCGGACTGAGTCTAGACATGGGCGGTCCACCGCTAGTCATGGGCGGTCCACCGCTAGTCATGGGCGGTCCAACGCTAGTCATGGGCGGACTGAGTGTAGACATGGGCGGTCCGACTCTAGTCATGAGCAGTCCAACTCTAGTCATGGGCGGACCGACTCTAGACATGGGCGGTCCAACTCTTTTTGGTAACCTAAATCATTTTGTCTCCACTCACCAGAAAGTCAGCTCTTTTAGATCCCAAACAGATCCTTATTAAATCTGTGTCCTATTACAAGTAAGCACATATTTATGGTAAAATCACCACCATCTATCCTACCACCACCCATCTGTCGAAAGCCAATGGCAGAGGATTTTTCAGGAGTTTCAGCTTCAGCAGCAGGATGGTGTAACTTTACATCAATGAGACTTGGAACCTGCAGAGAGGCTCTCACTGAGGTGAGGCTCCCATACGAGAGCTGACTGGTTCGTAAATGACCCATAAATATTCGGATCACCCACGTGCTCCTTTGTTCTCTATGAGAGACCCGCTGCCAGAACCAAACAAAAGGACAAAGCAAACACAACACAAGGCTAGGGAGATTAACTTCCAACCTACTAATACTTATGTCCCCGAACAGTCAGGAGGCTACAAGACATATTAGATGGAGGCTACATCGGTCACTTTCTCGTGAATGGGGAACCATACTTTTTTGTTAATTTCACTTATATAGCGCCAACATATTCCGCAGCCCTGTATAGATGGCATAATCACTTTCCCCTACAATCTAAATCCCCAAACCCACGCAAACACAGACATTGGGAGCATCCGGAAAAAGTAAGAGTGTAAGAAGACCCCAGTACTTCCTCCCATTCACTAGGACCCTCTCTTACACATTTTCCAGATTTTCTCAGACTGTAACGAGACAACAGTGGACATCACGAAATGACTACAATGATCACTAACATGGCGGAAAATGTGACCATGACGGAACCGCTGCGGATAGCGACCATGGGAAGAGGATTTATTCTTCTAGAAGACCTTACTCTGCGAAGAGCTGAGAGACCCCTTCACAGTCCCCTCATTATGTCTCATTGCCCCTCATGGTGACCCCAGCTCCTAGATGTGGCATGTAGTGTGTGGTGACACTGAGAGACCCCGCACATTCCCCTCATTATGTCTCATTGCCCCTCATGGTGACCCCAGCTCCTAGATGTGGCATGTAGTGTGTGGTGACACGGAGAGACCCCGCACATTCCCCTCATTATGTCTCATTGCCCCTCATGGTGACCCCAGCTCCTAGATGTGACATGTAGTGTGTGGTGACACGGAGACCCCTGCACATTCCCCTCATTATGTCTCATTGCCCCTCATGGTGGCCCCAGCTCCTAGATGTGACATGGGTGTGTGGTGACACTGAGACCCCTGCTCATTCCCCTCATTATGTCTCATTGCCCCTCATGGTGACCCCAGCTCCTAGATGTGACATGTAGTGTGTGGTGACACGGAGACCCCTGCACATTCCCCTCATTATGACTCATTACCCCTCATGGTGACCCCAGCTCCTAGATGTGACATGGGTGTGTGGTGACAATGAGACCCCTGCTCATTCCCCTCATTATGTCTCATTGCCCCTCATGGTGACCCCAGCTCCTAGATGTGACATGTAGTGTGTGGTGACACGGAGACCCCTGCACATTCCCCTCATTATGTCTCATTACCCCTCATGGTGACCTCAGCTCCTAGATGTGGCATGTAGTGTGTGGTGACACGGAGAGACCCCGCACATTCCCCTCATTATGTCTCATTGCCCCTCATGGTGACCCCAGCTCCTAGATGTGACATGTAGTGTGTGGTGACACGGAGACCCCTGCACATTCCCCTCATTATGTCTCATTACCCCTCATGGTGGCCCCAGCTCCTAGATGTGACATGTAGTGTGTGGTGACACTGAGAGACCCCGCACATTCCCCTCATTATGTCTCATTATCCGTCATGGTGACCCCAGCTCCTAGATGTGACATGTAGTGTGTGGTGACACGGAGAGACCCCGCACATTCCCCTCATTATGTCTCATTGCCCCTCATGGTGACCCCAGCTCCTAGATGTGACATGGGTGTGTGGTGACACGGAGACCCCTGCACATTCCCTTCATTATGTCTCATTACCCCTCATGGTGACCCCAGCTCCTAGATGTGACATGGGTGTGTGGTGACACTGAGACCCCTGCACATTCCCCTCATTATGTCTCATTACCCCTCATGGTGACCCCAGCTCCTAGATGTGACATGGGTGTGTGGTGACACGGAGACCCCTGCACATTCCCCTCATTATGTCTCATTACACCTCATGGTGGCCCTAGCTCCTAGATGTGACATGGATGGGTGGTGACACGGAGACCCCTGCACATTTCCCTCATTATGTTTCATTACCCCTCATGGTGACCCCAGCTCCTAGATGTGACATGGGTGTGTGGTGACACGGAGACCCCTGCACATTCCCCTCATTATGTCTCATTACCCCTCATGGTGACCCCAGCTCCTAGATGTGACATGTAGTGTGTGGTGACACGGAGACCCCTGCACATTCCCCTCATTATGTCTCATTACACCTCATGGTGGCCCCAGCTCCTAGATGTGACATGGATGGGTGGTGACACGGAGACCCCTGCACATTTCCCTCATTATGTTTCATTACCCCTCATGGTGACCCCAGCTCCTAGATGTGACATGGGTGTGTGGTGACACGGAGACCCCTGCACATTCCCCTCATTATGTCTCATTACCCCTCATGGTGACCCCAGCTCCTAGATGTGACATGGGTGTGTGGTGACACGGAGACTCCTGCACATTCCCCTCATTATGTCTCATTACCCGTCATGGTGACCCCAGCTCCTAGATGTGGCATGTAGTGTGTGGTGACACGGAGAGACCCCGCACATTCCCCTCATTATGTCTCATTGCCCCTCATGGTGATCCCAGCTCCTAGATGTGACATGTAGTGTGTGGTGACACGGAGACCCCTGCTCATTCCCCTCATTATGTCTCATTACCCCTCATGGTGGCCCCAGCTCCTAGATGTGACATGTAGTGTGTGGTGACACTGAGAGACCCCGCACATTCCCCTCATTATGTCTCATTACCCCTCATGGTGACCCCAGCTCCTAGATGTGACATGTAGTGTGTGGTGACACGGAGAGACCCCGCACATTCCCCTCATTATGTCTCATTACCCCTCATGGTGGCCCCAGCTCCTAGATGTGACATGGGTGTGTGGTGACACGGAGACCCCTGCACATTCCCCTCATTATGTCTCATTACCCCTCATGGTGACCCCAGCTCCTAGATGTGACATGGGTGTGTGGTGACACTGAGACCCCTGCACATTCCCCTCATTATGTCTCATTACCCCTCATGGTGACCCCAGCTCCTAGATGTGGCATGTAGTGTGTGGTGACACGGAGAGACCCCGCACATTCCCCTCATTATGTCTCATTGCCCCTCATGGTGACCCCAGCTCCTAGATGTGACATGTAGTGTGTGGTGACACGGAGACCCCTGCACATTCCCCTCATTATGTCTCATTACACCTCATGGTGGCCCCAGCTCCTAGATGTGACATGGATGGGTGGTGACACGGAGACCCCTGCACATTTCCCTCATTATGTTTCATTACCCCTCATGGTGACCCCAGCTCCTAGATGTGACATGGGTGTGTGGTGACACGGAGACCCCTGCACATTCCCCTCATTATGTCTCATTACCCCTCATGGTGACCCCAGCTCCTAGATGTGACATGGGTGTGTGGTGACACGGAGACTCCTGCACATTCCCCTCATTATGTCTCATTACCCGTCATGGTGACCCCAGCTCCTAGATGTGGCATGTAGTGTGTGGTGACACGGAGAGACCCCGCACATTCCCCTCATTATGTCTCATTGCCCCTCATGGTCACCCCAGCTCCTAGATGTGACATGGGTGTGTGGTGACAAGGAGACCCCTGCACATTCCCCTCATTATGTCTCATTACCCCTCATGGTGACCCCAGCTCCTAGATGTGACATGGGTGTGTGGTGACACGGAGACCCCTGCACATTCCCCTCATTATGTCTCATTACCCTCTTGGTGACCCCAGCTCCTAGACGTGACATGGGTGTGTGGTGACACTGAGACCCCTGCTCATTCCCCTCATTATGTCTCATTGCCCCTCATGGTGACCCCAGCTCCTAGATGTGACAAGGGTGTGTGGTGACACGGAGACCCCTTCTCATTCCCCTCATTATGTCTCATTGCCCCTCATGGTGACCCCAGCTCCTAGATGTGACATGTAGTGTGTGGTGACACGGAGATCCCTGCACATTCCCCTCATTATGTCTCATTGCCCCTCATGGTGGCCCCAGCTCCTAGATGTGACATGTAGTGTGTGGTGACACGGAGACCCCTGCACATTCCCCTCATGTCTCATTACCCCTCATGGTGACCCCAGCTCCTAGATGTGGCATGTAGTGTGTGGTGACACGGAGAGACCCCGCACATTCCCCTCATTATGTCTCATTGCCCCTCATGGTGACCCCAGCTCCTAGATGTGACATGTAGTGTGTGGTGACACGGAGACCCCTGCACATTCCCCTCATTATGACTCATTACCCCTCATGGTGACCCCAGCTCCTAGATGTGGCATGTAGTGTGTGGTGACACGGAGAGACCCCGCACATTCCCCTCATTATGTCTCATTGCCCCTCATGGTGACCCCAGCTCCTAGATGTGACATGTAGTGTGTGGTGACACGGAGACCCCTGCACATTCCCCTCATTATGTCTCATTACCCCTCATGGTGACCCCAGCTCCTAGATGTGACATGGGTGTGTGGTGACACGGAGACCCCTGCTCATTCCCCTCATTATGTCTCATTACCCCTCATGGTGACCCCAGCTCCTAGATGTGGCATGTAGTGTGTGGTGACACGGAGAGACCCCGCACATTCCCCTCATTATGTCTCATTGCCCCTCATGGTGACCCCAACTCCTAGATGTGACATGTAGTGTGTGGTGACACTGAGACCCCTGCTCATTCCCCTCATTATGTCTCATTGCCCCTCATGGTGACCCCAGCTCCTAGATGTGACATGTAGTGTGTGGTGACACGGAGACCCCTGCTCATTCCCCTCATTATGTCTCATTGCCCCTCATGGTGACCCCAGCTCCTAGATGTGACATGTAGTGTGTGGTGACACTGAGACCCCTGCTCATTCCCCTCATTATGTCTCATTACCCCTCATGGTGACCCCAGCTCCTAGATGTGACATGGGTGTGTGGTGACACGGAGACCCCTGCACATTCCCCTCATTATGTCTCATTGCCCCTCATGGTGGCCCCAGCTCCTAGATGTGACATGTAGTGTGTGGTGACACGGAGACCCCTGCACATTCCCCTCATTATGTCTCATTGCCCCTCATGGTGGCCCCAGCTCCTAGATGTGACATGTAGTGTGTGGTGACACGGAGACCCCTGCACATTCCCCTCATTATGTCTCATTACCCCTCATGGTGACCCCAGCTCCTAGATGTGCCATGGGTGTGTGGTGACACGGAGAGACCCCGCACATTCCCCTCATTATGTCTCATTACCCCTCATGGTGACCCCAGCTCCTAGATGTGACATGTAGTGTGTGGTGACACGGAGAGACCCCGTACATTCCCCTCATTATGTCTCATTGCCCCTCATGGTGACCCCAGCTCCTAGATGTGCCATGTGTGTGTGGTGACACGGAGAGACCCCGCACATTCCCCTCATTATGTCTCATTACCCCTCATGGTGACCCCAGCTCCTAGATGTGACATGTAGTGTGTGGTGACACGGAGAGACCCCGCACATTCCCCTCATTATGTCTCATTACCCCTCATGGTGACCCCAGCTCCTAGATGTGACATGTAGTGTGTGGTGACACGGAGACCCCTGCACATTCCCCTCATTATGTCTCATTACCCCTCATGGTGGCCCCAGCTCCTAGATGTGCCATGGGTGTGTGGTGACACGGAGACCCCGCACATTCCCCTCATTATGTCTCATTACCCCTCATGGTGGCCCCAGCTCCTAGATGTGACATGGGTGTGTGGTGACACGGAGACCCCGCACATTCCCCTCATTATGTCTCATTGCCCCTCATGGTGACCCCAGCTCCTAGATGTGCCATGGGTGTGTGGTGACACGGAGAGACCCCGCACATTCCCCTCATTATGTCTCATTGCCCCTCAGGTGTGAGATGGGGTGTGTGGTGAATCAGGATCACATCCCCACCTCAGAGACCCCAATAAACAAGCCCCCCACACTGACCATACCTGACCCTCAGCCTCCAGCGCCTCCTCAGCTCTTTAGCTCTGAGCTCAGCTGATAGTTTGTTACCAGTGGTTGCTATGGAAATGGACTGGGTCAAGTGGGATGCCGGGCTTTACTTAGTCACATAAACACCGCACATTTATACCATTACCTGTTTCTTAACTATAGCAGTGATTTGACTAAAATAAATGGTTTTATATGTCTAGAAGAAATGTTTGGAGTTCACTTATAAGATGTCGACAAGTTCCTCACACACCGCCCTCCCCCGTTCTAGTAATGGTTCCGCCCTCTCTCGCTTGCACGCTGGGACATGTAGTTTTGTTGCTCGTCATGAAATTGTCACGCATGCGTCATAAGTGCTGAACGCCTTGGTGGGCGGGGTTTGTGTGACACGTGTGCTGCCGGTAAGTGATTGACAGCTCGTAACCGGAAGCCGGGAGGAAGAGAAGCGTGAAGAGCTGCAGCAGTGGGAGACAGCGCCGGGGACATGGTGAGGGGGAGACGTCTGACAGCACGGAGCATGTGCAGAGCTGGCGGGCGCCACACACCGGCCCCTCCGTGATTATCCACGCATCACTCCACATCACGTGGAAACATATGGCAGCCAGTGACCTGCAGCGTGTGCTCTGGTGTCTGCAGCCTGTGCTGGCGGTTGAGCCTGGGGCCCCGCCCCGCATGGAGCCCCCCGCCCCGCATGGAGCCCCTGCTAGTGTGCAGAGTGCAGCTTCCCGTGTACATTGCACCCTATGGGAGAGATGTGATAGCTGCTTGTCCTTCCATGTACTGCCACCAGGCGGCGCTCACATCCATGTGACCCGTCCCAGGGCTTCCAGATGTGATAGCAAAATGGATCAATTATTATTTGATTACAGCACCATTTATTCCATGGCGCTTTACATGTGAGGAGGGGTATACATAATAAAAACAAGTACAATAATCTTAATACAAGTCATAACTGGTACAGGAGGAATGAGGACCCTGACCGTGAGGGCTCACAATCTACAAGGGATGGGTGAGAATACAGTAGGTGAGGATAGAGCTGGTGATGCACTGGTTTGGTGGATAGTTGGTTACTGCAGGTTGTAGGCTTGTTGGAAGAGGTGAGTCTTCAGGTTCTTTTTGAAGGTTTCTATGGTAGGCGAGAGTCTGATATGTTGTGGTAGAGAGTTCCAGAGTAGGGGTGATGCGCGAGAGAAATCTTGTATGCGATTATGGGAAGAGGAGATAAGAGGGGAGTAGAGAAGGAGATCTTGTGAGGATCGGAGGTTGCGGGTAGGTAAGTACCGGGAGACGAGGTCACAGATGTATGGAGGAGACAGGTTGTGGATGGCTTTGTATGTCATGGTTAGGGCTTTGTACTGGAGTCTCTGAGTAATGGGGAGCCAGTGAAGGGATTGACAGAGGGGAGAGGCTGGGGAATAGCGGGGGGACAGGTGGATTAGTCGGGCAGCAGAGTTTAGGATAGATTCACACATCTGTCAATATCACGGATCCAAGAGACTGAGCGCGTCCTATTTTCATTCATGTTTGCGGATCAGACTCGGCCATAAGAATCTATAGCAATCCATTATAACCAGAAGACAGGTCTTGTACTGCAGCTTTCCATGTGATAGTCACTGGTTACTATCTGATGCATTGCAAAGAGTTAATAAAGGGCCTGACTCTCACCTGCTCCAGTGAGGAATGGCTGCAACTAGGATGACAGCTAACAAACCTCAGCATGCGGTATCAGTAGACACTGCTGCTGCTGTGCGGTGCTGCCCCATCACCCGACAAACCTCAGCATGCGGTATCAGTAGACACTGCTGCTGCTGTGCGGTGCTGCCCCATCACCCGACAGCCAAGTGCCGACACCCACCTCGCAAACGTACTGGGCTGCGACAGACCGGCACCCTGACAGTCTATGTCTTTGATGGGCAGAACATGTAACTGTTATATAAAACCAAGAAGAATTTCCCAGTTGGAATATTAACAGTAATCAGTAATATATGTAAAGAAAAAAAGAAATATAGGGGCAAGCAATTATAATAACTAGGGATGAGCGGATAGCTGCGGATAATAGCTGCAGTGGGAACCCGGATACCCAGAGCGCTCCTGACAATCATGTGTCCGGCTCCGCAGCTGCATGTGTCGCTGCTGTGTGACAGTTACATGTATGGAGGACAGCCTGTGTGTTGTGACTGTCACACAGCAGCGACACCTGCAGCTGCGGAGCCAGACACCTGATTATCGGGGGCGCTCCAGGTATCCGGGGTTCCCACTGCAGCTATTCAGATAAGGAATTAAGAGAAAAACGGAACAGCACAATAATTTAATGCGGGTGCCAGGCCTCCAGGCAAACAGTCCAATACTTGCCAAACTAAACAGAAGAAGAAATGAAGGCAGCACTCCAATTGTTTCAGGTGAAGAACTTTATTCTGCCCCACTCCTCCTGGGCCTTTGGAGTGCTGCCTTCATTTCTTCTTCTATTCAGATAAGGAGTTATCCAAAGCTATTTGCTCATCACTAGTAATAACTATCGAATAAAGTTTATTAATAAATATATACTCATGAATACTTAGCGGTGGGAAAAGGTCAGACTATAAGGCAAACATCAGAAAAAAAGATAGAGATCAATAATGGGACCCAAAATCACTGATATACAGTGGGGCAAAAAAGTATTTAGTCAGTCAGCAATAGTGCAAGTTCCACCACTTAAAAAGATGAGAGGCGTCTGTAATTTACATCATAGGTAGACCTCAACTATGGGAGACAAACTGAGAAAAAAAAATCCAGAAAATCACATTGTCTGTTTTTTTAACAATTTATTTGCATATTATGGTGGAAAATAAGTATTTGGTCAGAAACAAACAATCAAGATTTCTGGCTCTCACAGACCTGTAACTTCTTCTTTAAGAGTCTCCTCTGTCCTCCACTCATTACCTGTAGTAATGGCACCTGTTTAAACTTGCTATCAGTACAAAAAGACACCTGTGCACATCCTCAAACAGTCTGACTCCAAACTCCACTATGGTGAAGACCAAAGAGCTGTCAAAGGACACCAGAAACAAAATTGTAGCCCTGCACCAGGCTGGGAAGACTGAATCTGCAATAGGCAACCAGCTTGGAGTGAAGAAATCAACAGTGGGAGCAATAATTAGAAAATGGAAGACATACAAGACCACTGATAATCTCCCTCGATCTGGGGCTCCACGCAAAATCCCACCCCGTGGGGTCAGAATGATCACAAGAACGGTGAGCAAAAATCCCAGAACCACGCGGGGGGACCTAGTGAATGAACTGCAGAGAGCTGGGACCAATGTAACAAGGCCTACCATAAGTAACACACTACGCCACCATGGACTCAGATCCTGCAGTGCCAGATGTGTCCCACTGCTTAAGCCAGTACATGTCCGGGCCCGTCTGAAGTTTGCTAGAGAGCATTTGGATGATCCAGAGGAGTTTTGGGAGAATGTCCTATGGTCTGATGAAACCAAACTGGAACTGTTTGGTAGAAACACAACTTGTCGTGTTTGGAGGAAAAAGAATACTGAGTTGCATCCATCAAACACCATACCTACTGTAAAGCATGGTGGTGGAAACATCATGCTTTGGGGCTGTTTCTCTGCAAAGGGGCCAGGACGACTGATCCGGGTACATGAAAGAATGAATGGGGCCATGTATCGTGAGATTTTGAGTGCAAACCTCCTTCCATCAGCAAGGGCATTGAAGGTGAAACGTGGCTGGGTCTTTCAACATGACAATGATCCAAAGCACACCGCCAGGGCAACGAAGGAGTGGCTTCGTAAGAAGCATTTCAAGGTCCTGGAGTGGCCTAGCCAGTCTCCAGATCTCAACCCTATAGAAAACCTTTGGAGGGAGTTGAAAGTCCGTGTTGCCAAGCGAAAAGCCAAAAACATCACTGCTCTAGAGGAGATCTGCACGGAGGAATGGGCCAACATACCAACAACAGTGTGTGGCAACCTTGTGAAGACTTACAGAAAACGTTTGACCTCTGTCATTGCCAACAAAGGATATATTACAAAGTATTGAGATGAAATTTTGTTTCTGACCAAATACTTATTTTCCACCATAATATGCAAATAAATTGTTAAAAAAACAGACAATGTGATTTTCTGGATTTTTTTTTCTCAGTTTGTCTCCCATAGTTGAGGTCTACCTATGATGTAAATTACAGACGCCTCTCATCTTTTTAAGTGGTGGAACTTGCACTATTGCTGACTGACTAAATACTTTTTTGCCCCACTGTATGAGGGAGGCAAGAAAAAACTTCCCCATCCCCCTTTTGTGATGATCGAACATCTATGAATCCTAAAGGAAACCTATAAAGAGAGCTGATATAGAAAACACTGGCAAAGTATAAATATGAAGAATAACTAGTTAAAATCCTATTCATATGGTCAATAGAAATGCATAACAGTCTTATTTTGGCCGGCTTCACACTTGCGAGTTTTACGGACGTAAGAGCGCAGAAACTACGTCCGTAAAACTCGCAAAACATACGGCACAATGAAAGTCTATGGAAGCCCCAAAAATACGGATTACACACGGACCAGCAGTGTGACTTGCGAGAAATACGCAGCGCTGTTACAGAGAAAAGCCGGCAATTCATTGCGGTGTACAGTAAAATCACACTGACAGCTTCCAGTAGAATAGGTAGAATAAATGTGTACACATAGAATAGATAGATATATATATATATATATATATATATATATATATATATATATATATATATATATATATATATATATATATATTTCTTCCAGCGCTAGATAGCTTTAAAGACGGTAATTCAATTGCCAGCTTTTGCTTTCTCCTTCCTAAACCCGACATGATATGAGACCTGGTTTACATACAGTAAACCATCTCATATCACCATTTTTTTTTTTTGCATATTCCACACTACTAATGTCAGTAGTGTGTCTATGCAAAATTTGGCCGTTCTAGCTAGTAAATTAAGGGGTTAAATGGCGGAAAAATTTGGCGTGGGCTCCCGCACAATTTTCTCCGCCAGAGTAGTAAAGCCAGTGACTGAGGGCAGATATTAATAGCCTGGAGAGGGTCCACGGTTATTGCCCCCTCCCCCCCCCTGGCTAAAAACATCTGCCCCCAGCCACCCCAGAAAAGGCACATCTGGAAGATGCGCCTATTCTGGCACTTGGCCACTCTCTTCCCATTCCCGTGTAGCGGTGGGATATGGGGTAATGAAGGGTTAATGCCACCTTGCTATTGAAAGGTGACATTAAGCCAAATTAATAATGGAGAGGCGTCAATTATGACACCTATCCATTATTAATCCAATACTAGTAAAGGGTTAAAAAAATACACAAACACATTATTAAACATTATTTTCATGAAATAAAAACAAAGGTTGTTGTAATATTTTATTGAACGCCCAATCCAATCACTGAGGACCCTCGTTCTGTAACAAAAAAAACATAATAAACCAACAATATCCTTACCTTCCGCAGATCTGTAAAGTCCAACGATGTAAATCCATCTGAAGGGGTTAAAATATTTAAAGGGAACCTGTCACCCCGAAAATCGCGGGTGAGGTAAGCCCACCGGCATCAGGGGCTTATCTACAGCATTCTGTAATGCTGTAGATAAGCCCCCGATGTAACCTGAAAAGGGAGAAAAAGACGTTATATTATACTCACCCCGGGGCGGTCCCGCTGCTGGTCAGGTCGGATGGGCGTCTCTGGTCCGCTGCGGCGCCTCCTATCTTCTTTCCATGACGTCCTCTTCTGATCTTCAGCCACGGCTCCGGCGCAGGCGTACTTTGCTCTGCCCTGTTGAGGGCAGACAAAGTACTGCAGTGCGCAGGCGCCGGGCCTCTGACCTTTCCGGCGCCTGCGCACTGCAGTACTATCCTCTGCCCTCAACAGGGCAGAGCAAAGTGCGCCTGCGCCGGAGCCGTGGCTGAAGATCAGAAGAGGACGTCATGGAAAGAAGATAGGAGGCGCTGCAGCGGACCAGAGACGCCCATCCGACCTGACCAGCAGCGGGACCGCCCCTGGGTGAGTATAATCTAATGTCTTTTTCTCCTTTTTCAGGTTACAACGGGGGCTTATCTACAGCATTACAGAATGCTGTAGATAAGCCCCTGATGCCGGTGGGCTTACCTCACCCGCGATTTTCGGGGTGACAGGTTCCCTTTAAGATCATAAGAGGGCGCCCTCTGCTGGTTGTCCTCATATGAACTCGAGCCTGGGAGCTTTCTAGGAAAGTTCCCACGATCTAGGAACAACCAGCAGAGGGCGCCTCACCGCAAATGCAGGTAATTATAGGTCAATGACCTACTTTACCTACATTCTCCGGGGTTTTGCAGACATGAGCAATGTTGCATTAGCAAAGCTCGTGGCTGCAAAATATTTTAACCCCTTCAGATGGATTTACATCGTTGGACTTTACAGATCTGCGGAAGGTAAGGATATTGTTGGTTTATTATGTTTTTTTGTTACAGAACTAGGGTCTTCAGTGATTGGATTGGGCGTTCAATAAAATATTACAACAACCTTTGTTTTTATTTCATGAAAATAATGTTTAATAATGTGTTTGTGTATTTTTTTAACCCTTTACTAGTATTGGATTAATAATGGATAGGTGTCATAATTGACGCCTCTCCATTATTAATTTGGCTTAATGTCACCTTACAATAGCAAGGTGGCATTAACCCTTCATTACCCCATATCCCACCACTACACGGGAATGGGAAGAGAGTGGCCAAGTGCCAGAATAGGCGCATCTTCCAGATGTGCCTTTTCTGGGGTGGCTGGGGGCAGATGTTTTTAGCCAGGGGGGGGCCAATAACCGTGGACCCTCTCCAGGCTATTAATATCTGCCCTCAGTCACTGGCTTTACTACTCTGGCGGAGAAAATTGTGCGGGAGCCCACACCAATTTTTTCTGCCATTTAACCCCTTAATTTACTAGCTAGAACGGCCAAATTTTGCATAGACACACTACTGACATTAGTAGTGTGGAATATGCAAAAAAAATGGTGATATGAGATGGTTTACTGTATGTAAACCAGGTCTCATATCATGTCGGGTTTAGGAAGGAGAAAGCAAAAGCCGGTAATTGAATTACCGGCTTTCTGCTATATCGCGCTGGATGAAATATTAATATATATATATATATTATTTTTTTTTTTAACACATGGATCCCTTGTATATCCGTATGTCGGTTTTGCAAGCCTGCGACAAAAACACGCAGTACGGATGACATACGGATTACATACGGAGGATGCCATGCGCAAAAAACGCTGAAACACCCTGCCTACGGAGGAGCTACGGACCACTATTTTCGGGACTTTTCAGCGTATTACAGCCGTAATATACGGACCGTATTTTCATACGCTGAGTGTGAAGCCGGCCATATAGGGCTGTGGAGTCGGAGCCCATTTTGGTGGAGTCGGTGTCATGGAAATTGAGAAGTTGGAGGTTTGGCTTACCCACTCCACAGCCCTGTGACAGGGCTGTGGAGTCTGTCGGAGCCCATTTTGTTGGAGTCAGAGTTGGAGGTTTGGCTTACAGACTCCACATCCCTGCTTATATAACAGGAAATTCCATGGCAATGTATGCCTGAATAATAGGAACACCAACTGCATGGTGTAATAGAAACACTACATAATGCATATACCTTAAGACATACTCTACCACTAAGGCCGCCGTCATACTAGCAATATTCGGTGAGTATTTTAAAGCAGTATTTGTAAGCAAAAACCGGGGGTGGGTGATAAATACAGAAGTGGTGCATATGTTTCTATTATACTTTTCCTCTATTTGTTCCACTCCTGGTTTTGGCTTACAAATACTGATGTAAAATACTGACCAAATACTGCTAGTGTGACGGCAGCATAAGACACAAGGGAGAAGAAAATGTGCACAGGCACCTCGACGCACGTTTCAAAAACACTGAGTTTTGTTAGGCCACTCCGGTTATAGTCTATGTGGATGTTCATATATCTGTGGGTTTGGTGGTCTGTTTGTTTGTTTTTTTGCTAATTTTTCGGTCCTCCCAAAAAAAAAAAAAAATGACAGACCTGTTTGTTTTTAGTCTAAAGGCCCCTTCACATTAAGCGACGCTGCAGCGATACCGACAACGATCCGGATCGCTGCAGCGTCGCTGTTTGGTCGCTGGAGAGCTGTCACACAGACCGCTCTCCAGCGACCAACGATGTCGGTAACCAGGGTAAACATCGGGTAACTAAGCGCAGGGCCGCGCTTAGTAACCCGATGTTTACCCTGGTTACCATGCTAAAAGTAAAAAAAAAAAAACACTACATACTTACCTACAGCCGTCTGTCCTCCAGCGCTGTGCTCTGCTTCTCTGCTCTCCTCCTGTACTGTCTGGGAGCCGGAAAGCAGAGCGGTGACGTCACCGCTCTGCTTTCCGGCTCACAGCCAGTACAGGAGGAGAGCAGAGCACAGCGCTGGAGGACAGACAGCGGTAGGTAAGTATGTACTGTTTGTTTTTTTTTTACTTTTAGCATGGTAACCAGGGTAAACATCGGGTTACTAAGCGCGGCCCTGCGCTTAGTTACCCGATGTTTACCCTGGTTACCAGTGAAGACATCGCTGGATCGGTGTCACACACGCCGATCCAGCGATGTCCACGGGAGATCCAGCGACGAAATAAAGTTCTGGACTTTATTCAGCGACCAACGATCTCCCAGCAGGGGCCTGATCGTTGGTCGCTGTCACACATAACGATTTAATTAACGATATCGTTGCTACGTCACAAATAGCAACGATATCGTTAACGATATCGTTATGTGTGAAGGTACCTTAAGTCACAGATCAAGCTCCTCAGTGTTTAAAAAGAAAAGAAAAAGTATGGGTCTGTGAAAATCAATGACAGCACATGGATGGCATCTATGTGCAGTGCGTGTGCTGCCTGTCTTTAATATTCTAACGGGTAGAATATGTTTTGAAATTTATATTTTTTATTTCTCACTGATGATAAAAACTGACCCAGTGATGAAAATCTGACCCAAAACGCTGATGAAAATAAGTCTGTATGAGAAAAGTGTTGGTGGCTATGTAATAATATGGCCATCGGTTTTCCTCCTAACTCTATAGGTGACCTCAGAAGTTCCAGAAGTAATTTTTAGGATACGAGGCGACCTGGGCCTGTCATTCTCATTGACTAAAGCTGATGGTATGGTTTTATTTCATTTGTGGATCTAGTAAAGAAATTCCCTATGGTTATGAAATAGTTAATTATAGAGAAACCCAAGTGCTGATCCTCCATGAGCCGGTCAGGGACACCACTGTTTCCTGTAGTTGCTTGTAGTATCTAATTATTGGGGACTGGCTGTGAGGTGATTTCTCTCCACTCTCTCTGTCTTCCCTTGTTCCCTAATGTAGAGTCGTCTTGTAAGAAGTCCTTGGTGACAGAGCTTAATAATCTATCCGCTAAGCTACAGTCTGAGTCCTTGGTTTTCCATGTCTGCCGCACTTCGTTGTACATATGGCCGAACACCGGAGTCAGCACATCACCCAGTGACCTGACGGACGGCTCCGTGTGTAGAGATGTCTTCAGCTTTATTCAGTGAGCAGAATGTCTGTATTATGTGTAGTAATGTTACCCAGCAGATCATCACCATTCAGATGTGGTTTTCACTTTTTCAGAACTGATGATGAGGATTCTAGACGCAAATCTAAAAAGAAAGAGAAAAGGTTGCAGGAAAAGGTATGAGGCTGACTGAGAAGCTATCGGTATTACCGATGTTTACGTGGGATTCACAAACTTTCTCCTTAAAGAGGACGTGTCATCAGGATTTTATACCCCAAACTAATTGCATGTATATTAAGGGTTAACACAAACCGACATCTCCAGAACACATACAATCATTCCCCATACGGAAAGAATGCTGGAGTGCAACAAGAAAACAGGACAACTCCCATCATAAATAAATCCTACAGAGAACTATGGAGTATGACGTCCCAAAAACCAGAGACTGTAAACTATATTATAAAAATACAAACTTTTATTAAACAGATATATAAACAAGACAATAAAAACTTCAGTGTTTGGAATGGAAAAATGGTAGTTACAAAAACGCCGCACCTAACAAACATGTACTGCCAAAAATGGCACCGCACCAGGTGTTGATAGTGATAATAGTGGAAAGGCACTATAGGCTAAAGTAACCCAGAGACCACAGATGTGATTACCCAAATGAACTATGCATGCAAATCTGGCCTAAGTTCAGTAGGGAGTATAGTGCCTGCAGTGCCCAGAGTGAGAGGACAAAAATGCGTATAACTAATCTTAAATCAATATACCGTAAGTAAAATGCCAAGTGTCTATAGAAAGTGCCGTACATAGTGCTTACCCATGTGGGTGGGACATGGAGGAGATGCGTGCGCTGTCAAGAACCCCACCGCACGTGTCGTGCTGATGGCTTCCTCGGGGGGCTTTGTGTGTGTTGCAGTGCATTGATGGGCCATAAATACTCCCTGCACACCCGATGGGAATGATCTCCGCTCTGTGGAGCGCATGGGGGGTGGGTTGCGATCTGCACTAACATCACTTCCGGCTGTCCTGGCGCCGGAGCAGGTCAAGGAAAAGTTTCCTGTGACGTCAGAGGACCTGCGCCGAGTCAATTGGACACCTTTGGAGATGCAGGCATGATCTGAACCTATCGCGCATGCGCGCACTGTGGTGGCCATCTTGAATGATGGAACAAGTGTGGACAAAACCCGATGTGCTAAGTGAAGTTGCTAAATTATGTTACAATGTACAAAACAATGAAATGGTGATATATAAAACCGCATACAAAGCATTACAATCAAGCCAGATTGAAAAACATCTATATACAGGTCCTTCTCAAAAAATTAGCATATAGTGTTAAATTTCATTATTTACCATAATGTAATGATTACAATTAAACTTTCATATATTATAGATTCATTATCCACCAACTGAAATTTGTCAGGTCTTTTATTGTTTTAATACTGATGATTTTGGCATACAACTCCTGATAACCCAAAAAACCTGTCTCAATAAATTAGCATATTTCACCCATCCAATCAAATAAAAGTGTTTTTTAATAACAAACAAAAAAAACAACAAATAATAATGTTCAGTTATGCACTCAATACTTGGTCGGGAATCCTTTGGCAGAAATGACTGCTTCAATGCGGCGTGGCATGGAGGCAATCAGCCTGTGACACTGCTGAGATGTTATGGAGGCCCAGGATGCTTCAATAGCGGCCTTAAGCTCATCCAGAGTGTTGGGTCTTGCGTCTCTCAACTTTCTCTTCACAATATCCCACAGATTCTCTATGGGGTTCAGGTCAGGAGAGTTGGCAGGCCAATTGAGCACAGTAATACCATGGTCAGTAAACCATTTACCAGTGGTTTTGGCACTGTGAGCAGGTGCCAGGTCGTGCTGAAAAATGAAATCTTCATCTCCATAAAGCATTTCAGCCGATGGAAGCATGAAGTGCTCCAAAATCTCCTGATAGCTAGCTGCATTGAGCCTGCCCTTGATGAAACACAGTGGACCAACACCAGCAGCTGACATGGCACCCCACACCATCACTGACTGTGGGTACTTGACACTGGACTTCAGGCATTTTGGCATTTCCTTCTCCCCAGTCTTCCTCCAGACTCTGGCACCTTGATTTCCGAATGACATGCAAAATTTGCTTTCATCAGAAAAAAGTACTTGGGACCACTTAGCAACAGTCCAGTGCTGCTTCTCTGTAGCTCAAAAGTGGCTTTACCTGGGGAATGCGGCACCTGTAGCCCATTTCCTGCACACGCCTGTGCACGGTGGCTCTGGATGTTTCCACACCAGACTCAGTCCACTGCTTCCTCAGGTTCCCCAAGGTCTGGAATCGGTCCTTCTCCACAATCTTCCTCAGGGTCCGGTCTCCTCTTCTCGTTGTACAGCGTTTTCTGCCACATTGTTTCCTTCCAACAGACTTACCATTGAGGTGCCTTGATACAGCACTCTGGGAACAGCCTATTTGTTGAGAAATTTCTTTCTGGGTCTTAGGGTACCGTCACACAGTGCAATTTTCATCGCTACGACGGTACGATCCGTGACGCTCCAGCGTCGTAACAATATCGCTCCAGCGTCGTAGACTGCTGTCACACTTTGCAATCTACGACGCTGGAGCGATAATTTCATGACGTATGTGCGATGTAGAAGCCGTTGGTTACTATGCGCACATCGTATACGATATATGTTACACCATGCAATCATGCCGCCACAGCGGGACACTAGACGACGAAAGAAAGTTTCAAACGATCTGCTACGACGTACGATTCTCAGCGGGGTCCCTGATCGCAGGAGCGTGTCAGACACTGCGATCTCGTAACTATATCGCTCGAACGTCACGAATCGTGCCGTCGTAGCGATCAAAATTGCACTGTGTGACGGTACCCTAACCCTCTTGCTTGAGGGTGTCAATGATGGCCTTCTTGACATCTGTCAGGTCGCTAGTCTTACCCATGATGGGGGTTTTGAGTAATGAACCAGGCAGGGAGTTTATAAAAGCCTCAGGTATCTTTTGCATGTGTTTAGAGTTAATTAGTTGATTCAGAAGATTAGGGTAATAGGTCGTTTAGAGAACCTTTTCTTGATATGCTAATTTATTGAGACAGGTTTTTTGGGTTATCAGGAGTTGTATGTCAAAATCATCAGTATTAAAACAATAAAAGACCTGACAAATTTCAGTTGGTGGATAATGAATCTATAATATATGAAAGTTTAATTGTAATCATTACATTATGGTAAATAATGAAATTTAACACTATATGCTAATTTTTTGAGAAGGACCTGTATATAATCATCTAAGGGGCACTTCCGTCCGTCTGTCTGTTTGTCTGTCTGTCACGGAAATCCCAATCAGCGACGGGCACAGTCCGGCCGTGAAATCGCAGCTCCCTACTCCCCTGCAGTCAGTGCCCCCTCCATACTGCAGCATCAATAGTAAAAAGTTAGCGAGACCGCTAAGTCATCTGGGTAATTTTGCAATGCATCACTGGGAACGGAAGCTGGCGGCAGCCTCGCCGCTCGCGCGCATCGATGGACGCCGGAGGGTGAGTATATAATTATTTTTTATTTTAATTCTTTTTTTAACAGAGATATGGTTCCCACACTGCTGTATACTACGTGGGCTATGTTATATACTGCGTGGGTTGTGTTATATACTGCGTGGGCTGTGTTATATACTGCGTGGGCTGTGTTATATACTGCGTGGGCTGTTATATACTGCGTGGGCTGTGTTATATACTGCGTGGGCTGCGTTATATGCTACATACTACGTGGCTGTGTTATATACTACGTAGCTGTACTATATCCTGCACCCCGAACCCCCGACATCCAGCGCCCCGACATCCTGCGACCAATCAGCAACAGACGTAGTCAAGCCACGAATTGACACGGGATTTAAACCACGCTTCGCTGATTGGTTGCGGCCGGCCGGGCGTGACCATTCAGCGATATTGGCACGGGATTTAAACATTGCTTTGGTCACGGCCGGCCGGGCACAACTAATCAGCAACAGGCGCAGTCTGGCGAATTGGCGCCAGATTTGTACCACGCTTCGCTGATCGGCCAGCTGGGCTCGACCAATCAGCAATATTGGCGCGGAATTTAACCCCCACTCACAGCGCGACGTACATACATACATACATATTCTAGAATACCCGATGCGTTAGAATCGGGCCACCATCTAGTCAATTAATAATGGGTCATCCAATGTCCGTTCTGTTCACCGTACAGTTGTGGCCAAAAGTATTGACACCCCTGCAATTCTGTCAGATAATACTCAGTTTCTTTCTGAAAATGATTGCAAATACAAATTCTTTGGTATTATTATCTTCATTTAATTTGTCCTAAATGAAAACACAAAAGAGAATGAAGGAAAAAGCAAAACATTGATCATTTCACACAAACTCCAAAAATGGGCCAGACAAAAGTATTGGCACCCTCAGTCTAATACTTGGTTGCACAACCTTTAGGGTATGTTTCCACGGTCAGGAAACGCTGCGTGTCTGACGCTGCATAGAGCCGCAGCGTCAGACACGCAGCGTCCAGATGTTACAGCATAATGGAGGGGATTTAATGAAATCCTGTCTCCACTATGCGTGGTAACACGCACGCGGCGGCCCTGTGACTCCGGACATGCTGCGCGTCTTTTCAGATCGCAGCATGTCCGTATATCTTGCGGCGACGCTGCGTCGCCGCAAGATATAGCACAGGGCCCTATGCGATGGGTGCGATGATGCCGGATGTGTGCTATGAACACATCCGGCATCATCGCGTCCCAGAAGGGGGCGGGGCTTACCGCAGAGTGGCAAAGCCGCTCCGACGATACCGCCGGCCATCCTGAAGGTGGACACATACCCTTAGCCAAAATAACTGCGACCAACCGCTTCCGGTAACCATCAATGAGTTTCTTACAATGCTCTGCTGTAATTTTAGACCATTCTTCTTTGGCAAACTGCTCCAGGTCCCTGATATTTGAAGGGTGCCTTCTCCAAACTGCCATTTTTAGATCTCTCCACAGGTGTTCTATGGGATTCAGGTCTGGACTCATTGCTCGCCACCTTAGAAGTCTCCAGTGCTTTCTCTCAAACCATTTTCTAGTACTTTTTGAAGTGTTTTGGGTCATTGTCCTGCTGGAAGACCCATGACCTCTGAAGGCGACCTTGCTTTCTCACACTGGGCCCTACATTATGCTGCAAAATTTGTTGGTAGTCTTCAGACTTCATAATGCCATGCACACGGTCAAGCAGTCCAGTGCCAGAGGCAGCAAAGTAACCCCAAAACATCAGGGAACCTCCGCCATGTTTGACTTTAGGGACCGTGTTCTTTTCTTTGAATGCCTCTTTTTTTCTCCTGTAAACTCTATGTTGATACCTTTGCCCAAAAAGCTCTACTTTTGTCTCATCTGACCAGAGAACATTCTTCCAAAACGTTTTAGGCTTTTTCAGGTTAGTTTTGGCAAACTCCAGCCTGGCTTTTTTATGTCTCTGGGTAAGAAGTGGGGTCTTCCTGGGTCTCCTACCATACAGTCCCTTTTCATTCAGACGCCGACGGATAGTACGGGTTGACACTGTTGTACCCTCGGACTGCAGGGCAGCTTGAACTTGTTTGGATGTTAGTCGAGGTTCTTTATCCACCATCCGCACAATCTTGCGCTGAAATCTCTTGTCAATTTTTCTTTTCCGTCCACATCTAGGGAGGTTAGCCACAGTGCCATGGGCTTTAAACTTCTTGATGACCCTGCGCACGGTAGACACAGGAACATTCAGATCTTTGGAAATGGACTTGTAGCCTTGAGATTGCTCATGCTTCCTCACAATTTGGTTTCTCAAGTCCTCAGACAGTTCTTTGGTCTTCTTTCTTTTCTCCATGCTCAATGTGGTACACACAAGGACACAGGACAGAGGTTGAGTCAACTTTAATCCATGTCAACTGGCTACAAGTGTGATTTAGTTATTGCCAACACCTGTGAGGTGCCACAGGTAAGTTACAGGTGCTGTTAATTACACAAATTAGAGAAGCATCACATGATTTTTCGAACAGTGCCAATACTTTTGTCCACCCCCTTTTTATGTTTGGTGTGGAATTATATCCAATTTGGCTTTAGGACAATTCTTTTGTTTTTTCATTTAACCCCTTAATGACAGCCAATACACCTTTTAACTGACCTGAGATATAAGAGAATAGCCTCCCCATTCAGGTAACAATCCAGCAGCTGCCGGCTGCACACAATAGCTGACAATTTTCTGCATCAGCCATGATTAGTCTTTGCACCTTCCAAACCTGTTTAACCCCTTAGATGCTGCTGTCAATAGTGACTACATCATTTAAATGGTTAACAAAGTGTGGGGGCTTCATCTTTATTGCAATCGGTACCCTCAGATCTTGATTTTGTGGTCCTGATGTTTGCGGTGGCAATTCATGACCAAATAGCGGCCTTAGAGTCTGATGGCTGTTGCAACGTGTTCAGAAGTTAGCGGCATTTAGGTGGTAAAAATACACATTTTCATTTCTGACATGCCACTTTGTATTAATTCCTGAAAAGCACCTGAAGGGTTAATAAACTACCTGACTGCAGTTCTCAATATGTCAGTGGGTGCGGTTTTTAAAATGGTATCACTTTAGGGGTTTTCCCAATATATGGGACCTCTAATGTCACTTCAAATATGGATAGGTCCATAAAAGAACACATTATGTAAATTTCCTTGAAAAAATGAAAAACTACTGCTACATTTTTAAACCTCCTAAAATGCTAATAAAATAAAACAACATTTTACAAATGGTGCTGATGTAAAGCCGACATGTGGGTGGAAAATGTTATTTATTGTTTTGCTTGGGTATGACTATCTGGATTAAAGGGATAATCATTCAAAGTTTAAAAATTGCTAATTTTTTAACATTTTTATAACATTTCTGACATTTTTTTATAGATAAACACAAAACATATCGACCTAAATTTATAATTATCATAAAGTATGTGTTACGAAAAAACAGTCTCAAATTCACTGGGATTTGTTGATGCATTCCAGAGTTATTACTACATAGTTACACTGGTCAGATTTTAAAAATTTGGCTCTGTCACTAAGGGGTTAAGACAAATTAAATGAAGATAATAACAAAGAATTTGTGTTTGCAATCATTTTCTGGAAGAAAATTGGTATTATCTGACAGAATTGCAGGGGTGTCAATACTTTTGGCCACAACGGTAGGTGCCTATCTATGCGATCCTAAACGATGGTGTTTCAGGAGAGTCCAGGCACACTCCTCAATATAAAAAGCAGACTATTGGCGAGGATCCAACTGCACATACTGAATTTAAATGAAAAAATTGACAAATTAATATGAATAAATCTGAAAATAAAAATAAATAACAGCAACAACCTAAAAACAAGAAAGACAGAGAAGGACATAATGCACCAAAAAATGTATAAACGTAGTGAAAGTGGGGTACATGAAACCCAAAGCTGCATCCCAGTTGTTATAAAAAGGGCAAAAAACGAAAGTTGCTCATTTAGCCCATGAGGTGACAGTTCCAAGGGAGATTATCCAGCGACACTCCAGCTGCGCCAAAACTTTTTTGAACTAGCCGCCTCTGGCACCACAATGCACCCGGTCGATGCCCCTAATCTTGAGTGTTTCCGGGTCACAATTGTGGCACAGCTTGAAATGTCGTGGGATAGTCTTTAAGTCAGAGACATCAGTGGCATCCTTGGCCGCCCTGATGTCCCTGACGTGTTCCAGGACCCTCACGCGAGGTCAGACCGACATAAATCAAATTACATGTACGGACCGCGTAATAAACCACATAGCTGGTCCTGCATGATATGTAGCAAGTTATCCGGTAGTCCCTACCTCCATCCGCCGATGTAAAAGTTGTTGCTCTAATGTTCCAACATGCCAGACAAGATCCACAAGGGTAGCACCCCCATCTCTGGACCAGCCCCATTTGCATTGTGTCATTACCATTTTTCCTTTCCAAACACTGAATTTTTTGTCTTGTTTAATAAAAGTTTGTATTTTTATAATATAGTTTACAGTCTCTGACTTTTGGGACGTCATACTCCATAGTTCTCTGTAGGATTTCTCTATATTAAGGTGGTTAATGCTGATGAATCATATCATTATTTTTTTTGGTAGAAAACCGATTTGATGTTTTAGAGAAATTCAACATTGAAATATTATGCTGATGAGCTGCAAGTGCACTGGGTGGACAATGCACTTGCAGCTCTACTGCTTCTCTCCCTATTTCCTGCACACCATATGTCTCTTGTCTCTGACAGGTCCCTCTTATTTCACCACCCGCTTTTCCCTGCTGAGATCTCTCACCCGCGCCTGGTGCTGCCCATGTGCAATAAGGTCCTCAGGACGTTACTAGACCCAGCGAGTTGATCTGAGCACATGCAGCAGCAGGCACTGATGGCGCAAAGATCTTGGTAGGGAAATATGAGTGACTTGTCATAGACAGCAGTTGGGCACCGGGTGGAGGGAAGGTAGGAGAGCTGCAAGTGCAATGTCCCACCTCGCTGCACTCTAACTCATCAGAATAGTTTCTACAATGGATTTCCCTGAAATGTGCAAACTGTTTTCTAAAAGCAAAGTAAAGATTTGGTCTGTATTACCTACATGGCAATAGTTCAGGCTATAAAAACTTTTAAAGAAACTTCACTGAAATTTATCTTCAGACTTGTCTATGCCATGGAGGCGCTATCCGTTCTCAACGTGAAGGCTGTGTTGTACAACACGGAGCGTTTGGGAGATTTCCAACTTGGGGGGGGGGGGGGGAGGGGGTCTGCAGAGTTCTGCATCCCATTATTTAGGGCTATCACTCACATATCTCTATGGCATTGTCTGACGTGCCAGTATATAGGTGGACTTTCCTTTTAGCAAGGGATGAAGTGTTTCTCTATCTTTGGCGTTAGTAAAGTATACTTAAGCCGTGTTCACACTCTGTGGATTTCGGTAGGATTTGCATGCCCGATTCCCGTCAGAATCCATTAACACTTTGCCTGCCATGCTTATGAATGGTGTATTGTATTGTTCATTAATAGTGATGAACGAGTGTACTTGTTGCTCGGGTTTTCCTGAGCATGCTCGGGTGTCCTCCTGAGTATTTATGACTGCTCGGAGATTTAGTTTTAATTGTGGAAGCTGAATCATTTACAGCTACTAGCCTGCTTGATTACATGTGGGGATTCCCTAGCAACCAGGCAACCCCCACATGTACTCAGCCTGGCTAATAGCTGAAAATCATTCAGCTGCCGCTATAAAAACGAAATCCCCGAGCAGTCATAAATACTCGGAGGTCACCTGAGCATGCTCAGGAAAACCCGAGCAACGAGTATACTCGCTCATCACTATTCATTAACACTTCCTGGGGAATCCCAAGGCAAAATAATTATCGTGTTCCAGATTTTAAAAGCCACAGAAAAGCCACAGATTAATTGTATTGGTGTCCTCCACACGAGTACCCATGTCACACTTGGCCAATGACTGCACACTTTTGGTCATTTTGCTTGAAATATATGACAGTCCTTATTTTGTTGAGATTGTTCTATTTCTCGCTATGTTAGATGAGCGATTCCAATGTGTCTGTTGTCCACAGCAAGTGGTAAATCTCAGCCCCATGTTTGAGATGTCAACGACTTCTAAAGCGGTGGCCCCGACTCTGAAATGTAACACACAGTGTCATCATCTGGTGACCATCACCCTGTCTGTGGATTCGGCTGTGTCTCTCCCTGCAGAAGAGAAATGGGGCAGGTCAGATTTTTGCACAATTTTCTGATGCTGTCCAATACTATATGAGGCTTACTAGACCACGGAAGGGGGGGAAAAGCCACCGCTAAGAGGGAGTGGGGGGCGACTGATCCATATACCGCAGTCATTTGTGTGCACAGCTGAAGACATCTTGTGCTTTTTTTTCCTTTTCTTCTGGGCCCAGGGCACAGAAGATCCTCGTGAAGAAGCTCACACAGCAGCTGGCTGACATGGAGAAGTGCCTGATTAAGTATATGAAAGGGACCGCCATTCGCGTGGCAGAACCATTTCACTTCATGGTACCTGGGAGAGAAGAACTTGTCACTGTGGTCTACCCCGCAGGAGTGGCAGACTCTCAGCTAGAAGATTGTAGAAAGGTATGTTGGCTGCACAGATGTAGCACACGTTATCATGACCCACAAGGAACCATCTTGATAACGGAAGGTTGTCTTATGTGAGAAGCTTTAGAAATCTTAGCATTGCACAAGCCATTGACCAATGTCAGATTCCATGTTGTGACATCCCAATTCAGTAACCCGAGTCAAGGTAACCTTTGCTAGGTCTGTAGGTCAGCTCCAGTGTAAACCGCTGGTTGAAAGCCCCTTTGCATATGACCAAAAGGTTGTTCAGCAGCTAAAAAATTAATTTTTTTCAAAGGGCTCAGATCAGTTTAAAAAAAAAAATAAAAGGAGCAATATTCTCCCCCCGTTCAGAAAACCACCTCCGGTCCGGTTCCTGAGTATATCTAGTCTGTCCCGTCAGTAATCAGTGTCTGTAGTTGTGCCACGACTTTTTTACTTGCCGTTCAGTCAGTGCCACATAAAAAAGCCATTTAGATCCATTATGTTCCCCAATAGTTCCATGTGACCCCATTTCATTCTGCATTTCTCTTTGTACATTACATGCCTTATATCCAACACATGAACCCATTGTTCGTGTTCCCACTAACGGTGATTCACTGTGTGCAGAATTATTAGGCAAGTTATGTCTTAGAGGATTATTTTTATTATTGATCAACAACTCTGTTCTCACTCAACCCAAAAGACTCATAAATATCAAAGCTTAATATTTTTGGAAGTTAGTGTTTTTTTTTTTTAGATTTGGCTATCTTAGGAGGATATCTGTTTGTGAAGGTAACTATTACTGTGCAGAATTATTAGGCAACTTAATAAAAACCAAATATATTCCCATCTCTCTTGTTTATTTTCACCAGGTAAACCAATATCACTGCACAAAATTTAGAAATAAACATTTCTGACATGCAAAAACAAAACCCCCCAAAAATTAGTGACCGATATAGCCACCTTTCTTTATGATGACACTCAGCAGCCTTCCATCCATAGATTGTCAGCTGCTTGATCTGTTTACGATCAACATTGTGTGCAGCAGCCACCACAGCCTCACATTTTATGAGGGACCACAGGTTCTCTATGGGGTTCAGATCAGGTGAACAAGGGGGCCATGTCATTATTTTTTCTTCTTTGAGACCTTTACTGGCCAGCCACACTGTGGAGTGGTTGGAGGCATGTGATGGAGCATTGTCCTGCATGAAAATCATGTTTTTCTTGAACGATACCGACTTCTTCCTGTTCCACTGCTTGAAGAAGTCTTCCAGAAACTGGCAGTAGGTCTGGGAGTTGAGCTTCACTCCATTCTAAACCCGAAAAGGTCCCACAAGTTGATCTTTGATGATACCAGTTCGTACCAGTACCCCACCTCCACCTTGCTGGCGTCTGTGTCGGAGTGGAGATCTCTGCCCTTTACTGTTCCAGTCTCTGGCCCATCCATCTGGCCCATCAAGAGTCACTCTCATTTCATCAGTCCATAAAACCTTTGAAAAGTCAGTCTTAAGATATTTCTTGGCCCAGTCTTGACGTTTGATCTTATGTTTCTTGTTCAAAGGTGGTCGTTTTTCAGCCTTCCTTACCTTGGCGATGTCCCCGAGTATCGCACACCTTGTGATTTTGTTACTCCAGTAATGTTGCAGCTCTGAAATATGGCAAAACTGGTGGCAAATGGCATCTTGGCAGCTTCACGCTTGATTTTCCTCAATTCATGGGCAGTTATTTTGCGCCTTTTTTGCCCAGCACACTTCTTGCGACCCTGTTGGCTATTTGCCATGAAACGCTTGATTGTTCGGTGATCACGCTTCAAAAGTTTGGCAATTTCAAGACTGTTGCATCCCTCTGCAAGACATCTCACAATTTTGGACCTTTCAGAGCCCGTCAAACCTCTCTTCTGAACCATTTTACCAAAGAAAAGGAAGTTGCCTAATAATTAAGCACACCTTATATAGGGTTTTGGTGTCATTAGACAACACCCCTCCTCATTACAGAGATGCACATCACCTGATTTACTTAATTGGTAGTTGGCTCTCAAGCCTGAACATCTTGGAGTAGGACAACATGTATTAAAAGTATCATGTGATCAAAATACAACTTGCGTAATAATTCTGCACACAGTGTATGTTACATGGGCCGGCTGTACCACTGTATGTGAACGGAGCATGCATAGAAAATAACCCCCCCACAGAGAGCGAGGGACACTGTGGGATCTGCATCTCACTCTAAATAATTAGCATGTGATTGTTTTAAAGAACTTGGGTGGTGTTTGCTTTTATGGGAATTGGACCATGTGCCATGGAAGGAGGTGTTGGGTGCGCCCTTTGTTATCTAACTTGCTCCTTATCGTTTAGGCATTACATGGGCAGTATAACCTGCCCCTGGACAGACCATATTTCAGAAGAGCCAACGCCTATCATTTTCCTGATGAGCCGTACAGAGATGGATATCTCCGAAACCCACATGTCCACCTAAACCATCCCTCTCTGGAGGGCGGCACTGTGAGTATTGTGCAGAGTGCACTCATCTGTGATGGTGATACTGCCAAAATCAGAGGTTCCCCACATTAATGCATGGGGGCAGGAGGTCCTCCATCAGTTGTTTATCAAAATAAATCTTCTCTTTATTCCATGATTTTATCTTTATTTAGCATACGTTGCATTTAGTGGCTTTTTTCTCCTAGCTGGTGCAAAGTGAACATGTCAGCCATTAAAGGATAGCTCTACCTTTTGTCAAACCTTTCATTAACAGGAGTATGAGTATCATGAAAAAGAAGGGAATTCTGAGTTAAATGGATATTTTGATTTACATAAATATCAACTATCCACCAATTTCCAGAATATTCCTCATTCTCCTCTGGCTGCAAAACTGCTGACCAACCACTTCATAAAACTCCTCTTACCAGCGATCTTGTGGGAAAATGGGTTCAGAAAAGAGCGACCAGAATATGGGATCCAGTTTTTGGCCCCACGTTTAAAAAAGGATATTCAGAAATTAGAGTCAGTTCAATGGCGGGAACTAGATAATTACAATGGATGGAGGCCTCCCATATGAGGTTGGAAAAATTGGGCTTGTTTAGCTTAGAAGAAAGTCGACACGGAGGAAATCTCATTTACATGTATAAATATAAGCAAATACCATATATACTCGAGTATAAGCTGACCCGAGTATAAGCCGAGACCCCTAATTTTGCAACAAAAACTGGGAAAACTTATTGACTCAAGTATAAGCCTAGGGTGGAAAATGCAGCAGCTACGGGTAAATGTCAAAAATAAAAATAGATACCAATAAAAGTAAAATTAATTGAGACATCAGTAGTGTTTTGAATATCCATATTGAATCAGGAGCTCCATATAATGCTCCATACAGTTCATGATGGCCCCATAAGATGCTCCATATTAAAATATGCCCCATATAATGTTCCATGCAGTTCTTTTGTGGCCCCATAGACGCTCCATATTACAATATGCCACATGTAATGCTGCTTCTGCTGCACTAAAAAAAAAATGACATACTCACCTTTCGTCGCTGCTCCTCAGCGTCCCGTCTCTCCGCGCTGACTGTTCAGGCAGAGGGCGTCCCGCACACTAATACGTCATCACGCCTGACCTGAACAGTCAGTGCAGAGGATGCGGAAGACGGAGCGCCGGTGGAACGCGGAAAGGTGAATATGAAATACTCACCTGCTCCCGGCGCTGCTGATGCGGTCCCTTCATGTCCCACGGTCTCCGGGTGAGGCAGCTTCTTCCTGCAGTGAGCGGTCACATGGTACCGCTCATTACAGTAATGAATATGCGACTCCACCCCTATGGGAGTGGAGTCCATATTCATTACTTTAATGAGCGGTACCAGTGACCGCTGAACAGGGTTAGATGCTGTCGCGCCCAAAGATCGTGGGACATGCAGGGACCACGTCAGGAGCGCCGGGAGCAGGTGAGTATTTGACAGCCATTGCTCCCCCTCACCCGCCGACCATGACTCGAGTATAAGCCGGGAGGGGCACTTTCAGCCCATTTTTTGGGGCTGAAAATCTCGGCTTATACTCGAGTATATACGGTACACAATCTCTGACCACTTGAATAATTGTCGTGATACAGAGTGATTCCAGCAATGTGTAAATAAAATCAATAGTTTATTGAAATATATTTAAAATTACACAGAATAATAAAATAAACAATACAGGGTGGCAATACCCTCCAAAGGGGGGATGCAAAAGAAAGCTGGGTCACAGCAAATTGCCTTATATAGTGTTGCTTCCTGAAATGCCAGAGGCACCACATATATACAATTGAAAGGGGAAAAGTACATCACCTACAATGATGGCGTAAATAAAAGGACCCAAACAGCAGGACCCGGGGAGCCGCACTTTCCCAACCCCTACGACGTTTCCCGTAACTCTTCTTCTGGAAGCGATTTGCTGTGATCTCTGGCTGTAGAATTTTGTTATTACACTGATCACTTTAATCTTATTGAAACCCCGCACACAGCTTTAGGCTATGTGCACACGATGCGGAAAATGCTGCGGGTCCGCAGCAGTTTCCCATGAGTTTACATTACAATATAAACCTATGGGAATCAAAAAACGTTGTGCACATGCTGCGGAAAAAACGGCGCGGAAACGCAGCGGTTTACATTCCGCAGCATGTCACTTTCTGTGGATTCCGCAGAGGTTTTACAGCTGCTCCTATAGAAAACCGCAGGTGTAAAACCGCAGTGAAATCCGCAGAAAAACCGCGGTAAATCCGTGATAAATCTGCAGCAAAAACGCAGTGTTTTTGACCTGCAGATTTATCAAATCCGGTGCGGAAATATCCACAGTGGCCCATTATACTTGTGCGCATAGCCTAAAAATGATCTTTATGCTATGAAATATTAACTGCATCAACCTGCCATATATCAGAATGTATTCCTATAGGACCCCATTAGCTGACCCAGCCTTCTTTTGCATCCCCCTTTGGAGGTTTATTCCCACCCTTTATTGTTTATTTTATTATTCTGTTTAAATATATTTCAATAAACTATTGATTTTATTTACATATTGCTGGAATCGCTCTGTATCTCTAGACAACAATTATTCAGGTGGTCAGAGATGGTGCATTTGTTAATGGTGTTTAGAGAGTCTAGCATTTTCCTTTTTTTTGGACACTTACCGTATTTGAATCATGTATCAATATATCTGTGCTCAGTACAAAACACTGGCATGTGGCTTATTCCTTCCAAGGACCATACTAAGGATTAGGTCATTAGGGGTGGAAGAAAGGCAAATCTGGCAGCTAAACAGGAAAGGGTTCTTTACAGTTACAGCAGTCAGACTGTGGAATGCCGCCCACAAGAGGTTGTAATGGCAGACACTGACAGATTTTTAAAAAGGGCTAAATGTTTTCATCAATAAACATGACATTGTGGGTTATGGTTAATTTACTGACAAAATGTACAACTGGTGGAGAAAGTTTAAACTTCATAGACCTGTGTCTTTTTTTTCAACCTACTTAACTATGTAACTACATAATGGTGAGCAGTCTCCAAAAAAAATGTCCAATGAGGAACGGTTAAAAGATCTGGGAATGTTTAGTTGCAAAAAAGAAGGCTGAGAGGAGAGGTAATAGCTGTCTACAAACATCTGAAGGGCTGTCACAGTGTAGAGGGATCATCGTTATTCTCATTTGCACATGGAAACGCGAGAAGCAATGGAATGAAACTGAAAGGAAGAAGATACAGATTAGATATTAGAAAAAACTTTTTAACAATGAGGGTGATCAATGAGTAGAACAGGCTGCAACAAGTGGTGGTGAGTTCTCCTTCAATAGAAGTCTTCAAACAGAGGCTGGACAGACACCTGTCGGAGATGGTTTAGTGACTCCTGCGTTGAGCAGGGGTTGGACATGATGACCCTGGAGGACCCTTCCAACTCTCACATTCTATGATTCTATGGGGGGGCACAGGAGAAGGGATACACACCGATGTAACATATTATCTTTTCAGGGGCTTGGTGATAATTTATTTACACTAGAACACCCCTTTCTTAGAGAGGTGTATTAAAGGGATTACCCTGCCTTACGGTTCAAGTCTGTAGTCACTCGCTGTGCTGGAAGCAGGCATTCATGTGCCTGTAACTGCGATTTTCACACTTCCAGCCATATTCCGACTAGATGTGTCCGGCCCCACTCAACACACTTGCATTGAGCAAGGTCGTGCAAGTCTAGCTGGCGTGTGACCGCATGTATGCAAATCACACACTTGCAGTCACGTGCCCGCAGTTCCCGGCACTGGAGAATTCTGACATCACGCATTGTGCGCGCCGTCAGGATTTGCATAGAGTGACTGCAGACTTGTACCTATAGTCCCGGACAACCCTTCTATGGATCCTCATCTTGACCAAAGAGCTTTTCGATCTGCAGACATCACACTGATTTGAAGATGGACTGTGAAAGGCAGAATTTCCCCTCTGGTTATGGTGCAGGGAATCGAACAATTTATTGACAGGTTTGTGACATTAAGCAAAAGGATTATGTGTATGTGCCTACAAAAACATGGTCGTTGTTAAGAGATAATAATGATCACATGTTTTTACCACTAATATTTCCTCTCTCTGTAGATCTCCATGGTACAAGGAATCTATAGCTACCATCACTACATGCAGGACCGTATGGATGACAATGGCTGGGGCTGCGCCTACCGATCGCTCCAGACCATCTGTTCCTGGTTTATCTATCAAGGCTACAGTGACAGAGCCATCCCGACACACAGGGAGATTCAGCAGGTAATGGTCATCGCTGCCCCTCACAGGGGGCACACTGAGGGCTGCTAATATCAGAGATCTGTGCCAGTGAGATGTCAGCCGCACGGTGTAGACGCATCCTAAGACCTAATTGGATTGAGATGCTTTTTATGGTTGATACCTATGTTATACTGGAGAAATCTGGAAATTTTTTTGCAGAGGTGGGCTTAAATACAAAATGGAGATCTCTTGGCACCACTGGTTGACAAGCCAGGGATGATACTTTCTTATTTTTTTTAAAATGCTGCGCACTATATGTACAATAGCATTGAAGGGTTTGTCCCATGTTCTGTCTTCAGTAGCACACCGTGGGCCCTTGTTAGCCGCAGCTAATTTGCAGTTTCTAATTGATCAGTTTGGGTTGGGGGCATGGGACCACCAAAGAAAACTGTGTCCTTTCCAATGCTGCAAGCAAGCGACAACTTCTAGACTTCAGGTCCGCATCAGAGCAGCACTTACAAGCTCTGTAGCTAAAAGCCTGTAAGCGCTGTGCTCCTTTTCTAAGAGATCAGCCACCTTTTCATAGACTGCAGGTATGCCCAACACCCAAGGCAGTAAGCAGTACACATAATTGAAAATCTCCCCGAAGAGCTTGACTTGTAAAGTTGCCTTCTTTTCTATGAGCACTTTGTTTCCTATTCTTAAATGGGTAAGATAGCAATCGCCAACCGGCCAGTGTCTGCAGGTTACTCGGCACAATCCTGCTGACAGGTTCCCTTTAAAGAGCGATCTTGGCATTGCCAAGGTCAGAAATCGTGATGCCATCTCTTGTCCTGGTGATGTGCTGCTCATCTGCAGTGGTAAATCTGGGCACGTGCCCATGTAGGATGTCGCCAGCACCCCCACCAGTGTTCGTACAGCTCTGTATAAGGACGGCAGTGTTGTAACGTGGTGGAGGCCGCTGTCGGTGCAGCGTGTGTATGTTCATTTGATGGATTTGGTCTTTATTCCGCAGGCTCTGCTTGATGTCGGAGATAAACCCGCAAGCTTCGTTGGATCCCGGCAGTGGATCGGCTCCATAGAGGTCCAGCTGGTGCTCAACCAGCTGCTCGGGGTCACATCCAAAATTCTCTTTGTCAGGTGAGTGTCCCAAATTCCGGCCGACTCTTGTTATTCTTCATCTTCATTGCTCCTATAGCAGCACCATTTTTAAAGCATCTGCTGTCAGCGAATGGAGCAGTCTTGTCGACAACCGGAGGCTGAATACCCAGACCAGATAGTTGTCAGCGCTCAGGATTTACTCCAGTCATATTCAGTGTTGGCACATACATCTCTCCAGGCCGGATCGTGCCATACCTTGTGTCAGTGAAGGAAACCTGTATAATAATAATCCAAACTGTTTAGCTTTCATCTGCACAGGTTTTCAGCTCCTGGGCATAAAATGGGCTAATCCAGAGCATTGATAGCAAAACGGGAAAAAACATAATCTCCCCAACAAATCAATAGTATATGTGAAAATAAGAAACTTTGTAATATATCTTATCAGAGGAATCTGCTTCTTTCTCCTCCACTGATCGTTTATTCTCAACATTCTCAATTCACAGCATAAACCCGTTTTCAGAGGATACCGCTTTCCCATTACTGAGATAGGAGGTGACAGCTGGTGCTTGTAAAGTTCTATGGTGAACTGTACCCGACCTTTCCGGAGAACGCTCTGCCAAATGCCTGTGTCGCCTCTCGCCCCTTCCTCCTCCAAAGGATTTTACAAGCACCAACTGTCTCCTTCCATCTCAGTAATGGGAACCTTCACTGTATTTAGCTTGTACCTATGAATTGAGAGAGAAAGATTAGATATTACACAGGGGCTTATTTTCTTGTATACTACTAATATATGAAATACAAATTAAAACAATGATTATTCTATAAATTAGGCCACTGCATGTCCGTTATGTGGCCATACAACCCAACAGCCGGTTTATCTGTATAGGCAGTACAAGGATTCCGGAAGGTGGATATTAAACCGCCGAGCCCGGGTTTGGCTTGGGGATTTGTCTGGCCGCTGCTTGATGTCTCTGGTAGTAATATGCAGTAGAGCCAGGCAGCATGTTACGAGGGAGGTGATCATTTTTGGATAATAGTTACCGTAAGTATCTGTTTTTACAGAAGATAATGGCATAAAATTTAGCCCCCAATATATTGAATAATCCCTTGTGTTACAGTGAAATGACAGACCAGCACATGTAAACCTACTGCTATATAGCGGACTTCCTACTGACAGGCGGTGTGATACTCGAGGGCTTACAGCTCTGGCGGGGTCACTGAGCTTCTGTTTTGCCTCCACAGTCAGGGTACTGAGCTGGCATCCAGGGGACGGGATCTCGTCAGTCACTTCCAGACAGAGGGGACTCCTGTGATGATCGGTAAGCACACTGTACACGTGAGTACAAACCGGGGAGGTGCTGGTAGCAGGTAACCGGAACCAGAAGACGGCCCATTGTGTAATTCTATTAATATTACACATCAGTATTTATACAGAAGCAGATTCTGGCTCATCTGACTATAGATACACCCAGGTTAAGACACTAACAAATACAGGGAAAAAACTTCTTCAGTAATTAAAACTTTCCCAGTGGCTTAAGGATGTGGAAGGGTTGATGTCTTCATCATTGATGGTCTAGGTATTGTCTTCTTTCATAGTGTTCTAAAGGAAGACAGAGGGTTAATAAGAAGTCTGCTCCTCTTAGACAATGAAGACTCACCAAGTTTAAAGGGGCTGTCCAGGCTTGGGGCAAAGGTCTACTGTCACCATGTGACTGCAGCCAAATGATGCCAACTTGTGTAGTGTGTGCTGTCACATTCCCCAGTATTTGCCGAACTAGTCAGTGATCACTAGAACGCTTTTACAGTACGCACATATTATATACACATAGCTCTGCAGCACACATTATACACACGTATAGCTCTGCAGCACACATTATACACACGTATAGCTCGGCAGCACGCATTATACACACGTATAGTTCTGCAGCACGCATTATACACACAAATAGCTCTGCAGCATGCATTATACACATGTATAGCTCTGCAGCACGCATTATACACACAAATAGCTCTGCAGCACGCATTATACACACGTATAGCTCTGCAGCACGCATTATACACACGTATAGCTCTGCAGCACGCATTATACACACGTATAGCTCGGCAGCACACATTATACACACGTATAGCTCGGCAGCACACATTATACACACGTATAGCTCGGCAGCACGCATTATACACACGTATAGCTCTGCAGCACACATTATACACACGTATAGCTCGGCAGCACGCATTATACACACGTATAGCTCTGCAGCACGCATTATACACACGTATAGCTCTGCAGCACGCATTATACACACGTATAGCTCTGCAGCACGCATTATACACACGTATAGCTCGGCAGCACGCATTATACACACGTATAGCTCTGCAGCACACATTATACACACGTATAGCTCTGCAGCACACATTATACACACGTATAGCTCGGCAGCACGCATTATACACATGTATAGCTCTGCAGCACGCATTATACACACAAATAGCTCTGCAGCACACATTATACACACGTATAGCTCGGCAGCACACATTATACACACGTATAGCTCTGCAGCACACATTATACACACGTATAGCTCTGCAGCACGCATTATACACATGTATAGCTCTGCAGCACACATACACACGTATAGCTCTGCAGCACACATATACACGTATAGCTCTGCAGCACACATTATACACACGTATAGCTCTGCAGCACGCATTATACACACGTATAGCTCGGCAGCACGCATTATACACACGTATAGCTCTGCAGCACACATTATACACACAAATAGCTCTGCAGCACGCATTATACACACGTATAGCTCTGCAGCACGCATTATACACACGTATAGCTCTGCAGCACGCATTATACACACGTATAGCTCGGCAGCACGCATTATACACACTTATAGCTCTGCAGCACGCATTATACACACGTATAGCTCGGCAGCACGCATTATACACACGTATAGCTCTGCAGCACACATTATACACACGTATAGCTCGGCAGCACACATTATACACACGTATAGCTCGGCAGCACGCATTATACACACGTATAGCTCGGCAGCACGCATTATACACACGTATAGCTCTGCAGCACACATTATACACACGTATAGCTCGGCAGCACGCATTATACACACGTATAGCTCTGCAGCACGCATTATACACACGTATAGCTCTGCAGCACGCATTATACACACGTATAGCTCGGCAGCGCCCACACTGTATACCGCTTTCCAAATTATCCAAATGCTATTTTTCTCTGATTTTCCTAAATGGTCGATGCAAATGAATCGGTATAATGTTCACATCATCGGCCGTTAGAGGATAAATCACATTTTATTGGACAGACCTCTATTAACAGTATTTTTTTCAAACCTAAAAAAAACCCTCAAAATGCTGCTTCACATTATTATGCACAACAATGTTTCCAAATATCTGAGGTTGCAAAGAACTGAAAATGGTCATTTGTGGAGTGTGCACTCAAAAACATCCCAACAGGCCAAGTTGCATGTTAACATAGGACCCTTCTTTGATATCAACTTCACAATTCTTGCATCCATTGAACTTGTGAGTTTTTGGAGAGTTTCTGCTTGTATTTCTTTGCATGAAGTCAGAATAGCCTCACAGAGCTGCTGTTTTGATGTGGACTGCCTCCCACCCTCATAGATCTTGTGCTGGATGATACTCCAAAGGTTTTCTATAGGGTTGAGGTCGGGGAAGATGGTGGCCACACCATGAGTTTATCTCCTTTTATGCCCATAGCAGCCAATGACTCAGAGGTATTCTTTGCAGATGGCACAGTTCTTCTTTTTGGTAACAAGGAAGAAAGTGGTCAGTCAGGGCCTTTTAAGTATATAAAGTTTCTATCAACTCTTTTCCCTTGATTTCTAGCCCAAAACATGACTCCTCCACCTTCTTGCTGACGTTGCAGCCTTGTTGGGACATGGTGGCATCCACCAACCATCCATTAATCCATCCATCTGGACCATCCAGGGTTGCTCGACACTCATCAGTAATCTGCATCCATTTCAGCACTTGAGCACTGTTTAGTGGTGGCTGAATAGTAGGTTTATTTACAACTACAAGTCTCAGGAGGATCCTACACCTTGAGGTTCCTGGGACTCCAGAGGCACCAACACTTCAAATAAGATGTGAAACCTGTGGCTGCTTAGTTATGTGGAACGTCCTTCTTAAGAAAGTATAATATCTGATAATCCAAATTAGTATTAAACCAAGAAAAACAAAGAAAACTAATCTATCCAATAAACTTTATTAAACAAAATAAGGATAAAAGACTGACACAACACCCAGACCCCTCTAAATGGGGGTGGGTCAATTAAAAAACCTGGCCCAAAAAGATTATAAAGGGCAAAGGGTGGGAGGGACAACGGGGCCGATAGCAAAAACCCTACACGTCCCTACAAATATTCCCTGCCTGTCTGCGGAGGTTGGCACCCTCTTGGACGCAATATGGCGCCCCCGCTCACCGTCGACTCACCCTTAAGGCCCTATAAGTCCCTCTACATGTATAAAGATACTATACCACAAACAACACCCAATACATGGCCTAACCAAACTCGGGACCAAAAAAAGAGAAAAAACACCAGGTAGTGATTCACCAGTAAAGACAAATGGTCTGACCGTACCAATCCCTAATGCTAAAGTATAACGCCTGAAACTAAGGCTAATACACCCTAAGGAGTCCCTAACCGAGTCTCCCTACCTGTCAGCGGAGGTTGGCACCCTCTTGAACGCAAATGGCGCCCCCGCTCCTCGGCGGCTGCCCCTATTAACCCTGGCTGAATCCCTAAAAGAAGATATATCGGGATACTAAATACGGGTGGTGCCTTAGGGGCTATACTAGTGACCCAGATAAATAGGTCCCTATAGCTCGGTCAGACCCTAAAGATAAAGCAAATAGCAACAATACTTAAACCAATGCTTGCACGGCAATAGGAAAGATGTATATAACAGCTTAACGAATACAACTATATTATGATCACAGTTGGTAAAGTACTCGTATGCAAATACAATGGTTGCGGGGGAAAAAAAAAAAAAAAAAAAAACACACAACTGGTGAAAAACATATAAACTTAAAAGGCCTGAAACACTTATCTGTGTTCAGGTCTCGCCTCTACGCGTTTCCCCCCCATGATGTGGTTCCTCAGGAGGCATATGGGAAAAAGAGATACTGTGTGAATAGATCACATCAGAGATACATGTTGTGCCTGGTTGCAGGTCAAGGAAACACTGACTAAAACGCCATTAAATAGTCTCCTCCCCCCCTCCCCAATAGGGACAAAGGGTTAAGGGGCTAATTACCACCTGTGTTCGCCGCTTAAAAAAAAAAAAAAAAAAAAAAAAAAAATATTCATGTTCATATTCATGTCCACCCCGCTCCAACAGCGCATGTGCCTGGGCGCAATGTTTCTGTCCGGCATCTCATCCCTGGACAAACAGCAAAAGCGCATCGACGCCGACTTAAGGCTAATGTAAATAATGCCATAAACACCTTTGCATACAGCTGGGTGCGATATTCATACCCACCCAGCTGTATAAGGGACACCCATACTGGAGCCACAGCAACGGAGGACAACTATACCGGGGTTACACAGGGACATTAAACCACACATGTTAAACATTATAGCTGGCACATTTTGCGCCCTAGAAGCGTAGTGATTGCGCCATTGGTTATATTTAAAGGACCCCTTACATGTAATCACAGCTGCACCGTCACATACACATGGCCCAAGTATAATATTATGGACACCTATTGGCAATCCCTTAAAACCTGGCGACCCTTACATGTACTTAAGAAAAAAAAAAAAAAAAAAAAAAAAAGAAGATATGGCGTTTACAAAAAATATTGGCATGTGATGCTGTACTACCCACCACACAACACGTGGTTTCCATGTATAACTTATAAAAGCACCACATACAAATAGTTTGTTAACCATGTACACTAATTGTATAAAAATAACAATACATATAGATGTATTTTTATGCATATATCACCTCCATATGATATTTAAATTCTGAAAAATACACTCAATATATAGTGTACATGTATAAGTATGCGGTGAACTATAGTCAGCAGAGACCAAAAAACCCGCAACCACACTACCCTAAGTCCATTAAACGTAGATGATAAAGAGTATGCACATTGTGCACCACATTCCTATACTCTTATGAACATTCCTGCAGGCCATCTACTAGGTCTGCAGCGCTGTATTATTTTAAATCAGGGGAAAAGGGGAGCGAAGACAAACCTGACGAAAACAATTCACACAAAACAACCAAAAGTAAGCCGCTCGTTAAGTCCTCCTGGGGCTACTGAATCCATCCTAAATATCCATTGTGTTTCCTTTTGCAGGATGACCCTATCCCAATCACCTCTCCTACCATTCTGTTTTATTACTTCCAGAACACAGAATGAGAGAGTCTTGCTGTCACCCTGGTGTACCTCCCAAACATGCCGTGCTACGGGGGTATCTCTGTTATTTTTGATATCTCCCAAGTGTTCCCCGATCCTCCTTCTCAACTCCCTTTTGGTCTTCCCTATATAATTCTTCGGGCATGTACACGTAGCCATATAGACCACACCAATGGTTTTGCAATTAGCAAAGTCTCTACAGAAGAAGTTTCTCCCATTCTGTGCACTCTTAAAGCTCTTACATGGTGTTACATAATCACAGAACGAACAGTTACCACATCTGAACGTACCATTGATGCGTCTATCAAGCCAAGTTCCCTCTTGTTTCGGTCTCTTATAGTGGCTGTGTACGAGCCGATCTTTCAAAGACCGTCCTCTGCGGAAGGTAATCTGGGGTCTATTTGGGATGATATCCGCCAGGGTTTCATCCAGCTGTAAGATCCCCCAATGCTTTTTAAGGACACTAAATACCCGGTTCGTTTGGTTGTCATAGGTTCCAATAATCCTAGGGGTATTCTCTGCCTCTAGTTCTCTATGTGTCTGTAGGAGCGTATGTCTCTCTCTACTCATAGCATTCCTAAAGGCCGGGTCTAAGACCTCATCCGGATACCCACGCTCACGGAACCTCTCCCTCAGATCGTATGCTTGTGTCCTAAAGATAGCAGGGTCAGAGCAGTTCCTTCTTACTCTTAAATATTGTCCCCGAGGGATCCCCCTTTTCAGGGGAACTGGGTGATGACTCTCCCACCGAAGCAGGGCGTTACTAGATGTCGGTTTACGAAATAGCCTTGTATCCAATGTACCACTGGCATTAATGGTAATTTTAACATCCAAGAACGCTAATTCATGTTCATCATTCTCAGATGTAAACTTTAACCCAAAGCAATTATCATTCAACCCTTGTACAAAGCTGTTAAACTCATTTGCTGTACCATTCCACATGACCAAGACATCGTCTATGTATCGATACCAAGCCGATATCTTGTCAGTCCACCATTCTTCTACCCCAGAGAACACTACGGTTTCCTCCCACCAGCCCAGGAGGAGATTTGCATACGAGGGTGCACAAGAGCAACCCATCGCGGTCCCCCTGAGCTGGTGGAAGTACTTACCGTTAAACAGGAAGTAGTTGTGGGTTAGGACAAACTCCATCAACTCTACTACAAATTTACTGTGTTTCTCAAAAAAGACGGCTCTTGTCCTTAGATAGTACTCCAATGCCTTCAGGCCCATACTGTGAGGAATGCTGCTATATAAAGCCTCGACATCTATTGAACCCAAAATGGTCCCCTGTTCGACCACCACACCGTCTACTTTTTGGAGCAGGTCCGATGTATCACGCACGTATGAGGGTAATGATGTTACAAATGGACGTAAGATGTTATCGATATAAATGCCAACATTCTGGCTCAATGAACCAACACCTGAAACTATGGGGCGGCCTTTTAAGGGGGAGAGACCCTTATGGACCTTTGGGAGGGCATAAAAAGTAGGGATTGTCGGGGTACGAGGAACCAAAAACTTATACTCGTTGTAGGAAATCAATTTGTCACGTAGACCAATGTCTAAGATAGTCATTAATGACCCAATAAACCTATCCGTAGGGTCATTCTCAAGTACACCATATGTCTCCCTGTCATCAAGGATAGATCTACACATTCCCACATATCTCTGGTGGTCGAGGATGACCAAATTGCCACCTTTATCAGATGATTTGACAATGATCTGGTCATTCTTCTCTAGTTTCTCCAAGGCCTCCCATTCCTCACTATTCAAATTTGGTGATGTATCCCCATTCAGTCGGCCTATTTTTTTAAGGTCATCCTCGACCACTCTCAAAAAAATGTCAATATTCGTGTAATCACCTGGGGGAGGCATACGATTGCTTTTTAATTTTAGGTCAGTCTGTGGACCTAGTCCTCTCTCCCTCTCACTGTCCTCCAGAAGGCCCGTCAGAACATTAAGCCCCTCCAGGTCCTCTTCTGATATACCCAATTCTAAACATTGTTGTTTGTTATGCAAAGAAAAAAACTTCTTCCATTTTAATTTACGACAGTAGAGATTTAAATCCTTCACCCAAGTGAATGTATTGTACCATGTTGTAGGAACAAATGTAAGTCCCTTTCTTAGCACACTAATTTCACCAGGTGATAACATATGGCTACTGAGATTTATGATTTGGTTCTCATCATATATATTCATTACATTCGTTTCCTCAACTCGTACCCCGTTGGGGCCCTCTGCTCTAAAAAAGACGAAGAGTGTGTAGAGGTGGATAATGAGGAAGATGATGGCATTGGGACTAAAGGTCTCGTAGGTGCCCCAAAGCCCGTGGTTACATTCCCTTGGCCCATGAAGCCCTGCTCCCGACCTCTGCCTCCTTGATATCTGCCCGTATATCCTCTTTGTTTCTGCCATTTTCCTTTTCCCCTATATGATGAAGGCCCACCTCTACCTCTTTGTCTCCAAAATCCTCCCGGCCTCTCTGTGTCTGAGCCCTCTGCCTCAGAGGAAGAAATTTCAGAGGCGATATCTACGCCTCCTGAGAAATTATACGCACTATTAGTTTTAAACTCTTCTGAGTCTCGTATGAATTGTGTAAAATAGGCCGACTGAATGGGGATACATCACCAAATTTGAATAGTGAGGAATGGGAGGCCTTGGAGAAACTAGAGAAGAATGACCAGATCATTGTCAAATCATCTGATAAAGGTGGCAATTTGGTCATCCTCGACCACCAGAGATATGTGGGAATGTGTAGATCTATCCTTGATGACAGGGAGACATATGGTGTACTTGAGAATGACCCTACGGATAGGTTTATTGGGTCATTAATGACTATCTTAGACATTGGTCTACGTGACAAATTGATTTCCTACAACGAGTATAAGTTTTTGGTTCCTCGTACCCCGACAATCCCTACTTTTTATGCCCTCCCAAAGGTCCATAAGGGTCTCTCCCCCTTAAAAGGCCGCCCCATAGTTTCAGGTGTTGGTTCATTGAGCCAGAATGTTGGCATTTATATCGATAACATCTTACGTCCATTTGTAACATCATTACCCTCATACGTGCGTGATACATCGGACCTGCTCCAAAAAGTAGACGGTGTGGTGGTCGAACAGGGGACCATTTTGGGTTCAATAGATGTCGAGGCTTTATATAGCAGCATTCCTCACAGTATGGGCCTGAAGGCATTGGAGTACTATCTAAGGACAAGAGCCGTCTTTTTTGAGAAACACAGTAAATTTGTAGTAGAGTTGATGGAGTTTGTCCTAACCCACAACTACTTCCTGTTTAACGGTAAGTACTTCCACCAGCTCAGGGGGACCGCGATGGGTTGCTCTTGTGCACCCTCGTATGCAAATCTCCTCCTGGGCTGGTGGGAGGAAACCGTAGTGTTCTCTGGGGTAGAAGAATGGTGGACTGACAAGATATCGGCTTGGTATCGATACATAGACGATGTCTTGGTCATGTGGAATGGTACAGCAAATGAGTTTAACAGCTTTGTACAAGGGTTGAATGATAATTGCTTTGGGTTAAAGTTTACATCTGAGAATGATGAACATGAATTAGCGTTCTTGGATGTTAAAATTACCATTAATGCCAGTGGTACATTGGATACAAGGCTATTTCGTAAACCGACATCTAGTAACGCCCTGCTTCGGTGGGAGAGTCATCACCCAGTTCCCCTGAAAAGGGGGATCCCTCGGGGACAATATTTAAGAGTAAGAAGGAACTGCTCTGACCCTGCTATCTTTAGGACACAAGCATACGATCTGAGGGAGAGGTTCCGTGAGCGTGGGTATCCGGATGAGGTCTTAGACCCGGCCTTTAGGAATGCTATGAGTAGAGAGAGACATACGCTCCTACAGACACATAGAGAACTAGAGGCAGAGAATACCCCTAGGATTATTGGAACCTATGACAACCAAACGAACCGGGTATTTAGTGTCCTTAAAAAGCATTGGGGGATCTTACAGCTGGATGAAACCCTGGCGGATATCATCCCAAATAGACCCCAGATTACCTTCCGCAGAGGACGGTCTTTGAAAGATCGGCTCGTACACAGCCACTATAAGAGACCGAAACAAGAGGGAACTTGGCTTGATAGACGCATCAATGGTACGTTCAGATGTGGTAACTGTTCGTTCTGTGATTATGTAACACCATGTAAGAGCTTTAAGAGTGCACAGAATGGGAGAAACTTCTTCTGTAGAGACTTTGCTAATTGCAAAACCATTGGTGTGGTCTATATGGCTACGTGTACATGCCCGAAGAATTATATAGGGAAGACCAAAAGGGAGTTGAGAAGGAGGATCGGGGAACACTTGGGAGATATCAAAAATAACAGAGATACCCCCGTAGCACGGCATGTTTGGGAGGTACACCAGGGTGACAGCAAGACTCTCTCATTCTGTGTTCTGGAAGTAATAAAACAGAATGGTAGGAGAGGTGATTGGGATAGGGTCATCCTGCAAAAGGAAACACAATGGATATTTAGGATGGATTCAGTAGCCCCAGGAGGACTTAACGAGCGGCTTACTTTTGGTTGTTTTGTGTGAATTGTTTTCGTCAGGTTTGTCTTCGCTCCCCTTTTCCCCTGATTTAAAATAATACAGCGCTGCAGACCTAGTAGATGGCCTGCAGGAATGTTCATAAGAGTATAGGAATGTGGTGCACAATGTGCATACTCTTTATCATCTACGTTTAATGGACTTAGGGTAGTGTGGTTGCGGGTTTTTTGGTCTCTGCTGACTATAGTTCACCGCATACTTATACATGTACACTATATATTGAGTGTATTTTTCAGAATTTAAATATCATATGGAGGTGATATATGCATAAAAATACATCTATATGTATTGTTATTTTTATACAATTAGTGTACATGGTTAACAAACTATTTGTATGTGGTGCTTTTATAAGTTATACATGGAAACCACGTGTTGTGTGGTGGGTAGTACAGCATCACATGCCAATATTTTTTGTAAACGCCATATCTTCTTTTTTTTTTTTTTTTTTTTTTTTTCTTAAGTACATGTAAGGGTCGCCAGGTTTTAAGGGATTGCCAATAGGTGTCCATAATATTATACTTGGGCCATGTGTATGTGACGGTGCAGCTGTGATTACATGTAAGGGGTCCTTTAAATATAACCAATGGCGCAATCACTACGCTTCTAGGGCGCAAAATGTGCCAGCTATAATGTTTAACATGTGTGGTTTAATGTCCCTGTGTAACCCCGGTATAGTTGTCCTCCGTTGCTGTGGCTCCAGTATGGGTGTCCCTTATACAGCTGGGTGGGTATGAATATCGCACCCAGCTGTATGCAAAGGTGTTTATGGCATTATTTACATTAGCCTTAAGTCGGCGTCGATGCGCTTTTGCTGTTTGTCCAGGGATGAGATGCCGGACAGAAACATTGCGCCCAGGCACATGCGCTGTTGGAGCGGGGTGGACATGAATATGAACATGAATATTTTTTTTTTTTTTTTTTTTTTTTTTTTTTTTAAGCGGCGAACACAGGTGGTAATTAGCCCCTTAACCCTTTGTCCCTATTGGGGAGGGGGGGAGGAGACTATTTAATGGCGTTTTAGTCAGTGTTTCCTTGACCTGCAACCAGGCACAACATGTATCTCTGATGTGATCTATTCACACAGTATCTCTTTTTCCCATATGCCTCCTGAGGAACCACATCATGGGGGGGAAACGCGTAGAGGCGAGACCTGAACACAGATAAGTGTTTCAGGCCTTTTAAGTTTATATGTTTTTCACCAGTTGTGTGTTTTTTTTTTTTTTTCCCCGCAACCATTGTATTTGCATACGAGTACTTTACCAACTGTGATCATAATATAGTTGTATTCGTTAAGCTGTTATATACATCTTTCCTATTGCCGTGCAAGCATTGGTTTAAGTATTGTTGCTATTTGCTTTATCTTTAGGGTCTGACCGAGCTATAGGGACCTATTTATCTGGGTCACTAGTATAGCCCCTAAGGCACCACCCGTATTTAGTATCCCGATATATCTTCTTTTAGGGATTCAGCCAGGGTTAATAGGGGCAGCCGCCGAGGAGCGGGGGCGCCATTTGCGTTCAAGAGGGTGCCAACCTCCGCTGACAGGTAGGGAGACTCGGTTAGGGACTCCTTAGGGTGTATTAGCCTTAGTTTCAGGCGTTATACTTTAGCATTAGGGATTGGTACGGTCAGACCGTTTGTCTTTACTGGTGAATCACTACCTGGTGTTTTTTCTCTTTTTTTGGTCCCGAGTTTGGTTAGGCCATGTATTGGGTGTTGTTTGTGGTATAGTATCTTTATACATGTAGAGGGACTTATAGGGCCTTAAGGGTGAGTCGACGGTGAGCGGGGGCGCCATATTGCGTCCAAGAGGGTGCCAACCTCCGCAGACAGGCAGGGAATATTTGTAGGGACGTGTAGGGTTTTTGCTATCGGCCCCGTTGTCCCTCCCACCCTTTGCCCTTTATAATCTTTTTGGGCCAGGTTTTTTAATTGACCCACCCCCATTTAGAGGGGTCTGGGTGTTGTGTCAGTCTTTTATCCTTATTTTGTTTAATAAAGTTTATTGGATAGATTAGTTTTCTTTGTTTTTCTTGAACGTCCTTCTTAAGTAATGTTCCTTTACTTGGGCTCACCTGACAAATTGTCACAGGTTTGTGATCACAAGTTCAGTGATTCCCGGAGCCCTGACGCACACTACCATCCAGGAGGTTATTTGGAAAATAAACAGAATCTGTCAGCAGATTTTTGCTATGTAATCTGAAGACAGCATGCTGTAGGGGTAAGACACAGATTTCAGTGTTGCCGCTCTTGCCAAGCTCAGGTTTTGTTTACCTGTAATGATTGTTTTAGTACCAGGAGCTTATCATTGCTGGGACACAGCAGGGCGTGCCAGGTAGTCAGACACGCCCCCTCCTGTGATAGGCAGCTCACTGTCTATGGATATGATACATACAGAGCCTGGTGGGGTGGAGCTAGCCCTTTCAGCTCTGCTACATTGCTCAGTCTAAAAACCCTGTTTGTGTCAAAACGGCAGTACCCATAAAACTAAGTGATACATCGCTGGATTCAGCTTCTCTTTGCCTATATCAGGCTGCTCTCAGATGAAGAGGCAAAAACCTGCTGACAGATTCCCTTTAGATCTAAATCCAATTTGCATAATTTGAAACACGTTATATACACACAGCTCTGCAGCACGCACTTTATGCATATGCACAGCTCTGCACACAAATCTGACACGGAGACGTGTGAATAATCATGATATTATGACGCAGTGAATAATCCTCCATCTGACTAGGAGCTGTCTTCCCTTTTTCTCTTACCTGTCTGCCCTCCATACTATGTATACTAAATTCAGCACATGCATCATGGGGAATTTTGCATTTCTCACAGGAGGACCTCTTGATGGGATGAATTTGTGCATTTCTTTAGGCAAATGACTGGTGATGTTATTACTCGTGCACTAACGGGCTGGAGGGTTCAGCGCCCCATCATCGAAAGCTGAACGTTGCGATCACCTTCCTCTCCTGCTCCCCCAGAGTTCTCTTGGTAATCAGGCAGAGCGCTTTGAGTGTTCCGCCTGATCATTATAGGGGGCTCTCCTGCAGGTTTTTAGGATAAAGGGATTTTGCTTATGAATAGTGATCTTAGCAATGGAAACCATGTAACACAATTTTTGTCTTGCTCAGGCGGCGGTGTTCTGGCACATACAATTCTTGGCGTAAACTGGAGTGAGACAACGGGAGAAATGAAATACTTAATTTTAGATCCACATTACAAAGGAGCTGAAGATCTACAGATCATTGTGGAAAAGGTATTGTGGAAAATGTAGTGTATTATAATGTTCAGAACTAAAAGTTCGTTTAGGCTACGTTCACATTAGCGTTGTGCGGGGCTGCGTCGGGCGCAGCCGCGGCGACGCATGCGTCATGCGCCCCTATATTTAACATGGGCGCATGGACATGTGTTGTCTTGCGTTTTGGAAAACATGCGTCTTTTTGGCGCAACAGAAAACGCTGCATGATGCAGTTTTTTCTGCGCCAAAAATCATGAAAAAATGAACGCATGCGTCACAAAAAGCTGCATTTTGCATGCGTTGTGCATTGCTTCGCCGACGCAGCACCGCACAACGCAAATGTGAACGTAGCCTTACAATGCTCAGTGTTAAAGTGAACCTGTCACCAGATTTGGCCGATAAAAGATACGGGCACTACCTTTCAGGACTGAGATACAGTATCCTATAATGCTTTATCTCTGTCCCCAACCCGACCTGTAAGAGGAGAAAAATATCTTTTATTATACTCACCTGCGGGGCGTCGCTGGTCTTGGTCCGGCACCTCCCATCTTCTTGCGATGCCGCCCTCCTGCTTTCTTCGTGTGGATGATGCGTCCCTGCATCAATCCACTCAGTCTCCTCGGCACAGCGCTCCTGCACAGGCGTATTTATCTGCCTTGTCGAGGGCAGAGCAAAGTCCTGCAGTGCGCAAGTGCCAGGGCTCTTTGACCTTTCCCGGCGTGGTGCTTTGGAGACGCATCATGCACATGAAGCAAGTAGGAGGGAGACATCACAAGAAGGAAGGTGCCGGTCCAGGACCAGCGACGCCCATTGGACAGGTGAGTACAGTGCTGTGCAAATTAATTGGGACAAAGTATTTAAGTAGAATCGTAAGTTGGTTACCCGTCAGTGATTCAAACCAGTTTTAATATATAATAAATCTTGGTCAACTAGCCAGTGGAAAAAGTTAATTTTAATTTTTTTGCCATTGGTGCAATCTTTTAAGGGTCCTCTCTCAACTTTTTACTCCGCAATAGTTAGCCCTTTCCTTGCAGTTACTATGAGACAACTACTCAGTAGGCATAGCCGCACTAAAGACAACACCTGCTCTATGACATTTACTAATTGCCACACACCGGTCCTCTATTAAAATCTTAATATACGCACTATATAGAGAACTTCTTCTGCCGCACTAGCCACGCCTCCTGACGAAGCTCATCGGGCAAAACGCGCGTCGAGGCGCTTGGCAGCACGGCAGCAGGATTCACCCACCCTCTAGAGACCAGCCATGGCTACAGGTATAGTAGGATCATATACTTATGTTTACCCTCCTCTGTACCTGTTATGCTAGTGGTTCAAACCAGTCAGTTATTCTGGTGCACACTATAGCCTATATTATCCTAGCTTTTTTACACCATGTTTTGAACCATCTCTATTAAGTCCTTTTTTCGATTTAATTAATTATGGCTGTGTTTACATATGGTATCCCTGATAGGGGCTTTTTATATTAGGATATCTACAGTGGTGCGGATTTTTCCCTGCGTTTTGCTGCCTGGCATTATATTTTTCTTCTGTTTCTTTGTCTGTTTTTTTTTTGGTTTTTCTCAGAGTTACTATTTATGTGATGTGATTTTTATTATCATGATATTTAATAAAATTTGTTATATTTGTAAATTCTGGTGCTCTGCTTCCATTTTGGTACATAGTCCTTAGAATTTTTTTTTTTTTTTTTTTTTTTCTTTTGGGTATTTTGAGGATCCGGACTATACTCTCATAGGTTTATATTAGTATGTAACAGTGCATTATAACATTTTATTTTTGTGCTTTGTCCCAATTAATTTGCACAGCACTGTATAATAAAAGTTATTTTTCTTCTCTTATAGGTCGGGTTGGGGGCAGATATACAGAATTATAGAATGCTGTAGATTAGCCCCGAAAGGTGATGGCCGTATCTCTTATCGGTCAAACCTAGTGACATGTTCCCTTTAAGTGTCCGTGGACTGTCTACATTTTTGCCAGTTAACGCTTATTTATTAACCTGTTCACACAGGCCAGCCATGATTCAGATGCGAAATGAATGATCTGTAATAGATTGTTGTGTGGAGATAGGCTGCCATTGTTTTCGGCAGCATGTCCTGTTTACACAGGAAGAAATAATGCCGAAAATTATGATCTTTTAGGCAAACAAAAAATATACTCACCTGCTGAACGAGTGTTTTTCTCATTCGTCAGGTGATCAAAGTGTATATTCAAATCTGCATCTTGACTATCCTTTGTGTTTTTCACCCTAATATGTATGCAATTTTATTATTGTTATGATTATTATTAGACATTTTTATAGCGCCATTTATTCCATGGCGCTTTACATGTGAAAAGGGGTAAATGTAGACAAATACAATAAGCATGAGCAAAAACCAAGGCACTAACAGGTACAGAAGGAGGGAGGACCCTGCCCGTGAGGGCTCGCAGTCTGCAGGGGATGGGTGAGGATACACTAGGAGAGGGTAGAGCTGGTTGTGCGGTGGTTCAGTAAGGTTGAGGATCACTGCAGGCTGTAGGCTTGTTGGAAGAGGTGAGTCCTCAGGTTCTTTTTGAAGGTTTCTATAGTAGGCGAGAGTCTGATGTGTTGGGTTAGAGAGTTCCAGAGTATGGGGGAAGCACGGGAGAAGTCTTGGATTCGGTTGTGGGAAGAAGAGATGAGAGGGGAGTAGAGAAGGAGGTCTTGTGAGGATCGGAGGTTGTGTGTAGGTAAGTACCGGGTGACCATGTCACAGATGTATGGAGGAGACAGGATGTGGATGGCTTTGTATGTCATAATAATGGTTTTGAACTGTAGCCTCTGGATGAGAGGAAGCCAGTGAAGGGCTTGGCATAGGAGAGAGGCTGGGGAATAGCAGAGAGACAGGTAGATTAGTTGGCAGCAGAGTGTAGGATGGATTGGAGTGGTGCCAGAGCTAGAGGGGTGGCCAGAGAGTAGGAGGTTGCAGTAGTCAAGGCGGGAGATAAGGGCGTGCACTAGTGTTTTTGTGGTTTCGTTGTGGAAGAATGCGCGGAGACAGGAAATATTTTTGAGTTTGAGACGGCAGGAGGAGGCAAGGGCTTGAATATATGGCTTGAAAGCGAGAGCAGAGTCGAGGATCACCCCGAGGTACCGAGCATGCGGGACTGGGGAAAGTGAGCAGCCATTGACATTGATGGATAGGTCTGATGGAGGGGTAGAGTGAGATGGGGGGGAAAGATGATGAATTCTGTTTTGTCCATGTTCAGTTTTAGAAAGCGAGCAGAAAAGAAGGCCGAGATAGCAGACAGTGTGGGATTTTGGGAACTAAGGAGGTGAGGTCAGGTCCGGATAGGTAGATCTGCGTGTCATCGGCGTAGAGATGATACTGCAAACCTTGGGATTCTATGAGCTGTCCCAGGCCGAAGGTGTAGATGGAGAAGAGTAGGGGTCCCAGAACTGAGCCTTGAGGGACACCGACAGACAAGGGGCCATGTGAGGAGGTGGTGTGGAAGAGGGAGACACTGAAAGTTGAGTCTGTTAGATATGACTAGATCCAGGATAGGGCCCAGTCTGTGATGCTAAGAGATGATAGAATCTGTAGCAGGACGGACTTGTCCACAGTGTCAAAGGCAGAAGACAGGTCCAGCAGAAGGAGGACAGAGTAGTGTTGCTTGCTCTTGGCGGTTAGTAGGTCATTGGTGACTTTAGTTAGGGCAGTTTCAGTTGAGTGATGGGGTCGGAAGCCAGATTGTAACCGGTCAAAGAGGGAGCAGGAGGAGAGTTGGGAGGACAGTTCACGATGGACATGCTGTTCCAGTAGTTTTGAGGCATAAACGAGAAGAGATATCGGGCGATAGCTAGACACAGAGGATGGGTCGAGGGAGGGCTTTTTGAGGATGGGTGTGATCTTGGCATGTTTGAAGGATGAGGGGAAGACACCAGTTGTGAGTGAGAGGTTGAAGAGGTGTGTTTTTGTTGGGATGAAGGCTGTGGTGAGGTTAGGGATGAGGTGGGACGGGAGCGGATCAAGCGTGCAAGTGGTGAGATGTGATCTAGACAGGTGGGTGGAGAGCTGATCTTCTGTGATGGTGGAGAAGCTTTTTTTGGAGGAACAGGGTTGAGCAGCTAAGAGGGGCAGTGGGCGCTGCGTGCCAAATCTTTCTCTGATGGTATCGATCTTCTGTTTAAAGAAAGAGGCAAAGTCTTCAGCAGAAATGAAGGGGGAGGGAGGAGGTGCTGGGGGACGGAGTAGAGAATTGAAAGTGTTGAAAAGCTGTTTAGGGTTGTGAGACAGGGAGGATATGAGAGATGAGAAATAAGTTTGTTTTGCGGCAGTGAGCGTGGACTTGAAGCTGGTGCGGGACTGCTTGTATGCGATGAAGTGCTCGGCAGAGTGGGATCTCTTCCATTTCCGCTCAGCGACCCTGGAAGCCTGTCTCAGTTTTTTGGTTAGGCTGGTCAGCCAGGGCTGCCTGTTGATTGTACGAGTTTTGCTATGCATGAGGGGGGCGGCCGAATCGAGTGTAGCTGTTATTGTGGTGTTATAAAAAATGGCAGCAGCACCTGTGTCATGAAGGGAAGCTACCGTATATACTCGAGTATAAGCTGAGATTTTCAGCCCATTTTTTTAGGCTGAAAGTGCCCCTCTCGGTTTATACTCGAGTCATTGTCCAAGGGGGATCGGCGGGGCAGGGGGAGCGGCGGCTGTGACATACTCACCTGCTCCTGGTGCGGTCCCTGCATCTCCGGTCTCTGACTGCTTCTTCCAGCGTTGAGCGGTCACATGGTACCGCTCATTACAGTAATGAATATGGACCCGACTCCACTCTCATAGGGGTGGAGCCGCATATTCATTACTGTAATGAGCAGTAACGGTGACTGCTCAACGCTGGAAGAAGCTGTCAGCGACCGGAGATGCAGGGACTGAGCCAGGAGCAGGTGAGTATAATAGGGAGGGGGAGCACTGCGTGATATTCACCTTTCCTCGTTCCGGGCGCCGCTCCGTCTTCCGCGTCCTCTGCAGTGACACTCAGGTTTCTGTGGCTAAGAGCAGAAAGATAAGACTCTGCCTACAGTTCTGCCCCGGAGGACGGGCATATCATTAGCTGCAAAACTTCTAACACTGATTACACAAGAACCACAAGACTGATTCCTTCACCCCAGGGATCATTGTAATCAGTGTAACAGCACAAATATGACAGTATCTGTAGTTCACTGAGTAAAATCGTGCGGACAGGTTCACTTTAAATTCCGCTGTCATTGATTGACAGTGCTATTTACCTGGTTAACAGCTGCAGGTGGATCACGATTCCACCCACGGATGTTGAGGCACAAGACCACATATCAGATATCATGTGTGGAGGAAAGATGCAGGCTCAGCATCGGAGACCGCATCAAAAGCAGGGACATGACCTTTGATGTACTTTTTTATGTAAAAGGTCTTGAAGCGGTTAAATTAGCCATGTAATTAGAGCTGATCAGTCTATGACCTGTGATGGATGCTGGCGCCTGGTCCACATTCTCCTATTATGTTTGGTTATGGCATCTACCTATGCAGAATGTGCGTCAATCTCCAAAGTATGGAAACTGGGAGATATAGACATCACTTGGTCCTACAGGATGATATTGCTGAATAGTCTATATTACACTATGAAGAAAGCTAATGATTTTCTCTTCCCCAGGGATGGTGTGGATGGAAGGGCGCTGATTTCTGGGCCGCGGACGCGTACTACAATCTCTGCTTACCGCAGCGACCTGTAATCTTTTAAGAGTGGTTAATTTATTAAAGGTCATTTTAATATTTATTGTACTAACTTTTTATTTCTTAATTTTCAAAATAAATACTCAGAGGTATTCTGGGATCAATATGGAACATTTATTCTATCTATAATAAAGCAGACAATTTTAATATACATTGTATTGTATCGGATTCTTCTTGCTGTCAGTGAATATGACCTTAAGCCAGGGTCACACTTGCGAGTGCAATGCGAGTCTCTCGCATCAATACCCGTCACTGCCGCCGGCACTCAGGACCGGAGTGTGCAGCTGCATGTATTTCTTGATTAAGGGCTCCTTTCCACTTGCGAGACATACTTCCGTGTCTCGCAGGTTAAAACCCTTCTCTGGCGTCAGCACTCCAGAGCTGAGCGTGCGGCCGCATAGGAATACATGGAGCTGCACGCTCCGCTCTGGAGTGCCGGCACCAGAGCTTGGTTTTAACCTGCGAGACACGGACGTATGTCTCGCAAGTGGAAAGGAGCCCTTACACCCAGAAACTTATGAAGAACTTGCAGTACTCATTGGCCCCTATCGCCTCCATCTCATGTCCTGATTCTGCACTGAAGCATTACAATGAAACCCTGCCAAGTGCCCTGGATGAAATTGCACCTCCTATACATAGAACAACTCGGCACAGACGGCGACAACCGTGGCACACGCTGCAAACACGTTTCCTGCAGCGCTGCTCCAGGTGCGCCAAACGTCTGTGGAGAAAATCTAATCTGCCCGAAGATTTCATCCATTATAAGTTAATTCTTAAAACATACAACTCTGCCCTTCACCTCTCCAAACAAACCTATTTCAACACCCTCATCACCTCACTGTCCAACAACCCTAAACATCTCTTTGACACTTTTCATTCCCCACTCAACCCAAGAGTGCAGACCCCAACCACGGATCTCTGCGCTGACGATCTGGCCAATTACTTCAAAGAAAAAATTGACCACATCCGGCAGGAAATTATCTCCCAATCCCCTCAGACCATGCACTGTCCTCCCTCCCCCACTGCATCTAGCTCACTCTCTGACTTTGAACCAGTCACAGAAGAAGTAATCAGGCTCCTTGCATCTTCTTGCCCAACCACTTGCACCAGTGACCCCATTCCGTCACATCTGCTCCAGTCCCTTTCCCTGGCTGTCACCTCTAACCTAACAAAAATATTCAACCTTTCTCTCTCTTCCGGTATCTTTCCCTTTTCATTTAAGCATGCCATCATACATCCAATAGTTAAAAAAAACATCCCTTGACCAAAACTGTGCAGCTAACTACAGACCTTTCTCTAATCTTCCCTTCATCTCCAAACTCCTCGAACGCCTGGTCCACTCCCGTTTTATACGCTATCTCTCAGATAACTCTTCTCGACCCTCTTCAAACTGGTTTCCGCCCTTTAGGGTATGTGCACGTGTTGCGGATTTGCCTCTGGAATTTTTTGTGCGGATTCTGCATCTCTTGGCAGAAAATGCAGGTGCGTATTTTTGTGCGTTTTTTGATCCGGCTCTTAGCCCCTCTCTTCCCACTCCCCTGTAGCGGTGGGATATGGGGTAATAAGGGTTTAATGCCACCTTGATATTGTAAGGTGACATTAAGCCCGGTTAATAATGGAGAGGCGTCAATAAGACACCTATCCATTACTAATCCTATAGTAGTGAAAGAGTTAAAAAGACACAGCCAGAAAAGAGTATTTTAATATTATTAATTTCACCATACTCGATCGCCTGCAAAAAAATTAAAAATAATAAACCAACCGTATACTCCCTTTCCGCCGTAGTCCATTTAATAACGAGTGTCCCACGACAATCTCCCCTATAGAACACTGACATCGGGTGATAATCACTGCTCTATAGGCCTCCAGTGACACACTGACAGGAGACCATGGCTCCTGCAGTGCATCACTGAAGAGGTTACCTGAGTTCATTGGTCTCACTTTATCGCAAAGCTGCGTGTGAATTTTCCCACACAGCAATGCCACAAGTGAGAGTAGGGACTATTTCTCAGAGGCAGAGGGATACAGTGCGGAAGGATACCTTCCGTCATTGCATCGTCGTAGCCCCTGGAGAGCGGTTGCATCAGCTGATGTGGCTGCTCTCCACGGGAGATCGTCGTGGGACACTCGTATTAATTGGATTTCTGCGGATCAGGGAGTATATTGTTTGTTTATTATTTTAATATTTTTACAGATGAGCAAGGGCTTCGGGAATCAAGGTGATGGTGAGTATGTACTCTATGTTGTATGTACTGTATGTGTTGTGTATATGTACTGTATGTTTATATGTATGTGTTGTATGTATGTACTTTATGTTGTATGTTCTGTTGTATGTTGTACTGTCATATGTTGTATGTGCTGTGTTATATGTTCTGTTGTATGTTCTGTTATACTGTACATACAACATACTGTACATACAACATATAACAAGTACATATTTACAGTACATACAACATACTGTACATACAACATACTGTACATACGTTTGTACTGTAAATATGTACTTGTTATATGTTGTATGTACTGTTTTTTTTTGTTTTTTTTACATTCAACACATTAGCCGAATGATGGGACTACTACTGTCCCATCATTGGCTAATGTGTCAATCACTGTCACTGTAGCAGGCACAACCCGATGGAATTGGAGTCCCATCAGACGATGCCTGCACACACACCCAAAGACCCCCACCGCACAGCCCCGCAGACGCATCGGCAGCCCCGCTCAGACCCCCGATAGCCCCGCAGACCCACCGACAGCCCACAGACCCCGCCCGCACACACACTCCCTCCTCCCGATCTGCGTTTCATCCGCAGCTAAATGGCAGATCTTTTTTACATCTGCGGGTTTGCTGCGGAAGTGCCCGACTCAATGCAAGTCTATGGGTGCAGAAACGCTGCAGATCCGCACAAAGAATTGACATGCTGTGTAAAAAACAATGCTGCGTTTCCAAATGTTTTTTTTTCCGCAGCATGTGCACAGTGGATTGGGTTTTCCATAGGTTTACATGGTACTGTAAACCACATGGGAAACTGCTGCAGATCCACAGCGTCAAAGACGCTGCGGATCCGCGGTAAAATCCGCAACGTGTGAACATAGCCTTACACTCTGCTGAAACTGCCCTCACTAAAGTCTCTAATGACCTACTAACAGCTAAATCTAATGGTCACTACTCCATGCTAATTCTCTTGGATCTCTCCGCAGCATTCGACACTGTGGATCATCAGCTCCTCCTCACTATGCTCCGCTCCATTGGCCTCAAGGACACCGTTCTCTCCTGGTTCTCCTCCTATCTCTCTGACCGCTCCTTCACTGTATCTTTTGCTGGTTCCTCCTCCTCTCACCTTCCCACTACTGCAGGGGTTCCTCAAGGATCAGTCCTAGGCCCTCTCCTCTTCTCTTTGTAAACCGCCCCTATTGGGCAAAGAATCAGTAATTTGTTTTCCAGCACCATCTTTATGCTGACAACACCCAATTATCGCTTCTTCTCCTGACATCACGCCTGCCTTTCTAGAAAACACCAGTGATTGTCTTACCGCTGTCTCCAACATCATGTCCTCGTCTAGCTGAAACTGAACCTGTCATAAACTGAACTCCTCGTGTTTTCTCCCTCTATTAACCTACCTTTGCCTGACATTGCCATCTCCATGTGTGGTTCCACCATTACTCACAAGCAACATGCCTGCTGCCTTGGGGTCATACTTGATTCCGAGCTTCCCATATTCGATCACTGGCTCACTCTATTTATCTGCACTTCAAAAACATTTCTGGCAGACAAAATGACTAGTGATAAAAATTCCCAATTAAATGTCACCTGCTTAACCCAGCAGGAAGTGCGGCGGCGTCTAAAAATCACTAAAATTGACAAATCTCCGGGCCCGGATGGGATACACCCCCGAGTACTGCAGGAATTAAGTACAGTCATTGATAGACCATTATTTTTAATCTTTAAAGACTCTATAATAACAGGACATCAAAAGTAGGAGAAATACCTGCCTAGTTACATGGCAATGCTCCAAATTGGAATAAACATCAAAAAAAGCAAATTAGAAGCAATATAGCCATAAAATAGTCAAATTTTATTAGAACACATATATACACTAGATATTCAAACGGATAAAAAGTGGGGCAGAAAAATATGCAAATAGAATAACCACCGTCAGGTAAAACATAATGTAAGAATGCCAATTATGCCATGTAGAGAAAATAGATAGGTTAAGTAACTCCAATTAAAAATAATAATTAATGCGCAATATAGAGCAAAAATGGTAAAAAGAGTCACAAAAGGACTTCTAATAATAAAGTAATAACAGATATGGGTGTAGCATATATTGCGCATAAATTAGAACATCAAACAGGCATGTTAGATAGTTCTACCGAACAATATCCTCATAAAACATATAGAGTATAGTCAAAAAGGTGAAGATCCTCCAAAATAAACCATAGTAAGGTAAGTAAAGTGCTGCAGGGAAAACTATATGCTAGGACAAAGATCCTTAGCCAAAAACCAGCCTCATTATAAATAATTATATGGTCCAAAAATTTGTTTTGCAACAGAAACCATGTATGCAATATAATACATATGGTGCTAAATCCGTGTCTAAAAAGAGATTAGATAACTTGAAAAGTGTATACAGCTAGGCAGTAACAAAAGAGGATCAGATACGGATAGAAAACCTATCTCAATGTAAACTCATATATGTAAAAGCTTATAGTATAGCAAGTGCGAGGATAGCAGCCAGGAGAATTACCTGTCGGTGGTAGCAGCAACCCGACGCGCGTTTCGCGTATAGCTTCGTCCGGGGATGAATGATATAAGCTTAAGTGATTCATTACTTAAATTTAAGAGGGGACTGGATACCTTTCTGGAAAAGTATAATGTTACAGGTTATATACACTAGATTCCTTGATAGGGCGTTGATCCAGGGAACTAGTCTGATTGCCGTATGTGGAGTCGGGAAGGAATTTTTTTCCCCAATGTGGAGCTTACTCTTTGCCACATGGGTTTTTTTTGCCTTCCTCTGGATCAACATGTTAGGGTATGTTAGGTTAGGCTATGGGTTGAACTAGATGGACTTATAGTCTTCCTTCAACCTTAATAACTATGTAAGAATTTGCCCTTTTCTTACTTTCGACTCTGCAAAAACTCTTACCGTTTCACTTATTCATTCTCGTCTGGACTAATGTAACTCTCTACTAATCGGCCTCCCTCTTACCAAACTCTCCCGGCTCCAATCTGTCCTGAATGCTGCAGCCAGGATCATATTTCTCACCATCCGTTACACCGATGCCTCTACCTTGTGCCAGTCATTACACTGGTTACCCACCCACTCAAGAATCCAGTACAAAACTATTACCCTCATCCACAAAGCACTCCATGGCTCAGCACCACCCTACATCTCCTCCCTGGTCTCAGTTAACCACTCTACCCGTGCCCTCCGTTCTCCTCCTAATGACCTGAGGTTAGCATCCTCAATAATCAGAACCTCCCACTCCCATCTCCAAGACTTTTCATGTGCTGCGCAAATTCTTAGGAATGCACTACCCAGGTTAATATGATTAATCCCCACAGTTTTAAGCGTGCCCTAAAAACGCATTTGTTCAGAATGGCCTACCGCCTCAACGCATTAACCCAACTATCCCTGTGTGGCCCATTCAAAAAAACTTCAACCATAATCAGGTTCTTCGCATCATGTTCTCATACACTTTATGCAGTTAATAGCCCTCTGTGTCTCTATGGTTACACATTAAGGGTATGTGCACACGTTGTGGTTTTTACTGCGGATCCACAGCGTTTTTGACGCTGTGCAGATCCGCAGCAGTTTTCCATGCGGTGTACAGTACCATGTAAACCTATGGAAAACAAAAACCGCTGTGCACATGCTGCGGAAAAAAAAAGCGCAGAAACGCAGCGGTTTATTTTCCGCAGCATGTCAATTCTTTGTACGGAATCTGCAGCGGTTTAACACCTGCTCTATATTTTAAAAAAACGCAGTAGAATCCACACAAAAACCACGTAAAATCCGCAGGAAAAAATGTTTTTGCCCTGCGGATTTATCAAAATCAGTGCGGAAAAATCCGCACACCAGTCCGCAGCGTGTGCACATAGCTTTAGGCTGTTAACTGGTTCATGCACCTTTACATGAACACCAGATCCTTACACTATGGCTGGTCTGAACAGCGAAAGCAATTGTTACCATCCACCTCTCGTGTCTCCCCTTTTCCTCATAGCTTGTAAGCTTGCGAGCAGGGCCCTCATTCTTCTTGCTGTGTTTTGATCTGTGTTTATTGTTATGCTGCAATGTCTATTGTCTGTACAAGTCCCCTCTATAATGTAAAGCGCTGCGGAATATGTTGCTGCTATATAAAATTATTATTCCTTAAAGGGGTTTTCCCACGAACTGTTAATTTTAATCAATAGATTTTTGCATAGTAATAACTTCCACAATTGGATGTGTTTAAAAGTTCCTGTGCGGAGATAATCCTATAAATGTGCCCCTGCTGTGTACTGTGTAATGGCCGTGTCTGAGCGTACAGGAACATGGTCTGATCCTACCACATGAGGAGGACACAAGAGTATACAGTCAGGACAGCATGGGACCACAGCGGATCATCTCTGTGAAGTAAAACATTGTTAACGTTCCCCAAAAGAGAATCAGCTGTGACCCCATCCTATCCTGCCCGTATACTCTCTTTTGCATCCTCCCCCTGCCCAGGAGCTGTGGTATGATCAGACCATGTTCCCGCACAGTCAGACATGGCCATTACTCAGCAGGGGCACATTTATAAGATTCTCAGCACAGGAACATTTTTTTTTTAAACACATCAAATTATGGAAATTATTATTATTACAAGATCTATTAACCCCTTTACCCCCAAGGGTGGTTTGCACGTTAATGACCGGGCCAATTTTTACAATTCTGACCACTGTCCCTTTATGAGGTTATAACTCTGGAACGCTTCAATGGATCCTGGTGATTCTGACATTGTTTTCTCGTGACATATTGTACTTCATGACAATGGTAAAAATTATTTGATAGTACCTGCGTTTATTTGTGAAAAAAACGGAAATTTGGCGAAAATTATGAAAATTTCGCAATTTTCCAACTTTGAATTTTTATGCAATTAAATCACAGAGATATGTCACACAAAATACTTAATAAATAACATTTCCCACATGTCTACTTTACATCAGCACAATTTTGGAAACAAAATTTTTTTTTGTTAGGGAGTTATAAGGGTTAAAAGTTGACCAGCAATTTCTCATTTCTACAACACCATTTTATTTTAGGGACCACATCTCATTTGAAGTCATTTTGAGGGGTCTATATGATAGAAAATACCCAAGTGTGACACCATTCTAAAAACTACACCCCTCAAGGTGCTCAAAACCATATTCAAGAAGTTTATTAACCCTTCTGGTGCTTCACAGGAATTTTTTGAATGTTTAAATAAAAATGAACATTTAACTTTTTTTCACAAAAAATTTAATTCAGCTACAATTTGTTTTATTTTACCAAGGGTAACAGGAGAAAATGGACCCCAAACATTGTTGTACAATTTGTCCTGAGTATGCCAATACCCCACATGTGGGGGTAAACCACTGTTTGGGCGCATGGCAGAGCTCGGAAGCGAAGGAGTGCCATTTGACTTTCAATGCAAAATTGACTGGAATTGAGATGGGACGCCATGTTTCGTTTGGAGAGCCCCTGATGTGGCTAAACATTGAAACCCCCCACAAGTGACACCATTTTGGAAAGTAGACCCCCTAAGGAACTTATCTAGAGGTGTGGTGAGCACTTTGACCCAACAAGTTCTTCACAGAAGTTTATAATGTAGAACCGTAAAAATAAAAAATCATATTTTTTCACAAAAATTATCTTTTCGCCCCCAATTTTTTATTTTCCCAAGGGTAAGAGAAGAAATTGGACCCCAAACGTTGTTGTACAATTTGTCCTGAGTACGCTGATAGCCCAAATGTGGGGGTAAACCACTGTTTGGGCGGATGGGAGAGCTCGGAAGGGAAGGAGCGCCGTTTGACTTTTCAATGCAAAATTGACAGGAATTGAGATGGGACGCCATGTTGCGTTTGAAGAGCCACTGATGTGCCTAAACATTGAAACCCCCCACAAATGACACCATTTTGGAAAGTAGACCCCCTAAGGAACTTATCTAGAGGTGTGGTGAGCACTTTGACCCACCAAGTGCTTCACAGAAGTTTATAATGCAGAGCCGTAAAAATAAAACAAAATTTTTTTCCCACAAAAATTATTTTTTTAGCCCCCAGTTTTGTATTTTCCTGAGGGTAACAGGAGAAATTGGACCCCAAAATTTGTTGCCCAATTTGTCCTGAGTGCGATGATACACCATATGTGGAGGGAACCACTGTTTGGGCACATGGGAGGGCTCAGAAGGGAAGGAGTGCCATTTGAATGCAGACTTAGATGGAATGGTCTGCAGGTGTCACATTGCGTTTGCAGAGCCCCTAATGTACCTAAACAGTAGAAACCCCCCACAAGTGACACCATTTTGGAAAGTAGACCCCCTTAGGAACTTATCTAGATGTGTGCTGAGCGCTTTGACCCACCAAGGGCTTCACAGAAGTTTATAATGGAGAGCCGTAAAAATAAAACAAAAATTTTTTCCCACAAAAATTATTTTTTAGCCCCCAGTTTTGTATTTTCCCGAGGGTAACAGGAGAAATTCGACCCCACAATTTGTTGTCCAATTTGTCCTGAGTGCGCTGATACCCCATATGTGGGGGGGAACCACTGTTTGGGCGCATGGGAGGGCTCGGAAGGGAAGGAGCGCCATTTGGAATGCAGACTTAGATGGAATGGTCTGCAGACGTCACATTGCGTTTGCAGAACCCCTAATGTACCTAAACAGTAGAAACCCCCCACAAGTGACCCCATATTGGAAACTAGACCCCCCAGGGAACTAATCTAGATGTGTTGTGAGAACTTTGAACCCCCAAGTGTTTCACTACAGTTTATAACGCAGAGCCGTGAAAATAAAAAATCTTTTTTTTTCCCACAAAAAATATGTTTTAGCCCCGAGTTTTGTATTTTCCCAAGGGTAACAGGAGAAATTGGACCCCAAAAGTTGTTGTCCTATTTGTCCTGAGTACGCTGATACCCCATATGTTGGGGTAAACCCCTGTTTGGGCACACGGGAGAGCTCGGAAGGGAAGAAGCACTGTTTTACTTTTTCAAAGCAGAATTGGCTGGAATTGAGATCGGACGCCATGTCGCGTTTGGAGAGCCCCTGATGTGCCTAAACAGTGGAAACCCCCCAATTATAACTGAAACCCTAATCCAAACACATCCCTAACCCTAATCCCAACAGTAACCCTAACCACACCTCTAACCCTGACACACCCCTAACCCTAATCCCAACCCTATTCCCAACCGTAAATGTAATCTAAACCCTAACTGTAACTTTAGCCCCAACCCAAACTGTAGCCCTAGCCCTAGCCCTAACCCTAACCCTAGCCCTAACCCTAGCCCTAGCCCTAAACCTAACCCTAGCCCTAACCCTAACCTTAACCCTAGCCCTAACTCTAACCCTAGCCCTAATGGGAAAATGGAAATAAATACATTTTTTAAATTTTTCCCTAACTAAGGGGGTGATGAAGGGGGGTTTGATTTACTTTTATAGCGGGTTTTTTAGCGGATTTTTATGATTGGCAGCCGTCACACACTGAAAGACACTTTTTATTGCAAAAAATATTTTTTGCGTTACCACATTTTGAGAGCTATAATTTTTCTATATTTTGGTCCACAGAGTCATGTGAGGTCTTGTTTTTTGCGGGACGAGTTGATGTTTTTATTGGTAACATTTTCGGGCACGTGACATTTTTTGATCGCTTTTTATTCCGATTTTTGTGAGGCAGCATGACCAAAAACCAGCTATTCATGAATTTCTTTTGGGGGAGGCGTTTATACCGTTCCGCGTTTGGTAAAATTGATGAAGCAGTTTTATTCTTCGGGTCAGTACGATTACAGCGATACCTCATTTATATCATTTTTTTATGTTTTGGCGCTTTTATACGATAAAAACTATTTTATAGAAAAAATAATTATTTTTGCATCACTTTATTCTCAGGACTATAACTTTTTTATTTTTTTGCTGATGATGCTGTATGGCGGCTCGTTTTTTGCGGGACAAGATGACGCTTTCAGCGGTACCATGGTTAGTTATATCTGTCTTTTTGATCGCGTGTTATTCCACTTTTTGTTCGGCGGTATGATAATAAAGCGTTGTTTTTTGCCTCGTTTTTTTTTTTTTTTCTTACGGTGTTTACTGAAGGGGTTAACTAGTGGGCCAGTTTTATAGGTCGGGCCGTTACGGACGCGGCGATACTAAATATGTGTACTTTTATTGTTTTTTTTTTATTATTTAGATAAAGAAATGTATTTATGGGAATAATATTTATTTTTTTTTTCATTATTTTGGAATATTTTTTTTTATTTTTTTTACACATTTGAAATTTTTTTTTTTACTTTTTTACTTTGTCCCAGGGGGGGACATCACAGATCAGTGATCTGACAGTTTGCACAGCACTCTGTCAGATCACTGATCTGATAGGAGTGCAGGCTGCTTCACAGTGCCTGCTCTGAGCAGGCTCTGTGAAGCCACCTCCCTCCCTGCAGGACCCGGATCCGCGGCCATCTTGGATCCGGGGCTGGAGGGAGCAGGGAGGGAGGTGAGACCCTCGCAGCAACGCGATCACATCGCGTTGCTGCGGGGGGCTCAGGGAAGCCCGCAGGGAGCCCCCTCCCTGCGCGGTGCTTCCCTGTACCGCCGGCACATCGCGATCATCTTTGATCGCGGTGTGCCGGGGGTTGATGTGCCGGGGGCGGTCCGTGACCGCTCCTGGCACATAGTGCCGGATGTCAGCTGCGATAAACAGCTGACACCCGGCCGCGATCGGCGGCGCTCCCCCCGTGAGCGCTGCCGATCGCATATGACGTACTATTGCGTCCTTGGGAAGTAAAGCCCACCCCACATGGACGCAATAGTACGTCTAATGGCAGAAAGGGGTTAAGTAAAATGTACTGTGTTTGTGGAAAACCTCTTTAATTGCATTTAGTCAAATTGATTTTACCTATACTGTTTTTGCTGAAAAATACCATAAAAGCAAAACCTATCTTAAAAACAAATGCGTGAAAGCAGCCTAAGGCTATGTGCACACGTTGCGGATTTGCCTGTGGAATTTTCTGTGCGGATTCTGCATCTCTTGGCAGAAAACGGAGGTCAAAATTTGTGCTTTTTTATGCGGATTTCTAAACGCTGCAGATCCGCACAAAGTAGTGACATGCTCCTTTTAATCTGCTGCGTTTTCCGTGCGGAATTTTCTGCACCATTAGCACAGTTTTTTTTTTTGCAATTGATTTACATAGTACTGTAAATCACTTGCGTTTCTGCGCGAATCCGCAGGAAATCTGCAACATGTGCACATAGCCGAATAGGAATTTGACACAAATAAAAAAAATATATACAGTATATAAATTATTAAATGTAAGCTGCTTCTATGATTTAATTTTTTTTAATTATGGAAAATGCTCTGAACGTACAGTCAAGAGACCATGGGGCAAGTTGCACACTGTCGCCCCAGAATATACGTTCACTTATTGGATGTGCTCCTTCCATCCGCCCACAGATAGTAGATGCAGACGGCTGTATCCGTGCGCCGCCACTTGTCTTCTGGCTTCCTCTTACAGGTCCTGAGTAGGGTTGAGCGAAACGGGTCGAACATTTTCAAAAGTCGCCGACTTTTGGCTAAGTCGGGGTTTCATGAAACCCGATCCGACCCCTGTGCGGGGTCGGCCATGCGGTACGCGACTTTCGCGCCAAAGTCGCGTTTCAATGACGCGAAAAGCGCCATTTCTCAGCCAATGAAGGTAAACGCAGAGTGTGGGCAGCGTGATGACATAGGTCCTGGTCCCCACCATCTTAGAGAAGGGCATTGCAGTGATTGGCTTGCTGTCTGCGACGTCACAGGGGCTATAAAGAGGCGTTCCCGCCGACCGCCATCTTACTGCTGCTGATCTGAGCTTAGGGAGAGGTTGCTGCCGCTTTGTCAGAAGCAGGGATAGCGTTAGGCAGGGTCCATTAACCACAAAACCGCTTGTGCTGCAGCGATTTGCACTGTCCAACACCACCCTCGGTGTGCAGGGACAGTGGAAGTTTTTTTTTTTTTTTTTTTCCCCTCAGCGCTGTAGCTCATTGGGCTGCCCTAGAAGGCTCCCTGATAGCTGCATTGCTGTGTGTACGCCGCTGTGCAAACCAACTGCTTTTTTCAAAGCACAAATCCTCTTGTTCCTTCCTTTCTGCACAGCTATCTTTTTTGTTTGTCCACACTTTTTATTTCATTTGTGCATCAGTCCACTCCTTATTGCTGCCTGCCATACCTGGCTGAGATTACTGCAGGCAGGGAGATAGTAGCTGCCTGCCATACCTGGCTGAGATTACTGCAGGCAGGGAGATAGTAATTGTAGGACATTCCCTGTTTTTTTTTTTTTTTTTTTTTTGGTGGGAGATTAAGATTGGCAATTTGGCATTTCTGCTAGAGTGCCATCCCTGTGTGTGCCATCTCTCTCACATAGTGGGCCATAGAAAGCCTTTTCATTTTTCTGTATTTTTTTTTGTGGGGTGTATAAATTCTCCCTGATAAAAATACAGTGGGAGATTAATATTGGCCTTTGGGCTTGTGTGCCAGTCCTGAGTGTGCCATCTCTCTCACAAATAGTGGGCCATAGAAAGCCTATTTTATTTTTTTTGGGGTTTTATAAATTCTCCCTGAAAAAAAGGGAGATTAATATTGGCCTCTGGGCTTGTGTGCCAGTCCTGAGCGTGCCATCTGTGCCAGCCCTAGGCGTGCCATCTCTCTCACAAATAGTGGGCCATAGAAAGCCTATTTATTTTTTTTTTTGGTTTTATAAATTCTCCCTGAAAAAAAGGGAGATTAATATTGGCCTCTGGGCTTGTGTGCCAGTCCTGAGCGTGCCATCTGTGCCAGCCCTGAGCGTGCCATCTCTCTCACAAATAGTGGGCCATAGAAAGCCTATTTAATTTTTTTTTTTGTTTTATAAATTTTCCCTGAAAAAAGGGAGATTAATATTGGCCTCTGGGCTTGTGTGCCAGTTGTGAGCGTGCCATCTGTGCCAGTCCTGAGCGTGCCATCTCTCTCACAAATAGTGGGCCATAGAAAGCCTATTTAAATATTTTTTTGGTTTTATAAATTCTCCCAGAAAAAAAGGGAGATTAATATTGGCCTCTGGGCTTGTGTGCCAGTCCTGAGCGTGCCATCTGTGCCAGCCCTGAGCGTGCCATCTCTCTCACAAATAGTGGGCCATAGAAAGCCTATTTAATTTTTTTTTTTGTTTTATCAATTTTCCCTGAAAAAAGGGAGATTAATATTGGCCTCTGGGCTTGTGTGCCAGTTGTGAGCGTGCCATCTGTGCCAGTCCTGAGCGTGCCATCTCTCTCACAAATAGTGGGCCATAGAAAGCCTATTTAAATATTTTTTTGGTTTTATAAATTCTCCCAGAAAAAAAGGGAGATTAATATTGGCCTCTGGGCTTCTGTGCCAGTCCTGAGCGTGCCATCTGTGCCAGTCCTGAGCGTCCCATCTCTCTCACAAATAGTGGGCCATAGAAAGCCTATTTTATTTTTTTTTTGGGTTTTAGAAATTCTCCCTGAAAAAAGGGAGATTAATATTGGCCTCTGGGCTTGTGTGCCAGTTGTGAGCGTGCCATCTGTGCCAGTCCTGAGCGTGCCATCTCTCTCACAAATAGTGGGCCATAGAAAGCCTATTTAAATATTTTTTTGGTTTTATAAATTCTCCCAGAAAAAAAGGGAGATTAATATTGGCCTCTGGGCTTCTGTGCCAGTCCTGAGCGTGCCATCTGTGCCAGTCCTGAGCGTCCCATCTCTCTCACAAATAGTGGGCCATAGAAAGCCTATTTTATTTTTTTTTGGGGTTTTAGAAATTCTCCCTGGAAAAAAAAAGGGAGATTAATATTGCCCTTTGGGCTTGTGTGCCAGTACTAAGCGTTCCATCTCTCTCTCTCTCTCTCAGTCAGTGGGCCATAGAACGCCTATTTTTGGTTTTATTTGTTTTCTAAATTCTCCCTGAAAAAATCATTTTATTTTATTTGGTTTCTAAATTCTTCCTGATAAAATCATATTTTTTTTATTATTTTTATTTCTAAAGTCTCCCTGAAAAAAAAAAAAAAAAAAACAACCAAAAAAACAGTGGGAGATTAATATTGGCCTTTCTGCTTGTGTGCCAGTCTTGACTCCTGGGTGTGCCATCTCTCTCTCTCTCTCTCTCTCTCTCTCTCTCCAATTGTGGTCCATAGAAAGCCTATATTTTTTTTCCTTGATTTGGGTTCTAAAATCTACCAGAGAAAATAACTACATCAATCATTGGTAGAAAAATATTGGCCTCTGGGTTTGTGTGCCACTCCTGACTCCTGTGTGCGTCATCTCTCAGTCAGTGGGCCATAGAACGCCTATTTTTGGTTTTATTTGTTTTCTAAATTCTCCCTGAAAAAATCATTTTATTTTATTTGGTTTCTAAATTCTTCCTGATAAAATCATATTTTTTTTATTATTTTTTTTTCTAAAGTCTCCCTGAAAAAAAAAAAAAAAAACAGTGGGAGATTAATATTGGCCTTTCTGCTTGTGTGCCAGTCTTGACTCCTGGGTGCGTCATCTCTCAGTCAGTGGGCCATAGAACGCCTATTTTTGTTTTTATTTGTTTTATAAATTCTCCCTGAAAAAATCATTTTATTTTATTTGGTTTCTAAATTCTTCCTGATAAAATCATATTTTTTTTATTATTTTTTTTTCTAAAGTCTCCCTGAAAAAAAAAAAAAAAAAAAAAAAAACAGTGGGAGATTAATATTGGCCTTTCTGCTTGTGTGCCAGTCTTGACTCCTGGGTGTGCCATCTCTCTCTCTCTCTCTCTCCAATTGTGGTCCATAGAAAGCCTACATTTTTTTTCCTTGATTTGGGTTCCAAAATCTACCAGAGAAAATAACTCCATCAATCATTGGTAGAAAAATATTGGCCTCTGGGCTTGTGTGCCACTCCTGATTCCTGTGTGCGTCATCTCTCACTCAGTGGCCCATAGAAAGCATATAGTTTGTTACATTTGTTTTCTAAATTCTCCCTGCAAAAATCTATTTTTTTTTTGGGGGGGGGTTTCTAAAGTGTTCCTGAAAAAAATAAAAATAAAAAAAAAATAATAGTGTGACATTAATATTAACATTTGTGCTTCAGTGACAGTCCTGCGTGTGGGGCATCTCTCTAATTTGCAGCCACCAAAAAAAGAGTGTGTAACATTGGGCCTGATTTTCGCTGTGGTCTCACCAACCTGTAAAGGGGTAGCTAAATCATACTGAAGTTATAGCTCACCGTGTAAGTTGTGTGACTGCAACAAATAACGTTAGTTTGGTTACGTTTTTAAAACAATGAGGAAGTCTAGTGGAAGAGGTCGTGGCCGGGGGCGTTCATTGTCAGCTGGTAATGAGGGTAGTGGTAGTGGTGGAGCATCAGGTGGTCGTGGGGGAAAAAATATTGCACCTAAGTCTGGAGCTGTGGAGCCAGGTTCGTCGTCCGGCTACACAAGGCCTCGAACGCTCCCTTTTCTGGGATTAGGAAAACCGCTTTTAAAGCCGGAGCAGCAAGAGCAAGTTTTGGCTTATCTTGCTGACTCAGCCTCTAGCTCTTTTGCCTCATCTCGTGAAACTGGTAAAAGTAAAAGCAGCGCGTCGTTAGTGGATGTTCACGGTCAGGGACAAGTCACTTCCTTGTCCTCTTCAGCAAAAACAACAACAGAGAAGAATGCAGCAGGCGACACAACGGGTTACTCCATGGAGCTCTTTACACATACCGTCCCTGGCTTAGAAAGTGAAGCAGTTAACAGTCCATGCCCATTACAAATTGAATCTGACATGGAGTGCACTGACGCACAGCCACAGCCAGACTACTATGCTGGTCCTTTGACTCAGACCACAACATTGCCCTCGCAGGGTGCTGATCAAGAATCAGACCCTGATGAGACTATGTTGCCCCATCACGAACGCTATACCACCGAACGACACGGTGACACAGACGAAGTTGCGCAGGAGGTACAAGAAGAGTTATTAGATGACCCAGTTCTTGACCCCGATTGGCAGCCATTGGGGGAACAGGGTGCAGGCGGCAGCAGTTCTGAAGCAGAGGAGGAGGAGGGGCCGCAGCAGGCATCAACATCGCCACAGGTTCCATCTGCCGGGCCCGTATCTTGCCCAAAACGCGTGGCAAAGCCAAAACCTGGTGGAGGACAGCGTGGCCATCCGGTTAAAGCTCAGTCTGCAATGCCTGAAAAGGTATCCGATGCTAGAAAGAGTGCAGTCTGGCATTTTTTTAAACAACATCCAATTGATCAGCGCAAAGTCATCTGTCAAAAATGTTCTACTTCCTTAAGCAGAGGTCAGAATCTGAAAAGTCTCAATACTAGTTGCATGCATAGACATTTAACCACCATGCATTTGAAAGCTTGGACTAACTACCAAACGTCCCTTAAGGTTGTTGCACCCTCGGCCAATGAAGCTAGTCATCAACGCAACATCCCTTCCGGCAGTGTAGGACCACCATTTAGCGCACCACCTGCTGTATCTGTGCAGGTATCTTTGCCAGGCCAAAGCAGTCAGGGTCAGGGAATCACCAGTTTCGTAGTAGGAAACACTGCATCTAGGGCACCGGCGGCAACAATACCATCTCCCACCGTCTCTCAGTCTGCCATGTCCACCGGCACCCCCGCTAGTTCCACGATCTCCAGCTCTCCAGTCCAGCTCACCCTACATGAGACTATGGTTAGAAAAAGGAAATACTTAGCCTCGCATCCGCGTACACAGGGTTTGAACGCCCACATAGCTAGACTAATCTCGTTAGAGATGATGCCCTACCGGTTAGTTGAAAGCGAAGCTTTCAAAGACCTGATGGACTACGCTGTACCACGCTACGAGCTACCCAGTCGACACTTTTTTTCCAGAAAAGCCATCCCAGCCCTCCACCAGCATGTTAAAGAGCGCATCGTCCATGCACTCAGGCAATCTGTGAGCACAAAGGTGCACCTGACAACAGATGCATGGACCAGTAGGCATGGCCAGGGACGTTACGTGTCCATCACGGCACACTGGGTAAATGTGGTGGATTCAGGGTCCACAGGGGACAGCAAGTTTGGGACAGTTCTGCCTAGCCCACGGTCTAGTAAACAGTTGTCTGTAGCCGTTCGCACCCCCTCCTCCTCCTCCTCCTCGTCCTCCTGCAGAAGCAAGAGCTCGTCCACAGACCGCAGTCGCACAAACACTCCATCCGCACCTGCCACTGTTGCACACCAGGTCTCCCATTATGGGGCAGCTACTGGCATACGTCAGCAGGCTGTATTGGCTATGAAGTGTTTGGGCGACAATAGACACACCGCGGAAGTTCTGTCCGAGTTCTTGCAGCAAGAAACGCAGTCGTGGCTGGGCACTGTAGATCTTGAGGCAGGCAAGGTAGTGAGTGATAACGGAAGGAATTTCATGGCTGCCATCTCCCTTTCCCAACTGAAACACATTCCTTGCCTGGCTCACACCTTAAACCTGGTGGTGCAGTGCTTCCTGAAAAGTTATCCGGGGTTATCCGACCTGCTCCTCAAAGTGCGTGGACTTTGCGCACATATCCGCCGTTCGCCTGTACACTCCAGCCGTATGCAGACCTATCAGCGTTCTTTGAACCTTCCCCAGCATCGCCTAATCATAGACGTTGCAACAAGGTGGAACTCAACACTGCACATGCTTCAGAGACTGTGCGAACAGAGGCGGGCTGTTATGTTTTTGTGGGAGGATACACATACACGGGCAGGCAGTAGGATGGCAGACATGGAGTTGTCAGGTGTGCAGTGGTCGAAGATTCAAGACATGTGTCAAGTCCTTCAGTGTTTTGAGGAATGCACACGGCTGGTTAGTGCAGACAACGCCATAATAAGCATGAGCATCCCCCTAATGCGTCTGCTGATGCAAAGTTTGACGCACATAAAGGATCAGGCGTCTGCACCAGAGGAAGAGGAAAGCCTTGATGACAGTCAGCGATTGTCTGGTCAGGGCAGTGTACATGACGAGGTACCGGGCGAAGAGGAGGTGGAGGATGAGGAGGATGATGGGGATGAGTATATTTTTAATGAGGAAGCTTTCCCGGGGGCACGGGAAATTGGTGGCGTGGCAAGGCCGGGTTCTGGTTTTTTGAGGGACACAAGTGACGTAGATTTGCCTGCAACTGCCCCTCAACCAAGCACAACCGCAGATTTGACAACGGGAACTTTGGCCCACATGGCGGATTATGCCTTGCGTATCCTCAAAAGGGACACACGCATTACAAAAATGATGAACGATGACGATTACTGGTTGGCCTGCCTCCTTGATCCTCGCTATAAAGGCAAATTGCAAAATATTATGCCACATGAGAACTTGGAACTAATATTAGCAACAAAACAATCAACTCTTGTTGACCGTTTGCTTCTGGCATTCCCTGCACACAGCGCCCGTGATCGTTCTCACACGAGCTCCAGGGGCCAGCAGACCAGAGGTGTTAGAGGGGCAGAAATCAGAAGTGGCGTTGGACAGAGGGGTTTTCTGACCAGGTTGTGGAGTGATTTTTCTATGACCGCAGACAGGACAGGTACTGCAGCATCAATTCAAAGTGACAGGAGACAACATTTGTCCAGTATGGTTACAAACTATTTTTCATCCCTTATCGACGTTCTCCCTCAACCGTCATTCCCATTTGATTACTGGGCATCCAAATTAGACACCTGGCCAGAATTGGCAGAATATGCATTGCAGGAGCTTGCTTGCCCGGCAGCTAGTGTCCTATCAGAAAGAGTATTCAGTGCTGCAGGTTCAATACTAACAGAAAAAAGGACTCGTCTGGCTACCCAAAATGTAGATGATCTAACCTTCATTAAAATGAACCACAACTGGATTTCAAAATCTTTTGCCCCACCCTGCCCGGCTGACACCTAGCTTTCCTATGAAAAGGTCTTGCCTGTGGACTATTCTGAATGACTTTTCCAATCTCGTAATTTTCTTCACCTGATTGTCCAGCATACGACATGTTTCCACCTCACGAAATGGCCAAACTCCCCACACGGGGCCGTGCTATCGCCACTTTGCGCTTGGACCCTTGAGAGTGCTGTTTGTCTGAAGAGGTGGGTGTGGCCGCTTTTGGTCGACGGCACTGCCACTGGGTCCCTCATAGTACAATAAAGTGTCTCTGGCGGTGGTGGTGCGCACCCAACGTCAGACACACCGTTGTAATATGAGGGGCCCTGTGCCTGTACCGCCGGCCACAAGACAGTTCCCCCCCCCAGCTCAAACAGTGCTCTACCACTAGCAAAATTATCTCTCACAGCTTCACCAATGTGTAGTCTAGCCGCTGACATCCTTCAATGCCTGGCACTGACAATACCATTGTTTTGACATTTTTGTTATGTTAGGCCTTCGAAGCCTGTCTGCGGTCCCTTCTTTCTACAACTACTACACTGACCAGGCCACTGCTGGCCGTGTTACCCTGGAACCAATTTAAAAGTGCCTACAGTCAGCCCAATTTTGTTATGTTAGGCCTTCGAAGACTGTCTGCCGTCACTCCTTCCACTAGACTTCCACTGACCATACACTGCTGCCCATGTACCCCTGGAACCAATTTAAAGTGCCTACAGCCAGCCCAATTTTGTTATGTTAGGCCTTCGAAGCCTGTCTGCGGTCACTCCTTCCACTAGACTTCCACTGACCAGACCACTGCTGCCCGTGTACCCCTGGAACCAATTTAAAAGTGCCTACAGCCAGCCCAAGTTTGTTATGTTAGGCCTTGGAAGCCTGTCTGCGGTCACTCCTTCCACTAGACTTCCACTGACCAGACCACTGCTGCCCGTGTACCCCTGGAACCAATTTAAAAGTGCCTACAGCCAGCCCAAGTTTGTTATGTTAGGCCTTGGAAGCCTGTCTGCGGTCACTCCTTCCACTAGACTTCCACTGACCAGACCACTGCTGCCCGTGTACCCCTGGAACCAATTTAAAAGTGCCTACAGCCAGCCCAAGTTTGTTATGTTAGGCCTTCTAAGCCTGTCTGCGGTCCATTCTTTCAACTACTACTACACTGACCAGGTCACTGCTGCCCGTGTACCCCTGGAACCAATTTAAAATTGCCTACAGCCAGCCCAATTTTTTTATTTTAGGCCTTCGATGCCTGTCTGCGGTCCATTCTTTCAACTACTACTACACTGACCAGGTCACTGCTGTCCGTGTACCCCTGGAACCAATTTAAAATTGCCTACAGCCATGTGTTATTATTTTAGGCCTTCGATGCCTGTCTGCGGTCACTCCTTCCACTAGGCCTCCACTGACCACACCACTGCTGTCCGTGTACCCCTGGAACCAATTTAAAATTGCCTACAGCCATGTGTTATTATTTTAGGCATTCGATGCCTGTCTGCGGTCCATTTTTTCAACTACTACTACACTGACCAGGTCACTGCTGCCCGTGTACCCCTGGAACCAATTTAAAATTGCCTACAGCCATGTGTTATTATTTTAGGCCTTCGATGCCTGTCTGCGGTCACTCCTTCCACTAGGCCTCCACTGACCACACCACTGCTGTCCGTGTACCCCTGGAACCAATTTAAAATTGCCTACAGCCAGCCCAATTTTTTTATTTTAGGCCTTCGATGCCTGTCTGCGGTCCATTCTTTCAACTACTACTACACTGACCAGGTCACTGCTGTCCGTGTACCCCTGGAACCAATTTAAAATTGCCTACAGCCATGTGTTATTATTTTAGGCATTCGATGCCTGTCTGCGGTCCATTTTTTCAACTACTACTACACTGACCAGGTCACTGCTGCCCGTGTACCCCTGGAACCAATTTAAAATTGCCTACAGCCATGTGTTATTATTTTAGGCCTTCGATGCCTGTCTGCGGTCACTCCTTCCACTAGGCCTCCACTGACCACACCACTGCTGTCCGTGTACCCCTGGAACCAATTTAAAATTGCCTACAGCCAGCCCAATTTTTTTATTTTAGGCCTTCGATGCCTGTCTGCGGTCCATTCTTTCAACTACTACTACACTGACCAGGTCACTGCTGCCCGTGTACCCCTGGAACCAATTTAAAATTGCCTACAGCCATGTGTTATTATTTTAGGCATTCGATGCCTGTCTGCGGTCCATTTTTTCAACTACTACTACACTGACCAGGTCACTGCTGCCCGTGTACCCCGGGAACCAATTTAAAATTGCCTACAGCCATGTGTTATTATTTTAGGCCTTCGATGCCTGTCTGCGGTCACTCCTTCCACTAGGCCTCCACTGACCACACCACTGCTGTCCGTGTACCCCTGGAACCAATTTAAAATTGCCTACAGCCAGCCCAATTTTTTTATTTTAGGCCTTCGATGCCTGTCTGCGGTCCATTCTTTCAACTACTACTACACTGACCAGGTCACTGCTGCCCGTGTACCCCTGGAACCAATTTAAAATTGCCTACAGCCATGTGTTATTATTTTAGGCCTTCGATGCCTGTCTGCGGTCACTCCTTCCACTAGGCCTCCACTGACCACACCACTGCTGTCCGTGTACCCCTGGAACCAATTTAAAATTGCCTACAGCCATGTGTTATTATTTTAGGCATTCGATGCCTGTCTGCGGTCCATTTTTTCAACTACTACTACACTGACCAGGTCACTGCTGCCCGTGTACCCCTGGAACCAATTTAAAATTGCCTACAGCCATGTGTTATTATTTTAGGCCTTCGATGCCTGTCTGCGGTCACTCCTTCCACTAGGCCTCCACTGACCACACCACTGCTGTCCGTGTACCCCTGGAACCAATTTAAAATTGCCTACAGCCATGTGTTATTATTTTAGGCCTTCGATGCCTGTCTGCGGTCACTCCTTCCACTAGGCCTCCACTGACCACACCACTGCTGTCCGTGTACCCCTGGAACCAATTTAAAATTGCCTACAGCCATGTGTTATTATTTTAGGCATTCGATGCCTGTCTGCGGTCCATTTTTTCAACTACTACTACACTGACCAGGTCACTGCTGCCCGTGTACCCCTGGAACCAATTTAAAATTGCCTACAGCCATGTGTTATTATTTTAGGCTTTCGATGCCTGTCTGCGGTCACTCCTTCCACTAGGCCTCCACTGACCACACCACTGCTGTCCGTGTACCCCTGGAACCAATTTAAAATTGCCTACAGCCAGCCCAATTTTTTTATTTTAGGCCTTCGATGCCTGTCTGCGGTCCATTCTTTCAACTACTACTACACTGACCAGGTCACTGCTGTCCGTGTACCCCTGGAACCAATTTAAAATTGCCTACAGCCATGTGTTATTATTTTAGGCATTCGATGCCTGTCTGCGGTCCATTTTTTCAACTACTACTACACTGACCAGGTCACTGCTGCCCGTGTACCCCTGGAACCAATTTAAAATTGCCTACAGCCATGTGTTATTATTTTAGGCCTTCGATGCCTGTCTGCGGTCACTCCTTCCACTAGGCCTCCACTGACCACACCACTGCTGTCCGTGTACCCCTGGAACCAATTTAAAATTGCCTACAGCCAGCCCAATTTTTTTATTTTAGGCCTTCGATGCCTGTCTGCGGTCCATTCTTTCAACTACTACTACACTGACCAGGTCACTGCTGCCCGTGTACCCCTGGAACCAATTTAAAATTGCCTACAGCCATGTGTTATTATTTTAGGCATTCGATGCCTGTCTGCGGTCCATTTTTTCAACTACTACAACACTGACCAGGTCACTGCTGCCCGTGTACCCCGGGAACCAATTTAAAATTGCCTACAGCCATGTGTTATTATTTTAGGCCTTCGATGCCTGTCTGCGGTCACTCCTTCCACTAGGCCTCCACTGACCACACCACTGCTGTCCGTGTACCCCTGGAACCAATTTAAAATTGCCTACAGCCAGCCCAATTTTTTTATTTTAGGCCTTCGATGCCTGTCTGCGGTCCATTCTTTCAACTACTACTACACTGACCAGGTCACTGCTGCCCGTGTACCCCTGGAACCAATTTAAAATTGCCTACAGCCATGTGTTATTATTTTAGGCCTTCGATGCCTGTCTGCGGTCACTCCTTCCACTAGGCCTCCACTGACCACACCACTGCTGTCCGTGTACCCCTGGAACCAATTTAAAATTGCCTACAGCCATGTGTTATTATTTTAGGCATTCGATGCCTGTCTGCGGTCCATTCTTTCAACTACTACTACACTGACCAGGGCACTGCTGGCCGTGTACCCCTGGAACCAACATCAGAAAATATAAAAATAAGTATTTTGCTTATAAAAAAGAAAATACTGGTGAGATATCAAATGCAGACATTTTAACATTAAAAACAAACACACAACTAAAATCTGGTACAGTACTAAAAATGGCCACCAGCTACAATTACTTTCTCCTGCAAGTAGTTAACTGAAAGTTTTTTTAAATTGAAAACACACATATGGCATCCACCGAGTGTTGTCCTGTCGCGTCTTCTTTATATTATTGCCGAGAAGATGCAAAATAATGAAAATAATAAAATCATTAATTACCAAAATAATAGAGAAAGTCAACACCACATTGCAAATAAACATTCATTCCAAATAAAGAAGCAGGGCGCGTCCGAGGGTGAGTATATACCTAATAAGAATATAATCACCCTCGGACGCGCAATGCTTATTTCCAACAGCCTTCCTTCCTAAGAATCAGCCCTTCCGTCGTGTAGAGAGACGTTGTGTTACACTCCAAGGTGTTCCCCAGGTTGCCTTTCCTGAGCTTCGATCTTCCGGCTCTCGTTTAGTAGTTCTTGGAAACTACTCTGCATTAGGCCTTCAAATTGGGTATGGGGTGTAGAGAGATGGTGTGTTCCACTCCAAGGTGTTCCCCAGGTTGCCTTTCCTGAGCTTCGATCTTCCGGCTCTCGTTTAGTAGTTGTTGGAAACTACGCTGCATTAGGCCTTCAAATTGGGTATGGGGTGTAGCGAGAGGGTGTGTTACACTCCAAGGTGTTCCCCAGGTTGCCTTTCCTGAGCTTCGATCTTCCGGCTCTCGTTTAGTAGTTCTTGGAAACTACACTGCATTAGGCCTTCAAATTGGGTATGGGGTGTAGAGAGAGGGTGTGTTACACTCCAAGGTGTTCCCCAGGTTGCCTTTCCTGAGCTTCGATCTTCCGGCTCTCGTTTAGTAGTTCTTGGAAACTACACTGCATTAGGCCTTCAAATTGGGTATGGGGTGTAGAGAGAGGGTGTGTTACACTCCAAGGTGTTCCCCAGGTTGCCTTTCCTGAGCTTCGATATTCCGGCTCTCGTTTAGTAGTTGTCGGAAACTACGCTGCATTAGGCCTACAAATTGGGTATGGGGTGTAGAGAGAGGGTGTGTTACACTCCAAGGTGTTCCCCAGGTTGCCTTTCCTGAGCTTCGATCTTCATGCTCTCGTTTAGTAGTTGTCGGAAACTACGCTGCATTAGGCCTACAAATTGGGTATGGGGTGTAGAGAGAGGGTTTGTTACACTCCAAGGTGTTCCCCAGGTTGCCTTTCCTGAGCTTCGATCTTCCGGCTCTCGTTTAGTAGTTGTTGGAAACTACGCTGCATTAGGCCTTCAAATTGGGTATGGGGTGTAGCGAGAGGGTGTGTTACACTCCAAGGTGTTCCCCAGGTTGCCTTTCCTGAGCTTCGATCTTCCGGCTCTCGTTTAGTAGTTCTTGGAAACTACACTGCATTAGGCCTTCAAATTGGGTATGGGGTGTAGAGAGAGGGTGTGTTACACTCCAAGGTGTTCCCCAGGTTGCCTTTCCTGAGCTTCGATATTCCGGCTCTCGTTTAGTAGTTGTCGGAAACTACGCTGCATTAGGCCTACAAATTGGGTATGGGGTGTAGAGAGAGGGTGTGTTACACTCCAAGGTGTTCCCCAGGTTGCCTTTCCTGAGCTTCGATATTCCGGCTCTCGTTTAGTAGTTGTCGGAAACTACGCTGCATTAGGCCTACAAATTGGGTATGGGGTGTAGAGAGAGGGTTTGTTACACTCCAAGGTGTTCCCCAGGTTGCCTTTCCTGAGCTTCGATCTTCCGGCTCTCGTTTAGTAGTTGTTGGAAACTACGCTGCATTAGGCCTTCAAATTGGGTATGGGGTGTAGCGAGAGGGTGTGTTACACTCCAAGGTGTTCCCCAGGTTGCCTTTCCTGAGCTTCGATCTTCCGGCTCTCGTTTAGTAGTTCTTGGAAACTACACTGCATTAGACCTTCAAATTGGGTATGGGGTGTAGAGAGAGGGTGTGTTACACTCTAAGGTGTTCCCCAGGTTTCCTTGCCATTGCTTCGGTCTTCCGACTCTCGTTTAGTAGTTGTAGAAAAGTACACTGCATTAGGCCATACAAAATGGGTATGGGGTGGAGAGAGATGGTGTGTTACACTCCAAGGTGTTCCCCAGGTTGCCTTTCCTGAGCTTCTATCTTCAGGCTCTCATTAAATTGTGGTTAAATGGAACAACTGCATTTGGCGTACTAGTTGGTTTGGGGCCTACTATCGGTGTCTGCCACTCCTTGCTGTTCTCCTCCACTGAACAAAGCTGTGCCGCCTGTTTACTACGGTTGCCAATTTTGAACTGCATTTCGACTACTTACTGATTTGGCCCTACTCTCTGTGTCAGCCTCTCATTCCAGTTGTCCTCCACTGCAATGCCCCCTGGTTATTCCTGTGTTACCAATTTTGAACTGCATTTAGCCCACTTTCTTCTTTGGGCCTATATCTGTGTTTCCACTTCATCGTGCCCATTGCCCAGCCAGTGATAGATGAGTCTGCTGGTACATTGACCCATAACGCAACATTCCCCGTGCACGCTACACAACAACATTGTGACCCTGCTGAAAGTCAGGTTGCTCTTCCCGCATACCATACCACCTTACACGGGGACAAAGAGGAAGGTGCAGATGAAAGTGCAGGTTCCTTCATCAGGTGGGGGGAGGAATACTAGTTGGCGACGTCACTGGCACAGGGCCTCTCATAGTACGCAAAAGTGTTGCTGCCGGTGGGAGGCGCCCCCGCCGTGCAAACACACCGCTGTACTTTGAGGGGCCCTGTGCCAGTGCCAATGCCAACGAGTGGGCCCCCCCTGCTTGCTCAGGTTCACAGCACTTGCAAAGTTGAAATACTTACCTCTCCCTGCTCCACTGCCGTGACGTGGTCCAGATTTCCTGGGCCCACTAATTACTTGAACCAGCCCTACCCCCCACAACTTTAGCCAAATGACCCCCAATTTCAAATGCCTTCCAATTATTATAAGGTAAATTACGCTTGACAAGCTTCATTAAGAAGAATGGATGGTTTTGACATTAAAATGGCCACTCTAGGTGTTTTCCTGGCCCCCACTCACTGCCGACTATGCTGCCCCATTGACTTGCATTGGGTTTCGTGTTTCGGTCGATCCCGACTTTACGTCATAATCGGCCGATTTCACTCGACCCGACTTTGGACATAGTCGGGTTTCGCAAAACCCGGCTCGACTCTAAAAAGGTCAAGGTCGCTCAACTCTAGTCCTGAGCACCAGAGGTTGAATGGAGCCCCAGAAACATGGCCCCCAGCTGTCTCTCCAATTGTGAACTTGTTCTGCAATTGTGCATGTAAACGATACAACACAAAGTTTGGGATTGGTGTACAGAATCTGGAACCATTTTGCAAATTCTTTAAGATTAGTGAAAAGCGAAAGAAAATTTGGGCACTTTTTTTTTTTATTTATTTTTTTTTTTAAAGAGAAAAAACAAATATAAAAAAAAATATGAAAACACTAAAAAGAAAGTCAGGCACATATCCTGCAATAACCTCTTCCTTCCAGCAGAGAGGCTGTAGTGTAACCGGCTCAATGTGAGCTAGTAGGTTCAGCTCCTGGTGGAAGCATATCACAGCGAAGAACAGATGGAAATCTTCTAGCGTCCGTCTACAAGAAGCCTGGAAAGAAGATGGGAAACATGTTATGGCTCATGAGTCATGGATCTGCTTTACCTTTATGGCTGGAGATCACAAAGTTCCCTTCCCCGAATCGAGGCCTTGAAGATGAATGCGGACGTTCTAATAATTACGGTACTTCTTGCATTCTACATTTTATGCATAATTAAAGAAAACATTGGTGGGGACATTTTTCTTTTTGGCTTACATTTTCGGAGAGATTAGGCATTATAAGTGTGCTGTAAGGGTGCCATTCATGTTAGCGCTCAACTCCACAGCGCAATGACAGTCCGGCTGTATGTTTTACATGAGAAGAGCACAGTAAAGTCCACCATACACCTTCGATATCTGTCGGACGGAGGCCATCTTGCCTCCTATACACAGACACGCATGCTCGGCGAGTGCTACTATCTTCTCTATGACATCTGAGACCACTAATCTCCGGGAGAACAAAAGACTTGGCGGTTCGATACCAGACAAGCCTTATCCATCATCTGTCCGGGGACCCCATATTAACGAGACTGGCGGCCAAACCCATCAACGTTAATCTAAGATGTATGGGGGCTTAAGCTGTTGCCTGATCCTCCTGGTGCCAGCTTACCTCCATGGAGAATAAAATAATCCTCCATTTCAATGTAAACAACCCAATCCTTATCTCCTCCGATGTCATCTATCCTTCTACAAAAGGTCTCATCCATCCTTCTACAAAATCTGCTGGTTTGGCCAACTTTAATATGTATGCTATCCATAAGTCCTAGCATGCCTCTCGCCAACAGCTCAGAGGTGGCAATAGACACTATGTTCCCCAGCAAGATATTCCTTCTCTTAAAATATTGATGCACATCTAGAGGGTTGTAGGCTCCATAAGAGCTCTGTCATTCTTAGCACTAGATTAAAGGTACAGTATGTTTAAAAATACATAATAGGAATTTAAATCCTATAAGATTCCACTATTTGCATATTCCCATAAAAAGTCTGAATGGAGAAGTCACTCCAAAAAAAAAATGGATGTTTAAAAAAAATAAAGTTACAACCACAATAAGAGTGGAGAAGACTTTTTTTATATTTACAATCCAGAAACCTTTCACTCTTGCACATTGTGTTACAGTTGTCCTCCTAATGGCAGAATACTCACCATCTGAGCATCTCCGCTTTCCATGAGCAGCTGATCTGCTGCATTGTCCTCTCTTGATACCGGCCGTTGTCTCCTTCAGGTCCTGCATTGAGGAGTGCGCTCTGGAGAACAGGTCTTGGGTTTGTTTTACAGTTGCTAAATATCTTGCACATTTCTCAAAGCCATGAGACAACGCCAAAGCTTCAGCTGTGAGCCCTTCCTTATTACACAGACTGCAGAGAAGAACACAAGCCACCATCATTCCCCTCCTTCAGACAGTTCGCTCACTATACAATCCAGCCTAAGGCCTACCACCAACCGACCAAGTAATGTAAAGACTTACTCCAGTCTGGCGTCATGAGCAACAAGCACGCTGAGGCACTCCAAACTCCCACAACGGGCCGCCTTATGGATCAGAGTTTCTCCAAAGAAGTCCTAGGGGAAAACGACAATGGAGAATATGTAAAGTGTAAAACCAAAGGACATGTATACGATGCATTGACCAGCCAGGGAGATGGCAACTTAACTTTACGCTCTCGTTCTAATTCCACTGCGGTGGAACGAGACTTTGGGCACGGTGTGGAAGATGGAAATGAAAATGTGCAGGACATGTGTAAAACATTTTCAGTGGTATGAGGGGGCACCTCTGAGGATATAAAGGGGTTACAGGAACCCTATTCACATGATCTTAAAGGTGATGGGTACGGTTTGTAAGCAAAAAAGCTGATGACCAGTTCCCTTTAAACTACTGCAAATGTTTAAAACAGTATTTACCTGCAGATTACCCCTTTATGGCTGGAGACAGAATATTGCTTATGTGCACTCCCTGCTTGAACAGGGAACATACAGAACCCCCTATGGATGTATCCCCCCATACAGAGAAGGCCAGCCCATCCATTCTGCAGTGAATGTGGACACAGCAGGTCTCCGCACCCGATCTGGGCAGACGGCGCATTAGGAAGCTGCCAAATGGAGCTGGAATTCGTTGCAGATCCCCAGCCCTGCTAAAATCCCAGCCCTGCTAAAATCCCAGCCTTCTTATTGTGGTTCTGTGCACAGAAATCTTTTGATGGCAGCAGCGGAGCTGCAGATGATAGGACTCGGTTCTCGCTAGATCACCAATCCCTGATGCCTTAGAGCAGGATAGATCCACTGATACTATGGAGAAGCAGGTTATATCACAAATGTGAAGCTCTCCAGGCTATGAGCCCACTGGGTACAACAGAGCCGTACTGCTACCAACGTGTGGCCATAAATGGCTCATGCACTGAGTCTCTGATGCCACCTTCAGCCATGACAGAAATGAGATCGTCCCTGTATGAGCAAAGTCAGGACCCTGGAAAGATCTGTGTGAAATCTGACATGGGCTCATCCTGACGGACTCTAATGGGGTCTGCTGAAGATCCAGTCTAAGGCATGTCTATGTGCAGACGTTGCATTTTTGACTTTTTTCCCCACGAGGTCCCTGCACACGTTGCTTAGATTTTCCTTACGTTCTGCGGGTTCAGATCTGCGGCCTGGCGACTCGGGCCGCGTTTCTGCAGATTTCACCCATTATCATGTGGGGAAAAAAAAATGTGTAACAAAAACACATGAAAGAAAAGTGAATGTTTTACGCATTTTCTGCTGCAAATCGCGAAGGTATGCACAGCCCTGAATGCAGCGAGATGTCCGACCTACAAGAGCCGATCACAGAAAACTACACGGCAGAGATCCCGCACCACAGCTCCAGCCGCGCTCCATGTACAAGCAGCCGACACATCACCGCTGCAGCCAATCAGTGTGCTGAGCGGGTACAGGGCATACGACTGGTATCGCCGCTCAGTGATGGGCATGTGACCACTCAGACCACAAATTGGCTGCAGCTAACAACGCCTTAGTGGTCCCGTGTCACTGTACTGGTAGAACGGCTCCCATGGCGGAGTGGCAATACCAGTCACACACTGGGAACACTGATTGTCTGCAGCGGTGATGCCAGTGGTACACCATGTGATTGCAGCAGCAATGCCAGCCATATACCTCATGCCCATCGAGAACACTGTCTGCAGCGGTGATGCCAGTAGCACCCCATGTGATTGTTTGCAGCGGTGATGCCAGTAGCACCCCATGTGATTGCCTGCAGCGGTGATGCCAGTAGCACCCCATGTGATTGCCTGCAGCGGTGATGCCAGTAGCACCCCATGTGATTGCCTGCAGCGGTGATGCCAGTAGCACCCCATGTGATTGCCTGCAGCGGTGATGCCAGTAGCACCCCATGTGATTGCCTGCAGCGGTGATGCCAGTAGAACCCCATGTGATTGCCTGCAGCGGTGATGCCAGTAGCACCCCATGTGATTGCCTGCAGCGGTGATGCCAGTAGCACCCCATGTGATTGCAGCGGTGATGCCAGTAGCACCCCATGTGATTGCAGCGGTGATGCCAGTAGCACCCCATGTGATTGTCTGCAGCGGTGATGCCAGTAGCACCCCATGTGATTGTCTGCAGCGGTGATGCCAGTAACACCCCATGTGATTGTCTGCAGCGGTGATGCCAGTAACACCCCATGTGATTGTCTGCAGCGGTGATGCCAGTAACACCCCATGTGATTGTCTGCAGCGGTGATGCCAGTAACACCCCATGTGATTGTCTGCAGCGGTGATGCCAGTAACACCCCATGTGATTGCAGTGGTGATGCCAGTAGCACCCCATGTGATTGTCTGCAGCGGTGATGCCAGTAGCACCCCATGTGATTGTCTGCAGCGGTGATGCCAGTAGCACCCCATGTGATTGTCTGCAGCGGTGATGCCAGGAGCACCCCATGTGATTGTCTGCAGCGGTGATGCCAGGAGCACCCCATGTGATTGTCTGCAGCGGTGATGCCAGGAGCACCCCATGTGATTGTCTGCAGCGGTGATGCCAGGAGCACCCCATGTGATTGTCTGCAGCGGTGATGCCAGGAGCACCCCATGTGATTGTCTGCAGCGGTGATGCCAGGAGCACCCCATGTGATTGTCTGCAGCGGTGCCAGCCTAGGACACTAAGCCCCGGGGCAGGGAAGAGCAGCCTTCTCCCACCCGCTGCTCCCGAGTGACCCCACAGACCCCCCACATCACTGACCTGCTGGTTGATGTCCGCTCCTGTCCGCAGCTGCCACAGCAGCATAGTCGCCTGCCCCCCGTGTGCCGCCAGGTGTGCGGGGCTCTGCCCCAGGGCATCTCCGGGAGAGTTCACCGCGCCGCCGCACTCCATCAGCCGGCTCAGGCCGGGAAGCTGCGGGATAAGAGTACAGTGAGTGCGAGCTCTCCCAGCAGTGACATCAGCCCCCGCCGGCGGCGCTCACCTCCTCATCCTCCCGCTGATACAGCATCCTCCGGCCGGTGACACCACGCACGGTCCGCACTGTGGGAGCGCTGCCCGCGATCTGCGCTCTGTCTCCGCAGGCCACTGCTCTAATGCCGCTGCTCCCAGAAGCCCCGCCCCTCCGCACGTACTCAAACAACAAGCACATGGAGCCTGAGAAACAACAGTCTACGCCCACCCTGAGCTGATTGGACAGTGCTAACTAAGTCCCAGCTAAGTTGATGGCTGATTGGTTGGTTGCCTTGTAACGCTCCGCCTCCCAGTGGCTGTGTTGTGGTCACGTACTCGGCCTGGCTGACACGCGGCGGCTGTGAGCAGTCACGTAGGCAGAGTGCTGACAGATGTGCCGCGGGGAGGGAGGGAGCGGCCGCCGGTGCAGGATGCGGGGGAGCGCACGTATCACAGGAGCCCTCTGTTCTGCAGCTCCTGACCCCAGGCCTAGCGCTGTAGCTCTGCCCTCTGTAACCATCACTTTAAGTTTACAAATTAATAGTACAGCAGAATATGATAAATACCGATGGAACCGATCTCACCGGGGAAATCTGCTGCCTGCTCCCCCGAGATCGCTCCATCACTGTCAGATCATGGAGAAGAGGCGCACTGGGTGTAGACAGATCCCCATCACTGAGGAGAGGAGGGGGGAGACCTCAGTACTCCATGGAGGGGCAACAGCCATCTATACCTATAGCTATCGTATCTTTCTATTATCTATCGTATCTTTCTATTATCTATCTATCTGTCTATAGATCATATTTATCTATCTAATCTATCTATCATATATCTATCTATATATCGATAGATATGATAGATACAATACGTTAGATAGATACGATAAATAGCTACAACAGATACATCTATAGATAGACAGATATGATAGATGGATAATACCAAGCCCGATGTTTAGTAATAAACATAATAAAATGGTAATAAATCTATCATATTTATCTAATCTATTTATCATATATCTATCTATAGACAGATACAATAGACAGATACGATAGATACGGCAGGCGCACACCTGTCTATATACAACCCCTGGAAAGAATTATGGAATCACCGGCCTTGGAGGATGTTCATTCAGTTGTTTAATTTTGTAGAAAAAAATCAGATCACAGACAGCACAAAACTAAAGACATTTCAAATGGCAACTTTCTGGCTTTAAGAAACACTAAAAGAAATCAAGAATAAAAAAATGTGGTAGTCAGTAATGGTTACCCGTATTTTCCAGCGTACAAGACGACCCCCAACTTTTCCAGTTAAAATATAAAATCTTCTCAAAAGTCGGGGGTTGTCTTATTACTATTATTATTATTTATTGTTATAGCGCCATTTATTCCATGGCGCTTTACATGTGAGGAGGCGTATACATAATAAAAACAAGTACAATAATCTTGAACAATACAAGTCACAACTGGTACAGGAGGAGAGAGGACCCTGCCCGCGAGGGCTCACAATCTACAAGGGATGGGTGAGGATACAGGGTGTCGTCTTATAGGGTGGGTGCGGAGCAATTTGCGGTCGACGTATATAGTGTGGAGGGGGAGTGGTCCCGATGACGAGGTGAGGGAGCGCCTCACCAGGAAGGTGTAAGTGAAGCAAACTGTCAGCGTCTGGGATGCCAGGGGTATGCAAAAAAGAGAGAGAGCGATACTGTGCCTAGAAAAACACTCCTCTTTCACTCCTCTGGCTCGCCCTTGTATCCTATTATCTCCTTCTCTGCCTCTGCTTCACTTACACCTTCCCAGTGAGGCGCCCCCTCACCTCGTAATTGGGGTCGCTCCCCCCACAATATGCGGCGACCGCAGATTACTCCGCACCTGCCCTATGAAACGACACCTGGCGTATAAGACGATACCCGACTTTTGAGAAGATTTTCAAGGGATAAAAAGTAGTCTTATACGCCAGAAAATACAGTACTTTTTTTAACCAAGCAGAGGGGAAAAATTATGGAGTCACTCAATTCTGAGGAAAAAATTATGGAATCATGAAAAGCAAAACAAACAAAAAAACACTCCAAAATATCACTAGTATTTTGTTGCACCACCTCTGGCTTTTATTACAGCTTGCAGTCTGAGGCATAGACTTAATGAGTGTCAGACAGTACTCTTAATTAATCTGGCTCCAACTTTCTCTGATTGCTGTCGCCAGATCAGCTTTGCAGGTTGGAGCCTTGTCATGGACCATTTTCTTCAACTTCCACCAAAGATTTTCAATTGGACTGAGATCTGGACTATTTGCAGCCCATGACATTGACCTTATGTGTTTTTTTCAAGGAATGTTTTCACAGTTTTTGCTCTATGGCAGGATGCATTATCATCTTGAAAAATGATATCATCCCCCCAACATCCTTTCAATTGATGGGATAAGAAAAGTGTCCAAAATATCAACATAAACTTGTGCATTTATTGAAGATGTAATGACAGCCATCTCCCCAGTGCCTTTCCCTGACATGCAGCCCCATATCATCAGTGACTGTGGAAATTTGCATGTTCTCTTCAGGCAGTCATCTATATAAATCTCATTGGAACGGCACCAAACAAAAGTTCCAGTATCATCACCTTACCCAATGCAGATTCGTGATTCATCACTGAATATGACTTTCATCCAGTCATCCACAGTCCACAATTGCTTTTCCTTAGCCCATTGTAACCTTGTTTTTTTCTGTTTAGGTGTTAATGACGGCTTTCATTTAGCTTTTCTGTATGTAAATCCCATTTCCTTTAGGCGGTTTCTTACAGTTCGGTCACAGACGTTGACTCCAGTTTCCTCCCATTCGTTGCTCATTCGTTTTGTCGTGCATTTCCTGTTTTGGAGACATATTGCTTTAAGTTTCTGGTCTTGACACTTTGATATCTTCCTTGGTCTACCAGAATGTTTGCCTTTAACAACCTTCCCATGTTTGTATTTGGTCCAGATTTTACAACATCTTTTGCAACATTACATGATGATTTACCCTCTTTTAAGAGTTTGATAATCCTCTCCTTTGTTTCAATTTACATCTCTCATGTTGGAGCCATGATTCATGTCAGTCCACTTGGTGCAGCAGCTCTCCAAGGTGAGATCACTCCTTTTTAGATGCAGATTAACTAGCAAATCTAATTTGATGCAGGTGTTATTTTTGGGTATGAAAATTTACTGGGTGATTCCATAATTTTTTACTCGGAATTGAGTGATTCCATAATTTTTCCCTTATGCTTGGTTAAAAAAGTAACCATTACGGACTACCACATATTTTGTTCTTGATTTCTTTTAGTGTTTGTTAAAGCCAGAAAGTTGCCATTTGAAATGACTTTAGTTTTGTGCCATGTCTGCGATCTGCTTTTTTTCTACAAAATTAAACAACTGAATGAACATCCTCCTAGGCTGGTGATTCCATAATTTTTGCCAAGGGTTGTATGAATTAACACATGTGGAATTATATACTTAACAAAAAAGTGTAAAACAACTGAAAATATGTCTTATATTCTAGGTTCTTCATAGTAGTCACCTTTTGCTTTGATGATTGCTTTGCACACTCGTGGCATTCTCTTGATGAGCTGTATTAGATTTTATGAGGAAGGATTGCATCATACTCTTTGATGGGGCTACATTAGTCTATGGGGAGGTGGGCTGTATTCTATTCTATTTGAGAGTACATTATATTCTATGGGGGCTGTATTATATTTATATTCTGTGAGGAGTGATTGCATCATACTCTATGAGGGGGCTACATTATACTATAGGAGGGGGTAGCATTATATTCTATTGGGGGTTACATTATACTCTGTGGGGTGGCTGCATTATGCTCTATGGGGTGGCTGCATTATACTATATATGGGCTGCATTATACTGTATCGAGGACTATGGGGAATATATTATATGAAGAACTATGGCGTGCATTTTACTATGGGAAGTGAATTGTACTACATGGATGACTATGGCGGTGCATTATACTATATGGTGCACTATGAGGAGTGTATTAAACTATGTGGAGGACTGAGCAGTGTATTTTAATATATGGAGGACTATGAGGAGTGTATTATACTATATGGAGGACTATGGGAAGTGTATAATACTATATGGAGGACTATCGGGCATATTATGTTATATGGAGGACTATGGGGTGTGCATTTTACAATATGGAGGACTGTGGTACACATTATACTATGTGGAGGACTATGGGATGTATTATACTAAACAAGCAAAATGCTGCATATTCATCGAGTGACTGGATTGTTTATGCCGGAGCAGAAATCCTTGTTCTCAGCAGCACATCGCCGGTGTAAACTGTAGATGTGCTGCTGATAGCATGACACTGTATGGTGATCTGTTAGTGATCTATTAGTGATCATTCTATTCCCAGCATTCTTTCTCAGCCGGTGTAAAGAGGCCGGGAAACAAGCATTGAACGATTTCAAAATTGTCGATCACACTCATTTAGCGGCCTGAACTCAGCGCATGTAAATACAACAGAAATGCTTCTGTGTGATGTGCAATATGTTAGCATTTTGGGCCCCATTTTAAACTTTGTCTAGGGCCCCACTTTGCTTAAAACTGGCCCTGCCTGCAGGGTGGCTAATAATGAGGGCAATCTGGCCAGTTTATCCGGCCCCTAGGCACCGGGGGCTCCTAGCCAGATTGCCCTCATGTGTGGAAGGCAGGGAGCAATCCTTGCAGCTCCGCTGCCTGCAAGAGAACAAGGCAGCGGAGCGGAGCTGCAGGGAATGGATCCGTCTTGCTTCCTGCCCTCACTTCCTGTCACACAGCAGGGGCTGAATGATGTCATCATTCAGCGCCGTGCCTGTGCGAAACAGGAAGCTGCCGGCGATGGTGCGTCTTCAGGATACCGTGTGCAGAGGTGAGGTGCGTGTGTGCAGAGAGGTGAATGGTGCTGTGTGTATATGTGTGTGTGTGTGTGCAGAGAGATGAATGGTGCTGTGTGTGTGTGTGTGCGTGTGTGCAAAGAGGTGAATGGTGCTGTGTGTATGTGTGTGCAGAGAGGTGAATGGTGCTGTGTGTGTGTGTGTGCAGAGAGGTGAATGGTGCTGTGTGTATGTGTGTGTGTGTGCAGAGAGGTGAATGGTGCTGTGTGTATATGTGTGTGTGTGTGTGTGCAGAGAGGTGAATGGTGCTGTGTGTATATGTGTGTGTATGTGTGTGCAGAGAGGTGAATGGTGCTGTGTGTATATGTGTGTGTATGTGTGTGCAGAGAGGTGAATGGGGCTGTGGTATATGTGTGTGTATGTGTGTGCAGAGAGGTGAATGGTGCTGTGTGTATATGTGTGTGTATGTGTGTGCAGAGAGGTGAATGGTGCTGTGTGTATGTGTGTGCAGAGAGGTGAATGGTGCTGTGTGTATGTGTGTGTGTGTGCAGAGAGGTGAATGGTGCTGTGTGTGTATGTGTGTGTGTGCAGAGGGGTGAATGGTGCTGTCTGTATGTGTGTGTGTGTGTGTGTGCAGAGAGGCGAATGGTTGTGTGTGTGTGTGTGTGTGTGTGTGTGTAGAGTTGAATGGTGCTGTGTGTGTATGTGTGTGCAGAGAGGTGAATGGTGCTATGTGTGTATGTGTGTGTGTGCAGAGGGGTGAATGGTGCTGTCTGTATGTGTGTGTGTGTGTGTGCAGAGAGGCGAATGGTTGTGTGTGTGTGTGTGTGTGTAGAGTTGAATGGTGCTGTGTGTGTATGTGTGTGCAGAGAGGTGAATGGTGCTATGTGTGTATGTGTGTGTGTGCAGAGGGGTGAATGGTGCTGTCTGTATGTGTGTGTGTGTGTGTGCAGAGAGGCGAATGGTTGTGTGTGTGTGTGTGTGTGTGTGTAGAGTTGAATGGTGCTGTGTGTGTATGTGTGTGCAGAGAGGTGAATGGTGCTATGTGTGTATGTATGTGTGTGTGTGTGTGTGTGTGTGTGTGTGCAGAGAGGTGAATGGTGTTGTGTGTGTGTGCAGAGAGGTGATTGGTGCTGTGTGTGTGTGCAGAGAGGTCAATGGTCCTGTGTGTGTGTATGGGTGTGTGCAGAGCTCAATGGTGCTGTGTGTCTGTGTGTGTGTGTGCAGAGAGGTGAATGGCGCTGTGTGGGTGTGTGTGCAGAGAGGTGAATGGTGCTGTGTGTGTATGTGCAGAGAGGTGAATGGTTCTGTGTGTGTATGTGTGTGTGCAGAGAGGTGAATTGTGCTGTATGTGTGTGTGTGTGTGCAGAGAGGTGAATGGTGCTGTGTGTATGTGTGTGTGTGCAGAGAGGTGACTGGTGCTGTGTGTGTGTGTGTGTGCAGAGAGATGAATGGTGCTGTGTGTGTATGTGTGTGTGCAGAGAGGTGACTGGTGCTGTGTGTGTGTGTGTGTGCAGAGAGATGAATGGTGCTGTGTGTGTATGTGTGTGTGCAGAGAGGTGAATGGCGCTGTGTGTGTATGTGTGTGTGCAGAGAGGTGAATGGCGCTGTGTGTATGTGTGTGCAATGAGGTGAATGGCGCTGTTTGTGTATGTGTGTGTGCAGAGAGGTGAATGGTGCTGTGTGTGTACGTATGTGTGTGCAGAGAGGTGAATGGTGCTGTGTGTGTATGTGTGCAGAGAGGTGAATGTTGCTGTGTGTGTATGTGTGTGTGTGTGTGTGTGTGTGTGCAGAGAGGTGAATGGTGCTGTGTGTGTGTGTGTGCAGAGAGGTGAATGGTGCTGTGTGTGTATGTGTGTGCAGAGAGGTGAATGGCACTGTGTGTATGTGTATGCAGAGAGGTGAATGGTGCTGTGTGTATGTCTGTGTGTGTGTGCACGCAGAGAGGTGAATGGTGCTGTGTGTGTGTGCAGACAGGTGAATGGTGCTGTGTGTATGTGTACAGAAAGGTGAATGGCACTGTGTGTGTGCAGAGAGGCCAATGGTGCTGTGTGTGTGTAGGTGGAGCAGAGGGCAATGATGGGGGTGATAGGGCAGAACAGAAGGCAATGATTGGGTTGACAGAGAGGGCAGTGATGGGGCCGAAGGCAATGATTGGGTTGACATAGAGGGCAATGATAGGGGTGGTGGGGGAGGAAGAAATGATGGAGGTGGAATGGGTAATGATGTGGTGGGGGAGAAGGCAATGATGGCGGCAGTGGAAAGGACAATGATGGGGGTGGTTGGGAGGAGGCAATGATGGAGGTGGTGGAATGGGCAATGATATGAGGTGGTGGGGGAGAAAGCATTATGGAGGTGGTGAAGAGGGCAATCATGGGGGTGGGGGAGAAGGCAATAATGGGATGTGGGGTATTTATAATGGATTTAAGAACAGGGGGAGGTGCAGGAAGATGTTATTATCGATTATTATTGTATTACTTATGTATAGCACAGTCCCTTAGCTTTGTCGCCTTAAAAGGAGGGGGTCCCAGACACATTTCCTGCACAGGGGTCCTAAGCTGTTTGTGTCCGCCCCTGCATTGGAGTCATTCAGTGTTTGGTGTGTCTGGAGGTGAGAGCACCAGAGTTGTGCTCATGATAAAAAGAACTGAACCATTTTTTTTGTTTACCTTGAGCGGGCAAACCTCGTAGCCACACAGATTGTACTGTATGTGATTTTGCTTTTTCCATTATGCCAGAAGGGCCGTATTTATTTTCTTAACTTTGCACTGGTTAATGCCATACGTTTTTAATAAACCAGTTGAAAAATTAAGTGAAAAGTGTTCCTATGACTACCTCCTGGAGCAGCTGAGTGAGTCAATCTACCACAAGGGATACACTTCAATGAATTTGTCACACCTTACTCCAGCGCAGAGTTCATTAACCCCTTAAGGACCAAGACATTTTGTGGGTTAATCAGGGCCACCATCAGGGCATTACTACCCTTACTGGCGTATGGAGCCCAATGAGCAGAGGGGGCCTGCAGCGGACCCCCTCTCTGCTCAGCGGGTCCCAGCGGCAGATTCTGCTGGCTCAGTAACTGCCCGTGCGTCCTCAGATGCACGGGCAGTTAAAATTTGTTGCCGTGCAAGAGATTACTCCCGCACGACAACAGTTAACAGCCGCCAGCCAATCACAGGCTGGCAGCTGACATCAACAGGCATGTCACTGGGGTATGACGTCATTGTCATACACCGGAATGAAGGTCTGCGCCTCAGCTGAATTGAAGGGGAGGACACCGCTGGATCTCAGCCAGGTAAGGAGAAACTTTTTTATTTCTTGTAAAGGGACAGAATGGGGCTGCAATATACAATATGGGGGTGCATTATACTATTATGGGTCTGCATTATACACTATGTGGCTGCATTATACACCTATGGGGCTGCATTATACTATTATGGGGGTGCATTATACCCCTATTGGGGTGCATTATACCACTATGGGGGTGCATTATATTACTATGGGGCTGCATTTTACTACCTTAGGGCTGGATTTTACTATGGGGCGCATTATATCCCTATTGGGGTGCATTATACTATGGGGTGCGTATACTATGGGGATGCATTATACTACTATGGTGTGAATTATACTACTGTGGGGGTGCATCATACCACTACAGGGGTGCATTATATTATGGAGTGCATTATATTACTATGGGGCTGCATTATACTGCTATGGGGCTGCATTATACGATTATGGGCCTTCATTATACTACTATGGGGCTGCATTATATTATGGAGCGCATTATACCCCTATTGGGGTGCATTATACTGCTATGGGGCTGCATTATACTATGGGGTGCGTATACTATGGGGGTGCTTATGCTATTATGGTGTGAATTATACTACTGTGGGGGTGCATTATACCACTACAGAGGTGCATTATACTGCTATGGAGCTGCATTATACTGCTATGAGGCTGCATTATACTACTATGGGCCTGCATTATACTATTATGGGGTGCATTATAACCCTATTGGGGTGCATTATATTATGGGGTGCATTATACTACTATGGGGCTGCATTATACCACTATGGGGCTGCATTATACTACTATGAGCCTGCATTTACTACTATGGGCCTGCATTATACTATGAGGCGCATTATACGCATTATATAGGCGCATTGGGGTGCATTATACCACTATGGGGGTGCATTATATTATGGGGTGCATTATACTACGATATATGACTGTGGGATGCATTATACTATTATGGATGACTATGGGAGCAATATGGAGAGACATGGGGCAGAATGGGTGGACACATGGGGTCCAGAATGGGAGGACACATGGAGTCCAGAATGTGGGATATTATTACTCTAGGGGCTAATTAAAGGATATTATTTTTGAGAGGAACTGTTTTCAGTGTGGGGGGGATAGGTTCTGTTACTGTGCAGGGCAACATGGTCACTTTTTCTTCATCTGGCAAAGTATAGAGGTTGGGGAAAAATTGGGGAATGTGCTCTAGATAACTGTGTTATTTTCTGCAGAGACGAGTCCTGGCTGGAAGAAGTGGTGGCGGTCTGAACTGGATGAAGAAGAAAAGCGAAGATGAAGGACTTCAATTAGAGACGTCACCAGTGAGTTAGTGTGTTACCTGAACACTGACGCTATATACCAGAGTTCCCAAACTCCGGTCCTCAAGAGCCACCAACAGATCATGTTTTCAGGATTTCCTTAGCAATTCACAGGTGATGAAATTATTGCCTGTGAATATGATGCAATTTTCACCTGGGCAATACTGGTGACGGCAGAGCTCCCACTGGTGATGGCAGTGCTCCCCTTGGTGATAGCAGCACCCTCCTGGTGACGGCAGAGCTCCCCCTGGTGATGGCAGCGCTCCCCTGGTGACGGCAGCGCTCCCCCAGGTGACAACAGTGTTCCCCCTGGTGATGGCAGACCTCTCCCTGGTGACGGCAGTGCTGCCCCTGGTGATGGCAGAGCTCCCCCTGCTAATGGCAGAGCTCCTCCTGGTGATGGCAGTGCTCCCCCTGGTGAAGGTAGAGCTCCCCCTGGTTATGGCAGAGCTCCTCCTGGTGATGGCAGTGCTCCTCCTGGTGAAGGCAGAACTCCCGCTGGTGACGGCAGAGCTGCCGCTGGTGACGGCAGCACTCCCGCTGGTGACGGCAGCACTCCCCCTGGTGAAGGCAGAGCTCTTCCTGGTGAGGGCAGAGCTCCTGGTGACGGCAGATCTCCCCTGGGTGATGGCAGTGCACCCCCTGTTGATGGCAGTTCTCCCCAGGATCATGGCAGCGCTCTTCCAGGTAACAGAAAAGCTTAATCTGGTGATGGCAGAGCTCCCCCTGGTGATGGCAAAGCTCCCCTGGTGACTGCAGAGCTCCCCCTGGTGATGGCAGTGCTCCCCCTGGTAATGGCAGAGCTCCCTTGGTGACGGCAGAGCTCCCCCGGGTGAGGGCAGTGCTCAGCCCTGGTGACTTCGGTGTACCCCCTGGTGATGGCACAGCTCCCCCTGGTGACAGCAGTGCTGCCCCTGGTGACGGCAGCGCTCCCCTGGTGACGGCAGCTGTTATGAACTGGTGCTGTGTGTGTATGTATGTGTAGGTGCTGGTGATGGCAAAGCTCCCCTGGTGACTGCAGAGCTCCCCCTGGTGATGGCAGTGCTCTCCCTGTTGATAACAGCACCCCTCCTGGTGACGGCAGAGCCCTCCTGGTGACGGCAGAGCTCCCCCTGGTGATAGCAGAGCTCCCCCTGGTGATGGCAGTGCTTCTGGTCATGGCAGTGCTCCTTCTGGTCATAGAAAAACTCCCCCTAGTGACGGCAGCACTGCCCCTGATCACAGAAAAGCTCCACCTGGTGATGGCAGAGCTAGCCCTGGTGACGGCAGAGCTCCCCTTGGTGATAGCAGCACCCCTCCTGGCAGAGGCATAGCTAGGGTTTTGGTCCAGGGGGGGAGAAGCTTCTGAGTGGGCCCCTAACCAGGTAACCCTAATTACAACTCTATGACGTGCCCTAATACTGGAAGAGAACCTCAGCAGATGACCGCGCTGTCACTGAAGATAATCTACTATATAATTGTGTAAGGGTCACTTCCATCTTTCTGTCTGTCTGTCTCGGAAATCCCAAGTCGCTGATTGGTCGCGGCAAAACGGCCACGACCAATCAGCGACGGGCACAGTCCGGCGGCGAAATGGCCGCTCCCTACTCCCCTGCAGTCAGCGCCCGCTCCATACTTCCCTCCAGTCAGCGCTCACACAGGGTTAATGGCAGCGTTAACGGACCGCGTTATGCCACAGTGTAACGCAGTCCGTTAATGCTGCTATTAACCCTGCGTGACCAATTTCTTACTATTGATGCTGCCTATGCAGCATCAATAGTAAAAAGATGTAATGTTAAAAATAATAAAAAATCATTATATACTCACCTTCCGGATCTAGCCCAGGCCTTTCCCGCTCCTAGCGATGCTTCGGTGACCGGTCCATGCATTGCGGTCTCGCGAGATGATGACGTAGCGGACTTGCGAGACCACTACGTCATCATCTCGCGAGACCGCAATGCACTCTTGCGACCGGAGTGTCGCGAGGAGCATCAATAAATGCTGGCTGGATCCGGGGAGCCAACAGAGGGTGAGTATATAACTATTTTTTATTTTAGTTATTTTTTTAACGGATATGGTGCCCACATTGCTATATACTACGTGGGCTGTGTTAGATACTGCGTGGGCTGTGTTAGAGACTACATATACTACATCTCTGTACTATATACTATATGGGCTGTGCTATATATACGTGGCTGTGGTATATATTACGTGGCTGGGCAATATACTACATCGCTGTGCTCTATACTACATGGCCTGTGTTATATACTGCATGGGCAGTGATATTTACTACGTCTCTGTGATATATACTACGTGGCTATGCTATATACTATGTGGCTGTGCAATATATTACGTGGCTGTGCAATATATTACGTGGCTGTGCAATATACTACGTGTCTGTGCTATATACTACGTGTCTGTGCTATATACTAAGTGTCTGGGCTATATACTACGTGTCTGGGCTACATACTACGTGTCTGGGCTATATACTACGTGTCTGGGCTATATACTACGTGTCTGGGCTATATACTACGTGGCTGGGCTTTATACTACGTGGCTGGGCTATATACTACATAGGCTGTGCTATATACTACGTGGGCTGTATGCTACTTGGCTGTGCTATATTTCTCTGCTGTATCTGTGCATCATGAATTGTTGTATGTGTTAAAGAAGTGGGGCCCACTGAGACTTCTTTCGCCCGGGGCTCTCAAAAACCTGGAGCCGGTCCTTGCTTCACTGATTGGTCACGCCCGGCCACGAACAATCAGTGACAGGCGCAGTCCGCCCGCGAATTGGTCTGGGATTTGAACCACGCTTCGCTAATTGGTTGCGGCCGGCCGGCTGCATCCTGTGTATAAATTGCAGTATTCTGAAAACTTCATAAATAAACTACATACATATTTTAGAATACCCGATACGTTAGAATTGGTCCACCATCTAGTCTCTATATAAAGACCAATATGGATATTACCGCCATATGGTCAGTGATAACTACCAGCCCTGCAGAACATATAAGAGATCACAGTACAGTTACAGATAATGACTTACCGCTGACGTCCTTTCTGATGGAATTGTTCATTTTTCCCGTCTTTTCCATCTGGCCCAGACCGACACAACTTCTTCCAGCAATGCAGGGAATACAACAGACACGTTTCACTTCTCATATTCCAGCCCCATCCCCATCTATTCCCAACCTGCACAAACTCCTCATCCTGCTGATACCCCAATACTGAGCCGCTGCTGCCGTATGTGACCCTATTACTGCACCTGCTGTGCGGTTCTCTGTGCCCTCTAAATTCTAAAGCAACCCTCTACAATGTAGTAATGCCAGGTGCAAGTGCCCTAGAAAACAGTGCCCTTATTTTGCCCCTAGAAAGTAACAATGCCCTGTGTGTCCCTTTGATAGTCACTGTAACCTGAGTTCCCCTATAACAATAAGTGCCCACTTCACCTTTTATAATGTCCCTAGTCTCCCCCTGTACAGCTCCCCTATACACAGTATGATGCTCTCTTATACACAGTATAATGCACCCACACAGTATACTGACTCCTTAGTAGCCCCCAAACTGTTTGATGGCTCCAACACTGTATAGTGATCCCCACACTGTAATCTCCATACTGTATGATGGCCACCTAGATAGCCTCCATATACAGTAGCATAATGCACCAAATATTCCACAATATAGTATAATGCACTCCCCATAGGCAGAATCTATAGCATACGGCAGCCCCCATAGGCAGACCCTGTAATAAGGCAGTACCCCCATAGGCAGACTCTGTAGTATAAGGCAGCACCCCCATAGGCAGAACCTGTCATAAGGCAGCACGCCCATAGGCAGACCCTGTAATAAGGCGGCAGACCCTGTAATAAGGCAGCATGACCATAGTCGGACTCTGTAATAAGGCAGCCCCCATAGTAAGACCCTGTAATGAAGCAGCCCCCATAGTCAGACCTTGTAATAAGGCAGCCCCCATAGGTAGACCTTGTAATGAGGCAGCACCCTCATAGGCAGACCCTGTAATAGTCAAACACTGTAATGAAGCAGCACCCCCATAGGCAGACCCTGTAATAAATCAGCATGACCATAGGCAGACCCTGTAATAGTCAGACCCTGCAATAAGGCAGCACCCCCATAGTCAGACCCTGTAAAAAGGCAGCCCCCATAATGAGGCAACACCCCTATAGTCAGACCCTGTAATGAGGCAGCCCCTACAGTCAGACCCTGTAATAAGGCAGCCCCTAGTCAGATCCTGTAATAAGGCAGCACCCCTATAGTCAGACCCTGTAATGAAGCAGCCCCCATAGTCAGACCCTGTAATGAGGCAGCACCCCTATAGTCAGACCCTGTAATGAGGCAGCCCCCATAGTCAGACCCTGTAATAAGGCAGCCCTCATAAGCAGACCCTGTAATAAGGCAGCACCCCTATAGTCAGACCCTGTAATAAGGCAGCACCCCTATTAGTCAGACCCTGTAATAAGGCAGCACCCCTATAGTCAGACCCTGTAATAAGGCAGCACCCCCATAGTCAGACCCTGTAATAAGGCAACACCCCCATAGGCAGCCCCTGTGATAAGGCAGTGCAGCGCCCCAGCGTCCTGGTCGTTGCAGTAATGTCATTCTTCCACCAGGGGGAGTGATGTTACGTCTGAAGGCAATAAAGGAGATCACTTTAGCAGGTATCACAAACTATTCAACACATTTCACTCTCCAGCCCATCAGGGGGAGCTATGCTCCTATTTATTAGGGCACTCTTCACAATTAGGTGGACTGGATAGGAAGTTAGGCAGAAGCGAGTTGGGTTTCACCCAGGCAGCACCAGTCTGGCAGAAGCTGGCTGGGCTTCACCCAGTAAGCAGCTGAGCGCCGCTCAGGTAGTGGGTCCCTGACAGGGGTGGGATCCTGTCAGAGACCTAGACAGGAGGCCACGGAACTGCGCCTGCCCCACGTGTGACAGCATTCTAAGAAAGAGACATTGAAGGAGAATTGTATTGTAGAGGGTGAGAAACGAAGTCATAGCACAAGGAGAGGAATCCAGAAGGAGTTCTGCCCTGCAACAGGCTGCCTCCTTCTGAGGCGCAGAAATCCGGTAGCCGGATCACCGAGGGAGTCATCGTCTCCACACCTGGCTCCAGAGACCGGCAGGACAGCTAGTTCCATATTAGTTGCCCGACCTTTATCCAGGAGGCACGGTGGCAACGATGGGAGGCTGGGGCGTGCTAGAGTCCCTGTAAAAAGCCTCAAGCCACAAGAACTACGGGTTGACCCTATCCATCTGGGGGACAGAGAGAGAAATAACATCTACAATAGTTGTGAGGACCTTACCGAGAAGCTCAGCAGGAAGGGGCTACAACACTCAGGCACTAGAGGAAGGCTACTGATTTCCACCTGGATAAGGGGACTCTGGATTTGCCTTCAGACCGGCCGGACTCTGCCTGCCCTGTAATCTGGTGCTCTGGACTGTGGATGCTGAAGCTTTCTGTAAAAAGGTAAAGAGACTGCAACCTTGTGTCCTTGTTATTCACTGCGCCTCACACCATCCATCATCTACACACTGGGAAGCCCTGGGGACATACTTCACCTGTGGGAAGGTATACCATCCAGCTGCCATAACATCACCCCAGCGGACCCCTAAGCAGCGTCGGTCACCCTGATCGAATACCACAGGTGGCGTCACGAACATTTCCCCTTTAAAGACCAAGCCCCCCTTTTTAAACGGACGCCCCTAGGGCCACGGACGGTGTCAGCCACCGTGACATCCCCCTTGAGAACCGAAGGGCCCGGCTCCGAGTACCCCACTGCCCTACTTAGGTCGCTCCAGCAGCACCCCCATAGTCACACCCTGTAATAAGGCAGCCCCCATAGTCAGACCCTGTAATGAGGCAGCACCCCTATAGTCAGACCCTGTAATAAGGCAGCCCCCATAGTCAGACCCTGTAATAAGGCAGCCCCCATAGTCAGACCCTGTAATAAGGCAGCACCCCCATAGTCAGACCCTGTAATAAGGCAGCACCCCCATAGTCAGACCCTGTAATAAGGCAGCACCCCCATAGTCAGACCCTGTAATAAGGCAGCACCCCCATAGTCAGACCCTGTAATAAGGCAGCACCCCCATAGTCAGACCCTGTAATAAGGCAGCCCCCATAGTCAGACCCTGTAATAAGGCAGCACCCCCATAGTCAGACCCTGTAATAAGGCAGCCCCATAGTCAGACCCTGTAATAAGGCAGCCCCCATAGTCAGACCCTGTAATAAGGCAGCCCCCTTAGTCAGACCCTGTAATAAGGCAGCCCCCATAGTCAGACCCTGTAATAAGGCAGCCCCCCCATAGTCAGACCCTGTAATAAGGCAGCCCCCTTAGTCAGACTCTGTAATAAGGCAGCCCCCATAGGCAGACCCTGTAATAAGTCAGCCCCCATAGGCAGACCCTGTAATAAGGCAGCACCTCCATAGTCAGACCCTGTAATAAGGCAGCACCCCCATAGTCAGACCCTGTAATAAGGCAGCACCCCCATAGTCAGACCCTGTAATAAGGCAGCACCCCCATAGTCAGACCCTGTAATAAGGCAGCCCCATAGTCAGACCCTGTAATAAGGCAGCCCCCATAGTTTGACCCTGTAATAAGGCAGCACCCCCATAGTCAGACCCTGTAATAAGGCAGCCTCCTTAGTCAGACCCTGTAATAAGGCAGCCCCCATAGGCAGACCCTGTAATAAGGCAGCACCTCCATAGTAACATAACATAGTAACATAGTAACATAGTTAGTAAGGCCGAAAAAAGACATTTGTCCATCCAGTTCAGCCTATATTCCATCATAATAAGTCCCCAGATCTACGTCCTTCTACAGAACCTAATAATTGTATGATACAATATTGTTCTGCTCCAGGAAGACATCCAGGCCTCTCTTGAACCCCTCGACTGAGTTCGCCATCACCACCTCCTCAGGCAAGCAATTCCAGATTCTCACTGCCCTAACAGTAAAGAATCCTCTTCTATGTTGGTGGAAAAACCTTCTCTCCTCCAGACGCAAAGAATGCCCCCTTGTGCCCGTCACCTTCCTTGGTATAAACAGATCCTCAGCGAGATATTTGTATTGTCCCCTTATATACTTATACATGGTTATTAGATCGCCCCTCAGTCGTCTTTTTTCTAGACTAAATAATCCTAATTTCGCTAATCTATCTGGGTATTGTAGTTCTCCCATCCCCTTTATTAATTTTGTTGCCCTCCTTTGTACTCTCTCTAGTTCCATTATATCCTTCCTGAGCACTGGACACAGTACTCCATGTGCGGTCTAACTAGGGATTTGTACAGAGGCAGTATAATGCTCTCATCATGTGTATCCAGACCTCTTTTAATGCACCCCATGATCCTGTTTGCCTTGGCAGCTGCTGCCTGGCACTGGCTGCTCCAGGTAAGTTTATCATTAACTAGGATCCCCAAGTCCTTCTCCCTGTCAGATTTACCCAGTGGTTTCCCATTCAGTGTGTAATGGTGATATTGATTCCTTCTTCCCATGTGTATAACCTTACATTTATCATTGTTAAACCTCATCTGCCACCTTTCAGCCCAAGTTTCCAACTTATCCAGATCCATCTGTAGCAGAATACTATCTTCTCTTGTATTAACTGCTTTACATAGTTTTGTATCATCTGCAAATATCGATATTTTACTGTGTAAACCTTCTACCAGATCATTAATGAATATGTTGAAGAGAACAGGTCCCAATACTGACACCTGCGGTACCCCACTGGTCACAGCGACCCAGTTAGAGACTATACCATTTATAACCACCCTCTGCTTTCTATCACTAAGCCAGTTACTAACCCATTTACACACATTTTCCCCCAGACCAAGCATTCTCATTTTGTGTACCAACCTCTTGTGCGGCACGGTATCAAACGCTTTGGAAAAATCGAGATATACCACGTCCAATGACTCACCGTGGTCCAGCCTATAGCTTACCTCTTCATAAAAACTGATTAGATTGGTTTGACAGGAGCGATTTCTCATAAACCCATGCTGATATGGAGTTAAACAGTTATTCTCATTGAGATAATCCAGAATAACATCCCTCAGAAACCCTTCAAATATTTTACCAACAATAGAGGCCTATAGAGACTTACTGGCCTATAATTTCCAGGTTCACTTTTAGAGCCCTTTTTGAATATTGGCACCACATTTGCTATGCGCCAGTCCTGCGGAACAGACCCTGTCGCTATAGAGTCCCTAAAAATAAGAAATAATGGTTTATCTATTACATTACTTAGTTCTCTTAGTACTCGTGGGTGTATGCCATCCGGACCCGGAGATTTATCTATTTTAATCTTATTTAGCCGGTTTCGCACCTCTTCTTGGGTTAGATTGGTGACCCTTAATATAGGGTTTTCATTGTTTCTTGGGATTTCACCTAGCATTTCATTTTCCACCGTGAATACCGTGGAGAAGAAGGTGTTTAATATGTTAGCTTTTTCCTCGTCATCTACAACCATTCTTTCCTCACTATTTTTTAAGGGGCCTACATTTTCAGTTTTTATTCTTTTACTATTGATATAGTTAAAGGGAACCTGTCACCCCGTATTTTAAAGATGAGATAAAAATGGCATTAACAAGGGCCAGAGCTGAGCTTTACAGTACTGTCTTCTGTGTGTTTATATTCCGCACCTATCTTGCCGAAATACCTTTTGAAAGTCGGCGTTTGGTGCTGTCACTCAGTCAGGTCTGGTCAGATGGGCGTTGATAAGTTGCGGTTCCTCCCCCACCTCTTGCGTTTCCCTGCGAATGTTATTCCCGCCGTCAGCGTTGTGCTTAGCGCCTGCGCACTAACGTATAATTTGGCGCCTGCGTATTATGGTTTTCCCAACTGTGGGCATATCATAATGGACATTACTGCGCATGCGCGTGTCGGCACTTTTACCTGTGTGCCCCGGAAGTGGTCATAGGCGCATACTGTATAGCTGGATGCCGGTAACAGTTTCTCAGCCCCACCTGCGATCGTAAGTTTTACCGGCATCCAGCTATACATTAAATGCGCATATAACCACTTCCGGGGCACACAGGTAAAAGTGCCGACAAGCGCCTGCGCAGTGATGTAACGTACGCTATGCCCACAGTTGGGCACAGCATAATGCGCAGGCGCAAGAGGCTCATTTAATGCGCAACTGCGAAAAAAGTGCGCGATCTGTGTGATTCACAGAGCGCATTTAAGTCATACACGCCGAGGAGCAGGGGGGAGGAACCGCAACTTATCAACGCCCATCTGACCAGACCTGACTGAGTGACAGCACCAAACGCCGACTTTCAAAAGGTATTTCGGCAAGATAGGTGCGGAATATAAACACACAGAAGACAGTACTGTAAAGCTCAGCTCTGGCCCTTGTTAATGCCATTTTTATCTCATCTTTAAAATACGGGGTGACAGGTTCCCTTTAAAGAACAGTTTGGGATTAGTTTTACTCTCCTTAGCAATGTGCTTCTCTGTTTCCTTTTTGGCAGCTTTAATTAGTTTTTTAGATAAAGTATTTTTCTCCCTATAGTTTTTTAGAGCTTCAATGGTGCCATCCTGCTTAAGTAGTGCAAATGTTTTCTTTTTACTGTTAATTGCCTGTCTTACTTCTTTGTTTAGCCACATTGGGTTTTTCCTATTTCTAGTCCTTTTATTCCCACAAGGTATAAACCGCTTACACTGCCTATTTAGGATGTTCTTAAACATTTCCCATTTATTATCTGTATTCTTATTTCTGAGGATATTGTCCCAGTCTACCAGATTAAGGGCATCTCTAAGCTGGTCAAACTTTGCCTTCCTAAAGTTCAGTGTTTTTGTGACTCCCTGACGAGTCCCCCTAGTGAAAGACAGGTGAAACTGCATAATATTGTGGTCGCTATTTCCTAGATGCCCAACCACCTGCAGATTTGTTATTCTGTCAGGTCTATTAGATAGTATTAGGTCTAAAAGTGCTGCTCCTCTGGTTGGATTCTGCACCAATTGTGAAAGATAATTTTTCTTGGTTATTAGCAGAAACCTGTTGCCTTTATGGGTTTCACAGGTTTCTGTTTCCCAGTTAATATCCGGGTAGTTAAAGTCTCCCATAACCAGGACCTCATTATGGGTTGCAGCTTCATCTATCTGCTTTAGAAGTAGACTTTCCATGGTTTCTGTTATATTTGGGGGTTTGTAACAGACCCCAATGAGAATTTTGTTACCATTTTTCCCTCCATGAATTTCGACCCATATGGACTCGACATCCTCATTTCCTTCGCTAATATCCTCCCTTAAAGTGGACTTTAGACAAGACTTTACATAGAGACAAACCCCTCCTCCTCTCCGATTTTTACGATCCTTTCTAAACAGACTGTAACCCTGTAAGTTAACTGCCCAGTCATAGCTTTCATCTAACCATGTCTCGGTTATTCCCACTATGTCATAGTTACCTGTAGATATTTCTGCTTCTAGTTCTTCCATCTTGTTTGTCAAGCTTCTGGCGTTTGCGAGCATGCAGTTTAGAGGATTTTGTTTTGTTCCAATCTCCTCGCTGTGGATTGTTTTAGAAATGTTCTTACCTCCCATCTGAGTATGTTTTCCTGGGTCTTCTTTGTTCAAGTCTAATGTTTTTCTTCCCGTCCCCTCTTCTTCTAGTTTAACGCCCTCCTGATGAGTGTAGCGAGTCTTCTGGCGAATGTGTGTTTCCCAGGTTTGTTGAGGTGTAGTCCGTCTCTGGCGAGGAGTCCATCGTACCAGTAATTCACACCGTGGTCCAGGAATCCGAATCCTTGTTGTCTGCACCATCGTCTTAGCCAGTTGTTTGCATCAAGGATCCTGTTCCATCTCCTGGTGCCATGCCCGTCTACTGGAAGGATAGAAGAAAAAACTACCTGTGCATCCAGTTCCTTTACTTTCTTCCCCAACTCTTCAAAGTCTTTGCAGATTGTCGGTAGGTCCTTCCTTGCCGTGTCATTGGTGCCAACATGTATCAGAAGAAATGGGTGGACATCCTTGGAGCTGAAGAGCTTTGGTATCCTATCGGTCACATCCTTGATCATCGCACCTGGAAGGCAGCATACTTCTCTTGCAGTTATGTCCGGTCTGCAAATGGCTGCTTCTGTGCCTCTCAGCAGTGAGTCTCCCACCACCACCACTCTTCGTTGCTTCTTGGCTGTACTTTTTGCTGTCACTTGTTGCTGTGTGCCCTTTTCTTTTTTTGCTTGCTGGTATTGCTTCATCCTTAGGTGTGCCATCTTCATCCTCTACAAAGATTTGATATCGGTTCTTCAGTTGTGTGGTTGGTGATTTCTCCATGGTCTTCTTGCTTCTTTTGGTCACATGCTTCCACTCATCTGCTTTTGGAGGTTCTCTGACACTTTTTTCACCTTCTGTGACCAGTAGAGATGCTTCTGTTCTGTCTAGAAAGTCTTCATTCTCTTTGATGAGTTTCAAAGTTGCTATTCTTTCTTCCAGACCCCGCACCTTTTCTTCTAAAAGGGCCACTAGTCTACACTTCTGACAGGTGAAATTTGATTCTTCTTCTGGTCGATCTGTGAACATGTAGCACATGCTGCAGCTCACCATGTAGGTTGTCACATCTGCCATGTTGCTCCTAGATCCTGCTGACTTGCTGTGTGTTCTCCTTCTTGTGTAATCTACTCAGCCAAGCTCTCTTGCAATAATGTCCTACAGGCAAAAATTCGAGCGCCGTAAGGCGCGCGGTTTGGTGATGCTTTCCAAGCAGCTGGTCCCGGCTGTACCCAACGATCTTCTAGCTTAGGGAGACTTCGCTTTTCCCAGAAGGCACCTGGAATATGCAAATTAGCCTCCTCAAGCTTGAATCCCTGGTTTGGTGATGCTTTCCAAGCAGCTGGTCCCGGCTGTACCCAACGATCTTCTAGCTTAGGGAGACTTCGCTTTTCCCAGAAGGCACCTGGAATATGCAAATTAGCCTCCTCAAGCTTGAATCCCTGGTTTGGTGATGCTTTCCAAGCAGCTGGTCCCGGCTGTACCCAACAATCTTCTAGCTTAGGGAGATTTCGCTTTTCCCAGAAGGCACCTGGAATATGCAAATTAGCCTCCTCAAGCTTGAATCCCAGACCCTGAAATAAGGCAGCCCCCGTAATAAAGCACCCCCATTGTCAGACCCTGTAATAGGGCAGCCCCCATAGGCAGACCCTGTAATAAGGCAGCACCCCCTATAGTCAGACCCTGTAATAAGGCAGCCCCCATAGGCAGACCCTGTAATAAGGCAGCACCCCCATAGTCAGACCCTGAAATAATTCAGCCCCCGTAATGAAGCACCCCCATAGTCAGACCCTGTAATAAGGCAGCCCCCATAGGCAGACCCTGTAATAAGGCAGCAGCACCCATTAAAAAAATACTCACCTCTCTTCTTCCTGTTTCCTGCACTGCTCCCGCTGATCTCATGACAGCGGGCGCCGGGCAGTGACGTCATCGCGCCCGCTGTCAGTGTCGGTGAAGTCAGACGCCGACACCGACAGGGGGATGATGAGAGGAGCGTAGCGCTCCTTCTCCCATCATTGCGATCAGCTGTATCGTCTAAATGCTGGTACAGCTGATCTTACGATGACAGGGGGGGGCACCGCGGCATCGGGCTCCCCGACTACTCAGGGGCCCCATAGCGGCAGATCGATTCTCCCTGCTCTGCCGCAGAATGTAACTGTATCAGAATGTAACAGTTACAGTAGCGTAGCTCCTGGTGGGTCCCCTCAGAGCACTGGGCCCACACCCTCTGCCCCCCCAGTAGCTACGCTACTGCCTCCTGGTTACAGCACAGCTCCTCCTGGTGACGGCAGAGTTCCCCCTGGTGACTGCAGAGCTCCCCCTGGTGACGGCAGAGCTCCCCCTGGTGACGGCAGAGCTCCCCCTGGTGACTGCAGAGCTCCCCCTGGTGACGGCAGAGCTCCCCCTGGTGACTGCAGAGCTCCTCCTGGTGACGGCAGAGTTCCCCCTGGTGACGGCAGAGCTCCCCCTGGTGACGGCAGAGCTCCTCCTGGTGACGGCAGAGCTCCCCCTGGTGACGGCAGAGCTCCCCCTGGTGACGGCAGAGCTCCCCCTGGTGACGGCAGAGCTCCCCCTGGTGACGGCAGAGCTCCACCTGGTGACGGCAGAGCTCCCCCTGGTGACGGCAGAGCTCCTCCTGGTGACGGCAGAGCTCCCCCTGGTGACGGCAGAGCTCCCCCTGGTGACGGCAGAGCTCCCCCTGGTGACGGCAGAGCTCCTCCTGGTGACGGCAGAGTTCCCCCTGGTGACGGCAGAGCTTCCCCTGGTGACTGCAGAGCTCCCCCTGGTGACTGCAGAGCTCCCCCTGGTGACGGCAGAGCTCCCCCTGGTGACGGCAGAGCTCCCCCTGGTGACGGCAGAGCTCCCCCTGGTGACGGCAGAGCTCCCCCTGGTGACGGCAGAGCTCCTCCTGGTGACGGCAGAGCTCCTCCTGGTGACGGCAGAGCTCCCCCTGGTGACGGCAGAGCTCCCCCTGGTGACTGCAGAGCTCCCCCTGGTGACTGCAGAGCTCCCCCTGGTGACTGCAGAGCTCCCCCTGGTGACTGCAGAGCTCCCCCTGGTGACTGCAGAGCTCCTCCTGGTGACTGCAGAGCTCCCCCTGGTGACGGCAGAGCTCCCCCTGGTGACGGCAGAGCTCCTCCTGGTGACGGCAGAGCTCCCCCTGGTGACGGCAGAGCTCCCCCTGGTGACGGCAGAGCTCCCCCTGGTGACGGCAGAGCTCCTCCTGGTGACGGCAGAGCTCCCCCTGGTGACGGCAGAGCTCCCCCTGGTGACGGCAGAGCTCCTCCTGGTGACGGCAGAGTTCCCCCTGGTGACGGCAGAGCTCCCCCTGGTGACGGCAGAGCTCCCCCTGGTGACGGCAGAGCTCCCCCTGGTGACTGCAGAGCTCCCCCTGGTGACGGCAGAGCTTCCCCTGGTGACGGCAGAGTTCCCCCTGGTGACTGCAGAGCTCCCCCTGGTGACTGCAGAGCTCCTCCTGGTGACGGCAGTGCTCCCCCTGGTGACTGCAGAGCTCCCCCTGGTGACTGCAGAGCTCCCCCTGGTGACGGCAGAGCTCCTCCTGGTGACGGCAGAGCTCCTCCTGGTGACGGCAGAGCTTCCCCTGGTGACTGCAGAGCTCCCCCTGGTGACGGCAGAGATCCCCCTGGTGACGGCAGAGCTCCCCCTGGTGACGGCAGAGCTCCCCCTGGTGACGGCAGAGCTCCCCCTGGTGACGGCAGAGATCCCCCTGGTGACGGCAGAGCTCCCCCTGGTGACGGCAGAGCTCCCCCTGGTGACGGCAGAGCTCCCCCTGGTGACTGCAGAGCTCCCCCTGGTGACGGCAGAGCTCCCCCTGGTGACGGCAGAGCTCCCCCTGGTGACGGCAGAGCTCCCCCTGGTGACGGCAGAGCTCCTCCTGGTGACGGCAGAGCTCCTCCTGGTGACGGCAGAGCTCCCCCTGGTGACGGCAGAGATCCCCCTGGTGACGGCAGAGATCCCCCTGGTGACGGCAGAGCTCCCCCTGGTGACGGCAGAGCTCCCCCTGGTGACGGCAGAGATCCCCCTGGTGACGGCAGAGATCCCCCTGGTGACGGCAGAGCTCCCCCTGGTGACGGCAGAGCTCCCCCTGGTGACGGCAGAGCTCCCCCTGGTGACTGCAGAGCTCCCCCTGGTGACGGCAGAGCTCCCCCTGGTGACGGCAGAGCTCCCCCTGGTGACGGCAGAGCTCCCCCTGGTGACGGCAGAGCTCCCCCTGGTGACGGCAGAGCTCCTCCTGGTGACGGCAGAGCTCCTCCTGGTGACTGCAGAGCTCCCCCTGGTGACGGCAGAGCTCCCCCTGGTGACGGCAGAGCTCCCCCTGGTGACGGCAGAGCTCCCCCTGGTGACGGCAGAGTTCCCCCTGGTGACGGCAGAGCTCCCCCTGGTGACGGCAGAGCTCCCCCTGGTGACGGCAGAGTTCCCCCTGGTGACGGCAGAGCTCCCCCTGGTGACGGCAGAGTTCCCCCTGGTGACGGCAGAGCTCCCCCTGGTGACTGCAGAGCTCCCCCTGGTGACTGCAGAGCTCCTCCTGGTGACTGCAGAGCTCCCCCTGGTGACGGCAGAGCTCCTCCTGGTGACGGCAGAGCTCCTCCTGGTGACGGCAGAGCTTCCCCTGGTGACTGCAGAGCTCCCCCTGGTGACGGCAGAGCTCCTCCTGGTGACGGCAGAGCTCCCCCTGGTGACGGCAGAGCTCCCCCTGGTGACTGCAGAGCTCCCCCTGGTGACGGCAGAGCTTCCCCTGGTGACTGCAGAGCTCCCCCTGGTGACGGCAGAGCTCCTCCTGGTGACGGCAGAGCTCCTCCTGGTGACGGCAGAGTTCCCCCTGGTGACGGCAGAGCTCCCCCTGGTGACGGCAGAGCTCCCCCTGGTGACTGCAGAGCTCCCCCTGGTGACGGCAGAGCTCCTCCTGGTGACGGCAGAGCTCCCCCTGGTGACGGCAGAGCTCCCCCTGGTGACTGCAGAGCTCCCCCTGGTGACGGCAGAGCTTCCCCTGGTGACTGCAGAGCTCCCCCTGGTGACGGCAGAGCTCCTCCTGGTGACGGCAGAGCTCCCCCTGGTGACTGCAGAGCTCCCCCTGGTGACTGCAGAGTTCCCCCTGGTGACGGCAGAGCTTCCCCTGGTGACTGCAGAGCTCCCCCTGGTGACGGCAGAGCTCCCCCTGGTGACGGCAGAGCTTCCCCTGGTGACGGCAGAGCTTCCCCTGGTGACGGCAGAGCTTCCCCTGGTGACGGCAGAGCTTCCCCTGGTGACGGCAGAGCTCCCCCTGGTGACGGCAGAGTTCCCCCTGGTGACGGCAGAGCTCCCCCTATTGTTGGCAGTGCCCCCCTCGGTGTTAGTGCTCCTCCCATCATGTTAAGCGTGCTGGTTGTCACCACGAGGCTGAGTTGTCTCACCGGCACCACCACAGTTGAGAGAGAATACCGATATAACCCGTAGAGCGCTCGGACTCGGAGAACAGCGGAAGCCCGCCCCTCACTGGGCACGTGATGCCTCCTATATATAATACTGCCAGGCTACAGTTACCAGGGTGACCAAACTTAGGCCATGCGCTGTTCGCTGCCTGTACACCCGCGGGTGAGTGTGTGACCTGTATGACGGGAGCTGTGTGCGGAGAAGTAAGGTGTGCACTACCGCCCAGGACGGGAGAGGGGACTACAAATGTCAGCAAGTGATGCATACAGTTTCGAGTCCCCCTAAAAATGACAGGGAGCAGAGAATACCAGGGGCAGAGTATGGGAGAGCAGCGCCTAGCCTCCAGGAGGGGCGGAGACAGGCCGGAGGGGCGGGGCACAGACAGGAGGGGCGGGGACGCATGGGGGGGGGGGAGACAGGACGCATGGAGGGTGGGACAGGACGCATGGGGGGTGGGACAGGACGCATGGGGGGACAGGACGCATGGGGGGGGGGACAGGACGCATGGGGGGGGGACAGGACGCATGGGGGGGGGACAGGACGCATGGGGGGGGGGACAGGACGCATGGGGGGGGGGGGACAGGACGCATGGGGGGGTGGGACAGGACGCATGGGGGGACCGGACGCATGGGGGTGGGGACCGGACGCATGGGGGGACCGGACGCATGGGGGGGGGGACCGGACGCATGGGGGGGGGGGACCGGACGCATGGGGGGGGGGGGACCGGACGCATGGGGAGGGGGGAGCGGACGCATGGGGGGGAGGGACCGGACGCATGGGGGGGGGACCGGACGCATGGGGGGGGGGACCGGACGCATGGGGGGGGGACCGGACGCATGGGGGGGGTGGGACCGGACACATGGGGGGTGGGACCGGACGCATAAGGGGGGTGGGGACCGGACGCATGGGGGGGTGGGGACCGGACGCATGGGGAGGGGGGACCGGATGCATAGGGGGGGGGACCGGACGCATAGGGGGCGGGACCGGATGCATAGGGGTGGGGGGGCCGGACGCATAGGGGGTGTGGGGACCAGACGCATGGGGAGGGGGGACCAGACGCATAGGGGACGCGACCGGACGCATGGGGGACGGACGCATGGAGGGGAACCAGACGCATGGGGGGGGGGGGGGGACCGGACGCATGGGGGGGTGTAGGGGGACAGTGCCACACGGCTCCTCTACTGTGGTCGGGGCCTTTTCCCTCTCGGTCCCGTGTGTGGCTGCTGCACAGATTGCAGCGGTGGTGGTCCGCCTCTGCTCCCCCATGTTTGTGGGCGCAGACCCCCCGATCTGGTCGCGCTGATGCCCGGTTCCTACACACGCACTCGTTGCTTTTTTTCTGGCTGTTTGCAGAATCCGTTATAACCCGCTGACGTGTCCCCGTAGTGCGGCCGCCGTTCACATGAGGCGGTAATGGTAAGAACGGCACTGGACAAAAATGGCTGAAAACAAGATTCCGTGCACTTATTATAAACTGGCTATTTTTTTCTCGTCCTGAAAAAGCCCTGAAAGCCGCATGTGACCGCGTCCCGTCACCGCCGTGGGTTTTACAAGTTTCATTGGGCGGCCTCCTGTTATTCGCTTGTTGCTTGTTTTCTGCTCATACTTCTTTCTTATTCCGTTAGAGAATTCTATAGAAAAAGGCCTAAAAACCCCTCATCCTAAGCATCAATAGTAAGACCCCCGCAGTTTGTGCCGTGTGCTGAATGCGGTCCTGAGTGACGCCCCCTGTATGACCCCACGTCTGATGCACATCAGGGACCTTATTGCCTCTGACCTTGGGAAATTGCACATTTTATTGCAGATTATCAGACTTTCTGAATCACCAGATGCCGGGTTACGGGGTTAGGCTACTTTCACACTAGCGTCGTGTGACGTACGTCACAATTTGTTATTGTGGAGAAAAACGCATCCTGCAAATGTGCATCCTGCGACGGCCCGTACCGACGGACTAGTAGTAGCCTTAGAGGAGCTCTGCTCTATTTCTGATTAGTAGTCAGATTAGGACATTTCCATTTCCTACCTTTATTACATTGATGCTGTGCGTACATTAGATTATTACAGATCCATGATGCATCTGTCATTTTTCATGCCGCGTTTCATGACGCTGTGTCTTTTGCTGTTAGTTTCCATACATCGCGGCAGAAAAGCGTTACCCAAACCACTGTGTGTGAATGCAGCCTGACAGGTGAGAATGGCGCTACCTCGCTACAGTGCTCCTGAGCGCCCCCTAGTGGTGACCGGAGACCGCCAGCATTTCATCAGATCTATCATCTGTGCAGCTCACAGATCACAACCCCTATAAGTCAGGGCAGAATGAGGGTGAACCGCCTGGTGATGTGCAGTGGATGTGGTGATCCTCCTCCTCCTCGTTGTGTCTTTATCTTCATTTGGATGTGCAGTATATAATGTTCTGATTAGTAAACCTATTGAATTACTTTCAGCACAGTTCTGCGCTTACTATGAAGTCACTGTAGACGGCACCACTTGGGTACAACACACAGTCACCAGAATGGAGAAACTCACCTCGGAGCCTCTGCCAACCAGCAAAGAAAGTGGCATCTTGTACCACGTCAGCCGGATGCCCGACTTTCCTCAGAATATACAAGGTGAGACCGGTGATGGATTTTCAGCTCCGCCATACGTTATGTACCCCGGAGGTCGTCACTAAGAGGTTTCATTGTGTTGGGGTCAGATGGGCGCACTTCATGGTCTGGATACAGACCCCATCGCCTGGACTGAGCTCATAGACCGGTATGTGAGACCACCATGGTCTGTATATGGACCATGTAATACGCCAGCAGATATGAGGAATTAAGTGGGGGGCATAGCCAGGAACCGCCCTAGTTTCTCCCCAGCTCTGCTCATTTTGGTGGGGAAGAGTCAAAGTAGCATAAAAAAATTTCAAAAGTCACACATTTTTGCACAACTCCCCACTGAGCAGAAAAAAAAGTTCCCTTTGTGTGCACATACCCTTAAATGGCGCAGTGACGATTATCCACCCGGTGCTGACGCATTTCCAGCATATTATCTGACAGCAGGCATTTCTGCCTATTACCAGCACTCTCGCAGCCTGGACAGTCCGGTTTTGGAGTGTCCCCTTCCTGCCTATGTTCGTGGGATTAGCCTGCAGGAACCCCCCGCAATCGGGAACAGCCAGAACACAGACATTTCTCCTGTAAATGGCCTGTAATTTAATGTGAGGGTCTCTATGTGTAGTGGCTCTCCCATCTGTGGTGACGAAAGCTGGTAGACGCACATCCTCAAGCTTGTAAGTGCTGCCAATGGAGCCCCCCGCTGTATATCTGTTTCATCGCAGGTGAACACTTCTATATACGTCTATGCTATGTGTAATAATGAGAAAACAAAACTACAGAATTAGCAGTTACCTATTATCTGTAGATTGCCCCCCTCACCTCTGGTTATAGGGGCCGTGCCCCATGTATCAGAACATGCATCTTCCCTTTACAGGCCGTGGTCGCGCTGGCCTACTAGACACTGCTGAACACTACCTAAGAGACAGGATTCAAAACGGAGATAAACCGGCCCGCTTCCTTCTGGGACAACTTTGCTTTGAGGAGGTAACAAGATCTCCCCACGTTCCTTCTGACTCTCACAGCATTTTCTAACATTCTTGTGTATATAAAATAAGCAAAAAACAAAAACATAACTTTTAATACATGTTTCCTTCTAAAAACAATGGATAATTCAAAACAAGCAAACCAACTGTGATAAAGTGCAAAACTGCTCAGAGTTACCAGTGCTCCATAATAAATGGTTTCATCTCCCCAAATCTGTAGTCTCTTTCTGCTGGTTCCAGGTATGCAGGAACACATATAACGATTGTACGAATCAGGGAAAAGGGAAGGGTGTTTCTAATATACCCCGGTCGTGCCCCTGTAGTGCTCCTGCCCTTACAAGAACGGTCCCCAAGTAAGGCTACTAAATTGTACCCATCAAACCAAGTAGGATCTCCCTACACGTTTCCTCCCCCGTTTACATCATTTCCGGTCTCCACTCATACGCCGGCATACAAATATCACATACCTCCCGGTAATCATCATCACTTCCGATCTGTGAACCGCATCGTGGAACGCAGGTTCACTGCAAGTGACGCGTGCGCATGTCATATAAACTATGCACTCACCTCCGGTCCGTGGACCGCATGATGCAGCGCAGATCCACCAGAGGAGATGTTAAATGCGCCGCTACCCACTTTCTATTATTGAGCCGCAAAACGTACAGTACAGACCAAAAGTTTGGACACACCTTCTCATTTAAAGATTTTTCTGTATTTTCATGACTATGAAAATTGTACATTCACACTGATGGCATCAAAACTATGAATTAACGCATGTGGAATTACATATTTCACAAAAAAGTGTGAAACAACTGAAATTATGTCTTATATTCTAGGTTCATCAAAGTAGCCACCTTTTGCTTTGATGACTGCTTTGCACACTCTTGGCATTCTCTTGATGAGCTTCAAGAGGTAGTCACTGGGAATGGTTTTCACTTCACAGGTGTGCCCTGTCAGGTTTAATAAGTGGGATTTCTTGCCTTATAAATGGGGTTGGGACCATCAGTTGTGTTGTGCAGAAGTCTGGTGGATACACAGCTGATAGTCCTACTGAATAGACCGTTGGAATTTGTATTATGGCAAGAAAAAAGCAGATAAGTAAAGAAAAACGAGTGGCCATCATTACTTTAAGAAATGAAGGTCAGTCAGTCCGAAAAATTGGGAAAACTTTGAAATTGTCCTAAAGTGCAGTGGCAAAAACCATCAAGCGCTACAAAGAAACTGGCTCACATGAGGACCGCCGCAGGAAAGGAAGACCAAGAGTCACCTCTGCTTCTGAGGATAAGTTTATCCAAGTCACCAGCCTCAGAAATCGCAGGTTAACAGCAGCTCAGATTAGAAACCAGGTCAATGCCCCACAGAGTTCTAGCAGCAGACACATCTCTACAACAACTGTTAAGAGGAGACTTTGTGCAGCAGGCCTTCATGGTAAAATAGCTGCTAGGAAACCACTGCTAAGGACAGGCAACAAGCAGAAGAGACTTGTTTGGGCTAAAGAACACAAGGAATGGACATTAAACCAGTGGAAATCTGTGCTTTGGTCTGATGAGTCCAAATTTGAGATCTTTGGTTCCAACCACCATGTCTTTGTGCGACACAGAAAAGGTGAACGGATGGACTCTACATGCCTGGTTCCCACCGTGAAGCATGGAGGAGGAGGTGTGATGGTGTGGGGGTGCTTTGCTGGTGACACTGTTGGGGATTTATTCAAAATTGAAGGCATACTGAACCAGCATGGCTACCACAGCATCTTGCAGCGGCATGCTATTCCATCCGGTTTGCGTTTAGTTGGACCATCATTTATTTTTCAACAGGACAATGACCCCAAACACACCTCCAGGCAGTGTAAGGGCTATTTGACCAAGAAGGAGAGTGATGGGGTGCTACGCCAGAAGACCTGGCCTCCACAGTCACCAGACCTGAACCCAATCGAGATGGTTTGAGGTGAGCTGGACCGCAGAGCGAAGGCAAAAGGGCCAACAAGTGCTAAGCATCTCTGGGAACTCCTTCAAGATTGTTGGAAGACCATTTCCGGTGACTACCTCTTGAAGCTCATCAAGAGAATGCCAAGAGTGTGCAAAGCAGTCATCAAAGCAAAAGGTGGCTACTTTGAAGAACCTAGAATATAAGACATAATTTCAGTTGTTTCACACTTTTTTGTTAAGTATATAATTCCACATGTGTTAATTTATAGTTTTGATGCCTTCAGTGTGAATTTACAATTTTCATAGTCATGAAAATACAGAAAAATTTCTCTTTAAATGAGAAGGTGTGTCCAAACTTTTGGTCTGTACTGTATGTCTATCAATATCAGCCCAGAAGCAAATACTGCGGGGCAATTAAAATGAAACCAGAAGCACATGTTTATTAATGTTAAGCTTAAAACAAGATCCTATTCCCCAACTCAGATGTTTACTAATATTATTCTTTGATAAGGATATTTGTAAATCTCCAAATTCACGTGGGCGACAAAGGGGAAGGAGTAGGGGTTATTTAAGGGGAGACAGTTTTCATTCAACAACTAGACCAGGTTTTTTGGACCGAACTTTACCCCTTGCGGAATCGGAACCCCTTCAACAGGGACTAGAATTACAGGCAGTTAACCTTTCGGACAGAGTTATTAGTAACTCTGAAATGGCAGTTCTTAGCAAGGGCTTATCATTTACACCAACGACAGATTTCTTTCCTAGTGATGAGCGAATATACTCGTTACTCGAGATTTCCCAAGCACACTCGGGGGTCCTCAGAGTATTTGTAAGTGCTCGGAGATTTAGTTTTCCTCACCTCAGCTGAATCATTTACATCTCTTAGCCAGCATAAGTACATGTGGGGATTCTCTAGCAACCAGGCAACCTCCACAAGTACTTATGCTGGCTAACAGATGTAAATCATTCATCTGCGGCGATGAAAACTAAATCTCTGAGCACTAAAAAAAATACTCGGGAGGACACCCGAGCGTGCTCGAGAAATCTCAAGTAACGAGAATATTCGCTCATCACTATTCTCTATATTTGATAGTATCAAGGATATCAATTTATTTATTAGAAAATTGAGGTGGCACAAATTTTTTTTTTAAACAACAAAATAGGAAGGCATGTGCACACCTCGATATTTCACCAGCGTTATTTCAAGATTTACAACTTTTAGCCAATTTGGACTAGCCGTTCCCTTCATCTATAGGGCATGGTCCTTTTTTGTCATTAAAAAATCCTAGTACCAAGATGCCGCCATCAGGTGGGGATGTTTCGGCCATAGATGTGTTTCTTAATTTGACAACTGATGAAATCAGACAGAAGGGGAAGACACACAAGATATAATTTGTCCAGTGATCAAATAAACGCACTCCGTGATTTGGAGACAGATACATCTATAATTGTCAAACCCTCTGACAAAAGGAGGTAACATAGTAATAATGAGTGTTGATAAATACAGAAATATGTGTCTCTCCTTTCTAGATGATCGAACTACATTTGCACGAGTAACTAAAAACCCAATTGATGAATCAAAAGCTGAGGTTAAAACTATCCTTGATAGGGCCAAGATGGAGGATTTAATCAGTGAGGCAGAATACTCTTACCTCCTCTCAAAGCATCTGGCCACGGCGACCTTTTATGCACTACCCAAGGTACACAAGGGTCTTACCCCTTTGAAAGGGAGGTCCATTGTGTCAGGAATTGGGAGCATTAGCCACAATGTAGGTACTTACCTCGATGAAATCCTTAGACCATTTGTGAGCTCGCCTCCTTCTTACATTAGAGACACAATGCACCTCCTCAGTAAATTAGAGAACATTGGTATTGAACCAGAAGTACACCTGGCTGGTATTGATGTAGAAGCACTCTATTCATCAGTTCCACACAATCATGGTGTTGAGCGCGTTAAACATTTTTGGCAACTAGGGGGTGTCAATTTATCCCCCTACAATGAGTTGGTGGTAACCCTCCTCGACTTCGTGTTACATAACAATTTTTTCACTTTTGATGGTAAGGTCCTCCACCAGCTCATGGGCACCGCTATGAGTAATCCATGTGCACCAAGCTATGTCAATCTGTTCCTGGGCTGGTGGGAGGACACCATCGTTTTCTCGGACAAATACAGAGACTTCATTAGCTGCATTGACCTTTGGGTCAGATTCATAGATGATATTTTTGTTTTGTGGCGTGGTACTATGGACAAGTTTCAGAGGTTTAATGATTTGTTGAACAAAAATGATATTGGCCTTAGATTTACCTCTGAGATAGACAATAACGCGCTTCCTTTTCTTGATGTTTTGATCACTAGGTCGGGGAGGGGGATACTCTTGATACTACTATCTATCGAAAACCCACTTCCACCAACTCATTGTAGAGATAGGAGAGTCATCACCCTTATTCCTTGAAAAAGGGGATACCCAAGGGTCAGTCAGTATCTTAGGCTGAAACAAAATTGTTCAGATGCAAAGGACTTTAAAATTAAAGCGGATGATCTACGCCATAGATTTCTTACTAGAGGTTACCCTGACCGGATGCTGAGGGAGGCATTCAGGTATGCAAACCAAACAAAGAGAGAGGAGCTGATGGTACCACATGAAAGGACCAGTAATGTGGATAAACGAGCACGAATGATTTGCACCTTTGACAACGGGGCCCCGATGGTAAGGGAGATCATTCAGAAGTGTTGGGGTTTACTCCGCAGGGATGAAAACATTAAAGGGAACCTGTCACCCCCAAAATTGACGATGAGCCAAGCCCACCAGCATCAGGGGCTTATCTATAGCATTCTGGAATTCTGTAGATAAGCCCCCGATGTATCCTGAAAGATGAAAAAAAGAGTTTAGATTATACTCGCCCAGGGGCGGTCCCGCTGCGGTCCGGACCGATGGCCGTTGGGGTCCGGTCTGGGGCCTCCCATCTTCTTATGATGACGTCCTCTTCTTGTCTTCACGCTGCGGCTCCGGGGCAGGCGTACTTTGTCTGTCCTGTTGAGGGCAGAGCAAAGTACTGCAGTGCACAGGCGCCGGGCCTCTCTGACCTTTCCCGGCGCCTGCGCACTTCAGTACTTTGCTCTGCCCTCGACATGGCAGACAAAGTACGCCTGCCCCGGAGCATGAAGACAAGAAGAGGACGTTATCGTATGAAGATAGGAGGCCCCGGACTGGACCGTGACGCCCATCGGATCGAACTGCCCACCCAGGTGAGTATAATCTAACCTCTTTTTCTTATCTTTCAGGATACATCGGGGGGGCTTATCTACAGCATTACAGAATGCTGTAAAGAAGCCCCTGATGCTGGTGGGCTTAGCTCATCGTCGATTTTGTGGGGTGACAGGTTCCCTTTAAGGAGTTTGTGAGGGAAAAACCACAAAACATAGAAGGAGCAAGACAATAGGTGATCATCTGGTGCATAGTAATTTTTTTTCCCCTGTGGCAAACAATACATGGTTGCCCGCTAAAACAAAAGGATGCAACAGATGCGGGGACTGTGTTGCCTGTCAATTTATCTTAAAGGGAACCTGTCACCCCCAAAATCGATGGTGAGGTAAGCTCACTGTCATCAGGGGCTTATCTACAGCATTCTGTAACGCTGAGCGCACAGTGTATATGACATGCGCACGCTTCTCTTCCGGTGAACCTGCGTTCCATGATGCGGTTCACAGATCAGAAGTGATGATGATTACCAGGAGGTATCTGATATTTATCTTCCGGCATACAACTGGAGACCGGAAATGATGTAAGACGCTCAGCAATTCAAGGGGAAATAAGAAACTATTTAAGGAGGGTATTTTAATGGGAACTTTATCTTACCAGGCTTCATAAAAAAACATCCAAACCTAAACTGGCAGGACTGGACATGTGAGCTACCTGCCAATGCAGGAGCTTTTGAAGTCCCACATTTCTTCTATTTCTCTTCCCTGATAAATCCCCCAAACGGGGGAGGAAACGTGTAGGGAGATCCTACTTGGTTTGGTGGGTACAATTTAGTAGCCTTACTTGGGGACCGTCCTTGTAAGGGCAGGAGCACTACAGGGGCACGACCGGGGTATATTAGATTCCCTGATTCGTACAATCGTTATATGTGTTCCTGTAACCAGCAGAAAGAGACTACAGATTTGGCGAGATGAAACCATTTATTATGGAGCACTGGTAACTCTGAGCAGTTTTGCACTTTATCACAGTCGGTTTGCTTGTTTTGAATTATCCATTGTTTTTAGAAGGAAACATGTATTAAAAGTTATGTTTTAGTTTATAACTGTGTCTCCTGGCTAGTTTGGATCTTTGTTTAAAGAGGACATTTAGGTGTGCCAACTAGACTATGCCTTTTTGCTGATTCTCGTATATAAAATAATTGCGCAGGATTCCAGACGAAACGGGTTTTACACATAAAGACGGAAAATCACTGGATTTTTTTTTTTAAATTAAACTATGCTACTGCTTCAATTGACACTGCTCCCCTGGTTCTGGAAGAGTTTTTTCTTCTGTGCCCCATGTTATGCTTCCTGGTAAGAAATGGCACCCAGTATGTAAATTTTCACTTCAACTAACTGGGCATATACAGTATCAGAGAACTTATCTGTGGCTGTTTTTTTTTTTTCCTGTGAGGTTGGTTAATCAAAATATGTCCACCTGATTAAAGGGGGAAAAAGCAAACCCTGACAGAGAAGTTTCCAGCAGCGGCTCAGTGTGTTCTCCAGACACAAGATTGGTTTCATGTGAACATGCAAAGAACTCTGAATTTAAATTGTACGCCCACAGAGAACATCATGACTGCAGCCTGGCTCAGTGTGTTTTGTCCACAATTGCTGCCTCCCTTCCTGTTTTTGGAGCATTAGATCCTAGGAGAGCAGCAGCGGTGGAGAGCAGGAGTGGTGGAGCAGAGGAGAGGAGCAGGAGTGGTGGAGCAGAGGAGAGCAGCTGCGGTGTAGCACAGGAGAGCAGCAGCGGTGTAGCACAGGAGAGCAGAAGCGGTGTAGCACAGGAGAGCAGCAGCGGAGTAGCACAGGAGAGCAGCAGCGGTGTAGCACAGGAGAGCAGCAGCGGTGTAGCACAGGAGAGCAGCAGCGGTGTAGCACAGGAGAGCAGCAGCGGTGTAGCACAGGAGAGCAGCAGCGGTGTAGCACAAGAGAGCAGCAGCGGTGTAGCACAGGAGAGCAGCAGCGGTGTAGCACAAGAGAGCAGCAGCGGTGTAGCACAGGAGAGCAGCAGCGGTGTAGCACAGGAGAGCAGCAGCGGTGTAGCACAGGAGAGCAGCAGCGGTGTAGCACAGGAGAGCAGCAGCGGTGTAGCACAGGAGAGCAGCAGCGGTGTAGCACAGGAGAGCAGCAGCGGTGTAGCACAGGAGAGCAGCAGCGGAGTAGCACAGGAGAGCAGCAGCGGTGTAGCACAGGAGAGCAGGAGCGGTGTAGCACAGGAGAGCAGGAGCGGTGTAGCACAGGAGAGCAGCAGCGGTGTAGCACAGGAGAGCAGCAGCGGTGTAGCACAGGAGAGCAGCAGCGGTGTAGCACAGGAGAGCAGCAGCGGTGTAGCACAGGAGAGCAGCAGCGGTGTAGCACAGGAGAGCAGCAGCGGTGTAGCACAGGAGAGCAGCAGCGGTGTAGCACAGGAGAGCAGCAGCGGTGTAGCACAGGAGAGCAGCAGCGGTGTAGCACAGGAGAGCAGCAGCGGAGTAGCACAGGAGAGCAGCAGCGGAGTAGCACAGGAGAGCAGCAGCGGAGTAGCACAGGAGAGCAGCAGCGGAGTAGCACAGGAGAGCAGGAGCGGTGTAGCACAGGAGAGCAGCAGCGGTGTAGCACAGGAGAGCAGGAGAGCAGCAGCGGTGTAGCACAGGAGAGCAGCAGCGGTGTAGCACAGGAGAGCAGCAGAGCAGCAGCGGTGTAGCACAGGAGAGCAGCAGCGGTGTAGCACAGGAGAGCAGCAGCGGTGTAGCACAGGAGAGCAGCAGCGGTGTAGCACAGGAGAGCAGCAGCGGTGTAGCACAGGAGAGCAGCAGCGGTGTAGCACAGGAGAGCAGCAGCGGTGTAGCACAGGAGAGCAGCAGCGGTGTAGCACAGGAGAGCAGCAGCGGTGTAGCACAGGAGAGCAGCAGCGGTGGAGTACAGTAGGGCAGCAGCGGTGGAATGCTGGAGCACAGGAGAGCAACAGCAGTAGAGCAGCAGCGGTGTAGCACAGGAGAGCAGCAGCGGTGTAGCACAGGAGAGCAGCAGCGGTGTAGCACAGGAGAGCAGCAGAGCAGCAGCGGTGTAGCACAGGAGAGCAGCAGAGCAGCAGCGGTGTAGCACAGGAGAGCAGCAGCGGTGTAGCACAGGAGAGCAGCAGCGGTGTAGCACAGGAGAGCAGCAGCGGTGTAGCACAGGAGAGCAGCAGCGGTGTAGCACAGGAGAGCAGCAGCGGTGTAGCACAGGAGAGCAGCAGCGGTGTAGCACAGGAGAGCAGCAGCGGTGGAGTACAGTAGGGCAGCAGCGGTGGAATGCTGGAGCACAGGAGAGCAACAGCAGTAGAGCAGCAGCGGTGTAGCACAGGAGAGCAGCAGCGGTGTAGCACAGGAGAGCAGCAGCGGTGTAGCACAGGAGAGCAGCAGCGGTGTAGCACAGGAGAGCAGCAGCGGTGTAGCACAGGAGAGCAGCAGCGGTGTAGCACAGGAGAGCAGCAGCGGTGTAGCACAGGAGAGCAGCAGCGGTGTAGCACAGGAGAGCAGCAGCGGTGGAGCACAGTAGGGCAGCAGCGGTGGAATGCTGGAGCACAGGAGAGCAACAGCAGTAGAGCAGCAGCGGTAGTGCTGTAGAATAGCAGTGGTGAAGCACGGCAGCATACGAGAGTAGCAATGGTGGAGCCCAATCGAGCAGCAGTGCAGTATCGGAGCGCAGCAGCGGTAAAGTGCAGGAGAGCATCAATTGTGGAGTGCTTGCGCACAGGGGAGCAGCAGTGGTGATGAGGTGGAGAATAGGAGAAAAACACAGTGCATTGCCTATAACACAGTTGAGTCCGGCACTCCATCAGCAGAAAGGAACACAGACTGTGGAGTCAGGCTGCAGCTGTGATCTTGTCTGTGGGTGTACTATTTAAATTCATGTTAAATTATATTCTGGAGCATCTTTTCCTTAACGCCACATTTTGTTCATCTGTTTCTCCTCCTGGTAACATCTTATTTTTTTCATACATTTCCCTTTTGTGCTTTCCTGTGCACACTGACATAACCACAGATCTCAGAGAAGCTGCTCCATAGGGTAGTTACTGAAATGAATGTGGTAAGGTAACTTTATGGCCGATTCATCAAGTAATTCTGCCAGTTTTCTGAAGTCTTAACTGATTTAAGTGTCACAAAATTTTGCATCAGTTGCATCATACGCCTGACGTACGTTTCCGGCGGGGACGTGTGGCAGCTGAAAGATGTTCCAAATTCATTATGATGTGGGTGTCTAGTAATGAATTTGGGGCAGCGGACCCCAGCGCACATTTTATCAAGACTTGCATAGAACACACAGGTTTTTGATATGTTGGTGTTTTTGTTTTTTCACCTTTTCAGCTTTTAATAAACATTTTTTTAAGGGCTTGTTGGGCCGCTGTAATATCTTCCATATTGTTCTGTCTTTTGTTTTCCTCTTTTTTCTGAAAACTGCAGGTAGAAGCTGTGTTGGTGCCTTCTTTGAATAGTTGTTAATGTCGTACATTAGGCCTAACCCTTGTAGGCACAGCAGGGATGTGATGACTCGGCTGCTCATTGTGTATTTTCCAGGGATGGTATGAACATGCATTATTGCACTTTGAAAAAGTCAAAGACGAGGATTATCAGGCTTTATACCAAGCTGGAGTGATGTATTACGACGGTCTGGGAACCACAGAAGATGAAGTACGTGTTGTCTCCTACGTATTTTATTTCTCAGTATAAATGATTGCAGTTTCCTGATGGCATTACACACAACGCTGGCAGGTTGGCACAAACTGATTGGTGCAGAAAAGCCAGAGGTCGTATTGAGGGGAGCTGCTAAAGCTCTGCGCGGTATCCACATTTTCTGAGACTTTCATCTGGTCTGAATGATTATTTTGTTATCTACTACTTTGATAAATTTAGACTGTCTAGTCCAAGGGTGAGCAATTCATTTTTCTAAGAAGCCACATTTCTCATGCACCCAGCTCTCCAGCCTGCTCTCCTGCTGTCTGTCTATGAAGTGCACATAGTACATCACCCAACTTTCCACGTAGACTTTCCTCTGCTCCTAGCATTCACATGGTATGCCTTTCAGCTAACCCCAGCTTACCCCAGTGTTATTTATGACCTTGTTTACTCTGGCTTGATTGTATGCATCTGGTCCACCCTTAATTCTCTGACCAAGATGAGCAGAGACCACTCCTCTCTGCTTCACACCTGAACGCACTTAGTTGTACATATATTGCATAGTACAAGTCTGCAATGACTTTAGTCTGCAGTGTGATTCCTATGAATGTGTCCTAGAAGTTTGAAGATTAATTTAGAATTACAACCAGAATTGAACCAGAAGGGAACTGAAGGGAACTGGACATAGTCACTGTAAACAATGTTTCTGTTTGTTGTCACTTTCACCCCTATAATTCTTCACTTTCTGCAAACTCCCCTGATCCCTACTCCTAGTAAAGAACTGTTCATCTCTTCTTCAATCCTCCCCATCCATCTCTCCTCCTCAAAACTATTCCTTAACATACAATCCTCTGTCTCCAAACACAGACAGCCCCCTCATGCCATCTCCTGCTCCCACCTGCTAACACTTTCTCTGCTCCTTCTCACTGCTGGTGATATCTCTCCAAATCCTGGTCCTCCTCACCACATCCCCACAGTCAATTCTACCTCCCATCCACGCTCTATCACAAATTTCCGTAACCTCTCTAACCTTATACCCATTCGCCCAGCCCCCACTTCCCCAGTCCCACTAACAGGAGCTCTGTGGAACAGACAGCCCTGGCACACCAGCCTGACCAAAGAACTGAGGCGAGCTTCCAGGGCTGCAGAGCGGAGATGGAAAAGATCCCACTCCAACGAGCACTTTATCGCATTCAAACAGTCCCTCACTACTTTCAAGACCACACTCGCCACAGCTAAACAAACCTATTTCTCATCTCTCATATCCTCCCTGTCTCACAACCCTAAACAGTTATTCAACACCTTCAATTCTCTCCTCCATCCCTCAGCACCTCTTCCCTCCCCACTCAACTTCGCTGAAGACTTTGCCTCATTTTTCAAGCAGAAGTTTGAGAACATCAGAGACAGTTTGAGTCGACAACCCCCAGAGCCCTTTCTCCCAACTACCCAGCCCTCCACCTCCAAAACCAACTTCTCCACTATTACAGAAGATCGACTCTCCACTCTACTCTCAAGATCACATCCACCACTTCCTTTGTTTGAGTGCAGATTGCACATTTTCTGTTAGTACAATAAACCTCATTTCAAGGCAGAAACATTACTGTGTCCAACAGTTATTAGATACAGTGGGGCAAAAAAGTATTTAGTCAGTCAGCAATAGTGCAAGTTCCACTACTTAAAAAGATGAGAGGCGTCTGTAATTTACATCATAGGTAGACCTCAACTATGGGAGACAAACTGAGAAAAAAAAATCCAGAAAATCACATTGTCTGTTTTTTTAACATTTTATTTGCATATTATGGTGGAAAATAAGTATTTGGTCAGAAACAAACAATCAAGATTTCTGGCTCTCACAGACCTGTAACTTCTTCTTTAAGAGTCTCCTCTTTCCTCCACTCATTACGTGTAGTAATGGCACCTGTTTAAACTTGTTATCAGTATAAAAAGACACCTGTGCACACCCTCAAACAGTCTGACTCCAAACTCCACTATGGTGAAGACCAAAGAGCTGTCAAAGGACACCAGAAACAAAATTGTGCACCTGCACCAGGCTGGGAAGACTGAGTATGCAATAGCCAACCAGCTTGGAGTGAAGAAATCAACAGTGGGAGCAATAATTAGAAAATGGAAGACTTACAAGACCACTGATAATCTCCCTCGATCTGGGGCTCCACGCAAAATCCCACCCCGTGGGGTCAGAATGATCACAAGAACGGTGAGCAAAAATCCCAGAACCACGCGGGGGGACCTAGTGAATGAACTGCAGAGAGCTGGGACCAATGTAACAAGGCCTACCATAAGTAACACACTACGCCACCATGGACTCAGATCCTGCAGTGCCAGACGTGTCCCACTGCTTAAGCCAGTACATGTCCGAGCCCGTCTGAAGTTTGCTAGAGAGCATTTGGATGATCCAGAGGAGTTTTGGGAGAATGTCCTATGGTCTGATGAAACCAAACTGGAACTGTTTGGTAGAAACACAACTTGTCGTGTTTGGAGGAAAAAGAATACTGAGTTGCATCCATCAAACACCATACCTACTGTAAAGCATGGTGGTGGAAACATCATGCTTTGGGGCTGTTTCTCTGCAAAGGAGCCAGGACGATTGATCCGGGTACATGAAAGAATGAATGGGGCCATGTATCGTGAGATTTTGAGTGCAAACCTCCTTCCATCAGCAAGGGCATTGAAGATGAAACGTGGCTGGGTCTTTCAACATGACAATGATCCAAAGCACACCGCCAGGGCAACGAAGGAGTGGCTTCGTAAGAAGCATTTCAAGGTCCTGGAGTGGCCTAGCCAGTCTCCAGATCTCAACCCTATAGAAAACCTTTGGAGGGAGTTGAAAGTCCGTGTTGCCAAGCGAAAAGCCAAAAACATCACTGCTCTAGAGGAGATCTGCATGGAGGAATGGGCCAACATACCAACAACAGTGCGTGGCAACCTTGTGAAGACTTACAGAAAACGTTTGACCTCTGTCATTGCCAACAAAGGATATATTACAAAGTATTGAGATGAAATTTTGTTTCTGACCAAATACTTATTTTCCACCATAATATGCAAATAAAATGTTAAAAAAACAGACAATGTGATTTTCTGGATTTTTTTTTCTCAGTTTGTCTCCCATAGTTGAGGTCTACCTATGATGTAAATTACAGACGCCTCTCATCTTTTTAAGTGGTGGAACTTGCACTATTGCTGACTGACTAAATACTTTTTTGCCCCACTGTATATGAAACTGAAATAGCTGTTGCAAAAAAAACAATTTTTTATAAAACATTAAGCTTAAGATTAATAGGGGTGCCCAAACTTTTTCATATAACTGTATGGGTACACAGCCATAGCCTGGCATTATGGCATTTATGACTGTTATTAGGATGTTATATTTTTGCAGGTCTCCTTGAATGTATTTATATCCATCCAATTTATATATTGGTTAATGCAATTTGATTACTAAAAAATTGATAAAAATAAGTATTTTTTTGGAAATATACCGTATATACTCGAGTATAAGCCGAGACTTTCAGCCCAAATTTTTGGGCTGAAAGTGCCCCTCTCGGCTTATACTCGAGTCACGGTCGGCGGTGGGGTCGGTGGGTGAGGGGGAGAGAGGTCTGAGGCATACTTACCTGCAGTCCCACGGTCTTCGGTGCTGCAGCTCTTCCCCTGTTCAGTGGTCACGTGGGACCGCTCATTGGAGAAATGAATATGGACTCCACTCCCATAGGGGTGGAGCCGCATATTCAGTTCTCTAATGAGCGGTAACGGTGACCGCTGACAGAGGAAGAGGCTGTGGCACCCGGAGACCAGCTGTACGGGGAAAGGAGCGGGACGCCGGGAGCAGGTAAGTATTATATATTCACCTGTCCGCGTTCCACACGCCGGGCGCCGCTCCATCTTCCCGTCCTCTGGCTCTGACTGTTCAGGTCAGAGGGCGCGATGACGCATATAGTATGCGCGTCGCCCTCTGCCTGAACAGTCAGTGCGGAGAGACGGCGACGCTGAGACGGGACGCTGAGGGGCTGCAAGCAAGAGAGGTGAGTATGGTATTTTTTTTTTTTATTGCAGCAGCCGCAGCGTTATATATATACTGGTAGCACAGCTTTCTATTGCACATCTATGGGGCAATAATGAACGGTGCAGAGCACTATATGGCACAGTTTTATATGGCACATCTATGATGGGGCAATAATGAACGGTGCAGAGCACTATATGGCAGAGCTTTCTATTGCACATCTATGGGGCAATAATGAACGGTCCAGAGCACTATATGGCACAGCTTTATATGGAGCATCTATGGGGAAATTATGAACAGTATGGAGCATTATATATGGCACTGCTTTATATGGAGCATCTATGGGGCAATAATGAACGGTATGCAGCATTATATGTGTCACAGCTTTATATGGAGCATCTTATGGGGCAATAATGAACGGTATGGAGCATCTATTTTCATTTTTGAAATTCACCGGTAGCTGCTGCATTTCCTACCCTAGGCTTATACTCGAGTCAATACGTTTTCCCAGTTTTTTGTGGCAAAATTAGGGGGGGGGGGTCGGCTTATACTCGAGTATATACGGTAACCATTATTTTGAGTGGTATATAATTCTCTCTAGCAGGTGCCAAACCATCTAAATTTAACTTTCAGACCATTTGCTGTTATTTATTTTTTGTTATTATGATATTTTGTGGTCTCATGGGGCTATTTCCATCTATTGGGGATGTCTTTTGGCATTTAATGTTTTTGGTTTTTAAGCACAGTTGAATAAAGCATGTTATTGTTCACACTAATAGGCAGTCTCCATGCTAGCATGTTCTTTTGCTTTTTTTTTTTTTTTTTAACGGCGCCTGGGAATAGCGCTAACTCTACTGCTTTTCCCAGCTGCCAAAGCATTTAATTCTGGTATGTGTAATGATTATTAGGGTTGATGTCAGCTGCTATCAATCCCTGGTGTAAGTAATGGAGAGGTGTCTATCAGACATCCCCACTACTAGCCCAGACCTGGCGAAATCCAGCGATTCTGAAGAGCGCTGACGGTAGTAACATTACCGCTCTTCACAGTCGCCGAGCTCAGCGCAAGACCCGGAATATCTGAAGAGCGGTGACATTACTAATGTCACCGCTCTTCAGAGTCACCGGGTCTCGTGCTGCGCAGCGGAGCCAAAAGTGGCTGTAGGCAAAGTTTATTGAGCATCAGAATGAGGTTCCATAGCCTTTGGTCGTCTCATCCCTTCATTATCTACGAGATCCAGTTATGTAGGTAAAGTAGCAGCTTTTCTTGGTACTGCAACTAAAAGCAATAAATAGGACTGAGCTGTAATGCTGGATACAGCTGTGATTATATGTTATATAGTCGTGTTACCCTCCCCTCACTTCTTGTAACCTACAAGTGTACAAAGATATTATACCGTCACCATGTGACAAGTGGGCCTGTGTAACTTCAAATGCCAGGGCTGAATTTTAGTCCCAAGTCCGGCCCTGCCTGTAGGTTTGGATTTCTTTTTCTCTCAACAACAAAAACCTTCATGTAAAAACTGCATTTTGTGTTATCTTTGTGTAATATTTTAATTAGTTTCGTGATCGGTTACATTGAAGTGTGACAAACATGCAGAAGAATAGGAAATCAGTAAGGGGGTAAACACTTTTTCACACAACTGTAGCAGTGCTGAAGCACAATGTATAGCACAGGCGATCAGACGATCGCGGCTTCAGGTCTCCTAAGGGGACTACTAAATAGTGAAAAGTTTGCAAAAATATGAAAAAAATAAAACACCTTAAGTTTATATCACCCACCTTTTTTCAGATTGAAAATAAAAACATACACATATGTGTTATCGCTGCGTTCAGAAATGTCAAATCTATCAAGATATAAAAAGAAATAAACTGATTGGTAAACATCGTAATGAGAAAAAAAAATTTAAACTTGAGAATTACATTTTTTTGGTCGCCTCCACATTGCATTATCATCATATGTATCTCAAAATGGTATCAATAAAAATGTCAAAAAATAAGGCCTTACCGAGCCCCAGATCCTGAAAACTGGAAATTCTCCGGGTCCCAGAATATTGCGACAAATGAAAAACTTTTTTTCATACATATTTTGGAATTTTTTTTTACTACTTAAATAAAAAATGAACTATACACGTTTGGTATCTGCGTAAGTTACGACTACAATTTGGTGGCTTAAATAGGCTCTATGTTTGCAATGTCCTAAAGTTAGCAAGTTTTAGTAAATCAGCCTCATTGCAGGGGTGATGTACTATGGTATAGGGCGGATTAGCCGCCATCGTGTTAATGTGGGGTTACTCACCGCAGATGCAGGGGCTGATGCAGTGGTCCTTGTCCCCCCCAAGGGTCATGTCCTCGGCCGCCTCCCATGACTTCAGCGTGTGACTCACACATCTTGGGTTATTTTCGGAGCTCTGACTGTTTTATCAGCCAAGTATAAAGGTACCTTCACACATAACGATATCGTTAAAGATATCGTTGCTTTTTGTGACGTAGCAACGATATCGTTAACAAAATCGTTATGCGTGACAGCAACCAACGATCAGGCCCCTGCTGGGAGATCGTTGGTCGCTGGGGAAAGTCCAGGACTTTATTTCGTCGCTGAATCGGCGTGTGTGACGCCGATTCAGCGATGTCTTCACTGGTAACCAGGGTAAACATCGGGTTACTAAGTGCAGGGCCGCGCTTAGTAACCCGATGTTTACCCTGGTTACCATTGTAAAAGTTAAAAAAAAAAACACTACATACTTACATTCCTGTCACGTTCCTCAGCGTCAGCTTCCCTGCGTCCCCCAGTGTCAGAGTCGGCCGGCCGTAAAGCAGAGCACAGCGGTGACGTCACCGCTCTGCTTTCCGGCCGGCGCTTACACAGTGCAGGGAAGCTGAGGCCGGGGGACGCGACAGGAATGTAAGTATGTAGTGTTTTTTTTTTTTTACTTTTACAATGGTAACCAGGGTAAACATTGGGTTACTAAGCGCGGCCCTGCGCTTAGTATCCCGATGTTTACCCTGGTTACCAGAGGACTTCGCATAGTTGGTCGCTGGAGAGCTGTCTGTGTGACAGCTCTCCAGCGACCAAACAGCGATCGGCATCGTTGTCTAGATTGCTGCAGCGTCGCTTAATGTGACGGTACCTTAAGTCTCACTGCTTTGTGCTGTGAATCATTACTCAGGTTTTCTGCCTCTAGATCGTCTTCAGATCCCGAAAGTATTTTACCATTTCACTCGGTTTATATAGTGACTATTTAACACACGAGATGAATAAGCAAATCTTGTCTGAAAGATGAAAAATATTCTAATAAAATATTTAGCATTTATCATATTTCTGCATAAAGCCATCGATGATCCTGGTATATAAGTAGGTTTACATGGATTTGTGCATCTTATTGCCTCGTTCAGATTAGTGACTGGCACACAATGCAGCCAGAAGAGAATGGCGCAGATTTATCAATACGATGTAGTTCTTAGACATTTCAAACTTCACCTACAGTCTTCAATATGCCACATTTCTCACCTTGGCTCACGCTGCTTGATAAATCAGACTAACTTTGAGGCTATGTGCACGCACTGCAGATTTGTGTGCGGATTTTTCCGCACCGTTTTTGAAAAATCGTAAAAGGTAAAACGCAATGCTTATTCCCAGCGTTTTTTGTGCAGATTTCCCCTGCGTTTTACCACCTGCGGATTCATATACAGGAACAGATGTAAAACGCTGTGGAATCCGCTCAAAGAATTGACATGCTGCGGAAAATACAACGCAGCGTTCCCGCTTATTTTCCGTACCATGGGCACTGCGGATTTGGTTTTCCATAGGTTTACATGGTACTGTAAACCTGATGTAAAACTGCTGCAAATCCACAGCGGCCAATCCACAACGTGTGCACATACCCTAAGATAGTCACAAACAAAACCAAAGAAAAAAACAAAGAAAAAACAATATGTGCATATACCCTAATGAAAATAAATAAGTAAAAAAGCAAGTGCATTAAATAATTAACATAGGGTACTTAGTGAACACTGCTTTTGATTAAAATAAAGCATAAAGCTGTCCCACCGCGGCAAAGTGTACCCAATTGGAACAGTAACTAAACTCTCTAATGTTAAAACCTACCTTGTGTGAATAGTGGCAGAGAGTCACAGGATCCCAACCGGACACCCAGCTTTGGAGGAACTACAGTATATATGTACTGCCAGCTCAGTGAAAAGGAGGCCACACCCTATTTGTAAGGAATACAAAACTTTAAGATAGCTTAGTCTAACGTTACACCACCCATTATTTGGCACCGTTTGTGTCAAAAATGTGCGCCACAATTTTGGCTCATTGTATCCCATTCATGCCCCTTTTCTGATAAACCCCACCACCCATTTACGCAAAACCACATCCCCAGTTGGTCAAGTTATAAAAAGTGTCTAAAACACATTATAAATACGGTGAAAGTCAGGAAAATTGTTGTTTTTTTGGCACAAATTTCTGGTGCATTGACCCTAATAGATATGATGCTGCCTCCTATTCTACATGTCTAGCACTTTTTCCATCTTAATGCTGGAGTCATTGAGTAGTGAAGCAGTTTTGCAAATATTTGCTAGAAATCCGCCTCGCGGGAAGAAATCTGCATGTAAACCTTCATCATCAATCCTTGTCACGGTTGTCTTTATTAAAATGTGAATTTACATTGCAAATACAGTAAAACAGGGATTTTAGTGTACTCACCGTAAAATTCTTTTCTCTGAGCCACTCATTGGGGGACACAGGACCATGGGTGTATGCTGCTGACACTAAGTGAATACAAAAAAGTAAGCTCCTCCTCTGCAGTATACACCTACCACTGGCTCCAGCCGAACCAGTTCAGTGACAAAGCAGTAGGAAATAATAACCATCAAATACGGATACAACGTGTCAAACCAAAGAACAAACTAAGCCATCAGGCCAACAGGGTGGGTGCTGTGTCCCTCCATGAGTGGCTCAGAGAAAAGGATTTTGCAGTGAGTACACAAAAATCCCTGTTTCTCCTTTGCCTCATTGGGGGACACAGGACCATGGGACGACCTAAAGCAGTCCCTGGGTGGGAAAACGACATAACAGATCAAACCCCACTTACCAACTGACTAGCGGGGCGCTACTGTCGGTTGAAGACACAGTCTGCCCAGACTGCATCCTTGGTAGCCTGAGCGTGGATATTGAAGTGCTTTGAGGATGTGTGCAGACTGGACCATGTCGCAGCCTTGCAAACCTGTTCCGCTGACACCTGGTGCCAAACAGCCCAAAAAACGTCCACCGACCAAGTGGAGCGTGCCCTAATCCCTGCTGGGATAGGCTTACCTCCGACACGGTAGGATTCCTGAATAACTGAGCAAAACCACCTGGCTATAGTGGACTTCAAGGCGGTTAGGCCCTTGCTGTGACCCTCACGGAGTATGAATAAGGCGTCTGACTTACAGAAGGACGCCGTCCGCGATATGTACCTTCTGAGAGCCCTCACCCTATCTAGAGTGTGAAGAGCTCTCTCAATACGATGTACCGGCCAAAACGAGGGCAGAACAATGACCTTGTTGAGGTAAAAAGAAGAGACCACCTTGGGCATGAAGGCCGGAGACGGCTTGAGAACGACATTGTCCTGGTGGAAGATCAGGAAAGGGGCCTAACAGGACATGGCGGCTAGCTCCAAGATCTGATTGATTGACGTCACCGTAAGAAGAAAAGCAACTTTCCAAGAAAGGAAGGTCAACGGGACGTCCTGCAGCAGTACGAAAAGAAGCACCAGGTTAAGGTCCCCATGTGTCCAACGGTATTCTATAGGGGGGGTCCACATGAGAGACCCCCTGAATGAGAGACCTCACTTGCAGATTGGAAGAAATTCTGCGCTGAAATAAAACCAATAAATCTGAGAGCGGACCTTTTGAGGGAGCTAAGCTCCAGGCCTGACTCTAGGCCAGCTGGAGGAACTCCAAAATGGTAGGTATGGAGAAGACGAGGGGAGGACGTCTGGTCTCTGCACCCTGCGAAAAAGGCTTTCTAGGTGTGGTGATAGATGCACACTGACGAAGGCTTCCGGCGCTAATTATGATAGAAACCACCTTATGGGAGAACCCAGCCTAGGTTAGGACCCAGTATTCGACAACCAAGCCAGTAAACACAGGGCCCCTGAGCTCTGGTGACAAATCGGGCCCTGGAAGAGCAGATCTAGTCGATCTGGTAGTCGTCAGCATGGCCAACCTGGAGCGACTAGGATCAATGGAACCCAATCCGCTTTGATCTTCCTGATGACCATCAGAAGTAACGGAAGCGAGGGAAACACGTACGGAAGACGAAACTGATGCTATGGAAGAACAAGTGCATCTGCTCCAATGACTTCTGAATCCCGAGACAAAACTATGTACTCGGGTAATTGGCGTTTAATCTTGAAGTGATCAGATCCTCGGTCTGGGTCCCCCAGCAATGACCGATCTGCTGGAAGACCTCCGTATGAAGTGCCCACTCTCCCGAGGTGAGACCGTGACGGCTGAGGGAGTCTGCCGCCCAGTTTTCCATGCCCGGAATGTGGTCTGCTAAAATGACCGAGTGGTTCCTCTCGGCCCAGGGGTGGATGTGAACAACTTGCGCATTGCTTCCCTGCTGCGAGAGTCCCCTTGATGATTGATCTATGCCACAGCCGTGGCATTGTCCGATTGAATTTGGATGGGGCGACCCGCCAGGAGATGATGGAACAGTCATAGAGATAACCAGATCTCCCAAATCTCCTGGCGTTAAGTTAAGTTACCACCAGCCATTGGGTCGGGAGAAAGGATTTCCCCTGGAAATCGGATGGAATGAGGGGATGTACAACAAAGTATCCGGGCTCCCTGTTGAAGGGTTAAGATCTTGTCTGAAGGGAGAATCACCGACCCTTGGGAGGTGTCCAGAATAATCCCTAAAAAGGATATCCACTGAGCTGGAAGCGGGGAAGTCTTTATTAAATGTATCAACCAGCCCAGGCATGAAAGAGTATCCAAAGTGAAACTCACACATTTCGCGCAGGTTTGGCAGGACGGTCCTTAGATTAGAAGGTCGTCTAAGTATGGCAACACGACCATGCTCCTAGAATGCAGAATGGTGAACACTCGGAGCGGTGGTGAGACCGAAGGTCAAGGCTGTGAACTCAAAGTGTTCCTCGCGAACAGCGAAGAGCCGGAACTTCTGGTGAGAGGTAAAAATGGGGACAGATGTCGGTTGCTAACAACTCCCCCCTTCTTCATAGAGGCTATGAGAACAGAGGGACTCCATCCTGAAGAGACGAACCCTGCCAAAACTTGTCTAGACGTTTGAGGTCCAGAATGTGCCGCACTGACCTCTCCTTTTTTTGGGACCATGGACAGGTTCGAGTATCACCCTTGTAAACTTTTCTGTGACGAGAAGGGAAAAAAACCGCATCGGAGACCAGAAGACACCAGGTTCCAGAAGCCTTCGTCATGCATGTCGGAGAGCCAGACCAGATGAAACAAAGGCAGGTAACCGTCTACTTAGGTGGGAAGGCAGCGAGGTCCTCCTATGCAGTCTTCTGAATAAGTGCATAGCACTGTTGGAGTCCATGTATTCTGGGACCATACACACATAGTTTCGGGTGCCACAGTACACATCACCTTCCGCTCAAAAAAAGTCCCCAGTCCTCAGATATGGCCACCGAGACTTCCTGGTAGGGAAGTCTCACACTACGAGAAGCGCCAAGGGAGGGGGGGGGCGCCAGGTGACATGTGCATAGGGGGCGGAGTTTTCAACCTGCGGCCTAGCAGAGGCCAAAGCCGGGGACTGACTGAACGGACTGTCCGGAAGAACACTGTGCCCCAAACACTGTTGGACCTGACCTGCGCACTTATCCCATGATCCGGAAAGGCCCTTGGGATGATGTGCAGAGCCGGGCTGCACTGCCTGCAGGTCAGGTGCTGCAGAGGACGGCAGAGGTGTATCTAGGGTTTCTGGCACCCGGGGCAAGAATTCATTTTGCCCCCACCCCCCCCCCTCCCAGGACATATGCGATTTTCACACTTAGTCATGTACCGACGAGCTCCTCTCCCCAATACTCTCAATGATCAGTGAAAAACTGAGAGAAGCAGAAGAGAAGCTCGTTGTCACAGGACCACAAGTATGAAAGTCGCATATGAGTGAAGTGTTCATGTGACGACTACTGGAACCTGCAGAGCTGAATCCTGACATCGCAGGCTTCTGAATTCTCACAACGAATGCACTGCACACTTTTAGGATTCTCCCTTGCCTGTGGACAGTCATGTCAGCACAAGCATGCGATTTGTATACTTCTGAACACATTACGACTAGACGTGCCCGGCCTCGCTCAGTTCATTGAGTGAGGCTACACATGTCTAGTCAGCATGTGACCGCATGTATCTAAATCGCCAGCATGAGTGAATCCTGACTGTGCAGGGCGCACTGTGAGAATTCAGAAATCTGCAGTCACAAAGAATAACTGCAGACTCATTACAAACCTGGACATTCCGTTTAAAGCTCCTAACATAAATAAAAACATGAGAATTAGTTAACATCACACATAACATTTACATCCAGGTACCTTATAGATGACGTCGTCTCTGGAGCCGATCTCCTTTTCTTCATCTTGTCCAGACTCCATCATGAGTTTTCTCATCCACAGCCGTCTCTGCAGATTTCCATCTTCTCCGTTCTTTTGCAGAAAATCTCCACATGACACCCTTAAAGATACAAGTGTCATTAAAATGCTTCTGAATAAAAAATTGCCCCTCAGTATATATTGTCTGCACAAAATATGACCCCCACACTGTCCCTCTTATGGTTCATGCTCTTCACACTGACCTCTCCTTTCCATACCGGTCCCTTCTTCACATTGTCCTCTCATACTGTGTTCCCCCTATAGGGCCCAGTATTTATACTGTACTCTATCATCAAACTCCCCCTTCCTGGTATACTGTCCCCTCCTGGCTGTGCCCTCACACTGTCCCTCCATGCTACATCACCACTATTCAGTTTCTATTCTGTGCCCACTCACTTTTGTCCCCCCATACTGTCTCCTCACACTATTCCCCTCCCTCCTTATACTGTCTCCTCTCACATCCCTCCTGTTCACCATACTGTCTCCTCATATATTTACCCCCTCACTTTCTATACTACCTGATCACCTAACTCCCCATACTGTGTCTGCACACATCCCATCACCCTCACTTCCCGTACTCTGTCCACATACATTTTTCACATCGCTCTTCATACTGTGCCCTCATTCTCCCATATTGTTTCCTAATACATGCGCCCCATTCCCTCATACTGTTTCCTCATACATGCCCCCAATTCCCCCATACTGTTTCCTCAAACATGCCCCCAATTCCCCAGTACTGTTTCCTCATACATGCCCCCCATTCCCCCATACTGTTTCCTCATACACATACATGCCCTCATTCCCCCATACTGTTTCCTCATACATGCCCCCAATTCCCCTGTACTGTTTCCTCATATATGCCCCCCATTGCTCTTCATTTGTGTCCTCAAGTCTCCCACACACATTAAATCCCCCATCCCCACTACAAATCTCACCACACACATAATAAATCCCCCCATCCCCAAATTCTCCCCACACATAATAAATCCCCCTATCCCCACTCAAATAGTCCACACACATATTATTGTCCTCTACCCCACCCCATCATTGCTCTCTTCACCACCTCCATCATTGCCTTCTCCGTCATGCCCATCATTGCCCATTTCACCACCTCCAGCATTTCCTCCCCAGCAATCCCATCATTGCCCTTTCCACCACATCCTTCAGTTCCTCCTCCTCCACCATCCCCATCCTTGCCTATTCCACCACTTCCTCCTCCCTCACCATCCCCATCCTTGCCCATTCCACAACTTCCATCATTTCCTCCACCATCCCCATCCTTGCCCATTCCACCACTTCCATGATTTCCTCCTCCACCACCATCCCCATCCTTGCCCATTCCACCACCATCCCCATCCTTGCCCATTCCACCACTTCCATCATTTCCTCCTACATCACCATCCCCATCCTTGCCCATTCCACCACTTCCATCATTTCCTCCTCCACCACCATCCCCGCCCATTCCACCACTTCCATCATTTCCTCCTCCACCACCATCCCCATCCTTGCCCATTCCACCACTTCCATCATTTCCTCCTCCACCAGCATCCCCATCATTGCCCTCTCCTTCCCCTACACACCATTTACTTCTCTGCACATTCCCCTGCAGCGCGCAACACACACACGCATGCGCACACACACACGCGCGCACACAGACACACACACCCCCCTCTCACCTCTCCTCGCACTCTGCCGCAGCATCTCCATCGCCTTCCTCTGACACAGGCGGCCGCTGAATGATGACATCATCCAGCGGCGCGTCTGTGTGAGGAAGCACGGGCAGGATGCAGGAAGACAGATCGCTGCAGCTCCGCTGCTATTTTCTCTTGTAGGCAGCAGAGCTGCAGGGATTTCTCCCTGCCTGCCACAGTCACACTGCAGGGGCCCCCCTCCATCTCCGCACCTGTTGGGAGTCGGCGCTCTGCAGCTTCTTTGTGCCGGCTGTCAGCTTGACAGTCGGCACAGAGAACAGCTGACTCCCAGACCGGGGACGGCAGAATGCATCCGCCGGGGAAGACGCTGCAGAGTCACATTAGGCGGCCCGACTGCGCCCCCCTGCCGGCTGCTCCCGGGGCACATGCCCCCGGCTGCCCCCCCAGATACGTCACTGGAGGATGGTGCAGGAACCCTCTAGCCACCATATCTTTGGTAGGGGGGTGGAGAGGGACCGTCTGCCTCCTTCCATCGCCGCTGTTCAAACAGTGGTGATGCAGTGGGGGCCACACGGACGACAGCTGTGCCTCTTTATCCTAGGGTTTCACTACTGTAGGATGGAACAGGGCTATGGTCCGGCAGAATTGGGCCTGGGTGCAGAAGGAGGTACATGGAGGCGACACTCCATGCTCCTGTCTGTTGATGATGTGGGGAGAGTGGAGCCCTGAAGGGACCCGTCGCCCCTAAACCAGCTCAGGCATATCTTCAATCGGTGCAGGAGGGGTACATGGAGGCGACACTCGACGTTCCCACCTGATGTTGGTTTGGGGAGATCTGAACCCTGAAGGGAACAGTCGCCCCTGTAATCCTTGTTGAAAAAATCCAAGTAAAAGGTTAAAAGTAAAAATTAAAAATGATGGTCTCAATACCAGACCCATGTGCCTCCTACAGACAGTAAGCAGACCTGGTACGGGCTGGAGCCAGTAGTAGGTGTATACTGCAGAAGAGGAGCTAACTTTTTTTGTATTTACTTAGTGTCAGTCTCCTAGTGGCAGTAGAATACACCCATGGTCCTGTGTCCCCCAATGAGGCAAAGGAGAAATCCTTTTAACCTAGCATTAAAGTAACTTGTAAGTACCGGATTACCAAATATTCTCCCAGAAGAAAAGTAAAAAAAAAAATAAAGCACCACTCCGGCGTCTTTTATATTTTACTGCTGGAATGGTGCCACTAATGTAAGTTTCCAGACACTAGTCTTAGACTTACACTGAGAAGTATATAAGCCAGAACGAGGCCAGAACTAGTCTCTCATAGACTTACACTGAGAGCGTATGATCGTTACTGCGGAGTCAGAAGTTGCAGTCACAAGATGGTGACGCAGGATTAGAGCGGCTCTGGAAAGAACTGAAGATTGCAGCTGGTAAGTATAAGACTAGGTGCTGGGAACTTTATATTAGTGGCACCACTCCAGAGCGGAAATAAAAAAGAAAACCCACTGGAGTGGTGCTTTAAGATACATTTGACTATATATATTTTCTTTAAGAGCAATTTCTTAATTTTTGGCTCGTTTCTCCTTGTGGAGGTCGACATGCTAAACATGCCGAGATGAGGAGACATAAAGCAGCAATGCTCCTCTGGGTAATATGCTAATTATGCAAATTGTCTCTTCAGAGAGGAAGAGAGCTAGAACTCGTGCCACCTATTGGAAAGTAGCAATCCTACAAGTCAATGTTGACCCTTTAACGAGCCTTGTCACATGACTTGGGATAACAGCCAAACCAGAATCTCAATTTGCACACTGTTTCAGGGTACTGCCCCTCGTCAGTGCAAAGTGGAGATCTGGTTTGGCTGTGTGAGAGGCGTCCGACCATTATCCAAGAAGTATCGTTTCTCCTTGTGGAGATCGACATGCTAAGCATGCTGAGATGAGGAGACTTAAAGCCGCAATGCTTCTCTGGGTTCTAGCTCTCTTTTTCTCTTTGAAGAGACAATTTGCATAATTAGCATATTACCCAGAGGAGCATTGCGGCTTTATGTCTCCTCATCTCAGCATGCTTAGCATGTCGATCTCCACAAGGAGAAATGATACTTCTTGGATAATGGTCAGACGCCTCTCACACAGCCAAACCAGATCTCCACTTTGCACTGACGAGGGGCAGTACCCCGAAACAGTGTGCACATTGAGATTCTGGTTTGGCTGTTATCCCAAGTCATGTGACAAGGCTCGTTAAAGGGTCGACATTGACTTGTAGGATTGATACCTTCCAATAGATGGCACTCTCTCTACATTGACTTGTAGGATTGATACCTTCCAATAGGTGGCACTCTCTCTCTGAAGAGACAATTTGCATAATTAATTTTTGGCTAAAATTAATGTCATTCTATTAGGTAACGACAAGCAACTGACACTGCTCAATTTCCCCTTTCCTCCCATCATTTTGACATTGTTGTCATTAGGACTTCCCTGATTTATGCAAGTTTTATGTCTGCATACAAGGTGCAATCAGAGACAGAGCAGTGAATGATCATTTGTTGTTCGATGGCTGGGCAATGATTGGGATCGCCCCATGAGCCTTATACACTAGGGTACTGGTATCAGCCTGTGTCCTGCTTCTCTTCCAGATGAGAGGAGTGGAGCACATGAGGAGGATTCTCAGCTCCAGCAGCCACCGAGGAGCGAAACACCTGAAATACGCGGCTGCGTACAATCTAGGGCGAGCGTCTTATGAAGGCTGCGGGATGCGTCACTCTGACCAAGAAGCAGAGAGGTAATTCTCGTTCTCGAGGCCATTGCTGAGCAGCCAGTCTCCGTATTTCACATTTATGTTTCCCTCCTCTGTAGGTGGTGGCTTATAGCGGCAGATAATGGAAACCCCAAAGCCAGTGTGAAAGCCCAGACCGTCCTCGGACTGTTCTACTCCCGACCTCCCAACAAGGATCTGCAAAAGGTTATTCACATTATTCCATCCGTGTAACCAAAGTATTGTCCTGGCCTGTAAACCTGGAGCGTGCGGTACTGCGCCTGGGCAGCGCTTCCATGGCACTGCTGCTTTACAGTGGGGGTCTCATCTCTTGACCCTGCCTCCTTTATGACTGCAGAATTCGTAAAGCCCAGCGCCTCTTCAGTTTTTCTTTTGCTTAAAGTGAATCTGTGATGTTGCACGTGCTGTCCGATCTGTGGACAACATGGTACAGAGGGAGAAGCGGAGCAGAAGGATTGGATTCACTCATCCCTGGTGTTTGTAATCAGGAGTCCAGTGGGCTGTCGTACTCGGTGATTGACAGCTATCTCTGCATAGTCATACAGGGGAGACTGTCAATCATGGAGTAGGACCGCCCACTGGACTCATAGGCATACAAACACCAGTGATTCCAATGAGTAAAATGCAAGTGTTACTGAAAATTTTCCAGTAGAAATATACAATCTATAATGACATACCAGAACTGACCATATAAAATGACCATATTAATAAGGAAAACTCAAAATAGATATATGAAAACATAAGAGAACCAAGAGTTTTTAAATCCTAAAGTATAAGAAAAATATATCCATAAATAATCACAAATGTCCAGAGAAATAACTATCAAAATACCTTTAATATTAATACAAAAAACACACTAGACATAAAAGAAATACATACAATACAATACAATACACAGAGAAATCACTGGATAGGTCTAATGAACGATAACGCAAACTGGCGGGGGTGGGCAATCCTATAAAAAGAGGGGAGAGGTACTCAAAGATATAAATAAATAATATATCCCAGCAACCAAATATAAAAGCTGGAAGGCACAAGTGTGCACATATATCAAAAAGAGTAACCACAAAATAACCCTCCTATAAATGGGGAACGACACCAAGGATCACGGGAGCTGCTTGATTACAAAAATAATCCATATGGCTAAATGATCATGCCCCCACGATTCCTAAGATAAAAGTGTCAATAGTGCATATATTCAGTAAATCATGTCTTACCCAGGAAAGCCAGACACCCACCACACAGGTACCCCAACGCGCGTTTCACCGCTGCTTCTTCAGGGGGCAGTGTGCAAATGTGCAATGTTCAGAGGTTAAATATCCCCATGTGAGAGAGCATAAACCAATCACCGGCATAAGACCAGGCTAACTCCAGCTGCGTCAGATGAGCGCATGAGAACATTGCACATTTGCACACTGCCCCCTGAAGAAGCAGCGGTGAAACGCGCGTTGGGGTACCTGTGTGGTGGGTGTCTGGCTTTCCTGGGTAAGACATGATTTACTGAATATATGCACTATTGACACTTTTATCTTAGGAATCGTGGGGGCATGATCATTTAGCCATATGGATTATTTTTGTAATCAAGCAGCTCCCGTGATCCTTGGTGTCGTTCCCCATTTATAGGAGGGTTATTTTGTGGTTACTCTTTTTGATATATGTGCACACTTGTGCCTTCCAGCTTTTATATTTGGTTGCTGGGATATATTATTTATTTATATCTTTGAGTACCTCTCCCCTCTTTTTATAGGATTGCCCACCCCCGCCAGTTTGCGTTATCGTTCATTAGACCTATCCAGTGATTTCTCTGTGTATTGTATTGTATTGTATGTATTTCTTTTATGTCTAGTGTGTTTTTTGTATTAATATTAAAGGTATTTTGATAGTTATTTCTCTGGACATTTGTGATTATTTATGGATATATTTTTCTTATACTTTAGGATTTAAAAACTCTTGGTTCTCTTATGTTTTCAGAAATATACAATCTGATCAGCTCCTCCTGCTTTATAACATCCTGCCTGCAGATAAGACACCATATCACACGACAGCTTCCTTAGGCCGGTTTCACACGTCAGTGGCTCTGGTATGTGAGGTGACAGTTTCCTCACGTACCGGAGCCACTGACACACGTAGACACATTAAAATCAATGCATCTGTGCAGATGTCATTGATTTTTTGCGGACCGTGTCTCACTGTGCCAAACACGGAGACATGTCCGTGTTTGTGGGAGCGCACGGATTACACGGACCCATTAAAGTCAATGGGTCTGTGTAAAACACGTACCGCACACGGACGTTGTCCGTGTGCAGTCCGTGTGCCGTGCAGGAGACAGCGCTACATTAAGCGCTGTCCCCCCCACTGGTGCTGAAGCCCCATTCATATCTTCCCTGCAGCAGCGTTTGCTGTAGAGAAGATATGAATATTCCTTTTTTTTTTTAGTTTCTCGTGTTTAAAATAAAGCTCCATGTCCCCACCCCCCTCCCACCCCCTGTGCGCCCCCCGCTGTTCTTAAAATACTCACCCAGCTCGCTCCCTCGCTAGCGCTGTTTCCTGTCCTGGCTGCACCTTGTACTGTATGAGCGGTCACGTGGGGCCGCCGATTACAGTCATGAATATGTGGCTCCACCTCCCATAGGGGTGGAGCCGCATATTCATTACTGTAAATGGACCTTTATTTTAAACACGAGAAACAAAAAAAAAAGGAATATTCATATCTTCTCTACAGCAAACGCTGCTGCAATGAAGATATGAATGGCAGCTTCAGCACTAGATGCTGGTGCATGTGGTACCCAGCACGGTGCGTGTGGTACCCAGTGGGCACACGGGCGGCACACGTGTGCCACACTGATGTGCCACAGAAACGCACGGACACGGATAATTCCGGTACCGATTTTTCCGGTACCGGAATTGTCTGGACGTGTGAGACTGCCCTTAGCAGCACTCCTCTGAAAAGCTCAGGAACTGCAGCCGCATTCACTTAAAGGGAAAGTTCTCTGCACAACATCCGGTCAAGAGCAGCACTTAGATGGGGTAAAAAAAAGACGAAAAGCTCTTCATTTTAAAGGGACTCTGTCATTAGAGTTGAGCAAATTTGTTTGGATTCGGTTCCGAATACGATCGGCAGCGAATATTGTTTTTGCAATATTCGAACACAGCCGAACATTATTGGAGTCAATGGGAGTAGAATTTACCGAATTTGTTCGGAACTCAAAGATAAATTCGGCACAAATAGGGTACCAATATGGCATGAATACGACAAATTCAGATTCGGCAACCAAATCCGCTCAACTCTGTCATCACATAGTGACAGTTCAAACCAAGCGCAGGCACTCAGTGCACCCTTTGTTGGGCGGCCAAACACTTAGTGCACCTTCACACCTGCTTAGTTTCCATCTTTCTCTGGCTATATGATACCAGATCTGTCAAAGAGGGTGGTGGAGAAAGAGGGAAAACAAGCAGGGGGGAAGGTGTATATCAATGATGGGCTCAGAGGAGCATCGAGTGCCTGACCTTGGTTTGAACAGTCATTCTGTGCTGACTGAGCCCCTATGGGGACTGCGTATATCCCCACCGAGTGACTCCTTGCAAACCTAGCACAACATGCAAGCAGTCTGTGGGACACAGGTAATGACACTGACAAAGACAGCGCGCACCACAGGCCCCAGCGCAGCGGACACATTCACAGATGAATGCGGAGGTCAGACAGATCCTAGGCCCCCTCAGTCATTAGAATAATATGGATGTAACTGCTCGGTCTTTCCTTTGTACTGTTAGATACAATGTTTAGCATTTTCCAGGCTTTCTTCTGGCATTCAGAAGCCTGTGGTAATGGCAGTGTGGAGTCGCAGGGAGCGCTCGGTGTGATGTATCTGCACGGCCTGGGGATACGGAGGAATCTGCAGTCTGCACTGGAGTGTCTGAAGGAAGCGGCAGAACGTGGAGATGTGTACGCACGAGGCCATCTGGTCCGTCACTACTACGACAGGAAGCTGTACACAATGGCAGCGCAGCAGGCCCAGAAGTAAGAGCTGGTGCCTGGCGCAGACTCGCCTCACATCGCACGTCACCACCACAGCCGTGTGTACAGGCCTTCTCATTCAGTTACTTCTCATGTTGGTCCTGTGCAGATTATTCAATGCTCTGATGAGGGCTCGCTGCACCCCAAATACTCCTCACCTTATGCTTGGTGCAGGGCACAATTCCTGGTTTCTTCAGTAATGGCCGTTAGTTAGCAGCCATCCGCATAATATGGCTCTACCGCCATCTTATCGTAGATACGTGCCGAACTCGTAAGGCACCACTTCACACATGTATGAAACATGGATGTGAAAAACGGATAACTGTGTCATCTGCGTCTTTCACAGATGGATAGAAAAATAAATGACAAAGCTTCCCCTATACTTTGCAGTGTTAAACACGGACTGTACACGGACTATACACGGGAGCCATCCGTGTGCTGTATGTGTTCTTCACAGACCCATAGACTTGCATTGGCCCTTGTCAGCTGTGCTGCTGGGAAAAAAAATGGACATACAATTTCCCAGGTTTAAATTAAAATATTTCCATTAAAAAAAAAAAAAAAAAATCATCAGGTGTCACTCGGATGCCCCCTGTGAGATTTTTTTTTTTTACGCACCCATACTGAATGTGAGTCTTATCCAACACTCGTAAGAAAGCAGTGCGTGCTACAATTTGTTTTTCTTACACAAAGTCGGACCGAGAAAAAAACCCGTTCATCAGAGCAGCCCTAATGAATACCGCGGGTCAGTGTGCCGCGTACCATCTGCTCAGACACCGTACGCATCCGTTTTATACGAAACCAGACAGCACTCGCACCAAATGTCACTAGGGCAGCTCAGATGACAGGTTCTTCATACTGACAGAATGTCTGTGAAAAACAAAAAACCCCAAACCACAGCCTGCACTCATGTCTCCGTATTTCAGATGAGACTCACCTATTCAAGTCTATAGGGCCGTAAAAAGAAAAAAATCTAATCCATAAGGCATCCGCTGTATGGACACAGGGCAATTCTTAACACTGGAAATGGTGTTTGTTCATGTGAATTCTATTAACTACTGAAAAATGGAAACAAGTGGCACATGGAAGACAGAACAGATGAAAAATCATCTTTTTTTGGTTGAAATCTGGACAATTTGTTTAAATTGTAGTGTGAACTTGGCCATACTGATGACTGGAGAATGGAGGCTGCGTTTAGAGGCATTATCATTCACAAAGGCTGGAGAGATGGGCGCCGCCTAGTGGGGAGATGCAGTCTTACATCTTCTGTAGAAAAAAAAAACCTTTTAAAACCAGTGCAGTAGTGTTATGCGAGCTAACTACTGGTCTGTGGAGCAGGAGAGCAATGTCTGTCATCATCTGTCTTAGGGCTCATACTCACTTGCAAGAAACTCGGATGAGTCTCGCACAGCAATACCCGGCGCGGTTGCCGGCACTCAGATCGGAGCGTGCGTCCGCATAGGAATACATGCAGCCTCACGCTCAGCTCCTGAGTGCCGAGTGCAGCGCCGGGCATTGCCGTGCGAGACTCATCCGAGCTTCTCGCAAGTGAGTATGAGCCCTAAGGCCACATTCAGTATTTTACCTCAGTATTTGTAAGCGAAACCAGGAGCGGGTGATAAATGCAGAAGTGGGGCATGTGTTTCTATTATAATTTTCCTCTGATTGTTCCACTCCTGGTTTTGGGTACAAATACTGAGGTAAAATACTGACCAAATACTGAATGTGTGACTGCAGCCTTACACCCTGCCTCACTGCGGGCACAATGACCCAATAAAGGGAAACCACAGATGCATGCACAATAACAACACATCCATCTGTAAGGTCACAGAATAAATTCCACTGCTTGGACAGACAGACAGATAGTTATGAACTTGTTCTCAGCACATTTTAGCAAGTTTCATACACTTTACTAATATGTAAACATTTTTTTTTAGTATAGAACTCCAAAAATCAAAAGGTCTAATTAAAAAAATATATATATTACAGCTAAATATCCTCCCATTTTTTTTATTTCGACATAGTCTCAATATTTATCAGTTTTTACAACCTCTATTCCATAGACTGCTCAGCAGACACAACATATAATGAGGATATATAGCGCTTGTGTGTTAATATGAATTTCACCTTCATAGAATTTATTCACTTCCTATAGAATTCTACAATATGACGACATTGACTTATTAGCAAATTCAGAAGGTGGTCTTCCTGTGTACACGGCCAAAGGCATTGCTATGGCCAACTTCTACCTCGCTAGATGTCTCCATCTTGGTCTGGGCATAAAACAAGACATAACTGCAGCAAAACAGCACTACAGAAAGGTAAGCAAATATGGAGGGTAACAATAGGCTTCATACCAAAGATACAAAAATGTATAACCGGAATCATTGTGTATATCAACAAGATTCATGCTGTGCATGTGAACTCCGAAAAGCCATGTAAGGCTGTGTTCACACAGGTTATTTTTTACCACTTCAAAAACACTAGGAAACTCATTCTATGATTAAAGAAACACAGATATGCCAGCTTTTTTTGCAAGGAGATTTTGATGGAAATCTGCTTCAAACCAGGCAATGTCAAGAATAAAAGGTTGCAAAAATAACACTTAAAAAAAAAAAAACGCCTGTGCTGAAACCAGTTTCCGGATGTTGTTTTGACTTGAAAAACTTGGCAGATTTGTCAGCCTCAAAAGAACTGTCTGACCACAGCCTAAAAGTAGGACGTCGTTGTCTCTTGTGGCTGGAGAACACCAAATTTACTTTTTTTATACCACTTTTTTAAGTTCAGCTTATGGCCGCATTCATGACTACGTATATGGACTACAATGCATCAACTGAGCACGGATCCCATAACCCGACCTTACAGCCCCATGGGCATGAGACCGAGTTCTGGCTGGGACACTTACAGTCAATCCGTGCATTGCAGTCTGTATACATACCGTCTGAACAAGGCCTAAGGGTTCAAATATCAAAAGGTTTTTTCCCCATTTGAGTAAGGAAACGCTCACACGAGCGAATACATTGGACGAGTGCAATCCGACAAACCAGATTATACTAAGCCCAGTGTTACCCTATGGGGCAACTCATATCTGCTATTATTTTCTCATACCGATTCGGCCTCCAAGAATGGGATTGCACACACCCATACAAGACTGTGTGTGCGTGTGAAACACAGGACTGCACTCTAATGTTACCCGAGTGCAGTGCAAGTCCTGTGGGCGCTGGCAATGGAGGAGATGGAGACATTACTTTCTCTGTCTCCTCCACACCTGTGTTGCGCTTCTGACCTGCGAGAGGTTCGGGGCACAGAGCACTGACACTCGGGTCACGCTCGCAGCAGAACTGGAGCAAAATGTCATCAGTATATCGCACCCGATGGTCTCGCATCTGATGTTATACCCTAGTGTGATCCCCGCCTAAGAAACTTGCAAATCATTGCACAAAGCAACTATATACTAGTGACAGCCGCTGTGGTTGTTTCTAATGAAAGGTCAGTAAACTGTCATGGTACATGCACTCAGTCTTTTTGTAGTTTTCAGAGCAGAAACACCCAAGTTTTTCAGGAGGCTTTGGAGTTTGCACTCAGTTTGTACGCCAATACCTTAAAAAAAAAGCTCTGTGTGCACATAGCCTTATTATGCATCTATTCACATTTTGAGGAGAACTCCCCCAAAATCCCCCTCTATTAATCCATAAAAATTTACTTTTAATGAGTAGACATTTAAAAAAATACTGAGGGTATGAAAAGTCTAAAAACCGTTCCTAATCTGCCTCTTAATTGAATAAATCCTTATAATTATATTTAGGAATATGCGTTGGATGACACCCCGGGGTGCCAACACTTATTGCCAGAATTAAAGCACTGGTCTCCAAACACGTTTCACCACATGTGCGGCGTCATCAGGGGATGACATTTTAATTCCCTCAGTATTTTTAAATGTCTACTGGAATTTTGGGGGGGTTCTCCCCAATTTGTTACTATGTATCCCCCCCCCAAAGCCATTTATTGTCCTCACAATTTGGTCCATATGATGGGGATCATTTGATTCTTCATGTTTCTGTGGTTCTTCAGAGCATGAATAATGCTGCACCCTAGGCCCGTCTTTCTGTCGAAAACCTCAGGAGTTCAGTGAGAATGGTGCCTTAGTCATCTGGACAATGGATCAGTGATTTATGAATAGTCCTATGGGAGTGTGTGTAGGTAGCGGAGATGGCGAGCTCATACTCAGGAGTTATGTTCAGCGGTATCCTCATACCATCATGACCCGTCCTCATCTTCAGCTGTATAACATGTAATTCATAAGATATTCTATTTTTCAGGCATTTTGCATGGATGCAGATGTGACGAGCGATCTCCAGTGTGATGTAATATACGGAAAGGTGTAGCAGACGGTCGCTTCACCCCATCACTCACCCACATCCCATGGATACAGTCACACGGTACTTCCAGCGTCCCGCACCCCAAATCTCACTGCTCCGTCTCCACCATCGTGTGTCCAGTGATTTATCAATGTGAACTCTGAATATTATTAAATGCACCCGATGAAAACGTTTTCCACCTTCCTCGTCTCTGTTACACAGTTTGCTTTCTTTGTCTACAGTTAATTGCAGTCGTCAACTTGGCGGGAGACAGAAAGGAGTTCATTTTTTTGTTTATTGCTTACAAATAGTTAAATAATGGGCAGTCTTTGGTAAAAATAAAAGCAATCAAGAATAAAATATTCACAATTACATTACATAAAGTATTGCACAAAACATTCTTCAATACACCGGAAATAATAAAGGAATGTTCAAGATCCTCAATGAGGAAATGATCTGTACAACATTCAGTTTTGTCTCACCACTATCTTACATAACTGTCTGAACGCGGCGCACGTCCAGCACCGATCGTGCTGCTGAACAGGTGAATGCCCCATTACTTACAGAGAGCGGGGCTCATTCTAGAGAGAACGATAACCAAATAACATTTCTGAAATAAAACCGATATCAACGCAGCATTATCCTCTACAATGACTATAGTACCAGCCTCCTCCGTCTGTACATATCACATAAAATAAAGACACGGGAGAAGTAGTAGTCCTCAGTCGGCCCTCTGCGGAAAAGAGGAAAGTAATTAGCATGTCTGTGGGGCCACAGACATTAGAAGTAGTGGTCACTTTGTGCCGTCACACGCTGGTCCGGCTTTCAGCTGCTCTAAATGAGTCCTTAATTCTGGACACAGCTCGACTAGAAGCACCTCGAGCAATACCTGAGCGGAGACATACAGAAAGGTTATTAGTCATGGGATGCACACAGCAACAATATGGCATAAAGAGGGTTAAATAAATATCTGTCTGCTGGCTAATGTTATATTGGTGGGGATCTGATCCCCCACCCACACAAAGCATCAGTAACCTGTAGATGAGGGGCTTGTATGACTGTGCCGCACTCACTGGCTATGGGACTGTCGGAGATGGGGAGCATGGTTTCTTATTTCCTGCAGTCTCAATGACAGTGAATTGAGGAAGCATGGGAACTTCTACTCCATTCAATATGGGGCTGTAATTCCTGTTCTCGGGACCACAGACGATCCCAGAGGTCAGACCCCCAATGATCAGCATGTTATCTCCCAACTGATGTATAGAGGTTAACTCGTTATTTTGAGAATAACCCTTTAAAAGGGACCTGACAGCTGATGCACTTGGCCCGGGGATGGGGACTATATGATTTTAGCCCTGTATGGTTGACTCAGAAAGAAAGGCAGGTTAAAAGCCACCTAGGTGACTAGTCGGACAGACGGGTTCCCAGAGGCTACGTCCCTCCACTGACTCGCAGGTCTCTCCCTTTACACTCACAGATCGAGACCTGTCACTCTAGGGAAGCAGGCTGGGAGACGCCACCGGGGACCCACCTGTCGGACGAGTCTCCAGCTAGTCTCCACCTGCCGCCCTACGTCCCCGGTCTGCCTACCCACGTTCCCGGACTGTCTCCCTACGTCCCCGGTCTGCCGCCCTACGTGCTCGTTCTGCCGCCCTACGTCCTCTGTTTCACTATGTCCCCGGTCTGCCGCCCTACGTCCTTAGTCTGCCTACTATTTGGCTGTAGTTCCTAGTCTTCAGACAACATACAGTATATACCTCTAGGGGTCACAACAATATGTCCTCCAGGTGAATAAATCTAACTATGGTGAGGCAGAAGGGGTGACATAGAAATCCATGCAGAGGAATGGTTCACGGCTTCATGTGGATAGATTAAGGTGCCACAGCTTGGTCTTTGGTATGGTTAGATTTTGGCAAGCGCCACTAGATGTAAATGCAACATGAATAGAACGGGATGTCCAAGATTGAAATTGGTTTCCTAGTGGACTATACCCCTTCTTTATAGCATCTACATGGCACAAATGTGTATACTTCCCAGATCGCCTCCATAGCCCCCCATGTCTGCGCTCCTAGCCATCATGTGACAAACCAGATCACACTCATTGATTGGCCGAAGCCTTCACTGTTCCATCACAGTGTACTTCTGAGAAGGCTGCAGCTAATCATGTGACCACAGGAAGACGCATCACGGAGAGGGGTCACACAACGCCGGCCTGGGAGGTAAGTAAAGGCATCTTTCTAACAAATAGCGTGGCCACCTTTGTCTGTAGGTTGCCTCAACTACTACAGCTTCACTACAGTGAATGGTGCTGCGCTGTAGATAGATGTGGATCTGTATATGGAAGAAGACAAACGCTTTCTGTTATCCTAAACAGGCCATTTAATACATGTAACATTTATGATCATGATCCTGCTGGACAATAAGACGTTAATTGTTGGTCATGTCCTGCCACTCAGATTAGAAGGCTTGGTGTGTGGAGCGCGTCCTACCGCTTAGCATTATGCCTGCTAATCTCTAATATACAGGGATAATGTAATGTTCTGCTGCGGCCCTCCATACAATGACTGATGGGGGACACATGACGGCAATGATGGAGCAGTCACAGTATGGCTTACATAGAGCAGGTGTTTATTGGCTCGGTTTTCTTGGAGTGCATTGAATATTTTTATGATGCCATGACGGGCATTCTGCTGTCCAACCAGGTTCTGGAGCGCATCTGTAAGACAAGAAACGTGCATTATATATCTCTAGTCTCCGTGCCAGGATGCATGGTCAGGGGCACTCGTCACTGGAAGAAATTTGGGCCCTTATTTCCCATAGGAGATAGATGGGAAATTAGATGCCACATAATCTGTTATTAATATTAAACCCATCAGCGTTCCCGGAGAAGAGAGTCACAACGCTCCTGGGAGAGGCCATATAGTCATACGCAGAGGTCCAGCACACATCCACAGAGGTCAAGCACCCTTCCACAGAGGTCCAGCACCCTTCCACAGATGACCACAGGGGACCAGAACCCTTCCACAGAGGTCCAGCACCCTTCCACAGATGACCACAGGGGACCAGAACCCTTCCACAGAGGTCCAGCACCCTTCCACAGATGACCACAGGGGACCAGAACCCTTCCACAGAGGTCCAGCACCCTTCCACAGATGACCACAGGGGACCAGAACCCTTCCACAGAGGTCCAGCACCCTTCCACAGAGGTCCAGCACCCCTCCACAGATGACCACAGGGGACCAGAACCCTTCCACAGAGGTCCAGCACCCTTCCACAGATGACCACAGGGGACCAGAACCCTTCCACAGAGGTCCAGCACCCTTCCACAGAGGTCCAGCACCCTTCCACAGAGGTCCAGCACCCTTCCACAGATGACCACAGGGGACCAGAACCCTTCCACAGAGGTCCAGCACCCTTCCACAGATGACCACAGAGGTCCAGCACCCTTCCACAGATGACCACAGGGGACCAGAACCCTTCCACAGAGGTCCAGCACCCTTCCACAGATGACCACAGGGGACCAGAACCCTTCCACAGGGGACCAGAACCCTTCCACAGAGGTCCAGCACCCCTCCACAGATGACCACAGGGGACCAGAACCCTTCCACAGAGGTCCAGCACCCTTCCACAGATGACCAAAGGGGACCAGAACCCTTCCACAGAGGTCCAGCACCCTTCCACAGATGACCACAGGGGACCAGAACCCTTCCACAGATGTCCAGCACCCTTCCACAGAGGTCCAGCACCCCTCCACAGATGACCACAGGGGACCAGAACCCTTCCACAGAGGTCCAGCACCCTTCCACAGATGACCACAGGGGACCAGAACCCTTCCACAGAGGTCCAGCACCCTTCCACAGAGGTCCAGCACCCTTCCACAGATGACCACAGGGGACCAGAACCCTTCCACAGAGGTCCAGCACCCTTCCACAGATGACCACAGGGGACCAGAACCCTTCCACAGAGGTCCAGCACCCTTCCACAGATGACCACAGGGGACCAGAACCCTTCCACAGAGGTCCAGCACCCTTCCACAGATGACCACAGGGGACCAGAACCCTTCCACAGAGGTCCAGCACCCTTCCACAGATGACCACAGGGGACCAGAACCCTTCCACAGAGGTCCAGCACCCTTCCACAGAGGTCCAGCACCCTTCCACAGATGACCACAGGGGACCAGAACCCTTCCACAGAGGTCCAGCACCCTTCCACAGATGACCACAGGGGACCAGAACCCTTCCACAGAGGTCCAGCACCCTTCCACAGATGACCACAGGGGACCAGAACCCTTCCACAGAGGTCCAGCACCCTTCCACAGAGGTCCAGCACCCTTCCATAGAGGTCCAGCACCCTTCCACAGAGGTCCAGCACCCTTCCACAGAGGACCAGCACCCCTCCACAGAGGACCAGCACCCCTCCACACGGGTCCAGCATCCCTCCACAGAGGTCCAGTACCCCTCCACAGAGGTCCAGCACCCCTCCACAGAGGTCCAGCACCCTTCCACAGGGGACCAGAACCTTTCCACAGAGGTCCAGCACCCTTCCACAGATGACCACAGGGGACCAGAACCTTTCCACAGAGGTCCAGCACCCTTCCACAGATGACCACAGGGGACCAGCACCCTTCCACAGAGGTCCAGCACCCTTCCACAGAGGACCACAGGGGACCAGCACCCTTCCACAGAGGTCCAGCACCCTTTCACAGAGGTCCAGCACCCTTCCACAGAGGACCAGCACCCCTCCACAAAGGTCCAGCACCCCTCCACATAGGTCCAGTACCCCTCCACAGAGGTCCAGCACCCATCCACAAAGGACCACAGGGGACCAGCACCCTTCCACAGAGGTCCAGCACCCTTCCACAGAGGACCGGCACCCCTCCACCCCTCCACAGAGGTCCGGCACCCATCCACAGAGGTCCGGCACCCATCCACAGAGGTCCGGCACCCTTCCACAGAGGTCCAGCACCCATCCACAGCAGATTAGAGCACTCAGCACCAACACATTCAAAATAAAGGAGTTTGTCTGAGTGACGGCTCCTGGCAGTTCTAGAAGGTGACGACTTCTGATGTGTTCTCACTAATCTCACCAGGCACGCATGTGTTTGGATCTGATATTAGCAGGTATTCTAGGATTGAATTGTGCATTCACCATAGTGGCATGCACGTACTATCACAACTATGATATTTTATGCCATCAACTATATTTTCCTTAATTAAAGGGAATCTGTCTGTAGGCTTCTGCCATGTAATCGGAGAGCAGCATGATGTTATGACAGAGACCCGGATTCCAGTGATGTGTCACTTACTGGACTGTCAATCTCTGACAGCGGCATTTACCACGCATCAATGTGCACGTGCGCATCATTACCTCCGCCCATTGGCGCAACCGTGTCGTGGGTCGCCGATGGATTGTCATGACAGCTGTTGGTCAGCTGATGACCCCAAAATACAAATGTTAAGGGTCTCCAAAAATGGCAACAGAGCTCCAAAAAAAATTTTTTTTTTGCAAACTTCTGATTTTTTTGACCACTAAAATAATTTAAAAAAATTGACATATTGGGTTTCACTGTAATTGTATTGATGAGGAGAATCATATTCCACTGGTCATTTTACCACAAAATGTACACAGCACAAATAATTGCCCAAAAACACACTTGTTTTTTGTTTGCCTTTTTTACTAGGTTCATTAAATGCTACTACTGATCTGCCATTATGATTATCCAGGTCATTACGAGTTCATAAACACCAAATATGTCTAAAAAAATTTGCGCCATATTCCGATACCCATAGCGTCTCCATTTTTCATGATCTCCGGTTGGATGAGGGCTTATTTTTTGCGTGCCAAGCTGATGTTTTTAATGATACAATTTTGGTGCAGATACGATCATTTGATCTCCCGTTATTGCATTTTAATACAATGTCAAGGCGACCAAAAAAAAGTAATTCTGCCGTTTTTTGAATTTTTTTCTCGCTACGCCATTTAGCAATCAGGTTTATCCATTTTTTTTTTTAATTGATAGATCTGGCGATTCTGAATGCGGCGATACCAAATATGTGTATGTTTGATTTTCTTTTTGTTTTATTTTGAATGGGGCGTAAGGGGGGCGATTTGAACTTTTAGATTTTTTTTTTCTTATATTTTTAAAAATATATATATATTTTTTTACTTTTGGCATGCTTCAATTGTCTCCATGGGAGACTAGAAGCTGCCACAACCTGATCGGCCATGCTACATAGAGGCGATGATCTGATCGCCTGTATGTACTTGAATCACTCACTTGCTATGAGCGCCAACCGACCAACAAATCGGTGATCCGCGGTCACCGGTGGGTGGATTTCCGGTCCTATGGCCGGAAGCGAGACTTTAATGCCGTGGTCAGTTTTGCCCTTGGTTGTAAGCGCTCACAACCAGGGGCAAAGCACGGGAGTGCCGCCACTCTGCAGCACAGCACACCACTGCTCCAGGAAGTTTAGGACTTAATTAATAAGGCCTGGATAGGCCGAAATGTCTACAATTGTACGATTGAATATAGTCGCTTTTGTAACGTTATCTGATTTTTCCTGCGTTTTGCTAATTTTTCTACTGAATTTCACTGTAGATAAGCCCCGATGTAACCTGTAAGATAAGAAAAACAAGTTAGAATATACTCACCCAAGGGTGGTCCGGTCCGATGGGCGTCACAGGTCCGGGTTCGGCGCCTCCCATCTTCATACGATGACGTCCTCTTTATTGCTGCCTGCTGCGGCTCCGGCGCAGGCGTACTTTATCTGCCCTGTTGAGGCCACAGCAAAGTACTGCAGTTTGCAGGCGCCGGGAAAGGTCAGAGAAGCCTGGCGCCTGCGCACTGCAGTACTTTACACTGCCCTCAACAGGGCAAATCAGTACGCCTACGTAGATGCTGAAACAGAAGCAAGAAGGATGACAACATCGTATGAAGATGGGAGGCGCCGGACCCGCACCTGCGACTCCCATTGGACCAGACCGCAGCGGGACCGTCCCTGGGTGAGTAATCTACCGTATATACTCGAGTATAAGCCGACCCCCCTAATTTTGCCACAAAAAACTGGGAAAACTTAATGACTCGAGTATAAACCTAGGGTGGGAAATGCAGCAGCTACCGGTAAATGTCAAAAGTAAAAATAGATACCAATAAAAGTAAAATTAATTGAGACATCAGTAGGTTAAGTGTTTTTGAATATCCATATTGAATCAGGAGCCCCATATAATGCTCCATACAGTTCCTGATGGCCCCATAAGATGCTCCATATTAAAATATGCCCCATATAATCCTGCATAAAGGTTAATAATGGCCCCATAAGATGCTCCATAGACACATTTGCCCAATATAATGCTGCACAAATGCTGATTATGGCCCCATAAGATGCTCCATAAAGATATTTGCCCCATATAGTGCTGCACAAACCTTGATTATGACCCTATAAGATGCCCCATATAATGCTGCACAACTGTTATCGCCCCATATAGTGCTGCACAAACGTTATGGCCCCATAGATGCTCCATGCAAACACTTGCCCCATATAGTGCTGCACAAACTTTATGGCCCCATATAGTGCTGCACAAAAGTTATGGCCCCATATACTGCTTCACAAACGTTATGGCCCCATATAGTGCTGCACAAACGTTATGGCCCCATAGATGCTCCATACAAACACTTGCCCCATATAGTGCTGCACAAACTTTATGGCCCCATATAGTGCTGCACAACTGTTATGGCCCCATATACTGCTTCACAAACGTTATGGCCCCATATAGTGCTGCACAAACGTTATGGCCTCATAGATGCTCCATACAGACACTTGCCCCATTTGCTGTCGCTGCGATAAAAAAAAAAAAATCACATACTCACCTCTTCGTCGCTCAGGCTCCCTGGCACTTTCAATATTCACCTGCTCCTCGCTCCGGCGTCGCTCCATCTTCAGCGTCTTTGGCACTGACGTTTAGGTAGAGGGCGCGCACTAACCACATCATCGCGCCCTCTGACCTGAGCATCACTGCTGAAGACAGAGAGGCGCCCGGAACGGGGAGCAGGTGAATATCGCGCAGCGCAGCACTCCCCCTCCCGGTTATACTCACCTGCTCATGGCGCTGTGCAGTCCCTGCTTCCCCGACGCCGCAGCTTCATCCTGTACTGAGCGGTCACCATTACTGCTCATTACAGTAATGAATATGCGGCTCCACCTCTATGGGAGGTGGAGCCGCATATTCATTACTGTAATGGGCGGTACCATGTGACGGCTCAGTACAGGAAGAAGCTGCAGGCGCCGGGGAAGCCAGGGACCGCGCCAGGAGTAGGTGAGTATAATTAGAGAGCCCCCGCTCCCCCTCCCCTGCCAACCCCTGGGTATGGCTCGAGTATAAGCCGAGAGGGGGACTTTCAGCCCAAAAAAGTGGGCTGAAAATCTCGGCTTATACTCGAGTATATACGGTAACTTGTTTTTCTGATCTTTCAGGTTACATCGGGGTCTTGGGGGGGTTGGTTGCTTATCTACAGTGTTACAGAATGCTGTGGTCCCAAACTTCTTACATTTAAGGATTATGGAGGCCACTGTGCTCTTAGAAACCTTGAGTACTGCAGAAATTCTGTTGCAACCTTGGCCAGATCTGTGCCCTGCCACAATTCTGTCTCTGAGCTCCTTGGCCAATTCCTTGGACCTCATGATTCTCATTTGGTCTGATATGCACTGTGAGTTTTGAGGTCTTATACTGTATAGACAGGTGTGTGCCTTTACAAATCAAGTCCTATCAGTTTAATTAAACACACCTGGTCTCCAATGAAGGAGTAGAACCATCTCAAGGAGGATCACAAGGAAATGGACAGCATGAGACTTAAATATGAGTGTTGGAGCAAAGGGTCTGAATACTTATGACCATGTGATATTTCAGTTTTTCTTTTTTAACAAATTAGCAAAAATGTCTACATTTCTGGGTTTTTTCAGTCAAGATGGAGTGCAGAGTGTATATTAATGTGAAAAAAAAAGAACTTTTTGGAATTTACCAAATGACTGCAATGAAACAAAGAGTGAAAAAATTAAAGGGGTCTGAATACTTTCCGTACCCACTGTATGTGCTAAAATGATCAAAAGTACAACTCGTCTCACAACAAACAAGACCTGATATTTCTATATGGACATAAAAATAAAAGTTATGGCTGTGTGAAGAAGGGGAGGAAAAAATGGAAATAGGCTGCGTGGTGAAGGGGTTAAAAGGGAAACCACATTTAAGCAAATCCCTTGCTTCCCTAGTCCTGGTTGTGGCTACGTCTATATTTTAGCGCTAGGCCTCGTTTAGATGCCCAAAATGTTCTAGGTAATTTTTATGGGCACGGTAAGTGTCATATACATCATCCAGTGCATGAGTGACGGCAGAAAAATCAGGTAACTAGTTTCTTGACTTAGTAGCCATGAAGAACACATTGTAGGGCCCAGTGCACACACCGCCACGGATGTATAAGCCTCCCCATGGGGCAGAATTGCACTCCCGCTAGTAGTAAAGATGGTGTACCTCATTCTTCCCTTTACCAATTTGTAATATTTTGAACTTCAGCACTAAATGCAGGTTACCCCTACACCACCCTGTATTGTCACCCGTCGGCACCAGATTTAGGCTGGTTTCACATTTGCGTTTTTTGCTGCTGCGTTTTAGCGCAAAAAAAACACATGCGTTTTTTTTCTATACTTAACATTAGAAACGCATGCATTTTGCAGCGTTTTGACGACGCATGCGTCGTTTCTATGCTTGCCTTTTGTTGCGGAAATGCAACTTGTAGTAATTTCTAGCGGCGTTTTTTTGCCGCAAAAAAAACGCATGCGTTTTTTTGTGGCAAAACAACGTATTGCTGTCTATATAACACATGCGTTTTTAAGCACATGCGTTTGCATGCGTTTTTAAATGCATGCGTTTCAATAGAAAAACACAAGAATACACACTGATAAGCCACCCTCCAACCCTAACCCTAGGGATCCTAACCCTAGGGATCCTAACCCCAAGGGTTAGGATCCTAACCCTAACGGTTAGGATCCCTAGGGTTAGGGTTAGGATCCCCAGGGTTACTAGGGATCCTAACCCTAACCCTAGGGTTAGGGTCCCTAGGGTTAGGGTTAGGATCCCTAGGGTTAGGATCCCTAGAGTTAGGATCCCTAGAGTTAGGGTTAGGATCCCTAGGGTTAGGATCCCTAGGGTTACTAGGGATCCTAACCCTAGGGATCCTAACCCTAGGGATCCTAACCCTAGCTATTTCTGTTTATAGTGGGTTTTCTAGTTGATTTTGATGATTGGCATCTGTTACACACTTCTCATCATGCGTTTAAAAAACGCAAACGCAGGAAAAAACGCATGTAAACGCGTCAAAACGCCGCTTTTTTTTACCACATGCAAAAACGCATGCGTCTAAAAAACGCAGCGTTTGCACGCGTTTACGTGCGTTTTTTGCACCACATGCGTTTGCGTTAAAAACGCTGCCTTTTTTAACACAAATGTGAAACTAGCCTTACACCATGTGTCACTCTGCTCTCAGCATATGTCTGAACATCTTATCTCCTGACTCATACATCAAGGTATGAGCAGCAATGGCCGCCACACTCTGCAGATTGGCAGCACAATTACCGATCAGAGCGCTGCCGGGAGTGAATATGTCAGACAGGACTACCATAGACGTGAGCTCACCGGGGATGTTTTCAAGTAGTTTTTGCTGTGCTTTATGTTTTGTTTCCTGACACTGCAGCTCAGTTCGTGAGGTCTTCGGAGAAGCTAATTTTCCATTAGGCCAGAAAGCATCTCTGAACACATTGATATAAAACACGAGCATCTGCTCACTGAAAATCCAATTGACTGTGTCTCTGATCTGTCTGAGTGGAAAAAGACAAATAAATCAACCATCCAAATTACAGCAGAAGCAACAGACAATAACAATTTTCAGACTTCTTACTTACAAAGTATTTTCTGGTGAAAGAACAGCATTTTAACGCTCAATCACAGTTTCTGCTTTGTGCAGAGAGAATACCTGAATATTCATGTATTCATGTATCAGGTGACAGATAGGAGTCTGGTATCGTTACACTGTATCCCAGGAGCAGGGACACAGCCGGTGTAGAGGGTGGTGGTGGGGGGCTGCACAGGGTCACATAGGGTGGGATGAGCCTGCAAGGAGGGTTGGGGGGCTGCACAAGGTCAAAGATGGTTGGTGAACTGCACAAGGTCAAAGAGGGTAAGGGAAACAGCACAAATATGTTTTAAGAAAAAATAAATCAGTATTATTAGGTAGCATAAGGCCCTGGCATGGTCAAAATTCTATTTAAGCTGAAGTGGGGTTTAATACGTTGTTAGAGATCAGCACTATGGTAAGTATTTATAACAATATGATTGAAATACATATGTGACGTGGTTTTAATGTGGTATATGTATTAATAACTGTGCACATACTAGGTGTTTCATTAACTATACACTTGTATGTTTCAGGGCATTATATAAAAACAACAATCTGTTCCTTAGAAGGTCTTAAAATGAAGTAAATACAATCTGAAATGAGAAACAAAAACTAGGTCAAAATGCAGGAAACAAGGGGTTAAGTACCGTAGCAGTCAGATGCTGCTAATCAAAGGTCCTTCATTACGTGTTCATCAAGACGTGTGACCACTTGCATAAAAGCAGCAGTTTGCATTGTGTTAACACACTCCGAAATACTCCACACCAGCAAAGCAGGAAAGGAGCAAAAAATCAGCAATGTTCTCATAGAAACATCTGTTGGTGCCCATCAATCAAGGAAGAGTTAAAAGGCCATTTCCAAGCAATTTGGGTTCATGATTCTCCAATCAAAAAGATTGTTGACAAGCAGAAAACATTGAAGACAATTGACATTCTTCCCAAGAGTCTAAGCAAACACACGCCAAAGTCAGACCAAGCAATGCTCAAGTTCATGACGGTACAACTAGGAAACAAATAAAACAAGTACAGGTTGTTTTGAAACAGCTGACAGAAGAAAGCCTCTTTGTTCTGAAGAGAACATGTCAGCACCTCAAAAGTCTGCAAAGTTGCATATGAACAAACCACAAGGCTTCTGGATCAACGTTCTATGGAATTTCGAGACTACAGTGCACACCTTGAGAAAGAGGCGAAACGCGCGTCGGTGGCGGCGTGGACACGTGTCCTGACTTAGCAATACCATGGGTAAGCACGGATAAGAGCACGTGACCCTGTTCTGTTTAATGGCATAGCACGCAGATTATTACAGCCATTTGGATATTTGTATCGCTACTATATATACTTTGTCTCGACTTAAGGGTCTTTTTTGCGGCACTTGAGCACTTTTACCTATGAATAGCAATAACATCTTTAGTCAGGACACTATTGTCTTTGTTTTTATTACCTGATCCTAGTCTATTTATATGTAGTGTGTATTATTTCAATAAATTTACATTTTTTGATTACCCTTGGACTATGCTCCAATTTTCTTATGCTTTATATCATGCCTATATCTATGTCCTATAGGTGCACCTTTGAGACATCCACATGGGTCTTGGTCTCTGTGGCATCTCTATACTAATGTTGCCCTGTATGGTTTATGTTTATCTCATGAACAGAAATGTGAAGATATTTATCCACAAGCTATAGCTTGGCCTAAACAGAGTCATGCAACAGGACAATAGAGCCAACCACACCAGCAAATCTCCATCAGAATGGTTTTAACCCCTTAGCGACCGCCGATACGCCTTTTAACGGCGGACGCTAAGTGTACTTAAACCACAGCGCCGTTAATTAATCGCAAAAAAAAAACAAAAACGCGATCTCTTTTTAATTTCTCTGTCCTCCGATGTGATCGCACATCGGAGGACAGAAAAAAGGGGTCCCAGGTGGCCCCCCAATACTCACCTATCTCCCCCGATGCTCCTCGTGTCTCCCGGTGGGCGCCGCCATCTTCAAGATGGCGGGCGCATGCGCAGTGCGCCCGCCGGCCGGCCCCGCGAGAATCTTTGGGGTCTTGGCTGCCAGGGATCCTGTGTCCCTGGATCCTCCTGCTGCTCCTCCTGGCCGCCGGCATCTTCTGGGCAAAAGAAAATGGCGGGCGCATGCGCAGTGCGCCCGCCATCTGTCTCCATCTGCCGGCCGGCAGGAGAAGAGCAGTTGGGGCTAAAATTAGGGTTAGGGGTAGGGTTAGGTTTAGGGGTAGGGTTAGGTGTAGGGTTAGGGGTAGGGTTAGGGGTTAGGGTTAGGGCTAGGGGTAGGGCTAGGGGTAGGGTTAGGGCTAGGGTTAGGGCTAGGGGTAGGGTTAGGGCTAGGGGTAGGGTTAGGGCTAGGGCTAGGATTAGGGTTAAATTTAGGGTTAGGGTTGGGGCTAAATTTAGAGTTAGGGTTGGCGCTAAATTTAGGGTTAGGCTTCTTTCACACTTACGTCGGTACGGGGCCGTCGCAATGCATCGGCCCGACATACCGACGCACGTTGTGAAAATTGTGCACAACGTGGGCAGCGGATGAAGTTTTTCAACGCATCCGCTGCCCAATCTATGTCCTGGGGAGGAGGGGGCGGAGTTACGGCCACGCATGCGCGGTCAGAAATGGCGGATGCGACGTACAAAAAAACGTTACATTGAACGTTTTTTTGTGCTGACGGTCCGCCAAAACACTGATCCAGTGCACGACGGACGCGACGTGTGGCCATCCGTCACGATCCGTCAGCAATACAAGTCTATGGGCAAAAAACGCATCCTGCGGGCACATTTGCAGGATCCGTTTCTTGTCCAAAACGACGGATTGCGACGGATGCCAAACAACGCAAGTGTGAAAGTAGCCTTAGGGCTAGGGTTAGGGTTGGGGCTAAAGTTAGGGCTAGGGTTGGGGCTAAAGTTAGGGTTAGAGTTGGGATTAGGGTTAGGTTTGGGATTAGGGTTAGGGTTGTGATTAGGGGTGTATTGGGATTAGGGTTAGGGTTGAGATTAGGATTAGGGGTGTGTTGGATTTAGGGTTTTGATTAGGGTTATGGTTAGGGTTGACATTAGGGTTGTTTTGGGGTAAGGGTTGTGATTATGGTTAGGGTTAGTGATTAGGATTATGGATCAGGTTGGGATTAGGGTTAGGGGTGTGTTGGGGTTAGGGTTGGAGCTAGAATTGGGGGGTTTCCACTGTTTAGGTACATCAGGTGGTCTCAAAACACGACAGCCAATTTTGCGCTCAAAAAGTCAAATGGTGCTCCCTCCCTTCTGAGCTCTGCCGTGCGCCCAAACAGTGGGTTACCCCCACATATGGGGCATCAGCATACTCGGGATAAATTGGACAACAACTTCTGGGGTCCAATTTCTCTTGTTACCCTTGTGAAAATAAAAACTTGGGGGCTACAAAATCCTTTTTGTGGAAAAATATATATATTTTTTTTATGACTCTGCATTATAAACTTCTGTGAAGCACTTGGGCATTCAAAGTTCTCACCACACATCTAGATAAGTTCCTTGGGGGGTCTAGTTTCCAAAATGGGGTCACTTGTGGGGGGTTACTACAGTTTAGGTACATCAGGGGCTCTGCAATCGCAACATAATGCCCACAGACCATTCTATCAAAGTCTGCATTCCAAAAAGGCGCTCCTTCCCTTCCGAGCTCTGCCGTGCGCCCAATCAGTGGTTTACCCCCACATATGGCGCATCAGCGTACTCGGGATAAATTGGACAACAACTATTGCAGTCCAATTTCTCCTGTTACCCTTGTGAAAATAATAACTTGGGGGCTACAATATCTTTTTTGTGGAAAAAAAATATTTTTTATTTTCACGACTCTGCATTCTAAACTTCTGTGAAGCACTTGGGCATTCAAAGTTCTCACCACACATCTAGATAAGTTCCTTGGGGGGTCTAGTTTCCAAAATGGGGTCACTTGTGGAGGGTTTCTACTGGTTAGGTACATCAGGGGCTCTGCAAACGCAACATAATGCCCGCAGACCATTCTATCAAAGTCTGCATTCCAAAACGGCGCTCCTTCCTTCCGAGCTCTGCCGTGCGCCCAAACAGTGGTTTACCCCCACATATGGGGTACCAGCATACTCAGGACAAATTGGACAACACTTTTGGGGTCCAATTTCTCTTGTTACCCTTGTGAAAATAAAAACTTGGGGGCTAAAAAAATCTTTTTTGTGGAAAAAAAAAATATTTTTTATTTTCACGACTCTGCATTATAAACTTCTGTGAAGCACTTGGGCATTCAAAGTTCTCACCACACATCTAGATAAGTTCCATGGGGGGTGTAGTTTCCAAAATGGGGTCACTTGTGGGGGATTTCTACTGTTTAGGCACATCAGGGGCTCTCCAAACGCGACATGGCGTCCGATCTCAATTCCAGCCAATTCTACATTGAAAAAGTAAAACGGCACTCTTTCTCTTCCAAGCTCTGCGGTGCGCCCAAACAGTGGTTTACCCCCACATATTGGGTATCGACGTACTCAGGAGAAATTGCTCAACAACTTTAGTGGTCTAATTTCTCCTGTTACCCTTGTGAAAATAAAAATTTGTGGGCAAAAAGATCATTTTTGTAGGAAAAATGCGATTTTTTTTTTCACGGCTCTACGTTATAAACTTCTGTGAAGCACATGGGGGTTCAAAGTGCTCACCACACATCTAGATAAGTTCCTTAAGGGGTCTAGTTTCCAAAATGGTGTCACTTGTGGGGGGTTTCCACTGTTAAGGCACATCAGGGGCTCTCCAAACGCGACATGGCGTCCAATCTCAATTGCAGCCAATTCTACATTGAAAAAGTAAAACGGCACTCCTTCTCTTCCAAGCTCTGCGGTGCGCTTTAACAGTGGTTTACCCTCACATATGGGGTATCGACGTATTCAGGAGAAATCGCACAACAACTTTTGTGGTCTAATTTCTCCTGTTACCCTTGTGAAAATAAGAATTTGTGAGCGAAAAGATCATTTTTGTGTAAACAAAAGCGATTTTTTTATTTTCACGGCTTTACGTTATAAACTTCTGTGAAGCACTTGGGGGTTCAAAGTGCTCACCACACATCTAGATAAGTTCCTTAAGGGGTCTAGTTTCCAAAATGGTGTCACTTGTGGGGAGTTTCCACTGTTTAGGCACATCAGAGGCTCTCTAAACGTGACATGGCGTCCAATCTCAATTCCAGCCAATTCTGCATTGAAAAAGTCAAACGGCACTCCTTGACTTCTAAGTTCTGCGGTGCGCCCAAAAAGTGGTTTACCCCCACATATGGGGTATTGGCGTATTCAGGAGAAATTGCATAACAAAATTTATGGTTACATTTCTGTTTTTACACTTGTGAAAATAAAAAAAAATGGTTCTGAATTAAGATGTTTGCAAAAAAAAGTTAAATGTTCATTTTTTCCTTCCACATTGTTTCAGTTCCTGTGAAGCACGTAAAGGGTTAATAAACTTCTTGAATGTGGTTTTGAGAACCTTGAGGGGTGTAGTTTTTAGAATGGTGTCACACTTCATTATTTTCTATCATATGGACCCCTCAAAATGACTTCAAATGTGATGTGGTCCCTAAAAAAAAATGGTGTTGTAAAAATGAGAAATTGCTGGTCAACTTTTAACCCTTATAACTCCGTAACAAAAAAAAATTTTGTTTCCAAAATTGTGCTGATGTGAAGTAGACATGTGGGAAATGTTATTTATATTAACTATTTTTCATGACATATCTCTCTGATTTAAGGGCATAAAAATACAAAGTTTGAAAATTGCAAAATTTTAAAAATTTTCGCCATATTCCGTTTTTTTCATAAATAATCGCAAGTAATATCGAAGAAATGTTACCACTAACATGAAGTACAATATGTCACGAAAAAACAATCTCAGAATCAGCGGGATCCGTTGAAGCGTTCCAGAGTTATAACCTCATAAAGTGACAGTGGTCAGAATTGCAAAAATTGGCTCGGTCATTAAGTACCAAATTGGCTCTGTCACTAAGGGGTTAAAAGAAAACAAATGTAGGTGTCGCAATGACCCCAAGTAGAGACCTCAACCCAATTGAACAGGTGTGAAAGGACGTTAGGAGAGCTGTGCATGAACTAATACTTTCAAACCTCAGTGAAAAGCAATATAGAGAAGAGTGGGTCAAAATCTCTCGTATGTGAGAGATTGAAAGTCATAGACAAAATGAATGCTCCAAGTTATTACTGCTAAAGGTGGTCCCACAAGCTATTAATTCATGAGCTGCACTGAAATGTTCACATTTTGCTTCTAGGTTTTGGCCAAAATTTTGGTAAATACATAGAAAAATATTTAGAATTGAGAGTCCTCAGTGGTTGATACCTTTTTATGGCTAACTGAAAAGATGCTAACAAATTACAAGCTTTCGAGACTACTCAGGTCCCTTCATCAGGCATTGTCTAAAAGAAATTCTGAAGAATCACATTTATGCACAATACAGCCCAGAAATAATGCCATAGATAAGACAGGTGACATGAAGCAGAATTACCATTATGTGAGAGTGTTAAACAGTTGTTAAATATAAATATTCCATAAATATTCCATAAATATTGGAACAGTTCAGAGATAAGGAAGTCTTAATGTTTTATGGTCCTCTGAATGGATCTGGTACTGTGTTATGATGCCCACACACGGTCTGAGGAGCAAATTCCTTAATTGATGTAAAAAAGATAAATCTATGCGACACATTCATTCCTGCACTGTGTGTGTTAAAGGTCATCTTCAGTTTATACTCCCAAACTCTTCTGTCTCTCTGAGATTTGAAGTTACCCTTTAATACAAGTAATCTCATGTCCATGGTGCTATAATCAGGGAGACAAAAATGTATTGCCACAGGTAGATCCATTCTTTTTTCTCTTTTTGTGTGGCGATGAGAGTTCATTCTTGTTCTCAGTTTCTGCCCTGTCTCCCCTACATACAGACCCCCAGTTGGACATTTAGTACAAATAATTAGGTACACCACATTAGAAGTGTCTCACTTGAAGGTACCTGGTATCTTGTAGTCCTGATATGAATTGGGGATCTTTATCTTGTCCATGGTCATAATAAATGGACAGGTTTTACATTTTTTCTGGTTGCAAGGACAGGTTTCATGTAGCTGTTGGAGAGGACAGGGAGCTTCAGACAATGATGCTTCTTAGATTTGGGGGCTGCCTAGAACACAGTAGTGGGGGGTCTGGAAAAATGGATTGTAAGCGGGCATCTTTTTGTAGTAAAGGTTGTAATTTCCATGCAGCTTCCCTTAGCACCTCCAGATTTGGATTGTAGGTGACTACTTGGGGCAACCGGTTATTTTCTTCTTTAGCTTTGTAAGGTAGCATGTGATTCCTTGATATTCTAGTTGCTCTTGTAATTTGGTATTGAATTGTTCTTGGATGGTAGCCCTGATTCAAAAAGGTCTTTCTGAGACAACCAAGGTGTTCATCCCTATCCATGGGGTTGGAACATATCCGATTGTATCTGATGGCTAGGCTGTAGACAATAGAGTTTATTATGTGTTTTGGATGGAAACTGTCCCATTTAAGGTATGTTGGACGGTCTATTGGCTTCTGATACAGGAATGTCTCTATTTCATTGTTCTGAAGCTTAATGGTGATGTCCAAAAAGTTAATTTCAGTGCAGGAGTAGTTGAGTGTTAAGTTGATGGCGAGATGAAATTGATTAAACTGTTCGTGGAACGTCTTTAGCTGTGGCTCAGACGCCGTCCAGATGATTAAAATATCATCAATGTAGCGGTAGTAGGCCAGGGGCCTGATGGGACATGAGGACAAAAAGGATAAATACATAGACACGAAAACAATTTGTCATCTGACTTGTATTCACCTAATTTTAAGACCTTCTAAGAATCAGATATTTTTTTCATATCGTATTATTTATTACGCATACTTCTATAGCGCCATCATATTACCCAGCTGTTTACAGGCATTATATTCACTGTCCCCTATGGTGCTCACAATCTAAATTCCCTATCAGTATGTCTTTGGAATGTGGGAGGAAACTGGAGTACCCAGAGGAAACCCACGCAAAAATGGGGAGGACAAACAAACTCCTTGCAGATGTTGTCTTTGGTGGGATTTGAACCCAGGACACCAGCGCTACAAAGCAACAGTGCTAACCACTATGCTGCCCAGAGGGTGTACTTAGTTTTTGTCATGTCTATGTGTATCCTGCACTTGTGTCACATGTGCGCTGTGTAGTGTGTCAGCCGTAAGCATTGTGCTTATTTCATGTGTTTGCTGCAATCATCTGATGCGTCAGGTGAGATGTTCTGCTGTGTGTACCATATGTTCTTGTTGTATGACATGTTACTAAAGGGGTAATTTGGCTGTTTACTTCCACACCGGGAGGCGAGTGGTGTCAGTGATATCACATTTACAGATATCTCAGGAGCAGGAGAACTGGTCATACCTGTATAATAGCAAGTGCCACACAATCATGTCCCCAACACATCTATTAAAATAAAGATAATGCGGCTGACCCCGTTAACTCTTTGTACAGCCAGCGATAGTGTAATGCAGCGGCTAAAGTCCAAAGGGTGCACAATTTTTAATGAAAACCAAATGCAAAACTGATCTTTAGTCTGAATTTCATGCATTTAAGAAAAAAAAATGTCCCCGAAGGTAGACAACCCTTATAAGCAAAGCAAAGAGACTCTGCAGAACCTGATAAAAAGAACAAGGCTAGTATATAATAGAGGTCTATTAGTTTTGAAGATCATGGAAATGTCAGACTTCAGAAGGCTCTCCCAGGATTAACAACTGCATAGCAGGGGGTTCAGTGGTGGGTTCTCCAGCAATCGGTGAGCCACAGTGGGTCCTGCTTTTTTCCTTGGCTTCATGGACGTGTCCTTCACTGCATTTGTGAAATTCATCAAGTTTATTCTTTTGGCATCCCCCCATGCAAAGGTGGAAAAGCCTTCATTTAAATTGGGAACTTATTTTATTACCACAAGATCAAGCAGTGATAATACAAAACCATGAAGACCAAGACCAGAACCTCACGGTCTGTGCACCACTTTAGAGTGAAAACCAAGTCAGAGAGAGAATAATCTTAGATATAAGATTGAGGATCAAATCAGGAGCAGAAACCTTTAAAAAAAATAGAAGTGATATCACAAGAACACAATTCTACACTGAAGTGAAGCCGTCTCCAGACGTTGGAGGTTTTGGTCAAACAATAAACCTGAGCCAGCACATCTGATATGGAAAATTAGTGTCGACACTCAGGAGAAGAGGTAACATGAATGAACTTACTTGTTTATGGTCCTTCCAAATGTGATCTGTACCAAGGCAATTAGTGTTTTCCTAACCCACTTAAACACTGCAATAAAACAGAAAGATGCTTTGTAATACCATAGAATATTTTCCAGTCCAAAATGGCATAAGTGGCATAAAATTTCCATTTAGTACACCAATAACTCAGGACATGTGACTTGAGTGAGTGGCTTAGGAACTGATTTATTTCACTAAGATCTGGAACACTGGAATCATGGAGCCCTCTAGTATTTGTGCCCAGATTACTAGCAGTCCGTCCAAACAAGCAATAAACAGGTCCTTGGGAAGTAGAGTGAATGTAGAGAAAGCTACGGTCCAGCACAGAGAAAGGAGACAAGAACTGCTGGTTAAGTATTTAGGAATCTGCAGTTATTGCAGATTGTTTATGGTCCAGTTCTGGCAAATATGACCTTGACCACCTCTATGGAAGAAACACAGAATAAAAGAGGCTCCTCACACATCCATGTAGAGGGACATAAATAGTGGACTGCTTTCTGGAGGTCTGCAGGCAGCCTACTGATACAATGGACTTTGGGTCTAACGTCCCTTTCATAAACTATAACCGCACCCTCTGCCATTTACACCACTCCCAGACGAGAAAACATATCTTCCTGCATTGGTATTGTTGTTATTATCATTTAAAAAGAGAAAACACAGTAGTTTGACAATAAATGGCACCCAACCACCAACCAAGAGTGGAGAAAAAGTTTTGCGGTTATCATTCATATTATCTGAAAAAAGTCCAAGAAAGCAAAAAATTCTGTCTGGTTATGTAAACTTTTGAGCACAACTGTAGATACGGGCTAATATGGGCTAATAAAGAGCACCTTACCACTGTATCATGGTGTGCTGCTTCAACTCTTTTTGACCTATATACAAGGACTGGAATGTGCCTGTGAGGCTTTGCACCCCTTTTTTTTTTTTTTTTTTTTAACTGTGCTACTCTTCAACTTTTTCCTAGATAGATAGAAAGATAATAGAAAGATAGATAATAGACAGATAGATGCAGAGGGGAAAAAAGTATTTAGTCAGCCACCAATTGTGCAAGTTCTCCCACTAAAAAAGATGAGAGAGACCTGTAATTGACATCATACGTAGACCACAACCATGAGAGTCAAAATGAGAAAACAAATCCAGAAAATCACCTTGTCTGATCTGGCGAGATTTATTTAGCAAATTATGGAGGGAAATAAGTATTTAGTCATTAACAAAAGTTCATCTCAATATTTTGTTATATATCCTTTGTTGGCAATGACAGAGGTCAAACATTTTCTGTAAGTCTTCACAAAGTTGGCACACACTGTTGGGTGGTATGCCGGCCCATTCCTCCATGCAGATCTCCTCTAGAGCAGTGATGTTTTGGGTCTGTCGCTGGGCAACACGGACTTTCAACTCCCCCCAAAGGTTTTCTATGGGGTTGAGATCTGGAGACTGGCTAGGCCACTCCAGGACCTTCATATGCTTCTTACGAAGCCACTCCTTCATTGCCCTAGCGGTGTGCTTGGGATCATTATCATGCTGAAAGACCCATGCATGTTTCATCTTCAATGCCCTTGCAAGATTTATTTTGCAAATTATGGTGGAAAATAAGTATTTGGTCACCTAAAAATATGCAAGCTGTCTGGGTCTCACAGACCTATAACTTCCTCTTTAAGAGGCTCCTCTGTCCTCCACTCATTACCTGTAGTAATGGCACCTGTTTGAGCAGTGTAAAAGACACCTGACCACAACCTCAAACATTCACACACCAGTCTCCACTATGGTGATGACCAAAGAGCTGTCGAAGGACACAGACACTAAATTGTAGCCCTGCACCAGGCTGGGAAGACTGAATCTACAATAGGCAAGCAGCTTTGGTATGATGAAATCAACTGTGGGAGCAATAATAAGAAAATGGAAGACGTACAAGACCATTAATGATCTCCCTCAATCCCTCAAACAGCAGTGTGTGCCAACTTTGTGAAGACTTCCAGAAAATGTTTAACCTCTGTCATTGCCAACAAAGGATATATAACAAAATATTGATATGAATTTTTGTTAATGACTAAATACTTATTTCCCTCCATAATTTGCAAAATAAATCTCGCCAGATCAGACAAGGTGATTTTCTGGATTTGTTTCCTCGTTTTGACTCTCATAGTTGAGGTCTACCTATGATGTCAATTACAGGACTCTCTCATCTTTTTATGTGGGAGAACTTGCATATTGGTGGCTGACTAAATACTTTTTTCCCCCACCGTGATAGATAGATAGATAGATAGATAGATAGATAGACAGACATACAGCAGATAGACATATTGCGGATGTGGATATAGGTTTATTTTTTAAATTTATGTATAGGAAAAGAGAGGGGGTGACAAACGTATTTTTTTATATTAAAAAAAAACCTCTCTCGTTTTACTTTACCTTTAGTTGCTATAGTGGACCTGAACCAGCATTTTTTGTTTGTACTACATACTGTAATACTACAATACTGCAATATGTAGTAAAAAATTTGATATCCTATGAAGTTCAGCTATAAGGTGGGTTTCATAGGACTACAAAGATGGTGAAGTCTTCAGTATGACCCTGGCTGCCATAATGGGCTCCCTTATCAGCGAGCCACCAGAACTGCACCACATAAATGCCGCTGTCAAAGCACTGATCACTGCTGCTAGAGGCAGATGCTGGCTGTATGAGCACAGACAGCATCTACAGTGTATGGAGCAGGCACAGCTCTTGGGCTCAATCTATACACCTGCACATGACATGCCAAATTGTAGTAGGCTGGATGTTGGGAAAGGGTTAAAAAAGCCATGATCGAAACATCTTGGAGACCATCTAAAGAGAGAGAAACATTTCTATGCACAAAATTTTTTAACAAAAAGACAACTCACTTCCTCGCAACTCAAAAATCTCCACAATCAGCATGAAGCATGGCTCAGCCAAGGCATCTTTTTTCCCATCCACATCATCACCGTAGTCCGATAAGTCACTGTCTTCTTCAGTTTCATCCTGTGTAAACAAAAGTTAAAAGAATACATTCGGCTCTACCAAAAAAAAAGGTTCAGAAAGAGCAAACAACAGGAACAAGAAAACTACAGAACATACGAAGCCCTAAACAAAGCTCTTAAAGGGAATCTGTCAGTAGAATCAACCCTCAAAAGCCGTCTATATGGGCATGTAGGTTATAGGAAGATGAATACAATGATACCTGATATCTTTAATCCATCTTTTATTCCCCAAAAATTAACTTTTTTCTTAATATGTAAATGAGCCATTAAGCTCTGGAGGCAGATTCTCATGGAGATCTGTGCCTGGACCTTAGATCTTATTTTAAATGAAAGGTGCATTACCAGTGTGAGATATGTAGATCAGGAGAGCAGACTGTCAGTCATTACATGTCTCACATTGGTAACTCTCCCCTTTCACGTAAAATAAAGCTCTGGAGGCAGATTCTCAGGTATATCAGTGTCTGGTCCATAGATCGGAACAGCTCACTTACTTTTGTAAGAAAAAGGTGGATTTCTCTGGAATAAGGCATCAGATATCAAGGTATCATTTTATTCAGTTTCCTATGACGTACAAGACCATATAAATGGATTAGAAGGGTTGATCATACAGATAGATGACCTTTAAAAGAGAAGGAACGCATTTTGAGAATACAGGACGGTCATGGAAATGGAGTATACTGGAGCTATATAATAAGGAATAACATTTTATTTATTAGCAGCAAGCACGAGGTTATTCGCCAATATTTTGCTGAAATATGACCGAGACCTTTATATACAATTATTAGAAAATAATAGGTCACTAGAAACCTCTGCTCTTGTCACCATATATCACTATAAGAAATTAATCACCTAATGTACCGTATATCATACGTAGGCTTTGCCACAAAGATAGAAAAAGACAAATGGAAATGACTAGAAACTATGATTCACCTAGGCTTAAACCTGAGCAGCATGAGTCACTGTGACGGATCTAGGCATCCGATCAATTACAACCGAAGCATCACTATGACCCAGAACTGCACACTGTGACGTGAGCACATTACACACATCATCGGCAGGCTGTCTATCTGGAATTAAATCTATACAGCACCACGAAGGAGCAGCATGAGGAACCGTCAGCTTTACATTCATCTTCCTGCAAACATTGGACATTTCATATTATATATAAAAGTCCCATGATCTCAGGGGCAAGAAGATCATTCGCTCCAGAGTACACCGCTCACTCCTGAGCAGGCAGAGAATAATGCAAGGAATAGAAGAGCCTGGCAGGAAACCTAAATGGAATCTGTCAGCAGGATTTCATCTCAAAATATTTATATGCACATGTAGACCTTTGAAACAAGTCCAGCAAGACCTGTACATAGACAGTTTGTTCCTCCCTTTCTGAGAAATCAGTGTTCTTATTGATATGCAAATGAGGCTGATGTCTCTGTCACTCCAGCTCTATTCCCTGTCTTGTGTTGCCTCCTCCTGCTTGATTGCCAGCCTCTATGCTGTGTGACTTCGGGCAAAGGAGCCAGTAGTCAAGCAGGAGGTAGTGGCCTGGGTGGGGAATAGAGCTGGAGCGACGGAGGCTTCAGATCTAAACCCTCAATTGCATAACAATTCAAATGCTGATTTCTCAGTAACAGAGGAACGACCTGGCCACATCAAGGAAATGCTGACATGGTCTTTGAAAGAGCTATATGTGCATAGAAATAGTTTGGGGGTGAAATCCTGCTCACAGATTCCCTTTAAAGGGAACCTGTCACCCCGTTTTTTTCAGATTGAGATAAAAATACTGTTAAATAGGGCCTGCGCTGTGCGTTACAATAGTGTATGTAGTGAACCCTGATTCCCCACCTATGCTGCGAAATACATTACCAAAGTCGTCGTTTTCACCTGTCAATCAGGCTGGTCAGGTCAGGTGGGCATGGCGACATCGCTGTTTCTTCCCCAGCTTTCTGTTTCACCTGTCAATCAGGCTGGTCAGGTCAGGTGGGCATGGTGACATCGCTGTTTCTTCCCCAGCTTTCCGTTGGTGGTGTAGTGGTGTGCGCATGTCCAATTGCCGAATCCACTGCGCGCAGGTGAAGAAAAAGCGCGCGATCTGCGCTATTACCCTTGTCATTGGTGGGGGCGGCCATCTTCCTGAGGCCGCGCGTGCGCAGATGGAGTGCTCTGCTGCACGGGGCTTCAGGAAAATGGCCGTGGGATGTCGCGCGTGCGCAGATGGAGATCGCGGCGGCCATTTTCCCAAAGCCGAGTTTGACAGGCGAAAACGGCGACTTTGGTAATGTATTTCGCAGCATAGGTGGGGAATCAGGGTACACTACATACACTATTGTAACGCACAGCGCAGGCCCTATTTAACAGTATTTTTATCTCAATCTGAAAAAACGGGGTGACAGGTTCCCTTTAATAACATGAGCTGGTCTAAATTGCCAAAATTAAAAGTAGAAATCTTCCATCTTGTCACAAGTCTAACTTATATGAAGTAACTGCTGTTCTGAAATTATATATTGTACTTTCTAGTTATTTAGGACTCAACTCGTGGCACTAAATCACAATGGTCTCTGTCAGAGGAGTATCGATGCTAATCCGGTTTACAAAAAATAATACTTTATTTCCAATTTTCAGTTCTCTTGCCAAATGCAGCAGATTTCTATGTACCGTACTTTGCTACATATGATCCTCTATCTTCACAACTATCCAAGGGCCGGTATGGAGAAGCATCCCATGGCATACTTTGAGGTGAGGATGGTATTTTATGTAATTTAGGGCTTTTTTGTGGCTCCACATGATAACCTTTGGCTTTCACTATTACATTTGCCTTTTAATAAACTTTAGCTTTGCAGTCGCTAATGTTTTCAGCAATGGCTTTCTCATCAGAGAAGCGGATCATTATTTCAGTGTTGCCGCAGACATCTCGGTGGCCTCATCCACAAGTGCCCATATCTTTGCAAAGGATGCACGGAGCATATTCTGGGAAGATCGGACACAATTTATCTTGGGGGTTCAAAAGAATTTAATTTGTCTAATCACAGACAAGTTGTTCAGTCTGATCAAATCAGATCACATTTTGTAGCATTTGTCTTCTGCGGATCTTCTGCTTCACTAACATCATATTGACATTTCAACCACTAGAATGGTACGTGTTCCTCATCACCAATTACATTCCTCTCTCAGGGACATGTACACATCACTCAAAGAGATTACTGACCTCTTGGTGGGAAAAAAAATCTCCAGGAAGTCTTTCCAAAAATGAAGAGAGTGAGAAGGAAGATTTTTTGCCCTGGACATCAAGGACTTTCAGGTGCTCGGGAGAGGGACTCAAAAAGGCATAAAGCACCTCGCTATGACACAGTCTTTCATCAGAAAGCAGCTTCTGTGAAGAAAGATCACATCATCAGTGATGGGTAAAGGGGATACAACGTATACTAAATATTCCAGCTGTAGCCGAGCTAAATGCCTGATCTCCTTTCTCACCGAGTTACTGGCTTCCAATAAAGAATCTGGCATCAGGTTTTTGCTGCCCCATCTGAGTGCACTATAATATACAGACAGAGGCTCCGGATCCAACGATGGGCCACTTACTGGGTTTCTTGCTGTGGTTTTCATTAAAAAACAAACAAACAGTTTTTATGTGCTTCAGCTCTACCAATCTTCTCAGCAGTAAGCACTGTATATTCTTGCCCCCAGTGCAAACAGAAGCTGTCAATCAAAGTTGAAGGCGGGGCTGGACAGAGCTCATCACTGAGAAGACTAGCAGATCTGCAGCAGAAAAAAACAATTTTATCAAAAGTACAGAAAAGCGCCCAGAAGGTTAATGCGCTGGAATCAGGATATCTGTTCTTATTTTTTCCTGAGCTCAGATGGAAACAAACCTGTGTCCTGTGATGGATGCAAACACTGCCATCTGTCACCCATGCGGTTCAACTGTATAAAACAATACAATTATATGTACCTCAAAGTAAATATCTGATTTGCAGCCAAACTAAATTAAGGGAATATGCAGACCTGAAGATTGGGAGGAAGAATATATTAACCCCTTAGTGACAGAGCCAATTTGGTACTTAATGACCAGGCCAATTTTTGCAATTCTGACCACTGTCACTTTATGAGGTTATAACTCTGGAACGCTTCAACGGATCCCGCTGATTCTGAGATTGTTTTTTCGTGACATATTGTACTTCATGTCAGTGGTAACATTTCTTCGACATTACTTGTGATTATTTATGAAAAAAACAGAAATATGGCGAAAATTTTTAAAATTTTGCAATTTTCAAACTTTGTATTTTTATGCCCTTAAATCAGAGAGATATGTCATGAAAAATAGTTAATAAATAACATTTCCCACATGTCTACTTTACATCAGCACAATTTTGGAAACAAAATTTTTGTTTGTTAGGGAGTTATAAGGGTTAAAAGTTGACCAGCAATTTCTCATTTTTACAACACCATTTTTTTTTGGGGACCACATCACATTTGAAGTCATTTTGAGGGGTCTAAATGATAGAAAATACCCAAGTGTGACACCATTCTAAAAACTACACCCCTCAAGGTTCTCAAAACCACATTCAAGAAGTTTATTAACCCTTTATGTGCTTCACAGGAACTGAAACAATGTGGAAGGAAAAAGCATTAAGCTACTTACTGGTAGCGGCATTTTTCGGAGGCCCATGACAGCACACGACAGCACACGAGAGGGGATCCGCCCTTAAGGAACAGGAAACCTACAGATACAAAAGGGCGGCACCTCTCCCCACGCATCAGTTGTATTTCAGAGCCTGAGAGGACTGCCGCGGTTAGTGGTACACAAATATACAATATATACATTATATACATTTGAAACAAAATAACCCATTATTGTAATAAGACACCATACGTGAGATTTACATATTACGCTATATACATATCAGGAAGTGCTACCCCCACGTGAATAGGGAGGGAACTAAGGGTGCTGTCATGGGCCTCCGAAAAATGCCGCTACCAGTAAGTAGCTTAATGCTTTATTCGGACTCCCATGACAGCACACGAGAGATTTACAGAGATGTAAGCTACCTTAGGGAGGGACTATAGATTGTAGCACCCTTAACCCAAAGGAAAGATCAGAGGAGGACCCCAAATCCAACCGATAGTGTTTAAAGAAAGTGGAAGGGGATGACCATGTGGCCGCCTTACATATCTGCTCCACTGACACTCCAGATCTTTCTGCCCAGGATGACGCCATGGCCCGGGTGGAATGTGCCTTTAGGTTCTGCGGAGCTGGCCCCCCACCTGCTGTATAAGCTAGAGAGATAGTTTCCCTAATCCATTTAGCCAGTAAATATTTCGATACTCTAAATCCTTTCTTTGGACCTTGGAAGGAAAGAAGCAGTGCCCCATCCTTCTTCCAATTATCAGTAGCTGAAATATACTGAAGAAGAGATCTCCTGACGTCTAACGTATGAAGCTCCTGCTCTTTAGGATTAGAGGGATTAGGAATAAAGGACGGCAAAACTATCTCCTGTGATCTATGGAACCGTGTCGCCACCTTTGGCAGATATGCTGGGTCTGGTCTAAGGACTACTCTGTCTGACAAGATTTCAGTGTATGGAGGAGCTCTGGAAAGTGCCTGTATATCCCCTATCCTGCGAGCTGAGGTTATGGCGATCAGGAAGGCTGTCTTAAGTGTCAACATTTTGATCGAGGCCTCCTGCAGAGGTTCAAAGGGGGGTTTAGTTAGAGAGGACAGAACTAAATTTAAATCCCATGGAACTGTTCTGTCTTTATGCAGTGGTGTAGATCTACTAACTGCCTTCATAAACCTCGCTATCCAGTAGTTATTCGCTATATTACAGGAAAACAGGGCACCTAAAGCTGAGACCTGTACCCTAAGGGTACTAGGAGAGAGTTTCAACTCGAACCCCTTCTGTAGGAACTCTAGGATTTGTTGTACTGGCACCCCGTCTTGGATATTAAACTTTGAACAAGACAAGAACTTTCTCCAAGTCCTAGAGTAGATTTTCGTAGTTACTTGCTTTCTACTCTTTAGGAGCGTCTCCACCAAGTTTGGAGAGAAGCCTTTTCCCACTAATAGTGACCGTTCAAACACCATGCCGTCAAATGGAGCCCCGTCACTTGTGGATGGGAGATCGGTCCCTGCGAAAGCAAGTTCGGGATCTCTGGCAGTACCCAGGGGACCGCTACAGACATTGTCTTGAGCCAGGCAAACCAGGTTCTTCTGGGCCAAAAGGGGGCGATAAGGATGACTTTCGCTCGATCCTCCCTGATTTTCCTCACCACTAGAGGTATCAGGTTCAGTGGTGGGAAAGCATAGGCTAGTGGAAAATCCCATTTCATGAGAAACGCGTCTACCGCCAGGGGATTCTCCCTGGGATTTAGGGAGCAAAAAAGTTTTACTTTTCTGTTGTTTCTGGTGGCGAATAGATCCACCACTGGTTGACCCCATCTGCGGACGACAAGATTGAAAATGTCCTCGTTGAGAGACCACTCTCCCTGTTTTAACACATTTCGGCTGAGGAAATCTGCTGCCACATTTTCTTTTCCTTTGATGTGAAGAGCTGTCAAAGATAGAAAATTGAGCTCTGCCACCTGGAACAACCGATCCGTGATCTGCATTAAAGTTTCGGAACGAGTTCCCCCTTGCCGGTTTATGTAAGCGACCGCCACTCTGTTGTCCGACAGAATTCTGACGTGCTGGCCCTGCAGATATACGAGGAATTTTTTAACAGCCAGTTCAACCGCCAACAACTCTCTTTGATTTGATGAAAATGTTGTGAAGGGTTCCCACTGTCCCTGGACCACCATGTCCCCCATATAGGCTCCCCACCCTGAAGAGCTGGCATCCGTGGTTATCACGTGGGTGACATCTATCATCCAGGGAACCCCTGCTGATAAATTTTGTTTATCTAGCCACCATCTAAGGGAATTCAATGTTATCGGCGTCAATGTCAATTTTCCATTCAATGCGCCTCCTAAGGCTCTGTCATGGAACAGGACTTCATTTTGTAGGGACCTGGTGTGGAACTGAGCCCACTTAACTGCTGGGATGCAAGATGTGAGTGACCCAAGTAGAGACATTGCTTGCCTAAGTGTCATGGAAGGTGTATTGATTGCTTTTAATACAAAACTCTGAATTTGGTCCATCTTCTCTATAGGGAGGAGACACTGCTGTGTCACTGAATTCAACATTAACCCCAGGAATTTTTGAACATTTAGGGGCTGTAATTTAGATTTTTCAAAGTTTATGATCCAACCCAACCGTTCTAGTTTGGTTTTAGCAATCTCCCATTGTGACAGACAATGATCTACCGAGTTACCTACAATGAGGAAATCGTCTAAGTAGGGGACTATAAGGATATTTGACTCTCTTAAATGCGCCATAACTTCCGCAATTATTTTAGTAAACACCCTAGGTGCCGAGGTGATCCCAAAGGGGAGCGCTCTGAATTGAAAATGTCGAATCCTACCCCCCATTAGTATCGCTACCCTCAGGTATCGTTGGAAATCAGCATGAATGGGTACATGATAGTAGGCATCTTTCAAATCCACTACTACCATGAAACAGTTGTTGAAAAGCATTTTTATTGCCGAATTGATGGACTCCATTTTGAAAGTATGTTTCACCAAAAACTTATTGAGACCCTTAAGATTTATAATGGTCCTGTAAGATTTATCAGGCTTCTGGATTAGGAACAGGGGAGAGTAAAACCCTTCCCCTGCCTGAGAATACGGTACTTCTACCAAAACATTTTTGGAACAGAGAGTCCTCACTTCCTCTTCTAGGGCGAATTGTTCAGTGGGAGATGAGCGCCAGGGTGTTAACCTAAATTTGTCCTGTGGAATATGAACAAATTCCAGCTTGAGACCATGGGAAACAGTGTCTTTTATCCAAACGCTGTTTGTGATTTTCGACCACTCTGCCGAGAAATGCAATAGTCTCCCTCCCACTGGAATTGCCAGTCATTGGTCTTGTTTTTTATTTTCCGTCTGGTTACGGCGAAACATGAGACCTGTACCTCGCTTTCGCCTATCCTCCCATCTGGGACGATCTCTCCCTGGTGAAAAGGCTCGCTTTCCTCCCCGGTTGAACCTTCTTTTGTTGAAGGGACGACGGTATGGATTGAACAGGTTGGGAAACTTTTTCTTATCATCTCCTGCTTTCTCCAGGAGTTCATCCAGGGTAGGCCCAAATAAATATTCGCCTTTACAAGGGATAGCGCAGAGCTTCGCTTTTGCCTGCATATCCCCCGGCCAGCATTTCAGCCATAGGGCTCTCCTTGCAGCATTAGAAAGTCCTGCTGCTCTAGCTGCCAACTTTACGGAGTCAATTGAGGCGTCTGATAAAAAAGCCGCCCCCTCCTGGATTACAGGTAATGCTGAGAGAATGGACTCTCTAGAGGCCCCTTGTTTTAATTGGGTCTCCAACTGGTCCAGCCAGACCATCATTGACCTTGCCGTGCAGGTTGAAGCTACCGCAGGTCTTAAGGAGCCAGCTGCCATCTCCCAGGTTCCCTTCAGGAAGGTATCCACTTTCCTATCCAGGGGGTCTATAAGTGTTCCCATATCTTCAAATGGGAGAGAAGATCGTTTAGCTACCTTGGCAATTGCTGCATCCAGCTTGGGTGCTTTCTCCCAGTTACCTACTGCTGGGTCATCAAAAGGGTATCGGCGTTTTTGCGCAGGTGGTAAGGAGCCTTTTCTCTCAGGTTTCCTCCATTCCCTATTAATAAGATCTTGTATTTTCTCATTTAAAGGAAACACTCTGCGTTTCTTTTGCTCCAATCCACTGAACATCATTTGTTCTTTGGATAGTTGAGGCTTGGGTTCCGATATACCCATTGTGCCTCTGACCGCCTTTACCAATTTGTCTATCCTTTCTAGGGGTAGGCAAAACCGAGCAGCGTCTTCTTCCGAAGAGGAGGATGATGCTGCTGAATTGTCTGATTCTTCGGACTTGTCCTTTTCCACAGACGAATCAGATGCCCACTCAGTTCTCTGCCTAGAACCTCCTGACTGTGAAAGGTTTTTAAAAGACTCTTTAACCTCCATTCTAATCATCTCCTTGAGACTGGCCGTAATAGAGGAGGATTCTTCGGCTACCTACGGGGATAAGTAAGGTAGACTAGAGTGTAAAATCTACATGCTATACCCCCTCCCCTCCTTCCAGAACCTCACCGTCTGCTGGATACAGGGGTCACATAGTTTTTTAGGGTGTGAGTCAGGCAAGGGAACCCCGCAGATGGCACATTCCCTATGCTTCGCCTTACTGACGTTTTTCCTTCCCTGCATAAAACACATGAGGGGAGACTAGTCACTAAGTGAACTTTCTCGAAGATCACTTACCAGTGGCTGCTCACACCCAGAAATACCGAAGCACGAGGGGGATCCTTTTTGACTGACCCTCCAGACCCCTGTCTGGAGGAGCTTCTGCGGCCCGAACCATCGCTCCTTTTTTCATGTTCCTTCTCCTTGGGTTTCTGGGATGCTTGTTCCAGCAGCACAACCTGCTGATCCTGATCTGAATCCATTTTCAGTAAATTGGAGCCAGAACCCGGGAACATGCTGCTGGAGCCGCCTTATAAGGCCCCTCCTTCGGTCAGCGCACCTTGCCCAGCTTGTTTGTTTAATTTTCCCGCCCCCCCGCAGCTGTGGGGAATCAATCGTCGCTCCGGAGGGATTGCGGCATGATCTCCGGTGGGCGCCGCCATCTTGGAGCCCCCGCGCATGCGCAGGAGCTCGCCGATCCGGAAGACGTCGCCGGCTCCGCCCCCCGACGTCACCACAGCTTACAGCGCTTCCTGTCAGCGCTGCAGCTCTCGTGGAACGCCGAGGCCGGCCAGCTACGATCCGATCGGCGCCCCCAGATGCCGCCGCGCTCCCCCCTGCTCCAGAGAGACCCACAGCCCACGGGAAGGGCGACTTACCAGACGCTGGCCCCGGAGACCGGACACCCCCTGGCGACCGCTCCTCGCTGCCTAGTCACCGCCGTGCCGCCCTGCCAGGGCCACCGTGACTACTTCAGGTACCCGCACCGGCCGAAGTGGGAGACCCTCTCGCCACCAGAATCGGTCCGGCCGGCCTGGACTCCTGTAGTTTCTATAGGCATCCAGTCCCTTCAGGAACAGGAAACCAACTGATGCATGGGGAGAGGTGCCGCCCTTTTGTATCTGTAGGTTTCCTGTTCCTTAAGGGCGGATCCCCTCTCGTGTGCTGTCGTGTGCTGTCATGGGAGTCCGAATAAAATGAACATTTAACTTTTTTTTGCAAACATCTTAATTCAGAACCATTTTTTTTATTTTCACAAGTGTAAAAACAGAAATGTAACCATAAATTTTGTTATGCAATTTCTCCTGAATACGCCAATACCCCATATGTGGGGGTAAACCACTTTTTGGGCGCACCGCAGAACTTAGAAGTGAAGGAGCGCCGTTTGACTTTTTCAATGCAGAATTGGCTGGAATTGAGATTGGACGCCATGTCGCGTTTGGAGAGCCTCTGATGTGCCTAAACAGTGGAAACCCCCCACAAGTGACACCATTTTGGAAACTAGACCCCTTAAGGAACTTATCTAGATGTGTGGCGAGCACTCTGAACCCCCAAGTGCTTCACAGAAGTTTATAACGTAGAGCCGTGAAAATAAAAAATCGCTTTTGTTTACACAAAAATGATCTTTTCGCCCACAAATTTTTATTTTCACAAGGGTAACAGGAGAAATTAGACCACAAAAGTTGTTGTGCAATTTCTCCTGAGTACGCTGATACCCAATATATGGGGGTAAACCACTGTTAGGGCGCACCGCAGAGCTTGGAAGAGAAGGAGTGCCGTTTTACTTTTTCAATGTAGAATTGGCTGGAATTGAGATTGGACGCCATGTCGCGTTTGGAGAGCCCCTGATGTGCCTAAACAGTGGAAACCCCCCACAAGTGACACCATTTTGGAAACTAGACCCCTTAAGGAACTTATCTAGATGTGTGGCGAGCACTTTGAACCCCCATGTGCTTCACAGAAGTTTATAACGTAGAGCCGTGAAAAAAAAAATTGCATTTTTTCTACAAAAATGATCTTTTTGCCCACAAATTTTTATTTTCACAAGGGTAACAGGAGAAATTAGACCACTAAAGTTGTTGTGCAATTTCTCCTGAGTACGTCGATACCCAATATGTGGGGGTAAACCACTGTTTGGGCGCACCGCAGAGCTTGGAAGAGAAAGAGTGCCGTTTTACTTTTTCAATGTAGAATTGGCTGGAATTGAGATCGGACGCCATGTCGCGTTTGGAGAGCCCCTGATGTGCCTAAACAGTAGAAATCCCCCACAAGTGACCCCATTTTGGAAACTACACCCCCCATGGAACTTATCTAGATGTGTGGTGAGAACCTTGAATGCCCAAGTGCTTCACAGAAGTTTATAATGCAGAGTCGTGAAAATAAAAAATATTTTTTTTTCCACAAAAAAGATTTTTTAGCCCCCAAGTTTTTATTTTCACAAGGGTAACAAGAGAAATTGGACCCCAAAAGTTGTTGTCCAATTTGTCCTGAGTATGCTGGTACCCCATATGTGGGGGTAAACCACTGTTTGGGCGCACGGCAGAGCTCAGAAGGAAGGAGCGCCGTTTTGGAATGCAGACTTTGATAGAATGGTCTGTGGTCATTATGTTGCGATTGCAGAGCCCCTGATGTACCTAAACTGTAGTAACCCCCCACAAGTGACCCCATTTTGGAAACTAGACCCCCCAAGGAACTTATCTAGATGTGTGGTGAGAACTTTGAATGCCCAAGTGCTTCACAGAAGTTTAGAATGCAGAGTCGTGAAAATAAAATTTTTTTTTTTTTTTCACAAAAAAGATATTGTAGCCCCCAAGTTTTTATTTTCACAAGGGTAACAGGAGAAATTGGACCACTAAAGTTGTTGTCCAATTTATCCTGAGTATGCTGATGCCCCATATGTGGGGGTAAACCACTGTTTGGGCGCACGGCAGAGCTCGGAAGGGAAGGAGCGCCATTTTGGAATGCAGACTTTGATAGAATGGTCTGTGGTCATTATGTTGCGTTTGCAAAGCCCCTGATGTACCTAAACAGTAGTAACCCCCCACAAGTGACCCCGTTTTGGAAACTAGACCCCCCAAGGAACTTATATAGATGTGTGGTGAGAACTTTGAATGCCCAAGTGCTTCACAGAAGTTTATAATGCAGAGTCATAAAAAACAATATATATATATTTTTCCACAAAAAAGATTTTGTAGCCCCCAAGTTTTTATTTTCACAAGGGTAACAAGAGAAATTGGACCCCAGAAGTTGTTGTCCAATTTATCCCGAGTACGCTGATGCCCCATATGTGGGGGTAACCCACTGTTTGGGCGCACGGCAGAGCTCAGAAGGGAGGGAGCACCATTTGACTTTTTGAGCGCAAAATTGGCTGTCGTGTTTGGAGACCCCCTGATGTACCTAAACAGTGGAAACCCCCCAATTTTAGCTCCAACCCTAACCCCAACACACCCCTAACCCTAATCCCAACCTGATCCATAATCCTAATCACTAACCCTAACCATAATCACAACCCTTACCCCAAAACAACCCTAATGTCAACCCTAACCATAACCCTAATCAAAACCTTAAATCCAACACACCCCTAATCCTAATCTCAACCCTAATCCCAAACCTAACCCTAATCCCAAGCGTAACCCTAATGCCAACCCTAACCCTAATACCAACCCTAATCCAAACTCTAACCCTAATCCCAACTCTAACCCTAACTTTAGCCCCAACCCTAGCCCTAACTTTAGCCCCAACCCTAGCCCTAACTTTAGCCCCAACCCTAACCCTAGCCCTAAGGCTACTTTCACACTTGCGTCGTTTGGCATTCTGTCGCAATCCGTCGTTTTGGACAAGAAACGGATCCTGCAAATGTGCCCGCAGGATGCGTTTTTTGCCCATAGACTTGTATTGCCGACGGATCGTGACGGATGGCCACACGTCGCGTCCGTCGTGCACTGGATCAGTTGTGTTTTGGCGGACCGTCGGCACAAAAAAAGTTCAATGAAACGTTTTTTTTGTACGTCGCATCCGCCATTTCTGACCGCGCATGCGTGGCCGTAACTCCGCCCCCTCCTCCCCAGGACATAGATTGGGCAGCGGATGCGTTGAAAAACTACAGCTGCTGCCCACGTTGTGCACAATTTTCACAACATGCGTCGGTATGTCGGGCCGACGCATTGCGACGGCCCCGTACCGACGTAAGTGTGAAAGAAGCCTAACCCTAAATTTAGCCCCAACCCTAACCCTAAATTTAGCCCAAACCCTAACCCTAAATTTAGCCCCAACCCTAGCCCTAGCCCTACCCCTAACCCTACCCCTAACCCTATCCCTACCCCTAACCCTACTTTTAGCCCCAACTGCTGTTCTCCTGCCGGCCGGTAGATGGAGACAGATGGCGGGCGCACTGCGCATGCGCCCGCCATTTTCTTCTGCCGGCGGCCAGGAGGAGCAGCAAGAGGATCCAGGGACACAGGTGAGTATTGTAGGGTCCCCGAATCCCCCTATTTCTCTGTCCTCTGATGTGCGATCACATCAGAGGACAGAGAACTACACGTACAAGAAAAACAGAGAAACAGCAAAAGCCATAAAATGGAGATCACCAAGCAGCAAAGATTTGTACAGCAAACACAGCTTTTATTGAGGTATAACACGAGACAAACATATTAAAAACATTTAAAAAACATAAAGAACAACTGCCTAAAGTAAGGCATATGCCTGTATACAGATAAACGAGGGGGATACACAATACTCCTCACAGTCCTATATGAACAGCATAAATAGTACAGTATACACTAAATGTGCAAACACCTGTAGATTATGTAAAACACAAGTAGGACTGAGGTAGATGGATGCATGCGAACAAGCAATTCAAAGGAGGGCCCATAGTAGGTCCTAATCCACTGACAATCAGAGATAAGATATATAAAAATGGTAGCACTCAGATAAAGTAAAGCATGAGGCTATATCTATTTGTTAACCTTACTCCATAAATAGTGCAAAGACAATAGTGAACTTAGGTGGTACCACTCAAATAAATAGAGCAAGGCATAGAACTGCTTACAGTGGATAACAAAGCTCCTCAGGTAGTACGGTATATGATAAACCAAATGGCCCTAAGAGTCCAAATGCAAGGACATATCAAAGCAGGCACATATTAACCTGCTCAGAAAGAGCCAACCACCTGGTTGCAGCGCATACATACCAATCAATCCCCCAAACAAGGAAAAATCAAGTGGGTATAATAACCCAGTATAAGTGACAGGCATACAAGAAAGCGACAGGCAATTACACTTTACTTTTTTTTTTTTTTTGCGGTCGCCGGTAAACAGTTAATTACCGGCGATCGCAAAACAGGGGTCAGTAAAACCGACCCCGATCATGCTCTTTGGGGTCTCGGCTACCCCCGGCAGCCGAGACCCCAAAGATTCTCGCGGGGCCGGCCGGCGGGCGCACTGCGCATGCGCCCGCCATTTTGAAGATGGCGGCGCCCACCGGGAGACACGAGGAGCATCGGGGGAGCTAGGTAAGTATTGGGGGGCCACCTGGGACCCCTTTGCTCTGTCCTTCGATGTGCGATCACATCGGAGGACAGAGAAATTAAAAAGAGATCACATTTTTTTTTGCGATCGCCGGTAAACGGTTAATTACCGGCGATCGCAAATGCGGGGAGGGTAAAAAACCCCCCGAATCATGTTCTCTGGGGTCTCGGCTACCCCCGGCAGCCGAGACCCCGGAGAAAATCCGACTCTGGGGGGCGCTATTCACTTTTTCCACAGCGCCGTTAATTAACGGCGCTGTGGTTTAAGTACCATTAGCGGCCGCCGTTAAAAGGCGTATCGGCGGTCGCTAAGGGGTTAACAATGTTTTTTTCATTATTTATTTACCTACCTTACATAGCGCCATTAATCCCATAGCATTATACAGATATCACAATCATTTTCCCCAGTGGGGCTCAAGATATAAATTCCTTATCAGTATGTCTGTGGAGTGTGGGAGGAAACCGGAGAACCCGGAGGAAACCCACGCAAACAAGAGAGAGTATACAACTCCTTGCAGATGGTGGGATATAAACCCAGGACCCCAGCTCTGCAAAGCAACAGTGCTAACAACTGAGCTACTGTGCTTCCCATGTACCGTATTTTTCGCTTTATAAGACGCACTGGATTATAAGACGCACCCCAAATTTGGAGCAGAAAAAGAGGAAAAAAACTTTTTTAATAAAATGGTAGCGCTTCTTATAATTCATGCATCTTATTGCTTACCCAGGGTGGTGGCTGCGGTGAAGCGGGGGTCCCAGGGTCGCTGGTGGAGGAGGCAAGAGTGGAGCGTTGCCGCAGGCTGGGATGAGTGGGTGTTCCTAAGTGCGGCATGCCGCTGCGGGCATCCCAGTGGCAGTGCTGCGCTGTGTCCCGGTGACTGTGCTGCTCGGTGTCCCCAGTGGAGGTGCTGCACTGTGTCCACAGTTGTGGTGCTGTGTCCCCGATGCTGCGGGGGGGGCTCTGCCGACATTTTGTAAAAGGCAGAGCCCCCCGCAAGTTCTTCCATGGTTTCCTGACTCCTGTGCGGAGGTGGACTTAGGGAAAATGGAGGGCCGAGATCTCGATCTGCGCATGTGCCGCCTCCCTTTGGCCATTTTCCCGGAGTCCACCGCTGCACAGGAAACCATGGAAGAACTTACAGGGGGGTCTGGCCTTTCACAAAATTTCGGCAGAGCCCCCTGCAGTAGCAGGGACACAGCGCAGCACCGCCACCAGGACACAGTGCAGCACCGCCACCGGGACACCCCCTGCGGCGCACCGATAAGGTATATCCGCATTATAAGACGCACTCCCATTTTCTCCCCAAATTTGGGGGGGGGGGGGGAGAGTGCGTCTTATAATACAAAAGATATGGTATATATAGTAGCTGCTGTGATTCTGTCAATGGATTGCTACCTTTGTGTATAGTGTGACATTATACTTGGCAATTTAGCCTATACTCATGATATGTCCTCTAACTTTGATACATGTGGAGTGTTATTTCCGCCTTCCATTTTCATCTAGTTGAATGCACACTAGGTTCTCTGCTATCTGGGTTTGATTTAGTCTATTCTTTACATCGGCACTTTATGTACTTGGCTATGTTTACTTACTATTTTGCATTTTTACATCTTAAGTATTGTAGCCGTTAATTGCCTTCTTACCTTCCTGTTACCCCATTTTATATTCAGTAAACTATTTCAATAAAGACGAATTGTTTATATACGTCAAGTCTCACATATTTTCCTTTTTCTATATTCTATATTTGCCAAATAATATGTTCGAGTCCCAGAGGTTGCATGTCTCGTAGCTGTTCGACAGCCGTAACACATGCAAGGATTGCCTGTTAGATCTCTGATCTTCATGGTGCCATTAAAAGAATACAAAAAATCCACATTATCCATAAAATCTCCTGGTCCAGATGAATTACATCCTACGGTACTGAAAGAGATAGAGGAAATTGCAGAACCACTAGCCGGAATTTTTGAAAAATCCCGGTTAACCGAAGAAGTCCCAGAAGATTGGAGAAAGACAAATGTTGTCCCTATCTTCAAAAAAAGGAAAGAAGATGAGGCCAGGAAATTACAGGCAAGTGAGACTTACTTCTATACCAGGAACGATCTTTGAACAAATTATTAAATAACATGTAAGTACTTGGATAATAATACAGTAATTAATCAAAGCCAGAATGGGATTGTAGCAAACAAGTCATGCCAGACTAATCTAATTTCCTTCTATGATGGAATCATTGACTGGGTGGATCAGGGAAATGTGGTAAATATAGTATATCTTGACTTTAGTAAAGCATTTGATAAAGAATCTCATGCTATCCTTATTGAAAAAAATGACCAAGTAGGGGATTGACAAGGCTACGGTTAGGTGGATTCATAACTGGCTCACTGATCGTACTCAAAGAGTGGTAATAAATGGTTGCACATTCAATTGGAAGAGTGTTTCAAGTGGGGTACCACAAGGCTCTGTCCTGGCCCCAGTGATGTTCAACATTTTTATAAATGATTTAGATAAGGGAACTGAAGGTAAACTAATCAAATTTGCAGACAATGCAAAGTTAGGAGTGATAGCCACACTAGAGAAGACATAAAGGATTCAGAAGGATCTAGACAAGCTGGTACAATGGGCAGCGACTAAAGGTACCTTCACACATAACGATATCATTAACGATATCGTTGCAACGTCACGCTTTTTGTGACGTAGCAACGATCCCGCTAATGATCTCGTTATGTGTGACAGCGACCAACGATCAGGCCCCTGCTGGGAGATCGTTGGTCGTTGGGGAATGATCAGGACCTTTTTTTGGTCGCTGATCACCCACTGTCATCGCTGGATCGGCGTGTGTGACGCCGATCCAGCGATGTGTTCACTTGTAACCAGGGTAAATATTGGGTTACTAAGCGCAGGGCCGCGCTTAGTAACCCGATATTTACCCTGGTTACCATTGTAAAAGTAAAAAAAAAAACAGTACATACTCACATTCTGATGTCTGTCACGTCCCCCGCCGTCAGCTTCCCTGCACTGACTGTCAGCGCCGGCCGTAAAGCAGAGCACAGCGGTGACGTCACTGCTGTGCTCTGCTTTACGACCGGCGCTGACAGTCAGTGCAGGGAAGCTGACAGCGGGGGACGTGACAGACATCATAATGTGAGTATGTACTGTTTTTTTTTTTTTTTACTTTTACAATGGTAACCAGGGTAAATATCGGGTTACTAAGCGCGGCACTGCACTTAGTAACCCGACGTTTACCCTGGTTACCCGGGTGCTGCAGGGGGACTTCGGCATCGTTGAAGACAGTTTCAACGATGCCGAAGTCGTTCCCCTGATCGTTGGTCGCTGGAGAGAGCTGTCTGTGTGACAGCTCCCCAGCGACCACACAACGACTTACCAACGATCACGGCCACGTCGTATCGCTGGTCGTGATCGTTGGTAAGTCGTTTAGTGTAACGGTACCTTTATAGAATGGTATTTAACAGGTACAAATACAAGATTCTACGGGCAAGAAAAGTGAAAATTATTCTCATTTGCACATGGAAACACGAGAAGCAATGACATGAAACTGAAAGGGAGAAGATACAGATTAGATATTAGAAAAAAGTTTTGACAGTTAGGGTGATCAATGAGTAGAACAGGCTGCCACGAGAGGTGGTGAATTATCCTTCAATGGAAGTCTTCAAAATGAGGTTGGACAGACATATGTCTGAGATGGTTTAATGAATCCTGCATAGAGCAGGGGGTTGGACACGATGACGCTGGAGGTCCCTTCCAATTCCTGATATTTTTTTTAACAAGCCGAAGACACTCCGTTAGAACCCGAGCATGCTCAGATAAGACCTTATCCGAGCACATTCGCTCATCACTACTTTGTAGGATTATAGCACTTTTTACTAAAGCGGAGAACAGAACTTCTGCTGTGACCAGGCACAGCGCCTCCACTTGGACGCTGGGCAACATTTAAGTTACACTAAAATGAAGTGATTGTTCATACAATCATCCAGCTCTTTTTTAACTTTGGGTCCACAAAAACTGTTAAGTGGCTATAAATATGACAAAAAATAGTTATAAGGAGAATAAAAACTAATTTCAATATATTAAAATGAATGAAAAAAAATCAATGCACTCACCTGCAGGAAGTTGTTTAACTGGGTCTTTGACTTTTCCAGAAACTTCTGGTCTATGGACTTGAAGGGAAGCTTACTGAGTGAAGGCAACTGCACTTTCTTCAATGAAGGAAAATACTAATTAAAGGAAAAATCTAAAATTAATTCTCATTGAACGTGGATGTACTCTAAGCTTGCCTTATTTAAAGAGGAATGACTTAATTCTGGGTTTGTATTCTGGGAATGCTGAAAGCACAGAGATTCTTTGTGACTTTATGCACATCTTGTACCTGTGTGACCCAATGAGTAAAAAGTATAAGGATCTCCTCTCCTGGACACCATTAGACGACCATTGCTGACAGTTGAGAAAAAATTAATTACGGTACATTGATGTTCAAAATCAATAATACGACTTTTACTGAGGCACAGCCGGCTTTCAGTCAGTGCTGGGGAGTGGTTACAGCTGCCGCCCACTATATACTCAGCAGTGACTAAAGCTGTGTCGGCCGCACTGCTATGACTGAAAGCCTGAGGCTGCCGAGAGGAAATTAGCTAATTTGAGAACTAAAGCAGACGGGCTTTAAGTGTGGTGGCCGCACTTTTTTAAAACGCAATTAACCGGCAGATTAACTCCCCAGATTAATCACGTTTTTACATGACAGGTTCCCTTTAAATATTATTAACGACTCAATTATAAAACAAACACCATTGAGATTCAAAGAGAATCCCTGTATCCTGTACTTGGCATAAAATAGTGTACGACTATCCCATAAAGGGAACTAGACATCACCAAAAACACTATTTACCTGCAGGTATAATGTTAATCTGCAGGTAAAAAGTGGAAAATACCCTACATAGCGGGCTGACTTGAAGTGCAGCTGCACAGAGAAAATTAATTTTTAATTACAATATAATCCCCATGTAACACCTCTCTCTGAGTCCCCGGGGCTGGGCAGGGGAGTGCGTTACTATTCAGTGTATTGAGGCCTTTCTGTAATCACGCCATGGCACTCGGAGTATACTAGAAACATCTGAAAACTGACCAGCACCTCCAACCAGAATAAGACAAGTGTGAACAGGTGCAAGCCATCATGACGATTCATTATAACCAATAAAATAGTAGATTTTAAAAAGGCAGATTTTAATGGACTCCAAAAGAGGATAGGAAAAGTCCACTGGCTGGATGACCTAAAAGACAAATGTCCATGAAGGATGGGAGATTTTGAAAAATGAAATTCTCACTGCACAATCATTAAACATCCTGAAAAGAAGGAAGAATTTGAAGCACTTAAAGAGACCAGGGTGGACGAAGACAGAACGTAATCACTTGCTAAAAAGGAAAAAAAGATTAAAGTAAGAAAGGATATCACCAGGACAAAGTTTATAATTCAATTACAGTATGACAGTTTTCTTCAAGATGGCGTTCAGATCAATGTCAGCGTTCACACACTTATCGTGTGAATGATAATTTGCAGTCTTTAATTTTTGTTTTCTATTTTATTACTAACTTAATTCACACAAAATTATAATGTATGCCTTGTCTGTATATGGGCATCTAATTTTCTCTTACAGTCTGGTTCGTTATTGTATTTTTTGAAAATTTCAATAAAAATGAGGTTATAAATAAAAAGGAAAAAAAGAAATGTATATCAAATGGAAAGAGGGGGAGGGGCACAGCTAATGAAGACTATAATGCTGTCTGCAGGGAATGCAGGGCAAGCGTTAGAAGAGCTAAAGCCAGTAATGAAGTGAGGCTTGCTATGGAGACCAAAAGTAGCAAATAAAGATGTGGGGGTATGTCAAAAGCAAAAAAAAAAAAAAGGTCAAAGATGCTATAGGATTTTTACAGGATGAAAAGGGTGAAGTGGTCAAAAATGAAGTTGAGAAGGGCAAGGGGTTGGACACAATGACCCTGGAGGTCCCTTTCAACTGTAACATTCTATGAGTCTATGAAATACAGCGGTACTCTGATATTATAATATGCAAACACTGTATATAAAAAAGTGAAACTTAATTACTGCTATAGAAAATATGTTAACAATGAAGGTAATTGAGCCTATAGCTGCGGTAAGACGTTCCCCTTTGATGGGACCTTAAAGGGACACTGTCACCTGAATTTGGAGGGAACAATCTTCAGCCATGGAGGCGGGGTTTTGGGGTTTTTGATTCACCCTTTCCTTACCCGCTGGCTGCATGCTGGCTGCAATATTGGATTGAAGTTCATTCTCTGTCCTCCGTAGTACACGCCTGCGCAAGGCAATCTTGCAGAGCGCAAGTGTGTACTATGGAGGACAGAGAATGAACTTCAATCCAATATTGCAGCCAGCATGCAGCCAGCGGGTAAGGAAAGGGTGAATCAAAAACCCCGCCTCCATGGCTGAAGATTGTTCCCTCCAAATCCAGGTGACAGTGTCCCTTTAACCTAATATGCCAGCAGCATGAGTGTGCAGAGTGACCTGTCACTCAAAGTGCCAGAGCGCGATTACTGCCGCACTCCCAGTATACAGATTGGTGCTTCCCTGTACCGCCACAGTGACTCGGAGAGAGCTGTTACATGGTGGTTACATTGTTGTGATTACAACTTACATTTTCCCCTTTTAAGCCAAGCCACCTATACAGGGCTGCTACTCAATTTTCTTGCAGATTAACCCTATATCTGGAGATAGGAATCCAAAAATGGAGGCAGCACACCATTCGTAGTGAAAAAGCAGGAGCTACTTTTATTAGCCCATCCCAGCAACATTTCGGTTCTAACAGATGTGAACCTTTTTCAAGCCACGCTTGAAAAAGGTTCGCATCTGTTGGGCCGGGATCACACATGCGCGAGATACGGCCGAGTCTTGCAGGTGAAAACCCAGCTCTGGCGCCGGCACTCCGGAGCAGAGCGTGCAGCTCCATGTGTTGCTGTGCAGCTGCACGCGTTCTTCCTCCCTGAAATCACGCCTACGCTCTGCCTACGCCTCCTTGCGTCCTGCGGTGTCTTGCGTACCTATCTTTATCACTGGGTAGGCAGGGACGTACGCTGTTTGCGGATGCCTCCGCATGCGCCGTTTGCACGCTGTGCTAAACTGCACTGAACTCAACATGTTGCATTTTGTTGCAACGGAGCAGCGTCCAAACGGTGCATGCGGAGGTATCCGCAAACAGTGTATGTCCCTGTGTACTTAATGATACAGATAGGTACGCAGGGCACCGCAGGATGCAAGGAGGCGTAGGCAGAGCGTAGGCGTGGTTTCAGAGAGGAAGAACGCTGCCATCTGCAGCACTCCCGTACACTAGTGTGAAACCAGCCTAAAGCTGAACTTGGTAATACCTCACTCAGTTTTCTGTGCAGATTCTGAAATTCACTTAATCTCCGCAGTACAGTCCAGTTCTTGTTGTCCGATTCTCCTGACTCCGGTAAATTAACTAGTACAAAATACAAAGGCATCTGTTCTCCATTCTCTTCAGATACCTATAAGAAAAAAATAGCAACAGAGTGAGAAACATACATGTCAAGATCAGAGAACATTCTCCCTGCACAGAAGGGGCAGGATAAAGCTTTACAGCTCTGCTACATCTGCAATTTTGTAACCTGAATTATTTGAATTTGGTAGAAATAGTGCTTGCTAATGTTGTATGTATGTGGCCTGGAAAATGCTTAGATAATTGCCTCATGGACGCATACCTAACGTAGCCGGGAAGTACAGTGTTAAATCCCAACTCTGCAGTGTTGGATTAGAAGCACCTGCATGGCTTCTCCAAGAAGCAGGAAGTAGATTGATTGTGGGACCAGCCAAGATGTGAGCTGTAGCTGAGAGACATGCCAGGGTCTCTCTCTAAATGGAGTAACAGAGTCAGTCTGCTGAATGTAGCAGAGGCAAATGAGTTAGCTCATGAATGCACAGACCAAGGGCACCAGACTGGATGTGCCTTGGAGCTGAAGAGAGGCCACAATTCCTGTCTGAGAAGAGTCTGCACAGGCCGTGTGCAGAGAACTGTAAATATCAGTGGTTGCTATGGACAGTAGCTGTTTTGTGTGTCCGAGCTGGGGCTAGCTCAGCAGTATCTGACGCTGTTCTGTTTGGTTAGCGCCTGGACAAGGCTAGGGATTTGTGTTTGAAACTTTGCTATTTTGGTGCTGTGCAAACTGTGGAAAGCAATAAAAACAGCATGTGTTTGGATCAAAACTGCATTGCCTGTGTGAATGCTACCTAAGGTCTAATGCCTACCAGAGAGCGTGAAACCCTACACGTTATTTTAGATATAAACAAAAAGAAAAACTTGTATGTTCACATATAGTTTAAATCTTGTTTATGGATCTCAACACTTTGGAAAGTAGGATTGAGGCTTGGTATATAAAGCACCAACCATCTCCATGTTATGTTTACAATAATAGAGTTGTCATAACTCATTGGACTTTTGATTCCATGATGAAAAAGTGATAAAGCAGTGCATATTCAATTAATAAAACCTAACAAGCCTTCATAATTTCATCCAACAAGCAATGATCCATCTCCTACCACAATACTCACCTCACTAATGTTGATAATCGCCCGCCACATGCCAAGATTCTCACACCACAAATCTGTCCGAGAAATATGGAGATCAAGATCACTTTGTTCTTTTTCCATTAGAATGATTTCGTCCTTTAACTTGGAAATGATCTATTGAGAAAAAATATATATATTCTACTAAAGAGAAGCAGATTTGCCCAGTATAGACTCTTAGGTTGTAAGAGTATAAAAAGCTGAAAACATTGATGTAGTAGAGGAAGCTGCTCATACTGTTCTCCACCATATTTTGCAAATATAATACTGGAGATACCAGGGGGGTGAGGTAAGAAGAGGCTGCTCACACTACTGTGCAACTTATATAGCTGACCTAATGCAGGAGATACCAAGAGTGCTGAGGTAAGAAGAGGCTGCTCACACTGCTGTCCACCATGTTTATCTGATCTAATACCGGAGATACCTGGGGTGACAAGGTAACCAGAGGCTGCTGACACTGCTGTCCACCATGTTTATCTGATCTAATACCGGAGATACCTGGGGTGCCATGGTAAGCAGAGGCTGCTCACACTGCTATCCATCCTGTGTAACTGATCTAATACCGGAGATACCAGGGTGCTGAGGTAAGAGGAGGCTGCTCACACTGCTGTTCACCATGCCTATCTGATCTAATACCAGAGATACCAGGGTGCTGAGGTTAGAAGAGGCTGCTCACACTGCTGTCCTCCTGTTTATCTGATCTCATACTGGAGATACCAGGGTGCTGAGGTAAGAAGAGCCTGCTCACACTGCTGTTCACCATGCCTATCTGATCTAATACCGGAGATACCAGGGTGCTGAGGTTAGAAGAGGCTGCTCACACTACTGTCCTCCTGTTTATCTGATCTCATACTGGAGATACTAGGGTGCTGAGGTAAGAAGAGCCTGCTCACACTGCTGTTCACCATGCCTATCTGATCTAATACCGGAGATACCAGGGTGCTGAGGTTAGAAGAGGCTGCTCACACTACTGTCCTCCTGTTTATCTGATCTCATACTGGAGATAGTAGGGTGCTGAGGTAAGAAGAGGCTGCCCACACTGCTGTTCACCCTGCCTATCTGATCTAATACTGGAGATACCAGGGTGCTGTGGTAAGAAGAGGCTGCTCACACTGCTGTCTACATGATCTAATACTGGAGATATTAGGGTTGCTGAGCTAAGAACAGGCTGCTCACACTGCTGTCCACCCTGTCTTTTTGAATGCATGGAGGCTGCTGAGACTTGAAGAAAGCATCACAATACATGGCATAAGTTATTTCATCGTCACAGCAGCAGAGCTCTGTACTGCGCATGCTTATGCACTGCTGTCCTATTACCATTCGAGGACAGGTATTTTTTAGTGTAACCAGAAGGCGGACATTATAATTCTATAGGGATTACCTTCATAGATAAAATGTGCGCAATTTGTTAATTCAAAGTATTTAGGACATTTTTTTCATCACATTCCTTTAGATGTTAATCTTTTCATATTCTGACAGAACTTGCTTAAAGGGAACATTTCATGTGAAGAAAAAAAAACGCTATTACCTGCATATTTGTAGTTAATCTGCAGGTTAATAGAGTTCTTAACCTGCCCGGAGTCGGCACTTAGACTCCTGATACCAGGAGGACATTAGCGTTATTCCTCCCGGAAGCATTTGGTTTCTAGCATAGGGTTATTGACGGCGTGGGTACAGACACCGCCCTATAGAGAGCGACAGTTCTAACTGTGCCCTCTGCACTGACTGACTGCAGCTCAGCATTAGGGTCAGCTGCCAGTCAGTGCAGAGGGCACAATTACAGCCGTTGCTCTCTATAGACAGAGCTGTGACGAAACACACGCCGGCGCCGCGCTATGACTGAAACTTGAATGCTACTAGGAGAAATAAAAGTTAATTTCCTACTGGCAAAGTTCTAACTGCCGGCAACAGGCAGGTTCAGATGCCGTTAACCTGCAGATTGACCCTATATCTGCAGGTTAATAGCGTTTTACACATTACAGGTTCCCTATAATGGATCATGTGCGGTACACTCCACTATAAGATGATGATGATGGGGATGCACTGCGCATGGAACAGTGCGGTATAGCAATGAGGTTATCCCCACAGAGATAAAGACAATATGGCCTCCCCACAAAAAATAATAACAAATATAATTAGACTTCACTGAACATTTTTAATGAAAGAAAAAAGCTGATCTATTACATGATTACAGGAATCACAATGCACCATGGTTAATCAATAACTATGGAAACATGGACAAAAAATCTGCCTAATTAGCGCTTCATTATTAGGACTCAAGCCTGTCGTTTCCAAGGGAACCAGAGACAATGATCCACTTTGCATTTTACATTATTCTAACTCAAAAAGAAACACAATGATTAAATAATGAGATTCAATGTGCAATTTTACAGAATAGCTCGGTATTAAGAATGTCTTTTCAGTAATGAATATTCTGTAATCTACCCAATTATATTCTTAAGCGCATCTCTAATCTATTAATGGTCGTCTACAGAGCTCTTCAATATTCACATAAGAGGAACAAAACACAAACTCAAGGATAGATAAGAAGTGCCTCACCATCTGGAAACTTTTTATAATGGCCCCTTACAATGTATTGGTATTAGCCAATAAACAACAACAACAACAACCATACACACAAGGCGCAGACTCTCCTACTGTAAAACTGATACACTGTGGCAACCATACACCTGTGTGAGCGGAACATGATCAGCAATTCCTCCCACTTGAACCCCCTTAAAGACCAGAGGTATTTTCGCTTTTGCATTTTCAGTTTTTGCTCCCCTTCTTCCCAGAGCCACAACTTTTTTATTTTTTGGTCAATATGGCCATGTGATGGCTTGTTTTTTTGCAGGACGAGTTGTACTTTTGAACAACGCCATTGGTTTTAACATATCGTGTACTGGAAAATGGAAAAAAAATTGCAAAAAAAGTGCAATCCCACAGTTGTTTTTTTTACCATGTTCACTAAATGCTAAAACTGACCTGCCATTATAATTCTCCAGGTCATTACGAATTCATAGACACCAAACATGTCTAGGTTCTTTTTTATTTAAGTGGTGAAAAAAAAATACAAAATTTGATATAAAAAATAAATAAATAAATAAATAAATTCTGGCATTTTGACTTTTTTCTTGTTACGCCATTTAGCGATCGGGTTAATTCTTTGTCTATATTAATAGATCAGGTGATTCGGAACACGGCGATACCAAGTATGTGTATGTTTTTTTTTTACTGTTTTATTTTGAATGGGATGAAATATATATATTTTACTTTTGGCATATTTCAATAGTCTCTATGGGAGTCTAGAAGCTGGCATAATCCGATCTGCTCTGCTACATTCAGGGGATGATAAGATCACAGCATAATTCCTCACTTGCTATGTGCGATGACCACCGGGTGGCGCTCTTAGCAATCTGGCAATGACAACCATAGAGGTCTGCTGGAGACATCCGGGTGTCAAGCCAACCCATCGGTGACCCGCGATCACAAGGTCAGCGATTGGGCGGGACTTCCGGCACGCTTGCCAGAAGTGCTAGTTAAAGGGAACCTGTCACCCTCCCAGGCGTTTGTGACTAAAAGAGCCACCTTGTGCAGCACTAATGCTGCATTCTGACAAGGTGGCTCTTTTAGTTCGGGTTCCAGGCACTGCTGCAATAATCGCTTTTAAAATTTGTTCCTCATACCGTGAAATCGCCAGGGAGGCAGGTCTTTCCCCCTGAATCTAGACGCCTCACAGCCATCACTCATGGCCTCTGCGTGCTGGGCGCCGCCTCCTCTTCCTTCAGTCGCGTCCCCGGCACCTGCGCTGTAAGTTCGAAGGGCAGCGCAACTGCGAATGCCCCCCCAAAAAACAACAGCGCGGGCGCCGGGGATGCTACTGAAGGAAGAGGAGGCAGGGCCTGGCACGCAAAGGCCATGATTGACGGTTGTGAAGCATCTAGATTCGGGGGGAAAGACTTGCCTCCGGGACAATTTCACGGTATGAGGAACAAATTTCAAAAGCGATTATTGCAACAGTGCCAGGGACCCGAACTAAAAGAGCCATCTTGTCAGAATGCAGCATTACTGCTGCACAAGGTGGCTCTTTTAGTTACAAACGCCTGGGGAAGGGTGACAGGTTCCCTTTAACCCCTTCATGACCCAGCCTATTTTGACCTTAAAGACCTGGCTGTTTTTTGTAATTCTGACCAGTGTCCCTTTATGAAGTAATAACTCAGGAACGCTTCAACGAATCCTAGCGGTTCTGAGATTGTTTTTTCGTGACATATTGGGCTTCATGTTAGTGGTAAATTTAGGTCAATAATTTTTGCGCTTATTTGTGAAAAAAATGGAAATTTGGCTAAAATTTTGAAAATTTAGCAATTTTCAAATTTTGAATTTTTATTCTGTTAAACGAGAGAGTTATGTGACACAAAATAGTTAATAAATAACATTAACCACATGTCTACTTTACATCAGCACAATTTTGGAACCAATTTTTTTTTTTTTGCTAGGAAGTTATAAAAGAGTTAAAAGTTGACCAGCGATTTCTCATTTTTACATCAAAATTTACAAAATCATTTTTTTTTAGGGACCACCTCACATTTGAAGTCAGTTTGAGGGGTCTATATGGCTGAAAATGCCCAAAATTGACACCATTCTAAAAACTGCACCCCTCAAGGTGCTCAAAACCACATTCAAGAAGTTTATTAACCCTTCAGGTGCTTCACAGCAGCAGAAGCAACATGGAAGGAAAAAATGAACATTTAACTTTTTAGTCACAAAAATGATGTTTTAGCAACAATTTTTTTATTTTCCCAAGGGTATAAAGAGAAACTGGACACCAAAAGTTATTGTAAATTTGTCCTGAGTACACAAATACCCCATATGTGGGGGGGAACCACTGTTTGGGTGCACGACATGGCTCGGAAGGGAAGGAGCGCCATTTGACTTTTTCAATGAAAAATTGGCTCCAATCTTTAGCGGACACCATGTCGCGTTTGGAGAGCCCCTGTGTGCCTAAACATTGGAGCTCCCCCACAAGTGACCCCATTTTGGAAACTAGACCCCCCAAGGAGCTTATCTAGATGCATAGTAAGCAAGTTGAACCCCCCGGTGCTTCACAAATTGATCCGTAAAAATGAAAAAGTACTTTTTTTTTCACAAAAAATTTCTTTTAGCCTCAATTTTTTCATTTTCACATGGGTAACAGGATAAAATGAATCCTAAAATGTGTTGGGCAATTTCTCCTGAGTACGCTGATACCTCATATGTGGGGGTAAACCACTGTTTGGGCGCACGGCAAGGCTCAGAAGGGAAGGAGCGCCATTTGACTTTTGAATGAAAACTTAGCTCCAATCATTAGCGGACACCATGTCGCGTTTGGAGAGCCCCTGTGTGCCTAAACATTGGAGCTTCCCCACATGTGACCCCATTTTGGAAACTAGACCCCCCCAAGGAACTTATCTAGATGCATAGTGAGCACTTTGAACCCCCAGGTGCTTCACAAATTGATCCGTAAATATGAAAAAGTACTTTTTTTTCACAAAAAATTTCTATTCGCCTCAATTTGTTCATTTCCACATGGGCAACAGGATAAAATCGATCCTAAAATGTATTTGGCAATTTCTCCTGAGTACACGGATACCTCACATGTGGGGGTAAACCACTGTTTGGGCACACGGCAGGGCTCGGAAGCGAAGGAGCGCCATTTGACTTTTTGAATAAAAAATTAGCTCCAATCGTTAGCGGACACCATGTCGCGTTTGGAGAGCCCCTGTGTGCCTAAACTTTGGAGCTCCCCCACATGTGACCCCATTTTGGAAACTAGACCCCCCAAGGAACTTATCTAGATGCATAGTGAGCACTTTAAACCCTCAAGTGCTTCACAGAAGTTTATAACGCAGAGCCGTGAAAATAAAAAATCATTTTTCTTTCCTCAAAAATTATTTTGTAGCCCACAATTTTTTATTTTCACGAGAGTAACAGGAGAAATTGGACCCGAAAAGTTGTTGTCCAGTTTGTCCTGAGTACGCTGATACCCCATGTGTGGGGGTAAACCACTATTTGGGCACACGTCGGGGCTCAGAAGGGAAGTAGTGACTTTTGAAATGCAGACTTTGATGGAATGGTCTGCGGGAGTCACGTTGCGTTTGCAGAGCCCCTGATGTGCCTAAACAGTAGAAACCCCCCACAAGTGACCCCACTTTGGAAACTAGACCCCCCAAGGAACTTATCTAGATATGTGGTGAGCACTTTGAACCCCCAAGTGCTTCACAGAAGTTTACAACGCAGAGCCGTGAAAATAAAAAATCATGTTTCTTTCCTCAAAAATGATGTTGTAGCAAGCAATTTTTTATTTTCACAAGGGTAACAGGAGAAATTGGACCCCAATAGTTGTTGCCGAGTTTGTCCTGAGTACACTGATACCCCATATGTGGGGGTAAACCACTGTTTGGGCACACGTCGGGGCTCGGAAGGGAGGGAGCACCATTTGACTTTTTGAATGCAAGATTGACTGGAATCAATAGTGGCGCCATGTTGCGTTTGGAGACCCCTGATGTGCCGTAACAGTGGAAACCCCTGAATTCTAACCCCAACCCACCCCTAACCACAACCCTAACCCCAACACACCCCTAACCCTAATCCCAACCTCAACCCTAATCCTAACCCTAATTCCAACCCTAACCACAACACACCCCTAACCATAACCCTAACCACAGCCTAATCTTAACCCTATTTCCAACCCTAGCCCTAAGGCTGTGTGCCCACGTTGCGGATTCGTGTGAGATTTTTCCGCACCATTTTTGAAAAATCCGCAGGTAAAAGGCACTGCATTTTACCTGCGGATTTACCGCGGATTTCCAGTGTTTTTTGTGCGGATTTGACCTGTGGATTCCTATTGAGGAACAGGTGTAAAACGCTGCGGAATCCGCACAAAGAATTGACATGCTGTGGAAAATATAACGCAGCGTTTCCGCGCTGTATTTTCCGCACCATGGGCACAGCGGATTTGGTTTTCCATAGGTACTGTAAACCTGATGGAAAACTGCTACGAATCCGCAGCGGCCAATCCGCTGCGGATCCGCAGCCAAATCCGCTGTAGATCCGCAGCCAAATCCGCACCGTGTGCACATAGCCTAATTCTAACCCTAACCCTAGTTCTAACCCTAATTCTAGCCGTAACCCTAACCCTAAGGCCAGGTTCACACTGCGCTAGCAGCAGCCCGTTCAGCACATACGCTAACGGGCTGCTGCTAGCGCAAGTGCCGACATTTGCATCACGCTAGCGCAGATAGAGCATCTGCTAGCTCTATCTGCGCTAGCAGTGACGGACCCGGAAATGCTGCAGCCTGCGTCTCCAGGTCCGTCACTCAATGACGGCACATCCCTAGCGCACGCCCATTGTGGGCGTGCGCTAGTGATGCGTCCGACATTGCTGTCAATGGCGGCCGTAACGGACTACATTACACCGCGTTTATGCCGCGGTTTAACGTAGTCCGTCTAACGGACTGCTTAGACGCAGTGTGAACTAACCCTAACCCTAACCCTAGTGGGGCAAAGAAAAAAAAATTTTTTATTTTATTATTGTCCCTATCCATGGGGGTGTTAAGGGGGGGGGGGGGTATTTATTGTTTTTTTTGTTTTGATCGCTGTGATAGAACCTATCACAGCGATCAAAATGTACCTGTAACGAATCTGCCGGCCGGCAGATTCGGAGGGCGCATTGCGCATGCGCCCGCCATTTTGGAAGATGGCGGCGCCCATCAAACACACGGACGGACACCAGGAGGGACCCAGGCCGGTAAGTATGAGCAGGGGGGAGCGGACAGGAGACCGGAGGGGAGCGGGGGATACTATTTGACCGGCCGGAGGGGAGGTGATCGGTGGTGGTGGTGGTGGGGGTAGATCGTGATCTCCAGCCATGGCTGATGCTATTGCAGCATCGGTCATGGCTGGATTGTAATATTTCACCAATTTTCATTGGTGAAATATTACTATCGCTCTGATTGAAAGTGAAACGTCACTTTCAACAGCCAATCAGAGCGATCGCAGCCACGGGGGGTGAAGCCACCCCCCCTGGGCTAAAGTACAACTCCTCCTGTCCCTGCAGGCCGGGTGAAATTACAGTTAACTCTTTCACCCGGCCTGCAGGAGCCCAATCCGGCCATGACGCATATGCTGCGTCACAGGTCGGAATGGCACAGGTTTTCATGACGCATACAGGGCGTCAAAGGTCGGGAAGGGGTTAAATGCCGCTTGCCAGAAGTGCTAGTTAACACTCCACCCGCGGCTGTTAGAGGCACGTCAGCTGTTCAAAACAGCTGACATATGCCAGAAAAGATGTGGGCTCAGCGCCAGAGCTCCCATCAAAGGGAGGAAGACCGACTTCGGCGTACTATTACGCTCGTTGTCCAAAAGGGGTTAAATATTAAATATTTATATTAATTTGCTAATTATATCGATTATAACAAATTAAAGACCCATGTATTTTCCCACCATTTCCGACCAGGCACATTTTGGGTTTTTGGTGCATGCAGTTTAATGGGCTCTATTTTTCGGATATGCAAATAATTTTCGCATTTCTGTTTTGTGATTTGACAAACCTATTGTTTATGCCATTTAAATTTTTTGCTGATGGCAGGCGAGAACGGGGGGGGGGGGGGGGGGGGGATGAAATTTCACTTTTTTTCCCCTTTCTTTAATTCATGATGACAAAGGACTGCTAAAAAAAAACTAAAGAGTTTACCCCTCATCATTTATTTATTATTTTTTATATCTGACAAATGTTTTGGTGTTTTTTTTTTATGGTGAAATAAGTATTTTCTAAGTAAATATATTTCTAATGTGCTATTGTCATGAAATCCTCACCAAATGTCCGTAACAACCCATCCAATCCACATAGGAAAAGAAATCAAAACATAGATGTCCATAAATTAAGTTACCGTATATACTCGTGTATAAGCTAAGTTTTTCAGCACATTTTTTTGTGCTGAAAATGTCCCCCCTCGGCTTATACATGAGTCATTGTCCCAGAAGGCAGCGGTGGTGGTGGGGTAGCGGTGAAGCAGCGGGTCACAGGAGGCAGGAGCTGGCTACTGTGGCTAAAGCCCGTGCCTGCTGCTAAAGAGAAATGAATATTCATTACGCTGGCAGTGAATATTCATTTCTCTTATAGCACGCATAGTTACAGCCATCGGCTTCCAGCAGCTGCCGAGGGATCATGGTTGCACGATATTCAAGAGTTATGAATATTCACCTCTCTCCACTCCCATAGGCGTGGAGTGGAGTGAATATTCATTCCCTTAGTGAGCGGGGACAGATGATCGCCCGGCGATTGCAGCTGCTGGCACTGGAACAAGATGCTGCAAGGGCACGCAGGGAAGGCAAGTATGATTTTTTTTATGCTTTTCTCATGGGGGCCATGCATACAAGGATGGAGATGAAGAGCCGTGCCGACAACGATGAGGATAAGAAGCCATGCAGACAAGGATGAGGATAAGAAGCCATGCAGACAAGGATGGGGATAAGGAGCCATGCAGACAAGGATGGGGATAAGGAGCCATGCAGACAAAGATGGGGATAAGGAGCCATGCAGATAAGGATGGGGATAAGGAGACATGCAGACAAGGATGGGGATGAGGAGCCATGCAGACAAGGATGGGGATAAGGAGCCATGCAGACAAGGATGGGGATAAGGAGCCATGCAGACAAGGATGGGGATAAGGAGCCATGCAGACAAGGATGGGGATAAGGAGCCATGCAGACAAGGATGGGGATAAGGAGCCATGCAGACAAGGGTGGGGATAAGGAGCCATGCAGACAAGGATGGGGATAAGGAGCCATGCAGACAAGGATGGGGATAAGGAGCCATGCAGACAAGGATGGGGATGGGGATAAGGAGCCATGCAGACGAGGATGGAGGATGTTGATAAGGAGCTATACATGCAAGGATGGGGATAAGGAGCCATGCAGACAAGGATGGGGATAAGGAGCCATGCAGACAAGGATGGGGATAAGGAGCCATGCAAACGAGGATGGAGGATGTTGATAAGGAGCTATACATGCAAGGATGGGGATAAGGAGCCATGCAGACAAGGATGGGGATAAGGAGCCATGCAGATAAGGATGGGGATAAGGAGCCATGCAGACAAGGATGGGGATAAGGAGCCATGCAGACAAGGATAGGGATGAGGGGACGAAGCATACCCGGCTTATACTCGTGTCTATAAGTTTTCCTAGTTTTTCATGGCAAAATTAGGTGCCTTGGCTTATACTCGGGTCGGATTATACATGAGTATATGCGGTATGTGGTGTAATATTGAAAAATGACGCAGGGAAAAAGTGTTGAACACGCTTACTGAAATATATTGCTGTGATGACATTTTTTCTTCTATTATTCCACACTCAGACATAGCACGTTTCCACATCCATAATGCTTCAAACTGTGCAAAAGTGGGGATGTTGTTGGAAAATTCATTGAAACTTAAAGAAGCACTCCTCCTCACATCAAAGTTTTTATCCTCACAATATATTGCAGTTATCATATTATGTAGCACTGTGTACTTACAATTGCTAATTTTTCCTTTCTACCCAGCTATTTTTTCTCTTTTCTATATAGAAACATGAAGTCTCTTGTCCATGCATTTATCATTCCCCCTTCAACTCCTGAACCCAGCTGACCCATCCTCTGCCAGGGACTTTTGCAGAGACTTGTGTCTCATACAGGGAAAATTGACCTCCTGTTTCTACATAGAACGTAGAAGGATTCAATGAGTCAGTTATTAACCACATGATGTCATAGACCTAATGAAAAAGAGAAGAATTAGAGAAGCGCGATTTTAAGTACACAGTGCTATATAATATGATGATTGCAATATAATAAGAGGGTAAAAACGTTGACAGGAGGAGTGATTCTTTAATGTTTTACTGCACAGATATCACTAAAAGCAATCAGATAATAGTAATACCGGTGTAGATACAGTAGAGCTTAAATAAGAAGAGCAGGTGAGGTGCAGTGCGTACCTTCTTGTCAGGTTTAGGGGCATTAATGATGGAGCTGAGAGCCTGCCTCTTGTAGTCCAGCTTCTCTGTAAGGTGCCGCAGTTTGTTGACAGCATAGCTCGCCTGCTCAGTGATGCCGCTACTGCATTCATCCAGGATCCCTTCTGCTCCATCACACGCCTGCAAATGAGCAAGGAGACATCACAGTGATTTAGTGCAGGGGTCCCCAACTCCAGTCCTCAAGGCCCACCAACAGGTCATGTTTTCAGGATTTCCTTTGCATTGCACAGGTGATGCAATTATTACCTGGGCAAGACTAAGAAAATCCTGAAAACATGACATGTTGGTGGGCCTTGAGGACTGGAGTTGGGGACCCCCGATTAGTGGACACATCAGGTTACAATACTGAACACCGCGTATCCTAAAAGCCGTTCGGCAACTTTCCGTTTTTTTACACTGTAGCAGATACCTGCCCTGCCGGGATCTGAAGTGGGGGAGTAAGTAAGATGAACAGAGACTTTATGCATCCTCTTTAGAGTCAAATAAACCAGTTGGCAGAACCGGGCCCATCAGCCCCATCCATAATCAGTGGACAAGAGCCCTGAGATCCGCCTCCTACCTGACCGCACCTGCACCTCTTCTTTTGATTAGTCAGCCTGGTGCGACATTACACATGCGCATCATGTGGCAACAATGACATTGCGACAGGTTAACTAATCAAAAGTGGAGCCGGGGATGCCATCAGGTAGGATGTGGTTCACCGGGCTCCTGTCCTTAGAGAATGATAATTGTGATGAGCGAATATCCTCGTTACTCGAGATTTCTCGAGCACGCTCGGGGGTCCTCCGAGTATTTTTTAGTGCTCGGAGATTTAGTTTTCCTTGCTGCAGCTGAATGATTTACATCTGTTAGCCAGCATAAGTACATGTGGGGATTCCCTAGCAACCAGGCAACCCCCACATGTTCTTGTCCTGGCTAACAAATGTAAATCATTCAGCTGCGGCAAGAAAAACAAACTCCGAGCACTAAAAAATACTCGGAGGACCACAGAGCATTGTCGGGAAATCTTGAGTAACGAGTATATTCACTTATCACTAAGGCCGGGATCACACATACGCGAGATACGGCCGAGTCTCGCAGGTGAAAACCCTCCTCTGGCGCCGGCACTTGGGAGCGGAGCGTGCAGCTCCATGTGTTGCTGTGCGGCCGCACACTCAGCTCTGGAGGAGGGTTTTCACCTGTGAGACTCGGCCGTATCTCGCGTATGTGTGATCCCGGCCTAATAATAGATAAAGATAATGCCACCTGACAATCAGGTGATCACTACGTTTTACCACTCAGTCTATACTGTCCCGTTAAACAGCAGATCAGTGTGCTGCAGTATTCTGTCTGATGATCAGATTAGCTTGTACTGCTGGGATTCCTGTAGGAAAGGGTCTACGGCCTGCGCCCACATACTGATAGATCTTGTTCTAAAGTGAACAAGAAACTCAGACAGAAAGTGAATATGGATGACACAAAATGACAGCAGATCGCAGATCATTTCTTTAAATATCCTATAATTAATAGAAAATACTGAGACTCTAACTTCACATATGACTTTGTGACATGGAAACCTGGCACAAAAAAGAAAGACTAATTAACAAATGATGAAGAAACCTTGTGACAGTCTTGATTAGAAATCTAGCTGTGAGTCTGCTGCTCCTATGCCTCCACTACAGAGTTACACTCTGCTCACATTTTGGGGTATATATGGGCGGTATAGGTCAGGAGGAGTAAGCCCTGACTTCTACCATTGTAAGTCCATACCTTAGTATTCGTCCAGAAAAAAAAACATACACTGCATGGAAGCCATCTTCTGCAGACTGTATAACAAGTGCCAGAGCGCTGCGCTTCCAGCTCCCGTGGTGTCTTCTGGTTACACTCAGCGTGGGCTTTCTGGGCGCATGCGCTGAACATCTTCACATGATAAGATGTGAGCAGATCCTTACTGATCCCTCAGTGAGGAGGCTACTAGGATTTATCACGCTAATGCTACGTTCCAACGCATTTCAGTCCATGTACTCAGATGGCCGACACACAGACGACGCTCTACCAGTGTACAGCAATTTGCTAGTTCACAGGAGAAACTGTCTATGGGAAAATAGATCACAGCATGCACGAGTCTCATTCGTTTTGCAGAATACACCATGCTAGCTTATGTGCTCTCCTTGAAGAAGACTCGCACACGGAGCCTGGTATTAACACATAGCTCTTCTCCATACAGTATTACCACGGTGTTAACAGGAAACTGTATCAACACACAATGGAAAACAAAGCGTCCCGTCTCCGACAACTCTAAAGACCTTAATAACACACGGTGAATCCTTACTATCACATAAAAGGTAACGTGCCTTTCCAGGGTTCATGGTGAATGATTCTAACCATGGACTCACCGATCCATCCTTGTCATCGGAGGTACACGAGCAGGTGGACTTGTCTTCTCCACGGATGAGATGTTCGTACAAATCGCTGACTATGAATGAGGGGTAGAACCTGTCCTTCAGAGTCTCGTACACATCAGCCTGAATCTTGATGAACACTTCGATCCCCCTGTTGCCCACAAGACTTTGCTGGATCTCCTTGTAAAGCGCTTTCTCCACTGGGATCTCTCTGCTTTCCACAAAATAGTTCTGGTAGATTTCACCAACCAACTGAGGTATTTCAGACTAGGAAAGATAAAGTAGAAAAAAATTCCTAGACTGACAAGTGTGACCAAATAACTAATGAGAAGTGATAGCACAATAATGTTGGTGGCTCGTCAGAAAAATTCTGTGAAGGAGGCCAAGTCATGTCTACTTATAAGGCCGGCGTCACACACAGCGTAAAACAATACGGTCCGTATATTACGGCCGTAATACGCTGAAAAGTCCCCCAAAAAATGGTCCGTTGCTCCTCCGTAGGCAGGCTGTGTCAGCGTTTTTTGCGCATGGCATCCTCCGTATGTAATCCGTATGGCATCCGTACTGCGTGGTTTTCTCGCAGGCTTGCAAAACCAACATACCGCTATAGAAGTGATCCATGTGTCCCAAAAAGAAAAGAATATATATATATATATATATATATATATATATATATATATATATATATATGTCAGTAGACACATATATGTATATATATTAATACTTATTCCAGCGCTATACAGCTTGAAAGCCGGTAATTCAATTACCGGCTTTTTCTTTCTCCTTCATAAAACCCGACATGATTTGAGACATGGTTTACATACAGTAAACCATGTCTTCTCTCCATTTTTTTTGCAGATTCCACACTACTAATGTCAGTAGTGTGTATCTGCAAAATTTGGCCGTTCTAGCTCTTAAAATAAAGGGTTAACTGGCGGAAAAAATTGGCGTGGGCTCCCGCGCAATTTTCTCCGCCAGAGTAGTAAAGCCAGTGACTGAGGGCAGATATTAATAGCCTGGAGAGGGTCCACGGTTATTGGCCCCCCCCTGGCTAAAAATATCTGCCCCCAGCCACCCCAGAACAGGCACATCTGGAAGATGCGCCTATTCTGGCACTTGGCCACTCTCTTCCCATTCCCGTGTAGCGGTGGGATATGGGGTAATGAAGGGTTAATGCCACCTTGCTATTGTAAGGTGACATTAAGCCTAATTAATAATGGAGAGGCGTCAATTATGACACCTATCCATTATTAATCCAATTGTAGTGAAGGGTTAAATAAAACACAAACACATTCTTTAAAATTATTTTAATGAAATAAAAACAATGGTTGTTGTAGTATTTTATTCAACGCCCAATCCAGTCACTGAAGACCCTCGTTCTGTGAGTAAAGAAACATAATAAACCAACAATGATCTATATTTAGCATCATTTGCGGTGAGGCGCCCTCTGCTGGCTGTTCATAGATCGTGGGAAATTACCTAGAAAGCTCCCTGGCTCCCTGGCTTTCTAGATAATTTCCCACGATCTATGAACAGCCAGCAGAGGGCGCCTCACCGCATCATTGATCTATTTTTAGCCTCATTCCCTGGGGTTTTGCAGCGAGGAGCAGCCTGCATTAGCACAGCTCCTTGCTGCAAAATGTTTTAACCCCTTCAGAAGGATTTACATCGTTGGACGTTACAGATCTGCGGAGGGTAAGTATATTGTTGGTTTATTATGTTTCTTTACTCACAGAACGAGGGTCTTCAGTGACTGGATTGGGCGTTGAATAAAATACTACAACAACCATTGTTTTTATTTCATTAAAATAATTTTAAAGAATGTGTTTGTGTTTTATTTAACCCTTCACTACAATTGGATTAATAATGGATAGGTGTCATAATTGACGCCTCTCCATTATTAATTAGGCTTAATGTCACCTTACAATAGCAAGGTGGCATTAACCCTTCATTACCCCATATCCCACCGCTACACGGGAATGGGAAGAGAGTGGCCAAGTGCCAGAATAGGCGCATCTTCCAGATGTGCCTGTTCTGGGGTGGCTGGGGGCAGATATTTTTAGCCAGGGGGGGGCCAATAACCGTGGACCCTCTCCAGGCTATTAATATCTGCCCTCAGTCACTGGCTTTACTACTCTGGCGGAGAAAATTGCGCGGGAGCCCACGCCAATTTTTTCCGCCAGTTAACCCTTTATTTTAAGAGCTAGAACGGCCAAATTTTGCAGATACACACTACTGACATTAGTAGTGTGGAATCTGCAAAAAAAATGGAGAGAAGACATGGTTTACTGTATGTAAACCATGTCTCAAATCATGTCGGGTTTTATGAAGGAGAAGGAAAAAGCCGGTAATTGAATTACCGGCTTTCAAGCTGTATAGCGCTGGAATAAATATTAATATATATACATATATGTGTCTCACTGACATATATATATATATATATACCTATTCTATGTGTACACATTTATTATATCTATTGGACTGTAAGCTGTCAGTGTGATTTTACTGTACACCGCACTGAATTACCGGCTTTTCTCTCTAACAGCGCTGCGTATTTCTCGCAAGTCACACTGCTTGTCCGTGTGTAATCCGTATTTTTCACGCTTCCATAGACTTTCATTGGCGTATTTCTTGCGCAGTACGGTGACAAACGCAGCATGCTGCGATTTTGTACGGCCGTAGAAAGCCGTATAATACTGATCAGTAAAATACGGCAAATAGGAGCAGGGGCATAGAGAATAATTGTGCCGTATTTTTTGCGAGTTTTACGGACGTAGATTCTGCGCTCTTACGTCCGTAAAACTCGCATGTGTGACGGCGGCCTAAGACTGATCAGACATCAACCAGGGTAACAAGCGGGCTACAACCTTTTTTTTTTTACCTACCAACTCCACTACTTTGGTCTAATACTGGCAGCAGTGAACTGGCACTCTAGGGCAGAGGTCCCCAACTCCAGTCCTCAGGGCCCACCAACAGGTCATGTTTTCAGGATTTCCTTTGCATTGCACAGGTGATGCAATTATTACCTGGGCAAGACTAAGGAAATCCTGAACACATGACATGTTGGTGGGCCTTGAGGACTGGAGTTGGGGACCTCTGCTCTAGGGAACGAGAAGATTTTCCAGTGGGCCCGGTCTAACATAATAAGACTCCAAAAGGTCTAAAAAGACAACCCAATTTGGTACAGACTATGAGTTACCCCTGGATGTATTTCTTAGATGGGTTTGCAAAAGCATGGTGACAGATTTTCTTTAAGAGCAGCAAGATGTAGGGGCAGAGACCCTGATTCTAGCAATGCTTGCTGCAGTATAGATAAAATCACTGTTTTATCGCCTGCAGAACTAGCACTGTCTGAATGCTGAGCTCTGTATAACTCTGTCCCCACCACTGATTGGCAGCTTTCTGTCTACGCACAGTGTAAAGAGAAAGCTGTCAACCAGTGGTGGGGACAGAGTTATACAGAGCTCATGAAAAGTGATAATCTGCTGATGAAAGACTGAATTTATCAAAACTGCATCTAATAGTCCAGTAAGTGAAACTCAGGTGACAAACTCCTGCTGACAGAATTTCCTTTAACCCCTTAGTGACAGAGCCAATTTGGTACTTAATGACCGAGCGAATTTTTGCAATTCTGACCACTGTCACTTTATGAGGTTATAACTCTGGAACGCTTCAACGGATCCCGCTGATTCTGAGATTGTTTTTTTGTGACATATTGTACTTCATGTTAGTGGTAACATTTCTTCGATATTACTTGCGATTATTTATTAAAAAAACGGAAATATGGCGAAAATTTTGAAAATTTAGCAATTTTCAAAATTTGAATTTTTATTCCCTTACATCAAAGAGATATGTCACACAAAATGGTCAATAAATAACATTTCCCATATGTCTACTTTACATCAGCACAATTTTGGAATAAATTTTTTTTTTTATTAGGGAGTTATAAGGGTTAAAATTTGACCAGCAATTTTTTATTTTTACAGCAAAATTTACAAAACCATTTTTTTTAGGGACCACTTCACATTTGAAGTCAGTTTGAGGGGTCTATGTGGCAGAAAATGCCCAAAATTGACACCATTCTAAAAACTGCACCCCTCAAGGTGCGCAAAACCACATTCAAGAAGTTTATTAACCCTTCAGTTGCTGCACAGGAACTGAAGCAATGTGGAAGGAAAAAATGAACATTTTACTTTTTTTCACAAACATTTTACTTCAGAACCAATTTTTTTATTTTCACAAGTGTAAAAAAAGAAAATGAACCACATAATTTGTTGTGCAATTTGTCCGGAGAATGCCGATACCCCATATGTGGGGAAGGACCACTGTTTGGGTGCACAGTAGAGCTCAGAAGGGAAGGAGCGCCATTTGGCTTTTTCAACATAGAATTCCCTGGAATTGAGATCGGACACCATGTCGCGTTTGGAGAGCCGCTGATGTGCCTAAACAGTGGAAACCCCCCACAAGTGACACCATTTTGGAAACTAGACCCCCTAAGGAACTTATCTAGGTGTGTGATCAACACTTTGAACACCCAAGTGCTTCACACAAGTTTATAACGTAGAGCCGAAAAAATTAAAAATCATTTTTTTTTCACAAAAATGATCTTTTCACCCCCAATTTTTTATTTTCCTAAGGGTAGCAAGACAAATTGGACCCCAAAAGTTGTTGTGCAATTTGTCCTGAGTATGTCGATACCCCGTATGTGGGGGTAAACCTCTGTTTGGGTGCACAGTAGAGCTCAGAAGGGAAGGAGCGCCATTTGACTTTTTCAACATAGAATTCTCTGGAATTGAGATCGGACACCATGTCGCGTTTGGAGAGCCCCTGATGTGCCTAAACAGTGGAAACCCCCCACAAGTGACACCATTTTGGAAACTAGACCCCCTAAGGAACTTATCTAGGTGTGTGGTCAACACTTTGAACACCCAAGTGCTTCACACAAGTTTATAACGTAGAGCCGAAAAAATTAAAAATCATTTTTTTTTCACAAAAATGATCTTTTCACCCCCAATTTTTTATTTTTCTAAGGGTAGCAAGAGAAATTGGTTCCCAAAAGTTGTTGTGCAATTTGTCCTGAGTATGTCGATACCCCGTATGTGGGGGTAAACCTCTGTTTGGGCGCACTGCGGAGCTTGGAAGGGAAGGAGCGCCGTTTGAATTTTTAATCTCTTAATTGTGAGAGCGGACGCCATTTTGGGTTTGTAGATGTGCCTAACAGCAGAAACCCCCCACAACTGACCCCGTTTTGGAAACTACACCCCTCAAAGATTTTAATCAGGGGTATATTGAGCAATTTGAACCCACATGTATGACACAGAGTTTGATAACATTAGGTCGTCATATTGAAAAAATTCATTTTTTTCCACGAGAATCTTGTTTTAGACCTGAATGTCTCACTTTTTCAGAAATAACATCAAAAAGTGGACCCCACAATTCGTTACCCACTTTATTATGAGCGCAGCGATATCCCATATGTAGTCAAAAAGTTCTGTTTGGACAAATGGCAGGGCTTGGACAGAAAGGGGCACAATGTGACAAATTTGGCTTTATTTGAAATTGAAGATCCAGGACCCATTCAAAGCTTCTAGAGACATTGAGCAAAAAAGAAAATCCTTCCAGGAATTATTACTCACAGAGGGAGGCATGCTCCTAAAACACAATGGCTGACTATAAAATTGGTCTTGCTAACAAAACAGTTGTCCCGCATTTGCGTATATTGTAGCAGGAAGAATAAACTGTACTGGAATGAAGGGCAAAATGTGTAGGAAAATGCAGCCAACTATGTGGCAAAGCGGAGTTTGTTCCAAAGATGAAAGAACACCATCAGGGCTAGAATGGCAGACACTTTCAGAGACTGGTCGTACAACGTCCTTTTAGCTCCATCAATCCCTATATGAGAGACGAATGTGCCAATAGACGTGGTACACCATAGCAAGCTCCCACCCGCCAAGGTCAGAACCGCTATATGCACAAAACAACCAGTTCTCTATAGAAAGTATTGTCTGGTACCAGAGGTTCGGCAAGAACCATAAAGTAAAGCCCATAGTGTATAAGTACGGAACTTCCTAATTTTTTTAGAAATCCTACAATAAAATGATCATGCCCGTATCATCAACATAAATATAAGTAATATAAATGGAAGCCAAAGTTTTGTGTAGCAAGAGTGATAAAGCAGTCAAAGTTAGATAAATGGTCAAAAATGTTTGTGAGTAATCAAGTCCTAGAATTCATTTTCAGATGATTTCACTTTTCAAGATCATTTCTGGGGTCCACATTCTAACGCTTATTGACATAGGTACGTGGACGAGAATTTGTTGGAATAGTAGTTTGGTATGGGATTGATCGAGTCGTAGAATTTTCAGATGACCTGACTTTGCAAGAACATTTGTGGGGTCCACACTCTAGAGCGTACAGACGTGGGTACGTGGATGAGAATTTGTTGGGATAGTAGTTTGGTATGGGATTGATCGAGTCGTAGAATTTTCAGATGACCTGACTTTGCAAGAACATTTGTGGGGTCCACACTCTAGAGCGTACAGACGTGGGTACGTGGACGAGAATTTGTTGGGATAGTAGTTTGGTATGGGATTGATCAAGTTCTGGAATTAATTGTGAAATGGGGTAAAATGGGATCTACTAATTAAAATATTATTTATCAATTGTTCCAAATTGTACTACTGAAGCCACTAAGCAGAAAATAAAAATTATTGAAAAAAAGCAAACTAATAATTGTAGGTGGTGTGGTAGGTCTCAAAACAGGGGGAGACACAAAGACCTGGTTGGGATGGGCATGTGGGGCAATAGAATCGGGAATCACTCCGCCTGCCATGCTTTCTGCAAACTCGGCACCTTTTTTGAGGATACCTTTGGGTGGGAGTGACAGGGACAGGGTGAGGAAAATGGCGTTCTGACAGTCTCCGGGAATCCTCAGAGTCGAAGGCTTCCCCCGGTGCCATGGACTCAAATATGAGGCTCTCTACTACTTTTTCCTGAAAGTGCAGGAAAGTTAGCGGTCCTTGAGAATTTTTATATAGGACAAAGCTGTTGTAGGTGGCAGTCTGAATTAGATAGATTCCCACCTTTTTATACCACGCACTGGTCTTCCTCTTGACCAGGTATGGTTGCAGAACCTGGTCTGACAGGTCTACGCCACCCATATGTCTGTTATAGTCTGTGACGCAGACTGGTTTTTCTTTGTCCCTGGTGGTACCCCTCTCTCTGACCGTCACAGTGGTGTCCGTATGCAGTGTGGAAAGCATATAGACGTCCTTCCTGTCTTTCCACTTCACTGAAAGAAGTTGGTCGCTTGCAAGTGAAAATGACGCCCCCCTCTCCAAACGTCTGGACACCAACTGTGACGGAAACCCCACTCTGTTTTTCCTCACTGTCCCACAGGCCCCTGTACTTGCAGCATGGAGGGATTTGTATAGGGGGATACTCGTGTAATAATTATCTGTGTACACGTGGTACCCTTGATTGAGAAAGGGCGTCATTAGCTCCCAGACAATTTTGCCTGGGATACCAATTGTCTGGGGGCAGTTTGGGGGGTTTATTTGGCGGTCCCTACCTTCGTAAATTAGGAAGGTGGACGTGTACCCTGATGAGCTCTCGCAAGCTTTATATAATTTTACGCCGTATTTGGCTCTCTTGGAGGGAATAAATTGGCGGAATAACAGACGGCCCTTGTAGCTCATCAAGGACTCGTCGACTGCCATATTTTGCTCTGGGGTATAGGAATTTAGAAAGGAAGTTTTTAGGAGGGAAATTAGGGGTCTTAATTTATTTAGCCGATCGTAGTTGGGGTCAGTTCTTGGGAGAGCTTGGGAATTGTCACTGAAGTGGAGGAATCTCATCAGGGCTTCGTAACGGGCTCGGGACATGATGGCTGCAAATACAGGGGTGCAGTGGACAGCTTTTGTTGCCAGTAAGAGCGGAGAGTGGGTTTTTTTACTATACCCATATTCAGGGTGAGGCCTAAGAATTTTTTTATTTCAGGGACATTTGTGGGGATCCAGGAACGGGAATGAAAGGCAGTGGGTTTTTGGGAAATATATTGCCGGGCATATAGATTTGTTTGGTGGACGATTAATTGCAGGACTTCGGGGCTAATGAAAATTTCAAAAAAAATCAATGGGGGTAAAATTGGCGACATCTACTTTTATTCCAGGGACTGCAGAAAAAGGGGGAATTTGAGGGGTAAGTGAGGTGTCATTATAACACAGCGGTGGGGGGACTGCGGTACTTGGTCCTGCCTCTGAAGCTTCAGCAGTGACGACCGACTCCGCTACCACCGGGCTGGGGGATCCCGTGGAGGAAGAGTCGTCATCACTGTCTGAAAACTGCTCAACTTCAGGGGCAGAATCTGTTTCGCTGCCGGAGCAAAGCAGGCTGTAAGCTTGCTCCGCGCTAAAAGTTCTGCGGGCCATTTTATCTAATTCCTCCCCTAACCCTAACAAATTTAAAAAAAAAAAAAAATTATAATTTTTTTTTTTTTTTTTTTTTTTTTATAATCCTCTGCTGGTGATGCAGGGATTACGGAGAACGGGGGTGGGTAAATGGGATGCTGGCGGAGGCAGATATTATGTTTTTTGTCACTGACAGGGCAGCACTTGAACTGTAGTCTCTCTCTCTTCTCTCCTAGAACAACTACAAGGAGAGAAGAGAAAGGTACAGCCCAAGTGCTGCCATGTTTATCAAATATTAGGGGTTTTGATCACTGTAATTGGACATATTACAGTAATCAAAACCCAGCAGCCAATGAGAAAATTCTCATAGGTTGCTGGGTTTCTGCTGGCAGATCATGGCAGGCGCACTGCGCATGCGCCCGCTATTTTCTTCCAGCAGAGAAGAAGAAGGGGGGCCAGGAGCCGTGGGCTGAGGACCGGGGACCATGGACTGAGGACCGGGGACAGGAGCACTGATATGCAGGCGGTATGGTGGGGGGCTCGGGGGCTCTATTTCTCTCCCTTCTGATGTGCGATCACATCAGAGGGGAGAGAAATGCAAAGCATTTTTTTTTTTTCACAAACTATTTGCAGTGATCGCAACCCCGGGGGTCTGTAAAGACCCCCGGGATTGCGATCGCTCCAGGGGTCGGTAAAAACCGACCCCAATACACCGGGGGAAGCTAGGTTTTGGCGGGCGCATCTGCACTTGCGCCCGCCATTTTAGAGCCCGCACCGGAAGGAGGAAGGTCGGAGACCGGGGGGGCACCTTCACCGGTACATTAGGTACCGTGGGGGGCTCGGGGGACCCTATTTCTCTCCCCTCTAATGTCCGATCACATTAGAGGGGAGAGAAACACAACGCAAATCGCGTTTTTTTTTTTTTGCGATCGCCGGTAAACGGTTAATTACCGGCGATCGCAAATGCGGGGGGGGGGGTAAAAAAAAACCCCGAATCATGTTCTCTGGGGTCTCGGCTACCCCCCCGGAGAAATTCGGCCTCTGGGGGGAGCTATACACTGTTTCCACAGTGCCGTTAATTAATGGCGCTGTGGTTTAAGTACCCTCAGCGGCCGCCGTTAAAAGGCGTATCGGCGGTCGCTAAGGGGTTAAGGATAATTCAGAAATAACCTTTTATGCGTCCTGTGTATGCAATGATAGCAAAGTTATGATAAGTTTATCAGAAACGGTCACCCACGCCAGCTGAAAATTCAGCAACTTAAAAGGTTCAACGGGAACTTTTGCATCTTTTTCTGATGATGCCAAGAACTTAGTCTGCCGTCACACTATCAGTATTTGGTCAGTATTTTACCTCAGTATTTGTAAGCCAAAACCAGGAGTGGAACAATCAGAGGAAAAGTATAATAGAAACATATGCACCACTTCTGCATTTATCACCCACTCCTGGTTTTGGCTTACAAATACTGAGGTAAAATACTGACCAAATACTGATAGTGTGACGGCAGCCTTACAGACAGGTAGTTGCTAACTTGCCTGTTCTGCCCAGTGCCATCCTGTGCTGTGTCAGATTAGCTTCCTTTAATGTCACATGACAGAGCAACTTTTTTTTGCTCTGCTCTGTTGATGGGACATCTCTGCCCATGTCTGCAGCCAGTTCCCTGCTGCCTAACTGCGGGGAGCAGGCCTCTTAATCAGCATGTTGATGGTAGTGACCAGTGATCAGCGCAATACATAGTCGGTAACCTGCCTGTTCTGCCCAGCATTGGTATCTGCCGATTCAGAGTGGTCATGGACGACTCCTGCCAGCAATTGTACTGCTTCATTTGACCACACGTCAGCAGAGCAGCTCTTCCTCTTATGGTCTGCTCTGTTGAGGGGGTGTCACTGCTAGTGTCGAGCAAACGTGTTCAGATGCCCTAAAACAGGCAGCCAATCCCCGTATGTGTTGCAGCTGTCAAACAGCTGTGAGACATGCAGCCATGTTGAGCACGAGGAAGACACTCTGTTAGCACACGAGCACGTTCACTCATCACTAGTAGTGACGCCCCTCAACAGAGCAGACCAGAAGAGGGAGAGCTGCTCTGCTGACGTGTGGTCAAAAGAAGCAGTACAATTGGCAGCAGGAGCGGTCCATGACTGCTCTGAATCAGCAGATATTAGTGCTGGGCAGAACACACAGGTTAGCAACTACCTGCCTGTAAGTTTTTAGCCTCCTAAGAAAGAAAAGATTACAAAAGTCCCAGTTAACCCCTTTAGATATTTAAATAGAGTACCGTACTTAGCCCCTATAAAAACCATACCACTTCACATACATTTTAGTTTTGTTGCCAGAAAATTCAAATTTAATCAATTGAGGGCATTTTGGTGGACAGTTACACCCTCCAATTTGCATGTCTAGCACTTGCCCCTGGGTTTTATTAAAGTCCTAGATTTCTCACAGGGAGTGCTATGGTGTATTGCGCAGCTGGCACAGACTGCAAGAGATGGAAATCAGAGCATCTATATATATAATTGTCTAAGGGTCACTTCCGTCTGTCTGTCCTTCTGTCACGGTTATTCGTTCGCTGATTGGTCTCGGCAGCTGCCTGTCATGGCTGCCGCGACCAATCAGCGACGGCCACAGTCCGATTAGTCCCTCCCCTACTCCCCTGCACTCACTGCCCGGCGCCCGCTCCGTAATCCCCTCCGCTCACCGCTCACACAGGGTTAATGGCAGCGGTAACGGCCCGCGGTGTAACGCACTCCGTTACCGCTGCTATTAACCCTGTGTGTCCCCAACTGTTTACTATTGATGCTGCCTATGCAGCATCAATAATAAAAATAGGTCATGTTAAAAATAATTAAAAAAAAACAAAAAACCTGCTATACTCACCCTCCGCCACTTTGCCGCTCCTCGCCACACTCCCGGGACCGCTCCATTGCAAGCGGCAGCTTCCGGTCCCAGGGCTGGTGTGCGACAAGGACCTACCGTGACGTCTCGGTCACATGACATAAGTCCTGCTCACACCAGCCCTGGGACCGGAAGCTGCCGCTTGCAATGGAGCAGTCCCGGGAGCGTGGCGAGGAGCGGCAAACGTGGCGGATGATAACTATAGCAGGACTTCCAACGGGCCTTCGAAAGGTGAGTATATGTTTTTTTTTTTTTTAAGTCTCTATACTACGTGGCTCTGTGCTGGGCAATATACTACGTGGCTCTGCTTATACTACGTGGCTGGGCAATATACTACGTGACTGGGCAATATACTATGTGGCTCTGCTATATACTATGTGGCTAGCCAATATTCTACGTGGCTCTGCTATATACTACGTGGTTGGGCAATATACTACGTCACTGGGCAACATACTATGTGACTGGGCAACATACTATGTGACTGGGCAATATACTACGTGACTGGGCAATATACTATGTGGCTCTGATATATACTATGTGGCTGGCCAATATTCTACGTGGCTCTGCTATATACTACGTGGTTGGGCAATACACTACGTCACTGGGCAACATACTATGTGACTGGGCAACATACTATGTGACTGGGCAACATACTACGTGACTGGGCAATATACTACGTAGCTGGGCAATATACTACGTGACTGGGCAATATACCGTACTACGTGGCTCTGCTATATACTACGTGGCTGCGCAATATACTACGTGGCTCTGCTACATACTACGTGGCTGGGCAATACACTACGTCACTGGGCAATACACTATGTGACTGGGCAATATACTACGTGACTGGGCAATATACTACGTGGCAGGCCAATATACTACGTGGCTCTGCTATATACTACGTGGCTGGGCAATACACTACGTCGCTGGGCAATATACTATGTGACTGGGCAATATACTACGTGGCTGGGCAATATACTACGTAGCTGGGCAATATACTACGTGACTAGGCAATATACCGTACTACGTGGCTCTGCTATATACTACGTGGCTGGCCAATATACTACGTGGCTCTGCTATATACTACGTGGCTGGGCAATACACTACGTCACTGGGCAATATACTATGTGACTGGGCAATATACTATGTGACTGGGCAATATACTATGTGACTGGGCAACATACTACGTGACTGGGCATTATACTACGCCCTGGGCAATGTACTATGTCACTGGGCAATATACTACATGGCTGGGCAATATACTACGTGACTGGGCAATATACTACGTAGCTGGGCAATAAACTACGTGACTGGGCAATATACTACGTGGCTGCGCAATATACTACGTGGCTGTGCAATATACTACGTGGCTGGCCAATATACTACGTGGCTGGCAAATATACTACGTGGCTCTGCTATATACTACGTCACTGGGCAATATACTATGTGACTGGGCAATATACTATGTGACTGGGCAATATACTATGTGACTGGGCAATATACTATGTGACTGGGCAATATACTATGTGACTGGGCAACATACTACGTGACAGGGCATTATACTACGTGACTGGGCAATATACTACGCCCTGGGCAATGTACTATGTCACTGGGCAATATACTACGTGGCTGTGCAATATACTACGTGACTGGGCAATATACTACGTGACTGGGCAATATACTACGCAGCTGGGCAATATACTACGTGACTGGGCAATATACTACGTGGCTGCGCAATATACTACGTGGCTGGCCAATATACTACGTGGCTGGCAAATATACTACGTGGCTCTGCTATATACTACGTCACTGGGGAATATACTATGTGACTGGGCAATATACTATGTGACTGGGCAATATACTATGTGACTGGGCAATATACTATGTGACTGGGCAACATACTACGTGACTGGGCAATATACTACGTGACTGGGCAATATACTATGTGACTGGGCAATATACTACGTAGCTGGGCAATATACTACGTGACTGGGCAATATACTACGTGACTGGGCATTATACTACGTGACTGGGCATTATACTACGCCCTGGGCAATGTACTATGTCACTGGGCAATATACTACGTGGCTGGGCAATATACTACGTGACTGGGCAATATACTTTGTGACTGGGCAATATACTACGTGACTGGGCAATATACTACGTGGCTGGGCAATATACTACGTGTCTGGGCAATATACTACGTGACTGGGCAATATACTTTGTGACTGGGCAATATACTACGTGACTGGGCAATATACTACGTGGCTGGGCAATATACTACGTGGCTGGGCAATATACTTCGTGACTGGGCAATATACTACGTGACTGGGCAATATACCGTACTACGTGGCTCTGCTATATACTACGTGGCTGGCCAATATACTACGTGGCTCTGCTATATACTACGTGGCTGGGCAATACACTACGTCACTGGGCAATATACTATGTGACTGGGCAATATACTACGTGTCTGGGCAATATACTTCGTGTCTGGGCAATATACTTCGTGACTGGGCAATATACTACGTGACTGGGCAATATACCGTACTACGTGGCTCTGCTATATACTACGTGGCTGGCCAATATACTACGTGGCTCTGCTATATACTACGTGGCTGGGCAATACACTACGTCACTGGGCAATATACTATGTGACTGGGCAATATACTATGTGACTGGGCAACATACTACGTGACTGGGCATTATACTACGTGACTGGGCAATATACTACGCCCTGGGCAATGTACTATGTCACTGGGCAATATACTACGTGGCTGGGCAATATACTACGTGACTGGGCAATATACTACGTAGCTGGGCAATATACTACGTGACTGGGCAATATACTACGTGGCTGCGCAATATACTACGTGGCTGGCCAATATACTACGTGGCTGGCAAATATACTACGTGGCTGGCAAATATACTACGTGGCTCTGCTATATACTACGTCACTGGGCAATATACTATGTGACTGGGCAATATACTATGTGACTGGGCAATATACTACGTGACTGGGCAATATACTACGTGACTGGGCAATATACTATGTGACTGGGCAATATACTACGTGGCTGGGCAATATACTACGTAGCTGGGCAATATACTACGTGACTGGGCAATATACTACGTGACTGGGCATCATACTACGTGACTGGGCATTATACTACGCCCTGGGCAATGTACTATGTCACTGGGCAATATACTACGTGACTGGGCAATATACTTTGTGACTGGGCAATATACTACGTGACTGGGCAATATACTACGTGGCTGGGCAATATACTTCGTGTCTGGGCAATATACTTCGTGACTGGGCAATATACTACGTGACTGGGCAATATACCATATTACGTGGCTCTGCTATATACTACGTGGCTGGCCAATATACTACGCGGCTCTGCTATATACTACGTGGCTGGGCAATACACTACGTCACTGGGCAATATACTATGTGACTGGGCAATATACTATGTGACTGGGCAACATACTATGACTGGGCAATATACTATGTGACTGGGCAATATACTATGTGACTGGGCAACATACTATGTGACTGGGCAACATACTATGTGACTGGGCATTATACTACGTGACTGGGCAATATACTACGCCCCGGGCAATGTACTATGTCGCTGGGCAATATACTACGTGGCTGGGCAATATACTACGTGACTGGGCAATATACTACGTGACTGGGCAATATACTACGTGGCTGCGCAATATACTACGTGGCTGGCCAATATACTACGTGGCTCTGCTATATACTACGTCAATGGGCAATATACTATGTGACTGGGCAATATACTATGTGACTGGGCAATATACTATGTGACTGGGCAACATACTACGTAGCTGGGCAATATACTACGTGACTGGGCAATATACTATGTGACTGGGCAATATACTACGTGACTGGGCAATATACTACGTGACTGGGCAATATACTACGTGGCTGGGCAATATACTACGTGTCTGGGCAATATACTTTGTGACTGGGCAATATACTACGTGGCTGGGCAATATACTACGTGGCTGGGCAATATACTACGTGGCTGGGCAATATACTTTGTGACTGGGCAATATACTACGTAGCTGGGCAATATACTACGTGACTGGGCAATATACTACGTGACTGGGCAATATACTACGTAGCTGGGCAATATACTACGTGACTGGGCAATATACTACGTGACTGGGCATTATACTACGTGACTGGGCATTATACTACGCCCTGGGCAATGTACTATGTCACTGGGCAATATACTACGTGGCTGGGCAATATACTACGTGACTGGGCAATATACTACGTGACTGGGCAATATACTACGTGACTGGGCAATATACTACGTGTCTGGGCAATATACTTTGTGACTGGGCAATATACTACGTGGCTGGGCAATATACTATGTGGCTGGGCAATATACTACGTGTCTGGGCAATATACTTCGTGTCTGGGCAATATACTTCGTGACTGGGCAATATACTACGTGACTGGGCAATATACTACGTGGCTGGGCAATATACTACGTAGCTGGGCAATATACTACGTGACTGGGCAATATACTACGTGACTGGGCATTATACTACGTGACTGGGCATTATACTACGCCCTGGGCAATGTACTATGTCACTGGGCAATATACTACGTGGCTGGGCAATATACTACGTGACTGGGCAATATACTACGTGTCTGGGCAATATACTTTGTGACTGGGCAATATACTACGTGTCTGGGCAATATACTTCGTGTCTGGGCAATATACTTCGTGACTGGGCAATATACTACGTGACTGGGCAATATACTACGTGGCTGGGCAATATACTACGTGGCTGGGCAATATACTACGTAGCTGGGCAATATACTACGTGACTGGGCAATATACTACGTGACTGAGCAATATACTACGTGACTGAGCAATATACTACATGGACATGCATATTCTAGAATACCCGATGCGTTAGAATCGGGCCACCATCTAGTCAGGTATATTTAGCGAGCAGCTACAGAGGAGCCGGAGACCAGAGCGTTCGAGCACTGACACTGAGCGTCCCACCAGGCTCCTCTACTGTCAGTGTGCAAGTAACAGGGACTATCAATCAAGCATGCTCGGGGACAGTGCTATACTTGCAAATCGGAGGGTGAAATGGTGAATCAAAGAGCCCGCATTTATTTATGGATTAAAAGTGAATATGTAGATTACTGTTATGATTTTTTTTTATAGGGGCTAGCTTCTAAGTAGCTGAATATGGGGGTGACAGACCCCCTTTTAAGAGTTTGGTCACTGAAATAACTTGTTCTGGCGATTTCCCCATAGTCCTGTAAGCAGGTGAACAAGCAACTGTTATTTTACTACTCTATAGCCTTTACTTCTACCTGGTTTTACCGATTCCCAAGGCATTTAATACTAAATGTTAAAAACATTTTAAAGCCCAGTAGATTTTTTTTTTTACTGCGAACCAGCCAAGGTAAAGAAAAAACCTAACTAAGGACATTCATCGAGAGTGATTACCACGGTGGATTAAACGTGCAGACACATTTCTGTACCTTATTTGCATTCTTCAGGTACTCCACAGACTCCCAGAAACTGATTGGTATTCTCTTATCGATTCTCTCCATGTATGTTCGAAAATGTTCCCTGAATGACGGGTTACTCAGAATGTCATCAAACTGGATGATCTGAAATATCAAACATTTCCGCAGAAGACCATGATTAGCTATGGAGAATTATCTATCAGGAGTCAGAAAATCTGCAGCAATCTATGCACAAGTAGCAGAAAATAATGACATTTTAGGGCATGCCGAGTATGTTCACAGCCACGTAACACGAATATTTTGAAGATTCCATCTCCCCAACAGTCCCTGCCCGGACGGCGACAAGGTGTAACACAAAACTCCAGGATCTAACTACACACTGAAGTTATTTCATGCCCACATTCAAGATCTATAGGTTGGACACACTGTATATCATGATATATGTGCAATGGTGGATTATAACGTGGGAGCTTTGGTCGTCCATCCAAAGTGCTCACAAGAGAGCTTCATTGAACATTGTGCTGATAAACTGTTACAACAAAACCGCCATGTGCAGCGATCCCTGAAGGCCCAAACAGCAATACAAGATAGCAAAAGTATTTTTCAAAATCTGCAGCATGTCAATTTTTTCCAGTGTTTTTCACCCAATTAAATTAATGAAGAAAAAACATAAGAAAAACTGCATATTTTACTCAGTGTTTTTCCGGCCAACATTCTTGTATTTGCAGCAAATTTTTTCTGCGACAAAAAACAAAAGTGTACACAGTCTTATATTTGATTGGGATTCAAAGAGGAAGAGAGGCCTGAGCTTGTTGGTAAAGTATTACATAGAAATCCATAGTAGAAATGTTATGTAATAAAGCTGCAAGAACAGCGGGTGTTCCCTGCCTGCGCTTACAGCTGGTGTTCCCTGCCTGCGCTTACAGCGGGTGTTCCCTGCCTGCGCTTACAGCGGGTGGTCCCTGCCTGCGCTTACAGCGGGTGTTCCCTGCCTGCGCTTACAGCTGGTGGTCCCTGCCTGCGCTTACAGCTGGTGTTCCCTGCCTGCGCTTACAGCTGGTGTTCCCTGCCTGCGCTTACAGCTGGTGTTCCCTGCCTGCGCTTACAGCTGGTGGTCCCTGCCTGCGCTTACAGCTGGTGGTCCCTGCCTGCGCTTACAGCTGGTGGTCCCTGCCTGCGCTTACAGCTGGTGTTCCCTGCCTGCGCTTACAGCTGGTGGTCCCTGCCTGCGCTTACAGCTGGTGTTCCCTGCCTGCGCTTACAGCTGGTGTTCCCTGCCTGCGCTTACAGCTGGTGTTCCCTGCCTGCACTTACAGCTGGTGTTCCCTGCCTGCGCTTACAGCTGGTGTTCCCTGCCTGCGCTTACAGCTGGTGTTCCCTGCCTGCGCTTACAGCTGGTGTTCCCTGCCTGCGCTTACAGCGGGTGGTCCCTGCCTGCCCTTACAGCAGGTGTTCCCTGCCTGCGCTTACAGCTGGTGTTCCCTGCCTGCGCTTACAGCTGGTGTTCCCTGCCTGCGCTTACAGCGGGTGGTCCCTGCCTGCGCTTACAGCGGGTGTTCCCTGCCTGCGCTTACAGCTGGTGTTCCCTGCCTGCGCTTACAGCGGGTGGTCCCTGCCTGCGCTTACAGCGGGTGGTCCCTGCCTGCGCATACAGCGGGTGGTCCCTGCCTGCGCTTACAGCGGGTGGTCCCTGCCTGCGCTTACAGCGGGTGGTCCCTGCCTGCGCTTACAGCGGGTGGTCCCTGCCTGCGCTTACAGCGGGTGGTCCCTGCCTGCGCTTACAGCGGGTGGTCCCTGCCTGCCCTTACAGCGGGTGGTCCCTGCCTGCCCTTACAGCGGGTGGTCCCTGCCTGCCCTTACAGCGGGTGGTCCCTGCCTGCCCTTACAGCGGGTGGTCCCTGCCTGCACTTACAGCGGGTGGTCCCTGCCTGCACTTACAGCGGGTGGTCCCTGCCTGCACTTACAGCGGGTGGTCCCTGCCTGCACTTACAGCGGGTGGTCCCTGCCTGCAATTACAGCGGGTGGTCCCTGCCTGCACTTACAGCGGGTGGTCCCTGCCTGCACTTACAGCGGGTGGTCCCTGCCTGCACTTACAGCGGGTGGTCCCTGCCTGCACTTACAGCGGGTGGTCCCTGCCAGCACTTACAGCGGGTGGTCCCTGCTGGCACTTACAGCGGGTGGTCCCTGCCTGCACTTACACCTCTCCTGATTCTCTATTCCCTGCCCACTGCCTGCCTCCTGACACTAAGTCACTCAGGTTTCATTGACCTGTCAGTCAAAGACAGGAGGCAGGCAATGGGTGGAGAATAGGGAGAGAGGCAGGAGAAATGCAAGGTAAGGGCCGAATCAGTATTGTACATACGCCTCTCATCTGGGGTATGACATAATGATGAATTTCCCTTTAAACGTTAACAATCACTTACATTTTTATTACATAGGTCACTAGTACACATGAAAATAAGCAGCCATGTAATATATCACAGCAGAGAATTCTGCTTGTGTCTCGGCCAGGACTGATCTTTCATTTCCTAATTTTCATAGTATTCAGTGAAGACGGATTATTACATTAGTGAGAATCTTATCAGTAGTAATTATCATCTCCTATGTAAAGCGGAGGAGGTGATGGTGGAGGAGCTGGAGGCAGAGCTGCTCCCCCGGCCAGCATAGGAGGTGACAGTTGGTACTGATGAGGTTCTATGTAGACCAGAGGGGGCGGGATCTGCCTCTGGCTCCTCCCTCCTCTACTTCACATAGACTTTCATCAGTAGCAGATGTCATCTCCTCTCTCAGTAATGTAACAATTTACCTGTGAATGGAGTATACATGATCAGTCCAGAAGGAGAAAAAAAAGCAGATTTCTCCGATAAGCTATATTACAAAATGGCTTATCTTCATGTGGACAATTGAGTTCTGAAATAGACATTAAAATGATGGCTACTCATTAAGCGTATGGGTTATTTGGTCATTGCCAAGGATTATGCCGTGCGGCACCTACTGCAGTTATCAGCCCTTGAGGCAGAGCAACCTAACGCCATTGCAGACTTTCTTGCCTTCTAATACATAGGATCTGTTATTTAAATATAAATTTAAAAAAAAATAACAATACGAATTGTCTATAACTCATTGCAATTATTGTCACTTGCGAGCAATATTGCACTTACACTTTCCAGGACGCTGTCCCTATTTTATACAGCACTTTTTACTCCTTTGGTGAAAGGTCTCTTCACAAGCAGCCATTTCACAGTATATTAGAACTGTTGTACTTTTCATGAAAATAATTGAGGTCCCCCACAAACATCCCATCTATCTAATATGCCTGCCTCACACATAATGTTCTCCCTATGAAGGCCATGTTATATAAAAGGTCAAACTCTCACTGAGCGGCGAGTGTTCATAGGGAATCCGTACAAATAAAACATGTAATTCACCGTGTAAACTAGGACGCTACATACGAGTGCAGTCCGGGTCTGTTCGGACAGCACACGGAGCCATAGAGTTTCACATACACATCTATTTAAAAGGGAATGTGTCAGCAGGTTTGTGCTATCTCATCTTAGAGCAGCCTGATATAGGCAAAGAGAAGCTGAATCCAAAGATGTATCACTTAGATTATTGGATGCAGCAGTTGTGACTAGGGTTGAGCGAAACGGATCGTTCATTTTCATAAGTCGCCGACTTTTGGCACAGTCGGGTTTCATGAAACCCGACCCGATCCCTGTGTGGGGTCGGCCATGCGGTACGCGACTTTAGCGCCAAAGTCGCGTTTCAATGACGCGAAAAGCGCCATTTCGCAGCCAATGAAGGTGGACGCAGAGTGTGGGCAGCGTGATGACATAGGTCCTGGTCCCCACCATCTTAGAGAAGGGCATTGTAGTGATTGGCTTGCTGTCCGCGGCGTCACAGGGGCTATAAAGGGGCGTTCCCGCCGACCGCCATGTTACTGCTGCTGATCTGAGCATAGGGAGAGGTTGCTGCCGCTTCGTCAGAAGCAGGGATAGCGTTAGGCAGGGTCCATTAACCCCCAAACCGCTTGTGCTGTAGCGATTTCCACTGTCCAACACCACCTTTTGTTTGCAGGGACAGTGGAGGCTACATTTTTTTTTCCTCAGCGCTGTAGCTCATTGGGCTGCCCTAGAAGGCTCCCTGATAGCTGCATTGCTGTGTGTACGCCGCTGTGCAAACCAACTGCTTTTTTCAAAGCACAAATCCTGTTGTTCCTTCCTTTCTGCACAGCTATCTTGTTTGTTTGTCCACACTTTTGATTTAATTTGTGCAGCAGTCCACTCCTTGTTATTGCTGCCTGCCAACCTTGCTGAGATTACTGCAGGGAGATAGTAATTGTAGGACAGTCCCTGTTTTTTTTTTTTTAATTCTCCCTGAAAAAAAAAATCAATAGTGGGAGATTAATCTTGGCATTTGTGCTTGAGTGCCAGTCGTGTGTGCCATCTCTCTCCAATTGTGGGGCACAGAAAGCCTAGTGTGTATAATCCTTTTTTTTTTTTTTTTTTTTAATTCTCCCTAAAAAAAAAAAAAAATAGTGGGAGATTACCGTAAGATTGGCATTTCTGCTAGAGTGCCAGTCCTGTGTGTGCCATCTCTCTCCAATTTTGGGGCACAGAAAGCCTAGTGTGTAATACTGGCCCTGATTTCTTGGCAATTCTCCCTAACAAAAAAAAGTAGTGGGAGATTAAGATTGGCATTTCTGCTAGAGTGCCAGTCCTGTGTGTGCCATCTCTCTCCAATTTTGGGGCACAGATAGCCTAGTGTGTAAAATTGGGCCTGATTTCTTGACAATTCTCCCAGAAACAAAAAAAAAAGTGGGAGATTAAGATTGGCATTTGTGCTTGAGTGGCAGTCCTGCGAGCGTGGCATCTCTCTCAACTTGTGGGCCACAGAAAGCCTAGTGTCTGCAATACTGTTTTTTTTTTTTTTTTTTTTTGGGGGGGGGGGTTAATTCTCCCTTAAAAAAAAAAAAAAAAAAATATGGGAGATTAATATTGGCATTTTTGCTCGAGTGACAGTCCTGCGTGTGTGGCATCTCTCTCAAATTGTGGGCCACGGAAAGCCTAGTGTCTTTTTTTTTTATTTTGGTTTTAAATTCTCCCTGAAAAAAAATAAATAGTGGAAGATTAATATTGGCATTTGTGCTTCAGTGCAAGTCGTGTGTGCCATCTCTCTCAAATTGTGGGCCACAGAAAGCCTAGTGTCTTTTTTTTTTTGGGGGGGGGGGGGGTTTAAATTCTCCCTGAAAAAAAATAAATAGTGGGAGATTAATATTGGCATTTGTGCTTCAGTGCCAGTCCTGCGTGTGTGGCATCTGTCTCATTTTGTGCCACAGAAAACCGAGTGTGTAACATTGTGCCTGATTTTCCTTGCAGTCTCACCCACCTATAAAGGGATATCTAAATCCTACAGAAGTTTGAGTTCACCTTGTAAGTTGTTTTACAGTAACAAATACCGTTACTTTGGTTACGTTTTTAAAACAATGAAGAAGTCTGGTGGAAGAGGTCGTGGCCGTTCATTGCCAGCTGGTAATGATGGCAGTGGTGGTGGAGCATCAGGTGGTCGTGGGAAAAACAATATAGCACCTAAGTCTTGAGCTGTGGAGCCAGGTTCGTCGTCTGGCTACACAAGGCCTCGAACGCTCCCTTTTCTGGGAGTAGGAAAACCGCTTTTAAAGCCAGAGCAGCAAAAGCAAGTTTTGGCTTTCCTTGCTGACTCAGCCTCTAGCTCTTTTGCCTCCTCTTCTGAAACTGGTAAATGTAAAAGCAGCGCGTCGTTAGTGGATGTTCACGCTCAGGGACAAGTCACTCCATTGTCCTGTTCAGCAAAAACAACAACAGAGAAGGATGCGTCAGGCGACACAACGGGTTACTCCATGGAACTCTTTACACATACCGTTCCTGGGTTAGAAAGTGAAACAGTTAACAGGCCATGCCCATTACAAGTTGAATCGGACATGGAGTGCACAGATGCACAGCCACAGCCAGATTACTATGCTGTTCCTTTGACTCAGACCACCATATTGCCCTCGCAGTGTACTGATCCAGAATCAGACCCTGATGAGACTATGGTGCCCCGTCACAAACGCTATACCACCGGCTTACATGGTAAGACAGACGAAGTTGCACATGAGATAGAAGAGGAGGTCATAGATGACCCAGTTGTTGACCCCGATTGGCAGTCATTGGGGGAACAGGGTGCAGGCGGCAGTAGTTCTGAAGCGGAGGAGGAAGGGCCGCAGCAGGCATCAACATCGCAACAGGTTCTATCTGCCGGGCCCGTATCTGGCCCAAAACGCGTGGCAATGCCAAAACCAGTTGGAGGACAGCGTGGCCATCCGGTTAAAGAAGCTCAGTCTGCAATGCCTGAAAAGTTATCCAATGGTAGAAAGAGTGCAGTCTGGCATTTTTTTAAACAACATCCAAATGATCAGCGCAAAGTCATCTGTCAAAAATGTTCAACTACCTTAAGCAGAGGTCAGAATCTGAAAAGTCTAAATACAAGTTGCATGCATAGACATTTAACCACCATGCATTTGCAAGCCTGGACTAACTACCAAACGTCCCTTTAGGTTATAGCACCCTCGGCCAATGAAGCTAGTCAGCAACGCTACATCCCTTCCGTCACTGTAAGGCCACCATTTTCCGCACCATCTGCAGTATCTGTGCAGGTTTCGTTGCCAGGCCAAAGCAGTCAGGGTCAGGGAATCACCAGTTTCGTAGTAGGAAACACTGCATCTAGGGCACTGGCAAGAATACCGTCTCCAACCGTCTCTCAGTCTGCCATGTCCACCGGCACCCCCACTAGTTCCACGATCTCCAGCTCTCCAGTCCAGCTCACCCTACATGAGACTCTCGTTAGAAAAAGGAAGTACTCATCCTCGCATCAGTGTACACAGGGTTTGAACGCCCACATAGCTAGACTAATCTCGTTAGAGATGATGCCCTACCGGTTAGTTGAAAGCGAAGCTTTCAAAGCCCTGATGGACTACGCTGTACCACGCTACGAGCTACCCAGTCGACACTTCTTTTCAAGAAAAGCCATCCCAGCCCTCCACCAGCATGTTAAAGAGCGCATCGTCCATGCACTCAGGCAATCTGAGTACAAAGGTGCACCTGACAACAGATGCATGGACCAGTAGGCATGGCCAGGGACGTTACGTGTCCATCATGGCACACTGGGTGAATGTGGTGGATGCAGGGTCCACAGGGGACAGCAATACAGCAATATTGGGACAGTTCTGCCTAGCCCACGGTCTAGGAAACAGTTGGCTGTAGCCGTTCGCCCCCCCTCCTCCTCATCATCCTGCAGAAGCGAGAACTCGTCCACAGACCGCAGTCGCACAACCACTCCATCCGCAGCTGCCACTGTTGCACACCAGGTGTCCCATTATGGGGCAGCTGCTGACAAGCGTCAGCAGGCTGTATTGGCTATGAAGTGTTTGGGCGACAACAGACACACCGCGGAAGTTCTGTCCGAGTTCTTGCAGAAAGAAACGCAGTCGTGGCTGGGCACTGTAGATCTTGAGGCAGGCAAGGTAGTGAGTGATAACGGAAAGAATTTCATGGCTGCCATCGCCCTTTCCCAACTGAAACACATTCCTTGCCTGGCTCACACCTTAAACCTGGTGGTGCAGTGCTTCCTGAAAAGTTATCCGGGGTTATCCGACCTGCTCCTCAAAGTTCGCAGACTTTGCTCGAATATCCGCAGTTCCCCTGTACACTCCAGCCGTATGCAGACCTATCAGCGGTCTTTGAACCTTCCCCAGCATCGCCTAATCATCGACGTTGCAACAAGGTGGAACTCAACACTGCACATGCTTCAGAGACTGTGCGAACAGAGGCGGGCTGTTATGTATTTGTGGGAGGATATACATACAAGGGCAGGCAGTAGGATGGCAGATATGGAGTTGTCAGGTGTGCAGTGGTCGAAGGTACAAGACATGTGTCAAGTCCTTCAGTGTTTTGAGGAATGCACACGGCTGGTAAGTGCAGACAACGCCATAATAAGCATGAGCATCCCCCTAATGCGTCTGCTGATGCAAAGTTTGACGCACATAAAGGAGCAGGCGTCTGCAGCAGAGGAAGAGGAAAGCCTTGATGACAGTCAGCCATTGTCTGGTCAGGGCAGTGTACAGGACGAGGTAGCGGGCGAACAGGAGGAGGAGGACGAGGAGGATGATGGGGATGAGTATTTTTTTTAATGAGGAAGCTTCTCCGGGGCCACTGGAAATTGGTGGCGTGGCAAGGCCGGGTTCTGGTTTTTTGAGGGACACAAGTGACGTAGATTTGCTTGAAACTGCCCCTCAACCCAGCACAACCGCAGATTTGACAACTGGAACTTTGGCCCACATGGCGGATTATGCCTTACGTATCCTCAAAAGGGACACACGCATTATTAAAATGATGACTGATGACAATTACTGGTTGGCCTGCCTCCTTGATACTCGCTATAAAGGCAAATTGCAAAATATTATGCCACATGAGAACTTGGAACAAATATTAGCAACCAAACAATCAACTCTTGTTGACCGTTTGATTCAGGCATTCCCAGCACACAGCGCCGGTGGTGGTTCTCACACGAGCTGCAGGGGACAGCAGACCAGAGGTGTTAGAGGTGCACAAATCAGAAGTGGCGTTGGACAGAGGGGTTTTCTGACCAGGTTGTGGAGTGATTTTGCTATGACCGCAGACAGGACAGGTACTGCAGCATCAATTTAAAGTGACAGGAGACAACATTTGTCCAGTATGGTTACTAACTATTTTTCATCCCTTATCGATGTTCTCCCTCAATCGTCATTCCCATTTGATTACTGGGCATCCAAATTAGACACCTGGCCAGAATTGGCAGAATATGCATTGCAGGAGCTTGCTTGCCCAGCAGCTAGTGTGCTATCAGAAAGAGTATTCAGTGCTGCTGGTTCAATATTAACCGAAAAAAGGACTCGTCTGGCTACCCAAAATGTTGATGATCTAACCTTCATTAAAATGAACCACTACTGGATTTCGAATTATTTTGCCCCACCTTTCCCGGCTGACACCTAGCTTTCCAATGAAAAGGTCTTGCTTCTGGACTGCTCTGACTGAGTTTTCCAATCTCGTAATTTGCAGCAGCTGTTTGTCCAGCATACGACATGTTTACACCTCCCTAAATGGCCAAACTCCCCCCACGGGGCCGTGGTCTCGCCACTTGGCGCAAGCACCCGTGAGAGTGCCGTTTGTCTGAAGAGGTGGGTGTGCACGCTTTTGGTCGACGGCACTGCCACTGGGTCCCTCATAGTACAATAAAGTGTCTCTGGTGGTGGTGGCGCGCAACCAACGTCAGACACACCGTTGTAACATGAGGGGCTCTGGGCCTGTACCGCCGGCCACAAGACAGTTTCCCTCCCCCCCCCCCCAGCTCAAACAGTGCTCTACGATTTGCAAAATTATCTCTCACAGCTCCACCAATGTTTAGTCTATGCGCTGACATCCTTCAATGCCTGGCACTGACAATACCAATGTGTTGGCATGTATGATGCTACTTAAAATAGTCTGGGGCAGTGTCCTATATTTACACCAGTAAATACTTTGCGCCAAATTACTAGGTCAGAAACACAGCAGAGGAGCCCACCCCTGTACCTAAGTATGCCACCCTTTTGTTTTTTGGTTTTGTTGTATTGCGAGACATTAACATCTATTTATTTTTTGAGAGTACTAACTGTCAGACACTCATTACAATCTGCCTCCGCTGACAACACCAATGCTGCCTGTGTACCCCTGCAAGATAATTCCAAGTGCATAGAGCCTACTTTTGTTGTGTCAGGCCTACTAAGCCTGTCTTCGGTCCCTCCTTCCAATAGTCCTCCACTGACCACACCACTGCTGCCCGTGTACCCCTGGAAGCTATTTTAAAGTGCCTATAGCCTACTTTTGTTATGTTAGGCCTACTAAGCCTGTCTGCGGTCCCTCCTTCCAATAGTCCTCCACTGACCATACCAATGCTGCCCGTGTACCCCTGGAACCTATTTTAATGTGCCTACAGCCAACTTTTGTTATGTTAGGCCTACTAAGCCTGTCTGCGGTCCATCCTTCCAATAGTCCTCCACTGACCACACCACTGCTGCCCGTGTACCCCTGGAAGCTATTTTAAAGTGCCCACAGCCTACTTTTGTTATGTTAGGCCTACTAAGCCTGTCTGCGGTCCCTCCTTCCAATAGTCCTTCACTGACCAGACCACTGCTGCCCGTGTACCCCTGGAACCTATTTTTAAGGGCCTACAGCCTACTTTTGTTATGTTATGCCTACTAAGCCTGTCTGCGGTCCTTCCTTCCAATAGTCCTCCACTGACCTGACCAATGCTGCCCGTGTACCCCTTGAACCTATTTTAATGTGCCTACAGCCTACTTTTGTTATGTTAGGCCTACTAAGCCTGTCTGCGGTCCCTCCTTCCAATAGTCCTCCACTGACCAGACCAATGCTGTCTGTGTACCCCTGGAACCTATTTTAAATTGCATAGAGCATCCTTTTTTTAATTGTAGGCGTACTAAGTCTGTCTGCAGTCCATAATTGAAATTGTCCTCCACTGACCAGAGCAATGCTGCCTGTGTACCCCTGTAACCTTTTTTAAACTGCATTTAGCCAAATTTTTTGTTTAAGGCCTACTACCTGTGTCTGTCTGCGCCACTCAATACAGCTGTCCTCCTCTGAAAAAAGCTGAGCGTCAATAGTCTGGTTTTCAGCCTATATGAATTTGAAAACTGCATTGGGGCTACTACTTCGGTAGGGCCTACTAACGGTGTCTGCCGCTCCAAGGTGTTCTCCAGGTTGCCTCTCCATAGCTTCGATCTTCTAGCTCTCGTTAAGTAGTTATTGAAACAACACTGCATTAGGCCTACAAGTTGGGTCTGGGTTGTAGAGACGGTGTCTGCCGCTCCAAGGTGTTCTCCAGGTTGCCTCTCCATAGCTTCGATCTTCTAGCTCTCGTTAAGTAGTTGTTGAAACAACGCTGCATTAGGCCTACAAGTTGGGTCTGGGTTGTAGAGACGGTGTCTTCCGCTCCAAGGTGTTCTCCAGGTTGACTCTCCATAGCTTCGATCTTTTAGCTCTCGTTCAGTAGTTGTTGAAACAACACTGCATTAGGCCTACAAGTTGGGTCTGGGTTGTAGAGACGGTGTCTTCTGCTCCAAGGTGTTCTCCAGGTTGCCTCTCCATAGCTTCGATCTTCTAGCTCTCGTTCAGTAGTTGTTGAAACACTGCATTAGGCCTACAAGTTGGGTCTGGGTTGTAGAGACGGTGTCTGCCGCTCCAAGGTGTTCTCCAGGTTGCCTCTCCATAGCTTCGATCTTCTAGCTCTCGTTAAGTACTTGTTGAAACAACACTGCATTAGGCCTACAAGTTGGGTCTGGGTTGTAGAGACGGTGTCTGCCGCTCCAAGGTGTTCTCCAGGTTGCCTCTCCATAGCTTCGATCTTCTAGCTCTCGTTAAGTAGTTGTTGAAACAACACTGCATTAGGCCTACAAGTTGGGTCTGGGTTGTAGAGACGGTGTCTGCCGCTCCAAGGTGTTCTCTAGGTTGCCTCTCCATACCTTCGATCTTCTAGCTCTCGTTCAGTAGTTGTTGAAACAACACTGCATTAGGCCTACAAGTTGGGTCTGGGTTGTAGAGACGGTGTCTGCCGCTCCAAGGTGTTCTCCAGGTTGCCTCTCCATAGCTTCGATCTTCTAGCTCTCGTTCAGTAGTTGTTGAAACAACACTGCATTAGGCCTACAAGTTGGGTCTGGATTGTAGAGACGGTGTCTCCCGCTCCAAGGTGTTCTCCAGGTTGCCTCTCCATAGCTTCGATCTTCTAGCTCTCGTTAAGTAGTTGTTGAAACAACACTGCATTAGGCCTACAAGTTGGGTCTGGGTTGTAGAGACGGTGTCTTCCGCTCCAAGGTGTTTTCCAGGTTGCCTTTCCTGAGCTTCTATCTTCAGGCTCTTGTTAAATAGTTGTTAAATGGAACAACTGCATTTGGCCTACTAGTTGGGTTGGGGCCTACTAACAGTGTCTGCCGCTCCTTGCTGTTCTCCTGGTTTCCTGTCCTGAAATTCCATTTTCAGGCTCTCGTTAAGTAGTTGTTAATGTTAGACTGCATTTGGCCTACTAGTTGGGTTGGGGCCTACTATCGGTGTCTGCCGCTCCTTGCTGTTCTCCTCCACTGAACAAAGCTGTGCCGCCTGTTTACTACTGTTGCCAATTTTGAACTGCATTTAGACTACTTACTGATTTGGGCCTACTCTCTGTGTCAGCCTCTCATTACAGTTGTCCTCCACTGCAATGCCCCCTGGTTAGTCCTGTTACCAATTTTGAACTGCATTTAGCCCACTTTATTCTTTGGGTCTATATCTGTGTTTCCTCCTCATCCTGCCCATTGCCCAGGCAGTGATAGATGAGTCTGCTGGTACATTGACCCATAACGCAAAATTCCCCGTGCACGCTACACAGTAAGATTGTGACCCTGCTGAAAGTCAGGTTCCTCTTCCCGCATACCATACCACCTTACACGGGGACAAAGAGGAAGGTGCAGATTCAAGTGCAGGTTCCTTCATCAGGTGGGGGGAGGAATACTCGTTGGCGACGTCACTGGCACAGGGCCCCTCATAGTACGCAAAAGTGTCGCTGCCGGTGGGAGGCGCCCCCGCCGTGCAAACACACCGCCGTACTTTGAGGGGCCCTGTGCCAGTGCCAATGCCAACGAGTGGGCCCCCCCCTGCTTGCTCAGGATCACAGCACTTGCAAAGTTGAAATACTTACCTCTCCCTGCTCCACTGCCGTGACTTGGTCCAGATTTCCTGGGCCCACTAAATACTTGAACCAGCCCTACCCCCCACAACTTTAGCCAAATGACTCCCAATTTCCAATGCCTTACTATTATTATAAGGTAAATTAAGATTGACAAGCTTCAGTAACAAGAATGGATGTTTTTGCCATTAAAATGGGCACTGTACATGTTTTCCTGGCCTCCACCTACTGCTGACTATGCTCCCCCATTGACTTGCATTGGGTTTCGTGTTTCGGTCGATCCCCGACTTTTCACGATAATCGGCCGATTCCACTCGACTCGACTGTTGAGATAGTCGGGTTTCGCGAAACCCGACTCGACCCTAAAAAACTAAAAGTCGCTCAACTCTAGTTGTGACATAATCAGAGTTCTTAGATACAGCATGTAGCAGAGCTGAGAAAGCTAGGCTCTGTATGTACTTTGTCAATTGACAGTGAGCCTTTTATCACAGGAGTTGGCGGAGTCGGACCAGTGCTCACACGCCAGCTAGTCACAGCAATGATAATTTCCTGGTGATAAAGCCTTCATTATAAGTAAACTAAACTACAGCACACAGCCTGATAAGTGACACATCCTTGAATTCAGTGTTTTAACCTCTACCTCATGATATCCTCAGATAGCAAAAAACCTGCTGACAGATTCCCTTTAAAAACTGATCGGTGCCTCAGGTACATGACTCACAGCATGTCCTATTCTGTTTTGCAGATCAATTTCAGCCATTAAAGTCTATTGGGATCCCTATAAAATGTATAAAAACATGTGTTCCATGGTCCACTGTTTGCATAAATAAAAGTTCACATACTTCAGAGCATATAAATCAAACATGTGCTGTCCGATTTTTGCTTGCATAGCACACTGACCCTTGTCATTCAATAGGGTTCACCAATTTTTCTCTTGGTGATCGCACACAGATGTCACATGGATATAATAGACACACAGATGACAAGCCTATAAAAATCGGATGTAAATCATACGAGTTTTCAAGATGAAAACTGATGTAACACAGACATAACGGATGGCACATGAGAAAAGCGGTTCCTTTCTCAAGGATGTAAACATTGTCAGTAGGGTTGAGCGAAACAGATCGGCACTTTTCAAAAGTCGCCGACTTTTAGCAAAGTCGGGTTTTGTGAAACCCGACCTGATCCCACTCTGGGATCGGGTCGGCGATCTGTACTTTAAAGTCGGGTTTCGTTTATATATATATATATATATATATATATATATATATATATATATATATACACGCACATTTCCCAGTTCTTCATGTATGTAAAATAGCTGCCAGCTATCACTTTGCTCAGTGTGGCCTGTAATCTGAGGCATCCCCCAGTTCTGGGCTCGTCCCTCTAAGAGCAGGTGGGAGTGTCTCAGACTACCAGTGACCAGTGTGCATGATTTAGCCTGCGACCAGCCTTTGGTATCCTGCACACACAAACCTCACATCCAGCATTTGTTACTGGCCGGCACATGTGAAAAGTCTGAATCTAGGACAGGGCCGGACTGGCCATTTGGCAATTCTGGCAAATGCCAGAAGGGCCTGTCTGGATGTGGGCCGCCTTGTCTGCTACATTGTTAACATAATCCATGTCTAAAGACACCCAGATTGTTAAAAGTTGTAACGGAGCACAAGGTTGCTGACTCCGTTACTTACCCTAGCAGGCCATGGGTATCATTAGAAATATTGGTCTTGTAGTAAATCTTCATTTCCTCCATCCAGGGTAATATTAGTAATATATCCCATCTGGTGCTTGGGGACGGGGACATCATGGGCCTGTGTGATTTCACATGCCAGGGCTGAATTTCTGTCCCAGTCTGTACCTGATCTAGGAGCAGGCTGTGACCTGCATTTTAGGGGGTGAGTGATGAATATAAAATTTCAGATTGAAACTTAGTGCACTTTTTTTTTCTTTTCAAAGTAACCAGTAATGAGTGTAAGAATCCTCTTGCTCGATCAATGGTGTCCATTAGTGAATATGTCTCCCAGTGGGGAATTGTGCAGCGTAATACTGACAATTAGGGTTGAGCGACTTTTCATTTTTTGAGATCGAGTCGGGTTTCGTGAAACCCGACTTTCTCAAAAGTCGGGTCGAGTGAAATCGGCCGATCTTATTGAAAAGTCGGGGTCGGGGATCGGCAGGAAACACGAAACCCAATGCAAAGTCATTGGGAAATTTTCTTTTTTTATATTTGCTTCAGTGCGATATATCAGAAAAGCCGGTGTTCGGGTTGGCGGAACGCACCAAATATATAGTTTATTAGATGGAATTGGTGCGTTCGCAACCCGGGATCCACCGTGCAGGAAAGTACCTGCTGCTAAGTAAGACGGACTATATGGCGGTACTATAAGTATACATACAAGGGTTAACTTCACCCTGCGTGAAGGAAGCGATCCTGTTGCGTCACAGGACCGCGGTACCGCACATAGAGCGCGAGCAATAAGTCAGCGAACACAACCCCAACTAGGATTGAAGTCCGATTAGACCACTGCTGGCACAACACCGCAACTGGGTGTGTAAGGAAACTATCGAAATAGTAAATAAAGGCACGAGAGTGCGTGCGGTGCCGCACAAACGGACGCCGCTAACCACCCAGGCTTGGGTAAGGAAAGCGCACGGCGCCGTACAGGCGGTCACAGCAACTAGACGCTGTTATGTGTGTTTTGTGCTGATGGCTAGTCGGGCGCTAGATAGCTACCATCATCCGCAAACAGTCAACAACACTAGGGAGGGATATTTAGGAGCTTTCATCCATCGACATACATCCATCTACACACACACATATTTTCAAGACAATACTAGCGCATGGCCGTGCGGTCATGCGCAGTTTATATAGTTGCAGCACAGGAAGCTGCTACTGAAGTTTTTGCCCTTTCAGGACCTTCCAGAAGGACCAATGGAAAGTGCTGCAGTACCTGAGCATGTTTTGCCCTTTCAGGACCTTCCAGGAGGACCAATGTAATGTACTGCAGCACCTGAGCATGTGAGCGAACATGTGGCCCTCGACCTCCAATGGGAGACCCTGCCCTGGGCATGCTCAGTGTGCGTAAACAAGGACTTAGTCCCAGAGAGGCTCGCTCGCCGCAGATCAGTGCAGGGTACCATAGGAAAGCCAGAAAAGGCAGTAGTGACCCTATGCACCGAATCAGCCTCAGCGAGACGCTGGGAGCGACGTCTCCGCTGAGCAAAGCCCACTGCGGCCGATACTGAATGGGAGACCGCAGCAGACACGGATCGAGATTCCCCCTGTGCAGCAGAGGAAACTTGACTCCTAACAGCCGGTAATTCAATTGCCGGCTTTTCATTTCTCCTGCCTAAACCCGACATGATATGAGACATGGTTTACATACAGTAAACCATGTCATATCCCCCTTTGTTTTTTGCATATTTCACACTACTAATGTTAGTAGTGTAGACACAGTGGAAAAAAACCCCATTGCATATTTAATATGCCAAAAGTGGGGATACTAAGTAGTATCAACCCACATTCACAATATTTTATTGACTCCGTAATGTAACTAAATAAATAAGAGAAAAACTGGAGTAACCAATAAATAAGTAAGAAAGTACAAAATTTATTTTAAAAAAATCAAAGAAAAACACATATAATAAAATTGTCAATCAGGACAAGGACATGGAAGTACATACAGTAGTGAGGTGCACATGGGAGTTCAGAGGTAGTACATCTATCGGATTTACATTTGAATGCTTGTCCATGTGCTCTGTAAGTAGAGCCAAAAATAAGGCACAATAAATAAAGCCCAAGTATTGTATAACAATGCGGGGATCCACAGAAGCAGCGGGAGCTCTATAGCAAGGTTTAAAGCCAAAAGTAAGGCAAAAAAAAAAAAAGGTCTGGGTAAGTCACCATAGATCAAGCCCAGCTGGAGATCCGCAGAGTAAAGGGACTGTATCATAAATTAAGGGCAAAACTTACCAGGCCCAGTGCACAACACTACTAAGATGGTAATGAGCCCCAAATGATGGCGGGTGACCCCAACGTATGTTTCGTGTCTATACCAGACACTTCCTCAGGGGGTGTGATGTAAGTGTGAATAGAAGGACCTTCTATTGCCATGACAAAGGGTCACAGGGTGTATCACATGGTTGTGATCACCCTATGAGACGCGGCGCTGTCGGCGCGTGTGCAGTGCGTCCCCGCAGGTCCTAGCATCCAGACAGAGCGTCAGGCATCACTGCGCATGCAGAAAAACTCACCTAGGTCACACACAGGAGGCTGATAAAGACACCCGACTGAATGCCGGAAGCTGGGGACAACAGCGCGCACGCGCACGGCCGCATATAAACAAAGGGGAGGTATCTGAACTTATAAAATGTGCCAGAATATCAAATCATGCTGGTACACATAAAATCCATACATATTATCAATATAATAAGGTGGCATACAAATTCTGATATAAAGAGAGGACGGTATACTATATAAATATAATAAAATGCTGGCACAATATATTTCTCAGCTTGTTTTTCAGTGATGGGTTGCACGTCAGAATGTTCATAATAGGGTCCAAAAAAGAGACGAATAACCACATTAAAATATAACTAAAAATAAAGAGAATACATAGAAAGAGTTAAAACAATAATAATAAAACCACACACAAAAGAACCATCAATGGGTGAATATATGAGCATAAATCAGGAAAAGAAGAGATTATTCATAGAAATGAAGCAAAGCTCAAAGACTCACTAAGGCCCTTGGGGGCCACAGTATCCAGCTTAACAATCCACTTTGCCTCTCTTTGGGCCAGGATTTTCTTGTAATTACCCCCTCTAATACCTAGATGAATAATGTCTATTCCCCTGATTTTCAACGTTTTGGCATAACAATTGTGATATGCCCTAAAGTGGCGGGGGATAGTTTTTAATTGGAGGGGGTCGATCACTGTCTTGGCCGTGCAAATGTCCCGCACGTGCTCACGTACGTGGATGCGTAATTCTCTGGAGGTCAAACCTATATATATTTTAGAACATCTGCAAGTAGCGTAGTATATAACATTACTGCTACCGCAGGATATTCGTTGTCTTATCTGAAATTGTTGTGACCCATCTGAAGATTGAAAAGAAGAGCAGCGCAGGACATTTGCGCAGGCAAGACAGTGGCCACAGGGAAAGCAGCCCGGAATAGGGCCCTTAGTACCAAAAGGATTAGCCATTTTAGGTACATAATGGCTATTAATGAGGAGATCATTCAAATTTTTAGATCTCCTTGATGTCATCAGTGGGAAGTCGCCAATGGCGGGACCCAGGGAGGACTCAGCACCAAGAACGGCCCAATGTTTGGCTAGAATGTCTCTCATTTTATACCATTCGTGGTTAAATGTAGAGATAAAATGAATTTTCTGACAGTCCCTGCCGGGTAATGTTTCCTTTTTACGTGGATATAACAAATCACCATGGGGGGGGGGGGTCTTCCTTGCTCTGTCGTATCCTTTCTTTATACACCTGTTACTGTACCCTCTATCTTGAAAGCGAGTTTTCAAGTCGAGGGCTTGTTTCTCAAATCGGTCATTGGTGGAGCAGATCCGCCTCATCCTCAGAAACTGTCCGACCGGGACAGCCCGAATAGTAGCAGGGTTATGTGATGAGTTGGCATGTATAACAGAGTTTACTGATGTAGGCTTTCTGTAGACATCTGTCTGAACCGATCGATTGGTATCGATCAGTAGAGAGATGTAAAGAAAGTCAATAGTAGCCGAACTATATTTATATAACTTAATTTAATATTAAGTGTATTGTTGTTCAAAGACGTCATATAATCCCCGAGCTGATGCACCGTCCTGTCCCACAACAACAGTACATCATCTATGAATCATAGCCAGCACAGCACATGGGAGGTGGCTGTGCCACGCCTCTGTAGATAGTAGTTGTCCTTAAATACGAAGAAGTTGTGGGTAAGGACAAAGTGCATCAGCTCGAGGATCAAGTTGCACATCGGGCCGTCCAGGTCGGAGGTCCCGAGGAAAAGGCGGACCGCATCCAGACCGTGCTTGTGATCAATACAGGTGTACAAGTACTCGACGTCTGCAGTGACTAGAAGAACATTATCGTCTACAAGGACGCCGTCAACCCGTGCCAGGACGTCCGTTGTGTCAAGGATATATGATGGTAAGGACTCAACTAATGGTTTCAGATAGAAGTCAATTAACTTACAGATTGGATCACAGAGACCCTCTATTCCGGACACAATGGGACGTCCGGGTGGGTTGAGGGCGTCCTTGTGGACTTTCGGCAAAAGATAGAATGTAGGTATTTTTGGTGATCTGACTGTTAAACTGCTGTGCTGGCTACGATTCATAGATGATGTACTGTTGTTGTGGGATGGGACGGTGGATCAGCTCGAGGAATATATGACATCTTTGAACAACAATACACTTAATATTAAATTAAGTTACAGTTAGGTCCATATATATTTGGACAGAGACAACATTTTTCTAATTTTGGTTATAGACATTACCACAATGAATTTTAAACAAAACAATTCCAATGCAGTTGAAGATCAGACTTTCAGCTTTCATTTGAGGGTATCCACATTAAAATTGGATGAAGGGTTTAGGAGTTTCAGTTCCTTAGCATGTGCCACCCTGTTTTTAAAAGGACCAAAAGTAATTGGACAGATTCAATAATTTTTAAATAAAATGTTCATTTTTAGTACTTGGTTGAAAACCCTTTGTTGGCAATGACTGCCTGAAGTCTAGAACTCATGGACATCACCAGACGCTGTGTTTCCTCCTTTTTGATGCTCTGCCAGGCCTACACTACAGTGGTTTTCAGCTGCTGTTTGTTTGTGGGCCTTCCTGTCTGACGTTTAGTCTTTAACAAGTGAAATGCATGCTCAATTGGGTTGAGATCAGATGACTGACTTGGCCATTCAAAAATATTCCACTTCTTTGCTTTGATAAACTCCTGGGTTGCTTTGGCTTTATGTTTTGGGTCATTGACCATCTGTAGTATGAAACGACGACCAATCAGTTTTGCTGCATTTGGCTGGATCTGAGCACACAGTATGGCTCTGAATACCTCAGAATTCATTTGGCTGCTTGTGTCCTGTGTCACATCATCAATAAACACTAGTGACCCAGTGGCACTGGCAGCCATGGATGCCCAAGCCATCACACTGCCTCTGCCGTGTTTTACAGATGATGTGGTATGCTTTGGATCATGAGCTGTACCATGCCTTCGCCATACTTTTCTCTTTCCATCATTCTGGTAGAAGTTGATCTTGGTTTCATCTGTCCAAAGAATGTTCTTCCAGAATGGTGCTAGCTATTTTAGATTCTTTTTAGCAGAGTCCAGTCTAGCCTTTTTATTCTTGATGCTTATGAGTGGCTTGCACCGTGCAGTGAACCCTCTGTATTTACTTTCATGCAGTCTTCTCTTAATGGTAGATTTGTATATTGATACGCCGACCTCCTGGAGAGTGTTGTTCACTTGGTTGGCTGTTGTGAAGGGGTTTCTCTTCACCATGGAGATTATTCTGCGATCATCCACCACTGTTGTCTTCCGTGGGCGCCCAGGTCTTTTTGCATTGATGAGTTCACCAGTGCGTTCTTAATCAGGATGTACCAAACTGTAGATTTTGCCACTCCTAATATTGTAGCAATTTCTCGGAAGGGTTTTTTCTGTTTTTGCAGCGTAAGGATGGCTTGTTTCATCTGCATGGAGAGCTCCTTTGACCGCATGTGTACTTCACAGCAAAACCTTCCAAATGCAAGCACCACACCTCAAATCAACTCCAGGCCTTTTATCTGCTTAATTGAGAATGACATAGCGAAGGGAATGCCCACACCTGTCCATGAAATAGCCTTGGAGTCAATTGTCCAATTACTTTTGGACCCTTTAAAAACAGGGTGGCACATGTTAAGGAGCTGAAATTCCTAAACCCTTCATCCAATTTTAATGTGGATACCCTCAAATGAAAGCTGAAAGTCTGATCTTCAACTGCATCTGAATTGTTTTGTTTAAAATTCCTTGTGGTAATGTCTATAACCAAAATGAGAAAAATGTTGTCTCTGTCCAAATATATATGGACCTAACTGTATAAATATAGTTCGGCTACTATTGACTTTCTGGACATCTCTCTACTGATTTAACCCTTAAATTGCTGAAAGCTATTAAATTTAAGAGTTAAAGGCAATTTAAGGGTTAAATCGCTGAAAAAAATTGGCGTGGGCTCCCGCGCAATTTTCTCCGCCAGAGTAGTAAAGCCAGTGACTGAGGGCAGATATTAATAACCTGGAGAGGATCCACGGATTTTGCCTCCCCCCCCCCCTGGCTAAAAACATCTGCCCCCAGCCACCCCATAAAAGGCACATCTGGAAGATGCACCTATTCTGGCACTTGGCCACTCTCTTCCCACTCCCGTGTAGCGGTGGGATATGGGGTAATGAAGGGTTAATGTCACCTTGCTATTGTAAGGTGACATTAAGCCAGATTAATAATGGAGAGGCGTCAATTCTGACATCTATCCATTATTAATCCAATTGTATGAAAGGGTTAAAAAACACACACATACATTATTAAAAAGTATTTTAATGAAATAAACACACAGGTTGTTTTAATATTTTATTGCTCGCTCAATCCACCTGAAGACCCTCGTTCTATAACAAATTAAAAATAATAAACCAACAATATACATACCTTCCGATGATCTGCCACGTCCCACGATGTAAATCCATCTGAAGGGGTTAAAATATTTTACAGGCAGGAGCTCTGCTAATGCAGCTGTGCTCGTGGCTGTAAAACCCCGGGGATTGAAGGTAATGTAGGTCAATGACCTATAGTTACCTTCAGTCCCGGTGATGTGCCCTCTGCCGGATGTCCTTCGAGCGTGGGAAAAAAAAAAAAATCAGACAAGTTCCCAGGCTCAAGTTCATATGAGGACATCCAGCAGAGGGCGCATCACCGCGAATGAAGGTAACTATAGGTCATCTTACAGATGTGCCTTTTCTGGGGTGGCTGGGGGCAGATGTTTTTAGCCAGGGGGGGCCAATTACCGTGGACCCTCTCCAGGCTATTAATATCTGCCCTCAGTCACTGGCTTTACTACTCTGGCGGAGAAAATTGCGCAGGAGCCCACGCCAATTTTTTCCGCGATTTAACCCTTAAATTTAATAGCTAGAGCGCCGAAATTTTGCACATACACACTACTAACGTTAGTAGTGTGTAATATGCAAAAAAAAGGGGGGATATGACATGGTTTACTGTATGTAAACCATGTCTCATATCATGTCGGGTTTAGGCAGGAGAAATGATAAGCCGGCAATTGAATTACCGGCTTTTCTGATATATCGCGCTAAAGCAAATATAAAAAAAAGAAAATTTCCCAATGACTTTGCATTGGGTTTCGTGTTTCGGCCGATCCCCGACCCCGACTTTTCAATAAGATCGGCCGATTTCACTCGACCCGACTTTTGAGAAAGTCGGGTTTCACGAAACCCGACTCGATCTCAAAAAATGAAAAGTCGCTCAACCCCAATTGTCAGTATTACGCTGCACAATTCCCCACTGGGAGACATATTCACTAATGGACACCATTGATCGAGCAAGAGGATTCTTACACTCATTACTGGTTACTTTGAAAAGAAAAAAAAAAAGTGCACTAAGTTTCAATCTGAAATTTTATATTCATCACTCACCCCCTAAAATGCAGGTCACAGCCTGCTCCTAGATCAGGTACAGACTGGGACAGAAATTCAGCCCTGGCATGTGAAATCACACAGGCCCATGATGTCCCCGTCCCCAAGCACCAGATGGGATATATTACTAATATTACCCTGGATGGAGGAAATGAAGATTTACTACAAGACCAATATTTCTAATGACACCCATGGCCTGCTAGGGTAAGTAACGGAGTCAGCAACCTTGTGCTCCGTTACAACTTTTAACAATCTGGGTGTCTTTAGACATGGATTATGTTAACAATGTAGCAGACAAGGCGGCCCACATCCAGACAGGCCCTTCTGGCATTTGCCAGAATTGCCAAATGGCCAGTCCGGCCCTGTCCTAGATTCAGACTTTTCACATGTGCCGGCCAGTAACAAATGCTGGATGTGAGGTTTGTGTGTGCAGGATACCAGGGGCTGGTCGCAGGCTAAATCATGCACACTGGTCACTGGTAGTCTGAGACACTCCCACCTGCTCTTAGAAGGACGAGCCCAGAACTGGGGGATGCCTCAGATTACAGGCCACACTGAGCAAAGTGATAGCTGGCAGCTATTTTACATACATGAAGAACTGGGAACTGTGCCAGAAACTGGATTACAACAACGCATTGTGCATGCTTTGTGAACGTGGAAAGTTACTTTAAGACCATATCTTCCTTGCAACATATAGGATACAAAAATGGCAGCACTCAGAAGATTCAAGTGAGAAGAAAAAGTTGTGCCTTTATTAGGCCATGTGTTACGTTTCAGTTTCTCCAGAACCTTATTTAAGACAGCTTGAAAAAGCTCCAGGAGGAACTGAAATGTTTCTGTAACCACATAGCTTAATAAAGGCAAAGCTTTTTCTGTTCACTTGAATTTTGGGACTGCTGACATTTTTTGCATCATATCTACCCGTGTGTTTGATAGAAATGCCTGGATTTGCATCCTTAGCTGCTATGGTGCGACGTCAGCTTTCTTCTACCTCTCTCAACATATAGCTATATTTACATCTTGCTAGATTATATATATATATATATATATATATATATATATATACGGTATATATATATATATATACAGTGGGGCAAAAAAGTATTTAGTCAGTCAGCAATAGTGCAAGTTCCACCACTTAAAAAGATGAGAGGCGTCTGTAATTTACATCATAGGTAGACCTCAACTATGGGAGACAAACTGAGAAAAAAAAATCCAGAAAATCACATTATCTGTTTTTTTAACATTTTATTTGCATATTATGGTGGAAAATAAGTATTTGGTCAGAAACAAAATTTCATCTCAATACTTTGTAATATATCCTTTGTTGGCAATGACAGAGGTCAAACGTTTTCTGTAAGTCTTCACAAGGTTGCCACACACTGTTGTTGGTATGTTGGCCCATTCCTCCATGCAGTTCTCCTCTAGAGCAGTGATGTTTTTGGCTTTTCGCTTGGCAACACGGACTTTCAACTCCCTCCAAAGGTTTTCTATAGGGTTGAGATCTGGAGACTGGCTAGGCCACTCCAGGACCTTGAAATGCTTCTTACGAAGCCACTCCTTCGTTGCCCTGGCGGTGTGCTTTGAATCATTGTCATGTTGAAAGACCCAGCCACGTTTCATCTTCAATGCCCTTGCTGATGGAAGGAGGTTTGCACTCAAAATCTCACGATACATGGCCCCATTCATTCTTTCATGTACCCGGATCAGTCGTCCTGGCCCCTTTGCAGAGAAACAGCCCCAAAGCATGATGTTTCCACCACCATGCTTTACAGTAGGTATGGTGTTTGATGGATGCAACTAAGTATTCTTTTTCCTCCAAACACGACAAGTTGTGTTTCTACCAAACAGTTCCAGTTTGGTTTCATCAGACCATAGGACATTCTCCCAAAACTCCTCTGGATCATCCAAATGCTCTCTAGCAAACTTCAGACGGGCCCGGACATGTACTGGCTTAAGCAGTGGGACACGTCTGGCACTGCAGGATCTGAGTCCATGGTGGCGTAGTGTGTTACTTATGGTAGGCCTTGTTACATTGGTCCCAGCTCTCTGCAGTTCATTCACTAGTTCCCCCCGCGTGGTTCTGGGATTTTTGCTCACCGTTCTTGTAATCATTCTGACCCCACGGGGTGGGATTTTGCGTGGAGCCCCAGATCGAGGGAGATTATCAGTGGTCTTGTATGTCTTCCATTTTCTAATTATTGCTCCCACTGTTGATTTCTTCACTCCAAGCTGGTTGGCTATTGCAGATTCAGTCTTCCCAGCCTGGTGCAGGGCTAGAATTTTGTTTCTGGTGTCCTTTGACAGCTCTTTGGTCTTCACCATAGTGGAGTTTGGAGTCAGACTGTTTGAGGGTGTGCACAGGTGTCTTTTTATACTGATAACAAGTTTAAACAGGTGCCATTACTACAGGTAATGAGTGGAGGAAAGAGGAGACTCTTAAAGAAGAAGTTACAGGTCTGTGAGAGCCAGAAATCTTGATTGTTTGTTTCTGACCAAATACTTATTTTCCACCATAATATGCAAAAAAAATGATAAAAAAACAGACAATGTGATTTTCTGGATTTTTTTTTCTCAGTTTGTCTCCCATAGTTGAGGTCTACCTATGATGTAAATTACAGACGCCTCTCATCTTTTTAAGTGGTGGAACTTGCACTATTGCTGACTGACTAAATACTTTTTTGCCCCACTGTATATATATATATATATATATATATATATATATATATATATATATATAGTAATTTATTATATATATATATATATATATATATATATATATATATATATACACACACACACACACACATATACATACATATGTATACACACACACATAAATATATCCATGCCTGGCAAAAATTAAGAGACCACTGCAAAACTTTCAGTTTGTCTAATTTTTCTCTTTATAGGTATATTTTTTAGTAAGATGTAAATTGTTCTTTTATTCTATAAACTACTGACAAAATGTCTCAGAAGTTCTAAGCAATAAATTTAGTATTTATTTTCTGAAAATGAGAAATTATCAAAATAAAAAAAAAAATGCATTGCTTGCAGACCTTAAATAATGCAAAAAAAAAAAAAAAAAGTTTATAATCATTTAGAAACAACAATACTAAAGTTTTAACTCAGGAAGAGTTCAGAAATCAATATTTTGTGGAATAACCATGATTTTTAATCAGAGCTTTCATGCGTCTTGGCATGCTTTCCACCAGTCTTTCACATTGCTTTGGGTGACCTTATGCCACTCCTGGTACAAAAATTTAAGCAGTTCTTTGTTTGATGGCTTGTGACTATCAATCTTCCTCTTTATTACATTCCAGAGGTTTTCAATGGGGTTCAGGTCTGGAGATTGGGCATGACAGGGATTAGATGTGGTGGTCGTTCATCCACACCTTGATTGACCTAGCTGTGTGGCATGGCGCACTGTCCTGCTGGAAAAACTGGTCTTCAGAGTTGGGGAACATTGCCTGAGCAGAAGGAATCAACTGTTTTTCCAGGATAAACTTGTATGCGGTTTGATTCATACGTCCTTCACAAAAGATTAACCTGCCCAATTCCAGCCTTGCTGAAGCATCCCCAGATCATCACCGATCCTCCACCAAATTTCACAGTGGGTGCAAGACACCGTGGCTTGTACGCCTCTCTAGGTCTCCGTCTAACCATTAGACGACCAGGTGTTGGGCAAAGCTGAAAATTAAACTAATCAGAGAAGATTACCTTACTCCAGTCCTCTATGGTCCAATCCTTATGGTCTTTGGCAAACTTCAGCCTGGCTCTCCTTTGCTTCTCATTGATAAAATGCTTTTTTCTAGCTTTACATGACTTGAGTCCTGCCTCTAGCAGCCTGTTACGAACTGTTTTTGCCATGCACTTCACCCCAGCTGCCATTTGCCATTCCTTTTGTAGGTCACTTGATGTCATCCTGCAGTTGCTGAGTGACATTAAAATAAGATGACGGTCATCCCGATCAGTGGAGAGTCGTTTTTTTGACCCTCTGCTGGTCTGTACCTTTGTTGTCCCCAATGTCTGCTGCTTGACCTTGTTGTAATGGACTGTCGTCTTAGAAATGTTAAGGATGGAGGCAACATGACGCTCGCTGTTTCCCTCTGCTAGTAAAGCCAGAAATGAGCCCTTCTTTTCCTCACTCAAGACTTTTCTTTTCAACTCTTTTGACATTGTAAAAATATATTTTTTCAATCACATTAATTTTGGGCTATTCATAGCACTTGTTTTCTCATCCAACTTGTCCTAATGCAAGAGGACTGTGAACACCACAGCAGTGTTTTTTATACTTTCCTGCGTTAAATAAGATTTGGTTCAGGTGATCACCTAATCAGAAGCACATTAAGTAGAATGAGGTGTACTCTGGTTGGAATTCAACTGAAACTGGAATGGATTGGCTGTCAGACATGCAGAGAAGCTGATTTTTATAAAACTGTGCAGTGGTCTCTTTATTTTTGCCAGAGCTGTATATCAGGGCCAGACTGGCCATCTGGCAATTATGGCAAATGCCAGACGGGCCACTGTTAGTTGTGGGTGGATTTTTCCACTCCACACACATGCAAATCTTCCCCCTGACACTCTTTCTGTTCTATTTAGATTACTGTACTGCGCAGGGATTAACTCCAATGGTGATCTGACCTTCGCTTCTTCCTATCCGCATTCAGCATATGAAGGAAAGAGGGGATGATGCCGATGCAACCACTCAGCTTAATCATGCCGATGCAACCACTCAGCTTAATCATGCTTAGTGACTCAGCCAGCCCAGGAAGAGCAGCCGACACAGACCGTAGAGCAGCATGCTCAGGTGAGCTCCCAGACTACATGTCCCTCCCACATTCATGCCGTGATCAGAGCTTCTCTGAGTGTGAAACAGTTGTTCCCTGGCAGCTCCTGTCTCTTTGCCCGGCTGCTCCCCTCTCACTCCTCTTATGATTGTCCTGTGATTATACACAGTCTGAACGAGACAGTGGATTTTTTGTTGCCTCCCAGCAGCCGACTTCCGAGAACTGTGTTTTTAGCTAGGTAGTGAAAGAGTTAAATCTTCTCCCTTGGTGTAAATGGCTTTTACAAGCTGAAGATAGTGATAAGATGTGAAGAGGTCAGTGCTGCTCCTTATGACAGTCCTGCTCACAAAATCCCCCAACATACATTAAAGGGAACCTGACTGCTGCCCTAGCCACCTAAACCAGGGTCATCATTGACTCTTTGCAAATTTTGCGCACGTGAACATTTTTCTACTTCTCCGGAAACATGCAATGAAGTCGCGTGTACCCAGACTTCACGCTGCAAGGGAGGCAGCAGTGACACTGGTATTTGCCAATCACAAAGTTTGCAAAGAGCTGGTGGTAATGGCGCTTTTCAAAATCATGTCACTCACGCCAACTGGGTTGTGCTTACACAGGTTAATTCTAGATAAATCAATACCCCTGATTATTTGGTCAATGTCACGATATGGTATGAAATATCATAAGTAGTTCCCTTGCTAGCCTGCGTGGGCTAAGCCCCCCTTCTTGGAGTGATACTGCAACAGTTTGTAGCTTCAAATTCCTGGCTTTCCTTCTCAGAGAGTGTGGGGGTTTTAGGAGAGCCAAGGTATTTACGACGGCATTTCCTGCCGTGTAAGCTCTTGTCCAGCTATAAGTGAACTAGAAACTTCCAGAAATCCATGGAAGTTCTTTGTTTAGTTTTTCTAAGATATTAGGCCGACCGTTTACGTTACAAGCACGAAAATATATATTGTTAGAGTCCATCGGAGGATCTATACATCGCTCGAAACACGGGCTTCTAACTCCATCTGGTAAAGAAGTAGGGTTTTCTCTGTAAATATGTATCCCTGATAGGACATATTTGATCTCATTAGAATGCTCACGTTAATCCAAGATGAATGATGGGTTTGTTATGACTATGACATGTTTTGTAGCGGAGTGATCGAAAGTAGATATAGATTAGGATAAAATGAGTTAACTGAAGAGGTAGGAGGGACAAGGTGATCCAACCCCTTTCTGGGATGTTACAGGCTGTGCTATAACTGTCTGCCCACATCCCCAGCTGCTTCTTCTTGTCCTATTTTCCTGGAAGAGCTGAGCACATCCCATGAACTGGGACGTATGGAAAACTGCACTAGCCTGGGTGCCTGCCATGCTTTGAACATGTGAGTGTTAGCTTTTCTCCTTTATTCCCTTTATGTTCTAATTACTGTGTACATATTTGCAATTGTCTCATTTGTAACATCTTTATAAAATATTTTTGATAAAGCACTGCCTAATTTTTATGGGATATAATATTTAATATTAGTTCATTCTCCTGTTCTAAACCGTACCCTAAGTCTTCTGAAGGGAAAATACGCTACTGTTGTGTTGGGTTAGCTTCGGACCCGTTTAATCGAAGCTGGTGGCAGCATACATTTTGTACTGGGTAGTTGGGTGGCGTTATAGCGACTGCGGCGTTGATAATTATTGATCCTGCCCAAGTGGGAGTAGCCCAATAGCCAGTACATAGCAGGCAGCCTGTCGGGCGACCAATTACCCAGGGTGCAGTACCTAATCTGACCTGAGAGTAAGGGGGGCGCCAGAGAGCTGCAAGTGTTAAGTGGAACTGTAAGCGGGATATACATAAATCCCTGCAGTTTGTGGTATATTGAAAAGCAGTGGGATACCTAGAATAAGCCCCTGCTGTAAACTAAGAGGTCAATAGCCTTGTGTGTGTTTTCTCATCACATTGTTAGCAGTGGAGGGATAACTAAGATAAGCCCCCCTGCACATGTGATAGCCGTCTGTTGGCCTAAAGTCACCTCGATCCGTGACGTAGGGGTGACGGTCACGGTGGGAATCCTGACAAATTGGTGGCAAGGCGGTGGGATATCTTAAAGCATTAGTGATTTGGTTTGAGTAATCATTCCTCTCACTAAAAACTTGCAGAAAGTTCTTGCGAGGACTCTGCGCAAATAAGTTTGGAGAACTCAGTGTTTTATTAGTCTTGAGACAATTGCGTACTGGTAATTATCCCCTCCCTTCTCTTCGTTTTTCTATCCTATCTTTTATTTGGCAACCATGGCTGCGAAAGGGGAAGCCTGGTACAACCAGCAGAAGAAGGACATTCTTGCTGGGATATGCAGGTACCACGGCCTGAACCCCCAGGACAAGTCCAAGGCTCAAATGGTCGCTGACCTGGTGCAATTTGAAGCCGACCAAGCCAGGTCACAGAGCCCAGAGGCCGCAGAAGCCAGCACCAGCGAACATGGTGCTGCAGCAGAGGTCCAACCACTGAATGCTGGCCCTGTTAGCAATCCGGGCGAATTGGACCCCCACCTGCAGGCGGCCTTGAAAGAATTCCCCACTGACGACCATGAGGGACGTCGGCAGCTGATTCAGCAATACCGACAGGAGGCCCAGCAAGTCGAGAGAGAGGCCCGAGCTGAGAGAGAGGCCCGAGCTGAGCGAGAGGCCCAGGCCCAGCGAGCCGAGCGGCAAGCGGAGCGGGAGTACCAGCTGCAGTTAGCCCAACTGCAAATGCAGGGGTCGTCCCAGACCAACCGTGAGCCCAGCAGTGCTCAGATACCTAAGCCTCGGCCCGATCACTTCCCTGTTATGAAGAAGGACGGAGACTTGAACACGTTTCTGCGGGCCTTTGAGAAAGCCTGCAGACAGTACCGGCTGCCTACAGATGAATGGGCACGATACCTGACACCAGGGCTGAGAGGCAAAGCTCTGGAAGCGTTTGCTGCCCTCCCTCAAGAACAAGATGGTGACTATGAGGCCATCAAGCAGGCTCTGATAGCCAAGTACCAGCTTACACCCGAGGTGTACCGTAGAAAGTTTCGGACCCTCCAACATGGCCCACACGACAGTTACAGTGATGTGGTGCATGGACTGGGGACCCACTTTGACCAGTGGACCCAAGGACTGTCAGTGACCACCTTTCCACAGCTGCGAGACCTGATGATCAAAGACCAGTTCTTTCATCTTTGCCCAGCTGAGGTGCGACAGTTCGTGATGGACAGAGAACCCAAAGACGTGACGAAAGCAGCACAGATTGCCGATGCCTATGAGGCCAACCGTAGATCGGAAGTGCGGAAGCCAGTCACCACCAGCTGGAGAGGGGGTAAGCTGCAACCAACGCCAGTACCCCTGCCAGCCAACACATCAGAGGTCCTGTCCCCGTAGCCAACAGCCCCAGACCTACCACCGAATCTCGCAAGTGTTACACCTGCAATCAGACTGGTCATATCAGTCCCTCCTGCCCAACCAAGCAGAAGAACACCCCAGCCAAGGCCCCAGGGCCTAATGCAGCAGTTCTTTTGGTGGGTGGTGTGGTTGGGAGGGTGTGTGACAACGTACAGCACGTCACGGTGGGAGGCCACGTTGCTACAGGCCTCAAGGACACCAGGGCTGAACGAACCCTCATCTGACCCGAACTGGCGGCCCCTGAAGAAATCATTCCGGGGAAAACCCTAACTGTCACTGGGATTGGGGGCATCAGCTGTCCCTTACCGATGGCCCGGGTTTTTATTGATTGGGGTGCCGGGAGAGGGGTGAAACAAGTGGGGCTGTCTGATAATTTGCCCACTGATGTTTTGTTGGGGACTGATTTGGGGAGGTTGGTTGCACACTACGTCCCTGACACCCCTCCCCAATCTACTAATACGGGTAACGTTAACCCTGATGATGATGATGATGATGATGATGATGGGAAATCGCATGTGTTACCTGACCAAGCTTTATCTTGTAATGATGCATCTAATAACCATTTTTTTCCTAGGATTGATGGTGAAAATGTTGTACCTGTGCCAGCTGAACCTGATAATGATTTTTCTGTGAAGGTTAATGTGTCCATAGGTACAGGCGTGCCCAGCCACGTCGCTCTGCGGAGTGAGATGGCTGAGGAACCCCTAACAGGGGCAAGTGTCGGTGCTACGGGAGATGCATGGGAACCGTGAGGAAGGTGACGCAATGAAGGTGACCAGTGCCACCGAGGAAGGTAACTGGCCCATAAGTAGCACTTCCCCTGGAGTGTTGGGGTAGATGGGGAGGTAGAGCCCATAGCAGCGCCGGCTGATGGGTCTTTAGAAATCCCCGGGGAGACAGCCTACGTAGCTGCTGTCACCCGCAGTCAGAGTGCCCGGAACGCAGATAACTGTCAGCCTTCCGGACACTCCTCAGTCACCACTGTGACTGAACCAGAGGTGGACCCAGAGCAGGTCCAAGAGGGATCCCGTGGGGAAGGGACCCTGACGTCGCTTCTGGCTTCCCCTAGCCAGGAGTTTCAGGCCGCTCTGCACACAGACGCGAGCCTAGAGAGTTTGAGACAACTCGCCGGGACGCGCTTCTCCGAGACTGATAAGGAGAAGGTGTTCTGGGAACGAGGAAGGTTGTACCGGGAGACAGTACCCGGAGAATCACAAAAGGAGTGGTTGAGGGAAAGACAGCTGGTCATCCCGCAGCAATTCAGGGGTGAGTTGTTGCGGATTGCCCAGGAGATCCCGCTAGCTGGACACTTGGGGATCAGCAAAACTAAGGCCCGGCTGTCTCAACACTTCTATTGGCCTAAGATGGGGACAGATGTGTCAAACTACTGTGGCTCCTGTATCACTTGTCAAAGAGTGGGGAAGGCGGGGCCTGCTCTTAAGGCTCCCCTGATCCCTTTACCAGGGATAGAGGAGCCTTTCCAGAGAATCGCGGTTGACATTGTGGGCCCGCTGGCCGTCCCCAGCAGCTCTGGAAAGCGATATATTCTTACTGTGGTAGACTATGCTACCCGGTACCCAGAGGCAGTAGCTCTGTCGTCAACTAGGGCAGATAAGGTGGCGGATGCCCTGTTGGCCATCTTTTCACGTGTAGGATTTCCCAGGGAAATGCTTACTGATCAAGGGACCCAATTTATGTCTCGCCTAATGGAGGCTCTCTGTAAGAGTATGCAGGTGAAGCACCTGGTATCGAGTGCGTATCACCCACAGACCAATGGCTTGTGTGAACGCTTCAATGGTACCCTCAAACAGATGCTACGTATGCTGGTTGAGACTCAAGGGTGCGACTGGGAGCGGTACCTCCCACACCTGCTGTTCGCTTACCGAGAGGTTCCGCAGGCCTCGACGGGGTTCTCCCCCTTCGAGCTCCTGTACGGCTGGCGAGTTCGGGGACCCCTTGGGTTGGTAAGAGAATCCTGGGAAGAGGAGCCGAACCCTTCTGAAGTGTCCATAGTGGAGTATGTCATGCGCTTCCGTGACAAGATGCAGACCTTGACGCAGTTGGTGCATGACAACATGACGCAGGCTCAGGCTGATCAGAAGCACTGGTACGACCAGAACGCCCGGGAGCGGACCTACCATGTGGGTCAAAAGGTGTGGGTGCTGGTCCCCGTACCAACGGATAAGCTCAGGCAGCCTGGGAGGGCGCGTACGTCATCCACCAACAGCTCAACCCGGTCACTTACGTGGTCACGCTTGACCACGCTCGGGGTAGGCGAAAGGCCTTTCACGTCAACATGATGAAGGCTCATCACGAACGTGAACCTTTCGTCCTTCCGGTCTGCAGCTTGCCCGAAGACGGTGAGGAAGACACCCTCTTGGACATGCTGGCCCAAGCCAAGGCCAATGGGTCCATCGAGGACGTGGAGGTAAGCGCCTCGTTAACTGAACCCCAGCGGTTGCAGTTGCAAACCACACTGGAACCCTTCAGGGTCGTGTTCTCCAACCGACCTGGGAGGACTGAGCTAGCAGTCCACGAGGTGGACACTGGGAATCACGCCCCACTACGGCGAACACCCTATCGAATCTCTGACCAGGTGCAGCAGATTATGCGCCAAGAGATCGATGAGATGTTACAGCTGGGGGTGATTCGACGGTCAAAGAATGCGTGGGCATCACCTGCAGTTCTCGTGCCAAAGAAGGACCGGACCACCCGGTTCTGCGTGGACTACCGGGGGCTCAACGCCATTACAGCCTCTGACGCGCACCCCATGCCGCGCATCGAGGAGCTGCTTGAGAAGTTAGCTGGCGCAAATTACCTAACAATAATGAATCCGAGTCGAGGATACTGGCAGATTCCCCTGAGCCCTGAGGCACAGGAGAAGTCCGCCTTTATCACACCCTTTGGACTGTACGAGTCCACGGTCATGCCCTTCGGCATGAAGAATGCCCCTGCCACTTTCCAGCGGATGGTCAACCTCCTGCTTCAGGGACTGGAGAAGTACGCCGTGGCGTACTTGGATGACATTGCCATCTTCAGTCCCTCCTGGGAGGAACACCTGCAGCATCTCGAGGAGGTGCTCAGGCGAATTCACCAAGCAGGACTGACTATCAAGTCGGGAAAGTGCCAGATGGGCATGAGGGAGGTTCACTACCTGGGGCACCGGGTAGGCGGGAACACCCTGAAGCCAGAGCCTGACAAAGTGGGAGTGATCGTGAACTGGCCCACTCCCGTGACCAAGAAACAGGTGATGTCCTTCTTGGGCACTGCAGGGTACTATAGGCACTTCGTACAGCACTATAGTAGCCTGGCAAAACCTTTGACGGACCTCACCAGGAAGAAGCTACCCCACATCGTCAACTGGACAGATGGCTGTGAGGGGGCCTTCCAGGCGTTGAAAACCACACTGTGCAACGCCCCTGTGTTGAAAGCAGTCGACAGCAGTCGACCGTTCTTGGTGCAGACCGACGCCAGCGAGTTTGGCCTTGGTGCTGTACTCAGCCAGGTTGACTCGGAGGACCAAGAGCACCCCGTGTTATACCTGAGCCGGAAACTTTTGCCGAGGGAAGTGGCCTACTCCACCATCGACAAGGAGTGCCTGGCCATAGTCTGGGCCCTGCAGCGCTTGCAGCCCTACTTGTACGGTCGCACCTTCACTGTGGTGACCGACCACGACCCTCTGCGCTGGCTAAACCCCATGTGTGGAACCAACGGCAGGTTGCTACGCTGGAGCCTTGCCCTTCAGCAGTTTAACTTCACCATTGAACACAAAACGGGCAAAGAGCATTGGAATGTAGATGGACTGTCCCGCCAGGGTGAACCTACTGAGGTGCTCATGGAGGCATACCGTCGGGTTCTACCTCCCTAGCGCACACCAAAAGGGGGAGGTGTCACGATATGGTATGAAATATCATAAGTAGTTCCCTTGCTAGCCTGCGTGGGCTAAGCCCCCCTTCTTGGAGTGATACTGCAACAGTTTGTAGCTTCAAATTCCTGGCTTTCCTTCTCAGAGAGTGTGGGGGTTTTAGGAGAGCCAAGGTATTTACGACGGCATTTCCTGCCGTGTAAGCTCTTGTCCAGCTATAAGTGAACTAGAAACTTCCAGAAATCCATGGAAGTTCTTTGTTTAGTTTTTCTAAGATATTAGGCCGACCGTTTACGTTACAAGCACGAAAATATATATTGTTAGAGTCCATCGGAGGATCTATACATCGCTCGAAACACGGGCTTCTAACTCCATCTGGTAAAGAAGCAGGGTTTTCTCTGTAAATATGTATCCCAGATAGGACATATTTGATCTCATTAGAATGCTCACGTTAATCCGAGATGAATGATGGGTTTGTTATGACTATGACATGTTTTGTAGCGGAGTGATCGAAAGTAGATATAGATTAGGATAAAATGAGTTAACTGAAGAGGTAGGAGGGACGAGGTGATCCAACTCCTTTCTGGGATGTTACAGGCTGTGCTATAACTGTCTGCCCACATCCCCAGCTGCTTCTTCTTGTCCTATTTTCCTGGAAGAGCTGAGCACATCCCATGAACTGGGACGTATGGAAAACTGCACTAGCCTGGGTGCCTGCCATGCTTTGAACATGTGAGTGTTAGCTTTTCTCCTTTATTCCCTTTATGTTCTAATTACCGTGTACATATTTGCAATTGTCTCATTTGTAACATCTTTATAAAATATTTTTGATAAAGCACTGCCTAATTTTTATGGGATATAATATTTAATATTAGTTCATTCTCCTGTTCTAAACCGTACCCTAAGTCTTCTGAAGGGAAAATACGCTACTGTTGTGTTGGGTTAGCTTCGGACCCGTTTAATCGAAGCTGGTGGCAGCATACATTTTGTACTGGGTAGTTGGGTGGCGTTATAGCGACTGCGGCATTGATAATTATTGATCCTGCCCAAGTGGGAGTAGTTTATCGCGTCACTGTAGCGTGCCCAATAGCTAGTACATAGCAGGCAGCCTGTCGGGCGACCAATTACCCAGGGTGCAGTACCTAATCTGACCTGAGAGTAAGGGGGGCGCCAGAAAGCTGCAAGTGTTAAGTGGAACTGTACATAGTTACATAGTTACATAGTTATTAAGGTTGAAGGAAGACTATATGTCCATCTAGTTCAACCCATAGCCTAACCTAACATGTTGATCCAGAGGAAGGCAAAAAAAACCCATGTGCAAAGAGTAAGCTCCACATTGGGGAAAAAAATTCCTTCCCGACTCCACATACGGCAATCAGACTAGTTCCCTGGATCAACGCCCTATCAAGGAATCTAGTGTATATACCCTGTAACATTATACTTTTCCAGAAAGGTATCCAGTCCCCTCTTAAATTTAAGTAATGAATCACTCATTACAACATCATACGGCAGAGAGTTCCATAGTCTCACTGCTCTTACAGTAAAGAATCCGCGTCTGTTATTATGCTTAAACCTTTTTTCCTCCAACCGCAGAGGATGCCCCCTTGTCCCTGTTTCAGGTCTATGATTAAAAAGATCATCAGAAAGGTCTTTGTACTGTCCCCTCATATATTTATACATTAAAATAAGATCACCCCTTAGTCTTCGTTTTTCCAAACTAAATAGCCCCAAGTGTAATAACCTATCTTGGTATTGCAGACCCCCCAGTCCTCTAATAACCTTGGTCGCTCTTCTCTGCACCCGCTCCAGTTCAGCTATGTCTTTCTTAAACCCCGGAGACCAGAACTGTGCACAGTATTCTAAGTGTGGTCGAACTAGTGACTTGTATAGAGGTAAAATTATGTTCTCCTCATGAGCATCTATGCCTCTTTTAATGCATCCCATTATTTTATTTGCCTTTGTAGCAGCTGCCTGACACTGGCCACTGAATTTAAGTTTGTCATCCACCCATACACCCAGGTCTTTTTCATTGACGGTTTTGCCCAGAGTTTTAGAATTAAGCACATAATTATACATCTTATTACTTCTACCCAAGTGCATGACCTTACATTTATCCCCATTAAAGCTCATTTGCCATTTATCAGCCCAAGCTTCTAGTTTACATAAATCATCCTGTAATATAAAATTGTCCTCCTCTGTATTGATTACCCTGCAGAGTTTAGTGTCATCTGCAAATATTGAAATTCTACTCTGAATGCCCCCTACAAGGTCATTAATAAATATGTTAAAAAGAAGAGGGCCCAATACTGACCCCTGTGGTACCCCACTGCTAACCGCTACCCAGTCCGAGTGTGCTCCATTAATAACCACCCTTTGTTTCCTATCCCTGAGCCAGCTCTCAACCCACTTGCACATATTTTCCCCTATCCCCATTATTCTCATTTTATGTATCAACCTTTTGTGTGGCACCGTATCAAAAGCTTTTGAAAAGTCCATATACACTACATCCACTGGGTTCCCTTGGTCCAATCTGGAACTTACCTCTTCATAGAAACTGATCAAATTAGTCTGACATGAACGGTCCCTAGTAAACCCGTGCTGATACTGGGTCATGAGGTTATTCCTCTTCAGATACTCCAGTATAGCATCCCTTAGAATGCCCTCCAGTATTTTACCCACAGTAGAGGTTAAGCTTACTGGCCTATAATTTCCGAGTTCAGTTTTTGTCCCCTTTTTGAATATTGGCACCACATTTGCTATACGCCAGTCCTGTGGCACAGACCCTGTTATTATGGAGTCTTTAAAGATTAAAAATAATGGTCTATCAATGACTGTACTTAATTCCTGCAGTACTCGAGGGTGTATCCCATCCGGGCCCGGAGATTTGTCAATTTTAGTGATTTTTAGACGCCGCCGCACTTCCTGCTGGGTTAAGCAGGTGACATTTAATTGGGAATTTTTATCACTAGACATTTTGTCTGCCATGGGATTTTCTTGTGTAAATACTGATGAAAAAAAGTCATTTAGCATATTGGCTTTTTCCTCATCCTCATCCACCATCTCACCCAGACTATTTTTAAGGGGGCCAACACTATCATTTTTTAGTTTCTTACTATTTATGTAGTTAAAGAATATTTTAGGATTATTTTTACTCTCTCTGGCAATGAGTCTCTCTGTCTCAATCTTTGCTGCCTTGATTTGCTTTTTACAGAATTTATTTAATTTTCTGTATTTATTTAATGCCTCCTCACTACCTACTTCCTTTAAATCTCTAAATGCTTTCTTTTTGTCACTTATTGCGCCCCTTACAGCTCTATTTAGCCATATTGGTTTCCTCCTATTTCTAGTATGTTTATTCCCATACGGTATATACTGTGCACAGGTCCTATCCAGGATGCTAATAAGCGTCTCCCATTTTCTTTGTGTATTTTTGTGTCTCAGGATATCGTCCCAGTTAATTGCACCAAGATCCTCTCTCATCCGTTGGAAATTTGCCCTCCTGAAGTTTAGTGTCCTTGTAACCCCTCTACTACACATCTTTTTAAAGGATACTTGAAAACTTATTATTTTGTGATCGCTATTTCCCAAGTGACCCCCAACCCTTATATTTGATATGCGGTCTGGCCTGTTGGTTAATATTAGGTCTAGCAGTGCCCCCCTTCTTGTTGGGTCCTGAACCAGTTGTGAAAGGTAATTGTCTCTCATAATTGTCAAAAACTGATTACCTTTGCTGGAACTGCAGGTTTCTATTCCCCAATCTATTTCAGGGTAGTTGAAGTCCCCCATAATAATGACTTCTCCTTGAGTCGCAGCTTCATCTATTTGCTTTACGAGGATATTCTCCATTGCTTCCATTATTTTTGGAGATTTATAACAAACCCCTATCAGTAATTTATTATTTTTTCCCCCTCCCCATATCTCCACCCACAGGGATTCTACATTTTCATTAAATTCACCTATATTATCGCGCAGGATGGGTTTTAAGGATGATTTTACATATAGACACACCCCTCCCCCTCGCTTATCTGTACGGTCATTTCTGAACAGGCTGTAGCCCTGCAAGTTAACAGCCCAGTCATGGCTCTCATCCAGCCATGTCTCAGATATCCCCACCATGTCATAATTATGCTCCAACAACATTAGTTCTAATTCGTCCATTTTGTTGGCGAGGCTTCTGGTATTAGTATACATGCACTTTATGTTCCTCTCTGTACTTCTATTTCTTAAATTATTAACTGTTCTGACCCCACCCCCCATGCCACCGCCACCCCCAACTTCCTTATTTGTGCCCAGGACTCTGTCTGCACTATCTTCCCCTCCTATAAAATGAATACCCTCCCCCCCAATTCCTAGTTTAAACACTCCTCCAACCTTCTAGCCATTCTCTCCCCCAGCACAGCTGCACCCTCCCCATTGAGGTGCAGCCCGTCCCTAGCGTAGAGCCTGTAGCCAACTGAGAAGTCGGCCCAGTTCTGCAGGAACCCAAACCCCTCTTTCCTACACCAATTCTTGAGCCACTTATTAACCTCCCTAATCTCCCGTTGCCTCTCTGGCGTGGCACGTGGTACCGGCAGTATTTCGGAAAATACCACATTGGAGGTCCTTGCTTTCAGCTTGCAGCCTAATTCCCTGAAATCATCTTTAAGGACCTTCCACCTACCTCTAACTTTGTCATTAGTGCCGATGTGCACCATGACCGCTGGGTCCTCACCAGCCCCTCCCAATAATCTGTCCACCCGATCAGCGATGTGTCGGACTCGAGCGCCAGGTAGGCAGCACACTGTTCGACGATCCCTGTCTTTGTGACAGATTGCCCTATCTGTTCCCCTAATAATTGAGTCCCCCACTACCAGCACCTGTCTGGCCTGCCCTGCTCTCCTATTTCCCTCCTTACTGGAGCAGTCACTCCTCCGGCTTTCAGAGGACATGCCTGGCTGCAGCAGTGCTACCCCTGTACTGGCACCCCCCTCATCTGCCAACTTAGCAAACTTATTGGGGTGTTCCAGATCAGGACTAGCCTCCCTGGCACTCTTCCCTCTACCCCGCTTCCTAACTGTCACCCAGCTTGCTACTTCATTGTCCTGCAGCTCCATCCCACCATCACCCCCCTCATCTGTCCCATTGAGCGTCTGCTCCGTGAGCAGAAGACTCCTCTCCATATTGTCTATGGATCTCAGTGTTGCCAGCTGCACATTTAGAGTCAGAATCTGGGTTTCCAAATGCACAACGTGCTCACATCTCGCACAGCAGTATGCACCCTCGATCGGCTGCTCAAGGACTGCATACATGTGGCAAGATGTGCACTGGATGGCATTAACAATCGTGGAGCACATTTCCTAATGGGGATTGCACCAGACAGAACAGTTCAATTAAAAAAAATAAATAAATAAATAAATACAAAGTATTAATAAAAATCAGACAGCAATTCCTCCCCTGGAAACTCCCTGAATCCAAAGTCACTGAATCACAAGTCACACTTACCGCCGTCCACACTTACACTCAGCTCACACTCAGCTCGCTCACACTCGCTCTGCTGAAGATTTATAGATTTTTTTTTTTTTTCTAGTTCCCCTCAACAGCAATCAACCTTGCTGTTCAAATGCACTTCCAAAAAAAGCGGGATATACATAAATCCCTGCAGTTTGTGGTATATTGAAAAGCAGTGGGATACCTAGAATAAGCCCCTGCTGTAAACTAAGAGGTCAATAGCCTTGTGTGTGTTTTCTCATCACATTGTTAGCAGTGGAGGGATAACTAAGATAAGCCCCCCTGCACATGTGATAGCCGTCTGTTGGCCTAAAGTCACCTCGATCCGTGACGTAGGGGTGACAGTCACGGTGGGAATCGTGACAGTCACCCACTGATTTACATTGTTCAATAACATGTTTAAGCCCTTCTAAATCCATGTGTTCCCCCTTCTAAAATAATAACACCTATACTCACCTCTGAGGCAGTTCCAGTGGTGTCAGCGCTGGCTCTTCCTGGGGTTGCGTAATATTTTATGTCAAGGCCAATCATTGCTGCCTTCACTCTCCTCACTTTTCGGATAAATCCAGACATCCAGAGGAAGTGAGAGCTGCAGCTGCTTTTTCACCTCCTTCGGATGTCAGTTACTTCCAAAGGAGGGGAGAGTGACGCAGCCGATGAATTGCCACAGTAATCGCCTAAAACTGCGCAACTCCTTTAATTTCACATTAATCATGAATCACTAAGTAACAAAAAGGGGCTAATGACAATGTAGATAAAGGGTGCGATACAGTCATGCCTTAGTTGTTTTTTGCCTATTTCCATTTTGATGATGTTCCTTTTGAGAATGCCCATTGGATGCTGGGATACTCAAACGAGCCATCATCCAGAGACAGAGGCTAAGGTCAGTGCCGCAGACTCTGTCTCCACCCTGAAACAAAGTGTCATTGTCCTCAGAGATGTCCATTTCAAGGGATGGCTAACCCCTGCTCTACAGACCATGCTTAGGTTGTCAATTCCAATGTATGAGTAGTGGGATATTGTCACTGTGCAATATTCTTCTCAGTGCACAGTTACAGCGTGCAACCTGGCAGACTCTAATGAGAAGTAATGAGATGGAAAGAGTGCACTGTCAGTGTGCATTGTGAGGAGAGAACTTGAAGAGCAGAGACCAGCCCTGCACGTGATTGGAAGGTAACTTTCATGGGTAGGGCTGGCCCTTGCTCACTGCGTTCCTTCTTTGACTGACAGCTGGCTGTGCATCAGCGCACTCTGGATGTCAGTCTCACCTTTCTAATGCTATTAACCTGCAGATTAACCCTATTTCTGCATGTAAATAGTTATGTGACCCTTTAAATTTCACATAGTATTGTTGTGACTTCACAACAGTTTGTGTTCTGTAAATGTGATGTACAGTACAGACCAAAAGTTTGGACACACCTTCTCATTTAAAGATTTTTCTGTATTTTCATGACCATGAAAATTGAACATTCGCACCGAAGGCATCAAAACTATGAATTAACACATGTGGAATTATATACTTAACAAAAAAGTGTGAAACAACTGAAAATATGTCTTATATTCTAGGTTCTTCAAAGTAGCCACCTTTTGCTTTGATGACTGATTTGCACACTCTTGGCATTCTCTTGATAAGCTTCAAGAGGTACTCACCGAGATAGGTTTTCACTTCACATGTGTGCCCTGTCAGGTCTAATAAGTGGGATTTCTTGCCTTATAAATGGGGTTGGGACCATCAGTTGTGTTGTGCAAAAGTCTGGTGGATACACAGCTGATAGTCCTACTGAATAGACTGTTAGAATTTGTATTGTGGCAAGAAAAAAGCAGCTAAGTAAAGAAAAACGAGTGGCCATCATTACTTTAAGAAATGAAGGTCAGTCCGTCCGAAAAATTGGGCAAACTTTGAAAGTGTCCCCAAGTGCAGTGGCAAAAACCATCAAGCGCTGCAAAGAAACTGGCTCACATGAGGACCGCCCCAGGAAAGGAAGACCAAGAGTCAACTCTGCTTCTGAGGATAAGTTTATCCAAGTCACCAGCCTCAGAAATCGCAGGTTAACAGCAGCTCAGATTAGAGACCAGGTCAATGCCACACAGAATTCTAGCAGCAGACACATCTCCACAACAACTGATAAGAGGAGACTTTTTGTAGCAGGCCTTCATGGTAAAATAGCTGCTAGGAAACCACTGCTAAGGACAGGCAACAAGCAGAAGAGACTTGTTTGGGCTAAAGAACACAAGGAATGGACAATAGACCAGTGGAAATCTGTGCTTTGGTCTGATGAGTCCAAATTTGAGATCTTTGGTTCCAACCACAGTGTCTTTGTGCGACGCAGAAAAGGTGAACGGATGGAATCAACATGCCTGGTTCCCACCGTGAAAATGGAGGAGGATGTGTGATGGTGTAGGGGTGCTTTCCTGGTGACACTGTTGGCGATTTATTCAAAATTGAAGGCATACTGAACCAGCATGGCTACCACAGCATCTTGCAGCGGCATGCTATTCCATCCGGTTTGCGTTTAGTTGGACCATCATTTATTTTTCAACAGGACAATGACTCCAAACACACCTCCAGGCTGTGTAAGGGCTATTTGACCAAGAAGGAGAGTGATGGGGTGCTACGCCAGATGAGCTAGCCTCCACAGTCACCAGACCTGAACCCAATCGAGATGGTTTGGGGATAAGCTGGACCGCAGAGTGAAGGCAAAAGGGCCAACAAGTGCTAAGCATCTCTGGGAACTCCTTCAAGATTATTGGAAGACCATTCCCGGTGACTACCTCTTGAAGCTCATCAATTTCAGTTGTTTCACACTTTTTTCTTAAAGGGAACCTGTCACCCCGTTTTTTCAGTATGAGATAAAAATACTGTTAAATAGGGCCTGAGCTGTGGGTTAGGCCTCTTTCACACTTCAGTTGTTTGGCTTCAGTTTTGCGAACTCGGCTTCAGGAAAATGGCCGCCGCGATCTCCATCTGCGCACGCGCGGCATCCCGCGGCCATTGTCCTGAAGGCCCGGGCAGCAGAGGACTCCATATGCGCACACGCGGCCTCAGGAAGATGGCCGCCCCCACGATCACCAGGGAAATAGCGCCGATCGCGCGTTTTTTCTTCGCCTGCGCAGTGGATTCAGAAGTTGGGCATGCGCAAACCACTACGCCACCAACGGAAAGATATGCAAGATCTGGGGGAAGAACCAGCGATGTCACCACGCCCATCTGACCAGACCAGCCTGATTGACAGGTGAAAACGGCGACTTTGGTAAGTTATTTCGGCAGCATAGGTGGGGAATCAGGGTACACAAAATACACTATAGTAACGCACAGCTCAGGCCCTATTTAACAGTATTTTTACCTCATACTGAAAAAACGGGGTGACAGGTTCCCTTTAAGTATATAATTCCACATGTGTTAATTCATAGTTTTGATGCCTTCAGTGTGAATGTACAATTTTCATAGTCATGAAAATACAGAAAAATCTTTCAATGAGAAGATGTGTCCAAACTTTTGGTCTGTACGGTGTATCGCCATCTATCCACAAAAATTGACGAACGTATCACATTCACTACATAGCAAGTGGGCCTGTGTGCTCTCCAATGCCAGAGATGAATCAGAGTCCCAGTCCGACCTGCACACTATTATTATTTATTATTATTTATTATTATAGCGCCATTTATTCCATGGCGCTTTACATGTGAGGAGGGGTATACATAATAAAAACAAGTACAATAATCTTAAACAATACAAGTCACAACTGGTAGAGGAGGAGAAAGGACCCTGCCCGAGTGGGCTTCGCCAGAAGACTCGCTACACTCATCAGGAGGGCGTTAAACTAGAAGAAGAGGGGACGGGAAGAAAAACATTAGACTCGAACAAAGAAGACCCAGGAAAACATACTCAGATGGGAGGTAAGAACATTTCTAAAACAATCCACAGCGAGGAGATTGGAACAAAACAAAATCCTCTAAACTGCATGCTCGCAAACGCCAGAAGCCTGACAAACAAGATGGAAGAACTAGAAGCAGAAATATCTACAGGTAACTTTGACATAGTGGGAATAACCGAGACATGGTTAGATGAAAGCTATGACTGGGCAGTTAACTTACAGGGTTACAGTCTGTTTAGAAAGGATCGTAAAAATCGGAGAGGAGGAGGGGTTTGTCTCTATGTAAAGTCTTGTCTAAAGTCCACTTTAAGGGAGGATATTAGCGAAGGGAATGAGGATGTCGAGTCCATATGGGTTGAAATTCATGGAGGGAAAAATGGTAACAAAATTCTCATTGGGGTCTGTTACAAACCCCCAAATATAACAGAAAGCATGGAAAGTCTACTTCTAAAGCAGATAGATGAAGCTGCAACCCATAATGAGGTCCTGGTTATGGGGGACTTTAACTACCCGGATATTAACTGGGAAACAGAAACCTGTGAAACCCATAAAGGCAACAGGTTTCTGCTAATAACCAAGAAAAATTATCTTTCACAATTGGTGCAGAATCCAACCAGAGGAGCAGCACTTTTAGACCTAATACTATCTAATAGACCTGACAGAATAACAAATCTGCAGGTGGTTGGGCATTTAGGAAATAGCGACCACAATATTGTGCAGTTTCACCTGTCTTTCACTAGGGGGACTTGTCAGGGAGTCACAAAAACACTGAACTTTAGGAAGGCAAAGTTTGAACAGCTTAGAGATGCCCTTAATCTGGTAGACTGGGACAATATCCTCAGAAATGAGAATACAGATAATAAATGGGAAATGTTTAAGAACATCCTAAATAGGCAGTGTAAGCGGTTTATACCTTGTGGGAATAAAAGGACTAGAAATAGGAAAAACCCAATGTGGCTAAACAAAGAAGTAAGACAGGCAATTAACAGTAAAAAGAAAGCATTTGCACTACTAAAGCAGGATGGCACCATTGAAGCTCTAAAAAACTATAGGGAGAAAAATACTTTATCTAAAAAACTAATTAAAGCTGCCAAAAAGGAAACAGAGAAGCACATTGCTAAGGAGAGTAAAACTAATCCCAAACTGTTCTTCAACTATATCAATAGTAAAAGAATAAAAACTGAAAATGTAGGCCCCTTAAAAAATAGTGAGGAAAGAATGGTTGTAGATGACGAGGAAAAAGCTAACATATTAAACACCTTCTTCTCCACGGTATTCACGGTGGAAAATGAAATGCTAGGTGAAATCCCAAGAAACAATGAAAACCCTATATTAAGGGTCACCAATCTAACCCAAGAAGAGGTGCGAAACCGGCTAAATAAGATTAAAATAGATAAATCTCCGGGTCCGGATGGCATACACCCACGAGTACTAAGAGAACTAAGTAATGTAATAGATAAACCATTATTTCTTATTTTTAGGGACTCTATAGCGACAGGATCTGTTCCGCAGGACTGGCGCATAGCAAATGTGGTGCCAATATTCAAAAAGGGCTCTAAAAGTGAACCTGGAAATTATAGGCCAGTAAGTCTAACCTCTATTGTTGGTAAAATATTTGAAGGGTTTCTGAGGGATGTTATTCTGGATTATCTCAATGAGAATAACTGTTTAACTCCATATCAGCATGGGTTTATGAGAAATCGCTCCTGTCAAACCAATCTAATCAGTTTTTATGAAGAGGTAAGCTATAGACTGGACCACGGTGAGTCATTGGACGTGGTATATCTCGATTTTTCCAAAGCGTTTGATACCGTGCCGCACAAGAGGTTGGTACACAAAATGAGAATGCTTGGTCTGGGGGAAAATGTGTGTAAATGGGTTAGTAACTGGCTTAGTGATAGAAAGCAGAGGGTGGTTATAAATGGTATAGTCTCTAACTGGGTCGCTGTGACCAGTGGGGTACCGCAGGGGTCAGTATTGGGACCTGTTCTCTTCAACATATTCATTAATGATCTGGTAGAAGGTTTACACAGTAAAATATCGATATTTGCAGATGATACAAAACTATGTAAAGCAGTTAATACAAGAGAAGATAGTATTCTGCTACAGATGGATCTGGATAAGTTGGAAACTTGGGCTGAAAGGTGGCAGATGAGGTTTAACAATGATAAATGTAAGGTTATACACATGGGAAGAGGGAATCAATATCACCATTACACACTGAATGGGAAACCACTGGGTAAATCTGACAGGGAGAAGGACTTGGGGATCCTAGTTAATGATAAACTTACCTGGAGAAGCCAGTGCCAGGCAGCAGCTGCCAAGGCAAACAGGATCATGGGGTGCATTAAAAGAGGTCTGGATACACATGATGAGAGCATTATACTGCCTCTGTACAAATCCCTAGTTAGACCGCACATGGAGTACTGTGTCCAGTTTTGGGCACCGGTGCTCAGGAAGGATATAATGGAACTAGAGAGAGTACAAAGGAGGGCAACAAAATTAATAAAGGGGATGGGAGAACTACAATACCCAGATAGATTAGCGAAATTAGGATTATTTAGTCTAGAAAAAAGACGACTGAGGGGCGATCTAATAACCATGTATAAGTATATAAGGGGACAATACAAATATCTCGCTGAGGATCTGTTTATACCAAGGAAGGTGACAGGCACAAGGGGGCATTCTTTGCGTCTGGAGGAGAGAAGGTTTTTCCACCAACATAGAAGAGGATTCTTTACTGTTAGGGCAGTGAGAATCTGGAATTGCTTGCCTGAGGAGGTGGTGATGGCGAACTCAGTTGAGGGGTTCAAGAGAGGCCTGGATGTCTTCCTGGAGCAGAACAATATTGTATCATACAATTATTAGGTTCTGTAGAAGGACGTAGATCTGGGTATTTATTATGATGGAATATAGGCTGAACTGGATGGACAAATGTCTTTTTTCGGCCTTACTAACTATGTTACTATGTTACTATGTTACTATGTTACAATCTACAAGGGATGGGTGAGGATACAGTAGGTGAGGATAGAGCTGGTCGTGCAGTGGTTTGGTCGATCGGTGGTTACTGCAGGTTGTGGGTTTGCCGGAAGAGGTAGGTCTTCAGGTTCTTTTTGAAGGTTGGTAGGTGAGAGTCTGATATGTAGTGATAGAGAGTTCCAGAGTAGGGGTGATGCGCGAGAGAAATCTTGTGTGCGAATGTGAGAAGAGGAGATGAGAGGGGAGTAGAGAAGGAGATCTTGTGAGGATCGGAGGTTGCGTTCAGGAAAGTACCGGGAGACGAGGTCACAGATGTATGGAGGAGACAGGTTGTGGATGGCTTTGTATGTCATGGTTAGGCTTTTGTACTGGAGTCTCTGGGTAATGGGGAGCCAGTGAAGGGATTGACAGAGGGGAGAGGCCGCGGAATAGCGGGGGGACAGGTGGATTAGTCAGGCAGCTGAGTTTAGAATAGATTGGAGGGGTGCGAGTGTGTTCGAGGGGAGGCCACAGAGCAGGAGGTTACAGTAGTCGAGGCAGGAGATGATGAGGGCATGGACTAGGGTTTTGGCAAATTCTTGGTTTAGGAATGTACGGATCCGTGAAATATTTTTGAGATGAAGGCGGCAGGAAGTGGAAAGGGCTTGGATATGCGGTTTGAAGGAGAGATCAGTGTCAAGGATTACCCCGAGACAGCGAGCTTGTGGGACTGGGGAGAGTGTGCAGCCGTTTACTGTAATGCATAGGTTCCTTGGGGGGGTCGCGTGAGATGGGGGAAAGACAATGAATTCTGTTTTGTCCATGTTAAGTTTTAGAAATCTAGTGGCGAAGAAGGATGAAATAGCGGATGGACATTGAGGGATTCTGGTCAGCAGGGAGGTGATATCTGGTCCAGAGATGTAGATCTGTGTGTCATCAGCATAGAGGTGATACTGGAAGCCATGAAACAATATATATATATATATATATATATATATATATGTATATGTATGTATGTATGTATATATATATATATATAGTATATATACATATATGTACTGTATTTAGACACTATTTAGTATTTAGTCCACTTGAGCTCCTATTTTGTTATTCGAGAGCAATGTTACAGCTCTCTGCTGTATCTTTTGCCTTTAATGAAAATTGCTTTTTGCAGCGTGCCCTTTCCTGCTAGACAGAAACCATGACTCCGGCATCTAATAGATTTGCTCTCCAGGGCGCACAGTGTGCAGCCTTTTACTTCCTAACATTTCCTATCTTCTAAACGTCTCTACTTGGCTGTGATAATACTATAATTAGATTAAATGCCATGCAGATTAATTAAACCATGTTCAAAGGCGAGCACTAAATATGATCTTCCTTATCTGGGACATTACTATATTTTCAGTGAACTACTAATGCTATTGTGGTTTCTGGTGCATACAGAAACAATGGTAGTCATATTAGCCCCATGTTTGTAAAAAATAAAAATAGAGATCAAATAATGTGAGCATGGACTGTAGTTCTGAATTATTATTTTTTTTAAACACTGGATCTTCCAGAGGCTACCAAGACTGTTGACGCTGCTGTTGACATGAAGTTCACACCAGAGGTTGGTAATAACCCATCCAATTCACACAGGCAAAGAAATCAAACCATAGATGTCCATAAATTAAGTTGTGTAATAATGGAAATGACACAGAGAAAAAATATTTAACACTTGGACACATGAAAAAAGTATAAACCGCCATGGAAAGTCATGACACCAGCTGAAAACCATCAGCGATTAGAAATCAATCCTGATATTTAGTGAAAAAACATATCAGCTGGTTCAACCGATGGCCTATAAAGAGATGTCTAATTACAAAGGTGCCACACAAGAAACATGTCATATTGAATAAAACCAATGAGCTGTCTCTGGACCTTCGAAACCTTATTGCTACAGAACATACTGATGGCATTGGTTACAGAAGAATTTCTAAACTACTGAAAGTTCCAGTGAGCATTGTTGGGGCCATAATCCGAAAGAACATTATTTCACTATAAACTGGCCACGACAAGGTGCTCCCTGGAAGTCTTCAGAGGAGAGAGAATTATCAGAGGAGTTGCCCAAGAGCCAAAGACCAACTGTGGAGAACTACACAAAGACCAGGAATCAGCAGGTAAAATTGTTTCAAAGAAAACAAGTAATGCAATCAACCTACATAGCCTGTATGCATGCTCACCACGCAAGATGCCATTGCTGAACAAAAAGCATGTTCAAACACATTTCAAGTTTGCTCAACAACATTTAGACAAACCTGTGAAATATTGGGGGAATACAGTCTCGTCAGATGAGACCAAAATTGAACTCCCTGGATACCATAATACACACAATGTTTGGAGGCCAAAAGGCACTGCATATCACCCTAAAAACTCCATACCAAGAGTCAATTTTGGAGGTAGGAACATCATGGTGTGGGGCTGTTTTTCAGCATACAGCACTGACAAACTTCATATAATTGAAGGAAGGATGAATGGACAAATGTACCGAGACATTATTGTCAAAAATCTGCTGCCATTTACCAGGATGATGAAGATGACATTTCAGCAAGACAATGATCCCAAACACACAGCCAAGGAAACTCTTAATTGGTTTCAGAGAAAGAAAAAGCGGCTAGAAAGGCCCAGACAATCATCTGAGCTGAATATAATAGAAAATGTATGGAAGTAGTACGGTAACTAAAGCTCAGAGGTTCATAGAAGGAGCCCACAGAACCTTTAGGATTTGAAGAGTGTTTGTGTGGAAGAATGGGCCAAAAGCACACCTGAACAATGCATGCGATATACAAGAGGTGTCTTAAAGCACCAACAAAGGCTTTGTACCAAGCTTTAAATACATTTCAGTAAGCATATTCAATACTTTTTCTCTGTGTCATTTCTCATTATTATGCTGTGTGCACACATAGCAGATTTTTCACGTTTTTTTCGCGGTTTTTCGCTATAAAACCGCGAAAAAAAAACGCTCACATTAAGCGTCCTATTTAATAGAATGCAATCCGCATTTTTTGTGCGCATGCTGCATTTTTTTCCTGAGCGGATTCGCATTCCAGAAAAAAACGCAGCATGTTCATTAAATTTGCGGAATCGCGGGGATTCCGCACACCTGGGAATGCATTGATCTGCTTACCTCCCGCATGGGGCTATGCCCACCATGCGGGAAGTAAGCAGATCATGTGCGGTTGGTACCCAGGGTGGAGGAGAGGAGACTCTCCTCCACGGACTGGGCACCATATAATTGTTAAAAAAAAAAAAAAATTAAAATTAAAAAATCGTGATATACTCACCTTCGATGGCCCCCGGAGTCTTCCTGCCCCTCAGCGCTGCACGCGGCCGCTTCCGTTCCTGTAGATGGAAGGACCTGCGATGACGGGTGTGAAGGACCTGCGATGACGTCGCGGTCACATGACCGCGATGACGTCGCGGTCACGTGACCGCGACGTCATCGAAGGTCCTGCACACACACCATCTATAGCAACGGTAGCCGCTGAGGAGATCGGCTGTTTGCGGTAGGTGAGTATAACCATTTTTTATTTTTTTTAATTATTTTTAACATTCTATCTTTTACTATTGATGCGGCATAGGCTGCATCAATAGTAAAAAGTTGGTCACACTTGTCAAACACTGTTTGACAAGTGTGACCAACCTGTCAATCAGTTTTCCAAGCGATGCTACAGATCGCTTGGAAAACGCTAGCATTCTGCAAGCTAATTATGCTTGCAAAACGCTAGTTTTCTGCGGGAATATGCATGCCAATTCCGCATGCGATATACCCGCGGCAGGAGGTGCAGAATTGCCGCGGAAATTTCTGCGGCAATTCTGCAACGTGTGCACATAGCCTTACACAATTTATGGTTTGATTTTTTTGCCTGTGTGGATTGGATGGGTTGTTACCGACATCTGGTGAGAATTTTATGTCAACAGCACCTCTAGAAATACATTTACTGAGGAAATTGGTGACATGTTCAATACATATTTCACCCACTTCTCAACCTAAAGCTTAACCCCTTTCTGCCATCAGACGTACTATTCCGTCCATGTGGGGTGGGCTTTACTTCCCAAGGACGGAATAGTACGTCATAGGCGATCGGCCGCGCTCACGGGGGGAGCGCAGCCGAGTGTTAGCTGCTTATCGCAGCTGAGACCCGGCACTATGTGCCAGGAGCGGTCACGGACCGCCCCCGGCACATTAACCCCCGGCACACCGCGATCAAAGATGATCGCGATGTGCCGGCGGTGCAGGGAAGCATCGCGCAGGGAGGGGGCTCCCTGCGGGCTTCCCTGAGACCCCCGCAGCAACGCGATGTGATCGCGTTGCTCCGTGGGTCTCCGTACCTCCCTCCTGCAGCAAGTCCCGGATCCAAGATGGCCGCGGATCCGGGTCCTGCAGGGAGGGAGGTGGCTTACCAAGTGCCTGCTCAGAGCAGGCACTTGGTAACGCTGCAGCGCTGTTTGACAGATCGGTGATCTGTCAGAGTGCTGTGCAAACTGACAGATCACCGATCTGTATTGTCCCCCCCTGGGACAAAGTAAAAAAGTAAAAAAAAATTTTTACAAGTGTGTTAAAAAAAAAAAAAAAAAAAAATCCTAAATAATGAAAAAAAAAAAATATTATTCCCATAAATACATTTCTTTATCTAAATAAAAAAAAAAAAACAATAAAAGTACACATATTTAGTATCGCCGCGTCCGCAACAACCCGACCTATAAAACTGGCCCACTAGTTAACCCCTTCAGTAAACACCGTAAGAAAAAAAAAAAAAAACGAGGCAAAAAACAACGCTTTATTATCATACCGCCGAACAAAAAGTGGAACAACACGCGATCAAAACGACAGATATAAATAACCATGGTACCGATGAAAGCGTCATCTTGTCCCGCAAAAAAGGAGCCGCCATACAGCAACATCAGCAAAAAAATAAAAAAGTTATAGTCCTCAGAATAAAGCGATGCAAAAATAATTATTTTTTCTATAAAATAGTTTTTATCGTATAAAAGTGCCAAAACATAAAAAAATGATATAAATGAGGTATCGCTGTAATCGTACTGACCCGAAGAATAAAACTGCTTTATCAATTTTACCAAACGCGGAACGGTATAAACGCCTCCCCCAAAAGAAATTCATAAATAGCTGGTTTTTGCTAATTCTGCCTCACAAAAATTGGAATAAAAAGCGATCAAAAAATGTCACGTGCCCGAAAGTGTTACCAATAAAAACGTCAACTCGTCCCGCAAAACACAAGACCTCACATGACTCTGTGGACTCAAATATGGAAAAATTATAGCTCTCAAAATGTGGTAACGCAAAAAATATTTTTTGCAATAAAAAGCGTCTTTCAGTGAGTGACGGCTGCCAATCATAAAAATCCGCTAAAAAACCCGCTATAAAAGAAAATCAAACCCCCCTTCACTACCCCCTTAGTTAGGGAAAAATAAAAAAAATTAAAAAATGTATTTATTTCCATTTTCCCATTAGGGTTAGGGTTAGGGCTAGGGCTAGGGTTAGGGCTAGGGTTAGGGTTAAGGCTACAGTTAGGGAAAAGGCTACAGTTAGGGTTAAGGCTACAGTTAGGGTTAAGGCTACAGTTAGGGTTAAGGCTACAGTTAGGGTTAAGGCTACAGTTAGGGTTAAGGCTACAGTTAGGGTTAAGGCTACAGTTAGGGTTAAGGCTACAGTTAGGGTTAAGGCTACAGTTAGGGTTAAGGCTACAGTTAGGGTTAAGGCTACAGTTAGGGTTAAGGCTACAGTTAGGGTTAAGGCTACAGTTAGGGTTAAGGCTACAGTTAGGGTTGGGGCTAAAGTTAGGGTTAGGGTTTGGATTACATTTGCGGTTGGGAATAGGGTTAGGGGTGTGTCTGGGTTAGAGGTGTGGGCTCTCCAAACGCGACATGGCGTCCGATCTCAATTCCAGCCAATTCTGCGTTGAAAAAGTAAAACAGTGCTCCTTCCCTTCCGAGCTCTCCCGTGTGCCCAAACAGGAGTTTACCCCAACATATGGGGTATCAGCGTACTCAGGACAAATTGGACAACAACTTTTGGGGTCCAATTTCTACTGTTACCCTTGGGAAAATACAAAACTGGGGGCTAAAAAATAAGTTTTGTGGGAAAAAAAAGATTTTTTAATTTTCACGGCTCTGCGTTAGAAACTGTAGTGAAACACTTGGGGGCTCAAAGTTCTCACAACACATCTAGATAAGTTCCTTGGGGGGTCTAGTTTCCAATATGGGGTCACTTGTGGGGGGTTTCTACTGTTTAGGTACATTAGGGGCTCTGCAAACGCAATGTGACGCCTGCAGACCATTCCATCTAAGTCTGTATTTCAAATGGCGCTCCTTCCCTTCCGAGCCTTCCCATGCGCCCAAACGGTGGTTCCCCCCCACATATGGGGTATCAGCGCACTCAGGACAAATTGCACAACAAATTTTGGGGTCCAATTTCTCCTGTTACCCTCGGGAAAATACAAAACTGGGGGCTAAAAAATAATATTTGTGGGAAAAAAATTTTGTTTTATTTTTACGGCTCTGCATTATACACTTCTGTGAAGCTCTTGGTGGGTCAAAGTGCTCACCACACATCTAAATAAGTTCCTTAGGGGGTCTACTTTCCAAAATGGTGTCACTTGTGGGGGGTTTCAATGTTTAGGCACATCAGTGGCTCTCCAAACGCAACATGGCGTCCCATCTCAATTCCAGTCAATTTTGCATTAAAAATTCAAATGGCGCTCCTTCGCTTCCAAGCTCTGTCATGCGCCCAAACAGTGGTTTACCTCCACTTATGGGGTATCGGCGTACTCAGGACAAATTGTACAACAAGGTTTGGGGTCCATTTTCTCCTGTAACTCTTGGCAAAATAAAACAAATTGGAGCTGAAGTAAATTTTTTGTGATAAAAAGTTAAATGTTAATTTTTATTTAAACATTCCAAAAATTCCTGTGAAACACCTGAAGGGTTAATAAACTTCTTGAATGTGGTTTTCAGAACCTTGAGGGGTGCAGCTTTTAGAATGGTGTCACACTTGGGTATTTTCTATCATATAGACCCCTCAAAATGACTTCAAATGAGATGTGGTCCATAAAATAAAATGGTGTTGTAAAAATGAGAAATTGCTCGTCAATTTTTAACCCTTATAACTCCCTAACAAAAAAAAATTTTGGTTCCAAAATTGTGCTGATGTAAAGTAGACATGTGGGAAATGTTACTTATTAAGTATTTTGTGTGACATATCTCTGTGATTTAATTGCATAAAAATTCAAAGTTGGAAAATTGCGAAATTTTCAAAATTTTCGCCATGTTTCCGTTTTTTTCACAAATATACGCAGGTAATATCAAAGAAATTTTACCACTATCATGAAGTACAATATGTCACGAGAAAACAATGTCAGAATCACCGGGATCCGTTGAAGCGTTCCAGAGTTATAACCTCATAAAGGGACAGTGGTCAGAATTGTAAAAATTGGCCCGGTCCAGAACGTGCAAACCACCCTAGGGGGTAAAGGGTTTAAAGGGGGTTTTCCCATGAGCAAAGAATTTCAATCAACATTTTTTAATCAATTGATCTTTGAATAGTAATACGTTCCACAATTGCATGTGTTAAAAAAAAATGTTCCTGTGGTGATACAGTCTTTAGAGCAGGTGATCGCAGCTGATTCTTTCTTTGAGGTAAAACATTACTTAAAAACAAGCAGGCATATGTTTTGCCTCACAAAAAGAACCAGCTGTGATCCCTGCTGTCCTGTCTGTATACTCTTTTGCTTCCTCCCCTGTCCAGGAGCTGTGGTAGGATCAGACCATGTCCCTGTACGGTCAGACGCAGCCATTACACAGTGCACATTTATAAGATTATCTCAGCGCAGGAACATTTTATTTATTTTTTTTCAACACATCCAATACTGGAACTTCTTAATTCTTAATCAAATTTAGTATGCTCGTAGGAAAACCACTTTAAACTTTTTCCAGGCTGAAATAAAAAGTTTGCAATCGCTCTATGTGACTGCAAACTACCAAGCTGTTACAATGTGTGATGTGCACATTGTCGCAATTCCTCTGTATCCCCAATGCAAGTGGGTAGTCCACTCCTCTTACTTCTCTCAATTCTCTATTGAAAGAAGCCAGATGAGACAAATCAGCATGTGACCAAATACATGTGGTCATGTGACTGCCCACTCACTCGGGACAACAATCAGGGGAATCCTGACAGTGAGCGCATTGCACATTGTCACAACTTGACAGTCTGCAGTCACACAAAGACTGCAGATTTTGTAACTTTACGACTAGTGATGAGTGAGTGTACTCGATGCTCAGGTGGTCCCCGAGTATTTGTTAGTGTTCGGAGATTTCGTTTTTGTTGACACAGCTGCATGATTTACAGCTGCTAGCCAGCCTGAGTACATCAATTTGTTAAATGTACAACACGTGACAAAATTACTTTGGACTTACTCTATGCGAATGTCAAGAATGCTTATTCATCCTCTACCCTGCCGCCCTTGGGGAAGTCTGATCACAATCTTATACTATTGTCACCAGTCTACCAACCTGTTGTTAGTACACAGCCTGCTACCATTAAATTAGTTAGAATGTGGAGTCCAACAAATGAACAGGCTTTGCAGGATTGCTTTCATCTTACAGACTGGGATGTGTTGCTTGCGACAATGGACAATACAAATGTTAATGAAGTGGTTGGTAGAGTGACTGACTACATTAACTTCTGCACTGATATGTTGGTGCCGGCTAAAAAGATTAGGTGTTTTGCAAACAACAAGCCATGGATAACAAAGGAATTGAAGCATTTGCTCAACAGGAAAAAAAAGGCATTTAAACTGGGTGACAAAGAGGAAATTAAAATGATACAGCATGAATTGAAGCATAAAATAAAGGAGGCCCAGGAAGCCTTCAGAATTAAACTTGAAAAGAAACTGTCCCACAATAATACCAGGGAGGTTTGGTCAGGAATGAAATTACTGACTGGGCTTAAACTGAGGCCTGAAAATGATCGAGAAACAATGGACAAGGCTAATGAGATGAACGAGTATTTCAACAGGTTTAGTACATGTGCACTGCCAACTGATAGTGGATGGGAACTGGGTGCAAATTCTGCAACATCGATATTGGAGGATGAGCAGACTAAATTTAGAGTATCCGAAAATGATGTGAGGAGGCAGTTTAAGTCACTTAACATTGGTAAAGCTGCAGGACCAGATGGACTCAGCTCACGTGTCCTTAAAGTTTGTGCAGACCAGCTGTGTACTGTCTTTACACGCCTATTTAATGGAAGTATACAAACACAGAGGGTACCTGTGTTATGGAAAACTTCCTGTCTGGTGCCGGTACCCAAGACTTCTTCTCCTGCAACCCTAAATGACTATCGTCCTGTAGCCTTAACATCTCACGCTATGAAGGCCTTGGAAAGTTTAGTGCTTGCTCACTTAAGACCAAGGGTCAATGCTTTTATCGATCCCCTTCAGTTTGCTTACCGACATAGATTGGGGGTGGATGATGCTATTCTTTCTCTGTTACATAGGGTACATTCATTTCTGGAGATTGACGGAACCATGGTGCGAGCGATGTTCTTCGATTTCTCGAGTGCATTTAACTCCCTGCAGCCACTTTTACTACACAAAAAGATGACTGATATGAAGGTTGAGGAGGGGATGAGAAATTGGATAACTGACTACCTATCAGATCGGCCACAGTTTGTACAGATGGGAGCAGCTGTGTCAAGTAGATTATTGAGCAGTGTAGGTGCCCTCCAGGGAACGGTGCTTGCGCCCTTTCTATTCACACTGTATACTTCAGACTTTCAGTATAAATCTGAACTCTGCCACCTTCAAAAATTTTCGGATGACTCCGTGGTTGTGGGATGCAATAGGGGAGATCAGGGGGATGAGGAATACAGAAGGGTGGTGTCGAATTTCGTGGATTGGTGCAATGGTAACTATCTACAACTAAATGTTAAGAAAACCAACTATAGCAGGATTACGGTAAGTTGGAATGCTTACCGATCACTATTGCTGGTCAGGAGGTAGAGCAGGTGGAGAGTTACAAATATTTGGGGGTCCATTTGGATAGCAAACTGGACTGGGGATGCCACTCAGAGTTTGTCTACAAGAAGGGGATGAGCAGATTGTATTTCCTAAGGAAACTGAGGTCTTTTAATGTGTGCAGCAAAATGTTAGAAATGTTCTACCAGTCTGTGGTGGCAAGTGCCATCTTTTTTGCAATCACATGCTGGGGTAGTAGTGTGCGGGCCTCTGATGCTAATAAGCTGAATAAGATTATTAAGAAGGCAAGTTCTGCTGTGGGCTGCAATCTGGACTCTTTTGGGGAGGTAGTGGAGAAAAGAACTCTGAAAAAGTGTATGGCAATTATGAACAATAATGCACATCCATTATATGAGCTATTCATGAGACAGAAGAGCACCTTCAGTAACCGGCTAATACTTCTGAGGTGTAAGAAGGAAAAATATAGGAAATCGTTTGTGCCAACTGCCATGGGAATGTACAACAATAACATTAGGGTTAAACCACCAAGGTGAATGTCTACTTATTTCTCTACATTTCAGTTCACTCGTTGTGTATGTCCTATTCTAATGTATAATGTATAATGTTCTTCTGTCAACTCCACTGTCATGTCAACTATGTAATTCTTTTATGATTTTTATGATTTGATTTAAGTTGTGCTGCTGTGATACCATAATTTCCCACGGGATCAATAAAGTGTATCGTATCGTATCGTATCGTATCGTATGTGGGGGTTGCCTGGTTGGAATCCCCACATGCAATCAAGCTGTCTAGCAGTCGCAAATCATGCAGCTGCGGCTACTAAAACTAATTCTCCGAGCACTTACAAATACTCGGAGATCACTCGAGCGTGCTCGGGAAAACCCGAGCAACGAGTATACTTCCTCATCACTATTTACGACCTTGCAGTTAAGATACTATATTGCACAGGCACCGGCTAATGAATACTCTGATAATTGTACGCCTCTCTCAATGCCATCACCGAGACAATGCGTACGATGATGAGAGCAGCACTCTTATCACCCAGCGCCTGTTATTGGCGGTAACCTTTCTACCGCCGGTCACAGCTGCTGGCTCACACCCTGTAATCTGTAAGACAGCATGGGACCCCCGCTCTCTGACCGGCAGTAATGAACGTTCAGAGCCAATGTTACTCGTGCTGTCACAGAAATGACAGTGTGGGAAACACCGGATGTTACGGCTGCCGAATCCAAACAGTTACATAGATTTCAGGGGGAAGTCAGTGTATGGGTCTGTGTACGGACACTAGGTGTTCGGTAGAGACCCCAAACTTTACCATTCAGGTTCGCCCTATTTCTTGCATTACTCATCCACATAAAGAACTGAAAAAATGCAAAAATAAAAGTTTATATTACAGATAATTGTGGACTAACATATGACTAAGAATACCTTCTGACTCTGGGGACAATCCGAATCATCGGCGGTTCCATCTTCCTGTTGGTCGTAGGCTGGACCACCGAGGAGCCGGATCCGTTTCTCACACTGCTTTTTGGCAACAGTCAGCTGATTGATGTACCTTTTCATATTGCGTGCTCTCAGCAGATCAGCTTTCATGGCTGCTGTCTCTTTGCCTTTTGAATCTATTGATAAATCATAAAAAAATTATCAACATAAACTTTGCAGTTAGCATAAATGTAAAATGTCTATAATCACATAAAAGGCTAATGAGAAAAAAAAACATGTACGGTATATAATAAATGAAAAAAGTAAAAGATAAAGTTCATAAAATGAGATTACACCTGATAAGAAGTGCCAATACTTTAAAATTGGAAGGTCTAGAATGAATATGGACCTTTTTGTGTTACCTCGTGGCCGGATACGCGAGGTTCAGTCTGGTCAGCACTCGAAACAGTGCTTATAACTTTTACATAAAAACATAAATTAAACAGTAGGTAATTTTCTGATGACACACTCGCTTTAATGAATTTGACCACTTTCCGCTGCCCGTGATATAACTTATGCCACTTTTGTGATCTAAATTATAGTTACTCAGCTAGGCCACACTCTGCCGTGCCAAGTCCCACCCGATTTTTAAAAAGTTGGTGTAGCTGGCGCAAGAACATCATTACATATTTTTGCACAACTATGTGTTACTCAAGAAGCTGCAACTTTTCTACTCCGGTTTTCATCAAGCCCTTTTTGCAAGAATCGGCCCCCGACAGCATAAAGCTAGAATAGGCAGTGTTTATGCTTCAGATTTTTCACAGTGGTTCTCGCTCGGTGATAAATCTAGTGCGTCATTATGGTCTATGCGTCCTTAAGGTCTAGTCTAAGTTTACACTATTAGTTGGCTTACTTTTTGCTAGAAACTTGGCTAAAATTTTGGCACATTTTATTGGGTGCACGATAGGCCACATTCTTTTACATTAGGTCAAGTGTTTGTGCGATTGGTCTCGAAAGAGACTCAACAAATCCCAAAGAATATTTAAAATGATAATCTCTCTAAAAAAAACAAAACAGAAATTAGCTCTGAAAGAGCTAAAAAATATCAAAGATGTCGTAATAAAGCCTTCCGACAAAGGCGGAAATGTTGTCATTTGGCCAACATCTTTATACGAAAAGATGTTCAGACAGCTTAAATAAAGTGATTTTTATCAAAGACTAACAAACATTCAAGCCTTTGTCTAAACTTAAGCAGGAACTATTGGTCATGTTGCCTGTAGCGGTAGATCAAGTTGTTCTCATCAAATGGATGGGCTGCTGATCAGTGATCGCACACTGGCTGGAATCTATCTCCTTCCTAAGATCCTCAATGACCTGGTCACTCCAGCAGGTAGGCCGATCGTAACGGGTGTTAATAATTTCTGTGAGCCACTTTGCAAAATGATCGACCATTATCTAAAACCACTGGTGGAGCTACTTCCCTCACACATCAAGGACACTCATTTGCTATGCAAAGTTGATGGTATCCAGTTAGACCAGCATATGTTGTTGGTAACATGTGACATGGAGTCCTTGTATACCTCTTTACGGCTTAAGGATGGAATTTGGGACGTGGAATTTTTTCTGGATTCTAGTAATCTTAATTCCAAGCTCTGTGCTTTTCTGCTGAGAACACTCAGATTTGTGCTGACTCACAGCTTCTTTATGTTTAAGGAGGTACTCTACTTAGAACTCACAGGCACAGTTATGGGGGCGTCTTGTGCGCACTCATATGCCAATTTGTTCCGGGGGACTGTGGGAGAGGATGATTTTCCAGACCAAACATTCACTTCAGCGACAGTCATCTTCTGGGGAAGATATACAAATGACCATCTGATGATTTGGCAGGGTACTAAGGACAAATTGGATATCTTCTTTGGAGAACTCAATATTAAGAATTTAATTATCAAACTGACCTATAAAAGCCAGTAAACATAATATTGATTTTCTTGATCTGTTAATCCAGGTGGATAACCATGGATACATCCAGACTGAACTGTTTAGTTGCTACATGCAACTTCTAAACTGATAGAGAATACAGTAACAGGTCTATATGTCGAGCATATACCAGGGCAAATTGCAAAAGAAGACCGGATCTGCTCAATTACAAGAAATCCAGAGAAGGCACTTCGTCTACAGTGCGTTGCATCTTAGATTTTAACACACGCAGTGATGAAACATTGGTCTGTGCTACTGTTAGACAAATCATTTTGTAAACAGATCACTCCCTTCGCTTCCAAGAATATTTAGGATCAATTGGGGTGCAATTATCATAGCTGCAAGAATCCGGCAGCCATTTTCAATTCTAAAAAGGTCCTAAATGGGCCTGCTTTACGTGTGGTAAATGTGTGGCATGTGCTAACATTATAACCAAAGACTTTTCAGAACCAAATGGATTGAAAACATAATCCATTATACATAATTTTACTTAATAATAATAATCTTTATTTTTATATAGCGCTAACATATTATGCAGCGCTTTACAGTTTGTACACATTATCACTTGTACCACAAGGGCAATGGTATATTGTGCTACTTGCCCTTGTGGTCTGTTGTATATTGGAATGACATCAAGAGAACTCCATGAATACCCCGACTCCTTGTAGGTTGAACGATCATAACAGTTTTGTACCTATCTTACCTACATAAAAGTCTGTATGTGAGATTTGTGTTTCATTCCCACATATTTTATACATTATCTGTGAACAACTACTATTTTTGGGCTATTTTATTCTTAATGTTTTTATTTAATAAAATGTAGTTTTATTATATTATTTTTTTATACATATACAGTGAGGGAAATAAGTATTTGATCCCTTGCTGATTTTGTAAGTTTGCCCACTGACAAACACAGGAACAGTCTATAATACTAAGGGTAGGTTAATTTTAACAATGAGGGATAGAATATCAAAAATAAAATCCAGAAAATCATATTGTAAAAATTATATAAATATATTTGTATTTTGCAGTGAGAAAAGTATTTGATCCCTCTGGAAAACAAGACTTAATACTTTGGCGGCAAAACCCTTGTTGGCAAGCACAGCAGTCAGACATTTTTTGTAGTCGATTATGAGGTTTGTGCACGTCGGAAGGAATTTTGATCCACTCCTCTTTGCAGATCATCTCTAAATCATTAAGATTTTGAGGTTGTCGCTTGGCACTTCAACTCCCTCCATAAATGTTCTATGGGACTAAGGTCTGGAGACTGGCTAGGCCTCTCCATGACCCTAATGTGCTTCTTTTTGAGCCACTCCTCCACGGCAATGGGTTTTGAACACAGACTGTATTTGTGGAAACCCAGCTGCGATCCGGAGAATATCACTCCTGTATGCGAGTCTGAAAATAAAGACACTGTTTATGTTAAACTTTCTGTGGTCCCTGCCTATCTGTCGCACTGCACCAACCCCGCTGCACTACAATATTATATACATTTATATTATACTTACATCCACATTATATGAGGGATGTGAGTATAATGATATAGATGAGTAAATACCGTAGTTTTATATATACGGTAACTATTTACTCATGTACAGTCGTGCTCACAAGGTTTACATACCCAGGCAGAATTTTTGCTTTCTTGGCCTTTTTCAGAGAATATGAATGATAACACCACATTTTCTCCACTCATGGTTAGTGGTTGGGTGAAGCCATTTAATATTAAATTACTGAGTTTTCTCTTTTTAAATCATAATGACAACCCAAAACAGCCAAATGACCCTGATCAAAAGTTTACATACCCCATTTCTTAATACCGTGTATTGCCCCCTCTAACATCAATGACAGCTTGAAGTCTTTTGTGGTAGTTGTGGATGAGGTTTTTTATTTTCTCAGATGGTAAAGCTGCCCACTCTTCTTGGCAAAAAGCCTCCAGTTCCTGTAAATTCCTGGGCTGTCTAGCATGAACTGCACTCTTGATATCTCCCCAGAGTGGCTCAATGACAGAGGTAAGGAGACTGAGATGACCACTCCAGAACCTTCACTATGTTCTGCTGTAGCAAATGACAGGTCGACTTGGCCTTGTGTTTTGGATTGTTGTCATGTTGGAACGTCCAAGTATGTCCCATGTGCAGCTTCTGGGCTGATGAGTGCAAAGTTTCCTCCAGTATTTGCTGATAACGTGCTGCATTAATCTTTCCTTTAATTTTGACCAAGTTTCCTGTGCCTTTCTAGCTCACACATCCTCAAAACATCAGCGACCCACCTCCGTGCTTTACAGTAGGAATGGTGTTCCTTTCATCATAGGCCTTGTTGACCTCTCTCAACGTTTATGGTTATGGCCAAAAAGTTAAATTTTGGTCTCATCACTCCAAATTACCTTGTTCCAGAAGTTTTGAGGCTTGTCTCTGTGCTGTTTTGCATATTGTAGGCGGGATACTTTGCGGCATCTCAACCATGCAACCTCCTTATTGTGCATCTTGAAGCAGCCACAACGCTAGTTTTCAGAGAGTCCTGTATTTCAGCAGATGTTTTGTGGGTTTTTCTTTGCATCCCGAACAATTTTCCTGGCAGTTGTGGACGACATTTTTGTTGGTCTACCTGACCGTGGTTTTGTTTTTACCTAGCCCCTGATTTTCCATTTGTTAATCACAGTTTGAACGCTGCTGACTGGCATTATCACTTCCTTGGATATCTTTTTGTATCCCTTTCCTGTTTTATGCAGTTCAACTACCTTTTCCCATAGATCCGTTGACAATTTATTTGCTTTCCCCATGACTAACAATCCAGAAACATCAGTGGCTGGATGAAAGGTGCAAGAGTCTGTCTGGATCCCAGAAACTCACTCAGCTTTTATGCACACACACTGATTACAAGCCAACAGGTCACAGGTGTGGATGTTACCTTTAGGAGCCATGCAAACCCATTTTTGTGAACTTCTGTGCATGTTATCAGGCCAAAATAACCAGGGCATGTGAACTTTTGATCAGGGTAATTTGGATGTTTTGCGTTGTCATTATAATTTAAAAAGAGAAAACACATTAGTTTGACAACAAATGGCGTCACCCAACCACTAACCAAGAATGGAGAAAAAGTTTTGGTGTTATTCATATTCGCTGAAAAAAGGCCAAGAAAGCAAAAATTCTGCTGAGGTATGTAAACTTTTGAGCACAACTGTATATCATTATACTCACATCCCTATTCATGAATAGGGGACTATCATGAGTTAATATCATGGTACCACTGGCTTTATTCTCTTTTAGATGCAACTATAATTTTCTAGTAATCAACTTAATATTCCGATATATTTCTTTCAGTGATTTTTTTCACATTTTTATATTTGTCTTCATGTACTGTACATATGTATGTGGACATTAACATGTCCACATAAGACCCATACCCCAAATAAAGACACATACACAATTAAGTTGGCATAAAAATGGCCGTGAGGTTTCATTTAGGGTTACATAAATACCTTTAAAAATTCTCCAATAAATAAACCTCCAAATAACATATTTCCAACAACCATAAATTTCCAAAATGACCAAATCCACCCATAACTGAGTGATTTTTTCCCACAAGCAAAACCTCACGACAATAAATTAATTAAATAAATAAATAAGGGGGGGAGGGTGGGCTCTTCTTTTCTTCTTGCGCCAGCAACTGAGGTAACCCAGGCAGAGCAGGGGGGGTTATAAGCCGCAAAAAAACCGCCAAAACGCTTGTGGCCAATCAGATTGCCTTAAAAAGAGCGCGCAAAAGCAGGTTAAAACCGGTCTAAAGACTCAGAGCCAATCAAGCTCCAGCCTTAAAATAGCATTAAAAATGAACCTAGATTAACTTTAAATAACATTTGCATTAAAAAGAGAGGGGGGGGGAGGTCTATGAGGACATGAGACCCCCACTATATTTCTTAACATCAAACGCGGGGGGGCTAACATGTCCACATAAGACCCATACCCCAAATAAAGACACATACACAATTAAGTTGGCATAAAAATGGCCGTGAGGTTTTATTTAGGGTTACATAAATACCTTTAAAAATTCTCCAATAAATAAACCTCCAAATAACATATTTCCAACAACCATAAATTTCCAAAATGACCAAATCCACCCATAACTGAGTGATTTTTTCCAAAAGGCCAAGACTCACAGAGTCAAGGCCCCCCCCAAACCACACAGCCATTTTTCAATAATGTTTCCCATGTCCAAATTAAAAACATCCAACCCTATGTCAGATAAATGAACAGAATCTCTTCTAAACATACCGGGTAAAAAACCTTCCAATTCCGAGTGCCTAAATGAAAAACCGCCAATAAGTGGTAAAAATTTCATCATGGAAAGGTTGACTCTTTTCTGAATTTTATCTAAAAAATAAAACTGACTTTGTCGCCACAACAGTCTAGGAACAATCTCGGAAAAAACAAGAGTGGAAAAAGGAAACAATTGTTTAAATAAAACTAGATCAGACCGCATGGCTGACAATAAATTTAATGTATTGATTTTCCCGAGATCATTCCCAGAAACATGAATGATGATCAGATCCGGATAAGGAAATTTTCTTATACAACTATTTAATTCATTAACCAAGGAAGGCCAACTCAATCCTCTAACACTATGCCAAAAGACCTGAACGATCGCTGGGTTAAAAGAAAGATTTTCGGAATAGGATCGTTGACTAGCCCTCTTCTGGGCCCAAAATACAAAGGAATGTCCAACTATCCATACAATTGTTGGACCTAAAAGAAAATTTTAAGAATTAATCAACATACAGATTATGCCGAACATACAGTCTGAACCTTTTAGAATCCCATCTACCTAACTTTTTAATTTTTGAGTCAGAAAGGCCAGCCCTAGAAGCTTCTGTAGCAGCCCCAATTCTAAATGAGTGGGACGAAATTTTTAGATGTCCCTTTCCCAGAAAACTCAAACACTTCTTTAAAATAAAATTGAATTGGAAGATAGTAACCGGAGAACTATCTTTGTGTATAAATAAAGGGCCCTGCAATGCAGGCCTTAAATGAATCCTTTTAGACAAATTAAACACAGGGCAGATGCCCGGGTCAGAGAATGAATTTAGACGAAGTTCATTGCCCCTACCTAGTTGGTCAGTTTTGGATTTCCGAACAAACAAAAGAATATGGGAGCTAAAAATTTTTACATCCTCGAACATAAGCCCAGAAGGTTCAGCTTTCTTGGCAGAGACCACCTCACCTACCCTGAGAGCTCCAAAAAAGGAGAGGGAATAAATTGTCCTAAATAAAAGAGCCTCCTCATCATTACGACAGACATTAGAAAGATGAACAAATACTTTTTAAAAGAGAAAGAGATATGGGGCGTCTGGAATTCGGTAAAAATTTATCCCGTTTAAGACCCTTTAAAAATTATTTTACAAGAAAGAGGTCTGATAGGGCACAACCTCCGTGTAATTTCAAAAAGAAAGAAACCCCAGCAAAACATTTCGCTATTGCGGAGTAAGATAGATCCTTCTTTACCAAAGATTCCGCAAACTTTAAAGCTGCAACCGAATCAGAAACCAACGCGTCGAATCCATGAAGTTCAGCAAAGTCCGTCCATTTTTATCCATGCGGCTGAATAGTCAGCCCATGATCGACTAGATAAAGAGTTCCTTATAAAATAGGGAACTAAGTCAAAATCACATCCCACACTGAGGGAGGACAAAAAGTCGCTTCCTTGTCTGCAAATGGCCAAAAATCTAGACAGAAAAACAAGATCACTAACACCTAACCTTGCTTTCAACCAAATATTATGCTTCAAGCAAACCAATACTAGTTGTCTCAAGACCTTTGCGACACGAAGGTTCTTCGATGATAGGGTGTTGATAACAAAAATAACCCCCTGATCCGAAGATGTTAATAAAACTCTCGAATTCTGCAAATCCTGACCCCATAAAAAAATGCTCAAAAAGATTGCGAAAACCTCAGAAAGTATTGAATTCTTATTAAGCTTTTTGAAAATCCAATTTTTTGGCCATTTCAGCGAAACCCAATGGTTCCGAAAAAGAACTCCAATTCCAAAGGAAAATGTTGCTGAAAAAACAAGTGGGAAAGAATCAGACCCCACAAAAGGAGATTGTAAAATTGACCTGCCATTGAAATCCGACAAAAAGGACAGCCAAATTTTAGCATCCTCCTTAATATCGGAGCGAACTCTGACATGAGAGGTGGGAGAAGAAAGGCCTTTAGTGGCTTCGTAAAGACTTCTGGAAAAAACGCGACCAATAGGGATTACCCGTAAAGCAAAGTTCAATAATCCCAATAACGCCTGCAGTTCTTTCAGCGTGACTTTGTCTTTAGACAAAAATTTAGAAAGTGCCTCATGAAGCTTCAAAACCTTATCCCGAGGGAGAATAGATTCCATTCTAACGGAGTCGATGGTAATCCCCAAAAATTCAATCCGACTGGAAGGGGCAACCGTTTTTTCGTGCGCTATTGGAACGCCAAAATACGCACAAAGTTGCAAGAAGCTTTCCAAAGCTACCTTACAAGCTGGAGACTGTGGAGGACCAACAAACAGGAAATCATCCAGGTAATGCAATATCCCAACTTCCTTACAGTTGGATTGCAAAACCCAATGTAAAAACCCGGAAAAAGTCTCGAAATAAAAACATGACAACGAAAAGCCCGTCGGCAAACATTTGTCAAAAAAGAAACACTCATCAAAGTAAAATCCTAAAGAATTAAAGCCCATTGGGTGAACCGGTAGAAGTCTAAACGCTGATTGTATATCGGTCTTAGCCATCAATGCTGAAGGGCCAAATTGCCTCAGCAAATCCAAGGCGCCATCAAAGGAAGAATAATTAACGGTACAAAGCGCTTTATCCACCTCATCATTCAAGGATTGACCTAAAGGGAAGGATAGGTGATGAATTAACCGAAATGTACCTGGTTCCTTTTTGGGAACCACACCTAAGGGGGAAATCCGAAAATTTAAAAACGGAGGGGATAAAAACGGGCCGGCAACCCTGCCTAACTCAATTTCACTAAAAATCTTCTTTCTAGCAACTTCCGGAAAAGCGGAAACGGAAGATAAATTCCTAACTATAGAACATCCGGAACCTTTAAATTGCGGGACATAAAACCCCTGAGAAAAACCTTCAAAAAGGAGTTTACTGATCTCCTTGTCTGGAAGGATTCTTAACCAATATAGCATTCTTTCCAGAATCACTGGCGTCCGTGCTTTTTGCATTAAGTTCCCTAAGTGATGACTGATAAGTTGATTGCTTCTTGAAGCACTTTGACATGGGATGCGGGTTACCGCAAAAGGAACACTCATGTCTGAACCTACAATTATTGTTCCACTTACAAGCGGACTCGTTGTAAGAGAAACAAACTCCTTTCTTAGGAAAAAGACTATTGGGTTGCCTATTATTACCATGTTTCATAGGAAGCATTAGATTAATCCACAACCCAATGTCCTTAGAACCCCAATGAACTTCGGGGTGAACCGACAGCTTATGTCTAAAAGCCTCGTCGTAACTTAGCCAAGCAGAGCCCCCAAAATTCCTATACGCCTCTAATATTATATCTACATGTTGGAAAAGACTGCTGCAAAGATTGGGTGATTTTTCTCCCAGCACTGCAGCATAGATGGAGAAGGCCTGGATCCAGTTGTTGAAAGATTTAAAATTGCGTTTTAAATCATCCGTCTCCGATTTATCATCTTTTTTATCTAATTTAGGAGGCTGTTCTCTGCGAGGGAGCAAGGAAAACAAGTCCACATACTGGTTGCTCCATATAAGCTCTTTAACACCGGGGCTAAGATGGAAACCTAGCGGGGACAATTCACACGTCAGAGCCTCCTTGAATGTATTAACGGGGGCAATATTAAGGGATGTGGATGACAAAGAACTATGAGGGGAAACTACCGTGGAAGAATGTCCCCCCTCCCCCAATGTTTCACAGACCACAGATTTAATTAACTCCCTCAGCTGACTATGAGGTAAATTGAGGTTAAAATTCTCACCCCTTGAAGGATGGTCGGTGCGGTGCTGATCACCAGGACCTCCTGAGCTCAGACCGGCTGGCTCTGCTGGGCCTTGGTCGTTAGGGAAACTTGCTTGAAGATCCTCTTCTTCATCTGATGAATGGTGTGCAGTTACGGTGGCCGGCCTCCTGCGTTGCTCCGATGAGAGGGAGGCCGCCCGGGAGCCAGAGGAGGAGGGCACTGCATCGCTTTTATGACTGCTGCCCTCGCCGGCTTTACCGGCACTAGCTGACGAAGTCGACGGTTCCTCTTGGTGGTGATGGCCGAAGTCTCGCGCAGGGCTGCGGGACTTCGCCGATGCACACCGCCGTGACCTTCTTCCTGTCTCCGTGGAAGCGCGTTTGGGAGCCGCTGGAGACACCGACCTGGGAAGCGCTGCCCTCAGCTTCTTTGGTTTGGTCCCGGAGTTAGGAACAGCAGAGGCCGCAGGTAAATCCACCGACGGCGGAGGGAGCAGCTCGGGTTCCGGGGGAGGGGGAATAGCTTCCGAGACTGCCGGTGAAGATTTCGCAGCCAGGCAGCTCTTCAGCCACTCCACGCCATCCTCACCACCGGCCCTCACCAAAAGCTCCTGCAGTAACTTCTCCATTACTCGGCGGTACCCTCTTCTTTTCTTCTTGCGCCAGCAACTGAGGTAACCCAGGCAGAGCAGGGGGGGTTATAAGCCGCAAAAAAAACGCCAAAACGCTTGTGGCCAATCAGATTGCCTTAAAAAGAGCACGCAAAAGCAGGTTAAAACCGGTCTAAAGACTCAGAGCCAATCAAGCTCCAGCCTTAAAATAACATTAAAAATGAACCTAGATTAACTTTAAATAACATTTGCATTAAAAAGAGAGGGGGGGGGAGGTCTATGAGGACATGAGACCCCCGCTATATTTCTTAACATCAAACGCGGGGGGGCTAACATTATTGTATATGCACTTCTACCCCTGTAGTTACACTCTTCTTATTGGCCTTTATTATGAGTTTTATTCATCGTCACCAATTATATTATTTATGTCACATCTGATTCCCTTTTCTCTGGGTGTATTTTTGATTTTCTTTTTCCAATAAAGTGCACGTGTATTCACGGTTCTTTATCACTTTTTTTTTATTCACTTCAATTTTTTCATGTATATTTTGGGTCATGATCAATTTTGGGTTACACTATTGTATGTCATCATGCACATGTGCGCATATATACACATGCATACACTTTATATTTGTTATCCCATATTCTTTATATATGGGTGTATATATGCATATATGTATTTAATTCACTTTTTTATATATGGGTATGTATGTGTGTGTGTCTATGTATACATTTGCTTGCATGTGTAGCTGTGTATGTGCATGTACTTAGACACACACAATCAGTGCTAATAAATATGAACTTTCATCCTTTCTTTACACGTTTTCAATGTTTTTGCTATGTGGATAGTGTGTGATGTTCGCATATACAGCCCCATACATGAATGCTTTGCAACAGTCAGGTTTCTGTTCTTTTGTTGTTGTTTTTTTGTCTTTGTCATGGATGTAAGCATGTATATGTGGATATATTTGTACTTTTATTTTAAAGTAGGTAGTATGGGTATGTTTTATTTATACAGCACATACAGGTTGCTTTTTATTCAATTATTTTGGATATTCTGCATGATTGTGTGAATTCTCTTTCGCACAACCAATGCGTTTATTACATAACCTAATATGGTATTATTTCAGATTTATAGGTATCTGCCTTTATAATTATAATGGTTGTATAGCTTTTTCACAATATCAATTGATATTTGTTGTATATTGTGTTATTTATGACAATCCTTCGGTTCAGACAGGTCCCCTTTGTATTTTATTATTATTATAGCACCATTTATTCCATGGCGCTTTACATGTGAGGAGGGGTATACATAATAAAAACAAGTACAATAATCTTAAATAATGCAGGTCACAACTGGTACAGGAGGAGAGAGGACCCTGCCCGCGAGGGCTCACAATCTACAAAGTTTATTCCTTATTTTCATTACATTTTTTGCTATGTATCATATGTTCGTTTTTTATTACTATGTATCCTGGATAGCTGCTTGGTCTGTCATCCATTTCAGGACTTTGAGTTATATGGTATGTCTATGTGATACACACGTCATGGCCACACGACTACAGGGTGGGCCATTTATATGGATACACCTAAATAAAATGGGAATGGTTGGTGATATCAACTTCCTGTTTGTGGCACATTAGTAAATGGGAGGGGGGAAACTTTTCAAGATGGGTGGTGACCATGGCATTCATTTTCAGCCATGTTGCATCCAACTTTATTTTTTCCAATGGGAAGAGGGTCATGTGACAAAACTTATTGAGAATTTCACAAGAAAAACAATGGTGTGTTTGGTTTTAACGTAACTTTATTCTTTCATGAGTTATTTACAAGTTTATGACCACTTATAAAATGTGTTCAAAGTTCTCCCCACTGTGTTGGATTGTCAATGCAACCCACTTCTCTGACTCTTGACACACTGACACCGCAGAAGAAATGCTAGAACAGACTTCCAGTATCCGTTGTATCAGATGCTGCACATCTCGTATCTTCACAGTATAGACAATTGCCTTCAGATGACCTCAAAGATAAAAGTCTAAGGGGGTCCGATCGGGAGACCTTGGTGGCCATTCAACTGGCCCACGATGACCAATCCACTTTCCAGGAAACTGTTCATGTAGGAATGCTCAGACCTGACACCCATAATGTGGTGGTGGTCATGTGAACTATGATGTTGAGGTATCGCGTCAACTCAGCCCGTCCCCTTCACTTTCTTAACATAGTTCCCACAATGCGAACGCTGCAGTGGTCAGGTGATTCTTTGTCCACGTGGGCTATGACGAACACATGCTTGTTTACAATGGCTCACCCACTTCCTGGTTTCCAAGACACGAACAGGACACCAAGTACAATCATTTTCACAGGTGCTGTATGTGTAATGGTGTATCCCCCCCAGAGGTTTAGCTCTGCATATATAGGCTGCTAACCAACAACTCACTACCCCTGGAAGAAGCATTCCGTGCGAAACACATATAGGGTGCGGTGGGATCCCCTTAATACCTTGATGCGGTCTTGAAGATATGTGGGTATTTACCACATGCTCCAAACCTTGATCTCATGTATATTTAACCTTGTATAGGAGGCTTATTTTGCTATATTATCAATTGCTTTACTTCCTATTACACTTGTTCATAGTTTATTGTTACCTATATCTTAGATATAACCTTTCTGACATATACAGTATTCGTATATACTGCAGCAATGCTCCTTAAACTTTGCCATATGGGGCCCCTGTTTTTTACTTGCTTCTATGGGGTCTCATTTTTTCTTTATATATATTTTTTATTCTGTTTATGTATTTATATATAATAAAAATGTATAATGATTTTAATGGGTTGCATTTTTGGTCTTATTGGTGTTAGTGCTTGGTTATGAATTAATATAGTAACATAGTTATTAAGGTTGAAGACTAAGTCCATCTAGTTCAACACATAGCCTAACCTAACATGTTGATCCAGAGGAAGGCAAAAAAAAAATTAACATGTGGCAAAGAGTAAGCTCCACATTGGGGAACAAAACTCCTTCCCGACTCCACATACGGTAATCAGACTAGTTCCCTGGATCAACGCCCTATCTAGGAATCTAGTGTATATACCCTGTAACATTATACTTTTCAAGAAAGGCCTCCAGTCCCCTCTTAACCCCTTACCGGCATCGGACGTACTATACCGTCCGATGCCGGCTCCCCTGCTTTGATGCAGGGCTCCGCGGTGAGCCCGCACCAAAGCCGGGACATGTCAGCTGTTTTGAACAGCTGACATGTGCCCGTACTAGGCGCGGGCAGAATCGCGATCTGCCCGCACCTATTAACTAGTTAAATGCCGCTGTCAAACGCAGACAGCGGCATTTAACTACCGCTTCCGGCCGGGCGGCCGGAAATGACGTCATCGCCGACCCCCGTCACATGATCGGGGGTCGGCGATGCTTGTATATTGTAACCATAGAGGTCCTTGAGACCTCTATGGTTACTGATTGCCCGTCGCTGTGAGCGCCACCCTGTGGTCGGCGCTCACAGCACATGTGCAATTCTGCTACATAGCAGCGATCAGCAGATCGCTGCTATGTAGCAGAGCCGATCGGGTTGTGCCTGCTTCTAGCCTCTCATGGAGGCTATTGAAGCATGGCAAAAGTTAAAAAAAAAAGTTTAAAAAAATGTGAAAAAAATAAAAAAAAACATAAAAGTTTAAATCACCCCCCTTTCGCCCCAATCAAAATAAATTAATAAAAAAAATATCAAATCTACGCATATTTGGTATCGCCGCGCTCAGAATCGCCCGATCTATCAAATAAAAAAAAGTATTAACCTGATCGCTAAACAGCGTAGCGGGGAAAAAACTCGAAACGCCAGAATTAAATTTTTTTGGTCGCCGTGACATTGCATTAAAATGCAATAACGGGAGATCAATAGAACGCATCTGCACCGAAATGCTATCATTAAAAACGTAATCTCGGCACGCAAAAAATAAGCCCTCAACCGACCCCAGAGCACGAAAAATGGAGACGCTACGAGTATCGGAAAATGGCGCCATTTTTTATTTTTATTTTTTAGCAAAGTTTGGAATTTTTTTTCACCACTTAGATAAAAAATAACCTAGTCATGTTTGGTGTCTATAAACTCGTACTGACCTGGAGAATCATAATGGCAGGTCAGTTTTAGCATTTAGTAAACCTAGCAAAAAAGCCAAACAAAAAACCAATGTGGGATTGCACTTTTTTTGCAATTTCACCGCACTTGGAATTTTTTTCCCGTTTTCTAGTACACGACATGCTAAAACCAATGATGTCGTTCAAAAGTACAACTCGTCCCGCAAAAAATAAGCCCTCACATGGCCAAATTGACGGAAAAATAAAAAAAGTTATGGCTCTGGGAAGGAGGGGAGTGAAAAACGAACACGGAAAAATGAAAAATCCCCCGGTCATGAAGGGGTTAAATTTAAGTAATGAATCACTCATTACAACATCATACGGCAGAGAGTTCCATAGTCTCACTGCTCTTACAGTAAAGAATCCGCGTCTTATTATGCTTAAACCTTCTTTCCTCCAGACGTAGAGGATGCCCCCTTGTCCCTGTCTCAGGTCTATGATTAAAAAGATCATCAGAAAGGTCTTTGTACTGTCCCCTCATATTTATACATTAAAATAAGATCACCCCTTAGCCTTGGTTTTTCCAAACTAAATAGCCCCAAGTGTAATAACCTATCTTGGCATTGCAGACCACCCAGTCCTCTAATAACCTTGGTCGCTCTTCTCTGCGCCCGCTCTAGTTCAGCTATGTCTTTCTTATACACCGGAGACCAGAACTGAACACAGTATTCTAAGTGTGGTCGAACTAGTGACTTGTATAGAGGTAAACTTATGCTCTCCTCATGAGCATCTATGCCTCTTTTAATGCATCCCATTATTTTATTTGCCTTAGTAACAGCTGCCTGACACTGGCCACTAAATGTGAGTTTGTCATCCACCCATACTCCCAGGTCTTTTTCATTGATGGTTTTGCCCAGAGTTTTAGAATTAAGCACATAGACATCTTACTAGATGGTGGCCCGATTCTAACGCATCGGGTATTCTAGAATATGCATGTCCACGTAGTATATTGCCCAGTCACGTAGTATATTGCACAGCGACGTAGTATATTGCCCAGTCACGTAGTATATTGCCCAGTCACGTAGTTTATTGCCCAGTCACATAGTTTATTGCCCAGTCACGTAGTATATTGCCCAGTCACGTAGTATATTGCCCAGTCACGTAGTATATTGCCCAGCGACGTAGTATATTGCCCAGCGACATAGTATACAGCACAGAGCCACGTAGTATACAGCACAGAGCCACGTAGTATATTGCCCAGTCACGTAGTATATAACACTGGCCACGTAATATCTAGCACAGCCCACGTAGTACATAACATAGCCCACATAGTATGTAACACTGGCCAGGTAGTATACAGCACAGAGCCACGCGGTATATAATACAGCCCACGTAGTATATAGCAGTGTGGGCACCATATCCCTGTTTAAAAAAATAAAAAAATAGTTCTATACTCATCCGCCGGGATCCAATCCAGCGAAGCTGTCCCGATGCGCAGCAGACCGCTAAGTCTTCTGGGTAATTTCGCAATGCATCGCTGGGAACGGAAGATGGCGGCAGGCGCGAGCGGCTCGGTGGACTACGGAGGGTGAGTATAGCAGGTTGTTTGTTTTTTTATTATTTTTAACATTACCGCCGGCATTATGTGAGCGGTAACTGGAGGGGAGTATGCGGGCGCCAGGCAGTGACTGCGGGGAGTAAAGAGCGGCCATTTTCTTCCGGACTGTGCCCATCGCTGATTGGTCATGGCTGTTTTGCTGCGACCAATCAGCGACTTGGATTCCATGACAGACAGAGGCCGCGTCCAATGAATATCCGTGACAGACAGAAGGACAGACAGACAGAAAGACGGAAGTGACCCTTAGACAATTATATAGTAGATTACTTCTACCCAAGTGCATGACCTTACATTTATCCCCATTAAAGCTCATTTGCCATTTTTCAGCCCAAGCTTCCAGTTTACATAAATCATCCTGTAATATAAAATTGTCCTCCTCTGTATTGATTACCCTGCAGAGTTTAGTGTCATCTGCAAATATTGAAATTCTGCAAGCATTACTGCATGGATTATAAACTTACTGTAGGTATTTGTTACTGTAAAAGGCTGCAATAGTTCCACAAGAAAAAAATCTAATAGAAATAGTAAGACTGTAGAGTTGTCAGATTTAAAGTAGTACATTGAAGTGTAAAAAGAGAAGAGTAAAAAAAAAAGTGAATATCTTAAAAATATTTCCACTATCACCACTGTTCAGAGCGTTCCCAAGTGACTGTTCTGTTAGTCACTAGCTGCAGCGCCAATGCTGGCATCCACTAGAATGGAGCGTCAGTGTGCATGCTTGACCCAAGCTCAATTCATCTACTGAGCCCAGCTTTTTTAAATTCATCCTTTCACCGGATCACTTATCTACAGATTTTCCTTTTAATTCTGTTTGGTTCATGACTGAGTCATACATGGCAGTCGGCGTTGTGTTCCCACATTTTCTCTGTTCAGTATATTATTATGAATTGCCATCCCGGCAGGTCACCATATCCTAGCAGGTGTACAGCACGAATATTATCTGTGGGATGAAAAACCCATGTTATTTCTTCACACAGCAGCCAATTGTTGTCATAGTGAAAATAAATATAGTAGGATCACGCATGACCACCGCTCCTCCTCGGCTTCTAGCCATTTCCAGTCTTTGGTACGTGACTTAGACACGGACTCCACAGGCAGTTTTATCTTGTGGCCATGTGATCACAGACACATCTGATTATGCAGAGCTCCTTTCTGTTCTCAGAAGGCATTAATAAGACTTTCCTGAAAATAAGTGGGAGCATACGTATACTCTATTGAACTGGTAGTGTAAATGTGTGCCGCCATCCTGCTCAATGTCCACAAACACCTCCGCATTACATCTGCTCTGAGCTCCTACCACCAGACACCAACATTGGTAACAGTGGCCTTGGGCTGTCAGTCTCAGTCTCGAACCCTCCATTTCAAAACCTGTGTGACTCATGATGGACTGGGCCAAATGACCCCATCCTAAAACCTGGGGCTCTGATTATTTGCCATTACTTCCTTTAAATCAATAGACTGCTAATTGCAAGGCTTAAAGATAGCCTGTCACCAGTTTTGGCCGATATGAGATACGGCCATCAACTTTCAGGCCTGATATACAGCATTCTATAATTCTAAAAAAAACTCAAATAGAGAACACGCACCACCAAGAATCAAATGAGTAAAAGATGTTCAAACTTTATTATAAATAATTCCATAAAATTACAGGGGATGTGACAGAGGTAAGCCAAAAGTGAATGGGAATACACAAAGGCACCAGGCAACAACAGGTGTATGTGAATTTAAGGGTTAAATAGATTGCTCCATAGATAGTGTGCACCCAATATTGGTAATGATACACAATCTCAAGTAAAGAGTGCACATACCAGAGCAAATAGACTCCAGAAGGGCTGTGTACCACATCTAGAGAACAGTGAGAAAATATCTAAGTCTTAATCATACAGCCATAGTATTTACCTGAAGGAGTCTGGAGCCCTGCAAAACCCACCACCCTAACGCGCGTTTCGGCGCTCAAGCCTTCTTCTTCTATAATTCTGTATACCTGCCCCCAACCCGACCTGTAAGAGAAGAAAAAGAGCTTATTATACTCACCTGCAAGGCAGTCCGGTCCGATGGGTGTCTATGTTCTTGGTCCGGCACCTTCCATCTTCTTGGTGAAAAAATTAGCATTTTTGTTCTTCTTTAATCAGCATTTGAAGTTTTCTAGTGATTAGATTTTGGTGCACAGGGGCTGGACTGTACACGGGTCTTCTCCTCCCTTTGTGTGATTCCGGCCCCTCTGCCTCCGGTCTGTCTCCGCATGATCTGCTTCCTCTGTTTGAAATCTTAGCAGTGACCTGACAATCAAAGACGGGAGGCAGAGGGGCCGGGAACACAGGGACAGAGAGAAGACCCCATGTACAGTCCGGCCCATGTGCACCGAGATCTAATTACTAGATAACTTCAAATGGTGATTAAAGAGCAACAAAAAAGCGGATTTCTTCACCAAAGATATCAGTGTAATCAGTATTACAGCCTTTGCCGTACATTACAAAATCGTTCCCACAGGTTCTCTTTAAGGTGATTGCTGACTAACAGCTTTCTCCTAATACAGTAGGTAGAAAGGTGTTGGCAAGAAAACGGTGAGCTGAAAACTGTAAATTCCACAAAATTAGCACATTCACAAATAAATAACACACCGCATAAAAAAAGGGAGTTTGTCACTACTTTCTGTGGCTCATTCAGATATTGCATTTTTTTCCTGTGCATTTTGTTTTAAAATCCCAGCAAAGTGAATGAGATTTCTGAAATGTCATGCACATATGCTGTTTATTTTTTTCTTGCAGATTTGTACCTTCAAATCTGCAGCATGTCAATTCTTTCAGTTGTATTGCATTTTTGACCCATTCAAATGAATGGAGAAAAAAAAAACAAGCAAAAATGCATTAAAATTGCAACAAAAATCAGTATTTAACGCAGTATTTATCCTGTCACTCTAATTTTTGCAGTAGAAAAATCTGTTGCAAATACTTAACGTGTGCACATACCTCAACAGGTCTGTTATACATTCTTATAAATTAAAAAATTCTGTCATTCCTAGGCTCCTAGTGATGGCTGCAAGGCATCATTAACAGTAAGCTTAGTTGGATTTTGTATCAGGAAACAAATACAAAAGCAAAACTGATGTCCAGGGTTGTGTGTGGTATGGCGCCATCATGACTAGTGATGAGCAAGTATACTCTTTGCTCGGGTTTTCCATGCTCGGGTGATCTCCGAGCATTTGTGACTGCTCGGAGATTTACTTTTCGTCGCCTCAGCTGCATGATTTACGGCTGCTAGGCAGCCTGAATACATGTGGGGATTCCCTAATAGACAGGCATCCCTCACATGTATTCAGCCTGTCTAGCAGCCGTAAATCATGCAGCTGAGGCAAGGAAAACCCGAGCGTGCTACTCATGACTTCTCTTTAGTGTTCCTTGACTCCTTGTTTTATGGATAGAGATGAGCTGTACAGGCTATTAACTGCGATAACCTTACTGAAGTTCACACTCGTCGCAGCATCCGGATTCACACGCTCAGTGGCGTATCCAGGGGGGGGGCAGCCGGGGCATGTGCCCCGGGCGCAGCCGACAGGGGGGCGCCAGCGGGCCGCCTGATGATGCGGCGGTCCAAGGAGGCTCGGGTGGGACTGCACTTGTCCCGCAGCTGAGCAGAGCCCCTGCACCGCAGAGAGCCGCACACCACAGCTATTGCTTGTGCAGCTCTGTGCTCACAGGACCTGTGATGAGGTCACGGGGGGGGAGGAGTCAGGAGTCACATGATGAAGGGCTTCTGTGTAGTGCAGGACTCTGCTGATTGTCATGGTGCTCGGTGCTGGACGAGGGTAAGGGTCAGGAGTGGTTTGTGTGGATGTAGCAGAGCCATGTGTGTACTAGGTGTACAGAGCGGAAGCCGTGTCTGCAAGGTGTACGGAGCGGAGCCGTGTCTGTGTACAGAGCGGAGCCGTGTGTACGGAGCGGAGCCGTGTGTGTACGGAGCGGAGTTGTGTGTGTGTGTACGGAGCGGAGCCGTGTGTGTACGGAGCGGAGCCATGTGTGTACGGAGCGGAGCCGTGTGTGTTTACGGAGCGGAGCCGTGTGTGTGTATGGAGCGGAGCCATGTGTGTACGGAGCAGAGCTGTGTGTGTGTACGGAGCAGAGCCGTGTGTGTGTGTACGGAGCGGAGCCATGTGTGTACGGAGCGGAGCCATGTGTGTACGGAGCGGAGCCATATGTGTACGGAGCGGAGCCGTGTGTGTGTGTACGGAGCGGAGCCGTGTGTGTACAGAGCGGAGCCGTGTGTGTGTGTACGGAGCGGAGCCGTGTGTGTGTGTACGGAGCGGAGCCGTGTGTGTGTGTACGGAGCGGAGCCGTGTGTGTGTGTACGGAGCGGAGCCGTGTGTGTGTGTGTACGGAGCGGAGCCGTGTGTGTGTACGGAGCGGAGTTGTGTGTGTGTGTACGGAGCGGAGCCGTGTGTGTACGGAGCGGAGCCATGTGTGTACGGAGCGGAGCCGTGTGTGTGTACGGAGCGGAGCCGTGTGTGTGTACGGAGCGGGGCCATGTGTGTACGGAGCAGAGCTGTGTGTGTGTACGGAGCAGAGCCGTGTGTGTGTGTACGGAGCGGAGCCATGTGTGTACGGAGCGGAGCCATGTGTGTACGGAGCGGAGCCATATGTGTACAGAGCAGAGCTGTGTGTGTGTACGGAGCGGAGCCGTGTGTGTGTGTACGGAGCGGAGCCGTGTGTGTACAGAGCGGAGCCGTGTGTGTGTGTACGGAGCGGAGCCGTGTGTGTGTGTACGGAGCGGAGCCGTGTGTGTGTGTACGGAGCGGAGCCGTGTGTGTGTGTACGGAGCGGAGCCGTGTGTGTGTGTGTACGGAGCGGAGCCGTGTGTGTGTGTACGGAGCGGAGCCGTGTGTGTGTGTACGAGGTGTACAGAGCTGAACTGCGTGTGTGCAAGGTGTACATAGCGGAGCCGTGTGTGTACGAGGTGTACATAGCGGAGCCGTGTGTGTACGAGGTGTACATAGCGGAGTCGTGTGTGTACGAGGTGTACGGAGCGGAGCCGTGTGTGCAAGGTGTACGGAGCTGAGCCGTGTGTATACGAGGTGTATGGAGTGGAGCCACGTGTGTACGGAGCGGAGCCGTGTGTGCAAGGTGTACGGAGCTCAGCCACGTGTGTAGGAGTAACTAGGTGTGGCCATTACATTACTGTACTCAGTGTGTGTGTGTGTGTTTGTGCGTGCATGCGTAGCGCTGCGGGTGAATGTGCAGAGACGTAAATGGTTTTGTGTGTGTACGGAGAGGAGAGGCGAGGGCAATGATGGGACTGACGGGGAGAGGGCAATAATTGGGATGGAGGGGGAGGAGGAAATGATGGATGTGGTGGAATGGGCAATAATGAGGGGGGGAAGAAATGATGGAGGTAGTAGAATGGACAAGGATGGTGGTGGTGGAAAGCACACTGATGATATTGGAGGGGGAGAAAATGATGGAGGTGGTGGAATGGGCAAGTATGGTGATGGTGGAAAGGACAATGATGATGGTGGTGGAAAGGGCAAAGATGGAGATGGTGGGGGAAAAGAAAATGATGGATATGGTAGAAAAGGCAAAGGAGGAAATGATGGAGGTGGTGGAATGGGAAATTATGGGGTGGTGGGGGAGAAAGCAATTATAGTGGTGGTGGAGAAAGTAAAGATGGAGGTGGTGAAGAGAGCAATGATGGGGTGGGGTAGAGGAAAATAATGGGCATATATGAGGAAACAGTTCAGGAGAATGGGGGGCATATCTGAGGAAACAGTATGGGGGATGGGTGCAGACAGTATGAGGAGCGAACGGGGGAATGTATGTGGACACAGTATGAGTAGCAATGTGAAAAATGTATGTGGACAGAGTACGGGGAGTGAGGGTGATGGGATGTGTGCAGACACAATATAGGGAGTCAGGTGAGCAGGCAGTATAGAAAGCGAGGGGGTAAATATATGAGGAGACAGTTTGGTGAACAGGAGGGATGTGAGAGGAGACAGTATGAGGAGGGAAGGGAATAGTGTGAGGAGACAGTATGCGGGAGAAAAGTGAGTGGGCACAGAATAGAAACTGAGCAGTAGGGGTGTAGAATGAGGGGACAGTGTAAGGGCACAGCCAGCAGAGGACGGTATACCAAGGAGGGGGGAGTGTAATCAGAGTACAGTACAAATACTGGGCCCTATAGAGGGGGACACAGTGTGAGAGGACAGTGTGAAGAGGGGACCGGTATGGAAAGGAGAGGTTAGAGTGAAGAGTATGTACCATAAGAGGGACAGTGTGGGGGTCATATTTTGGGCAGACAATATAGTGAGGGGCAATTTTTTATTCAGGAGCATTATAATGACACTTGTATCTTTAAGGGCGTCATGTGGAGATTTTCTGCAAAAGAGCGGACAAGATGGAAGTCTGCAGAGACGGCTGTGGATGAGAAAACTCATCATGGGGTCTGGACAAGATGAAGAAAAGAAGTAGAACGACTCCAGAGATGACGACATCTATAAGGTACCTGGATGTAAATGTTATTTGTGTGTTGTGAATTCTGTGGCAGAGCTCCCTCCTGTGGTCACAAGTGGTACTGCGGCTTCTGAGTTTCCTTCCTCAGGTGATGTGGTGAAGTCGTAAGGTGTTGCTCTATTTAACTCCACCTAGTGCTTTGCTCCTGGCCTCCAGTCAATGTTCTAGTGTTGGTCTTGCTTCCTCCTGGATCTTTCCTGTGGCCTGTCTGCTCAGCATAAGCTAAGTCTGCTTGTGTTTATTTTGTTGCTATATTTTCTGTCCAGCTTGCTTTTTGGGTTTTGCTTGCTTGCTGGAAGCTCTGAGACGCAGAGGGAGCACCTCCGTACCGTTAGTCGGTGCGGAGGGTCTTTTTGCCCCTCTGCGTGGTTGTTTGCAGGTTTTTGTGTTGACCGCAAAGCTATCTTTCCTGTCCTCGATCTATTCAGTAAGTCGGGCCTCACTTTGCTAAACCTATTTCATCTCTGTGTTTGTATTTTCATCTTACTCACAGTCATTATATGTGGGGGGCTGCCTTTTCCTTTGGGGAATTTCTCTGAGGCAAGGTAGGCTTATTTTTTCTACCTTCAGGGCTAGCTAGTTTCTCAGGCTGTGCCCGAGGCGCCTAGGTCTGTCAGGAGCGCTCCACGGCTACCTTTAGTGTGGTATTATAGGATTAGGGATTGCGGTCAGCAGAGTTCCCACGTCTCAGAGCTCGTCCTATGTTTTGTGGGTTTTGTCAGGTCACTTGTGTGCTCTGAACTTCAAGGTCCATTGTGGTTCTGAATTACCTAATCATAACATTGTGATACTGACTAACTCATGTTTTTATTTATGTTAGGAGCATTAAAGGGGTTGTCCAGGTTTGTAATGAGTCTGCAGTCATTCTTTGTGACTGCAGACTTCTGAATTCTCACAGTGCGCCCTGCACGCTGTCAGGATTCTCTCGTGCTGGTGATTTACATACATGCGGTCACGTGCTGACTAGACATGTGTGGCCTCACTCAATGAAAATGAACTGAGCGAGGCCGGCACGTCTAGTCGGAATGTGGTCAGAAGTATACTAATCACATGCTTTTGCTGACATGACCGTCCACCGGCAAGGGAGAATCCTAAAAGAATTCAGAAGCTGCGATGTCAGGATTCAGCTCTGCAGGTTCCAGTAGTCGTCACATGGACACTTCACTCATATGCGACTTTCAGACTTGTGGTCCTGTGACAACGAGCTTCTCTTCTGCTTCTCTCAGTTTTTCACTGAATATTGAGAGCATTAGGGAGAGGAGCTCGTGGGTACATGACTAAGTGTGAAAATCACATACAGTGGGGCAAAAAAGTATTTAGTCAGTCAGCAATAGTGCAAGTTCCACCACTTAAAAAGATGAGAGGCGTCTGTAATTTACATCATAGGTAGACCTCAACTATGGGAGACAAACTGAGAAAAAAAAATCCAGAAAATCACATTGTCTGTTTTTTTAACATTTTATTTGCATATTATGGTGGAAAATAAGTATTTGGTCAGAAACAAACAATCAAGATTTCTGGCTCTCACAGACCTGTAACTTCTTCTTTAAGAGTCTCCTCATTCCTCCACTCATTACCTGTAGTAATGGCACCTGTTTAAACTTGTTATCAGTATAAAAAGACACCTGTGCGCACCCTCAAACAGTCTGACTCCAATCTCCACTATGGTGAAGACCAAAGAGCTGTCAAAGGACACCAGAAACAAAATTGTAGCCATGCACCAGGCTGGGAAGACTGAATCTGCAATAGCCAACCAGCTTGGAGTGAAGAAATCAACAGTGGGAGCAATAATTAGAAAATGGAAGACATACAAGACCACTGATAATCTCCCTCGATCTGGGGCTCCACGCAAAATCCCACCCCGTGGGGTCAGAATGATCACAAGAACGGTGAGCAAAAATCCCAGAACCATGCGGGGGGACCTAGTGAATGAACTGCAGAGAGCTGGGACCAATGTAACAAGGCCTACCATAAGTAACACACTACGCCACCATGGACTCAGATCCTGCAGTGCCAGACGTGTCCCACTGCTTAAGCCAGTACATGTCCGGGCCCGTCTGAAGTTTGCTAGAGAGCATTTGGATGATCCAGAGGAGTTTTGGGAGAATGTCCTATGGTCTAATGAAACCAAACTGGAACTGTTTGGTAGAAACACAACTTGTCGTGTTTGGAGGAAAAAGAATACAGAGTTGCATCCATCAAACACCATACCTACTGTAAAGCATAGTGGTGGAAACATCATGCTTTGGGGCTGTTTCTCTGCAAAGGGGCCAGGACGACTGATCCGGGTACATGAAAGAATGAATGGGGCCATATATCGTGAGATTGAGTGCAAACCTCCTTCCATCAGCAAGGGCATTGAAGATGAAACGTGGCTGGGTCTTTCAACATGACAATGATCCAAAGCACACCACCAGGGCAACGAAGGAGTGGCTTCGTAAGAAGCATTTCAAGGTCCTAGAGTGGCCTAGCCAGTCTCCAGATCTCAACCCTATAGAAAACCTTTGGAGGGAGTTGAAAGTCCGTGTTGCCAAGCGAAAAGCCAAAAACATCACTGCTCTAGAGGAGATCTGCATGGAGGAATGGGCCAACATACCAACAACAGTGTGTGGCAACCTTGTGAAGACTTACAGAAAACGTTTGACCTCTGTCATTGCCAACAAAGTATATATTACAAAGTATTGAGATGAAATTTTGTTTCTGACCAAATACTTATTTTCCACCATAATATGCAAATAAAATGTTAAAAAAACAGACAATGTGATTTTCTGGATTTTTTTTTCTCAGTTTGTCTCCCATAGTTGAGGTCTACCTATGATGTAAATTACAGACGCCTCTCATCTTTTTAAGTGGTGGAACTTGCACTATTGCTGACTGACTAAATACTTTTTTGCCCCACTGTATGTCCTGGGGGGGGCGCCGAAATGAATTCTTGCCCCGGGTGCCAGAAACCCTAGATACGCCTCTGCACACGCTACTGTCCATGTGTTTGCCAGCTGCTGCGCTGAGTGGTCACATTACTGATGTCACTGCTCACTACTGCATCCAGATGTAGCAGAGTCGGGGATCGTCGTAGGACGTTGGATGGATTTATGGTGGACCCCTTTGGATTATTTGATTTTTTAAAGATGGGTAAGACTGGTTTCACATTTGCGGTTGTGTCCGCAGCGTTTGTGCTGCAATTTTTCGCATGCGTCGTGTATTCCTAGCTTTAACGTTAGGGATGCAGGTGTCTGCGATTGGTTGCGTTTTGCCGCGTTTGACGATGCACACGTCGTTTCGTCATCTGCGGTTTGGCGCGGTAAACGCTACATGTAGTAATTTTGGAGGAGTCAATTTGCCGCCTAGAAACGTATGCGGTTATTAGAGGAAGGAATGCAGCAAAAAAAAAACAAAAACGCATTACGGTCTATGTGACCACATGCGTTCGCAAGTACATGCTTTTGCTTGCGTTTGTGTGAATGCATGCGTTGCACCACAGGAAAACATGTCTAGACACTGATTAGCCACCCCCCCACATACAAACTGATAAAAGGAGGGACTGGGCATTAGCAGGTCACTACACAGCAGACTGATAAGCAGACCAGACACAGGAAAGCACCTTGGAGGAAACAAGACTCTGAACAATTTGAGTATATCAAAGCCAATGTCTTTATTTTCAATTTTCTGTCTCTAGATGTTCTAATTTCTGCCATTTTTTTCTTTCTGCATGCATCAGAATGTCATCGACTTCTGAGGAGGAGCAACGGCCTGGGCCTGCACAAGGGGAAAATGTCAGTGAAGTGAGTACTCACCTCTTCAGATTGGTAAGCATTCACTGTCCCATCTACACATGTGACAAATTTGTTTTCCCTTTTTTTAGAGCACTTCTTCCACTGCGGCAGAGGCTGAGCAGGAGCAGCGGGGACACGGTCGGGTGGCAAGGCGGCAGCTTGTACGTATACGTGGCTGACTGTTTATTGTATCCTCACTTTACTATTCTTGAACGTTCATTTCTTTACTTTCCTCTTTACCTTTTTCTTCTTGACTCCATTTGTTTCTTGACTTTCAATATTCATACCAGTTTTCTGTCTGTCTTCTTTCTTTTCCTTATGTTAATGTCTCCAACATTAATGTGTTTATTTATTTTTTAGGTTCCAAAATGACCTACTAATCTCTCTTGTCCATGAGCGAGTCCCGTTGTGGGACACCCGAGTTCTGCAGCACTAAGTATTGCAATGCGGTGTGCTACAGCAATGACATTGGGATCACACAACTGTATGTGATGAGAGAACCTCTCAGGAGTTTCTCTCATCACACATAGTTGTTTGATCCCGGCCAAAAGTCCATTGTCTAACCATTCTTTTTTTGTTTTTCAACAGTGCTAAAAGTCAAAACACGTTGGCTTTCGATGAAGGATCTCTTCAACAAGGACCTTCGTCAAGAGAGCCGGGTTCCTAGTGGTTCTGGATCAAGGATCCGCAAACACAAACATCGGCTCATCCTTGCATTTTTGAGACCGGTCCTTGCCCTGAGAACGTAAGTATTTTTAGTGGTGTATTGGGTTGTGTTGGATTGCCTAATCTGTATTTTTCTATTCAACAGGAGTTGGCACTTTACTTTTATAAATGTTTGGTATTATTTTTTTTTTTCTTCTTTTTTCACAGCACATGGAGCAGCACTCTTGACCCTGGTTCTGGAGCGGTCCTTCATCAAACAGCCACAGACCCGTCCCAGCCATCCAGCAGCGCTGCAGCAAGTGGGCCTGCCACACAGACTGGAGACCAGGAAACTGGTCCATCAGGTGTTCCCCTGTCCCAGTCCTCTACTTTTTTTTTTTTTTTTCCAGCTCTTCCCGGCAGCGGCAGAGGGCCTCGGACAGGTCACTCATGCCCGAGTTTTTGCACTTGAGCTCAGTCTTTCATGATGGACTCAAGGCGATGGGTGACCGACTGGATAGTGCCATAAACCATATGAATACACTTATCCAGGAGGTAACCAAAAGCCTTGACCAAGTGAAAGCCGACCTCCAGAGGCCAGCACATAATTTTTTCAAATCAAATAGAGAAGAGCATGTTGGAACACCTTACTCCTGATCTCCAGCTTAGTGTCATGCAGGCCTGCAATGCTGCTTACGCGCAGGCTATGCAGCAGAGTCGGTATTTTCAGCAGACAGTGGCGGCATATCCACCTGTGCCAACACTGTCACGCTTGACCTCAATGTCGAGCTCTGCTGCATACCACTGCACGGCCACCTCCATTCCAAGCACTGCCGGACACCACTACAGAACCACCACCATGCCGAGTGCTGTTGGACAGCCCGCCGCCGCCACCACCATGACTACTGTTGCTCCTGCTTGGACCTCCACCACTGCCGCCACCAATCCGCAGCAGGACCCTGGCATGGCCTTCCCCACCATCATGCAGCAGCAGGACCCTGACATGGCCTTCCGCTCCAACACCACCACGATGCAGCAGGACCCTGGCATGGCTTTCCGCTCTACGAGCACAATGGACTCTGGCATGGCTGCCCGCTCTACGAGCACAATGGACTATGGCATGGCCTTCCGCTCTATGAGCACAATGGACTCCGGCATGGCCTTCCGCTCTACGAGCACAATGGACTCTGGCATGGCTGCCCGCTCTACGAGCACAATGCAGCAGCTGGACCCTAACAGGTCGCTCACCACGACCAGGCCGCAATAAATGAGCCCACCGAGGCTCCCCAGACCGTGTAGATCCCAAAAAGGGAAAAAAAACAAAACAGTGTACTATCTGTTTTCCTCCCCCCTCACCTCCCAATGTGTCTAATGTCAGGTTTGTCTCACCCTTCCAGTGTGTCTCATGCCTCTCATGTGTCAAGCCCCATACCCGAACTCCCAGACCCCACTACTTTAATTGCCCCTTCTCCTGCCATCCCTGCGTCATCTACACTTAGCCAGGCCTCACAACTTCACACCCCCCAGTTCCGTCACTCTACCCCAAGCAGGCGCAATTACATTTTTTCGTTAAAAAATAAATAATGTTTTTTGCCCCCAATAATGTTTGGTAAATTGTGTATTTCGCCGCCGGCAACACACACCGTGCGTCGAATAAAACACTGCGCCACACACTTTATTTTTTTGCCAACTCATAGCTCCAGTAGTTATTAAGTAGAACACTGCACCTGTGTGTTTGGTATAGAGCTATGAGGTGGCAAAAAAAATTACTTGTATTTTCTCCATAATCTCTTCAGTCTGATTAATCTGTGTCGCAGACTGAAGAGAAAATGGCGGTAATACAAATCAGAACTATACTCAACAGATCATGTTTAAAAAAACTAATTATTTATGACACCTGACCTGGTGAGTAGAGAACTGCCTTGTATAACCTCCATTTTTTCTTCAGTGTACGTAATCTATTTCACACAAACTGAAGAGACGATGGCGGTCATACAAGGCATATCTATACTCACCTGGACAGGTGTCAGAAATAGTGAATTCATGAGGCTGTTATTTGTGCATCATGAATTCATTATTTCTGACACCTGACTTGAGGAGTATAGTTTTGCTTTGTACTAAACCTCCATCGTCTCTTCAGTCTGCATCCCGTAGATACTGCAGAACAGAATCAGGACGTAATGACGTCAACTACCTTATCACTAGCAACCTAAGTGGTTTTTAGAGGAAATACATAGGAGACTCGGTCAAGATAATAAACTACGTGTTTTGATAACAAAAAATATTAGTAACATTTAAAACATAACTGTTATAGACCCAAACCCAACAGGACATTTTACACAATATTATCTTGCCATGCCACACATCCAATATCAGAATCAAAAAAGGCAGCAAATTGGTCCCGCATGTGGCCAACTTCAACAGTTGACCGCAGTGGATGATGCTGTTAATCTGGCAATGGGTTTACAACTGGTTCATCCAGTTCAATGTTGGGTCGCTCCTTAGCCATTATGTAATTGTGGAGAACCACACACGCTTTGACCACCTCATCGACTGTCTCCATTTTTAGATTAATGGCTGTCCCAGGAATGCGCCATTTTGAGACAAGAATCCCAAAGGTACACTCTACTGTTCTTCGGGCCCTGGTCAGTCTGTAGTTATAAATTATTTTAGTGTGGTTCAAGTCCCGACTGGAATATGGCTTCAGTAGGTTTTCACATATCTGAAAGGCCTCATCCCCAACCATAGCAAATGGCATCGGTGGGCCTTGAGTGTTGGGGAGAGGTCGTGGCAGGTGAAAATTAAAGTTTTTGCCATACATACGTCAGCCCATATCAGAGTTCTTGAAAGTCTGTGAGTCATTGCCACAGCCAAAAGCTCCAATGTCCATTGTGATGAAGCGACAGTCCGCATCTGATATTGCCATGAGCACAACAGAAGAATATTTTTTGCAGTTGAAGTACTCCGATCCAATTCTGGCAGGTTTGATATTGCGTATGTGCTTTCCATCCACCACACCCAAACAGTTGGGGAAATCACACACACTCCAGGAGTTTTCTGCAACTTCCATCCACATGTCCTCTGTGGGTAGGGAAATAAATTCATCACGGAGAACGTTCCACAAAGCCCGGCAGGTGTCCGCAACTATTCCAGACAGGGTGGAAATTCCAAGCCGGTACTGAAAGTGAAGCGATGATAAGCTCTCTCCGGTTGCCAGAAATCTAAAATAAAATAAAAAAATAAAATTACAATCAATTCAATTTATGGTGGTGTTCTGCTAAATACATAAAGGAAAATACAAATAATACATGGCAGACCAACATTAATTATGACTGGCATTTGTTTAGAATTATTACATACCTTAATGTAACCAGGAGACGTTCCTCTGCAGGAATCACTCTACGGAGCTGGGTGTCCAGTCTCCGGATGGCTCCTTGGATACGACAAAGCAAATCCCGAAAAGAGTCTTGAGTATATTTCGGGAATTTGCCAGGGTTGGCATTAAGCTCGCCATATAGTGTGTGATAGGCTCCACGGCTCTCCCGGAGTTCAATAATGGGGTGTCTCCAAAAACGCCTTCGCCGTGTCCTTCTCTGTTGTTCTCTATTTCTTTGTTGCTCCCAAGCAAACGCACAGGCAAGAAACAGCTTGATACTTAAATTCAGGTTGAAATAAATGCTCTCCATGCGAAGATCCATCATGACACAGGATACAGTAGCAAAATCTGTAGATTTCAGCAGTCCTAGGGTCTATATATAGATATCCCATAATACACGCCCACTGTAGTCCCATTGGCGATGTCTGTTGATCTAGATTTTTCTCCCGTTAAATTTTCCACCATGCGCACAGAAAACGCAAACGCATGCAAAACGCATAAAAAAGCGTGAGAACGCCACTTTTTTTTAACCGCATGCGTTACCTTATGTGTCTAAACAAACGCTGCATTTGTACACATTTGCATGCGGTTTTTCATGCGTTTGAGGTTGCGGATTAAACGCTGCGGATTCTAATGCAAATGTGAAACTAGCCTTAAAGAGGGTTGGAGCGTACTTTGTGCAAATAAGGGACTTTTCTCTGTGTGTTTATTGCGTTTGACTACGAGGTTAGTAATGGAGGGGTCTTATAGATGCCTCTTCATTATTAACCCCTGGGCTTGATGTCAGCGGACATTACACAGCTGACACCAACCCCAAAACCATTACCCCGCTTGCCAACGCACCAGAGCAAGCGGGAAGAGCCTAGGCTAAGCGCCAGAATTGGAAAATCTAATGGATGCGCCATTTATGGGGCAGCTGCGGGCTGGTGTTATTAATCTGGGAGGGGGATGATATCCATGGCCCCTTCCTAGCCTATTAATATCAGCCCCTAGCTCTGTGCCTTGCCTTAACTGGTTATTAAAAATAGGGGGGGGGGGGGGACCCCTGACACTTTCTTTTTTTTAATGTCCTCCCCAGGACTAATTGTTGATTTTAAAACCTTTCCCACAAAAAGTTTGAAAAATGATGCTATAAAAGCAAACCTAATAATCCTAGTAGTAAGGCAACTATTGATTGTATAACCGATTGTGTCTTTGGAATAAAAAATGACATATGTTTTCATTTCAGAAAAACAAAAACTTATTGAAAACAAGGAGCCGTGTCGCTACACAGCTCGACAGTGTCCAATCATTACTGACATTATCACACCGAGGAGACACATCCTATTGATCAGTGGTAATGTCAAATGGTCAATCAATCCTAAGTGACACAAAGACAAATCAGGAGAGGAAATGGTTCTATAACGCCACTGACTCACTACTAGGTATAATAACCAGCACATAGTAAGGAAATAGAATTGTTAATCTCACGACTGGATAATCATGTTAGTTCTGTAAATTTTTCATGATGAGCAAATAAAAATGAGGAAGACGTCAGTAAAAGATGTACATATGGACACAGATCTGCCAGCCAGTAGCACGTTATCTCCGGAAGTTGTGCTCCAATGTTCCAGCTGCTTATTACAGGATCCAACATACTTCACAGTATTGATTACCTTCTTTGTAAGTAATTAGGAAAACTTGCTCTAGGCAGCCATGTTCAGTTGACCCCTTCTTGGTATTTAATTAGTAAACTCTCAATGTCCATTCCACTTACAGTTTCCGATGGCAATTTCTTAAAAAGTGACATCTCTTTGCCACGGGTGTGATGTGCAATTTGGAATCTGGTAGTGGACGGATGAACACACTTTATTAAGAGGAATACATTTACATAGTCTGGGCAGTCCTGGCTGTCGTTACACATTAACCCAAACCATACACAGGCACAATGTCACCTAATAAGAGACAACAATTCTGTTCATAGCGGCGAATTAATACACTGCCATTCATCACTTTTTTCATATTTTTTTGTTGTACATCCTTAACCTTTTTCTGTATCCAAATCTTGATCTCCGACCCTACAGTATGAACGTATGACTCTTGTCCCAACGTACGGTACTGCATGGTACGGTATTGCACTACATATTTTACAGCAGGATAAAGAATTGCAATTTTGAGGGATATTTTTAGCCAACGAGGAGTATGTAATCTGAATTACCTCAAACTTATAGTCAGGGCTAATTGTAGCTTTCCTGTTGCCTGAGGCGTAAATTGAAATGTCGCCCCTGCCCACAATGCAATTTAAACCTACTGTGAAGAAACGAAAATCCATTTGGGGTTTTGCTTTAATGGTAATCATTATAATCTAGTCACCTTAAAGGAATTGAACCTGTGATCACTTATACGATATACAGCAATACCACGATATTGTAATATATAGAACAAATCACTATCTCCAATAAAGAAATACAGCACCAAAACCATGATCAATACAACAAAAATATCACCATAATCATTATCTGTGCAGGAATACATCACCAGAACAACCATCAGCACAGGAATACAGCACAAGAACCATAGTCATTACATGAATACAGCACCACAAACACCATCAGCACATGAATATAATCAGCAGAACCACCCTCAGTATAATACAGCGCTGGAACCATGATTAGTATACAAATACAGCACCAGAACCACCAGTAAAGGAATATAGCACCAGTACCAACATTGGTAACAATAAAATTAAGGTTGAACAAATGCATTTTCGATCCTTAAACAGGATGCTCCTGAGATTCAGGAGTGTGACTAGGGTTTTTATCCTGGTTTTAATTGGTACTAGAAATAAAAGTGGTTTTACCAACAGTCAGCACCTTTTTCCACCTATCTTTCCTCTCTTTGCATACCTGTGTTCACAGATCCACTTGGTGATCCAAAGAGAAGCCAGCAGAAATCTGAGCAGTCTGTGTATTTCTCACCAGATAAGCACCATATACATAATCTGCTATTTCAATAGTTACACACAGTACTACCCATGGAGTGCCCACGTGCCCGTTTCATTTTTCCCACATTAGAAATTAGTGTCGGAATAATGCTCCTGACTAAAAATATCGCCCTACACCGTGCCCTTGAACAACTGCTTTTAACTGTGCTCCCTGCACAAAATACTAATGAGTGGCAATAAATCTGCACCAAAGGCGCATTTAAAACGCATAGAAATGCACCCATTTGGAATAGCGGTTTTCCTGCAAAGAAATGCAGAAATTTCAGCACCAAATACTGTATTTTTCAAAATGTAAGACACCTTTTTTTGTTAAAAATTTTGGAGGAAAGTGAGAGGTGCATCTTCTAGTCCGGATGTACTTGATCTTATAGTCTGGCTGTGGACTGGGGGGCGGCAGAGGCGGAGCAGCGAGTCACAGGAGGCAGGAGCTACTGGTGCAGCCAACACGTGTGCCCGCTGCTAAAGAGAATGAATATTCACTGCTCCGCACACACATAGTCCCTCTCACCTCTATTCACTGAAGCCGGCATCCAGAGGTGGGAGGGACTATGGCAGTGGAGAGTAGGCTTGAGCGAAATGGATCGGACAAATTCAAAAGTCGCCGACTTTTGGCAAAGTCGGGTTTCATGAAACCCGACCCGATCCTAGTGTGGGATCGGCCATGCGGTCGGCGATCTTCGCGCCAAAGTCGCGTTTCGTATGACGCGTTTGGCGCCATTTTTTGAGAGAGAGAGACTTTGCATTGGGTTTCGTGTTTCGGTCGATCCCCGACTTTTCGCCATAATCGGCCGATTTCACTCGACTCGACTTTTGAGATAGACGGGTTTCGCGAAACCCAACTCGACCCTAAAAAAGTAAAAGTCGCTCAACCCTAGTGGAGAGCAGTGAATATTCATTCTATTGAATAGTCGGTACATTTGATCGCTCAGCCGCAGGAGGAAGACGGCAGCTGTGGCCAACACTGTGCTGTTATTAAACAGAATGAATATTCACTACTCCCCACGACCATAGTCCCGGGCGTGAGGAGCAGTAAATATTCCCGCAGCTGATCTCGGTGCGTGAAGGCGCATGGCAGTGACGTTACATGTTGGCATCAGCACAGGATGCAGCACTGCGAGGGGGAGGAAGAAAGGCGAGTATAAGCATTATTTTTTGTATGTGTGCACCATGATGGGGGCCATGGATACCAGGCTGGTAATAAGTGGGTCATGGAGACTAGGATGGGAATATGGGGGCCATGGATACCATGATGGGGATAGAGAGGCCATGGATACCAGGATGGGTATGAGGGGGCCATATATACCAGGATGGGGAGCATATAAATACCAGGATGGGGGCTATTAGTACAAAATTGGGGGACATTACCCCTATAACAGTGCAAGCAGCAGATCTCCCCATAACAGTGCATCATGACCACATTTTTTGCCTCAAATTCCTTTTCCTCCTCTAAAACCTAGATACACTTTATGGTCCTGTGTGTCTTCTAGTCTGAACAATATGGTACTTACTGTAAATGACTATCATTTTTTTTTAAATGCAGTTTTTGCTGGTGAAACACTTTCCAACAATTTGCTTAAAGGATTAGAATGCTCAATGTATTGACATACTCTGATGCAGATGACAAGTCCGCTACAAATTACCTTATTTCACAGCTTTTTTTTTTTTATTAGTATTTCTGTTTTTAAGCTACAGTTACATGTATCAATTAAAGTTCTGTGTGTATAAAGGATCAGATCCAGGAGCTCACATGGGGCTTTTTTTCTGCATCTAGGAACACAGCCAATACCCAACCACAGCAGAAAAAGGTTATTGTTTAATAGATTTGGGTCAAAGTGAAAAACAAGTCACTTCACGATACATGACTACTGAATCCCACACAGAGCGGCTGATAGTCAGGAACATTCAGTATACAGTATTCATGAATGAACCAATTCCCATATATGAAGTGAACAGAGAACGAACTATAGTGTGTGTGGGAATAGCAGTTTTTACTAGGGCACCATGTAGATTGATTTTGGAAGCTCTGCCCATGTTTGTGTGGGTTTCGTCTGTCTGTGTTGATTGGCTGCAGAATAAGCGTATGCTATAAAAATAATGGTTAAAAAAAACGTTGAACGCTCATGATTGAAAGAAAAATATACATACAAAACGTAATTCAGCTTACCACTGGCAACTATTTGTAATTCATTTATCACACTTCTGTTTGCCATTTTTGCTCAGCAGCACTTGCAGACACTTTTCTACCTATTCTTTAATATACAGCCTATTATACCATGGATCAACTAACAATCGATCCAATGGCAGCCACTCTGTATGACAGCAGACTTGTAATACGTACACTGTGCACTGGGAAAATCCTCCAGTGGTGGCGCTAAACGCGTGACCATAAGTATGAAATTTCCATACATGCAGTCACATGCCCACTAGACGTGCGCAGCCACGCTGACTGCAAGTGAATTGAGTGAGGCTGGAGACATCTAGTTGGAATGTGCAAGAAGTATGCAAATCCATCTCCTGGAGCCGGCACGAGAGAATCCTCACAGCGCGTGCATTGCATTCACAAGTATGCAGTCACATGGAGTGACTGCAGACTGTACCCCAATGCCGGACAACACCTTTAAACCACAGGTGTTCTTAAAAGCTACTGAGCAGAAGAAGATGCTGGCAGTTGGCAATTAGCACGGTATGATTCACAAAACTGCCACTTTATTAGAGACGCCTGGAGATTTCTAGTATGGATAATAGCCATGTGACCCTGGTGCACAGAACAAAATCAAGTGTGCACATTTTCAATTTTTTTTTTCAGCATGAATCCACGTTGGATAGGCAAAATTGGGAAATTGAAATCTGAGTGACTTTGAACAAGGCATGTCACTTAGTACGACATAAGGAGGGACCTTCATTGTAAAAACTGCTGACCTTGTAGGATTTTCTCTTACAATGGTATCAAGAGTATCCTGAGAATAATGTGACTGAGGAAAAACATCCAGTCAAGGAGGATCCTTTAAACGTAAACTATTCGCAAGCAAAAGGGGTCAGGAAGGTTTTCAACAGGCAGTGCAGTGTCAAGCAAAATAATATCCAAATACAATGCTGGTGCTCCAATTGATGTCATCAAACACATCATTCCTCAGCCTGGATGAGCTGTAACAGCCATTACTGCCTCGTAGAAACAGAAAAGCAAGACTCTAGTGAGCAAAAGAGAACAAAATTTGAACACTGGGTTTCCCTGGCACCGTGCCGATGGGAGAATCAGTATGCAGGCCCCACGGGTGGTTTCCACACTTCCCGTGCCCCTAGGACCCCTTTGTTCCCTCTGGGAGCTTATCTCCTTCCTTTCTTCTGTTCTCTCGCTCTCCTGTCCTGGGACGAGCTTCTCACAGCTCCAGTCCCCTGCTCCAACTTCTCACTCAGACTGTCAGGAGCTTCAGACCCACATGTCTGCTCTGCTCCACTTCTCATCAACTCACTGACTCCTCCCTCCTGTCTCCCATGACAACTCCTCACTCTCCACCCACACCTTCTCCCTAATCCCTCCCTGGCCTGGGGAGGTCTAATGTTAGGGTGCTAGTGTTAGGGTTCTGAATAGTGTCTCCCCCTTACCAGAGAGTTGGGGCACCACAACTCTGGTTGAGGTGCAGTACCTCTGTGGTGACTGGACCCTCAGGGGCACCAAATCAACATAGCATTTTTCGGTGCCATCAGGACACTATATATCTTTTACTGTTTTACAAATTGCATTTCTTGCATCAATGAAGTAACTCCAGATGTGTGCTTTATGTACCTGATTTAATTGAATGGAGTAATTCAATTCCCCTGTGTTACACCCTTCCCAATTTGCTGTCCAGGAAGAAGGCGCTGAAGCCTCTTGCACACAACCTGCAGTTGCACAGACACCACAGTCATCAACCACGTCCAGTCCAGCGTTCAGTTGTCCCTTGTCAGCATATATGTCTGTTCACAAATTGTTAGATAGGGCATATATATTTGTTAGCACTTTACATTGTCCGATGGTGGACAAAAAATAAGAAAAAAGAATGGACTAAACCAGGCCTGCACAACCGTATAGTATAGAAAAATAGCAAAACACATTTTATTAAACACCACAAAAAAACACATAAAAACACTTAAAAATACAAAAATGTATATAACACCCTAATACATCCTGATGGAACTGCAGCAAATGTACATATATGTAGACAGGCCTATATAATCATATAATAACAATGATATAAATGCCACAAATCACTAGGAGATCAATGTAATGCTCAAACACGGGGGAGGCATACATGCAATCCCTAAACCCCCTATTGACGATCAAATACACCAGAGTGTGGCATAGAGGAAAAACCTATCTCTCAGCTGGTAGCATATAAATGTCCAGAATAAAGCTTAAAATGACCCTGTCAGAGCTCCCCTGTAGAAAATGAAAGTGGCATTGCGCCAGAAGCATACTCAGCTGGGTCTGAGATCTGATCAAAGGGAGCCAAGAGGCCACAAAAGCTGGAGTGATGCTGCAGATCCGTATGTCATGAATGGACGGCAGATAGCAGGAAGGGGGTGTAGGGAGAAGACCCCACGCGTATCGCCGCCGCAGCGGCTTCGTCAGGGGAAGTAAGGTATGTGGTGAATACAGCACGTATATATAGAGACCATGATCATGTAGATAACATACCGGTGCGTCGCAAGGAGAGGGGAGGAGGAGGACGGAAGTGGCGTGCAGCCGCACTAAGAGAGAGGTAAGGCAAGAACAACGGAGGCCTCCGCAGTACAAAGTTGGCGCCTGCGCAGACGCGGCTCAAAAATTGAGCCGCACTGCGCATGCGCCGAGCACCAATAGCCCATAGAAGCCCATAGAATAAAAGCGGAAAGACGAGATGAGCCGCCGAGAGATGGATAATGGGGAGAGTACAATACAGCTGCACATGGCTGACAATATGCAATGTCCAAGGAACCTATATGATGGGAGGTAAGAAGATGTTAAACATGTGAAAATAACAGTCCAAATTACACTATAGAGCATACATACAATGGAGAATGGCCATTGCAAAAGGGAAAAGGGAGAAAGGGGCTCAATGGTATAATAGCCATGTGTGCCATGGACCTGGGATATGGAAAAAATATGACCATATACTGCCAAAAATATATTTATTCATATATAAACCAGGTATCCAGAGGCGGCACCATGTGCCAGCAGGTGATAAAGATATAAATCCCACTGGCCCCCATTACCATACATATGGCCTATGCTTATTGCCGTGGAAGTCAAATCCTACAGCAAGTAGGCAGGATAATCAAAGGGTGCAACTAAAAGGGTGCAACTAAATAGCTGCAGCTAATAGGTTGAACCACAAAGTGTCAAATAAAGATCCACGACGAAGCGAAATGGAGAAAGGTCCAAGATAGTTCCAGGTCATGTACAGGAGAAATCCAACAATCCATACATAATCCGGGTAGATAAAGTCCATTCAAGATAGGTCCAATCCAAACATGACCTTTCACCTGTAACGTGTCTGATAGACGTATCACTTCCCGTAGAAGAATCCAATATAAAAACCATCTTCAACGCATGATGAATATAAGTCCCAGAGGTCCGTCGGCATAATGCAGAGAAGTGCAGAATGAACGTACACCCCTCTCATAACCAAGTCCTGAGATACAAGGCTTGGCAGATCCAAACCAAAACGGCCACTAGAGACAAAAAAATAAACGAAAGAAGAAAAATCTTAGTATCACAAAGTGATGCATACCAAAACATGAAAGCAAAGATATGATGGTAGCAGGGAAGCCCCAAATGGCTATGTTACCCTAGGAAACCTGTGAAGAGGAGCTCCTCATTTAGACCCGAGGGGGCCACTGTTTGTAATTTAAAGATCCATCTGGATTCAATTTGAAGAAGTAGTTTACGTTTGTCCCCCCCTCTCTCATTGGGGGTGAGCTTTTGCAGGCCCACCACCTGAAGGTTGGCCGAGGAGCCCCCATGTTTGGCTAAAAAATGCTCAGCCACCGGGGTAAGGACCCTGTCCTTCCTCAGATCTGATGCTGCTAAATGCACTGTGGAGAGATGTTTCTGTGCCCGCTTCCTAAGTTCCTGGGTGGTCTGCCCAACATACACCATCCTACAAAGACAAATAAGGGCGTAAATTACATCTCTAGATCTACAATTAATGTATGCCCTAAGAGAATGCCTGCTGAGAAGTGTAGGATGCACAAAGAAGTCACGAGTCGGAGTCATATGAGGGCAAATATTACAATCTCCACACGGGAAAGACCCCCTCAGGGTGATGCCTCTATTTAACTTCACAGTTGGTCTCTTGAAGTGGCTCCTAGTAAGGAGATCCCTGAGGTTAGGTGCCCGTCTTGCTGTTATTTTTAAGTGTTTTTATGTGTTTTTTTGTGGTGTTTAATAAAATGTGTTTTGCTATTTTTCTATACTATACGGTTGTGCAGGCCTGGTTTAGTCCATTCTTTTTTCTTCTTTTTGGTTATATATATTAGTGGATTAGGCACTGCACCCGTCTTACTCTATGACATACAGCAAGAGTGCACCCTTAATTTATAATTTGTACCGATGGTGGACAAAGACCATTGCTGACTTAGGCTACGTTCACATTTGCGTTCTGCCGGGCTGTGTCGGGCGCAGCCGCGGCGACGCATGCGCCCCTATATTTAACATGGGGGGCGCATGGACATGCGTTGTGCTGCGTTTTCCGACGCATGCGGTTTTTTGCCGCAAGCATGGGGCGCAGAAAACGCAGCAAGTTGCATTTTTTTTGCGTCCAAATTTCGGCAAAAAAGGACGCATGCGTCGCAAAACGCTGCGTTTTAGCGCGTTTTTGTTTGCGTTGTGCGTTGCGTCTCCGATGCAACATCGCACAACGCAAATGTGAACGTAGCCTTTTAGAGGCTCCTAAAGGAGACTTGTGTCTCTTTATTAAAACTGTTGCTTCCCCTAAAATTTTCAAAATTTTAGTAGAAAAAAAATGGTGAAGGGGTATTGGCCAGTTTCTGTACATTTTAAGCAGCTCTAAGAGTCTGGGTTAGCCACTAGAGGGGGGGCATTATAGCACACAGATTACAGATAGGAACTCAGAAACAGTAACAGTTAAAGGGAACCTGTCACCTGAATTTGGCGGGACTGGTTTTGGGTCATATGGGCGGAGTTTTCGGGTGTTTGATTCACCCTTTCCTTACCCGCTGGCTGCATGCTGGCCGCAATATTGGATTGAAGTTCATTCTCTGTCCTCTGTAGTACACGCCTGCGGAAAGCAATCTTGCCCTGCGCAGGTGTGTACTACGGAGGACAGAGAATGAACTTCATTCCAATATTTCGGCCAGCATGCAGCCAGCGGGTAAGGAAAGGGTGAATCAAACACCCGAAAACTCCGCCCATATGACCCAAAACTGGTCCCGCCAAATTCAGGTGACAGGTTCCCTTTAACTTAGGAGGGGCCAACTGTGGGAAAGACTGCAAGATTTCCTGGTTTTGGGTCAGTCAGGCTTGAGAGCCCAGGCAGGTCAGCTGTACCTGGTCGCCCCAAGCTAAGCAGTGGGCCACGTAACGTTAAGAGTGAAGCCCAGTCATCCAGGACAGCAGAAGTGAGAGCAGCAGGAACAGCAGAAGTAAGAACAGTGGTGTTAGCCGAAGTCACCGCAGAACTGAAACGCAGGTCGCTCCAAAATGTGTCTGCTTTCGCCCTTATGTCTAGTGCGAAACAGACAAGGGAACTCCTGAACGTTGTGAAGCTGAACAGGGAAGATGCTGCAGTACCAGTTGAGATGGGACAAACCGGGTACAACCTAAAGGACATAGGGAAAAGCACAGGGGAAGCGAAGGATGTGAACTGTGCAGAACTCGGTGTTGATGCTGTAACTGATGTGGACAAGCTGCGATTGGAAACAAGCAAAGTTCTACGTTTTAAGTTGGAATTATTATTATTATTCTTTATCTGAAGAAGTGTCCCTGCGTCTAAAGGAGGCCTCTGATAACCAGGCAAGTGAGACAGTGGGACTGTATATATGTGATGCGGGAGGTCGGGGCACGTTAAGCAGACACCTATGTGAGCCATGACTATGGCCCTGGCTGCCGCTCACAATACAGCGCTTATTCATATCCGTGGATTGTCAGTTACTGCAGGGTATAACAGCCGTCCAGAGGCAAGACATGTTCTCTGTAACCACATTGACCACGAGGATCACAGACAAAGGACACCCCTATATTCCTTAGTATTCTTCAAGATACCATATCAAAACGTTTTGTTTTGGGGGGTTTTGTGCACTTTTTTCTTAGCTGGACAATCTCATAATTTAGACCACAAATTCTCTCCCATTGGCAGCAGACATGGCTCTCATTTCCAGTCTCACAATCAGTGAAATTACCCTATAAAGCTATGTTTCTATGATGAGTATTTAGTGAGATTTTGAGGCTGTAGATTTCCTGCAGAATTTCAATCTTCAACTTGCCAGATTAGGTTAATTTGTGTTTCTTCATTGCCGAGTGTTTTTTTACATGTTTTTATTGCATTTTTTTCAGTTTTTATTAAAATTACTTTGTTTTGTAAACTTCCTGTTTGCTGTGAGCTTTGATAAAGCTTTATTGATAATGTTATGTGTGCATGTGGATTACATCCATCTTTTTGCTGATGAAATGTAATAAAAACCCTTATGATTTTTTTTATATGCAAATATTTGGCATCTCATTAAAGTGCATGGGGAAATCCCGCAAATAAAACACATACGGTAATTTGCAAGATTTCAAAAATTCAACACACCTCAATTTTTGTATTAAAAAGAGTAAACAAGTACAAGAACGGTAAAGGATCCAGCGTCCAGAAAATACTTTTTTTATTTAATCCATTAAAATAGTGAAAAAATATACAAACTTTACAAAAGGTTGAAGTGAACACTTTCTGTAAGAACCAAGGCGTTTCAAACGTTACAACGTTCTTCGTCCTGGTTCGAAAGGCGTCGGTTTTTATGAAGGCTATTCAGAAAGTGAAATCTCCGTTCCCCTGTACTTTACACACTCTCCCCTGCTCCAGGGCTGAATCTCTGGTGCCACCTATGGCATCTGTTATTGTCTGCAGCGCTGACTTCACATCGACAGCACTGCAGACAATTAGTGAGCTCAGCAGCTTATGATGTCAACTCAAGCAGAGTCACTGAGCTAAGTTACTGACTGCAGAACTGTCATCGATGTAATGATGAAGGCAGTAAGGATTTACAGCACTTTTACATGGCGATATTTTGCATCAGTATTTGTTAACAGACTCCAGGTGTGGATCCAAAACACAGAAGAGGTGAAAGTCATTCAATTATTATTTTTCTCAAGTGTTTGCTCCTGTCTGTTCTTTTAGCTGACAAATACTGATGTAAAATACTGGCCAAAATACTCACTGTGTGAATGAGGCGAGGAAGATGCTTATAATTCTGCTGTAATATAAGTCCTTATTCCAATGATGAGTGCACTTGATTGTCTTCTCTGCTCCATGATATTCAGCAGAGCAGGAGCAACACCTGGGGCAAAACTGTGGCCGGCAGATGTCCGGCCCTATGACACAGTGACATGTGATTGACCCCGACTCCCAAACAAAATAAATCACACAGACGCACACAAAATAAATACACAAAGCAGGTGTCAAACGTTCTCAATTTTTTTTACATTCACATGACACCAAAAATGGCACAACCCCTGACTCACGAAGAGCCACCCTCCAGCACTCAGGAGAGGGAAAAACCCCCTGTGGTGGAAACCTCTAGGGAACCATGGCTGGAGGATTGCCCTTCACTTGGGCTTAGAGAGCTAGTGCCGATATATAACAGATGTAACAAGTTGTACCATTTGTACATTTTACCAGATTTACAGAGAACGACAAATATAGACTATAAATGTGATAAACCAGATGTGGGAGAGATCTAGCTGCGATATCGTTCACCATATTGGTTGTTAGACCCAATTTAGTTGATCTGATTGCCCAGATGAATGAACCATTTCTTCCTTACAGATCCAGGTCCACCTCTCATAAATATTTAATCGAAAAGTCATTAAGCACACTATAACACTGTGGCCGAGGGTGAACAAATATCACTCTCCCATCATAGTCACCAAAGAAAGGTAACAGTCATAAATTTAGACTTTGGTTACAGGGATTGTTCATAATTGATAACCCCTAATAGGAGAAATATCGCCTCCCCCCTTTTCCCATCCCAATTTATCACCCATTAAAGTCATAGGTGCTTCCATGAACTCCCAAAGGAGAGCAGCTCTTTGTAGAGGGTAACCAAAGGGGATCCTGTGCTGGGTCCCCCCTCAGTTACCTTCCCATGCCCTGGGGTGTCTAAAGCAGACAAACCCTTTCCCTGCTAGAACCGCCAATTTTCACGAAGGTCGGCACATTACGTGGGGTGGTCAAGCTCAACGTCCTCAGGCGCATCAGTAATGGCGCTGATCGTGGCAGCGCTGCCTTCTATTATGGAATCTTCTTTATCACTCTTGTTTATGACCTCATAACAGTTGTCATGGTAACTGCGGGGGCTATTACTGACGTAGGACCCAAGTATTAACCCTTTCATCATTAATAATAATAATCTTTATTTTTATATAGCGCAAACATATTCCGCAGCACTTTACAGGTTGCACACATTATCATCGCTTTCCCCGATGGGGCTCACAATCTAGAATCCCTATCAGTATGTCTTTGGAATGTGGGAGGAAACCGGAGTACCCGGAGGAAACCCACGCAAACACGGAGAGAACATACAAACTTTGGTAATTCACTTCATTATAAAGGCAAATAACTGCATTTGTTACCAAGCAGGCGCCTATCATTATGGCTTCCCTTAGGCACTATAAGAAATACAGATTAAACGTGCAAGTGTTTCAGGAGTGTTTTGCACTTTTTAAATCCATAGATTGGATTTATAGCTAGCACTTTACACAGAAAAAGTAAGGGGAATTTACTTGTAAAATAATATTATAGTGAATTACATTTCAAGCATTTTCCTAATGTACAGTTCACATAATTACATAGGTTGAAAAAATACCTAGGACCATCAAGCTCAACCTATCTTCAAAGTTATATATTTTATATTGCTAGATTATTTATAAGTCACCTTTTTTAAATGTTATAGTAACTGCCAATACTAGCTCTTGTGGTCGGCATTCCAGTCTGATTGCTCTTACTGTAAAGAACCCTTTCCTATTTAGCTGCCATAATTGTCTTTCCTCCAAGTGTAAGAGAGAGAATGTGTGTGTGTGTGTGTGTGTGTGTGTGTGTGTGTGTGTGTGTGTGTGTGTGTGTATGTGTGTAGGCAGGCATCGTCCGGCTATGTCTGCTGTCACATAGAACAGTGACAGCATTAGCCGATGATGGGATAGTAGTCCCATCATCCGGCTACTGTGTTCAATATAAAAAAAAACCACACATATAGTACACATACTCCCTAAACAGCTAATCCCCGAAGCCCTCGATTGCCTGCAAAAAAATTAAGTAATAAACCAACAGTATACTCCTTGTTCCGATGTAATCCATTTAATAACGAGTGTCCCACAACGATCTCCCGTGTAGAGCTGTCACATCGGGAGATGTGACCGTTCTACGGGGCTCCAGTGATACAGTGACCAGAGATGATCCTACAGCAGTAACATAGTAACATAGTAACATAGTAACATAGTTAGTAAGGCCGAAAAAAGACATTTGTCCATCCAGTTCAGCCTATATTCCATCATAATAAATCCCCAGATCTACGTCCTTCTACAGAACCTAATTGTATGATACAATATTGTTCTGCTCCAGGAAGACATCCAGGCCTCTCTTGAACCCCTCGACTGAGTTCGCCATCACCACCTCCTCAGGCAAGCAATTCCAGATTCTCACTGCCCTAACAGTAAAGAATCCTCTTCTATGTTGGTGGAAAAACCTTCTCTCCTCCAGACGCAAAGAATGCCCCCTTGTGCCCGTCACCTTCCTTGGTATAAACAGATCCTCAGCGAGATATTTGTATTGTCCCCTTATATACTTATACATGGTTATTAGATCGCCCCTCAGTCGTCTTTTTTCTAGACTAAATAATCCTAATTTCGCTAATCTATCTGGGTATTGTAGTTCTCCCATCCCCTTTATTAATTTTGTTGCCCTCCTTTGTACTCTCTCTAGTTCCATTATATCCTTCCTGAGCACCGGTGACCAAAACTGGACACAGTACTCCATGTGCGGTCTAACTAGGGATTTGTACAGAGGCAGTATAATGCTCTCATCATGTGTATCCAAACCTCTTTTAATGCACCCCATGATCCTGTTTGCCTTGGCAGCTGCTGCCTGGCACTGGCTGCTCCAGGTAAGTTAGATTGGTGACCCTTAATATAGGGTTTTCATTGTTTCTTGGGATTTCACCTAGCATTTCATTTTCCACCGTGAATACCGTGGAGAAGAAGGTGTTTAATAAAAACTGAAAATGTAGGCCCCTTAAAAAATAGTGAGGAAAGAATGGTTGTAGATGACAAGGAAAAAGCTAACATATTAAACACCTTCTTCTCCACGGTATTCACGGTGGAAAATGAAATGCTAGGTGAAATCCCAAGAAACAATGAAAACCCTATATTAAGGGTCACCAATCTAACCCAAGAAGAGGTGCGAAACCGGCTAAATAAGATTAAAATAGATAAATCTCCGGGTCCGGATGGCATACACCCACGAGTACTAAGAGAACTAAGTAATGTAATAGATAAACCATTATTTCTTATTTTTAGGGACTCTATAGCGACAGGGTCTGTTCCGCAGGATTGGCGCATAGCAAATGTGGTGCCAATATTCAAAAAGGGCTCTAAAAGTGAACCTGGAAATTATAGGCCAGTAAGTCTAACCTCTATTGTTGGTAAAATATTTGAAGGGTTTCTGAGGGATGTTATTCTGGATTATCTCAATGAGAATAACTGTTTAACTCCATATCAGCATGGGTTTATGAGAAATCGCTCCTGTCAAACCAATCTAATCAGTTTTTATGAAGAGGTAAGCAATAGGCTGGACCACGGTGAGTCATTGGACGTGGTATATCTCGATTTTTCCAAAGCGTTTGATACCGTGCCGCACAAGAGGTTGGTACACAAAATGAGAATGCTTGGTCTGGGGGAAAATGTGTGTAAATGGGTTAGTAACTGGCTTAGTGATAGAAAGCAGAGGGTGGTTATAAATGGTATAGTCTCTAACTGGGTCGCTGTGACCAGTGGGGTACCGCAGGGGTCAGTATTGGGACCTGTTCTCTTCAACATATTCATTAATGATCTGGTAGAAGGTTTACACAGTAAAATATTGATATTTGCAGATGATACAAAACTATGTAAAGCAGTTAATACAAGAGAAGATAGTATTCTGCTACAGATGGATCTGGATAAGTTGGAAACTTGGGCTGAAAGGTGGCAGATGAGGTTTAACAATGATAAATGTAAGGTTATACACATGGGAAGAAGGAATCAATATCACCATTACACACTGAATGGGAAACCACTGGGTAAATCTGACAGGGAGAAGGACTTGGGGATCCTAGTTAATGATAAACTTACCTGGAGCAGCCAGTGCCAGGCAGCAGCTGCCAAGGCAAACAGGATCATGGGGTGCATTAAAAGAGGTTTGGATACACATGATGAGAGCATTATACTGCCTCTGTACAAATCCCTAGTTAGACCGCACATGGAGTACTGTGTCCAGTTTTGGTCACCGGTGCTCAGGAAGGATATAATGGAACTAGAGAGAGTACAAAGGAGGGCAACAAAATTAATAAAGGGGATGGGAGAACTACAATACCCAGATAGATTAGCGAAATTAGGATTATTTAGTCTAGAAAAAAGACGACTGAGGGGCGATCTAATAACCATGTATAAGTATATAAGGGGACAATACAAATATCTCGCTGAGGATCTGTTTATACCAAGGAAGGTGACGGGCACAAGGGGGCATTCTTTGCGTCTGGAGGAGAGAAGGTTTTTCCACCAACATAGAAGAGGATTCTTTACTGTTAGGGCAGTGAGAATCTGGAATTGCTTGCCTGAGGAGGTGGTGATGGCGAACTCAGTCGAGGGGTTCAAGAGAGGCCTGGATGTCTTCCTGGAGCAGAATAATATTGTATCATACAATTAGGTTCTGTGGAAGGACGTAGATCTGGGGATTTGTTATGATGGAATATAGGCTGAACTGGATGGACAAATGTCTTTTTTCGGCCTTACTAACTATGTTACTATGTTACTATGTAACATATTCCGCAGCACTTTACAATTAAGCGGGGACATGTACAAACAATGAATTCGGTATGAGTTAAGACAATTTAAACAGTGACGTTAGGAGTGAGGTCCCTGCTCGCAAGCTTACAATCTACAAGGAAATGGGGGGACACAATAGGTGAAAAGTGATTGTTATTTCAGGTCTGGCAATTATAGTAAATAGGGATTTTCATATAAAGCTGCATGATCCGGTCATCAGCCCGTGTGTTTAAGTGCAATAGTCAAGTATCAAGTGCAGTTATCATGTGTATGGAGGGTGTGGAGACAGATGAATAGTAGGGTGCAGATTCAGAGTAATATTTGGAAGGAGGGAACAGGACAAAGTTAGTTTACTGAGTAGTTGATGTGGTAGGCTTGTTTGAAGAGATGGGTTTTCAAAGCTTGCTTGAATAGGTCGGGGCTAGGTATCAGTCTGATAATCTGGGGAAGTGCATTCCAGAGAGCTGGCGCAGCACGAGAGAAGTCTTGGAGACGGAGGTGTGAGGTTCGGATTACAGGGGATATCATCACATACCATGTTCACATATAATGTTTACACACACAAAACAAATATAAGTGAATATCTATAGATAGATTGATAATATCAAGCCTGATGTTTAGTAATGAACAAAAGAACGACACACACACACAAAATCTGCTTTAGGCCGGGGTCACACTTGCAAGAAACTCACACGAGACTCAAACCCCAGTTCCCGACACTGCCGCCAGCGCTCGGACCGGAGCGTTCAGCTGCATAGAAATACATGCAGCTGCACACTCCTGAGTGCCAGCGGCAGTGCCGGGTACTGAGGTGTGAGACTCGTGCGAATTTCTCGCAAGTGTGACCCTGGCCTTAAAAGTAATATCTGTTTAATTAAAAAAAAAAAAGGGGGGGGGGGGAAATGGCGTGGGCTCTCATGCAATTTTCAAAACCAGAGAGGGAAATCCAGCAACTGGAGGCCGATGTTTATAGTCTGTGAAGGGGGTAATACCCATGAAGCTTCCGGGCTATTATCAGCTCACAGCTGTATATTTAGCCTTTACTGGCTATTAAAATATGGGAGCCCCCCCAAAAATAGACGTGGGGTCCCCCTATAATTAATAACCAGAAAAGGCTATGCAGACACCTGTGGGCTGATATTAATAGCCTAGGAAGGGGCCATGGATATTGCCCCCCTATCTACAAACACCAGCGCTCAGCCGCCCCAGAAAAGGCTCATCTCTAAGTGCCAATTCTGGCCCTTAGCCTCTCTCTTCCCACTTGCCCTGTAGCGGTGGAAGTGGAGTAATAGTTGTGGGGTTGATGTCACCTTTGTATTGTAAGGTGACATCAAGCCCGGCTTAGTAATTGAGAGGTGTCAATAAGACACCTATCCATTACTAATCCTATAGGTGTTACATGTTAAATAAAGACACAGCCAGAATAAAGTATTTGAATAAAATAAAACACGACACAGTTTCCCATATCTATTATACAACTAATCCATGTGACGACCTCGATCTCTCCTGCAAAATATAAAAAATAAACCAACACAAATACTCCCTGTTTCAATGTAATCCATTTAATAACGACTGTTCCATGACGATCTCCCTTGTAGAGCTGTCACATCAGGAGATGTGACTGCTCTCATGGGGCCTCCGATGACACACTAACCGGAGATAATACTCCCGCAGTGTAGGTCACTGGAGTTCATGTTATCACTTTAAAGCACTACTGCTGCGTCAGAATTTTGTCACGCAGCGGTGCCGCAAGTGACCATATGAACTCCTGTGACCTCTAGGTGGTAGAGGAATACACTGTTGGCGCTATATAAATAAAAATATTATTATTATTATTATTGGAGTATGTCAAAGAAGAGGTTGGACAAAGAAATTGCATCACAATTCTTTTTTTGTTGTTAAATAATAGATTTGCATTTAGCTTACAAAAACGCGTACAAATCTGCTTAAAAAATGCATGAAAATCCGCATCAAAATCGCATCAAATCCGCGCGGATTTTCAACTGAGTTTTCTGCCAAGAGTTAGGATCCGCGCAGAAAATTACACAGGCAAATCCGCAATGTGTGTGGAGCGCCCCCAGACACAGAGCCGCAGGTTACTCGGTACCGGGCCTTTCTGGCTCAGTTCTGGGGATGTCACGGTGGCTGGACCCAGTCCGTGACACTGCTAAGGGGCGTCCAATAAAAGGGGGGGTGATGGTAGTTTGTCAAGGTTTCGTGACGCCACCTGTGGTATTCGGCCAGTGAGACCGACGCTGCTTGGGGTCCTCTGGGGTGATGTTATGGCAGCTAGATGGTATACCTTCCCACAGGTGAAGTATGTCCCCAGGGCTTCCCAGTAAGGTGGATGGTGATGGTGTGAGGTGCAGACAATAACGAGGACACAGGGTTGCAGTCTCTTTACCTCTTTACTGAAGGCTTCAGGATCCGCAATCCAGAGCATGGTTAACAGGGCTGTCTGAGACCGGCCGGACTGAAGGCACATCCAGAGTTCCCTTTGCAGGTGGAAATCGTTGCCTACCACTAGCGCCTGTGTGTTGTAGTGCTTCCCTGCTGAGCATTCGGGATAGTCCTCAACTTCTATTCTCGTTCTTTCTAATTCGTTCCAGTTCTTTCTAGTTCTCCGTCCCCCAGGTATGTTATGGCTAGGACGCACCCGTTTGACGGGAAGGCTCGGAGCTCTTCCGGGACCCTAGAGATGCCCCTCTCCACGCGTTGCCCCCTATGTCTGCTTAGGTGATGTAAGGTAGACAGCCAACCTATAATTAACTGCCCTGCGGTATTTGAAGTAAGGCATAAAGTCAGTTACTTCCTCGGTGTTCCGGGCACCGGCTACGCGCCTCAGTAGGATGTTGCCGTTCTCCGGGCACGACTCCTACTGGCTCTCCTTTGTGCTTTGATCTCGTTTCTCACTGTCCACAATATCCTTCGCTTCGTGTCCTTTCTTTGGATGCCGCCGCAGATAGCGCAGGCGCGGCTCCGTAACGTTCTATCCTTGTAGCTGGGTGCCTGCCAGGTTCCCACGCCTGACAGGGACCCTCCTGAATCTTCCCCCGCAACACCCCCTGCCACGGGATGTTGCCTGAACAAAACCCAGTCAGCTTCTGACTAACTTCCTATCCAACCTCTAGTTTTACCAGTGTGAAGAGTGGCCTAATAAATAAAATCCTTTGCTCCCCCTAGTGGCCGGAGTGTGAAGTATAATGTGTGCTGGTGATACCTGGTCAGATGAACTCTTTTAGTGCCATCAGACGTAGCATGACTCCCCTTAGCGGCATAGCGACATTACTGCAACGACCAGGTCTCTGGGGCGCTGCATGTGCACTTAGCCTTAAAGTGGAGTGTCAGCAGAAAATGACTGCTCAAACTAACCGCTCAGTCACACCCAGGGTTGCACAATGTAAAACGGAGCAATGGATTTTGGCACTAAAGGTACAATTATTATTAGGGCTATGTCACTTACAAAATGCTCCGCTAAAATAACTATTCTGGAGAATCTCTTGCCAAGATTCTGCTTTTTATTGCCTTTAATATCACCACTGAGATATAGAAATGGTAGCTGTCATTTCCCTTGTCAAAAGGTTGCCCGCCTGACACCGTCCCATCAGTGCGCACCATGCCAGACTCCATGGGGACACACTCAATAGAGAAAGCAAATTCTAACATGCAGGAGGAACAACCGAGGAGCAGCACAAGGCTTCAGAAACAACACAAAAATGTTCTGCATTGAAAAATATCTAATGTTCTGCAACCAGTGTTTTACAAGGACAATGACTTTAATAGAAGTCCTCTGTGTGGGCGCAGCTGTGGACGGAGCGGCAGCTAGAATAAAATTGTTTTGTGTCTTATACAGAAGTCATCCATTAATTGCAGAAGTAAAAGCATCACCTCCTGATTTCAGTAACGTGGCTGGTGTCCTAGATGGAAGGTTCCAAATCTCAAAGTCCTAATGAGTTTTTCATTTCTGAGCTGAACCTTTTTCCAGCGCCGTGTCCTGCCTGCAGCAGCTGCACCATGAATTCACAATGTGACTATTTATCCTCAGTCAAGAGACTAGCCATAAAAAGACATAATTAAAAGATGCGGTGGATGCTTTACCTAGGGCTACAGTGAATTGCTAGACTTCGCTCCAATTCTGCTTGCTGTTTGGGCATAATCGGTGTACTGCACACGAAACACCAAACAATAAACCAGGGACCCCACTATCCTATGAAACTGAAAAATATGCTGTAAAATACTTGTTCATGATTAAAATATCATTATATTTAATCAAAGTAACCAAATTAAGTTTTCACATATCTACACACACTTGCTCGGCTTTCTTCAGATCCTTACACAGAAGTGAATGGTTAGAACTGCAAATGTGTGGCCACCTCTATTCAGAAAGGCACAGAACAGGGTCTCCAGATGTGCCATAGATGTCGGGGATGGAAACACCTCTTGAATAGTGGTTATGATTGAACAGTGTCAGTGTTTGCTGCATAGCCAACCATTTTAAGAACCCAAGATCAAGCTCCTCAATCTGAAGCACAAAAATCATGCAGCATGCCACTCAGAAAAAAAAAATAAAAAATCGCAGTCCACTGAGAGAAATCAGGGTCACCAATAGACCTTTCCCTGTTCATCTAGACAAGAAGGCCACAAGGGAGATACGGGGATCAGTGGCCTCCCCTATCGGGAGTTCTGGGAGAGCCTGTGTGCTCCCTGCATGGACTTGGTCTGCTCCAAAGTATAGTCTATTTCAGTTCTCCAAAAGGCAAAGAGTCAGGAGGTTACAGAGGAAGGGGTGCAAAACCTGATGGCCACACACCTCAACCTTGACCATTCAGGAAGGAACCCATAAGGGACCGAGCAGTCATGGTGCATAGCCACCCATTCTACCCCTATACACATCTAAAAGTTTTTAATGTGCATCTAAGCATAAAATTCCAGAAGGTGACCTGGTCTGATGAACCATGGTCAGTCGTCTGTGCGTGTGTTGCCTACCTTGGAAAAAGAAGGCACCAGGATATACTACATTGGGTGTGGCAATATGCTACTGGTGAGATACCTAGGGTCCCGGGTTCATGGGAATGTTAATTTGACAGGACATGTATGACCTACCTAAACATTGCATGACTTCTACTGCCCAATAATAATGTCTTTTCACCAGAATGATGTGTCCCGTATCACTTCAGAACTGTTAGAGAGTGTGTGTACCATCATAGGCCACCAGAAATGGCTACACGACAGTGCCCTCTCTATAAGGTATAGGTGGCGCGACCTCTGGTAACACTGAGACAACACACATCACCACTGGAAATAGCCAGTAGGATAAGAGACGTCGGCTGGAAGCATAGCTCACTCCTGATGTCGTCATGTTTCATCATGGGAAATGGCACATACGCCGAGAACCAGCAGGCATCATTGTGCTACACGTTGGGCTAGAGGCGCACATGAAAGCAGCTGTGAGCCATTAGTCCTTACTGATTCGGGACGTTCATGAAACATTCATAAGATTCGGATGATCCGCGATATCAGGGGAGCTGGGCACCACCAGCTTTATCTGTGCCTGCAGAACAACTGTACAGCATAATGGCGTCATTTGTAGTCTTCTACTAACCACATTCATCCAGAGCCCGCTATTGTATTACGAGGCCAATATAAAGAGAAGACATCAATTACAGAGAGAACACTGAAGGCACATGGTATTATAACTGTACAAACAAGGGAACTGGGAAGCTCTGCTGTTACACAAAAGGATTAGAGCAGAGTTCTGCTGGATAGATTGAGATTTCATTACCAGTTTTTTATACAAAATGGGTTTTTTTCAAGAAAACAACCAAAGTGGTCGACAGAGATGCGTAACCATTTCACTGCTAGGACAATATTTACTGTACCTTTTTAAAAAGCACAAATAAAGCCTGAATAATAAAATACATAAATCTTATTACACTACCATACCGCATCTTATGAAATAAACACTGGCACATTATAGGTCACCCATCACTTTGCACCCATGGACACCTTCATGCACTACGCATCATACAAGCCACTTATGCAAACATATATAAGCATATACCTTCACATTTACAGGTGGTGTCCGGCCTTGGGCTACAAGTCTGCAGTCACTGAGACTGCAGCCTTGTGAAACCTCACATCGCATGCTGCACACTGTGAGGATTCTACAGCGTTGGCAGCAGGAAATCATGTGACCGCAAGTATGCGATTTGCATGCTTCGTGCCACATTCCGACCACCCAGGTTTCCAGCCTAGCATAATACATTTGCATTGAGCGAGGACGCATCCATCTAGTTAGCATGTAAACTTATGTATGCAACTCAAACACTTCCGGCACCGGGAGCAGCGAGCACCTGACCGCAGCATCCTCACCGTGCGCAGTGCACAATGCAAGGCTTCACAAGTCTGCAGTTACATAAGTCACTGTCAAAAAATAGGATTTCAAGACCATTACTATCAAAGATTGCAGAGAGGACTCCACCATAAAAATGTCCTATCCAAACGAAGAGGTCAACAACCTCAAAAAGGTATACTAAAAAAGACGATAATTTTAATTATCAAAAATATTATCAAGATATCATATAATAGGCAAGCTAGCCAGCAATTGGCATACAGGAAGAATATAAAGAAAAGCAGAGATTTGGAAGCCATTTTTTTTACAGGAATGAAGACAGAGATTTGCAAAGTTTCATAACTTGTCATGCTGGGCAAACTTATAAAATAAAAATTAAAAAAAGGTTTCTTAAAAGGGAACCTGTCACCCCCAAAATCGACGATGAGCTAAGCCCACCAGCATCAGGGGCTTATCTACAGCATTCTGTAATGCACAACCAGCACTTACCCACTCTCCCTACATCTGAGTTGTGCCTACCACAACTACACCAGGGAAGCACAACCAGCACTTACCCACTCTCCCTACATCGGAGTTGTGCCTACCACAACTACCCCAGGGAAGCACAACCAGCACTTACCCACTCTCCCTACATAGGAGTTGTGCCTACCACAACTACACCAGGGAAGCACAACCAGCACTTACCCACTCTCCCTACATAGGAGTTGTGCCTACCACAACTACACCAGGGAAGCACAACCAGCACTTACCCACTCTCCCTACATAGGAGTTGTGCCTACCACAACTACACCAGGGAAGCACAACCTGCACTTACCCACTCTCCCTACATAGGAGTTGTGCCTACCACAACTACACGAGGGAAGCACAACCAGCACTTACCCACTCTCCCTACATAGGGTGTCACCCCATTGTGCACGCTGTTCCCCACATCTAGATTTCTTCAATCCCACTGAATATACCTGCAATGAAAACCTTTCCACAGGTGTTACATCTCACCTCTGCCTTCACAGAGTAAACGCACAGTACAAGGATTCTAGCTGTAGGACACCCACCATGCCCGTTGTGAAGACCCCTGTAACTGTATACGAATTCCTAACAAGCAGACATTCTGAGGAGACCACAATCCGCAAGGAGAAGCACAGCAGGATCAATCCCTTCCAACCAATGACAGAAATACTTCACTACACTCTGCTTCTCCCTATTCTAAACTTTACATCGGTGGTGTACGATGGAGATGGTTTTGTAGACATGGAAGAAGAGCTGTCAGTAATGAGCTCACATCACTGATACACACACGTCTCTCAGCCATTAATTAGACCTTTGTACACAGGAGCACTGAGGTCACCATTTGTCTGCTGAATAAAATACATCCAAAATATAGGAACTCTTACCTTTTTGTCTTTTCAACTGTGGGAAACTTCCTATAGTGGTGGCCTGGATTATTTCTACAACAATCTGATACCTTTGGGGACAATAGAAAAGTGACGTTACATATTTGTGTGTGTACTTCGAGAACAGTAAAACAATTTCTGTTGTTAGTAATGGTGCAGTTGATGGTCAGATGAACTAACATTTGACAAGTTAAACATTTCATAATTTTACAGATTGGAGCAGTAATGTTTAGGAACCTATAAAAGCTAGAAAACCGAAAACGAGACTCCGCAGCATTTCTACTCTGGCTCATTTGTTTTGTAGTGAGGGTGGGGACTAGTCCCTGTCTACAGAACAAAAAAACAAAATATAAGACTACAAGACTAAAAGGTCTATACGTTCTAGGGGTTCACACTCCCTGGCAGCGCTTGAGGTAGGCACAGGCACAAATTTGCGTGGTGAAAACAGGTAGATTTATAACATTCCATAAACCTCCAACACAAAAGGAAAGCAAACCGTCTTTCTCCAGAAAAGAAATCAGGATAAGGAAAAACAAAAAAAACAGTTTAAGTGTCCAGCTCTTTCTCAACTCCTGTCAAGGAGAAAAGCACCAAGAGGTCTTTTACCGCTCACTCATAGAACCAACTGAGGATGCTCAAATGCCTTAAATAAGCAACCCAAGCCCTGGAAGTGGAGAGATGGGAACGGCCAAACCCAACCAGCTCTTCCAGCTGTTCCTGAAATCCAGACCCCAAATCTAGGCTCATTAAAAAAACGCTCAGCACTAACAGTGCTTGAGGATGCTTTTACAGGCTTCGTATCACCAAGGCTAACCATCTCGCACCTCCTGTCCAGCTGCCACTTTACAACCACTAGGAGTCCAATGGGTATCGAGCATATCATCCCACTTGGGAAGTTAGCTTTTCTCTTAGAATCCAGTAATGTATGTTTCTGTAAGGTAGGCACATACCCCCGGACCTTCACCCCCCAGGGAGACGCGTGGGCTTTCCTAGTGCCAGAAGGTCCAGAGCTTTAAAAAAAAAATAAAAAAATGATCAGTAGATTCAAGCCCCTCTAATCACTGGCAAGAAGAAATGCTAATAGAGCACTGTAATAAGTGAAACTACATTTTATTCAGAATGTCTGCACCAATCCAAGAAAACATGACAAAAGAACCAAGGAATATGGGGGCCTCATAATTGCTGTAGGTACAGTGCTATGGTCAGCCTCAGCCGACCACAGCATTAGTGTCAATCAGACTCCAGCCAATGTCACCAAAGTCTCCCCAGTCCTATATATTTTGTGTGTAAAATAGTCAGTGTACGTGTGCTGGGAAAATGTAATGATGTCATATCCATCACACAGAGCTCAGCCTCAGCAGTAAAGATGGATGGTACACCTGCAAGGACGAACAGATGGTGGCAAGGTCTGGCAGAGGCCCTCAGGGAAAGATTTTGCAGCCAAGAGCAAAGGCGGTATCAAGATTTAGACTCAGATGATATAGTTATGATTTAGTTATCAGGACTCAACATTATGGCTCTTTAAGCAATGTAATGTGGTAATCAATAATGCCATTCTGCACATATCACTTGCCCCGATAGGAACTGTCACTTAAATGATATTCTATATACCATATCTTTTGGGGTATAAGACGACCCCCAACTTTTCGGGGATCATGTTATATGGCGTGTCCAGGGAGCGGTCCCGTATGGTTCCCAGGGTCTGGAGGAGAGGATCCTAACTTTAGCCCCAACCCTAACTTTAGCCTTAACCCTAGCCCCAATCCTAACCCTAACTTTAGCCCCAACCCTAACCTTAACTTTAGCCCCAACCCCAGGTACGGACTGGGACTGAAAATCAGCCTTGGCATTTGACACATAAACAATCACACAGGCCCATGCTGTCACTGTCCCCAAGCACTAGATGGGATATATTATTAATATTACCATGGATAGAGGAAAGCAAGATTTACTACAAGACCAATATTTCTAAGGCTATGTGCACACGTTGCGGTTTTTACTGCGGAACCGCAGCGATTTTGATGCTGCGGGTCCGCAGCAGTTTCCATTGCGTTTACAGTAAACATGTAAACCAATGGGAAACCGCAAACCGATGTGCACATGCTGCGGGAAAAACCGTGCAGAAACGCAGCGGTTTACAATCCGCAGCATGTCACTTCTTTGTGCAGAATCGCAGCGATTCCGCACACATAGAAATGCATTGATCCGCTTACTTCCCACATGGGGCTATGCCCACCATGCGGGAAGTAAGTGGATAATGTGCGGTTGCTACCCGGGGTGGAGGAGAGGAGACTCCTCCAGGCCCAGGGAACCATATTTGTGGTAAAAAAAAAAAAGAATTAAAATAAAAAATAATGATATACTCATCTCTCAGCGCTGCAATCGGCCGTACGGTCTCACGTTTGCTATGCGAGCAGGACCTGCGGTGACGTCGCAGTCACATGACCGTGACGTCACGAAGGTCCTTCTCGCACAGGAACCGGACTGCCGCCTGCAGCACCGATGAGATCGGGACATCAGAGAGTGAGTATAACCATTTTTTTTTTTAACATAATAGTAAAACCAGTGCAGGAGTAACCCGCAGCGGAAACCGCAAGACAAACCGTGATAAATCTGCAGGGATAACCGCAGCGGTTTTGCCCTGAAGATTTATCAAATCCGTTGCGGGATAACCCGCAGAGACCCGAATCTACGTGTGCACATAGACTAATGATGCCAGAGGCCTGCTGTGGTAATTGACAGAGTCACGTATTTGTGCTTCATCACAACTCTTAACAGCATGGGTGTCTTGAGAACACCCATTCTGCTAACAACATAGTAGACAAGGCAGCCTATGGCCAGACAGGCCCTTCTGGCATTTGCCAGAATTGCCAGTCCGGCCCTGCCCAACCCTAACCATAACTTTAGCCCCAACCCTAATGGGAAAATGGAAATAAATACTTTTTTTATTTTATTATTTTTCCCTAATTAAGGGGGTGATAAAGGCTAAAAGACACTGTTTATTGCAAAAAAAATAGTTTTTTGAGAGCTATGATTTTTCTATATTTTGGTCCACAGAGTCATGAGAGGTCTTGTTTTTTGCGGAACGAGTTGATGTTTTTATTGTTACCATTTTCGGGCACATGACATTTTTTGATCGCTTTTTAATACGATTTTTAAAAGGCAGAATGAACAAAAAAAGGAATTCATGAATTTCTTTTGGGGGGGGCGTTTATACCATTACATTACCATTACGCAAGGTGGTAAAATTGATAAATCAGTTTTATTCTTTGGGTTAGTACAATTACAGCGATACCTCATTTATATTTTTTATGTTTTGGCGCTTTGATACAATAAAAACTATTTTATATAAAAAATTATTTTTGCATCGCTTTATTCTGAGGGCTATAACTTTTTCTTTTTCGCTGATGACGCTGTATGGGGGCTCGATTTTTGTGGGACAAGGTGACATTTTCAGCGGTATCATGTTTATTTATATCTCTCTTATTAATCGTGTGTTACTCCACTTTTTGTTCGACGGTATTTACGTTGTTCACGAGAGAGAGAGAGAGAGAGATCCCAGGATCCAACTTGGCGGCCAACTTGGATCCGGGGGTCTGCACGCAGGGAGAACCTCAGAACAACGCGATCACACATTGTTCTGAGGGAAGCACGCAGCCCCCTCCCTGCGCAATGCTTCTCTATGCCACCGGATCGCTGCAATTTTGTGCGCGGCCGATCGGCTTCGACATACTATCCCATCCATGTCATACGGGCCCAGCCCACGTGGACAGGATAGTACGTTGGATGTCAGAAACGGGTTAATATTACAGTAAGGCCTGTCCCAATTATGGTCGCCGTGAAGAGGCGGGATGGCTTTCGCTTTTTTTTTTTTAAATCAGAAAACATGTTAACTAAACACCGTATATTTTCATGCACTATGCTATTTATTTACTGCAGGGTATTTAATCATTATGTTTCTGTCCTTGTTTTTTCTTTGGGAAAACCTTGTGGAAAGTGTTACACTTTTTTGCACCACAGACATAGGGGTAAAAGAGGTCCAAAGAGAAACGAATGCTGCTGTCCCACATAAATTAAAATGGTGGTCCGGTGAAAACAAGTTATCACCTATGCACAGGAGATGTGATAACTCATTGATTGGTGATTACTGTGGGTCTGAATGCTGGGACCCGAATTGTTCAGCAGAATGGGGAACTTTACTCCCCATTAAAATGGAAGGCAGTGCGCTCCATTGGTTCCCTATGGGGCTGCGCCCAGCTTTTTTCCGGCAGTCCCATAGAGAATGAATAAAGCAGGGATTGGACATCTGACCTGTTGTGTCATCTTATAATGTAGATGAAATTTCCCCTTTGGAGATGAAGATTCCACAGTCCGCCAATCGGTGCAGGTCCCATTGGTGGGACACCCATGGATCAGCAAGCTAATACCTACCCAGTAGATAGATGAGAAAGAGTTTGTCTGTTTGGCAGAACAAGATGAATAAACAGTGACTGAAGGGAGAAGCGCACAATAGGGTAAAACATTAATATGGGAGACAGTAAAAACAATAGGTTTGCTAACTTTGGGTGGTTGAGTAAAGACACAAAACACTAAAAAGGCTTAGATAGCCGGCTGCCGCTGCCCTGGTGTCTGGGGAAAGATACACCAGATGGAAAATACCAAAACAGAAAAAAAAAACAATTAAAAATTGTCTGCGCTGCTGGAAAGACATCTCTTGCAGCAATATTCATTAGATGGTTCTTTATTGTCCACTACACGTCTCAATGCCGTATACTGGCATCGTTATCAAGTGTAAGAAAAAATAACAGGTTACACACTAGTACATGTAGGTGTTTATAGACAAAAATGGGGGCCAAAAAGCATAGGGTACCACCCACTAAGAGGTGAGTTGGGGGTTCAAATTCAAAAAGTGGCCTGGAAGACAGGAAAAGGAGGACGATAAAAATAAAAAGTCTCTGAGGGTTTGGAGGTCAAATTCAAAGGGAGCCTTGGAAGACCAAAGGAAAAAAGGGGAAAAAAACAAAAGTGCAAACTAAAAGAAATACTATCATAAGGAGTTGATAGGACGCATAAGGAAACAGAGAGGGGGTGTGTAACTTTAAAATAATTATTACATCATTAAGCATTAGAAGTACCAGAAATGGAAAATTGCTCAAACAGGAATAAAGGATATACAGTGGGGCAAAAAAGTATTTAGTCAGTCAGCAATAGTGCAAGTTCCACCACTTAAAAAGATGAGAGGCGTCTGTAATTTACATCATAGGTAGACCTCAACTATGGGAGACAAACTGAGAAAAAAAAATCCAGAAAATCACATTGTCTGTTTTTTTAACAATTTATTTGCATATTATGGTGGAAAATAAGTATTTGGTCAGAAACAAACAATCAAGATTTCTGGCTCTCGCAGACCTGTAACTTCTTCTTTAAGAGTCTCCTCTTTCCTCCACTCATTACCTGTAGTAATGGCACCTGTTTAAACTTGTTATCAGTATAAAAAGACACCTGTGCACACCCTCAAACAGTCTGACTCCAAACTCCACTATGGTGAAGACCAAAGAGCTGTCAAAGGACACCAGAAACAAAATTGTAGCCCTGCACCAGGCTGGGAAGACTGAATCTGCAATAGCCAACCAGCTTGGAGTGAAGAAATCAACAGTGGGAGCAATAATTAGAAAATGGAAGACATACAAGACCACTGATAATCTTCCTCGATCTGGGGCTCCACGCAAAATCACACCCCGTGGGGTCAGAATGATCACAAGAACGGTGAGCAAAAATCCCACAACCACGCGGGGGGACCTAGTGAATGAACTGCAGAGAGCTGGGACCAATGTAACAAGGCCTACCATAAGTAACACACTACGCCACCATGGACTCAGATCCTGCAGTGCCAGACGTGTCCCACTGCTTAAGCCAGTACATGTCCGGGCCCGTCTGAAGTTTGCTAGAGAGCATTTGGATGATCCAGAGGAGTTTTGGGAGAATGTCCTATGGTCTGATGAAACCAAACTGGAACTGTTTGGTAGAAACACAACTTGTCGTGTTTGGAGGAAAAAGAATACTGAGTTGCATCCATCAAACACCATACCTACTGTAAAGCATGGTGGTGGAAACATCATGCTTTGGGGCTGTTTCTCTGCAAAGGGGCCAGGACGACTGATCCGGGTACATGACAGAATGAATGGGGCCATGTATCGTGAGATTTTGAGTGCAAACCTCCTTCCATCAGCAAGGGCATTGAAGATGAAACGTGGCTGGGTCTTTCAACATGACAATGATCCAAAGCACACCGCCAGGGCAACGAAGGAGTGGCTTCCTAAGAAGCATTTCAAGGTCCTGGAGTGGCCTAGCCAGTCTCCAGATCTCAACCCTATAGAAAACCTTTGGAGGGAGTTGAAAGTCCGTGTTGCCAAGCAAAAAGCCAAAAACATCACTGCTCTAGAGGAGATCTGCATGGAGGAATGGGCCAACATACCAACAACAGTGTGTGGCAACCTTGTGAAGACTTACAGAAAACGTTTGACCTCTGTCATTGCCAACAAAGGATATATTACAAAGTATTGAGATGAAATTTTGTTTCTGACCAAATACTTATTTTCCACCATAATATGCAAATAAATTGTTAAAAAAAACAGAAAATGTGATTTTCTGGATTTTTTTTCCTCAGTTTGTCTCCCATAGTTGAGGTCTACCTATGATGTAAATTACAGACGCCTCTCATCTTTTTAAGTGGTGGAACTTGCACTATTGCTGACTGACTAAATACTTTTTTGCCCCACTGTATGTAGGACATGAGATTCTAACCTGACAGAAGGATAGAACATGAAAGAGAAGGGGAGGACTAGAGCCATGTCAGCTATTAAATGAAGAGTGAGGAAAAAGAAGACAAGGATTGCTGAGGAGGTGGAGGAAGCAACAACGTGGAAACAAAAAGAACATGGATCGCACAGAAGGAGAGTCAGTTGGTGAGGAGAGGACACAGAGCTACAGGTGGCTGACCTGATAGAAGTGTAAAGTGTACAAATTACTAAATGGGAAATTCCAGCTAGGATGCAAAATTGTATTTGAAGTCTCCAGTGAGTTTTTTTTTCTTTTTTTTTTTTACACTTCATAAAGATGCCAGTGCGACACAAAGACATAGTGGGCAATAAAGGTAATAATGAATATCGCGGCAAGAGACTTGTTTCCAGCTGCGCAGCCAGTTTTTAAAAGTTGAAATCATTCTGACCAACCAGTTTCATGCTTATCTTTACTTTTATATGACTCTGTGAAGAAGACTAGCTTGTTTATGACTGTTTTCTTGTAAGATTGTGTTTTCACTTGAATTTTCCATTTTCTTTCAGACATCACAATTTTTTTTTTTAAGAATACTGTAGTCTGCTGTGATATTCTTGCTGTCAAAATTACCAGTATTTAATCGGAATTCTGGTGGACTAAATTATAATTCGATGAGATCAATCATATCTTGGATGGTTTTGTTATGATTGGAAGCTCTGATGTTATGAGGTTATCATGAATAGCTGTCAATGAGCATGACATCGGCAGTGACACACCACCTCAATCAGCATGACATCAGCAGTGACACCCTACCTCAATCAGCATGACATCAGCAGTGACATCCCACTTCAATCAACATGACATCAGCAGTGACACCCCACCTCAATCAGCATGACATCCGCAGTGACACCACACCTCAATCAGCATGACATCAGCAGTGACACCCCACCTCAATCAGCATGACATCAGCAGTGACACCCCACTTCAATCAGCATGACATCGGCAGTGACACCCCACCTCAATCAGCGTGACTGACAGTGACGCCCCAGCCGACAGCAGAGCGGAACAGAAGAAGCTACTAAATTATTAGTAGAGATTGGCGCTGGGCAAGATAGGCAAGTAGTTACCCCCTACCTCCCCGTAAGTTCATAAAAATAAGCAAAGTCCTGCTTTTTTTTATCCGACTATGGATAGTTTGAAAAAAAGGTATTAAAAATAAAAGGTTAAGTAGTGTCAGTTTTTGCTCTGTATGTTGGTTATACTGCTAGTTTTATGTTGTGTACAAAAACTGCTTATGCCAAAAATAGAGATGCCCCAGTGTTTCGGATATGGATGTCTCGCCCGTCCTTGTTGACGTGATGCAAACACTCCACATTGTACTACTCAATTTGGCAGGCGCGGTACTGAATAAGGTGCCCGCCTCTGACTGGGGAGCACACAGAGAGAGCAGCATTAAAATTATGTCAGTGCCAGTTCCCCCCTTAGTGATGCACTAATTAGAAGACCCCCAGCCGGCCAGTGGTCACTAGAGGGGAGGGGTCCTACGGCCACTCCTACAGGGGTTAAATCCAGGTGTCCGGCCGGGAACTTCCTCTTTTCCTCCCGGCGGACACCTGGAAGCATCGTACTACTCAATTAGTGCTGCGATCCTCCTCACAGGGATACTGAGGACGGCATACGTCCGGCAGCTAGTCCTGCTCTCGGCCTCATAGTAATATGGTGGAAGCAGAGTACAATAGGTCCGAGGTAGAATACCGAGACACCACAGTGACGTAGACATGGTTGTCTCTCCCCATCCTTTATGAATGATCTTTGTAATATGCAATGTTAGGTTTGTTTGTTTTTTACATATATGCAATTTAAACAGTGTATTAATTACTTTATTTTTTTTAAAGATTATGTTCTAATATGTCAAATATATCTGTAAAAGGTCCCATTGTGACGTGTGTGATCGTGATCTAACATGGTTTACTGTACAATGACAGACCCCATAGTGACCAACATAAAGACGCATTTACAGTACACTGGCCGATAATCCGCAGATCTGAAATGTAATGATCAATTGTTGAAGATAACTATGTAATGTGACTGGAGATTGCTCACTTATTCAATGATTAGGCTGGAAAAAGGAGGAGTGGAAATTCAGATCCTATAGGTACGGCTTTCAGTGGCTGGCTGATCATTTCTGAGGTAATTGTTGAGGGCATTGGAATTAGCACATTCATGTCATATTGTTCACTGCTATTATTGCAAATGGTTCTGTCCATATAAAGCAGGGAAACAATTTATCGTTAATTCAAGTAGATTTTCTTTGTACGGTATCAGCGGAAAGGTTCCTGCAATCACTTATGGGATCTGAACGCTGAACACCACTACACTATTTTATTCACGATTCTCGGCCTGAACATTGTGTACTTGTCGGACATCATTTAATGGTCGTGAGTTACAATCTCATCTTTCATTTCAGAAATTATCTGCTTGTGTAAATGCAGCCCTAAAGCTACGGTAATTCAAAGAAACGGGAACATAAGGGGGAAATCCCAACTAAGAGACCAGGCATTGACTTCTGTAGAAGCACACAGTTGGCTTTAAATTTGTAATTGGCTGGAAATGCTTTCCGCCATACTTTTCCATCTCCATGCCATGATCTAACTTGCCCAGGTCAGGGCGAGTGGCTAAAAGGAAGCTCCAGTCAGGATCCATTGCTGGGGAGAAGTATTCTTCTCCACTGGTGATGGCTGGCAATTGGATAAATATGAGGTGTGCGGGGATAAGAGGGTGCAGCGCTGAGGGTCTGCATCAGAGCTGCCCAGTCTGCCCTTAAGGTTAAAGAAGTGATCCACTACCTTTACCCATTTCACTTGTATGCATTAATCTTGCTACTATGTGCCAGTAAATGCATCCATACTCTTAGTGCAGTAATGTATACGGTTATCATGCAGATAGCATCACTTGGTGTCTGCCAGCTGCAGCTCTGATGTTCACATCAATCACTTCCGGTCCGCAGTCTTACTGTGTTCTAAGACTACAAGTTCCATCATGCATTGCAGTGACCTGTGGGCCAGCACTTATCACGCCACCTCCATTCTCCACGCCTCCTTTCACTGAGTACATGCGACTAATTCTCCCAGTGGCTCTCAGCCTAAAATGGTCACATCTTGGCGCCATCCAGGTTGAAAACGGTTTATTCCCCAGACATGTATTACGGCATGGGCAGAACGAATGGCAGGTGAGGGATATGGTTGTTTTTTATTTTTGTTTCATTACAGGTGACGAGGGCTTCAATGGAATGGCCGATGACATGGATATGGTTTAATTTACCATAATTATAGGAGTCAATGTCATTCTTTCAATTAAAGGACTTTATTCTGGCTGTGTCTTTATTTACCATATAAACTATAGAATTCGTAATGGATAGGTGTCTTATAGACGCCGTTCCATTACTAACGCGTGGGCTTGATGTCACCAGACAATGCAAAGGTGACAACCCCACAAATATAAACCCCACTTGCCTCCGCTACAGGCCAAGTGGGAAGAGCTGGGCAAAGCACCAGAATTGGCGCATCTAATAGATGAGCCTTTTCTGGGTGGCTATGGGGGGGCCAATATCAATGGCCCCTTACCAGCCTGAGAATAACAGCCCACAGCTGTCTGCTTTAGCAATGGTGGCTGTCAAAAACGGGGGTGACCCCACGTCTTTTTTTTTTATTTATTTATTAACTGAAGACCAAACTTGCTAATGCTGACAGCTGAGGGTTGCAGCCTCCACCTGTCAGTTTTGCCAGTCTGGTTATCAATTCTTTATAAGTCTTCTTTTTAATTCTTTATTTAGAGTGCAGGCGCCGGCTGATGAATACTCTCATCAGCCGCCACCGGCTCTGTTATTAGTGGCAGAAGGCATCGGCTGATGGGAGCAGTAGTCCCATCAGCTGACGTCAGATTTACCTCAGATCACAGCTGCCATTTGACAGCGTTGGAACCGCGGCTGTCTGACCGTCAATTATTTTCCACCAATCGGAAGCAGTGTTTGCCGCGCTGTCATGCACATGAACAAACAGCTGGTGTTCGGGGGGCCGAAGCTGAAAAGTAACATGGACTTCCAGGTAAAGGCCGTGTTCGGTATCCGTGCCTCAACAGTAGGTGTTCGTTACGGACGCCAAACTTTACTGTTCTGGTTCGCCCATTTCTATCTGCAACACATCAGAAGATTAATCTATCTGAATGTCTCCTTTAAGTAGAAATTAAAGATATCAGGCTAACATCACATTATATGGGTCGTTGAACAGACTGGTAATAAGAGAAGCCGCCATTTACAGCCATTCACTGAACGGTTGGCATTTTGTGCAGCAGCAGAGCCAGTTGTCGGAGAGACTCCACAGAACAGTGCTCCATTACAGATAATGGTCACCTAGACTTTTACTTTAGATGGCATCTAATAAGCTATAATTTCAGCTGTCAGTAGCACTCAGCAGATCTGCACTTGGCCCAGACAGCTATTTTTTACATCCCATAATAATAAGCTGCCAGGCAACAAAATTATGCTATAATTCTGAACATTTACACATAATCAGGCATACAGATGCACCAGTTTGGAGATTTTTATTTTACTACAAATAAAAAGAAAAATTACCCCCCCTTCCTCCCCCAGCAATTACTATTATCCTGGTTTGGCAGTAATGTCTGCTTCACTAGGTTGTCAAAGTGCTGTATTAAGGATTGTGCACACAGACTTTTCGCTAAGTTTTTGGAGCACAAATGTCAAGTTTTTGAGGAGTTTTCAAATATCCCCTCAGTTACTGTCCAAAAATCTACTGAAAGAGTCATTTGAAGCTTTTTTTTTTAAAAAAAAAAAAAACAAAAACGGAAAAATGGCTTATAAACTATTGAAAGACTCTTCGCATGTCATGTGTCTGAAGCAACCCCTGGTGGAATTTCCTCCAAACTAAGCACTGGCCAATGAAAAAGGCTATAAAAAAGGGCTTCAGATATACAGTGGGGCAAAAAAGTATTTAGTCAGTCAGCAATAGTGCAAGTTCCACCACTTAAAAAGATGAGAGGCGTCTGTAATTTACATCATAGGTAGACCTCAACTATGGGAGACAAACTGAGAAAAAAAAATCCAGAAAATCACATTGTCTGTTTTTTTAACATTTTATTTGCATATTATGGTGGAAAATAAGTATTTGGTCAGAAACAAAATTTCATCTCAATACTTTGTAATATATCCTTTGTTGGCAATGACAGAGGTCAAACGTTTTCTGTAAGTCTTCACAAGGTTGCCACACACTGTTGTTGGTATGTTGGCCCATTCCTCCATGCAGATCTCCTCTAGAGCAGTGATGTTTTTGGCTTTTCGCTTGGCAACACGGACTTTCAACTCCCTCCAAAGGTTTTCTATAGGGTTGAGATCTGGAGACTGGCTAGGCCACTCCAGGACCTTGAAATGCTTCTTACGAAGCCACTCCTTCGTTGCCCTGGCGGTGTGCTTTGGATCACTGTCATGTTGAAAGACCCAGCCACGTTTCATCTTCAATGCCCTTGCTGATGGAAGGAGGTTTGCACTCAAAATCTCATGATACATGGCGCCATTCATTCTTTCATGTACCCGGATCAGTCGTCCCTGCCCCTTTGCAGAGAAACAGCCCCAAAGCATGATGTTTCCACCACCATGCTTTACAGTAGGTATGGTGTTTGATGGATGCAACTCAGTATTCTTTTTCCTCCAAACACGAAAAGTTGTGATTCTACCAAACAGTTCCAGTTTGGTTTAATCAGACCATAGGAAATTCTCCCAAAACTCCTCTGGATCATCCAAATGCTCTCTAGCAAACTTCAGATGGGCCCGGACATGTACTGGCTTAAGCAGTGGGACACGTCTGGCACTGCAGGATCTGAGTCCATGGTGGCGTAGTGTGTTACTTATGGTAGGCCTTGTTACATTGGTCCCAGCTCTCTGCAGTTCATTCACTAGGTCCCCCCGCGTGGTTCTGGGATTTTTGCTCACCGTTCTTGTGATCATTCTGACCCCACGGGGTGGGATTTTGCGTGGAGCCCCAGATCGAGGGAGATTATCAGTGGTCTTGTATGTCTTCCATTTTCTAATTATTGCTCCCACTGTTGATTTCTTCACTCCAAGCTGGTTGGCTATTGCAGATTCAGTCTTCCCAGCCTGGTGCAGGGCTACAATTTTGTTTCTGGTGTCCTTTGACAGCTCTTTGGTCTTCACCATAGTGGAGTTTGGAGTCAGACTGTTTGAGGGTGTGCACAGGTGTCTTTTTATACTGATAACAAGTTTAAACAGGTGCCATTACTACAGGTAATGAGTGGAGGAAAGAGGAGACTCTTAAAGAAGAAGTTAAAGGTCTGTGAGAGCCAGAAATCTTGATTGTTTGTTTCTGACCAAATACTTATTTTCCATCATAAAATGCAAAAAAAATGATAAAAAAACAGACAATGTGATTTTCTGTTATTTTTTTCTCAGTTTGTCTCCCATAGTTGAGGTCTACCTATGATGTAAATTACAGACGCCTCTCATCTTTTTAAGTGGTGGAACTTGCACTATTGCTGACTGACTAAATACTTTTTTGCCCCACTGTATATAAAAAATCTTTTCTAAAACTCCACAAAGGAGAGTTTCCTAAAGTGGTTTCACCTTGAAAAAAACCCTCAAAAATCTGAGTCACAACCCTCAGACCCCTCAGTGTCAAACTAAACTTCAATCATCAAATATTAACCAAGTATAAATGAACAAATGTGAATAGGCGCAAGAAAGGCCTAAGACTTGTGAAATCGCTAAGTATCATTATTGTGATCAGCATTTTACCTCAGAAAATGGAACTATGGAAACTAAACTGTGTGAACGGTAGTATGTGTGTGACATCAGAACGGAATATATTCAGCCCTGACATTTGAATAGAATCTTGCCGGCGGTATTTAGGACCTTGTGCATGTCAGACGTAGTCATAGTGATGAATGTCTTAGTTATTACAATAAGGAAGCTAGCCCCTCTCCATGTCGATTCATTGCCTGAGGCAAAGGAGGGAACTGGCTAAGCTCTTCAAATAAGACAGTGAGCCAGCCCCCATCACGGGTCACATGCCGACACCGGAAATGCTCTTGTTTAAATCACAAAGTGAAAGTGAAGCTGCCCAAGACTTACTCAGATATCTTATAGCTTATTGAAGTATATGAGTCAATGGTATGTTTTGCTATTTTTAGTCAAAAATTAAAAATATTTGTAAAGTGGACTCGCCTTTTAAGAATTTAAGCACATTACCATGTAAATACCATTTATAACCTCTGATTTATAGAGAGCCATGATTCGGCAACCATAGTAAGGCTAGGTTCACATTGCGTTAGGGCAATCCGTTTAGCGCATACGCTAGCGAATTGCGCTAACGCAATGTCCCAAAAGGGATCGCTTTTGGCGATCCCGCTAGCGCAGATACCCAATCTGCGCTAGCGAGGAACGGACCTCGGACGCTGCAAGCAGCGTCCGCGGTCCATCCGAAACCAACGGGACATCGCTACCGCATGCCAAAAATGGCATGCGCTAGCAATGCGCTAGAGATCCGTTAGAACATTGCAGTCAATGGGTGCGCTAACGGATCCGTTACATAGCGTTAATTGCGACAATTGCGCCATGTAACGGCGTCCGCTAGCGGACACCCATTAACGCAATGTGAACCTAGCCTTAGTGTCCTTGCACCTACCTACATTTCTGCCCATGGCCTATGTAGGTGTAATAATAATAATAATAGCAAATACCCTCAATTAGAAATATAGAATAGTTCTTCTGACTTGCTATGTTGCTTACCCCATGTGCAGGACATGTCCACATAAACCCATTCGTACAAATAAAGAGACAAACAAATTTAATGTTGGAATAAAAATGGCCGTGAATTTTATTTTGGGTTACATAAATACTCATCAAATGTCCAATAAATAAATTCCACATATCAGATGTCCAAAATTCCAAACTTCCAATAAGAACCAATCCACCCATAAATGGGTGATTTTCCCCACAAATAAACAACACGACAATTAAAGCAAATAAGTAACGGGAAGGAGGATGGGCTCTTCTTTCTTCTTGCGCAGTCAGAATTGGGAAAAATTCAGCAACCAGGGGTTAATATCTTTCAAAAAAGACCGCCAAAAACACCAACCGGCAATGAGGATCCAGAAAAAAGGCACAATAAAACTGGTAAAAAACGGTTCTAACCATTTTTTGAAAAGTCATAGAACATACACTGACCTTTCAATGACCTTACTAATTGAACAGTACTAAAAGAAAATGCTGATTCTTAGGGTCTATGTGGCCATGAGACCCCCACCGTATTCATTGTATGCTTTAGGCGGGGGGCTAACATTATGGTAGCTTATGTATCCATGGTTGCGACCGTTCATATAGTTGCATTTAGTTCTTGTGGTCGTAACCATGGATACCTAAGGTACTGCAATGCCCTGCACATTGGGTAAGAGATATATCAAATCAGAACTATACTACATTTCTAATTTTAGGTATTTGCCAATAATGTTACTACACCTACTACATGTAGGGATAGGATTTTGGAGATAGGAATACCCCTTTAACGTACACATTGGGCAGAAGTCACTAGACCTGCTGACTATCGTATGTGTATTGGGGCCTCCCACCTGTCCACTGTAGGGAGAATGCAGGGAAACAACCTGACATGTTCTTTCTGGCTCACTATTGGGATAAACATGAATGCAAAGAAAATGTTGCATGTTCATAATGGCTTTAGGACAGATGCCTGTCTGACAAGCACCCAAAAATGTATCTGCAGCAAAACGTAGTCAACATGTTATTAAATAACTTTATATGAATTCAAGTCACATTTCAGCTAAATCCTTTATGATAAAATCAAAGTAAAATACAAGTTTGCCAGCGGTGGATCAAGCATATCGATTTGTCTCAATTTCTCCTCACTCGTGTATGAGCCCAGGTCTTCATGTTGTGACAGAACAGCAGAGCAATAACAAGTACAAAACCACTCGACAATGAGGCCATCACAGGATCATGAGCCCAAATCAGATCCCCGCCACTACAATTCTGTAATGATTGGTGCCAGAAGCATCACTAACATACACAAATAGAAAAAGTATCACCGCTCGCTTTGTATTCAAGTTCAAGGATATCTATAAAAGAAGATCGTAGAAACGTGCAGCAGATAAGAGCTTAAGTAAAAAAAACATAAAAATAAAAAAAAATCATCCTGTGGTATATTCCTGGCAAATCCACCCCAATAGATTAGTCTGGATATACAAAGTTAAAGGGTAAAGCTATTGTTAAGACTGTTTCTCCAGCAGAGAGGCTTCAACATTAAATAGGGGAGGAAGGAAATGGCTGGGAAATAAAACTAGATATAACTGCATTGCTTAAAACTTTAATCAGCTAAGTGCCGTATTTTTCAGATGATAAGACGCACTGGGGAAAATGGGGCTTGTGTCTTATTCGAATATAACTTCCCAGCTGTGGTGGAGTGAGGTCCAAGGGTCGCTGCTGGTGAAGGCAAGAGTAGGGAGATGCGGAGGGCTGCAGGCTTGGTGTCGGTGGTGAGGGGGGTTTACATTGCGGTGGACTCTGGAAAAATGGCCGCTGCAGATGGCAAATAGCCAGATGGAGATTGCGGCACCAAGATCTTGGAGGAGAGATCTTAGCGCGGAGATCTCCATCTCTGCATGCACCGCCCCCGGAGGTCATTTTCCCAGAGTCCACCACAATGTAAATCATGGAAGTGCAGGGGCTTCTGGGCTTTCACAAAATGTCGGACAACATTTTGTTAAAAGCCTGGAGCACCTGCACGACCGAACACCCACAGCATCGCACCTCTTCCTTTCAGCCTGGGGTCCGCAGCATTGACAAACACCTGCCACCGCCAGCAGCGACCCTGCTTTACAGCAGCTGCCGTCCCCGCTAAGCAATAAGACACATGGATTATAAGAAGCGCCACAATTTTATTAGAAAAAAGTTTTTTTCCTATTTTTCTCACCAAAATTTGGGGTGCGTCTTATAATCTGACGAGTCCTATAAACCATAAGAATGCAGTATACAAGTTTTCACAGTCAGGTCACTACAAACATTATAACTGCTGCTGTCTTGTTACACTGATAGAAACCTATGCAGCATCAATAGTAAAAAGATCTAATGTTAAAAATAAAAAAAATAAAAAAATCATTATATTCTCACCTTCCGGTGCCTTTCCCTCTCCTCGCGACGCTCTGGTCCCAGGAAAACATTTCCGCAACGACCCGCGGTCTCGCGAGATGATGACGCAGCGGTCTCGCGAGACTGCTACATCATCACGTGTTATTGCCACAATGCATTCTTGGGATCGGAGCGTTGCGAGGGGCATCGCTAAATGCCTGGGCTACATCCGGGGGCCGCCGGAAGATGAGTATTTAACTATTTTTTATTTTAATTATTTTTTTAACAGTGATATGGTGCCCACATTGCTATATACTACATGGGCTGTGTTATATACTGCGTGGGCTGTGTTATATACTACGTCTCTGTGCTATATACTACGTGCGCTGTGCTATAGTGTTGAGCATTCCGATACCGCAAGTATCGGGTATCGGCCGATATTTGCGGTATCGGAATTCCGATACCGAATTCCGATACTTCCCGCGTATCGGATACCGGAATCGGAAGTTCCCAGAATTCAAACAGAACGCAGCAGCCAATGAGGAATGATTGGAAGTGTGGGCACATCCTGTTTAGCATGGTGGGCATGTAAGTACTGGCAAGGCTGTGATTGGCTGCTGAAATGATGTCACTCTGCACTATAAAAAACGCTGCCGCCATTTTGCGCTCACTCTGCTGTGATTTCAGTTAGGGACAGGACGCTGTGTTCTAACTGAGGGCCAGTTGAGCTAGCTAATTGCTTTATTTTCCTTTCCAAAGGCTAATTTAGCAAAACGCTGTGTGTTCTTCACTGTTCACCTTGCTCTTGCCTTGCAGCGCTGTTTTAACAGCATTCTGCAAGGTCTCTGTGTGTGTGTGTGTGTGTGCAGCTCACTCTGTAGTCTGTGTGCAGCCATATACCCGGTTGTATTCAGCTCAGGGGGGGTTCACACTGCCTCACACAGTTGTCCTTTTTTGCTCATAGTGCAGCCTGCTGCACATTTTTTCTCAAATTTCCTATTAGTGTTTTTCCTCCTGTCTCCAGCTAAATTGTGGAAAAACACTACATAAGATAACCTAGAGGGGGGTTTTTGGGCCTTGCAGCGCCGTTTACGGCTGTCTGCACGGTCTCCGTGTGAGCCCAGCTCGCCCTGTAGTCTGTGTGCAGCCATAGCCGGTTGGATTCAGCTCAGGGTTCGTTACTGGCTCATACCTTGAGAAAAATTTTCCTTTCTTTCAAATAGTGCAGCCTGTTTAAAATTAAAAAAAAAAAATTCCTATTAGTGTCTTTCCACCCGTCTCCAGCTAAATAGTGGAAAAACACTACATAGGATAACCTAGAGGAGGGTTTTTTGGCCTTGCAGCGCCGTTTACGGCTGTCTGCACGGTCTCCGTGTGATTTAAACTAGCTCTGTAGCCCGATCTGCACAAAAAAAAAAGTAAAGTTCACCAAACACAACTTAACACTTGTGTAGGCCACATTTGAAAAATAATAAAGTTTAGTCCACACTTTACAACATTAGTGTTTCTTACACCTGTTAGAAGGAGCATTTCAGGAATAAGCACGCTAAGGCCTTAGTACTTTTCTGCTTATCTTTATCTGTCAACCAAGATGAAGAGGGCAGGGAGTAAGGCACGTGGGCGCGGAGCAGGGAGAGGAGCAGGGAGAGGACGTGGTGATTCTGTGCCTGCTGCGGGCGCCGGTGACTCGTCGTCACTCAGTTTCAGCAGGGAACAGTCCTTCATGCGCAGCTTTGTTGGAGAGCGCCGTGCACCGCTGCTGCGTGAAGACCAAATTGAAGCCGTTGTCGGGTGGATGGCAGCTAACGCCTCGGCATCGACTTCAGTTAGTGCCACATCCTCTCAGGCACAGAGCACTGGAGAGCAGCCATCTGTCTCTTCACCACCTGCCAAATTGGCCAGGCAGTCAGAGAGCCCAGGACAGGAGCCGTCTCTACTTCTGTTCTCTGAATCTCTTGGCTTGGAAACAGGGGGCCAGCCAAGCAGCATTGGAGAAATGGAAGAAGAGGCAGTGTGCAGTGATGCCCAACAGCTTTTTCTCTCTGACTCTGAAGAGGCAGGTGGGCCAGTGCCTCCGGTGACCACAGCGCAGTACGCATCTGATGATGAAACTCAGGTGCCGCTTTCTGATGCGTACTGTGCTGCCGAGACTACCCAGGAGGAGCAGTTGGTGGCAGAGGGTAGTGGAGATGATGAGGTCCTTGACCCATCGTGGCGTGAGGAACAGGAAGGTGGTGGGAGCAGCTCTGAGGAAGAGCTTCCCCTTACGGGCCAAAGAGGGAGGGGGAAGACTGCGGAGCCTGTAGCCTCCACTTTGGCACCCGTTAGGAGCCTGTCTCTTTCCAAAGCCAAAAAGGGCGCTCCCAAGACTTGCAGTGCCTGGTCCTTTTTTGACACAGTTGCAGATGACATTTGTTTTGTCAAATGCAAGCTGTGTCATCAGAAAGTAAAAAGAGGTAAAAGTGTCAGCAACCTCAATACCACAAATATGTGGAAACATGTGCGGACCAGGCACGCGGTGGAGTTACAGAAACACAGTGAAGACGTAGGCCAACCAACAGCGGCAGCTACCACCTCTTCATCTCGTGTTGCCTCTTCCTCCACTGTTGTCCAGAGACCTAGTGTAATTCCACCCACAGCACCACCTTCCCAGTCATCCTCACACTCCCAGTCTACTCTACAGCCATCGGTAGTACAGGCATGGGAGAAAAGGCGGGCATTCTCGGCCAACCACCCCCGAGCACAGGCTCTGAATGCAGGCATTGCCAAACTGTTGTCCCTGGAAATGCTCTCGTTCAGGCTGGTGGAGACTGACAGCTTCCGTGACTTGATGGCATTGGCAGTCCCACAGTACAAGGTGCCCAGCCGCTTTTACTTCAGCAGGCAGGCTGTCCCTGCCCTGCACAGGCATGTTGAGGCAAACATAAAACATGCGCTACTGAACGCCGTCAGTAGCAAGGTCCACCTCACCACCGATGCGTGGACCAGTCAGCATGGACAGGGGCGATATGTTTCCCTCACTGCCCATTGGGTTAATGTTGTTGAGCCAGGTACAGATCGTGCGAGTGGCGCAGGACGTGTCCTGCCTACTCCAAGGATTGCAGGAATCCAGTCTGTACGCATCGACTCCTCCTCTTACACCAGTTCCTCAGATTCCTCTCTGCAGGATCCGTCACAGTCCACCTCCACATGGACCCGTGAACGTTTACCTATGACCGACATGAGCACAGCCGTGGCCAAACGTCAGCAGGCCGTCTTGAAACTAGTTTCATTGGGGCATCGAAGCCACACAGCGCAGGAGCTCTGGAATGCCATCAAGCAGGAGAGCGATGTGTGGTTACTGCCAGCGAATCTCCAGCCAGGCATGGTAGTGTGTGACAATGGCCGAAATCTGGTGGCAGCTTTGGCCCTTGGCAACCTCACTCACATCCCATGTCTGGCACATGTACTCAATTTGGTTGTGCAGAGTTTTCAGATTGACTATCCGGATCTTGATGCCCTTCTGCACAAGGTCCGCCTAGAGTGTGCTCACTTGCGGCGTTCCAGCTTGGCCAGATCCCGCATTGCTGCTCTGCAGCGCCGATTCCGCCTTCCGGAACACCGTATCATATGTGACCTACCTACCCGGTGGAATTCCACGTTACATATGTTGGAGCGGTTGTGTGAGCAGCAGCAAGCAGTAATGGAGTACCAGCTGCATCAGGCGCAAAGAAGTCGCAGTCAGCGCCGATCAGACTTCACAACCACAGAGTGGGCCACTATGAAGGACGTGTGCCAGGTTTTGCGTCCTTTTGATTATTCCACGCGGATGGCAAGTGCAGATGATGCACTAGTCAGCATGACTGTCCCCCTTATCTGCCTGCTTCAGCAAACTTTGCAAGGGTTAAGGGATGATGTTGTGGAAGAGGTGGAGGATGAGGAGTCACCTTTTCCATCAGCTTCTGGAGAGTCAGCGCCACGTGGTTCCTCACAAAGGGGTACGCAGGGGCCAATTTGTGAGGAGGATGAGGAGGAGTCAATGGAGGAGGAAGAGCTCCGTCCAGAGGAGGGAGCGACACAATTGTCCAGTGGTCAGTGTGTACAGCGAGGGTGGGGTGATGACGAGCGGGCAGAGATCATGTCTCAAGCAGGGGACAGCGTTTCTGGGCCAGTTGGCACTCTGCAGCACATGGTGGATTTCATGCTGCAGTGCCTGAGAAACGACCGCCGCATCGACCACATTCTCAACATGCCTGATTATTGGGTGTTCACCCTCCTCGATCCTCGCTACCGGGACAACGTCCAAAACCTCATCCCTGCGTTGACCCGGGAGCGTAAATTGCGGGAGTACCACGACACACTGGTGAATTCCATCATCTTCTCCTGTCCAACTGAGAGGAGTGCTGCTAGTGCTTTACAAAGCAGCTCAGTGCGTCGAGGCAGTGGGGGAGGCTCTGCCCAAAGAGGGAGCAGAAGCAGTGCCTCTGCCCAAGGCAAGCCCAGTATGGCACAACTCTGGCACACTTTTGTGTGCCCGCCCCAAATGTCTACACCATCACCGGCGGCTCCAGTCAGCAGGAGGCAACGGTTCCATCAGATGGTGACAGACTACATGGCTTGCCCTCTTACTGTACTCCCAGACGGCTCTTCCCCGTTCAAGTTTTGGGTTTCTAAGCTGGATACATGGCCAGAGCTAAGCCAGTATGCATTGGAGGTGCTGGCTTGCCCTGCGGCTAGTGTCTTATCGGAACGTGTCTTTAGTGCCGCAGGTGGTGTACTAACAGACCGTCGCATGCGACTATCCTCCGATAACGTTGACCGGCTTACTTTCCTGAAAATGAACCAGGCCTGGATCTCGCAGGAATTTGCCACTCCTCTGCCTGATTAAGTAATTGGGTGTCATCCAGGTCTCCTGCTGTATTCATCTTTCTACCACCTGAACTGCTATTCCTGGGCTCCAACACCGCCAGTTGCGGCTCAGAAGTGCAGGCTGCACAGTAAAAACATACGACCCAGTGTTATTGGGTTTCAGTAACGTCAGCTGATCCCCAGCTGTGTAGCCGGCAATGTGTCCTGCGACCGCCACGCTGGCACAACAACCTAAATGTAAGGGAACCTGAACCCCCCCCCCCCCCCCCGTCGTTTGTTACTGAAAGAGCCATCTTGTGCAGCAGTAATGCTGCACAAGGAAAAGGTAGCTCTTTTTTTTTAGCTCCTTGCACACGCAGAACTTAACACTTATAAAATGTGTTCACTGATACCGTTATACTGTCCCGGAGATGAAACTTTCCTTCGCAATGTGACGCAGCACAGCCGTCATTCCTACCCCCTTGATGCCATGCGCTGCCTCCTCAGCGTTGTTTTAAGCTGTCACGGAGCCTGCGCTGTTCTGTTATCCCTTGGGCATGCCCTATTTGCGCTGCCTGTCTTCTGACATAATTTGGTGTCAGGCTGGCTGCGCCTGTGCGGCCGCGCTGCCCGAGATCCCGCCTCGCTGTGTCTTCTGATTGAGTCACACTGCGGGCCTGGGATCCATGGCCATGCGCAGTGCATATCTTCCCCTCGGGCTCTCGCTCATTTCCCTCCGCCTTCTTTAGACTGTGCGCCGTCAGCTGATCCCTAATAGCATGCCACGGCCGTGACACCGCACAGTCTGAAGAAGAGGGAAGGAGGGGAGTGAGAGTCGAGGATATGCACTGTGCATGTCCATGGTTCCAAGGCCCGCAGTGGGATTACGTTGGAAGAGACTGCGAGGTGGGATCTGGAGCAGCGTGGACGCACAGGCAGTAACAGCCTGACACCAAATTATGTCAGAAGACAGGCAGCGCTAATTGGGCATGGCCAAGGGCTAACAGAACAGCGCAGGCTCCGTGACAGCTTAAAACAACGCTGAGGAGGCAGCGCACGGCACCAAGGGTATAGGAATGTCAGCTGTGCTGTGTCCCATTACGAAGGAAATTCGCACCTCCGGGACGGTTTAACGGTATAAGGGGACACATTTTTAGTGTTTACTTCGGTGTTTGCAAGGAGCATAATTAAAAGAACCACCTTTTCCTTTTGCATCGTTAGTGCTGCACAAGATGGCTCTTTCAGCTACAAACGTCTTGGGGGGGGGGGTTAAAAGTTCCCTTTCAACTTGCTCCAATCAGGCTTCGGCCTACACTCTGTTCCTCTGCTCCTCCTGCTGTCCCTGGGCTCTAACACCGCCAGTTGGTGCCTGGAAGTGCTGTGTGCACAGTCAACAGTCGCTCCTCTGTTATTGGGGTTCAGTAACGTCAGCTGATCCCCAGCTGTGTGTGCGGCAATACCTCCAATCTGCTCCTCCTGTTGTTCCTGGGCTCTAACACCGCCAGTTGGTGCCTGGAAGTGCTGTGTGCACAGTCAACAGTCGCTCCTCTGTTATTGGGGTTCAGTAACGTCAGCTGATCCCCAGCTGTGTGTGCGGCAATACCTCCAATCTGCTCCTCCTGCTGTCCCTGGGCTCTAACACCGCCAGTTGGTGCCTGGAAGTGCTGTGTGTACAGTCAACAGTCGCTCCTCTGTTATTGGGGTTCAGTAACGTCAGCTGATCCCCAGCTGTGTATCCGGCAACGTGTCATGCGACCGCCACGCTGGCACAACTAAAATGTAAGGGGACCTGTCCCCCCCCCCCCCCTAGGCGTTTGTTACTGAAAGAGCCACCATGTGCAGCACTAATACTGCACAAGGGAAAGGTCGCTCTTGAAATTATGCTCCTTGCAAACGCTGAACTACACACTCATGTAATGTGTCCCCTCACACCGTCCAACCGTCCCGGAGGTGGGACTTTCCTTTGTAATGTGACGCAGCACAGCCGTCATTGCTACCCCCTTGGCACCGTGCGCTGCCTCCTTAGCGTTGTTTGATTCCGTCATGGACCCTGCGCTGTTATGTTATCCCTTGGCCATGCACAGTTTGCGCTGCCCGTCCTCTGACATCATTTGTTGTCGTCCTGGCTGCGCCTGTGCGTCCACGCTGCCCGAAATCACACCTCGCAGTGTCGTCTAATGTGATCCCACAGTGGGCCTGGTATCCATGGCCATGCGCAGTGCATATACTAGCCTCTCACTCCCCTTCTTCAGACTAGGCGGCGTCAGCTGATCCCTAATAGCATGCCACGGCCGTGACGCCGCACAGTCTGAAGAAGCAGGAAGGAGGTGAGTGAGAGGCGATGATATGCACTGCGCATGCCCATGGATCCCTGGCCCGCAGTGGGACTACATTAGATGACACTGCAAGGTTTAATCTAGGGCAGCTTGGACGCACAGGCACTGCCAGCCTGACACCTACATGATGTCAGAAGACGGGCACCGCTAACTGTGCATGGCCAAGGGATAACATTACAGCGCGGGCTCCGTGACAGAACCAAACAACGTTGAGGAGGTGGCGCCCGGCACCAAGGGGGTTGGAATGACGGCTGTGCTGTGTCACATTACAAAGGAAAGTCCCACTTCCGGGATGGTTTGACGGTGTGAGGGGACACATTATATGAGTGTGTACTTCAGCGTTTGCAAGGAGCATAATTTTCGGAGCCACCATTTTCCATGTGCAGTATTACTGCTGTACAAGATGGCTCTTTCAGCAACAAATGCCTGGGGGGGGGGGTTAAAGGTTCCCTTTCAACTTGCTCCACTGCAGGCTTCGGCCTACACTCTGCTCCTCTTTGATTCCCTGGGTTTCAACACTGTCAGTTGCCACCTGGAAGTGTTGTCTACACAGAAAAAACACTAGGTGATGTGTCAGTGGGGTTCAGCACCGCCAGCTGTTCCCCTGCTGTGTAGTCGGCAACGTGTCCAGCACAAGCCACGCTGGCACAACAGAACAAAAGCTGCCACCAGTGCAGGCTTCGGCCTACACTCTGCTCCTCTCCTCCTCCTGCTGACCCTGGGCTCAAACACCGCTAGTTTTTGCCCGGAAGTGCTAGCTGCACAGAGAAAAACACCAGCCAATGTGTTAGTTAGGTTCAGCACCGCCAGCTGTTCCCCTGCTGTGTAGCCGGCAACGTGACCTGCAAACGCCACGCAGGCACATGAACTGAAATTAAAGGGAACCTGGCCCCACCCCCCCAGGTGTTTCTATGTATAACAGCCACCTAGTACAGCAGTACTGCTGCATTTGTACAAGGTGGCTGACTTTTTCTCCTTGCCCACGTGGAACTCAACACGTACAAAATGTGTCTCATTGAGACCATTCCACTGTCCCTGAGGTGTGACTTTCCTTTCTAATGATATGCAGCACCCCCCTTGGTAGCGTTTCCCGTCTTTTGTCATCATGGTTAGCTGGCTGCGCCTGTGCATCCGCCCTGCTAGAAACAACGCCCCTCGTTGTCATATTTATTTTGTCAGCGAGGGTGTGGTTTATGGGCACGAGCAGTGCATATGTTCGCCTGTCTTAACTCATCTCCTTCCGCCTTCTTCAGACTGTGCGGCCTCCTGGCCGTGGTAGGCGATAAGGGATCAGCTGAGGCCGCCCAGTCTGGAGCAGGTGTAAGGACATGTGTAAGCGGCAAACCTATTTACTGCACAAGGCCACGAATCCCAGCCACGCAGTGTGATTTTTTGAAAACACACTGTGGGTCTGGGATTCATGTCCATCGCTAACCGCAACGGCCGACATGAAATGAGGTCAGAAGACAGGAAGCGCTCACAGCGCATGGCCAAGGGATCACAATAGCGCAGACTCCTGTACAGCAAATAACAACGCTCAGGAATCTGCGCCCAGTACCTAGGTGCAAATTTTGACACCTGTGCTGCGTCTCCTTAAAAAGACAAGTCACGCCTCCACAACTGTTTGACAGTATAATGGGCTAAATAGTGTACGTGTTTTATTCAGCGTGTGCAAGGAGCAAACTAAATAGAGCAACCTTTTACTTGTGCAGCATTAATGCTGCACAAGGTGTGGCTCTTGTACCTTGCAACACCTGAGGGGGGGTTAAAGGTAACCTTTGAAATTGGTTCAACTAGGCTTCGGCCTACACTCTGCTCCTCTCCTCCTCCTGCTGACCCTGGGCTCTAACACCGCCAGTTTTTGCCCGGACATGCGATCTGCACAGAGAAAAACACCAGTCAATGTGTCAGTGGGGTTCAGCAACGCCAGCTGTTCCCCTGCTGTGTAGCTTGCATCGTGTCCAGCACAAGCCACGCTGGCACAACCGACCAAAAGCTGCCAACAGTGCAGGCTTCGGCCTACACATTGCTCCTCTCCTCCTCCTGCTGACCCTGGGCTCTAACACCGCCAGTTTTTGCCCGGATATGCGAGCTGCACAGAGAAAAACACCAGTCAATGTGTCAGTGGGGTTCAGCAACGCCAGCTGTTCACCTGCTGTGTAGCTTGCATCGTGTCCAGCACAAGCCACGCTGGCACAACCAACCAAAAGCTGCCACCAGTGCAGGCTTCGGCCTACACATTGCTCCTCTCCTCCTCCTGCTGACCCTGGGCTCTAACACCGCCAGTTTTTGCCCGGACATGCGATCTGCACAGAGAAAAACACCAGTCAATGTGTCAGTGGGGTTCAGCAACGCCAGCTGTTCCCCTGCTGTGTAGCTTGCAACGTGACCTGCAAACGCCACGCAGGCATATGAACTGAAATTGAAGGGAGCCTGCCCCCCACCCCCAGGTGTTTCTATGTATAACAGCCACCTTGTACAGCAGTACTGCTGCATTTGTACAAGGTGGCTGACTTTTTCTCCTTGCCCACGTGGAACTCAACACGTACAAAATGTGTCTCATTGAGACCATTCCACTGTCCCTGAGGTGTGACTTTCCTTTCTAATGATACGCAGCACCACCCTTGTTAGCGCTGCCCGTCTTTTGACATCATTGGTTAGCTGGCTGCGCCTGTGCGTCTGCCCTGCTCGAAACAACGCCCCTCGGTGTCTAATTTTTTTGGACAGCGAGGGTGTGATTGATGGGCATGTGCAGTGCATATGTTTGCCTGTGTTCACTCATCTCCTTCCGCCTTCTTCAGACTGGGTGTCCTCATGGCCGCGGCAGGCGATAAGGGATCAGATGAGGTCGCCCAGTCTGAAGCTGGTGTAAGGACATGTGTGAGTGTCAAACATATTTACTGCACAAGGCCACGAATCCCAGCCACGCAGTGTGATTTTTTGAAAACACACTGTGGGTCTGGGATTCATGTCCATCGCTAACCGCAACGGCCGACATGAAATGAGGTCAGAAGACAGGAAGCGCTCACAGCGCATGGCCAAGGGATCCCAATAGCGCAGACTCCTGTACAGCAAATAACAACGCTCAGGAATCTGCGCACAGCAGCTAGGTGTAAATTTTGACACCTGTGCTGCGTCTCCTTAAAAAGACAAGTCACGCCTCCACAACTGTTTGACAGTATAATGGGCTAAATAGTGTACGTGTTTTATTCAGCGTGTGCAAGGAGCAAACTAAATAGAGCAACCTTTTACTTGTGCAGCATTAATGCTGCACAAGGTGTGGCTCTTGTACCTTGCAACACCTGAGGGGGGGTTAAAGGTAACCTTTGAAATTGGTTCAACTAGGCTTCGGCCTACACTCTGCTCCTCTCCTCCTCCTGCTGACCCTGGGCTCTAACACCGCCAGTTTTTGCCCGGACATGCGATCTGCACAGAGAAAAACACCAGTCAATGTGTCAGTAGGGTTCAGCAACGCCAGCTGTTCCCCTGCTGTGTAGTCGACATCGTGTCCAGCACAAGCCACGCTGGCACAACCGACCAAAAGCTGCCACCAGTGCAGGCTTCGGCCTACACTCTGCTCCTCTCCTGCTGACCCTGGGCTCAAACACCGCTAGTTTTTGCCCGGAACTGCTAGCTGCACAGAGAAAAACACCAGCCAATGTGTTAGTGGGGTTCAGCACCGCCAGCTGTTCCCCTGCTGTGTAGCCGACATCGTGTCCAGCACAAGCCACGCTGGCACAACCGACCAAAAGCTGCCACCAGTGCAGGCTTCGGCTTACACTCTGCTCCTCTCCTCCTCCTGCTGACCCTGGGCTCAAACACCGCCAGCTTCTGCCCGGACATGCTAGCTGCACAGAGAAAAACACCAGCCAATGTGTTAGTGGGGTTCAGCACCGCCAGCTGTTCCCCTGCTGTGTAGCCGACATCGTGTCCAGCACAAGCCACGCTGGCACAACCGACCAAAAGCTGCCACCAGTGCAGGCTTCGGCCTACACTCTGCTCCTCTCCTCCTCCTGCTGACCCTGGGCTCAAACACCTCCAATTTCTGCCCGGAAGTGCTAGCTGCACAGAGAAAAACACCAGCCAATGTGTTAGTGGGGTTCAGCACCGCCAGCTGTTCCCCTGCTGTGTAGCCGGCAACGTGACCTGCAAACGCCACGCAGGCACATGAACTGAAATTAAAGGGAACCTGGCCCCACCCCCCCAGGTGTTTCTATGTATAACAGCCACCTTGTACAGCAGTACTGCTGCATTTGTACAAGGTGGCTGACTTTTTCTCCTTGCCCACGTGGAACTCAACACGTACAAAATGTGTCTCATTAGAGACCATTCCACTGTCCCTGAGGTGTGACTTTCCTTTCTAATGACACGCAGCACCCCCACTGTTAGCGCTGCCCGTCTTCTGACATCATTGGTTGGCTGGCTGTGCCTGTGCGTCCGCCCTGCCCGACACAATGCCCCTCGTTGTCTCATACATTTTGACTGCGAGGGTGTGATTGATGGGCACGAGCAGTGCATATCTTCGCCTGTCTTAACTCATCTCCTTCCGCCTTCTTCAGACTGTGCAGCCTCATGGCCGCGGCATGCGAGAAGGGATCAGCAGAGGCCGCCCAGTCTGAAGCAGGTGTAAGGACGTGTGTGAGCGGCCAAAATATTTACTGCTCAAGGCCACGAATCCCAGCACCGCAGTGTGACTTTATGAAAAGGCACTGTGGGTCTGGGATTTATGGCCATCGTTAACCGCACCGGCCAACATGAAATGAGGTCATAAGACGGGCAGCTCTAACAGGGCATTGCCAAGGGATAACACAAGAGCGCAGACTCCTGTACAGCAAATAACAACGCTCAGGAAGCTGCGCCAAGCACCAAGGCGTTATTTGGGACACCTGTGCTGCGTCTCCTTAAACAGCCAAGTCACGCATCCACTACAGTTTGACTGTAGAATGGGCTAAATTGTGTACGTCTTTCATTCAGCGTGTGCAAGTAGACAAATTAATAGAGCAACCTTTCACTTGTGCAGCATTAATACTGCACAAGGTGTGTCTCTTGTAGTTTGTAACACCTGAGGGGGGGTTAAAGGTTTCCTTTGAAATTGGTTCAACTAGGCTTCGGCCTACACTCTGCTCCTCTCCTCCTCCTCCTGCTTCACCACGGGCTCTAACATCGCAAGTTTTTGCCCGCAAGTGCTAGCTGCACAGAGAAAAACACCCGCCATTGTGTTAGTGGGGTTCAGCAACGCCAGCTGTTCCCACACTGTGTAGCCGGCAAAGTGTCCTGCAAACGCAACGCTGACACAAAGCTGCCTCCAGTGCAGGCTTCGGCCTACACTCTGCTCCCCCTGCTTACCCTTTGCTCCAGCACCGCTAGTTGGGGCTCTAGGAAGACAATCTTTAATAGGCAACGCATCTGGGTTCCAGCACCGCCAGCTGGTTCTCGGCAGTGTTTTTGTCACAGGTACTCCCTCGTGCCAAACCTGGTTTCAGCACCGTCAGCTGTTTCCGGGTTGTGTCAAACTCGCTGAGACGCCTATGCTTGCCCCGTCGTGGTGCGGTCGGGTTAGCCAACTCCAGGGTGCCTCCAGTTTAGGAGCTTCCTATGTGGGCTGCGTGAACTGGTAGTCAAGGCTGGTTCTGTAGTGCCAGTAGGCCCAGCTCCCCCTGTAGGACTGTTGGGGTTCGGTAACTGCGGCTGCCTCGCGGCCTAGCTGTTCTCTCCTCTCCTGTGGGCCTTGGGGTCCACCACCTGGTTCCAGCACCGTCAGCTGGTTCCAGGCCGAGCCTTTGGCTTAGGTGCCTCCTCCTGGGTATCCGAGTTCCGCCAACGTCAGGCGGTCCTTGGTAGTGCTTTTAAGCGCGGGCACCTACAGCTTAGTAACCGGGTTCCAGCACCGCCAGCTGGTCCTCGGTCGTGCCATTGGCTCTTGCACACTGGGGCAACGCATCTGGGTTCCAGCACCGCCAGCTGGTTCTCGGCAGTGTTTTTGTCACAGGTACTCCCTCGTGCCAAACCTGGTTTCAGCACCGTCAGCTGTTTCCGGGTTGTGTCAAACTCGCTGAGACGCCTATGCTTGCCCCGTCGTGGTGCGGTCGGGTTAGCCAACTCCAGGGTGCCTCCAGTTTAGGAGCTTCCTATGTGGGCTGCGTGAACTGGTAGTCAAGGCTGGTTCTGTAGTGCCAGTAGGCCCAGCTCCCCCTGTAGGACTGTTGGGGTTCGGTAACTGCGGCTGCCTCGCGGCCTAGCTGTTCTCTCCTCTCCTGTGGGCCTTGGGGTCCACCACCTGGTTCCAGCACCGTCAGCTGGTTCCAGGCCGAGCCTTTGGCTTAGGTGCCTCCTCCTGGGTATCCGAGTTCCGCCAACGTCAGGCGGTCCTTGGTAGTGCTTTTAAGCGCGGGCACCTACAGCTTAGTAACCGGGTTCCAGCACCGCCAGCTGGTCCTCGGTCGTGCCATTGGCTCTTGCACACTGGGGCAACGCATCTGGGTTCCAGCACCGCCAGCTGGTTCTCGGCAGTGTTCTTGTCACAGGTACTCCCTCGTGCCAAGCCAGGTTTCAGCACCGTCAGCTGTTTCCGGGTTGTGTCAAGCTCACTGAGACGCCTATGCTTGCCCCGTCGTGTTGCGGTCGGGTTAGCCAACTCCAGGGTGCCTCCAGTTTTGGAGCTTCCTATGTGGGCTGCGTGAACTGGTAGTCAAGGCTGGTTCTGTAGTGCCAGTAGGCCCAGCTCCCCCTGTAGGACTGTTGGGGTTCGGTAACTGCGGCTGCCTCGCGGCCTAGCTGTTCTCTCCTCTCCTGTGGACCTTCGGGTCCACCACCTGGTTCCAGCACCGTCAGCTGGTTCCAGGCCGAGCCTTTGGCTTAGGTGCCTCCTCCTGGGTATCCGAGTTCCGCCAACGTCAGGCGGTCCTTGGTAGTGCTTTTAAGCGCGGGCACCTACAGCTTAGTAACCGGGTTCCAGCACCGCCAGCTGGTCCTCGGTCGTGCCATTGGCTCTTGCACACTGGGGCAACGCATCTGGGTTCCAGCAACGCCAGCTGGTTCTCGGCAGTGTTATTGACACAGGTACTCCCTCGTGCCAAGCCTGGTTTCAGCACCGTCAGCTGTTTCCGGGTTGTGTCAAGCTCACTGAGACACCTATGCTTGCCCCGTCGTGGTGCTGTCGGGTTAGCCAACTCCAGGGTGCCTCCAGTTTAGGAGCTTCCTATGTGGGCTGCGTGAACTGGTAGTCAAGGCTGGTTCTGTAGTGCCAGTAGGCCCAGCTCCCCCTGTAGGACTGTTGGGGTTCGGTAACTGCGGCTGCCTCGCGGCCTAGCTGTTCTCTCCTGTGGACCTTCGGGTCCACCACCTGGTTCCAGCACCGTCAGCTGGTTCCAGGCCGAGCCTTTGGCTTAGGTGCCTCCTTCTGGGTATCCGAGTTCCGCCAACGTCAGGCGGTCCTTGGTAGTGCTTTTTAGCACGGGTACCTCCTGCTTAGTAACCGGGTTCCAGTAACGTCAGCTGGTCCTCGGTAGTTCCATTGGCTCTTGGACCTTCGGCTACCCATCCGGGTTCCAGTACCGTCAGCTGGTTCTCGGCAGTGTCTTTTGCTCTTGTACCTTCTGCTCCCCATCCTGGTTCCAGTACCGTCAGCTGGTTCCGGGCAGAGCCTTTGGCTTAGGTGCCTCCTTCTGGGTATCCGAGTTCCGCCAACGTCAGGCGGTCCTTGGTAGTGCTTTTTAGCACGGGTACCTCCTGCTTAGTAACCGGGTTCCAGTAACGTCAGCTGGTCCTCGGTAGTTCCATAGGCTCTTGAACCTTCGGGTAGCCATCCGAGTTCCAGTCACATCAGCTGGTTCTTGGCATTTTCTCAGCCTTCTTGTACCTTCTGCTACATTTCCAAGTTGAAGACCCTAAAGTCGACGACCCGGAAGACCACCCCGATGACGACGACGACGACGACCCGGAAGACCACCCCGATGACGACGACGACGACGACGGCGGAGACGACGACGGCGGAGACGACGACGGCTGAGACGACGACGGCGGAGATGACGACATTGGAGACGACGACCCTGGAGACGACGACATGGAAGACCGAGAAGCAGAAGAACAAGAGGCTGCATAACAAAGAGCAGAAGAACATTAAGCATAAGACTTAATATCAGAGCAAAAGATATTATCTAAATTATATGCAGAAGAAGACTAAGCAGTGTATGGGGGTGAGTCCGTTCCTCCTCGTGGTGCCCCTGGATAAAGCCTGATGCTGCAGGCCAAACTGAACGCGGACAAATGTAACTTTTGTGACTGGCAGAACGGAAGGTGTAATCTTCAAACTTTTATAGATAACAACTACAGGAATGCCTGTCACAAATGAGAATATGATGAAGAAGTAGAATAGGAAGAATAATAACAGTGGAATAAAAAGAATATGTAGAATAGGAAGAATAATAATAGTTGAATAAAATGAATATGAAGAATGTAATAAAAAAAAAAAAAAAGGTAAAGGATGAAGAAGAAGATGAATAAGGTGAAGAAGAAGTTGATGTCAAAGATGCTGATGATGATGAAGATGAAAGTGTGGGAAAAGAAAAAAAAAAAAGAAGGGGAAGGGCGTGGAATAGTGAAACATCAATATCTGACAAAATAAAAAAAAAAATGTACATAGTCAATATCTTTGTCACTCCGAACGTCTTAAAAAAAAAACAAAAAACATGCTATTCTATTTGATTGGGATAAACCTCTATGACTTTAATGTCTCCGCCACCTCCCCAAATACATCCGGCATTATTCTTAGTTGTTTTCCTTCATGTAGAATGAACCTACAAGGCAAGAAAGGGTTTATTTTAATTCCGATATTTTGGTCCCATTGACTTGCATTGGGATCGGGTATCGGTATCGGCGATATCCGATATTTTTTGAATATCGGCCGATCCTATCTGATACCGATACTTTCCGATATCGGAAGGTATCGCTCAACACTACTGTGCTATATTCTAAGTGGCTGTGCAATATACTATGTGGGCTGTTATATACAGTACTACGTGGGCTGTGTTATATACTACGTGGGCTGTGTTATATACTACGTGGGCTGTGCTATATTCTAAGTGGCTGTGCAATATACTATGTGGGCTGTTATATACAGTACTACATGGGCTGTGTTATATACTACGTGGGCTGTGTTATATACTACGTGGGCTGTGTTATATACTACGTGGGCTGTGTTATATACTATGTGGGCTGTGTTATATACTATGTGGGCTGTGTTATATACTACGTGGGCTGTGCTATATACTAAGTGGGCTGTGCTATATACTATGTGGCTGTGCTATATACTACATCGGCTGTGCTATATGCTACTATACATATTCTAGAATACCCGATACGTTAGAATCGGGCCACCATCTAGTTTATTTATAATGCCTTTAATTCCTTTTTTAATGTTCCTGGAAAATGCCTAAGGCTATGGTCACACTATCAGTATGGGGTCAGTATTTTACATCAGTATTTGTAAGCCAAAATCAGGAGTGGAACAAACAGAAGGGAAAGCTATAATAGAAACACGTCACCAAGTCTGTATTTTTGACCCACTCCTGGTTTTGGCTTACAAATACTGATGAAATATTGACCAAATACTGATAGTGTGACCGTAGCCTTAAAGTAATGCTCTAGAAATTTCAAGTTTTGATTAAATGAGTTTCTACAGCATTAGAAAATCCTGGCCTCGAACTTTCTAACACTTGTGGCATTGCTTGCAGCTTAGCACCAATCACTTCAATGGAGATAACCTGCAAAGTCAGACACTACCCAAAAAAAGTGTCATTGCTGAAAGAAAGCAGCCATGTATTTCTAAGGGTTTTGTAATGCTGTGTTTTTAGATTATGTTAGGATTATGATGCAAAAAAGCCCTGGCTGCACAAACACACCAATATACACTTTTATTTTATATCATTAGAGTAAACGACTGATGTATAACACTGTGGCACATGTCAGAATTTTCTTTCAGAAGTATTTGTTGTGGAATATTCCTGACAAATACTTGGGCAAAAACTAAAAAAATTATCAAGGCCTTATCATGGAGAACCCCTTTAAGAGCTGGGCTCCACATAGATACTCCAATATTATTGCACGGTGTGATTGTGGTACATCGCACCTCATTATCAAACAGATCCTACATCCTGTGTGGTGGATGACAGGTCGTTTCACAAGACTATGATTATGGACTGCAAAAATCCAACAGTGTCGGGTGCCGCTCTGCGATATTACACATCACCACCTGTAATATTCACTATGTTTGTTGTCAATGCTTTATTTATTGAGAATCACAAGATGGTTGACATCAGCAAACAAAGGATCAAATAAGGTAAACTCGAAAAACAGCAGAGGCATAGAGTAATATTCACTGTGATCAAACAACTATATAGATATTTTTTTAGGAAGAGTAATGTACCTTAGCTGTTTAAGGAACTCAATGTCGGAGCTGCTTGTGATCAGCTTGATAAACTCCTCATAAGATGGGGCGTATGTATAGGCCTTCTTGTGACGCTCGTTCACCTGCTCCCTGTACTCCAGCTGGCTGAGCAGCATCTGATTAATGTAATCCGGATCACTCAGCAGCTCCACCAAAGGCTTCAGCACTGAAGAAACAGAATCAGGACATGCAAAGATGAAGGATATCAAAGCTGTGAACTTGGCAGAGTCCGTGTGCTGCAGTGCTACCGGAGCGGCACTCCGCCACAGCAATATAGCAATTTAAAAACATGAATTAAACTTTTTGTAAAACAGTGTGATGGAGACATGACTAAGTGATTTTATATCATTTTGTGGTGCTGTACAAGAAAATGGAGTTGAAAACGCAAGAATTATTCTTAAGATACAGACGGAACATAAAAAAAAATTGAAAAAAAAACCTACTGTAGAACTTGGAAAATTCCTCCCCGACATACAAATATCTGACTTGTGAACAACTCGTAGATACAAAAAAATTTTAAAAAAATAAATAAAACCACTTCATCACTCACCTCTCCAGACCTCGGCTTTCTGCTGATGTGCGCCCAATCTTCACTATAGGCCATGACTCCCGGTCACGTTCAGGCTTCAGAAGTCAGCGTGTGCTGTAAGGTCGCGATGTTAGGACATCAAGACGAGCACCAGTAACCTCTGAAGACTAGACATAGCCGTAGGTCCTGGCCTGTAGTGAAGATGAAGAAGACGAGGCACTTGACGGATCATGAACCCAGACAGAACGAGGCCTAGAGTGAAGAAGTTAGGGATGTGGCACAGTACAACATAAAGGAGAGGACTGCACAGCAAGGAGCTGGGTGGCTTGAAATGTCAGAGATTTGGCGAGATTAGTTTTTTTTTCCTGGCCATGTTCCAACTTACATATTCAAATTACGAATAAATCACAGTCCTCAAATAGTTTGTAACCTGGGGACTGGCTGTATTTATTTCACATCTGCACATACTATTGCAGATGTATATACAGTATAGCCGGAAGTCTTACGTTAGGATCCAACAAACAGTGGTTGACACTGATCTTTTTATTTTTGTTGATATTCCATCTGATACACAAGTTTTAAAATGAAGACTGATTCACCATTTTCATTTCTGTTCTTTATAACCCCTTAATGACAGCCAATACTTCTTTCTACTGACCTGAGATATAAGAGAATATCATCCCCATACAGTTGACAATCCACAGCAGCTGTGAACTGTACCCTATATTTGACAACTTGCTGTATCACAAACGATCAGTGTTGGCACCGTACATATCTGTTTAACCCCTTAGTTGCTGCTGTCAAAAGTGACTACATCAAATAAATTGTTAATAGATTGTGGGGGCTTCCGCTATAATCTAATTGACACACTGAGATCATGATTGTGTGGTCCTGATGTTTGCCATAGCAGTTCATGGCCAAATAGCGGCCTTAGAGTCTCCCGGCTACAGCGGTCAGTTTAGAAGTTAGCGACATTTAGGTGGTAAACATTTTTTCATTCCTGCTATACCACTTTGCATTAATTCCTGAAAATCATCTGAAGGGTTAATAAACTATCTGACAGCAGTTTTCAATATGTCGAGGGGTGCTGTTTTTAAAATGGTATCACATGTGGGGTTTTCCAATATATGGGACCCCCAAAGTCACTTCAAACATGGATAGGTGCCTCAAAAAAATAAATTTTGAAAATTTCTTTGAAAAAATTAAAAATTACTGCTACATTTTTAAAACCTCCTAAAAGGCTAACAAAATAAATGAGCATTTTAACAATGGCGCTGATGTAAAGCCAACATGTGGGAAATGTTATTTATTAATGTTTTTGTGTGGTATGACTATGTGATAATCATTCAAAGTTTGAAAATGGCAATTTTTTTTAACATTTTTGTCAAGCTTCTGATTTTTTTTTATAAATAAACACAAAACATATCAACCTAAATTTACCATTATCATAAATAATAATGTGCCATGAAAAATAAATCTCAAAATCAATGGGATTTATTGAAGCATTCCAGAGTTATCACCACATAAAGTGACATTCGTCAGAATTTAGAAAATTGGCCCCGTCACCAAGGGTTTAAGTCACTTTTCTTTTCTTTTTTTTGTGGTATTTGTTGCTGTCTTCTGTGCCAAAGTTTTCAAATTGGCACACGTGGTTCATAAATATTGTGCAAAAATCAAAAATGGTCTATTTTTGTTTTAAATGTTTTCAGAAACTCATTACAGCAAAAATTTGTATGCTTTGCAAAAAAAATAAAGCAAAAACAGAACCAAATCTTCTGGACTACATAAAAAAAAATCACTCCAGAGGAACTGGAGGACTATTGAGAGTCTGCGTCTTGGTTGAACATGGAGGCAGCTGACGACCTTCAGGAGGGATCTCCAAAAATTAGATAAAATGGTGTCCCCTGATAGAATACAAACTGAAACCTGTTCTAGTCATGCATCAATATGGACTGTAGGCTGAAGATGAACAGGTCCTGAGACCTGTTTCTCAACTGATAAGAGCCGAGTCGCACACCTCAATTGTTGCGGGGAACACGGCTGTCATAAGTGAAGAAATAAATCTCTCATTCAGCACAGAGGGGGTTATTCCAGCTTCATCCTGAAGGTTTGTTTTTCAGTTGGGTGCCATCAGTCTCCTTGCACGGAAGTAAAGATGTCAGACTGACAAAGGAAAAGGAGGATGTAGCTGGAGATCTCCTAGTGAATCATAAAATCCTTGAATATTACAGTAGGAAGGGACCTTTAGGGTTATTGTGTCCCAACTCCCTGCTCAATGCAGGATTCACTAAACCATCTCAGACAGATGTCTGTCCAGCCTTTGTTTGAATAGTGGATGTAGAACAACAAATGGCGGTTTGTAGAAGGAGAACTAGCGGCCGTTCCAATGAGGCGGAAATAAGTGCGCAGGTCCCCGCAGCTCCAGCCGGATACCCCACAACGGAGGAGAAAGACTTGCAACAGGAACAGAATAGCCGGTCTCAGGAGCACAGAAGGAGAACACAGACACAAGTTAGGGTAAAACCACAACGCGTTTCAACGGCGTGCACAGTCTTCTTCAGGTGGATATTTTTAAATATCCACCTGAAGAAGACGGCACACGCCATTGAAACACGTTGTTCTTTTACCCTAACTCGTGTCTTTGTGCTCCAGAGACCGGTTATTCTATTCCTGTTGCAGCCTTTGAAGACTTCCATTGAAGGAGAATTCACCACCTCTCATGGCAGCCTGCTCCACTCATTGATCACCCTCACTATCAAAAAGGTTTATCTATTATGTAATCTGTATCTTCTCCCTTTCAGTTTCAATCCATTGCTTCTCATGTTTCCATGTGCAAATGAGGATAAGGATGATCCCTCTACACTGTGACAGCCCTTCAGATATTTGTATACCGCTATAAAGTCTCCTCTTAGTCTTCTTTTTTGCAAGCTAAACATTCCAAGATCCTTTAACTGTTCCTTGTAGGACATACTTTGCAGTCCACTCACCATCCTGGTAGCACTTCTCCGAATTTGCTCCAGTTTTTCAATGTCTTTTCTAAAATGTGGTGTCCAGGACTAAACATCGTATTCCAGATGAGGTCTGATCAAGGAGGAGTAGATGGGCATAATTACTTCACGTGATCTAGACTCTATGCTTCTCTTAATACATCACAGAACTGTGTTTGCCTTTTTTGCTGCTGCATCACACTGTTGAGTCATATGCAGTCTATGATCTACTAGTATACCCAAGTCTTTTGCACACATACTGTTGCTTTGTTCTATTACTTCCATTCTGTATTTCTAATTTTCTTTCCTGGTATAGAACAAAGGCTCACTGGCCTGTAATTTCCTGGTTCCATCTTTTCTTTTTTTGAAGATAAGGATAACATTTTCTCTTCATCAATCTTCTGTGACTTCTCCTTTTCTCCAGGATTTTTCAAAGATTCTGGCTAGTGGTTCTGTACTTTCCTCTGCCATCTATGGCAGTACCCCATGATATAATTGATGTGAACCAGGAGATTAAAATTCATTTAAAATTAGCCAAGTGTTCCCTCACTAATCTCTCTGTTTATAGATTGAGTGGATTATTTCATTTACTCGCTAGCACCATGAAGATCAATTGAAGCTACAATTGCTTTCTTAGAGAACACAGATACCAAGCAGGAATTTATAAGTTCGGACAACTCAACATCATTTTTGACCACTTTACCCTATTCATCCTGTAAAAATCCTTCATGATCTTTGACCTCTATTTTGCTTTGGACACACCCCAAAATCCTTTTTTATTGCTTTTGGTCTCCCTTGCAAGCCTCACTTCATTACTGGCTTCAGCTCTACTAATGCTTGCCTTGCACTCCCTGCAAAGAGCATTATATTCTTCTTTAGATATACCCCTCTTTCCATTTAATATAAATTTCATTTTTCCTTTGTAACACGCGTTTAAGTTCCGAGTTCATCCATCCTGGTTTCTTTAAAGGCTTCCAATTCTTCCTTCTTTTCAGGATGGCTACTGATTGTGCAGTGAGAATTTCATTTAGCAAAATCTCCCATCCTTCTTGAACATTTCTGTACTTTAGAACTTCCAGCCATTAGACCTATCCAACCCTCTTTCTTAGTCTATTAAAATTTGCCTTTCTGAAGTCCAACTTTAAAGTCTGAATTCTCGCTGGTCTTCCTCCTCTTGTAATACAAAATTCAAGGATAGCATGATCGCTGCCTCCTAAAGTCCCAGCCACCTTTTCTTCAACCATTTCCTCCCTGTTGTTGAGAAATAGGTCCAAGATGGCTGATCCTCTTGTTTGCTCTGCTACCTTCTGAACGATAAAGTTGTCAGCAGAAATTTTCTGGACCCATTACTTCTACCTGAGAGAGATTCCCAACAAATATCTGGAGAGTTAAAATCTCCCATGTTCACCATGTACTTTTTTTGATAGCAAGGACATCTGATGTAAAAAGGGGGTTTATCCATATTTTCCGTCTGTCCAGGTGGCCTATAGTAAACACCTATAGTAGTGTCGTTTCTGTCCTTCTCTCCTTGAATTCTAAAGGTACCGTCACACATAACGATATCGTTGCTTTTTGTGACGTAGCAACGATATCGTTAACGAAATTGTTATGTGTGACAGCGACCAACGATCAGGCCCCTGCTGGGAGATCGTTGGTCGCTGGGGAAAGTCCAGGACTTTATTTCGTCGCTGGATCACCCGCTGACATCGCTGAATCGGCGTGTGTGACGCCGATTCAGCAATGTCTTCACTGGTAACCAGGGTAAACATTGGGTTACTAAGCGCAGGGCCGCGCTTAGTAACCCGATGTTTACCCTGGTTACCATTGTAAATGTAAAAAAACAAACACTACATACTTACATTCCGGTGTCTGGTCACGTCCCTCGCCTTCAGCTTCCCGCACTGACTGAGCGCCGGCCGGCCGTAAAGCACAGCGGTGACGGGAAGCTGAAGGCGAGGGACGTGACCAGACACCGGAATGTGAGTATGTAGTGTTTGTTTTTTTACATTTACAATGGTAACCAGGGTAAACATCGGGTTACTAAGTGCGGCCCTGCGCTTAGTAACCCGATGTTTACCCTGGTTACCCGGGGACTTCGGGATCGTTGGTCGCTGGAGAGCTGTCTGTGTGACAGCTCTCCAGCGACCAAACAGCGATGCTGCAGTGATCGGCATCGTTGTCTAGATCGCTGCAGCGTCGCTAAATGTGACGGTACCTTCACTCATCAGTTTATGCAGAGCTACCATTCTCTCAAGCTTGGATCTCTGTAGAGATAGTTTTCCTAACATACAATGCAATCCCTCCTCCACTCTTGTTAATCCTCTTTCTAATAAATAAGTTGTAGCCTTCAAGGTTTGCAATCGAATCATGTGTATCATCCCACCAAGTTTCAGCGATGCCTATGACATATCTCTCTTCCTGTGTTAGCAGATCCTATTCTGCTTGTTTGTTTGTTTCCCGTGCTCTGTGCACTTGTATAGACAATTCAGTTCATAGTCTGTTTCTCTTGCTCCTCTATTTTCGTTGAGAATTAGTTGTTTTTGCTATTTATTTCAACTTCTAATAGCAAGGTTCTCAAAAGAATTAATTAGCAACATGTTTTTTCCTGGTAATATATTTCCCATCCCATATTGCTCTAGTTTAAAGCTTTCCTGATCAGTGTAGCAAGGCATCTACCAAATACGTGTTTTCCTGTTTTCTTAAGAAAGAAACCTCTAGCAAGGATTCCATCATACAAGTAATTCCCTTCATGGTCAAAAAATACAAAACATTGCTGATTGCACCATCGACATAGCCAGTTGTTCACTTGTAGAAACCTGTTCAATCTCCTTGTTTCATGCCCATCCACTGGGAGGATGGAAGAGAAGACCACCTGCGCTCCTAGTTCCTTCATTTTTTGGCCTAGATCATGTTCTCTGTATATAGTTTCTAGGTTTTTTTTATGTGTAATTTGTTTCTAAATGTATTAATAGACATTGGTAGTCATCTGTAGCACTGAAGAGTCTTGATACCCATCGGACACATCTTTGATTTGGGCACCTGGAAGAAAACACACTCCTTGTGAGGTAAGTGCTTATTTTTCTCACTTAAAGAGACTTGTGATTGCGTACTGGGGTGTTCTTTGTGGGAAAAGCACTTTTTGATGTACATCTTTGTAGTTGTCCCAAGTGAGAGCCCGGAAGCGGTTCTTCATTGGTATGGGTACTTACTGCCTGCTCATCCTTCTGCTTCTTTGGATCACACGCTTCCATTTCTCTTCTTCTGCAGGTACATTGAAAGGTGCTAGTTTTCGAACATCCTAAATAGTGATATCTACTCTGTCATTAGCTTCTGCAGGAACATTGAAAAGTTCTTCTCTTGCAACATTCTGAAGATATTCTTCTGCTCTGTCAAGGAAATTCTCATCTTTAGTGAGCTTCAGTGTAGCTATTTTCTCCTGAAGACTTTTCACCTTTTTATCTAACAGACTCACAAGCTTGCATTTCTGGCAAGTAAAGTTTGTCTTTTCCTCTTTCAAAAACATATAGCACAAACTACACACACCATATGGGTAATCTTCTCCATGTTGAACAAAATTAATTTCTGTTGAATTTCCGATTTCCTTCCAACACCTCGATCCAGCTACACCCAAAGATCTTAAGACTCGTGACGATTCTTCATTCTTCCCAGAATGCACCAGGAATATGCAAATTATTTCCCTAGAGTGGAGCACAACATACCGTGTGTTCATTTTTACCATAAGTGTGTCACCAGTGTTTTACACAGCTGGATAAATTACTTTGCAATGTTAAGCACGGATGTATGTGTTTTTTACGGACTTGTATTAGCTCTTTTTATCTGTGTCACCTAGAAAAAAAACGGACATGTCTCTGTCTCTTGCACAGACACATAGTCCTTGAAAAAACATAGACATGTGAATAGCACTACAGGTTATAATGGGTACGTGTCGCATCCTTGAAAGAAAAACGGATACAATACGTATGTGCTAAAGTAACATGTGAATGAGGCCTAAGAACCATTTTTATTGTCATGATGCCTCCATATTGTAAGGCAAATTTTAAATTAAAAAGTAAAGATGACATTTTGTGTCTGCAGAACCTATGAAAACATTTGAGTCACTATTATAGGGAGTTTGTCAGCAGGTTTTTTGCTATATAATCAGAGGACAGCATGAGGTAGGGGTTAAAACACTAAATTCAATGATGTGTCATTGATCAGGCGGTGTAATGCTACTTACTAACAATGAAGGTTTTAGCACCAGGACATTATCATTTCTATGCCTAGCTGGTATGTAATGACTGGTCCGACTCCGCCCCCAAGTGATAAGTAGCTCATTGTCAATAGACTTCTTACATATGCGGCTCCCCAGGGTCCTGGTCGTCACAGTGGCATTGCTTTCCTCTCGGGGAGAGTGATGCTATGTTTGGAGGCAAAGAAAGACAACTGCATCCAGCAGCACATTTCAGACTCCAGACCACCAGGGGGAGCTTCTGCTCCTATTATTAGGTCACTCCCTATATATATATATATATATATATATATATATATATATATATATATATATATATATATATATATATATATATATCCAGACAGGAGTCAGCTCCTGGCAGAGCTCCAGACAGGAGTTCTGCTAGTTCCAGGCCAGAGTCTGAGGAGGATGGAAGGTTAAAGGAGCTGTGCATGCCCTCAGAGCTGCAGCTCCCAGAAAGAGACATTGAAAGGCAGAACTGTATTGCAGCGAGAGTAAAGGAAGTCAAAGACAAGGAGAGGACACCAGATGGGGACCAGCCCCGCTCGCGCTGTCTCCTTCTGAGGCGCGAAATCCCGGTAGCCATAACACCGAGGGAGTAAGGACCTCTACGCCTTATTTCAGAGACCGGCAAGACAGCTAATTGCAAGTTACCTGTCCGCACCTACATCCAGGAGGCACGGTGACATCTAAACAGGCTCAAGTCACCAGTCATACGGGTTTTGATCTATCCTATATGGGGGACAGAGAGAGAGAGAAGACCACCACATCTGTGAGACCCTTATGTGAAGCCATAGGCAGTAAGGGAATACACCACCGCAGCGCAAGGGAAGGCTACTGATTTCCACCTGGACAAAGGGGACTCTGGACTTGCCTCCAACCGGCCGGACTCTGCCTGCCCTGTGGTCTGTGCCCTGGACTGTGGATGCTGAAGTCTTCAGTAAAGGTAAAGAGACTGCAACGTTGTGTCCTCATTCTTCACTGCGCCTCTCACCATCCACCATCTACACACTGGGAAGCCCTGGGGATAAACTTCACCTGTGGGAAGGTATACCACCTAGCTGCCATAACATCACCCCAGCGGACCCCTTAAAGCAGCGTCGGTCGCCCTGACCGAATACCACAGGTGGCGTCACGAACATAAACTCTATTCCTTTAAAGACATTTCCCTTTTACACAGACGTCCCAGGGCCACGAACCGAGTCAGCCACCGTGACATCCCCCTGTGAACTGCAGGACCCGGTACCGAGTACCCTGACGGGGCGATCCACATACACAGCCTGGTGGGGTGGGGTTAGCTTTCTCCGCTCTGCTGCATTCTATATCCAAGAACTCTGATCGTGCCACAACTGCTGCACCCAGTTATCTAAGTGACACATTGTTAGATTCAGGTTCTCGGTCTCTATATCATGCTGCTCTCAGGGAAGGTAGCAAAAACCTGGGGACAGATTCAGTTTAAGGAGATGTCAGCGCACAATATTAGATGCAATTTTCTTCTAACTTACATTTGGCTTCATAAGCAAGAAATTGAAAGAAAACGGAAAAAAACAAAACTGCAGGATCAGACTACAAAGAGCTTGTTGTGGTCTGTTACTTTGGGAACATATCGCTCTGAAAAGGATTTGTACAGATAAATCCATGATATTTAATTAGATGCACTTGTATTTTCATGGTAAAATAAAATATAAGTGGCTGTGAAGCAGAAACTTTCCTTCGTGGACTGCTAACAATATAGAAAATGCATGCTTCTATACTGTAATGAACTACACATCATAATAAAGAAAAAAAATACTAAAACAAATTCTCTCTTAATAGAATGGCTTACTTTGTTTGTCAAGGCATATAAATCAAGAAACCATATTTAATAAAAAGTAATCATAAAAAAACAAAACAAATGAATATCAAGCGGTGACATTTCATTTCAAACTACAGTAACTAATAGAAATGTTATTTTATGCAATCCTGTATATAGAAATGTGCTATTATTGTAGTTTCACAAGGTGTGAGACTAATAAAACAACGGCAGGGATCTGATCCTCGTACACACCTTTGGTGGCAAGTATTTCAGAGAGAACAATGCGCAAACTGCGAGACTGGGCATCCCGGGTCGGCATCAGACACAGAACGAGCACCTGGGCACACGTCTGCAGAAACTGGAGCTCCTCCTCGCTGGTTTTTAAGCAGGGATGAAGAGCAAAAGGTCTTGGCTGCTCATCCTGTCTGGAAGAAAAAGGAACAAAACCAAAAGGGAAGCAAAGAAACTGAAGTTAAATGAAACACACACATATTACTAAGCTGCTACAAACCACTGAACGCTCATTGTATGTGCGAATGTCCCAAAAAGACATGAGAATGGGGCAGAACGTGTGCAAAAGTCACTAAAAGAAAGCTGAACAGCTCTGAAAATGAAATCGGGATGAAGCTTCAGATGTCCCAGAAAGTGTCAATTAAATGCGTGAAGGTACGCTACCACGCTTCGATAATTAGAGTGGCTGCCGGTCTTTAATCTTTCATTCCATATGATTCTTTTATGTAGTCATAGCAAAATCCGCTGTACTCACCCCCTGCCGCTCCTGAGCGGGCTCTCTGCCACAGTCCCCAATCTGTGCTGATATTTCTGTAGCGGTGACATCAATATGACATCACGTGAGCAAAGCAGCCAAACACTGGAAGCAGCGGTCTTGAGAAGTCTTCAATCACATCACTGTTGAGCCCAGTGATTAGCTGCAGTGGTCACATGAAGTAGTTCTGATATCACCACTGCAGCCATATCAATAAAGGCTGAGGGGACCACTGGAACGTCAGAGAGGCGGGGTAAGTACAGATGACTTCATATTTTTATATACAGTAAGCCTATGGAGTAAAATAACGCTTAGGTCTATAATGCAAGTTACAAAAAAGTGGCCATTGTAAGTACTCTATCGACCTGAACATGAATGACAGACCATAACGGATGCCAGACCATAACGGATGACAGACCATAACGGATGCCAGACCATAACGGACGCCAGACCATAACGGACGCCAGACCATAACGGATGCCAGACCATAACGGATGCCAGACCATAACGGATGCCAGACCATAACGGATGACAGACCATAACGGATGACAGACCATAACGGACGCCAGACCATAACGGATGCCAAACCATAACGGATGCCAGACCATAACGGATGCCAGACCATAACGGATGACAGACCATAACGGATGCCAGACCATAACGGACGCCAGACCATAACGGACGCCAGACCATAACGGATGCCAGACCATAACGGATGCCAGACCATAACGGATGCCAGACCATAACGGACGACAGACCATAACGGACGCCAGACCATAACGGACGCCAGACCATAACGGACGCCAGACCATAACAGACGCCAGACCATAACGGATGCCAGACCATAACGGATGCCAGACCATAATGGATGCCAGATCACAGCGGACGCCAGATCACAATGGATACTAGATCACAACGGATGCCAGATCAAGTGGGATGAATATGATAATACACATTATTTAGAATTTAGAAATAAAATTTCCTTTAAAAAAAAAACCCACAACTTACTGGACAACCAACCTGTATTGTACAATGTAATGTCTGGCCATTGCATTATCCTAGCAATCGTTATCTTATGTACAGTCCTTTTTCCTAATTCAAAGGGATTTTCCACCACTTTGATCCTGATGACCAAATACTTGGCCTGATCCGCAGTTCTCGGCAGCAGCCACCAACCAGCCGACAGGGCTGATGTTCCACCCTGTACACTGTTCTGGCGTCCGCCACCGACAGCTGATCGGGGATGTTGCCAGGTGTCAGAGACCCCCTCCAATATAAGGATAGGTCACTAGTACTAAAGTGGTAAGAAAACAGTATTTTTTTATCATTAAAACCAGATAGCGCTACATAGATTTTTTTATGTTGGTATGAAAAAATCAGCTTTAATTTTTATTTTATTTTTATTATTTCTTGTACATGACAATGGGGACGGCCATCATGCCTGAGCTTCTGTTAAAAAGCATTGGGGAATGTACTTTACAGCAGCCAGGTGCAATAGACAGGATCAGACTCATTAGCAGTGGAGGCTGCTGCATCGCTGCCCAAATCGGTCTTTAGCGACCGGCACCAGGAAAACCAGGTAGTTTGTTAGCAACTTCCTGCCCGTTAGTCCTTAGGCTAGGGTCAGATTGCGTTAGTGCAACCCGTTTAGCGCTAGCGGGTTGCGCTAACGCAATGTTTTTAATGGGGCCGCGTCCTGGGGTCGCGGTAACGTCCCCGCTCTCGCAGATCCCCGATCTGCGAGAGTGGGGAACGGACCGCGGGCGCGCCTCGGACGCTGCAAGCACTGTCTGCGGCGCGCCAGGAATCACCGGCGCGTCGCTAGCGCGTGCCGAACATGGCACGCGCTAGTGCTGCGCGTTCCCATTGCCGTGAATGGGCGCGCTAACGGACGCGTTGCACGGCGTTAATTTCGCCGTGCAACGCTGTCCGTTAAGCGCGTTCCCATAACGCAATGGCCCGTGGTAAAGCAATTTATACAATCCCGGACAATCCTTTGAAATCATAAATCACTTTCTCTTATGACACTTTCTCTTGAACTAGAGAAAAATAACAATTTTAGAGACAAGACCATCACACTGGTCACATAAGAGCCAGCATGTTACAGCCGCTTTTCCTGCAGAGTTTTCCCTTTTGTGTGTTGTTTTGGGTCATAAGATTTTGTTTTCTAAAAAGTAGGACAAAGTTTGTCTTTTCTACCAGCAGATCAGAGTAAATTGTTGTAATATTCTTAACGGTTACACAAAGATACTTAAGAAATACTTTACCCTCAAGCCTTAACGTCATAAATAACAGTTCCAGTTAATGAGAAACACCAATCAATAACGGAGAGAAAGCGGCCATCTGTCTAGTCTAAAATAGTTTGTGAGAAACACAATCAATAACGACCTTCACAATGGAAGGAAGACGTGAATGACGACTTGGCTGTAGAACAAGTAAAGGACGAGGATGTAGCATAGAACTGTATACGAGACGCACACTGTACCGGCATTTACTTGGCAGCAATACATAATTAAAAGGGAACCTGTCAACACCCCCCCCCCCCACCCCCCCAAGTGTTTTTAACTAAAAGAGCCATCTTGCGCAGCAATAATGCTGCATTCTGTCAAAGCGGCTCTTTTATTTCGGGCCCCTGCAAACGCCCCTCATACCTGCAGTTTGTCAGGGGGGCATGTCTTTTCCCCCCTGACACAAACGCCTCCCAGACGTCACTCAGGGCCTCCGTGAGCCGCCTCCACTTCCTTCCTGAACGTCCCCGGCGCTGTAAGGTTTTTTTTCTGGTTTGCGCTGCCCTTCGACTCCCATCACATGATGGGAACTTACAATACAGGCGCCGGGGACGTTCAGGAAGGAAATGGAGGCAGCGCCCGGAGGGGCTGAGGGATGGCTGGGAGGCGTTTGTGTCAGGGGGGAAAAGACATGCCCTGACAAACTGCAGGTATGAGTGGCAAATTATAAAAATGATTATTTCAGCGTTGGCAGGGACCCGAACTAAAAGAGCCACCGTGACAGAATGCAGCATTAGTCCTGCACAAGATGGCTCTTTTCTTTTAGTTAAAAACGCCTGGGGGGGGGGGGGAAGGTGACAGATTCCCTTTAAATAGAACTAATTAGTATTCACGTCGTGGGTGCTAATGAGACTAAACACATCAGGGACCCCAAACAGTAGGTGAAGGTAAGAGACCGGCACATGGTACGTCCTGCTGTCAGACGAGAATAGCGGCTATCAAGCTGTATGACTGCAAAGTCAGAGAAGCTCATCTACTAAGCAAAAGGATGCCAATAAAGCAGCACTCCACCAATAATGTGGAGAAGGGGCCACAACCTGCGGACGGAGAAGGGGCCACAATCCGCGGACAGAGAAAGGGCCATAATCCGCAGACAGAGAAAGGGCCACAATCCGCAGACAGAAGCTTCACAACATCATTCTTTAAAGCCAATCAGGACTACATGACCATTCCTGCACTTGCAAGAATACAGAAAACCCTAGTCAATGACCTCATCATCTACCATCTTGACCACTGCAACCTCCTGCTCTGTGGCCTCCCCTCTAACACTCTCGCACCCTTCCAATATATTCTAAACTCTGCTGCCCGACTAATCCACCTGTCCCCCCGCTATTCCTTGGCCTCTCCCCTCTGTCAATCCCTTCACTGGCTCCCCATTACACAAAGACTCCAGTTCAAAACCCTAACCATGACATACAAAGCCATCCACAACCTGTCTCCTCCATACATCTGCAACCTCATCTCCGAGTACTTACCTACACGCAACCTCCGATCCTCACAAGATCTCCTTCTCTACTCCCCTCTTATCTCCTCTGACCACAATCGCATACAAGCTTTCTCCCGTGTATCCCCCCTACTCTGGAACCCTCTACCACAACACATCAGACTCTTACCTACCATCGAAACCTTGAAAAGGAAACTGAAGACCCACCTCTTCCGACAAGCCTACAACCTGAAGTAACCACCTATCCACCAAACCGCTGCACGCCCAGCTCTACCCTCACCTACTGTATCCTCACCCATCCCTTATAGATTGTGAGCCTTCGCGGGCAGGGTCCTCCCTACTCCTGTACTAGTCTTGACTTGTATTGATTAAGATTATTGTACTTGTTGTTTATTATGTATACCCCTCCTGACATGTAAAGCGCCATGGAATAAATGGAGCTATAATAATAATAATAAATACATACATAATACAGACTCTGTATAGAGGATTCTTGACATGTGGTCAGTGGCTATAGGATTTCTGCAGTAGATATGGCTCCGATTACTTCAGCTTATCCACATTTTAGAGACTGCAGGATTCATCAGCCTCTCTCTGAAATACAGCTGTAGCAGGAACCATAATACAGGAGTCACCTCTGAGCCATATCTACGGCATGGATTCTCCTGTCCTATGGATAAGACGGATGGTGTGCATAGGCAATTCATTTACTAGCCAAGTAAATAAAGATTAAGAATTGCAAATTGCCACATACATATGTTTAATGATGTGACTATTGGAAGCAAGAATGCTGAGAAAGTTCTCTACGTGAATGGCAATCCAACGGATCTTCACTTTATTTTCTATAAATGACAATGGAGGTAGACACTGCAGCGAATATAGTAATACCCATCTGTCAATAAAATGGACCAACTGGGTCCACCACAAATGGATACTGGTAGGATGCGAGACATGTGATTGGGCAACCGCTTCTCTAGGCATATGTCATGCTCCAACAGGGCATAGCTCCAAGATACAACAATAGAGTTGAGCAAAGATATTCACGTTGGTCTTGTCATCAGAGCAGTGATCACTTCTTTGGCCAGTATCCCGAGTGACGCTGGCATTTACTAGTGGTCGCATCATTATATCATGGTGTGACCCACGTCAAGATGATGCAGAAGTGAGGACTGCCATGATCTGGCTACCAAGGAGGAACAGACTAGAAGCCATAACTGGGTAGCACAAATCTTTTGGTTTCAAAGAGATTGTCTGAGACTTTTATTCTGATGGCCTATCCTTAGAATAGGTCATCAATATCTGATCGATGGGGGTGCAATACTTGGCAACACACTGTTCCCTTTGCCGGCAGCGGCTGGATGTGCGGAATTGCGTAGCTGCACAGCTCAGTCAACGGTATAGTGGCAGCGGTCAGGTACTGCACATCCACTGCTTATTTATTCGCAACTCAGCACCTCCAACTACAGCTGATAGTCAGCAGTGCCCGATGTAGCCCCCCACAATCCTATATTGATATCCTAAGGATAGGCCTTCAATATAAAACTCCCAGACAACCTCTGTAACACTACATAACGCCATTAAAGAATTGCAAACCAAGCTGTACACATTGCAGCACACAGATTCACCCAAGTTACTGTACTGCTGACCTTCATCAGACAAGACGTTGACAAGACCCAGCTATCGCTTCCATTCCTAATGTCATTATCCAGGCTTGGAAGAGTTAAACCAGAGCGAGAGCCTCCTCATTCATTTTGTGCAGGGGCCTATAATCACTTCCCACAGCAGAGGATCACAGATGCTTACTCCAGCTTGTTACCTAGTGTTTGCAGCCTTGAGGTCACAGAAGTGAGTGAGCAGATTCTTCACCACGTCATTGCAGACCACCTTCACAATATCAATATGGGCGAGCCGACAGCGGAGTTGTCTGGACAGCTCCCAGAAGTCTTCCGAGAGCAGATGGTAGAGCTGACCATTGTCTTTGCTGAGATCTCCATACCATGACAAAATGTAGTCTCTGTAGCTGTAGTCGAACACTGGAAAAGATGGAGACAAAAAGTGAAGGGCAGAAAATCGAATTACATATACACACACATATTCACACACAGTACTGTGCAAAAGTTTTAGGCAGGTTTATTTTTTATTAGTAAAAAAGTGAAGGAACAGGAGAAAAATCTAAATCCAATCAATATTGTCTGACCGCACTTTGCATCAATTCTTAGTTTTACAATAGAATATTTATATGAACAGATCATAAAGAAGAAAAAGTATTTGTAAATTCAGAAAATACCAGAGATAAATCACAAATACCTTACAAGATCACAATAACATTATGAGGACAAACAAGTTCAAACCCCGGCATCATGATAAGGATGCGCCGACACCTGAAACGTGTAGATGTCTGTGCGGAGCTTGCGCCAATTTTCTCGCTATCATCTCTACATGTCGTCCTTTGTATGAATTATATATGAATAAAGAAGAACCTGTTTGCAGACCTGGATTCCTTTTCTCCTTATTTGCACATATTGGACGTGGCAGAGCGGGTGTCCAAGCTCTGAACGGATCAGGTCCATTTCATCAGTGAGTAGAAATCATTATCATTATGACTATACATACATATTGTTGCAAAGATAGAAAGGGGGAATTCTGTACCAATGGCAGATTTTTCTTCTTTTCATTCCACAGATAATGGTTTTGGAATTTTTCTGTACATTATATGGTAAAGAAAATTGTGTAATTCAAAACTACAACTCGTCTTGCCTCAAAAAAGGCCAATGTCAATAGAAAGAGAAAAAAAAAAGTGATGGCTCTTGGAAAATTAGCTTGAAAAAAATCTAGGTATTTAAAGGGGACATCCAGGACTTTTTTTTAAAGGCATATATTTGCTAACAGAGGCAACTACAGTACCTGCCTGTTGTACCCAGCACTGTTCATTGACCGCTCCTGCCAGAGATTCAGCTGTTCCACAGCAGCTGTTTCTCTTCCTGTTGACAGGGCAGGACTACTGGTGTCATGCTGATTGACAGTCGCTTCCCCCCAGAGAGCCTGCTGTCAATCAGCATGACACCAGCTGTCCCGCTCTGTCAACAGGAAGAGAAACTGCCGCTCTGCTGACATTACGTCAACGGAAGTCTGTGACCGATCTATGCTGAAGGAGAACGGTGCCGGGCACGACAGGCAGGTATGTAGCAAATATATATATTTTTTAGAAGTCCTGAATATCCCCTTTAAAAGGGGACCTTTCATCACCGATTTATCCTTGGAGAATACTTGAATACAAGAAGCAAATACTATTAAATATCTTGGGGTAGTGGTTACCGCAAGGCCCCAGGAATATTATTCTCTTAACCTGGTTCCCATACAGCTAAAATTCACAATGAAAATAGACACTTAGCGTCGACTTCCAATGTCAGTAATCAGGACAGACAACTTGATAAAAATGATACTCGTGCCTCATCTTTGATGTCTCCTACATAACACCCCAGTATGGATCCCACATCCTTTTATAAAATACACAGCTTGTTCAGAGAATTTGTGTGGAAAAAGAAACAGGTCAGAATGAAACTAGAGACCCTGCAGAGAGGAAAAGATAATGGTGGATAAGCCATCCCGAATGCCTCACAGGTGGGGAACAACCGAGCACGGTGGGATATCAGGTCAGATACTTCGAGAAGGAACTAAATGGAAATTGCCAATGTCAGTATTAGACATGGGTCCCCCTCGAGAGAATGTCCCAAACTGCCGCACACTAAACCGGAGATATAAAGTGTGGGCTAGAGGCAGGAATATGCTGGGAATTGGTAAATTCACAAACTACGCACCTTTATAGTTTTGCTGGTTTCTAAAAATAAAATTAAAATGTAAATGTATTTTGATATTTTTGCACAAAATAAAATAATCTGACTTAAAAAAAAGGGGGGGGGGACCTTTCACCAGTCTGAGCAGGTTTAATGTGCCACAAGATGGAATAACGGCTGCAGAGCTGAATAAAACACATTTTATTTCTTATTCTCTACATTGTGGAGATATTGGCTTATAAAGTTTGTAGAATTTATGATAAACCCAACGTGGTGGGATGTGTACCTCTCCTGCATGGTTGACCAATCATAAGCAAGCATTGGGGGGACAACTGTTTGACAGACGGTCTGATCCCATTGAGCAATGTATGAGTACACGGAGCTGGGAGTAGAGCAATCATTATAGGGGGTGGGGGACAGCAAAGCTGAGCTTTATAACACTTCTGTCAGCTCTCCTCTAACAGTCCTGCCAGTATTGATGTATGGCCTCCTCCTACACGGACTGCCGTGAGATGAAAGGTGATCATCTCTGCTCCCAACAGATTGTAATCACACAAAGCTCTGTAGTGAGATCAGTAGGGACAGCAGACGGCCATTACATGTCTCACACAGTCGGGACCGCTCACATGGTCGCCGATTCTCTCTTGCGAGAGAATCGGGTGGATTATGCTAATGACACTCGGCTCGAACTCTGTCAGAGACTGATCCGAATGTCACCCTAGTGTGATCCAATTCTCTTGCATGAGAGAATCGAGGCACAAGTGCGGAGAACAATGATGGCACAGGTGCGGAGGACAATGGCGGCACAGGTGGGGAGGACAATGGCGGCACAGGTGCGGAGGACAATGGCGGCACAGGTGCGGAGGACAATGGCGGCACAGGTGCGGAGGACAATGGCGGCACAGGTGCGGAGGACAATGGCGGCACAGGTGCGGAGGACAATGGCGGCACAGGTGCAGAGGACAATGGCGGCACAGGTGCAGAGGACAATGGTGGCACAGGTGCAGAGGACAATGGCGGCACAGGTGCGGAGGACAATGGCGGCACAGGTGCAGAGGACAATGGCGGCACAGGTGCGGAGGACAATGGCGGCACAGGTGCGGAGGACAATGGCGGCACAGGTGCGGAGGACAATGGAGGCACAGGTGCGGAGGACAATGGCGGCACAGGTGCAGAGGACAATGGCGGCACAGGTGCGGAGGACAATGGCGGCACAGGTGCGGAGGACAATGGCGGCACAGGTGCGGAGGACAATGGCGGCACAGGTGCGGAGGACAATGGTGGCACAGGTGCGGAGGACAATGGCGGCACAGGTGCAGAGGACAATGGCGGCACAGGTGCAGAGGACAATGGTGGCACAGGTGCAGAGGACAATGGCGGCACACTTGCAGAGAAGACAGAGAATATAATTTCTCCATCATTTCCATTGTCTCTATCCGAGGATGTCAAACTGCACTGGGATGACATAAGAGTGCAGTCAATGCTTCACATGCACACAGACTTATATGGGTGCGAGCGTTCCGAATATCGGAGCTACTCGCTACGTGCTGTGATTGTTTTCTCATGTCAAATCAGTGTGAGAAAATAATCGCAGATCTGCACAGCACAATAATATAACACTGGACCGAGCGCCATCCGATAAAACATCAGATAGCGCTCAGCTGTGTTATACGCCAGTGTGAGCGAGCACTTTAGTTGATTAACAGCCAGCTCAGTATAACGCAACATAGCAGACAGGAAGACGGAACAAAGCGAAAGAGGAAGAAATACTCAGGTCACCTGCAGGATCGGGAGAGGTCATCGCACAGCAGTATAGGCAGGTAGTTACAAAATTCCTGCAGAAAAGCACTTAGGCTCATTAAAAAATACATATATGGTATTATACATTTATCATTATCCCACATAAGGCCTTAAATGATGGATTTAATAAATAGTAACATTCCCTTTGAAAACTTTCAACTGAGATATTAAGATCACATAATAGAGATCAATAGGTCAAATCTGTAGAATGAGAAACCCATCAAGAGTAAAGATGGTTGAAAGAATACAGTTATGAATAATGGAGACTCATTTCTGTTATAGTGTCAGATTTTTTTTTTCTTAGGAATATTTTTTCCCATAGACCTATAGAATTTAATGAATTATAAAAGCTAGATATGAACGCTGTCAGACGTCACAGAATAAACTGACATTTTCTGTGGAAAATGTGAAGAAACCCCCATTACAACATATCAAAGACTTGTCAGAGTGACTCAAGATTGTGCTTTACTTTGCTTTTTGCAGCTAATTCATCGAAGTCATAAAAAAAAAAGTGTAAACCATGGAAAGTGTTTTTATGTCGGTGCAGTTAGCATGTACATATTACGGTAATCCAGCACCATGGATGAAGTCTGCCGACCTAGACGCGCCAGCTGCTGGAGATGTAGAGGTAGATTGCATATTTGCAGTATTTTGTGCCATTGCTTCAAAAATTACAAAGAGTGAATAAACTATAAAGGGGTTGTCCAACTAAAAATTTGCTTTGTTTTTAAGGGTCAAAATGGTATAAAAACAAATCAAAAAAAGGAGTTATGCTACGTTCATATTTGCGTCTTTGGGCGCAGCGTCGTCGACGGATACCGATGCATGCGTCATGTGCCCCTATCTTTAACATGGGGGCGCATGGACAGGCGCCAGTATGCATTGTATGACGCATGCGTCATTTGGGCGCACCAGACAGGGCGCAGGCGACGCTACATGTAGCATTTTGCCTGCGCCAAATTTCCAATCAAAAACGCATGTAACGTACTTGCGTTGTACATGCGTCAAAAAAAACACATTAGTGTCTATGATAAACGCATAGGGCGCAGGTGCCTGCGTTGTACAACGCATACGCCTTTTGAGAAAAAACCCATTGATGAAGTGTCTAGACAGTAAAAGCATTTGAGGACAACGCATGCGTCAAAAAACGCTGCGCTGTGTATATGCGTTTTGCGTTGACGACGCTGCGCCTAAAGATGCAAATGTGAACGTAGCTCACCTTACCTCACCGATCCTCTCCCCATCTTGTTCCTGTCGACACACAGTAAATGACCACGAGGCCAATCTCCAGCCGCAGCAATCACCTATCTCACCATGTAGCAGTGAATGTACAAATTAGGCAATATTTTAAGAATTACAATTTTCAATATTTTTTTAGAAGACTATAGAAAAATGGGCTTTTTAATATATAAAAAATACAATATTATTCATATTTCAAACTTAAAAACTTCTGATTTAATTATTCAGGTTACGGTTGTGTGAATACCCAACGTGTAGTTCAGTGGTCCCCAACTCCAGGCCTCGAGGGCCGCCAACAGTGCAGGTTTTCAGGATTTCCTTAAGGTACTGTCACACTAGACGATATCGCTAGCGATCCGTGACGTTGCAGCGTCCTGGCTAGCGATATCGTCCAGTGTGACAGGCAGCAGCGATCAGGCCCCTGCTGGGAGATCGCTGGTCGGGGAAGAAAGTCCAGAACTTTATTTCGTCGCTGGACTCCCCGTAGACATCGCTGAATCGGCGTGTGTGACACCGATTCAGCGATGTCTTTGCTGGTAACCAGGGTAAACATCGGGTAACTAAGCGCAGGGCCGCGCTTAGTAACCCGATGTTTACCCTGGTTACCATCCTAAAAGCAAAAAAACAAACACTACATACTTACCTACAGCCGTCTGTCCTCCAGCGCTGTGCTCTGCTCTCCTCCTGCTCTGGCTGTGAGCGTCGGTCAGCCGGAAAGCAGAGCGGTGACGTCACCGCTCTGCTTTCTGGCTGCCCGGCGCTCACAGCCAGACCAGAGAAGCAGAGCGCCGAGGACAGACAGCAGAAGGTAAGTATGTAGCGTTTGTTTTTTTACTTTTTAGGATGGTAACCAGGGTAAACATCGGGTTACTAAGCGCGGCCCTGCGCTTAGTTACCCGATGTTTTCCCTGGTTACCGGGGACCTCGGGATCGTTGGTCGCTGGAGAGCTGTCTGTGTGACAGCTCTCCAGCGACCAAACAGCGACGCTGCAGCGATCCGGATCGTTGTCGGTATCGCTGCAGCGTCGCTATGTGTGACGGTACCTTTAGTATTGCACAGGGGTTGGAATCATCACCTGTGCAGATGATCACATTACCACCGATGCAATACTAAAGAAATCCTGAAAACCTGCACTGTTGGCGGCCCTCGAGGCCTGGAGTTGGGGACCCCAGGTGTAGTTCTTTGATTTTATATATATATATATATATATATATATATATATATATATATATATATATATATATATACAGTGGGGCAAAAAAGTATTTAGTCAGTCAGCAATAGTGCAAGTTCCACCACTTAAAAAGATGAGAGGCGTCTGTAATTTACATCATAGGTAGACCTCAACTATGGGAGGCAAACTGAGAAAAAAAAAATCCAGAAAATCACATTGTCTGTTTTTTTTATCATTTTTTTTGCATATTATGGTGGAAAATAAGTATTTGGTCAGAAACAAACAATCAAGATTTCTGGCTCTCACAGACCTGTAACTTTTTCTTTAAGAGTCTCCTCTTTCCTCCACTCATTACCTGTGATAATGGCACCTGTTTAAACTTGTTATCAGTATAAAAAGACACCTGTGCACACCCTCAAACAGTCTGACTCCAAACTCCACTATGGTGAAGACCAAAGAGCTGGCAAAGGACACCAGAAACAAAATTGTAGCCCTGCACCAGGCTGGGAAGACTGAATCTGCAATAGCCAACCAGCTTGGAGTGAAGAAATCAACAGTGGGAGCAATAATTAGAAAATGGAAGACATACAAGACCACTGATAATCTCCCTCGATCTGGGGCTCCACGCAAAATCCCACCCCGTGGGGTCAGAATGATCACAAGAACGGTGAGCAAAAATCCCAGAACCACGCGGGGGGACCTAGTGAATGAACTGCAGAGAGCTGGGACCAATGTAACAAGGCCTACCATAAGTAACACACTACACCACCATGGACTCAGATCCTGCAGTGCCAGACGTGTCCCACTGCTTAAGCCAGTACATGTCCGGGCCCGTCTGAAGTTTGCTAGAGAGCATTTGGATGATCCAGAGGAGTTTTGGGAGAATGTCCTATGGTCTGATGAAACCAAACTGGAACTGTTTGGTAGAAACACAACTTGTCGTGTTTGGAGGAAAAAGAATACTGAGTTGCATCCATCAAACACCATACCTACTGTAAAGCATGGTGGTGGAAACATCATGCTTTGGGGCTGTTTCTCTGCAAAGGGGCCAGGACGACTGATCCGGGTACATGAAAGAATGAATGGGGCCATGTATCGTGAGATTTTGAGTGCAAACCTCCTTCCATCAGCAAGGGCATTGAAGATGAAACGTGGCTGGGTCTTTCAACATGACAATGATCCAAAGCACACCGCCAGGGCAACGAAGGAGTGGCTTCGTAAGAAGCATTTCAAGGTCTTGGAGTGGCTTAGCCAGTCTCCAGATCTCGACCCTATAGAAAACCTTTGGAGGGAGTTGAAAGTCCGTGTTGCCAAGCGAAAAGCCAAAAACATCACCGCTCTAGAGGAGATCTGCATGGAGGAATGGGCCAACATACCAACAATAGTGTGTGGCAACCTTGTGAAGACTTACAGAAAACGTTTGATCTCTGTCATTGCCAACAAAGGATATATTACAAAGTATTGAGATGAAATTTTGTTTCTGACCAAATACTTATTTTCCACCATAATATGCAAATAAAATGTTAAAAAAACAGACAATGTGATTTTCTGGATTTTTTTTTCTCAGTTTGTCTCCCATAGTTGAGGTCTACCTATGATGTAAATTACAGACGCCTCTCATCTTTTTAAGTGGTGGAACTTGCACTATTGCTGACTGACTAAATACTTTTTTGCCCCACTGTATATATATATATATATATATTTTTTTTTTTTTTTTTTTAATTTTATTTATTTTTTTAACTAAATAGTGACCTTTTTGCATTTCTTGGGGAAGATTTTAAATTTATCAGTTTATAAAATATGAAAAAAGAGTCAAAAATTGTAATTTCACAAAATATGTCACACAAGAGACCATAAAATGCGGATATCGTAATTGTTTTGTTCAGTTGTTCACTAACTGGGGAATCCATAGGAGCCCAAATTACAGGAAAAACATATGCGGATAAAGACACAAGTCACTGGCAGAGCGGATCTGGGTCTGCTAGGACTCAGCAGCTCCACTATCCCGGACGGACACCCAACAATCAAAGCGCGATGTGCAAGTGGCACAGAAAAAGACTATCATGGAGATAAACCTCTTCTGTCTTCTTGGGATCCCCGGCTGACGCAGACAGCCCAGACCTGACCAGCTCCCCCTAGATTGCAGGAGTAGGAGTGTTGTGCCCTCATACCCTTAATGGGGATCAGCAGCCGTCTGTCGCTCCGCCGAGGGCTGGGGTGTTGTTTACGTGAGAGTCACTGCTAGACATCTTTGACTGCAGCTCAACTTTTCTATAACAAAAGTATTTGTCACTTAATGTGACCAAATAACAATAAGAAATGATCCCCAAGTAGTACTTATGTATAAAATATCACTTTTATTAATAAATCTTAAAAACAGGAAATTACATTAAAAGAAGGGTACTATGTCCTAAGACGAGGGAATTCATTACCACAGGGTATTCCAAAACATTGGCTACATTAACAATGAAATATATATCACTTTATGCTTGAGCAAGAAATCCCTTATTCATATAGGGTATATGTAAAAACCAAAAGTAGACAACCAAGGCATTCCTATATAGCAGGGTGTATCTATATTTGCCCCCTGTGCCTGTATGTACTTAGTTGTGTAGTAGTTTAGCTCAAACAATGATAAATATTAGGCAGTTCTGTTACCGGACGTGCAGCCATGTGGAATCCTCTTAGCATCCCTCTGCCCCGACGCGTGTTTCTTCTGGAGCCTGCTACATACACCCTGCTATGTAGGAATGCCATGGTAGTCTACTTTTGGTTTTTACATATACCCTATATGAATAAGGGATTTCTTGCTCAAGCATAAAGTGATATATATTTCATTGTTTATGTAGCCAATGTTTTGGAATACCCTATGGCAGTGTTTCTCAACTCCAGTCCTCAAGACCCCACAACAGGTCATGTTTTCAGGATTTCCTTAGTATTGCATAAGCAATGGAATTAATGCTTGAGCAGGTGATGAAATTATCACCTGTGCAATACTATGGAAATCCTGAAAACGTGACCTGTTGGTGGGTCTTGAGGACTGGAGTTGAGAAACACTGCTCTATGGTAATGAAGTCCCTCGTCTTAGGACTTAGTACCCTTCTTTTAATATAATTTCCTGTTCTTAAGATTTATGTGGTCTAAGGGGTAATGTTTCTCCTTATGGAGAGTGACATACCAGCTGGCTTGTCAAGGTAAGGAGGCTTATTCGCCGTGCAATGCTCCTCTGGGAAATTAAATATGCAAATTGCCTCTTCTGAGAAAAAGAGGACTTAAACTCTATAGCACCACCTGTTGGAAGTAGTGATCCTACAAGTCACAATCAACCCTTTAATGAGTCGTGCAATATTACTTAGGATAAGCGCCAAATCAGTATCTCAATTCGCAGACACGGTGTTTCGGGCTGTTGGCCCACTGACGAGGGTGATATTATTTTGGGCATCTCATTGTGAATAAATAACAAAAGTATCTACAGTCCAAAATTGGAAATGCCGGATCCTCAACTCCTCATCTATCATGGGTTCTCATATACATCAGTCAGACTGTCATACAAACCCATCTATACTGTATTGACAAATTCAGCCAACATTAATTTAATATGTATTCATTTATCTCACTTATATCGTGCCAATAATTCCACAGTTCTTACAGACATCATCACTGTCCCCGATGGGGCTCACAATCTTCATTCCCTATCAGTATGTCTTTGGAGTGTGGGAGGAAACCGGAGAACCTGGCCCCACTCCACCAGGTGCCAACAAGAAGAAACATGTAGATGCAAAGTTCCAAAAAACTAATGTGCATAGATAACAATTCACAAAATATGGATGTGTAAAGTAATGCCAAAAAGTGGCAGCAATACTAAGGAGAAAATCTTATAAGAACAGCTGAATGGCAGAATAATACCAGATACGATGGTCAGGAGCGATATATTGACTAACGGTGCAAATACATTACCAAACGGGAACATAGAGTAGATACCAATGGAGGAAGAGAGTACTCCCATCCCCAGGCAGATCCAACTCTACCTCCTTTGGTATCTACTCTATGTTCCCGTTTGGTAATGTATTTGCGCCATTAGTCATTATTTGGCTCCTGCCCATCGTATCTGGGATCATTCTGCTATTCAGCTGTTCTCATACGATGGCCCCTCGGGAAGTCATCATAGAAAACACGCGCCGGGTATGCTCTTGTGGTTGGGTATGTTCCATGCAATATGGCTTTATGCCCTTGTGTGCTTATTGTGAGCCGAGACTGAGATGTCTATGCCTTACATTTATTCAAGTGGATAATTTTCCATTGCTGTTTATTACTGACTATATAGCCTCTATTTTAGTATTTTGGCAATACCTTTAACTCCGTTAACTGTAAGACTTCCTTCAGCTAGCTGAAACACATCTACTATGTAATTGTCTAAGGGTCACTTCCGTCTGTCCTCCTGTCTGTCTTTCTGTCTCTCACAGAAATTTTCATTGGTCGCGGCCTCTGTCTGTCATGGAATCCAAGTCGCTGATTGGTCATGGCAAAACGCCCACGACCATTGCCACGACCAATCAGCGATGGCCACAGTCCGGTGGCAATATGGCTGCTCTTTCCTCCCCGCAGTCAGTGCCCGCTCCATACTCCCATCCAGTCAGCCCTCACACAGGGTTAATGACAGCGTTACTGGAGCGCGGTGAACGCACTCCGGTTACGCAGCTATTAACCCTGTGTGACCAACCTTTTACTATTGATGCAGCATCAATAGTAAAACGATCTAATGTTAAAAATAATAGTAATAAAAAAAAAAGGTTATTCTCACCCTCCGACGTGCGTGCTCTCCTCGGCACTGCAATCGTCAGGTTCCGGTTCAAAAGATGCTATGCAAGAAGGACTTTCCATGACGTCACGGTCATGTGACCGCGAAGTCATCACAGGCCCTGCCCTCATACCAACCCTCGGACCGGCAGCTGCCGGGTGCACCGCACAGGCGCCAGGACTACAAGGGGCCTTTGGAGGGTGAGTATATGTTTCTTTTTTATTTTTTAACCTGTTACATACGTGGCTGGGCAATATACTACGTGGCTCTGTGCTGTATACTACGTCGCTGTGCAATATACTACGTGGCTGTGCAATATACTACGTGGCTGGGCAATATACTACGTGGCTGGGCAATACACTACGTGGCTGGGCAATACACTACATGGCTGTGCAATATACTACGTCACTGTGCAATATACTACGTGGCTGTGCAATATACTACGTGGGCTGTGCAATATACTACGTGGGCTGTGCAATATACTACGTGGACATGCATATTCTAGAATACCCGATGCATTAGAATGGGGCCACCATCTAGTATATAAATATTGTAAGACTCATGCTGGTGTGGTAGTTGGAGGCAGATATATCTCGCCCAGGTGTTTGTCCTATGTGAATTAGGCCACTCAGTATCTTCAGGGTGCTAATGGGTTAATGATTGCAGGAATAAAAGATGACCAGCTGGGTGTTTCCAGTGTCTGCCTGGGGCACACAGATTGCCTGCCTGTGTGAGACAAACGTGAGTGAAGAGCTCTGCTCAAGAATTGTGTGATGTTAGCTGGGTGGGAGAAGCCCCCCCAGTTGTTGAGATAGCAACGTATTTGTTTAGTTAGTGCCGGACAGGCTAGGATTTATTTTTATGTTTTGTTTTTTGTGTTGCTTTCACGTTAATAAATCTGACCTGAGGTCAGCCTGCTCAGAAACCTGCTGTATGCCTCAGATTCAATGCACAAACCACGTGTCCTTTGACCCCAGCAAAGGCGATCCCAGAGTGTTTTGTCACATTGTGGTGGAGAACGCGGGCATACCGTGGCACAGGCGACAGCATGGAAGACGTGGTGAAAGCCTTAGTACAGTCCACTGCCGTACAGCAGCAGGCCACTGCCGCACAGCACGAAGCTAATCGCTTGATGGCCGCACAGCTGAAGGAGTTACTGGACATGACGGTTGCAGACCGACAACTTCTCCAACAGGTGGCGCAGCGCCTGGTGAGCATGCCTGACGCTGACCCGGAAGCAGAGTCCAGAAGGATCCATGTGAGTCGATACTGGCAAAAGCTGACTGCAGAAGATGACGTCGAGGCATACCTGACAACGTTTGAGCGGACGGCATTGAGAGAGAAGTGGCCGAAGGCACGATGGGCCGATTTGATTGCCCCGTTTCTCTCCGGCGAGGCCCAAAAAGCTTACCATGATTTGGACCCGGAGGTCGCTCAGGACTTTGAGAAGCTGAAAGCTGAGATCCTGGCCCGGCTGGGTGTGACGACGGCTGTCCGTGCACAGAGGGTACATCAGTGGACATACCAGCAAGATAAACCGGCGCGGTCTCAGATGTTCGATCTGATCTACTTGACAAAGAAATGGCTGCAACCCGAGGTACTGACAATACCCGAAATAATCCAGCGGGTTGTCCTGGACAAGTACCTGAGAGTACTACCCCCAGCGCTGAAAAGGTGGGTAAGCCAAGGAAATCCCACGACAGCGGATCAACTTGTGGAGTTGGTCGAGCGTTATTCCGTGGCAGAAGGACTTCCCGACGACACCGCCAACCCCCGGTCTGTGCCTCCTCCTCGTGGAACCGGTAAGACTGTTCCAGGGACCACGGGTGAAGGAAAATCGCTTAAAACTGTGGGGGAGGAGTCCGGGACTGCTCGCACTCCGAGACCAAGAGTATTGGACGGTGGTCTCAGTAGGGGACCTGTTAGGTGTTTCCGCTGCCATGAGAAGGGTCATGTTTCTGCGAACTGTCCTGTTACCGCTGAACCCATGCAGTGCGACGTTATAGACTCTAGAAAACGCATGTCTTTGGTTACACAGCTAGTGAGTGTGAATGCGGGTCAAAATGATACAGTGAAACACCTGTGTGAATTATCTGTTGATGGGAAAAATGTTGTGGCATTACTAGACTCTGGAAGTGTGGTGACTCTGGTGAAAGCTAGTCTGGTGGCACTTCCGTCTGGTCCGTCTGACAAGTTTTCTGTGACGTGTGTGCATGGTGACACCCGCTCGTACTTAACAGCGGTCATATGGATTTCTACTCCCTATGGGTCAGTGCAGCACAAAGTGGGACTCGTCCCCGCATTGTTACAGGATGTAATCCTGGGCAGGGATTTTCCCTATTTCTGGCAGTTGTGGGAGAATCAGTTGCTCCTTCACGGTAGCTGTACCCGTGAATCTTCTCCCATGCCATCTGGAGGTCCCGAGTCCCTAGAGGAGACCCCACAGGAAGATGTTGCTGGGGAGGTTGGTGAATCTAACCTTCAGTACCCCTTCTCCGTCATGGCTGGGGAAACAGAGGAAACTGAGGAACCTCAGCGAGAGGCGGAGGCAGACAGCCATCCGGCACCCTGCCTGCCAGATTTGGGAGTCCAGGTGGATGACTTCCACAGCGAGCAAATGAAAGATCCTACCCTAACTCCGGCTAGGAAAAATGTAAAAATGATAGATGGGGTACCCGTAGAACCTGACACTAGGCTAGCGTACCCGTATATGGTTCTTGAAAATGATTTGCTCTACCAGGTAGAAAAAAAAGGGGAAGACACAGTGCAACGGTTAGTGGTACCCAAACCTTATCGGCGGAAGGTACTGGATTTGGCCCACGGACATATAATGGGGGGGCATCTGGGGGTACAGAAAACCACAGAAAGGATATTGCATTGTTTTGTGTGGCCTGGAATACATTGTGATGTGCGTAACTATTGTGAGTCCTGTCCAGAGTGCCAAATCGTGGCCCCTAAATCTCAGTTCCGTAGCCCTTTGGTACCCCTTCCTATCATCGGGGTCCCTTTTGAGAGAATTGGGATGGATTTGGTTGGGCCCCTTCCCCGATCCGCACGTGGGCACCAACATATCCTCGTCATCGTGGACTATGCCACTCGTTACCCGGAAGCCGTCCCTTTGCGTAACACAGCTACCAAGACGATCGCCAAGGAATTGGTACAAGTGTTTAGTCGGGTGGGAATTCCAAAACAGATACTCACCGACCAGGGGACTCCCTTTATGTCGAGGGTAATGAAGGAGCTCTGCAGGCTCTTACAAATAGACCCGTTGCGTACGTCTGTCTATCACCCTCAAACAGATGGCCTGGTTGAGCGCTTCAACAAAACCTTAAAACAGATGCTCCGGAAGGCGATAGACAAAGATGGGAAGAACTGGGATTACTTGTTACCCTATTTGCGGTTTGCCATTAGGGAAGTTCCCCAGTCTTCCACAGGGTTTTCGCCTTTCGAACTGTTGTACGCCCGTCGTCCCCGGGGACTGCTGGACGTCGCAAAAGAAACCTGGGAAGGTCAAGTCACTCCCTTTAAAACGGTGATCGACCATGTAACACAAATGCAGGATCGTATTGCCGCTGTCATGCCCATTGTTAGGGACCATATGTTACAGGCCCAGGGAGCCCAGAGGCAAAGTTATGATAGAGGCGCTAAGGTCCGTACATTTGCACCCGGCGATAGGGTGTTGGTCCTAATCCCTACGGTGGATAGTAAATTCCTGGCGAAATGGCAGGGCCCATTTGAGGTCCGAGAAAGAGTTGGTGAAGTGAACTATAAAGTGTACCAGCCGGGTAAGAGAAAACCGGAACAGATTTATCATGTGAATCTGATAAAATCCTGGAAAGACCGCTCTGCCCTAACGGCGGATCTGCCCCGTCCGGTTTGTTCACCTACTGTACCAGAGGTGCAGGTTGCTGAAACTCTCTCAGAACGACAAAAATCTGAGGTTAAGCAATTTTTGTTACAGAACCGACAGTTTTTCTCCGAAAAACCTGGCCGGACTAAGTTGGTGAAACATGAGATTGTCACAGAGCCTGGCGTCACTGTTCATGTGAAGCCGTACCGGATTCCGGAAGCCCGCCGTGAAGCTGTCTCCCGGGAAGTGATGGCAATGTTGGACTTAGGAGTCATTGAGGAGTCACACAGCGCCTGGTCCAGTCCAATTGTGTTGATACCTAAACCGGATGGCTCCATCCGGTTTTGTAATGACTTTAGGAAACTGAATGCAGTTTCTAAATTTGATGCGTACCCTATGCCCCGGGTCGATGAGTTGATCGACCGGCTTGGTAAAGCCCGATACATTACGACCCTGGATTTAACAAAGGGGTACTGGCAGATTCCTCTGGCCGAGGCGGCCAGAGAGAAGACGGTATTTGCTACACCGGAAGGTCTGTTCCAGTATGTCTATATGCCGTTTGGACTTCACGGAGCTCCCGCAACGTTCCAGAGATTGATGGATCGAGTCTTGAGGCCCCACAGACAGTACGCTTCTGCCTACCTGGATGACATCGTAATTTACAGCATGGACTGGGAAACTCATCTCCAGAAGGTACAAGCGGTGATTGATGACCTGCGAGATGCAGGTTTAACGGCAAACCCCAAGAAATGCCATATCGGGCTTGAAGAAGCCCGATACTTGGGCTACGTGATTGGCCGAGGAGTGGTTAAACCCCAGATCGACAAAATACAGGCAATTCAGGGCTGGCCACAACCAGTGAACAAGAAACAAGTGCAGGCTTTCCTGGGGATTGCCGGCTATTATCGCCGGTTCATACCCAATTTTGCAGCCATGGCTACTCCCTTGACGGATCTTACCAAGGGGAAGGGTTCCGTCATGGTAAAGTGGACCTCAGCTGCTGAAGAGGCCTTCCACAGCCTGAAACGGGCTTTGTGCTCTCAGCCCGTACTAGTGACTCCTGATTTCAGCAGCGAGTTTGTGGTACAAACTGATGCCTCTGATACTGGTGTCGGAGCTGTACTTTCCCAGGTGAGGGACGGAGTCGAACACCCGGTCCTCTATCTCAGTCGGAAACTGAATGTACATGAGCAGAGGTATGCGGTGGTTGAAAAAGAGTGCCTAGCCATTAAATGGGCTCTCGACTCCCTCAAGTATTACCTGGCTGGTAGGAAGTTTAGGCTGGTCACAGACCATGCCCCTCTCAAGTGGATGCACCTCCACAAGTACCGTAATAGTCGGGTAACCCGGTGGTTCCTTGCCCTGCAGGCTTACTCTTTTACGGTGGAGCACCGACCTGGGGTGCAGATGGGGAACGCCGATGCCCTATCCCGAGTGCACTGTTTCAAAAGTGTTCTTGCTCGACCGGAGTGGTCTGAGCAAGGGGGGGGGATATGTAAGACTCATGCTGGTGTGGTAGTTGGAGGCAGATATATCTTGCCCAGGTGTTTGTCCTATGTGAATTAGGCCACTCAGTATCTTCAGGGTGCTAATGGGTTAATGATTGCAGGAATAAAAGATGACCAGCTGGGTGTTTCCAGTGTCTGCCTGGGGCACACAGATTGCCTGCCTGTGTGAGACAAACGTGAGTGAAGAGCTCTGCTCAAGAATTGTGTGATGTTAGCTGGGTGGGAGAAGCCCCCCCAGTTGTTGAGATAGCAACGTATTTGTTTAGTTAGTGCCGGACAGGCTAGGATTTATTTTTATGTCTTGTTTTTTGTGTTGCTTTCACGTTAATAAATCTGACCTGAGGTCAGCCTGCTCAGAAACCTGCTGTACGCCTCAGATTCAATGCACAAACCACGTGTCCTTTGACCCCAGCAAAGGCGATCTGGGATCGCCTTTGCTGGGGTCAAAGGACACACACGGTATATATATATATTATTTTACACAAACACATACATGAGCTTTTTTGGCCCATGTTAATTACTTATAGTCAGACTTCCGCTGACCGTTAGTGTCTTTGTAGATATATTTGCTCCAGTCGCTAATTATGCTTATGTTGCACGTTATTTGAAATCTATTGGATATGTCCCTTAATCTATTATTGTACATGCATCTTTAGACCTGCATTATTGTAGCCATTAACTTCATCCATACCCACCCATTTATTTTCGGTTTGCATCTCTTTTATTGTCTTTTTTAATGGTTTATTATAAATAAAATAAAGATGATATTTTTATGTACCTCCTGTCTTGAATTTTTTCTTCCTTTACATGATGAAAATATATAAACTCTCTTGCTATATCTGCAAATTGTAGGCACAACTCAAACCAGGTAACTAACGGAAAAGTTGAAAAACTCGTTAGATATAAATTATACACAACCATTTTGAACAGATCAGGCTGAGAAGCCTTTGAAATACAGATGTATGTACTCTATGGAAAACCAGGATTTACCATTTAACATTTTTCTACGTAATTATGTAGTAAAACACAAAAGCAATGTTGTCGCCATTTTTATACCCGTGTCATTCGTTATCAGAAAGTACGGTAGATAAATTGTTGTGAAGTTACTGTACACAGAAAAGTCTTGTATTTAAATACATTAATGTCCCATTCAGATAAGAAAGCTTGTCATGACATCTCAATTCTGCAGGAGAGATCTTTTAAAAAGAGCGGACTAAAACGTTATAACCTCGACCATATCCAAGCAACGAGATGATGCGGTCTATCCAAGGCAATTTTCTGAACAGCCTAAAACCACTGCAGGATCCGGCCTTTATTTCCTCGGCTATGTTACTATTTGGCTAAACACCCAAAGAGATATAGAGTATGCTAACACACATAAAACAAAAAGGGCTGAAGAAAAGCAAACAATGATCTAATTTCTTATGTGTAAAAACAATGGTTTTTTTATATGCCCCAAAAGGGAAGAAATGAAAAAAATTACATCATTTACTTTAGTTTAATTTTAATAATTAGGGCAATGTAATATTTTCTTCCCATCGCATGCTTTTTAATAGGAATCTTGTAAATGTCATGGTGGCCACATGGGCTTTTTTCCATAATGGAGGGGTGCAGAAACACTGCAGATCTGCACAAAAGTGACATGCACTTCTTTGAAATCTGCAGCGTTTCTGCGCAGATTTTTCTGCACCATGTGCACAGCTTTTTTTTTTTTTCAAATTGATTTACATTGTACTGTAAATCACAGTGCAGTTCTGCAGCATTTCTGCATGGAAAAATCTGCTGCAGATCTGCACTAAATCTGCATTGTGTGCACATACCCTAAGGCTATGTGCACACTTTGCAGATTCCACTGCGGATTTTTCCGCAGCGGAATTGCAAAATCCGCAGTGAAAACCCATCGCGGTTTTTACTGCGGATTTATCGCGGTTTTTACTGCGTTTTCTTCTGCGGATTTTCAACTGCAGTTTTCTATTGGAGCAGCTGAAAATCCGCAGAAAAGAAGTGACATGCTGCGGAATGTAACCCGCAGCGTTTCCGCGCGGATTTTTCTGCAGCATGTGCACAGCGTTTTTTGTTTCCCATAGGTTTACATTGAAATGTAAACTCATGGGAAACTGCTGCGGATCCGCAGCGGTCAAATCCGCTGCGGATCCGCAGCAAAATCCGCAAAGTGTGAATATAGCCTAAGAGTGACAGAGCTGATGACACCAATCACAATAGGTGATGTCGCAGCTGACCCTGCTCCCCCTTCTTTCACAATAACCTTTGCACACTTCGATACAAAATATAGGGTTGTGATCTGGCATTGTGGTTCATGTTCTTGCATTTGTTTTTCCTGGAACAACAAAGTTTGAGTCTAAAACATGTCCAGTTGCCACCGATCTTTGTTTTATTATTTTTAACACAGATTGTGATTTTGAAAAAAACAAACAAACAAACAAACAAACACCACCTTGTCAAAATAGTTTAACAATAAATGTAACTAAAAAACCTGATTTAAACAATAGATGATTTTCTTATTATGACTTCCCCTTAACAGAACGTCACAATAGTGTGGAACTACAATAATCACCAGACTGTATGTATGAAAGAAAACAAACTGCGGCTTCTCTATTGTGCGGAATAACAATGCAACATAAAAAAGACATAAGCAAATCCTAGAGTGTGGCACTGGGGGATAGTTTATTATTTGCCGATCAGAGGGAGAAGCATGGCCTAGAATGTAATTTAGGCTACGTTCACACTAGCGTTCGGCTAGTGTGCGTCGCGCTAGCGTCGGGCGACGCAGCGGCGACGCACGCGTCATGCGCCCCTATGTTTAACATGGGGGACGCATGCATTTTTGCTTGTTGCGTTTTCCGACACGTGCGTCTTTTTTGACGCTAGCGTTGGACCAAGAAAACGCAACAAGTTGCATTTTTCTTGCGTCCGATTTTCGTCAAAAAACGACGCACGCGTCGAAAAACGCAGCGTTGTTTTTCGGTGCGTTGTGCGTCGCGTCGCCGACGCAGCGGCACACAACGCTAGTGTGAACGCAGCCTTAGTCACACATCTTCAGGAGAATAATGCATCATCCTCTGCATTTCCATTGTCTCCTCCGGAGTGGTTTTATGAGCTGTGGAAGCTGATTGATTAAGTGTACAGGCTTGATGGCCATTAACTCCACAACAGTTCACTGCACAATGGATCATAACTCTTTGTAGAACGGCCCTCCCCGGGCAGGCGCCGATATGGCAGCATATCCTCTCACTAACAAAACGTATAGAATGAACCAGAGGAAATGGTGCTGCTAATTCTATACAGCAGGTGTTTCCGTGCACAGAGTGAAATTCCCATATACACACAGTAATGTTTGCCCCCTTCCTGGTTTCCTATTCTTTTACATGTTTGTCACACTTGATATGTTTCAGATCACCAAACAAATTTAAATACTAGACAAAGATAACACAAGTAACCACAAAATGCAGTTTTTAAATGAAGGTCTTTATTATTAACCCCTTCGTAACATGCGCCGTACTAGTACTGCTCTGCGGGAGGTGCATTCGCGCAAACCGCAGTACTAGTACGGCGCAGCCTCACACTGAGCGCAGCGGCGATCAGGTGCGGGTGTCAGCTGTATGTGACAGCTGACACCCCGCAGCAATCCATCCATCAGGACAATGCTTCCATCACGACAATGCGATGTGATCACGTTGTCCTGATGGTCTCCATGCAAGCCCCTGGCTCCAAGATGGCCGAGGAGTCTTTCAGGGTCCTGCAGGTAAGGCTACTTTCACACTAGCGTTGTTTGCTGTACGTCGCAATGCGCCGTTTTGGAGAAAAAACGCATCCTGCAAATGTGCCCGCAGGATGCGTTTTTTTCTCCATAGACTTGCATTAGCGACGCATTGCGACGTAAGGCATCGTGTTTTGGCGGACCCTCGGCACAAAAAAGTTACATGTAACAATTTTTTGTGCGTCGAGTCCGCCATTTTCGACCGCGCATGCGCGGCCGAAACTCCGCCCCCTCCTCCTCAGATATTACAATGGGGCAGCGGATACCTTGTAAAACTGCATCCGCTGCCAATGTTGTGCTACATTAACACACTGTCCGTCGGCGCATGGCGACGGCCCCGTGCCGACGCCAGTGTGAAAGTAGCTTAAGATGGCTTGTGAGCGCCTGCAATGAGCAGGTGCCAGCATGCATCCTTCCCTGCCTGCCAGATGCTGATCTGACACTCTGCTGTGCAGAGTATCAGATCAGCGATCTGATGTTATATAGTAGTGCCCCATACTGGGACAATGTAAAAAAAAAAGAAAAAAAATTACAAAGTGTAAATATATATATATATATATATATATATATATATATATATATATTATTTTTTTTTTACCTCTTTACCCCCATGGGTGGTTTGCACATTAATGACCAGGGCAATTTTTACAATTCTGACCACTGTCCCATTATGAGGTTATAACTCTGGAACGCTTAAACGGATCCCAGTGATTCTGACATTGTTTTCTCGTGACATATTGTACTTCATGATAGTGGTAAAATTTCTTTGATATTACCTGCATTTATTTGTGAAAAAAACGGAAATTTGGCAAAAATTTTGAAAATTTTGCAATTTTCCAACTTTGAATTTTTATGCAATTAAATCACAGAGATATGTCACACAAAATACTTAATAAGTAACATTTCCCACATGTCTACTTTACATCAGCACAATTTTGGAACCAACATTTTTTTTTTGTTAGGGAGTTATAAGGGTTAAAAGTTGACCAGCAATTTCTCATTTTTACAACACCATTTTTTTTTTTAGGGACCACATCTCATTTGAAGTCATTTTGAGGGGTCTATATGATAGAAAATACCCAAGTGTGACACCATTCTAAAAACTGCACCCGTCAAGGTGCTCAAAACCACATTCAAGAAGTTTATTAACCCTTCAGGTGTTTCACAGGAATTTTTGGAATGTTTAAATAAAAATGAACATTTAACTTTTTTTCACAAAAAATTTACTTCAGCTCCAATTTGTTTTATTTTACCAAGGGTAACAGGAGAAAATGGACCCCAAAAGTTGTTGTACAATTTGTCCTGAGTACGCCGATACCCCATATGTGGGGCTAAACCACTGTTTGGGCGCATGACAGAGCTCGGAAGCTTAGGAGCGCCATTTGACTTTTCAATGCAAAATTGTCAGGAATTGAGATGGGACGCCATGTTGCGTTTGGAGAGCTACTGATGTGCCTAAACATTGAAACCCCCCCACAAGTGACACCATTTTGGAAAGTAGACCCCCTAAGGAACTTATCTAGATGTGTGGTGAGCACTTTGACCCATCAAGGGCTTCACAGAAGTTTATTATGCAGAGCCGTAAAAATAAAACAAAAATTTTTTCCCACAAAAATTATTTTTTAGCCCCCAGTTTTGTCTTTTCCCAAGGGTAACAGGAGAAATTGGACCCCAAAAGTTGTTGTCCAATTTGTCCTGAGTACGCTGATACCCCATATGTGGGGGGGGGGGGACCACCGTTTGGGTGCATGGGAGGGCTCGGAAAGGAAGGAGCGCCATTTGGAATGCAGACTTAGATGGAATGGTCTGCAGGCGTCACATTACGTTTGCAGAGCCCCTAATGTACCTAAACAGTAGAAACCCCCCACAAGTGACCCCATATTGGAAACTAGACCCCCCCAAGGAACTTATCTAGATGTGTTGTGAGAACTTTGAACCCCCAAGTGTTTCACTACAGTTTATAACGCAGAGCCGGGAAAATAAAAAATAAAAAAATTTACCTACAAAAATTATTTTTTAGCCCTCAGTTTTGTACTTTCCCAAGGGTAACAGGAGAAATTGGACCCCAAAAGTTGTTGTCCAATTTGTCCTGAGTACGCCGATACCCCATATATTGGGGTAAACCCCTGTTTGAGGACACGGGAGAGCTCGGAAGGGAAGGAGCGCCTTTTTACTTTTTCAACGCAGAATTGGCTGGAATTGAGATCGGACGCCATGTCGCGTTTGGAGAGCCCCTGATGTGCCTAAACACTGGAAACCCCCCAATTATAACTGAAACCCTAATCCAAACACACCCCTAACCTTAATTCCAACGGTAACCCTAACCACACCTCTAACCCAGACACACCCCTAACCCTAATCCCAACCGTAAATGTAATCCAAACCCTAACCCTAACTTTAGCCCCAACCCTAACTGTAGCCCCAACCCTAACCCTAATGGAAATAAATACACTTTTTAAATTTTTTAATTTTTCTCTAACTAAGAGGGTGATGAAGGGGGGTTTGATTTACTTTTACAGCGGGTTTTTTAGCGGATTTTTATGATTGCAGCCGTCACACAATGAAAGACGCCTTTTATTGCAAAAAATATTTTTTGCGTTACCACATTTTGAGAGAGATAATTTTTCCATATTTTGGTCCACAGAGATATGTGAGGTCTTGTTTTTTGCGGAACGAGTTGCCGTTTTTATTGGTAACATTTTCGGGCACGTGCCATTTTTTGATCGCTTTTTATTCTGATTTTTGTGAGGCAGAATGATCAAAAACCAGCTATTCATGAATTTCTTTTGGGGGAGGCGTTTATACTGTTCCGCGTTTGGTAAAATTGATAAAGCCGTTTTATTCTTCGGGTCCGTACGATTACAGCGATCTCATTTATATCATTTTTTTATGCTTTGGCGCTTTTATACGATAAAAACTTTTATAGAAAAAATAATTATTTTTGCATCGCTTTATTCTGAGGACTATAACTTTTTTATTTTTTTGCTGATGATGCTGTATGGCGGCTCGTTTTTTGCGGGACAAGATGATGTTTTCATCGGTACCATGTTTATTTATATCGGTCTTTTTGATTGCGTTTTATTCCACTTTTTGTTCGGCGGTATGATAATAAAGCGTTTTTTGTCACTTTTTTTTTTTCTTACGGTGTTTACTGAAGGGGTTAACTAATGGGACAGTTTTATAGGTTGGGTCGTTATGGAAGCGGCAATACTAAATATGTGTACTTTTATTGTTTGTTTTTTTATTTAGATAAATAAATGTATTTATGGGAATAATATATTTTTTTCTTTATTTAGGAATTTTTATTTTTTATTATTATTATTATTTTTTTTTTTTTTACACATGTGGAAATTTTTTTTTACTTTTTTACTTTGTCCCGGGGGGGTGGGGGGGACATCACAGATCGCAGATCTGACAGTTTGCACAGCACTCTGTCAGATCAGCAATCTGACTTACAGCACTGCAGGCTTACCAAGCGCCTGCTCTGAGCAGGAGGAAGGTAGGAGACCCTCGCAGCAACGCAACCACATCGCGTTGCTGCGGGGGTCTCAGGTAAGCCCGCAGGGAGCCGCCTCCCTGCGCGATGCTTCCCTATGTGTGTTCGAAATGCGTAGAGTTTAGACAGGCACTCTCCTTCCGGTATGCACGGTTTTTGTATGTCTTATAGCCTATTTCTATTTTAAATTATTAAAGTTCAGTGATTTTATCTCTTGGAGCTGGATTCCCTTTTTACCACATGTTCATCTCTAGGCGTCTGGCAGAGACGCGAATCCATGCTCAAGATTTCCTAGACTCATAAGGAAATTCATCTAAAGGGTAACATAGTAACATAGTTAGTAAGGCCGAAAAAAGACATTTGTCCATCCAGTTCAGCCTATATTCCATCATAATAAATCCCCAGATCTACGTCCTTCTACAGAACCTAATAATTGTATGATACAATATTGTTCTGCTCCAGGAAGACATCCAGGCCTCTCTTGAACCCCTCGACTGAGTTCGCCATCACCACCTCCTCAGGCAAGCAATTCCAGATTCTCACTGCCCTAACAGTAAAGAATCCTCTTCTATGTTGGTGGAAAAACCTTCTCTCCTCCAGACGCAAAGAATGCCCCCTTGTGCCCGTCACCTTCCTTGGTATAAACAGATCCTCAGCGAGATATTTGTATTGTCCCCTTATATACTTATACATGGTTATTAGATCGCCCCTCAGTCGTCTTTTTTCTAGACTAAATAATCCTAATTTCGCTAATCTATCTGGGTATTGTAGTTCTCCCATCCCCTTTATTAATTTTGTTGCCCTCCTTTGTACTCTCTCTAGTTCCATTATATCCTTCCTGAGCACCGGTGCCCAAAACTGGACACAGTACTCCATGTGCGGTCTAACTAGGGATTTGTACAGAGGCAGTATAATGCTCTCATCATGTGTATCCAGACCTCTTTTAATGCACCCCATGATCCTGTTTGCCTTGGCAGCTGCTGCCTGGCACTGGCTGCTCCAGGTAAGTTTATCATTAACTAGGATCCCCAAGTCCTTCTCCCTGTCAGATTTACCCAGTGGTTTCCCATTCAGTGTGTAATGGTGACATTGATTCCTTCTTCCCATGTGTATAACCTTACATTTATCATTGTTAAACCTCATCTGCCACCTTTCAGCCCAAGTTTCCAACTTATCCAGATCCATCTGTAGCAGAATACTATCTTCTCTTGTATTAACTGCTTTACATAGTTTTGTATCATCTGCAAATATCGATATTTTACTGTGTAAACCTTCTACCAGATCATTAATGAATATGTTGAAGAGAACAGGTCCCAATACTGACCCCTGCGGTACCCCACTGGTCACAGCGACCCAGTTAGAGACTATACCATTTATAACCACCCTCTGCTTTCTATCACTTAGCCAGTTACTAACCCATTTACACACATTTTCCCCCAGACCAAGCATTCTCATTTTGTGTACCAACCTCTTGTGCGGCACGGTATCAAACGCTTTGGATGAGGGTGAATATATAAGGGTGAGCTGAATATATATTTTTTTCTGCATAGCTCATACATACGTGCCGCTTACACCTAAAGAACATCTCTAGAATCCGCCCTTTTCTCACCATGGAGACAACTAAAACCCTCACTGTCGCCCTGATCCACTCCCGCCTGGACTACTGCAATGCTCTATTAATTGGCCTCCCCCTCACTCGACTTTCCCCTCTCCAGTCCATCCTTAATGCAGCAGCCAGGGTTGTCCATCTGGCTAATCGTTACTCGGACGTGTCCGCTCGTCGCCAGTAGTTACACTAGCTGCCCATTCATTACAGGATAAAATTCAAAGTACTTGTTCTCACCCACAAAGCTCTCCAAAGTGAGGCACCTCCTTACATCTCCTCCCTCATTTCTGTCTATCGGCCTAACCGACCGTTGCGCTCCGCAAATGACTTTCGACTAACCTGTGCACTAATCTGTACCTCCCACTGCCGACTCTAAGACTTCTCCCGTGCTGCGCCAATCCTCTGGAATGCTCTACCCCAAGATATTAGGACCATCCACAATTTGCATAGTTTTAGGCGCTTGCTCAAAACACATTTGTTCAGAGCGGCTTACCACGGCCACTAATCAAAGTCAGTTTATGTTTGTGTGTAGCCCATTCACTATCTCCATCTACCCCCTACTCCCTGAAGATGGCTGGACCATCATTGTAAATACATCATTGTAAATACACACCTGTACTTTGTATCTCCCCACCTTACTGTAGATTGTAAGCTCTCGCGAGCAGGGTGGTCTTATTTCGCTTTAATTATTGTATTGTTAACGTTGTTACTTATGACTTTTGTGTTTGAAACTGTTAAACTGTAAAGCGCTGCGGAATATGTTGGCGCTATATAAATAAAGATGATTATTACATATACTCTGTTGCCCGGTCTGAAAATGACAGCGAACAGTGCGTGTCCTGGGGGATTTGTTATAATACGGTGGTCTAGGAGCAACATGGAACGAGCTCTGAAGGATGTGGTAACTGTACTGACCGCAGTCCCTAAGTTCAACACAACACTAGAAGTAGCCGTGGAATGCTCCTAACTCTCCCTAGGCATCTCGTCACAGCCTAAGAGCTAACTACCCCTAAAGAAAGAAGCAGGAAAACTATCTTGCCTCAGAGAAAACACCAAAGGATAGATTAGCCCCCCACAAATGATCACTGTGAGTGGAGAGGGAAAAGACATACACAGAATGAAACCAGGATGAGCACAGGAGGCCAGCCTAGCTAAATAGATAGGACAGGATGGAATACTGTGCGGTCAGTATAAAACACTACAAAAATCCTTGCAGAGTTTACAAAAAAAACTCCACACATGACTAAAGGTGTGGAGGGCAAATCTGCCTCCCAGAGCTTCCAGCAAGACAGAATAAATTCACACTGATAAGCTGGACAAGCATAGAAAGCACAGAATGGATAAATCCACAATCTATGGACAGAAAAGAGCAAGCAAAAACTTAGCTTAGCTTAACTGGTCAGGATAACAGGGAACTCCAAAGAGATGTGAATCCAACCAGAAACCATTTACAAGTGGCACTGGCTGAAGACAGAGCCAGACCTAAATAGCCGAGCAGAAGAGAAGATAAGTGGAGGCAGCTGATGACAGCTAACTCCAAGGAGCAGCCATACCACTAGAAACCACAAGAGGGAGCCCAAGAGCAGAACTCACAAAAGTGCCACTTACAACCATCGGAGGGAGCCCAAGAGCGGAATTCACAACAGTACCCCACCTTGAGGAGGGGTCACCGAACCCTCACCAGAGCCCCCAGGCCGATCAGGACGAGCCAAGTGAAAAGCACAAACCAAATCGGTGGCATGGACATCGGAGGCAACAACCCAAGAATTATCATCCTGGCAAGAATTATCCTCCACTTGACAAGATACTGGAGCCTCCGCCTCGAAAAACAAGAATCCAAAATCTTCTCAACCTCATATTCCAACTCTCCCTCAACCAACACCGGGGCAGGAGGGTCAACCGAGGGAACAACGGGCACCACATATCTCCGCAACAAAGATCTATGGAAAACATTATGAATTGCAAAAGAGGCAGGCAGACCCAAACGAAAAGACACCGGATTAATAATTTCAGAAATTTTAGAAGGACCAATAAACCGAGGCTTAAACTTAGGAGAAGAAACCTTCATAGGAACATGACGAGAAGACAACCAAACCAAATTCCCCACACGAAGCCGGGGACCAACACACCGACGGCGGTTAGCAAAACGTTGAGCCCTTTCCTGAGACAACGTCAAATTGTCCACCACATGAGTCCAAATCTGCTGCAGCCTGTCCACAGAATCCACACCAGGACAATCAGAAGGCTCAACCTGCCCAGAAGAAAAACGAGGATGAAAACCAAAATTACAAAAGAAAGGTGAAACCAAAGTAGCCGAACTAGCCCGATTATTAAGGGCAAACTCGGCCAACGGCAAGAAAGACACCCAATCATCCTGATCAGCAGACACAAAGCATCTCAAATAGGTCTCCAAGGTCTGATTAGTTCGCTCAGTGTGGCCATTAGTCTGAGGATGAAATGCCGAAGAAAAAGACAAATCAATGCCCATCCTAGCACAAAAGGCCCGCCAAAATCTAGAGACAAACTGAGAACCTCTGTCAGACACAACATTCTCCGGAATGCCATGCAAACGAACCACATGCTGAAAAAACAATGGAAGAGAAGAGGTATGTATCTGATCAATAGGTGTATAGACTGATTATACTATATGCAATCATTCACTTAGTCCTCTAGTGGAGATATCCGATCCTGTTTGCAATTATCCTCAATATATATAGTCAGAATAACTAGTTGTAATAGATAACTCAATCTTCCAGTGAATACACTAGATGGCAATTTGCAGTAGACCTAGTGGACTTCACTAATGTAGTTATAGTGGCTAAACTAATATTTCTGATGACACCCATATACTACACTTATAGCCATTCATAGCTATATACCATCCATATTTCCCCACATAGGGATGTATTTAATAAAGTGATGTTTCTATAGATCTTAATATATCTACAATATGCAAACTAATATAGAGGACATGCAGACTGATAGTCTAAATATACCTAACTCCAAGTGGTATTAATATATATGCATAGGCCAGGAAGATAAACTTATATATATAATAAATAACGAAAAAAAGGAACAAAAACACACACACCAACCACCCTTAAAACAGTATTAAACAATCTTAGTCAAATGGCAACTTAGGACAACCATTACATCCTTTGTTCAATATTAAAGTCCACTATCGACTTCCAGGGCATATTGCCCATATACATTCTGTATCAATTTTAAGTAGATAAATTGTACCAAGTTGAATTTAGTTACTCGACGCGTTTCCCCTCTTAACCGAGGTTCATCAGGAGGAGGATATACACAAGGTACTTATCTGCAGATACTGGTATACGGTGCGTGAATCCAGTAGCGTGGTCGGGACAATCCCCTGCCTCGGTATGATGCCATGGCAGAGGGGAAACGCGTCGAGTAACTAAATTCAACTTGGTACAATTTATCTACTTAAAATTGATATTGTTCCTTTTTTTCGTTATTTATTATATATATAAGTTTATCTTCCTGGCCTATGCATATATATTAATACCACTTGGAGTTAGGTATATTTAGACTATCAGTCTGCATGTCCTCTATATTAGTTTGCATATTGTAGATATATTAAGATCTATAGAAACATCACTTTATTAAATACATCCCTATGTGGGGAAATATGGATGGTATATAGCTATGAATGGCTATAAGTGTAGTATATGGGTGTCATCAGAAATATTAGTTTAGCCACTATAACTACATTAGTGAAGTCCACTAGGTCTACTGCAAATTGCCATCTAGTGTATTCACTGGAAGATTGAGTTATCTATTACAACTAGTTATTCTGACTATATATATTGAGGATAATTGCAAACAGGATCGGATATCTCCACTAGAGGACTAAGTGAACGATTGCATATAGTATAATCAGTCTATACACCTATTGATCAGATACATACCTCTTCTCTTTCTCACCTACCTATTCACCATCTTCTTCACCTCCTGCCACTATAGGGCCCTATAGGGTGAGCAGGGAGAGCCGTCGAGGAGCGGGGGCGCCACTGCGCAGGTTTTTAGGGTGCCAACCTCCGCAAATAGGTAAGGTCAGTTAGGCCAGTGTAGGGGTAGGCACGCCCCTGGTTGTTTTCTTTCTCGTGGTGTTTGGTATGTTGTTTATTATTAGTATATTTATTAAGGTCTAATAAAGGTTAAATTTTAAATAAATAGAGTGGATACCTGTGAGACATTTATGATTTATCCCTCTGGTAATCAAATATTAGTTGTTTAAGTCTAAAAACAATGGAACCAGATCTGAGGAGGAAGGCAACTTAGGCAAAGGTACCAGATGGACCATTTTAGAGAACCGGTCACAAACAACCCAGATAACAGACATCTTCTGGGAAACAGGAAGATCCAAAATAAAATCCATGGAAATATGCGTCCAGGGCCTCTCAGGGACCGGCAAAGGCAAAAGCAAGCCACTAGCGCGGGAACAGCAAGGCTTGGCCCAGGCGCAAGTCCCACAGGACTGCACAAAAGCACGCACATCGCGCGACAAGGAAGGCCACCAAAAGGACCTAGCAACCAAATCTCTGGTACCAAAAATCCCAGGATGACCAGCCAACACTGAACAATGAACCTCAGAAATTACCTTACTTGTCCATCTATCAGGAACAAACAGCTTCCCCACTGGACAGCGGTCAGGCCTATCAGCCTGAAATTCCTGAAGCACCCGCCGCAAATCAGGGGAGATAGCAGAAAGAATCGCCCCCTCCTTAAGAATGCCAACCGGCTCAAGGACTCCAGGAGAATCAGGCGAAAATCTCCTAGAGAGGGCATCAGCCTTAACATTCTTAGATCCCGGAAGATACGAGACCACAAAATCAAAACGGGAGAAAAACAGGGACCATCGAGCCTGTCTAGGATTCAGCTGCTTGGTCGACTCGAGGTAAATCAGATTCTTATGATCGGTCAGGACCACAACACGGTGTTTAGCTCCCTCAAGCCAATGTCGCCACTCCTCAAACGCCCACTTCATAGCCAACAACTCCCGATTGCCGACATCATAATTGCGTTCCGCAGGCGAAAACTTTCTGGAAAAAAAAGCACACGGTTTCATCAAAGAACCATCAGACTCCTTCTGAGACAAAACGGCCCCTGCCCCAATTTCAGAAGCGTCGACCTCAACCTGAAAAGGAAGAGAAACATCCGGTTGACGCAACACAGGGGCAGAAGTAAATCGGTGTTTAAGCTCCTGAAAGGCCTCAACAGCCTCAGAGGACCAATTAGTCACATCAGCGCCTTTCTTCGTCAAATCAGTAAGGGGCTTAACCACACTGGAAAAATTGGCAATGAAACGGCGATAGAAATTAGCAAAGCCCAAAAATTTTTGAAGACCCTTCACAGATGTGGGTTGGATCCAGTCATGAATAGCTTGGACCTTAACAGGATCCATTTCTATAGACGAGGGAGAAAAAATAAAACCCAAAAAAGAGACCTTCTGAATTCAGAATAGGCACTTAGACCCCTTCACAAATAAAGCATTATCACGAAGGATCTGGAACACCATCCTGACCTGCTTCACATGAGACTCCCAATCATCGGAAAAAATCAAAATATCATCCAAATATACGACCATGAATTTATCAAGATAATTGCGGAAAATATCATGCATGAAAGACTGGAACACAGATGGAGCATTAGAGAGCCCAAATGGCATCACAAGGTATTCAAAATGGCCTTCGGGCGTATTAAATGCAGTTTTCCATTCGTCACCCTGTTTAATACGAACAAGATTATATGCCCCTCGGAGGTCAATCTTAGTAAACCAACTAGCCCCCTTAATCTGAGCAAACAAATCAGCAAGCAAAGGCATGGGGTATTGGAATTTGACCGTGATCTTATTAAGAAGACGATAATCAATACAGGGTCTCAAGGAGCCATCCTTCTTAGCAACAAAAAAGAAACCCGCTCCCAATGGTGACGAAGAGGGCCGAATATGCCCCTTCTCCAAAGATTCCTTAACATAGCTCCGCATGGCGGCATGCTCTGGCACAGACAGATTGAAAAGTCGGCCCTTAGGGAACTTACAACCTGGAATCAAGTTAATAGCACAATCACAGTCCCTATGTGGAGGAAGGGAACTGGACTTGGGCTCATCAAATACATCCTGGAAATCCGACAAAAACTCAAGGACCTCAGAAGAGGGGGAAGAGGAAATTGACATCAAAGGAACGTCACTATGTACTCCTCGACAACCCCAACTAGTCACCGACATAGTTTTCCAATCCAGCACCGGATTATGTTCCTGTAACCATGGAAATCCCAGTAGAACAACATCATGCAGGTTATGCAACACCAGAAAACGGCAATCTTCCTGATGTGCAGGAGCCATGTACATAGTCATCTGTGTCCAGTACTGAGGTTTATCCTTGGCCAAGGGTGTAGCATCAATGCCCCTCAAAGGAATAGGGCTCTGCAAAGGCTGCAAGGAAAAACCACAGCGCCTGGCGAATTCTAAGTCCATTAAGTTCAGGGCAGCGCCTGAATCCACAAATGCCATGACAGAAAAGGACGACAATGAGCAAATCAGGGTCACAGACAAGAGAAATTTAGGCTGTATAGTACTAATGGTAACAGACCTAGCGACTCTCTTAGTACGCTTAGGGCAATCAGAGATAACATGAGCCGAATCACCACAGTAAAAACACAGCCTATTCTGACGTCTGAATTCCTGCCGTTCTATTCTAGTCAAAATCCTATCACATTGCATAGGTTCAGGACTTTGCTCAGAGGATACTGCCATATGGTGCACAGCTTTGCGCTCGCGCAGACGCCGATCAATCTGAATGGCTAGAGACATAGATTCGCTCAAACCGGCAGGCGTAGGAAAGCCCACCATAACATCTTTAAGGGTTTCAGAAAGACCTTTTCTGAAAATAGCAGCCAGAGCCTCTTCATTCCATTTAGTGAGCACAGACCATTTTCTAAATTTCTGGAGGTATAACTCTGCCGCTTCCTGACCTTGACACAAGGCCAACAGGGTTTTTTCTGCATGATCCACAGAATTAGGTTCGTCATACAATAATCCGAGCGCTTGAAAAAATGCATCAACATTCAATAATGCCGGATCCCCTGTTTCAAGAGAAAAAGCCCAGTCTTGAGGGTCACCACGCAGCAAGGATATGATGATTTTTACTTGCTGAATGGGATCACCAGAAGAACGGGGTTTCAAAGCAAAAAACGATTTGCAGTTATTTTTAAAGTTCAAAAACTTGGATCTGTCCCCAAAAAACAAATCAGGAGTAGGAATTCTGGGCTCTAAAGCCGGAGTCTGGACAACATAGTCCTGGATATTCTGTACTGTTGCAGCAAGTTGATCCACACGAGAAAAACAAACCCTGAACATCCATGCCAAAGCATATATCCTGAACCACCCAGATATCAAGAGGAAAAGAAAAAAAAAAAGACAAACCAAAGCACAGAAAAAAAAATGGTTCAGAACATTCTTTTCCTTCTTTTGAGATGCATTTAATTCATTTTTTGGCCACTTGTACTGTTATGATACGGTGGTCTAGGAGCAACATGGAACGAGCTCTGAAGGATGTGGTAACTGTACTGACCGCAGTCCCTAAGCTCAACACAACACTAGAAGTAGCCATGGAATGCTCCTAACTCTCCCTAGGCATCTCGTCACAGCCTAAGAGCTAACTACCCCTAAAGAAAGAAGCAGGAAAACTATCTTGCCTCAGAGAAAACACCAAAGGATAGATTAGCCCCCCACAAATAATGACTGTGAGTGGAGAGGGAAAAGACACACAGAATGAAACCAGGATGAGCACAGGAGGCCAGTCTAGCTAAATAGATAGGACAGGATGGAATACTGTGCGGTCAGTATAAAATACTGCAAAAATCCACGCAGAGTTTAGAAAAAAAAACTCCACACCTGACTAAAGGTGTGGAGGGCAAATCTGCCTCCCAGAGCTTCCAGCAAGACAGAATAAATTCACACTGATAAGCTGGACAAACATAGAAAGCACAGAATGGATAAATCCACAATCTATGGACAGAAAAGAGCAAGCAAAAACTTAGCTTAGCTTAACTGGTCAGGATAACAGGGAACTCCAAAGAGATGTGAATCCAACCAGAAACCATTTACAAGTGGCACTGGCTGAAGACAGAGCCAGACCTAAATAGCCGAGCAGAAGAGAAGATAAGTGGAGGCAGCTGATGACAGCTAACTCCAAGGAGCAGCCATACCACTAGAAACCACAAGAGGGAGCCCAAGAGCAGAACTCACAAAAGTGCCACTTACAACCACCGGAGGGAGCCCAAGAGCGGAATTCACAACAGGGATTCATAAGTGTGCACTCAGACAGTGACTGCAGACTTATCAGTTTTGACCGGAAAACCCCTTTAAGTCCAGAAACATTTGGACAGTGACAAGTTTTGGCAAATTAAGCCGTTTGCCAAAACATATTCAAGACAGTTATATAATCATTATGGGCTTTGAGTCTATACACTGAGCTTTAATTTGAGGGCAACCACATTATAATTGGAAGAAGGGTTTAGAAATTAAAAAGATGCAATATGTACAGTCATGGCCGCAAATGTTGGCACCTTTGAAATTGTTCCAGAAAATTAAGTATTTCTCCCAGAAAATTATTGCAATTACACATGTTTTGCTATACACGTTTATTTCCTTTGTGTGTATTGGAACACCACATAAAAAAACACAGGGAAAAAAAGGCAATTTGGACATAATTTGACACCAAACCCCTAACAATGGGCCAGACAAAATTGATGGCACCCTCAACTTAACATTTGGTTGTACACCCATTTGGAAAAAATAATTGCAATCAATTGCTTCCTATAACCATCAAGAAGCTTCTTGCACCTCTTAACTGGAATTTTGGACCTCTCTTTTGCAAACTGCTCCAGGTCTCTCACACTTGAAAGCGCCTTTTCCGGACAGCAATTTTAAGATCTCTCCACAGGTGTTCAAAAGGATTTAGATCCAGACTCCTTCTGGGGTCCTTGTCCTGCTGAAAAACCCATGACCTAAGATGCAAACCCAGCTTTCTGACACTGGGCAGTCTAGCTTTTTATGCCTCTTGGGTCAGCAGTGGAGACCTCCTGTCATAGGGTTTCATTTAATTCAAATGTCGGCGAATAGTTTGCGCTGACACTGAAGCACCCTCCCCTCAGCCTGCAGGCCAGCTTGAATATCTTTGGAACTTGATTGGGGCTGCTGATCCACCATCTGGACTATCCTGCATTGCAACCTTTCATCACCTTTTTCTCTGCCTTCCAAGGAGATTAGCTACAGTGCCACGGATTGGAAGCTTCTTGATATGTTGCGCACTGTGGACAAAGGAACAGCACGATGTAGATGATACAGCGCGGGAGTCACCAATGCCATCTTGGTGGAGAGTTTTTTTTTACCTCTAGCAAAATGGCGCCGATGCAGTCGCACACATTGTGTTCCAAGTTATGCTACTGCGCAGGTGCAGCCGGCACCATTTTGGTAGAAAAAAAAATCTAAAGAAATTTATATCACTAAATAAAATTAATATATGGATATTATAGATCCAATTATGCTACAGCACAGGCACCGCCGCCTGCATGGTGATTTTTTTTTCTTCAAAACAATAAGATCTACAATATATACAGTAAACTAGGGGGCAGGCCACTGAGGGATCAGTGATTGGTCATAAGCCATACAGATGAATACATAATCAGAGCACCACATGAAGACCCCCACAGGAAGCTCCGGAGCACGAGCAGATCATTAACTCAGAACTGAAAATAAAGATTAAACAACAACCATAAGACTGATTTCATCAACCCAGGTATCATTTTATTCAGTATAACGGCTGTTGTGAATTCTGTGGCTGAATTCACTCCTGTGGTCACAAGTGGTACTGCAGCTTCTGAGCTTCCTCCCTCAGGTGTTCTGGTGAGCTCGTTAACTGCTTCATTACTTAACTCCGCCTGATGCTGCTATCCTTGCTCCTTGTCAATGTTTCAGTGTTGGATCTGAGCTTCTCCTGATTGTTCCTGTGACCTGCTGCTCTGTATAGCTAAGTGCTTGTTGCTTTTTTGTTGCTTTTTTTTCTGTCCAGCTTGTCTTTTGTTTTGCTGGAAGCTCTGAGACGCAAAGGGTGTACCGCCGTGCCGTTAGTTCGGCACGGTGGGTTTTTTTTGCCCCCTTTGCGTGGTTTTGCTTTAGGGTTTTTTGTAGACTGCAAAGTTCGCTTTACTGTCCTCGCTCTGTCCTAGAATATCGGGCCCCACTTTGCTGAATCTATTTCATCCCTACGTTTTGTCTTTTCATCTTACTCACAGTCATTATATGTGGGGGGCTGCCTTTTCCTTTGGGGAATTTCTCTGGGGCAAGTCAGGCCTATTTTTCTATCTTCAGGCTAGCTAGTTTCTTAGGCTGTGCCGAGTTGCCTAGGTAGTTGTTAGGCGCAATCCACAGCCGCTTTTAGTTGTGTTTAGGATAGGATCAGGTGTGCAGTCTACAGAGTTTCCACGTCTCAGAGCTCGTTCTTGTATTTTTGGGTATTTGTCAGATCACTGTGTGCGCTCTGATCGCTAAGCACACTGTGTTTCTGGATTGCCTTCATAACACCTGTCATTAGCAAACATAACAGTACAAGGAGCCCAAACTAATGATTCTCAATAGAGGGAAAGAAAAAGTTCTGACATCATTTTTTTTTTTTTTTTTCTGCTCTGTGTTCACTTTTTTTTTTTTTTTTCCCCTAGACATTTGGGTGATTCTGGACACAGGTGTGGACATGGATATTCAGGGTCTGTGCTCTTCAATGGATAATCTCGTTATAAATGTACAAAAAATTCAAGATACTATTGATCAGAAATCTATGTTAGAACCAAGAATTCCTATTCCTGATTTGTTTTTTGGAGATAGAACTAAGTTTCTAAGTTTCAAAAATAATTGTAAGCTATTTCTGGCCTTGAAACCTCATTCTTCTGGTAATCCTATTCAACAGGTTTTGATTATTATTTCTTTTTTGCGCGGCGACCCTCAAGACTGGGCATTTTCTCTTGCGCCAGGAGACCCTGCATTGAGTAGTGTCGATGCGTTTTTCCTGGCGCTCGGATTGCTGTACGATGAGCCTAATTCAGTGGATCAGGCTGAGAAAAATTTGCTGGCTTTGTGCCAGGGTCAGGATGATATAGAAGTATATTGTCAGAAATTTAGGAAATGGTCAGTACTCACTCAGTGGAATGAATCTGCGCTGGCAGCTTTGTTCAGAAAGGGTCTCTCTGAGGCTCTTAAGGATGTCATGGTGGGATTTCCTATGCCTGCTGGTTTGAATGAGTCTTTGTCTTTGGCCATTCAGATCGGTCGACGCTTGCGCGAGCGTAAATCTGTGCACCATTTGGCGGTACTGCCTGAGGTTAAACCTGAGCCTATGCAGTGCGATAGGACTATGACTAGAGTTGAACGGCAGGAATACAGACGTCTGAATGGTCTGTGTTTCTACTGTGGTGATTCCACTCATGCTATTTCTGATTGTCCTAAGCGCACTAAGCGGTCCGCTAGGTCTGCCGTCATTGGTACTGTACAGTCCAAATTCCTTCTGTCCATTACCTTGATATGCTCTTTGTCGTCGTTTTCTGTCATGGCGTTTGTGGATTCGGGCGCTGCCCTGAACCTGATGGATTTGGATTATGCTAAACGTTGTGGGTTTTTCTTGGAGCCTTTGCGGTGTCCTATTCCATTGAGAGGAATTGATGCTACACCTTTGGCCAAGAATAAACCTCAATACTGGGCCCAGCTGACCATGTGCATGGCTCCTGCACATCAGGAAGTTATTCGCTTTCTGGTGTTGCATAATCTGCATGATGTGGTCGTGTTGGGGTTGCCATGGCTACAAACCCATAATCCAGTATTGGATTGGAATTCCATGTCGGTATCCAGCTGAGGTTGTCAGGGGGTACATAGTGATGTTCCATTTTTGTCGATTTCGTCATCCACCCCTTCTGAGGTCCCAGAGTTCTTGTCTGATTATCAGGATGTATTTGAAGAGCCCAAGTCCGATGCTCTACCTCCGCATAGGGATTGTGATTGTGCTATCAATTTGATTCCTGGTAGTAAATTCCCTAAAGGTCGATTATTTAATTTATCCGTGCCCGAACACGCCGCTATGCGCAGTTATGTGAAGGAATCCCTGGAGAAGGGACATATTCGCCCATCGTCATCACCACTGGGAGCAGGGTTCTTCTTTGTAGCCAAGAAGGATGGTTCGCTGAGACCGTGTATTGATTACCGCCTTCTTAATAAGATCACTGTTAAATTTCAGTATCCCTTGCCATTGTTATCTGACTTGTTTGCTCGGATTAAGGGGGCTAGTTGGTTCACTAAGATAGATCTTCGTGGTGCGTATAATCTGGTGAGAATCAGGCAAGGAGATGAATGGAAAACTGCATTCAATACGCCCGAGGGTCATTTTGAGTATCTAGTGATGCCGTTCGGACTTGCCAATGCTCCATCTGTGTTTCAGTCTTTTATGCATGACATCTTCCGTGAGTATCTGGATAAATTCCTGATTGTTTACTTGGATGACATTTTGATCTTCTCAGATGATTGGGAGTCTCATGTGAAGCAGGTCAGAATGGTTTTTCAGGTCCTGCGTGCTAACTCTTTGTTTGTGAAGGGATCAAAGTGTCTCTTCGGTGTGCAGAAAGTTTCATTTTTGGGGTTCATCTTTACCCCTTCTACTATCGAGATGGATCCAGTTAAGGTCCAAGCCATCCAGGATTGGATTCAGCCGACATCTCTGAAAAGTCTGCAAAAGTTCCTGGGCTTTGCTAATTTTTATCGTCGCTTCATCTGTAATTTTTCTAGCATTGCCAAACCATTGACCGATTTGACCAAGAAGGGTGCTGATTTGGTTAATTGGTCTTCTGCTGCTGTGGAAGCTTTTCAGGAGTTGAAGCGTCGTTTTTGTTCTGCCCCTGTGTTGTGTCAGCCAGATGTTTCTCTTCCGTTCCAGGTCGAGGTTGATGCTTCTGAGATTGGAGCAGGGGCGGTTTTGTCACAGAGAGGTTCTGATTGCTCAGTGATGAAACCATGTGCTTTCTTTTCCAGGAAGTTTTCGCCCGCTGAGCGTAATTATGATGTGGGCAATCGAGAGTTGCTGGCCATGAAGTGGGCATTCGAGGAGTGGCGTCATTGGCTTGAAGGAGCTAAGCATCGCGTGGTGGTATTGACTGATCATAAGAACTTGACTTATCTCGAGTCTGCCAAGCGCTTGAATCCTAGACAGGCCCGTTGGTCGTTATTTTTTGCCCGCTTCGACTTTGTGATTTCGTACCTTCCGGGCTCTAAAAATGTGAAGGCAGATGCTCTGTCTAGGAGTTTTGTGGCCGACTCTCCGGGTTTATCTGAGCCAGCGGGTATCCTCAAGGAAGGAGTCATTGTGTCTGCCATCTCCCCTGATTTGCGGCGGGTGCTGCAAAAATTTCAGGCGAATAAACCTGATCGTTGTCCAGCAGAGAAACTGTTCGTCCCTGATAGGTGGACTAATAAACTTATCTCTGAACTTCATTGTTCGGTGTTGGCTGGTCATCCTGGAATCTTTGGTACCAGAGAGTTAGTGGCTAGATCCTTCTGGTGGCCATCTCTGTCACGGGATGTACGTACTTTTGTGCAGTCCTGTGGGATTTGTGCTAGGGCTAAGCCCTGCTGTTCTCGTGCCAGTGGGTTGCTTTTGCCCTTGTCGGTCCCAAAGAGGCCTTGGACACTGTGACAAAACACTCTGGGATCGCCTTTGCTGGGGTCAAAGGACACGTGGTTTGTGCATTGAATCTGAGGCGTACAGCAGGTTTCTGAGCAGGCTGACCTCAGGTCAGATTTATTAACGTGAAAGCAACACAAAAAACAAAACATAAAAATAAATCCTAGCCTGTCCGGCACTAACTAAACAAATACGTTGCTATCTCAACAACTGGGGGGCTTCTCCCACCCAGCTAACATCACACAGATCTTTGAGCAGAGCTCTTCACTCACGTTTGTCTCACACAGGCAGGCAATCTGTGTGCCCCAGGCAGACACAGGAAACACCCAGCTGGTCATCTTTTATTCCTGCAATCATTAACCCATTAGCACCCTGAAGATACTGAGTGGCCTAATTCACATAGGACAAACACCTGGGCGAGATATACCTGCCTCCATCTACCACACCAGCATGAGTCTTACATATCCCCCCCCCTTGCTCAGACCACTCCGGTCGAGCAAGAACACTTTTGAAACAGTGCACTCGGGATAGGGCATCGGCGTTCCCCATCTGCACCCCAGGTCGGTGCTCCACCGTAAAAGAGTAAGCCTGCAGGGCAAGGAACCACCGGGTTACCCGACTATTACGGTCCTTGTGGAGGTGCATCCACTTGAGAGGGGCATGGTCGGTGACCAGCCTAAACTTCCTACCAGCCAGGTAATACTTGAGGGAGTCGAGAGCCCATTTAATGGCTAGGCACTCTTTTTCAACCACCGCATATCTCTGCTCATGTACATTCAGTTTCCGACTGAGATAGAGGACCGGGTGTTCGACTCCGTCCCTCACCTGGGAAAGTACAGCTCCGACACCAGTATCAGAGGCATCAGTTTGTACCACAAACTCGCTGCTGAAATCAGGAGTCAAAAGTACGGGCTGAGAGCACAAAGCCCGTTTCAGGCTGTGGAAGGCCTCTTCAGCAGCTGAGGTCCATTTTACCATGACGGAACCCTTCCCCTTGGTAAGTTCCGTCAAGGGAGTAGCCATGGCTGCAAAATTGGGTATGAACCGGCGATAATAGCCGGCAATCCCCAGGAAAGCCTGCACTTGTTTCTTGTTCACTGGTTGTGGCCAGCCCTGAATTGCCTGTATTTTGTCGATCTGGGGTTTAACCACTCCTCGGCCAATCACGTAGCCCAAGTATCGGGCTTCTTCAAGCCCGATGTGGCATTTCTTGGGGTTTGCCGTTAAACCTGCATCTCGCAGGTCATCAATCACCGCTTGTACCTTCTGGAGATGAGTTTCCCAGTCCATGCTGTAAATTACGATGTCATCCAGGTAGGCAGAAGCGTACTGTCTGTGAGGCCTCAAGACTCGATCCATCAATCTCTGGAACGTTGCGGGAGCTCCGTGAAGTCCAAACGGCATATAGACATACTGGAACAGACCTTCCGGTGTAGCAAATGCCGTCTTCTCTCTGGCCGCCTCGGCCAGAGGAATCTGCCAGTACCCCTTTGTTAAATCCAGGGTCGTAATGTATCGGGCTTTACCAAGCCGGTCGATCAACTCATCGACCCGGGGCATAGGGTACGCATCAAATTTAGAAACTGCATTCAGTTTCCTAAAGTCATTACAAAACCGGATGGAGCCATCCGGTTTAGGTATCAACACAATTGGACTGGACCAGGCGCTGTGTGACTCCTCAATGACTCCTAAGTCCAACATTGCCATCACTTCCCGGGAGACGGCTTCACGGCGGGCTTCCGGAATCCGGTAGGGCTTCACATGAACAGTGACGCCAGGCTCTGTGACAATCTCATGTTTCACCAACTTAGTCCGGTTTTCTCTTACCCGGCTGGTACACTTTATAGTTCACTTCACCAACTCTTTCTCGGACCTCAAATGGGCCCTGCCATTTCGCCAGGAATTTACTATCCACCGTAGGGATTAGGACCAACACCCTATCGCCGGGTGCAAATGTACGGACCTTAGCGCCTCTATCATAACTTTGCCTCTGGGCTCCCTGGGCCTGTAACATATGGTCCCTAACAATGGGCATGACAGCGGCAATACGATCCTGCATTTGTGTTACATGGTCGATCACCGTTTTAAAGGGAGTGACTTGACCTTCCCAGGTTTCTTTTGCGACGTCCAGCAGTCCCCGGGGACGACGGGCGTACAACAGTTCGAAAGGCGAAAACCCTGTGGAAGACTGGGGAACTTCCCTAATGGCAAACAGCAAATAGGGTAACAAGTAATCCCAGTTCTTCCCATCTTTGTCTATCGCCTTCCGGAGCATCTGTTTTAAGGTTTTGTTGAAGCGCTCAACCAGGCCATCTGTTTGAGGGTGATAGACAGACGTACGCAACGGGTCTATTTGTAAGAGCCTGCAGAGCTCCTTCATTACCCTCGACATAAAGGGAGTCCCCTGGTCGGTGAGTATCTGTTTTGGAATTCCCACCCGACTAAACACTTGTACCAATTCCTTGGCGATCGTCTTGGTAGCTGTGTTACGCAAAGGGACGGCTTCCGGGTAACGAGTGGCATAGTCCACGATGACGAGGATATGTTGGTGCCCACGTGCGGATCGGGGAAGGGGCCCAACCAAATCCATCCCAATTCTCTCAAAAGGGACCCCGATGATAGGAAGGGGTACCAAAGGGCTACGGAACTGAGATTTAGGGGCCGCGATTTGGCACTCTGGACAGGACTCACAATAGTTACGCACATCACAATGTATTCCAGGCCACACAAAACAATGCAATATCCTTTCTGTGGTTTTCTGTACCCCCAGATGTCCCCCCATTATATGTCCGTGGGCCAAATCCAGTACCTTCCGCCGATAAGGTTTGGGTACCACTAACCGTTGCACTGTGTCTTCCCCTTTTTTTTCTGCCTGGTAGAGCAAATCATTTTCAAGAACCATATATGGGTACGCTAGCCTAGTGTCAGGTTCTACGGGTACCCCATCTATCATTTTTACATTTTTCCTAGCCGGAGTCAGGGTAGGATCTTTCATTTGCTTGCTGTGGAAGTCATCCACCTGGACTCCCAAATCTGGCAGGCAGGGTGCCGGATGGCTGTCTGCCTCCGCCTCTCGCTGAAGTTCCTCAGTTTCCTCTGTTTCCCCCGCCATGACGGAGAAGGGGTACTGAAGGTTAGATTCACTAACCTCCCCAGCAACATCTTCCTGTGGGGTCTCCTCTAGGGACTCGGGACCTCCAGATGGCATGGGAGAAGATTCACGGGTACAGCTACCGTGAAGGAGCAACTGATTCTCCCACAACTGCCAGAAATAGGGAAAATCCCTGCCCAGGATTACATCATGTAACAATGCGGGAACGAGTCCCACTTTGTGCTGCACTGACCTATAGGGAGTAGAAACCCATATGACCGCTGTTAAGTACGCGCGGGTGTCACCATGCACACACGTCACAGAAAACTTGTCAGACGGACCAGACGGAAGTGCCACTAGACTAGCTTTCACCAGAGTCACCACACTTCCAGAGTCTAGTAATGCCACAACATTTTTCCCATCAACAGATAATTCACACAGGTGTTTCACTGTATCATTTTGACCCGCATTCACACTCACTAGCTGTGTAACCAAAGACATGCGTTTTCTAGAGTCTATTACGTCGCACTGCATGGGTTCAGCGGTAACAGGACAGTTCGCAGAAACATGACCCTTCTCATGGCAGCGGAAACACCTAACAGGTCCCCTACTGAGACCACCGTCCAATACTCTTGGTCTCGGAGTGCGAGCAGTCCCGGGCTCCTCCCCCACAGTTTTAAGCGATTTTCCTTCACCCGTGGTCCCTGGAACAGTCTTACCGGTTCCACGAGGAGGCACAGACCGGGGTTTGGCGGTGTCGTCGGGAAGTCATTCTGCCACGGAATAACGCTCGACCAACTCCACAAGTTGATCCGCTGTCGTGGGATTTCCTTGGCTTACCCACCTTTTCAGCGCTGGGGGTAGTACTCTCAGGTACTTGTCCAGGACAACCCGCTGGATTATTTCGGGTATTGTCAGTACCTCGGGTTGCAGCCATTTCTTTGTCAGGTAGATCAGGTCGAACATCTGAGACGGCGCTGGTTTATCTTGCTGGTATGTCCACTGATGTACCCTCTGTGCACGGACAGCCGTCGTCACACCCAGCCGGGCCAGGATCTCAGCTTTCAGTTTCTCAAAGTCCTGAGCGACCTCCGGGTCCAAATCATGGTAAGCTTTTTGGGCCTCGCCGGAGAGAAACGGGGCAATCAAATCGGCCCATCGTGCCTTCGGCCACTTCTCTCTCAATGCCGTCCGCTCAAACGTTGTCAGGTATGCCTCGACGTCATCTTCTGCAGTCAGCTTTTGCCAGTATCGACTCACATGGATCCTTCTGGACTCTGCTTCCGGATCAGCGTCAGGCATGCTCACCAGGCGCTGCGCCACCTGTTGGAGAAGTTGTCGGTCTGCAACCGTCATGTCCAGTAACTCCTTCAGCTGTGCGGCCATCAAGCGATTAGCTTCGTGCTGTGCGGCAGTGGCCTGCTGCTGTACGGCAGTGGACTGTACTAAGGCTTTCACCACATCTTCCATGCTGTCGCCTGTGCCACGGTATGCCCGCGTTCTCCACCACAATGTGACAAAACACTCTGGGATCGCCTTTGCTGGGGTCAAAGGACACGTGGTTTGTGCATTGAATCTGAGGCGTACAGCAGGTTTCTGAGCAGGCTGACCTCAGGTCAGATTTATTAACGTGAAAGCAACACAAAAAACAAAACATAAAAATAAATCCTAGCCTGTCCGGCACTAACTAAACAAATACGTTGCTATCTCAACAACTGGGGGGCTTCTCCCACCCAGCTAACATCACACAGATCTTTGAGCAGAGCTCTTCACTCACGTTTGTCTCACACAGGCAGGCAATCTGTGTGCCCCAGGCAGACACAGGAAACACCCAGCTGGTCATCTTTTATTCCTGCAATCATTAACCCATTAGCACCCTGAAGATACTGAGTGGCCTAATTCACATAGGACAAACACCTGGGCGAGATATACCTGCCTCCATCTACCACACCAGCATGAGTCTTACAACACATATTTCGATGGATTTCATTTCTGACCTTCCCGTTTCTCAAAAGATGTCAGTCATTTGGGTGGTCTGTGATCGCTTTTCTAAAATGGTCCATCTGGTGCCCTTGGCTAAATTGCCTTCCTCCTCTGATTTGGTACCTTTGTTCTTTCAGCATGTGGTTCGGTTGCATGGCATTCCTGAGAATATTGTTTCTGACAGAGGTTCCCAGTTTGTTTCAAGGTTTTGGCGAGCCTTTTGTGGTAGGATGGGCATTGACCTATCCTTTTCCTCGGCTTTCCATCCTCAGACTAATGGCCAGACGGAACGAACCAATCAGACCTTGGAAACATATCTGAGATGTTTTGTTTCTGCAGACCAGGATGATTGGGTGTCCTTTTTGCCGTTGGCTGAGTTCGCCCTTAATAATCGGGCCAGCTCGGCTACCTTGGTTTCTCCATTTTTTTGCAATTCTGGGTTCCATCCTCGTTTCTCTTCAGGACAGGTTGAGTCTTCGGACTGTCCTGGTGTGGATTCTGTGGTGGATAGGTTGCAGCAGATCTGGACTCAGGTAGTGGACAATTTGATCTTGTCCCAGGAGAAAGCTCAACTTTTCGCTAATCGCAGACGCCGTGTGGGTCCCCGACTTCGTGTTGGGGATCTGGTTTGGTTATCTTCTCGTCATATTCCTATGAAGGTTTCCTCTCCTAAATTTAAACCTCGTTTTATTGGTCCGTATAGGATTTCTGAGGTTCTCAATCCTGTGTTTTTTCGTTTGACCCTCCCAGACTCCTTTTCCATACATAATGTATTCCATAGGTCGTTGTTGCGGAGATACGTGGCACCTATGGTTCCATCTGTTGAGCCTCCTGCCCCGGTTTTGGTGGAGGGGGAATTGGAGTATATTGTGGAGAAGATTTTGGATTCTCGTGTTTCTAGACGGAAACTCCAGTATCTGGTTAAATGGAAGGGTTATGCTCAGGAAGATAATTCCTGCGTTTTTGCCTCTGATGTTCATGCTTCCGATCTTGTTCGTGCCTTTCATGCGGCTCATCCTGGTCGGCCTGGGGGCTCTGGTGAGGGTTCGGTGACCCCTCCTCAAGGGGGGGGTACTGTTGTGAATTCTGTGGCTGAATTCACTCCTGTGGTCACAAGTGGTACTGCAGCTTCTGAGCTTCCTCCCTCAGGTGTTCTGGTGAGCTCGTTAACTGCTTCATTACTTAACTCCGCCTGATGCTGCTATCCTTGCTCCTTGTCAATGTTTCAGTGTTGGATCTGAGCTTCTCCTGATTGTTCCTGTGACCTGCTGCTCTGTATAGCTAAGTGCTTGTTGCTTTTTTGTTGCTTTTTTTTTTCTGTCCAGCTTGTCTTTTGTTTTGCTGGAAGCTCTGAGAAGCAAAGGGTGTACCGCCGTGCCGTTAGTTCGGCACGGTGGGTTTTTTTTGCCCCCTTTGCGTGGTTTTGCTTTAGGGTTTTTTGTAGACTGCAAAGTTCGCTTTACTGTCCTCGCTCTGTCCTAGAATATCGGGCCCCACTTTGCTGAATCTATTTCATCCCTACGTTTTGTCTTTTCATCTTACTCACAGTCATTATATGTGGGGGGCTGCCTTTTCCTTTGGGGAATTTCTCTGGGGCAAGTCAGGCCTATTTTTCTATCTTCAGGCTAGCTAGTTTCTTAGGCTGTGCCGAGTTGCCTAGATAGTTGTTAGGCGCAATCCACAGCCGCTTTTAGTTGTGTTTAGGATAGGATCAGGTGTGCAGTCTACAGAGTTTCCACGTCTCAGAGCTCGTTCTTGTATTTTTGGGTATTTGTCAGATCACTGTGTGCGCTCTGATCGCTAAGCACACTGTGTTTCTGGATTGCCTTCATAACACCTGTCATTAGCAAACATAACAAATGGCGCCGACCTGACACTGTCTGTAGGTTACTGTGCACAATCCTGCTGACAGGTTCCCTTTAAGAGAACAAACACAGAGTGTTCACTACAAGGTGCAAATCATTAATCAGATATAAAAATAGATGATTTTGGCAAATTCTATTCTCGCTTTTCTAACGAAGTCAGTCCGGTTCTGGAAAAGTATTCGTTGGACAGGTGAAACTAAGATCAACTTCACTTGCCTCTCATTTTACATAAAAAATGGTGGCATGCAGAGCCCAAATATTATTGGCCAAATATTTTTGGACCTAACAAAATATATAACACACACTCAGCCACGCATGCACACTTCACTCTATCTTTGGAAGTATTTGTATATATCCAATTCTGAAGCCAGATTCCACCACTCATGTAGAAAAGCCGTGGAGACACCATCACGTGTTTCTCAACGCAAGCAATAAATAGCCAGGTCTTTCACCGGGTAGGAACAACCACGGGAAGGGCAGCATCCAAAAAGGAAAACCACATAATCCAAAACATGGTATCCATCCACAGACAATTGTTTCGGGGTATTTGCGTTGAGAAACACGTGATGGTGTCTCCGCGGTGTTGGATGTTTTGATCTCCCCGAGGTCATTCATCCTTATGTTTACAGTCCTTTTACTAGGCACTGCTCCTAATAGCCAGTTTTCTACTCCACACTGATGAGGGGCAAATACCCCGAAACAGCTGTCTGTGATTGGATACCATGTTTTGGCATAGGTGGTTTTCCTTTTTGGATGCTGCCCTTCCAGTGAATATGTAATAAATCAGGTACAGTATATCAGTGCAAGATGTGCGGTAAATGTTCTCAATTTAGGAAAGTTATAAAATATCCTATAAATGTCTGTTCTGTTACTGGTCTAAGGATCTCGGCTTTTAGAGGAGATGAATTTGTGCTGCACTTTATGTACATGATCAGTAGTGACCAGTGCTGTGGATTCGGAGTCAGGGAAATTGAAGAGTCGGAGGTTTGGCTTACCGACTGTACAGCCCTATGGTAATCCAGCGCTATCTGTATATAAATGTTACATTTTGTTGCAATCTTACAGTGCCTTGTGAAAGTATTCGGCTCCCTGGAACTTTTCAACCTTTCCCCACATGTCATGCTTCAAACAAAGATACCAAATGTAAATTTTTGGTGAAGAATCAACAACAAGTGGAACACAATTGTGAAGTTGAACGAAATTTATTGATTATTTTAAATATTTGTGGAAAATAAAATCAAAAACTGAAAAATGGGGCGTGCAATATTATTCGGCCCCTTTACTTTCAGTGCAGCAAACTGACTCCAGAAGTTCATTGTGGATCTCTAAATGATCCAATGTTGTCCAAATGCCTAATGATGATAAATATAATCCACCTGTGTGTAATCAAGTCTCCGTATAAATGCACCTGCTCTGTGATAGTCTCAGGGTTCTGTTTGCAGCACAGAGAGCATCATGAAGACCAAGGAACACAACAGGCAGGTCCGTGATATTGTGGTGGTGAAGTTTAAAGCCGGATTTGGATACAAAATGATTTCCAAAAACTTTAAACATCCCAAGGAGCACTGTGCAAGCGATTATATTGAAATGGAAGGAGTATCATACCACTGCAAATCTACCAAGACCCGGCCGTCCCTCTAAACTTTCATCTCAAACAAGGAGAAGACTGATCAGAGATGCAGCCAAGAGGCCCATAATCACTCTGGATGAACTGCAGAGATCTACAGCTGAGGTGGGACAGTCTGTCCATAGGACAACAATCAGTCGCACACTGCACAAATCTGGCCTTTATGGAAGAGTGGCAAGAAGAAAGCCATTTCACAAAGATATCCATAAAAAGTATTGTGCAACAAGCCACCTGGGAGACACACCAAACATGTGGCAGAAGGTTCTCTGGTCAGATGAAACCAAAATCGAACTTTTTGGCAACAATGCCAAATGATATGTTTGGTTTAAAGGCAACACAGCTCATCAACCTGAACACACCATCCCCACTGTCAAACATGGTGGTGGCAGCATCATGGTTTGGGCCTGCTTTTCTTCAGCAGGGACAGGGAAGATGGTTAAAATTGATAGAGATGATGGATGGAGCCAAATACAGGACCATTCTTGAAGAAAACCTGTTGGGAGTCTGCGAAAGACCTGAGATTGGGATGGAGATTTGTCTTCCAACAAGACAATGATCCCAAACAAAGCAAAATCTGCAATGGAATGGTTCACAAATAAACATATCCAGGTGTTAGATTGGCCAAGTCAAAGTCCAGACCTCAATCCAATCGAGAATCTGTGGAAAGAGCTGAAAACTGCTGTTCACAAACGATCTCCATCAAACCTCACTGAGCTCGAGCTGTTTGCCAAGGAAGAATAGGCAAGAATTTCAGTCTCTCGATGTACAAAACTAATAGAGACAAACCCCAAGCGACTTGCAGCTGTAATCACAGCAAAAGGTGGCGCAACAAAGTATTACGTTAAAGGGAACCTATCACCCCCAAAATTGAAGATGAGCTAAGCACACCAGCATCAGGGGCTTATCTACAGCATTCTGTAATGATGTAGATAAGCCCCCGATGTATCCTGAAAGATGAGAAAAAGAGGTTAGAATATACTCACCGGGGGGGCGGTCCGGTCTGATGGGCGTCGCGGTCCGGTCCGGGGCCTCCTATCTTCGTAGGATGACGTCCTCTTCTTGTCTTCACGTTCCGGTGCAAGCGTACTTTGTCTGTCCTGTTGAGTGCAGAGCAAAGTACTGCAGTTCAGGTGATGGGCCTCTCTGACTTTTCCCGGCGCCTGCGCACTGCAGTACTTTGCTCTGGACCAGACCACGACGCCCATCGGACCGGACCGCCCCTGTGTGAGTATAATCTAACCTCTTTCTCATCTTTCAGGATACATCGGGGGTTTATCTACAGCATTACAGAATGCTGTAGATAAGCCCTGATGCCGGTGGCCTTAGCTCATCTTCAATTTTGGGGGTGACAGGTTCCCTTTAAAGGGGCCAAATAATATTGTACGCCCCACTTTTCAGTTTTTGAATTTCCACAAAAATGTAAAATACGGTAAGCAATAAATTTCGTTCAACTTCACAATTGTGTTCCACTTGTTGATTCTTCACCAAAAATTTACATTTGGTTTCTTTATGTTTGAAGCATGATATGTGGGAAAAGGTTGAAAAGTTCCAGGGGGGCGAATACTTTCGCAAGGCACTGTACCTGTTATGATACTGAAATAACTACTGAAATGTGAGCTCTACAAAATAAGAAAGGCCAGCCTGTTTTTTTACGTCAAAGTAAAAGCTGCAAGATTTCAAGATTGTCTTAACATCTAGAACATGATTGAAATACATTTTTTTAAATTTATTATTTCTATCAAATTTTCCTTGCTAAATGATAGACCATTATGGCACCATCACATTAAAGGGGTTGTCAAAGACTTTTTTTTTAAACTTTACTATGGACCTAAAAACTAAGGCAGATAACTGCTAACATAGGCAACTACCTGCCTGTTCTACCCAGTGCCAGCTCACAACGGTCAAAGACCGCTCCTGCCAGCGATTCAGTTGCTCCATATTAACAGGGCAGCTCTTCCAAGCTAATCTATCAATGGGACGTGACTGCCGATGTCATGTTGATTGACTGCCGGCTCCACGCAGTTAGGCAGTGGAGAGCTAGCTGTTAACACGACGTTGGAATTAACGCTCCATTAACAGAGCAGAAGAGAAGACACTGCTTTGTCGATGTGACATCAGTGGAAGTCGCTGGTGCGCCGTCAGGAACGGTCTGTGACTGCGCTGTGCCAGCAGAGATTGGCGGCAGGCAGTTAGTAACTACCTGCAAGTTAGTTCTTAGGCCCACAATAAAAAAAAATTAAAACTAGCCCTGGATAACTACTATAAATATGACTTCAAATGGTAACATCAAGATGAAGCGCATTTCTAATCCCAACTGCAGCCAGGGAACGCAGGATTTTGGATTATCAGGTAAGAGACTACAGGGGAACTCTACAGCTACTGTAGGTCAGAGGTATACAAATTACTTCCGATAAAGCCAATAATACAGAAGTGAGCAGTAATTCATTGGCACATTGGCCCCTTGACTACTGAAATATCTGGAGCTCTGATTTATATACGGACTGTAGCGCAGCAGGGTTAGGGCAGTGCGACAGACCGCAGAAAGACACGGTTTATGTTGAACTTTATGCTCACACTCACATGCAGGAGTGATATCCTCCGGATCGCAGCCGGGTTCCACAAATACAGTCCGTGTTCAAAACCAGTTGCCATGGACAAGGGCACCGCCGTGTCTCTTGGGTACGTCAGCCACTTGGAAGTCCCTGGCTCTGTGTGAACTCCACACAGGACTTTGTGAATAGAGCCTCCTGCCCTGACACCCAAGACAAAACTGACAGACTTTACATGGAATTGTGGCCATAGAGCCACTTCCAAAACCCAGAAAGGAGAGAGGGATTCACACCACTACCAAACCTGCAAATCCTTCTACAAATAAAAGCCCTTGACGGGTTTTCCTAAAAATCTGACTGAGTCACTACTTGGACCCAATCCACTCTTATTTTGACTTGTGACTCACAGGCGTCCTGCTGTGAACACAAGGCTCTCCGGTGGGTTTAGTAAGACTCCGTCCGCATCCTGGGGGACAAATATCGACCCTTGCATATGACCACTTTCCATGTTCATTTAGGATGCATGCCACTCGGACGTTATTTGCACTTACTGAATATGTGATTTACACAGCTCCTGTCTGTACAGCTGCAATATTGGCATTACAGGGGTTTTTGGTATTTCCATCTATTCATTCCTTATTTTTGTTAAGCAATTGCCCATTTCCACTGAATTCAGTGTATGTCAGTTTTTGTCATTTATCTTTTTAATGGTTTTATTACTTTGTATTGATCTTTGTGCTAATAAACTTTTTATATTTCTTATATGTGCTCATCACTAGTGTATTTCTTTTTCTTACTGATTTTTTCACAAAAGAAATAAGTAACTTACCTAGTGTGTAACAGTAGTGTGCAGCAGTATAGTAATCGTGTTTAGCAGTAGAGCAGTAGTGCATAGCAGTAGCGTAGTAGTGTATAGCAGTATAGTAGTAGTGTATAGCGGTATAATAGTGTATAGCAGTATAGTAGTAGTGTATAGCAGTATAGTAGTAATGTATAGCGGTATAATAGTGTATAGCAGTAGCGTAGTAGTGTATAGCAGTATAGTAGTAGTGTATAGCAGTATAGTAGTAGTGTATAGCAGTATAGTAGTAGTGTATAGCAGTATAATAGTAGTGTATAGCAGTATAGTAGTAGTGTATAGCGGTATAGTAGTAATGTATAGCGGTATAGTAGTAGTGTATAGCAGTATAGTAGTAGTGTACAGCGGTATAATAGTAGTGTATAGCAGTATAGTAGTAGTGTACAGCGGTATAATAGTAGTGTATAGTAGTATAGTAGTGTATAGCAGTATAGTAGTAGTGTATAGCAGTATAATAGTGTATAGCAGTATAGTAGTAGTGTATAGCAGTATAGGAGTAGTGTATAGCGGTATAATAGCAGTGTATAGCAGTATAGTAGTAGTGTATAGCAGTACAATAGTAGTGTATAGCAGTATAGTAGTAGTGTATAGCAGTATAATAGTAGTGTATAGCAGTATAGTAGTAGTGTATAGCGGTATAGTAGTAGTGTATAGCAGTATAATAGTAGTGTACAGCGGTATAATAGTAGTGTATAGTAGTATAGTAGTAGTGTATAGCGGTATAATAGCAGTGTATAGCAGTATAGTAGTAGTGTATAGCAGTATAGTAGTAGTGTATAGCAGTATAATAGTAGTGTATAGCAGTATAGTAGTAGTGTATAGCAGTATAATAGTAGTGTATAGCAGTATAGTAGTAGTGTATAGCGGTATAATAGTAGTGTATAGTAGTATAGTAGTAGTGTATAGCAGTATAGTAGTAGTGTATAGCAGTATAATAGTGTATAGCAGTATAGTAGTAGTGTATAGCAGTATAGGAGTAGTGTATAGCGGTATAATAGCAGTGTATAGCAGTATAGTAGTAGTGTATAGCGGTATAATAGTAGTGTATAGCAGTATAGTAGTAGTGTATAGCAGTATAATAGTAGTGTATAGAAGTATAGTAGTAGTGTATAGCGGTATAGTAGTAGTGTATAGCAGTATAGTAGTAGTAGTGTAGTAGTGTATAGCAGTATAATAGTAGTGTATAGCAGTATAATAATAGTGTATAGCAGTATAGTAGTAGTGTATAGCAGTATAGTAGTAGTGTATAGCGGTATAATACTAGTGTATAGCAGTATAGTAGTAGTGTATAGCGGTATAATACTAGTGTATAGCAGTATAATAGTAGTGTACAGCGGTATAATAGTAGTGTATAGTAGTATAGTAGTAGTGTATAGCAGTATAGTAGTAGTGTATAGCAGTATAATAGTGTATAGCAGTATAGTAGTAGTGTATAGCAGTATAGGAGTAGTGTATAGCGGTATAATAGCAGTGTATAGCAGTATAGTAGTAGTGTATAGCGGTATAATAGTAGTGTATAGCAGTATAGTAGTAGTGTATAGCAGTATAATAGTAGTGTATAGAAGTATAGTAGTAGTGTATAGCGGTATAGTAGTAGTGTATAGCAGTATAGTAGTAGTAGTGTAGTAGTGTATAGCAGTATAATAGTAGTGTATAGCAGTATAATAATAGTGTATAGCAGTATAGTAGTAGTGTATAGCAGTATAGTAGTAGTGTATAGCGGTATAATACTAGTGTATAGCAGTATAGTAGTAGTGTATAGCGGTATAATACTAGTGTATAGCAGTATAGTAGTAGTGTATAGCGGTATAATAGTGTACAGCAGTAGCGTAGTAGTGTATAGCAGTATATTAGTAGTGTATAGCAGTATAATAGTGTATAGCAGTATAGTAGTAGTGTATAGCAGTATAGTAGTAGTGTATAGCAGTATAGTAGTAGTGTATAGCAGTATAGTAGTAGTGTATAGCAGTATAGTAGTAGTGTATAGCAGTATAGTAGTAGTGTATAGCAGTATAATAGTAGTGTATAGCAATATAGTAGTAGTGTATAGGAGTATAGTAGTAGTGTAGTGTATAGCAGTATAATAGTGTATAGCAGTATAGTAGTAGTGTATAGCAGTATAGTAGTAGTGTATAGCAGTATAGTAGTAGTGTATAGCAGTATAGTAATAGTGTATAGCAGTATAGTAGTAGTGTATAGCAGTATAATAGTAGTGTATAGCAGTATAATAGTAGTGTATAGCGGTATAGTAGTAGTGAATAGCAGTATAGTAGTAGTATATAGCAGTATAGTAGTAGTGTATAGCAGTATAATAGTAGTGTATAGCAGTATAGTAGTAGTGTATAGTAGTAATGTATAGCAGTATAGTAGTAGTGTATAGCGGTATAATAGTAGTGTATAGCAGTATAGTAGTGGTGTATAGCAGTATAGTAGTAGTGTATAGCAGTATAGTAGTAGTGTATAGCAGTATAATAGTAGTGTATAGCAGTATAGTAGTAGTGTATAGCAGTATAGTAGTAGTGTACAGCAGTATAATAGTAGTGTATAGCAGTATAGTAGTAGTGTATAGCAGTATAGTAGTAATGAATAGCAGTATAGTAGTAGTGTATAGCGGTATAATAGTAGTGTATAGCAGTATAGTAGTAGTGTATAGCGGTATAATAGTAGTGTATAGTAGTATAGTAGTAGTGTATAGATGTATAATAGTAGTGTATAGCAGTATAGTAGTAGTGTATAGCAGTATAGTAGTAGTGTATAGCATTATAGTAGTAGTGTATAGCGGTATAATAGTAGTGTATAATAGTAGTGTATAGTAGTAGTGTATAGTAGTAGTGTATAGCGGTATAATAGTAGTGTATAGCAGTATAGTAGTAGTGTATAGCAGTATAGTAGTAGTGTATAGCAGTATAATAGTAGTGTATAGCAGTATAATAGTAGTGTATAGCGGTATAGTAGTAGTGAATAGCAGTATAGTAGTAGTATATAGCAGTATAGTAGTAGTGTATAGCGGTATAATAGTAGTGTATAGCAGTATAGTAATAGTGTATAGCAGTATAGTAGTGGTGTATAGCAGTATAGTAGTACTGTATAGCAGTATAATAGTAGTGTATAGCAGTATAATAGTAGTGTATAGCGGTATAGTAGTAGTGAATAGCAGTATAGTAGTAGTATATAGCAGTATAGTAGTAGTGTATAGCAGTATAATAGTAGTGTATAGCAGTATAATAGTAGTGTATAGCAGTATAGTAGTAGTGTATAGCAGTATAGTAGTAATGTATAGCAGTATAGTAGTAGTGTATAGCGGTATAATAGTAGTGTATAGCAGTATAGTAGTAGTGTATAGCGGTATAATAGTAGTGTATAGTAGTATAGTAGTAGTGTATAGATGTATAATAGTAGTGTATAGCAGTATAGTAGTAGTGTATAGCAGTATAGTAGTAGTGTATAGCATTATAGTAGTAGTGTATAGCGGTATAATAGTAGTGTATAATAGTAGTGTATAGTAGTAGTGTATAGTAGTAGTGTATAGCGGTATAATAGTAGTGTATAGCAGTATAGTAGTAGTGTATAGCGGTATAATAGTAGTGTATAGTAGTATAGTAGTAGTGTATAGATGTATAATAGTAGTGTATAGCAGTATAGTAGTAGTGTATAGCAGTATAGTAGTAGTGTATAGCATTATAGTAGTAGTGTATAGCGGTATAATAGTAGTGTATAATAGTAGTGTATAGTAGTAGTGTATAGCGGTATAATAGTAGTGTATAGCAGTATAGTAGTAGTGTATAGCAGTATAGTAGTAGTGTATAGCTGTATAATAGTAGTGTATAGCAGTAGTTATTTCATATGTAACGTAGCTCTTCTGTACAATCATTTTAGAAAAGACACTAACAGTTCCCACCAGGCTATTGACAGCTCTAATTATTGCCTGAGATTACACAGCGTAACAAATGTATTAGACAGATGAAAGGTCACTGAATGTAGGTGTAGTGAACACGGGAATGAGTCACCGCAGCGAGGGGACCAACCGACGAGCATGCGGGATGGAGCAGTGAAGCCTCATAGAGCTGTCAGAGCATATTAATCTACAAGCTACAAATAAAATGTCACATTGACATCAACAAAAGTGTATCAGTCAGCAAGCGGCAAGCTGCTCCTCTAATTCCATTAAGTAGAGGTCTGTCATGGTGCTGTGCACAGGAGTGAGATAAGAGAGGCAAATATACAAAAAATGGCACCTATTAGAATCAGATCGTCTTATTGTACTAGATATAATCTTACCAGAAGCTGGAAACACGTCACAGAAATATATAGTACAAGGATAAGCAGAAAACAATGGGCACAGGTTAGGGCACAGGCACACAGTGAGTACTGGCAGCAGGGTTTTCTGCACAACAAATCAAAGCCTTGGCAGGAAAAACACTGCGTAAAATATGCACTTTTCAATGCATTTTTACCTCATTAATTTGCATGTGTGGAAAACACTAAAAAATTCTGAAAGAATTGGCAGTGCAGATAATAGTTCAAATCTGCAAGGAAAAAGTACGGTAAGTATCGCATGCATGAGATTTCACAAATCACACTGACTTTGCTGGTACTGTGAATTGCAAAGTTATTTTACCATTGAAAAAAGTGCGGTAAAAAAAAACCACACATTCAGCTCCACCTGGGCTCTACCGGTCAACCTAAAGAAAACCAACACCATGGTGTTCCAGAGGAGAAAGAGAAGATCAGACCAGCACCCATCATTTGTCCTCAACAACTGCGACCTCACAGGAACGGACAAATATACCTACCTGGGCCTAGAGATTCACCGGTCAGGGAGCTTCAAACAAGCCATAGAGACCCTGAAAGACAAGGCCTGCAAAACCTTCTATGCCATCCGAAGGACACTCTACCATCTGAAGCCACCAGTGAGGGTCTGGCTAAAAATCTTCGACTCCATCATCGCCCCAATCCTCCTGTATGGCAGCGAAGTCTGGGGTCCTCACACCTATCCAGACTGGTCAAAGTGGGATTTCAGTCCAACAGAAATATTCCACCTGGAATTCTGCTAGCACCTTCTCCAGGTCCATCGGAGCACCTCCAACAGTGCTTGTCGGGCCGAGCTGGGCAGATTCCCTCTACACCTAACAGTTCTAAAGAGGGCGCTGTCATTCCGGGCTCACCTGCATAGGAGCAATCCAAGCTACCATCACCATAAAGCCCTAATACATGTAGGTGAAACAGAAAAACCAGAACCCTCGGAACAGCCCAGCCAAACCCAACTGGACCAGAACACCAATCACAACAACCTGACAAAAGCCGGAATCAGGAAGATGGCAGACGAAGGCCAGGAGAGGTATGTCAATGACTGGAAGAATGATATCATCAGATGACAGAAACTGACCATGTACCGGAGCCTACAGAGAGACTACAGACTGGCCCCATATCTGGAGAAACTCCCGGACCCCAGAGACCGCCAGATCCTGAGCCGATATAGACTCAGTGCCCACAGTCTGGCCATCGAATGTGGCCGACACAGGCAGAACTACAAGCCCAGGGAGGAAAGACTGTGCCAACACTGTGATCAGGAGGCCATAGAGGACGAAACCCACTTCCTGCTACACTGCTCCAAATACTCAGCAGTGAGGGACACTCACTTCAGGAGACTCTCACATCTCTTCTCAGACTTCATCACCATGAAGGAGGAAGAGAAAACATATATCTTGCTGGGAGAAGAAGAGAGCGCAGTGGAGATAGCAGCGCGGTATGTGAGCGAATGTCATAGACTGCGAGAAAGAGAACTATGATGCCATGGACTATAGCCCCCACAATGGATCTGCCCCCATCCACCTCCCCTATGCCATGGACTATAGCCCCCACCCTGGATCTGCCCCCATCCACCTCCCCTATGCCATGGACTATAGCCCCCACCCTGGATCTGCCCCCATCCACCTCCCCTATGCCATGGGCTATACCCCCCACAACGGATTTGCCCCATCCACCTCCCCTATGCCATGGACTATAGCCCCCACCCTGGATCTGCCCCATCCACCTCCCCTATGCCATGGACTATAGCCCCCACAATGGATCTGCCCCCATCCACCTCCCCTATGCCATGGACTATAGCCCCCACAATGGATCTGCCTCATCCATCTCCCCTATGCCATGGACTATAGCCCTTACCCTGGATCTGCCCCCATCCACCTCCCCTATGCCATGGACTATAGCCCCCACAATGGATCTGCACCCACCCGCCTCCCCTATGCCATGGACTATAGCCCCCACAATGGATCTGCCCCCATCCATCTCCCCTATGCCATGGACTATAGCCCCCACAATGGATCTGCCCCCATCCATCTCCCCTATGACATGGACTATAGCCCTTACCCTGGATCTGCCCCCATCCACCTCCCCTATGCCATGGACTATAGCCCCCACAATGGATCTGCCCCCACCCACCTCCCCTATGCCATGGACTATAGCCCCTACCCTGGATCTGCCCCCATCCACCTTCCCTACAGCTCCTACCCAACATCCCCACAGTCCCTATCCCTATTGCCTTTATACACTTGCTTTGGCAAAACTGATGTGTATTGGTCCTGCCAATAAAGCTTCTTTGAATCTTGAATCAGAAAAACACCGCATGTGAACAAGCTCTTACAGTGACACTTCGGTATGGCAGATAGAATGGTGACGGCTACACCGATCCTCCTGGCTCAGCAATCACAGAGATCAGACACAGGGGATCACATTTTAATATACTATGCACGTGCTAACCCTGCACTATTAAGCGGTAATTAATCACATCATAACCTCGTTAATCTAGTTAGATTTCTTTAGTATTACTATTTGCATGGTTTTATTTTCAGCCTAGAGCTATTATGACACGAGTCTTGTCTGTGCTATGGCACGTTTGTGGCAGATCACTTCTCCATCATTCTCTACTGAAGAATACACACTTAGGCCGGCGCCACACCTTACGTATAAAAATAAGGTTTGTTTTTTATGGCCGAGATACGCAGAAAAGTTCCTGAACAGTGATCCGTATTCAATGCGAGGATTCGATTTTTTTCTCCACAAAGTATCTGTCATCCATACGGCGAGATTTTCTCGCCGGCTTGCAAAATGGACATACAATGGATCCAAGGGCTAAATATTCCAAATATTCATGAAAACATATATACAGTATACAACACTATTCCCCCCTGAGGAAGCTGCCTGGTTTGCGGCGATACGCGTGGGATCCTATCCTGCACCTGTTTTTCCCCCCTCTGCTCATGCTGGCTCCGTCTCCAATATCTGGACTCCTGGTATCTAGGTATATTGATCCTTAGATTCTGGCATGCTTTATTTCTGCCATCTCCATCTGCATTCCTATCGTTCATTGTGCATTGGATTTTCCTTGCAAGGATGTTATTTTACATCTTTTTGCACCCATACGGTACTGTGACATCGGTTTAGGCACATATATTTTCCATCTGCACATTGTGTCTGGATATATGCATATTGAGACCTGTATGGTTCATTACTTAGGAGCCAGTCTTTGTATTTTCCACATATTTTGAACGTTTGCATTTTTTGCACATTATTTGCATATTTTTTTCTGTGGGGGGAAGGGGACTCTAGGTGCTAGTCATCATTGCCCCTATACTAGGGTATGGTTTCTTGTATACGTATCTGTTTGTATTTTAATGTTAGGGCAGCACGGTGGCGCAGTGGTTAGCACAGCAGCCTTGCAGCGCTGGAGTCCTGGGTTCAAACCCCACCAAGGACAACATCTGCAAAAAGTTTGTATGTTCTCTCCGTGCTTGCGTGGGTTTCCTCCGGGTTCTCCGGTTTCCTCCCACATTCCAAAGACATACTGATAGGGAATTTAGATTGTGAGCCCCAACGGGGACAGCAATGATAATGTGTGCAAACTGTGAAGCGCTGCGGAATATGTTAGCGCTATATAAAAATAAAAGATTAATGTTTTTCACTGTTGTTTGTGCTGTGTATTCCTACCAATAAAGCCATTTTGACTTTTATATAATCTGAGGTGTTCCCAATATATGGACATGATTTTTTTTCTATGTGTTTTCATGTGGTTTCCAAGCACATGGTGAACTCTCTGGCTGATTAATCAGCGTGTGGTGCCCTCCGTATTTCTTATTAATATATATATATTAATAAGAAATACGGAGGGCACCACATGCTGATTAATCAGCCAGAGAGTTCACCATGTGAGAGTTCACTATGTGTGTGTATATATATATATATATATATATATATATATATTTTTTTTTTTTTCAAGATTCAAAGAAGCTTTATTGGCAGGACCAAATACACATCAGTTTTGCCAAAGCAAGTGTATAAAGGCAATAGGGATAGGGACTGTGGGGATGTTGGGTAGGAGCTGTAGGGAAGGTGGATGGGGGTACCTTGTGACATAGTAACTGGATTCCCAGACATGCGCAATAGACTTAGATGAACGCCGATAACGGCGAAAATAGATTGCGGCAAGGTGAGGGTTACAAAATATGATTATTATAAATATAATATACTTTAATAGGATAGTCTATGGAATGAAGGAGAAAGTGGGAGATTATGAGATTTTATAAGCAATATAGCACATAGCACTTTAATAAGCACAGAGATTGCACTAAGGATATATAATATGCACGTTATAGAAAATTGTACAACTATTTGTTTATTTATTTATTAATGGCAATTGTAATATGCAAATTAATTCAAATTGTCTCTGTATAAGCATAACTGTTGTTAACACCCACTGCTTGAAAAAGGCTCAGTGAGCCGAAACGTCGCGCAGTGATGTGGGTCGATTAAAACACCTTTTTTCATCTGAAATTTTTGGAGTGCTGCCTTCTTTTTGCTATTTGGTATATATATATATATATATATATATATATATATATATATATATATATATATATATATATATACACATATATATATTATATATACACATATATACTAGCTATTGAACCCGTTCTACACCCGGGTGGCGAGCATTTATATTGGTATATGGTCTCCATCCTGGTATGTGCTGCTCCATCCTGCGTCCCCATCCTGTCATGCGCTGCTCCATCCTGCGTCCCCATCCTGTCATGCGCTGCCCCATCCTGCGTCCCCATCCTGTCATGCGCTGCTCCATCCTGCGTCCCCATCCTGTCATGCGCTGCTCCATCCTGCGTCCCCATCCTGTCATGCGCTGCTCCATCCTGCGCCTCCATCCTGTCATGCGCTGCTCCATCCTGCGTCCCCATCCTGTCATGCGCTGCTCCATCCTGCGTCCCCATCCTGTCATGCGCTGCTCCATCCTGCGTCCCCATCCTTATGTGCTGCTCCATCCTGCGTCCCCATCCTTATGTGCTGCTCCATCCTGCGTCCCCATCCTTTCATGTGCTGCTCCATCCTGCGTCCCCATCCTGTCATGCGCTGCTCCATCCTGCGTCCCCATCCTTATGTGCTGCTCCATCCTGCGTCCCCATCCTTATGTGCTGCTCCATCCTGCGTCCCCATCCTTATGTGCTGCTCCATCCTGCGTCCCCATCCTTATGTGCTGCTCCATCCTGCGTCCCCATACTGCCTCTGACCCGCTCGGCGCCGAGTGCTGGAGGGCCTGAGCAGGCGGGGACACCGGCACGCTGTGGGGGTCAGGTGCCGGTATCGCCGCCAGCTCAGGCCCCCCAGCACTTACTATATTCACCTGTCCTGCGTTCCAGCACTGGGTGCCGCCATCTTCCCGGTCTCCTGGCCATGACTGTTCAGTCAGAGGGCGGCGCCTGCACGCATTAAGCGCGTCATCGCGCCCTCTGAACTGAAGGTCACAGGCCGAAGACCGGGAAGATGGCGGCGCTCAGCGGTGGAACGCAGGACAGGTGAATATGGCCGATACTTACCCTCCTGGCGGTCCCTGCTTCTCTGTTGGAGATCGCGGTGTGCGTTCAGTGTGAACTGAAATCCCGCATCAACGGGCACAGCGACGATGATGTCATAAAGGACGTAGACATCCTGCGTCTCTGATTGGTCGAGGCCGCCAGGCCTCGACCAATCAGCAACGGGCACAGCGACGATGATGTCATAATGGTTGCCATGGCGATGATGATGTCATAAAGGTTGCCTCGACCAATCAGCGACTGGCACAGTCTGGCGCGAATTCTGGAATCATTGTCCATATACTACGGGGACATGCATATTCTAGAATACCCGATGCGTTAGGGCCACAATCTAGTATGTGTATATATATATATATATATATATATATATATATATATATATATATATATATATATATATATATATATATATATAATTGTCTAAGGGTTTTTCCGTCTGTCTGTCTTGGAAATCCCAATCAGAGACCGGCACAGCATCGACGTAGAAATCCCGCGTCTCTGATTGGTCGAGGCCGCCAGGCCTCGACCAATCAGCAACGGGCACAGCGACGATGTCGTCATAAAGGACGTAGAAATCCCGCGTCTGATTGGTCGAGGCCGCCAGGCCTCGACCAATCAGCAACGGGCACAGCGACGATGATGTCATAAAGGACGTAGACATCTCACGTTTCTGATTCAGCGACGGGCACAGTATCGACGTAGATACGTAGATACTTTCTGTCTGTCTGTCCTGGAAATCCTGCGTCTCTGATTGGTCGAGGCCGCTAGGAATCGACCAATCAGCGACGGGCACAGTATTGACGTAGAAATCCCGTGTCTCTGATTGGTCGAGGCTGCCAGGCCTCGACCAATCAGCGACGGGCACAGCGACGATGATGTCATAAAGGACGTAGACATCCCGCATCTGATTGGTCGAGGCCGCCAGGCCTCGACCAATCAGCAACGGGCACAGTATCAACGTAGATGTCATAATGGTTGCCATGGCGACGATGATGTCATAAAGGTTGCCTCGACCAATCAGCGACGGGCACAGTCTGCCGTGAATTCTGGAATGATCATTGTCCATATACTACGGGGACATGCATATTCTAGAATACCTGATGCGTTAGAATCGGGCCACCATCTAGTATATATATAATTGTCTAAGGGTTTTTCCGTCTGTCTGTCTGCCCTGGAAATCCCGCGTCTCTGATTGGTCGAGGCCGCCAATCAGCGACGGGCACAGCGACGATGATGTCATAAAGGATGTAGACATCCCACATTTCTGATTCAGCGACGGGCACAGTATCGACGTAGATGTCATAATAGTTGCCATGGCGACGATGATGTAATAAAGGTTGCCTCGATCAATCAGCGACGGGCACAGTCTGCCGCGAATTCTGGAATCATCATTGTCCATATACTACGGGGACATGCATACTCTAGAATACCCGATGCGTTAGAATCGGGCCACAATCTAGTATATATATATCTAATAGAATACTACTTCCTGCAATTTGTGCCAACTTCCTGTCCGGAGCTAATGTCCGGAGCTAATGTCCGGAGCTAATGTCCGGAGCTAAGTGACGTCAACAGTGTCCAGTGTCTGATTGGTTGCCGCCTGCTGCGAGCGACCAATCAGAAACGTGCCGTACTGTGACACACTCCGCCCGCCATTTTGGTGTGATTTTTGAATTTTTACCTCACAGCAAGTTTCTACTGCGTGGAGGCGGGCCCAGTGACGTTGCTCTTCAAACTCCTGCCGAATTTCGTCAAAAAAATGATAATACCATTTACCAAAACTATATACATTTAGTTGTGAAGTGGTTCAGTGACATTTTCACACCAATTTTGAACTTTTGTTTGGTGTTTTCTCCATATACTGCCTATTATTCACTGACTGTTATACTGAGAGACTGCCGTTTATTAACCTCTTCTTTGCCACATTGGGTATATTGCTCTATTATTTGCCACATAAGGACATTGTCCATTATTGCCCAGCAATTTCTTAAATAACAAGAATTGTCAAGAGCTGGTAAGTGCAGCCATTTTTTGTTCTTTCGTACTATTATTTATTAATTGTATTATTCTTACATTTGAATAAATAAAGTATATATGGATTCTAGACTCCCGATTCTTTAGAATCGGGCTGCCATCTAGTATGTATATATATATATATATATATATATATATATATACATACATACATACATACATACATATACACACACACACACACACACACGTAGTATATTGCCCAGTGACGTAGTATAAAGCACAGAGCCACGTAATATACAGCACAGAGCCACGTAGTATATTGCCCAGACAAGTAGTATATTGGCCAGCTACATATGTCACAGGTTAAAAAATAAAAAGTAAACATACTCACCTTCCGAGGGCCACTTGTAGTTCGGTCACATGACCGTGACGTCATGGCAGGTCATTCTCGCGCAGGCGCGCAGAACCTGTGGTGACGTCGCGGTCACATGACCGTGACATCATGGCAGGTCCTTCTCGCGCAGGGCCTGTGATGATGTCGTGGTCACATGACCGTGATGTCATGGCAGGTCCTTCACAAGCAGGCGCGCAGGACCTGTGATGACGTCACAGCCACATGACCGTGACGTCACGGCAGGTCCTTCTCGCGCAGGGCCTGTGATGACGTCGCGGTCACATGACTGTGACGTCATGGCAGGTCCTTCTCCCATACCATTCTTGGCACTGGAACCTGCCGGAAGTCACCGGAGCGTCGCGAAAGCTGAGTATATAATGATTTGTTTGTTTTTTTTAAATTATTTTTAACATTAGATGTTTTTACTATTGACGCTGCATAGGCAGCATCAATAGTAAAAACTTGGTCACACAGGGTTAATAGCGGCGGTAACGGAGTGAGTTACCCGCGGCATAACACGGTCAGTTACTGCTGGCATTAATCCTGTGTGAGCGGTGACTGCGGGGAGTATGGAGCGGGAGCCAACTGCAGGGGAGTAGGGAGGGACTAATCGGACTGTGGCCGTCGCTGATTGGTCGCGGCAGCCATGACAGGTAGCTGGCGAGACCAATCAGCGACTTGGATTCCATGACAGACAGAGGCCGCGACCAATGATTATCCGTGACAGACAGAAAGACAGAAGGACAGAAAGACGGAAGTGACCCTTAGACAATTATATAGTAGATATATATAGATAGATAGATAGATAGATAGATAGATATAGATAGATATATATAGAGAGAGAGACACACACACAAATAGACCAGACCAAAAGTTCGGACACATCTTCTCATTTAAAGATTTTCCTGTATTTTCGGACAAAGACATGGTGGTTGCAACCAAAGATCTCAAATTTGGACTCATCAGACCAAAGCACAGATTTCCAGTGGTCTAATGTCCATGCCTTGTGTTCTTTAGCCCAAACAAGTCTCTTCTGCTTGTTGCCTGTCCTTAGCAGTGGTTTCCTAGCAGCTATTTTACCATGAAGGCCTGCTGCACAAAGTCTCCTCTTAACAGTTGTTGTAGAGATGTGTCTGCTGCTAGAACCCTGTGTGGCATTAACCTGGTCTCTAATCTGAGCTGCTGTTAATCTGCCTGAGGCTGGTGACTCGGATAAACTTATCCTGAGAAGCAGAGGTGACTCTTGGTCTTCCTTTCCTGGGGTGGTCCTCATGTGAGCCAGTTTCTTTGTAGCGCTTGACTGATTTTGCCACTGCACTTGGGGACACTTTCAAAGTTTGCCAAATTTTTCGGACTGACTGACCTTCATTTCTTAAAGTAATGATGGCCACTCGTTTTTCTTTACTTAGCTGCTTTTTTCCTTCGATAATACAAATTCTAACAGTCTATTCAGTAGGACTATCAGCTGTGTATCCACCAGACTTCTGCACAACACAACTGATGGTCCCAACCCCATTTATAAGGCAATAAATCCCACTTATTAAACCTGACAGGGCACACCTGTGAAGTGAAAACCATTCCTGGTGACTACCCCTTGAAGCTCATCAAGAGAATGCCAAGAGTGTGCAAAGCAGTCATCAAAGCAAAAGGTGGCTACTTTGAAGAACCTAGAATATAAGACAATTTCAGCCGTTTCACACTTTTTTGTTAAAGGGCCACTGTCACCCCCCTCCAGCCGTTATAAACTAAAAGAGCCACCTTGTGCAGCAGTAATGGTGGTCTTCCCTGCTTTGCCCGGCGTTCGCGCTGACTGCACGTCCAGCATCAGACTACACGGGGCGCCGTGGTTTGTCTGCTGGCCGGCGGAGTGCGGCACGGGCGCTGGATATCTTGGGAGGGTCGGCTGTATGGGTGGGCGCTCCCTGCACTAAACGCCTGTGTTTTTAATGTCAGCAGTGGGCGGTTAGTATTGGTTGCTATGGGTATCCCAGAGCACTTCCGGGATCACGCTGGGTTCATTTCCGGCATTCATGTGTATAAAGCATCACTCTTGGTACTCCTTCTCCAAGCCCCCTGAGGAAGGTGCGTTACCGAAACGCGCGTCGGGGTGGGCGCATGGATCCTGGGAGTCTCACATCCATACAGTAATTAGAACTTTCTCCATCTTACAAAATACATGGTCCCCATATTAGATTGCATCTGTTACATCTCCTACATAGGTTTATTCTTAAGATTCTTGTGGCCCTCGTCTATTTATTTGCATGCTGAAAGTGCATCCATGTTTCTTATATAGATATGTATGTACCCTATACTCTTTCCCCCCCTGCAGCGGGAATGCATGGTTCTCTATGGTGATTCATAATAGTATTCGGGTGTGTTGATTCTCCGGCACCGTGCGCCCTTGGTATTTCACACGACTGTGCAGTGTCTCTGTATGCCATGCTGCACCATGGGTCGTTCTTTTGGGTCTTTTGACCCACTCCTCTTCTGGGTATGGGATATTGTTGCTTTTTTTCTTTTCTTTTTTTTTTTTTTTACAGGAGAACGAGAGAGTTGTCAGTTGGATTGAGCGTACAATAAGGATATTAAAACCCCATGTGTTTAATTAAAATACTTTATTCATAATATGTGTGTGTGTATTAGTAACCCTTTACTACCTTTGGATCAACAATGGATAGGTGTCTTGTTGACATCTCTCCATTATTAACAAAGCTTAATGTCACCTTACATTAGCAAGGTGACATTAACCCTTTATTACCCCATATCCCACCGCTACTCGGGAGTGGGAAGAGAGAGGCTAAGTGCCAGAATAGGCGCATCTTACAGATGTGCCTTTTCTGGGGTGGCTGGGGGCAGGTGCTTTTAGCCGGGGGGGGGTTTGCAATAACCGTGGTCCCTCTCTAGGCTATTAATATCTGCCCTTAGTCACTGGCTTTCCCACTCTGGCGGAGAAAATTGTGCAGGAGCCCTCGCCAGCTTTTTCCATGATTTAACCCTTTATTTTAACACCTAGAGCTCTAAAATTTTGCACACACAAACTACTAACATTATTAGTGAGGAATATGTAAAAATATAACGAATATAAAATGGTTTACTGTATGTAAACCATGTCTCATATCCTGTCGAGTTTGATAAGGAGATAGCAAAAGCCGGCAATTGAATTACTGGCTTTTCTGCTATCTAGCTCTGTATTAAATATATATATTATTATTTTTTTTATTTTTTATTTTCTCCAACATAGACTTGCACTAGCGGATTTTGGGAGGAATACGCTGACAATCACAGCATGCTACGATTTTCTCAGCCCGTAAAATACGGCTGAGAAATATATACGGCTGATGGGAGCTGCGTTGGTTTTGCGCCTCTCCCTCATCCGTATTCCTCTACAGTGTGACGCCGGCCTTATACTCATACATTTTTCCCATCATCAGACGCAGCGTCATGCAGACCCCAGGGTGATAAGACTTTACACTCAAGTCCTGTCAAATAGCAGTTTTTGCAATAAAAAGCCACATGCACCAAACCGCAGCGTATCATTACATGGAAGTCATGATGAATGATTGCCCATCTAATGCAAGGATGGCTTCTGTCTGACAGAAAGAAAGTCATTCCGTACAGAGCAGCTACTCATTGTTGCTCATGTGGAAGTGCAGAGAAGAGGACAGTCTTTATTAGGTCCTTAAGCCCTTAGAGAATTCAGACTATGGTCACCATCAAACAACAACTACTTTAAAAGGAAATCTGGCAGAAGGTTTAGGGTATTTAATGGAGAACAGTATAATGCAGGGGCAAAGACCCTGAGTCCAGTGATATGTCACTTACTGGGCTGCTTGTTGTTTTCACACAATCCGTGGATATTTATCACTAAAGAACTAGTTGCCTGGTGCCACATAGTCCTCCTGCTTTGTGTAAACCTCCCTACACACTGTCAGCTTTCTGCCTATGCACAGTGTACACAGAAAGCTGCTAATCCATGATGTGGGTGGGGTTGTACAGGTCTCAGCCTTCAGAGAACAGGTAGATGTACAGCAGAGAAAATCGTGATATCAAAACTGCACCAAGCAAACCAGTAAGTGGCACATCTCTGGAATCAGTGCATCTGTCCTTACATCACACTGTTCACAGATAACATAGCAAAAACCTGGCAACGGAATGGGAAAAAAAAACACACATTCTTTAGGTGCATGGGTTCAATTTTTCTAAACACAGAAGCAGTTAAAACTGTTGACCAGTCTTTGATATTGATTTCCTATGATAATCTAAGTGGTGGACAATCCCTTTAAATGATATGATGACAAAATCTAACATAGAAGTCTGTCTTCAGAAAGCTCCATCGCTCCCATTAAACTTAACAGATCTGTCTTCAGGAAGCTCCTAAAGTCCCAGAGGATAAAAAGCATTCTAGTAGTTGTCAAAATGTAAAAATAATAATATTTAGTAATCTACTTCAACTCTGAATTTTGCATCTTTGTACCAATTTCGGGACCTCCTTGCAGAAGATGGGGAGAAAAGCCAGTGGGCGCGGGCGGCTTCCCTCTCGGTACACTTGTATTGAGCGAGGCAGCGTCCATTAGCCGGACATGCCCACTGGCCGTCCGCATCACTGGAGTATGGAGTGAGGCCTCACCCACTGGCCGTCCGCATCGCTGGAGTATGGAGCGAGGCCTCACCCACTGGCCGTCCGCATCGCTGGAGTATGGAGCGAGGCCTCACCCACTGGCCGTCCGCATCGCTGGAGTATGGAGCGAGGTCTCACCCACTGGCCGTCCGCATCGCTGGAGTATGGAGCGAGGCCTCACCCACTGGACGTCCGCATCGCTGGAGTATGGAGCGAGGCCTCACCCACTGGCCGTCCGCATCACTGGAGTATGGAGAGAGGCCTCACGCACTGGCCGTCCGCATCGCTGGAGTATGGAGAGAGGCCTCACCCACTGGTCGAGGAAATGTATAAGGCTACGTTCACATTGGCGTTCCGCCAATGTGCGTCGCTGTTGCGCCGGCGACGCAGCGGCGACGCGCCCCTATGTTTAACATAGGGGACGCGTGCGTTGTTTTGGTGGCGTTTTTCGCCACGTGCGTCGTTTCCGACGCTGGCGTCGGACGCAAGAAAACGCTACATTGTAGCATTTTCTGTGCGTCCGATTTTCGTCAAAAACGACGCACGCGTCGCAAAACGCGCGCGTTTTTGCGCGCGTTTTTACGTGCGTCGCGCGTTGCGTCGCCGACGCAGGGCGGCGCAACGCTAGTGTGAACCTAGCCTAACTCATACATACTCTCCAGGCCCGGGTCTGAAACCGGCGAATCCCTGCAGCACACACTGCGTGTGCTGGGGGGATCCATAAGTCTGCAGTCACACAGAGTAGAGTGTCTGTGACTTATTGGTTTTGACCGGACAATACCTTTAATGAGCTGTTCAGTATTATGGGCCGGGCACTGATCTACACCAGTGTGAGACATTAACACAGAACAGTAGAACTGAAGTTTGCCTCCTTACAAACACTTTCTGCAGCTCTCACAGCTCTGCTTTATTGCAGTCATGTCTGCCTGTGAGATCGAAGCCAAGAGGAAGCTGCAATGTGTCCGGTATAATCACACACAGCTCTGCAGTGAGATGAGGAGAGCAGAGAGCGGCCATTACACTGGTAACTCCCCCTTCCGCTTATTATAATCTGTGATGGCGGAGTCTCATGCAGATCAGTGTCCGGCCCGGCACGTAGTCCTGAACAGCTTATTTACATATAAGAAAAATGTGGATTACTCTGGAATAAGACATCGGATCACAGATGCCACTTTATTCAGCTTTCTATCACCTACATGCCGATATAGACGACTTAGGAAGCTTGAACCTACTGACAAATTCCCTTTCAGTCACCACTTTCAGAAATTTAAGGAGATGTTTACTTTATTCTGAGCTGTCCCCAGAATCTCACGCTCTTCAGTCACTTAGTTTACTGATGGGCGGTGTGCTCTTGAAAATTGGCAGTTTAGACCACTGGTGTGACCATGCCTCTGGTCCGAAGAGTGTCTTGCTTGGCCAAAAAACAACAATCATGTAGTAATGCCTCACTGCATGCACGAGTTATACAGAGCTCAAAAACCTAAAGGGATTACCCCAACAATCATGCCTAACTGCTGGGAGCTCACTAATCAGGTGGACTGGAACACAAGCCCCACATGGTGCTGCCACTCCATTCAAAGTCTATGGGATAGACAAAGATAAAGTTTAACACTAAAGGTACCGTCACACTCAGCAACTTTGCAACGAGAACGACAACGATCCGTGACGTTGCAGCGTCCTAGATAGCGATCTCGTTGTGTTTGACACGCAGCAGCGATCTGGATCCCGCTGTGCCATCGCTGGTCGGAGCTAGAAGTCCAGAACTTTATTTCGTCGTCAGGTCGACGTGTATCGTCATGTTTGACATCAAAAGTAACGACGCCAGCAATGAGCATAAGGCCCCTAGATGTGTGTTGGATCGGTACCCTCCAGCTGTTTGACATGGAGCTAACAACCAGCGAGAACGATAAGTGAGTCGCCGTTACGTCGCTGGATCGCTCCTGCATCGTTCTGGAGTTGCTGTGTTTGACGTCTCTACAGCGACCTAAACAGCGACGCTCCAGCGATCGGCTCGTTGTCTATATCGCTGCAGCGTCGCTGAGTGAGACGGTACCTTTAGCTGTGGATAAGTTGTTGAGCAAAAAAAATATATATATAAATTCTAAAATGGCCACTTCAGTAGTCTGTGGTCCATTGACCAGAGCGTTGCGAGCCTTTCTCTACTAGCACTGCCCTCTGCAGCAACCCTGGCGTCTCTCCTGATTAGACGAGACAAAGATTATGTCACTGATAGGAGGAGGTTCGCATGGTGCTGGTTTAATGATCACGGACTACGGATGTGGCCACTGGGCAAAGGGTCCTCACAATCTTTTTGCTCAACTCTATTTTTAATTTTTGTGATTGTGGGTTAAGGGTTGGACACGTTCTTGGAAAATGTCCTAAAGGTAGTTATATTGTTGTCCCAATGGTCACTTCCTTGGTTCTCCATAGCTGCATCCACTTTCTGCAGACACTGAACAGAGAACGAGCCTGTCCAGGGCACCCTCAGGCAGCTAAATCTCCTACACGGTACTAAATCTCCTACCCAACATGCACATTTGCTCCATTTAATAGGTTTATTTCCACACTCACAGAGGCTTTAGAATTACTCTATATAACTGGCGACCATAGTATAAAAGCCAATAAGAATCGGATAAATAATTCAGTAACTGCAGACATCTCCATGATGATAAAGTTGTTTACAATCTGCCGACAAAGCATTTCAAAAGTCCAGTTTGATTTTTGGAATGCCTATGAATGATGTAGGTAAAGGTTCAATGAGCAGTCGATCAATACCGTAAAAGAGCTCGACAAACAACAAGGCACGGTGACAAATCCCGAAATAAGTAGCGGTAACTCTGAGGCATCTCAGGTCAACAAGATTGCCAAATTTCAGGACACTCATTGAAGGACAAAGTAAATTGCTGCAAGGAGTGGCAACACTAGAACACTGAACAGGCAAAAAAACTGCTAAAGTTGTGAGTGCAGATTCATCCACGAACTCTCACCCCCACAGCTGAAATCCTTCTACTTGTGGGTATGACTTTTCGGAATAAGCTTTTATTGCAGATGAAGAAATATTTTTATTTTATCTTCTGTTTTTTTTTTTTTGTTTGTTTTTTTTACAAGTTACCATTTACTTACTGCAGCGCGCCTATGAGTTATGTTGATATTGTAGGTTACAGTCCCCTCGTGGTGGGCAGGTGGGCTTATTTACTTTTGATCAAAAATGTAAACCGCTTACTCATGTTTTAGTGTAGCAATAGTGGAGTTCCCGGATTTATTAACTGCAGAGTCAAGTCACAAAGAATAAATCAAATAATAAAGATCTTCAACATAAAACAAATGCCATAAAAACCACCACCAATAGCCTAATAAATAAAACATAGATCGCTATTACAGAGATTGTGATTAATACTTACATCAGATTTCTACATTAAATGGATTTCTTAAAAATTATTATTTTTTTTTTATACATCACTATAAAAAAAAAATCTTACGATTATCACACTGGTTACTAGGCCTACTATTAAACTACGTCCTGTGATGTTCTGAACATAGGGTGCATCCCATTGGTATAAAAGCCCTATATAGGATTATTCTCTAATCTTGGCAATGTGTACTGTGAAGGAAGAGGGAGGAGGGGAGCTGTGACATCACCTACCGGGAATGATGGAGCCTGCATTATCTGCTACACTTAGAGATGTTACCCTTCAATCCAGTCTGTAATGATAATGAGACTTCTGAAAAGCTTTCCTTACAATATATTGTACAATACATTTATTTGAACAGCTGAGCGGAGTTGTCAGTTGTCAGGACATTGCATTGCTCCATATTTCCAGCATCACTCAGAACTTAGCAATAGAGCATCACAGAGGTTGGGGTTGGTGACAGGACACACTTGAGGTAGTCCAGCAAACAGACACTGCTCTTCAACCAAGAGCTATTGATCCAAGCGCCACAAATAATCTCTGCCGCAGATCTGTCGACACAGCTCAAACACTTCACACCATTACTAAATAACACGGTCAACACCGCTCATTGCTTAATGAAGATATATCTTGGTGTCATGATGGAAATTCTGAAATTTTCATAACTGACCATAAAGCTTAAACGAGAACAAAATGATTAGTATCTTAATGTGGCCGAGCTCTTGGGGTTAATTCATTTCAAATTCTGTATCATAAAAGTTGCTCATTACCAGTGAAATACTACGTTTCCAGCTGTAATAAAACTCAAGAAACTGAACACAACCAAATAATTGTGTCGCTCTAAAAGACCTCAGATTTCATTATTAAAGGGGTTGCCTTGTCCAGTTTAAATAAAAAAATAAAAACTTATCACCTTTCCTCAGGTTAGCTTACATTACTAATCATGGGGGTCGGAGTGCTGAGCTAATCTGCAGAACTGGGAATTTTTAGCCCTTACTCTGAAACTTTTATCCCAGTTACAAAATGGAGTGACAGTAATGGGGCATGGAGGGGACGCCCAACTGCAGCTTTATTCTTTTTCTTTAGATTAACCGGATAATCGGTGCGATAACTTGTGTTTACCGGAAAACTCCTTAAAACTATAAAAATAAAAATCAAATGTTAAGAAAGTTCTGTTTTATGATTAGATACCTTCTCCCTTGTGGTGATTTTTCCTTCCCTTCCTCCAGAAGACATTATTTGAAGGGGTTTTTTTGAGGGTAGAGCTGTAGTTTTGAATTAAGGGGTGAAAAAAAAAATCCCACAGTTTGAAAAAATAAAAAATAATGAATAAAAATAAATAAAAGCAACACGTCCCCATTTTTATTGGAATGGAGCTGGGTGATACTGAAGCGAGCCTGTAGCACAGATCCCTCCAGCTTCAGAGCAGTATCAAAGAGATTTCAAGCGCTGCACACCTCGCCTTGTGAGGCCACCACGGATGGACTGCACAGGAGATTTGGTTCATGTTCTTTACCTTCAACAGGAAACTTCAATGTTTTCATTAAAATCTAAAACGTATCCATTAGGAAACACGTTCTTTTTATATCCGTTACGCAAACTTATTTCATGTAATGTTGTACAATGCCCATGGTTTTCCAATAACGGATATCCAACCAAAATGGAGAATGTCTCTTGCTGTAGACAGATTGGACTTTTCTTCTGCCGCTCTACTATTTCACAAGGGGCCTGGATGTCAGTGCTTTTCATGATCTTTTCACAATCTGAAGGGCTCTCTGCTGTTTTAACAATGAATTCTCATGAGTAATTGGTAAGAAACTATTTCCAATGCATTACACCTAGGGACATAAAAAGCTTCTTCACGCTTCCCCATCACAGACTACTTGTCCGCAGTCAGCCCACAGACCGGGCGCTCAATAGCCTTCTCCTCTCAATGGCTTTTAGGATGGGGATGTGTACAAGGCAATCTCTTCTGTCAACTTTCACAGCTATTGAGTTGGACTCCTCGAAATGGGAAGATGAACTTTTCCTTGTACATATAATTGAACTGACCAAAATATAGTTGTCGACTGATCTAGGAACAGACACAGAATTCATGTCCAAAATTGATTAGTATCATTAACTGGGGCAAACAGACACAAATAGGCCATATTAAATATCATGGGGTCTACCTGGGTTTAATTCTATATCCAGGGTTGGCGTTAGCGGCAGACAGACCAGGCCGCTCCCCCAGGGGCGCCGGGCCAGTCGCCTGCCGCCAGAGCCAACTGCCCCCGCCATCACGTTGAACAAAGTTCAAAGCAATGATGGAGGAGAGAGCGTCAGCTGATTTCCGTCTTAACTCATTCCCCTCTGCCTCTGACACTGCGGGCGCGCGATGACGTCACTTCATTGCATACCTGCTGAGACCAGGGCCGAGCCGGGAGCACCAGGAGCAGTGCAGGGTACGAGGAGAGGTGAGGATTTTGTCTTTTTTTTAATATATCGATGAGTGATTACTGGACTGTGAGGCCATTCTCGGCAGGGAAGGGGGGGGGGTGTCGGCTACAGTATATTCTATAAGGGAGGGCTGTATTAGATGCTATGGAGGAGGGCTGTATTATATTCTATGGGGGATGGCTGTATTATATTCTATAGGGGGCTGTATTAGATTTTTTGGGGGGAGGGCTGTATTAGATTCTATGGGGAGAACTGTATTATATTCTATAGGGGAGGGCTGTATTATATTGTATGGGGGCTGTATTATTTTGTAAGGGGGCCTACATTATATTCTATGGAGCTGTATTATATTCTATGGGGGGCTGTATTATATTCTATGGGGGCCTACATTATATTCTATGGGAGTGGATCGCATCATACTCTTTGATGGGGATACATTATATTCTATGGGGAGGTGAATTTTATTATATTCTCTGGGTAGCTACATTATATTCTATGGGGAGGTGGGCTGTATTATATTACATAGTAACATAGTTAGTAAGGCCGAAAAAAGACATTTGTCCATCCAGTTCAGCCTATATTCCATCATAATAAATCCCCAGATCTACGTCCTTCTACAGAACCTAATAATTGTATGATACAATATTGTTCTGCTCCAGGAAGACATCCAGGCCTCTCTTGAACCCCTCGACTGAGTTCGCCATCACCAACTCCTCAGGCAAGCAATTCCAGATTCTTACCGCCCTAACAGTAAAGAATCCTCTTCTATGTTGGTGGAAAAACCTTCTCTCCTCCAGACGCAAAGAATGCCCTCTTGTGCCCGTCACCTTCCTTGGTATAAACAGATCCTCAGCGAGATATTTGTATTGTCCCCTTATATACTTATACATGGTTATTAGATCGCCCCTCGGTCGTCTTTTTTCTAGACTAAATAATCCTAATTTCGCTAATCTATCTGGGTATTGTAGTTCTCCCATCCCCTTTATTAATTTTGTTGCCCTCCTTTGTACTCTCTCTAGTTCCATTATATCCTTCCTGAGCACCGGTGCCCAAAACTGGACACAGTACTCCATGTGCGGTCTAACTAGGGATTTGTACAGAGGCAGTATAATGCTCTCATCATGTGTATCCAGACCTCTTTTAATGCACCCCATGATCCTGTTTGCCTTGGCAGCTGCTGCCTGGCACCGGCTGCTCCAGGTAAGTTTATCATTAACTAGGATCCCCAAGTCCTTCTCCCTGTCAGATTTACCCAGTGGTTTCCCGTTCAGTGTGTAATGGTGATATTGATTCCTTCTTCCCCATATTCTCTGGGGGGCTACATTATATTCTATGGGGGGCTGTATTATATTCTTTGGGGGGGCTGTATTATATTCTATGGGGAGGTTGGTAGTATATTCTCTGGGGGCTACATTATATTCTATGGGGGGCCGTATTATATTCTCTGGGGGCTGCATTATATTCTATGGGGGGCTGTATTATATTCTATGAGGGAGGATTTTTATATTCTATGGGGAGGTGGACTGCATTATATTCTCTGGGGGGGGGCTACATTACATTATATGGGGGGGCTGTATTATATTCTATGAGGGAGGATTGCATCATACTCTTATGGGGCTACATTATAGTCTATGGGGAGGTGGGCTGTATTACAGTTAAGTCCATACATATTTGGACAGAGACAACATTTTTTTAATTTTGGTTATAGACATTACCACAATGCATTTTAAACAAAACAAATCAGTTGCAGTTGAAGTTCAGACTTTCATCTTTCATTTGAGGGTATCCACATTAAAATTGGATGAAGGGTTTAGGAGTTTCAGCTCCTTAACATGTGCCACCCTGTTTTTAAAGGGACCAGGAGTAATTGGACAATTGACTCCAAGGCTATTTTATGGATAGGTGTGGGCAATCCCTTCGTTATGTCATTCTCAATTAAGCAGATAAAAGGCCTGGAGTTGATTTGAGGTGTGGTGCTTGCATTTGGAAGGTTTTGCTGTGAAGTAAACATGCGGTCAAAGGAGCTCTCTATGCAGGTGAAACAAGCCATCCTTAAGCTGCGAAAACACAAAAAACCCATCCGAGAAATTGCTACAATATTAGGAGTGGCAAAGTCTACAGCTTGGTACATCCTGAGAAAGAAATAATAATCGATATTTTCTCAGACACAACAACCTATTTCGACAAAATAATTTGATCAAATTGCCCTTTTTTCAAAATCGGTTTCATGGTTTCACATATGTTTTGCATTGGTGACCTGTGTTCATGCTTCTGTGGTCACACCCCTTTTGGGACTAGGTGCAAAAAGTGTCCCAAGGGGAAGATTTTCTTTTCCGTAGTCAGAAAAAAATCTATGTATCCATAAATAATATGAATGAGGGTAGAATGTTTTGTTTTTTTTTTATATCATAACCTTTAAGTGAAGAGCGTATGATTTATCTATCCACTTGTAATTTTCCTTGGATAGAGCCATCACATGTGGCCGGAGTGAATTTTTCTGATTCTAAAAGGTCATTCAATATCTTCTTTAATTAATAGGCCAAATTATAATTAAGTGACCGAGTGGAAGGCCATAGGCTAATCATTAACCATGGCAAGCAGCTTTCCACCCTGAATGATTCTTCATGAGCGCGTTTCATGCCTGTGCCGTGTAGGACCTGGCAATAGCAAATCGGATTCCATTTCGTTTTGTCTTCAGGATTTGCCCAGCACTTCATGCCATCTCACATTATTATCCACGGTCTTCATTGCTGCGGTGACAAATGTCTGTTGCACACGCTTAGCTATTTCCAACTTGCTAGAAAGTGGCTGCGGGAAGGGGGGTGTGCAGGAGCGATCGGAACGGATTAAACTCTCCGGAATAAAATAAGGTCAGGGCAGGAGTATCGAGAAGAGGAGTCGGGCTTACCTTCCTTTAGAGCTTTATCCATGCTGTGACAGATCACCACTCTCCTAAGTTGGGCTGGTTCATGGAAATTCACTGAATGGAACATCTGAAACACAATGAATACAGAAGATATAACTTTCTATATTGTATAACTCTGGTTATATATCATGTTCTGACACTAATGTCTGAGAGGCCATCACCGGCACACAACGGAGGCAGACATTTCTACTCTTTACTAATACAGGTCTGAGCACTTAAGATCTAATGGCAAATCGATGAGCCATCCCCAAAGAATTAGATGTAAATTGTGCATGTTTCATTCCAGTAAAGACAGATTTAGACCACTGAGTGACCGCCACCACCATACCGGATCACATTACTACCTGGGATTTAAAGGGGTTTTTTTCATATCCCATCTTCCGGAGCGCACTGCCCCCTGGCAAGCAGGAAGGCTGGAGAGCAATATAGCTAGCTCAGACCCGAGGTATACGGTAATTGCGCTGCTGGCCCAAACTGTGCACTCTTGGAAGAGCACAAGGAAATGAAAGCTAGCTGAACATAGTGATCCGGCCAGCTTCAGAGCAGCGCTTACAAGCTGAATAGCAAAGAGCTTGCAAGAAGGTCCTCCTTGCATAGGAGATCAACCACTGATCGACTGCAGAGGCAACAAGCAGTAAAATATCAAAATGTAAAGTCCCTCCCAAATAATTAAATAAGATGCTGCCAAATAGCTCTGGCAGGGGCTAATCTCTGCATTTAAAAACAAAACAGTCGGTGTTAAAATTCAACCTGCCCAACCGTACTCATCTGTCAGGGGGGGTAGGGAGGCCCTCATACACAGACTTTGGGGGTTCAGCCAACTTTAGTCTAATGTATGGTGGCTTTCACGCTGTCCAGCCTGTACATGGCGTCAGCCTGTATGTACGCACTCTATTCACAAGAGGAATTTTATTGCCATATCCATATTCCCAAGAGGAGTAATAGAGGAATGGCAAATGGTAGCGCTAAAGAAGAGAGACTCCAGTGTTTCTTTCATGGGGAATATACGATAGGTATTTTCACAGTACCTACTAGAAACCTAATATATGTCAATACTGCGTTGTCAAATCACTAGAGCCACTAAAAATGGTGTATAAAAATCATGAGTACTCATAGCAAGAAAAACGTGAAGCTATATAGTGACAAAGTGGCCTAATGAGTAATCTGGTCAGAGGAGTCCAGAAACAATGTACAGATTTTAGCAGAGTCCTATGCGAGACCATTGCCACAGATGGATGCAGAGTTAGGCTACTTTCACACTAGCGTCGTACGACGCACATCGCAATGCGTCGTTTTGCAGAAAAAACGCATTCTGCAAAGTTGTCTGCAGAATGCGTTTTTTCTCCATAGGCTTGTATTAGCGACGCATTGCGACCCATTGCCAGACGTCGCAACCGTTGTCTTTTTTACTTTATCGTCAATATCGCCATGTGAGGGCTTATTTTTTGCGAAACAAGTTGTACTTTTGAACAACATTATTGGTTTTAGCATGTCGTGTACTAGAAAATGGGAAAAAAAATTCCAAGTGCAGTGAAATTGCAAAAAAAGTGCAGTCCCACACTTGTTTTTTGTTTGGCTTTTTTGCTACGTTCACTAAATGCTAAAACTGCCCAGCCATTATGATTCTCCAGGTTATTACGAGTTCATAGACACCTAACATGACTAGGTTATTTTTTATCTAAAGGTACCTTCACACATAACGATATTGTTAACGATATCGTTGCTTTTTGTGACGTAGCAACGATATCGTTAAGGAAATCGTTATGTGTGACAGCGACCAACGATCAGGCCCCTGCTGGGAGATCGTTGGTCGCTGAACAAAGTCCAGAACTTTATTTCGTCGCTGGATCTCCCGTGGACATCGCTGGATCGGCGTGTGTGACACCGATCCAGCGATGTCTTCACTGGTAACCAGGGTAAACATCGGGTAACTAAGCGCAGGGCCACGCTTAGTAACCCGATGTTTACCCTGGTTACCAGCGTAAAAGTAAAAAAAAAAAAAACACTACATACTTACCTACCGCTGTCTGTCCCCGGCGCTGTGCTCTGCACTCCTCCTGTACTGGCTGTGAGCGTCGGTCAGCCGGAAAGCACAGCGGTGACGTCACCGCTCTGCTTTCCGGCCGCTGTGCTCACAGCCAGTGCAGGAGGACTGCAGAGAAGCTGAGCGCCGGGGACAGACAGCGGTAGGTAAGTATGTAGTGTTTGTTTTTTTTTACTTTTACGCTGGTAACCAGGGTAAACATCGGGTTACTAAGCGCGGCCCTGCGCTTAGTTACCCGATGTTTACCCTGGTTACCCGGGGACTTCGGGATCGTTGGTCGCTGGAGAGCGGTCTGTGTGACAGCTCTCCAGCGACCAAACAGCGACGCTACAGCGATCCGGATCGTTGTCGGTATCGCTGCAGCGTCGCCTAATGTGAAGGGGCCTTAAGTGGTGAAAAAAATGTTTTGATAAAAAAGACAAAATTGCGTCATTTTCCGATACCCGTAGCGTCTCCATTTTTCACGATCTGGGGTCGGTTGAGGGCTTATTTTTTTGAGTGCAAAGCTGGCGTTTTTAATGATATCATTTTGGTGCAGATACGTTCTTTTGATCACCCGTTATTGCATTTGAATGCAATGTTGCGGTGACCAAAAAAACGTAATTCTGGCGTTTCAAATTTTTTTCTCACTACGCTGTTTAGCGATCAGGTTAATGATTTTTTTTTATTGATAGATCGGGCGATTCTGAGCGCAGCGATACCAAATATGTGTAGGTTTGATTTTTTTTATTGATTTATTTTGAATGGGGCGAAAGGGGGGTGATTTAAAATGTTATATTTTTTATTTTTTAACTTTTGCCATGCTTCAATAGCCTCCATAGGAGGATAGAAGCTGGCACAACTCGATCAGCTCTGTTACATAGCAGAGATCATTAGATCGCTGCTATGCAGCAGAAATGCAGGTGTGCTATGATCGCCGTCCACAGGGTGGCGCTCACAACTACTGGGGATCAGTACCATAGAGGTCTCAAGGACCTCTATGGTTACTATACAGAAGCATCGCCAACCCCCGATCATGTGACGGGGGCCAGTGATGCGCTCATTTCCGGCCGCCCGGCCGGAAGCGCCGGTTAAATGCCGCTGTCAGCGTTTGACAGCGGCATTTAACTAGTTAATAGTTCAAAACAGCTGACATGTCCCGGCTTTGATGCGGGCTCATCGCCGGAGCCCACATCAAAGCGGGGGTTCTGACCTCGGACATACTATCCTGTACGAGGTCAGAAAGGGGTTAATTAGCCATATAATTTTTGCATACTGTATCAGTTTCAAATCAATCATTACAATGTCACATGTCCAGTAGTACTGTATATGTTAAATATTTAGTTTTCCACCTCGCAGGAAGCAAAAAAAAACAACTTATTTTCAAATGGGAGTAAGGCCGGTTTCACATTTGCGGTTGTGTCCGCAGCGTTTCATCCGCAGTAATCCGCATGCATTGTGTATTCCTATATTTAACATTAATATTTTTATTAATATGCGTTTGATTGCGTTTTGCCGCGTTTGACGACGCATGCGTCGTTTCGTCGTCTGCGGTTTGGCGCAGTAAACGCTACATGTAGTAATTTTAGAGGTGTCAATTTGCCGCCTAGAAACGTATGCGGTTGTTAGCGGCAGAAATGCGCCAAAAAAAGCATTGCTGTCTATGTGAACGCATGCGGCCGCAAGCACATGCGTTTGCTTGCGTTCGTGAACGCATGCGTTGCACCAGAGAAAAACATGTCTAGACACTGATTAGCCACCCCCCACATACAAGGTGATAAAGAGAGGGAGTGGGCATTGCCAGGTCACTACACAGCAGACTGGGAAGCAGACCACACAAAGGAAAGCACCTTGGAGGAAAAAAAGACTCTGAACAATGTGAGTATATCAAAGCCAATGCCTGTATTTTCTAGTTTCTGTCTCTACATGTCCTAATATCTTCCATTTCTTTCTTTCTGCATGCATCAGAATGTCTTCTTCTGAGGAGGAGCAACGTCCTGGGCCTTCTGAAGCCGAACATGTCAGTGAAGTGAGTACTCACCTCGTCAGATTAGTAAGTATTCACTGTCACAACACATGACAATTTTTTTTTTTTTTTCATTTTTTAGAGCACTTCTACTGCGGCAGAAGCTGGGCAGGAGCAGCGGGGTCACGGTCGGGTTTCAAGGCGGCTGCGTGTACGTATACAAGGCTGACTGTTTACTGTATCCTCACTTCAGTATTCTTGAATCTTCCTTTCTTTACTTTACTTTTTCTTTACATTTGTCTTCTAAACTCCTTTTGTATCTTGACTTTCCTTATTCATGCCATTTCTCAGCCTCTCTTTTCTTGCTTTTCCTTATGTTATGCATACAACATTAAATGTCTTTATTTAGTTTTTAGGTTCCAGAACGGGATGAGGACCTCATAGAAAAGGACCTCATCTCCCTGGTCCAGGAGCGAGTCCCGTTGTGGGACACCCGGGTTCCACAGCACTCGGACGTGATGATCTGGCGCCTATGGAATGAGGTGGCCAAAGCGATGTGGGATGGCTGGGACAACGTCCCGACTCGGGTCCGAACTGCATTTTGTAAGTATTGCAATGCAGTGTGAAGCAGCAGAGACCTTGGCCGTGCTCACAAAACCGTGTGTGATGAGAGAAACTCTCAGGAGGAGAGGCAAAGTACGCCTGTGCCGGAGCCGCAGGGTGAAGACAAGAAGAGGACGTCATCGTAAGAAGATGGGAGGCCCCGGACCGGATCGCAACGCCCATCAGACCAGAACCGGACCGCAGCGGGACCGCCCCGGGTGAGTATTATCTAACCTCTTTTTCTCATCTTTAATTGTTTTGCTCCTTTAGTGCTTGTGATTTATTATGCTCTATTACAGTGCCTACAAGTAGTATTCAACCCCCTGCAGATTTAGCAGGTTTAATAAGATGCAAATAAGTTAGAGCCATCAAACTTCAAACAAGAGCAGGATTTATTAACAGATGCATAAATCTTACAAACCAAAAAGTTTTGTTGCTCAGTTAAATTTTTATAAATTTTAAACATAAAAGTGTGGGTCAATTATTATTCAACCCCTAGGTTTAATATTTTGTGGAATAACCTTTGTTTGCAATTACAGCTAATAATCGTCTTTCATAAGACCTGATCAGGCCGGCACAGGTCTCTGGAGTTATCTTGGCCCACTCCTCCATGCAGATCTTCTCCAAGTTATCTAGGTTCTTTGGGTGTCTCATGTGGACTTTAATCTTGAGCTCCTTCCACAAGTTTTCAATTGGGTTAAGGTCAGGAGACTGACTAGGCCACTGCAACACCTTGATTTTTTGCCTCTTGAACCAGGCCTTGGTTTTCTTGGCTGTGTGCTTTGGGTCGTTGTCTTGTTGGAAGATGAAATGACGACCCATCTTAAGATCCTTGATGGAAGAGCGGAGGTTCTTGGCCAAAATCTCCAGGTAGGCCGTGCTATCCATCTTCCCATGGATGCGGACAAGATGGCCAGGCCCCTTGGCTGAGAAACAGCCCCACAGCATGATGCTGCCACCACCATGCTTGACTGTAGGGATGGTATTCTTGGGGTCGTATGCAGTGCCATCCAGTCTCCAAACGTCACGTGTGTGGTTGGCACCAAAGATCTCGATCTTGGTCTCATCAGACCAGAGAACCTTGAACCAGTCAGTCTCAGAGTCCTCCAAGTGATCATGAGCAAGCTGTAGACGAGCCTTGACATGACGCTTTGAAAGTAAAGGTACCTTACGGGCTCGTCTGGAACGGAGACCATTGTGGTGGAGTACGTTACTTATGGTATTGACTGAAACCAATGTCCCCACTGCCATGAGATCTTCCCGGAGCTCCTTCCTTGTTGTCCTTGGGTTAGCCTTGACTCTTCGGACAAGCCTGGCCTCGGCACGGGAGGAAACTTTCAAAGGCTGTCCAGGCCGTGGAAGGCTAACAGTAGTTCCATAAGCCTTCCACTTCCGGATGATGCTCCCAACAGTGGAGACAGGTAGGCCCAACTCCTTGGAAAGGGTTTTGTACCCCTTTGCAGCCTTGTGACCCTCCACGATCTTGTCTCTGATGGCCTTGGAATGCTCCTTTGTCTTTCCCATGTTGACCATGTTTGAGTGCTGTTCACAAGTTTGGGGGAGGGTCTTAAAAAGTCAGAAAAGGCTGAAAAAAGAGATAATTAATCCAAACATGTGAAGCTCATTGTTCTTTGTGCCTGAACTACTTCTTAATACTTTAGGGGAACCAAACAGAATTCTGGTGGGTTGAGGGGTTGAATAATAAATGACCCTCTGAAAAAACTTTTCCCAATTTTTTAAAAAAATAAACAAAGAAATAACATTCTTTTTTGCTGCAGTGCATTTCACACTTCCAGGCTGATCTACAGTCCAAATGTCACAATGCGAAGTTAATTCCAAATGTGTAAACCTGCTAAATCTGCAGGGGGTTGAATACTACTTGTAGGCACTGTATATACTCTCTACTGGGCTCCTTCTGTGGACCTGAGGATAAGCCTGGGAAATAATTTTGGACTTCCACCACATCATGAGAAAAGCACAGCCATCACAGCGACTATGGATGACTATAATAATCTTTGTCCTTTAATGACTTCTTTGGTATTGGGTTATATACATTGACGGCTGTGTATTTTGACTGATGTTCTCTGCAGCGGAGATTTCTTTGCTGCCCTATAGTCACTGTTTTGTTACCCAGGTGATTGTATTTATATTGTTGTGAGTGGTTGTGCACATCGCGCTGCGACCTGTTGCGCCCTGTCTGTGGGCGGGCGTCTCTATGGCGTGTGTACTGCTCCGTAAGTTCTTCCCCCGGCGCGTGCGCACTGCTCATGACGCCTTATCCGCAGTTTAGGACCTGATGGCCGAAGCGCGCATGCGCCGACCAATGCCATCATGATTGGCAGCCTCTGGCCATGTAACCAAGTTCACTGGGCTATTTGAAGGTCCGGTAGGGGCCTTTGAGACATTCCCTTGAGAAAGCGGCCTTGAGTCGCTGCAAAATGCACGTCGGGATCCTCTATCCGCCCCCCCTTCGTTCCCACTTATCTGTTGGTAAGCATCGCATATTCTGGTACTTATTACCGCACTTTAAGGCCGGCGTCACACTTGCGAGTTTTACGGACGTAAGAGCGCAGAAACTACGTCCGTAAAACTCGCAAAAAATACGGCACAATTATTCTCTATGCCCCTGCTCCTATCTGCCGTATTAAACTGATCCGTATTATACGGCTTTCTACGGCCGTAGAAAATCGCAGCATGCTGCGTTTGTCACCGTATTGCGCAAATAAAACGTCAATGAAAGTCTATGGAAGCCCCAAAAATACGGATTCCAGACGGACCAGCAGTGTGACTTGCGAGGAATACGCAGCGCTGTTAGAGAGAAAAGTCGGTAATTCAATTACCAGCTTTTGCTTTCTCCTTCCTAAACCCGACATGATATGAGACATGGTTTACATACAGTAAACCATCTCATATCACCATTTTTGTTGCATATTCCACACTACTAATGTTAGTAGTGTGTATGTGCAAAATTTGGCCGTTCTAGCTAGTAAAATAAGGGGTTAAATGGCGGAAAAAATTGGCGTGGGCTCCCGCACAATTTTCTCCGCCAGAGAAGTAAAGCCAGTGACTGAGGGCAGATATTAATAGCCTGGAGAGGGTCCATGGTTATTGCCCCCCCCCCCCCCTGGCTAAAAACATCTGCCCCCAGCCACCCCAGAAAAGGCGCATCTGGAAGATGCGCCTATTCTGGCACTTGGCCACTCTCTTCCCATTCCCATGTAGCGGTGGGATATGGGGTAATGAAGGGTTAATGCCACCTTGCTATTGTAAGGTGACATTAAGCCAAATTAATAATGGAGAGGCGTCAATTATGACACCTATCCATTATTAATCCAATACTAGTAAAGGGTTAAATAAAAAAAACACACACACACATTATTAAAAATTAATTTATTGAAAAAATCACAAAGGCTGTTGTATTAATTTATTCTACTCTCAATCCACTCACTGAAGACCCTCGCTCTGTAAATAAAAAAAAATAATAAACCAACAATATACATACCGTATATACTCGAGTATAAGCCGACCCGAGTATAAGCCGACCCCCCTAATTTTGCCACAAAAAACTGGGAAAACTTATTGACTCGAGTATAAGCCTAGGGTGGAAATGCAGCATTTACCGGTGAATTTCAAAAATAAAAATAGATCATTATTTCCCCATAGCTGTGCCATATAGTGCTCTGCACCGTTCATATTACCCCATAGGTGTGAACCATATAGTGCTCTGCACCGTTCATTGTGCCCCCTAGCTGTGCCATATACGGTGCTCTGCACCGTTCATTGTGCCCCATAGATGTGCCATATACGGTGCTCTGCACCGTTCACTGTGCCCCATAGCTGTGCCATATACGGTGCTCTGCACCGTTCACTGTGCCCCATAGCTGTGCTGTGCCATATACGGTGCTCTGCACCGTTCACTGTGCCCCATAGCTGTGCCATATACGGTGCTCTGCACCGTTCACTGTGCCCCATAGCTGTGCTGTGCCATATACGGTGCTCTGCACCGTTCACTGTGCCCCATACATAGCTGTGCTGTGCCATATACGGTGCTCTGCACCGTTCACTGTGCCCCATAGCTGTGCTGTGCCATATACGGTGCTCTGCACCGTTCACTGTGCCCCATAGCTGTGCTGTGCCATATACGGTGCTCTGCACCGTTCACTGTGCCCCATAGCTGTGCTGTGCCATATACGGTGCTCTGCACCGTTCACTGTGCCCCATAGCTGTGCTGTGCCATATACGGTGCTCTGCACCGTTCACTGTGCCCCATAGCTGTGCTGTGCCATATACGGTGCTCTGCACCGTTCACTGTGCCCCATAGCTGTGCTGTGCCATATACGGTGCTCTGCACCGTTCACTGTGCCCCATAGATGTTCCACATAAATTTGTGCCGCCGCTGCCGCAATAAAGAAAAAAAACCACATACTCACCTCCCTTGATTGCAGCTCCCGGCGTCTCGTTCCGGCGCCTCCATCTTCCCGGCGTCTCTGCTCTGACTGATCAGGCAGAGGGCGCCGCGCACACTATATGCGTCATCGCGCCCTCTGCCTGAACAGTCAGAGAGCAGAGACGCCGGGAAGATGGAGGCGCCGGCCGGGAAGATGGATCGGCGCCCGGCGGCTGGAACGAGGACAGGTGAATATGCTATACTCACCTAGTCCTGGCGATCCTCGCGCTGTCCCCTCCTGTCTTCGGTGCCGCAGCTTCTTTCTCTATCAGCGGTCACCGGCACCGCTGATTAGAGAAATGAATAAGCGGCTCCGCCCCTATGGGAGGTGGAGCCGCTTATTCATTTCTGTAATGAGCGGTCCCACGTGACCGCTGAAGAGAGGAAGAAACTGCAGCGCCGAAGCCCGTGGGACAGCAGGGACAGCGCGAGGATCGCTGGGACTAGGTAAGTATGCCTCAGCGCCCTCACCCCCTCACCCGCCGACCCCACCGCTACCGTGACTCGAGTATAAGCCGAGGGGGGCACTTTCAGCCCAAAAATTTGGGCTGAAAATCTCGGCTTATACTCGAGTATATACGGTACCTTCCGAGGATCTGTAAGATCCAACGATGTAGATCCATCTGAAGGGGTTAAAATATTGGAAACAGGAACACATGGGCTACTTGCACAGTGAACAAGTCTGTATGATCATGTTCACACACCACCAAGAAACCTGAAGACACAAAAGAGAATAGTAAAACCAAAAACACTCAGTTTGAAAAAATGTTGCAGTAATCCGCAAGTGCTAGTAAAAGATGTAAAAAAACAGGGTATTTGGTTGATACGTTTTTTGCAAAAAATGTATACTAAGCTGCTCTACCAATCTCCTCTTGGGCTATCTGCACAAAAGCTGTTCTACCCTGTATGCACACATGGATTTTTCCTCTCTGAACCCTGTTCACACAGGTTATATACAGATGATCAGGTTTTTAAATACATCAGATAGGGATTGCATACATTAGTTAGGACTGCTCTGATAAGGGTATACCGTGAAGATTGGTAGAGCAGCTTAGTATACATTTTTTGCAAAAAACGTATCAACCAAATACCCTGTTTTTTACATCTTTTACTAGCACTTGCGGATTACTGCAACATTTTTTCAAACTGAGTGTTTTTGGTTTTACTATTCTCTTTTGTGTCTTCGGGGTTAAAATATTTTGCAGACACGAGCTCCGCTAATGCAGGCTGCTCATTTCTGCAAAACCCCGGCGAATGAAGCTAAATATAGATCAATGAGCTATATTTAGCTTAATTTGCGGTAAGGCGCCCTCTGCTGGCTGTCCTCATATGAACTCGAGCAAGGGAGCTTTCTAGGAAAGTTACGGTAAGGAAACACGGCACTCAGTAGATATGAGGGTTGGCGGTGCTCAAGTAGGGTGTCCACCCCGTATATTAAAGATGAATGAAACTTGGCACTCAATTTTTGAGAAGAAAAGCTTCTAAGTTTATTGATGCATCCAGACAAACAAAACCGCTAAATGTTTTCGGTCCACACCGGACCGTCGTCAGAGCGTTTCTTAGACATTGACTGGATGAGGAAGCTAATAAGCCTGAATGAGCGTCAGCCAGAGCACGGGATACAGGAGCTGCAGTCTGCTGCAGGATCACAAAGGAAGGTGAAGCGCCAGAGGAGAGGCACAAAGCCTGGAGGGAGTGACGGCGCTGGATCCTGAGCGCTAGTAGTGCAGAGCAGAGAGCGTCGCTCTCCTCTGCTCTGCACTACTAGCGCTCAGGATCCAGCGCCGTCACTCCCTCCAGGCTTTGTGCCTCTCCTCTGGCGCTTCACCTTCCTTTGTGATCCTGCAGCAGACTGCAGCTCCTATATCCCGTGCTCTGGCTGACGCTCATTCAGGTTTATTAGCTTCCTCATCCAGTCAATGTCTAAGAAACGCTCTGACGAAGGTCCGGTGTGGACCAAAAACATTTAGCGGTTTTGTTTGTCTGGATGCATCAATAAACTTAGAAGCTTTTCTTCTCAAAAATTGAGTGCCAAGTTTCTTTCTAGGAAAGTTCCCACGATCTAGGAACAGCCAGCATATAGAGAGAGAGAGAGAAAGAGAGAGAAAGAGAGAGAAAGAAAGAGAAAGAGAGAGAGAAAGAAAGAGAGAGAAAGAGAGAGAGAGAGAGAGAGAGACAGTATATATGTTGTTTTTTTTTTTTTTAACACATGGATCCCTTGTATAGCGGTATGTCGGTTTTGCAAGCCTGCGCTAAAAACACGCAGTACGGATGACATACGGATTACATACGGAGGATGCCATGCGCAAAAAACGGTGACACACCCTGCCTACGGAGGAGCTACTGACCACTATTTTCGGGACTTTTCAGCGTATTACGGCCGTAATATACGGACCGTATTTTCATACGCTGTGTGTGACGCCGGCCTAAATGGAGGATAGGTTGGGTGTTACTTTCTTTCCAACCATCTGACTGATGTATGCTGATCTTCAGATGCCTATTTTGAATGCATCGTTTTTCCCTCCTTTACAGTCTTTGGACTTTTATTGTTATTTAAGGGATTGACATGCATCTTTGGGGTGGGGATAGGCACGGGTGGGGGATTTAGCAATCTGCATTGTTTGTGGCACTTCATTTATTGTTGTGACATTTTATATACGGTACCTTTTCTATGACATAATAAAATGAGATGATTGATTTTACTGGATATAATCAGTTTGCACCTTTTTTCTCCTATTGTTTTCATATATAGATGTAAACAGGGTCGTAATTGCTACTAGGCACCTGGGGGTGGCGCCACCATGAAGGAAGATTTATACAATATTATAAAAAGGGGTGAATGTGCACAGGAGCACCGGCTCCCTGCCCCAACAGAGGAAAATAAATGATAGAGGTGAAGAACCTGTGAGGAAGTCATGCTCACGTGATTTATAGGCGGAACAATGCAACAGCTTGCAAGTAGTGAGGAGATTGGAACAACCTCCACAGCGAGGAGATTGGAACAAAACAAAATCCTCTAAACTGCATGCTTGCAAATGCCAGAAGCCTGACAAACAAGATGGAAGAACTAGAAGCAGAAATATCTACAGGTAACTTTGACATAGTGGGAATAACCGAGACATGGTTAGATGAAAGCTATGACTGGGCAGTTAACTTACAGGGTTACAGTCTGTTTAGAAAGGATCGTAAAAATCGGAGAGGAGGAGGGGTTTGTCTCTATGTAAAGTCTTGTCTAAAGTCCACTTTAAGGGAGGATATTAGCGAAGGAAATGAGGATGTCGAGTCCATATGGGTCGAAATTCATGGAGGGAAAAATGGTAACAAAATTCTCATTGGGGTCTGTTACAAACCCCCAAATATAACAGAAAACATGGAAAGTCTACTTCTAAAGCAGATAAATGAAGCTGCAACCGATAATGAGGTCCTGGTTATGGGGGACTTTAACTACCCGGATATTAACTGGGAAACAGAAACCTGTGAAACCCATAAAGGCAACAGGTTTCTGCTAATAACCAAGAAAAATTATCTTTCACAATTGGTGCAGAATCCAACCAGAGGAGCAGCACTTTTAGACCTAATACTATCTAATAGACCTGACAGAATAACAAATCTGCAGGTGGTCGGGCATCTAGGAAATAGCGACCACAATATTGTACAGTTTCACCTGTCTTTCACTAGGGGGACTTGTCAGGGAGTCACAAAAACACTGAACTTTAGGAAGGCAAAGTTTGACCAGCTTAGAGATGCCCTTAATCTGGTAGACTGGGACAATATCCTCAGAAATAAGAATACAGATAATAAATGGGAAATGTTTAAGAACATCCTAAATAGGCAGTGTAAGCGGTTTATACCTTGTGGGAATAAAAGGACTAGAAATAGGAAAAACCCAATGTGGCTAAAAAAAGAAGTAAGACAGGCAATTAACAGTAAAAAGAAAGCATTTGCACTACTAAAGCAGGATGGCACCATTGAAGCTCTAAAAAACTATAGGGAGAAAAATACTTTATCTAAAAAACTAATTAAAGCTGCCAAAAAGGAAACAGAGAAGCACATTGCTAAGGAGAGTAAAACTAATCCCAAACTGTTCTTCAACTATATCAATAGTAAAAGAATAAAAACTGAAAATGTAGGCCCCTTAAAAAATAGTGAGGAAAGAATGGTTGTAGATGACGAGGAAAAAGCTAACATATTAAACACCTTCTTCTCCACGGTATTCACGGTGGAAAATGAAATGCTAGGTGAAATCCCAAGAAACAATGAAAACCCTATATTAAGGGTCACCAATCTAACCCAAGAAGAGGTGCGAAACCGGCTAAATAAGATTAAAATAGATAAATCTCCGGGTCCGGATGGCATACACCCACGAGTACTAAGAGAACTAAGTAATGTAATAGATAAACCATTATTTCTTATTTTTAGGGACTCTATAGCGACAGGGTCTGTTCCGCAGGATTGGCGCATAGCAAATGTGGTGCCAATATTCAAAAAGGGCTCTAAAAGTGAACCTGGAAATTATAGGCCAGTAAGTCTAACCTCTATTGTTGGTAAAATATTTGAAGGGTTTCTGAGGGATGTTATTCTGGATTATCTCAATGAGAATAACTGTTTAACTCCATATCAGCATGGGTTTATGAGAAATCGCTCCTGTCAAACCAATCTAATCAGTTTTTATGAAGAGGTAAGCTATAGGCTGGACCACGGTGAGTCATTAGACGTGGTATATCTCGATTTTTCCAAAGCGTTTGATACCGTGCCGCACAAGAGGTTGGTACACAAAATGAGAATGCTTGGTCTGGGGGAAATTGTGTGTAAATGGGTTAGTAACTGGCTTAGTGATAGAAAGCAGAGGGTGGTTATAAATGGTATAGTCTCTAACTGGGTCGCTGTGACCAGTGGGGTACCGCAGGGGTCAGTATTGGGACCTGTTCTCTTCAACATATTCATTAATGATCTGGTAGAAGGTTTACACAGTAAAATATCGATATTTGCAGATGATACAAAACTATGTAAAGCAGTTAATACAAGAGAAGATAGTATTCTGCTACAGATGGATCTGGATAAGTTGGAAACTTGGGCTGAAAGGTGGCAGATGAGGTTTAACAATGATAAATGTAAGGTTATACACATGGGAAGAAGGAATCAATGTCACCATTACACACTGAATGGCAAACCACTGGGTAAATCTGACAGGGAGAAGGACTTGGGGATCCTAGTTAATGATAAACTTACCTGGAGCAGCCAGTGCCAGGCAGCAGCTGCCAAGGCAAACAGGATCATAGGGTTCATTAAAAGAGGTCTGGATACACATGATGAGAGCATTATACTGCCTCTGTACAAATCCCTAGTTAGACCGCACATGGAGTACTGTGTCCAGTTTTGGGCACCGCTGCTCAGGAAGGATATAATGGAACTAGAGAGAGTACAAAGGAGGGCAACAAAATTAATAAAGGGGATGGGAGAACTACAATACCCAGATAGATTAGCGAAATTAGGATTATTTAGTCTAGAAAAAAGACGACTGAGGGGCGATCTAATAACCATGTATAAGTATATAAGGGGACAATACAAATATCTCGCTGAGGATCTGTTTATACCAAGGAAGGTGACGGGCACAAGGGGGCATTCTTTGCGTCTGGAGGAGAGAAGGTTTTTCCACCAACATAGAAGAGGATTCTTTACTGTTAGGGCAGTGAGAATCTGGAATTGCTTGCCTGAGGAGGTGGTGATGGCGAACTCAGTCGAGGGGTTCAAGAGAGGCCTGGATGTCTTCCTGGAGCAGAACAATATTGTATCATACACTTATTAGGTTCTGTAGAAGGACGTAGATCTGGGGATTTATTATGATGGAATATAGGCTGAACTGGATGGACAAATGTCTTTTTTCGGCCTTACTAACTATGTTACTATGTTACTATGTAGTGCTGGATCGTTCCCGAAAATCATGTACAAAGAGCCGACTCCCTGCTGTGAACGATGGGAACTGGTGAGAGCACTAGAGCAGAGGTCCCCAACTCCAGTCCTCAAGGCCCACCAACAGGTCATGTTTTCAGGATTTCCTTTGCATTGCACAGGTGATGCAATTATTACCTGGGCAAGACTAAGGAAATCCTGAAAACATGACATGTTGGTGGGCCTTGAGGACTGGAGTTGGGGACCTCTGCACTAGAGTCTCCAAATGACTCTCACTGAATGTAAGGCCGGATTCACACGCCCGTGGCTCCGGTACGTGAGGTGACAGTTTCCTCACGTACCGGAGCCACTGACACACGTATACACATTAAAATCAATGCATCTGTGCAGATGTCATTGATTTTTTGCGGACCGTGTCTCCGTGTGCCAAACACGGAGACATGTGTTCGTGGGAGTGCACGGATTACACGGACCCATTAAAGTCAATGGGTCCGTTTAAAACACGTACCGCACACGGGCTGGGCATATGGATAATTATTTTAAAACATGATTTTAAAACATGATTATCCATATCTTCTCTACAGCAAACGCTGCTGCAGGGAAGATATGAATCGCGGCTTCAGCACCAGATGCTGGTGCGTGTGGTACCCAGCACGGTGCGTGTGGTACCCAGTGGGCACACGGGCGGGCACACGTGTGCCACACTGATGTGCCACAGAAACGCACCAGCACACGGACACGGATAATTCCGGTACCGATTTTTCCGGTACCGGAATTATCTGGATGTGTGAGACTGCCCTAAAATCCTGGTGTTCGGCGGATGTAACTCCGCCCACCATAACGGGGCTCCTCTCATTCACCACTAATTGGCTACGTAGGCGGGATTTCGGCCATAGGTGGGGGGGCTTAATATCATCTTAAAGCGAACCCGCCATCAGGATTTTGCTAAGTAAACTACAGGCCAACGCCGTTATACTGATGACAATTATACCTGGGTGATAAAATCCATCTTGTGGTTGTTGTTTAATCTTTATTTGTAGTTTTCAGTTAATGACATTCTCGTGCTCTGGGGCGGCCTGTGATGCTCTAGTTACTTATTCATCAGTATGGTGTCTGACAGGTCACTGATCCCTCACTGACCTGCCTCCTATTTTACATAATGCATATCCTATTGTGGGGTTAGAAAAGAAAAATTTACATTCAGCAAAATGGCGCATGTGCTGCAGTGTCTATCACTTTTGCTATTGGACAAGCGCCGCGGCCATGTTAAGGAGAAAAAAAAATTGGATTCATTAAAGGAGGCTGGTTTAACAGTCATTGTTCATGAAGAAGGACTGTGTGGCGGCCATAGTTCTTGGCGGGGGATGGGGTGGCATTATAATATATGGGGGGTGTTACGGTGTGGGGGCAATATTTTATAGACAAGGAGGACATGTATCATAAGCGGGACAGTGTGGATGTCACTTTTTTGCAGAAAGCACAGTGAGGAGCAATCATTTATTTAGGGCACAGCATGGGCAGCTATTTTTATTCTTTTTGATTATTAAGGGCACAGTGTCAGGATGTGCTGCAGAGGACTGGAGAAGAGGGACGTCTGCAGAGACTAGCTGTAGTGTTGAGCGATACCTTCCGATATCGGGAAATATCAGATCGGATTGGATCGGACCGATACCCAAAAAATATAGGATATCGCCGACTCCGATACCGGAAACCAATGCAAGTTAATGGGACACAAATATCGGAATGAAAATAAACCCTTTCTTTCCTTGCACATCCAGTCCCGAAGGGGGGAGGAGGGGGGGAAAGTGGGTGGTGCGTGGGCGGAGACTGTGTCTGTGTGTGCGGGTGGGGTCTGTGCGGGAACGTGGGGGGGTCTGTGCGGGCCTCTCGGGGGTCTTTGTGTCTGTGTGCAGCCATCGTCCGTTGGGACTACAAGTCCCATCGGGCTATGCCTGCTACAATGACAGTGATTGACACATTAGCCAATGATGGGACAGTAGTAGTCCTATCATCCGGCTAATGTGTTGAATGTAAAACAAAAACAAAAACATACATACTACATACATACAACATACATACAACACACTATATACTAATATACTACATACATACATACTACATACATACTACATACTATATACTACATACATACATACAACATACTACATACTACATACAATACATACATACAATACATACATATAGACATACAGTGCATATAACATCTAGTATATAATTGTCTAAGGGTCACTTCCGTCTGTCCTTCTGTCTGTCTGTCACGGGTATTCATTGGTCGCGGCAAAACAGCCACGATCAATCGGCAACGGCACAGTCCAGAAGAAAATGGCCGCTCCTTACTCCCCGCAGTCAGTGCCCGGCGCCCGCATACTCCCCTCCAGTCATTGCTCACACAGGGTTAATGCCGGCGGTAACGGACCGCGTTATGCCGCGGGTAACGCACTCCGTAACCGCTGCTATTAACCCTGTGTGTCCCCAACATTTTACTATTGATGCTGCCTATGCGGCATCAATAGTAGAGAAAAAAATGTAATGTAAAAAATAATAAAAAAAACGAAAAACCTGCTATTCTCACCCTCCGTAGTCCGCAGAACCACACGCGCCTACCGCCATCTTCCGCTCCCGGCGATGCACTGCGAAATTACCCAGAAGACTTAGCAGTCTCACGAGACCGCTAAGTCATCTGGGTAATTTCGCAATGCATCCTGTGAACGAAGATGGTGGCAGCTGTGCGCGTATCGCCGGATCTTCGCTGTGCTATATACTATGTGGCTGCTATATACATACATAAATACATATTCTAGAATACCCAATGCCTTAGAAGCGGGCCACCATCTAGTAGATTACATACTCACCATCACTTCTCACTTTGTTCCCCAAAGCCAGTGTCATCTGTAAAAAATATTAAATTAACAAACAACCAATATACTCCCTGTCTGCAGAAATCCACGAGTGATGCGACCGCTCTCTAGGGGCTCCAGGAATACAATGACGGGAGGAAGGTATCCTTCCGCACTGTATTCCTCCGCCGCTGTAAAAAAAAAAAAAATAGTCCCTAGTCTCACTTTTGGCACTGCTGTGTGAAAAAGTTCCCACGCAGCTTTTGCCATAAAGTGAGACCAGTGAACTAGAATAACCTCTCAGTGATGCACTGCAGGAGCCATTGTCTCCTGTCAGTGTGTCACTGAAGGTCCTATAGAGCAGTGACATCAACTGATGTCACTTCTATAGGGGAGATCAAAAAGGATCAAAGAAAGGCGCACTCTTATCAAATATTGAAAGGTGCCCAGAGGAAAACCAATTGCAGAAAAATATATATAATCTCTGGCACTCAAAAATATCACAATATTCTTTTCTTTGAAATAATGGATTTATTCACTACCGGTCATATTAACAGACATAATCCAACGTTTCGGCATTTCATGCCTTTTTCAAGGAAGTCTATAATAAACAGTAAATAAACTTTGATATAAACCATTAAATCAATATAGAACAAAATATGCCATAAGATAAATCCAACTTTTAATCTCTACATTATTTGTGAAATATAACATGATAGTGTAAATCCCTAAAACAGAATACCACCAGAAAAGTGTGTTAGTGAACCAAAAGAACCTATATAAAGTGACGAAAAATGGGAAGTCCAGACTAACAGATCATATAGATCTAGATACTACCAATAACACCATACAGATCAAGCAGAGGCTCAAAGAAAAAGAAAATAAATAAAATGTTACCCATAAGAACTGTCATATGATATGGTACAATATAAGAATATACTCAGTACCCAAAAGAAAGGGATTTAGATAATACTCCAGCCAAAAAAATATAAAAAATATGAAAAATAAACCTAAAAAAAATATTAAAAAAATATAAAAAAAAATATAAAAAAATATAAAAAAAAATAAAAAACAAAGAATAGAAAAAGAATATCAAAAATGTATTAGTAAGAGCAGATATTGGCTCAACTAGAAGGGAACTGAGACAGGCTACATTGACTACACAGAGAAAAGGTACATTTCCTTGTTTGCATTGCCCGCAATGCTCTAACGTCATCAAGGGTGAGACTTTTTCCCATCCACGATCAGGCAAATTGTTTCAGATTAAAGGTTTTTTCACGTGTGACTCTACCTATGTGATTTATTTAATCAAATGTCCTTGCGGTCTCGGATATGTTGGGGAAACCACCCAGCATATCCGTGACAGCATTTCTCAACATAAGTCCACGATTCGTTGCAGACGCACGTTATTACCGGTCCCTGCTCATTTTAGCAGGACATTCGGTATCAACTGAGGTTTCAGGTTTTAGAGAGTATTCCTCCACCTAGGCGTGGTGGAAACAGGGTCATGAAGTTAAAAGAGAGGGAGGCCTTTTGGATTTTCACACTTCAAACGCTTCGCCCCCATGGTATGAATAGGGAATATGAGATGCTTCCATATTAATGTGAAATTAATATAATTAATGTATTATTTTATTATTAATACTATGGTAATCATTTTTTCTGGTTCTCTTTTAGATGTTATTTTGTTATAAATTGATTTAATTGTTTATATCATCGTTTATTTACTGTTCATTATAGACTTCCTTGAAAAAGGCATGAAATGCCGAAACGTTGGATTATGTCTGTTAATATGACGGGTAGTGAATAAACCTAAGAATATTGTGATTTTTTTGAGTGCCAGAGTTTATATATATTTTTCTATAGGGGAGATCGTCGTGGGACACTCGTTATTAATTGGACTACGCCGGACAGGTTGTGTACGGCTTATTATTTTACGTTTTTTTGCAGGCGCTGAAGTATGGTAAGTATGGTTAAATGAAGAATATTAAAATACTTTTTTCGGGCTGTGTCTTTATTTTGTTTTTAACTCTTTCACTACTCTAGGATTAATAATGGACAGGCGTCTTAATGACAGACAAAGACGGAAGTGACCCTTAGACAATTATATAGTAGATATTCCTGTTTGTCTATATGTGTTGTATGCAACGTATGAATGTATGTGTTGTATGCAACGCATGAATGTATGTGTTGTATGCAACGCATGAATGTATGTGTTGTATGCAACGCATGAATGTATGTGTTGTATGCAACGTATGAATGTATGTGTTGTATGCAACGTATGAATGCAACGTATGTATGTAACGTATGTATGTAACGTATGTATGTAACGTATGTATGTAAGTACGTACGAACGTACGTACGTACGTACGTGTGTGTGTGCGTGCGTGCGTGCGTGCGTGTGTATGTAGTCCAATTAATAACGAGTGTCTCACGACGATCTCCCCTATAGAACAGAGACAGCGGGGAACAAAGTGACAAGTGATGGTGAGTATGTAATCTATGTTATATGTACTGTTTGTCTATATGTATTGTATGAATGTATTGTATGTAGTATGTATGTATGTAGTATTTAGTATGTATGTATTTATGCAGTATGTATGTAGTATGTATGTTGTATGTAGTATGTTTGTGTTTTTGTTTTTTACATTCAACACATTTTGCACAGACCAAAGGCAGGCCCGTACAGACCCCCGGCAGGCCCGCACAGACCCCGCCTGCACACACAGATACACCGTCTCCGCCCACACTCCATTATAGTGCATCATTGCACTATGGGAACTTCCGATTCCGGTATTCCATATCGTGAAAGTATCGGAACTCCGATACAGCGAATATCGGCCGATACCCGATATTTGCAGTATCGGAATGCTCAACACTAACGAGCTGTGGCATCAGGAGCAGATGCAGAAGAGAATGATGAGAAGAACTTCAATCTGAGATGTCACCTATAAGGCACCTGAATCTAAGGTGCAATTACATTGGTCAATCGCGGAGTTTAAATGGCCACTGACCGGTTTTATGAAGCCGATCAGCAGTCATTTATCAGCCTGTTTAGACCGGCCATCTGCACTTTCATGTGAATAGAGATCCTTAATATGATCGCTCTGTGCGCATAGAATAAACATGTTCTCGGCAGCACAAGTATGCACAGGATGATCTGCTGCCGAGAACAGTGACACTTAAGTAAGCTTAAAGGGAATCTTTCACCACATTTGACTTATCTAAATTATTAATATGGCCATACAGGCTATAGACTGCTGAAAACAGTCCTCCCTGCATGTGTCATTTCAGATGTCTCGCTGTGGAGAAATTATCAACACTAATTGCTGTGGCATACATTGGGATTTTTGATGCGATGCCACAGCAATTAGGGATGAGCTGACGATTTCTATGACGCTGCACAGTAGGAAAGAGGCGGAGGGAGATGGGGGAGAGCCGCAGATAAGTACTGTGCATGCCCAATATTCCCAGCCCCGCAGTGTGAATAAATCAGAAGAGACTGCAGGGATGGATCTCGGGCGGAGCGTCCACGCAGGCGTAAGGAAGACATCATGTCAGTGGACGGGCAGCGCTAACTGCGCATGCCCAAGAAAGAAAAAAAAAAATTTACAGCGCAGGCGTCGGGTAAATAACTGAGCGCTGAAGAGGCGGCGCCCAGAAGAAAGGAGGAAATTACTGATGGCTGTGAGGCGTCTGTGTCAGGGGGGAAAGACCTGCCCCTCTGACAAACTAGAGGTATGAGGGACAAATTATAAAAACGATTCTTTCAGCGGTGGAAGGGACCCAAACTAAAAGAGCCACCTTGAAAGAATGCAGCATTGGTGCTGCACAAGGTGGCTCTTTTAGTTAAAACCACCTGGGGGGGAGGGGGCGACAGGTTCCCGTTAATCACCATATATTTTGCCTCTTATTAGCGTCACTCTGTGCCTGTGACATCGGCTGCTCAAGAGAAAATCTTGCACATGTGTATTACGGATCTCTTTCCTTCGCAGTTTTCAGCGCAGAAACGCACATCGGTGTGGAGGCATCCGAGTGACAGATCACCAGTAACCCTCTCTCACAGGTATAGTTCAATTATGTTATTTTGGCTATAACATGATCATTGGCTTTGTCCCATAACAACTCTATATAATTAAGGCCGGGATCACACATGCGAGAAATACAGCCGAGTCTCGCATGTTAATACCCGGCACTGCAGCCGTCACTCAGGAGCGGAGCGTGCTGCTGCATGTATTGCTATGCAGCCTCACACTCCGCTCCCGAGCGACTGCGGCAATGCCGGGTATTATCATGCGAGACTCGGCTGCATTTCTCGCATGTGTGATCCTGGCCTAACTGCTCCTTTCATGTCACACCTAGCATCAACTATGTCGCTCTAGGCACTTTTGCATCTGCACTTTATTAACTACCGTATTTTTTGGACTATAAGATGCACTTTTATCCCCCAAAATTTGGGGGGGGTGTCATAGTGCGAACGCAGGCTTACTGGGGGGGGGTTGCGGCAGTGGCAGCAGTAGAACCGGTGGGGAAGAGGTGTGGTGAAGCTGCGGCGGTGGGTGGGGTAGAGTGCACCTGAGAAGGGTCCCTTCCTCAGGATGCCAGTGGCAGAAATGTGGCGACGCCCGGCCCAGTGTCCACGGCGAGCTGAGCAGAGTGCATAACCCGTTTCCCTGCGGCTATCTTCCTGAAGCTGTGGGCCACTGGAGGCAGTGCGTGTGCAGATTGACATCTCGGCAGCACTAGGCTTCAGGAAGATGGCCGCTGATATCTCAATATGCGTACGCGCAGCCTCCGGCGGCCATTTTCTTGAAGCCTCCAGCGGCCAACGGCTTCAGTAACATGGACGTATGGAAACTGGTGATGCACTCGGCTCTGCTCACGGTGGACACAGGGGCGCGGCGTCGCCACATTTCTGCCACCAGCATCCTGAGGAAGGGACGCTTCTCCATGATCCGCAGCAACGCACCCTGGGACTGCAGCATTGCCATACTTCTGCCGGCATCCTGAGGAAGGGACCTTGCTCTATTCTCTGCCTCACCGCCGACACCAGACCCGCAGCATTGCACCCCGGGACAGCGGCATTGCCCCACTTCTGCTGCCGCCAAGGGAAGGACCATGCCTTCTGTGACACCGCTGTACCACCGCCAGCCATCAGGTAAGATTCCTTAAATTCGGACAATAAGACGGACCCCTATCTTATAAAAATCTTTTTCTGCTATTTTTCACCTGGGGTGCGTCTTATGGTCCAGTGCGTCTTATAGTCCGAAAAATACGGCATACAAAGTTACGTATAGCCATACATCTGTACCTATAATTTGTCTGATAATTTAGGTTAATGGATGCCTTGCTACTTGACTTGGTTCTGGCATCTTGGTATTACTCTACACCTTGTAGATTGATGCACCATTGCACTTTATTCCTAGTATAATAATAGATATTTACATATACTTTTATCATATTCTTTTCAAATTATTACTTATGTTTGTGATCTACTCATTTACATTTTTTTTATCATTATTGTATCCAATTCTGCCAGATAGCTGAACGGATAGATATTTATATTGGTGATTGTCATTTGAAATTGTGTCCGCTTTTCTGTATGGTTGTTTTCCTTCACCTTTTTATGTATTCTTGATCAAATAAGTTGTATTTTAGGATTTACACTTATTATGAACTCTGTCTGTTTTTCTCCTTCTGTATACTTTCTGATGTATATGTATAGCCGCTGGAGGCGGCGCATGTGCAGATTGAGATGTTGGGAGCCAAGATAACAATCGGTGCATGCGCCACCTCTGTCAGCCATTTTTCTTAAGTCCGCCACGGGGAAATCAATGGGAAGAGGGCTCCTCTCACCACTAACATTGTATGAAAGCCCAGGGCTCGCACCACCGGGACACCTCTTCCTCCCAGCATGGGGCCCGCAGCATTGTCCCACTCCTGCCGCCGGCCTTCTGTGATCCCGCTCCACTGCAGCCAGTAAGATGCATTTGAATTATAAGATGCACCTCCATTTTCCTCTGAAATTTGGAGGAAAAAGTGCGTCATAAAACCGCAGCTGAAAAAAATCAAATTAAGCTATTTATTGAGTTTTTGATGCTACAGATCGTCTGCACCAAATGCTCATTGCAGAAACTTAGCCTGAGGATGCAGTGAGATGGTCATATAACACGTACAACAATCGCATCTCAATGCTGGGACTGGTGCTGAATCGCTGATGCTTTTTTTTCTGCAGCAAAACCGGATTTCTTGCCAGGAAAAAAAAGCTGCGTCAAAAACGCAGATTTAATTGTGTTTTTTTGGTGCCTATTTTAATGCATTTATTTTGTCCCTTTGCGCATGCTAATAAAGTTGAGTGTCCCCAGAGGGAAAAAAAATAACTGCTTCCTGTAGATTGTAGAACTACCCATATCTCACTGAGTAGAAAATGCAGACGGAACAACCAGTGCGATGGAGATATACCGTATATATATTTTGTGAGCCCCATCGGGGACAGCGATGATAAACTGTTAAGCGCTGCGGAATGCGACTGCGCTATATAAAAATAAAGATTATTATTATAGATGTACTGTATATCGATAGATAAATAGACAGACTATCACTATCAGGATACCTCACTACCTCACAATAGCTCACTATCACTATCACTATCACTATGGACAGCTCACTTAGGCTACTTTCACACTGGCATCGGTACGGGGCCGTCGCCAAAACAACGCTAGTGTGAAAGTAGCCTAACCACACCCCAAAGCTCTTGGCTGCGAGGTCACTTCCTTCTGACCATGACCTTGATTTTTCTGCAAAAAAAAAAAAAAAAAGCAGCAAGTAATGATACCTGCGTTTTTGCCAAACAGGCCAAAACCTGATGAAGTAGAATCAGATTTTTTTTTTGTACTAAACTTTATCAGCATGTACAAGAGAAATGTACCGACAAAAACGCCGCAAAAAAACGCTTCAAAACCGCCATGTGTGAACATAGCTTTAGATTGTCAGCCAAACCCTGAAATACCGGCGAGTTTGACCGACATTAGTCTGGTATTGGTGTGGATGGGGACTTTAACTACTATCTAAAGGGTATGGGCACTTCTTCTAATCTGACTTCTCAGTAGGAGGCGTCTTGACTTGAGTGACTAGGACAACAGGAACACCAAATACGACCATGCGTGTGAACATAGCCTAAAATGCAGACAAACCGACCACAACCTACATATCCCAATATATACAAAGTGTGCACCAAAGCAGCCGCCTTAAATACAGCAGCGGGCCATCCTCACCCGTCGTGCGCATCGCCTGGAATCGGTTGGCTCTGCAGACAATTTTACGGATATAATGGATACATATAGCACCAGAATCTTTGTCTTCTTTATTTTTTTCTTACGGCCGCTTGCAGAAAGACTTGCAGACTAAGGATACTTTCACACTAGCGTCGGGCTCGGCCCGTCGCAGTGCGTCGGGCCGAGGTTACCGACGCTAGCGTTGTTTGTGCCGAACAACGGGTGCAGCGGATGCAGATTTTCATCGCATCCGCTGCCCCATTGTGAGGTGCGGGGAGGTGGGGGAGGAGTTCCGGCCGCGCATGCGCGTTCGGAAAAAGCAGTCCATAGGCAGCAAAAAAACGTTACATGTAGCGTTTTTTGCTCCCGGCAGTCCGCCACAACACGGCGCAACCGTCGCACGACGGTTGCGACGTGTGACAATGCGTCACTAATGTTAATCTATGGGGCAAAAACGCATCCTGCAAACAACTTTGTAGGATGCGTTTTTTCCCATAAACGACGCATTGCGACGTATTGCAAAAAACGCTAGTGTGAAAGTAGCCTAATACACAGATAACCAAGAAGTAGTTTTCTGCTTTTTGCTGTGGTTATTTCTAGCTTTGCATCCCTTTTATAGTAATCATTCCTCCACGAGTCTTGTCTATTTATGTGGCTGATTGCTTCAATGCGCAATTAGAACATTTGTGTTTCGTTAATGGTTTTCGCTCGTTAGTCCTGTTTACACAAAGAGAAAGCCTGAATACATCACTTCATGCTCATCCTGCTAGACGGTAATCCTGCGGTCCTGAAGTTGGCAGATGAAACAAAAAGCACTCACATCAATAACCCAGAGACGCAAGATTCACAAAAAGTGGGAAAGGAGATCAAAGACGATGTTTAGATGGCACACAAAACACACAGTTTGCGCCCCAAAAAATACCTTTGGCACCGCATTTATGTGCTTTAGACAATTTCTGCGCTTGTCCGACAAGGGACGTAGCTTCAATAAAAAGACGAAAGGAAGCATGGCCTAACATGCAGCGCCACACACCAAAATATTGGGGGAAATTTCTGCCATGCAGTAAGCCAATTATTAAGTAGGGTTACCTAAACTATAGAGGCTAAAAACACTGATTTATGAAACAGCATGAACCACTATGATAACTGGCGCATTTTAAGACTGTGTAGCCTAAGTTGCAAAGTCTAAGACCCAGACAATATTCATCAATCTGCTCCATTATGACACTAGCTACTTCATCTAGAATTTTAGAACCTGGAGAGAAATGGAGTAACCTGTCATCAGTAATGATGAGAAGATCGAAATCCAATGAAGTGCGGTTTATTGGTCAACGCGTTTCGAAGCATACAACTTCTAGGGGGAGTGAGGTAATGGGATGTAGATGCTCGGGATGGAAATCCCCCAGTCATCGGAGTCCAGAGAGGAGGCTGAGACACAGTGAACTCCGATGACCGGGGATTTCCATTCCCAGCATCTGCTTCCCATTAACTCACTGCCCCTAGAAGTTGTATACTTCAAAACACGTTGACCAATAAAACGCACTTCTTTGGATTTTGATCTCCTCATTACTGACAGCAGTGCAGGTTAACCATTCCTCTCCAGGTTCTTCTCTTGACCTCGCCTCGTGAGTCTGAAGAGTAGAGTTGGGCAAATTTTTCAAAATTAGATTCGGATTATGATCGCCGAATATTGTTTTTCCCTCAACTCTACTGAAGAGCAGCCCAAGCTTCATAAGTGGTTGTGTGCACACAACCCTACCAGGTGAGCACAAATTGTGCAGTGTTATTCTCTCTTTACCCTGATAAAACCCTATTACGCTTTCTGTTCTTTCAGTTCTTCTTGCAATACATCATTTACAATTGGCTGATTTGTTTCAGCAAAGCTGTGCCAAACATATAGACCTTTATTGGAAAATCACTTTCCACTGGTTCTATCCTAACGATTCGGATTCTTCTTATCTGATCCTATAGAGGGGGGAATATGATAATCACGTCATCATTCCTCTGCACCTTCCCCACTATAAACAGCGTCTGAAAACATTTAGTTGTCCAAGAGTCAAGTAATCAAATACAGTCCATAAAACACTTTTCAATCAGGTAATTCATTGTCTATATTAACCATTTACTCACACGGATAGCTTTATAAAATGGTAGATGGGAATAAAATTTCACATTCTAACAAAATTAATCACTGCCATTACCAGTGATATTGATCTCATCAGGTATGCAGGTCAGATAATTCGATTTGATTGTTCCAACGATTGTGACCTTTTGGGCAAAGTGATAACTGCAGCAATATAGTGCTGGCCGGATGACAGCAAGCATTACTGCAATGTAAACCCCAACATACAAAGTAGCCAAAAAAAGCCCTCAAAAATAGTCACTGGAGACTCCTAAATGAACAACCCAAAAGTCAAAATAATAAAATAATGTTATTGAATGCAACAAATAGTACAAAATATAACAAAAACCATCCACACTAGCATAGAGCATGCCCAAAAAACTGGCACAGCAGGTTACATAAGTATATGGGTGTGAGAACGATCATAAGGCTCAGATCTAATAGCCGGTATATAAAGCTACCATTGTAATGAAATAGAATACCAGAAGGTATAAAAACTGTACTAGTAAAATATTCCCATATAGCCAAAAAGGAAATACGGTATGTCCAATGCAACAAAAAAACTCAGTGCTCAAAGATTCAGATATAAAGTACCATAATATAAAGCCATCATTATGATGAAATGGAATACCAGAAAGTACAATAACTTTAGTGTTAAAATCCCATAAAGCCAAAAAAGGAAGATATATCCAACACATCGAAAAAGTGCTTAAAGATACAGCTATAAAAGTGAAAAATCAAAAACTATTTGCAGCTAGACTATCTATATGCCATATAAGACATCTACAGTCGTTTCGCTGCTCCTTCAACTTCATCAGGAGTTGAAGATTAGAGTGCGTGAACCGTCATTTTATAGCGTGTGTAATTCCAAAGCTTCCAATTAATTGTGTGTCGGCATATAAGGGCGATGTGAGGAATTAGCCAATTGAAAAGCGCGTCATATGACGATAGCGCAATATATGCCTGACCAGATGACAGAAAGGATAACTGCAATGTTATTCCTAATATACAATTTTACATTTGAGTCCACAATAGTGCTAGGAGCGGGAAATTATATTTCTTTAGGGGTCACATGAGAGAGAGTGTTGTGAGGGCCAAACCAATTGGCACTCACAACATTACTGCTAGCATCTAACATTCTTGTATTGAAGGCTGCAGGTTCCTAAAGTTTACAGTAATATGACCACTCCCAGTACAAACAGTGGGTTAAAAAGTATTGAACGCGTCACCAATTTTGTAAGTAAAAATATTTCTAAAGGTGCTACTGACATGAAATGGTCACCAGATATCGGTAACAACCCATCCAATCCACACAGTCTAAGAAATCAAAACTATAGATCTACATAAATTAAGTTATGTGTAATAATGAGAAATGACACAGGGAAAATGTATGGAACACGCATACAAAAGTCTTAGTTGGTGATAACAGTTTCAAGATGCCTCCTGTATGGAGAAGCTGGTCGCGTGCATTGCTCAGGTGTGATTTTGGCCCTCTCTTCATCACAAACGCTCTTAATCCTGAAGGTTCCGTGAGCTCTGACTATTAACTCCATATGACTATGAATACCATAAATTTTCTATTCAGCTCAGGTGATTGGCTGGGCCATTCCAGCTGCTCTATTTTCTTTTTCTGAAACCAATTGAGAGTTTCCTTAGCTGTGTGTTTAGGATCATTGTCAAGTTGAAATGTCCACCCTCATTACATATTCATCATCCTGGTAGATGGCAGATTTTTATCAAGAAAGCTTCAGTACATTTGTTTATTCATCCTTCAATCATCTGAAGTTTACCAGTACCATAATGTTTGCACCTCCAAACTTCACTGTTGGCATGATGTTTTTGGGTGATATATAGTGCCTTTTGGCCTTCAAACATGTTGCGTGTTATGACATCGAAAGAGTTCAATGTTGGTCTCTTGTGACCAGACTATATCCTCCCAGTGTTTTACAGGCTTGTCTAAACATTGTTGACCAAACTTTAAACACACTTGAATATGCTTTTTACTCAGCAATGGAATCTTGCCACACAGAGGTTGAGTGCATTACATTATAGTTTTATTTAAAACAATTGAAGCTGCGGATTCCAGGACTTTCTGTAGCTTTCCACAGGTGGTTATTGGCTTCAGGACATCTCTTCTGGTAAGGATTTTCACTCCTCTGCCTGAAATCTTGTGGAGAGTACCTGGTTGTGGCTGGTTCATGATTAAAATGAATTCTTTCCACTTCTGGATTGTGGCTCCAACAGTGCTCACTGGAACTTTCATGTCATGAAAAGTATGCAAGTATACCGCACTTTTTTCTGTCCACCGTTTCTTGTTGACATACCAAATTAGCGAAAAGTAGGGTAATGGTGGAATGATTCCTGTCAGATCAGACTACAGTGGCATGTAAATCTTTGGGCACCCCTAGTCAAAATTACTGTTATTGTGAACAGCTAAGCAAGTTGAAGATTAAATGATCCCTAAAAGGAGTAAAGGTAAAGATGACACCTTTCCGTTGTATTTTATGCAAAAAAAAAAAACACACATTGTATATATATATATACATATATATACACACACTAGCTATTGAACCCGTTCTACGCCCGGGTGGCGAGCATTTATATTAGTATATGGTCTCCATCCTGTCATGTGCTGTTCCCATCCTGCACCCCCATCCTGTCATGTGCTGCTCCCATCCTGCGCCCCCATTCTGTCATGGGCTGCTCCCATTCTGCACCTCCATCCTGTCATGTGCTGCTCCATCCTGCGTCCCTATCCCGTCATATGCTCCCATCCTGCGTCCCCATCCTGCACCCCCATCCTGTCATGTGCTCCCATCCTGCACCCTCATCCTGTCATGTGCTCCCATCCTTCACCCCCATCCTGTCATGTGCTCCCATCCTGCACCCCCATCCTGTCATGTGTGCGCCCCCATTCTGTCATATGCTGCTCCCATCCTGCACCCCCATTCTGTCATGTGCTGCTCCCATGGTGCGCAACCATTCTGTCATGTGCTGTTCCCATCCTGTGTCCCCATTCTGTTGTAATGTGCTGCAGCCATTCTGCCTGTTCCTGTTTCCATTCTGCCATATGTTGCTCCCATCTTTCTCTCTCCGGCTCTACTGCCCGAGTGCGGGTGGCTGTGCTGGGGGCGGCTGTGCGTGGCTGTGCTGGGGGCGGCTGTGCGTGGCTGTGCTGGGGGCGGCTGTGCTGGGGGCGGCTGTGCATAGCTGTGGCTGTGCTGGGGGCTCTGTGCAGTGCTGGGGGAGGCTGTGCGTGGCTGTGCTGGGGCGGCTGTGCATGGCTGTGGCTGTGCTGGGGGCGGCTGTGCGTGGCTGTGCTGGGGGCGGCTGTGCGTGGCTGTGCTGGGGGCAGCGGCTGTGCTGGGGGCGGCTGTGCGTGGCTGTGCTGAGGGCAGCTGTGCGTGGCTGTGCTGGGGGCGGCTGTGCTGGGGGCGGCTGTGGCTGTGCTGGGGTCGGCTGTGCTGGGGGCGGCTGTGCTGGGGCCGGGGGCGGCTGTGCTGGGGGTGGCTGTGGCTGTGCTGGGGGCGGCTGTGCTGGGGGCGGCTGTGCTGGGGGCGGCTGTGCTGGGGGCGGCTGTGCTGGGGGCGGCTGTGCGTGGCTGTGGGCGGCTGTGTGTGGCTGTGGCTGTGCTGGGGGCGGCTGTGCTGGGGGTGGCTGTGGCTGTGCTGGGGTGGCTGTACTTACTGCCTGAGTGCGGCGCTGGCTATAATAGATACAGCACCCTTGCAGCCAGCACAGCGAGGGCTGACTCCGCCCACTCGCATCACTGGTCACATGCCTGTGGTGACATCATGGAAGGTCCTGGAGCTCCGCTGGGCTCTGCAGCTACCCTGACTGGAGCTGCAGAGCACGGAGCCTCCATGGCCGGTATATTAGGGGGGGATGCAGGGATGTGTGGAGCCCCCATGTCCGCTATATTATGGGGGATACGCGGGTGTGTGGAGCCCCCATGGCCGGTATATTATGGAGGGGGGGATAAGTAAGTTCGGCAGCGCTTGCGCAGTCAATAAAGGCTTCGGACAGAGTGACGCTCCCACCGTTATATTATAGATATACACACATACACGCACACACACATATACACACACACATATACATACACACATATACATACACACACACACACACACACACACACACACATACATATACATACACACAGCTCTGGCAAAAATTGAGAGACCACTGCACAGTTTTATTAAAATCAGCTTCTCTACATGTCTGACAGCCATTCCATCGGTGATGATCTGGGGATGCTTCAGTAAGGCTGGAATTGGGCAAGTAGTTCTTTGCGAAGAACGTATGAATCAAGCTGCAAAACAAGGTTATCTTGGAAAAACAGTTGATTCCTTCTGCTCAGGCAATGTTCCTCAACTCGGAGGACTGTTTTTTTTTTCCCAGCAGGACAATGCACCATGCCAAACAGATAGGTCAATCAAGGTGTGGATGAAGGACCACCACATCAAATCCCTGTCATGGGCAGCCCAATCTCCAGACCTGAACCCGATTGAAAACCTCTGGAAGGTAATCAGGAGGAAGATGGATAGTCACAAGCCATCAAGCAAAGAACTGCTTACATTTTTGTACCAGGAGTGGCATAAGGTCACCCAAAAGCAATGTGAAAAACTGGTGGAAAGCATGCCAAGATGCATGAAAGCTGTGATTAAAAATCATGGTAATTCCACAAAATATTGATTTCTGAACTCTTCCTGAGTTAAAACATTAGTATTGTTGTTTCTAAATGATTATGAACTGTTTTTGTTTTTTTTTTTTGCATTATTTTGAGGTCTGCAAGCAATGCATTTTTTGTTATTCTGACCATTTCTCATTCTCACAAAATAAATACAAGATCTATTGCTTGGAACTTCGGAGGCATGTTGTCAGTAGTTTATAGAATAAAAGAACTATTTACATTTTACTCAAAAATATACCTATAAAGAGAAAAATAAGACAAACTGAACATTTTGCAGTGGTCTCAATTTTTGCCAGAGCTGTATAGTCATTTTTTACATTTTAAAAATTACAAAAAGGAAAATGGCCTGATGCAAATGTTTCAGCACCTTGGAGACTTGTGTGCTCAGATAACTTTGACCAAGGTTTCAGACCTTAATTATCCTGTTAGGCTAGGTTCACATTGCGTCAAGTACATGGCGTTAAACGGATTCGTTAAACGCATGTACAGAAAAGGAGCCAAAATATGTGAAATTCGTCGTCACGGTAACGCTAGCGTTAACGCATGTGATCGCGTTTTTTCATTTGGATGTCCGTTTACGAAGTATCCGTTTGGCTGCGTTTGTCACTGTCAATAAAGTTGTTCTTTTTTTTTTTTCCCCTTTTGTCATTGTCGGGTGTGGGCACAGACTCATTCTCCATTTTGAAAGCATTGAGTGAACTTCTGCTAGCAAGATGTTTGTGTCTGAGCTCGTCAGATTTCGCTTGATGCGGTTGCGACTTCGGCAGAGAAAGCGTAGTCGCAAAGGAGATATTGTATCCACGAAGTGAATTTCTTGCGGAATACATATGGTGCCTTTCACACCCTGTATGTGCAGCTTCGGGATCATCCCTTCAAATTCCAACGCTATCTACGGATGTCCATTGAGACCTTTGATGTTCTGCTCTCACATGTGAAGAATGAGATACATCATCATCGCAGCACTTTTCGTGAAAGCATCTGTGCGGAGCAACGTTTAGTAGTGACTGAGGTAATTATACATTTTTTTATCATTCTATTGACAAAGACTAGATCTCGGTATCGTGTGGCCTAATGTTCATTTAGCAATTGTATATTCTATTGTAACTAGCCTTTAGATGATCATTAAAATCCTAATTTTTTTTTGAATGTCGACAGATATCTGGCTACCGGAGAATCTTTTGCGTCACTGCATTATCAGTTTAGACTTGGGAAGTCAACAATTTGCCAACTGGTTCGGGAAACTTGTGATGCCATTTGGAACAACTTGCAACCACTTGTTCTACCAACACCAACATCAGAAATGTGGCTAGCGATTTCCCAACAGTTCGAGGATGTGGCCAATTTCCCCAATTGTATTGGTGCCGTGGACGGCAAGCACATTCGGATTCAGAAACCTGCGCATAGTGGTTCCCTCTACTATAACTATAAGAAATACTTTTCTATAGTATTGATGGCGATTGCGGATGCCAGGTACCGTTTTGTTGCTGTGGATGTTGGTGCTTATGGCCGGACTAACGATTCCAGAGTCTTCAGAGACTCCAACATGGGCCGATGTTTGAACAGCCAAAGTTTCAACATACCCTCGTCACGACCTCTTCCGGGGACCGAAGGCCCAAGTTTGCCCTATGTTTTAGTTGGTGATGAGGCCTTCCAACTAGGACAAAATCTCCTCAAGCCGTACTCAAGCCGTAGTCTAGACTCCAGCAGGCGCATTTTTAATTATCGCTTGAGCCGGGCTAGACGTTATGTGGAGTGTGCCTTTGGGATTTTGACATTAAAATGGCGGATTTTACTAACCTGCATGCAACTGCAACCAGAAAATGTGGACCGTGTTGTGAAGGCGTGCATCTGTCTGCATAATTTTGTGGCGAGACATGAACCCCAGGTGGTAGACCCCGATGATTGTGAGTCGAACCTCAGTAGCATTGAATCAAATGCAGTTCGGTCTACAGCACAAATAATGAGGATTCGTGATCAATTTGCACATTACTTTACACATGAAGGCCATGTTCCATGGCAAGACAGATACGTGTGAAAATAATTTAAAGTCTTCCTGATGTCGTGTAAAAAGTTATGTTGTTTAACCTGATGTCGTGTAAAAAGTTACCTTATGTCGTGTAAAAAGTTATGTTGTGTTAAAAGTTTAAGTCATACAAGAATCTTAAATTTGAAACAGTTTACGAAATGTTTATGGATTTTTCCAACAAACTGTTGGTACACAGGTTTAACATATGATATCCCATAGGGATGAAAAAAAAGGAAAATAGAAATTTACAACAAAACACATAAAAAAGAAAAAAACAAAACTTGCAACGCGGTAATTGCACCTGGCTGGGGACAGTGAACGGTACTAAAGACTTTGGTACTGCACGGGCGTATTGTCTGCCCAACTGTATGATGGACTGCTACACTGTCTATGAGTTTCCACGCTCGTTTCACCCCGGCCTCTATATTGAGGGTTGTAGGCCGGCATGTCCATTCTTCTTGTTCCCGATGGAGCGGGTTCCTGGGGGCCCACAAATTCCTCAAGAAGGTCGTTCAGTCTTTGTCTAAACATAAGGTTTCTATGTGCCGGGATATTTTGTGCTACAGGCACATAGGATAAGAAAAGTAGCTTCCACTCATTAGCAGAGTATACAGACTCGCGGGCTTGCAGCTCGGTAATTTCCCACCTCAGGTCTTTGAGCTCACTGCGACACATGTCCTCTACCCGTTGGATTCCATCCACGATAATTGCATCAGCTTCATCTTTTTGTGATGCTCGCTTGCGTCCACGCTGTGATTGCAACCGGGCACTCACACCTGCAGCAACAGTGCCTCTCTCCACAGATCGTGGCTCGCTGATGCCAGACACATCTTCAGGTTGGGTTGGTTCCACTGGAGAAGGCTCCAGATCCTCTGCCGGTCTAGGCGCAGCGGTACTGCATATCGTGCTGTAACCCAAAAAAAAAAAAAATTTATTATTTTCCTTTCAACAATTTTGTCTCGCACACACGAGCGCTGAGACAATGTTTTTTGAAGAAAGAGCAATTGGTCATAATGCACATACGGGGTCACCCGTTTGCCACCTGATCCGCTTGGTGCATTCTGACTGTTCCGGTAGTCACGGACAAAGCGATCGCGGATGGACTTCCAACGGGTATGGACAGCATCGGCTTTAAATTTAAAAAAAAAAAAAAAAGATATAAAAATAGTAGATAGATAGTTTTAAGATATAGGAAAAATTGTTCAGTTTGTTACGATAGTTGATATATAAATAGTAGATAGATAGCGGTTAGATAAGAAATAGTTTAGAAATAGTGTATAGATAGATAGATATATAGTGTACAGATAGTTGATAATTGAGAGATAGATAGCAGACAACAAGTGGATAGGTTGATAAAAAAAAAAAAAAAAAAATTTTGTATCCTAACATTTTCCGATGTTACGTCACCAATATTTACCAATTTTTTTCGTTGAGGTTGTCGACTTCTCCATGTATCGGGGATCAAAGTGACAGATAATTTGATCCCACAACTTGCGGTTCTTCACAATGTCATGGTGGGAGCTGTCGCTCTGGTCCCATATGGAGGGGTTGGCTTCCACAAGGTTGATCAGTGTCTCGTTGTGAATAGTCAATGGCTCTTCGTCAACGACAATCTTTTTTTTTTTGGTTGCTGACTTGGACTATGTAAACACAAAACGTTATGTTGATAGTGTCAATTTAACTGGATGACCATATTCATATATACAGAGATAGATAGATACATAGATATAGCGATAGATAGATACATAGATATAGCGATAGATAGATACATAGATATAGCGATAGATAGATACATAGATATAGATAGATACATAGATATAGATAGATACATAGATATAGATAGATACATAGATATAGATAGATACATAGATATAGATAGATACATAGATATAGATAGATAAATAGATGGAGCGATAGATAGTTGATAGATAGTTTATAGATATAGTAGATAGAAAGTGAATAGATAGATTGTTGATAAATATTGGATAGAATATTTCTAGTTTTATATTTACCACTGGCAGTTGTGGCGACGACAGACGGCTAGGGACCTTATTTCTTTTGTGTCCTCCGTGTGCCACAACCTATTGTGTATGTAAAATGTAAAAAAAATTAATTTAACATTAAATAATGTTAACATTCATTGGATCAATAAATTTATGCCTGAAAAATTCAACATGTGTGCTATGTACCTTTGTGGTTTTTGCCTGTTTTTTGGGGGGAGGTCTAGCAGCCTCGGGCTCAGAAGACTCCTATTCACAATAAAACAATAAACAGGATTTTTATTACGTGCCTAGCTCAATACAATGGAGTTTCACACAACATTATTGTGGTTTTTTAAAGTGCAAGCCTACCGACTGAGAAGAAAAAAAAATCGCAGACACGCTGCTGCTGCTGCTGCTGACATCTGTATCCGACATCTGTATGCAACAAAGCAATACATGTTTAGTACACACACATCCGACGGACATTACAAACTTCCATGTTGTATACAGAGATATATAATATATAGAAATGTACTTACATTTCCTGTGATCTCTTGCAAGACTCTGTCACGTGCAGTAGGCCTCAGGAGAAATGTGTGGGTGGGATACTCATTTGGCCGAAATCACATTTCCTGTCACATGACCACATGTGACCACCCTCAAACGCTATTAAAACGTGTGGTCCTATTTGGAAATTTTTCATGATTTGCGTCTGACTGCGTTTGCCATAGCCTTCTATGGCAGAATGAACGCTTCCGTTAGTAGTGCATTAGCTTGGCTGGACCCGAAAACGCTGCAAGCCGCGTTGAAGGTCCGTCAGAAAAAAAACGTTATGTGACAAACGCATACCAATTTAGGGATGCGTCATGATGCGTCCAACAATGCAAGTCTATGGGCGCGTTAGTATGTGCGTTACATTGCGTTTTTACTACTTAAAAACGAGTCCGTTAGACGGACACACCTAGCGCAATGTGAACCTAGCCTTACGGTAATGGCTTGCTCACTATCACAGTTAGGAAAGATCAGGTGATGCAGCTTTCCCAGCTTCATAAAAACCCAGCCTCATCTAGCCTTGTGCCAAAAAAAAAAAAAACAGCAATTATAGGTTCTTCTAATCAGCTGCCTAGCACTCTGAAAATGAAAATGGTGGAGGCCCGCAGAGAATGAGAAAGTTATAAGAAGATCGCAAAGTGTGTTGACCTTTCCTCAATTTGAAATGTAATTAAGAATTGGCAGTTAACAGGAACAGTGGAGGTCAAGATAAGGTCTGGAAGACCAAGCAAAATTTCAGTGAGAGCTGATTACAGGATTGCAAGTTCGACAAATCAGAACCCCCGTCTCACTGAAAAAGTCCTTCAGAAAGAATTAGCAGACCCTAGAGTTGTGATGCATTGTTCAAAGACACCTGCACAAATATGGCCTTCATAAAAAAGTCATTAGAAGAAAACCTCTCCTGCATCCTCACCATAAAATTCAGCCTCAGAAGCATGAAAAAGAACGTCTAAACAAGCCTGATGTATTTTGGAAACCAGTCCTGTGGACCGATGAAAGTAAAATAGAACTCTTTGGTCACAATGATCAAAGGGATATATAAGAAAAAAAGGGCTCAATTTCAGAAAAAGAACATCTCACCAACCATTAAGCATGGGGGTGGATCAATCATTCTTTGGGGTTGTGTTGCAGCCAATGGCACAGTGAACATTTCACAGGTAGAGGGAAGAACGGATTCAATGAAATTTCAAAAAATTCTTCATGCAAAGATACCATATGTAAAAAAGCTGAAGTTGAAAAGAGGATGGCTTCTACAAATGAATAATGATCCTAAACACATCAAAATCCACAACAGACGATCTCAAAAGGTGCAAGCTGAAGGTTTTACAATGGCCCTCACAATCTCCTGATCTGAATATCATTGACAATCTATGGCTAGATCTCAAAATAGCAGTGCATGCAAGATGACCCAGGAAACTCAGAACTGAGAGAATTTTCCAAGGAACAATGGATGAAAATCCCTCAAACAAGAATTGAAAGACTCTTGTCTGGCTGCAGAAACCGCTTACAAGATGTAATACTGCAAAAATTAGGTGCTACCAGATACTAACCATGCAGGGTGCCCACACTTTTGCATCAACCCATTTTCCTTTTCAGAATTTTTAAAATGTAAAGATGGAATAGATAGATAGATAGATAGATAGATAGATAGATAGATAGATAGATAGATAGATAGATAGATAGATAGATAGATAGATAGATAGAATTTTTGGCTAAAATACAAAGGAAGTGGGTCAACTTTAAGCTGTGTGCACACGTTGCTGATTTTTCGCGATAAAAATGCTATAAAACCGCAAAAAAACCATACAATAAGCATCCCATCATTTAGAATGAATTCTGCATGTTTTGTGCACATGATGCGTTTTTTTCCGCGAAAAAGACGCATCGCGGTAAAAAACGCAGCATGTTCATTAATTTTGCGTTTTTTTGCGGATTTCCCACTATAAAATGCATTGGGAAATGTCCGGAAAAAAACACATCAAAAACACACCAAAAATGCGGCAAAAACGTGCAAAAAATGTATGCAGATTTCTTGCAGAAAATTTCAGGTTTTTCTCAGGAATTTTCTGCAAGAAATCCTGAACTTGTGCACATAGCCCTAATGTTAGGCCTTTTAGAGATCATTTAATCTACACATTGCCTAACTGTTAACAATAATTTTGACCAGGGATGCTCAAACTTTGACATGCCACTGTATATACACCAGTTCCAGATCAAGTGCCGAAACTGGTTACCTCTACCGTTAGCCGTCTCTTTTTGAGCTAGTTCGAACCGCGATACTGCGATAGCCCAGAAAAAACATCTGACATTACTACCCAAGACTTTTAAGGCTGGCTTCGGCAGAAATCGGCAGTCTGAGTGTTCAGGAAGCACAGGTTTCAGCTACAAAGTCTGTTACAGGAGTTTGAGTCTTACGAGTCTTTCAACCACTTCTCTCAGCTATCCAATTACCGTATCTATCCAGCAAACTTCTGCCAGCTATCCAACAATCTGCAGCTACTTTCTTGCTCAGTCCTGAATTTTAGTGCTATTGTACTCTTAAGGGTGCAGTTAGACTTTGCAAGAGTGTGCAAAGCAGTCATCAAAACAAAAGGTGGCTACTTTGAGGAACCTAGAATATAAGACATAATTTCAGTTGTTTCACACTTTTTTGTTAAGTATATAATTCCACATGTGTTAATAGTTTTGATGCCTTCAGTGTGAATGTACAATTTTGATAGTCACGAAAATACAGAAAAATCTTTAAATGAGAAGGTGTGTCCAAACTTTTGGTCTGTACTGCATATGGTTGCAAAACTGGACCCAACCTTGAAATTTCAGATGGCTGAATTGCAAATAATAATCCTCCTACTGTAACAGTGGTGGGAGGTTGCACTCAGACAGGCATTTTGAAAGTTAAGGAGAACTCTTTTTAGTCACCTAAATCTTTCCCTAATCTGTTTATTCTCAAAACCAAGAGGGGAATAATCTGAGGAAAAGTATAATAGAAACACGTCAACACTTCTGTATTTTTCCCCTACTCCTGGCTTTGACCAGGGGTCAGGTTTGCAGACACCGATAAGGACTCAATCACAGACAGGATTCGGACTCTGTTTAGACTACATGTTGTGTCAGAGCACTCAGAACCTGACATGGCGTCACAGACACGGCTGGATTCAGATATTGGAACACGTTCAGACAGTATGAATTTAGGAATACTAACCAGGACTGACACAGGTGCAGGTTCTAGTCCTGACGGAACGGTTACAGGGTTCAGATACCGGTGGTGTGGTTTCTCAGGATTTAGGTATCACCAGTGCAGAGACCGCCAGGTACAGTTTCGGATTTGGGTCCTGGCCACACAAGGACCAGAGGTTCAGATAAGGGCTCACTACATGTGATACTAGGACGAGGGACCTGGCAACATACAGTAACACACACACACACACCTGAGGCAACTATAGGGGTTGCTCAGGCAACTCCCTATAGGATAGGGTGCCTTTTTTTACAAGATACCTTCCAGCTATTGGCTGGGGACATTTTCAACCTACGCGTACTGCCCCTTTTAAGAGCAGGGAACCTGTGCGCACTAGGGGCCCCACCTGGAAGTCTGTGCAGTGTGCAGCAGGAAGGTGTGCCGGGAAAGGAAGAGGTGGCCGCATGGCCATGGCGGTGAGTGGCCGTGGCAGTATGTCGGCATCCCTGCATAGGGTTGAGAGGGGGACAGGCAACGGCATTAGCGTTACACAAATCTATGAATCAGTGAAAATCAGACAGCAAATGGCCACCAGTTTATATTGCCAGTGAATAATGTAGTAATGGATAGAAGCTATTCAATTTATATATTTTCTTCTTCTCATGTGTGAAAATCACTGATAAAACTAATTCAAATTAGATCCCAAAAACTGACAAAATATGGACCAGTTTTTGAGTACGTGAAAAATTACGCAATGAGGCCCAAGGGTTAGGGTGATGCTTACATGTAGCACTGCGCGTTATATGTGGATTTGTTGTATTAATAATCACTAATTACCGTACATTGTAAAAAAATTGACATACTACAGATTTTATTATGCAGCAAATGTCAATTTTGACCCACACATTTTTTGCAATGTGTAGTTGAGATCTCTCATGTACTTAGCTGGTACTGTGTATATTTCGCTGCAAAATTTCACATGCATAGAAAATATACAAAAAAGATGCACCATGGGAACCTAGCCTTAATAGTTTCCAACCAATGAACTGCAGATATTTCGCTATTGAAAATGCAAAGTGGATGACATTTTCGGAAATCTGATTGACAAAAAAAAAACAAAACAAAAAGCAAACCATGTTCGGTGGTGTAAAATTAAAACGTTAAAGGTTCTGTCTGCAGCAAGTCTGGGACAAAAATGGCTAAGGTATGTGAACATCACTATTTTCTGCAGATTTTTATCCTACAAATACTGAACTGTTGGCATATTTTACACATTTCTTTGCTGCTGAAAATCCACAATTTATCGGGTTTGTAGGAACATACCTTAGTTAGCATGTAAAATTCAGAAAACACCGCTTTCAAATTTAATGCAGACCTTGATTTTCGGCTTTTTTTTGTCTAATCCAGTCTACAATTATGTCCATCTTATATTGCACACTTCCTGACAAAGGAGTTTCAACGTCTGACATTTTCTAGTAAATCACGTAATTTTTCTATACGTCCACACAAATCTCCATCCAGCGCCTCGAGTTCATCCAGCGCCTCGATCTCCTGTCTGACACAGTAAGACAGACCCCACAACCTCCTCACCCACACAGTATGATGAACCCCATAACCCTCCCACTCATACCATCCAAGCGCTTCGAACTCCCGTGTCTCGTGAGCGTGCAGCGGCCTCAGTATGAGACTCCCAATCTGTAGGATCTAAGAGGCAATATTCCTCCTTATGGAGAGTGACATGCCAGGCCTGCCTGTCAGAGTAAGTGTACGTGTCCACGTTCAGGATGACCTGCGGTTTTGACGGAGCGGCAAACTTGCTCCGCCCAAAGCTCCGCCCCCTTCTAGGACGCGATGATGCCGGATGTGTTCATTGCACACATCCGGTATCATCGCACCCCACACATAGGGCCCAGCATCGCCGCAAGGTAAACGGACATGCTGCAATCTAAAAAGACGCACTGCATGTCCTGAATCGCAGGGCCGCCGGATGCGTGTTTTACCGCATAGTGGAGACAGGATTTCATAAAATCCCCTCCAGCGTGTTTGACGCTGCGTCTCTATGCAGCATCAAACACGCAGCGTTTCCTGCACGTGGAAACATACCCTACTAAAAGAGACTTTAACGCCATGCATGCTCCCCTGGGAGATACAAAGGGCGTTTTTGCAGTGGGTTTTTTTATGCAATTGTTCAGCTGCATTTTACAGAACCAGCAAAGCCTATGAGATTTCAGAAATCTCATGTACACAGCTTGTTTTTTTTCCATCAGTATTTTGTTCTTTCCACAATGGGAGCATGTCACTTTCAGCATTTTCTCAGCGTTTTTCACTCATTGTAATGAATGGGTGGTGAAAAAACGCACCAAAAACACAGGTATCAGGTTTTGCTGCATTTTTTTGTGCCAAAACCTGATTTTATAGAATGACTTTTTTTCAAAACTAAACTTTATCAGCATGCACAAGAAACAAATCTAGCATGCCAAAACTGAAGCAAAAAAAAAAAAAAAAAAAACACCACAAAAAAAAATTTTTTTTGCTGCAGCAAAAAAAATGCTGAAAAAATGCCTAGTGTGAACCTACCCTAAATATGCAAATTGCCTCTTCAAAGAGTTAGAGGACTAGAACTCTGCGGCCACCTATTAGAAATAGCTATCCAAAAAAGTCAATATTGACCCTTTAACGAGCCTTGCCAAATGACTTAAGGTACCTTCACACTCAGCGACGCTGCAGCGATACCGACAACGATGTCGATCGCTGCAGCGTCGCCGTTTTGTCGCTGGAGAGCTGTCACACAGACAGCTCTCCAGCGACCAACGATCCCGAAGTCCCCTGGTAACCAGGGTAAACATCGGGTTACTAAGCGCAGGGCCGCGCTTAGTAACCCAATGTTTACCCTGGTTACCAGCGTAAACGGAAAAAAAAAAAAAAAACTACATACTTACCTTCCGCTGTCTGTCCCCGGCGCTGTGCTTTCCTGCACTGACTGAGCACAGCGGCCGGAAAGCAGAGCGGTGACGTCACCGCTGTGTTTTCCGGCTGGCCAGCGCTCACAGCCAGAGCAGAGAAGCACAGCGCCGGGGACAGACAGCGGAAGGTAAGTATGTAGTGTTTGTTTTTTTTACGTTTACGCTGGTAACCAGGGTAAACATCGGGTTACTAAGCGCGGCCCTGCGCTTAGTAACCCGATGTTTACCCTGGTTACCAGTGAAGACATCGCTGAATCGGCGTCACACACGCCGATTCAGCGATGTCTGCAGAAAGTCCAGTGATGAAATAAAGTTCTGGACTTTCTGCAGCGACCAACGACATCACAGCAGGATCCTGATCGCTGCTGAGTGTCAAACTGAACGATATCGCTAGCCAGGACGCTGCAACGTCACGGATCGCTAGCGATATCGTTCAGTGTGAAGGTACCTTTAGGATAAAAGCCAAATCAGAATCTCAATTTGCAGACATGGTGTTTCGGGGTGTTGCCCCTCGTCAGTGCAAAGTATGAGAATCTATGGGGTAATATTTCTACTTTTGGAGACTTTTAGGTTTGCTACTTCCAAAAGGTGGACCAAGAGTTCAAGTCCTCTTCAAATCCCAATCCATCCTAGACAAGGTCATTAGAAAACTGTATAGACTCTAAAAGTGACCACAAAAGGCACAAGACAAAATAAGGGGAAAAGGAGGTTTGACCGTAATTTTGTAAAAGACAGACAATAAAGGGCAATTACAAGGCTCTCCAGTGGAAAGAACCCCCTGATGTATAGAGGACCGTGTGCTGGACCACCACTCCCTTCTCTACGGGCCGGCCGGAGAGTGGGGCTAGACTTATTCCAGCAGTCTCTGAAATAAACGGTGACTGGTTCCTTCACTCCACAACAAAGTATTGTTGCCAATCCATTAAAAGTGGCATCAATCCCACTACGGCTGCAGAGAGGAGGGAAGAAAGTCCTTCAATTTTGTAACTTTCTGTAGACATAGCTCTGCAGGAAATACAGTACAAACAGATAGATTATGAAATACTTCTGGAGGATGACAAGTCCAAGGTTAACAAGTTGTAACATTAGATATTTTCTGCTTGTATTAAGATATCAGCAACACAGAATTTATATCCAAATACAAAAAAAAAAATACAGGATACCTAAAAAATATCACTGATATTAAGTCTAAACCGAGTCACCATAACCTTAGCAGTGTAAATTACATTTGACGATGCAATCAACCAGCCAAGAAAAAAAAGCCTCGGGCTTCGCTATAAAATCTGTGCAAACTGAGGGAAGCCGACATGTGACTGCAGAATGGAACATTGTGTGATGTTCTCCGGCCTGAGATGTTCTTCTACCTTGTACTAGAAAATACAGTCATTGCTCGGAAATTATATATATAACTAGAAGGTGGCCCGATTCTAACGCATCGGGTATTCTAGAATATGCATGTCCACGTAGTATATTGCCCAGTCACGTAGTATATTGCCCAGTCACGTAGTATATTGCCCAGTCACGTAGTATATTGCACAGCGACGTAATATACAGCACAGAGCCACGTAGTATATTGCCCAGCCACGTAGTATATTGCCCAGCCACGTAGTATATTGCCCAGTCACGTAGTATATTGCACAGCGACGTAATATACAGCACAGAGCCACGTAGTATATTGCCCAGCCACGTAGTATATTGCCCAGCCACGTAGTATATTGCCCAGCCACGTAGTATATTGCCCAGCCACGTAGTATATTGCCCAGCCACGTAGTATATTGCCCAGCCACGTAGTATATTGCCCAACCACGTAATATGCAGCACAGAGCCACGTAGTATATTGCCCAGTCACGTAGTATATTGCACAGCCACGTAATATGCAGCACAGAGCCACGTAGTATATTGCCCAGTCCCGTAGTATATTGCCCAGTCACGTAGTATATTGCCCAGTCACGTAATATACAGCACAGAGCCACGTAGTATATTGCCCAGTCACGTAGTATATTGCAGCCACGTAATATGCAGCACAGAGCCACGTAGTATATTGCACAGCGACGTAGTATATTGCACAGCGACGTAGTATATTGCACAGCGACGTAGTATATTGCACAGCGACGTAGTATATTGCACAGAGACGTAGTATATTGCACAGCGACGTAGTATATTGCACAGCGACGTAGTATATTGCACAGCGACGTAGTATACAGCACAGAGCCACGTAGTATATTGCCCAGTCACGTAGTATACAGCACAGACACGTAGTATATTGCCCAGCCAGGTAGTATACTGCCCAGCCACGTATGTAACAGGTTAAAAAATAAAAAAGAAACATACTCACCATCCGAGGAGCCCGTTGTAGTTCCGGCGCTTGTTTGCGGTGTCCGGTCCCAGGATTGGTATGAGCGCAGGACTTTCCATGACGTCGCGGTCGGTCACATGACCCCGACGTCGCAGTCACATGACCGTGACGTCATGGAAGGTCCTTCTCCCATAGCATCTTTGGAAGCGGAACCTGCCACTTGCAGTGCCGAGGAGAGGACGCGACGGTGGAAGGTGAGAATAAGGGTTTTTTTATTATTATTATTATTATTTTTAACATTAGATCGTTTTACTATTGATGCTGCATACGCAGCATCAATAGTAAAAAGTTGGGGACACACAGGGTTAATAGCGGCGGTAACGGAGTGCGTTACCCGCGGTATAACGCGGTCCTTTACCGCCAGCATTAACCCTGTGTTAGCGGTGACCAGAAGGAAGTATGCGGGCGACATGCACTGACTGCGGGGAGTAAGGAGCGGCCATTTTCTTCCGGACTGTGCCCGTCGCTGATTGGTCGCGGCAACCATGACAGGCAGCTGCCGAGACCAATCAGCGAATGAATAACCGTGACAGACAGACAGACAGAAGGACAGACAGACTGAAGTGACCCTTAGACAATTATATAGTAGATTATATATATATATATATATATATATATATATATATATATATATATAGATAGATAGATAGATAGATAGAGAGAGATATTAGAGAGAGATATAGAGAGAGAGAGACCCCCAATACACCAGATCCGTCAGTCCCGCCATAATCAGCAGGCTCAGTTGACTTTGCTGTGTGTGTTTGGCCGCCTTTGGTTCTGATTTTCACAACTTTTAATATGTAGGTTTTTGCAACAATTGATTTTTTTTTAAATCGCCTTATGTGTCATTATAAATGGCCTTTAAATATTAACCCATTGCCGACAGCCATGGCACATATGTATGGATCGGGCTCTGAAGCCAAGTCTGCACCACTACCGACAGTCAGTCATCATAAAGCCAAAAAGTACCTTAATATGTCAGAATTGCCATTTTTCAGTTGCCGAACCCCTCCCAAAAATACAATATAAAGCGATCGGTTGTACTGCCAAAATGGACCACACCAAAGTCAAGCTCTCGCACAGCTCCATCCACAGAAAAAAAAGTTACCAGTATTAAGAACAATGTTTACTTATAAACAAAAAATATATAAATTAAGAAGTTTGTCATTATCACAATTGTATGGAGAGAATCACGTTTTCTGTCTGTTTTCCAGTACATTTTATAGTAATTGTCCAGAAAAAAAAATTACCCGCAAATGACTATTGATGGGGAAAAAATAAAACGGGTTAAGATTCTTTGAAGCAGGGAGGTGGGAGAAAAATTAAAAAAAGAAAAACGAAAATTAGTCACAGCAGGGAGGGGTTAAAGTTTTTGGAAAGGAAAGGAATATTGCCCTACATAGCCATTCTGCATATTCAGAGTGTAATGTTGCCATCCCACCCTATCTAGGTCTCCAGCCCAGTAATAGTCATTAATGTCTGCCCTCTCCAATGATAAATGTCATCATTCAGCTCCTTCTGTCCAAGTTTACAATACTAACGAGCCGCAGAAAACAAACACCGGCTGAGGGACTATCTGCTTACGGCACAAATGTTTCATTATCCTTATTATTATTATTTTATTAACATTTCCAGTGTGCTTGAGAGCTGGAACCTCGAGGCTAGATCTCTTCAGGATTCATTCTTACAGCCCCACCTGGGAATATAATGTATTCAAGAGGGGTTTTGGGGGAGAAAGGAATGGGGGGAATGCTGCCAGTGAGTTTTAGGGTGCTCATGGTATGACGGACATGCTTCTTAATTATTTGTGTTATGGTTATTCATTTTGTTTTTGTTCTACTACTTTTGCACAATAAACCATGATCTAGGGAATTTTTTTTTTTTGCAAAATGAGCTGTAGTATTTTATAGGTACCACTTTGGGATACATACAAACTTTTCATAAATTTTTATTTCCATTTTTCCCTAGAGAGATCAACAAGAAGCAGTAGTGTAAAAGCGACATAGCCTATTAGAGCCGGCCTCTGACAGAACCTCACAGGCGTATCAGTTCCTGCGATTTAGTTACTGTACTACACTTTAATAATGCATTGTTGTTTTTTTTACAGTGATACAGTTATTATGATAGGTTCACATTTATATAGGGCTCTATACTGAGCACATGCATCAGGGTTTAGGTTAAAATCCCCCCCAAAAAATAGGATTTCGACTGAACCCCAGATGGAGTATTTCAGTGTAACATGAGAGTCAGAGTGGTCTCTGCTCTGGTGGCATCCATCTTTTTAGGTGGACACGTACGTAGTTCAAAGTGACACCGTCTGCCCCTTTAAACTGAACGGCTTCGTCAGGAGTTCTGTCTAAATTCCAAAAACAGTGGGACTCAAATGGAAAACCCCACGTCAGGGCTAAGCTGGAGCACAGGATATGCAAGGACTAGAACTTATCTGTGAATTTTGAGCTAGTTCCAACATGTTAAAAAGGACAAGAAGAAATCTAAAATTGTCCATTTTTTTAACATGTCGAATGTAAAAAAATAAAATAAAATAGTAGTATAAAATATCCTTGGTATCTTTACGGTTACCATGGCGACATATTTCAAGAAGTCAGAAGACACAGCTGAAGCTATTAACTTCAAAAATCTTTTTATAGAAGAGGATTAGAGGTCGGAGAAACACAAGTAACAAGGAAGGACAATACTATGGGGAGGAATTCCCAGACCCAAGAAGAATTTCTTATATTGGGCTGCCAGGTTTTATCTGAAAGAAGCAATCTCGTAGCAACTAAATAACAGGATAGTCCACACAATACACATTATGCCTTTATAGCGTACACACATCGGATATAAGAAAACGCAACATCTACTGGAATTGGCTTCATTAAATGCTGAGCGGACATGAAAATAAACTGTAAGGTGGATTTATGTAGAATATATTCGTTCCTGATTTATATTCATGTAATTTTACTGGTTTGGGTTTTTTACATGTGGAAGTACTGATATGATGGTCTATGGGCTTATTCCACAATAATGATACCCTTTTTTTTTTTTAAAGGTATCAGACGTGCCAGTCATGGGAAATCTACCATGGACGCCACATGGAAGTTGATTGGAGCTGTGGACGGTTTCTTCCAAGTGCAATGACACGCCCCAGTTCACTTCCTCATTTGCATATGGCTTCTAAAGGTACCTTCACACATAACGATTTAGTTAACGATATCGTTGCAACGTCACGCTTTTTGTGACGTAGCAACGATCCCGCTAATGATCTCGTTATGTGTGACAGCGACCAACGATCAGGCCCCTGCTGGGAGATCGTTGGTCGTTGGGGAATGATCAGGACCTTTTTTTGGTCACTGATCACCCGCTGTCATCGCTGGATCGGCGTGTGTGACGCCGATCCAGCGATGTGTTCACTTGTAACCAGGGTAAATATCGGGTAACTAAGCGCAGGGCTGCGCTTAGTAACCCGATATTTACCCTGGTTACCTTTGTAAAAGTTTAAAAAAAACACTACATACTCACATTCCGATGTCTGTGACGTCACCGCTGTGCTCTGCTTTACGGCCGGCGCTGACAGTCAGTGCAGGGAAGCTGACGGCGGGGGACGTGACAGCATCCCTGCACTGACTGTCAGCGCCGGCCGTAAAGCAGAGCACAGCGGTGACGTCACAGACATCGGAATGTGAGTATGTAGTGTTTGTTTTTTTTACTTTTACAATGGTAACCAGGATAAATATCGGGTTACTAAGCGCGGCCCTGCACTTAGCAACCCGATGTTTACCCTGGTTACCCGGGTGCTGCAGGGGGACTTCGGCATAGTTGAAGACAGTTTCAACGATGCTGAAGTCGTTCCCCTGATCGTTGGTCGCTGGAGAGAGCGGTCTGTGTGACAGCTCCCCAGCGACCACACAACGACTTACCAACGATCACGGCCAGGTCGTATCGCTGGTCGTGATCGTTGGTAAGTCGTTTAGTGTAACGGCACCGCTAGATTTCTCAACTAGCCTACTGGGTCATTAAACAAAAAAGGCATACCATTTTAATGGATCTTCGATGAGAATAAAGATGTGAACAGACCGCTCACACTCTTCCAATTCAAATGGATCCTGAGCTCAAAAATTTAACAAATAGATCCAGCAGTTTGCTTGTTTTGTTAAATTAAAAGAAAGATGTGCAGACCCAATTTCATTTGTCCGGTTATAAGGGGAAAAAGAAAGAAAAAAAAAAAATTGCATCTGGGTCAAATTTTTATTTTTATTTTTTTTTACTTGAAATCTATGGAAAACAGATCCATTTAAATGACCATCCGTTTTTGTTCTGTTTGAAACTTTTATTCTTCGTTATTGGATCGGTTTCAGAACATGATCGTGTGAACTGAGCCCATGGCAAAATAAATAAATAATCAGGATGCTCTCATAATGTAATGGCACACAGCTATAATAATAAATCTACTATATAATTGTCTAAGGGTCACTTCCGTCTGTCTATCTGTTATGGATATTCATTTATCGTGGCCTCTGTCTGTCATGGAAATCCAAGTCGCTGATTGGTCGTGGCAAAACGCCCACGACCATTTTCACGACCAATCAGCGACGGGCACAGTCTGGCAGCGAAATGGCCGCTGCTTTACTGCCCCGCAGTCAGCGGTGAGCGCTCACACAGGGTTAATGCCAGTGTTAACGGACCGCGGTGTAATGCACTCAGATAACGCAGCTATTAACCCTGTGTGACCAACTTTTTACTATTGATGCTGCGTATGCAGCATCAATACTAAAACGATCTAATGTTACAAATAATAATAATAAGTTAATAAAGGTTATTCTCACCCTCCGACATCGCCTGCTGTCCTCGGCAGTTTCCAGTGCCAAGGATGCTATGCGAGAATGACCTGCCATGACGTCACGGTCATGTTACCGCAACGTCATCACAGGTCCTCCGCTCATACCAACCCTGGGACCGGAAGCTGCCGCGTGCACCGCACACAGGCGCCAGGACTACAAGGGGCCTTCGGAAGGTGAGTATACATTTATTTTAAGTCTTTTTTAACCACGCATATAGTGCCCACATTGCTATATACTACGTGGGCTGTGTTACATACTGCGTGGGCTGTTATATACTAGATCTCTGTGCTATATACTATGTAGCTGGGCAATATACAACGTGACTGTGTCGGTTCTGTTATATACTACGTCGACTGTGCAATATACTACGTGGCTCTGTTATATACTATGCGGCAGTGCAATATACTACGATATACGACGTGGCTATGTTATATACTACGTGGCTGACCAATATACTACATGCTTGTGCAATACACTACGTAGCTGTGCAATACACTACGTGGCTATGTTATATACTACGTGGCTCTGTTATATACACTATGTAGCTCTGCTATATACTACGTACGCTGTGTTACATACTACATAGCTCTGTTATATACTACATCGGTTGTGTTATATACTACGTCACTGTGCAATATAGTACGTAGCCTGTGCTATATACTACCTACATATTCTAGAATACCTAATACGTTAGAATCGGGTCACCATCTAGTAATAATCGTAATAATGTCTTCTAGACAAGTTATTCAGCAGGAAGACATGCCGCTGTCTCATCCTGAAGCGTCTTTGTTTTGCATCTTTTCTGTCATTTCTTAAGCTCTTTTGGCCATTGGGTTTTTTCCCCCTTGTATTGTATAAGCTAGTGAGCGCCTGTAGAATGGTCAGGTCACTTCTTCTAACCGCCTTCTGTAATTGGAAACCTGAAACAGTTATCAAGGGACGAAACGGATCAGAGTTGTTATTAAATGTAAATACATATGTTCATCCTTTTTTGCTCTTATTTAGCGCTTTTTCAGGCAGGCTAGGGAGCGTAACAAACTGATAAAGACACATGCACATAATGTCCTGCAGAGTTGTAAGAGTATCAGTTTATGAATCTTCTGCAGGCCGCTAAACAGAACTCATTTGTTTCATTTGATTGTCACTATTACTCCTAATTAAGTCTCCAAAATTGCTTCACATATCTTGGTCTTTCCAACCAGGAAGTACATTGTATGTACGAGTATATACATGAGGATTAGGCCGGGGTCACACTTACAAGTTCAATGCGAGAAACTCGCGCCAGTCTCTCGCATCAAGTCCCGGCACTGCCGCCGGCATTCAGGACCCGAGCGTTCAGCGCATGTATTTCTATGCAGCCGCACACTCCAGTCCCGAATGCCGGCGGCAGTGCCAGATATTGATGCGAGAGTTTCTCGCGCTGCACTCGCAAGTGTGACCCCGGCCTTACAGATCTATACATTAGTTTCCGTACTGAGAACAAAAGCCTAAGGATATGTTGACACGTACCGTATGTGTTTTTGGTGCAGGTTTTTTTTTAGTTTTTTTATGCTAATTTTAGTTGTGTTTTGCAGTACCAGCAATGTCTGAGATTTTAGAAATCTCATGCACACAGCTTGGTTTTTTTTTATCACTTCTTACAGAGTTTTTCACACACTGAAATGGGTGGTGAAAAGCACTTAAAGAAAACGGAGATATCAGGATTTGCTGCATTTTTTGTGCCAAAACCTGATGAAGTAGAAATCAGATTAATTTTTTTTGGTCAGTAAAGTTTATCAGCATGCACAAAAGACAAATGCAACATGACAAAAAACACAACAAGAAACGCAACAATCAAAAGCTGTTTTTTGGAAGCAAGCTTCTTACTGCTAAGAGAGCAGGTTTTGCAGCAGAAAAAAAAACGCAGCAAAAGCACAAAAGTGTGAACATAGCCTAATACAGAAAATGTTTTAATAAAGGGATTCTGACAGTAGATACAAGCAGCCAGATAATATACTGACATTTAAAAAATGAAGTGATAGTTAAAAAAAACTACGGTATTTAAAAAAAAGGTTTTTGTTGAGTACAATTGTAATGGCTAACAGAATATGAAGAGAAAAAAAAATGTTTTCCATGTCTAAAATGAGAAAAACATTAAATAAAAATTATATTTTACCGTATATATAACATGCATCTCTGTAATCGTACTGACCCGAAGAATACAGCCGCCTTACCACTTATACCACATGGCGTAAAAAAAAAAAAAAAATTGAATAAAAGATTCTTGAACTATTGTTCATTTCTTCATTTTGCCTCCCAATAATCAGTACAAGGAAGCAATGCACAGTGTCAGCGGCTCTCCCAACCTCAACTCTACAGTCTCCTATATGCTTATAAGGCAGTCGAGTTGGGGTTCGGGAGAACCATGGACAGACCGTGCATTGCGCTCTGCGCGTGGACCAAGCTCCACAGACATCTGCATGCACATTAAGACTCGGTGCACATTTATCCTGTGCTCTACGCTGAGCGTTTACCTTGTGTTTCCATCAAAATTGCTAAAAAGAAAAAAAAAATGCAATTCAGAATCAGAACAACTTACTATAATGAGGAAGACAGTCACTTTGGACACCGTTAAGCCTTTGTTCCCAAGGTGGACCTTCATTTTAGGGATCTTTCATCTCAAAGTGTGATCAATCTTGTTTTTTTGCACCCCTAAAAAAATGGAACAACCATAAAAGGCCAGACTAGGTCCAAATGACTATATCAGCCTCATTATAGTTAGTGGTTCAGTTGGGGGTTTTATCTTAATCATGTTATTTGGGATATAGACAGTAAACCCAAGGTAAGCGCTCTGCGAAGAGCACAGAATATAAACCGATCCTTATAGTGAAAGTGATCAAAAAAAAGTTATGTACCCCAAAATCTTAGCAAAAAAAAAAAAGTTCAAATCAACCTACAAACAACAAGCCCCACTAAAATCCATAGTCTTTTAATGAAATCATAAGGGATTAGAATTTGTTACGGATTTACTGCAACAGTGAGAAGGTAGAAGTTCACAGCGTCTAATTTCTCCTGCTCCTGCACAGATTAGAAGCACTTCACCTTCAAATTAAACGCTGCACGTTTCTTTTAACAGTGCAGGGGTTAATCAGCTCAGTTGAGAGCTCTTGGAAGATTTCCTGCATTAAGGCTGTTCACTGTTGAGTTCAGAAATCAACATTTTGAGGAATAACCATGATTTTTAATCACAGCTTTCTTGGCATACTTTCCACCAGTCTTTCACACTGCTTCTTGCGCAAAAAACGGTTTTACGTACCGGTAATAGGATTTTACAGAGTCCACGACAGCACCCACAACGAGAGAGGGGATCCGCCCACCTTCCGGACAGGAATCTACAGGTTAAAAAGGGGCGGTCCCCCTCGTCCTCCAGTTTGTGTTCCAGAGTACAAGGGATACCGCCAATGAATCAGTACATGACAATATTATCTTAAACACTACTAAATACCACCACCTCTATAGAGTGATCTCTAAGAAACACCTTCCAACAGAGTGCAGGAATAAGTAACTAAATACGGGGGGGGCGGGGGGGGGAATGTATGGGTGCTGTCGTGGACTCTGTAAAATCCTATTACCGGTACGTAAAAACCGGTTTTCCTATCGCCACGACAGCACCCACAACGAGAGACTTTCAAAGACTATTTAACTGGGAGGGACCACAGCACTAAGTACTGAACGGCCAAACTGTAAGCTGGAATTAGCAGATAGATCAAGGCGATAGTGCTTATAAAAGGTGGAAGGTGATGACCAAGTTGCCGCCTTACATATCATTTCAATGGGGACATCTGCCTTCTCCGCCCAGGATGATGCCATAGCCCGAGTGGAGTGCGTCCTGATGCCTTCTGGTGGTGTTACTCCCCTGGCAGAGTAGGCAAGACATATCGCTTCTCTAATCCATCTAGCGATAGAGTTCTTCGTGACACCAGAACCCTTTTTCCGATTCTGGAAAGAAACAAACAGAGCCTTACTCTGTCTCCAGCTTTGTGTCCTATCCAGGTATTCTAATATCGCCCTCTTTACATCTTGTGTATGATAATTTTTCTACTCTTCTGAACCTGGATTTTCATAGAAAGAAGGTAAATAAATCTCCTGACTTCTATGAAATTTAGTTGCTACTTTTGGCAAGTATGCAGGATCAGGTTTTAAGACAATCTTATCCTGGAGAATTATTAGATAGGGAGGATCTACTGATAACGCATGTATATCACTGACCCTCCTGGCAGATGTTAATGCTAAAAGTAGAGCTGTTTTTAAGGTTAAATTTTTCATTGAAATAGAGTCTAATGGCTCGAAAGGAGGTTCAGTCAACGCCTCAAGCACCAAATTTAAATCCCAAGGGGGTATTCTTATAATATGGATTGGGTTAGAACGCTGACATGCCTTAATAAACCTAGCAACCCATCTATTACCAGCTATATCACTGTTATATAGAGCTCCCAAGGCCGAAACATGAACTCTTAGAGTGTTGACTGCCTTTCTGCAGGAATTCTAAAATAGCTGAAATCGGAGCCTTGTCTCCTAATGGTTGCTGATAAAACATAAGGAATTTCTTCCAAATTTTTGTATAGATCTTCGTAGTGACCTCCTTTCTGCTTTTCAATAAGGTGGCTATTAAAGCATTAGAGAACCCCCTCTCCCTCAGAAGCTCCCTCTCAAGTTCCAAGCCGTTAAGTGAAGAGTCTCCAAATTTGGATGACGAAATGGACCTTGAGAAAGGAGTTCCGGAACCACTGGCAACACCCAGGGATCGGACACAGACATTGTCCTGAGGAGAGAGAACCAAGGCCTCCTGGGCCAAAAGGGGGCGATTAGAATCACTCTGGCTCTTTCCTCCCGGATCTTTCTGAGAACTATCGGAATCAGACACATTGGGGGAAAGGGATATGCCAGCTGGAAGTCCCAACGGACACGAAGGGAATCCACTATGAATGGTTGGTCTGCTATGTGTAAGGATGCGAACCTCCTGACCTTCCTGTTCTTCCTTGTAGCAAATAGATCTATTATCGGTAATCCCCACAGATTGACTATTTGATCGAATATCTGTTGGTTTAGGGACCACTCTCCCTGACGAAGGGAATGGCGACTGAGATAGTCCGCCTCTATATCGAGTTCCCCTTTTATATGAACTGCCGACAGGGATTGTAAGTGATTCTCGGCCAGAGACAATATCTGTGCTGTAGTGGTCATTAGGGATCGTGACCTTGTCCCCCCCTGATGATTGATGTAGGCTACCACAGTCATATTGTCTGTTTGTATCTGTACATGCGAATTCCTCAGGGATGGTAGTAAGCAAAGAAGAGCCTGATTGACTGCAGCAAGCTCTCTTAGATTTGAGGAATTCTGGGACTCTTGAATCGACCATCGCCCTTGGGTTAGAATGTCTCCCATATGGGCTCCCCAACCGAACGGACTGGCATCTGTTGTAACTACATTGTCCGGAGTGATGGTCCAGAGAACTCCTTTTGACAAATGTGCTAGATTGAGCCACCATCTCAGATCGTGAAGAGTTGCGGGTGATAATTTGAACTTCCTGCTTAGAGCACCGTGAAGATCTTTCTCTGCTTGAAGAACTTCGTATTGAAGCATTCGGGTATGAGCCTGAGCCCATCTCACCGCCGATATAGATGCAGTCAAAGATCCCAGTAGAGACATTGCGTCCCTTAAACTTAAGTTTGGAACTTCTCTTACGGCCGTGATCCTTTGAATGATCTTCTGCTTCTTCTCTTCTGGTAGGAAGGATGACTGATCTTCTGAGTCTAGAAGAACTCCTAGGAACATTTGACGTCTTGTGGGTTCCAGTTTTGACTTTTCCCAGTTGATAATCCATCCGAGTTCCTGTAGGGATGATATTATGGCATTTACCCTAGACGTACACTGAGCAATTGAATTTCCAACTATCAAAAAATCGTCTAGATAGGGCACTACAAGGGTTTCCTTTTCCCTGATATGGGCCATTACTTCCGAAACAACCTTTGTAAAAACTCTAGGTGCCATGGACAGGCCAAAGGGCATTGCCAAAAATTGAAAATGTTTAATCTGATGGTTTACCCATACTGCCATCCTGAGGAATTGCTGGTGATTTCTGTGAACTGGAAGATGGTAGTACGCATCTTTTAGATCCAAGACCGACATGTAGCACCTAGGAAACAAAAGCTTAGTTGTTGATTTAATGGATTCCATCTTAAAAGCGTGGTACTGAAGATATTTATTTAATTTACGTAAATTTATGATAGTCCTAAAGGACCCATCAGGTTTAGAGATTAAGAATAGCGGAGAATAAAAGCCCGTCTTCTCCTGATGTTTTGGTACTTCTTCAATAACTCGCTTTGTAAGCAATTGTTGAATCTCTAATTCTAAGGCCTGTTGTTGGGCCGGAGTGTCCAGTGATGTTATTACAAAATGATTTGGGGGAGTTCTCAAAAATTCTAATTTTAACCCTGACTCAACTACCCCCATTATCCAGGCACTAGAAGTTATCTTTCTCCATTCTTCTGAGAAGAACCTTCGTCTTCCCCCTACTGGTAGATCTGTTCTATCTGTAATTACGTCTACGTCTTGAGAAAGATGAAGGGTTCTTATAGTATCCACCTTTCTTCTTTTGATCCGACGTTTCCCAGTCACGATTATATCCCTGTTGGTCTGACTGGAATTTTCTGAAGGGCATGCGTCTCCGGAAGGCATTCCTAAAAGTGGGATTAAATGTTTTAGGAAATCCCTTCTTTCTGTCTTCTGCCTTTGCAAGGATGTCATCCAGCACCGGGCCGAATAGGTACTCACCCCTACACGGAATGGAGCACAATTTGGCTTTTGCCTGAGCATCCCCCTTCCAGGTCTTTAGCCATAGTGCCCGCCGGGCTGCATTTGAAAGACCCGCCGATCTTGCAGCCAATTTCAGGGAATCAATCGAGGTATCCGCTAGATAAGCCGCTCCTTCTCTGACCTGAGACAGGGAATTTAACAATTTATCCCTGGGTACTTTAGCTTTAAGCTGTTCTTCCAGCTGAGTTACCCAGACCATAATTGATCTAGCCATACAGGTGCCTGCGATTGCGGGCTTAAAGGCTCCAGATGACGCTTCCCACAACTTCTTAAGGAGCAGGTCAGCCTTGCTGTCTGAAGGATCTTTAAGGAGTCCTACATCCTCTAATGGTAGTGAGGCTGTTTTCGAGGTAGGGGCTACTGCCGCATCTACTTTTGGGATCTTCATCCACTGGGATAAGGTGTCATCCAAAGGGGTACCTTCTTTTTGCGGCCGAAGGTAAGAACCCTTTATCCAGCTTGTCCCACTCCCGTTTGACCAGATCTTTAATGGAATCTACCACCGGGAAAGCTTTGCGACTTCTCTGGCTCAGCCCTGCGAACATGATCTCCTGGGTTGTTTTCGGTTCTTTACTCTCTGCAACCCCCATAGTTGCACGGACTGCCTTAATTAAAGTCTCCATATTGTCAGTGGAAAAGCAAGGTCTTCCCTCCTCATCTGAGGAGGATGGTGAAGAACTCTCCGAGCACTCGCCCTCTTACAACGAAGGGCTGGAATCGGATACCATCTCCATACTGCTCTTCTCATGCCGTCTAGATTTAAGGGATGATTTTATTTCTTCCCTAATTACTTCCCTCAAATCCGATACACGGAGGGGGGCCTCTTCCTCCAACGTACGGTATATACATGTTTGACATAATTTCTTTAAATAGGTGTCAGGTAGTGGCTCCGTGCATAACGCACACTGCTTATGCTTAGATTTTGAGACCTTTTTCCCCTACAACAAAGCATAGTATAGAAGACAGTTGTATCAGCCAATGGCTCAAATATAACACTCACCACTGCTGATGAAATTAGAGTACCGGTTTCTGAGGGGGTGAGGTGCGACGTGACGTCGGGTTGCCAGGATCCTGCTGCCCGCGTGCCACATCTCCACTATGAGATCTGCTGCTGCTCCTCTGTTCTCCTAACTATCGGTGTTCGGCGTCTCCTGTGGAAGACATGTTGCCGCACACCACTCACCAAGCGCTGCCTTCTTTTCAAAGGTCCCGCGCTCCTCCTCCCGGCCTCCTCCGGAAGTCGTTGGTTCACTTCCGGGTCATAAGCGCCGACCTGCTCCTGCAGCGTCGCGCGCGTGTGGACGACCCAGGGCGGCGTGCCTTCCCCCGGGAACGCCACCGCTCCTTGCCAGACGAGGGGGGAAGCTGGACACAGGACTTCCCCCGACGCTGCTTCCGGGCCCCCAACTCTGCCGTTCCCTCCGGACACCGCACAGAGGCTTGGCGGACCCGGGTAAGAGAACGAAACCTGTAGGCTCCCGCCGTCCGGACAGGAACCCAAACTGGAGGGCGAGGGGGACCGCCCCTTTTTAACCTGTAGGTTCCTGTCCGGAAGGTGGGCGGATCCCCTCTTTCGTTGTGGGTGCTGTCGTGGCGATTGTTTGATGGCTTGAGACTATCCATCACCCTCCTGATTACATTCCAGAGGTTTTCAATGGGTCTAGAGATTGGGTTGCCCATGACAGGGTTTTGATGCGGTGGTCTCTTAATTTTTGCGAGAGCTGTATTTGTATGACTGGTATTTTCCTTTATCCCTGTTTTACCTAGTTATTCAGGTTGGTGTATTACCGTACACTACTGCTCCCCTCTTCTGTGTGGGAGAAGGGTGACTGACTGAGGGCGGATCCAGGAGCTTAGGCAAGGTATGTGGCCCAGATGTCTTACCCATCAGAAGTAATCAGGGGAACAGGGCAAGCTAGGGTGCCCCTAGCATTAGGGACAGGGAAGTAGCCCCAGGTCCCAGGATATCAGACTCTGTACTGTACTGTAGCAAGAAGAACCCACTTCATTTATGGGTTGGATGCTTACAGAACCACAAACTGGGCACAATATACAGCCATAAAGGTGGCATATTTGCAATTTTCACTTTGCAATATCTAGTCCTTGCTTTTGGTCACCTCAGGGACTCTACTAATGCAACATTGCGTCAACAATCTGTTCCAGCTAAAATTGTTCTCCAAAGAACAAATAGTGCTCCCACTAGCAGATACGGACAGTAAAAAGGCCCATGTGAAAGAACAATATATGGACCCATTGCAGTCTAACCACTCATTAAAACCCATACTTCCACCTGCTTAAGGCTAAGTTCACACTGCGTTCAGTGACTACGTTAAACGGACTATGTTACACTGTGGCATAACGCGGCACTTGCGCTAGCAGCAGCCCGTTGGCGTATGTGCTGAACGGGCTGCTGCTAACGCAATGTGAACCTAGCCTAAGAGTTAAAAGTAGGCCCCCACCCCCATTACCTCTTGGGCCCCTGTGCAGCTGATATGATAGGTCATGATATTTCCCGCACTGAGTGCTTCTTCCCATCTAAGTCCCACTGTAACACCAAAAAGTAGTCTCCAGCCATTAGGGGGATATCACAGTATTCAGGAGAAATTGCACAAGAAAACAAAGTAACTGAACTTCAGTTCCCTAAACTTAAATCCTAACATTCCAGAGAGGACGATTTTCATTTTGTAAACAGTTCTGGAATAACCAAGCATAATACTCGTACAAGGGGAAGAAGGGAAAAAAATTAAAAAAAGAGGACTAACAATTAAAGGATAGCATTGTAAATATTCTCTCTCTAAGGCCGGGGTCAGACTAACGTATGGCATCCGATGCGATATGCTAATGACCCTCGGCTCCGGCTCTGCTGCGAGTGGGAGCAGAGTATAATGCGCCTGTGCTCCGAGCCTCTCGCCCAGAGCGGATCGGAGCACAGCTGCGGAGGAGGCGGAGAAATTAATTTATCCATATCCTCCATTGCCAGGGTCAGAGTTTAGTGCACAGCACTCGGATGATATCTGAGTGATGTGCATTGTCTCACTCGCACCCATAGGCTTATATGGGTGCGAGTGAGCCGAGACTCGGCCGAGTGTCGGTGACAATCGCAGCATGCTGCGATTTCACTCGCACACTGAAAACGGCCGAGGAAAAAACCGGGGATGTGAGCTGCCGCATAGAAGAATACTGGTCCGAGTGCTATGCGATTTTCTATCGCATATCACTTGTCTGTATTACGCTGTAGTGTGACCCCGGCCTAATTAGAAGATTTGTGGGCAGCCCCGAAGTGTCCAACCAAGGACTCCATATCTGTTCAAATTTGTGAGTAGCGTTTCGTTTATGATAGACTCCTCTTTCTAACCAGATTATATTATTTATCCTTCATTGTAGTTCTCCCAGAGATGGAGGTGATGTATCTAACCAATGAAATGCAAGAAGTTTAAGTACTTGAAATAAGTTGGGATCCACGCCAACTTCAAATAATCCTAATGTACATTTACGGGGATCTCTAACAATTTCACTCCATACACCCTTTCTATCAAGGACATGACCTCATTCCAAAATGGGCCTGTCTATATTCCCATATCATATGCATCAAATGTGCCTCATCAGTCCCACAATCTAGAGCATTTTGCATCATGGCGATATCCTATCATGTGTAAAAAGCTTGGAGTTTTGTATACTCTGAATATAGTTAACGAGTCTTTGGGCCTCACAGGGAGATAATTTGTGAACAGTTTCTAGAATTTCTCTCCATTGCTCCACCGATATAGGGCCTACATCAGCCTCCCATTCAGCTTCAACTATCAGAGGGCGATTATTCAGTTGTGACATTAGGCACTTATATATGGTAGAGATTAAACCTTTTCTATGACCAGTAGAAGCCACAGCCTCTATTAGGGGATGATGTTGTATGCTAAGATCCATCAGATCCGGTTGAGCTGAACGAATATCAGATATGTAGGTATTGGTAGAAAGTGTTAGGGGATCAATTGATTTCTTCTTGAAGCTGTTGAAAACTTTTAAAAGGGAATCTGTCAGCAGGATTGTGCACAGTAACCTGCAGTGCCAGGTCAGCGCCCAGGGGCGTAACTACAACAGGTGCAGGGGTTGCAATCACACCCGAGCCCTGGAGCCTAGGAGGCCCTAAAAGTCCCTTTGGCCTATAGTAAAAGACTATTGCTATCAAAAAAGTTAAAATATTTCGGGCCCCGTTGGAGCTTTCGCATTGGGGCCCATGAATTATTAGATTATGCCACTGTCGGCGCCGTTATACTGATTACAATGATATTCACTTTAAGCACAGAGTTTGTAAATAACTGGTTCCGTCGATCTGATCATTTTTTTATCCCAATGAGAAAAACCCTTTAACTTTGATACTTCACCCAAATTGGTGATCACCACGCTACAGTGGTGTTTATTTGGTAAATCCCATACTACCCATAAGACTCCAGAAGACACAGGGGTGAGGCCCATTTCATATTCTGTAATATATAAGAGTACCCGTCTTGCCCATGTCTTCTCTACTTTCCCATCCATAGAGGTGTTGTATTTGGGATGAAATAAATCACACCCATGGATCAGGAACGGCCAGTCCACCCTCATCCTTATTACGTTGGAGAGATTGTAGTTTTAGTCGAGTATGCTGTTTACGCCATATAAATTCCCTGAACATAGTTTGTACTTTGGAAATTATGGGGGCAAGAAGCAAACAAGCAGCGTTATGTAGCACATATAACAACTGTGGCATAAGCATCATCTTGATAAGATTTCCTCTACCTATAACTGATAGCAGGAGTTTGGACCATGTATTAACATTAGTTCTACATTTATCTAACAAAGAGTCTATGTTTAAAATGTATTTAAACTTCTCTACAATTTGTAATGGAGATTGGTCCACTATTGAAGAATGGGGCAAAGGATCTACTGGCATCAGGATAGATTTATTCCAATTAATTGATAAATCTGACAAGCTTGCAAAAGTCTGTTATGATTGACATTATTGGACTGTGAGGATGTTACATTATCTATAAAAAGCAGGATATCGTCTGCATAAAGACTCACTCACGCCTCTATTTCTCAACTTTTAAACCCAGTAAAATCTCTTGACTTTTTAAGCGACACACCAAGGGTTCAATGGCCAGGGCAAAGAGAAAGGTTGACAATGGAAATCCTTGTCTATTGCCACCACACAATTTAAAAAAGTCTCAGAGTTGGCCATTCACTCGAATTTTCGCAACTGGGGAGTGGTACAACAGCCGAGTTAAAGCAATGTTAGGACCAAAGCCCATCAGGTAACTCCACTATACACTGTCAAATGATTTGGCAGCGTCCAAGGACATAACCACCTTTGTACCATCTCCCTTTGAGCTCATTTGGAAGTTGAAGAATTGTCGTCTCACGTATTTGGCATAAAGGCAGATTGATCCTCATGTACTACTTCTCTAACAACTTTAATCAATCGATAGGCTAAAACCTTAGCTAGCAGTTTAATAGCCACTGGGAGTAAAGAGATTGGCCTATATGCGTCAGGTATTGACATATCTTTTCCGAGCTTTAGTATTAAAACTATTATAGCTGCTCTTGGCTCTGTTACCTCATGCTTAAGAGCCACATGCCCTGCTACTTGCAAACAAACATTGACACAGCCAAACCTTTGCTGCAGGGTTTTTACAAGGAATCTGTGGCCATAGGCCACTTGTAAGACCTGGCTGGGAGGAAGCATATCGGCCCACTACCATCCTGTAGTCCACTCCAAAAATAAAAGCCCATTACGGGTTTTCTTAAATCTGCCTTGGGCAAAAAGGTTGCCCAAGTCCAAAACTTGCTTTTACATTTTGAACTGCAAACACAGCTATGCCTGTGACTGCAATGCACTCCAGCGGCCTCAATAGGCTTCTGTGCACATCCTGGGGGAAACATAGCGACCCTCGCATACAACAGTGGTCACTGCCTCACAATATGCTTTCATAGCATCCCATATAAATCTTGTAGATGACAACCCAACCTTAAAACAAAAATATTCTAAATATTCTAGAGCTAAGAGTTGGCCCAATTAGTTGCAGCCAAAAAGGATAGAGGCGCCATGTATATCCCCCCGGAGACCTCACAACACCTACCTGCAGTTGTACCTGCATAGGCGAGTGGTTGGAGACATTCCTTGGCAGATACCCTGTATTAAATCTGTGAGATATAACTGATGATTCAGACCCATTGGCTAGGTATATTCTTGACAAAGAATGATGGGAGTGGAAGAACAGGAATATTGTCAGACATCAGGGTGCCGTATTCTCCATAGGTCCACCATGTCAACCTCCTCTAGAACATAATGATGTACAGTACAGACCAAAACTTTGGACACACCTTCTCATTTAAAGATTTTTCTGTATTTTCATGACTATGAAAATTGTAAATTCACACTGAAGGCATCAAAACTATGAATTAACACATGTGGAATTATATACTTAACAAAAAAAGTGTGAAACAACTGAAATTATGTCTTATATTCTAGGTTCTTCAACATAGCCACCTTTTGCTTAGATGACTGCTTTGCACACTCTTGGCATTCTCTTGATGAGCAGAAAAATCTTTAAATGAGAAGGTGTGTCCAAACTTTTGGTCTGTCCTGTATATTGCACATTTTGAGAAATATTTCCTCTATTAAATTTATCCCAGAAAGGGTGGAAGTAGGTGTTAAAATCCCCTAATATAAGACCTGATGTCTCTCGACAGGAATTTTTAAAAAGAAACAATCCTTTTAAGGATTTCTACTGAATAAGGGGACGGAATATACAAAGCTACTATAATAAAGTTAATATTGTATATGGTACAAGCAAGACATATAAATCATCCATCAGTATCTATTTTAGAGGAGGAACAGATAAGTGGAATCAATCTATGGGCTAAAACGCTAACGGAATCCGTTACATGGCGAAATTGGCACAATTAACGCTATGTAACGGATCAGTTAGCGCACCCATTGACTGAAATGTGCTAACGGATCGCTAATGTATGCCATTTTTGGCATGCATCAGCGATGTGCCGTTATTTTCGGATGGACCTGGAACGCTGCTTGCAGCGTTCAGGGTCCGTTCTTCGCTAGCGCAGATCGGGCATCTACGCTAGCGGGATCGCTAAACGCAATACTTTTTGGACATTGCGTTAGCGCAATCCGTTAGCGTATCCGCTAAACGGATTGCACTAACGCAATGTGAACCTAGCCTTACTCCACGTGCAGAAATAGAAACTGAATGGTACTCTGGACCCACCCACGAGTCTCTCATGGGTCATATGGAGGTCCCGAAAGACAAATCTAGTAATACCAGGCAGAAATTGTTGGATCCAAAAACACAGCACATCTCTTGTGCGCTTCCCCCAAACCCCTGATATTCTCAGCTATCACATTAATTATATGGGCCATACTAAGTATTATGTAAATTTTAGAGCAGGATAAATCATATAGAAAAGAAAATCCATAAAACAATTTCTCCCTTTGAATTGCTTATATTTCCTTGTATCATATAGAAAACCTCTTTGGAAGATTCCCTTTTATAAAACCAACAGATGGTGGCCCGATTCTAACGCATCGGGTATTCTAGAATAAGTATGTACGTCGCGCTGTGAGTGGGGGTTAAATTCTGCACCAATATCGCTGATTGATCGCGCCCGGCTGGCTGATCAGCGAAGCGTGGTTGAAATCTGGTGCCAATTCACAGCCAGACTGCGCCTGTCTCCGATTGGTCGCGGCCGGCCGGGCACGACCAATGACCGAAACGGTGTTTAAATACCGCGCCAATTTCGTTGATTGGTCGCGGCCAGCCGGGCGTGGTTTAAATCCCGCATCAATTCGCGGCTGGACTGCGTCTGTCGCTGATTGGTCGCAGGTTCGGGGTGCAGGATACAGCACAGCCACATAATATATAGCACAGCCACATAGTATATAGCACAGCCACATAGTATATAGCACAGCCACATAGCAGCCACGTAGTATATAACACAGCCCACGTAGAATATATCAGTCACGCAGTATATAACACAGCCCACGTAGTATACAGTAGTGTGGGCACCATATCTCTGTTAAAAAAAAGAATTAAAATAAAAAATAGTTAGTTATACACTCACCCTCCAGCGTCCACCGAAGTTGTCCAGATGCATGTGAGGCTGCCGCCAGCTTCCAATCCCAGTGATGCATTGCGAAATTACCCAGATGACTTAGCGGCGCTGACTGGTAGGGGGGGGGGGGTTGTATGGAGGGGGCACTGACTGCAGGGGAGTAGGGTGTGGCCATTTCGCGGCCGGACTGTGCCCGTCGCTGATTGGTCGCAGCGGGCTGGCACCTGGGGGATAAACGTAGGCAAAACCCTATGTAATTATGTGCCTCTACTCCGGGACAACTCTGGTATATGATCTCAGAAGAAAGTCCTACAAACGGAGCCATAGATGGAGTAAGGGGAAAACAGGGAAAATCCAAAACTGACATAAAAGATCAAGATGTCAAAAGAAGGAAATGTACAACCTGATAAGTAATCACTCGAGGTGGCCTGAGGATAACAAAAAGGCTATCATAGGCTAAAGGTACCGTCACATTTAGCGACGCTGCAGCGATCCAGACAACGATCCCGATCGCTGCAGCGTCGCTGTGTGGTCGCTGGAGAGCTGTCACACAGACAGCTCTCCAGCGACCAACGAAGCCGATTCCCTGGTAACCAGGGTAAACATCGGGTTGCTAAGCGCAGGGCCGCGCTTAGTAACCCGATGTTTACCCTGGTTACCAACGTAAACGTAAAAAAAAAAAACCAAACACTACATACTTACCTTCCGGTGTCTGTCCCCCGGCGCTGTGCTTCTCTGCACTGACTGTGAGCGCCAGCCGGAAAGCACAGCGGTGACGTCACCGCTGTGCTCTGCTTTCCGGCTAGCCGGCGCTCACAGTGCAGAGAAGCACAGCGCCAGAGGACAGACACCGGAAGGCAAGTATGTAGTGTTTGTTTGTTTTTTATGTGTACGCTGGTAACCAGGGTAAACATCGGGTTACTAAGCCCTGCGCTTAGTAACCCAAGGTTTTCCCTGGTTACCAGTGAAGACATCGCTGAATCGGCATCACACACGCTGATTCAGCGATGTCTGCGGGAGTCCAGCGACTAAATAAAGTTCTGGACTTTCTGCGCCGACCAACGATGGCACAGCAGGATCCTGATCGCTGCTGCCTGTCAAACTGAATGATATCGCTAGCCAGGACGCTGCAACGTCACGGATCGCTAGAGATATCGTTCAGTGTGAAGGTACCTTAAGGGATGTGAGCAGGTGAAGCCCCATGATAAACACAGAACAGGCTATAAAATAAAGCCATGCAAACCTGAGCAATAGGGGGTGAGGTAAAGGCCCTTTGAGGGTGCTTCATCCACCAGGGACATGGGAGCTGATACACATTATTATATGTGCTAGCATATGCTAATGTTGTTTGTTTTTGTGGTGGAATAAAGTTCTTTTTTTTCATATTTTACCTAGTGGATGTGCACTCTTTAGTCAGTCTTTTTCTCCTGTTTGCTGTTTTGAACAGCTGACGTGCGTCTAACAGCCACGGGAGGAATCGCGATCCACTAGCGGTTGTTAACTAGTTAAATGCCGCTGTCAAACTGACAACGGCACTTAATGCGTGCTTCCGGCAAGCGCACCGGAAATCCCACACATTGGTGACCCCGTCACGTGATCACAAGTCACCAGCAGTGGTTGTCACTGTCGGAGGTTGGCGCTCATAGCAAGTCAGCAATTCTGCTACATACAAGTGATCTGATCATCGCCTGTATGTAGGAGAGCCGATCGGGTTATGGCACCTTATAGTCTCCCATGGAGACTACTGAAGAATGCAGAGAGAAAAAAATATAAAAAAAATTAAATATAAAAGTTCAAAATCAATCCCCTTTCGCCCCAATCAAAATAAAACAAAAAAAATCCAACATATACATATTTGGTATTGCCGTGTTCAGAATCTCCCCATCTATCAATATAAAAAAAGAATTACCGTATATACTCGAGTATAAGCCGACCCGAGTATAAGCCGACCCCCTTAATTTTGCCACAAAAAACTGGGAAAACTTATTGACTCGAGTATAAGCCTAGGGTGGAAATGCAGCATTTACCGGTGAATTTCAAAAATAAAAATAGATCATTATTTCCCCATAGCTGTGCCATATAGTGCTCTGCACCGTTCATTATTTCCCCATAGCTGTGCCCCATATAGTGCTCTGCACCGTTCATTGTGCCCCATAGCTGTGCCATATACGGTGCTCTGCACCGTTCATTGTGCCCCATTGCTGTGCCATATACGGTGCTCTGCACCGTTCATTGTGCCCCATTGCTGTGCCATATACGGTGCTCTGCACCGTTCATTGTGCCCCATTGCTGTGCCATATACAGTGCTCTGCACCGTTCATTATTTCCCCATAGCTGTGCCATATACAGTGCTCTGCACCGTTCATTGTGCCCCATTGCTGTGCCATATACGGTGCTCTGCACCGTTCATTGTGCCCCATTGCTGTGCCATATACGGTGCCCAAAAATTTGGGCTGAAAATCTCGGCTTATACTCGAGTATATACGGTAACCCGATCGCTAAACAGCGTAACGAGAAAAAAAAGCAAAAATGCCAGAATTCCTTTTTTTGGTAGCCACAACATTGCATTGAAGTGCAATAACGGGCGATCAAAAGATCATATCTGCACCAAAATGGTATTATTAAAAACATCAAGTTTAGCACACAATAAATATGTCCTCAAGCCAACTCAAGATCATACAAAATGGAAACATTACGGGTATCAGAAAATGGCGCAATTTTTTATTTTATTTTACTTATTTTTTTCAAATTTTTGAATTTTTTTTTCACTACTTAGGCTACGTTCACATTTGCGATGTTGGGCGCAGCGTCGTCGACGCATACCGACACATGCGTCATGCGCCCCTATCTTTAACATGGGGGGCGCATAGACATGCGCCAGTATGCGTTGTATTGCGTTTTACGGCGCATGCGTCCATTTGACGCACCAGACAGGGCGCGGAAGACGCTACTTGTAGCGTTTTCCCTGCGCCAAATTTCAAGAACACTACTAGCTTATGGCAACGCATGCGTCAAAAAACGCAGCGTTGTGTTTTGCGTTGTTGGTTGCGTCGACGACGCTGCGCCCAACAACGCAAATGTGAACGTAGCCTTAAATAGAAAAGAACCTACACATGTTTGGTGTCTATGAACTCATAATGACCTGGAGAATCATAATGGCAGGTCAGTTGAAGCATTTCGTGAACATGATAAAAAAAAACCTAAAAAATAACTGGGATTGCCCTTTTTTTTCAATTTCACAGCACTTGGATTTTTATTCTGTTTTCGAGTACACGACATGGTAAAAACTAATGGTGTTGTTCAAAAGTACAAATCGTCCCGCAAAAAACCTCTCATGGCCATTTTGAGCAAAAACAAATAAGAAAAAGTTATGGCTTTAGGAAGAAGGGGAGCAAAAACTGAAAATGCAAAACCAAAAATACACCCCACCAAAAAAAAAAAAAAAAATCAACTGAATTACGAAATATGTTATTTCGCCAAAGTCCAATCTCTGGGTCACCAGCCTTTCGAAAAAGGGCAGTGATATTCTGAAGACCTCTCTTGAGATCTTTATGTATAGTAGGCACTTGGTCACCCTTTCCGCCAGCTCATTGACTCTGCTGTTTATTTCTGCATGTCCTGTCTGATGATATTAATGTCCTCTCCAAGCTCTCCCATGTGTTTTGGTGAGAGATTCTAATGAGAGGCCGCAGGATTTTACAGCAGAGAAAGCCATCTTGTAATGTAGGCTCTTGCCCAGAATTAATGGCCGATTAGCTTCTCCACAGGTGGTTAGTGTAGTGTATTTCCTGCACTTCTCTGTTTAAGTATTGCTGTGAGTGGTGTCATAGCGCCATATTGCCACCCCGGCACAGATTCTGTATCTATCTCCCCCTGCCAGCATACATGATCAGGTCACATTATCTGAAGGGTCATCAAGGTCTGAGGTCAGTCTGGCTGATGTGGATGGAGGAGGCACCATGATGGAAGGCAAGCTATCTGGACTCTGCTCCTTCTGATTCTTGCTGTTGCTTCTGGTCATGCTGCCTGAGTGCACGTCAACGATTTTCGTATATTCCAGGGACTATCCCCAGCCTTCAGTGCGAAGGAATCAATATTTCACTGCTAAAAGCCATAGAAATGACACGATACACAGCGAAGCTCAGTGTGTCCTCATCACAGACATGTCCCCCAAATGCAAATTTTATTGACCAAAATTTAATACTAACAAAAGTAAAATGTGTCATGAAAAAAATCTCACTGGGATAATGTAGAAGCATTTCAGAGTTATCACATAAAGTGACATGTCAGAAATTAAAAATAGTCATTAAAAGGGAACCTGTCAACTGATCTGCTCTTCACAGCCATGCATGTTTATCGCTAAAGAACTCCTCAGTTTCAGAGAAAAACATAATTTTGAGGACACGTTCACACATTCAGTATTTGGTCAGTATTTTACCTCAGTATTTGTCAGACAAAAACCAGGAGTGGAGTAATCAGAGGAAAAGTATAAATGCAGAAGTAGTGACGTGTTTCTATCAACTACTCCTGGTTTTGGCTTATAAACACTGAACATGGCCTTAACCTGGGGGCTACATTGCGATATTGGCCTGGACACCTGTTCCAAAGCCAAAGTTCACTATATGCATCATTTACATTGGAAATTAATGAGGTACTGCAACATGGATGTAGTTCTTGCGACTAGAGATGAGCGAACATCGTCGGGTCCCACTTTTATTCCACAAGCTATAGCGTTTAGCGAATAGCTACAGCGGGAACCCCGAATACCTGGAGCGCTCCCAATAATCAGGTGTTCGGGGCCGCAGCTGCATGTGACACGGCTGTGTGTCATGTATGGAGGACAGCCTGTGTGTTGTGTCCGTCACACAGCCGTGACACATGCAGCTGCGGTGCCGGACACCTGATTATCGGGAGCGCTCCAGGTATCCGGGTTCCCTCTGCAGATATTCGGTACTCGCTATAGCTTGCCCACTAAGGAGGGAGCCAATGATGTTCCCTCATCTCTACTTGTGACTTGCTGTTAACAATTAAAGTCTCCTATGACATAGGCCAAATTCACCCATTCATTATTTATAAGCCAAAACCAGGAGTGGGTGATAAATACAGAAGTGGTGACGTGTTTCTATTATACTTTTCCTGATTGTAAGCCAAAACCAGGAGTGGAACAAATACGGAGGTAAAAAACGGACAAAATACTGAACATGTTAGGGCATGTGCACACGTTGCGGTTTTTGCTGCGGATCCGCAGCGGAATTGACGCTGCGGATCCGCAGCAGTTTTCCATGCGGTGTACAGTACAATGTTAACCTATGGAAAACAAAAACTGCAGTGCACATGCTGCGGAAAATTCCGCGCGGAAACAAAGAAGTAGCATGCCACTTTCTGCGGATTCCGCAGCGGGTTTTCAACCTGCACCAATAGGAAAGTGCAGTTGAAAACCCGCAGAGGAATCCGCAGAAGAAACCGCGTGAAAATCTGCAGTGAAAACCGCAGTGGATTTGCACTGCGGATTTTTGAAATCTGCTGCGGAAAAATCTGCAGCAAAATCCACAACGTGTGCACATACCCTGAAGTTTCCTTACAATGAGACCCCATTAACGTATGGTGTGTTGTAATATAGCACAAACACCTACCGTAAAACAAACAAAAAGCAGAACAAAACAAACATAGCATAAGCCCCAGGGTGACACACTTCAGCTTCTAATAAGCGCACAGATTTGTTAGGTTTCCTACGAGCCTGCACAGATGGAAGGACCCAACAAATGAGCTCTGTAGGAAAATAAATAAATCTACAAAATGAAAGATCTCAAGCTGACACCTTCAAAAATGCTTGGTGACAACTCGCACCCCCCAATTTCTCTGTAGACCATTGTCCCACAATGCGTAATGCAGCTGTTTTTTTGCTGAGATTTTTTGTGCAGAACATTTAAGGGTATGTGAATAAATTTCTGCACCAGAAACGTGTATATTAACAGGAAAAACGCAGCATAATACAGCACGGTTTTGATTCGTATTTTCTAACTCATTAGATTGGGTGAAAAATGCTGAAAGAATTGATAAGCCGCATTAAAGGTTATTGTAAATTATAGATGGCTGGACCATTTGTACAACAAAGCATAATAAAACATTGATAGTCCAATGAAGTCAAAGCAAATCTGTGCGGAATCATATACTGAACTGTACAAGCCTACAGGATATGATGTGAAGCACTATGAAACTAAAATAATTGTTCCCCGACACCAAGTGCGATATACCATCTGCGAAATTCAAGGAAAACGCAAAATGTAAGAAACAAAGTTAATTATAACTAAAATATAATTACCAAATACCTTTAAATAGCAAATCACACTCATTTTATCTAGGGAGGTAATCCCTGTAGTATATAAAAATGGTTGCATTGTTATACTGACAGAAACAGGTCATAGAATAATAATAGTACAGGTGCATATGAGCATGTGCAATAGAAAGCTCTACCCCCTCCCTTAATGTATACACAGATTTGCTGCCAGTAGACATACTGATTTAATACTGGAGATACCAGGGGTGCTGAGGTAAGAAGAGGCTGCTCACACTGCTGTCCTCCGGTCTATCTGATCTCATACTGGAGATACCAAGGTGCTGAGGTAAGAAGAGGCTGCTCACACTGCTGTCCTCCTGTCTATCTGATCTCATACTGGAGATATCAGGGTGCTGAGGTAAGAGGAGGCTGCTCACACTGCTGTCCTCCGGTCTATCTGATCTCATACTGGAGATATCAGGGTGCTGAGGTAAGAAGAGGCTGCTCACACTGCTGTCCTCCTGTCTATCTGATCTCATACTGGAGATATCAGGGTGCTGAGGTAAGAGGAGGCTGCTCACACTGCTGTCCATCCTGTATATCTGATCTAATACTGGAGATACCAGGGGTGCTGAGGTAAGAAGAGGCTGCTCACACTGCTGTCCTCCAGTCTATCTGATCTCATACTGGAGATACCAAGGTGCTGAGGTAAGAAGAGGCTGCTCACACTGCTGTCCTCCTGTCTATCTGATCTCATACTGGAGATATCAGGGTGCTGAGGTAAGAGGAGGCTGCTCACACTGCTGTCCATCCTGTATATCTGATCTAATACTGGAGATACCAGGGGTGCTGAGGTAAGAGGAGGCTGCTCACACTGCTGTCCATCCTGTATATCTGATCTAATACTGGAGATACCAGGGGTGCTGAGGTAAGAAGAGGCTGCTCACACTGCTGGCCTCCTGTCTATCTGATCTCATACTGGATACCTGGAGTGCTGAAGTAAGAAGAGGCTGCTCACACTGCTGTCCTCCTGTCTATCTGATCTCATACTGGATACCTGGAGTGCTGAAGTAAGAAGAGGCTGCTCACACTGCTGTCCTCCTGTCTATCTGATCTCATACTGGATACTTGGAGTGCTGAAGTAAGAAGAGGCTGCTCACACTGCTGTCCTCCTGTCTATCTGATCTCATACTGGATACTTGGAGTGCTGAAGTAAGAAGAGGCTGCTCACACTGCTGTCCTCCTGTCTATCTGATCTAATGCTGGAGATACCAGGCGTGCTGAGGTAAGAAGAGGCTGCTCACACTGCTGTCCTCCTGTCTATCTGATCTAATACTGGAGATACCAGGCGTGCTGAATTAAGAAGAGGCTGCTCACACTGCTGTCCTCCTGTCTATCTGATCTAATACTGGAGATACCAGGCGTGCTGAAGTAAGAAGAGGCTGCTCACACTGCTGTCCTCCTGTCTATCTGATCTAATACTGGAGATACCAGGCGTGCTGAAGTAAGGAGAGGCTGCTCACACTGCTGTCCTGTCTATCTGATCGAACACTGGCGATACCAGGGTGCTGAGGTAAGAAGAGTCTGCTCACACTGCTGTCCTCCTGTCTATCTGATCGAATACTGGAGATACCAGGGGTGTCCAAGAAAGCAGATGCTGCTCATATTGCTTACTCACAATTATCTTTGATAATTTATGGTATCTGGGCAAAGACATTCTCTCTTTCGGTTCCTGAAAAAAAAAAAAACTAATAAATCGCACCATGAGGTTATAATGTGGTGAAAGCTATAAAGGCTCTGTTTCTCTTTATGAGGCCTGCGTAGTATGTCATGTTTTTTATACAATAGTGAATGCTATTTTTACTACACAAGTTGGGTGAGGCATCACACAAGTACTAATTTGACATTAATACATTTGTAGTCTTTTTTTTGTTTTGTTTACTTTAAGTTCATAATTTTATAGATTTTTTTTCTTTTTTGAATATATTTTCAGCCCCGAACCAAAGTGTCTGTAGCTAAACTGCCATCGCAAAAATCTCATGTAAGTATACAAACATTTATTCTACTAAATTTTAGCAACATACAGTCCAACATTTAAAAGATCTCAGGAGCAGTTTTCAAAATGACAACTACAGGCTGCAAATTTCTTGTGCTACAGTGAGCAGCCTGTGTGGCCTAAACGTGCCTCCATGGACTACAGTGCCTCCATACTTGTCTCCTATCAAACACATCTGGGATGTCTTTGCTTGGCAACTGCAAAGGGAGCTGCCAGCAGCAGATCTTGATGATTTGTCCACGCGCATTCAATGTGACAAAGCATTCTTCAGACAACCATTAATAACCTCATTGAAAGCAGCTATATTTCTGCACGTGGGAAATGTTGTTTGCATTTTTCCACCATTTGCATATTTTTAACATGTCTATCCAACCTGTGATTTTGATTATTCGAGGAGTTTTCCTTGCGGGTGTTGCAATTACAATACCGAGGAGGGGAATTAATATGAAACATATACGGAAATAGTGAAAAAGCACAAATTCTCTAAGATTTAGGAAGGTCTTCTGTTGTCACAACAGATGTAATTGTGGGGTACAGATAGGAAAGCCTCCTTATTAGGGGATATAAATTAAAAGCTCATATCATGGTTATTCATAGTGTCTCTGCACATAAATTATTTCTATCCAAATACACGCTGCTCCTCCAAGACTTAAGTGCTTGATAGCCCCTTAATCCTTCCTATGCTAATCACAACATCTTGGTGAGGGGAAGGAAAAGGAGGCGACGTGTGCGGAATGGAAATTAACAACTGATGAATATAATTGCTGCTTTCTGCAAGCCCACATTACATAAACCATACTACTGCTGTCTGAAATCAAATATCAAAGGACATTTCTACTATACAAATGGGAGCACATATCCACAAAACTGAGAAAGCAAGAAGCATAACTAAAACAAAACGGGAACATATTTATTATTAATACAATCCCACACAAAGAGTTTATTCCAAGGAGTATAAACAAGAGCACTAGGGTCCATATCGGAGGAGCGAGGTCTGGGGCTAAGCAGCTCCACACAAGGCAGATGCCAGCTGTGTTATACAGCCCGCAACTGTAGTGACCAGTCATCTCCAAACGCTGCTGTGTAACTATTTATGTGCCAATGTCAATCATTGATGGTGGCATGTACATGGATGTGACGCATGCTCACGCCCATCGCCTCCTCTCGCTCACGAGGTGCTGATGCGTTGCCACGGCAGCTGAAGGCCTCCATGGCTGCTATCTTGATATACCTGTGCCCAAGGCTGGAGATTCAATTCAGGGCAACGCTCAATCTGGTCAAGCAAGTGTTGCTGACCAACATGAGGGGAGGCTTGCACCATTTGTGATTGAGGAGACGAAACAGTGCACTGAGCCCTTGGCGACACCAAGCATGCACCGGAGTGCCCTCATTTACATAATAATACATATTTTTCTGTAAAACAAAAGTAAAGTAAAAACTATACTACTAAGATTTGTAAAGTCCTCTATATGATAGTATTAGTTGTTTAAAGATAGCCTTGGGACTGACGGACTTCCCTTTAATCAGCACAATTTTTGACACTTTTTTGTTAGGAAGTTAAAAGTTGACCAGCGATTTCTCATTTTTACAAAAAAAAAAATTCTAAACCATTTTTTTTTATTTTAGGGACCACATTACATTTGAAGTGACTTTGAGGGGCCTATATGAAAGAAAATACACAGAAGTTACACCATTCTAAAAACTGCACTCCTCAAAGTACTCAAAACCACATTCAAGAAGTGTATTAACCCTTCAGGTGCTTCACACGAATTAATGGAATGTGGACGGAAAAACAAAGAATTAACTTTATTTCACACAATTTTTTTCTTTAGGCCTAATTCTTTTTAATTTTGCAAGGGTAACAGGAGATAATGGACCATACAATTTGTTGTGCAATTTCTCATGAGCATGTCGATACCTCATATGTGGGGGAAAAACCATTCTTAGGGCGCATGGCAGGGCTCGGAAGGGAAGGAGCGCCATATCACTGTTTGAATGTAAAGTTTGTTGGCATAATTAGTGAACGCCATGTCGTGTTTGGAAAGACTCTGATGTCCCTAAGCAGTGGAAATCCCCCACACGTGACACCATTTTGGAAACTACATTTCAAAAACCTGACCTGCACATCCAAACATAGACTGAGTGTGAACAGGTGCTGAACCCAGAGTCGCCAACTCGTACATAGTTAAGTAAAAAGGGCAGCACACTGCAGCGCCAAAACATGCAAACTTGAAAACACGAAATTTGAACTGCATTACTGCACTAGAAATATGAAAAATGAGAGCTTTTAGCGCATAAAAATGGCCATATTTATGTGTACCTCGTAGCCACTTTACGGCATCTCTCTTATACGAGGTCCTACGCTTGACCTACCTCACCGAGAATAAACGTCTCCATCTGAATGGGTACATGTGAAACCTCTTCTTGGACTCAAATTCTCTCTTTCTGTGGAGGGGTATTGGACCTACTATAATTAAAACACCTGTGGCTAGGAGGCGGGGAGTGCACGATCAGAAGGCTAAAGAATACATTTCAAAAACCTGACCTGCACATCCAAACATAGACTGAGTGTGAACAGGTGCTGAACCCAGAGTCGCCAACTCGTACATAGTTAAGTAAAAAGGGCAGCACGCCTCCTAGCCACAGGTGTTTTAATTATAGTAGGTCCAATACCCCTCCACAGAAAGAGAGAATTTGAGTCCAAGAAGAGGTTTCACATGTACCCATTCAGATGGAGACGTTTATTCTCGGTGAGGTAGGTCAAGCGTAGGACCTCGTATAAGAGAGATGCCGTAAAGTGGCTACGAGGTACACATAAATATGGCCATTTTTATGCGCTAAAAGCTCTCATTTTTCATATTTCTAGTGCAGTAATGCAGTTCAAATTTCGTGTTTTCAAGTTTGCATGTTTTGGCGCTGCAGTGTGCTGCCCTTTTTACTTAACCATTTTGGAAACTAGACCCCTCAAGGAACTTCCAGAGGGGAAGAAAGTATTTAGTCAGCCACCAGTTGTGCAAGTTCTCCCACTTAAAAAGATGAGAGAGGCCTGTAATTGACATCATAGGTAGACCACAACCATGAGAGTCAAAATGAGAAAAATTCAGAAAATCACCTTGTCTGATGTGGCAAGATTTATTTTGCAAATTATGGTGGAAAATAAGTACCGTATATACTAGAGTATAAGCCGACCCGAGTATAAGCCGACCCCCCTAATTTTGCCACAAAAAAACTGGAAAAACTTAATGACTCGAGTATAAGCCTAGGGTGGGAAATGCAACAGCTATCGGTAAATGTCAAAAGTAAAAATAGATACCAATAAAAGTAAAATTGATTGAGACATCAGTAGGTTAAGTGTTTTTGAATATCCATATTGAATCAGGAGCCCCATATAATGCTCCATAAAGTTTATGATGTCCCCATAAGATGCTCCATATTAAAATATGCCCCATATAGTCCTGCATAAAGGTTAATAATGGCCCCATAAGATGCTCCATAGACACATTTGCCCAATATAATGCTGCACAAATGCTGATTATGGCCCCATAAGATGCTCCATACAGACACTTGCCCCATATAGTGCTGCACAAACGTTATGGCCCCATACAGACACTTGCCCCATATAGTGCTGCACAAACGTTATGGCCCCACAAGATGCTCCATACAGACACTTGCTGTTGCTGCGATAAATAAAAAAAAAAAATCACATACTCACCTCTCCGTCGCTCAGGCCCCCGGCACTTTCCATATTTACCTGACTTCGTTCCGGCGCCGCTCCATCTTCATCGTCTTCTGCACGGACGTTCAGGCAGAGGGCGTGCACTAACCACATCACCGCGCCCTCTGACCTGAGCATCGCTGCTGAAGACGGAGCGGCGCCCGGAACGGGGAGCAAGTGAATATCGCGCTGCACTCCCCTCCCCGTTACACTCACCTGCTCCTGGCGCGGTCCCTGCACGTCCCTGCTTCCCGGTGCCCCAGCTTCTTCCTGTACTGAGCGGTCACCTCCCTATGGGAGGTGGAGCAGCATATTCATTACTGTAATGAGCGGTACCATGTGACCGCTCAGTACAGGAAGAAGCTGGGGCGCCGGGGAGCTGGGACATGCAGGGACCGCGCCAGGAGCAGGTGAGTATAATTAGACAGCCCCCGCTCCCCCTCCCCTGCCGACCCCTGGGTATGACTCGAGTATAAGCCGAGAGGGGGACTGTCAGCCCCCAAAAAATGGGCTGAAAATCTCGGCTTATACTCGAGTATATACGTTATTTGGTCATTAACAAAAGTTCATCTCAATATTTTGTTATATATCCTTTGTTGGCAATGACAGAGGTCAAACGTTTTCTGTAAGTCTTCACAAGGTTGTGTGAGATAGCGCTACCTGAGTGGGTTGGGGGACACTCGCTTGGCACAGGATTAAAGCACTCAGGCACGGTTTCTCCACAAACAGTCTGTCTGGTTTATTTAACTTCATAAACTGCACCATGAACAGTTCATTATTTGCATTAACGGAACACATTAACCACCGACAGTTTGTTCCAACGGCAGATACATCTCTGCCAGTAACCCTCTTTTATCTGGAGTTACCTTATAGGAGCTTCGGCTCCACACACGGACTCCTGTCAGTGCTGGTTCCCAGGGGAAAGCTGCCTCACTGGGGTCACCGTCCTCATGACCAGGGCACCTTAGATAGTCCAGACCCGCAGTAGGAACTGTAGCTTCCCCACACAGTAGCCGTCCAAGACTCTGCAGATACTGCCTCTCCGTGCGCTATTCAGGAAGTCCAGTCCCAGACACTTTCCAACACACAGGCCTTCAGACAATGTTCTCACCGTGTGCTTCCAGGAATCCAGTCCACTCCAGCACATTCCAACACACAGGCTATACAGGAACTCACTCTGAACCATGTGACCAAACCCTGGTCACATTATGTAGCTGTAACCACTCCCATAGATGGGAGGTGTGTGTGGTTAGCCAGTCCCTCCCAGCTCACCAGCTAACTCTACAAGCCTCCCTTTATAAACTATACAAATACTTGTGGGACTACAGGTCCCAGAAAAATACTACAGGCTTACAGCACAGACTCCCTCTGCGACACATACCGGCCATTTACAATCATGCCGGACACTGTTTCATTACCACTACTACAGATACGCCTCCATGTGTATCCTGAGGAGCACATACAGCACCCCCTGGCTGTAACATGGGTCACGGCATCACAGCTGGCACACACTGTTGGTGGTATGTTGGCCCATTCCTTCATGCAGATCTCTTCTAGAGCAGTGATTTTTTGGGCCTGTTGCTGGGCAACACGGGCTTTCAACTCCCTCCAAAGGTTTTCTATGGGGTTGAGATCTGGAGACTGGCTAGGCCACTCCAGGACCTTCACATGCTTCTTACGAAGCCACTCCTTCGTTGCTCTGGCGGTGTGCTTGGGATCATTATCATGCTGAAAGACCAATCCACGTTTCATCTTCAATGCCCTTGCTGATGGAAGTATGTTTGCACTCAAAATCTCACGATACATGGCCCCATTCATTCTTTCATGTACATGGATCACTCGTCCTGGTCCCTTTGCAGAGAAACAGCCCCAAAGCATGATGTTGCTACCCTCATTCTTCACAGTAGGTATGGTGTTCTTCAGATGTAACTCAGCATTGTGTTTCCTCCAAACACGACGACGAGTTTTGTTTCTAGCAAACAGTTCTACTTTGGTTTCATAGACCATATGACATTCTCCCAATACTCCTCTGTATAATCCAAATGCTCTCTAGCAAACTTCAGACGGGCCCGGACATGTACTGGCTTCAGCAGGGGGACACGTCTGGCACTGCAGGATCTGAGTCCCTGGCGGCAGTGTGTTACTGATGGTAGCCTTTGTTACGGTGGTCCCAGCTCTATGCAAGTCATTCACTAGGTCCCCCCGCGTGGTTCTGGGATTTTTGCTCACCGTTCTTTTTGATCATTTTGACCCCCACGGGGTGAGATCTTATGTGGGAGGGAGATCTATCAGTGGTCTTGTATGTCTTTCATTTTCTTATTGCTCCCCCAGTTGATTTCATCACACCAAGCTGCTTGCCTATTGTAGATTCAGTCTTCCCAGCCTGGTGCAGGGCTACAATTTTGTTTCTGGTGTCCTTCGACAGCTCTTTGGTCTTCACCATAGCAGAGCTTGGAGTGTGACTGTTTGAGGTTGTAGACAGGTGTCTTTTATACTGATAAAAAGTTCAAACAGGTGCCATTACTACAGGTAATGAGTGGAGGACAGAGGAGCCTCTTAAAGAAGTTACAGGTCTGTGAGAGCCAGAAATCTTGCAAGATTTTAGGTGACCAAATACTTATTTTCCACCATAATTTGCAAAATAAATCTTGCCTAATCAGACAATGTGATTTTCTGGATTTGTTTTCTCATTTTGACTCTCATAGGTGTGATCTAAATATCTCTATTACAGGCCTCTCTAGTCTTTTTAAGTAGGAGAACTTATACTTTTTTCCCCAGTGTATCTAGATGTGTATTGAGCACCTTGAGACCCCAGTTGCTTCACAGAAGTTTATGACGTTGAGCCGTTAGGGGGGGGGGGAAGGGGGAGAGGGGCGCACTGTAAGAATCACATTTCTCACACAAACAGGTTACATTGTTTGGCTCCAAATTTTGCATTTTGATAGGGGTAACAGGAGAAATTGCACCATACAATTTGTTGTGCAATTTCTCCTGAGTACGCCAATACCCAATATAAGGAAGAAAACTACATTTGAAGCACAGTGTAAAGCTCAAAAGTGATGGAGCGCCATATTACAGTGTAAATTTTGCTGGAGTGGTTTGAGGGTGCCAAGTCACATTGGCAGAGCCCCTGAAATGCCAGAACAGCAGAATCCCCCATAAGTGACCCCATTTTACAAACTAAACCTCTCAATTAATTCATCTAGGGTTGCAGTGATTATACTGACACCACAGGTGTGTCACAGAATTTTATACTAATGTGAAAGTGAAGAAAAAATAATTTATATTTTTACCACCAAGATTGTGTGTTAGCCCAAAGTTTTACATTTTCATACTGGGAAATGGGTAAAAATGGCACCAAAATGTGTCCCACAATTTCTGCTGAATGTAGAAATACCCCATATGTGGCTGTACAGTACTGCTTAACCATACGGAGGGACTCGGGAGGGATGGAGCACTAGTTGCCTCCTGGAGTGCAGATTTTCCTAGACTAGTTTGCGGACTCCATATACACATCTCATAAGTGCTAGAAAAGCAGAATCACCTTCCCCTTACTGTTGGGGTTCCTCAAGGATCAGTCCTAGGCCCCCTACTCTTCTCGTTGTATACTGCCCCTATTGGACAAACAATCAGTAGATTTGGTTTCCAGTACCATCTCTATGCTGACGACACCCAATTATACACTTCTGCTCCCGATATCACACCGACCTTTTTAGAAAACACCAGTGATTGTCTTACCGCTGTCTCTAACATCATGTCCTCCCTCTATCTGAAACTAAACCTGTCAAAAACTGAACTCCTCGTGTTCTCTCCCTCTACTAACCTACCTTTGCCTGACATTGCCATCTCCGTGTGCGGTTCCACCATTACTCCAAAGCAACATGCCCGCTGCCTTGGGGTCATCCTTGATTCTGACCTTTCATTCACCCCCTACATCCGATCACTGGCTCGCTCTTCTTACCTGCATCTCAAAAACATTTCTAGAATTCGCCCTTTTCTTAATTTCGACTCTGCAAAAACTCTGACTGTTTCACTTATTCATTCTCGTCTGGACTATTGTAACTCTCTACTAATCGGTCTCCCTCTTGCAAAACTCTCCCCGCTCCAATCTGTCCTGAATGCTGCAGCCAGGATCATATTCCTCACCAACCGTTACACCGATGCCTCTACCCTGTGCCAGTCATTACACTGGCTACCCATCCACTCCAGAATCCAGTACAAAACTACTACCCTCATCCACAAAGCACTCCATGGCTCAGCACCACCCTACATCTCCTCCCTGGTATCAGTCTACCACCCTACCCGTGCCCTCCGCTCCGCTAATGACCTCAGGTTAGCATCCTCAATAATCAGAACCTCCCACTCCCGTCTCCAAGACTTTACACGTGCTGCGCCGATTCTTTGGAATGCACTACCTAGGTTAATACGATTAATCCCCAATCCCCACAGTTTTAAGCGTGCCCTAAAAACTCATTTGTTCAGACTGGCCTACCGCCTCAATGCATTAACCTAACGATCCCTGTGTGGCCTATTTATAATAAAAAAAAAAAAAAAGGTTCCTCGCATCATGTTCTCATACACTTTATGCAGTATTAGCCCTCTGTGTCTGTACTGCTACATACTTAGGCAGGTAACTGGTTCATGCAGCTTTACATGAACACCTGAGCCTTACACTATAGCTGGTCCGAATAACTAAAGCAATTGTTACCATCCACCTCTCGTGTCTCCCCTTTTCCCCATAGTTTGTAAGCTTGCGAGCAGGGCCCTCACTCCTCCTGGTATCTGTTTTGAACTGTATTTCTGTTATGCTGTAATGTCTATTGTCTGTACAAGTCCCCTCTATAATTTGTAAAGCGCTGCGGAATATGTTGGCGCTATATAAATAAAATTATTATTATTAATCACCCCTCAAGTGACCCCATTTTGGAAATTATACCCCTTTGGGAATATATCTGTTGTAGTGACGATTTTGACTCCATGGCTGTTTTCCAGAAACAGACAGCTGAGTGAAAATTGCAAGCTGCCATTGTAGTGACCAGTAAGTTGTAGTGCCCAGTACGTTATGCCCAGCCCGTGCTTCCGGAGACACCCACCTGTAAATTAGGCGGGCTCTCATCACTACAGAAATGCAAGTCGTGGGCACTAAATGTGGTTTTCGTACACTGTGGAGCTTAGAAGGGTGGGTGGGGATTTGAACTTGCTCAATTTTGGGGGACGAGGAGCTATTTCGCTATTCCAGAGCCCTTGTGCTACCAGTAATATGGAAGCCCCCTATATTTCTGTAAAATGGATGATAGACGTGAATGGGGACATGCTTTTTTTTGTGGATTGAGTTGAAGCTTTTGTTAGGAACACTTACAATCACATTTATCTGGCGCTCTATGCTAACCAATTACTTTGGCAGCATGCTGCGATTTTACACGAACGTAGAATACGCCTGAGAAAAAAAATACGGTGATGTGAGCTGCCCCATAGATTAACAGTGGTCCGAGTGCTATGTAATGTTTTCTCGCATAGCACTCGTCCGTATTCTACGGTAGTGTGACCCCGGCCTAAATCTAAGAATGACGTGATTCAGATAAAACCCCAGAGGGATCCATTCACTGTAACGAGGCAGCAGAGTTACTCTGGACTCTGTCTGGCCTCCGTTCAACATTGTCCTTTTCAGAACTGCACAAATAACTGGTCGATCGTGCTTTTATACTCGCCTAAAAAGACGGTGACTGCCGGATCACAGGTGCTATGGCATCCACAGTGCCTCCATCTGCCTCATTACAGGGAATCTTCTGCCGGGGAAGACCACCATGGAGACCATCAGCCCCCTTCCTGTGCAATCTCCTCGATGTCAATGACACTATTGACAGCGACATCAGAGGGGTTAAATTCCTGAGATTGGCGCTAGCAACAATCATGGGTGTTGATGCAGTGTGTCACTTCTCACACAGAGCTGACACCCGCACCCGACTGTGGCGCCGTACATGTACTGTGATTTGTGGGAATGTAGTTCCCGTAGCGCCAAACACGGCGCATGTTGGGAAGGGGATAACTCCTTCACTGTCTGATGATTTGCAGGTTTTTTTTCCTATTTTTCCCAAGAGCCATAACTTTTTTTATTTTTCTGTCCACATAGCCACAACAGGGCTAGTTTTACTTTTGAATTACATCATTCATTTTATCATGCGATGCACTGGAAAAAGGGAAGAAAATTCCAAGTGAAATTGCAAAATAAGTGCAATGCCACAATTGATATATATATATATATATATATATATATATATATATATATATATATATATATATATATATATATATATATATATATATATATATATATATATATACATATATATATATATATATACACATATATATACATACACATACACATACATACATACACACAGTTATATGAAAAAGTTTGGGCACCCCTATTAATCTTAAGTTTAATGTTTTATAAAAATTGTTTTGTTTGCAACAGCTATTTCAGTTTCATATATCTAATAACTGTTGGACACAGTAATGTTTCTGCCTTGAAATGCGGTTTATTGTACTAACAGAAAACGTGCAATCTGCATTCAAACAAAATTTGACAGGTGCATAAGTATGGGCACCCTTATCATTTTCTTGTTTTAAATACTCCTACCTACTTTTTACTGACTTACTAAGGCACTTTTTTTGGTTTTCTAACCTCATTGAGCCTTGAACTTCATAGTCAGGTGTATGCAATCATGAGAAAAGCTACTTAAAGTGGCCACTTGCAAGTTGTTCTCCTGTTTGAATCTCCTCTGAAGAGTGGCATCATGGGTTCCTCAAAACAACTGTCTAATGATCTGAAAACAAAGATTATTCAACATAGTTGTTCAGGGGAAGGATACAAAAAGCTGTCTCAGAGATTTAACCTGTCAATTTCCACTGTGAGGAACATAGTAAGGAAATGGGAGAACACAGGTACAGTTCTTGTTAAGGCCAGAAGTGGCAGGCCAAGAAAAACATCAGAAAGGCAGAGAAGAAGAATGGTGAGATCAGTCAAGGACAATCCTCAGACCACCTCCAGAGAGCTGCAGCATCAACTTGCTGCAGATGGTGTCACTGTGCATCGGTCAACTATACAACGCACTTTGCACAAGGAGAAGCTGTATGGATGCAAAAGAAGACGTTTCTGCAAGCACGCCACAGAGTCGGCTGAGGTATGCAAAAGCACATTTGGAGAAGCCAATTTCTTTTTGGAAGAAGGTTCTGTGGACTGATGAAACCAAGATTGAGTTGTTTGGTCATACAAAAAGGCGTTATGCATGGCGACCAAAAAACACAGCATTCCAAGAAAAACACTTGCTACCCACAATAAAATTTGGTGGAGGTTCCATCATGCTTTGGGGCTGTGTGGCCAATGCCGGCACCTGGAATCTTGTTAAAGTTGAGGGACGCATGGATTCCTCTCAGTATCAGCAAATTCTTGACAATAATGTTCATGAATCAGTGACAAAGTTGAAGTTACGCAGGGGATGGATCTTTCAGCAAGACAATGATCCAAAACACCGCTCCAAATCTACTCAGGCATTCATGCAGAGGAACAATTACACTGTTCTGGAATGGCCATCCCAGTCCCCAGACCTGAATATCATTGAACATCTGTGGGATCATTTGAAGAGGTGTCCATGCTCGGCGACCATCAAACTTAACTGAACTGGAATTGTTTTGTGAAGAGGAATGGTCAAAAATACCTTCATCCAGGAACTCATTAAAAGCTACAGGAAGCGACTAGAGGCTGTTATTTTTGCAAAAGGAGGATCTACTAAATATTAATGTCACTTTTCTGGTGGGGTGCCCATACTTATGCACCTGTCAAATTTTGTTTGACTGCAGATTGCACATTTTCTGTTAGTACAATAAACCTCATTTCAAGGCAGAAACATTACTGTGTCCAACAGTTATTAGATATATGAAACTGAAATAGCTGTTGCAAAAAAAACAATTTTTAAAAAACATTAAGCTTAAGATTAATAGGGGTACCCAAACTTTTTCATATAACTGTATATATATTTTACAGAGTTAATAATAATAATAATAATTTTATTTATATAGCGCCAACATATTCCGCAGCGCTTTACAAATTATAGAGGGGACTTGTACAGACAAACATTACAGCATAACAGAAATACAGTTCAAAACAGATACCAGGAGGAGTGAGGGCCCTGCTCGCAAGCTTACAAACTATGGGGAAAAGGGGAGACACGAGAGGTGGATGGTAACAATTGCTTTAGTTATTCGGACCAGCTATAGTGTAAGGCTCAGGTGTTCATGTAAAGCTGCATGAACCAGTTACCTGCCTAAGTATGTAGCAGTACAGACACAGAGGGCTAATACTGCATAAAGTGTATGAGAACATGATGCGAGGAACCTTTTTTTTTTTTTTTTTTTTTTTATTATAAATAGGCCACACAGGGATCGTTAGGTTAATGCATTGAGGCGGTAGGCCAGTCTGAACAAATGAGTTTTTAGGGCACGCTTAAAACTGTGGGGATTGGGGATTAATCGTATTAACCTAGGTAGTGCATTCCAAAGAATCGGCGCAGCACGTGTAAAGTCTTGGAGACGGGAGTGGGAGGTTCTGATTATTGAGGATGCTAACCTGAGGTCATTAGCGGAGCGGAGGGCACGGGTAGGGTGGTAGACTGATACCAGGGAGGAGATGTAGGGTGGTGCTGAGCCATGGAGTGCTTTGTGGATGAGGGTAGTAGTTTTGTACTGGATTCTGGAGTGGATGGGTAGCCAGTGTAATGACTGGCACAGGGTAGAGGCATCGGTGAAACGGTTGGTGAGGAATATGATCCTGGCTGCAGCATTCAGGACAGATTGGAGCGGGGAGAGTTTTGCAAGAGGGAGACCGATTAGTAGAGAGTTACAATAGTCCAGACGAGAATGAATAAGTGAAACAGTCAGAGTTTTTGCAGAGTCGAAATTAAGAAAAGGGCGAATTCTAGAAATGTTTTTGAGATGCAGGTAAGAAGAGCGAGCCAGTGATCGGATGTAGGGGGTGAATGAAAGGTCAGAATCAAGGATGACCCCAAGGCAGCAGGCATGTTGCTTTGGAGTAATGGTGGAACCGCACACGGAGATGGCAATGTCAGGCAAAGGTAGGTTAGTAGAGGGAGAGAACACGAGGAGTTCAGTTTTTGACAGGTTTAGTTTCAGATAGAGGGAGGACATGATGTTAGAGACAGCGGTAAGACAATCACTGGTGTTTTCTAAAAAGGTCGGTGTGATATCGGGAGCAGAAGTGTATAATTGGGTGTCGTCAGCATAGAGATGGTACTGGAAACCAAATCTACTGATTGTTTGTCCAATAGGGGCAGTATACAACGAGAAGAGTAGGGGGCCTAGGACTGATCCTTGAGGAACCCCAACAGTAAGGGGAAGGTAAGAGGAGGAAGAACCAGCAAAACATACAGTGAAGGATCGGTCAGAGAGATAGGAGGAGAACCAGGAGAGAACGGTGTCCTTGAGGCCGATGGAGCGGAGCATAGTGAGGAGGAGCTGATGATCCACAGTGTCAAATGCTGCAGAGAGATCCAAGAGAATTAGCATGGAGTAGTGACCATTAGATTTAGCTGTTAGTAGGTCATTAGAGACTTTAGTGAGGGCAGTTTCAGTAGAGTGTAAAGAGCGGAAGCCAGATTGAAGAGGGTCGAGAAGAGAGTTATCTGAGAGATAGCGGGTAAGACGGGAGTGGACCAGGCGTTAGAGTTCACAATATTTTAAAACTGACTTGGCAACATGATTCTTCAGGTCAGTACGAGTACACAGACAACTAATATGTACAACCCCTGGCAAAAAAAATAATGTAATCACTGGCCTTGGAGGATGTTCATTCAGTTGTTTATTTTTTTTTAATTGAAAAAGCAGATCACAGACATATCACAAAACTATAGTTATTTCAAATGACAACTTTCTGGCTTTATTAAACACTAAAAGAAATCAAGAACAAAAAAAAATGTGGTAGTCAGTAATGGTTTCTTTTTTAGAACAACCAGAGGGGAAAATTATGGAGTCACTCAATTATGAGGAAAAAATTATGGAATCATGGCAAACAAAAAAAAACACTCCAACACATCACTAGTATTTTGTTGCACCACCTCTGGCTTTTATAACAGCTGCAGACTCTGAGGCATGGACTTAATGAGTGTAAGACAGTACTCTTCATCAATCTGGCTCCAACTTTCTGATTGCTGTTGCCAGATCAGCTTTGCAGGTTGGATTCTTGTCATGGACCATTTTCTTCAACTTCCACCAAAGATTTTCAATTGGATTGAGATCCGGACTATTTGCAGCCCATGACATTGACCTTATGTGTTTTTTCAAGGAATGTTTGCACAGTTTTTGCTCTATGGCAGGATGCATTATCATCATGAAAAATGATTTCATCATCCCCCCAACATCCTTTCAATTGATGGGATAAGAAAAGTGTCCAAAATATCAACATAAACTTGTGCATTTATTGAAGATGTAATGACAGCCATCTCCCCAGTGCCTTTCCCTGACATGCAGCCCCATATCATCAATGACTGTGGAAATTTGCATGTTCTCTTCAGGCAGTCATCTATATAAATCTCATTGGAACGGCACCAAACAAAAGTTCCAGCATCATCACCTTACCCAATGCAGATTTGCAATTCATCACTGGATATGACTTTCATCCAGTCATCCACAGTCCACAATTGCTTTTCCTTAGCCCATTGTAACCTTGTTTTTTTCTGTTTAGGTGTTAATGACGGCTTTCATTTAGCTTTTCTGTATGCAAATCCCAATTCCTTTAGGCAGCTTCTTACAGTTCGGTCACAGACGTTGACTCCAGTTTCCACCCTTTCGTTCCTCATATGTTTTGTCTCGTGCATTTCCTGTTTTGGAGACATATTGCTTTACGTTTCCGGTCTTGATGCTTTGATGTCTTCCTTGGTCTACCAGTATGTTTGCCTTTAACAACCTTCCCATGTTGTTTGTATTTGGTCCAGATTTTAGACAAAGCTGACTGTGAACAACCAATATATTTTGCAACATTGAATGATTTACCCTCTTAAGAGTTTGATAATCATCTCCTTTGTTTTAACTGACATCTCTCATGTTGGAGCCATAATTCATGTCAGTCCACTTGGTGCAACAGCTCCCAAAGGTGTGGTCACCCCTTTTTTAGATGCAGAATAACGAGCAGATCTAATTTGATGCAGGTGTTAGTTTTGGGAATTTAAACTTAGAATGTGAGTCCATAATTTTTCACCTTTGCTTGTTCTAAAAATGGAACAAATACTGACTACTAGTGATGAGCGAGTATACTCGTTGCTCGGGTTTTCCAGAGCACGCTCAGGTGGTCTCTGAGTATTTGTGACTACTCAGATTTAATTTTCCTTGCCGCAGCTACATAATTTGTGGCTACTAGACAGCTTGTTTATATGTGGGGATTCCCTAGCAACCAGGCAACCCCCACATGTACTCAGGCTGGCTAGCAGCTGTAAATCATGCACCTGCATCAACAAAAATAATCTCCCAGCAGTCACAAATAGTTGGAGACCACCCGAGCGTGCTTGGGAAAACGCGAGCAAGGAGTATACTCGCTCATCACTACTGACTACAACATTTTTTGTTCTTGATTTCTTTTAGTGTTTCTTAAAGCCAGAAAGCGGTCATTTAAAATGACTTTAGTTTTGTGCCATGTCTGATCTGTTTTTTTTTTTTTTTTTTTTTTTAATTATAAAATAAATAAATAAACAAACAAACAATACAACTGAATGAACATCCTCCAAAGCCGGTAATTAGGCTACTTTCACACTAGCGTCGGAATCTGCCCGTCGCAATGCATCGGGCTGAGATTCCGACGCTAGCGTTTGATGCGCCGCACAATGGGTGCAGCGGATGCATTTCTCCGGCGCATCCGCTGTCCCATTGTGAGGTGCGGAGAGGTGGGGGCGGAGTTCTGGCCACACATGCGCGGTCGGAAAAAGCGGTCCGTCGGCAGCAAAAAAACGTTACATTTAACGTTTTTTTACTCCCGGCGGTCCGCCACAACCGTCGCACGACGGTTGCTATGTGTGGCAATGCGTCGCTAATGTTAATCTACGGGGCAAAAACGCATCCTGCAAACAACTTTGCAGGATGCTTTTGCCATAAACGACGCATTGCGACGTATTGCAAAAAAACGCCAGTGTGAAAGTAGCCTTACATAATTTTTGCCACGGGTTGTATTAGGCTATGTGCACACGTAGGAAATGTGGTGCAGAATTTTCGGCACTAAATCTGCATCTCCTCTCAGAATCCGCAGGTACGTTTTTTTATGCGGTTTTTTTGTGCAGATTTTACTACTATGGATTTCTATAATGGAGGGGTGCAGAAACGCTGCAGAACTGCATAAAAGTAGTGACATGTACTTCTTTGAAATCTGCAGCGTTTCTGCGCAGATTTTTCTGCACCATGTGCACAGCTTTTTTATTTTTTTACATTGATTTACATTGTACTGTAAATCACAGTGCAGTTGTGCAGCGTTTCTGCTGCAGAGAAATCTGCTGCAGTTCTGCACTAAATCTGCATCGTGTGCACATACCCTTAGGGTTTTTATATTTAACATGTGAAAAAAAAAAATCAATTGATTGTAAAAGAAAAATAAGATTTTTTTCCTCATTTTCAGAGACGCGTAACAATACCTTTCTTGGTATCTTGGGCATTGCGAGGGCTTTTTTTTTTTGGCAAGAGCTGACTTTTTATGGATACAATTTTGTGGCAAGTACAATATTTTAATCGTCTCTTATTGCATTTTATTTAAAATGTTGTCAGACAGTAATTCTGGAGTTTATTTTTTATTTATTTTTTAACGTTCATTACTGATCAAATTTATTTTATATTTTGATAGATCTGAATTTTACAAAAAGCAGCAATATCAAATACGTATTTTTTAATTTTATTTGTAATGGCTAATGTAATGTAATGGTGATTTGAACTTGCCTTTTTTTGTTGTTTTTTTTTTTTACTTTTTTCATGTTTGTTAGCATAGCTATGTATAGCACTACTATGTATAGTGAAAATCACAATCTCCTATGATCACCAGCTTAACGCTGGTTTTCACAGGAGGATAGTCATGACGATGACAGAAATCTTTAGCAAATCCCCGGCTGCTGTAACAGCTGCTATCCACCTTCAGTTGTTAAAAGCAGATGATGGCCGACTTAATCAGCCATCATCTGCCAGGAAAGATGTAGGCTCGGCATGCAAGCCCGCATCAAAGGCAGAAACACAAATTTTAATATCCATGTTATTCAAAGCTCATGAAGGGGTTAAAAAATATGGAAACCGTTAACATATTTAAAAAAAGACACAAATACATTTGGTATCACTGCATGCACAAAAGTCCAGAATATCAATGTATAAAATTTATTAACCTACAGTACAGACCAAAAGTTTGGACACACCTCATTTAAAGATTTTTCTGTATTTTCATGACTATGAAAATTGTAAATTCACACTGAAGGCATCAAAACTATGAATTAACACATGTGGAATGATATACCGTATATGCCCGAGTTTAAGCCGAGATTTTCAGCCCATTTTTTTGGGCTAAAAGTCCCTCTCTTGGCTTATACTCGAGTCATACCCAGGGGTCGGCAGGGGAGGGGGAGCGGGCCTGTAATTATACTCAACTGCTCCTGGTGCGGTCCCTGCACGTCCCTGGCACCCCAGCTTCTTCCTGTACTGAGCGGTCACATGTTACCGCTCATTACAGTAATGAATATGCGGCTCCACCTCCCATAAAGGTGGAGCTGCATATTCATTACTGTAATGAGCGGTAACGGTTACCACTCAATACAGGAAGAAGCTGCAGCGCTGGAGACCGGAGATGCAGGGACCGCGCCAGAAGCAGGTGAGTATACTGGGGAGAGCAATGCTGCTCGATATTCACCTGCTCCTCGTTCCGAAGCGTCTTCTGCAGTGACGCTCAGGTCAGAGGGCGCGATGACGTGGTTAGTGCGCGCCCTCGGCCTGAACGTCAGTGCAGCAGACTCTGAAGATAGAGCGGCGCCGGAACAAAGTCAGGTGAACATTGAAAGTGTCGGTGGCCTGAGCGACGGCGAGGTGAGTATTTGATTTTTTTTTTATTGCAGCAACAGCAAATGGGGCAAGTGTCTGTATGGAGCATCTTATGGGGCCATAACGGTGCAGCACTATATGGGGCAAATATCTTTATGGAGCATCTTATGGGGCCATAATCCACATTTGTGCAGCATTATATTGGGCAAATGTGTCTATGGAGCATCTTATGGGGCCATAATCAACGTTTGTGGAGCATTATATGGGGCAAGTGTCTGTATGGAGCATCTTATGGGGCCATAATCAAGGTTTGTGCAGCACTATATGGGGCAAATATCTTAATGGAGCATCTTATGGGGCCATAATCCACATTTGTGCAGCATTATATTGGGCAAATGTGTCTATGGAGCATCTTATGGGGCCATTATTAACCTTTATGCAGGACTATATGTGGCATATTTTAATATGGAACATCTTATGGGGCCATCATAAACTTTATGGAGCATTATGTGGGGCTCCTGATTCAATATGGATATTCAAAAACACTTAACCTACTGATGTCTCAATTAATTTTATTTTAATTGGTATCTATTTTTACTTTTGACATTTACCGGTAGCTGCTGCATTTCCCACCCTAGGCTTATACTCGAGTCATTAAGTTTTCCCAGTTTTTTGTGGCAAAATTAGGGGGTCGGCTTATACTCGAGTATATACGGTGCTTAACAAAAAATGTGAAACAACTGAAAATATGTCTTAGGCTGCTGTCACACTAGCAGTATTTGGTCAGTATTTTACATCAGTATTTGTAATCCAAAACCAGGAGTGGGTGATAAATACAGAAGTGGTGCATATGTTTCTATTATACTTTTCCTCTAATTGTTCCACTCCTGGTTTTGGCTACAAATACTGATGTAAAATACTGACCAAATACTGCTAGTGTGACGGCAGCCTTATATTCTAGGTTCTTCAAAGTAGCCACCTTTTGCTTTCATGACTGCTTTGCACACTCTTGGCATTCTCTTGATGAGCTTCAAGAGGTAGTCACCGGGAATGGTTTTCACTTCACAGGTGTGCCCTGTCAGGTTTAATAAGAAGGATTTCTTGCCTTATACATGGGGTTGGGACCATCAGTTGTGTTGAGCAGAAGTCTGGTGGATATACAGCCGAACAGCCGATAGTCCTACTGAATAGACTGTTAGAATTTGTATTATGGCAAGAAAAAAGCAGCTAAGTAAAGAAAAAGGAGTGGCCATCATTACTTTAACCCCTTTACCCCCAAGGGTGGTTTGCATGTTAATGACGGGCCAATTTTTACAATTCTGACCACTGTCCCTTTATGAGGTTATAACTCTAGAACGCTTCAACGGATCCTGACGATTCTGACATTGTTTTCTCGTGACATATTGTACTTCATGATCGTACCAAAATTTCTTTGATATTGCCTGCGTTTATTTGTGGGGAAAAAACGGAAATTTTTATGTCCTTAAATCACAGAGATATGTCACACAAAATACTTAATAAGTTTCCCACATGTCTACTTTACATCAGCACTATTTTTGAACCAAATTTCTTTTTTTGTTAGGGAGTTATAAGGTTTAAAAGTTGACCAGCAATTTCTCGCTTTTACAACACCATTTTCTTTTTAGGGACCACATCTCATTTGAAGTCATTTTGAGGGGTCTATAGGATAGAAAATAACCAAGTGTGACACCATTCTAAAAACTGCACCCCTCAAGGTGCTCAAAACCACATTCAAGAAGTTTATTAACCCTTCAGGTGTTTCACAGGAATTTTTGGAATGTTAAAAAAAAAAAAATGATCATTTAACTTTTTTTTCACAAAAAAATTTACTTCAGCTCCAATTTGTATTATTCTACCAAAGGTAACAGGAGAAAATGGACAGCAAAAGTTGTTGTACAATTTGTCCTGAGTACGCCGATACCCCATATGTGGGGGTAAACCACTGTTTGGGCGCATGGCAGAGCTCGGAAGGGAAGGAGCGCCGTTTGACTTTTCAATGCAAAATTGACTGGAATTGAGATGGGACGCCATGTTGCGTTTGGAGAGCCCCTGATGTGCCTAAACATTGAAACCCCCCACAAGTGACACCATTTTGGAAACTAGACCCCCCCAAGGAACTTATCTAGATGTGTCGTGAGCTCTTTGACCCACCAAGTGCTTCACAGAAGTTTATAATCCAGAGCCGTAAAAAAAATATATATATATCGTATTTTTTCACAAAAATGATATTTTCGCCCCCGATTTATTTTCCCAAGGGTAACAGAAAAAAATTAGACCCCAAAAGTTGTTGTGCAGTTTGTCCTGAATACGCTGATACCAGATATCTGGGGGTAAACCACTGTTTGGGCGCATAGCCGAGCTTGGAAGGGAAGGAGTGCCGTTTGACTTTTCAATGCAAAATTGACTGGAATTGAGATGGGACACCATGTCGCGTTTGGAGAGCCCCTGATGTGCCTAAACATTGAAACCCCCCACAAGTGACACCATTTTGGAAAGTAGACCCCCTAAGAAACTTGAAAACACAAAAAAGTACGGTAAAACCAAAAACACTCTGTTGCAAAAAAAACCACAGTGGACAGCAAGGGCTAGTAAAAAGATGGAAAAAACAGGGTATTTGGTTAATACGTTTCACTGGGCTTGTTCACTGTGCGGCGCCGTGTGATGACGCGAGCGGTTCAGTGACGCCGTATCCGGCAGAACTGACCGCGGCACCATTTTGGAGGCCGCCCGGGATGTAATTCCTGGTCGGATGAGCGGCGACATGCGCCGCATCATGTGGTATTGATTTAATCAATTAGAGCACCTTTTAAATAACACACTCCGGACATGTAGCAGCACCGACCCCTGACGAAGCTGACGCGAAACGCGCGTTGGGGCCACGGCGTGGAGCATCCTATCTGCCACTATCTGGGTAAGGATAATGGGCGTACTCTTTTCCCGTAGTTTCCTCTGACTGTCGGTCTTTGAGCCTGTGCGCAGGGCTCGGCGTACCTGTCTATAGTAATTGACTCATGATTTTCTGTGGAAGCATTACAGTGCTTCGGTCCTGGGCCCAGTTATTAGTTGCACTATGCACTTTAGAGTAATACATTTGGCATTAGGAGTATCCACGCCGTGTTTTTCCATCTTCTTGCTACCTTCATCCCTCTCTTTTTCTTATATTTAATGTATTTTGAAGTATGATTCGTCAAATATTGTTATGGTTAGGTTGCAATTAGTGTAACCAATAAAAATTTTTAATATTTATGGACATCAACTCCAATTTTTCGTTGTTATTGCTGTTCGCAGGAGTGTCCGCCTTATAATTGTGATTGATTTTCTCCCTGGAAGGCTCCCCCACTGGGGTTGTGAGCATGGTAGAGGAATTCGTGAAAAAAATCTTTCAATTTGGTCTTTTTCTGTTGTTCACTGTGCGCGCAGCTCATGAGTTCTGGTTTCCCCTAAGGAACTTGTCTAGATATGTTATGAGAGCCGTGAACCCCCAAATGATTCACTACAGTTTATAACGCAGAGCCGTGAAAATAAAAAAATCATTTTTTCCCACAAAAAGGATTTTTTAGCCCCCCCCCCCCAATTTTTTTTTCCCAAGGGTAACAAGAGAAATTGGACCCCAAAAGTTGCTGTCCAATTTGTCCTGAGTACGCTGATACCCCATATGTTGGAATAAACCCCAGTTTGGGCACACGGGAGAGCTCAGAAGGGAAGGAGCACTGTTTTACTTTTTCAAGGCAGAATTGGTTGGAATTGAGATCGGACGCCATGTCGTGTTTGGAGAGCCCCTGATGTGCTTAAACAGTGGAAACCCCCCAATTATAACTGAAACCCTAATCCAAACACATCCCTAACCCTAATCCCAACCGTAAATGTAATCCAAACCCTAACTTTAGCCCCAACGGGAAAATGGAAATATATACTTTTTTTTATTTTATTAATTTTCCCTAACTAAGGGAGTGATGAAGGGGGGTTTTGATTTACTTTTATAGCGGGGTTTTTTAGCGGATTTTTATGATTGGCAGCCATCACACACTAAAAGACGCTTTTAATTGCAAAAAATAGTTTTTGAGAGCTATAATTTTTCCATATTTTGGTCCACAGAGTCATGTGAGGTCTTGTTTTTTGCGGGACGAGTTGACGTTTTATTGGTAACATTTTCGGGCATGTGACTTTTTTATCGCTTTTTATTCCGATTTTTGTGAGGCAGAATGACCAAAAACCAGCTATTCATGAATTTCTTTTGGGGAAGGTGTTTATACCGTTCTGCGTTTCGTAAAATTGATAAAGCAGTTTTATTCTTCGGATTAGTACGATTACTGGGATACCTCATTTATATATTTTTTATGTTTTAGCGCTTTTATACCATAAAAACTTTTATATAAAAAAATAATTATTTTTACATCGCTTTATTCTGAAGACTAACTTTTTTATTTTTTCTTTGATGACGCTGTATCACGGCTCCTTTTTTGCGGGACAAGATGATGTTTCAGCGGCACCATGTTTATTTATATCCGTATTTTGGATCGCGTGTTATTCCACGTTTTGTTTGGCGGTATGATAAAGCGTTTTTTTGGCGTTTTTTTTTTCACACTACCGCGTTCACTTAAGGGGTTAACTAGCGGGACAGTTTTATAGGTCGGGTCGTTACGGACGCGGTGATACTAAATATGCGTACTTTTATTGTTTTTTTATTTAGATAAAGAAATGTATTTATGGGAACAATTTTTTTTTCTTTATTTAGAAATTTTTTTATTTTTTTTTTTTACACCATAACATTGCCCCAGGGGGGCGATCATGTTATAGGGTCAGATCGCTGATCTGACACTTTGCACAGCACTGTGTCAGATCAGCGATCTGACATGCAGGGCTGCAGGATTACCAGCGCTTGCTCTGAGCAGGCGCTGGTAAGCCACCTCCCTGCAGGACCCGGATGTAACTCCGCGGCCATTTTGGATCCGGGGGCCTGCAGGTAGAAGGAGGTAGGAGACCCTCAGAGCAACGCGATCACACCGCGTTGCTCAGATGGTCTCAGGGAAGCGCGCAAGGAGCCCCCTCCCTGTGTGATGCTTCCCTATACCACTGGAACACTGCGATCATGTTTGATCACGGTGTTTCGGGGGTTAATGTGCCAGGGGCGGTCCGTGACCGCTCCTGGCACATAGTGCCGGATGTCAGCTGCGATAGTCAGCCCGTGAGCGCGGCCGATCGCATATGACGTATGATCACTGACGGGATAGTACAGGCCCACCTCGACGGGATAGTACGTCATATGTCAGAAAGGGGTTAAGAAATGAAGGTCAGTCAGTCCGAAAAATTTGGAAAACTTTGAAAAAGTGTCCCCAAGCGCAGAAAACCATCAAGCGCTACAAAGAAACTGGCTCACATGAGGACCTCCCCAAGAAAGGAAGACCAAGAGTCACCTCTGCTTCTGAGGATAAGTTTATCCGAGTCACCAGCCTCAGAAATCGCAGGTTAACAGCAGCTCAGATTAGAGACCAGGTCAATGCCACACAGAATTCTAGCAGCAGACACATCTCTACAACAACTGTTAAGAGGAGACTTTGTGCAGCAGGCCTTCATGGTAAAATAGCTGCTAGGAAACCACTGCTAAGGACAGGCAACAAGCAGAAGAGACTTGTTTGGGCTAAAGAACACAAGGAATGGACATTAGACCAGTGGAAATCTGTGTGTTGGTCTGATGAGTCCAAATTTGAGAGCTTTGGTTCCAACCACCGCATCTGTGTGATGCAGAAAAGGTGAACGGATGGACTCTACATGCCTGGTCCCCACCGTGAAGCATGGAGGAGGAGGTGTGATGTTGTGGGGGTGCTTTGCTAGTGACACTGTTGGGGATTTATTCAAAATTGAAGGCATACTGAACCAGCATGGCTACCAAAGCATCTTGCAGCGGCATGCTATTCTATCCGGTTTGCATTTAGTTGGACCATCATTTAGTTTTCAACAGGACAATGATCTCAAACACACCTCCAGGATGTGTAAGGGCTATTTGACCAAGAAGGAGAGTGATGGGGTGCTACACCAGATGACCTGGCCTCCACAGTCACCAGACCTGAACCCACTCGAGATGATAGGGTGAGCTGGACCGCAGAGTGAAGGCAAAACAGCCAACAAGTGCTAAGAATCTCTGGGAACTCCTTCAAGATTGTTGGAAGACCATTTCCGGTGACTACCTCTTGAAGCTCATCAAGAGAATGCCAAGAGTGTGCAAAGCAGTCATCAAAGCAAAAGGTGGCTACTTTGAAGAACCTAGAATATAAGACATACAGAAAAATTATATATATATATATATATATATATATATATATATATATATATATATATATATATATATATATATATATATATATATATCCTTATTCCAGAGTAAGCCACATTTTTCTTACAAGTAAATGAGAGGATGAGATCTATGGGCAGGACACTGATCACCTTGAGAATCTGCCACCAGAGATTATTTTACGTGAAAGGGAGAGTTATCAGTGTGAGACATGTAATGACTGACAGTCTGCTCTCCATGTCTCACACTGGTAAAATAATCTCTGGAGGCAGATTCTTAGGGAGAACAGTGTCCGGCCCATAGATCTTAACAGCTCATTTACAGATTAAGAAAAAGGTGGATTTCTCTGGAATAAGATATCAAGGTATCACTTTATTCATCTTCCTATAGCCTACATGCCCATATAGATTGTTTAGGAGGTCTCATCCTACTGACAGATTCCCTTTAACCCCTTACCAACATATGACATACAGTTACATCATATGCCAGCCCCGTGAATTTGATGCAGGCTCAGGAACTGAACCCGTATCTTTTCAGCAGATGATGGCTGCGATATTCAGTGGCATTTACTGAGCTGGTCGGGGAGGGCGCATCATTCCCATGTGACCATTGGCGCTCCTGTGACACAATCGCGAGGTGCCGATGGGTTGCCATGACAGCCAGGGGTCTGCTGAATATCCTCATGCCTATCATGACAGTCCTTTTTTGAACACCAGCTTCTGGCTGGTGTTCATAGGAGACTGGTTTTTGCTACACATGGCAGTACCGCGGTATTGTGGTATGTGACCGCTGCAGCTTTCACATTCCGTACAAGTGGAAGCTGCAGCGGTCATGTACACCCTGCCGGATGTTGATGCTAGTTTACTGAATATGAAGGAGGCGAATAGAGGTTTTCTAGCTTTTTTGTTGCACTGCTCTGAGCCTATTAATATTAACCTGGAAAACCCGCGTATCGCTGCATGTTCCTTACATCACTTTACAGACTGAAAAAAACAACAATAAAAATTGCTTGGAATCTACTAAAAGACAACAAATAAAGCAATTTATCACTGAGAAATGCCCACCTTATCCATGCCGCAACACACCAACCAATACACATATATTCTTGGCATACACTACCAGAACAACAATGTCAGCACATACCGTCCTCATCACATAATACCGCAAAACAGTGCAGAGCCACCAAACAGTTCCCAAAGAACTCCTCCACACTGACACAGTGCTAAACCATCAGTGCCCGCATCATGCAAGTCCTCCATGCCCCAATAACCACACACAAGGCCGCCTGCTGGTCTCCATTACTGTCCGCCAGCAGCACAATGGGGCTCAAAACTCCCCAGAAACACCTAGAAAATTCTGTCCCTGTGATTACAAATCAGGGTATACTAGGACAAAATACCCACAAAATCCTCATCGCTTTCTTATTTAATCCCTAACATGGGTCCAACAGTGATGACTTCCCATCCATCATTCAGGTGACCGCTGCAGCCAATCTGTGGCCTCACGTGCCAAACATCACCGCAGGACCAGTGATTGGCTGCAGAGGTCCCTGCAGGACGGAGGGGAGTTACACCGTCAGTATTCACATTTGCGGCTCAGTTTATGGCAGGTCCCAACAATCGCTCTAAACTATTCAGAGACTCAAGAAAAGACTTCAAGCCTCACAATAGAAGCCGCATTGTGGCATAATGGCATTCACTGAGATATGGGCAGAAGCGGGCACGCTGGCCAATGGGTGATGCTGGCCCTTAAAGGGATTGTCCATTGGAAACAAGTTATCGCTTATCCACATGACAGGTGATGACTTCTATTGCTGGGGTCCGGCACCAATTGGCACAATGGGGTCTATTAACCCTCATTAGGACAGGGCAGCCAGGAGCTTGTGTGGCCTGCAGCGGGTACAATAGGGGGTCCACGGTGTGCCGGTCGGCGCAGGTCCCAGCGGGCGGACCCCCTGGATGGCCGACACTTGAAGTATCTGACCAACTACCATTAAAGTGGATGAAGACATTGCAAGAAGAAACTGTCCATGACCACAGCGCATGGAGGGGCCACTATGTGCCAGGCGCCCCCAGCATGGGCCGGCAGAGAGGTGTGTGCGGGGCTCACCTGTGTCGGGGTCCTGGATCGGGTGAAGTCCGGGGGCGCAGCCTGGCGGCCGGCACAGTGCAGGGCGCACACCGTCCCCAGCAGCAGCGCGCACACAGCGCCCCCCAGGTACACGGCGCCGCGCAGCAGCAGCACAGTGAGGCACAGCTCCCCGGCAGCGCCCCCTCCTGGCTGCCCGGACTCCTGCCCCAGGTGTATCAGTGACAGGAGCAGCAGCCCGAACACTGCGGCCAGCATGAGGAGCGAGGACGAGCCGCGGGGGGCTGCACTCTGCTGCTCCGGGCACACGTCCGGGGGGCATCGCTTCCAGGGAGCCTCCTCTGTGCAGCCGAGGATGCCCGGGGCTCCCCTCTCCCTGCAGATGGCTCCGGAGCCCGGGTCACTGCCGGCTGAGCCATGGAGATTCATAGCGCTCCAGCATCCCCCGCCGCAGCCAGGCTGCTCATCTCTGCCCGGGCCGGCTTCTCTCCTCCGCGTACTCCGCGCAGTCTCCGCCCTAATCCCCGCTGTCAGCCGCACTCCTCTCCTCCCGCCCCCAGCGAGGCGGAGCCTGCAGGAGCCAGATGTGCTGTGCCGCTGTAATGGGAGGCTGTGACCTCTGCCAAGCCGGCGGAGATCTGTGCCAAGCCGGCGGAAATCTATACCAAGCCGGCGGAGATCTGTGCCAAGCCGGCGGAGATCTATAATAATAATGCCAAGCCGGCGGAGATCTATAATAATAATGCCAAGCCGGCGGAGATCTATAGCTGTGATGTGCCTCTGTGTGACCTGTCCTCTGCCGGCTGTGATGTGCCTCTGTGTGACCTGTCCTATGCCGGCTGTGATGTGCCTCTGTGTGACCTGTCCTCTGCCGGCTGTGATGTGCCTCTGTGTGACCTGTCCTATGCCGGCTGTGATGTGCCTCTGTGTGACCTGTCCTATGCCGGCTGTGATGTGCCTCTGTGTGACCTGTCCTATGCCGGCTGTGATGTGCCTCTGTGTGACCTGTCCTCTGCCGGCTGTGATGTGCCTCTGTGTGACCTGTCCTCTGCCGGCTGTGATGTGCTATATGTGACCTGTCCTATGCCGGCTGTGATGTGCCGCTGTGTGACCTGTCCTCTGCCGGCTGTGATGTGCCTCTGTGTGACCTGTCCTCTGCCGGCTGTGATGTGCTATATGTGACCTGTCCTATGCCGGCTGTGATGTGCCTCTGTGTGACCTGTCCTCTGCCGGCTGTGATGTGCTATATGTGACCTGTCCTATGCCGGCTGTGATGTGCCTCTGTGTGACCTGTCCTCTGCCGGCTGTGATGTGCTATATGTGACCTGTCCTCTGCCGGCTGTGATGTGCCTCTGTGTGACCTGTCCTCTGCCGGCTGTGATGTGCCTCTGTGTGACCTGTCCTATGCCGGCTGTGATGTGCCTCTGTGTGACTTGTCCTCTGCCGGCTGTGATGTGCCTCTGTGTGACTTGTCCTATGCCGGCTGTGATGTGCCTCTGTGTGACCTGTCCTATGCCGGCTGTGATGTGCCGCTGTGTGACCTGTCCTCTGCCGGCTGTGATGTGCCTCTATGTGACCTGTCCTCTGCCGGCTGTGATGTGCTATATGTGACCTGTCCTATGCCGGCTGTGATGTGCCTCTGTGTGACCTGTCCTCTGCCGGCTGTGATGTGCTATATGTGACCTGTCCTATGCCGGCTGTGATGTGCCTCTGTGTGACCTGTCCTATGCCGGCTGTGATGTGCCTCTGTGTGACTTGTCCTCTGCCGGCTGTGATGTGCCTCTGTGTGACTTGTCCTATGCCGGCTGTGATGTGCTTCTGTGTGACCTGTCCTCTGCCGGCTGTGATGTGCCTCTGTGTAACCTGTCCTCTGCCGGCTGTGATGTGCCTCTGTGTGACCTGTCCTCTGCCGGCTGTGATGTGCTTCTGTGTGACCTGTCCTATGCCGGCTGTGATGTGCCTCTGTGTGACCTGTCCTCTGCCGGCTGTGATGTGCCTCTGTGTGACCTGTCCTATGCCGGCTGTGATGTGCCTCTGTGTGACCTGTCCTCTGCCGGCTGTGATGTGCCTCTGTGTGACCTGTCCTCTGCCGGCTGTGATGTGCCTCTGTGTGACCTGTCCTCTGCCGGCTGTGATGTGCTATATGTGACCTGTCCTATGCCGGCTGTGATGTGCCTCTGTGTGACCTGTCCTATGCCGGCTGTGATGTGCCTCTGTGTGACCTGTCCTCTGCCGGCTGTGATGTGCCTCTGTGTGACCTGTCCTCTGCCGGCTGTGATGTGCCTCTGTGTGACCTGTCCTCTGCCGGCTGTGATGTGCTATATGTGACCTGTCCTATGCCGGCTGTGATGTGCCTCTGTGTGACCTGTCCTATGCCGGCTGTGATGTGCCTCTGTGTGACTTGTCCTCTGCCGGCTGTGATGTGCCTCTGTGTGACTTGTCCTATGCCGGCTGTGATGTGCCTCTGTGTGACCTGTCCTCTGCCGGCTGTGATGTGCCTCTGTGTGACCTGTCCTCTGCCGGCTGTGATGTGCCTCTGTGTGACCTGTCCTCTGCCGGCTGTGATGTGCTTCTGTGTGACCTGTCCTATGCCGGCTGTGATGTGCCTCTGTGTGACCTGTCCTCTGCCGGCTGTGATGTGCCTCTGTGTGACCTGTCCTATGCCGGCTGTGATGTGCCTCTGTGTGACCTGTCCTATGCCGGCTGTGATGTGCCTCTGTGTGACCTGTCCTATGCCGGCTGTGATGTGCCTCTGTGTGACTTGTCCTCTGCCGGCTGTGATGTGCCTCTGTGTGACTTGTCCTATGCCGGCTGTGATGTGCCTCTGTGTGACCTGTCCTATGCCGGCTGTGATGTGCCGCTGTGTGACCTGTCCTCTGCCGGCTGTGATGTGCCTCTATGTGACCTGTCCTCTGCCGGCTGTGATGTGCTATATGTGACCTGTCCTATGCCGGCTGTGATGTGCCTCTGTGTGACCTGTCCTCTGCCGGCTGTGATGTGCTATATGTGACCTGTCCTATGCCGGCTGTGATGTGCCTCTGTGTGACCTGTCCTATGCCGGCTGTGATGTGCCTCTGTGTGACTTGTCCTCTGCCGGCTGTGATGTGCCTCTGTGTGACTTGTCCTATGCCGGCTGTGATGTGCTTCTGTGTGACCTGTCCTCTGCCGGCTGTGATGTGCCTCTGTGTAACCTGTCCTCTGCCGGCTGTGATGTGCCTCTGTGTGACCTGTCCTCTGCCGGCTGTGATGTGCTTCTGTGTGACCTGTCCTATGCCGGCTGTGATGTGCCTCTGTGTGACCTGTCCTCTGCCGGCTGTGATGTGCCTCTGTGTGACCTGTCCTATGCCGGCTGTGATGTGCCTCTGTGTGACCTGTCCTCTGCCGGCTGTGATGTGCCTCTGTGTGACCTGTCCTCTGCCGGCTGTGATGTGCCTCTGTGTGACCTGTCCTCTGCCGGCTGTGATGTGCTATATGTGACCTGTCCTATGCCGGCTGTGATGTGCCTCTGTGTGACCTGTCCTATGCCGGCTGTGATGTGCCTCTGTGTGACCTGTCCTCTGCCGGCTGTGATGTGCCTCTGTGTGACCTGTCCTCTGCCGGCTGTGATGTGCCTCTGTGTGACCTGTCCTCTGCCGGCTGTGATGTGCTATATGTGACCTGTCCTATGCCGGCTGTGATGTGCCTCTGTGTGACCTGTCCTATGCCGGCTGTGATGTGCCTCTGTGTGACTTGTCCTCTGCCGGCTGTGATGTGCCTCTGTGTGACTTGTCCTATGCCGGCTGTGATGTGCCTCTGTGTGACCTGTCCTCTGCCGGCTGTGATGTGCCTCTGTGTGACCTGTCCTCTGCCGGCTGTGATGTGCCTCTGTGTGACCTGTCCTCTGCCGGCTGTGATGTGCTTCTGTGTGACCTGTCCTATGCCGGCTGTGATGTGCCTCTGTGTGACCTGTCCTCTGCCGGCTGTGATGTGCCTCTGTGTGACCTGTCCTATGCCGGCTGTGATGTGCCTCTGTGTGACCTGTCCTCTGCCGGCTGTGATGTGCCTCTGTGTGACCTGTCCTCTGCCGGCTGTGATGTGCCTCTGTGTGACCTGTCCTCTGCCGGCTGTGATGTGCTATATGTGACCTGTCCTATGCCGGCTGTGATGTGCCTCTGTGTGACCTGTCCTATGCCGGCTGTGATGTGCCTCTGTGTGACTTGTCCTCTGCCGGCTGTGATGTGCCTCTGTGTGACTTGTCCTATGCCGGCTGTGATGTGCCTCTGTGTGACTTGTCCTCTGCCGGCTGTGATGTGCCTCTGTGTGACTTGTCCTCTGCCGGCTGTGATGTGCCTCTGTGTGACCTGTCCTCTGCCGGCTGTGATGTGCCTTGGTGTGACCTGTCCTATGGCGGCTGTGATGTGCCTCTGTGTGACCTGTCCTATGCCGGCTGTGATGTGCCTCTGTGTGACCTGTCCTCTGCCGGCTGTGATGTGCCTCTGTGTGACCTGTCCTATGCCGGCTGTGATGTGCCTCTGTGTGACCTGTCCTATGCCGGCTGTGATGTGCCTCTGTGTGACCTGTCCTATGCCGGCTGTGATGTGCCTCTGTGTGACCTGTCCTCTGCCGGCTGTGATGTGCCTCTGTGTGACTTGTCCTATGCCGGCTGTGATGTGCCTCTGTGTGACCTGTCCTATGCCGGCTGTGATGTGCCTCTGTGTGACCTGTCCTATGCCGGCTGTGATGTGCCTCTGTGTGACCTGTCCTATGCCGGCTGTGATGTGCCTCTGTGTGACCTGTCCTATGCCGGCTGTGATGTGCTCTGTGTGTCCTGTCCTATGCCAGCTGTGATGTGCTCTGTGTAACCTGTCCTATGCCGGCTGTGATGTGCCTCTGTGTGACCTGTCCTCTGCCGGCTGTGATGTGCCTCTGTGTGACCTGTCCTATGCCGGCTGTGATGTGCTCTGTGTAACCTGTCCTATGCCGGCTGTGATGTGCCTCTGTGTGACCTGTCCTCTGCCGGCTGTGATGTGCCTCTGTGTGACCTGTCCTATGCCGGCTGTGATGTGCTCTGTGTAACCTGTCCTATGCCGGCTGACTGTGATGTGCCTTGGTGTGACCTGTCCTATGCCGGCTGTGATGTGCCTCTGTGTGACCTGTCCTATGCCGGCTGTGATGTGCCTCTGTGTGACCTGTCCTATGCCGGCTGTGATGTGCTCTGTGTAACCTGTCCTATGCCGGCTGTGATGTGCCTCTGTGTGACCTGTCCTATGCCGGCTGTGATGTGCCTCTGTGTGACCTGTCCTCTGCCGGCTGTGATGTGCCTCTGTGTGACCTGTCCTCTGCCGGCTGTGATGTGCCACTGTGTGACTTGTCCTATGCCGGCTGTGATGTGCTATATGTGACCTGTCCTATGCCGGCTGTGATGTGCCTCTGTGTAACCTGTCCTATGCCGGCTGTGATGTGCCTCTGTGTGACCTGTCCTATGGCGGCTGTGATGTGCCTTGGTGTGACCTGTCCTATGGCGGCTGTGATGTGCCTCTGTGTGACCTGTCCTATGCCGGCTGTGATGTGCCTCTGTGTGACCTGTCCTCTGCCACCTGTGATGTGCCTCTGTGTGACCTGTCCTATGCCGGCTGTGATGTGCCTCTGTGTGACCTGTCCTATGCCGGCTGTGATGTGCCTCTGTGTGACCTGTCCTATGCCGGCTGTGATGTGCCTCTGTGTGACCTGTCCTATGCCGGCTGTGATGTGCCTCTGTGTGACCTGTCCTCTGCCGGCTGTGATGTGCCTCTGTGTGACCTGTCCTCTGCCGGCTGTGATGTCCCTCTGTGTGACTTGTCCTATGCCGGCTGTGATGTGCTCTGTGTAACCTGTCCTATGCCGGCTGTGATGTGCCTCTGTGTGACCTGTCCTCTGCCGGCTGTGATGTGCCTCTGTGTGACCTGTCCTATGCCGGCTGTGATGTGCTCTGTGTAACCTGTCCTATGCCGGCTGTGATGTGCCTTGTTGTGACCTGTCCTATGCCGGCTGTGATGTGCCTCTGTGTGACCTGTCCTATGCCGGCTGTGATGTGCCTCTGTGTGACCTGTCCTATGCCGGCTGTGATGTGCTCTGTGTAACCTGTCCTATGCCGGCTGTGATGTGCCTCTGTGTGACCTGTCCTATGCCGGCTGTGATGTGCCTCTGTGTGACCTGTCCTCTGCCGGCTGTGATGTGCCTCTGTGTGACCTGTCCTCTGCCGGCTGTGATGTGCCACTGTGTGACTTGTCCTATGCCGGCTGTGATGTGCTCTGTGTAACCTGTCCTATGCCGGCTGTGATGTGCCTCTGTGTGACCTGTCCTCTGCCGGCTGTGATGTGCCTCTGTGTGACCTGTCCTATGCCGGCTGTGATGTGCTCTGTGTAACCTGTCCTATGCCGGCTGTGATGTGCCTTGGTGTGACCTGTCCTATGCCGGCTGTGATGTCCCTCTGTGTGACCTGTCCTATGCCGGCTGTGATGTGCCTCTGTGTGACCTGTCCTATGCCGGCTGTGATGTGCTCTATGTGACCTGTCCTATGCCGGCTGTGATGTGCTGCTGTGTGACCTGTCCTATGCCGGCTGTGATGTCCCTCTGTGTGACCTGTCCTCTGCCGGCTGTGATGTGCTCTGTGTGACCTGTCCTATGCCGGCTGTGATGTCCCTCTGTGTGACCTGTCCTATGCCGGCTGTGATGTCCCTCTGTGTGACCTGTCCTCTGCCGGCTGTGATGTGCCTCTGTGTGACCTGTCCTATGCCGGCTGTGATGTGCTCTGTGTAACCTGTCCTATGCCGGCTGTGATGTGCCTTGGTGTGACCTGTCCTATGCCGGCTGTGATGTGCCTCTGTGTGACCTGTCCTATGCCGGCTGTGATGTGCCGCTGTGTGACCTGTCCTATGCCGGCTGTGATGTGCTCTGTGTAACCTGTCCTATGCCGGCTGTGATGTGCCTCTGTGTGACCTGTCCTATGCCGGCTGTGATGTGCCTCTGTGTGACCTGTCCTCTGCCGGCTGTGATGTGCCTCTGTGTGACCTATCCTCTGCCGGCTGTGATGTGCCACTGTGTGACTTGTCCTATGCTGGCTGTGATGTGCTCTGTGTAACCTGTCCTATGCCGGCTGTGATGTGCCTCTGTGTGACCTGTCCTCTGCCGGCTGTGATGTGCCTCTGTGTGACCTGTCCTCTGCCGGCTGTGATGTGCCACTGTGTGACCTGTCCTATGCCGGCTGTGATGTGCCGCTGTGTGACCTGTCCTATGCCGGCTGTGATGTCCCTCTGCGTGACCTGTCCTATGCCGGCTGTGATGTGCCTCTGTGTGACCTGTCCTCTGCCGGCTGTGATGTCCCTCTGTGTGACCTGTCCTATGCCGGCTGTGATGTGCCGCTGTGTGACCTGTCCTATGCCGGCTGTGATGTGCCTCTGTGTGACCTGTCCTATGCCGGCTGTGATGTGCTGGTGTGACCTGTCCTATGCTGGCTGTGATGTGCTGCTGTGTGACCTGTCCTATGCCGGCTGTGATGTGCCTCTGTGTGACCTGTCCTATGCCGGCTGTGATGTCCCTCTGTGTGACCTGTCCTCTGCCGGCTGTGATGTCCCTCTGTGTGACCTGTCCTATGCCGGCTGTGATGTGCTTCTGTGTGACCTGTCCTATGCCGGCTGTGATGTGCCGCTGTGTGACCTGTCCTATGCCGGCTGTGATGTGCCGCTGTGTGACCTGTCCTATGCCGGTTGTGATGCGCCTCTGTGTGACCTGTCCTATGCCGGCTGTGATGCGCCTCTGTGTGACCTGTCCTATGCCGGCTGTGATGTGCCGCTGTGTGACCTGTCCTATGCCGACTGTGATATGCCGCTGTGTGACCTGTCCTCTGCCGGCTGTGATGTGCTCTGTGTGACCTGTCCTATGCCGGCTGTGATGTCCCTCTGTGTGACCTGTCCTATGCCGGCTGTGATGTGCCGCTGTGTGACCTGTCCTATGCTGGCTGTGATGTGCCGCTGTATGACCTGTCCTATGCCGGCTGTGATGTGCCGCTGTGTGACCTGTCCTATGCTGGCTGTGATGTGCCGCTGTATGACCTGTCATATGCCGACTGTGATGTGCCGCTGTATGACCTGTCCTATGCCGGCTGTGATGTGCCAGCTGTGATGTGCCGCTGTGTAACCTGTCCTATGCCGGCTGTGATGTGCCTCTGTGTGACCTGTCCTATGGCGGCTGTGATGCGCCTCTGTGTGACCTGTCCTATGCCGGCTGTGATGCGCCTCTGTGTGACCTGTCCTATGCTGGCTGTGATGTGCCTCTGTGTGACCTGTCCTCTGCCGGCTGTGATGTGCCGCTGTGTGACCTGTCCTATGCCGGCTGTGATGTGCCGCTGTGTGACTTGTCCTATGCCTGCTGTGATGTGCTGCTGTGTGACCTGTCCTATGCCGGCTGTGATGTCCCTCTGTGTGACCTGTCCTCTGCCGGCTGTGATGTGCCGCTGTGTGACCTGTCCTATGCCGGCTGTGATGCGCCTCTGTGTGACCTGTCCTATGCCGGCTGTGATGTGCCGCTGTGTGACCTGTCCTATGCCGACTGTGATATGCCGCTGTGTGACCTGTCCTATGCCGGCTGTGATGTGCGATGTGCCGCTGTGTGACCTGTCCTATGCTGACTGTGATGTGCCGCTGTATGATCTGTCCTATGCCGGCTGTGATGTGCCGCTGTGTGACCTGTCCTATGCCGGCTGTGATGTGCTGTTGTGTGACCTGTCCTATGCCGGCAGTTATGAGCCGCTGTATGACCTGTCCTATGTCGGCTGGGATATGCTGTTATTTCTGCCGCTATTTAATTCACAATTGCATTTTATATATGTAGAATCACTGTATTTCTGCATGAAAAAATGAAAAAATTTTGGTGCATCAAATCTGCACCAAAAATACATAAAGAAAGAGAAAACACATAAAAAAGCAACAAAAACGGGGACTTACCAGTAGACTCAAGACGATTATTTACCACAAATTCAGCTAGAGATAAGTAGGTAACCCAATCATCCTGAGTCTCAGACACAAAGCAGCTAAGGCTACGTTCACATTAGCGTTTTGCAGGGCTGCGTCGGGCGCAGCCGCGGCGACGCATGCACCATGCGCCCCTATATTTAACATGGGGGGCGCATGGACATGCGTTGTCTTGCGTTTTGTGACGCATGCTTTTTTTGGCGCAACAGAAAACGCTGCATAATGCAGTTTTTTCTGCGCCAAAAATCATGAAAAAATGAACGCATGCGTAAAAAAAAGCTGCATTTTGCATGCGTTTTTGCATGCGTTGCGTCGCCGACGCAGCACCGCAAAAAGCAAATGTGAACGTAGCCTAAGATTCTGTTCAGTTTGTCCATTAGACTGCGGGTGAAATGCAGAAGAGAATGACAAGTGGATTTCCAAACAAGTGCAAAATGCCCTCCAAAATGTTAAAATAAACGACACCCCCGGTCAGACACAATATCAGTAGCGATCCCATATAATGTTAGTATCTCATTGATGAAGATTTGCACCAAGGTCTGGGTAGCGCATAAAATGTGACATCTTACTGAATCTGTCCACCACCACTAAAATTAGAGTATTACCTGGTGACATGGGTAGATCAGTGATAAAATTGACCTATAAATGAGTCCAAGGTCTATGAAGATACACCAATGTTTGGAGAGACATAGACTGATGAGTATGAGAAGTTTTAGAACGCACACAGATAATGCAGGCGGCTACATACTTCTGGACACCCTGATGTACCCCTGAGCACCAAAAACGCCAGGTAAAAAGATCTGTGGTGGCTTTATTACCTAGATATCTGGCCATGACCGAATCATGATGTTCACTAAGAACTCTCAGATGGAGATGCACAGGCACAAACAGTTTACCTAACGACAGGCAGCAGGGACGTCCACCTGAGTGTCAACAACCTCTTTTTCAAGATCGGAGCACCTAGACGCAATAACCACCCCTTTTTGTAGTATAGGAATCTGTTCACAATTATTTCCACCCCCAGGAAAACAACAAGAAAAGGCATCCACCTTAATGTTCTTGTTCCCCGGCCTATATGTAACCAAAAAGTTAAACCTGGTGAAGAACAATGCCCATCTTGCCTGTTGAGGCATCAGACGTTTCACAGAATCTAGGTATACAAGATTCTTATGATCCGTGATTACCAGAACTGGATGAAAGAACTACCCCCTACAATAAACGACGCCACTCTTCAAAGGCCTACTTTCTTGCCAAGGGTTCCCTGTTACCAGTGTCATAATTTCTCTCTGCAGATGACAGTTTGAGAAAAGTATGCACATGGACGCTGTTTACCATGAAACAGACCCTGCGACAATACAGCCCCCACGCTCACTTCAGACTCGTCAACTTCTTCAACAAAAGGCTGAGTGGCGTCAGGTTGTATGAGAATCAGCGCAGATGCAAAACACTCCTTCAAGGTATCGAATGCCTCCCTAGCCGGACTGGACCACTTGGAAAAGTATGTCCCTTTCCAGCTCATATCCATCAAAGATTTGCCAACTACAGAAAAGTTTTTAATTAACTTATGATAGTAGTTGGCGAAATGCCAAAACCATTGTAATGCCTTCAAAGCCTCAGGACGATCCCAATCCAGTACCGCCAGGACTTTCACCAGATACATGTGAACACTTGTGGATAACTCATATCCTAGAAAAGGGATCTCCTTAATCGAGAACATACATTTCTCTGGTTTGACAAATTATGTATTGTCTCTGAGTATCTGTGAGACCTGCCTGACATGTACCTGATGTGACCCTAGGTCAGGTGAATAAATTAATAAGATAGATTACAACAAATCTACCTACAAGGTGACTAAATATATCATTTACAAGCCAAATGGCATCACACGGTTCTCATAGTATAATTAAAAGACTTGGCACTCAGCTTTGAAGAAGTGAAGCAAATTTTAAGCAGTCAGACAAGTAGTACATAAATCCAGACTTTTCGGATTTACTAATTTACAACAGAGATTCCTCAGGTTGGAGGAAATCTCTTTATACATTTAGTATGACCAAAACATTTTTTGAACAATATTTTTTCCAGTGGTATGTTTCTTTATATTTTTGTCTTCTTATTTTTGAATTACAAATCTTTTATTATATCCATAGTATAATGATGAAGGTCATCGTTCGACCGAAAGGTCTGGATTCATGTACTACATGTCTGACTGCATTAACCCCTTAACCCCAGAGCTTTTTTCAGTTTTGCATTTTTGCTATTCGCTCCCCCCCCCCCTTCCCAGAGCCGTAACTTTTTTATTTTTCTGTCAATATGGCCTTGTGAGAGCTTTTTTTTTTCGAGATGAGTTGTACTTTTGAACACCATTGGTTTCACCATGTCATGTACTAGAAAACGGGAAGACAATTTCAAGTGCGGTGAAATTGCAAAAAAAAGTGCAATCCCACACTTGGTTTTTGTTTGGCTTTTTTACTAGGTTCATTAAATGATAAAACTGACCTGCCATTATAATTCTCTTGGTCATTACGAGTTCATAGACACCAAACATGTATAGATTCTGTTTTATCTATGTGGTGAAAAAGAATTCCAAACTTTTTGTTAAAAAAAAATTGCACAATTTTCCGATACCCGTAGCGTCTCCATTTTTTGTGATCTCGGGTTGGGTGAGGGCTTATTTTTTGTGTGATGAGTTGACGTTTTTAGTGATACCATTTTGGTGGACTATAAGGTGCCATAGCCCGATCAGCTCTGGTACAGAGGCGATGATCAGTTTGCCTCTATATAGTAGATTTACTCACTTGCTATCAGCGCTGACCACTGGGTTGCAGTTGTGAATTCTGCTCTTGGGCTCCCTCCGGTGGTTGTAAGTGGCACTTTTGTGAGTTCTGCTCTTGGGCTCCCTCTTGTGGTTTCAAGTGGTATGGCTGCTCCTTGGATTTAGCTGTCAGCAGCTGCTTCTACTGATTGTCTTTTCTGCTCGGCTATTTATGCCTGGCTCTTTCCTTCAGCCAGTGCCACTTGTAAATGGTTCCTGGTTGGATTCACATCTCTTTGGATTTCCCTGTTATCCTGACCAGTTCAGCAAAGCTAAGTCCTTGCTTGCACTTTTCTGTTCACAGATTGTGGACTTATCCGTTCTGTGCTTTCCATGTTTGTCCAGCATATCAGTATGAATTATCTTTGTGTTGCTGGAAGCTCTGGGAAGCAGATTTACCCTCCACACCTTTAGTCAGGTGTGGAGATTTTTGTAATCTCTGCGTGGATTTTTGTAGTGTTTTATACTGACCGCACAGTATTCCATCCTGTCCTATCTATCTAGCTAGACTGGCCTCCTGTGCTCATCCTGGTTTCATTCTGTGTATGTCTTTTCCCTTTCCACTCACAGTCATTATTTGTGGGGGGCTAATCTATCCTTTGGGGATTTTCTCTGAGGCAAGATAGTGTTCCTGCTTCTATCTTTAGGGGTAGTTAGCTCTTAGGCTGTGACGAGATGCCTAGGGAGTGTCAGGAGCATCCCACGGCTACTTCTAGTGTTGTGTTGAGCTTAGGGACTGCGGTCAGTACAGATACCACTTCCTTCAGAACTCGTTCCATGTTGCTCCTAAACCACCAGATCATAACAGTACAAGTGGCCATAAATGAATTAAATGCATCTCAAAAAGAAGGAAAAAATTCTGAGCCATTTTTTTTTTCTGTGCTCTCTTTTTGTCTTTTTTTTTTCCTCTTGACCTTTGGGTGGTGCAGGATTTGTGCTCTGGCATGGATGTTCAGGGTTTGTTTTCCCGTGTGGATCAACTTGCTGCAAGAGTACAGAGTATCCAAGATTATGTTGTCCAGACTCCGGCTTTGGAGCCTAAAATTCCTACTCCTGATTTGTTTTTTTGGAGACAGATCCAAGTTTTTGAACTTTAAAAATAACTGCAAATTGTTTTTTGCTTTGAAACCCCGTTCTTCTGGCGATCCCATTCAGCAAGTAAAAATCATCATATCCTTGCTGCGTGGTGACCCTCAGGACTGGGCATTCTCCCTTGAATCAGGGGATCCGGCATTGCTGAATGTAGACGCATTTTTTCAAGCGCTCGGATTATTGTATGATGAACCTAACTCTGTGGATCATGCAGAAAAAAACCCTGTTGGCCTTGTGTCAAGGTCAGGAAGCGGCAGAATTATACTGCCAGAAATTTAGGAAATGGTCTGTGCTTACTAAATGGAATGAGGATGCTCTGGCTGCTATTTTCAGAAAAGGTCTTTCTGAAGCCCTTAAAGATGTTATGTTGGGCTTCCCTACGCCTACTGGTTTGAGCAAGTCTATGTCTCTAGTCATTCAGATTGATCGGTGTTTGCGCGAGCGCAAAGCTGTGCACCATATGGCAGTGTCCTCTGAGCAGAGTCCTGAATCTATGCAGTGTGATAGGATTTTGACTAAAACAGGACGGCAGGAATTCAGACGTCAGATTAGGCTGTGTTTTTACTGTGGTGATTCTGCTCATGTTATTTCTGATTGCCCTAAACGTACTAGGAGGGTCGCTAGGTCTGTTACCATTAGTACTGTACAGCCTAAATTTCATTTATCTGTGACCCTGATTTGCTCATTGTCGTCCTTTTCTGTCATGGCATTTGTGGATTCAGGCGCTGCCCTGAACCTAATGGACTTAGAATTCGCCAAGCGCTGTGGTTTTTCCTTGCAGCCTTTACAGAGCCCTATTCCTTTGAGGGGCATTGATGCTACTCCATTGGCCAAGGATAAACCTCAGTACTGGACGCAGATGACCATGTACATGGCTCCTGCACATCAGGAAAATTGCCGTTTTCTGGTGTTGCATAACCTGCATGATGTTGTTGTACTGGGTTTTCCATGGTTACAGGAACATAATCCGGTGCTGGATTGGAAAACTATGTCTGTGACTAGTTGGGGTTGTCAAGGGGTACATAGTGACGTTCCTTTGATGTCAATTTCCTCTTCCCCCTCTTCTGAGGTTCCTGAGTTTTTGTCGGATTTCCAGGATGTATTTGATGAGCCCAAGTCCAGTTCCCTTCCTCCACATAGGGACTGTGATTGTGCTATTAACTTGATTCCAGGTTGTAAGTTCCCTAAGGGCCGACTTTTCAATCTGTCTGTGCCAGAGCATGCCGCGCATGCAGAGCTATGTTAAGGAATCTTTGGAGAAAGGGCATATTCGGCCGTCTTCGTCACCATTGGGAGCGGGTTTCTTTTTTGTTGCTAAGAAGGATGGCTCCTTGAGACCCTGTATAGATTATTGTCTTCTTAATAAGATCACGGTCAAATTCCAATACCCCTTGCCTTTGCTTACTGATTTGTTTGCTCAGATTAAGGGGGCTAGTTGGTTTACTAAGATTGACCTCCAAGGGGTATATAATCTTGTTCGTATTAAACAGGGTGACAAATGGAAAACTGCATTTAAAGGGACACTGTCACCTGAATTTGGAGGGAACAATCTTCAGCCATGGAGGCGGGGTTTTTGTGTGTTTGATTCACCCTTTCCTTACCCGCTGGCTGCATGCTGGCTGCAATATTGGATTGAAGTTCTTTTTCTGTCCTCCATAGTATACGCCTGCGCAAGGCAAGGTTACCTTGTGCAAGCGTGTACTACGGAGGACAGAGAATGAACTTCAATCCAATATTGCAGCCAGCATGCAGCCAGCGGATAAGGAAAGGGCGAATCAAAAACCCCAAAACCCCGCCTCCATGGCTGAAGATTGTTCCCTCCAAATTCAGGTGACAGTGTCCCTTTAATACGCCCGAAGGCCATTTTGAATACTTTGTGATGCCATTTGGGCTCTCTAATGCTCCATCTGTGTTCCAGTCCTTCATGCATGATATTGTCCGCAATTATCTTGATGAATTCATGGTTCTATATTTGGATGATATTTTGATTTTTTCCGATGATTGGGAGTCTGATGTGAAACAGGTCAGGATGGTATTTCAGATCCTCCGTAATAATGCTTTATTTGTGAAGGGGTCAAAGTGCCTCTTTGGAGTGCAGAAGGTTTCTTTTTTGGGCTTCATTTTTTCTCCCTCATCTATAGAAATGGATCCGGTTAAGGTTCAGGCCATTCATGATTGGATTCAGCCCACATCTGTGAAGAGCCTTCAAAAATTTTTGGGCTTTGCTAATTTCTATCGCCGTTTCATTGCCAACTTTTCCAGTGTGGTTAAGCCCCTTACTGATTTGACGAAGAAAGGCGCTGATGTGACGAATTGGTCCTCTGCGGCTGTTGAGGCCTTTCAGGAGCTTAAACGCCGATTTACTTCTGCCCCTGTGTTGCGTCAGCCGGATGTTTCTCTTCCTGTTCAGGTGGAGGTCGACGCTTCTGAGATTGGGGCAGGGGCCGTTTTTTCTCAGAGGGAATCTGATGGTTATTTGATGAAACCGTGTGCTTTTTTTTCCAGAAAGTTTTCGCCTGCGGAACGCAATTATGATGTCGGAAATCGGGAGTTGTTGGCTATGAAGTGGGCGTTTGAGGAGTGGCGACATTGGCTTGAGGGAGCTAAGCACCGCGTTGTGGTCCTGACTGATCATAAGAATCTGATTTACCTCGAGTCGGCCAAGCGGCTGAATCCTAGACAGGCTCGATGGTCCCTGTTTTTCTCCCGTTTTGATTTTGTGGTCTCGTATCTTCCGGGATCGAAGAATGTTAAGGCTGATGCCCTCTCTAGGAGTTTTTCGCCTGATTCTCCTGGAGTCCTTGAGCCGGTTGGCATTCTTAAGGAAGGGGTGATTCTTTCTGCCATCTCCCCTGATTTGCGGCGGGTGCTTCAGGAATTTCAGGCTGATAGGCCTGACCGCTGTCCTGTGGGGAAGCTGTTTGTTCCTGATGGATGGACAAGTAAGGTGATTTCTGAGGTTCATTGTTCAGTGTTGGCTGGTCATCCTGGGATTTTTGGTACCAGAGATTTGGTTGCTAGGTCCTTTTGGTGGCCTTCCTTGTCGCGCGATGTCCGTGCTTTTGTGCAGTCCTGTGGGACTTGCGCCCGAGCCAAGCCTTGCTGTTCCCGCGCTAGTGGGTTGCTTTTGCCTTTGCCGGTCCCTGAGAGGCCCTGGACGCATATTTCCATGGATTTTATTTCGGATCTTCCTGATTCCCAGAAGATGTCTGTTATCTGGGTTGTTTGTGACCGGTTCTCTAAAATGGTCCATCTGGTACCTTTGCCTAAGTTGCCTTCCTCCTCAGATCTGGTTCCATTGTTTTTTCAGCATGTGGTTCGTTTGCATGGCATTCCGGAGAATATTGTGTCTGACAGAGGTTCTCAGTTTGTCTCTAGGTTTTGGCCGGCCTTTTGTGCTAGGATGGGCATTGATTTGTCTTTTTCTTTGGCGTTTCATCCTCAGACTAATGGCCAAACTGAGCGAACTAATCAGACCTTGGAGACCTATTTGAGATGCTTTGTGTCTGCTGAGCAGGATGATTGGGTGTCTTTCTTGCCGTTGGCCGAGTTTGCCCTTAATAATCGGGCTAGTTCGGCTACTTTGGTTTCACCTTTTTTTTGTAATTTTGGTTTTCATCCTCGTTTTTCTTCTGGGCAGGTTGAGCCTTTTGATTGTCCTGGTGTTGATTCTGTGGTGGACAGGCTGCAGCAGATTTGGACTCATGTGGTGGACAATCAGGAAAGGGCTCAACGTTTTGCTAACCGCCGTCAGAGTGTTGGCCCCCGGCTTCGTGTGGGGGATTTGGTTTGGTTGTCTTCTCGTCATGTTCCTATGAAGGTTTCTTCCCCTAAGTTTAAGCCTCGGTTTATTGGTCCTTATAAAATTTCTGAAATTATTAATCCGGTGTCTTTTCGTTTGGCTCTTCCAGCCTCTTTTGCCATTCATAATGTTTTCCATAGATCTTTGTTGTGGAGATATGTGGTGCCCGTTGTTCCCTCGGTTGACCCTCCTGCCCCGGTGTTGGTTGAGGGAGAGTTGGAATATGAGGTTGCGAAGATTTTGGATTCTCGTTTTTCGAGGCGGAGGCTTCAGTATCTTGTCAAGTGGAAGGGTTATGGCCAGGAGGATAATTCTTGGGTTGTTGCCTCCGATGTCCATGCCACCGATTTGGTTCATGCTTTTCACTTGGCTCGTCCTGATCGGCCTGGGGGCTCTGGTGAGGGTTCGGTGACCCCTCCTCAAGGAAGGGGGGGTACTGTTGTGAATTCCGCTCTTGGGCTCCCTCCGGTGGTTGTAAGTGGCACTTTTGTGAGTTCTGCTCTTGGGCTCCCTCTTGTGGTTTCAAGTGGTATGGCTGCTCCTTGGATTTAGCTGTCAGCAGCTGCTTCTACTGATTGTCTTTTATGCTCGGCTATTTATGCCTGGCTCTTTCCTTCAGCCAGTGCCACTTGTAAATGGTTCCTGGTTGGATTCACATCTCTTTGGATTTCCCTGTTATCCTGACCAGTTCAGCAAAGCTAAAGGTACCGTCACACTAAGCGACGCTGCAGCGATACCGACAACGATCCGGATCGCTGCAGCGTCGCTGTTTGGTCGCTGGAGAGCTGTCACACAGACAGCTCTCCAGCGACCAACGATGCCGGTAACCAGGGTAAACATCGGGTAACTAAGCGCAGGGCCGCGCTTAGTAACCCGATGTTTACCCTGGTTACCATCCTAAAAGTAAAAAAAACAAACAGTACATACTCACCTACAGCCGTCTGTCCTCCAGCGCTGTGCTCTGCACTCCTCCTGTACTGTCTGTGTGAGCACAGCGGCCAGAAAGCAGAGCGGTGACGTCACCTCTCTGCTTTCCGGCTGACCGACGCTCACAGCCAGTGCAGGAGGAGAGCAGAGCACAGCGCTGGAGGACAGACGGCTGTAGGTAAGTATGTACTGTTTGTTTTTTTTTACTTTTAGGATGGTAACCAGGGTAAACATCGGGTTACTAAGCGCCGCCCTGCGCTTAGTTACCCGATGTTTACCCTGGTTACCAGTGAAGACATCGCTGAATCGGTGTCACACACGCCGATTCAGCGATGTCTGCGGGGAGTCCAGCGACCAAATAAAGTTCTGGACTTTCTTCCCCGACCAGCGACAGCACAGCAGGGGCCTGATCGCTGCTGCCTGTCACACTGGACGATATCGCTAGCGAGGACGCTGCAACGTCATGGATCGCTAGCTATATCGTCTATTGTGATGGTACCATAAGTCCTTGCTTGCTCTTTTCTGTCCACAGATTGTGGACTTATCCGTTCTGTGTTTTTCTCTGTTTGTCCAGCTTATCAGTATGAATTATCTCTGTGTTGCTGGAAGCTCTAGGAAGCAGATTTACCCTCCACACCTTTAGTCAGGTGTGGAGATTTTTGTAATCTCTTCGTGGATTTTTGTAGTGTTTTATACTGACCGCACAGTATTCCATCCTGTCCTATCTATCTAGCTAGACTGGCCTCCTGTGCTCATCCTGGTTTCATTCTGTGTATGTCTTTTCCCTCTCCACTCACAGTCATTATTTGTGGGGGGATAATCTATCCTTTGGGGATTTTCTCTGAGGCAAGATAGTGTTCCTGCTTCTATCTTTAGGGGTAGTTAGCTCTTAGGCTGTGACGAGATGCCTAGGGAGAGTTAGGAGCATCCCACGGCTACTTCTAGTGTTGTGTTGAGCTTAGGGACTGCGGTCAGTACAGATACCACTTCCTTCAGAACTCATTCCATGTTGCTCCTAAACCACCAGATCATAACAGGTTGTGCTCACAGCAAGCTGGCACCAGAAGACCTCAGGTAGTCATGTCAACACTCCGGTGACCCACGTCATGTGACGAGGTCACCGGTGTGCATATTTCCGGCGCAATTGCCGGAAGCGCTTGTTAAATACTGCTGTCAGAGTTTGACAGCGGCATTTAGCTAGTTAATAGCCGCGGGTGGATCGCCATTCCACCCGGGGCTATTGCGGGCACACATCAGCTCTTCAAAACAGCTGATATGCCCCCAGAAAAATGTGGGCTCACTGCCAGACCCAACATCAAAGGAAGGGAGACTGACATTGGGGTACTATTATGCCCCAAGTCGGTAAGGTGTTAAAATTTGCTTCACTTCTTCAAAGCTGAGTGCCTAGTCTTTTGATAATACTATTTGGTTTGGGACCCTACTTGAGCACCTTAAACTAATTGTGTCACGCTTTATCACTGCTTAAGATTCTCATAGTGTCCCTCAAAAGCGGTTTTCCACTCTTCCCCCTCTTTAATACGAATGACGCACACCTGAGATCCAGTTAAAACCATTTTGCTCCTACAATCTAATTAAAGAGTTCCGGGATGAGAAGGAGTGGATATGGATCCCAGACTGTGATTTGACTTTGTGGAAATCTAGGCTGGGGTGTAACCCCTGTCTTTCTTTACAAAGACAAACACCACAGCAAAGGGGGATGAGGATGGTCTGATATGACCCTTTGCCAAACTATCCACAATATAGTCCTTCATGGCCTGCCTCTCTTTAGCAACATGGCCCCAGGGACAAAATCTACGGCGCAGTCATAAAGACGATGGGGAGGAAGTTCGTGGTACCCCTGCTCCGAGAACACATCCCCACAGTCCGACAGGCATTTAGGCACAGACTGGGTATCCACCCTTGAAAGCTGGGTGCCCAAGCTGTGTCCTTTACAATACTTACTCCACTTTACCACTTCCTGAGTCTGCCAATCTACCACAGGGTTGTGCAAAGTGAGCCATGGAAGTCCAAGAAGCACAGGAGAGGACAGTCCCTTTAGCACATAACAGTCAATACCTTCTGAGTGAATTGCCCCTATTTATAGATGTAACCCCTGGACGGCTTGAGTAAAATATCCATGTCAAGGGTGCAGAGTCGATGGCGATAATAGGTTTAGGTCTGGACAGTGTATGATTTGAGGCCCTGGACAAACCTAGCGTTGATCAAATTAAACCCCGCCCCACTGTCCAGAAAGGCAGAGATAACCACCTTATTTTTGCCCAAATGGATCTCAGCAGACAGAAAAAATGTTGTCTTACACATGAAGAAGATATGTACACCCGGGTTGCTGTTATGATCTGGTGGCCTTGGAGCAGCATGAGACGTACTCTGGAGAAGGTGGCACCTGTACTGACCGCAAACCCTGAACTTAACAGCGCAACTAGAAGTAGCCGTGGGGGGTACCTAACACTCCCTATACCCCTCGACACAGCCTAAGAACTAACTACCCCTATAGACAGAAACAGGAAACCTATCTTGCCTCAGAGAAAATCCCCAAAGGATAGACAGCCCCCCACAAATATTGACTGTTCGAGGAGAGGGAAATAACATACGCAGAAATGAAATCAGGATTTAGCATAGGAGGCCATACTAGCTAAAAAGAAAGAATAGAACAGAGTACTATGCGGTCAGTATTAAAACACTAGAAAATATCCACCACAGAAAATACAAAACACCACATCTGACTAAATACATGGAGGGTATATCTGCATCTCCAGAGAAATAGTTAGACTGCAAAAAATCCTTCACAGACTAAGCTGGACAAGACAAAAACATGAAAACGCACAGAACTATAAGGTCCACAGCAGGTGGACAGCAAAAACAAAGCCAGGACTTATCTTTGAAGAAAAGCACAGCAAACAGGGGACCAGAGCAAACAGAGCAAACCAGAAGGGATGTGAATCCTCCAAAAACAATGGTCAACTGGCACTGACTAAAGGATCAAGCAAGGCTATATAGCCCAGCCCAAATTGCAAAAGATAGATACACCTGATAAATGTTGCGATCCAACTACCGCAGCACTACCACTCATAACCACCGGAGGGAGCCCAAGAGCAGAAATCACAACAGTACCCCCCCCCTCCTTGAGGAGGGGTCACCGACCCTCACCAGAGCCCCCAGGCCGATCAGGACAAGCCAAATGAAAGGCACGAACCAAATCGTCAGCATGAACATCGGAGGCAACAACCCAAGAATTATCCTCCTGGCCATAACCCTTCCATTTGACCAGATACTGAAGCCTCCGCCTCGAAAAACGAGAATCCAAAATCTTCTCAACCACATACTCCAACTCCCCATCAATCAACACCGGGGCCGGATGATCAACAGAGGGAACAATGGGCACCACATACTTCCGCAACAAAGATCTATGGAACACATTATGGATGGAAAAAGAGGCTGGAAGGGCCAAACGAAAAGACACTGGATTGATAATCTCAGAAATCCTATAAGGACCAATAAACTTGAGGCTTGAACTTAGGGGAAGAAACCTTCATAGGAACATGACGGGAAGACAACCAGACCAAATCCCCAACCCGAAGCTGGGAACCAACACACCGACGACGGTTAGCAAAACGTTGAGCCTCCTCCTGAGACGACACCAAATTGTCCACTACATGAGCCCAAATCTGCTGCAGCCTGTCAACCACAGAATCCACACCAGGACAATCAGAAGGCTCAACCTGCCCTGAAGAAAAACGAGGATGAAAACCAAAATTACAAAAAAAAGGCGAAACCAAGGTAGCAGAACTAGCCCGATTATTAAGGGCAAACTCGGCCAATGGCAAGAAAGACACCCAATCATCCTGATCAGCAGACACAAAGCATCTCAAATAAGTTTCCAAAGTCTGATTAGTTCGCTTGGTCTGGCCATTTGTCTGAGGATGAAATGCGGAAGAAAAAGACAAATCAATGCCCAGCCTAGCACAAAAGGCCCGCCAAAACCTAGAAACAAACTGGGAACCTCTATCGGACACAATATTCTCCGGAATGCCATGCAAACGAACCACATGCTGAAAAAACAACGGAACCAAATCAGAAGAGGAAGGCAATTTAGGCAAAGGTACCAAATGAACCATCTTAGAAAACCGGTCACAAACCACCCAGATAACCGACATCCTCTGGGAAACCGGAAGATCTGAAATAAAATCCATAGAAATATGCGTCCAAGGTCTCTCAGGGACCGGCAAAGGCAAAAGCAACCCACTAGCGCGGCAACAGCAAGGCTTAGCCCGCGCAGAAATCCCACAGGACTGCACAAAAGAACGCACATCCCGCGACAAAGAAGGCCACCAAAAGGACCTACCAACCAAATCTCTGGTACCAAAAATCCCAGGATGGCCAGCCAGCACAGAACAATGAACCTCAGAAATCAATTTACTAGTCCATCTATCAGGAACAAACAGTTTCCCCACTGGACAGCGGTCAGGTTTATCAGCCTGAAACTCCTGAAGAACCCGTCATAAATCAGGGGAGATGGCAGAAAGAATCACCCCTACCTTCAGAATGCCGACCGGCTCAAGAACCCCAGGGGAATCAGGAAAAAAACTCCTAGAGAGGGCATCCGCCTTAACATTCTTAGTACCAGGAATGTACGAGACCACAAAATCAAAACGGGAGAAAAACAGGGACCATCGAGCCTGTCTAGGATTCAGCCGTTTGGCAGACTCGAGGTAAATCAGATTCTTATGATCGGTCAGGACCACAATACGGTGCTTGGCCCCCTCAAGCCAATGTCGCCACTCCTCAAATGCCCACTTCATAGCCAACAACTCCCGATTGCCGACATCATAATTGCGTTCCGCAGGCGAAAACTTCCGAGAAAAGAAGGCACACGGTTTCATCAAGGAACCATCAGAATTCCTCTGAGACAAAACGGCCCCTGCCCCAATCTCAGACGCGTCAACCTCAACCTGAAATGGAAGAGAAACATCCGGCTGACGCAACACAGGGGCAGAAGTAAATCGGCGTTTAAGCTCCTGAAAGGCAGAAACAGACACAGAGGACCAATTCATCACATCAGCGCCTTTCTTCGTCAAATCGGTCAGAGGTTTAACCACACTGGAGAAGTTGGCAATGAAACGACGATAAAAATTAGCAAAGCCCAAAAATTTCTGAAGGCTCTTCACAGATGTGGGCTGAATCCAATCATGAATGGCCTGAACCTTAACTGGATCCATTTCTATAGATGAGGGAGAAAAAATGAAGCCCAAAAAAGAAACCTTCTGCACTCCAAAGAGGCACTTTGACCCCTTCACAAATAAAGCATTATTACGGAGGATCTGAAATACCATCCTGACCTGTTTCACATCAGACTCCCAATCATCGGAAAAAATCAAAATATCATCCAAATATACAACCATGAATTTATCAAGATAACTCCGAAAGATATCATGCATGAAGGATTGAAACACAGATGGAGCATTAGAGAGTCCGAATGGCATCACAAGGTATTCAAAATGGCCTTCGGGCGTATTAAGTGCAGTTTTCCATTCGTCACCCTGCTTAATACGAATAAGATTATATGCCCCTCGAAGGTCAATCTTAGTAAACCAGCTAGCCCCCTTAATGCTAGCAAACAAATCAGTAAGCAAAGGCAACGGGTATTGAAATTTGACCGTGATCTTATTCAAGAGGCGATAATCAATACAGGGTCTCAAGGAGCCATCCTTCTTGGCAACAAAAAAAAACCTGCTCCCAATGGTGAAGAAGATGGCCGAATATGCCCCTTCTCCAAAGACTCCTTAATATAGCTCCGCATGGCGGCATGTTCTGGCACAGACAGGTTGAAAAGTCGGCCCTTAGGGAACTTACAACCTGGAATCAAGTCAATAGCACAATCACAGTCCCTATGTGGTGGAAGGGAACTGTATTTGGGCTCATCGAATACATCCTGGAAATCTGACAAAAACTCAGGAATTTCAGAAGAGGGGGAAGAGGAAATTTACATCAAAGGAACGTGACCATGAACCCCCTGACAACCCCAACTAGTCACAGACATAGATTTCCAATCTAACACCGGATTATGTAGCTGTAACCATGGAAAACCCAGCACAATATCATCATGCAAATTATGCAACACCATAAAACGACAATCTTCCTGATGGGCTGGCGCCATGCGCATGGTCAGCTGTGTCCAAATCTGAGGTTTATTTTTAGCCAACGGTGTAGCATCAATGCCCCTTAAAGGAATAGGGTTCTGCAAAGGCTGCAAGGGGAAACCACAACGTCTGGCAAATTCTAAGTCCATTAAGTTCAGAGCGGCGCCTGAATCCACAAACGCCATGACAGAAAATGATGATAATGAGCAGATCAAGGTCACAGATAACAGAAATTTAGGTTGTAGAGTACTGATGGTAACAGAACTAGCGATTCTCTTAGTACGCTTAGGGCAATCAGAAATAATATGAGCAGAATCGCTGCAGCAAAAACGCAACCTATTCTGACGCCTTAAACTTTGATGTTCAGCTTTAGACAAAATCCTATCACACTGCATAGGCTCAGGGCTCCGCTCAGAGGACAACGCCACAGTGTGCACAACTCTGCGCTCGCGCAAGCGCCGATCAATCTGAATGGCTAGAGACATAGAATCACTCAGACCAGCAGGCGTGGGGAACCCCACCATAACATCTTTAACGGATTCAAAAAGACCCTTTCTGAAAATTGCCGCCAAGGCATCCTCATTCCATTTAGTCAGTACAGACCATTTTCTAAATTTCTGGCAATACGATTCTGCTGCTTCTTGACCTTGACACAGGTCCAGCAAGATTTTCTCAGCTTGATCCACAGAATTAGGCTCATCATACAATAACCCCAATGCTTGAAAGAATCAACATTAAGCAAAGCAGGATTGCCAGTTTCCAGGGAAAATGCCCAATCCTGTGGGTCACCACGCAGCAGGGATATGATGATTTTAACCTGCTGAATGGGATCACCAGAAGACCGGGGTCTCAATGCAAAAAACAGTTTACAGTTATTTTTGAAACTCAAAAATTTGGATCTGTCACCAAAGAATAAATCAGGAGTGGTGTTATGAAAGGTAATTCAGTACCACAATGGACATAGAGGTCAGCGCACATACAGTGACCTGGCAATAACCCTAAAAACAAGAATGAGCTCTGAGACGTGGGAACTCTGTTGACCGCAATCCCTAATCCTCTCCAACAACACTAAAGGCAGCCGTGGATTGCGCCTAACGCTCCCTATGCAACTCGGCACGGCCTGAGAAACGAAGCGGTAGCGAAACGCGCGTTGGAGTGCAGTGAGGGAGCGGTGCTGCGTACACTGGTTAGTATTATCACATCAGGACCATCTTGTTATTATGGTTTGTTCATAGGGTTATATCGCTATTTGTGGCATGATACTTAGAGCTATACTTAGAGCTATTTGGTGCTATACCTATTACTCCATCTAACATGGCTTGCATTACTAAATGCTTATCAACCATCTTATACTAAGCTTATTAAGTGCCATGTAGTGCACAGTAACCGTGATCTTGTTTTTTACCACAGTCTATTATGTTAATTGACTGTTGCCTGCATTATGCACTTTGCAGGTATTTGATTATTCAGTGAAATATATGGTTACATGTGTCTTTGGTGGGAGAGAGATATATATATATTTTCTGATTAGTTATTTCACATATGCACCTTATAAAAATGTGTATTCGATGTACCTTATATGCTAATTTCTACTATTATATAATCTAACAATTGATATTTGATATTATCTTACGCATCTCTAGCCCTCTGTGCAAATCAACCAGTGTTCACACCCACTCCCTCTTTATGAATTATATGTATTGTTTTGTTTTTATGTTTCGTTACAGCATGTTGTACATGCTTTTTAATATGTTGTTGCACAATCATGTTATGTTATGTTTTATCTAATAAAATTTAAATGTTATATATTCGTTGGATACTTTCTTTTGGGGTTATATGAGAAACTAGCTAGCCTGAAGATAGAAAATAAGCCTACCTTGCCTCAGAGAAATATCCCCAAAGGAAAAGGCAGCCCCCACATATAATGACTGTGAGTTAAGATGAAAAGACACACGTAGAGACGAAATAGATTTAGCAAAGCGAGGCCCAACTTTCTGAACAGAGCGAGGATAGGAAAGGTAACTTTGCGGTCAACACAAAACCCTACAAAAACCACGCAAAGGGGGCAAAAAGACCCTCCGTACCGAACTATCGGCACGGAGGTACACCCTCTGCGTCCCAGAGCTTCTAGCAAGCAGGAAAAAAAACAAATAGACAAGCTGGACAGAAAAAAACAGCAACAAATAGCAAAGAATAACTTAGCTATGCAGAGCAGCAGGCCACAGGAACGATCCAGGAGGAGACAGGTCCAATACTAGCACATTGACTGGAGGCCAGGATCAAAGCACTAGGTGGAGTTAAATAGAGCAGCACCTAACGACTTCACCATATCACCTGAGGAAGGAAACTCAGAAGCCGCAGTACCACTTTCCTCCACCAACGGAAGCTCACAGAGAGAATCAGCCGAAGTACCACTTGTGACCACAAGAGGGAGCTCTGCCACAGAATTCACAACAGTACCCCCCCTTGAGGAGGGGTCACCGAACCCTCACCAGAGCTCCCAGGACGACCAGGATGAGCCATATGAAAGGCACGAACAAGATCGGGAGCATGGACATCAGAGGCAAAGACCCAGGAATTATCTTCCTGAGCATAACCCTTCCACTTAACCAGATACTGGAGTTTCCGTCTAGAAACATGAGAATCCAAAATCTTCTCCACAATATACTCCAACTCCCCCTCCACCAAAATCGGGGCAGGAGGATCAACAGATGGAACCACGGGTGCCACGTATCTCCGCAACAATGACCTATGGAATACGTTATGTATGGAAAAAGAATCTGGAAGGGTCAGACGAAAAGACACAGGATTAAGAACCTCAGAAATGCTATATGGACCAATAAAACGAGGTTTAAACTTAGGAGAGGAAACCTTCATAGGAATATGACGAGACGATAGCCAAAGTCAAAACGGGCAAAAAACAACGACCAACGAGCTTGTCTAGGATTCAACCGCTTGGCGGACTCGAGATAAGTCAAGTTCTTATGATCAGTCAAGACCACCACGCGATGCTTAGCTCCTTCAAGCCAATGACGCCACTCCTCGAATGCCCACTTCATGGCCAGCAACTCTCGATTGCCCACATCATAATTTCGCTCAGCAGGCGAAAACTTCCTGGAAAAGAAGGCGCATGGTTTCATCACCGAGCAATCAGAACTTCTCTGCGACAAAACAGCCCCTGCTCCAATCTCAGAAGCATCAACCTCGACCTGGAACGGAAGCGAAACATCTGGTTGACACAACACAGGGGCAGAAGAAAAACGACGCTTCAACTCTTGAAAAGCTTCCACAGCAGCAGAAGACCAATTGACCACATCAGCACCTTTCTTGGTCAAATCGGTCAATGGTTTAGCAATACTAGAAAAATTGCAGATGAAGCGACGATAAAAATTAGCAAAGCCCAAGAACTTTTGCAGACTTTTCAGAGATGTCGGCTGAGTCCAATTATGGATGGCTTGGACCTTAACAGGGTCCATCTCGATAGTAGAAGGGGAAAAGATGAACCCCAAAAATGAAACCTTCTGGACACCAAAGAGACACTTTGATCCCTTCACAAACAAAGAATTAGCACGCAGGACCTGAAAAACCGTTCTGACCTGCTTCACATGAGACTCCCAATCATCCGAGAAGATCAAAATGTCATCTAAGTACACAATCAGGAATTTATCCAGGTACTCTCGGAAGATGTCATGCATAAAGGACTGAAACACTGATAGAGCATTGGCAAGTCCGAATGGCATTACTAGATACTCAAAATGGCCCTCGGGCGCATTAAATGCAGTTTTCCACTCATCGCCTTGCTTAATACGCACAAGATTATACGCACCACGAAGATCTATCTTGGTGAACCAACTAGCCCCCTTAATGCGAGCAAACAAATCAGATAATAATGGCAAAGGGTACTGAAATTTAACCGTGATCTTATTTAGAAGGTGGTAATCTATGCAAGGTCTCAGTGAACCATCCTTCTTGGCTACAAAAAAGAACCCTGCTCCTAATGGCGACGATGACGGGCGAATATGCCCCTTCTCCAAAGACTCCTTCACATAACTCCGCATAGCGGCGTGCTCAGGCACAGATAAATTAAACAGTCGACCTTTTGGGAATTTACTACCAGGAATCAAATCGATAGCACAATCACAATCCCTATGCGGAGGTAGGGTATCGGACTTGGGCTCATCAAATAAATCCCGGTAATCAGACAAGAACTCAGGAACCTCAGAAGGGGTGGATGACGAAATAGTCAGAAATGGGACATCACCATGTACCCCCTGACAACCCCAGCTGGACACAGACATGGATTTCCAATCTAATACTGGATTATGGACTTGTAGCCATGGCAACCCCAACACGACCACATCATGCAGATTATGCAACACCAGAAAGCGAATAACCTCCTGATGTGCAGGAGCCATGCACATGGTCAGCTGGGTCCAGTACTGAGGTTTATTCTTGGCCAAAGGCGTAGCATCAATTCCTCTCAATGGAATAGGACACTGCAAGGGCTCCAAGAAAAACCCACAACGCCTAGCATACTCCAAGTCCATCAAATTCAGAGCAGCGCCTGAGTCCACAAATGCCATGACAGAATACGATGACAAAGAGCAGATCAAGGTAACGGACAGAAGAAATTTTGACTGTACCGTACCAATGGTGGCAGACCTAGCGAACCGCTTAGTGCGCTTAGGACAATCAGAGATAGCATGAGTGGAATCACCACAGTAGAAACACAGCCCATTCTGACGTCTGTGTTCTTGCCGTTCAACTCTGGTCAAAGTCCTATCGCACTGCATAGGCTCAGGTTTATACTCAGATAATACCGCCAAATGGTGCACAGATTTACGCTCACGCAAGCGTCGACCGATCTGAATGGCCAAAGACATAGACTCATTCAGACCAGCAGGCATAGGAAATCCCACCATGACATCCTTAAGGGCTTCAGAGAGACCTCTTCTGAATATAGCCGCGAGCGCACATTCATTCCACTGAGTGAGTACAGACCACTTTCTAAATTTCTGACAATATACCTCTATCTCATCCTGACCCTGACACAGAGCCAGCAAATTCTTCTCTGCCTGATCCACTGAATTAGGCTCATCGTACAGCAATCCGAGCGCCAGGAAAAACGCATCAATATTACTTAATGCAGGATCCCCTGGCGCAAGGGAAAATGCCCAGTCCTGAGGATCGCCACGCAAAAAAGAAATAACAATTCTCACTTGTTGAACTGGATCACCAGAGGAGCGAGGTTTCAAGGCCAGAAACAGTTTGCAATTATTTTTGAAATTCACAAACTTGGCTCTATCACCATAAAACAAATCAGGAATAGGAATTCTTGGTTCTAACATAGGCTTCTGAACCACCAAATCTTGAATCTTTTGTACATTTATAACGAGATTATCCAATGAAGAGCACAGACCCTGAATATCCATGTCCACACCTGTGTCCTGAATCACCCAAATGTCTAGGGGAAAAAAAAGGCAAAACACAGTGCAAAGAAAAAAAAAATGGTCTCAGAACTTCTTTTTTCCCTCTATTGAGAATCATTAGTACTTTGGGCCTCCAGTACTGTTATGAAAGGTAATTCAGTACCATAATGGACATAGAGGTCAGCGCACATACAGTGACCTGGCAATAACCCAAAAAACAAGAACGAGCTCTGAGACGTGGGAACTCTGTTGACCGCAATCCCTAATCCTCTCCAACAACACTAAAGGCAGCCGTGGATTGCGCCTAACGCTCCCTATGCAACTCGGCACGGCCTGAGAAACTAGCTAGCCTGAAGATAGAAAATAAGCCTACCTTGCCTCAGAGAAATATCCCCAAATGAAAAGGCAGCCCCCACATATAATGACTGTGAGTTAAGATAAAAAGACACACGTAGAGATGAAATAGATTTAGCAAAGCGAGGCCCAACTTTCTGAACAGAGCGAGGATAGGAAAGGTAACTTTGCGGTCAACACAAAACCCTACAAAAACCACGCAAAGGGGGCAAAAAGACCCTCCGTACCGAACTAACGGCACGGAGGTACACCCTCTGCGTCCCAGAGCTTCCAGCAAGCAGGAAAAAACAAATAGACAAGCTGGACAGAAAAAAACAGCAACAAATAGCAAAGAATAACTTAGCTATGCAGAGCAGCAGGCCACAGGAACGATCCAGGAGGAGACAGGTCCAATACTAGAACATTGACTGGAGGCCAGGATCAAAGCACAGGGTGGAGTTAAATAGAGCAGCACCTAACGACTTCACCATATCACCTGAGGAAGGAAACTCAGAAGCCGCAGTACCACTTTCCTCCACCAACGGAAGCTCACAGAGAGAATCAGCCGAAGTACCACTTGTGACCACAAGAGGGAGCTCTGCCACAGAATTCACAACAGAGTGGGAATCCTAGGTTCTAAGGCAGGAGTCTGAACAATATAATCTGAAATACCCTGTACCCTAGCAGCAAGCTGATCCACACGAGAAACTAACTCCTGAACACTCATGTTATTACTAGGTTCCGCAGCCACCCAGAGATTAAGAGGGAGGAACAGACCAAACAGGCTAAGGAAAAAAATGGCTCAAAATCTTTCCTCCCTTCTTCTGAGATGCAATTAACTCATTGTTGGCCAGTTGTACTGTTATGATCTGGTGGCCTTGGAGCAGCATGAGACGTGCTCTGGAGAAGGTGGCACCTGTACTGACCGCAAACCCTGAACTTAACAGCGCAACTAGAAGTAGCCGTGGGGGGTACCTAACACTCCCTAGACCCCTCGACACAGCCTAAGAACTAACTACCCCTAAAGACTGAAACAGGAAACCTATCTTGCCTCAGAGAAAATCTCCAAAGGATAGACAGCCCCCCACAAATATTGACTGTGAGAGGAGAGGGAAATAACATACGCAGAAATGAAATCAGGATTTAGCATAGGAGGCCATACTAGCTAAAAAGAAAGAATAGAACAGAGTACTATGCGGTCAGTATTAAAACACTAGAAAATATCCACCACAGAAAATACAAAACACCACATCTGACTAAAGACATGGAGGGTATATCTGCATCTCCAGAGAAATAGCTAGACTGCAAAAAATCCACAGACTAAGCTGGACAAGACAAAAACATGAAAATGCACAGAACTATAAGGTCCACAGCAGGTGGACAGCAAAAACAAAGCCAGGACTTATCTTTGAAGAAAAGCACAGCAAACAGGAGAGACCAGAAGGGATGTGAATCCTCAAAAAACAATGGACAACTGGCACTGACTAAAGGATCAAGCAAGGCTATATAGCCCAGCCCAAATTGCAAAAGATAGATACACCTGATAAATGCTGTGATCCAACTACCGCAGCACTACCACTCATAACCACCGGAGGGAGCCCAAGAACAGAATTCACAACAGGTTGCTAACTTCCCCGCAACCTGGGCTCCATAGTTTTCCAGTGGCTGTTTACAGTGAGATAGGGAAGGACACATGCCCACGAAATGGCCCTTTCTACCAAAGTAAAAATATACTCCCTCTTTGCGCCAAACAGACTGCATTCCAGAACGAGTTTCTCCACCCAACTGCATGGGATCCTCAGATGACTCAGACCAGGTTTCCCTTGGCCCTGGATCTCACGCACATTGGAGTGTCTCTTTATGTCTCAGGTAAAGACAGCGATCGACCCGGATAGCCACAGACATGGCCATCTCAAGGGAAACTGGAGTCTCATAGAGGCCTAAGGCTTCCTTCACCCCTACTGATAGCCCTTCACAGAACAGGCTACGGAGTGCGGGGTCATTTCACTTAGAGTCAGTGGACCACCACCGAAACTCGCAGCAATATTCCTCTGCTGGCCAGTCTCCCTACTGAAGCTGACATAGTGTGGACTCAGCCAGGGAGACACAGTCGGGGTGTCGTATATAAGACCCAGCACCAGAAAGAATCTCTCCACCTTCTGGAGCGACTGGGAGTGAGACCGAAAAGAGAATGCCCATGCTTGGGTTCACTCTGAAGGAGAGAGATTATTATCTCCATTATTGCTCCTCGGTTCCTAAGGTAAACTGAGGTTTATGTGTGTATATTTTTATTTTTGGAATTTTTTGTTACCCCGTTTGTATTATCTTTTTAGTGTGGTTGGTGTATTACGGTACCCTACTTCTCCCCTCTTTCCTGGGTGGGGGGAAGGGTACAGACTTGGGGCAAATTCAGGAGCTAAGGCAAGGTACACAGCCCTGGCATCTTCACCATCAGAAGTAACCCATGGAACAGGGTGAGCTAGGGTGCCCCCTAATGTTAAGGACAAGGAATGAGCCGGGACACCCGACAACAGAGCCGTGACATTAGCTCTAACCAAAACCATTTTTTGTATTCATTATGGATCTTATCACTGCTCTGAAAAGGCAACTGCAGCAGCTCAGCCTGGAGGTGGCAGATCTATGCACTGTCATTTTGCAGCACAGTGACACATCAGGTTTGGGGACCATGACTCTCAGGCAACCCTTAAGGTACCTTCACACATAACGATATTGTTAACGATATCGTTGCTTTTTGTGACGTAGCAACGATATCGTTAATGAAATCGTTATGTGTGACAGCGACCAACGATCAGGCCCCTGCTGGGAGATCGTTGGTCGCTGAAGAAAGTCCAGAACTTTATTTCGTCGCTGGACTCCTCCTGACATCGCTGGATCGGCGTGTGTGACACCGATCCAGCGATGTCTTCACTGGTAACCAGGGTAAACATCGGGTAACTAAGCGCAGGGCCGCGCTTAGTAACCCGATGTTTACCCTGGTTACCATCCTAAAAGTAAAAAAAACAAACAGTACATACTTACCTACAGCTGTCTGTCCTCCAGCGCTGTGCTTCTCTGCACTCCTCCTGTACTGGCTGTGAGCGTCGGTCAGCCGGAAAGCAGAGCGGTGACGTCACCGCTCTGCTTTCCGGCCGCTGTGCTCACAGCCAGTACAGGAGGAGTGCAGAGAAGCAGAGCGCCGGGGACAGACAGCGGTAGGTAAGTATGTAGTGTTTGTTTTTTTTTACTTTTAGGATGGTAACCAGGTTAAACATCGGGTTACTAAGCGCGGCCCTGCGCTTAGTTACCCGATGTTTACCCTGGTTACCGGCATCGTTGGTCGCTGGAGAGCGGTCTGTGTGACAGCTCTCCAGCGACCAAACAGCGACGCTGCAGCGATCCGGATCGTTGTCGGTATCGCTGCAGCGTCGCTTAATGTGAAGGGGCCTTTAGTGGAGCCCAAGGTCGCTTTGCCTGACAGATTCTCTGGGGGTCGTGACAAGTTTGTTGTTTTCAGGGAGGCCTGTAAACTATGCTTCAGGTTACCTTAGGAACCGAGGAGCAATAATGGAGATTATAATCTCTCTCCTTCAGGGTGAACCCAAGCATGGGCATTCTCTTTTCGGACTCACTCCCAGTCGCTCCTGAAGGTGGAGGGATTCTTTCTGGTGCTGGGTCTTATATACGACACCCCGACCGTGTCTCCCTGGCTGAGTCCACACTATGTCAGCTTCAGTAGGGAGACTGGCCAGCAGAGGAATATTGCTGCGAGTTTCGGTATATATCAGGGAGTAGAGGATAGGGTAAAACCAAAGTATGAGAAGAAAGAGAATTATCACACATTTCTGTAGTGAAGTGTAGTTTAGGGTAGTTAGAGTCCACGTTCCCCAGAAGCACAAATTGGGCATAATGTATGGGCACTACAATGTATGAGTACAATGTAGAGTGGCAGGTTGGCAATTTTCACTCAGCAACATCTACTGCTGCTTCTTTCTGGCAAACACCCATGGAGTCAAAATCGTCACTACACCTGTAGATAAATTTTCAGAGGGGTATCATTTCCATAATGGGATCACTTGAGGGGGGTAATCTGCTCTTCTGGCACTTAGGGCCACCTCATTAGAAGGGATCATTGTATGGCAGGCCAAAGTCATCTACAAAGGGAGAAGAAAGAAGCCTGCCAGAAAAGTGGATCACTTATTTTCCACACTCTATTCATATGGCCAAGATATTTTATAATTGCATTTGCTCAATTTGTAGGTGTTATAAAATGGATCTACATGCACTAGTTATGATCACGTGCTATAACACCTAGTATTACATGCATGATATTTTTTCCTTGTATTTGTGTCAAATATAGGTTATGGGTATGTGCACAAGTTACGGATTCTCTGCGGATCTGCAGCTTTTTTTGAGGTGCAGAAACGCTGCAGATCTGTAATTGATTTACAGTACAATGTAAATCAATGAGAAAAAAAATGTTGTGCACACTTTGCGGAAAATCTGCTGCGGTTTAAAAGAAGTAGCATGTCCCTTCTTTTTTGTGAATCTGCAGCGTTTTTGTACCCATTCCATTATAGGAAACCGCAGGGGTAAAAACCGCAGCAAATCCGCAAGAAAACCGCAGCAAAAACGCACAAAAAACGCTGCGGAACCGCACAAAAAACGCTGCGGAACCGCAGGTGCGTTTTCTGCCAGGAGAGGCAGAATCCGCACCAGACATTTCTAAGCCTAATCCGCAACGTGTGCACATAGCCTAACACTGCTTGGTCCAGGGCGTTGGAGGTTAGACATTGACTGTATTATGTCGAGTTCTGTTTTGATAACCATTTTTGTTTTTTTAAATTATGTGTTCATTGTCTGCTTTTTTGATATGTTGCTAATAAAATTATGTAATGTAAATGGTGATCCCTTTTTCTGGCATGCTTTCCACCATCTCTCCAGAATCTCTCCATATGGCTAACTAAGCACTGTACAGCCACATGGGGTATTTGAACGTTTAGCAGAAATTATGTTACACATTTTGTTGCCATGTTTACCCACTTCCCAGTGTGAAAATGTAAAATCTGGGGCTAACACAAAATGTGTGTGGTAAAAATGTAATTATTTTTTCTTCACTACCCAATGGTATAAAATTCTGTGACCCACCTGTGGTGTCACTATGATCCCTGCACCCCTAGATGAATTCATTGAAAGGTGTAGGGGTCACTTATGGGGGGATTCTGCTTTTCTGGAACCTCAGTGGCTCTGCCATTGCAACACAGCTCCCGCAAACCATAATGCTATGTGCACACGATGTGTATTTTGCTGCTTTTTTTCCACTTGGAAATAGGCAAAAAAAGGCTAATGAATTCTTATGCCAGCTAATTCAATGAGAATCCTGATGTGCTGTTCAAATGATCGGTCATTTTCCTTTTTTCTGCGGCATGTCAACTCTTTGTGTGGATTTTTAGTGTTTTTCACCCATTAACTTCAATTGAGTCAGTAAAATCCGATCAAAAACGCAGGTATAAAAATGTTTGCAGACAGACAATATTTTTACAGACACTTTGGAACACCAAAATATCTACTATATAATTGTCTAAGGGACACTTCCGTCTGTCTGTCACGGTTATTCATTCGCTGATTGGTCGCGGCAGCTATGACAGGCAGCTGGCGAGACCAATCAGCGACGGGCACAGTCCGGAAGAAAATGGCAGCTCCTTCCTCCCCGCAGTCAGTGCCTGTCGCCCGCATACTCCCCTCCGGTCACCGCTAACACAGGGTTAATGCCGGCGGTAACGGACCGCGTTATGCCGTGGGTAACGGACTCCGTTGCCGCCGCTATTAACCCTATGTGTCCCCAACTTTTTACTATTGACGCTGCCTATGCGGCATCAATAGTAAAAAATGTAATGTTAAAAATAATAATTAAAAAAAAACAAAACCTGCTATACTCACCCTCCGTTGCAGTTCGCACCGGCCACCATCTTCCGTTGCAGGTTCCGGTGGCAGAAAGGACCTGCCATGACGTCACGATCATGTGACCGCGACGTCATCAGATGTCCTGTGCTAATACCAACCCTGGGACCGGAACCTGCCGTGGACTACAAGGGGCCCTCGGAAAGGTGAGTATATGTTTATTTTTTATTTTTTCACCTGTGACAAACCTGGCTGGGCAATATACTGCGTAGCTGGGCAATATACTATGTGGCTCTGTGCTGTATACTACTTCGCTGTGCAATATACTACGTGGCTCTGTGCTGTATACTACGTCACTGGGCAATATACTACGTGGCTGTGCAATATACTACGTAACTGGGCAATATACTATGTGGCTGTGCAATATACTATGTGGCTGCGCAATATACTACGTGGCTGGGCAATATACTACGTGGCTGGGCAATATACTACGTCACTGGGCAATATACAACGTGGCTGCGCAATATACTACGTAACTGGGCAATATACTACGTAACTGGGCAATATCCTATGGGGCTGCGCAATATACTACGTGACTAGGCAATATACTAAGTAACTGGGCAATATACTTCGTCACTGGGCAATATACAACGTGGCTGCGCAATATACTGCGCAACTGGGCAATATACTACGTGACTAGGCAATATACTAAGTAACTGGGCAATATACTACGTGACTAGGCAATATACTAAGTAACTGGGCAATATACTACGTCACTGGGCAATATACAACGTGGCTGCGCAATATACTGCGCAACTGGGCAATATACTACGTGACTAGGCAATATACTACGTAACTGGGCAATACACAACGTGGCTGCGCAATATACTACGTGACTAGGCAATATACTACGTAACTGGGCAATATACTACGTGGCTGGGCAATATATTACGTGGCTGGGCAATATACTACGTGGCTGGGCAATTACTACGTCACTGGGCAGTATACAACGTGGCTGCGCAATATACTATGTAACTGGGCAATATACTATGTGGCTGGGCAATATACTACGTCACTAGACAATATACTACGTAACTAGGCAATATACTCGTGGCTGGGCAATATACTACGTGACTGGGCAATATACTACGTGGCTGGGCAATATACTACGTCACTAGACAATATACTACGTGGCTGCGCAATATACTACGTCACTGGGCAATATACTACGTGGCTGCGCAATATACTACGTCACTGGGCAATATACTACGTGGCTGCGCAATATACTACGTCACTGGGCAATATACTACTTGGCTGGGCAATATACTACGTCACTAGGCAATATACTACGTGACTGGGCAATATACTAGGTGGCTGGGCAATATACTACGTCACTAGGCAATATACTACGTGGCTGCGCAATATACTACGTCACTGGGCAATATACTACGTGGCTGGGCAATATACTACGTCACTGGGCAATATACTACGTGGCTGGGCAATATACTACGTGGCTGGCCAATATATTATGTCACTGGGCAATATACTAAGTGGGCTGTGCAATATACTACGTAGCTCGGCAATATACTACGTAACTGGGCAATATACTATGTGGCTGGGCAATATACTACGTCACTAGACAATATACTACGTAACTGGGCAACATACTACGTGGCTGGGCAATATACTACGTCACTGGGCAATATACTACGTGGCTGGCCAATATATTACGTGGCTGGGCAATATACTACATCACTGGGAAATATACTACGTGGCTGGGCAATATACTACGTGGCTGGGCAATATACTACGTGGCTGGGCAATATACTACGTGACTGGGCAATATACTACGTCACTGGGCAATATACTACGTGGCTGGGCAATATACTACATGGCTGGGCAATATACTACGTGACTGGGCAATATACTACGTCACTGGGCAATATACTACGTGGCTGGGCAATATACTACTTGGCTGGGCAATATACTACGTGACTGGGCAATATACTACGTGACTGGGCAATATACTACGTGGCTGGGCAATATACTACGTCACTAGACAATATACTACGTGGCTGCGCAATATACTACGTCACTGGGCAATATACTACGTGGCTGCGCAATATACTACGTCACTGGGCAATATACTACGTGGCTGCGCAATATACTACGTCACTGGGCAATATACTACTTGGCTGGGCAATATACTACGTCACTAGGCAATATACTACGTGACTGGGCAATATACTAGGTGGCTGGGCAATATACTACGTCACTAGGCAATATACTACGTGGCTGCGCAATATACTACGTCACTGGGCAATATACTACGTGGCTGGGCAATATACTACGTCACTGGGCAATATACTACGTGGCTGGGCAATATACTACGTGGCTGGCCAATATATTATGTCACTGGGCAATATACTAAGTGGGCTGTGCAATATACTACGTAGCTCGGCAATATACTACGTAACTGGGCAATATACTATGTGGCTGGGCAATATACTACGTCACTAGACAATATACTACGTAACTGGGCAACATACTACGTGGCTGGGCAATATACTACGTCACTGGGCAATATACTACGTGGCTGGCCAATATATTACGTGGCTGGGCAATATACTACATCACTGGGAAATATACTACGTGGCTGGGCAATATACTACGTGGCTGGGCAATATACTACGTGGCTGGGCAATATACTACGTGACTGGGCAATATACTACGTCACTGGGCAATATACTACGTGGCTGGGCAATATACTACATGGCTGGGCAATATACTACGTGACTGGGCAATATACTACGTCACTGGGCAATATACTACGTGGCTGGGCAATATACTACTTGGCTGGGCAATATACTACGTGACTGGGCAATATACTACGTCACTGGGCAATATACTACATGGCTGGGCAATATACTACGTGGCTGGCCAATATACTACGTGACTGGGCAATATACTACGTCACTGGGCAATATACTACGTGGCTGGGCAATATACTACGTGGCTGGGCAATATACTACGTGGCTGGGCAATATACTACGTGACTGGGCAATATACTACGTGACTGGACAATATACTACGTGACTGGACAATATACTACGTGACTGGACAATATACTACGTGACTGGACAATATACTACGTGACTGGACAATATACTACGTGGGCTGGGCAATATACTACGTGGACATACATATTCTAGAATACCCGATGCGTTAGAATCGGGCCACCATCTAGTCTCATTATAACTATTATTATAGCGCCATTTATTCCATGGCGCTTAACATGTGAAGAGGGGTATACATAATAAAAAACAAGTACAATAATCTTAACCCCTTAATAACAGAGCCAATTTTTTAAATTCTGACCAATGTCACTTTTTGTGGTGATAACTCTGGAATGCTTCAAAATTCCCATTGATTTTGAGATTATTTTTTTGTGGAATATTATAATTCATGAAAATGTAAATTTAGGTTGATATGTTTTGTGTTTATTTATAAATAATATCAGAAATTTGAAAAAAATGTAAAAATTGCAATTTTCAAGTTTTGAATCATCATCCCTTTAATCCACATAGTCATATCACACAAAAACATTAATAAATAACATTTCCCACATGTTGGCATTACATCAGCACCATTTGTAAAACGCTAATTTTTTTGTTAGCCTAAAAGGCTAACAAAAAAATTAATTTTGTAAATTTCCTTGAAATTTATTATTAATTAATTATTTATTTTATTTATTAATTTTGTAAATTTCCTTGAAAAAATGAAAAATTTCTGCTACATTTTTAAACCTCCTAAAAGGAGGGTTAAAAATGTAGCAGAAATTTTTCATTTTTTCAAGGAAATTTACAAAATTAATTTTTTAAGGGACCTATCCATGTGATACCATTTTAAAAACAGCACCCCCTGACATAGTGAAAACTGCTGTCTGGTAGTTTATTAACCCTTCAGGTGATTTTCAGGAATTAATACAAAGTGGTATAGCAGGAATGAAAAAGTGTTTGTTTACCACCTAAATGTCGCTACGGCTACTTTCACACTGGCATTTTTTGCCAGACGTCGCAATGCGTCCTTTATGGCAAAAAACGCACCCTGCAAAGTTGTTTGCAGGATGCGTTTTTGCCCCATAGATTAACATTAGCGACGCATTGCGACGCTTTGCCACACGTCGCAACCGTCTTGCGACGGTTGCGCTGTGTTGTGGCGGACCGCTGGGAGCAAAAAACGTTACATGTAACGTTTTTTGCTCCTGACGGACCGCTTTTTCCGACCGCGTATGTGCGGCCGGAACTCCGCCCCCACCTCCCCGCACCTCACAATGGAGCAGCGGATGCGCCGGAGAAATGCATCCGCTGCACCCGTTGTGCAGTGCGTCAAACGCTAGCGTCGGAATCTCTGCCCGATGCATTGCGACGGGGAGATTCCGACGCTAGTGTGAAAGTAGCCTAACTTCTGAACTGACAGCTATAGCCGGGAGACTCTAAGGCTACTTTCACACTAGCGTCGGCCCGACGTACCGACGCAAACTGTGAAAAAAATCAACAATGGGGGCAGTTTTACAACACATCCGCTGCCCCATTGTAAGATCCGGGGAGGAGGGGGAAGAGTCACGCCTCCTGACGAAGCAAAACGTGCGTTGGGGCGGTGGGGACGCCACACATAAGCTATACTCCATGTAAGTGCTGCTTATTATTATCTTACTACACTGCCATCACTGATTCTGACAGGGCGCAATCCCCCTACACTATGTAGTTGATGTGCTTGTGATTTGGATTAGTATTAACTTTTTATATGCAGGCACTGTTTTGGAACAACTTGTTGTATACATTAGTAGTAGCTGTCCCTGCTTTTAGCGGTTACCTTGGGTACTTTTTGCTTGATTTTTTTAATAAACTATTTAATAAAATCTATGATATATTGGCACGCTATACTGTGTTTCTCTTTTGTGGCTCACACTAGTACCAGTAAGGCCGGCCTCACACTAGCGTGTTTTACGGACGTAAGAGAGGTGCTGAAAATACGGATTGCACATTCCTGGAAAGTTCCCACGCTCGAGGTCATATGAGGACAACCAGCAGAGGGCGCATCATCGCGAATGAAGGTAACTACAGGCCATTGACCTACATTACCTTCATTCCCCAGGGTTTTGCTGCCAAGAGCACAGCTGCATTATAGCAGAGCTCCTGCCTGTAAAATATTTTAACCCCTTCAGATGGATTTACATCGTGGGACGTGACAGATCATCGGAAGGTATGTATATTGTTGGTTTATTATTTTTCCTTTGTTACAGAGCGAGGGTCTTCAGGTGGATTGAGAGAGCAATAAAATATTAAAACAACCTGTGTGTTTATTTCATTAAAATATTTTAATAATGTGTTTTTTTAACCCTTTCATTCAATTGGATTAATAATGGATAGGTGTCAGAATTGACGCCTCTCCATTATTAATCTGGCTTAATGTCACCTTACAATAGCAAGGTGACATTAACCCTTCATTACCCCATATCCCACCGCTACACGGGAATGGGAAGAGAGTGGCCAAGTGCCAGAATAGGCGCATCTTCCAGATGTGCCTTTTCTGGGGTGGCTGGGGGCAGATGTTTTTAGCCAGGAAGGGGCCAATAACCATGGACCCTCTCCAGGCTATTAATATCTGTCCTCAGTCACTGGCTTTACTACTCTGGCGGAGAAAATTGCGCGGAAGCCCACGCCAATTTTTTCCACCATTTAACCCTTTAATTTAATAGCTAGAGCGCCCAAATTTTGCACATACACACCACTAACAGTAGTGTGGAATATGCAAAAAAAATGGTGATATGAGATGGTTTACTGTATGTAAACCAGGTCTCATATCATGTCGGGTTTAGGAAGGAGATGGCAAAAGCCGGTAATTGAATTACCGGCTTTAAAGCTATCTCGCGCTGTATGATATGTTAATATATATATATATATATATATAAATTGTCTCACTGACGTATATATGTATACAGTACATATGTTCTTGTTTTTGGGAGCACATGGATCCATTGTATAGCCGTATGTCGGTTTTGCAAGCCTGCGAGAAAATCTCGCAGTACGGATGCCATACGGATTACATACGGAGGATGCCATGCGCAAAATACGCTGACACACCCTTCCTACGGAGGAGCTACGGACCACTATTTTGGGGACTTTTCTGCGTATTACGGACCGTATTTTTATACGCTGAGTGTGACGCCGGCGGCCTAACGCTGTAGACAGTAAACTACCACAACACAGAGAGGCCCTGGCCTAGAACTGGATGGAGCAGCAGAAATATAATAGCAGCAATAAGGCTACGTTCACATTGGCGTTCCGCCAATGTGCGTCGCTGTTGCGCCGGCGACGCAGCGGCGACGCGCCCCTATGTTTAACATAGGGGACGCGTGCGTTGTTTTGGTGGCGTTTTTGCCACGTGCGTCGTTTCCGACGCTAGCGTCGGACGCAAGAAAACGCTACATTGTAGCATTTTCTGTGCGTCCGATTTTCGTCAAAAACGACGCACGCGTCGCAAAACGCGCGCGTTTTTGCGCGCGTTTTTACGTGCGTCGCGCGTTGCGTCGCCGACGCAGGGCGGCGCAACGCTAGTGTGAACCTAGCCTAACTGCGCTCTTTCTCCCTCTGTAATGTCCCGCCTGGGCCGCACGTCTGGCCTCGCTCTATCCTCGCCCGCGGCAGCGGCTCACCACGGACACACACACTGCACAGAGACACAGGCACGATTCCTTTCCTGCCCTGAACAAACATGGCGCCCAGGCTCTTCCTCTGGCAGCAGTGACGTCTTGGTTACAGGGGCGTGGCTTTGGCGGCAGGCTGGCGCTATGTGAGTGAGGCGAGCAGGAGACCAGAGCGCGCAGTGGAGGATCCGGTGTGCAGCGTCTGTGGAGAGCCGGCCAGCGAGCAGGTAACGGCGGCTGTGAGCGGCGCCTCCCGGGGTTCCCGTGCTGTGAATGGGTCAGTACGGCTGCCGGACGCCTTATGCCCCAACAGAGACGTGTATATGTAGTCGTGCCCGGGCCGGAGCGGTACACCGCGGAGCTCCGCCCTTCTCCTGTCTCCATGGAGACCTGATGCGTCCTCATGTCACAGCCCTGAGTGACAGCTGTCAGCGCCCGGCGGCCATTCATCTGTGCTAGTAATCGCCCACGGATCGCACAGCGGGGACGGGAGGCAGCACGTAAACATGGCGGGGAGAGGGTGCTGGGCCGTGGAGCCTCCCAGTGCGGCCAGCACGTGTCCCGGGGTCACCGGTCAGTCCCTGAGCCTACTGGGAACACTGGGCCGGGCGCAGACTGGTGATGGTACTGGGAGAACAGAGGGCGGTGGTGTCATCTCATTATCTATACAGTATATATTAGTATAGGAGGGGAAAAGAACGCTGGGAAGTCTAAGTGCTTTAAATAATAGAAGTGTGAGGCTATGTGCACACGTAGTCTAGGTCCACTGCGGATTTTCTGCGGTTTCACAACTGCGGTTTTCCATAGGGGCAGTTGTAAAACCGCTGCGGAATCCGCAGAAAGAAGTGACATGCTGCAGAATGTAAACCGCTGCGTTTCTGCTCGTTTTTTTCTCATGTGCACAGCGTTTTTGGTTTCCCATAGGTTTACATTGAACTGTAAACTCATGGGAAACTGCTGCGGATCCGCAGCAAAGTCCGCATTGTGTGCACATAGCCTTAGAGGGGATTATCGGGACCATTTTATTTTTTCTCTATGGGCCTATGCGCTAATAGGCTGATACTTGCCACCTACCTGTCTGTCGTACTCATCACTGATCTCTGCTGGCTCAGAGCACTGCTGGTGGTGATTCTGCTGCCTCCTGCTGACTGGCGGCTTGCCTCCTCCTGCTGACTGGCGGCTTGCCTCCTCCTGCTGACTGGCGGCTTGCCTCCTCCTGCTGACTGGCGGCTTGCCTCCTCCTGCTGACTGGCGGCTTGCCTCCTGCTGCTGACTGGCGGCTTGCCTCCTGCTGCTGACTGGCGGCTTGCCTCCTGCTGCTGACTGGCGGCTTGCCTCCTGCTGCTGACTGGCGGCTTGCCTCCTGCTGCTGACTGGCGGCTTGCCTCCTGCTGCTGACTGGCGGCTTGCCTCCTGCTGCTGACTGGCGGCTTGCCTCCTGCTGCTGACTGGCGGCTTGCCGCCTCCTGCTGACTGGCGGCTTGCCGCCTCCTGCTGACTGGCGGCTTGCCGCCTCCTGCTGACTGGCGGCTTGCCGCCTCCTGCTGACTGGCGGCTTGCCGCCTCCTGCTGACTGGCGGCTTGCCTGCTTATGACTGGCTTCCTGCTGACTGGCGGCTTGGCTTCCTGCTGACTGGCGGCTTGCTGCCTCCTGCTGACTGGCGGCTTGCTGCCTGCTGCTGACTGGCGGCTTGCTGCCTGCTGCTGACTGGCGGCTTGCTGCCTGCTGCTGACTGGCGGCTTGCTGCCTGCTGCTGACTGGCGGCTTGCTGCCTGCTGATTTGCGGTTTGCTTCTTGCTGCCTAACTGCAGGGAGGTGACTGTCAACCAACATGACATTGATGGAGCAGCCCGGAAGCACTGCCCTGTTGACATGGAGCAGGTAAATAGTCAGGAGGAGCTGTCAGTGACTGCTCGGAGTCACCGCTGGTCACAACAGACAGGCAGACAGGTTGTTAGTAACTACCAGCATGTCTGTTCTTTGGTCCTTATGACATAAAACATAGTCCCATATAACCCCTTTAATAGTTTATTAATCTAAAGATTTAGATTCACTTAGATTCTAAGTGAATGAGCAAAAGACAAATGGAACCAATATCTTGTTTGATCACGGCATCAGTCCTGGCTACATTCAGGCTGCATTCCCCCAAGGAATATTTGGTGAGTTTTTGATGTTGCAGGTGATGGAAATAATGCAAGTAACCTATTTTCTTCAATGGCTGGAGCAATGGTGCAGGAAATCTGCAACGTCAAAAGCTCATTGTGGGAACAGAGCCTTATTCTTCTCTATGAAATAATGTTTCCCCACTATGAAGTGTTTCTGTAAGAGCAAGTCTCCCCTTCGCTTTGTGCAGATTACCAATCCACTACATTGTCACGTTATGCTCCGGATTGTCACTGTGGATTTTACCCCTTGTAACTTGGGGGGGTGGAGGTGAGAGTGGGGGGAGATCGGCAACAGATTTTCAGCATTTCAATAACAAAAACCACAATAAAATTCATTGCAGATTGTGAGAATTCAGTTTTAGCTGCAGATGTTCCCTGCAGTGGATCTGTCGTGTGTGGATGTGACCTGATAATCTGAGCACCGTTAAGTTAATATACACTGCTCAAAAAAATAAAGGGAACACTACAATCCATCATAGATATCACTGAATGAAATATTCCAGTTGTAATCTTTATTCATTACATAGTGAAATGTGTTGAGAACAATAAAACATAAAAATGATCAATGTAAATCGAAATGAATATCCCATGGAGGTCTGGAGTTGGAATGATGCTCAAAATCAAAGTGGAAAATCAAATTACAGGCTAATCCAACTTCAGTGGAAATGCCTCAAGACAAGGAAATGATACTCAGTAGTGTGTGTGGCCTCCATGTGCCTGTATGTCCCTACAATGCCTGGGCATGCTCGTGATGAGGCGGCGGATGGTCTCCTGAGGGATCTCCTCCCAGACCAGGACTAAAGCATCCGCCAACTCCTGGACAGTCTGTGGTGCAACGTGACATTGGTGGATGGTGCGAGACATGTTGTCCCAGATGTGTTCAATCGGATTGAGGTCTGAGGAACGGGCGGGCCACTCCATAGCTTCAATGCCTTCATCTTGCAGATCTGCTGACACACTCCAGCCACATGAGGTCTGGCATTGTCCTGCATTAGGAGGAACCCAGGGCCAACCGCACCAGCATATGGTCTCATAAGGGGTTCTGTGGCAAATGCCAATCGTCGAGCATAACCCCCATCTGTGGACGTCGGGCACTCAGACCATCCTCATGGAGTCGGTTTCTAACCGTTTGTGCAGACACATGCACGATTGTGGCCTGCTGGAGGTCACTTTGCAGGGCTCTGGCAGTGCTCCTCCTGTTCCTCCTCGCACAAAGGCTGAGGTAGCGGTCCTGCTGCTGGGTTGTTGCTCTCCTACGGCCCCCTCCACATCTCCTGGTGTACTGGCCTGTCTCCTAGTAGCACCTCCAGCCTCTGGACACTACGCTGACAGACACAGCAAACCTTCTTGCCACAGCTCGCAAAGATGTGCCATCCTGGATGAGGTGCACTACCTGAGCCACTTATGTGGGTTGTAGAGTCTGTCTCATGCTACCACGAGTCTGAACGCACAACCAACATTCAACAGTGACCAAAACATCAGCCAGAAAGCATTGGTACTGAGATGCGGTCTGTGGTCCACACCTGCAGAACCACTCCTTTGTTGAGTGTGTCTTGATAATTGCCAATATTTTCCATCTGTTGTCTATTCCATTTGCACAGAAGTTTGATTTACTTGGAGTTAGGTTCCCTTTAAACAACAGAATATATCACGCTCCCAGGCGTTTGTAACTAAAAGTGCCACCTTCTGCAGCACTGATGCTGCATTCTGACAAGGTGGCTCTTTTAGTTCTGGTCCCTGGCACTGCTGAAGAATAGTTTTTTAAATTTGTTCCTCATACCTTCGAAATCGCCAGGGGGGCAGGTCTTTCCCCCCTAATCCAGACGCCTCCCAGCCGTCACTCTTGGCCTCTGCACGCCGGGCGCCGCCTCCTCTGCCTTTATTAGCGTTCCCGGCGCCTGCTCTGTAAGTTCGAAGGGCAGCGCAACAGCGCAAAAAAAAAAAGGTGTCGGGAACGCCAATAAAAGAAGACGAGGCGGCTCCCGGCGTGCAGGGGCCATGAGTGACGGCTGGGAGGTGTCTTGAATAGGGGGGAAAGACCAGCCTCCCTGGTGATTTTTTTTTTCAAGGTATGAGGGACAAATTTCAAAAATGATTCACTATGACCCGGCTTATTAAACCTTGATTTTAGACACTCTAACTCCATTTTTTATACTTTTTGCTTACTAGACTGTTTGTGAACATGTTTGGTAGTAAAAAAAAAAAAAAAGAAAAATGAACTAGAAATCTTTTTTTTTTTTTTTTTTTTTTTTTTTTTGAAAAAACAGATCCATCCAATGAGCAAAACGAAAATAGAAAACTACACATTTTGTAAAAAAACAAAAACAAAAAAAAAACAATCAAATCAAACATTTTGTGATAAAAAATTAAAGATAATAAACATTACAATGTGAATATATTTACATGATCATATAAATTTACGGATTCTTGCATGAAAAACAATACACATGATTTTTGCATAGAAATGTTTTACAGCCAGAACATGTTATACTCGTCTTGTTGTCACAAGTAGAAGGGCAATAGCTGCATCTTTTTCTTTTGATGCCGGAAGAGGCCATGGGGGTAGAAGCACACAGCTGCTCTCCAAAGAAACTGAAAGGTAACATGTCTGGGCTAGCATATGTGTACTGATAAGAGCAGAGAAGATAAGAACCCTTCTGAAAACAAGCAGATAAGCCAGGAAGACAGACTTACTTAGCAAAAAAAAATTATTTGCAAGACTTTACAGCTCAGCTTTACAAAAAAAAAGTCTTAGACAGCGCGTTCTGAGCAGTCCGTTCTGCGCATAATATACACGTGTAGTGCACACCTAGTGATCTCTCCGGATGCACTCTACATTTTAGAATAGACTGCGCACCAAAAATAATCAATATAAAGCCATTTTTATGGTGCGCAGATCTCAATGCATACCCCCGGTAGAGCGCGTGTACGACCCCATTGAAATAATTTAGGAAATAAATCAATTGATATACAATAGTAGATGCAATAAATAGACCCAACTGAGGTTATAACTCCTTTATTTCACTGAAAATATGGCCTCACAGCTGTAAAAAACGATGTCGGGTCACTATGACCCGAACACAACAAGTGTAACTTTTTGCGTGTAGTAAAAAGTAAACGAAAAAAAAAAAAAAATACTCATAGGTAGGTCCCCCCAAATGAGGAAAAGTCAAGGAGTCTCAAGTTTTAGAGACTTACAGAAAAAATCTACAGGGCCGCAAAAAGTCTGTTCGGGTCACTATGACCCGAACAGAACAGCAGGGTTAAGTTACAAACGCCAGGGGGGGGGGGGGTGACAGGTTCCCTTTAAATGTTCCCTTTATTTTTTTGAGCAGTGTATACCATATATGCTCGAGTATAAGCCGAGATTTTCAGCCCCTCAGGTCAGAGGGCGCGGTGAACGTCAGTGCAGAAGATGCTGAAGACGGAGCGGCGCCCGGAACGGGGAGCAGGTGAATATTGAAAGTTCCAGGAGCCTGAGCGACGGAGAGGTGAGTATGTGATTTATTTATTTATTTATTTTTTATCGCAGCAACAGCAAATGGGGCAAGTGTCTGTATGGAGCATCTTATGGGGCCATAACGTTTGTGCAGCACTATGGGGCCATAACGTTTGTGCAGCACTATATGGGGCCATAACGTTTGTACAGCACTATATGGGGCCATAACGTTTGTGAAGCACTATATGGGGCAAATATCTTTATTGAGCATTTTATGGGGCCATAATCAACATTTGTGCAGCATTATATTGGGCAAATGTGTCTATGGAGCATCTTATGGGGCCATTATTAACCTTTATGCAGGATTATATGGGGAATATTTTAATATTGAGCATCTTAAGGGGGCCATCACAAACTTTATGGAGCATTATATGGGGCTCCTGATTCAATATGGATATTCAAAAACACTTAACCTACTGATGTCTCAATTAATTTTACTTTTATTGGTATCTATTTTTACTTTTGACATTTACCGGTAGCTGCTGCATTTCCCACCCTAGGCTTATACTTGAGTCATTAAGTTTTCCCAGTTTTTTGTGGCAAAATTAGGGGGTCAGCTTATACTTGGGTCGGCTTATACTCGAATATATACGGTATATGAGAAGCACAGCATTCCTTAGTTGCAGTGCAGAAAATGACATTTGTTTAAGTCCGACATATTCATGGGTCAGGTGTGCCACACTTTACAACAGAGGTGTCAAACTGCATTCCTCGAGGGCCGCAAACAGGTCATGTTTTCAGGATTTCCTTGTATTGCACAGGTGATAATTTAATCACCTGCACAGAATGATTCCAGCGCCTTGTGCAATACAAGGAAATCCTGAAAACATGACCTGTTTGCGGCCCTCGAGGAATGCAGTTTAACACCTCTGCTTTACAAGATTAGTAAATTAAGGAGATAAAAAAGCGCAAATAGGGTCTTATCCTTCGGATTAATTGTAGTTTTTAACAAGGATCTGCTCACTTAATGGCATAAAGCAAAAGCATGTGTGTATCGGCTGCTGCAGATCCACGGGCCACCAACGCAACCTTCTCAGAGATGTTTGTGAAGGATAATTTATGGATTAAATCCGCGCTGCCACAATGATACAGGAAAATTACCACAAAGGTATGTCTTTGTGGTAATTTTCCTGATGAAGGGGTCAGATAGACCTTGAAATGCGTTGAATAAACCACCAGAATTCTTCAATATATCTGAATTTGTATCATTGTGGCACAAATTATCCTTTACAAACAACACTCTACAAGATGGTTCACACTTCAGTCCTTCTGGACCTCGATCAAGACCTTCAATCAAAATATATCTAGTAGTGCATGTATGTCCCTGAGGAGAGGGCTGAGGTTTTTGGATATTATTGTCAGCATATCTCTCCCATCACTGGCCACCACCATCTACCCAGTCCATAACCTAGATTTATCATCTGTAATAAGTGGGATTCACATTGATCAAATCTTCGACCTGTTCATTTTAGTTTTGCCTCTGGACATGATGAACTAAATATTTAATGAATGAGTGTTCACCTTTTTTTTTTTTTTTGTTTAAAAAATGGGCCTATAGTGGTTTTAAACTTATGAGAAAACTAAAAGGGTATACACTCCTACAGGACCCCTGCTGTTCCTCTGCACCACTCCCTCTTCTGGTGGGGGTTGTTAGGTGGCCACTGATCGGCTGGAGCTGTGTTGGTCCATATGAGCCGGAGGAAAGCGTTAGGAGACTTTCTGCTCACAAGGAAAATGACAAATGCATTGGTTGCATGCTAACCAGTAGGCGAGCATCTTTTTTTAATTATTATTTTAAGACCACTATAGGTCTATGTGGATACACGGGGGTTGACGGGCGTCCAAGTCCACTAGCCGAAACCGCATGGACCAGGGATTGTTCCATCGAACGCCCGCTCTCCCTTTAACGTGGGCAAAACACTACTCAGACAACACAGGGTGAGGGTAAAACAGTGTGGCAATGCTTTATTGAACCACGAAACAGGCAAATATCACGTAGAACAGACCAGGGTGGATTTGATTTAAATCTAACTGATTTAAATCACAATTTAAATCACGATTTAAATCCCTAGTCAGTAAGGCTTGATTTAAATCAGATGAGTCATCTTCATCACCGCACTTCTCATGATGTTGCCTCATTCGCGCCACCAGGCCTTGCATCTCTTTGTTGCATCGTTTGCATTTTGCACGCATGCCTGCCTTACCGATAGGCGAAGGAGCTTCATTAAAATATTCCCAAACTGGGTCTCTTTTACGGCCTGCTGCCATTATAAGGAAAGAATGTAATAAACCTCAGATCGTACACACAAACAGATCCAGACTTGTCTGTCTGTGGCTATGCTGCAGTATTGTGCTCAAAGTTTCACTTTCATTTTCTTGTCTGCTTGCCCTTCCTCCTCCTCACACTTAGATTCACATTATTCTTGTGTTGTGCAGATCTATTCCACTCCAAACAATCAGAAACATATTGTCTAACTTCTTGGACTTGGCACTGAAGGGGTTGATTCTGTATTCATAGGTTTGTAGAACAATAGGATTAAGGTCTTTTTCTCAACTCTGTTCATGTTGTAACATTTTTGCCGTGAAGAAGAGGCTGGGACCTCTGCGGAGTCAAATTCAGTTTTGAGAACTGCGTAAGTAAAGCGAGCGTCTGTGATAATATAGGAGAGAAACTGCCCACTAATCCTACAGAAACCTCTGGAAGAGCATGGCATTGTGAATGTTACACATATACAGCCTTTATTCTACTGAGTTAAACAACTCAGCTTTATCTCATGATGGAAGAACCTTTGGATGGTAAAATATTTTCTTCAAAAAGCAGTTTATTGAAAAAAATCCGATTTAAATAAAAAAAATCCGTTTTTTTTTTTTTTTATCCACCCTGGAACAGACCCAGAAAAATACCCCAAGATGGTTAACATTAGAGTCTCACCCTTCGCACACAGAGAAGGTAGCGACAAACGTAGGAAGATGACAGTCCATTCCGATACAATGCCAGTTGACCGGAAAGTTACAACATGGCTTCGTCTTCCAGGGTCGACTACCCCACTTGTGGCACACACACAGGGAGAAAGTAACGACAAGCTTAGGAAGATGACAGTCCATCCAGGTACAAGGCCAGTTGACCCGAGGGTCACAACCTGGCTTCTCCAAACATATCCAATGAGCCAGATAACCGGCGGGTCCCTATCGTGGCTTGGTCTATACGTGTCCATGGTTCAGCAATGGTCAATGAAGCAGATATGTATTCTTCCAACGAGGGCTGAAGTCCCCTAGGTTGGCATCCTATAGAATAATAAATCTGTGTCCTTCGTGATGAAGCCATGATATCTTGGCTGTTGTGCTGTCTCAGGTCCTTTGGATGTCCTGGCTGAATCTTCCTTTGGATGTCCTGGCTGAATCTCTGGCTGTCTCTCAGTCGCTCTCTATGACTCTGTTGAGGCATGTAACCTCTTTTTAAAATTTGCAAGTGTCCTTTATTCAGTATTTACATAAAGGGTAAGAATGGAGATGAGATCAAGTAGCATTACTTGATTATTTAATCTATTTGCATAGTTTTTCCTCCTGTTTTTGAAGTCAACAAACTCTGGCCTACACAATGCATAATTAGCATATCCGCAAACCTCACTAGTCATCAAGGATAAGAGCACAATATGTTATGTCAAATGTTCGCTTACAAATCAATATTACAGGCTTACACAAGCAAAAATCTGTTTTCTCTGACCAACCAGAAATCAACACTTAAATTCAAAATGCAATATACAGATACCAGTCTACTCTTCCTGGCTTGCTAAAAATAGTCGTCTAGTTAATCAAGATACAATGCTTTGTCTTCACAGTCTATATTTATAAATTAGTCTTGTGTAGCCCTTAAACTTTCTGTATTGAGGATGGACCATTCGAGCCCTTGTGGGTCTATTAAACTGATCTTCCAGAACCATATGGTGCCTTAAACTAATTTTCGAAGAACCTAAAAGGTCCAAGTGTTGCATGGAATGTTATCTGGACTATGTGCAGTCATACGCTGGGGCGCGACATGTACGGTATGTGCCGTGATTTCCTCACCTGCATCTGATCTCCTGACCCAAACTCAGCTGCAGAGTTCAGGTCAGAAGACCAGTGGTTCGGTTAAGAAATTACCCGGCCGTGTGAAGACATCTAGATCTGTGTCCTCCAGGATTATCTGTTCTGTCCAAGGTTTACAGTCTACTATAGAGAACGTCTTGCTGTAGGCATTTCTCCAGAAGCCACATTGGTAAAGAACATCTTCATATAACTGGGGCTCTGATAACTGTTCATTTTATTTTTTACTTCCAGAAAAAGCCTGAGCATCATCATGGATCGGTATGGAAATCTTTCTGATGATGGTGAAGTGGATCACACCTTTTTTGACAGTGACGATGAGGAAGCGAAGCGACAAGTTGTCAGTGCATTGGGATCCAGAACATATGAGTCAAAGCAGAATAAACACGATTCAGAGTCTGAGGAAAGTGAGAGCGCAGAAGAAACGCAGGAAGGGCCAAACAAGAAAGAGACTAAGACACTCTCAAAGGAAACCAAACAAAAGTCACCAGAAGCAGTATTGTCCTTTGATGTCCCAAGACCCAGCAGTGCTGTAAAATCTGGAAGGAGCTCTGCACAGAGTATAAAAATAGAAGCTACTATTCCTACAGGAATCCCCCAGATAAGGCATGAATATGAAGATAACTACTACCCAGATGAAGATGACAGTAGTGAGGAGGAGAGTCGCAACTCCAGACCAAAACCTTTGAAGCAGACAAACATTGGGAAGAAGAGCACAGGAAAGTACAGCAGAGACTTTCCTTCTTCCATCTCCAGCTCCGATACAGAGTTTTCAGACACTACGTCAGATGATCACACCTCAAAATCTTACCAGTCCTCAAAAGACAGAGCTCCGTCTTCTGTGCGCTCTCCTGAGCGCAGGCTCCATAGACCGAGTGTGAGAAACCTTAGGGACTTTGCTGATGAGTCTGAGGACACGGTCACTGATGTGACCCCACTCTCCACCCCCGACATTAGCCCTATACAGTCATTTGACATAGCAGCTACTAGCGAAGCCCTGAAAGCTAAAGTAAAGCGTCAAGAGAATGTCAGGCAGGAATCCTGTGGTAAGTGGAGTTCTGTGCTAACTTTACGTTCCTTTCCCCCTCGGGTTTTTATTTTATTTATAGTTTATGACAGCAGGGCAAGACTTTATTATTATTTATTTGCATAGCATCATTGATTCCATGGTGCTGTACATGAGAGTCATATATTAGGGTATGTGCACACGTTGAGTATTTGATTGCAGAAATTTCTGCACAATTTCTGCATATCTTGGCATGAAAACGGAGCCTCTAAAACACTGAGTTTTTGGTTCATTTTTTGTGTTGGAGCATTTTTGCCTGTTGAATCACTTCTGTTGTGTGTTTTTTAAATTCAGATCCTGAGCTTGATGGCAAGTCCACCCCGAAGGCTTTACAAGATGCTGTGGACCTGAATAAGCTTCTGAAAGGTAACGTTGCTCCTACAGTCTAGCTGTATGTATGTGTGTGTGTGTATATATATATCTATGTCTACATATGTCTGTCTATCTCTCTCTATCTATCTATCTACATACATATATATATATATATATATATATATATATATATACATATATATATATATATATATATATATATATATATATATATATATATATATTGTACAGTACAGAGCAAAACTTTGGACACACCTTCTCATTTAAAGATTTTTCTGTATTTTCATGACTGAAAATTGTAAATTCACTCTGAAGGCATCAAAACTATGAATTAACACGTGTGGTATTATATACTTGAAAAATAGTGTGAAACAACTAAAAATATGCCACAGATTGGCTGCAGCGGTCACCTGAATGATGGATGGGAAGTCATCACTGTTGGACCCATGTTAGGGATTAAATAAGAAAGCGATGAGGATTTTGTGGGTATTTTGTCCTAGTATACCCTGATTTGTAATCACAGGGACAGAATTTTCTAGGTGTTTCTGGGGAGTTTTGAGCCCCATTGTGCTGCTGGCGGACAGTAATGGAGACCAGCAGGCGGCCTTGTGTGTGGTTATTGGGGCATGGAGGACTTGCATGATGCGGGCACTGATGGTTTAGCACTGTGTCAGTGTGGAGGAGTTCTTTGGGAACTGTTTGGTGGCTCTGCACTGTTTTGCGGTATTATGTGATGAGGACGGTATGTGCTGACATTGTTGTTCTGGTAGTGTATGCCAAGAATATATGTGTATTGGTTGGTGTGTTGCGGCATGGATAAGGTGGGCATTTCTCAGTGATAAATTGCTTTATTTGTTGTCTTTTAGTAGATTCCAAGCAATTTTTATTGTTGTTTTTTTTTTTCAGTCTGTAAAGTGATGTAAGGAACATGCAGCGATACGCGGGTTTTCCAGGTTAATATTAATAGGCTCAGAGCAGTGCAACAAAAAAGCTAGAAAACCTCTATTCGCCTCCTTCATATTCAGTAAACTAGCATCAACATCCGGCAGGGTGTACATGACCGCTGCAGCTTCCACTTGTACGGAATGTGAAAGCTGCAGCGGTCACATACCACAATACCGCGGTACTGCCATGTGTAGCAAAAACCAGTCTCCTATGAACACCAGCCAGAAGCTGGTGTTCAAAAAAGGACTGTCATGATAGGCATGAGGATATTCAGCAGACCCCTGGCTGTCATGGCAACCCATCGGCACCTCGCGATTGTGTCACAGGAGCGCCAATGGTCACATGGGAATGATGCGCCCTCCCCGACCAGCTCAGTAAATGCCACTGAATATCGCAGCCATCATCTGCTGAAAAGATACGGGTTCAGTTCCTGAGCCTGCATCAAATTCATGGGGCTGGCATATGATATAACTGTATGTCATATGTTGGTAAGGGGTTAAAGGGAATCTGTCAGTAGGATGAGACCTCCTAAACAATCTGTATGGGCATGTAGGCTATAGGAAGATGAATAAAGTGATACCTTGATATCTTATTCCAGAGAACTCCACTTTTTTCTTAATCTGTAAATGAGCTGTTAAGATCTATGGGCCGGACACTGTTCTTCCTAAGAATCTGCCTCCAGAGATTATTTTACGTGAAAGGGAGAGATGCCAGTGTGAGACATGTAGAGCAGGAGAGCAGACTGTCAGTCATTACATGTCTCACACTGGTAACTCTCCCTTTCACGTAAAATAATCTCTGGTGGCAGATTCTCAAGGTGATCAGTGTCCTGCCCATAGATCTCAACCTCTTGTAAGAAAAATGTGGATTACTCTGGAATAAGGCGCTATATATACAGTACAGACCAAAAGTTTGGACACACCTTCTCATTTAAAGATTTTTCTGTATTTTCATGACTATGAAAATTGTACATTCACACTGAAGGCATCAAAACTATGAATTAACACGTGGAATTATACACTTAATTTCAGTTGTTTCACACTTTTTTGTTATGTCTTATATTCTAGGTTCTTCAAAGTAGCCACCTTTTGCTTTGATGACTGCTTTGCACACTCTTGGCATTCTCTTGATGAGCTTCAAGAGGTAGTCACCGGAAATGGTTTTCACTTCACAGGTGTGCCCTGTCAGGTTTAATAAGTGGGATTTCTTGCCTTATAAATAGGGTTGGGACCATCAGTTGTGTTGAGCAGAAGTCTGGTGGATACACAGCTGAATAGACTGTTAGCTGCTTTTGTCTTGCCATAATACAAATTCTAAGTAAAGAAAAACGAGTGGCCATCATTACTTTAAGAAATGAAGGTCAGTCAGTCTGAAAAATTGGGAAAACTTTGAAAGTGTCCCCAAGTGCAGTTGCAAAAACCATCAAGCGCTGCAAAGAAACTGGCTCACATGAGGACCGCCCCAGGAAAGGAAGACCAAGAGTCACCTCTGCTTCTGAGGATAAGTTTATCCGAGTCACCAGCCTCAGAAATCGCAGGTTAACAGCAGCTCAGATTAGAGACCAGTTCAATGCCACAGAGAATTCTAGCAGCAGACACATCTCTACAACAACTGTTAAGAGGATACTTTGTGCAGCAGGCCTGCATGGTAAAATAGCTGCTAGGAAACCACTGCTAAGGACAGGCAACAAGCAGAAGAGACTTGTTTGGGCTAAAGAACACAAGGAATGGACATTAGACCAGTGGAAATCTGTGCTTTGGTCTGATGAGCCCAAATTTGAGATCTTTGATTCCAACCACCGTGTCTTTGTGTGATGCAGAAAAGGTGAACGGATGGACTCTACATGCCTGGTTTCCACCGTGAAGCATGGAGGAGGAGGTGTGATGGTGTGGGGGTGCTTTGCTGGTGACACTGTTGGGGATTTATTCAAGATTGAAGGCATACTGAACCAGCATGGCTACCACAGCATCTTGCAGCGACATGCTATTCCATCCGGTTTGCATTTAGTTGGACCATGATTTATTTTTCAACAGGACAATGACATCAAACACATCTCTAGGCCGTGTAAGGGCTATTTGACCAAGGAGGAAAGTGATGGGGTGCTACACCAGATGACCTGGCCTCCACAGTCACCAGACCTGAACCCAATCGAGATGTGAAGGCAAAAGGGCCAACAAGTGCTAAGCATCTCTGGGAACTCCTTCAAGATTGATGGAAGATCATTTCCGGTGACTACCTCTTGAAGCTCGAAGCTCATCAAGAGAATGCCAAGAGTGTGCAAAGCAGTCCTCAAAGCAAAAGGTGGCTACTTTGAAGAACCTAAAATATAAGACATTTTTTCCCAAGACGTCCCTCCTGACAGCACCACCAGGAGGTTGTCCTTCATATCCTTGATAGGGACAGGAAACACAGAAAAGGTTAAATAGCCCCTCCCCACCTCCGCCCTTCAGTGTTTTTCCTGTCCCTATCAGGGACAGACACAGGAAGAAGAGCACAGACGTGCGAAGATCCGGTTTACCTTGGCTCCAGCTCCTCCAGCGGGGTTGGGGCAGCGGGTGAGGTATGCCCGCAATAGTGCTGATACCGCGAGAGGTCCCTCAGTGTTCTGTAGAGCAGGGCTCCCATATGCAGCCACATTCCCTCTGTGGACCCTGGGCTGCAGCTGCTGCACGGCGCCCTCTCGGCGGGCGTCTGTGAAGCTCATTCCGGCGATACGGCGCCACTGTAGGTGGCTGAGAAGTTGCCGCTCACCGGGTCGGCGTCTCCTTCCAGGGCGGCGCCATGACACCGGAAGTCGCGTGGTGACGACTTCCGGGGGCGGAGCTGAATGGGCCGGCAGGTGCTCCTGGAGGGGGCACGGCGTATAAGCATAGATCCAAGACCTGGGTTTGTTCCACGGGGCGCATGCGCTGTCAGAAATGACAGCAGCATCCAAACGAGCAGCAGCTGTGATTGGACGATTCAGATGTCTTGAAGGCAGGTAAGACTGACTATTTAAGACAGACCGCTGACAGCACACACTGACCCACTAACATGGAGAGTGCTAGGTGTCCTGACGTCCAGTCTGAATCTCCCTTGGACCACGTGAGAGAGCTACGATAGCATCTTCCAAGGCAGTATTTATTCATTAGCTATAGGACCTTCCTTTCCGTATCTTTTAGGATAAGTAAACATGTAAGCGCTCCACAACAGCGGTCAAAAGAAGGCTTAAGATGGCAGCTGATTTTATGGCAGATGTCTTGGCGGAGTCAGTCCGCTTTGCAGCCAGGGGCAATGCATTGTCTAATGCTGCTAGGGGTGCGGTATGGTTAAGATCATGGTCTGGAGACACTCAATCCAAAAATAAACTGTGTTCAATCCCATTTTCTGGTCTCCCACGTATTTGGCCCGATATTGGATGATTTACTGGACAAAGCATCCGATAAGAAGGGCTTCCCAGGACAGAAACAAAAGAAAAATGCCAGTGTTTCGCAAGCCCCCGATTCAATCCCAGGCAGGATTGTAGTGGCAAGGGTAAAACTGGAAGATGGAGCTACCCTAAAGGAGGCAGGGGTAGAGGGGCTCCTTTCGTGAACAAGGGACAGGGTCAGGTAAACAATGACGTCAAGCGCATCGGAGGAAGACTTCAACGGTTCAGGGAAGGATGGCAGGGTATTACCCAAAACCGTTGGATACTTCAAACAGTCTCTCAGGGATACAAAATAAAATTTACTCAAAAACCCCCCAGAAGATATTGCCTGACCCGCAGCCAATCTCTAGAGGTCCATCGAAGACTTTTAGAAGACATACAAGAAATCAAACAGATAGAAGCCATAGTTCCGGTACCCCTGTCAGAACAATTCCAGGGCCACTATTCCAGTCTCTTTTCAATAAAAAAAACCAGGAGGCGAATACCATACCATAATAAACTTAAAACCACTGAGCTAGTGGGTCCTTTACAAGCGCTTCAAAACGGAGACCATCAGATCTGTCATACCATTAATAAATAAAGATTTGGTAATGTGCACAATAGATCTCAAAAGCGCATATTATCATGTGCCCATTCATCCCATACACCAAAAAATACCTCAGGTTCGCTATAAAAGACTGAGGGAAAATTCTTTATTTTCAGTTCCAGTGTCTGCCATTTGGACTATCATCAGCTCCGAGAATCTTTACAAAACTCATGGCCTTTCCAAGGACAAAAATGTCATTATAGTGCCATACTTGGACGACTTGTTGTTGGTGGCAGACTCAAGTCAGCAGATGGAACAATGTCTAAAAGACACTGTCGCTTCTGGAAACCCTAGGATGGGTAATAAATCTAAAAAAAAGTCAAGTCTAGAAGCAGAAAGGAAGAAAACCTTCTTGGGGGCCCTTCTCGACTCAGAAAAAGAGTATTCATTTCTTCCAGCTCACAAACAACTAGCTGTCTCACGAGAGGCTGAGATATTGGTAAAAAAGCAGTACACTACTATCAGGAAAGGAATGAGACTACTGTGTCTGATGACCTCATGTGTTCCGTGCGTCCAGTGGAGCCAGTTCCACTCAAGGCCATTACAGTGAGACATACTCGCCAGATGGGACGGAAAACAGACGTCATTGGACGACAAGATATCCTAAACCATAGAAGGAAGGTGCTCCCTGTCCTGGTGGCTCAACATCCCAAATCTGCAGCAGGGCAAACCTTGGCGGGTATCTCCATGCATAAATATAACGACGGACGCGAGTCTCAGCGGCTGGGGAGCCCACATAAACGGTCGTTATCTTCAGGGAACATGGCCCTCATGGATACCCAACAGCTCTTCAAACTTAAGAGAACTCAGAGCAGTTTGGGAAGCGCTGAGCAGGTCTCAGCAACAGCTCAACAACCTTCACGTCAGGATATTCTCCGACAACTCAAATACGGTCTCTTTCATCCTATATCAGGGAGGTCCAAGACACCGTCATCTTCAGGACCTAACAAACTTCATATTCTCTTGGGCAGAGCTCAACTTAAACTCTGTAACGGCAGTACATCTGAAACGCGAAATAAATCAGATAGCAGATTTTCTCAGCAGAAAGAATATCCATCCCACAGAGTGGGCCTTAAATCAAAAAGTCTTTCTACATCTTACTGACACCTGTGGCTTCCCAGAGATAGACTTATTCGCTTCAAGGATAAACGCAAAAACAAGACGCTTCTTTTCGCTGAATCCTGGAGACAACCCAGCAGCAGTAGACGCCTTAGCCCAGAATTGGGATATGGAACTGGCTATGCCTTCCCTCCACTGCCCTTAAAGGGAACCTGTCACCCCCAAAATCGCGGGTGAGGTAAACTCACCGGCATCAGGGGCTTATCTACAGCATTCTGGAATGCTGAAGATAAGCCCCCGATGTATCCTAAATAATTAGAAAAAGACGTTAGATTATACTCACCCAAGGGCGTTCCCGCTGTTGGTCCGGTCCGGCGCCTCCCATCTTCATCAGATGACGTCCTCTTCTGGTCTTCACGCTGTGGCTCCAGTGCAGGCGTACTTTGTCTGCCCTGTTGATGGCAGAGCAAAGTACTGCAGTGCGCAGGTGCTGGGCCTCTCTGACCTTTCGCGTGCCACGCCGTACAGGCATTAAAAACCCACTTTTTCTATTTTTTTGTGTGCTGTTTTCCTTTTTTCCTTCTATGATTGAGGCCATTGGACCATTGGTTTGCAGAGCTTTGCACTACAGTCGTGGTAATATGATGCTGTTCTGATTTTTTTTCTATATATATATTGTCTAAGGGTCACTTCTGTCTGTCTGTCTGTCTGTCCTTCTGTCACGGTTATTAATTAGCTGATTGGTCTCGGCAGCTGCCTGTCATGGCTGCCGCGACCAATCAGCGACGGGCACAGTCCGATTAGTCCTTCCCCTACTCCCCTGCACTCACTGCCCGGCGCCCGCTTCGTAATCCCGTCCACTCACCGCTCACACAGGGTTAATGGCAGCGGTAACGGCCCGCCATTGTAACGCACTCCGGTACCGCTGCTATTAACCCTGTGTGTCCCCAACTATTTACTATTGATGCTGCCTATGCGGCATCAATAGTAAAAATATATCATGTTAAAAATAATAAAAGAAACAAAAAACCTGCTATACTCACCCTCCGCCGCCTTTCCCGCACCTCGCCACGCTCCCGGGACCGCTCCATTGCAAGCGGCAGCTTCCGGTCCCAGGGCTGGTGTGCGTCAAGGACCTGCCGTGACGTCACGGTCATGTGACCGCGACGTCCTCGTAGGTCCTGCTCACACCAGCCCTGGGACCACCGGAAGCTGCCGCTTGCAATGGAGCGATCCCGGGAGTGTGGCCAGGAGCGGCAAAGGCGGCAGATGGTAAGTATAGCAGGACTTCCAACGGGCCTTCGGAAGGTGAGTATATGTTTATTTATTTTTTTAAGTCTCTATACTACGTGGCTCTGTGCTGGGCAATATACTACGTCACTGTGCAATATACTACGTGGCTTTGCTATATACTTTGTGGCTGGGCAATATACTACGTGGCTGGGCAATATACTACGTGGCTGGGCAATATACTACGTGGCTGGGCAATATACTACGTGGCTGGGCAATATACTACGTGACTGGGCAATATACTATGTGGCTGGGCAATATACTACGTCACTGTGCAATATACTACGTGGCTTTGCTATATACTTTGGCTGGGCAATATACTACGTGGCTGGGCAATATACTACGTGGCTGGGCAATATACTACGTGGCTGGGCAATATACTACGTGGCTGGGCAATATACTACGTGGCTGGGCAATATAGTACGTGGCTGGGCAATATACTACGTGGACATGCATATTCTAGAATACCCGATGCGTTAGAATCGGGCCACCATCTAGTGTATATATATATATATATGTATGTATGTATGTATGTATGTATGTATGTATGTATGTATGTATGTATGTATGTATATATATATATATATATATATATATATATATATATATGTATATATATATATATGTATATATGTGTGTGTGTGTGTGTGTGTGTATATATATATATATATATATATATATATATATATATATATATATATATATATATATATATATATATATATATATATATATATATATATATATAATATGCATTTTTACTTTCCTTAATAAACTTCTTAGCCTTGTTTTTCATAAGCTCACAAATTGCTTCAAATGATATGAAATCCACACACATGCAGAACCTTACAAATCTGTCTTAGCTGAAGTCTGGAAAAAGTACAATGTCAGTCTCTTTAGGGACCACATGCTTCGGCACTTGCTAGCTTTATTCATGGGTCTAAGGTTTTGTTGCTGAGTTGCTTCCAATTCACAATAATAGCCATTACACTTCACCCGGGAAGGTCTGATCTGCCATTTTTGTATCCAAACCTGTCACCAGGTTTGGCCGATATGAGAGAACACCTTTACATATTTCTGGGTACCTATTACATTGTGGTTTACTTTAAAAAAAAAATATTCAAGTTTAAACAGAGCTGCATGCCTTCCCAGCCGCACTCTTACCCTTACTACCTCACTTTAGCATATGGAGAAAAACGCTTTTGCAGATCGGGTCTTGCACATGCCTCTGTGCATCAGGACATATTAACGCTGTTATGGAAAGGTGTTGCACTGACATTACTTGGTAGGGAAAATTCTCAGAATTTATTGGAGTGAGGTTAACCTCCCCTACTGTTCAGAAGTTTCTGTTGACAGTGATCTAATCACAGATTATACCCCTGTCGAGACCCCCAACATTCAGCTGTGCTGTAATCTGGCCACAATTATTTCATTTCCTAGTCGCACCACCACAGGGGACTTTGAAGGGTTTTTCCAGGAGTAGTGTTTTTTTTTGAAGGAATAAAATAAAAAGATCTGATGTAGGTGACACAAGCTGCTGAGCTAAGGCTACTTTCACATTTGCGTCTATGTGCGCAGCGTATCATCCGCATCAGCTTACGCATGACAGCAAAAAAACGCTGTTTGTATGCATTTTTGCCTGCGTTTGCGTTTTTTATGCGCATGAGTTCGATATTTCCAGGAGGGCGTGTCTCAATCGGTTCCTGGACATGCGCAGTCCGAAGTACACAAGCGCATCGAAACTCATGCGCACGCAATGACATTCGTATGCATGCGTTCCTATAGACAGTAATGCCTTTTTTTAACTCCTGCGCATATTTGACTTTTTTTTTACGGCTCCAAAAATGCAACATGTTGCGTTAGCTGCGCTTTGGCGCACACCGCGAAAAAACGTATGCTTACTCAAAAGCATGTAAACGTATGTCCATGCATACACCATGTTAAATATATGTACGCGTGACGCATGCAGATCAAACGCTGCACACACAGACACAAATGTGAAACCAGCCTTATTGATTGGCTGCAGCGGTGATGTGCAGTGATGTCACCCCTGCAGCCTGTAAACAGTCACAGGAGCAGTGACAGAAAGTCAGTGCTGGACCTGAGGAGGGTGAATAACGGCTCTTTATATTCTTGTACCCAGTGCTGGCTGATGGGGGAGGGGGTGCTATTCCCAGTAAACCCATTGCACGTTTCCCATTGCACTTTCGGGGGAGTGGGTTTTCTGTAGGATACAGGAACTCCCCACTGTGGGAATCCGGAACAGGAGACCCTTCTTTCTGAAATTGCCCACCTGAGTGTAAAAAATAGTTTTTTGCTAAGCTGTACAACCTTGTTATATATCGTACACTACTGTATTATTCTGCTGCATGGCATTTGGTGAAGGTACATGGATGTACGATTTGTCTCTTGGCTTTTTTCTAGTATGTGACCAGTCGCTTTTTCTGTGCGACTAGATCTGGTATATGTAGGCAGCTTACATTAGAGAAAGCTGTAATTATTGTAGATATGCGCCATAAAAAGAAAAAAGGGGGAAGATCGGCATCTCCCAAAAGTAGAGATACTGCGCAAAACACCAAGAAACAAACAAACCATGTATACAACTTGAAGGAACAATTACGAAATAATTACAAAATAATAAAACTGAAGATTTAGATTTTTAGGAGCAAACTGTAGCAATGCAATGACATGACAAGAATCTGCATAACTAATATGCAAAATAGTTGCAAGTCAAATTTATGTATGAGATAGCCAAGGTGATTGTCTATAAAATGATAGCAGTCTCCCGTTCGTAACAGTAATGGACGGTGAGATATGGAGCCTGAAAGTCAAACGTTCAAAACATTGTTACCCTTTTGCTTGTCAGTGTATCCAAAAAAGAAATAATGGAAAATACAGACAAACAAAATGAAAAACTTCCGTATATACTTAAGTATAAGCTGAGATTTTCAGCCCATTTTTTTAGGCTGAGTGCCCCTCTCAGCTTATACTCGAGTCATTGTCCCAGGGGGTCGGCGGGGGAAGGGAAGTGACGGCTGTTATATCATACACCCCCTTCCGGCACGGTCTCTCCACGTCCCTGCTTGGCATCGGCAGCTTCTTCCTGTGTTCAGCGATCACGTGGTACCGCTCATTAAAGTAATGAATATGGACGCGCCTCCACTCCCATAGGCGTGGAGCGCATATTCATTACTTTAATGAGCGGTACCATGTGACTGCTGAACAGAGGAACAAGCTGCCGGCGCGCGCCAGAGACCATCGGAGAAGCAGGGGTGTGCAAACCGCACCAGGAGGGGGTGATTAAGACGGGGGAGGGGGAGCCATGCGATATTCACCTGTCCCCGTTCCACCGCCGGGCTGTGTCTTCCGCGTCCTCTGGCTGTGACGTTCAGGTCAGAGGGTGCAATGACGTGTTTAGTGCGCACCATCTGCCTGAACAGTCACTGCAGAGACCCGGAAGACACAGCGGCGGTGGAAATATAAAAAATGGATGAAATATGTGTGCATCTACTCAAATAAATACAGATCAAATTATGTACAGTACATAAATTGATAGGTGTGTGACCTTAAAATATTACCCAGAATGTAGATCAAGATGAGGGAGGGGCTACGGACCCCACAGGCTCTCCCAGTATTTTCTGGCTTTTTCAGGGGAGTGCACTCCACTATTTGTATCTGTGTATCTATTTGTTCTATGTAATAAATCTTTATATATTTTTAGTATACAGGTTGCTTTGTCTATTATATAGGTACTGCCGCATATTTTTTATAAGAGCAATTTCTTGTTATATATCACACGTTGAAGCAGGTGTATGCCGTTAACTGTGAGGATGATTGTAACATATCTGTAGCTCTGCATAAGATGTATGGTCATTGCATGGGCAGACATACCATTGACCACACTGGGGCCCAAGAGGTAAGGAAGCCCCTACCACCTCCAAGCAGCACATAAACCGGTGCATTATGATGAGCTATTGGACAGCAAAGGGCCATAAATTGTTCTTCTGTCTGTGTCCGCTCCTGGTCATTGGATCATTAAACTCCAAGCACGCTAGGAACAGATTAGTGATGTAATCTACTTTCTGCAGCTAATTCGGATCAGGTTAAAGGTGAAAACCTTCCTACATGACCGAGAATGACATAAGAGCCGGAGTTCCTGCCACTTTGTCCCATATTGCACACTGCGCTCACCAGAGTGCTCCAGCCCCTTCAGTCAAGAAATAGGGGAGGGTGCCAGGCGCCTCACCTATCTAATCATAGCGCCTCCTAGTGGGCTTTCTGAATTGTATCTTTCTTCACCACACAAGTTTCTCATGAGTGATCATTAGGGTTTCCACCACAACTTGCAATACACAACCTCACATGTATTACTAGTGGCCAGAGTTGGTCAGTGTCCTGTGTGAGCTCCGCACGTCGCAGTCTATAGACTCATTTACTGATGAGCCAGATACATCTGTAAGGGGTATACTGGGACCATGTGATAATCTACTTCCTCCCTCCATGTAAATATTACCTTTATGTAAAACTGTGTATGTATATCTATGTTTTGCTAATGTATAATGATGAGCATAGGGAAAGCATAGTACCCTGTTGGACCCACTAGATGGAGCCCATGACACCGTATTATAATAAGTGGTGTAACTAGTTTACCTTAAGAGGGGTTAGCTGGGAATAAGGCAGAAACAGTTCCCTAGCTAGGGGAGAGGGGCTGGGGAGCCCATACAGTTTGGGTGGGTTTTGAGCCCGAGCCATCCAGCAGCCTCGTAACATTTAAGGGAAGGACCCAGCCATCCAGGGCTCGGTCGACAGAAGTGCAGCTAAACCAGCATGGGGTACAGCAGTGGTGAAGCAGAAGTAGCAGCGGGTCCACAGCAGGTCGCTCGATATGTGGCAGATCATCACATGGGCTGACACCCTCAGGTCCGATGCAAAACAGACGAGGGAAGGCCCAAGCGCAGAGAATCTGGACAGGGAGGACGATGCATTACCGCAAGAGGTGGTATGACCTGGGCACATACTGAAGGACCAAGGGAAGAGTGCAGGGAAAGTGTGAGTCGTAAGGAACCCTATGCAAATGCTGTGTCTGTTAAGGATGAAGAGTGCAAAGAGGAAAGTAAAGTTTTATGTTTCAAGTTGCAACTGGACTGTGTCTCTGTTTGTACGCAAATGACTGGAGGGGACCTTAGGCAATGGAGAGAAGGCCCAGGTGGTGCAAACAATAAAGAGGCAAGTACATTGACCAAGGGACATTATCTGCATGTGACGGGAGACCAGGGCGCGCAAGACCTGCTAATCTCAGCTACGACTGCGGCCCTGGGCATCCACATGCCTTAAGGTGGCCATAGACGTTGCAGCGTGGTTGGCCAAACCCAGCAGGTGACACCGGGCCAACTCTTTTCTGTATGTGGCTCTGTCATGAGATACTGAAGGAGAAACCTCATCATCCAGGATTCCTAGACGGTTACGTTGTCTGTCTGGTTTCTGGAGCGTTACTGCAGAATAAAGCCATTATTCATAATAATAATAATAATAATTTTTATTTATATAGCGCCAACATATTCTGCAGCGCCTTACAAATTATAGAGGGGACTTGTACAGACAATAGACATTACAGCATAACAGAAATACAGTTCAAAACAGATACCAGGAGGAATGAGGGCCCTGATCGCAAGCTTACAAGCTATGAGGAAAAGGGGAGACACGAGAGGTGGATGGTAACAATTGCTTTAGTTATTCGGACCGGCCATAGTGTAAGGCTCAGGTGTTCATGTAAAGCTGCATGAACCAGTTCACTGCCTAAGTATGTAGCAGTACAGACACAGAGGGCTATTAACTGCATAAAGTGAATGAGAACATGATGCGAGGAACCTGATTGCCTATTTAAAAAAAAAAAAAAAAAAATAGTTTTTTTTTTTTTTTAAATAGGCCACACAGGGATCGTTAGGTTAATACATTGAGGCGGTAGGCCAGTCTGAACAAATGAGTTTTTAGGGTACGCTTAAAACTGTGGGGATTGGGGATTAATCGTATTAACCTGGGTAGTGCATTCCAGAGAATCGGCGCAGCACGTGTAAAGTCTTGGAGACGGGAGTGGGAGGTTCTGATTATTGAGGATGCTAACCTGAGGTCATTAGCGGAGCGGAGGGCACGGGTAGGGTGGTAGACTGAGACCAGAGAGGAGATGTAGGGTGGTGCTGAGCCATGGAGTGCTTTGTGGATGAGGGTAGTAGTTTTGTACTGGATTCTGGAGTGGATGGGTAGCCAGTGTAATGACTGGCACAGGGTAGAGGCATCGGTGTAACGGATGGTGAGGAATATGATCCTGGCAGCAGCATTCAGGACAGATTGGAGCGGGGAGAGTTTGGTAAGAGGGAGGCCGATTAGTAGAGAGTTACAATAGTCCAGACGAGAATGAATAAGTGAAACAGTAAGAGTTTTTGCAGAGTCGAAAGTAAGAAAAGGGCGAATTCTAGAAATGTTTTTGAGATGCAGGTAAGAAGAGCGAGCCAGTGATCGGATGTGGGGGGTGAATGAAACGTCAGAATCAAGGATGACCCCAAGGCAGTGGGTATGTTGCTTTGGAGTAATGGTGGAACCGCACACGGAGATGGCAATGTCAGGCAAAGGTAGGTTAGTAGAGGGAGAGAACACGAGGAGTTCAGTTTTTGACAGGTTTAGTTTCAGATAGAGGGAGGACATGATGTTAGAGACAGCGGTAAGACAATCACTGGTGTTTTCTAAAAAGGTCGGCGTGACAACAGGAGAAGAGGTGTATAATTGGGTGTCGTCAGCATAGAGATGGTACTGGAAACCAAATCTACTGATTGTTTGTCCAATAGGGGCAGTATACAACGAGAAGAGGAGGGGGCCTAGGACTGATCCTTGAGGAACCCCAACAGTAAGGGGAAGATGAGAGGAGGAGGAACCAGCAAAACATACAGTGAAAGATCGGTCAGAGAGATAGGAGGAGAACCAGGAGAGAACGGTGTCCTTGATGCCGATGGAGCGGAGCATAGTGAGGAGGAGCTGATGATCCACAGTATCGAATGCTGCAGAGAGATCCAAGAGAATTAGCATGGAGTAGTGACCATTAGATTTAGCTGTTAGTAGCTCATTAGAGACTTTAGTGAGGGCAGTTTCAGTAGAGTGTAAAGAGCGGAAGCCAGATTGAAGAGGGTCGAGAAGAGAGTTATCTGAGAGATAGCGGGTAAGACGGGAGTGGACCAGGCGTTCGAGGAGTTTAGAGATGAAGGGAAGATTAGAGACAGGTCTATAATTAGCGGCACAGTTTTGATCGAGGGATGGTTTTTTAAGTAATGGATGTATGATGGCATGCTTAAATGAGGAGGGAAAAATACCGGAAGTGAGGGAGAGGTTGAATATTTTTGTTAGGTGAGAGGTGACAGCCGGGGAAAGGGACTGGAGGAGATGTGACGGAATGGGGTCACTGGTGCAAGTGGTCGGGCGAGAAGATGCAAGGAGCCTGCTTACTTCTTCTTCTGTAACTGCTTCAAAGTCAGAGAGTGAACTAGATGCAGTGGGGGAGGGAGGACAGTGCATGGTATGAAGAGATTGGGAGATGATTTCCTGTCGAATGTGGTCAATTTTTTCTTTGAAGTAATTGGCCAGATCGTCAGCACGGAGATCCGTGGTTGGGGCCTGCTCTCTTGGGTTGAGTAGGGACTGGAACGTGTCAAAGAGACGTTTAGGGTTATTGGACAGGGAGGTGATGAGGGTGTTGAAGTAGGTTTGTTTGGAGAGGTGAAGGGCAGAATTGTATGTCTTTAGCATGAACTTATAATGGATGAAATCTTCGGGTAGATTAGATTTTCTCCACAGACGTTCTGCGCACCTGGAGCACCGCTGCAGGAAACGTGTTTGCAGCGTGTGCCACGGTTGTTGCCGTCTGTGCCGAGTTGTTTTATGTATAGGAGGAGCAGGAATTTATTCTTCATTTTCTTTCTTTGATACATGAAATGTAAAACTAGTCAAGTTTTCATTATGCTATTAAATGGAATTTTGAAGCCTGTTAATTTACATTAGGAATAATGATTGTGGAAACTTACGATTGATCTGATGCCGCATCGGATCACATTATCCCCTTACCAACTTTCAGATGTTGAAAAACTGCAAACCTATACACTGTATATATCTGTTCCTTTTTGTTTGTAGTTTAGTCTTTTCTATGTGCTGGGAAATCCTGTGATGTAAAGAGGAAAGGCATGAAATCAAATCTGCCTATAAATCCACGATCCCAGTTCTAGCTGCAGCTCCATAGTAACCACTCCAGGAATATTTTTGTATGTAGTATGCGCCCCTGTTCTCTGTGCCCTTGTTCTCTGTGCCCCTGTTCTCTGTACCCTCTGTTCTCTGTACCCTCTGTTCTGTGCCCTCTGTTCTCTGTGCCCTCTGTTCTCTGTGCCCTCTGTTCTCTGTGCCCTCTGTTCTCAGTGCCCTCTGTTCTCAGTGCCCTCTGTTCTCAGTGCCCCCTGTTCTCAGTGCCCCCTGTTCTCAGTGCCCCCTGTTCTCAGTGCCCCCTGTTCTCAGTGCCCCCTGTTCTCAGTGCCCCCTGTTCTCAGTGCCCCCTGTTCTCAGTGCCCCCTGTTCTCAGTGCCCCCTGTTCTCAGTGCCCCCTGTTCTCAGTGCCCCCTGTTCTCAGTGCCCCCTGTTCTCAGTGCCCTCTGTTCTCAGTGCCCCCTGTTCTCAGTGCCCCCTGTTCTCAGTGCCCCCTGTTCTCAGTGCCCTCTGTTCTCAGTGCCCCTGTTCTCAGTGCCGCTCCCTGCTGCCTTGCATAACCGTACAGCATATGTGTATTGTATAGCCGTTCTATGAAGTGCTAGCGTTCTGTCTGAATATTTTGGTACAATTCTGTCCTGAACTTGGAGAATGACTTTGTAGAAGTCGGTCGTGTAGAATAAATACTGCACTGACATCCCCCCTGGAAATTGCAGGTCTTCACAGTATGTGATTTATATTCCTCCTCACTGCTGGGTATACCTAGTAATCTACATAGTGGGCTGCTGACATGACGGCCACGCTGAAATTCTGCTCAACGCCCTCTATCTATTCTTTCTACCAACACTGCAACACCTTGGAGACAAAATGACCTGGTATTTCTCAAAAAAGAGGCAGCATTGAATGTAAATGGATGTACACAGTATAAGAGTATGAAAGAGGGAAGATGGTTGCTCTCAATTTACTTACCTGTTCCTCTAATTTAAAGACGTGCCAACATCTCAGTAACACGTGCCGAACTTGGTGTAGGTGGAGGATCTGAGCCTTGATCCCCTACTGTTCCCTTAGACAAAACAGGTGCACCACTTGTCTATGGCTACTTATGGGGTTCAGTGCAAATTCCGCAACAAAACATGTCAGACCCGACCAGTCTGAAACCAATGGATGCGAATTTGGGGTCTTCAACTCTGTTCACATGCAATGGGAACTTCTCTGGACAATTATTGGTGCCGCTGTGGAACTAAGTAGCATGCTACTTACTATACTTGGGATTGGTGCCATTGAATGACTAATCCTTGTGCAGATCTACTGTATAAGATCCATGGCAGAAATCCAAGGGTCTGACTTGCCGAATCTTGTGCCGCTTTGTTTTATAAATTTCCACCACAGGTTTATTTCTGAAATGTTATTTATTTTATTTTTGGAATCAGTCAGTAAGATCAAGCACTTCCCAAAGCGCACATATAGGCATGCAGGTGTTTAAAATGTAAATCCATTCGCCTCTTTGTCTATCTGTCTGTGAGAAATTAATGCTTTATTTGCATAAAAATAAAAACATTAAGTGCTCCAGGTGTGACAGAGCACTTCTTAAGGCTCTGCCTCCCAAGATTGTTTCCCTGCCCAACTTCATCCACTTCTGCTTGATAGATGGCTCACTGCCTCTGTGACATCAATCAAGCTGAAGAGGCTGGTGCTGGGCGGGGAAACCATGGATGCAGAAGCTCAGGAAGTGCTATATCACACCCATAGCACTTATTGCCTTATCAGGACCTAAAATGCTGATTTCTCAGGAATGCAGCAACAGATAGAAGATGTAAAGGTGTCAATGGATTTATATTTCAAAGACCTACATGCCCAGATATGTGGTTTTTGATGGGTGAGGTTGATCTCACAGACAGATTCCTTTTAAATGGAAGTTTGAGAATTTTGCAAATTCACCAGACTGATCCCTTTTGGCTAATCGTGGTGCTTAGACAGGTCACGTGGTAGCTCTCTCGTCTTGCTTAGCCTGACATCTGATGGACCACGAGGAATCCAACTTATTAATTGCATATTCAACAATGAAACTTGATCTTGCCACTGAATAGTCATTTACAAAGAGTAAGATTTACTGGGAAAGGTGTATTGTCCTATCAAAACAGGAATGTAGAGTCCGTAGGGGAATTTATAGCTTTTCCAAGGCACCATTGTTTTCTAAATGCCTTTATATGTCTATGTTAAGTAAGGTCAATGTTCTGAATCTGCTTTTGAGATGTTTAACACCAGACGTCTTGCCTTGTTCCGTTATTGCACTATATTGGAGCATAACTAGCCATAACAGGTCATTGACATGCCGCAGAATTGTCTACAACTTGTACCTCCTAAGGAATCATGTTTTCGGATCATTTATTTTCTGACGCCTTAATGGAGCGCTCACAGAAGAGCGTCTGGCATGTAAATAAGATTCATCACGCCGGACTGAACACAGTGTTTCTACATTGCTAATGGAGCTTATTGCTGGCACAGTGTAATCTTACTGGAAGCTTTGTGCATTTTAATTGCGATGCAGAGATAGCTGAACATTACGTTGAGTTTACAGCCGCTTTTTACTTGTGTTTTAGATATATATAATCTGTGGTTATATCAGAGCCTTGTGTTAGGTCTTGATATTTTATACATGTCTATTGCTATTGATACAGCCTTTTATTTATGTGGGTTTGGAGGGTTAAACAGACTTAAAGTCAATCTGTTAGTAGGATCAAGCCTCCTAGCCTGTTTATATGGGCATGTAGGTCAGAGGAAGCTGAATAAAATGATACCTTGTTTTCCGTGATTCCATGTCGTATTCCAGAGTAAGCCATTTTTTCTTAGGCTACTTTCACACTAGCGTTAACTGCAAACCGTCACAAAAACGTCTTTTTGCCAAAAAAACGGATGCGTCAAAAAAGTGCAAAATGTATGCAACGCATACAGCATTTTGACGGATCCGTCTATTTGGGGATGTCTGGCCAATTAGCTAAAAAAATCCTGTTTCTGAGCATGCTCAGTAGAAAAAAACGTATTGCAGCGCTGCATTGCGTCGTACGACGTGTCTCGACGCATCCGTCGCTCACAGACTTTCATTGTAGCCAAAGACGCATGCCGATGGATGCGCCGAGACACGTTTTTTTGTCAGAGCCAAAAAACGTTGCAATCTACGTTTTTCCAGACGACGTGTCGCCTAATTTCGACGCATCCGTTGAAAGACGTATACCGACGTATGCAAATCCGTCGCAATGCGTCGCCAATACAAGTCTATGGGGAAAAAACGCATCCAGCAAAATATTTTGCTGGATGCGTTTTTTCTGCAAAACTACGCATTTTAACGTATTGCAGTTAACGCTAGTGTGAAAGTAGCCTTAATGTGTAAACGAGCTGTTATGATCAATGGGTCAGACACTGATCTGCATGAGAATCTGCCTCCAGACCTTATTTTACATGAAAGTAGGCATTACCAGTGTTAGACATATAATGTCTGACACCTCTCTTAGGCTACGTTCACACTAGCGTTGCGCCGCCCTGCGTCGGCGACGCAACGCACGGAAAAACGCGCGCAAAAACGCGCGCGTTTTGCGACGCGTGCGTCGTTTTTTGACGAAATCGGACGCAAGAAAAATGCAACTTGTAGCGTTTTCTTGCGTCCGACGCTAGCGTCTAAAACGACGCACGTGTCGGAAAACGCGTGCAAAAAGACGCACGCGTCCCCTATGTTAAACATAGGGGCGCGTCGCCGCTGCGTCGCCGACGCAACAGCGACGCGACGCTAATGTGAACGTAGCCATAATCGCACACAGCCGTGCAGTGCGATCAGAACTAACACAGTACAGCAGAGTTGAACCTTGTCTCATTATAAACATATTTGCAGCATCAGTTGTCCTCTCGGTGCTTCAGCTTTCATCTCACAGGCGGTACAGCAGAGCTGGCAGTACAGCAGAGCTGGCAGCACTGTGAGAGGACTGCTGAAAATGTTTGTATTGAGACATGGTTCAACTCTGCTGTACTGGAGGGTTGGTCCAACTGACATATTTACAGTAAGGGGCAACCAAATCTGAAGTGTGCAGCTTATACAGCATAGTCATATAAAAACGCACTAATATCCGTCATATTTGTCAGAACCAAACATTCATAGATAAGGTAACGTAGTTGCAGAATTTTTTTTTACCCCCGCTGGACTCGCCACGACCCATTGTCTGACATCCTTCACAGGAAAGCAGCAGGTCAAGATCGTCCTTTATTTTAGGTTTAGAGTCACTATTAATAATTCTAAAATTTGCACATGGATAATCTATTACTGCTTGTGTGTAGAATTCTTTTCCGGTGACATATTCTTTATTCGTGCTTATCTGCTCCTACTGTTGTCAGTAGTTATGGGGTGAGTCACGTATGGGATTATTTTTGTGAAATCGTGTTGGTTGTCATAGACACCATTGCCTCCGTTAGCACTAGCAGCTTAACTGAGCAACCAGTTGCTTTTGGGGTTTTATCTATTAAGAGCTTTTTGGTAGTCCTCATTATTTAATAAAAATCTGGGTCATCGAGTTAGAAGAAATCATTACACGTAGTGGTGTCGCAATACACTGGATGACATCTAATATTTTTGCCAAAGTGGTTGGTATTTGGTCATTCCAGACTTCACAACAAATCTACTCAGTCCAAATTTAATATCAGTAGTCAGATTTACCAATCAGGAGTTTGAGGATGAATCTGTGGCTTCCTCCCTATACTCCCATAAACGCATAACATAGAGGATGTCCCAGTTACCAGCTTGCCCATACAGCTCACGATGTCCCGGTTTCCAGCTTGACCATTCAGCTCAGGATGGCCCACTTTCCAGCTTGCCCATGCGGCCTCGGAAGTTCCAGTTTCCAGCTTGCCCATTCGGCTCAGGATGTCCCAGTTTCCAGCTTGCCCATTCGGCTCACGATGTCCCAGTTTCCAGCTTACCCATTCAGCTCACGATGTCCCAGTTTCCAGCTTACCCATTCAGCTCACGATGTCCCAGTTTCCAGCTTGCCCATTCGGCTCAGGATGTCCCAGTTTCCAGCTTGCCCATGTGGCTCGGGATGGCCCAGTTTCCAGCTTGCCCATTCGGCTCGGGATGGCCCAGTTTCCAGCTTGCCCATGCGGCTCGGGATGGCCAGGTTTTCCAGCTTGCCCATGCGGCTCAGGATGGCCCAGTTTCCAGCTTGTCCATGCGGCTCGGGATGTCCCAGTTTCCAGCTTGCCCATTCGGCTCAGGATGTCCCAGTTTCCAGCTTGCCCATGCGGCTCAGGTTGGCCCAGTTTCCAGCTTGCCCATGCTACTCTGCCAATATTTAAATGGATGGCGGCTTCAAAAAGTGATTCAAATGTTTATAGCCTTACATTATGGCTGATTGTTAGCCTGTGGATACAGCTAGCATTCATGTATCATTTGCTAGACCTCTTCTTGTATGTGACTTGTACTAATTAATAGGCTCCTTTATATTCATGCTTGTATTTTTTTGCAGCATTTATGCATCTTGATAAGAATGATCAGGAAAGGTTTTCTCTTGATCACCCGTCAATTGAACAGCAAAAGAACTTCTCATTCACAAATGAAGAAGTGAGACAAATTGACCGGGAGAACCAGAGACTGCTCAAAGAACTGTCCAGACATGCCACCAAATCTAAAGGCAAGACCTTAGCTCCTAAGAAACTGAACACAACTCCAACCCGACTGTACCACAGTGCCCTGAACCGGCAAAAGGAACAACAACGCATCGAAAGGGAAAACCTGGTAAGAACTTTGCATAATTTGCTTTCTCACTGCACCATCTAGTTAATGTAATTGTAGCTAATGTAGCAAAACCAGGTAGGCTAGAGTTAAATCGTGGCGGTGCAGGCTCTGATTATTTGCACCTGGCTGGCTCTGCATATAACCAGTCTAGGTGTTTACCTTAGTCAGCTGGGGGAAGCTGACCAGAGTGGATTGTGTATAGGAGCAGGAGAGTGACAGTCTGGAATCCCTCTCTGAGAAGAGTCTGCACAGGCCGTGTGCATCACACTACAAGCATCACTGGTTGCTATGGCTATAGCTGTTGTGTTTGACCAGATTGGGACTAGCTCATTGGTGTATCAGTAGCCATGGGCTGTGTTGTTTGGTTAGAGTATGGACAAGGCTAATGATTTGTGTTTATGGTTTTTGCTTGGTGCTGTGCAAGCAGTGAAAAATAAATCACATTGTTTTGACACAAGAATCCAGTGCCTGTGTGAATGCTATATAATGCATCTGAGAGTGTGAATCCCTACCCTACCTAATGGGTTCATTCAGTAATATGCTCTCAAAGTAATAAGCATATGGATAAAAGATCAGTCAATATCAACATGTTTTACAACAAAGTTTTTACCAAAAGTAAATTGCCGTAATACCAAGGCAAAGAAGATGTACTTAAATATGGTAAAAAGTAATATCTTATCGATACACATACATAAAAATATTTAACCCCTCTGTGACCTTGGACGTACTATCCCGTCGAGGTGCCCTGGGCCTATCTGACCCTTGACGGGATAGTACGTCCTGCCCTTTAATGCGATACCGCGACTTAAGTCGCGGTGATCGCATTAAAATTCCGACGCCATCTCACCTGGGGGGAGATGGCCTCGGCATCCAGGGCATTGTCGCCGCCCACCCGCCCTCTCGATCGCTGTGATTGGCTGTTCAATTCTGAACAGCCAATCACAGCCATTCTCATTGTTTCAGCCAATCGGAGCGGCTGAAACAATGAGGTCACAGGCTAGGATCGAGTACCGATGTACTCGATCCTAGGTCCGGTGCCTGGCAACGCCAGGCACCGGCAAGAACACCCCGGATTGGCGCGATCGCCGATCGCATCGATCGCGCCAATCGCAGGGCACCGCGCGGTATTACCGCGCTGTGCCCTGCCGGAACCTGCGTGGATCGGTGCTCTAATAGCACCGATCCTAGGATAGGACACAGTGCAGGCCCAGCAGGGCCTGCAGGAGCCGATTGGCGCGATCGATGTCATCGTCGATCGCGCCAATCACAGGGCGCAGCGGCGATCACTCTGTGACCGCTCTGTGCCCTGCAGGTGACCTGGCTGTGACCTGCCTAGGATGGCGCGAACAGATCCGATCCTAGGCAGGTCACAGCCAGGTCACCAGGAAAGCTCTGATTGGTGGGATCGATGTTATGGTCGATCCCACCAATGACAGGTCACAGCAGCAGCATGACCGCTCTGTGACCTGTCTGTGTCACCTGCCTGACCTGTGTATGACCGCTCTGCAGGGTCCTCATTCTAGCTGAGGATTCCTACAGAGCGGTCATACTGCTGGATCTCCCTGCTGGATTTTGTGCCTGGATCTCCCTGCCGTGCTGGGTATTGTGGTGCCACAGCAGCCTGTAGCACCACAATCCCTGCTAAAGAAAGAAGACAACTAAACGTAAGTTTTATCCCTGATCCCTGCCCAATCCCCGTTCATCCACCCCAATCCCCGTTCATCCACCCCAATCCCCGTTCATCCACCCCAATCCCCCCTTCCCCCTCTTTTTACCCCCTCCACCCCCATTTGTGCCGCCTCCGTGCGCACATTTAGTAGCCGCCGAGCGTTGATTGGTGACGCAGTTCACCGATCAACGCTCGCGCTCGCTTTTTTTCCCTCGCCCCCGTTGCGCCAACTCCGTACACACATTCCGCAGCCGCCAAAGTTTGATAAGTGACGCAGTTCACTTATCAGAGTTTGTGCCTGCCGTTTTCCTTTTTTTTTTTCCACCCCCCTTTTGCGCCACCTGACTACAACCGTACGTTTTGATCACTGATCCCTGCCCAATCCCCACTTCCACCCCCATCTCCCTTCCCCCTCTTTTTACCCCCCTTTGCACCTCCTTCCGTGCGCCCATTTAACAGCCGCCGAACGTTGATTGGTGACGCAGTTCACCGATCAACGCTCGCGCTCGCTTTTTTTCCCTCACCCCCGTTGCGCCAACTCCGTACACACATTCCGCAGCCGCCAAAGTTTGATAAGTGACGCAGTTCACTTATCAGAGTTTGTGCCTGCCGTTTTCCTTTTTTTTTTTTTCACCCCCCTTTTGCGCCACCTGACTACAACCGTACGTTTTGATCACTGATCCCTGCCCAATCCCCACTTCCACCCCCATCTCCCTTCCCCCTCTTTTTACCCCCCTTTGCACCTCCTTCCGTGCGCCCATTTAACAGCCGCCGAGCGTTGATTGGTGACGCAGTTCACCGATCAACTCTCGCGCTCGCTTTTTTCCCTTCAGCTTTTTTGCGCAACCTCCGTACACACATCCCGCAGCCGCCAAACTTTGATAAGTGACGCAGTTCTCTTATCAGAGTTTGTGCCTGCCTTTTTTTTTTTTTTTTACAGGTTTTTCTTCTCCTTTTAGCATTTTCTTTTCAGATAAGTTTGCACAAATCACTCTCCCCCCACACATACACATACAGTTATCAATAAAGTGCACCCAATCACCATATTCACACAAAAATGTCCCGCTCGTCCCGTTCGTCCCAACAGCGCTATTCATTGGAGGAGGCATATGCTTTCCTTGCCTCCGACACTGATAGCGAGGGAGAGGATCCCACTTTCCTTCACTTTTCTGATTCTTCATCCTCTTCCTCCTCCTCCTCCTCCTCTTCCTCCTCCTCCTCCTCTTCCTCCTCGGGTCCTGCGGAACCACCACGCAGACGCCCCAGGACAGAAGATGAGGCAGCCCCCACCACTCCTGAACCAGCGCTCCCCACTGCGGAACCCACATGGACCTCGCCCCCCGAAAATTACGAGCCACTGATTCCTGATTTTGTGGCAGAATCAGGAGTCAAGTTTGACACCACGGGCCTCACAGAAACAGACTTTTTCAAAGTCTTTTTCTCTGAGGATTTTATTAACCTCATGGTGGAGCAAACTAATTTGTATGCTCGTCAATTTTTGGAGCAAAACCCCGGTACATCATTTTCCAACTGGTCTCCTGTAGACGCAGTTGAAATGATGCAGTTTTGGGGCCTGGTCCTCCACATGGGGATCGTGAAGAAGCCAGAAATGCGGCAATATTGGAGTGTAGATGTTTTATATAACACTCCAGTATTCCGAATGGCCATGGTTCGGAGACGTTTTGAGGCCATCCATAAATTCCTGCATTATTCCGATAATGCACAGTGTCCCGCACGAGATGACCCCAACTTTGACCGTCTGTTCAAAGTTCGGCCGGTCATCGAACACTTCAACAAAAAGTTTTCTGAAGTGTACGTGCCCAAAAGGGACATCTGTGTGGATGAGTCCTTGGTCCATTTTAAGGGGCGGCTCGGATTCCGTCAATACCTGCCCAACAAAAGGGCCAGGTACGGAATCAAACTCTACAAGCTGTGTGAGAGTGCCTCAGGGTACATCCACAGGTTTAGAGTGTATGAAGGGAAGGACAGCAGGATTGAACCCCCTGAGTGTCCTCCTGTCCTGGGAGTGAGTGGGAAGATCGTGTGGGATTTGGTGCACCCACTGCTGGATAAAGGTTATCACCTCTATACTGATAACTTTTATACCAGCATCCCACTCTACAAATCCCTCTCTGCGCGAGGTACCGCAGCCTGCGGTACTGTGCGCAAAAATCAGAGAGGCCTCCCAAAGACGCTACTTCGGCAGATGCTCAGAAAAGGTGAGAGCAAGGCCCAATGTAGCGACCACCTGCTGGTGGTCAAGTACAAGGACAAGAGGGATGTCCTTCTCTTGACCACCATACATGGTGATGGCAGAGCCCTCAGCACTGTACGGGGTACCTCTACACAGGTCTGCAAACCGGACTGTGTACTGGGCTACAACAAAAGCATGGGGGGGGTTGATCTCTCTGATCAACTCCTCCAACCATACAGTGCTTTGAGAAAGGCCAAGGTGTGGTACAAAAAGTTGGCCGTCCACATCGTACAAATGGCAATGCTCAACGCTTTCCTGCTGTTACGATGTGCACGCCACACCGATACGTCGTACCTTCAGTTCCAGGAGGTAGTGGTTAAGGCCCTGATATTTGGTACTCCGGAAGGAGAGGGCCCCAGTACTTCCGGAACTGAAGGTGCTCGTATCGTACCAGGCCAGCATTTTCCGGGGGTGGTCCCGCCAACCGGCAGAAAAGGTAAGCCGCAAAAAAGGTGCCGAGTGTGTTACAAAAGGGGAATACGCAAGGACACCATTTATCAATGCGACACCTGCCCCGAAAAACCTGGCCTGTGTATGAAGGATTGCTTCAGATTGTACCACACCTCCATGCACTACTAATTTACTTTACAAGAAAGCGTACATTAGTTCCAAAAAGGGGGCACATCTAGATAAGTTCCTTGGGGGGGGGTCTAGGTTCCAAAATGATGTCACTTGTGGGTTTTTTTTACTGTTTAGGCACATCAGGGGCTCTGCAAACGGAACATGACGACCGCAGACAATTTCTGCATTCCAAAACGTCACAACTTCCCTTTCGAGCCCCAACGTGTGCCTAAACAGTTTTTTCCCACATATGGCGTACCAGCGTAATCAGGACAATTTGGACAACAACTTTTGATGTCCAATTTCTCCTGTTACCTTTGGGAAAATTAAAAATTGGGGACTAAAATATCATTTTTGTGGGAAAAAATAGGATTTTTTATTTTCACGCCTGGGCATTATAAACTTTAGTGAAGCACGTGGGGGTTCAAATTTCTCACCAAACACCTAGATAAGTTCCTTAGGGGGTACAGTTTCCAAAATGGGGTCACTTGTGGGGGGTTTCTACTGTTTAGTCACATCAGGGGCTCTGCAAATGGAACATGATGCCAGCAGAACATTCCATCAAAGTCTGCATTCCAAAACGTCACTACTTCCCTTTCGAGCCCCAACGTGTGCCCAAACAGTAGTTCCTCCCCACATATGGGGTATCAGCGTACTCAGGACAAATTGGACAACAACTTTTGGGGTCCAATTTCTCCTGGTACCCTTGGGAAAATTAAAAATTGGGGACTAAAATATCATTTTTGTGGGAAAAAATAGGATTTTTTATTTTCACACCTGGGCATTATAAACTTTAGTGAAGCACGTGGGGGTTCAAAATTCTCACCACACAACTAGATAAGTTCCTTAGGGGGTACAGTTTCCAAAATGGGGTCACTTGTGGGGGGTTTCTACTGTTTAGTCACATCAGGGGCTCTGCAAATGGAACATGATGCCAGCAGAACATTCCATCAAAGTCTGCATTCCAAAACGTCACTACTTCCCTTTCGAGCCCCAACGTGTGCCCAAACAGTAGTTCCTCCCCACATATGGGGTATCAGCGTACTCAGGACAAATTGGACAACAACTTTTGGGGTCCAATTTCTCCTGGTACCCTTGGGAAAATTAAAAATTGGGGACTAAAATATCATTTTTGTAGGAAAAAATAGGATTTTTTATTTTCACGCCTGGGCATTATATACTTTAGTGAAGCACGTGGGGGTTCAAAATTCTCACCACACAACTAGATAAGTTCCTTAGAGGGTCTAGTTTCCAAAATGGGGTCACTTGTGGGGGGTTTCCACTGTTTAGGCACATCATGGGCTCTCCAAACGCGACATGGCGTCCGATCTCAATTCCAGCCAAAGTTAGCTTGAAAAAGTCAAACGGCGCTCCTTTCCTTCTGAGCCCTGCCATGCGCCCAAACAGTGGTTCCCCCCAAATATGGGGTATCAGCGTACTCAGGACAAATTGGACAACAACTTTTGGGGTCCAATTTCTCCTTTTACCCTTGAGAAAATAAAAAATTGGGGACTAAACGATCATGTTTGTGGAAAAAAATAGGAATTTTTTTTTTCACGCCAGGGCGTTATAAACTTTCGTGAAGCACTTGGGGGATAAAAGTGCTCATGACACATCTAGATAAGTTCCTTAGGGGGTCTAGTTTCCAAAATGGGGTCACTTGTGGGGGGTTTCCACTGTTTAGGCACATCAGGGGGTCGCCAAACGCGACATGGCGTCCGATCTCAATTCCAGCCAAAGTTAGCTTGAAAAAGTCAAACGGCGCTCCTTTCCTTCTGAGCCCTGCCATGCGCCCAAACAGTGGTCCCCCCCCACATATGGGGTATCAGCGTACTCAGGACAAATTGGACAACAACTTTTGGGGTCCAATTTCTCCTTTTACCCTTGAGAAAATAAAAAATTGGGGACTAAACGATCATGTTTGTGGAAAAAATAGGAATTTTTTTTTTCACGCCCGGGCGTTATAAACTTTCGTGAAGCACTTGGGGGATAAAAGTGCTCATGACACATCTAGATAAGTTCCTTAGGGGGTCTAGTTTCCAAAATGGGGTCATTTGTGGGGGGTTTCCACTGTTTAGGCACATCAGGGGGTCGCCAAACGCGACATGGCGTCCGATCTCAATTCCAGCCAAATTTAGCTTGAAAAAGTCAAACGGCGCTCCTTTCCTTCTGAGCCCTGCCATGCACCCAAACAGTGGTCCCCCCCCACATATGGGGTATCAGCGTACTCAGGACAAATTGGACAACAACTTTTGGGGTCCAATTTCTCCTTTTACCCTTGAGAAAATAAAAAATTGGGGACTAAACGATCATGTTTGTGGAAAAAATAGGAATTTTTTTTTTCACGCCCGGGCGTTATAAACTTTCGTGAATAACTTGGGGGATAAAAGTGCTCATGACACATCTAGATAAGTTCCTTAGGGGGTCTAGTTTCCAAAATGGGGTCATTTGTGGGGGGTTTCCACTGTTTAGGCACATCAGGGGGTCGCCAAACGCGACATGGCGTCCGATCTCAATTCCAGCCAAATTTAGCTTGAAAAAGTCAAACGGCGCTCCTTTCCTTCTGAGCCCTGCCATGCGCCCAAAAAGTGGTTCCCCCTCACATGTGGGGTATCAGCGTACTCAGGATAAATTGGACAACAACTTTTGAGGTCCATTTTCTCTTTTTACCCTTGGGAAATTAAAAAGATTATTGCTGAAAGATCATTTTTGTGACTAAAAAGTAAAATGTTAATTTTTTCCTTCCATGTTGCTTCTGCTGCTGTGAATCACCTGAAGGGTTAATAAACTTCTTGAATGTGGTTTTGAGCACCTTGAGGGGTGCAGTTTTTAGAATGGTGTCGCTTTTGGGTATTTTCTGCCATATAGACCCTTCAAAATGACTTCAAATGTGAGGTGGTCCCTAAAAAAAATGGTTTTGTAAATTTGGTTGTAAAAATGAGAAATTGCTGGTCAAATTTTAACCCTTATAACTTCCTTGAAAAAAAAAAGTTTGTTTCAAAAATTGTGCTGATGTAAAGTAGACATGTGGGAAATGTTATTTATTAACTATATTGTGTCACATAACTCTCTGGTTTAACAGAATAAAAATTCAAAGTTGGAAAATTGTGAAATTTTCAAAATTTTCGCCAAATTTCCGTTTTTTTCACAAATAAACGCAAGTTATATCGAAGAAATTTTAGCACTATCATGAAGTACAATATGTTACAAGAAAACAATCTCAGAATCGCTAAGATCCGTTGAAGCGTTTCGGAGTTATAACCTCATAAAGGGACAGTGGTCAGAATTGTAAAAATTGGCCTGGTCATTAACGTGCAAACCACCCTTGGGGGTAAAGGGGTTAAAAAGTACATTATAAAGAAAGGTGCTAGATATGTAAAAGAGGGACCTTATTCCATATGATATCACATGATAAAAAAATAAATGTTTTTATGCCATACCAATCATTATTTGACACTTGGATAAATTGCCGTAATAAATTAGTCAAGAGCTGCCTAAAAAGGCCTGAAAACAATCATTATAAGCACAAACAATTGACTATATAAAGATCCAGAGAAGCGCATGGTGGATTAACATATGGTTGAAATGGCCACTGAATGTGCATGTCTAAGTTACCGTATATACTCGAGTATAAGCCGACCCGAGTATAAGCCGACCCCCCTAATTTTGCCACAAAAAACTGGGAAAACTTATTGACTCGAGTATAAGCCTAGGGTAGAAAATGCAGCATTTACCGGTGAATTTCAAAAATAAAAATAGATGCTCCATACCGTTCATTATTGCCCCATAGATGCTCCATATACAACTGTGCTATATAGAATGCTCTGCACCTTTGATTATGGCCCCATAGATGCTCCTTATAATGCTGTGCCATATATGCTCTGCACCTTTGATTATGGCCCCATAGATGCTCCTTATAATGCTGTGCCCCATATATGCTCTGCACCTTTATGGCCCCATAGGTGCTCCTTATAATGCTGTGCCCCATGGGGGTGGAGCTGCCTGTTCATTTCTGTAATGAGCGGTGCCATGTGACCGCTCAGTGCAGGAAGAATCTGCAGCGCCGGAGAAGCCAGGGACTGCAGGGACCGCGCTGGGAGCAGGTAAGTATAACTACATAGCCCCCGCTCCCCCTCCCCTGCTGACACCCGGGTATATGACTCGAGTATAAGCCGAGAGGGGGACTTTCAGCCCAAAAAAATGGGCTGAAAATCTCGGCTTATACTCGAGTATATACGGTAATCAGTGAAATAACCACCTGGACTAATCCAAGAGCTGACTGCATAGTTTCCGCAATGCTGCTATTGAAGTGGACATGTGTCAAAATAAACATGCTGCAACATATTCTACCTGTAAACAGGAACACATGGGCTACTTGCACAGTGAACAAGTCTGTATGATCATGTTCACACACCACCAAGAAACCTGAAGACACAAAAGAGAATAGTAAAACCAAAAACACTCAGTTTGAAAAAATGTTGCAGTAATCCGCAAGTGCTAGTAAAAGATGTAAAAAACAGGGTATTTGGTTGATACGTTTTTTGCAAAAAATGTATACTAAGCTGCTCTACCAATCTTCACGGTATACCCTTATCAGAGCAGTCCTAACTAATGTATGCAATCCCTATCTGATGTATTTAAAAACCTGATCATCTGTATATAACCTGTGTGAACAGGGTTCAGAGAGGAAAAATCCATGTGTGCATACAGGGTAGAACTACCTGTAAGTAGTGGATATCTGGGTGTTCCTCTGCCCCGACGCGTGTTTTGCTTTGCTTCTTTGGGATATACTATGGAATAATGTCCCTCTTTTACATATCTCGCACCTTTCCTTATAATGTACTTTTTAATCCTTTTTACAGTATATATGTTATGACAGTCACTGGCACTGTATGTGAAGGGAGATATGTGTCACAGAGATGATTGCTTTCTTCCGTGATCTAGAAACACATAAGTTTATTTTCAGCATGCTATGTGCTGAAGGCGTGAAGCGGCCATTAATGTGCCAGGAAGGAAGATCATAATATCTGACCACCTGTTAATTTACCTGTTATTTGTCATATATTATTGCCTATATAATGTTTTAACGTAAAATACAGAGGTGTCCTGTAAGTAATGTACTACAGAGCTTGAAATATTGTAATAATTAGTGTGACCAGTGGGGGGCAGCAGAGGATCAGTAACCGTTGACATAGCGGCCCCTGACATAATGGGTCACACATGTCTATGTAATGGAAAGAATTCGGTGTTGTTATACAAGGCACAGCCATCTTGTGAAATGCGATTAATGAGTTAGTGATGGGTTCATATATTTTGGATTTATTTTATTTTAGGCTCTAAATATTGAGGGTTCATATATCAAGTCAATTAGACTGGTATGTGACATATTGGCGTTATACTGCTGGGTACCCGGCCTATCAATGTGCCCATACCGCAGATTATTGGGGAACTGGTATATTGTCTTGGCTCCATGTGTATAGTCATATAGTGGGGCAGGAGGGAGGGGGTTAAGGCCAGGGGCAGAGGACCACTGAGGCTATTCTGGGGGTATTATTTCTTATACTGCCGCAGGTTCTGGACTTCTCTCTATGATGTGGAAGGACGCACGCGTGTCTGACGGCCACAGCAGCCTTTAGAAAGTGACATTTAAGAAGGATGAGTGTCATATAAATAAGCTGGAACAGGTGGGACCCCCAGCTGTCCTATGTGCCGGCTGTCCGAGGCCGCAGCGAATGTGTCTCCAGCTCCTCATACCCGTCAGCTAGCTGGATCCTGGGCTCACGGGGATATATAGTATTCTGCAGGGTAATGGATCAGATTAGGGACATCGGCCTCCAGTGAAAGTGTAGGACAAGAAGCTTTAGGCTATGTGCACACGTTGCGGATTTTGCTGCGGATCTGGATTCGCAGCAGTTTCCCATGAGTTTACAGTACCATGTAAACCTATGGAAAACAAAATCTGCTGTGCACATGCTGCGGAAAAAAACACGCGGAAACGTAGCATTTATTCCGCAGCATGTCAATTCTTTGTGCGGATTCCACCTGCTCCTCAATAGGAATCCGCAGGCGTAAAACCGCAGGTGGAATCCGCACAAAAAACGCGGTAATTCCGAAGGAAATCCGCAGTGCGGATTTACCAAAATCAGTGCGGAAAAATCTGCACACCATTCCGCAATGTGTTCACATACCCTCATGGGCCCCCAGGCAAACTGCATTGGCCAGATGAGTGGCCTCTTGGTCTTCGGGCCATTATGTGTCTTCAGTGTACAGAAAAGCATAGTGTAAATCAGTGTTCCCCAAGTCCGGTCCTCAATAGCCACCAACAGGTCATGTTTTCAGTATTTCCTTAGCATTGCACAGGTGATAATTGCATCACCTGCACAGGCAATACTTCCATCACCTGTGCAATAGTAAGGAAATCCTGAAAACATGACCTGTTGTTGGCTCTTGAGGACCGGAGTTGGGGATCACTGGTGTAGAGGAACACGGCATAAGAACTTGGGTGATCATTTCCATAGTAAGGGAAAGTGTCAACAGCCTGTAAAACGTACACAGAGGATGTCTGATCAGGCCTTGTGGTGCACCCCGCTACCTTCTAGTGCACCCCGACTACCTGTAAAACCATAGACAGCCATGTAACGGCTATTCCTCTGTCTGACATACTTTTCTGCTACAGATCATGCCATGAGGAAAGGTTTTGTCCCCGTCTTAGCTCTGCCTCCCTCCCTCCTTCACTTTCATTTTTAGCAAATGAACAAGATCTTTGAATCTCACTTTTTGGCAAATTCATATCAGTCCCCAATGACAAACTTACTTTGGATTTTCACTTCTGTTTGTTCACGTTCTAGTATTTTGTAGAGTAAGATCGCTTGTGGGGTTTTTTTTTTGTTTTTTTTTTTTAAATAAAGTGTGGAATTTTTTTCACCACTTAGGCTACGTTCACGTTCGCGTCTTTGGACGCAGCGTCGTCGCCACAACGCACGACGTATGTGAAACACACGCAAAAACGCATTGTTTTGTGACGCATGCGTCCATTTTTGGCTTGATTTTGGACGCAAAAAAAATGCAACTTGCTGCGTCCTTGCGCCCTGACGCTTGCGCCAAAAATGACGCATGCGTCACAAAACGCAAGACAACGCATGTCCATGCGCCCCCATGTTAAATATAGGGGCGCGTGACGCATGCGTCGCTATCCGTCGCCGAACCTGCGCCCGACGCAACGCAAATGTGAACGTAGCCTTAAATAAAAAATAACCTAGACATTTTTGGGGGCTATAAACTCATAATGACCTGGAGAATCAAAATGGCAGGTCAGTTTTAGCATTTAGTGAACCTAGTAAAAAGCTCAATAAAAACAAGTGTGGGATTGCACTTTTTTAGCAATTTCACAACACTTGGATTCTTTTTCCCAGTTTCCAGTACATGACATGGTAAAACCAATGGTGGTATTCAAAAATACAACTTGTCCCACAATAAACAAGCCCTCACATGGCCATACTGATGAGACCTGTAGCGTCTCCATTTTTGGGATCTGGGGCCGGGTGAGGGCTTATTTTTTGCGCGCCAATCATTTTGGTGCAGATATGATCTTTTGATCATTTTGATTGTTATTGCATTCTATTGCAATGTTGCAGCAGCAAAAAAAAAATACCGTATATATTCGTGTATAAGCCGAGATTTTCAGCACAATTTTTTTTTTTTTTTGCTGAAAAGTGCCCCCCCTCGGCTTATACACAAGTCGTGGTCCAGGAAGCCGATAGGAGTGGGGAGCCGGCGGCTGTAGCACAGTGACAGCTGCAGCCTCCGGCTTCCAGAAGACATCAATGCTCACCCTCAGTCGCTGCATCTCTGTCCCAGCACGGCAGCTTCTTCCTGTGCTCAGTGGTCACGTGGTACCGCTCATTAAGGTGATGAATATGGACGCGACTCCACTCCCATAGGCGTGTAGCACATATTCATCGCCTTAAAGGGACTCTGTCACCCCCTCCTGCCGTTAGAAACTAAAAGAGCCACCTTGTCAGAATGCAGCATTACTGCTGCACAAGGTGGCTCTTTTAGTTATTGGTGCAGTCAAAGCAGAAATAAAGCGTTTTATAATTTTGCAAAAATACCTGTCTTTAGTCGTGGAAGCAGGTCTTACCCCCCTGCTGCACACGCCACACTGCCGTCACTCAAGGCTTCTCCGGCGCCAGGCGCCGCCCCCTCGGCGCTGTTTTCAAATCAAATCCGGCGCCTGCGCTGTTTTGTTCTGCCTGGGGCAGGCGCAGTGAGCGCTGCCCGTCTGACCTCAGATGCAGTCTCGCAGACTGCGCCTGTGCGGCCACCCAGCTTGTGAATCCCAGCCCCGCAGTGTTATGCATTATGCACAGTGATGGGACTGGGGGAGCCATGCATACAAGATGGGACTGGGAAGCCATGCATACAAGATGGGATAGGGGAGCCATGCATACAAGGATGGGAGGGGGGGGGGGAGCCGAGCCATGCATACAAGATGGGACAGGGGTGTTATAGCTGTTTTTCATTCTGACCCAAATGTCAGCTGACAGATCACCAGTGAGGGCCAAATTGTGGAGTTACGCCCGTCATTTTACAAGCGCGCTTGGAGACAAAAAGACACCTCACACATATCCTGTGAGCAAGTCACTTTTATCTGAAGTAATAGAGCAAGAAGCAATATTTTATACCATTTACACATAATGCATTTCAATGTAACTCATGTAGCCCCCACCATCACCCAGGGTCATACTTTATTTACCATAACCCAGAATATGCTGTACTGACTCTTGAGAACATACATGATAAGAAGTACAGTCTCCTTGAAGCGGAGACACTAAGACTACTGAGTCAACAGATTCTAGTAATTCTAACACTTAAAGGCAAAAGGCACTTAAAGGCAAGGTAGCTAAAGGCAAACTATTAACCCTTCTATATCAGGGGAGTTCAGCCATGCATACAAGGATGGAACGGGGGAGCCGAGCCATGCATACAAGATGGGACAGGGGAGCCATGCGTACAAGGATGGGAGGGGGGGGAGCCGAGCCATGCATACAAGATGGGACTATGGGAGCCATGCATACAAAATGGGACTGGGGGAGCCATGCATACAAAATGGGACTGGGGGAGCCATGCATACAAGAATGGGATGGGGGAGCCGAGCCATGCATACAAGATGGGACAGGGGAGCCATGCATACAAGGATGGGAGGGGGGGGAGCCGAGCCATGCATACAAGATGGGACTGGGGGAGCCATGCATACAAAATGGGACTGGGGGAGCCATGCATACAAGAATGGGATGGGGGAGCCGAGCCATGCATACAAGATTGGACAGGGGAGCCATGCATACAAGGATGGGAGGGGGGGGGATCCATGCATACAAGATGGGACAGGAGAGCTCAGCCATGCATACAAGGATGGGACGGGGAGCCGAGCCATGCATACAAGATGGGACAGGGGATCCATGCATACAAGGATGGGATGGGGGGAGCCGAGCCATGCATACAAGATGGGACAGGGGAGGCATGCATAGAACGGGGAGCCACACAGAGCAGGACAGGACGGAGGGAACCACACATACAGGTCCTTCTCAAAAAATTAGCATCTAGTGTTAAATTTCATTATTTACCATAATGTAATGATTACAATTAAACTTTCATATATTATAGATTCATTATCCACCAACTGAAATTTGTCAGGTCTTTTATTGTTTTAATACTGATGATTTTGGCATACAACTCCTGATAACCCAAAAAACCTGTCTCAATAAATTAGCATATCAAGAAAAGGTTCTCTAAACGACCTATTACCCTAATCTTCTGAATCAACTAATTAACTCTAAACACATGCAAAAGATACCTGAGGCTTTTATAAACTCCCTGCCTGGTTTATTACTCAAAACCCCCATCATGGGTAAGACTAGCGACCTGACAGATGTCAAGAAGGCCATCATTGACACCCTCAAGCAAGAGGGTAAGACCCAGAAAGAAATTTCTCAACAAATGGGCTGTTCCCAGAGTGCTGTATCAAGGCACCTCAATGGTAAGTCTGTTGGAAGGAAACAATGTGGCAGAAAACGCTGTACAACGAGAAGAGGAGACCGGACCCTGAGGAAGATTGTGGAGAAGGACCGATTCCAGACCTTGGGGAACCTGAGGAAGCAGTGGACTGAGTCTGGTGTGGAAACATCCAGAGCCACCGTGCACAGGCGTGTGCAGGAAATGGGCTACAGGTGCCGCATTCCCCAGGTAAAGCCACTTTTGAACCATAAACAGCGGCAGAGGCGCCTGACCTGGGCTACAGAGAAGCAGCACTGGACTGTTGCTAAGTGGTCCCAAGTACTTTTTTCTGATGAAAGCAAATTTTGCATGTCATTCGGAAATCAAGGTGCCAGAGTCTGGAGGAAGACTGGGGAGAAGGAAATGCCAAAATGCCTGAAGTCCAGTGTCAAGTACCCACAGTCAGTGATGGTGTGGGGTGCCATGTCAGCTGCTGGTGTTGGTCCACTGTGTTTCATCAAGGGCAGGGTCAATGCAGCTAGCTATCAGGAGATTTTGGAGCACTTCATGCTTCCATCGGCTGAAATGCTTTATGGAGATGAAGATTTCATTTTTCAGCACGACCTGGCACCTGCTCACAGTGCCAAAACCACTGGTAAATGGTTTACTGACCATGGTATTACTGTGCTCAATTGGCCTGCCAACTCTCCTGACCTGAACCCCATAGAGAATCTGTGGGATATTGTGAAGAGAAAGTTGAGAGACGCAAGACCCAACACTCTGGATGAGCTTAAGGCCGCTATTGAAGCATCCTGGGCCTCCATAACATCTCAGCAGTGTCACAGGCTGATTGCCTCCATGCCACGCCGCATTGAAGCAGTCATTTCTGCCAAAGGATTCCCGACCAAGTATTGAGTGCATAACTGAACATTATTATTTGATGGTTTTTTTGTTTGTTATTAAAAAACACTTTTATTTGATTGGATGGGTGAAATATGCTAATTTATTGAGACAGGTTTTTTGGGTTATCAGGAGTTGTATGCCAAAATCATCAGTATTAAAACAAAAAAAGACCTGACAAATTTCAGTTGGTGGATAATGAATCTATAATATATGAAAGTTTAATTGTAATCATTACATTATGGTAAATAATGAAATTTAACACTATATGCTAATTTTTTGAGAAGGACCTGTACTTGGATAGGAACGAGGGGACAATACATACTCGAGTCAATAAGCTTACTCAGTTTTCCGTGGGAAAATTAGGTGCCTTGGCTTATACTCGAGTATATACGGTAATTCTGGCTTTTCAAAAAAAAAAAATTTCTCACTATGCAATTTACTGATTGGATTAATTCCTTTTATATATTGCTAGATCGGGCGATTCTGAAATCTGCGATACCAAATATGTGTGTGTATTTTTTTTTTTTTTATTTATTTTGAATGGGCCGAAAGGGAGGTGATTTCAACTTTTATATTTTTATTTATTTTTTTAAAAACTTTTTTTTTTTAACTTCAATAGTTTCCATGAGAGACTAGAAGCTGCACTTGTCTAATCGCCTCTGCTAGATAGAGCAGGGCTGCAGACCTGCTGTATGTAGCAGATATGCTCGCTTGCTATGACTGACAACCACCAGGCGGCGCTCATAGCGATCCAGCAATGACAACCACAGGGGTCTCTTGCTGACCCCGGGTTGTCATGCCAACCCATCGGCGACCCGCGGTCATGTGACACGGGCGCCAATGAGAGGAGGTAAAGACGCGCTTCCTGTGTGTCCATGTTAAATGTTGCTGTCAGTGTTTGACAGTGTCATTTAACATGTTATGCAAATTGCCTCTTCTGAGGAAAAGAGGACATGTTAACATGTTAAAGTTAACAGCCACGGGTGAATCGCGATGTTACCCGCGACTGTTCTGGGCACATGTCAGCTGATCAGATCAGCTGTCATGTGCCGGAAAAGGTGCAGGCTCGTTGCCAGAGCCCGCACCAAATAGGGGTAGGCGTCCAATGATGGACACAGTCCATCATTGAACGTTAAGGTCAGAAAAACTTGGTCAAAGCTATCTGAGCACACAAATCTCAGAGGGTGCCCAAACCTTTGCATCCATGCATTTTCCTTTTTGTAATTTTTAAAATGTAAAAATTGACTTTTTGCCTGAAATACAAAGGAAATGTCTCATCTTTAACTTTAGGCCTTTTAGGGTATGTTTCCATGGGGCGTATTGGAAGCGCTTTGAACGCAGTGGATACCCCGCTCCGCCCAAAGCGCTGCCCCCTTTTGTATACGCGGTGATTCTGCCTATGTTCATTGAACACAGGCGGAATCACCGCATCCTATACATAGACTGTGTTATTTATCCTGCAGAGACTGAGTGTCTCCGCAAGATAAATAGACATGCTGCGGTTTATAAAGACGCACCACATGTCCGGTTACGCAGGTCTGCCGCCTGTGTGTTTGTACGCGTAGTCGCCGCTGCAGATTGGACGCTCTGGCTGTACACAGCGTCCAATCCACAGCAAAAACTCAAGCAATACGCCTCGTGGTAGCATACCCTTAGGGATCATTTCCTCTTCACCTTGCTTAACTCTTCACAATAACAGTAATTTTGACCAGGGGTGCCCAAACCTTTACATGCCACTGTATACTATATGCTTATTTGTCACGTCTGATGAGGTTTTTTTCTCACAGGCCTTTCTGAAGAGATTGGAATCGGTAAAGCCCACCCTTGGTATGACCCGCTCTGAGCAGCTATTGGACTACCAACGTCAAGCAGGATACTTGAGCTCAACAGCAACATCCCCGAGACCTGGAAAGGCTTCTGTGAGCCGCCTCAGCCATAGTTCTTCATCAGGCGAGTACTTTCTGTGCTATTTGTGTTACTTAACTTCTTAATGCAAAGTGATTAGAGATGGGCAGATCCCTGGATATTCAGTTTCAGCACGTTTGGCTGAACAGTTTAAAAAAAAAAAAAAAAGTTTGGATACCAGAACAGTACCTGAACCCAGACCCCATTCACTTCAATGGGGGTCCCGAACAGCCAGTGTTTGTTCATACATGAAAGTGCAGCAAACACTGCTTCTGTTCGGCTATAAAATCATTACCGCCGTTCAAACAGCTGCATTTCCCATGCTGTCAAATGACAACGTGAGCCCGCAGCTGTGGTAGGAGGTAAAAAGTTTACTTCCGGTCACTAGTGTCAGCTGATGGGAGTACTGCTCCCATCAGCCTACAACTGCTGCTGCTAATAACAATAAGAGCAGGCGGTGGCTGATAGGAGTATTAATCAGCTGACGTCCTCGTTCTAAATAAATAATAAACAACGTGGGTTTCCCTGAATGAACCAGCCAGGCAAACCTGACAGCTGGGGGCTGCAACCCCTAGCTGTCAGAGTTAGCAAGGCTGGTTATCAAGCTATAGGGGTCCCCATGCTGTTTTTTTTAATTATTTGAATAATTTAATTTAAAAAAAATGATGTGGGGTCCCCCCCATTTTTGACAACCAGCCTTTCTAAAGCAGAGTGCTGGGGGCTGGTATTCTGAGGCTGGTAAGGGGTCATGGATGTTGTCCACCCACAAAAGGCGCCTGCTCTCACTGTTATTAGCTGCAGCAGCCGTAAACTGATGGGAGCAGTAGTTTCATCAGCCGACACCAGTGACCGGAGGTAAACTTTATACCTCGGATGACAGCGTGGGAATCACGGATGTCTGACCGGCGGTAATGATTTTCCCGCCGATCTGAAGCACTGCTTGCCGCGCTGTCATATGCATGAGAAATACCTGGTGTTCAGGATTCAGAACCCCAACAATAACAATGACTTACTGGTGAATTCCGTGTTCGGTGTCTACTCAGGATCTCCGCTCCCTCCACACTCGGTAGTTGCCAGCTAAATTACATAACCAACATATGTCTCTAACTGCAGTGACCAGAGCTCGGCTCCGATCGCTGCTATCAAACCATTTTAGACGATGCTGTCGTTCACTAATGATAGCATTTAATTGTAGCATCTATTGGCCTCCCCCCATGATGCAATTGCAGGACACTGATGAGTTACCATGGCAGCTGAAGCCCCCCGTCTCTGTGGTCTCTGTACGCCAGTGAAGTTCAGCCAAAGGCTGAAGCATCATAAAAGGTCGCACTTCACACTTATGCTATTGCAATAGCGTGGTGCATACTATAAGCGATCATACTATCATAGGTTCATCGCCATGCAACTTCTACTTTTCCATTGCGCTGCTTTATTTGAGACTCTGTGATTCCAAAAGCAATGTTTTTGATAAAGGCCCATGTTCTAGGGCCGAAACGTCACCATTTTCATCTTGGATTGCCTAATAAAAGAGTTAATTAATTCTAATGCACTTGATTATTTGGAGTGCCGAATACTTTATTATACCTTAGAAATATTACTCCAGTCATAGACCAGAGTAAAATTTGTAGCATGGTCCAGGCCACTCATCAGCCGCCCCTGATTCATTGAGAGGCCTGCGCCTCCTAGTGAATCAGGAGCGGCTGACTCCAATACATCCCCCCTCATCAAAACCGGCGTAAAACATCGGCAATCTTCATGAATCGGGTCCTTTATGTTCCGTTTATCATTAGGACAATGACTTTCTATGCACATATTTTGACAAGAATATATATTTTTTTTATTTTAAGGTGGCATCTCTCGTGTGTCCAGCGCCAGCAGTCGAAGTAGCCGCATGGGAAACAGCGCAGCTCTGCTCAGACCCACGAAGCCCAGCAATGTCCGGGCCGCCTGGATGTGACGACATTACCAGGAATCTTCTTACCCTGCTATATTTCCTTAATTAAATTATTTTGTAAATGAAGCTCCCTGCTTCTGCGGTAACATTCCTCGTCCTCATGAGTGACCAGTATGATGTGGTGTACGGTTTATATATGTAGATATATATTGTTTTTATACAATTATTTTGATAAAATAAGTCTATTATTCCAGAATGCACTTGCAGGGCAGCCGCTCCATTGGTGCTTGTTGTCTTCTTGATGACATTGTTGTGTTTCTTATTGATGCAGTGAAGAGACTCGTACATAGGAGGTCATGTATCGATCTGCCTCATTCGCGTTGTTTTTATTTTTCTTCTTATGATAATGTTCTCTGATTATGATCTGTTGTATGTATTGTATCTAGTGTATTATGATCTATTGTATGTGCAGCACCTTTTCTATTTTTTGTATGGTAAATTGTTTTCCTAGAAAATCCTTAATTGTGAGACATTCTGTTTGTGAGTTGTAAGGTATCTCTGCTAAATCTAATTGTGCCACATATACGGCTCCTCTATATTAGTTCATCCTGTCTGGCAGCATTACAGATGAGTGGCTTGGCTTAATGATATCCGTTTTTTATTTTTAATATTTTCATGTAAAATACTACTTTTTACGAGGACTTGTAAATGTGTGATTCTTGCCTCCTTCACCCACACACGATGACTGGCATTGTTGGCAGGATAAGCAGGACCCTAAGTGCTTCCAGGTCTCGTAAACCCCGTTTCTACATAAATCTAAATCATCTAATAGGAAAGTATATATGCCTGACCTCTCCGACATCTCTGCCTCTACCGCAGGTAACTTGGGAGACTTGGTAATAGGATCTTGGAGATGGGAATACCCAATATGTAGTAGGTGTAATAATATTAGTAAATACCTCAAATTAGAAACGTTGTATAGTTCTTCTGATTAGCTATGTCGCTTACCCCATGTGCAGAGCATTTCAGGAGCTTTCGTATCTGTGGTTATGACTGCTAAGAGCTGTCTGTCAGTATAAGAGTGGTAATAACCATGAATACCTAAGCTACTGTAATGCCTGCGCACATGGGGCAAGCGACATGAAGAACTATGCACGTTTAGTTGGAGGTATTTGCTAATATTATTATTATTACACCTACTTCATATTGGAATAGGATCTTGGAGATGGGAATACTCCTTTAAGTGTCGTCTTGGGGTATGTTCACATGTTGCGTTTTTTTGCTTTTCTTGCAGCCAAAACGTTCACTTTTGGAAGTAAAAAACGTTTGTATAAAATTTAGCTATTTGCTGCGGGGTTTTTTTTTATGATTCCACGTGTGCTTTGTGTACAGTACATTTTAATAGTTTTATTCTCCAAAGACACAGCACAAATGTTGTTCTGCATGTTTTCAGCTTCTCAAGATTTTCAGTGGGTAAAAAACACTGAAGGAATTGACATGCTGCAGAAGTTCAAACCCATTCTCCGTAGACTAATAAAGGCCCCAACTGTTATCTATCTAAGTAATGGGGAGTCTCATTTTCATGGAGTTCTGTTGGACTCTATGGTATAATGGCACTGAAGCATTGTATTTTCAGCACATAAAATAAAAAGCCACAATGGCAAATCCACAGTAATGCCACATTCACACATTCAGCATTTTGTCCGTATTTTACCTCAGTATTTGGAAGCCAAAACCAGGAGTGGGTGATAAATGCAGAAGTGGTGACGTGTTTCTGTTATGCTACTTTCACACTTGCGTTGGTACGGGGCCGTCGCCATGCATCGGCCCGATGTACCGACGCACGTTGTTAAAAGAAATGCACAATGGGGGCAGCAGATGCAGTTTTTCAACGCATCCGCTGCCCCATTGTAATGTCTGGGAAGGAGGGGGCGGAGTTCCGGCCGCGCATGCGCAGTTGAAAATGGCGGATGCGACGCACAAAAAAAGTTACATGGAATGCTTTTTTGTGCTGACGGTCCGCCACAACACGACGCATCCGTCGCACGACAGATGCGACGTGTGGCCATACGTCGCAATGCGTCGCTAATGCAAGTCTATGGAGAAAAAACTCATCCTGTGGGCAACTTTGCAGGATGCGTTTTTTCTCCAAAACGACGCATTGCGACGTACGTCACACGACGCAAGTGTGAAAGTAGCCTTATACTTTTCCACTGATTTTTCCTCTCCTGATTTTGGCTGACAAATACTGAGGTAAAATACCGACCAAATACTGACCGTGTGGACATGGCCTCATTGTGTAGATTGGGTAAAATAAAAATCTGCATTCCGGTGTTAATATCCCAGTCCTCCAGCCAGCGCCTCATCACTTGTAGCCTGATGATCCAACCTCACAAGATTCCATATTAGAGCGGGAAAGACATGGTAGTATTTTATTTTGGGATTTTTGAGAGGGAGGTTTTTTTTTTCACAAATTGTAGAAATATATATTTCCTAATGTCATTTGAAGCAAAATCTGCAGCATTTTGGGTCTCTTTGACTTTCCCATTAAACCGTGTGCAATTCAGACTGACTGCTGTGCGCATTATTTCCACCACCCGTGGATTAGAGGTGTCTGAATCCTCGCTCATTGTGCAGTTGCCGTATTCCGTTGCCAATTTTTGGTCCAAAAAGTCTGCATGAAAAACCTGCAGCTACTCCAGTACCTGTGAATCTACCCTTGGGGTGTGTGCACATACGACAAAAAAAACCCTTTGCTTTTGGGTGAGATTTTGTAAAATGTCGTCCCCAATGTTTTTATGGTAATAATCTAGGAAATCGGCCATGCGTACTCCATGTGTGGACATGGTGATAAGGAGCAGTTAGTGATCTCTGGGAATGATGGAGAGGGCAGTGGGAGCTGACGGAGGATCTGACCTCATTTTCAATGAAGGAGGTGACGGTGCAGCCAGGCCTCACGAGTGGGAGTCTACTCGGTGCCATGGTCAGCAGGAGCCAGTGTACAATGATAGATGGCAACACCCACAGCTATCACTGGGTGACTGCGGCTCATGTTGGGATCGGTTGTGATGATATACATTAGCAGATTTCTGTACATGCGATTCCCTAGTGTGGAGCCTGTGTATAATGTAAGCCCCCCCGCTCAGACAGCAGAAATATAGCGGGGGTCCCATGTCCACATAGGCCTGGCACATTCATTTATGCCATGAATATTAGGGGTCAGGTTGAGGTCAGGGTATTTACTGTTACTGTATGTAAAAGCAGCCAGATCTGGTTCTGACTGGCTTTTTGCCCGCCTAAATTTTTGATGGATGATTGGTTGTCAATCAGTTGCTGGGCAGATTTTGTTATGATATATACCTGAGCACCGGCGTTGGATACTCCGTTTGCCGGCGCTTGAAGAAAAGAAGAGACCTCACCGAGCAATGGAGAAGCTCCTGCAGGAACTCCTATCAAGAGCTGGCGGGGAGGACGGGGAGGATTGGCTGAGGAGCTGCTTGGCTATGAAACCTCCATTAGCAGCCTCCGAAGCCGTCGCTCCTCCTCCTGTTCCGGAACCTGTGGTGCCAGCTGCGGGGCAAGAAATGGGAGCTCCGGCTGCTGTGAGCCCTCCGGCGAGGACCAGAAGGCAGCTTCCTCCCCTGCTCCGTCTCCTGCAGCGTCCAGGCCCGGTCTGTCAGAAGCAAGCGGGAAGTCACGCCGCCGCTGCGCGTCGAAGTCTCGCAGCCCTCCGCGAGATTTTGGCGACCATCAGCTGGGTGAGCCGTCCACGTCATCGGGAGCGGCCGGAAGAGCCAGAAAGGGCACCGGCCGTAAAAGCGTTGCGGTGCCCCTCTCCGCTGGCGCCCGGTCGGCTCCTGCAGCTGCTGCACGGGGCTCGAGGTCTGCTCTGCCCCCCCTGTCATCTGATGAAGAGGAGGATCGTGACCCAAGACTTGCCAGGCAGCTGCGCTCGCCCCATTCTGCGGGCTGGAGCGCAGGCTGTGAAGGAGGAAGAAGACCGGACGACCGACCTGCGAGGGGTGAGGCTTGTAATATCCCCTTGTCTGTCCCTCAGAGCCAGTTAAGAGACTTAATTAAATCCGTAGTAGCTGAAGCATTAAGCGAGGCTAATAACTCATCTCGGGCAGCAGCTTCTCCTGCTCCTTTTCGCTCAGAAGCTCCTGCCCTTGGTATGCCTCCTTTGAATCCTTTCAAGGAGGCTTTAACTTGTGAGCTTTCCCCACTGGGATTCCATTTGAGCCCCTCAGTTAAGGAGCTCATTTGGAATAATCAATTTGTCGATCTGTTTTCATTGTTACCAAGTAGGGATCACCCCCCTAAGTCAGAGAAGAAAGATGACAAATCTGACCATGATGATCCTAAGCGTAGTATTAGGTCCTTTAATAACTGGGTCCAGGCGTTTGCCATCTATGCTGCCGTGTTGGGAGAGAAATCACCTAACCTTTGTAGTAGTCTCTTCCAACACGTCGACATTATTTTGGAGGCTTATAAAAATTTTGGTGGCTCCGCATGGCTCAGTTATGATGAGGCATTTAGACATAAGCTGTCAGTTCATCCCGAAGTAAAATGGGGCTCCAAAGACATTGGTTTATGGATCAATCTCATGCTTCCTATGAGGAATGCTGTTACTAGGCAGCCTTCTGTTTCTGTCAGCAAAAAAGGTGTTTGTTTTGCTTACAATGATTCTTTCTGTAAGTGGAACAATAGTTGCCGTTTTCGGCATGAATGTTCTTTCTGTGGGAATTCCCACTCAATGTCCAAATGCTTTAAAAAGCAGGCTGCCCAGCAATCCTCTAAGGAATCAATTTCAAAGGGCTCAATCGCCAGTGAGGCTGGAAAAATGGTCCACTGGCTAAGCAAATACCCAGACAGGGAGATCAGTAGTTTACTATATGACGGTTTTTCTCTAGGTTTTCGTGTTCCTCAATTCAAAGGTTCTGGTTGTGTTTTAGTTAAAAATCTCCCGTCCATTACCGACTTTCCTGATGTCGCTAGGGAGAAAATTTTTTCTGAAATTGAGCTAGGCAGAGTCGCCGGCCCCTTTTTTGTCCCCCCCATATTTAAATTTTCGCTTATCCCCCCTGGGTATTGTTCCCAAAAAGGAGCCGGGTTCTTTCCGGATGATTCACCACTTATCTTATCCAGTCGGCCAATCACTGAATGATGAGGTAGACAAGACAATGTGTTCTGTCACCTACTCCTCCTTTGATGGCGCTCTGGATATACTTAGAAAATTCGGCCCTAATGCCCTTATATCCAAATCAGACATTAAATCTGCCTTCAGACTTCTCCCAGTTCATCCGGAGGGGTTTAATTCATTGGGTTTTCATTTTGATAACTGCTTCTTTTTTGACAAATGCCTTCCTATGGGTTTTTCCCTGTCCTGTTTTTATTTTGAGAATTTTTCCCGCTTTTTGCATTGGGTTTTGGAATCTAGCGGTTGTGAGGCGGGTATTCTACACTATTTAGATGACTTCCTTTTTGTTGGCCCATCCCAATCTATGTCTTGTGAAAATACTCTTTCTAGGTTTCTTGAATTGTGCGCATTTTTTGGAGTCCCAATTGCCCACGAGAAAACAGTAGGCCCTTCTTGTCGCATTGAATTTTTGGGCATCATGATCGATTCGGTCAAAATGGAAACCGTCCTGCCCCAGGAAAAAATTGACAAGCTTCGTAGTTCTCTGGAAAACTTACTAGCAAAAGACAAAATCACTCTTAAGGAGCTTCAGTCCCTGCTGGGGCTACTGAACTTTTCCTTAAGGGTCATTCCGACTGGCAGGGTTTTTTCCAGGTCGCTTTACGAAGCTACTAAAGGGCATTCTTCCCCCAATTCTCATATCAGATTGTGTTCCGAGGTGAAAGAGGACGCCAGAATCTGGCTAGCATTTTTAGCGGGTTTTAATGGCAGATCAATAATCCAATCCCCTTTTGTCTCTTCGGATTCTATTCCCCTCGTTTTTTCTGCAGACGCCACTCTAGGAGTAGCTTGTTTGTTTCAATCTCACTGGGTATCCCTGAACTGGCCTGTCAATTGGGTTGCTAGAAAATTAAACAAGAACCCTTTTATTACTGAACTTTTGTCAATCCTTCTATGTATTTGCTTATGGGGCCGTGAATTGCAAAATTCCAGGGTTCTACTACATTCCATGAATCAGGCAGTAATTTTTTCAATCAATACCCTATCATCCAAAAATGCGAATGCAGCAAAAATTTTGAGAAAATTGGTTTTGGAATGTTTGAACTGCAATATTTGGTTAAAAGCAGTCTCGGGAGGTGGTAAAGTTAGTCATTTAACTGATCTTATATTGCACCGTCAGTGGCTTGATTTTTATCTACAGGTCCCAATGGCAGACAAAGAGGCGTACGATTGCCCCCTTTCAATTCAGGACCTGATTCCGATATAATTCCTTATTTTATTCAGAATTCTTTATCAAACAGATCATGGGCTGATTACTCAGCTGCATGGAAGAAATGGGTCGATTTTTCTGTGCTTTTCGGTTTTGACGCCTCTGTTCCTGACCCGACTTCGGCTTTGAAATTCGCTGAGTCTCTGGTCAAACAGGGCTTATCTTACTCCGCAATAGCCAAAAGCTTTGCGGGAGTCTCTTTCTTTTTAAAATTACATGGCGGTACTGCGTTAACGGAATTTTTCTTAGTTAAGCAATTTTTGAAGGGCCTGAAAAGGGAAAGGTTTTTTCCGGATTCAAGGTGCCCTATTTCTATTTCTTTGTTAATTGACATTTGTTCTGCCCTTGCGCACGTTTGTAAGAATTTTGAGGAAGCGCTTTTGTTTAATTCCATATTTTCTATCTCCTTTTTTGGGGCACTGAGGGTCAGTGAGGTAGTATCAGCCAAGAAAGCTGTTTCATCCGGGCTCATGCTTTCGGACGTCAGAATTTTTGAATCGTTTCTTCTCTTGTTTATCAGGAAGTCTAAAACGGATCAGCTGGGGAGAGGATCTGAACTAAGATTGAATTCGTTCCCTGAATCTAAAATTTGTCCTGTGGCTAATCTGTCTAAATGGATTACGTTTAGGCCTCCGGCTGAAGGCTCCCTATTTATTCATAGAGATTCTTCCCCGGTGACGGTTTTTCAATTCAATTTTATTTTGAAGAAGTGTTTGGCATTTTTGGGTAAAAGTCATCTCAAAATTACTTCCCATTCTTTCAGAATAGGTGCGGCTACAGAAGCCTCAAGAGCTGGCCTATCTGACGATAGAATTAAAAGAATGGGAAGATGGGAGTCGAAAAGATTCAAAATTTATGTTCGTCCTGATTTATATCCCGATTAATTTTTATTTCTCTTATACCCTGCAGTTATTTGGATCGTTGGGCATTCATTTGTCTTCTGGGTTTAGAAGAGGGCCGGCCTTCGATCATATTCTGAAAATTTGTCGTTCCATTCTTCTAAAGTTCAAGTCTTTTGGCACTGCATTCGCGGCCTGAAATGGCCTTCTTTGGTGTCCGAGGTAAAGAGTTGTTTGGAGAAGTTCCCTTATCCGGATTTAATTGTAGTGCATCTCGCTGGGAATGACTTAGGAAGAATCAACACTTTGAATTTACTGGCCATTATGCGGTCAGATCTTACTTATTTAAGACAGACTTTTCCGTTGTCTGGTGTCGTTTTTTCAGAAATCATTCCCAGGCGTGCTTGGCACTGTAATCAACTTTCATTTTTGGATAAGATCCGGAAGAGGGTTAATTTCTCCATGAAGAAGTTTTTACCTCTTATTTCTGGGTTTTCTTTTAGACATACAGACTTAGAAGGCTTTTTACCAGGGATGTTCAGAAATGATTTGGTTCATTTGTCCGATATCGGACTTGATATATTTAATCTTAACATGGGCAATATAATCGAAAAATGGCTGTGTGGTTTGGGGGGGGCCTCGGCTCTTTGAACCTTGGCCTTTTGGGTAAAAATCACTCAACTTTGGGTGGATTTGGTTTCTGGAAGTTTATGGACATTTGGACTTATGAACTTATGGATATTATTTATTGGTTATTTATTTAATTAATTGGATTTTGTAACTCAAAATAAAACCTCACGGCCATTTATTCCAACCATTAAAGGTGTCTTGTGATTATTATAATTATAGTTATAGGCCTTATGGGGACATGTAAGCCCCCCCGCTCAGACAGCAGAAATATAGCGGGGGTCCCATGTCCACATAGGCCTGGCACATTCATTTATGCCATGAATATTAGGGGTCAGGTTGAGGTCAGGGTATTTACTGTTACTGTATGTAAAAGCAGCCAGATCTGGTTCTGACTGGCTTTTTGCCCGCCTAAATTTTTGATGGATGATTGGTTGTCAATCAGTTGCTGGGCAGAATTGGTTGTTATATATACCTGAGCACCGGCGTTGGATACTCAGTTCGCCGGCGCTTGAAGAAAAGAAGAGCCCGCCCTCCCTCCCTTTATGTTATCATTCACCTGTCGTTTGGTTTTATTTGTGGGTAAAAATCACTCAACTTTGGGTGGATTTGGTTTCTGGAAGTTTATGGACATTTGGACTTATGAACTTATGGATATTATTTATTGGTTATTTATTTAATTAATTGGATTTTGTAACTCAAAATAAAACCTCACGGCCATTTATTCCAACCATTAAAGGTGTCTTGTGATTATTATAATTATAGTTATAGGCCTTATGGGGACATGTCCCCGCTAATACTTTCGCCTATGTTCAAAACCGACCTCACACTAATGTGCATGAATTTTTGGGGCCAGGATGGTTTAGTGCTGATGATAAACTCCCAGTGGAATATGCGGCGTATTGTACAGATATTGTGCTTCTCCTCTACAACTCTTGCGCTCATTGCTTGTCCTTCCCCCAGTTGTATTATTATGCTTTATTTACACAGTTACTGCTGCCGTTTCTTTGTGTCAGTCTTATGCACTGGTTCTTACAGTTTTTGTATTGTATAAAATGTGCACAGATTAAAGATCCCTTTTAATGACTTCTTAAACCTTGTACTGTTTCAGGAGAGTGCAATGAAATAACTTGAGTTTTTACCATTTATGCCTCATATACACATCTGTGTATGGAGCGTGGTGCACGGACCGGCTGCCAGTCGCCTGACCCAAACTGATCAGCCTCAGGAATATATGAGGCCGTCAAGTTCAGGGTGCGAGTCCTGCGGCGACTCTGTGCATAACAGTCCGTACATAGACAGTGTTACATAGATGTCTGAATGAGGCTTAAGAGAAATAATCCATTTTGCTTTTTAGGCCACGTTCACACGGTCAGTATTTGGTCAGTATTTTACCTCAGTATTTGTAAGCAAAAAACAGGAGTGGGTGATAAATACAGAAGTGGTGATCCTCTGATTGTTCCACTCCTGGTTTTGGCTTACAAATACTGAGGTAAAATACTGACCAAATACTGACCGTGTGAACGTGGCCTTACACGTCTTGCTATCCATTAAAATAGATACTACATTACCACACTAAAGACATAAAAGATCGGCATTTTAATGGTAATCTATTAGCCATTTCATAATGCCCAAAAGCACAGACAAGAAATCCAGACTTGCGTCTTTACTACAGAAACATTTGTTTTACTCTAAATTGCTCTGAAACTCCAAGTTTTGAAAAATGACACGTCATCGGCAGAAGGGTTTCGGTGACTCCTTCCCTCCACCACCCCAGTTTCTCCAGGTCCGGTCTATCTGCTTATTGGGAGAGATCTCTCCATCCAGCTGAGCTGTTCTCATTTTTCAAGCTAGGATTCTTTGAAAATGCTGCATTGTTCCTGAGAGTGACATAGCTGTATGGAGAAAGCTCAGTATTTCATTAGGGCCGGAGTCACACTACAGCGAGATACGGCCGAGTCTCGCAGGTTAAAAATAAGCTCTGGCACCGGCACTCCGGAGCAGAGCGTGCGACTCCATGTATTGCTATGCGGCCGCACGCTCCGCTCAGGAGTGCCGGTGCCAGAGCTTGGTTTTAACCTGCGAGATTCGGCCATATCTCACTGTGTGTGATCCCAGCCTAATTCGGGTCTTCGGTCTAAGATGATTAATTTTAAACCAAAACTTTATGGCAAATTGGTTTTGAATACCCAAGATGTTGCCATAAAATTTTTTTTTTAAAAAGATTAAGGGTATGTATACACTGGGCATTTTTGCTGCTTTTTTTTCTGCAGCAAAACCTGATTTCTTGGCAGGAAAGAAGCTGTGGCAAAAACACTTGTTTTTGGTACGTTTTTGTTTGCGTGTTTGTTGCAGTTTTGGTGCGTTTCTTTTTTCATGCGTTTTTGGGGTTAACTTGGGTCTTTTTGTGCATGCTAATGAAGTTGAGTTCCCCCAGAGAAAGATAGAAGATAAGACAGTAATACATCTGCTGGCTTCTGTAAAATCACAGCAGGAGCCGACAGGATAGAAGAGATGGATTACATACAGTAAATGCATATAGAATAGGTAGATATATAGATGTCAGTGACAAATACAATTAGTACAGTGTGCAAATTACTGTATATGTATTTAATTAATAAAAGATTATTTTTCATGAAAAAAATGGCGTGGATTCCTGGGCAATTTTCAAACCCAGCAGAGGTAAAGCCAGCGACTGGCGGCAGATGTTTATAGCCTGGGAAGGGGGTAATACCCATGGAGCTTCCCAGGCTATTAATATCAGCTCACAACTGTATACTTAGCCTTTACTGGTCTAAAATGGGAGACCCAAAAAAAGACATGGGGTTGCTCCATAATTAACCCCTTAAGCCCCAAGAGTGGTTTGCACGTTAATGACCGGGCCAATTTTTACAATTCTGACCAATCCCTTTATGAGGTTATAACTCTGGAACGCTTCAACGGATCCTGATGATTCTGACATTGTTTTCTCGTGACATATTGTACTTCATGATAGTGGTAAAATTTCTTTGATAAGACTTGCTTTTATTTGTGAAAAAAAACTGAAATTTGGCGAAAATTTTGAACATTTAGCAATTTTCCAACTTTGAATTTTTATGCCCTTAAATCACAGAGATACGTGACACAAAATACTTAATAAGTAACATTTCCCACATGTCTACTTTACATAAACACAAATTTGGAACCAAATTTTTTTTTTTTTCGTTAGGTAGTTATAAGGGTTAAAAGTTGACCAGCAATTTCTCATTTTTACAACACCATTTTTTTTTTTTTTAGGGACCACATCTCATTTGAAGTCATTTTGAGGGGTCTATATGATAGAAAATAACCAAGTGTGACACCATTCTAAAAACTGCACCCCTCAAGGAGCTCAAAACAACATTCAAGAAGTTTATTAACCCTTCAGGTGTTTCACAGGAATTTTTGGAATGTTTAAATAAAAATGAACATTTAACTTTTTTCACACATAATTTACTTCACCTCCAATTTGTTTTATTTTACCAAGGGTAACAGGAGAAAATGGACCCCAAAAGTTGTACAATTTGTCCTGAGTACGCTGATACCCCATATGTGGGGGTAAACCACTGTTTAGGCGGAAGGCAGAGCTCGGAAGGGAAGGAGCGCCATTTGACTTTTCAATGCAAAATTGACTGGAATTGAGATGGGACGCCATGTTGCGTTCGGAGAGCCACTGATGTGCCTAAACATTGAAAGCCCCCACAAGTGACTCCATTTTGGAAAGTAGACCCCCCTAAGGAACTTATCTAGATGTGTGGTGAGCACTTTGACCCACCAAGTGCTTCACAGAAGTTTATAATGCAGAGCCGTAAAAATAAAAAAAATCATTTTTTCACAAAAATGATCTTTTCACCCCAAATTTTTTATTTTCCCAAGGTTAAGAGAAGAAATTGGACCCCAAAAGTTTTTGTGCAATTTGTCCTGGTACGCCGATACCCCATATGTGGGGGTAAACCACTGTTTGGGCACATGGCAGAGCTCGGAAGGGAAGGAGCGCCGTTTGACTTTTCAATGCAAAATTGACAGGAATTGAGATGGGACGCCATGTTGCGTTTGGAGAGCCCCTGATGTGCCTAAACATTGAAACCCCCACAAGTGACACCATTTTGGAAAGTAGACCCCCTAAGGAACTTATCTAGATGTGTGGTGAGCACTTTGCATTATAAACTTCTGTGAGGCACTTGGTGGGTCAGAGCCGTAAAAATAAAAAATCATTTTTTCACAAAAAATGATTTTTGCCCACAATTTTTTATTTTCCCAAGGGTAAGAGAACAAATCGGACAACAACTTTTGGGGTACAATTTTTTCTGAGTACGCTGATACCCCATATGTTGGGGTAAACCCCTGTTTGGGCGCACGGGAGAGCTCAAAAGGGAAGGAGCATTGTTTTACTTTTTCAACGCAGAATTGGCTGGAATTGAGATCGGACGCCATGTCGCGTTTGGAGAGCCCCTGATGTGCCTAACCAGTGGAAACCCCCAATTCTAACTGAAACCCTAGCCCCAACCCTACTTCTAACCCTAGCCCTAGTGGGAAAATGGAAATAAATACATTTTTAAAATTTTATTATTTTTCCCTAACTAAGCGGGTGATGAAGGGGGGTTTGATTTACTTTTATAGCGGGTTTTTTTGTGGATTTTTATGATTGGCAGCCGTCACACACTAAAAGACGCTTTTTATTGCAAAAAAATAGTTTTTGCGTCTCCACATTTTGAGAGCTATAATTTTTCCATACTTTGGTCCACAGAGTCATATGAGGTCTTGTTTTTTGCGGGACGAGTTGACGTTTTATTGGTAACATTTTTGGGCACGTGACATTTTTTGATCGCTTTTTATTCTGATTTTTGTAAGGCAGAATGACCAAAAACCAGATATTCATGAATTTCTTTTGTGGGGGGTATTTATACCGTTCCATGTTTGGTAAACTTGATAAAGCAGTTTTATTCTTCGGGTCAGTACGATTACAGCAATACCTCATTATTTTTTTTATGTTTTGGCGCTTTTATACGATAAAAACTATTTTATAGAAAAAATAATTATTTTTGCATCGCTATATTCTGAGGACTATAACTTTTATTTTTTCGCTCATGATGATGTATGGCGGCTCTTTTTTTGCGGGACAAGATGACGTTTTCAGCGGTACCATGGTTATTTATATCCGTCTTTTTCATCGCATGTTATTCCACTTTTTGTTCGGCGGTATAATAAAGCGCTGTTTTTTGCCTTTTTTTTTTTACCACGTTCACTGAAAGGGTTAACTAGTGGGACAGTTTCATAGGTGGGGTCGTTACAGACGCGGCGATACTAAATATGTACTTTTATAGTTTTTATTTAGATAAAGAAATGTATTTATGGGACCAATATATATATTTTTTTTTTCTTCAGGATTTTTTTTTTTTTTTTACACATCTGAATATATATATATTTTTTTACACTATAACATTGCCCCAGGGGGGCATCATGTTATAGTGTCAGATCGCTGATCAGCGATCTGACATGCAGGGCTGCAGGCTTACCAGCGCTTGCTCTGAGCAGGTGCTGGTAAGCCACCTCCCTGCAGGACCCGGATGTAGCCCCGCGGCCATTTTGGATCCGGGGCCTGCAGGGAGAAGGAGGTAGGAGACCTACAGAGCAACGCGATCACATCGCGTTGCTCCGGGGGTCTCAGGGAAGCGCGCAATGAGCCCCCTCTCTGCGCAATGCTTCCCTATTCCGCTGGATCACTACGATCATGTTTGATCGCGGTGTTCCAAGGGTTAATGTGCCAGGGGCGGTCCGTGACCGCTCCTGGCACATAGTGCCTGATGTCAGCTGTGATGGTCAGCTGACACCCGGCCGCGCTCCCCCCGTGAGCGCGGCCGATCGCATATGACATACTATCCAGTCGGTGGTCATACGGGCCTACCCCACCTCAACGGGATAGTACATCATATGTCAGAAAGGGGTTAATCAGCGGGGTTTTTTATTATTATTATTTAGATAAAGAAATGTATTTATGGGAACAATATATGTATTTTTCTTTATTTAGGTTTTTTTTTTTTTACACATCTGAATATATATTTTTTTATTTTACTTTATAACATTGCCCCAGGGGGGCATCATGTTATAGTGTCAGATCGCTGATCTGACACTTTGCAGAGCACTGTGTCAGATCAGCGATCTGACATGCAGGACTGCAGGCTTACCAGCGCTTGCTCTGAGCAGGCGCTGGTAAGCCACCTCCCTGTAGGACCCAGATGTAGGCCCACGGCCATTTTGGATCCGGGGCCTGCAGGGAGGAGACGCTTGGTACAAGGTGAGCACATCGCCTTGTACCGAGGGTCTCAGGGAAGCATGCAGGGGGCCCCCTCCCTGCCCGATGCTTCCCTGTACTGCCAGAACACTGCGATCATGTTTGATCGCGGTGTTCCGGGGGTTAATGTGCCAGGAGTGGTCCGTGACCGCTCCTGGCACATAGTGCCGGATGTCAGCTGCGATAGCTGATGATCGGCCGCGCTCCCCCCGTGAGCGTGGCCGATCACATATGACGTACTAACCCGTCGGTGGTCATCATACGGGCCCACCCCACTTCGACGAGCTAGTACGTCATATGGGATTAAGGGGTTAATAACCAGCAAAGGCTATGCAGACAGCTGCGGGCTGATATTAATAGCCTAGGAAGGGGCCATGTTTACTGCCCCCCAGCTAAAAACATCAGCTCTCAACCACCCCAGAAAAGGTGCATCTTTAAGATGTGCAAATTCTGACACTTAGCCTGGGTCTTCCCACTTGCCATGTAGCGGTGGCAAGTGAGGTGATGGGGGGGGGTTAATGTCACAGGTAACATCAAGCCCCAAGGTTAGTAATAGAGATGCGTCAATAACACGCCCCCATTACTAATCCTATATTTGCATGGTAAATAAAGACAGCAAGAATAAAGTCCTTTAATTGAAAGAAACACACAGACTTCTTTATTATTCTTACAACCACACCTAATTCCTGTGAAGCCCTCGTTCTCCTGTAAGAAAAGTAAAATCAATATCTGTTGCTGTGTCCCATGCAGTAATCCACATCTGGGGTATATACAATTTACAACCTGGACAGTGCTAATATGCGACCGTCCTGGCTGAAAACCACTGGTGAATGAGATGCTGGGAGCGGAGCTTCAGTGACTAGTGGTGACCTCTGGACTGTGGGAAAATGCATTGTCAAGAGTTCACCACAGTTCAGGCTGTGAGGGAGCGCAGCTTCAGTGATGTCATCGCTAGTCACTGAAGCTCCGCTCCCAGCAGCTCTTTCACCAGTGCTTTTCAGCCAGGACGGTCGCATCTTCGCACCGTCCAGGTTGAAAACTGTATATTCCCCAGATATGGATTACTGTGTGGGACACAGTGACGGGGGACCCCACGCCTTTTTTTTTTTAAATTATTTAAATCATTTAAAAAAGCGTGAGGACCCATCTATTCTTGATAACCAACCTTGCTGAAGCTGACAGCTGAGGGTTGTCTCACTATATCAAAAATAGGGGGAACCCATGCCGTTTTTAAATCATTTATAGCGCAGGAGCAGCAGATGAATACTCCCATCTGCCGCTCCTGCTCTCACTGTTATTAGCGGCAGCCGGTGTTGGATGATGGGAGCTGTAGTCCCATTAGCTGACACCAGTGACCGGAGGTAAACTTTATACCTCCGATCACAGCTGAGTGCTCCTGCTGTCTTCTGACAGTGTGGGAACCACGGCTCTCTGACCGGCGGGGAGGATTTCCCCACTGATCTGAAGCGGTGTTTGACACGCTGTCATGCATAATGTGTCAAACACTGTATTGTGGGACCCCCCATTCGGTTCGGGTCCGCTCTGCTGGATGACAGGCTGTATGGACACATCATGCAGCCTGCCATTTAGATATAGCTGAGCCGAGTGTGAAGTCACATCCGGCTGTCCTTGAATTTTTCTGCAGCAAATGCTCTGCAAAAAAAGTCAACCTGCGTATTTGCAGCGTTTTTTCACCATCCATTCAAGTCAACGGGTGAAAAACGCTGCAAAAACTCTGAAAGTAGTAACATGCCCTATGTAAAAAAAAAAAAAACACTGCAAAGCACAAAATCCTAATGACAAAAAAACCAGTGTGTGTGTATGAGATTTCTGAAATCTCATAGGCTTTGCTGGTAATGGAAAAAGCAGCTGAAAATTAGCATTAAAAAACCACAGCAAAAAAATGCCCAGAGTGAACTTAGCCTAAAGGGATTTTCTGGTTTCAGAAAACCCATTACCCAGCTCAAGTTAGTTTAAAAAACATATAAACTGAGCTTTACTCACTGCACCCAGGTCTGTCACTGATTTTTTTTTTTTCATTTTTTCGCCCGATCCAACTAGCTGATCAGACTAATTGGATTGTAAAAAAATCGGAGGATGCTCAGTTAAAAAAAAAAACAGAATCCATTTCCGGATTCTCTCATTTGACGGATCCGGCGCCATAGGCTTCCATTCTAGCAAATGATGGATGGTGACGGATCCGTCGCTGTCCGTTTTTTCAACGGACACAAAAAAGTTACTATGTCCATTTTCTCTCGCCGCAATTCTCGACGGATCCGGCGAAGGAAGGATGAAACCTGAGGCAATCCGTCGCTAATACAAGTCTATGAGAAAAAACGGATCTGACGGCAACATTCGCCGGATCTGTGTTGTGTTTTGTTTTTTTTAAATTCGCCGGATTGAGACTGAAGGCAAAAGACTGATGTGTGAAAGGGGCCTTATTGCTGCTCTCAGTCAGTGTCTGTGAGGGTTTGACGTACTTGTGCAGTGTCAAACCCACAGCGGCCAGATGTTACAGCATAGTGAATGGGATTTGAAGAAATCCCATCTCCACTATGCGTGCAGGGACGCCTCTGGCTTCCCTGCGGAGACGGACATGCGGCGTGCCTTTCGAGACCGCAGCATGTCAGTTTATCTTGCAGAGACGCTCAGTCTCTGCAGGATTAATTTCTCGTCCAATGTATAGTATGTGACGACTCCGCACGTTTCAGTGAACACCTGCGGAATCAACTGCGTTTAAAAGCCAGCAGCGCTTTGGACGCAGCAAACATGTGCTGGGTCCAAAGCGCTGTCGGTTCCTGACTGTAGAAACATACCCTTATTGTATGCAAGGCTGATTTCACATTAACAGCGCTGCAGCCAATCAGTAAGCTCAGTTATTGGCTGCAGAACTGTGGATGAGATGTGACTTGCAGAAAGTAACATACCTCACAAGCGACAGTAAAGGCTTTGTGCTGGACCTGGGAAAGTCAAAATCTTGTAGAACGTGTTCTGAGAAAGGTGGAGCTGTTACAGCTGCAATGGGGGTTACGGTGAAGGAATCATCATGTTAATGTCTACGGATTTTGACTGAGATGTCAAAAGCTCCTTCAGGTGTAATGTGTAGGTGCCCCAATATTATAGTCCATGTAGTCAATATCTCTTAAGAGCTCAGCCATGACTTCCCCGGCTGCCGCTAGTGTCTGCCTGTAAGATAACTTGCTGCAGCAGAACACCTCCTGCAGTGCCAAGGGGGGACAGCTTCTGCAGACCACCAGCCAAAGAGACCAGAAGCCTTTCGCAAAAGAAGAGTGGTCCAAAATTCCAGCTTTTGAAATTCTGGAACAATTTCAAGGGTGACAACACTTTCGGCCATTGCTGTATAGTGCACAGTGATATTCGTGATTATTAATCAATGAAAGCCTATTATTGCCCTATGAAATAAGGACTGATATATTCTTTGTAAGACACAATTTATTTATAAATTACATAACGTCATCCTTTTATTGGGTTTCACAGGTTTCCTTGGCTCCAGCTACAAGCATACAAAATGCAACACTGTACATGAGACGGGATGTTCCAGTACGACACATGTACACGTTATGCATCCTAAAATGTACATCTGCACAGGTGGAGAAATTACTACTACGTGTTCTTGTTGCATACCTCCCATTCACACTCTTAATTTCCCTAGGAAATAGGATTTATGTCCCTGAAGTCAGATGCATCGCTGAGTCTTTATAAGTTATATGTAGGAAAGGATTAACAGGACCTGTTTGTTAGTTTATGCATATTTCTTGATTTCATCATACAATACGAGTACGAATGCACCACCCATGCCTCTCAGAACATTGGACCAAGCACCCTTGAAGAAGGCTTTAGATCCTTCATCTTTGGCAATCTTCTTCCAGCAGTCAATTGTTCCCTTGTACATGATATCAGCTGTTTGGGGGGGGAAGCAAAACAAAATATTAAAAAAAGGAAAAAATTACAAAAAACAGGACAAAGTCCCCAAACAGCGCAATGTTTGCCTATGGATTACGTTATTTGGCCACTGCAGCTCAGCCTATTTATGTGAACGCCGCTAAGATGCAACACCAATCACAGCACATCGAGAGGAGTTTGTTGAAACTGATGCAAATTTTTATTTTTCTACTCTTAGACAACTTTTCTTCTCAGGCCACATCCAAAGATATGAACTATGTTCACACAGAGTTTTTTTAGGATTTTGTGGAGCGCGCTCAAAAATGGCTTCAAAACGTCTTTGAGACTCATCCTGAGAGGTTCTACAGAACATTTCAGAAAAAAAACTGTCCCAAAACATTTCAGAACCGCTTCAGGAAAAGAATAACTCCTAGAAAAAGTCCCAAAAAAAGAGGCGGTTGAAGCAGTTTTTGAATGGCTTTGAGCATTACAAAAAACGCAGTGTGAATATAGCCTAAGGCCGGTTTCGCACGTCAGTGGCTCCGGTACGTGAGGTGACAGTTTCCTCACGTACCGGAGCCACTGACACACGTAGACACAGTTAAATCAATGCATCTGTGCAGATGTCATTGATTTTTTGCGGACTGTGTCTCCGTGTGCCAAACACGGAGACATGTCAGTGTTCGTGGGAGCGCACGGATTACACGGACCCATTAAAGTCATGTAAAACACGTACCGCACACGGACGTTGTCCGTGTGCAGTCCGTGTGCCGTGCAGGAGACAGCGCTACTGTAAGCGCTATCCCCCCCACTGGTGCTGAAGCCGCGATTCATATCTTCCCTGCAGCAGCGTTTGCTGTAGAGAAGATATGAATAATCGTGTTTAAAATAAAGCTCCATGTGCCCACCCCCCTGTGCGCCCCCCGCTGTTATTAAAATACCTGGCTCCCTCGCTGGCTGGCGCTGCTTCCTGTCCTGGCCGCACCTTCTACTGTATGAGCGGTCACGTGGGGCCGCCCATTACAATCATGAATATGCTGCTCCACCTCCCCACGTGACCGCTCATACAGTAGAAGGTGCGGCCAGGACAGGAAGCAGCGCCAGCCAGTGAGGGAGCCGGGTCAGTATTTTAATAACAGCGGGGGGGGGGGCTGGGCACATGGATATTTATTTTAAACACGATTATTCATATCTTCTCTACAGCAAACGCTGTTGCAGGGAAAATATGAATCGCGGCTTCAGCACCAGATGCACGGGACAGCGCTAAACTTTAGCGCTGTCTCCTGCACAGTGCGTGTGGTACCCAGTGGGCGCACGGGCGGCACACGTGTGCCACACTGATGTGCCACAGAAACGCACCGGCACACGGACACGGATAATTCCGGTACCGATTTTTCCGGTACCGGAATTATCTGGACGTGTGAGACTGGCCTAACACCGTAAGCACCAGACTGTGAAATAAAGTCTGACAATGTATGGTAAGTAAAGTACAGCCTGTGTCCAATGCCAGCCTAGAGAATTTAGAATGCATATATGGATATGAATGAAGAAATAATGTGATACAGAAAATGAGCAGCAATCACGTCTCGTGTAGGGAAATGTCACCCAGCTCAATTCAAGTAAATAGTAGACATGGCGGATTGCTGTTAAATAAAATAATGAAATCTCTGAGGATTTGGGCTTTTACCTTATTTTTGTAATGTGTTGAAACAGGAATAAGAAGAATTAAAAGTGAGTGTTTCTTGCTTTAAATACCTTACAAGACTCCCTATTTTGTGTCTTTACAAATAATGTGTATGCCATGTGTGATCCTATATAATGGGGCACGAGCACTGAACGTGCCTAGGTCCAAAGGCCCATGATGGCGGAGCGATGCTGCTCCCTGCCTGCACTGTCGGTACTGGAATAAAGGAACATGAAGAATCCAGGTAGAAGACATTTGAAGGTTTCCTCCGTCAGTCTGCCCGGTGCATCATAGAAGTGTATCATAGTAATGAAAAGATCATGGATGTAGGAAAGTTAATTCTTCCATAACTCCACACACTTCTAACAAACTTTAGTTCCTCGCTATCACCGAAACCTCGCTCACCCCTTCTGACACAGCCTCTCCAGTTGCACTTTCGTATGGTGGATGCCACCTTTCCCACACACCCCGCCCCAGCACCAATCATGGCGGAAGAGTTGGTTTTCTCCTATCAGGTAACTGCTCCTTCACCCTCATCCCATTTCCACCCTCTGTTACCCTCTCTTCCTTTGAGGTGCACGCTCTGCGCATCTAATCCCCCACCAACCTCCAACTGGCTGTCATTTACCGCCCCCCAGGGCCAGCCACCACCTTTTTCGACCACTTCACCACCTGGTTACTTAGTTTCCTCTCTGCTGACATCCCCACTATCATCACTAAACTTTTATCTCTCACTTCCTCTTTCCGTCTTGCTCAATGGTTTTCTGCAGCCACTCACAAAGATGGCCACACACTGGACCTCATCTTCACCCACCTCTGCTCCCTATCTAACCTCTCTAACTAACCTCTACCTCTTTCTGACCACAACCTGCTTACATTCTCTTCCATCTCCTCTCCAGGTCCACAATTCCCACCCCACAAACTTGCACACCCTCCCCGAAATCTTAAACACCTTGATCTACACTCACTCTCTGAATCCCTCCTCCCTGTTACAGGCATAAGTCCCATACACAATGCGGATGCCGCTTTGTATAATACCACAATAGCTGCAGCTCTTGAATCGATCACCCCTCTCACACATACCAAAGCTCGCAAAATCAACAGATAACTCTGGCACACCAGCCTGACCAAAGAACTAAGGCGGGCTTCCAGGGTTGCTGAGTGGAGATGGAAAAGATCACACTCCAATGAGCACTTCATCACATTCAAACAGTCCCTCACTACTTTCAAGGCCACACTCACTGCAGCAAAACAAACCTACTTCTCATATCCTCCCTGTCTCACAACCCTAAACAGCTATTCAACACCTTCAATTCTCTCCTCCGTCCCCCAGCACCTGCTCCCTCTCATCTGAGCTGAAGACTTTGCCTCATTCTTCAAGCAGAACATTGATAACATCAGAGAAAGCTTTGACCTACCACCCCAACAGCCCCTCTTTCTAACTACTCAGCCCTCCAAAACCAGCTTCTCCACCATTACAGAAGACCAACTTTCCACCCTACTCTCAAGATCACATCTCACCACTTATGCACTTAACCCAATCCCATCCCACTTCATCCCAAACCTCACCACAGTCTTCATCCTAACTCTTACCCATCTCTTCAACCTATCAATAACAACTGGTGTTTTCCCCTCATGCTTCAAACATGCCTCAATCACACACATCCTCAAAAAGCCCCCTCTTAATCCATCCTCAGAATCTAGCCATCGCCCCATATCACTTCTCCCCTTTGCCTCAAAACTACTGGAGCAACATGTCCATTTCGAAATGTCTTCCCCCTCTCTTCCTGCTCCCTCTTTGACCGCTTACAATCTGGCTTCTGACCGCATCACTTCACTGAAACTGCCCTAACTAAACTCACCAATGACCTGCTGACTGCCAACACCAAGCGACACTACTCTGTCCTCCTTCTCCTGGACCTGTCCTCTGCCTTTGACACAGTGGACCACTCCCTATTACTACAGACACTCTCATCTCTTGGCATCACAGACTTGGACCTATCTTGGATCGCGTCATACCTAACAGACTGGACATTCAGCGTCTCCCACTCACACACCACCTCCTCACCTCGCCCCCTATCTGTCGGAGTCCTGCAAGGTTCAGTCCTAGGGCCCCTGCTCTTCTCCATTTACACCTTTGGACTGGGACAGCTCAGACTCTCATGGCTTGCAGTTTCACCTCTATGCTGATGACACACAGACCTACATCTCTGGACCAGATATCACCTCCCTACTAACCAAAATCCCACAATGTCTATCCGCTATTTCATCCTTCTCCGCTAGATTTCTAAAACTTAACATGGACAAAACAGAATTCATCATCTTTCCCCCATCTCATTCGACTCTCCCAACAAACTTATCCATTAAAGTAAATGGCTGCTCACTCTCTGTAGTCCCACAAGCTTGCTGCCTCATGGTAATCCTTGACTCTGATCTCTCTTTCAAACCACATATCCAAGCCCTTTCCACTTCCTGTCGACTTCAACTCAAAACATCTCCCGAGTCCGTACATTCCTCAACCTAGAATCTGCAAAAACCCTAGTCCATGCCCTCATCATCTCTCGCCTTGACTACTGTAACCTCCTGCTCTGTGGCCTCCCCTCGAACAAACTCTGCTGCCCGACTAATCCACCTGTCCCCCCGCTATTCCCCGGCCTCTCCCCTCTGTCAATCCCTTCACTGGCTCCCCATTACTCAGAGACTCCAGTTCAAAACCCTAAGCATGACGTACAAAGCCATCCACAACCTGTCTCCTCCATACATCTGTGACCTTGTCTCCCGGTACTTTCCTGCACGCAACCTCCGATCCTCACAAGACCTCCTTCTCTACTCCCCACTTATCTTCTCTTCCCACAACCGCATACAAGATTTCTCTCGCGTATCACCCTTACTCTGGAACTTTCTACCACAACATATCAGACTCTCGCCTACCATCGAAACCTTCAATAAGAGCCTGAAGACCCACCTCTTCCAACAAGCCTACAACCTGCAGTAACCAACTATCCACCAAACCGCTGCATGACCAGCTCTACCCTCACCTACTGTATCCTCACCCATCCCTTGTAGATTGTGAGCCTTCGCGGGCAGGGTCCTCTCTCCTCCTGTACCAGTCGTGACTTGTATTAAGATTATTGTACTTGTTCTTTATTATGTATACCCCTCCTCACATGTAAAGTGCCATGGAATCAATGGCGCTATAATAATAAATAATAATAGTATAAAAACATCAAGGATCAATCTTTGGGAATTATGGTTCCAAACTGAATGATGTCTATTTGATCTTACCTCCTTTCCTGCCAGACTGCATCATCATACGACGTCGGACAGTGTCAAAGGGATAGGAGACAAGACCGGCTACGGCAGTGACACTCTGAGCAATCATCCAGCTGACCACAATGTGCACATTCTTGGGATCTGGCAGCATGCCTATAAGAAAATCACAGTCAATTAGCATGAGATAATGGCGTATTGCCACACTGTCTGGTTGTTATCGATTCAATTATATAACTGAGCATTTCATTTATCAGGTCTAACACGTTTCAGAATCCTCACCATATTTAAAAGGGAATCTGTTACCAGGTTTTTGCTACTTCATCTAAGAGCAGCATGATGTAGGAACAGAGACCCTAGTTCCAGTGATGTATCACTTACTTTACTGGGTGCAGCAGCTGTGAGAAAATCTCTGTTTTCTCTGCTGCAGATCTAGCAGTGCTCGGAATGCTGAGCTCTGTATAAACCCACCCACATGACTGATAGACAGCATTCTGTGTGCACTGTTCATAGGCAGAAAGCTGCTAATCAGTGATTGGGGCAGGGTTACACAGAGCAAGAGGAATACATGGCATTAGACACCTAGTCCTCTAGTAATAATCTCCTGCTAATAAAATACTAATTTTATTAAATCAACACTCAGCCTTAGGCTGCCATCACACTAGCAGTATTTAGTCAGTATTTTACATCAGTATTTGTAGCCAAAACCAGGAGTGGGTGATAAATGCAGACATGGTGCATATGTTTCTATTATACTTTTCCTCTAATTGTTCCATTCCTGGTTTTGGCTACAAATACTGATGTAAAATACTGACCAAATACTGCTAGTGTGACGGCAGCCTAATAAGTGACGCATCAATGTAATCAGGGTCTCTACATCTACGTCATGCTGGTCTCCAGTTACATAGCAGAAACCTGCTGACAGATCTCATTTGAAGGAAAATGATGGAGTTGTTTCATTTAACCACAAAAAAAGGTTTGGGGAATAGTATAATTATGAAATAACATGATATCAATGATATTTGTTAGTATTGATTCTTCATAGTATTTAAATAGTGATGAGCGGACCAGTGGAAGTTCGGGTTCTGATAACCGATCCGTACTTTATTCCAGAGTTTGGTTCAGGCACCAGAACAGAACCCCAACGTCAACCAGAACCCAAACCCCGTTGAAAATAAAGGAGACCTGAACTGGTAAGAAAAAAATTCTCTTTCTGCAAGTTGAGCGTCTAGCACCGGACAGTAACTGTCGGGCACCAATGCCGAACGCTTCTGTTCAGGTTCGCTCATCCCTATGTCTAAATTCCATATCGTCATTGGCTGGTTCTTACCCTTAGCAGTATCATAGACACCAAAGTAGGCTGCTCTGTAAATGATGATGCCCTGGACGGACACATTGAATCCTTGGTAGAGACCTTTGGCACCATCTGACTTCCAGATTTTGGCTAAGCAATCACCAAGGCCACTAAACTCTCTCTGAGCTGGGCCTTTACCCACATCTGCAGCCAGACGGGTTCTGGCGAAATCCAGAGGGTACACAAAGCACAAGGACGTGGCACCAGCAGCTCCTCCAGATGCCAGGTTACCAACAAAGAACCTCCAGAACTGAGTGTGCCTGTCTACACCCCCCAGGAAGATTTGCTTGTACTTGTCCTTGAAGGCAAAGTTGAGGGCTTGGGTTGGGAAATAACGAATGACATTGGCAAGGTTGCCTCTCCAGAAGGAAATAATGCCTTGTTCTTTGGGAATTCGGACCACGCAGTCCATGATTCCCTTGTATTGCATGTCTGCTGAAATCTGTTTGCTGGCATGCTGCACCTAAAGACAGAAGAAAAGAGAAGGTGAGGAATTATGTAGACTCATGGTAGGGGTGTGTACACACTGCAGCTTTTTCCACAGTTTTATTTCTGTGGAAAAAGTCTAATAAAATGGGCCCCACCACCTAATGACGGGAAACTACCACACCAGAGTAAGTAGCAATAATTGTAGGTACGAATAATGGTGGCACATATATAACAAACCCCCCACAGTACTGATAGCAGAAACCCACAATCTGGTTATTGTCAGCAAACAAGGAATATTGTTCTCGCACCTCTTTGCACCCCAAACCGCTGCGCCCAATAATGCTTACTGTGGCTGCAGGAATTATATACACTATATAAATTGATATATATATACAGCTCTGGAAAAAATTAAGAGACCACTGTAAAACGTTCAGTTTGTCTGATTTTTCTCTTTATAGACCTCAAATAACGCAAAAAAACAGCAACAAGTTCGCAATCATTTAGAAACAACAATACTAATGTTTTAACTCGGGAAGAGTTCAGAAATCAATATTTTGTGGAATAACCATGATTTTTAATCACCGCTTTCATGCGTCTTGGCATGCTTTCCACCAGTCTTTCACACTGCTCCTGGCGCAAAAATGTAAGCTTTTCTTCTTTGTTTGATGGCTTGTGACTATCCATCCTCCTCCTGATTACATTCCAGAGGTTTTTAATGGGGTTCAGGTCTGGAGATTGGGCTGCCCATGACAGGGTTTGATGTGGTCGTCTCATAATTTTTTGCCAGAGCTGTATATATATATATATATATATATATATATATCATTGAACTTTATAATACCTGAATACTCCATAATCAGCACTGCATGTTACTAGATCATATCTCACATTTGTGTCTTCATATCTTTCACCTTTTGGAGCGCTATTTGCACTTTTAGGAAACCTGACAGCTGATACATGTGCTTGATCCACGGACAGCCTGTATCAGACAGTGGCTGTATGATTCCAGCTAGGTTTGTTTGACTCTTAAATGTGGCGGCGTTTCAGACAAAAACAAAGAAAAGCTGCTGTGGACTGAGCCACACGGGACACTGGTCAAATTGGCGCCAGCGGCAATAGATGCTACTGCACAGGTGCTGTCACCGGCTCCATTTTGATGGAGCCAAAAACATTTTTCTGTAGCAAAATGGCGCTGGCGGTGATGACTGCTCTGTAGCATCTATTGCGTTCCGATAGATACTACAGCGCGGGCGCCGCCAGCGCCATCTTGATGGATACAAATTTTTTCTCCAGAAAAATGGCAGCTGCTCTTGCACCCCTTAATTGATGTGATGTAATGAATCTTTCCTATGTCCATCCTCTAACTTGTCTCCTTTGCGCAAGCGCGACTTACCTTTTTAGCATTTGTTGAGGCACAGAACATTTATTTTTGTGCTTGCACTTACTATTTCAGGTTGATGGAACGCACATGCCCACTTCTGCCTTCTGTGCCACGCATGGTATCTATTTACGCTTGAGCATTGATCGTGACTGTTGCGGCAGATGCTCATTGAGCACCGCCCGCGGTGTTGGCGATCATTTGGGTCATTAGTAAGGGCCCTTACTTGTGTATACATACCAGACTTCACTGGCTCTATACTGACATCCCCTGACAAAGCTACATGGATTAGCGACACGCGTTGGGTCCAGCAGGCACAATCTGACTCCATACTGTGGTAAATATGTTTAATTGACAGATTTTACGATTTATCCTCTACATTTCTTCCAACCATTGTGTCACCAATTACTCAGCTCACTGCATGCTATGTTTTCTCTGATGGTTCTCATATGGTCTGTACCCCTCTATTCTACTGCAGTGTATTTGACGCCTCGTCTCCTATATGGTGTCACTCTTGACTAGTATTGCACTTGTATTACATATTTTTTACATAACAACAGTCATGCCATATAGCTTTATGGTTGGGTTCTTCTATATACAGTGGGGGAAATAAGTATTTGATCCCTTGCTGATTTTGCAAGTTTGCCCACTGACAAAGACATGAACAGTCTATAATTTTAAGGGTAGGTTAATTTTAACATTGAGAGATAGAATATCAAAAATAAAATCCCCAAAAATTATTTTGTATAAATTATATACATTTATTTGCATTTTGCAGTGAGAAATAAGTATTTGATCCCCTCCTACAGACCAGTTAGACGTTCCTAATCAACTCGTTAAGCATTATGTGATGCCAGAGTCTCCATATAGACAGGTTCTGTGGCTTCTATTTGCTCTGAGCTTACCTTTATTAAATGGGTGTTCTTTTGTTATGAAATTGATATAGTTAGCATGAAAATAAGAGTTTGCCATTGGCTTGCTTTCCCTATCTGCTGTCATTCTCCTGCTGTTATTTTACATAGTGTACATCAGGGGTCTCAAACTTGGCTGAGTATATGGGCCGCACATGGAAAAACATTTAGTTTCGGGGGCCGCATTATTTGCATGAAAAAATAACATTTTTAGTGATACCATATTTTTCTCTATACATCTTTTGAACTGGTCCCTACCTTGCAGTAATGTGCCCCATGCTGGTCACTACCTTGTAGTAATGTGCCCCATGCTGTCACTATCTTGTAGTAATGTGCCCCATGCTGGTCACTATCTTGTAGTAATGTGCCCCATGCTGGTCACTATCTTGTAGTAATGTGCCCCATGCTGGTCACTATCTTGTAGTAATGTGCCCCATGCTGGTCACTATCTTGTAGTAATGTGCCCCATGCTGGTCACTACCTTGTAGTAATGTGCCCCATGCTGGACCCTACCTTGTAGTAATGTGCCCCATGCTGGTCACTACCTTGTAGTAATGTGCCCCATGCTGGTCACTATCTTGTAGTAATGTGCCCCATGCTGGTCACTACCTTGTAGTAATGTGCCCCATGCTGGTCACTATCTTGTTTTAATGTGCTCCATGCTGGTCACTATCTTGCAGTAATGTGCCCCATGCTGGTCCCTACCTTGTAGTAATGTGCCCCATGCTGGTCACTACCTTGTAGTAATGTGCCCCATGCTGGTCACTACCTTGTAGTAATGTGCCCCATGCTGTCACTATCTTGTAGTAATGTGCCCCATGCTGGTCACTATCTTGTAGTAATGTGCCCCATGCTGGTCACTATCTTGTAGTAATGTGCCCCATGCTGGTCACTATCTTGTAGTAATGTGCCCCATGCTGGTCACTACCTTGTAGTAATGTGCCCCATGCTGGTCACTATCTTGTAGTAATGTGCCCCATGCTAGTCACTACCTTGTAGTAATGTGCCCCATGCTGGTCACTACCTTGTAGTAATGTGCCCCATGCTGGTCACTATCTTGTAGTAATGTGCCCCATGCTGGTCACTATCTTGTAGTAATGTGCCCCATGCTGGTCACTACCTTGTAGTAATGTGCCCCTTGCTGGTCACTATCTTGTAGTAATGTGCCCCATGCTGGTCACTACCTTGTCGTAATGTGCCCCACGCTGGTCACTATCTTGTAGTAATGTGCCCCACGCTGGTCATTATCTTGTAGTAATGTGCCCCACGCTGGTCCCTACCTTGTTTTAATGTGCTCCATGCTGGTCACTATCTTGCAGTAATGTGCCCCATGCTGGTCCCTACCTTGTAGTAATGTGCCCCATGCTGGACCCTACCTTGTAGTAATGTGCCCCATGCTGGTCACTACCTTGTAGTAATGTGCCCCATGCTGGTCACTATCTTGTAGTAATGTGCCCCATGCTGGTCACTATCTTGTAGTAATGTGCCCCATGCTGGTCACTACCTTGTAGTAATGTGCCCCATGCTGGTCACTATCTTGTAGTAATGTGCCCCATGCTGGTCACTATCTTGTAGTAATATGCCCCATGCTGGTCACTATCTTGTAGTAATGTGCCCCATGCTGGTCACTACCTTGTAGTAATGTGCCCCATGCTGGTCACTATCTTGTAGTAATGTGCCCCACGCTGGTCACTATCTTGTAGTAATGTGCCCCATGCTGGTCCCTATCTTGTAGTAATGTGCCCCACGCTGGTCCCTACCTTGTTTTAATGTGCTCCATGCTGGTCACTATCTTGCAGTAATGTGCCCCATGCTGGTCCCTACCTTGTAGTAATGTGCCCCATGCTGGACCCTACCTTGTAGTAATGTGCCCCATGCTGGTCACTACCTTGTAGTAATGTGCCCCATGCTGGTCACTATCTTGTAGTAATGTGCCCCATGCTGGTCCCTACTTTGTAGTAAAGTGCCCCATGCTGGTCCCTACCTTGTAGTAATGTGCCCCAGGCTGGTCCCTATCTTGTAGTAATGCCCCATGCTTGTCCCCATCTTGGAGTAATGCCCCATGCTGGTCCCTATCTTGTAGTAATGCCCCATGCTGGTCCCTATCTTGTAGTAATGCCCCATGCTGGTCCCCATCTTGTAGTAATGCCCCATGATGGTCCCCATCTTGTAGTAATGCCCCATGCTGGTCCCCATCTTGTAGTAATGCCCCATGTTAGTCCCTATCTTGTAGTAATGCCCCAGGCTGGTCCCTATCATGTACTAATGTGCCCCGTCCAGGTCCCCATATTGTAGATATGGCCCCATCCTGGTCCTCATCTGGTAGTAACGTCCCCATCCTGGTCCCATTCTTGTCATTATGTCCCCTATCCACATACCTATATTGCAGACATGGGCCCCATCCAGGTTCCCCCATATATGGCAGACATATGCCCCATCCAGGCCCCCCATATTGCAGACAGGTCCCCCATCCAGGCCCCCCCATATTGCAGACAGGTCCCCCATCCAGGCCCCCCATATATTATAGGCCGGTCCCCCATCCAGGCCCCCCCATATTGCAGACAGGTCCCCCATCCAGGCCCCCCCATATTGCAGACAGGTCCCTCATCCAGGTCCCCCCATATATTGCAGACAGGTCCCCCCCATATATTGAAGACAGGTCCCCCCCATATATTACAGACAGACAGTCCCCCATCCACGTACCCATATTGCTGACATGTGCCCCATCCAGGTTCCCCCATATATTGCAGACAGGTCCCCCATCCAGGTCCCCCCCATATATTGCAGACAGGTCCCCCATCCAGGTCCCCCCCCCATATATTACAGACAGACAGTCGCCCATCAACGTACCCATATTGCAGACATGTGCCCCATCCAGGTCCCCCCCATATATTGCAGACAGGTCGCCCATCCAGGCCCCCCCATATTTCAGACAGGTCCCTCATCCAGGTCCCCCATATATTGCAGACAGGTCCCCCATCCAGGTCCGCCCCATATATTATAGACGGTGTATTGCCGCGCAGAGACCGGCTCTCTGCACAACAAAACTAGTGTCAGCCGCCGGCCTATGAGAGGCCTACAAGCAGCTGACATCTGCGTCCCGGCGCAGCAGTGTATGACGTCACTGCCATGCACAGATGTCAGCTGTAGGCCACTGATAGGCCGGCGGCTGACACTAGTATTATTGTGCAGACAGCCGTTCTCTGCGTGGCAATACACTGCACTACAGCGGCTGCTGGAGCAAGCACGATCGTTACGGGGTTTATGTGCCTGCGGGCCGCATGAAGCAGCCGGAGGGGCCGCGTGTTTGAGACCCCTGGTGTACATCTTGTTGCCAAGTAAACTGACCATTAGAGCCTAGGAGTGTGCACAGTAGTTACATTCAAGGATAGGAGTTAACTCCTGAGATTCCAGACACCTCTCTGCAATCCATTGATTTCTATACAAGGGTTTGCTGCTCACCTCCCTCTGTCTTCCTGTCAGCTCCTAAACTGTTATCAGCCCTGGAAAAAAATCACAATGTCCTGGTTCAACAAAATCAGAAGCTTCAAGAGCAGCTCTCCTTATTGCTGCTCTGTTTCCTGAACCGTGTGCTTGTTCAAAGGCTCTGTTAACTCTATATGCAAATAGAGTGACAACAAACTTCAGAGCAGGCAATGCTTCATGTGTCACAGAATTATTATTTATCTTTTATTATATTTTTATATTATATATTATTTATATATTATTTAGGACAAAGCTACTGAACCAGAACTGTCACTCAAGAGGGAGTGCTGTCCCCCCAAGCAACAAGTGAAGAGGACTGGAAAGCTGCGCGCTGCTCAAGACAAAGGTTTAGAATATATGGCCTGATAAGTTATGTGCAATGTAGCATCACTAGATGACTGATATGTCTTAGCATCATCCATCGCGGACACCGCGGCTAAGAGCTAAGGATATAGGAATGCTGCTGGAAACAGAAGTATGCGCTGAGTTTCGCAGCAGTCTAGCAGCATTGACAATAGACAATAATAATAAATAAAACAAAGTTTTGTCCTAAAAATACAATAAAAATCCAAATAATAGGAATATTGAGTGTCTGATATGTTCACTTCTTATTTCAAGGAACCCGAACAGCAAATTGGCTTGTGCCCGCACGTCAATAGTTAACAGCCGCCAGCCAGTCGGAGGCTGGCAGCTGCCTTGAGCCGCAGTGCGCACTTCGCCGGCGTCTGACGTCATTGTCAGCCGCTGGCGAGTGCGTGCTTCACCTGCATGGAGGGAGTGAGCTTCGCCCGCCGCAGGAGCAAGGCTAGGTAAGAACTCGTGTTTTTTTTTTTTTTTTTTGAGAGCGGCGATCCAGGGGGCCTCGGGGCAGAATGCTGGACACGCTGGGGCAGAGATGCTGGACACAGGGGCAGAATGCTGGACACGAGGGGCAGACTGAGACACGGGGGGCAGAATGCTGGACACGGGGGGCAGAATGCTGGACACGGGGGGGCAGAATGCTGGACACGGGCGGCAGAATGCTGGACACGGGCGGCAGAATGCTGGACACGGGCGGCAGAATGCTGGACACGGGGGGGGGGCAGAATGCTGGACACGGGGCAGAATGCTGGACACGGGGAAAGACTGAGACATGGGGGCAGAATGCTGGACACGAGGGGCAGAATGCTGGACATGAGGGGCAGAATATGAGACACGGGCAGAATGATGGATGCAGGGACTGAATGCTGAACACCAGGGCAGAATGGAGATACAGGGCATGACTAGAGACACTGGGGGCATGACTGGAGACAGATGGGGCAGAATGGAGACATAGGGGGCATGATTGGAGACATGGGAGCATTATTGGAGCCATAGGGGGCAGAATGGAGATACGGGCATGATTGGAGACACGGGGCAGAATGGAGATACATGGTATAATTGGAGACACAGTGCAGGATGAAAGACATGGGGGCACGATTGGAGACAGATGGAGCAGGGTTGGAGACAGATCGTGTGAAGGACCATGGGACAGGATTTATACGATGGAGACAGATGGGGCAGGATGGGGAGATCATATGGAGCAGGATGGATACTCATGAGGGCAGGATGGGTGAACATATGGCTGAAGCCAGGAATGAGACACGGGGCCAGGGTGAGGGATAGTATTATTACCATAGGGGCTAATTAAGGGATATTATTACTGCAGTGATGTATTTATTTTATTTTTTGAGGTCACTGTTTTAAATGGGGGGGGGCGGTCCTGTTACTGTGTAGAGTGATACTATGTCGCCTTTTTTTCTTTATGTGGTGTAATGTAGAAGTTGGAAAAAATTAAGTAATGTGTTCTGCAAGCGGAGCTCGAGATAACTGTGTCATTTCCTGCAGAGACAAGTCCTGGCTGGATGAAGTGATGGCGGTCTGTGCTGGATGAAAGATGAAGGACTTCACCTAGAGACTTCACTGGTGAGTCAGTGTTACCTATACAATGACACTATACGCTGTATACTATCAGGGGCGGATTATCAGAGGGTCAATATGGGCGGTAGCCCAGGGCCCAGTGGTCTGGGGGGGCCCTGGGCTACCGCACATATTAACCCTCTGATAATCATCTGTGAGACTGTGAATGCCCGCCGGGCGGCGTTTATGTGCCCCCGGACCCGGTGGGCAGAGAGAGGGGGCCCGCATCGGGCCCCTTCTCATCTGCTCACCGGGCCCTTTCGGCGCTGCGGCGGTTTCCTATTGATGTGCGGGCGCGCGCCCGCACATCAATAGTTAACAACAACAGCCGCCAGCCAATTGGAGGCTGGCAGCTGAAGTCGGCCGCAGCACACACGTCGCCGGCGTCTGACGTCATTGTCAGTCGCCGGCGAGTGTGCGCTGCTGCAGGGAGCTCGCCGCCTGGAGCGCGGACAGGTGAGGAGGAGACTTTTTTTTTTTATCAGTTAAACGGTGGACCGTGGACACACTGGGGGGCAATGCTGGAGGGAGGACACACTGGGGGGCAATGCTGGAGACACTGGGGCAGGTTGGAGGACACACTGGGGGCAATGCTGGAGGACACACTGGGGGCAATGCTGGACACACTGGGGCAGGTTGGAGGACACACTGGGGGCAATGCTGGAGGACACACTGGGGCAATGCTGGAGACACTGGGGCAGATTGCTGGGGGGCAATGCTGGGGGGCAATGGTGGACACACTGGGGCAGGTTGGAGGACACACTGGGGGCAATGCTGGAGGACACACTGGGGCAATGCTGGAGACACTGGGGCAGATTGCTGGGGGGCAATGCTGGGGGGCAATGCTGGAGGACACACTGGGGGGCAATGCTGGACACACTGGGGCAGGTTGGAGGACACACTGGGGGCAATGCTGGAGGACACACTGGGGCAATGCTGGAGACACTGGGGCAGATTGCTGGAGGACACACTGGGGGGCAATGCTGGAGGACACACTGGGGGGCAATGCTGGACACACTGGGGCAGGTTGGAGGACACACTGGGGGCAATGCTGGAGGACACACTGGGGCAATGCTGGAGACACTGGGGCAGATTGCTGGAGGACACACTGGGGGCAATGCTTGAGACAGTGGGGCAGATTGCTGGAGACAGTGGGGCAGATTGCTGGAGACAGTGGGGCAGATTGCTGGAGACAGTGGGGCAGATTGCTGGAGACAGTGGGGCAGATTGCTGAGGACAGTGGGGCAATGCTGGGGACAGTGGGGCAATGCTGGAGACAGTGGGGCAATGCTGGAGACAGTGGGGCAATGCTGGGGACAGTGGGGGCAATGCTGGAGACAGTGGGGCAGATTGCTGGAGACAGTGGGGCAGATTGCTGGAGACAGTGGGGCAGATTGCTGGAGACAGTGGGGCAGAATGCTGGGGACAGTGGGACAGAATGCTGGGGACAGTGGGGCAATGCTGGGGACAGTGGGGCAATGCTGGGGACAGTGGGGCAGATTGCTGGAGACAGATTGCTAGAGACATTGGGGCAATGCTGGAGACATTGGGGCAATGCTGGGGACAGTGGGGCAATGCTGGGGACAGTGGGGCAGATTGCTGGAGGACACACTGGGGGGCAATGCTGGAGGACACACTGGGTGGCAATGCTGGAGACAGTGGGGCAGATTGCTGGAGACAGTGGGGCAGATTGCTGGAGACAGTGGGGCAGATTGCTGGAGACAGTGGGGCAGATTGCTGGAGACAGTGGGGCAGATTGCTGGGGACAGTGGGGCAATGCTGGGGACAGTGGGGAAATGCTGGAGACAGTGGGCCAATGCTGGAGACAGTGGGGGCAATGCTGGGGACAGTGTGGGCAATGCTGGAGACAGTGGGGCAGATTGCTGGAGACAGTGGGGCAGATTGCTGGAGACAGTGGGGCAGAATGCTGGGGACAGTGGGGCAGAATGCTGGGGACAGTGGGGCAATGCTGGGGACAGTGGGGCAATGCTGGGGACAGTAGGGCAGATTGCTGGAGACAGATTGCTGGAGACATTGGGGCAATGCTGGAGACATTGGGGCAATGCTGGGGACAGTGGGGCAATGCTGGGGACAGTGGGGCAGATTGCTGGAGGACACACTGGGGGGCAATGCTGGAGGACACACTGGGGGGCAATGCTGGAGACAGTGGGGCAGGTTGGAGGACACACTGGGGGCAATGCTGGAGGACACACTGGGGCAATGCTGGAGACACTGGAGCAGATTGCTGGAGGACACACTGGGGGGCAATGCTGGAGGACACACTGGGGGGCAATGCTGGACACACTGGGGCAGGTTGGAGGACACACTGGGGGCAATGCTGGAGGACACACTGGGGCAATGCTGGAGACACTGGGGCAGATTGCTGGAGGACACACTGGGGGCAATGCTTGAGACAGTGGGGCACATTGCTGGAGACAGTGGGGCAATGCTGGAGACAGTGGGGCAATGCTGGAGACAGTGGGGCAGATTGCTGGAGGACACACTGGGGGGCAATGCTGGAGACAGTGGGGCAGATTGCTGGAGGACACACTGGGGGCAATGCTGGAGACAGTGGGGCAGATTGCTGGAGGACACACTGGGGGGCAATGCTGGAGACAGTGGGGCAAATTGCTGGAGACAGTGGGGGTAATATGCTGGACACACTGGGGCAGATTGCTGGACACACTGGGGGCAGGACTGGAGGCATGGGCAGAATGTAGACACGGGGCATGATTGGAGACACGGGGTAGAATGAAAGACATGGGGCAGGATTGGATCATGGGGCAGGATGGATACGATGGAGACAGATGGGGCAGGATGGATACTCATGAGTGCAGGATGGGAAAACATATGGCTGGAGCGAGGAATGAGATACATGGGGTGGGGAATAGTATTACCATAGGGGCTAATTAAGGGATATTATTACTGCAGTGATGTATTTATTTTATTTTTTTAGTATACTGTTTTAAATGGGGGGGGGCGGTCCTGTTACTGTGCAGAGTGACACTATATCGCCTTTTTCTCTTCATGTGGTGTAATGTAGAAGTTGTGAAAAATTAAGTAATGTGTTCTACAAGCGGAGCTCGAGATAACTGTGTTATTTCCTGCAGAAACGAGTCCTGGCTGGGAGAAATGATGGCGGTCTGTGCTGTATGAAAGATGAAGGACTTCACCTAGAGACGTCACTGGTGAGTCAGTGTTACCTATACACTGACACTATACACTGTATACTATATACAGAGGTCCTGTGTACAATGTCACCAGTGATCACTGTATTACCTCTACACAGACACTGCATACTAAGTACAGATCTCCTGTGAATACTGGCACTAATGGTGATAGTATTGTGTTTTTTTTTTGTTGTTGTTTTTTTTTACTGATCAGTATTGTAGTATTATGTCACTATGTGGTGGTAATATGTGGTCTGGAAATGATGTTGTGGTATTTGTCCCTTGTATGTACTATTTGGTCACCAAGTGGTAATATGTGGTCTTGACACGGTGCGGTGGTATTTGTTCCTTGTATGTGATATTATTCGATCACTGTGGTTGTAATTTGTGGTCTGGTCATGGTACGGTGGTATTTGTTCCTTGTATGTGATATTATTGGTCAAGATATACCTAAATTGTATTGCAGATTTTAACAAATATTGAATAGGTTACAGTAGAGTAGGGCCCGGACATTTTTCTGGAATAATCTGGTTCGGGTATATCATGACCCCCGTCACATGACCCCCGTCACATGACCGGGGGGGCCCACAGTGTGTGAACAGCCCGGGGCCCTGGCTATCCTTAATCCACCCCTGTATACTACATACAGAGGTCCTGTGTATAATATCACCAGTGATCACTGTATAACCTGTACACAGACACTGCATACTAAGTACACATCTCCTGTGTATAATGGCACTGATGGTGATATTAGTATTGTGTTTTTTTATTACTGATCAGTATTGTATTCAGTCACTATGTGGTGGTAATATGTGGTCTGGTCATGGTGCGGTGGTATTTGTTCCTTGTATGTGATATTATTCGGTCACTGGTGGTAATATGTGGTCTGGTCATGGTGTTGTATTTGTTCCTTGTATGTGATATTATTGGTCATTTCAAAAATTGAAAAATAAATACAAAATATACCTAAATTGTATTGCATATTTTAACAAATATTTAGTAGGTTACAGCAGAGTAGGGCCCGGCCAAAAGTGTCTACCGTGTTATGGTGGTGGCTTAAAAAATCTTTTGGCCAAAACAAAAGCTGCCGGCTATATGTGTGATCTGGTGATGTTAATGTGTGATAGGTGAGAAGTGCAGTTTTTCCAAGAGAGAGCGGTGGGACTGTGGACAGTTCGAGGGGTGGAGGCGAGGCTGGGGTGGAGCCTGGGCAGAGTCTCAAGGGGGCCCCGAAAATTTTGCCAGTATGGGGCCCCAAAATTTCTAGTATCAGCCCTGGTTGTGAGCCAGTAAGTCACAATCAGTAGTCACATGTGTTCCTGTGTGTCCTAAACATTGACCACCACTAAGGCTTATATTCTGAAGGAAATGGAAAATACTTTACGGCATTGTGATGAGCGACGAGTTGTTAACTTTTTAAGTTGCTCAAAAAGAGTTGAAATCCAGAAGATCAGCAAATTTAATAGGAAGATAGATTATTATGTTCATACATAGATTAGGTAATAGATTTATATGAAATATATATATTAACTACTGAACCTGGAGGCCCTTTATAATGTTTCTATACACTAGTATGTATTTTTATGGATGTTATGTCATTAAAGCCTGCTGAAAAACACTTCTCAGCCTGAAAGAGATCCTTAAAGTGACTGTATCATCAATGACCTAATGTTTAAATCAAGTTTGTGTGTTGAATGTATTTTTTTTAATTCTTGGCAATGTTTTTACTTCCCATCTCTCAGTTTTTATTAAAGCTAAAATATAGAAATCTTGCAATTTTCACAATGGCCACTAGGGCTTTTTTTTACACTATAACTTCCTGTAGTTTCAGGAAATCCCTCCAGGAAGGATAGAGTCTAAACTTTTCTTATGTATTGAACATCAATGAGACTGTGCAAAGGTCATTGTGAAGGAAGGGACAGCAGGGGGAACTGTGACATTGCCTGTAGTGATTGCTGGATCCTGTGTCATCAACTGTGTGTAGCGGTGTTATGTGTCCATGTAATCCTGCCTCTGCTGTTAAGGAAGCTGCTACTATACTGACAGCACAGGAAGTATGAGACTTACCACGCCCCCAGTGGCCAGTGTAGAAATTGCAAGATTACTCATTTTCTTTTTTTATTTAAATAAAGATGAGTTGAAAAAAATATTGTATCTTACAGTTATTCGGATCGTTAGAAGGACGTAGATCTGGGGTTTTATTCTGACAGAATATAGGCTGACCTGGATGGACACATTTTTTTTATTTTTTTTTCAGCCTTGCTAACTATGTTCCTATGAGAGGCTATAAAATATTTAAAAAAAAAGCATGTAACAGAAATACCTGATTAAAAAAAAAATAATTTCTTGATTATTTTTTTCAAGATACAAATAGTTTGCAAACAGATGAAAAAGGAGCCGTATTATTTTAATCTACAACTGCTGTAATTGATGTGTGCGACATTGAGGTAAAACGCATGATTAAAAAAAACACGTGCATTAAAGGGAATCCTCTGGATCAGAATATTGCCGGCCTATCGTTAGGATACGTCCTCAATATAAGATTGTGACCAGTTCCAGGCAGCCATCGCCCTCCAGCCCATTTTAAGTTTACGTTGCCCTGTCAGACTGCACCTCCTCCACTAAGCAGACATGTGCAGGTAATCAGAATGTTGTCCCATTCAATTAAATAAGAGACGAGCAATTACCTCCAAATATCGGATTGGTGCAGATGCCATAAGTCAGATGGTCTTTCCTAAGGGCAGGGGCAGATGACCGTATTTTTGGTCCAAGAGCAATCCGACAAACATCGCACATGTCCAATTTTTTCCTCGGACAGAGACTGCTACAAGCCCGAGTTTGATCCAATATTTAGATCACAGTCAGCCGTGCAAATCAATGAGCCCATGGAAAACATCAGACTGCACTCGGATGACATCTGATTTCCACTTATTCACGGAATGGAGATGGAGAAATTTTGGATGGAGATAATCGGATCACACTATGTTCACACTCTGATGAAGCTCTGATTAGAGTGTGATTAGCATAATTGTCCCGATTCTCTCAGATGAGAGAATACACAGTCGTCTGCACCTGCCCTAATGATGGGCCGTCAATACTCTGACCCTGAAAAAACACCTTTAACCCCTCTGTGACCTTAGACGTACTATCCCGTCGAGGTGCCCTGGGCTTATCTGACCCTGGACGGGATAGTACGTCATAGCCGATCGGCCGCGCTCACGGGGGGAGCGCGGCCGATCGCGGCCGGGTGTCAGCTGCTTATCGCAGCTGACATCCGGCACTATGTGCCAGGAGCGGTCACGGACCGCCCCCGGCACATTAACCCCTGGCACACCGCGATCAAAGATGATCGCGATGTGCCGGCGGTGCAGGGAAGCACCGCGCAGGGAGGGGGCTCCCTGCGGGCTTCCCTGAGCCCCCCGCAGCAACGCGATGTGATCGCGTTGCTGCGAGGGTCTCCTCACCTCCCTCCCTGCTCGAGCCCCGGATCCAAGATGGCCGCGGATCCGGGTCCTGCAGGGAGGGAGGTGGCTTCACAGAGCCTGCTCAGAGCAGGCACTGTGAAGCAGCCTGCACTCCTATCAGATCAGTGATCTGACAGAGTGCTGTGCAAACTGTCAGATCACTGATCTGTGATGTCCCCCCCTGGGACAAAGTAAAAAAGTAAAAAAAAAAATTTCCAAATGTGTAAAAAAAATAAAAAAAAATATTCCAAAATAATGAAAAAAAAAAAAAATATTATTCCCATAAATACATTTCTTCATCTAAATAAAAAAAAAAACCAATAAAAGTACACATATTTAGTATCGCCGCGTCCGTAACGGCCCGACCTATAAAACTGGCCCACTAGTTAACCCCTTCAGTAAACACCGTAAGAAAAAAAAAAAAAAAACGAGGCAAAAAACAACGCTTTATTATCATACCGCCGAACAAAAAGTGGAATAACACGCGATCAAAAGGACAGATATAAATAACCATGGTACCGCTGAAAGCGTCATATTGTCCCGCAAAAAACGAGCCGCCATACAGCATCATCAGCAAAAAAATAAAAAAGTTATAGTCCTGAGAATAAAGCGATGCAAAAATAATTATTTTTTCTGTAAAATAGTTTTTATCGTATAAAAGCACCAAACCATAAAAAAATGATATAAATGAGGTGTCGCTGTAATCGTACTGACCCGAAGAATAAAACTGATTTATCAATTTTACCAAACGCGGAACGGTATAAACGCCTCCCCCAATAGAAATTCATGAATAGCTGGCTTTTGGTCATTCTTCCTCACAAAAATCGGAATAAAAAGCGATAAAAAAATGTCACGTGCCCAAAAATGTTTTCAATAAAAACGTCAACTCGTCCCGCAAAAAACAAGACCTCACATGACTCTGTGGACCAAAATATGGAAAAATTATAGCTCTCAAAATGTGGTATTGCAAAAAATATTTTTTGCAATAAAAAGGGTCTTTCAGTGTGTGACGGCTGCCAATCATAAAAATCCGCTAAAAAACTCGCTATAAAAGTAAATCAAACCCCCCTTCATCACCCCCTTAGTTAGGGAAAAATAAAAAAAAATGTATTTATTTCCATTTTCCCATTAGGGCTAGGGTTAGGGCTAGGGTTAGGGCTAGGGTTAGGGCTAGGGCTAGGGTTAGGGCTAGGGTTAGGGCTAGGGTTAGGGCTAGGGTTAGGGTTAGGGCTAGGGTTAGGGCTAGGGTTAGGGCTAGGGTTAGGGCTAGGGTTAGGGCTAGGGCTAGGGCTAGGGTTAGGGCTAGGGTTAGGGCTAGGGTTAGGGCTAGGGTTAGGGCTAGGGTTAGGGCTAGGATTAGGGTTAGGGTTAGGGTTGGGGCTACAGTTAGGGTTGGGGCTAAAGTTAGGGTTAGGGTTTAGATTACATTTACAGTTGGGAATAGGGTTGGGATTAGGGTTAGGGGTGTGTCAGGGTTAGAGGTGTGGTTAGGGTTACCGTTGGAATTAGGGTTAGGGGTGTGTTTAGATTAGGGTTTCAGTTATAATTGGGGGGTTTCCACTGTTTCGGCACATCAGGGGCTCTCCAAACACGACATGGCGTCCGATCTCAATTCCAGCCAATTCTGCGTTGAAAAAGTAAAACAGTGCTCCTTCCCTTCCGAGCTCTCCTGTGTGCCCAAACAGGGGTTTACCCCAACATATGGGGTATCAGCGTACTCAGGACAAATTGGACAACAACTTTTGTGGACCAATTTCTCCTGTTACCCTTGGGAAAATACAAAACTGGGGGCTAAAAAATAATTTTTGTGGGAAAACAAAAAGATTTTTTATTTTCACGGCTCTGCGTTATAAACTGTAGTGAAACACTTGGGGGTTCAAAGTTCTCACAACACATCTAGATAAGTTCATTGAGGGGTCTAGTTTCCAATATGGGGTCACTTGTGGGGGGTTTCTACTGTTTAGGTACATTAGGGGCTCTGCAAACGCAATGTGACGCCTGCAGACCAATCCATCTAAGTCTGCATTCCAAATGATGCTCCTTCCCTTCCGAGCCCTCCCATGCGCCCAAACGGTGGTTCCCCCCCACATATCGGGTATCAGCGTACTCAGGACAAATTGGACAACAACATTTAGGGTCCAATTTCTCCTGCTAACCTTGGAAAAATACAAAACTGGGGGCTAAAATATAATTTTTGTGGAAAACAAAATATTTTTTATTTGCATGGCTCTGCGTTATAAACTGTAGTGAAATACTTGGGGGTTCAAAGCTCTCACAACACATCAAGATGAGTTCCTTAGGGGGTCTACTTTCCAAAATGGTGTCACTTGTGGGGGGTTTCTACTGTTTAGGTACATTAGGGGCTCTGCAAACGCAATGTGACGCCTGCAGACCATTCCATCTAAGTCTGCATTCCAAATGGCACTCCTTCCCTTCCGAGCCCTCCCATGCGCCCAAACGGTGGTTCCCCCCCACATATGGGGTATCGGCGTACTCAGGACAAATTGGACAACAACTTTTGTGGTCCAATTTCTCCTCTTACCCTAGGGAAAATACAAAACTGGGGGCTAAAAAATAATTTTTGTGGGAAAAAAATTTTGTTTTATTTTTATGGCTCTGCATTATAAACTTCTGTGAAGCCCTTGGTGGGTCAAAGTGCTCACCACACATCCAGATAAGTTCCTTAGGGGGTCTACTTTCCAAAATGGTGTCACTTGTGGGGGGTTTCAATGTTTAGGCACATCAGTGGCTCTCCAAACGCAACATGGCGTCCCATCTCAATTCCTGTCAATTTTGCATTGAAAAGTCAAACGGCGCTCCTTCCCTTCCGAGCTCTCCCATGCGCCCAAACAGTGGTTTACTGCCACATATGGGGTATCAGCGTACTCGGGACAAATTGGACAACAACTTTTGAGGTCCAATTTCTTCTCTTACCCTTGGAAAAATAAAAAATTGGGGGCAAAAATATAATTTTTGTGAAAAAATATGATTTTTTATTTTTACGGTTCTGCATTATAAACTTCTGTGAAGCACTTGGTGGGTCAAAGTGCTCACCACACCTCTAGATAAGTTCCTTAGGGGGTCTACTTTCCAAAATGGTGTCACTTGTGGGGGGTTTCAATGTTTAGGCACATCAGTGGCTCTCCAAACGCAACATGGCGTCCCATCTCAATTTCTGTCAATTTTGCATTGAAAAGTCAAACTGCGCTCCTTCCCTTCCGAGCTCTCCCATGCGCCCAAACAGTGGTTTACTGCCACATATGGGGTATCAGCGTACTCAGGACAAATTGGACAACAACTTTTGAGGTCCAATTTCTTCTCTTACCCTTGGAAAAATAAAAAATTGGGGGCAAAAATATAATTTTTGTGAAAAAATATGATTTTTTATTTTTACGGTTCTGCATTATAAACTTCTGTGAAGCACTTGGTGGGTCAAAGTGCTCACCACACATCCAGATAAGTTCCTTAGGGGGTCTACTTTCCAAAATGGTGTCACTTGTGGGGGGTTTCAATGTTTAGGCACATCAGTGGCTCTCCAAACGCAACATGGCGTCCCATCTCAATTCCTGTCAAGTTTGCATTGAAAAGTCAAATAGCGCTCCTTCCCTTCCGAGCTCTCCCATGCGCCCAAACAGTGGTTTACTGCCACATATGGGGTATCAGCGTACTCAGGACAAATTGGACAACAACTTTTTGGGTCCAATTTCTCCTGTTACCCTTGGTAAAATAAAACAAATTGGAGCTGAAGTAAATTTTTTGTGTAAAAAAGTTAAATGTTCATTTTTATTTAAACATTCCAAAAATTCCTATTAAACACCTGAAGGGTTAATAAACTTCTTGAATGTGGTTTTGAGCACCTTGAGGGGTGCAGTTTTTAGAATGGTGTCACACTTGGGCATTTTCTATCATATAGACCCCTCAAAATGACTTCAAATGAGACGTGGTCCCTAAAAAAAAATGGTGTTGTAAAAATGAGAAATTGCTGGTCAACTTTTAACCCTTATAACTCCCTAACAAAAAAAAAAATTGGTTCCAAAATTATGCTGATGTAAAGGAGACATGTGGGAAATGTTACTTATTAAGTATTTTGTGTGACATATCTCTGTGATTTAATTGCATAAAAATTCAAAGTTTGAAAATTGCAAAATTTTCAAAATTTTCGCCAAATTTCCGTTTTTTTCACAAATAAACGCAGGTACTATCAAAGAAATTTTACCACTATCATGAAGTACAATATGTCACGAGAAAACAATGTCAGAATCACCAGGATCCGTTGAAGCGTTTCGGAGTTATAACCTCATAAAGGGACAGTGGTCAGAATTGTAAAAATTGGCCTGGTCATTAACGTGCAAACCACCCTTGGGGGTAAAGGGGTTAATTATGCTATAAAATGATTAACCTAATGAAAAGTATTTGTTTTAATATATTTATTGAGATCTGATATCCTGATAATATAATGTAAAATGCACTTATATTTGCACTCAATTATCACGGTAAATAGTTCCACACTATTCCATATACCATTATATATACTGATACAATCGTGTAACTATTGCCGTTAAATGCACTATTAATTCTACACACGCTATAACAGGCAATCATATAAGAAAAACAATTATTACATAGCAGTGTCACTAGACGCCTGAGAGACGGACTTGGCATGTGCTCCAGGGCCACCATGTGACCGTTCTAAAAACAGTCAATGGGCAGCACAGGAGACACTTTCCATATTTAGTCTGGAATATGCCATGTCGTGCCCTCCCATTCTGGCTCTCGTGTATTCTGTCACTATGGGGTGTTCGTCTTATGACCTTCCCTACTGCTTACAGGAAGACGGCTTCTGGGAATAAGAGGGTGCAGACATTTACTGACCACACAGGAGACCCCGTACCGCAGCTATTCTACGTCATCGCAGAAAACATAAGGGAACATAAGTGCACTGTTACCCCACTATTAAACATTGCACATATCTGCAATATACTACGTGGACATGCATATTCTAGAATACCCGATGCATTAGAATCCGGCCACCATCTAGTGGATTATAACTAGGCATACTCTTACATCAATCACTACTACTAATAATAATGATAAAAGTAATAATAATCTCATTACCTGCAGCAAAAGTTTTACTCTCTCAATTGGGGCCACGGCCGTCTTAGAAATGGCGGCAGCAATCCCTCCAGCTAAAAAGTCCTTGAGGAAGCTGATGGCTTGGTCACTCATCTTGAAAGTGGTAGAGGTGAAGCACCTGCTTCCTTACACTCCAATGTCAGTCCTTCTCCAGGCGGCTCCCAGTCTGCACCGACAGCCAAAATAGGACGGGGGACAGACGAGCTCCTCTTTATAAAGACACTAGATCTCCCCCAGGGGTGGGATCTTGGGGGATGCTTGTAATTGGCCGTTGTGTCCAGATCGGAGGGCACCGGGGGGGGGGCGTGGGAGACATGTTGCTTCATGGAGACCCCCATGATTCACATAGGGACATTTAAAGGACATTTTAATGTTATCTGTGCTCCACAGTGAACAGCTTTTTGTCACGGCATGTACCCATTATATTAATAGCATCCTGGGTATTCTAAGTAAGGCTAGGGGCATTGAGGAATCAGAATAATGGTGCAAATAATGGGAAGACCCCTTTTCCCTAATAGATAGTTTTCACTTAACCTTAATGTGCAATTCTGACCTGGAATGATTGCGACATAAATAAAAATGATTAAACCTTTTAATACAATGTTAACCCAAGTTCATATTTTAACCAGTTTATAATAAGACGACATCGAGTATCGAGGTGATGAATATTCATTATTAGATATCAGATAGTTGGGTTTGCCTTATTCCCAGAGTGGTAACATTGCCCTTTCCCCAGTACTCTATGAACCAAATTGCTTTGTCCTTCCTCAGGACACTTTGTGCTAATATTGCTCCATCCATGAGCAGCTTTACTCATCGATGAGCAGTGGTGATTTCAGCTTCTCCGATCACTTACTTCATATACTTTATCTTGCTACTTATGTAGCAGTTTAGAAGATGCTGAATATTTTGTACATGGTTGTGACTGTAGAACTGGCACAAGTCACCTTCACATCCACTTCCGTATGACATTGCAGCCTTCTCTGTAGGCACAACGTCAATGCCAATCAGAGGAGCCACCATGTGACGCTCGCTGTCACCGGAGAGCACAAGCTGCTCAGTCCTGTTACTATGGCTCCACAGGACACCAGGGCTACAAATAAATCAGCACATGATGCCACAGGAAGAGCCAGGGAAAGAGCAGTCAGGGTCTTATCCACTCTATGTGGTCACCTAAATGAAAATGTCTTCTTCAAGGCTGCGGTGCTGCCAGTTACTTGTAAATCAACTGTTGTTCCCTTTGTTCTAAATCTACAAACAATAGATGTATTTCCTACCCATCAGAAATCAGAAACAAATGTCCAAGTACTGAACCTTTTTCTTTTTCTACTTATTCTTTTTTTTTCTCATGGTGAACATTCTCCAGTCACCCTCCGTCACATACTGGTCCTGCTGCTGCCGCTGGTAAATTACTTTTTTTAAAAACTGCAGCGTGTCATGTCATCAGCCAGACATATATAGTTTGCAAATTATAAAGGAACGTTCGTTACTATCTTTTTTGAATCTTAGGGTAACAGGAAAAAATTGACCCCAAAATTTGTTGTGTAATTTCTCCTGAGCATGCCAATACCCCATAGGAGGGAGAAAACCACTGTTTGGGCGCACAGCAGAGCTCGGAGGGGAAGGAGCGCCATTTGACTTGAAAGCACCATTAGCTGGAACAATTGGTGGATGCCATGTCGCGTTTGAAGAGCCTCTGATGTGTCTAAACAGTGAAAATCCCCCACAAGTGACTACATTTTGAAAACTTGACCCCTCAGGGAACTGATCTAGATGTGTGGGAGCATATTGAACCCTAAAGTGCTTCACAGAAGTTTATAACGTTGAGCAGTAAAAATAAAATAAAAAAAAATCACATTTTCCACACAAATATGTTTTTAGCACAAAATATTGCATTTTGATAAGGGTAAGAGGAGAAATTGCATCATACAATTTGTTGTGCAATTTCTCCTGAGTACGCCAGCACCCCATATGTGGGGGAATACTACTGTTTGGGCACACGGCAGAGCTCAAGAAAGGGAAGAAGCGCCATTTGACTTTTTGAATGCAAAATTTGCTTGATTAATAGGCGGACTCCCTCTCGCATTTGGAGAGCCTCAGATGTTCGGGAGTATATCTACAGGTGTAGTGATGATTTTGACTCCATGGGTATTTTTCAGAAACAAGCAGCAATGAATGTTGCTGAGTGAAAATTGCAAACTGCGTTGTAGTGACCAGTATGCTGTAGTCACCAGTATGTTATGCCCAGCACGTGCTTCTGGAGGCATGCACTCGTAAGTTAGGTGGGCTCTCATAGCTTCAGAAATGCCAAACATGGACGAAATATGTGGTTTAGGTACACTGTGAGGATCTGAAGGGAGGAGGGTATTTGGATTTGAGAGCGGATAATTTGCTGAATTTGTTTTGGTGGGTGAGGACCCATTTCGCTTTTCCAGAGCCTTTGTGCTACCAGTAACGTGGAAGCCTCCTATATGTCCATTAACAGATGACGGACCTGAGTGAGGGCTTGCTTTTTTTGTGGATTGAGTTGAAGCTTTTATTGGGAACATTTTACATAACGTTAGGGATCACAGTTAGGGATCACAGGTAGCTCTACACTGACCACTTACTTTGGGGTTTCCACCTAAATCTCTGTGTAATGTGATTCAGATTAAACCCTCAAGGGATCCATTCACTATAATGAGGCAACAGAGTTAGGCTGCCGTCACACTATCAGTATTTGGTCAGTATTTTACATCAGTATTTCTCAGCCAAAACCAGGAGTGGGTGATAAATGCAGACGTGGTGCATATGTTTCTGTTATACCTTTCCTCTATTTGTTCCACTCCTGGTTTTGGCTTACAAATACTGATGTAAAATGCTGACCAAACACTGCTAGTGTGACGGCAGCCTTACTCTGGCCTCTTTTCAGCGGTGTCCTTTTCAGAAGTGCACAAAACTGTGGTCGATGGCACTTTTATGCAATCCTAAAAAGACGGACATCGCTGGATCACAGGTCCAACGACGTTCAGTGCCTCCATCTGCCTCATTATGGGGAATCTTCCGCTGGGGGTTCCATCTGAATCACACATTTCAAAGATTTACACAATCGTGATGTCCTGATGGAAGCGCGCAGGGAGCCCCCTCCCTGCACGATGCTTCTCTATGCCGCTGTCACTACTAACAGCGGCATCAGAAGGGTTAAATACCCACGATCGGTGCTGCGGGGTGTCAGCTTTCACATACAGCGGACACCACACCCTGTGTGAGGCCGCAAGATCGGTACCCCGTACTAGTACTGCTGTTTGCAGGAATGCACCTCCCACAGAGCAGTACTAGTACGGCGCATGTCGGGAAGGGCTTAAAACTATGGTGTCGCATCCTAACTGTGGGTACAGGGGAACCTGAGCTTATGACCCGGTTGTTGCTGAAAATAAATCTCTACACAAGATCAGCACTGATATTATCACCATATCGTGGTAGATACCAGTCCTACAAAACATGCAAGTGATCACAGTACAGTTAGGCCAAGTGCACACATCGCGGATTAGGCCTAGGAATTTTTGGTGTGGATTCTGCATCTCTTGGCAGAAAACGCAGGTGCAGATTTGATGCTTTTTTGTGCAAATTTGCTGCTGATTTACTGCAGATTTTTTGCGGATTTACTGCGTTTTTTACCCCTGCGGATTTCTATAATGGAATGGGTACAAAAACGCTGCAGATCCGCAAAAAAGAAGTGACATGCTACTTCTTTTAATCCGCAGCGTTTCCACACGGAATTTTACGCACCATTAGCACAGCGTTGTTTTTTTTCATTGATTTATATTGTACTTTAAATCACGTGCAGATCTGCAGCGTTTCGGCACCGCAAAAAACGCTGCGGATCCGCAGGAAATCCGCAACGTGTGCACATAGCCTTATATAAAAAGGAAAAACCAGCACCACGCACAAAACTCGCCACATGCAAAACAGCATGGGAGAGGGGAAAAAAGGATTTTCACAGTGCTCATCAGAGTATCACAGGACCACGGGTGCCAGGTTCAATGTGGCTGGAGTCCACTTGTAAATGCAGGCAAAAAAGGAAAAACCAGCACCAGGTGATTTCCATAAAAAAATCAAGTTGTGTCTTTTATTTAATCCATTGTTTGTAAAAAGTTAAAAACATACATATCATAGAGTCTCAAGGGGCAAATATCCCCCGCACGCCTGACGTATTTTGAACTTCATGTCCTTACTCATTGGCAGTATTTATGTTTTTAATAGCTGTGAGGTAGTGAACCCTGTTACAGCTAGGGGGTGCTGTTTGCGCTCTCCAGAATGTGCACTGCTCCGTGAAGAGGATCCATCATCGCCTGGATCTGAGCAACTTCATCTTCACGATTGTGCTCTGCATAAAAAATAAAAGTCACTCCAATATTGTGTAAGTTCCCAAACACAATTACTGTTTTTTTTTAATTGAACAATCATTTTAGATTGGAAATCAGATGATCACCTTACCTGATCGCCATTGTGCAGCTGCTTGTTTTCCCTATAGTGGCCACTACAGGGAGAAAGTGGTATTGCAAGGTGCCCCTTTCAATGACCAGGCAGCCATGTAATAATACGCAGTTGCACAAAGTCCACCAGAGCATTAGAGGCTCTTAGCCCCCGCTGATGGATAATGGGGTCATAAGCAAGGGACGTCCCCTAAATTATGTACAGATATCCTAGATCTTAGATATGTAGTCAATATAACATGCTGCCGATCAATTACCGGTAATAGGGCTGTGCGAGGGCTTGTGGTTTACGTACGGCATTTTGCTTTTTTTTCTTTGCATCTTTTTAACGATGTGTTCTATTGTTTTGCACTTTATTTTTCTCTTGTAAGGCATTTACCATACTGGGTAGTTCATTTTGTATTTTGATTGGACTTTTACAGATGTGACAATAGTAAATATTTCTACAGTTGTATTTCTTGATTTTCAAAATGGAAAAAAAGGGTGATCCAAAGTTTTATATATTTAAAAAAATACATATTTTTAAAAACTTTTTCTTTACTCTTAACTTTATTTTTGATATCTTTATGGAAAATGGTACCAGGATAATAAGCTGATCATAGCAGATCATAGCAGATTCCACTTATGGGATCCCGAGCTGTCAGCTGGAGAGAAATATGGCAGCAAGTGTTTATCTGTCCCACAGTGCCACTACAGGACAAACGAGGTATTACATGGGTGAAATCAGTAGCTGTCGGTGTCCGGACCACCAGAGTGAGTGAGAATGTTCCCTGCAGGGTCATGCAGAAAGGACTTCTCTCTATTAACAATGCCTCCATAACAGGGGATAGACATCCACTTTATAGCAGGTCTGCATTCAAGAGCAGCTTTATTTTCCAGAGTATAGTATAAGCAGCTACAGGGTTAATTTGAAAGATAATAGCGTTAGGAAGCTGTCCGGCCGCAAGGGGTGAATTGATCATGGTCACAGAGAGTGTGACCGCGTCCAGGGCCGGAGATGAAGGGGACCCACCAATGCCAGCAGCTATTTTATCTGGATGTGCATCCGAGGATCCACAATCAGGTAAATACATTGTGGCGCAGAGATTTCCTGGGGCCCCATGCGACAATACTCGCTGCTGGCCAATCAGAGGTCGAGAGCTGACATCAGCATGCACGTTACTGGGGGCGCACAGTAGTGACGTCATACGTTGCCCATCACTTGCTACAGGAGAGGACAACGCATGTCATGGGAGCAGAGGAAGGCGAGTAGTAGTATTTATTTTTTTATGCATTAATCCTTTTACCCCCAACGGTTGGTTTGCACGTTAATGACCGAGCCAATTTTTACAATTCTGACCACTGTCCCTTTATGAGGTTATAACTCTGGAACGCTTCAACGGATCCCAGTGATTCTGACATTGTTTTCTCATGACATGTTGTACTTCATAACAGTGGTAAAATTTCTTTGATATTACCTGCGTTTATTTGTGAAAAAACGGAAATTTGGTGAAAAATTTTGAAAATTTCGCAATTTTCCAACTTTAAATTTTTATGCAATTAAATCACAGAGATATGTCACACAAAATACTTAATAAGTAACATTTTGAGAAAATTAACTTTTTTGAATTTACTAAATGGCTGAAATGAAACAAAAAGTGAAAAATTTAAAGGGGTCTGAATACTTTCCGTACCCACTGTATAAGGCATGTGCCCCTTTTATCTTTCTGCATCATTACCGAAAATGACACGCTGACATCTAGACAACCAGCCTGCAGCCTCGCCAGCCCTGCTGTTGTGCTATTTAAGTGCCCTGATACAAATAAATTGTCAACTTTGGCATTCAAAAATTATATTTATTATGATATATAGCAAAATCAGATCCAAAAGAATACAGGTATAAATGTTTTAGCTTATTTTATGGCCTTCCTCAGAGGATATACCCCTTTGATTCTTTTTTACCCTTCCCCCCTTTTCTCCCTCTTTCCCCCTCTTTCCCCTCCCCCCGTTTAACTTTCCTGTTATTAATATGTTTCATGCACTGTATATGCATTTTGCTGTTTTTTGCGTTCTGTATAACCATCTCTTACCACCGCTGAGCTTTCACGCAGGTGCCGTTCCTCTTGCTTATCCATACCTTGACGTGTTCTCACTCTTCGGCCTTCCTTTTGGCTTTTTCTGTCTATTTCCAATTCATGCATGTGCAACCAACACCTCTCCCCACCACACCAGGACCCGGAAGTGCACCTGCCGCATACATATATAAGGATACACGCGGCACACTGTACACTATGGCGACCTGAACGCTGCAGAACGGACTCCTGAGATGAAACTGAACTTGAATATTCCTCTAGTTGTCACTTATGTTGTTTAATTTAATTTAATTAATTGTTTAATTAATTTAAAACACTGAACTTTAGGAAGGCAAAGTTTGACCAGCTTAGAGATGCCCTTAATCTGGTAGACTGGGACAATATCCTCAGAAATAAGAATACAGATAATAAATGGGAAATGTTTAAGAACATCCTAAATAGGCAGTGTAAGCGGTTTATACCTTGTGGGAATAAAAGGACTAGAAATAGGAAAAACCCAATGTGGCTAAACAAAGAAGTAAGACAGGCAATTAACAGTAAAAAGAAAGCATTTGCACTACTAAAGCAGGATGGCACCATTGAAGCTCTAAAAAGCTATAGGGAGAAAAATACTTTATCTAAAAAACTAATTAAAGCTGCCAAAAAGGAAACAGAGAAGCACATTGCTAAGGAGAGTAAAACTAATCCCAAACTGTTCTTCAACTATATCAATAGTAAAAGAATAAAAACTGAAAATGTAGGCCCCTTAAAAAATAGTGAGGAAAGAATGGTTGTAGATGACGAGGAAAAAGCTAACATATTAAACACCTTCTTCTCCACGGTATTCACGGTGGAAAATGAAATGCTAGGTGAAATCCCAAGAAACAATGAAAACCCTATATTAAGGGTCACCAATCTAACCCAAGAAGAAGTGCGAAACCGGCTAAATAAGATTAAAATAGATAAATCTCCGGGTCCGGATGGCATACACCCACGAGTACTAAGAGAACTAAGTAATGTAATAGATAAACCATTATTTCTTATTTTTAGGGACTCTATAGCGACAGGGTCTGTTCCGCAGGATTGGCGCATAGCAAATGTGGTGCCAATATTCAAAAAGGGCTCTAAAAGTGAACCTGGAAATTATAGGCCAGTAAGTCTAACCTCTATTGTTGGTAAAATATTTGAAGGGTTTCTGAGGGATGTTATTCTGGATTATCTCAATGAGAATAACTGTTTAACTCCATATCAGCATGGGTTTATGAGAAATCGCTCCTGTCAAACCAATCTAATCAGTTTTTATGAAGAGGCAAGCTATAGGCTGGACCACGGTGAGTCATTGGACGTGGTATATCTCGATTTTTCCAAAGCGTTTGATACCGTGCCGCACAAGAGGTTGGTACACAAAATGAGAATGCTTGGTCTGGGGGAAATTGTGTGTAAATGGGTTAGTAACTGGCTTACTGATAGAAAGCAGAGGGTGGTTATAAATGGTATAGTCTCTAACTGGGTCGCTGTGACCAGTGGGGTACCGCAGGGGTCAGTATTGGGACCTGTTCTCTTCAACATATTCATTAATGATCTGGTAGAAGGTTTACACAGTAAAATATCGATATTTGCAGATGATACAAAACTATGTAAAGCAGTTAATACAAGAGAAGATTGTATTCTGCTACAGATGGATCTGGATAAGTTGGAAACTTGGGCTGAAAGGTGGCAGATGAGGTTTAACAATGATAAATGTAAGGTTATACACATGGGAAGAAGGAATCAATGTCATCATTACACACTGAATGGGAAACCACTGGGTAAATCTGACAGGGAGAAGGACTTAGGGATCCTAGTTAATGATAAACTTACCTGGAGCAGCCAGTGCCAGGCAGCAGCTGCCAAGGCAAACAGGATCATGGGGTGCATTAAAAGAGGTCTGGATACACATGATGAGAGCATTATACTGCCTCTGTACAAATCCCTAGTTAGACCGCACATGGAGTACTGTGTCCAGTTTTGGGCACCGGTGCTCAGGAAGGATATAATGGAACTAGAGAGAGTACAAAGGAGGGCAACAAAATTAATAAAGGGGATGGGAGAACTACAATACCCAGATAGATTAGCGAAATTAGGATTATTTAGTCTAGAAAAAAGACGACTGAGGGGCGATCTAATAACCATGTATAAGTATATAAGGGGACAATACAAATATCTCGCTGAGGATCTGTTTATACCAAGGAAGGTGACGGGCACAAGGGGGCATTCTTTGCGTCTGGAGGAGAGAAGGTTTTTCCACCAACATAGAAGAGGATTCTTTACTGTTAGGGCAGTGAGAATCTGGAATTGCTTGCCTGAGGAGGTGGTGATGGCGAACTCAGTCGAGGGGTTCAAGAGAGGCCTGGATGTCTTCCTGGAGCAGAACAATATTGTATCATACAATTAGGTTCTGTAGAAGGACGTAGATCTGGGGATTTATTATGATGGAATATAGGCTGAACTGGATGGACAAATGTCTTTTTTCGGCCTTACTAACTATGTTACTATGTTACTATGTTACTATGTTTTGCCCCATTTATGCATATATTTATATTAATGGATGGTTGTGATATGCTTATAATATTTGATCTATTTATATTATATTATTGATGTTTATCATACACATATAACCCCTGAGGAAGGCCACAAATAGGCCGAAACGTTGAAAACATTTATACCGGTATTCTTTTGGATCTGATTTTGCTATATATCATATTAAATATAATTTTTGACTGCTGAAGTTGACAATTTGATATTTTTTTTTACTTCTGAGCACCTCACATTAACTGTGAGCGTCCCTTTTTTTGCAATTGGATTTCCCTGATACAAAGCAATATGTATATCTGTTCAGAAGACAACTGTAACAACTCTGCTGGCATCACAGCATGGCCTCACATTTCTCACACAATCTTACCCACTGCTCCAGGCCATGATGTGGTTTCTCTTTAATGCCAGCTCCATGTTCTGTGTCTCTGCTCTCTGCATGCCTCATGGCTATGTGTATAGGGGGCCGGCGCCTGAACTCTCTGGTTCTTATAGGAATCAGGTGCACCTGTCCAATCAGTTCCTGACCAATTACCAAGAGGCCTCCTGTATATAGTGCAGCTCCACCCTGTGGTCTGGGCCTGTGCAATGTGTTAGCTCAGTTAGTGTTTAGCTGCTGAGTTTGCCTGGCCTTGCTCTGAGTTACTCCCTCTGAGCTTTTCTCTGTGCTTTTGCCTTGTTCTTGTAGTCCGCCCTCCAGGAGGCAGAATATCCTGGTCCCTGTGTCTTTGTCCCTGTGTCTTGTTCTATTGCCTTGTCTGTACTTTGTCTTTTCTCGGTCTCCTTTTCTGTGGCTTCCTTCCCTGCTTACTTTCCTTGTGTTTTCTGTCTACACTCCGCACTCTTGCGGCTCTGCACTCAGACCTTGCTTCGCACTCTCTGGCTTTGCTCTGTGGCTCCGCTCTTTGCGGTTCTACCTGGCTCCGCTCTTTGCGGTACTATCTGGCTCCACCTCCTGTGTTTCTGCACTTGGCTCCGTCTCTGCTTTTGGCTCCGCCTCCAGCATCTCCGCTCTTGGCTCCGCCTCCAGCGTCTCCGCCCTTGGCTCCGCCTCTTGCGGCTCCGCCCTTGGCTCTGCCTTCTCCTTCTCTTCTCTTAGTTCCACCTTCTACTTGTTACTTGGTCCTACTGTGTGAACAGGTCCCTACCTGTTTCTTCATACCTCATTCCTTTCTGCTTGTTTCCTTTCCTGCACCTCCTGTGTGAACAGGTCCCTACCTGTTCCTTCATTCTCCTTTCCTTCTGGCTTGTTTCTGTACCTGCATCTTCTGTGTGTACAGGTCCCTACCTGTTCCTTCATCACACTCACAATAGGACTGCACTCGGGTGTCATCTGAGTGCAGCCTGATTCATACACCACATCAACCAGTCCTGTGTATCCTGTGTTCCTGCCAGTCCTGCCGTTCCTGCCCTGCCTTCCAGTCCTGTGTTCCTGCTGTCCTAGCCAGTCCTGTTTCCTGCCGTGTCTCTGCCAGCCCTGAGTTCTCTGCCGTGTCTCTGCCAGCCCTGTCTCAGCCGTGCCAGCCTTCTCGTCTGTGTTCCAGCCATGCTCTTCTGCCAGTCCTGCCTAATGCCCGCACCAATCCAGGTGTTCCTGTCTCCCAAGTGGGATCAGCAGCCACAGCCAGACACCACCCTGGAGTAGCACCTGGCAGCTGCCTGCTGCACAAGCCTGTCCTCACCATCAGAAGCTCCAGTGAAAACCCAGGCAGCTGTCATAGTCACGCCCCTTCCAGGGTAGTCTGGTTTGTGGCACAGTGGGGCCACAAACCCCCCGAGCTCACGCCCACCAGTCAGGGCGTGAGCGTGACAACAACCCTCACCATCCACGTCCGATTTAGCTTGTTGAGACACAGCTCAAGGGCTAGGTAGACACAAGGGATTCTCTTGTCTCCAGGGTTTGTCACACAAGCTAACACCAACAAAGGTCTCCTCAGTGCTCAGAGGCATAGTGAGGCAATGAGGGCATATTGCAGTCACAGGTGTAACTATGATTAGAAAGGTGAAGCAGTGACTGATTAAAAAGCCCTGTAGTAGAGTGGGAGGTGTGTCAGTGTTGTTCTTGGAAGCAGACAGAGCAGTTGTCTGCAGAGCACTCCCTGTGTGAAGCAACACAGGGGCAAGAGGAACCAAAGAGACTGACACCCGGCGTCTCGGGCTGTCTTATGTTTACCAGGCTGCAATTCGGAGGATAGCGTGCGGTGCACGGTGTGAGTAAAGAGACTTGGTACCGGCATGCGGTTGCCTCTTATGACCTGGTGGTTAAGAGGCAGAGGCGTAGCTAGAGCTTTTGCCGCCCGGGGCTGATCCCGAGTTTGGCGCCCCCCCCCCCCCCCCATCCACCCCCCCCGGCTCAATACACACAAAGGTTACCAAAAATGGTTTTCCTGTTTTGTAGAACTTAAACTGGGCCTAATGGTGTCACCCCCACATGCCACACCTGTGACTTAATACCACCACACCATGACCAGGCCACATAGTGACCGAATAATACTACATACAAGGGACAAATACCACCGCACCATTTCCAGACCACATATTACCACCACATAGTGACTGAATACTACAATACTGATCAGTAATAAAAAAAAAACCACAATACTATCACCATAAGTGCCAGTATTCACAGGAGATCTGTACTTAGTATGCAGTGTCTGTGTAGAGGTAATACAGAGATCACTGGTGACATTATACACAGGACCTCTATATAGTATACAGTGTATAGTGTCAGTGTATAGGTAACACTGACTCACCAGTGACGTCTCTAGGTGAAGTCCTTCATCTTTCATCCAGCACAGACCGCCATCATTCCTTCCAGCCAGGACTCGTTTCTGCAGGAAATAACACAGTTATCTCGAGCTCCGCTTGCAGAACACATTACTTAATTTTTCACAACTTCTACATTACACCACATGAAGAAAAAAAGGTGATATAGTGTCACTCTGCACAGTAACAGGACCGCCCCCCCATTTAAAACAGTATACTCAAAAAATAAAATAAATACATCACTGCAGTAATAATATCCCTTAATTATCCCCTATGGTAATAATATTCCCCACCCTGGCCCCGTTTATCTCATTCCTGGCTCCAGCCATATGTTGTCGTATCCTGCCCTCATGAGTATCCATTCTACCCCATATGATCTCCCCATCCTGCCCCACCAGCCTCCATCGTATCCGTCCTGCCCCATGATCCAATCCTGCCCCGTGTCTCCAATCATGCCCCGTATCTACATTCTGCCCATGCCTCAAGTCCTGCCCCCAGTGTGTCCAGCATATTACCCCCATGTTGTCCAGCAATCTGCCCCAGTGTGTCCAGCATATTACCCCCATGTTGTCCAGCAATCTGCCCCAGTGTGTCCAGCATATTACCCCCAGTGTGTCCAGCAATCTGCCCCAGTATATCCAGCATATTACCCCCAGTGTGTCCAGCAATCTGCCCTCAGTGTGTCCAGCAATCTGCCCCAGTGTCCAGCCTTTCCCCAGTGTGTCCAGCAGTCTGCCCCAGTGTGTCCAGCATATTACCCCCAGTGTCCAGCATTGCCCCAGTGTGTCCAGTATATTACCCCCAGTGTGTCCAGCAATCTGCCCCAGTGTCCAGCATTGCCCCAGTGTGTCCAGAAGTCTGCCCCAGGGTCTCCAGCATTGCCTCAATGTGTCCAGAAATCTGCCCCAGGGTCTCCAGTATTGCCCCAGTGTGTCCAGCAATCTGCCCCAGGGTCTCCAGTATTGCCCCAGTGTGTCCAGCAATCTGCCCCATGGTCTCCTGTATTGCCCCAGTGTGTCCAGCATTCTGCCCCATGGTCTCCAGTATTGCCCCGGTGTGTCCAGCAATCTGCCCCATGGTCTCCAATATTGCCCCAGTATGTCCAGAAATCTGCCCCAGGGTCTCCAGTATTGCCCCAGTGTGTCCAGCAATCTGCCCCAGGGTCTCCAGTATTGCCCCAGTGTGTCCAGCAATCTGCCCCATGGTCTCCTGTATTGCCCCAGTGTGTCCAGCATTCTGCCCCATGGTCTCCAGTATTGCCCCGGTGTGTCCAGCAATCTGCCCCATGGTCTCCAGTATTGCCCCAGTATGTCCAGAAGTCTGCCCCAGGGTCTCCAGCATTGCCTCAATGTGTCCTGAAATCTGCCCCATGGTCTCCAGTATTCAGTGTGTCCAGCATTCTGCCCCATAGTCTCCAGTATTGCCCCAGTGTGTCCAGCATTCTGCCCCATGGTCTCCAGTATTGCCCCAGTATGTCCAGCATTCTGCCCCATGGTCTCCAGTATTGCCCCAGTGTGTCCAGCATTCTGCCCCATGGTCTCCAGTATTGCCCCAGTGTGTCCAGCATTCTGCCCCATGGTCTCCAGTATTGCCCCAGTGTGACCAGCAATCTGCCCCATAGTCTCCTGTATTGCCCCAGTGTGTCCAGCAATCTGCCCCATGGTCTCCTGTATTGCCCCAGTGTGTCCAGCAATCTGCCCCATGGTCTCCTGTATTGCCCCAGTGTGTCCAGCATTCTGCCCCATGGTCTCCAGTACTGCCCCATGGTCTCCAGTATTGCCCCAGTGTGTCCAGTATTGCCCCAGCCCCAGACAGTCAGACATAAAGAAAAAAAAAAAAAAAGTAAAATCCTCACCTCTCCCGTTCCCAGCGCAGGTCCGGTGCAGTCAGCGTCTCTCCGGCTCTGCGACGCTCAGGACAGAGAGGCAGAGCGGCGCGCACAGTAGTGACGTCATCGCGCCCTCTGCTCTGAGACGTCGCAGAGTCAGAGGACGCTGCAGCTGCCGGCGCCGCAGGAACCAGGAGAGGTGAGTATAGAGCGGGGGGCGGGGGCGGGGGCGGGACCCGGGGGTGGGGGGAGCTGGCCCTGGTCGTGGCGGCGGACGGCGCCGCCCGAAGATTTAAAGGGGCGTCTTTTTTTTTTTTTATCTTCTTCTCCTGCAGCGCCGGCCGCCCCCAGCATTGTGCCGCCCGGGGCGGACCGCCCCCCCCGCACCCCCCTTCCTACGCCACTGTTAAGAGGCCACACTGATATGACCTGGTGGCTAAAACGCAACATGGAACGAGCTCTGAGAAGGTGGTATCTCTACTGACCGCAGTCCCTAATCCTAACAACACAACTACAAATAGCCGTGGGATGTTCCTGACACTCCCTAGACACCTCGTCACAGCCTCAGATATAGCTACCCCTAAAGAAGGAAATAGAAAGCTATCTTGCCTCAGAGAAACCCCCAAAAGGAAAGATAGCCCCCCACAAATATTGACTGTGAAAGGAGAGGGAAATGACGAACTCAGAAATGAAATTAGAATTCAGCAAAGGGAGGCCAAAACTAAACTAGATAGACAGAGAGCAAAGGATACTGTGCGGTCAGTATTAAACACTACAAAATCCACACAGAGTTTACAAAAATGAACTCCACACCGACTCACGGTGTTGATGGGCAAATCTGCTTTCCCAGAGCTTCCAGCTAACCTGAATAAGACATAGTGACAAGCTGGACAAAAGAGACAAAATGCAAGCAATAGAGTCCAAACAAATGGACAAACAAAACTAGCAAAACTTATCTTTTGTGTCATGATCCAGTTCTGAGATTATGTTCAGCTCTTGTCTCTGGACTGGTCATGTGGGAGTTAATCCTCTCTGCCTCACCCTGGAGCTGGCTGAACTATTTAAGTCCTCTGTAGCCATTGGGCCAGTGTCAGCTATAGTTCATGCTGCAAGGTTTGAGCTCCTGACCTGATCCCTGTTAATGTGTTCCTGTTTGCCTCTGACTGCCTACACCCGTTTATGACTTGTTCTGACCTCTGGCCTGTACCCCGAATCCGTCTCCGTCTCACGTTTTGGTTACCACGTTCCCGGTAGGTTCTGACGTCTTGCTTGTCCCCGACGATTCTCTGCTCGCCCCTTCTGTACCGCGCTGCTATCTCCGTGTATGACCTTGGCTTGTTTCATGTCCCTTTCATTACCTGTGACACCTGTGTTGTTGTTCATTGTTGCTGTGACGTGTGTGCAACCTCCTTTCCTTAGCCAGCACCCCCTGGTGGAGATTGCTCTATACTGCACTGCAGCAGCACATCACATTTTGCAGACAAGGACTGGCCATATGAGAAATCCAAGGGAAGAATCAAATCCAACCAAGAACATTGACAGCAGGCATGGACTAGAGCCCAGAGCAGGTTTAAATAACAAACCCAGGCAAGGCGATTAGTGAAGGCAGCTGCTACAGCCACCTAACGGAGCAGCAGTTCCACTCGAAAGCACCAGAGGGAGCCCAAGGGCAGAACTCGCAAAAATACCATTAGCAACCACAGGAGGGAGCTCCAGAACGGAACTCACAACAGTACCCCCCCCCTTGAGGAGGGGTCACCGAACCCTCACCAGAGCTCCCAGGCCGATCAGGACGAGCCAAATGGAAAGCATGAACCAAATTGGGAGCATGAACATCGGAGGCAACAACCCAAGAATTATCCTCCTGGCCATAACCCTTCCACTTGACCAGATACTGAAGCTTCCGCCTCGAAAAACGAGAATCCAAAATCTTCTCTAACACATATTCCAATTCCCCCTCAACCAACACCGGAGCAGGAGGATCAACAGAGGGAACCATAGGTACCACATATCTCCGCAACATGGATCTATGGAACACATTATGAATGGAAAAGGAAGCTGGAAGGGCCAAACGAAAAGACACTGGATTGATAATTTCAGAAATCTTATCAGGCTCAATAAAGCGAGGCTTGAATTTAGGGGAAGAAACCTTCATAGGAACATGACGAGAAGACAACCAGACCAAATCCCCAACACGAAGCCGGGGACCAACACACCGACGACGGTTAGCAAAACGCTGAGCCTTCTCCTGAGACAACGTCAAATTGTCCACCACATGAGTCCAAATTTGCTGCAACCTGTCCACCACAGAATCCACACCAGGACAGTCAGAAGGCTCAAGCTGCCCTGAAGAAAAATGAGGATGAAAACCAAAGTTACAAAAAAAAGGCGAAACCAAGGTAGCCGAACTCGCCCGATTATTAAGGGCAAACTCGGCCAACGGCAAAAAGGTCACCCAATCATCCTGATCAGCAGACACGAAGCATCTCAAATAGGTTTCCAAGGTCTGATTGGTTCGCTCCGTTTGGCCATTTGTCTGAGGATGGAACGCAGAAGAAAAAGACAAATCAATGCCCATTCTAGCACAAAAGGACGGCCAAAACCTAGAAACGAACTGGGAACCTCTGTCAGACACAATATTCTCCGGAATACCATGCAAACGAACCACATGCTGAAAAAATAATGGAACCAAATCAGAAGAGGAAGGCAACTTAGGCAACGGCACCAAATGGACCATCTTAGAAAACCGGTCACAAACCACCCAGATGACAGACATCTTCTGAGAAACAGGAAGATCAGAAATAAAATCCATGGAAATATGCGTCCAGGGCCTCTCAGGAATAGGCAAAGGCAAAAGCAACCCGCTGGCACGGAAACAGCAAGGCTTAGCCCGAGCACAGGTCCCACAGGACTGCACAAACGAACGCACATCCCGCGACAAGGAAGGCCACCAAAAGGACCTAGCCACCAAATCTCTGGTACCGAAAATCCCAGGGTGACCAGCCAACACCGAACAATGAACCTCAGAAATTACCCTACTAGTCCATCTATCAGGAACAAACAATTTCCCCACAGGACAGCGGTCAGGTTTATCAGCCTGAAACTCCTGAAGTACCCACCGCAAAACAGGGGAGATGGCAGAAAGAATCACCCCCTCCTTTGAGGATCCCAGTCGGCTCAAGAACTCCCGGAGAATCAGGCAAAAAACTCCTAGAAAGGGCATCAGCCTTCACATTCTTAGATCCAGGAATATACGAGACCACAAAATCAAAACGTGAGAAAAACAAAGACCACCGAGCCTGTCTAGGATTCAACCGCTTAGCAGACTCGAGGTAAATCAGATTCTTGTGATCAGTCAAGACCACCACGCGATGCTTGGCTCCCTCAAGCCAATGTTGCCACTCCTCAAATGCCCACTTCATAGCCAACAACTCCCGATTGCCGACATCATAATTACGCTCAGAAGACGAAAATTTTCTGGAGAAGAAGGCACAAGGTTTCATCAAAGAGCAATCAGAATTTCTCTGAGACAAAACGGCCCCTGCCCCAATCTCAGAAGCATCAACCTCAACCTGAAAAGGGAGAGAAACATCTGGCTGACGCAACACAGGGGCAGAAGTAAAACGACGTTTAAGCTCCTGAAAGGCCTCTACAGCCGCAGAGGACCAATTCACCACATCAGCGCCCTTCCTCGTCAAATCGGTCAGAGGCTTCACAACACTAGAAAAATTAGCAATAAAGCGACGATAAAAATTGGCAAAGCCCAAAAATTTCTGAAGGCTCTTTACAGATGTAGGTTGAGTCCAATCATGAATGGCCTGGACTTTAACAGGGTCCATTTCAATAGCCGAGGGAGAAAAAAATGAAACCCAAAAAAGAAACCCTCTGAACTCCAAAGAGGCACTTAGACCCCTTCACAAACAACAAATTAGTACGAAGGACCTGAAATACCATCCTAACCTGCTTTACATGAGACTCCCAATCATCGGAGAAAACCAAAATATCATCCAAATACACAATCATGAATTTATCCAGATAATTCCGGAAGATATCATGCATAAAGGACTGAAATACCTATGGAGCATTAGAGAGCCCGAATGGCATTACAAGATATTCAAAATGGCCTTCAGGCGTATTAAATGCTGTTTTCCATTCATCACCTTGTTTAATACGCACAAGATTATACGCCCCTCGGAGGTCGATTTTAGTAAACCAACTAGCACCCTTAATCCGAGCAAACAAATCAGAAAGCAAAGGTAACGGATACTGGAATTTGACAGTGATCTTATTGAGAAGGCGATAATCTATACAGGGTCTCAAGGAGCCATCCTTCTTGGCAACAAAAAAAAATCCCGCTCCCAACGGTGACGAAGATGGGCGAATATGCCCTTTCTCCAAGGACTCCTTTACATAACTCCGCATAGCGGCATGCTCTGGCACAGACAGATTGAAAAGTCGGCCCTTAGGGAACTTACAGCCAGGAATCAAATTAATGGCACAATCGCAGTCCCTATGAGGAGGTAGGGAACTGGACTTGGGCTCATCAAATACATCCTGGAAATCCGACAAAAACTCAAGAACTTCAGAAGAAGGGGACGAGGAAATGGACATCAAAGGAATATCACTATGTATCCCCTGACAACCCCAACCAGTCACAGACATAGATCTCCAATCCAGCACTGGATTATGTACCTGTAACCATGGAAAACCCAGCACAACAACATCATGCAAATTATGCAACACCAAAAAACGAATATTTTCCTGATGTGCTGGAGCCATACACATGGTTAACTGTGTCCAGTACTGAGGTTTATTCTTGGCCAATGGCGTAGCATCAATCCCCCTTAAGGGAATAGGACTCTGCAAAGGTTCCAAGGAAAAACCACAGCGCTTGGCAAATTCTAAGTCCATTAAGTTCAGGGCAGCGCCTGAATCCACAAATGCCATAACAGAAAAGGACGACAATGAGCAAATCAGGGTAACAGACAAGAGAAATTTAGGCTGCACAGTACTAATGGTAACAGACCCAGGAACCCTCCCAGTACGCTTAGGGCAATCAGAAATAGCATGAGCTGAATCACCACAGTAAAAACACAGGCCATTCTGACGTCTGAATTCCTGCCGTTCTGCTCTAGTCAAAATCCTATCACATTGCATAGGCTCAGGACTTCGCTCAGAGGACACTGCCATATGGTGCACCGCCTTGCGCTCACGCAAGCGCCGATCAATCTGAATGGCTAGAGACATAGATTCGCTCAAACCGGTAGGCGTAGGAAAGCCCACCATAACATCTTTAAGGGTTTCAGAAAGACCTTTTCTGAAAATAGCAGCCAGCGCTTCTTCATTCCATTTAGTGAGCACAGACCATTTTCTAAATTTCTGGCAATATAACTCTGCCGCTTCCTGACCCTGACACAGGGCCAACAGTGTTTTCTCAGCATGCTCTGCAGAGTTAGGTTTGTCATACAACAATCCGAGCGCCTGATAGAATGCATCTACATTCAATAATGCCGGATTCCCTGTTTCAAGAGCAAATGCCCAGTCTTGAGGATCACCACGCAGTAAGGATATGATGATTTTCACTTGCTGAATGGGATCACCAGAAGAACGGGGTTTCAAAGCAAAAAACAATTTGCAGCTATTTTTAAAGTTAAAAAACTTGGATCTGTCCCCAAAAAACAAATCAGGAGTAGGAATTCTTGGCTCTAGAGCCGGTGTCTGAACAATATAATCTTGGATACTCTGGACTCTTGCAGCAAGTTGATCCACACGAGAAAACAAACCCTGAACCTCCATACCAGAGCATATATCCAGCACCACCCAGATATCAAGAGGAAAAAGAAGACAGAACAGAGCACAGAAAAAAAAATGGTTCAGAACTCTTTTTTTTCCCTTCTTTTGAGATGCATTCAATTCATTCTTGGCCTGCTGTACTGTTATGACCCGGTGGTTAAGAGGCCACACTTATATGACCTGGTGGCTAAAACGCAACATGGAACGAGCTCTGAGAAGGTGGTATCTCTACTGACCGCAGTCCCTAATCCTAACAACACAACTAGAAATAGCCGTGGGATGTTCCTGACACTCCCTAGACACTTCGTCACAGCCTCAGATATAGCTACCCCTAAAGAAGGAAATAGAAAGCTATCTTGCCTCAGAGAAACCCCCAAAAGGAAAGACAGCCCCCCACAAATATTGACTGTGAAAGGAGAGGGAAATGACGAACTCAGAAATGAAATTAGAATTCAGCAAAGGGAGGCCAAAACTAAACTAGATAGACAGAGAGCAAAGGATACTGTGCGGTCAGTATTAAACACTACAAAATCCACGCAGAGTTTACAAAAATGAACTCCACACCGACTCACAGTGTGGAGGGGCAAATCTGCTTTCCCAGAGCTTCCAGCTAGCCTGAATAAGACATAGTGACAAGCTGGACAAAAGAGACAAAATGCAAGCAATAGAGTCCAAACAAATGGACAAACAAAACTAGCAAAACTTATCTTTTGCAGACAAGGACTGGCCATATGAGAAATCCAAGGGAAGAATCAAATCCAACCAAGAACATTGACAGCAGGCATGGACTAAAGCCCAGAGCAGGTTTAAATAACAAACCCAGGCAAGGCGATTAGTGAAGGCAGCTGCTACAGCCACCTAACGGAGCAGCAGTTCCACTCGAAACCACCAGAGGGAGCCCAAGGGCAGAACTCGCAAAAATACCATTAGCAACCACAGGAGGGAGCTCCAGAACGGAACTCACAACAGTTGCCCAGGGAAACTGGACAAAGAGAAGTCTGGCCTGTTTAGGGACTGCAAACCAAAGCTGTGTATTATGTATTTCTAAATGGACCGTGTAAAGTAACACATTAAAGGAACCTGTTTGAACTTGCTTGGGTCACTGCTGTTTCACTGCATATGGTGCTACCGCTGCATAACACAGCATTAAAGGTCCACACACACTGTATGATGGCCCCCACACTGTATAATCGCCAACACAGTAGTCCCTACACTGTATGACCACCAACATACTGTATGAGAAGCCCCAGACTGTATATGGGCCCCCACAGTAGCCCTCATCTAATGTATAAAGCTGGATGTGTGTGTGTGTGTGTGTGTGTGTGTGTGTGTGTGTGTGTGTGTGTGTGTGTATGTATGTATGTATGTATGTCCGGGATTGGCAACTGTACCGTCGCAGCTACAGCCACAAAATTTTGCACAGTCAAACGTCTGGACCCCGAGAGAGTCATAGGCTATCTTGTGAGGCAAAACTTTAACCCTGCGCATTCCAATTCACGAAACAATTTTGCCCCTATCTACATAATTGGGAAAGGAAAAGTGTTGGAGGCAAATTGACAGCTGCCAGATGTGAACAAGGGGGACTTAAAGAATGAGAGCGCCAAAGAGTATATACCGTACAGTTGTTAAGGTGGAGCCCGGACATGGGATACTCACCACAAACGGGGATATGAACACACACACAAAATGCGCCACACACTACCATGTGCTTGAACACATATACCACCCTCGGCACACATTTGACCACACATACACCAATCTCACCACATAAAAGTCGAAACACAAAAGTCGCCACTCAAAACTCACCACGCGCAATATTCGCCACAAGCAAAACTCGGCTCATGCAAAACTCGCCAAACATGCAAAACTCACCTCATGGAAAACTCGTCGCCACACGCAAAACTTGCACACGCCTAAAAATTGCCACATTCACAAAAGTTGCAACACATGCAAAAGTTGCCTCACACAAAACTTGCACATACTCAAAACACATCATACATAAAACTCTCCACGAGCAAAACTCACCATGCGCAAAACTTGCTGAACACAACTTGCTACACTAACCTGTCACATGCAACTTGACACACAAAAAGTTGCTACACGCATGTCGCCACACAAAACTCATCTCACAAAAGTTGCTACATGCATGTCGCCAAACGCAACTCAACACAAAACTTGACACATGAAACTCGCCCTAAAACACACACAAGTCTGGCATTATCCTTCAAAAATAAAAATCTGATTAATAAGCAGACAAACTACAAGAGCAACAAATGTACCATATAGAAATACGGCAGCTGTCAGTCACATGACCTGTCTATTATGTGTATGTGTGAGGCTGGAGATTTATCAGGCTGCCAATAGCAACCAATCACAGCTCAGATTCTGTTTTGCTACAGTTAATTAATCTGAGCTCTGATTGGTTAAAATAGGCAACAAAGGACATTCTCAGTATAACAAAGCTTGTATGTATATAAAAACGAGTGTATGTGTGTATCAATGATTATGTTATAATGGTTGCCATGGCGACTATATCATAAAGGTTGCCATGGAGAAGATGTCATAATGGTTGCCATGGTGACGATTATGTCATAATAGATTGCAATGGTGACGTGATGTCATAATGGTTGCATGGTGACGATGATGTTATAATAGGTTGTAATTGTGACGGTTGTGTCATAATGATTGCCATGGTGACGATGATGTCAGAATGGTTGCCATGGCGAAAATGATTTCTTAATGGGTATATGGGCACGGAACTATGGGATGGAGGATGTGTGATGGGTATATGGGCATGGGACTATGGGATGGAGGATATTTAGGATGGGTATATGGGCACGGGACTATGGGATGGAGGATATGTATGATGTGTATATGGGCAAGGGACTATGGAATGGAGGATGTATGATGGGTATATGGGCACGGGACTATGGAATGGAGGATGTCTGATGGGTATATGGGCATGGGACTATGGGATGGAGGATGTTTAGGATGGGTATATGGGCACGGGACTATGGGATGGAGGATATGTATGATGTGTATATGGGCAAGGGACTATGGGATGGAGGTTGTATATCATGGGTATATGGCCACGGAACTATGGAATGGAGGATGTGTATGATGGGTATATGGGCACGGGACTATGGGATGGAGGATGTGTATGATGGGTATATGGGCACGGGACTATGGGATGGAGGATGTGTATGAAGAGTATATGGGCACAGGACTATGGGATTTACCAGTTTAGATTAATATATTGGAGTAAAAATTTAGTAGAAATCATATAGTACTCAAAAACAACAAAAATTTATTAAATATTATTCTTAAAAAAACACCAACCTGTGGCTGCACCAAACAACAAACACACCGTGAAAAAACTAGTGTGGGGGACTGAACATGCCCTGCATGATGTCTGTACTGAGGTCTGCCTGTCTGCGGGGGTTGGCGCCCTATCGGATGCGTATTTGCGCCCCCGCTCTGCGTCGGCTGACCCTGGGATCCCTGAAATGCCCTGACAATACAGTTGGGCCCCTCTACCCACACAATCGTGAACTAAAGGTCCCCTAAGAGCTAAACATAGACCACCCCTATGTCTAGGGAGTCCTATACCCCACACCGTGCAATAAAAACAAAACAGAGAACATGTATTTAGGCTTTTGACGGAAATGCAAAAATACTTAGCCTCCTTGCTCAAAGTGATATATAAGAAAAGTAATTGAGCGGCTTTCTCCAGATAACTATAATTTGCATACACCTATATCATGAGAAATATACTTATATAGTATTACCGTTGTGGGCTGTGAAATCACGGCTGCTCCATAACTCAAATATATTTAATCAAATCTATACCACAAATATATAAATCTCAATTCAGCGACAATGCTTAAATGCCAACCAATCACAGTGTATAAAATCAGCCTATAGCCAATATATCTCTATCACATTCCATCAGTAATGTATCACATTGGTAAAAAAAGGATTGGTACTCATCATAAGGTAAGGTGCCGTCCGCCTAATATCTGTATAGCCTCAACGCGTTTCGCCTCTCTGGATCATCAGGAGGCTTGATTCCATGTCATGTGTCTCGATGGTTTATGTGTCATGCAGCTGCAGTGCAGTACAGCGCAACTTCCACCAGGGGGAGCCTGGTAGTGAAGCCAGACTGCACACACAGAGCAACTGAACAGACGCCACTTAGTGGCGAGAGCAAGGTCAGGAAAACCAAGTCAGAGCACAACAGTACAAACGGATTCAGACAGAACGGATAGTCAGGATATAGCAAGGGATCAATAAACCAGGACGGGCAAAATACGGTACCAAAGGGATAAACTGAAACAGAGTCAAAGAGCCAAGCCAAGATATCATAACCAAGGAGTCAAGCAGATAAACAGACAGACAAAGAGACACTGGGAAAGGGCAGGCGGGGGGATAACAGACACAGGACAAGTCAGGGTTCAGTAGGACAAACCAAGGGCTTCCAGAGTCAGGTTCACACGCCAAAGACAGAGCTATAGCTGACACCACCCTCAGGATACCTGGGAGCTAAATAGCAAACCCGAGTCCAGAATGAGGCAGATCAAAGTTAACCCTTGACATGATCCACCCAGAGAAAAGGCAGACAGAACTAAACTCCGGAACGGATCATGACATTATGATCCCAGAAGAAAATGATGCTTTTACCTCAGTTTTAAACAGGACCGCCAAAGCGTCCAGCGCGTGTACTTCCTGTTTTCGGGCCGGAAGTTGGATCAAGAAGCCTTTTCTCATAGGGCCCGAGAATTAATTCAGTGCAGGACAAGTTGCAGTAAAACATTAAGCATTTGATGGACAAATAGTGAATTTAAAGTTTAGGAAGCTAGACATGCTCTTTACTGCAACTAGTCCCTCCTTCATGGGGGTATACATAGATTTGTGTGTACAATCATATAATAGAAACCCTCAGTCAAAACGATCCGTAGCGGAATGTGTACTATTTGATAGACAAGTTGCGGCTTTGACTGATATGCATTCATCAGACCCTATCTGTTATGATCTGGTGGCCTAGGAGCAGCATGAGACGGACTCTGGAGAAGGTGGTTCCTGTACTGACCGCAAACCCTGAACTTAGCAGCGCAACTAGAAGTAGCCGTGGGGGGTACCTAACACTCCCTAGACCCCTCGGCACAGCCTAAGATCTAACTACCCCTAAAGACAGAAACAGGAAACCTATCTTGCCTCAGAGAAAATCCCCAAAGGATAGATAGCCCCCCACAAATATTGACTGTGAGAGGAGAGGGAAATAACATATGCAGATATGAAATCAGATTTTAGCATAGGAGGCCATACTAGCTAAAAAGAAAGAATGTAACAGAGTACTATGCGGTCAGTATAAAAACACTAGAAAATATCCACCACAGAAAATACGAATCCCCACATCTGACTAAAGACATGGGGGGTATATCTGCATCTCCAGAGAAATAGCTAGGCTGCAAAAAATCCTTCACAGACCAAGCTGGACAAGACAAAAACATGAAAATGCACAGAACTATAAGGTCCACTGCAGGTGGACAGCAAAAACAAAGACAGGACTTATCTTTGTAGAAAAACACAGCAAACTGGAGAGACCAGCAGGGAAGTGAATCCTTCAAGAACAATGGACAACTGACACTGACTAAAGGATCCTGCAAAGCTATATACCCCAGTCAGTTTTGCAATTAGTAGATACACCTGTCCACTCCTGCAGTCCAGGCACAACTGCATTACCCTCTACAACCACCGGAGGGAGCCCAAAAGCTGAATTCACAACACCTATCTGTGTATAAAATGTATTAACTAAATACCCTGTATTATTGTATTTTTTCATTTTTTGACTAGCACTTGCTTATTTACTGTGATTTTTTTTACAACAGAGTATTTTTTGACCTCTCTGTGCACTTTTGTGCCTTCAAGTTCTTTGGTGGTGTGAACAGGTTTCTACAGACTTGTTCACTGTGCAAGTAGCCCATGTGTTTTTGGTCCTATCTGTGTATAGGGCCAATGCTATAAAAAGCTACCAAGCCCTGCCACGACTCGTATATTTATTTACAAGATATGGCTATATATAGTCAAGGTAGTATGGGACAGATTATAAGATACTCAGATACCCATAGACGCTTGGCAGTTTCGCTAGTACTTAATGGGGTAGCGGGCTGAAAGATTGTTAAGACGTGAACTATACTGATGTTAGCATGTTTTAATGTGCGCGCAATATTGAGCTAGGAGTTAAGGATAGATGCCCAATTAGAAGCAGGCTGTCCCTTTGCTGTAATTAGATGCTGAACCTTAAGCTTGCGCAGTGTCCATGACCGGGGGGTTATGAGTTAACAGTAATGGGGACTTTTGATCAAACCCTGGGATTCTGCACAGAGCACGGCATTCGGAACACAGGGAGGAGGATAGCGCTTTATCCAGCGCATGCGCAGCTCCAAGGCAGGTGCAGCAATACAGCACCCCTAGCAAGGACACATAGCCAATAATGGGATTATGCGCAGATCGTTGACTGCGCATCGCGGGGAGGAGAAAATGTGATCCATCCGACGCGTTCGCAGTATCCTCTTGGTTACAGCGATGGAATTCTATTGGTGGCCATGGCGAGCATGCGCAGTAAGTCTATGGTGAAATGCAGAGAGGAGCTGAGCGCTCCATCCTGAGCAGGCGCACTGAATTAATTCTCGGGCCCTATGAAAAAAGGCTTCTTGATCCAACTTCCTGCCCGAAAACAGGAAGTACACGCGCTGGACACTTTGGCGGTCCTGTTTAAAATTGAGGTAAAAGCATCATTTTCTTCTGGGATCATAAACCATCGAGACACATGGCATGGAATCAAGCCTCCTGATGAGCCAGAGAGGAGAAACGCGTTGAGGCTATACAGATATTAGGCGGACGGCACCTTACCTTATGATGAGTACCAATCCTTTTTTTACCAATGTGATACATTCCTGATGGAATGTGATAGAGATATATTGGCTATAGGCTGATTTTACATGATGATACACTGTGATTGGTTGGCATTTAAGCATTGTCGCTGAATTAAAATTTATATATTTGTGGTATAGATTTGCTGAAATATATTTGAGTTATGGAGCAGCCGTGATTTCACGGCCCACAACAGTAATACTATATAAGTATATTTCTCATGATATAGGTGTATGCAAATTATAGTTATCTGGAGAAAGCCGCTCAATTACTTTTTTTATATATCACTTTGAGCAAGGAGGCTAAATATTTTTGCATTTCCGTCAAAAGCCTAAATACATGTTCTCGGTTTTGTTTTTATTGCACGGTGTGGGGTATAGGACTCCATAGACATAGGTGTGGTCTATGTTTAGCTCTTAGGGGACCTTCAGTTCACGATTGTGTGGGTAGAGGGGCCCAACTGTATTGTCAGGGCATTTCAGGGATCCCAGGGTCAGCCGACGCAGAGCGGGGGTGCCAATACACATCCGATAGGGCGCCAACCCCCGCAGACAGGCAGACCTCAGTACAAACATCATGCAGGGCATGTTCAGTCCCCCACACTAGTTTTTTCATGGTGTGTTTGTTGTTGTTTGGTGCAGCCACAGGTTGGTGGTTTTTAAGAATAGTATTTAATACATTTTTGTTGTTTTTGAGTACTATATGATTTCCACAGGACTATGGAATAGAGGATAATCATTATAATTTGTTATAACTAACCACAGTTTGTTACTATGCCAGGGCAACGCCGGGCTCTTCAGCTAGTATTGTATAATGCCCCTCACATTAGCTCCCACACTGTATAATGGCCCTTAAAGTAGTCCCCACAGTTTATGACTGCCCACACAGTAGCTCCCACAATAGCCTTCAAACTGTATTAAGGGCGCTCGGATTCGCTCCCATGCTGTTTTAGGCTCCCAGATTAGCTCCTATGCTGTATAACTCCCCCAAATTAGCTCCCACGCTGTACAAGTACCCAAAGATAGCTACCACGCTGTGTAATGCCCTCTGCTTTAGCTATTACACTGTATGAAGGGGACCACACACTAGCCCCCACACTGTATGAGAGCCTCCATACTTTATGATGTCTTCACAGTCCCAGGACACAATTTAAATAAAATATAAAGCATCCTATACTCACCTAATCCAGGATCCTAATGAGTCCTCTGGCAAAGTGCAGGCAGACAACACTCTGTCATCGCATGCACAGGACATCAGAGTCCCAGCAGGGTGTGATGACATCACCGCTATGGGACTCTGAGGTCCTGTGCATGACAACGCATCACCTACTGTTCTGCAGACTGGTGTTCAGAACGGAGAATGGTAGTGCAGGATGATCGCGTCTCCCTGCTCCATCTTGGAAATTAACTATACTTAGCAGCAGTAGCTTCATACGCTGCGTCCAAAGTGCTGCTAGATTGTGGGCACTCAGCCTGATAATATTGAAACTACAGCACACAGGCTAGTAAGTGATACATGACTTATGCCCCTACCTCATGCTGGCCTAAGATTATGTGGCGCCCCAGGGTCCTGATCACAGTGACATTGCTTTCCTCACAGGGAGAGTGATGTTATGCTTGGAAGCGATGAAGGATATCTCTTTATCAGGTAATCACAATGCACACAACATGTTCACACTCCAGGCCACAAGGGGGAGCTTTTGATCCTATTCCTAGGTGACTCCCCTATTGATATTGTGGTTTGGAGGTAAGGTCAGTGAGTTACTGTCAGAGAGGCAGAGGAGAGTGCAGACCGACATAGAGTGTCAGAAGGTCTGAAGGTACCCTCTAGTCTGAGGTACTACAACCCCTGGAGAAAGACATACAGAAGGAAAGGACATCATTCAGTGAGCACGAAGGAGAGTGAAACACAGGAGAGGGATATCAGGGGAGACCAGCTGCAAATGAGCTGCCTCCCTCTGAAGCACAGATCACCGGTAACCGGAAAACCGAGGTTGTAAGGGACTCTAAGACTTACAGCAGAGACCGGCAGGACAGCTGAACTGCAAGTGTCCTGTCAGCCTCAATACCCAGGAGGCACAGTGATGCATAGAGCCTGGATCATGATCGAGACCTGTAAAAAGGCTCGAGTCACCTGTCATACGGGTTTGTGTCCTATCCTATATGGGGACAGAGAAGAACTGTGAGGACATTATTAGAAGCCATAAGCAGTAAGGGACTACAACACCACCGTGCTAGAGGAAGGCTTTTAACTCCAAATGGTAAAGTGGAACTCTGGATTCGCTTCCAAGCCGGCCAGACCCTGCCTGCCCTGTGATCTGTACCCTGGACTGCGGTTGCCTGAAACCTACATTAAACCAGGAAAAGAGACTGCAAACCTGTGTCCTCGTTCTTTACTGTGCCATTCACCATCTTCCATCTACACACCAGGAGCCCTGGGGATACACATCACCTGTGGGAAGTTATAATGTTGTGAGTTCCGTTCTGGAGCTCCCTCCTGTGGTTGCTAATGGTATTTTTGCGAGTTCTGCCCTTGGGCTCCCTCTGGTGGTTTCGAGTGGAACTGCTGCTCCGTTAGGTAGCTGTAGCAGCTGCCTTCACTAATCGCCTTGCCTGGGTTTGCTATTTAAACCTGCTCTGGGCTCTAGTCCATGCCTGCTGTCAATGTTCTTGGTTGGATTTGATTCTTCCCTTGGATTTCTCATATGGCCAGTCCTTGTCTGCAAAAGATAAGTTTTGCTAGTTTTGTTTGTCCATTTGTTTGGACTCTATTGCTTGCATTTTGTCTCTTTTTGTCCAGCTTGTCACTATGTCTTATTCAGGCTAGCTGGAAGCTCTGGGAAAGCAGATTTGCCCCTCCACACCGTGAGTCGGTGTGGAGTTCATTTTTGTAAACTCTGCGTGGATTTTGTAGTTTTTAATACTGACCGCACAGTATCCTTTGCTCTCTGTCTATCTAGTTTAGTATTGGCCTCCCTTTGCTGAATTCCAATTTCATTTCTGTGTTCGTCATTTCCCTGTCCTTTCACAGTCAATATTTGTGGTGGACTGTCTTTCCTTTTGGGGGTTTCTCTGAGGCAATATAGCTTTCTATTTCCTTCTTTAGGGGTAGTTATATCTTAGGCTGTGACGAAGTGTCTAGGGAGTGTCAGGAACATCCCACGGCTATTTCTAGTTGTGTTGTTAGGATTAGGGACTGCGGTCAGTAGAGATACCACCTTCTCAGAGCTCGTTCCATGTTGCGTTTTAGCCACCAGGTCATTTCAGTGTGGCCTCTTAACCACCAGGTCATAACATTATACCATCTAGCTGCCATAACATCACCCCAGAGGACCCCTTAAAGCAGCGTCGGTCCCCACTGACCAAATACCACATGTGGCGTCACGAACAAACTCTATTCCTAAAACCCCTTTAAAGACTTTCCCTTTTACATGGGCACCCAGGGCCACGGACCGGGTTGCTGCCATCGTGACATCCCCCTGTGAACACCGGACCCGGTACCGGGTACCCCATGGCCCTAGCGGGTGACTCAATCACATAGTAAAATCTGCTCACAGATTCCCTTTAAATATTTGCATTATTCAGTGAGTCACACATTCTTCGTGGCATAGCGTACAATGGGTGAAGGGCCAGAAGTGAATCTTATTTTCTGTGACATATATTTGAGGCTGATGTGACCCCATTTTACAGTTTGCGTTCCTGTGAATATGCACAAGGATTATGCCCTATTTAATGGATAATCTGCATTGGGTTCAATGGCTGACCTTGAAACTTTCCAGTGCATGTTAACTCCACATCCATGTATGACATGTTTATTTCACAAGAATCTTAAAGTGGAGGCTGCAACAAAATTTGACACTCTGTTAAAAAGTAGCATTTTATCCCATTTTACCACTACTATTAATAAATTAAAGAGTATATGCTGTCTTTGTGACGGAACTGTAGACATTCGATTTTAGCAGGTCATTTCGCTCAGTCATCAATCAGTAAATTCCACTGAAAGTGAGCAAACTCTAATTGTTACCTCGGCTTAGAAACCATAGCAGCAGAAATACACCTGCTGGTCATGTGTACACAGAGAAGTGTTTCACACCGAGGTATTAGCTAAAACAATGCAAAAGGCACATAAAGGGGAGAATAACAAGCAGACATCAGGCATGCCACTTGTGTAAAAACAAAAGAATGGACTGAGACTGTAGTTAGGACCTGTCGGGGGCAGAGAAAGATTCTTGTCCTTGTCTGGAAACAGCTGCACTGAAATATTGGTTCCCTGGTGATATATTAGTAAACTAGAATGGACTGTGCCTAATAACACAGTAGAAGTGGCACATTGGGGCCCTTGGGATTCAGGATCAAAATGGAATGGTTGCCTTAACACCGTTATTTAAGTGAGAATGGAGTAGGCCTGAAGTGTGGCCTAGTTGTTTCATAATAACACATGGCTACTCACCTACTCTGGCTCCAGCAGTGGACGCTGCATCCTCTATTGTACATTGGGTTCTCATGCTTTATAGGCCTGCTCGGGTGGAGTCTCCCTACATGAGTATTAAGGTAATTGGTGGTGACTGCTGTGGACCGCCTTCCAACACTGTCTGAACCTCCTGACAAACCCAGCTCTGCTACATCACTGGGTGACGATGACACTCCATTGGCCTGCCCTGCCTGGACTCTACACCTCTAGTCACTTCTGCCTGGGATCCTTGTAAATCTAGCTTTGCTATATTATCACTAGGAAACCCTGCCTAACCACTGCCACTTCTCTGCTTTGGATTCTGTAACAAATTCAGTTCTGTTATCTGGCTACTGAATTAAAGCATCACTCCAACGTGGTCCTCTTTGACCTTTCCCGTCACCTGCGCACTGCAGTACTTTGCTCTGCCCTCAACAGGGCAGATAAGTATGCCTGCGCAGGAGCTCGATGCCGAGGAGCCATGAAGGAAGCAGGAGGGCGGCATCACAAGAAGATGGAAGGCGCCGGACCCGGACCTGCGACACCCATTGGACTGGACCGCCCTGCAGGTGAGTATAATAAAACATATTTTTCTTATCTTTCCGGGCAGATCGGGGGCTTACTTACAACATTATATAATGCTGTAGATAGTCCCTGAAAGGCGGTGGCCATATCTTATAGCGGCCAAAACAGCTGACAGGTTCGCTTTAAATGTAAGCCCCCTTCCCCCTGTCTGATACTCACCTTCTGGTGTATTTATCTGTTTTTGCCATTGCTCCTGCCGGTCTCTGGCGAAATGTGATCTGTTTGCAGCTCCAGTGTTTCATGGAGCTGTGCGGAGGTCTCTTCTCAATACAAGTTTATAAGAGCCTTGTTCTGGCCTCATTCTGGCTCTCATAGACTTTTATTGAGAACTTATGCCTTAGCTTCTGACTTCCGGCCAGTCAGAAGTTACTGACACAAGATGGCACCCCGGGATTGGACTGGCGCCAAAAAACGTTGAAAATGCCAAAGGGCTTACATGTAAAGTACCACTCCAGCGCTGAGAAAAAAACAAAGTGCTGGAGTGGTACTTTAACTATTCTTTACCACTGCACCAGTTTGGCCTGAAAAGAACTTCATGTGCCACTCAACTGAGCTTCTACAGGTTCCTCGTCACTGAATCAACTCTGCTATGTCCAGCTACTATACCATCTTTCCTGGTGTAGTGTTTCCATGCTGCTTCCCCAGTTGTGGGCCTGCCTCTTCTGCACCAACGTCATCTGTCCATAGTGCATTAGAACTGCTCATCCAGGCTGGGGGCTAGGAGGATCCACCTCACCGGCTGAGACATAACATCTAGAGGACATATCTTCCAACAGTCTCAGATTCAGCAGGACAGCTGTCACGGGAGGTCTACAGCATGTTCCAATTGTATCTGAGCTGTCAACTCGATGCTCCGCTGTTCTGTTTGTATTACATGTGTCTATGATTGTCTTCTTTTTAGAGGGTAACCAGAAAAAAAAACTATCACATTACAAGTACACAAAACGGATGTTAAATGCCAACATATAATATAGCATTCTACAATTCGAGCCTACATTTATACAGCATACGTTCATAGTCCAATAAAGAAAAAAGTATACTTATACTTTAATCTGCAGAAAAAGGTGCTCAAGGCCTTGTTCGCTTTGACCATCTGTAAAAATAAAAATTGTTCAAAATTTCAGCTAGTTAAGCAAAGCAAATGCCACAAAAAATGCTTCATGTCTTAGGCCCGAATCATTGCAAAATCGCCTGTTTTTTAGCGTGAATTCCTCAATTTGTGACATTATTTATGACAAATTTAATGAAACATATTTGCACGTTTTTTAAGTTGTCTTTCATGGTTTTGTTAGTTTTCTGATTTTTACGTCAAAGTTTTCTAGATGACTGATTCATGAAATGCAACTTTTTTAAAAAGTCGCAAAATTTACTCCAGTCCCTCTATGGAGTTATTTTATGCATGCAAGTTAAAGGTTAAAGGGAACCTGTCACCCCGTTTTTTCAGATTGAGATATAAATACTGTTAAATAGGGCCTGCGCTGTGCGTTACTATAGTGTATGTAGTGTACCCTGATTCCCCACCTATGCTGAGAAATACATTACCAAAGTCGCCGTTTTCGCTTGTCAATCAGGCTGGTCAGGTCAGGTGGGCGTGGTGACATCGCTCTTTTCTTCCCCAGCTTTCCGTTGGTGGCGTAGTGGTGTGCGCATGTCGCAGTGACGAATCCACTGCGCGGACGTGAAGATGCAAACTCGGCTTTGGGAAAATGGCCGCCGCGATCTCTTCTGCGCACGCGCGGCATCCCGCGGCCATTTTCCTGAAGCCCCGTGCAGCAGAGCACTCCATCTGCGCACGCGCGGCCCCAGGAAGATGGCCTCCCCCACCGATGACAGGGGGTAATAGCGCAGATCGTGCGCTGCTTCTTCACGTGCGCGCAGTGGATTCGTCACTGTGACATGCGAACACCACTACGCCACCAACGGAAAGCTGGGGAAGAAAAGAGCGATGTCAGCACGTCCACCCGACCTGACCAGCCTGATTGACAGGCGAAAACGGCGACTTTGGTAATGTATTTCTCAGCATAGGTGGGGAATCAGGGTACTCTACTTACACTATAGTAACGCACAGCGCAGGCCCTATTTAACAGTATTTTTATCTCAATCTGAAAAAACGGGGTGACAGGTTCCCTTTAACCCCTTCATGACCCAGCCTATTTTGACCTTAAAGACCTTGCCGTTTTTTGCAATTCTGACCAGTGTCCCTTTATGAGGTAATAACTCAGGAACGCTTCAACGGATCCTAGCGGTTCTGAGATTGTTTTTTCGTGACATATTGGGTTTCATGTTAGTGGTAAATTTAGGTCAATAAATTCTGCGTTTATTTGTGATAAAAACGGAAATTTGGCGAAAATTTTGAAAATTTCGCAATTTTCACATTTTGAATTTTTATTCTGTTAAACCAGAGAGATATGTGACACAAAATAGTTAATAAATAACATTTCCCACATGTTTACTTTACATCAGCACAATTTTGGAAACAAAATTTTTTTTTGTTAGGAAGTTATAAGGGTTAAAATTTGACCAGCGATTTGTCATTTTTACAACGAAATTTACAAAACCATTTTTTTTAGGGACCACCTCACATTTGAAGTCAGTTTGAGGGGTCTATATGGCTGAAAATACCCAAAAGTGACACCATTCTAAAAACTGCACCCCTCAAGGTACTCAAAACCACATTCAAGAAGTTTATTAACCCTTCAGGTGCTTCACAGCAGCAGAAGCAACATGGAAGGAAAAAATGAACATTTAACTTTTTAGTCACAAAAATTATCTTTTAGCAACAATTTTTTTATTTTCCCAATGGTAAAAGGAGAAACTGAACCACGAAAGTTGTTGTCCAATTTGTCCTGAGTACGCTGATACCTCATATGTGGGGGTAAACCACTGTTTGGGCGCACGGCAGGGCTTGGAAGGGAAGGAGCGCCATTTGACTTTTTGAATCAAAAATTGGCTCCACTCTTCAGCGGACACCATGTCCCGTTTGGAGAGCCCCCGGGTGCCTAAAAATTGGAGCTCCCCCACAAGTGACCCCATTTTGGAAACTAGACGCCCCAAGGAACTTATCTAGATGCATAGTGAGCACTTTGAACCCCCAGGTGCTTCACAAATTGATCCGTAAAAATGAAAAAGTACTTTTTTTTCACAAAAAAATTCTTTTAGCCTCAATTTTTTCATTTTCACATGGGCATCAGGATAAAATGGATCCTAAAATGTATTGGGCAATTCCTCCTGAGTACACCAATACCTCACATGTGGGGGTAAACCACTGTTTGGGCACATGGTAAGGCTCGGAAGGGAAGGAGCGCCATTTGACTTTTTGAATGAAAAATTATTTCCATCGTTAGCGGACACCATGTCGCGTTTGGATAGCTCCTGTGTGCCTAAACATTGGTGCTCCCCCACAAGTGACCCCATTTTGGAAACTAGACCCCCCAAGGAACTTATTTAGATGCCTAGTGAGCACTTTAAACCCTCAGGTGCTTCACAAATTGATCTGTAAAAATGAAAAAGTACTTTTTTTTCACAAAAAAATTCTTTTCGCCTCAATTTTTTCATTTTCACATGGGCAGTAGGATAAAAAGGATCATAAAATTTGTTGGGCAATTTCTCCCGAGTACGTCGATACCTCATATGTGGGGGTAAACCACTGTTTGGGCACTCGGCAGGGCTCGGAAGGGAAGGCGCGCCATTTGACTTTTTGAATGGAAAATTAGCTCCAATTGTTAGCGGACACCATGTCGCGTTTGGAGAGCCCCTGTGTGCCTAAACATTGGAGCTCCCCCACAAGTGACCCCATTTTGGAAACTAGACCCCCCAAGGAACTTATCTAGATGCATATTGAGCACTTTAAACCCCCAGGTGCTTCACAGAAGTTTATAACGCAGAGCCATGAAAATAAAAAATAATTTTTCTTTCCTCAAAAATGATTTTTTAGCCTGGAATTTCCTATTTTGCCAAGGATAATAGGAGAAATTGGACCCCAAATATTGTTGTCCAGTTTGTACTGAGTACGCTGATACCCCATATGTGGGGGTAAACCACTGTTTGGGCGCACGGCAGGGCTCGGAAGGGATGGCACGCCATTTGGCTTTTTAAATGGAAAATTAGCTCCAATCATTAGCGGACACCATGTCACGTTTGGAGAGCCCCTGTGTGCCTAAACATTGGAGATCCCCCAGAAATGACACCATTTTGGAAACTAGACCCCCAAAGGAACTAATCTAGATGTGTGGTGAGGACTTTGAACCCCCAAGTGCTTCACAGAAGTTTATAACGCAGAGCCATGAAAAAAAAAAAAAAAATTATTTTCTCAAAAATGATCTTTTAGCCTGCAATTTTTTATTTTCCCAAGGGTAACAGGAGAAATTTGACCCCAAAAGTTGTTGTCCAGTTTCTCCTGAGTACGCTGATACCCCATATGTGGGGGTAAATCACTGTTTGGGCACATGCCGGGGCTCGGAAGTGAAGTAGTGACGTTTTGAAATGCAGACTTTGATGGAATGCTCTGTGGGCGTCACGTTGTGTTTGCAGAGCCCCTGATGTGTCTTAACAGTAGAAACCCCCCACAAGTGACCCCATTTTGGAAACTAGACCCCCAAAGGAACTTATCTAGATCTGTGGTGAGCACTTTGAACCCCCAAGTGCTTCATAGAAGTTTATAATGCAGAGCCGTGAAAATAATAAATACGTTTTCTTTCCTCAAAAATAATTATTTAGCCCAGAATTTTTTATTTTCCCAAGGGTTACAGAAGAAATTGGACCCCAAAAGTTGTTGTCCAGTTTCTCCTGAGTACGCTGATACCCCATGTGTGGGGGTAAACCACTGTTTGGGCACATGCCGGGGCTCGGAAGTGAAGTAGTGACGTTTTGAAATGCAGACTTTGATGGAATGCTCTGTGGGCGTCACGTTGCGTTTGCAGAGCCCCTGATGTGCCTAAACAGTAGAAACCCCCCACAAGTGACCCCATTTTGGAAACTAGACCCCGAAAGGAACTTATCTAGATGTGTGGTGAGCACTTTGAACCCCCAAGTGCTTCATAGAAGTTTATAATGCAGAGCCGTGAAAATAATAAATACGTTTTCTTTCCTCAAAAATAATTATTTAGCCCAGAATTTTTTATTTTCCCAAGGGTTACAGGAGAAATTGGACCCCAAAAGTTGTTGTCCAGTTTCTCCTGAGTACGCTGATACCCCATGAGTGGGGGTAAACCACTGTTTGGGCACACGTCGGGGCTCAGAAGGGAAGTAGTGACTTTTGAAATGCAGACTTTGATGGAATGGTCTGCGGGTGTCACGTTGCGTTTGCAGAGTCCCTGGTGTGCCTAAACAGTAGAAACCCCCACAAGTGACCCCATTTTAGAAACTAGACCCCCCAAGGAACTTATCTAGATATGTGGTGAGCACTTTGAACCCCCAAGTGCTTCACAGACGTTTACAACGCAGAGCCGTGAAAATAAAAAATCATTTTTCTTTCCTCAAAAATTATGTTTTAGCAAGCATTTTTTTAGATTAACAAGGGTAACAGGAGAAATTGGACCCCAGTAATTGTTGCGCAGTTTGTCCTGAGTATGCTGGTACCCCATATGTGGGGGTAAACCACTGTTTGGGCACACGTCAGGGCTCGGAAGTGAGGGAGCACCATTTGACTTTTTGAATACGAGATTGGCTGGAATCAATGGTGGCGCCATGTTGCGTTTGGAGACCCCTGATGTGCCTAAACAGTGGTAACCCCTCAATTCTACCTCCAACACTAACCCCCCCACACCCCTAACCCTAATCCCAACTGTAGCCATAACCCTAATCACAACCCTAACCACAACCCTAATTCCAACCCTAACCCTAAGGCTATGTGCCCACGTTGCGGATTCGTGTGAGATATTTCCGCACCATTTTTGAAAAATCCGCGGGTAAAAGGCACTGCGTTTTACCTGCAGATTTACCGCGGATTTCCAGTGTTTTTTGTGTGGATTTCACCTGTGGATTCCTATTGAGGAACAGGTGTAAAACGCTGCGGAATCCGCACAAAGAATTGACATGCTGCGGAAAATACAACGCAGCGTTTCCGCGCGGTATTTTCCGCACCATGGGCACAGCGGATTTGGTTTTTCATATGTTTACATGGTACTGTAAACCTGATGGAACACTGCTGCGAATCCGCAGCCAAATCCGCACCGTGTGCACGTAGCCTAATTCTAAAGGCATGTGCACACGCTGCGGAAAACGCTGTGGATCCGCAGCAGTTTCCCATGAGTTTACAGTTCAATGTAAACCTACGGGAAACAAAAATCGCTGTACACATGCTGCGGAAAAACTGCACGGAAACGCAGCGGTTTACATTCCGCAGCATGTCACTTCTTTGTGCGGATTCCGCAGCGGTTTTACAACTGCTCCAATAGAAAATCGCAGCTGTAAAACCGCAGTGAAATGCGCAGAAAAAACGCGGTAAATCCGCCATAAATCCGCAGCGATTTAGCACTGCGGATTTATCAAATCCGCAGCGGAAAAATCCGCAGAGAACCAGAATACGTGTGCACATACCGAAACCCTAACCCTAGCCCTAACCCTAACCCTACCCCTAACCCTAACCCTACCCCTACCCCTAACCCTAACCCTACCCCTAACCCTACCCCTAACCCTAACCCTACCCCTAACCCTAACCCAACATTAGTGGAAAAAAAAAAATTTCTTATTATTTTTTTTATTTTGATCACTGAGATATAATCTATCTCAGTGATCAAAATGCACTTTGGAACGAATCTGCCGGCCGGCAGATTCGGCGGGCGCACTGCGCATGCGCCCGCCATTTTGGAAGATGGCGGCGCCCAGGGAGAAGACGGACGGGACCCCGGCTGGATATGGGGTGGGGTGGGACCACGGGGGGGGGGGATCGGAGCACGGGGGGGGGAATCGGAGCGCGGGAGGGGTGGAACGGAGCACGGGGGGCGTGGAACAGAGCACGGGGGGCTGGAATGGAGCACGGGGGGGCGGAACGGAGCACCGGGGGGGTGGATCGGAGTGCAGGGGGGGTGATTGGAGCACGGGGGGGTGATTGGAGCACGGGGGGAGCGGACAAGAGCACGGGGGGGAGCGGAGCACTGGACGGAGGGGAGCCGGAGCAGTGTACCGGCCAGATCGGGGGGCTGGGGCGGCAATCGGTGGGGTGGGGTGGGGGCACATTAGTATTTCCAGCCATGGCCGATGATATTTCAGCATCGGCCATGGCCGGATTGTAATATTTCACCAGTTATAATAGGTGAAATATTACAAATCGCTCTGATTGGCAGTTTCACTTTCAACAGCCAATCAGAGCGATCGTAGCCACGAGGGGGTGAAGCCACCCCCCCTGGGCTAAACTACCACTCCCCCTGTCCCTGCAGATCGGGTGAAATGGGAGTTAACCCTTTCACCCGATCTGCAGGGACGCGATCTTTCCATGACGCCGCATAGGCGTCATGGGTCGGAATGGCACCGACTTTCATGACGCCTAGGTGGCGTCATGGGTCTGGAAGGGGTTAAAGGCTGAAAAAAGACAGTTTGGGGCTATATGCAAAATTCATGAATTGCATGCACCACTTTGAAGAATTTGGTACAAAAAATGTTAGCAAAAACCGCAAGTCAAAGAATAAAAGTGACTTAACCCCTCCCAACAAACGATAAAGCAGGCCCATAGACTCTGCCTTCAGAGATACTCCATTTCTATGAGTGTGCTGTCATTTACTGTTAATAGGTGGGCAATGGGCATCCCATCACTGAAATGTCCACATGTCACTATAATAAAGTGTTTTGTTTGCTGTCTGTTGCCTCCTTCTGCAATTTCCCTTGCACAGTGCCATGGTCGGCTGGGTGTTGTGTAGGTACTCCAACCCCACAAACATGAGGCTGAGTTGCAGTTTACTGCATGGCACCTGGATGGAATAATTTGAGATGTCATCAGTCATACTGTACCAATCAAGAAATGAAAGCATAAAAAAAGCTTAAAGGGGTGTTCCCATCTCCAAGATCCTATCCAAGATATGTAGTGGTGTAAAAATAATGATAATAATAGCAAATACCTCCAATTAGAAATGTAGTATATTTTTTCTGGTTTGCTGTGTCTCTTTCCTTACATGCAGGCATTACAGGACCTTAGGTATCCATGGTTACGACTACTAGCATCAGCTGTCATTAGATCAGTGGTCATAACCATGGATACCTAAGGTCCTGCAATGCCTACACATGAGGAAAGACATTGCGAATCAGAAAAACTATACTACATTTCTAATTGGAGGTATTTGCTAATATTATTACACCTGCTACATATTGGGGTAGGATCTTGGAGATGGGAATAGGTTTATTGGATCAGGGATTACTGGATATTTATGAAAAACAGCAGGTATTTACCAGCTCTCTTCCATCATATAATTACACAGCAAGTAAATGAATCCTCATGTTGGAATGGTGGGTGACAACACGTCGTTTGCTCTTTTCTGCCACAAGAGGCCAATATGTATCCAACACCATTTAATCAAAAATCATTGAGACCTGTCCATATTTTACTGGCAGCACAGATGAAGAATACCCACACAAATCTATGGGTCTGTGAAAATCATGGCCAACATATGGATGGCATCAATCTGCAGTCCGTGTGTTGTCCGTGGTTAATATAATAATGTATAGGAGAAGCTTTGTTATTTATTTTTCATAAATTAAAATAACTGATGGAACACTGATTGCAAAAACTGACACACGGACCAAATACTGATGACTCTTGTATCTTTTTTTTTTACGTATATGTCTATATATGTTTTTTTTACGTGTTGTCTGAATGAGGCCTTAAACAGTAAAATGGGTTTCTACAAGAAAGGTAATGATTTACTCAGCATAAAGCACCTTTACCTATATCCCATCAGTTTGGGGTAAAAAATTCTGATGACAAATTCGCTTTAAGCTAGATTAGTAGATGTAATGCTTGGCCAAAATAAAAAATGTCACCTTGTCTTTTGGTTTTGCAAAGTAAAGAACACATCTTTTTGCTTTTTTAAACCTCAATTTAAAAACAGAACTTTTCAATAAAGGACAATGAAAGCTGGATTTTTTTTTTTAAATTGCCTTTTTTTAAAATCTGTGTTGCATTTGTAGTCAATAGCAGTCAGTTTACCACTTGGTTAGTGCACATTCTGAAAGGTTTACATAGTAGTATCAGGTGAACATACACAGAGATGCAGAATGTTATCTCCAGGTAACAATGAATCCAGAGACAAAAGCTGAAAAGCTGAAATGGCAATACCCTTTTGTGCACATGTTCAGTCACTTGGTTTTATGATTTAGTTGTGGTCACAAAAAATAAACTTTGAAAGGCACACATGTCATTTTACATAATGTACAGTTCAATAGAAAGTCAATATCCAGTGCTGCTGCAAATAGTAACACTATATTAGTTTTCTCTTTATATATTTATAATTTTATTATATATCATTTTATTGATTTATTGTTCATAAAAATTACCTAGACTTAGCTTGACATTTTATGACTTATAGCACCAGGATGTGGCAAATATGAAAAACACTAGTGTGCCCAATATTTAATGTACCTATATGACGGTGGTCAACCCTTTGGCAGACTATGAGCCATTTTGAAATATAAGACGTGGTATAGAGCCACACTGAGTGGTAGAATTACAGCTTAGTAGTATGATTTTTAGTGTTAGATTCCAATTCCAATATGGAGTTAGTTCCTGAACCTGTTGTAGAACCTTTTAAGTCTGAAACTGAGCCAGTGCCTGTAACCCGTGTTGACTAAATCAGAACCTGTTCCCGTTGCCTGTTTTACCTGAACCTGAAACCGCTCCAACGGTACATGTGCTTAAAGCTGATCCAGCAGTACCTGTGCCTGAAACCATTCTGGGATTACGTGAGCCTCAAAATCGCTCCAGTGATACAAGAGCCTGAAGCTACTCCAGTGGTACGAGAAACTGCGGCTGCTCCAGCGGTACCTGAACCTACACCAGTGTCCGTCCTGTCAAGTGTCCTAGTATCCACACTGTCTGAACCTGCGCCAGTGTTCATCATGTCAAGTGTTCAAGGATTCACACTGTCTGAACCTCCATCAGTATCCATTCCTGCCTTAGGCCATGAACCCCACAGATCCCAAGAGTTGATCCATCAGTGATATCAGTAGGAAAACATTTTGTCCTATCTGCGGACTGTGAATACTCGTCTGAATGTCCTGATGCTTCATCGGCTCCAGCCCGAGTTGCAACAACCTTAGCAGTGAGTACAAAGCCTGCAAACTTTGCTCCTGGAGCTAATCCTTGTCTCTCTGCTCTGCCATGTTATGACGAGGATGGCAGCAGTGCCATGGGTTCCTGAGTCAGTCCATGCCGCACTATGAAATGGTGACCCATCCATTTTCCTCTGATTGGGCTAAAGTGGGATTCCTGATGTCCCACCTATCAGGAGAGGCCTTAGCGTGGCTCAACCCCTCTTGGGAGAGAGAGAACCTTGTGACCTTGATTTTGCAGGCCTTCCTGTTTGCCTTCCGAAAGGTCTTTTATGAGCCGTGCATTATGTCTTCTGCTGCATCCTCCCTTCTCCGACTACATCAGGGTGTCAGTATGTAATCCAGTTCCGCACCGTGTCTTGGTTGCAATGACGAGTAGCTGACTTCTGTAAGGGATTTTCCGGAAGGATTAAGGACAAACTGGTTGGTCGAGACATCCGTGCTACCCTAGACAACCTGATTTTCCTGGCAATCCACATACACCTAATATTCCATGAACGGTCCAGAGAGGTGATACATTAGAGAGAAAACCGTTGTGTCTAACTCCGTCCTTCCAGACACTGCTCGTTCCCCAGCCTTCTGAGACAGCTGTCTTCTCTGGACCTATGTCGACCATATGAAGCTGGTTGAGCAGCAGCAGGAAGACTGTCATGCCAAGGGATTGTACTACTGTGTACTGCTAATACGGAACATCTCACCAATTCTAATCCTGAGAGGTCAGAGACAGAAATATAACGAAGGGACTGGAAGCCACAAGCAGACATGGGACATCCTGTAAATCTCAGGTAGATAAGTAGCAGATATCCTGCAAACCATAGACAGGTTGCAGAGGTACTGTACGCTGCAGGCAGACAAGTAACTGAGGGACTGGAAGTTGTAGGTAGCAAGGAGACGTCCTGGAGATCACAGACAGGTTTGACAAGTACTGAATGCTACAGAGAGACAGGTAACAGTGTAAGCCACAGGCAGCCAAGAGACATCCTAGGGACCGCAGACAGGTTTCAGAGGTACTGAAAGCTGCAAGCAGACAGGTAACCTAGAGACTGGAAGTCACAGATAGCCAGGAGATGTCCTAGAGACCGTAGAGAGATTGTAGAGGTTCTGAAAGCCACAAGCAGACAGGTAATCTAGGGACTGGAAGACAAGCAGCCATGATTCATCCTAGAGAATGCAGACAGGTTTCAGCATTACTGAAAGCTGCAGTCAGACAGGTAACTGAGGGAATGGAAATTGCAGGCATTCTGGATACATCCTGGAGACTGCAGCCAGGGAGCTGTGCTTAGACAAACTAAGAGTCTTAATACCAAGACACAAGTGCACATCTTGGTAGGCATTATATAAGCCTAGGAAGTTCAACACATGGAAAAACGCCAGACTACTTGCAAAGCCTGACATGGAGCACAAGAAAGTTTAACGGACTGGGGCATTGGGTAGCAGAGCCCAGATCTGGGACAGGTGTATAACACTTAACAAATCATTTACATATAAGAAAAACATGGAATAAGATATCGGATTGCAGATATCAAGGTATCACTTAATTCAGCTTCCTATGAACTGCATGTCTATATAGACGGCTAAGGAGGGTTGATCCAAATGACAGATTCCCTTTAATGAAAATTGCCACTCTAACAACTGAAGTAGCAAACTTTGTGAAAATCAAAACTTGTGACAGTCTCAAAACTTTTGACTATGACTGCCTAAAATGCAGACATTGAAAAGAACTCCATTAACAATGCTGTTATTTAGTTAGGTAAGTAAGTAACCTGCATTGTTTCACTTCCAGATCAAGCGGCATTAATGCCAAATAGTTAACCTGATCTGTTGCATTACAGAGAATGGGCTGGCTGACTTTACATGACAGTGTGCACTTTCTGAATAGTGCTCTTTATGTGAAGGTGTGGCTGTCACTGCTATTGACTATGTGAATGAATGCAGGGGATGGGTTAGAGCATTGATTGGCAGCTAGATCTCCCAGAGCTGGAGGCTGCCAGCATTGCAACAATGCATTGGCAGCAGATTTTAGGGTTTCCATGTTGCCTCTAGCAACCTGTCTCTGTTCAATAAAAGAGAACAACACTACACCAAACACTGTGAGGACTACAAAGCGAGCAAACCCGGATAATACGGAATTAAAGAGCAAAACTTCCTTACCAGCTTCACAGTAAGTAGTGGATGGAATCTGTATATGTGAACTATAGAAAGTTTATAAAGTTTGATTTGTTTCTGTTTTAAGAAAAAGTTGTGTGCTCGGAACAGGGAATGTCAGTGAATAGATTGCATTTAAATGCACAGTACAGCACAGATCCAGAAGGCATGAAAGGCGAGGATGTTTTGGTAGATTAAAAGTCTATTAACTCTTTGAATGCACAAGATTAACAAGAAATAGATTGAATCAGTAGATTAAACAATGTGTTGTGAAGATGGAATCCGATTTTATTCAGCAAAACAGTCATATCATATAATTTGTGTGGTAAATGTATATATTCTTTGTGGTGCAAATTTAGTATTGTTTAATGTGAAAGTCTAACATTCAGAAGGAATACGTTCATAGATAGTAAAAGGTATAATTCTACTGAGTAACTCAATATTTGCAATTATTATTGATACTTTATTTTTTGGGATTAACAGATGTTCTTTTTGTGTTATACATTTTTTACTGAAAAGTTTTAATGTTACAAAACTATGGGATATAAACATGGCATTTTGCAAAGTAGTGATACATGTGGAAGTTAATCATAAACGAATACTTTGGGTCAAATTGCAGGCATGGTCGTAGCAAAAGGGATAGAAATTATAAAGGTGATTATGTGATCAGAATAGAGGAAACATTTTACATTATAATATTCACTCAATTAAGGTTCTAGGAGAAAAGTTTAGACTGTAAAATGAAAAATCTGAGTATATGATCCAGCCAGCCGTAGAACCCCCATGTCAAAGCCAGTCCACATCCTGACTTGTGCTGTAACAAACTTGCACAATTCCGTCTAGTGCCCCTATATCATAGCTAGTCAAGGTTCTCGAAACACAGGCAGCATACAATCCTATATACAATAAGTGCGATAGCCTCCATGTTGCTACAATATAGAGCTAGTTGGATACATATTAGTGGCCAGTCACCGGTTTCTCAGACTTACAAGTTACAATTGCTTTGAAAAGATGTTAAATAACATATCAATAAGATATTAAATGGAGAAAGCTAAGAAAAGCCTATTTGATTCCAGAATATATACATAGTAGCAGTAAGGCTTCTGGAATTGATGTTTATTTCACAAGTGGTTTCAAGTGGTTTATACACTGCTCAAAAAAATAAAGGGAACACTTAAACAATAGAATATAACGCCAAGTAAATCAAACTTCTGTGAAATCAAGCTGTCCACTTATGAAGCAACACTGACAATCAATTTCACATGCTGTTGTGCAAATGGAATAGACAACAGATGGAAATTATTGGCAATTATCAAGACACCCTCAATAAAGGAGTGGTTCTGCAGGTGGGGACCACAGACCACATCTCAGTACCAATGCTTTCTGGCTGATGTTTTGGTCACTTTTGAATGTTGGTTGTGCTTTCACACTCATGGTAGCATGAGACGGACTCTATAACCCACAGAAGTGGCTCAGGTTGTGCAGCTAATCCAGGATGGCACATCAAGGCAAGCTGTGGCAAGAAGGTTTGCTGTGTCTGTCAGCGTAGTGTCCAGAGGCTGGAGGTGCTACCAGGAGACAGGCCAGTACACCAGGAGATGTGGAGGGGGCCGAAGGAAGGCAACAACCCAGCAGCAGGACCGCTACCTCAGACTTTGTGCAAGGAGGAACAGTAGGAGTACTGCAAGAGCCCTGCAAAATGACCTCTAGCATGCCACAAATATGCATGTGTCTGCACAAACGGGTGGAAACCATCTCCATGAGGATAGTCTGAGTGCCCGACGTCCACAGATGGGGGTTGTGCCCACAGCCCAACACCGTACAGCTTGGCATTTGCCACAGAACACCAGGATTGGCAAATTTGCCACTGACACCCTGTGCTCTTCACAGGTGAAAGGTTCACACTGAGCACCTGTGACAGACGTGAGAATCTGGAGACACCGTGGAGAGCCATCTGCTGTCTGCAACATCCTTCAGCATGACCAATTTGACAGTGGGTCAGTAATGGTGTGGGGTGGCATTTCTTTGGAGGGTCACACAGCCCTCCATGTGCTCGCCAGAGGTAGCCTGACCGCCACTAGGTACCAAAATGAGATCCTCAGACCCTTTGTGAGACCATATGCTGGTGCAGTTGCCCTGGGTTCCTCCTAATGCAGGACAATGCCAGACCTCATGTGGCTGGAGTATGTCAGCAGTTCCTGCAAGATGAAGGAATTGAAACTATGGACTGGCCTGCCCGTTCCCCAGACCTGAATCCGATTGAACCCCTCTGTCTCACACCATCCACCAACGTCACACCACAGACTGTCCAGTCAATATTATTCGGCCCCTTTACTTTCAGTGCAGCAAACTCACTCCAAAAGTTCATTGTGGATCTCTGAATGATCCAATGTTGTCCTAAATGCCTAATGATGATAAATATAATCCACCTGTGTGTAATCAAGTCTCCGTATAAATGCACCTGCTCTGTGATAGTCTCAGGGTTCTGTTTGAAGCACAGAGAGCACCATGAAGACCAAGGAACACAACAGGCAAGTCCATGATACTGTTGTGGAGAAGTTAAAAGCCGGATTTGGATACAAAATGATTTCCAAAATTTTAAACATCCCAAGGAGCACTGTGCAAGTGATCATATTGAAATGGAAGGAGTATCATACCACTGCAAATCTACCAAGACCCGGCCGTCCCTCTAACCTTTCATCTAAAACAAGGAGAAGACTGATCAGAAATGCAGCCAAGAGGCCCATGATCACTCTGGATGAACTGCAGAGATCTACAGCTGAGGTGGGACAGTCTGTCCATAGGACAACAATCAGTCGTACACTGCTCAAATCTGGCCTTTATGGAAGAGTGGCAAGAAGAAAGCCATTTCTCAAAGATATCCATAAAAAGTGTTGTTTAAAGATTGCAACAAGCCACCTGGGAGACACACCAAACATGTGGAAGAAGGTGCTCTGGTCAGATTAAACCAAATTCGAACTTTTTGGCAACAATGCCAAACTATATGTTTGGCGTAAAGGCAACACAGCTCATCACCCTGAACACACCATCCCCACTGTCAAACATGGTGGTGGCAGCATCATGGTTTGGGCCTGCTTTTCTTCAGCAGGGACAGGGAAGATGGTTAAAATTGATCGGAAGATGGATGAAGCCAAATACAGGACCATTCTTGAAGAAAACCTGTTGGAGTCTGCAAAAGACCTGAGACTGTGATGGAGATTTGTCTTCCAACAAGACAATGATCCCAACCATAAAGCACAATCTACAATGGAATGGTTCACAAATAAATGTATCCAGGTGTTAGAATGGCCAAGTCAAAGTCCAGACCTCAATCCAATCAAGAATCTGTGGAAAGGGCTGAAAACTGCTGTTCACAAATGATCTCCATCAAACCTCACTGAGCTCAAGCTGTTTGCCAAGGAAGAATAGGCAAGAATTTCAGTCTCTCGATGTTCAAAACTGATAGAGACATACCCTGAGCGACTTGCAGCTGTAATTGCAGCAAAAGGTGGCGCAACAAAGTATTAAGTTAAAAGGGCTGAATAATACTGTATTGCACGCCCCACTTTTCAGTTTTTGAATTTCCACAAAAATTTTAAATAACCAATAAATTTTATTCAACTTCACAATTGTGTTCCACTTGTTGATTCTTCACCAAAAATATCCATTTGGTATCTATATGTTTGAAGCATGATATGTGGGAAAAGGTTGAAAAGTTCCAGGGAGCCGAATACTTTTGCAAGGCACTCTATCTCTCATGAGATTAATAGAAAACCTCTTAAAAGTCAGTTCAATTTTTTGATTACCAATCAGATGCAATGACACACCATTTATTTTACTGTAGTTTGTGAGTCATTTAAAAGTACTCCCATCAGAGGTGTAGCTATGAGAGGGAGGGTCAACGGGTGCTTGTGTCTCAGGTGCTGGGTGCCACTTTGTCTTGGCCATGGCATTTACATAAGGGTAAACCAGTTAACTTTGTGCATGTTGAAGGAAAGCCCAGATATGGGTATGGCTCCTAGCCTAAAGCAAAGTCAGCCTACTGTAACATATTAGATAAAATATTGTTTTTCCAATGTTTTTCCAAAATATACTGTATATAAATTAAACGTTTCAATATATGTTTACTCTGTCTGATAATGATAATAATGTTATCAACAATGTTACTGACACTTGGGGTCAGCTGCTTCAGTACCGGGGAGTGAGCTGGAGTGGTACCAGGAGGCTACCTACATCTCAAGCCTATCCCAACAATCAGGGGCTATCCCTTCCAGGGTAAGCCCGGCCCCTGGCGCAGTGGATCCACAATCCACCAGCGTGACAATGTGTATGCAATGACCCATATTATTTAGATATTTGTTACCAATATCAGTGCCACAGTGGCATTGTTCTAGTCCTTAGTGATGGTGTCCAACTGATCCATGAAATTTGCAATATATTAAAGTTTATATTCCCTTTATGAAAATTTGTATTAAAGAAGATGTTCCAAGCTTACAGGGTGTATCAAACCAGGGATTTTGTACCTCTAAATCATGACACAATCTGCAAAAAAACATGGACACGTGAATAGCAACATAGACTTTAATGGGTAAGTGTTGTATTCATGAAAATTACAGACAAGACATATACGTGACTCATGAATACCTGAATAAGGTCATGTATATGTCTTGTCTGTAATTTTCATGAATACAACACTTACCCATTAAAGTCTATGTTGCTATTCACGTGTCCATGTTTTTTTGCAGATTGTGTGCCTGCAAAAAATGCACAGAGACAGGACCATATTTGATCTGAGTCTTGGATCACAATTACACATACTAGTTTGAGTCCATAAAGATCACTAACAGCACATAATGGCATCAGTCTGTGGTATCTCTCACAAAGGTTTTTTTTTTAATAAAAATTTGCATATGTGTATGCTATCTAGTGTGTATGTGCATTAGTATATTCACCTACTGCTGTCTTCTCTCATATCCAGCCCCATTCTGCTACTCTTCTCAGTGACATCACCGCTCTTCAGACTCCACGGATCACTCTATCTTCTGTGTGAACCTTAAGTCTCCTTTACAATGTAAGCCCATGGGGCCTCGTTCTGACTCTCCATAGACTTACACTGTAAAAGCCACTTTCGGGTCCTACAGAGCACAGTGTGATCAGGAGAATCTGAGCAGAATGGCACTGGACACCGGAGAAGAAGGCGGTAGGTGCATATATTAAAAAATACACGCTACACTAAGTACCCAGATTTATTAAAAAAATCTTAAAAATCTTAATGGGACGGCTTCTTTAAAGGTACTCTTTCCGCAAAGAATTACTATTAAATGATTGTGCATCATAGTGGGGACAATAATTTAAATACACCCTCCCATCTGCTTGTTTTCTATCTATTTCTGCCCTTTTCTGGCTCTAGAAAACGAAAGCTGTCAATCAAATAAGGGGGAGGGGGGTTGGAGATAGATGGAAACCAAGTAAGTGGGAAGGCGTAATTAAAGGGACACTGTCACCTGAATTTGTCACCTGAACAATCTTCAGCCATGGAGGTGGGGTTTTTGGGTGTTTGATTCACCATTTCCTTACCCGCTGGCTGCATGCTGGCTGCAATATTGGATTGAAGTTCATTCTCTGTCCTCCATAGGACACGCCTGTGCAAGGCAATCTTGCCTTGTGCAGGCATGTACTACGGAGGACAGAGAATGAACTTCAATCCAATATTGCAGCCAGCATGCAGCCAGCGGGTAAGGAAAGGGTGAATCAAACACCCAAAAACCCCACCTCCATGGCTGAAGATTGTTCCCTCCAAATTCAGGTGACAGTGTCCCTTTAAATGATTGGCCCTGCCGTGATGCTCCGAGCGCCTGTACTTAGTTTGAACAGTCATGCTGTGATGACAGTCTCTCTTTAACATTGCAATGCATAAACTTTGCAATTTATTTATGTATTTACTTTTTCATATATGAAATTTCACTGATGGTAATAACTGATACAATGACCAAACACGGACTGCAAATACTGATGAAAGGCTGTCTGCTTTTTTACATACCAGAAAAATCACTGATGTCTAAATGAAACCTTAGAGTGACTAAATGGATTGTAGATTATCTGGTGTGCTTGGGATTACTGTAATGATTGGCATTCACAATCCAAATTTTGTAGATTGTACATAGGAACATGCTATCTGACTAGGGTTACGTTGAATGTCGTGCCATAGGTTAGCGTACTGAAATTCACTTCTCTGTTCATATATAATCCAGCAGACACATTCCTTGTGGCTTTAAACAGAACAGGTGAAAGAAATGATTTATTTCTTATCTTTGCCTTGCCTGTGACCTACAGAGTTCTTTTGAGCTATCTTCACACTTTGTGGATTTTGCTGCGGATCCAGAGGCGTAGCTAGAGCTTTTGCCGACCGGGGCTGTTCCCGAGTTTGGCGCCCCCCCCCCCCTCCCCCGGCTCAATACACACAAAGGTTACCAAAAATGGTTTTCCTGTCTTGTAGAACTTAAACTGGGCCTAATGGTGTCACCCCCACATGCCAAACCTGTGACTTAATACCACCACACCATGACCAGACCACATAGTGACCGAATAATACTACATACAAGGGACAAATACCACCGCACCATTTCCAGACCACATATTACCACCACATAGTGACTGAATACTACAATACTGATCAGTAATAAAAAAAAAACACAATACTATCACCATAAGTGCCAGTATTCACAGGAGATCTGTACTTAGTATGCAGTGTCTGTGTAGAGGTAATACAGAGATCACTGGTGGTATTATACACAGGAACTCTGTATATAATGTATAGATAATACAGTGATCACTGGTGACATTGTACACAGGACCGCTGTATATAGTATACAGTGTATAGTGTCAGTGTATAGGTAACACTGACTCACCAGTGACGTCTCTAGGTGAAGTCCTTCATCTTTCATCCAGCACAGACCGCCATCATTCCTTCCAGCCAGGACTCGTTTCTGCAGGAAATAACACAGTTATCTCGAGCTCCGCTTGTAGAATACATTACTTAATTTTTCACAACTTCTACATTACACCACATGAAGAAAAAAAGGTGACATAGTGTCACTCTGCACAGTAACAGGACCGCCCCCTCATTTAAAACAGTGTCCTCAAAAAATAAAATAAATACATCACTGCAGTAATAATATCCCTTAATTAGCCCCTATGGTAATAATATTCCCCACCCTGGCCCCGTTTATCTCATTCCTGGCTCCAGCCATATGTTCTCGCATCCTGCCCTCATGAGTATCCATTCTACCCCATATGATCTCCCCATCCTGCCCCACCAGCCTCCATCGTATCCGTCCTGCCCCATGATCCAATCCTGCCCCATGATCCAATCCTGCCCCGTGTCTCCAATCATGCCCCGTATCTACATTCTGCCCATGCCTCAAGTCCTGCCCCCAGTGTGTCCAGCATATTACCCCCATATTGTCCAGCATTGCCCCAGTGTGTCCAGCATATTATCCCCAGTGTGTCCAGCAATCTGCCCCAGTGTCCAGCATTGCCCCAGTGTGTCCAGAAATCTGCCCCAGGGTCTCCAGCATTGCCCCAGTGTGCACAGCAATCTGCCCCAGTGTGCACAGCAATCTGCCACAGTGTGCACAGCAATCTGCCACAGTGACCAGCATTGCCCCAGCGTGTCCAGCAATCTGCCCCAGTGTCCAGTATTGCCCCAGTGTCCAGAAATCTGCCCCAGTGTGTCCAGAAATTTGCCCCAGGGTCTCCAGCATTGCCCCAGTGTGTCCAGCATTGCCCCAGTGTGTCCAGCATTGCCCCCAGTGTGTCCAGCAATCTGCCCCAGTGTCCAGCATTGCCCCAGTGTGTCCAGAAATCTGCCCCAGGGTCTCCAGCATTGCCCCCAGTGTGTCCAGCATTGCCCCCAGTGTGCACAGCAATCTGCCCCAGTGTGCACAGCAATCTGCCCCAGTGTGCACAGCAATCTGCCCCAGAGTGCACAGCAATCTGCCCCAGAGTGCACAGCAATCTGCCCCAGCGTGCACAGCAATCTGCCCCAGCGTGCACAGCAATCTGCCCCAGCGTGCACAGCATTGCCCCAGCGTGTCCAGCAATCTGCCCCAGTGTCCAGAAATCTGCCCCAGGGTCTCCAGCATTGCCCCAGTATGTCCAGAAGTCTGCCCCAGGGTCTCCAGCATTGCCTCAATGTGTCCAGAAATCTGCCCCAGGGTCTCCAGTATTGCCCCAGTGTGTCCAGCAATCTGCCCCATGGTATCCTGTATTGCCCCAGTGTGTCCAGCATTCTGCCCCATGGTCTTCAGTATTGCCCCAGTGTGTCCAGCATTCTGCCCCATGGTCTTCAGTATTGCCCCAGTGTGTCCAGCAATCTGCCCCATGGTCTTCAGTATTGCCCCAGTGTGTCCAGCATTCTGCCCCATGGTCTTCAGTATTGCCCCAGTGTGTCCAGCAATCTGCCCCATGGTCTCCAGTATTGCCCCAGTGTGTCCAGCATTCTGCCCCATGGTCTTCAGTATTGCCCCAGTGTGTCCAGCATTCTGCCCCATGGTCTCCAGTATTGCCCCAGTGTGTCCAGCATTCTGCCCCATGGTCTCCAGTATTGCCCCAGTGTCTCCAGCATTGCCCCCAGAGTCAGACATAAAGAAAAAAAAAATCCTCACCTCTCCCGTTCCCAGCGCAGGTCCGGTGCAGCCAGTCAGCGTCTATCCGGCTCTGCAGCGCTCAGGACAGAGAGGCTGAGCGGCGCGCACAGTGATGACGTCATCGCGCCCTCTGCCCTGAGACGTCGCAGAGTCAGAGGGCGCTGAAGACGCTGCAGCTGCCGCAGGAACCAGGAGAGGTGAGTATTAGGGTATGTTTCCACGGTCAGGATGGCCGGCGGTATCGCCGGAGCGGCTAAGCCGCTCTGCGGTAGCCCCGCCCCCTTTCTGGGACGCGATGATGCCGGATGTGTTCACAGCACACATCCGGCATCATCGCTCCCCACCATAGGGCCCTGTGCTATATCTTGCGGCGACGCAGCGTCGCCGCAAGATATACGGACATGCTGCGATCTGAAAAGACGCGCAGCATGTCCGGAGTCGCAGGGCCGCCGCGTGCGTGTTACCACGCATAGTGGAGACGGGATTTCATTAAATCCCCTCCACTATGCTGTAACATCTGGACGCTGCGTGTCTGACGCTGCGGCTCTATGCAGCGTCAGACACGCAGCGTTTCCTGATCGTGGAAACAGACCCTTAGAGCGGGGGCCGGGGGTGGGGGGGAGCCTGGTCTTGGCGGCGGACGGCGCCGCCCGAAGATTTAAAGTGCCCGCGTCTTTTTTTTTTTTTCTCTTCCTCCTCCTGCAGCGCCGGCCGCCCCCCGCATTGTGCCGCCCGGGGCGGCCCGCCCCCCCCCGCACCCCTCTTCCTACGCCACTGTGCGGATCCGCAGCGGATTTGAGCGCTGCGGATCCGCAGCAGTTTCCCATGAGTTTACTGTACAATGTAAACCTATGGGAAACAAAAAACGCTGTGCCCATGGTGCAGAAAAAAAAGCGCGGAAACGCTGCGGATTACATTCCGCAGCATGTCAATTCTTTTCTGCGGATTTTCACCTGCTCCAATAGGAAACTGCAGATGAAAATCCGCTTAAGAATCCGCAGTAAAAACCGCGATAAATCCGCAGTAAAAACCGCAACGGGTTTTCACTGCAGAACTTAGCCTTATAATGAATATAGGGAATAATTGAAACAAACAGCTAAACTCTCTGTACCATAATACTGTAACTCTAAATATCATGGTTGCTTATCTGGTCATTATTACACCAGACAGTCTGGACTGTAGCCACAGTTGAAACCAGAAGTTTACATACACTATATAAAAAGACACATATGCATGTTTTTCTCAATATCTGACATGAAATCAGAATAAGGCTATGTGCACACGTTGCGGATTAGGCTTAGGAATTTCTGGTGTGGATTCTGTCTCTCCTTGCAGAAAACGCACTTGCGTTTTTTTTGTGCGGTTCCGCAGCGTTTTTTGTGCGTTTTTGCTGCGGTTTTCTTGCGGATTTGCTGCAGTTTTTACCCCTGCGGTTTTCTATAATGGAGTGGGTACAAAAACGCTGCAGATTCACAAAAAAGAAGTGACATGCTACTTCTTTTAAACCGCAGCATTTCTGCAGCGGATTTTCCGCAAAGTGTGCACAGCATTTTTTTTTCTCATTGATTTACATTGTACTGTAAATCAATTGCGGATCTGGAGCGTTTCTGCACCTCAAAAAACGCTGCGGATCCACAGAGAATCCGCAACATGTGCACATACCCTAAACCTTTCCTGTTTTAGGTCAATTAGGATTAGCAAAAGGCATAGATGCATTACCTGCCCAGGCCTCCAAACAAATGCACTATTAAAATTTAAAATACATCCACAGATGTGTCTCTAATTAACTCAGGAGGTGTTGCTAAACAACTATCAGAAGCTTCCAAACACATGATATCATCATATGGGCAGGCCAGAATTGGATAAAGGCATAGTAATCTTAGTGTATGTAAACTTTAGACTTTGCAGTAAGTAATGAAAATGCATTAAAACATTATCTCTCATTATTCTGGCATTTGGCAAATGTTAATACTTATGGTAATCCTAACAGACCTAAAACGGGAAAGGTTTATTCTGATTTCATGTCAGATATTGAGAAAAACCATGCATACATTGGGGCAAAAAGTATTTAGTCAGCCACCAATTGTACAAGTTCTTCCACTTAAAAGATGAGAGAGGCCTGTAATTGACATCATAGGTAGCCCACAACTATGAGAGTCAAAATGAGAAAACTAATCCAGAAAATCATCTGGTCTCATTTGTCAAGATTTATTTTCCAAATTATGGTGGAAAATAAGTATTTGGTCAATAAGAAAAGTTCATCTCAATATTTTGTTATATATCCTTTGTTGGCAATGACAGTGGTCAAACCGTTTCTGTAAGTCTTCACAAGGTTGGCACCATGCAGAACTCCTCTAGAGCAGTGATGTTTTGGGCCTGTCACTGGGCAACACGGACTTTCAACTCCCTCCAAAGGTTTTCTATGGGCTTGAGATCTGGAGACTGGCTAGGCCACTCCAGGACCTTCATATGCTATATAGTGTATGTAAACTTCTGGTTTCAACTGTATGTGGATGATGGCAGACTATTATATCGAGACATTATTCGTTCTGTTTTTGACATGCGTGATTTCCCAGTAAAGAAATAGCAGTGGTGCGCAACCTGCCGGACTGGAGGAACTTCTAAAACAGCTCCACTTTCTATAAGATGAAAGCAGGCTTAGACTGGCCCACAGGGAACAGGTGAATTCCCTGGTGGGTCCCTGTACATGAGTGGCTTTAAAGCTTTGCATTCATCTACAAGAGCAGTGCACATTATATACAGACAGAGGCAGATTAGAGCATCATTTGCTTAACCCCTTTCTGACATCGGACGTACTATCCCGTCGAGGTGGGGTGGGCCTGTATGACCACCGACGGGATAGTACGTCATACGCGATCTGCCGCGCTCATGGGGGGAGCGCGGCCGAGTGTCAGCTGACTATCGCAGCTGACATCCGACACTATGTGCCAGGAATGGTCACGGACCGCCCCCGGCACATTAACCCCCGGCACACTGCAATCAAACATGATCCCAGTGTTCCAGCGGTATAGGGAAGCATTGCGCAGGGAGGGGGCTCCCTGCGGGCTTCCCTGAGACCCCCGAAGCAACGCGATGTGATCGCATTGCTGTGAGGGTCTCTTACCTCCTCCTCAGAGCAGGCACCGGGAAGCCTCCTGGAGTGCACATCAGATCGCTGATCTGACACAGTGCACAGCAAAGTGTCAGATCAGCGATCTTACACTATTAGGCCAGTCTCACACGTCCAGATAATTCCGGTACCGGAAAAAAAATCGGTACGTGTGCTTACGTTGAACATCAGTGTGGCACACGTGCGGCAGCTGTGTGCCGCCCGTGTGCCGACTGAGGACCACACAGACTGTGCAGGAGACAGCGCTAGAGTTAAGCGCTGTCCCCTGCGTGTGGTGCTGAAGCCGGTATTCATCCCTTCTTCCCAGCAGCGTTCGCTGGAAAGAAGGAATAAATAATCTTTCTTTTTATTTATTATTGTTTTTAAAATAAAGTTGCCGGTAATCTGCCCCCTCCCACCCCCTGTGCCCCCCCACTATACTTACCCAGCTCCCTCGGCGCTTACATCCTCTCAGCGTCGCAGCTTTTCCTGTATGAGCGGTCACGTGGTGCCGCTTATTACAGTAATGAATATGCGGCTCCACCCCTATGGGTGCGGTACGTGTTTTACACGAACCCATTGACTAATGGGTCCGTGTGATCCGTGCGCTCCCACGAACACTGACATGTCTCCGTGTTTTCCAAACGGACACACGCTCCGTGAAAACACGCTGACATGTGCAGAGACACATTGATTTTAATGTGTCTACGTGAGTCAGTGTCTCCGATACGTGAGGAAACTGTCACCTCACGTACCGGAGCCACTGACGTGTGAAACCGGCCTAACATGATGCCCCCTCCCCGGGGCAATGTTATAGTGTAAAAAAAAAAAAATATTCACATGTGTAAAAAAATTTAAAAAAAAATTCCTAAAAACAAAAAATATATATTGCTCCTATAAATACATTTCTTTATCTAAATAAAAAAAAAAAATGATAAAAGTACACATATTAGTATCGCCGCGTCCATAACGACCCCACCTATAAAACTATATCACTAGTTAACCGCTTCAGTGAACACCGTAAAAAAAAAACGAGGCAAAAAAACACGCTTTATTATCATACCGCCAAACAAAAAGTGGAATAACACGCAATCAAAAAGACTGACATAAATAACCATGGTACCGCTGAAAATGTCATCTTGTCCCTCAAAAAAACGAGCTGTCATACAGCGTCATCAGCAAAATAATAAAAAAGTTATAGTCCTCCGAATAAAGCGATGCAAAAATTATTATTTTTTCTATAAAATAGTTTTTATCGTATAAAAGCGCCAAAACATAAAAAAAGATATAAAAGAGGTATCACTGTAGTCGTACTGACCCGAAGAATAAAACTGCTTTATCAATTTTACCAAAGGCGGAACGGTATAAACTCCTCCCCCAAAAGAAATTCATGAATAGCTGGTTTTTGGTCATTCTGCCTCACAAAAATCAGAATGAAAAGCGATCAAAAAATGTCACGTGCCCGAAAATGTTACCAATAAAAACGTCAATTCGTCCCGCAAAAAACAAGACCTAACATGACTCTGTGGACCCAAATATGGAAAAATTATAGCTCTCAAAATGTGATAACGCAAAAAATATTTTTTGCAATAAAAAGCGTCTTTCAGTGTGTGACGGCTGCCAATCATAAAAATCCGCTAAAAAACTCGCTATAAAAGTAAATCAAACCCCCCCCTTCATCACCCCCTTAGTTAGGGAAAAATGTAAAAATAAAAAAAATGTATTTATTTCCATTTTCCCATTAGTGCTCGGGTTAGTGCTAGGGTTAGTGCTGGGGTTAGTGCTAAAGTTAGGGTTAGGATTACATTTACATTTGGGAATAGAGTTGGGATTAGGGTTAGGGGTGTGTCAAGGTTAGAGGTGTGGTTAGGGTTACCGTTGGGATTCGGGTTAGGGGTGTGTTTGGATTAGGGTTTCAGTTATAATTGGGGGGTTCTCTTTGTTTAGGCACATCAGGGGCTCTCCAAACGCGACATGGCGTCCGATCTCAATTCCAGCCAATTCTGTGTTGAAAAAGTAAAACAGTGCTCCTTCCCTTCCGAGCTCTCCCGTGTGCCCAAACAGGGGTTTACCCCAACATATGGGGTATCAGCGTACTCAGGACAAATTGGACAACACTTTTTAGGGTCCAATTTCTCCTGTTACCCTTGGGAAAATACAAAACTGGGGGCTTAAAAAATAATTTTTGTGGTAAAAAAATATTTTTTATTTTCACGACTCTGCGTTATAAACTGTAGTGAAGCACTTGGGGGTTCAAAGTTCTCACAACACATCTAGATAAGTTCCTTGGGGGGTCTAGTTTCCAATATGGGGTCACTTGTGGGGGGTTTCTACTGTTTAAGCACATTAGTGGCTCTGCAAACGCAATGCAGAACAATCCATCTAAGTCTGCATTCCAAATGGCGCTTCTTCCCTTCCAAGCCCTCCCATGCGCCCAAACAATGGTTCCCCCCACATATGGGGTATCAGCGTACTCAGGACAAATTGGACAACAACTTTTGGGTTCCAATTTCTTCTCTTATCCTTGGGAAAATAAAAAATTTGGGGCAAAAAGATAATTTTTGTGAAAAAAATATGATTTTTTATTTTTACGGCTCTGCATTATAAACTTCTGTGAATCACTTAACAGGTCAAAGTGCTTACCACACATCTAGATAAGTTCCTTAGGGGGTCTACTTTCCAAAATGGTGTCACTTGTGGGGGGTTTCAATGTTTATGCACATCAGGGGCTCTCCAAACGCAACATGGCGTCCGATCTCAATTCCAGTCAATTTTGCATTGAAAAGTCAAATGGCGCCCCTTCGCCAGTGGTTTACCCCCACATATGAGGCATCGGTGTACTCAGGACAAATTGTACAACAACTTTTGGGGTCCATTTTCTCCTGTTACCCTTGGTAAAATAAAACAAATTGGAGCTGAAGTAAATTTTTTGTGATAAAAAGTTAAATGCTCATTTTTATTTAAACATTCCAAAAATTCCTGTAAAACACCTGAAGGGTTATTAAACTTCTTGAATGTGGTTTTGAGCACCTTGAGGGGTGCAGTTTAGAATGGTGTCACACTTGGGTATTTTCTATCATATAGACCCCTCAAAATGACTTCAAATGTGAAGTGGTCCCTAAAAAAAAATGGTGTTGTAAAAATGAGAAATTGCTGGTCAACTTTTAACCCTTATAACTCCCTAACGAAAAAAAAATTTTGGTTCCAAAATTGTGCTGATGTAAAGTAGACATGTGGGAAATGTTACTTATTAAGTATTTTGTCTGACATATCTCTGTGATGTAATTGCATAAAAATTCAAAGTTGGAAAATTGCGAAATTTTCAAAATTTTCGCCAAATTTCCGTTTTTTTAACAAATAAATGCAGATAATATAAAAGAAATTTTACCAGTATCATGAAGTACAATATGTCATCAGAAAACAATGTCAGAATCACCAGGATCCGTTGAAGCGTTCCAGAGTTATAACCTCATAAAGGGACAGTGGTCAGAATTGTAAAAATTGGTTCGGTCATTAACGTGCAAACCACCCTTGGGGGTAAAGGGATTAAAGAAGCCTCCCCATTAACTGTATTATCTCTGAACCTGTGTATATAGTGAATTGTCAGTCTGTTAATATACTCACTGACTGACGTCTTCTCCAGTATCCTGTGGCTTTCTGCTCCTCTTCTGAGTCATATGACGGTGATTCAGACCCTATGATCTATGTGTGAACAAGAAGTCTCTTTTACAATTTAAGTTTCTTTCTGATGCTCCACAGTTTTGCATGGTAAAGACACTATCAGGTCACATAGAGAGTAGTGTGATCTGGAGAGTCTGACTCAGAAGAGGACCAGATAACGGAGATGTCGATAGGCGAGTATATTAACAGACTGACACTACACAGCAAACACATTCACACAGATTTAGCGGAAAAAACTTATTTGAGAAACAAAACTATTTTATTATTATACAGAGGCATAGGTTGACTGAAATGACATAAATGGCAGCAGACGACTCAGTATCCACCCTGCCCAGGCCTTGCCTTCTCATTATCAGCAAAGAGGCTCCTTCCCCACCAATCATCTTGCAGAGTCTTGCTGTTGTTTAATGGATTTATCCAGAATTATTATTGATGGAGTATCCTTACGAAAGGTCGTTAAATCAGTAGGTGGGCACCAACTGACACCCCACCGATCAGCTGTTACCAGGTTCAGTGGAACCTGGAAGTACACAGTTGTATTGGGCAAGAACACCACAGTTCTGTACTTTGTATAGTGGACATTCTCAGGTACGATGGCTCAGCTACTATTAAACAGGAACTGAGCTGCTGTACCCAAGAACAGCCACTATACAATGTACAGAACGGTTCTGTTCCTGCTACAGTCAGTCCGACTGTGAACAAACATGTCCAGAACAAAGTTGCTGCAACCCATCCAGTTCTGGTATGGCTTGGACCACACAGTACATATTATATTAATGTCAAATATTGTTTAATAAGAGCAGCATCTAGAATCCAGAATTATTAGTTATTATTTATATAGACACAGAACAAGTCTAACAGAAGAAGTATCACAGAGCATGAGCAATCCCATAGACCAAATTTTGGCCAATGCTAAGGAATGGCTTCATAGATAGGAAGAGATGGCTTTCATTCCAAAATGGAAAGGAGCACCCCTAGCCGTGTTCCGTCACATCTGGCCGCTAGCTGTGTTCTGTCACATCTGGACCCTAGCTGTGTTCTGTCACATCTGGCCCCTAGCCTTTGTCCGTCACATCTGGCCTTGGGGCCATATACCTGCAATAAATGGTATTAATATTGGCTACATAATATTCACTGTGTATTCAATATATATAACTGTTATGAAGAATATTTCATGTTTTTTTTTCTTTATGTCCTCTAGATTACAAGATGCCTAGTCATCTTCTATCACCACCCAGATCTTCAATGCCTAGACTTCCCATCATTGAGCATCCATTGTCCCGTCTTGGTGACCCAGAAACCTTGTCGTTAAGAGGATTTTCTAGGGTTGATATAGTACAGCAAAGAGAAGAAGTGCCACAAACCAGAAGGAGCATTCACACAGCATTGTCCTCTTACAGAAACAGAAGTCTACCTCTTACACCTTTAAAACCTCATATTCCGGAAGGTGTACAGGTGACCATTGCAAATGACAAAACTAGACTCCCCATATTTGGTAAGTTTACTTGTGATCTATGTAAAAAAGGTTTTTAATTACTGAACAAATCCTAGATCATATCACAACGCATTGGTTAATAAATATGTCTATTAAACTTATTTAAACAGAACCTGTCACATTGAGCATGCAATCTGAGCTGCCAGCAGAATGACAAAGAGCAGGAGAAGCTGAACAGATGATGGATGGGTGCAGACTCAATAAAAGGCTGGTTTCACACGTCCGTGCCTCTGATACGTGAAGTGACAGTTTTCTCACATATTGGAGACACTGACACATGTAGACCCATTCAAATAAATGGGCAAAACATTTACCCGGACACACGGTCTGCCAAACATCCTGCACAGGTGTACACTGTCCTCCGTGCGCCCAGACGGCCGCGGGGGAAGCAGCACCACTGTAAACTACTGTTCCCCTGCGTGTGGTACTGAGTGTGGCTTTCAACCATTGTCCCCTGCTCTGCCGGCGAGCAGGGGACAATGAATGAAATTAAAAACCGACGTGGGGTCCCCTGATGTGAATTCCGCTCTTGGGCTCCCTCCGGTGGTTGTAAGTGGCACTTTTGTGAGTTCTGCTCTTGGGTTCCCTCTTGTGGTTTCTAGTGGTATGGCTGCTCCTTGGAGTTAGCTGTCATCAGCTGCCTCCAATTATCGTCCGCTATTTAAGTCTGGCTCTTTCTTCAGCCTGTGCCACTTGTCAATGTTTCCTGGCTGGATTCACATCTCTGCTTGGATTCTCCTGGTTTCCTGACCAGTTCTGCAAAGATAAGTTCTGGCTTTGCTCATTTCAGTCCACATGTTGTGGACTTATTGTTCTGTGCATTCTATATTTGTCCAGCTTGTCAGTATGGATTTTTTCTGTTAGCTGGAAGCTCTGGGAAGCAGATTTACCCTCCACACCTTTAGTCAGGTGTGGAGATTTTGTAAACTCTGTGTGGATTGTTTTGTAGTTTTTATACTGACCGCACAGTATCCTTTCCTGTCCTATCTATCAAGCTAGACTGGCCTCCTATGCTAAAATCTGATTTCATTTCTGCGTATGTTATTTTCCCCTCCTCTCACTGTCAATATTTGTGGGGGGCTATCTTTCCTTTGGGGATTTTCTCTGAGGCAAGATAGGTTTCCTGTTTCCATCTTTTGGGGAAGTTAGATCTTAGGCTGTGCCGAGGGGTCTAGGGAGCGTCAGGTACCCCCCACGGCTATTTTTAGTTGCGCTGCTAGGTTCAGGGTTTGCGGTCAGTACAGATACCACCTCCTTCAGAGCTTGTCTCATGTTGTTCCTAAACCACCAGATCATAACAGTACAAGTGGCCAAAAATGAATTAAATGTATCTCAAAAGAAGGAAAAGAAAGTTCTGAACCATTTTTTTTCTGTGCTTTGGTTTGTCTTTTTTTTTCCTCTTGATATCTGGGTGGTTCAGGATATATGTTTTGGCATGGATGTTCAGGGTTTGTTTTCTCGTGTGGATCAACTTGCTGCAAGAGTACAGAGTATCCAGGACTATGTTGTCCAAACTCCAGCTTTAGAGCCCAGAATTCCTACTCCTGATTTGTTTTTTGGGGACAGATCTAAGTTTTTGAACTTTAAAAATAACTGCAAATAGTTTTTTTGCTTTGAAACCCCGTTCTTCTGGTGATCCCATTCAGCAGGTGAAAATCATCATATCCTTGCTGCGTGGTGACCCTCAAGACTGGGCTTTTTCTCTTGAAACATGGGATCCGGCATTATTGAATGTAGATGCATTCTAATTCTGTGGATCATGCAGAAAAAACCCTGTTGGCCTTGTGTCAAGGTCAGGAAGCTGCAGAGTTATACTGCCAGAAATTTAGAAAATGGTCTGTGCTCACTAAATGGAATGAAGAGGCTCTGGCTGCTATTTTCAGAAAAGGTCTTTCTGAAACCCTTAAAGATATTATGGTGGGCTTTCCTACGCCTGCCGGTTTGAGCGAATCTATGTCTCTAGCCATTCAGATTGATCGGCGTCTGCGCGAGCGCAAAGCTGTGCACCATATGGCAGTATCCTCTGAGCCTAGTCCTGAACCTATGCAATGTGATAGGATTTTGACGATTTTGACTAGAACAGAACGGCAGGAATTCAGACGTCAGAATAGGCTGTGTTTTTACTGTGGTGATTCGGCTCATGTTATCTCTGATTGCCCTAAGCGTACTAAGAGAGTCGCTAGGTCTGTTACCATTAGTATTATACAGCCTAAATTTCTCTTATCTGTGACCCTGATTTGCTCATTGTCGTCCTTTTCTGTCATGGCATTTGTGGATTCAGGCGCTGCCCTGAACTTAATGGACTTAGAATTCGCCAGGCGCTGTGGTTTTTCCTTGCAGCCTTTGCAGAGCCCTATTCCTTTGAGGGGCATTGATGCTACACCCTTGGCCAAGGATAAACCTCAGTACTGGACACAGATGACTATGTACATGACTCCTGCACATCAGGAAGATTGCCGTTTTCTGGTGTTGCATAACCTGCATGATGTTGTTGTGCTGGGATTTCCATGGTTACAGGAACATAATCCGGTGCTGGATTGGAAAACTATGTCAGTGACTAGTTGGGGTTGTCGAGGAGTACATAGTGACGTTCCTTTGATGTCAATTTCCTCTTCCCCCTCTTCTGAGGTCCCTGAGTTTTTGTCGGATTTCCAGGATGTATTTGATGAGCCCAAGTCCAGTTCCCTTCCTCCACATAGGGACTGTGATTGTGCTATTAACTTGATTCCTGGTTGTAAGTTCCCTAAGGGCCGACTTTTCAATCTGTCTGTGCCAGAGCATGCCGCCATGCGGAGCTATGTTAAGGAATCTTTGGAGAAAGGGCATATTCGGCCCTCTTCGTCACCATTGGGAGCGGGTTTCTTTTTTGTTGCTAAGAAGGATGGCTCCTTGAAACCCTGTATTGATTATCGTCTTCTTAATAAGATCACGGTCAAATTCCAATACCCCTTGCCTTTGCTTACTGATTTGTTTGCTCAGATTAAGGGGGCTAGTTGGTTTACTAAGATTGACCTCCGAGGGGCATATAATCTTGTTCGTATTAAACAGGGTGACGAATGGAAAACTGCATTTAATACGCCCGAAGGCCATTTTGAATACCTTGTGATGCCATTTGGGCTCTCTAATGCTCCATCTGTGTTCCAGTCTTTCATGCATGATATTTTCCGCAATTATCTTGATAAATTCATGGTCGTATATTTGGATGATATTTTGAATTTTTTCCAATGATTGGGAGTCTCATGTGAAGCAGGTCAGGATGGTGTTCCAGATCCTTCGTGATAATGCTTTATTTGTGAAGGGGTCTAAGTGCCTATTCGGAGTTCAGAAGGTCTCTTTTTGGGTTTTATTTTTTCTCCCTCGTCTATAGAAATGGATCCTGTTAAGGTCCAAGCTATTCATGACTGGATCCAACCCACATCTGTGAAGGGACTTCAAAAATTTTTGGGCTTTGCTAATTTCTATCGCCGTTTCATTGCCAACTTTTCCAGTATGGTTAAGCCCCTTACTGATTTGACGAAGAAAGGCGCTGATGTGACGAATTGGTCCTCTGAGGCTGTTGAGGCCTTTCAGGAGCTTAAACGCCGATTTACTTCTGCCCCTGTGTTGCGTCAACCGGATGTTTCTCTTCCTTTTCAGGTTGAGGTCGACGCTTCTGAGATTGGGGCAGGGGCCGTTTTGTCTCAGAAGGAGTCTGATGGTTCTTTGATGAAACCGTGTGCTTTTTTTTCCAGAAAGTTTTCGCCTGCGGAACGCAATTATGATGTCGGCAATCGGGAGTTGTTGGCTATGAAGTGGGCGTTTGAGGAGTGGCGACATTGGCTTGAGGGAGCTAAACACCGTGTTGTGGTCCTGACCGATCATAAGAATCTGATTTACCTCGAGTCGGCCAAGTGGCTGAATCCTAGACAGGCTCTATGGTCCCTGTTTTTCTCCCGTTTTGATTTTGTGGTCTCGTATCTTCCGGGATCTAAGAATGTTAAGGCTGATGCCCTCTCTAGGAGTTTTTCGCCTGATTCTTCTGGAGTCCTGGAGCCGGTTGGCATTCTTAAGGAGGGGGTGATTCTTTCTGCTATCTCCCCTGATTTGCGGCAGGTGCTTCAGGAATTTCAGGCTGATAGGCCTGACCGCTGTCCAGTGGGGAAGCTGTTTGTTCCTGATAGATGGACAAGTAAGGTAATTTCTGAGGTTCATTGTTCAGTGTTGGCTGGTCATCCTGGGATTTTTGGTACCAGAGATTTGGTTGCTAGGTCTTTTTGGTGGCCTTCCTTGTCTCGCGATGTGCGTGCTTTTATGCAGTCCTGTGGGACTTGCGCCCGGGCCAAGCCTTGCTGTTCCCGCGCTAGTGGGTTGCTTTTGCCTTTGCCGGTCCCTGAGAGGCCCTGGACGCATATTTCTATGGATTTTATTTTGGATCTTCCTGTTTCCCAGAAGATGTCTGTTATCTGGGTTGTTTGTGACCGGTTCTCTAAAATGGTCCATCTGGTACCTTTGCCTAAGTTGCCTTCCTCCTCAGATCTGGTTCCATTGTTTTTTCAGCATGTGGTTCGTTTGCATGGCATTCCGGAGAATATTGTGTCTGACATAGTAACATAGTAACATAGTAACATAGTTAGTAAGGCCGAAAAAAGACATTTGTCCATCCAGTTCAGCCTATATTCCATCATAATAAATCCCCAGATCTACGTCCTTCTACAGAACCTAATTGTATGATACAATATTGTTCTGCTCCAGGAAGACATCCAGGCCTCTCTTGAACCCCTCGACTGAGTTCGCCATCACCACCTCCTCAGGCAAGCAATTCCAGATTCTCACTGCCCTAACAGTAAAGAATCCTCTTCTATGTTGGTGGAAAAACCTTCTCTCCTCCAGACGCAAAGAATGCCCCCTTGTGCCCGTCACCTTCCTTGGTATAAACAGATCCTCAGCGAGATATTTGTATTGTCCCCTTATATACTTATACATGGTTATTAGATCGCCCCTCAGTCGTCTTTTTTCTAGACTAAATAATCCTAATTTCGCTAATCTATCTGGGTATTGTAGTTCTCCCATCCCCTTTATTAATTTTGTTGCCCTCCTTTGTACTCTCTCTAGTTCCATTATATCCTTCCTGAGCACCGGTGCCCAAAACTGGACACAGTACTCCATGTGCGGTCTAACTAGGGATTTGTACAGAGGCAGTATAATGCTCTCATCATGTGTATCCAGACCTCTTTTAATGCACCCCATGATCCTGTTTGCCTTGGCAGCTGACAGAGGTTCTCAGTTTGTCTCTAGATTTTGGCGGGCCTTTTGTGCTAGGATGGGCATTGATTTATCTTTTTCTTCGGCGTTTCATCCTCAGACTAATGGCCAAACTGAGCGAACTAATCAGACCTTGGAGACCTATTTGAGATGCTTTGTGTCTGCTGATCAGGATGATTGGGTGTCTTTCTTGCCGTTGGCCGAGTTTGCCCTTAATAATCGGGCTAGTTCGGCTACTTTGGTTTCACCTTTCTTTTGTAATTTTGGTTTTCATCCTCGTTTTTCTTCTGGGCAGGTTGAGCCTTCTGATTGTCCTGCTGTTAATTCTGTGGTGGACAGGCTGCAGATTTGGACTCATGTGGTGGACAATTTGACGTTGTCTCAGGAAAGGGCTCAACGTTTTGCTAACCGCCGTCGGCGTGTTGGTCCCCGGCTTCGTGTGGGGGATTTGGTTTGGTTGTCTTCTCGTCATGTTCCTATGAAGGTTTCTTCTCCTAAGTTTAAGCCTCGGTTTATTGGTCCTTATAAAATTTCTGAAATTATTAATCCGGTGTCTTTTCGTTTGGCTCTTCCTGCGTCTTTTGCCATTCATGATGTTTTCCATAGATCTTTGTTGCGGAGATATGTGGTGCCCGTTGTTCCCTCGGTTGACCCTCCTGCCCCGGTGTTGGTTGAGGGAGAGTTGGAATATGAGGTTGAGAAAATTTTGGATTCTCGTTTTTCGAGGCGGAGGCTTCAGTATCTTGTCAAGTGGAAGGGTTATGGCCAGGAGGATAATTCTTGGGTTGTTGCCTTCGATGTCCATGCTACCGATTTGGTTCGTGCTTTTCACTTGGCTCGTCCTGATCGGCCTGGGGGCTCTGGTGAGGGTTCGGTGACCCCTCCTCAAGGGGGGGGGGGGTACTGTTGTGAATTCCGCTCTTGGGCTCCCTCCGGTGGTTGTAAGTGGCACTTTTGTGAGTTCTGCTCTTGGGCTCCCTCTTGTGGTTTCTAGTGGTATGGCTGCTCCTTGGAATTAGCTGTCATCAGCTGCCTCCACTTATCGTCCGCTATTTAAGTCTGGCTCTTTCTTCAGCCTGTGCCACTTGTCAATGTTTCCTGGCTGGATTCACATCTCTGCTTGGATTCTCCTGGTTTCCTGACCAGTTCTGCAAAGATAAGTTCTGGCTTTGCTCATTTCAGTCCACATGTTGTGGACTTATTGTTCTGTGCATTCTATATTTGTCCAGCTTGTAAGTATGGATTTTTTCTGTTAGCTGGAAGCTTTGGGAAGCAGATTTACCCTCCACACCTTTAGTCAGGTGTGGAGATTTTGTAAACTGTGTGGATTGTTTTGTAGTTTTTATACTGACCGCACAGTATCCTTTCCTGTCCTATCTATCAAGCTAGACTGGCCTCCTATGCTAAAATCTGATTTCATTTCTGCGTATGTTATTTTCCCCTCCTCTCACCGTCAATATTTGTGGGGGGCTATCTTTCCTTTGGGGATTTTCTCTGAGGCAAGATAGGTTTCCTGTTTCCATCTTTAGGGGAAGTTAGATCTTAGGCTGTGCCGAGGGGTCTAGGGAGCGTCAGGTACCCCCCACGGCTATTTTTAGTTGCGCTAATAGGTTCAGGGTTTGCGGTCAGTACAGATACCACCTCCTTCAGAGCTTGTCTCATGTTGTTCCTAAACCACCAGATCATAACAGTCCCCCCTATATTTTACAACCAACACAGCAAAACTCACAGGTACGGGCTGTTATTCTCAGGCTGGTAAGGGGCCATGGATATGAGCCCCCCCAGCCCAAGAAAAGCAGCCCGCAGCTGCCCAGAAAAGGTGCATCTATTAGATGCGCCAATTCTGGAGCTTTGCCCGGTTCTTCCCACTTGCCCTGTAGCGGTGGCAAGTGGGGTAATGAGGGGTTAATGTCACCTTCCCATTGTAAGGTGACATTAAGCTGGCTTAGTAATGGAGAGATGTCAATAAGACACCTATCCATAACTAATCCTATAGTAGTTAATGGGTTAATCAAACACACCACATACAGTAAGAAAAAGTATTTTAATTAAATAAAACAATATACACATTTTTTCCATCTTTATTAGTCTGCCATTCCAAGTGAAGCCCTCGATCTCCTGGAAAAAATGTCAAAACAATAAACCAACAATATACCATGCCTGTCCGGCGTACAGTCAGTCCCACGCAGTAACCATATCTAGGGGAATTTACAGTTTACAACTGGGAGCGGTGCTAATGCGACCGCTGCCAGCTGTAAACTACTGGGGAATTAATGAAATGCTGGGAGCGGATCTTCAGTGTCTAGAAGTGACGTCACCGATGCTGCGCTCCCTGCCGGCCTGAACCCAAATGAACTCTTCAGAGAGGGAAAATCAGTTGGATTTTAAATTGTCGAGCACAAGGTCTGGACTGCAAACTGTCTTCTACTCCCTGTTTCCCCACCCCTCCATCTGCTTCTGGTCTTTGAATGACAGGTCGCTGCTTTTCAATGATCTGCCTAATATTTAAAGAAGAGATTTCTGAGGAGGGATTGGAGAATCACAGACAGGGAGGAGAAGACCCCATGTACAAGACAGCCCCTGTGCACCGAAATCTAATCACTAGACAATGTCAGATTCTGATTAACCCCTTAATGACCGCCGATGCGCTTTTTCACGGCGGTAGTTAAGGGTACTTAAACCAAATGTTAATTTTTTCCTTCCACATTGCTTCAGTTCATGGGAAGCATGTAAAGGGTTAATAAACTTCTTGAATGTGGTTTTGAGCACCTTGAGGGGTGTAGTTTTTGGTGTCACTTTGGGGTATTTTCTGTCATGTACACCCCTCAAAGTGACTTTAAATGTGAGAAGGTCCCTAAAAAAAATGGTTTTGTAAATTTTGTTGTAAGAATTAGAACTCGCTGGTCAACTTTTAACCCTTATAACTTCCTAACAAAAAAAAATGTTGTTTCCAAAATTGAGCTGATGTAAAGTAGACATGTGGGAAATGTAATTTATTAACTATTTTGTGTGAAACATCCATATTTCCATTTTTTTTTATAAATAAACGCAAGTAATATCGAAGAAATGTTATCACTAACATGAAGTACAATATGTCACGAAAAAATCTCAGAATCAGCAGGATCCGTTGAAGTGTTACAAAACTATAACCTCATAAAGTGACAGTGGTCAGAATTGTAAAAGTGGCTTGGTCATTAAGTACCAAATTGGCTCTGTCACTAAGGGGTTAAAGAAGAACAATTTGATTTTCTTCACCAAAGATGTTAATGCAATCAGTATTATAGCGTCATTATAGCCATGTTTTTACTTTACATTACAAAATCGTGCCCACAGGTTTTCTTTAAATATCCTAAGAATCTCAAGATTTTATATCACTTTCATTCTGGTTTTCGTGAATCTATACTACAGAGTATTATACTATGCAAATTGTCTCTTTGGAGAGAAAGAGGACTGGAACTCTAGTGCCACCTATTGAGAGTAGCAATCCTAAAAGTAAATGTCGACCCTCTACAAGCCTTGTCACGTGACTTAAAATAAAAGCCAAAAACAAAATCTCAATTGCTTTGGCTTTTATCCTAAGTCAGGTGGCACGGCTTCTTGGATGGTTGATATTGACTTTTAGCATTGCTACTTCCTAATTATTATTATTATTATTATTATGCTTTATTTGTGTATTACCTATATATTTTGGACTGTTGTCATCATTTTATGGGTTTGTAGAACTCAGGGAATGTAGGGTTCACATCTCCAAAAATAGACTAAACTGTTCATGCAGAAGAGAATTTTACATGCATAGTATGAAAGAAGCGTGACATTTTCCTAGGTCAGGGGTCAATGAGTCTATATTGAATTTCAGCATGTACAATATGCAAGCACAAAACACTATCCCCCTATGAAAAACAGGCCTCTGGATGCTTATTTTAGAATTGGTGCTGGATAAATGCTCTGGTCACGAGACAAAATTTGTCTGGAGAAATTACATGTCAATTATAAAGATTGCACAGCGACAAAATACAGTGAAATCTCTCCAAAAGATGACTTGTTTAGGGAGACCATGCCTGTATCCACTGCAGATTTTCAGTTCCACAATGTACTGCCTATTACATATTCTTTGAGAAGACCATTTTGCAATGCAGTTTCGGGTGGTCATCTTAAGGAGGTATTTTTTATTAAATCAGTATCTCCTAAAGTAACGTAAGAATAACTTTTCAACATATATACGGTGAACTAAGTATATCTATGGATTAGCAAATGCAACATATGTTATGATATATTTTTTTAAAAAGTAAAAAAAATGAAACCCCCCCAAAACAAACGCCGTAAAAACAAATTTTTATGCAAAATCAAATGTAAACAAAAAATAACAGATACTTCAGAACACTAAAACGATCACACTATTTAATCCCAATAGTGACCACCATAAAAAATGAAAAACACATGTAAAAAAGTGCGGTGTTTACATTGTATTGTCACACAACACATGGAATAAAACACAATTAAAAAGTTGTATGTAAAGGAAAATGGTATGATTGAAAATGTTGGTTCATCTTGCAAAAAACAAGCCCCCACTCAGCTCTCATGGCATATAATTAAGAAAACGTTATACCTTTCAAACTATGATAATGCAAAACATTCTATATATTTTTAAATTATATTTATTGTGCAAAAGTAGCAAAACCAAAAAAAATCCCTGAATTTGTTACTGCAGTAATCCTAATGAACTGAAGACCCAACCTGTCTTATCACTTTTTTTGCAAGTTGAATGGCTTAAAGGGAACCCGTCACCCCCAAAATCGAAGATGAGCTAAGCCCACCGGCATCAGGGGCTTATCTACAGCATTCTGTAATGCTGTAGATAAGCCCCCGATGTATCCTGAAAGATGAGAAAAAGAGGTTAGGTTATATTCACCAAGGGGCGGTCCCGCTTTGGTGGGCATCACGGTCCGGTCCAGGGCCTCCCATCTTCTTACGATGACGTCCTCTTCTAGTCTTCACGTTGCAGCTCCGGCACGGCGTACTTTGTCTGGCCTGTTAAGGGCAGAGCAAAGTACTGCAGTGCGCAGGCGTCGGGTCTCTCTGACCTTTCCTAGCGCCTGCGCACTGCAGTACTTTGCTCTGCCCTCAACATGGCAGACAAAGTACACCTGTGCAGGAGCCGCGGCGTGAAGACAAGAAGAGGACGTCATCGTAAGAAGGTGGGAGGTCCCGGACCGGACCGCGATGCCCATCAGATCGGACCGCAGCGGGACCTCCCCTGGGTGAGTATAATATAACCTCTTTTTCAGGATACATCGGGGGCATATCTACAGCATTCCAGAATGCTGTAGATAAGCCCCTGATGCCGGTGGGCTTAGCTCATCTTCTATTTTGGGGGTGACAGGTTCCCTTTAAACACAAAAACAAACAAATAATTGCTGTTTTTTGTTCTTTCTGTCTCAAAAATCTTAATAGATAGTAACCAACAAATGTTATGTGTCCCAGGAAAAAGTTACAATAGTATCTTGTGCTTTTGCATTCTCAAAAGTGCAGTCAACAACGCCTTTGTGCACCATTAAAAAGACGAGAAGCCATAACGCGTCCAAAGTGACTCCATCTGCCTCATGGTAAATTGTTCTGCCAGAGTTTACAAAAAAGTCTGAGTAGAAAACCTCCACACGTATTGTACTGCTTTAGTGGAAAGAACCCACTGAACAATTTACAATGTGTGTGTCTCCAGGAGAATAAGCTTGGGATTGTTTGTCCTCCATAACTCCTGTTCGCAAAAATGGCCCCAATAGCAGTTCATTATCCTGGTATATCAGGTTTGATTCCAATCACTTCTAATAGAGGCACAATTCCTGTATTATCTGTTGTGCATGTCTATTGAATCTAAGCCAAAAAACACCAATCTGAGTGGGCACCATCCACCTAAATGAAAGAAACGGGGGGATCACCTGATGCATATCAGTAACAACCAGCAGCAAAAAAAGGACCTTGAGGAAGATGCTTTAAGCGTTGATACGCGTGGGTCTTGCATTACTACAGCCTGTTCTATCAAATATTTAGGTGACCTGCCTGACGGTATGGGAATACTGCATTGGGGCTATTAGCGGGATTTTGTTGAGACTGGTATTATCTGGGCTTTTAATCTTTAACATGTATTGTGAATGCTGAGGTCTCCCCACTCCTTATGGGAGTCACTACCGTACGATTATGCTAACTACCCCCTTCCCGAATGGTATATTTGGATAAAAACCTTGTTTTATTTTCTTTGAAAAGGGGAAAACAGCATGCATATGTTGTTTGATTTATATCATTGTGAGTTTGGTCACCTTTAGAATTGTATATGTATAACGTTTGATACAGTCTGTGTAATGTGTCTTTGAGCATTCAACTCATATTCTGAATGGACCCTCAATCCTCCAGTTTTTGTATGGAGGCCTTTTAATTGCTTTTAACTACAGTTTTTGTGTGGTGCTGTTAACTAATAAAAACTCTTTGTATTTTTTGAACTATTGGTGTGGTGATCCCATTACTTTTGGTGCATATACTTCTTTTTTTGCTGCTCTCTATTGAATCTGTTGCGTCTGGTACAATGGTGTTCTCGTTTCACTCTTCATGCACTTATGCACTTTATACCTATGTCTCTTAACCCCTTAGTGACCATCAATACATCTTTTTACCGACCTGCAATATATGAGACTAGCATCCCTCGACGCTTGACAATCCAGCAGCTGTCGGCTGTACACTATAGCTGACAACTTGCTGCTTCAGCCACGATCAGTGCTGGTATTGACTATAGTTGTTTAACCCCCTCACATGCTGCTCTCAATAATGACTACAGGATCTAGATGGTTAAGAGTGTGGGGGCTCCCTCATTGACCCCATCGGCTCCCTGGGATCTTGTGTGTGTGGTCCCGTTGTTTGCCAAGGCAATCCATGACCAAATTATGGCTTTAGAGTCTACTAACTACAGTGGATTGTTTAAAAGTTATCAATATTTAAGATTGTAAAAATAAATTTCTTCATACATTCTTCATTTTTTTCACTATTCAGCCAAAGGTATGGACAAGTCCTGTGGCATTCACGCCTGGGTCATTTTAATGAATGTGACATTGCCCATGTTCCCTGCGGATAGGTGGAGACGCCTGTTTGTGATCACACCTCCTGCCATGCTAAACACACATTGACACAGGGCAGCCATGTGCCCAATTTGGAGACCCAGAAGTTAAATGGGGAGGACTCATCAATTAGTATTCGGAGACGTGTGGGCACATACTCTTTCACCATGTTGTTGAAACACTGCATCCTGCTATTATAGACCATATCAAATGGTGGTGACAGATGTTGTGATGTGCTGGGGTAGGTTTTCCACATTTCAGCCAGGCTAACAATCCCTTCCGAGGTGGTGCTGTACCCAGGGCCGGCGTTAGCGGCAGGCAGACCAGGCAGCTACCTAGGGCACCTGCTCTCCCAGGGACCCCCAGCCAGTTGCCTGCCACCAGCGCCGACTCCCCCACCAGCGCCGACTGCCTCCCTGTCAGTGCCGACTCATTCAACTATGACATCGGGAGCAGCGCAGGGCACGAGGAGAGGTGAGGATTGTGGTTTTTTAAAATACATGAATGAGTGAGGGGAGGGGGGTCGGCTACATTATATTCTATGAGGGGCTGTATTATATTCGATGAGGGCCTACATTATATTCTATGGGGGCTGTATTATATTCTATGAGGGGCTATATTCTATTCTATGGGGGGCTGTATTATATTCTATGGGGGGCTGTATTATATTCTATGGGGGGTATATTAGATTCTATGGAGGTCTACATTATTACATTATATTCTATGGGGGTCTGTATTAGATTCTATGGGGCCTACATTATATTCTACTAGATTGTGGCCCGATTCTAACGCATCGGGTATTCTAGAATTTGCATGTCTCCGTAGTATGGACAATGATGATTCCAGAATTCGCGGCAGACTGTGCCCGTCGCTGATTGGTCGAGGCAACCTTTATGACATCATCGTCGCCATGGCAACCATTATGACATCTACGTCGATACTGTGCCCGTTGCTGAATCAGAAACGTGGGATTTCTACGTCCTTTATGACATCATCGTCGCTGTGCCCGTTGCTGATTGGTCGAGGCCTGGCGGCCTCGACCAATCAGACGCGGGATTTCTACGTCCTTTATGACCTTTATGACATCATCGTCGCTGTGCTCGTCGCTGATTGGTCGAGGCCTGGGGGCCTCGACCAATCAGAGAGGCGGGATTTCCAGGACAGACAGACAGACAGACAGACAGACGGAAAAACCCTTAGACAATTATATATATAGATGGGGGATTATTGGATTCTATGGGGGCCTACATTATATTCTACTAGATTGTGGCCCGATTCTAACGCATCGGGTATTCTAGAATATGCATGTCCCCGTAGTATATGGACAATGATGATTCCAGAATTTGCGGCAGATTGTGCCCGTCGCTGATTGGTCGAGGCAACCTTTATGACATCATCGTCGCCATGGCAACCATTATGACATCTACGTCGATACTGTGCCCGTCGCTGAATCAGAAACGTGGGATTTCTACGTCCTTTATGACATCATCGTCGCTGTGCCCATTGCTGATTGGTCGAGGCTTGGCGGCCTCGACCAATCAGAGACACGGGATGTCTACGTCCTTTATGACATCATCGTCGCTGTGCCCGTCGCTGGCGGCCTCGACCAATCAGAGATGCGGGATTTCCAGGACAGACAGACAGACAGAAAGACAGACAGACAGACAGACGGAAAAACCCTTAGGCAATTATATCTATACTAGATTGTGGCCCGATTCTAACGCATCGGGTATTCTAGAATATGCATGTCCCCGTAGTATATGGACAATGATGATTCCAGAATTCGCGGCTCACTGTGCCCGTCGCTGATTGGTCAAGGCAACCTTTATGACATCATCGTCGCCATGGCAACCATTATGACATCTACGTCGATACTGTGCCCGTCGCTGAATCAGAAACGTGAGATGTCTACGTCCTTTATGACATCATCGTCGCTGTGCCTGTTGCTGATTGGTCGAGGCCTGGCGGCCTCGACCAATCAGAGAGCCGGGATTTCCAGGACAGACAGACAGACAGACAAAAAGACAGACAGACAGACAGACAGACGGAAAAACCCTTAGACAATTATATATATAGACTAGATTGTGGCCCGATTCTAACGCATCGGGTATTCTAGAATATGCATGTCCCCGTAGTATATGGACAATGATGATTCCAGAATTCGCGGCAGACTGTGCTCGTCGCTGATTGGTCGAGGCAACCTTAATGACATCATTGTCGCCATGGCAACCATTATGACATCTACGTCGATACTGTGCCCGTCGCTGAATCAGAAACGTGGGATTTCTACGTCCTTTATGACATCATCGTCGCTGTGCCCGTTGCTGATTGGTCGAGGCCAGGATTCTAACGCATCGGGTATTCTAGAATATGCATGTCCCCGTAGTATATGGACAATGATGATTCCAGAATTAGCGGCAGACTGTGCCCGTCGCTGATTGGTCGAGGCAACCTTTATGACATCATCGTCGCCATGGCAACCATTATGACATCTACGTCGATACTGTGCCCGTCGCTGAATCAGAAACGTGAGATGTCTACGTCCTTTATGACATCATCGTCGCTGTGCCCGTTGCTGACCAATCAGAGACGCGGGATTTCCAGGACAGACAGACAGACAGACAGACAGACAGAAAGACGATGATGTCATAATGGTTGCCTCGACCAATTGCCTCGATTGTGGCCCGATTCTAACGCATCGGGTATTCTAGAATATGCATGTCCCCGTAGTATATGGACAATGATGATTCCAGAATTCGCGGCAGACTGTGCTCGTCGCTGATTGGTCGAGGCAACCTTTATGACATCATCGTCGCCATGGCAACCATTATGACATCTACGTCGATACTGTGCCCGTCTCTGAATCATAGACGCGGGATATCTACGTCCTTTATGACATCATCGTCGCTGTGCTCGTCGCTGATTGGTCGAGGCCTGGTGGCCTCGACCAATCAGAGAGGCGGGATTTCCAGGACAGACAGACAGACAGAAAGACAGACAGACAGACAGAAAGACAGACGGAAAATGGGGGGCTGTATGAGATAGATGGGGGGCTGTATGAGATTTTATGTGGCCTACATTATATTCTATGGGGGGCTGTATTAGATTCTATGGAGGCCTACATTATATTCTATGGGGGGCTGTATTATATTCTATGGGGGCCTACATTATATTCTATGGGGGGCTGTACTAGATTCTATGGGGGCCTACATTATATTTTATGGGGGGCGGTATTAGATTCTATGGGGCCTACATTATATTCTATGGTGGGCTGTATTAGATTCTATGGGTCCTACATTATATTCTATGGGGGGCTGTATTAGATTCTATGGGGGCCTACATTATATTATATGGGGGCTGTATTATATTCTATGGGGGCCTACATTATATTCTATGGGGACCTACATTATATTCTATGGGGGGCTGTATTATATTCTATGGGGCCATACACTATATTCTATGGGGGGCTGTATTAGAGCTCTAGCAAAAATTAAGAGACCACCACATCAAAACTCAGCAGCCCAATCTCCAGACCTGAACCCCATTGAAAACCTCTGGAATGTAATCAAGAGGATGATGGATAGTCACAAGCCATCAAACAAAGAAGAACTGCTTACATTTTTGTGCCTGAAGTAGTGTGAAAGACTGGCGGAAAGCATGCCAAGACGCATTAAAGTTGTGACTAATAATCATGGTTATTCCATAAAATATTGATTTCTGAACTCTTCCTGAGTTAAAACATTAGTAATGTTGTTTTCTAAATTATTATGAACTTGTTTTCTTTGCATTATTTGAGGTCTGAAAGCACTGTTTTTTTTTTTAATTTTGACCATTTTTATTTGTCAGAAAAAAATACAAAATTTATTGCTTGAAAATTCAGAGACATGTTGTCAGAAGCTGATAGAATAAATGAACAATTTACATTTTACTCAAAAATCTATAATATAACGCTGGGAGCGTCACTCTGTCCGAAGCCTTTATAGACTGCGCAAGCGCAAGCGCCGGCGCAGTCTGGACAGCACAGAGTGACGCTCCCAGGAGATCGCGGTATGCGTAAACACTGAACGCACACCGCGATCTCCAACGGAGAAGCAGGGACGCGCCAGGAGGGTAAGTATCAGCTATATTCACCTGTTTGTCCCGTTCCAGCGCTGCGTGCGGCTCCGTGTTCCGGGTCCTCTGCCTGTGGCGTTGACAGTTCAGAGGGCGCGATGACGCGCTTAATGCACGCCGCCCTCTGACTGAACAGTCACAGCCAGAGGAGCCGGAACACGGAGTGGCACGCAGCGCTGGAACGGGACAGACAGGTGAATATAGCAAGTGTCGGGGGCCTGAGCTAGCGGCGACTCCGGAACCTGACCCCCATAGCGCGCCGGTGTCCCCGCCTGCTCAGGCCCCCCAGCACTCGGCGCCCAGCGACGATAGGTCAGTATGGTATTTTTTTTCATATATAGCAGCAGCATACGGGGCATACACTATGGAGCATCTTATGGGGGCCATAAACCATAATGGAGCAGTGTACGAGGGCATATACTATGGAGCATCTTATGGGGCCATAAACCATAATGGAGCAGTGTTCGGGGGCATACACTATGGAGCATCTTATGGGGGCCATAAACCATAATGGAGCAGTGTTCGGGGGCATATACTATGGAGCATCTTATGGGGGCCATAAACCTTTATGGAGCAGTGTACGGGGCATATACTATGGAGCATCTTATGGGGGCCATAAACCTTTATGGAGCAGTGTACGGGGCATGGATGGGAACAGCAAATTACAGAACGGTGGCGCAGGATGGGAGCAGCACATGACAGAACGGGGGCACAGGATGGGAGCAGCACATGACAGAATGGGGGCGCAGGATGGGAGCAGCACATGACAGAACGGGGGCGCAGGATGGGAGCAGCACATGACAGAACGGGGGCGCAGGATGGGAGCAGCACATGCAGAACGGGGGCGCAGGATGGGAGCAGCACATGACAGAATAGGGCAGCACATGACAGAACGGGGGTGTAGGATGGCAGCAGCACATGACAGAACGGGAGCGCAGGATGGAGCAGCACATGACAGGATGGGGACGCAGGATGGAGCAGCACATGACAGGATGGGGACGCAGGATGGAGCAGCACATGACAGGATGGGGACGCAGGATGGAGCAGCACATGACAGGATGGGGACGCAGGATGGGTTCAACACATGACAGGATGGGGATGCAGGATGGAGCAGCACATGACAGGATGGGGACGCAGGATGGAGCAGCACATGACAGGATGGGAACGCAGGATGGAGCAGCTCATGACAGGATGGGGACGCAGGATGGAGCAGCGCATGACAGGATGGGGACGCAGGATGGAGCAGCACATACCAGGATGGAGACCATATACCAATATACATAGTAACATAGTAAAATTAGTATGGCCGAAAAAAAGACATTTGTCCATCCAGTTCAGCCTATATTCCATCATAATAAATCCCCAGATTTACGTCCTTCTACAGAACCTAATAATTGTATGATACAATATTGTTCTGCTCCAGGAAGACATCCAGGCCTCTCTTGAACCCCTTGACTGAGTTCGCCATCACCACCTCCTCAGGCAAGCAATTCCAGATTCTCACTGCCCTAACAGTAAAGAATCCTCTTCTATGTTGGTGGAAAAACCTTTTCTCCTCCAGACGCAAAGAATGCCCCCTTGTGCCCGTCACCTTCCTTGGTATAAACAAATCCTCAGCGAGATATTTGTATTGTCCCCTCATATACTTATACATGGTTATTAGATCGCCCCTCAGTCGTCTTTTTTCTAGACTAAATAATCCTAATTTCGCTAATCTATCTAGGTATTGTAGTTCTCCCATCCCCTTTATTAATTTTGTTGCCCTCCTTTGTACTCTCTCTAGTTCCATTATATCCTTCCTGAGCACCGGTGCCCAAAACTGGACACAGTACTCCATGTGCGGTCTAACTAGGGATTTGTACAGAAGCAGTATAATGCTCTCATCATGTGTATCCAGACCTCTTTTAATGCACCCCATGATCCTGTTTGCCTTGGCAGCTGCTGCCTGGCACTGGCTGCTCCAGGTAAGTTTATCATTAACTAGGATCCCCAAGTCCTTCTCCCTATCAGATTTACCCAGTGGTTTCCCGTTCAGTGTGTAATGGTGATATTGATTCCTTCTTCCCATGTGTATAACCTTACATTTATCATTGTTAAACCTCATCTGCCACCTTTCAGCCCAAGTTTCCAACCTATCCAGATCCATCTGTAGCAGAATACAATCTTCTCTTTTATTAACTGCTTTACATAGTTTTGTATCATCTGCAAATATCAATATTTTACTGTGTAAACCTTCTACCAGATCATTAATGAATATGTTGAAGAGAACAGGTCCCAATACCGACCCCTGCGGTACCCCACTGGTCACAGCGACCCAGTTAGAGACTATACCATTTATAACCACCCTCTGCTTTCTATCACTAAGCCAGTTACTAACCCATTTACACACATTTTCCCCCAGGCCAAGCATTCTCATTTTGTGTACCAACCTCTTGTGCGGCACAGTATCAAACGCTTTGGAAAAATCGAGAAATACCACGTCCAATGACTCACCGATGTCCAGCCTATAGCTTACCTCTTCATAAAAACTGATTAGATTGGTTTGACAGGAGCGATTTCTCATAAACCCATGCTGATATGGAGTTAAACAGTTATTCTCATCGAGATAATCCAGAATAACATCCCTCAGAAACCCTTCAAATATTTTACCAACAATAGAGGTTAGACTTACTGGCCTATAATTTCCAGGTTCACTTTTAGAGCCCTTTTTGAATATTGGCACCACATTTGCTATGCGCCAGTCCTGCGGAACAGACCCCGTCGCTATAGAGTCCCTAAAAATAAGAAATAATGGTTTATCTATTACATTACTTAGTTCTCTTAGTACTCGTGGGTGTATGCCATCCGGACCCGGAGATTTATCTATTTTGATCTTATTTAGCCGGTTTCGCACCTCTTCTTGGGTTAGATTGGTGACCCTTAATATAGGGTTTTCATTGTTTCTTGGGATTTCACCTAGCATTTCATTTTCCACCGTGAATACCGTGGAGAAGAAGGTGTTTAATATGTTAGCTTTTTCCTCGTCATCTACAACCACTCTTTCCTCACTATTTTTTAAGGGGCCTACATTTTCAGTTTTTATTCTTTTACTATTGATATAGTTGAAGAACAGTTTGGGATTAGTTTTACTCTCCTTAGCTATGTGCTTCTCTGTTTCCTTTTTGGCAGCTTTAATTAGTTTTTTAGATAAAGTATTTTTCTTCCTATATTTCTTTAGAGCTTCAATGGTGCCGTCCAGCTATAAATGCTCGCCACCCGGGCGTAGAACGGGTTCAATAGCTAGTATACCTATAAAGAGAAAAATCAGACAAACTGAATATTTTGCAGTGGTCTCTTAATGTTTGCCAGAGCTGTATATTCTTTGGAGGGCTGTATTATAGTCTATGGGGGGGGGGGGGGGGGGCTGTATTATATCCTATGGTGGCCTACATTATATTCTGTGGGGGGGGGGCTGTATTATATTCTATGGTGGCCTACATTATATCCTGTGGGAGGTTGTATTATATTCTATGGGGGACTGTATTATATTCTATGAGGGCCTACATTATTTTCTATAGGGGGCTGTATTATATTCTATGGGGGGCTGTATTGTATTCTTTGGGGGGGCTGTATTATATTCTATGGGGGAGGATTGTATCAAACTCTTTGATGGGGCTACATTATAGTCAATGGGGAGGTGGGCTGTATTATATTCTCTGGAGGGCTACATTATATTCTATGTATTACATTTATTCTATGTATTCAATTTATTATATTCTATGAGGGGTGATTGCATCATACTCTATGAGGTGGCTGCATTGTATTCTATGGAGGCTGCATTATATTCTATGGGGGGGTTAGATTATATTGTTTGGGGGCTTCATTATACTCTATGAGGGGGCTACATTATATTCTATGAGGGGCTGCATTATACTATATGAGGAGGGCTACATTGTATTCTATGGAGGGGCTACATTATATTCTATGGGGGGCTGAATTATATTCTATGGGGGCTGCATTATACTCTGTGAGGGGCTACCATATACAGTTATATGAAAAAGTTTGGGCACCCCTATTAATCTTAAGCTTAATGTTTTATAAAAATTGTTTTTTTGCAACAGCTATTTCAGTTTCATCTATATACATAATTGTCTAAGGGGTACTTACGTCTGTCTGTCTGTCCTTCTGTCACGGTTATTCATTCGCTGATTGGTCTTGGCAGCTGCCTATCATGGCTGCCGGGACCAATCAGCGACGGGCACACTCCGATTAGTCCCTCCCCTACTCCCTTGCACTCACTGCCCGGCGCCCACTCCATAATCCCCTCCACTCACCGCTCACACAGGGTTAATGGCAGCGGTAATGGCCCGCGGTGTAACGCACTCCGTTACCGCTGCTATTAACCCTGTGTGTCCCCAACTGCCTATGCAGCATCAATAGTAAATATTGCACGCGGCAGCTTCCGCTCCTAGGGCTGGTGTGCAACAAGGACCTGCTCACACCAGCCCTGGGGCTGGAAGCTGCCGCTTGCAATGGAGCGGTCCCGGGAGCGTGGCGAGGTGCGGCAAAGGCGGATGGTGAGTATAGCAGAACTTCCAACGGGCCTTCGGAAGGTGAGTATATGTTTGTTTTTTTTAAGTCTCTATACTACGTGGTTCTGTGCTGGGCAATATACTACGTGGCTCTGCTATATACTATGTGGCTGGGCAATATACTGCGTGACTGGGCAATATACCGTACTACGTGGCTCTGCTATATACAACGTGGCTGGGCAATATACTATGTCACTGGGCAATATACTACGTCACTGGGCAATATACTACGTGGCTGGGCAATATACTATGTGACTGGGCAACATACTACGTGACTGGGCAATATACTACGTAACTGGGCAATAGACTACGTGACTGGGCAATATACTACGTGGCTGGACAATATACTACGTGGCTGGGCAATATACTACGTGGTTGGGCAATATACTACGTGACTGGGCAATATACTACGTCGCTGGGCAATATACGACGTGGCTGGGCAATATACTACGTGACTGGGCAATATACTACGTGACTGGGCAATATACTACGAGGCTGGGCAATATACTACGTCGTTGGGCAATATACTACGTGACTGGGCAATATACTACGTGACTGGGCAATATACTACGTGACTGGGCAATATACTACGTCGCTGGGCAATATACTACGTGGACATGCATATTCTAGAATACCCGACGCGTTAGAATCGGGCCACCATCTAGTATATCTAATATATCTAATAACTGTTGGACCAAGTAATGTTTCTGCCTTGAAATGAGGTATATTGTACTAACAGAAAATGTGCAATCTGCATTCAAACAAAATTTGACAGGTGCATAAGTATGGACACCTGTTGTGAGTTCTGTTTCTGGGCTCCCTCTGGTGGTTACTGATGGTACTGGGTGACTTGTGTTCTCTGCGGTCTCTGGTGTCCACCTGTTCCATCAGGTTATGGGAGTTTCCTATTTAACCTGGCTTTTTTGTCATTTCCTCGCCGGCTATCAATGTAATCAGCGTGTCTTTTTACCTCTGCTCCCTGCGTCTGTTATCTTCAGGACAAGCTAAGTTTTGATTTTCCTGTTCCACGTTTTGCTTTATTTTTGTCTTAGTCCAGCTTGCAGATATGTGATTCCTTGCTGCTGGTTGCTCTAGTGGGCTGAAATTACTCCTCATGTTCCATGAGTTGGCACATGAGTTCAAGTAATTTCAGGATGGTTTTTTGAAGGGTTTTTTGCTGACCGCGCAGTTCACTTTTGTATCCTCTGCTATCTAGCTTTAGCGGGCCTCATTTTTGCTGATTCTATTTTCATAACTACGTATGTGCTTTCCTCTCATTTCACCGTTATTACATGTGGGGGGCTGCTATTTCTGTGGGGTGTTTCTCTGGAGGCAAGTGAGGTCTGTGTTTCTTCTGATAGGGGAAGTTAATCCTTCGGCTGGCGCGAGACGTCTAGGAATCATCGTAGGCACGTTCCCCGGCTACTGCTAGTTGTGTGTTTAGGTTCAGGATCGCGGTCAGCTCAGGTTCCATCACCCTAGAGCTTGTTTTGTTTTTGTGCTTGTCCTTTTGTGATCCCCTGCCATTGGGATCATGACAGACACCCTTATCATTTTCTTGTTTTAAATGCTCCTACCTACTTTTTACTGACTTACTAAAGCACTTTTTTTTGTTTTCTAACCTCATTGAGCTTTGAACTTCATAGCCAGGTGTATGCAATCATGAGAAAAGCTACTTAAAGTGGCCACTTGAAAGTTGTTCTCCTGTTTGAATCTCCTCTGAAGAGTGGCATCATGGGCTCCTCAAAACAACTGTCTAATGATCTGAAAACAAAGATTATTCAACATAGTTGTTCAGGGGAAGGATACAAAAAGCTGTCTCAGAGATTTAACCTGTCAATTTCCACTGTGAGGAACATAGTAAGGAATTGAAAGAACACAGGTACAGTTCTTGTTAAGGCCAGAATTGGCAGGCCAAGAAAAACATCAGAAAGGCAGAGAAGAAGAATGGTGAGATCAGTCAAGGACAATCCTCAGACCACCTCCAGAGAGCTGCAGCATCAACTTGCTGTAGATGGTGTCACTGTGCATCGGTCAACTATACAACGCACTTTGCAGAAGGAGAAGCTGTATGGGAGAATGATGCGAAAGAAGCCGTTTCTGCAAGCATGCCACAAACAGTGTCGGCTGAGGTATGCAAAAGCACATTTGGAGAAGCCAATTTCTTTTTGGAAGAAGGTCCTGTGGACTGATGAAACCAAGATTGAGTTTTTTGGTCATACAAAAGGGCGTTATGCATGGTGGCCAAAAAACACAGTATTCCAAGAAAAACACTTGCTGCCCACAGTAAAATTTGGTGGAGGTTCCATCATGCTTTGGGGCTGTGTGGCCAATGCCGGCATTGGGAATCTTGTTAAAGTTGAGGGACGCATGGATTACTCTCAGTATCAGCAGATTCTTGACAATAATGTTCATGAATCAGTGACAAAGTTGAAGTTATGCAGGGGATGGATCTTTCAGCAAGACAATGATCCAAAACACCGCTCCAAATCTACTCAGGCATTCATGCAGAGGAACAATTACACTGTTCTGTAATGGCCATCCCAGTCCCAGACCAGAATATCATTGAACATCTGTGGGATCATTTGAAGAGGGCTGTCCATGCTCGGCAACCATCAAACTTAACTGAACTGGAATTGATTTGTAAAGAGGAATGGTCAAAAATACCTTCATCCAGGATCCAGGAACTCATTAAAAGCTACAGGAAGCGGCTGTTATTTTTGGAAAAGGAGGATCTACTAAATATTAATGTCACTTTTCTGGTGGGGTGCCCATACTTATGCACCTGTCAAATTTTGTTTGAATGCAGATTGCACATTTTCTGTTAGTATATTAAACCTCAATTCAAGGCAGAAAACATTACTGTGTCCAACAGTTATTAGATATATGAAGCAGAAATAGCTGTTGCAAAAAGAAAACAATTTTTATAAAACATTAAGCTTAAGATTAATAGGGGTGCCCAATATAAATATATATATATATATATATATATATATATATATATACAGTGGGGCAAAAAAGTATTTAGTCAGTCAGCAATAGTGCAAGTTCCACCACTTAAAAAGATGAGAGGCGTCTGTAATTTACATCATAGGTAGACCTCAACTATGGGAGACAAACTGAGAAAAAAAATCCAGAAAATCACATTGTCTGTTTTTTTATCATTTTTTTGCATATTATGGTGGAAAATAAGTATTTGGTCAGAAACAAAATTTCATCTCAATACTTTGTAATATATCTTTTGTTGGCAATGACAGAGGTCAAACATTTTCTGTAAGTCTTCACAAGGTTGCCACACACTGTTGTTGGTATGTTGGCCCATTCCTCCATGCAGATCTCCTCTAGAGCAGTGATGTTTTTGGCTTTTCGCTTGGCAACACGGACTTTCAACTCCCTCCAAAGGTTTTCTATAGGGTTGAGATCTGGAGACTGGCTAGGCCACTCCAGAACCTTGAAATGCTTCTTACGAAGCCAGTCCTTCGTTGCCCTGGCGGTGTGCTTTGGATCATTGTCATGTTGAAAGACCCAGCCACGTTTCATCTTCAATGCCCTTGCTGATGGAAGGAGGTTTGCACTCAAAATCTCACGATACATGGCCCCATTCATTCTTTCATGTACCCGGATCAGTTGTCCTGGCCCCTTTTCAGAGAAGCAGCCCCAAAGCATGATGTTTCCACCACCATGCTTTACAGTAGGTATAGTGTTTGATGGATGCAACTCAGTATTCTTTTTCCTACAAACACGACAAGTTGTGTTTCTACCAAACAGTTCCAGTTTGGTTTCATCAGACCATAGGACATTCTCCCAAAACTCCTCTGGATCATCCAAATGCTCTCTAGCAAACTTCAGATGGGCCCGGACATGTACTGGCTTAAGCAGTGGGACACGTCTGGCACTGCAGGATCTGAGTCCATGGTGGCGTAGTGTGTTACTTATGGTGGGCCTTGTTACATTGGTCCCAGCTCTCTGCAGTTCATTCACTAGGTCCCCCCGCGTGGTTCTGGGATTTTTGCTCACAGTTCTTGTGATCATTCTGACCCCACGGGGTGGGATTTTGCGTGGAGCCCCAGATCAAGGGAGATTATCAGTGGTCTTGTATGTCTTCCATTTTCTAATTATTGCTCCCACTGTTGATTTCTTCACTCCAAGCTGGTTGGCTATTGCAGATTCAGTCTTCCCAGCCTGGTGCAGGGCTACAATTTTGTTTCTGGTGTCCTTTGACAGCTCTTTGGTCTTCACCATAGTGGAGTTTGGAGTCAGACTGTTTGAGGGTGTGCACAGGTGTCTTTTTATACTGATAACAAGTTTAAACAGGTGCCATTACTACAGGTAATGAGTGGAGGAAAGAGGAGACTCTTAAAGAAGAAGTTGCAGGTCTGTGAGAGCCAGAAATCTTGATTGTTTGTTTCTGACCAAATACTTATTTTCCACCATAATATGCAAAAAAAATGATAAAAAAACAGACAATGTGATTTTCTGGATTTTTTTTTCTCAGTTTGTCTCCCATAGTTGAGGTCTACCTATGATGTAAATTACAGACGCCTCTCATCTTTTTAAGTGGTGGAACGTGCACTATTGCTGACTGACTAAATACTTTTTTGCCCCACTGTATATATATATACAGTACAGACCAAAAGTTTGGACACACCTTCAAATTTAAAGATTTTTGTCTATTTTCATGACTATGAAAATTGTACATTCACACTGAAGGCATCAAAACTATGAATTAACACATGTGGAATTATATACTTAGCAAAAAAGTGTGAAACAACTGAAATCATATCTTATATTCTAGGTTCTTCAAAGTAGCCACCTTTTGCTTTGATGACTGCTTTGCAAACTCTTGGCATTCTCTTGATGAGCTTCAAGAGGTAGTTACCGGGAATGGTTTTCACTTCACAGGTATGCCCTGTCAGGTTTAAAGGGAACCTGTCACCCCGAAAATCGCGGGTGAGGTAATCCCACCGGCATCAGGGGCTTATCTGCAGCAAAGTACGCCTGCGCCGGAGCCGTGGCTGAAGATCAGAAGAGGACGTCATGGAAAGAAGATAGGAGGCGCCGGAGCGGACCGGAGACGCCCATCCGACCTGACCAGCAGCGGGACAGCCCCTGGGTGAGTATAATCTAACGTCTTTTTCTCCTTTTTCAGGTAACATCGGGGGCTTATCTACAGCATTACAGAATGCTGCAGATAAGCCCCTGATGCCGGTGGGATTACCTCACCCGCGATTTTCGGGGTGACAGGTTCCCTTTAATAAGTGGGATTTCTTGCCCTATAAATGGGGTTGGGACCATCAGTTGTGTTGTGCAGAAGTCTGGTGGATACACAGGTGATAGTCCTACTCAATAGACTGTTAGAATTTGTATTATGGCAAGAAAAAAGCAGCTAAGTAAAGAAAAATGGGTGGCCATCCTTACTTTAAGAAATGAAGGTCAGTCAGTCCGAAAAAATTGGGAAAACTTTGAAAGTGCCCCCAAGTGCAGCAGGAAAAACCATCAAGCGCTACAAAGAAACTGGCTCACATGAGGACCGCCCCAGGAAAGGAAGACCAAGAGTCACCTCTGCTTCTGAGGATAAGTTTATCCGAGTCACCAGCCTCAGAAATTGCAGGTTAACAGCAGCTCAGATTAGAAACCAGGTCAATGCCACACAGAGTTCAAGCAGCAGACACATCTGTACAACAACTGTTAAGAGGAGACTTTGGATACCACAGCATCTTGCAGCGGCATGCTATTCCATCCGGTTTGCGTTTAGTTGGACCATCATTTATTTTTCAACAGGACAATGACCCCAAACACACCTCCAGGCTGTGTAAGGGCTATTAGACCAAGATGGAGAGTGATGGGGTGCTACACCAGATGACCTGGCCTCCACAGTCACCAGACCTGAACCCAATTGAGATGGTTTGGGGTGAGCTGGACTGCAGAGTGAAGGCAAAAGGGCCAACAAGTGCTAAGCATCTCTGGGAACTCCTTCAAGATTGTTGGAAGACCATTCCCGGTGACTACCTCTTGAAGCTCATCAAGAGAATGCCAAGAGCCGGGCCAGACTGGGACTAAAATTCAGCCCTGGAATTTGAAGTTACACAGGCCCACTTGTCATATGGTGACTGTATAATATCTTACACTTGTAGGTTACAAGAAGTGAGGGGAGTGTAACATGACTATATAACATATAATCACAGCTGTATCCAGCATTACAGCTCAGTCCTATCTATTGCTTTTAGTTGCAGTACCAAGAAAAGCTGCTACTTTACCTACATAAATGGATCTTGTAGATAATGAAGGGATTGAGACGAGCAAAGGCTATGGAACCTCATTCTGATGCCCCATAAACTTTGCCTACAGCCACTTTTGGTTCCACTGCGCAGCACGAGACCCGGTGACTCTGAAGAGCGGTGACATCAGTAACGTCACCGCTCTTCAGATATTCCTGGTGTTGTGCTGAGCTCGGTGACTGTGAAGAGCGGTAATGTTACTACCGTCACCGCTCTTCAGAGTCGCTGGATCTCACCAGGTCTGGGCTAGTAGTGGGGGTGTCTGATAGACACCTCTCCATTGATTGATAGCAGCTGACATTACGCAGCTGACATCAACCCTAAAAATCATTACACATACCAGAATTAAATGTTCTGGTGGCTGGGAAAAACAGTAAAGTTAGTGCTATTACCAGGCGTCGAGTGCTAACTACAACTGTCATCCTTGCCTGGTCTCCCTGCGATGCATTTCTGCTGTATTTCCATGCACTGATTTCAGGCCACTAAACGAGTGTGATCGACAATACTGAAGTCGTTCGCTTGTTTCCCGGCCTCTTTACACCAACTCAGAAAGAATGAAGGGAACAGAACAATCACAATTAGATCAATCTGTCCCCATACAGTATCATGTTATCAGCAGCACATCTACAGTTTACACCGGCGATGTGCTGCTGAGAACAAGGATTTCTGTTCCCACATAAACAATCCAATCTCTCGATGAATAGGCAGCATTTTGCTTGTTTAGTATAATACACCCCATAGTCCTCCATATATTATAATGTGCACCTCAGTCCTCCATATAGTATAATACACTCCTCAGTCCCCCATATAGTATAATACACTCCACAGTCCTCCATATAGTATAATACACCCCTCAGTCCTCCATATAGTATAATACACCCCTCAGTCCTCTATATAGTATAATACACTCCTCAGTCCTCCATATAGTATAATACACGCTTCAGTCCTCCATATAGTATAATACACTCCTCAGTCCTCCATATAGTATAATACACTCCTCAGTCCTCCATATAGTATTATACACTCCACATTGTCCTCCATATAGTATTATACACTCCACATTGTCCTCCATATAGTATAATACACTCATCAGTCCTCCAAATAGTATAATACATTCCTCAGTCCTCCAAATAGTATAATACATTCCTCATAGTGCTCCATATAGTATAATGCCCCGCCATTGTCATCCATGTAGTACAATTCACTTCCCATAGTATAATGCACCCCATAGTTCTTCATATAGTATAATGTATTCCCCATAGTCCTCGATACAGTATAATGCAGCCCACATCTACTATATAATTGTCTAAGGGTCGCTTCCGTCTTTCTGTCCTTCTGTCTTTCTGTCTGTCATGGATATTCATTGGTCGCAGCCTCTGTCTGTCATGGAATCCAAGTCGCTGATTGGTCTCGCCAGCTACCTGTCATGGCTGCCGCGACAAATCAGCGACGGCCACAGTCCGATTAGTCCCTCCCTACTCCCCTGCAGCGTCAATAGTAAAAACATCTAATGTTAAAAATAATTTAAAAAATAACAAATCATTATATACTCACCTTTCGCGACGCTCCAGTGATCTCCGGCAGGTTCCGTTGCCAAGGATAGTATGGGAGAAAGACGTGCCATGACGTCATGGTCACGTGACCGCGATGTCATCACAAGCCCTGCGCGCCTGCGCGAGAAGGACCTGCCATGATGTCGCGGTCATGTGACCGCGACGTCATCACAGGCCCTGCGCCTGCACGAGAAATACCTGCCATGATGTCACTGTCATGTGACCGCGACATCATCACAGTGCCTGCGCGCCTGCGCGAGAACAACCTGCCGTGACGTCATGGTCATGTGACCGCGACGTCATCACAGGTCCTGTGCACCTGTGGGAGAATGACCTGCCATGACGTCACGGTCATGTGACCGAACTAGAAGGGGCCCTCGGAAGGTGAGTATATGTTTATTTTTTAACCTGTGACATACGTGGCTGGGCAATACACTACGTAGCTGGGCAATATACTACGTGACTGGCCAATATACTACGTGGCTGGGCAATATACTAAGTGGCTCTGTGCTGTATACTACGTCGCTGTGCAATATACTACGTCACTGTGCTGTATACTATGTCGCTGTGCTGTATACTACGTCACTGGGCAATATACTACATAACTGGGCATTATACTGCGTGGCTGGGCAATATACTACGTTGCTGGGCAATATACTACGTTGCTGGGCAATATACTATGTGGCTGGGCAATATACTACGTCGCTGGGCAATATACTACGTTGCTGGGCAATATACTACATGGTTGGGCAATATACTACGTGGCTGGGCAATATACTACGTGGCTGGGCAATATACTACGTGGCTGGGCAATATACTACGCCACTGGGCAATATACTATGTCGCTGGGCAATATACTACGTGGCTGGGCAATATACTACGTGGCTGGGCAATATACTACATAACTGGGCAATATACTGCGTGGCTGGGCAATATACTACGTCGCTGGGCAATATACTACATGGCTGGGCAATATACTACGTGGCTGGGCAATATACTACGTGGCTGGGCAATATACTATGTGGCTGGGCAATATACTACATAACTGGGCAATATACTGCGTGGCTGGGCAATATACTACGTCACTGGGCAATATACTACATAACTGGGCAATATACTGCGTGGCTGGGCAATATACTACGTGGCTGGGCAATATACTACGTGCCTGGGCAATATATTACGTGGTTGGGCAATATACTACGTGGCTGGGCAATATACTACGTGGGCTGTGCAATATACTACTTGAACATGCATATTCTAGAATACCCGATGCGTTAGAATCGGGCCACCATCTAGTATAGCATAATGATGCCACGCAAGAGTATAATGCAGCCACCCCACAGAATATATAGTAGCCCCCTGAGTATAATGTAACCCCCCCAGAGAATATAATACAATATATGGTAGCCCTCTCATAGAGCCCCCCATAGAATATAATGTAGCCCCTCCACAGAATATAATACAGCACCCCATAGAATGTAATACAGCCCTCCCCCATAGAAAGTAATGCAGCCAGCCCCCATAGAATGTAATACAGCACAGCCCCCATAGAACGTAATGCAGCCAGCCACCCATAGAATATAATGCAGCCAGCCCCCATAGAATGTAATACAGCACAGCCCCATAGAATGTAATGCAGAAAAGCCCCTATAGAATGTAATGCAGCCAGCCACCCATAGAATGTAATACAGCCAGCCCCCATAGAATGTAATTCAGCAGAACCCCATAGAATGTAATGCAGCACAGCCCCCATAGAATGTAATACAGCCCTTCCACATAGAATGTAATACAGCACATCCCCCATAGAATGTAATGCAGCACAGCCCCCATAGAATGCAATGCAGCACAGCCCCCATAGAATGTAATACAGCCCCCATAGAATGTAATACAGCACAGCCCCCATAGAATGTAATGCAGCACAGCCCCCATAGAATGTAATGCAGCACAGCCCCCATTGAATGTATTACAGCACAGCCCCTATAGAATGTAATACAGCACAGCCCCCATTGAATGTAATGCAGCACAGCCCCCATAGAATGTAATACAGCACAGCCCCCATAGAATGTAATGCAGCACAGCCCCCATAGAATGTAATGCAGTACAGCCCCCATAGAATGTAATGCAGCCAGCGCCCATAGAATGTAATACAGCACAGCCCCCATAGAATGTAATACAGCCCCTCATAGAATGTAATGCAGCACAGCCCCCATAGAATGTAATACAGCCCCCCATAGAATGTAATAAAGCACAGCCCCTATAAAATGTAATGCAGCAGAGCCCCCATAGAATGTAATACAGCCCCCCCATACAATGTAATACAGCACAGCCCCCATAGAATGTAATGCAGCACAGCCCCTATAGAATGTAATACAGCACAGCCCCCATAGAATGTAATACAGCACAGCCCACATGGAATGTAATGTACCACAGCCCCCATAGAATGTAGTACAGCACAGCCACCATAGAATGTAATGCAGCACAGCCCCCGTAGAATGTAATGCAGCACAGCCCACATAGAATGTAATATAGCACAGTCCCCATAGAATGTAATGCAGTACAGCCCCCATAGAATGTAATGCAGCCAGCCCCCATAGAATATAATACAGCACAGCCCCCATAGAATGTAATACATCACAGCCCCTATAGAATGTAATGCAGCACAGCCCCCATAGAATGTAATACAGCACAGCATCCATAGAATGTAATGCAGCACAGCCCCCATAGAATGTAATACAGCACACCCCCATAGAATGCAATACAGCACAGCCCCCATAGAATGTAATGCAGCACAGCCCCCATAGAATGTAATGCAGCACAGCCCCCATAGAATGTAATGCAGCACAGCCCCCACAGAATGTAATACAGCACAGCCCCCATAGAATGTAATGCAGCCCCCCCCAATAGCCCCACAATCCAGTTATCACTCAGTGATATATTTCCTGGCTCCGATCTCAGCAGCTGCAGTCTGCCCGCCGACACACAGCAGGTGCGCGATGATATGACGTCATCGCGCACCTGTAGTGTCAGCGCCAGGAAGAACGGGAAATGCTGGGAGAGGGAACGTCAGCAGACGCTCTCTCCTCCATCATTGCATTCAACTGTACCGGCGTCATAGACGTCGGTATCGTTGAATGCTGTGGCCCTGTAGGGGGGGTGGGGGGGGGTGAGTCGATGGCGGGGGGTGAGGCGGGGATGAGTCGAGGGGGGGGGGGGGGTAGTCGGCACCGGCGAGTGGCCCACGACTGCCACCGGCCCTTCTGGCATTTGCCAGGACTGCCCGATGGCCAGTCTGGCCCTGGCCAAGAGTGTGCAAAGCAGTCATCAAAGCAAAAGGTGGCTACTTTGAAGAACCTAGAATATAGGACATAATTTCAGTTGTTTCACACTTTTTTGTTAACTATATAATTCCACATGTGTTAATTCATAGTTTTGATGCATTGTGTGTGTTTTAAATAAATATATATATTCGTTCGCATTCATTTCTGCTGGTTCCAGTGCAGTCAGACTTGCAGCCAGGTGACAACTAGTGTCCTATATGTCAGTGAATAGAACACTACAGACATGGCTGACACTCTAGTTGGCACATGACAGCAAGTGTGCAAAGCGCCTCCTCGTGGTTATGTGATCTACTATATAATTGTCCAAGGGTCAATTCCGTCTGTCTTTCTGTCTGTCCTGGAAATCCTGCGTCACTGATTGGTCGCAGCCGTCAACGATGGGCACAGTCCGGCCGAGAATTAGTCCCACCCTACTTTCCAGCTGTCAGTGCCCGCTCCATACTCCCCCCCAGTCAGCGCTCACACAGGGTTAATGGCAGCATTAACGGACCGCGTTATGCCGCGAGTAACGCACTCCGTTAATGCTGCTATTAACCCTGTGTGACCAACTTTTTACTATTGATGCTGCCTATGCGGCATCAATAGTAGAAAGATCTAATGTTAAAAATAATAATAATAAAAAAAAAATCATTATATACTCAATTTCCGTGGGCCCCCTGGATCCAGCCGAGGCCTTTCCTGCTCCTCGCGACACTCCAATGACCGGTCCCGCTACATCATCATCTCGCGAGACTGCAATGCACACTTGGGACCAGAGCGTCGCAAGGAGCATCGGTAAACGCCTCGCCTGGATCTGGGGGGGCCAACGGAGGGTGAGTATATAACTATTTTTTATTTTAATTCTTTTTTTAACAGGGATATGGTGCCCACATTGCTATATACTACGTGGGCTGTGTTAGATACTGCGTGGGCTGTGTTATATCCTACATCTCTGTGCTATATACTATATGGGCTGTGCTATATACTACGTGGCTGTGGTATATATTACATGGCTGGGCAATATACTACATTGCTGTGCTCTATACTGCGTGACCTGTGTTATATACTGCATGGGCAGTGTTATATACAACGTCTCTGTGCTATATACTACGTGGCTGTACTATATATTAAGTGGCTGTGCAATATATTACGTGGCTGGGCAATATACTACGTGTCTGTGCTATATACTATGTGTCTGTGCCATATACTACGTGTCTGTGCTATATACTACGTCTGTGCAATATACTACGTGGCTGGGCAATATACTCTGTGGCTGGGCAATATACTATGTGGCTGGGCAATATAGTACGTGGCTGGGCAATATACTACGTGTCTGTGCAATATACTACGTGGCTGGGCAATATACTACGTGGCTGGCCAATATACTACGTGGGCTGTGCTATATACTACGTGGCTGGGCAATATACTATGTGGCTGTGTTATATACTACGTGGCTGTGTTATATACTACATGGCTGTGCTACATACTACGTGGCTGTGTTATATACTACGTGGCTGGGCAATATACTACGTGGGCTGTGCTATATAGTGTTATATACAGCGTGGCCTGTGTTATATACTGCGTGGGCCATGCTATATACTGCATGGGCTGTTATATACTGCGTGGGCTGTGCTATATACTACGTGGGCAGTGTTATATACTGCGTGGCTGCTATATACTACATGGGCAGTGTTATATACTACGTGGCTGCTATATACTACGTGGGCAGTGTTATATACTATGTGGGCAATGTTATATACTACGTGGGCGGCAATGTTATATACTGCATAAGCTGTGTTATATACTGTTTGGTACGTGGCCTGTGCTATATACTATGTGGCTGCTATATACATAAATACATACATATTCTAGAATACCCGATGCGTTAGAATCGGGCCACCATCTAGTATTACATAACCACGATATGTCTGGTATCTGCTCTACATATACTGTACTTACATACACCGTACATACACACAGATTCACATACATATACCGTACATACATACACAGACATATACCTTACATGCATACACACATATACCGTACATACACACATACAGTTATATACACATATAGCATTCACATACCGTACATACATATACCATACATACACACAAATACACATACATATACCGTACATACACACACATTCCATGCATACATTCACCGTACATACACACAGACACATACAAATACAGTATATGCAAACACATACATATACCATACATACACACAGATACACATACATATACCGTCATACATACACATACCGTACATACACACAAGCATATACCGTACATTCACACACATACCATACATACATATACCGTACATACAGTTAGGGCCAGAAATATTTGGACAGTGACACAATTTTCGCGAGTTGGGCTCTGCATGCCACCACATTGGATTTGAAATGAAACCTCTACAACAGAATTCAAGTGCAGATTGTAACGTTTAATTTGAAGGGTTGAACAAAAATATCTGATAGAAAATGTAGGAATTGTACACATTTCTTTACAAACACTCCACATTTTAGGAGGTCAAAAGTAATTGGACAAATAAACATAACCCAAACAAAATATTTTTATTTTCAATATTTTGTTGCAAATCCTTTGGAGGCAATCACTGCCTTAAGTCTGGAACCCATGGACATCACCAAACGCTGGGTTTCCTCCTTCTTAATGCTTTGCCAGGCCTTTACAGCCGCAGCCTTCAGGTCTTGCTTGTTTGTGGGTCTTTCCGTCTTAAGTCTGGATTTGAGCAAGTGAAATGCATGCTCAATTGGGTTTAGATCTGGAGATTGACTTGGCCATTGCAGAATGTTCCACTTTTTGGCACTCATGAACTCCTGGGTAGCTTTGGATGTATGCTTGGGGTCATTGTCCATCTGTACTATGCAGCGCCGTCCAATCAACTTTGCAGCATTTGGCTGAATCTGGGCTGAAAGTATATCCCGGTACACTTCAGAATTCATCCGGCTACTCTTGTCTGCTCTTATGTCATCAATAAACACAAGTGACCCAGTGCCATTGAAAGCCATGCATGCCCATGCCATCACGTTGCCTCCACCATGTTTTACAGAGGATGTGGTGTGCCTTGGATCATGTGCCGTTCCCTTTCTTCTCCAAACTTTTTTCTTCCCATCATTCTGGTACAGGTTGATCTTTGTCTCATCTGTCCATAGAATACTTTTCCAGAACTGAGCTGGCTTCTTGAGGTGTTTTTCTGCAAATTTAACTCTGGCCTGTCTATTTTTGGTATTGATGAATGGTTTGCATCTAGATGTGAACCCTTTGTATTTACTGTCATGGAGTTTTCTCTTTACTGTTGACTTAGAGACAGATACACCTACTTCACTGAGAGTGTTCTGGACTTCAGTTGATGTTGTGAACGGGTTCTTCTTCACCAAATTAAGTATGCGGCGATCATCCACCACTGTTGTCATCCGTGGACGCCCAGGCCTTTTTGAGTTCCCAAGCTCACCAGTCAATTCTTTTTTTCTCAGAATGTACCCAACTGTTGATTTTGCTACTCCAAGCATGTCTGCTATCTCTCTGATGGATTTTTTCTTTTTTTTCAGCCTCAGGATGTTCTGCTTCACCTCAATTGAGAGTTCCTTTGACCGCATGTTGTCTGCTCACAGCAACAGCTTCCAAATGCAAAACCACACACCTGGAATCCACCCCTGACCTTTTAACTACTTCATTGATTACAGGTTAACGAGGGAGACGCCTTCAGAGTTAATTGTAGCCCTTAGAGTCCATCATCCAATTACTTTTGGTCCCTTGAAAAAGAGGACGCTATGCATTACAGAGCTATGATTCCTAAACCCTTTCTCCGATTTGGATGTGGAAACTATCATATTGCAGCTGGGAGTGTGCACTTTCAGCCCATATTATATATATAATTGTATTTCTGAACATGTTTTTGTAAACAGCTAAAATAACAAAACTTGTGTCACTGTCCAAATATTTCTGGCCCTAACTGTACACACAGATATACATACATATACCGTACATACATACACATACCTTACATGCATACACACATATACCGTACATACACAGATACCGTTACATACACATATAGTACACAAATACCGCACATACATATACCATGCATACACCCAAATACACATACATATACCGTACATGCACACACACATATACCGTACATACATACAGATACACATACACGTACCATACATACACACATACAGTATATACACATAGTATACACATACCATACACACATATACATACACATATACTGTACATACATGCACATAAACATACATACACCATAAATCCATACAAATTTATTGCACATACACAGATACACACATAATTTAAAGAATCAGTCCAATTAATTTTTTTTCCCTAAACCTGTCCCTTCCTTCATCCTGACACTCTACAGACTTGGGACCCCTTCACACGTCCGTTTTTTATGTCTGCATGCAATCCATTTTTTAATGGCCACAAATACGGACACACGCACACCCATTGTATTCAATGGTGGTGCGCACGTCAGGTTTTTCACACAGACTAGGCGCATCTTATGCATGCACCATTTCTGTGGCGGCTGAGGGCTGATGTTGGTAGCCTACAGCTGTCTGTTTAGCTATCGCAAGTTTGAATTTATAGGGGAATCCTGCGTAATTTTTTTTCTGGGGTCCCCCGTAAATTCACCAGGAAAGACTAAGCAAGCAACTTATTAATAGCCCGGTAACCTTATGGGGTACTGTCCCTTGTACCAGAGTCTTTAACCAGGAACCACGTTTACCTCTTCTTCAGTTACAGATGCACAATACTTACTTACACTACACTCCATTTCCTTTTTTGACTTTACCTAGCTTTGTAGATTATATAGTTTAACATATTTTAAAGTCTATGTGTTATTGCCCACAAGATAACACTGTTTTGGCGCACCTACAAGTCTAATAAGTCCAGATTCTCATGCCATTTACCTTGCCATCCATTCTTCTTGAGTAGATAGTTCCTATTCATTAACAATCTGCTAGCACTGTACATGCTGGAACTTCCTCTCCTCCCACGTTCCATCAACCATTGCTCGGTCCATTATCCAATAGCTTGCATGCACTAAACAGAAATCCCTCCTTTCAGTTACTGCTGTATGCAATTAGATAGAAAAAAGACACCGACTGACCATCTCTTTAGAGTTCAGTGTTTATAAAGTAGTTTGAAATTTTATTCATCTTTACATTGGCCATCAGATAAGCCTAAGAGTAGCGAGTCGCCGCACCTCCATCAAAAATGTGATTAAAAGTGATCAAACCATCAAATGTAACACAAAATCGCAGTATTAAAAAGTACAGCAACAGAGAAAAACAAAGTTACAGGTCTCAAAAAATGGTGGCACAAAACTGATTTTTTTTAGAAAGTTCAGAATTTTTTGAAGTCCCTAAAATGGTAAAAAAAAAGCATTACAAGTATGGCATCACCATAATTTTACTGACTAGGAGAATCATGTTGCCAAGTCATTTTTAATTAAGTACGCAAAAACAAAACCGAAAAAACAATGATTCATGTTGCTTTCGCCATTTTAAATGCTGACACCGCCACAGAGGAACAGCAATACACAGCACAGGACACAGAGTGCTCAGAGTTACATTGCATGGCGCTCAGTGTCCTTAGCCTCCGTGTAGTACACCAGCTGGTTACACAAATATCTGCGGTATTACATAACAGACTCTTACATTGTGCAGCAATTCAGTGGCTACATTCAGTGGGGTATAATGAAAGTGTCACCTGCTTCACTTGTAGCATAAGTATATACTTGGGGAAATAAATCTAATTGGGAAAGGGTCAGAAAAGTTTCTGCCATGAGGCAAGATCATAGAATCATAGAATGATAGCGTTGGAAGGGACCTCAAGGCTCATCGTGTCCAACCCCCTGCTCAACGCAGGATTCACTAAACTATCTCAAAGTCTGTCCAGTCTCTGTTTGAAGACTTCCATTGAAGGAGACCTCACCACCTCTCGTGGCAGCCTGTTCCACTCATTGATCACCCTCACTGTCAAAAAGTTTTCTCTAATATCTAATTTGTATCTTCTCCCTTTCAGTTTCATTTTATTGCTTCTCCTGTTTTCATGCGCAAATGAGACTAATGATGATCCCTCTACACCGTGACAGCCCTTCAGATATTTGTAAACAGCTATTAAGTCTCCTCTTAGAATTCTTTTTTTGCAAGCTAACCATGCCCAGATCCTTTAACTGTTCCTCATAGGACATACTTTGCAGTCCGCTCACCATCCTGGTAGCTCTTCTCTTAAATTGCTCCAGCTTTCAACATCTTTTTAAAAAGGGGTGTCCAGAACTGTTAACAGTATTCCAGATGAGGCCTGGCCAAGGAGGAGTAGAGCGGGATAATTACTTCACGTGATCTAGACTCTATGCTTCTTTTAATATATCCTAGAACTGTGTTTGACTTTTTTGCTGCTGCATCACACGGTTGTCTCTTGTGCAGTCTGTAATAATAATAATAATAATAATAATCTTTATTTTTATATAGCGCTAACATATTCCGCAGCGCTTTACAGTTTGTACACATTATCATCACTGTCCCCGTTGGGGCTCACAATCTAGAATCCCTATCAGTATGTCTTTGGAATGTAATCTATTAGTGTATCTGTAGGGAGGTGTACCAGGTCAATGGTCTCTCTTGCATGTCTGGGCTGGAACTGTCACCATAATTCCAGGGGGAAGAGCTTCCTGACTGCTACAGCTCCAAACACCTGACTGGTGGGGGAGGGTCTGACTTAAATAGCGGTTTGAGCTGGAAAAAGGGACACTTGGCGGGGAAGCAGCTTGTGAGCAGAGAGATGGTTGACTCCCTCTCAACAGACTCACACCAGCTAGCTGTGCCTGTACTCCCGGCTAGCAAGACTGCTAAAGCGTGCTACCCTCAGCCCAGAGAGACATCCGCACCATGTAGTGACCAGGATAGAGTGCATTCCTTGGCTCCACTCACCACCGCGGAGGCACCACTTAGATCCATTCTTGCGGTGCCCGTTGAGGACCAGACTGTGCCTGTGTCCACTGGACTGTGCGCTTCTACTGCAGCCTTGTCTAATGAGCTTTCTGCTTCATGCGCTGTTCTGCCAACCTTCATCTCTACCCCACCGCGCGCCCGAATCAGGAGACCCCATGCCGAAGGACCCGGAGGATTCATCACCACAAGGAGAAAGTGCTTCCCCCTTCTGCTGGACCGGATCGGAGACATCTCGCACCACCTGCGGTGCCACCGAGGGATCTTCCAGTCACTTTCCTCCAGCACACAGAGACTGATAAGTTAACCCGTTGTTATCTTCTGTATTTGGCTTTGCCCTATCAGCGAGTTCATATCCTTTATCCCCCTGCTTATACCATCACTGTTTTAAATAAAGAGCCTGTTAATCCTTGCTCTTTCTCCTGTGTCACTGCATCCTACGCACCTGCTAGCATCTTATATATCCAAGCATTTTTCACACATGCTGTTGCTTAGTTCTATTCCTTCCATTCTATATTGAGTTTTCTTGCGCAGATGTAGAATCTTGGATTTCTCTCTGTTAAATACCATTCTATTAGCCGTTGACCATTGTTCAAGCCTATCTAGATCCTTTCTCTGTCTTCTATGATGTTAGCTACCCCTCAAAGCTTTTCATCGTCTGCAAATTTGATTAGTCTACCTTCAGTTCCATTATCTAGATCATTTATGAAACTGTTGAACAACATAGGGCTATGACCAGGACAGATGTTGTGAATTCTGTGGCCAAGCTCCCTCCTGTGGTCGAGAGTGGTACTTCGGCTGGTTCTGTCTTTGAGCTTCCTTTGGTGGATGGGAGTGGTACTGCGGCTTCTGAGTTTCCTTCCTCGGGTGATGAGGTTAAGTCGTTGGGTGCTGCTCTATTTAACTCCACCTGGTGCTTTGGTCCTGGCCTCCAGTCAATGTTCTAGTATTGGTCTTGCTTCCTCCTGGATCGTTCCTGTGGCCTGTCTGTCCTGCATAGGCTGGGTTTTGCTTGTGTTGTTTTTGTTTGCTGTTTTTTCTGTCCAGCTTGCTATATTGGTTTTTCTTGCTTGCTGGAAGCTCTGAGACGCAGAGGGAGCACCTCTGTACCGTTAGTCGGTGCGGAGGGTCTTTTTGCCCCTCTGCGTGGTTGTTTGTAGGTTTTTGTGTTGACCGCAAAGCTATCTTTCCTATCCTCGGTCTATTCAGTAAGTCGGGCCTCACTTTGCTAAATCTATTTCATCTCTGTGTTTGTATTTTCATCTTACTCACAGTCATTATATGTGGGGGGCTGCCTTTTCCTTTGGGGAATTTCTCTGAGGCAAGGTAGGCTTATTTTTCTATCTTCAGGGCTAGTTAGTTTCTCAGGCTGTGCCGAGTTGCATAGGGAGCGTTAGGCGCAATCCACGGCTACCTCTAGTGTGGTGTGTTAGGATTAGGGATTGCGGTCAGCAGAGTTCCCACGTCTCAAAGCAAGTCCTTTGTTTTTGGTAATTGTCAGGTCACTTTGTGTGCTCTGAACTTCAATGTCCATTGTGGTTCTGAATTACCTGTTCATAACAGTACTGGAGGCCAAAAGTACTAATGCTTCTCAATAGAGGGAAAAGAGAAGTTCTGAGACCATTTTTTTTTCTTTGCACTGTGTTCTGTCTTTCTTTTCCCCTTTACATCAGGGTGGTTCAGAACACAGGTGTGGACATGGACATTCAAGGTCTGTTCTCTTTGATTGATAATCTCGCTATAAATGTACAGAATATTCAAGATTTAGTGGTTCAGAATCCTATGTTAGAACCTAAGATTCCTATTCCTGAGTTATTTTCTGGAGATAGAGCAAAGTTTTTGAATTTTAAAAATAATTGTAAACTATTTCTGGCTTTGAAACCCCGCTCCTCTGGTGACCCAGTTCAACAAGTTAAGATCATTATTTCTTTATTACGTGGCGACCCTCAAGACTGGGCATTTTCCCTTGCGCCAGGAGATCCTGCATTATGTAATATTGATGCGTTTTTTCTGGTGCTCGGATTGCTGTACGATGAACCTAATTCAGTGGATCAGGCAGAGAAAAATTTGCTGGCTCTGTGTCAGGGTCAGGATGAGATAGAGATTTGTTGTCAGAAGTTTAGAAAGTGGTCCGTGCTCACTCAATGGAATGAATGTGCGCTGGCAGCTATTTTAAGAAAGGGTCTCTCTGAAGCCGTTAAGGATGTCATGGTGGGATTTCCTATGCCTGCTGGTCTGAATGAGTCTATGTCTTTGGCCATTCAGATCGGTCGACGCTTGCGCGAGCGTAAAGCTGTGCACCATTTGGCGGTATTATCTGAGCATGAACCTGAGCCTATGCAGTGCGATAGGACTTTGACCAGAGCTGAAAGGCAAGAACACAGACATCAGAATGGGCTGTGTTTCTACTGTGGTGATTCCACTCATGCTATCTCCGATTGTCCTAAGCGCACTAAGCGGTTCGCTAGGTCTGCCACCATTGGTACGGTACAGTCGAAATTTCTTTTGTCCGTTACTTTGATCTGCTCTTTGTCTTCCTATTCTGTCATGGCATTTGTGGATTCAGGCGCTGCCCTGAATTTGATGGACTTGGAGTTTGCTAGGCGCTGTGGGTTTGTCTTGGAGCCCTTGCAGTGTCCTATTCCATTGAGAGGAATTGATGCTACGCCTTTGGCCAAGAATAAGCCTCAGTATTGGACCCAGCTGACCATGTGCATGGCTCCTGCGCACCAGGAGGATATTCGCTTTCTCGTGTTGCATAATCTGCATGATGTGGTCGTGTTGGGGTTGCCATGGCTACAAGTCCATAACCCAGTATTAGATTGGAAATCAATGTCTGTGTCCAGCTGGGGTTGTCAGGGGGTACATGGTGATGTTCCACTTCTGTCTATCTCATCATCCACCCCTTCTGAGGTCCCAGAGTTCTTGTCTGATTACCGGGATGTATTCGATGAGCCCAAGTCCAATGCCCTACCTCCGCATATGGATTGTGATTGTGCTATCGATTTGATTCCTGGTAGTAAGTTTCCTAAGGGTCGACTGTTTAATTTATCGGTACCTGAGCACGCCGCTATGCAGAGTTACGTGAAGGAGTCTTTGGAGAAGGGTCATATTCGCCCGTCATCGTCGCCATTGGGAGCGGGGTTCTTTTTTGTGGCCAAGAAGGATGGTTCGCTGAGACCTTGTATTGATTACCGCCTTCTAAATAAAATTACGGTCACATTTCAGTACCCCTTGCCGCTGCTGTCTGATTTGTTTGCTCGGATTAAGGGGGCTAGTTGGTTCACCAAGATAGATCTTCGTGGTGCGTATAATCTTGTGCGTATTAAACGGGGCGATGAATGGAAAACAGCATTTAATACGCCCGAAGGCCATTTTGAGTACCTGGTTATGCCATTCGGACTTTCTAATGCTCCATCAGTGTTTCAGTCCTTTATGCATGACATCTTCTGAGAGTACCTGGATAAATTCCTGATTGTATATTTGGATGATATTTTGGTCTTCTCGGATGATTGGGAGTCTCATGTGAAGCAGGTCAGAATGGTGTTCCAGGTCCTGCGTGCTAATTCTTTGTTTGTGAAGGGGTCAAAGTGTCTCTTTGGTGTTCAGAAGATTTCATTTTTGGGGTTCATTTTTTCTCCTTCTACTATCGAGATGGACCCTGTTAAAGTTCAGGCCATTTATGATTGGACTCAGCCAACATCTCTGAAGAGTCTGCAGAAGTTCCTGGGCTTTGCTAATTTTTATCGTCGCTTCATCGCTAATTTTTCTAGCATTGCTAAACCGTTGACTGATTTAACCAAGAAGGGTGCTGATGTGGTCAATTGGTCTTCTGCTGCTGTGGAAGCTTTTCAGGAGTTGAAGCGTCATTTTTCTTCTGCCCCTGTGTTGTGCCAACCAGATGTTTCGCTTCCGTTCCAGGTCGAGGTTGATGCTTCCGAAATTCGAGCAGGGGCTGTTTTGTCGCAGAGAAGTTCTGATTGCTCGGTGATGAAACCATGCGCCTTCTTTTCCAGGAAATTTTCGCCTGCTGAGCGAAATTATGATGTTGGCAATCGAGAGTTGCTAGCCATGAAGTGGGCATTCGAGGAGTGGCATCATTGGCTTGAAGGAGCTAAGCATCGCGTGGTGGTCTTGACTGATCACAAAAACTTGACTTATCTCGAGTCTGCCAAACGGTTGAATCCTAGACAGACTCGTTGGTCGCTGTTTTTCTCCCGTTTTGACTTTGTGGTTTCGTACCTTCCGGGCTCTAAAAATGTGAAGGCGGATGCCCTGTCTAGGAGTTTTGTGCCCGATTCTCCGGGTTTGCCTGAGCCGGCGGGTATTCTCAATGAGGGGGTAATTTTGTCTGCCATCTCCCCTGATTTGCGGCGGGTGCTGCAAAAATTTCAGGCTAATAAACCTGACCGTTGCCCAGCGGAGAAACTGTTTGTCCCTGATAGGTGGACGAATAAAGTTATCTCTAAGGTTCATTGTTCGGTGTTGGCTGGTCATCCTGGAATCTTTGGTACCAGAGATTTGGTGGCTAGATCCTTTTGGTGGCTGTCTCTGTCGCGGGATGTGCGTTCTTTTGTGCAGTCCTGTGGGATTTGTGCTCGGGCTAAGCCCTGCTGTTCTCGTGCCAGTGGGTGGCTTTTGCCCTTGCCGGTCCCGAAGAGGCCTTGGACACATATCTCTATGGATTTTATTTCGGATCTCCCCGTCTCTCAAAGAATGTCGGTCATTTGGGTGGTTTGTGATCGCTTCTCTAAGATGGTCCATTTGGTGCCCTTGTCTAAATTGCCTTCCTCCTCTGATTTGGTGCCGTTGTTTTTCCAGCATGTGGTTCGTTTACATGGCATTCCAGAGAACATCGTTTCTGACAGAGGTTCCCAGTTTGTTTCGAGGTTTTGGCGAGACTTTTGTGCTAGAATGGGCATTGATTTGTCTTTTTCCTCGGCTTTCCATCCTCAGACAAATGGCCAGACTGAACGAACCAATCAGACCTTGGAAACATATCTGAGATGTTTTGTTTCTGCTGATCAGGATGATTGGGTGTCCTTTTTGCCTTTGGCTGAGTTCGCCCTTAATAATCGGGCCAGCTCGGCTACTTTGGTTTCGCCGTTTTTCTGCAATTCTGGGTTCCACCCTCGTTTCTCTTCAGGGCAGGTTGAGTCTTCGGACTGTCCTGGTGTGGATACTGTGGTGGATAGGTTGCAGCAGATTTGGACTCATGTAGTGGACAATCTGACTTTGTCCCAGGAGAAGGTTCAACGTTTCGCTAACCGCAGGCGCTGTGTGGGTCCCCGACTTCGTGTTGGGGATTTGGTTTGGTTGTCATCTCGTTATATTCCTATGAAGGTTTCCTCTCCTAAATTTAAGCCTCGTTTCATTGGTCCATATAGGATTTCTGAGGTTCTTAATCCTGTGTCTTTTCGTTTGACTCTTCCAGCTTCTTTTTCCATCCATAACGTGTTCCATAGGTCATTGTTGCGGAGATACGTGGCACCTGTGGTTCCATCTATTGATCCTCCTGCTCCGGTTTTGGTTGAAGGGGAATTGGAGTATATGGTGGAGAAGATTTTGGATTCTCGTGTTTCGAGACGGAAACTCCAGTATCTGGTTAAGTGGAAAGGTTATGGTCAGGAAGATAATTCCTGGGTCTTTGCCTCTGATGTCCATGCTGCCGATCTGGTTCGTGCCTTTCATGTGGCTCATCCTGGTCGGCCTGGGGGCTCTGGTGAGGGTTCGGTGACCCCTCCTCAAGGGGGGGGTACTGTTGTGAATTCTGTGGCCAAGCTCCCTCCTGTGGTCGAGAGTGGTACTTCGGCTGGTTCTGTCTTTGAGCTTCCTTTGGTGGATGGGAGTGGTACTGCGGCTTCTGAGTTTCCTTCCTCGGGTGATGAGGTTAAGTCGTTGGGTGCTGCTCTATTTAACTCCACCTGGTGCTTTGGTCCTGGCCTCCAGTCAATGTTCTAGTATTGGTCTTGCTTCCTCCTGGATCGTTCTTGTGGCCTGTCTGTCCTGCATAGGCTGGGTTTTGCTTGTGTTGTTTTTGTTTGCTGTTTTTTCTGTCCAGCTTGCTATATTGGTTTTTCTTGCTTGCTGGAAGCTCTGAGACGCAGAGGGAGCACCTCTGTACCGTTAGTCGGTGCGGAGGGTCTTTTTGCCCCTCTGCGTGGTTGTTTGTAGGTTTTTGTGTTGACCGCAAAGCTATCTTTCCTATCCTCGGTCTATTCAGTAAGTCGGGCCTCACTTTGCTAAATCTATTTCATCTCTGTGTTTGTATTTTCATCTTACTCACAGTCATTATATGTGGGGGGCTGCCTTTTCCTTTGGGGAATTTCTCTGAGGCAAGGTAGGCTTATTTTTCTATCTTCAGGGCTAGTTAGTTTCTCAGGCTGTGCCGAGTTGCATAGGGAGCGTTAGGCGCAATCCACGGCTACCTCTAGTGTGGTGTGTTAGGATTAGGGATTGCGGTCAGCAGAGTTCCCACGTCTCAGAGCTCGTCCTATGTTTTTGGTAATTGTCAGGTCACTTTGTGTGCTCTGAACTTCAATGTCCATTGTAGTTCTGAATTACCTGTTCATAACAGACAGAGCCTTGTGGTATCCCATTTGAAACACTTTTCCAATTGGATGTGCAACCATTTATTGCCACTCTGAGTATGATCACTGAGTCAGTTTTGAATCCACCTAACCGCAGTCTTGTCAGTCCCATACTTTGCCATTTTTCAATAAGGATAGTAGGAGATACTTTATCAAAATGCTTTGCTGAAGCCAAGATATACTATATCTACTGCATTTTCCTGAACCACCTAGTCAGTGATTCCATCATAGAAGGAAATTAGATTAGTCTGGCACGACTTGTTTGCTACAAACCCATGCTGCCTTCAGTTAATTACTGTATTCTTATCCAAGTACTTACATACATGCTGTTTAATAACTTGATCAAATATCTTTACTGGTATAGAAGTAAGTAATTTCCTGGCTCCATCTTCTTTCCTTTGTTGAAGATAGGGAAAACACGTCTCCTGTTTTCCAGGATTTTTCAAAGATTCTGGCTAGTGGTTCTGCAATTTCCTCTCATGAGATGAACGCTTCTCCTCAGGCTCCATTTTACAGTGTCATTGAGGGGTAGAACACTACTAGGACCTCACCATTGTCATTGACTGTGGTGTGAGCAGACATCCAGCCTGTGCCTAGCACATCTTTGACACCACCAAATCTCTCTCTTTAGCCTAAGAAAGGTGGACCTATGCAATAAAGAATTTTTGCTGACCTTTCTCGAACTGAAGACTGGCAACAGAGGAAGATAATGCAGAGCTTTGGATTATCAGGAGGTGGACAGAACACATGGGACAGGAAAAAAAAGCGGATGAAGGAGAAATATGATAAAGAAAATCAGGGAGTAGAGTGGAGAGAGCAGAGACAATTGTATAAGAAGGGAGAGGAGCAGAGCTGCCATTAGGGCAGTCCAGCTGGTATTGCTGTTTGTACTCCATACCTTCTGAAAAATATGGGGATCCATTTTGTTCCCGCTAAGTTATTAATGTCTCCTCACTAATATCGCATCAACAATGTTTCTATAGGCTTCAGAACCGAAGGCAGCAGCATTAGACATTGTTGCAAGCATACCAGGGCCAAGCAAACTGTTACGCCCAATGGAGGCACATGTGGATTTGTGGACCAACTGTGCCACTGGGCTGATTGTGCCCAGATAGGGGCATAGCTGAGCGGCTAACAGGTGTTCACAGGTGTTCACTGGAGCTCCTGATGGGGACACAGACTGGGCTGCAGGTTGCCACCAGATACCACTCCTGGGCAGAGCCCGTTACTGCAGCTGCTGACCCCAGGGGTCAGGTACACTGACTCTAATTAGGGCTAGGTTTATGTCCAGACTAGTAAGTTCTTTACAAAACATTTACTGACATGGATTCAAACTCGGTTCAGACACGCTGGTCTAGGATATTGGATCAAAGTTTGGCTGCTCACAGACAAAGGGACAAGGTTCAGGAACTGGCCTCTCTGGGACCAGAGAACGTAGTTCAGGCACTGGCCGCTCAGGAACCTTGGAACGAAGTTCAGTCACTGGGTGCTCAGAGACCAGGGGATGAGGCTCAGGCACTGACCACTATGGGACCAGGGGACGAGGTTCAGGCACTAGCCGTTCTAGGACCAGGGGACAAAGTTCAAGCACTGGCTGCTCCAGGACCAAGGGACGATGTTGGCCGCTCAGGGACCAAGGCACGAGGTTCAGGCACTGGCAGATCTGGGACCAGGGGAGGAGGTTCAGACACTGACCTCTCTGGGGCCAGGGGACTTCGGATACAGGAATGGCCAGACTGGGACCATGGATACAGGTTCAGGGCACTGGCTGCATCGGTACCAGGGTACCTCACAACTCAGTAGTATTATTTGACCAAGAAGGAGAGTTATGGGGTGCTACGCCAGATGGCCTGGCCTCCACAGTCACCAGACCTGGACCCAATCGAGATGGTTTGGGGTGAGCTGGACCGTAGAGTGAAGGCAAAAGGGCCAACAAGTGCTAAGCATCTCTGGGAACTCCTTCAAGATTGCTGGAAGACCATTTCCAGTGACTACCTCTTGAAGCTCATCAAGAGAATGCCAAGACTGTGCAAAGCAGTCATCAAAGCAAAAGGTGGCTACTTTGAAGAACCTAGAATATAACACATAATTTCAGTTGTTTCACACTTTTTGTTAAGTATATAATTCTACATGTGTTAATTCATAGCTTTGATGCCTTCAGTGTGAATGTACAATTTTTATAGTCATGAAAATACAGAAAAATCTTTAAGTGAGAAGGTGTGCCCAAACTTTTGGTCTGTACTGTATATTCATATATGCAGTATATATTCATTTGTATACATATTTCTGTGTTATTTTCAGTCACTATTCTGCATCAATGCTTCTCAAAGTGTGAGACTGAGCTGCAGTCTCTATTTTCATGGCATTAAAGGGTCTTTCCCATAATAAGTTTTTCATCATTATCGGCTTGCTCTTGGTAAAACTAATGAGCTCAGCATTACACCTATCCCCTTCCTCCACTGCTCACAGCAGAGTTTAAACTCGTTGAGTGCAATGTGAGAAAACCTCGCATTGCCCTCGCTGCAATGTTAGTAAATTAGGCAGTGCTCATCTGTGAGTTTTTCCTAACCTGGAAATGGGGTGAGGAAAAATTACCAGTATGCTGCATATGGCCCCTTAAAATGGCCGAGACTCAGCAATGAAAGCCAATGGGAACACGAAAAAAAAATCGCACGGTACATGGACCATGTGCATTCGGTGTGGTTATTTGTGCACACATGTCATAGGAAACCCGACATTTCATTAGCCGAGTACAGTAAATTCAGACCGTGAACTGTCAGAATAGAATCGATATATAGATAGAATAGATAGAAAGATGTCCGTGAGATATATGAATAATGCAGTGCGTGTGTATTTTACTGCAAATGTATTTATCTAATAAATAAATCAAAGAAAAAAATGGCATGGGGTCCCCCTTATTTTTAATACACAGTTGAGGGAAAGCAGACAGCTGGGGGCTGGTGTTATTATTCTGGGAAGAGGCCACTATTGATGAAGCTTCCCAAGCTATTAATATCAGCTCACAGCTGAATGCGTAGCCCTTACTAGTTATTAAAATGGGGTGACCCCCCCCAAACAAATTACCTGGGGTCCTCCTTATTTTTAATAACTAGTAAAGATTAAGGAGACAGCTGCAGACTTTTATTAATAGCTTGGGAAGGGGCTGTTGATATTGGCCCCCTCCAAGACTAATAGCACCAGCCGACAGAGAATTGGCGATTCCATTAGATGCACCAATTTGGTGCTTAGCCTCGGCTCTTCCCACTTGTGTCGTGCGTTGGTAAAGTGGGATAATAGTTTTGGGTTTGATATCAGGTGTTTTATGTCCGCTGACATCAAACCCAGAGGTTAGTAATGGAGACATGTCTATCAGACACCCCCATTACTAACCTTGTAGTCAAAAGTAATAAAGACACACTGAGAAAAGTCTGCTAATTGAAAAAAGCAGTTCCTGACACTCTTTTAGCCATTTATTCCCATAGAAATCAAAGTTACACTCACCTGTCCCTCGTAATTCCATAATAAAGAGGTCCCACTACGATCCCCAACTCTGTTATATCAGGATGTTGTGGTGAGTGGTGACATCAGTTACGTGACCGCTCACCACGCCAGCCGGAACACAGGGAGAGTACCGTGAGAACCTGGCTGCAGTGACGAGTGGTTATCGATGTTGACGATGGTTATCGCAGGTCACAAACTGTAGTTTCCATGGTAAACTCTATGAACTGCGGTAACCTTACTGATGTCAACGCTCGCAGCATGAGAAATGTAATAGTAATCCAATAAAATATAGGAAAACAGTCATGGATCACAAAAGATTAATCCATAACAGAGCAATTCACATTGGGTTCAAGGTGCACCAAGTACAAAGTGTCACGTGTAGTGTTGAGCATTCCGATACCGCAAGTATCGGGTATCGGCCGATACTTGCGGTATCGGAATTCCGATACCGAGATCCGATACTTTTGTGGTATCGGGTATCGGTATCGGATCCATAGTGAGGTGTAAAATAAAGAATTAAAATAAAAAATATTGATATATTCACCTCTCCGGCGGCCCCTGGACATCACCACGGGTAACCGGCAGGCTTCTTTGTTTAAAATGAGCGCGTTTAGGACCTGAGGAATGACGTCGCGGCTTCTGATTGGTTGCGTGCCGCCCATGTGACCGCCACGCGACCAATCAGGAGCCGCGACGTCATTCCTCAGGTCCTAAATTCCTAGAATGAGCGCGTTTAGGACCTGAGGAATGACGTCGCGGCTTCTGATTGGTCGCGTGCCGCCCATGTGACCGCCACGCGACCAATCAGAAGCCGCGACGTCATTCTCAGGCACTAAACTCCTCATTCTAGGAATTTAGGACCTGAGGAATGACGTCGCGGCTTCTGATTGGTCGCGTGGCGGTCACATGGGCGGCACGCGACCAATCAGAAGCCGCGACGTCATTCCTCAGGTCCTAAACGCGCGCATTTTAAACAAAGAAGCCTGCCGGTTACCCGCGGTGATGTCCAGGGGCCGCCGGAGAGGTGAATATATCAATATTTTTTATTTTAATTCTTTATTTTACACATTAATATGGATCCCAGGGCCTGAAGGAGAGTTTCCTCTCCTTCAGACCCTGGGAACCATCAGGATACCTTCCGATACTTGGTGTCCCATTGACTTGTATTGGTATCGGATATCGGTATCGGCGATATCCGATACTTTTCGGGTATCGGCCGATACTATCCGATACCGATACTTTCAAGTATCGGACGGTATCGCTCAACACTAGTCACGTGGTGAGCCAAGTGATGGTGGAGCGATCAAACGAGATCGCAGTGTTCCGGTGGCACAGAGAAGAATCGTGCAAGGAGGGGGCTCCCTGCATGCTTCTTTGACACCATCAGAACAACGCAATGTGATCGCGTAGTTCCGAGGGTCTCCTCCCTGCAGGCCCCCGGATCCAAGATGGCCGCAGGGTCCTTCCGGGTCCTGCAGGGAGGTGGCTTGTCAGTGCCTGCTGAGAGCAGGCGCTGGGAAGCCTCCTACACTGCTTGTCAGATCGCTGATCTGACACAATGCTCTGCAAAATGTCAGATCAGCGATCTGACTTTACACAGGGATGTCCCACCCTGGGATAATGAGAAAAAGAAAAAAAAAGTGAACAGGTGTAAAAAAAAAAATTATTTAAATTCCTAAATAAAGAAAAATAAATAAATATTTTTCACAAAAAATACATTTCTTTATGTAAATAAAAAAACAATAAACGTACACATATTTAGTATCGCCGCATGGGTAACGACCCAACCTATAAAACTGTCCGACTAGTTAACCCCTTCAGTAAACACAGAAAAAAAAAACAAGGCAAAAAACAATGCTTTATCATCATACCGCCAAACAAAAAGTAGAATAACACGCTATCAAAAAGATGGATATAAATAAACATGGTACCGCTGAAAACGTCATCTTGTCCCGCAAACAACGAGCCACCACACAGCATCATCAGCAAAAAAATAAAAAGGTTATAACCAGGGGTGAACCTAGCCTCTCTGCTGCCTGAGGCAAATGGAAAAATGGCGCCTCCCCACCCCCCACACACACAGTCCCTGCTGGAGGGGGGGCGGGAAGGAGGGAGGGAGGAGGGGGGGCGGGCACTTGACCCCGGAGTTTTATTAACAAAACAAACAAAAAAAACCTAGCAGCGCAAATCCAGTTACCGAATATACTCGAGTATAAGCCGACCCGAGTATAAGCCGACCCCCCTAATTTTGCCACAAAAAAACTGGGAAAACTTAATGACTCGAGTATAAGCCTAGGGTGGAAAATGCAGCAGCTACCGGTAAATTTCAAAAGTAAAAATAGATACCATTAAAAGTAAAATTAATTGAGACATCAGTAGGTTAAGTGTTTTTGAATATCCATATTGAATCAGGAGCCCCATATAATGCTCCATACAGTTTGATGGGCCCCATTAGATGCTCCATATTAAAATGTGCCCCATATAATCCTGCATAAAGGGTAATAAGGGCCCCATAAGATGCTCCATAGAGATATTTGCCCCATATAGTGCTGCACAAGCGTTATGGCCCCATAAGATGCTCCGTACAGTCACTTGCCCCTTATAGTGCTGCACAGTGTTATGGCCCCATAAGATGCTCCGCACAGCCACTTGCCCCTTATAATGCTGCACAAGTGTTATGGCCCCATAAGATGCTCCGCACAGCCACTTGCCCCTTATAGTGCTGCACAAGTGTTATGGCCCCATAAGATGCTCCGCACAGCCACTTGCCCCTTATAGTGCTGCACAAGTGTTATGGCCCCATAAGATGCTCTGTACAGCTACTTGCCCCTTATAATGCTGCACAAGTGTTATGGCCCCATAAGATGCTCCGCACAGCCACTTGCCCCTTATAGTGCTGCACAAGTGTTATGGCCCCATAAGATGCTCCGCACAGCCACTTGCCCCTTATAGTGCTGCACAAGTGTTATGGCCCCATAAGATGCTCCGTATAGCCACTTGCCCCATATAATGCTGCACAAGAGTTATGGCCCCATAAGATGCTCCGTACAGTCACTTGCCCCATATAGTGCTGCACAAATGTTATGGCCCCATAAGATGATCCATACAGTCACTTGCCCCATATAATGTTGCACAAGAGTTATGGCTCCATAAGATGCTCCGTATAGTCACTTGCCCCTTATAGTGCTGCACAAGTGTTATGGCCCCATAAGATGCTCCGTACAGTCACTTGCCCCATATAGTGCTGCACAAGTGTTATGGCCCCATAAGATTCTCCGTACAGTCACTTGCCCCATATAGTGCTGCACAAATGTTATGGCCCCATAAGATGCTCCGTACAGTCACTTGCCCTATATAATGCTGCACAAGTGTTATGGCCCCATAAGATGCTCCGTATAGTCACTTGCCCCATATAGTGCTGCACAAGTGTTATGGCCCTATAAGATGCTCCACACGGCCACTTGCCCCTTATAGTGCTGCACAAGTGTTATGGCCCCATAAGATGCTCCGTACAGCCACTTGCCCCTTTGCTGCACAAGTGTTATGGCCCCATAAGATGCTCCGTATAGCCACTTGCCCCATATAATGCTGCACCAGAGTTATGGCCCCATAAGATGCTCCGTATAGTCACTTGCCCCATATGCTTTTGCTGCGATAAAAAAAAAAAATCACATACTCACCTCTCTTCGCTCAGGACCCCGGCATTTTCAATATTTACCTGCTCCTTGTGCGGCTCCGTCATCGGCACTGACGTTCAGCAGAGGGCGCGCACTGACTATGTCACCGCGCCCTCTGACCTGAGCGTCACTGCCAGAGGACGCTGAAGACAGAGCGGCACTGGAACGAGGAGAGGTAAATATCGCGCAGTGCTGCGCTCCCCCTCCCTGTATACTCACCTGCTCCTGGCGCTGCATCCCTGCTTCTTCCACCGCTGCATCTTCTTCCTGTATTGAGCGGTCACAGTTACCGCTCATTACAGAAATTAATATGCGGCTCCACCTCTATGGGAGGTGGAGCCGCATATTCATTTCTGTAATGAGTGGTACCATGTGACCGCTCAGTGCAGGAAGAATCTACAGCGCTGGAAGAAGCAGGGACGTGCAGGGACCGCGCCCGGAGTAGGGGAGTATAATTAAACAGCCCCCCCTCCCCTGCCGACCCCCGGGTATGACTTGAGTATAAGCCGAGAGGGGGACTTTCAGCCCAAAAAAATGGGCTGAAAATCTCAGCTTATACTCGAGTATATTCGGTACTACAGAATCTGCCGCCCCCTCTCTTCTGCCGCCTGAGCCAAAGAGCTCAAATCGCCTCATGGTAGCAGCGTCACTGGTTATAACCCTCAGAATAAAGCGATGCAAAAATAATAATTTTTTATATAAAATAGTTTTTATTGTATAAAACCTCCAAAACATAAAAAAGATATAAATGAGGTATCACTGTAATCATACTGACCCGAAGAGTAAAACTGCTTTATCAATTTTACCACACGCAGAACGGTATAAATGCCCCACTCAAAAGAAATTCATGAATTGCTGTTTTTTGTTCATTCTGCCTCCCAAAAATCGTAATAAAAGCCATCAAAAAATGTCATGTGCCAGAAAATAGAACCAATAAAAACATCATCTGGTCCCGCAAAAAGCAAGACCTCACATAACTCTGTGGGCCAAAACATAGAAATATTATAGCTATCAAAATGTGGTGATGCAAAAACTGTTTTTTGCAATAAAAAGCATCTTTTAGTGTGTGACAGCTGCCAAACAAAACCCCACTAAAAACCCTGCTATTAATAGTAAATCAAACTCCCTTCATCACCCCCTTAGTTAGGGAAAAATAATAATAAAAAAATGTATTTATTTATTTTTTCCCATTGGGGCTAAAGTTAGGGTTGGGGCTAAAGTTAGGGTTAGGGTTGGGGCTAGAGATGGGGTCAGGGTTTGGATTATGTTTAAGGTTGGGATTAGGGTTGAGGGTGTGTCAGGGTTTGGGGTGTGGTTGGGATTAGGATTAGGGGTGTGCTGGGTTAGGGGTGTGTTGGGGTTAGGGGTGTGGTTAGGGTTGGGATTGGGGTTAGGGGCGTGTTTGGGTTAGGGTTGGAGTTAGAATTGGGGAGTTTCCACTGTTTAGGCACATCAGGGGCTCTCCAAACACGATATGGCATCCGATCTCAATTCCAGCCAATTCTGGGATGAAAAAGTAAAACAGTGCTCCTTCCCTTCCGAGCTCTGCAGTGGTTTACCTCCACATATGGGGTATCAGCGTACTCAGGACAATTTGCACAACAACTTTTTCGGTCCAATTTCTCCTGTTACCCTTGGGAAAATAAAAATTGGGGAGCTAAAAAATCATTTTTATTAGAAAAAAATATTTTCATTTTCACGGCTCTGAGTTATAAACTTTAGTTAAACACTTTGGTGTTCAAAGTTCTCACAACACATCTAGATAAGTTTCTTGGGGGGTCTAGTTTCCAATATGGGGCCACTTATGGAGGGTTTCTACTGTTTAGGTACATCAGGGGCTCTGCAAACGCAATGGGACGCCCGCAGACCAATCCATCTAAGTCTGCATTCCAAATGGCTCCAGGATCTTTATTCAGGGAAGCTGCCCTAACACAGGGTTTTTGAGCTCCCCTCCTGGCCTGGATTTGGAAGGTTTTGTGTGTGTGATAACCTGCCAAAGGGAATCTCACTTGTCTCAAGACATACCACTACCCTCCCCAAGAGGAAGGCAGCACTACTGTGGTACCCGAACTCCTGGGGTGCCATAGGCCCAATGTCCGACACTGTTTGCAGTGGTACTTGTTCTGCCTCAGAATATTTAGAACATCCTGCTAAATCTGGAAGATGGATGAAGCATGAAAACAACAGCTGATCATAACATTACATTGTCCTGAGTTGACATTTTTTTTCTCTATACACAGGTCAAAGGGCTGATATCGGGAGTCGTTCTGAAAGTAGAGTGAGCACTGCAACCAGCACGTCTACTTTTGTTTCTCGGCCTGGAACTCAGCTCAGACTTGAAGTGGATGAGGTAAAATTCCAATATGCTTTTCACTGCAGTTGCAGTGATTCTGTCAGAAGGATCAACACTGTATTTTTTTCTGGATAGCTTATCAAAAAATCATGGACAGACAATATTTTTTAAGGATACATTATAAAACCAGAATAAATCATTAAAGTGGTTGTCCACTACTAGGACAACCCCTTCTTGAACTAAATGTTTGACCCCGATAAAATAAAAAAAACTATACTCACCTCCTGTGCTGGTGCCGTTCCAGCGGTGTCATCACTCGCGGTCCTGGAGTTCTCATGCGGCATTGTGAAACGTGGTGCCAGGCGCCCAATCAGTGTTTGTATCACTGTCTCTGTCTTTGGATTGAACATGAAGAGGAATACCCGGCTGCAACTGATCCCTGACTTCCTCTTCATGTTCAATCCGTACAAATGCAGGGACAGCGACACCAGCTGGAACACAACACCGCACAAGAGCTCTGGGAACGTGAGTGCTGACATCGCTGGAACGGTGCCAGTAAAGGAGGTGAGTATAGGCTTTTTTACTTTATCGGGGCCAAATATTTAGTTCAAGAAGGGGTTGTTCTACCAGTGCAAAATTCCTTTAAGATTATCAGGGATCCATGACCATAGCCTATAATCTACTATATAATTGTCTAAGGGTCACTTTCGTCAGTCCTTCTGTCTGTTTGTCTGTCACGGTTATTCATTCGCTGATTGGTCTCGCCAGCTGCCTGTTATGGCTGCCGCGACCAATCAGCGACGGGCACAGTCTGGAAGAAAATGGCCGCTCCTTACTCCCCGCAGTCAGTGCCTGTCGCCCGCATACTCCCCTCCGGTCACCGCTAACACAGGTTTAATGCCGGTGGTAACGCACTCCGTTAATGCCGCTATTAACCCTGTGTGTCCCCAACTTTTTACTATTGACGCTGCCTATGCGGCATCAATACTAAAAAATGTAATGTTAAAAATAATAAAAAAAAAAAAAAACCTGCTATACTCACCCTCCGTAGTCGCTCGTGCCGGTCGCCATCTTCTGTTGCAGGTTCCGGTGGCAAAGATGGTATGGGAGAAGGACCTGCCATGACGTCATGGTCATGTGACCGCGACGTGATCACAAGCCCTGGGCGCCTGCGCGAGAAGGACCTGCCATGACGTCACGGTCATGTGACCGCGACGTCATCACAGGCCCTGCGTGCCTGCGCTAGAAAGACCTGCCATGATGTCACGGTCATGTGACCGCGACGTCATCACAGGTCCTCCGCTCATACCAACCCTGGGACCGGAAGCTGCCGTGGACTACAAGGGGCCCTCGGAAAAGTGAGTATATGTTTATTTTTCATTTTTTAAACTGTGACAAACCTGGCTGGGCAATATACTACGTGACTGGGCAATATACTACATGACTGGCCGATATACTACGTGGTTCTGTGCTGTATACTACTTCGCTGTGCAATATACTACGTGGCTGGGCAATATACTACGTGATGGCCAATATACTACGTGGCTCTGTGCTGTATACTACGTCACTGGGCAATATACTACGTAACTGGGCAATATACTACGTGACTAGCCAATATACTACGTGGCTCTGTGCTGTATACTACGTCACTGGGCAATATACTACGTAACTGGGCAATATACTACGTAACTGGGCAATATACTACGTGGCTCTGTGCTGTATACTTCATCACTAGGCAATATACTACGTCACTAGGCAATATACTACGTAACTGGGCAATATACTACGTGGCTCTGTGCTGTATACTTCGTCACTAGGCAATATACTTCGTCACTAGGCAATATACTACGTCACTGGGCAATATACTACGTGGTTGGGCAATATACTACGTGGCTGGGCAATATACTACGTGACTGGGCAGTATACTACGTGACTGGGCAATATACTACGTGGCTGGGCAATATACTACGTGGCTGGCCAATATACTACGAAACTGGGCAATATACTACGTGGCTGGGCAATATACTATGTGGTTGGGCAATATACTACGTTGCTGGGCAATATACTACGTCACTGGGCAATATACCACATGGCTGGGCAATATACTACGTGGTTGGGCAATATACTACATGACTGTGCAATATACTACGTGGCTGGGCAATATACTACGTGGCTGGTCAATATACTACGTGGCTGGGCAATATACTACGTGGGCTGTGCAATATACTACGTGGCTGGGCAATATACTGCGTGGCTGGGCAATATACTACGTGGCTGGTCAATATACTACGTGGCTGGGCAATATACTACGTGGGCTGTGCAATATACTACGTGACTGGGCAATATACTACATGACTGGCCGATATACTACGTGGTTCTGTGCTGTATACTACTTCGCTGTGCAATATACTACGTGGCTGGGCAATATACTACGTGACTGGCCAATTAACTACGTGGCTCTGTGCTGTATACTACGTCACTGGGCAATATACTACGTAACTGGGCAATATACTACGTGACTGGCCAATATACTACGTGGCTCTGTGCTGTATACTATGTCGCTGTGCAATATACTACGTGGCTCTGTGCTGTATACTACGTCACTGGGCAATATACTACGTAACTGGGCAATATACTACGTAACTGGGCAATATACTACGTGGCTCTGTGCTGTATACTTCATCACTAGGCAATATACTACGTCACTAGGCAATATACTACGTAACTGGGCAATATACTACGTGGCTCTGTGCTGTATACTTCGTCACTAGGCAATATACTTCGTCACTAGGCAATATAATACGTCACTGGGCAATATACTACGTGGTTGGGCAATATACTACGTGGCTGGGCAATATACTACGTGACTGGGCAGTATACTACGTGACTGGGCAATATACTACGTGGCTGGGCAATATACTACGTGGCTGGCCAATATACTACGAAACTGGGCAATATACTACGTGGCTGGGCAATATACTATGTGGTTGGGCAATATACTACGTTGCTGGGCAATATACTACGTCACTGGGCAATATACCACATGGCTGGGCAATATACTACGTGGTTGGGCAATATACTACATGACTGTGCAATATACTACGTGGCTGGGCAATATACTACGTGGTAGGTCAATATACTACGTGGCTGGGCAATATACTACGTGGGCTGTGCAATATACTATGTGGCTGGGCAATATACTGCGTGGCTGGGCAATATACTACGTGGACATGCATATTCTAGAATACCCGATGCGTTAGAATCGGGCTACCATCTAGTTATGATATAAAGACATGAAGTGCAGTCACTGTCAAAGGATAATTACTGTCAAAATAAATTGTTGAAGTTTCTTCAGCTTCGAAAAAATTAAGGAAACCACGTTTCTTTTACAGACAGGGCAAAAGTGATCAGTTTTTACTGACTCTCCTGGAACTTCTGGCAATCCTGGTGAGATATCAGGCTCCTTTCATGGAATTTCGGCTGTGCTCAGATTGCCACTGTCTTAGCTTCTGTGCAGAGTCCTGCCCTTCTATGTACACTGGCTTCATGGCCCCAACTTTCTCCTGCATGACTAGGCGGCACTTGTTCAGAACGAAGTCTAACGTGAGTCTGTCACCTCAAAAACATTTTTTAAACCAACAATATGGTCAGATGGGCAAATAAAGTTGCTTCTGCACCCTTGACGATACCACCACTGCTTATTGTCCAGTCCTTATTAAGACTGAAACCTCACCCTTCTGTTCTTTAGTTTTGTAGTTGTACTATAACCTATAATACGGTAAGTCTTTATTATATGTATATATATATATATATATTACAGCTCTGGCAAAAATTAAGAGACCGCCACATCAAAACCCTGTCATGGGCAGCCCAATCTCCAGACCTGAACTGCTTTAAAAACCTCTGGAATGTAATCAAGATGATGATGGATAGTCACAAGCCATCAAACAAAGAAGAACTGCTTACATTTTTGCGCCAGGAGCAATGTGAAAGACTGGTGGAAAGCATGCCAAGACGCATTCCACAAAATATTGATTTCTGGACTCTTCCTGGGTTAAAACATTAGTATTGTTGTTTCTATATGATTATGAACTTGTTTTTTTTGCATTATTTAAGGTCTGAAACCACTGTTTTTTTTTTTAAATTTTGGCCATTTTTCTTTGTCAGAAAAAAAAATGCAAAAGTTATTGCTTGGAAATTCAGAGACATGTTGTGAGAAGTTAATAGAATAAAAGAACAATTTACATTTTATTCAAAAATATACCTATAGAGAGAAAAATCAGACAAACTGAACATTTTGCAGTGGTCTCTTAATTCTTTTCAGAGCTGTATATACAGTATATATATATATATATATAATATTTTATAACCTTTTTGTATATATTGTCACAGATTCCTTGAAGAAAACTTTTTGGTTGAAATATTAGAATATTATCTGATTACTGTATTCACTACCGTAACTATCAAAAACATTCAAGGGTCATACAAGCACCGCATCTGCATGAGGCTATATTCATTTAGCGTTTTTTCTCAAGACCTTTGTTTGGACTTTTGTCCAAACCCTCACAAAACTGGGTTTGTGCATATGCCCCGACAGGGCCCTTGACTATAATGATGCAGAATTGTGCTCTTTCGTGCATCATTTTAACCTATATACACCTACTGTACTGTAAACAGGCAGCAAGACGTAGTCAACTACATCTTGCTGCCCGGCTTCAATACGCCTATACGGACAAAAATTATACACGACAGAAAGCCCTGTCAGAGACACTATCACTATGTGATTGCATGTAAATAGGGTTAGGACCCTAACTATCCCTGCTCCCAAAACTACAGTGCCTTGCGAAAGTATTCGGCCCCCTGGAACTTTACAACCTTTTCCCACATATCATGCTTCAAACATAAAGATACCAAATGTAAATTTTTGGTGAAGAATAAACAACAAGTGGGACGCAATTGTAAAGGTGAACGAAATTTAACATAACAGTTAATGCAACATGTAATTGGTAACCCACAGTGCTCGTGCTGGCACACTGAAACAGATCTACCACCATATAACAACCATTTCACTCAGCAGCAGTAGAAGAGGTAGCCGAATACCACACTTTCTTTTCAGGCAGCCATCACTTTGGCCAAGTGATCACTGTCAATCCACATAAGGGGAGTCAGCCAGGCATGGCAGTTGAGGGGCGTAACAGTGCACTAAGTGCTTTTGACCATGCTAATTTGATACCCTCATTTGTATATTAAACAAACTGCTTTTAATGCACATCAAAAGGGATGCTTATTACACTACTGGTATGACAAGTAAGTTGGTGTTTAAAGGGGCTGTCAACTATATAAAGCACCACTTAACCATTTTATTTTCCTATTGTAGCGCTGGAGTGGTGCTACTATGGTGGAAAATTTGGACCTGCGCACCCTCCTGCATGTTGGTCAGATGTATGGGCCCTTGAAGCATTCTAGAGTCTATAATAACATGCATGTTCACCCCCTATGCAATAATGTCCCCATCGTAGCCTCTATCTTGTAATAATGTCTTTCATTCTAGGCCCCCTCCTGTCGCCAATCCTGTGCCCCTTCCTATTATAATATCATTTGTCCTGGACCTCTTCCTGGTGTAATGTCCCCTATCATGTGCCTCATTCTGGAATAATTAACCCCATCCTGAGCTCCATTCTGATATAATGACCCCTATCCTGGTCCCCTTTGTGGTGTTATATCCTCCATCCTCGGCTACTTCCTTGTATACCTTGTATACTGACCCCCAACCTGTGCCCCTTATTTGTATAATGTCCCCCATTCTGGGCCCCTTTCTTGTATAATGTTCTGTATCCTAGGCCTCTTCTTTGTATAATGCCCCCCATTCTGGGCCCCTTTCTTGTATAATGCTGCTCATCTTGGCCCCCTTCCTTGTATGATTCTCCCCATCCTGGGCCCCTTCCATTTAAAGGGAACCTGTCACCCCGTTTTTTCAGTAGGAGATAAAAATACCGTTAAATAGGGCCTGAGCTGTGCTTTACAATAGGGTATTTTTTGTCCCCTGATTCCCTATCTATGCTGCCGAAATACCTTACAAAAGTGGCCTTTTTCGCCTGTCAATCAGGCTGGTCAGGTCGGATGGGCGTGGTCACAGCGCTGTTTCTCCCCCACATCTTGCTTATGTTCCCGTTGGTGGCGTAGTGCTTCTCGCATGCGCAAGTGCCGAATGCACTGCGCGGCATCCCGCGGCCATTTTCCTGAAGCCCCGGGTAGCAGGAGACTCCATCTGCGCACGCGCGGCCTCAGGAAGATGGCCGCGCCCACCGAGAAACCGCTGAATAGCGGCGAGCGCGCTCTTTTTCTACAGCTGCGCAGTGCATTCGGCACTTGCGCATGCGAGAAGCACTACGCCACCAAGGGGAACATAAGCAAGATGTGGGGGAGAAACAGCGCTGTGACCACGCCCATCCGACCTGACCAGCCTGATTGACAGGCGAAAAAGGCCACTTTTGTAAGGTATTTCGGCAGCATAGGTAAAGCACAGCTCAGGCCCTATTTAACGGTATTTTTATCTCCTACTGAAAAAACGGGGGTGACAGGTTCCCTTTAAAATGCTCAGCATTCCTGGGAACATTTTTAGTATGATGTGTCCCATCCTGGGCCCCTTCCTTGTATAATTCTCCCAATTCCACGTCTTGGTATAATGTTCTGACAATCTTTTCCAATACATTAAATTAAAAAAAATAAACAAGTCTTACTTTCCGCCGATCTCACGACGTGCAGTGTCATCTTCTGTAGCTGACTTGGGCAGGCAATTACATCACTGCCATGCGCCACTCGTTACTGGCACGCTGATCTCAGTTGCCGGCCTCTGACTGACCAGTGGCATGTATTGTAGTATTGGGACTCAGCAGTTCCCTGTACAGTAGGGTGCCAAGGAATAATGAACTTTGCAAATTGGTAAGTCTTACCCCTCAAATGTGTTCCTTTTGGCATGTAAAATATGTTGACATTAAATTTAGATTTACCACTTGCTCAAGGCATCTGAATTATTCCATGTTTCTCATTTTCCACAATATTGTACACACAAAAACCACTCAGTTTGTCATCATATCTTTAATAGAATATACTATTTATAATTCAAAAAACATAAAATGGCAGTAAGCATTCTATTACAGTAAAATATGCGACGCACCCCCGTTGGCAGTGGGGGTACTCGGTACCGGGTCCTTCGGTTCGCAGGGGGATGTCACGGTGGCTGACCCGGTCCGTGGCCCTCGGGACGTCCGTGTTAAAGGGAAAGGTCTTTAAAGGGATATGTTCGTGACGCCACCTGTGGTATTCGGTCAGGGTGACCGACGCTGCATTAAGGGGTCCGCTGGGGTGATGTTATGGCAGCTAGATGGTATACCTTCCCACAGGTGAAGTATGTCCCCAGGGCTTCCCAGTGTGTAGACGGTGGATGGTGAGAGGCGCAGTGAAGAACGAGGACACAAGGTTGCAGTTTCTTTACCTTTTACTGAAGGCTTCAGCATCCACAGTCCAGAGCACAGACCACGGGGCAGGCAGGGTCCGGCCGGTTTGGAGGAAAGTCCAGAGTCCCCTTGTCCAGATAGAAATCAGTAGCCTTCCTCTAGTGCCATGGTTTTGTAGTACCTTACTGCTAAGCCTCTCATAAGGTCCTCACAGATGTTGTAGATGTTATGTCTCTCTCTCTGTCCCCCAGATGGATAGGACAAACCCGTATGACCTGTGGCTTGAGGCGTTTTACAGGGACTCTATCATGCCCCAGCCTCTAAGCGGTGCCACCTTGCCTCCTGCAAAGAGGTCGGACAGGTAAAGTGGAAATAGCTGTCCTGCCGGTCTCTGAAGTAAAGCATAAAGGTCCTTACTCCCTCGGTGTGCCGGCTACCGGATTTCTGCGCCTCAGAAGGAGGTAGCCTGCTCCTGGCTGGTCTCCCTCTGATATCCTCTTCTTTGCTCTGACTTCCTTTACGTTTGCTGCAGTATGTTCTGCTTCCTTTCCCTCTGTCTCCCTGACAGGAACAGTAAAAATATCTAATGTTAAAAATAATAAAAAAATAAAAAATAGTTACATACTCACCCTCGGTTGGCCCCCTGATCGAAGCGACTGGTTACCGATGCTCCTCGCGACACCCTGGTGACAGCTCCATGCATTGCGGTCTCGCGAGATGATTACGTGCGGTCTCGGGAGACCGCTACGTAATCATCTCGCGACACCGCAATGTACTCTTCAGACCGGAGCGCGCGACGAGCATCGGTAACTGGCTGCTTTGATCCGGAAGGTGAGTATGTAACTATTATTTTAATTCTTTTTTTTAACAGGGATATGGTGCATACTACGTGACTGGCCAATATACTACGTGACTGTGTTGTATACTACGTGGCTCTGTGCTGTATACTACGTGACTGGGCAATATACTATGTGGCTGGGCAATATACTATGTGGCTGGGCAATATACTATGTGGCTGGGCAATATACTATGTGGCTGGGCAGTATACTACGTGACTGGGCAATATACTATGTGGCTGGGCAATATACTATGTGGCTGGGCAATATACTATGTGGCTGGGCAGTATACTACGTGACTACGTGTCTGTGCTGTATAGTACGTGGCTCTGTGCTGTATACTACGTGACTGGGCAATATACTATGTGGCTGGGCAACATACTACGTGGACATGCATATTCTATAATACCCGATGCGTTAGAATCGGGCCACCATCTAGTAAATAATATAAATATAAAATCAACTAATCTGATTGGTAAACGGCATAACATACCATACATAATATGGATATGCATGAGGATAAATACAAAATAAACATTTAAAACTGCAATATGATGTGCCATCGAGCGACCAGTAAATGATAACTAATCTTAAAAAATGAAAATTATAAAATATCTATGACCAAAAAGGAACAAAATTAGGAGGTAAGACCTTCAAAAACTTGCTACTTAATTTTTACTATGCATTTCCTTGGCACCCTACTGTACAGCGATACACTTCATCTGAATGTCTGTCCTGAGTTGACTTGCATTGAGATCTTGTGACCGTTACTTCTGATTTTGAGTCAATCAGATGTTGCGGTCACAATATGGTAGCACGGGACCTGAGTGGTGTTGGGAAGAGCAGAAGACAGCGGCTGTCAGTAGAACAGGACCATATGTTAGTAGCACTACTCCAGCGCTGAAAAAAACCCAAAACGCTGATGTGGTGCTTTAACTATGGGGTTAGATTAAATATTGTTTTTGAGGTCACAGGCTCCCTTTAATTGCATATTGATGATTTCTATTGTGTCAGTTTGTTTATATACCTTATAGTCTAATATGCGGTCACTTCACTTTCTTAAATTACGTTATTGTTTGCTTCAGCTGGAACATATGTTGCAAGAAAAGTTGAGATCTGGTGGACATTTCAGTCTCAAACAACTGTTTAAGAACAACGATCCTGAGGGGAAAGGGCAAGTAAACAGGTTGGTGACTATAGATCTTTCTACAGTATATCAGATATATTACATATGCATAGATGAACTATTAGGCCAAGTTCCCACAATGAGTATTTGATGTGGCAGATATTTTGCAGCATTTCTGCACCAATTAACTAACTTAGGTTACTTGCGTTTTTCATAGTTTTTTTGAGATGTGTTTTTATCATGTTTTTTCAACTGCATTATTTGTCTCCTTTTGGTTTGTCATGTTTTAAATAAAACTGCTTTGTTCTGGATACTTCCTGTTACTTGGCTTTGATAAAACTTTATTGATAAAGTCATGTGCGGATTATATGTGTTTTTATTGTGTTTCCACTGTGATTACGCAATAAAAACACATATACATTTTTATCGGAGGATTTTCTTAATTTCATTCAGGTCTATGGTGAAAATCTGCAAATGAAACGCATAGCTAGATTTCGGTACGTGTGGCGACAGTTTTCACATGCACCGGAGACACACACGGAGACACATTGAAATTTGTGTTGCTGTGCACATGTCAGTGTGTTTCCGCAGAACATCCCACACATGTGCACACAGATGACACACAGGGATTTTATCTATGTGACACGTCGCAGCGGTACAGTTAGCGCAGTTCCCCGATGCCGGGTGCTGAAGACGGCTCTCATCATTCTCCCCGAATGGTGATCAATAATTTAAAAAAACAGCATGGGGACCCCTCTATTCTTGATAACCAGCCTTGCTGAAGCTGACAGCTGAGGGTTGCAGCCCCGAGCTGTGAGTTTTTCTTTGCTGGTTATAGAAAATACTAGATGGTGGCCCGATTCTAACACATTGGGTATTCTAGAATATGTATTTAGTTTATTTATGAAGATTTCAGAATAATGCAATGAATACACAGGATTTGGCTGGCCGGGTCACTGAAGCTAGGGCCAGCTGCAGGTTTTTGAGGGCCCCAGGCGAAAGAGTCTCACAGCCCACATAGCATAGTACACAGCCCACGTAGTATATACCACAGCCACGTAGTATATAGCACAGGCACGTAGTATATAGCACAGCTATGTAGTATATAGCACAGCCACGTAGTATATAGCACAGCCATGTAGTATATAGCACAGCGACGTAGTATATAGCAGCCACATAGTATATAGCACAGCTATGTAGTATACAGAACAGGCACGTAGTATATAGCACAGTCCACGCAGTATATAACACAGCCACGTAGTATATTGCACAGCCACGTAGTATATAGCACAGGCACATAGTATATAGCACAGCTACATAGTATATAACACAGCCGCGCAGTATATAGCACAGCCACATAGTTTATTGCAGAGCCACGTAGTATATAGCACAGCCCACGCAGTATATAACACAGCCCATGTAGTATATAACACAGGCCAGGGAGTATATAGCACAGCCCACGCAGTATATAATACAGCCCACGCAGTATATAACACAGCCCACGTAGTATATAGCACAGCCGACGTAGTATATAGCACAGCCACATAGTATATTGCACAGCCAAGTAGTGTAGAGCACAGCCCACACAGTGTAGAGCACAGCCCACGTAGTGTAGAGCACAGCCCACGAAGTATATAACACAGCCCACGCAGTATGTAACACAGCCCACGCAGTATGTAACACAGCCCACGTAGTATATGACACAGCCCCACATAGTATATAGCAATGTGGGCACCATATTCCTGTTAAAAAAAAAGAATTTAAATTAAAAATAGTTATATACTCACCTTACGGCGGTCCCCGGATCCAGCCCAGGCCTTTAGCGATGCTCCTCGCGACGCTCCATTCCCAGTAATGCCTCGCAGCAATAACCCGTGGTCATGTAGCGGTCTCGTGAGACCGCTATGTCATCTCCGGTCATTGCCGCAATGCATTCTTGCGACCCGAGCGTCGCGAGGAGCGGGAAAGGCTGGCGCGGACGGCGGAAGGTGAGAATATAATGATTTTTTAATTTTATTATTATTTTTAACATTATATGTTTTTACTATTGATGCTGCATAGGCAGCATCAATAGAAAAAAGTTGGTCACACTTACAGGGTTAATAGCAGCATTAACGGACTGCGTTACACTGCGTTATGCCGCAGTGTAACGCAGTCTGTTTAACGGACTGCTAAAACGCTATGTGGGCGCTGACTGGAGGGGAGTATGGAGGGGCACTGACTGGAGGGGAGAAGTGGGGCGGCCAATTCGCGGTCTGACTGTGCCTGTCGCACCCAGCCGGCCGCGACCAATCAACGACACATGATTTCCGTGACAGACAGATAGACAAACAGACGGAAGTACCCCTTAGACAATTATATATATATATAGAAGACAAGGGAACCCACTCCAGTTTTTTATTTCTTTATTTATTTGTTTATTTATTTAGAGCACAGACAGCGGGTGATGAATATTCCCATCAGCTGCCACCTGCTGTCACTGTTATTAGCGGCAGCAGGTGTAGGCTGATGGGAGTAATCGTCCCATTAGCCGCCGCCTGCTCTCATTGCTATCATTGGAATATAACTCTAATCATTCTCCCATGCTCGTGCTGATCGCCGGCAGTACAGGGGAGAATGATGAGAGCCGTGTTCATCACCAGGTGTCGGGTAACAGCATTAACAGTACCGCTGCTTCTCAGGCGCTGATGTGTGTGGTTCTGATATGGCACACGGGTGGCACACGTATGCCACACAAGTGCCAGAAATATCATGACGTGTGAAATAGACCTTACCGCAAGAGAATTCAACATGTTGTGGATTTCAAAATCGCTCTGCAGGTCAGTTTATGCAGTGTTAACAAAAAGCACAGTAGGCATAAGATTTGTATAAATTCCATACACTTTGCTTAAACTGTAGTAGGCTATGTTTCTAACATATGAAAAAATGAACCAAATACTCATCGTGGACTCTTAGCTATCGTCAAAAATCACCCCTCTTTTATTATTATTTTTTTAAATATTTTAATATATTGCCCATAAAAAAATATATTTTTTTCTAAATATAATGGATTAAAAAATTCACTAGGTAAAGGCATTTGCATACCGTGTGAAGGACATGCGCATGGTAGGCAAATCCGACTATCTGCTGAAAGTCGCCACCAGCTCCCATCATTCCTAGCAGCACAGAAGTGAACTATCTGCTCCGAGCTCGCTGCTGAGAGCAGAGAGAGCATATTCAGGGCTATGCCATGACCGATAATGTCCGTGTTGCTGCCGGAGTCATAATTTCACTTCATTAGAAGAGTCTCCCCTGCTCTCCACTTCATTATTTCTGGTCTCTGCTCTAATTAGAGTCTTCTCACACCGATCAGAGCAGAGACCAGTGTGATAGTGATAGACAGTGAAGCGCTGCCTGCGAAGAGGCAAGAAAAATACTTTCCTCTCATGAACTGAAGCCATGTCTGAAACAACAGTGAGCTTCCTCTGTATGCATGGGCTTTAGAAGCATACGGGATACAGGGATCAATGAGAAGGGGTGCCATCAACAAAATGGCGGTGCGCTTCCATTAAAAAATAGGTATAAAAATCAAAGGTTTTTTGATAGATTCTGACTGCTTTGAAAGCCCTTATCTATCTAAAATAGGTTAACACATATGCAGTATATACAGTGAGGGAAATAAGTATTTGATCCCTTGATGATTTTGTAAGTTTGCCCACTGACAAAGACATGAACAGTCTATAATTTTAAGGGTAGGTTAATTTTAACATTGAGAGACAGAATATCAAAAATAAAATCCAGAAAATCACATTGTATAAATTATATAAATTTATTTCCTTTTTTGCAGTGAGAAATAAGTATTTCATCCCTCTGGCAAGCAAGACTTAATACTTGTTGGCAAAACCCGTGTTGGCAAGCACAGCAGTCAGATGCTTTTGTAGCTGATACTGAGGTTTGCGCACATGACAGGAGGAATTTTGGTCCACTCCTCTTTGCAGATCATCTCTAAATCATTAAGATTTTGAGGATTTGGCTTGGCATCTCAGAGCTTCGACCCCCTCCATAAGTTTTCTATGGGATTAAGGTTTGGAGACTGGCTAGACCACTCCATGACCTTAATGTGCTTCTTTTTGAGTCACGTCCTTTGTTACCTTGCTGTATTTTTTGGGTCATTGTCTTGCTGGTAGACCCAGCCTCTGGCTGAGGGAAGGAGGTTGTGAATCAGGATTTTACGGTACATGGCTCCATCCTTTCTCCCATTGATGCGGTGAAGCAGTCCTGTACCCTTAGCAGAGAAACACCCCCAAAACATAATGTTTCCACCTCCATGCTTGACAGTGGGGATGGTGTTCTTTGGGTCATAGGCTGCATTTCTCTTCCTCCAAACACGGCGAGTTGAGTTAATGCCAAAGAGCTCAATTTTTGTCTCATCTGACCATAGCACCTTCTCCCAATCACTCACGGAATCATCCAGGTGTTCATTGGCAAACTTCAGATGGGCCTGCACATGTGCCTTCTTGAGCAGGGGGACCTTGCAGGCACTGCAGGATTTTAGACCTTTACGGAGTAATGTGTTACCAATGGTTTTCTTGGTGACTGTGGTCCCAGGAGCCTTGAGATCATTAACAAGTTTCCCCCGTGTAGTTTTAGGCTGATCTCTCACCTTCCTCATGATCAAGGATACCCCATGAGGTGAGATTTTGCATAGTGCCCCAGATCGATGTTGATTGACAGTCATTTTGTATTTCTTCCATTTTCTTACTAATTCACCAATAGCTATCTCCTTCTCACCCAGTGTCTTACTTATGGTTTTGTAGCCCATTCCAGCTTTGGTGTATGATTTTGTCCCTGAGATCCTTATAAAGCTCTTTTGTCTTGCCCATGTTGTAAAGGTTAAATTCCAACTGATTACAGTAATTGAATCTGTGGACAGGAGTCTTTTATAAAGTTGACTACGTAAGACAGCTGTCTTTAATGCGGGTAACGAGTTAATTAGGAGTGTCTAACTGGTCTTTAGGAGCCAAAACTCTTGATGGTTGGTAGGGGATCAAATACTTATTTCTTACTGCAAAACGCAAATAAATTTATATAATTTATACAATGTGATTTTCTGGATTTTATTTTTGATATTCTATCTCTCAATATTAAAATTAACTTACCCTTAAAATTATAGACTGTTCATGTCTTTGTCAGTGGGCAAACTTACAAAATCAGCAAGGGGTCAAATACTTATTTCCCCCCACTGTATATATATATATATATATATATATATATATATATATATATAATTACATTTATTATTTTCACAGTGTTTTTTTTCTATGTTCAGTGGTCCCGCTATGGCTTACTTCCGACCCCCTCCACAAAACAGGATTTAGGCTTTTGCACCAATGAGACCATTGACTGCAGTGATACAGATGGAGTCACTGTGTGCTCTGTCGTGCATCATTTTTAGCCATATACATTGGAAGCAGGTACCAAGATGACATTTTCCTGTCCGCCTTCAATAGACAAATACAGCAGAAAAGATGCACAGCAGAGCACCCAGTATGGCCAAAAGTTATGCATGACAGAGCACAAAGTGACTCCGTCTACATCATTATAGTCAACGGCCCAGTCGGCGCATACGCCCTAATCACGTTTTACGAGGGGGGGATATAGGACGTAATCATTGAACGCTAAGTGAACCCAGCCTAACTCACATATGCGTTTCTGGAGGGTCAAAGGCCTATTGATGTATGTGGGACTCAGATATGATTACACAGTGCTTTTTTGTGCTTCCCCATAACTGCTGCTGAGCGGTGTGCTCCGCTTCTTCCTTCCAACATGGAGATTACTGTGTACACAGTCAATGACCAATTTGCTATTTGCTTTATTACAGGGATGTTCTTCTTATAATGTTAGCAAAATTTCTTGGAAGACCAATAAGTTCCCGACCATTCCAACAACTTCTTTTAAGGTGCGTGACCTAGTATTAAAAATATAAAATCCTCCATTGTTTGCTACTTGTTCATTGTCATTCTTATTTATTTATTTTTTATTTTGCTTTCTTGCCAGGATTTAGACTAGCTTGTTTCAAAACTTCCAACGATGAGTAATATATGCACCAAGAGGCAAATCTATCAATAATTCAGTAATGGCTGCAATGTACAGACTGGATTTGTGTCTTCTGAAAGCGTGTAGAATTGTTAAAACATTGTGTTCCCTTGGAGGCATTGTGTTTGCTTATGTTGATAGCTTTACCTGGGGATGTGGATACATGCTGTAATACCTACTGTAAGCAGAATATGAAATAATATATTGAAACAAGTTTATTTCCTGCCTGTAATGATTGTTTGAGAATAAAGTTTTTCCGGAGATAGGAGTCCTGCGCTGTCATTTACTCCACCAAATGGCTATCAGTGCTAGCGGTCCTTCTCCGCAGTGGCATTTGTTGGGTGTAGTGGGCGGCGGTATTTAGTTCTTTACTGTGATACTTGTTTGGCGCTGGTGGGGGGGCATGTTGTGCTGCGCTGTGGTATTTATTTAGGCTGCTGGGGAACTACTTAGTTCTACATGCTGGAACTTGTTTGGTACTGCGGGAAGGTATTAGTGCGGCACTTTGTGCCGATGGCAGGTATTGAGCGGTTTGCTTCCTATGGTAGGTATTTGCTGCGGTGGTATATGGGGCAGATCTTTAGTGCTGCACTGTGGCATTCAGTGGTTCTGAGGAGGTATGTTGCGCTCTGCTGTTTGCAGACATCCCATAGAACCCAATGGAACGAGCACACCAGCACTGCCATTCTTTTCACCCCTTTAACAAACATGTCAGGAAACTCACAGAGATTAAAAGTTTGCCACAGTGTGCATCTTTTTTTTTTCTGCTATAAGGTGCTTGGGGAGGGGGGGCAATATTATATCTGGTTTGGTCGGACATGGGTGCACGGACAGCTTTTTAACTCTCTCCAGTCTAGCTCTGTAGTTAATCACAGAGGGTTGCGTTAGCTGACTTAATTTCTAAAAGGATTATTTCATCGTTGGTCATTGCTCCTCCCTGGACATTGTAGATAATGGGTATTATTATTATTCTATAGGAAAGACAACCAGAACATCAGCAAATCAGACAATAAGCTAACATCTTACTAAGGTTTCACAAAGTGTTTCCATGCTGGATTTTTTATATAAAAGTGGTACATTGCTAAGTTCACCTCTCTTCTGGCTCTAGGCTAAAACTTGATGAAAAGACGATAATAAAATTTGAAGAGCTTTATGCAGCAGCTCGGCACCCAGTACCATCAGGACGTCCAACTTGGCTGGATCCGGTCAACAGAAAAGCAGAAGAAGTTTTCATGACAGCTTCCCAAGTCCATGCTCAGCTGAAGACGAAACAGAAGTAGGAAGAGTATCTGTCATCTAAACTAATGAGAGGGTGCACCTCAGCTATCTTTTGGGGGGGAAAGCTGGTAGAAGGTGTTTAGCCACCCTGCAACGTCTTCATAGGGCAAATTAAGTATTGCATTTTGTTTATGGAAATCAATAAGCTTTCCAGAGTTACAGCGAGTTGCATCATTCCACCCAGCAGCTCATTCTGCAGACATCAAAAGCTCCGCTTAGTTAAAAACATTTTTTGGGGAGGATAGGAGTAGTAGTCTGCGCTGATGTGCTAGATTCAAGAAATCCAGAGGACACGATGAGTGATTAGATCATGCGGTTTATTCTCAACGCGTTTCAAAGTTGAACCAACTTCTTCATAAGGAGAGCTGCAATGTTGATTCAACTTCGAAACGCGTTGAGATTAAACCGCATGAGCTACTCCCTCATCACGTCCTGCAGATTTCTAAAATCTAGCACAGCAGCGCAGACTACTACTCCTATTCTCCATGGCGGGATTCCTGACTTGAGTGTACTGCAGCAGCTGTCACACCTTGATTCCTCAGTTGTCGGTTAAGCATCGCCAAAAAGGGAGCAATTCCTATACCTGTCACCTAGACCAATTTCTCCACCAGATAAGACCCTATTGCACTTGGTGTCTCCCCCTCTTTCTAGTTAAAAAATAATCTTTTTTAACAAACTGAAAACCTTTAAATGCTTTTATTATACTCTCAAAGGTACAGGCATAAACAACATAAAGTGTATAAACCAATCACGTAGTGCAGAGGATACCCAATTGGCAGCATTGCCAAAATTTGACTGATATTTATATTTATGAACCATTTTCCAAGTTATATGTAAAATTGTTTGTATTAGAATTAACATTCTACATCCAACTTACAACAGCTTGCTTTCTACAACTAGGTTTGCAGAACTTACTGAAGTAATATTAGAGAAGAAGCCGGATGGTTCTACAAGGATCTTACCCCTGGAGTTCAGAGATATTCTCGGACAACTTGGATTCTGTCTGGAAGATGATGAATTTAATAAACTTTGTAAAAGGTTGTACTTCTGTTTATGATAAAAAAAATAGGGATTTTGTGTATGTCTTTAAATGGAATCTATCACCATATTTTGCTCCCTCCTCTTAGAGCACAATATACTCCACCAACAAACACACGTTGATAATATCACAATTATTGGAAATCTACCCTCATTATATACCGTGTGGCGGATTAAAGTTATGGACGCATCAAACATGAGAAATCAAAAAACATTTGCAACAAAGCAAAAAAGATGTACCAGTCCAAAAAATATCAACAACGTTTTAAACTTTATTATTAAAACAATTACAAACAGGTATAGGCACAGATGTAGGGACAAACCTTGTGTAAAGTGCTGCTATGCATCAAGGCACACAACACCTCCCAGAAACCCCGGCCCGAGGGGGAACACACACCTCTCTGGATTCCCCCTAGAGCTGCGGTCATTACTAGTTTCAGGTAATTTGGTGGCCGTCTAATTCGGCGAGTTGCACTACATAATGGTAGTGGAAACATGCAGCAAATAATGATGATGTTATATCTCTCTGCAATCTTTTGAGACTTGTGCCTGCACTTTATTTGTAGGATTATATATGCAGCAACAGTGCCATACATATTTTCAATAATTCTGCGGCATCTTTATCATGTTACTAATAATGGCAGCATATTCTGCGCTCCTATTAAGGAAATGATGTTTTCTACATTAACACTCTTGGGCTTTCTGGGAGGTGTTGTGTGCCTTGATGCATAGCAGCAATTTACACATGGTTTGTCCCTACATCTGTGCCTATACCGGTTTGTAATTGTTTTAATAATAAAGTTTAAAATGTTGATATTTTTTGGACTGGTACATTTTTTTTGCTTTGTTGCAAATGTTTTTTGACTCCTCTGAGAGCAGCATGAAGTAGAGTGAGAAACCCATATTTAAGTGAAGTATCACTATTGAAATTCTTGTCTTAAAGGGAATTGCTACCATGAAAATGCTGTCCAATCTGCAGGCACCATGTTATAGAGTAGGAGGGGCTTGCCAGATTTTTATATATAGTTTTTTTGATAAAAGATCCAGTATATCCTGTGTTTTGACCATTTAAAACCTCTGCTCTTTCTGGAACTTTCAGTCCAGTGGGCGGTCCTATCAGCAACTGACAGCTATGTCTGCATGCACACTTGTACAAAGAAAGCTGTCAGTCATTGATAGGACCGCCCACTGGACTGAAAATCTCACAAAGGTCAGAGCTTTAAATGACCACCAAGATATGGACTCCCAAAAGGTTATAAGTATTATAGTTGCTGCAACTCTGTAGGAGATGATGTGTTCCAGCTTGGCCAGTCTTTGCTTAGACCCTCAGGTCTGGCTACACTTGCACCTTCTTATCCAGTATAGATAATGCTTGTTGTGGGTCACCATTTGCCCGCTATGAAGGATTACTTCTGCCACTTGATACTCGATTACTTCAGAACCTGCGACCCCTATGGTCCTCTCCTCTCCACACACACAATGCCCTTGATTAATCCTGGTCTGCAAAAACACTCCATCTCATTTCAACTAAGGCTACTTTCACACTAGCGTCGTACGACGCACGTCGCAATGCGTCGTTTTGGAGAAAAAACGCATCCTGCAAAATTGCTTGCAGGATGCGTTTTTTCTCCATAGACTAACATTAGCGATGCATTGCGATGCTTTGCCACATGTCGCAACCGTTGTGCGACAGTTGCGTCGTGTTGCGTCGGACCGTCGAAACCAAAAAACGTTGCATGTAACTTTTTTTGGTGCGTCATGTCCGCCATTTCCAACCGCGCATGCATGGCCGGAACTCTGCCCCCTCCTCCTCGCAGCTCAGAATGGGGCAGCGGATGCGTTGAAAAACTGCATCCGCTGCCCCTGTTGTGCGGCGCATTCACAGTATGCGTCGATACGTCGCAACGTCGCATTGCGACGTGCGTTGTACGACGCTAGTGTGAAAGTAGCCTAAGGCTACTTCCACACATCAGGTTTTTGCCGTTAGGCAGGATCTGGCAAATTTGTAAAAAACGGATCCGTTGCAAATTGTGAAAAACTGATGCAACGGATCAGTTTTTTGGCTGGATCCGTTTTGTTTTTAAATGAACCCCGGGATAGAGTTTGGACTTCCTGAAGAGAGAGAGAGAGACCCCAGAACGGAAATTTTGCATGATTGTATGGAGAATGCATGGAAAACCGGATTCAGAGGCCGGATTCATCAGTTCACATGTCAGATTCATCCGTTTATCGCTGGAACCGTTGCTTGGCGTTTTTTCGCTGGTCAGAAAAAATGATACTATGAACGTTTTCTCCGGCTGCCGGAAAAAAACTTTTACACGGATCTGGCAAAAAACGGATGAAACGTGTGGCCACCAGGCGCAATCTGGCGCTAATACAACTCTATGAGAAAAAAAACGGATTTGGCGGAAAAAAAACGGATTCGTTTTTTTTCAAAACTTGCCGGATTGTGCTTGACGGCAAAAACTCTTATGTGTGAAAGTAGCCTAATTCACAAACCGGAATTGATCTCCTATACCCAAAATGGGCCGACCTAACAACTAAGCCCATTTGCAGGCTAACCAAATGCTGCAGGCCATATAACAGATAAAACACACTGGTCAATGCATTATATTAGAATACAATCTTCAAGGGGGATGTTAATATCTCTTTCACTCCTTTACCCACCTGCACACAAATCATATTTAGTTTGTTGTTTTGCTGGAGTTTTTGTGTTAAAGTACTGTATATTTGGATTGCAATTTTATTTTGTCATATTGGTTATATTAGATACGATGTGGATGGAACAAATGCCATTAAGACAGATTATCTGCTGAAAAGACTTGGACATGAAATACAGAACCAGACATCAAGCAAAATAAAAACTATAGGTAGGATATCAGAAAGTTAATAAACTATTTTTTCTGCAGCCGTTCACGCATTTATTAAAGAAAACTGGTACTTGCGAAAAAAATTTTGTTCAATGCCTTGTAAAAATCCTTGAGCTGCCCTGATTCTGCAATTCTTTTCCGCTTTGAGCTGCGCCATTCCATTGTAGAGATATTTACATTTGTTGCTTTTTTTGGAGCACAGTATGTGAAATCTTTACTTGTAGAGCAACTAGGCATTTCTTCAGAGACGTTTTGGGGGGGTGCACAATCTCCTCTCCATTCCAGACACTGCCAATCACAACTCAGCAGCTGATCTAACAGTCTCAAACACTGCTGCTGGCAGTGTCTGAGAGAGTGGGATGAAAGCACAAGCCCCCAGAGAAGACTCTGCAGAAACACCCATATGGACTGTAAGCATAAATTTCACATAGTAAGCTCCAAAATCAGCAAGTGTAAATATCTCTGCAATGGAATGGAACAGAGCGACAGAATCAGGGGAGCTCAGGGATTTTTTTTACAATTCATTTAACTTATTTTTTTTAAGGAAGGTACAAGCCTTTTTAAATACATGTATCATGTTATAGGATTTCCTTATATTTCAATGGCTCTTTGGAAAATGTATTGGGCATGGAGGTAGAATCTCTGTCCTCACTTCTCTCACCTGTGAATTAGATAAAACTGTACGCTACTGAACATATAATTTTTACAAATAAATTAACAGGTGGTTCATTAAGTTGTCATTATTAACAAATGTAATGGCTGTGACTGTCTTGACCGGCCCCGTGAGTTAGCACACAGTTCCTATGGGGTCCATCGTCGGACCAGTAACCAACTCCAGGGCCCAACATTTCAGCTACATGCATATGTAACATTATCCTCATTCACAAATTTATATAACAATGGATTGGCTAGATTGTTAAATGAATAAGATGCGGCCTTCATCTTTACATAGTGATTCAAGTATATTGTTCCAAATGCTGCTTATTTAGGAGTGTGGTGGCCCACTCTTGCACGGTGGCCCACCGGTGGATCCTCCTGTTCTCCTGTGGGCCAGTCCAAGCCAGAGTCCATCTTACAAAACTGTAGGCACTCTGTGTTACTATATGATGCGAAGCACCTTATTTTCTCTTAGTAGCATTATGGCTCTGCAATGTGAAATGCGTTGGGAAATGAAATTTTTTCTTCTCATGGATTCCGTACAAATCATTGAAAAACCTTTTTATAACTGTAACTATGTAGAGACAACTAAAAGTTCTAAAAGTTCAGTATTCAGGATTCTGACACTGTCTTCCCTGCTGCCATTTCCCATGGTGGCTTACAATTCTCCCATTCCCCGAGACCACAGACTTGGTGGTGGAGTCGGCATACTCCTGTCTCCACAATGCACTTTCGAGGTGATCCCCCCGTTCCATCACTCTCATTCCCTTCTTTTGAGGTCCACACCATCAGGCTCTTTCGTCCCCTCTCCCTAACAGTAGCGTTCATATACCGGCCCCAGGCTCAGCCACCAACTTCCTTTATCACTTCTCAGCCTGGCTGCCGCACTTCATGTCCTCAGAACTCCCAACCCTTATCCTGGGAGACTTCAACATCCCCATTACCAACCCCACTTCCACATCTGCATCCCAGCTTCTATCACTAACCACTTCTCTCAGCCTCTCACAGCTCTCAACCTCTGAGGCACACATAGACGGTTACACTCTTGACCTGTTTTTTTTCTGGCTCTGTTCAATCTCCCACCTAAATAACTCACCGCTTCCCCTCTCTGACCACAACATTCTCTCCTTCATTCTCACAAATCCTCACCCACCCCAGCACACTATTACCTATCACACATTCAGAATTCTACAAGCCATTAGTACACTTTCAGACTTCCTACACTCATCACTGTCCCCAATCTCCTCTTTTTCCCGTCCTGATCTGGCTGTGCATCACTACAATTACACTCTCAGAAGCACTCTTGACCAAGTAGTGCCCCTCACCCTCAGAACCTCCAAACACAGAGCAAAACAGCCCTGGCTCACATCGCAAACTTGACTTCTCCAGCGATGCTCTAGGAGTGCTGAACGCTTATGGAGGAAAACCTGCACACCTGAAGACTTCATCCACTTCAAATTTATGTTAAGAACCTATAACTCTGCCCTTCACCTCGCCAAACAGACCTACTTCACCACCCTGATCTCCTCACTATCCAACAACCCCAGGAAACATTTTGACACCTTTCACTCCCTCCTCAGGCCAAAAGCACAAGCCCTTATCACAGACATTTGTGCTGATAACCTGGCCTCCCACTTTATAGAGAAAATAGATAGCATCTGTCAAGAAATCTGCTCCCAACCACTAAGTGCTGTGACTCCCATCCCTCCCTGCATTTCCCATGGCTCACTCTCCACATTTGATCCCATCACAGAAGAAGACGTCTCCAGACTCCTCTCTTCTTCTCGTCTGACTGCATGCACTACCAACCCCATTCCCTCACATCTCCTCCAGTCTCTCTCTCCAGTCATAACAACTCCCCTAACTACAATCTTTAATCTCTCCCTCTCCTCAGGCATTTTCCCATCCTCCTTCAAATACTCTATCGTTACTCCATTATTAAAGAAACCGCTCTCGACCCATCCTGCACAAACAACTACAGACCAGTCTCCAACCTCCCCTTCATCTCTAAACTCTTGGAGAGCCTAGTTTACTCCCGTCTCTCCTGTTACCTCTCCACTCATTCCTCCTAGACCCTTCACAGTCGGCCTACATTCGACTGAAACTGCACTCATGAAAGTTACCAATGACCTTCTGACAGCAAAATGTAACGTGACCACTCTCTGCTCATTCTTCTCAACCTTTCTGCAGCTTTCGACACTGTTGACCACCGTCTCCTACTCTCTAGGCTCCAGTTACTAGGCATTAAGGACACTGCTCTCTCTTGGTTCTCTTCCTATCTTTCTGACCGCTCCTTCAGTGTTTTGTTCGCTAGATCCACTTCATCTCCTCTTCCTCTCGCTGTCGGGGTATCTCAGGGCTCAGTCCTTGGCCACCTTCTCTTCTTTCTCTACACGGCCCCAATTGGACAGACCATCAGCAGATTTGGCTTTCATAACCATCTTTATGCTGATGACACACGATTATACACATCATCCTCTGACCTTACCCCCGCTGTACAACAGAACGCCAGTGACTGTCTGTCCGCAGTCTCCAACATCATATCAGCCCTCTATTTGAAACTCAACCTTTCCAAAACTGAACTCCTTCTGCTCCTGCCATCTACTAACCTCCCTAAATCTGACATTTCCCTTTCTGTGGGTGGCACCATTATAACACCCCGGCAGCAGGCGCGCTGTCTGAGTGTTATGTTTGACACCAATCTCTTCTTCACATCCCATATACAATCTCTTGCCTGCTCTTGCCCGCTTACACCTAAAGAACATCTCTAGAATCCGCCCTTTTCTCACCATGGAAACAACAAAAGCCCTCACTGTTGCCTTGATCCACTCCCGCCTGGACTACTGCAATGCTCTATTAATTGGCCTCCCCCTCACGCGACTTTCCCCTCTCCAATCCATACTGAATGCAGCAGCCAGGGTTGTCCATCTGGCTAATCGTTACTCGGACGTGTCCGCTCTTCGCCAGTCATTATACTGGCTCCCCATTCATTACATGATACAATTCAAAGTACTTGTTCTCACCCACAAAGCGCTCTACTGTGCGTCACCCCCTTACATCTCCTCCCTCATTTCTGTCTATTGACCTAACCGACCGCTGCGCTCTGCAAATGACTTTCAACTAACCTCTGCACTAATCCGTACCTCCCACTCCCGACTCCAAGACTTCTCCCATGCTGCGCCAATCCTCTGGAATGCTCTACCCCAATAAATTAGGACTATCCACAATTTGCATAGTTTTAGGTGCTCCCTCAAAACACATTTGTTCTGAGGGGCCTCCCACGTTCACTAATCAAAGTCATATTATGTGGAAGTGTGCATGTGTAGCCCATTCACTATCTACATCTGTCCCCACCCCCTGAAGATGGCTGGACCATCACTGTAAATACACCATTGTAAATACACACCCGTACTTTGTATCTCCGCCACCTCATTGTAGATTGTAAGCTCTCACGAGCAGGGTTGTCTAATTTTGCTTTATTTATTGTATTGCTAATGTTGTTACTTGTGACTGTTGAAACTGTTAAATTGTAAAGCGCTGCGGAATATGTTGGCGCTATATAAGTACAGATTATTATTATTATTTTTCTGTAGAAGGTTATGGGCCCACATTACTGGATCTCTAAACATCAGGGTCCACAATCCACTAGTCATTATGCTGACCTAGATAGGACAGACACCACAGAACTTTATCCTTATGTTTTCACATGATTGCCGTACAGCTCTGTGCTTAGAATCTAGTGTATTGCCTGTAAATCATGATTCAGTCTGGGTTTCATCATCCGCTTCTCCAATTCCATCAGTACAATCCAGAGAAATGTCTCGGGCAGAACTAGAGCGGAAAGCCTCTCTCAACATTGAGAAATGGTTGAAAGATAAATTCAGAGAAGGCTTTCGGAGCATGAAAGAAGAATTTGAAAGGCGTGATCCCCAAAGAATTGGCAAGGTGGGTAGAAATAGATGTTATGTAATATTGTTGTAGTTCATTTACTGTAATGTGATTGAAATTTGCAGAAAATATACCACACAGTGTATATGTTATACAGACACAAAACTCATGCACAGCCTTACGGTAAAATACAGTATTTTACACAACAGTTTTAAAAAATGTGCCATATAGGGCCGAAAGGGGCGGCATTTATGTAAACCCACCCTATATTAGTACCAGGAGGTCATTGGTGAATTTTTACCGGAACCGTCAACCATGCATTGTGTATGGGGGCCTCCTTTGATTTATCGGGGAGACAAAGAATTTGGTGTACTAAATTTCAATACCTGATCCTTTTGTACTGTCAGGAGACAAGTTACCAACATAATTCTCAAACTGCAGCTTACTTCTGTCCTTACATTGAAAATGCACGCACTATTCAACTGAGCGTACATACGTATGAGTGAGGGCGTTCATGAGAGATCGCTGTGGGCCCAACAAACACCTGTCTGACATCTTTCCAAAATGAAGGAGTACCTTAAAGGGAGTCCGTCACCAGGTTTTTGCTACCTCATCTGAGAGCAGCATGATGTAGGAAAAGAGACCCTGATTCCAGCAATGTATCACTTAGTTTACCGGGTGCAGCAGTTGTGACAAAATCAGAGTTTTAGATGTAACGTGTAGCATAGTGGAGAAAGCTAACCCTTCCCACATTAAAAAGTTTCTGTTAATAGATTGACAGTAAGCTGCTTATCAGAGAAGGGGTTGTAGTCCAGGCAGTGATAATCTCCTGGTGATAAAACATTCATTGTATGGAAACAATAGCACACTGCCTAATAAGTGACACATCCCTGAAATTTGTGTTTCAGCCTCCGCCTCATGGTGTCTTCAGATTACATAGCAATAGTCTATTAACAAATTCCCTTTAATGGTGTAGAAATATTTTAAGTTAATGCTACATTTTTATATTTTTAACCGGAAAATCCCAGGAACCAGTTTATTGTGATATCAAGACTCCTTAACCATTTAGCTGTCATGGATTGAGGCCTCTGTCCTATGTATGACAACTACTTTGCGGCAGCCTAAAAATATCTTTTCATTACATTGTACATCGATAGTATGTTCTGAACAACATAGAAGGATTCGTTTATCTGCTTGTGTTTGCCTAATGTTAATGTACATGATCTTCAGGTTGAGAAAGATGATTTTCTGGCAGTATTGGAAAAGTTTGACCTAAAACTAAAAGATGAACACTTTAACCTGTTCCTGGCAAGATGTGGGCTTGAAAACTCTCTTACTGGCATCAGTTACATGGATCTACTAAGAAATTTCCAAGACCGCAGTGAGAAAGGCATCACACACAAGATACTCTCTGACCCAAACCATAGGTAACCATGCTGATCATTTACGGAAGTATTGCCATTCTTCGTAGTCTCTGGTGATCATCATCCTAAAATGAATATGTCATCGGAAAATTACACATGTTTATGTTAGGCTTTTGGGTTAAATGTATTTTTACATTTTTTTTTACATTTTTTAACCAATTTTGTTATTTTCCATATCACAGCCTATATTCAACAAATCATTTAAATCTTACAATTTTCACTAAGCAAAATACTAAGATGATACCTCCTTTTCTGCACAGGTCACTTTTCATTTTCATCACTAGCAGGATTATAGTGAAAAACACAACTATACATAGATAACACAGGACCCATCATTCACAAGAGGTGATCACAGCTCACCTCCTCCTCCTCCTCTGCACCATGACCTCTGCACAGATCGCAGAGCATGCCTAGAAATCTTTTCTATAGAAGTCATTGAGTCTATCCTTTTGCTTTCTATCATTCTCTACAGTCCGTGTGGCAACTGTAAAATATAGCTCCAAAAATGCTGTTCACAGTAACCCCAGAAAAATTCCCCCCCTCCAAGTAAAATGAAAAAAAAAAAAAACACCATTTGAAAAACAGATTGGAAAAAAAAAATAAAATATCTTACTATTTTTTTTAATTATTAATGAATATATATGTAACATTTTGCACATACATATAGGGGTGTGTATATTTATGGCCCCATATGTAACACACTATACAGTATACTATAATATTGGACATATTGACCAATGATGTAACGGTTAAAAAAAGTGAAATTTGTTTGTGGAATCTCCTTGTATGTGTTTTCATAAACTAAACTGACCTATTGAGTTCATTTTAGATACTTTTTCAATAAAATATATTAACTTAATAGAATAGATGCAAATATCAAAGTTTTTTTTTCTTTTTGAGGCTCACCAGTCCACTAATAAATGGGAAAATATAACAGAGAAGTATGTATTATGTTTGGGTTCTGGGATGGTTTCTACATTTTTTATGTTGTGAATTTGTATAACTTCCTGCATTTGCACATTTGTCCACTGGGTGGCACTACAGACTGCATTTCTGATGTAGTGGAACTTCATGGTTACGTATTGAATCAATGCAGCTTCCATACTGGATGAATTCATATTTGATCTTTACAATAATGTAACTACGGCAGTGCAGCAAACAATCTGCTAATTATAATGTAAAATACTGCTGATTTAGATTACTGTTATACATAGATTTCATATGTCTGCTGCTACTACGCATATAGGGGAAATTATTTGTAGGCAATTTTCTTATACATGGGTTTTATATGTTTATCATTCCGATCCCATACATGTATCCTGTTAAATTTACCTATCTGTGGTTATACTTCCACCATTTATTCTGTTCTTCAATTGCAGATTTCATCGGGAAGGAGCTATTAGCCCCTCGTCTACGCTAACTGCAGTGGAAGCACGACTTGCAAACCTCTTCCAGTCTGACTTCTTGGCCCTTTTGGCAACTTTTGAGTATGTTTTTTTTTTTCCCTTCTCATTATATCTCTTCATGAGCTGGGTCTTATAAAGTAGAATTTAAATGCTTTTAAATTAGTTTATTTTTTTTATATCTTGAATTTATATGATCTACATATTCTGGAGTTTGTAAATAGACTGCAATGAAAAAGTTTTGAGAGGTGTGTGGGTTGGAAAAAAACATTATAAAATTCATATACATTTAAACATTTATTACACAATGAAGCTTCTATCACCGAAGCAAGCACTGTCACATCTCTAGTTTTTGGGATAGTGACCCCCCTAGAGGACATTTTGTAAACTTTAGGGCTATAAGGCATCAGGTCTTCAAGCGAGTCTAGTCTGATATGTCATGTCCATGTTCGTTTCAAAAGGGAAAAAGTCATAATAGTTTGTGTGACACTAGTCACTAACCAAGAGAGCACGTAGTAATCAAAAGATAAAAGACAAAAGAGTAGCCAGGTAATGGTCCGAGGTCAGAATACCAGGAGAATAGTGTATCAGAGCGGAGGGGCTAGGCAAACGGATGGTCAAACGAGGTCCAAGGTCAGGCAGCAATAGATCATTAGACAGCGCACATGAATACAAGGCAAACCACAGAGCAAATGCTACATTTGGCAGAAGGCTGGTGTGTACAGGTGCAAACTACGAGTAGCCATCTCTATACATAAATAACAGATAAAATTGCACTCTGTAATGCTAAAGCAAGTAAATATGAAATATATGAAATTAGAATTGCATTATTGCTCTAGATAATAAGAAAAAATGGAGATGTTTAGCATATAATTTGGCCAATTCATGCATGCCCAGCAGCCGTGACAAGGTGATGTCCGTTTGCTGAGAACCTATCTAATGTGAATCCTCTCCTAAGCTGAAGCCGGCATTTGTGGGTCGGTATTTCCTTGCTGCAATTCTAACCGCCACATGCCACATGTTCATAGTGCTAATACAGTTAAGTCCATATATATTTGGACAGAGACAACAGCTGGTGTGCACAGGTGCAAACTAATATATTTTATGTTTTCATGCAGTAGCACCAAAAAAGTGCAACCTTATCAGTTTTTGTTATGCATGGAGATGGCTACTCTTAGTTTGCACCTGTACACACCGGCCTTCTGTTTGGAAGTGACAGTCGGTCTTTTGTTAAACAAAAAAAATCTGCTTTTTTCATTGGATGCTGGTTCACCGTTCTTCCGTTGTGGATCCTGTTTAGAAACGTCACAAATATCAGTCTACACTGAAAATCCATAAGTTCTGATGATGATGATGCACAACATTTTGCCCTTGAAAATTAGTGTAAAAAAATTTCAACAACTATTTTTGGACAAAACCATTATCATTCAGTAACGGACAAATATTAGAATTAAATCAACGGCGGAAAGAGTTGTAAATTAGCTACTGAATTTATCCAGATCTTGGATGCACGATCTCTTCTGGTCTATATTGTTAGAATGTATCTTCCCAAGGGCGCAATAAACCTGAAAGCGCCATTCATCATTTTTGTTATTGCAGTGGAATCTAATGCGTGCTTCCTGCCCCTAGTGTTATAGTCACCAGCTGTCATATTTCTCTGTCATTGGCACTGGTTTGGTCATTTTGGGCAGGTTGTGATCACTCTAGTGTTTGCTGGTCGATCGGTAGGTCACTTCTCAGTATAAGTCTATGAGAGCCAAGGAAGGCCAGAACGAAGTTCTCATGTACTTATACACACGTGGTCAAAATTGTTGGTACCCCTTTTTTAATGACAGAAAAACCCACAATGGTCACACAAATAACTTGAATCTGACAAAAAAGATAATAAATTAAAAATCTATGAAAATGAACAAACCTACCTCTACCTACCTACTAACCTACCTCTCTCCCTCTACTAACCTACCTTTGCCTGACATTGCCATCTCCGTGTGCGGTTCCACCATTACTCCAAAGCAACATGCCCGCTGCCTTGGGGTCATCCTTGATTCTGACCTTTCATTCACCCCCTACATCCGATCACTGGCTCGCTCTTCTTACCTGCATCTCAAAAACATTTCTAGAATTCGCCCTTTTCTTAATTTCGACTCTGCAAAAACTCTTACTGTTTCACTTATTCATTCTCGTCTGGACTATTGTAACTCTCTACTAATCGGTCTCCCTCTTGCAAAACTCTCCCCGCTCCAATCTGTCCTGAATGCTGCAGCCAGGATCATATTCCTCACCAACCGTTACACCGATGCCTCTACCCTGTGCCAGTCATTACACTGGCTACCCATCCACTCCAGAATCCAGTACAAAACTACTACCCTCACCCACAAAGCACTCCATGGCTCAGCACCACCCTACATCTCCTCCCTGGTATCAGTCTACCACCCTACCCGTGCCCTCCGCTCCGCTAATGACCTCAGGTTAGCATCCTCAATAATCAGAACCTCCCACTCCCGTCTCCAAGACTTTACACGTGCTGCGCCGATTCTTTGGAATGCACTACCTAGGTTAATACGATTAATCCCCAATCCCCACAGTTTCAAGCGTGCCCTAAAAACTCATTTGTTCAGACTGGCCTACCACCTCAATGCATTAACCTAACGATCCCTGTGTGGCCTATTTATAATAAAAAAAAAAAAAAAAAAAAAAAGGTTCCTCGCATCATGTTCTCATACACTTTATGCAGTATTAGCCCTCTGTGTCTGTACTGTTACATACTTAGGCAGATAACTGGTTCATGCAGCTTTACATGAACACCTGAGCCTTACACTATGGCTGGTCCGAATAACTAAAGCAATTGTTACCATCCACCTCTCGTGTCTCCCCTTTTCCCCATAGTTTGTAAGCTTGCGAGCAGGGCCCTCACTCCTCCTGGTATCTGTTTTGAACTGTATTTCTGTTATGCTGTAATGTTTATTGTCTGTACAAGTCCCCTCTATAATTTGTAAAGCGCTGCGGAATATGTTGGCGCTATATAAATAAAATTATTATTATTATTATTATTATTATGAAAGTCAGACATTGCTTTTCAACAATGCTTCCACAGAATTTTAAAAAACATAAATTTCATGAAATAGGCCTGGTCAGAAATTATGGTAAATACCCCTGAAAATAATGTGACAAAAGGGATGTGTTAAATCAAGGTGTGTCCACTAACTGGCATCACAGGTGTCTACAATCTTGGAGTCAGTGAGTGGGCCTGTATATAGGGCTACAGATACTCATTGTGCTGTTTGGTGACATGGTGTGTATCACACTCAACATGGACCAGAGGAAGTGAAGAGTTGTCTTAGGAGATTAGAAAGAAAATTATAGACAAACATGGTAAATGTAAAAGTTATAAGACCATCTCAAAGCAGCTTGATGTTCCTGTGACTGCAGTTGCACATATTATTCAGAAATGTAAGATCCATGGGACTGTAGCCAACCTCCCTGGATGTGGCCGCAGGAGGAAAATTAATGACAAATCAGAGAGACGGATAAGAATGGTAACAAAAGAGCCCAGAAAAACCTCTAAACAGATTAAAGGTGAACTTGAAGCTCAAGGAACATCAGTGTCAGATCGCACCATCCGTCATTGTATGAGCCAAAGTGGACTTCATGGGAAACAACCAAGGAGGACACAATTGTTGAAAAAATCATAAAAAAGCCAGACTGGAATTTGCCAAACTATATGTTGACAAGCCACAAAGCTTCTGGGAGAATGTCCTATGGACAGATGAGACAAAAATAACTTTTTGGCAATGCACATCAGCTCTATGTTCACAGACAGAAAAATGAAGCATATCTAGAAAAGAACACTGTCCCTACTGTGAAACATGGAGGAGGCTCTGTTATGTTTTGGGGCTGCTTTGCTGCATCTGGCACAGTGTGTGTATAATCTGCACAGGGTGCAATGAAATCTCAAGACTATCAAGGGATTCTAGAGAGAAATGTGCTGCCCAGTGTCAGAAAGCTTTGTCTCAGTCACAGGTTATGGGTCTTGCAACAGGATAATGACCCAAAACATACAGCTAAAAACACCAAAGAATGGCTTAGAGGAAAACATTGGACTATTCTGAAGTGGCCTTCTATGAGCCCTGACCTAAATCCTCTTTGAAAGGAGCTGAAACATGCCGTCTGGAGAAGGCAACCTTCAAACACGAGACAACTGGAGCAGTTTGCTCTTGAGGAGTGGGACAAAATACCTGTCGAGAGGAGCAGAAGTCTCATTGACAGTTACAGGAATCGTTTGATTGCAGTGACTGCCTCAAAAGGTTGTGCAACAAAATATTAAGTTAAGGATACCATCATTTCTGTCCAGGCCTATTTCACGAGTTTTATTTTTTTTTTATTCTGTGGAAGCATGGATGAAAAGCAATGTCTGACTTTCTTTTGTTTATTTTCATAGATCTTTTATTTATTATTACTTTTGTCAGATTCAAGTTATTTCTCTGACCATTGTGGATTTTTCTGTCATTAAACGAGGGGTACCAACATTTGTGACCACGTGTGTTTTGGGATCTTGTGACTACGGATGAACGGACCAGTGGAAGTTCAGGTTCTGGTACCCGACCCGAACTTTATTCCAAAGTTCAGTTCTTGTCTCTCTCTCTTTCTCTTCTACTTCTGACCGTGACCTTTGACCTTCGTCTAATCAGGAGCTACGGTCACAAAATGGTGGAACAGAACAGATGATGGCAGCTGGTCACTATTTTACTAAGGGCAGGGAACAGACATTAATGATACCACTCCGGACGTGAAATAAAAAAAATGCCAGAGTGGTAGTTTAAAGAGGTATCATTATATTGGAGATTTATTGAATGTCAACTGTTGTGAATTCCACTCTTGGGCTCCCTCCGGTGGTTGTAAGTGGCACTTTTGTGAGTTCTGCTCTTCGGCTCCCTCTTGTGGTTTCTAGTGGTATGGCTGCTCCTTGGAGTTAGCTGTCATCAGCTGCCTTCACTTATCGTCTCTTCTGCTCGGCTATTTAAGTCTGGCTCTATCTTCAGCCAGTGCCACTTGTAAATGGTTCCTGGTTGGATTCACATCTCTTTGGAGTTCCCTGTTATCCTGACCAGTTCAGCTAAGCTAAGTTTTTGCTTGCCCTTTTCTGTCCATAGATTGTGGACTTATCCATTCTGTGCTTTCTATGTTTGTCCAGCTTATCAGTGTGAATTAATTCTGTCTTGCTGGAAGCTCTGGGAGGCAGATTTGCCCTCCATACCTTTAGTCAGGTGTGGAGATTTTTTGTAAACTCTGCGTGGATTTTTGTAGTGTTTTATACTGACCGCACAGTATTCCATCCTGTCCTATCTATTTAGTTAGACTGGCCTCCTGTGCTCATCCTGGTTTCATTCTGTGTATGTCTTTTCCCTCTCCACTCACAGTCATTATTTGTGGGGGGCTAATCTATCCTTTGGGGATTTTCTCTGAGGCAAGATAGCTTTCCTGCTTCTATCTTTAGGGGTAGTTAGCTCTTAGGCTGTGACGAGATGCCTAGGGAGAGTTAGGAGCATTCCACGGCTACTTTTAGTGTTGTGTTGAGATTAGGGACTGCCGTCAGTACAGTTACCACTTCCTTCAGAGCTCGTTCCATGTTGCTCCTAGACCACCGTATCATAACAGTCAACATCATATAACATCAATATCCAAGAAATGATAGTTTCACTTTAGAGATTCCTTCCTATTGATAAAACACAGAAACAGTTGACCTTTTGCAATTCTCATAAACTACATTGGAGAGAGCAGCATGCACATGTTGTCACCAGTCACCCATAACGTCTCCCCTATGGAGTGCCAAAGGGGCAATCAGGGATGTGCCATAAATGTCTCTGCTAAAAAATATCCCTTTAAAAAAATCATTCTTTATAAACAGACTAAGGGATGGGGGTGCATGACAACGTTTAGCTTTTTGCAGCTCCCGCAGTGGACAAAATGAAACATAATGTATGGAGCTGGGTCAACGTTTCTCTGCACACTGTGTATTAGCCCTTGTTGGATATTGCGGCTAATCTCCCAATGAAGTGAATAGGAGCATGATTTGAAGTACCCAAAAATGGCCACAACACATTATAAGGAGTTGTGATGTTCCGGCTCCTTAAACAGTTTACTTTTGGGCATGGCGAGACCTGCAAACAGCTAGATGGTTGGGTTGCTGCATGTAGAACCCCAAAGTCCCCTAAGAACTCCAATTTAAAACAGAACATGGTAGAACCCCATAGTGCAGAAATAACAGTTCCGGTAACACAATGATGCTGATAGCAGGGTCAGCCACACATTTGTCTCACCAGTGGTGCCAGCTGCATGCCAACTTCTTCCCTATGACATATGTAACACCCAGGTTCCTGGTTGTTACAGTGGCATTGCGTTCCTCACGGGGAGAGTGATGTCACGCTTGGAAGCGAGGAAGGATCTTCTTTATCGGGTAAAAGCAAGTATGCAACATGTTGACACTCCAGGTCAGAAGGGGGAGCTCTGATCCTGCTTGTAGGTGGCTCCCCTATATATACTCTGGTCTGGAGGGAAAGTTCAGTCAGTTCCTGTCAGAGAGACAGAGGAGAAGGGAGTAGAGGGGCCGTGCAGCCACGAGAATTGCTGCAGCTCCTAGAAAGAGAGAAAGAGAAAGCTGAACAGATTGTTGAGAGCGTATAGGAGAAGTGAAGCACAGGAGAGTGAGAACTGGGGAGAATAGCTGCAATTGGGCTACCTCACTACAGAGCACAGACATCGGTAGCTGGAAGACTGAGGTTGTGAGGGACTCCACGGCTCACAGCAGAAACCGGCAGGACAGTTGGATTACAAGTCCCCTGTCCGCCCTGACACCTGGACACACTGTGGTGCATAGAGCTCGCGTCATGATAGAGACCCTGTAAAAAGGCTCGAGCCACCTGTCATATGGGTTAGTGTCCTACCTACAAGGAGGACAGAGAGAACACGTGAGGACCTTGTGAGAAGCCTAGTGCAGCAAGGAACTACACCGCAGCGCTAGAGGGAAGGCTTCTAACTCCACCTGGTAAATGGGACTCTGAACTCGCTTCCAAGTCGGCCGGATCCTACCTGTACCTGTGATCGGGTACCCTGGACTGTGGCTGCCTGAATTCATCAGTATGCCAGGTAAAAAGACTGCAAACCTGTGTCCTCAGTTTCTTGCTACACCACCCACTATCTTTATCTATACAGCGGGAGCCCTGGGGAACCAGCTTCACCTGTGGGAAGCCATACCATCTTAGCTGGCATAATATCACCCCAGTGGACACCTTTACGCTGCGTCGGTCACCTCTGACTGAGAACCACAGGTGGCGTCACGAACACAAACTTTATTCATAGCTTCTTTAACCCCTATCTGACCTTGGACGGGATAGTACGTCCAAGGTCAGATCCCCTGCTTTGATGCAGGGCTCCGCGGTGAGCCCGCACCAAAGCCGGGACATGTCAGCTGTTTTGAACAGCTGACATGTGCCCGTAATAGGCGCGGGCAGAATCGCGATCTGCCCGCACCTATTAACTAGTTAAATGCCGCTGTCAAACGCAGAAAGCGGCATTTAACTACCGCTTCTGGCCGGGCGGCCGGAAATGATGTCATCGCCGACCCCCGTCACATGATCGGGGGTCGGCGATGCGTCTGGATGGTAACCATAGAGGTCCTAGAGACCTCTATGGTTACTGATTGCCGGTGGCTGTGAGCGCCACCCTGTGGTCGGCGCTCACAGCACACCTGCATTTCTGCTACATAGCAACGATCAGCAGATCGCTGCTATGTAGCAGAGCCGATCGCGTTGTGCCTGCTTCTAGCCTCCCATGGAGGCTATTGAAGCATGGCAAAAGTAAAAAAAAAAGTTGAAAAAAATGTGAAAAAAATAAAAAAAATATAAAAGTTTAAATCACCCCCCTTTCGCCCCAATCAAAATAAATCAATAAAAAAATCAAATCTACACATATTTGGTATCGCCGCGCTCAGAATCGCCCGATCTATCAAATAAAAAAAAGCATTAACCTGATCGCTAAACAGCGTAGCGGGAAAAAAATTCGAAACACCAGAATTACGTTTTTTTGGTCGCCGCGACATTGCATTAAAATGCAATAACGGGCGATCAAAAGAACGTATCTGCACTGAAATGCTATCATTAAAAACGTCATCTCGGCACGCAAAAAATAAGCCCTCAACCGACCCCAGGTCACTAAAAATGGAGACGCTACGAGTATCGGAAAATGGCGCAATTTTTTTTTTTTTTTTTTTTTAGCAAAGTTTGGAATTTTTTTTCACCACTTAGTTAAAAAATAACTTAGTGATGTTAGGTGTCTATGAACTCATACTGACCTGGAGAATCATAATGGCAGGTCAGTTTTAGCATTTAGTGAACCTAGCAAAAAAGCCAAACAAAAAACAAGTGTGGGATTGCACTTTTTTTGCAATTTCACCGCACTTGGAATTTTTTTCCCGTTTTTTAGTACACGACATGCTAAAACCAATGATGTTGTTCAAAAGTACAACTCGTTCCGCAAAAAATAAGCCCTCACATGGCCAAATTGACGGAAAAATTAAAAAGTTATGGCTCTGGGAAGGAGGGGAGTGAAAAACGAACACGGAAAAATGAAAAATCCCATGGTCATGAAGGGGTTAAAGACTTTTCCCTTAACATAGGCGCCCAGGGCCACGGACCAGGTCGCCGCCACCGTGACACTTCCCTTTAAGTACCGGACCCGTTACCGAGTACCCCACGGCCCTGGTGGGCCCTGGTGGGCGTTCCACATAAAAGGTGAATTAAAGCAAAGAGGGTATTTACATGTATCTTTCTTCACTGATAACTATGTTCTAGCAAGGGAGGCAGGAGAACGGAGCCACCATCTAATGACAGCACCCCTACACTTCACAATGATGTGCCTCTCTATTAGGACACAGATATACATGCCTTTGTACTCTCGGTTGAAAGCTCCACAAACCATTATCACAGGCCACATGTGACCACCCGGGTGAAGGCCACATGGGACCCCTGGTGTGCAGGTTTACCCTCTCATCTATATCTATTATCTATCTGTATTATTGATAGAGAGGAATTTTTTTGGGAAAAATGTGTAATCAGAAGGACAGATATTCCAAAAATGAGGACTGTAAGCTAAATCTACATAATGTAGCATGTCATGATTAATAATTTGTTAATTTCTTCTTTTTAGGAAAATTGATAAATTCAAGAGAAATGTAATAAGCCAACAGGAATTCCGAGCAGCAATAGAGAGCAGGTATTATTATTATTATTATTATTGTCCTTCATTCCCCAACACGTTTTCTCCCGCCCGCCTTTCTTTGTAAGATGTTCCAATAAAGCTCAAGTTTTATGTCTGGACCGAGGAGTGCGCCACATTTCTTTCCTATGAATTATTCTATCAAGTGACAATCATAATAAGACACGGACATACATGCCACTAGTATGTTCCCCCACTGACTGAAATCTCATGACATATATTTATGGGGAACAAAAACAAAAAGAGTGGCCCTTTTGCAGGATCAGTGTCAGGGCCCTTTGCAGTCCAACAGCTCATCATAATGCACCCCGTTATGTCCTGGTTTGAAGGCGTTAGTGGCCCCTGTACCACTGCACAGGTTGCACCAATGGTATATCTGCTACAGCATATCCTATATACTATACTGTATATGATTTTCTCCTCACAGACAATATTGTGGCACACTCCACACTTGCTATGTTGTCTCAATATTCTTGCCAAGAAACATTTTTCTGTTTATTTTTAATGGTTGTGTTGTGTAATTGTTCGGCTCACTCTAGAGATGGATTGTCAAAGCCCAAGATGCAGGTGGTCACACGGGTTATGGAAATTGGTGCATCAGGCAGATGAAGCACACAGGAAACAGGTAGCAGAGGTACTGGAAGCCGCAGGTAGACTGGAGACATCCTGGAGACAGGTAGCTAGTGCCACCTATTGGAAGTAGCAATCCTAACAGTCAATGTCGACCCTTTAACGAGCCTTGTCAGTAGGATTGCTACTTCCAATAGGTGGCACTAGAGTTCTAGTCCTCTTCCTCTCTGAAGAGACAATTTGCATATTTCCCAGAGGAGCATTGCGGCTTTAAGTCTCCTCACCTCGACATGCTTATCATGTCACTCTCCGCAAGGAGAAAAGATACTTCTTGGATCCCGGTCAGACGCCTCTCAATCAGCCAAGCCAGATCTCCACTTTGCACTGACGAGGGGCAGTACCCCGAAACACAGTGTCTGCAAATTGAGATTCTGGTTTGGCTATTATCCTAAGTCATGTGACAAGGCTCGTTAAAGGGTCGACATTGATTGTTAGGATTGCTACTTCCAATAGGTGGCACTAGAGTTCTAGTCCTCTTCCTCTCTGAAGAGACAATTTGCGTAAGGCAGATACAAATTCTGGTACAAATCTCTGACTGTTCAGTCATGAATTTCATTTCTTGACTTCCAGACAGTGCAAATGGACTTAATTTATTAATAGGAATATATGTTTAAATAGATTTGACGCAATTCATTTCAACAATTATTTTTTTAGGAATTTTTAAATGACTGTATTATTAAGTGTGGGACGTTATCCCATAGGGTTAGCTTTCCCCTCCTGTACTTAATAGGGGCCAACGTAAAGCAACACTCCCATGTATATTTTCTAATTAAATGTGTGTATATGTGCATGCAATGCAGTGTAAGTGTAAGCTGCTCTCTCCGGTGTCCAGCGCCATTTTTCTTTTCTTCTAATTGAGGTCACACCTCTGCAGACTGGCGGGGTCACACTGCGATATTCATGAGCCAAAGTGGCATTTACAATTTAAACCTATGAAGGCACCATAGGCTTTCATTGTAAAAGAGACTTCCGGCTCATGCTTAGAGTATAGGGTGAGCCGGCTAGTCGAAATTGTGGTGATGTCACTCAAGCGTGAAGCAGAACGGCGCTGGGCACCAAAGAAAGCAGCTGTAGGTGAGGATATTAATATATTACATATATTACATTTAATAAAAATATGTACATAGAATTGTTTATTTAAAGGGATTGTTTATTTAAATGGATTGTAATTGAATTTTTTTCTCTGGCTTCAGTTTGCTATAAAAAATCAAAACCGCGCTGTTCTCACCTTTCTCAGGTTACAACGGGGAGTCTCTGCCCTGTTCACATTGTCTGACATTGATTGTGGCACTAACATAACGTAGAGAGCACAGCAGCCAATCTGTAAAGGCCCATACCAGACACTGGGAACAGCGGTGGAGACTTGCTGGTTTAACCTAGGAAAGGTTAGTACAACGTGATTTTTTAAAATAGCAAACTGCAGTCAGGGAAGAAATTTAATGGGAAGGGAGAAACCCCTTTTATTATTTTAGTTTAAAAAATACAGCAGGGTAGGTATAGAAATTAAAATATAACTTTTAATATATCCAATAAAAAGACTTCCAGCCACAATGCATAAATAGACAGCCAAACAATCATAAAGTGCAAGTGCTCAAAACCAACTGTGCTCAAGATAAAAAACTGGTATGGTCTCATCCATATAGAATTTTCTTCTTCCCAGATATAGAAATATGACTTTAGCATGGGATGAATTGTATCTTTCCCTTCATATCCAACAACGGGGTATAGATGAAAAGTGAAAATAAATATAAAGGCTGGGAGTTTACTTTGTAGTTTTGCCACTCTGTGCCATGCCCCTGCATTGCTGCTGCCCTAACAAGGGCAGTACCTTAGTGTGGGCCTTGGGGAGGCTACATGACCTTGTGGGTAATTTATGTATAGGACCACACTAGGAAAATGGAAATCTGGAAATGGAAAGAACATCATTTCACCAAAAACTGGCCTTGACCAGGTGCTCCCTGCAAGATTTCAAACAGTGTAGTGAAAAGAGTAATAAGAAGAATTGTTCAAGAACCAAGAACCAACTGTCGAAAGCCACAGAAAGACCTGGAATCAGCAGGTATAATTGTTTCAAAGAAAACAATAAGTAATGCACTGGCCTGTATGCACGCTCAGAATTGAACTCTTTGGATGCCATAATGCACACCATGTTTGGAGGCCAAAAGACACTGCATATCACCCCAAAACATCATACCAACAGTGAAGTTTGGAGGTGGGAACATCATGGTGTGGGGCTGTTTTTCAGTATACGGCACTGGCAAACTTCATATCATTGAAGGAAAGATGAACGGACAAATGTACCGAGACATTCTTGATAAAAATCTGCTGCCATCTACTAGGATGGTGATGATTAAATGACGGTGGCCATTTCATCAAGACAATGATCCCAAACACACAGCCAAGAAAACTGGCTTCAGAGAAAGAAAATTAATCTGCAAGAATATTCCAGCCAAATCTATGGAAGGCGCTATATAAATAAAATTATTATTATTATTATTATTATGGAAGAAACTAAATTTCAAAGGTCATTGAAGGAGCCCATGGAAGTTTCAGAATGAGAAGAGTGTTTGTGTGGAAGAATAGGACAAAATCACACCTGAGCAATGCATGCGACTAGTTTCTTCATGCATGTGTAACACCCCAGGTAACCGGTTGCTACAGTGATATTGCCTTCCCTTCGGGGAGGGTGATATCATGCTTGGAGGCAAGGGGGATTCTCTTTACCAGGTAAGGCAACACATTCTGAATCCAGGCCAGAAGGGGGAGCTCTGAACCCAGATTCAGGGGAGCGTCCCCCAGCTATATGTGTTCTGGTCTGGAGGAGGAGCTAGGCAGTTGATGAGAGACACTGAAGAGAGAAGGAAGTCTGTGAGAGCAGACAGCGGAGCTGGCAACCAGGATTGAGCTGCAGCTCCAGGGAAGGAAGTAAACCTGAATGGTTGGAATGCAGAGGAGCTTGAGAGGAAAGGAGCACAGTGGAAGAGAAGGGGCTCAGAGGGGAACGGCAGCTGGACACCCTCAGAGCCAGAGCACAGAAACCGGGTACCGGGAGCCCGAGATCGTGTTGTTCTCCAGGATGCACGGCAGAACCGGAGGGCATAGGACTGTATGTTAATTGCCCACACCAAGTCTGAGGTGAAGCAGTTATCTGAGAGCGCGAGTCATGATAGAGACCCTATAAAATGGCTTGCACTGCCTATCATACAGATATCTTTCTCAGGACAGGAGAGAGGGGACCTTGCCAGCAAGCTACAAACAGCAGGGACCTCACCAACTAGCGCAAATAGGAAAGGCTTACAGACCTCACCTGGGAGAGGGACCCTCTATTGCCTCCAAGCTGGCCGGACCACAGCTACCCCTTCACTTGGTACCCTGGACTGAGGCTGACTGCTACCATCAATAAACCAGGTAAGACTGCAAACCTGTGCTCTGGTTCTTTACTTTACCATCCACCACACCATCTGTGCCATACACCTTGGGAGCCCTGGGGACCCCGCTTCACCTGTGGGAAACATCACCATCTTGCTGCATAACATCACCCCAGAGGACCCCTTTAAGCAGCGTCGGTCCCTACTGACCGAAAACCACAGGTGGCATCACGAACATAGACATTACAAATCCTCTTAAAGACCTTTCCCTTTAATTGGGCGCCCAGGGCCACGGACCGGAACGCAGCCACCGTGACATCCCCTTTAAGACCGGACCTTCTTAGTACGCAGATGTGATGCTCCTTCACCTGGGTTTACACACTTCCGGGTTGGGAGGATCGCTCTGCTGACCATCTGGATGTTCATAGTGCGCATGCGCTTCTCCACTAACCCGTCGTTGCTCTATCCTCATTGCGTCCTTGATGTGTGCGACGCGGATGTACACTGGTACCGGCGGATTTCCGCCCACACACGCGCCGCACAATGACGCTTATGGGGATTGGACTATTTGTTCGGTATATTTTGGAGGTGCGCATGCGCCGTACTTACTGAAACATCCGGTGGTCTATAAATAGTGCAGGGATTAGCTAGGCACTCACGCCACTCCCTTTGAGAAAGCAACAGTGCGAAACGCGCGTCAGGGGTGCTGTGGAGGTCACACAGGCGCTCTGATCTACCATGGGTAAGTTATGCATGACTTGCAGTGATATGTAGAGTTTGAAAGGATATGGCATGATAGGTGCCTGGATATATTGGCCTTTTTTGAGTACGCTCCTCCGCTGTGATATACTAGTCATATGCATGAGATCTTTTACCCAGATCATACTACAGGTGTGTGCCCTCCTTGTCGGTGTACTGGTTGACCTCCTCTTTTTCCCATATGTTGGGACTGTTTTATATAATTATTTATTGTATGTTTTTGTTATTTTTGTGTGGTATTGTCTGTACTTATATGTTATGTTATGTTAAGGTTGTGACTTTAACTTATTCTTGGACTTAAGGCAAAAGACGGCGGTTCCAATTTACTCAGATAAGAGCAGGTTCAACCTCAGAGTCCCCATCGCAGTTAGAGGTCAATGAGTTCCCCCTGTGTGTTTTTGCTGGTGACTAGGATGAGACAGCAACCCAAGTCTCTCACTTCTGTAGTCCCCTGGTTCCATTACCTATTATAGAAGTCCCATTTGACCGCATTCCCATGGATCTTGTCGGACCCCTGGTTAAGTTCACCAGTGGGCAGCAATATTTCCTGGTGATCACAGACAACGCAACAACAGTACCCGGAGGTACTACCACTGGGAAACTCCTCCTCCAGGAGTATAGCCTGAGAGCAAGTCCATATTTTTTCCTCGATGAGCCTGTCAAAGGAGATCTTAATGGACCGAGGAATTTCTTTTAATGTCTAAAGCAGTGTTTCCCAAACTCCAGTCCTCACGGACCCCATCAGTTCATATTTTTAGGATTTCCTTAGTATTGCACAGGTGATGGAAGTATCAGGAGTTCTCTCACTTGTGCAGCACTATGGAAATCCTGAAAACATGACCTGTTGGGGTTCATAAGGACTGGAGTCTGGGAAACACTGGTCTAAAGTGATGAAAGAGTTGTGTAAGGCCTTATAGATACGCAACCTAGCACATTGGTGTATTGATGTACCATCCGCAGATGGACGGCCTGGTGGAGTGGTTCAACAAAACCCTGAAGTTAATGCTCAAGAAGGTTGTGGAGAAGGATGGCCAAGACTGGGATTACCTACTCCCGTATCTGCTATTTTCCATTAGTGAAGTTCCACAGGCCTCTACGGGGTTTTCTCCATTTGAACTACTGTACATCCGGCACCCTCGAGGGCTTCTGTATATTGCAAAGGATACTGGGGAAGCCGAGGTTACACCCCACAGGAACATCATAGAGCATGTGGCCCAGATGCATGAAAGGATTGCAAAGGTGAGACCTATTGTGAAAGAGAGCCTCTTTCAGGCACAAGAGGCCAAGGCAAGAGTCTACAATAGGTCAGCAAGGCTGACACAGTTTAGACCTGGATATTGGGTATTAGTGCTGATTCCCACTGTTGCAAGTACATGTTAGGAGTCGAGTTTCCTCTGCTGCACAGGGGGAATCTCGATCCGTGTCTGCTGCGGTCTCCCATTCTGCTTCGGCCGCAGTGGGCTCTGCTCAGCGGAGGCGCCGCTCCCAGTGTCTTGCTGGGACTGATTCTGTGCAGGGGGTTACTGCTGCCTTTTCTGGCTCTCCTGTTGTACCCTGCACTGATCTGCGGCGAGCGGGCTTCTCTGGGACAAGATCTCCCGTTGGAGATCGAGGGTCACATGCTCAGGCACTGCAGCACATCCCATTGGTCCTCTTGGCAGGTCCTGAAAGGGCAAAACTTCTGTAGCTGCTTCCTGTGCTGCAACTATATAAACTGCGCATGACCGCACGGCCATGCGCTAGTATTGTCTTGATAATGTGTGTGTGTAGATGGATGTATGTCGATGGATGAAAGCTCCTAAGTATCCCTCCCTAGTGTTGTTGACTGCTCGCGGATGATGGTAGCTATCTAGCGCCCGACTAGCCATCTGCACGTAACACACATCACAGCGTCCAGTTGCTGTGTCCGCCAGTACGGCGCCGTGCGCTTCCTCTGCGCTTTCCTTACCCAAGCCTGGGTGGTTAGTGGCGTCCGTCAGTGCGGCACCGCACGCACTCTCGTGCCTTTATATTCTATTTATTAGTTTCCTTACACACCCAGTTGCGGTGTTGTGCCAGCAAGTGTCTAATCGGACTTCAATCCTGAGTAGGGGTTGAGTTCGCTGACTTCTTGCTCGCACTCTATGTGCGGTACTGCGGTCCTGTGACGCAACAGGATCGCTTCCTTCACGCAGGGTGAAGTTAACCCATGTGTGTATACTTAGTACCGCCATATAGTCCGTCTTAATAGCAGCAGGGTCTTTACCTGCACGGTGGACCTCGGACTGCGAACGCACCTAGTTTCATATCATCTATACTTGGTGCGTTCCGCCGGTCCTTAACATAATACTAGCGCCAAGGTCTGGCTAGTAAATGGCGGACATTCAGCAATCTTGGCGGTATATCCAGCAGCTGGAGGGTAGGTTGTCGGCTCTCGAGAGCTCAACCTCAGCTGTGGATGTTACCGCAGTTGCTGTACAGGCTGCTAGCGTGGCTGCAGCAACCTTGTCCACTGCCACCCCTGTTCCGACATTATCTCGCCTCCCATTGCCAGAAAAATTTTCTGGAGATTGCAAAACTTGTAGGGGATTCGTGAGTCAGTGCTCTATCCACCTCGAGCTCCTGGCTGCACGTTTTCCTAAAGAGCGGGCTAAGGTGGGATTATTGTCTCTCTCTTGTCGGACAGGGCGTTGGAGTGGGCTACGCCGCTGTGGGAGCGTGATGATCATGTGGTGCAGAGTGCTCCGTTGTTTCTGAGCACTCTGAAAAAGGTCTTTTTAGGACCTCAAGTCACCCATGACACAGCGCTCCAACTACTGGCATTAACTCAGGGTGAGTCCTTGGTCAGCCATTTTTCCGTCCGCTTCCGTACTTTAGCTTCTGAGCTGGAGTGGTCGGATAAAGCCCTTATCCCCATATTTTGGAGGGGCCTGGCTGATCACGTTAAGGACGCTCTGGCCACTAGGGAGATTCCTGCCACACTGGAGGAGTTAATAACTGTCTCTACTCGTATTGACCTCCGTTTTAACGAGCGGAGGTTAGAGCGAGCCCAGTGTAGGCAGAGGTTTCGGCTGGCTCCCACCTTCGCCAAACCTTTGGAATCTCCAATCCAGGCATCTGAGTCACATGAGGCCTTAGAAGTGACACGAGCGGGATCCAAATCTCAGTCCGCCCGTGCACATAGGGTCCGTCATGTTTGCCAGCAGTCAGGACATCTTGCCTCCAAGGGTCCTCAGCGGTCGGGGAAACGTCAGCGTCTAGTGGCAGTTGGAGGAGGTACACTAGACACGGCGACGTTTGCCTCAAAGTTGTCCTTCAAGGGGACAATTACCATAGGCCCATCCACTCTTATGGTCGAGCTATGCGTGGATTCTGGGGCAGAGGGTAATTTTATGTCTTCCTCTTTTGCCCAGCGTCACGCAATACCCTTGGTGATGCTCGCCAAGCCTGTAACCGTTCGAGTGGTAAATGGGTCAACACTACCCTCACAGATTACCCACCAAACCATTCCTTTCACGCTTTCTGTGTCTCCATCACATCAGGAGATAATCTCCCTATTAGTCATTCCTGAGGGAATTGATGAAGTCCTGTTGGGGATACCATGGCTTCGCTACCATTCTCCTCATATTGAGTGGTCCTCTGGGAGAATTTTGAGATGGAGTAAATCCTGTGAGGGTAGATGTCAGAGGGAGTGCGTTCAGGTTGCTACTACACAGGTACCCACAGATCTTTCCTCTCTCCCCAAGCACTATTGGCCCTATGCAGACATGTTCTCCAAAAGAGCTGCGGAGACCCTTCCGCCTCACCGCCCCTATGACTGTCCTATTGACCTCTTGCCTGGTGCTGAGCCTCCCCGGGGTCGAGTCTATCCGTTATCTCTTCCGGAGACGGAGGCAATGTCTTAGTACATCCAAGAGAATCTGGCAAGAGGATTCATTAGGAAGTCAGTGTCACCGGCAGGGTCTGGGTTCTTCTTCGTACAGAAGAAGACTGGAGACTTACGTCCATGCATAGACTACAGGGGTCTTAATGCCATCACCGTTAAGAACAAGTACCCATTACCCCTGATATCTGAGCTGTTTGATAGGCTACGGGGAGCGAGGATATTTACTAAGTTAGATCTGCGGGGTGCTTACAACCTGATTCGCATCCGTGAGGGGGATGAATGGAAGACGGCTTTTAACACCAGGGATGGGCACTATGAATATCTGGTGATGCCCTTCGGGCTCTGTAATGCCCCAGCCGTTTTCCAAGACTTTGTGAACGACATCTTCCGGGATATGCTCACCACCTCGGTTGTAGTCTATCTGGATGATATTCTCATCTTCTCTCCAGATATTGACTCCCATCAGAGAGATGTTCGCAAAGTCTTCGACCTCTTACGGGCAAACTCCCTCTACGCCAAGTTGGAGAAGTGTGTGTTTGAGCAGGAGTCCTTGCCTTTCCTTGGTTATATCATCTCTGCCGAGGGTTTGGCTATGGATCCTGCCAAGCTACAGGCTGTAATGGACTGGCAGGAACCCCATTCTCTTAAAGCGGTGCAGCGCTTTATGGGGTTCATTAATTACTATCGCCAGTTCATTCCACACTTCTCAACTTTGGTAGCTCCCTTGGTTGCCCTCACCAAGAAGGGAGCAAATCCCAAGTTGTGGTCAGAGGAGGTCTCCAAAGCCTTTTTCTCGATCAAGTCACACTTCGCTAGCGCTCCCATCCTACATCGCGCCGATGTTGATAAACCATTTATCTTGGAGGTGGATGCCTCATCCGTTGGTGCTGGAGCAGTCCTTTTCCAAAAGGATGCTCAAGGTCGGAAGCATCCTTGCTTCTTCTTCTCCAAGACCTTCACACCAGCGGAGAGGAATTATTCCATCGGGGACAGGGAGTTACTAGCCATGAAGTTGGCTTTTTCTGAGTGGAGACATCTCTTGGAGGGAGCTCGCTTTCCCTTCCAAGTCTTCACTGACCACAAGAACTTAGTATATCTACAAACGGCCCAGCGGCTGAATTCTCGCCAGGCTAGATGGTCCCTGTTCTTCTCCCGGTTTCATTTTACTCTCCATTTCCACTCCGGGGAGAAGAACGTCCGTGCTGATGCTCTCTCCCGCTCCGTAGTGTCATCGGAGGAGGAGGAGGAGCCTCGGCTTATTGTCCCTTCTGAGAGCCTGAGAACTGTAGCTCCGGTTTCGCTAGAGTCTGTGCCCCTGGGCAAGACTTTCGTACCAGCTAACTTGCGACTGGAGGTTCTCTCTTGGGCTCACTCCTCCAGAGTGGGTGGGCATTTTGGGACCAAGAGGACATCTGAGCTTTTGGCGAGAACATACTGGTGGCCGCATATGGCCCGAGATGTCAGGGACTATATTCAGGCGTGCGTTTCTTGCGCCCAGAATCGGTCTCCTCGGCAACGGCCTGCTGGGTTGCTTTACCCTCTACCGGTGGCAGACAGGCCCTGGGAGATGCTCGGGATGGACTTTGTGGTGGGCTTACCCAAGTCGCGTGGCTGCTCCATTATTTGGGTTGTCACCGACCATTTCTCTAAGATGGTGCATTTGGTGCCGCTTCCTTGGTTACCCTCTGCACGGGCCTTGGCGGTGTTGTTCATTAAGCACGTTTTCCGATTGCATGGTATGCCTGATAAGATTGTCAGCGATCGGGGTCCGCAGTTCGCGTCTCGGTTTTGGAGAGAGCTCTGCCGTTTACTCAGCATAGAGTTAAACCTCTCCTCTGCATACCATCCCGAGACGAATGGGTTGGTGGAGAGAACCAACCAGACTCTGGTGACATATTTGCGACATTTCGTCTCTGCTGATGACTGGGCATCTTTGCTACCTTGGGCGGAATTTGCCTTGAACAACGCCGTAGCCGATTCCACTGGTCAGACTCCTTTTCTCCTTAATTACGGCCAGCATCCGCGTGTCCCTGTGCCCATGCCCGTGTCATCCACCGATTCTAGGGTGGCAGACTGGGCGGTGGAGGCACGTGACATCTGGGACCGCACACAGGATGCCATTCGGGCCTCCAAGGAGAGAATGAGGGTTTCGGCTGATACACACCGGCGCCCCGCTCCGGTCTTTGCTCCTGGCGACTTAGTGTGGCTCTCCGCCCGTAACATCAGGCTGCGAGTTGAGTCCACTAAGTTTGCTCCTCGCTACATTGGCCCGTTTAAGGTTCTGGAACAGGTCAACCCAATACTTTTCACGTTTCCCTCTTAAAACCCGTTCATTTGTCCCAGTTTTCTGAGTCATCTGCTGGGACATCGGGTTCATCCACGGATGAGTTTGAGGTGAATGCTATTGTGGGGTGCAAGGTGGTACGTGGCAAGAAATTTTATCTGGTGGACTGGAAGGGTCACGGCCCAGAGGATAGAACCTGGGAGCCTGTGGAGCACATTCGGGCTCCGCTGCTTATTGCAGCTTTTGAGCGTAGTGAGGCTCAAGGAGGGGGGGGGGCCCTAGGTGGGGGGGTAATGTTAGGAGTCGAGTTTCCTCTGCTGCACAGGGGGAATCTCGATCCGTGTCTGCTGCGGTCTCCCATTCTGCTTCGGCCGCAGTGGGCTCTGCTCAGCGGAGGCGCCGCTCCCAGCGTCTTGCTGGGACTGATTCTGTGCAGGGGGTTACTGCTGCCTTTTCTGGCTCTCCTGTTGTACCCTGCACTGATCTGCGGCAAGCGGGCTTCTCTGGGACTAAGTCCTTATTTGCACACACTGAGCATGCCCAGGGCAAGATCTCCTGTTGGAGATCGAGGGTCACATGCTCAGGCACTGCAGCACATCCCATTGGTCCTCTTGGCAGGTCCTGAAAGGGCAAAACTTCTGTAGCTGCTTCCTGTGCTGCAACTATATAAACTGCGCATGACCGCACGGCCATGCGCTAGTATTGTCTTGATAATGTGTGTGTGTAGATGGATGTATGTCGATGGATGAAAGCTCCTAAGTATCCCTCCCTAGTGTTGTTGACTGCTCGCGGATGATGGTAGCTATCTAGCGCCCGACTAGCCATCTGCACGTAACACACATCACAGCGTCCAGTTGCTGTGTCCGCCAGTACGGCGCCGTGCGCTTCCTCTGCGCTTTCCTTACCCAAGCCTGGGTGGTTAGTGGCGTCCGTCAGTGCGGCACCGCACGCACTCTCGTGCCTTTATATTCTATTTATTAGTTTCCTTACACACCCAGTTGCGGTGTTGTGCCAGCAAGTGTCTAATCGGACTTCAATCCTGAGTAGAGGTTGAGTTCGCTGACTTCTTGCTCGCACTCTATGTGTGGTACTGCGGTCATGTGACGCAACAGGATCGCTTCCTTCACGCAGGGTGAAGTTAACCCATGTGTGTATACTTAGTACCGCCATATAGTCCGTCTTACTAGCAGCAGGGTCTTTACCTGCACGGTGGACCTCGGACTGCGAACGCACCTAGTTTCATATCATCTATACTTGGTGCGTTCCGCCGGTCCTTAACAGTACATTTCTGGCAGTGGGTCATACAAAGTTGTTGAAAAACTAGTCGATGTCACCTACAAAGTCCATCAGCCAGGGAGAAAAAACTCTACCACGTCAACCTGCTTAAGCTATGGCGAGACAGGGAACCGGTGGAAGCTACAGTTATATGAAAAAGTTTGGGCACCCCTATTAATCTTAAGCTTAATGTTTTATAAAAATTGTTTTTTTTGCAACAGCTATTTCAGTTTCATATATCTAATAACTGTTGGACACAGTAATGTTTCTGCCTTGAAATGAGGTTTATTGTACTAACAGAAAATGTGCAATCTGCATTCAAACAAAATTTGACAGGTGCATAAGTAAGGGCACCCCACCAGAAAAGTTACACTAATATTTAGTAGATCCTCCTTTTGCAAAAATAACAGCCTCTAGTCGCTTCCTGTAGCTATTAATGAGTTCCTGGATCCTGGATGAAGGTATTTTTAACCATTCCTCTTTACAAAACAATTCCAGTTCAGTTAAGTTTGATGGTCGCCGAGCATGGACTGCCCTCTTCAAATGATCCCACAGATGTTCAATGATATTCAGGTCTGGGGACTGGGATGGCCATTCCAGAACAGTGTAATTGTTCCTCTGCATGAATGCCTGAGTAGATTTGGAGCTGTGTTTTGGATCATTGTCTTGCTGAAAGATCCATCCCCTGCGTAACTTCAACTTTGTCACTGATTCATGAACATTACATTACTGTCGAGAATCTGCTGATACTGAGAGGAATCCATGTGTCCCTGAACTTTTACAAGATTCCCAGTGCCGGCATTGGCCACACAGCCCCAAAGCATGATGGAACCTCCACCAAATTTTACTGTGGGTAGCAAGTGTTTTTCTTGGAATGCTGTGTTTTTTGGCCGCCATGCATAACGCCTTTTTGTATGACCAAACAACTCAATCTTGGCTTCATCAGTCCACAGGACCTTCTTCCAAAAAGAAATTGGTTTCTCCAAATGTGCTTTTGCATACCTCAGCCGACTCTGTTTGTGGCGTGCTTGCAGAAACGGCTTCTTTCGCATCACTCTCCCATACAGCTTCTCCTTGTGCAAAGTGCGTTGTATAGTTGACAGATGCACACTGACACCATCTGCAGCAAGTTGATGCTGCAGCTCTCTGGAGGTGGTCTGAGGATTGTCCTTGACTGATCTCACCATTCTTCTTCTCTGCCTTTCTGATGTTTTTCTTGGCCTCCCACTTCTGGCCTTAACAAGAACTGTACCTGTGTTCTTCCATTTCCTTACTATGTTCCTCACAGTGGAAATTGACAGGTTAAATCTCTGAGACAGCTTTTTGTATCCTTCCCCTGAACAACTATGTTGAATAATCTTTGTTTTCAGATCATTAGACAGTTATTTTAAGGAGCCCATGATGCCACTCTTCAGAGCAGATTCAAACAGGAGAACAACTTGCAAGTGGCCACTTTAAGTAGCTTTTCTCATGATTGCATACACCTGACTATGAAGTTCAAAGCTCAATGAGGTTAGAAAACCAAAAAAAGTGCTTTAGTAAGTCAGTAAAAAGTAGGTAGGAGTATTTAAAACAAGAAAATGATAAGGGTGCCCATACTTGTGCACCTGGCAAATTTTGTTTGAATGCAGATTGCACATTTTCTGTTAGTACAATAAACCTCATTTCAAGGCAGAAACATTATTGTGTCCAACAGTTATTAGATTTATGAAACTGAAATAGCTGTTGCAAAAAAACCTATTTTTATAAAACATTAAGCTTAAGATTAATAGGGGTGCCCAAACTTTTTCATATAACTGTATGTGCCTGGAGGCCAATCCCAAAGCTAATGTTGATGATGTCACAGTGACAAAGACTCTATAATCGGCCCAGAAACAACAATGCCATGAACTGCTTCAGCGTAACTGAGACCTGTTTTCAAGTTGCCAGGATGTACGCAGGTAGTCGAACACGAAACCTTGATGGAGCTGCATATGCAGGTAACTCTGAAGCCGTTTCGAATCCCCGAAGCTGGACATGAGGTGATTTGGAAGGTGAGGAGAATGTTGAGCCTGAGTATCATTGAGGAGTCAAGAGTGACTGGGCCAGCCCCATTGTCCTTGTGCCAAAGCCCAATGGAGAATGGTGGTGTCATGATCCAGACCGGGTTTTGAGTCCTGTCTTCCACTTTTTCCAGTCTGGTCATGCCAGGGGTTAACTTTTCAGCCTCAGTCTGATCTCAAGTTTGCTATTTATCCGCGCTGTGTCCTGCAGAACATGTCAGTTATAGCTTCTGACTATGGCATGAGTAGCTGACCCCATTTGCCTTGATTTGTTCTGCTGCTAGCTTACTGAACCTGTGTCTGATTATCCCCTCTTCCCTTTCCGACTCTGTGTTCCTCTTTCGTGTATTGACTCTCTGGTTTTTTGACTCGGCTTGGACCCTGACCTGTTGTTTTGTCTCTTGTTTTTGGCATATCTGCTCCTGACTGGTAGTGACCCATTTGGCTTGCTATTGACTCTGTGTTTGCTTATTCCCTTTGTACTGTGCCACCGTCTAATATTTGACCCGGCTTGAATTGACTATTGCAGTCCTACCTCCACTCTATTGCTTAGTGGAGCTTGCAATTACCTGTATTGCAGCGGTGTGAAAGTCCCCCTCCCTTTTAGCATAGCACTAACCTTTAATGACGTGTAGACTGCCGGTTCAAACATAGTGTGTTGCCGCAGTTGCATACAGTCCAAGGGCAAATTCCTGTTATCCAGCAGAACAACAGGCGCAACAATTTTTTTTTAGTAAAATAAAAAAACAATATTCACTCCTGGCCGCATCGGCCGCATTACCCCCGTCTCTGGGAGTGTTCCTGGGCTCCTTCGCCCGCAGGAACACAGAACAGTCTCGTATTTTTATTTATAACCATTTTCAGGGTGCAATGAGCATAACCTTTTTTAGGAAGTTTCCACAGAGTTCAACGGCACTCATACCGTGCTGCTTTTTCTGAATTACCACTCCATGCCCGTGTACCGGCTGATGGGGACTCTGCAGCCACAAAGCCTGTGGGCTGTCAGGATGTAGCAGAGGAAGCGTTGGACTGTGAGGTAGCTGAGGAATAGAGTTCCATTCGTGCTCGGCCCGGGCCCGTGTACGACTCCAAGTCCTAATCCGAACACAAGGACACTGTCACCGCAAAATAGCCCCTGGTGCAGTCTTCTTTATAGAACGAGACCCATTCCCCTTCATCTAGGGGTCTCCTGAACTTGATAGAGGCAGCATTGACTTATATTTTGTCATTGGTGCCCGCCTCAATTATGAAACCAAAGCATCGATCAATGTTGGCATAGATGAGCTGGCCGCTAATGCGATGACCGGCCATAGCGCCGCCACCTGGTCGGCGCAGGTCTGTCCAGACCTCCTTCTCCCGCTGTTTCCTTTTTTCTATTACACCCGCTATCCAGGTGGGCTGTCCGGGGGACGGAAATCAGCCTTCCACAGTCTGGTGGAAACATGATGTGCCCAATGCTGCGCCGGTGCTGGTGGTGGATTGGGATTCCTGAGCACGGTGACCGGGTGACGAGTCAAGGGGTCCCGGATCACTATCCTGTAGCTTGCTCCCCAGACCACGAAACTGAGGGAAAGACCGGCCTTCAGGGGTCAGTGACTGTGGCACAGACCAGCTCTCTGATACCAAGGGTCAAGGCGTACTCACCACCTCTGGTCTCAGCACCCTGTGTGTGCCCATCCCGCACCCATTGGATTCCTCCGTGGCTGCTGCTGCGCTGTCCATCTCCCACGACTGAAGTCCCAGCTCGGCCTTTTCTTCCAGTGTAGGTTCTTCTGAGGCGGTCGTGGTTTCTGGTCCGCCGACCTCCAGTTCCCGATGACTCTGTACCGGTTCCCGGCGAAGTGGTTCCTGCTTCAGAAGAAATCAAAGCTCTGGCTCCGCAAGAGGGGACTCCAGCTCCCGCTGATGTTCCAGCTATGGCAGCCGCTGGTTCTGCTCAGATGGAAATGCTGGAAACCGGTGACTCCAGGACTCATCCACAACTCCTCCTTGCCGTTCAGGTCGGGTCCTCTCCTCTTCCTGCTGCCACTTCCACTCCACGCAGCCTATGCCTCTGAAATAGCTAGTGCAGGAGTGCTCCATCGCCGCCGGTGCCGTGTCTCATAATGGCACCGCGTCGCAGCACTCCGGGTTTTCTTGTGGGCCTCGCCCGTTTCAAGGTGTGGTCGACTCCGGCTGCTCCACCCATTTCCTAGCTGTCTGTGGCAGAGGACGAGGTCTTCTTTTTCTCTGGCGCACCCTTCATGGGTAAGATGAGGGACATTGCTGGACAGAATTGCGTGCCATCTCTGCGTTGTCACACCCACGAAGGGTGTCATCGTAATTGTCGTTCTCCTTATTGGCGCCATAGTCCGCCATCTGCAAGGCCGCCATTTTAGTCACAAACAGAGTTTCAGTCAAAGTCTCAATAGTCACTTCCAGGGTTTCAAGATCTTCTTTCTTCAGGGGGTCTTCGCTTCGCAAGGCCAAGTGTGAGGAAGCGATAGGGACGTAATTGTGGCTGAGCCTAATGGCTCTTGCGCACCCTGGTCTCCCTTCACATACAATGTCCTTTTATCAATGTACTTGCCTCACTGCTCTCTGCCCCCTCCGGATTTCCTCTGCATTGCTGGAGGCCTTCTCCATACATTGGCGCATAAACAGAGACACAGTTCAATTGTAACTTAAAGCGTAGAACTTTAGTTTCTTCTCTTCGCAGCACATCCTTATCAGATACAACATCAGCATAGGGTTTCAAATGGTCCTCATTCTCCACTTTCCCTGTACTTCAACCTACGGTCTTCAGTACATGCCTAGGTCGTACCGCCTCTTGGGGTAACGCAGCATCCTCTCTGTTCAAACTCACTGCACTTAGGAGTTCCCTCGTCCGTTTCGGATCTGAGGGCATCAGCCCATGCGGTGAGCTGCCACATTATAGAGCCACCTGTATCCCCGTACTGCTGTGACCTTCACTGTAGCTTCCACTCCACCATTGCTGTCACACTGCTGCTAAGGCTGTACTTCTGCCCTACTGGCCCCCAAGTGGATGGGTTCCTTACTTTTAACATTACGGAGCTACTGGGTAGCTCGGACTCTAAAGCCCACCCTAGCTGTTCAGGCCCCCTAGCCCCTCTGACCCTAACCAGGAAACTGTTCCTGCCTTACCCCAGTTAACTCATCCTATGTTAACTATTTATTACCTATTCCTAACCTTCTGTTAAGTCCTAATGTTGCCCCCCTCTAGTGGCCTAAATTGGTACTGCACTGTCCCTAGACAACTATAAATATCATTATAAAACATTCATATAGAATCAAATGGTCGAAACCACTATAAACATAGCAAATTGACATCACATTAACATGGTGGGGTACTAATCAAGAACCGGGACATACTTAAAGGGGTAGGGGCATGTGCCAGTCCTTAGAGCCCCTTACATGGTCACCTGGAGTGACTTTTCAACAGTTGTGAAGGAGTTCTAGGAGCTGCTAAGCACTTACTGGCTGCTTTATTTTCACTTTGTGGTCCAACTCATCCCAAACCTTCTCGATTGGCCCCATCCCTGTTCTTCTTTGTCACATAGCCCTTACATAGCCTTGAGGTTTGTCTTGGGTCATTGTCCTTTTGCAACATAAATTATGGTCCTACTAAGTGCAAACAAGATGGAATATCAACTTAAAGTTTGTGTACTTACTATTTATTCATTTAATTATTTTTTAAAATGCTTTATTTATAAATTTTAAACATACAATGAAGGAAAACTCACAGCTCGATAGATTACAGAGAACGTTGTCTCCTGTATAAACATAGTTATACACTTGAGCTTGTACAAATAACAAGGGGAATGTAACACAATAAACAATAATAAACAAATTTAAAGGAACAAGACATATAACAGGTGTATCCATAAGCTTATAGACAGTGTAAATGTTTCGAGTAATATGTTAATAGAATCAAACTTGTGAACCCAGAAGAGGTATTGTGGCTAAAATCACAAGTCAACTAAACTATAGAGGGAACCTTCAACTCACCGAGTCACTCGAAGGGGCCCTTCCCTCAGGGGAGCTCGACTACCACGGCATCCAGGAGGAAACTAGTGACCTTTATCTTTTCTGTACCATCCAGACCAAGGACCCCAGATCTTGAGAAAACAATCGTAAGAGAAGGTCTCCCAACTCGAGAGTTCCTCCAATCTGTAGATATCTTCAACTTTCTCTAACCATTCCCCTATAGTTGGTGGGGTTTGTTGCTTCCATTTTAAGGCAATTAGGTGTTTTGCAGCTCCTAACATCAAAGGGAGGAGGTAATGTTTTTTTTGTATTTGAAATTGGGTGTGGGGAGGGACAGAAGTACTTCTGGGGCCGTCACTTCTGATTTTTATCACCTCTAGGGCTTTTAAGGTATCATTAACTTTAGACCAGAAATGTTGAAGTTTCTGACATGTCCAAAATATGTCAGTTAAAATGCCCCCCGCATCTCCAGCATAGAGGGGATATTGCTAAACCCAGATGAAAGAGCTTCGCTGGAATGTAATAGATAGAATTTTGTATGCAGTTTCCTGAAGCAAGATGCATTAGAAAAGCCACGTGAGTTGGAACACACTATTTGTCTATCTTGTGGAGATAAGGTGGTGTTAAGTTCAACTTCCCAAGAATGAAGAAATAGTGGGGCAGTGTCTAGTTTAGAGTTTATAAGATTAATGTACACTGTGTGCAGAATTATTAGGCAAGTTGCATTTTAGAGGATTATTTTTATTATTGATCAACAACTATGTTCTCTGTCAACCCAAAAGACTCATAAATAACAAAGCTTAATATTTTTGGAAGTTGGAGTGGTTTTTTTTAAGATTTGGCTATCTTAGGAGGATATCTGTTTGTGCAAGTAACTATTACTGTGCAGAATTATTAGGCAACTTAATAAAAACCAAATATATTCCCATCTTACATGTTTATTTTCACCAGGTAAACAAATATAACTGTACAAAATTTAGAAATAAACATTTCTGACATGCAAAAACAAAACCCCCTAAAATTAGTGACCAATATAGCCCCCTTTCTTTATGATGACACTCAGCAGCCTTCCATCCATAGATTCTGTCAGTTGCTTGATCTGTTTACGATCAACACTGCGTGCAGCAGCCACCACAGCCTCCCAGACACTGTTCCGAGAGGTGGACTGTTTTCTCTCCCTGTAGATCTCACATTTTATGAGGGACCACAGGTTCTCTATGGGGTTCAGATCAGGTGAACAAGGGGGCCATGTCATTATTTTTTCTTCTTTGAGACCTTTACTGGCCAGCCACACTGTGGAGTAGTTGGAGGCATGTGATGGAGCACTGTCCTGCATGAAAATCATGTTTTTCTTGAACAATACCGACTTCTTCCTGTACCACTGCTTGAAGAAGTTGTCTTCCAGAAGCTAGCAGTAGGTCTGGGAGTTGAGCTTCACTCCATCCTCAACCCGAAAAGGTCCCACAAGTTCATCTTTGATGATACCAGTCCATACCAGTACCCCACCTCCACCTTGCTGGCATCTGAGTCGAAGTGGAGCTCTCTGCCCTTTACTGATCCAGCCTTTGGCACATCCATCTGGCCCGTCAAGAGTCACTCTCATTTCATTAGTCCATAAAACCTTTGAAAAGTCAGTCTTAATATATTTCTTGGCCCAGTCTTGATGTTTTCTCTTATGTTTCTTGTTCAAAGGTGGTATTTTTCAGCCTTCCTTACCTTGGCCATGTCCCTGAGTATCGCACACCATGTGCTTTTTGTTACTCCAGTAATGTTGCAGCTCTGAAATATGGCAAAACTGGTGGCAAATGGCATTTTTTCAATTCATGGGCATTTATTTTGTGCCTTTTTTGCCCAACACGCTTCTTGCGGCCCTGTTGGCTATTTGCCATTAAACGTTTGATTGTTCGGTGATCACACTTCAAAAGTTTGGCAATTTCAAGACTGCTGCATCCCTCTGCAAGACATCTCACAATTTTGGACTTTTCAGAGCCCGTCAAATCTCTCTTCTGACCCATTTTGCCAAAGGAAAGGATGTTGCCTAATAATTAAGCACACCTTATATAGGGTTTTGATGTCATTAGACAACAACCCTCCTCATTACAGAGATGCACATCACCTTATTTACTTAACTGGTAGTTGGCTCTCATGCCTGAACAGCTTGGGGTAGGACATCATGTATAAAAAGTATCATGTGATCAGAAATACAACTTGCCTAATAATTCTGCACGCAGTGTAGATTTTCAAGATGAATCTTGGAATAGGCTGGTGTATTTTCATTAGTAAGTCCAACAACAGCCACTGGGGAGGGTGAGTGGTCAGTTTTTTGATCTGCTTCATAAAATGTGACACATGTATTTGTTGAAGATAATTAGTTGGGTATTTTATAGCTTCTAAGGGCCACAAGTTAATGCAGGGTATTTTGTCACTCAAAAGATGGGAAATTGGCTTGTTCGGAAGAGAAGTCCAGAGCCTCTAGGGATCTGTAAAGTCCAGGTTAAAAATGTATATGTTAAGGCACAGTGGTATTTTTTCCAGAAAGTAGCATGAAGGCGGGTGGTTTGGAATCAATAAACGTCTGATTAATAAAGCTGTAGAGCTCATCTCATCAAGTGTACTTACTCTTTATGAGGGATATTTTATCAGGTGCTGTCAATTTGCAGTTTCTGAGGACAGTAACTCTAATGAAATTATTCTCTGCAGCAAAGGAAACTTTTGGTCTTCAATTTCTGAAATGGTCTTCATGAAAGCCAAATTCATCATAGTGTTTGATGGTTTTCATGCCTGCACTTGAGGATACCTTTTACTTTCTAGCAATTTTCTGGATTTACTAACCTTTATGTCTTAAAGTAATGATGGGCTGTTGTTTCTCTTTACTTGGTTGGGTGGTTCTTGCCATATTCTGGCTTATAACAGTTGTGGAAAAGGACTGTATGGAGCTGGATTCCAAACCTCTGCAAAACACACCTGATGGTAGCAAACAACTTCTTATGATCGGTGACTTCACAAATGAACTCTTGAAGCATGTTGGTTCATTGGAAGCCATTCTAGGTGATTGCCTGATGAAGTTACTTGAATGCATGCCAACTGGGTTTAAATCTGTTAGAGAAAAAGGGGGTACTATGAGGAATCTAATGTTTAACACATATTACGGTTTGTTTCGCATGTGTTTCTTTACTCTATGTTCCCATATATTTCCTTTGTGATTTTGCTGCCTTCAGTTTAAATCTATAATGTATACACAAAAAAATTCAAAGAGAAGACAAAAACAATTACTGAATATTAAACAGAATACTTTTTGTAAGAAAAAAGAGGTGGAAAGAATCTCTGCCAGTTACAGCTATTGGTCAGTATAATCTTTTGACTGCTTTTGACCATTTGACCAATATTTTACTACGTTCTTGGGATGTGTGCAATAAATATTAGACGTCCTGATCCTGATATATTTATTTGTGTATTAACAATATCACAAAATACAATGTTGCGTGTATTTATATTTTTCCTTTATTTTCTATTTACAAGGAATATTATTTTACTGCCCTTATATTTTTAGCCCCTCTTTGATCAAAAGATTGTTCACAAGTAGGGTTCAGAGAAACGGGTCAGCCATTTTCAGAAGTCGCCGACTTTTGGCAAAGTCGGGTTTCATGAAACCCGACCCCTGTGTGGGGTCGGCCATGAGGTCGGCGATCTTCTGAATCTGGTATCGGAATTCCGATACCGAGTTCCGATATGTTTGCAATATCGGAAATCGGTATCGGAATCCATATTTAAGTGTAAAATAAAGAATTAAAATAAAAAATATTGCTATACTCACCCTCTGACGTGCCCTGGTACTAACCGGCAGCTTTCCTTCCTTAGAATCAGCGCGTGAAGGGCCTTAGATGACGTCGCGGCTTGTGATTGGTCGCGCGACCGCCCATGTGACCGCTCGCGCGACCAATCACAAGCCGCGACGTCACCGAAGGTCCTTCAAGCGCTGATTCTTAGGAAGGAAGGCTGCCGGAAAGAAGCAGGGCGCGTCCGAGGGTGAGTATATACCTAACAGGAATATACTCACCCTCGGACGCGCCCTGCTTCTTTCCGGCAGCCTTCCTAAGAATCAGCGCTTGAAGGACCTTCGGTGACGTCGCGGCTTGTGATTGGTCGCGCGAGCGGTCACATGGGCGGTCGCGTGACCAATCACAAGCCGCGACGTCATCTAAGGCCCTTCACGCGCTGATTCTAAGGAAGGAAGGCTGCCGGTGAGAACCAGGGCACGTCAGAGGGTGAGTATAGCAATATTTTTTATTTTAATTCTTTATTTTACACTTAAATATGGATCCCAGGGCCTGAAGGAGAGTTTCCTCTCCTTCAGACCCTGGGAACCATTGGAAACCCAATGCACTGCATTGGGTTTCGGGTTTCGGCCGACCCCGACCCCGACTTTTTTATAGGATCGGACGATTTCACTCGACCCGACTTTTGAAAAAGTCGGATTTCGTGAAACCCGACCCGATCCTATAAAAGTAATAGTCGCTCAACCCTATTCACAAGGACTTTTATTAAATTGATTTTATAATTTTATATTAATTTAAATCAATTCAGAAATAAATAGAATTATGGCTTAGCTGGCTCCTCCCATTTTTTATACTTCATTCTTGTTTTTGTATTTTATTGTGTCCTTTTTGATTAATCAAATGATTTAGTTTAATATTCAATAATTGTTTTTGCCTTTTCTTAGAATACTTTGTTTTGGTATATATTTATATGGTATTATGTGCCATTCGGTGAATATGTAGAAATACTATACAGTAGGTCCTTTAGTCTAACATAGGTTATATATGAATCTATAATGTGCTCATTCCAATAAGAACAAAGGAAACGATTACATTAGCAGGTGTGTCCAAACATTTGACTGATTCTTAACCCCTTAGTGACAGAGCCAATTTGGTACTTAATGACCGAGCCAATTTTTATAATTCTGACCACTGTCACTTTATGAGATTATAACTCTGGAACGCTTCAACGGATCCCGCTGTTTCTGAGATTGTTTTTTCGTGACATATTGTACTTCATGATAGTGGTAACATTTCTTCGATAATACTTGCGATTATTTATAAAAAAAACAGAAATATGGCGCAAATTTTTAAAATTTTGCAATTTTCAAACTTTGTATTTTTATGCCCTTAAATCAGAGAGATATGTCACGAAAAATAGTTAATAACTAACATTTCCCACATGTCTACTTTACATCAGCACAATTTTGGAAACAAAATTTTTTTTTGTTAGGGAGTTATAAGGGTTAAAAGTTGACCAGGAATTTCTCATTTTTACAACACCATTTTTTTTTAGGGACCACATCACTTTTGAAGTCATTTTGAGGGGTCTATATGATAGAAAATAACGAAGTGTGACACCATTCTAAAAACTACACCCCTCAAGGTTCTCAAAACCACATTCAAGAAGTTTATTAACCCTTTACGTGCTTCACAGGAACTGAAACAATGTGGAAGGAAAACATGAACATTTAACTTTTTTTTGCAAACATCTTAATTCAGAACCATTTTTTTTATTTTCACATGTGTAAAAACAGAAATGTAACCATAAATTTTGTTATGCAATTTCTCCTGAATACGCCAATACCCCATATGTGGGGGTAAACCACTTTTTGGACGCACCGCAGAACTTAGAAGTGAAGGAGCACCGTTTGACTTTTTCAATGTAGAATTGGCTGGAATTGAGGTTGGACGCCATGTCGCGTTTGGAGAGCCCCTGATGTGCCTAAACAGTGGAAACCCCGCACAAGTGACACCATTTTGGAAACTAGACCCCTTAAGGAACTTATCTAGATGTGTGGTGAGCACTTTGAACCCCCATGTGCTTCACAGAAGTTTATAACGTAGAGCCCTGAAAAAAAAAATCACATTTTTTCTACAAAAATGATATTTTGCCCACAAATTTTTATTTTCACAAGGGTAACAGGAGAAATTAGACCACTAAAGTTGTTGTGCAATTTCTCCTGAGTACGTCGATACCCAATATGTGGGGGTAAACCACTGTTTGGGTGCACCGCAGAGCTTGGAAGAGAAAGAGTGCCGTTTTACTTTTTCAATGTAGAATTGGCTGGAATTAAGATCGGACGCCATGTCGCGTTTGGAGAGCCCCTGATGTGCCTAAACAGTAGAAATCCCCCACAAGTGACCCCATTTTGGAAACTATACCCCCCATGGAACTTATCTAGATTTGTGGTGAGAACTTTGAATGCCCAAGTGCTTCACAGAAGTTTATAATGCAGAGTCGTGAAAATAAAAAATATTTTTTTTTTCCACAAAAAAAGATTTTTTAGCCCCCAAGTTTTTATTTTCACAAGGGTAACAAGAAAAATTTGACCCCAAAAGTTGTTGTCCAATTTGTCCTGAGTATGCTGGTACCCCATCAGAAGGAAGGAGCGCCGTTTTGGAATGCAGACTTTGATAGAATGGTCTGTGGGCATTATGTTGCGATTGCAGAGCCCCTGATGTACCTAAACAGTAGTAATCCCCCACAAGTGACCCCATTTTGGAAACTAGACCCCCCAAGGAACTTATCTAGATGTGTGGTGAGAACTTTGAATGCCCAGGTGCTTCACAGAAGTTTAGAATGCAGAGTCGTGAAAATAAAAAATATTTTTTTTTTCACAAAAAAGATATTGTAGCCCCCAAGTTTTTATTTTCACAAAGGTAACAGGAGAAATTGGACTGCAATAGTTGTTGTCCAATTTATCCCAAGTACGCTGATGCACCATATGTGGGGGTAAACCACTTTTTGGGCGCACGGCAGAGCTCGGAAGGGAAGGAGCGCCGTTTTGGAATGCAGACTTTGATAGAATGGTCTGTGGGCGTTATGTTGCGTTTGCAGAGCCCCTGATGTACCTAAACAGTAGTAACCCCCCACAAATGACCCTGTTCTGGAAACTAGACCTCCCAAGGAACTTATATAGATGTGTGGTGAGAACTTTGAATGCCCAAGTGCTTCACAGAAGTTTATAATGCAGAGTCATAAAAAAAAAAAAATTCCACAAAAAAGATTTTGTAGCCCCCAAGTTTTTATTTTCACAAGGGTAACAAGAAAAATTGGACCCCAGAAGTTGTTGTCCAATTTATCCCGAGTACGCTGATGCCCCATATGTGGGGGTAACCCACCTTTTGGGCGCACGGCAGAGCTCAGAAGGGAGGGAGCACCATTTGACTTTTTGAGCGCAAAATTGGATGTCGTGTTTGGAGACCCCCTGATGTAACTAAACAGTGGAAACCCCCCAATTCTAGCTCCAACCCAACTCCAACACACCCCTAACCCTAATCCCAACCTGATCCATAATCCTAATCTCTAACCCTAACCATAATCACAACCCTTACCCCAAAACAACCCTAATGTCAGCCCTAACCATAACCCTAATCAAAACCCTAAATCCAACACACCCCTAATCCTAATCTCAACCCTAACCTCAAACCTAACCCTAATCCCAATACACCCCTAATCACAACCCTAACCTTAACCCTAATCCCAAACCTAACCCTAATCCCAAGCGTAACCCTAATGCCAACCCTAACCCTAATACCAACACTAATCCAAACCCTAACCCTAATCCCAACTCTAACCCTAACTTTAGCCCCAACCCTAGCCCTAACTTTAGCCCCAACCCTAACCCTAGCCCTAAGGCTACTTTCACACTTGCATCGTTTGGCATCCGTCGCAATCCGTAGTTCTGGACAAGAAACGGATCCTGCAAATGTGCCCGCAGGATGCGTTTTTTGCCCATAGACTTGTATTGCCGACGGATCGTGACAGATGGCCACACGTCGCGTCCGTCGTGCACTGGATCAGTTGTGTTTTGGCGGACCGTCGGCACAAAAAAAGTCCAATGAAACTTTTTTTGTACGTCGCATCCGCCATTTCTGACCGCGCATGTGTGGCCGTAACTCCGCCCCCTCCTCCCCAGGACATAGATTGGGCAGCGGATGCGTTGAAAAACTACGTCCGCTGCCCACGTTGTGCACAATTTTCACAACGTGCGTCGGTATGTCGGGCCGACGCATTGCGACGGCCCCGTACCGACGTAAGTGTGAAAGAAGCCTAACCCTAAATTTAGCCCCAACCCTAATCCTAAATTTAGCCCTAGCCCTAACCCTAACCCTAGCCCTAACCCTAGCCCTAACCCTACCCCTAACCCTACCCCTAACCCTACCCCTAACCCTACCCCTAACCCTAACCCTAGCCCTACCCCTAACCCTACCCCTAGCCCTAACCCTACCCCTAGCCCTAACCCTACCCCTACCCCTAGCCCTAACCCTACCCCTAACCCTAGCCCTAACCCTAACCCTACCCCTACCCCTAACCCTACCCCTAACCCTAACCCTACCCCTAGCCCTAACCCTAACCCTACCCCTAACCCTAATTTTAGCCCCAACTGCTGTTCTCCTGCCGGCCAGCAGATGGAGACAGATGGCGGGCGCACTGCGCATGCGCCCGCCATTTTCTTTTCCCCGGCAGCCAGGAGGAGCAGCAGGAGGACCCAGGGACACAGGTGAGTATGGTAGGGTCCCCGAATCCCCCTATTTCTCTGTCCTCTGATGTGCGATCACATCAGAGGACAGAGAATTACACTATACTTTTTTTTTTTTTGCGGTCGCCGGTAAACAGTTAATTACCGGCGATCGCAAAACAGGGGTCGGTAAAACCGACCCCGATCATGTTCTTTGGGGTCTCGGCTACCCCCGGCAGCCGAGACCCCAAAGATTCACCCGGTGCCGGCCGGCGGGCGCACCGCGCATGCGCCCGCCATTTTGAAGATGGCGGCACCCACCGGGAGCCACCGGGGGGCTATCTGGGACCCCTTTTCTCTGTCCTCCGATGTGCGATCACATCGGAGGACAGAGAAATTAAAAAGAGATCGCGTTTTTGTTTTTTTTTTGCGATCGCCGGTAAACGGTTAATTACCGGCGATCGCAAATGCGGGGTGGGTAAAACCCCCCCCGAATCATGTTCTCTGGGGTCTCGGCTACCCCCGGCAGCCGAGACCCCGGAGAAAATCCGACTCTGGGGGGCGCTATTCACTTTTTCCACAGCGCCGTTAATTAACGGCGCTGTGGTTTAAGTACCCTTAGTGGCCGCCGTTAAAAGGCGTATCGGCGGTCGCTAAAGGGTTAACATGCGTCTAGAAGATTGCATCTACAGACATTCGTTACTAGGCTCACATTCACCTGGTTCTAAGTCCCATTGATTTTAGATGGAGGTGTTGCACATGTTTTGTAAGGCATTCTCGCTTTTCTACTGGTATGTGATTATATCATAAAAGTGTTTAATGGGGATAATCCTGTTCATTCACTAAAAGAATATGTGCTTGGATTATCTCTTGAGTTATTTGAAGTTTTCTTTATTATTTATTTTTTGTTTTTATATTCTTTTTGCTATAAATGTTACTCGTCAGCAACTGGACTTTCCAGATGTAAGTGTATTTAGCATACATCACCATGAATTACCTAAACCCTAATGCCACTACCAGCTCTCCTACTGTGTCAGAATAATGACATAAATAATCACATATTCAGTGATTTTATGTTCTATGATTAATAGACGTATATCACTATACGTACCTTTTCCTCTATCATATCATCATCATACTTATCATGTGAATTTATCCCCGCAGAGGGTGTATTACATGTGTTACTTGCATTTCCAAGTGCGCCAATGTTTTTTTTTAATTCAAATGTATTTTTGTGTTTAACTCAGTACTTGATATTTTTAAGTATTTGCACCCCTCCTTCATCATCTTCTCCTGCTGCTCCTGTGCCTTCCTCTTCACTGTCTCACAACCTCTGTCCTCTTGATTCCCACTATTGTCTCCTAATCCCATCATTGTCTCAATGTTACATCACTGTCTCCCATTCAGTATAACAACCATTGTAGGAGTGTGGACGACTGGCATAAAAATTAAAGTTTTATAGGGATGCTGTATATAGTAGTAAAACCTGTTGTATGTTAATCGTATGTCTGACTAGTTTCCTAGTTCAGCTGCCCTAATGCCACCAGTGAACACGGGCGCCTTGAATATGCATAGATAAAGGAATAAATAGCTGTGGGAGAATGGCATGGTTCCCTAATGGCTGAACCAATTTGAGCTCAATTTCAGTTTGCAATATGTATGCCTTGCAAAAAAGATATATATATATACGATATATATTTTATATATATATATATATATATATATATATATATATATATATATATAAAAAATGTAGCTAATTATAGAATAATATTAATGTTGGTGTATGGAAACATATTGGCAGTCATTAGCAATGTGTTGTGCATGTATGTTTTTTTTTATTCTATAGGTATTAGTGATGAGCGAGTATACTCGTTGCTTGGTTTTTCCGAGCACGCTCAGGTGATCTCCGAGTATTTGTTAGGGTTCGGAGATTTAGTTTTCATCTAGGCAGCTGAATGATTTACAGCTATTAGCCAGGCTGAGTAGATGTGGGGGTTGCCTGGTTGCTAGGGAATCCCCACATGTACTCAGCCTGGCTAATAAATCATTCAGCTGCCGGAATGAAAACCTGCTGCCGAACACTGACAAATACTCGGAGATCACCCGAGCAACGAGTATACTCGCTCATCACTAATAGGTATCTGATCAATAGTCTCTGTTCACATGTTCATCTGTGTTTTCTGTGTGTCCGTTCTGTTTAGAACTGACCAAGAGAACAGATAAACGTATTTAAGAAGTAAAAGAGCCCAAAGAAGTTATATGGGATCCAGATAGACTCCTTGTAATCAGTGCAGCCCTCGGCTTTCTTATGACCCAGGAATGCTCAAGATGCTAATTCTGTACATCTGTTCATAAAACATTTTTTTTTTTTAATTTGTTTATTAATTTCAGAATAAAACAAACATTACACAGATTGCATTTGTCATTGTCAGTTATACCACAGGATACAGATAATTACAGAGATATATCCTATCCAAAATTTACAGGGGTAATACATTGTGCATGTTAAATCACTAGTACCTTATGAAATACCTATTATTAACTTTAACTACTTTAACCATCTATAGTAAGTCGCCAAAAGGAAAATCATACGCAAATCCTGCTCTGCAAACGATGTCCCCAAAACCACCCATCCATCTCCCCGCACACACATCTAGCCAGTATAGATTATATAGTATGATAAGAGGAGTTCCATCTACCCCAGATCTTTTCAAATTCACCTGGACATCCTCTATTTTGGTATAGTGTTTTTTCATACGGGATAATCAAATTCACCAAATCCATCCAAGCTCTAAGAGTCGGGGGGGAACCACCCATCCATCTTAATGCCAACACCTTCCGTGCCATGAAGAGTGTCTCACGAAGGAAGATCCCAGTATAGTGATCCCACGTTTCCGCATCCCATACCCCGAATAAACAGGTCAATGGCTCAAGTGGGACAGGAATCGACAATAAAGATGTTAGTAGTGTCGTCACCTCTTTCCAGTAATGTAGAACTACCGGGCACCTCCAAATCATGTGAATAAAATCTGCATCATGTGTACGACACCGTAAACAATCTGACGAGAGGAGGCGACCCATTTTGAAAAGTCGTGTCGGGGTCAAATATGTCTGGTATATAATATATAACTGGGTCATCTTATTGTTTACTGAAGGAGAAACTTTAGTTGGAGATTCCAAAATTTCCTCCCATTCCTCCCCCAGTACATCAGGAAGAAGTTCCTCCCATTTCCCTTTGATAGAATTGATGGTGGACCCATCTCCGACAGATAATAGATATGTATACAAAGAGGAAATCAGTCCTTGGGGTCCCTGCAATTTGAGAATGCCTATCAGAGGTAAAGATGAAATCGCTCGACCTGTACCAACACTTCGCATGTGCGACTGGAAAGCTGACCTTAGCTGTAGATACCGGAAAAATTGAGATCTCGGGATGTTATAAGTTTTTTGCAGTTGTTCAAATGATACAAAAACCCCTTGGGCATGTACGTCACCTACCGAGAGAACACCACATGAGATCCAGAAATCAGTAGATGGGTGATTCAGTAGCTCTGGGATACAACTATTATTCCACAATGGCATTTCAGCTACTATATCTACAAATTTAATAACTCTTTTAATTTGTCTCCATATTAATCTTGCCAATCGGAGTAAAGGTTGTAAACGAGGAGTACTGACTTTCTCTATCTCCAAGAACCCCAGTGGGCAATCAATCCGGGCAGAGTGAAGTAAATGACTCTCAGAGTTGGGCAGAGAGTTATTGGGCATCCATTTATTTATCGCCTTAGCTTGTCCAGCAAGATAGTACAAATAAAAATTTAGTAAGGCCACCCCACCCCCTTTTTTCGGTCTCTGCAGAGTAGATAATTTAAGTTTAGGCCTAGTCTTCCCCCATATAAAGGATGTGATTAAGGAATTTAATTTAGTAAAGAAAGACTTAGGTATTGACATAGCACTATGTTGAAAGCAGTAATTAAGCTTGGGAAGCAATATCATTTTGATTAAATTAATGCGGCCTGCAACAGAGAGAGGGAGTTTGCTCCAAGTTATGAATTTAGATTTGACCATATCCAGTAACGGATAGATGTTAAATTGAAGGTCCAGCCGTATACATTGAGACATATGGATACCTAAATATTTGAAATTAGAAACGATAGGCAGAGGCGATAGAGCCTCGAGATCGGGCATCGGAGTGTGAGATAGAGGCATCAGGGCAGATTTATCCCAATTTATATAAAGACCAGAGAATTTACTGAATTTATCTATGGTCGCTATTACTTGTGGCAATGTTTATTCCATTTTATCCATTTATATTATCATATCATCGGCATAGAGTCCTATACTGTCCACACGGTCCGCAATATTTATTCCCTTAAGATCCATAGAGGATCTTATGCGTATTGCCAAGGCCTCTATTGCAAGGGCAAAAAGGGCCGGGGACAGAGGACATCCTTGGCGGGTTCCTCTGTGCAGGGTAAAAGAATCAGAGATGGAGTTATTCACAATTATACGCGCCTTGGGATTCTTATATAATGTGTCTATCCCTCTAATAAATTTATCCCCAAAACCGTATTTCCGTAGGCACGCAGATAGGAAAGGCCACTCAAGAGAGTCAAACGCCTTGGCCGTGTCTAGCGATGCTAATGCCCAATTATTATCTAACTCCAGAGAACTGTATTGAATCACCGATTGGACCCGCCTGATATTGATGGAAGTGCTTTTTCCAGGCATAAAGCCGGTTTGGTCTGGGTGTACAAGGTCCAGTATGATTGTGTTCAGCCTAGTAGCTAAAATTTTGGTGAAGATTTTGTAATCTACATTTACAAGAGATATGGGGCGATACGATCCACACTCCAGAGGATCCTTTCCCTCCTTCTTAAGTACAATAATATTTGCATCGTAAAATGTTTCGGGCATGAGTTCTCCCTCCCATATATTCCGAAGTACCTTCAGTAAAAGTGGTGCCAAGTGGCCTCGATATTTCTTATATAACTCAACGGGAAATCCGTCAGGTCCCGGGGCCTTCCCAGTGGCCATATCCATGATAGCTTGCTCTACTTCCTCTAAGGTAAACTCAGCCTCCATGAAGGCTTGCTGGGCTGGACTCAGTGAGGGGAACGCTATATCCGATAGATAGTCTAAACATTCTGGGACACCAAGATCACTACTAGCCCTATATAATGATTTATAATAATCATGAAAACACCGGAGAATCCCTTCAGTAGAGGATACCAATGTACCGTCAAGTGCCCAGATTTGTAATATTGTATTAGAGGTGTTATGTTGGCGTACTAAAAAAGCTAGAAATGTACTGGCCTGGTTCCCCAATTCGAAGTAGGATTGACGGGTAAAGAATAATTTGCGTTTTGATTTAGTGTCTATATATTGAGTATATAACCTCTGGGAAGTAAGCCATTCCGCCCTGTTACCACTAGTTTGGTTAGCCACATAGGCGGCCTCCGAGTCTCTCAACGGTCGCTCCATCTCCCCATCTTCCCCCGCCGTTATCCGTTTGATATAAGAGATCGTGCAGGATAGACATCCCCTTAAGTATGCTTTTAGAGTATCCCAAAATAAACCAAGATTTGGAGGGTCTGGATGAGTGTAGATAAAGCATTTCTTCATAAAACATTTAAAAAAAAACATAAATGGAAATGTAAAGAGAGGCTTACTCATTTTTTTTTTTATGAAATACAATATCCCTTCCCTTCCTTTAGTAATTTTGTACGATTGATATCATACTTCTGGCTACAGGAAAAATGGACAAGAAATATAAGGGAGATGGAATGCTATCTGTTATGATCTCTTTTCTCTTTAAAGACATTGTCAGTGTTCCCCAAATCTAGCCCTCAAGGCCCACCAACAGATCATGCTTTCAGGATTTCCTTAGAATGACACAGGTGATAATTCTAATATCTGTGCAATACTAAGAAAATCCTGAAAGCATGAGTGAACCCTGTGTGATTGGAGTGAATCTATGAGAAAGAAAACAAAAAACATAGTGTAGAAATTTTGGGTAATGTAGTGATTCTGAGAGTAAGCAGAACTGCCCACCATGGTGAGGTGTGCTGACAACAGGCACAACTCTGTCTGAGAATTTGTAACTGTGGACCAACAGCTGCTCTTCCTTGTGCTGGTTATGCATGATGGCAATCACAGTAAGTAATGTAGGGTGTGGAAGAAAAACAAGGAACCACTGGGCGCTGCTGGAAAAAAGGTGGATCATGGGTAGAGGTACGTTCTTGAAGCTTGACACCAAAAGCTTACACACACTATATAAATAGACACATATGCATGTTTTTCTCAATATCTGACATGAAATCAGTATAAACCTTTCCCGTTTTAGGTAAATTGGGATTACCATAATTGTTAATTGTTAGGAGTCGAGTTCCCGCCACTGCACAGGGGGAATCTTGAACCATGTCTGCTGCAGTCTCCCATTCTGCATCAGCCGCGGTGGAGCCTGCTCAGCGGAGATGTTGGTCCCAACGTCTCGCTCAGTCTGATATTGTACAAAGGGTTACTGCTGCCTTTCCAGGCTCTGCTATTGTACCCTTTACTGGTTTGCGGCAAGCAGGCTTTTCTGGGACGAAGTCCTGCTTTGCACACACTGAGCATGCCCACGGGAGGACCTCTCATTGGAGGTCAGGGGTCACATGCTCAGGCCCTGTAGTAGCTCCCATTGGTCCTCCAGAACTGTCCTGTAGAGCTGCAACTATAAAACATCCGCAGGTCCGCACGGCCATGTGCTAGTGTTAATTTATGTATGAGCTCAGCGCCAGTGTGGTCGTGTTTGTATGCAGTCAGGGACCTGGCTGAAATAAGCCCCTAGAATGCAGGCACCTCTGGCGAGGAGTTTCGTGTGTGTGTATTCAGGGACTCGGCTGAAATAAGCCCCTAGAATGCTGGCACCTCCGGCGAGGAGTTGAATGTGAGTGGATTCAGGGCTGGAGTATAGCCATTAGAATTCCGGCTCCACCGGAGAGGAGCTGCATGTTTGCATTTGACTGCACTATCTGCTCTACTAAGTAGCTGTGTTCCTCTGTGAGCTAAACAGGGCACAGCGTTCTCTTTTCTAACATACTCTGTGAAGTAACAGATTTTGTTTATACTACTAAATTGTACTGCCATATCTAGCAGCAGGTTCTTTCCTGCACAGTGAATCTCGGGTTGCGAACGCACCTACTACTTCTAATAAATATATATTCGGTGCGTTCCGCCAACCCTAACAGTACACTAGCGCCAGGATCTGGCTAAGTTATGACACATGAACAGCGATTGCAGGGGTACATCCAGTTGCTGGAGGGCAGGTTGGCGTCTCTCGAGTGTGCAACCTCGGCGGTGGATGTTACCGCATTAGCTGTTCAGGCTGCTAGCATGGCTGCAGCAGCTTTACCCACTGCCACCTCTGTTCCGACCTTATCTCACCTCCCACTGCCTGAAAAATACTCTGGTGACAGTAAATCCTGTAGGGGTTTTGTGAGCCAGTGTGGTATACATCTCGAGCTCCAGGCTTCACGTTTTTCCACAGAGCGGGCAAAGGTGGGATTCATAATCTCTCTCCTGTCGGACAGAGCTTTGGAGTGGGCTACGCCGCTGTGGGAGCGCAATGATCATGTGGTGCAGAGTGTTCCTCGGTTTCTGGGCACTCTGAAACAGGTCTTTTTGGGACCCCAAGTCACCCATGATACGGCGCTCCAACTACTGGCATTGACTCAGGGTTCGACCATGGTCAGCCATTTTGCCGTCAACTTCAGGACATTAGCGTCTGAGCTGGAGTGGTCGGATAAAACCCTCATCCCGGTATTTTGGAGGGGGCTGGCTGACCATGTGAAGGACGCTTTGGCCACTAGGGAGATTCCCGCCACACTGGAGGAGCTCATAGCTATATCAACTCGCATCGACCTGCGTTTTCACGAGCGAGGGTTGGAGCGAGCCCAGTGTAGGCAGAGGTTACGGCTGGCTCCCACCTTCGCCAAACCTTTGGAATCTCTGGTCCAGGCGTCCGAGTCACATGAGGCCATGGAGGTGTCACGAGCGGGATCCAAGTCCCGGTCCGCTCGTGCACTTAAGGTTTGTCATGTTTGCTGGCAGTCAGGACACCTTGCCTCCAGGTGTCCTCAGCGGTCGGGGAAACGTTAGCATCTATTGACAGTTTGAGGAGGTACACTAAACACGGCGACGTTTACCTCTAAGTTGTCCTTCAAGGGGACAATTACCATATGCCCATCCACTCTTATGGCAGAGCTTTGCATGGACTCTGGGGCGGAGGGTAATTTCATGTCATCCGCTTTCGCCCAGCGACACGCAATACCCCTAGTGATGCTCGCCAAACCAGTTACCGTTCGAGTGGTAAATGGGTCGACACTACCCTCAAAGATTACACACCAAACCATTCCTTTCACTCTTTCTATGTCTCCATCACATCAGGAGATTATCTCTCTATTGGTCATTCCTGAGGGAATTGATGAGGTCCTGTTGGGGATACTATGGCTACGCTACCATTCTCCTCATATAGAGTGGTCCTCAGGGAGAATTTTGGGATGGAGTAATTCCTGTGAGGGTAGATGTCAGAGGGAGTGTGTTCAGGTTGCTACAACTGAGGTACCAGCAGATCTTTCCTCTCTCCCCAACCACTATTGACCCTATGCGGACGTGTCCTCCAAAAGGGCTGCAGAGACGCTTCCGCCCCACCGCCCCTATGACTGTCCTATTGACCTCTTTCCTGGTGCAGACCCTCCCCGGGGTCGAGTCTATCCGTTATCTCTCCCGGAGACGGAGGCAATGTCTCAGTACATCCAAGAGAATCTGGCAAGAGGATTCATTAGGAAGTCAGTGTCACCTGCTGGGACTGGGTTCTTCTTCGTGCAGAAGAGTGGTGAACTACATCCATGCATAGACTACAGGGGTCTTAACGCAATCACCGTTAAGAACAAGTACCCACTACCCCTGATATCTGAGCTCTTTGATAGGCTACGGGGAGAAAGGGTATTTACTAAATTAGATCTGCGGGGTGCTTACAACCTGATTCGCATCCGTGAGGGAGACAAATGGAAGACGGCTTTTAACACCAGTGATGGGCACTATGAATATCTGGTGATGCCCTTCGGGCTCTGTAATGCCCCAGCCGTTTTCCAAGACTTTGTGAACTACATTTTCCGGGATATGCTCACCACCTCGGTTGTAGTCTATCTGGATAATATTCTCATCTACTCTTCAGATATTGACTCCCATCGGAGATATGTTCACAAAGTCTTCGACCTCTTACGGGCAAACTCCCTCTACGCCAAGTTGGAGAAGTGTGTCTTTGAGCAGGAGTCCTTGCCTTTCCTTGGTTATATCATCTCTGCCCAGGATTTGGCTATGGATCCTGCCAAGCTACAGGCTGTGATGGACTGGCAGGAACCCCATTCTCTTAAAGCGGTGCAGCGCTTTATGGGGTTCATTAAGTACTATCGCCAGTTCATTCCACACTTCTCAACTTTGGTAGCTCCCTTGGTTGCCCTCACCAAGAAGGGAGCAAATCCCAAGTTGTGGTCAGAGGAGGTCTCCAAGGCCTTTCTCTCGATTAAGTCACACTTTGCTAGCGCTCCCATTCTACATCGTCCCGATGTAGATAAGCCATTTATCATGGAGGTGGATGCCTCATCCGTTGGTGCTGGAGCAGTCCTTTTCCAAAAGGATGCTCAAGGTTGGAAGCATCCTTGCTTCTTCTTCTCCACCGGCGGAGAGGAATTATTCCATCGGGAACAGGGAGTTGCCAGCCATGAAGTTGGCTTTCGCAGAGTGGAGACACCTCTTGGAGTGAGTTCGTTTTCGCTTCCAAGTGTTCACTGACCACAAGAACTTGGTGTATCTACAGACGGCCCAGCGGCTGAATTCTTGCCAGGCTAGATGGTCCCTGTTCTTCTCCCGGTTTCATTTTACTCTCCATTTTCTCTCCGGGGGGAAGAACACTCATGCTGACGCTCTCTCCCGCTCCGTAATGTCATCTGAGGAGGAGGAGGAGTCTTGGCTTGTTGTCCCTTCTGAGAGCCTGAGAACTGTGGCTCCGATTTCACTAGAGTCCGTTCCCCTGGGCAAGACTTTTGTACCAGCAAATTAGCGACTGGAGGTTCTTTCTTGGGCTCACTCGTCCAGGGTGGGTGGACATTTTGGGACCAAGAGGACATCTGAGCTTTTGGCGAGGACGTACTGGTGGCCGCATAAGGCTCGTGACGCCGGGGACTATATTAGGGCGTGTGTCTCCTGCGCCAAGAACCGGTATCCTCGGCAACAGCCTGTTGGGCTACTTCACCCCCTGCTGGTGGCAGACAGGCCCTGGGAGATGGTCGGGATGACTTCGTGGTGGGCTTACCCAAGTCTCGTAACTGCACCATTATCTGGGTAGTCACCGATCATTTCTCTATGATGGTGCACTTGGTGCCGCTTCCGCGGTTACCTTCTGCACGGGCCTTGGCGACGTTGTTCGTAAAACATATTTTCCGTTTACATGGAATGCCTGATAAAATTGTCAGTGACCGGGGACCCCAGTTCGCATCTCGGTTTTGGAGAGAGGTCTGTCGTTTATTCCACATAGAGTTAAATCTCTCCTCTGCATATCATCCCGAGATGAATGGGTTGGTAGAGAGGGCCAACCAGACTCTGGTGACATACCTGCGACATTTTGTCTTTGCTAGGCAGGATGACTGGGCATCTTTGCTACCTTGGGCGGAATTTGCCTTGAACAATGCCGTAGCCGATTCCACTGGGCAGACTCCTTTTCTCCTTAATTAATTACGGCCAGCATCCGCGTGTCCCTGTACCCATGCCCATGTCATCCACTGATTCTAGGGTGGCAGACTGGGCGGTGGGGGCACGTGACATTTGGCACCACACATAGGATGCCATCCTGTTCTCCAAGGAGAGAATGAGGGTTTCTGCTGATGCACACCGGCGCCCCGCTCCGACCTTTGCTCCTTGTGACTTAGTGTGGTGTTATGATCTGGTGGCCTAGAAGCAGCATGAGACGTACTCTGGAGAGGGTGGTACCTTTACTGACCGCAGACCCTGAACTTAGCACCGCAACTAGAAGTAGCCGTGGGATGTACCTAACACTCCCTAGACACCTCGACACAGCCTAAGGACTAACTTCCCCTAAAGAAAGAAACGGAAAACTATCTTGCCTCAGAGAAAATCCCCAAAGGATAGACAGCCCCCCACAAATATTGACTGTGAGAGGAGAGGGAAATGACATACGCAGACTGAAATCAGGATTTAGCAAAGGAGGCCATTCTAGCTAAAAAGAAAGAATAGGACAGAGTACTATGCGGTCAGTATTAAAACACTATAAAATATCCACCACAGAAAATACAAATCTCCACATCTGACTAAAGACATGGAGGGTATATCTGCATCTCCAGAGATACAGCTTGGCTGCAAAAATCCTTAAACAAACAAGCTGGACAAGACAAAACATGAAAATGCACTGAACTTATAAGGCCCACAGCATGTGGACAGCAAAAACAAAGCCAGAACTTATGTTTGTTGAAATGAACAGCAAAACAGGAGTGACCAGGAATGGATGTGAATCCTCCAAAAACAATGGACAACTGGCACTGACTAAAGGATCAAGGAAGACTAAATAGCCCAGCCCAAATTGCAATAAGTGAACATACCTGATAAATGCTGCGATCCAAAGACAGCAGCACTACCACTCATAACCACCGGAGGGAGCCCAAGAGCAGAATTCACAACAGTACCCCCCCTTGAGGAGGGGTCACCGAACCCTCACCAGAACCCCCAGGCTGATCAGGACGAGCCAAATGAAAGGCACGAACCAAATCGTCAGCATGAACATCGGGGGCAACAACCCAAGAATTATCCTCCTGGCCATAACCCTTCCATTTGACAAGATACTGAAGCTTCCGCCTCGAAAAACGAGAATCCAAAATCTTCTCAACCACATACTCCAACTCCCCATCAATCAACACCGGGGCCGGAGGATCAACAGAGGGAACAACGGGCACCACATACTTCCGCAACATAGATCTATGGAAAACATTATGGATGGAAAAAGAGACTGGAAGGGCCAAACGAAAAGAAACTGGATTGATAATCTCAGAAATCCTATAAGGACCAATAAACCGAGGCTTGAACTTAGGGGAAGAAACCTTCATAGGAACATGACGGGAAGACAACCAGACCAAATCCCCAACCCGAAGCCGGGAACAAACACACCGACGACGGTTAGCAAAACGCTGAGCCTCCTCCTGAGACAACACCAAATTGTCCACCACATGAGCCCAAATTTGCTGCAGCCTGTCAACCACAGAATCCACGCCAGGACAATCAGAAGGCACAACCTGCCCTGAAGAAAAACGAGGATGAAAACCAAAACTACAAAAAAAAAGGCGAAACCAAGGTAGCAGAACTAGCCCGATTATTAAGGGCAAACTCGGCCAATGGCAAGAAAGCCACCCAATCATCCTGATCAGCAGACACAAAGCATCTCAAATAAGTTTCCAAAGTCTGATTAGTTTGCTAAGTTTGACCATTTGTCTGAGGATGAAATGCGGAAGAAAAAGACAAATCAATGCCCAGCCTAGCACAAAAGGCCCGCCAAAACCTAGAAACAAACTGGGAACCTCTATCGGACACAATATTCTCCGGAATGCCATGCAAACGAACCACATGCTGAAAAAACAACGGAACCAAATCAGAAGAGGAAGGCAATTTAGGCAAAGGTACCAAATGAACCATCTTAGAAAACCAGTCACAAACCACCCAGATAACCGACATCCTCTGGGAAACCGGAAGATCTGAAATAAAATCCATAGAAATATGCGTCCAAGGTCTCTCAGGGACCGGCAAAGGCAGAAGCAACCCACTAGCGCGGGAACAGCAAGGCTTGGCCCGCGCACAAGTCCCACAGGACTGCACAAAAGAACCCACATCCCGCGACAAAGAAGGCCACCAAAAGGACCTAGCAACCAAATCTCTGGTACCAAAAATCCCAGGATGGCCAGCCAACACAGAACAATGAACCTCAGAAATCACTTTACTAGTCCATCTATCAGGAACAAACAGTTTCCCCACTGGACAGCGGTCAGGTTTATCAGCCTGAAATTCCTGAAGAACCCGTCGTAAATCAGCGGAGATGGCAGAAAGAATCACCCCTTCCTTCAGAATGCCGACCGGCTCAAGGACCCCAGGAGAATCAGGCAAAAAACTCCTAGAGAGGGCATCAGCCTTAACATTCTTAGAACCAGGAAGATACGAGACCACAAAATCAAAACGGGAGAAAAACAGGGACCATCGAGCCTGTCTAGGATTCAGCCGTTTGGCAGACTCGAGGTAAATCAGATTCTTATGATCGGTCAGGGCCACAATACGATGCTTGGCCCCCTCAAGCCAATGTCGCCATTCCTCAAATGCCCACTTCATAGCCAACAACTCCCGATTGCCGACATCATAATTGCGTTCCGCAGGCGAAAACTTCCGAGAAAAGAAGGCCCACGGTTTCATCAAGGAACCATCAGAATTCCTCTGAGACAAAATGGCCCCTGCCCCAATTTCAGACGCGTCAACCTCAACCTTAAATGGAAGAGAAACATCCGGCTGACGCAACACAGGGGCAGAAGTAAATCGGCGTTTAAGCTCCTGAAAGGCAGAAACAGCCGCGGAGGACCAATTCGTCACATCAGCGCCTTTCCTCGTCAAATCGGTCAGGGGTTTAACCACACTGGAGAAGATGGCAATTAAACGACGATAAAAATTAGCAAAGCCCAAGAATTTCTGAAGGCTCTTCACAGATGTGGGCTGAATCCAATCATGAATGGCCTGAACCTTAACCGGATCCATTTCTATAGATGAGGGAGAAAAAAATGAAGCCCAAAAAAGAAACCTTCTGCACTCCAAAGAGGCACTTAGACCCCTTCACAAAAAAAGCATTATCACGGAGGATCTGAAGTACCATCCTGACCTGTTTCACATGAGACTCCCAATCATCGGAAAAATTCAAAATATCATCCAAATATACAATCATGAATTTATCAAGATAACTCCGAAAGATATCATGCATGAAGGACTGGAACACAGATGGGGCATTAGAGAGTCCGAATGGCATCACAAGGTATTCAAAATGACCTTCGGGCGTATTAAATGCAGTTTTCCATTCGTCACCCTGCTTAATACGAACAAGATTATATGCCCCTCGAAGGTCAATCTTAGTAAACCAACTAGCCCCCTTAATCCTAGCAAACAAATCAGTAAGCAAAGGCAACGGGTATTGAAATTTGACCGTGATCTTATTCAAGAGGTGATAATCAATACAGGGTCTCAAGGAGCCATCCTTCTTGGCAACAAAAAAAAAACCTGCTCCCAATGGTGAAGAAGATGGCCGAATATGCCCCTTCTCCAAAGACTCCTTAATATAGCTCCACATGGCGGCATGTTCTGGCACAGACAGGTTGAAAAGTCGGCCCTTAGGGAACTTACAACCTGGAATCAAGTCAATAGCACAATCACAGTCCCTATGCGGTGGAAGGGAACTGGATTTGGGCTCATCGAATACATCCTGGAAATCTGACAAAAACTCAGGAATTTCAGAAGAGGGGGAAGAGGAAATTGACATCAAAGGAACGTGACCATGAACCCCCTGACAACCCCAACTAGTCACAGACATAGATTTCCAATCTAACACTGGATTATGTACCTGTAACCATGGAAAACCCAGCACAATATCATCATGCAAATTATGCAACACCAGAAAACGACAATCTTCCTGATGGGCTGGCACCATGCACATGGTCAGCTGTGTCCAAAACTGAGGTTTATTTATAGCCATCGGTGTAGCATCAATGCCCCTTAAAGGAATAGGGTTCTGCAAAGGCTGCAAGGGGAAACCACAACGTTTGGCAAATTCTAAGTCCATTAAATTCAGAGCGGCGCCTGAATCCACAAATGCCATGACAGCAAATGACGATAATGAGCAGATCAAGGTCACAGATAACAGAAATTTAGGTTGCACAGTACTGATGGTAACAGAACTAGCGATTCTCTTTGTATGCTTAGGGCAATCAGAAATAACATGAGCAGAATCGCCGCAGTAAAAACACAACCTATTCTGACGCCTGAATCTTTGTCGTTCAGCTCTAGACAAAATCCTATCACACTGCATAGGCTCAGGGCTCCGCTCAGAAGACAACGCCACAGTGTATACAACTCTGTGCTCGCGCAAGCGCCGATCAATCTGAATGGCCAGAGACATAGAATCACTCAGACCAGCAGGCGTGGGGAACCCCACCATAACATCTTTAACGGATTCAGAAAGACCCTTTCTGAAAATTGCCGCCAAGGCATTCTCATTCCATTTAGTCAACACAGACCATTTTCTAAATTTCTGGCAATACGATTTTGCCGCTTCTTGACCCTGACACAGGGCCAACAAGGTCTTCTCTGCATGATCCACTGAATTAGGTTCATCATACAATAACCCTAGCGCCTGAAAAAAGGTGTCTAAATTAAGCAAAGCAGGATTCCCAGATTCCAGGGAAAATGCCCAATCCTGAGGATCACCACGCAGCAGGGAAATAACAATTTTAACCTGCTGAATGGGATCACCAGAAGAACGGGGCTTAAGAGCAAAAAACAGTTTACAGTTATTTTTAAAGCTCAAAAATTTAGACCTGTCCCCAAAAAACAAATCAGGAGTTGGAATTCTAGGCTCTAAAACCGGAGTCTGAACGATATAATCGGAAATACCCTGTACTCTAGCAGCAAGTTGGTCCACACGAGAAACCAATTCCTGAACCTCCATGCCAATACCAAACTCCTGAGCCACCCAGAGGAAAAGTGGGAAGGAAAGACACAACAGACAGAAAAAAATGGCTCAGCACTTTCCTTCCCTTCTTCTGAGATGCGTTTAACTCATTGTGGGCCAGTTGTACTGTTATGATCTGGTGGCCCAGGAGCAGCATGAGACGTACTCTGGAGAGGGTGGTACCTGTACTGACCGCAGACCCTGAACTTAGCACCGCAACTAGAAGTAGCCGTGGGATGTACCTAACACTCCCTAGACTTATAAGGCCCACAGCATGTGGACAGCAAAAACAAAGCCAGAACTTATCTTTGTTGAAATGAACAGCAAAACAGGAGAGACCAGGAATGGATGTGAATCCTCCAAAAACAATGGACAACTGGCACTGACTAAAGGATCAAGGAAGACTAAATAGCCCAGCCCAAATTGCAATAAGTGAACACACCTGATAAATGCTGCGATCCAAAGACAGCAGCACTATCACTCATAACCACCGGAGGGAGCCGAAGAGCAGAATTCACAACAGTGTGGCTCTCCGCCCATCACATCAGGCTGCGAGTTGAGTCCACTAAGTTTGTGCCTCGCTAAATTGGTCCTTTCAAGGTTCTGGAACAGGTCAACCCTGTGGTCTACCATTTGGCTATTCCTCCGCGCCTTGGTATCACCGACATGTTTCACGTTTCTCTCTTAAAGCCCATCCATTTGTCCTGGTTTTCCGAGTCATCTGCCGGGATATCGGGTTCATCCACAGATGAGTTTGAGGTGAATGCTATCGTGGGGTGCAAGGTGGTACGTGGCAAGAAATATTATCTGGTGGACTGGAAGGGCCACGGTCTAGAGGATAAAACCTGGGAACCTGTGGAGCACATTAGGGCTCCGCTGCTCATTGCAGCTTTTGAGCATAGCAAGGCTCAAGGAGGGGGGTAATGTTAGGAGTCGAGTTCCCGCCACTGCACAGGGGGAATCTCGAACCATGTCTGCTGCGGTCTCCCATTCTGCATCAGCCGCGGAGGAGCCTGCTCAGCGGAGACGTCGGTCTCAGCATCTCGCTCAGTCTGATATTGTACAAAGGGTTACTGCTGCCTTTCCAGGCTCCGCTATTGTTCCCTTTACTGGTTTGCGGCAAGCAGGCTTTTCTGGGACTAAGTCCTGCTTTGCACACACTGAGCATGCCCACGGGAGGACCTCTCATTGGAGGTCGGGGGTCACACGCTCAGGCCCTGTAGCAGCTCCCATTGGTCCTCCAGGATGGTCCTGTAGAGCTGCAACTATAAAACATCCGCAGGTCCGCACGGCCATGCGCTAGTGTCAATTTATGTATGAGCTCAGCGCCAGAGTCGTCGTGTTTGTATGCAGTCAGGGACCCGGCTGAAATAAGCCCCTAGAATGCTGGCACCTCCGGCGAGGAGTTTTGTGTGTGTGTATTCAGAGACCCGACTGAAATAAGCCCCTAGAATGCCGGCACCTCCGGCGAGTTTCATGTGAGTGGATTTAGGGCTGGTATATAGCAATTAGAATTCCGGCTCCACCGGAGAGGAGCTGCATGTTTGCATTTGACTGCATGACCACTATCTGCTCTACTAAGTAGCTGTGTTCCTCTGTGAGCTATAAACAGGGCACAGCGTTCTCTTTTCTAACAGACTCTGTGAAGTAACAGAGTTTGTTTATACTACTATATTGTACTGCCATATCTAGCAGCAGGTTCTTTCCTGCACAGTGAATCCCGGGTTGCGAACGCACCTACTTCTTCTAATAAATATATATTCGGTGCGTTCCGCCAACCCTAACATTAATATCTCCCAAATGCCAGACTAATGAGAGAAAGAGAGAGAATGCATTTTTATTATTTACTGCAAAGTCAAAAGTTTATATACGTTTCATTAGTATTTGGTACCATTGCCCTTAAACTGAATGACTTGGGTCAAATGCTTGAGATATCAGTCCACAAACTTCTCACAATAGTTGGTCAGAATTTGGGCCCATTCCTCCTGGTGTAACTGATCCAGGTTTGTAGGTCGCCTTGCTCGCACCTGCCTTTTCAGCTTTGCCCATAAATTTTCAATAGGATTAAGATCAGGCTTTGTGATGGCCACTCCAAAACATTGACTTTGTTATTCTTAAGCCACTTTGTTACCATTTTGGCAGTATGCTTCGGGTGATTGTCCATTTGGAAGACCCATTTCTGCCCAAGCTTTAACTTCTTGGCTGATGTCTTGAGATGTTGCTTCAGTATTGCCAAATAATCTTTTCTCATGATGCCACCTATTTTGTGAAGTGTACCAGTCCCTTCTGCAGCAAAAGAACCCCACAACATGATGCTGCCACCCCCGTGTTTCACAGTTGGGATGGTGTTCTTAGGATTCCAAACTTCTCCCTTTTTCCTCCAAATGTAACAATGGTCATTATCCCCAAAAAGTTAAATTTAATTTCGTCAGACCATAGGAAAAGTCTCCAAAAATCAAGGTATTTGTTCCTGTGTGCATTTGCAAACATAAATCTGACTTTTTAATATTTTTTTCTGAAGTAATGGCTACTTCCTGGCAGAATGGCCTTTCAGTCCATGTTGGTACACTACTCATTTCACTGTGGATATTGACACAATCTTACAATTTTTTGCCATCATCTTCACAAGGTCTTTTGCTTTTGTCTTTGGGTTGATATACACATGTCGGACCAAAGCACATTCATCTCTGAGACACAGAACCCGTCTCCTTCCTGAATGGTTCAGGTATCTTGAAATTGTACCCATGGATGAGCCAGACTTGTGCAAGTCCACAATTCTCTTACTGATATCTTGGCTTATTTATTTAGCCTTTCCCATGATGCTACACAAAGAAGCAGTGTGTTTCAGGTGTGCATTAAAATACATCCACGGGTGTGTCTCTTATTAACTCGGAAGTTTCCCAAAAAATTACATCATCATATGGGCAGTTCAGAATTGTTTAAAGGCATATTAATCATAGTGTAAGTAAACTTTTGACTTTGCAGTAAGTAATAAAATGCCTTAAAACATTTTCTCACTCATTATTCTGGCATTTGTCAAATATTAATAATCATGGTAATGCTAATTGACCTAAAACGGGAAAAGTTTACTCTGATTTCATTTCAGATATTACGAAAAACATGTATATGTTTCTTTTTATATAGTACTAGATTGTGGCTCGATTCTAACGCATCGGGTATTCTAGAATATGCATGTCCCCCGTAGTATATGGACAATGATGATTCCAGAATTCGCGGCAGACTGTGCCCGTTGCTGATTGGTCGAGGCAACCTTTATGACATCATCGTCGCCATGGCAACCATTATGACATCTACGTCGATACTGTGCCCGTCGCTGATTGGTCGAGGCCTGGCGGCCTCGACCAATCAGACGCGGGATGTCTACGTCCTTTATGACATCATCGTCGCTGTGCCCGTCGCTGATTGACCAATCAGAGATGCGGGATTTCCAGGACAGACAGACGGAAAAACCCTTAGACAATTATATATATAGATATGTAAATGTCATGCCGCTGCAATGCAGGTAAACGCAAGCTCCACTAAGTGGCAATAGAGTGGAGGAAGGACTGCACAGAGCAAGACCAGACCTTTAATGCAGTGGTGAGGCAACCACCAGGTGGCAGCAGAGTAGTCAAAACAAGCCAGGTCGATATAAGACTGTAGTGCAGTACAAAAGGAATACGCAAACACAGAGTCAACAACAAGCCAAATGGGTCAGTACTGGTCAGGAGCAGATACGCCAAAGACAAGAGACAAAACCACAGGTCAGGGTCCAAGCCAAGTTAAAACCAGGGAGTCAATTCATGAAAGTTAATCCCTGGCATGACCAGTCCGGAAAAAGGGGGAGACAGAACTCAAAACCCAGTCTGGATCATGACAGTAAACTTCTGGTTTCAACTGCAAGTATATAGTAGCATAGCTGAAAAGGACATGGTTAAATCCCAGCTCTGCAGTGCTTGATTAGAAGCACCTGCATGGTTTCTCTAAGAAACAGTGAGTAGGTGCATTGTGGAGCCAGCCAAGATGTAAGCTGAAGCTGAGAGACATGCCAGCGTTTCTCTCTGAATGGAGTGACCAAGGAGTCAAGCTATCTGCTGGATGTACAGAGGCAAGAATCCCTTTCTGAGAAAAGTCTGCACAGGCCATGTGCAGAGAACCACAAGTATCAGTGGTCCCTGTGGACAATACCAGTTTTGTTTGACTAAGCTGGGGCTAGTTTACCCGTATGTGCATAGCCAGGGTCTGTTCTGTTTAGTTAATGTGAGGACAAGGCTAGGGATTTATGTTTATGAGTTTGTTTTGATGCTGTGCAACCTGTGGAAAGTAATAAAAACTGCATGTGTTTGGAGCAAGACTGCATTGCCTGTGTGTGCCAAATGCCTAACGCCTACTGGAGAGGAACCCCTTCAATTGGTGGATGGAATACAAACGTCACGTCCAAAATTGTTATAGAAGATTTCACAAGCGATTGCAGCGTAAGGATTGGATGTCCTGGATAAAGATGGCTACATCGTTGCAGATGCGGTCTGGAAGCATGGGGGAGCTTTCTGGGTGGAAGGTGACATTGCCTCGGTGTTATGGTGTCACTGGTGCAGTTCAGTTGAGCACTGAGAGCTGGTAGTCGTTTCTATAAGTGGAGTTGCATGGAGGTGCTTGGTGGAGAACCGGGTTTCACAAGGCCGGGGACCAGCGGACTGCAGTATTAGCCATCGCAACTCCTACTTCGCCTGCTTTGCCTGCCGTGCTGTTCCTTATCTTGGCAAGGGATCTCAGGAATGCCAAGTAACTGTACAACGGTGTCCAAGTGAAGGAACTTCGGGACTCAGGGATTTCTGTGACTGTGGAAATTTGCTAGTCTCTGGGGAGGGAGCGTAAGATGTATCGATGGCGAACCAGAAACCATCCCATGGCTCAAGTCGACATATGCACAGACTGCGCCTCTGTGTCCCATGAAATGGGATTGGTCAAGAACTTGTTGCATGCTAAAGGACTGAAGGGCTGAAATGGTAGCACCCAGTTGCCGGTATGCCGCCAGGAGTCGGCTGTGGTCACAGAGTAACCTCCTGTTGGCTGGAAGATGGTGGTCAGCCCTCGGCTTTGGGCAGAGGGTGGATATGTAGCATAGCTGGGAGGGACCAGGTTAAATCCCAGCTCTGCCATGTTTTATTAGAAGTATCTGCATGGTTTCTGTAAGAAGCAAGAAGTAGATTCTACGTGCGGACTTTGTGGATTCGTGGATCGAGATAAAAGAGCAGGCCAAGGTCAAATTATATATTTAATAGCCTTAAGGGCACTCTAGACAAAACACTATATATATATATATGTGTATATATATATATATATATATATATATATATATATATATATATATATATATATATATATATACAGTACAGACCAAAAGTTTGGCACACCTTCTCATTTAATGATTTTTCTGTATTTTCATGACTATGAAAATTATACATTCACACTGAAGGCATCAAAACTATGAATTAACACATGTGGAATTATATACTTAACAAAGTAGCCACCTTTTGCTTTGATGACTGCTTTGCACACTCTTGACATTCTCTTGATGAGCTTCAAGAGGTAGTCACCGGGAATGGTTTTCACTTCACAGGTGTGCCCTGTCAGGTTTAATAAGTGGGATTTCTTGCCTTATAAATGGGGTTAGGACCATCAGTTGTGTTGTGCAGAAGTCTGGTGGATACACAGCTGATAGTCCTACTGAATAGACTGTTAGAAGTTGTATTATGGCAAGAAAAAAGCAGCTAAGTAAAGAAAAACGAGTGACCATCATTACTTTAAAGGGCCATTGTCACCCCCTCCAGCCGTTATAAACTAAAAGAGCCACCTTGTGCAGCAGTAATGCTGCATTATAACAAGGTGTCTCTTTTAGTTTTAGCTACTCTGCCGTCACTCAAATCTCCAGGGGCTCTCGGCGCCGCCCCTTACATGCTGTTTTCGCTTCAAAACCGGCGCCTGCGGTGTCTACTACTGTGTTGCGCAGGCGCAGTAAGCTCTGGCCGTCTGACGTCCCAGCCAGGCTTGCAGACTGTGCCTGTGCGGGCATTGAGGCCACCCACCTTGGTAATGCCAGCCCCGCAGTGTGTTATGCATTATGCACAGTGCGGGGCTGGGATTCCTGGACATGCGCACTGCGTGTGTCAGCCTGTCACCCAGGTCCCCCACCTTACAGCGTCTGTCTATTCAGCTGATCGTGCAGGAATTTTGCAAGGTTGGTTCTTTCCCGGCGATTGCTAGGAGGAGGAGGCACGATCAGCTGAATAGACAGATGCTGTAAAGCGGGGGACCTGGGTGACAGGCTGACACACGCAGTGCGCATGCCCAGGAATCCCAGCCCTGCACTGTGCATAATGCATAACACACTGCGGGGCTGGGATTACCAAGGTGGGTGGCCGCAATGCCCGCACAGGCGCAGTCTGCAAGCCTGGCTGGGACGTCAGATGGCCAGAGCTTACTGCGCCTGCACAACACAGTAGTAGACACCGCAGGTGCCGGTTTTGAAGCAAAAACAGCGTGGAGGGGGCGGCGCCGAAAGCCCCTGAAGATTTGAGTGATGGTTCAAGCTGGGGAGTGAGGACCCGCCTCCATGGACAAAGACAGGTATTTTGGATAAGTTTCGGAATACATGAACCAAAAACTAAAAGAGCCACCTTGTTAGAATGTAGCATTACTGCTGCACAAGGTGGCTCTTTTAGTTTATAACGGCTGGAGGGGGTGACAGTGGCCCTTTAAGAAATGAAGGTCAGTCAGTCCGAAAAATTGGGAAAACTTTTGAAAGTGTCTCCAAGTGCAGTGGCAAAAACCATCAAGCACAAGAAAGAAACTGGCTAACATGAGGACCGCCCCAGGAAAGGAAGACCAAGAGTCACCTTTGCTTCTGTGGATAAGTTTATCCGAGTCACCAGCCTCAGAAATCGCAGGTTAACAGCAGCTCAGATTAGAGACCAGGTCAATGCCACACAGAGTTCTAGCAGCAGACACATCTCCACAAAAACTGCTAAGAGGAGACTTTGTGCAGCAGGCCTTCATGGTAAAATAGCTGCTAGATAACCACTGCTAAGGACAGGCAACAAACAGAAGAGACTTGTTTGGGCTAAAGAACACAAGGAATGGACATTAGACCAGTGGAAATCTGTGCTTTGGTCTGATGAGTCCAAATTTGAGATCTTTGGTTCCAACCACCGTGTCTTTGTGCGACGCAGAAAAGGTGAATGGATGGACTCAACATGCCTGGTTCCCACCAAGAAGTATGGAGGAGGAGGTGTGATGGTTTGGGGGTGCTTTGCTGGTGACACTGTTGGGGATTTATTTAATATTGAAGGCATTCTGAACCAGCATGGCTACCACAGCATCTTGCAGCGGCATGTTATTCCATCCGGTTTGCGTTTAGTTGGACCATCATTTATTTTTCAACAGGACAATGACCCCAAACACACCTCCAGGCTGTGTAAGGGCTATTTGACCAAGAGGGAGAGTGATGGGGTGCTACGCCAGAAGACCTGGCCTCCACAGTCACCAGACCTGAACCCAATTGAGATGGTTTGGGGAGAGCTGGACTGCAGAGTGAAGGCAAAAGGGCCAACAAGTGCTAAGCATCGCTTGGAACTCCTTCAAGATTGTTGGAAGCCCATTCCCGGTGACTACCTCTTGAAGGTCATCAAGAGAATGCCAAGAGTGTGCAAAGCAGTCATCAAAGCAAAAGGTGGCTTCTTTGAAGAACCTAGAATATAAGACATAATTTCAGTTGTTTCACACTTTTTTGTTATATATATAATTCCACATGTGTTAATTCATAGTTTTGATGCCTTCAGTGTGAATGTACAATTTTCATAGTCATGAAAATACAGAAAAATCTTTAAATGAGAAGGTGTGTCCAAACTTTTGGTCTGTACTGTATACAGGGCCGTATTTAGAGTTTCTGCTGCCCTAGGCACTTTTACTGCTGCCTCCCCCATTGGTGAGTATGACATTATTGGCATAGACTTTGGCAAGAATCGCTGATGTGAAAGTCACCTTTTGCAGTAGATCGGGCAGTTTTTCTGCATCTGCCGTGTAACGGATCACTTATGGCAACACTGCGTTCCGCCTCATTCATTCCCCATGGGATTTGTGGCACTTGCCGTGATCTGGCAAATGTGGTACCATACCTCCCAACTTTTGAAGAAGGGAAAGAGGTATAAAGTTTGCAGCGTACGTAGTGCGCCGCATCAAATTTTAGGCCACGCCTCTGACCACACCCATTTCACAACTAGTCACACCCATATCCACGTCCCAACCACACTCATTTAGTACTGCTGATCACACTGTTTCATATACAATAATTATAAACAAAACTAAATATGGCCACACAGTGCTCCATACTGTATAATGGCCACACATGATGCTCCATACTGTATAATGGCCACACATGATGCTCTATACTGTATAATAGCCTCACATGATGCTCCATACTGTATAATGGCCACACATGATGCTCAATGCTGTATAATGGCCACACATGATGCTCCATACTGTATAATGGCCACACATGATGCTCAATACTGTATAATGGCCATTGGTCACACATGATGCTCCATACTGTATAATGGCCACACATGATGCTCCATACTGTATAATGGCCACACATGATGCTCAATACTGTATATTGGCCATTGGCCACACATGATGCTCTATACTGTATAATGGCCACACATGATGCTCCATACTGTATGATGGCCACACATGATGCTCAATACTGTATATTAGCCATTGGCCACACATGATGCTCCATACTGTTTAATGGCCACACATGATGCTCCATACTGTATAATGGCCCCACATGATGTTCAATACTGTATAATGGCCCCACGTGATGCTCAATACTGTATAATGGCCACACATGATGCTCAATAAAGTATAATGGCCACACATGATGCTCCATACTGTATAATGGCCACACATGATGCTCCATACTGTATAATGGCCGCACATGATGCTCCATACTGTATATTGGCCACACATGATGCTCCATACTGTATAATGGCCACACATGTCTAAGGGTTTTTCCGTCTGTCTGTCTGTCTTTCTGTCTGTCTGTCTGTCTGTCCTGGAAATCCCACGTCTCTGAATGGTCGAGGCCGCCAGGCCTCGACCAATCAGCGACGGGCACAGCGACGATGATGTCATAATGGACGTAGACATCCCGCGTCTCTGATTGGTCGAGGCCGCCAGGCACAGCGACGATGATGTCATAAAGGACGTAGAAATCCCACGTTTCTGATTCAGCCACGGGCACAGTATCTAGAATACCCGATGCGTTAGAATCGGGCCACAATCTAGTACTATATAATGGCCACACATGATGCTCCATGCTTTATAATGGCCACACATGATGCTCAATACTGTATAATGGCCATTGGCCACACATGATGCTCCATACTGTATAATTTCCACACATGATGCTCCCTACTGTATAATGGCCACACATGATCCTCAATACTGTATAACGGCCATTGGCCACACATGATGCTCCATACTGTATAATGGCCACACATGATGCTCCATACTGTATAATGACCACACATGATGTTCAATACTGTATAATGGCCACACATGATGCTCCATACTGTATAATGGCCACACATGATGCTCCATACTGTATAATGGCCACACATGATGCTCCATACTGTATAATGGCCACACATGATGCTCAATACTGTATAATAGCCACACATGATGCTCAGTACTGTATAATAGCCACACATGATGTTCCATACTGTATAATGGCCACACATGATGCTCCATACTGTATAATGGCCACACATGATGCTCAATACTGTATAATGGCCATTGGCCACACATGATGCTCCATACTGTATAATGGCCACACATGATGCTCCATACTGTATAGTGACCCCACATGATGTTCAATACTGTATAATGGCCCCACATGATGCTCAATACTGTATAATGGCCACACATGATGCTCAATAAAGTATAATGGCCACACATGATGCTCCATACTGTATAATGGCTACACATGATGCTCCATACTGTATAATGGCCACACATGATGCTCCATACTGTATAATGGCCACACATGATGCTCCATACTGTATAATGGCCACACATGATGCTCCATACTGTATAATGGCCACACATGATGTTCCATACTGTATAATGGCCACACATGATGCTCAATACTGTATAATGGCCATTGGCCACACATGATGCTCCATACTGTATAATGGCCACACATGGTGCTCCATACTGTATAATGGCCACACATGATGCTCAATACTGTATAATAGCCACACATGATGCTCAATACTGTATAATAGCCACACATGATGCTCAATACTGTATAATGGCCACACATGATGCTCCATACTGTATAATGGCCACACATGATGCTCAATACTGTATAATGGCCACACATGATGCTCAATACTGTATAATGGCCATTGGCCACACATGATGCTCCATACTGTATAATGGCCACACATGATGCTCCATACTGTATAGTGACCCCACATGATGTTCAATACTGTATAATGGCCACACATGATGCTCAATACTGTATAATGGCCACACATGATGCTCAATAAAGTATAATGGCCACACATGATGCTCCATACTGTATAATGGCTACACATGATGCTCCATACTATATAATGGCCACACATGATGCTCCATACTGTATAATGGCCACACATGATGCTCCATACTGTATAATGGCCACACATGATGCTCCATACTGTATAATGGCCACACATGATGTTCCATACTGTATAATGGCCACACATGATGCTCAATACTGTATAATGGCCATTGGCCACACATGATGCTCCATACTGTATAATGGCCACACATGATGCTCCATACTGTATAATGGCCACACATGATGCTCAATACTGTATAACGGCCATTTGCCACACATGATGCTCCATACTGTATAATGACCACACATGATGTCAATACTGTATAATGGCCCCACATGATGCTCAATACTGTATAATGGCCACACATGATGCTCCATACTGTATAATGGCCACACATGATGCTCCATACTGTATAATGGCCACACATGATGCTCAATACTGTATAATAGCCCCACATGATGCTCCATACTGTATAATGACCCCACATGATGCTCCATACTATATAATGACCCCACATGATACTCAATACTGTATAATGCCTCCCTCCCATCTTGTATGCATGGCTCATCTCCCTCCCATCCCATATGCATGGCTCATATTCCCCCCTCCTATATGAATGACTCATATTCCCCCCTCCTGTATGATGGCTTATATCCCCCTCCTGTATGCATGGCTCATAATCCCCCCTATATGCATGGCTCATAATTCCCCCCCCACCTCCTGCATGCATGGCTCATATTCCACCCTCCCTCCTGTATGCATGGCTCATAATCCCCCCTCCTGTATGCATGGCTCATTATCCCCCCACCTCCTGTATGCATAGCTCATATTCCACCACCACCCCCTTCTGTATGCATGGCTCATAATTCCTCCCGTATGCATGGCTCATATCCCTCCCTCCTGTATGCATGGCTCATATCCCCCCTCCTGTATGCATGGCTCATAATTCCCCCCTGTATGCATGGCTCATATCCCCCCTCCTGAATGCATGGCTCATAATTCCCCCCCTGTATGCATGGCTCATATTCCCCCTCCTTCTGTATGCATGGCTCATAATTCCCCCCCACCTCTTGTATGCATGGCTCATGTTCCCCTCGGCCCTCGTATACATGGCTCATCTCTCCACCCCCCGCTCCTTCTCCCATCTTGCATGGCTCGGCTTACCATCCTCCTTCCTCCCCCGTCCCCTGTCCCTCATACTCACCTGTCCCACACCACGTGGCTGCGCCGACATCCCTCTGGCTCTGTCTCGACTCCCGGCGCAGCACCTTCCTGAGTGAGCGGTCATGTGGTACCGCTAATTAAGATCATGAATATGCGCATATTCATAACTTTAATGAGCGGTACAACGTGACCTCTCACTCAGGACGCTACAGACGCTGAGACCAGGCATTGCTGGAGCAGGGTGAGTATCGTCTTCAAGGAGGGTGGGTGGGAGGCAGGCAGGCGGGGGGCAGGAGGGGCATGGGCGGGGGGGGGGGGGGGCGGTCGGTCAGGAGGTGACCCAGGACTTTAAAAAAAAAAAACCTTGCTCAGGTGCCGCCCCCTGCATCGTCCCCGCCCTAGGCAGGTGCCCTCACGTGCCTAGTGGCAAATACGGCCCTGAGTCAAGGGGAAGATAGATGGTTTGAAGAGAAGGAATATAAACCAGCTCACCCTTGATACATAAGCTGAATTTCGGGAGCACAGACTGTGTCCAGGCGTGTAGAATCCAAAAGAAGAAAATCTCCAGCTTCACCGAATGTGTGAAAAAAGTTTTCTTTATTCACAAACTTAAATATGGAGAATACGAACCAGCACAAACCATATGGGTACGAATCTCAACTATTTTCTGGAGACTAAGCTCCCTTAATCATGATCATGATTAAGGGAGCTTAGTCTCCAGAAACGCTTTGAGATTCGTACCCATATGGTTTGTGCTGAAGTTTGTATCCTCCATATTTAAGTTTCTGAATAAAGAAGATAGATAGTGCAAAATACAGGAATATTCTTAAGCAGAACCTGTTTCAGTCTGTCAGTGATTTGAGACTGGGACGGAGGTTCACCTTCCAACAAGACAATGACCAAAAGCATACTGTCAATGCAACACTTGAGTGGTTTAAGGGGAAAGTTGTAAATGTTTTGGAATTGCCTAGTCAAAACCCAGACATTAATCCAACTGAGAATCTCTGGTCAGATTTGAAGATTGTTATTCACCAGAGCAAACCATCTAACTTGAAGGAGCTTAAGCAGTTTTGCCTTGAGGAATGGACAAAAATCCAAGTGGCAAAATGTGGAAAGCTCATAGAAACTTATCCAAAGCAACGTGCAGCTGTAATTGTCACAAAAGGTGCGTTACTAAGTACTGTATTGACTTTAGGGGGGTGAATAGTTATGCACCCTGACATTGTCACTTATTTTGTCCTATTTGTTGTTTGCTTCACAATACAAAGAAAACTAAATGTTCACAGTTGTAGGCATGTTCTTTACATGAACTGATGCATATCTTCAAATATATATACACACAAGTTGTTCTAAGTTCTCACCAAATTAGAATATCATCAAAAAGTTCATTTATTTCAGTTCTTCAATGCAAAAAGTGAAACTCATATATTGTATAGAGTCATTACAAACAGGGTGATCTATTTCAAGTGTTTATTTCTGTTAATGTTGATGATTATAGCTTACAGCCAATGAAAACCCAAAAGTCATTATCTCGATAAATTAGAATACTTTATAACACCAGCTTGAAAAATGATTTTAAAATCCGAAATGTTGGCCTACTGAAATATATGTTCAGCAAATGCACTCAATACTTGGTCGGGGCTCCTTTTGCATCAATTACTGCTTCAATGCGGCGTGGCACGGAGACGATCAGCCTGTGGCACTGCTGAGGTGTTAAGGAAGCCCGGGTTGCTTTGATAGCATCCTTCAGCTTGTCTGCATTGTTGGGTCTGGTGTCTCTCATCTTCCTCTTGACAATACCCAATAGATTCTCTATGGGGTTAAGGTCAGGCGAGTTTGCTGACCAATCAACACAGTGATACTGTTGTTTTTAAACCAGGTATTGGTACTTTTGGCAGTGTGGACAGGTGCCAAGTCCTGCTGGAGAATGAAATTTCCATCTCCATAAAGCTTGTCGGCAGAGGGAAGCATAAAGTGCTCTAAACTTTCCTGGTAGACGGCTACGCTGACTTTGGTCTTGATAAAACACAGTGGACCTACACCAGCAGATGACATGGCTCCCTAAACCCTCACTGATTGTGGAATCTTCACACTAGACCTCAAGCAGCTTGGATTGTGTGACTCTCCACTCTTCCTTCAGACTTTGGGTCCTTGATTTCCAAATGAAATTAAAAATGTACTTTCATCTGAAAACAACACCTTGGACCACTGAGCAACAGTCCAGTTCTTTTTCTCCTTGGCCCAGGTAAGACGCTTCTGGCATTGTCTTTTGGTCATGATTGGCTTGATACAAGGAATGCGACACTTGTGGCCCATGTCCTGGATACTTCTGTGTGTGGTCACTCTTGAAGCTCTTGAAGCAATGACTCCAGCAGCAGTCCACTCCTTGTGGATCTCCCCCAAATTTTTGAATGGCCTTTTTTTAGCAATCCTATCAAGGCTGCGGTTATTCCAGTTGCTTGTGCACCTTTTTCTACCACACTTTTTCCTTCCACTCAACTTTCCATTAATATGCTTGGATACAGCACTCTGCGAACAACTAGCTTCTTTAGCAATGACCTTTTGTGGCTTACCCTCCTTGTGGAGTGTGTCATTCACTGACTTCTGGACATCTGTCAAGTCAGCAGTCTTCCCCATGATTGTGGAGCCTACTGAAACAGACTAAGGGACCTTTTTAAACGCTTAGGAAGCCTTTGCAGGTGCTTGTTGTTAATCATCAACATAAACAGAAATAAACACTTGAAATAGATCACTCTGTAATAATTCTATATAATATATGACTTTTTAATGATATTCTAATTTAGTGAGAAGCACCTGTATATTATATGTATATATATATATATATATATATACAGTATATTATAAAAGTGAGTACATCCCTCACATTTTTGTAATTAATTTTTTATATATTATCATGGGACAACACGGAAGATATGACACTTTGATGCAATGTAAAGTAGTCATTGTACAGCTTGTATAACTGTATATTTAGGTGTGCACTTTAAATAATGCAACACACAGCCATTAATTTCTAAACTGCGGGCAACAAAAGTGAGTATACCCCTAAGTCAAAATGGCCAAGTTGTGCCTAAAATGTCAATATTTTGTGTGGCCACCATTATTTTTAAGCACTGCCTTAACTCTCTTGGGCATGGAGTTCACTAAAGCTTTACAGGTTACCATTGGAAACCTCTTCCTCTCCTCCATGATGACATCACGGAGCTGGTGGATGTTAGAGACCTTGTGCCCCTCCAACTTCCATTTGAGGAAGCCCCACAGATACTCAATACGGTTTAAGTCTGGAGACATACTTGGCCAGTCCAGCATCTTTACCTCAGTTTCTTTAGCAAGACAGCGGTCGTCTTGGAGTTCTTTTGGGGGTCGTTAACATGTTGGAATACTTTCCTGTGGCCCAGATTCCAAAGGAAGGGGATCATGCTCTGTATCAGTATATTATAGTACATGTTGGTATTCATGGTTCCCTCAATGAACTGTAGCTCCTCACAGTCGGCAGCACTCATGCAGCCGCAAACCATGACACTCCTACCACTGACAAGACACAGTTGTATTTGTACTCCTCAACTGGTTGGTTGCTGCCATACATGCTTGACACCATTTGAAGCAAATAAGTTTATCTTGGTTTCATGAGACTACAGAACATGGATCCAGTAATCCATGTCCTTAGTCTGCTTGTCTTCAGCAAACTGTTTACAGGCTTTCTTGTGCATCAACTTTAGAACAGGCTTCCTTCTGGGACAACAGCCATGCAGACCAATTTAATGCAATGTATGGCATATGGTCTGAACACTGACATGCTGACCCCCCACCCCCACCCCTTTAACCTCTGCAGCAGTGCTGCCAGCACTCATACATCTATTCTGAATAGACAACCTCTGGTTATGATGCTGGGCATGTGCATTCAACAGAGGCCTGTTCTGAGTGGAACCTGTTGTTCTTACCACTCCATTCTCACATGAACAATTCCCTTAACACCATAATATTGATACACAGTAAACACAATCATGTAAATGAAAGCTCAGGATATGCACCACATGCTGCAGCAGTGTGTGGCATGTGCTGCATATCCTGAGCATTCGTTTCTGCTGTATCCCTGTGCACACTGCAATCTGTCTGACAGATGAATGGCATTGTAGGACCAAAACGCTTCTTTAATTTTGGATTGCCTGCACAAAATAAAATTATCTGCTTACAACATTTACCTGAGTGCCAAGTTTTCTCCAAGATATACTTTGCAGTCTGCTCACCATCTCTGAAATTGCTCCGGTTTTTCAATGTCTTTTTTAAAATGTGGTGCCCAAAACTGAACACAGTATTCCAGATTACCAAGGAGGAGTAAAGGGGGATAATTGCTTCATGTGATCTAAACTCTATGCTTCTCTTAATAATTAATAGAACTGTGTTTGCTTTTTTTGCTGCTGCAGCACACTATTGACTCATGTGCAGTCTGTGATGTATTAGTATACCCAAGTCTTTTTCACATGTGCTGTTGCTTAGTTCTATTTCTCCCGTTCTGTATGTGTAATTTTCATTTTTCTTGCCCAGATGTAGAATCTTGCATTTCTACCTTTTAATACCATTATTTGTCGCTGCCCATTGTTCAAGCATATCTACATTCTTCTGAATCCTTTCTCTGCCTTTTCTAGTGTTATCTATTCCTCCTAGTTTTGCATCACCTGTAAATTTGATTAGTTTACCTTCAGTTCCCTTATCTAGATAATTTATTAAAATGTTGAGCAACACTGGGGCCAGAACAGAGATTTGTGGTAGCCCAATTGAAACACTCTTCCATTTGGATATGCATTTATCACCACTTTTTGAGTGCGATCACTGAGCCAGTTATGAATCCACCTAACCTTAGCCTTATCAGTCCCATACTTGGTCATTTATTCAATGAGGATAGTATGAGATACTTTATCAAATGCATTGCTTAAGTGGAGATTTACTATATCTACCACATTTTTCTGATCTACCCTGTCAGTGATTCCATCATAGAGGGAAATTAGATTAGTCTGGCCTGACTTGTTTGCTACAAACTCATTCTGGCTCGGGTTAATTACTGTATTATTATCCAAATACTTACATACATGCTGTTTAATAATTTGTTCAAATATCTTTCCTGGTGTAGAAGTCAGGCTCACAGGCCTGTAATTTCATATGGACCAGGAGATTTAAGTTAATTTAAATTAGCTAAGTGCTCACTCACCAAGTCTCTGTTTATACTGTAGATAATGTGGATTCTTTTATTCCTTCGATAGCACTGAAGGAATTCAATTAATTTCAGTTTGAAACACATCCAAATCACTATTTATGAGGATGGATCCTGTTTTTTAGGGGAACAAAACAGCTGCACATTATTTAATTTAATGCTGTTATTGGAATTATCTTTCTAGATAATAGGATGTTACGGTAACTTTTGGGATTATAAACAATTTCATATTCCTTGGTGTTTGCTCAGTAGACATGTTAGTGAGAAACCTTTTATAGACCCAAAAGATCTATGAAGTAAAATGAAGAAAACAGCTAAAAAATCCTGTGTGCTACTGTTTTACCTGTTGGTTCCTTTTCATATCTATGATCATAAAATAATATTTTTATACCCTGTGCAGATGCATGTATACTATAGATCTTACCTTCCCGATTATTTTACTTACTTTGTAGACTTTTCCAACTCTGTGATTTTAATTGTAAAAGAAAAATGTAATATAATAAATGACTTGATGTAAAATGAACGAAAATAACCACACATCACCACTTGAAGTCTGAGCAGATGTCCTTCATACTAATCATCTGCGTTCTTAATATCTTCATGTCTCCGAAATGTGGGTTTGTGATGCTAAATATTACTTCTCTTCATTTCATACGTCGCTAAAGGTTAATGCATCTAACCCCTGAAGAGCGGTGTGCGCCGATATAATTGCATTAAGCATATTACCATATTTTATTGTGAAGGGCTATATACTCTGTATGTACTTTATCGGGACAGAAAGAATTGCCTTTTATATGCTAATTAGCTGTGATATACATAACTTTACAGGACATTTAAGTAAGTGGCCTATTTAGTCTTGAGAAAGACATTTATGTCTAAAGCCATGACAGGGAATCTTTCTGTATTTTTACAAAGCTCTATTTTATTTACATAAATCTGTCAAAGTGATGAACAGTCTGCAAGATGAGCTGAATGGTTACTTTTGGCGTAGTGTTCTTTACCCTTGCGACAAGTAAAGGAACTTTCTGCTATTCCCATCCCCTCTGCAACCTTCCTCCATCTGAAGTCGGCTGCCCATTATCAGCCTCTTCACATAATGAATGGAGCCTTGTTCATCATTATTTTCTTAAATCATCCTCATTTATTCCTGTGTTTTAGGGATTATGCTTAAATTGTGCTCCGGGGAAGAAAACACTTATTTGCTCTTGAATACATACAACTACTTTTGGAATATATCTATGCAAGGTTTCTTAAGAGCTTTTTACAATATGCTTTCCAAATTCACTCCTTTTTCTCATGAAAAGCAATGTTTTTGTACATTTCCTTTCATGCTAACCGGGGCGAGTGAAAAGCCTTTTGAAGTGCTTGCTTGTTTAAGCAATAGCACTGTTTTAGCCTAATGAATACAGCCTTACAGACGGGACAATCTGACATGGCTCTGGATGCTGGTATCTCATCTGGCCAAGATCTCCGTCAGGGTTTTGGGTTTGAAATTCTTTCACTGCTGAAAAACCTGATTAACCTTTTGATATTCACGTGTGTGTGCTCTGGCTGGCAAGGGGCAATGAGGTGACAAAGAGTTAATGGCAACCATATGCTTGGATTATTGAGGGTGCCTGCAAGCCAAACCAGCTCTGTGATTGACTGGCACTAACTTCTTCTGTTCCAGGTTCGGTGTGGAGATTACTGATGAAGACTTTGAGCAGCTACTTGACAGAATCCCCCTTGACGAGGATGGGAATGTCAGATACCCTCACTTCATGGCAATGTTCGATTCTCGGTAATTAATGTTTTTTGTTAATCTATTCATTGCAGGCAGTTTGTGCTTAGATTGCATCCACCACAAGCATTGCTATATACAATACTCCATTTACAATGGCTGCCCATTTAAATGTGATATATTGCAAACTTTTAAGACCTTATAGTAACAGTTTAATAAAATATAATTAGAGTAAAGTTGAGCTTTGTAATTACCCCTGGAATTGTATGAATACATTGACAAATTGGTTACTTTTCATCTCGTCACTAGATTGTGTTCCTACACAGTCTGGTAGTGTCAATCATGATAAAACAGTGTCAGAGTGTCTACTGTAGAAAGATATCCCAGTAATAAGGAGAAGCAGAAGCAGGGATCTGCAAAAAGACTTGCACTACCATGGTCTAACATCCACTTTGGTACTCTGTGGTGGCCAGAGCAGGGCAGTGTGAACTTCCTCACCTGGCAGTCAAATGTCAAAATCCTGGGCATCATTTAAGATCCCTAAGCCTCATACAATGTCATAATTTCACTTAGACCTAGTGATTGCAAGAGGCACCTCGGATGATGGTTTTCCAGTGATGGCTAAGAAGTTCTCAATGCCCTGGTTGTGCTGCCAGAGAGTAGCAAAATAGTTAGCTAGATGCTGTACCAGGGTTCTGCTAATGTTTTTGCTCCTTTCTGCCCAGGAGCAATAGCAGAGAAACAGCGCAAAACTCCAAAGGGTTCTCCAGAATTGTCAGGAGAGCAATATATCATATATAGTGGGGGAAATAAGTATTTGATCCCTTGCTGATTTTGTAAGTTTGCCCACTGACAAAGACATGAACAGTCTATAATTTTAAAGGTAGGTTAATTTTAACATTGAGAAATAGAATATCAAAAATAAAATCCAGAAAATCACATTGTGTAAATGATATGAATTTATTTGCATTTTGCAGTGAGAAATAAGTATTTGATCCCCTTCCAAACCGTTAAGAGTTTTGGCTCCTACAGACCGTTAGAGGCTCCTAACCAACTCGTTACCTGCATTAAAGACAGCTGTCTTACATAGTCACCTTTATAAAAGACTCCTGTTCACAGACTCAATTAATCAGTCAGACTCTAACCTCTACAATATGGGCAAGACCAAAAAGCATTATAAGGATCTCAGGGACAAGATCATAGACCTGTACAAAGTTGGAATGGGCTACAAATCCATAAGTAAAACGCTGGGTGAGAAGGAGACAACTGTTGGTGTAATAGTAAGAAAATCATCAGCCTAAAACTACATGGATGGAACGTGTTAATGATCTCAAGGCAGCTGGGACCAGTCACCAAGAAAACCATTGGTAACACATTACGCCGTAAAGATTTAAAATCCTGCAGTGCCCACAAGGTCCCCCTGCTCAAGAAGGCATGTGTAGGCCCATCTGATGTTTGCCATTGAACACCTGGATGATTCTGTGAGTGATTGGGAGAAGATGCTGTGGTCAGATGAGACAAAAATTGAGGTCTTTGGCATTAACTCAACTCGCCGTATTTGGAGGAAGAGAAATGCTGCCTATGACCCAAAGAACACTGTCCCCACTGTCAAGCATGGAGGTGGAAATATTGTGTTTTGAGGGTGTCTCTCTGCTACGGGCACAGGACTACTTAAACAAAGCAATGGGAGAATGGAGGGTGCCATGTACCGTAAAATCCTGAGTGGCAACCTCCTTCCATCCGCCAGGACATTAAAAATGGGTCGTGGCTGGGTCTTCCAGCAAGACAATGACCCAAAACATACAGCCAAGGCAACAAAGTAGTGGCTCAAAAAGAAGCACATTAAGGTCATGGAGTGACCTAGCCAGTCTCCAGACCTTAATCCCATAGAAAACTTATGGAGGGAGTTGAAACTCCAAGTTGTCAAGCAAAAACCTCAAAATCTTAATGATTTAGAGATGATCTGCAAAAAGGAGTGGATCAAAATTCCTCCTGACATGAGCACAAAACTCATCATCAACTACAAAAACAGTCTGACTGCTATGCTTGCCAACAAGGGTTCTGCCACGAAGTATTAAGTCTTGTTTGCCAGAGGGATCAAATACTTTTTTCTCACTGCAAAATGCAAATAAATGTATATAATTTATACAGTGTGATTTTCTGGTTTTATTTTTGATATTCTATCTCTCAATGTTAAAATTTACCGACCCTTAAAATTATAGACTGTTCATGTATTCGTCAGTGGGCAAACTTACAAAATTAGCAAGGGATCAAATACTTATTTCCCCCACTGTATATAACATAGATACCAGTTCTGTTTTACCATCTTATACATCTATGGCATATTAGAAGTATATGCAATGGTCAACAGGATCCACTTACCATAAATCTTCAATCTGGATCATCAGTCATGGTACTTCCATAGTAACGGAAACAGTGAAGCAAGCTAGGTGGGAGAACTCATTTAAAAAGAACCTGTCAGGAGATTCATGTTAACCGAACCACGGCAGCACGAGCCACGGCACTTCTCTTTAAGCACCTAGCAGCATTGCTAGTTTTATTTTTTTTGCCTTTTCTTTTTCATTCACACTTTTAAGAGATAGCACTTTTTTTCCTTCCACATAGCTCTATCAGGGCTTATTTATTGCAAGGTGTATTGTATTTTTAATAACCCCATTTAATTTACTACATAACGTATAAAAAATTCCCTGTGTGGTTAAATGCAAAACCCCCAAGAAATTCCTACATTGTTTTTTTATTATTGCGGGACTAACTAGTTTTTATTATTACTATTTTGATGTTCGAATGACTTTTTGGTTACTTTTTATCCCTGTTTTGAAGGGAGGGAAAGGGATAAAAAAGCTGTAATTCTGGTGTTTTTATTATTTTTGGGTGTTTTTATGTTTATGTTGCTTTGTATAAAAAATGATCAACTGCAGAGGTTTGAACTTGTACCTCTTGTATTTTTTATTACACATATTTTCTTTTCTTGTAATAGTTTTGAAGATTTCTGTTCAGAGACCTGAGGTTTTTTAAATGGGTTACTGATAATTGTATTTTCTGACATGTCTTAGGCATATCAAAAGGTGATATTGGTAAGGTCATATGTATGGAACAGCTTACAGCTTTTCTGAGTTGTACTACGGATGTGGTGTAGTGAGACAAAATGAATATATGAGGTAGCATTTATCTCTACTAAGGACTTTAGGTGGCCTTTGTGTTTCTGCATCTTGCATCCTCCTCTATTCTTCTTTATTTTTTTCCTGGTACAAAATATATTTGTTCCATCACTTTCTGGATACATCCTCTTTATGTGATTGTTCTGTTGCATAGTTTGGTCGCAGAAGAAACTTGTGAGAGTTGATTATATGGGGTAATTCAACTTTTATCTACACAGAACATGAGGTACATGCATCAGCTTCTTAATACAGAATAACAGGAAGTCTGAAGGACCTTTTACCAGAGAGAAAGTGAAACCAAACAACAAGTATATGCATTACATTAAACTAAGCATATAACAGTAACAACACCGACTACTGCCAGAAAAGTATAAACTTCTCCTGCACACAAATAAGTCTGTATTTGTTGCATATCTGCCAACACCCTTTCTCAACAGTAAGGACTTATTCAGCTAAGCCAAATTTCTTCATCAGTCTCTGATGTCTTTCAGCATTCAATGCCTTTGTGAAAATATCTGCTGTCATATCTTCAGTTGGGCAGTACTCTAAATTTAGGATTCCTTCTTCCTGGTGATCTCTCAAGAAGTGAAACTTTACATCAATGTGTTTAGTTCTTGGATTAACTTTTTCCATCTGAGCCAGAACTAGACATCCTTGATTGTCCTCATACATCTTTGTTGGTCCAAATTGTTGTTGTCCTAAGTCTATTAGCAGTTGTCTTAACCATAGAACTTCTTGACCTAATGTTGACGACAGTGTTACTATAGATTGTTTCTTACTAGTCATGTTACTTGTTGCTCCTGAGTCAATAAACCAGCTTGACGATGACTCTTTATCAGTTACTTTAAATGTACCATTCCAGTGATCTGCATGTGGGTTAGAAATTGTGCTTTTTACTTTCTGTTTATTCTCCTTTTGGTGTAATTTCTGTTGTTCTGCTTTCCATATAGTACAGTCTTTCTTTAAGTGTCCCTTTTTCTTACATCTGAATTATGTACAACATCGCCATCTACTATCAGAAAAGTGTAAACTCCTCCTGCACATAAATAAGTCTGTATCTGTTGCATATCTGCCAACATGTTCTCTGTCCTGTCTGTCATTTTTATTCTCTGTCCTGACTCTCACAGCTGACACAGGGCCCGGCAAAAAGTGCCATGAGCAGTCACAGACCGCTCCCAGCACTTTAACCCCCAAAACGCTGCGATCAAACATGATTAAGTTCCTTAGTTGATGTAAAAAGTTGATGTCTTTTTACATCAACTAAGGAACTTGCCCCTCAGACCATGAAGGGTCACCACAACAGAGACCCTAATCACAGGACAATAAAACAATCCTTATCTAAGAATTGGCCCAATATTTATGGACGTAACTGTTTATCACCCATGGTAATTCTGCTTCATGTCACCTGGCTTATCCATGGTGTTTTTTTTTTCTATACGATGTTGTGCATAAATATGTGATTCTTCAGAATTTGTTTTAGTCTTTGCCTGATGAAGAGACGTATGTAGTCTCGAAAGCTTGCAATTTGTTACCATCTTTTCAGTTAGCCATTAAAAGGTATCAACCACCCAAAAGAAATTCATGAATTGCTTGCTTTTGTTCATTTTGCCTCCCAAAAATCGGAATAAAAAGCGATAAAAAAATGTCATGTGCCCCAAAATGGTACCAATAAAAAGCATCTTTTAGTGTGTGACAGCTGCCAAACATAAAAACCTGATAAAAAAAACCCCCACTAAAAATAGTAAATCAAACCCCCCTTTATCACTCCCTTAGTTAGGGAAAAATAATAAAATAAAAAAATGTATTTATTTCCATTTTTCTATTAGGGTTAGGGCTAAAGTTAGGGTTAAGATTGGGGTTAGGGTTGGGGCTAAAGTTAGGGTTGGGGCTAAAGTTAGGGTTAGAGTTGGGGCTAAATTTAGGGTTAGGGTTGGGCTAAAGGTAGGGTTGGGGCTAAAGATAGGGTTTGGATTAGGGTTAGGATTAGGGGTATGTTGGGGTTAGGGTTGGAGTTAAAATTGGGGGTTTCCACTGTTTAGGTACATCAGGGGCTCTCCAAACGCGACATGCATCTGATCTCAATTCCAGCCAATTCTGCGTTGAAAAAGTCAAACGGTGCTCCTTCCCTTCCGAGCTCTGCCATGTGCCCAAACAGTGGTTTACCTCCACATATGGGGTATCAGCATACCCGGGACAAATTGCACAACTTTTGGGGTCCAATTTCTCCTGTTACCCTTGGGAAAATAAAAAATTGTCGGCAAAAAGAAAATTTTTGTGAAAAAAACATGATCTTTTATTTTTACGGCTCTACATTATAAACTTCTGTGAAGCACTTAGGGGTTCAAAATGCTCACCACACATCTAGATAAGTTCCTTAGGCGGTCTACTTTCCAAAACTGTGTCACTTGTGGGGGGTTTCCACTGTTTAGGCATGGCGTCCGATCTCAATTCCCGTCAATTTTTCATTGAAAGTCAAACAGTGGTCCTTCCCTTCCAAGCTCTGCCATGCGCCCAAACATGGTTTACCCCTACATATGGGGTATCAGCGTACTCAGGACAAATTGTACAACAACTTTTGGGGTCCAATTTCTCCTGTTACCCTTGGTAAAATAAAAAAAATTGGATCTGAAGTAAATTTTTTGTGAAAAAAAGTTAAATGTTCATTTTTTTTTTTTTAAAGCATTCCAAAAATTCCTTTGAAGCACCAGAAGGGTTAATAAACTTCTTGAATGTGGTTTTGAGCACCTTGAGGGGTGCAGTTTTTAGAATGTGTCGCTGTTGGGTATTTTCTATCATATAGACCCCTCAAAATGACTTCAAATATGATGTGGTCCCTAAAAAAAAAATGGTGTTGAAAAAATGAGAAATCACTGGTCAATTTTGAATCCTTATAACTTCCAAACAAAAAAAAAATTTTGGTTCTGAAATTGTGCTGATGTAAAGTAAACATGTGGAAAATGTTATTATTTTGTGTGACATATCTGTGTGATTTAAGGGCATGAAAATTCAAAGTTGAAAAATTGCAAAATTTTCAAAATTTTCCCCAAATTTCTGTTTTTTTTTTCACAAATAAGTGCAAGTCATATCAAAGAGATTTTAGCACTAACATGAAGTACAATATGTCACGAGAAAACAATGTCCGAATCACCAGGATCCTGGTATTGTGTAGATTTTTTTTATTATCCACTGTATATATGTATATGTCTTTAACCCCTTCATGACCGTGGGATTTTTCGTTTTTCCGTGTTCGTTTTTCACTCCCCTCCTTCCCAGAGCCATAACTTTTTTATTTTTCCATCAATTTGGCCATGTGAGGGCTTTTTTTTTGTGGGACGAGTTGTACCTTTGAAAGACATCATTGGTTTTAGCATGTCGTGTACTAGAAAACGGGAAAAAAATTCCAAGTGTGGAGATGATATTTTTAATGATAGCATTTCTGTGCAGATACGTTCTTTTGATCGCCCGTTATTGCATTTTAATGCAATGTCGCGGCGACCAAAAAAACGTAATTCTGGTGTTTCAAATTTTTTTCCCGCTACGCTGTTTAGCGATCAGGTTAATGCTTTTTTTTAATTGATAGATCGGGCGATTCTGAGCGCGGCGATACCAAATATGTGTAGATTTGATATTTTTTTTTATTGATTTATTTTGATTGGGGCGAAAGGTGTTGTGAAAGGTAATTTAGTACCACAATGGACATAGAGGTCAGAACACATACAGTGACCTGACAATAACCCAAAAACATAGAACGAGCTCTGAGACGAGGGAACTCTGCTGACCGCAATCCCTAATCCCTTATTTATTTCACACATATATATGGCCTCTAGCTTTCAGATACCCTTTGCAGGTTCTGATCCATACCCTTTATTTTCTGCCTCACAGCTCTATTTTACCTCCATTCTCTATAACGCAAGCTGTGGCGGCGCTTTTTGTACGTACCTTTCTTACATATGCCCTCTTTCTCCTCTTTCCCCCCTGCTCCATTTACCGATTGTCTTCTTTCTGCATTTTATTAGGCACATTCTGTGCATCCCTGCTCTTTCTGAACCCAGCCCTACGGGCTTCTAACGGCACGGTACGTTTTTTGTTCCCTTTTTGCTTTCTTCTTGCTATATTGGTCCTCACAACAACTCACTATCACCTCATTTGGCACTGAGCGGAGCTATTTGCTATATATCCACTGCCTTCATATACTTACTCAAATATGATCGTTTATGATGTCCTCATTGTTATCGGCTTTATATGTTTATATGATATTTTGTTTTTTTGTCATTTGTATATACTTTCGTTGTTTTGTACTGGTTGTACTTTTTATTTTGTTTATTTTGTTATGACTTTGTAGTGACTGATGAAAGTCCTTATGGACTGAAACGTTTCGAGTGCTACAAATAAATCAAATCTTTCGCCGCTTAAGTTGAGTGCTAGACCAAAAGGATCTAGTCACTAACTCTCTGGTACCAAAGATTCCAGGATGACCAGCCAACACCGAACAATGAACCTCAGAGATAACTTTATTCGTCCACCTATCAGGGACAAACAGTTTCTCCGCTGGGCAACTATCAGGTTTATTAGCCTGAAATTTTTGCAGCACCCGCCGCAAATCAGGGGAGATGGCAGACACAATTACTCCCTCTTTGAGGATACCCGCCGGCTCAGATAAACCCGGAGAGTCAGGCACAAAACTCCTAGACAGAGCATCCGCCTTCACATTTTTAGAGCCCGGAAGGTACGAAATCACAAAGTCAAAACGGGCAAAAAACAGTGACCAACGAGCCTGTCTAGGATTCAACCGCTTGGCAGACTCGAGATAAGTCAAGTTCTTATGATCAGTCAAGACCACCACGCGATGCTTTGCTCCTTCAAGCCAATTACGCCACTCCTCGAATGCCCACTTCATGGCCAGCAACTCTCGATTGCCCACATCATAATTTCACTCAGCAGGCGAAAACTTCCTGGAAAAGAAGGCGCATGGTTTCATCACCGAGCAATCAGAACTTCTCTGCGACAAAACAGCCCCTGCTCCAATCTCAGAAGCATCAACCTCGACCTGGAACGGAAGCGAAACATCTGGTTGACACAACACAGGGGCAGAAGAAAAACGACGCTTCAACTCTTGAAAAGCTTCCACAGCAGCAGAAGACCAATTGACCACATCAGCACCCTTCTTGGTCAAATCGGTCAATGGTTTAGCAATGCTAGAAAAATTGCAGATGAAGCGACGATAAAAATTAGCAAAGCCCAGGAACTTTTGCAAACTTTTCAGAGATGTCGGCTGAGTCCAATCATGGATGGCTTGGACCTTAACAGGGTCCATCTCGATAGTAGAAGGGGAAAAGATGAACCCCAAAAATGAAACCTTCTGAACACCAAAGAGACACTTTGATCCCTTCACAAACAAAGAATTAGCATGCAGGACCTGAAACACCGTTCTGACCTGCTTCACATGAGACTCCCAATCATCCGAGAAGATCAAAATGTCATCCAAGTACACAATCAGGAATTTATCCAGGTACTCTCGGAAGATGTCATGCATAAAGGACTGAAACACTGATGGAGCATTGGCAAGTCCGAATGGCATTACTAGATACTCAAAATGGCCCTCGGGCGTATTAAATGCAGTTTTCCATTCATCGCCTCGCTTAATACGCACAAGATTATACGCACCACGAAGATCTATCTTGGTGAACCAACTAGCCCCCTTAATCCGAGCAAACAAATCAGATAACAACGGCAAGGGGTACTGAAATTTAACCGTGATCTTATTTAGAAGGCGGTAATCTATACAAGGTCTCAGTGAACCATCCTTCTTGGCTACAAAAAAGAACCCTGCTCCTAATGGCGACGATGACGGGCGAATATGCCCCTTCTCCAAGGACTCCTTCACATAACTCCGCATAGCGGCGTGCTCAGGCACAGATAAATTTTGGGAATTTACTACCAGGAATCAAATCGATAGCACAATCACAATCCCTATGCGGAGGTAGGGTATCGGACTTGGGCTCATCAAATACATGCCGATAATCAGACAAGAACTCTGGAACCTCAGAAGGGGTGGATGACGAAATAGTCAGAAATGGGACATCACCATGTACCCCCTGACAACCCCAGCTGGACACAGACATGGATTTCCAATCTAAAACTGGATTATGGACTTGTAGCTATGGCAACCCCAACACGACCACATCATGCAGATTATGTAACACCAGAAAGCGAAAAACCTCCTGATGTGCAGGAGCCATGCACATGGTCAGCTGGGTCCAGTACTGAGGCTTATTCTTGGCCAAAGGCGTAGCATCAATTCCTCTCAATGGAATAGGACACTGCAAGGGCTCCAAGAAAAACCCACAACGCCTAGCATACTCCAAGTCCATCAAATTCAGGGCAGCGCCTGAATCCACAAATGCCATGACAGAATACGATGACAAAGAGCAGATCAAGGTAACGGACAGAAGAAATTTTGACTGTACCGTACCAATGGTGGCAGACCTAGCGAACCGCTTAGTGCGCTTAGGACAATCAGAGATAGCATGAGTGGAATCACCACAGTAGAAACACAGCCCATTCAGACGTCTGTGTTCTTGCCGTTCAACTCTGGTTAAAGTCCTATCGCACTGCATAGGCTCAGGTTTAAGCTCAGGTAATACCGCCAAATGGTGCACAGATTTACGCTCACGCAAGCGTCGACCGATCTGAATGGCTAAAGACATAGACTGATTCAGACCAGCAGGCATAGGAAATCCCACCATGACATCCTTAAGGGCTTCAGAGAGACCTTTTCTGAAAATAGCTGCGAGCGCACCTTCATTCCATTGAGTGAGTACGGACCACTTCCTAAATTTCTGACAATATACCTCTATCTCATCCTGACCCTGACACAGAGCCAGCAAATTTTTCTCTGCCTGATCCACTGAATTAGGTTCATCGTACAGCAATCCGAGCGCCAGGAAAAACGCATCGATATTACTTAATGCAGGATCTCCTGACGCAAGAGAAAATGCCCAGTCCTGAGGGTCGCCACGTAAAAAAGAAATAATGATCCCAACTTGTTGAACTGGGTCACCAGAGGAGCGAGGTTTCAAAGCCAGAAATAGTTTACAATTGAAACTTAGAAATTTAGTTCTATCTCCAAAAAACAAATCAGGAATAGGAATTCTCGGTTCTAACATAGAATTCTGAACCACAAAGTCTTGAATATTTTGTACTCTTGCCGTGAGCTGATCCACACATGAAGACAGACCTTTAATGTCCATCGCTACATCTGTGTCCTGAACCACCCAAATGTCTAGGGGAAAAAAAAGGCAAAACACAGTGCAGAGAAAAAAAAATGGTCTCAGAACTTCTTTTTTCTCTCTATTGAGAATCATTAGTACTTTGGGCCTCCAGTACTGTTGTGAAAGGTAATTCAGTACCACAATGGACATAAAGGTCAGAACACATACAGTGACCTGACAATAACCCAAAAACATAGAACGAGCTCTGAGACGTGGGAACTCTGCTGACCGCAATCCCTAATCCTCTCCAACCACACTAGAGGCAGCCGTGGATTGCGCCTAACACTCCCTATGCAACTCGGCACGGCCTGAGAAACTAGCTAACCTGAAGATAGAAAATAAGCCTACCTTGCCTCAGAGAAATACCCCAAAGGAAAAGGCAGCCCCCACATATAATGACTGTGAGTTAAGATGAAAAGACAAACGTAGAGATGAAACAGATTTAGCAAAGTGAGGCCCGACTTTCTGAACAGAGCGAGGATAGGAAAGGTAACTTTGCGGTCAACACAAAACCCTACAAAAACCACGCAAAGGGGGCAAAAAGACCCTCCGTACCGAACTAACGGCACGGAGGTACACCCTCTGCGTCCCAGAGCTTCCAGCAAGCAGGAAAAAACAAATAGACAAGCTGGACAGAAAAAAACAGCAAACAAAATAGCAAAGCAGAACTTAGCTATGCAGAGCAGCAGGCCACAGGAACGATCCAGGAGGAAACAGGTCCAATACTAGAACATTGACTGGAGGCCAGGATCAAAGCACTAGGTGGAGTTAAATAGAGCAGCACCTAACGACTTCACCACATCACCTGAGGAAGGAAACTCAGAAGCCGCAGTACCACTTTCCTCCACCAACGGAAGCTCACAGAGAGAATCAGCCGAAGTACCACTTGGGAGCTCTGCCACAGAATTCACAACAGAAAGGGGGGTGATTTAAACTTTTATATTTTTTTTTATTTTTTTAACATTTTTTTCAACTTTTTTTTTTTACTTTTGCCATGCTTCAATAGCCTCCATGTGAGGCTAGAAGCAGGCACAACTCGATCGCCTCTGCTACATAGCAGCGATCTGCTGATCGCTGCTATGTAGCAGAAATGCAGGTGTGCTGTGAGCGCCGACCACAGGGTGGCGCTCACAGCCACCGGCGATCAGTAACCATAGAGGTCTCAAGGACCTCTATGGTTACAATGGAGACGCATCGCCGACCCCCAATGATGTGACGGGGTCGGCGATGACGTCATTTCCGGCCGCCCGGCCGGAAGCGGTAGTTAAATGCCGCTGTCTGCGATTGACAGCGGCATTTAACTAGTTAATAGGCGTGGGCAGATCGCGATTCTGCCCGCACCTATTACGGGCACATGTCAGCTGTTCAAAACAGCTGACATGTCCCGGCTTTGGTGCGGGCTCACCGCGGAGCCCTGCATCAAAGCAGGGGATCTGACCTTGGACGTACTATCCCGTCCAAGGTCAGAAAGGGGTTAATGCAGGTAACGAGTTGATTAGGAGCGTCTAATTGGTCTGTAGGAGCCAGAACTCTTAATGGTTGTTAAGGTATCAAATACTTATTTCTCACTGCAAAATACAAATAAATTTATATAATGTATACAATGTGATTTTCTGGATTTTTTATATTCTATCTCTCAATGTTAAAATTAACCTACCCTTAAAATTATAGACTGTTCATGTCTTTGTCAATGGGCAAATTTACAAAATCAGCAAGGGATCAAATACTTATTTCTCCCATTGCACATATGGTACACAAAAATAGTTTGGGTATGAAATCCTGCTGACAGATTCCATTTAAGTTACCAATTGAAAAACATAGTAGATGCACATGTTATCAATTTCTCCGTTATTTTTCTTTTAGAACAAAATAACATGCAGAAAAAAATATAGATATGAATCAATCCTTAAATGCATAAAAATACTATAATTTGAAATCCTATTCACACATCCCTAAGGATATGTTAAAAAATCCATGTGTTTTTTTTACAATGTTTTCATTCTGATGTGGTTCATGATGCAGGTTTTGACGCATTTTGGAGGAATTGTTTAAACTTATTTTCATACGTTTTTTGCAGCCTTTTGACTTTGGTGTTAACTTTTTTTGTGTGTTTTTTTGGTGTTAACTTTTTTGGTGTTGACTTTTGATTGGTGCTGATTCTGCAAGGAATCGCCATCAAAGAAGTGACATTGATTTTTTTTTTTGTGCAACTTGATTTTAAAAACCTTCTGTTATAAACTATTTGCAAAGGGCAAAGTGACTTGTAAAACATTTTCCCGTCTAGTGCGCCTATATCTGTTTTTATTTTATTTTATAGTTCAGATGACAATAAATGAACATACAGATACTTACTTATCTGTAACTTTTATCAGTCTATATGTTTATTGACTTTTTGGAAATTATACTGATCAAGAAATGCTAACAGATAATGTCAAGACATATAGATTTATCATTTCTAGCGGCAACTAATACATTTGATCATTTTCTCTCTAGTTGTGATAATTTCATAAACAGAAATTCTGAGCTGGATCCAACTTCCAAAGTGAACATAGTCTAATTTATATTACATGTGTTAACATTGTTAACTTTGTCATCATTGTGTATTCTGCAAATCCTGCCAATATGCCTTACACTTGTTCTGACGCCCCTTTCTGTGTAGTATATTTGCTCTTTTTGTGATGGAGAACAGAAGTAAAATGTTGACTCAGGGGTTGATGGACGGCTGGTGTTTGAATAGCAGCGGCTTGAGTTACTAAAAAAATAAAGGAAAGTATGCGGTGCTATTAAATGGTCCACGTTTAGGTAAAATATAAAGTATTTGTCTCCCTTATTTCAAAATGTTTCATTGCCCTTGTCTGATCATATGTTAGTCAGATATTGAGACACGCTTTGTTGAGCAATTAAATCATCTTCTGCCAGACCTCCATAAGAAACCTTTGTGTGGTCCTGCTCTCAGATAGGCATCAGTCCCAAAGGTTGACAGGGGTATTTTTGATTTAACCCACACAAAATGTGTGTGGGAACTTGCAGGAAGCAAATCCAGTCTTAGGTCTAGATTTTTGTTCCTTCTATACATAGAAGAGAAAAGTGACGTTATAGATGCTACTGAAGTTAGTCCTACTCAAGCTTGGAAAGGACAAAAGAACAGTGTTGTTTGTGGGATGCATCCCGACTTATATATTCTTCCCATGTCAGTATAATCACTACTGGGAGGTAGCTCGATTAAGGATTACCATATCATTAATAGTATCCATGACTTTTGTTCAAAGGCTACTTGTGTAATGTTGCCTTGTGGATGAAGCACTTTAATCCTCTCAGCCGCAGCTGTAGAAAGGGGTCTTCCTTAGCTCCCCACACTGACTTTCCCTGTCCCATTGGATCAGTTCTAAAAAAAAAACAGACAGAAACAACCGTCAGCTGAGAGACAGAATAAAAAAGAAAGAAACAATCGTTCTACATTTCCACATTCATCTCCCAGCTTCAATCCCTGCCAATGTTTTCCATTCTTCTCCCTTTTCTCTAATAATCAGATCACCACTCGGATGGTGGTCAGATTAGGCGAAGAACAATACCATTTTAAATGTTAACTTTGCATCTCATTTTATTCACCTTGCATGAAAAGAAAGGCATCGTTTTGTTACTGTGTCAATGCAGCCCTCATATCCTCGCGTTTGAGATATTCCCGGAGATATCTTATTGCCTCTGAAACAATCTCAAGATGTAGACGATTTTGTTACTTGAAAGACAGTAATCTAAATAATGCAATTAATACTGATGGGAATTATTTTCTCTCTGATTATTGCAAATGACCTATTTTCCTCCAAGAGAAGGATTTTACTATAGGCTTGCATGCTAACAAATGTAAAAAAAAAAAAATCTGGCATTTCATTTAGAAATCAAAGACACTGCAAAAAATGCGAATCAATGATATTTCATAGAATATTTGAAAATAAACTTATATATCAGCTATAGTTAAGAACGGCTACAATGAGTGTTTCTCAGTCTAGAAGACCCAACGTGTCTTTGTATCACACATATAGACCATTGATATCGCAGTGCCAGGAAAACTTGAACACTTCCCATTGGTTTCCCCCTTAGATCATAACTGATAAATGGAGGTGCCCTTACTTAAAAATACCCCATAGATCATAACTGATAAATGGAGGTGCCCTTACTTAAAAATACCCCATAGATCATAACTGATAAATGGAGGTGCCCTTACTTAAAAATACCGTAATCAATATATCATTGAAAAAAAAAAGGATTTTCCGAAGCAGTAAAACCACTTAATTCTGGATTTTTCCTTTTGTATTTTTTCTCTTGCATGAAATCATTATTTGTGTCAATGGCTGCAATTTGGATTAGGCATCAGATAACTAAGATTTCTTATGGACACATTGATAAAACATAATGAATAATAATATATCCATACTGAAAAGCAGACATGACCAGCATTTACTATGATCTTTAAAATCATTATAATCACAATTATAAAGATTTGCTCAAGTACCATAACATAATATTGAAGAAAAAACAACATTGCATGCAGTTTTTGATGGAAATAAATACATTTCCTGGAATTTACCGACAATTGATAAACATGCTCTCAATGCTCGTGGTACACATATGATTCAAGTAGGAGGAATAATATCCTTGTGTTCTCCTAAAGTACTGTATCACTGAGTTTTTCATCCATTCATATATCCATGAAAACTGCAAAATAGTCTGAACATTATAAGGACTGGTTAAAGATCCTACACGTTTTTATTTATTAGTTAGTAATTTTTTTTTTCACAAAGTATATGATGAAGAAAAAAAATAAACTTTGCCATCTTTATTGCTGAAATGTATAATATTTATACAGCAGTTTTTAAACTACTGAGCATTTCTACCCATTTAAGATAAAAAGGTTGCTCACATCATAGCTTCGAAAACTTGTTTAACCCCTTCACGACCTTTGACGTATAGGTACTCCTAAGAAGACTATTAAAGCCAGTCAAAAGTAAACAAAGAAAAATTTTAAAATATCTAAAAAAAAAAAAACAAGTTCAAATCAACCCCCTTTTGCACCATTGAAAATATAACAATTAAAAAAATACACACATTGGTTATCGCTGCGTTCAGAAATGTCCGATCTATCAAAATATAAAGTAAATTAATCAGATCGGTAAACAGCCTGACGAGAAATAAAATCGAAACGTCAGAACTATGTTTTTTTGGTCTACACAACATTGCAATAAAATGCAATAATGGGAGATCAAAACATCGTATCTACCCCAAAATGGTATCAATAAAAACTTCTGTGCAAAAAAAGCCATCACCCAGCCCAAGAGCATGAAAAATGGAAATGCTACTGGTCTCGGAAAATGGCGACATATACAATTTTTTTTTCTTAAAAATTGTGGGGTCATACATGTTTGGTATCTGTGTACTTGTATTGACCTGGGGAATCAAACTGGCAAGTCACTTTTAGTATTTAGTGGGCATGATAAATAACTAACCCAAAAAACAATTGTGGAATTTGCAATTTTACCGCACTTGGAATTTGTTTCCCATTTTCCAATACGCTATGTGGTAAAGTCAATGGTGTCATTCAAAAGCACAACTCATCCCTCGAAAAATAAATAAGTTCTCATATGGCTATGTTGAAAGAAAAATGAAAAAGTTATGGCCCTGGGAGGAAGGGGAGGAAAAAACAAAAGCGCAAAGCCATGAAGAAGTTAATGCTATTTGTTTGTGTATGTGGTAGAAACAAGATCTCAGTAGGATTAGGTTCTGGGGTCAGTAATGCTTGAAGAGGTCCATTGCTTTTTGATGGTCAGTAGTAGGCTTGAGCGAAACGGATCAAACAAATTCAAAAGTCGCCGACTTTTGGCAAAGTCGGGTTTCATGAAACCCGACCCTAGTGTGGGATCGGCCATGCGGTCGGCGATCTTCACGCCAAAGTCGCGTTTCGTATGACGCGCTTGACGCCATTTTTTCAGCCAATGAAGGAGCGTGGGCAGAGTGATGACATAGGTCTTAAGGGCGTGGACGCCTATCGCCATCTTGTCGCTTGTGCGCTGTAGCGATTTGCAATGTGTAACACCAGCTTTTCTGTTCAGGGATGGAGGAGAGAGAGAGAGAGAGAGAGAAAAAAAAAATTACCCATTGACTTTGCATTGGGTTTTGTGTTTCGGTCGATCCCCGACTTTTTGCCATAATCGGCCGATTTCACTCGACTCGACTTTTGAGATAGTCGGGTTTCGCGAAACCCAACTCGACCCTAAAAAAGTACAAGTCGCTCAACCCTAGTCAGTAGTGATGTGTGGGCACTCTCTGCACTGCTCGATATAGCAAGCAGTGCCGACTCGAGTATCACATGGTGCTCGAGTGCTCGGATCCCAGCAAGTGAATTCTGAGAGAGAAAATGTTTCTGTCCTCCAGAAAAACGCTTGAGTTTGCCATTCACTTCCATTATGCTCGCTACTCGCGTTGAGCATGTCCGAGCATCCGTTGTGTTTGATTCGAGTACCGAGCATTCCAGCATTTCAGTGATCGATCAACATTAATGGCCAGAATAGTATTGTTTGTTGCGTTATTCCTTTCAGTAAAAGGGACAGAAATATGATGGTTTTCTGATGGACTCATCTGTTACACCGCACTCCGTGTTTCATCTGAAAGGTTAATAAGCCTGAAACCTGAATATTTAAGAAAGTAAAAGTGAGGTTTTTTGCTTCTCATGAGAATATCTATATGCGCAGACTTAATGGGCAATTATTAGTGTGCAGAATTATAATGCAACTAAGTGAAAAATGTATTTTTTTTCCATCTCAATTATTTATTTTCATCTCTTACAGTGAAAATAATAATCAAACAACTCAACATATACAAGAATACATTTCTGAGAAAAAAATATCAGTGACCAATATAGCTGCCCTTCTTTTCAAGCACAGCCATAAACCTTCCATCCATGGAGTTTGTCAGTTTCCTAATCTGTTGACGATAAACTTTTAGGGCAGCACCAACCACTGCCTCTGACACTGTTCAGGGAGGTGACTGAGGCTGCCGTCACACTATCAGTATTTGGTCAGTATTTTACATCAGTATGTGTAAGCCAAAACCAGGAGTGGAACAATTAGAGGAAAAGTATAATAGAAACATATGCACCACTTCTGCATTTATCACCCACTCCTGGTTTTGGCTTACAAATACTGAGGTAAAATACTGACCAAATACTGATAGTATGATGGCAGCCTGATTGCCTTTACCATCAATCTCCCAATTAAGAAGGGCCCACAAACCTCAAGAAGGTTTGGGTTAGGTGCGGAGAGGCCGTGTCATTGTTATTTCTTCTTTAACCCCTTTACCCCCAAGGGTGGTTTGCACGTTAATGACCAGGCCAATTTTTACAATTCTGACCACTGTCCCTTTATGAGGTTATAACTCCGAAACGCTTCAACGGATCCTGGTGATTCTGACATTGTTTTCTCGTGACATATTGTACTTCATGATAGTGGTAAAATTTCTTTGATAGTACCTGCGTTTATTTGTGAAAAAAACGGAAATTTGGCGAAAATTTTGAAAATTTCGCAATTTTCAAACTTTGAATTTTTATGCAATTAAATCACAGAGATATGTCACACAAAATACTTAATAAGTAACATTTCCCACATGTCTCCTTTACATCAGCATAATTTTGGAACCAATTTTTTTTTTTGTTAGGGAGTTATAAGGGTTAAAAGTTGACCAGCAATTTCTCATTTTTACAACACCATTTTTTTTAGGGACCACGTCTCATTTGAAGTCATTTTGAGGGGTCTATATGATAGAAAATGCCCAAGTGTGACACCATTCTAAAAACTGCACCCCTCAAGGTGCTCAAAACCACATTCAAGAAGTTTATTAACCCTTCAGGTGTTTAATAGGAATTTTTGGAATGTTTAAATAAAAATGAACATTTAACTTTTTTACACAAAAAATTTACTTCAGCTCCAATTTGTTTTATTTTACCAAGGGTAACAGGAGAAATTGGACCCAAAAAGTTGTTGTCCAATTTGTCCTGAGTACGCTGATACCCCATATGTGGCAGTAAACCACTGTTTGGGCGCATGGGAGAGCTCGGAAGGGAAGGAGCGCTATTTGACTTTTCAATGCAAAATTGACAGGAATTGAGATGGGACGCCATGTTGCGTTTGGAGAGCCACTGATGTGCCTAAACATTGAAACCCCCCACAAGTGACACCATTTTGGAAAGTAGACCCCCTAAGGAACTTATCTGGATGTGTGGTGAGCACTTTGACCCACCAAGTGCTTCACAGAAGTTTATAATGCAGAACCGTAAAAATAAAAAATCATATTTTTTCACAAAAATTATATTTTTGCCCCCAATTTTTTATTTTTCCAAGGGTAAGAGAAGAAATTGGACCTCAAAAGTTGTTGTCCAATTTGTCCCGAGTACGCTGATACCCCATATGTGGCAGTAAACCACTGTTTGGGCGCATGGGAGAGCTCGGAAGGGAAGGAGCGCCGTTTGACTTTTCAATGCAAAATTGACAGGAATTGAGATGGGACGCCATGTTGCGTTTGGAGAGCCACTGATGTGCCTAAACATTGAAACCCCCCACAAGTGACACCATTTTGGAAAGTAGACCCCCTAAGGAACTTATCTGGATGTGTGGTGAGCACTTTGACCCACCAAGGGCTTCACAGAAGTTTATAATGCAGAGCCATAAAAATAAAACAAAATTTTTTTCCCACAAAAATTATTTTTTAGCCCCCAGTTTTGTATTTTCCCTAGGGTAACAGGAGAAATTGGACCCCAAAAGTTGTTGTCCAATTTGTCCTGAGTGCGCTGATACCCCATATGTGGGGGGGAACCACCGTTTGGGCGCATGGGAGGGTTCGGAAGGGAAGGAGCGCCATTTGGAATGCAGACTTAGATGGAATGGTCTGCAGGCGTCACATTGCGTTTGCAGAGCCCCTAATGTACCTAAACAGTAGAAACCCCCCACAAGTGACACCATTTTGGAAAGTAGACCCCCTAAGGAACTCATCTTGATGTGTTGTGAGAACTTTGAACCCCCAAGTGTTTCACTACAGTTTATAACGCAGAGCCGTGAAAATAAAAAATCTTTTTGTTTTCCCACAAAAATTATTTTTTAGCCCCCAGTTTTGTATTTTCCCAAGGGTAACAGGAGAAATTGGTCCACAAAAGTTGTTGTCCAATTTGTCCTGAGTACGCTGATACCCCATATGTTGGGGTAAACCCCTGTTTGGGCACACAGGAGAGCTCGGAAGGGAAGGAGCACTGTTTTACTTTTTCAACGCAGAATTGGCTGGAATTGAGATCGGACGCCATGTCGTGTTTGGAGAGCCCCTGATGTGCCGAAACAGTGGAAACCCCCCAATTATAACTGAAACCCTAATCTAAACACACCCCTAACCCTAATTCCAACGGTAACCCTAACCACACCTCTAACCCTGACACACCCCTAACCCTAATCCCAACCCTATTCCCAACTGTAAATGTAATCTAAACCCTAACCCTAACTTTAGCCCCAACCCTAACTGTAGCCCCAACCCTAACCCTAACCCTAGCCCTAACCCTAGCCCTAACCCTAGCCCTAACCCTAACCCTAGCCCTAACCCTAGCCCTAACCCTAGCCCTAACCCTAGCCCTAACCCTAACCCTAGCCCTAACCCTAGCCCTAACCCTAGCCCTAACCCTAACCCTAGCCCTAACCCTAGCCCTAACCCTAGCCCTAACCCTAGCCCTAACCCTAACCCTAGCCCTAGCCCTAACCCTAGCCCTAACCCTAGCCCTAATGGGAAAATGGAAATAAATACATTTTTTTTTATTTTTCCCTAACTAAGGGGGTGATGAAGGGGGTTTGATTTACTTTTATAGCGAGTTTTTTAGCAGATTTTTATGATTGGCAGCCGTCACACACTGAAAGACCCTTTTTATTGCAAAAAATATTTTTTGCAATACCACATTTTGAGAGCTATAATTTTTCCATATTTTGGTCCACAGAGTCATGTGAGGTCTTGTTTTTTGCGGGACGAGTTGACGTTTTTATTGAAAACATTTTTGGGCACGTGACATTTTTTTATCGCTTTTTATTCCGATTTTTGTGAGGAAGAATGACCAAAAGCCAGCTATTCATGAATTTCTATTGGGGGAGGCGTTTATACCGTTCCGCGTTTGGTAAAATTGATAAATCAGTTTTATTCTTCGGGTCAGTACGATTACAGCGACACCTCATTTATATCATTTTTTTATGGTTTGGTGCTTTTATACGATAAAAACTATTTTACAGAAAAAAATAATTATTTTTGCATCGCTTTATTCTCAGGACTATAACTTTTTTATTTTTTTGCTGATGATGCTGTATGGCGGCTCTTTTTTTGCGGGACAATATGGCGCTTTCAGCGGTACCATGGTTATTTATATCTGTCCTTTTGATCGCGTGTTATTCCACTTTTTGTTCGGCGGTATGATAATAAAGCGTTGTTTTTTGCCTCGTTTTTTTTTTTTTTTTTCTTACGGTGTTTACTGAAGGGGTTAACTAGTGGGACAGTTTTATAGGTCGGGTCGTTACGGACGCGGCGATACTAAATATGTGTACTTTTATTGTTTTTTTTTTTTTATTTAGATGAAGAAATGTATTTATGGGAATAATATTTTTTTTTTTTTTTCATTATTTTGGAATATTTTTTTTTATTTTTTTTACACATTTGGAAAATTTTTTTTTTACATTTTTACTTTGTCCCAGGGGGGGACATCACAGATCAGTGATCTGACAGTTTGCACAGCACTCTGTCAGATCACTGATCTGACATGCAGCGCTGCAGGCTTCACAGTGCCTGCTCTGAGCAGGCTCTGTGAAGCCACCTCCCTCCCTGCAGGACCCGGATCCGCGGCCATCTTGGATCCGGGGCTCGAGCAGGGAGGGAGGTGAGGAGACCCTCGCAGCAACGCGATCACATCGCGTTGCTGCGGGGGGCTCAGGGAAGCCCGCAGGGAGCCCCCTCCCTGCGCGGTGCTTCCCTGCACTGCCGGCACATCGCGATCATCTTTGATCGCGGTGTGCCAGGGGTTAATGTGCCGGGGGCGGTCCGTGACCGCTCCTGGCACATAGTGCCGGATGTCAGCTGCGATAAGCAGCTGACACCCGGCCGCGATCGGCCGCGCTCCCCCCGTGAGCGCGGCCGATCGGCTATGACGTACTATCCCGTCCAGGGTCAGATAAGCCCAGGGCACCTCGACGGGATAGTACGTCTAAGGTCACAGAGGGGTTAAGGCCTGTACTACAGTGGAGACTTTGATGCACATGATAGAGCATTGTTCTGAATAAAATCATTGCTTTCTTGAAAGATGTAGACTTTTTCCTGTACCACTGCTCGAAGAAACTGGCAGTAGGGTTGTAAGTTTTAAGTTGTAAGTTGATTTTGAGTCCATCTTCAACCCAAAAATGTCCAACTAGTTCATCTTTAATAATATAATACCTATAATAGCAGCACCTGGTGTCTGAGTCAAAATGGATGTCTGCACCTGTTAATGATCCAGCCACGGGCCCATCTATCTGTTCCGCCAAGAGTCACTCTCATCAGTGCATAAAACCTTTGAGAAATCTGTCTTGACATTTCAACTTCTGTGTCTTGTTCAATTGACTACTTGCAACAAAACCTTAGATGTGATCACGCCCCAATATCTTAGCCATTTCAAGAGCCCTCTGGGAGACTTTTATCAATTTTTGACTATTCAAAGTGAGTTAAGCCTGAGGGAAACAAGCTACTTACTAATTCTGCACACCTTGATAAAGGCTGTGGTATCCTTAGGCCTCACCGTCCCTCATTATACAAAAACACATCACCTGATCTACTTCATCCAATAAGTATTCAAGTTTATACCCTTTGGAGTTGTGAAATCTGCATAAAATGGTGCTATGGTCAAAATACTAATTTTCCTAATAGTTCTGCACACAGTGTAGAGGCAGAGACCCAGATGCCAATGATGTCACTTACTGAGCTTCTTGTTGCAGTTTTGATAAAATCGCTATTTTCTCTGCAGCAGATCTAGCAGTTCTCTGAATGCTGTGTTCTGTATAATCCCGCCCACAATACTGATTGGCTGCTTGCTGTGTACACACTGCATAGGCTGAAACCTGCCTACCAGTGGTGGGAATGTGGCTAGATTACATAGCACCAGGTCTACTAGTCTCCTGCAAATAAAACAGTGATTTTATTAAAACTAAAGCAAGCAGCCCAGTAAGTGACATATCTCTGGAATCAGAATTGCTGTCTCTACATTATGCCTTTCTCAGATTAGCAGATACAAACTTGGTGATAGATCACAAGTAAAAATTGCTCTTTATACCAGGTAGAAGTTACTGTTATGAGGGACAATTACAGTAGGCTGCTTTATTAGCATGATATAAATACACCTCTTCTTGGATTTGTGATCTGCCAGCTAATAGAGCATGTAAAATTTAACTCCATACTTAATACTTGAAATTGAAAATGAAAATATTAATAGAAGAAATGGAGGCAATATTAAGTATTGCTGATTTCTGAACCCCAGACTTCTTTGAGGAAACATCAGTTTCTGGCTCATCCTGTGTCCTGTTGAGTTCTTGTGTTGCTTGCCCTATAGGGTCACATTGTACATGGAAACCCCACTGGGACGCTGCCTTAGGTCAGCATCAGAATGCTCATTCTCTGTACTCTCACTGCCAGAGTCATTGTCTATGGACAAAGCTCTCTCGTGGCAGCCCAGCCAAACTGTGAAACTGCCCTCTGAATGGATATGTTATTTTATAATACTTGTATGTGCGACATGAACAACGGTTCAGTTGTGTAACATCTTTATTATGTCCTCGTGGCTGTAGTCTCCAATACAGATCTGCAGCGCTCTGCATGAATAGTATTCTTACTGGTAGGTTTTAAAAGATCATCAGATTGTAAGACAGCAGTATGCAAATCTTCTAACTTGAAGTATGTAGGTAATTTAATAGTCATCCAACTGTGTCCAGCTGCCATCACTATGTGGAATAGTCATATCTAACGGGTAACAATTATTTTAAGGCTAGAGTCACACTAAACATATGAAAAATCGTGTTGAGTCTCCCTGCCGAGAGTCGCAAGAGTGTAATGCGAGTGACAATCCAATTTTTCACATCTAGCATCCGATTTACATCCGATTGCAATGCAATTTTAACACGAGCTTTTACATACAGCAATTCTCCATGTCATTTACACATTGTTTTCAAAAGAAAATTAATCAAAACACACACACACACACACACACATATATATATATATATATATATATATATACATAATCGTCTAAGGGGTATGTCCATCTGTTTGTCTGTCTGTAATGGAAATCCTGCATCGCTGATTGGTCGCGGTCAGCCGGCTGCGACCAATCAGCGACGAGCACAGTCCAGCTGCGAATTCGCACCTTCCCCACTCCCCTCCAGTCAGTGCCCCATCCCTACTCCCCAGTCAGTGCCCCCATAGCGGTTTAGCAGTCCATTAAACAGACTGCGTTACACCGCGGTGTAACACAGTCTGTTAACGCTGCTATTAACCCTGTGTGACAAACTTTTTACTATTGATGCTGCTTATGCTATATACTATGTGGCTGTGATATATACTACATCGCTGTGCTATATACTACATGGCTGTACTATATACTATGTGGGCTGTGCTATATACTATGTGGCTATGCAATAATCTATGTGGCTGGGCAATATACTACGTGGCTGTGCTATATACTATGTTGCTGGGCAATATACTACGTGGCTGTGCTATATACTACGTGGCCTGTGTTATATACTACATGGCCTGTGTTATATACTATGTGGCCTGTGTTATATTCTATGTGGCTGTGCTATATACTACGTTGCTATGCAATATACTACATGGCTGTGCTATATACTACATGGCTGGCCAATATACTACATGGAGGGCCAATATACTATGTGGCTGTGCTATATACTACGTGGCCTGTGTTATATACTACGTGGGCTATGTTATACACTACGTGGGCTGTGTTATATACTACGTGGGCTGTGCTACATACTACTATACATATTCTAGAATATCCGATGCGTTAGAATCGGGCCACCATCTAGTATATATATATATATATACTAGATTGTGGCCCGATTCTAACACATCGGGTATTCTAGAATATGCATGTCCCCGTAGTATATGGACAATGATGATTCCAGAATTCGCGGCAGACTGTGCCCGTCGCTGATTGGTCGAGGCAACCTTTATGACATCATCATCGCCATGGCAACCATTATGACATCATCGTTGCTGTGCCCGTTGCTGATTGGTCGAGGCCTAGCGGCCTCGACCAATCAGAGACGTGGGATTTCCAGGACAGACAGACAGACAGAAAGACAGACAGCGGTCTCCCAGCGGTGACGATCTCGATCCTGGATAGATGGCTATTGTCCAAATGAAAGACTGAGGCACTGAAACGTTTAACCAGTTTACTTTAACATAAAAGGATTTACAACCAGTCCTGTCACCGGAGTCTGTATGGGAACTCTGAGTTACTTTGACCCTGCCGGGGTCTTCGCCTCTTATTGTGCGCAATTTCTGTGTGGCCCTGCTGCTGTATGTGAACTGGCTGCCGGCCCAATCTGTCCCCTCCGGGTCCTGGTTCGACAGGCAACCCGAGTCCTTTTATCGGTTTACCCCCTCTGGGAGTACCGCTGAACTCTGTGTCTGTTGCTGCATCCGACCCTAGTGAAGCTGATATCACCTCACGTTTTTCCGGTTGCTGTATTATATATAATTATTATTATTATACATTTTTATAGCGCCATTTATTCCATGGCGCTTTACATGTGAATACGGGGCAAATATAGACAAATACATTAAACATGAGCAGATAACAAGGCACACGAGTACACAAGGAGGGAGGACCCTGCCCGCGAGGGCTCACAGTCTGCAGGGGGTGGGTGAGGATACACTAGGAGAGGGAAGAGCTGGCTGTGCGGCTGTTCAGTAGGTTGAGGATCACTGCAGGCTGTAGGCTTGTCGGAAGAGATGAGTCTTCAGGTTCTTTTTGAAGGTTTCTATGGTAGGCACAAGTCTGATGTGTTGGGGTAGAGAGTTCCAGAGTATGGGGGAAGCACGGGAGAAGTCTTGGATGCGGTTATGGGAAGAAGAGATGAGAGGGGAGTAGAGAAGGAGGTCTTGGGAGGATCGGAGGTCGCGTGTAGGTAGGTACCGGGAGACCATGTCACAGATGTATGGAGGAGACAGGCTGTGGATGGCTTTGTATGTCAGTGTGAGGGTTTTGAACTGGAGTCTCTGGGCGATAGGAAGCCAGTGAAGGGCTTGACACAGGGGAGAGGCTGGGGAATAGCGGGGGGACAGGTGGATTAGTCGGGCAGCAGAGTGTAGGATGGATTGGAGTGGTGCCAGAGTGCTAGAGGGAAGTTCAGAGAGTAGGAGGTTGCAGTAGTCGAGGCGGGAGATGATAAGGGCATGCACTAGCGTTTTTGCAGTGTTGCGGTCAAGGAAAGCACGGATCCGGGAAATATTTTTGAGTTTGAGACGACAGGAGGAGGCAAGGGCTTGGATATGTGGCTTGAAAGAGAGGGCAGAGTCGAGGATCACCCCGAGGCACCGGGCGTGTGGGACTGGGGATAGTGAGCAGCCATTGACATTGATGGATAGGTCTGGTGGAGGGGTAGAGTGAGATGGGGGAAAGATGATGAATTCTGTTTTGTCCATGTTCAGTTGTAGAAAGCGAGCAGAAAAGAAGGCTGAAATGGCAGACAGACAGTGCGGGATTTTGGTAAGCAAGGAGGAGAGGTCAGGTCCGGAGAGGTAGATCTGCGTGTCGTCAGCGTAGAGATGGTACTGCATACCGTGGGATTCTATGAGCTGTCCCAGGCCGAAAGTGTAGATGGAGAAGAGTAGGGGTCCTAGAACAGAGCCTTGAGGAACACCGACTGACAAGGGGCGAAGTGAGGAGGTGGTGTGGGGGAGGGAGACACTGAATGTTCGGTCTGTCAGATATGACGAGATCCAGGAAAGGGCCAAGTCTGTGATGCCAAGGGATGAGAGGATTTGTAGCAAAAGGGAGTGGTCTACAGTGTCAAAGGCAGAAGACAAGTCCAGGAGAAGGAGGACAGAGTAGTGTCGCTTGCTCCTGGCAGTTAGTAGGTCATTGGTGACTTTAGTTAGGGCAGTTTCAGTTGAGTGATGGGAACGGAAGCCTGATTGTAACCGATCAAAGAGGGAGCAGGAGGAGAAGTGGGAGGACAGTTCAAGATGGACGTGTTGCTCCAGCAATTTGGAGGCATAAGGGAGAAGAGATATTGGGCGATAGCTAGACACAGAGGATGGGTCGAGGGAGGGCTTTTTGAGGATGGGTGTGATCTTGGCATGCTTGAAGGATGAGGGAAAGACACCTGTTGTGAGTGAGAGGTTGAAGAGGTGCGTTAGGGTTGGGATGAAGACTGTGGAAAGGTTAGGGATGAGGTGGGATGGGAGCGGGTCAAGCGTGCAGGTGGTGAGGTGTGATCTTGACAGGAGGGTGGAGAGCTGATCTTCTGTCATGGTGGAGAAGCTGGTTTTGGAGGAGCAGGGTTGAGCAGCTAAGAGGGGCAGTGGGCGCTGTGGGCCAAAGCTTTCTCTGATCGTATCGATCTTCTGTTTAAAGAAAGAGGCGAAGTCATCAGCAGAAATGAGGGGGGAGGAAGGAGGTGCGGGGGGACGGAGTAGAGAATTGAAAGTGTTGAAAAGCTGTTTAGGGTTGTGGGACAGGGAGGATATGAGGGATGAGAAGTAAGTTTGTTTTGCGGCAGTGAGCGCAGACTTGAAGCTGGCGAGGGACTGCTTGTATGCAGTGAAGTGGTCGGCAGAGTGGGATCGCTTCCATCTCCGCTCAGCAATCCTGGAAGCCCGTCTCAATTCTTTGGTCAGGCTGGTCAGCCAGGGCTGCCTGTTAATTGTACGAGTTTTACTATGCATGAGTGGGGTGGCCGAATCGAGTGTTGTTGTTATTGTGGTGTTATAAAAAGTGGCAGCAGCATCTGTGTCATGAAGGGAGGCTATGTCTGTGAGAGGGAGAAGGGACTCAGAGAGTGATTGTAAGTTGAGATGTTTGAGATTTCTGCGAGGGTGAGTGAGTTTGTGGAGTGGGGGTTGCACACTAGGAGAGGAGAGGGACGAGAATGTCAGTAGGTTGTGGTCAGACAGGGGGAGGGGTGTGTTAGTGAGGTTAGTAAGGGAGCAGAGGCGGGTGAAGATGAGGTCCAGCGTGTGGCCATCTTTGTGAGTGGCCTCAGAGGACCATTGAGTGAGGCCAAAGGAGGCAGTCAGTGATAAAAGTTTAGAGGTAGCTGAGGTGAAAGTGTCAATGGGGACATTGAAATCACCCATGATGATAGTGGGGATGTCAACAGAGAGGAAATGAAGTAGCCAGGTGGTGAAGTGGTCGAGAAAGGTGGACATGGCTAGTTCTGGGGGGCGGTAGATGACAGCCAGCTGGAGGTTGGAGGGGGAATAGATGCGGACAGAGTGCACCTCAAACGAGGGAAGAGTAGCGGAGGGTGGTAGCGGGATTGGAGTAAAGGAGCAGGTGTCGGACAGGAGCAAGCCAACTCCTCCACCGCGTTTGTTGCTGGGGCGAGGGGTGTGAGAGAGGTGGAATCCGCCATAGGAGAGCGCAGCTGGAGAGGCCGAGTCAGAGGGGGTGAGCCAGGTTTCAGTGAGGCCGAGGAAGGAGAGTTTGTTGGTGATGAAGAGGTCATGGATAAATGGCAGTTTGTTGCAGATGGAGCGTGCGTTCCATAGTGCTCCAAGTAGGGGGAGCGGGGGAGTGGGGGCTGGATGAATGGGTATGAGGTTGTCGTGGTTGGGAAAACGTGCGGAGGATCGTGGCAGGGGGTTAGAAACGAGTGTGGGGATGAATTGGGGAGGGCCGGGATTTGGGGATATGTCACCAGCAATGAGGAGTAACAGACAGATCATTAGAAGGTGGGAGCAGGATAGGACATGATGTGGCCGTGTGTGTCTGGATAAAAAGGATTGTATGTGGAGGAACAGTTCTGAGGAGAAGGTGAGATGGCTGGGGAGTATGGAGGAAGAAATGACTAGTTCCTTACTAGGAGGAGGGATTGCAGGAGATTGTAAGAAGGAAAGTAGTATGGGGGTGAAAGAGAAAAGAAACCGAAACATTGTAGTGGTTGGTGTTCTGTTACCTTCCAGTCAATTCCAGTCCAATTCAGAATCATAATTAAAAAGATGTAATTTAAAAGATGGAAGTTAAAAGATGATTTGCAGCAGACTGAGTCTATAGCAGACTCCTGCATGTGAATATATCCCCAGTTAAGGGCAATCAGGTGTGAATGAGGGGGTGGCTGGGTATGGGAGACCAGATGTAGAGAGTTAAGCAAAGGTCATAAAGTGAGGGAGGGGTAAGACTGACCACTCAAAGAGATGCCAGGATCACACAATGAGAGACATGAAAACAGGTCGTGGAAACAAGCTCATAGGTGAGAAAGCATACTAAAAGGATTATATGTGCTGCACCAAGACACTCAGATCCAGGGGAAGCATAGAAAAGCCAGTGCAATATACAGAGACATTCAGAAGCCAGGGAGAGCTGGGTAAAGTCAGTGCATACCATGGAAAATCAATGCAGTATACAGAGATATTCTGGAGCCAGGGAGAGCTGGGTAAAGTCAGTGCATACCATGGAAAATCAATGCAGTATACAGAGATATTCTGGAGCCAGGGAGAGCTGGGTAAAGTCAGTGCATACCATGGAAAATCAATGCAGTATACAGAGATATTCTGGAGCCAGGGAGAGCTGGGTAAAGTCAGTGCATACCATGGAAAATCAATGCAGTATACAGAGATATTCTGGAGCCAGGGAGAGCTGGGTAAAGTCAGTGCATACCATGGAAAATCAATGCAGTATACAGAGATATTCTGGAGCCAGGGAGAGCTGGGTAAAGTCAGTGCATACCATGGAAAATCAATGCAGTATACAGAGATATTCTGGAGCCAGGGAGAGCTGGGTAAAGTCAGTGCATACCATGGAAAATCAATGCAGTATACAGAGATATTCTGGAGCCAGGGAGAGCTGGGTAAAGTCAGTGCATACCATGGAAAATCAATGCAGTATACAGAGATATTCTGGAGCCAGGGAGAGCTGGGTAAAGTCAGTGCATACCATGGAAAATCAATGCAGTATACAGAGATATTCTGGAGCCAGGGAGAGCTGGGTAAAGTCAGTGCATACCTGTGGGAAGAGGAGAACAGCTCGATTAGATGGTGCAGATGATGATAATATTGTAGTAGTGATGAGTAGCCAAATGCATTCTAGAATTCAGTCTAATTCAGAATCATAATTAAAAAGATGTAATTTAAAAGATGGAAGTTAAAAGATGATTTTCAGCAGACTGAGTCTATAGCAGACTCCTGCATGTGAATATATCCCCAGTATATAATGAATACAGCCACGGATCCGGTATCCGTCTTTGCGCCTGTTCTGGGTAGTGATTAATGCTACCCGGTTCTCACAATGTCCTTTTTCTCTATCCCTCTTCTCCTCAGGCCGGTGATTTAGGCCTGGTAACAGTCACAGGGCTGTTAGAGATTCAACTGTATGACCTCTCACTTTCAGCTCCTTAGCCCAACTGCCATTTCTTCTCTCAGACCAGAATGGATCAAGGGGAGTCTCTGGAGCTCCCCCTTCTGGCCGGAGGTGGTAGTGCAGTCTTGCTATTTTAGTATTTGTACTTACTGTCAGTAACTATTTTTGTGGCAAATACCCCTAGGGGTGCCACATTCCCCCTTAGTTAAGAACAGTACTCCGGGACTGTGGGACAATAACATTTTGAAATAACAATTAATATGTACAGAGTCTTAAAAATGAAAAGTTACAAAAACCACTCAAGGAAACAAAAATAGAGTTCTGTAAAAAGTCACTTCAAATAGCGTCCATTAATACAGTTCTATCCTGTTGCCTGTTGGTGACCGTAGTATATGGACAATGATGATTGCAGAATTCGCGGCAGACTGTGCCCGTCGCTGATTGGTCGAGGCAACTTTTATGACATCATCGTCGCCATGGCAACCATTATGACATCATCGTCGCTGTGCCCATTGCTGATTGGTCGAGGCCTGGCGGCCTCGACCAATCAGAGACGCGGGATGTCTACGTCCTTTATGACATCATCGTCGCTGTGCTCGTCGCTGATTGGTCGAGGCCTGGCGGCCTCGACCAATCAGAGACGCGGGATTTCTACGTCGATGCTGTGCCGGTCTCTGATTGGTCGAGGCAACCTTTATGACATCATCGTCGCCATGGCAACCATTAGGACATCATCGTCGCTGTGCCCGTCGCTGATTGGTCGAGGCAACCTTTATGACATCATCGTCGCCATGGCAACCATTATGACATCATCGTCGCTGTGCCCGTTGCTGATTGGTCGAGGCCTGGCGGCCTCGACCAATCAGACGCAGGATGTCTATGTCCTTTATGACATCATCGTCGCTGTGCCCGTTGCTGATTGGTCGAGGCCTGGCGGCCTCGACCAATCAGAGACGCGGGATTTCTACGTCGATGCTGTGCCGGTCTCTGATTGGTCGAGGCCTGACGGCCTCGACCAATCAGAGAGCCGGGATTTCCAGGACAGACAGACAGACAGACAGACAGACAGACAGACAGACGGAAAAACCCTTAGACAATTATATATATAGATATCTATATATATAATTGCCTAAGGGTTTTTCCGTCTGTCTGTCTGTCTGTCTGTCTGTCCTGGAAATCCCGGCTCTCTGATTGGTCGAGGCCACCAGGCCTCGACCAATCAGCGACGGGCACAGCGACGATGATGTCATAAAGGACGTAGACATCCCGCGTCTCTGATTGGTCAGTCCTCCTGACACTTCTATATTGATCAGTCCTCCTGACACTTCTATATTGATCAGTCCTCCTGATACCTCTATATTGATCAGTCCTCCTGACACTTCTATATTGATCAGTCCTCCTGATACCTCTATATTGATCAGTCCTCCTGACACTTCTATATTGATCAGTCCTCCTGACACTTCTATATTGATCAGTCCTCCTGATACCTCTATATTGATCAGTCCTCCTGATACCTCTATATTGATCAGTCCTCCTGACACTTCTATATTGATCAGTCCTCCTGATACCTCTATATTGATCAGTCCTCCTGACACTTCTATATTGATCAGTCCTCCTGACACTTCTATATTGATCAGTCCTCCTGATACCTCTATATTGATCAGTCCTCCTGACACTTCTATATTGATCAGTCCTCCTGACACTTCTATATTGATCAGTCCTCCTGACACTTCTATATTGATCAGTCCTCCTGACACTTCTGTATTGATCAGTCCTCCTGACACTTCTATATTGATCAGTCCTCCTGACACTTCTATATTGATCAGTCCTCCTGACACTTCTATATTGATCAGTCCTCCTGACACTTCTATATTGATCAGTCCTCCTGACACTTCTATATTGATCAGTCCTCCTGATACCTCTATATTGATCAGTCCTCCTGACACTTCTATATTGATCAGTCCTCCTGACACTTCTATATTGATCAGTCCTCCTGACACTTCTATATTGATCAGTCCTCCTGACACTTCTGTATTGATCAGTCCTCCTGACACCTCTATATTGATCAGTCCTCCTGACACTTCTATATTGATCAGTCCTCCTGATACCTCTATATTGATCAGTCCTCCTGACACTTCTATATTGATCAGTCCTCCTGACACTTCTATATTGATCATTCCTCCTGGCACTTCTATATTGATCAGTCCTCCTGACACCTCTATATTGATCAGTCCTCCTGACACTTCTATATTGATCAGTCCTCCTGACACTTCTGTATTGATCAGTCCTCCTGACACCTCTATATTGATCAGTCCTCCTGACATTCTGTATTGATCAGTCCTCCTGATACCTCTATATTGATCAGTCCTCCTGACACTTCTATATTGATCAGTCCTCCTGACACTTCTGTATTGATCAGTCCTCCTGACACCTCTATATTGATCAGTCCTCCTGACACTTCTGTATTGATCAGTCCTCCTGATACCTCTATATTGATCAGTCCTCCTGACACTTCTATATTGATCAGTCCTCCTGATACCTCTATATTGATCAGTCCTCCTGACACTTCTATATTGATCAGTCCTCCTGACACTTCTATATTGATCAGTCCTCCTGACACCTCTATATTGATCAGTCCTCCTGACACTTCTATATTGATCAGTCCTCCTGACACTTCTATATTGATCAGTCCTCCTGACACCTCTATATTGATCAGTCCTCCTGACACTTCTATATTGATCAGTCCTCCTGACACTTCTGTATTGATCAGTCCTCCTGACACTTCTATATTGATCAGTCCTCCTGACACTTCTATATTGATCAGTCCTCCTGGTCTATATATATAATTGTCTAAGGGTTTTTCCGTCTGTCTGTCTTTCTGTCTGTCTGACTGATCAATATAGAAGTGTCAGGAGGACTGATCAATATAGAAGTGTCAGGAGGACTGATCAATATAGAGGTGTCAGGAGGACTGATCAATATAGAGGTGTCAGGAGGACTGATCAATACAGAAGTGTCAGGAGGACTGATCAATATAGAAGTGTCAGGAGGACTGATCAATATAGAGGTGTCGGGAGGACTGATCAATATAGAAGTGTCAGGAGGACTGATCAATATAGATAGGTTTTTCCGTCTGTCTGTCTGTCCTGGAAATCCCACGTCTCTGATTGGTCGAGGCCGCCAGGCCTCGACCAATCAGAGACCGGCACAGCATCGACGTAGAAATCCCGCGTCTCTGATTGGTCGAGGCCGCCAGGCCTCGACCAATCAGCAACGGGCACAGCGACGATGATGTCATAAAGGACGTAGATATCCCGCGCGTCTGATTGGTCGAGGCTGCCAGGCCTCGACCAATCAGCAACGGGCACAGCGACGATGATGTCATAAAGGACGTAGACATCTCACGTTTCTGATTCAGCGACGGGCACAGTATCGACGTAGATGTCATAATGGTTGCCATGGCGACGATGATGTCATAAAGGTTGCCTCGACCAATCAGCGACGGCACAGCGACGATGATGTCATAAAGGACGTAGACATCCCGCGTCTCTGATTGGTCGAGGCCACCAGGCCTCGACCAATCAGCAACGGGCACAGCGACGATGATGTCATAATGGTTGCCATGGCGACATTGATTTCATAAAGGTTGCCTCGACCAATCAGCAACGGGCACAGTCTGCCGCGAATTCTGGAATCATCATTTTCCATATACTACAGGGACATGCATATTCTAGAATACCCGATGCGTTAGAATCGGGCCACAATCTAGTATATATATAATTGTCTAAGGGTTTTTCCGTCTGTCTGTCTTTCTGTCTGTCTTTCTGTCTGTCTGTCTGTCCAGGAAATCCTGCGTCTCTGATTGGTCGAGGCTGCCAGGCCTCAACCAGTCAGCGACGGGCACAGCGACGATGATGTCATAAAGGACATAGACATCCCGCGTCTCTGATTGGTCGAGGCCACCAGGCCTCGACCAATCAGCAACGGGCACAGCGACGATTATGTCATAAAGGACGTAGAAATCCCATGTTTCTGATTCAGCGACGGGCACAGTATCGACGTAGATGTGATAATGGTTGCCATGGCGACGATGATGTCATAAAGGTTGCCTCGACCAATCAGCGACGGGCACAGTCTGCCGCGAATTCTGGAATCATCATTGTCCATATACTACGGGGACATGCATATTCTAGAATACCCGATGCATTAGAATCGGGCCACGATCTAGTATATATATATATATATATATATATATATATATATATATATATACACATACAGTATATATATATATATATATATATATATATATATATATACATATACAGTTCTGGCAAAAATTAAGAGACCACTGCAAAATGTTCAGTTTGTCTGATTTTTTTCTTTATTTATATATAGGTATATTTTTGAGTAAAATGTAAATTGTTCTTTTATTCTATAAACTTCTGACATGTCTCCGAGTTTCCAAGCAATAATTTTTGTATTTAGAAACAACATTACTAATGTTTTAACTCAGGAAGAGTTCAGGAATCAATATTTTGTGGAATAACCATGATTTTTTTTCATAGCTTTCATGCATCTTGGCATGCTTTCCACCAGTCTTTCACACTGCTTTTGGCACAAAAATTTAAGCAGTTCTTCTTTCTTTGATGGCTTGTGACTAGTGATGAGCGAGTGTACTCGTTGCTCAGGTTTTCCCGAGTACGCTCGGGTGGTCTCCAAGTATTTGTGATTGCTTGGAGATTTTGTTTTTGTTGACACAGCTGCATGATTTACAGCTGCTAGCCAGCCTGAGTACATATGGGGGTTGCCTGGATGCTAGGGAATCCCCACATGTTACCAAGCTGTCTAGTAGCCGCAAATTATGCAGCTGCGGCAAGGAAAACTAAATCTCCGAGCAGTCACAAATACTCGGAGACCATCCGAGCGTGCTCGGGGAAACCCGAGCAAACAGTATACTCACTCATCACTATGTAAAACAGGAACACATGAGCCGTGGGCACAGTGAACAAGCCTGTAGAGATATGTTCACACCACCGAGAGACTTGAAAACACAAAAAAGCACAGTAAAACAAAAAACACTCTGTTGCAAAAAAATCACAGTGAACAGCAAGTGCTTGTAAAAAGATGGAAAAAACATGGTATTTGGTTGATACGTTTTTTGCAAAAAATGTATACTAAGCCGCTCTACCAAACGTCAAGGTATACCCGTATCAGAGCAGTCCTAACTGATGTATGTAATACCTATCTGATGTATTTAAAAACCTGTCATCTGTACAATACCTGTATGAGCAGGGTTCAGAGAGAAAATGTCCAATGTGGACACGCTGGATAGAACAGCTCTTGTGCGCACGGCTCAAAAAAAGAGGGGTGGAGGCCTCCCCAGTCTTGTGGACACAAGAAAACAATCAATCATGACTATCCATCATCCTCTTGATTACATTCCAGAGGTTTTCAATGGGGTTCTGATCTGGAGATTAGGCTTCCCATGACAAGGTTTTGATATGGTGGTCTTTTAATTTTTGCCAGAACTGTATATGTATATATATATATACTAGATTGTGGCCCGATTCTAACGCATCGGGTATTCTAGAATATGCATGTCCCTGTAGTATATGGACAATGATGATTCTAGAATTCGCGGCAGACTGTGCTCGTCGCTGATTGGTCGAGGCAACCTTTATGACATCATCGTCGCCATGGCAACCATTATGACATCATTGTCGCTGTGCCCATTGCTGATTGGTCGAGGCCGCCAGGCCTCGACCAATCAGAGACGCGGGATTTCTACGTCGATACTGTGCCCGTCGCTGATTGGTCGAGGCCTGGCGGCATCGACCAATCAGGGACGTGGGATTTCCAGGACAGACAGACAGACAGAAAGACAGACAGACGGAAAAACCCTTAGACAATTATATATATGGATATTACATAGATAGAAGAAAAGCGGGCAATTCATGCCACGTACAGTATAATCACAGCGTGAAAGATTAGAATAGATAATTAGATATATACACATAGACACATAGATTATATATATAGATGTCACTGACACACACACACACACATATACAGTATATATATATATATATACTAGATTGTGGCCCGATTCTAACGCATCGGGTATTCTAGAATATGCATGTCCCCGTCGCTGATTGGTCGAGCAACCTTTGACATCATCGTCGCCATGGCAACCATTATGACATCTACGTCGATACTGTGCCCGTCGCTGAATCAGAAACGTGGGATTTATACGTCCTTTATGACATCATCGTCGCTGTGCCCGCTGCTGATTGGTCGATACTGTGCCCGTCGCTCGACCAAACAGAGACGCGGGATGTCTACGTCCTTTATGACATCATCGTCGCTGTGCCCATCGCTGATTGGTCGAGGCCTGGTGGCCACGACCAATCAGAGACGCGGGATTTCCTGGACAGACAGACAGACAGACAGAAAGACAGACAGACAGACAGACGGAAAAACCCTTAGACAATTATATATATAGATAACTAGCTGAAGAGCCCGGCGTTGCCTGGGCATAGTAAATATCTGTGGTTAGTTAGAGCACCTCAATTCTCTTATTTTCCCATCACGCCTCTCATTTTCCCAATCACATCTTTCATTTTCCCCCTCACATCTCTCATTTTCTCCCTCACACCTCTCATTTTCTCCCTAACTCCTCTCATTCCTGCCTAACACTTGTCATTTTGACCTCACATCTGTCATTTTCCGATCACTCCACTATTTTCCCTCACTCCTCTCATTTTGCACTCACACCTTTTCATTTTCACCTCACACCTCTCATTTTCACCTCAGTATATACATGTTTGTCATCTCCCTTATATATAGTATACACCTGTATGTCATCTCCTGTATATAGTATATACCTATATGTCATCTCCCCTGTATATAGTATATAAATGCTGTGTGTCATCTCCCCTGTATATAGTATATACCTGTATGTCATCTCCTCCTATATATAGTATATACCTGTATGTCATCTCCTCCTATTTATAGTATATACCTGTATGTCATCTCCTCCTGTATATAGTATATACCTGTGTGTTATCTCCCCTGTATATAGTATATATCTGTGTGTCATCTCCTCCTGTATATAGTATATACCTGTATGTCATCTTCTATATATAGCATATACCTGTATGTCATCTCCTCCTGTATATAGTATATACCTGTAGGTAATCTGCTCCTGTATATAGTATATACCTGTGTGTCATCTCCTCCTGTATATAGTATATACCTGTATGTCATCTCCTCCTGTATATAGCATGTACCTGTATGTCATCTCCTCCTCTATATAGTATATACCTGTGTGTCATCTCTCCTGTATATAGTATATATCTGTGTGTCATCTCCCCTGTATACAGTATATACCTGTGTGATCTCCTGTATTAGACCTCGTTAACACGTTATTTGCTCAGTATTTTTACCTCAGTATTTGTAAGATAAATTGGCAGCCTGATAAATCCCCAGCCAACAGGAAGCCCTCCCCCTGGCAGTATATATTAGCTCCCACATACACATAATAGACAGGTCATGTGACTGACAGCTGCTGTATTTCCTATATGGTACATTTGTTGCTCTTGTAGTTTGTCTGCTTATTAATCAGATTTTTCTTTTTGAAGGCTAATACCAGACTTGTGTGTGTTTTAGGGCGAGTTTCGTTTGTCAAGTTGTGTGTGTTGAGTTGTGTGTGGCGACATGCATGTAGCGACTTTTGTGAGATGAGTTTTGTGTGGCAACATGCGTGTAGCAACTTTTTGTGTGTCGAGTTGCATGTGACAGGTTAGTGTAGCAAGTTGTGTGCAGCAAGTTTTGCGCATGGCGAGTTTTGCGCGTGGTGAATTTTATGTCTGGTGCCTTTTGAGTATGTGCAAGTTTTGTGTGAGGCAACTTTTGCATGTGTTGCAAATTTTGTGCATGTGGCAATTTTTCCGCGTGTGCAAGTTTTGCGTGTGGCGAGTTTTCCATGAGGTGAGTTTTGCACTTGTGGCGAGTTTTGCGTGAGCCTAGTTTTTGCATGTGGCGAGTTTTGCGCGTGGTGAGTTTTGAGCGGCGACTTTTGTGTTTCGACTTTTATGTGGCGAGGTTGGTGTATGTGTGGTGAAATGTGTGCTGAGGGTAATATGTGTTCAAGCACGTGGTAGTGTGTGGCGCATTTTATGTGTGTGTTCATATCCCCATGTGTGGTGAGTATCTCATGTTGGGGCCCCACCTTAGCAACTGATCGGTATATACTCTTTGGCGCCATCGCTCTCATTCTTTAAGTCCCCCTTGTTCACATCTGGCAGCTGTCAATTTGCCTCCAACACTTTTCCTTTCACTTTTCCCCATTATGTAGATAGGGGCAAAATTGTTTGGTGAATTGGAAAGCGCGGGGTTAAAATTTCACCTCACAACGTAGCCTATGACGCTCTCAGGGTCCAGACGTGTGACTGTGCAAAATTTTGTTTCTGTAGCTGCGACGCTTCCAACACTTTTCCTTTCACTTTTTTCCCCATTATGTAGATAGGGGCAAAATTGTTTGGTGAATTTGAACGCGCGGGGTTAAAATTTCGCCTCACAATATAGCCTATGACGCTCCCGGTGTCCAGACGTGTGACTGTGCAAAATTTTGTGGCTGTAGCTGCGACGGTGCAGATGCCAATCCCGGACATACATACATACACACACACACACATACACACATTCAGCTTTATATAGTTGATATGTAGTCCAAAAAAATTAAGGCAGCACTCCAATAGAAAAAATAAAAGTGATTTATTGGCCCATGTGCGACGTTTCAGTCCAGGATGTGGACCTTTCTCAAGCCAATAGGGTTTGGCACATGCCTGGAAGGATTTTTTGCACCCTTTGTTTTCTTTTGGTGCTGCTTTTTGTTTTCTTTTTATATATATATATATATATATATATATATATATATATATATACATGTATATATATATATTACATAGATAGATTGAAGAAAAGCCGGCAATTCATATGCAGTGTACTGTAAAATCAATTCAGGAGCTGATAGGATAGAAGAGATGGATTACATACAGTAAATACATATAGAACAGGTAGATACAGTATATAGATGTATGTGACATATATAATTAGTACAGTGTGTGCAGCTTACTGAACATGTATTTAATTACTAAAAGATTATTTTTTGGAAAAAAATGGCGTGGGCTCCCGCGCAATTTTCGGAACCTGCAGAGGGGAAAGCCGACGGCTGGGGGATGATGTTTATAGCCTGGGAAGGGGGTAATACCCATGGAGCTTCCAAGGCTATTAATATCAGCTCACAACTGTATACTTAGCCTTTACTGGCTATTAAAATGGGGAACCCCCAAAAAATGACGTGGGGTCCCCCTGTAATAAATAACCAGTAAAGGCTGTGCAGACAGCTACAGGATGATATTAATAGCCTAGGATCGGGCCATGTATACTGCCCCCAGGCTAAAAACATCAGCTGTCAGCCGCCACAGAAAAAGCGCATCTCTTCCCACTTGCCTTGTAGCGATGGCAAGTGGGGTGATAGTTGGGGGGTTGATGTCACCTTTGTATTGTCAGATGACATCAAGCCCCAAGTTTAGTAATGGAGAGGAGTCAATAAGACATTACTAACCTCATAGTCACATTGTAAGAAAACACAGACACCCAGAAAATTTTAATTTAAAGAAAGACAAAGGCTCCTTTAATATTCATAATTAAACCATACTTACGACCTCGCCTACTCCCCTGATGCCCTAGTCATCTGCAAAAGAGGTAAAAAAAACTATTCCTCACCTTTCCACAGAGATATTTTTAATCCATTTGTCCCACGACGGGTCCAGCTCTGCTATATCTAGATGGCAGGCTGCATGGTGTGCCTGTGTCCCTATCCGATGGCACCGCAAGCTTGAGAACGTTCTCCTGCTCGTGGTGCCGTCTGACAGGTCCTGGTTCACGGCCAATGAACTCACTTCACCTATGTGACATCGGCAATTCACCAATTGTGTATTTTTTCATGAGCTCATATAAACTTTTTTTGTCAGAATAGTCACTATTGTTTTAGACATAGAAAACATTTTCCATTAAATAATTTTATCAAATTGCCCATTTTTTACAAAAATGTTTTATGGCTTCACATGGGTCTTGCATTGGTGTTCTAACACCTTGTATTGTTCATGATTGCATCCTGGGATCCTGAAAAACAAAATAGAAACACATTAGGAAAATCTGCAAAAAAGGCAGCGAACCTGCTGTTTGTGTACAGTTTGTTTTTTTTACTGCCAAGGCATCAGATTTTGGAGGCATAAAAAAGCAACGAGTAAACATAGCCTTAGTATACATTGTATAACGCTACTCAGTTGTTGGAATTAACGTTGTTAACTATGCGTGATAATAAAGTGTACCTACAGATATACAGAAAAACAATAATAGATCAGGAGTGCATAAAATAATTATTTATCCAAACCACCAATTATTTTTCATTACTACTTTTGCTGACACCTTGATTTTTATGTCCAGTGTAGGAGCCATTGCTGTACAATTACATTCTACAGTATCCCAAGTTAAAGACAGAGATGGCCAAACTGTGCTGAAAGTTAAAGCACAATTGGTATTATAAATAATTTAGAAACAAATTACCTTGATAACTAGAGGTACACTATAGTCCAGGCAAAACATAGCGTGAAACCAGTCTTTTCCTGCAGGCCAGCAGCAGTGATGGGATTATAATACGCCTAAAGGTACCGTCACACTTAGCGACGCTGCAGCGATACCGACAGCTGTCACACAGACCGCTGTCCAGCGACCAACGATGCCGGTAACCAGGGTAAACATCGGGTAACTAAGCGCAGGGCCGCGCTTAGTAACCCAATGTTTACCCTGGTTACCATCCTAAAAGTAAAAAAAAATAAACACTACATACTTACCTACAGCCGTCTGTCCTCCAGCGCTGTGCTCTGCACTCCTCCTGTACTGGCTGTGAGCACAGCGGCCGGAAAGCAGAGCGGTGACGTCACCGCTCTGCTTTCCGGCTGACCTCTCTTTCATGGCAGAGTGCTATGTATCAATAGACGACCCTGGCACAATAACACCACTAAAAGGCTCCAGTAACTGTCCAGGGTTGCAGAGCGGCATTGGAAGAAAACACATTCGCAAGATGACTTCACTGCATTCAAACAGGCAACACTCGCTTTTAAATCTGCTCTCACCTCTGCTAAACAGGCCTACTTCACAACCCTCGTATCTTCCCTATCCTACAACCCCAAACAGTTATTCAAAACCTTTAACTCCCTCCTCCACCCACCACTGCCCCACCCAACCTCCCTCATCTCTGCTGAGGACTTTGCCACACACTTTAAAATTAAGATCGACCAAACAAGGCAAGTCTTCATTGTTCAACCACCACGACCCCTTTGTATACCAGACCAATGCCCAAACCCCATAACCTCCCTCTCCAAGATCACTGAAGGGGTGCTTAATTGTCTCCTCTGCAAATTGCACCTCACCACTCACCACCTGTGCGCTCGACCCCATCCCACCTCCTCCCCAACCTCACCACCACTCTCATCCCATCCCTAACCCACCGCTTCAACCTATGACTAACTTCTGGTACCTTCCCTTCTGCTTTCAAACATGCCACAATCACACCTATCCTTAAAAAGCCAACCCTCGATCCAACTGCTATGTCCAGCTATCACCCAATATCACTGCTCCCATTCGCTTCCAAACTCCTGGAGCATCACGTCCACGCTGAACTTTCCTCCCACATCTCATCTAACTTGCTCTTTGACAATCTACAATCTGGTTTCCGCCCCATCACTCAACTGAGACAGCCCTGAGCAAAATCACTAACGGCCTACTTACAGCCAAAGCTAATGGACCATACTCTGTACTCCTCCTCCTAGACCTGTCCTATGCTTTTGACACAGTTGACCACTGCCACCTACTACAGATCCTTTCCTCCTTTGGCATCAAAGACCTCACCATATCCTGGATCTAATCATACCTTTCCAACCGCACATTCAGCGTCTCCCACTCCCACACAACCTCCTCATCCCACCCTCTCTCTGTTGGAGTTCCTCAAGGCTCTGTTCTAGGACCCCTACTCTTCTCAATCTACACACTTGGCCAGGAACAACTCATAAAGTCCCATGGATTCCAGTACCACCTTTATGCTGATGACACTCAGATCTACCTTTCTGGCCCAGACATCACCTCCCTGCTGTCCAGAATCCCGGAGTGTCTATCAGCCATATCCTCCTTCTTCTCCTCTCGCTTCCTCAAACTCAATGTGGACAAATCTGAACTCATCATCTTTCCTCCATCTCATAGATCTTCCATACCTGACCTATTTATCACAATTAACAACATCATGCTTTCCCCCCTACCGGAAGTCCGCTGCCTCAGAGTAACCCTTGACTCTGCCCTGTTCTTCAAACCGCACATTCAAGCTCTTTCCACCTCCTGTTGCCTCCAGCTCAAAAATATCTCCAGAATCCGTCCTTTCCTCAACCGTCAATCTACTAAAATACTTGTGCATGCCCACATCATCTCCCGCCTTGCCTACTGCAACATCCTTTTCTGTGGCCTCCCTACTAACACCCTTGCACCTCTCCAGTCCATCCTTAAGTCTGCTGTCTGACTAATTCATCTCTCTCTTCACTACTCCTCCGCTTCCCCTCTCTGCAAATCTCTTCACTGGCTCCTATTCCCTCAGCGTATCCAGTTCAAACAACTAATACTGACCTACAAGGCCATCCATAACCTGTCTCCTCCATATATCTCTGAACTAATCTCCTGAAATCTTCGATCATGTAATCTCCGGTCCTCCCAAGACCTCCTTCTCTCGTCCACACTCATCCGCTCCTCACCCAACCACCTCCAAGACTTCTCCATAATATCCCCCATCCTCTGGAATTCTTTGCCCCAACACATCCGACTATCAACCACATTCAGATCCTTCAGATGGAACCTGGAAACCCACCTCTTCAGGAAAGCCTACAGCCTGCACTGAGCTTGCTGCCTCCTCACCACTACCGAAGCTACCACCTCACCAATGCCAGAGCTCCTACAACCCTCAACCTATTGTCTCCATCCCCACCATCCTGTAGAATGTAAGCAAGGGCAGGGTCCTCACCCCTCTGTATCAGTCTGTAATTGTTAGTTTGCTTACTGTAAGTGTTATCTGTAATTTGTATGTAACCCCTTCTCATGTACAGCACCATGGAATCAATGGTGCTATGTAAATAAATAATAATAATACATTATTTTCTAGAAAAAAAACATTGGGATGGCTCTTGAATAATACCAGTGATGGTGGAGCACCTGCTATATCCCCTGAGGAGTCCTTCAAGGACGAAACACATTGGGAGGTGGGCCTCTCTTGGATTGGCTTAGTGAACTCTATCCTGGCATGGATTATTGCCCTTATGGGTTCTTGTTTACTACTCCATAGGAGGTTTTTTCTGCAACATTGGGGAATCCATTGTCTACGGATCTGGTGAGATCCTTCCAAACTCTGTTATATGGATCTCCTTTGAGTGTTTTGAGACATAGAGGGGTAAATGTGTCAGTTGTACTGATGGGTCTACAAGATCCCCCATATCTGATTATGTTTCTTGTATTGCATTTCCAGTTGTACTGGTAGATTTTTTGGATCATAATCAGTCCCCAGTTTTTGTGACATATATGGTTGACTGCCCTGCTGGGAGTTCTGATTTTTATGTGTGTTGTGTTGTGATATTTTAATGTTAATATTAAATGTTAAATGTCCTAGTAGTAGACAAACCCTTTAAATGTACACCTCTGCCACAGCACCTATGAAATAGGTTATGTAAGGATGTTTTCAGTACCCTGGATAGCGCTAAACAAGTGGTTATTAGTGAGTTACTATCTAGAACTTGTACTGCAGTGTAGAATGCCAATCATTCAATCAGCGGCATCGTGTGGCCATCTTACTCACCAAACTGCCGGAATTTCCTCTGCATGTTAAAAGATCGATTTTGCTAAAGGATACCACAATTACCACCCTGAAGTTGCAATACAGTTTAGAATTCTCTTTCAATCTTCCTCATTTAATATAGTTAATTCATAATGAATACCTACTGTATTTGGGCATTTAGATTACCGTACATAATTTTTTACAAAAAGACCTTTTACTATTTCTCGTTTAACTTGATGTATCATTTTTAGATAACAACATTTTTTACTTTATAAATTAAAAAAAACACATTTTCAAGTAGCACTCCAGTTATTTTTTGTATTCCCTAAAAAATGGGTACACATTACTGTAGTGTAAGTGTGTTAATAAACTCACTGATCGCCTTCTTCCCCAGTTTCCAGCGCTGCTCCAGTCCTCTTTTGAGTCAAGTTTCAAGGATTCCAACCAGAAGGATCACACTGTGGTTCATATGTGAGTCGGTAGTCGCTTTGACAATGTGAGGTTGAGTCTTGTTGTGACACTCCACAGGCTTGCATTGTAAAAGTGACTTCCAGCTCACATAGACACCTGTGTGATCCATAGCATCTGAAGAGCCATCATGTGACTCAGAAGAGGCTCGCAGCAGCACTGGAAACCAGAAAAATAGTGACTGGTGAGTAGATTAACACACTTATACTACACTACATTAACATTTACATAGATTTGGGGATTTAAAAAATGAATGGGAGTGCTTTTTTAGGACTGGAGCATGCTGAGCTGCTAGAATGGTGATTGACAGTTCAGCTGTTCAGTCGGAGGCTGGGGTGTGCTGAGCTGTCAGTGTGTTGAGTGACAGTTCAGCCGTCCAATCAGTGCTGGGGCGTGCTGGGCTTCCTCCATGTGCTTGTTATTCAAGTGATTACCTGGCTATTAAACTGGCTCTCTAACTCCAATTAATGCCAGTTGTAGCTTTGCTCAATTGGTGTGCACTTGCTCTGTACTCTACGTTCCTGTATTTGATAATTCTTGCCTGACCTTGAACCTTGCCTTTGACCATCCATTTGCCTTGCCCTTTTGTCTTCATCTGCTAACTTTCCAAAATTCTGACCTCGGACTGTGACCTGACTACACCTTTGCCTTACCCCTTTGTTTATGACGAACCCTCTTGGTATCTGATGCCGGTCCTCTTGACTACCCAACCTCACATTACAACTGGCCTGATACTTGTTTCAAACCAGTATGGATCCTATTCGCACACTGTGCGATCAGGTGACAAATCTGACCCATGTTGTTCAGGATCTGACCAGGGAGCACCAGAAACTAGAAACGTTGCAGTCACAGTGGCAGGGTCAGTTTTGTAGCATGGTGAGTGTTTCCCAGAGCCCTAGCTTTGATGCAAATATCTTCTGCATTTGGTTTCTCCCAAACCAATAATGGTTCTTCCTGATAAATTTTCAGGGGAGAAAAAACAGTTTAGGGTGTTCAGGGAGACCTAAGACCAAGGTCCTCAGGAAATAAGTCCCAGCAGGTGGGAATAATCATGCCCTTACTATGAGGGGTCCTTAGACTTGGGCATTTTCTTTGACCCCACAAGCCTAGAATGGTTATCTCTTCGCTGTTTTTTTTACACCTTAGGGTTAATCTATGATGAACCTGACAGAATTCAGGATGCGGAGGCAAAGATCATGAACATGGCACAGGGGGCCACACGGATGAGTTCTATAGTACTGAGATCCAGCAATGGTCCACTGAAATTCTGTGGAATAATGCAGCTCTCTAGTGTCAGTTTTGCCAAGGCCTTTGGTATACACTTAAGGACGGCTCTGCATACTCCACTCTGATCTTTGGTTGAGACCATGACTCGGGCTATTCAGTTGGATCTCAGGATTCAGGAGAGGTGTGATGAGCTAGCAAGGCAAAGCCAATAATATCTCTGTAGACATTGATGTTGCAGGACAAGGCAGACTGGAAGTCATGTTCATAAATATTTGGGGGTATGATACAACAAGTCTTGGGAGACATATTCAGCTGGGCCAATACCTCCTTACATAGTTCCAGTTTATCATTGCATTGGATTTGGTAGCAATCTTACACACTAAAAAAAGGTAAATCCCTCTACATATTTTTCTAATGAACATTAAAATGAATTGGGAAATATTGATAAAGAAATAGGGTTTGCCATACCCACTCCCCAAAAATCTTCCCCTAAGGAACAGGTAATTCTGCTACAGAAGTGGCAACGAGCTTCTTCTGCTTTCCATGTGTCCTCCTCCTGACACATCTTGGCACTAACTGACCTCTGCTTCACTGTCCCAGCCTTTTATATTTAGCAACTATGCCATAGCTGTCACCTGACCCGGCATCCCCTTCAAATTATTCCCTCCAGGAAACAAACTCTTCATCCTTCAGTTTCTGCCTATTCAGTCCAACCAGCAGATTGCAGCATTTACGGTACTTAAATGTGCTGTGAGATGTTGACTAACTGCATCTTCTGTTTGTCATCCCCTTATATAAGCGCTGCACATGTTCTACTGTCTAGTAGCGGTATTCAGTCTCCAAGGCATCAAGCTATAAAGAAAAGAACAGCTTAAAATCCAATAGTATTCATCTATGAATACGTTAATAACCTTTTATTATCCAAGATCCTGGCCTCTGCCTGAGCCAGCCTTAACCCATGTCGTGAAGGGGTTAAGACATTTAACATGTTAACAGCCTCAGGTGGATTGCAATTCCACTGTTAGGGGCACATGACAGCTGAACAAATCAGCTGTCATGTGCTAGGAAAGATGTAGGCTCATCGACGGAGCCTGCATCAAAGGGAAGACACGACCTATGATGTACCTGCACGTTATAGGTCCTGAAGGGGTCAATAATAATAGTCTTTTCATATGGGGTAAAGGAACCCTTTGGGGCTCCTGGTGAAATTGTAACCCCTGCACCCATTATAGTTATGCCCTTGATCTGATTGGATTTGTGACAAAATCGTTATATAAAAAAAATCAGGAATTTGTGTTTTGAAGATTCTAATCATGCTGAATATGGGAATGAAAGAAGTTGGCACATGCGGCCACATTTCCCCTGTGAATGGTCAAGTGTTACTGGAATGCTGCTGATAATTGGAATCAAGTGTAACATTAGCAGTCATCTCTATGATAGAGGATCATGGCTGAGTATTTGTTCAATAACCAGGATATGGTGCCATTTTTAAAAAAAAGACAGCAATCTTGGCAGTAAATGGCCAAGACTGAGTGGACACTTTTCTATATGTTAAGTCACATAGGGATTATTCTTGTATTGACATAAGCATTCATTTGCTAATTAGCTGGACATTGAACAGCTAATACCCTAATGGCCTCTCCGCCCAACAGTCTTGACTAAGTCCCCAAGCCTTTACAATTATTTACAATACTTTTTTTTTAACTTCCTTATGCTTCATAAATGCCAATGTTTTGATCGCCTTAAGGAAAAGAATGAGTTAAATGGACCAACATTTTAGCCCTGGCTCTAATACCGGCTCTTTTCACAGTCCCCTCAGCACCTGCAGGTTATTTGCACATACATAAATACATAAATTAACAATGAATAAATAATTTTAATCCTGCCACCTTTAAGATTTGATCCTTTGGCACTGACTGTGTGTTTGTCATTTCCAAAGTCTTTTTGATACAGTCCTCAGATACTTGGTCTCTGTCAAGCAAATTTTGGGTATTGTTTTCGCTTGATTAGTTCTGTATGACCCAGGGTCGCCCTCAAAATCCACATCACTCATCAGAACTTGGAAAGGTCTTCTTGCTTTTTGAAGGGATGCAAAGTGCTTGCCATTTCTCCGGACAAAAGCCTGGGAGGTTTGTAGCATTTGGCCTTGTCAAGGCGTCTGTATTGCTCAGTGAAGCGGCGATAAAGCTCATTAGGGCACACCTCAATTTCTGCTGCACGGCTGTACAGTACTATTGATTGTCAAAGAAGAACAGTTCCGCTGTATGTGTTAGTAGCTTGGCCAAGAATGAATCTTGGGGTCCCACACAATATATATCCTAACTCTACAGAATATAATATTAATCTATACTTGTCATTTCCACTGCATATCTTTAGAGCTAGCTAGAAGTTTTCATCACAACCTCATGCGTATTTGTTTCAACCTACTGTACATGAATGTGAATTTATGCCTTTATTCCTCTCTTTGTTTTTTTCTTATTTTTACTACTGTTTATTTGAATATTTTATTTGTCTTTTTTTTCACTGAGCATGAAAAATATGTTGACATTTTATATAAAAGTTTATTATTATTATTATTATATGCTATTGAAATAACACAAAAAATATTTTTTTTTTGCTATGCTGCATCAGCTTTCTGATGGCATATATTCCTTGTACTTCTTCTATTCGGCCCCTTAGAGCAATATCCATTTTATCCATCCAATGTGCTCATTATTTAAACAGTTTTGCAGGACTAATTCATTTTTTTTTTACTACAGGCTTAATAACAGGCAGGTTGTTGCTAAATCTCAGAGACCACGTCTGCAGCCTATGCTGACGTCACATCCACAGAGCAGTGGCTTCTCTTTTGCTCTGCTCTGTTGACGGGGTGTGACTGCCGACGTCATGCTGATTGACAGCCAGCTGTCAATCAGCATGACGTCGGCAGTCATGCCCCATCAACAGAGCAGCTCAGAAGAAGAAGAGCTGCTCTGTTGACAAGAAGCAAATGAATCACCGGCAGGAGCAGTTGATGACCGCTCTTATACAGCGCTGGGTAGAATAGACAGGTAGTTGCCTCTGTTAGCAACGACCTGCTGTTTGTTTTAGGCCCATAGTAAAAAAAAAATAAAATAGTCCTGGAAAAAACTTTCATGAAGTTCTGATAATCTATGTTGGAGGCTGGTGATCTGTGTTACTACATATTTAGTATACATTGTATTACAAGTTACTATAATATTATTGCCAATTATTTGTATTAAGGACTTGATTTTTCAAATATTTTTCCTTCTGTAGATGGGGAGTGCCAAGTCTTTTTGACCAGCGATCAGTAGGAAGCACAGCACTGGAAGAGGATAAGGAGCATGGAACTGGGAGAACATTGGAGCAAGTAAATATTTCTAATGATAGGGACACTTGAAAATATACTGAATGCAATAACATGATATATTTTTACCACAATATTAACTAAAATATTGACAGTACTAGATGTGAAAAACTGTCCCTATGTTACTCTAGATTGTCAGACAATACATACAAAAAACATATAGCTTAATGTCCAAGTGCACAAAAACAGGTAAACACTACTGTTTCTACCTACATACAATCAGTGAAATTCCATCTGCTAATTAGTATTGATCCATTTATTTTATAAATTTACTTTATAAAAGAAACACATTATATTATAAATAAATATATGTATTATAAATAATACTGCACATAAAGGTATTTAAAGAAGTTAAATGACTGTAATAGCGTTCTCTCTGGTAAAATTGAAACACTAGGGGTATGCTCACAAATGGTGAATATGCTTTTTATTTTACAACAAGGTTTCTGGGTGAAAAATTTATAGCATCAAAGAGGATGCTTTAAAAAATGTCCTCGATGGGCACTGACCTGTGGTGCGTATTTTAAAGCCACAGTATACAGTACAGACAAAAAGTTTGGACACATCTTCTCGTTTAAAGATTTTTCTGTATTTTCATGACTATGAAAATTGTACATTCACACTGAAGGTATCAAAACTATGAATTAACACATGTGGAATTATATACTTAACAAAAAAATGTGAAACAACTGAAAATATGTCTTATATTGTAGGGTCTTCAAAGTAGCCACCTTTTGCTTTGATGACTGCTTTGCACACTCTTGGCATTCTCTTGATGAGCTTCAAGAGGTAGTCACCGGGAATGGTCTTCCAACAATCTTGAAGGAGTTCCCAGAGTTGGTTAGCACTTGTTGGCCCTTTTGCCTTCACTCTACGGTCCAGCTCACCTCAAACCAACTCGATTGGGTTCAGGTCTGGTGACTGTGGAGGCCAGGTCATCTGGCATAGCACCCCATCACTCTCCTTCTTGGTCAAATAGCCCTTACACAGCCGGGAGATGTGTTTGGGTTCATTAAAATAAATGATGGTCCAACTAAACGCAAACCGGATGGAATAGCATGCCACTGCAAGATGCTGTGGTAGCCATGCTAGTTCAGTATGCCTTCAATTTTGAATAAATCCCCAAGAGTGTCACCAGGAAAGCACCCCCACACCATCACACCTCCTCCTCCATGCTTCACGGTGGGAACCAGACATGTAGAGTCCATCCGTTCACCTTTTCTGCGTCGCACAAAGACATGGTGGTTGGAACCACAGATCTCAAATTTGGACTCATCAGACCAAAGCACATATTTCCACTTGTCTAATGTCCATTCCTTGTGTTCTTTAGCCCAAACAAGTCTCTTCTGCTTGTTGCCTGTCCTTAGCAGTGGTTTCCTAGCAGCTATTTTATCATGAAGGTCTGCTGCACAAAGTCTCCTCTTAACAGATGTTGTAGAGATGTGTCTGCTGCTAGAACTCTGTGTGACATTGACCTGGTCTCTAATCTGAGCTGCTATTAACCTGCGATTTCTGAGGCTGGTGACTCGGTTAAACTTATCCTCTGAAGCAGAGGTGACTCTTGGTCTTCCTTTCCTGGGGCGGTCCTCATGTGAGCCAGTTTCTTTGTAGCGCTTGATGGTTTTTGCCACTGCACTTGGGGACACTTTCAAAGTTTTCCCAATTTTTCAGACTGACTGACCTTCATTTCTTAAAATAATGATAGCCACTCATTTTTCTTTACTTAGCTGTTTTTTTCTTGCCATAATACAAATTCTAACAGTATATTCAGTAGGACTATCAGCTGTGCATCCACCAGACTTCTGCACAACACAACTGATGGTCCCAACCCCATTTATAAGGCAAGAAATCCCATTTATTAAACTTGACAGGGCACACCTATGAATTGAAAACCATTCCCGATGACTACCTCTTGAAGCTCATCAAGAGAATGCCAAGAGTGTGCAAAGCAGTCATCAAAGCAAAAGGTGGCTACTTTGAAGAACCTAGAATATAAGACATATTTTCAGTTATTTCACACTTTTTGTTAAGTATATAATTCCACATGTGTTAATTCATAGTTTTGATGCCTTCAGTGTGAATGTACAATTTTCATAGTCATGAAAATACAGAAAAATCTTTAAATGAGAAGGTGTGTCCAAACGTTTGGTCTGTACTGTATATGCAATGCATAGGGTGAAATTCACAGCAAATTCACATTAAAATCCACAATTATATATGTAACAAATGCAAAGTTAACAAATGTGACAAAAAAATTCAGATTTTTGTTTTAGAAAAGTTGTATATGAGAACATTCAAGCAAGCCATTTTTTGTGCTCAATTATTTTACAAATCAAGGACAGGACAGAAGCTAGCAAATGCACAGATCTTCCTTTACTTTAAATCAAGAGTAAAATAAGATGGTAAATACGATTCACTGAAGTCACAATGCTCCCTATTTTTGCGGCAAGCGTGCTACTATGAATAGTGCCAACATCTGGACACTGTAGCTATAATTTGCGCTAGTCAAAAACACTGAAATAATTTTAGATAATTTTCTGTTTGTTTTTAAAAGTTGTTTCAGATTATTAAAAGCCTTATCCATAAGAACTATGCAGGGGTAGAGAAAGAATTTGAAGATCTGGATGAAATGAATTCAAGACGTCTAAGTCCGGAGACTATGTACTTCCTTCTAAAACGGTGTGTGCGTGTAATTTATAGAGTTTACTTAGTTAACATCATAGGGGAGACACATGGTTAATACACTTTATTAATGACTGCCCTGTTTTAAAATGTTAATGGTACACCAGAATGTATATAGTTCAGGCACAGAGTTAGGCCTCATTAAGAAGTCTGTTGTTTTTTTTGTCAAAACGTCATAAAGACGACAAATTCTCAGGTTTCTTGTGGCATGGAAAGGATTATAGTTTCTTGTGGTCTATTGGTTGTGCTACTCATTGGAACCATGCCCTTCCATTATATAAACCTGTGTCTAGCTTCCCTCCATGCAAGCAATAGAATCTTCATTCTGTTTCTGGCTTCATTAGAGAAGGTGTCCTGGAGAGTCGCTCTAGTCATCTTGTGATTATTGCATGATGTTTGTTGTGAATACCTCTACCCACCCTTTCTGGCATTATTTTATGTTGCTTTTCTGCCTCTTTACTGTGTACTCATTTCCGCTTTGTATTTTATCCTGTGTGTCGGTTGTTTGGACAGACAGGGTAAACCAATACATCATCAGTCGGTGTTACCCTTTTACTCTTGTTTGTGAGTTTTTTCAGAGCACCATGGATGACAACCCCTTTAATATTAATTACAGATATGAATTGAAAATGCAATTTTGTTAAAATATATTACAACAATATAATAGACAAAAAGTCTGTTAGAGGCCTGTTTTATTTTATGTATACATATATGTATATACAGAATATTTACAGTCATGGCCGTTAGTGTTGGCATCCTTGAAATTGTTCCAGAAAACGAAGTATTTCTCCCATAAAATTATTGTAATTACACATGTTTTGTTATACACATATTTATTTCCTTTGTATGTATTGGAGCAACACAAAAAAAAAGAAAGAAAGGCAAATTGGACAGGTTTTCACACAAAACCCCAAAAATGGACAGGTCAAAATTGTTGGCCCCTTTCCAAAATTGTGGATAATGAACTTTGTTTCAAGCATGTGTTGCTCGTTCAAACTTATTTGTGGGAAGTAAGAAGTGTGGGCAATATGAAAATCACACCTGAAACCAGATAAAAAGGGGAGAAGTTGTGACTCAATCTTTGCATTGTGTGCCTGTGTGTGCCACACTAAGCATGGGGAACAGAAAGAGGAGAAGAGAACTGTCTGAAGACTTGAGAACCAAAATCGTTGAAAAATATTAACAATCTTAAGGTTATAAGCCCATCTCCAGAGATCTTGATGTTCCTTTGGCCACAGTGCACAACATGATAAATAGGGTTTTTGGGCTCTGAAATTTGCAGTGACCCATGCCCCATCTTGACATAGGCTGACTTTTGCCAGCCCATTGTGCTGTAAACTGACAGAAGCCTATACGGTCTAGGGACAATGTTCAAGAAGGGCGTGAAAGGGTTATTGCATATGCCTGCCGGTCACTGAAGGACTCCGCAAAGAATCCTGATAATTACAGCTTGTTCAAGCTGGAATTGCTGGCACTAATGTGGGCCATGAGCGAAAAATTTGCAGATGACCTCTCGGCATCAGAAGTACATGTAGAAGTGACAACAACCCACTCACCCACCTGGAGAGTGAAATGCATGGTACGCTGGAGCAGAGGTGGGTTGCGAGGATGTCCAAATGCTGGTACAAGATCTCCTATCGGTCGAAGTCTGAGAATACGCATACAGACGCATTGTATAGGGTGGTCCAGAAAAACACGAAGAGGGATTCTGACGGAGAGCTGGAAAGTGACTGATGAAACCCCAGACTTCAAGCGCTTTGTGACAGGAGAGAAGCCACAATCCACTCAAATCTTGGAACTTCCAAGATATGAATGGGTACAACTGCAACAATCTGATCCTGAAGCAGAACTGCGGAAATGGTTCACCCTAAGATAGAAAGTCAACAGAGAGACAAGAACGGCTTTCTCTGCCAGTGCTTTACTGGGGAAATGGGAGAGACTCTACATGAGAAATTACTTCTTGGACCAAAGAATTCAGCTACCTCGGGAGTTCAGTGTCACGTAGCAAGTGGTGTTCCAGAGGGAAGGTGTTAAGTCTGGACAAAGAAGCTCATGAAAAAGGCACCCACTTTGGCACTGAGAAGACCTTCCATTGGTTGCAGTGGTTGTTGTATTGGCCTCAATAACATGAAATGGTCAAAGAGATCTGTCTCAGATGCAAACAATGTGAGCTGACCAAACCCCTAGAACAGAGGGCCCCTATCCAGGCAATCCTAATGGTCAACTACCTTATAACTGGGACATCCCATAATGGCTACAAATATTGTCTGGTGATCACCAACCAATACACCAAGTTCGCAGTGGTAAACCTCACCAGGTATCAGACATGGGATTTCATTCATGTTCCACTCCTTGATCACGCTAGCTGTCAAAAAGTTTTTCTAATATCATATCAGTATTTTCTCCCTTTCAGTTTCATTCCATTTCTTTTTGTGTTTCCATGTGCTAATGAGAATAAGGATGATCCTTCAACACTGTGGCATCCCTTCAGAAATTTGTAGTCAGCTATTAAGTCTCCACTTAGCCTTCTTTTCTGCAAGATAAACATTCCTGATCCTCTTAGGACATAGCTTGCAGTCCGCTCCCCATCCTAGTAGCTCTTCTCTAAACGTAATGCAGTTTTTCAATGTCTTTTTAAAATGTGGTGCCCAGAACTGGACACAGTATTCCCGATGAGGTCTGACCAAGGAGGAGTAGAGGGGGAAAATTCCTTCACTTGATCTATGTTTCACATAATAAATCCCAGAACTGTGTTTGCTTTTTATTTGCTGCTGCATCACACTGTTGACTCATGTGCAGTCTGTGATCTATTAATATACCCAACTCTTTTTCACATGTGCTGTTGCTTAGCTCTATTCCTTCCATTCTGTAGATGTAATTTTTACTTTTTTTGCCCAGATGTAAAATCTTGCATTTTTCCCAGTTACATACCATTCTATTTTTGCAGCTCATTGCTCAAGCTTATCTAGATTAGGGATGAGCGAACCAGAACTGGAAAGATTGAGGTTTGTAACGGACGTCCAGCATCCGGTACTAGACCACGAACATGGACTACTTACTGTATGTCCTGCTTCCTGTCTAATAAAGCTTGTTGAAAGGCTGCATCGCAGCTAATCAACAAGCTTTAAGGCTGTGGAGACTTCCGGCTCCATCACAGCCATGTCAAGTAATGGCATGGCTGTGATTGACCAGCACAACATGTAACCCGGCCTGACAGTAAAAAAACCTAAATAATAATAAATAATAAAAACAAATGACGTGCAATCCCCTTTATTTTTAAAACCAGCTGAGGGAAAAGGGACAGCTGTGAGCTGGTATTGTTAGGCTGGGAAGGGCCAAGAACCATGCAGCTTCCCAGTTTATTAGTATCAGCCCACAGCTCCATGCATGAGCTGTCCCTCCGCTGTGTCATTGCAGACCGGATGCATCGCCATGGTGATGGGGAGTGATGACGCATGCCCTCCTTCCCATCATTCACGATGCGCGCCGGCTTGTTCCATCACGGGGAGGGGCATCACCCTGGATTGCATGCCAATTCGCTAATGTGCTCACACTCCTCCACATAAATATTCCCTGCCTTATTAACTTAACCATGCCTCCTGACGATGCCATGGATGGTAAAACGCATGTCGAGGCTCCAGTGTGTCTCACATTCTCTTTCCACACGTGGTCTACATTATGTCCCAAGGTAAAACTGCCTCCTATGTTTCCCTTGTCTAAGCATTTTATGGGATTATTATAATTAGTATTTCAAGATGTGGTCATTGATTAGGCCCACTTGCCCTGAACTGGGGCAAGTTTTGGGTTAACCACTGGTAGCTGGTGTTATTTGTCACAATATATTCCTTGTGTGCGTTTACTTTTTCATGTGACCCTGCGTGGGCATTTGCAGTGAGACATTTGTGTTTCCTTCCCGTGCCTTATTATTCTTACTCATATATTTTGCAAACACCGGTCATTTTAGCTGCTTTATTGTATTCTACCTCACCTTATTAACTGTTTTTTGTCCTCTTGTTATTTTATGCTATAAAATTTATATTATTTGCTTTCATCCCCTTATCTTATTGGATCTTGGGCTAAATGTTTTTATATTTATTCATTAGTCCTATTATTGTTTTAGATCCATATTTTTTGGTGTTGATTGTCTTGGCTTTAGGGGATGTTCTATCTGGCCATGTGGACAATTCTTTATTTTTATACACAGCTGTTTGATTTGCCTTAGCTGGTTATTAAAAGCAGAGGGGATTCTAAAAAAATGTTTCCTTTACTAACTCATGCAATGGTGCCATAGTTTTGGTGAAGTTCTTGATGAACCTCCGATATTACCCAAACAGTTCCAGAAATGCTCTAAGCTTCCTCAGTTTTGAGGATGTATGCCATTTTTGAACAGCAGCTACTTTCTCCATGGTAGGACATACCCCTGCTTTGGAGACTGTGTATCCCAGATACTTGATATCCCTCTGAAACAAGTTGCACTTTCAGGGCTTTATCTTCAGTCCATGCCTCTGAACCCGTTCCAACACCTGTTCCAACCTGAGGAGATGCTTCTTGAAGTTGGCAGAGTAGATGATGATGTCATCTAGGTAAATAAGGGTTGCCTTAAAGTTCGGGTCCTCAAGACACCATTCCATAAGGTGCTGAAATGTGCCTGTTGCATTAGTTAGCCCAAATTGCATCCATTTGAACTTGAATAATCTCATGGGAAGGATGAAGGCGGTCTTCGATCAATCCTTCGCCACTATGAGGACCTGCCAATAACCATTGGCCAGATTGAGTGACAAGAAGTATTTGGCCTTCCGAAGTGTACAGGAATTCTTCTGTCCTGAGCAGAGAGTATGAGTCTTGTACGGTGCAGGCATTCAATCGCCAGCAGTCTACGCATAACCTTAATGTCCTATTCAGCTGATTCTGACTTCACCTTAATCTTCCTTTGCATTGAGGGACACCAACATAGTTCATAGGTCCCTTTACAAGGGAGTCAGTTCTATTGCGTCAGATCTTGCGAGATCATACAGTATCGCATACACTCAAGCCACTTCCTTCCGAGAGGTTAACTGTAAACTTTCTCCACTTAGATTAATACAACGCACTAATACACATCCTTGATGCACAGTAGCAAGGGTGTGGGCGACCAGAAATTGTGGAATTGCTTCTCCTCCCTCTGTGGGTTCAATTTGTACTTGCACTCCTTTCTAATGACATGTGGGCCTGAACTGGCATGGAGAGTATGGTCTGTCCTGCTGGCAGGGTCACTGTAGCTCCCGAGGGCACAACCACTTTTCCGACGTTCTGTTAGGTGGTCGGTAACCTCTGAATTTGGCTGACCCGCACCAGTGGTTGGAACACTCTGTTACTCGCATGATATCAGGTTGCATGGGCCCAGCTATTTTTGTCAGGTAGGAATTGTCCCACTTCTTTCAAGACATTCATCCCAATGGTCAGGATGGGCCCTCCCTCACAGGAGCCTTTTACTAGTATGATTTCTTTCTTTCCCAGATACCATATTGTTCGGTCTATAAGACACACTCTTTCCTCCAAGATTCTGGAGGAAAGTGGGGGGTGCATCATATAGCCCAGATGTACCTTATAGTGTGGTTGTGGCTGTGGAGGGGATGAGTGGGGGAGTGGCAGCGACGGAGCAGCGGGGAACAGGAGGCATGAGCTGGTTGTTGCACCTAACACATGTGCCCGCTGTTAAAGAAAATGAAACTTAACTGCTTCCCATGACCATAGTCCCTCCCACCTCTATGCGCTGAAGTCGGCGCCAAGAGTTGGGAGGGGCTTTGGTAGTGGAGAGCTGTGAATATTCATTCTCTTTAATAGCAGGCACACTGTTATCCACAGCTGCCGGCTTCCTGCAGCAGCTGGGCAATCATGTGTTGTGCCTCTCCGTATAGGATTAATAGAGCCATGTCCGCCTGTAAGGCAGGTGTTATGGGATGCATATGTAACATACTCCTCGGTCTTTCTACCCTGTACCATAGTAACAGATTGCTTTGCGCAAAATTTGGGCGGTTGCTAAGCATAGCCCCCAGGAGAATACTGCCCCTGGTTGACTCGGGTACTGACTAGTCCACCATTTCTGCGCTGGAATGTTGCATCCTACTGACTACACAAAATGTATACAGGTTACTAGGAGGCAGCACACAGACAAGGACAAGGTGAAAGTAACCAACTAAACTATTTATTATCTTAGCACAGAAATTAAAGGGTTAATTATGCAATGAGTCAACTATTCAATTACTGGATATTAAGTAATACCATATTAGTAAAATACACACACTTTAACAGTTGCAGTACAGATTCTCTATCCTATCTATTTCCCAATATGAATGATGCCCTAATTTCCCTTGTGTGATATCTCTGTTGTGAATTCTGTGGCAGAGCTCCCTCCTGTGGTCACAAGTGGTACTGCGGCTTCTGAGTTTCCTTCCTCAGGTGATGTGGTGAAGTCGTTAGGCTGCTCTATTTAACTCGACCTAGTGCTTTGCTCCTAGCCTCCAGTCAATGTTCTAGTATTGGTCTTGCCTCCTCCTGGATCGTTCCTGTGGCCTGTCTGCTCTGCATAAGCTAAGTTTTGCTTGTGTTATTTATGTTTGCTATTTTTTCTGTCCAGCTTGCTTATTTGGTTTTTCTGGCTTGCTGGAAGCTCTGGGACGCAGAGGGAGCACCTCCGTACCGTAAGTCCCCTCTGCGTGGTGGTTTGTAGGGTTTTGTGTTGACCGCAAAGTTATCTTTCCTATCTTCGGTCTGTTCAGTAAGTTGGGCCTCACTTTGCTAAATCTATTTCATCTCTGTGTTTGTATTTTCATCTCTACACACAGTCATTATATGTGGGGGGCTGCCTTTTCCTTTGGGGTATTTCTCTGAGGCAAGGTAGGCTTATTTTTCTATCTTAGGCCTCTAGTGTGGTTGGATAGGATTAGGGATTGCGGTCAGCAGAGTTCCCACGTCTCAGAGCTCGTCCTATGTCTTTTGGTTATTGTCAGGTCACTTTGTGTGCTCTGAACTTCAAGGTCCATTGTGGTTCTGAATTACCTAATCATAACATATCTCCAAAGGGTGGAACTCACAACTATAAGGCCACACAAAAATGTCTGAAGGAACGTTTCCACTTAATGCCAATAACCTAGCAGAAGTCACTGGTATTTCCCGCTAGGCTGCAAGTCCTCCGGACAAAATCAAGTAATGCTCTAAGGGCGCTCCTCACACTGGCCGGTCCCTGTCCAATCTACTGCACAGCTCCGGACCAAACCCCGTACTTTATATCAGCGTCGGAAGTAATGGACTGTTCACTTGTGCCTGTGGATCACCACAGTGGACATCCACTTCTGCATGGCAGACTGCACAGTCTTCGGTACTTGACCTGTGACAGTCGACTTCGGGCCGTGATGGGCAGGGCCTCTGATCTTGACCAGCATAGTCTGGATCACAGGCCTTGATTGGCATCATTTGGACCTTACTCATTGGCTCATGACGTCCCGTGTCATGATCCCAATGGCAGGGGATCACAAAAATGACAAGCACAGATACAAACAAGCTCTAGGGCGATGGAACCTGAGCTGGCCGCGACCCTGAACCTAACACACAAATAAAAGTAGCCGGGGAACGTGCCTACGATGATCCTAGACGTCTCGCTCCAGCCGAAGATCTAACTTCCCCTATCAGAAGAAACACAGACCTCTCTTGCCTCAAGAGAAATACCCCACAGCAAATAGCAGCCCCCCACATATTATGACGGTGAAATGAGAGGAAAGCACATACGTAGTATGAAAACAGTTTCAGCAAAATGAGGCCTGCTAAAGCTAGATAGCAGAGGATACAAAAGTGAACTGCGCGGTCAGCGAAAAACCCTTCAAAAAACCATCCTGAAATTACTTGAACTCATGTGCCAACTCATGGTACATGAAAAGCAATTTCAGCCCACTAGAGCAACCAGCAGCAGAGAATCACATATCTGCAGGCTGGACTAAAAACCAAATTAAGCAAAACACAAAACAGGAAAATCCAAACTTAGCTTGTCCAGAAGGTTCTAGGAGCAGGGAGCAGAGGTAACAAGACACACTGGATACATTGATAACCGGCGAGGAAATGCCAGCAAAGCCAGGTTAAATAGGAAACTCCCATATGCTGATGGAACAGGTGGAACCCAGAAACCCAGGAAAGACAAGTCACCCAGTACCATCAGTAACCACCAGAGGGAGCCCAAAAACAGAACTCACAACAGTACCCCCCCTCACGAGAACCACCAGGGCGACCAGGATGAGCCCTATGAAAAGCGCGAACCAAATCATCAGCATGAACATCCGAGGCAACCACCCAAGAATTATCCTCCTGACCATAACCCTTCCACTTGACCAAATACTGGAGTTTCCGTCTGGAAACACGAGAATCCAAGATCTTCTCCACAACATACTCCAATTCTCCCTCCACCAGCACTGGAGCAGGAGGCTCAAGCGAAGGAACAACAGGTACCTCATACTTCCGCAACAACGACCGATGGAACACATTATGAATAGCAAACGATGCCGGGAGATCCAAACGAAACGACACAGGGTTAAGAATTTCCAAGATCCTATAGGGACCGATGAACCGAGGCTTGAACTTAGGAGAAGAGACCTTCATAGGAACAAAACGAGAAGACAACCACACCAAGTCACCAACAAGAAGTCGAGGACCCACGCGGCGACGGCGATTAGCAAACTGCTGAGCCTTCTCCTGGGACAACTTCAAATTGTCCACCACATGACTCCAAATCCGATGCAACCTATCCACCACCATGTCCACTCCAGGACAATCAGAAGGTTCCACCTGACCAGAGGAAAAACGAGGATGAAACCCCGAATTACAAAAGAAAGGAGAAACCAAGGTAGCAGAACTAGCCCGATTATTAAGGGCAAACTCGGCCAGCGGCAAAAAGGTAACCCAGTCATCCTGATCAGCAGAAACAAAACACCTTAAATAAGTTTCCAAGGTCTGATTAATTCGTTCAGTCTGGCCATTCGTCTGAGGATGGAATGCAGACGAAAAGGACAAATCAATGCCCATCTTAGCACAGAACGTCCGCCAAAATCTAGACACAAACTGGGATCCCCTGTCAGAAACGATGTTCTCAGGAATCCCATGCAAACGAACCACATTCTGAAAAAAACAGAGGGACCAACTCAGAGGAGGAAGGCAACTTAGGCAAGGGTACCAGATGAACCATTTTAGAAAAGCGATCACACACAACCCAGATGACGGACATTTTTTGAGAGACAGGGAGATCCGAAATAAAGTCCATGGAAATGTGCGTCCAAGGCCTCTTCGGGATAGGCAAAGGTGACAACAATCCACTGGCCCGAGAACAGCAAGGCTTAGCCCGAGCGCAAACCTCACAAGACTGCACAAAAGAACGCACATCCCTCGACAAGGAAGGCCACCAAAAAGACCTGGCCACCAAGTCTCTAGTACCAAATATTCCAGGATGACCTGCCAACGCAGAAGAATGGACCTCGGAGATGACTCTACTGGTCCAATTATCCGGAACAAACAGTCTCTCAGGCGGACAACGATCAGGTTTACCCGCCTGAAACTCCTGCAAAGCACGTCGCAAGTCTGGGGAGACAGCAGACAAAATCACCCCATCCCTAAGGATACCAGAGAGCTCAGAATTTCCAAGGGAGTCAGGCACAAAACTCCTAGAAAGAGCATCCGCCTTCACATTCTTTGAACCAGGCAGGTATGAAACCACAAAATTGAAACGAGAGAAAAACAGTGACCAACGAGCCTGTCTAGGATTCAGACGCCTGGCAGACTCAAGGTAAATCAGATTTTTGTGATCAGTCAAGACCACCACACGATGTCTAGCACCCTCTAGCCAATGACGCCACTCCTCAAATGCCCACTTCATGGCCAAAAGTTCCCGATTACCAACATCATAATTCCGCTCAGCCGGCGAAAACTTTCTAGAAAAAAACGCGCATGGCTTCATCACTGAGCCATCGGAGCTTCTCTGTGACAAAACCGCCCCCGCTCCAATCTCGGAAGCATCAACCTCAACCTGAAAAGGGAGCGAAACATCTGGCTGACGCAACACAGGAGCAGAAGAAAACCGGCGCTTAAGTTCCTGAAAGGCCTCCACAGCCGCAGGAGACCAATTAGCAACATCAGCACCCTTCTTAGTCAAATCCGTCAAAGGCTTAACAACACTAGAAAAATTAGTTATAAAACGACGATAGAAATTAGCAAAGCCCAAGAACTTCTGTAGACTCTTAAGAGATGTAGGCTGCGTCCAGTCACAAATAGCCTGAACCTTGACGGGATCCATCTCAATAGTAGAAGGGGAAAAAATATACCCCAAGAAAGAAATCTTCTGGACTCCAAAGAGACACATTGAGCCTTTTACAAACAAGGAATTGGCCCGCAGGACCTGAAACACCTTCCTGACCTGCTGAACATGAGACTCCCAGTCATCAGAAAAAAACAAAATATCATCCAAATACACAATCATAAATTTATCCAGATATTCACGGAAAATATCGTGCATAAAGGACTGGAAGACTGAAGGAGCATTAGAAAGTCCAAAAGGCATTACCAAATACTCAAAATGGCCCTCAGGCGTATTAAATGCGGTTTTCCACTCATCACCTTGCTTTATTCGTATAAGATTATACGCACCCCGAAGATCAATCTTAGTGAACCATTTAGCCCCCTTAATGCGAGCAAACAAATCAGTCAACAATGGCAAAGGATACTGATATTTTACGGTAATCTTATTCAAAAGACGATAATCTATACAAGGCCTCAAGGAACCATCTTTTTTGGCCATGAAAAAAAAACCTGCTCCCAAAGGGGACAAAGATGGACGGATATGTCCCTTTTCCAAGGACTCCTTAACATAATCCCGCATAGCAGTATGCTCTGGCACTGACAGATTGAACAAACGACCTTTAGGAAATTTACTGCCTGGAATTAAATTTATAGCACAATCGCAATCCCTGTGAGGAGGAAGCGAACTGAGCTTAGGCTCCTGAAAAACATCCCGATAATCAGACAAAAACACAGGAATCTCAGAAGGAGTAGATGAAGCGATAGAAATCGGAGGTGCATCATCATGAACCCCCTGACAACCCCAGCTTAACACAGACATTGATTTCCAGTCAAGGACTGGATTATGAGTTTGTAACCATGGCAGACCAAGTACTAGAACATCATGCAAATTATACAGTACCAGGAAGCGAATCACCTCCTGATGAACGGGAGTCATACGCATGGTCACTTGTGTCCAGTACTGAGGTTTATTCATAGCCAAAGGTGTAGAGTCAATTCCCTTCAAAGGAATAGGGACTTCCAGAGGCTCCAGACTAAACCCACAGCGATTGGCAAATGACCAATCCATAAGACTCAGGGCAGCGCCTGAATCCACATAGGCATCGACGGAAATGGATGATAATGAACAAATCAGAGTCACAGACAGAATGAACTTAGACTGTAAAGTACTAATGGCAACAGACTTATCAACCTTTTTTGTGCGTTTAGAGCATGCTGATATAACATGAGCTGAATCACCACAATAAAAGCACAACCCTTTTTTCCGCCTATACTTTTACCGTTCACTTCTGGACTGAATTCTATCACATTGCATTATCTCAGGTGACGGTTCAGACGACACCGCCAAATGATGCACAGGTTTGCGCTCCCGTAAACGCCGATCAATCTGAACAGCCATAGTCATAGACTCATTCAGACCAGCAGGCGCAGGGAACCCCACCATAACATCTTTAATGGCCTCAGAAAGGCCATCTCTAAACTTTGCAGCCAGAGCGCACTCATTCCACTGAGTAAGCACCGACGACTTCCGAAATTTTTGACAATAAATTTCTGCTTCATCTTGCCCATGAGAGAGGGCCAACAAAGCTTTTTCAGCCTGAATCTCTTGGTTAGGTTCCTCATAGAGCAAACCCAATGCCAGAAAAAACGCATCCGCATTAAGCAACGCAGGGTCCCCTGGTGCCAATGCAAATGCCCAATCCTGAGGGTCACCCCGCAGGAAAGATATAATTATCTTGACTTGCTGAGCAGGGTCTCCAGAGGAGCGAGATTTCAAAGAAAGAAACAACTTGCAATTGTTCCTAAAATTCAGAAAACGAGATCTATCTCCAGAAAAAAACTCTGGGACAGGAATTCTAGGTTCAGACATAGGAGCATGTACAACAAAATCCTGTATATTTTGAACCTTAGCGGCAAGATTATTCAGGCTGGAAGCCAAACTCTGGACGTCCATGATAAACAGCTGAGATCAGAGCCATTCAAAGATTAAGAGGAGGAGGAAGTAGCCAGGCTGCAATAAGGCTAGGCAGCAAACTCTGAGGGAAAGGGGAAAAAAAAAAAAAAAAAAAAAAAACTTCCTCAGACTACTTATCCTCCTACTTCAGCCAATACAATTAACACTTTGTGGGCCGGTTATACTGTCATGATCCCAATGGCAGGGGATCACAAAAATGACAAGCACAGATACAAACAAGCTCTAGGGCGATGGAACCTGAGCTGACCGCGACCCTGAACCTAACACACAAATAAAAGTAGCCGGGGAACGTGCCTACGATGATCCTAGACGTCTCGCTCCAGCCGAAGATCTAACTTCCCCTATCAGAAGAAACACAGACCTCTCTTGCCTCAAGAGAAATACCCCACAGCAAATAGCAGCCCCCCACATATAATGACGGTGAAATGAGAGGAAAGCACATACGTAGTATGAAAACAGTTTCAGCAAAATGAGGCCCGCTAAAGCTAGATAGCAGAGGATACAAAAGTGAACTGCGCGGTCAGCGAAAAACCCTTCAAAAAACCATCCTGAAATTACTTGAACTCATGTGCCAACTCATGGTACATGAAAAGCAATTTCAGCCCACTAGAGCAACCAGCAGCAGAGAATCACATATCTGCAGGCTGGACTAAAAACCAAATTAAGCAAAACACAAAACAGGAAAATCCAAACTTAGCTTGTCCAGAAGGTTCTAGGAGCAGGGAGCAGAGGTAACAAGACACACTGGATACATTGATAACCGGCGAGGAAATGCCAGCAAAGCCAGGTTAAATAGGAAACTCCCATATGCTGATGGAACAGGTGGAACCCAGAAACCCAGGAAAGACAAGTCACCCAGTACCATCAGTAACCACCAGAGGGAGCCCAAAAACAGAACTCACAACAGTCCCGCCTGTCATGTTCTCCAAATGTGTCCAGGTGATTCGGATATGGCATCCCTCTGCACAGACGTCCAGCAGGTTTCATTTGTTGGCACCAAGTGACATCCCAACTTGTCACTTCGGCTTTTTATATCTGTTAATTGTGCCACAGGTGTCAGTTGACCTGGTGCTCTTTTGATCTGTTCTTCCTGAAACACATCTTCCATCCTTCAGTTCTGCTGGGTTCCATTTGGACAGTAGGTGTCGATCTTTGGTCACAAATACTAAAATGGTGAGGAACCTCATTCTCCTTGACTCACCCCCTTACAAGAGACTGTGTTGGATGGAGAGTGATGCTCAACTTGTCTCTTCAGACTTCCCCATAGGTTTCTGATTGGGTTCAGATCAGCAGACATACTTGGCCTCTGAATTACTTTCACCCTGTTATTCTCTTCTGAAATGCAACAGTGGCCTCAGATGTGTATTTTGTATCATTGTCACGTTGGAAAACAACATGTCTACTAAGGGCTTGGAGTAAAAGTAGCATCATCTCTTTCAATATAGAGCAGCACATCTGTGAAGTTATGATACCATCAACACCAACACCATGAGCACTCATTCAGAGCATTGCTATCAACATGTTTCACTGTAGGCACCATGCATTTTTCTTTGTACTCCTTACCTTTGTAACGCTATAGAGTTTTGAAGTCATCAGTTCCAAAAACATTTATCTTGGTTTCATCACCCCAGAGTGTAGAGTCCCAGTAGTCTACATATTTTTCAGCATGGCCCTGACGAATTGTAGGGTGCTTTTTTGTGCTTGGGTTTTAAGAGATGCTTCCTTCATGGACGACACCCATGTATGCCATTGCTCTGCAGTGTGCGATGTATCATGTCATAGCAAACAATCAACTCTGTTTGGGTTTTTACTTCTTTAACTACGGTAATTCAAGTGAACCTGCATGTTGATTTTCTTTAACCTTTCATCAGAAGATGCTTCTGTTTAGGTTTTAATGTTCGAGGTTGGCCTGAATGTCTCTTTAAGATAGCTGCAGTTCCATCCTTGTTAAATTTTGTATCACTTTTGCTACAGTATTCTGATTGATGTGCAAGGCTTTGGTGATACTATTGCAGTCTTCACCATTCTTGTGTAAAGAATTTTTTTTTCTCAGGTCTTGTGACATTTCTCTTCCATGTGGTGCCATTGCTGACAGCATGAAATGCCCTTTCATAGTCAGCTGTCTACTTGACACCTGTTTAATGATTAGATTACTCTATGGTTAATAATTGAATTAACTCTTGTTAATTAAAATTATGTATATGTAAAGAGAGAAAGGATGCACCACTAATCAAACCTCAAACAGTAATAGGGTGCTACATTATGTGGAAAACAACTAGTAACAGTAGAAACAAGAGAGAGACACCACATATATTGATGAGAACACCTAAGTATCGATGAAATGTACAAAAGTTTATTGAGGAACATGGACAACATCTAAAATTTCTATAAATAAAATGATGTAGTCTAAATTTTAGCTTTGCTCCTAAGAGTTTAATTGTGGTTTACTCATTTTTGCAACATAGTATTGAATGACTTTGTTATGAAAATTAAGTTTTGGGTGGCAAATATTTAAAAGTTTGGTATCCCACAGAAAAATTGACTTTGAAAGGAAACTAAAGGTTTTCTGACAAATCTATTGGGGTGTACTTATTTATGCTGAGCACTATATATATAGTTTTGACCTAGTAAGGCACATTATCACAGTTTTAAAATTTGTTTAGGCTCTGTTTAGTTACTCAGTTGTCATCACTCTGCGTCCGTTTTTCTTTAATTTCTAATGGATCCTGTTTTGCTAGAGGTGTCTATGGACACCTCTAGTGTTCTAGACATTTGTAGTGCTTAAAAATTGATCCAGTAATGGATGACATCCATTGTCATCCATTTCCCATAGACTTCAATGTAAACAAAATGGTTTCATTTGCTCTGCCTCTTTTTGGCTGCACAAAAATGTTGTGCTGACTATGTTTTTTGATCCGGATAAAGTATAAATTGCAACTGGATTACAGTCAAACAGAATTAATAAATTTCATTTTATTTCCAGTTTTGTCATTCCAAAACGGAGCTTAAAACAGAAATAACTAGTGGGCATGTGAACAGAGCCTTAAAAGAATACGATTCCTCTAAAATGCAAATGTCTCTAAATAGTTTATCGCTTGTTTTCAGGAAGTAAAGGCTAGCACAGTGATGCTCAGTTTAGACCGTATTTAAATCTAAGGAAACTAGATAATATATACATGAGGATATGCAAGTTTTAATGTGAAATATTCTAGATTACTGCTATAATCTGCTAGGTATTACATCCATGCATGGACTATTTTATATAATTTTATATCCTTTTAGACATTACTACAAAATTTAAAAATATTTCTGTGTGTTTTTTTTAAATTTGAAAGATTTGATATCCAGCCTGGAGTTACTCGAGGAGAGATCCGCAGACTTTGGAGCACATTTATCACTAACCAAGACAAAACTCTTGACTTCCTAGAGTTTGTGAGGCATTTCAGATACTCCCCAAAATCGGCATGCTATCCAAATGCAAAGATCTGCCCGCCAAAGAAAGGAGATGGAGATTTTTGGATCCGGTCTAAAAAGCTGAACTGTGACTCTGACATTCTTATAGATAACGTCCGTGCTAAGGTAAAGAGTGGTAAATATCACTATCATTAACAGTAGAGGCTAATTCTAAAACTAAGATACAACATGTGGAAAACCATGGTTAACTGCTATAGCATATGAGGGAACCCAACTCCAGAGTCCAAGAAGTCAGAGCCTAAAGGACAGTCAGTGATCACTGTGGAGGAGATGAGAGACCTATAGATAGCGCAATGTGTAATACAAAGTGGCTATTAGTAAAATAAAATATCTCAATAATAAATATATATATAGCAAAAAAGGAAATAAATATATCTATACTAGGGGTTTCAGCTCCCTGGTCGCCGCTTGGTTACACACCAGCACAGGGTTTTTATATCAAAACAGAATCAAGTTTATTGTCTTTCATAAACTTTACAACAAAACAATCTTTCTTCACCACATATAAATAATAAAACAGCCCTCTCTCTGGGTAAGGCAAAGTCAATCAAATCCTCTCATCAACTTGGCATTACAGGAGCCTCTCGGGCTGCAGCACAGACTATCCCCAACTCTGTCTTTCTCCAGCCTCTGCACACTATAACTACCTGAGCTAGACTAGGTGCATTTTATTAGATAAGTAATCTCTGGACTAGAATATGGGAGCAACCTATCCCACCTAGGTGTAATGCTACTTTCGGACCCCCGCATGGCTTTACTCCCTCCTCCATGCAGGGATGCCCACATATTCACCACCACAGCCGTGCGGCATGTCCCATTAGCTGGGAGGTATTTTGTATAAAGGGCACCCTCCCCAATAGGGAGGTGCCAAAGAAATGAGTGTCATTAGTGTGTTAGTGATGCAACTAGTGAGTTTTTAGGTCCCCTGGTCTTGGTGTGGCCAGTGTTCTGAACCTGAACCCTGGTTCTGGTGTGCCAGTATCCTGAACCCGAAGTCCCTGGTCCTTGTGCGGCAGTCCTGAACCAGAAAGCCCTAGTCCTTGAGCGGCCAGTCCTGAACCTGTAGTTCCTGGTCCTTGTGTGGCCAGTCCTGAACCCTGAAGCTCTGGTAGTACCTGAATCAGTTTCCGAGTGCCTATCCGAGTATTCTATGTATCCGAATTGTCCTATCAGTCTTTGAATCATCCTAGGAGTGGTACCTAGCAGCTACCTGCAGCTCAAGCCTGACTCCACTATCAGGAGCTCCAGTGAACACCAGGTAGCTGCTTAGCTACACCCCTCCTGGGCAAGCCTGGCCCCGTGGCTCTTTTGGACGTTCCTAAATCATGGACCCAAAATCCAGTCAGGTAAAAACCATCTCAGTAACACATACCTACCATCCATACCATCCAGGACCTTACCTCATGCCTTCTTACAATATATACATATATTCTACATTATTCAATTATGGTAAGGCGCATGTCTGTTTACACATGTTTTAGGTGGAATATTTGTGGGATGACCTCCACAGAGAATTTGAAGATCTTGACCCTTATCAAACAGGATTTGTCAGCAAGGAGGAATTCAAAGATCTGTTATCTGAACTTTGCGTACATTTGAATGACTATGAACGTGAAATGTTATCAAAGAAGTTTCAATCTAATGGCGATGACCGGTGAGTTTTCACAAATTTACGTCAATAATCATTTTGCAATTTACCCATAGATGTTGTTCTGGCACCCTCAACTTTGTGCTTTAGAAAAGCGAGTTGACAGACAGCTAAACTCTTTCCTATCGATGCATTGAGGTAGACGCAGGCGGCCCTGCACAACTTTTATTAATAGGATAGTGTAAAACTGTAAGAAAAATGAAAGTACTCAGTACAAGGCATACAACATATCTAAATACATAGCATTATGTATGGTACAGGACATTCACAGTGTAATTGCACAACATGGCGACAGTATAAACATCTGTAATATCAAACGACTACTTTGATCTAAAACATATGGAACAGAGTAGCTATATAATACAACATGGTGAGCTCTAACAAAGGGACAATAACTCACCGACTGTGCTATGTGGAGGTAAACAACCAGATGGGCTGAAAATCAGGGAGAGATAATCAGCATGTCTGTATCCATGAGGCCAAAATGGCTGCTGGTGAAGAAGGGGGCAAGGCTAATTCAGAGACTGATGGGAAACTACGGAAGCCTTGATGGGCCTTAAAGATTAAATTGCACAGTAAGCAATGAAACAGAAAGTAAACTGTAATGAGAACATTGTCAATAGATCGCGCTGTTGGATAAGTTATCACAATACACCACAGTTCAATACAAAGCATAGCAAAACTGATTACGGTATATGCATTTGTATAAAGGCATGACATGTGGCCATAACAAATTGATTGAATGTGCAAATAGTACAATTTATTTACTTCAGGATGAATTGGAATCTTTTATTTATCAGACAGTTGTAGAAAAGTTTATAAAACTCACTTGCAAGAGTAGAGAATGTTGAGGGAGAAATCCCCAAATATATTTTCAATGTAAAGACAGCTTAGATTAATTTAAAAGAATATGACATCTTAAGGGCAGCTTTTTTACTTGTATGCAAATGCTTGGGGGTAATATATTTTGTGTTGTTGGGTTTTATTAATGAAGCATTCCTGTTATTTTTTTATTCCCTAAACCTGTGTAAATGTTAATGTAATTGTAGTGTCAGTGTGTTAATACACTCACTGGTCGCCATCTTCTCTGGTGTCCAGCCCCATTCTGCTCCACTTCTGAGTCACACAGTGGCAGGGCCAGTGCTAGGGGCAGGCAGACTATGTATTATGGGGCCCCCAGTCAGTGGAGCGCCACTAATAGCATAGTTGCTGACACAGTTGAAAGCAATGATGGAGGAGAAAGGGTCAGATGACATTCCCTCTCCCATCACTCCCCCTCTGCCTCTGATGCAGCATGTGCATGACTACGTCACTTCATTGTGCATCACGCTGTGCCGACAGTTGAGCTGCTGAGACATTCTGCAGAAGCCAGAGCAGCAGGGGAATGGGGAGAGGTAAGTATTGTATTTAATTATTTTTTTATAATACTTCAGGACTATGGGGCTGCATTATACTGTGTGTGTGTGTGTGCGCGCACGCGTGTGTGTAGGACTGTAGGGCTGCATTATACTGTGGATGGTGCTGCATCATACCCTATGTGGGGGGCTGCATTATACTCTTAGGTGGCTGCATTATACTCTATGAGATGGCTACATTATACTCTACGTGGGAGGTTGAATTATACTCTATGTGGGGGGGCTGCATTATACTCTATAAAGGGGGCTGCATTATACTATATGAGATGGCTACATTATCCTCTATATGGGCGCTGCATTATGCTCTATGAGGGGGATGCATTATACTCTATGAGGGGCTGCATTATACTCTATGTGAGGGCTGCATTATACTCTACGTGAGGGTTGCATTATACTCTGTGGGGGGTTGCATTATTCTCTATGTGAGGGCTGCATTATACTCTATGTGAGGGTTGCATTATACTCTGGGGGGTTGCATTATACTCTATGTGGTGGGGCTGCATTATACTCTTAGGTGGCTGCATTATATTCTATGAGGGGGCTGCATTATACACTATGAAGGGGGCTGAATTATACTCTATATGATGGCTACATTATACTCTATGAGTGAGGCTGCATTATACTCTATGTGGGTGGCTGCATTATACTCTATGAGGAGGGCTGCATGCATTATACTCTATAAAGGGGACTACATTATACTCCATAAGATGGCTACATGAATCCCATAGTGCATATTGGGCTCTATATGGTTCACGAGGGAGATATGGCTTTATTGTATGAAGAGGTTTGGTTTGACCTTCCCTAACTCGCCAATGATTTCACTCATATTTCAGCCCTTGTTGCCAAATAGTATGGATCATGTGATAGCTCATCCCTGGTCCTCTGCAGGCTAGTCTAGGTTTGCGGATTTGGTAGACGGGGACACGTTGGAGTTTCTCACATTTGTTGCTGTCAAGTCCAAGTTTGCTATTACTAATAAAGAGTTCTACCTGTATCTACAGATTAAACATTTCGCTTTTTCACTTTATGGATCACCTAGGGTCTCCCTACCGACTGATTTTGATAGAATCTGCAGGAGAGGGCCATTGACTAAAGCACTAATAATAGAAATATATAAAATACTAGTTGGCTAGTTGGTTGTAGGTGGTGCAGGCAATTTCAGGAAAATTAAGCTGGTCAAATGTAAATGTATTTAATGAGATGATGAACACAGAGAGGTATGTGTGTCACTGACTTATATCTACTATATAATTGTCTAAGGGGTACTTCCGTCTGTCTGTCTGCAACTTCCGTAACGGAAATCCCGCATCGCTGATTGGTCTCGCCAGCTGCCTGTCATGGCTGCCGCGACCAATCCGCGATGGGCACAGTCCGATTAGTCCCTCCCTACTCCCCTGCAGTCAGTGCCTGGCGCCCGCATACTCCCCTCCACTCACCGCTCACACAGGGTTAATGCCAGCGGTAACGGGCCGCGGGTACCGCACTCCATTTACGCTGCTATTAACCCTGTGCGTCCCCAACTTTTTACTGTTGATGCTGCCTATGCAGCATCAATAGTAAAAAGATGTAATGTTTAAAATAATAAAAAAACAAAAAACCTGCTATGCTCACCTTCCGTAGTCCGACGATGCGCTTGCGGCTGCCGCCAGCTTCTGTTCCCAGAGATGCTTTGTGAAATTACCCAGAAGACTAAGCGGTTTCGCGAGACCGCTAAGTCATCTGGGTAATTTCGCAATGCATCCTGGGAACAGAAGATGGCGGCAGCTGCGCGCATAGGGACAGCTTCGCTGGATCCCGGCGGGTGAGTATATAACTATTTTTTTATTTTAATTATCTTTTTTTAACACTGATATGTGCCCACACTGCTATATTTTACGTGGGCAGTGTTAAATAGCACGTGGGCTGTGTTATATACTATGTGGGCAGTGTTATATACCATGTGGGCTGCGTTATATACCACGTGGGCTGTGTTATATACCGCGTGACTGCTATATACTACGTGGCCAGTGTTATATACTACATGGGCAGTGTTATATACTGCGTGGGCAGTGTTATATACCGCGTGGCTGCTATATACTACATGGCCAGTGTTAGATACTATGTGGGCAGTGTTATATACCGCGTGAGCAGTGTTATATACCGTGTGGGCTGCGTTATATACCACGTGGTTGCTATATACTACGTGGCCAGTGTTAGAACTATGTGGGCTGTGTTATGTACTGCGTGGCCTGTGCTATATATTACGTCGCCACTGTTATATACTGCATGGCCTGTGTTATATACTACATCGCCTGTGTTATATACTACGTCGCCCGTGTTATATACTGCATGGCTGCTATATACTGCGTGGGCTGCGTTATTTACTATTTGAGCTGTGTTATATACTGCGTGGCCACTGTTATATATTGCGTGGCCTGTATTAATGCAAGGGGTATTGTACAATATGTATGTATGTATATAGCAGCCACATAGTATATAGCACAGGCCATGTAGTATTTGTCTGCTATATACTACATGGCTCCTATATACTACGTGGCCTGTGCTATATACTATGTGGCTGCTATATACATACATACATATATATTTTAGAATACTCGATGCTTTAGAATCGGGCCACCATCTAGTATATATATATACGCGTATATCTATATATACTGTATATATTTTCACGAATATTTTAACCCATGGATCCATTATATGTCCATTTGGCAAGCCGGTGAGAAAATCTCGCCATATGGATGTCATACAGATGTCACACAGAGGCTTACATGTGAGAAAACTGCATCCTTGCATTGCACACGGATTACATACGGAACATTTCTGCGATTCTCATCCGTGTAAAACGGACCGATTTTTAATACATGGTGTGTGACTCCAGCCTAAAGGAGATCTCCCAACATTAAACATAATGGTATTTTACTTACTGATCAGAAGGGGTCTGATTGTCAGCACCTTGCAAAAGAACAGGGTCAGCCGCATTTTTTACCCTCCACAGCAGCACTGCCATCTATCTGCAGTGCAGGGAAGTGCAACACAACCCTATGTATGTGAACGGAGCAGCTCCCTGTACCGCAGTGCCACTTTGACAGTAAATATGATGAAGAATTGACCCCATAACTGAGCGTATTTACACCATTGTATAATAATTGGGAATATCCCTTTAAAAAAAAAAAGTAATATCTGCAGATTATTTTACCTTTTTTTCCCCTATGGTTGGATTTTGTTTTTCAATTTTTCCAAAGGAAGTTTCCACCAATCTCTCCCATCGGGAAACAATGTACAGTCTGAGTTATGTCAACGCTGCAGTTTTTTACTTGGAACCAGAGGTGACTCCAGGTCATTAATAAAACACACCTAAGCATATCCCATATATAAGGCCATGAAGCAATATGCCAAATAAATCACCAAAAAAGAATCTCTTCATATACGGCCAGTAAAATAAACATAATCTTTATTAAATCTTATTAAAATACATATACCAGTACAACAAGTACATAACCACAGGCACAGGTAACAGTAGGTGGGACACCCCAGGTAATGACTCCAAAGTTAACAAGAATATATATAATACATATGATAACTTACAAAAGATGTGATGCAACAATAAACACAGGTACCATGTCTGACAACTGTGTGACCATGCAATCTTCAGGCACGGAACAAAAGATAGTAAAAATACAAGTGTATGAGAAGTCAGTACTAAGACATATTTACCAAGGAGCACTCCCGAGGACCCACCACACCCGACGCGCGTTTCGCACGGAAATGCTTCGTCCAGGGGTGGTTGGGTGCTGGCCAGCTATGTTAATATATATTCCCTATGGACCAATAAGATAAGAGCACTAATTAAATGAATAATGGATACCTACTGTGTAAAAGACACACATAACACACATGGGACGCCAAGGTACCGGAAGTGGATCGCCGCAGTAGTATAGGCGCATACAATTAGCTAAACCGCCCACGTATGCAGCCGCCGTGTAACAAAGAATGAGAGCCGCTGACGTCATATCCGGAACACATCCACCAATCATCGGGACGCGACTCCTAGGAACTACACGCCACCGGATACAACGGCACATGACCGGAAACGCCCATATACAGCAGCACCGCAGACCCATAACACATCAGGTGACAGACCGCTGACATCATATCCGGTAAGCGCCCTGCACTAAATAAACGCGACTCCTAAGAACTACAAACTGCCGGATATAAGGGCGCATGACTGAACCAAGCACATAACGCGCGATGATAAAGCCGCAACTACTCAAAAGCCGTAAAAAGCGGCGTAAAAAGTGCGTAAAGTGATTTAAAGTGCGTATGTGCATAGAAAGATGATAAAAAGACCTATAAAAAAGGAAAATATTAAGACACAAACAACAATACCCATATATATACACATGTGATATAGTAATATAAATATAAATATACAGGTGCCTCAATGCATATATTTATTAACAACAAGAATCATATAACATTAATAAATAACATATAGTGCCAAAATTTGCATGGACACACAGCCGCACGACAGAGGGTAAATTCGAAGGAGCCATCAACGAAGAATAACACGTAAGTCCAGTGCTTGACAATCCACTGTAGGTAAACAGATATCGGTACTAAAAAATCCTTAAAGGGAAAAACACAAAAACAGAAAGTTAAAACAATATAAAACCAAGCTAAAAGGCCAGAATCAAAAAGACAGCAATATGAACAGAACAACCAACCAATCCTCTCAAGGGACCATCGACTCAGACAGGTAGAAAAGGGGCAAAGCTGTTGTGGTCATTAAGGCCAGATGGTGAGATGGTATCCAATTTAAAAATCCATCTGGCTTCTTTCTGTGCCAACATCCTTTTCCAGTTGCCACCTCTAAATCCCATAAAGACTCTGTCAATACCCTTTATGCTCAATCCCTTAGGGTCACAACCATGGAAGGCTCTAAAATGCCGTGGAATGGGCTTGAGTTTATGAGGATCATCTTCAGTTTGAGCTTTTTCAATGTCAAGTACATGCTCGCGTACTCGCCTACGAAGCTCCCGTGTGGTCATCACAATATAGATGAGACCACACGGGCAAGTGGCATGATATACAACAGCTTTTGTTGTGCATGTAATCGTGTGCGTAATCCGAAAAGTCCTATCATTCCTAGAATTAGTGAACTCAAGGGCATTGCACATGTTCTTGCAAGCTACACACTTCCCACAGCTGGTACAACCCCATTTGGGGCCCTTAGCTCCAAAAATACGGTTCTGGCCTGGTCCTTTATGATAACTGTGAACCAACTGGTCCCTAAGGTTCTGTGACCGCCTAAAGGTGATAGCGGAATTTTTGGTAATACATTTAACAATAACCCTATCCGTCATAAGTATTGGCCAGTGTTTCGTAATTGCATTTCTGACTTCATCACTCCTAGAATTGAAGTCCAGAATACACCGTGCCTGATCCAGATTCTTGTCCAATTTTTGTTTTTGTAGAAGTGTGTTTCGTCTGCTATAATGCGCCCTCTGGTAGGAGCGGCAAATAGACTTCTTCCCATACCCACGATCCTTAAATCGTTCGCAGAGATCTGAGGCTTGTTTCTCAAATAGTTCATCATTGGAACATATCCTTCTTGCACGTAGGAATTGACCCGTGGGGATATTCCTGATGAGATGCTGTGGATGCTGTGAAGAAGCGTGCAATAGAGCATTAACAGACGTATTCTTTCGAAATAAGTCAGTATGGATGTTACCATCATCATCGACTATAATGGAGATGTCCAAGAAATCTATTTTTCGGGTCTCATATCTGTACGTTAATTTAATGTTCCTGGTATTGGAATTCAAGTCATTGATGAAGGTACATAGCTCTTCCCGTGTCCCTTGCCAAATCATGATGACATCATCAATGTACCTCCACCAAGAGACCACCTTGTGGCTAAGGGCATGTGGGGTGGTCTGAAAAATTTCCCGCTCCCATAATCCCAAAAATAAATTTGCGTAAGAGGGCGCACAAGACGCCCCCATCGCGGTACCTTGTAGTTGCAGAAAAAAAGAATCACGGTATGCAAAAAAATTATGTGTGAGAACAAATCTTAGGGCTTCACAAAGGAAGGAACACAAATCCTGATCTAGTCCACTATTCGTGAGATAGAATGAAGTAGCCTCAAGGCCATCCTGGTGTCGAATCGAGGTGTATAACGATTCAACATCACAGGTGACTAGGCTCATATTTTCTTCCAATTGTAAACCGTCAAATTTCCTCAAGGCATCTGTAGTGTCCTTAAGAAAGGAAGGTAACACCTCAACCAACGGTTTTAAATAATAATCAATCAGTTTGAATACTGGGTCAGATAAACTGTTAACCCCAGACACAATTGGCCTACCTGGAGGTGTGACCGGGTCTTTGTGTATCTTCGGTAGAAGATAAATGCTAGCTACTGTTGGCTCATCATTCCATAGCCCATCTCTCTGTTTAGACGTCAATACACCCTTTTGTACAGCCTCCTGCAACAGATCAAATAGTTCACTCTTAAATTTAGACAGAGGATTGAACGTCAGTTTTCTATAACATGAGGTGTCCCTAAGTTGCCTCATCATTTCCTTTTCATAAGCTTTGACTGACCACACAACCACATTGCCACCCTTATCGGATGGCTTAATGATTACCTCATCAAGATTACTCAATTCCTTTAAGGCACGTCTCTCATCAGGTGTGAGGTTATCCTTTTTTATGGTTTCGGGAATTTCACCCACCTCTTGCATCACCATTTGAACAAATAAATCAATGACAGGAACGGTGTTAATCTGGGGAAAATTTTTCGATTTGGGGAGAAGGTACTTCGGATATTGTCTGGAAGCACCAGACTCATTAGCCAATTCTTCTAGAATCTGGAGTATCTCTTCCTCAGTTTCTGTAGGGGACAAAACATTTTGAGACTGCTGCAAATATAATCTCTTAAAGAATAATTTACGAGCAAATAATTGCAAATCTTTAAGGATAGAAAAACGATCAGGGGCAGAGGATGGAGCAAAAGTAAGACCCTTACTTAACACTGCCACATGGGCCTCAGATAAGACAACATCCGACAGATTAATTACCTTCATGGATTTCCTTTGTGGTTCCTCGACTCCACCATCAGAATTGGTGTTGAGTCTCCTCCTGGTATTATATCCATGAAAGCGGTCATCCTTCCTCCTTTGATTGAAACGCATATGTCCCTGATCCTCAGTGTTAGACGACATCCCAGACGCACTGGTACCAGATGTACTACCAATCTCAGATGCAGCTCCCTTATTCTGTGTCTCCATATGACTCCACCTATACATTTTATTGTCTTTTTTATCCTGAAGATCTCGCTGAAATTTCCTGGTTTTCTTACTGGAGATCTCCTTATCCCAGTCATCACAGAGGCCGTCCATCTCTTTTTTTAAATTGTCAAATTCCTCTTGTGTACACTCCTTTAATAGTTTATTATAAATTTCATCAATCTCCAGTCCCAATTCGTTAATGGACTTGTTGTTAATATCCACAAGAATAGTCATGAAAGTCATGGAACACGTATGACAGGCAGTCTCCTATCGAGTTCTAAGAGATACATCATTAACAGGGAAAGATGGGAATATCTGAACTCTAAGTCCCCTAGGGACTAGATTCCTTGACATGTAACTTTCCAAAGTCGTCTTATTCCACCAGGTACGTGTCCGACGGTTCAATAAGTTCTTAAATGTTTTCTTCAAAGCTGTCTTTTGAACTGGTTCCTGTGCCTGTGAGTTAGCCTCACCAAATACATTCAAAGCATGTACTGTCCCAGAAGCATCTCTGCTCCTAAAGTCCATAGTGAACCAGGATATAGTCACAATCTGTAACCAACAAGATAAACACACCTAAGTATATCCCATATATAAGGCCATGAAGCAATATGCCAAATAAATCACCAAAAAAGAATCTCTTCATATACGGCCAGTAAAATAAACATAATCTTTATTAAATCTTATTAAAATACATATACCAGTACAACAAGTACATAACCACAGGCACAGGTAACAGTAGGTGGGACACCCCAGGTAATGACTCCAAAGTTAACAAGAATATATATAATACATATGATAACTTACAAAAGATGTGATGCAACAATAAACACAGGTACCATGTCTGACAACTGTGTGACCATGCAATCTTCAGGCACGGAACAAAAGATAGTAAAAATACAAGTGTATGAGAAGTCAGTACTAAGACATATTTACCAAGGAGCACTTCTGAGGACCCACCACACCCGACGCGCGTTTCGCACGGAAATGCTTCGTCCAGGGGTGGTTGGGTGCTGGCCAGCTATGTTAATATATATTCCCTATGGACCAATAAGATAAGAGCACTAATTAAACGAATAATGGATACCTACTGTGTAAAAGACACACATAACACACATGGGACGCCAAGGTACCGGAAGTGGATCGCCGCAGTAGTATAGGCGCATACAATTAGCTAAACCGCCCACGTTATAGTAATATAAATATATGCATTGAGGCACCTGTATATTTATATTTATATTACTATATCACATGTGTATATATATGTGTATTGTTGTTTGTGTCTTAATATTTTCCTTTTTTATAGGTCTTTTTATCATCTTTCTATGCACATATGCACTTTAAATCACTTTACGCACTTTTTACGCCGCTTTTTACGGCTTTTGAGTAGTTGCGGCTTTATCATCGCGCGTTATGTGCTTGGTTCGGTCATGCGCCCTTATATCCGGCAGTTTGTAGTTCTTAGGAGTCGCGTTTATTTAGTGCAGGGCGCTTACCGGATATGATGTCAGCGGTCTGTCACCTGATGTGTTATGGGTCTGCGGTGCTGCTGTATATGGGCGTTTCCGGTCATGCGCCGTTGTATCCGGTGGCGTGTAGTTCCTAGGAGTCGCGTCCCGATGATTGGTGGATGCGCGCCGGATATGACGTCAGCGGCTCTCATTCTTTGTTACACGGCGGCTGCATACGTGGGCGGTTTAGCTAATTGTATGCGCCTATACTACTGCGGCGATCCACTTCCGGTACCTTGGCGTCCCATGTGTGTTATGTGTGTCTTTTACACAGTAGGTATCCATTATTCATTTAATTAGTGCTCTTATCTTATTGGTCCATAGGGAATATATATTAACATAGCTGGCCAGCACCCAACCACCCCTGGACGAAGCATTTCCGTGCGAAACGCGCGTTGGGTGTGGTGGGTCCTCAGGAGTGCTCCTTGGTAAATATGTCTTAGTACTGACTTCTCATACACTTGTATTTTTACTATCTTTTGTTCCGTGCCTGAAGATTGCATGGTCACACAGTTGTCAGACATGGTACCTGTGTTTATTGTTGCATCACATCTTTTGTAAGTTATCATATGTATTATATATATTCTTGTTAACTTTGGAGTCATTACCTGGGGTGTCCCACCTACTGTTACCTGTGCCTGTGGTTATGTACTTGTTGTACTGGTATATGTATTTTAATAAGATTTAATAAAGATTATGTTTATTTTACTGGCCGTATATGAAGAGATTCTTTTTTGGTGATTTATTTGGCATATTGCTTCATGGCCTTATATATGGGATATACTTAGGTGTGTTTATCTTGTTGGTTACAGATTGTGACTATATCCTGGTTCACTATGGACTTTAGGAGCAGAGATGCTTCTGGGACAGTACATGCTTTGAATGTATTTGGTGAGGCTAACTCACAGGCACAGGAACCAGTTCAAAAGACAGCTTTGAAGAAAACATTTAAGAACTTATTGAACCGTCGGACACGTACCTGGTTGAAATAAGACGACTTTGGAAAGTTACATGTCAAGGAATCTAGTCCCTAGGGGACTTAGAGTTCAGATATTCCCATCTTTCCCTGTTAATGATGTATCTCTTAGAACTCGATGGGAGACTGCCTGTCATACGTGTTCCATGACTTTCATGACTATTCTTGTGGATATTAACAACAAGTCCATTAACGAATTGGGACTGGAGATTGATGAAATTTATAATAAACTATTAAAGGAGTGTACACAAGAGGAATTTGACAATTTAAAAAAAGAGATGGACGGCCTCTGTGATGACTGGGATAAGGAGATCTCCAGTAAGAAAACCAGGAAATTTCAGCGAGATCTTCAGGATAAAAAAGACAATAAAATGTATAGGTGGAGTCATATGGAGACACAGAATAAGGGAGCTGCATCTGAGATTGGTAGTACATCTGGTACCAGTGCGTCTGGGATGTCGTCTAACACTGAGGATCAGGGACATATGCGTTTCAATCAAAGGAGGAAGGATGACCGCTTTCATGGATATAATACCAGGAGGAGACTCAACACCAATTCTGATGGTGGAGTCGAGGAACCACAAAGGAAATCCATGAAGGTAATTAATCTGTCGGATGTTGTCTTATCTGAGGCCCATGTGGCAGTGTTAAGTAAGGGTCTTACTTTTGCTCCATCCTCTGCCCCTGATCGTTTTTCTATCCTTAAAGATTTGCAATTATTTGCTCGTAAATTATTCTTTAAGAGATTATATTTGCAGCAGTCTCAAAATGTTTTGTCCCCTACAGAAACTGAGGAAGAGATACTCCAGATTCTAGAAGAATTGGCTAATGAGTCTGGTGCTTCCAGACAATATCCGAAGTACCTTCTCCCCAAATCGAAAAATTTTCCCCAGATTAACACCGTTCCTGTCATTGATTTATTTGTTCAGATGGTGATGCAAGAGGTGGGTGAAATTCCCGAAACCATAAAAAAGGATAACCTCACACCTGATGAGAGACGTGCCTTAAAGGAATTGAGTAATCTTGATGAGGTAATCATTAAGCCATCCGATAAGGGTGGCAATGTGGTTGTGTGGTCAGTCAAAGCTTATGAAAAGGAAATGATGAGGCAACTTAGGGACACCTCATGTTATAGAAAACTGACGTTCAATCCTCTGTCAAAATTTAAGAGTGAACTATTTGATCTGTTGCAGGAGGCTGTACAAAAGGGTGTATTGACGTCTAAACAGAGAGATGGGCTATGGAATGATGAGCCAACAGTAGCTAGCATTTATCTTCTACCGAAGATACACAAAGACCCGGTCACACCTCCAGGTAGGCCAATTGTGTCTGGGGTTAACAGTTTATCTGACCCAGTATCCAAACTGATTGATTATTATTTAAAACCGTTGGTTGAGGTGTTACCTTCCTTTCTTAAGGACACTACAGATGCCTTGAGGAAATTTGACGGTTTACAATTGGAAGAAAATATGAGCCTAGTCACCTGTGATGTTGAATCGTTATACACCTCGATTCGACACCAGGATGGCCTTGAGGCTACTTCATTCTATCTCACGAATAGTGGACTAGATCAGGATTTGTGTTCCTTCCTTTGTGAAGCCCTAAGATTTGTTCTCACACATAATTTTTTTGCATACCGTGATTCTTTTTTTCTGCAACTACAAGGTACCGCGATGGGGGGCGTCTTGTGCGCCCTCTTACGCAAATTTATTTTTGGGATTATGGGAGCGGGAAATTTTTCAGACCACCCCACATGCCCTTAGCCACAAGGTGGTCTCTTGGTGGAGGTACATTGATGATGTCATCATGATTTGGCAAGGGACACGGGAAGAGCTATGTACCTTCATCAATGACTTGAATTCCAATACCAGGAACATTAAATTAACGTACAGATATGAGACCCGAAAAATAGATTTCTTGGACATCTCCATTATAGTCGATGATGATGGTAACATCCATACTGACTTATTTCGAAAGAATACGTCTGTTAATGCTCTATTGCACGCTTCTTCACAGCATCCACAGCATCTCATCAGGAATATCCCCACGGGTCAATTCCTACGTGCAAGAAGGATATGTTCCAATGATGAACTATTTGAGAAACAAGCCTCAGATCTCTGCGAACGATTTAAGGATCGTGGGTATGGGAAGAAGTCTATTTGCCGCTCCTACCAGAGGGCGCATTATAGCAGACGAAACACACTTCTACAAAAACAAAAATTGGACAAGAATCTGGATCAGGTACGGTGTATTCTGGACTTCAATTCTAGGAGTGATGAAGTCAGAAATGCAATTACGAAACACTGGCCAATACTTATGACGGATAGGGTTATTGCTAAATGTATTACCAAAAATCCCGCTATCACCTTTAGGCGGTCACAGAACCTTAGGGACCAGTTGGTTCACAGTTATCATAAAGGACCAGGCCAGAACCGTATTTTTGGAGCTAAGGGCCCCAAATGGGGTTGTACCAGCTGTGGGAATTGTGTAGCTTGCAAGAACGTGTGCAATGCCCTTGAGTTCACTAATTCTAGGAATGATAGGACTTTTCGGATTACGCACACGATTACATGCACAACAAAAGCTGTTGTATATCATGCCACTTGCCCGTGTGGTCTCATCTATATTGGGATGACCACACAGGAGCTTCGTAGGCGAGTACGCGAGCATGTACTTGACATTGAAAAAGCTCAAACTGAAGATGATCCTCATAAACTCAAGCCCATTCCACGGCATTTTAGAGCGTTCCATGGTTGTGACCCTAAGGGATTGAGCATAAAGGGTATTGACAGAGTCTTTATGGGATTTAGAGGTGGCAACTGGAAAAGGATGTTGGCACAGAAAGAAGCCAGATGGATTTTTAAATTGGATACCATCTCACCATCTGGCCTTAATGACCACAACAGCTTTGCCCCTTTTCTACCTGTCTGAGTCGGTGGTCCCTTGATAAGATTGGTTGGTTGTTCTGTTCATATTGCTGTCTTTTTGATTCTGGCCTTTTAGCTTGGTTTTATATTGTTTTAACTTTCTGTTTTTGTGTTTTTCCCTTTAAGGATTTTTTAGTACCGATATCTGTTTACCTACAGTGGATTGTCAAGCACTGGACTTACGTGTTATTCTTCGTTGATGGCTCCTTCGAATTTACCCTCTGTCGTGCGGCTGTGTGTCCATGCAATTTTTGGCACTATATGTTATTTATTAATGTTATATGATTCTTGTTGTTAATAAATATATGCACTGAGGCACCTGTATATTTATATTACTATATCACATGTGTATATACAGGTCCTTCTCAAAAAATTAGCATATAGTGTTAAATTTCATTATTTACCATAATGTAATGATTACAATTAAACTTTCATATATTATAGATTCATTATCCACCAACTGAAATTTGTCAGGTCTTTTATTGTTTTAATACTGATGATTTTGGCATACAACTCCTGATAACCCAAAAAACCTGTCTCAATAAATTAGCATATTTCACCCATCCAATCAAATAAAAGTGTTTTTTAATAACAAACAAAAAAACCATCAAATATTAATGTTCAGTTATGCACTCAATACTTGGTCGGGAATCCTTTGGCAGAAATGACTGCTTCAATGCGGCGTGGCATGGAGGCAATCAGCCTGTGACACTGCTGAGATGTTATGGAGGCCCAGGATGCTTCAATAGCGGCCTTAAGCTCATCCAGAGTGTTGGGTCTTGCGTCTCTCAACTTTCTCTTCACAATATCCCACAGATTCTCTATGGGGTTCAGGTCAGGAGAGTTGGCAGGCCAATTGAGCACAGTAATACCATGGTCAGTAAACCATTTACCAGTGGTTTTGGCACTGTGAGCAGGTGCCAGGTCGTGCTGAAAAATGAAATCTTCATCTCCATAAAGCATTTCAGCCGATGGAAGCATGAAGTGCTCCAAAATCTCCTGATAGCTAGCTGCATTGACCCTGCCCTTGATGAAACACAGTGGACCAACACCAGCAGCTGACATGGCACCCCACACCATCACTGACTGTGGGTACTTGACACTGGACTTCAGGCATCTTGGCATTTCCTTCTCCCCAGTCTTCCTCCAGACTCTGGCACCTTGATTTCCGAATGACATGCAAAATTTGCTTTCATCAGAAAAAAGTACTTGGGACCACTTAGCAACAGTCCAGTGCTGCTTCTCTGTAGCCCATTTCGGCACCTGTAGCCCATTTCCTGCACACGCCTGTGCACGGTGGCTCTGGATGTTTCCACACCAGACTCAGTCCACTGCTTCCTCAGGTTCCCCAAGGTCTGGAATCGGTCCTTCTCCACAATCTTCCTCAGGGTCCGGTCTCCTCTTCTCGTTGTACAGCGTTTTCTGCCACATTGTTTCCTTCCAACAGACTTACCATTGAGGTGCCTTGATACAGCACTCTGGGCACAGCCTATTTGTTGAGAAATTTCTTTCTGGGTCTTACCCTCTTGCTTGAGGGTGTCAATGATGGCCTTCTTGACATCTGTCAGGTCGCTAGTCTTACCCATAATGGGGGTTTTGAGTAATGAACCAGGCAGGGAGTTTATAAAAGCCTCAGGTATCTTTTGCATGTGTTTAGAGTTAATTAGTTGATTCAGAAGATTAGGGTAATAGGTCGTTTAGAGAACCTTTTCTTGATATGCTAATTTATTGAGACAGGTTTTTTGGGTTATCAGGAGTTGTATGCCAAAATCATCAGTATTAAAACAATAAAAGACGTGACAAATTTCAGTTGGTGGATAATGAATCTATAATATATGAAAGTTTAATTGTAATCATTACATTATGGTAAATAATGAAATTTAACACTATATGCTAATTTTTTGAGAAGGACCTGTATATGTGTATTGTTGTTTGTGTCTTAATATTTTCCTTTTTTATAGTTCTTTTTATCATCTTTCTATGCACATACGCACTTTAAATCACTTTACGCACTTTTTACGCCGCTTTTTACGGCTTTTGAGTAGTTGCGGCTTTATCATCGCGCGTTATGTGCTTGGTTCGGTCATGCGCCCTTATATCCGGCAGTTTGTAGTTCTTAGGAGTCGCGTTTATTTAGTGCAGGGCGCTTACCGGATATGATGTCAGCGGTCTGTCACCTGATGTGTTATGGGTCTGCGGTGCTGCTGTATATGGGCGTTTCCGGTCATGCGCCGTTGTATCCGGTGGCGTGTAGTTCCTAGGAGTCGCGTCCCGATGATTGGTGGATGCGCGCCGGATATGACGTCAGCGGCTCTCATTCTTTGTTACACGGCGGCTGCATACGTGGGCGGTTTAGCTAATTGTATGCGCCTATACTACTGCGGCGATCCACTTCCGGTACCTTGGCGTCCCATGTGTGTTATGTGTGTCTTTTACACAGTAGGTATCCATTATTCGTTTAATTAGTGCTCTTATCTTATTGGTCCATAGGGAATATATATTAACATAGCTGGCCAGCACCCAACCACCCCTGGACGAAGCATTTCCGTGCGAAACGCGCGTCGGGTGTGGTGGGTCCTCAGGAGTGCTCCTTGATAAATATGTCTTAGTACTGACTTCTCATACACTTGTATTTTTACTCTCTTTTGTTCCGTGCCTGAAGATTGCATGGTCACACAGTTGTCAGACATGGTACCTGTGTTTATTGTTGCATCACATCTTTTGTAAGTTATCATATGTATTATATATATTCTTGTTAACTTTGGAGTCATTACCTGGGGTGTCCCACCTACTGTTACCTGTGCCTGTGGTTATGTACTTGTTGTACTGGTATATGTATTTTAATAAGATTTAATAAAGATTATGTTTATTTTACTGGCCGTATATGAAGAGATTCTTTTTTGGTGATTTTTTTTCAGGTCACTAATAAGCTGCAACCTTAAAAGGAAGATAGACTTTTCAATGACTGTCCAATACTACGGAAAATCTGATGGTTCAGAACCTGTCCGGTCCCTTTTAGGCTGCATTCATTTATATCTTCAGTTTTAAAGCTGAAGTCTAAGGGCTCCTTCTCACTTGCAACAAATACGTGTGAGTCTCGCATGTTCAAACCAAGCTCCGGTGTTGGCACTCCAGAGTGGAGCTCCATGTATTGCTATGCAGCCGCACGCTCCGCTCTGGAGTGCCGGCGCCAGAGCTTGGTTTGAACATGCGAGACTCGGACCTATTTCTCGCAAGTGAGAAGGAGCCCTTAAACAGGTAAAGTTTTACTTTTATTCTACTTCCACATTTGTAGCAAATATTTTATATGTAACTGCCTGAAGTCGGCTGGGCAAGGAGTTCGGCAAGCAGAAAAGCCCCCAAGGCAAATGTTAGGATTTGTTTCAGCTTTGTATTAGTCTGCTTTGGGGTAGTGTGGTGCCACCTGCAGGTCATTTTTCCTTACTACAGGTTTATGAAAATTAATGATTAAAGTGTATTTTTTGATCACATCATGGATGTGTGGTTTGTTTGGCTATTTTCTTGCTGAACGGGGCAAGTTTACCTTTCAAATGGTGTATCATTTGTGTGTGTGGGTGCAGTATGAACGGAGATACAAAGTAATCACCGAAAAAGAGTGTTTTGAAATAATATAGAAGGATTGAGTTCTCCCCAAGAAGGTCAACAATTAAAACATTCCTACATGTGCAATTGAGAGTCTATTCTGGCAAAGGGGTTATCACCTCAAAGTTGGCATGTTATTTGAGAAAAAGCGGCCAAGTCCTTTATTTTGCCCTCTCTACAAGGAAAATCAGCATAAAGTACTAATATTCCGGTATCATACTCCTGATCTCCTTCACAGACTGAACCCTTCAATTTCTGATATGTGTTGACATTGCGTCTCTGAGGTGGGAACACAGTTTCATATTTTTTGGTCTTGTACTGGGATCATGAGTTTTTGGGAGGAAGTGAAACGGTTAATCTCCAGGGTCCTCTATGTTGAGGTGGGGCTTGACTCGATTATATATCTTTGAAATATTACACCCAAAGGTATGGGGAAAAATTTATCTAAGATGCTATTACACATTCTTACAGGGGCTAGGTGTCTGATCGCCCTTAACTGGACACAGACCTCTCCTCCTCTACATCAGCACTTATTATATAGAATTAATGACATTCGAAGGATGGAATAATTGAATATATGACGGCTCTTTTGAATGCAAAAGTGGAGAATTTTGATTCCGTTTGGGCCCCATGGGATTACTTTTGGGCTCAGATAAACAATTAGGTCATCTTTTAACCATTTGGTCCCCCTCTCTTCTCAGATATTATATTCATTTCTTTTCTTCCCTTCCTTGATGTGTGTCCTATCTTTTTGTCTGTCTGTATGAGGATTTACTCATAATAACTTCCTTTTGTTGTTTTATTTTTATGTTTATTATTGGAATTTTCTAATTAGGGAATGTTGGGTGATTCTTGGTATCAGGCTTCACTTGGTATAATGGGTATCCATTGACCCATTTTATATTTAATATTTAAGCATTTAATTATCCTTGGAAGTTACTCCCTCTATTGTTTCCCACATTGCCTTGCCATGGTATTCTTTTTTATTTCCTATGTTTCTGATTGAAATTGTTTGTCTGGATTTATGTCCATTTGATAAAATTTGTAAAACTTAAATAAAAATTTACAGTTTTTTACAAAAAGAAGGCAACATCATACTCTATGAGGGGTCTGCATTATACTCTATGTGGGGGATGCATTATAGTCTATGAGGGGGCTGCAGTATACTCTATGCGGGGCTGCAGTATACTCTATGGTGGCAGAGGCGTAGCTAGTGGTTCAGCTAAGGGGGGGCCAAACATGTGAGTGGGCCCCTAACAGGCGGACATATCATTAGTGCAAACTATGTGGCAGCACATGGGCCCAAGAGTTAAGCGGGCCCTTTTCTACCTCTAAATAAGGTGCAATTTTGTATTTTTAGAAGTTCTTGGGCTGCAAAGGGCCCATATATTGTTCTTGCACATAGGCCCTTTTCTGTCTGTGTCCACCTGTGGCACCTTAACTAGGTAACCATGATTGTAACTACGGTGGAATAGGGGAACCTCAGGAGATGACAGCACTGTTATTGAAAATAAATCTCTATACAATAACCAGTGCTGATATTACCGCCATACGGTAATACCATATAGTGGTAGATACCAGTCCTGCATGACATAGAGAGATCACAGCACAGTTATAGATGGTGACTTACAGAGGACGTTCTTTCCAGTGGAGCCATTCACTTTTCCCATCTGTGTATACTATTACTTCCACATTTTTCAGCCACCGCTCTGTGTATAGAGAGCGGCGGCTGTAACTGATGTCCTGGGACAGACTGACAGCCGGTGCAGCACTATCTGCCACCCAGTAGTTAGGCTTCAATGCTTCGTAAGTGCCTACTTAATATTTAGGAGTTCCCCTATGTACAGTAATAGTAGCCCCAGCATCGCTGATGAGAGCAGGAGGTCATGTGATGATTTTCTTCTATTGAGAGAAGTCAAACTTGTCTAGTCAACACGTGCAAATAGCAAACGTGGTCGCATGAGCGCCTGATCACACCAGTGGTCTTGGCATGAGCGCCTGATCACACCAGTGGCTTGGCATGAGCGCCTGATCACACCAGTGGTCTTGGCATGAGCGCCTGATCACACCAGTGGTCTTGGCATGAGCGCCTGATCACACCAGTGGTCTTGGGGTCTCATGACGGCAGGTGCACCCCATCATGATTTGGCAGTCTGTAGAGTGACTGCAGACAATTATCCCAAGCCTTTAATAACTTAAAGGGAACCTGTCACCCCCCCAGGGCCTATTAAGGTAAAAGAGCCACCTTCTTCAGCACTAAGGCTGCATTCTGTGAAGGTGGCTCTTATGTTTTTGATCCCTAATAACACTGAAATATTCACTTTTATAAATTGTGCGCCATACCTGTATTAAGTCCAGGGGGTACGTTTTCTCCCCCTGACTCAGCCGCCTTGCAGCCATCCATCATCCCACTGAGCGCCGCCTCCTCTCTGTCTTGTGCCGTCACCGGCGCTCTGCAATTATTTCTCGGTCATGCGCCGTGCGCGCTGCCCTGGAACTTATATCAAGTGATGTAAGTAGATCGCACATGCGCACAGCGCCAGATTCCCAGCCCCGCAGTGTGAATAAATCATAACACACTTCGGGACGGGATCTCGGTCCTCCGCTACACGCAGGCGCGATATCAGTACATCAGCTGATGGGAGTTCCAGGGCAGCGCATTGGCGCCCGGTGGGATGATGGACGGCTGGGAGGTGGTTGTGTCCGGGGACAAAATACGTACCCCCCAGACTCAATACAGGTATAGCAATTTATAAAAGTGAATATTTCAGCGTTATTAGGGATCAAAACCATAAGAGCCACCTTCACAGAATGCAGCCTTAGTGCTGCTGAAGGAGGCTGGCTCTATTACCTTAATAGGCCCTGGGGCGGGGGGGGTGTAACAGGTTCCCTTTAATAATTTAATTATAAGCAATTTATTTTTATAGCATAGAATGCAGCCCGTGGTTACTGCATTGTTATACTTGCTAGGGGCAGACAGACGGACGTATTTCTCATGTGAGGATCGCATCGCAATCCTCGGACTGAACGTCGGCTCTCCTGACCTGAGGCTGACAGTTACCGTACATAGTAATTTATCACGCTGTCAGGAGAGGTGTCAGGGCCAGTCCGAGGATTGCAATGCGATCGGCGCATGAGTTATACAGTGTCTTTCTGCGCCCTTATGTTAATACTTATCCTTGTTATAGTAATATTAACCTTCTTTGCTATGCTTGTTTTACTAATACTTATAAAAGACCCAGCTCACAATAATAAAACCCCCCCGACCTCCCCACCTCCAGCCCCCAAGACAGCAACTATTAGGGTATGTTTCCAAGGGGCGTATTGCTTGGGGTTTTGACGCTGTGTACATCCGCAGCATTGAAACCGCAGCTTCCAGATGTTACAGTATAGTGGAGGGGATTTTATGAAATCCTATCTCCACTATGCGTACATAGATGCAGGTGGCAGACCTGTGTAAACGGACATGTGGCGCGTCTTTCTAGACAGCATCATGTCTATTGATCTTGTGGAGATGCTCCGTCTCCACAAGATAAATAAAACAGTCTATGAATAGGATGCGGTGATTCCACCTGTGTTCAATGAATATATGCGGAATCACCGCGCGTACAACAGGGGGCAGCGCTTTAGGCGGAGCGGGGTATCTGCTGCGTCCAAAGCACTGCCAATACACCTCGAGGACACGTACCCTCACATATGATGGAGTGAATATCTCATAACATTAAACAGTATAATAATAATCAGCCCCCCAGTGCCCCCTCACCTACGTCAGCCCTCACAATACCCTCAAACTCTCCCATTCACCCCCACAGTGCCCTGTCTCCCTCCCACAATACCACCACCCTCTCTCATTCACCCCCAGTACCCTGTCCCCCTCCCAGAATACCACCATCCTCTCACATTTACCCCACAGTGCCCTGTCCCCCTGCACACCCACAATAACCCCCATCGTTTCACATTTACCCCACAGTGCCCTGTCCCCCTGCACACCTACAATAACCCCCATTGTTTCACATTTACCCCACAGTGCCCACGAGGCTGAAGTTGGTTTCTTATTCGTTCAGTTTCTTATTCGGAGCTGAAGTTGGTTTCTTATTCGTCAGTTTCTTATTTGGCATTTTTTTCTTTTCTGTTTTTGATAGGTTTAACAACTAAAAATAAGCATCACAATAATAACATACAATGCAGTGAGGTGCCCTAATGTGAATACGCTTAAAAACGGCTACAAAAATAATAAAACTGGCACAAAAATGGGCATCAAAGTGGGCACCAAAGAGCGCTGAAGAAAGGGTTAAATGCCTTTGGGCCACTGATCTAACACTGCAGACATATAGAACAGGGCGCCCCGCATCCAAACCAGTTATTTTCAGCCTGGCCCAAATGGGTTCTGGGCACCAAAACTGGCATCAAAGTGGGCAAACAGCCCATTTTCACAGATTTGAATAAGTAACTGATATTTTTAAGGGGTTAAATGCCTTTGAGCCACTAAAACGACACGTAAAATACACAGACAGTGATGCCCTGCATCAAACCCAGGTCCATTCAGCCTGGCCCAAATGGGTTCTGGGCACCAGAACTGGCATCAAAGTGGGCAAACAGCCCATTTTCACAGATTTGAATAAGTATCTGATGTTTTTAAGGGGTTAAATGCCTTTGAGCCACTGATCTGACACTTAAAATACACAGATAGCGATGCCCTGCATCAAACCCAGGTCCATTCAGCCTGGCCCAAATGGGTTCTGGGCACCAGAACTGGCATCAAAGTGGGCAAACAGCCAATTTTCACAGATTGGAATAAGTAACTGATATTTTTAAGGGGTTAAATGCCTTTGGGCCACTGATTCGACACTTAAAATACACAGACAGTGATGCCCTGCATCAAACCCAGGTCCATTCAGCCTGGCCCAAATGGGTTTCGAGCACCAGAACTGTCATCAAATTGGGTAAACAGCCCATTTTCACAGATTTGAATAAGTAACTGATGTTTTTAAGGGGTTAAATGCCTTTGGGCCACTGATCTGACACTTAAAATACACAGACAGTGATGCCCTGCATCAAACCCAGGTCCCGTCAGCCTGGCCCAAATGGGTTCTGGGCACCAAAACTGGCATCAAAGTGGGCAAACAGCCCATTTTCTGAAATTTGAATAAGTAACTGATGCTCTTAAGGGGTTAAATGCCTTTGAGCCACTGATCTGACACTTAAAATACACAGATAGCGATGCCCTGCATCAAACCCAGGTCCATTCAGCCTGGCCCAAATGGGTTCTGGGCACCAGAACTGGCATCAAAGTGGGCAAACAGCCCATTTTCACAGATTTCAATAAGTAACTGATATTTTTAAGGGGTTAAATGCCTTTGGGCCACTGATTCGACACTTAAAATACACAGACAGTGATGCCCTGCATCAAACCCAGGTCCATTCAGCCTGGCCCAAATGGGTTCTGGGCTCCAGAACTGGCATCAAAGTGGGCAAACAGCCCATTTTCACAGATTTGAATAAGTAACTGATATTTTTAAGGGGTTAAATGCCTTTGGGCCACTGATACGACAATTAAAATACACAGATAGTGATGCCCTGCATCAAACCCAGGTCCATTCAGCCTGGCCCAAATGGGTTCTGGGCTCCAGAACTGGCATCAAAGTGGGCAAACAGCCCATTTTCACAGATTTGAATAAGTAACTGATATTTTTAAGGGGTTAAATGCCTTTGGGCCACTGATACGACAATTAAAATACACAGATAGTGATGCCCTGCATCAAACCCAGGTCCATTCAGCCTGGCCCAAATGGGTTTCGAGCACCAGAACTGTCATCAAATTGGGCAAACAGCCCATTTTCTCAGATTTGAATAAGTAACTGATGTTTTTAAGGGGTTAAATGCCTTTGGGCCACTGATCTGACACTTAAAATACACAGAAAGTGATGCCCTGCATCAAACCCAGGTCCCTTCAGCCTGGCCCAAATGGGTTCTGGGCACCAAAACTGGCATCAAAGTGGGCAAACAGCCCATTTTCTCAGATTTGAATAAGTAACTGATGTTTTTAAGGGGTTAAATGCCTTTGGGCCACTGATCTGACACGTAAAATACACAGATAGTGATGCCCAGCATCAAACCCAGGTCCATTCAGCCTGGCCCAAATGGGTTTCGAGCACCAGAACTGGCATCAAATTGGGCAAACAGCCCATTTTCACAGATTTGAATAAGTAACTGATGTTTTTAAGGGGTTAAATGCCTTTGGGCCACTAATACGACACTTAAAATTCACAGACAGTGATGCCCTGCATCAAACCCAGGTCCCTTCAGCCTGGCCCAAATGGGTTCTGGGCACCAAAACTGGCATCAAAGTAGGCACACAGCCCATTTTCTCAGATTTGAATAAGTAACTGATATTTTTAAGGGGTTAAGTGCCTTTTGGCCACTAATACGACACATAAAATTCACAGACAGTGATGCCCTGCATCAAACCCAGGTCCCTTCAGCCCAGCCCAAATGGGTTCTGGGCACCAAAACTGGCATCAAAGTGGGCAAACAGCCTATTTTCACAGATTTGAATAAGTAACTGATGTTTTTAAGGGGTTAAATGCCTTTGGGCCACTGATACGACACTTACAATACACAGAAAGTGATGCCCTGCATCAAACCCAGGTCCCTCCAGCCTGGCCCAAATGGGTTCTGGGCACCAGAACTGGCATTCACGTGTGCAAACAGCCCATTTTCACAGATTTAAATAAGTAACTGATGTTTTTAAGGGGGTTCAATGTCTTTGGGCCACTGATACCACAGTGCATATGTCTGTGCAAGGGCCGGCCTCCAATCCTAAGGATGCATTGATCGAAGGACCTTCGGTGACGTCATGGTCACCCGACCGGTCACGCGACCGCGACGTCATCAAAGGTCCTTCGTTCAATACATCCTTAGGAACGGAGGCCGCCTCTTGCGCCGCTGAGAGCCGCGGGCCGTCGGAGGGTAAGTATATCCCTTTTTTTTTTTATTCTTTTTTTTACATGAATATAGATCCCAGGGCCTGAAGGAGAGTCTCCTCTCCTCCAGACCCTGGGAACCATCTGCACCGCACATGCCGTATAAGATGACTGGGCGTATAAGATGTTCCCATCTTATACAGCGAATATATCCCAAACTCCATATTTTATATGGAAAAGTTGGGGGTCATCTTATATGCCCATTCAGATGGATCTGGATAAGTTGGAAACTTGGGCTGAGAGGTGGCAGATGAGGTTTAACAATGATAAATGTAAGGTTATACACATGGGAAGAAGGAATCAATATCACCATTACACACTGAATGGGAAACCACTGGGTAAATCTGACAGGGAGAAGGACTTGGGGATCCTAGTTAATGATAAACTTACCTGGAGCAGCCAGTGCCAGGCAGCAGCTGCCAAGGCAAACAGGATCATGGGGTGCATTAAAAGAGGTCTGGATACACATGATGAGAGCATTATACTGCCTCTGTACAAATCCCTAGTTAGACCGCACATGGAGTACTGTGTCCAGTTTTGATGGAACTAGAGAGAGTACAAAGGAGGGCAACAAAATTAATAAAGGGGATGGGAGAACTACAATACCCAGATAGATTAGCGAAATTAGGATTATTTAGTCTAGAAAAAAGACGACTGAGGGGCGATCTAATAACCATGTATAAGTATATAAGGGGACAATACAAATATCTCGCTGAGGATCTGTTTATACCAAGGAAGGTGACGGGCACAAGGGGGCATTCTTTGCGTCTGGAGGAGAGAAGGTTTTTCCACCAACATAGAAAAGGATTCTTTACTGTTAGGACAGTGAGAATCTGGAATTGCTTGCCTGAGGAGGTGGTGATGGCGAACTCAGTCGAAGGGTTCAAGAGAGGCCTGGATGTCTTCCTGGAGCAGAACAATATTGTATCATACAATTAGGTTCTGTAGAAGGACGTAGATCTGGGGATTTATTATGATAGAATATAGGCTGAACTGGATGGACAAATGTCTTTTTTCGGCCTTACTAACTATGTTACTATGTTACTAACTATGTAAAATGGGCTGTTTGCCCACTTTGATGCCAGTTCTGGTGCCCAGAACCCATTTGGGCCAGGCTGAAGGGACCTGGGTTTGATGCAGGGCATCACTGTCTGTGAATTTTATGTGTCATATCAGTGGCCCAAATGCATTTAACCCCTTAAAAACATCAGTTACTTATTCAAATCTGTGAAAATGGGCTGTTTGCCCACTTTGATGCCAGTTCTGGTGCCCAGAACCCATTTGGGCCAGGCTGAAGGGACCTGGGTTTGATGCAGAGCATCACTTTCTGTGTATTGTAATGTCATATCAGTGGCCCAAAGGCATTTAACCCCTTAAAAACATCAGTTAATTATTCAAATCTGTGAAAATGGGCTGTTTGCCCACTTTGATAACAATTCTGGTGCTGTGACAAAACACTCTGGGATCGCCTTTGCTGGGGTCAAAGGACACGTGGTTTGTGCATTGAATCTGAGGCGTACAGCAGGTTTCTGAGCAGGCTGACCTCAGGTCAGATTTATTAACGTGAAAGCAACACAAAAAAACAAAACATAAAAATAAATCCTAGCCTGTCCGGCACTAACTAAACAAATACGTTGCTATCTCAACAACTGGGGGGGCTTCTCCCACCCAGCTAACATCACACAATTCTTGAGCAGAGCTCTTCACTCACGTTTGTCTCACACAGGCAGGCAATCTGTGTGCCCCAGGCAGACACTGGAAACACCCAGCTGGTCATCTTTTATTCCTGCAATCATTAACCCATTAGCACCCTGAAGATACTGAGTGGCCTAATTCACATAGGACAAACACCTGGGCGAGATATATCTGCCTCCAACTACCACACCAGCATGAGTCTTACATATCCCCCCCCCCTTGCTCAGACCACTCCGGTTGAGCAAGAACACTTTTGAAACAGTGCACTCGGGATAGGGCATCCGCGTTCCCCATCTGCACCCCAGGTCGGTGCTCCACCGTAAAAGAGTAAGCCTGCAGGGCAAGGAACCACCGGGTTACCCGACTATTACGGTCCTTGTGGAGGTGCATCCACTTGAGAGGGGCATGGTCTGTGACCAGCCTAAACTTCCTACCAGCCAGGTAATACTTGAGGGAGTTGAGAGCCCATTTAATGGCTAGGCACTCTTTTTCAACCACCGCATACCTCTGCTCATGTACATTCAGTTTCCCACTGAGATAGAGGACGGGGTGTTCGACTCCGTCCCTCACCTGGGAAAGTACAGCTCCGACACCAGTATCAGAGGCATCAGTTTGTACCACAAACTCGCTGCTGAAATCAGGAGTCACTAGTACGGGCTGAGAGCACAAAGCCCGTTTCAGGCTGTGGAAGGCCTCTTCAGCAGCTGAGGTCCATTTTACCATGACGGAACCCTTCCCCTTGGTAAGATCCGTCAAGGGAGTAGCCATGGCTGCAAAATTGGGTATGAACCGGTGATAATAGCCGGCAATCCCCAGGAAAGCCTGCACTTGTTTCTTGTTCACTGGTTGTGGCCAGCCCTGAATTGCCTGTATTTTGTCGATCTGGGGTTTAACCACTCCTCGGCCAATCACGTAGCCCAAGTATCGGGCTTCTTCAAGCCCGATGTGGCATTTCTTGGGGTTTGCCGTTAAACCTGCATCTCGCAGGTCATCAATCACCGCTTGTACCTTCTGGAGATGAGTTTCCCAGTCCATGCTGTAAATTACGATGTCATCCAGGTAGGCAGAAGCGTACTGTCTGTGAGGCCTCAAGACTCGATCCATCAATCTCTGGAACGTTGCGGGAGCTCCGTGAAGTCCAAACGGCATATAGACATACTGGTACAGACCTTCCGGTGTAGCAAATGCCGTCTTCTCTCTGGCCGCCTCGGCCAGAGGAATCTGCCAGTACCCCTTTGTTAAATCCAGGGTCGTAATGTATCGGGCTTTACCAAGCCGGTCGATCAACTCATCGACCCGGGGCATAGGGTACGCATCAAATTTAGAAACTGCATTCAGTTTCCTAAAGTCATTACAAAACCGGATGGAGCCATCCGGTTTAGGTATCAACACAATTGGACTGGACCAGGCGCTGTGTGACTCCTCAATGACTCCTAAGTCCAACATTGCCATCACTTCCTGGGAGACGGCTTCACGGCGGGCTTCCGGAATCCGGTAGGGCTTCACATGAACAGTGACGCCAGGCTCTGTGACAATCTCATGTTTCACCAACTTAGTCCGGCCAGGTTTTTCGGAGAAAAACTGTCGGTTCTGTAACAAAAATTGCTTAACCTCAGATTTTTGTCGTTCTGATAGAGTCTCAGCAACCTGCACCTCTGGTACAGTAGGTGTTATGTTTGCTAATGACAGGTGTTATGAAGGCAATCCAGAAACACAGTGTGCTTAGCGATCAGAGCGCACACAGTGATCTGACAAATACCCAAAAATACAAGAACGAGCTCTGAGACGTGGAAACTCTGTAGATTGCACACCTGATCCTATCCTAAACACAACTAAAAGCGGCTGTGGATTGCGCCTAACAACTACCTAGGCAACTCGGCACAGCCTAAGAAACTAGCTAGCCTGAAGATAGAAAAATAGGCCTGACTTGCCCCAGAGAAATTCCCCAAAGGAAAAGGCAGCCCCCCACATATAATGACTGTGAGTAAGATGAAAAGACAAAACGTAGGGATGAAATAGATTCAGCAAAGTGGGGCCCGATATTCTAGGACAGAGCGAGGACAGTAAAGCGAACTTTGCAGTCTACAAAAAACCCTAAAGCAAAACCACGCAAAGGGGGCAAAAAAAACCCACCGTGCCGAACTAACGGCACGGCGGTACACCCTTTGCGTCTCAGAGCTTCCAGCAAAACAAAAGACAAGCTGGACAGAAAAAAAAGCAACAAAACAAAAAAACAAAAAGCACTTAGCTATACAGAGCAGCAGGTCACAGGAACAATCAGGAGAAGCTCAGATCCAACACTGAAACATTGACAAGGAGCAAGGATAGCAGCATCAGGCGGAGTTAAGTAATGAAGCAGTTAACGAGCTCACCAGAACACCTGAGGGAGGAAGCTCAGAAGCTGCAGTACCACTTGTGACCACAGGAGTGAATTCAGCCACAGAATTCACAACAGTACCCCCCCCTTGAGGAGGGGTCACCGAACCCTCACCAGAGCCCCCAGGCCGACCAGGATGAGCCGCATGAAAGGCACGAACAAGATCGGAAGCATGAACATCAGAGGCAAAAACCCAGGAATTATCTTCCTGAGCATAACCCTTCCATTTAACCAGATACTGGAGTTTCCGTCTAGAAACACGAGAATCCAAAATCTTCTCCACAATATACTCCAATTCCCCCTCCACCAAAACCGGGGCAGGAGGCTCAACAGATGGAACCATAGGTGCCACGTATCTCCGCAACAACGACCTATGGAATACATTATGTATGGAAAAGGAGTCTGGGAGGGTCAAACGAAAAGACACAGGATTGAGAACCTCAGAAATCCTATACGGACCAATAAAACGAGGTTTAAATTTAGGAGAGGAAACCTTCATAGGAATATGACGAGAAGATAACCAAACCAGATCCCCAACACGAAGTCGGGGACCCACACGGCGTCTGCGATTAGCGAAAAGTTGAGCTTTCTCCTGGGACAAGATCAAATTGTCCACTACCTGAGTCCAGATCTGCTGCAACCTATCCACCACAGAATCCACACCAGGACAGTCCGAAGACTCAACCTGTCCTGAAGAGAAACGAGGATGGAACCCAGAATTGCAAAAAAATGGAGAAACCAAGGTAGCCGAGCTGGCCCGATTATTAAGGGCGAACTCAGCCAACGGCAAAAAGGACACCCAATCATCCTGGTCTGCAGAAACAAAACATCTCAGATATGTTTCCAATGTCTGATTGGTTCGTTCGGTCTGGCCATTAGTCTGAGGATGGAAAGCCGAGGTAAAGGATAGGTCAATGCCCATCCTACCACAAAAGGCTCGCCAAAACCTTGAAACAAACTGGGAACCTCTGTCAGAAACAATATTCTCAGGAATGCCATGCAACCGAACCACATGCTGAAAGAACAAAGGTACCAAATCAGAGGAGGAAGGCAATTTAGCCAAGGGCACCAGATGGACCATTTTAGAAAAGCGATCACAGACCACCCAAATGACTGACATCTTTTGAGAAACGGGAAGGTCAGAAATGAAATCCATCGAAATATGTGTCCAAGGCCTCTTTGGGACCGGCAAGGGCAAAAGCAACCCACTGGCACGAGAACAGCAGGGCTTAGCCCTAGCACAAATCCCACAGGACTGCACAAAAGTACGTACATCCCGTGACAGAGATGGCCACCAGAAGGATCTAGCCACTAACTCTCTGGTACCAAAGATTCCAGGATGACCAGCCAACACCGAACAATGAAGTTCAGAGATAAGTTTATTAGTCCACCTATCAGGGACGAACAGTTTCTCTGCTGGACAACGATCAGGTTTATTCGCCTGAAATTTTTGCAGCACCCGCCGCAAATCAGGGGAGATGGCAGACACAATGACTCCTTCCTTGAGGATACCCGCTGGCTCAGATAAACCCGGAGAGTCGGGCACAAAACTCCTAGACAGAGCATCCGCCTTCACATTTTTAGAGCCCGGAAGGTACGAAATCACAAAGTCGAAGCGGGCAAAAAATAACGACCAACGGGCCTGTCTAGGATTCAAGCGCTTGGCAGACTCGAGATAAGTCAAGTTCTTATGATCAGTCAATACCACCACGCGATGCTTAGCTCCTTCAAGCCAATGATGCCACTCCTCGAATGCCCACTTCATGGCCAGCAACTCTCGATTGCCCACATCATAATTACGCTCAGCGGGCGAAAACTTCCTGGAAAAGAAAGCACATGGTTTCATCACTGAGCAATCAGAACCTCTCTGTGACAAAACCGCCCCTGCTCCAATCTCAGAAGCATCAACCTCGACCTGGAACGGAAGAGAAACATCTGGCTGACACAACACAGGGGCAGAACAAAAACGATGCTTCAACTCCTGAAAAGCTTCCACAGCAGCAGAAGACCAATTAACCAAATCAGCACCCTTCTTGGTCAAATCGGTCAATGGTTTGGCAATGCTAGAAAAATTACAGATGAAGCGACGATAAAAATTAGCAAAGCCCAGGAACTTTTGCAGACTTTTCAGAGATGTCGGCTGAATCCAATCCTGGATGGCTTGGACCTTAACTGGATCCATCTCGATAGTAGAAGGGGTAAAGATGAACCCCAAAAATGAAACTTTCTGCACACCGAAGAGACACTTTGATCCCTCCACAAACAAAGAGTTAGCACGCAGGACCTGAAAAACCATTCTGACCTGCTTCACATGAGACTCCCAATCATCTGAGAAGATCAAAATGTCATCCAAGTAAACAATCAGGAATTTATCCAGATACTCACGGAAGATGTCATGCATAAAAGACTGAAACACAGATGGAGCATTGGCAAGTCCGAACGGCATCACTAGATACTCAAAATGACCCTCGGGCGTATTGAATGCAGTTTTCCATTCATCTCCTTGCCTGATTCTCACCAGATTATACGCACCACGAAGATCTATCTTAGTGAACCAACTAGCCCCCTTAATCCGAGCAAACAAGTCAGATAACAATGGCAAGGGATACTGAAATTTAACAGTGATCTTATTAAGAAGGCGGTAATCAATACACGGTCTCAGTGAACCATCCTTCTTGGCTACAAAGAAGAACCCTGCTCCCAGTGGTGATGACGATGGGCGAATATGTCCCTTCTCCAGGGATTCCTTCACATAACTGCGCATAGCGGCGTGTTCGGGCACGGATAAATTAAATAATCGACCTTTAGGGAATTTACTACCAGGAATCAAATTGATAGCACAATCACAATCCCTATGCGGAGGTAGAGCATCGGACTTGGGCTCTTCAAATACATCCTGATAATCAGACAAGAACTCTGGGACCTCAGAAGGGGTGGATGACGAAATCGACAAAAATGGAACATCACCATGTACCCCCTGACAACCCCAGCTGGATACCGACATGGAATTCCAATCCAATACTGGATTATGGGTTTGTAGCCATGGCAACCCCAACACGACCACATCATGCAGATTATGCAACACCAGAAAGCGAATAACTTCCTGATGTGCAGGAGCCATGCACATGGTCAGCTGGGCCCAGTATTGAGGTTTATTCTTGGCCAAAGGTGTAGCATCAATTCCTCTCAATGGAATAGGACACCGCAAAGGCTCCAAGAAAAACCCACAACGTTTAGCATAATCCAAATCCATCAGATTCAGGGCAGCGCCCGAATCCACAAACGCCATGACAGAAAACGACGACAAAGAGCATATCAAGGTAATGGACAGAAGGAATTTGGACTGTACAGTACCAATGACGGCAGACCTAGCGGACCGCTTAGTGCGCTTAGGACAATCAGAAATAGCATGAGTGGAATCACCACAGTAGAAACACAGACCATTCAGACGTCTGTATTCCTGCCGTTCAACTCTAGTCATAGTCCTATCGCACTGCATAGGCTCAGGTTTAACCTCAGGCAGTACCGCCAAATGGTGCACAGATTTACGCTCGCGCAAGCGTCGACCGATCTGAATGGCCAAAGACAAAGACTCATTCAAACCAGTAGGCATAGGAAATCCCACCATGACATCCTTAAGAGCCTCAGAGAGACCCTTTCTGAACAAAGCTGCCAGCGCAGATTCATTCCACTGAGTGAGTACTGACCATTTCCTAAATTTCTGACAATATACTTCTATATCATCCTGACCCTGGCACAAAGCCAGCAAATTTTTCTCAGCCTGATCCACTGAATTAGGCTCATCGTACAGCAATCCGAGCGCCAGGAAAAACGCATCGACACTACTCAATGCAGGGTCTCCTGGCGCAAGAGAAAATGCCCAGTCTTGAGGGTCGCCGCGCAAAAAAGAAATAATAATAAAAACCTGTTGAATAGGATTACCAGAAGAATGAGGTTTCAAGGCCAGAAATAGCTTACAATTATTTTTGAAACTTAGAAACTTAGTTCTATCTCCAAAAAACAAATCAGGAATAGGAATTCTTGGTTCTAACATAGATTTCTGATCAATAGTATCTTGAATTTTTTGTACATTTATAACGAGATTATCCATTGAAGAGCACAGACCCTGAATATCCATGTCCACACCTGTGTCCAGAATCACCCAAATGTCTAGGGGAAAAAAAAAAAGTGAACACAGAGCAGAAAAAAAAAAAAAATGATGTCAGAACTTTTTCTTTCCCTCTATTGAGAATCATTAGTTTGGCTCCTTGTACTGTTATGTTTGCTAATGACAGGTGTTATGAAGGCAATCCAGAAACACAGTGTGCTTAGCGATCAGAGCGCACACAGTGATCTGACAAATACCCAAAAATACAAGAACGAGCTCTGAGACGTGGAAACTCTGTAGACTGCACACCTGATCCTATCCTAAACACAACTAAAAGCGGCTGTGGATTGCGCCTAACAACTACCTAGGCAACTCGGCACAGCCTAAGAAACTAGCTAGCCTGAAGATAGAAAAATAGGCCTGACTTGCCCCAGAGAAATTCCCCAAAGGAAAAGGCAGCCCCCCACATATAATGACTGTGAGTAAGATGAAAAGACAAAACGTAGGGATGAAATAGATTCAGCAAAGTGGGGCCCGATATTCTAGGACAGAGCGAGGACAGTAAAGCGAACTTTGCAGTCTACAAAAAACCCTAAAGCAAAACCACGCAAAGGGGGCAAAAAAAAACCCACCGTGCCGAACTAACGGCACGGCGGTACACCCTTTGCGTCTCAGAGCTTCCAGCAAAACAAAAGACAAGCTGGACAGAAAAAAAAGCAACAAAACAAAAAAACAAAAAGCACTTAGCTATACAGAGCAGCAGGTCACAGGAACAATCAGGAGAAGCTCAGATCCAACACTGAAACATTGACAAGGAGCAAGGATAGCAGCATCAGGCGGAGTTAAGTAATGAAGCAGTTAACGAGCTCACCAGAACACCTGAGGGAGGAAGCTCAGAAGCTGCAGTACCACTTGTGACCACAGGAGTGAATTCAGCCACAGAATTCACAACAGTAGGTGAACAAACCGGACGGGGCAGATCCGCCGTTAGGGCAGAGCGGTCTTTCCAGGATTTTATCAGATTCACATGATAAATCTGTTCCGGTTTTCTCTTACCCGGCTGGTACACTTTATAGTTCACTTCACCAACTCTTTCTCGGACCTCAAATGGGCCCTGCCATTTCGCCAGGAATTTACTATCCACCGTAGGGATTAGGACCAACACCCTATCGCCGGGTGCAAATGTACGGACCTTAGCGCCTCTATCATAACTTTGCCTCTGGGCTCCCTGGGCCTGTAACATATGGTCCCTAACAATGGGCATGACAGCGGCAATACGATCCTGCATTTGTGTTACATGGTCGATCACCGTTTTAAAGGGAGTGACTTGACCTTCCCAGGTTTCTTTTGCGACGTCCAGCAGTCCCCAGGGACGACGGGCGTACAACAGTTCGAAAGGCGAAAACCCTGTGGAAGACTGGGGAACTTCCCTAATGGCAAACAGCAAATAGGGTAACAAGTAATCCCAGTTCTTCCCATCTTTGTCTATCGCCTTCCGGAGCATCTGTTTTAAGGTTTTGTTGAAGCGCTCAACCAGGCCATCTGTTTGAGGGTGATAGACAGACGTACGCAACGGGTGTATTTGTAAGAGCCTGCAGAGCTCCTTCATTACCCTCGACATAAAGGGAGTCCCCTGGTCGGTGAGTATCTGTTTTGGAATTCCCACCCGACTAAACACTTGTACCAATTCCTTGGCGATCGTCTTGGTAGCTGTGTTACGCAAAGGGACGGCTTCCGGGTAACGAGTGGCATAGTCCATGATGACGAGGATATGTTGGTGCCCACGTGCGGATCGGGGAAGGGGCCCAACCAAATCCATCCCAATTCTCTCAAAAGGGACCCCGATGATAGGAAGGGGTACCAAAGGGCTACTGAGATTTAGGGGCCGCGATTTGGCACTCTGGACAGGACTCACAATAGTTACGCACATCACAATGTATTCCAGGCCACACAAAACAATGCAATATCCTTTCTGTGGTTTTCTGTACCCCCAGATGCCCCCCCATTATATGTCCGTGGGCCAAATCCAGTACCTTCCGCCGATAAGGTTTGGGTACCACTAACCGTTGCACTGTGTCTTCCCCTTTTTTTTCTACCTGGTAGAGCAAATCATTTTCAAGAACCATATACGGGTACGCTAGCCTAGTGTCAGGTTCTACGGGTACCCCATCTATCATTTTTACATTTTTCCTAGCCGGAGTTAGGGTAGGATCTTTCATTTGCTCGCTGTGGAAGTCATCCACCTGGACTCCCAAATCTGGCAGGCAGGGTGCCGGATGGCTGTCTGCCTCCGCCTCTCGCTGAGGTTCCTCAGTTTCCTCTGTTTCCCCCGCCATGACGGAGAAGGGGTACTGAAGGTTAGATTCACCAACCTCCCCAGCAACATCTTCCTGTGGGGTCTCCTCTAGGGACTCGGGACCTCCAGATGGCATGGGAGAAGATTCACGGGTACAGCTACCATGAAGGAGCAACTGATTCTCCCACAACTGCCAGAAATAGGGAAAATCCCTGCCCAGGATTACATCCTGTAACAATACGGGGACGAGTCCCACTTTGTGCTGCACTGACCCATAGGGAGTAGAAATCCATATGACCGCTGTTAAGTACGAGCGGGTGTCACCATGCACACACGTCACAGAAAACTTGTCAGACGGACCAGACGGAAGTGCCACCAGACTAGCTTTCACCAGAGTCACCACACTTCCAGAGTCTAGTAATGCCACAACATTTTTCCCATCAACAGATAATTCACACAGGTGTTTCACTGTATCATTTTGACCCGCATTCACACTCACTAGCTGTGTAACCAAAGACATGCGTTTTCTAGAGTCTATAACGTCGCACTGCATGGGTTCAGCGGTAACAGGACAGTTCGCAGAAACATGACCCTTCTCATGGCAGCGGAAACACCTAACAGGTCCCCTACTGAGACCACCGTCCAATACTCTTGGTCTCGGAGTGCGAGCAGTCCCGGACTCCTCCCCCACAGTTTTAAGCGATTTTCCTTCACCCGTGGTCCCTGGAACAGTCTTACCGGTTCCACGAGGAGGAGGCACAGACCGGGGGTTGGCGGTGTCGTCGGGAAGTCCTTCTGCCACGGAATAACGCTCGACCAACTCCACAAGTTGATCCGCTGTCGTGGGATTTCCTTGGCTTACCCACCTTTTCAGCGCTGGGGGTAGTACTCTCAGGTACTTGTCCAGGACAACCCGCTGGATTATTTCGGGTATTGTCAGTACCTCGGGTTGCAGCCATTTCTTTGTCAAGTAGATCAGATCGAACATCTGAGACCGCGCCGGTTTATCTTGCTGGTATGTCCACTGATGTACCCTCTGTGCACGGACAGGCGTCGTCACACCCAGCCGGGCCAGGATCTCAGCTTTCAGCTTCTCAAAGTCCTGAGCGACCTCCGGGTCCAAATCATGGTAAGCTTTTTGGGCCTCGCCGGAGAGAAACGGGGCAATCAAATCGGCCCATCGTGCCTTCGGCCACTTCTCTCTCAACGCCGTCCGCTCAAACGTTGTCAGGTATGCCTCGACGTCATCTTCTGCAGTCAGCTTTTGCCAGTATCGATTCACATGGATCCTTCTGGACTCTGCTTCCGGGTCAGCGTCAGGCATGCTCACCAGGCGCTGCGCCACCTGTTGGAGAAGTTGGCGGTCTGCAACCATCATGTCCAGTAACTCCTTCAGCTGTGCGGCCATCAAGCGATTAGCTTCGTGCTGTGCGGCAGTGGCCTGCTGCTGTACGGCAGTGGACTGTACTAAGGCTTTCACCACGTCTTCCATGCTGTCGCCTGTGCCACGGTATGCCCGCGTTCTCCACCACAATGTGACAAAACACTCTGGGATCGCCTTTGCTGGGGTCAAAGGACACGTGGTTTGTGCATTGAATCTGAGGCGTACAGCAGGTTTCTGAGCAGGCTGACCTCAGGTCAGATTTATTAACGTGAAAGCAACACAAAAAAACAAAACATAAAAATAAATCCTAGCCTGTCCGGCACTAACTAAACAAATACGTTGCTATCTCAACAACTGGGGGGGCTTCTCCCACCCAGCTAACATCACACAATTCTTGAGCAGAGCTCTTCACTCACGTTTGTCTCACACAGGCAGGCAATCTGTGTGCCCCAGGCAGACACTGGAAACACCCAGCTGGTCATCTTTTATTCCTGCAATCATTAACCCATTAGCACCCTGAAGATACTGAGTGGCCTAATTCACATAGGACAAACACCTGGGCGAGATATATCTGCCTCCAACTACCACACCAGCATGAGTCTTACAGTGCCCAGAACCCATTTGGGCCAGGCTGGAGGGACCTGGGTTTGATGCAAGGCATCACTGTCTGTGTATTTTAAGTGTCGTATCAGTGGCCCAAAGGCATTTAACCCCTTAAAAACATCAGTTACTTATTCAAATCTGTGAAAATGGGCTGTTTGCCCACATTGATGCCAGTTCTGGTGCCCAGAACCCATTTGGGCCAGGCTGAAAGGAACTGGGTTTGATGCAAGGCATCACTTTCTGTGTATTGTAAGTGTCATATGAGTGGTCCAAAGGCATTTAACCCCTTAAAAACATCAGTTACTTATTCAAATCTGTGAAAATGGGCTGTTTGCCCACTTTGATGCCAGTTCTGGTGCCCAGAACCCATTTGGGCCAGGCTGAAAGGACCTGGGTTTGATGCAGGGCATCACTATCTGTGTATTTTAAGTGTCGTATCAGTGGCCCAAAGGCATTTAACCCCTTAAAAACATCAGTTACTTATTCAAATCTGTGAAAATGGGCTGTTTGCCCACTTTGATGCCAATTCTGGTGCCCAGAACCCATTTGGGCCAGGCTGAAGGGACCTGTGTTTGATGCAGGGCATCACTTTCTGTGTATTGTAAGTGTCATATAAGTGGCCCAAAGGAATTTAACCCCTTAAAAACATCAGTTACTTATTCAAATCTGTGAAAATGGGCTGTTTGCCCACTTTGATGCCAGTTCTGGTGCCCAGAACCCATTTGGGCCAGGCTGAAAGGACCTGGGTTTGATGCAGGGCATCACTGTCTGTGAATTTTATGTGTCATATCAGTGGCCCAAAGGCATTTAACCCCTTAAAAACATCAGTTACTTATTCAAATCTGTGAAAATGGGCTGTTTGCCCACTTTGATGCCAGTTCTGGTGCCCAGAACCCATTTGGGCCAGGCTGAAGGTACCTGGGTTTGATGCAGGGCATCACTTTCTGTGTATTGTAAGTGTCATATAAGTTGCCCAAAGGCATTTAACCCCTTAAAAACATCAGTTACTTATTCAAATCTGTGAAAATGGGCTGTTTGCCCACTTTGATGCCAATTCTGGTGCCCAGAACCCATTTGGGCCAGGCTGGAGGGACCTGGGTTTGATGCAGGGCATCACTGTCTGTGAATTTTACGTGTCATATTAGTGGCCCAAAGGCATTTAACCCCTTAAAAACATCAGTTACTTATTCAAATCTGTGAAAATGGGCTTTTTGCCCACTTTGATGCCAGTTCTGGTGCCCAGAACCCATTTGGGCCAGGCTGAAGGTACCTGGGTTTGATGCAGGGCATCACTTTCTGTGTATTTTAAGTGTCATATAAGTGGCCCAAAGGCATTTAACCCCTTAAAAACATCAGTTACTTATTCAAATCTGTGAAAATGGTCTGTTCGCCCACTTTGATGCCAATTCTGGTGCCCAGAACCCATTTGGGCCAGGCTGGAGGGACCTGGGTTTGATGCAGGGCATCACTGTCTGTGAATTTTACGTGTCATATCAGTGGCCTAAAGGCATTTAACCCCTTAAAAACATCAGTTACTTATTCAAATCTGTGAAAATGGGCTGTTTGCCCACTTTGATGCCAGGTCTGGTGCCCAGAACCTATTTGGGCCAGGCTGAAGGGACCTGGGTTTGATGCAGGGCATCACAGTCTGTGTATTTTAAGTGTCGTATCAGTGGCCCAAAGGCATTTAACCCCTTAAAAACATCAGCTACTTATTCAAATGGCCAAAATTGACTGTCTGCCCACTTTGATGCCAGTTCTGATGCCCAGAACCCATTTGGGCCAGGCTGGAAAAAACTGGTTTGGATGCGGGGCGCCCTGTTCTATATGTCTGCAGTGTGACATCAGTGGCCCAAAGGCATTTAACCCTTTCTTCAGCGCTCTTTGGTGCCCACTTTGATGCCCATTTTTGTGCCAGTTTTATTGTTTTTGTAGCCTTTTTTAAGTGTATTCACATCAGGGCAACTCGCTGCATTGTATGTTATTATTGTGATGATTATTTATTGTTGTTAAACCTATAAAAAACAGAAAAGAAAAAATTGCCGAATAAGAAACCGACGAATAAGAAACCAACTTCAGCTCCGAATAAGAAACTGAACGAATAAGAAACCAACTTCAGCCTCATACAGTGCCCTGTCCCCCTGCACAACCACAATAACCCCCATCGTTTCACATTTACCCCACAGTGCCCTGTCCCCCTGCAAACCTACAATAACCCCCATCGTTTCACACTTACCCCACAGTGCCCTGTCCCCCTGCACACCTACAATAACCCCCATCGTTTCACATTTACCCCACAGTCCCCTGTCCTCCTCTCCCACTTCAGCCCCTACAATAACACAGTCCTCTCACATTCACCCCCACAGTGACCATGATATGCCTAAACAGAAGTACTCTAATACAGGGGTCCCCAACTCCAGTCCTCAAGGCCCACCAACAGGTCATGTTTTCAGGATTTCCTTTGCATTGCACAGGTGATGCAATTATTACCTGGGCAAGACTAAGGAAATCCTGAAAACATGACATGTTGGTGGTCCTTGAGGACTGGAGTTGGGGACCCCTGCTCTAATAAACTCCATCCCCACTTACTGATGAAGTTTTCAGGCAGACAGTGAGGAGAACCAGGAAGTGTCCAGAGAGCTGCAGGAGGGCACTAGGACCCAGCGTGCCTCAGCCAAACCAGCGTGCACAGCCAGAAAGTAACTGCATCTGCTGCTGCTGCCAGGAAGAGACTCCTCGGGGGAGACCACATCGCACTCTGCACGGGGGAGACCACATCGCACTCTGCAGGAGGGAGGCTCTGCAGTCGGCATTGTGCTGCTCTCTCCCTGACACCTCACACTCGGCAGTGGATCTCCCAGTGGGCCCCTTCAGGTGACTGGGCCCATGGCAATGGCCCCCTCTGCCCCCCCAGTAGCTACGCTACAGTATGGTGGGCTACATTATACTCTATGAGGGGAGCTGAATTATACTCTATGTGGGGGGCTGCATTGTACTCTATGATGAAGGCTGCATTATACTCTATGAGATAGCTACATTATCCTCTATGTGGGGGGCTGCATTATCCTCTAAGTGAGGGGCTGCATTATACTCTGTGTGAGTTGCATTATACTCTATGTGGTGGGGCTGCATTATACTCTATGAGGGGGGCTGCATTATTCTCTATGAGGATTGCTGCATTATACTCTATGAAAGGGGCTGCATTATACTTTATGTGGGGGGCTGCATTATGCTCTATGAGGGGGCTGCATTATACTCTATGTGGGGGCTGCATAATACTCAATGGGGGTTGCATTATGCTCTATGTGAAGGGGCTGCATTATACTGTGAGTGGGCTACATTATACTCTATGAGGGGGGCTGGAATATACTCTATGTGGGTGCTGCATTATATCCTATGTGGGGGCTGCATTATACTCTATGTGGGGGTTGCATTATGTTCTATTTGATGGGGCTCCATTACACTCTGAGTGGGCTTCATTATACTCTATGTGGGGGCTGCAATATACTCTATGTGGGGGGCTGGATAATACTCTATGGGGTGGCTGCATTATACTCTATGAGGTGGCTGCATTATACTCTATGGGGCGGCTGCATTATACTCTATGAGGTGGCTACATTATACTCTATGAGGTGGCTGCATTATACCCTATGCAGGGAGCTGCATTATACTCTATGAAGGGGGCTGTATTATGCTCTGAGGGAGACTTCATTATCCTCTGAGTGGGAATGCATTATGCTTTGAGGGAGCTGCATTATGCTCTGAGGAGGTCCACATTATACTATATGGGGCGGCTGCATTATATCTATTGAGGACTATGTGGTGCATTATACTATATGTAATAAAGAAAAAGTGATTAGCTCACCTATCATTGGGTGCAGACGAGGGGTTGCATTATGCTCTATGTTGGGGGCTGCATTATACTCTGAGTGGGCTTCATTATACTCTATATGAGGGGCTTCAATATACTCTATGTGGGGGGTCTGCACTATACAGGGTTGGCCATTTATATGGATACACCTAAATAAAATGGGAATGGTTGGTGATATCAACTTCCTGTTTGTGGCACATTAGTATATGGGAGGGGGGAAACATTTCAAGATGGGTGGTGACCATGGTGGCCATTTTGAAGTTGGCCATTTTAGATCCAACTTTCTATTTTCCAATAGGAAGAGGGTCATGTGACACATCAAACTTATTGAGAATTTCACAAGAAAAACAATGGTGTGCTTGGTTTTAACGTAATTTTATTCTTTCATGAGTTATTTACAAGTTTATGACCACTTATAAAATGTGTTCAAAGTGCTATCCATTGTGTTGGATTGTCAATGCAATGCTCGTCTCCCACTCTTCATACACTGATAGCAACGAGTGGACCTCATTATACTCTATGGGGTGGCTGCATTATACTCTATGAGGTGGCTGCATTATACTTTATGAGGTGGCTGCATTATACTCTATGAGGGGAGCTGCATTATACTCTATGAGGGGGGCTGTATTATGCTCTAAGTGGGACTTCATTATGCTCTGAGTGGGATTGCAATATTCTCTGAGGGGGCTGCATTATGCTCTGAGGGGGTCCACATTATACTCTATGGAGCAGCTGCAAAATATCTATTGAGGACTATGTGGTGCATTATACTATATGTGATAAATGTAATAAAGAAAAAGTGATCAACTCACCTATCATCGGGTGCACACAGAGGGTTTGGATTATTCTCTATGTGTGGGGGCTGCATTATACTCTATGAGGGGTGTTGCATTATGCTGAGGGGGCTTCATTATGCTCTGAGGGGGCTTCATTATGCTCTGAATAGGGCTGCATTATACTCTGACAGCTGCATTATGCTCTTGCTCTGATGAGGTCTGTGTTATATTCTATGGGGCAGCTGCATTATACTCTATTGAGGACTATGCAGTGCATTATACTATATGTACTATATGGGGGCTGCATTATAGTAACATAGTAACATAGTTAGTAAGGCCGAAAAAAGACATTTGTCCATCCAGTTCAGCCTATATTCCATCATAATAAATACCCAGATCTACGTCCTTCTACAGAACCTAATAATTGTATGATACAATATTGTTCTGCTCCAGGAAGACATCCAGGCCTCTCTTGAACCCCTCGACTGAGTTCGCCATCACCACCTCCTCAGGCAAGCAATTCCAGATTCTCACTGCCCTAACAGTAAAGAATCCTCTTCTATGTTGGTGGAAAAACCTTCTCTCCTCCAGACGCAAAGAATGCCCCCTTGTGCCCGTCACCTTCCTTGGTATAAACAGATCCTCAGCGAGATATTTGTATTGTCCCCTTATATACTTATACATGGTTATTAGATCGCCCCTCAGTCGCACTGATATACTGTATCGGGGCTGCATTATACTTCAAAATGTTTCTGTGTGATGTTGCAATATATTAGCATTTGAGGCCCCACTTTGTCTAAATCTGGCTCTGCACAACGACAATTACGACTCTCCAGATAACACCGGGATTTATACGTGGGGAAGTCCGCCTTACAACATAAGCATAGGGAGCCTCGTTCTGAGTCTCCATAGACTCACATTTTAACCCCTTAACACAGCAACCCTTTTTCATTTTTGCTTTCCTGTGTTTCGTTCCCCTTCTTCCCAGAGCAATTACTTTTTATTTATTTTATATTTTCCATCAATATGGCCATGTGAGGGCTTGGTTTTTGCGGGATGAGTTGTACTTTTGAACAACACCATTGGTTTTACCATATCGTGTACTCGAAAATGGGAAAAAATTCCAAGTGTGGTGAAATTGCAGACAAAGTGTAATTCCTCAACTGTTTTTTTTATTTTTTTTACCATATTCACCAAATGCTAAAACTGACCTACCGTTATGATTCTCGAGGTTATTACGAATTCGTGCATACAAAACATGTCTAGGTTGTTCTTTATTTAAATGGTGAAAAAAAATTGCACCATTTTCCAAGAATCGAAGCATCTCCTTTTTTCATGATTTGGGGCTGGGTGAGGGCTTATTTTTGGCATGCCGAGTGACGTTTTTAATTACCGTATTTTTCGGACTAAAATACGCACTTTTTCCCCCCCAAAAAAGGGGGGAAAATGGGGGGTGCGTCTAATAGTCGCAATGCAGGCTTACCTAGGTGGCAGAGGTGCGGTGGCAGAGGTCCGGTGGCAGAGGTGCGGTTGCGGGGGTGTGGCGGCAGAGGAGGCGCAGTAAGCGGGGTCCCTTTCCCCGGTATGGTGATGCAGCAGGCCCGGTATGCAGCAGAGCCGGGTGAATCCTCTTGTTATCGGTGGTGGCGGCCATTTTCCGGAGGCCGCGCGTGCGCAGATGGAGCGCTCTGCTTCCCGGGGCTTCAGGAAAATGGCCGCCGCGATCTCCATCTGCGCACGCGCGGCCTCCCGCGGCCATTTTCCTGAAGCCCCGGGAGCAGAGCGCTTCATCTGCACACGCGCGGCCTCAGGAAGATGGCCGCGCCCACCGATAACAAGAGGATTCACCCGGCTCTGCTGCATTCCGGGCCTGCTGCATCACCATACCGGGGAAAGGGACCCCGCTTCCTGCGCCTCCTCTGCTGCCACACCCCCGCCACCGCACCTCTGCCACCGGACCTCTGCCACCGCACCTCTGCCACCTAGGTAAGCCTGCATGGTACGCCAGGGACCCCTCTCACGCCATACCTCTCACTGCACCTCCTGATCCCAGCACCTCCTGATCCCAGCACCTCCTCATCCCAGCACCTCCTGATCCCAGCACCTCCTGATCCCAGCACCTCCTGATCCCAGCACCTCCTGATCCCAGCACCTTCTCATCCCAGCACCTCCTGATCCCAGCACCTCCTGATCCCAGCACCTCCTGATCCCAGCACCTCCTGATCCCAGCACCTTCTCATCCCAGCACCTTCTCATCCCAGCACCTTCTCATCCCAGCACCTCCTCATCCCAGCATCACCCCACCTTGCCTCCTGTGACCCTGCTCTGCCACCGCCATAAGATACTGTAAATTCGGACAATAAGACGGACCCCCATGTTATAAAAAATCTTTTTTTCTGCAATTTTCACCCCAAATTTGGGGTGCGTCTTATGGTCCGGTGCGTCTTATAGTCCGAAAAATACGGTATATCATTTTGGTGTGAATACAATCTTTTGATCGCCCATTATTGCATTTTAATGCAATGTTGCTGCGACTAGAAAAACGTAATTCTGACTTTTTAACTTTTTTTTTTTCGCTATGCAGTTTAACATTTGGATTAATTATTTTTATTCCTTGATAGATCGGGCAATTCTGAACACGGAGATACCAAATATGTATGTTTTTTAATTGTTTTATTTTGAATGAGAGGTGATTTTTTAAAAACTTTTTGCATGTTTCAATAGTCTCCATGGGAGACTAGAAGCTGCGATGATCAGATTGCCTGTGTGTAGCACAAATGCTCACTTGCTATGAGCGCCGACCGCTGGGCTCTGCTCATAGCAATCCAGCAATGACAACCACGGGGCTCCTGCAGACCCAGGGTTGTCATGTCAACCCATTGGCGACCTGCCATCATATGACATGGGCACTGATGGGCAGGATCACATTAAATGGTGCTGTCAAAGATTGACAGCGGCATTTAACATGTTAACAGCCGCGGTTAGATCGCGATTCCACCTGCGGCTGTTAGGGTGACATGTGCCAGAAAAGATGTGGGCTCAGCGCCAAAGCCACATCAATGGGAGGGACACAACATGTGCCATACATGTACGGTGCATGTCATGAAGGGGTTAAAAGCCACAGAACGCAGTGTGAATGGTGCTGGATACCTGAGAACACGGTGAGTATATTAACACACTGACACTACACTATATTTACGGTTACACATGTTTAGGGATTAAAAAAATTAATAGGGGTGCTTCTTTAAACATTTTGTTTGGGGAAGAAGCAGGAGGCGAAAGGTGCATCGGGGTGAGGGGACACCACGAGCACCAGCTCTTTCACCAGGTAATTAGCATTTACCACGCGTGGTTTGGGACAGGTGATGCCATATCATTGGCATAAGGATAAGATGGTATGTCACATGTGAATAGTCCAATAGATCTGGAGACTTTGCAGGTGGGATGGTTTAACCCCTGAGCCACTTTGCTCAGTGATAACAGCAATTTGACTACTCAGTATGAATTTAATTATATAGTTAATCTGCATTTAATATTCTTTGGGCGCTGTTTATTGGATATTTTTCACATGTTGGTATAGTATTTAGGCTAAATATTGATTGAAGATATACGGCATCCTCCGAAAATATATATATATTACCCAGTGTGGTTATATACATAGCATACCTGTATAGAAGTATCTATGTGTTTTGGTGTTGTTTGAGGTGTCCCCTACGGTATTTTTTGCTTTTTTAATATATGTACGTGTTTTTACAACTTATTAATAAATATTGGTTTTATTATTATTTTGGGATCTCTTCGTTTTTCTCACACATATTTTAATGTGAGATTTAGTTGTTGCATTGATGTGAAGTGCCCTGGATTTAGTGGGATTAGTGATGAGCGAATATACCGGTATTCATTACTTGAGATTTCTCGAGCATGCTCGGGGGTCCTCCGAGTATTTTTTAGTGCCCGGAGTGTTCATTTTTCTTGCCGCAGCTGAATGATTTACATCTGATAGCCAGCATAAGTACATGTGGGGATTCCCTAGCATCCAGGCAACCCCCACATTTACTTATGCTGGCTATCAGATGTAAATCATTCAGCTACAGCAAGAAAAACGAAAACTCCGAGCACTAAAAAATACTCGCAGGACCCCCGAGTAAGCTCGAGAAATCTCGAGTAATGAGTATATTCGCTCATCACTTATTGGGATATATGTTGTTTTGATTTTGTGCATTTTACCTACTATAACCTTAGTGTTGCTCTGTGTTTCACTGAGCTCATTCTGAAGAGTCTTTGTAATGTTCTTATCTGCCTTTTTTTGCACTCTTCTCAGCTGATATATGAACGCAACATCGATGCGGTCTGTGGCCATTAGCACAGGGGAGTTCATAAAAAGAGAGATAAATGCTTTGCAATCTCACCTACAGAATGAGCTCACTGATTGATTCTCAGATCATTACAACTAACAGTTTTTTCTACTTTTTCTGCTTATTCAGACATTGCTTCTTTTCAATGCATGGCTTGTTTAAGCCAATATAGAAAAAACCCTATTTGAAAAGGCTTATGTATGCCGCCCAACATATACATAAAGTCAGATGCAACAAATAAAGCCACTGTAGTGGACTCTTGAGTGATGCAGGACATTTCCTAGAAATCCAAATGCCATGTGCAGAGCAGAATGTCTTGGGCTTTATCCATATTGTTTTAACACAACATTCAGTTTATATGTTGTAATAGATCCCAGTACAGTGACAAATATATAAAGAAATATTTCTGAAGATATTTATTAGTATTTAAAATTATTTGCTTTCCTTCATTTATCTAAATTTTAGCATTTCCTACATTGAATTCCTAAAACCTTTTGTGCCCCACCGGAAAGCTTTGAAGACTAAATCCAATATGGAAGCTGTTATGCGGAGTTCACAGTCAGAGGCAGATCTATCTGAAAATCATGATAATGACCTGGGATTGCTGACGTCCAGGATGCGCAAGAAGGTAAATTCTCACCCAGAGCCACTGCAGTTGTATCTCATAGAGGGCTATGTAGTTAGAGCAGCACAGTAAAGAAGTCAATTTGCTGTGTTCACCGGTCTAATACACTGTTAGGAGCCTCACATGTTACAATAGCAGCTGGTTGATTGATGTGAGCTGTATACTTATGCTATAACTGTCATTTTAATTTTTATTAAATAATAATGTAGAGCAAGCGATTCTAATAATCTTTCAACACTGGGAAGTGCCGATGTCACTGAGCACACAGGAGCCAGCTGACAAGGCAGAAGGAGCTGTGTGGTAACACTGAGGGGAAGTGCCGATGTCACCGAGCTCCTTCTACCCCGTCAGCTGTTCTGTGTGTTTGTGTTATACACTGAGGAAAACTGCCCATGTCACTGAGCGCACAGGAACCAGCTGACAGGCAGAAGAGCAGTGTGTGGACAGCTGACAGAGCTCAGCACTGTGCCGAAGACTGAGGTAACCTGCTGATGCACTGACAAACAGTGCATGGAATACAGCCCGGAACGCATACAATTTGTAGGCTCCACCCCACCCATAAAAAGCCATATTTGGAGCGCCCCACGGCTGGGTATTTGGTACTGGGTCCAGTACTTAAAGGGGATGTCATGGTGGCGACCCGGTCCGTGTCCCTGGGCACCAATGTTAAAGGAGAAAGGTCTTTAAAGGGGAATAAAGTTTATGTTCGTGACGCCACCTGTGGTATTCGGTCAGTAGGGACCGACGCTGCTTTAAGGGGTCCTCTGGGGTGATGTTATGGCAGCTAGATGGTAAAACTTCGCAAAGGGGAAGTATATCCCCAGGGCTCCTGGTATTTAGATAGAAGATGGTGAAAGGCGCAGTAAAGAACGAGGACACAGGTTTGCAGTCACTTTACCTTGGTTTACTGAAGACTTCAGCATCCACAGTCCAGAGCACCAGATCACAGGGCAGGCAGGGTCTGGACGGCTTGAAGGCAAGTTAGGAGTCCCCTTATCCAGGTGGAAATCAAAAGCCTTCCTCTAGCGCTGTAGTGGTGTAGTCCCTTACTGCTTAAAGCTACACATAAGGTCCTCACAGATGTTATCTCTCTCTCTGTCCCCCAGGTAGGATAGGACATAATCCGTATGACTGGTGGTTTGAGGCTGTTTATAGGGACTCTAGCATGCCCCGGCCTCTGAGGGTGCCACCGTGCCTCCTGGGTGTTAGGTCGGACAGGTATCATAGAGTTCAGCTGTCCTGCCGGTATCTGATGTAAGTCATAGAGAGTCTTACGGTGCTCGGCATTCCGGCTACCGGTTTCTGCGCCTCAGAAGGAGGCAGCCTGCTCGGGGCTGGTCTCCCTCTGATATCCTCTCCTGTGTTCTCCTGCAATCTCTCTGCAATCAATTCGGCTTTCTCAATGTCCCTTTCCAGGAACTGCTGCACTGGGGCTACGCAGCTCCTTAAAACCTTCTGCTTTGCCTCAGACTGATCCAGTCTGTTCCATGGCAAGTACTGTCTGACCTCTCCCTACAGACTACCAGTTGTATATATATGGGGAATCACCTAGCAAGTAGGATCAAAAGCTCCCCCTGGTGGCCTGGAGTGTGAATGTGTTGCATGTTTGTGGTACCTGGTTGCAGTTATCCTTTCTTGGCTTCAAGCGTAACATCACTCTCCTCGTGAGGAAAGCAATGCTACTGTCACGACCAGGACCCTGGGGCGCCACGTATTCAGTATGTGTGGAGCTTCAGAAACACCATAGGGGATATCTTCTAGAATGTTTTTGAAAGGTTTTCTTTTGGATTTAATTAATAATGTATATTTTAAATATTATTAAAATAGCTTGCTCTACATTATTATTTAATAAAAATTAAAATTATAGTTACGTTTTAAATATCCAAGATGAGAATACCCTTTTAGGCAATGTATCTATTCCAAGCTTTATGTCAGACTTAACACAGAATGTAAATTGTCAGATTTAAGTAAGCAGTGCTATATGTTAGCGATGCAGTGTTCTTGAAAATAGAACATCATCAGCTTTATGATTCATATTTGCTGTTTTTATAGTTAATTGATAGAAATTGAATGGTTCCCAAACCTACAGGAATGATCTTGCTTGTATTTCTGTACATTTATAAATGTAAATCTGCTGCTCGATGCTTCATGTTTTACTACTTCTATTAGTGTTCATGATGCAGTTGCCGGTGAATGACTGGAAGTGATTTTACATGGCTGATTGGTGAACCAGCGCTAGCTCACAAACATCGCTCTATGTAAACATGTCGTCTACGAGCTGCCGAGCATAGTGTTCATCTGTCAGCTGATTTGATAGTTCATGTGTCCATAAGAAATTAATGTCTAGAGCACCTCCCCTGGGGATATGCTGATAATAATATTCATGGTGCATGGGGGCAAAAATTCCTAAAAATTCTGTCCCAGTAAAGTTTGTGTTGGCCAATGTCAACAGGTCTTCCGACGAACGCAGATGGACTCATATAGATCGTTCTTGCTATGACAGAAATTTGCTTGTGTAAAACAACCATTGGGTTAGACCTGATTCTGTCCTGAAGCCTGTTTTTGTAGTCGCTCTCATACTCTCACAAAAATGCCAGAGTATTGTAACATGCTCCCCTATTTTGTACGATAAAACGACACCATGACCGAATGGATCACATGATTCACCTTTATAGTAAATTGCCCTGTCGATGCATACGCTCGAATTCTATTTTGTGGGAAGTTTGAACATAAGTCATGACGGCATCAATGAATGTAGGAGAAAACGCTGTGTGATAGGCCCCGAAGCTTTGGGTTCTTTACCTAAATCCATTTGATCCCGTTTGTTTTCTCTCCAATCATCTGCTGGATTTGCTTCATTCTAAAATGTCTTTGCTCAGTCTGATACAGGAAAGAAATATATCTTGGTACCGTGTTAGCCAGTAGATAGAAAAATATTTAGAATTGAGAGTCCTCAGTGGTTGATACCTTTTAAAGGCTAACTGAAAAGATGGTAACAAATTGTAAGCTTTCGCGATTACTCAGGCCTCTTCATCAGGCATAGACTAAAAGAAATTCTGGAGAATCACATATTTATGCACAAAACATCACAGAAAATAAAACATGGATAAGACTGGTGACATGAAGCAGAATTACCATGGGTGATAAACAGTTATGTCCATAAATATTGTACCAGTTCTTAGATAGGGAATGTTTTATTGTCCTCTGAATGGGGTCTGGTTCTGTTGTGATGACCCCACATGGTCTGAAGGGCAAATTCCTTAGTGATATAAAAAGACATAAATCCATGTGACACATTCATTCCTGCACTAACACTGTCAAAGGTCATCATCAGTTTATATTCCCGTATTCTTCTGTCTCTTTGAGATTTGAAGCTACCTTTTAAAACAAGTAATTTTATGTTCATAATGTTATGATTGGGGAGACAAAAATGTATTGCCACAGGTAGATCCATTCTTCTTTTTTCTCTTATTGTATGGCGGTGAGAATTCATCCTTGTCCTCAGTTTTTGCCCTGTCTCGCCCACATACAGACCCCCAGTTGGACATTTAGTACAAATAATTAAGTACACCACATTGGAAGTGACGCAGCTGAAAGTACCTGGTATCTTGTAGTCCTGATGTGAATTGGGGATCTTTATCTTGTCCGTGGTCATTATAAATGGACAGGTTTTACATTTTTTCTGGTTGCAAGGAAAGGTACCTGCAGCTGTTCGAGAGGACAGGGAGTGTTGTGAATTCTGTGGCCAAGCTCCCTCCTGTGGTCGTGAGTGGTACTGCGGCTTCTGAGTTTCCTTCCTCAGGTGATGAGGTTAAGTCGTTAGGTGCTGCTCTATTTAACTCCACCTGGTGCTTTGATCCTGGCCTCCAGTCAATGTTCTAGTATTGGTCTTGCTTCCTCCTGGATCGTTCCTGTGACCTGTCTCTCCTGCATAAGCTAAGTTCTGCTTGCGTTATTTTTGTTTGCTATTTTTTCTGTCCAGCTTGCTATATTGGTTTTTCTTGCTTGCTGGAAGCTCTGAGACGCAGAGGGAGCACCTCCGTACCGTTAGTCGGTGCGGAGGGTCTTTTTGCCCCTCTGCGTGGTTGTTTGTAGGTTTTTGTGTTGACCGCAAAGCTACCTTTCCTATCCTCGGTCTATTCAGTAAGTCGGGCCTCACTTTACTAAATCTATTTCATCTCTGTGTTTGTATTTCATCTTTACTCACAGTCATTATATGTGGGGGGCTGCCTTTTCCTTTGGGGAATTTCTCTGAGGCAAGGTAGGCTTATTTTTCTATCTTCAGGGCTAGTTAGTTTCTCAGGCTGTGCCGAGTTGCATAGGGAGCGTTAGGCGCAATCCACGGCTACCTCTAGTGTGGTGTGATAGGATTAGGGATTGCGGTCAGCAGAGTTTCCACGTCTCAGAGCTCGTCCTATGTTTTTGGTAAATGTCAGGTCACTTTGTGTGCTCTGAACTTCAATGTCCATTGTGGTTCTGAATTACCTGTTCATAACAAGGGAGCTTTTGACAATAATGCTTCTTAGATTTGGGGGCTGCCTAAAACACAGTAGTGGGGGGTCTGGGAAAATGGATTGTAAGCGGGCATTTTTTTGTAGTAAAGGTTGTAATTTCCGTGCAGCTCCCCATAGCACCTCCAGATTTGGATTGTATATATGGGAATATAAACTGATGATGACCTTTGACAGTCTTAGTGCAGGAATGAATGTGTCGCATGGATTTATGCCTTTTTACATCAACTAAGGAACTAAGGAATTTGCCCTTAGGACCATGTGGGGTCATCACAACAGAACCAGACCCCAATCAGAGGACAATAAAACATTCCCTATCTAAGAACTGGTCCAATATTTATGGACATAACTGTTTATCACCCATGGTAATTCTGCTTCATGTCACCTGTCTTATCCATGTTTTTTTTTTGTTTTGTTTTTTTTTGTGATGTTTTGTGCATAAATATGTGATTCTCCAGAATTTCTTTTAGTCTATGCCTGATGAAGAGGCCTGAGTAGTCTCGAAAGCTTGCAATTTGTTACCATCTTTTCAGTTAGCCATTAAAAGGTATCAACCACTGAGGACTCTCAATTCTAAATATTTTGCCCAGTCTAGAAGTCTAAAGTGGCTGTAAATGACAGTCTGTTGGTAAAATATGGCGTTCTTGAGCCATCTCTTACCATAAAGGGTACCTGTCACGTTAAACATAGCATCTGATCTGTTCGCAGCCTGGTATGGAACAGGAGGAGCTGTACATATGTCTATTCACTCATATGTAGAGAACTAGTTTAATACTGTAAGACTTCATTCAGATATCTGTTTTTCACATACATTTTCTAGTTAAATTTTTTCACAGTTACAATATTTACCCATTATAATCTATGGTGCTGATCACGTGTTCAGGTTTTTTTTTTTGCGTTCTCAAAAAATTCATGTCTGTTTTTAAGCCAAGTCATGGCTCAAAATCCCCCATATAAGTGTATGAGTCCATGGAAATCATGGATAGCATATGAATGCCTTCATTGTGCAATGCATGTGCTGTCTGTTAATAACATTGTAAGAGGTGGTGGAGGTTTGCAAATATTTTTTTTATATATAGAGAAAAAATGACTGATGAGACTCTGATAGTAAAAACTGATGCACTGACCAAACTGTTGAAAATATGATCCAGCACCTGATGAAATTCGGTCCTTTTTGTTCACATTTGATAAAAGAAGCGATATCTGAATGAGGCCGGACAGTGAATCAATCTTGATAGCCAAAAGTCTTATTTTACCTTAAGTCGTTCTTTCCGTTTCCTCCATGGACAGATTACTCTTCTTAACGTTACTATTTTGGGTGGTCAGTTTGGTAAATTTTACTAATGCATGAACTCTTGCTCCGTCCACCTGTTCCCTGCTCAGACATTTCTAATCCAGTTCCTACCCGAGACTGTGCTTTGTATGTGTGCATAATTATTGATGGCTGTGTAAAACGCTCGAAATGGACACCCAACAAATCAGTAAAATAAAGCAGGGTGTACCTGCTGCAGACTGAAAATGGGCGTCCCTTAATAATGACAGATTAGCTGAGGTTTTGTATTAATATAAAGAAGCTCACAGAGGACAGATATGAGGTCTGGATAATTTGCATTGGACACCCGCCTATATTATATGCATGGTTGGCCATGTGTGAAATGATAAATAGTGTGTCCTGAAAAGTACTGCATCATGCATGTATCGCTCTCCTTCCCCTTATTCATGGATGGAAATACTAAGCTTTCCTCGGTTAACCTCTTGTTCTTCAGACCTGCTGCTGCAGCTCAAGGTGCCACCATTCAGGAAAATTTAGTGATTATTAGTATCATATTCTGTGCATGCGATGTATAAACTTCGCAAGGACCATATTAACCCCTTAGTGACCGAGCCAAATTTTTGAAATCTGACCAGTGTCACTTTATGTGGTAATAACTCTGCAACGCTTCAACAAATCCCAGTGATTTTGAGATTGTTTTTTCGTGACACATTATACTTTATGATAATGGTAAATTTTGTTCAACATTTTTTTGTGTTTATTTATAAAAAATATCAAAAATTTGAGAAAAATGTTAATAAATTAGCAATTTTCTAAATTTGAATGATTATCCCTTTAATCCAGATAGTCATACAACAGCAAACCATTAATAAATAACATTTCCCACATGACTGCTTTACATCAGCACCATTTGTAAAATGATATTTTATTTTGTTAGCATTTTAGTAGGCTTAAAAATGTAGCAGCAATTTTTCATTTTTTCAAAGAAATTTACAAAATTTATTTTTTTAGGGACTTATCCATGTTTGAAGTGACTTTTGGGGTCCCATATATTGGGAAACCCACAAACGTGATACCATTTTAAAAACAGCACCCCTAAACATATTGAAAACTGCTGTCAGGTAGTTTATTAACCCTTCAGGTGCTTTACAGGAATTAATGCAAAGTGGTATGACAGAAATGAAAATGTGCATTTTTACCACCTAAATGCCTTTAACTTCTGAACAGATTACTACAGCCGTCAGACTCTAAGGTCGCTATTTGGTCATGAATTGCCATCGCAAACATCAGGACCACACAATCATGATCTGAGGGCACCAATTGGGATAAAGAGGAAGCCCCCACACTCTGTTAACCATTTATAATGATGTAGTCACTATTGACAGCAGCATCTAAGGGGTTAAACAGATTTAGATGGTGCAAATACTGATCGTAGCTGGTACAGCAAGTTGTCAGCTATAGTGCACAACCGACAGATGCTGGATTGTCATCTGTATGGGGAGGCTATTCTCTTATATCTCAGGTCAGTTAAAAGACGTATTGGCGGTCATTAAGGGGTTAATATTGTTGTTTTTATGTGATGATAACATAACAAATGACTTGTGCATGTAATGAAGGCAACGTACAGTATGGTGACTATCATTACTAGCAGTTAGGAAACAATGGGATGATTATCTGGTCGCTTAATCTGGGATTGACGGAATTGAAAGCTAAAGGTTTGATACACAAGGGCTAAAGGCCCCTTCACATTAAGCGACGCTGCAGCGATACCGACAACGATCCGGATCGCTGCAGCGTCGCTGTTTGGTCGCTGGAGAGCTGTCACACAGACAGCTCTCCAGCGACCAACGATGCCGGTAACCAGGGTAAACATCGGGTAACTAAGCGCAGGGCCGCGCTTAGTAACCCGATGTTTACCCTGGTTACCATCCTAAAAGTAAAAAGGAGTGCAGAGCACAGCGCTGGAGGATAGACGGCTGTAGGTAAGTATGTAGTGTTTGTTTTTTTTTACTTTTAGGATGGTAACCAGGGTAAACATCGGGTTACTAAGCGCGGCCCTGCGCTTAGTTACCCGATGTTTACCCTGGTTACCAGTGAAGACATCGCTGGATCGGTGTCACACACGCCGATCCAGCGATGTCAGCAGGAGTCCAGCGACGAAATAAAGTTCTGGACTTTATTCAGCGACCAACGATCTCCCAGCAGGGGCCTGATCGTTGGTCGCTGTCACACATAACGATTTCATTAACGATATCGTTGCTACGTCACAAAAAGCAACGATATCGTTAACAATATCGTTATGTGTGAAGGAACCTTAACATATACAGTCGTGGCCAAAGGTTATGAGCATTTCATAAGTTTTTAAACTTTTATTGACAAATACATAAAGTTTATGAAAAGACCCAATATTTACAACGTTGTTGCTTATTTTTCAAGCCTCCTGAACTTCACCCTGGCAGCTAGATATCAGCTTGTAAGCCAAACCCTAACTGATGACTATGCATTTATGTCTAATCAGTGCGTGGAGTTAATCATTATTTCTTTGGGGGGGGGTTTGCCACACACTTTTTGAAGATTGACTACAGATTCTATATGGGATTGAGATCTGCAGAGTTTCCTGGACATGGACCCAAAATGTCAATGTTTAGTTCACCAAGCCACTTATTTACTACTTTTGCCTTGGGATATGGTGTTTATCATGTTGAAAAAGCATTGCTCATAACCAAATTGCTCTTGTATCATAGGGAGAAGTTACTCTTGGAGGATGATTAGATCCTATTCTTTATTCATGGCAGTGTTCTAGGCAAGTTTGTGAGTGAACCCACTATATTGTATCAGAAGTCCCCACTCATGCTCTCAGGATATTTTACTGTTGGCATAACACAACTTTTCTTCTCTAGACAATCATTCTTCCAGATATCCCAAATAGTCCGGATTGGCCTTCATCAGAGAAAATATCTTTACCCTAGTTTTCTGCAGTCCAATCCTTGTACATCCTGCAGTCATTTTCTCTGATGAAGCTTCAAACTACTCTTCAGTCATAGCGATAGTTAGGGGTTGGTTGTGGAAAAAACTCCCTGAACTAGTCAGCTTCTGCTATTAAGCCTTCCACTAACTTAAATGTTATTTTTCTACTGCTCCTGTCCTTAGTCATGCTGATATCCATACTCTGTTCTTTCTTGAAGTGTATGCCTCTGCTACAGGTGATTGCAAAGTTCTCTCACAAAAACACTTTGGAGCCAGAAACCATCCCTGTGGACTCTTGTCCAAGAAAATTTTCCAGCAGAACAGAATTACTCCATCAGTGATCATGAGTTCTTAGCCATAAAATTAGCTTTTGAAGAATGGCAACATATTCTTAAAGAGCGAAGTTTCCTGTGACCAACTATAAGGACCAAAAAATTCTAAAATATTATCAGGCAGCTCATAGGCTGAATCCCTGCCAGGCCCACCCTTTGCAGTCTAAATGGCTTCAAAGCATCAATTCTTCAAGGTACAACACAGATATTGAAAGAACTCAGCAGGAAAGTTGTTCCATACAACTTGGAGATCTAACCACAGAACCTCTGTGAATGTTAGGTTTGAGCAAATACTTCTGTATTTTCATGTAATTCCAGACAGACTGATTCCTGATTTTGAGATCCGAGCTCTGTTGCGTTACCACGGATGGCTTTACACAGTGCCACCAGGTCTCTTGCTAAGGAACAATTTTTTGAAGATATTAGTCCCTTTACATCTGGAATAAAATTATCAATACATTACACTATAAGAACAGTATACCAGCAGTCAAACAGCATTTCACTTCAAAAGCCACCAGTGGTTTCTTCATTGTTGAATTGAGTTTAAAAAAAAGTCCAGAAAATGGCGGTAAAAAACCATCAGTAAGAAAACACCTCACAAAAATGCCAAAGTAAAGGTCCACCCTCTGCTTAAAATAGGATTTTTTTTGGCCTGCTGAAAAATATGTTTCACCATAAGGCAGCGTTCAGATATATCATTTGCATCAGTCTCAGTTATTTGAGCTTGAGGCAACACAACTGATCACAACTGATACCAGACCTAAATCAAAAATACATTAGGTCTCTTCAGACTTTTTTGGTAATATCCATCTGGCACTGGTACAACCTCGTGACCAGCACAATAGCTGATGGTCAGGTGGAAACAATGTGATCAGTTCCTCCATCAGTTTCCATGTTGTGTTCTAGTTAAAAACAAGATGGAAAGAACATGTCTTTTTTTAATGCTGCTAAAGTCTCATATATTTGTGAAGGGGGCCTGATTGGCCTTTGTAATGCTGCTAAAGAACGAGAAATACAGCCTTATTAACCTTTCGTTACTGGATTCCAACCCTCATTTCATTATATAACTAATACTTTAGGTCAACTCATGCTCTTTCTGTTGTGTTAATAACATTATATTCTATAATTTATTCATTTAAATATATGTTTTGAACCATGTAGAGTAAGGTTAACAATCGTATAATGAACATTTTAGCAAGTTTCTAATAAAAAAATTTTTTTTCATACCTAACTGATAAGTAGTTACAAATAATTTGAAGTAGAGTGTCATAGAGGATTGTTTCACTACATAGACTTGAATTAATTCTTGGAAGTACAATATACAGTGGGGAAAATAAATATTTTATACACTGCCAATTTTGCAAGTTTTCTCACCTACAAAGAATGGAGCGGTCTGTAATTTTTTTTTTCAACTGGGAGAGACAGAATCTAAAAATAAAAAGTAGAAAATCGCATTGCATGATTTTTAAATAATTAAATTGCATTTTATTGCATGAAATAAGTATTGATCACCTACCAACCAGCAAAAATTCTGGCTACTACAGACCTGTTACTTTTCTTTAAGAATCCCTCATACTCTACACTCATTACCTGTATAAATTGCCCCTGTTTGAACTCGTTACCTGTATAAATGAAACCGGTCTGCACACTCAATCAATCACACTGCAACCTCTCCACCATGGCCAAGACCAAAGAACTGTCTTAGGATACCACGGACAAAATTATTGATCTCCACAAGGCTGGGATGGGCTACAGGACTATAGGCAAACAGCTTGGTAATAAAGCAACAACTGTTGGCACAATTATTAGAAAATGGAAGAAACACAAGATTACTTTCAATCTTCCTCCATCTGGGCCTCCATGCAAGATCTCACCTCATGGGGAAAAAGATGATTCTTGGAAAGGTCAGGAAACCCAGAACTACATGAGAGGACCTGGTGGACCTGGTCAATGACCTAAAGAGAGCTGGGACCACAGTCACAACATTACCATTAGTAACACACTATGTCAAAATGAATTAAAATCCTGCAGGGCACACAAGGTTCCTCTGCTCATGCCAGCACATGTCCAGGCCTGTCTGAAGCTCACCAGTGACCATCCGGATGATCCCAAGGAATTATGGGAGAAGGTCATATGGTCAGATGAGACCAAAATCTAACTTTTTGGTATCAACTCCACTGGCTGTGTTTCGAGGAAAAGAAAGGATGAGTACAATCCCCAAGAACACCGTCCCAACCATGAAGCATGGAGGGGGAAAAAATTCTTTGGGGGTGTTTTTCTACAAAGGGGACAGGACGACCGCACTGTATTAAAGGAAGGATGGGTGGGGTCATGTATTGTGAGATTTTGGACAACAACCTCCTTCCCTCAGTAAGAGCATTGAAGATGAGTCATGGCTGGGTCTTCCAGCATGACAGTTACCCAAAATACACAGCCAGCTCAACTATGGAATGGCTCCGTAAGAATCATTTCAAGGTCCTTGAGTAGCCTAGTCAATCTCCAGAACTGAACCCAATAGAAAATCTTTTGAGGGAGATGAAACTCAATGTTGCCCAGCGACAGCTACGAAACCTGAAAGATCTGGAGAAGATTTGTATGGAGGAGTGGGCCAAAATGTCTGCTGCAGTGTGTGCAAAGTTGGTCAAGAACTACAGGACACATCTGACCTCTGGAATTGCAAACAAATGTTTCTGTACCAAATGTTAAGTTCTGTTTTTCTACTATATCAAATACTTATTTCATGCAATAAAATGCTATTTACTCATGTAAAAAATCATACAATGTGATTTTTAACCCCTTTACACCCCAAGACTGTTTGCACCTTCATGACCAAGCCAAATTTTACAATTCTGACCACTGTCACTTTATGTGGTAATAACTCTGGAACACTTTAACAGATCACACTGATTCTGAGAATGTTTTTATTGACACAAAAAAGTCCATATAGCTTGCATTTATTTGTGTAAAAACTGAAATTTGGCAAAAACTTTGCATTTTCAAACTTTTAATTAGTATGCCCTTAAAACAGAGAGACATGTCACACAAAATAGTTAATAAATAATATTTCCCACATGTCTACTTTACATCAGCACATTTTTTGAAACAATTATAAGGGTTAAAAGTTGACAATTTTTAATTTTTTCAACAAAATTTACAAAGCCATTTTTCAGAAAGCATATTACATTTGAAGTGATTTGGGGGGTCTATATGAGAAAAATAACCCAAAAGTGACACCAGTCTCAAAATTGCACCCCTCGAGGTGATAAAAACCACATTCAATAAGTTTATTAACACTTCAGTTGCTTAACATGAATTTTTAGAATGTTGAAGGAAAAAATTTCCCATGAGCATGTTGATACCCCATATGAGGGGGAAAGCCACTGTTTGGGCACATGGCACGGCTTGGAATGGAAGGAGCACCATTTGACTGAATGCAAAATTTGCGGGAATAATTAGCAGACGCCATATCACATTTGGAGAGCCCTGATGTGCCTAAACAGTGGAAACCCCCCACAAGTGACACCAATTTGGAAACTAGAACCCTCAGGGAACATATCTAGATGTGTGGTGAGCACCTTGAACCCCCAGATGCTTCACATAAGTTGATAACATTGAGCAGTGAAAGTTAAAAAAAAAAAACATTTTCACAACAAAAATGTTTTTATCCCATAATTTAGCATTTTCATAAGGGTAACAGAAGAAATTGCACAATACAATTTGTTGTTCAATTTCTCTAAGTACGTCAATACCCCATATGTTGGGGAAAACTACTGTTTGGGCGAACAGCACAGTTCAGAATGGAAGGAGTGACATTTTGGAACACAGACTTTGATGGAATTGTGTGCAGGTGTCATGTCGTGTTTGGAGAGCCCCTGGTGTGCCTAAACAATAGAAACCCCCATAAGTGACCCCATTTTGGGAACTAGACCCCTCAAGGAATGTATTTAGATGTGTGGTGAGCACCCTGATGCCCCAGGTGTTTCACAGAATTTTACAACGTTGCTCTGTGAAAATGAAAAAACATTTTTTCCCACAAAACAGTTGTTTTAGCCCCAATTATTTTCATTTTCACAAGGATAGCAGGAGAAAATGGATTCCAAAACTTGTTGTGCAATTTCCCCTGAGTACAATACCCCATATGTGGTTGAAAACTACTTTTGAGGCACAGTACAAAGTTCAGAAGGGAAGAGGTGCCATATTGGAGTTAGGATTATGCTGGAATGGTTTGAGGGTGCCATGTTACATTGGCGGAGCTCCTGAAGTGCCAGAACAGAAGAAATCCCCCATATATGACCACATTTTACAAACTACACTTCCCAATGAATTCAGTGACCTTTTTGACACCACCTGTGCTTCACAGATTTTTATACTATTAGGTGGTGAAGAAAAAATAATTACATTTTTACCATTAAAATGTTGTTTTAGCCCCAGGTTTTAATTTTTCTAATGGATAAGAGGAAAAAATGGACCTTTGTTGTAAAAATGTCACCTGAGTGTGCCAATACCCTAGATGTAAATGGGAACTACCTTTTAGGCGCAGTAAAAAGCTCAGAAGGGAAGGAGTGCAATATTATAGTGCAGATTTTACTTTATAGCTTGCCATGACCCACTGGGAGAGCCCCTGATGTGCCAAAACAGCAGAACTCCTCATAAGTGACCCCATTTTACAAATTACATCTCTTGATGAATTAATCTAGGGGTGCAGTGATCATATTGCCACCACAGGTGTGTGACAGAATGTTATACCATTGGGCTGTCAAGAAAAAAATAATTTCATTTTTATCACAAAAAAATTGTTTTAGCCCAAGATTTTACATTTTCGCAAGGAGAAATGGCTAAAAAAGGCACCAAAATTTGTCTCACAATTTCTGCTGAATGTAGAAATATTCCATATGTGGCTGTACAGCACTGACTAGCCATACAGAGGGACTCGGGAGGGACAGAGCGCTGTTTGCCTCCTGGAGTGCAGATTTTCCTAGAATATTTTGCAGACTCAATGTACAGAGCCCCTAATTGCTGGAAGAGTAGAATCCCCCCTCAAGTGACCCCATTTTGGAAATTATACCCCTTGGGGCAATGATCACAGCATTTAGGGTGCCGCTCGTGGCACTGAGAGCTGGGTGTCTTCTGTAAGAATCAGTGGACACCTGGCAGCGATCGTGCTTGCACAGCCTCTGTATCAGCAAAATCACCTGGACGTTCTCAGGACGTCTAAAGTCGGTAAGTACCCACCAATCATGACGTACTGAGTACTTCCAAGGTCGGTAAGGAGTTAAGAATCTGTCTCACATTTGAAGGGTACCTACAATAAAAATTACTTTATAAATCAGCAGTGTATCAAATACTTATTTTCCCACTGGACTAGGTCACAGCTAGAAAAGATCTTGAATATGTTGAGGAGCTGAAAAAAATAAATGATGTTAGAAAGCTGCAGATCTTTTAATCACATATTAAATATCCTTTATTTATATATCCCTCAAAACGCCTTTGCACACCACAGAGCTTGCTTATCAGCTCCATATTTATAATATATTTGAGTGTTGTTTACCATGAACATGTAAAAATGTAGATCCAATTCAGATCCCCTTATTCTTCCACATCTTAGTAATTAGGTTTATAATTAAACTGAGTTTTTAGATCTGTTCACCATTCACTTGGAAATCGTTAAAGGGGTTGTCCAGAACTCGGACAACCCCTTCTGAATCCCTATTCTTCCCCCAGTAAAATAATAACACTTATACTCACCTCTAGTGCTGGCACCATTCCAATAGTGTTGACCCTGGCTCTCCCAGGGATCAATTTCACACGATTCCTGTATCCAATCGGCCCTGGCTTCACTGTCCTCCTCTGCTTCTGACACATCAAGATATCTAGAGGAAGTGAGAGAGCAGCCGTAGCTTTCTTTTCCTTCGAATGTCAATTACATCCATAGGGAACAAGAGTGAAGCCAGCGCTGATTGCCTGCAGGGATTGTGTGACATAACAATGCCATGCGATCCCCTGGATAACCAGTGCCAACACTGATGGAACTGCATCGGCACCGGGGGTGAGTATAAGGCTGAGGTCACACTTGCGAGAGCAATGTGAGAAACTAGCGCCAGTCTCTTGCCTCAATGCCTGGCACTGCCGCCGGCACTCGGGACCGGAGCATTCAGCTGCATAGAAATACATGCAGCCGCACACTCCGGTCCCAAGTGCCCGCGGCAGTGCCAGGTATTGAGGCGAGAGACTCACGCGAGTTTCTCACATTGCACTCGCAAGTGTGACCCCGGCCTAAGTGTTATTATTTCGCTGGGGTGAAACCTAGCGATTTAGAAGGGGTTGCCCAAGTAATGGACAACCCGTTTAAATAGTAATAGGTTTCAACATTTACACGAGGGTTTAAACTTCCATCTTTTTTAATACACAGCTGAAAGGAGAATGGAAGACTCTACGCAGAGCTTTCAAGAAGTTGGATATGGACAGCAGCGGCTACTTATCTCTTCCAGAATTTAGATCTGTTTTGAAGCTCTGCAACTTTGTACTTGATGAAGATGAGGTTTTTGACATCATGTCCAAATATGACCAGAATATGGATGGCCGCATCAACTACAAATCTTTTCTAGAGCACACTTGTAAGAAAGAGAGCCATTCTACTGCAACAACACTATTGGCAAATACTGCTTAAAGGTCTATTATATTCCTAAATTAACACCTAGATTGTTCTTTTACATTCCCATAATGGCGGTCCTTCAGCTGTAGGGGATCAGAAGTTGTCTGAGGGTGGCGGAGCTTATACTTCCATAGCACTGGAAAACCATCCACCTGCCTATATCTCATGTCCTGTTCTTCTAAGACTTCCTATAAGCCATTTTGTCTATGTAGCATCTTCCCCATCAATTTTCAAATAATTCATTTGCAATCTATTCACTTTTTTCTTAAAGGAATTTTCCAGGTGTTAAAGGGGCTTTAGAGGGAATGTTGAATGCCTATCCTATTAGATCAGCAAGAGTCTGATTTTTGTTGATCCAATTAGCTGCTTGAAGAGGCTGTAGTGCTCCACAACAACCAGATGTAGTGGGTATTGCAGCTTGGTAGTCTTCACTTGGATAACCTAAACTTTTTTTAATTTAATTATCCTCCAGCCATTGCAACGTTATTGACTTTAGTAATATACTTCATTGTTAGTTTGCTTCCTTTTCTCGGAATTATTATTCTGTAGTGCTGTTTCCGTGTCCAGCCCATGCCTCTTTAGAAGATGATTTCAACTGCTGCTCAGCAAGATCTCATCAATATAGTAAGGCAGTCTGTCTATGGGAATTCTCCAGTCTCATTAGTGGAGTAGGAAGCATAGAGTTTAAGAGAAGGAAGTCCCTTACACAGAGTGTTTGAATATAACCGTGCCTGATATTGCAGCTCTGCCTAATTCAATCCTACGAGTCATGACTACCAATAAAGACAAGTGTTGGTAAACGATGAAGGGCAAGCTAGACCTGCCTTTAAGATTGTAGTTGTTACTTTCCCAATACATAACTCCTGGAAAGCCTCTTTAACGACTTACAACTCATTATCTAAGCTGTAATTTCCACAGTTAATTTCTATAATGTCATTATGAATTTGTATTCAGGATTTGATTTTGCATAATGACATATTTATATCTAGTGAATTTTTTTTAATCAAGAAAGATGCTCTGTACTTTACTGAACAGCTTACACTATGCAGCACTGTCTTATAGAACTATGAAAATATGGTTGATGCAGCTAAAATAAAGTTTTAATGTCACATCTGGTTTTATTTATTTTAATTATTTTAATAATTGCTTTGAATATAAAGAATAAGGGGGAGGTGAGGTCAAGAAAGGGTGTTCAAAATGGTATATGATATCGATGAAGAGTGTGGATAATCTTATTAAGGAAATTGAAGGTTTTATGACTTATTTGTTTACTGTTATTATGGGTTCATCTCGAAAGGTTTTTTTTCATTATTTGTTTTACTCATATACTGTAGGAATTTAAATGGAGCAGGAGTCAAGAATGCACTTCTGCTCTATTTATTGGGGGTTATGCGTTGTCTGTCATTTTTGCATCACTTTTTGGGGATGTGTGAAGGTCTTCAGTCCTTTAGACAGTGGATAATACAGATTTATTGTGGATAAAGAGAAATGTTGGCCAATATAAAGAAATGTCAGAAAAAAAAATCATTTGCACATTCGAAAGCATACAAATGTGCCAAATATCAAATTATTATGAACTTGTCTTGAACCCCAAAAAAGTAAAAAAACACTGTATACATACCATATAATTCCATAAAAAAATCATTGCAACAATTAAAAACCTCATAAATCAATTATATAAATATTTAAAAAAATACCTTTCAGAGTAGAGGAAAAAAATGATTTCAGACATTAGACAAATGTTAATATAGTTTTTTTTTTGTAGCCAAGTCATCTATATCACCTGGGCAGTGAACTTGTACCAAATATTAGCGCAAGTCATAAAAGTGTCTAAAATGTCTAGCAAAGTAAACCCTGTCCATTTTCACAGACAGAAACCTGAACGTAGATGAGAAATGGTGAAAATAAATATTAATATTATTATTGCACAGAGTGTCTGTGCCATATCTGACAACTGCACAATTAGTGTAGTTTGTCTCAGTATATTATTAATATTCACTTACGGTACACTGTGTGGTATGGCAGTATTATTTATCAGCAGGAAGCTGCTTCTGTTCATTAACTGTGGGGTGTCATCCAATGATACTATGGTGCTTTTATCCAGTAATGGTTTAGTGGTATTATTCATTTACTGTATGGTAGTAATATTTCATATTGATTATTATTTAGGGGCTGGGTTAATCTCTATATACAGTTTCCATATAGATTATGGTACAGCATAGTACTGTATGTCTTGTATTTCTTAATACTCTTAAATTCTAGCACAATCTACATCAATGAACAACAAGACCTCGCATATTCTCCTTGGAACCATTGCCAAATGACCATACCACTATGAGTAGCATAAACTTATCAGCCATGCCACCAATAATTATTTTTACAGCATCACAAACAAACAATAATTTTTTGGTTGACCTCTTTTGTGAACACTGACCAATTATCATACAGAAATGAGTGAATTATTACAATAACTTGTAAATGTAAATGAGACTTTAACCTCTTTTGGAACTGTCTTGTATTATGTATATACAGCTCTGGCAAAAATTAAGAGATCACCACATCAAAGCCCTGTCATGGGCAGCCCAATCTCCAGACCTGAACCCCAATGAAAACCTCTATAATGTAATCAAGAGGATGATGTATAGTCACAAGCCATCAAACAAAGAAGAACTGCTTGAATTTTTGCACCAGAAGCAGTGTGAAAGACTGGTGGAAAGCATGCCAAGACGCATGAAAGCTGTGATTAAAAATCATGGTTATTCCACAAAATATTGCTTTCTGAACTCTTCCTGAGTTAAAACATTAGTATTGTTGTTTCTAAATGATTATGAACTTGTTTTCTTTGCATTATTTCCCTATACTTTCCTTCTTCATGGTTGTGGGTAAGTTTAGAGCCACAAAAAAAAACTCATTAAAACACGAAACGGTTAAAGTACTTACAAAGTTATAAAAAGATAAAATAACAAAAAGATATACACAAGGCAGAAACAGTACAAATATAAAATGAATAAATTAAAGAAACGTTTTACTGATTGGATCTGTGAGACCTGGCAGGGGGAGTCAATGCAGAAATTTGAACAGACCTAGAATTTACCTTGTTTCTCCTGGGTCTGTCAAAAGAGTTTTTCTACAGTGAGAGATTTTAATTGGTCCCATTCACACCCCTCAACCCTCCTTCTGGTCAAGTAAGACGAGAGAGGTTAGTGTGTCGAGGGAGGATCTAAAGTGATCCTTCACGGTTAACTCAGTGATTTCCAAATTAATCTACAGGGCGTTGCCGGCAACTGAAAATGACCAGACGGAGATGAATGTCTCTGTTTGGGGGGGATCAAGCACATCTCTGGGCCCCCGTTTATTGTCTGACTTTTCATAGTCATAGAAATTATACTTCAACCAATCAGCATAAGAACACGTTCACAGTTCTTAACCTATAAGAATGCAAGAACAGTCTGTACGTCAAAGTCTCGTAGAACAATGCACCCTCAGTCTCATGTCCTGGCAGATTGCAACAATCAAGGTCTCAAAACAGCTGTAAACTTTAGCCTATTAACAAAATTTATATCAAAACAACAAAATGGAGTCGAAAAGCACAAAATGGAGAATCTTTCTTAATATGTTCCTTCACAAGTGTATTCCACGAAAAATGGATTCAGGATATCATTCTAATTTATGTCATATTTTTTCGCAGGAAGCTCCTAGTGGAATAATATTACCGTAATATTTTGGAGCATAAGTAAATCATCTTACTTAATCATACTTAAATCATGTGATGTCCCTGGTATGGACTGGAGACATCCAATCCACCTGAGGACAATTATCTTCCCATGCATATATTAGTACCGCTTTGATAGCAAGGGAGTAGACTGGCCTACTGCTAGCTTACTTATTTATCTATACCCAGGAGAAGATGCTGTGAAGTGTCCAGGAACATAAGATTTTTATTTATCTAATCCATAACACAATCCATAACAATATCATATACAAAGGTACAATTTCCTATAAATTCTTGAACAGTCTGGAAAATACTCTGTGAAAGAAAAAATGTTGACCATAATTTTTTCTTTTAACTGGAGGAACTTGTACAGGTTAATAAATGGAAAGAAACAAAAGCCACTGAAACATCCTAAGTATCCATGTAATGCTACGTTCACATTTGCGTTGTTGGGCGCAGCGTCGTTGACACAATCCAAAACGCATATACACAACACAGCGTTTTTTGACGCATGCTTTGTCCAAAAATAGGAAAGTACAGGAAATTTGGCGCAGGGAAAACGCTACATGTAGCGTCGGGCGCGCCCTGTCTGGTTTCATCATACAACACATGACAAGGTATACCGGCGCATGTCCATGCGCCCCCCATGTTAAAGATAGGGGCGCATGATGCATGCGTCGGTATCCGTCGACGACGCTGCGCCCAACAATGCAAATGTGAACGTAGCATAAGCTGGGGCTGCATTGGACATCACATCACGCAGGCACTGATATTGGCAAGCTGGCCTTCCATTAGATTACTTCTATTACATTCCTGACTTGTACTCCACTATGTTATAGGTACAATGCCATGTACTAGGGTGCGTGTATTACACATTTTTCTTGATTAGGGCATGTATGCAATAGACTATTTAGGTTAGAGCAGGTCATTTCTTTTTGACTCACTTGTTGCTATATGTTATTTGCACTAAGCACTTTATGTTGCCATCAAATTTTGGAAAGACCGCTTCTTCTGACCCTGTTCACTCTTTGTGATGTGATTTTGTCCTCATGCCTGATCTTTTTTCTGTCTGTTTGACTTGTATCGTATACATATTTTTGTCATATTTTTTATGCCTTATTACTTATTTTAATATTATTTTTTGGACTACAACTCCATGTTTTTTTGTAGGATATATAGTAATTGCCATTTGAAATGACTTTAGTTTTGTGCTGTCTGTGATCTGCTTTTTTTCTACAATATGAAACAACTGAATGAACATCCTCCAAGGTCAGTGATTCCATCATTTTTGCCAGGGGTTGCATATCTTATAGTTATTCCCTTTATTAAGTTCACTGTTAAAAAAAAACAAGAAGCATTGCCAGAATTACTTTTTTATGCATTCCTATAAACTAAAAAAATCATGTAAATTAAAATGACCATATTTACCTTAAAGCGGATCTGTCACCAGGACAAAACTGGATAGTTTTTGCTCTTACTTTATTCCTTCTGCTCCCCTGAGAATGCTGTTTTTGTTTCTATTTTTTTTTAAAGGGGATATCCAGGACTTTATAAAAAACAAAAAAATGCACCTATTCACTAATACTCAGGTAACTGCAACTTACCTGCTTGTTGTGCACAGCGCAGTTCTTCCCCGGCACAGAGCGGTCAAAGACAAAACTTGCCGAGGATTCAGCTGACTCTGCTGATGTCACGTCCACAAAGAGGAGGCTTCTTTTTCATTCTCTCAATAGGGCGGGACATCTGATGTCATTCTGATTGATATTCGGCTCCCGCTGCCTAACCTGGGGAGCCGGCTGTCAATCAGAATAAAATAGGAAGTGTTAGGCTACTTTCACACATAATTTTTTTGCCGTCAGGCACAATCCGGCGAATTTTGAAAAAAAACGGATCCAGTAAAAGTCACCACCGGATCCGTTTTTTTCTCATAGAGTTGTATTAGCGCCGCATTGTGACAGATGGCCTCATCACGTTTCATCCATTTTTTGCCGGATCCGTTGAAAATTCAGTTTCCGTCTGCCAGAGAAAACGTACATAGGAACGTATGACGCGTGAGGTGACATGATGGAATCCGGCGACCGAATCCGGTCTTTTACACAAATCATGCATTTTCCATTCAAATTTCCATTCTGGTCTCTCTCTCTGTCTCTCCTCCACGGAACAGGAAGTCCAAACTCTAACCCCGGGTTAAAAAAAAACCGAATCCAGCAAAAAAACGGATCAGTCGCGACAGTTTTTCACATTTTGCGGCGGAAAAGTTTTTGTAAAAATTTGCCGGATTGTGCCTGACGGCAAAAATTTATGTGTCAAAGTAGCCTTAGGTGTCAAGTTCCTGCCACTGCACAGTGGGAATCTCAAACTATGTCCTCTGTGCTCTCCCATTCTTCCCCAGCCACAGAGGAGCCTGCTCAGCAGAGACGTCGGTCCCAACATCTTGCTCAAGCTGATGCTGAGAATCTGGTTACTGTTGCTGTCCCAGGTTCAGCTATTGTAATCAGCATTAATCAGCGGTGAGCAGATGCTCCAGGGACTGTCCTGCTTTTTGTCTACTGAGCATGCCCGTGGGACGACCTCTCATTGGAGGTCGGAGGTCACATGCTTAGGTCCTGAAGCAGCTCTGATTGGACCACTGGGAAAGTCCCGGAAGGCTGCAACCATAAAAGGTTCGCATGGCCCCCCTGCCATGCGCTAGTATAAACTAAAATGATATCGTGGATGTGTGTTAGATTTCTGGTGAAAGCTCATAATCAACCCCCTCCCTACCATTGTTGCGAGTGGTTGAGTGTTTGAGCTAACTAGCACCAGATTGTGCCATCCAGCACAAGGCACGAGCATACAGCATCAAATAAGCAGTGTCCACCAGTGCGGCGCCATGCACAATTAGTGCGCTTTCCAAGCCCTAGTTAGGATGGTTAGAGTGGCGTCCGCCAGAGTGGCGCTGCATGCACCTAATGCACTAAATCTATTAGCGTAGTTTCTCCCTGGCACCGCAGTTGCAGCGCTGAGCACTAGTGGGTCTAGAGGGACTCTAACCCTGTGTCCTTGGGGCAGAGTCCTGTGATCTAACACTAGCGTTCACTCAGTGGTATTGCGGCCCTGTGACGCAACAGGGTTCACTCCCTTACGTACCGGGTGAAGTTAACCTGTGTGTGTTTTCATTATACCGCCATATACTGTCCGCCATTTCTGATCATTTGGTGCATTCCGCCAGCCCTAACATTATACTAGTGCCAGGGTCTGGCTAGTAATGGCGGACGAACAGCGACTGCAGCGGTACATCCAGCAGCTGGAGGACAGGTTGATGGCTCTCGAGCGCACAACCTCAGCTGTGGATGTTACCGCAGAAGCTGTTCAGGCTGCTAGCGTGGCTGCAGCTAGTTTGTCCGCTGCCATCCCTGTTCTGACCTTATTCCGCCTCTCATTGCCAGATAAGTTTACTGGCGACAGTAAGTTGTGTTGGGGATTTGTGAGCCAGTGTGCAATACACCTTGATCTCCTGCTGCACGTTTTCCCACAGAGCGGGCAAAGGTGGGATTCATAATATTCCTCCTGTCGGACAGGGCGTTGGAGTGGGCTATGCTGCTGTGGGAGCGCGACGATCATGTGGTGCAGAGTGCTCCGTGGTTTCTGATCACTCTGAAACAGGTCTTTTTGGCACCTCGAGTCACCCACGATATGGCGCTCCAACTGCTGGCATTGACACAGGGCTCGTTCTTGGTCAGCCATTTTGCCATCCTTTTCCAGACTTTATCATCAGAGCTGGAGTGGCTGGACAAAGTCCTCATCCCAGTATTCTGGAGGAGGATGGCTGACCATGTGAAGGACGCTTTGACCATGTGAAGGACGCTTTGGCCACTAGGGAGATTGCTGCCACACTGGAGGAACTAATAGCAGTATCAACTCGCATCAACCTTCGTTTTAACGAGTGAAGGTTGGAGCGAGCCAAGTGTAGGCAGAGGTTTCAGCTGGCTCCCACCTTCGCCAAACCTCTGGAATCTTCGGTTCAGGTGTCCGAGCCATATGAGGCCATGGAGGTCCGGGGTCTCTTGAGTACCCATGGTCTGTCCTGTCTGCCAGCAGTCGAGACATTATGCCAGGAAATGTCCCCAGCAGTCGGGAAAACAACCGCGCCTAGTGACCATAGGAGGAGGCTCACTAAACACAGCGGCGTTTTCTTCCAAATTGTCCTTCAAGGGGACAATTACTATAGCCCCATCCACTCACATGGTAGAGCTTTGCATGGATTCCGGTGCAGAGAGCAACTTTATGTGTTCTGCTTTTGCCCAACAGCACGCAATACCCCTGGTGATGCTCTCCAAACCAGTGACCATACGAGTGGTAAATGGGTCAACACTGCCCTCACAGATCACACACCAAACCATCCCATTAACTCTCTCTATGTCACCTTCCCTTCAGGAAATTATCTCTCTGCTTACCATTCTCAAGGGAATTGATGAGGTCCTGTTAGGGGATACATTGGCTGCGTTACCACTCCCCTCAAATAGAGTGGTCCACCGGGAGAATTTTGGGATGGAGTGAATCTTGTGAGAGTAGATGTCTGAGGGAGTGTATTCAGGTTGCTACTTCAGAGGTACTCGCAGGTCTTTCCTCTCTCCCCAAGAACTATTGGCCCTATGTGGACATGTTCTACAAGAATGCTGCAGAGACCCTTCCACCTCACCGCCCTTATGACTGTCCTATTCACCTCTTCCCTGGTGCAGAGCCTCCCCGGGGTCGAGTCTATCCACTAGCTCTCCTGGAGATGGAGGCAATGACCCAGTACATCCAGGAGAATCTGGCAGGAGGATTCATTAGGAAGTCGGTGTCACCTGCAGGGGCGGGGTTCTTCTTCGGACAGAAGAATAGAGAACTATGCCCATGCATAGATTACAGGGGTCTTAACACCCTACCCGTTAAGAACAAGTACCCTCTGCCCCTGATATCTGAGCTTTTTGATAGGTTGCAGGGAGCGAGAGTTTTTACTAAGCTTGATCTGCGGGGTGCTTACAACCTGATTCGCATCTGTGAGGGGGACGAATGGAAGACAACTTTTAACACCAGGGACGGCCACTATGAGTATCTGGTGATGCCCTTCGGGCTCTGTAATGTCCCTGCCGTTTTCCAAGATTTTGTAAATGATATCTTCCAGGATATGCTCCATCACCACCTCAGTCGTCGTCTATCTGGATGATATTCTCATCTACTCTCCAGATATAGAATCCCACCGGAGAGATGTTTGCAAGGTCTTCGACATCCTATGGGTTAACTCCCTCTATATCGAGTTGGAGAATTGTGTGTTTGAGCAGGAGTCATTGCCTTTCCTGGGCTATATCGTCTCCGCCCAGGGATTGGCCATGGATCCTGCCAAGCTACAGGTTGTGATGGACTGGCAGGAACCCCATTCTCTCAAAGAGGTGCAGTGCTTTATGGGGTTCATTAACTATTATCGCCAGTTCATTCCCGACCAAGAAGGGTGCTAATCCCAAATTGTGGTCAGAGTAGGTCTCCAAGGCCTTCTTCTCTATAAGTCACACTTCGCTAGCGCTCCCATTTTACATTGCCCTGATGTAGATAAACCTTTCATTATGGAGGTGGATGCCTCATCCGTCGATGCTGGAGCAGTCCTCTTCCAAAAGGATGCTCAAGGTCAGAAGCATCCTTGCTTCTTCTCTAAGACCTTCTCACCGGCGGAGAGGAACTATTCCATCTGGGACAGGGAGTTGCTAGCCATGAAGTTGGCCTTTTTGGAGTGGAGACACCTCCTGGAGGGGGCTTGTTTTCCCTTCCAAGTGTACACCGACCAGAAAAATTTGGTTTATTTACAAACTGTCCAGCGGCTAAACTCTCATCAGGCTAGATGGTCCTTGTTCTCTCGGTTCCACTTCACCCTCCACTTTCTTTCCTAGGAGAATATTGCCCCCGTACAAGACTTTTGTACCACCTAATTTGCGACCAGAGGTTCTCTCTTGGCCTCACTCGCCCAGGGTGGGTGGACTATTTGGGACCAAGAGGACATTTGAGCTCCTGGCAAGGACGTACTGGTGGCCACATATGGCCCGTGATGGCTGAGACTATATTCGGGCGTGTGTCTCCTGCGCCAAGAATCGGTCTCCTCGGCAATGGCCTGCTGGGCTACTTTACCCCCTGCCGGTGGCAGACAGGCCCTGGGAAATGGTTGGTATGGACTTTGTGGTGGGCTTACCCAACTCTCGTAGCTGCACCGTTATCTGGGTAGTCACCGACCATTTTTCCAAAATGGTGCACTTGGTGCCTCTTTGTGGGTATGCCTCCTTACATACCGGGTGAAGTCCCGTGTGTTTTCATTATACCGCCATATACTGTCCGCCATTACCGAGCAGCAGGTGTCATCTCTGCACAGTGGACCCTGGGCTGCGAACGCACCTTATATCTTCCTTTATATCATTTGGTGCGTTCCGCCAGCCCTAACAGGAAGTCACAATGCATCGCGTCAGCAGAGGCAGCTGAATCTCCAGCAGGATCGATCTGTGACCCTTCTGTGCCAGGGAAGAAAGGCGCCATGCACAACAGGCAGGTAAGTAGCAATTACCTGCCCATTAGTGCTTTGGCAGATTTTTTGTTTTTCCATAAAGATCCAGATATACCCTTTTATCTTCCATACAGTATGCTGGACCTTTAATTACTAATTATTATGGTCTTTATCAAGGGGTTGTTACATAATATTCTGAGATTAGTCCTTAGGCCAGCTCTGCATGTAACACCCCTTTGGTGAAGACCATAAAAATTAGTACCAAATGAAACCATATGGCAGATTAAAGGAAATAAACATTGGAATAGTCATGGTAGCAGCGGCACTAAAATAAGAGCAAAAAATGTTTGCTTCTGACCTGGTGACAAGTCCTCTTTAAATGAAATCTAAAAAATATGGTTCATCCAGTAAAAATAACAAACACGTTATAAGGTGAGTTTCAGGTAGGATGTTTTGGTGCAGGAGCTTGGCAGGTTTCACTTTTTTAGTATTCTGCTCTTCTCGAAGGACACTTGGCACAGTCAGCACCCACTCACACGTATGTGAAGGCAGACTTTCTTTCCAGCTCTTCTTAGGCTTTCTTTCCAGCTCTTCCTAGCTTTTGGTCGGGGATAAGATTAGTGCTTGTTCCTTGCACTACAGGCAGCTGCCAGAGAAGCACCTGCACTGCTCCCAGTGGCTTTGGAATAGATTGTGGTGGTTTGGTTTCAGCATGGTGATCTGTTTGTTCAATAACGCTTGGAAGCACAAGTGAGCTCTGTATTAAGGAAAAGAAGGGGAGTCCTATGCAGACTCAAGACATCGAGCTTGGTAGAAAGGGAATCGTGTAGCTTTGTTTCAGAGAACAGTGAAGAACCTTTGATTTCATGGAGATGATGATATTTATTCTTGCCTACTCAAGGGTGAAACCCAAGAAACAAGGGATTGTCCCATTCAGGGCCAGTGCAATGAATTAGCTCCAAAAAAACATGGCCAGCTTTTTCCTTTCTTTTTTATGTAGGGATTTGATTGGAAATCTGCCGTATACAACTTATTTAAAGAAAAGAGGTGAAAAGGGAATTCATGCATTGTGAGAGCAGAGGAAACATGTTTAATCACAATCTGGTTTCAATCAATCTCCCTCTGTTAAGCTGATCAAACATTTTTAATCTTTTTTGGAGGGAAAGCCTAAATTGTGTCAGGTTCGACTTTTGCCCAAGAAGTGTGAATTGTGACTTGAGTGTCTAGAGATGTCAAACAGCCAACAGCACAATACAGTGGCACAATTTGAGGGCATTAATAGAACAACAGTGTGGAATAGATGGAACCATATATCAAGCCATCATAATTACTTCACAATATCATCAGCATATTTCATAGATTTCCTTTTTTCTCTTTAAAGAGACAGCTGATTAAGTGACAGCCATAGTCTGTAGTTGTATGCAACTCAATCATTGCCCTACACATTGCAGTTGAAAAATCACTACCAGAAGGATGCATGTAGACCCAAGGGGTTGTCCAAGATAAGCAAAACCTGGTTGCTGTGTTTTGAAAGAACCTCCACACCTTACTGAAGGACGGTATATAATTTTGAGGCTCATCCTGAAATGAGTCAGAATCTCCTTTTGTTTGCATTGACTCACTTTTCTAGATGGAGATATCAAATAAGACCCCCATAAGCTTTAGTGAAAGTCAGACAATTCCACCGACTTGGCAGAAACAGACCAACATCTGTTTGGGAATCTCCAGAGTTTATCCAACATCATCTGCACATTGAATTTCAACACCAAATCCTTTGGTTTTCAGGGCAGATCAGCTATTTTCAGAGATATCTGATAGCAGGTTCCTCCACCTTGACTACTGAGTGACAACACATGATCAGAGAATACACATGTAAGGAGTGGTCGGAGGAGGAGGAGGCGAAGGATAGCTACCTGACTAACGTTCCACCAATAGGTATCTCATGTGTGTGGCCAGCTTCAGCTATGGTTGTCAGTCTTAATTTCTGAATCTGGTGGTATAACTTCAAAGTATTCTCAAGTATTCTCAAATTGTAAAAATAGATGTATAATACACAGTTAGGATCAGAAATACTTAGACAGTGAATCTTTGTGGTTTGGGCTCTGCATTGTCACTATTTTGTATTTAAATCAAACAACTGAGTTGCAATTGAAGCATAAACTTTCAGGTTTAATTAAAGGGGTTGAACAAAAATATCCTGTGAAACGTTTAGGAATTGCAACCATTTTTCTACAAAGCCTCCTCATTTCAAGGGCTCAAAAGTAAATGGTAAATTAACTTTACCATAAATATACTGTTCATTTTTAATACTTTGTAGAGAATAATTTGCAGGGAATGACTGCCTGAGTTCTGGAAGCCATATACGTCACCAGACGCTGCGTTTCCTCCTTTGTTGTTTTGCCGGCCTTTACTACAGCTGACTTCAGTTGTTGCTTGTTTGTGGGTCTTGTTGCCTTAAGTTTTGTCTTAAGCATGTGAAATGCTGCCCGTTCGGGATGAGATCTGGTGATTGACTCGGGCATTGCAGAATATTCCACTTTTCTTTGCCTCCTATGTTGCTTTCTCAGTATGTTTTGGGTCATTGTCCATCTGTACAAGCGTCGTTCAATCAACCTTGCTGTATTTGGTTGAATCTGAGCAGAAAGTATCGCCCTGTACACAACAGAATCTATCCGGCTGCTTCTGTCTTCATTAATATCATAAACAAACACTAGTGACCCAGCGCCATTGGAAGCCATGCATGCCCATGCCTTCACACTGCCTCCACCATGTTTTACAGAGGATGTGCTGTGCTTTGCATCATGTGTTGTTCCAAGACTACTAAATGGCAGACACTGACAAAAGAGGGCCCTTGTGCAAGAACAGTATATGGACCTGTTGCAGTCCAATATTTCATGATAATGCACCTGTTTATATGTCTGCGATAGTAGCTATTTGTTGCTTTGAAGGTGGAAATGGGCCAACTTACCCTTTGGGCCCCTGTGCAACTGCACAGGCTGTAGCAATGGTGCGCCCACCCCTGTGTCAGAGGTCATGTGTTAGATACTAATTGCAGGTTATTCTTTTTCTTGACTTGTCCCATAACAATAATGGTTTTTTACTTTTAATCTTAGACTTTTACAAATGGATTCCTTTAGTTGCCCTGACTCACCCACTACCAGGCTGACATTACTGCTTCCATTATTACCATTGCTGCATACCCATGATTATTACCCAGCCCTTCCAGACTTCTGGAAATAGTCATCTCCTCCTATAGTTTCAACTACCATTCCATTCTGTTCTATGTATCAGGCGTTCCATCATTTTCCTATCTGTGCTATTGACAGACACATGCTGAGTGCAGATCAAACCTTCGTAAAGGTACCGTCACACTAAGCGACGCTGCAGCGATACCGACAACGATCCGGAACGCTGCAGCGTCGCTGTTTGGTCGCTGGAGAGCTGTCACACAGACAGCTCTCCAGCGACCAACGATGCCGGTAACCAGGGTAAACATCGGGTTACTAAGCGCAGGGCCGCGCTTAGTAACCCGATGTTTACCCTGGTTACCATCGTTAAAGTAAAAAAAACAACCACTACATACTTACCTTCCGTGTCTGTCCCCGGCGCCCTGCTTCTCTGCTCTGGCTGTGAGCACAGCGGCCGGAAAGCAGAGCGGTGACGTCAACGCTCTGCTTTCCAGCTGCCCGGTGCTCACAGCCAGAGCAGAGAAGCAGAGCGCCGGGGACAGACTGCGGTAGGTAAGTATGTAGTGGTTGTTTTTTTTACTTTAACGTTGGTAACCAGGGTAAACATCGGGTTACTAAGCGCGGCCCTGCGCTTAGTAACCCGATGTTTACCCTGGTTACCAGCGAAGACATCGCTGAATCGGCGTCACACACGCCGATTCAGCGATGTCAGCGGGACGTCCAGCGACGAAACAAAGTTCTGGCCTTTCTGCCCCGACCAGCGATATCACAGCAGGGGCCTGATCGCTGCTGCCTGTCACACTGGACGATATCGCTAGCCAGGACGCTGTAACGTCACGGATCGCTAGCGATATCATCTAGTGTGACGGTACCTTAAGGCTCTTTGCTTTGATTTGGGAAATGCTCAATTCCAATGTGCATATGCTCCACCACTGAGCCCCAGCCCCTGACCAGTGCAGAAATTCTCCTGCCTTATCTGAATATGCATATGGCTTCTTATTTTCCTATGGCCCAGTGATATTTTAAAGGAATGAGGCTGATACATCTCCTGATCTCCTTACACTGCTGCAGGATATGTTTCACTAAGAGATCAGAAGAAGAGATGAAATATCGTGGTCCATCGTCCACTTCAGTACTCCGGAACTGCTAGACAGGGGCAAAATTCTTGCCCGGTACATATATGCCAGCATACATGAGCTAAGTCACAGGTGATAAATGATCTAAAATCATGCTCTTCATATGTACAGATGCACTGTGGAGCCCTCAATATTAATAACCCATCTTTCGCAGCATATTAATCTCACAGTATTATCTTACATGAACCGTATCATTTACACAAGCCTTTCTTGCACAATATATTCCCCAGCTGTGATTTATTTAATTGTATGTTTGGCATGTAAGACATATATGTGCACAGTTTATCTATGGTTAAGGATTAGCTAGACTTGAAACGCTTCAGAATTTCTTGAAGACGATGCTGCTATTCTAATGAGTTCACAATAAATAACTTTTTTGCTTTTACTTTGCTGTGCTGAATCGAAAAACCTTCATCATCACTTTGAACAAAGCTACTTGATACCTCACAAGCCTTATCCGTGCACAGAGAAATGGATTGCCCAGGAACCAGATTGAACAATATACCATATATACTTGAGTATAAGCCGACCCGAGTATAAGCCGACCCCCCCTAATTTTGCCACAAAAAACTGGGAAAACTTAATGACTCGTGTATAAACCTAGGGTGGAAAATGCAGCAGCTACTGGTAAATTTCAAAAATAAAAATAGATACCAATAAAAGTAAAATTAATTGAGACATCAGTAGTTTAAGTGTTTTTGAATATCCATATTGTCAGGTCCACTGTACCTGCCGCCGTGCCTGGCGCTTCTGTCTCTGCTCGCCGTATACTCACCGCCTCCGTCGCACTCTCCCTGCAGCCTCGTGTCCTCCCTCTTCCTGAGTACCCGCTTCTTCCTGGTTCACGTTAGGTGCACGTGCGCACCTCACGCTCCTGCTCTGCGCACGCACACTTCCTCCTTTTGGTTTACTGGCATTCCGTGCCTCCACTCCTGGATCCTGACCCGGAAGTCCCCTTGCACGTCTGGTATTTAAGGTTACTCCTTCCTCTATCCCTTGCCTGTCATTTGTGCTCTTTCGACCCAGGTCCTCCTTTGTCTCTGCTCGGTCTGTCCTGTGTCTCTTTCAGCCCAGCCAGCCTAGCTTCCCCGCTGTTCCTAGCTTTCCTTGCCTCGCCGTCCTGCACAGTCCGTCCTGTTACCACTCCATCCCTTCTCTGTCTTGTATTGCCTTCCTACCCCGTTACCGCTTTCCTCCCTGCTTCTCCTGTTTTTCTCATGTCTCTACCATATCAATCCGCCCTGCGTCCTGTTAACCCTAGTCTGTCTTACCCATCGCTCCTTTCTCTGGATCTCCTACTGCTTGTCCCCAGGTGCCAGCTTCTGTGGCGATTGTCTCTCTCTCGGGCCTGCCCCTAACGCTCCCTGTATGGTGGTCTATCTGGCTAACTCACCCATGGGAGGTTTGTTGCTGTGGATCTGCGGTTTCACTCTAGGAGTTCTAAGTATCTCACAGTACAGACAGGCCATGGACCCCGCTGGTACCTCGACTCCAACTCAGAAGGTGTTATTGTTCCTGTGGGAGAACCAGTCCAGGATTATGTCCTTTTTGAAGTCCATGGAGTCCCGTCTCTCAGCGCTACAGGCTTCTGATCCCGGTAGTGCTTCGCAGCTGGCAACTCTCCAACAGGAGCTAGCGCAACAGCGAGACACTCAAGCCCATATACTTAATTTTACGGCTTCAGTGTACGATCGCCTTCGTGCTCTTCAGGTTTCTGCTCCGGTTTCCCCTCCAGCCTCGGTCCCTCACCCACCTCCTCGTCTGGCTAAACCTCCTCGCTATAATGGGGATCCCAAATTGTGTAGAGGGTTTTTAAATCAATGCCAGCTCCACTTTAAGTTACTTCCCTTGCAGTATCCCACTGACCGTGCTAAGGGAGCTTTGTAATCTCACACTTGGAGGGTGAGGCTTTGGCGTGGGTTAATCCTCTCTGGGAGCGGGATGATCCAATTGTTTCTCAACTTTCCATCTTTCTTGATACTTTCCGCAAGGTATTTGATTAACCGGGTCGTTTGGCCTCTACGACTGAGTCTCTTATTAACCTCCATCAAGGTAAGCTTTCGGTGGGGCAATACGCCATCCGGTTTCGCACTCTTTCATCCGAATTAGGATGGAATAATGAGGCTTTGGTGGGATCTTTCTAGCGAGGCTTTGTCCTCGAATCAAGGACGAGTTAGCGGGTCGTGATTCTCCGACCTCCCTGGAGGATCTTATTTCTTTGGCGACCCGCATCGATTTATGTTTTCAAGAACGTTCTTGAGAATCCGCTAGAGAGAGAAGGTCTCCTCGTCTTCTTCCGACTATTCCTCAGTTCTTCCCGTCCTCGTTCAGATTTGACTTCTGCTAGTACTGCTCTGGAACCTATGCAGGTGGATCGCCTAAAGCCTGTAGAACAGCGTCGGAAGGAAAGGCTAACACAAGGTCTTTGTTTCTATTGCGGCAGTGCATCACATTTTTTGTGTTCTTGTCCAGTCAGGGCGGGAAACACCTCCACCTAGGGCAGGTAAGAGAGGTCTCCCTAGGTATCTCAGAGCCCTCTCAACCCCTTACTCTTTCTGTTCTTTTGCATTTGGGTGATAAGCGTTTTTCTGATTTTGCGTATATAAATTCTGGAGCGGTTGGGAATTTCATCCATCTCGAGGCTGTTAGGAGATTGCGGATCCCGGTCAGATCCCTGGAGACTCCTCGACAGATTGCGTCGGTCGACTGTCAACCTCTGCGGGAGTCCGTTACTTTGGTTACCGAAGAATTGGAGCTTCTAATTGGAATTCTGCATCGGGAAAAGATTGCCTTCTATGCGCTGCCTTCCTTGTCCCATACTATTTTGCTTGGTCTTCCTTGGTTGAGAATCCATGAGCCTACTCTTGACTGGCGGTCTGGTGAAATCCTGCATTGTGGTCTTCTTCCGGTTCAGCCAAGAAAACCTTCTCGTCCTATTTCTGAGTCCTCAAATTCACCTTTCTCGTATCAGGCTTTTTTGGATGTCTTCAATAAGAGAGAAGCAGAGACCTTGCCTCCGCATCGACCATACGACTGCCCAATTGATCTTGTTCCAGACTCTATTCCGCCTCGAGGTTGAATCTCTCCGTTGTCTCCTACCGAGACACAAGCCATGACTGAATATGTTCAGGAGAATCTAGCTAAAGGCTTTATCAGCAAATCCTCCTCTCCAGCAGGTGCAGGTTTTTTCTTCGTTAAGAAGAAGGATGGAACCCTCCGTCCTTGTATAGACTACCGAGGTCTCAACAATGTCACGATCAAGAACAAGCATCCACTTCCACTCATTCCTGACTGGTTTGATCGTCTTAGAGGAGCACATATTTTTACGAAACTGGATCTTCGTGGAGCCTACAACCTCATCCGTATTCGCTCTGGTGATGAATGGAAAACCGCCTTCAACACCCGAGATGGCCACTATGAATATTTAGTCATGCCTTTCGGCCTGTGTAATGCTCCAGCGGTGTTTCAAGAGTTTGTGAATGATGTTTTCCGGGATTTACTCTACTCCAGTGTGGTGGTATACTTGGATGACATTCTTGTGTTTTCTTCGGATCTAGCTTCCCACAGAAGACACGTCCGCCAAGTCCTGTCTCGACTAAGACAAAAACATCTTTACGCCAGACTCAAAAAGTGCGTTTTTGAACAAACTTCGCTACCTTGGCTATATCATTTTTGATTCTGGTTTGCGGATGGACCCGAATAAAGTGTCTGCTGTGCTTAACTGGCCGCGTACGCAGGGAGTAAAGGCAATTCAACGCTTTCTCGGATTCGCAAATTATTATCGGCAGTTTATCCCACATTTTTCCTCTCTGGTCGCCTCAATTTCAGCCTTGACTCGTAAAGGATCCAACCCTCACATTTGGTCTTCGGAAGCTGAAGATGCTGTTTGCTCTCTAAAACAAGCCTTTGCCTTGGCTCCTGTACTCCGTCGATCTGAGGTCAATAAGCCTTTCATTTTAGAAGTAGATGCCTCTGCCATTGGCGCCGGCACAGTACTTTCCCAGAGATCTTCTCCTGGACAACTGGCTACCTGTGGTTTCTTTTCCAAGATCTCCGTCTGAGAGAGAAATTACGCCATTGGCGACAAGGAACTATTGGCCATCAAGTTGGCATTGGAGGAGTGGCGGCATCTGTTAGAAGGAGCTGTTCATCCTTTCAGGATCTATACTATCCACAAGAATCTGGAATATATCCGCTCAGCGCAAAGACTTACAGTATTTTTTGGACCATAAGATGCACTTTTTTCCTCCAAATTTGGGAGGAAAGTGTGGGTGCGCCTTATGGTCGGCAGCAGGGGGCAGGGGAGACAAGATCACTGCATCCCTGCCTGGCTGTGCTGGATGCTGAGGCATAAGGACCTGTGTGATGTCATGAAGTGGGCGGGCTGGAGCATCACATGGCAGCACAGAGCCCTCCCTCTTCTGATGTCATCACAGGTCCTTCAGACACTGCACTAGAATCTGCTGGCTTCCTCTTATGACCTGTGCTGTGGAGAGGCAACAAGAGTGAGGGCTCTGTGTGTGCAGTCATGGGATGCTCCAGCTTTTCACCTCACCACAGTGGCTGGCTGGCTGCCACGATTAAAAAGTTAGTCTTTACAACACACAATAAAGCACTCTGCCACTCCTGTGGTGAACTATAAATCCCAGCATGCCATAGGATCTGCAGGACATGCTGGGAGTTATAGTTCTCCCAATGGGATCTTAAAGCAGCACTCCAGTGTTATTTTTCAGTGCTGGAGTGGTGCTTTAAATATAAGCCCTGTGCCCCCATTCTTACACTCACCCTCCAGCGTCTTCATATAGTACTTTACATACACCACACTGGTCCCGCAGCACCATCTTCTACCCGCAGCTTCCAACATAACATACCATTATATATAATAACACCACATATAATAATATGTTATTCAATTTTACCACTTTTTTTTTTTTTTGCTTCAAATATTTTTTTTCTATTTTCCACCTCTAAACCCCCCCGCCGACAAGCCAGATGGTCGTTATTCTTTGCCCGCTTTGACTTTAAATTACATTTCCATCCCAGCGTCAAGAACCTCAAGGCTGATGCTTTATCCAGAGCTTTTCTCGCATCCGATGCGGAGGAGGAGCCTTCACACATCGTGGATCCAAGCAAAATCATTCTTGTGGCTCCGGTTAGCATGTCTTCCCTGCCCCCCGGTAAAATCTTTGTCCAGGAGAATGAGAGGACTCAAGTTCTTCGTTGGGGTCATGCCTCTAAACTGGCAGGCCACGTGGGATACAGGAAGACACTCGCTCTCATCTTGCGCTACTATTGGTGGCCATCTCTTCTTACGGATGTCCGAGGTTTTGTCGCTGCATGTCCTTCTTGTGCAAGGAACAAGGTTCCTAGACGTCTGCCATCGGGTCTCCTGCATCCGCTTCCAGTTCCTACAGCTCCCTGGCAACATACTGCAATGGATTTCATTACCGATTTACCTCAGCCTTCTGGTCATACAGTCATATTTGTAGTCATAGATCGATTCTCCAAGATGGCTCATTTCGTCTTTTTGCCAGGCTTACCTTCTGCTCCAGAACTGGCAAGAATCTTCATTGCTCATATCTTCCAGATTTACGGTTTCCCACTACACATTGTCTCTGATAGAGGAGTCCAGTTCACCTCTCGATTCTGGCGGGCTCTTTGCAAACTAATGAATGTTACTCTAGATTTCTCTACAGCTTACCATCCACAGACCAACGGACAAGCAGAGCGCACAAACCAAATTCTAATGACTTATCTTCGTCATTTTTCCTACGGTCATCAAAATGATTGGTCAGATTTGCTTCCATGGGCCGAGTTCGCGTACAATAACCATCTCAATGTTTTTTCTTCCAAGTCTCCCTTCTTTTTCGTCTACAGGCAACATCCTGGTATTCCTCTGCCGGTACTTCCTGTCTCGGGTGTGCCGGCGGCTGATCTTCTGTCCGAGGAGTTCTCCAGGGTCTGGCGGGAGACCAAAATCATGTTAGAAAAGGCACAGGTCAGGATAAAGAGATATGCCGATAGGAGACGTCTGGATCCTCCGTTATTTCAGCCAGGTGATAAGGTGTGGTTGTCTTCCAAGTTTATTCGTCTTAAAATCCGCTCGTATAAACTGGGTCCACGCTATGTAGGTCCTTTCAAGATTTTGTCTCGTATCAATGATGTTGCCTACAAATTGAAATTGCCCACCTCACTTCACATTCCCAACTCTTTTCTCGTCTCCCTTCTAAAACCTGTCGTTTTCAATCAGTTCCATGCTTCTCCCGCTCAAACTCCTTTACCCGTTTCCGATTCGGATGTCTTTGAGATTAAAGATATTCTTGCCATGAAAAAATCTAGAGGTAAAACTCTCTTTTTGGTTGATTGGAAGGGTTTTGGTCCCGAGGAGAGGTCTTGGGAGTCCCGTGAGAATATACAGGCTCCTCAGATCTTAGCCAGGTTTCTTTCTAGTCTTCGAAAGAAGGGGAGTAAGGGGAGGGGTACTGTCACGTCCGCTGTACCTGCCGCCGTGCCTGGCGCTTCTGTCTCCGCTCGCCGGTATACTCACCGGCTCCGTCGCACTCTCCCTGCAGCCTCGCGTCCTCCCTCTTCCTGAGTACTCGCTTCTTCCTGGTTCACGTCGGGTGCGCGTGCGCACCTCACGCTCCTGCTCCCTATGACAACGCGGACTTCCTCCTTTTGTTTTACTGGCGTTCCATGCCTCCACTCCTGGATCCTGACCCGGAAGTCCCCTTGCACATCTGGTATTTAAGGTTACTCCTTCCTCTATCACTTGCCCGTCTGTCATTTGTGCTCTTATGACCCAGGTCTTCCTTTGTCTCCCTCGGGCCTGCCCCTAACACTCCCTGTATAGGGGGTGGTCTATCTGGCTAGCTCACCTGTGGGAGGTTCGTTGCCGTGGATCACTCTAGGAGTTCTAAGTATCTCACACATATTGAATCAGGAGCCCCATATAATGCTCCATACAGTTCATGATGGCCCCATAAGATGCTCCATACAAAATACTCCCCATATAATGCTCCAAACAGTTTATGATGGACTCCATAAGATGCTCCATATTAAAATATGCCCCATATAATGCTGCTCAAATGTTGATTATGACCCCATATGATGCTCCATACAGACATTTGCCCCATACAATGCTGCACAAATGCTGATTATGGCCCCATAAGATGCTCCATAGACACATTTGCCCCGTATAATGCTGCACATGGCGCCAAAAAGATATTTGCCCCATATAATGCTGCACATGACCCCATACAGATATTTGCCCCATATAACGCTGCACATGGCCCCATAAGATGCTCCATACAGATATTTGCCCCATATAATGCTGCACATGGCCCCATAGAGATATTTTCCCCATATAATGCTGCACATGGCCCCATAAGATACTCCATACAGATATTTGCCCCATATAATGCTGCACATGGCCCCATACAGATATTTGCCCCATATAATGCTGCATATGGCCCCATACAGATATTTGCCCCATATAATGCTGCACATGGCCCCATAAGATGCTCCATACAGATATTTGCCCCCATATAATGCTGCACATGGCCCCATAAGATGCTCCATACAGATATTTGCCCCCATATAATGCTGCACATGGCCACATAAGATGCTCCATACAGATATTTGCCCCCATATAATGCTGCACATGGCCCCCTAAGATGCTCCATACAGATATTTGCCCCATATGCTGTTGCTGCGATTAAAAAAATAAAAAACTACATACTCACCTCTCAGGCCCCCGGCACTTGCTATATTCACCTGCTCCCCGTTCCAGCACAGACCGTCGCTGTGTCTTCCCCGTCCTGTGCACTGACCGTTCAGGCAGATGGCGGGGAGCACAAATCGCGTCATCTGACCTGAGCGTCACTGCAGAGAACAGGGAAGATGCAGCGGCGCCGACGGTGGAACGGGGAGCAGGTGAATATCGCGCACTGCCCCCTCCATACTCACCTGCTCTTGACGCGGTCCCTTCACGTCTGTTCCCCGGCGCTGGCAGCTTCTTCCTGTAGTGAGCGGTCACATGGTACCGCTCATTACAGTAATGAATATGCGGCTCCACCCCTATGGGAGTGGAGTCGGGTCCATATTCATTGCTGTAATGAGCGGTACCATGGGCTGAAATTCTCGGCTTATACTCGAGTATATACGGTACATACAGCTCTGGCAAAAATTAAGAGACTAGTAGGGGATAGCGGCGCTGTTACGTTTGAAAGAGGCGGACTGCAGCAGGTGGAACCCTATATCACTACTAGGGTAAAAAGCTAAAAAGAATAAAAGAACAATTTACATTTTACTGTAAAATATACCTATAAAGACAAAAATCAGACAAAATGAACATTTTGCAGTGGTCTCTTAATTTTTAAAAAGGTAAGGATATATACACACTAAGTGCATACACACCCGCGCTACGTCCTACGTTGCTTTTAAGTAATAACACTACTAATGTGAAACTTACCTGCTTGATGGAATGAGATGAGCGGTTTTGATAGTGGCACAGGTCAGATCAAAGATAGTATAAATGTGTTTACTAAAAGAGAAAAGTAAGGGTATTAGTTAGGTATATGTTAAAGTGGTCTATTTGAGTGCATGAATATATACACACATTGATAGCGTTGTTCTATAATCAAGAGCTGGATTGTTCGTACTCGAGGTGTCTGTTATGTAGAATAATGCACTCAGGGTATCAATCTGAAGGGATTCAGTGAACATAATAGGCATCAAAGTGGTCCAAAAAGACTGGCGGAATGGCGATTTTATCAAGCTTATGTCACGAGAGGAAACCCGCATGATTTTTGAATTAGACACTCTAAGACCGAAAGGTCTGAATAATGAGGGGGAGCCATTCGCTTTTGAATAAATTATGTTAATCAGGATGCATGTATTTAAGGATGACCAGCGTAGGAGGAGCCAACCATGACGAAGGAATCCGCAGTAATTCCGAAACGCGTAGGTTATTGGCTCCCACTACGCCCCGTACCTTCCCAGAGAAGCATCCTGTGACTGACGATCACGTGACCTGGATACCCGGATACTGAAGGTCCTCCCGAAGGTCCTTCTCAACTCCTGGTGAAGACTTTTAGCCATGCGCATGCCTGTCACCGGCCGGGACAGCACGCGCAGAAGACTCCCGCATACAGCCACCGAAAGGAAAGAGCAGGAACCCGTCAGCTAAGTAGCTTCGCCTCATGAATTATCACTTTGTTGACTGTCGTCTCAGCGCCATCTGAGACTCCTGAATTCCATATCAACTTACGGTATCTAGTTGCAACATACAGGCATGAAGCAGCGCATGATCTAACGACTTTGTACTAGCGCACATTAGGTACAGGTATTCAGTAACCTATAACGCAGCAATTGTGAGAGACTGTGATACTAATTAAGGCATATATATAGGTTCTTTTTTCTTTCAGATTGATATATCAGATTCTATAAACTTCTGACAACATGTCCCCGAATTTCCAAGCAATACATTTTGTACTTTTTTTCTGAAAAGAAGAAAAGGTCAAAATTAAATAAAACCCAGTGCTTTCAGACCTCAAATAATGCAAAGAAAACAAGTTCATAATCATTTAGAAACAACAATGCTAATGTTTTAACTCAGGAAAAGTTCAGAAATCAATATTTTGTGGAATAACCATGATTTTTAATCACATCTTTCATGCGTCTTGGCATGCTTTCCACCAGTCTTTCACACTGCTCCTGGTGCAAAAATGTAATCAGTTCTTCTTTGTTTGATGGCTTGTGACTATCCAGCATCATCTTGATTACATTCCAGAGGTTTTCAATGGGGTTCAGGTCTGGAGATTGGGCTGCCCATGACAGGGTTTTGATGTGGTGGTCTCTTAATTTTTGCCAGAGCTGTATATTGGATGGGGTGAGCTGTATCTACAACTTTATTTTTACAAGCTACTTCACAAAATTTTTGAGCAAGTGACAGGTACTCTTTAAAGGGAATCTGTTGCCATAATTTTACTACCCCATCTGAGTGCAGCATGATGTAAAGGCAGAGACCCTGATTCCAATGATTTATCACTTACTGGGCAGCTTACTGTCATTTTGATAAAATCACAGTTTAGTCTGATGTATATGAAGCCCCAGACACAGGGCCACGAGTTCTCGGTACCGGGCCTCTCTGGTTCGGTTCTGAGGCTGTCACGGTGGCTAGACCCGGTCCGCGACCCTGCTAAGGGGCGTCCAATAAAAGGGTGATAGGAGTCTGTCAAGGTTTTGTGATGCCACCTGTGGTGTTCGGTCAGGGTGACCGATGCTGCTGTGGGGTCCGCTGGGGTGATGGAATGGCAGCTGGATGGTATAACTTCCCACAGGTGAAGTATGTCCCCAGGGCTTCCCAGTAAGGTGGATGGTGATGGTGTGAGGTGCAGTCAATAACGAGGACACAAGGTTGCAGTCTCTTTACCTCTATACTGAAGACTTCAGGATCCTCAATCCAGAGCACGCTTAACAGGGCTATCTGAGACCGGCCGGTCCGATGGGCACTTCCAGAATTCCCTTTGCAGGTGGAAATCAGTGCCTACCACTAGCGCCTGTGTGTTGTAGTGCTACCCTGCTGAGCATTCGGAATAGTCCTCACAACTGTTCTCGATCGTTCGTTCTTTCTAATTCTCTCTCGCTTGTTCCAGATGTTACTAGTTTCTCGTCCCCCAGTATGTTATGGCTAGGACGCACCCGTATGACGGGAAGGCTCGGAGCTCTTCCGGGACCCTAGAGACGCCCCTCTCCACGCGTTGCCCCCTATGTCTTCGTAGGAAATTTAAGGTAGACAGCCAACCTATAATTAACTGTCCTGTGGAGTTCGAAGTAAGGCCTAGAGTCAGTTACTCTCGCGGTGTTCCGGCCACCGGCTACGCGCCTCAGTAGGATGTTGCCTCGGTCTCACGGCACGACTCCTACTGGTACTCCTTTGTGCTTGATCTCGTTTCTCACTGTTCCACAATATCCTTCCCTTCATGTCTCTCTCTTAGGATACCGCCACGGGGTGTGCAGGCGCGGTTCCGTTACGTTCTGCTCTGTTCGCTAGGCACCTGCCAGGTTCCCACGCCTGACAGGGACCCCCCTGTGTCTTCTCCCCGCAACACCCCCTGCCACGGGATGTTGCCTGAATCCAACCCAGTCAGCTTCTGACTAACTTCCTATCCAACCCCTAGTTTTACCAGTGTGAGGAGTGGCCCAATAAATAAAGCCTTTTGCTCCCCCTAGTGGCCGGAGTGTGAAGTGTAATGTGTGCTGGTGATACCTGGTCAGTAGAATTCCTTCAGTGCCATCAGACGTACCATCATTCCCCTTAGCGGCAGAGTGTCATACTGCAACGACCAGATCTCTGGGGCGCTGCATATATCTAGCAGTTCTCTGAATGCTGAGCTCTGTATAACCCCCGCCCACACCACTGGCAGATTTCCACTCATATACATACATTGTGCAAGGAAAGCTGCCAATCAGTGTTGGGGATGGGGTTACAAAAAGCTCATGAATATGCTTAACTACTTGGCAGCAAATTTACTAGTCCTCTAGTGATAATCTCCTGCTGATAAAACAGGGATTTTTTTAATAAAAACTACAGTAAGTAGCCCAGAAAGTGACATATCACTGGAATCAAGGCCTTTCTCTGTCTAAAAATATGCTGCTCTCAGAATAGTTGGCAAAAACCTGGCGACAGATTCCCTTTAAGAGCTATAGAGTGAAAGGTAAGCAAAGTTCTACCCATCATTGTGCTTTGTGTATTTGATCCAGCTCCACATTCCATGACTAAGAGTGGGCAACACTCAAAACGTGCGAGACTACAGGAGCCACAGATTTTAAAAGAAATGATCTTGTGACGTAGGAAGACACATAACACAGGTGAATAATAAAACATATATCTAATTTTGGAACCAGGGTACCTAATTTTTAAATCAAATAGACCAATAGGGAATTTTATTGGATTTTACAACGAGGCACCTTGATTCCAGAAGGGTTAAATTACAGTGCCTTGCGAAAGTATTCGGCCCCCTGGAACTTTTCAACCTTTTCCCACACATCATGATTCAAATATAAAGATGCCAAATGTAAATTTTTGGTGAAGAATCAACAACAAGCGGAACACAATTGTGAAGTTGAACGAAATGTATTGGTTATTATAAATTTTTGTGGAAATTCAAAAACTGAAAAGTTACTTTCAGTGCAGCAAACTCACTCCAGAAGTTCATTGTGGATCTCTAAATGATTCAATGTTGTCCTAAATGCCTAATGATGATAAATATAATCCACCTGTGTGTAATCAAGTCTCCGTATAAATGCACCTGCTCTGTGATAGTCTCAGGGTTCTGTTTGAAGCACAGAGAGCATCATGAAGACCAAGGAACACAACAGGCAGGTCTGTGATACTGTTGTGGAGAAGATTAAAGCCGGATTTGGATACAAAATGATTTCCAAAACTTTAAACATCCCAAGGAGCACTGTGCAAGTGATCATATTGAAATGGAAGGAGTATCATACCACTGCAAATCTACCAAGACCCGGCCGTCCGTCTAAACTTTAATCTCAAACAAGGAGAAGACTGATCAGAGATGCAGCCAAGAGGCCCATGATCACTCTGGATGAACTGCAGAGATCTACAGCTGAGGTGGGACAGTCTGTCCATAGGACAACAATACGTCGTACACTGCACAAATCTGGCCTTTATGGAAGAGTGGCAAGAAGAAAGCCATTTCTCAAAGATATCTATAAAAAGTGTCGTTTAAAGTTTGCAACAAGCCTCCTGGGAGACACACCAAACACGTGGAAGAAGGTGCTCTGGTCAGAGGAAACAAAAATTGACCTTTTTGGCAAGAATGACAAACGATATGTTTGGCGTAAAGGCAACACAGCTCATCACCCTGAACACACCATCCCCACTGTCAAACATGGTGGTGGCAGCATCATGGTTTGGGCCTGCTTTTCTTCAGCACAGACAGGGAAGATGGTTAAAATTGATGGGAAGATGATGGAGCAAAATACAGGACCATTCTTGAAGAAAACCTGTTGGAGTCTGCAAAAGACTTGAGACCAGGGCGGAGATTTGTCTTCCAACAAGACAATGATCCCAAACATAAAGCAAAATCTACAATGGAATGGTTCACAAATAAATGTATCCAGGTGTTACAATGGCCAAGTCAAAGTCCAGACCTCAATCCAATCGAGAATCTGTGGAAAGAGCTGAAAACTGCTGTTCACAAACGATCTCCATCAAACCTCACTGAGCTCGAGCTGTTTGCCAAGGAAGAATGGGCAAGAATTTCAGTCTCTTGATGTACAAAACTAATAGAGACATACCCCACAGCAAAAGGTGGCGCAACAAAGTATTAACATACAGGGGCCGAATAATATTGCACTCCCTACTTTTCAGTTTTTGAATTTCCACAAAAATTTAAAATAACCAATAAATTTCATTCAACTTCACAATTGTGTTCCACTTGTTGTTGATTGTTCACCAAATATTTACATTTGGTATCTTTATGTTTGGAGCATGATATGTGGGAAAAGTTTGAAAAGTTCCAGGGGGCCGAATACTTTCGCAAGGCACTGTAAATAGTCAGTGAGACATGTCCACAACAGCCTCCAATCGAAATCCAAATATGCTCATTTATTTCTATTTCACAGGTTAATTCTTCCTGATCTCTCTCTCTCTCTCTCTATATATATATATATATACATATACATATACAGTGGGTACGGAAAGTATTCAGACCCCTTTAAATTTTTCACTCTTTGTCTCATTGCAGCCATTTGGTAAATTCAAAAAAGTTCATTTTTTTCCCATTAATGTACACTCTGCACCCCATCTTGACTGAAAAAAAATAGAACTGTAGAAATATTTATAAATTTATAAAAAAAACAAACTGAAATATCACATGGTCATAAGTATTCAGACCCTCAGTATTGAGTAGACGCACCTTTTGAGCTAGTGCAGCCATGAGTCTTCTTGGGAATGATGCAAAAAGTTTTTCACACCTGGATTTGGGGATCCTCTGCCATTCTTCCTTGCACATCCTCTCCAGTTCTGTCAGGTTAGATGGTGAATGTTGGTGGACAGACATTTTCAGGTCTCTCCAGAGACGCTCAATTGGGTTTAGGTCAGGACTCTGGCTGGGCCAGTTAAGAATTGCCACAGAGTTGTTCTGAAGCCACCCCTTTGTTATTTTAGCTGTGTGCTTAGGGTCATTGTCTTGTTAGAAGGTGAACCTTAGGCCAAGTCTGCGGTCCTGAGCACTCTGGAAGAGCTTTTCATCCAGGATATCTCTGTACTTGGCCGCATTCATGTTTCCTTCAATGGCAACCAGTTGTCCTGTCCCTGCAGCAGAAAAACACCCCCATAGCATGATGCTGCCACCACCATGTTTCACTGTTGGGATTGTATTGGGCAGGTGATGAGCAGTGCCGTGCCTGGTTTTCTCCACACATACCGCTTAGAATTATCACCAAAAAGGTCTATCTTCGTCTCATCATACCAGAGAATCTTATTTCTCTTAGTCTGGTAGTCCTTCATGTGTATTTAGCAAACTCTATGCTGGCTTTCATATGTCTTGCACTGAGGGGAGGCTTCTGTGGGCCACTCTGCCATAAAGGCCCAACTGGTGGAGGGCTGCAGTGATAGTTGACATTGTGGAACTTTCTCCCATCTCCCTACTGCATCTCTGGAACTCAGTCACAGTGATCTTGGGGTTTTTCTTTACCTCTCTCACCAAGGCTCTTATCCCACGATTGCTCAGTTTGGCTGGACAGCCAAGTGTAGGAAACTTCTGGTTGTCCAAACTTCTTCCATTTAAGGATTATGGAGGCCACTGTGATCTTAGGAACCTTGAGTACTGCAGAAATTCTTTTGTAACCTTGGCCAGATCTTTGCGTTGCCACAATTCTCTCTCTGAGCTCCTTAGCCAGTACCTTTGACCTCATGATTCTCATTTGGTCTTACATGCACTGTGAACTGTGACGTCTATAGACAGGTGTGTGCCTTTCCAAATCAAGCCCTATCAGTTTAATTAAACACAGCTGGACTCCAATGAAGGAGTAGAACCATCTCAAGGAGGATCACAAGGAAATGGACAGCATGTGACTTAAATATGAGTGTCTGAGCAAAGGGTCTCAATACTTATGACCATGTGATATTTCAGTTTTCCTTTTTGAATAAATATGCAAACATTTCTACATTTCTGTTTTTTTTCAGTCAAGATGGGGTGCAGAGTGTACATTAATGGGGAAAAAAATGAACTTTTTTGAATTTACCAAATGGCTGCAAAGAAACAAAGAGTGAAAACTTTAAAGGGATCTCAATACTTTCCATACCCACTGTATACTGTATATTTTATTCACTGTCATTTAAATTTGATATAGGTTTTATTATTCACCTGTGGGTGAGTCAACTGTTTTCCTATTTTACAGTATCATTTTGTTTTAAAAGCTGTTTGATATATTCCTTCTATTAAACCTGAGGAAGAATTCAGACAAATTTCGAAATGCGGTGCTTTTACCAAAAATTCAGAGTTTTTTCCTTACATCTCCTCACTTTATAAGTGACAGCTCTTACTGCAACACTTTTTTCTCACTGTTTTACTTTATTAAATTCATGCAGTTTATTAATATAGTATCACAGAATTCATGGGGCAGAGGGAAGATGTGTTAGTCAGCTTGGTAACAGACACAAAAACTGAGGCCCCTCGTGACTCCATGTAGCAAGACTAAGGCTGGCCGTACCTGACTTGCCATTTTCCTTATCTCTAATGACTGAATTATTGCTTTGGTCCTCCATTTAACGTGATATAAAAGACTGTGTTAGGCTAGTTTCACACTAGTGTTCAGCAGGGCTGCGTAGCTCCTCCGTGAAGCCCCGCCCACTGCCGTGCCTTTTCATTGAGCGCCGCCTACGGCTGCATGCGGCGTGCGTACCCTATCTTTAACATTGGGTACGCAGGCCATGCCGATGTATGCGGATGCTGCCGCATGCGTCATTTTGATGGTGCGACAACCTGCGCCGAACGCAACAAGTTGCAATTTCGTGCGGTCGTCGCACCGTCAAAACGACACATGCGGCGGCATCCGCATACATCCGCATGGCCTGCGTACCTAATGTTAAAGATAGGGTATGCACGCCGCATGCAGCCGTAGGCGAAGCTGAATGAAGAGGTGCGGCAGTGGGCGGGGCTTCACGGAGGAAGTCCGCAGCCCTGCTGAACGCTAGTGTGAAACTAGCCTAAGACACCGACGAAAGCGGTTCGTAAAAAATCTGGTCTGACATTTCGGACTTGTGTGTACCAAACAGATCTGCGCTGTCTCAAAAGCAGAGCAGAACACAGATCAAATCAAAAGCCCATATCATGAATTCGTAATTTTAGCTTATGGCATTGTTCATACATAACATCAACGATCAAAGATAGGTCATTAACTGTCACCGGACTGCCCATAGATATTAAATGACCAGTTGGTCCACAAATAACTCTGCAATGACCTCTTAGAATGGCAATGCATATATTAAGCAGCTGCACAAGATTGTGCGGAGCAGGGAGCCAGTTGTCCGACACAGCCGGAATCCCCATGGGAAGGGAGGGCTATATACACAAAGTATAAGCACTGGGTATTCAGTATTGGAGGGGCAAGCTGCGCTTCCTTGTGTGGACCCAGTGATCACATGATCACCAAGTGCTGGCGGGAACAGAATCTACTAGGCTCTAGCAGACCCAGATCAGCTCTACAGTTCAATCAGGAGGCTGGATTTTCCCTGTAACTGGAGCTAATATATCAGCCCCAGTTACAGGGAAAATGAGATTTAAAAAATGTGTTTAAAGGGAACGTGCCATCAGAAAAAACACTATTAATCTGCAGATATGGGGTTAATCTGCAGGTTAAAAATCTTTATGACAGATTCCCTTTCAGAACCCCTCAACCCATCCCTCTGCACTTGAGTGAATTTAGCATTTGACCAATAACACACATAGCTCAGCTGCCACCCAAAAGCAGTTGAGATAATCTCCAGAAATCTTTTATGACCTTATCAAGGGGTGTAGTGTGTAAATTAAAAAAAAAAAAAGCAATAAAGACAAAAGAAAAAACGAAACCCGCCACCCGCTGCTTCTAGACCTGCTCCCATAAAAAAAAAACTATTTATGATATATAATAATTTCTATAGGAAGGAGAATACTATTTAAAATAAATTGTAATGTAGTTGTCTTTTGCCATCAGAAAAAAAGTGAAAACTGACATATTTATTTCCCTGATATCAGCAAAAAAAATGTAAAAATAAATATATTTACATATAATTATATAGATGAATATATAAATTACATAAAATTAGTTTTGTACAGAAGTCTCACTGGAAAGATTGCTGGAGTAAAATGCACCAAATTCATTTATTGAATAAAGATATTATCATGTTTGGGCAACTTCTATTGAAATCTTCAAATTCAATAATAGTAACAGGCTGACAGTAACAGTAATAGTAATAAATAGTAAAAAATGAAATAAAAACAAATAAATAGAAATAATAAACTAATAATAAATAGTAATAATAGTAACAGATAAGCCAATTTTGAGAAAATTTCCATTGATAAATTGGTATCTATTGGTAAGATTCCAGGAATCATGGTAGTATAACCTTTATGTATTAATATCACTCAGTGAGCATTTTTATTGTAGTCTCTTATGTGCCATCTAATAGGCAGAAAATGCTAGTATTTTTAATTTAACTTATCAATAGCCCCTTTTTTTTGCCCCTATGCAGCTGCACTTGGTGTAGAAATACTAGGATCCCCCACCCCTATATGTTTTATATAGACAGTACAAAGTGTTATTTCTTATAATATCCCACACTCAAACATTAGCTTTATGCATCAGAATTATTATGCAGCGAGTTTATAAAACTTCCACCAGAATCTAAGAAAGTCTAAACAAGCAACACGCAAAGAGTGCACAAACTTTTATTACAAATGTACAGTATAAATATATCTAACTTTGTACAAAGGCTTTAGCAGGAGAGAAAGTTTTGCATTTCAATAAATTAATGAGCACATTACAATTTACAAGTATTTACATAATAATGGTGATTCTGACCCTCGTTGGCGGCTGCTGAGCAGCGGGACAAAGGGCTCATCACGGGGAGCAGAGCGGTCTCCGTGGGGCGGTGCCGCTACAAAGTTTTGTCCGATCATTAGGAGTCATTAAACTTTCATTTTCTCTTTTTGGACACTTGGAGGAACTATATAATGAAATGGTGTACAATCTTTAACCCATAATTCACGGCTCAGTGCGGGCGGCGACTTTGGGCAGCCCATAAGGGGGAAAATACAACCCAGGGTCCTACCCCTCTGTGTTATGAGGTGGTAATTGTGCAAATGAAAAGGTGCCAATAACCAGCAATCAGATTCTACCTACTATTTCAATAGTACAGGTTTGAGGGAAGATCTGATTGGAGGGTGCTAATGGGACCATGGTGGCAGATGTGTCTCATGAGTGAGATATGGTCATTTTTGCCACCCAGAGGTCTTGAGTTTTTGCACATTGTGTATGTGAGATGTGGAGGGTGAGGATCACAGCACCGCAGGGTGCTGGGCACTGTGCATGCTGAAACTATTGGCATGGGAGTGCCCCAGGAGATTGAGATAATGCCTGTCCAGGCTCTGCATCGGTGATAAGAAGCTACTGTGTTGAGTCTGCTGTGGCGGCGTGCATGGGATGGGCATGGTGGTGGGACCGGTGAGATAATTTAGTGTGGGGCTCCTGGTGGCGCTATGCCAGGAAAATGATCCACCTGGACTTTGTGTGAATGTGGAGTCACCAGGGCTTGGATAATCAGGTGGGGAGGAATGAAGTTGGCAAGACATTTCCACATCCGGCAAAGAGCTGAACAGGGGCTCAGTGGTTAAATGCGCCTTAGACTGAAGGAAAGCAACAATTCGGGCATACTTGGTGTCCTTGGTTTCCATCCTTTCTACAGTGGTTAAGTAGTGGACCAGGTTTTTCATGCATTCATGATAGCCGTAATGGAAGTAATTGGCAAATTCAGAGAGAAGGTCTGTCGGGAGGCAGAAGTAGAAATCAGTGTGGAGCAGAGATGATACGAGAAAACATATAAACGAAACATGACGACTATTTAGAAATGATGAAGATTAAATCTGAACAAACAAAACAACTGATGTAGAATATAAAGCAGACAATGCCTCACCTTTATCTCTCCCCCTTGGGAAATCAGCAGCATGTAACGCTCTGAGGTACTGGACAGTCATTTCCAAAATTTCAGCTTTTTCCAGTTTGCCGGAATTCTACAGATGAGACATGAATTTTCATTTATACAGAATTTACAGGAGGAAAGTTCTGATAATGGAGTTGTGAACCGGAAACAGAACAAACACAATCTTTTCTGCTGTTTAAAGTAAAATCCGATTCCAGGAGCTGCATGAAACCATTGGAGCCATTTACAGGGAACCTGGCAGCAACCCTGTCCCTAAAACTCTTCACAGCACTAAACAGGACATAAAACTCATCATCAGCGGCCATTCCTTATAGGTTGGGTAGACGGACATATTGGGGTCTAGCATCATATTTAAAGATTTATTTGAGAAGTTGTCATAGAATACACAGAGAAAATAGGTGAAAATGGATGCAAGATGAGATAGACAGACAAGATAGATAGATGATAGATGATAGATGGATGGATAGATAGATAGATAGATAGATAGATAGATAGATAGATAGATAGATAGATAGATAGATAGATAGATAGATAGATAGAAGAAAAACATAGAATTAGCCCCAGCAAAACATAGGGGGCCAAGCCTCCCTGGAAAAAACACTTCCTCGAATACATAAAGGAAATAATGGAGACAGCATATTGGTTGAAACATTTTGAATTTTCTTAATAGATAAGATACATTAAGTAATAGAAAGAAAAAAGAAGACTTGAAAGCAGCGCTAGTAAATAATTTCAATACTCGGCTGCTTGAAAAAAGGTTTTCAGCTGAACCGAAACGTTCAGATCTATTGATGGAGAAGTGATAAAGTACAAACATAGACAAATACATGATTATTTTATATGGCTTTTGTAAATCAGCTCCAATTAAAGCACTTCTGAGTAATGGATGATGGATAATAGAGAGATAACAGATATATGATAGATAGATAGATAGATAGATAGATAGATAGATAGATAGATAGATAGATAAATATATCGATAGATAGATAAATAATATATAGATAGATAAATAATAGATACATAACAGATAGATGATAGATAGATGATAGATTAGATATATAATAGATAAATAGTTCTATAGATAGATAATAGATAGATAGATAATATAGATAGATAATAGATAAATAATAGATAGATAAATAATAGATAGATAGATAGATAGATAGATAGATAGATAGATAGATAGATAGATAGATAGATAGATAGACAGACAGAATAGCTAGATATGTAATAGATGGGCCGATTATCAGGCAGATGGATGCTGGCAGTATGGAGGAGGCATGTGCAGGACTCTCACCTGTTTGGCCAGCGCCATTGGCACAGTCTTGCCCAGCTCACTGAGGCACCGGTTGATTCTGTCTCTTCTCCTCTTTTCTATGACTTTGTGGGACACGGGGGTCCTCTGGAAAGAGAGAAGTGACAGGTACATTAGGGGGCAGGTTGCGGGGCAGGGTGCGGGGCAGGCTGCGGCAGGTGCGGGGCAGGTGCGGGGCAGGGTGCGGGGCAGGCTGCGGCAGGTGCGGGGCAGGTGCGGGGCAGGGTGCGGGGCAGGCTGCGGCAGGTGCGGGGCAGGGTGCGGCAGGTTGCGGGGCAGGGTGCGGGGCAGGTGCGGGGCAGGTGCGGGGCAGGCTGCGGGGCAGGTGCGGGGCAGGCTGCGGCAGTCTCTCGGCGCACTCACTCTGCGCTCCTTCACTCTGGCCGGTGCCGCCATCAGCCCGCGGTTCATGCTGCCTGTGCGCCGGGTCCTGTCTGCTCGCCCACCCGGCTGCGCTTATAAAGCGATCACTTCTGAGCCCGGCGCATTGAGGGATTAGAGGCGCAGAGAATGGAGGGCGGGCTGATCACCAGGCGAGACGGCGCTGACAGCACACAATCCCTGTGTGGGACGGGGGCTGCCGGGGAGGGAGGGGGCGCACAAACCGTGTTAATCCACGTGACCTTGGCTGGACAAGTGATAAGGGGGACAGGTGAGGGGGGTCCACCTTACACGGAGCCCCCTGTGATGCTCCCCCCCCCGGCGGGCCGGTGCAGTGCTCACATCCACCACATGATGGCGGGGGCAGTACTCAGCCCTGCCTGCTCACAGACCTGTGCTGGGGAGACCGGGGCTCCTGTGGCTGCTCCCACCAATGGATCTCTTCTACCGATTACCTGAAGGACTTGCTGAATCCAGAAAACATTCTATAACTTGCACTTCCAGCATGGAGTGTTCAGCCGGGGTCACACCACAGCGTCTTCTCTGGCTGGAGTCACACACAATGTACAAAAAAATCGCTCCATTGAGACGGACGAGAATCGCACAAATGTTTCCTGAACATTGATCCGTCTGTCATCTGATTGGAATGCGAGGATGCACCCGTACACTTGCATTGGCGAGTCCGATCCGATAATCGCTGGCAATCGTAGCATGCTGCGAATTTCTCGGCCAGAGGAAAATGGCCGACAAAAAATTGGCTGCTGGGAGCTGCCCCATAGTTTAACATTGGTCTGAGTGCAATGCAATTTTTTATCGCATTGCACTCGTCCGTTTAAGTCGCCAGTGCGGCCCTGGCCTTATTCGAGAGAATCGGACCGATTATGTTAATCAAAGTGTGATCCGATTTTCTCGGATGGGGAGAAGATGGGGAAAAAAAATCTCTATTGTCTCCATTCTGTCAGTCCAATGTCATCCGAGTGCGGTCCGATGTTATCCGAGTGCGGTCCGATGTCATCTGAGTGCAGTCCAATGTCATCTGAGTGCAGTCCGATGTCATCCGAGTGCGGTCCGATGTCATCCGAGTGCGGTCCGATGTCATCCGAGTGCAGTCCGATGTGATCCGAGTGCGGTCCGATGTGATCCGAGTGTGGTCCAATGTCATCCGAGTGCAGTCCAATGTCATCCGAGTGCGGTCCGATGTGATCCGAGTGCAGTCCGATGTCATCCGAGTGCGGTCCGATGTCATCCGAGTGCGGTCCACTGTTTTCCACCGACTCATTGACTTGCATGGATGAGTGCTATCAGAATATCAGATGCAAATCACGCATGCTGGACATTTTTTTGTCGGATCACACTCGGACCAAAAGTACGGTCGTCTTCCCGAGCACTTAATATAATTATATAGCCGAGGCCTGGTAATAATGGCTCATTTACAACTGTGGGGAACATAATTACCTTAGCACGCTTTGTTCACCCTACTATCTCCCCATGAGGAGTTTTCCCACTGTTAAATAATTTTGTTTGTCCCTGCTCTGCAGCATCTGGGTTACCGCATCCCAGTGCCTGGTAATTCCATCCGCACGGTTCAGTGACCACATATGGATTCACCTGCGTTCAATAGACGGCAGCACTTTGGAAGAAGCGAACATGCCAGCGTCCAAAGCGCTGCTACTTCCAGATTGTGGGCACATAGCCTTAGGCTACTTTCACACTAGCGTCGAATTCGGCCCGTCGCAGTGCGTCGGGCCGAGATTCTGACGCTAGCGTTTGATGCGCCGCACAACGGGTGCAGCGGATGCATTTCTCCGGCGCATCTGCTGCCCCATTGTGAGGTGCGGGGAGGTGGGGGCGGAGTTCCGGCTGCGCATGCGCGGTCGGAAAAAGCGGTCCGTCGGCAGCAAAAAATGTTACATTTAACGTTTTTTGCTCCCGGCGGTCCGGCGCAACCGTCGCATGCAATGGGTATCCGGTGCTCAGCACAAAAGAGCATCAAGCAAACTATAAAAATATGAAGAGATGCGGCACTCACTCATATGCGGTAGAGCAATGTCTTTATTAAACCATTACAAGTTTAGAAACAGTCCATGGACGCAGCAGGTGTACAGAGGGATGTGGGGAAGAGGAGGTGGACGACAGCCGTTTCACGCGGTGTGTGATTACCACATGTCATTTCCTTTTTCAAGACTTATGGCATGTGAGAAAAAACGTTCATTAAAAAATGTGCAAACATTAAAATTAAACACATATAATCACATACTAATTTGCAGACAGCAAGCGTATTTACAAAACCACTGCTAGATCTAACCTATCATTTACTCCAATAGGACCCTGAGCATTTGCTTTTATTATATATCTAGCTTCATTAACATTTTAGTGTGGTTTCCTCCCTGTGGAGGATATTTAACAATTTCCAAGCCAGCAAATCGCAATAAATCAGGATTGGAACTGTGTTTGGCCGGCCTCACACTAACGTGTTTTACGGACGTATGAGAGGTGCAGAAAATACGGATTGCATACGGTACAATGATTCTCTATGGCCCTGCTCCTATCAGCCGTATTTTACTGATCCGTATTATACGGTCTTCTACGGCCGTAGAAAATCGCAGCATGCTGCGTTTGTCACCGTATTGCGCAAAAAATACGCCAATGAAAGTCTATGGGGGCGAGAAAAATACGGATTACACACGGACCAACAGTGTGACTTGCGAGAAATACGCAGCGGTGTTCTATAGAAAAGCCGGTAATTCAGTGCGGTGTACAGTAAAATCACACTGACAGGTTACAGTAGAATAGCTAAGATAAATGTCTACACATAGTAAGTGGGTAAATATATATATATATATATATATATATATATATATATATATATACTAGATGGTGGCCCGATGATTCTAACACATCGGGTATTCTAGAACATGCATGTCCGTGTAGTATATTGCCCAGCCACGTAGTATATTGCACAGCGACGTAGTATATTGCCCAGCTACGTAGTATATTGCCCAGCCACGTACTATATTGCCCAGTCACGTACTATATTGCCCAGCCACGTAGTATATTGCCCAGCCACATAGTATATTGCCCAGTGATGTAGTATATTGCCCAGCCACGTAGTATATTGCCTAGTGACGTAGTATATTGCCCAGCCACATAGTATATAGCAGAGCCACGTAGTATATTGCCCAGCCACGTAGTATATTGCTCAGTGACGTAGTATATTGCCCAGTGAAGTAGTATATTACCCAGCCACGTAGTATATTGCCCAGCCACATAGTATATTGCCCAGTGACGTAGTATATTGCCCAGCCACGTAGTATATTGCCCAGTGACGTAGTGTATTGCCCAGCCACATAGTATATAGCAGAGCCACGTAGTATATTGCCCAGCCACGTAGTATATTGCCCAGTGACGTAGTATATTGCTCAGTGACGTAGTATATTGCCCAGTGACGTAGTATATTGCCCAGTCACGTAGTATATTGCCCAGCCACGTAGTATATTGCCCAGGCACGTAGTATATTGCCCGGCGATGGAGTATATTGCCCATTCACGTAGTATATTGCACAGCGACGGAGTATACAGCACAGAGCCACGTAGTATAGAGACTTAAAAAAAATAAACATATACTCACCTTCCGAAGGCCCGTTGAAGTCCTGATATACTTACCATCCGCCGCCTTTCCAGCTCCTCGCCACGCTCCCGGGACCGCGCCATTGCAAGCTGCAGCTTCCGGTCTCAGGGCTCGTGTGAGCAGGACCTGTGATGACGTCGCGGTCACATGACCGTGACGTCACGGCAGGTGCTTGTCGCACACCAGCCCTGGGAGTGGAAGCTGCCGCTTGCAATGGAGCGGTCCTGGGAGCGTGGCAAGGAGCGGGAAAGGCGGCGGAGGGTGAGTATAGCAGTTTTTTTGTTTTTTTTATTGTTTTTAACATGACATATTTTTACTATTGATGCTGCATAGGCAGCATCAATAGTAAATAGTTGGTGACACACAAGGTTAATAGCAGCTGTAACGGAGTGCGTTACACCGCGGGCCGTTACCGCTGCCATTAACCCTGTGTGAGCGGTGAGTGGAGGGGATTATGGAGCGGGCGGCGGGCAGTGAGTGCAGGGGAGTAGGGGAGGGACTAATCGGACTGTGCCCGTCACTGATTGGTCGCGGCAGCCATGACAAGCAGCTGCCGAGACCAATCAGCGAATGAATAACTGTGACAGAAGGACAGACAGACAGACGGAAGTGACCCTTAGACAATTATATAGTAGATATATATATATATGTCAGTGAGACACATATATGTATATATATTAATATTTCATACAGCGCTAAATAGCATAAAAGCCGGTAATTCAATTGCCGGCTTTTGCTATCTCCTTCCTAAACCCGACATGATATGAGACATGGTTTACATACAGTAAACCATCTCATATCCCTCTTTTTTTGCATATTCCACACTACTAATGTTAGTAATGTGTATATGCAAAATTTGGCCGTTCTAGCTATTAAATTAAAGGGTTAAATGGCGGAAAAAAATTGGCGTGGGCTCCCGCGCAATTTTCTCCGCCAGAATGGTAAAGCCAGTGACTGAGGGCGGGATATTAATAGCCTGGAGAGGGTCCACGGTTATTGGCCCCCCCCCGGCTAAAAACATCTGCCCCCAGCCACCCCAGAAAAGACACATCTGGAAGATGCGTCTATTCTGGCACTTGGCCACTCTCTTCCCATTCCCGTGTAGCTGTGGGATATGGGGTAATGAAGGGTTAATGTCGCCATGATGTACTATCCCGTCCCTAGGAATTAAGTCCCAGGTCACCTTGACGGGATAGTACATCAAATGGGATTAAGGGGTTAAGCAGCCACTGTGACCTGAAGGGCTGCGCTGCAATGTTTTACCCGGCGTGCGCCTCTCTGGATATCAGCTGACACCCGGACGTCTGTACTGCGATTCTCCGTTGATCACATGCCCCCTTGCGCACCTGCCGGTTTCTGTGAGTTCCTCACTATGCTGCCCTTTTACTTTATGCCGCGGCCTGTCGCTCTCCTCTCAGCATTTGCGATCTGTACCTCATCAGCGTTCTGATGGGAAGACCCATTTTACCTCACACTGACTGGCCACGCCCCTTTCACCCTGGTACTGGCTCGCTCTGGCTGCAATCTCGTTCCCTCCAGGAACAGGAGGTTCAGCCCCAAACAGTTCCGGACCCAGCGCTTCAGCAGCTCTGGCAGCCCGGTCTTCCCTTCTACATCCGCGCCTTCCTTTAGCTCGCCATTCCATGGGCGAGAGCTCCTTCACCAGTCGTTTGCACTTCTCGACTTCTTGGATAATTCTTTGCCAGATAAATTGATCTTGCTCGTAACGGGTGGGAGGCACTCCAGCTGTGGCTCGCTCTGACAAATGTAGTTTGGCTAGCTTGTGGGCGGTATAGAGATGCTCTGTCCCGGTGGGTCTGCTGCTTTAGCGATTTCCAACGTGGGCGACTCGGTGTTCATTTCCCAAGGGGGAGGGGGGGGAAGGTAGGTGGCACATCATTGAGGCTTGAGCACGAAGCTACCACTCCCTCTTTTTCATTGAAATCCGGGACTGGAGCTGGGAACACCTCCTTGGCTTTTAACAACTCTCCTCCAATTTTGGGTTCTTTGGACAAGCAGGGCCGCAACATGTTACGATGGACTACTCTAGTGGGTGCTCCTTCCTCCTGTTCAGGCTGAACTTCGTACACCAGACCATTGGGACCAACCCGTCGTGTCACTCGGTGTGGAGTCTGCTCCCACCGGCTTTCCCTTTCCAATATTCTCCGGGGCCGCTTTTTCCGGACCAAGACTCGGTCCCCGGGTCTCAGAGGTGTCCCGCGAATAGGTGGTTCTTCATGGTGTTTGAGTTCCTGAAACTTCGTCTGCACCAGTCGATGGAGAGTCTGTAATCGATGCCGATGTTCCTTAACCTAAGAGGACACCCCCGTCCATGGGTAGTCCTCTTCTGGGTCCAGTTCCAGCTCTAATCTCTTGTCTTTTTTCCCAAATAACAAGGTGTATGGCGTTGTTGTACACCCACACCAGCTCTGCCACAAACTCAGGCCACCGTGTCTTCCGGTCTTCCAAAATGCGTAACATCTGGATTAATGTTCGATTGAAGCGCTCACAGGCCCCATTCCCTTGAGGGTGATAGAGAGTAGTTCGAGACTTCGGTGTAGTTCTTCCATAACCCGTCCCTGCAAGCAGGTGCCTTGATCGGAGTGGATTCTTTTCAGACAGCCGTACATGCGGATGAAATCTGGACAGATAGCCTATGAAGCTGATTCAGCGGTCTGATCTCTAGTTGGAGTTGCCGCAGCAAATTTGGTGAAACGTTGGTCATCACCAATATTCGTAGCCAAGATGCACTGGTCCTACAGTCAGGTAGTCAATCAAGACTTCCAAAGCGGCAGAGGTCACAATGGTCTGTGTTGGGGACCGCTGTTATAATCTGGTGATTATGGAGCGACATGAGACTAGCTCTGAGCAGGTGGTATCTATACTGACCGCAGACCCTAAGCTCAACACACAACTAGAAGCAGCCGTGGATTGCTCCTAACGTTCCCTAGGCAACTCGTCACAGCCTAAGAGCTAGCCACCCCTAAAGATAGTTTTCCTGCTTCTATCTTGCCTCAGAGAAAATCCCCAAAGGAAAGACAGCCCCCCACGTGTAATGACTGTGAGAGGAGAAGGAAATGACATACGTAGTATGAAACAAGATTGAGCACAGGAGGCCACTTCTAGCTAAAAAGGAAAGTACAGGAAAGAGCTCTGTGCGGTCAGTAGAAAACAACTAGAAAAAGTCCACCGCAGAGAAATGCAAAAATCTCCACACCTAACTAAAGGTGTGGAGGGCAAACTCTGCTGCCCAGAGCTTCCAGTTTAGCTAAATAGATCCATACTGATAAACTGGACAAATGAGCAAAACAAGACAGTACAAAACAACAAGTCCACAATAAGTGAACTGCAAAGGACATGAAAGGACTTAGCTTAGCAGAACTTGGTCAGAGTGTCAGGACAATCCAAAGAGCAATGACTCCAGGCACAGACAATTGACAACTGGCATTGAATGAGGGCTAAGGCCAGACTAATATAGCCGAGCCCAAAAGACAATCAAAGGAAACAACTGAGAAGCTAAATCCAAAAAGCAACAATACCACTAAAGACCACAGGAGGAGCCCAAGAGCAGAACTAACAAAAATACTACTTACAACCAAGAACGGAATTCACAACAGACCGCTGTCCTGGTGGTTTAGCCAGCTCACAGCTTCTGCACTGTTGGCACACATCTTCCACCGCATTCCTCAGTCATGGGTGATACACAAATCTCTGTAGCTACCGGAATGTTTTCTCTGCACTAAAGTGAGCACCTCGCTCATGAGCCTCGGTGGCCACCATCTTGATCGACTTCTCCGGGAGCACTACTTGCCAAATGACTCCCTCTTCTCGCAACAGTTGCACCTTCTTATATAACAATCCATCTCTCAAACAGAGTCATTCGCATTTTCCTAACATCTGTAGGGCGCCTGACGACAGTGTATTTCTCTACCTCTGACTAGGAAGTTGGTTCAATGCCACCCACTGTCGCAGTTGAGCAGTCTCCTTGTCCATCTGTTGGAGTTTAATCCAGTCATCTCGGGACCGCCCCAGTATCTGATCTTCAAACTCTTCCTCAATCTGTCCCTGCTTCGCCACACATCAGGTGGACAGGTTTCGGAATCCAGGAATCTCCTCTGCCTCCAGCTCCTCATCTCGGTCACGGCCAGAATGTTCGTGTGTCACCCTGGAGAGGGTGTCTGCATGAGTATTCTCGGCCTTGGCCCGGTAGACAATCTTGTACTGATATTTTGCCATGTGGCCCACCCATCGTTGCTCCAGGGCCCCTAGCTTTGCATTCTCGTGGTGGGCTAAGGGGTTGTCTGTTCTCACCAGAACCTCTGATCCAGATAAGTACTCCGCAAACTTCTCAGTCATGGCCCATACCAGGGCCAGCAGATCCAACTTGAAGGAGCTATAATTGTCCGGATTTCACTCTGAATCATGTAGGGAACGGCTCGCGTAGGCTATCACCCGTTATTTTTCTCCTTGTACCTGTGAAAGGACTACTACCAGGCTATGTAGACTCCCATCAGTGTGAAGGATGAATGGCTGCAAAAAATCAGTATAAGCAAGTATGGGGGCTTCAGTGAGGGCCATTTTCAAGGCTTGAAGGACTTCTTGCCAGTATCCCCACTGAATGGTCCGGTTCTTCGAGCCGGCCGACACTCCCTTCAGCAGTTCCAGCAAGGGGTTCGCTATACAGGTGAAGTTTTTCACAAATCGCCAGTAATAGCCAGTAAGCCATAGGAAAGCTCGTACATCTTTCACCATCTTAGGAGTGGACCATTCTTGCACCGCCGCCACTTTCTCTCATGCAGGTCTTACTCCTTCACTTGACACAATATGCCCCAAATACTCAATTTGCTTATGGAAAAGATGACATTTCTGTGGCTTCACTTTCAGGCTATGATTCTGTAACCAGCTCAAAACTTGTTGTAGCCCCCTGTAGGTGCTCCTCAAAGGTGGGTGCGTAGACAATGATGTCATCGAGGAAGATTAAGGTAGCCTCGAAATTCAAATCTCCCAAACATCGCTCCATTAAGCGCTGGAATGTCCCTGGATCGTTAGTCAGACCAAATGGCATTCGATTGAACTCGAACAGTCCCATGCTGTTTTCAGCTATCATGTTCTGCCATTTGCACCTGCCAGTACCCGCTGGCCAGATCGAGGGCGGAAAAACACTTTGACCGTCCCAGGGCAGAGAGGGACTCCTCAATTCGGGGTCAAGGATATGAGTCCGACACAGTGCAGGCATTCAGCCACCTATAATCGACACAGAACCGCAGAGTCCTGTCTTTTTTTCGGACTAACACAATCTGAGCTGCCCACAGACCCTGACTCTCTCGTAGTACTCCACTTTGCAGCATATGAGCCAGCATCTCCTTTACCTCCTTGTACATCTGGGGGGGGTTGGCGATATCTCTCTCTGATTGGTGCTGCACTCCTGGTAGGAATTTTGTGAGCGACAGTCTGAGTGCAACCAAAGTCATCTACATGCCGAACAAAAACTCCCTGATAGTGCTTCAGTACATCATTAACGTGCTGCACTTGTTGAGGTGACAGTCCCATCAATTCTGCCCACGTCCGCTCTAAAATTCTATGACCTTCCTTCTGACTGCCAGGCGGAGACTCCGATGTGGCTGTAACTGCTAGAGTCCGGGGATCCCCTTGCACAATGGCCAGTTGTACTACTTCAGGTGGCATTAACTTCTCCGGCATGCCCAGGATCTGGGCCATCTCACTCTTGGGTAAAAGAGTGATACTGTCGGTCCCCAGGTTGATACAACTCACTACAATGTTGCTGTCTTGAACTGTGACTAATGTTCGAGCGACGAGCAATCCAGCGGGTATTTGGTCTATCGTGCTGGCTCGATCTGCACCTCCACTCCCTCCAGAGGAGTACAAGCTCGCACTGGCAACGTAAGCACTGTTTGGCCAGGCGGTAAAGTAATCTTTGCAGCCGCTGGCACCATCACCTTTCCCAAGACTCTTCCGACATTTCCTGGGCTTGAGCTGCTCGGATTTGCTTCTGAAACACTTTCGGTTGGGGGATTCGTGGGCTCCATTGTTCAAAAAAGGTCCCTGCGGCTCACTAATCAGTAGTTGTCCCATCTCCTTCAGCACATTCATCCCCAGAGTCATTACGGGTCCACAACCGGCATCTCCTGTGACCAACACGACCCCCTCATGCTTTAATCTCCATCCAGACCACTCCTGCCACTGGAATGGGCAACTGCTTGACTGCTGTTAGTCTTCTTACTGGTCCCCACTCTGGGCGCGAGACCTCCGGAAAGTGTCGTCTGAAGTAGGCTTCCGGCAGAGAAGTCACTTGTGACCCGGTGTCGATCAAGCAGTGAACAGCTCTCCCATTCACTTCGACCCCAGACTGTAGGGCTCGCAGAAACTATATTTTAGGGACTTCCTTCCCCCTTCTTCCTGGCTCTGGGCTGCGTCCCTCTGCCGCCAAGCCTACTAGTGTAACGGCTGCCACGATGGGGGCCCGTCTCCGGCTCGCACAGCCTCAAGTGTAATGTCCAGTCTTCCCGCAATTGAAACACGTCAGTCCTCCTTCAACACCAAGAGGTCTCCCTGATGAGGCCTGGTAGAAAGGCGAGATCCTGCAACATTTCTGTCTCAGATTGAGGAATCTTCCCTCGGTGGCTCTTGAGCTTTGAATGTTCTTGCAATGCCTGTTTCAACGGTGCATCCCTAAGACCTAACACAAATTGATCCCTCAAAATCCTATTAGGAGGCCCCACTCTCATGATTTCCACATCTTCTCTTTTTATAATGTGCGCATGTACCTACTGCAACGGATTGATATATTGCTTCACCTCCCCTTCTCGCTGGACGCGACCAAACAAACACATGCGCAACTCTCCAACCTTGGTGGGGTCGCAGTGCATCTCTTCCAAAACCTGGACTACTTTTTCAAACATATCCTGCTCATGTGAAGAGTGGAACATCACAGTACACCAGGCCTCCCCGTCTAGTGCCATTAACGCTATTGCCACCTGTAACACAGGGGCCATAGGGTGTATTCACAGCATGCTCCTGACCCATTCAGTCAAGTCCCACAACATCATGCTATCTCCCGTGATCTTAGGGAGATTACTAAGCATTGCCCCAATGGCAAACTGGACCTGGGGGCACCCATAGTGGACTGGTCTGCGGCATCTGTATCCCCGGACTGTATCCTGCCAACTACACCAAATGTAATAAGCAGGCACTGCGATGCAGTAACACAGATGCTACAGAGCAGGGATAAACTGTATTTAATTATTTAATAGTGGAAAACTCCTCACAGGGACATAATAGGGTAAACATAGCGTACAAAGGTAAAACTGAATAAACGTTGGTTAACTAAACAATCTATTGTTAATGGTTCCACTTATCGTGACTCTGTATCCTGTCACTTTCTGAAGGCCCTGTGGATCGCAGAATGTTGGTGGTGTTCGGTGTAATGTCTGCTGGCGTCCTCGCCAGGCACACAGTCCTTCTGGTGGCAGCGGGCGGACTCCTGTTCTGCTCGCTGAGCCCCTACTCCATATATTTTTGGAGTAAGAGAGTAGAGCTCCCCACAAGATTCCTCTCGGCGCGGGTCCCCTTAGGCAGCCGCTGTGAACTGAAGGGCTGCGCTGCAATGTTTTACCCGGCGTGTACCTCTCTGGATATTGGTCGACACCCGGACGTCTGTACTGCAATGCTCAGTCGATCGCACGCTCCCCTGCTGACCAGCCTGTTTCGATGAGTCCCTCACTATGCCGCCCTTTCTCTTCACACCACGGCCTTTTGCTCCCCTCTTAGCATTTGCAGTCAGTACCTCATCAGCGTTCTGGCAGGAAGATCAGTTCCATGCAACCCATTTTACGTCACACTGACTGGCCACACTGTTGTGAATTCTGCTCTTGGGCTCCCTCCGGTGGTTATGAGTGGTAGTGCTGCGGTAGTTGGATCGCAGCATTTATCAGGTGTTTCTATTTTTTGCAATTTGGGCTGGGCTATTTAGTCCTGCTTTATCCTTTAGTCAGTGCCAGTTGTCCATTGTTTTTGGAGGATTCACATCCATACCTGGTCTCTTCTGTTCTGCTGTTCATTTCAACATAGATAAGTTCTGGCTTTGTTTTTGCTGTCCACCTGCTGTGGACCTTATAGTTCTGTGCATTTTCATGTTTTGTCTAGTCCAGCTTTGTCTGTGAAGGATTTTTTGCAGCCAAGCTGTGTCTCTGGAGATGCAGATATACCCTCCATGTCTTTAGTCAGATGTGGTGTTTTGTATTTTCTGTGGTGGATATTTTCAAGTGTTTTAATACTGACCGCATAGTACTCTGTCCTTTTCTTTCTTTTTAGCTAGTATGGCCTCCTATGCTAAATCCTGATTTCATGTCTGCGTATGTTATTTCCCTCTCCTCTCACAATCAATATTTGTGGGGGGCTGTCTATCCTTTGGGGATTTTGTCTGAGGCAAGATAGGTTTCCTGTTTCTGTCTTTAGGGGAAGTTAGTTCTTAGGCTGTGTTGAGGGGTCTAGGGAGTGTTAGGTACCCCCCACGGCTACTTCTAGTTGCGCTGCTAAGTTCAGGGTTTGCGGTCAGTACAGGTACCACCTTCTCCAGAGTACGTCTCATGCTGCTCCTAGGCCACCAGATCATAACAGTACAACTGGCCCACAATGAGTTAATTGCATCTCAGAAGAAGGGAGGAAAGGTTTTGAGCCATTTTTTTTTCCTTAGCTTGTTTTGTCTTTTCCTCCCTCTTAATCTCTGGGTGGCTACAGAACCTAGTAATAACATGGATGTTCAGGAGTTAGTTTCTCGGGTGGATCAGCTTGCTGCTAGGGTACAGGGTATTTCAGATTATATTATTCAGACTCCTGCCTTAGAACCTAAGATTCCCACTCCTGATTTATTTTTTGGTGACAGATCCAAATTTTTGAGTTTCAAAAATAACTGTAAACTGTTTTTTTGCATTAAGACCCCGGTCCTCTGGTGATCCCATTCAGCAGGTTAAAATCATCATATCCCTGCTGCGTGGTGACCCACAGGATTGGGTGTCCGTTGTCAGGAGATCAGCGGGAGCAGCAGAGGAACCTGGAAGAAGAGAGTGTAACAACTCTGCTGGCATCACGTCATGAAATGAACAAAATAGCAGACACAAATTACAAATAGAAAATATAAACAATATATAAAACATATATAGTAACAGATGTAATCATATGGCTGCTATAGCATGAGAATGGCAAACCATTCAGACTAATGGTAGAAATACTAGACCCCAGAGATGAAAATCAAACGTATATGATAATATATCAAATAACGAAAGGCAAGTATATTGTAACAATATAATATATCTTTATTGAATTATAAAAGGTGGCACTACAAAGATGTGCCTGTGCTTGGAGACATAAATATAGAATAAATAAATATGTGCTATCAAAATGGCCTATAAAACGGAAATATTCCAATATCTATAGCACAAAAAAGTGAGCGGACACAACAGAAGGTAGAATAGCAATATTAATAAAAAGCCACTAAATCACCTGGACCTAAGGCGTGCAAAGATGCACGTAAATGCACCCATATGCATGTAATCACAGAGGGGGGCCTAAAAGTAAAAAACTAAATGCTGTAGGGTAAAATCAAAAGAGGTGCAAAGTGCTAACAGTATGTATACACACACAATGTAAAAGATATATATGTGCATTATGTGACGGGGTGTACGGCAGAGCAAGAAGGGACAACAGGCCGAGGGATGATTCAACAGATTTATTATCAAGAACGCTGGAACAACACATGCAGGTAGATCTACAGAGTCCACAATTAGTCCAACAGAACAGGTTCGGGGGCACCTCCCGATAATCCTTGTGCCAGCTAACAAAGCAATAGTCCACACGGGTCCAAGGGATCCCAAAACAATCCCACGAGCGACGAGATATGTCCTCAGCTCAAGTCTCGCCCCATTCGCTTCCGCAGTCACAGATGGACATGGGGTCTTGCCTCAGCTAAGAATCCCCACTCCTTCTCCTTCAAGGATCAATTCACATCTGATCTCAAAATAAGAATGGATTGTCTGAGCTCCTGGGATCCGCCCATGAAGGGGGGGTAGGGGTCACACCTTCTATTCAATGGTTGGGTCCAGCAGAAGATTCTAGACTGGTTGGCTCATAGTAACATAGTAACATAGTTAGTAAGGCCGAAAAAAGACATTTGTCCATCCAGTTCAGCCTATATTCCATCATAATAAATCCCCAGATCTACGTCCTTCTACAGAACCTAATTGTATGATACAATATTGTTCTGCTCCAGGAAGACATCCAGGCCTCTCTTGAACCCCTCGACTGAGTTCACCATCACCACCTCCTCAGGCAAGCAATTCCAGATTCTCACTGCCGTAACAGTAAAGAATCCTCTTCTATGTTGGTGGAAAAACCTTCTCTCCTCCAGATGCAAAGAATGCCCCCTTGTGCCCGTCACCTTCCTTGGTATAAACAGATCCTCAGCGAGATATTTGTATTGTCCCCTTATATACTTATACATGGTTATTAGATCGCCCCTCAGTCGTCTTTTTTCTAGACTAAATAATCCTAATTTCGCTAATCTATCTGGGTATTGTAGTTCTCCCATCCCCTTTATTAATTTTGTTGCCCTCCTTTGTACTCTCTCTAGTTCCATTGTATCCTTCCTGAGCACCGGTGCCCAAAACTGGACACAGTACTCCATGTGCGGTCTAACTAGGGATTTGTACAGAGGCAGTATAATGCTCTCATCATGTGTATCCAGACCTCTTTTAATGCACCCCATGATCCTGTTTGCCTTGGCAGCTGCTGCCTGACACTGGCTGCTCCAGGTAAGTTTATCATTAACTAGGATCCCCAAGTCCTTCTCCCTGTCAGATTTACCCAGTGGTTTCCAGTTCAGTGTGTAATGGTGATATTGATTCCTTCTTCCCATGTGTATAACCTTACATTTATCATTGTTAAACCTCATCTGCCACCTTTCAGCCCAAGTTTCCAACTTATCCAGATCCATCTGTAGCAGAATACTATCTTCTCTTGTATTAACTGCTTTACATAGTTTTGTATCATCTGCAAATATCGATATTTTACTGTGTAAACCTTCTACCAGATCATTAATGAATATGTTGAAGAGAACAGGTCCCAATACTGACCCCTGCGGTACCCCACTGGTCACAGCGACCCAGTTAGAGACTATACCATTTATAACCACCCTCTGCTTTCTATCACTAAGCCAGTTACTAACCCATTTACACACATTTTCCCCCAGACCAAGCATTCTCATTTTGTGTACCAACCTCTTGTGCGGCACGGTATCAAACGCTTTGGAAAAATCGAGATATACCATGTCCAATGACTCACCGTGGTCCAGCCTATAGCTTACCTCTTCATAAAAACTGATTAGATTGGTTTGACAGGAGCGATTTCTCATAAACCCATGCTGATATGGAGTTAAACAGTTATTCTCATTGAGATAATCCAGAATAACATCCTTCAGAAACCCTTCAAATATTTTACCAACAATAGAGGTTAGACTTACTGGCCTATAATTTCCAGGTTCACTTTTAGAGCCCTTTTTGAATATTGGCACCACATTTGCTATGCGCCAATCCTGCGGAACAGACCCTGTCACTATAGAGTCCCTAAAAATAAGAAATAATGGTTTATCTATTACATTACTTAGTTCTCTTAGTACTCGTGGGTGTATGCCATCCGGACCCGGAGATTTATCTATTTTAATCTTATTTAGCCGGTTTCGCACCTCTTCTTGGGTTAGATTGGTGACCCTTAATATAGGGTTTTCATTGTTTCTTGGGATTTCACCTAGCATTTCATTTTCCACCGTGAATACCGTGGAGAAGAAGGTGTTTAATATGTTAGCTTTTTCCTCGTCATCTACAACCATTCTTTCCTCGCTATTTTTTAAGGGGCCTACATTTTCAGTTTTTATTCTTTTACTATTGATATAGTTGAAGAACAGTTTGGGATTAGTTTTACTCTCCTTAGCAATGTGCTTCTCTGTTTCCTTTTTGGCAGCTTTAATTAGTTTTTTAGATAAAGTATTTTTCTCCCTATAGTTTTTTAGAGCTTCAATGGTGCCATCCTGCTTTAGTAGTGCAAATGCTTTCTTTTTACTGTTAATTGCCTGTCTTACTTCTTTGTTTAGCCACATTGGGTTTTTCCTATTTCTAGTCCTTTTATTCCCACAAGGTATAAACCACTTACACTGCCTATTTAGGATGTTCTTAAACATTTCCCATTTATTATCTGTATTCTTATTTCTGAGGATATTGTCCCAGTCTACCAGATTAAGGGCATCTCTAAGCTGGTCAAACTTTGCCTTCCTAAAGTTCAGTGTTTTTGTGACTCCCTGATAAGTCCCCCTAGTGAAAGACAGGTGAAACTGTACAATATTGTGGTCGCTATTTCCTAGATGCCCGACCACCTGCAGATTTGTTATTCTGTCAGGTCTATTAGATAGTATTAGGTCTAAAAGTGCTGCTCCTCTGGTTGGATTCTGCACCAATTGTGAAAGATAATTTTTCTTGGTTATTAGCAGAAACCTGTTGCCTTTATGGGTTTCACAGGTTTCTGTTTCCCAGTTAATATCCGGGTAGTTAAAGTCCCCCATAACCAGGACCTCATTATGGGTTGCAGCTTCATCTATCTGCTTTAGAAGTAGACTTTCCATGGTTTCTGTTATATTTGGGGGTTTGTAACAGACCCCAATGAGAATTTTGTTACCATTTTTCCCTCCATGAATTTCGACCCATATGGACTCGACATCCTCATTTCCTTCGCTAATATCCTCCCTTAAAGTGGACTTTAGACAAGACTTTACATAGAGACAAACCCCTCCTCCTCTCCGATTTTTACGATCCTTTCTAAACAGACTGTAACCCTGTAAGTTAACTGCCCAGTCATAGCTTTCATCTAACCATGTCTCGTTTATTCCCACTATGTCAAAGTTACCTGTAGATATTTCTGCTTCTAGTTCTTCCATCTTGTTTGTCAGGCTTCTGGCGTTTGCGAGCATGCAGTTTAGAGGATTTTGTTTTGTTCCAATCTCCTCGCTGTGGATTGTTTTAGAAATGTTCTTACCTCCCTTCTGAGTATGTTTTCCTCGGTCTTCTTTGTTCGTGTCTAATGTTTTTCTTCCCGTCCCCTCTTCTTCTAGTTTAACGCCCTCCTGATGAGTGTAGCGAGTCTTCTGGCGAATGTGTGTTTCCCAGGTTTGTTGAGGTGTAGTCCGTCTCTGGCGAGGAGTCCATCGTACAAATAATTCACACCGTGGTCCAGGAATCCGAATCCTTGTTGTCTGCACCATCGTCTTAGCCAGTTGTTTGCATCAAGGATCCTGTTCCATCTCCTGGTGCCATGCCCGTCTACTGGAAGGATAGAAGAAAAAACTACCTTGCATCCAGTTCCTTTACTTTCTTCCCCAACTCTTCAAAGTCTTTGCAGATTGTCGGTAGGTCCTTCCTTGCCGTGTCATTGGTGCCAACATGTATCAGAAGAAATTGGTGGACGTCCTTGGAGCTGAAGAGCTTTGGTATCCTATCGGTCACATCCTTGATCATCGCACCTGGAAGGCAGCATACTTCTCTTGCAGTTATATCCGGTCTGCAGATGGCTGCTTCTGTGCCTCTCAGTAGTGAGTCTCCCACCACCACCACTCTTCGTTGCTTCTTGGCTGTACTTTTTGCTGTCACTTGTTGCTGTGTGCCCTTTTCTTTTTTGCTTGCTGGTATTGCTTCATCCTTAGGTGTGCCATCTTCATCCTCTACAAAGATTTGATATCGGTTCTTCAGTTGTGTGGTTGGTGTTTTCTCCATGGTCTTCTTGCTTCTTTTGGTCACATAACATAGTAACATAACATAGTTAGTAAGGCCGAAAAAAGACATTTGTCCATCCAGTTCAGCCTATATTCCATCATAATAAATACCCAGATCTACGTCCTTCTACAGAACCTAATAATTGTATGATACAATATTGTTCTGCTCCAGGAAGACATCCAGGCCTCTCTTGAACCCCTCGACTGAGTTCGCCATCACCACCTCCTCAGGCAAGCAATTCCAGATTCTCACTGCCCTAACAGTAAAGAATCCTCTTCTATGTTGGTGGAAAAACCTTCTCTCCTCCAGACGCAAAGAATGCCCCCTTGTGCCCGTCACCTTCCTTGGTATAAACAGATCCTCAGCGAGATATTTGTATTGTCCCCTTATATACTTATACATGGTTATTAGATCGCCCCTCAGTCGTCTTTTTTCTAGACTAAATAATCCTAATTTCGCTAATCTATCTGGGTATTGTAGTTCTCCCATCCCCTTTATTAATTTTGTTGCCCTCCTTTGTACTCTCTCTAGTTCCATTATATCCTTCCTGAGCACCGGTGCCCAAAACTGGACACAGTACTCCATGTGCGGTCTAACTAGGGATTTGTACAGAGGCAGTATAATGCTCTCATCATGTGTATCCAGACCTCTTTTAATGCACCCCACCTTGGCAGCTGCTGCCTGGCACTGGCTGCTCCAGGTAAGTTTATCATTAACTAGGATCCCCAAGTCCTTCTCCCTGTCAGATTTACCCAGTGGTTTCCCGTTCAGTGTGTAATGGTGATATTGATTCCCTCTTCCCATGTGTATAACCTTACATTTATCATTGTTAAACCTCATCTGCCACCTTTCAGCCCAAGTTTCCAACTTATCCAGATCCATCTGTAGCAGAATACTATCTTCTCTTGTATTAACTGCTTTACATAGTTTTGTATCATCTGCAAATATCGATATTTTACTGTGTAAACCTTCTACCAGATCATTAATGAATATGTTGAAGAGAACAGGTCCCAATACTGACCCCTGCGGTACCCCACTGGTCACAGCGACCCAGTTAGAGACTATACCATTTATAACCACCCTCTGCTTTCTATCACTAAGCCAGTTACTAACCCATTTACACACATTTTCCCCCAGACCAAGCATTCTCATTTTGTGTACCAACCTCTTGTGCGGCACGGTATCAAACGCTTTGGAAAAATCGAGATATACCACGTCCAATGACTCACCGTGGTCCAGTCTATAGCTTACCTCTTCATAAAAACTGATTAGATTGGTTTGACAGGAGCGATTTCTCATAAACCCATGCTGATATGGAGTTAAACAGTTATTCTCATTGAGATAATCCAGAATAACATCCCTCAGAAACCCTTCAAATATTTTACCAACAATAGAGGTTAGACTTACTGGCCTATAATTTCCAGGTTCACTTTTAGAGCCCTTTTTGAATATTGGCACCACATTTGCTATGCGCCAGTCCTGCGGAACAGACCCTGTCGCTATAGAGTCACTAAAAATAAGAAATAATGGTTTATCTATTACATTACTTAGTTCTCTTAGTACTCGTGGGTGTATGCCATCCGGACCCGGAGATTTATCTATTTTAATCTTATTTAGCCGGTTTCGCACCTCTTCTTGGGTTAGATTGGTGACCCTTAATATAGGGTTTTCATTGTTTCTTGGGATTTCACCTAGCATTTCATTTTCCACCGTGAATACCGTGGAGAAGAAGGTGTTTAATATGTTAGCTTTTTCCTCGTCATCTACAACCATTCTTTCCTCACTATTTTTTAAGGGGCCTACATTTTCAGTTTTTATTCTTTTACTATTGATATAGTTGAAGAACAGTTTGGGATTAGTTTTACTCTCCTTAGCAATGTGCTTCTCTGTTTCCTTTTTGGCAGCTTTAATTAGTTTTTTAGATAAAGTATTTTTCTCCCTATAGTTTTTTAGAGCTTCAATGGTGCCATCCTGCTTTAGTAGTGCAAATGCTTTCTTTTTACTGTTAATTGCCTGTCTTACTTCTTTGTTTAGCCACATTGGGTTTTTCCTATTTCTAGTCCTTTTATTCCCACAAGGTATAAACCGCTTACACTGCCTATTTAGGATGTTCTTAAACATTTCCCATTTATTATCTGTATTCTCATTTCTGAGGATATTGTCCCAGTCTACCAGATTAAGGGCATCTCTAAGCTGGTCAAACTTTGCCTTCCTAAAGTTCAATGTTTTTGTGACTCCCTGACAAGTCCCCCTAGTGCTTCCACTCATCTGCTTTTGGAGGTTCTCTGACACTTTTTTCACCTTCTGTGACCAGTAGAGATGCTTCTGTTCTGTCTAGAAAGTCTTCATTCTCTTTGATGAGTTTCAAAGTTGCTATTCTTTCTTCCAGACCCCGCACCTTTTCTTCTAAAAGGGCCACTAGTCTACACTTCTGACAGGTGAAATTTGATTCTTCTTCTGGTCGATCTGTGAACATGTAGCACATGCTGCAGCTCACCATGTAGGTTGTCACATCTGCCATGTTGCTCCTAGATCCTGCTGAGTTGCTGTGTGTTATCCTTCTTGTGTAATCTACTCAGCCAACCTCTCTTGCAATAATGTCCTACAGGCAAAAATTCTTTCCAAGCAGCTGGTCCCGGCTGTACCCAACGATCTTCTAGCTTAGGGAGACTCTTCGCTCTTCCCAGAAGGCACCTGGAATATGCAAATTAGCCTCTTCAAGCTTGAATCCCTGGTTTGGTGATGCTTTCCAAGCAGCTGGTCCCGGCTGTACCCAACGATCTTCTAGCTTAGGGAGACTCTTCGCTCTTCCCAGAAGGCACCTGGAATATGCAAATTAGCCTCTTCAAGCTTGAATCCCTGGTTTGGTGATGCTTTCCAAGCAGCTGGTCCCGGCTGTACCCAACGATCTTCTAGCTTAGGGAGACTCTTCGCTCTTCCCAGAAGGCACCTGGAATATGCAAATTAGCCTCTTCAAGCTTGAATCCCTGGTTTGGTGATGCTTTCCAAGCAGCTGGTCCCGGCTGTACCCAACGATCTTCTAGCTTAGGGAGACTCTTCGCTCTTCCCAAAAGGCACCTGGAATATGCAAATTAGCCTCTTCAAGCTTGAATCCCTGGTTTGGTGATGCTTTCCAAGCAGCTGGTCCCGGCTGTACCCAACGATCTTCTAGCTTAGGGAGACTCTTCGCTCTTCCCAGAAGGCACCTGGAATATGCAAATTAGCCTCTTCAAGCTTGAATCCCTGGTTTGGTGATGCTTTCCAAGCAGCTGGTCCCGGCTGTACCCAACGATCTTCTAGCTTAGGGAGACTCTTCGCTCTTCCCAGAAGGCACCTGGAATATGCAAATTAGCCTCTTCAAGCTTGAATCCCTGGTTTGGTGATGCTTTCCAAGCAACTGGTCCCGGCTGTACCCAACGATCTTCTAGCTTAGGGAGACTCTTCGCTCTTCCCAGAAGGCACCTGGAATATGCAAATTAGCCTCTTCAAGCTTGAATCCCTGGTTTCCCTGGCTCCACTTAGTCTATTCATTATGTGCATTTGACTAGCCACCTGCTGTGAGGAAGAATGGCTATTCCTTCCCTAGTGGTGTGGACAAAGCTTAATTACATTATAGCTCAGGGCTGCAAGTATTGGGGGAAGGAGACAGGTTTGTTACATACACCCCATGACATTGCAAAATGTACAGTAAATACAACGAAAGAGAAGTTGCATCACATCATGACATATTATACAAAATACAGGACAGGGAAAAAAGTACAGATCATGACAATCCCTTCCCCTCCCAATTTGTGTACGTACTAGGGACCTCTACAGGTCGCTGGTTAAGTACACACAGGCAGAGCGTAACTTACATGTGGTTTCATGCAGCCACGAATTGGCATCGTAGCTCTCCCACATCATTGCCCAGGAGAACATCTGCAGGCAGACCACCCATCACCCCAACCACACATCGCCTGACCCCAAAACCAAAGTTCAGATCCACAGTGGCTGTGGGAATAGTCCTCCATTGTCCACCAGCCAGTTCAATGACAATCCCAGGTCCTCGATGGATTACCTCAGGCCGAACCACTCGGGGATCAGCCAGTGTGAGGAAAGCCCCTGAGTCACAAAATCCAATAAGTCTCTGTCCATCCAGCACGACCTCCTGCAAGTGCTTACCTCGATGAGCAGAAGTTGTCATAGCTGCGGGTCGCACACCATAAACTCCTAGTGGTGCAACATGGGTGGGTGAGGCACTAGGCCAGTCCTCACGTAGTGGTGACACGTCGTCCTCCATGGCACTTGGGTGTACATAATTAATAATACGACTGGGTACAGGATTAATCCTCATTTGAACAGCTGGGCAGGAGGCTTGCAGATGCCCCGGCTGTCCACATCGATAGCATCTCTGCTGGGTCTCACTCCATCCAAGGCGTCCTCTTGGGCGAGGGGTAAGGGAACCTGGAGGCCGGCTCCCACCTGAAGGTGCTGTAGGGGTTTGAGGACGACTTCTCCATGAGCTGGCTGGGCATGAGGCCTGCAGATGCCCCAGATGCCCACAACCATAACACCTGCGCTCTGCTACTTCCTCTCCTCGTCGTATTCCAGAAAACGCAGTAGAAGCAACTGGAGGCACATTTACACGGGTATCAGCATGAGGTGGTGGCTTAGAGGAACGGGGAACAATGGGGACAGAAGAACAGGGGGCCACTGGTGTTGTGGAGCTGGTAGGCCTCTCTCCATCCTCCAACAGAACCCTCCACTGAGGCTTGATGGTGAGAGCCTCATCAGCTAGAGCTGCAGCTTCCTCCACAGTGGCTGGTCTCCTCTCACGCACCCATTCCCGGATCTCAGCAGGGCACTTGAAGTAAAACTGCTCTTTTAGGATAACCTGGAGGAAGGTCTCCCAGGTTAAGGCCTCCTCTGCCTCCAGCCAGCGATGACATATTTGTTTGAGTCTGTGGGCATACATCTTGAAAGACACTTCCTCATCACAGGCTAAAGTACGGAACTGAGTCCTGTAAGTGTCTGGGGTAACAGCATAATGTTCTAGAATAGTCCGTTTAATCTCCGCATACTCACAGTTCCCCTGAGGGTCCATAGCTCTATAGGCTGCGGCAGCTCCACCCTATAAGAGCCCCACCAGATGTCGGACTCGGTCCCTTTCTGGGACTTCCATTAATCGACACTGATGCTCAAAGTCCTGGAAGAAGCCCTCAATGTCGCCTGCAGCCTCATTAAAGGGCTTGAAGTCTTTGCGGGACACTCTGGGGAGTTCCCTCATGGTGGGTGCTGGGGTTAGAGTCTGTCTGGAGCTTCTAGCTGCTTCCAAAGCGATCTGCCTCTCCAGCAATGCCATCTCCTGAGCTCTGTCCTCGGCTCTGTGAATGGCCTCCCTCTCCCTCTCCTCGGCTCTGTGAATGGCCTCCCTCTCCTGAGCTCTGTGAATGGGCTCCCTCTTATCGTCCATGGTGGCCTCTTCTCCCAGCAATGCCAACTCCTCCTCGTACCACACAACCCACTGACTTTTTTGGGTATTTACCTCCGGCTGCAGTCTTTCCTCCATTTGCTGTGAGGATCCTTCCTCAGCGGCATCTTGCAGGCGAACTCCTTCCAAAGCCTCAATAAGCTGCTCCTTGGAGAGTCCCTTAAAACGGACTCCTACTTCACGGGCCTTTGATTGCAGGCTCCCCAAAGTCCAGTTCTTGTACTCTGCGGTGTTGGTTCCTGATGTTGGGCCATTGTCCTCCATTCCTTCTGCTCTGGTCCCACTGCTTGCCACCAGTTTGTGACAGGGTGTACGGCAGAGCAAGAAGGGACAACAGGCCAAGGGATGATTCAACAGATTTATTATCAAGAACGCTGGAACAACACATGCAGGTAGATCTACAGAGTCCACAATTAGTCCAACAGAACAGGTTCGGGGGCACCTCCCGATAATCCTTGTGCCAGCTAACAAAGCAATAGTCCACACGAGTCCAAGGGATCCCAAAACAATCCCACGAGCGACGAGATATGTCCTCAGCTCAAGTCTCGCCCTATTCGCTTCCGCAGTCACAGATGGACATGGGGTCTTGCCTCAGCTAAGAATCCCCACTCCTTCTCCTTCAAGGATCAACTCACATCTGATCTCAAAATAAGAATGGATTGTCTGAGCTCCTGGGATCCGCCCATGAAGGGGGGGTAGGGGTCACACCTTCTATTCAATGGTTGGGTCCAGCAGAAGATTCTAGACTGGTTGGCTCCACTTAGTCTATTCATTATGTGCATTTGACTAGCCACCTGCTGTGAGGAAGAATGGCTATTCCTTCCCTAGTGGTGTGGACAAAGCTTAATTACATTATAGCTCAGGGCTGCAAGTATTGGGGGAAGGAGACAGGTTAGTTACATACACCCCATGACATTGCAAAATGTACAGTAAATACAACGAAAGAGAAGTCGCATCACATCATGACATATTATACAAAATACAGGACAGGGAAAAAAGTACAGATCATGACACATTACATCACAAATATGTGTGGAATACTACAAAATGTGCAACAGTGCAATATAAACCGCTATAAGCGTATAATATATCCAAACAAATAATGAATAAAATGTGAAAGCCTGAATCCGTCTGTGGAAACAGCACAATATGTGCCTAAACCCTGCACCAGAGTCCGCCCGGTTCCAGGTGATGTATATATCTAGAAATGCCCAAATAGAGACAATAAGTCACTTCCTGTCAATGTCCGTTCGCTCCAAGCACAGCGCACCCCGATGTTATGTTTGCTAATGACAGGTGTTATGAAGGCAATCCAGAAACACGGTGTGCTTAGCGATCAGAGCGCACACAGTGATCTGACAAATACCCAAAAATACAAGAACGAGCTCTGAGACGTGGAAACTCTGTAGACTGCACACCTGATCCTATCCTAAACACAACTAAAAGCGGCTGTGGATTGCGCCTAACAACTACCTAGGCAACTCGGCACAGCCTAAGAAACTAGCTAGCCTGAAGATAGAAAAATAGGCCTGACTTGCCCCAGAGAAATTCCCCAAAGGAAAAGGCAGCCCCCCACATATAATGACTGTGAGTAAGATGAAAAGACAAAACGTAGGGATGAAAAAGATTCAGCAAAGTGGGGCCCGATATTCTAGGACAGAGCGAGGACAGTAAAGCGAACTTTGCAGTCTACAAAAAACCCTAAAGCAAAACCACGCAAAGGGGGCAAAAAAAACCCACCGTGCCGAACTAACGGCACGGCGGTACACCCTTTGCGTCTCAGAGCTTCCAGCAAAACAAAAGACAAGCTGGACAGAAAAAAAGCAACAAAAAAGCAAAAGGCACTTAGCTATACAGAGCAGCAGGTCACAGGAACAATCAGGAGAAGTTCAGATCCAACACTGAAACATTGACAAGGAGCAAGGATAGCAGCATCAGGCGGAGTTAAGTAATGAAGCAGTTAACGAGCTCACCAGAACACCTGAGGGAGGAAGCTCAGAAGCTGCAGTACCACTTGTGACCACAGGAGTGAATTCAGCCACAGAATTCACAACAGTATCCCCCCCTTGAGGAGGGGTCACCGAACCCTCACCAGAGCCCCCAGGCCGACCAGGATGAGCCGCATGAAAGGCACGAACAAGATCGGAAGCATGAACATCAGAGGCAAAAACCCAGGAATTATCTTCCTGAGCATAACCCTTCCATTTAACCAGATACTGGAGTTTCCGTCTAGAAACACGAGAATCCAAAATCTTCTCCACAATATACTCCAATTCCCCCTCCACCAAAACCGGGGCAGGAGGCTCAACAGATGGAACCATAGGTGCCACGTATCTCCGCAACAACGACCTATGGAATACATTATGTATGGAAAAGGAGTCTGGGAGGGTCAAACGAAAAGACACAGGATTGAGAACCTCAGAAATCCTATACGGACCAATAAAACGAGGTTTAAATTTAGGAGAGGAAACCTTCATAGGAATATGACGAGAAGATAACCAAACCAGATCCCCAACACGAAGTCGGGGACCCACACGGCGTCTGCGATTAGCGAAAAGTTGAGCTTTCTCCTGGGACAAGATCAAATTGTCCACTACCTGAGTCCAGATCTGCTGCAACCTATCCACCACAGAATCCACACCAGGACAGTCCGAAGACTCAACCTGTCCTGAAGAGAAACGAGGATGGAACCCAGAATTGCAAAAAAATGGAGAAACCAAGGTAGCCGAGCTGGCCCGATTATTAAGGGCGAACTCAGCCAACGGCAAAAAGGACACCCAATCATCCTGGTCTGCAGAAACAAAACATCTCAGATATGTTTCCAAGGTCTGATTGGTTCGTTCGGTCTGGCCATTAGTCTGAGGATGGAAAGCCGAGGAAAAGGATAGGTCAATGCCCATCCTACCACAAAAGGCTCGCCAAAACCTTGAAACAAACTGGGAACCTCTGTCAGAAACAATATTCTCAGGAATGCCATGCAACCGAACCACATGCTGAAAGAACAATGGTACCAAATCAGAGGAGGAAGGCAATTTAGCCAAGGGCACCAGATGGACCATTTTAGAAAAGCGATCACAGACCACCCAAATGACTGACATCTTTTGAGAAACGGGAAGGTCAGAAATGAAATCCATCGAAATATGTGTCCAAGGCCTCTTTGGGACCGGCAAGGGCAAAAGCAACCCACTGGCACGAGAACAGCAGGGCTTAGCCCTAGCACAAATCCCACAGGACTGCACAAAAGTACGTACATCCCGTGACAGAGATGGCCACCAGAAGGATCTAGCCACTAACTCTCTGGTACCAAAGATTCCAGGATGACCAGCCAACACCGAACAATGAAGTTCAGAGATAAGTTTATTAGTCCACCTATCAGGGACGAACAGTTTCTCTGCTGGACAACGATCAGGTTTATTCGCCTGAAATTTTTGCAGCACCCGCCGCAAATCAGGGGAGATGGCAGACACAATGACTCCTTCCTTGAGGATACCCGCTGGCTCAGATAAACCCGGAGAGTCGGGCACAAAACTCCTAGACAGAGCATCCGCCTTCACATTTTTAGTGCCCGGAAGGTACGAAATCACAAAGTCGAAGCGGGCAAAAAATAACGACCAACGGGCCTGTCTAGGATTCAAGCGCTTGGCAGACTCGAGATAAGTCAAGTTCTTATGATCAGTCAATGCCACCACGCGATGCTTAGCTCCTTCAAGCCAATGACGCCACTCCTCGAATGCCCACTTCATGGCCAGCAACTCTCGATTGCCCACATCATAATTACGCTCAGCGGGCGAAAACTTCCTGGAAAAGAAAGCACATGGTTTCATCACTGAGCAATCAGAACCTCTCTGTGACAAAACCGCCCCTGCTCCAATCTCAGAAGCATCAACCTCGACCTGGAACGGAAGAGAAACATCTGGCTGACACAACACAGGGGCAGAACAAAAACGACGCTTCAACTCCTGAAAAGCTTCCACAGCAGCAGAAGACCAATTAACCAAATCAGCACCCTTCTTGGTCAAATCGGTCAATGGTTTGGCAATGCTAGAAAAATTACAGATGAAGCGACGATAAAAATTAGCAAAGCCCAGGAACTTTTGCAGACTTTTCAGAGATGTCGGCTGAATCCAATCCTGGATGGCTTGGACCTTAACTGGATCCATCTCGATAGTAGAAGGGGTAAAGATGAACCCTAAAAATGAAACTTTCTGCACACCGAAGAGACACTTTGATCCCTTCACAAACAAAGAGTTAGCACGCAGGACCTGAAAAACCATTCTGACCTGCTTCACATGAGACTCCCAATCATCTGAGAAGATCAAAATGTCATCCAAGTAAACAATCAGGAATTTATCCAGATACTCACGGAAGATGTCATGCATAAAAGACTGAAACACAGATGGAGCATTGGCAAGTCCGAACGGCATCACTAGATACTCAAAATGACCCTCGGGCGTATTGAATGCAGTTTTCCATTCATCTCCTTGCCTGATTCTGACCAGATTATACGCACCACGAAGATCTATCTTAGTGAACCAACTAGCCCCCTTAATCCGAGCAAACAAGTCAGATAACAATGGCAAGGGATACTGAAATTTAACAGTGATCTTATTAAGAAGGCGGTAATCAATACACGGTCTCAGCGAACCATCCTTCTTGGCTACAAAGAAGAACCCTGCTCCCAGTGGTGATGACGATGGGCGAATATGTCCCTTCTCCAGGGATTCCTTCACATAACTGCGCATAGCGGTGTGTTCGGGCACGGATAAATTAAATAATCGACCTTTAGGGAATTTACTACCAGGAATCAAATTGATAGCACAATCACAATCCCTATGCGGAGGTAGAGCATCGGACTTGGGCTCTTCAAATACATCCTGATAATCAGACAAGAACTCTGGGACCTCAGAAGGGGTGGATGACGAAATCGACAAAAATGGAACATCACCATGTACCCCCTGACAACCCCAGCTGGATACCGACATGGAATTCCAATCCAATACTGGATTATGGGTTTGTAGCCATGGCAACCCCAACACGACCACATCATGCAGATTATGCAACACCAGAAAGCGAATAACTTCCTGATGTGCAGGAGCCATGCACATGGTCAATTCCTCTCAATGGAATAGGACACCGCAAAGGCTCCAAGAAAAACCCACAACGTTTAGCATAATCCAAATCCATCAGATTCAGGGCAGCGCCCGAATCCACAAACGCCATGACAGAAAACGACGACAAAGAGCATATCAAGGTAATGGACAGAAGGAATTTGGACTGTACAGTACCAATGACGGCAGACCTAGCGGACCGCTTAGTGCGCTTAGGACAATCAGACATGAGTGGAATCACCACAGTAGAAACACAGACCATTCAGACGTCTGTATTCCTGCCGTTCAACTCTAGTCATAGTCCTATCGCACTGCATAGGCTCAGGTTTAACCTCAGGCAGTACCGCCAAATGGTGCACAGATTTACGCTCGCGCAAGCGTCGACCGATCTGAATGGCCAAAGACAAAGACTCATTCAAACCAGCAGGCATAGGAAATCCCACCATGACATCCTTAAGAGCCTCAGAGAGACCCTTTCTGAACAAAGCTGCCAGCGCAGATTCATTCCACTGAGTGAGTACTGACCATTTCCTAAATTTCTGACAATATACTTCTATATCATCCTGACCCTGGCACAAAGCCAGCAAATTTTTCTCAGCCTGATCCACTGAATTAGGCTCATCGTACAGCAATCCGAGCTCCAGGAAAAACGCATCGACACTACTCAATGCAGGGTCTCCTGGCGCAAGAGAAAATGCCCAGTCTTGAGGGTCGCCGCGCAAAAAAGAAATAATAATCAAAACCTGTTGAATAGGATTACCAGAAGAATGAGGTTTCAAGGCCAGAAATAGCTTACAATTATTTTTGAAACTTAGAAACTTAGTTCTATCTCCAAAAAACAAATCAGGAATAGGAATTCTTGGTTCTAACATAGATTTCTGATCAATAGTATCTTGAATTTTTTGTACATTTATAACGAGATTATCCATTGAAGAGCACAGACCCTGAATATCCATGTCCACACCTGTGTCCAGAATCACCCAAATGTCTAGGGGAAAAAAAAAAAAAAAGTGAACACAGAGCAGAAAAAAAAAAAAAATGATGTCAGAACTTTTTCTTTCCCTCTATTGAGAATCATTAGTTTGGGGCTCCTTGTACTGTTATGTTTGCTAATGACAGGTGTTATGAAGGCAATCCAGAAACACGGTGTGCTTAGCGATCAGAGCGCACACAGTGATCTGACAAATACCCAAAAATACAAGAACGAGCTCTGCGACGTGGAAACTCTGTAGACTGCACACCTGATCCTATCCTAAACACAACTAAAAGCGGCTGTGGATTGCGCCTAACAACTACCTAGGCAACTCGGCACAGCCTAAGAAACTAGCTAGCCTGAAGATAGAAAAATAGGCCTGACTTGCCCCAGAGAAATTCCCCAAAGGAAAAGGCAGCCCCCCACATATAATGACTGTGAGTAAGATGAAAAGACAAAACGAAGGGATGAAAAAGATTCAGCAAAGTGGGGCCCGATATTCTAGGACAGAGCGAGGACAGTAAAGCGAACTTTGCAGTCTACAAAAAACCCTAAAGCAAAACCACGCAAAGGGGGCAAAAAAAACCCACCGTGCCGAACTAATGGCACGGCGGTACACCCTTTGCGTCTCAGAGCTTCCAGCAAAACAAAAGACAAGCTGGACAGAAAAAAAGCAACAAAAAAGCAAAAGGCACTTAGCTATACAGAGCAGCAGGTCACAGGAACAATCAGGAGAAGCTCAGATCCAACACTGAAACATTGACAAGGAGCAAGGATAGCAGCATCATGCGGAGTTAAGTAATGAAGCAGTTAACGAGCTCACCAGAACACCTGAGGGAGGAAGCTCAGAAGCTGCAGTACCACTTGTGACCACAGGAGTGAATTCAGCCACAGAATTCACAACACCCCGACGCGCGTTTCGGATATACTCCTTCGTCAGGGGTACAGCGTATATCAGATTATATTATTCAGACTCCTGCCTTAGAACCTAAGATTCCCACTCCTGATTTATTTTTTGGTGACAGATCCAAATTTTTGAGTTTCAAAAATAACTGTAAACTGTTTTTTGCATTAAGACCCCGGTCCTCTGGTGATCCCATTCAGCAGGTTAAAATCATCATATCCCTGCTGCGTGGTGACCCACAGGATTGGGTATCCGTTGTCAGGAGATCAGCGGGAGCAGCAGAGGAACCAGGAAGAAGAGAGTGTAACAACTCTGCTGGCATCACGTCATGGCCTCACATCTCTCACACTATCTTACCCACTGCTCCAGGTCATGATGTGGTTTCTGTTTCATGCCAGCTCCATGTTCTGTGTCTCTGCATGCCTCATGGCTATGTGTATAGGGGGCCGGCGTCTGAACTCTCTGGTTCTTATAGGAATCAGGTGCATCTGTCTAATCAGTTCTTGACCAATTATCAAGAGGCCTCCTGTATATAGTGCAGCTCCACCCTGTGGTCTGGGCCTGTGCAATGTGTTAGCCCAGTTTGTTTCTTGCTTCTGAGTTTGCCAGGTCCTGCTCTGAGTTTCTCTTCTCGCTGGAGGCTTTTCTCTGTGCTATTGCCTTGATCTTGTTCCTTTGCCTTGTCTGTACTTAGTCTTATCTCTGTCTCCTTGTCTGTGGCTTCCTTCCCTGCTGTGTCTTTCCTTGTGTTCTCAGTCTGCTTACACTCCGCGGCTCTGCCTGCCCTGTATCTTGGTAGCTTTACCGCTGCTCCGCACTCCTGCGGTTCTGCTCCGTTCTACTCTGCCCCGCTCCCGTTGCTGCAGAAACCTCTTTCTGCAGTTCCTTTCTGCAATTCTTGCGGTTCCACTCTGCTTAGCTTCTGCAGTATCTCTTGCTGCAGCATCTCTCCACATTCTTTGTGGCTCTGCTCAGCTTTTGTTGCTACGCTATCTCTTGCTGCTTTTCCACTCCTATCTGCAGTCTTGCACTCCTCTCCTGTGTGAACAGGTCCCTACCTGTTTCTTCATACCTCATTCCTTTCTGCTTGTTTTCTTTCCTGCACCTCCTGTGTGAACAGGTCCCTACCTGTTCCTTCATATTTCATATCTGTTCCTGCACCTCCAGTGTGAACAGGTCCCTTCCTGTTCCTTCATGTACCACATCTACCAATCCTGTGTTCCTGCCAGTCCTGCCGTTCCTGCCCTGCCTTCCAGTCCTGTGTTCTCTGCAGTGCCTCCCAATCCTGTGTTCCTGCCAGTCCTGCCGTTCCTGCCCTGCCTTCCAGTCCTGTGTTCCTGCTGTCCTAGCCAGTCCTGTGTTCTCTGCCGTGTCTCTACCAGCCTACTCGTCTGAGTTCCAGCCGTGCTCTTCTGCCAGTCCTGCCTAATGCCCGCACCAATCCTGGTGTTCCTGTCTCCCAAGTGGGAGCCAGACACCACCCTGGAGTAGCACCTGGCAGCTGCCTGCTGCACAAGCCTGACCTCACCATCAGAGGCTCCAGTGAAAACCCAGGCAGCTGTCATAGTCACACCCCTTCCAGGGTAGTCTGGTTTGTGGCACAGTGGGGCCACAAACCCTCCGAGCTCACGCCCACCAGTCAGGGCATGAGCGTGACAGAGAGGTGAGTATTTCTTTTTTTTTAATGAGTGCTGCTGCCTTATTACAGGGTCTGCTTATGGGGGTCTGCCGCCTTATTACAGGGTCTGCCTATGGGGGCTGCCTTATTACAGGGTCTGCCAATGGGGGTGCTGCCTCATTACAGGGTCTGACTATGGGGGCTGCCACCTTATTACAGGGTCTGCCTATGGGGAGCTGCCTTATTACAGGGTCTGACTATGGGGGTGCTGCCTCATTACAGGGTCTGACTATGGGGGCTGCCTTATTACAGGGTCTGACTATGGGGGTCTGCCGCCCTATTACAGGGTCTGCCTATGGGGGGCTGCCTTATTACAGTGTCTGCCTATGGGGGTGCTGCCTCATTACAGGGTCTGACTATGGGGGCTGCCTTATTACAGGGTCTGACTATGGGGGCTGCTTTATTACAGGGTCTGCCTATGGGGGGCTGCCTTATTACAGGGTCTGCCTATGGGGGTGCTTCCTCATTACAGAGTCTGACTATGGGGGCTGCCTTATTGCAGGGTCTGACTATGGGGGCTGCCTCATTACAGGGTCTTACTATCGGGGCTGCCTTATTACAGGGTCTTACTATGGGGGCTGCCTTATTACAGAGTCTGACTATGGGGGTGCTGCCTTTATTACAGGGTCTGCCGCCTTATTACAGGGTCTGCCTATGGTCGTGCTGATTTATTACAGGGTCTGCCTATGGAGGTGCTGCCTCATTACAGGGTCTGCCTATGGGGGCTGCCTTATTACAAGGTCTGACTATGGGGGCTGTTTCATTACAGGGTCTTACTATGGGGGCTGCCTTATTACAGGGTTTGACTGGGGGCTGCCTTATTACAGAGTCCGACTATGGTCGTGCTGCCTTATTACAGGGTCTGCCACCTTATTACAGGGTCTGCCTATGGGCGTGCTGCCTTATTGCAGGGTCTGCCTATGAGGGTGCTGCCTTATTACAGTGTCTGCCTATGGGGGCTGCCTTATGCTATACAGTCTGCCTATGGGGAGTGCATTATACTATATTGTGGACTATTTGGTGCATTATGCTACTGTATATGGAGGCTATCTAGGGGGCCATCATACAGTATGGAGATTACAGTGTGGGGGTCATTATACAGTGCTGGAGCTATCAAATAGTTTGGGGGTTACTAAGGGGTCATTATACTGTGTGGGTGGTACTATACAGTGAGGGAGCATTATACTGTGTATAAAAGAGCATCATACTGTGTATAGGGGAGCTGTACAGGGGGGAGACTCGGGACATTATTAAATGTAAAGTGGGCACTTATTGTTATAGGGGAACTCAGGTTACTGTGGCTATCAAAGGGGCACACAGGGCAATATTACTTTCTAGGGGGCAAAATATGGGCACTGTTTTCTAGGGCACTTGCACCCGGCATTACTATATTATAGAGGGGTGCTTTAGAATTCTGAGGGCACAGAGAACCACACAGCAGGTGCAGTAATAGGGTCACATACGGCAGCAGCTGCTCAGTATTGGGATATCAGGTGCAGTAATAGGGACACTTACAGCAGCGGCTCAGTATTGGGGTATCAGGTGCAGTAATAGGAACACATACGGCAGCAGTGGCTCAGTATTGGGGTATCAGGTGCAGTAATAAGGACATACGGCAGCAGCGGCTCAGTATTGGGGTATCAGGTACAGTAATAGGGACACATACAGCAGCAGTAGCTCAGTATTGGGATATCAGGTGCAGTAATAGTGACACATACGGCAGCAACGGCTCAATATTGGGGTATCGGGTGCAGTAATAGGGACATACGGCAGCGGCTCAGTATTGGGGTATCAGGTGTAGTAATAGGGTCACATACGGCAGCAGAGGCTCAGTATTGGGGTATCAGGTGCAGTAATAGGGACATACGGCAGCAGCGGCTCAGTATTGGGATATCAGGTGCAGTAATAAGGACACATACGGCAGCAGCGGCTCAGTATTGGGGTATCAGGTGCAGTAATAGGGACACATATAGCAGCAGTGGCTCAGTATTGGGGTATCGGGCAGTAATAGGGACACTTACAGCAGCAGTGGCTCAGTATTGGGGTATTGGGGTATCAGGTGCAGTAATAGGGACACATAGGGCAGCAGCGGCTCAGTATTGGGGTGTCAGGTGCAGTAATAGGGACATACGGCAGCAGTAGCTCAGTATTGGGGTGTCAGGTGCAGTAATAGGGACTCATACGGCAGCAGACGCTCAGTATTGGGGTATCAGGTGCTCAGGTGCAGTAATAGGGACATACGGCAGCAGCGGCCCAGTATTGGGGTAACAGGTGCAGTAATAGGGACACATACGGCAGCAGCAGCTCAGTATTGGGGTATGAGGTGCAGTAATAGGGTCACATACAGCAGCAGCAGCTCAGTATTGGGGTATCAGGTGCAGTAATAGGGACACATATGGCAGCTGCGGCTCAGTATTGGGGTATCAGGGGCAGTAATAGGGACACTTACAGCAGCAGTGGCTCAGTATTGGAGTATCAGGTGCAGTAATAGGGCACATAGGGCAGCAGCTGCTCAGTATTGGGGTATCAGGGGCAGTAATAGGCACACTTACGGCAGCAGCGGCTCAGTATTGGGGTATCAGGTGCAGTAACAAGCACACTTACGGCAGCAGCGGCTCAGTATTGGCGTATCAGGTGCAGTAATAGGGTCACATACGGCAGCAGCGGCTCAGTATTTGGGGTATCAGCAGGATGAGGGGTTTGTGCAGGTTGGGAATAGATGGGGATGGGGCTGGAATATGAGAAGTGAAATGTGTCTTTGTTGTATTCTCTGCAGCCGAGTTGTAGCTGGAAGAAGTTGTCATGTCGGTCTGGGCCAGATGGAAAAGACGGGAAAAATGAATGATTCCATCAGAAAGGACATCAGTGGTAAGACATTATCTGTAACTGTGCTGTGATCTCTTATTTGTTCTGTAGGGCTGGTATCTACCACTGACCATATGACGGTAATAACCATGTTGGTCTTTATATAGAGATTATCTTCAGTAACATAAGGGGACAATACAAATATCTCGCTGAGGATCTGTTTATACCAAGGAAGGTGACGGGCACAAGGGGGCATTCTTTGCGTCTGGAGGAGAGAAGGTTTTTCCACCAACATAGAAGAGGATTCTTTACTGTTAGGGCAGTGAGAATCTGGAATTGCTTGCCTGAGGAGGTGGTGATGGCGAACTCAGTCGAGGGGTTCAAGAGAGGCCTGGATGTCTTCCTGGAGCAGAACAATATTGTATCATACAATTAGGTTCTGTAGAAGGACGTAGATCTGGGGATTTATTATGATGGAATATAGGCTGAACTGGATGGACAAATGTCTTTTTTCGGCCTTACTTACTAACTAACTATGTACTAACTAACTAACAGCGCGGTCATCTGCTGAGGTTCTCCTCCACTATTAGGGTGCATCACCGAGTTGTAATCAAGGTTACCTGGTTAGGGGCCCACTCAGAAGTTTCGCCCCCCTGAACCAAAACCCTAGCTACGCCTCTGCCACCAATAGTCCCTCCACTGTATGGATGACCCCCAGTAGTCCCCCCCCCACTGTATGGATGACCCCCAGTAGTCCCCCCCACTATATGGATGACCCCAAGTAGTCTCCCCATGAGATTTATTAAAATAAAAAAAACATGTTATACTTACCTAACCATGGATTCTGAGGAGTCCACCGGCAGACTGGACCAAGCCGTGTCATCACACAGAGTCCCAGCATGATTACATCATTATGCCACCCCCACCTCGTCCATCCATCTCCCTGCTTTTATGTAGAACATAAGCTTAAATCGGCATGCGGTCTACATAACATGAGTGGTAGTGCAGGGAGATTATGTCTGCCCCACTGCAGAGTTTAACTATCGGCGCACTGTGCACGCCGATACAGTTTGGAGTAGTGGTAGCTCTGGATAAGCCCTTCTTGGCGTGTGGTCCGGGGTGACTGCAGCCTTTGCCCCCTGTAGCTAAGCTAATGTGCTCACTGCATTGAAATCATATTTATTTACTTCACTATTATTGCGTCATCATATTCCACAGCATTTAAAAACATTATCATCACTGTCTCCATTGGGGCTCACAAATTACAATTTTTTTTACAGTGGATACGGAAAGTATTCAGACCCCTTTACATTTTTCACTCTTTGTTTCATTGCAGCCATTTGGTAAATTCAAAAAAGTTCATTTTTTCACATTAATGTACACTCTGCTCCTCATCATGACTGAGCAAAAGGTCTGAATACTTATGACCATGTGATATTTCAGTTTTTCTTTTTTAATAATTATGCAAAAATGTCTACATTTATGGGTTTTTCCAGTCAAGATGAGGAGCAGAGTGTACATTAATGAGAAAAACTGAACTTTTTTGAATTTACCAAATATCTGCAATGAAACAAAGAGTGAAAAATGTAAAGGGGTCTGAATAATTTCCGTACCCACTGTATGATGCTCCATGGAGGAGTCACATGTATTGCATTGACCTCTACGTACAGTCTGTGACTCTACGGAGAAGTCACATACATAGAGACTAAAATCAATTTGTGCCCATATCAGTTGGTGTGGAGCTGTGAGCAAGTGTAAGGCTATGTGCAAGCGCTATGGATTACTCTGCGGATTTTTCTGGACTGATTTTGGTAATTCCGCAGGTAAATCGCACTGCGGATTTCCTGCAGAATTACCACTGATTTACCACAATTTTTTTTGCAGATTTTGTGCGGATTTACACCTGCGGATTCCTATTATGGAGCAGGTGTAAACCACAGCGGAATCCGCACAAAGAGTTGACATGCTGCGGAATAAACAACGCTACGTTTCCGCACGGTGTTTTCCGCAGCATGTGCACTGCGGATTTTGTTTTCCATAGGTTTACATGGTGCTGTAAACTCAGGGAAAACTGAGCAAAATCCGCAACGTGTGCACATACCCTAAAGCAAAAATAAAGCTCTATGGATACAGAATAATGATTATAGTGCAGGAGTGTGCACAATAATTCTTTTTATAAATCACTTTTTAGCTGTTTTTTACAATGGGGAAGTCAGTGCTGTGGAAAGTAATGTAATGGCTCATTCAGTCTTATCATGAGTTTTATCAATATTTTTTTATCAGACTTAGGCCGGCTTCACACTCAGCGTATGAAAATACGGTCCGTATATTATGGCCGTAATACGCTGAAAAGTCCCGAAAATAGTGGTCCGTAGCTCCTCCGTAGGCAGGGTGTTTCAGCGTTTTTTGCGCGTGGCATCCTCCGTATGTAATCCGTATGTCATCCGTACTGCGTGTTTTTATCGCAGGCTTGCAAAACCGACATACGGCTATACAAGGGATCCATGTGTAAAAAAAAAAAAAAACATATATACTGTCTATATATATATATATATATATGTCAGTAGACACATATATGTTTATATATTAATATTTCATCCAGCGCGATATAGCAGAAAGCCGGTAATTCAATTACCGGCTTTTGCTTTCTCCTTCCTAAACCCGACATGATATGAGACATGGTTTACATACAGTAAACCATCTCATATCCCCATTTTTTTTGCATATTCCACACTACTAATGTTAGTAGTATGTATATGCAAAATTTGGCCGTTCTAGCTAGTAAATTAAGGGGTTAAATGCCGGAAAAAATTGGCGTGGGCTCCCGCACAATTTTCTCCGCCAGAGTAGTAAAGCCAGTGACTGAGGGCAGATATTAATAGCCTGGAGAGTGTCCATGGTTATTGGCCCCCCCCCTGGCTAAAAACATCTGCCCCCAGCCACCCCAGAAAAGGCACATCTGGAAGATGCGCCTATTCTGGCACTTGGCCACTCTCTTCCCATTCCCGTGTAGCGGTGGGATATGGGGTAATGAAGGGTTAATGCCACCTTGCTATTGTAAGGTGACATTAAGCCAAATTAATAATGGAGAGGCGTCAATTATGACACCTATCCATTATTAATCCAATACTAGTAAAGGGTTAAAAAAATACACAAACACATTATTAAAAATTATTTTAATGAAATAAAAACAAAGGTTGTTTTAATATTTTATTGAACGCCCAATCCAATCACTGAAGACCCTCGTTCTGTAACAAAAAAAACATAATAAACCAACAATATCCTTACCTTCCGCAGATCTGTAAAGTCCAACGATGTAAATCCATCTGAAGGGGTTAAAATATTTTGCAGGCACGAGCTTTGCTAATGCAACGTTGCTCATGTCTGCAAAACCCCGGAGAATGTAGGTAAAGTAGGTCACTGACCTATATTTACCTGCATTTGCGGTGAGGCGCCCTCTGCTGGCTGTTCCTAGATCGTGGGAACTTTCCTAGAAAGCTCCCTGGCTCGAGATCATAAGACGGCGCCCTCTGCTGGTTGTCCTCATATGAACTCGAGCCAGGGAGCTTTCTAGGAAAGTTCCCACGATCTAGGAACAGCCAGCAGAGGGCGCCTCACCGCAAATGCAGGTAAATATAGGTCATTGACCTACTTTACCTACATTTTCCGGGGTTTTGCAGACATGAGCAACGTTGCATTAGCAAAGCTCGTGCCTGCAAAATATTTTAACCCCTTCAGATGGATTTACATCGTTGGATACCAGGCATTCAGCACACTGATGGCCAGCGGACAGGTCCTTAGGTAAGTGGTGTCAGTGAGTCAGTGACAGCACTCTCTGCCTGACCCTCGGCTGGCCTTACCTCCCTCATTTGTACTGTACATCCCGGGACAGGAGCAGAGTAGCTTTAATCAGCTCCCTGCTCTGTCGGTAACCTCCAACAAGACACAGGCTACTTCTGGCCTGCGCCCCCTTAGATAAACATAGGGGACACCCGGCAGCACAATTACATCACTATCTTGCACTGTCCAGTGCCCACTGCTGTACCAGATATATGGGAAGTCATAATAATGTATGGGGGCCATAATACTGTATGAGGTTCTGTGATAGTCATCATACTGTGCAAGCTGGGGCTGCGGTGAACATAATACTATATATGTGGGGCTGTGGTGCACATAATGTAAGGTTGGCTGTGGTGACCATCATATTTTGTAGGGGACAGTGTGAAGAGGGCGTACAGTTTGGAGGGGGCAGTGTATTGGGCTGTATGAGGGCATTGTATGAAGAGGGGGCAAAGAATGAATATGAAAAGAGGTTAGCATACTGCGTGGAGATATAGAGAGTGTAAAGGACAACAGTGGAGAGGAACTAGCCATGGTATATGCCATGATTCATAAAGGCAGACGCTGTGGAGGTTTGTCACGCTGTTTGAAGGACAAGTAAGTGCACAGCAATGGGGAAAGGGAAGGGAGAGCCCAAGCACTAGAGAAGGGGGAGTGGAGACCCCTAGACAGATCTAAAATCACCCTGTCTGCCCTAACATCCCTATATAGGTTCTGCACCTATTGCCGAGAAGGAACCTAACCCCTGCCTCACCCTAGAAAGAGGCCCTGGTATAGGGAGAGGACGGGCTTGCACTATTCAGTCCCCTCTACAACTAGAGACAAAGGGAGAAGACAAACAAGGGTACACTTAGCTTGAGAAGACCACCACTATATCACGCCAGCAATCCTCCGAGGGTCCTCAGGTAAGCCACTAACCGACTGTTAGAGCTTCCAACAAGGTTGAGGTAAGTACAGCTAACACCAGCAGCATGCTGCAGATGCTGAATGAATTTAAAACCTCACAAGGCTGTTTAATCATCAGCAGAAGATGGAGGCAACCTAAAGGGAAAGCAATATTGCTCCATAACAGAGATACAAAATTTAAGAAGGTGCTTGAGCTTATCACAATGACCTTCTGCAGCCACATCCAGGGTGACGGTCAGTCACCCCTGACACATCTGTGACTTGGTTATAGCTGATAATGGCAGATTGTGTGGTGGGTGCAGCACATAAAGGCAGACAGTGTGGAGGCCATGTACCATAGGAGGCTTATTGAGGGCATAGTATGGACATAATCTTACTCTATGGTCCACATTCTGATCATGGCTTACCATTGGTAAGGACATACTGGGAGTTGTAGGTTCACGCGATGCAAAAATGTAAATGGGGCTGTCTTAACATAATTGATTGCTATACTAAGCTTGGTTCTTGTATTCAAGTTCTTATGGTAGATATGGTGATGTCTTTATAAACTTATGATGGTTCTGGTGATGAATTAATATACTGATGGTGGTTCTGATGATGTATTAATGTACTGATGGTGATTCTGGTGAAGTATTTATTTACTGATGATTGTACTGGTTCCGCATTTATGTACTATTGGGGTTCTGTTTATTATTTACCTATGTATTGATGATTTTCGTTTTGTATTCATGTACGGATAATGGTTCTACTGATGAATACAATGCCAGGACCATCATCACTACACAAATACATAACCAGAGCCATCATTAGTACATGGAAACGTCACCAGAACCACCATCATTACATGAATACGTCACCAAAACCACTATCAGTCGAGAAACACAGCACCAGAACCACCATCACTTTTGTGCAAGCTGTATTTGTCACATGATAAATGCAAAAACCATCAGACATATCACTTTATCTACAATTGGGTCTGTTTAATTTCCATTAGAACATCCTCCAAATGCTGGACACGGTAACTGAAACTAAACCACCCCCATTATAGCTAAGCTACATTAGTTTCCTATCTTTGGGTCTAACATTTGAAATATAGGATGTTACTATTTATCCTTGTATTGCGTTAATGGTCTGCAAACAATGACTTATTCTATGCTTAACTTTGAAATTGCACTCCCTGTTGAGCTGCACTCATAAAGAATACCACTTGTTTACTTTAGTTGGTATTTTTGATTGAAAAAGGTAACAATTTTAGAGGAAGTGACTATCAGAGCTTGTTACCAGACCCATTGAAGGGGGTATATGCGTAAGGCAGCCTGCTTCTTTAGTTTCTAACCCATTCCTGTGCTTGAGAGGTGGAGGGAGGGGGCACCATCAGCTTCACCTGCCAAGGTACATGTGCATCTCACAAAATTAGAATAAGTTAATTTATTCAGTTCTTCAATACAAAAATTGAAACTCATATATTATATAGTCATTACAAACAGTGATCTATTTCAAGTGTTTATTTCTGTTAGTGTTGATGATTATTGCTTACAGCCAAAGAAAACCAAACAGTCATTATCTCAGTAAATTAGAATACTTTATAACACCAGCTTGAAAAATGATTTTAAAATCCGAAATGTTAGCCTATTTAAATGTATGTTCAGTAAATGCACTCAATACTTGGTCGGATGTCCTTTTGCATTAGTTAAGGCATCAAGGCACTGGAGGCACTACTAACGTGTTATGGAAGCCCAGGTTGCTTTGATAGCAGCCTTCAGCTCGTCTGCATGGTTGGATCTGGTGTCTCTCATTTTCCTCTTGACAATACCCCATACATTCTCTTTGGGGTTAAGGTCAGGCGAGTTTGCTGGCCAATCAAGCGCTGTGATACTTTTGTTTTTAAACAAGGTATTGGTACTTTTGGCAGTGTGGACAGGTGTCAAGCCCTGCTAGAGAATGAAATTTCCATCTCCAAAATCTTGTCGGCAGAGGGAAGCATGAAGTGCTCTAAAATTACCTGGTAGTCGGCTGTGCTGACTTTGGTCTTGACAAAACATAGATGACATGGCTCCCCAAACCATCACTGATTATGGAAACTTCACTCTAAACCTCAAGCAGTTTGGATTGTGTGTCTCTCCACTCTTCCTCCAGACTCTGGGACCTTGATTTCCAAATGAAGTGCAAAATTTACTTTCCTTGTGGAGTGTGTCAATGATTGCCTTGTGGACATCTGTCAAGTCAGCAGTCTTCCCCATGATTGTGGAGCCTACTGAAACAGACTAAGGCTAAGGAACCTTTTTAAACGGTTAAGAAGCCTTTGAAGGTTTTTTTTGTTAATTATTCTAATTTACTGAGATAATGACTTTTGGGTTTTCATTGACTGTAAGCCATAATCATCAACATTAACAGAAATAAACACTTGAAATAGATCACTCTGTTTGTAATAACTCTACATAATATATGAGTTTCACTTTTTGTATTGAAGAACTGAAATAAACTAACTTTTTGATATTCTAATTTTGTCTAATTTTGTGAGAAGCACCTGTACTTTGCCCTAGCCTTGTCCATACATAAATGGCGCTATAAAAATGTATAATAATAATAATGGGGAATTGGTAGGTAAGTATATATTATTGTTCGTTTTACACAATGTTGGGCTGTTTTTGTAACTGGTAGACGGCTCCATCAATCCCTTTTCCCAGTGTCATGATCCAGGCAGGGGTTCGTTTCATGTTATTCTCTCCCCGCTCTGGTCATGCTGAGCTAACCTTCTCCACCTCGTTTTGGCTTCGGTGGTTATTTCAGTCTGCTGTGCCTGCAGACTTATGTCAGTGATAGTTAATAATAATAATCTTTATTTTTATATAGCGCTAACATATTCGGCAGTGCTTTACAGTTTTGCACACATTGTGAGCCCGATGGGGCTCACAATCTAGAATCCCTATCAGTATGACTTTGTAATGTGGGAGGAAACCGGAGTGCCCGGAGGAAACCCACGCAAACACGGAGAGAACATACAAACTCTTTGCAGATGTTGTCCTGGGTGGGATTAGAACCCAGGACCCCAGCGCTGCAAGGCTGCTGTGCTAACCACTACACCACCGTGCTGCCCTTAGTTCATGCTCCAAGGATAGAGCAGCTGACCCCTTGATACTATTGTCCTCTGCCCATGTACTCTGTTCCCGTGACTTCCCTTTCCTGCCATCCCTCTTTGTCTTAGTGTTCCCTCCTTGTTCTTAGACCTTTTGGTATGTGACTCGGCTTGTTTTCTGACCTGTTTTACTGTCTCTCGTCTCGGTTATATCTTCTCCCGTCTGACTCTGACTTCTGGCTTGTATTTGAGCACGTGTATTGCTGTGACCTCTGGTATCTCTTGTCCTGATGGTTCGGACTCGGCTCGTCTAACCACTCTTTCGCCACTTGGTGGCGTTTGTGCTGCTGCTCAGTGGTGTTACGCTCTGTGTGCAGCCTCTCTTCCCTCACCAGCATCCACTGGTGGAGGTTGTGCTATACTGCACTGCAGCATCATTGCATTATCACTGGCCATGCATTTAAAGGGGATTTTGCATTTTTTTTCTCTGATCTGCTGTCTATGGATCAGCTCCATACCTTGGCGGATCAAGTGGACAGTTTGACACAAATAATGCAGGATCTGTCTGTGGAACAGAGGGCCTTGGCCTCATCTCATAACCACCTACAAAGGGAACTTTCCGACACAGTAAAATCTTTGTAGACTGTCTGTATGCACTCTAACAATGTTGATGTCTCATTGCACTCTCCTGAACCTACTGTCAGGCTTCCAGATACCTTCTCCGTATGTTCAAGGAGAGTTGCAAGCTATTGTTTTCTCTTAGACCCCGATCTTCTGGAGATGAGAGTCAGCGGGTGGGGTAATAATTTCCTTACTGCAGGAGGGACCTCAGTCGTGGGCTTTCTCTTTGTAGACTGACTGTATGCACTCTAACAATGTTGATGTCTCATTGCACTCTCCTGAACCTACTGTCAGGCTTCCAGATACCTTCTCCGTATGTTCAAGGAGAGTTGCAAGCTATTGTTTTCTCTTAGACCCCGATCTTCTGGAGATGAGAGTCAGCGGGTGGGGTAATAATTTCCTTACTGCAGGAGGGACCTCAGTCGTGGGCTTTCTCTTTACCTGCTTCTGCCTCTGAATGTCTGTGCACAGATTCTTTGAGGCCGTAGGACTTATTTTTGATGAGCCTGACCGAATCAGAGTGGCAGAGGACACAATCATGAGTCTCTTTCAGGGGAAGCTCTCGGCTGAATGGTATTGCTCCAAGTTCCATCGATGGTCCACTGAGGTGTCCTGGGATGACTCTGTGCTAAGATGTCAGTTCATGAGAGGACTGTCGGATCACCTGAAGGACACTCTGGCTATCCATCCACCGCCCAGCTCTTTAGAGGAGGTTATTACTCAGGCTATCCATATGGATCGGAGGCTAGGGGAAAGAGGTGTTACACAGCGAGAGGTTCCGTTACTTCCTGCTAATCCTGTTGCTTTGCCACAGTCTGAACCCATGGAGGTGGGGGCCACCAACCTCAAAGAGAAGGAGAGGAGACAGCAACGTGAAGAAAACTGTGGTTTTACTGCGGAGATCCCGGACATTGCAAAAAGGACTGCCCCTCCTGCCCACCGATCTACAAACGGCTGAGTCTGGGTGATTGTCGTGGAGGTCACCCAGACTCTCAGGTACCTATTTTTTCATTTTTAAAAGTAGTGTTTGAAGTGGAACTTCGTGGTGGGAGTTGCTGCACGCCCACTTCTGCTTTCGTGGACTGCGGGTCACCCATGAACTTGATTGACTCTAACTTGGTAATCAAGTGTAAGTTAGGGACAGTTAGGCTGGAGACTCCTTTTCATATTTTTGCCGTTGACAAAACACCACTGGCAAAGAATGTCATCAAGTTTGTCTCAGAGGAGTTTCTCCTTAAAGTGGGCTCCTTGCACCAGGAACGTATTTCATGTTTTGTTCTGGACAATCTGCCTGCGGACTGGTGTTGCGGTTCCCCTGGTTACAGTTACATTGTTAAATGGGGTCCTTATTGTAGTATAAGTAGTAGAGTTGCCTTTCTACTGTGTCTGGGTCATCCATCAGTCTGGAGGGTATTCCGGAGTACCTGAAGGACTTTGAGGATGTGTTCTCCCAAAAGGAGGCTGAGGTTCTACCACCACACCACCCATTGAATTGTGCTGTTGATCTTGTTCCTGGTGCCAAATTGCCCAAGGCCTATCTGTACAACCTCTCCAGCCCTGAGGGGGCTGCCATGATGGAGTATATCTCTGATAGCCTTCATAAAGGGCACATTCGGCCGTCTTTGTTTGAGAATTTGGTTATGACCTTTGGCCTGACTAACGTGCCAGCACTATTTCAGAATTTTATTAGTCATGTTTTCTCAGATTTTATTGGGCGCTTCATGGTAGTTTATCTGGATGATATCCTTATATATTCTGATAAACAGAATCACATTGGTCACCTCTGTGTGGTTCTCCAGAGAAAACTCAGGGAAAACTCCCTCTTTGCTAAACTGGAGAAGTGTGCATTCTTTGCTCAAGAATTGTCCTTCCTAGGGGTCATTTTGTCTGCTGAGGGGTTCCGCATGGACCCTAGAATGGTACAGGCTATTGTGAATTGGGTGCAACCCAGAAATATCAAGGGTCTTCAGCGTTTTCTGGGCTTCGCTAATTACTATAGAAAATTCATCAAGGAGTTTTCTCAGGTGGTCAAACCCCTCACTGATTTAACTCGTAAGGGGGCTGATCTCAAAAATTGGTCAGCTCCAGCTTTGGCAGCATTTTCTGCTTTAAACAACTGTTTCATGTCCGCCCTGTGCTGATTGTGCTGATTCAACCTGATTTATCTAAACCGTTTATTGTGGAGGTGGATGCCTTGGAGGTAGGAGTGGGGGCGGTGTTGTCCCAGGGGCCCACCACGTTAAATAATTTGAGACCTTGTGCCTTCTTTTCGAAAAAAATTTTCCTCTGCTGAAAGAAATTATGATGTGGGTAACCATGAGCTATTGGCCATTAAATTGGCGCTTGAAGAATGGCGGCATTTTTTGGAGGGGGCTGTCCATCGTATCACTGTCATTAAGGATCACAAGAACCTGTCTTACATCGAGTTCAGTTTTCAATCACTTTCATGCCGGGGTCTAAGAATGTGAAAGCTATTGCCTTATCTCACAGCCTGGATTCAATATCACCTCCTGAAACTCCTTCTATTCAGCGTGGAGTGGTGGTGGCTGCAGTTTCCTCGGCATTGGAGCGGGAGATTTGTGAGGCCCAATCTCTTGCTCCTCCGTCCTTACCTAATAATAAATTCTTCGCGCCTGTCCAGTATCGGTTAAGGGTGCTTCGGGAGTTCCATGACTCGTGTTGTGAATTCTGTTGTCGGGCTCCCTCCTGTGGTCATGAATGGTACTTCGGCTGGTTCTGTCCATGGACTTTCTCTGGTGGCTGTGGGTGTTTCTGAGTTTCCTTCCACAGGTGACGAGGTTAATTCGTTAGCTGGCTGCTCTATTTAACTCCACTTAGATCTTTGCTCCATGCCACCTGTCAATGTTCCAGTATTGGTCTAGTTCACTCCTGGATCGTTCTTGTGACCTGTCTTCCCAGCAGAAGCTAAGTGACTGCTTGTTTTTCTCTGATTTGCTATTTTTCTGTCCAGCTTGCTATTTGGATTGTTGTCTTGCTTACTGGAAGCTCTGGGACGCAGAGGGAGCACCTCCGCACCGTTAGTCGTGCGGAGGGTCTTTTTGCGCCCTCTGCGTGGTCTGTTGTGAATTCTGTGGTCAAGCTCCCTCCTGTGGTCGTGAGTGGTACTTCGGCTGGTTCTGTCTGTGAGCTTCCTCTGGTGGATGTGAGTGGGGCTGGGGCTTCTGAGTTTCCTTCCTCAGGTGACGAGGTTAAGTCGTTAGGTGCTGCTCTATTTAACTCCACCTAGTTCTTTGTTCCTGGCCTCCAGTCAATGTTCCAGTATTGGTCTTGCTCTCTCCTGGATCGTTCTTGTGGCCTGTCTGCTCTGCAGAAGCTAAGTTTTGCTTGTGTTACTTTTGTTTGCTATATTTTCTGTCCAGCTTGCTATATTGGTTTTTCTTGCTTGCTGGAAGCTCTGAGACGCAGAGGAAGCACCTCCGTACCGTTAGTCGGTGCGGAGGGTCTTTTTGCGCCCTCTGCGTGGTTGTTTTTAGGTTTTTGTGCTGACCGCAAAGCTATCTTTCCTATCCTCGGTCTGTTCAGTAAGTCGGGCCTCACTTTGCTAAAATCTATTTCATCTCTATGTTTGTATTTTCATCTTTACTCACAGTCATTATATGTGGGGGGCTGCCTTTTCCTTTGGGGAATTTCTCTGAGGCAAGGTAGGCTTATTTTTCTATCTTCAGGGCTAGCTAGTTTCTCAGGCTGTGCCCGAGGCGCCTAGGTCTGGTCAGGAGCGCTCCACGGCTACCTCTAGTGTGGTATGATAGGATTAGGGATTGCGGTCAGCAGAGTTCCCACGTCTCAGAGCTCGTCCTATGTTATTAGTAACTATCAGGTCACTTTGTGTGCTCTTAACCACTAGGTCCATTGTGGTTCTGAATCACCAGTTCATAACAGTGGTCTTTTTGTAGGTTTTTGTGCTGACCGCAAAGCTACCTTTCCTATCCTCAGTCTGTTCAGTAAGTCGGGCCTCACTTTGCTTAATCTATTTCATCTCTGTGTTTGTATTTTCATCTTTACCCACAGTCATTATATGTGGGGGGCTGCCTTTTCCTTTGGGGAATTTCTCTGAGGCAAGGTAGGCTTTATTTTTCTATCTTTAGGGCTAGCTAGTTCCTTAGGCTGGGCCGAGTTGCATAGGGAGCGTTAGGAGCAATCCACGGCTATTTCTAGTGTGGTTGATAGGATTAGGGATTGCGGTCAGCAGAGTTCCCACGTCCCAGAGCTCGTCCTATATTATCAGTAACTATCAGGTCATTCCGTGTGCTCTTAACCACCAGGTCCATTATTGTCCTGACCACCAGGTCATAACAGTACAGGTGGCCCAAAGTACTAATGCATCTCAATAGAGGGATAAGAGAAGTTCTGAGACCATTTTTTTTTCTTTGCAGTGTGTTTTGTCTCTCTTTTCCCCTTTACATCTGGGTGGTTCAGAACACAGGTGTAGACATGGACATTCAAGGTCTGTCCTCTTTGATGGATAATCTCACTATAAGTGTACAAAACATTCAAGATTTTGTGGTTCAGAATCCGATGTCAGAGCCTAGGATTCCAATTCCTGATTTGTTTTTTGGTGATAGATCTAAGTTCTTGAATTTCAAAAATAATTGTAAATTGTTTCTTGCCTTGAAACCTCGCTCCTCAGGTGACCCTGTTCAACAAGTAAAGATCATTATTTCTTTGTTACGTGGTGACCCTCAAGACTGGGCATTTTCCCTTGCGCCAGGAGATCCGGCATTGCGTGATGTTGATGCGTTTTTCCTGGCGCTTGGATTGCTTTATGACGAATCTAATTCAGTGGATCAGGCAGAGAAAATCTTGCTGGCTCTGTGTCAGGGTCAGGGTGAAGCGGAGATATATTGTCAGAAGTTTAGAAAGTGGTCTGTGCTCACTCAGTGGAATGAATGTGCCCTGGCAGCAATTTTCAGAAAGGGTCTCTCTGAAGCCCTTAAGGATGTCATGGTGAGATTTCCCATGCCTGCTGGTCTGAATGAGTCTATGTCTTTGGCCATTCAGATCGGTCGACGCTTGCGTGAGTGTAAAACTGTGCACCATTTGGCGGTATTATCTGAGCATGGACCTGAGCCTATGCAGTGCGATAGGACTTTGACCAGAGCTGAACGGCAAGAACACAGACGTCAGAATGGGCTGTGTTTTTACTGTGGTGATTCCACTCATGCTATCTCCGATTGTCCTAAGAGCACTAAGCGGTTCGCTAGGTCTGCCACCATTGGTACGGTACAGTCAAAATTTCTTTTGTCCGTTACTTTGATCTGCTCTTTGTCATCCTATTCTGTCATGGCATTTGTGGATTCAGGCGCTGCCCTGAATTTGATGGACTTGGAGTATGCTAGGCGCTGTGTTTTTTTCTTGGAGCCCTTGCAGTATCCTATTCCATTGAGAGGAATTGATGCTACACCTTTGGCCAAGAATAAGCCTCAGTACTGGACCCAATTGACCATGTGCATGGCTCCTGCACATCAGGAGGATATCCGCTTTCTGGTGTTGCATAATCTGCATGATGTGGTCGTTTTGGGGTTGCCATGGCTACAGGTTCATAATCCAGTATTGGACTGGAAATCTATGTCTGTGTCCAGCTGGGGTTGCCAGGGGGTACATGGTGATGTTCCATTTTTGTCTATTTCGTCTTCCACTCCTTCTGAAGTTCCAGAGTTTTTGTCGGATTATCGGGATGTATTTGATGAGCCCAAAGCCAGTGCCCTACCTTCTCATAGGGATTGCGATTGTGCAATTAATTTGATTCCTGGTAGTAAGTTTCCTAAGGGCCGATTGTTCAATTTATCTGTGCCAGGACACGCCGCTATGCGGAGTTATATAAAGGAATCCTTGGAGAAAGGCCATATTCGCCCGTCGTCATCACCGTTAGGAGCAGGGTTCTTTTTTGTGGCCAAGAAGGATGGTTCTTTGAGACCTTGTATTGATTACCGCCTTCTCAATAAAATTACAGTCAAATTTCAGTATCCTTTGCCGTTGCTGTCTGATTTGTTTGCTCATATTAAAGGGGCTAGTTGGTTCACCAAGATAGATCTTCGAGGGGCGTATAATCTTGTGCGTATTAAACAAGGCGATGAATGGAAAACAGCATTTAATACGCCCGAGGGCCATTTTGAGTACCTGGTTATGCCATTCGGGTTTTCCAATGCTCCATCAGTATTTCAGTCCTTTATGCATGACATCTTCCGAGAGTACCTGGATAAATTCCTGATTGTGTATTTGGATGATATTTTGGTCTTTTCGGATGATTGGGAGTCTCATGTGAAGCAGGTCAGAATGGTGTTCCAGGTCCTTCGTGCAAATTCCTTGTTTGTGAAGGGGTCAAAGTGTCTCTTTGGAGTTCAGAAGGTTTCATTTTTGGGGTTCATTTTTTCCCCTTCTACTATCGAGATGGACCCTGTTAAAGTCCAAGCCATTTACAATTGGACTCAGCCGACATCTGTGAAGAGCCTGCAAAAGTTCTTGGGCTTTGCTAATTTTTATCGGCGCTTCATCGCTAATTTTTCTAGTGTTGCTAAACCGTTGACTGATTTGACCAAGAAGGGTGCTGATGTGGTCAATTGGTCTTCTGCAGCTGTAGAGGCTTTTCAGGAGTTGAAGCGTCGTTTTTCTTCTGCCCCTGTGTTGTGCCAGCCAGATGTTTCGCTCCCATTTCAGGTTGAGGTTGATGCTTCTGAGATTGGAGCTGGGGCTGTTTTGTCGCAAAGAAGTTCTGATGGCTCGGTGATGAAGCCATGTGCTTTCTTTTCTAGAAAGTTTTCGCCTGCTGAGCGCAATTATGATGTTGGTAATCGAGAGTTGTTGGCCATGAAGTGGGCATTCGAGGAGTGGCGTTATTGGCTTGAAGGAGCCAAGCATCGCGTGGTGGTCTTGACAGATCACAAGAATTTGACTTATCTTGAGTCTGCCAAACGGTTGAATCCGAGACAGGCTCGATGGTCGTTATTTTTCTCCCGTTTTGATTTTGTGGTTTCGTACCTTCCGGGCTCTAAGAATGTGAAGGCTGATGCCCTGTCAAGGAGTTTTGTGCCTGACTCTCCGGGTGTTCCTGAGCCGGCGGGTATTCTCAAAGAGGGGATAATTTTGTCTGCCATCTCCCCTGATTTGCGGCGGGTGCTGCAAAAATTTCAGGCTGATAGACCTGACCGTTGCCCAGCAGAGAAACTGTTTGTCCCTGATAGATGGACTAGTAGAGTTATCTCTGAGATTCATTGTTCAGTGTTGGCTGGGCATCCTGGAATCTTTGGTACCAGAGATTTGGTGGCTAGATCCTTTTGGTGGCCGTCTTTGTCACAGGATGTGCGTTCTTCTGTGCAGTCCTGTGGGACTTGTGCTCGGGCTAAGCCCTGCTGTTCTCGTGCCAGTGGGTTGCTTTTGCCCTTGCCGGTCCCGAAGAGGCCCTGGATGCATATTTCTATGGATTTTATTTCGGATCTCCCCGTCTCTCAAAAGATGTCGGTCATTTGGGTGGTTTGTGATCGCTTTTCTAAGATGGTCCATTTGGTACCTTTGTCTAAATTGCCTTCCTCCTCTGATTTGGTGCCATTATTTTTCCAGCATGTGGTTCGTTTACATGGTATCCCGGAGAACATCGTTTCTGACAGAGGTTCCCAGTTTGTTTCGAGGTTTTGGCGATCTTTTTGTGCTAGGATGGGCATTGATTTGTCTTTTTCCTCGGCTTTCCATCCTCAGACAAATGGCCAAACCGAACGAACTAATCAGACTTTGGAAACATATCTGAGATGCTTTGTTTCTGCTGATCAGGATGATTGGGTGTCCTTTTTGCCGTTGGCTAAGTTCTCCCTTAATAATCGGGCCAGCTCGGCTACTTTGGTTTCGCCGTTTTTCTGCAATTCTGGTTTCCATCCGCGTTTCTCTTCAAGGCAGGTTGAGTCTTTGGACTGCCCTGGTGTAGATACTGTGGTGGATAGGTTGCAGCAGATTTGGACTCATGTGGTGGACAATTTGACATTGTCCCAGGAGAAGGCTCAACGTTTCGCTAACCGCCGGCGTTGTGTGGGTCCCCGACTTCGTGTTGGGGATTTGGTTTGGTTGTCGTCTTGTTATGTTCCTATGAAGGTTTCCTCTCCTAAGTTTAAGCCTCGTTTCATTGGTCCGTATAAGATTTCTGAGGTTATCAATCCTGTGTCATTTCGTTTGGCCCTTCCTGCTTCTTTTGCCATCCATAATGTGTTCCATAGGTCGTTGTTGCGGAGATACGTGGCGCCTGTGGTTCCATCCATTGATCCTCCTGCCCCGGTGTTGGTTGAGGGGGAGTTGGAGTATGTGGTGGAGAAGATTTTGGATTCTCGTATTTCGAGACGGAAACTCCAGTACCTGGTCAAGTGGAAGGGTTATGGTCAGGAAGATAATTCCTGGGTTTTTGCCTCTGATGTTCATGCTGCCGATCTGGTTTGTGCCTTTCATTTGGCTCGTCCTGGTCGGCCTGGGGGCTCTGGTGAGGGTTCGGTGACCCCTCCTCAAGGGGGGGTACTGATGTGAATTCTGTTGTCGGGCTCCCTCCTGTGGTCATGAATGGTACTTCGGCTGGTTCTGTCCATGGACTTTCTCTGGTGGCTGTGGGTGTTTCTGAGTTTCCTTCCACAGGTGACGAGGTTAATTCGTTAGCTGGCTGCTCTATTTAACTCCACTTAGATCTTTGCTCCATGCCACCTGTCAATGTTCCAGTATTGGTCTAGTTCACTCCTGGATCGTTCTTGTGACCTGTCTTCCCAGCAGAAGCTAAGTGACTGCTTGTTTTTCTCTGATTTGCTATTTTTCTGTCCAGCTTGCTATTTGGATTGTTGTCTTGCTTACTGGAAGCTCTGGGACGCAGAGGGAGCACCTCCGCACCGTTAGTCGTGCGGAGGGTCTTTTTGCGCCCTCTGCGTGGTCTGTTGTGAATTCTGTGGTCAAGCTCCCTCCTGTGGTCGTGAGTGGTACTTCGGCTGGTTCTGTCTGTGAGCTTCCTCTGGTGGATGTGAGTGGGGCTGCGGCTTCTGAGTTTCCTTCCTCAGGTGACGAGGTTAAGTCGTTAGGTGCTGCTCTATTTAACTCCACCTAGTTCTTTGTTCCTGGCCTCCAGTCAATGTTCCAGTATTGGTCTTGCTCTCTCCTGGATCGTTCTTGTGGCCTGTCTGCTCTGCAGAAGCTAAGTTTTGCTTGTGTTACTTTTGTTTGCTATATTTTCTGTCCAGCTTGCTATATTGGTTTTTCTTGCTTGCTGGAAGCTCTGAGACGCAGAGGAAGCACCTCCGTACCGTTAGTCGGTGCGGAGGGTCTTTTTGCGCCCTCTGCGTGGTTGTTTTTAGGTTTTTGTGCTGACCGCAAAGCTATCTTTCCTATCCTCGGTCTGTTCAGTAAGTCGGGCCTCACTTTGCTAAAATCTATTTCATCTCTATGTTTGTATTTTCATCTTTACTCACAGTCATTATATGTGGGGGGCTGCCTTTTCCTTTGGGGAATTTCTCTGAGGCAAGGTAGGCTTATTTTTCTATCTTCAGGGCTAGCTAGTTTCTCAGGCTGTGCCCGAGGCGCCTAGGTCTGGTCAGGAGCGCTCCACGGCTACCTCTAGTGTGGTATGATAGGATTAGGGATTGCGGTCAGCAGAGTTCCCACGTCTCAGAGCTCGTCCTATGTTATTAGTAACTATCAGGTCACTTTGTGTGCTCTTAACCACTAGGTCCATTGTGGTTCTGAATCACCAGTTCATAACAGTGGTCTTTTTGTAGGTTTTTGTGCTGACCGCAAAGCTACCTTTCCTATCCTCAGTCTGTTCAGTAAGTCGGGCCTCACTTTGCTTAATCTATTTCATCTCTGTGTTTGTATTTTCATCTTTACCCACAGTCATTATATGTGGGGGGCTGCCTTTTCCTTTGGGGAATTTCTCTGAGGCAAGGTAGGCTTTATTTTTCTATCTTTAGGGCTAGCAAGTTCCTTAGGCTGGGCCGAGTTGCATAGGGAGCGTTAGGAGCAATCCACGGCTATTTCTAGTGTGGTTGATAGGATTAGGGATTGCGGTCAGCAGAGTTCCCACGTCCCAGAGCTCGTCCTATATTATCAGTAACTATCAGGTCATTCCGTGTGCTCTTAACCACCAGGTCCATTATTGTCCTGACCACCAGGTCATAACAGTACAGGTGGCCCAAAGTACTAATGCATCTCAATAGAGGGATAAGAGAAGTTCTGAGACCATTTTTTTTTCTTTGCAGTGTGTTTTGTCTCTCTTTTCCCCTTTACATCTGGGTGGTTCAGAACACAGGTGTAGACATGGACATTCAAGGTCTGTCCTCTTTGATGGATAATCTCACTATAAGTGTACAAAACATTCAAGATTTTGTGGTTCAGAATCCGATGTCAGAGCCTAGGATTCCAATTCCTGATTTGTTTTTTGGTGATAGATCTAAGTTCTTGAATTTCAAAAATAATTGTAAATTGTTTCTTGCCTTGAAACCTCGCTCCTCAGGTGACCCTGTTCAACAAGTAAAGATCATTATTTCTTTGTTACGTGGTGACCCTCAAGACTGGGCATTTTCCCTTGCGCCAGGAGATCCGGCATTGCGTGATGTTGATGCGTTTTTCCTGGCGCTTGGATTGCTTTATGACGAATCTAATTCAGTGGATCAGGCAGAGAAAATCTTGCTGGCTCTGTGTCAGGGTCAGGGTGAAGCGGAGATATATTGTCAGAAGTTTAGAAAGTGGTCTGTGCTCACTCAGTGGAATGAATGTGCCCTGGCAGCAATTTTCAGAAAGGGTCTCTCTGAAGCCCTTAAGGATGTCATGGTGAGATTTCCCATGCCTGCTGGTCTGAATGAGTCTATGTCTTTGGCCATTCAGATCGGTCGACGCTTGCGTGAGTGTAAAACTGTGCACCATTTGGCGGTATTATCTGAGCATGGACCTGAGCCTATGCAGTGCGATAGGACTTTGACCAGAGCTGAACGGCAAGAACACAGACGTCAGAATGGGCTGTGTTTTTACTGTGGTGATTCCACTCATGCTATCTCCGATTGTCCTAAGAGCACTAAGCGGTTCGCTAGGTCTGCCACCATTGGTACGGTACAGTCAAAATTTCTTTTGTCCGTTACTTTGATCTGCTCTTTGTCATCCTATTCTGTCATGGCATTTGTGGATTCAGGCGCTGCCCTGAATTTGATGGACTTGGAGTATGCTAGGCGCTGTGTTTTTTTCTTGGAGCCCTTGCAGTATCCTATTCCATTGAGAGGAATTGATGCTACACCTTTGGCCAAGAATAAGCCTCAGTACTGGACCCAATTGACCATGTGCATGGCTCCTGCACATCAGGAGGATATCCGCTTTCTGGTGTTGCATAATCTGCATGATGTGGTCGTTTTGGGGTTGCCATGGCTACAGGTTCATAATCCAGTATTGGACTGGAAATCTATGTCTGTGTCCAGCTGGGGTTGCCAGGGGGTACATGGTGATGTTCCATTTTTGTCTATTTCGTCTTCCACTCCTTCTGAAGTTCCAGAGTTTTTGTCGGATTATCGGGATGTATTTGATGAGCCCAAAGCCAGTGCCCTACCTTCTCATAGGGATTGCGATTGTGCAATTAATTTGATTCCTGGTAGTAAGTTTCCTAAGGGCCGATTGTTCAATTTATCTGTGCCAGGACACGCCGCTATGCGGAGTTATATAAAGGAATCCTTGGAGAAAGGCCATATTCGCCCGTCGTCATCACCGTTAGGAGCAGGGTTCTTTTTTGTGGCCAAGAAGGATGGTTCTTTGAGACCTTGTATTGATTACCGCCTTCTCAATAAAATTACAGTCAAATTTCAGTATCCTTTGCCGTTGCTGTCTGATTTGTTTGCTCATATTAAAGGGGCTAGTTGGTTCACCAAGATAGATCTTCGAGGGGCGTATAATCTTGTGCGTATTAAACAAGGCGATGAATGGAAAACAGCATTTAATACGCCCGAGGGCCATTTTGAGTACCTGGTTATGCCATTCGGGTTTTCCAATGCTCCATCAGTATTTCAGTCCTTTATGCATGACATCTTCCGAGAGTACCTGGATAAATTCCTGATTGTGTATTTGGATGATATTTTGGTCTTTTCGGATGATTGGGAGTCTCATGTGAAGCAGGTCAGAATGGTGTTCCAGGTCCTTCGTGCAAATTCCTTGTTTGTGAAGGGGTCAAAGTGTCTCTTTGGAGTTCAGAAGGTTTCATTTTTGGGGTTCATTTTTTCCCCTTCTACTATCGAGATGGACCCTGTTAAAGTCCAAGCCATTTACAATTGGACTCAGCCGACATCTGTGAAGAGCCTGCAAAAGTTCTTGGGCTTTGCTAATTTTTATCGGCGCTTCATCGCTAATTTTTCTAGTGTTGCTAAACCGTTGACTGATTTGACCAAGAAGGGTGCTGATGTGGTCAATTGGTCTTCTGCAGCTGTAGAGGCTTTTCAGGAGTTGAAGCGTCGTTTTTCTTCTGCCCCTGTGTTGTGCCAGCCAGATGTTTCGCTCCCATTTCAGGTTGAGGTTGATGCTTCTGAGATTGGAGCTGGGGCTGTTTTGTCGCAAAGAAGTTCTGATGGCTCGGTGATGAAGCCATGTGCTTTCTTTTCTAGAAAGTTTTCGCCTGCTGAGCGCAATTATGATGTTGGTAATCGAGAGTTGTTGGCCATGAAGTGGGCATTCGAGGAGTGGCGTTATTGGCTTGAAGGAGCCAAGCATCGCGTGGTGGTCTTGACAGATCACAAGAATTTGACTTATCTTGAGTCTGCCAAACGGTTGAATCCGAGACAGGCTCGATGGTCGTTATTTTTCTCCCGTTTTGATTTTGTGGTTTCGTACCTTCCGGGCTCTAAGAATGTGAAGGCTGATGCCCTGTCAAGGAGTTTTGTGCCTGACTCTCCGGGTGTTCCTGAGCCGGCGGGTATTCTCAAAGAGGGGATAATTTTGTCTGCCATCTCCCCTGATTTGCGGCGGGTGCTGCAAAAATTTCAGGCTGATAGACCTGACCGTTGCCCAGCAGAGAAACTGTTTGTCCCTGATAGATGGACTAGTAGAGTTATCTCTGAGATTCATTGTTCAGTGTTGGCTGGGCATCCTGGAATCTTTGGTACCAGAGATTTGGTGGCTAGATCCTTTTGGTGGCCGTCTTTGTCACAGGATGTGCGTTCTTCTGTGCAGTCCTGTGGGACTTGTGCTCGGGCTAAGCCCTGCTGTTCTCGTGCCAGTGGGTTGCTTTTGCCCTTGCCGGTCCCGAAGAGGCCCTGGATGCATATTTCTATGGATTTTATTTCGGATCTCCCCGTCTCTCAAAAGATGTCGGTCATTTGGGTGGTTTGTGATCGCTTTTCTAAGATGGTCCATTTGGTACCTTTGTCTAAATTGCCTTCCTCCTCTGATTTGGTGCCATTATTTTTCCAGCATGTGGTTCGTTTACATGGTATCCCGGAGAACATCGTTTCTGACAGAGGTTCCCAGTTTGTTTCGAGGTTTTGGCGATCTTTTTGTGCTAGGATGGGCATTGATTTGTCTTTTTCCTCGGCTTTCCATCCTCAGACAAATGGCCAAACCGAACGAACTAATCAGACTTTGGAAACATATCTGAGATGCTTTGTTTCTGCTGATCAGGATGATTGGGTGTCCTTTTTGCCGTTGGCTAAGTTCTCCCTTAATAATCGGGCCAGCTCGGCTACTTTGGTTTCGCCGTTTTTCTGCAATTCTGGTTTCCATCCGCGTTTCTCTTCAAGGCAGGTTGAGTCTTTGGACTGCCCTGGTGTAGATACTGTGGTGGATAGGTTGCAGCAGATTTGGACTCATGTGGTGGACAATTTGACATTGTCCCAGGAGAAGGCTCAACGTTTCGCTAACCGCCGGCGTTGTGTGGGTCCCCGACTTCGTGTTGGGGATTTGGTTTGGTTGTCGTCTTGTTATGTTCCTATGAAGGTTTCCTCTCCTAAGTTTAAGCCTCGTTTCATTGGTCCGTATAAGATTTCTGAGGTTATCAATCCTGTGTCATTTCGTTTGGCCCTTCCTGCTTCTTTTGCCATCCATAATGTGTTCCATAGGTCGTTGTTGCGGAGATACGTGGCGCCTGTGGTTCCATCCATTGATCCTCCTGCCCCGGTGTTGGTTGAGGGGGAGTTGGAGTATGTGGTGGAGAAGATTTTGGATTCTCGTATTTCGAGACGGAAACTCCAGTACCTGGTCAAGTGGAAGGGTTATGGTCAGGAAGATAATTCCTGGGTTTTTGCCTCTGATGTTCATGCTGCCGATCTGGTTTGTGCCTTTCATTTGGCTCGTCCTGGTCGGCCTGGGGGCTCTGGTGAGGGTTCGGTGACCCCTCCTCAAGGGGGGGTACTGATGTGAATTCTGTTGTCGGGCTCCCTCCTGTGGTCATGAATGGTACTTCGGCTGGTTCTGTCCATGGACTTTCTCTGGTGGCTGTGGGTGTTTCTGAGTTTCCTTCCACAGGTGACGAGGTTAATTCGTTAGCTGGCTGCTCTATTTAACTCCACTTAGATCTTTGCTCCATGCCACCTGTCAATGTTCCAGTATTGGTCTAGTTCACTCCTGGATCGTTCTTGTGACCGGTCTTCCCAGCAGAAGCTAAGTGACTGCTTGTTTTTCTCTGATTTGCTATTTTTCTGTCCAGCTTGCTATTTGGATTGTTGTCTTGCTTGCTGGAAGCTCTGAGTCAGTGCGGAGGGTCTTTTTGCGCCCTCTGCGTGGTCTTTTTGTAGGTTTTTGTGCTGACCGCAAAGCTACCTTTCCTATCCTCAGTCTGTTCAGTAAGTCGGGCCTCACTTTGCTTAATCTATTTCATCTCTGTGTTTGTATTTTCATCTTTACTCACAGTCATTATATGTGGGGGGCTGCCTTTTCCTTTGGGGAATTTCTCTGAGGCAAGGTAGGCTTTATTTTTCTATCTTTAGGGCTAGCTAGTTCCTTAGGCTGTGCCGAGTTGCATAGGGAGCGTTAGGAGCAATCCACGGCTATTTCTAGTGTGGTTGATAGGATTAGGGATTGCGGTCAGCAGAGTTACCACGTCCCAGAGCTCGTCCTATATTATCAGTAACTATCAGGTCATTCCGTGTCCTCTTAACCACCAGGTCCATTATTGTCCTGACCACCAGGTCATAACAGACTCGGCTCTGAGTGGGCATCCTGGAATCTCTGCCATGCGTAAAGCCATCTCTAGGCTGTTTTGGTGGCCCTCATTGGCTTCTGACGTCACTGGATTTGTGTCCTCCTGCGAAAATTGTGCAAAAACCTCCCATAACCGACCGGCCAGGAATTGGTGCCACTGCCAAATCGAGATAGACCATGGACTCATCTGTCCATGGATTTTATCACCGATCTTCTCCCCTCTAATGGCAAAACCGTGATCTGGGTAGTTGTTGATAGGTTCAGTAAACAGGTGCTTTTTGTACTATTAACGGGTCTTGCTAATGCTGAAACTCTTATCAAAACTATTCAATGAGCATGTGGTCCGACTGCATGATGTGCCTGTCAGTGTGGTGTCTGACACAGTGGTGCAATTTGTATCGAAATTCTGGAGGGTTTTTTGTAAAAGGCTGGGTATCAGTCTGACCTTTTCGTCGGCCTATCATCCCGAAACTAACTGTCAGACTGAAAGGACCAATCAGTCTTTGGAGCAGATATTGCGGTGCCTTGCTACGTCTAGACAGGATGATTGGTGCTCTTCGATACTTATGGCAGAATTTGCTTTCAATAATCGTGTCAATCAATCCACTGGTACTTCCCCAATCTTTTGCAACTATGGGTTTCACCCTCACTTTGGTGAGTTTTCCCAGTTGGATTCGGGGTGTCCAGGGGCGGATTCGGCCTTTCAGTGGTTGGGGGAGGTCTGGAGGGAGGTTCAGAGAAACATTGGGGAGGCTCAGGTCAAGTACAAATTTTTTGCAGACAACCAACGTTCAGTTGGGCCTTCTTTCCAGTTGGGGGATAAGGTATAGTTATCCATCAGGAACATAAGGTTGAGGATTCCTTCGGCTAAGTTGGGGCCCAAGTTTATTGTTCCTTATGAAATTTTAGAGTTGGTTAATCCTGTGGCCTTTCGCCTGCGCCTGCCTTCATCGTTGTGGATCCCTAGTGTGTTCCATAAGGTGCTTCTGAAGCCGTCAGTGTCTTCCTCGGGGGAGTCTCCCTTGCACCCACCACCTGTTGTGTTAGATGGCCAGACCAAGTATGAGGTGGAACGGGTTGTGGATGCTCACATACTCCGCTGTTCTCTTCAGTATTTGGTCCATTGGAAAGGTTAAGGTCCTGAGGACCGGTCGTGAGTTCCGGCACGTTTGGTCCATGCGGCTCGGTTGGTCCAGGCCTTTCACGCTCATTATCCAGGTAAACCTGGGGTCCAGTGGCCCCCATTGAGAGAGGGGTACTGTCATGAACCAGGCAGGGGTTTCTTTCATGTTATTCTCTCCCCAGTCTGTTTTGCTGGGGTTAACCTTCTCTGCCTCGTTTTAGCTTCGGTGGTTATTTCAGTCTGCTGTGCCTGCAGACCTATGTCAGTGATAGTTCATGCTCCAAGGCTATAGCAGCTGACCCCTTCATACCGTGTGTTGTCCTCTGCCCGTGTACTCTGTTCCCGTGACTTCCCTTTCCTGCCATCCCGCTTTGTCTTACTGTTTCCTACCTGTTCTTGGACTTATTGGTATGTGGCTTGTCTTCTGACCTATTTAACTGTCTTTTGTCTTGGTGATATCTGCTCCCATCTGGCTCTGACTTCTGGCTTGTATTTGAGCACGTGTATTGCTGTGACCTCTGGTACTTCTTGTCCTGTCGGTTTCTGATTCAGCTCGTCTAACCACTTTTTCCCTACTTGGTGGCGCTTGCGCTTGTGCTGTTGCTCAGTAGTGTTCCCAAACTTCTTCCATTTAAGGAATATGGAGGCAACTGTGCTCTTAGGAAGCTTGAGTACTGCAGAAATACTTTTGAAACCTTGGGCAGATCTGTGCCTTGCCACAATTCTGTCTCTGAGCTCCTTGGCCAGTTCCTTTGACCTCATGATTCTCATTTGGTCTGACAAGCACTGCATACCTCCCAACTTTTGAAGACAAGAAAGAGGGACAAAGTTTGCGGCGCGCAAAGCGCCGTGGCAAATGTTAGGCCACGCCTCTGACCACACCCATTCATAATTAGTCACACCCATATCCACGTCCCAACCACACCCATTTAGCACTGCTGATCACACTGTTTCATATACAATAATTATAAACAAAAAAATATGGCCACACAGTGCCCCATACTGTATAATGGCCACACATGATGCTCCATACTGTATGATGACCACACATGATGCTCCATACTGTATAATGAACACACATTATGCTCCATACTGTATAATGAACACACATGATGCTCCATACTGTATAATGACCGCACATGATGCTCCATACTGTATAATGACTGCACATGATGCTCCATACTGTATAATGACTGCACATGATGCTCCATACTGTATAATGACTGCACATGATGCTCCATACTGTATAATGACTGCACATGATGCTCCAAACTGTATATTGGCTGCACATGATGCTCCATACTGTATAATGGCCACACAGTGCTCCATACTGTATAATGACCACACATGATGCTCCATACTGTATAATAACCGCACATGATGCTCCATACTGTATAATGAACACACATGATGCTCCATACTGTATTATAATAATAATAATAATCTTTATTTATATAGCGCCAACATATTCCGCAGCGCTTTACAGTTTAACAGTTTCAAACACAAAAGTCATAAGTAACAACGTTAACAATACAATAATTAAAGCAAAATAAGACGACCCTGCTTGTGAGAGCTTACAATCTACAATGAGGAGGGGGAGATACAAAGTACAGGTGTGTATTTACAATGATGTATTTACAATCATGGTCCAGCCATCTTCAGGGGTTGGGGAATAGATGGGGATAGTGAATGGGCTACACACACACAAACATAACATAACTTTGATTTAGTGAACGTGATAGGCCGCTCTGAACAAATGTGTTTTGAGCGAGCGCCTAAAACTATGCAAATTATGGATGGTCCTAATATCTTGGGGTAGAGCATTCCAGAGGATTGGCGCAGCACGGGAGAAGTCTTGGAGTCGGGAGTGGGAGGTACGGATTAGTGCAGAGGTTAATCGAAAGTCATTTGCAGAGTGCAGTGGTCTGTTAGGCTGATAGACAGAAATGAGGGAGGAGATGTAAGGGGGTGCCGCACTGTGGAGAGCTTTGTGGGTGAGAACAAGTACTTTGAATTGTATCCTGTAATGAATGGGTAGCCAGTGTAACGACTGGCGAAGAGCGGACGCGTCCGAGTAACGATTAGCCAGATGGACGACCCTGGCTGCTGCATTAAGGATGGACTGGAGAGGGGAAAGTCGAGTGAGGGGGAGGCCAATTAATAGAGCGTATAATGACCGCACATGATGCTCCATACTGTATAATGACTGCACATGATGCTGCATACTGTATAATGACTGCACATGATGCTCCATACTGTATAATGACTGCACATGATGCTCCATACTGTATATTGGCTGCACATGATGCTCCATACTGTATAATGGCCACACAGTGCTCCATACTGTATAATAACCACACATGATGCTCCATACTGTATAATGACCACACATGATGCTGCATACTGTATAATGACCGTACATGATGCTGCATACTGTATAATGACCGCACATGATGCTCAATACTGTATAATGACCGCACATGATGCTCCATACTGTATAATGACCCCACATGATTCTCCACACTGTATAATGACCGCACATGATGCTCCATACTGTATAATGACTGCACATGATGCTCCATACTGTATAATGACCGCACATGATGCTGCATACTGTATAATGACCCCACATGATGCTCCATACTGTATAATGACTGCACATGATGCTCCATACTGTATAATAACCGCACATGATGCTCCATACTGTATAATGACCGCACATGATGCTCCATACTGTATAATGACCGCACATGATGCTGCATACTGTATAATGACCCCACATGATGCTCCATACTGTATAATGACTGCACATGATGCTCCATACTGTATATTGGCTGTACATGATGTTCCATACTGTATAATGACTGCACATGATGCTCCATACTGTATATTGGCTGCACATGATGCTCCATACTGTATATTGGCTGCACATGATGCTCCATACTGTATAATGACTGCACATGATGCTCCATACTGTATAATGACCCCACATGATGCTCCATACTGTATAATGACTGCACATGATGCTCCATACTGTATAATGACTGCACATGATGCTCCATACTGTATAATGACCACACATGCTCCATACTGTATAATAACCGCACATGATGCTCCATACTGTATAATGACCGCACATGATGCTCCATACTGTATAATGACCGCACATGATGCTGCATACTGTATAATGACCCCACATGATGCTCCATACTGTATAATGACTGCACATGATGCTCCATACTGTATAATGACCCCACATGATGCTCCATACTGTATAATGACTGCACATGATGCTCCATACTGTATAATGACTGCACATGATGCTCCATACTGTATATTGGCTGCACATGATGCTCCATACTGTATAATGACTGCACATGATGCTCCATACTGTATAATGACTGCACATGATGCTCCATACTGTATAATGACTGCACATGATGCTCCATACTGTATAATGACTGCACATGATGCTCCATACTGTATAATGACCGCACATGCTCCATACTGTATAATAACCGCACATGATGCTCCATACTGTATAATGACCGCACATGATGCTGCATACTGTATAATGACCCCACATGATGCTCCATACTGTATAATGACTGCACATGATGCTCCATACTGTATAATGACCACACATGATGCTGCATACTGTATAATGACCGTACATGATGCTGCATACTGTATAATGACCGCACATGATGCTCAATACTGTATAATGACCGCACATGATGCTCCATACTGTATAATGACCCCACATGATTCTCCACACTGTATAATGACGGCACATGATGCTCCATACTGTATAATGACTGCACATGATGCTGCATACTGTATAATGACTGCACATGATGCTCCATACTGTATAATGACTGCACATGATGCTCCATACTGTATATTGGCTGCACATGATGCTCCATACTGTATAATGGCCACACAGTGCTCCATACTGTATAATAACCACACATGATGCTCCATACTGTATAATGACCACACATGATGCTGCATACTGTATAATGACCGTACATGATGCTCCATACTGTATAATGACCCCACATGATTCTCCACACTGTATAATGACCGCACATGATGCTCCATACTGTATAATGACTGCACATGATGCTCCATACTGTATAATGACCGCACATGATGCTGCATACTGTATAATGACCCCACATGATGCTCCATACTGTATAATGACTGCACATGATGCTCCATACTGTATAATGACTGCACATGATGCTCCATACTGTATATTGGCTGCACATGATGCTCCATACTGTATAATGACTGCACATGATGCTCTATACTGTATATTGGCTGCACATGATGCTCCATACTTTATAATGACTGCACATGATGCTCCATACTGTATAATGACCCCACATGATGCTCCATACTGTATAATGACTGCACATGATGCTCCATACTGTATAATGACTGCACATGATGCTCCATACTGTATAATGACCGCACATGCTCCATACTGTATAATGACCGCACATGATGCTTCATACTGTATAATGACCGCACATGATGCTCCATACTGTATAATGACCGCACATGATGCTGCATATTGTATAATGACCCCACATGATGCTCCATACTGTATAATGACTGCACATGATGCTCCATACTGTATAATGACCCCACATGATGCTCCATACTGTATAATGACTGCACATGATGCTCCATACTGTATAATGACTGCACATGATGCTCCATACTGTATATTGGCTGCACATGATGCTCCATACTGTATAATGACTGCACATGATGCTCCATACTGTATAATGACTGCACATGATGCTCCATACTGTATAATGACTGCACATGATGCTCCATACTGTATAATGACTGCACATGATGCTCCATACTGTATAATGACCGCACATGCTCCATACTGTATAATAACCGCACATGATGCTCCATACTGTATAATGACTGCACATGATGCTCCATACTGTATATTGGCTGCACATGATGCTCCATACTGTATAATGGCCACACAGTGCTCCATACTGTATAATGACCACACATGATGCTCCATACTGTATAATGAACACACATGATGCTCCATACTGTATAATGACTGCACATGATGCTCCATACTGTATAATGACCACACATAATGCTGCATACTGTATAATGACCGTACATGATGCTGCATATTGTATAATGACCGCACATGATGCTCAATACTGTATAATGACTGCACATGATGCTCCGTACTGTATAATGGCCCCACATGATTCTCCATACTGCATAATGACCACACATGATGCTCCATACTGTATAATGACTGCACATGATGCTCCATACTGTATAATGACCGCACATGATGCTCCATACTGTATAATGACCGCACATGATGCTCCATACTGTATAATGACTGCACATGATGCTGCATACTGTATAATGACCCCACATGATGCTCCATACTGTATAATGACTGCACATGATGTTCCATTCTGTATAATGACTGCACATGATGCTCCATACTGTATATTGGCTGCACATGATGCTCCATACTGTATAATTGCCACACAGTGCTCCATACTGTATAATGACCACACATGATTCTCCATACTGTATAATGACCACACATGATGCTGCATACTGTATAATGACCTACATGATGCAGCATACTGTATAATGACCGCACATGATGTTCAATACTGTATAATGACCGCACATGATGCTCCATACTGTATAATGGCCCCACATGATTCTCCATACTGTATAATAACCGCACATGATGCTCCATACTGTATAATGACCGCACATGATGCTCCATACTGTATAATGACCGCACATGCTCCATACTGTATAATGACCACACATGATGCTCCATACTGTATAATGACCGCACGTGATGCTGCATACTGTATAATGACCCCACATGATGCTCAATACTGTATAATGACCGCACATGATGCTCCATACTGTATAATGACCACACATGATGCTCCATACTGTATAATGACTGCACATGATGCTCCATACTGTATAATGACCACACATGATGCTCCATACTTTATAATGACCGCACATGATGCTGCATACTGTATAATGACCGCATATGATGCTCCATACTGTATAATGACTGCACATGATGCTCCATACTGTATAATGGCCACACAGTTCTCCATACTGTATAATGATCCCACATGATGCCTAATACTGTATAATGACCCCCCTCCTGTATGCATGGCTCATATTCCCCCTCCCCGTATGCATGGCTCATATTCGCCCCTCCTGTATGTATGGCTCATATTTCCCCCCCCCCGTATGCATGGCTCATATCCCCCCCTCCTGTATGCATGGCTCATATTTCCCCCTCCTGTATGTATGGCTCATATTCCCCCCCCCCATATGCATGGCTCATATTCCCCCCCTCCTGTATGCATGGCTCATATTTCCCCCTCCTGTATGCATGACTCATTTCCCCCTCCCTGTATGCATGGCTCATCTCTTCAGCCCCCCCCACGCGCGGCTTACCGTCCTCCTTCATCCCCCCTACCCTGTCCCCCGTCCCTCATACTTACCTGTTCCTCACCGCGCGGCCATCCCTCTCGCTCTATCCCGACTCCCGGCTCAGCACCTTCTTCCTGGGTGAGCGGTCATGTGATACCGCTCATTAAGGTCATGAATATGCGCATATTCATGACCTTAATGAGCTGTATCACGTGACCGCTCATTCAGGAGCGCTGCAGAAGCCGAGACCATCGCTGGAGCAGGGTGAGTATCGTCTTCAAGGAGGGTGGGCGGGGTCGGTCAGGAGGTGACCCAGCTTTTATTAAAAAAAAAAAACAGCCACAAACCTTGCTCTAAGGTGCCGCCCCCTGCATTGTCCCCGCCCTAGGCATGTAGTGCGGGACAACTAATGTCCCGCCCAGGATCGCGGGGCTGACTGTCAAAATCAGGACAGTCCCGCGGGATCCGGGACGGTTGGGAGGTATGGCACTGTGAGCTGTGAGGTCTTATATATATAAAGGTGCCTCATTCATCTGTACAAATAATTATACACAAGTACAAACAAGATCGGAATGTCCAGGCATCATACTGCTCAGGAAGGAGACGGGTTCTGTGTCCCAGAGATGAATGTGCTTTGGTCTGACATGTGCATATCAACCCAAGGACAAAAGCAAAGACCTTGTGAAGATGATGGTGGAAGCTGGTAAGGTTGTGTCCATATCCACGTGAGTAAAACGAGTATTGTATCAACATGGACTGAAAGGTCACTCTGCTATGAAGAAGCCATTACTCCAAAAGAAACATAAGCCAGATTAATATTTACAAAGGCATACAGGAACAAATACCTTAATTTTTGGAGACATGTCCTGTGGTTTGATTAAACTAAAATGGAACATTTTGGGCATAATGACCATCGTTACGTTTGGAGAAAAAAGGGAGAAACATGGAAGCCTAAGAACACCATCCCAACTGTGAAACACGGGGTTGGCAGCATCATGTTGTGGGGTTGTTTTGCTGCAGGAGAGACTGGTGCACTTAACAAAATAGATGGCAGTGTTAGAAAAGAATATTATATGGCAATACTGATGCAATATTTCAAGACATCAACCAGGAAGTTAAAGCTTGGGTGGAAATGGGTCTTCCAAATGGACATTGACCCAAAGCATACTGCCAAAATGGTAACAAATTGAGTTAAGGATAACAAAGTCAATGTTTTGGAGTGGCCATCAGAGAGCCCTGATCTCAATCCTATTGAAAATTTATGGGCAAAGCTGAAAAGGCAGGTGCGAGCAAGGCGACCTACAAACCTGGATCAGGTACACCAGTTTTGTCCTGGAGATTGGGCCAAATTCTGACCAACTATTGTGAGAAGCTTGTGGAAGGATATCCCAAACATTTGACCCAAGTCATTCAGTTTAAGGGCAATGGTACCAAATACTAATGAAATATATGTAAACTTTTGTCTTTGCAGTAAGTGATAAGAATTCCTTAACCCCTTTACCCCCAAGGGTGGTTTGCACGTTAATGACCGGGCCAATTTTTACAATTCTGACCACTGTCCCTTTGTGAGGTTATAATTCTGGAACGCTTCAACGGATCCCAGTGATTCTGACATTGTTTTCTCGTGACATATTGTACTTCATGACAATGGTAAAATTTCTTTGATATTACCTACATTTATTTGTGAAAAAAACGGAAATATGGCGAAAATTTTGAAAATTTTGCAATTTTCCAACTTTGAATTTTTATGCAATTAAATCACAGAGATACGTCACACAAAATACTTAATAAGTAACATTTCCCACATGTCTACTTTACATCAGCACAATTTTGGAACTAAATTTTTTTTTTGTTAGGGAGTTATAAGGGTTAAAAGTTGACCAGCAATTTCTCATTTCTACAACACCATTTTATTTTAGGGACCACATCTCATTTGAAGTCATTTTGAGGGGTCTAAATGATAGAAAATACCCAAGTGTGACACCATTCTAAAAACTGCACCCCTCAAGGTGCTCAAAACCATATTCAAGAAGTTTATTAACCCTTCTGGTGCTTCACAGGAATTTTTTGAATGTTTAAATATAAATGAACATTTAACTTTTTTTCACATAAAATTTAATTCAGCTCCAATTTGTTTAATTTTACCAAGGGTAACAGGAGAAAATAGACCCCAAACATTGTTGTACAATTTGTCCTGAGCACGACAATACCCCACATGTGGGGGTAAACCACTGTTTGGGCGCATGGCAGAGCTCGGAAGCAAAGGAGTGCCATTTGACTTTTCAATGCAAACTTGGCTGGAATTGAGATGGGACGCCATGTTTCGTTTGGAGAGCCCCTGATGTGCCTAAACATTGAAACCCCCCACAAGTGACACCATTTTGGAAAGTAGACCCCTTAAGGAACTTATCTAGATGTGTGGTGAGCACTTTGACCCACCAAGTGCTTCACAAAAGTTTATAATGTAGAACCGTAAAAATAAAAAATCATATTTTTTCACAAAAATTAACTTTCCGCCCCCAATTTTTTATTTTCCCAAGGGTAAGAGAAGAAATTGGACCCCAAAAGTTGTTATACAATTTGTCCTGAGTACGCTGATACCCCATATGTGGGGGTAAACCACTGTTTGGGCGGATGGGAGAGCTTGGAAGGGAAGGAGCGCCGTTTGACTTTTCAATGCAAAATTGACAGGAATTGAGATGGGACGCCATGTTGCGTTTGGAGAGCCCCTGATGTGCCTAAACATTGAAACCCCCCACAAGTGACACCATTTTGGAAAGTAGACCCCTTAAGGAACTTATCTAGATGTGTGGTGAGCACTTTGACCCACCAAGTGCTTCACAGAAGTTTATAATGTAGAACCGTAAAAATAAAAAATCATATTTTTTCACAAAAACTAACTTTCCGCCCCCAATTTTTTATTTTCCCAAGGGTAAGAGAAGAAATTGGACCCCAAAAGTTGTTGTACAATTTGTCCTGAGTACGCTGATACCCCATATGTGGGGGTAAACCACTGTTTGGGCGGATGGGAGAGCTCGGAAGGGAAGGAGTGCCATTTGAATGCAGACTTAGATGGAATGGTCTGTAGGTGTCACATTGCGTTTGCAGAGCCCCTAATGTACCTAAACAGTAGAAACCCCCCACAAGTGACACCATTTTGGAAAGTAGACCCCCTAAGGAACTTATCTACATGTGTGGTGAGCACTTTGACCCACCAAGGGCTTCACAGAAGTTTATAATGGAGAGCCGTAAAAATAAAACAAAAATTTTTTCCCACAAAAATTATTTTTTAGCCCCCAGTTTTGTATTTTCCCGAGTGTAACAGGAGAAATTGGACCCCAAAATTTGTTGTCCAATTTGTTCTGAGTGCGCTGATACCCCATATGTTGGGGGGAACCACCGTTTGGGCGCATGGGAGGGCTCGGAAGGGAAGGAGTGCCATTTGGAATGCAGACTTAGATGGAATGGTCTGCAGGCGTCACATTGCGTTTGCAGAACCCCTAATGTACCTAAACAGTAAAAATCCCCCACAAGTGACCCCATATTGGAAACTAGACCCCCATGGAACTTATCTAGATGTGTTGTGAGAACTTTGAACCCCCAAGTGTTTCACTACAGTTTATAACGCAGAGCCGTGAAAATAAAAAATCTTTTTTTTTCCCACAAAAATTATTTTTTAGCCCCCAGTTTTGTATTTTCCCAAGGGTAACAGGATAAATTGGACCCCAAAAGTTGTTGTCCTATTTGTCCTGAGTACGCTGATACCCCATATGTTGGGGTAAACCCCTGTTTGGGCACACGGGAGAGCTCGGAGGGGAAGGAGCACTGTTTTACTTTTTCAACGCAGAATTGGCTGGAATTGAGTTTGGACGCCATGTCGCGTTTGGAGAGCCCCTGATGTGCCTAAACAGTGGAAACCCCCCAATTATAACTGAAACCCTAATCCAAACACACCCCTAACCCTAATCCCAACAGTAACCCTAACCACACCTCTAACCCTGACACACACCTAACCCTAATCCCAACCCTATTCCCAACTGTAAATGTAATCTAAACCCTAACCGTAACTTTAGCCCCAACCCTAACTGTAGCCTTAACCCTAGCCCCAACCCTAACTTTAGCCCCAACCCAAACTGTAGCCCTAACCCTAGCCCTAACCATAGCCCTAACCCTAACTTTAGCCCCAACCCTAACTGTAGCCTTAACCCTAGCCCTAACCATAGCCCTAACCCTAGCCCTAACCCTAGCCCTAACCCTAGCCCTAACCCTAACCCTAACCCTAGCCCTAACCCTAGCCCTAACCCTTGCCCTAACCCTAACCCTAGCCCTAACCCTAGCCCTAACCCTAGCCCTAACCCTAGCCCAAACCCTAACCCTAGCCCTAACCCTAGCCCTAGCCCTAACCCTAATGGAAAAATGGAAATAAATACATTTTTTTAATTTTTCCCTAACTAAGGGGGTGATGGAGGGGGGTTTGATTTACTTTTATAGCGGGTTTTTTAGCGGATTTTTATGATTGGCAGCCGTCACACACTGAAAGACGCTTTTTATTGCAAAAAATATTTTTTGCGTTACCACATTTTGAGAGCTATAATTTTTCCATATTTTGGTTTACAGAGTCATGTGAGGTCTTGTTTTTTGTGGGACGAGTTGACGTTTTTATTGGTAACATTTTCGGGCATGTTACATTTTTTGATCGCTTTTTATTCCGATTTTTGCAAGGCAGAATGACCAAAAACCAGCTATTCATGAATTTCTTTTGGGGGAGGCGTTTATACCGTTCCGCGTTTGGTAAAATTGATAAAGCAGTTTTATTCTTCGGGTCAGTACGATTACAGCGACACCTCATTTATATCATTTTTTTATGTTTTGGCGCTTTTATACGATAAAAACTATTTTATAGAAAAAATAATTATTTTTGCATCGCTTTATTCTCAGGACTATAACTTTTTTTTTGCTGATGATGCTGTATTGCAGCTTGTTTTTTGCGGGACAAGATGACGCTTTCAGCGGTATCATGGTTATTTATATCTGTCTTTTTGATCGCGTGTTATTCCACTTTTTGTTCAGCGGTATGATAATAAAGCGTTGTTTTTTGCCTCGTTTTTTTTTTTTTTCTTACGGTGTTTACTGAAGGGGTTAACTAGTGGGCCAGTTTTATAGGTCGGGTCGTTACGGACGCGGCGATACTAAATATGTGTACTTTTATTGTTTTTTTTTTTTATTTAGATAAAGAAATGTATTTAGGGGAATAATATTTTTTTTTTTTTTTCATTATTTAGGAATATTTTTTTTTATTTTTTTTTACACATTTTGAAAATTTTTTTTTTACTTTTTTACATTGTCCCAGGTGGGGACATCACAGATCAGTGATCTGACAGTTTGCACAGCACTCTGTCAGATCACTGATCTGACATGCAGCGCTGCAGCCTTCACAGTGCCTGCTCTAAGCAGGCTCTGTGAAGCCACCTCCCTCCCTGCAGGACCCGGATCCGCGGCCATCTTGGATCCGGGGCTGGAGGAAGCAGGGAGGGAGGTGAGACCCTCGCAGCAACGCGATCACATCGCGTTGCTGCGGGGGGCTCAGGGAAGCCCGCAGGGACCCCCCTCCCTGCGCGATGCTTCCCTATACCGCCGGCACATCGCGATCATCTTTGATCGCGGTGTGCCAGGGGTTAATGTGCCGGGGGCGGTCCGTGACCGCTCCTGGCACATAGTGCCGGATGTCAGCTGCGATAAACAGCTGACACCCGGCCGCGATCGGCGGCGCTCCCCCCATGAGCGCCGCCGATCGCGCTGGACGTACTATCCCGTCCGTGGTCATGGGGGCCCACCCCACCTCGACGGGATAGTACGTCCCATGTCAGAAAGGGGTTAAAACATTCTCTCTCTCTCATTATTCTGGCATTTGGCAAACATTAATAATTATGGTAATCCTAATTGACCTAAAAAGGGAAAGTTTTATTCTGATTTCATGTCAGATATTGAAGAAAAACATGCACATATGTCTTTTTATATAGTGTATGTAAACTTCTGGTTTCAATATATATATATATATATATATATATATATATATATATTTATTTTTTTTTTTCATTGATACATTTATTGTAATATATACTGTATATATTATACATTCTGCAGTAAGGCAAACATACAGTTCCTATATAGATTACATGGTCAGTAATTAGGTACATACAAGGTGACTCTTAGATAAGTTCATGCAGAATCTCTTTATATAATGTCTCTTATACCTCTGCAATTAGCGGAACTGAATTTTTATATCGCACTGAAATAAAGGGTTAGTAAATGGTTACCATATAGCAGGTCTGTGTTTTCTTTAATTTTTAAGTGTGTCATTTGTAGAGATGACAGTAAACAGAACTAATTTTACTTCTTAACAAATTATAAAGGAAGCTGGAGGTTTGATGTTTTTGGTAAAGACTGCGATCACCTTGTTCAGATGGTCGTATTGTACAGATGTTTGCTGTCCATGTTAAACATTTGGCACAAACAAGAAGCACACTGACCAGTGTTATTCTGGAGGGTTGTTCAGATGACAGTTTTTTCACATGGACTGAGAGTTAATGTGAAAACAATCGCAGCGAGTACTAGTATCTTCCATTTTGCAGATGAGATATGCCCTTTCAAATCTATGGACGTGCAAAAAAAATTAAATGGGTCCCATTCGGATCATCCATATGGCTTTTGTTTTTATGGATTTATTGAAATTACTAACACAGTATTTGGTCTTGTACATTTTTTAACTGTTGATGTATAAAGACAGTTGCCATACAGATGTCAAAAATGAAGATGTGGATGAGATACAAATGGTATGCAGAAGACAATACGGAAGAAAATCATCCATTTTTTCTGGATGAAAAATGGATGATTTTTTATTTAGCGGCCTGAACCTGGCCTAAAATCTATAGATTCACCCCTGCTACGGGGTTCATTACAATTGGTAAACCTGGGTGCCACTTCAGTAGAGGCTTCCAGCCCTGACAGTGCTGAGTTCTTAACCAGGGTGCAGCAGACAGTGAGCGCACCATAGCTCCACCAGCGTGCATGACGCACGGAATAGAAGGGGCACAGAGGAGCAGGGGCACCCTCTTTACTCCAGGATTTTTCTCTCTCCCACGATTGCCTGTGTGTAAGCTTCCCAACAAGTCACCCCAAGTCCACCCTGAGCCCCCTGACTGCCTGTCCAGAGTCGTTAAAGCAATTAAGTAAGCCTTTAATAGGCTGTTCCGCCAAGTTCAAGGGAGATCCATGCCAGACGTTTGTTCTGGAGATTTCTCACACGACTTGCTGACACGTCTATCTTCATGAGAGATGGCAAGCTTTTTGTTTACCCTTCTTTATTTGCCCGGCAGGTGTGGGGCTGGGGCTGGCACACGAGGCTCTTGGCTCCTGCAGGCTTTTGGCACACGAGGGCTCCCGAGCGCACTCCCCTTTTTGGAGAGGCTCAATTTGTAGTCTATTATCCTATAAGAAAATGTCCCATTGAGAAAGTGTGAATGGTTGTATGGGCCTAATTTTTCTAGAAAGAAAAGAAATAAAGCGGAATGCAGCTGCTCTTAAACGTGTCTGATTATTCAGTGTCACCTGCAGGAGAGGGGCACAGGACGCAGCCAGCGCCACCCTTTAGCCCTCTCTATTCATTTGCCTAATTTTGGTCAATTTAACAAACTTCAGGAGAAATGATGGCGCTATTGTTGCAGAGGGGAGAGCTTTCTGATCGAATTAACAGCATGTTTTGATCCGGTAAATGTCATTAAAAGGAATGAAACAATCGTGTTTAAGGTTCCCTGGGTAATGCGTCAAGAGAGGACGCCAAGGCGCAAACATGACAAAGGCTGCAGTGGATACTTTTGTAGCCTCCACATTGCTGCATTCTCATTCACTGGGACACAAGAAAGGGTATTATTTCATACTTGAATACGTTTTAATCCAACAATTGTCTAATTTTCTGCAAACATATTTGCACAGTATTGTCAGGCTGGATGTCTCTGTGCTCCGGTGCCAAGCGCTGGTTTTACGCCTCCATCACACCACACTTCTGTATGTCTATGGCTGGGAATGGAAGGGAGGGGGGTTCATAGAAGCTGTCTTGTCTCTGACTGGAAAATGATATGAAAAGAACAACAGGCACTTTACAGAGAATTAGGAGGGGAGCAGTGGGCACCCCAGGGCCCCTCATCCAAGCTCCATGTCTGGAGCGCGATCAAGGCACGTTTAATGCATTGGGAAAGCTGCTTGGAGCTGGAGGAAACTTTACTTATCACATAACTCACCGGTTTTGTTATTTTACAGGGTGCAAACAATTTTTTACATGTCCATCACGAGGAGTTGGGGTATAATCACTTAATGCAGTGTACAGCTGTTTGGCACAGCCGTGCCATGTCCGATAGGATTCACTGGTAGCAAACCATTGAAATCAATATCTCTGTTACATTTATAGTCTTACAGCTAAATACTTTTTGGGAATCATTTATTTGAATCATTTTATTTCTACTTTTAGAGACAGTAATTTAATGATAATTAAATAGCTCATTTGCATATTGAAAACAAATGTTTCAGATGTTTTGCTTTCGTTTACATGTAAAGATTTTATTGCATGTAAGAACATCATTATTTGTTCCCTAGACTGCTGTAAGTAATCAATAGTCTTGCCACATAGTATATAGTATCGCTCCAATAAAAGACATTTCTTAATAAACAGAAAAGTTCATCAAACCAGTCTGATTCCATCTTTTTCCTCATTTTCCACCCTTAGTGATGGAGAACAGCTCTACTTTTTGTCTGTTTGATATATCATTTTAGAAATGTCTCTAGAAATGTGTTCCACAAGGGCTGATCCTGCTGAAAGCACAGTCATTCACACTTACGGTATTGGATACCTGTATATATAGCCCGATGTATTGATCTGAGTAAATGGCAATGCAGTCACATTCTCACTGATCAGGACTTCTATCAGTAGTATGAACCATGGCAACATCGTATGCGCCTTGACATGGTGTCTAATAAATGCATAAATATATATAGTGCTATAATATATACCGTATATATATATATATATATAGTGCAAGTCAAAAGTTTGGATACACCTGTTCATGCAATAGTTTTCCTTGTTCTTATTGGAATGGGCACATTGTACATTCAGACTAAAGGCAGCAAAACCACAAAGATGGTACAAATATGAAGATGAGGAGTAAAGACACAAGTGTGAAACAGACCAGAATATGTGTGCAACTTTCCTCAAAGTACCACCCTTTTAGGCCGAAGTCACACTCAGCGTAGGGAAATATGGTCCGTTTTTTACAGGCGGAATACGCAGAAATGTTCTCTAAACAGTGATCCGTATGTCACCCGTAGGCAGGGTGTGGCTGCGTATTTTGCGCATGTCATCCTCCGTATGTAATCCGTATGACATCCGTAATGCTTTTTTTTCTCGCAACCTTACAAAATGTACATTTAACGGTTTTGAGGCCTGAAATTAATTTAAATCATCATCAGCAACCCTATTTAAGGCCTCTACAACAGGTGGCACCCTCCCATCTGGCCATTTTGTTGCTGTGCTAGTGTTGGTGTTTTGGTGGTACTTTGGCAACATGTGTGACCTCCTGCATTTCACCCCAACTCAGCGGGTGTTATTTAACTGGGTGTTGTCACGTCGCTTTGGCCAGCCATTCCCCATGATAGTGGATCAATGAAGGAAGAGAAGAATGTGGGTGCATCTACTTTTGAGGCAACGCCTTCACTAAAGGGCATTTTCACAGGCTATATTCAGCTCTGCGGACACATCGGGACAAATTCTTTCATTACTGTCGCATGACAATACCTACCTTTGACATCTTGTTGGAGACAGTACGTCCAGGAATAATGTATCAGGATACCAGGATGCGGAAATGCATATCCACAGAGGAGCGTCTTCTCCTTACCTTACGGTATGTATTCACCATCCTCACATACAGTATGTTGATGATGTTTTTTTTATTTCCTAGCAGCTGAGTTAAATTATATTACTAAATTAAACCAAAATCACATACAAATATGTAGTTAATGTAAAATTTTAGTATCCAGTGTAGATTTTTGAAGGTACACTGCTATCCTGCCTTTTTACATCCTCATATTACTTGTCTTTACTATGCTTTTTTATCAAGCATTCTTACATTGCTAATATTTTATTTTTTGTGTGCTTTCAGCTTCCTGTCAACTGGATTGTCGTATGCCGGATTCCATCTGGAATTTCTGATGGGGAGGTCCACTATTTCCGGCATAGTGTGGGATACATGTATTCAAATATGGGTAAAACTACACGAACTTGTGATGCCGGAGCCCAAAAGGGAGGATTGGCTGAAAATAGCCCGTGGATTTAAGGACACTTGTGATTTTCCTCGCTGTATTGGAGCCCTTGATGGGAAACATATCAGGGTGCGTAAGCCGCCGAACTCGGGCTCCCAATTCTACAATTATAAGCAGTTTTTCTCTGTAGTTCTGTTAGCTGTAGTTGATAGTCACTACAGGTTTATAATTGTAGATATTGGGGCCTATGGGCGTACTGGGAACTCTAGAGTCTTCAATTCGTCCATTATGGGTCAGCGGCTATGTAAAAACCAGTTGAACCTCCCACCACCACGACAACTCCCAGGCTCCAATGCTGAAGCAGTCCCTTATGTACTTGTGGCAGATGAGGCCTTCCAGTTGACAAGGCATGTCATGAGGCCTTATCCCCGTCGCAACCTGGACCACCGACGGCGGGTGTTTAATTTGAGACCTTCACGGGCGCTGCGACTGGTGGAGTGCACCTTTGGCATTCTGTGTGCCAAATGGCGGGTCCTCCAGACTGCCATTCAGCTGAGTGAGGCTAATGTTAATGAAGTAATAAAAGCTTGTGCTGTTTTACACAACTTCACAAGAATTCATGAGTGCTCCTCAGCTGATAGTGGTGAAGGCATGTTGGCCAATGTGGGTAGGCCTACACCACATGTCCTTCCTCAGCGGCGTCCCCTTTCTGGCCTAAACGTTAGGGATATTTATACAAATTATTTTGCTTCTCCTCAGGGTGCTACTTCCTGGCAAGATAATGCTGTTTCTCTTTTGTAATTTGTTACTTTATATATGTAATTTGAGCTAAAATGAAAAAAATTACTTTACTTACTGGACTCTGTGTGTTGTATTGACTTAATTAACAAATGGTTAAGAACATAGTATTTGTGGATGATGTAATAATGATTGGTCAAACAAACTTAAGTTGGCTTTTGACTATATATTTTAATTATAGCAAAAGCCTTTTTTTTGTTAAACACCATATTACCATCAAATGGTTTTTTTGCCAATGAAACTTGGCATAACAAATTTGTTACCAAAAGATAACAAAGTGCTATCACAGCACAATAAAATAAACAACTGGTTTATAATCAAAATTGTAAACAACATAATTTTTTTTTACATATTTCTGTAAGTTGGTGGAGGTGATGGCAGCAGCTCAGGGTCCTGGTCAGGTGGCCTTTGTTGGGCCAATTGTCCTTCATCCCCTTCACCCTGTGTAGATGATGTCTGGCCCTGATCAAAATACTGGCCTTGCTCATATTGGCAGGTTGGGTATTGCCCATAATAAGGGTTTTGACTATGGGCCTTATGAGTATGGGAATATGGCCTTGACTCCCCCCCCCCCCCAATATGGCTGTGTCGTCCAAACCCAGGATGGGACCAGCCTCCAGCACTGTGTCTGTACAATTGGCCATATTGGGATGGTTGATGGTAGGATGGCATTTGGAAGAATGCTGGCCTTGGTGGGTTTTGTTTTGGAATGGGTTGAGGTGTAGGCACACGTGGAGGAGGTGCTTCAAATCCCTTTTGAGCATGCACCTGTTGAGATCTTGGAAGGCGCATGACGTTACGTGGTGACAGCTGCCAACTCTCAATGTACTCAAACAATTCATACGAGTCATTTGGGGGGTGCATGCATCAATAAGGATTTGAATACACCCTCTCACACGTAACCTCACCTCACGGGCTAGGAGACCATGTACAGGGCCAGGCTCTTCGCATAGGCCTCCTCACCCTCATCCTCAGCAGCCCTGGCCAGATAATTAAGGACCCCAGTGTCAACATTTCTCCTACTTTCCTGAAGCTCTCTCCTTCTGCGGCCACGGCGTGAAGTGACAGCAGGCTGTGGGGAGGTCTCCAGTGGAACAGTAGGGCTGCTGTTTCCAGGATCATCCTGGCTTACTGGAACTGGTGCTGCTGTGGGTGGTGGTGCAGCTTCTTGCTCAGTTGTTTCTGGAGCTGTTGGTGCAGCTGAAGATGTTCCAGGTTGGATGGATCTGGAAGGATCTGAAGATGGGCCAGCCACCTCTTCTCCTTCCCCAGCCGGATCAATGATGACCTCCGATTCTGACCCAGTCTCCCTCTCAGTGAGGTTGGACTGATAATAAAATTTAATATATGACCATTAAATACATATGTGTAATGTGTTGTGAGGTTTGTAATTACAGTCTCAGATCCATACTGGGATCCAAAAAGGAGAGACGATCATAGTAGATGTACTTTCTCTTTTTTAAAGGAGCTGCTGACCCACTCCTGGCCCGCTGCTGCCTTTCCCTCCTATATTGGTCCCTAATACTGTGCCATCGTCTCATAACATCTTCCACTGCAATGACAGAGAAGAAAATAATGTATAAGGCCATTGTGCACAGTCGTACCACAAGGTGTCAGGGATTTTACATATATTAATGTGGCCTAGTAAGCTGCATTTGTTCAAAAATATGTTCACTAATAAAATTAACAAAACAAAGAGCACAATACGATATAAGGATAACACCATAGAATGTAAGGCTACAAGGACAGGGTCCTCTCCCCTCTGTACCAGTCTGTCATGGTAAATTAGTTTAGTGTAAACGACATCTAAAACTCTGTACATAACTCCTTTCTCATGTCCTGCACCATGGAATTAATGGTGCTATATAAATAAATAAGAATAACAATAAAATTAAAAATAATAATAGTCAGAAAATCTTGTAGTTACTGCAGTTTACAATATTGATTAATATAAAAACATGAGTGTACTTACTAATTTGCCTCTGGACCTCACGTGGCCGCTGCTCATATCTATGAAAAGGATCCCACAGATGCTCCTCCAAGCAGCCTCTTTCCTTGCCCGGTTGGCATAGTTTGCATCACGTTGGTCCCAAATTTCGAACCTTTCTTGGACCAGGATAAGAAGCATATCCACGTTTATTATGGATGCCATGCTGCTTGAAACTCCGTGGAGGCCTGCGTCAGACTTCCGGGATGTCTGTCTGGCTTTTTCAGCTAATTAGCATGTCTAAGCTTCCTGATTGAGGGCTTGGCACATTTCATGTCACCTGCAAAACTCTGGTGTATTTTTCGCAAGTCACACTTATGGTCCGTGTGCAATTCGTATTTTTTGCGCACCTATTGACTTGCATTGGCGGATTTTTTGCGCAATACACTGACAAACGCAGCATGCTGTGATTTTCTACTGCTGTAAAATACAGCTGCGAAATATATGGCAGATAGGAGGTGCTCCGTAGAGAATCATTGGTCCGTGTGCAATGCGTTGTTTTTGCGCCTCTCATATGTCCGTAAAACTCTCTAGTGGGACCCCGGCCTTACTTTGATGAAAATTTTACACACCCATGGCATTCTCTCAGATACCTTCATCAGGTTGACATCTGGAATAGCATTCACCAGCCTTGAAGGAGTTCCCAGAGGCGCTAAGCACTTGGCTGCTTTTCCTTTGCTCTGCGCTCTAAACTCATCCCAAAATGAGGTCAGGTTGTTGTAGTAGCCAAGTCATTTGAGGAAGAACTCCATCCTCCTCCATATTGGCTCTCATATAAATTGTAGGTGTGCTCTGGGTCATTGACCTATTACTACACAAATAATGGTCCATTTAAGTGTAAATTAGGTGGGATGGCATTTCTTTGCAGAATGATTTGGTAGCCATGTAGGGTAAAGTGTGCCTTGAATTTAGGCTAAATCAACAACAGTGACACCAGCAAAGCACCCCCCCACCACCACTACACCTCTCCTTCTGTTTCATGGTGGTACCATACATGTGGAAACCATCCGCTCACCTTTTCTCCATCTCACAAAGACATGGTGGTTGGAACAAAAAAATCTCAAATATTGATTCATCAAACCACAGTACAGATTTCCACTGATCTATTGACCAGTCCTTGTGCTGTGTGTGTGTCTCTTCTTCTTTGCGGTATTCAGTAATGGCCTACTTGTAGCAGTTCAACCATAAAGACCTGCTTCTTGTAGTTTGCTCTGGACGGATGATATTGAAATGCGTCTGCTATTTGATGTCTGTTCATCATTTATGGGGTGCTCTCAACTGAACTGAACTTATCCTCTGCAGTAGAAAAGATTTTTGGTCTTTCTTCTCTTAGTCGGTCCTCATGAGAGCCAGTTTCATATTCTCTTAAGAGCCAGTTTCATCATAGTAATTGAATGGCTTCACAACTGCACTTTAGGATACCTTCAAGGTCATATCAATTTTCCTGATTGATTGCTTTTTATGTTTTAAATTCATGATGGGCTATCATTTCTCTTTACTCATTTGTGTGACTCTTGCCAGAACAGTTGTGGAATAGAGTTCTGCACTGTATGGATTGTGTACCAACACTACATCTAAAAAACACACCTGAAGACATGTCCGAATTTACTGTATATACTCGAGTATAAAACGACCCGAGTATAAGCCGAGGCACCTAATTTTATCATAAAAAATGGGAAAGCTTATTGACTCAAGTATAAGCCTGGTATGCATTGTCCCCTCATCCCCATCCTGGTATGCATTGTCCCCTCATCTACATCCTCGTATACATGGCCCCCTCATCCCTATCCTGGTATGCTTGGCTCCTCATCCCTATCCTGGTATGCATGGCTCCTCATCCCTATCCTGGTATGCATGCCCCCCTCATCCCTATCCTGACACGCATGGCCTCCTCATCCTTATCCTGGTATGCATGGCCTCCTCATCCCTATCCTGGTATGCATGGCTTCTTATCCCTATCCTGGTATGCATGGCTCCTCAGCCTTATCCTGGTATGCATGGTTCCTCATCCCTATCCTGATATGCATGGCCCCCTGAACCCTATCCTGGTTTGCATGGCCCTCTCATCCCTAGACTGATATGCATGGCCCCCTCATCCATATCATGGTATGCATGGCTCCTCATCCCGATCCTGGTATGCATGGCTCCTCATCCCTATCCTGGTATGCATGGCTCCTCAGCCTTATCCTGGTATGCATGGTTCCTCATCCCTATCCTGATATGCATGGCCCCCTGAACCCTATCCTGGTTTACATGGCCCTCTCATCCCTAGACTGATATGCATGGCCCCCTCATCCATATCATGGTATGCATGGCTCCTCATCCCGATCCTGCTATGCATGGCTCCTCATCCCTATCCTGGTATGCATGGCTCCTCATCTTTATCCTGGTATGCATGGTTCCTCATCCCTATCCTGATATGCATGGCCCCATCATCCCTATCCTGGTATGCATGGCCTCCTCATCCCTATCCTGGTATGCATGGCCTCCTCATCCCTATCCTGGTATGCATGGCCCCCTCATCCCGATCCTGGTATGCATGGCTCCTCATCCCTATCCTGGTATGCATGGCTCCTCATCCCTATCCTGGTATGCATGGCTCCTTATCCCTATCCTGGTATGCATGGCTCATCCTTATCCTGGTATGCATGGTTTCTCATCCCTATCCTGATATGCATGGCCCCCCTCATCCCTATCCTGGTATGCATGGCCTCCTCATCCCTATCCTGGTATGCGTGGCCCCCTCATCCCTATCCTGGTATACAAGGCTCCACATCCATATCCTGGTATACATGGCCTCCTCATCCCTATCCTGGTATGCATGGCCCCCTCATCCCGATCCTGGTATGCATGGTTCCCTCATCCCTATCCTGATATGCATGGCTCCACATCCATATCCTGGTATACATGGCCTCCTCATCCCTATCCTGATATGCATGGCCCCCTCATCCCGATCCAGGTATGCATGGTTCCCTCATCCCTATCCTGGTATGCATGGCCCCCTCATCCCTATCCTGGTATGCATGGCCTCATCCTGATCCTGGTATGCATGGCTCCTCATCCTTATCCTGGTATGCATGGTTCCTCATCCCTATCCTGATATGCATGGCCCCCTCATCCCTATCCTGGTATGCATGGCCCCCTCATCCCTATCCTGGTATGCATGGCCTCCTCATCCCGATCCTGGTATACATGGCTCCTCATGCCTATCCTGGTATGCATGGCCCCCTCATCCCTATCCTGGTAAGAATGGCTCCTCATCCCCATCCTGGTATACATGGCCTCCTCATCCCCATCCTGATATGCATGGCCCCCTCATCCCTATCCTGGTATGCATGGTCCTATCATCCCTATCCTGGTATGCATGGCTCCTCATCCCTATCCTGGTATGCATGGCCTCCTCATCCCTATCCTGGTATGCATGGCCCCCTCATCCCTATCCTGGTATGCATGGCTCCTCATCTCTATCCTGGTATGCATGGTCCTATCATCCCTATCCTGGTATACAAGGCTCCTCATCCCTATCCTGGTATGCATGGCCTCCTCATCCCTATCCTGGAATGCATGGCCCCTTCATCCCTATCCTGGTATGCATGGCTCCTCATCTCTATCCTGATATGCATGGCTCCTCATCCCTATCCTGGTATGCATGGCCTCCTCATCCCTATCCTGGTATGCATGGCCCCCTCATCCCCATCCTGGTTAGCATGGCTCCTCATCCCCATCCTGGTATACATGGCCTCCTCATCCCCATCCTGATATGCATGGCCCCCTCATCCCTATCCTGATATGCATGGCTCCTCAGCCCTATCCTTGTATGCATGACTCCTCAGCCCTATCCTGGCATGCATGGCTCCTCATTCCTATCCTGATATGCATGGCCTCCTCATCCCTATCCTGATATGCATGGCCCCATCAGAAAAACAAAAAAATTAAACCATCCTAGTTACCGTCACTGTGCTCCCTCGCAGCGTCTTGTTCCGACGCCAGCAGCTGCGGGGCAATCATGTGTTTCCACTGCTAAAGAAAAATGAATATTCACTGCGCTTGCAGTGAATATTCCTTCCCTTAAGTAGCAGGCACACATGATCACCCAGCCGCTGCTGGAAGCTTGTGGCTGCAGCTGACAGTGTGCACGCTATTAAAGAGAAATGAATATTCACTGTGAGCGCAGTGAATATTCATTTCCCTTTAGCAGTGGGTACAGGCTTTAGTCGCAGCAGCTGCCTCCTGCCTACTGTGGCCAACTGCTCCGCCGCTGCCGCTCCCCCTCCATCTTCTGGGGCCCTCATGGAATCATAGAATGTTAGAGTTGGATGGGACCTCCTGGTCATCTGGTCCAACCCCCTACTCAAAGCAGAATTCACTAAATCATCCCAGACAGATGTCTATCCAGCCTCACTCGAGTATAAGCTGATGGGGGGGCTTTTTCAGCACAAAAAATATGCTGAAAAACTCGGCTTATACTCCAGTATATACTGTAATCCGAATCTCAAATTGATCTTGCCAATGCAATTCTATGAGTCTGTGAAAAAATTGCCAGTACTCAGATGCAGCCCATGTGCTGTACATTTTTATGGACTATTTGATAGAAAAAGATTTTTTGTTTTTTTTTGCATATGGGGAAAAAGTGCCGAAATTCTGACCAAAGTCTGATAAAACTGATCCAAAACACTGCTTAAACTTGGAGGGTATGTGCAGATGGTCAGTATACGCTGTGGGCTGGACGGTGCATACTTTTGCAGTGTTCAACTCGCAGCATCCAGATCTTACAGCATAGTGGATGGGATTTCTAGAAATCTCATGCCCACTATGTGTCCAGAGACGCCCATGGCTCACCCGCGGAGATGGATATGTGGCCTGTTTCTACAGACCGCTGCATGTCAATTTCTCTTGCCAAGATGCTAATCTCCGCAAGCAAAATTTTACCAACAGAATGTATTGGACGCGGTGAATCCACACGGTTCAGTGGCCACATGTGGATTCACCTGTGTTCAATAGATGGCAGCGCTTTGGACGCAGTGAAAATTAGCTGCGTCCACATCGCTGCCACTTCGAATAATCTGCACATACCCTAACTGATGTTTACATATAAGAAAAGTCACTGGTGTCTGAATAATCATTAAAAGGGTGTACTTTGTGGAATCTAAAATTTAAATCTAGCAAACTGGTAGATGAAATTGGATCTAAAACCCACGCTGCCAATGATCCAATATACAATCGGTTTGTGCATTGGATCCTCTAAACACGAACATTTAATACATATTATAGTTGGATTGAAATGTGTTTCTTTACTTGTTTCCATACGTGTCCCTTCATGATTTTGCTGCATTCACTCTAAAGCTACAATGTGCACATTATTTTTAGGCTCACCAAGTGAGGTGGATCCTCCATGGTCCAGGTGGGCACACACGCACAGACATTGGTACAGCAAACGGGTTAGGCACACAGAACACAGATAGTTAGGATATAATAATAATAATAATAATCTTTATTTTTATATAGCGCTAACATATTCCGCAGCGCTTTACATTTTGCACACATTATCATCGCTGTCCCCGATGGGGCTCACAATCTAAATTCCCTATCAGTATGTCTTTGGAAACCACTGGCAGGCTGGAGATGTCCAGGAGAACACGGACTGGCAGCTGGGATGCTGGAAACCGCAGGCAGGCAGGAGACATCCAGGAGACCATGGACAGGCAGCTGGGTTGCTGAAAACTGCAAGCAGGCAGGAGACTTCATACAGGAAGCTGGGATGCTACAAACAGCAGGTAGGTGGGAAATACACAGGAGACTGCAGATTGACAGTAGAGCAGGTTAAGGTGCTTAGAGCTCAGAGTACTATGAGCACTGAAGTCTTAATACCAAGACACAGATGTGTGTCTTGGTGTATCTTATATAGGCCCAGGCAGAAGATCACATTTCCCATCTGCAAAGCCCAACATGGAGCACCACAGAGTTTATCGGACCAGGGTGAGGGAAGCAAAGTTGGGTCTGGTGCGTAAGTGTGTAACAATTACAATAAGAGCAAGGAAACCCACTGCATGTGTAAGGTACTAGCAGGAACAAAGGATGCAGTGACAAGCAGGAGACAGAGCATGAGTTAACAGATACTTTATAGTTAACCGTTTCAGCAATAACTCTCCACGTAGGGAGGATGGGGGAATTACATGTGAATAACACAAAACGTTAATGACAACGGGGTAATAAAAGAGGGTCACATAACAGCTTAACTTAACAGTCTCTGGTTCCTGGATGGTGGAGGCTGGAAAATCCCACGTCGGCGCCGCAGGTGGCGTGAGGACTCTCTGAGCCAGTCCTGAAGATATGTGAAGCACTGTCTCTGTACGACGGTGGAGTATCCGGATGTTTCCTGCACGAGGTCTCTTGATCTTGGAGCGGAATGCTGTCCGCAAACAAGTACGTAGCACAGTCCCAGAAAAGAGACCACAGTCTCACTCCTGCAATCAGCGTGCACTGTGGGTTCGTTCCTGCGCGGTGCGTCTGCGGATGTCAGCGGTACAGTCTGGTAAGCACTGCCGGGGGTAGAGGGCAGCTTGGAAATGTCTCTTCTACTTACAGGGTCCGTCTGAGCGGGGGCCGTAATTGGATCAAACGGCTCTGCCACGTGGCGTTGATCAGTGGAGAGGAGAGGGAGTAAACCTTTTCAAGTCGCACAAGCTGGGTACCCACCAAAAGCCCTATCCTTGCACGCTCAGTCCCTTTTATCCACGATCCGCCCCCATCGGTCAGGTGCAAAGGTCTATTCCAGTCCGGAAGTCTTTCCCTCGGCAACAATGGTGACAGCCCCGACGGTTCTGGCCCAGACACACAAGAGGGACCACTAGCCCGGTCCATCTTCCTACACACGAACAGGCGTTTTTTGTATATATATATATATATATATATATATATATATATATATATAAACAGTATATGCATATACTAGATATCATGTAGCAGGATGCATGGAGTGTTACCATAGTTTATACTACTGATACAAGTTAGGGGACCTGTCTTGTCCCCAAATGCTATTAAGCTGCAAATATTGGCGTTAATCTGCAGGTTAAAAGCGTTCTCATGCACTGAAAGCACAGCTACCGAGGGAAAATGAATTTTATTCCTCCTGTCAGCTGCTAGCGTTCAATGAAGAGATGTGCCCGGAACAGTTTCAGTCACTTGTCATGATAAAATGAGTAACGGCTGTACACACGCTCCGGCATAGCGTCAATGTCCGAGGCTGTGCTTATAGCCATCACCCACTGTATACTAACCAGCGCCTTTATGACTGAAACTTGGAGGCTCCCAGGAGGAATAAAGTTCAGTTCTTCCCAGTATCTGGTCTTTTAATGCTGGGGATGGGCAGCTACAGAACACTAATAACCTGCAGGTTAACCCTATATCTGCAGGTTAATAGTAGTGTTGAGCGATACCGTCCGATACTTGAAAGTATCGGTATCGGATAGTATCGACCGATACCCGAAAAATATCGGATATCGCCGATACCGATATCCAATACCAATACAAGTCAATGGGACATCAAGTATCGGAAGGTATTCTCATGGTTCCCAAGGTCTGAAGGAGAGGAAACTCTCCTTCAGGCCCTGGGATCCATAGAAATGTGTAAAATAAAGAATTAAAATAAAAAATATTGATATGCTCACCTCTCCGGCGGCCCCTGGACATCACGCTGCTAACCGGGAGGCTTCTTTGTTTAAAATGCGCGCCTTTAGGACCTGCAAATGACGTCCCGGCTTCTGATTGGTCGCGTGCCGCCCATGTGACCGGCACGCGACCAATCAGAAGCCGCAACGTCATTCGCAGGTCCTCAATTCCTAGAATTAGGAGTTTTTGTGAATGAGAATGACGTCGCGGCTTCTGATTGGTCGTGTGCCGGTCACATGGGCGGCACGCGACCAATCAGAAGCCGGGACGTCATTCGCAGGTCCTAAAGGCGCACATTTTAAACAAAGAAGCCTCCCGGTTAGCAGCGTGATGTCCAGGGGCCGCCGGAGAGGTGAGCATATCAATATTTTTTATTTTAATTCTTTATTTTACACATTTCTATTGATCCGATACCGATACCCGATATCACAAAAATATTGGATCTCGGTATCGGAATTCCGATACCGCAAGTATCGGCCGATACCCGATACTTGCGGTATCGGAATGCTCAACACTAGTTAATAGTGTTTGGGGTCATGACAAGTCCCTCTTAAGGAAATGAGTAATGAGTTTTCATGACTTTTTGGGTCAAGGAGGATTTTTAAACAATTTTATAGTTTCACACTGACATCTAATGGCATGAGACCATATTGCATCGTTATATGACAAGTTTGGTGGCTGGTCATTTATCTCCCTTACATGAATGATAAATCTAGTAGGAGAACATGCCTTGCCTTAAATTTACATAAATTCCAAAAGGATTGTAGGAAATTGCCTTGTGTGAATAGAGCTTAGGATATAATGTTTGTCAGTTTGAGTCAGCCGCAGATTCACTATATTGTTAAAGATGACAGTCAACATCTACAAATACAGTAGTATATTATTACAGGATGCACAGGAATGTAGAATTGCATTATTCATGTAGATAAAATCAGCTTATTGAGTTTATCAGTCTCTAAGGCAACATTACCATGGCCAGTGATAATAGCCAGGATTTTCAATCCTTACCACTGAAATCCACAAAGGAGCTGATAACAGTGTTCTATAAGTTCTCAGTAACATAGTAACATAGTAACATAGTTAGTAAGGCCGAAAAAAGACATTTGTCCATCCAGTTCAGCCTATATTCCATCATAATAAATACCCAGATCTACGTCCTTCTACAGAACCTAATAATTGTATGATACAATATTGTTCTGCTCCAGGTAAGTTTATCATTAACTAGGATCCCCAAGTCCTTCTCCCTGTCAGATTTACCCAGTGGTTTCCCGTTCAGTGTGTAATGGTGATATTGATTCCTTCTTCCCATGTGTATAACCTTACATTTATCATTGTTAAACCTCATCTGCCACCTTTCAGCCCAAGTTTCCAACTTATCCAGATCCATCTGTAGCAGAATACTATCTTCTCTTGTATTAACTGCTTTACATAGTTTTGTATCATCTGCAAATATCGATATTTTACTGTGTAAACCTTCTACCAGATCATTAATGAATATGTTGAAGAGAACAGGTCCCAAAACTCACAAACTCAATAATGTCAGAATTCATGGAGGGCCACCAAAACAGCCTAGCAATAACTTTCCGGGTGGCAGAGATCCCCGGGTGACTACTAAGAGCAGAATCATGGAACTCCCGGAGAATCCTCAATCGGTACTGAACTGGGACAAAAAGCTTATTGTCAGGCAAAGAGGGAGGAGCAAGAGACTGAGCCTCTCGAATCTCCTGCTCCAATTCAGAGGATACCCCTGCAACAACCACCCCGTGCAGAAGAATGGAGGAAGGAGGTTCGGGGGTGATATTGGATCAAAACTGCGAGATAAGGCATCAGCCTTGACATTCTTGGAACCAGGCCGAAAAGTGATTGAAAAATGAAAACGAGAGAAAAAAAGCGACCACCTAGCCTGTCTAGGAGTTAACCGTTTGGCAGTTTCAATATAAGACAAGTTCTTGTGATCAGTAATCACCGTGATCCGATGAACCGCCCCCTCCAAAAAGTGCCTCCATTCTTCAAAAGCCAATTTTATAGCCAATAACTCCCGGTTCCCAACATCATAGTTCCTCTCAGCAGAAGAAAACTTCCGGGAAAAAAAAAGCACATGGTCTTAAGTTGGTCAAAGTAACGGGTCCCTGAGATAACACCGCCCCTACTCCCACCTCTGATGCGTCCACCTCTACAATAAATGGTTTAGATGGATCGGGCTGAACTAATACAGGAGCAGACATAAAACACTTTTTTAATGTAATAAATGCTTCAACTGCCAAGGATGACCAAACTTTGAGATCAGCCCACTTGCGAGTGAGATCGGTGAGTGGCTTGACTACCTGAGAAAACCCCTTGATGAATTTCCGGTAATACTTGTGCAAAACCCAAAAAACGCTGCAACCCCTTGAGGTCTCTGGGTTGCACCCAATCAACAATGGCCTGTACCTTTCTGGGATCCATCCGAAACCCATTCGCAGAAAGGATGATCCCCAGAAAAGAAAGCTCCTGGACACAAAACAAACATTTCTCTGGTTTAGCGAACAAAGAATTTCCCCGTAACCTGTGAAGAACAGCACGTAAATGACCAATGTGAGATTCTTTGTCAGGCAAGAACACAAGGATATCATCCAGGTATACAACCATAAAGCGCCCGATAAAATCAGAAAAGACATAATTTATGAAGTTCTGAAACACCGCGGGCACGTTCGTGAGACCAAAGGGCATGACCAAATTTTCAAATAGGCCCTTGGAGGTGAGAAATGCCGCTTTCCACTCATCCCCTTCCTGAATGCGGATAAGGTTATATGCTCCCCTAAGATCGAGTTTGGAAAACCACTTAGCCCCAGACAATTGGTTATAGAGATCAGGAATGAGTGGAAGAGGGTAGGTATTTCTCACCGTAATTTTATTTAGTTCCCGGAAATCGAGGCATGGACGTAAACCACCATCTTTTTTCTTGACAAAATCCTGCGGCCACAGGTGAGACAGAGGGACGGATGTGACCTTCGCGTAGACTATCAGAGATATAGTTTTTCATAGCAGTATGTTCCGGGCCAGAAAGATTGTACAAACAGGTTTTGGGCAATTTAGAACCCGGAATAAGATTGATGGTACAATCATAAGGACGATGGGGTGGTAAGACCTCAGCCTCTTTTTCGGAGAACACATCACCAAAGTCATTTAGGTACTCCGGAATACCTTCTGGACAAATGGCGGATACATACACAGCAGAAAGACAACCATTGGAACAATTAGGACCCCTTTTAACAATATCACGAGATCCCTGGTCCATAACAGGATTATGCCTCTGCAGCCAGGGAAATTCCAACACCAGTCCCGCAGGAAGATTATTCATAACATAACATGAAATTCGTTCCTGGTGCAAGGAACCCACCTTGAGGAGGAACTCCTCAGAGACAAATCTAAGGACATTTTGAGCCAGCGGTGTTTTATTAATGGCAACGATATGGTAAGGGAGTCTCTAGCCTAACTGTCCCTAACTTTAACTTGGACACCAGACTATAGTCAATGAAGTTCATGGAAGATCCACAGTCCACAAATGCTGAGGTGGATGCAAAAACACCTCCATAACCCAGTTCCACCTCTAGCAAAACTTTTTGACATGACAAAAATGGTGACTGAGAGTCTGGATGACCTCCACGACCATCACCCAGACTCGGCAGCTTGTTACTCGATGGACAAAAGGGGCAGTCTTTCTTCCAATGTCCTGGATTTCCACTATAAAAATATAATTTCCCATCACGTCACCGTTTCTTCTCCTTCTCCTTGAAATTGATGGCACCAACTTCCATAGTCTCCTCAGACTTGACAGGCAAAATAGGAATCTCACGCTGGATAATTCTTCTCTCCCGTAATCTCCGGTCCATAAGAATGGCCTGAGTCCTGGCCTCCACCAGGGAACTGGGTGGCGTATGAAAGGCCAGAGCGTCCTTGAGATGATCAGAAAGTCCACTCTCAAACAGGCATCTCAGAGCAGAGTCATCCCAGGACACCTCAACGGACCACCGCCTAAACTCAGAACAATACTGTTCAGCAGTGAGTTCATTCTGGGAGAGACTCATGATCATGTCCTCTGCAACCCTGACCCGGTCCGGTTCGTCATAAATAAGTCCCAAAGCCTCAAAGAATCTATCCACAGACACACATTCAGGGGCAGAAGCAGGTAAAGAGAAAGCCCATGATTGAGGTCCCACCCGCAGTAAGGAAATAATTAACCCCTCCCGTTGACTCTCATCTCCAGAAGATCGAGGTCTAAGAGAAAAAAAAAGCTTGCAACTCTCCTTAAAAGTATGAAATCTCTCCCTCTCCCCAGAGAAGGTATCTGGGAGTTTGACAGTAGGTTTAGGAGAGTGCAAAGAGACATCCACTGAGTCACCAGGCAGGCTAACAACATGAGAGGTGTCTCCATGCATGGTCATAAATGTCTCAGTCAGATTTTTCTGTAAATGAGTATGAGACATGACAAGGGACTAATGTTTCCTAGAAAAATCCAGCACCATCTGTGTCAGACTGGACACTTGATCCGCCAGGTTGCAAAGCGGATCCATGACCAGAGGAAAAAAAAATGACAAAATCCCCTTTAAATGTGTGGTCAGTTATAATGTCATGAAGCTGCAGTGCAATACAGCGCAACTTACACCAGGGAGAGTTTAATAGGGGTGCGAGACTGCACACACTGAGCAGCTGAACAGATGCCACCTAGTGGCAAGAGAGTAGTCAGAAAAAGCCAAGTCAGGACACAAGATAACACGTCAGTATAAAAAGGATTAAACAGAAAGCATAGTCAGGACGTAGCAAGAGATCAGTAAACCAGGGCGAGCAAAATACGGTACAATAGGGACAAATCAAGACAGAGTCAATAACCAAGCCAGGAGATCAGCATCAGAGAATCAGTCAGAACAGACGAACGCAGGGAAAGGGCAGACAGAGGGGGATTACAGACACAGGACAAGTCAGGGTTTACAGCAGGACAAACCAAGGGTTTCCAGAGTCAGGTTCTCAAGCCGAAGACAGAACTATAACTGACACTGCCAGCAAGATTCATGGAAGCTAAATAGCAAACCCGAACCCAGAATGAGGCAGAGCAAAGTTAAACCTTGATATGATCTGTCCAAAAAAGGGCAGACACTAATAAACCCTGGAACGGATCATGACAGCCATGTCATCTGCTGGTGTAGGTCCACTGTGTATTATTAATGCCAAAGTCAGCACAGCCATCTACCAGGGAATTTAGAGCACTTCATGCTTCCCTCTGCCGACAAGCTTTTTGGAGATGGAAATTTCATTCTCCAGCAGGACTTGGCACCTGTTCACATTGCCAAAAGTACCAATACCTGGTTTAAAAACAACAGTATCACTGTGACTGATTGGCCAGCAAACTCGCCTGACCTTAACCCCATAGAGAATCTATGGGGTATTGTCAAGAGAAAGATGAGAGACACCAGACCCAACAATGCAGATGAGATGAAGGCTGCTATCAAAGCAACCTGGGATTCCATAACACCTCAGCAGTGTCACAGGCTGATCGCCTCCATGCCACGCCGCATTGATGCAGTAATTGATGCAAAAGGAGCCCCAATCAAGTATTGAGTGCATTTACTGAACATACATTTCAGTAGGCCAACATTTCGGATTTTAAAATAATTTTTCAAGCTGGTGTTATAAAGTATTCTAATTTACTGACATACTAACTTTTGGGTTTTCACTGGCTGTAAGCCATAATCATCAACATTAACAGAAATAAGCACTGAAATAGATCACTTTGTTTGTAATGACTCTATATACAATATATGAATTTCACGTTTTGTTTTGAAGAACTGAAATAAATCAACTTTTTGATGATATTCTAATTTGGTGAGAAGCACTTGTATTATGTAAACTTATGTCACATGTCGTGTCCCTGCCTTCAATGTGAGCTCGCACTCTGAGCCCGCTTCTTTCCTCACACATGACGGCTGATTTAATTAGCCATCATGTGCATGTAACAGCCGCAGGTGGAGCGGAGCTTCTGCTTTTGTACATGCTGCTGCAGACACAACTCTCCCTTATTTCTGTATCTGTACAGCAGGGTGTATGTGCAAGTACACACTCTGCTGTATACCCAGTGGGAATTATATACACCCTGCTGTATACCTTGTATTATATGGATACCTTCCTATATATATAAATTTTCTCTATATCTAGAAAAAGAAAAAAGGAGCAGCACTAAGCGGCAATATAAAGTCAATATGGGTGCAAAATCTTTGAGCCGCTTACCTTTGAAAAGTTCTCAACAGAACCAAAATGTTGCGGAGCGCCAATGGTCTAATAAATCATAGATTTTCCTAAATTTTTGATGGAGAATTGCTTTAATTTGTTTTCAGCCATCAAGTCTATCTATCTAGAAAAAAATGAGCAGAGAGCAGCATCTGAACAATAGCAATAGTTGGGTACAGGGCTTCACAGGTACATACCAGTCATTATATTAGAAAAATCAAAGAAGCAGCACACCATAATTTTAGTGCAAAAATAAGCTATTTTAATAGCCCATTTGTGCGCACAAATGGGCTATTAAAATAGCTTTTATTTTGCACTAAAATGATGGTGTGCTGCTTCTTTGATCTATCTATCCAATCCAATCCACCTGTAACACATGGGAAGGGTGCTGGAATCGCAGTGACCAGTAGATGGAGTCAAATTTCATCTAGAGTGCTCAGTAAAGAACACAGGAACTTTCTTTTGGATATAGTGAGGGAAGATTTTGTAAGGTGCACAGTAGTGATGGGCAGTCCAGCTCTTTTTGGTGATCTGGTTCTCATGGCTCCGTGTTATGACCTGGTGGTTAGGAGCACCCGGAATGACCTGATAGTTAAACCTCATACAGGACGAGCTCTGGGATGTGGGAGCTCTGCTGACCGCAAGCCCTAATCCTATCACACACACTAAAAATAGCCGTGGAGCGCTCCTGTCCAGACCTAGGCGCCTCGTCACAGCCTAAGAATTTTCTAGCCCTAGAGATAGAAAATAAAGCCTACCTTGCCTCAGAGAAATTCCCCAAAGGTAAAGGAAGCCCCCCACATATATCGACTGTGAGTAAAGATGAAAGTCACAAACGCAGAAATGAAACAGGTTTCAGCAAAGGGAGGCCAGACTTACTAAATAGACAGAGGATAGGAAAGGTAACTTTGCGATCAGCACAAAAACCTACAAAAGACCACGCTGAGTGTGCAAAAAAGACCTCCGCACCGACTCACGGTGCGGAGGGGCCACTCTGCATCCCAGAGCTTCCAGCTAGCAAGACAAAATCATGAAAACCAGCTGGACAAGAAAACAATGAACAAATAATGACTATCAGGAACTTAGCTTCTGCAGGAGAAGGCAGGTCACCAGAGAGATCCAGGAGCGAACTGAACCAATGCTAAAACATTGACAGCTGGCATGGAGTAACGATCTGAGAGGATTTAAATAGAGCAGTCAACCAAAGGATAAACCATGTCACCTGTGTAAGGAACCTCAGAAGCAGCAGCTTCACTCACAGCCACCAGAGGGAGCCCATAGACAGAACTCGCCGAAGTACCATTCACGACCACAGGAGGGAGTTCGACAACAGAATTCACAACAGTACCCCCCCTTGAGGAGGGGTCACCGAACCCTCACCAGAGCCCCCAGGCCGATCAGGATGAGCCAAATGAAAGGCACGAACAAGATCGGCAGCATGAACATCAGAGGCAAAAACCCAGGAATTATCTTCCTGACCATAACCCTTCCACTTGACCAGGCACTGGAGTTTCCGTCTCGAAACACGAGAATCCAAAATCTTCTCCACCACATACTCCAACTCCCCCTCGACCAACACCGGGGCAGGAGGATCAACGGAGGGAACCATAGGCGCCACGCATCTCCGCAACAACGACCCACGGAACACATCATGGATGGCAAAAGAAGCTGGAAGATCCAAACAAAATGACACAGGATTAAGAACTTCAGAAATCTTATATGGTCCAATGAAACGAGGCTTAAACTTAGGAGAGGAAACCTTCATAGGAACGTGACGAGATGACAACCAAACCAAATCCCCAACACGAAGTCGGGGACCAACACAATGCCGGCGGTTAGCGAAACGTTGAGCCTTCTCCTGGGACAATGTCAAATTGTCCACCACATGAGTCCAAATCTGCTGCAACCTGTCCACCACCGCATCCACACCAGGACAGTCTGAAGGCTCAACCTGCCCTGAAGAGAAACGAGGATGGAAACCAGAATTACAGAAAAAAGGAGAAACTAAAGTAGCCGAGCTGGCCCGATTATTAAGGGCGAACTCAGCCAAAGGTAAGAAAGACACCCAATCATCCTGATCAGCAGAAACAAAGCATCTCAGATATGTCTCCAAAGTCTGATTAGTTCGTTCGGTTTGGCCATTAGTCTGAGGATGGAAAGCCGAAGAAAAAGACAAATCAATGCCCATCTTAGCGCAAAAGGACCGCCAAAACCTCGAAACAAACTGGGAACCTCTGTCCGAGACGATGTTCTCTGGAATGCCATGCAAACGAACCACATGCTGGAAAAACAATGGCACCAAATCAGAGGAGGAAGGCAGTTTAGACAAGGGCACCAAATGGACCATCTTAGAGAAGCGATCACAAACCACCCAAATGACCGACATCTTTTGAGAAACAGGGAGATCAGAAATAAAATCCATGGAAATATGCGTCCAGGGCCTCTTCGGGATCGGCAAGGGCAAAAGCAACCCACTGGCACGATAACAGCAGGGCTTAGCCCGAGCACAAATCCCACAGGACTGCACAAAAGAACGCACATCCCGTGACAAAGAAGGCCACCAAAAGGATCTAGCCACTAAATCTCTGGTACCAAAGATTCCAGGATGACCAGCCAATACTGAACAATGAATCTCCGAGATAACTCTACTAGTCCATCTATCAGGGACAAACAGTTTCTCCGTAGGACAACGGTCAGGTCTATCAGCCTGAAACTTTTGCAGCACACGCCACAAATCAGGGAAAATGGCAGACAAAATTACCCCTTCTTTAAGAATACCCGCCGGCTCCGGAACACCCGGAGAGTCAGGCACTAAACTCCTTGACAGGGCGTCAGCCTTCACATTCTTAGATCCCGGAAGGTATGAAACCACAAAATCAAAACGGGAGAAAAAGAGCGACCATCGAGCCTGTCTAGGATTCAACCGTTTGGCAGACTCAAGATAAGTTAAATTCTTGTGATCCGTCAAGACCACCACGCGATGTTTAGCTCCTTCAAGCCAATGTCGCCACTCCTCGAATGCCCACTTCATGGCCAACAACTCCCGATTGCCCACATCATAATTGCGCTCAGCAGGCGAGAATTTTCTAGAAAAGAAGGCACAGGGTTTCATCACCGAGCCATCAGAACTTCCTTGCAACAAAACAGCCCCAGCTCCAATTTCAGAAGCATCAACCTCCACCTGAAAAGGGAGTGAAACATCTGGCTGGCACAACACAGGGGCAGAAGCAAAACGACGCTTCAACTCCTGAAAAGCCTCTACAGCCGCAGAGGACCAATTGACCACATCAGCACCTTTCATGGTCAAATCAGTCAACGGCTTAGCAACACTGGAAAAGTTAGCGATGAGGCGACGATAAAAATTAGCAAAGCCCAGAAACTTCTGTAAACTCTTCACAGATGTCGGCTGAGTCCAATCGTAAATGGCCTGAACTTTAACAGGGTCCATCTCGATAGTAGAAGGGGAAAAAATGTAACCCAAAAATGAAACCTTCTGAACTCCAAAGAGACACTTTGACCCCTTCACAAACAAGGAATTCGCACGAAGGACCTGGAACACCATTCTGACCTGCTTCACATGAGACTCCCAATCATCCGAAAAGACCAAAATGTCATCCAAATATACAATCATGAATCTATCCAGGTACTCTCGGAAGATGTCATGCATAAAGGACTGAAACACAGATGGAGCATTAGAAAGCCCGAATGGCATAACCAGGTACTCAAAATGGCCCTCGGGCGTATTAAATGCCGTCTTCCACTCATCACCCTGTTTAATTCGCACAAGATTATACGCACCACGAAGATCTATCTTGGTGAACCAACTAGCCCCCTTAGTCCGAGCAAATAAATCAGACAGCAGCGGCAAAGGATACTGAAATTTGACTGTGATCTTATTGAGATGCATTAATACTTTGGGCCAGCTGTATTGTTATGACCTGGTGGTTAGGAGCACCCGGAATGACCTGATAGTTAAACCTCATACAGGACGAGCTCTGGGATGTGGGAGCTCTGCTGACCGCAAGCCCTAATCCTATCACACACACTAAAAATAGCCGTGGAGTGCTCCTGTCCAGACCTAGGCGCCTCGTCACAGCCTAAGAACTATCTAGCCCTAGAGATAGAAAATAAAGCCTACCTTGCCTCAGAGAAATTCCCCAAAGGTAAAGGAAGCCCCCCACATATATTGACTGTGAGTAAAGATGAAAGTCACAAACGCAGAAATGAAACAGGTTTCAGCAAAGGGAGGCCAGACTTACTAAATAGACAGAGGATAGGAAAGGTAACTTTGCGATCAGCACAAAAACCTACAAAAGACCACGCAGAGTGTGCAAAAAAGACCTCCGCACCGACTCACAGTGCGGAAGGGCCACTCTGCATCCCAGAGCTTCCAGCTAGCAAGACAAAATCATGAAAACCAGCTGGACAAGAAAACAATGAACAAATAATGACTATCAGGAACTTAGCTTCTGCAGGAGAAGGCAGGTCACCAGAGAGATCCAGGAGCGAACTGAACCAATGCTAAAACATTGACAGCTGGCATGGAGTAACGATCTGAGAGGATTTAAATAGAGCAGTCAACCAAAGGATAAACCACGTCACCTGTGTAAGGAACCTCAGAAGCAGCAGCTTCACTCACAGCCACCAGAGGGAGCCCATAGACAGAACGCGCCGAAGTACCATTCACGACCACAGGAGGGAGTTCGACAACAGAATTCACAACAGCTCCGCTCACCAAAAAGAGCCGGCACCTTTTGGATCCTAAATGGTTCCCTAGTAAATATGTGTTCACAATATGTGAACACATATTTATGCTGATGTCCTTCTGGTGCAGGTGTCAATTGTATCCATGTAATGACTCCAGATGTTAAATTGAGTCCTTAAATTTGGGAATACAAACTAATGAAGATGTTTAATTCGTTGACACTAGGACTCAATTTAACACCTGGATTTATGAGTCACTACATGGATACAATTGACACCTGCACCAGATGGACTCCAGATAACTAAGAACATTATTCCCACTGCCTCTCCATCTGTAAGAAAATGCCTAATTTGATTACCTTGGCTTATCTGTGGACTCATCACACTACCACCCCCTAACAAATGTCCTCCTGTAGTATTCTTTAAATGTGCTTGTTTCTTATTAATCTATTTGTAATCTTGCCTGAAGAAGGAACCCCTGTGCTCTGAAAGCTTGCAAACATGTTATTTTCTGGTTAGCTAATAAAGGTATCACTCCTAGAATACTTCTGTCATCATTGGGCAGAAAAATATTCATATCGATTTTTCTGGCTAACATGGTACCACAATACTATTTGTTATTGTACATCACACCCAGTGAGAGTCATTCAGGGATTTTATCGGCTTTCACTGGGGTGCCGGCTCCCGACGTTCACAACAGGGAGACGGCTCTTTGACTCAGATAGTTCGCGAACGACACATCACTAGTGCACAGGTCAAAGTGTGTGCCCTGGGGGACAGATAGAGAGAAAGAGAGGAGCTGGAGGAATTAGAGTGACTGGTGGGGACAGCATAAGACAGACTGTGACTGCTTCTATAAGACAGCTACCAATCAGAATGACAAGGTACAGAAACAGTAAAGAAATGAAGCACAATAGGATCTAATCCATGGTTGGACTCACCCACCAGAAAACCGGAGGATTCTCCTGTGGGCTTAGGCACTGACATCTGCTGGCATACAGGGTTGTCAGCTGCCTAGGGCCCCGCTGCCCCAGGGGCCCCTAGGAAGTGGTGTTTCGCTAATAGTGGCACACCACGCAGCTGATATGGGGCCTGTGAGTCAGGGTTGCCCACCCAGCACAAGCAGAGCAGCAACAGTGGAGCAGCAGATGACAGGAGGCAGGAGCCGGCTAAAGCCTTTGCACGCTGCTAAAGAGAAATGAAGAGAAATGAATATTCATGGATTCCCACACCCATGGGCATGGAGAGCAGTGAATATTCATTTCACTTTAATAGCGGGCAGTGTTATCAGCAGCCCCAGTGTCTCCTATGTGATATATGTGCTCCAGCGTCACCTTTGTGCTTTATACAGTATGCTGCAGCCCCAGTGTCTACTATGTGATGCATATTCTCCAGTCCTTGTGTCTCCTGTGATATACATGCTCCAGCCCCAATGTCTCCTGTGATGTGTATGCTCCAGTCCCAAAGACACCTGTGGTGCACATACTGCAGCCTCAGCGATTGCTATGTTATGTATATGCTTCTGCCCCAGCATCTCTTATGTGATGTATAAACTATCCCAGTGTATCCTTTGTGATATTTAGTCTCCTGCCCCAGTGTCTCCTATGTGATATATATGTCCAAGCCCAGTGTATCCTATGGGATGTATATGCTCCTGTCTCTGTGTTTCCTATGTGATGTATACTGCAGACATCTGTAGCATCGGGGTCCCTGCATGATTCCCTCCTCTCCTGGCAGGGACACCGACTCACTCACTGCTGTGACCTCCTTCACGCACTTCCTCCTGCTGCTCCTGCCTGAGGTCTGCGCTGTTGTGAATTCAGCTTTTGGGCTCCCTCCGGTGGTTGTAGAGGGTAATGCAGTTGTGCCTGGATTGCAGGAGTGGACATGTGTATCTACTAATTGCAGGACTGACTGGGGTATATAGCTTTGCAGGATCCTTTAGTCAGTGCCAGTTGTTCATTGTTCTTGCAGGATTCACTTCCCTGCTGGTCTCTCCAGTTTGCTGTGCTTTTCTACAAAGATAAGTCCTGGCTTTGTTTTTGCTGTCCACCTGTGGTGGACCTTATAGTTCTGTGCACTTTCATGTTTTTGTTTTGTCCAGCTTAGTCTGTGAAGGATTTTTTGCAGCCTGGCTATTTCTCTGGAGATGCAGATATACCCCCCATGTCTTTAGTCAGATGTGGTGATTCGTATCTTCTGTGGTGGATATTTTCTAGCGTTTTTATACTGACCGCATAGTACTCTGTTCTTTTCTTTCGTTTTAGCTAGTATGGCCTCCTATGCTAAAATCTGATTTTATATCTGCGTATGTTATTTTCCTCTTCTCTCACAGTCAATATTTGTGGGGGGCTATCTATCCTTTGGGGATTTTCCCTGAGGCAAGATAGGTTTCCTGTTTCTGTCTTTAGGGGTAGTTAGATCTTAGGTTGTGCCGAGGGGTCTAGGGAGTGTTAGGTACCCCCCACGGCTACTTCTAGTTGCGCTGCTAGGTTCAGGGTTTGCGGTCAGTACAGGGACCACCTTCTCCAGAATCCGTCTCATGCTGCTCCTAGGCCACCAGATCATAACAGTACAACTGGCCAACAATGAGTTAAACACATCTCAGAAGAAGGGAAGGAAAGTGCTGAGCCATTTTTTTTTCTGTAGTCTGTTGTGTCTTTCCTTTCCTCTTTATCTCTGGGTGGCTACGGAATCTAGTATTAACATGAATGTTCAGGAGTTGGTTTCTTGGGTGGATCAGTTTGCTGCTAGGGTACAGGGTATTTCAGATTATATTGTTCAAACTCCTGCCTTAGAACCTAAGATTCCCACTCCTGATTTATTCTTTGGTGGCAGATCCAAATTTTTGAGTTTCAAAAATAACTGTAAACTGTTTTTTGCATTAAGACCCCGGTCTTCTGGTGATCCTATTCAGCAGGTTAAAATCATCATATCTCTGCTGCGTGGTGACCCACAGGATTGGGCATTTTCCCTGGAAACTGGCAATCCTGCTTTGCTTAATATTGATTCGTTCTTTCAGGCATTGGGGTTGTTGTATGATGAGCCTAATTCTGTGGATCAGGCTGAGAAAATTTTGTTAGCCCTGTGTCAAGAAGCGGCAGAATCGTATTGCCAGAAATTTAGAAAATGGTCTGTACTGACTAAATGGAATGAGGATGCCTTGGCGGCAATTTTCAGAAAGGGTCTTTCTGAATCCGTTAAAGACGTTATGGTGGGGTTCCCCACGCCTGCTGGTCTGAGTGATTCTATGTCTCTGGCCATTCAGATTGATCGGCGCTTGCGCGAGCGCAGAGTTGTGCACACTGTGGTGTTGTCCTCTAAGCGGAGCCCTGAGACTATGCATTGTGATAGGATTTTGTTTAGAGCTGAACGTCAAACATTCAGGCGTCAGAATAGGTTGTGTTTTTACTGCGGCGATTCTGCTCTTGTTATTTCTGATTGCCCTAAGTGTACTAAGAGAATCGCTAGTTCTGTTGCCATCAGTACTATACAACCTAAATTTCTGTTATCTGTGACCTTGATTTGCTCATTATCATCCTTTTCTGTCATGGCATTTATGGATTCAGGCGCCGCTCTGAACTTAATGGACTTAGAATTTGCCAGACATTGTGGTTTTCCCTTGCAGCCTCTGCAGAACCCTACTCCTTTGAGGGGCATTGATGCTACACCGTTGGCTAAAAATAAACCTCAGTTTTGGACACAGCTGACCATGCGCATGGCGCCAGCCCATCAGAAAGATTGTCGTTTTCTGGTGTTGCATAATTTGCATGATGATATTGTGCTGGGTTTTCCATGGTTATAGCTACATAATCCGGTGTTAGACTGGAAATCCATGTCTGTGACTAGTTGGGGTTGTCAGGGGGTTCATGATCAGGTTCCTTTGATGTCAATTTCCTCTTCCCCCTCTTCTGAAGTTCCTGAGTTTTTGTCAGACTTTCAGGATGTATTTGATGAGCCCAAATCCAGTTCCCTTCCACCGCATAGGGACTGTGATTGTGCTATTGACTTGATTCCAGGTTGTAAGTTCCCTAAGGGTCGACTTTTCAACCTGTCTGTGCCTGAACATGCCGCCATGCGGAGCTATATTAAGGAGTCTTTGGAGGAAAGGCATATTCGGCCATCTTCTTCTCCGTTGGGAGCGGGGTTCTTTTTTGTTGCCAAGAAGGATGGATCCTTGAGACCCTGTATTGATTATCGCCTCTTGAATAAGATCACGGTCAAATTTCAATACCCCTTGCCTTTGCTTACTGATTTGTTTGCTAGGATTAACGGGGCTAGCTGGTTTACTAAGATTGACCTTCGAGGGGCATATAATCTTATTCGTATCAAGCAGGGTGACGAATGGAAAACTGCATTTAATACGCCTGAAGGCCATTTTGAATACCTTGTGATGCCATTCGGACTCTCTAATGCCCCATCTGTGTTCCAATCCTTCATGCATGATATCTTTCGGAGTTATCTTGATAAATTCATGGTTGTATATTTGGATGATATTTTGATTTTTTCCAATGATTGGGAGTCTCATGTGAAACGGGTCAGGATGGTATTTCAGATCCTCCGTAATAATGCTTTATTTGTGAAGGGGTCAAAGTGCCTCTTTGGAGTGCAGAAGGTTTCTTTTTTGGGTTTCATTTTTTCTCCCTCGTCTATAGAGATGGATCCGGTTAAGGTTCAGGCCATTCATAATTGGATTCAGCCCACATCTGTGAAGAGCCTTCAGAAATTCTTGGGCTTTGCTAATTTTTATCGTCGTTTCATTGCCAACTTCTCCAGTGTGGTTAAACCTCTGACCGATTTGACCAAGAAAGGCGCTGATGTGACGAATTGGTCCTCCGCGGCTGTTTCTGCCTTTCAGGAGCTTAAACGCCGATTTACTTCTGCCCCTGTGTTACGTCAGCCAGATGTTTCTCTTCCATTTCAGGTTGAGGTTGATGCGTCTGAGATTGGGGCAGGGGCGGTTTTGTCTCAGAGGAATTCTGATGGTTCCTTGATGAAACCGTGTGCCTTCTTTTCTCGGAAGTTTTCGCCTGCAGAACGCAATTATGATATCGGCAATCGGGAGTTGTTGGCTATGAAGTGGGCATTTGAGGAGTGGCGACATTGGCTTGAGGGGGCCAAGCACCGTATTGTGGTCCTGACCGATCATAAGAATCTGATTTACCTCGAGTCTGCCAAACGGCTGAATCCTAGACAGGCTCGATGGTCCCTGTTTTTCTCCCGTTTTGATTTTGTGGTCTCGTACATTCCTGGTACTAAGAATGTTAAGGCAGATGCCCTCTCTAGAAGTTTTTTTCCTGATTCCCCTTGGGTTCTTTAGCCGGTCGGCATTTTGAAGGAAGGGGTGATTCTTTCTGCCATCTCCCCTGATTTGCGACGGGTTCTTCAGGAATTTCAGGCTGATAAGCCTGACCGCTGTCCTGTGGGGAAACTGTTTGTTCCTGATAGATGGACTACTACCGTGATTTCTGAGGTTCATTGTTCTGTGTTGGCTGGCCATCCTGGGATTTTTGGTACCAGAGATTTGGTTAGTAGGTCCTTTTGGTGGCCTTCTTTGTCGGGGGATGTGCGTTCTTTTGTGCAGTCCTGTGGGATTTGTGCACGGGCTAAGCCTTGCTGTTCCCACGCTAGTGGGTTGCTTTTGCCATTACCGGTCCCCGAGAGGCCCTGGACACATATTTCTATGGATTTTATTTCCAATCTTCCTGTTTCCCAAAGAATGTCGGTTATCTGGGTTGTCTGTGACCGATTTTCTAAGATGGTTCATTTGGTGCCTTTGCCTAAATTGCCTTCTTCTTCTGATTTGGTTCCATTGTTTTTTCAGCATGTGGTGCGTTTGCATGGTATTCCGGAGAATATTGTGTCCGACAGAGGTTCCCAGTTTGTTTCTAGGTTTTGGCGGGACTTTTGTGCCAAGCTGGGCATTGATTTGTCTTTTTCTTCTGCATTTCATCCTCAGACAAATGGCCAGACTGAGCAAAATAATCAGACCTTGGAGACCTATTTGAGATGCTTTGTGTCTGCTGATCAGGATGATTGGGTGGCTTTTTTGCCATTGGCCGAGTTTGCCCTCAATAATCGGGCTAGTTCGGCTACTATTGTTTCGCCTTTTTTTTGTAATTTTGGTTTTCATCCTCGTTTTTCTTCTGGGCAGGTTGAGCCTTCTGACCTTCCTGGTGTGGATTCTGTGGTCGACAGGTTGCAGCAGATTTGGGCTTATGTGGTGGACAATTTGGTGCTGTCTCAGGAGGAGGCTCAACGTTTTGCTAATCGTCGTCGGTGTGTTGGTTCCCGGCTTCGGATTGGGGATCTGGTTTGGTTATCTTCCCGTCATGTTCCTATGAAGGTTTCTTCCCCTAAGTTTAAGCCTTGATTTATTGGTCCTTATAGGATTTCTGAGATTATTAATCCTGTGTCCTTTCGCCTGGCGCTTCCGGCCTCGTTTGCTATTCATAATGTCTTCCATAAATCTTTGTTGCGGAAATATGTGGAGCCGTTGTTCCCTCTGTTGATCCTCCGGCCCCTGTATTGGTCAATGGGGAGTTGGAATATGTTGTTGAGAAGATTTTGGATTCTCGTTTTTCGAGGTGGAAGCTTCAGTACCTTGTCAAGTGGAAGGGTTATGGCCAGGAGGATAATTCTTGGGTTTCTGCCTCTGATGTCCATGCCGTTGATTTGGTTTGTGCCTTTCATCGGGCTCATCCTGATCGGCCTGGGGGCTCTGGTGAGGGTTCGGTGACCCCTCCTGAAGGGGGGGTACTGTTGTGAATTCAGCTTTTGGGCTCCCTCCGGTGGTTGTAGAGGGTAATGCAGTTGTGCCTGGATTGCAGGAGTGGACATGTGTATCTACTAATTGCAGGACTGACTGGGGTATATAGCTTTGCAGGATCCTTTAGTCAGTGCCAGTTGTTCATTGTTCTTGCAGGATTCACTTCCCTGCTGGTCTCTCCAGTTTGCTGTGCTTTTCTACAAAGATAAGTCCTGGCTTTGTTTTTGCTGTCCACCTGCTGTGGACCTTAATAGTTCTGTGCATGTTCTTGTTTTTGCCTAGTCCAGTTTTGTCTGTGAAGGATTTTTTGCAGCCTGGCTATTTCTCTGGAGATGCAGATATACCCCCCATGTCTTTAGTCAGATGTGGTGATTCGTATCTTCTGTGGTGGATATTTTCTAGCGTTTTTATACTGACCGCATAGTACTCTGTTCTTTTCTTTCTTTTTAGCTAGTATGGCCTCCTATGCTAAAATCTGATTTCATATCTGCGTATGTTATTTTCCTCTCCTCTCACAGTCAATATTTGTGGGGGGCTATCTATCCTTTGGTGATTTTCTCTGAGGCAAGATAGGTTTCCTGTTTCTGTCTTTAGGGGTAGTTAGATCTTAGGCTGTGCCGAGGGGTCTAGGGAGTGTTAGGTACCCCCCACGGCTACTTCTAGTTGTGCTGCTAGGTTCAGGGTTTGCGGTCAGTACAGGGACCACCTTCTCCAAAGTCCGTCTCATGCTGCTCCTAGGCCACCAGATCATAACACTGCGCATGGCTCTCAGATCCCCGAGCACTGTACTTTGGGCGCGCGCACACCCTCTTTCTTCAAGCGCACACTGTCCTAATGTGTCCACAGTCAATGACTAGGAGACACATTACTTAAGGCACCTCCACCTAATGGGAGGTGCCTGAGCAATGTGTTCATTCTGCCTTGTTGCTTGCTTACTTACAAAGAAGTAAGACAGGCAATTAACAGTAAAAAGAAAGCATTTGCACTACTAAAGCAGGATGGCACCATTGAAGCTCTAAAAAACTATAGGGAGAAAAATACTTTATCTAAAAAACTAATTAAAGCTGCCAAAAAGGAAACAGAGAAGCACATTGCTAAGGAGAGTAAAACTAATCCCAAACTGTTCTTCAACTATATCAATAGTAAAAGAATAAAAACTGAAAATGTAGGCCCCTTAAAAAATAGTGAGGAAAGAATGGTTGTAGATGACGAGGAAAAAGCTAACATATTAAACACCTTCTTCTCCACGGTATTCACGGTGGAAAATGAAATGCTAGGTGAAATCCCAAGAAACAATGAAAACCCTATATTAAGGGTCACCAATCTAACCCAAGAAGAGGTGCGAAACCGGCTAAATAAGATTAAAATAGATAAATCTCCGGGTCCGGATGGCATACACCCACGAGTACTAAGTACGAGTACTAATGGTTTATGTAATAGATAAACCATTATTTCTTATTTTTAGTGACTCTATAGCGACAGGGTCTGTTCCGCAGGACTGGCGCATAGCAAATGTGGTGCCAATATTCAAAAAGGGCTCTAAAAGTGAACCTGGAAATTATAGGCCAGTAAGTCTAACCTCTATTGTTGGTAAAATATTTGAAGGGTTTCTGAGGGATGTTATTCTGGATTATCTCAATGAGAATAACTGTTTAACTCCATATCAGCATGGGTTTATGAGAAATCGCTCCTGTCAAACCAATCTAATCAGTTTTTATGAAGAGGTAAGCTATAGACTGGACCACGGTGAGTCATTGGTGGTATATCTCGTGGTATATCTCGATTTTTCCAAAGCGTTTGATACCGTGCCGCACAAGAGGTTGGTACACAAAATGAGAATGCTTGGTCTGGGGGAAAATGTGTGTAAATGGGTTAGTAACTGGCTTAGTGATAGAAAGCAGAGGGTGGTTATAAATGGTATAGTCTCTAACTGGGTCGCTGTGACCAGTGGGGTACCGCAGGGGTCAGTATTGGGACCTGTTCTCTTCAACATATTCATTAATGATCTGGTAGAAGGTTTACACAGTAAAATATCGATATTTGCAGATGATACAAAACTATGTAAAGCAGTTAATACAAGAGAAGATAGTATTCTGCTACAGATGGATCTGGATAAGTTGGAAACTTGGGCTGAAAGGTGGCAGATGAGGTTTAACAATGATAAATGTAAGGTTATACACATGGGAAGAGGGAATCAATATCACCATTACACACTGAACGGGAAACCACTGGGTAAATCTGACAGGGAGAAGGACTTGGGGATCCTAGTTAATGATAAACTTACCTGGAGCAGCCAGTGCCAGGCAGCAGCTGCCAAGGCAAACAGGATCATGGGGTGCATTAAAAGAGGTCTGGATACACATGATGAGAGCATTATACTGCCTCTGTACAAATCCCTAGTTAGACCGCACATGGAGTACTGTGTCCAGTTTTGGGCACCGGTGCTCAGGAAGGATATAATGGAACTAGAGAGAGTACAAAGGAGGGCAACAAAATTAATAAAGGGGATGGGAGAACTACAATACCCAGATAGATTAGCGAAATTAGGATTATTTAGTCAAGAAAAAAGACGACTGAGGGGCGATCTAATAACCGTGTATAAGTATATAAGGGGACAATACAAATATCTCGCTGAGGATCTGTTTATACCAAGGAAGGTGACGGGCACAAGGGGGCATTCTTTGCGTCTGGAGGAGAGAAGGTTTTTCCACCAACATAGAAGAGGATTCTTTACTGTTAGGGCAGTGAGAATCTGGAATTGCTTGCCTGAGGAGGTGGTGATGGCGAACTCAGTCGAGGGGTTCAAGAGAGGCCTGGATGTCTTCCTGGAGCAGAACAATATTGTATCATACAATTATTAGGTTCTGTAGAAGGACGTAGATCTGGGTATTTATTATGATGGAATATAGGCTGAACTGGATGGACAAATGTCTTTTTTCGGCCTTACTAACTATGTTACTATGTTACTATGTTACTATGTTACTAGTTCTCAGGTCTCCTGTTCTTACCAGTACCTGTCTTCCTGTACCTGCTGTGTTTTCCTGTATTCCAGTTGCATCAGTCGTGCCCACCAGCACCTGTCTGCACTTGCCATGCCTGCCTAAATACCAGTTGTACCAGCCTGCATCTGCCATGCCAGCCTGTACACCAGTCATACCTGCCTGTACCTGCCGTACCTGCCTGCACCTGTCGTGCCAGTTTGTATACCAACCATACCTGCCTGCACTTGCCATGTCAGTCTGTATGCCATCCGTATCTGTCTGCACTTGCCATGCCTGCCTATATACCAGCCGCACCTGCGTGCACCTGCCGTGCCAGCCTGTATACCAGCAGTACCTGCCTGCACTTGCCGTGCTAGCCTGTACACCAGATGTACCTGACTGCACCCGCTGTGCCAGTCTGTTTTCCATCCGTACCTTCCAGTACCCGCCGTGCCTGTCTATACCAGCAAAGTCTACCCATTTGTCACGCACAGTGTGGAAAGACTAAGTGCAATATGAGGGAGAGAGGGGAAGAAAGCCTAAACGCTAGGGATAGGGGAGAGGAGACCCCTAGGCAGATCTAATAACACCCTGCCTCCCCTACCATCCCTATATTGGTTCCACACCAATCGCTGAGCAGAAACCTAAGCCCTGTATATCCCTAGAGCTAGGCCCTGAATAGGAAAGGGGGGTGAGCACTGGTCAATCCACATTGTACTCTAAAGAGAAGAAGGGAGACAAGGGAGAAGCAACTTATCTTGAGCAGACTGAGAGAGGTAAGACCAAACGACCTCCAACAGCACCAGAGAGCAAGTAAGCTGACTGCTATAGCTCCATGCCTTCATAAGGGAAAAATGTGAATATCACCAGCGATTCCCTGAAGCAGACTGGGAGTTGATAAACACCCAGGTCCAGGTGTGTCAATTAGATCCAGAGGGAGGTTGCCACTGGGCCCAAAGTCAGAAGGATTAAGAAGACGTCTGCAATGACAAACGCAGAGACCTTCTGCAGCCAGATGCAGAACAACTGTCTGTAGGATCTGACATACCCATAACACCATTCCTGGCCTTTCCAACTACCTGCCCTTTTGGGAGTCAGCTGCCGTGTATGCAAGATCTATCCTGGAGGGGCACCTGGTGTCCATCTGTTGTTGAGAAAACTTATTTTATTTCTTTATGCTAATCATTTTGTCAAGGCTTCGGGGCATATGGTGCCTGGAAGAAAACCCTCCACCTGTCTTCATTATAATATCAACCCCCTCCCATGTACATCACAGTGTCCTGTGACATGCAGTTGTGGTGCCGGAATCCCACGCCTGCACCCTGCACGCCCTCCACAATCCACACCTTTTCCTTCCTTCTATGGGCAGTATATTCATAGATGTTCTGCACAGGTGAGTCACTGCAACTTCTGCTACAGTGACCTCTGGCTTGTGCAACGATAAAGTGTTCTCCCCACTTCCTTCCTGCATAGTCATCGCTAGGAACCATGTGTATATCACTTGAGCACCTGCGATACTCGATGCGTATCCAAGCACCCGATGCAAACTGGAGTAGCGAGCACTTGCGCTCAACACTAATGATGACGTATTCAATATGAAGATCTAATGTTATCAAATTCTGTGTCATACCTGTGGGTTGAAAATGCTCACTATACTCCTGGATAAAAACGTTGAGGGGGTGTAGTTTCCAAAATGGGGTCACTTGAAGGGGGGGTTGTACTGTTTAGGCACATCAGGGACTCTCCAAACGATACATGGCATCTGCTCAAACAGTGCTCCTTCCCTTCTTCCCTTTTTAGAATAGTGTCACTTTTGGGTGTTTTCTGCCATATAGGCCCCTCAAAATGACTTCAAATATGATGTGGTCATTAAAAAAATAGCTTTGTAAATTTTGTTGGAAAAATTAGAAATCGCTGGTCAACTTTTAACCCTTGTGTAGTGCGAGGTAGCACCCGATGTAGTGAGGAGGCAGTGACCCAGCAAAGTTCAAAAGCAAAATGTCTTTTTATTGTTCATTTCACAAAAATACAGCACATGATATCCTCCAGATCGCAGCTGGGAACCATATCCTCTGGAATGCAGCCAATAAACACCCCAGTCCACTTTTGTGACTTGTTGCCCTGGGCGACTGTACCGCCGTGTTAATTTTCAACTCACAGCACACAATGTCCTCCAGATCGCAGCTGTGAACCATATCTTCTAGTTTGCATCCGATAAACACGCCAGTCCAACTCCGAGACCAGTTACCATAGGCAACTACACCACTGTGTATGCTGTGGGTGCCAGGCCTTCCAGCTGCCTTGGCTGTTTGGCTCTGCTTGCCTGTGTTGCCTCACACAGGTGGAGTTCTGCAAAGCCTTCTGCTCTGTACTCCTCCAAACACCAGACTGAGGCCAGGATCACACATACGCGAGATACGACCGAGTCTCGCAGGTGAAAACCCAGCTCTGGCGCCGGCACTCCAGAGCAGAGCGTGCAGCAGCACCGCAATACATGGAGCTGCACGCTCCGCTCCAGAGTGCCGGCGCCAGAGCTGGGTTTTCACCTGCGAGACTCGACCGTATCTCGCGTATGTGTGATCCCGGCCTGACACTGACCCTGCACCTGACACACCAAAACCATTTACTGCAGGACTTTTAACTGAAGTCTGTGGCCTTCCGCCACATGGAAAACCCAGCCAAGAATGAAACAGACTGCACCACTGCTATTCTGTAGTTCGTTTCAAAACACAAAAGCTCAGAGCAGGTTTTCTTTAATCTGCACATAGCATGTCCAGGACCAATACTCACTTATACTGCACTCCCATGGCCTCAGTACGCCTCCGTGTGCATAGAGGGGGGGGACACAGTCACCCACTACATGTGACACCAGTCGCTGCCTCACACTTGTAACTTTCTAACAAAAAAAATTATGTTTTTAAAAATTGTTGTGATGTAAAGTAGACATGTGGTTATTTATTAACTATTTTGTGTGACATAACTCTCTCATTTCAGCACATAAAAAATTAAAAGTTTGAAAATTGCTAAATTTTGGCCAAATTTCCACTTTTTCCACAAATAAACACAAGCCATATCAATATTTCACCACTATCATCAAGTACAATGTGTCACAAAAAACAATCTCAGAATCAGTGGGATGTGTTGAAGCGTTCTAGAGTTATTACCACATAAAGTGACACTGATCAGAATTGTAAAATTTGGCTTGGTCGTTAAGGTCAAAATTGGCTTGAACCTATGGACTCGCTCAGACCGAATATACCGCTGACGCTGTTGGTCCAGCTGGTGCCAGGTGAGCATCAATGAACACTGAGCGGAGGCTGTCTTGGACTCAGGAAGCCTAGTTACAATTGTCCATGGGTCACTGATCTCCGGCCTAGAACCCACTGGGGGGAAAGTCACTGTCATCTGTATACACGGTAAACTCCAGATGTATCTGACAGTGGAGGTTACCTTTTCCACTTCGTATTTGGAATTTAAGCATGTGGTGGGCTAGTAAAAACCCTTCCTTACATGAATGTGTTGAGAAGAGACTTACCCATGTTTTGGTCCTTGTGGGAGAGAAAAATTAACCCTCTCAGGATAAAGGTCTGTCTGGGTGCCGAACCCGAAGATCCCGGGTCAGGGATGCCTGCTGTAGGAGTCACCCGTATAGGGACAGAGTGTAACATAGTAACATAGTACACAGTATTTAAGGTTGAAGGAAAACTTTTAAGTCCATCTAGTTCAACCCATAGCCTAACCTAACATGCCCTAACATGTTGATCCAGAGGAAGGCATAAAACCCCATGTGGCAACAGTAAGCTCCACATTGGGGAAAAAAATTCCTTCCCGACTCCACATACGGCAATCAGACTAGTTCCCTGGATCAAAGCCCTATCAAGGAATCTAGTATATATAACCTTTAACATTATACTTTTCAAGAAAGGCATCCAGTCCCCTCTTAAATTTGAGTAGTGAATCACTCATTACAACATCATACAGCAGAGAGTTCCATAGTCTCACTGCTCTTACAGTAAAGAATCCGCGTCTGTGATTATGCTTATGCAGCGCCCCAGAGATCTGGTCGTTGCAGTATGACACTCTGCCACTAAGGGGAGTGATGGTACGTCTGATGGCACTGAAGGAATTCTCCTGACCAGGTATCACCAGAACACATTACACTTCACACTCCGGCCACTAGGGGGAGAAAAAGGCTTTATTTATTGGGCCACTCCTCACACTGGTAAAACTAGGGGCTGGGGAGGAAGTTAGTCAGAAGCTGACTGGGTTGGATTCAGGCAACATCCCGTGGCAGGGGGTGTTGCGGGGAGAAGACACAGGGGGGTCCCTGTCAGGAGTGGGAACCTGGCAGGAGCCTAGCGAACAGAACAGAACGTTACGGAACCGCGCCTGCACTTCCTTGCGGCGGTATCCTAAGAAAGAGACAAGAAAGGGAAGGATATTGTGGAACAGTGTAAACGAGATCAAGCAAAAAGGAGTACCAGTAAGAGTCGTGCCGTGAGACCGAGGCAACATCCTACTGAGGCGTGTAGCCGGTGGCCGGAACATCGCGGGAGTAACTGACTTCAGGCCTTACTTCGAACTCCGCAGGACAGTTAATTATAGGTTGGCTGTCTACCTTAAATTTCCTAAGAAGACATAGGGGGCAACATTGGGAGAGGGGCGTCTCTAGGGTCCCGGAAGACCTCCAAGCCTTCCCGTCATACGTGTGCGTCCTAGCCAAAACATACTGGGGGACGAGAAACTAGTAACATCTGGAACAAAAGAGAAAGAGAGAGCTGTAGAGAACGAACGGACGAGAACAGCAGTTGTGAGGACTATTCCGAATGCTCATCAGGGTAGGACTACAACACACAGGCGCTAGTGGTGGGCAACGATTTCCATCTGATGAGGATTTACCGAAACGACGCACACGGATGTTGGCGTCGGCTGGATGATGTACATGCAAGGAACCCCGTAATCACCCCCTGATGAGGATTTACCGAAACGCGTCGGGAGAGGAGGGGATAGTGTCCACCGCCAGATAGAGTACCGAACAAGGAGTTAATATACGGTTCCGGGCGGGTGAGACCGTTCTGTATTTTCTATTACCAGTCTTACTATCAGTGGACAGGCACTCTAATTAGGGTAACACGCGAGTGGTGGGCTGAAATGCCAAGTAAGTTGTGTTATAGAGTGTTTACTGTTCGCAACCCCCGTCCATAGCACTCTGTATATGGGTTATCAGTGTATCCGGTTCTTTTCACCCTATAAAGTGCGGACGTAGAGAGGGGTGTCATATACCCGTGTTTTATACCTATTGTGTCCTCTAATCCGTGCCTGAGGGCTTTCTGGAGTATGGTAGAGGATATTGGTGTATGCTGCGTTTGGTGTTGTATTGAGACTCTATGAGTTATATCTGTAGCGCAGCTTACATGTGTTTGTTTGTCTGTTAGTCTGCACCTTGCACTTTTTGTACCTATTTTAATTGGTTTAGTAAAAGTTATGTTTTAGTCCTATAGGAGTTGACATTTTTTTTGGGAGGACTATACCACGGCTGAATTTATTAGGGACGAGAAACTAGTAACATCTGGAACAAAAGAGAAAGAGAGAGCTGTAGAGAACGAACGGACGAGAACAGCAGTTGTGAGGACTATTCCGAATGCTCATCAGGGTAGGACTACAACACACAGGCGCTAGTGGTGGGCAACGATTTCCATCTGCGAGGGAAACTCTGGAAGTGCCCATCAGACCGGCCTGTCTTTGATAGCCCTGTTAAACGTGCTCTGGATTGAGGATCCTGAAGTCATCAGTAAAGAGGTAAAGAGACTGCAACCTTGTGTCCTCGTTATTGCCTGCACCTCACACCATCACCACCTACACCACTGGGAAGCCCTGGGGACATACTTCACCTGTGGGAAGGTATACCATCCAGCTGCCATTCCATCACCCCAACGGACCCCATAGCAGCGTCGGTCACCCTGACCGAACACCACAGGTGGCGTCACGAACCCCTGACAGACTGCACCACCTTTATTGGACGCCCCTTAGCAGTGTCACGGACCGGGTCTAGCCACCGTGACAGCCCCAGGAACCGAACCAGAGAGGCCCGGTACCGAGAACTCGTGGCCCTGTGTCTGGGTGCGATCCACTTAAACCTTCTTTCCTCCAGACTTAGAGGATGCCCCCTTGTCCCTGTCTCAGCTCTACGAGCAAGAAGTTCATTAGAAAGGTCTTTGTACTGTCCCCTCATATATTTATACATTAAAATAAGATCACCCCTAAGCTTTCGTTTTTCCAAACTAAATAGCCCCAAGTGTAATAACGTATATTGGTATTGCAGACCCCCCAGTCCTCTAATAACCTTGCTCACTCTTCTCTGCACCCGCTCTAGTTCAGCTATGTCTTTCTTATACCCCGGAGACCAGAACTGTGCACAGTATTCTAAGTGTGGTCGAACTAGTGACTTGTATAGAGGTAAAATTATGTTCTCCTCATGAGCATCTATGCCTCTTTTAATGCATCCCATTATTTTATTTGCCTTTGCAGCAGCTGCCTGACACTGGCCACTAAATGTGAGTTTGTCTTCCACCCATACACCCAGGTCTTTTTCAGTGACAGTTTTGCCCAGTGTTTTACACTTAAGCACGTAATTATATGCGATGCCCGCTAGGGCCGTGGGGTGCTCGGAACCGGGTCGGACAATTCTTAAAGGGGTGGTCATGGCAGCAGTAACCCCGTCCGTGGCCCTGGGCACACAATAAAAGTGAATGATGAAAATGAGAATAAACTTTATATAGGAAAAGGGGATTGTTCGTGACGTCACCTCTGGTACTCGGCTAGGGATGGCCGCCGCTGCTTAAAGGGACCGCTGGGACTGATGGTGATGCAGCAGAGTTGTTATAGCTCTCCTCAGGTAGAGCTTAGTCCCCAGGGCAGTTAAAGAAGTGTATGGTAAAGTTATTGATGGATGGTAGGGGTGCAGGGCGGGTGATGCAGGAAAGAATTGAGAGGACACAGCAGGGTGCAGTTTCCACACTTTTACTCACAGTTCGGATGTTATTCCCCAGCCGGGGTGCTGTGTCCTCCAGGTCAGTGGTCCAGCAAACTCTCCAGTAGCTTGGGGCACTTGTCTAGAACCCCCTTCATATGTGCCTTTTCCTGGCCAACTCACTGCACTGGCTTTCTCCTCTCCTGCCCTGCGCTTCACACCCAGCGTCCCAAGCCGGTAGTTACGGGTCCTTTTTGGGTGACATCTTCACTGTCCCCTGGGCCCTCTGTGTCTACCTTTTCAGCAAAATAGATGTGCATGTGGCTGTCACACTTGCAGACACGACAGCCTCTGGGTTCCTAGCTGGACTTGTAGTTCCTCCACTAGATCAGGGGCCGGTTCCCCTACTGCAATCTGGTCCCTCCACCTGGTGATGGTCAGCATGGATGCGGGCCCCACTGGTGGTTTCCACACTTCCCGTGCCCCTAGGACACCTTTATTCCCTCTGGGAGCTTCTTTCCTTTCTCTCTCTCTTCAGATTCTCAGGAGCTTCAGACCCACACGTCTGCTCTCCTCCCCTCCTCATCAACTCTCTCCTTACTGTCTAACTAACTCCTCCCCTTCTCCACCCACACCCTCTACCTAATTCCTCCCTGGCCTGGAGAGGTATAGTGATGGGTGCAAGTGTTAAGGTTCTGTGCAGTGTCTTACCAGAGAATTGGGGCACCATACCTCTGGCTGAGATGCAGTACCTCTCTGGCAACTGGACCCTCTGGGGCACCACATATGCATCTTATTTCTTACGCCCAAGTGCATGACCTTACATTTTTCCACATTAAAGCTTATTTACCATTTATGAGCCCAAGCTTCTAATTTACATAAATCTTCCTGTAATATTAAATTATCCTCTTCTGTATTGATTACCCTGCAGAGTTTAGTGTCATCTGCAAATATTGAAATTCTACTCTGTATGCCCCCTACAAGGTCATTAATAAATATGTTAAAAAGAAGAGGGCCCAATACTGATCCCTGTGGTACCCCACTGCTAACTGCGACCCAGTCCGAGTGTGCTCCATTAATAACCACCCTTTGTTTTCTATCCCTCAGCCAGCTTTTAACCTACTTACACATATTTTCCCCTATCCCCATTGTAAACCCGATAGACTTCCCCTAGAGGTATTGTCAGGAGAGGTTGAAGTGACCCCAGCAATCCCGGAGCTGGAAGTGTCCCTGGGAACATTTGGGACACCCCGGCTCCAGGATTCTACACTTACCTGGGCATGGAAAAGGATGACAGAAATGGGGTGCCTCAGCAACCTGGAACAAAGACTTTATTTAACCCATTCACGACATGCCCCGTACTAGTACGGCGCATGTCGTGTCTCCCTCTTTGATAAACATAGAAAGCAAGGCAAACACTGCAGGCTACTATAGGATTGTATAATCATAGTACAATATACGATCATCATATATAATCAGCCAATACATGGAAAAGTGTGGGACACACTATTGCTTACACAGCTAAACCACTAAAGAAATTAGTGCCATAGTCCAATAGATAATACGTACATAGAAAAAGTTTATTAGATAAATATATAACAAAAAACATGATCAGCAGGATAAGGCTAAGTTCACACTGCGTTAGCAGCAGCCCATTCAGCACATGCGCTAACGGGCTGCTGTAACGCAAGTGCCGGCATTTGCATTGCGCTAGCGCAGATAGAGCATCTGCTAGCTCTATCTGCGCTAGCAGTGACGGACCCGGAAACGCTGCAGCCCGCATCTCCGGGTCCGTCACTCAATAACGGCACATCCCTAGCGCAAGCCCATTGTGGGCGTGCGCTAGCGATGCGTGCGACATTGCAGTCAATGCCGGCCGTAACGGACTACGTTACACCGCGTTATGCCGCAGTGTAACGTAGTCTGTCTAACGGACACCATTGACGCAGTGTGAACCCAGCTTAAGGGATGTGTGACAACAAACCACATGGAAACTAGGAGGGAGGTAATGATCCCCGAGTAGAGGTCAATAAAAAGTGCCATATAAGGCACATCATATAAAGTGCATAGTGAGTTCACATAGATGATCATATGGCAATGTCTTGTAATAGTATTAAAAACATACTGTATCAAACCAAACAGCTGGGTCCGGCCAATGCGTGCCCACACCAGTGTAGTAGTCGTAGTGGAACAGCTAGTAGTCACGCAAACATCATATGCAGGGAGGTCACCTAGGTGTTAAAAAGACACGAGAGCTGATTCTGCAGCAGTTCTTTTGGCCCTGGATTTATGCTGAGGTTTTGTGAGTCTTGCCCTGTTGTGAATTCTGTGGTCAAGCTCCCTCCTGTGGTCATGAGTGGTACTTCGGCTGATTCTGTCTATGAGCTTCCTCTGGTGGATGTGAGTGGGGCTGCGGCTTCTGAGTTTCCTTCCTCAGGTGACGAGGTTAAGTCGTTAGGTGCTGCTCTATTTAACTCCACCTAGTTCTTTGTTCCTGGCCTCCAGTCAATGTTCCAGTATTGGTCTTGCTCTCTCCTGGATCGTTCTTGTGGCCTGTCTGCCCTGCATAAGCTAAGTTCTGCTTGTGTTACTTTAGTTTGCTATTTTTTCTGTCCAGCTTGCTATATTGGTTTTCCTTGCTTGCTGGAAGCTCTGGGACGCAGAGGGAGCACCTCCGTGCCGTTAGTCGGTACGGAGGGTCTTTTTGCGCCCTCTGCGTGGTTGTTTGTAGGTTTTTGTGCTGACCGCAAAGCTATCTTTCCTATCCTCGGTCTATTCAGTAAGTCGGGCCTCACTTTGCTAAAACCTATTTCATCTCTGTGTTTGTTTTTTCATCTTTACTCACAGTCATCATATGTGGGGGGCTGCCTTTTCCTTTGGGGAATTTCTCTGAGGCAAGGTAGGCTTATTTTTCTATCTTCAGGGCTAGCTAGTTTCTCAGGCTGTGCCCGAGGCGCCTAGGTCTGGTCAGGAGCGCTCCACGGCTACCTCTAGTGTGGTGTGATAGGATTAGGGATTGCGGTCAGCAGAGTTCCCACGTCTCAGAGCTTGTCCTATGTTATTTGTAAACTATCAGGTCACTTGTGTGCTCTTAACCACCAGGTCCATTGTGTTTCTGAATCACCAGTTCATAACAGTACTGGAGGCCCAAAGTACTAATGCTTCTCAATAGAGGGAAAAGAGAAGTTCTGAGACCATTTTTTTTTCTTTGCACTGTGTTTTGTCTTTCTTTTCCCCTAGACATTTGGGTGGTTCAGGACACAGGTGTAGTGATGGACATTAAAGGTCTGTCTTCTTGTGTGGATAATCTCACTGCAAGAGTACAAAAAATTCAAGACATTATGGTTCAGAAATCTATGTTAGAACCTAGAATTCCTATTCCTGAGTTATTTTCTGGAGATAGAGCTAAGTTTCTGAATTTCAAAAATAATTGCAAACTGTTTCTGGCTTTGAAACCCCGCTCCTCTGGTGACCCAGTACAACAAGTTGAGATCATTATTTCTTTATTACGTGGCGACCCTCAAGACTGGGCATTTTCCCTTGCGCCAGGAGATCCTGCATTATGTAATGTTGATGCATTTTTTCTGGCGCTCGGATTGCTTTATGATGAACCTAATTCAGTGGATCAGGCAGAGAAAAATTTGCTGGCTCTGTGTCAGGGTCAGGATGAGGTAGAGATATATTGTCAGAAGTTTAGGAAGTGGTCTGTGCTCACTCAATGGAATGAATGTGCGCTGGCAGCAATTTTCAGAAAGGGTCTCTCTGAAGCCCTTAAGGATGTCATGGTGGGATTTCCTATGCCTACTGGTCTGAATGAGTCTATGTCTTTGGCCATTCAGATCGATCGACGCTTACGTAAGCGTAAAACTGTGCACCATTTGGCGGTATTATCTGAGTATAAACCTGAGCATATGCAGTGCGATAGGACTTTGACCAGAGCTGAACGGCAAGAACACAGACGTCAGAATGGGCTGTGTTTTTACTGTGGTGATTCCACTCATGCTATCTCCGATTGTCCTAAGCGCACTAAGCGGTTCGCTAGGTCTGCCACCATTGGTACGGTACAGTCGAAATTTCTTTTGTCCGTTACTTTGATCTGCTCTTTGTCATCCTATTCTGTCATGGCATTTGTGGATTCAGGCGCTGCCCTGAATTTGATGGACTTGAAGTTTGCTAGGCGCTGTGGGTTTTTCTTGGAGCCCTTGCAGTATCCTATTCCATTGAGAGGAATTGAGAATTGAGAATAAGCCTCAGTACTGGACCCAGCTGACCATGTGCATGGCTCCTGCGCATCAGGAGGATATTCGCTTTTTGGTGTTGCATAATCTGCATGATGTGGTCGTGTTGGGGTTGCCATGGCTACAAGTCCATAACCCAGTATTGGATTGGAAATCAATGTCTGTGTCCAGCTGGGGTTGTCAGGGGGTACATGGTGATGTTCCATTTCTGTCTATTTCATCATCCACCCCTTCTGAGGTCCCAGAGTTCTTGTCGGATTACCGGGATGTATTTGATGAGCCCAAGTCCAGTGCTCTACCTCCGCATAGGGATTGCGATTGTGCTATAGATTTGATTCCTGGTAGTAAATTTCCTAAAGGTCGACTGTTTAATTTGTCTGTGCCTGAGCACGCTGCTATGCGGAGTTACGTAAAGGAATCCTTGGAAAAGGGTCATGGACCCGTGGAAGCGCATTTGCGCGAAACGATCGTCGTCCTCCCTCTCACTCTCCGCACCGCTACCCGATCCCAGCCGCCTCTCCATAAGTGTTTTGGTTTATCGTATGATGAATAAAGGACATTAATTCAGCAGCTTTTTGGGGTGAGTGCCACAATTTCTTCTTTCTTTTATGGAATGGACTTGGTTTTCTTTTTGTTGAGCACCCCCGGTATATTGCTGCCTTTGTGCTTGCTGCACGAGTCCCGTGGAGATCCAGTATTTCCTTCCTATGAAGATTTTGTGCATAATTGCCTAGTGCCGTCCATATACTTTACTCTGCTGACTGTTTAATTTGTCTGTGCCTGAGCACGCCGCTATGCGGAGTTACGTAAAGGAATCCTTGGAGAAGGGTCATATTCGCCCGTCGTCGTCGCCATTGGGAGCAGGGTTCTTTTTTGTGGCCAAGAAGGATGGTTCGCTGAGACCTTGTATTGATTACCGCCTTCTAAATAAAATCACGGTCAAATTTCAGTACCCCTTGCCGCTGCTGTCTGATTTGTTTGCTCGGATTAAGGGGGCTAGTTGGTTCACCAAGATAGATCTTCGTGGTGCGTATAATCTTGTGCGTATTAAACAGGGCGATGAATGGAAAACAGCATTTAATACGCCCGAGGGCCATTTTGAATACCTGGTTATGCAATTCGGGCTTTCCAATGCTCCATCTGTATTTCAGTCCTTTATGCATGACATCTTCCGAGAGTACCTGGATAAATTCCTGATTGTATACTTGGATGATATTTTGGTCTTCTCGGATGATTGGGAGTCTCATGTGAAGCAGGTTAGAGTGGTGTTCCAGGTCCTGCGTGCTAATTCTTTGTTTGTGAAGGGGTCAAAGTGTCTCTTTGGTGTTCAGAAGGTTTCATTTTTGGGTTTCATTTTTTCCCCTTCTACTATCGAGATGGACCCTGTTAAAGTCCAGGCCATTTATGATTGGACTCAGCTGACATCTCTGAAGAGTCTGCAAAAGTTCCTGGGCTTTGCTAATTTTTATCGTCGCTTCATCAATAATTTTTCTAGTATTGCTAAACCGTTGACTGATTTAACCAAGAAGGGTGCTGATGTGGTCAATTGGTCTTCTGCTGCTGTGGAAGCTTTTCAAGAGTTGAAGCGTCGTTTTTCTTCTGCCTCTGTGTTGTGTCAACCAGATGTTTCGCTCCCGTTCCAGGTCGAGGTTGATGCTTCTGAGATTGGAGCAGGGGCTGTTTTGTCGCAAAGAAGTTCTGATGGCTCGGTGATGAAACCATGCACCTTCTTTTCCAGGAAGTTCTCACCTGCTGAGCGTAATTATGATGTTGGCAATCGAGAGTTGCTGGCCATGAAGTGGGCATTCGAGGAGTGGCGTCATTGGCTTGAAGGAGCTAAGCATCGCGTGGTGGTCTTGACTGATCACAAGAACTTGACTTATCTCGAGTCTGCCAAACGGTTGAATCCTAGACAGGCTCGTTGGTCGCTGTTTTTCTCCCGTTTTGACTTTGTGGTTTCGTACCTTCCGGGCTCTAAAAATGTGAAGGCGGTTGCCCTGTCTAGGAGTTTTGTGCCCGACTCTCCGGGTTTGCCTGAGCCGGCGGGTATTCTCAAAGAGGGGGTAATTTTGTCTGCCATCTCCCCTGATTTGCGGCGGGTGCTGCAAAAATTTCAGGCTAATAGACCTGACCGTTGCCCAGCGGAGAAACTGTTTGTCCCTGATAAATGGACGAGTAGAGTTATCTCTGAGGTTCATTGTTCGGTGTTGGCTGGTCATCCTGGAATCTTTGGTACCAGAGATTTGGTGGCTAGATCCTTTTGGTGGCCGTCTCTGTCGCGGGATGTGCGTTCGTTTGTGCAGTCCTGTGGGATTTGTGCTCGGGCTAAGCCCTGCTGTTCTCGTGCCAGTGGGTTGCTTTTGCCCTTGCCAGTCCCGAAGAGGCCCTGGACACATATTTCTATGGATTTTATTTCGGATCTCCCCGTCTCTCAAAAAATGTCGGTCATTTGGGTGGTTTGTGATCGCTTCTCTAAGATGGTCCATTTGGTACCCTTGTCTAAATTGCCTTCCTCCTCTGATTTGGTGCCATTGTTCTTCCAGCATGTTATTAGTTTACATGGCATTCCGGAGAACATCGTTTCTGACAGAGGTTCCCAGTTTGATTCGTGGTTTTGGCGAGCCTTTTGTGCTAGGATGGGCATTGATTTGTCTTTTTCCTCGGCTTTCCATCCTCAGACAAATGGCCAGACTGAACGAACCAATCAGACCTTGGAAACATATCTGAGATGTTTTGTTTCTGCTGATCAGGATGATTGGGTGTCCTTTTTGCCTTTGGCTGAGTTCGCCCTTAATAATCGGGCCAGCTCGGCTACTTTGGTTTCACCGTTTTTCTGCAATTCTGGTTTCCATCCTCGTTTCTCTTCAGGGCAGGTTGAGTCTTCTGACTGTCCTGGTGTGGATACTGTGGTGGATAGGTTGCAGCAGATTTGGACTCATGTAGTGGACAATTTGACATTGTCCCAGGAGAAGGCTCAACGTTTCGCTAACCGCAGGCGCTGTGTGGGTCCCCGACTTCGTGTTGGGGATTTGGTTTGGTTGTCATCTCATTATATTCCTATGAAAGTTTCCTCTCCTAAGTTTAAGCCTCGTTTCATTGGTCCGTATAGGATTTCTGAGGTTCTTAATCCTGTGTCTTTTCCTTTGACCCTTCCGGTTTCTTTTTCCATCTGTAACGTATTCCATAGGTCATTGTTGCGGAGATACGTGGCACCTGTGGTTCCATCCGTTGATCCTCCTGCCCCGGTTCTGGTTGAGGGGGAGTTGGAGTATATAGTGGAGAAGATTTTGGATTCTCGTATTTCGAGACGGAAACTCCAGTACCTGGTTAAGTGGAAGGGTTATGGTCAGGAAGATAATTCCTGGGTCTTTGCCTCTGATGTTCATGCTGCCGATCTGGTTCGTGCCTTTCATTTGGCTCATCCTGGTCAGCCTGGGGGCTCTGGTGAGGGTTCGGTGACCCCTCCTCAAGGGGGGGGTACTGTTGTGAATTCTGTGGTCAAGCTCCCTCCTGTGGTCATGAGTGGTACTTCGGCTGGTTCTGTCTATGAGCTTCCTCTGGTGGATGTGAGTGGGGCTGCGGCTTCTGAGTTTCCTTCCTCAGGTGACGAGGTTAAGTCGTTAGGTGCTGCTCTATTTAACTCCACCTAGTTCTTTGTTCCTGGCCTCCAGTCAATGTTCCAGTATTGGTCTTGCTCTCTCCTGGATCGTTCTTGAGGCCTGTCTGCCCTGCATAAGCTAAGTTCTGCTTGTGTTACTTTAGTTTGCTATTTTTTCTGTCCAGCTTGCTATATTGGTTTTCCTTGTTTGCTGGAAGCTCTGGGACGCAGAGGGAGCACCTCCGTGCCGTTAGTCGGTACGGAGGGTCTTTTCGCGCCCTCTGCGTGGTTGTTTGTAGGTTTTTGTGCTGACCGCAAAGCTATCTTTCCTATCCTCGGTCTATTCAGTAAGTCGGGCCTCACTTTGCTAAAACCTATTTCATCTCTGTGTTTGTTTTTTCATCTTTACTCACAGTCATTATATGTGGGGGGCTGCCTTTTCCTTTGGGGAATTTCTCTGAGGCAAGGTAGGCTTATTTTTCTATCTTCAGGGCTAGCTAGTTTCTCAGGCTGTGCCCGAGGCGCCTAGGTCTGGTCAGGAGCGCTCCACGGCTACCTCTAGTGTGGTGTGATAGGATTAGGGATTGCGGTCAGCAGAGTTCCCACGTCTCAGAGCTTGTCCTATGTTATTTGTAAACTATCAGGTCACTTGTGTGCTCTTAACCACCAGGTCCATTGTGTTTCTGAATCACCAGTTCATAACATTGCCCAGAGTGTCTGCTGACCACGTCCATCACAAGTTTCCGTAGTCCATTGGTTCCTCTGCCTATTATTATTATTATTATTATCATGAAGTACAGTATGTCACGAAAAAACACAATTTGTGGGATCTGCTGAAGAGTTTTTACCTTATAAAATGACACTAGTCAGAAAAAAACATACAAACAAGTAAAAGATAGATTTCAAGATAAATGCAACTTGGAAGAAGAATTTAGTTTAAAACAGAAAAACAGCCCCAAAACTGAAAAAATAGGCGAAAATTAAATAATGACCTATCATGTTATAATTTGAGCAAAATTCATCATACAATGTTTGACATTTTTATTAATTTTATTAAAGAAAATCCACCAGGGCAGAAAGAAAGACCAGATAAAATAAAATGACATGAAAAATATGTATGTGATGAATTGAAGGTGTATGTTTTACAGAAAAGAAGGCATAGCCAGTATTTGTATAATCAAATGATAAAAAAAGTAGCAGACCTGTGTATGCCACAAAAACAACTGTGTCTTGTCAGTGATCAGGGAATTAGCCTAGTCTTTAACTGGTTAAAAAATGTCATATCCCGTCATTTCCACTAGATGGAGACATTTTCTGCCAAATAATTTGTAAGCTGTGGCTGTCAGCTGCAATCAGTTCTGTTTGGCAGTGCAGGTAGTCAGGTCCTTCCAAAGGTCACTCATGTACCTGATGGGGAATTCTTGCTCTGAAAGTGAAGGAATTTGCAACCTACTGTATATCTGGTCTTTATGTAACATGCACTAGGTAAAGGCTGCACAGTGAGCTAAAAACCATTCCGGCAGTGTAAGATATTGGCCCAAAGTGGGTTATCGCAGTCACCACCTTCCCACTGACATTATGGCCTGGCTTCATCTTTGCCTTTGCATCTATTTTTTGGTCTAGTTTTGTGCCTTCTTTTTGTTTGCACCCAATTCTATTTCCGCCTTTTTAAAGTCTATTATATATGTTTGCCTGTGTGCTTCTAGTAGATAGGCTGGAGAAAAGAATGGCGCAATAGGGTCTTATCCGAAAAACATTCAGAATTAAGAATAGCAGATTATGGTAACCTGATCCATAGAATTGTGCGTTTTATAATATTATTCAGCTGCTGCGGATCCACGGGTCGTCAAACCACTTGCAATAGAAACCAGGAAGGATTTGTGGACTTGTTTGTCCTGCTGATTATTGAAGACGCCAATTTAAGAAAATTAATTAGACATAAGGTTTTATTCTACACGTTTTGAAGTATAATATACCTCTTCATCAGGAAAAATTGTTTTTCACATGTTGTGTTTTTGCAGCTTTTTTAATGAAAATTTTAAGCTGTGTTTTACAGTACCAGCAAAGACCATGAGATTTCAGAAATCTCATACACACACATTGGTTTTATTTTCCTGAATGATTTGGAATACTGCTGCGTTTTTTAAAACTTCAGCATGTCACTTATTCGTATTTGCAGCATTTTTTCACCCATAGGAAACAATGGGTACGTGCAATAATGCAGCAAGACAACGCATGTATAATTTTTTTTGCTGTGTTTTTGGTGCAAAAACCTAAGGAAGCTAAATCAGGCTTTTTTGGGGGCCACTAAACTTCATCAACATACACAAGAGGCAGCAAAAACTCAGGTAAAAAGCAGCTTCAAATTTGCATAGAAAACAACATAGCCTTATACTTTGAAATGTGTTGAATAAAACCATATTTTTAATTAATTTTCTGAAATTGGCATCTACTATATAATTGTCTAAGGGTCACTTCCGTCTGTCTGTCTTTCTGTCTGTCACCGATATTCATTGGTCGCGGCCTCTGTCTGTCATGGAAATCCAAGTCGCTGATTGGTCGTGGCAAAAGCCCACAACCATTCCCACGACCAATCAGCGACGGGCACAGTCCGGCGGCAATATGGCCGCTCTTTCCTCCCCACAGTCCGTGCTCGCTCCATACTCCCCTCCAGCCAGCCCTCACACAGGGTTAATGGCAGCGTTACCGGAGCCCGGTATAACGCACTCCATTAACGCAGCTATTAACCCTGTGCGACCAACTTTTTACTATTGATGCTGTGTATGCAGCATCAATAGTAAAAAGATCTAATGTTACAAATAATAATTAAAAAAAAGGTTATTCTCACCCTCCGACGTCGCGTCCTGTCCTCGGCAGCGCAAGCGGCAGGTTCCGGTGCTAAGGATGCCATGCGAGAAGGACCTTCCATGACGTCACGTCATGTGACCGCGACGTCATCACAGGTCCTGCACTCATACTAACACTAGGACCAGGAGCTGCCACGTGCACCGCACACAGGCGACAGCACTACAAGGGGCCCTCGGAAGGTGAGTATATGTTTATTTTTTATTTTTTAACCTGTTACATACGTAGCTGGCCAATATACTATGTGACTAGGCGGTATACTATGTGTCTGTGCTGTATACTACATGGCTCTGTGCTGTATATTATGTCGCTGTGCAATATACTACGTGGCTGGGCAATATACTACATGACTGGGCAATATACTACGTGACTGGGCAATATACTATGTGGCTGGGCAATATACTACGTGACTGGGCAATATACTACGTGACTGGGCAATATACTACGTGACTGGGCAATATACTATGTGGCTGGGCAATATACTACGTGACTGGGCAATATACTACATGACTGGGCAATATACTACGTGACTGGGCAATATACTATGTGGCTGGGCAATATACTATGTGGCTGGGCAATATACTACGTCACTGGGCAATATACTACGTGACTGGGCAATATACTACGTGGTTGGGCAATATAATACGTCACTGGGCAATATAGTACGTCACTAGGCAATATACTACGTGGCTGGGCAATATACTACGTGGCTGGGCAATATACTACGTAGCTGGGCAATATACTACGTCGCTGGGCAATATACTACGTGACTGGGCAATATACTACATGGCTGGGCAATATACGTCACTGGGCAATATACTACATAACTGGGCAATATACTACGTGGCTGGGCAATATACTACGTGACTGTGCAATATACTACGTGGCTGGGCAATATACTATGTAGCTGGGCAATATACTACGTGGCTGGGCAATATACTACGTGGTTGGGCAATATACTACGTGGCTGGCCAATATACTACGTGGCTGGGCAATATACTACGTCGCTGGGCAATATACTACGTTACTGAGCAATATACTACGTGGCTGGCCAATATACTACGTGACTGGGCAATATACTATGTGGCTGTGCAATATACTACGTGGTTGGGCAATATACTACGTGGCTGGCCAATATACTACGTGGACATGCATATTCTAGAATACCCGATGCGTTAGAATCGGTCCACCATCTAGTCTTCAATAATCAGCAGCGCGAACAAGTCCACAAATCCTTCCTGGTTCCTGTTGCTCCCGTTTGTTTTGTCGCTTTGTGGCTGGCGTTTACAGGCCCAGATAGTTTACAACTGATTCATCAATTGTCACTTTTTAAAAAGGTGCAGCTGGAACCACAAATGTAATAATTTAATGCCCTCTAGTGTACAGTAGTTTATGTACATCTTTTCAACAAATCAAGTTTTACATCATCTTGAAAAATATGCTCAAAAAGATACAAAAAAAAAGATTAATGGAAGGAACAAAAAAGGTTTACTTTGCGCCAAATTCGTGAAACACCTGCGCCATTTTGATGAATTTGGTGCAATGTATGTCAGCAAATACCGCAAGGTATTTTCTGCCCAGACCCAGCCACACTTGGCAGAGCAGCGTCCTCCATGATGCCTCAGATCTGTACAAGTGCTCCATAAATATGGCAAGGCATGCGTGCAAAGTGTATAATTTACAGGCTGGGCCAATGGCAGCAGGGGGTGTGTTGTTTAGTCGCCCGTGTCATCCAATAACCTTTTCCCTATATACTCACAAAGTCACAGCCGTATCCTCTGGCACTGACTCCTTGTAACCTTTTACCCAGATATCCCGGCTATTGGGCGCTGATACTTTTTCCATTCTTCTGTCAGTCCCGTGATGTTCGCCAGGTTTAGAGACTGGAGTTTTATCTTTGACGGTGACTTTTTATTGTGGACGAGAGTTTTAAAATAGTTTGAAAGCATAAGGCGAACTGGGGTTACTGGAATATACGGAATAAGTGCCAGATTCTGGGGAACTATTAATATACTCCCACCGTCAGCTTTTTGATGTGGCATTTCTGCACCTACTAAGTAAAAGAGGCTACATGCAGTTTTTCGAAAATACACAGCGTAAAAAAATCACTAAAAGTTCATTGTGGGAATGTAAATATGAAGGGGATGCGCCCAGAACAGATATTCAATCTTTTTTTGTCCTTTTTTGTGTATCACTGGCTACACTCATTGAGGCTGTGTGCGCACGTTGCTGATTTTTTGCATTTTTTTCGCTATAAAACCGCAAAAAAACAGCATAAATTATGCATCCCATCATTTAGAATGAATTCCGCAATTTTTGTGCACATGATGCGTTTTTTTCCGCTAAAAAAATGCGTCGCGGTAAAAAAAGCAGCATGTTCATTAATTTTGCGGATTTTTTTGGTGGATTTCCCACTATATAATGCATTGGGAAATGTCCGAAAAAATCCGCCAAAAAAAAACGCACCAAAAACGCAGTAAAAACGCGCAAAAAACGCATGCAGATTTCTTGCAGAAAATATCAGGTTTTTCTCAGGAAATTTCTGCAAGAAATCCTGAACGTGTGCACATAGCCTGAAAAGGAATCTCCTCAAAAATGTAAATTCCCCTTAACCATTTATACAGATGCCTTAGCCCCTATACCAGTAATATATATGTATATAAGTGTTGTAGTTGCAGGTAGTCACTTTTAATCCATGTGTAAATTAGGGTGCTTCGTTGCACCCTTGGTGTGGCCAATGCCTTGGCGCACCATTATGCCCCCTGATTTGCACACTGACACTGGAGGAGCCCAGAGGTAAGCTCATAGTGTGAGCGGGCTCGCTCTGATCTGAAATTGTGAACGTGCCGCCAGTGTCAGTTCGCACACTCGCTGTGAGAAAGCTACCTCTGTCAATCAGGATCAGAGACAGTGCTAGATTTGTAAATCGCAGGACGTAATGACGTATTGAGCCATTGGCCACACCGAGGGTGCACCAGAGCGCTCTCATTTGCCCATGGATTAAATGTGAATTTATCTACAACAACAACACTAAAATGTATAATACTGGTAAGTCTCCTACATAAATGTTTAAGTAGCTGAATTTACATTTTGAAGGTGACAGACTTCCTTTAACCTTATTAAAAGTAACAGTTACAGGACTTGTGAGTAGACAATTCTCAATAAAATGAAATTGTGGATAAAGATCACTAACCCTAAAGACAAAAAGAATGTGTACACTTTAAGGCAGCACTGTCACTTTAAAAAAAGCGGACATAGTCTATCACAAGGGGGCCTGACCACCACATGAAAAATTTGCTATAATGTACACTAGAAAACAAGTACTGCAGCTGAAATCTACTCCAGATCATCGCTGGCTGAGCCTTTCAATACATTTGGCACAAATTACTCCTTGGGGAAACAAGACTGGCATATGAAATGTCATTTTTAAGATACCGTATGTTTTTTTTAAAGTACTGATTGCAAGGTCAACCATGTTAGGAATAACATTAAAGGGGTTGTTCAGGACTTTTACATTGTTGTCCAGGTGCAGACGACCATATTTTCGGTCGGAGTGCAATCTGACAAAACATCAGATTGCACCCGGGCCAATATTATGCTATGGGGTCTTGCACGTTTCATTTTTTTTTCCTCTGACAAAATTTGCAGAATCTTTCGGAGAAAAAAAAAGCCGCATAACTGAGTTTGAGCCGATATTCAGATCGCACTCCTGCAATGTCAATGAGTCCGTGGAAAACATCAGACTGCACTCGTATGGCATCTGATTGCAGTTATATTTTCCACAGACTGAGAGAATGGAGAAGATGGAGATGATTCTTTTCTTAATCTTCTCCTCATCCAAGAGAATCAGAGCACACTGTGATCAAGCTCTGATCAGAGTGTCTTTGCATAATCGACCCGATTATGAGAGAATCTACGGTTATCTGCACTTCTGGGGTGGGGTGTGATAGCTCAATAAGACGATGTGACAGGCTTGTCTACCCTTACTTCCGTGGTTCTTATGTCTCGTCTGCATTAGGACTCTGGTAAAAGCTTAGCTCCATTTTGTTTCTAGTCACAATTATTATTAGATTTTTTGGAATCCCCTTCTTAAATGTAAAGTGCCCACATAGCATAAAAAATACCGTATATATACTCGAGTATAAGCCGACCTGAGTATAAGCCGAGGCACCTAATTTTGCCACGGAAACCAGGGTAAGCTTATTGACTCGAGTATAAGCCGGGTATGTATTGTCCCCTCATCCCTGTCCTGCTCTGTGTAGCTCCCCCCTCCGTCATGTCCTGGTATGCATGGCTCCCCCGTCCTGTCCTGCTATGCATGGCTCCCCCCGTCCTGTCCTGCTATGCGTGGCTCCCCCGTCCTGTCCTGGTATGTGCCTCCCCCCGTTTTTTCCTGGTATGTGTGGCAACCCCGTCCTGTCCTGGTATGTGGCTCCCCCGTTTTGTCCCGGTATGTGTGGCTCCCCCTGTTGTATGCATGGCTCCACAGTCCCACATGGCTCCCACGGTCAACATGGATCCCACGGTCCCGCATGGCTCCCACGGTCCAGCATGGCTCCCACACCCCTGTCCTACTCACCCTCCTCACGCCTCCCTGCATCTCTGTCCCAGCGCTGGCAGCTTTTCCTTGTTCCTGTGCTCAGCGGTCACGTGGTACCGCTCATTAAGGTAATGAATATGTGCTCCATGCCTATGGGATTGGAGACGCGTGCATATTCATTACCTTAATGAGCGGTACCACGTGACCGCTGAGCACAGGAAGAGGAAGAGCTGCCGGGGCCGGGACAGAGATGCAGGGACGAAGATGCAATGATGGAGGGTGAGTATTGATGTCTTCTTGAAGCCAGCGGCTTCAGCACCATATCCACGAGGGATTGGCCTGATGGTGATACAGATCATTTCATTCACCGGCACCATCTATGAAGGAAGCTAAGTAACCCTATGTTTTATTTGATAAACTCCTGATGAACCTCCGGTCATATGCGGAGGGGAAACGCGTTGAGTTAATTAAAAGGGGGTATCATGGTTATTTATGTTCTATTGACCATACTGATGTGGTTTAGGCCGTAGGAGGATTGTGTCTTTCCAGTATGTGCTCATACTCTAGGATTATTGTTGTCTTTTACTTATACCTTTAACATCTGCAATGTGAGAGGTCATGTTACTTGGAAGTCATTGAACTTTATGATCTCTTGTATTATTTATTGTTTTGTTTTGGTATTGATCTATGTATATGCTAAATTCAGATGACTTTGGAATATATGGAGTATGAATGATCAGCACGGTCTATAGGTAAAAGGAGAGGAAGTACACCCCATTATCAAACAGACATCGCATATCCTCGGGATATATGCCTCTAAATTTTTGTTTAACATCCTGCCTGCCCTTCATGTTGTTATTATAGGGTAAGATAAGTGTAGCCATCGTGGAGCGGGGGCACCATTGGCAATTAGGGTGTCGACCCCTGCGACTAGGAAGGTGTAGTGCAGCTAGCAAAATAGGGTTTCTGGGTAACTGCTATTGACCCATCATTTCTGATTTGCACTGTATACTTGTCGTTTTCGGTTCCCTGACCCCAGTAGGGCCCACTAGGGTTAGCAGGGAGAGTCGACGAGGAGCGGGGGCGCCATTGCGCAGGTGTTATAGGGTGCCAACCTCCGCTGGTCAGGTAGGGTCATTGTAGTTTAGTGTAGGGATTGGCACCAACTTGGCCTTTCCTATGGGATGTTGTTAATCTTGGTGATGGTGTGGTTGTGCACATAGTTGGTATCTAATACTTTTTATAAGATTATATTAATAAAGGTTAATTTTTTTAATTCTTGGGATTTTTCTGTGAGCAGAAGCGCTATTTACTTTACAGAGGTCATTTTCACATCTTCAGGAACCTTAAAGGGCCCTACCAGCTGTTTCCCCACGATTCCGGCCCAAAACATGATTTGTCCACCTCCTTGCTGACGTCACAGCCTTGTTGCAACATGGTGGCCATCCACCAACCATCCAGTTCTCCATCCATCTGGACCATCCAGTGTTGCTGGACACTCATCAGTAAACAAGACTGTTTGAAAATTAGTCTTCATGTATGCCTGGGCCCACTGCAACTGTTTCTGCTCATGAACACTGTTTAGGGGTGGCCGAATAGTAGGTTTATGCACCACAGCAAGCCTTTGAAGGATCATACTCCAGAGGCACCAGCAGCTTCAAATAACTGTTTGCTGCTTTGTAATGGTATTTTGGCAGCTGCTATCTTAATCCAATGAATTTGTCTGGCAGCAACCTTCCTTATTATGCCTTTATCTGCATGAACTCTGTCTGTGCTCTGTTTCAGTCACAAATCTCTTCACAGTATGATGATCACAAAGTTTTTGTGAAGTATCTAATTTTTTCATACCTTGTCCAAGACATTGCACTATTTAACGCTTTTCGGAAGCAGAGAGATCCTTTTTATTTCTCATATTGCTTGAAACCTGTGGCCTGCTTAATAATGTGGAACATCATTTTTAAGTAGTTTTCCTTTAATTAGAATCACCTGGAAAACTAATTATCACATGTGTTTAAGATTGATTTCAGTTATCTATTGAGCCCTGAGACACAATACCATCCAAAAGTTTATTTGAAAAACAAAACAATTAAATTTTTATGACACTTAAATCCAATTTGCATAATAATTTGGAACACAGTGTATGGTTAATTTGAAGGGTGATTGCGTTACCGCAGTACTGAAAGCTGTAAGCACTGATGTACTGCAGAGCCGGCTGTCAGTCAGTGCCAGGTCGTGCTTACAGCTGTCACTCTCAGTTCTGTGAGCATTGACTGTAAGTCTGTGTGCACATGTTGTGGATTGGCCGCTGCGGATTCACAGCAGTTTTCCATCCGGTTTACAATACTATGTAAACCTATGGAAAACAAAATCCACCGTGCACATGCTGCGGAAAATTCCACGCGGAAACGCTGCTTTTTAGTTTCCCAGCACAGAAATCGTGGGCACATAGTCTAATTGCTCAGGGGGGTGTTTGCATGACACAAAGCCGGCAGCTCCTGGGAGAAATAAACCTCATTTTCTCCAGGGTGCCACACTTCCGGTACCACAGCCGGGCACCTTGATAATGCAGTTAACCTGCAGATTAATCCTATATATTCAGGTTAATAGCATTATCCAACCTGACAGGTTCCCTTTAAGCAGTCAAGAAAGGGTTTTCCAGAAGTATTAATATCCACAACAGTGTAACAAGGTGTTAATCTGTAAAGGGTTTGTTTAGTAAAAACAAGTTATCCATCCATAACTGATGAGTGGATGTCCGACCACTGAAAATTTTAATCCCCAATAGATAGTGGATGCTTTCCTGAAACGGAAAGTACTTGCAAGCAGCATAATACAAAGAATAGCAGGTTTACCCAGAATCCTTTGCAGTAGGCAGAGCTATGCAAATCATCTCTTTCCACCCCAGTCTAATCCACAGCGCTTGGAACCGCCAAGCGTGCAATGCTGCGGATTCGTTTCTAAATTTACACAGCCAACCAATTCCTACCTGTGGACACGTGTTTCGGGCTTTAGGCCCTCATCAGCACAGGGCTGGAATTGGTTGGCTGTATGGAGTGGGGCTCGGTGAGCAAGCGATACATATATGCTAGCCACCTTAGGGAGAGACCCAAGTTGGGCTAAATGTAGTGGGACGAAAGAGACCGAAAAGCCCTCTACTTAAAGGAAATACATAGTGGATGCTTTCCTGAAACGGAAAGTACTTGCAAGCAGCATAATTTCCGTTTCAGGAAAGCATCCACTATGTATTTCCTTTAAGTAGAGGGAGAATGGCGACATGATGTGCGGTTGAGCAGGATAAAGACATGATGTGTGGTCCAGGAGGATTGAGACATGATGTGGGGCCAAGAGGATGGAGACATACTGTAGAATCACAGAATGTTATAGTTGAAAGGGACTTCCAGGCTCATCGTGTCCGACCCCTGATCAATGCAGGAATCACTAAACCATCTAAGACAGGTGTCTGTCCAGCCTCTGTTTGAAGACTTCCATTGAAGGAGAACTCACCACATATCAGCCTGTTCCCCTCATTGATCACTCTCACTGCGAAAAAGTTTTTTCTAATATCTAATCTGTATCTTCTTCGTTTCACATTCATTCCATTGTTTCTCGTATTTCCATGTGCAAATGAGAATAAGGATGATACTTCTACACTGTGACAGCCCTTTAGATATTTGTGGACAGCTACAGTTTCCTCTTAGCCTTTTTTGCAAGGTAAACATTCTCAGATTCTTTAACCGTTCCTTGTAGTACATAATTTGCAATCCACGTACCATTTTGTTAGCTCTTCACTGAACTTGCTCCAATGTTTCAATGTCTTTTTTAAAATGTGATGCCCAGAACTGGACATGTGGGGTCCAGGAGTATGGACACATGTGGGGTCCAGGCAGATGAAGAGATGATGTGGGGTCAGGAGGATGGAGACATGATGTGGGGTCAGGAGGATGAGGCGTGGGGTCAAGGATGGTGGACATTAGGGAGACATAAGGGGCCCAGACTGAAGGACATTGGGACCCAGGATGTGGAAAATGATTATATAAAGGGGCCAGGATGTGGGACATTATTACAAGAAGGGGCACTTGATGGGGGACATTATTACAGGAAGGGGCTCAGGATGGAGACATTATAACAGGAATGGGCTCATGATGGAGGACCCTATTACAGAAATGTGCCAGGATAAAGGACATTATTACAGGAAGTTACCACGATGGAGGACCGTATTACAGGAAGGGGACAGGATGGAGGACATTATAACTATAGGGGCTAATTAAGGAATATTATTACTGTTGTGATGTATTTTATTCTTGAGGATACTGTTTTCATTGGTGGGGGTCCTGTTACTGTGCAGGGCGGCACTATGTCCCTTTTATTCTTCATGTCTTCATGTAATGTAGAAGTAGGGGAAAATTGGGGAATATGCTCTAGAAGTGATCAGCTATAGATGACTATAACTGGACATGGACAACCCCTTTTTAAATTAAGTAGTCCCCTTTATAAAATAAAAACATATATTCACCTCCTGCACTGGTGCTGCTTCAGTGATGTCAGCTCCGGGGCTTGCATGACATTGATATGTCAGGTGAGCTATGCAGCCAATCAGGAGCTGATATTAGGCTCATACTAATTCCACTTGCCTGAGGTTCATCTGAAGGCGTGAACCTCGGACAAACAGAAGAAGTGAGAGCGCAACAGCCCTATAGCGTATGCTGATAGTTATGCCACGAGAGCCATGCAGCCGGGTAGTCCAGGTAATGAATAACCCCTTTAAGTCTGCTGCAGTAGGTTGTTTTGATAAGCACAACAGGAAGGGACAGGAGCTGACCTGGTAACTGTGATCATCTGTACCCCAAGTCAGTACAATCTGATATCAAAAAGGTCAAAGGCAGGAAAAAAGATTAAGGAAAAGCGGGTGTTTGGAAGCCACTTGCATGAAATTTTATTACAGAAGACAAATCCCCTAATAACGTGATTTGCAAAGTTTCATAACTTTCCATTCTGTACTCTAAATTATTTAAAAAATAAGAATAAAAATTTAGTTACTCTTTAACAATGATCAATAAGTGTAAATGATGAAATACAGTCAATATGTGACTTTCTAAAAATGTTCTCTGTTTTTTACCTTGTAAAAATATTGATCCAAAGACAAACAAGGTCATGGAGAAAGCAGCTACAATCTATTTTGTAACGGTGCCATCATATTTCCTATTCTTATGCTTCTACATGGGAATGTCATTGTAGGAGTGCATGTTTGAAAGTCAGACAACAAAGTAAAAAAATATATAGCCAGTATATTATAACAATAATGGTAATAATAATAGTTCTACTAATAATAGTTATAATAATAATAATAATAATAATAATAATAGCATGTGCCATAATACCAGCAAAACCTAAACGAAAAAAAAAAAACAAGTAGCAAAAAGCCCCTTCGGGGTTACAGGTAGTTTGTTTAGACATTCATCCAGGCCTCTGATAAGTTGGATTCCGGTTTTATCACACATCCAGCCCAGGCCTGTGTCAACATGTTACATTCTTAACACCAGACACTTCAACTATGTAAAGCATATGTGTAAGAATACTCGGATATTGTACTTTACATGCAGATTGTGCTTCATTTGTAACATCAACTTTTAAAATGTATAAAATTTATAACTAAACTTTATAAAAATAATAAATATAAATATACAGTTTATAAGTATCGAAAATTATATAACATGCCCTTAGATTTCTGCAGTGCTCAGCATAAATGAGTACACCCCATTGAAAAGAAAGATTTTAATCATTATCTCACTGACCACAGGAACAAGGCGTAAAACCCATATTGGGACTTGAGGAAATATTGGTACTAAGTATCGGATTACTAAGAGCCAGTTTGTTAGTTGGGGCCAGAAGATTGCCCAAAGTTCGGGCTTTCCTAAAGACGGACTTGGGATGAGGTGGTAAAACTTCTCCCACCATTGGCGATTTTATCTAGGGATAAGGTGGTGGGAGAATTTTTACCACCTCATCCCAAGTTCGTCTTTAGGAAAGCCCGAACTTTTGGTTTTACGCCTTGTGGCAGGTGCTTCAGCTGTATTAATACCACTGTCAAGAAAACCTGTCAAGTACAATTCATAGATACCAGTAATACAAAGACATTTAATATTAAAAAGAAAATCTCCTGTTTCTCTACGGGAGTTATATACATCATCATATGTCCATGTAAAAAATTGTATGTCGGTCGGACCAAAAGAGAACTCAGGATACGAATCAAAGAACATCTTACTAACATTCCAAAGGGATATTTGGGACACCCTTTGTCACGACATTTTGTGGAGAACCACGGGGGTAGGATAAAGGACATACACTTCTGTGGAATCCAGAAAATCCAACCGAACCCAAGGAAAGGGGACTTTCTGAAACAGATGTCGAGAATTGAATCTCAATGGATATTTTTACTGGATAGCCTATCTCCAAGAGGCCTCAACCAGGAGTTGGAATTATATGCCCTCTAAAATAAGCACCACGACTACAAGTATCCAGAATCTAACTAAACACATGGGCGCACACACACAATACAGAGTAGGGGGTGTTAGCTTAACTTTTAGTGTATATAGGCACATATACCATCCCGGGTGCCCCAGCGGATAGCCGCAGCAGGAGGTACAAGGATAGGGCCATGTCCCTTAGACAGGTTCCTCCACAGACTCAAGTTTTAACATATTTTAATCCCCTTATTGGGTTTAAATATATATTTATTATTTACACAAAATTTTTTTTATATATCTTTTTAATTATCTTTTTAATCTCTAGTCTGTATGTTCGCTTACATGCAGTATTTATCCAAGACAACAATCCACCCCATTATGAGTCACATACAGCATATAACGCTTAGGTTTTAATCATGTAGTTCTAATAAAGTATTTAATTTAAATTTTAACACACAGTCACGTTTTAATGTCAGGGTCTTCCTTGGTAGTCCAAATCAGTTATGTCTCGGATATAATAAATATAATATACTTGGTCGCTAGTGCCCAGCTTATTATAACAATAAAGTTTCCATGCAGTGTCCCCATATGAGTCATGTGAGGGGAGGCAGGATGTGGGCGGACTAGTGGCTTAGCTACAGCACATAAAGGGAGAAGATGGAATGACACACAGTAACCCTGATGAAGAAGGCCGAGTACCTTCGAAACGCGTTGGTTAGTCATTCCCTTTTGGCCCCAACGCCGCTCCGTACCTCCAGTGACGTCACAGTACAGGCACGCGCGAGTCGGCGCTAGCAGCCATCTTTCTCCTCGTGGTTACCAGGGACGCCTTTGGCCGGAGCTCCTAGGTATCGCGCTAGCTGCTACTCATTCCCCCGCTCCCTTATCTTCCACACACGCCGCAACCGACCAGACACCCTTCGGGTTTCTGCAGTGGGAGAGCGAACGCCTCCACAAGCACAGCATCAGTGGGATCAACTACATATCTACAAGCGCATCCACACATCGGGTAAGCACCTTTGTGTAATACAGTATTTAGGTGTATATACACAAGCACATTTGTTTTAGATACTGCATAGGTCACATTCGCTCCCTATTGAGGGTATATCTATGGCTAATATTGGGCACCCACCAGTACCTATTCAGTGGCCATACTCCGGCTACTATCACACAGCATCACTTAGTTTATGATATAGTGTTCGTGACGCCACCTGTGGTATTCGGTCAGGATGACCAACGCTGCTTAGGGGTCCGCTGGGGTGATGTTATGGCAACTAGATGGTATACCTTCCCACAGATGAAGTGTACCCCCAGGGCTTCCCAGAGTGAAGTTGGTAGATGTTGGATGTTGTAAGGTGCAGGAAATAACTAGGACACAAGGTTGCAGTCTCTTTACCTTTACCGAAGGTTTCAGCATCCACAGTCCAGGGTACCAGACCACAGGGTAGGCAGAGTCCGTCCGGTCCGAAGGCAATATCCAGAGTCCCCTTGTCCAGGAGGAATTCAATAGCCTTCCCCTTGCGCCCAGTAACACAGTAGGTCCCTACTTGCATAAGCTACCATAAGGTCCTCATTATTGTTACTCCTCTCTGTCCCCCAGATGGTGCGGATAGGACAAAACCCGTATGACTGATGGCCTGAGGCTTTTTATAGGGATGCTAGAGATGCCCCGGCCCCCACAAGTTGCCACCATGTCTTCTTAGGTATAAAGGTCGGACAGCCAACTTGGAATTAACTGTCCTGCCAGTCTCTGAAGTAACGGCATAGAGCTCTTTACTCCCTCGGTGTTCTGGCCACCGGATCTGCGCTTCAGATGAAGGCAGCCTGCTTCTAGCTCGTCTCCCACTGATGTTTCACTCCTGTTGCTATGACTTCTTTTCTCACTCACTACAGCACAATTCCTTTTGTGTCCTTTCTTGGGATGCTGCCGCATGGGTTGCAGGCGCAGCTCCATGTCCTTCTCCCTCCTCAGACTTCAGTCTGGATCTGACTAGAGATCACTCTAGCCAGCTCGACCGGGAGACCTTTCCTCGTCGGTCCCCAGCCAGGAACTCTCCTCTCCTCTCCTCGTTCTGACCAACTTCCTAACCAACCCACCAGTTTTACCCTAATGTGAGGAGTGGTCTAATAGATAGAACACTTAGCTCCCCCTGGTGGACTGGAGTGTGAAGTGTGTGTGTGGCTGTGATACCTGGACAGAAGATCTCCTTCATTGCCTTCAGACGTAACATCACTCCCCCTGGTGGAAGAATAACATTACTGCAATGAACCAGGACTCTGGGGCGCTGCACATACAGTACAGACCAAAAGTTTGGACACACCTTCTCATTTAAAGATTTTTCTGTATTTTCGTGACTATGAAAATTGTAAATTCACACTGAAGGCATCAAAGCTATGAATTAACACATGTGGAATTATATACTTAAAGGGAACCTGTCACCCCGTTTTTTGAGATTGAGATATAAATACTGTTAAATAGGGCCTGTGCTGTGCGTTACTATAGTGTATGTAGTGTACCCTGATTCCCCATGTATGCCGAGAAATACATTACCAAAGTCGGCGTTTTCGCCTGTCAATCAGGCTGGTCTGGTCAGGTGGGCGTGTTCACAGCGTTCTTTTCTTCCCCAGGTTTCCGTTGGTGGCGTAGTGGTGTGCGCATGTCCAAGGTCCGGATTCCCTGTGCCCACGTGAAGACACAGCGCGCGATCTGCGCTGTCATTCCTTTCATCGGTGCGGGCGGCCATCTTCCTGGAGCCGCGCGTGCGCAGATGTAGTGCTCTGCTGCACGGGGCTTCAGGAAAATGGCCGCGGGATGCCGCGCGTGCGCAGAAGAGATCACGGCGGCCATTTTCCCAAAGCCGAGATGCAAACTCGGCTTTGGGAAAATGGCCGCCGCGATCTCTTCTGCGCACGCGCGGCATCCCGCGGCCATTTTCCTGAAGCCCCGTGCAGCAGAGCACTACATCTGCGCACGCGCGGCTCCAGGAATATGGCCGCCCGCACCGATGAAAGGAATGACAGCGCAGATCGCGCGCTGTGTCTTCACGTGGGCACAGGGAATCCGGACCTTGGACATGCGCACACCACTACGCCACCAACGGAAACCTGGGGAAGAAAAGAACGCTGTGAACACGCCCACCTGACCAGACCAGCCTGATTGACAGGCGAAAACGCCGACTTTGGTAATGTATTTCTCGGCATACATGGGGAATCAGGGTACACTACATACACCATAGTAACGCACAGCACAGGCCCTATTTAACAGTATTTATATCTCAATCTCAAAAAACGGGGTGACAGGTTCCCTTTAACAAAAAAGTGTGAAACAACTGAAAATATGTCTTATATTCTAGGTTCTTCAAAGTAGCCACCTTTTGCTTTGATGACTGCGATATATATATATTGTTTGTTTTGTGTTTTTTAGAGAGGGGAAACAAACAGTTGAGTGAAAAAAAGTGTTTGCCTCCTTCCTGATTTCCTATTCTTTTGCATGTTTGTCACACTTAAATGTTTCTGATCAACAAACAAGTTTAAATATAAGACAAAAGATGACACAAATAAATTCCGTAGCCACACCCAGGCCTGACTAACTGCAACACCTGTTCTCCATAAAGAAATCACTTAAATAGGACCTGCCTGGCAAAGTAACATAGTAACATAGTTATTAAGGTTGAAGGAAGACTTTAAGTCCATCTAGTTCAACCCATGGCCTAACCTAACATGCGCTAACATGTTGATCCAGCGGAAGGCAAAAAAACCCATGTGGCAAAGAGGAAGCTCCACATTGGGGAAAAAAATTCCTTCCCGACTCCACATACGGCAATCAGACTAGTTCCCTGGATCAACGCCCTATCAAGTAATCTAGTATTTATAACCTGTAACATTATACTTTTCAAGAAAGGCATCCAGTCCCCTCTTAAATTTAAGTAATGAATCACTCATTACAACATCATATGGCAGAGAGTTCTATAGTCTCCCTGCTCTTACAGTAAAGAATCCGCATCTGTTATTATGCTTAAACCTTCGTTCCTCCAGACGTAGAGGATGCTCCCTTGTCCCTGTCTCAGGTCTATGATTAAAAAGATCATCAGAAAGGTCTTTGTACTGTCCCCTCATATATTTATACATTAAAATAAGATCATCCCTTAGCCTTCATTTCCAAACTAAATAGCCCAAAGTGTAATAACCTGTCTTGGTATTGCAGACCCCCCAGTCCTCTAATAACCTTGGTGAAGTAGACCAAAAGATCCTCATAGCTAGAAATCTTGCCAAATTCCAAAGAAATTCTGGAACAAATGAGAAACAAAGTCATTGAGATCTATCAGTCTGGAAAAGATTATAAAGCCATTTCTAAAACTTTGGGACTCGAGTGAAGGACAGTAAGAGCCATTATCCACAAATCACAAAAACATGGAACAGTGATAAACCTTCCCAGAAGTAGTCGGCCAACCAAAATTACCAGAAGAGCGCAGCAATGACTCATCCAAGAGTTTTCAAAAGACCCCACAACAAAATCCAAAGAACTGCAGGCCTCACTTGCCTCAGTTAAGGTCAGTGTTCATGATTCCACCATAAGAAAGACTGGGCAAAAATGGCCTGCATGGCAGAGTTCCAAAACCAAAATCACTGCTGAGCAATAAGAACATAATGGCTCATCTTAGTTTTGTCAGAAAACATCTTGATGAGAATTCTCTGTGGACTGACGAGACAAAAAAGTTGAACTTTTTAGCAGGTCTATATCCCATTACATCTAATGTAGAAGTAACACAGCATTTCAGAAAAGGAACGTCATACCAACAGTAATGTACGGTGGTGGCAGTGTGATGGTCTGGAGCTAGTTTACTGCTTCAGGACCTGACTGGATGTGATAAGTAGAACCATGAAGTTTTAGAGAGAAGACAAATACTATGGATTTCAAATACCTTTTAGAATGATAAAAAGACAGGGGCTGATTGATCAAGCCCTTTTCAACAGAAACCTGACATAGGAAAGTCACAAAATCTTTTTGAGCAAAAAATGTGCAAATTTTGCTATTTTCCGATAACTGTTTGAAAAGAGGGGCATGGTCTGGCACCTACCAACGACTGTACGTGACAAAAGTGGCATCAGCAGTAAGTAGCCCAAGTCTATGACTGAAGTACATTTCTGCCTCTGATCAATGAGCAGTTGAAAGGGTACACTTTTTAATGAATTTGGCAGATGTCACTTCAGCGGACCTCAGATCAAGAGGGGGGTATAAAACACCATATAGACCCCCTGAGAGTTTTAAAATTCAACATTCCCAAGTCTTGCATCCAGTATACTAACATACAGTGACTTTATTATGGTTAATTAATTAATTCAAGTAACTTAGTGAAATTAATTAATCACCGAAAGCAATATACACATTAAAGGTTAATGAAGATATCCTGCAGCATGAAGGCCTCTGCTATCTCTCCTGCCAGACGTTGTGCAATCTTATTACATGTCTACTGGTAACAGATGTTCAATGTCACAATAACAAATGCTTTGTTCAGTGTCACAATTGCTTCAAGCCAAAGTGAAATGTCTAAATTGTCAAAATATACGATTACATATTTCACTAGGACTTTGTTACATACAGAGGTATATACAGTATGGTTATGGATCTATGGATGTGTCTGGTTGGTATTATATGGATGTGCATCGAAAACCATTGACAGTATTGTAATGTAATTGTACTCACCTGTATTAATTGTTTTTATAGAGAAGTCTATATAGTCATGCTATGTCTAGAAGGAAGCATCCCACCTCCATGAAACCACACTCGCCAGGACCTCTTTATAGGGACCACATTGTTGCATAATTAGTTTCACGTATACCGCAACCAATCAGAATCAATTTTTTTCGTTTTTTATGTTAGTAAATCATAACTGAAATTTGATTGACATTTGTTTGTACCCAAACCAGTTTTGAAACATGATGCTCAATGTGCAGAAGATGATTTGTCTATGTATTCCTTATAATTTGTATTGTAATGTATTCTATTCAAACCTTTACCAAATATGATGTACTGCCAACAGTTACCGCAGTACATACAGGTGTATATAAATAATTTATAATGCACAATACCTTATTTCCGTGCTTAAAGGGATTGTCCTATAACCAACAAATATCTCCTATTTACAGAATAGGTAACCAATGCATAAGGGGGGGCAACTGCTGGGGCCATTGGAAATTGGAAAAAAAATAGGTCCAAATGTCTCTTCAGCTCTGCGATTGGCTATAGCCAAATGACGGGAGAAGATGGGAGAAGCAGCAGAGAGCCAGCATTGGACCTGGGGAGGGTGACTACTATCTGTTTTGAGGCTTTTTAATGGTATCTGATCTTTTGGGAACTACTATTCTAAAAGCAGAACACCCCTTTAACTCTTACACAGCTGACATTCATTATGATTTCAAATTAAGTAATTTCAATACACATCAACATGTTATTTTGCCAGCATACACATACTGAAGTAATTTCTGCATTGACTACCTCTAGCTTCTCATATTCCTTTCCTTTATGTCTGCCATAACCATGTCTACTGCATTTCGCCACAACGGGAAGATCCTGAAACTGACTAGTAAATGTTTGCATGTTTCTCTGAATGTGCCTTTGTGACATAGATTTCCACTATTGTTCTAACTCCATAACTAGGCTGAGTGTGTATGGTGCTTGAGAGACCGTTTTTGTGGCTCTCTGTGAGTTCATCAGATAGCTTGACTCGACTGCAGAGGCACTTATGAAGATTCCAAAAGAAGGTTTATTTTCTGGCTAAATTCTTATAGTTATGCATAAATACAGTAGGTAAAAAGAACTTATTATAAAACAGAGATGCAGGCACGTGTGCTTCTTAAGGCCGGGTTCACATTGCGTTAAACAGCAGCCCGTTCAACACATATGTGAACGGGCTGCTGACGCAAGTGCCGATATTCTCCATCGCGCTAGCTGTGACGGACCCGGAAACACTGCAGCCCGCGTCTCAGGGTCCATCACTCAATGACGGCACATCCCTAGCGCACGCCCATTGTGGGCGTGTGCTAGCGATGTGTCTGACATAGGAATTAATGGCGGCCTTAACGGACTACATTACACCGCGTTTATGCCGTGGTGTAACGTAGTCCGTCTAACGGACGCCAATAACGCAGTGTGAACTCAGCCTAACTTGGCAGAAATACAGAATGAGGAAGAAGAAGGGAGGAGTTCCTAACATCAGAGCTACAACAGTCACATGGAGAGAGGGACGGCAATTTCTAAAAGGAGCAAACCTTATTGCAAGGCACAATAGCAAGAACACAATGATCTATATGACTCCTAAATCATGGGACGTGACAACTATCACAACTATAACAAATCTTTATTGAATCGTATATAACCTGTGGGACACAGTCACACAGGACACTACTGCGCTCCGCAAAGACAACACTGGACTGGCGGGGGAGCACACGATGAATCTGATTCATTTATTCATGCTCATGAGCTTAAATTGGTTGCTATTTTAATAAATAAGCATTATCTTATACAAACCAGTAAAGGGAAATAGCGATCTGTTTTTCATTGCCCATCCTGTAAATACAAAGCTTTGGGACAGAGATTTCTGTCTATTCCTGTCTATATGTGATATATTTAATGGTGGTATCTGTATATTAGTGCAAAGTTATGAAAGTTACTTTGTGTGTAAGTGACTTATACCTACAATTAATAATGTGAAATTAAGTAGGTAATTCTGATTAGGTGCCACGGAAAGAAATATGCAAAGTGCAATAGTCAGCACATCTATCTCTAAAGTGATGTATCCAAAGCGCGTTATGTCCTCCCTTATAGCAATACTGGCAACACATTAGTGCGTGTTTCCTGCCCGTCATATTGTCCTTCGTGGAAACAGATATTAAAAATATACAAGGTATTTTGTTACAGTTCAGTTTCACTTTTCAAGAAAGGAAAAATGTGCAGTTCATTATGTTTTGCAGGATGATAAGCAAATTTCTATTCCCGTCAATTTTTTTAATTTCTAGGGAAAAATGTACTTGTTAAACCAGATTTCTCATTTCAGCATTAAAACAGACATTTTTGTTTACACTTATCTTAACAGTATTGTCTGCGACCTTGGTTGAAGTATGCAGAGAGTTATGATGTCAGGGTTAAAGTGGTAGTTCGGAGCTAAAATGTATTTTACTCCCAAATGACTATATATTGAATGGCATAATCTCGTGTCTAATATTCTTTAACCCCTTTGGGTGTAATGTATGTCGATGTCGGACTCCCCCTGTTTGGTGCGGGCTCTGGCGTTGAGCCGGCTTTTTTCCGGGCACATGTCAGCTGATAAATACAGCTGACATGTGCCAGCAACGGCTGCGGGTGGAATCACGATCCACCCGCAACTGTTAACTAGTTAAATGCCGCTGTCAATCTCTCACAGCATCATTTAACTCACGCTTCCGGGAAGCGCGCCGGAAATCATGCCCATCGGTGACCCCGTCACATGATCGTGGATCACCGATGGGTTGACATGACAACCATAGGTCTGAAGCAGACCTCTATGGTTGTCATAGCCACACTGCTATGAGCACCGCCCAGTGGTCGGCTCTCATAGCAAGTGAGCATTTCTACTACATTTCTACTACATACAGGCGATCTGATCATCGCCTTATGTAGCAGAGCTAATCAAAGTACTGCAGCTTCTAGTCTCCCATGGAGACTATTAAAGCATGCCAAAAGTAAAAAAAAAGTTTTTAAAAATGTTAAAAATCTACCAATATAAAAAAGAACTAACTAGATCGCTAAATGGCGTAACAAGAAAAAGTCAAAGCGCCCAAATTACGTTTTTTTGGTCGCCGCAACATTGCATTAAAATGCAATAGTGGGCGATCAAAAGATCTTATCTGCACCAAAATGGTATAATTAAAAACTTCAGTTCAGCACACAAAAAATAAGCCCTTACCCAACCCGAGATTATGAAAAATTACCTGGAGAATCATAATGGCAGGTCAGTTCAGCATTTAACCCCTTTACCCCCAAGGGTGGTTTGCACGTTAATGACCGGGCCAATTTTTACAATTCTGACCACTGTCCCTTTATGAGGTTATAACTCTGGAACGCTTCAACGGATCCCGGTGATTCTGACACTGTTTTCTCGTGACATATTGTACTTCTTGATAGTGGTAAAATTTCTTTAATATTACCTGCGTTTATTTGTGAAAAAAATGGAAATTTGGTGAAAATTTTGAAAATTTCGCAATTTTCCAACTTTAAATTTTTATGCAATTAAATCACAGAGATATGTCACACAAAATACTTAATAAGTAACATTTCCCACATGTCTACTTTACATCAGCACAATTTTGGAACTAACTTTTTTTTGTTAGGGAGTTATAAGGGTTAAAAGTTGACCAGCAATTTCTCATTTTTACAACACCATTTGTTTTTAGGGACCACATCTCATTTGAAGTCATTTTGAGGGGTCTATATGATAGAAAATAACCAAGTGTGACACCATTCTAAAAACTGCACCCCTCAAGATGCTCAAAACCACATTCAAGAAGATTATTAACCCTTCAGGTGTTTCACAGGAATTTTTGGAATGTTTAAATAAAAATGAACATTTAACTTTTTTTCACTAAAAATTTACTTCAGCTCCAATTTGTTTTATTTTACCAAGGGTAACAGGAGAAAATGGACGCCAAAAGTTGTTGTACAATTTGTCCTGAGTACGCCGAAACCCCATATGTGGGGGTAAACCACTGTTTGGGCGCATGGCAGAGCTTGGAAGGGAAGGGGCGCTATTTGACTTTTCAATGCAAAATTGACAGGAATTGAGATGGGACGCCATGTTGCATTTGGAGAGCCACTGATGTGCCTAAACATTGAAACCCCCCACAAGTGACACCATTTTGGAAAGTAGACCCCCTAAGGAACTTATGTAGATGTGTGGTGAGCACTTTGACACCTTAAGTGATACACAGAAGTTTATAATGCAGAGCCGTAAGAATAAAAAATCATATTTTTTCACAAAAATGATCTTTTCACCCCAAATTTTTTATTTTCCCAAGGGTAAGAGAAAAAATTGGACTTCAAAAGTTGTTGTACAATTTGTCCTGAGTACACTGATACCCCATATGTGGGGGGGGGGGGGAACCACCGTTTGTGCGCATGGGAGAGCTCGGAAGGGAAGGAGCGCCATTTGGAATGCAGACTTAGATGGAATGGTCTGCAGGCATCACATTGCGTTTGCAGAGCCCCTAATGTACCTAAACAGGAGAAACTCCCCACAAGTGACCCCATATTGGGAACTAGACCCCCCAAGGAAATTATCTAGATGTGTTGTGAGAACTTTGAACCCCCAAGTGTTTCACTACAGTTTATAATGCAGAGCCGTAAATATAAAAAATCCTTTTTTTCCACAAAAATTATTTTTTAGCCCCCAGTTTTGTATTTTCCCATGTGTCCTGAGTACGCTGATACCCCATATGTTGGGGTAAACCCCTGTTTGGGCGCATGGGAGAGCTCAGAAGGGAAGAAGCACTGTTTTGCTTTTTCAACGCAGAATTGGCTGGAATTGAGATCGGACGCCATATCGCGTTTGGAGAACCCCTGATGGGCCTAAAGAGTGGAAACCCCCCAATTATAACTGAAACCCTAATCCAAACACACCCCTAACCCTAATCTCAATGGTAACCCTAACCACACCCCTAACCCTGACACACCCCTAACCCTAATCCCAACCCTATTCCCAATCGTAAATGTAATCCAAACCCTAACCCTAACTTTAGCCCCAACCTTAACTTTAGCTCCAACCCTAACCCTAATTTTAGCCCCAACCCTAACAGTAGCCCTAACCCTAGCCCCAACCCTAACCCTAGCCCTAACCTTAGCCCTAACCCTAACCCTAGCCCTAACCCTAGCCCTAACGGGAAAATGGAAATAAATACATTTTTTTAATTTTTCCCTAACTAAGGGGGTGATGAAGGGGGGTTTGATTTACTATTTATAGCCGGTTTTCTAGCGGATTTTAATTATTGATAGCCGTCACACACTAAAAGACGCTTTTTATTGCCAAAAAATATTTTTTGCGTTACCACATTTTGAGAGCTATAATTTTTCCATATTTTGGTCCACAGAGTCATGTGAGGTTTTGTTTTTTGCGGGACGAGTTGACGTTTTTATTGGTAACATTTTCGGGCACGTGACATTTTTTGATCGCTTTTTATTCTGATTTTTGTGAGGCAGAATGACCAAAAACCAGCTATTCATGAATTTCTTTGGGGGGGGGGGGGCGTTTATACCGTTCCGCGTTTGGTAAAATGGATAAAGCAGTTTTACTCTTCGGGTCAGTACGATTACAGCGATACCTCATTTATATCATTTTTTTATGTTTTGGCGCTTTTATGCGATAAAAACTATTTTATAGAAAAAATAATTATTTTTGCATCGCTTTATTCTGAGGTCTATAACTTTTTTATTTTTTCGCTGATGATGCTGTATGGTGGCTCGTTTTTTGCGGGAAAAGATGTCGTTTTCAGCGGTATCCTGGTTATTTACATCTGTCTTTTTGATCGCGTGTTATTCCACTTTTTGTTCGGCGGTATGATAATAAAGCGTTGTTTTTTGCCTTTTTTTTTACGGTGTTCACTTAAGGGGTTAACTAGTGGGACAGTTTTATAGGTGGGGTCATCACAGACGCAGCAATACTAAATATGTGTACTTTTATTGTTTTTTTCTTTATTTAGATAAAGGAATGTATTTATTGGAACAATATTTTTATTTTTTTAAATTATTTATTTAGGATTTTTTTTTTTTTTTTAGCTTTTTTACTTTGCCCCAGGGGGGGACATCACAGTAAAGTGACAGATCGCTGATGTGACACTTTGCTGTGCACTGCGTCAGATCAGCGATCTGACGTGCACAGCACCAGGCTTACAGGTGTCTGCTCTGCAGCCCCGCGGCCATTTTGGATCCGGGCCTGCTGCAGGGAGGAAGGTAGGAGACCCTCGGAGCAACGCGATCACATCGCGTTGCTCCGAGGGTCTCAGGGAAGCCCGCAGGGAGCCCCTCCCTGCACGATGCTTCCCTATACCGTCGGAACACTGCGATCATGTTTGATCGCAGTGTGCCGGGGGTTAATGTGCCGGGGGCGGTCCGTGACCACTCCTGGTACATAGTGCCGGATGTGAGCGCGGCTGATCACGCTGGATGTACTATTCCGTCCTTGGGAAGTAGGGCCCACCCCACATGGACGGAATAGTACGTCCAATGGCAGAAAGGGGGTTAATGAAAAATATTAAAGAACACCCTCCCAGTGCAAATAGCACAATATATAATGGTCTAACATAACCTACCACAACCCTAGACTTGCCTGCTAGCCCTTCCTATCAGCAGGGGTTGGCGCCCTAAAAGAAACTCGCCACCTTAAGTGCAAACAAGTAAATGTTTATACCAACAATGGAGTGGAGTGTTAAATGTTTTCTGTGGAATGGTGAATCGCTCTATATTATAAACGAGGTTCATATCTAGTTTGATGGCTGACAGGAGAGAACTTCCTATCTAGATTCTGAATTTCATATAAAAGTAACGGACTGAGGCTGTAATTAATGGCTTAACTAACCTTTAGCTCCAGTGAAAGGAAGTTCGGCATTATGTTCTAATGAATATTAATATTTTAGAAAGGCTGGTTCCTGTTTTAGCATGACAATGCTTATGTGCTCAAGGCATCTGTATAAAAATATCTTGTAAACATGGTGTGAGAGATCTACACTGAACCCTACACCAGAATGGCCAATCACTCAAATTTACCAATGTCTTCTGGCTGAATGGACACGAGATCTGCTGCATAGCTCAAAATCTAGAGCAAGTGTGGTGAAACTCCAGCCTGATGTCTGTTTACAGCTGATATATAATAAACAGCCACACTCGTGAGGGTTCCTACAAAATATATATCTTAACATCTCAACCTGAGCCTGAGTCTTTCTCAAATTTGCAGTGAGCTTCCGATGGGAAGGTAAGTACGTAAGTTAATACATTGGTGATAGTGGGCTACCTGGTTGCGTCAATGGGGCCTGTGTCATCAGGCTATTCATATGATGTCCACGCAGTCTGCCCTGCATTCACTGTGGAAGCTCACTGCGAATTTGAGAAAAACCCGGGCTTGGGTCGAAACGTTAAGAAATCGCTTGGATAAAAAAATGCTTAACTCTCTGTCATTTATCACTGTGGTGATCTTGTGTGCAGAATAATAAAAAAGTATATATTTTGAAGGAACCCTCACGAGTGCGGTTGTGTATTATATGCCTTAGTACCCAAGTCTGATCCCAGTCTAGCCAGCACCGCTACCTATTTTTTGAGTGCACATCTTTAAGACTATCCATGGTGTTTACAGCCGGTGATATTATTTGCTCCGGCCCAGATTTACAGTGGGCTCCAGTGCTTGGGCTGCTGACCCTATTTTTCTAGTGACCAGTACTTTAATTCTTCAGTACTTTAATGTACGCAGCATTCACTACTGAATGTCACCGCAAAGCACACAATGCTTTATTATTTCCTGATGCCAGTGCCTGTGTCAGGAAATTTTTTGTGAGCAGAATTGGCGCGCTGTGCGCTCCAGTCACGTTCCTTCCTGTGAATAACTGCAGCAGACTCGACGTATGCTATGTGGTATAAATTCAGCAGCCTCAGTGTTTCCTCTTGTCTATATCCAGCAGTCTCAGTGTATCATATGCGATGTATACAGCAGTCTTGGCGTCTCCTATGTGAAGTATATACAGCAGTTTCAGAGTATCCTATGTGATATATACAACTGCTTAAAAACAAGACTATTGAAATATAAAACAAGATCCCAGAAACTCAAAAAGAAAAAACTTAAAAAAAAACCCTACTACTATTTAAAAAGACTTTTATTTTAATATCATAAAAAGGCGGGGCTAAAGAGTCTAATGGGATTTGATAACAATACAGAAAAGGGAAGGGGCAGTGGGGATAGCCCTATAACAGTCTCATCCACTTTCCCTACCTTGGCGTTGAGGTTAGCACCCTAGTATTGCGATGTGGTGTCCCCGCTCCTCGACGGCTATCCCTCTATGACACTATTATGCCCTAAGTGTAAATATGAAAAATATGTGATGAGGTGACAATATTTGTGAAAATAAAAATAATACCAATATACAGTGGGTAAGGAAAGTTTTCAGACCCCTTTAAATTTTTCACTCTTTGTTTCATTGCACCCATTTGATAAATTCAAAAAAGTTCATTTTTTTCTCATTAATGTACTGTAATGTTGGAGCAGTCCTAATGTCCAACGGTAGTTGTGGTGGTGGTGGATAGGTCACTTGGTGCCACTGATGCTGTGCTGGAGCTTGTTGCCCTGTAGGGAATAAAGTTTGTGCCTGCTGCTGATATTGGGACTGCTGCATGGCCTCGGTGTAATCATCTTGACAGGCCTTCATCACATAGAGCTGGAGATCAGGACTAAGGTTTCCCGTCACGCCCCGTTCTATAGCAGAAAAATAATGTTGCGCAGGTCTGTTAAGGTTGGCTTCCAGGTGGTCAAGGCATCCGTGGACTTCCTGGAAAAGTGTGTTCACCAGTGAACCCATTATCCAATATTTCTACAACCGCCATAATCCCAGCTTGCAAGACCGAGCTTAAGTGAATAAACTCAGGCATGACTGACATCTCCCAGGCCCTCTGCAACTGGCAAACAGTACCAAGTAAAGTAGTGGTAGAGGGCTGGGAGATGGGAAAACCCTATGGACTGGCTTCCTGTTCCCCAGCCTGGGAAGCCTGCCCGTTTGCTCCATCGCTGGTCAATGAGGGGCCATTCCAACAGAGGACGATCCAGGTTGTCTTGTGCTGCTCCAGTTTCTGTGTGGAACATAAATGAAAAATCTTCGTACAAAATTTAAAAGTTTAAATAATAGTAAGACAACACAAAAGATACTCACGTTCACTGAGCAAGCGCAGGCTTCAGAAAAGAAAGCCGATGATGGTACTTATATTTTCTGAGTTTTTGAGAGGCACCACTTCGAACCCGAATCTCCTCTCTCATGTTCTTATTGAAGCGATCCTTCATCGAATGCCAACTAACTTTTACTCTCTTCACTGTGAGGGGGGAAGAAAAAATGAATAAATTTACAGCAAAACAGATGCATAAGACCACATTGCAATACTTACAAAAATCGTTTCTCACTTGTGGCCTTGTATGGTCCTAATCATGCAACAGCAATCTGGCCACTTCTTCCCAGAGTCATCGAAGAAAAATGAACTTGTTAAGAGCCAAACACAATGTAGCCCCCCCCCAAAAAAAAGAACAACGGACACCAAAACTTACATTACAGGCAGTAGTCCAACAGCACCGCAGTCAGGCAGCACCAGGACAGCAGCACCAAGAGGACGGCAGCACCTGGAGGACTGCAGCACCAGAATGGCAGCAGCATCAGAAAGGCAGCAACACCAAGACGGCAGCACCAGGAAGGCAGCAGTACCAGGAAGGCAGCATCAGGACAGCAGCACCAGGACCGGAGCTGCAAATAGTCTACAAGGAACAGAAATAAATTAGTACAGAGTACAGACTGCAAAGACAAGCAGACATCTTCAAAGCTTCTATACTTAACATCCGGAGTCTTGTCCAGAGTCTTGTGCTTGCATCCAGAGTCTTGAGAGTAATGGACTAACTTTCCCCACACCCCCTTTTATACATCAGGGATTTTGCAGGTGGTGACATCATTTCCTGGACATAATTAGTGTGAAGTGCGCATGTCCTTGCATGCCAATGCGTTCCCATAGACAGTAATGCGGTTTGTTACGCACTCATCCACAATCATCTGCATACGCATGATTACGCAATATTTGATACCTCACAAAATGCAAGATGTTGCGTTCACCGTACACAGCCATACACCGCGAAACGACCCATGTGTACGCATCCGCATGCAAACGCATGTCCGTGCATACACCATGTTACAGATATGTATATATGACGCATGCAAATCTATGCAGATCATACGCTGCACACAGAAACGCTAATGTGAACCGGCATTACAGGCTTGAACTGGACCACAGTAGAACAGGAGAATTCTCTGGTGGGCCCCTGTGCCCTCTTATATGAGCAGTACTTGGCACAATATGCTTGAATCACTATATAAAGACAAAGGCAGCATCCTATTCATTTAACAATCTACCCAGTTCATTTTTATATAAATTTGTGATTGAGGATAATGTCACATTTGCATGTAGCTGAAAAGTGGGGCCCTGGAGTTGGTTACTGGCGGGCCATTGGCACACCAGTCCTACACTGCCCTGTTCGTATATTAGAAAATGCTCTTGTTAGTATATCAGAAAACTACCCTGTTAGTATGTCAGAAAATTACTCTGCTAGTATATCAGAGAAAAATACTCCGCTAGTATATCAGAAAAGCACGGTGCAAATCCTTAATAAAGACAATTTCCCAAGGGCCCAGATAATGGTCAGAATATCTAAGATAAATAACATAACCACAGATTTGAAGCCACCTTCATAAATTTGATATCTATACATGTAGTCAAAATTGTTGGTACCCCTCATTTAATCTATGAAAATGAATAAATGAAAGTCAGACATTGCTTTTCAACCATGCTTCCACATAATATATAAAAAATAAAACTCATGATATAGGCCTGAAAATAATGTGACAAAAGGGACGTGTTAAATCACGGTGTGTCCACTTATTAGCATCACAGGTGTCTACAATCTTGGAATCAGTGAGTGGGCCTGTACATAGGGCTACAGATACTCACTGTGCTGTTTGGTGACATGGCATCACACTCAACATGGACCAGAGGAAGCGAAGGAAAGAGTTGTCTCAAGAGATTAGAAAGAAAATTATAAACAAATATGTTAAAGGTAAAAGTTATAAGACAATCTCCAAGCAGCTTGATGTTCCTGTGACTACAGTTGCACATATTATTCAGAAATTTAAGATCCATGGGACTGTAGCCAACCTCCCTGGATGTGGCCAGGGAGGAAAATTGATGACAAATCAAAGAGACGGATAATACAAATGGTAACAAAAGAGCACAGTAAAACTTTTAAACAGATTAAAGGTGAACTCAAGGAACATCAGTGTCAAATCACACTATCCGTTGTTGTCTGAGCCAAAGTGGACTTCATGGGACACAACCAAGGAGGACACCATTGTTGAAAAAAAACATAAAAAAGCCAGACTGGAATTTGCCAAACTACATGTTGACAAGCCACATAGCTTCTGGGAGAATGTCCTATGGACATATGAGAACTTTTTGGCTAGGCACATCAGCTCTACACGGTGGGCCATGTATAGGGATGCACCTAAATAAAATCGGAATGCTTGGTGATATCAACTTCCTGTTTATGGCACATTAGTATATGGGAGGGGGAAAACTTTTCAAGATGGGTGTTGACCATGGAGTCCATTTTGAAATCAGCAATTTTGGATCCAACTTCATTTTTTCCAATGGAAAGAGGGTCATGTGACACATCAAGCTTATTGAGAATTTCACAAAAAAACAATGGTGTGCTTGGTTTTAACGTAACTTTATTCTTTCATGAGTCATTCCCAAGTTTCTCTTTGTTTACAGCCATTGACATGTCGCAAAGGTTAACACAGGAGGAGCAGGTAGAAATTGAGTTGATGTCTGGTGAACGCAGTACCCGGGTCATTGCAGCAGATTTCAATGCAAGACACCTTATGCAAGAAAACTGTCACCATTCCCATTATTTAGGTGTATCCATATAAATGGCCCACCCAAAATATTAATGGCCCACCCAAAAAAGTTTGCCTCATCACTGAGCATAATGTTCTGTGTAAACTGAGGGTCCTGTTCCAATTTTTGTTTTGTCCATTCTGCAAATTCAGCCCGCCAATCTGGGTCATCCTCGTTGAGATGCTGCAGCAGCTGGATTTTGTGCCCTGGATGAAATTGCACCTCCTACACAAAGAACAACTCGGCACAGATGGCAACAACCATGACACACGCTGCAAACATGTTTCCTGCAGCGGTGTTCCAGGTGCGCCGAACGCCTGTGTAGAAAATCTAGCCGAAGATTTCATCCATTATAAGTTTATGCTTAAAACATACAACTCTGCCCTTCACCTCTCCAAACAAACCTATTTCAGCACCCTCATCACCTCACTGTCCAATAACCCTAAACTTCTCTTTGACACTTTCCATTCCCTACTCAACCCAAGAGTGCAGGCCACAACCACAAATCTCAGCGCTGATGATCTGGCCAATTACTTCAAAGAAAAAATGTACCATATCTGACAGGAAATTACCTCCCAATCCCCTCATACCATGCACTCTCCTTCCTCCGCCACTGCATCTAGCTCACTCTCTGACTTTGAACCAGTCACAGAAGAAGAAGTAATCAGGCTCCTTGCATCTTCTCACCCGACCACTTGCACCAGTGACCCCATTCCATCACATCTTCTCCAGTCCCTTTCCCCTGCTTTCACCTCTCACCTAACAAAAATATTCATCCTCTCTCTCTTCCTGTATCTTTCCCTCCTCATTTAAGCATGCCATCATACATCCAATACTTAAAAAAACATCTGTAGTGAAATATGTATAGGTATGAATGTGTAACTAGCAGTAATTTAACATCTGTCCTGAGACTGCAGATCTCACAAGGGTCAAAGCATATGTTATCCTGAGAAGGCAGTCTCCTGTCTCCAATCTCTCCAGGGGGTCTTGTTAAGAACCAGGAAGAAGGTGAAACATTTCACACTGTCTGGCCCTTTTGAAGAGAGATGTCAATTACAGTCTGATACTATCTATCTATGAGAAACGTTACACAAAGAGTTTCAGAGGAAATCATATATTCATTGGTGGAGTGGCCATGGTCCAGTCACAAACCAGCAATTATAATATTAACCTGAGAGGCTGGTCTAGAAATTTGACCTCCAAGTTGACTTTATAAATTAGGCCGACACACAAAGAAAGATGTTCACATGTGAGGGCAGCCTGGAAGCTGATGTGATCCATTCCATATTTCTCCCTCCCTCAGGAACAGAGAATCAGAATCAAAGTTTGATATTTCTGTAAGTTTTCTCCATTTTATTTTGTAACTGTTTTTGCATATTTGTATGTCACTCTTTATTCCCATATTTTGCACCCTTTTTTATTGTAAGCACCGTACCTTTTCTATTAAAGTTTAAAACTTTAATAAGTCTGAACCTTGCATGCTCTAAAGAATCCATAGCCTTAAAGTGTGTCATTCTTATGATTGGCAGACAGTAGTAGTAATATTTACGGGACTCATCGCCCGTGTGTTCGGTGAATGGTGGCAGCGTGTATGAGCGGGGGGTGTGGCCTGTGTCGGTGTGTGATTTATGCGCCTATTACAGCATAGGACAGAGGTTGAATGCTGGAATGAGTGAGAGGAGATAGATTAACCCTTGCAGGCGCAAACCCAAGTCACGTGCTGAGAAGCTGGTACGTGAGACCATCCCTCGACCAAAACTGTACCGCTAACTATAGACCTGTCTCTAATCTTCCCCTCATCTCTAAAGACGAACGCCTTCTCCACTCCCGTCTTATCTGCTATCTCTCAGATAACTCTCTTCTCGACCCTCTTGAATCTAGTTTCTGCTCTTTACACTCTACTGAAACTGCCCTCACTAAAGTCTCTAATGATCTACTTACAGCTAAATCTAATGGTCACTACTCCATGCTATTTATCTTGGATCTCTCCGCAGCATTCGACACTGTGGATCATCAGCTCCCCCACACTATGCTCTGCTCCAACGGCCTCAAGGACACCGTTCTCTCCTTGTTCTCTTATCTCTGACCGCTCTTTCACTGTATCTTTTGTTGTTTCCTCCTCCTCTCATCTTCCCCTTACTGTTGGGGTTCCTCAAGGATCAGTCCTAAGCCCCCTCCTCTTCTCTTTGTATACTGCCCCTATTGGATAAACAATCAGTAGATTTGGGTTCCAGTAACATCTCTATGCTGATGACACACAATTATACACTTCTTCTCCTGATATCACGCCTGCCTTTTTAGAAAACACCAGTGATTGTCTTACTGCTGTCTCTAACATCATGTCCTCCTCATGTTTTCTCCCTCTACTAACCTACCTTTGCCTAACATTGCCATTTCCATGTGTGATTCCACCATTACTCCCAAGCGACATGCCCGCTGCCTTGGGGTCATACTTGATTCCGAGCTTTCATTCACCCCCCACATTTGATCACTGGCTCGCTCTTGTTATCTGCACCTCAAAAACATTTCTAGAATTCAACCTTTTCTTACTTTCGACTCTGCAAAAACTCTTACTGTTTCACTTATTTGTTCTCGTCCGGAATATTGTAACTCTCTACTAATCGGCCTCCCTCTTACCAAACTCTCCCCTCTCCAATCTGTCCTGAATGCTGCAGCCAGGATCATATTCCTCACCAATCGTTATTCCGATGCCTCTACCTTGTGCCAGTCATTACACTGGTTACCCATCCACTCCAGAATTCAGTACAAACTTATTACCCTCATTCACAAAGCACTCAATGGCTCAGCACCACCCTTCATCTCCTCCCTGGTCTCAGCCTACCACCCTACCCGTGCTCTGCGTTCTGCTAATGACCTAAAGTTAACATCCTCAATAATCAGAACCTCCCACTCCTTTCGCCAAGACTTTTCACGTGCTGTGCCAATTCTCTGGAATGCACTACCCAGGTTAATACAATTAATCCCAAATCCCCACGCATTTGTTCAGACTGGCCTACCACCTCAACACATTAACCTAACTATCCCTGTGGGGCCCAGTCAAAAAAACTCAAACCATAATCAGGTTCTTTGCATCATGTTCTCATACGCTTTATGCGTTTAATAACCCTCTGTGTCTCTACGGTTACACATTTAGGCTGTTAACTGGTTCATGCAGCTTTACATGAACACCCGATTCTTACACTATGGCTGGTCCGAACATGAGCAGTGATGTATTTCCCACTGCGAGGAGACATGTTTTGAGATGTGCATCTGTGCTCAGAACAACTTTCTGCTGCAAACAGTTTTTACAAAACTCATCACTGCAAAAAATCAACTGCACTCCAGATTGACCAGAGCAAACCTTGAAAAGTTGTTGCAAGTAGCGACATTATCAATGCCACCTAATATCACATGCCTCACCAAAAACAATCAGTTCCAGCCAGAAAAGCTAAAATTGTCCCTGTGAAAGGTACATGGACATATAATTCTTATGTTGTAATGAGCCATAAGTGGTTGGTTCCTTGCTGCTGATAGAGCTTATTATGTTCAGGTGTTCACACTTCTGATTATGTGGTGTGTGTGAAACTATAAAATACTCATAGGTAAATCGGGGGAAGACACAGACAGTAAAGCGATCCTGAGCAAGAACTGTATAAGGGCCGCATCTTATCCCATGGCTCATCATAAAGCATGTAATTATTTATCTATAACAATGCACCAGTAATTGTGTGCTATGAAATATACTAATTAGCTCATGCCCTCGTGCACAATCTTGAAATTATGTAATTGATATAGGGACTGTAGAGGTTGCACCAATTCTGTAATTGCTAACAGAAGAAATTCTTATCTGTAAGCTCTGTGTAACGGGGTCTAGCAAGCTGGGGTACCTCTTTCAGTACCACCCCGTGTTTCAGGAGGTCCACTCTGCTTTGGCTGGAATCTGAATGAAGGACGCTGGCTGGAATTGCTTGGTTACATGGGCGCATATAAAAGATCACTGCTTCTCCACGTATTTCCAGTCTGACAACACTTTACTCACAGGACACCGAATATATCACACAGATACAGAAGGCAGGCCAATAGAAAAGCGGCAGGCCAGACATACATTACAATAGCCACAGGTGGCCGGAGCCTGCCTGTCACGGGGCTACCGCGACAGAGAGGTTCCAGAGAACCTTCACACACAGTGAACAGAAGCTCTTCTCCTGTATTCTGACCTGGCTGCTTTGTGCCAGCAGTTCAGGAGTTAATCTTGTTGCTGAGTTGCTGTGAGCTGGGTCTCTCAGCTGAAGTAGATTTTGTAATCTCCTCCTCTATATAGACCCAGCCTTGACTACAGCTATTGTCAGTGATCAGTTCTGCTGCCTGGCTTGGAGGTTGAAGGAGCGTAGTGTTGGAGCTTGGAGGTTTATTTACAGAGATTGGTGTCTGCTGTTTTGGTTGCATGTTAAACCTGTTTTCCTTCCTAGTTTTTCCTTCTCTTCCCATCTCTGTGTTTCCTCTATGGTTGTGTGAGCATTTGGTGAGTTTGAAACTTTTAGTTACCTTGTCTGTATACCCTGTTTGTTGTTGTATTTATACACTGGTGCAGTCCACCTCCCTGGCGGGGAGAGGGGGCCACTGGTAGGGCCTGCACAGGAGACAGGGATACGCTGGCGGCTCAGGCCTCCTAACCATCATAGGTACCCCTGAGATAAGGGAAAGCCAGGGCCCCATTATAGTGGCAGGTACAGGTGCGGGTCCCAGTACGCCGTCCTGCCCTTATCGCCATTATCGGCGTGACACTGCCGATATTTACTGTGGGAATTATAAAGGTGGGGGCGGACAAAAGGGGAATATCGTGTCCCCTATGCCCAGGGGCGCAGCCTGTGGACTGATGCATTAGGGACTTGCATCTCACATGGAACCTATTATACATGCATATAACTGCACAACATTTTCTGGGTGCTGAGTGGTTCCGTAACACGTAACACTCTGATTCCTATTTTTCTGCTTCCATACTAAACATCATATACATCTGAAATAGCTGCAGTTGTCCTCCACAACAGATATCACTTGGTGTATATGCTTTACAAACTAAGAATTCCAAATCTGCATGTGACGCTTCATGTACAGCCTATCTGTCTCCTACAGAAATACATTACAAATAAAATGTAAGGCCCAGGTTCACACTAGCATATTTCAATATCTGAGTACAGACAGCAGTGCTTGGAATGACCGCTGGTCTTCCAATCCGAATTTACAGCCACAGAGACATATGAAGCTGTTAGTTCACTTCATCCTCCAATGTGAACGTGGCCTAATGCAGAGAAGTAATCCAAATATTTAGTATATTATGAGGATTTCTTCATTGTGGGAAAAGAGTTGAATGGACATTTGGAACTGAAAGATAAATGATTGCAATATGACTGTTATTCAGACTGGTCAAAGTACAAGGGCTAATGTTAGATGACAAAATGGGAACATAGATCCAAGCATTTCTATAGTTCAGGGTCTTCACAGCTTCACTTGCTTCACTTGTAGGCAGTAGCATAGCTATCGGAGGGTAAAGGGTGCGGTCACCCTGATTCCCTCGCTCAGAGGGGCCACCCAGAGTCTCCTCCACTCCTAAATCTAAAAGTGTATGCAGCACGCCGATAGTTTAAAATGTTGTGTGACAATGAGGGTATGATAAAGTATGAAGGAACTCATGCAGTGTGGGTTTTACTATCTGGGGACCCCTCATGGTTGCAAGAACTACTGTGGGGGCCCTCTTAAGGCGTGGGGACAATCTTAAGGTGTGGGAGAGATTATACAGTTTGAGGGCTACTGTGGGGCCCTCATTATGTGGAGGCCCTCAAAGTGTTAGGACTTCTATTACATTATCGGAGGAAAGAACGAGAGTGGACCCTCTGGACCGTGGAAGAGACCTACCCCTGGGCGAGCTGACCTAAGGTTAACCAACCCCTATACAGGGGCTGTCAGGAGCAGGCCCAGCGATCACTAATCCACGGTAGCAGATACCAAGAGGGACGGCTCAGAAGGAGAAGAAAAACAAAGAAAAGACCTAAACAGAAATACTGGAACGAGGGCGGTGTGACCAACGGCAACGAAAACGGGAAGTGGACGTCAGGCTTGAGCTGAAGGAAAGCTGGAACAGGAGCGAGACTGTGGGGAGAGAGAACAGAGAGAGCAGGGTAAATGGAAGGCAAAAAGCGAGAGGCAAGGAGTAGTACTCGGAGCTGGCATGAAGCACAGAAGCACAGAGTGGAAGGTGGCCGGAGACAGAGGCAAATAGCAAATGATACTCAGGCACCTCCTAGTAGAGGAGGTGGCCTGAAATACAGTGAACCTACCCGGGATTGGCTGCAGAAGAAAACATCCGGTAGCAGAGGATCAAGACTGGAGCGAGTGCGTCAGCCGCAGACCCCTGCGCGCCTGCGCAGAAGCTGAACGAGGCGAGGGAACCCGCCGGGGACGAGCGCGCCACCTTCCAGAAGCAGGATAGCGGGAGCGAGCATTGAAGGAAGGAGTCAGCGTCGCAAAGGAGGAAGCGCACCGGGACCCGGAAGAAGAACGACCGAGGTGAGCAGGAACCGCAGCACCAGCCGAAGGAGCAGCGCGCCAAGAGCCAGGAGTGGAGCAGCGAAGGTGAGTAGCGGTCGTAACAGTACCCCCCTCCTTAAAATCCCCCTTCCCAAAACTGGAGAGAAATTTGTTTAGAAGGCGAGGTGCATTGATATTCCCCAGAGGCTCCCACGATCTCTCCTCAGGACCAAAACCCTTCCAATCCACCAAGAAAAATTTTCTCCCAAGAACCCTCTTCATGGCTAAAATATCCCTCACCTCAAAGATGTTATCGGCACAGACAGGCTGAGGAGAGGCGCAGGAAGAAGGATGGAAGCGATTAAAAGTAACAGGTTTAAGCAACGACACATGGAAGGTATTGGGAACACGGAGCGAGGCAGGCAACTTCAGCTTGTAGGCGACATCGTTGACCCGACTCAGAATCTCAAAGGGACCGATGTAGCGAGGACCAAGCTTGCAGGATGGTATCTTGAGTCTAATGTAACGTGAGGAGAGCCAGACCTTGTCACCGGAGAAGTATCTAATCGCCTCTTGTCGGCAAATCTCTTCATCCTCACAGATGCCTTATTGAGAGCTCCTTTAACCTGTCCCCAAATAGAAGAAAAGTCCGAAGTCAAAGTATCAGCTGCCGGTACTCCAGATGTAGTGGAAATCGGGAGAGGCATATTCGGATGTTGTCCGAACACGACGAAAAAAGGACACTTTGCAGAGGACTCATTGGAGTGATTATTATAGGCAAACTCGGCCCAAGGCAGAAGGCTGACCCAATCATTTTGATGGGCATTAGTGAAGTGACGAAGATAGGCAGCCACGATTTGATTTGTCCGTTCAGCTTGACCATTAGTCTGAGGGTGATAGGCAGACGAAAAATCTAAAGAAACCTTCAGGAGTTTGCATAATGCCCTCCAAAAATGCGAAGTAAATTGTACTCCTCTGTCGGACACGATGTTCTGAGGAAAACCATGAAGTTTGAAGATATTAGAAATAAAGATCTTCGCCAATTCTGGAGCCGAGAGTAGACCAGGCAGGGGAACAAAATGAGCCATTTTGGAGAACCGATCTACTACCATAAGGATGACTGTACAACCAGAGGAATTTGGTAAATCAGTAATGAAGTCCATGGCGATGTGCTGCCACGGGCTAGAAGGTACTGGAAGAGGAAGCAGACCTCCATGAGGTAACTGTCTTGGCACTTTGTATTTAGCACAGGAAGGACAAGAGGCGGCAAACTCTTTGATATCTTGACGCAACGAAGGCCACCAATAGTAGCGAGAGATGAGAAGGAAGGTCTTCTTTATCCCGGCATGACCTGCCAATTTAGAAGAATGTCCCCAATGAAGCACTCTCTCTCTCTGTCGTTTTCTGCCACCAGGGTCTTACCAGGAGGAGGACAGACCATCCTTAAAGGAGCCACCGTGATGATCTTGCAGGGATCCAAGATATGTGCCGGTTCTTCGTCTAAGTCCTCTGGCTGCGAAAGCCTGGACAGAGCGTCTGCCTTGACATTTTTGTCGCCGGGCCGAAAACGAAGCTCGAAATCGAAGCGGGCAACGAACAGGGACCAACGAGCCTGCCGTGGATTAAGTCTTTGCGCGGTCTGAAGGTAGGCCAAATTCTTGTAGTCAGAGAAAATTACGAATGGATGAACTGCTCCTTCGAGAAGATGCCTCCATTCCTCCAGAGCTAGTTTTATAGCCAAGAGTTCTCGGTCTCCAATGGTATAATTACGTTCAGACGCAGAAAACGTTTTGGAAAAGAATCCGCAAGGAACCAGACGACCCATAGAGGACCTTTGGGAGAGCACTGCTCCAGCTCCCGTGGAGAAGGCATCCACCTCGAGAATGAATGGCTTATTAATTTCAGGATGGTGTAGTACTGGAGCGGAGGAAAAGGACTGCTTCAGGAGCACAAAGGCATTCTCGGCCTCCGAGGTCCAAGTCCTCGGGTTGGAACCTTTGTGGGTGAGAGCAGAAAGAGGCCGAATAGCTGAGGAGAAATGAGAAATGAACTGCCTGTAGTAGTTAGCGAATCCCAGGAACCGCTGGATGGCTTTTATTCCATGGGGACGCGGCCAATTGAGAATGGCATTCACTTTCTCAGGATTCATCTTAAGGCCGGAATCCGAAATGATGTATCCAAGAAAGGGCAAAGAAGTTTGTTCGAAGAGACACTTCTCATATTTAGCATAAAGACGGTTCTCTCTTAGTTGCTGCAAAACCAAACGGACACTTCTTCTGTGGGACGGTAAGTCTGCCGAGAACACTAGAATGTCGTCCAAGTATACCACAACACAGGAATAGAGGAGGTCTCGAAAAATGTCATTAACGAATTCTTGGAAGACTGCGGGAGCATGACCAAGTATTCATAATGGCCGTCTCGAGTGTTAAAAGTGGTCTTCCATTCATCACCGGCGCAGATTCTGACAAGATTGTAAGCACCTCGAAGATCCAACTTAGCGAAAATTCGCGCCCCTGTAAGTCGATCAAAGAGCTCAGGGATGAGAGGTAGAGGGTACTTGTTCTTGACCGTGATGTTGTTCAAACCTCTGTAGTTGATGCAAGGTCGAAGTGAACCGTCCTTCTTCTTGACGAAGAAGAATCCCGCACCAGTGGGAGAAGAAGACTTTCGAATGAATCCCTTAGACAAATTCTCTTGGATGTATTCGGACATGGCTTTGGTCTCAGCAGGAGAAAGTGGGTAAATTCTCCCCCTAGGTGGAGTGGAACCGGGAAGAAGCTCGATCGGGCAGTCATAGGTACGATGTGGAGGAAGACTCATCTTCTTTCTTATCGAAAACATCTATGAAGGACCAGTATGGAGAAGGTAGACCTAAGGGAACAGAAACTGCCGGTGGTGGGATAACAGGACAAACAGACTGCAGGCATTGTCTTTGACAAGTGGATCCCCAACGGAGCACGTCACCTGAACACCAATCAAGAGTAGGTTCATGAGTTCGGACCCAAGAAGTAGAGCATGGGCGAGGTTTGGCAGAACGTAGAAAGAGATCTTCTCATGATGTAGAGCCCCGATCTGAAGTTCAATTTCTTCCGTAACCAAGGTGATGCCGTCTTGCAAGGGTCTCCCATCTACGGAGGCGATCAGACGAGGAGGGTCCAAAGAGAGGACTGGAACGCGAAGCCTCCGAACTGCCTCAAGACTGATAAAATTGCCTGCCGCGCCCGAATCCACATAAGCTACCTCGGAAAAACGCTTCAGTTTAAAAATAAGCAAGACGGACAGAAACAAGGGTTCAGAGGAATCAGAAACACCTAGGGAGGCCTCTCTTACCTGTCCTAGGCGGAGATTTCCGGTCTCTCGGGGCAAGACCGCAGTAAATGCGAAGCGCTACCGCAGTAAAAGCAGAGTCCTTGGGTACGTCTCTCCCGACGACGTTGCTCTGCCATCTTGACACGATCTACTTGCATAGGCTCAGGTACGGATGCAGTATGAGACAACAGAGGCCGCGGACTCCCAGACCTGCGAACAGTTGGTAAAGAGCGACCGGGCCTCCTCTCTCTAGCGGACTCACGAGTTCGCTGTTGGAAGCGCAGGTCAATGCATGTTGACAGAAATATGAGATCTTCTAAAGAGGTTGGGGTATCTCGTCCTGCCAACTCATCCTTTATCCGACTGGACAGGCCTCGCCAGAAAGCGCCAACCAAAGCCTCATTGTTCCACCCTAGCTCAGAGGCTAGAGTGCGAAAGCGGATGGCATACTGACCAACAGTTTGAGAGCCCTGTTGTAGGTTGAAAAGCGACTCAGTCGTGGAAGCTAGGCGCCCGGGCTCGTCAAAAACCCGGCGGAAAGTTTCTAGAAAAATAGCTAATTGAGAAACTATAGGATCATCCCGCTCCCACAGGGGATTGATCCAAGCCAAACCCTACCCCTCTAAATGAGACACAATAGAAGCCATCTTGGCCCTATGGGTAGGATATTGTTGAGGAAGGAGTTCGAAGTGGAGACGGCACTGGTTCAGGAATCCCCTACAGAGTTTGGGATCCCCGCTATACCTGGGAGGTTTGCCTAGGTGAGGTGGCGGATGGGGTGAAGCCGTAGAATTAGGGTCCTGTGAGACCACCTGAGCGGAGACCGACTGCAAGTTAAATAAGCGGTCGTCAATAGAGGCCATATAGGAGAGCATGCGCGCCTGCGTATCGTGCTGCTGGGAGAGCTCTTGCTGCAGACCCGCCAATTGAGAAGCATTAACTGGGTCGGAGGTTTGTAGAGAGGTCAGACGAGACTCCATAGTTTTCATGAAAGACATGATGCGCTGCTGATTATCGCGCAAGTGTGCCAATTCTTTCTGGGCAGAAAACGCGGCACCTGCGGGGTCCATGGCCTGAGTATGCTATTACGTTATTGGAGGAAAGAACGAGAGTGCACCCTCTGGACCGTGGAAGAGACCTACCCCTGGGCGAGCTGACCTAAGGTTAACAGTTGTGAATTCAGCTTTTGGGCTCCCTCCGGTGGTTGTAGAGGGTAATGCAGTTGTGCCTGGACTGCAGGATTGGACAGGTGTATCTACTAATTGCAAGACTGACTGGGGTATATAGCTTTGCAGGACTCTTTAGTCCCTGCCAGTTGTCCATTGTTTTTGGAGGATTCACATCCCTTCTGGTCTCTCCTGTTCGCTGTGCTTTTCTTCAAAGATAAGTCCTGGCTTTGTTTTTGCTGTCCACCTGCTGTGGACCTTATAGTTCTGTGAATCTTCATGTTTTGTCTTGTCCAGCTTTTTCTGTGAAGTATTTTTTGCAGCCTTGCTGTGTCTCTGGAGATGCAGATATTGTTATGATGCGGTGGTTTAGGAGCAACATGGAATGAGCTCTGAAGGAAGTGGTAACTGTACTGACCGCAGTCCCTAAGCTCAACACAACACTAGAAGTAGCCGTGGAATGCTCCTAACTCTCCCTAGGCATCTCGTCACAGCCTAAGAGCTAACTACCCCTAAAGACAGAAGCAGGAAAACTATCTTGCCTCAGAGAAAATCCCCAAAGGATAGATTAGCCCCCCACAAATAATGACTGTGAGTGGAGAGGGAAAAGACATACACAGAATGAAACCAGGATGAGCACAGGAGGCCAGTCTAGCTTGATAGATAGGACAGGATGGAATACTGTGCGGTCAGTATAAAACACTACAAAAATCCACGCAGAGTTTACAAAAAATCTCCGCACCTGACTAAAGGTGTGGAGGGTAAATCTGCTTCCCAGAGCTTCCAGCAAGACAGAATTAATTCATACTGATAACGCTGGACAAACATAGAAAGCACAGAACGGAAATAATGCCCCCCACAAATAATGAATGTGAGTGGAGAGGAAAAAGACATACACAGAATGAAACCAGGATGAGCACAGGAGGCCAGTTGTTGTGAATTCTGTTATCGAACTCCCTCCTGTGGTCATGAATGGTACTTCGGCGAGTTCTGTCCATGAACTCCCTCTGGTGGCTGTGAGTGGAGCTGCTGGTTCTGAGGTTCCTTCCACAGGTGACTTAGTTTATTCTTTGGCTGGCTGCTCTATTTAAATCCTCTCAGATCGTTACTCCATGCCAGCTGTCAATGTTCTTGTACTGGTTCAGTTTGCTCTTGGATCTTTCTGGTGACCTGTCTACTCCAGCAGAAGCTAAGTCCCTGCTAGTTAATTATTTGTTCATTGTTTTCTTGTCCAGCTTGCTATCATGATTTTGCCTTGCTAGCTGGAAGCTCTGGAATGCAGAGTGGCACCTCCGCACCGTGAGTCGGTGCGGGGGTCTTTTTGCACAATCTGCGTGGTCTTTTTGTAGTTTTTGTGCTGACCGCAAAGATACCTTTCCTATCCTCAGTCTATTTAGTTAGTCTGGCCTCCTTTGCTGAAACCTGTTTCATTTCTGTGTTTGTGACTTTCAGCTTAACTCACAGTCAATATTTGTGGGTGGCTACCTTTTCCTTTGGGGAATTTCTCTGAGGCAAGGTAGGCTTTATTTTCTATCTCTAGGGCTAGTTAGCTCTAAGGCTGTGAAGAGGCGTCTAGGCAGCGTTAGGTACGCTCCATGGCTATTTCTAGTGTGTGTGTTAGGATTAGGGGTTGCGGTCAGCAGAGCTCCCACTTCCCAGAGTTGTCCTGTGTTAGTTTAACCATCAGGTCGTTCCGGGTGCTCCTAACCACCAGGTCCATAACAGTACAGCTGGCCCAAAGTGTTAATGCATCTCAATAGAGGGATAAGAGAAGTTCTGAGACCATTTTTTTTTCTCTGCAGTGTGTTTTCTCTTTCTTTTCCCCTTAACCTCTGGGTGGTTCAGGACACAGGTGTAGATATGGACATTCAAGGTCTGTCCTCTTGTGTGGATCATCTCACTGCAAGGGTACAATACATTCAAGATTTTGTGGTTCAGAATCCGATGTTAGAGCCTAGAATTCCAATTCCTGATTTGTTTTCTGGGGATAGATCTAAGTTCCTGAATTTCAAAAATAATTGTAAACTGTTTCTTGCTTTGAAACCCCGCTCCTCTGGTGACCCCGTTCAACAAGTAAAAATCATTATTTCTTTGTTGCGTGGCGACGCTCAAGACTGGGCATTTTCCCTTGCGCCAGGAGATCCTGCATTGCGTGATGTAGATTCGTTTTTCCTGGCGCTTGGATTGCTTTATGATGAACCAAGTTCAGTGGATCAGACAGAGAAAATCTTGCTGGCTTTGTGTCAGGGTCAGGATGAAGCGGAGGTATATTGTCAGAAGTTTAGAAAGTGGTCTGTGCTTACTCAGTGGAATGAGTGTGCCCTGGCGGCAATTTTCAGAAAGGGTCTTTCTGAAGCCCTTAAGGATGTCATGGTGGGATTTCCCACGCCTGCTGGTCTGAATGAGTCTATGTCCTTGGCCATTCAGATCGATCGGCGCTTGCGAGAGCGCAAAGCTGTGCACCATTTGGCGGTATTCTCTGAGCATAGGCCTGAGCCTATGCAATGTGATAGGACTTTGACCAGAGCTGAACGTCAAGAACACAGACGTCGGAATGGGCTGTGTTTTTACTGTGGTGATTCCACTCATGCTATCTCCGATTGTCCTAAGCGCACTAAGAGGTTCGCTAGGTCTGCCACCATTGGTACGGTACAGTCTAAATTTCTTTTGTCCGTTACTCTGATTTGCTCTTTGTCGTCCTATTCTCTTACGGCATTTGTGGATTCAGGCGCTGCCCTGAATTTGATGCACTTGGAGTTTGCCAGGCGCTGTGGTTTTTTCTTGGAGCCCTTGCAGTATCCTATTCCATTGAGAGGAATTGATGCTACGCCTTTGGCCAAGAATAAGCCTCAGTACTGGACTCAATTGACCATGTGCATGGCTCCTGCACATCAGGAGGATATTCACTTTGTGGTGTTGCATAATCTGCATGATGTGGTCGTTTTGGGGTTGCCATGGCTACAGGTCCATAATCCAGTATTGGATTGGAAATCTATGTCTGTGTCCAGCTGGGGTTGTCAAGGGGTACATGGTGATGTTCCATTGCTGTCAATTTCATCTTCCACTCCTTCTGAAGTCCCTGAGTTTTTGTCGGATTACCGGGATGTATTTGATGAGCCCAAATCCAGTGCCCTACCTCCTCATAGGGATTGCGATTGTGCTATTAATTTGATTCCTGGTAGTAAGTTTCCTAAGGGCCGACTGTTCAATTTATCTGTGCCAGAGCACGCTGCTATGCGGAGTTATATAAAGGAATCCTTGGAGAAAGGGCATATTCGCCCGTCGTCATCACCGTTGGGAGCAGGGTTCTTTTTTGTGGCAAAGAAGGATGGTTCTTTGAGACCTTGTATTGATTACCGCCTTCTTAATAAAATCACGGTCAAATTTCAGTACCCTTTGCTGCTGCTGTCTGATTTGTTTGCTTGGATTAAGGGGGCTAGTTGGTTCACCAAGATAGATCTTCGAGGGGCGTATAATCTTGTGCGTATTAAACCGGGCGATGAATGGAAAACAGCATTTAATACGCCCGAGGGCCATTTTGAGTACCTGGTGATGCCATTCGGGCTTTCTAATGCTCCATCTGTATTTCAGTCCTTTATGCATGACATCTTCCGAGAATACCTGGATAAATTCATGATTGTATATTTGGATGATATTTTGGTCTTTTCGGATGATTGGGAGTCTCATGTGAAGCAGGTCAGAATGGTGTTCCAGGTCCTTCGTGCTAATTCCTTGTTTGTGAAGGGGTCAAAGTGTCTCTTTGGAGTTCAGAAGGTTTCATTTTTGGGTTTCATTTTTTCCCCTTCTACTATCGAGATGGACCCTGTTAAAGTTCAGGCCATTTATGATTGGACTCAGCCGACATCTGTGAAGAGCCTGCAGAAGATCCTGGGCTTTGCTAATTTTTACCGTCGCTTCATCGCTAATTTTTCTAGTGTTGCTAAACCGTTGACTGATTTGGCCAAGAAAGGTGCTGATGTGGTCAATTGGTCCTCTGCAACCGTGGAGGCTTTTCAGGAGTTGAAGCGTCGTTTTTTTTCTGCCTCTGTGTTGTGCCAGCCAGATGTTTCGCTCCCGTTTCAGGTCGAGGTTGATGCTTCTGAGATTGGAGCAGGGGCTGTTTTGTCTCAGAGAAGTTCTGATGGTTCGGTGATGAAACCATGTGCCTTCTTTTCTAGAAAGTTCTCGCCTGCTGAGCGCAATTATGATGTTGGCAATCGAGAGTTGTTGGCCATGAAGTGGGCATTCGAGGAGTGGCGACATTGGCTTGAAGGAGCTAAGCATCGCGTGGTGGTCTTGACGGATCACAAGAATTTAACTTATCTCGAGTCTGCCAAACGGTTGAATCCTAGACAGGCTCGATGGTCGCTGTTTTTCTCCCGTTTTGATTTTGTGGTTTCGTACCTTCCGGGCTCTAAGAATGTGAAGGCTGATTCCCTTTCAAGGAGTTTTGTGCCTGACTCTCCGGGTGTTCCTGAGCTGGCGAGTATTCTCAAAGAGGGGGTAATTTTGTCTGCTATCTCCCCTGATTTGCGGCGGGTGCTGCAGAAATTTCAGGCTGATAGACCTGACCGTTGTCCAGCGGAGAAACTGTTTGTCCCTGATAGATGGACTAGTAGAGTTATCTCTGAGGTTCATTGTTCGGTGTTGGCTGGTCATCCTGGAATCTTTGGTACCAGAGATTTGGTGGCTAGATCCTGTTGGTGGCCTTCTTTGTCATGGGATGTGCATTCTTTTGTGCAGTCCTGTGGGACTTGTGCTCGGGCTAAGCCCTGCTGTTCTCGTGCCAGTGGGTTGCTTTTGCCCTTGCCGGTCCCGAAGAGGCCCTGGACGCATATTTCCATGGATTTTATTTCAGATCTCCCTGTCTCTCAAAGGATGTCGGTCATTTGGGTGGTTTGTGATTGCTTCTCTAAGATGGTCCATTTGGTACCCTTGTCTAAATTGCCTTCCTCCTCTGATTTGGTGCCATTATTTTTCCAGCATGTGGTTCGCTTGCATGGCATTCCGGAGAACATCGTCTCGGACAGAGGTTCCCAGTTTGTTTCGAGGTTTTGGCGGTCCTTTTGTGCTAAGATGGGCATTGATTTGTCTTTTTCTTCGGCTTTCCATCCTCAGACAAATGGCCAAACCGAACGAACTAATCAGACTTTGGAACCATATCTGAGATGCTTTGTTTCTGCTGATCAGGATGATTGGGTGTCCTTCTTGCCTTTGGCTGAGTTCGCCCTTAATAATTGGGCCAGCTCGGCTACTTTGCTTTCGCCTTTTGTCTGTAATTCTGGTTTCCATCCTCGTTTCTCTTCAGGGCAGGTTGAGCCTTCGGACTGTCCTGGTGTGGATTCTGTGGTGGACAGGTTGCAGCAGATTTGGACTCATGTGGTGGACAATTTGACATTGTCCCAGGAGAAGGCTCAACGTTTCGCTAACCGCCGGCGCTGTGTTGGCCCCCGACTTCGTGTTGGGGATTTGGTTTGGTTGTCGTCTCGTTATGTTCCTATGAAGGTTTCCTCTCCTAAGTTTAAGCCTCGTTTCATTGGTCCGTATAAGATTTCTGAAGTTCTCAATCCTGTGTCATTTCGTTTGGCCCTTCCAGCTTCTTTTGCCATCCATAATGTGTTCCATAGGTTGTTATTGCAGAGATACGGGGCGCCTATGGTTCCCTCTGTTGATCCTCCTGCCACGGTGTTGGTCGACGGGGAGTTGGAGTATGTGGTGGAGAAGATTTTAGATTCTCGTATTTCGAGACGGAAACTCCAGTACCTGGTCAAGTGGAAGGGTTATGGTCAGGAAGATAATTCCTGGGTTTTTGCCTCTGATGTTCATGCTGCCGATCTAGTTCGTGCCTTTCATTTGGCTCGTCCTGATCGGCCTGGGGGCTCTGGTGAGGGTTCGGTGACCCCTCCTCAAGGGGGGGTACTGTTGTGAATTCTGTTATCGAACTCCCTCCTGTGGTCATGAATGGTACTTCGGCGAGTTCTGTCCATGAACTCCCTCTGGTGGCTGTGAGTGGAGCTGCTGGTTCTGAGGTTCCTTCCACAGGTGACTTAGTTTATACTTTGGCTGGCTGCTCTATTTAACTCCTCTCAGATCGTTACTCCATGCCAGCTGTCAATGTTCTTGTACTGGTTCAGTTCGCTCTTGGATCTTTCTGGTGACCTGTCTACTCCAGCAGAAGCTAAGTCCCTGCTAGTTAATTATTTGTTCATTGTTTTCTTGTCCAGCTTGCTATCATGATTTTGCCTTGCTAGCTGGAAGCTCTGGAATGCAGAGTGGCACCTCCGCACCGTGAGTCGGTGCGGGGGTCTTTTTGCACACTCTGCGTGGTCTTTTTGTAGTTTTTGTGCTGACCGCAAAGATACCTTTCCTATCCTCAGTCTATTTAGTTAGTCTGGCCTCCTTTGCTGAAACCTGTTTCATTTCTGTGTTTGTGACTTTCATCTTAACTCACAGTCAATATTTGTGGGGGGCTACCTTTTCCTTTGGGGAATTTCTCTGAGGCAAGGTAGGCTTTATTTTCTATCTCTAGGGCTAGTTAGCTCTTAGGCTGTGAAGAGGCGTCTAGGCAGCGTTAGGTACGCTCCACGGCTATTTCTAGTGTGTGTGTTAGGATTAGGGGTTGCGGTCAGCAGAGCTCCCACTTCCCAGAGTTGTCCTGTGTTAGTTTAACCATCAGGTCGTTCTGGGTGCTCCTAACCACCAGGTCCATAACAGCCAGTCTAACTTGATAGATAGGACATGATGGAATACTGTGCGGTCAGTATAAAACACTACAAAAATCCACGCAGAGTTTACAAAAAATCTCCACACCTGACTAAAGGTGTGGAGGGTAAATCTGCTTCCCAGAGCTTCCAGCAAGACAGAATTAATTCATACTGATAACGCTGGACAAACATAGAAAGCACTGAACGGATAAGTCCACAATCTGTGAACAGAAAAGCGCAAGCAAAAACTTAGCTTTGCTGAACTGGTCAGGATAACAGGGAAATCCAAAGAGATGTGAATCCAACCAGGAACCATTTACAAGTGGCACTGGCTGAAGGAACAGCCAGGCATAAATAGCCAAGCAGAAGAGACGATAAGTGGAGGCAGCTGATGACAGCTAACTCCAAGGAGCAGCCATACCACTTGAAACCACAAGAGGGAGCCCAAGAGCAGAACTCACAAAAGTGCCACTTACAACCACCGGAAGGGAGCCCAAGAGCGGAATTCACACCAGATATACCCTCCATGTCTTTAGTCAGATGTGGTGTTTTGTATTTTCTGTGGTGGATATTTTCTAGCATTTTAATACTGACCGCATAGTACTCTGTTCTATTCTTTCTATTTAGCTAGTATGGCCTCCTATGCTAAATCCTGATTTCATGTCTGCGTGTGTTTTTTCCCTCTCCTCTCACAGTCAATATATGTGGGGGGCTGTCTGTCCTTTGGGGATTTTCTCTGAGGCAAGATAGGTTTCCTGTTTCTGTCTTTAGGGGTAGTTAGTTTCTTAGGCTGTGTCGAGGGGTCTAGGGAGTGTTAGGTACCCCCCACGGCTACTTCTAGTTGCGCTGCTAGGTTCAGGGTTTGCGGTCAGTACAGGGGCCACCTTCTCCAGAGTATGTCTCATGCTGCTCCAAGGCCACCAGATCATAACAGTTAACCAACCCCTATACAGGGGCTGTCAGGAGCAGGCCCAGAGATCACTAATCCACGGTAGCAGATACCAAGTGGGACGGCTCAGAAGGAGAGGAAAAACAAAGAAAAGACCTAAACAGAAATACTGGAACGAGAGCGGTGTGACCAACGGCAACGAAAACGGGAAGTGAACGTCAGGCTTTAGCTGAAGGAAAGCTGGAACAGGAGCGAGACTGTGGGGAGAGAGAACAGAGAGAGCAGGGTAAATGAAAGGCAAAAAGCGAGAGGCAAGGAGTAGTACTCGGAGCTGGCGCAAAGCACGGAAGCACAGAGCGGAAGGTGGCCAGAGACAGAGGCAAATAGCAAATGATACTCAGGCACCTCCTAGTATAGGAGGTGGCCTGAAATACAGTGAACCTACCCGGGATTGGCTGCGGAAGAAAACATCCGGTAGCAGAGGATCAAGACTGGAGCGAGTGCGTCAGCCGCAAACCCCTGCGCGCCTGCGCAGAAGCTGAACGAGGAGAGGGAACCCGCCGGGGACGAGCGCGCCGCCTTCCAGAAGCAGGACAGCGGGAGCGAGCATTGAAGGAAGGAGTCAGCGTCGCAAAGGAGGAAGCGCACCGGGACCCGGAAGAAGAACGACCGAGGTGAGCAGGAACCGCAGCACCAGCCGAAGGAGCAGCGTGCCGAGAGCCAGGAGCGGAGCAGCGAAGGTGAGTAGCGGTCGTAACAACTTCTATGGGGGTTATTACATGGTTATGGGGCTACTGTACTAGCCATCATATAGTGTGGGGACAACTGGGGTCTATTATATAGTGTAAAAGCTAATAAGGGGGCCATTATACAGTTTGGGGACTAAAGTGAGGGGCCCTCATACAGTGTGGGAGCATTTCTACAGTGTGGGGGCTATTGTGGGGGTCATCATAGTGTGGGTGCCATTATATAGTTTGGGGGCTACAGTGGGGGCCATCGTACAGTGTGGGGGCCAAATACAGTGTGTGAACAACAGTGGGGGCCCTCATGCAGTGTCGAGGTCATGATACAGTGTGAGAACTACTGTGGTGGGAATTATACTGTCTATAGGAGAGTTGTGGGCCCATCATACTGTGTATAGGGAAGCTGTCAGCCCATCATACTGTGTCATACTGTGTATGGGGGAGCTGTGGGGCCATCATTCTGTGTATAGGGGAGCTGTGGGCTCATCATACTGTGTATAGGTAAGCTGTCAGCCCATCATACTGTGCCATACTGTGAAGAGGGGAGTTGTGGGGCCATCCTACTGTGTATAGAGGAGCTGTGAGCCCATCATACTGTGTCATACTATGTATAGGAGGGCTGTGGGCCCATCATACTGTGTATGGGTGAGCTGTGGGGCCATCATTCTGTGTATAGGGGAGCTGTGGGCTCATCATACTATGTATATGTGGGCTTTGGGCCCATCATACTGGGTATAAGGGGTGCTGTGGGCTCATGATGCTATGTATAGGGCAGCTGTGGGCCCATCATATTGTGTATAGGTGACCTATGGGCCCATGATACTGTATATAAGGGAGTTGTGGTCCCACCATTCTGTGTATGTGGGAGCATTATGCTGTGTGTAGTGGAGCTGTGGGCATATTATACTGTGTATAGGGGAGCTGTGGGTCCATCATACCGTGTATAGGAAAGCTGTTCATAGGGGAACTCAGGGGACATTATTAAATGGTAAGTGGGAAATTAAGAAGCATTATTGTTCTAGGGGTAATCAGTATTGTGACCGTCAAAGGTAAACATGAGGTATTATTACAACCTAGGGGCAAATTGTGGATACTGTTTTCTACGGAACTCACTGAAGGTATTAATATTTTCTAGGTAACCATTTTATAATCTAGAGGACACAAAGGAAGCATTATTACTATATAAGGGAGAACAGTGGGGATATTATTATGTGTGGCAACAGGAAGAGCACTGTTATTGTGCCAAGCAGCAGGTGTAGTAATGGGGACACATACAACAGCAGCAGCACAACATTTGGGGTATGACCAGGATAACGCATTTGTGCAGCTTGGAAATAGATGGGGACAATGCTGGAAATGTGAGAAATCTCTGCAAATAAGTTGTGGCTGGAAGAAGTTGTCATGTTGGTTTGGGCTAGATGGAAAGACAGGAAAAGTGAATGATTCCGTAAAAAAAAAAAAAGTGTCTCTATGCCCATCCCCAGACCCCTATAGCTATAATCCCTCCTGTAGATGGTGCTCAACTACTGCCTGTCCTGAAAACACTATCGTCACTGCTCTTACAAGAAAAAGGCATGTTCATATGTAATTAGTTGATGTACTCTGTGTATACGGTGCACTCTGTATAGTCCCATTCTGCTTCTGGTTTGCACTTTTTTGAAAAAAATTTGTATTTTGCTTAAGTATACAATAAAAGTTGTAACATATCTTGAGGCCAGGAAGACTGTAATTGTAGGATTGAACCGTATTGTTGGTGGTTAGCCCAGTAAAGAAACATGCTCACCCTAGGTATATTTTGACATTATATAGTGTTCCATATATTCCTATTAGTGTCAGCATTGGACATTTAATCAGGGAAATGTGGGAATTAGGCTGGAGACTCACTAGCGATTTAAAATCGGTCCGTTTTTGATGCTGGAGAGTTGGACAAGTGCAGTGCAATTGTCATGCGAGTGTCATGCATTTTTTGGGCTAGTACAATCCGATTTTTCACACCTAGCATCCGATTTACATCCGAATGCAGTGCGATTGCTATCAGACTGCAATGCGATTTTAACATGAGCATTTACATAGAGCAATTCTTTAAGTCATTTACACATCATTTTAAAACTAACTATACATCAAAACATAACTATAGAAATGTGTATATATATATATACACACTATCATTCCAATGTGTAGGGTCACTTAGAAATTTCCTTATTTTCGGAAGAAAGCACAGTTTTTTCAAGTGAAGCTAACATTAAATGATTCAGAAATACACTCTATACATTGTTAATGTGGTAAATGACTATCCTAGCTGCAAATGTCTGGTTGGTAATGCAATATCTTTATAGTTGTATAGAGGCCCATTTTCAACAACCATCACTCCAGTGTTGTTATGGTACTTTGTGTTTGCTAACTGTATAAGAAGGCTAATGCATGATTAGAATACCCTTGAAAACCCTTGAGCAAGTATGTTAGCACAGCTGAAAACAGTTTGGCTGATTAGAGAACCTATAAACCTGACCTTCCTTTGAGCTAATTGAGAATCTGGAGCATTACAATTGTTGGTTCCATTAAACTCTCAAAATGGCCAGAAAAAAAATAACTTTCATGTGAAACTTGACAGTCTATTCTTGTTCTTAGAAATGAAGGCTATTCCATGAGAGAAATTGACAAGAAACTGAAGATTTCCTACAACGGTGTGTACTACTCCTTTTAGAGGAGAGCACAAACAGGCCCTAAGAGAAGTGGGAGGCCCCGAAGCACAACTGAGCAACAAGACAAGTATATTAATAATAATAATCTTTATTTTTATATAGCGCTACCATATTCCGCAGCGCTTTACATTTTGCACACATTATCACATTAACATATTATATTAGAGTCTGTAGTTTGAGAAATCGACGCCTCACAGGTCCTCAACTGGCAACTTCATTAAATAGTACACGCAAAACGCCAGTGTCAACGTCTACAGTGAAGAGGCGACTCCGGGATGTTGGCCTTCAGGGCAGAGTGGCAAAGAAAAAGCCATATCTGAGACTGGCTAATAAAAGGAAAAGATTAATATGGGCAAAAGAACACAGACATTGGACAGAGGAAGATTGGAAAAAGGTGTTATGGACAGACGAATCCAAGTTTGAGGTATTTGGATCACACAGAAGAACGTTTGTGAGATGCAGAACAACTGAAAAAGCTGGAAGAGTGCCTGATGCCATCTGTCAAGCATGGTGGAGGTAATGTGATGGTCTGGGGTTGCTTTGGTGCTGGTAAAATGGGAGATTTGTACAAGGTAAAAGGGATTTTGAATAAGGCTATCACTGTATTTTGCAATGCCATGCCATACCATACCCTGTGGACAGCGCTTGATTAGAGCCATTTTCATCCTACAACAGGACAATGACCCAAAGCACACCTCCAAGTTATGCAAGAACTATTTAGGGCAGGCAGCTGATATTCTGTCTGTAATGGAGCGGCCAGCGCAGTCACCAGATCTCAACCCCATTGAGCTGTTGTGGGAGCAGCTTGACCGTATGGTACGCAAAAAGTGCCCATCAAGCCAAACCAACTTGTGGGAAGGTATTCTGGAAGCATGGGGTGGAATTTCTCCAGATTACCTCAGCAAATTAACTGCTAGAATGCCAAAGGTCTGCAATGCTGTAATTGCTGCAAAGGGAGCATTATTTTACGAAAGCAAAGTTTGAAGGAGAAAATTATTATTTCAAATAACAATCTTTTTTTCGAACCTTGTCAATGTCTGGACTTGATTTCCAATTCATTTGGCAACTCATTTGATTAATAGTGTTGAGCATTCCGATACCGCAAGTATCGGGTATCGGCCGATACTTGCGGTATCGGAATTCCGATACCGAATTCCGATACTTCCCGCGTATCGGATACCGGAATCGGAAGTTCCCAGAATTCAAACTGCACGCAGCAGCCAATGAGGAATGAATGGAAGTGTGGGCGCATCCTGTTTAGCATGGTGGGCATGTAAGTACTGGCAAGGCTGTGATTGGCTGCTGAAATGATGTCACTCTGCACTATAAAAAACGCTGCCGCCATTTTGCGCTCACTCTGCTGTGATTTCAGTTAGGGACAGGACGCTGTGTTCTAACTGAGGGCCAGTTGAGATAGCTAATTGCTTTATTTTGCTTTCCCAAGGCTAATTTAGCAAAACGCTGTGTGTTGTTCACTGTTCACCTTGCTCTTGCCTTGCAGCGCTGTTTTAACAGCGTTCTGCAAGGTCTCTCTGTGTGTGTGTGTGTGTGTAGCTCACTCTGTAGTCTGTGTGCAGCCATATACCCGGTTGTATTCAGCTCAGGGGGGGTTCACACTGCCTCATATAGTTCTATCCATTGTCCTTTTTTGCTCATAGTGCAGCCTGCTGCACATTTTTTCTAAAATTTCCTATTAGTGTTTTTCCACCCGTCTCCAGCTAAATTGTGGAAAAACACTACATAGGATAACCTAGAGGGGTTTTTTTGAGCCTTGCAGCGCCGTTTACGGCTGTCTGCACGGTCTCCGTGTGAGCGCAGCTCACCCTGTAGTCTGTGTGCAGCCACAGCCGGTTGTATTCAGCTCAGGGTAAGTCACTGCCTCATACCGTGAAAAAACTTTTCCTTTTTTTCAAATAGTGCAGCCTGCTGAAAATTTTTCCAAAAATTTCCTATTAGTGTCTTTCCACCCGTCTCCAGCTAAATAGTGGAAAAACACTACATAGGATAACCTAGAGGAGGGTTTTTGGGCCTTGCAGCGCCGTTTACGGCTGTCTGCACGGTCTCCGTGTGAGCGCAGCTCGCCCTGTAGTCTGTGTGCAGCGACAGCCGGTTGGATTCAGCTCAGGGTAAGTCACTGCCTCATACCGTGAAAAAACTTTTCCTTTTTTTCAAATAGTGCAGCCTGCTGAAAATTTTTCCAAAAATTTCCTATTAGTGTCTTTCCACCCGTCTCCAGCTAAATAGTGGAAAAACACTACATAGGATAACCTAGAGGAGGGTTTTTGGGCCTTGCAGCGCCGTTTACGGCTGTCTGCACGGTCTCCGTGTGAGCGCAGCTCGCCCTGTAGTCTGTGTGCAGCCACAGCCGGTTGGATTCAGCTCAGGGTGCGTTACTGCCTCATACCGTTAAATAACTTGTCCTTTTTTTCAAATAGTGCAGCCTGTTGAAAATTTTTTTTTAAATTTCCTATTAGTGTCTTTCCACCCATCTCCAGCTAAATAGTGGAAAAACACTACATAGGATAACCTAGAGGAGGGTTTTTGGGCCTTGCAGCGCCGTTTACGGCTGTCTGCACGGTCTCCGTGTGAGCGCAGCTCGCCCTGTAGTCTGTGTGCAGCCACAGCTGGTTGGATTCAGCTCAGGGTGCGTTACTGCCTCATACCGTTAAATAACTTGTCCTTTTTTTCAAATAGTGCAGCCTGTTGAAAATTTTTTTTAAAATTTCCTATTAGTGTCTTTCCACCCGTCTCCAGCTAAATAGTGGAAAAACACTACATAGGATAACCTAGAGGGGTTTTTTTGAGCCTTGCAGCGCCGTTTACGGCTGTCTGCACGGTCTCCGTGTGAGCGCAGCTCGCCCTGTAGTCTGTGTGCAGCCACAGCCGGTTGTATTCAGCTCAGGGTAAGTCACTGCCTCATACCGTGAAAAAACTTTTCCTTTTTTTCAAATAGTGCAGCCTGCTGAAAATTTTTCCAAAAATTTCCTATTAGTGTCTTTCCACCCGTCTCCAGCTAAATAGTGGAAAAACACTACATAGGATAACCTAGAGGAGGGTTTTTGGGCCTTGCAGCGCCGTTTACGGCTGTCTGCACGGTCTCCGTGTGAGCGCAGCTCGCCCTGTAGTCTGTGTGCAGCGACAGCCGGTTGGATTCAGCTCAGGGTAAGTCACTGCCTCATACCGTGAAAAAACTTTTCCTTTTTTTCAAATAGTGCAGCCTGCTGAAAATTTTTCCAAAAATTTCCTATTAGTGTCTTTCCACCCGTCTCCAGCTAAATAGTGGAAAAACACTACATAGGATAACCTAGAGGAGGGTTTTTGGGCCTTGCAGCGCCGTTTACGGCTGTCTGCACGGTCTCCGTGTGAGCGCAGCTCGCCCTGTAGTCTGTGTGCAGCCACAGCCGGTTGGATTCAACTCAGGGTGCGTTACTGCCTCATACCGTTAAATAACTTGTCCTTTTTTTCAAATAGTGCAGCCTGTTGAAAATTTTTTTTAAAATTTCCTATTAGTGTCTTTCCACCCGTCTCCAGCTAAATAGTGGAAAAACACTACATAGGATAACCTAGAGGAGGGTTTTTGGGCCTTGCAGCGCCGTTTACGGCTGTCTGCACGGTCTCCGTGTGAGCGCAGCTCGCCCTGTAGTCTGTGTGCAGCCACAGCTGGTTGGATTCAGCTCAGGGTGCGTTACTGCCTCATACCGTTAAATAACTTGTCCTTTTTTTCAAATAGTGCAGCCTGTTGAAAATTTTTTTAAAAATTTCCTATTAGTGTCTTTCCACCTGTCTCCAGCTAAATAGTGGAAAAACACTACATAGGATAACCTAGAGGAGGGTTTTTGGGCCTTGCAGCGCCGTTTACGGCTCTCTGCACGGTCCCTGTGTGAGTTAAACTCGCTCTGTAGTCCGATCTGCAGAAAAAAAAAAAGTAAAGTTCACCAAACACCACTTAACACTTGTGTAGGCCACATTTTATAAATAATAAAGTCTAGTCCACACTTTACAACATTAGTGTTTCTTACACCTGTTAGGAGGAGCATTTCAGGAATAAGCACACTAAGGCCTTAGTACTTTTCTGCTTATCTTTATCTGTCAACCAAGATGAAGAGGGCAGGGAGTAAGGCACGTGGGCGTGGGCGCGGAGCAGGGAGAGGAGCAGGGAGAGGACGTGGTGATTCTGTGCCTGCTGCGGGCACCGGTGACTCATCATCACTCAGTTTCAGCAGGGAACAGTCCTTCATGCGCAGCTTTGTCGGAGAGCGCCGTGCACCGCTGCTGCGTGAAGATCAAATTGAAGCCGTTGTCGGATGGATGGCAGCTAACGCATCGGCATCGACTTCAATTAGTGCCACATCCTCTCAGGCACAGACCACTGGAGAGCAGCCATCTGTCTCTTCACCACCTGCCAAATTGGCCAGGCAGTCAGAGAGCCCAGGACAGGAGCCGTCTCTACTTCTGTTCTCTGAATCTCTTGGCTTGGAAACAGGGGGCCAGCCAAGCAGCATTGGAGAAATGGAAGAAGAGGCAGTGTGCAGTGATGCCCAACAGCTTTGTCTCTCTGACTCTGAAGAGGCGGGTGGGCCAGTGCCTGCGGTGACCACAGCGCAGTACGCATCTGATGATGAAACTCAGGTGCCGCTTTCTGGTGCGTACTGTGCTGCCGAGACTACCCAGGAGGAGCAGTTGGTGGCAGAGGGTAGTGGAGATGATGAGGTCGTTGACCCATCGTGGCGTGAGGAACAGGAAGGTGGTGGGAGCAGCTCTGAGGAAGAGATTCCCCTTAAGGGCCAAAGAGGGAGGGGGAAGACTGCGGAGCCTGTAGCCTCCACTTTGGCACCCGTTAGGAGCCTGTCTCTTTCAAAAGCCAAAAAGGGTGCTCCCAAGACTTGCAGTGCCTGGTCCTTTTTTGACACAGTTGCAGATGACATTTGTTTTGTCAAATGCAAGCTGTGTCATCAGAAAGTCAAAAGAGGTAAAAGTGTCAGCAACCTCAATACCACAAATATGTGGAAACATGTGCGGACCAGGCACGCGGTGGAGTTACAAAAACACACTGAAGACGTAGGCCAACCAACAGCGGCAGCTACCACCTCTTCAGTTCGTGTTGCCTCTTACTCCAGCTCACGCACAGCTGGTTTGGCTTCCTCCCACGATCGCCATGGAAGAACCTCTGGCACTGTTGTCCAGAGACCTAGTGTAATTCCACCCACAGCACCACATTCCCAGTCATCCTCACACTCCCAGTCTACTCTACAGCCATCGGTAGTACAGGCATGGGAGAAAAGGCGGGCATTCTCGGCCAACCACCCCCAAGCACAGGCTCTGAATGCAGGCATTGCCAAACTTCTGTCCCTGGAAATGCTCTCATTCAGGCTGGTGGAGACTGACAGCTTCCGTGACTTGATGGCATTGGCAGTCCCACAGTACAAGGTGCCCAGCCGCTTTTACTTCAGCAGGCAAGCTGTCCCTGCCCTGCACAAGCATGTGGAGGGACACATAAAACACGCGCTACTGAACGCCGTCAGTAGCAAGGTCCACCTCACCACCGATGCGTGGACCAGTCAACATGGACAGGGGCGATACATTTCCCTCACTGCCCATTGGGTTAATGTTGTTGAGCCAGGTACAGATCGTGCGAGTGGCGCAGGACGTGTCCTGCCCACTCCAAGGATTGCAGGAATCCAGTCTGTATGCATTGACTCCTCCTCATACACAAGTTCCTCAGAATCATCGCTGCAGGAGCCGTCACAGTCCACCTCCACATGGACCCGTGAACGTTTACCTATGACCGACATGAGCACAGCCGTGGCCAAACGTCAACAGGCCGTCTTGAAACTAGTTTCATTGGGGAATCGAAGCCACACAGCGCAGGAGCTCTGGAATGCCATCAAGCAGGAGAGCGATGTGTGGTTAGTGCCAGCGAATCTCCAGCCAGGCATGGTAGTGTGTGACAATGGCCGAAATCTGGTTTGGCCATTGGCAACCTCACTCACATCCCATGTGTGGCACATGTGCTCAATTTGGTTGTGCAGAGTTTTCTGAGGGACTATCCGGATCTTGATGCACTGCTGCACAAGGTCCGCCTAGAGTGTGCTCACTTGCGGCGTTCCAGCTTGGCAAGATCCCGCATTGCTGCTCTGCAGCGCCGATTCCGCCTTCCGGAACACCGCATCATATGTGACCTACCTACCAGGTGGAATTCCACGTTACATATGTTGGAGCGGTTGTGTGAGCAGCAGCAAGCAGTAATGGAGTACCAGCTGCATCAGGCGCTAAAAAGTCGCAGTCAGCGCCGATCAGACTTCACAACCACAGAGTGGGCCACTATGAAGGACGTCTGCCAGGTTTTGCGTCCTTTCGATTATTCCACGCGGATGGCAAGTGCAGATGATGCACTAGTCAGCATGACTGTCCCCCTTATCTGCCTGCTTCAACAAACTTTGCAAGCGTTAAGGGATGATGTTGTGGAAGAGGTGGAGGATGAGGAGTCACCTTTTCCATCAGCTTCTGGAGAGTCAGCGCCACGTGGTTCCTCACAAAGGGGTACGCAGGGGCCACTTTGTGAGGAGGAGTCAATGGAGGAGGAAGAGCTCCGTCCAGAGGAGGGAGTGAGACAATTGTCCAGTGGTCAGTGTGTATAGCGAGGGTGGGGTGATGGCGAGCGGGCAGAGATCATGTCTCAAGCAGGGGACAGCGTTTCTGGGCCAGTTGGAAGTCTGCAGCACATGGTGGATTTCATGCTGCAGTGCCTGAGAAACGACCGCCGCATCGACCACATTCTCAACATGCCTGATTATTGATTATTCACCCTCCTCGATCCTCGCTACTGGGACAACGTCCAAAACCTCATCCCAGCATTGACCCGGGAGCGTAAAATGCGGGAGTACCACGACACACTGGTGAATTCCATCATGTTCTCCAGTCCAACTGAGAGGAGTGCTGCTATTGCTTTACAAAGCAGCTCAGTGCGTCGAGGCAGTGGGGGAGGCTCTGCACAAAGAGGGAGCAGAAGCAGTGCCTCTGCCCAAGGCAAGCCCAGTATGGCACAACTGTGGCAAACTTTTGTGTGCCCGCCCCAAATGTCTACACCATCACCGGCGGCTCCAGTCAGCAGGAGACAACGGTTCAGATGGTGACAGACTACACGGCTTGCCCTCTTACTGTACTCCCAGACGGCTCTTCCCCGTTCAAGTTTTGGGTCTCTAAGCTGGATACATGGCCAGAGCTAAGCCAGTATGCATTGGAGGTGCTGGCTTGCCCTGCGGCTAGTGTCTTATCGGAACGTGTCTTTAGTGCCGCAGGTGGTGTACTAACAGACCGTCGCATGCGACTATCCTCCGATAACGTTGACCGGCTTACTTTCCTGAAAATGAACCAGGCCTGGATCTCACAGGAATTTGCCACTCCTCTGCCTGATTAAGTAATTGGGTGTCATCCAGGTCTCCTGATGTGTTCATCTTTCTACAACCTGAACTAATATTCCTGGGCTCCAACACCGCCAGTTGCGGCTCAGAAGTGCAGGCTGCACAGTCAAAACATACGACCCAGTGTTATTGGGTTTCAGTAATGTCAGCTGATCCCCAGCTGTGTAGCCGGCAATGTGTCCTGCGACCGCCACGCTGGCACAACAACCTAAATGTAAGGGAACCTGGCCCCCCCACCACCCCCACCCCCGGCGTTTGTTACTGAAAGAGCCATCTTGTGCAGCAGTAATGTTGCACAAGGAAAAGGTAGCTCTTTTAGTTTAGCTCCTTGCACACGCAGAACTTAACACTTATAAAATGTGTTCACTGATACCGTTATACCGTCCCGGAGCTGGGACTTTCCTTCATAATGTGACGCAGCACAGCCGTCATTCCTACCCCCTTGGTGCCATTCGCTGCCTCCTCAGCGTTGTTTTAAGCTGTCACGGAGCCTGCGCTGTTTTGTTATCCCTTGGCCATGGCCAATTTGCGCTGCCTGTCTTCTGACATAATTTGGTGTCAGGCTGGCTGCGCCTGTGCGCCCGCGCTGCCCGAGAACCCGCCTCGCAGTGTCTTCTGATTGAATCACACTGCGAGCCTGGGATCCATGGGCATGCGCAGTGCATATCTTCACCTCGGGCTCTCGCTCATCTCCCTCCGCCTTCTTTAGACTGTGCGCCATCAGCTGATCTCTAATAGCATGCCACGGCCGTGACGCCGCACAGTCTGACGAAGAGGGAAGGAGGGGAGTGAGAGGCGAGGATATGCACAGTGCATGCCCATGGATCCAAGGCCCGCAGTGGGATTACATTAGACGACACTGCGAGGTGAGATCTGGAGCAGCGTGGACGCACAGGCACTGACAGCCTGACACCAAATTATGTCAGAAGACAGGCAGCGCAAATTGGGCATGGCCAAGGGATAACAGACCAGCGCAGGCTCCGTGACAGCTTAAAACAACGCTGAGGAGGCAGCGCACGGCACCAAGGGGATAGGAATGACAGCTGTGCTGCGTCCCATTACGAAGGAAATTCCCACCTCCGGGACGGTTTTACGGTATAAGGGGACACATTTTTAGTGTTTACTTCTGTGTTTGCAAGGAGCATAATTAAAAGAGCAACCTTTTCCTTTTGCATCCTTAGTGCTGCACAAGATGGCTCTTTCAGCTACAAACGTCTGGGGGGGGGTTAAAGGTTCCCTTTGAACTTGCTCCAATCAGGCTTCGGCCTACACTCTGTTCCTCTGCTCCTCCTGCTGTCCCTGGGCTCTAACACCGCCAGTTAGTGCCTGGAAGTGCTGTCTGCACAGTCAACAGTCGCTCCTCTGTTATTGGGGTTCAGTAACGTCAGCTGATCCCCAGCTCTGTGTGCGGCAATACCTCCAATCTGCTCCTCCTGCTGTCCCTGGGCTCTATCACCACCAGTTGGTGCCTGGAAGTGCTGTCTGCACAGTCAACAGTCGATCCTCTGTTATTAGGGTTCAGTAATGTCAGCTGATCCCCAGCTGTGTGTGCGGCAATACCTCCAATCTGCCCCTCCTGCTGTCCCTGGGCTCTAACACCGCCTGTTGGTGCCTGGAAGTGCTGTCTGCACAGTCAACAGTCGCTCCTCTGTTATTGGGGTTCAGTAACGTCAGCTGATCCCCAGCTGTGTGTGCGGCAATACCTCCAATCTGCTCCTCCTGCTGTCCCTGGGCTCTAACACCGCCTGTTGGTGCCTGGAAGTGCTGTCTGCACAGTCAACAGTCGCTCCTCTGTTATTGGGGTTCAGTAACGTCAGCTGATCCCCAGCTGTGTATCCGGCAACGTGTCATGCGACCGCCACGCTGGCACAACAAAAATGTAAGGGAACCTGTCCCCCCCCCCTAGGCGTTTGTTACTGAAAGAGCCACCTTGTGCAGCACTAATACTGCACAAGGAAAAGGTCGCTCTTGAAATTATGCTCCTTGGAAACGCTGAACTACACACTCATGTAATGTGTCCCCTCACACCGTCCAACCGTCCCGGAGGTGGGACTTTCCTTTGTAATGTGACGCAGCACAGCCGTCATTCCTACCCCCTTGGCTCCGTGCGCTGCTTCCTTAGCGTTGTTTGATTCTGTCATGGACCCTGCGCTGTTATGTTATCCCTTGGCCATGCACAGTTTGCGCTGCCCGTCCTCTGACATCATTTGTTGTCGTCCTGGCTGCGCCTGTGCGTCCACGCTGCCCGAAATGCCACCTCGCAGTGTCATCTAATGTGATCCCACAGTGGGCCTGGTATCCATGGCCATGCGCAGTGCATATACTAGCCTCTCACTCCCCTTCTTCACGCTTCTTCAGACTAGGCGGCGTCAGCTGATCCCTAATAGCATGCCACGGCCGTGATGCCGCACAGTCTGAAGAAGCAGGAAGGAGGTGAGTGAGAGGCGATGATATGCACTGCGCATGCCCATGGATCCCTGGCCCGCAGTGGGATTACATTAGATGACACTGCGAGGTTGGATCTCGGGCAGCTTTGACGCACAGGCACTGCCAGCCTGACACCTAAATGATGTCAGAAGACGGGCACCGCTAACTGTGCATGGCCAAGGGATAACATTACAGCGCGGGCTCCGTGACAGAACCAAACAACGTTGAGGAGGTGGCGCACGGCACCAAGGGGGTTGGAATGACGGCTGTGCTGTGTCACATTACAAAGGAAAGTCCCACTTCCGGGACGGTTTAACGGTGTGAGGGGACACATTATATGAGTGTGTACTTCAGCGTTTGCAAGGAGCATAATTTTAGGAGCCACCATTTTCCATGTGCAGTATTACTGCTGTACAAGATGGCTCTTTCAGCAACAAATTCCTGGGGGGGGTGTTAAAGGTTCCCTTTCAACTTGCTCCACTGCAGGCTTCGGCCTACACTCTGCTCCTCTTTGATTCCCTGGGTTTCAACATTGTCAGTTGCCACATGGAAGTGTTGTCTACACAGAAAAAACACTAGCTGATGTGTTAGTGGGGTTCAGCACCGCCAGCTGTTCCCCTGCTGTGTAGTCGGCAACGTGTCCAGCACAAGCCACGCTGGCACAACAGAACAAAAGCTGCCACCAGTGCAGGCTTTGGCCTACACTCTGCTCCTCTCCTCCTCCTGCTGACCCTGGGCTCTAACACCGCCAGTTTTTGCCCGGACGTGCTAGCTGCACAGAGAAAAACACCAGTCAATGTGTCAGTGGGGTTCAGCACCGCCAGCTGTTCCCCTGCTGTGTAGCTGGCAACGTGTCCTGCAAACGCCATGCAGGCACCTGAACTGTAATTAAAGGGAACCTGCCCCCACCCCCCCAGGTGTTTCTATGTATAACAGCCACCTTGTACAGCAGTACTGCTTCATTTGTACAAGGTGGCTGACTTTTTCTCCTTGCCCACGTTGAATTTAACACGTACAAAATGTGTCTCATTACAGACCATTACAATGTCCCTGAGGTGTGACTTTCCTTTTTAATGACACGCAGCACCCCCCTTGGTAGCGCTGCCCGTCTTCTGACATCATTGGTTGGCTGCTTGTGCCTGTGCGTCCGCCCTGCCCGACACAACCCCCCTCGTTGTCTCATATATTTTGACTGCGAGGGTGTGATTGATGGGCATGTGCAGTGCATATGTTCGCCTGTCTTAACTCATCTCCTTCTGCCTTCTTCAGACTGTGCGGCCTCATGGCCGTGGCAGGCGATAAGGGATCAGCTGAGGCCGCCCAGTCTGAAGCAGGTGTAAGGACATGTGTGAGCGGCGAACATATTTACTGCGCAAGGCCACAAATCCCAGCTCTGCAGTGTGACTTTATTAAAAGACACTGCGGGTCTGGGATTCTTGGCCATTGGTAACCGCACCGGCCAACATGAAATGAGGTGAGAAGACAGGCAGCGCTCACAGCGCATGGCCAAGGGATCACAATAGCGCAGACTCCTGTACAGCAAATAACAACGCTCAGGAGGCTGCGCCCAGCACCAAGGCGTTATTTATGTGCACCTGTGCTGCGTCTCCTTTAAAACACAAGTCACGCCTCCAATACAGTTCTACTGTACAATGGGCAAAATTGTGTACGTCTTTCATTCTGCGTGTGCAATGAGCAAAATTTAAAGAGCAACCTTTCACTTGTGGAGCATTACTGCTGCACAAGGTGTGGCTCTTCTACATTGTAACACCTGAGGGTGGGTTAAAGGTTACCTTTGAAATTGGTTCAATTAGGCTTCGGCCTACACTCTGCTCCTCCTGCAGACCCTGGGCTCTAACTACGCCAGTTGGGGCCTGGAAATGCTGGCTGCACAGAGAAAAACACCCGCCATTGTGTCAGTGGGGTTCAGCACCGCCAGCTGTTCCCCTGCTGTGTAGCCGGCAACGTGTCCAGCACAAGCCACGCTGGCACAACAGACCAAAAGCTGCCACCAGTGCAGGCTTCGGCCTACACTCTGCTCCTCTCCTCCTCCTGCTGACCCTGGGCTCTAACACCACCAGTTGGGGCCCAGAAGTGCTAGCTGCACAGAGAAAAACACCAGCCAATGTGTTAGTGGGGTTCAGCACCGCCAGCTGTTCCCCTGCTGTGTAGTCGGCAACGTGTCCAGCACAAGCCACGCTGGCACAACAGAACAAAAGCTTCCACCAGTGCAGGCTTCGGCCTACACTCTGCTCCTCTCCTCCTCCTGCTGACCCTGGGCTCTAACACCGCCAGTTGGGGCCCGGAAGTGCTAGCTGCACAGAGAAAAACACCAGCCAATGTGTTAGTGGGGTTCAGCACCGCCAGCTGTTCCCCTGCTGTGTAGCCGGCAACGTGATCTGCAAATGCCTCGCAGGCACCTGAACTGAAATTAAAGGGACCCTGACCCCCACCCCCAGGTGTTTCTATGTATAACAGCCACCTTGTACAGCAGTACTGCTGCATTTGTACAAGGTGGCTGACTTTTTCTCCTTGCCCACTTTGAATTTAACACGTACAAAATGTGTCTCATTACAGACCATTTCACTGCCCCTGAGGTGTTATTCTCCTTTTTAAATGACACGCAGCACCCCCCTTGGTAGCGCTGCCCATCTTCTGACATCATTGGTTGGCTGCTTGTGCCTGTGCGTCCGCCCTGCCCGACACAACGCCCCTCGTTGTCTCATATATTTTGACTGAGAGGGTGTGATTGATGGGCACGAGCAGTGCATATCTTCGCCTGTCTTCACTCCCCTCCTTCCGCCTTCTTCAGACTGTGCGGCCTCATGGCCGTGGCAGGCGATAAGGGATCAGCTGAGGCCGCCCAGTCTGAAACAGGTGTAAGGACATGTGTGAGCGGCGAACATATTTACTGCGCAAGGCCACAAATCCCAGCTCTGCAGTGTGACTTTATTAAAAGACACTGCGGGTCTGGGATTCTTGGCCATTGGTAACCGCACCAGCCAACATGAAATGAGGTGAAAAGACAGGCAGCGCTCACAGCGCATGGCCAAGGGATCACAATAGCGCAGACTCCTGTACAGCAAATAACAACGCTCAGGAGGCTGCGCCCAGCACCAAGGCGTTATTTATGTGCACCTGTGCTGCGTCTCCTTTAAAACACAAGTCACGCCTCCAATACAGTTCTACTGTACAATGGGCAAAATTGTGTACGTCTTTCATTCTGCGTGTGCAATGAGCAAAATTTAAAGAGCAACCTTTCACTTGCGGAGCATTACTGCTGCACAAGGTGTGGCTCTTCTACATTGTAACACCTGAGGGTGGGTTAAAGGTTACCTTTGAAATTGGTTCAATTAGGCTTCGGCCTACACTCTGCTCCTCCTGCAGACCCTGGGCTCTAACTACGCCAGTTGGGGCACAGAAGTGCTGGCTGCACAGAGAAAAACACCAGCCATTGTGTCAGTGGGGTTCAGCACCGCCAGCTGTTCCCCTGCTGTGTAGCCGGCAACGTGTCCAGCACAAGCCACGCTGGCACAACAGACCAAAAGCTGCCACCAGTGCAGGCTTCAGCCTACACTCTGCTCCTCTCCTCCTCCTGCTGACCCTGGGCTCTAACACCGCAAGTTGGGGCCCGGAAGTGCTAGCTGCACAGAGAAAAACACCAGCCAATGTGTTAGTGGGGTTCAGCACCGCCAGCTGTTCCCCTGCTGTGTAGTCGGCAACGTGTCCAGCACAAGCCACGCTGGCACAACAGAACAAAAGCTGCCACCAGTGCAGGCTTCGGCCTACACTCTGCTCCTCTCCTCCTTCTGCTGACCCTGGGCTCTAACACCGCCAGTTGGGGCCCGGAAGTGCTGGCTGCACAGAGAAAAACACCTGTTGTGAATTCTGTTGTCGGGCTCCCTCCTGTGGTCATGAATGGTACTTCGGCTGGTTCTGTCCATGGACTTTCTCTGGTGGCTGTGGGTGTTTCTGAGTTTCCTTCCTCAGGTGACGAGGTTAATTCGTTAGCTGCCTGCTCTATTTAACTCCACTTAGATCTTTGCTCCAGGCCACCTGTCAATGTTCCAGTATTGGTCTAGTTCACTCCTGGATCGTTCTTGTGACCTGTCTTCCCAGCAGAAGCTAAGTGACTGCTTGTTTTTCTCTGGTTTGCTATTTTTCTGTCCAGCTTGCTATTTCGATTGTTCTTGCTTGCTGGAAGCTCTGGGACGCAGAGGGAGCGCCTCCGCACCGTGAGTCGGTGCGGAGGGTCTTTTTGCGCCCTCTGCGTGGTCTTTTTGTAGGTTTTTGTGCTGACCGCAAAGTAACCTTTCCTATCCTCGGTCTGTTCAGTAAGTCGGGCCTCACTTTGCTAAATCTATTTCATCTCTGTGTTTGTATTTTCATCTTTACTCACAGTCATTATATGTGGGGGCTGCCTTTTCCTTTGGGGAATTTCTCTGAGGCAAGGTAGGCTTTATTTTTCTATCTTCAGGGCTAGCTAGTTTCTTAGGCTGTGCCGAGTTGCATAGGGAGCGTTAGGCGCAATCCACGGCTATTTCTAGTGTGGTTGATAGGATTAGGGATTGCGGTCAGCAGAGTTCCCACGTCCCAGAGCTCGTCCTATATTATCAGTAACTATCAGGTCATTCCGTGTGCTCTTATCCACCAGGTCCATTATTGTCCTGACCACCAGGTCATAACAGTACAGGTGGCCAAAAGTACTAATGCATCTCAATAGAGGGAAAAGAGAAGTTCTGAGACCATTTTTTTTCTTTGTAGTGTGTTTTGTCTCTCTTTTCCCCTTTACATCTGGGTGGTTCAGAACACAGGTGTAGACATGGACATTCAAGGTCTGTCCTCTTTGATGGATAATCTCACTATAAGTGTACAAAACATTCAAGATTTTGTGGTTCAGAATCCGATGTCAGAGCCTAGGATTCCTATTCCTGATTTGTTTTTTTGGTGATAGATCTAAGTTCTTGAATTTCAAAAATAATTGTAAATTGTTTCTTGCCTTGAAACCTCGCTCCTCAGGTGACCCTGTTCAACAAGTAAAGATCATTATTTCTTTGTTACGCAGTGACCCTCAAGACTGGGCATTTTCCCTTGCGCCAGGAGATCCGGCATTGCGTGATGTTGATGCGTTTTTCCTGGCGCTTGGATTGCTTTATGACGAACCTAATTCAGTGGAGCAGGCAGAGAAAATCTTGCTGGCTCTGTGTCAGGGTCAGGATGAAGCGGAGATATATTGTCAGAAGTTTAGAAAGTGGTCTGTGCTCACTCAGTGGAATGAATGTGCCCTGGCAGCAATCTTCACAAAGGGTCTCTCTGAAGCCCTTAAGGATGTCATGGTGGGATTTCCCATGCCTGCTGGTCTGAATGAGTCTATGTCTTTGGCCATTCAGATCGATCGACGCTTGCGTGAGCGTAAAGCTGTGCACCATTTGGCGGTACTATCTGAGCATGGACCTGAGCCTATGCAATGTGATAGGACTTTGACCAGAGCTGAACGGCAAGAACACAGACGTCGGAATGGGCTATGTTTTTACTGTGGTGATGCCACTCATGCTATCTCCAATTGTCCTAAGCGCACTAAGCGGTTCACTAGGTCTGACACCATTGGTACTGTACAGTCTAAATTTCTACTGTCCGTTACTCTGATTTGTTCTTTGTCATCCTATTCTGTTATGGCATTTGTGGATTCAGGCGCTGCCCTGAATTTGATGGACTTGGAGTATGCTAGGCGCTGTGGTATTTTCTTGGAGCCCTTGCAGTATCCTATTCCATTGAGAGGAATTGATGCTGCGCCTTTGGCCAAGAATAAGCCTCAGTACTGGACCCAATTGACCATGTGCATGGCTCCTGCACATCAGGAGGATATCCGCTTTCTGGTGTTGCATAATCTGCATGATGTGGTCGTTTTGGGGTTGCCATGGCTACAGGTTCATAATCCAGTATTGGACTGGAAATCTATGTCTGTGTCCAGCTGGGGTTGCCAGGGGGTACATGGTGATGTTCCATTTTTGTCTATTTCGTCTTCCACTCCTTCTGAAGTTCCAGAGTTTTTGTCGGATTATCGGGATGTATTTAATGAGCCCAAAGCCAGTGCCCTACCTCCTCATAGGGATTGCGATTGTGCAATTGATTTGATTCCTGGTAGTAAGTTTCCTAAGGGCCGATTGTTCAATTTATCTGTGCCAGAACACGCCGCTATGCGGAGTTATATAAAGGAATCCTTGGAGAAAGGCCATATTCGCCCGTCGTCATCACCGTTAGGAGCAGGGTTCTTTTTTGTGGCCAAGAAGGATGGTTCTTTGAGACCTTGTATTGCTTACCGCCTTCTCAATAAAATTACAGTCAAATTTCAGTATCCTTTGCCGTTGCTGTCTGATTTGTTTGCTCGTATTAAGGGGGCTAGTTGGTTCACCAAGATAGATCTTCGAGGGGCGTATAATCTTGTGCGTATTAAACAAGGCGATGAATGGAAAACAGCATTTAATACGCCCGAGGGCCATTTTGAGTACCTGGTTATGCCATTCGGGCTTTCCAATGCTCCATCAGTATTTCAGTCCTTTATGCATGACATCTTCCGAGAGTACCTGTATAAATTCCTGATTGTATATTTGGATGACATTTTGGTCTTTTCGGATGATTGGGAGTCTCATGTGAAGCAGGTCAGAATGGTGTTCCAGGTCCTTCGTGCGAATTCCTTGTTTGTGAAGGGGTCAAAGTGTCTCTTTGGAGTTCAGAAGGTTTCATTTTTGGGGTTCATTTTTTCCCCTTCTACTATCGAGATGGACCCTGTTAAAGTCCAAGCCATTTACGATTGGACTCAGCCGACATCTGTGAAGAGCCTGCAAAAGTTCCTGGGCTTTGCTAATTTTTATCGGCGCTTCATTGCTAATTCTTCTAGTGTTGCTAAACCGTTGACTGATTTTACCAAGAAGGGAGCTGATGTGGTCAATTGGTCTTCTGCAGCTGTAGAGGCTTTTCAGGAGTCGAAGCGTCGTTTTTCTTCTGCCCCTGTGCTGTGCCAGCCAGATGTTTCGCTCCCGTTTCAGGTTGAGGTTGATGCTTCTGAGATTGGAGCTGGGGCTGTTTTGTCGCAAAGAAGTTCTGATGGCTCGGTGATGAAGCCATGTGCTTTCTTTTCTAGAAAGTTTTCGCCTGCTGAGCGCAATTATGATGTTGGTAATCGAGAGTTGTTGGCCATGAAGTGGGCATTCGAGGAGTGGCGACATTGGCTTGAAGGAGCCAAGCATCGCGTGGTGGTCTTGACAGATCACAAGAATTTGACTTATCTTTAGTCTGCCAAACGGTTGAATCCGAGACAGGCTCGATGGTCGTTATTTTTCTCCCGTTTTGATTTTGTGGTTTCGTACCTTCCGGGCTCTAAGAATGTGAAGGCTGATGCCCTGTCAAGGAGTTTTGTGCCCGACTCTCTGGGTGTTCCTGAGCCGGCGGGTATTCTCAAGGAGGGGGTAATTTTGTCTGCCATCTCCCCTGATTTGCGGCGGGTGCTGCAAAAATTTCAGGCTGATAGACCTGACCGTTGCCCAGCAGAGAAACTGTTTGTCCCTGATAGATGGACTAGTAGAGTTATCTCTGAGATTCATTGTTCAGTGTTGGCTGGGCATCCTGGAATCTTTGGTACCAGAGATTTGGTGGCTAGATCCTTTTGGTGGCCGTCTTTGTCATGGGATGTGCGTTCTTTTGTGCAGTCCTGTGGGACTTGTGCTCGGGCTAAGCCCTGCTGTTCTCGTGCCAATGGGTTGCTTTTGCCCTTGCCGGTCCCGAAGAGGCCCTGGACGCATAGTTCTATGGATTTTATTTCGGATCTCCCCGTCTCTCAAAAGATGTCGGTCATTTGGGTGGTTTGTGATCACTTTACTAAGATGGTCCATTTGGTACCCTTGTCTAAATTGCCTTCCTCCTCTGATTTGGTGCCACTATTTTTCCAGCATGTGGTTCGTTTACATGGTATCCCGGAGAACATCGTTTCTGACAGAGGTTCCCAGTTTGTTTCGAGGTTTTGGCGATCTTTTTGTGCTAGGATGGGCATTGATTTGTCTTTTTCCTCGGCTTTCCATCCTCAGACAAATGGCCAAACCGAACGAACTAATCAGACTTTGGAAACATATCTGAGATGCTTTGTTTCTGCTGATCAGGATGATGGGGTGTCCTTTTTGCCGTTGGCTGAGTTCGCCCTTAATAATCGGGCCAGCTCGGGTACTTTGGTTTCGCCGTTTTTCTGCAATTCTGTTTTCCATCCGCGTTTCTCTCCAGGGCAGGTTGAGTCTTCGGACTGTCCTGGTGTAGATACTGTGGTGGATAGCTGGCAGCAGATTTGGACTCATGTGGAGGACAATTTGACATTGTCCCAGGAGAAGGCTCAACGTTTCGCTAACCGCCGGCGTTGTGTGGGTCCCCGACTTCGTGTTGGGGATTTGGTTTGGTTGTCGTCTCGTTTTGTTCCTATGAAGGTTTCCTCTCCTAAATTTAAGCCTCGTTTCATTGGTCCGTATAAGATTTCTGAGGTTATCAATCCTGTGTCATTTCGTTTGGCCCTTCCTGCTTCTTTTGCCATCCATAATGTGTTCCATTGGTCATTGTTGCGGAGATACGTGGCGCCTGTGGTTCCATCCGTTAATCCTCCTGCCCCGGTGTTGGTTGAGGGGGAGTTGGAGTATGTGGTGGAGAAGATTTTGGATTCTCGTATTTCGAGACGGAAACTCCAGTACCTGGTCAAGTGGAAGGGTTATGGTCAGGAAGATAATTCCTGGGTTTTTGCCTCTGATGTTCATGCTGCCGATCTGGTTCGTGCCTTTCATTTGGCTCGTCCTGGTCGGCCTGGGAGCTCTGGTGAGGGTTCGGTGACCGCTCCTCAAGGGGGAGGTACTGTTGTGAATTCTGTTGTCGGGCTCCCTCCTGTGGTCATGAATGGTACTTCGGCTGGTTCTGTCCATGGACTTTCTCTGGTGGCTGTGGGTGTTTCTGAGTTTCCTTCCTCAGGTGACGAGGTTAATTCGTTAGCTGGCTGCTCTATTTAACTCCACTTAGATCTTTGCTCCAGGCCACCTGTCAATGTTCCAGTATTGGTCTAGTTCACTCCTGGATCGTTCTTGTGACCTGTCTTCCCAGCAGAAGCTAAGTGACTGCTTGTTTTTCTCTGGTTTGCTATTTTTCTGTCCAGCTTGCTATTTCGATTGTTCTTGCTTGCTGGAAGCTCTGGGACGCAGAGGGAGCGCCTCCGCACCGTGAGTCGGTGCGGAGGGTCTTTTTGCGCCCTCTGCGTGGTCTTTTTGTAGGTTTTTGTGCTGACCGCAAAGTAACCTTTCCTATCCTCGGTCTGTTCAGTAAGTCGGGCCTCACTTTGCTAAATCTATTTCATCTCTGTGTTTGTATTTTCATCTTTACTCACAATCATTATATGTGGGGGTTGCCTTTTCCTTTGGGGAATTTCTCTGAGGCAAGGTAGGCTTTATTTTTCTATCTTCAGGGCTAGCTAGTTTCTTAGGCTGTGCCGAGTTGCATAGGGAGCGTTAGGCGCAATCCACGGCTATTTCTAGTGTGGTTGATAGGATTAGGGATTGCGGTCAGCAGAGTTCCCACGTCCCAGAGCTCGTCCTATATTATCAGTAACTATCAGGTCATTCCGTGTGCTCTTATCCACCAGGTCCATTATTGTCCTGACCACTAGTGTTGTGAACAGGTAATTCAGAACCACAATGGACATAGAAGTACAGAGCACACAAAGTGACCTGACAATTACCAAAAACAAAGGACGAGCTCTGAGATGTGGGAACTCTGCTGACCGCAATCCCTAATCCTAACACACCACACTAGAGGTAGCCGTGGATTGCGCCTAACGCTCCCTATGCAACTCGGCACAGCCTGAGAAACTAACTAGCCCTGAAGATAGAAAAATAAGCCTACCTTGCCTCAGAGAAATTTCCCAAAGGAAAAGGCAGCCCCCCACATATAATGACTGTGAGTAAGATGAAAATACAAACACAGAGATTAAATAGATTTAGCAAAGTGAGGCCCGACTTACTGAATAGACCGAGGAGAGGAAAGATAGCTTTGCGGTCAACACAAAAACCTACAAACAACCACGCAGAGGGGCAAAAAGACCCTCCGCACCGACTAATGGTACGGAGGTGCTCCCTCTGCGTCTCAGAGCTTCCAGCAAGGAAGAAAAACCAATATAGCAAGCTGGACAGAAAAAATAGCAAACAAAAAATAACACAAGCAAAACTTAGCTTATGCAGGAAAGACAGGCCACAGAAACGGACCAGGAGGAAGCAAGACCAATACTAGAACATTGAATGGAGGCCAGGATCAAAGCACCAGGTGGAGTTAAATAGAGCAGCACCTAACGACTTAACCTCATCACCTGAGGAAGGAAACTCAGAAGCCGCAGTACCACTCTCATCCACCAAAGGAAGCTCATAGACAGAACCCGCCGAAGTACCACTCACGACCACAGGAGGGAGCTTGGCCACAGAATTCACAACAGTACCCCCCCCTTGAGGAGGGGTCACCGAACCCTCACCAGAGCCCCCAGGCCGACCAGGATGAGCCACATGAAAGGCACGAAGCAGATCGGCAGCATGGACATCAGAGGCAAAGACCCAGGAATTATCCTCCTGACCGTAACCCTTCCACTTAACCAGATACTGGAGCTTCCGTCTCGAAACACGAGAATCCAAAATCTTCTCCACTATATACTCCAATTCCCCTTCAACCAAAACCGGAGCAGGAGGATCAATAGATGGAACCACAGGTGCCACGTATCTCCGCAACAATGACCTATGGAACACGTTATGGATGGAAAAAGAAGCTGGAAGAGTCAAACGAAAAGACACAGGATTAAGAACCTCAGAAATCCTATATGGACCAATGAAACGAGGCTTAAATTTAGGAGAGGAAACCTTCATAGGAATATAACGAGATGACAACCAAACCAAATCCCCAACACGAAGTCGGGGACCCACACAGTGCCTGCGGTTAGCAAAACGTTGAGCCTTCTCCTGGGACAAAGTCAGATTGTCCACTACATGAGTCCAAATCTGCTGCAACCTATCCACCACAGTATCCACACCAGGACAGTCCGAAGACTCAACCTGCCCTGAAGAGAAACGAGGGTGGAACCCAGAATTGCAGAAAAACGACGAAACCAAAGTAGCCGAGCTGGCCCGATTATTAAGGGCGAACTCAGCCAAAGGCAAAATGGACACCCAATCATCCTGATCAGCAGAAACAAAACATCTCAGATATGTTTCCAAGGTCTGATTGGTTCGTTCAGTCTGGCCATTTGTCTGAGGATGGAAAGCCGAGGAAAAAGACAAATCAATGCCCATCCTAGCACAAAAGGCTCGCCAAAACCTCGAAACAAACTGGGAACCTCTGTCAGAAACGATGTTCTCTGGAATGCCATGTAAACGAACCACATGCTGGAAAAACAACGGCACCAAATCAGAGGAGGAAGGCAATTTAGACAAGGGCACCAAATGGACCATCTTAGAGAAGCGATCACAAACCACCCAAATGACCGACATTCTTTGAGAGACGGGGAGATCCGAAATAAAATCCATAGAGATATGTGTCCAAGGCCTCTTCGGGACCGGCAAGGGCAAAAGCAACCCACTGGCACGAGAACAGCAGGGCTTAGCCCAAGCACAAATCCCACAGGACTGCACAAAAGAACGCACATCCCGCGACAGAGATGGCCACCAAAAGGATCTAGCCACCAAATCTCTGGTACCAAAGATTCCAGGATGACCAGCCAACACCGAACAATGAACCTCAGAGATAACTTTATTCGTCTACCTATCAGGGACAAACAGTTTCTCCGCTGGGCAACGGTCAGGTTTATTAGCCTGAAATTTTTGCAGCACCCGCCGCAAATCAGGGGAGATGGCAGACAAAATTACCCCCTCTTTGAGAATACCCGCCGGCTCAGGCAAACCCGGAGAATCGGGCACAAAACTCCTAGACAGGGCATCCGCCTTCACATTTTTAGAGCCCGGAAGGTACGAAACCACAAAGTCAAAACGGGAGAAAAACAGCGACCAACGAGCCTGTCTAGGATTCAACCGTTTGGCAGACTCGAGATAAGTCAAGTTTTTGTGATCGGTCAAGACCACCATGCGATGCTTAGCTCCTTCAAGCCAATGACGCCACTCCTTGAATGCCCACTTCATGGCTAGCAACTCTCGATTGCCAACATCATAATTTCGGTCAGCAGGTGAAAATTTCCTGGAAAAGAAGGCGCATGGTTTCATCACCGAGCAATCAGCACCTCTTTGCGACAAAACAGACCCCGCTCCAATTTCAGAAGCATCAACCTCGACCTGGAATGGAAGCGAAACATCTGGTTGGCACAACACAGGGGCAGAAGAAAAACGACGCTTCAACTCCTGAAAAGCTTCCACAGCAGCAGAAGACCAATTGACCACATCAGCACCCTTCTTGGTTAAATCAGTCAACGGTTTAGCAATGCTAGAAAAATTAGCGATGAAGCGACGATAAAAATTAGCAAAGCCCAGGAACTTCTGCAGACTCTTCAGAGATGTTGGCTGAGTCCAATCATAAATGGCCTGAACTTTAACAGGGTCCATCTCGATAGTAGAAGGAGAAAAAATGAACCCCAAAAATGAAATCTTCTGAACACCAAAGAGACACTTTGACCCCTTCACAAACAAAGAATTAGCACGCAGGACCTGGAACACCATTCTGACCTGCTTCACATGAGACTCCCAATCATCCGAGAAGACCAAAATATCATCCAAGTATACAATCAGGAATTTATCCAGGTACTCTCGGAAGATGTCATGCATAAAGGACTGAAACACTGATGGAGCATTAGAAAGTCCGAATGGCATAACCAGGCACTCAAAATGGCCTTCGGGCGTATTAAATGCTGTTTTCCATTCATCGCCCCGTTTAATACGCACAAGATTATACGCACCACGAAGATCTATCTTGGTGAACCAACTAGCCCCCTTAATCCGAGCAAACAAATCAGACAGCAGCGGCAAGGGGTACTGAAAGTTGACCGTAATTTTATTTAGAAGGCGGTAATCTATACAAGGTCTCAGCGAACCATCCTTCTTGGCCACAAAAAAGAACCCCGCTCCCAATGGCGACGATGACGGGCGAATATGACCCTTCTCCAAAGACTCCTTCACGTAACTCCGCATAGCGGCATGCTCAGGTACAGATAAATTAAACAGTCGACCCTTAGGAAACTTACTACCAGGAATCAAATCGATAGCACAATCACAATCCCTATGCGGAGGTAGGGCATTGGACTTGGGCTCATCGAATACATCCCGGTAATCAGACAAGCACTCTGGGACCTCAGAAGGGGTGGATGATGAGATAGACAGAAATGGAACATCACCATGTACCCCCTGACAACCCCAGCTGGACACAGACATTGATTTCCAATCTAATACTGGGTTATGGACTTGTAGCCATGGCAACCCCAACACGACCACATCATGCAGATTATGCAACACCAGAAAGCGAATATCCTCCTGGTGCGCAGGAGCCATGCACATGGTCAGCTGGGTCCAATACTGAGGCTTATTCTTGGCCAAAGGCGTAACATCAATTCCTCTCAATGGAATAGGACACTGCAAGGGCTCCAAGACAAACCCACAGCGCCTAGCATACTCCAAGTCCATCAAATTCAGGGCAGCGCCTGAATCCACAAATGCCATGACAGAATAGGAAGACAAAGAGCAGATCAAAGTAACGGACAAAAGAAATTTCGACTGTACCGTACCAATGGTGGCAGACCTAGCGAACCGCTTAGTGCGCTTAGGACAATCGGAGATAGCATGAGTGGAATCACCACAGTAGAAACACAGCCCATTCTGACGTCTGTGTTCTTGCCTTTCAGCTCTGGTCAAAGTCCTATCGCACTGCATAGGCTCAGGTTCATGCTCAGATAATACCGCCAAATGGTGCACAGATTTACGCTCGCGCAAGCGTCGACCGATCTGAATGGCCAAAGACATAGACTCATTCAGACCAGCAGGCATAGGAAATCCCACCATGACATCCTTAAGGGCTTCAGAGAGACCCTTTCTGAAAATAGCTGCCAGCGCACATTCATTCCATTGAGTGAGCACGGACCACTTTCTAAACTTCTGACAATAAATCTCTATCTCATCCTGACCCTGACACAGAGCCAGCAAATTTTTCTCTGCCTGATCCACTGAATTGGGTTCGTCGTACAGCAATCCGAGCGCAGAAAAAACGCATCAATATTACATAATGCAGGATCTCCTGGCGCAAGGGAAAATGCCCAGTCTTGAGGGTCGCCACGAAATAAAGAAATAATGATCTTAACTTGTTGAACTGGGTCACCAGAGGAATGGGGTTTCAGAGCCAGAAATAGTTTACAATTATTTTTAAAATTCAAAAACTTTGCTCTATCGCCAGAAAATAACTCAGGAATAGGAATCTTAGGTTCTAACATAGGATTCTGAACCACTAAATCTTGAATATTCTGTACATTTATAGCGAGATTATCCATCAAAGAGAACAGACCTTGAATGTCCATGTCCACACCTGTGTTCTGAACCACCCTGATGTAAAGGGGAAAAAAAAGACAGAACACAGTGCAAAGAAAAAAAAATGGTCTCAGAACTTCTCTTTTCCCTCTATTGAGAAGCATTAGTACTTTGGGCCTCCAGTACTGTTGTGAACAGGTAATTCAGAACTACAATGGACATAGAAGTACAGAGCACACAAAGTGACCTGACAATTACCAAAAACAAAGGACGAGCTCTGAGACGTGGGAACTCTGCTGACCGCAATCCCTAATCCTAACACACCACACTAGAGGTAGCCGTGGATTGCGCCTAACGCTCCCTAATCAACTCGGCACAGCCTGAGAAACTAACTAGCCCTGAAGATAGAAAAATAAGCCTACCTTGCCTCAGAGAAATTTCACAAAGGAAAAGGCAGCCCCCCACATATAATGACTGTGAGTAAGATGAAAATACAAACACAGAGATGAAATAGATTTAGCAAAGTGAGGCCCGACTTACTGAATAGACCGAGGATAGGAAAGATAGCTTTGCGGTCAACACAAAAACCTACAAACAACCACGCAGAGGGGCAAAAAGACCATCCGCACCGACTAACGGTACGGAGGTGCTCCCTCTGCGTCTCAGAGCTTCCAGCAAGCAAGAAAAACCAATATAGCAAGCTGGACAGAAAAAATAGCAAACAAAAAATAACACAAGCAAAACTTAGCTTATGCAGGAAAGACAGGCCACAGGAACGAACCAGGAGGAAGCAAGACCAATACTAGAACATTGACTGGAGGCCAGGATCAAAGCACCAGGTGGAGTTAAATAGAGCAGCACCTAACGACTTAACCTCATCACCTGAGGAAGGAAACTCAGAAGCCGCAGTACCACTCTCATCCACCAAAGGAAGCTCATAGACAGAACCAGCCGAAGTACCACTCCCGACCACAGGAGGGAGCTTGGCCACAGAATTCACAACACACTAGGTCATAACAAACACCAGCCAATGTGTTAGTGGGGTTCAGCACCGCCAGCTGTTCCCCTGCTGTGTAGCCGGCAACGTGACCTGCAAACGCCACGCAGGCACCTGAACTGAAATTAAAGGGACCCTGACCCCCACCCCCAGGTGTTTCTATGTATAACAGCCACCTTTTACAGCAGTACTGCTGCATTTGTACAAGGTGGCTGACTTTTTCTCCTTGCCCACGTTGAATTTAACACGTACAAAATGTGTCTCATTACAGACCATTTCACTGCCCCTGAGGTGTGATTCTCCTTTTTAAATGACACGCAGCACCCCTCTTGGTAGCGCTGCCCATCTTCTGACATCATTGGTTGGCTGCTTGTGCCTGTGCGTCCGCCCTGCCCGACACAACGCCCCTCGTTGTCTCATATATTTTGACTGCGAGGGTGTGATTGATGGGCACGAGCAGTGCATATCTTCGCCTGTCTTCACTCCCCTCCTTCCGCCTTCTTCAGACTGTGCGGCCTCATGGCCGTGGCAGGCGATAAGGGATCAGCTGAGGCCGCCCAGTCTGAAGCAGGTGTAATGACATGTGTGAGCGGCGAACATATTTACTGCGCAAGGCCACAAATCCCAGCTCTGCAGTGTGACTTTATTAAAAGACACTGTGGGTCTGGGATTCTTGGCCATTGGTAACCGCACCGGCCAACATGAAATGAGGTGAGAAGACAGGCAGCGCTCACAGCACATGGCCAAGGGATCACAATAGCGCAGACTCCTGTACAGCAAATAACAACGCTCAGGAGGCTGCGCCCAGCACCAAGGCGTTATTTATGTGCACCTGTGCTGCATCTCCTTTAAAACACAAGTCACGCCTCCAATACAGTTCTACTGTACAATGGGCAAAATTGTGTACGTCTTTCATTCTGCGCTTGCAATGAGCAAAATTCAAAGAGCAACCTTTCACTTGTGGAGCATTACTGCTGCACAAGGTGTGGCTCTTCTACATTGTAACACCTGAGGGTGGGTTAAAGGTTACTTTTGAAATTGGTTCAATTAGGCATCGGACTACACTCTGCTCCTCTCCTCCTCCTGCTGACCCTGGGCTCAAACACTGCCAGTTTCTGCCCGGACGTGCTAGCTGCACAGAGAAGAACACCAGCCAATGTGTTAGTGGGGTTCAGCACCGCCAGCTGTTCCCCTGCTGTGTAGCCGGCATCGTGTCCAGCACAAGCCACGCTGGCACAACAGACCAAAAGCTGCCACCAGTGTAGGCTTCGGCCTACACTCTGCTCCTCTCCTCCTGCTGCTGACCCTGGGCTCTAACACCGCCAGTTTTTGCCCGGACGTGCTAGCTGCACAGAGAAAAACACCAGTCAATGTGTCAGTGGGGTTCAGCACCGCCAGCTGTTCCCCTGCTGTGCAGCCGGCAACGTGTCCTGCAAACGCCATGCAGGCACCTGAACTTAAATTAAAGGGAACCTGCCCCCCCCCAGGTGTTTCTATGTATAACAGCCAGCTTGTACAGCAGTACTGCTGCATATGTAAAAGGCGGCTGACTTTTTCTCCTTGCCCACATGGAACTCAACACGTACAAAATGTGTCTCATTAGAGACCATTACACTGTCCCTGAGGTGTGACTTTCCATTTTAATGACACGCAGCACCCCCCTTGGAAGCGCTGCCCGTCTTCTGACATCATTGGTTGGCTGCTTGTGCCTGTGCGTCCGCCCTGCCCGACACAACCCCCCTCGTTGTCTGATCTATTTTGACTGCGAGGGTGTGCTTGATGGGCATATGCAGTGCATATGTTCGCCTGTCTTCACTCATCTCCTTCCGCCTTCTTCAGACTTGCGGCCTCATGGCCGCGGCATGCAATAAGGGATCAGCTGAGGCCGCCCAGTCTGAAGCAGGTGTAAGGACATTTGTGAGCGGCGAACATATTTACTGCACAAGGCCATGAATCCCAGACCCGCAGTGTGAATTACTGAAAACACACTGGGGGTCTGGGATTCATGGCCATCGATAACCGCACCGGCCAACATGAAATGAGGTCATAAGACAGGCAGCGCTCACAGCGCATGGCCAAGGGATAACAAGAGCACAGACTCCTGTACAGCAAATAACAACGCTCAGGAGGCTGCGCCCAGCACCAAGGCGTTACTTATGTGCACCTGTGCTGCGTCTCCTTTAAAACACAAGTTACGCCTCCAATACAGTTCTACTGTTTAATGGGCAAAATTGTGTACGTCTTTCATTCTGCGTGTGCAATGAGCAAAATTTAAAGAGCAACCTTTCACTTCTGGAGCATTAGTGCTGCACAAGGTGTGGCTCTTCTACATTGTAACACCTGAGGGTGGGTTAAAGGTTACCTTTGAAATTGGTTCAATTAGGCTTCGGCCTACACTCTGCTCCTCTCCTCCTCCTGCTGACCCTGGGCTCTAACACCGCCAGTTTTTGCCCGGACGTGCTAGCTGCACAGAGAAAAACACCAGCCAATGTGTTAGTGGGGTTAATGTTATGAACAGGTAATTCAGAACCACAATGGACCTTGAAGTTCAGAGCACACAAGGTGACCTGACATTTACCAAAAACATAGGACGAGCTCTGAGACGTGGAAACTCTGCTGACCGCAATCCCTAATCCTAACACACCACAATAGAGGTAGCCGTGGATTGCGCCTAACGCTCCCTATGCAACTCGGCACAGCCTGAGAAACTAACTAGCCCTGAAGATAGAAAAATAAGCCTACCTTGCCTCAGAAAAATTCCCCAAAGGAAAAGGCAGCCCCCCACATATAATGACTGTGAGTAAAGATGAAATACAAACACAGAGATGAAATAGATTTTTTAAGTGAGGCCCGACTTACTGAATAGACCGAGGATAGGAAAGATAGCTTTGCGGTCAACACAAAAACCTACAAACAACCACGCAGAGGGGCAAAAAGACCCTCCGCACCGACTAACGGTACGGAGGTGCTCCCTCTGCGTCTCAGAGCTTCCAGCAAGCAAGAAAAACCAATATAGCAAGCTGGACAGAAAATATAGCAAACAAAAATAACACAAGCAGAACTTAGCTTATGCAGGATAGAGAGGCCACAGGAACGATCCAGGAGGAAGCAAGACCAATACTAGAACATTGACTGGAGGCCAGGATCAAAGCACCAGGTGGAGTTAAATAGAGCAGCACCTAACGACTTAACCTCATCACCTGAGGAAGGAAACTCAGAAGCCGCAGTACCACTCTGATCCACCAAAGGAAGCTTATAGACAGAACCAGCCGCAGTACCACTCACGACCACAGGAGGGAGCTTGGCCACAGAATTCACAACAGTATCCCCGCCCTTGAGGAGGGGTCACCGAACCCTCACCAGAGCCTCCAGGCCGAACAGGATGAGCCACATGAAAGGCACGAACCAGATCGGCAGCATGGACATCAGAGGCAAAGACCCAGGAATTATCTTCCTGACCATAACCTTTCCACTTAACCAGATACTGGAGTGTCCGTCTCGAAACACGAGAATCCAAAATCTTCTCCACAATATACTCCAATTCCCCTTCAACCAAAACCGGAGCAGGAGGATCAATAGATGGAACCACAGGTGCCACGTATCTCCGCAACAATGACCTATGGAACACGTTATGGATGGAAAAAGATGCCGGAAGAGTCAAACGAAAAGACACAGAATTAAGAACCTCAGAAATCCTATATGGACCAATGAAATGAGGCTTAAATCTAGGAGAGGAAACCTTCATAGGAATATATCGAGATGACAACCAAACCAAATCCCCAACACGAAGTCGGGGACCCACACAGCGCCTGCGGTTAGCAAAACGTTGAGCCTTCTCCTGGGACAAAATCAAATTGTCCACTACATGAGTCCAAATCTCCTGCAACCTATCCACCACAGTATCCACACCAGGACAGTCCGAAGACTCAACCTGCCCTGAAGAGAAACGAGGGTGGAACCCAGAATTGCAGAAAAACGGCGAAACCAAAGTAGCCGAGCTGGCCCGATTATTAAGGGCGAACTCAGCCAAAGGCAAAAAGGACACCCAATCATCCTGATCAGCAGAAACAAAACATCTCAGATATGTTTCCAAGGTCTGATTGGTTCGTTCAGTCTGGCCATTTGTCTGAGGATGGAAAGCCAAGGAAAAAGACAAATCAATGCCCATCCTAGCACAAAAGGCTCGCCAAAACCTCGAAACAAACTGGGAACCTCTGTCAGAAACTATGTTCTCTGGAATGCCATGTAAACGAACCACATGCTGAAAAAACAATGGCACCAAATCAGAGGAGGAAGGCAATTTAGACAAGGGCACCAAATGGACCATCTTAGAGAAGCGATCACAAACCACCCAAATGACCGACATTCTTTGAGAGACGGGGAGATCCGAAATAAAATCCATAGAGATATGTGTCCAAGGCCTCTTCGGGACCGGCAAGGGCAAAAGCAACCCACTGGCACGAGAACAGCAGGGCTTAGCCCGAGCACAAATCCCACAGGACTGCACAAAAGAACGCACATCCCGCGACAGAGACGGCCACCAAAAGGATCTAGCCACCAAATCTCTGGTACCAAAGATTCCAGGATGACCAGCCAACACCGAACAATGAACCTCAGAGATAACTTTATTCGTCCACCTATCAGGGACAAACAGTTTCTCCGCTGGGCAACGGTCAGGTCTATTAGCCTGAAATTTTTGCAGCACCCGCCGCAAATCAGGGGAGATGGCAGACAAAATTACCCCCTCTTTGAGAATACCCGCCGGCTCAGACAAACCCAGAGAATCGGGCACAAAACTCCTAGACAGGGCATCCGCCTTCACATTTTTAGAGCCCGGAAGGTACGAAACCACAAAGTCAAAACGGGAGAAAAACAGCGACCAACGAGCCTGTCTAGGATTCAACCGTTTGGCAGACTCGAGATAAGTCAAGTTTTTGTGATCAGTCAAGACCACCACGCGATGCTTAGCTCCTTCAAGCCAATGACGCCACTCCTCGAATGCCCAATTCATGGCCAGCAACTCTCGATTGCCAACATCATAATTTCGCTCAGCAGGCGAAAATTTCCTGGAAAAGAAGGTGCATGGTTTCATCACCGAGCAATCAGAACTTCTCTGCGACAAAACAGCCCCTGCTCCAATTTCGGAAGCATCAACCTCGACCTGGAACGGAAGCGAAACATCTGGTTGGCACAACACAGGGGCAGAAGAAAAACGACGCTTCAACTCCTGAAAAGCTTCCACAGCAGCAGAAGACCAATTGACCACATCAGCACCCTTCTTGGTTAAATCAGTCAACGGTTTAGCAATGCTAGAAAAATTAGCGATGAAGCGACGATAAAAATTAGCAAAGCCCAGGAACTTCTGCAGACTCTTCAGAGATGTTGGCTGAGTCCAATCATAAATGGCCTGAACTTTAACAGGGTCCATCTCGATAGTAGAAGGAGAAAAAATGAACCCCAAAAATGAAATCTTCTGAACACCAAAGAGACACTTTGACCCCTTCACAAACAAAGAATTAGCACGCAGGACCTGGAACACCATTCTGACCTGCTTCACATGAGACTCCCAATCATCCGAGAAGACCAAAATATCATCCAAGTATACAATCAGGAATTTATCCAGGTACTCTCGGAAGATGTCATGCATAAAGGACTGAAACATTGATGGAGCATTACAAAGTCCGAATGGCATAACCAGGTACTCAAAATGGCATTCGGGCGTATTAAATGCTGTTTTCCATTCATCGCCCCGTTTGATACGCACAATATTATACGCACCACGAAGATCTATCTTGGTGAACCAACTAGCCCCCCTAATCCGAGCAAACAAATCAGACAGCAGCGGCAAGGGGTACTGAAATTTGACCGTAATTTTATTTAGAAGGCGGTAATCAATACAAGGTCTCAGTGAACCATCCTTCTTGGCCACAAAAAAGAAACCCGCTCCCAATGGCGACGATGACGGGCGAATATGACCCTTCTCCAAAGACTCCTTCACGTAACTCCGCATAGCGGCGTGCTCAGGTACAGATAAATTAAACAGTCGACCCTTAGGAAACTTACTACCAGGAATCAAATCGATAGCACAATCACAATCCCTATGCGGAGGTAGGGCATTGGACTTGGGCTCATCGAATACATCCCGGTAATCAGACAAGAACTCTGGGACCTCAGAAGGGGTGGATGATGAGATAGACAGAAATGGAACATCACCATGTACCCCCTGACAACCCCAGCTGGACACAGACATTGATTTCCAATCTAATACTGGGTTATGGACTTGTAGCCATGGCAACCCCAACACGACCACATCATGCAGATTATGCAACACCAGAAAGCGAATATCCTCCTGGTGCGCAGGAGCCATGCACATGGTCAGCTGGGTCCAATACTGAGGCTTATTCTTGGCCAAAGGCGTAGCATCAATTCCTCTCAATGGAATAGGACACTGCAAGGGCTCCAAGACAAACCCACAGCGCCTAGCATACTCCAAGTCCATCAAATTCAGGGCAGCGCCTGAATCCACAAATGCCATGACAGAATAGGAAGACAAAGAGCAGATCAAAGTAACGGACAAAAGAAATTTCGACTGTACCGTACCAATGGTGGCAGACCTAGCGAACCGCTTAGTGCGCTTAGGACAATCGGAGATAGCATGAGTGGAATCACCACAGTAGAAACACAGCCCATTCTGACGTCTGTGTTCTTGCCTTTCAGCTCTGGTCAAAGTCCTATCGCACTGCATAGGCTCAGGTTTATGCTCAGATAATACCGCCAAATGGTGCACAGATTTACGCTCGCGCAAGCGTCGACCGATCTGAATGGCCAAAGACATAGACTCATTCAGACTAGCAGGCATAGGAAATCCCACCATGACATCCTTAAGGGCTTCAGAGAGACCCTTTCTGAAAATAGCTGCCAGCGCACATTCATTCCATTGAGTGAGCACGGACCACTTTCTAAACTTCTGACAATAAATCTCTATCTCATCCTGACCCTGACACAGAGCCAGCAAATTTTTCTCTGCCTGATCCACTGAATTAGGTTCGTCGTACAGCAATCCGAGCGCCAGAAAAAACGCATCAATATTACATAATGCAGGATCTCCTGGCGCAAGGGAAAATGCCCAGTCTTGAGGGTCGCCACGTAATAAAGAAATAATGATTTTAACTTGTTGAACTGGGTCACCAGAGGAGCGGGGTTTCAAAGCCAGAAACAGTTTACAATTATTTTTAAAATTCAAAAACTTAGCTCTATCCCCAAAAAATAACTCAGGAATAGGAATTTTAGGTTCTAACTTAGGATTCTGAACCACTAAATCTTGAATGTTCTGTACTCTTATAGTGAGATTATCCATCAAAGAGGACAGACCCTGAATGTCCATGTCCACACCTGTGTTCTGAACCACCCTGATGTATAGGGGAAAAGAAAGACAGAACACAATGCAAAGAAAAAACAATGGTCTCAGAACTTCTCTTTTCCCTCTATTGAGAAGCATTAGTACTTTGGGCCTCCAGTACTGTTATGAACAGGTAATTCAGAACCACAATGGACCTTGAAGTTCAGAGCACACAAGGTGACCTGACATTTACCAAAAACATAGGACGAGCTCTGAGACGTGGAAACTCTGCTGACCGCAATCCCTAATCCTAACACACCACACTAGAGGTAGCCGTGGATTGCGCCTAACGCTCCCTAATCAACTCGGCACAGCCTGAGAAACTAACTAGCCCTGAAGATAGAAAAATAAGCCTACCTTGCCTCAGAGAAATTCCCCAAAGGAAAAGGCAGCCCCCCCACATATAATGACTGTGAGTAAAGATGAAATACAAACACAGAGATGAAATAGATTTAGCAAAGTGAGGCCCGACTTACTGAATAGACCGAGGATAGGAAAGATAGCTTTGCGGTCAACACAAAAACCTACAAACAACCACGCAGAGGGGCAAAAAGACCCTCCGCACCGACTAACGGTACGGAGGTGCTCCCTCTGCGTCTCAGAGCTTCCAGCAAGCAAGAAAAACCAATATAGCAAGCTGGACAGAAAATATAGCAAACAAAAATAACACAAGCAGAACTTAGCTTATGCAGGATAGAGAGGCCACAGGAACGATACAGGAGGAAGCAAGACCAATACTAGAACATTGACTGGAGGCCAGGATCAAAGCACCAGGTGGAGTTAAATAGAGCAGCACCTAACGACTTAACCTCATCACCTGAGGAAGGAAACTCAGAAGCCGCAGTATCACTCTGATCCACCAAAGGAAGCTTATAGACAGAACCAGCCGCAGTACCACTCACGACCACAGGAGGGAGCTTGGCCACAGAATTCACAACAGGTTAAGCACCGCCAGCTGTTCCCCCGCTGTGTAGCCGGCATCGTGTCCTGCAAACGCAACGCAGACACAAAGCTGCCTCCAGTGCAGGCTTCGGCCTACACTATGCTCCCCCTGCTTACCCTTTGCTCCAACACCGCTAGTTGGGGCTCTAGGAAGACAATCTTGAATAGGCAACGCATCCATGTTCCAGCACCGCCAGCTGGTTCTCAGGCAGTGTTTTTGTCACGGGTACTCCCTCGTGCCCAGCCTGGTTCCAGCACCGTCAGCTGTTTCCGGGTAGTGTCAAGCTCACTGAGACGCCTATGCTTGCCCCGTCGTGTTGTGGTCGGGTTAGCCAACTCCAGGGTGCCTCCAGTTTAGGAGCTTCCTATGTGGGCTGCGTGAATTGACAGTCAAGGCTGGTTCTGTAGTGCCAGTAGGCCAAGCTCCCCCTGTAGGACTGTTGGGGTTCGGTAACTGCGGCTGCCTCGCAGCCTAGCTGTTCTCTCCTTTCCTGTGGACCTTCTGGTCCACCACCTGGTTCCAGCACCGTCAGCTGGTTCCGGGCAGAGCCTTTGACTTAGGTGCCTCCTCCTGGGTATCCGAGTTCCGCCAACGCCAGGCGGTCCTTGGTAGTGCTTTTAAGCGCGGGCACCTACAGCTTAGTAACCGGGTTCCAGCACCGTCAGCTGGTCCTCGGTGCCATTGGCTCTTGCACACTGGGGCAACGCATCCGGGTTCCAGCACCGCCAGCTGGTTCCCGGCAGTGTTTTTGTCACGGGTACTCCCTCGTGCCCAGCCTGGTTCCAGCACTGTCAGCTGTTTCCGGGTAGTGTCAAGCTCACTGAGACGCCTATGCTTGCCCCGTCGTGTTGTGGTCGGGTTAGCCAACTCCAGGGTGCCTCCAGTTTAGGAGCTTCCTATGTGGGCTGCGTGAATTGACAGTCAAGGCTGGTTCTGTAGTGCCAGTAGGCCAAGCTCCCCCTGTAGGACTGTTGGGGTTCGGTAACTGTGGCTGCCTCGCGGCCTAGCTGTTCTCTCCTCTCCTGTGGACCTTCTGGTCCACCAACTGGTTCCAGCACCGTCAGCTGGTTCCGGGCAGAGCCTTTGACTTAGGTGCCTCCTCCTGGGTATCCGAGTTCCGCCAACGCCAGGCGGTCCTTGGTAGTGCTTTTAAGCGCGGGAACCTACAGCTTAGTAACCGGGTTCCAGCACCGTCAGCTGGTTCTCGGTGCCATTGGCTCTTGCACACTGGGGCAACGCATCCGGGTTCCAGCACCGCCAGCTGGTTCCCGGCAGTGTTTTTGTCACGGGTACTCCCTCGTGCCCAGCCTGGTTCCAGCACCGTCAGCTGTTTCCGGGTAGTGTCAAGCTCACTGAGATGCCTATGCTTGCCCCGTCGTGTTGTGGTCGGGTTAGCCAACTCCAGGGTGCCTCCAGTTTAGGAGCTTCCTATGTGGGCTGCGTGAATTGGCAGTCAAGGCTGGTTCTGTAGTGCCAGTAGGCCAAGCTCCCCCTGTAGAACTGTTGGGGTTCAGTAACTGCGGCTGCCTCGCGGCCTAGCTGTTCTCTCCTCTCCTGTGGACCTTCTGGTCCACCACCTGGTTCCAGCACCGTCAGCTGGTTCCGGGCAGAGCCTTTGGCTTAGGTGCCTCCTCCTGGGTATCCGAGTTCCGCCAACGCCAGGTGGTCCTTGGTAGTGCTTTTAAGCGTGGGCACCTACAGCTTAGTAACCGGGTTCCAGCACTGTCAGCTGGTCCTCGGTGCCATTGGCTCTTGCACACTGGAGCAACGCATCCGGGTTCCAGCACCGCCAGCTGGGTCCCGGCAGTGTTTTTGTCACAGGTACTCCCTCGTGCCCAGCCTGGTTCCAGCACCGTCAGCTGTTTCCGGGTAGTGTCAAGCTCACTGAGACGCCTATGCTTGCCCCGTCGTGTTGTGGTCGGGTTAGCCAACTCCAGGGTGCCTCCAGTTTAGGAGCTTCCTATGTGGGCTGCGTGAATTGGCAGTCAAGGCTGGTTCTGAAGTGCCAGTAGGCCAAGCTCCCCCTGTAGGACTGTTGGGGTTCGGTAACTGCAGCTGCCTCGCGGCCTAGCTGTTCTCTCCTCTCCTGTGGATCTTCTGGTCCACCACCTGGTTCCAGCGCCGTCAGCTGGTTCCGGGCAGAGCCTTTGGCTTAGGTGCCTCCTCCTGGGTATTCGAGTTCCGCAAACGCCAGGCGGTCCTTGGCAGTGCTTTTAAGCGCGGGCACCTACAGCTTAGTAACCGGGTTCCAGCACCGTTAGCTGGTCCTCGGTGCCATTGGCTCTTGCACACTGGGGCAACGCATCCGTGTTCCAGCACCGCCAGCTGGTTCTCGGCAGTGTTTTTGTCACGGGTACTCCCTCGTGCCCAGCCTGGTTCCAGCACCGTCAGCTGTTTCCGGGTAGTGTCAAGCTCACTGAGACGCCTATGCTTGCCCCGTCGTGTTGTGGTCAGGTTAGCCAACTCCAGGGTGCCTCCAGTTTAGGAGCTTCCTATGTGGGCTGCGTGAATTGGCAGTCAAGGCTGGTTCTGTAGTGCTAGTAGGCCAAGCTCCCCCTGTAGGACTGTTGGGGTTCGGTAACTGCGGCTGCCTCGCGGCCTAGCTGTTCTCTCCTCTCCTGTGGACCTTCTGGTCCACCACCTGGTTCCAGCACCGTCAGCTGGTTCTCGGCAGTGTCTTTTGCTCTTGTACCTTCTGCTCCCCATCCTGGTTCCAGTAACGTCAGCTGGTTCTGGGCAGAGCCTTTGGCTTAGGTGCCTCCTTCTGGGTATCCAAGTTCCACCAACGTCAGGTGGTCCTTGGTAGTGCTTTCAGGCACGGGTACCTCCTGCTTAGTAACCGGGTTCCAGTAACGTCAGCTGGTCCTCGGTAGTTCCATTGGCTCTTGGACCTTTGGCTACCCATCCGGGTTCCAGTACCGTCAGCTGGTTCTTGGCAGTGTCTTTTGCTCTTGTACCTTCTGCTCCCCATCCTGGTTCCAGTAACGTCAGCTGGTTCCGGGCAGAGCCTTTGGTTTAGGTGCCTCCTTCTGGGTATCCGAGTTCCGCCAACGTCAGGCGGTCCTTGGTAGTGCTTTTTAGCACGGGTACCTCCTGCTTAGTAACCGGGTTCCAGTAACGTCAGCTGGTCCTCGGTAGTTCCATAGGCTCTTGATTCTTGAACCTTCGGGTAGCCATCCGAGTTCCAGTTCCATCAGCTGGTTCTTGGCATTTTCTCAGCCTTCTTGTACCTTCTGCTACATTTCCAAGTTGAAGACCCTAAAGACGACGACCCGGAAGACCACCCCTAAGATGACGACGACACCAGAGACGACAACCAGTGAGATGATGACGACCCTGGAGATGACGACCCTGAAGACCACCCCGATGACGACAACGACGACGCCGGAGACGACGACGACTGCGGAGACGACGACGGCGGAGACGACGACCCTGGAGACGACTACCCTGGAGACGACGACATGGAAGACCAAGAAGCAGAAGAACAAGAGGCTGCAGAACAAAGAGCAGAAGAACATTAAGCATAACACTTAATATCAGAGCAAAAAATATTATCTAAATTATATGCAGAAGAAGACTAAGCAGTGTATGGGGGTGAGTCCGTTCCTCCTCGTGGTGCCCCTGGATAAAGCCTGATGCTGCAGGCCAAACTGAACGCGGACAAATGTAACTTTTGTGACAGGCAGAACGGAAGGTGTAATCTTCAAACTTTTATAGATAACAACTACGGCAATGCCTGTCACAAATGAGAATATGATGAAGAAGTAGAATAGGAAGAATAATAATAGTTGAATAAAATGAATATGAAGAATGTAATAAAAAAAAATAGGTAGAAGATGAAGAAGAAGATGAATAAGGTGAAGAAGAAGTTGGTGTCAAAGATGCTGATGATGATGAAGATGAAAGTGTGGGAAAAGTTAAAAAAAAGAAGGGGAAGGGCGTGGAATAGTGAAACATCAATATCTGACAAAAAAAAAAAATTTACATAGTCAATATCTTTGTCACTCCGAACGTCTTTAAAAAAAAAAAATCATGCTATTCTATTTGATTGGGCTAAACCTCTATGCCTTTAATGTCTCCGCCACCTCCCCAAATACATCCTGCATTATTCTTAGTTGTTTTCCTTCATGTAGAATGAACCTACAAGGAAAGAAAGGGTTTATTTTAATTCCGATATTTTGGTCCCATTGACTTGCATTGGGATCGGGGATCGGTATCGGCGATATCCGATATTTTTTGAATATCGGCCGATCCAATCCGATACCGATACTTTCCGATATCGGAAGGTATCGCTCAACACTAACAAGGAAAGAAAGGGTTTATTTTAATTCCGATATTTTGGTCCCATTGACTTGCATTGGGATCGGGTATCGGTATCAGCGATATCCGATATTTTTTGAATATCGGCCGATCCAATCCGATACCGATACTTTCCGATATCGGAAGGTATCGCTCAACACTATTGATTAATAATAGTATGCTTTTTCAAGGAAAACACAAAATTGTCTGAGTGACCCTAAACTTTGGAACCATAGTGTGTTTACATACAGAATAGACCAAAAGTTTGGACACACCTTCTCATGTAAAGATTTTTCTGTATTTTCATGACTATCAAAATTGTAAATTCACACTGAAGGCATCAAAACCATGAATTAACACATGTGGAATTATATACTTAACAAAAAAGTGTGAAACAACTGAAATTATGTCTTATATTCTAGGTTCTTAAATGTACCCACCTTTTGCTTTGATGACTGCTTTGCACACTCTTGGCATTCTCTTGATGAGCTTCAAGAGGTAGTCACCGGGAATGGTTTTCACTTCACAGGTGTGCCCTGTCAGGTTTAATAAGAAGGATTACCAGGAATGGTCTTCCAACAATCTTGAAGGAGTTCCCAGAGATACTTAGCACTTGTTGGCCCTTTTGCCTTCACTCTGCGGTCCAGCTCACCCCAAACCATCTCAATTGGGTTCAGGTTTGGTGACTGTGGAGGCCAGGTCATCTGGCGTAGCACCCCATCACTCTCCTTCTTGATCAAATAGCCCTTACACAGCCTGGATGTGTGTTTGGAGTCATTGTCCTGTTGAAAAATAAATGATGGTCCAACTAAACGCAAACTGGATGGAATAGCATGCCGCTGCAAGATGCTGTGGTAGCCATGCTGGTTCAGTATGCCTTCAATTTTGAAAAAATCCCCAACAGTGTCACCAGCACCCCCACCATCACACCTCCTCCTCCATGCTTCACGGTGGGAACCAGGCATGTAGAGTCCATCCGTTCACCTTTTCTGCGTCGCTCAATGACACGGTGGTTGGAACCAAAGATCTCAAATTTGGACTCATCAGACCAAAGCACAGATTTCCACTGGTTTAAAGTCCATTCCTTGTGTTCTTTACCCCAAAAAAGTCTCTTCTACTTGTTTCCTGTCCTTACCAGTGGTTTCCTAGCAGCTATTTTACCATGAAGGCCTGCTGCACAAAGTCTCTTCTTAACAGTTGCAGAGATGTGTCTGCTGCTAGAATTCTGTGTGACATTGACCTGGTCTCTAATCTGACCTGCTGTTAACCTGCGATTTCTGAGGCTGGTGACTCAGATAAACTTATCTTCATCTGATCAGACCAGTGAATCTTATTTCTCATAGTCTGGGAGTCCTTAATGTGTTTTTTAGCAAACTCTATGCAGGCTTTCATATGCCTTGCAATGAGGAGAGGCTTCCATCGGGTCACTCTGCCATTAAAGGGAACCTGTCACCCCAAAAATCGCGGGTGAGGTAAGTCCACTGGCATCAGGGGCTTATCTACAGCATTCTGTAATGCTGTAGATAAGCCCCCGATGTTACCTGAAAAAGGAGAAAAAGACGTTAGATTATACTCACCCAGGGGCGGTCCCGCTGCTGGTCAGGTCGGATGGGCGTCTCCGGTCCGCTGCGGCGCCTCCTATCTTCTTTCCATGACGTCCTTTCTTCTGATCTTCAGCCACGGCTCCGGCGCAGGCATACTTTGCTCTGCCCTGTTGAGGGCACACAAAGTACTGCAGTGCGCAGGCGCCGGGCCTCTGACCTTTCCGGCGCCTGCGCACTGCAGTACTATCCTCTGCCCTCAAGAGGGCAGAGCAAAGTACGCCTGCGCCGGAGCCGTGGCTGAAGATCAGAAGAGGACGTCATGGAAAGAAGATAGGAGGCGCCACAGCGGACCGGAGACGCCCATCCGACCTGACCAGCAGCGGGACCGCCCCTGGGTGCGTATAATCTAACGTCTTTTTCTCCTTTTTCAGGTAACATCAGGGGCTTATCTACAGCATTACAGAATGCTGTAGATAAGCCCCTGATGCCGGTGGGCTTACCTCACCTGCGATTTTCGGGGTGACAGGTTCCCTTTAAGGCCCAAATGGTGGAGGGCTACAGTGATTGTTGACTTTGTGATATTTTCTCCCATCTCCCTACTGCATCTCTGGAGTTTAGCCACAGTGATCTTGGGGTTCTTCTTTACCTTTCTCGCCAAGGCTCTTCTCCCACGATTGCTCAGTTTGGCTGGATGGCCAGGTCTAGGAAGACTAGTTCTGGTAGTCCCAAACTTCTTCCATTTAAGGATTATGGGGGCCACTGTGCTCTTAGGAACCTTGAGTACTGCAGAAATTCTGTTGTAACCTTGGCCAGATCTGTGCCTTGCCACAATTCTCTCTTTGAGCTCCTTGGCAAGTTCCTTTGACCTCATGATTCTCATTTGGTCTGACATGCACTGTAAGGCTATGTGCACACGATGCGGATTTGCTGCGGATCCACAGCGGATTTTTCCATGCAGAAACGCTGCAGATCTGTGCTGTGATGTACAGTACAATGTTATTCAATGGGATAATAAAAAAGCTGTGCAGAATTCAAAGAAGTGCATGTCACTTCTTTTGTGCAGATCTGCAGCGTTTCTGCACCCCTCCATGATAAAAATCCGCAGTGGTAAAAACTGAGGCTACTGCCAGGAGATGCGGATTTTGTGCTTAAAATTCTACACTTCTTTTCCTACATGTGCACATAGACTTAGATCTTATATAGCCTAGGGTTGAGCGACTTTTACTTTTTTAGGGTCGAGTCGGGTTTCGCGAAACCCTACTATCTCAAAAGTCGAGTCGAGTGAAATCGGCCGATTATGGCGGAAAATCGGGGATCGACCGAAACACGAAACCCAATGCAAAGTGAATGGGAAATCTTTTTTTTTTTTTCTCTCTCATACGAAACGCGACTTTGGCGCTAAGATCGCCGACCGCATGGCCGATCCCACACTAGGATCGGGTCGGGTTTCATGAAACCCGACTTTGGAATTTGTACGATCCGTTTCGCTCAAGCCTAATATAGACAGGTGTGTGCCTTTCCAAATCAAGTCCTATCAGTTTAATTAAACACAGCTGGACTCCAATGAAGGAGTAGAACCATCTCAAGGAAATGGACAGCAAGTGTTAGGTGTCAAGTTCCCACCTCTGCACAGGGTGAATCTTGAACCATCTCTGCCGCGGTCTCCCATTCTTCTCCAGCCGCAGTGGAGCCTGCTCAGCAGAGACGTCGGTCCCAGCATCTAGCTCAGGCTGATACTGGATGACTGGTTGCTGCTGCCCTTCCAGGCTTTGTCTTTGTAGCCAGCAATATTCAGCAGCGAGCAGGTCTTTCTGTGACTAAGTCCTGCTTTTCTCATACTGAGCATGCCCACGGGTCACATGCTCAGGTCCTGTTGCGGCTCCTATTGGTCCATCTGGAAGGTTTTGTAGCACTGCCGCTATAAAAGGTTCGCATGGCCGCTTGGCCATGCTCTAGTGTACATTTGAAAATGTGTGTGTGTTGATGAGTGCAAGTTGTTCTTTAATCTTCCCCTCCCTTGTGTATGACTGCTCGTGTAAGGTGGATGTCTGCTATCTAGCGTCCGGCTGAGCTATTAGCATAAAAACACACGAAACAGTGTCTAATTGCTGTGACGGCCAGTGCGGCGCCGTGTGCTATTAGAGCGCTTTCCTGTCCCAAGTCTGGGTGGTTAGTGGCATCTGCCAGAGTGGTACAGCACGCACTCTTGTGCATATAAGTTACCTTTTCTGTTACTCTGATACCCCTATTATGGTTTCGAGCGCAAGAGGTCTACATGAACTCTAATCCTGTGTCCTGGGATAGAGTTCTGTGATTCCTTGCTTGCGTTCTTTGTGCGGTACCGCGGCCCTGTGACGCAACAGGGTTCGCTTCCTTCATACAGGGTGAAGTTAACCCATGTGTGTATCCACATTGTACCACCATATAGTCCGTCATTACTCAGCAGCAGGTTCCATCTCTGCACGGTGGACCCGGTGCACCTCAAACCTTCTAATGATTTGGTGCATTCCGCTAGTCCTAACATTACACTAGCGCCAGGGTCTGGCTAGTAATGACGGACAAACAGCAATCCTTGTGGTACATCCAGCGGCTGGAGGGTAAGTTGGCGGCTTTCGAGCGCACAACCCCAGCTGTGGATGTTACCGCAGTAGCTGTTCAGGCTGCTAGCGTGGCTGCAGCAACTTTGTCCACTGCCACCCCTGTTCCGACCTTCTCTCGCCTCCCGCTGCCAGATACATTTTCTGGTGATAGCAAATCTTGTAGGGGATTAATGAGCCAGTGCTCTATAAACATTGAGCTCCTGGCTGCTCGTTTCCCCACAGAGCTGGCAAAGTTGGGATTCATTTTGTCTCTCCTGTTGTCGGACAGGGCATTGGAATGGGCTTCGCCGCTGTGGGAGCGTGGCGATTATGTGGTGCAGAGTGCTCCGCTGTTCCTGAGCACTCTGAAACAGGTCTGTTTAGGACCTCGAGTCACCCATGATACGGCACTCTAACTGATGGCATTGACTCAGGGCTCGACCTTGGTCAGCCAATTTGCCGTCCACTTTCGCACCTTAGCATCTGAGCTGGAGTGGTCGGATAAAGCCCTTATCCCTATATTTTGGAGGGGGCTGGCTGACCATGTGAAGGACGCTTTGGCCACTAGGGAGATTCCCGCCACACTGGAGGAGCTAATAGCTATATCCACTCGTATTGACCTCCGTGTTAACGAGCGGAGGTTAGAGCAAGCCCAGTGTAGGCAGAGGTTTTGGCTGGCTCCCACCTTCGCCAAACCTTTGGAATCTCCAGTCCAAGCGCAGACCCCGGGCTGCAAATGCCCCTCATACCTTCTCTCTAATTATTTGGTGCGTTCCGCTAGCCCTAACAGCATGTGACGTAAATATGAGTGTCTGAGCAAAGGGTCTGAATACTTATGAACATGTGATATTTCAGTTTTTCTTTTTTATTAAATTTGCAATAATTTCTAAATTTCTGTTTTTCTCTTGTCAATATGGGGTGCAGAGTGTTAGGCACTGGGATTCTCCCACTGCTCAGGATGGATCCCAAGCCTTGTCTGCCTCTGCAGTCTCCCATTCAGCTTTGACCACTGTGAGTGCTCCTCAGCAAGGACGTCGATCCCAATGCAATGCCCAGGCTCTTGCTGTATGTGTAGTTACTGCTGATTCTCCAGCTAAGCCTATGATGACAACTGGTATACATGTGCATTTCACCCTACTGAGCATGTCCATGATGTGGCGCCTTCTCATTGGTGCTTGGACGTCAGCTGCTTTGATGATGTGGCAGCTTCAGATTGGTCCACAGGCAAGGTCCTGTCTGTCTCAACTTGAGCTTAAGGTATAAAAGGCTTTAAAGAGGTGCAGGCCGATGCGCTAGTATCAACTTATGTTCATGGGTGTATGAACTTTGCTACTTTGTGGTCTGTGTCAGCATGTGCTCAGGGTCGGCTGTAAGCCGTTAGAATTCCGGCATTTCTGGAGAGGAGTTGTTTTTAGTGCGGTTGCTGACTGTATGACCACTATCTGCTCCGTTAGTGAGCTTCGATCCTCTGTGAGGTTAATAGGGATCGTGTCAAGCATCATATCTTTCGTTACTGTGTGCGACTGACACTGTTCTATTGCAGAGCATCTGCTCTTCTACTGTGTACAAGTGACACCGCTCTATTGCAGAGCATCTGCTCCGTTACTGTGTGTGAGTTACACAGCTCTATTGCAGAGCATCTGCTTCATTACTGTGTGCGATTGACACTGTTCTATTACAGACCATCTGCTCCATTACTGTGTGCGAGTGGCACAGCTCTGTTGCAGAGCATCTGCTTCATTGCTGTGTGCGAGTGACACTACTGTGTGTGCTGTTCACCGAGTGACATCTAACTCAGTGATAGCTAGCATTCGCTCACTGCGTTCTCCGACATTGTTCACATTAGCTGCAGTTTTACATCTTTGCATGGTGGACCCCGGGTGGCGAATGCACTCTATTATTATATTTTATTTAGTGCATTCCGCCAACCTTAACACAGAGTGTACATTAATGTGAAAAATGAACTTTTTTGAATTTACCAAATGGCTGCAATGAAACAAAAAGTGAAATATTTAAAGGGGTCTGAATACTTTCCGTACCCACTGTACCAAAACACAAAGTAACAAATATTTGTGAAGTGTAATGTGATGATACATTTTTTTTTATTTTAAAAATATAGATCTGAAAATTGTTACATGAATTTTTAGTTAGCCCCCTCCATCAATACGCCTACTGACGTAAATTCCAATTGGGCCAGTTAATAGGTGCCTAAGCGCAATATGAAAGCACCCTAACAGGTTTTCCTCCAGGATTGCGTTGTATTTCGCTCCACTGATTTTCCCATCAACTCTAACATGCTTCCGTGTTCCTGGTGAAGGAAAACATTTCCCCAGCATAGAAAGCTGGTCAGAGTAGATAGGAAGATGGATGGAGCTAAAAACAGGGTAATCCTAAAGGAAAACCTGTTTGAGGCTGCAAAAGACTTGAGACTGGTGCGTAGGCTTCCTATAAGCAGGAGAACTACCATAAACCTACTGCTATAGCTACAATGGAATTGGATAACAAATGAAAAACACCTGATGTCCAAAAAGAATGAACAAAGGCAAAAGGTAAACAGCACCCAGATAGTGACAGAACCTGCTGTGGCTCAGCGTACAGAGGTGCTGACAGAAGAGCACCGCTGTATTGAATCCCAAGGCATGATGGTACCCGCCTCCATGAGTGGCCACTGGACCTGCTGAGATCCCCGACATCACTGCCAGAACTCTTATGAGAAGAGCCACATGCAGATCTTCCACAGGAACCAAGGAGTTGTCCTCCGATCTGTAACCCTTCCACTTTAGCAAATACTGCAGCTGGTGTCTTACACGTCTGGAACCCAAAATCGCTTTACTTCAAACTTCTGATCATCTTCTAAGTCGTGTCCCGAGGACTAGATGTACCCTCAAACCTTTTAAGCTGAGAGGAATGAAAGGAATAATTGATCCTCCACGCCACTGGTAGCTGGAGTCACAGGACTAAGGATTCTAATTACCGTATACAGACCAACAAACTTGGAAACCAATTTTCTAGAAGGTACTTTGAGACGTGGAGGACAACCACACAAATTCTCCTACCCTATAAATAAGAGCCTTCCTACATCTACAGTTAGCAGTTCTCTTGACCCAGTCACAAGTCACCAGAAGACCTTTTTCAACCTCACTACATTTGTTAACCAATTGTGAAGAACATTTCTCCTCCTCTGATACAGAGAACTACATCTTGAAAAATTCCTAAAAATAAGATCAAAACCTCCACAACAAAAGAAGATGAGGTACCAGTAGCGGTAGAGATGCGATTATTGAGAGCAAACTAAGCAAAAAGTAGAAATTCAACCCAGTCCAGATTAGATGAAACAAAACTAGAAGCCAGAAGCTGACCAAAACAGAACCCTCTGTTAGAAATAATGTTTTTAGGATCACCATGTCATTTATTGATGTGTGAAATGAACAACACTGTCAGATTTGGCAATTTCTGCAGTGGAACCAAATGCACTATTTTACTGAAAGGATCCACCACCTCCATCACTACGGTATTACCTCCTGCATTAGGCAGATCGGTGATGAAGTCCATGAATAAGTGCATCTAGGGCTGAGATGAGATCTTGTTAGGGAAGATAAAACCCGCTGGGGCTTGGTAAAATGCATTGACTCTGGAACAAACTTTGCACTTCTCGATGTAATGAATTACATATTTATGAGCATTTTTCCACCAAAATGACCGAGCTAAAGCTCTTCACGTGGCCGAAGAACCCGAGTGCCGGGCCAACACGGAATCATATACTTTGTTAAGAAGATCTCTGTATGCCGAGGATGGTACAAAAAGCTTGTTCAGGGGTAAGCCCTCTGGCGCACCATCCTAAGCATCTTGAATGTGTTGTCTTAGATCGATCCCCAAAGCACCCACCTCCACCCCTTCACTAAGAATTTTGATAGGATTCTTGCCCCACAATGTACAAAAGTATGTGGCAAAGTATCAGCTTAACATTCTTGGGTCCAGGGGGATAAGTCACTGAAAAGTCAAAATGAGCAAAGAAGAGAGCCTGGTTTGTCTAGTATAAAAACATTTTGCAGGGTCAATATACAACAGGTGTTTTTGATCCATAAAGACTGTTACCTTAAAGTCTAGCTCCTTCCAACCAATGTCTCCATTCCCTAAATGCTCTCTTAACAGCCAAAAGTTCTCAGTCACCAATATCATAGTTAGACTCGGCTTGTGAAAATTTATGAGAAAAAAAAGCCCAAGGATGAAAGTAACCATCTCTCTTTTGTGAGAGAACAGCACACAACCACGCATAAGACAAGTCTACATCACCATAAAATGCAAGTCAGCCTTCAAGAAGGCTGTCTTTAGAGCAGCCAAAGCATCACAACTTCATTAAACCAGAAAAAGTCAGTATCTTTTTTGGTAATATTGGTAATGGCTGAGAAATTCTTAAAGAACTTTTGGTAATAAAAAAGCCTAACACATACCCCTAAATCCAACAGACGCTAAAGAAATATAGTATTGCGTCCACATAATTACATAGTCGGCGTTGACCACCTGGGACCCCCATCTCTTTTTTGCAAATGTTTGCATTTTAAAGTGTTTTCAATAAATTGACTTTTTAGAAGATCCATGCTGGAGATTATTTTTTCTTTTTCATATGTACAGAAGAAAACATATGAGAAAAATGCGTATTGAGAACAAATCTTTATTGAAAAAAGTGTAAAAAATACTGAGAACCATAGAAAGACATACAAATTTAAAAAGTCTGGTAGCCAACAAGATGCTCAAAATGTGAGCCAAGCAAATATATGCGGCACCCCTCCTGGATAAACAGCATTACAAGCAAATAATAATCCACATATCAGTGTGTTCGTAGGACTGACACACATCCAAGTTGTGAGTTAGAGAGCAATACTTTGGATAATCTGTCAGGGACATCAAGCCATAGTGGCATATCTAAATCCTCCTACCCGGTAATGCCCATAATCATAAGAACAGTATATATCAGTATACTCACACGGAGATGTCAGTCCTTGCTGGTGTCCAGGAGATGGTGCCACAGCCGCTACGCGCGTTTCGGCAGCGTGCCTTCGTCAGGGGAAGGCCTGCACAAGGCAAGATTGCTTTGTGCAGGCGTGTACTATGGAGGACAGAGAATGAACTTCAATCCAATATTGCAGCCAGCATGCAGCCAGCGGGTAAGGAAAGGGTGAATCAAACACCCAAAAATCCCGCCCATATGACCCAAAACCAGTCCCTCCAAATTCAGGTGACAGAGTCCCTTTAAGAAACACTAAAAGAAATCAACAACAAAAATATGGTAGTAATGGTTACTTTTTTTTAACCAAGCATAGGGGAAAAATAATGGAATTACTCAATTCTGAGGAAAAAATTATGGAATCACCCTGTAAATTTTCATACCCAAAAATAACACCTGCATCAAATTAGATCTGATCGTTAGTCTGCATCTAAAAAGGAGTGATCTCACCTTGGAGAGCTGCTGCACCAAGTGGACTGACATGAATCATGGCTCCAACACGAGAGATGTAAATTGAAACAAAGGAGACGTTTATCAAACTCTTAAAAGAGGGTAAATCATCATGCAATGTTGCAAAAGATGTTGGTTCTTCACAGTCAGCTGTGTCTAAAATCTGGACCAAATACAAACAACATGGGAAGGTTGTTAAAGGCAAACATACTGATAGACCAAGGAAAACATCAAAGCGTTGAGACTGGAAACTTAAAGACTTAAAGCAATATGTCTCCAAAACTGGAAATGCACGACAAAACATATGAGGAACGAAAGGGTGGAAACTGGAGTCAGCGTCTGTGACCGAACTGTAAGAAACCGCCTAAAGGAAATGGGATTTACATACAGAAAAGCTAAATGAAAGCCATCATTAAAACCTAAACAGAAAAAAAACAAGGTTACAATGGGCTAAGGAAAAGCAATCGTGGACTGTGGATGACTGGATGAAAGTCACATTCAGTGATGAATCACGAATCTGCATTGGGTAAGGTGATGATACTGGAACTTTTGTTTGGTGCCGTTCCAATGAGATTTATATAGATGACTGCCTGAAGAGAACATGCAAATTTCCACACTCATTGATGATATGGGGCTGCAAGTCAGGGAAAGGCACTGGGGAGATGGCTGTCATTACATCTTTAATAAATGCACAAGTTTATGTTGATATTTTGGACACTTTTCTTATCCCATCAATTGAAAGGATGTTTGGGGATGATGAAATCATTTTTCAAGATGATAATTCTTCCTGCCATAGAGAAAAAATTGTGAAAACATTACTTGAAAAAGACACATAAGGTCAATGTCAGGCCTGCAAATAGTCCGGATATCATTCCAATTGAAAATCTTTGGTGGAAGTTGAAGAAAATGGTCCATGACAAGGCTCCAACCTGCAAAGCTGATCTGGCAACAGCAATCAGAGAAAGTTGGAGCCAGATTAATTAAGAGTACTGTCTGACACTCATTAAGTCCATGCCTCAGAGAATGCAAGCTGTTATAAAGGCCAGAGGTGGTGCAACAAAATACTAGTGATATTTTGGAGTGTTTTTTGTTTGTTTGTTTTTCATGATTTCATATTTTTTTTCCTCAGAATTTAGTGATTCCATAAATTTTCCCCTATGCTCGGTTAAAAAAAGTAACCATTACTGATTACCACATTTTTTGTTCTTGATTTCTTTTAGTGTTTCTTAAGGCCAGAAAGTTGTCATTTGAAATGACTTTAGTTTTGTTCCATGTCTGTGATCTGCTTTTTTTCCACAAAATTAAACAACTGAATGAACATCCTCCAAGGCCGGTGATTCCATAATTTTTGCCAGGGGTTGTAGACTCTTTCAATTCCTCTCTTTTGGGTAGAGAAAGGTTAAACAGGCGAGACTTAGACATTTTGGCATCAGGTATGAATTTGATTGAGGAATCACTTCACACTTGGTCTCAGAAAATGCATCCTCAAAATCCTGACCGAACCCTGGAAGATGAGATCTCACAGACACTAAGGACTTCGATAGACAAGTAGACAAGCAAAAATGTCCCCAATACTATGTCTCACAAGTCTCCCAATCAATGGTAAAATTGTGTTTAACCAACCAGGGCATACCTAAAACTAGCTTAGTAAGTAGGGGGGCAGTAGGGCCCATCATACTATATTGTATATAGGGGCTATAGAGCCATTTTACTATATATATATATAGGGAGCTCTGGGGTCCTCAATATATAGTAACGGGCTTTAGGGACCATTATATTGTGTATTTGGGGCTGTAGGACCATCATTCTGTATGTACGGAGAGCTATGTGGGCACTCAGAGGACATTACCGGATGTTATAAATGGGGACATTATTAGTTTTGATAAGGGAAACTTTGCACAAGAAAGTAGAAGAATGCGGCACTCACCCAGGTTGCGAAGTGAATATCTTTAATCTGTCTTTAATCCATGTACAGCCTTTGCATAAAGACAAGCGGAGACGACGATGGTGCGGGCAGAGTGAGCTGGACAACGGCCGTTTCGTACAATTAGTGCTTTCACGGGTCCATGAGTGCCGCATTCTTCTACTTTCTTGTGCAAAGTTTTACTGTGCTGCTATGGCTATTGATGCTGAGCACCATGCTCCAGTACTGCATGGATACCGCGTGCTGTGGGTCTAAAGAGGTGTATTTGATTCAGCGCTCCCAATACTGCATTGTTGAGTCCTGGTGACTTTCGTCTCTTTGAACTTTTTAAGTTTTGATAAGGTCACTCAGGTTCCATTATTTATTTTTTGGGGGGACATTGTTAACTTTAAGTGCTGGAAGGGGGCACTTGGGATATTATATCCTTCAAAGGAGCATACAGGTCTTTGCACAGTAGAGGCATTAATACTTTCTATCGGACTCTTTAATTTTTTGGGGAGGGAGCAATCCTATGACACAATTTTTTAAATATTGGGGTCAGTGTTCCACACTGCAGGTGCACACAAAGTGGGGAGTTTTTGTAGGTTGAGAACAGATGGAGACGTTGCTGGAAATGTGAAAAGTCAAATGTGTTTCTGTTGTGTGTGCAGACGAGTTGTGGCTGGAGAAGTTGTCATGTCGGTCTGGGTCAGATGGAAAAGACAGGAAAAGTGAACGACCCAAATCAGAAAGAATGTCAGCTGTAAGTTACTTTGCATAACTGTACTGTAATCATGTGTATGTTGTTCTGCGGGACTGGTATCTACCAATATGCGGTTACTGTAAGGTGGTAATATTGCTCTTTTTAGTAGCGTTCTTTTTTTAATCTTTTTTTTTCTTTAGTAACAGCTTAATGTGTTTCAGTCATTATGTAGCACCCTGAAGAAGCAAACGCGAAACGCGCGTTGGGCTGTGGGACGTGTGTCCCGATACATCAGAGCATGGGTAAGCAACTATAGGACATGGGGAGGTAGAGTGACTTTGGACACTGTGTTTATTGACGCTACTACGAATGTGTTACTGGAATGATTGTCTCAATGACCTATCCCTGTCTTCCTTATTACTGATTTGCACAACATACTTTATCTTTTTTACCCGATGTATTCAGTGTACCATCTGTTACCTGATCTCTTATCTATATTTGGCTCTTGCATTGTCCATTTAAAAACTTTAATACTATTTTTTCTATATACGATTGGATTAATGGTGTTGTATGTAATAAAAATATATCTTTTTAAATATTATCTGGACTGTGTTGCTCCAAATTTCTTTTCTCCTTAATTTTGCTGTATCTTGGAGTGTCCGTGTTCAATGTTCTGTCAGGGACCCATCCACAGGGCTTTTGGTTCCTTTGGCAGTTTAGGATTAATGGTTTCCTGTGTGGTCTGTATTTATCTCAGTCATTATGGAATAGAAGGTGTACACTGTGTGCAGAATTATTAGGCAAGTTGTATTTTAGAGGATTATTCTTATTATTGATCCACAACTATGTTCTCAATCAACCCAAAAGACTCATAAATATCAAAGCTTGATATTTTTGGAAGTTGGAGTGTGTTTTTTTTAGATTTGGCTATCTTAGGAGGATATCTGTTTGTGCAGGTAACTATTACTATGCCACCACAGCCTCCCAGACACTGTTCCGAGAGGTGTACTGTTTTCCCTCCCTGTAGATCTCACATTTTGTGAGGGACCACAGGTTCTCTATGGGGTTCAGATCAGGTGAACAAGGGGGCCATGTCGTTATTTTTTCTTCTTTGAGAATTTACTGGCCAGCCAAGCTGTGGAGTTGTTGGAAGCATGAGATGGAGCATTGTCCTGCATGAAAATCATGTTTTCTTGAACGATACCGACTTCTTCCTCTACCACTGCTTGAAGAAGTTGTCTTCCAGAAACTGGCAGTAGGTCTGGGAGTTGAGCTTCACTCCATCCTCAACCAGAAAAGGTCCCACAAATTCATCTTTGATGATACCAGCCCATACCAGTACCCCACCTCCACCTTGCTGGTGTCTGAGTCGGAGTGGAGCACTCCGCCCTTTTCTGATCCAGCCTCTGGCCCATCAAGAGTCACTCTCATTTCATCAGTCCATAAAACCTTTGAAAAGTCAGTGTTAAGATATTTTTTGGCCCAGTCTTGATGTTTTATCTTATGTTTCTTGTTCAAAGGTGGTCAATTTTCAGCCTTGCTTACCTTGGCCATGTCCCTGAGTATCACACACCTTGTGATTTTTGTTACTCCAGTAACGTTGCAACTCTGAAATATGGCAAAACTGGTGGCAAATGGCATCTTGGCAGCTTCATGCTTGATTTTCCTCAATTCATGGGCAGTTATTTTGCGCTTTTTTTTGCCCAACACGCTTCTTGCGACCCTGTTGGCTATTTGCCATGAAACGCTTGATTGTTCCGTGACCACGCTTCAAAAGTTTGGCAATTTCAAGACTGCTGCATCCCTCTGCAAGAAATCTCACAATTTTGGACTTTTTAAAACCCATCAAATCTTTCTTCTGACCCATTTTGCCAAAGGAAAGGAAGCACACCTTATATAGAGTTTTGTTGTCATTAAACAACACCCTTCCTCATTACAGAGATGCACATCACCTCATTGACTTAATTGGTAGTTGCCTCTCAAGCCTGAACAGCTTGGAGTAGGACATCATGTATAAAAAGTATCATGTGATCAAAATACAACTTGCCTAATAATTCTGCACACAGTGTATGGTGTTATCATTGTTCTTTGTATAGTGTTTAATTATGTAGAGGTAACGGTCATATTATATTATGTATTCGCTGTGTAATGATGGTAGTGGACATTGTGTAACTGTATTGTTTTGGTCTTTTATAGTAGGAATTTTTATAATATTGGTCTTTGCATTGTGTGTTTTTGGTTAGCAACAGTGATATACTGTAATTATATATGTATAGATGCTATTTTAAATGGCTATAGGTGGTTTAGAAGGGGAGACATGGACTTTGGGGCTTGGGCCCCTGATCTTAGTAATGCCTCTGCCATTATGTGTGTCCGTGTTTCTGGAGTTGTATGTATGTTTGTAAGTAAGCTCAGCTGTAGTACCATATCTAAGCAGTATGCTTGGTTCTGGTACTGTATCGATGTAGTAATCTTGATTCTGGTACCATGTGTATGCCGTAAGATAGGTTCTGTTCCTGTATCTATGTAGTAGACCTAGTAAGCCCGGTTCTGCTCCCTTATCTCTGTAGTAATCTCGGTTCTGCTCCCATATCTCTGTAATAAGCTCGGTTCTGCTCCCATATCTCTGTAGTAAGCTCGGTACTGCTCCCATATCTCTAGCAAGCTTGGTTCTGCTCCAATATCTCTCTAGTAAGCTCGGGTTCTCCTCTCATATCTCTGCAGTAAGCTCAGTTCCGCTTCCTTATCTCTGTAGTAAGCTCGGTTCTGCTCCCATATCTCTCTAGTAAGCTCGCCTATGCTCTTGTATCCCTGCAGTAAGCTCAGTTGTGCTTCCTGATATCTGTAGTAAGCTCAGTTCTGTTTCCTTATCTCTGTAGTAAGCTATGTTCTGCTCCCATATCTCTGTAGTAATGGCCTTTTGGTTCCCATATCTCTGTAATAAGCTCGGTTCTGCTGCCATATCTCTGTAGTAAGCTCGGTTCTGCTTTCATATCTCTGTAGTAAGCTCAGTTCTGTTCTGATATCTCTGTAGTAAGCTCCTATCAGTTCCTTTATTTCTATAGTAAGCTCCTATCAGTTTCCATATCTCTGTAATAAGTTCGATTCTGCTCCCATATCTCTGTAGTAAACTCGGTTCTGCTCCCATATCTCTAGCAAGCTTGGTTCTGCTCCAATATCTCTTTAGTAAGCTTGGGTTCTCCTCTCATATCTCTGCAGTAAGCTCGGTTCTGCTTCCTTATCTCTGTAGTAACCTCTGTTCTGCTCCTATATCTCTGTAGTAAGCTCGGTTCTGCTCCTATATCTCTGTAGTAAGCTTGGTTGTGCTCACATATCTCTCTACTAACCTCGGTTATGCTCTCGTATCTCTGCAGTAAGCTCGGTTCTACTTCCTTATTTCTGTAGTAAGCTCTATTCTGCTCCCATATCTCTGAAGTAAGCTCACTCCTGTTCCCATATCTCTGTAGTAAGCACGGTTCTGCTCCCATATCTCTGTAATAAGCTCAGTTCTGCTCCCATATCTCTGTAGTAAGCTCCTTTTGGGTCCCATAGCTCTATAAAAAGCTTGGTTCTTCTCCCATATCTCTGTAGTAAGCTCGGTTCTGTTCTGATACCTCTGTTTTAAGCTCCTATCAGTTCCCATATCTCTGTAGTAAGCTCCTATCAGTTCCCATATCTCTGTAATAATGTTATTGTAGTATATAGTATAAGTGATCAGGTGATGATAAGTTCAAGTCCTTAAGGGGACTAAAAACTAAATTAAAAAGTTAAGTTTTAAAAATATATTAAAAACTATTTAAAAATATAAAAATTTGACTCACATCTCTTTTCCCCCATTAAAAATTAAAAAAAACATATGTGGTATCACCGCAAAAGTTTGGTCTATCATAAAATTAATTCACCAGTTCGGAAAATGATATAAAAAAATTCAAAACACTAGAAGTGTGTTTTTTTTGTTATCGTGTCACCTCCCTAAAAATGTTCCATATGAAGTGATCTAAATGTCTTATGTACACCAGGTTGGTATTAATAAGACTGTCATCTCACCATGCCAAAAACAAGTCCTCACAGAGCTACATTAATGGAAAATAAAGAACTCAGAACTTGGGACTCGGGAAAATGGCGACACAGACAAAACTTTTTAGATATACTGCATGAGCCCCACACAGCCTCCCCATAAACAGCATGAGCCCCACACAGCCTCCCTATATACAGAATGAGTCCCACACAGCCTCCCCATATACAGCATGAGCCCCACACAGCCTCCCCATATACAGCATGAGCCCGACACAGCCTCCCTATATACAGCATGAGCCCCACACAGCCTCCCTATATACACTGCATGACCCACACAGCCTCCCTATATACCTGATGAGCTCCACACAGCCTCCCCATATACAGCATGAGCCCCATACAGCCTCCCCATACACAGCATGACCCACACAGCCTCCCTATATACAGCATGAGCCCCACACAGCCTCCCTATATACTGCATGAGACCCAGACAGCCTCCCCATACTGCATGAGCCCCACACTAGCTCCCTATATACAGCATGAGCCCCACACAGCCTCCCTATATACTGCATGAGCCCCACACAGCCTCCCTATATATTCTACATGAGCCCCACACAGCCTCCCTATATACTGCATGAGCCCCACACAGCCTCCCTATATATACTACATGAGCCCCACACAACATCCCTATATACTACATGAGCCCCACACAGCATCCCTATATACTGCATGAGCCCCACACAGCCTCCCCATATACTGCATGAGCCCCACACAGGCTCCCCATACACAGCAAGAGCCCCACACAGCCTCCCCATACACAGCAAGAGCCCCACAGAGCCTCCCCATATACAGCATAAGATCCACACAGCCTCTCCATACTGCATGAGCCCCACACAGCCTCCCTATATACTGCATGAGCCCCACACAGCCTCTCTATATATACTGCCTGAGCCCCACACAGCCTCCCCATATACAGAATGAGCCCCACACAGCCTCCATATATACAGCATGAGCCCAACACATCTTCCCTATGTACAGCATGAGCCCCACACAGCCTCCCTATATACTGCATGAGCCCCACACAGCCTCCCTATATATACTGCATGAGCCCCACATAGCCTTCCTATATATACTGCATGAGCCCCACACAGCCTTCCTATGTATACTGCATGAGCCCCATACAGCCTCCCTATATATACTGCATGAGCCCCACATAGCCTTCCTATATATACTGCATGAGCCCCACACAGCCTCCCTATATATACTGCATGAGCCCCACAGAGCCTCCCCATATACAGCATAAGACCCACACAGCCTCTCCATACTGCATGAGCCCCACACAGCCTCCTATATATAAAGCATGAGCCCCACACAGCCTCCATATATACAGCATGAGCCCCACACAGCCTCCCCATATACAGAATGAGCCCCAAACAGCATCCCTATATGCTACATGAGCCCCACACAGCATCCCTATATACTGCATGAGCCCCACACAGCCTCCCTATATAGAGCATGAGCCCCACACAGCCTCCCCATATACAGCATAAGACCCACACAGCCTCCCCATACTGCATGAGCCCCACACAGCCTCCCTATATGCAGCATGTGAGTCGCCCGCTGTTGTGAATTCCGCTCTTGGACTCCCTCCGGTGGTTGTAAGTGGCACTTTTGTGAGTTCTGCTCTTGGGCTCCCTCTTGTGGTTTCAAGTGGTATGGCTGCTCCTTGGAGTTAGCTGTCAGCAGCTGCTTCTACTGATCGTCTTTTCTGCTCGGCTATTTATGCCTGGCTCTTTCCTTCAGCCAGTGCCACTTGTAAATTGTTCCTGGTTGGATTCACATCTCTTTGGATTTCCCTGTTATCCTGACCTGTTCAGCAAAGCTAAGTTCTTGCTTTCTCTTTTCTGTTCACAGTTTGTGGACTTTTCCGTTCTGTGCTTTCTATGTTTGTCCAGCGTTATCAGTATGAATTAATTCTGTCTTGCTGGAAGCTCTGGGAAGCAGATTTACCCTCCACACCTTTAGTCAGGTGCGGAGATTTTTTGTAAACTCTGCGTGGATTTTTGTAGTGTTTTATACTGACCGCACAGTATTCCATCCTGTCCTATCTATCAAGCTAGACTGGCCTCCTGTGCTCATCCTGGTTTCATTCTGTGTATGTCTTTTCCCTCTCCACTCACAGTCATTATTTGTGGGGGGCTAATCTATCCTTTGGGGATTTTCTCTGAGGCAAGATAGTTTTCCTGCTTCTATCTTTAGGGGTAGTTAGCTCTTAGGCTGTGAACGAGGTGCCTAGGGAGAGTTAGGAGCATCCCACGGCTACTTCTAGTGTTGTGTTGAGCTTAGGGACTGCGATCAGTACAGTTACCACTTCCTTCAGAGCTCGTTCCATGTTGCTCCTAAACCACCGCATCACAACACCCCCCCAGGGCCGTGGGGTACTCGGTGCCGGGTCCGGTGGTGTTCACAGGGAGATGTCACGGTGGCTACAACCCGGTTCGTGGCCCTGGGTGCTCATGTAAATGGGAAAGGTCTTTAAAGGGATAAAGTTTATGTTCGTGACGCCATCTGTAGTATTCGGTCAGGATGACTGATGCTGCTTTAAGGGGTCCACTGGGGTGATGTTATGGCAGCTAGATGGTATACCTTCCCACAGGTGAAGTGTATCCCCAGGGCTTCCCGGTGTATAGATGGTGGATGGTGAGTGGCGCAGAAAAGAACGAGGATACAGGGTTGCAGTCTCTTTACCTTTACTGAAGACTTTAGCATCCACAGTTCAGAGCACCAGACCACAGGGCAGGCAGAGTCCATCCGGTTTGGAGGCAAGTCCAGAGTCCCCTTGTCCAGGTGGAGAATAAAAGCCTTCCTTTGCGCTGTAATGGTGTAGTCCCTTACTGCTAAGCTTCACATAAAGTCCTCACGGATGTTATCTCTCTCTGTCTCCCGGATAGGACAAAACCCGTATGACTGGTGACTTGAGCCTGTTTATAGGATCTCTTAGATGACCCGGCTCTGTGGGGTGTCACCGTGCCTCCTGGGTGTAAGTGCGAACAGGTAGCATGCAATTAGCTGTCCTGCCGGTCTCTGATGTAAGGATATAAGGCGTGGAGGTACTTACAACCTCGGTGTTCCGGCTACTGGTGTTTCTGCGCCTCAGAAGGAGGCAGCCTGCTCGGGGCTGGTCCCCTTCTGGTATCCTCTCCTGTGCTTCCTCTCCTGCACACTCGCTGCAAACAATTCGGCCTTCAATGTCTCTTTCTGGGAGCTGCAGCTCTGTGGGCATGCACAGCTCCGTTGACCCTCTGCTCTGTCCTCTGACAGGAATTCGCTCCTGCCAGGAACAGCTTCCCTAAAGAACTGACTGACTTTCCCTACAGACTACCAGTTATATATCTATATGGGGAGTGACCTAATAAATAGGATAGAAGCTTCCCCTGGTGGCCTGGAGTGTGAAGTGCTGCATGTTTGTGGTACCTAGATGCAGTTATCTTTCCTTGCCTCCAAACGTAGTATCACTCTCCTCTGGAGGAAAGCGACACTACTGTGACGACTAGGATCCTGGGGCGCCGCACTCCCCCCCCCTTCCGTTAAATCCAGTACTCCGAGACTGGGAAAAGAAAACAACAGTTACAGATTAGCAAAAAGACATACAATTTTTGGAATGCAATAGACTTATAAAACAACTTAATATTATAGCTAAAGCTTCCCTTTATGGGAGGTAAGGACACTTGAACGTTGCAATGACTATTTACATGTATGCATACTTTCACGAATAGGAAAATTTTATTAAACAATATAACTATGAACTAACTATGAAATACCATGACCCTCATGGGTATACTATCTATTAAATGCAAAATCTTCGTCCAACCCCCGCGGGTCACTTTATTTTCTCATTTTATCAAAAGTGCATCTTTTACTTCTTTCACATAATACTATTTAACTTCAACCCTCAATTCTATTATCATTGACTATATTAACTGTAATATATTAACCTTCTATCTGGCAACATATAAGTCTATCTGGCAAAGTGCAACAATTCAACATTCCCTTTAAGGGTTCAAACAGTATTCAAGTCTTTTTCCTTTTAATACTGAGGTAGTGCAAATGTATCAATCACATTAATATTCAAGTCAATCACAAATGTTATAACAGCAGGAACGATGCGAGGGACCCGTCATTAACCTCGAACGTTTGCTTTGGCGGGCTACAAGGCATGTATCCAGACCTGGAATCCTGCTGCACCAAATGGGTTTTTCTTCAGGTCTCTGGAAAACAAAGCAGTTCTCACAACAATGTTAGAAGCAGTCTCTTGTCTTTAAAAGCTTCTTTTGTAAAACCAGTAGGAAGCACCTTTAAGAAGGTGCAAACTATTTACACACAAAGTCTTGATCATGTACAGTTCATGATTCACAGTCCTTTAAGGCAACTTGTGCAAAACATATGATCCCTTAAAACAGGGGACCCCTTTAAGAAGAAACCCTGGTAGGGTTTATTTAACTCTTGAACAGTAGCAGCAAAGAGTTAACGGTTAACTTGTGAGCAGCAACAGTTATTTTAAATGTGCAGAAGATGAACTATTTACAGTCATTTTCAGATTGGTTTGTTCTATTGGGGTAGCACTGGTAAAGGCAGTCCCTTTGGATATGGGCAGCTACAGGGCACCACATAAAGTGCGTCTGCACTCCGAATGGGAGTCTGAGTACTCACTGTCCTTTGTTCTACAACAGCCCCTGTGCATCTTGAGCACAGAACGACGGGTGCTCTGTCGCAGATAGGGACGTTCTTCACCTGGCCAGGTGGGGGCGATAGCGTACGAGGAAGAGCCACTGGTTGAGGTGGCTCCAGGTCACAAGATGGTGAATCGGCAGTTTCATGCATGCATCTGTGCACATGTAAAGCGTACCACCCCTTATCTCCCCAATGTCGTGTGTAGGTAACACGGTCACCAGGGTAGAGGTCCCTGCCAGGGTGTCCCTTGATAAGGTGCGCCTCCACGCCCCGTCTGGTCACAAAGATTTCGGGATATGCTGTAAGCCTCATTCTTTAATGAAGCCCCAACCAGATTTCAGATGGAAGGTGACTACAATCCCTTGTCTCCGTGGACCTCGATTGTCAAAGGTCTCCTTCCTGACCTGGGCCTTAGCTTGCAGGTCCTTTTCGTGGGCAACATGGCGTCGGCGCTTCTCCTCCCGCTCTTTCTGTTCACGCCGCAATGCCTCCTGTCAATGGAATTCCTCCCGACTTAGGACTTCGATTTGCTCCCCCTCTGGCTGGGCCTACCCAGGGAACCCGATCAGGTCGGTACTAGTATGGGTCCATTTGAAGGTCACCCACTCTCTCTGGATGTCCACAATCCTTTTGATGGGCTGCAACTGGGCATCCAAAGTCTCTAGAGTGTTATGTTTGCTAATGACAGGTGTTATGAAGGCAATCCAGAAACACAGTGTGCTTAGCGATCAGAGCGCACACAGTGATCAGACAAATACCCAAAAATACAAGAACGAGCTCTGAGACGTGGAAACTCTGTAGACTGCACACCTGATCCTATCCTAAACACAACTAAAAGCGGCTGTGGATTGCGCCTAACAACTACCTAGGCAACTCGGCACAGCCTAAGAAACTAGCTAGCCTGAAGATAGAAAAATAGGCCTGACTTGCCCCAGAGAAATTCCCCAAAGGAAAAGGCAGCCCCCCACATATAATGACTGTGAGTAAGATGAAAAGACAAAACGTAGGGATGAAATAGATTCAGCAAAGTGGGGCCCGATATTCTAGGACAGAGCGAGGACAGTAAAGCGAACTTTGCAGTCTACAAAAAACCCTAAAGCAAAACCACGCAAAGGGGGCAAAAAAAACCCACCGTGCCGAACTAACGGCACGGCGGTACACCCTTTGCGTCTCAGAGCTTCCAGCAAAACAAAAGACAAGCTGGACAGAAAAAAAACAACAAAAAAGCAAAAAGCACTTAGCTATACAGAGCAGCAGGTCACAGGAACAATCAGGAGAAGCTCAGATCCAACACTGAAACATTGACAAGGAGCAAGGATAGCAGCATCAGGCGGAGTTAAGTAATGAAGCAGTTAACGAGCTCACCAGAACACCTGAGGGAGGAAGCTCAGAAGCTGCAGTACAACTTGTGACCACAGGAGTGAATTCAGCCACAGAATTCACAACAGTACCCCCCCCTTGAGGAGGGGTCACCGAACCCTCACCAGAGCCCCCAGGCCGACCAGGATGAGCCGCATGAAAGGCACGAACAAGATCGGAAGCATGAACATCAGAGGCAAAAACCCAGGAATTATCTTCCTGAGCATAACCCTTCCATTTAACCAGATACTGGAGTTTCCGTCTAGAAACACGAGAATACAAAATCTTCTCCACAATATACTCCAATTCCCCCTCCACCAAAACCGGGGCAGGAGGCTCAACAGATGGAACCATAGGTGCCACGTATCTCCGCAACAACGACCTATGGAATACATTATGTATGGAAAAGGAGTCTGGGAGGGTCAAACGAAAAGACACAGGATTGAGAACCTCAGAAATCCTATACGGACCAATAAAACGAGGTTTAAATTTAGGAGAGGAAACCTTCATAGGAATATGACGAGAAGATAACCAAACCAGATCCCCAACACGAAGTCGGGGACCCACACGGCGTCTGCGATTAGCGAAAAGTTGAGCTTTCTCCTGGGACAAGATCAAATTGTCCACTACCTGAGTCCATATCTGCTGCAACCTATCCACCACAGAATCCACACCAGGACAGTCCGAAGACTCAACCTGTCCTGAAGAGAAACGAGGATGGAACCCAGAATTGCAAAAAAATGGAGAAACCAAGGTAGCCGAGCTGGCCCGATTATTAAGGGCGAACTCAGCCAACGGCAAAAAGGACACCCAATCATCCTGGTCTGCAGAAACAAAACATCTCAGATATGTTTCCAAGGTCTGATTGGTTCGTTCCGTCTGGCCATTAGTCTGAGGATGGAAAGCCGAGGAAAAGGATAGGTCAATGCCCATCCTACCACAAAAGGCTCGCCAAAACCTTGAAACAAACTGGGAACCTCTGTCAGAAACAATATTCTCAGGAATGCCATGCAACCGAACCACATGCTGAAAGAACAAAGGTACCAAATCAGAGGAGGAAGGCAATTTAGCCAAGGGCACCAGATGGACCATTTTAGAAAAGCGATCACAGACCACCCAAATGACTGACATCTTTTGAGAAACGGGAAGGTCAGAAATGAAATCCATCGAAATATGTGTCCAAGGCCTCTTTGGGACCGGCAAGGGCAAAAGCAACCCACTGGCACGAGAACAGCAGGGCTTAGCCCTAGCACAAATCCCACAGGACTGCACAAAAGTACGTACATCCCGTGACAGAGATGGCCACCAGAAGGATCTAGCCACTAACTCTCTGGTACCAAAGATTCCAGGATGACCAGCCAACACCGAACAATGAAGTTCAGAGATAAGTTTATTAGTCCACCTATCAGGGACGAACAGTTTCTCTGCTGGACAACGATCAGGTTTATTCGCCTGAAATTTTTGCAACACCCGCCGCAAATCAGGGGAGATGGCAGACACAATGACTCCTTCCTTGAGGATACCCGCTGGCTCAGATAAACCCGGAGAGTCGGGCACAAAACTCCTAGACAGAGCATCCGCCTTCACATTTTTAGAGCCCGGAAGGTACGAAATCACAAAGTCGAAGCGGGCAAAAAATAACGACCAACGGGCCTGTCTAGGATTCAAGCGCTTGGCAGACTCGAGATAAGTCAAGTTCTTATGATCAGTCAATACCACCACGCGATGCTTAGCTCCTTCAAGCCAATGACGCCACTCCTCGAATGCCCACTTCATGGCCAGCAACTCTCGATTGCCCACATCATAATTACGCTCAGCGGGCGAAAACTTCCTGGAAAAGAAAGCACATGGTTTCATCACTGAGCAATCAGAACCTCTCTGTGACAAAACCGCCCCTGCTCCAATCTCAGAAGCATCAACCTCGACCTGGAACGGAAGAGAAACATCTGGCTGACACAACACAGGGGCAGAACAAAAACGACGCTTCAACTCCTGAAAAGCTTCCACAGCAGCAGAAGACCAATTAACCAAATCAGCACCCTTCTTGGTCAAATCGGTCAATGGTTTGGCAATGCTAGAAAAATTACAGATGAAGCGACGATAAAAATTAGCAAAGCCCAGGAACTTTTGCAGACTTTTCAGAGATGTCGGCTGAATCCAATCCTGGATGGCTTGGACCTTAACTGGATCCATCTCGATAGTAGAAGGGGTAAAGATGAACCCCAAAAATGAAACTTTCTGCACACCAAAGAGACACTTTGATCCCTTCACAAACAAAGAATTAGCACGCAGGACCTGAAAAACCATTCTGACCTGCTTCACATGAGACTCCCAATCATCTGAGAAGATCAAAATGTCATCCAAGTAAACAATCAGGAATTTATCCAGATACTCACGGAAGATCTCATGCATAAAAGACTGAAACACAGATGGAGCATTGGCAAGTCCGAACGGCATCACTAGATACTCAAAATGACCCTCGGGCGTATTGAATGCAGTTTTCCATTCATCTCCTTGCCTGATTCTCACCAGATTATACGCACCACGAAGATCTATCTTAGTGAACCAACTAGCACCCTTAATCCGAGCAAACAAGTCAGATAACAATGGCAAGGGATACTGAAATTTAACAGTGATCTTATTAAGAAGGCGGTAATCAATACACGGTCTCAGCGAACCATCCTTCTTGGCTACAAAGAAGAACCCTGCTCCCAGTGGTGATGACGATGGGCGAATATGTCCCTTCTCCAGGGACTCCTTCACATAACTGCGCATAGCGGCGTGTTCGGGCACGGATAAATTAAATAATCGACCTTTAGGGAATTTACTACCAGGAATCAAATTGATAGCACAATCACAATCCCTATGCGGAGGTAGAGCATCGGACTTGGGCTCTTCAAATACATCCTGATAATCAGACAAGAACTCTGGGACCTCAGAAGGGGTGGATGACGAAATCGACAAAAATGGAACATCACCATGTACCCCCTGACAACCCCAGCTGGATACCGACATGGAATTCCAATCCAATACTGGATTATGGGTTTGTAGCCATGGCAACCCCAACACGACCACATCATGCAGATTATGCAACACCAGAAAGCGAATAACTTCCTGATGTGCAGGAGCCATGCACATGGTCAGCTGGGCCCAGTATTGAGGTTTATTCTTGGCCAAAGGTGTAGCATCAATTCCTCTCAATGGAATAGGACACCGCAAAGGCTCCAAGAAAAACCCACAACGTTTAGCATAATCCAAATCCATCAGATTCAGGGCAGCGCTCGAATCCACAAACGCCATGACAGAAAACGACGACAAAGAGCATATCAAGGTAATGGACAGAAGGAATTTGGACTGTACAGTACCAATGACGGCAGACCTAGCGGACCGCTTAGTGCGCTTAGGACAATCAGAAATAGCATGAGTGGAATCACCACAGTAGAAACACAGACCATTCAGACGTCTGTATTCCTGCCGTTCAACTCTAGTCATAGTCCTATCGCACTGCATAGGCTCAGGTTTAACCTCAGGCAGTACCGCCAAATGGTGCACAGATTTACGCTCGCGCAAGCGTCGACCGATCTGAATGGCCAAAGACAAAGACTCATTCAAACCAGCAGGCATAGGAAATCCCACCATGACATCCTTAAGAGCCTCAGAGAGACCCTTTCTGAACAAAGCTGCCAGCGCAGATTCATTCCACTGAGTGAGTACTGACCATTTCCTAAATTTCTGACAATATACTTCTATATCATCCTGACCCTGGCACAAAGCCAGCAAATTTTTCTCAGCCTGATCCACTGAATTAGGCTCATCGTACAGCAATCCGAGCGCCAGGAAAAACGCATCGACACTACTCAATGCAGGGTCTCCTGGCGCAAGAGAAAATGCCCAGTCTTGAGGGTCGCCGCGCAAAAAAGAAATAATAATCAAAACCTGTTGAATAGGATTACCAGAAGAATGAGGTTTCAAGGCCAGAAATAGCTTACAATTATTTTTGAAACTTAGAAACTTAGTTCTATCTCCAAAAAACAAATCAGGAATAGGAATTCTTGGTTCTAACATAGATTTCTGATCAATAGTATCTTGAATTTTTTGTACATTTATAACGAGATTATCCATTGAAGAGCACAGACCCTGAATATCCATGTCCACACCTGTGTCCAGAATCACCCAAATGTCTAGGGGAAAAAAAAAAGTGAACACAGAGCAGAAAAAAAAAAAAAAAATGATGTCAGAACTTTTTCTTTCCCTCTATTGAGAATCATTAGTTGGGCTCCTTGTACTGTTATGTTTGCTAATGACAGGTGTTATGAAGGCAATCCAGAAACACAGTGTGCTTAGCGATCAGAGCGCACACAGTGATCAGACAAATACCCAAAAATACAAGAACGAGCTCTGAGACGTGGAAACTCTGTAGACTGCACACCTGATCCTATCCTAAACACAACTAAAAGCGGCTGTGGATTGCGCCTAACAACTACCTAGGCAACTCGGCACAGCCTAAGAAACTAGCTAGCCTGAAGATAGAAAAATAGGCCTGACTTGCCTCAGAGAAATTCCCCAAAGGAAAAGGCAGCCCCCCACATATAATGACTGTGAGTAAGATGAAAAGACAAAACGTAGGGATGAAATAGATTCAGCAAAGTGGGGCCCGATATTCTAGGACAGAGCGAGGACAGTAAAGCGAACTTTGCAGTCTACAAAAAACCCTAAAGCAAAACCACGCAAAGGGGGCAAAAAAAACCCACCGTGCCGAACTAACGGCATGGCGGTACACCCTTTGCGTCTCAGAGCTTCCAGCAAAACAAAAGACAAGCTGGACAGAAAAAAAACAACAAAAAAGCAAAAAGCACTTAGCTATACAGAGCAGCAGGTCACAGGAACAATCAGGAGAAGCTCAGATCCAACACTGAAACATTGACAAGGAGCAAGGATAGCAGCATCAGGCGGAGTTAAGTAATGAAGCAGTTAACGAGCTCACCAGAACACCTGAGGGAGGAAGCTCAGAAGCTGCAGTACAACTTGTGACCACAGGAGTGAATTCAGCCACAGAATTCACAACACTAGAGTCTCCCAGGGCCGGTCCCACGCTAGACGGCTACACACTCGTCCGGGTGGTGGTGGTGGGGGCGAGTCTATGGCCACTAGCAGAGTGGTGGCTTCGGCTACTGGGGCAGGGTCAGTAGGCTTACTGTTGTGAATTCTGTTGTCGGGCTCCCTCCTGTGGTCATGAATGGTACTTCGGCTGGTTCTGTCCATGGACTTCCTCTGGTGGGTGTTTCTGAGTTTCCTTCCACAGGTGACGAGGTTAATTCATTAGCTGCTGCTCTATTTAACTCCACTTAGATCTTTGCTCCAGGCCACCTGTCAATGTTCCAGTATTGGTCTAGTTTTCTCCTGGATCGTTCTTGTGACCTGTCTTCCCTTCAGAAGCTAAGTTCCAGCTTGTATTTCTTTGGTTTGCTATTTTTCTGTCCAGCTTGCTATTTATTTGTTGTCTTGCTTGCTGGAAGCTCTGGGACGCAGAGGGAGCGCCTCCGCACCGTGAGTCGGTGCGGAGGGTCTTTTGCGCCCTCTGCGTAACCTTTCCTATCCTCGGTCTGTTCAGTAAGTCGGGCCTCACTTTGCTTAATCTATTTCATCTCTGTGTTTGTATTTTCATCTTTACTCACAGTCATTATATGTGGGGGGCTGCCTTTTCCTTTGGGGAATTTCTCTGAGGCAAGGTAGGCTTTATTTTTCTATCTTCAGGGCTAGCTAGTTTCTTAGGCTGTGCCGAGTTGCATAGGGAGCGTTAGGTGCAATCCACGGCTATTTCTAGTGTGTTTGATAGGTTTAGGGATTGTTCCCACGTCCCAGAGCTCGTCCTTTATTATCAGTAACTATCAGGTCATTCCGTGTGCTCTTAACCACCAGGTCCATTTTTGTCCTGACCACCTGGTCATAACAGTACAGGTGGCCCAAAGTACTAATGCATCTCAATAGAGGAATAAGAGAAGTTCTGAGACCATTTTTTTTTCTTTGCAGTGTGTTTTGTCTCAATTTTCCCCTTTACCTCTGGGTGGTTCAGGACACTGGTGTAAACATGGACATTCAAGGTCTGTCCTCTTGGATGGATAATCTCACTACAAGGATACAAAACATTCAAGATTTTGTGGTTCAGAATCCGATGTCAGAGCCTAGGATTCCTATTCCTGATTTGTTTTTTGGTGATAGATCTAAGTTCTTGAATTTCAAAAATAATTGTAAATTGTTTCTTGCCTTGAAACCTCGCTCCTCAGGTGACCCTGTTCAACAAGTAAAGATCATTATTTCTTTGTTACGTGGTGACCCTCAAGACTGGGCATTTTCCCTTGCGCCAGGAGATCCGGCATTGCGTGATGTTGATGCGTTTTTCCTGGCGCTTGGATTGCTTTATGACGAACCTAATTCAGTGGATCAGGCAGAGAAAATCTTGCTGGCTCTGTGTCAGGGTCAGGATGAAGCGGAGATATATTGTCAGAAGTTTAGAAAGTGGTCTGTGCTCACTCAGTGGAATGAATGTGCCCTGGCAGCAATCTTCAGAAAGGGTCTCTCTGAAGCCCTTAAGGATGTCATGGTGGGGTTTCCCATGCCTGCTGGTCTGAATGAGTCTACGTCCTTGGCCATTCAGATCGATCGACGCTTGCGTGAGCGTAAAGCTGTGCACCATTTGGCGGTACTATCTGAGCATGTGCCTGAGCCTATGCAATGTAATAGGACTTTGACCAGAGCTGAACGGCAAGAACACAGACGTCGGAATGGGCTATGTTTTTACTGTGGTGATTCCACTCATGCTATCTCCGATTGTCATAAGCGCACTAAGCGGTTCGCTAGGTCTGCCACCATTGGTACGGTACAGTCTAAATTTCTATTGTCTGTTACTCTGATTTGCTCTTTGTCATCCTATTCTGTTATGGCATTTGTGGATTCAGGCGCTGCCCTGAATTTGATGGACTTGGAGTATGCTAGGCGCTGTGGTTTTTTCTTGGAGCCCTTGCAGTATCCTATTCCACTGAGAGGAATTGCTGCTACGCCTTTGGCCAAGAATAAGCCTCAGTATTGGACCCAATTGACCATGTGCATGGCTCCTGCACATCAGGAGGATATCCGCTTTCTGGTGTTGCATAATCTGCATAATGTGGTCGTTTTGGGGTTGCCATGGCTACAGGTTCATAATCCAGTATTGGACTGGAAATCTATGTCTGTGTCCAGCTGGGGTTGCCAGGGGGTACATGGTGATGTTCCATTTTTGTCTATTTCGTCTTCCACTCCTTCTGAAGTTCCAGAGTTTTTGTCGGATTATCGGGATGTATTTGATGAGCCCAAAGCCAGTGCCCTACCTCCTCATAGGGATTGCGATTGTGCAATTAATTTGATTCCTGGTAGTAAGTTTCCTAAGGGCCGATTGTTCAATTTATCTGTGCCAGAACACGCCGCTATGCGGAGTTATATAAAGGAATCCTTGGAGAAAGGCCATATTCGCCCGTCGTCATCACCGTTAGGAGCAGGGTTCTTTTTTGTGGCCAAGAAGGATGGTTCTTTGAGACCTTGTATTGATTACCGCCTTCTTAATAAAATTACAGTCAAATTTCAGTATCCTTTGCCGTTGCTGTCTGATTTGTTTGCTCGTATTAAAGGGGCTAGTTGGTTCACCAAGATAGATCTTCGAGGGGCGTATAATCTTGTGCGTATTAAACAAGGCGATGAATGGAAAACAGCATTTAATATGCCCGAGGGCCATTTTGAGTACCTGGTTATGCCATTCGGGCTTTCCAATGCTCCATCAGTATTTCAGTCCTTTATGCATGACATCTTCCGAGAGTACCTGGATAAATTCCTGATTGTGTATTTGGATGATATTTTGGTCTTTTCGGATGATTGGGAGTCTCATGTGAAGCAGGTCAGAATGGTGTTCCAGGTCCTTCGTGCGAATTCCTTGTTTGTGAAGGGGTCAAAGTGTCTCTTTGGAGTTCAGAAGCTTTCATTTTTGGGGTTCATTTTTTCCCCTTCTACTATCGAGATGGACCCTGTTAAAGTCCAGGCCATTTACGATTGGACTCAGCCGACATCTGTGAAGAGCCTGCAAAAGTTCCTGGGCTTTGCTAATTTTTATCGGCGCTTCATCGCTAATTTTTCTACTGCTGCTAAACCGTTGACTGATTTGACCAAGAAGGGTGCTGATGTGGTCAATTGGTCTTCTGCGGCTGTAGAGGCTTTTCAGGAGTTGAAGCGTCGTTTTTCTTCTGCCCCTGTGTTGTGCCAGCCAGATGTTTCGCTTCCGTTTCAGGTTGAGGTTGATGCTTCTGAGATTGGAGCAGGGGCTGTTTTGTCGCAAAGAAGTTCTGATGGCTCGGTGATGAAGCCATGTGCTTTCTTTTCTAGAAAGTTTTAGCCTGCTGAGCGTAACTATGATGTTGGTAATCGTGAATTGTTGGCCATGAAGTGGGCATTCGAGGAGTGGCATCATTGGCTGGAAGGAGCCAAGCATCGCGTGGTGGTCTTGACAGATCACAAGAATTTGACTTATCTTGAGTCTGCCAAACGGTTGAATCCGAGGCAGGCTCGATGGTCGTTATTTTTCTCCCGTTTTGATTTTGTGGTTTCGTACCTTCCGGGCTCTAAGAATGTGAAGGCTGATGCCCTGTCAAGGAGTTTTGTGCCTGACTCTCCGGGTGTTCCTGAGCCGGCGGGTATTCTCAAAGAGGGGGTAATTTTGTCTGCCATCTCCCCTGATTTGCGGTGGGTGCTGCAAAAATTTCAGGCTGATAGACCTGACCTTTGCCCAGCGGAGAAACTGTTTGTCCCTGATAGATGGACTAGTAGAGTCGTCTTTGTCGCGGGATGTGCGTTCTTTTGTGCAGTCCTGTGGGACTTGTGCTCGGGCTAAGCCCTGCTGTTCTCGTGCCAGTGGGTTGCTTTGCCCTTGCCGGTCCCGAAGAGGCCCTGGACGCATATTTCTATGGATTTTATTTCGGATCTCCCCGTCTCTCAAAAGATGTCGGTCATTTGGGTGGTTTGTGATCGCTTTTCTAAGATGGTCCATTTGGTACCTTTGTCTAAATTGCCTTCCTCCTCTGATTTGGTGCCGTTATTTTTCCAGCATGTGGTTCGTTTACATGGTATCCCGGAGAACATCGTTTCTGACAGAGGTTCCCAGTTTGTTTCAAGGTTTTGGCGATCCTTTTGTGCTAGGATGGGCATTGATTTGTCTTTTTCCTCCAGTTTCCATCCTCAGACAAATGGCCAAACCGAACAAACTAATCAAACTTTGGAAACATATCTGAGATGCTTTGTTTCTGCTGATCAGGATGATTGGGTGTCCTTTTTGCCGTTGGCTGAGTTCGCCCTTAATAATCGGGCCAGCTCGGCTACTTTGGTTTCGCCGTTTTTCTGCAATTCTGGTTTCCATCCTCGTTTCTCTTCAGGGCAGGTTGAGTGTTCAGACTGTCCTGGTGTAGATACTGTGGTGGATAGGTTGCAGCAGATTTGGACTCATGTGGTGGACAATTTGACATTGTCCCAGGAGAAGGCTCAACGTTTCGCTAACCGCCGGCGCTGTGTGGGTCCCCGACTTCGTGTTGGGGATTTGGTTTGGTTGTCGTCTCGTTATGTTCCTATGAAGGTTTTCTCTGCTAAGTTTAAGCCTCGTTTCATTGGTCCGTATAAGATTTCTGAGGTTATCAATCCTGTGTCATTTTGTTTGGCCCTTCCTGCTTCTTTTGCCATCCATAATGTGTTCCATAGGTCGTTATTGCGGAGATACGTGTCGCCTGTGGTTCCATCCGTTGATCCTCCTGCCCCGGTGTTAGTTGAGGGGGAGTTTGAGTATGTGGTGGAGAAGATTTTGGATTCTCGTGTTTCGAGACGGAAACTCCAGTACCTGGTCAAGTGGAAGGGTTATGGTCAGGAAGATAATTCCTGGGTTTTTGCCTCTGATGTTCATGCTGCCGATGTGGTTCGTCCCTTTCATTTGGCTCATCCTGGTCAGCCTGGGGGCTCTGGTGAGGGTTCGGTGACCCCTCCTCAAGGGGGGGTACTGTTGTGAATTCTGTTGTTGGGCTCCCTCCTGCGGTCATGAATGGTACTTCGGCTGGTTCTGTCCATGGACTTCCTCTGGTGGGTGTTTCTGAGTTTCCTTCCACAGGTGACGAGGTTAATTCGTTAGCTGCTGCTCTATTTAACTCCACTTAGATCTTTGCTCCAGGCCACCTGTCAATGTTCCAGTATTGGTCTAGTTTTCTCCTGGATCGTTCTTGTGACCTATCTTCCCTTCAGAAGCTAAGTTCCAGCTTGTATTTCTTTGGTTTGCTATTTTTCTGTCCAGCTTGCTATTTATTTGTTGTCTTGCTTGCTGGAAGCTCTGGGACGCAGAGGGAGCGCCTCCGCACCGTGAGTCGGTGCGGAGGGTCTTTTGTGCCCTCTGCGTGGTCTTTTTGTAGGTTTTTGTGCTGACCGCAAAGTAACCTTTCCTTTCCTCGGTCTGTTCAGTAAGTCGGGCCTCACTTTGCTTAATCTATTTCATCTCTGTGTTTGTATTTTCATCTTTACTCACAGTCATTATATGTGGGGGGCTGCCTTTTCCTTTGGGGAATTTCTCTGAGGCAAGGTAGGCTTTATTTTTCTATCTTCAGGGCTAGCTAGTTTCTTAGGCTGTGCCGAGTTGCATAGGGGGCGTTAGGCACAATCCACGGCTATTTCTAGTGTGTTTGATAGGTTTAGGGATTGCGGTCAGCAGAGTTCCCACGTCCCAGAGCTCGTCCTTTATTATCAGTAACTATCAGGTCATTCCGTGTGCTCTTAACCACCAGGTCCATTTTTGTCCTGACCACCTGGTCATAACAGCTTACCCGCTGCCGCGGCGTCTCCGGTGCCAGTCTCCTCCGCTGCAGGCCGAGGCTCCGATGGTTGCTTGTGCTGCCGCTCCTGGATGTTGGCAGCCGCACGGTACCAAGAGCTCCGGATCTGACCACACAGCTCTTCGACCTCCGCGCCAAGAACCTCCGAGTTAATGAGTGACGACGGGGTCACCTCTTCCTCTGATTGGTGTGGGGAGCTGCGGGATTTCTCACCCCCTCCAGGTGACCTCTGCTCGCCATTTTCCCAACCAGGTCTGTGTCAGCGTCTTCCTGTTGTTCCAGCTCCTCCTCTCCTGGAGGTCGTTTTCTTTTTCTCCCTCCACCATCCCAGACTAGGAGGCGGATCCCCTTTGTTGATGGGCATATCTTTCTGACATAGTAGCATTGGTGAGGGACGGCTTCCATTTTAGCGCCATTTTCCAGGCTACGCCCATGACGACATGCCCCACTCCTCCTGCACGCCACATGGCGCTGTGATGGCGGCGGTCTTGGCGGCAATTTTGGTGGTCTTTTGCGATACACAGTCCCACAATAAAATACCATTCAGGCACAGTCATTTAGGCACACATGACCTGATTTGCTGGGTCAGTCCATCCTGTTCGTGACACCATGGCCGTGGGGCACTCAGTGCCGGATCCGGTGGTGTTCACAGGGGGATGTCACGGTGGCTACGACCCGGTCCGTGGCCCTGAGCGCTCATGTAAAAGGGAAAGGTCTTTAAAGTGATTAAGTTTATGTTCGTGACACCACCTGTGGTATTCGGTCAGGGTGACCAACGCTGCTTTAAGGGGTCCGCTGGGGTGATGTTATGACAGCTAGATGGTATACCTTCCCACAGGTGAAGTGTATCCCCAGGGCTTCCCGGTGTATAGATGGTGGATGGTGAGCGGCGCAGAGAAGAACGAGGACACAGGGTTGTAGTCTCTTTACCTTTACTGAATGTGACAATTGCCACACCAGCTTCGCAGCATACTTACCTCTCCCAGCGTGTTTCCCCCGCTGCTGCCGGCTCCCGGCACACTCCAGCGGTGTGCACGCGCCTTTCCGGTCTCTTCTCTTGACTCGCCGCCGGTCCCTGGCTCTTGTTGGGTGCGCATGTGCGCCTCTCACTGCGCACACGCACGCGCACTTCCTCTCTCTGGCCTGCAGATGCTCCGTTCCTCCACTCTATGATTCTGGAGGATCTTGACCCGGAAGTTCTGCAGCACTCGGTCTATTTAAGGTAACTCCTTACTCTGCTCCATGCCTGATTATCATTTGTCCTCACTTGACCCAGGTCCCTCTGTACTTTGTTGCTTTCCAGTGCAATTCTCTGTCCGTCTTGTGTCCGCCATACCTGTCTGTCCTGTGTTTTCCGCCATATCCAGCCCATCCTGTGTCCCCGCCATACCCTGCCAGTCCTGGGCGTCCACCATATCCAGCCCGTCCTGTGTCTCCGCCATACCCTGCCTGTCCTGGGCGCACGCCATATCCAGTCCACTCTGTGTTTCAGTCACTGTCACTCTGTCCTGTGTCTCCGCCTTAGCCACTTCCGCATCTTTCCTCTCCTGCTTCCTGTTCCCCGGTATCAGCTTCTGCAGCAATAGTCTCCCTTGGGCCTGCCCCTAATGCTCCCTGTATTGGGCGGTGGTCCACCAGGACAGCCCACCCATGGGAGGTTTGTTGTCATGGTTCTGTGGGTTCACTCTTTGAGATCCATAAGATCGGACACTGAAGACTTCAGCATCCACAGTCCAGAGCACCAGACCACAGGGCAGGCAGGGTCCGGCCGGTTTGGAGGCAAGTCCAGAGTCCCCTTGTCCAGGTGGAGAATAAAAGCCTTCCTTTGCACTGTAGTGGTGTAGTCCCTTACTGCTAAGCTTCCCATAAGGTCCTCACGGATGTTATCTCTCTCTGTCTCCCGGATAGGACAAAACCCGTATGACTGGTGACTTGAGCCTGTTTATAGGATCTCTTAGATGACCCGGCTATGTGGGGTGTCACCGTGCCTCCTGGGTGTAAGTGCGGACAGGTAACATGCAATTAGCTGTCCTGCCGGTCTCTGATGTAAGGCGTGGAGGTATTCACAACCTCAGTGTTCCGGCTACTGGTGTTTCTGTGCCTCAGAAGGAGGCAGCCTGCTTGGGGCTGGTCCCCTTCTGGTATCCTCTCCTGTGCTTCCTCTCCTGCACGCTCACTGCAAACAATTCGGCCTTCAATGTCTCTTTCTGGGAGTTGCAGCTCTGTGGGCATGCACAACTCCGTTGACCCTCTGCTCTGTCCTCTATCAGGAATTCGCTCCTGCCAGGAACAGCTTCCCTAAAGGACTGACTTTCCCTACAGACTACCAGTTATATATCTATATGAGGAGTGACCTAATAAATAGGATAGAAGCTCCCCCTGGTGGCCTGGAGTGTGAAGTGCTGCATGTTTGTGGTACCTAGATGCAGTTATCCTTCCTTGCCTCCAAACGTAGTATCACTCTCCCCTGGAGGAAAGCGACACTACTGCGACGACCAGGACCCTGGGGTGCCGTACATGCGCCCCACAAAGCCTCCCCATATACAGAATGAGCCCCACACAGCCTTCCTATATACTACATGAGCCCCACACAGCCTCCATATATACAGCATGAACCCAACACATCCTCCCTATATACAGCATGAGCCCCACACAGCCTCCCTATATACTGCATGAGCCCCACACCATCCCTATATACTACATGAGCCCCACACATATAAAACATATAGATCCTTCTATAGAACTCCATATTTAGGATAAAGAAGTGTTTTCTAGACCACAATATTAAAACAATAAATTTATTAATTCAACAAATATACACCATACAAAAATACAATAGATGGGGCCCCAGACCAAGCAAAAAGAGAGGCCGGCGTAGTATAAGGGAACAAAGAAGTTACTATACAATTTCTTCACTATATCAAAATGGTCTTTTAGGTGATATTAAAGTGCATATATACTCAAACAAAGTATTACATATTATTAGTCAAAAGGAATAATCCAGTATTTGCAAAATGCTATCGATGTTATTGGTATGGATTAGAACATATCCACAACTCCCAAGCACATGCTAAGGGCACGGTTATGCCAACAATAGAAAACACATAGTCCCTACAGCTGCGGTGTTCCTTCACATACCCACAAATGACAATTCACCTATCAATCCACATATTACCTATGAAGGTGTCCACCAAACAATTCACTGTCAAGTGACAGGCTGGTCCTCCGAACCCCAACGCGCGTTTCGCGGTTGCTTCTTCCTGGGGACGTCGCAAAGCCCCCCATATACAGAATGAGCCCCACACAGCCTTCCTATATACTACATGAGCCCCACACAGCCTCCCTATATACAGCATGAGCCCCACACAGCCTCCATATATACAGCATGAGCCCCACACAGCCTCCCCATACACAGAATGAGCCCCACACAGCCTCCCTATATACAGCATGAGCCCAACACAGCCTCCCTATATACTGCATGAACCCCACACAGCCTCCATATATAGTGCATGAGCCCCACACAGCATCCCTATATACTGCATGAGCCCCACACAGCCTCCCTATATAGAGAATGAGCCCCACACAGCCTCCCTATATACTGCATGAGCCCCACACAACCTCCCTATATAGTGCATGAGCCCCACACAGCATCCCTATATACTGCATGAGCCCCACACAGCCTCCCTATATAGAGCATGAGCCCCACACAGCCTCCCAATATATAGCATAAGACCCACACAGCCTCTCCATACTGCATGAGCCCCACATAGCCTCTCCATATACAGCAAGAGCCCCACACAGCCTCCCCATATACAGCAAGAGCCCCATACAGCCTTGTGCAGGCATGTACTACGGAGGACAGAGAATGAACTTCAATCCAATATTGCAGCCAGCATGCAGCCAGCGGGTAAGGAAAGGGTGAATCAAACACCAGAAAACCCCGCCCCTATGGCTGAAAATTGTTCCCTCCAAATTCAGGTGAAAGAGTCCCTTTAAGTCAATGTACAATCTGAAAGGGTGAATACACTACTGCTAGGACACTTTGGTTGCATTTTATCTCCAGGGAATACAAAAAGATCAAGTGTTGAAATTCAATTTGCCCCTTTCTTCTTTTCCTAAACATCATCTGAAAAGTGATGAGGTCACTGAGAAGAGGAGCAGAAGGGTGCTGGATACCAGAGAAGATGGCAGTTGGAGAGTATATTAACACACACAAACACACAACATACACATATTCACAAATATATTAACGCCCCCTTGAGGAAGCGAGAATCAGCCTCGCGAAACGCACGTCGGGGAGAGTGGTCGCCTTCAGGACTGAACTCTAAGATAATGGGTAATTAACCTTTCACCATAATATTTGTATGTGCAATGTTTCAATTAACTTTATGTGCGACACTTACCTTTGATGTAGTGCTGTATGGGAGGGAATGCCCCCGTAACTTGGCACATGCATGGAATAAGAGCACCTTTTCTGTCTCATGCTTCCTTATATGCCTATTTGGCGGTAATGTCTGAAACCTGCTACATTTTTCAGCCCTGATTAGCAATCACGCTGCGCTGTCACCTAATAGGATCACGCAATTTTTCCATACATATGATAAATTGTTCTATTTAAGTATTAATAAATTCTTTGTCTTGTTGATATTTTATATTTAATAAATGATATATATTTTTTATACAAAAAACTCAAAATCTCCTATTGTTTATATTATTCCAGAGTTAGTATATATTATTTAAAAGAAAAAATACAATACTTTTTTTCTTTTCATGCATTGTGCTGGTTTCTTTATATATACACATATTCACAAATGTGGTAAAAAAAAACTTTATGGAAGAGCTTCTTTCAATACATGTCTCGAGAATCAAAAAGCTTGTCCTGCCTTGGTCCACCTGCATCTCCAGGTGATTTTAATCTGGTAGTGCTCTACAGGTCCTTCTCAAAAAATTAGCATATAGTGTTAAATTTCATTATTTACCATAATGTAATGATTACAATTAAACTTTCATATATTATAGATTCATTATCCACCAACTGAAATTTGTCAGGTCTTTTATTGTTTTAATACTGATGATTTTGGCATACAACTCCTGATAACCCAAAAAACATGTCTCAATAAATTAGCATATTTCACCCATCCAATCAAATAAAAGTGTTTTTTAATAACAAACAAAAAAACCATCAAATAATAATGTTCAGTTATGCACTCAATACTTGGTCGGGAATCCTTTGGCAGAAATGACTGCTTCAATGCGGCGTGGCATGGAGGCAATCAGCCTGTGACACTGCTGAGATGTTATGGAGGCCCAGGATGCTTCAATAGCGGCCTTAAGCTCATCCAGAGTGTTGGGTCTTGCGTCTCTCAACTTTCTCTTCACAATATCCCACAGATTCTCTATGGGGTTCAGGTCAGGAGAGTTGGCAGGCCAATTGAGCACAGTAATACCATGGTCAGTAAACCATTTACCAGTGGTTTTGGCACTGTGAGCAGGTGCCAGGTCGTGCTGAAAAATGAAATCTTCATCTCCATAAAGCATTTCAGCCGATGGAAGCATGAAGTGCTCCAAAATCTCCTGATAGCTAGCTGCATTGACCCTGCCCTTGATGAAACACAGTGGACCAACACCAGCAGCTGACATGGCACCCCACACCATCACTGACTGTGGGTACTTGACACTGAACTTCAGGCATTTTGGCATTTCCTTCTCCCCAGTCTTCCTCCAGACTCTGGCACCTTGATTTCCGAATGACATGCAAAATTTGCTTTCATCAGAAAAAAGTACTTGGGACCACTTAGCAACAGTCCAGTGCTGCTTCTCTGTAGCTCAAAAGTGGCTTTACCTGGGGAATGCGGCACCTGTAGCCCATTTCCTGCACACGCCTGTGCACGGTGGCTCTGGATGTTTCCACACCAGACTCAGTCCACTGCTTCCTCAGGTTCCCCAAGGTCTGGAATCGGTCCTTCTCCACAATCTTCCTCAGGGTCCGGTCTCCTCTTCTCGTTGTACAGCGTTTTCTGCCACATTGTTTCCTTCCAACAGACTTACCATTGAGGTGCCTTGATACAGCACTCTGGGAACAGCCTATTTGTTGAGAAATTTCTTTCTGGGTCTTACCCTCTTGCTTGAGGGTGTCAATGATGGCCTTCTTGACATCTGTCAGGTCCCTAGTCTTACCCATGATGGGGGTTTTGAGTAATGAACCAGGCAGGGAGTTTACAAAAGCCTCAGGTATCTTTTGCATGTGTTTAGAGTTAATTAGTTGATTCAGAAGATTAGGGTAATAGGTCGTTTAGAGAACCTTTTCTTGATATGCTAATTTATTGAGACAGGTTTTTTGGGTTATCAGGAGTTGTATGCCAAAATCATCAGTATTAAAACAATAAAAGACCTGACAAATTTCAGTTGGTGGATAATGAATCTATAATATATGAAAGTTTAATTGTAATCATTACATTATGGTAAATAATGAAATTTAACACTATATGCTAATTTTTTGAGAAGGACCTGTATATACCAAGCTAGATCTTCAGGGCTTATTCACATGGCAGTATCAAAAATCCATGCAGAATTCTATAGGCCCACACCATGCGGGCTACAACTGTACTTGTACTTACCAGCCAGATGAGAATGTGGTGAGTCACCAAAGGCAGTAGTCAAGATTCAGAACAATATAGAATTATTTACATATAAAATGCAAGGATTTTCCCAAAGAATTTTATAATTCATGGAAAACCTTTCAGACAACATGCCAAAATATTGTCGATCGGACTAGTGTTACATTTTTAATGGAACTGTTACATGAAAAAAAAAATGTCCCTGCCCCAGACATCAATGCACTTGGGTCATCACATTTCACAGTATTAGTACAAGTATCATAAGATGAATGAAATCCTGATAATGCAACTGTAAATGTGCAATGGTTTGCATAACTGTTACTGGCCCATTATTATCAGAGCTTCTCATAGTTTTGACCATGTGTCTCAAATATTTCAGTACTTGCTTAACTTTGGATAATGTTTCATATTACTTGGCCAAGAAGAGGCAGCTTCACAAGTAACTTAAGAAGAATTCCAAGGCACCAAGTATTGAGACAGATTGTGTCCCAATCTTGTTAACAAGCCAAATTGACAAATTTTGTTCCTTTATATATTATATTATTTAAATGCTTAAGCGCTTACAGGCTCATTCAGATGATCATGAATCACATACACGTTCTATCTGTAATTTTCATGGATAGAACACACAATCATTAAAGTTTATGGTGCTGTTCCCATGGCTGTTTTTTTTGCGAACCATGTGTCTGCAAAAAAAAATGGGATTCACAAATCAAAATTTCCACTTAAAGTTAATGGGCTCGTATCATCAAGACCAATGGGGTTTACATCAGTATTGATGAGGGGACCTGCTATAGCTAGAAGTTCCAGATTCATCAAGAGACTTTTGCTTCTATATGAATCATGAGCGAAGGACAAGTGGCATGCAACTCTCTCCATAAATCCTGCTAGAGTAGGATTTGTAGCGAGCGAACGTCCCCGTTCGACGTGAATTTTATGAGCAGTAGTCACCATGCCTCTATCCTACCCCAGCTCCACCAGAAGTCACAAAATTTAGGTGAAGCTCCAAGTTGCAAATAAATTGTGCGATTTCTCACAGCTTTTACAGTAAAATTCTGGTTTGAAAGCTTTGATGAATCAGGCCCTTTGGGTCTTTGAAAATCAAGGACAGCACATGGATGGCATGCAGTCCGTGTGCTGTCCATGATTACCATTGTAGTGGATAGGAGAAGCTTTGCAAATCATTTTTTTATATGTAGAAATTACTGATGAAATTCTGATAGTAAAAATGATGTGATGAAAATTACTGGTGAAACTCAGACCACTTCTTACAAACATCGAAAATCATTGAATTCTGAATGAGACCTAATAACAATAGATATCCAGCTCCCAAAAGCTTACAAGGTGTAACAATATTACAATAGATATTCATAAGAGTTGACAATCTAAAAAAAGTAATCCTAATGGAGGTGTTAAAAGAAGATAATACCACCAGTCCATATTCTCTGAAAGGTCATATGAATGGCATATATGGATGACCCCTAATCAGGGCCTTTCCCCTCTATGAGCTAGAACAAACAGCCACTCTATGACAGCAGCTACCTTATTTTTTTTTGCTATGATACATATCCTTTATCATCTAAAGTTTGGGTAAGGCTCCAGAACACAAACTTCCACGAATCCGCTCATCCCTAGTCCTAAAGTGAAGGACAACCACCGAGGAGCAATGAGCTACTAGAGGTATCAGCCATTACTTTGGATGATGAAACACAGTCATCGATTATATGGTCACCAGATTATTTTAATAGTCTTGGCTTGGTGTAATACTACAAAAAAGTTGCTCTGATTGGACATCTTTATTAATAATAATAATAATAATAATAATAATATTTATTTATATATATGGCGCCAACATATTCCGCAGTGCTTTAGAATTCAGAGATTCATATACAACAGTCATAAGTAACATAGTTAAAGATAATACAATAATTAAAGCAACAATAGTGACGACCCTGCTCGTAAGAGCTTACAATCTACAATGAGGTGGGGGAGACACAAAGTACAGGTGCTTATTTACAATGATGGTTCAGCCATCTTGAGGCATTGGGGGTAGATGAAGGTTGCATGAGATAGGCACCAACCAATATTTGTAGTGCTTTTGGGTGTGGTTAAGTTTGATAGCGAATTATGTTCAGAGAAGTAGAAAATGGGCTATATATACAAAGGACTTTGATTATGGAACGTGAAAGGCCTCCTTAAACAGACATGTTTTAGTGAGCGCCTACAACCTTGTAAGTTGTGGTTAGTCCTAATTTCTTGTGGTAGAACATTCCAGAGACTTGGTGCAACTCACGAGAAGTCTTGGAACCAGGAGTGGGAGCTACGGATTTTCAGGCCAGTTTCACACATGATATTATTTTTACATATTTTTCAAATGTTTTGTTCCATAAGCTAAGGAAAAAACTTTTGTGAATGAATACACTGCTTATTTCAATTGTGACAATTAGTGGAGTATACTGTCACAGGGTAACCGCAAAAGAGAGAGCCAGAAAACTGCAGCGTCTGTGTCACGACTCCCGGGTATTACTGCTGTAGGGAGAGCTGCACACAGCAGCAAGGGAGCTGAGCAAAGCACCGGGTTATTAACCAGGTAACAAACAGGACTTGAACCATGTGACAGAGTGGGAGGAGGTCGGGGCGGAGCCAGACGCCGGGGTGCAGAGGAGACGATATACACAGGAGAGTAGTCAAACAAGCGTAGATCAGAACCAGATCACGAGGTACCAAAAGGGGAGAGACAGGGGATTGTCAGAATCAGAAGGGAAGCCAGAGGTCAGAAATCCAAAAGATCAAACAAGCAGAGTAATGCACGGAGAACAAGGAACACAATTGCAAACCGGGCACACACTCCGGGGGTCAGGCACACAGGCAAGATGAAAGTATAGCTGACAGGGAATCCTAGTCTGGAGGGAGTATAAATACACCTCCCTGATCTAAAGGGAGGCCAGCAAAATTAACCCTGAGAGAACAGGACATTAACCATGTCCTAACCATGACAGTCTGATTGCTCCTACTCCTGTGCTGAAAGAATCACTTCACCTTCTTTTTAAATGGTGTTAATTTATTTTGGCAGTACAGGAGTTAATCGGCCATGTTGGGAGCACTGGGAGTCACTCAGCTTAGCTCTTATGTAACCTGGGTCCTGACTGAAACACATCATTAGAGCTAGCTTATGCTGCATGGCTGGGAGGAAAGCTGATTGGTGGTTATCTGAGAAAGAATTTTGTAAATTTATCAGTGACTGTTGCCTGGGTTTGTAAGTGTGATAATTCCCTTTCCTTCTCTTACTTTTTTTTCCCCATCCTCCACTCCCCAGTGCATTCCTCTGTTATATGTGTGTGAATATTTGCATGCCTGGTATTTTCAGTTGCCCTTGTTTGTGTTGCCTTGTTCGTCTGGTTGGTGTACTGCAGTGCATAGCTGCTCCCCTCTTCCCTGGGTGGGGGAAGGGTACAGGCATGGGGCGGATACAGGAGATAAAGCAAGGTTCTTGACCCTGGAAAGTTCACCTTCAGAAGTAACCTGGGGAATAGGGTGAGCTAGGGTGCCCCATAGCGTTAGGGACAGGCAAGGAGCCCCTATGTTTGAAGGTTTCTTCCCATTTATTTCATTGGGAAAGAAAAAAAATCAACAAGGAAGAACAAAAAATGCAAATACTTAGTACATAATAATAGGTCTAATAACAGATCTAAAAATATCACATAACATTATATATATGGTGTGGTAGATCACTTGGCTGCACACGGGGGTAGTCAATGGAACACTGCGCCTTTAAAGATACACTTGGTTTATTAGTACAGCATAAACCAAGGTTTTTAAACACAAAAATAAACATGGCCCTCTGGGCAAAACAAAACTGTAGCATTTCATGCAGTCTTTGCACTAGTGGGGGTCAGCCCACTCAGGGTTAATCAATGTCCTTGCACAAGCACTATGTGTACAAACACTCTCCAGGAGTCTTCCTCTCCAGGCCCTCAACCTGCTGGGTTGCAGAATGCGCCTGTGCGGGCAGTGCGGCCACCCAGCTACTGAATCCCAGCCCCACAGTGTGTTATGCATTAGGCACAGTGAGGGTCTGGGATTCAGTAGCTGGGTGGCTGCACTGCCCGCACAGGCGCAGTCTGCAACCCAGCAGGTGAGGTCAGACGGCCAATGCTCAATGCGCCTGCCCCAGGCAGAAGATAACAGCGCAGGCGCCGGATTTCAGAGAAAAACAGCACTGAGGGGGCGGCGACCAACACCCCAGAAGATATGACTGACGGCAGTTGGGCGCTTCAAAGAGGGGGGTTCAGACCTGCCTCCAGGTCTAAAGAAAGGTATTTGGGCAAAATTATAAATACCTTTATTTTGGGAATAACAGCAACAAAAACTAAAAGAACCACCTTGGTAGAATGCAGCTTTACTGCTGCACAAGGTGGCTCTTTTAGTTTATAACGGCTAGAGGGGGTGACAGTGTCTCTTTAAGTTTTTTCGAAATATCAAAGTCACACTTGGATGAATATAGTGACTTATAATATTCACGAAAACAGTGGAGTATCTCCTCGGTTGAGGACACCAATAGTCCTTCAGATGTTCGGATCTGTAATATAGTATTGGATATATTGTGTTGACGTACCAAGAAGGCCAAAAATTTACTAGCTTGGTTGCCCAATTCGAAATAAGATTGACGCGCAAAAAATAATTGACGCTTCGACTTAGTGTCTACATGCTGGACATATAGCCTCTGAGAAGATAGTCACCCTCTTTATATAGGAAATTGTGGAAGATAAACATCCCCGCAGATATGCCTTAAGAGCATCCCAGAACATATTAGTGCACTGGGGTTCCGGGTGGGACAAAAGAAAGCAATTCAGCTGATCAACGATTCTATCACTAGAGTCCATTAATTTAAGCCAAAACGGATTCAGCTTCCAGACTATACCATTGTTGGGTTGTCCAAATTTAAGCTTAAGGATAATTGGGCTGTGGTCAGATATTCCCCTATTACATGCTCAATGCTATCCACCCACATTGACACGTTCTCGGATCCGAATATGTAATCTATACGGGAGAGGGAGCATCTGGTAGACGAGTGGCAGGTATATCCCTTTACCCCGGGGTGGCGCATTCTCCACAGATCCAACCACCCACTTCCCCCCATAAATAAAGCCAATTGGGAAGAAGCCTGAGATGGAGGTTCCCCAGCCATCTCACCGCCCAGTCTCAGTGTATCAAGGCGATTATCCATGACTAGATTAAAGTCTCCCATACAAATAACATTGGCTTCTGGGAAACTTAGGGCAAAACTCAGTGCCCTCCGAAGGACTGAGATGTTAGCCAGAGGAGGGTTGTAAACACACAGTATAACATATTCACGAGAGTTAATTAGTGCATGTACAAAGACAAAACGGCCTTCGGTATCCCTTCTAGCCTCTTTGACCTCCCATCTAACATCTCTATGAATGAGCAGTGAGACCCCCCTGGAGTAGCTAGTGTGGAATGCATTAACGGACCATTGCACCCATGGTTTCTGTACACAACGGACCGAGTCCCTGGTCAAATGTGTCTCTATCAGCGCCACGACATGGGGGTGATGACGCTTGATCTGTGAAAAGACCTTAATCTTCTTCCGAGGTGATTTAATACCCTGTACATTCCAAGTCATGCAAATTACTTCTGATCCCATACTCACACATCAAGATATGGTAAATAGTGGTGTCCGAGCGAAGACTGGGGAAATCCCATATAGGGCAGGGGAGTTCTTGGTGGCGATTTCTACCTACAGAACAAGTAAAACCAACATGAAAGTAAAAACAGAGCAAAAACCAAACAATATAGGAGTAAAGTCCTGTGCTCCTATTAACAAGAAAAATGGGGATACCCTCGCTAGATTCAGCGTCCGGTATATTATTAAGTGGGACGCCCACACAGGAAGCTCCATGATGCAATTATCAGCACAACTACATTAGGATACATTATGATATTTTCGCATTGGACACCCCGTGGGTTCGCAGCCACTCAGCCGCCTCTTCCGGATCAGAGAAAAACACAGAGGTACCCTCATGAACAACACGCAGACGAGCTGGATAGATCATAGAGTATATAACATTTCGGTCTCTGAGCTGTTTCTTTATATCCATGAACCGCACCCGTTGTTTCTGGAGCTCCATTGAGAAGATTGAAATAGTAGCATTGGGGAACTTAATAGGGCTCTTCTGCCTTGCCTGGCGCAGGATAGTGTCTCTATCTTTGCAGTTGAGAAGATGTGCCAAAAAGGGTCTCGGCGGGGCTCCGGGAGGGAGGGGTCTCGTAGGAACTCTATGGGCTCTTTCCATGGAGAAAGTTGAGGAGAATTCACCTCCCAGAGAGGTCTTAAGCCATTCCTCCAGAAATTCTTCCGGACGCTGGCCCTCAGAGCGTTCCGGCAGACCAATAATTCGGATATTATTCCGACGCAGTCTATTCTCTAAGTCATCCGCTTTTTGTTTCCAGGCTTATATAGAGCCAGCCACCTTTGTCAATTTAGCCTCCATGGGAGGGATGGTGTCTTCCATCTGTGACACTCTTGTTTCCACCTCTGTGATGCGTCCTCCCATGGTTTGCATATCATATCTCAGGCGGCCTACCTCAGTGTGCACTATTTTTTCAGAGAGAGAAGATCTGGTCAAAGAGATAGCCTGCATTAGTTGTTCAGAAGCCTGTTTGAGGGTTAGTTCTTCCTGTTCACCCTCCTCATTACTGTCCGACAGGCGGCCTTTACGCTGAGCCTGTGTAGGATTATTTCTGAGAGTTCGCCCACCATCCGAATGGTCCTCTCCAGCGTATTTCTTCAGTTTGTCAGCAGCTCCTGAACCCTTTGAATGTTGCATGACTGACAGAGGTGGAAAACAGCGAGGTGACCAGGATAATAAAAGAAACAGTTCCACTCACAAAGATGATAGGGTGGCGCGGATCATGTATACAGAGTTTATGAGGCAGCGCAATATGCTTAAGGTGCTTATAATTGTAATAAAGTAAAATAAGTGCAGCAGTGCCCTGTCCAGGTAAAACTTTATGCACCAGGTGGGGAGGGGAGGGTCTGCAGCCCCCGCAGAGAAAGCAGCAAGGAGGAGGGCCAATCTCTCCAAGTCTCTAGCACCGATGGGAATAGGTGACTTCCGAATAGGGGGGAGCACGGGGCCCAATATTTCAGAGCACACTCCGGCTGTCCCCACTGTGTGGTTCAGGATAAGTGCTCACCTCCCATACAGCACCGTAAGGATGGCTGTCAACGCCACATCTCTTCCTGATAAGGCGCGTGCTCATGGAGCGACAGCCACCTCCCGCCGGCACCACCCATCCGCTCCCCCGTCCTCCTGCGCAGCCGAGCCCAGCCACGCACCGCCACACATGCCGCAGAGCCTCCCAGGCTCAGGAGAATCACAGCGGTGATGAAAGCTGGCTCCGCTCTGCACTTCCTGAGCGCACGCACATAGAAAAATGGCCGCCGCCTCGTGTGTGTCCCTCCGCTCACAGGGGCTTCTCCGGATCTCCGCTCCTAACTGAATTCCGAAATACTCCCCGCAGCAGCCGCTCACCCTCCGGGGTCCAAGAGGGTCTCCAAACAGTGAGTAACTCACGCTGGAGGGGGTTTGAGTGCGAGGATTCGGTCAGGATGTCAGGAGCTCTCCCCGGGTGCGTCCTCTCGTTCCTGTTACATAGCCACGCCCCCAACAGTTGAACTTTAATAAGCAGTAAATCATTTATCAAATCAGCAGCACAGTTCACACAGAATTGAATCTCCTCACTCTCGCTGTCCTTCGGACAGACCTGATTCTTTCTGAAAAATTCTTCCATCTCCTGCACTTACTTTGTTCCACACGTGCTCTGGTCCACGAGTTCTGCTCAAGTCCAAGGTCAGGCTTCCTTAGAAAGAGGTGCTAGTATAGCTCTCTCAGCTCCACCTGCCCCGGTCATAAACCCTGAATCCTCTATGAGTTGATCCAGGGCCGGCGTCAGCACCCGGCACAGCGGGCAAATGCCGGGGCCCTGGGGAGAGAGGGGGGCCCACTCATGCTGTCATAGATACAGCTGGGAGAGCAGAGCAGGAGATAACATGCTCTCTCCGCCTACAAAGTCACTGCTGGCTGCGTTCTCTTAACCCCTATGTGCCAGCTCTGACACAAGCATCTTCTCACTCAGTGAGTACAGCCAGGCAGGCACACATAGGGGTTAAGAGAGGGCAGCCAGTGTGACATTGTTTGTGGGGGGAGAGAGCACGTTCTCTGCTCTGCTCTCCGCCCCTGGCTGGCTGCCGTGTTGCTGAAGTTATGAGGCAGATTCAGGAGGAGCTCCTAGTCCTACCAGTGCATGAGTGAGTGGCGCTGCTATATACTACGTGGGCTGCGCTGCTATATACTACGTGGGTTGCGCTGCTATATACTACGTGGACTGCGCTGCTATATACTACGTGGGCTGCGCTGCTATATACTACGTGGGCTGCGCTGCTATATACTACATGGGCTGCGCTGCTATATACTACGTGGGCTGCGCTGCTATATACTACATGGGCTGCTATATGCTACGTGGGCTGCTATATACTACGTGGGCTGCTATATACTACGTGGGCAGTGTTATATACTACATGGCTGTGTTTATATGCGATCATGAATCGGGGTATGTGTTAAAGGGGGGGCCCACTGAGACTCTTTCGCTCGGGGCCCTCAAAAACCTGGAGCCGGCCCTGACCAGGAGCCTGAACTGTGGAGCTCTCTGGGATGTGGGGTGCAGCTGCAGGAATCCGGGGGTCTCCAGGAGCCTGCACTGCGGAGCTCTCTGGGATGTGGGGGTGCAGCTGCAGGAATCCGGGGGTCACCAGGAGCCTGCACTGCGGAGCTCTCTGGGATGTGGGGGTGCAGCTGCAGGAATCCGGGGGTTTCCAGGAGCCTGCACTACAGATTTCTCTGGGATGTGGGGGTGCAGCTGCAGGAATCTGAAGGTCTCCAGGGGCCTGCACTGCGGAGCTCTCTGGGATGTGGGGTGCAGCTGCAGGAATCCGGGGGTCTCCAGGAGCCTGCACTGCGGAGTTCTCTGGGATGTTCTCCTCCTGTATATATACATTGCACAGTACCACTCCTCCTATATATATATATATATATATATGTATATATATATATATATATATATACAGTGGGGCAAAAAAGTATTTAGTCAGTCAGCAATAGTGCAAGTTGCACCACTTAAAAAGATGAGAGGCGTCTGTAATTTACATCATAGGTAGACCTCAACTATGGGAGACAAACTGAGAAAAAAAAATCCAGAAAATCACATTGTCTGTTTTTTTAACATTTTATTTGCATATTATGGTGGAAAATAAGTATTTGGTCAGAAACAAACAATCAAGATTTCTGGCTCTCACAGACCTGTAACTTCTTCTTTAAGAGTCTCCTCTTTCCTCCACTCATTACCTGTAGTAATGGCACCTGTTTAAACTTGTTATCAGTATAAAAAGACACCTGTGCACACCCTCAAACAGTCTGACTCCAAACTCCACTATGGTGAAGACCAAAGAGCTGTCAAAGGACACCAGAAACAAAATTGTAGCCCTGCACCAGGCTGGGAAGAATCTGCAATAGCCAACCAGCTTGGAGTGAAGAAATCAACAGTGAGAGCAATAATTAGAAAATGGAAGACATGCAAGACCACTGATAATCTCCCTCGATCTGGGGCTCCACGCAAAATCCCACCCCGTGGGGTCAGAATGATCACAAGAACGGTGAGCAAAAATCCCAGAACCACGCGGGAGGACCTAGTGAATGAACTGCAGAGAGCTGGGACCAATGTAACAAGGCCTACCATAAGTAACACACTACGCCACCATGGACTCAGATCCTGCAGTGCCAGACGTGTCCCACTGCTTAAGCCAGTACATGTCCGGGCCCGTCTGAAGTTTGCTAGAGAGCATTTGGATGATCCAGAGGAGTTTTGGGAGAATGTCCTATGGTCTGATGAAACCAAACTGGAACTGTTTGGTAGAAACACAACTTGTCGTGTATGGAGGAAAAAGAATACTGAGTTGCATCCATCAAACACCATACCTACTGTAAAGCATGGTGGTGGAAACATCATGCTTTGGGGCTGTTTCTCTGCAAAGGGGCCAGGACGACTGATCCGGGTACATGAAAGAATGAATTGGGCCATGTATCGTGAGATTTTGAGTGCAAACCTCCTTCCATCAGCAAGGGCATTGAAGATGAAACGTGGCTGGGTCTTTCAACATGACAATGATCCAAAGCACACCACCAGGGCAATGAAGGAGTGGCTTCGTAAGAAGCACTTCAAGGTCCTAGAGTGGCCTAGCCAGTCTCCAGATCTCAACCCTATAGAAAACCTTTGGAGGGAGTTGAAAGTCCGTGTTGCCAAGCGAAAAGCCAAAAACATCACTGCTCTAGAGGAGATCTGCATGGAGGAATGGGCCAACATTCCAACAACAGTGTGTGGCAACCTTGTGAAGACTTACAGAAAATGTTTGACCTCTGTCATTGCCAACAAAGGATATATTACAAAGTATTGAGATGAAATTTTGTTTCTGACCAAATACTTATTTTCCACCATAATATGCAAATAAAATGTTAAAAAAACAGACAATGTGATTTTCTGGATTTTTTTTCTCAGTTTGTCTCCCATAGTTGAGGTCTACCTATGATGTAAATTACAGACGCCTCTCATCTTTTTAAGTGGTGGAACTTGCACTATTGCTGACTGGCTAAATACTTTTTTGCCCCACTGTATATATACACTGCACAGTACCACTCCTCCTGTATATATACACTGTACAGTACCACTCCTCCTGTCCTGTATATATACACTACACAGTACCGCTCCTCCTGTCCTGTATATATACACTGCACAGTACCACTCCTCCTGTCCTATATATACACTGTACAGTACCACTCCTCCTGTCCTGTATATATACACTGCACAGTACCGCTCCTCTTGTCCTATATATACACTGTACAGTACCGCTCCTCCTGTCCTATATATACACTGTACAGTACCACTCCTCCTGTCCTGTATATATACACTGCACAGTACCGCTCCTCCTGTCCTATATATACACTGTACAGTACCGCTCCTCCTGTCCTGTATATATACACTACACAGTACCACTCCTCCTGTCCTGTATATATACACTGCAGAATTTACAATAGCTGTCACTCATGTAAGAAGTGAAACCTGGCATTGTACTATACATTTCTCTGCTGTATCTGGGCATCATGAATCGGGGTATGTGTTAAAGGTGGGGGCCCACTGAGACTCTTTCGCCCAGGGCCCTCAAAAACCTGGAGCCGGCCTTGAGTTGATCCCTGATCACTGGTGGCCGTCCACACTGGTTTCTATCCTGGGACTCCCTCCAGCCATATCCGCTCCATTCTGCTGGCTGCATAGATCCAGTATTCTACAGGCATCTTGCCTTCAAGCAAGCTGCCTGAGAACTTCTCACTAACCAGGAAGGGTTTTCCCTATATCCCCCTGTGCTACTCTGCTCTGTGTCCCTCCCATCTTCTTAACCCCTGCGCTGCCTGTAACTAGCTAACACTCTTATCTATCCTATGCTCTATTTCTACTGTGCCCCCTCTATTCTAATTCCATTATACGAATCTATCCTTAAACTAAAGCACAATACAACACATTACAGTACATGACTAACACATTACCAAGTACCAAGTCACCCCCTCACAACCTGATAGCTTCCCTTATCCACCTGGATAGGGTACCCTTCGAGGCTCCCGTCCCCTTCCTAGAACCCTGGAAGAAGATAAACAGAGCCCTATCCTTCCTCCAAGATTTTGTTGCCAGTAAACAGTGAAGGAGGCACCTCCTGACATCTAGGGTGTGGAATTTCCTTTCCCTATCATTCTTTGGGTTAGGAGAGAAGGAAGGTAGAGATATTTCCTGCGACCTATGGAACCTAGACACTACTTTAAACAGATAACCAGGATCAGGTTTTAAGACTACCCTATCATCCATTACCACGGTAAAGGGAGGCTCTGCTGAAAGGGCCTGTATGTCGCTGATTCTCCGTGCTGATGTAAGGGCTACTAGGAGTATGGTTTTTAATGTAACTAATTTCATGGACGCTTCAGCTAAAGGCTCAAATGGGGGTTCGGTTAAAGCATTTAAGACCAAGTTCAAGTCCCATGGAGGGACACTAGTCATCGGGACTGGTCTGGATCTAGTGCATGCCTTAATATCTGACCACCCACTGATTACCTGCTAGGTTGTAATTACTGTATATAGAGCCCCTAAGGCTGATACCTGAACTTTCAAGGTATTAAGTGCCAGGCCCTGTTCTTGCCCCTTCTGAAGGAACTCCAGGATCTCTTTTAGGGGTTAATTTCCCTCTGGAGAACACCCTGTGGACAATAAGAATTTTTTACAGGTCCTACCATAATTTTTGTAGTAACCGGCTTCCTACTAGCAAGTAGAGTAGAGATCAAGTTGGTAGAGAACCCCCTACCCTCTAGAACTGACCTCTCAAGTTCCAGGCTGTTAAATGCAGCCCAGTCACCTGAGGATGAAACACAGGCCCCTGAGCTAGAAGGTCTGGGATCTGTGGAAGTACCCACAGCTCCGTGACTGACATGCTCCTCAGCCAAAAGAACCAGGGCCTCTTGGGCCAAAAGGGGGCTATGAGTATTACCCCCACCCCGTCCTGCCCGATCTTCCTGAGGACTACTGGTATTAGACAGATTGGGGGAAAGGTGTAGGTCACTGAAAAACCCCATTTGATTCAGAAGGTGTCCACTTTTGGGTTCAGGGAACAGAACTTCTTCATCTTGCTGTTCTGTCGAGTGGTAAAAAGGACGATCTCCAGTTCCCCCACATGTCCACCAAACGTCTGAATACTGTTGTTTTGAGGGACCATTCGCCTTGCAGAAGTGGCCTGCGGCTCAAAAAATCTGCTATTACATTGTCCTTCCCCTTTTCTGAATGCTACGTGTATTGGCATGTGGTAATACGCGTCTTTCAGATCCAGAACGGGCATATAGAATTCTGGAAAGAGCAGCTGAATTGCCAATTTTATTGACTCCATTTTGAACTTTGGAATCTTCAAGAACTTGTTCAGGCTCTTTAAGTTGAAGATCGTCCTGTATGAGCCATCCGGCTTCTTTATTAGAAACAGGGGAGAGTAAAACCCTATGTTTTTCTTGTCCAAATTGCCAAACATGACATCTTGGATAGATCTTTTATGCCTCTGGTCCACTAGTCTCATTGTGGACCTTACTACTTTTGCTAAATTGTCCACCTCCTCCAGGGAAAAGCAATGACTTGGGCCCAAGTCGCTTTCTGACAAGGAGGATTCCGAAGTATACTGCAGAACTCCCTCGTCAGATGACATCGACTGTGAAGAAGATACTAACAGATACCCAGAGATTCAGCCCTGGAGCAGGGGAGAGTGTTTAAAGTACAGGGGAACAGAGACTTCACTTTCTGAATAGCTTTCATAAAAACCGACGCATTTCGAACTAAGAACGTTGTAACGTTTGAAACCCGTTGGTTCTTACAGAAAGTGTTCACTTCAACCTTTTGCAAAGTTTGTATATTTTTTCACTTTTTTAATGGATTAAATTAAAAAATTATATTCTGGAAGCTGGATCCTTTAACGTTCTTGTACTTGTTTACTTTTTTTAATACTACAAAAATTGAGGTGTGTTGAATTTTTTAAATCTTGCAAATTATTTGTGTTTTATTTGCGGGATTTCCCCATACACTTTAATGAGATGCCAAATATTCACTTATAAAATATTCATATGGGTTTTTATTACATTTCAGCAGCAAAACAATGGATGTAATCCACATGCACACATAACATTATCAATAAAGCATTATTAAAGCTCACAGCAAACAGGAAATTTACAAAACAAAGTAATTTTAACCTCTTAGTGACCGAGCCAAATTTTTGAAATCTGACCAGTGTCACTTTATGTGGTAATAACTCTGCAACGCTTCAACAAATCCCAGTGATTTTGAGACTGTTTTTTCGTGACACATTATACTTTATGATAATGGTAAATTTTGTTCAACATTTTTTGTGTTTATTTATAAAAAATATCAAAAATGTGAGAAAAATGTTAAAAAATTAGCACTTTTCTAAATTTGAATGATTATCCCTTTAATCCAGATAGTTATACAACAGCAAACCATTAATAAATAACATTTCCCACATGTCTGCTTTACATCAGCACCATTTGTAAAATGTTATTTTATTTTTTTAGCATTTTAGGAGGTTTAAAAATGTAGCAGCAATTTTTCATTTTTTCAAAGAAATTTACAAAATTTATTTTTTTAGGGACTTATCCATGTTTGAAGTGATTTTAGGGGTCCCATATATTGGGAAACCCACAAACGTGATACCATTTTAAAAACAGCACCCCTAAACATATTGAAAACTGCTGTCAGGTAGTTTATTAACCCTTCAGGTGCTTTACAGGAATTAATGCAAAGTGGTATGACAGAAATGAAAATGTGTATTTTTACCACCTAAATGCCGCTAACCTCTAAACAGATTACTACAGCCGTCAGACTCTAAGGCCACTATCTGGTCATGAATTGCCATGGCAAACATCACGACCGCAAAATCATGATCTGAGGGCACCAACTGTGACAAAGAAGAAGCCCCCACACTCTGTTAACCATTTATAATGATGTAGTCACTATTGACAGCAGCATCTAAGGGGTTAAACAGATTTAGATGGTACAAATACTGATCGTGGCTGGTACAGCAAGTTGTCAGCTATAGTGTACAACCGACAGATGCTGGATTGTCATCTGTATGGGGAGGCTATTCTCTTATATCTCAGGTCAGTTAAAAGACATATTGGCGGTCATTAAGGGGTTAATAAAAAAATTATATTCAGAAAGAAGCAAGAGCGAAGCTGAAAAAAAAATGCAATAAAAACATGTAAAAAAAACACTCAAAACGCAACGAAGAATAATAATCTTTATTTTTTTAATAATAATTTTTATTTTTATATAGCCCTAATATATTCCGCAGCGCTTTACAGGTTGCACATATTATCATCACTATCCCCGATGGGGCTCACAATTTTAATTCCCTATCAGTATGTCTTTGGAATGTGGGAGGAAACCGGAGTACCCGGAGGAAACCCACGCAAACACGGGGAGAACATACAAACTCCTTGCAGATGTTGAAACACAAATAACCTAATCTGGCAAGTTGAAAAATGAAATTCTGCAGGAAATCTACAGCGTCAAAATCTCACCAAATACTCATCATAGAAACATAGCTGTAACGGGGTCTAACAAGCCGGTGTACCTCTTTCAGTACCACCCCGTGTTTCAGGAGGTCCACGCTGCTTTTGCTGGATTCTGAATGAAGGATGCTGGCTGGAATTCCTTGGTTACGTGAGAGCATATAAAAGCTGACTGCTACCCCACGTATTTCCAGTCTAAAAGAACACACTTTATTTTCAGCACACAGAATATATATCACAGATACACAGGACAGGCCAATAGGAAAACAGCTGGCCAGACATACATTACAATAGCCGCAGGTATAAACAGATCCTCATCAAGATATTTGTATTGTCCCCTTATATACTTATACATGGTTATTAGATCGCCCCTCAGTCGTCATTTAGTCTAGAAAAAAGACGACTGAGGGGCGATCTAATAACCATGTATAAGTATATAAGGGGACAATACAAATATCTCGCTGAGGATCTGTTTATACCAAGGAAGGTGACGGGCACAAGGGGGCATTCTTTGCGTCTGGAGGAGAGAAGGTTTTTCCACCAACATAGAAGAGGATTATTTACTGTTAGGGCAGTGAGAATCTGGAATTGCTTGCCTGAGGAGGTGGTGATGGCGAACTCAGTCGAGGGGTTCAAGAGAGGCCTGGATGTCTTCCTGGAGCAGAACAATATTGTATCATACAATTATTAGGTTCTGTAGAAGGACGTAGATCTGGGGATTTATTATGATGGAATATAGGCTGAACTGGATGGACAAATGTCTTTTTTCGGCCTTTCTAACTATGTTACTATGTTACTATGTTATTTACTGTGGGAATTACAAAGGTGGGGGGAGGTCAGAAAGAGAATATCTTGTCCAGGGGCGCAGCCTGTGGACTGATGCATTTCACATGGAAACTATTATACATACATATACTGCATAACATTCTTGGTGCTGGGGGTTCTGTAACAATAGCCTTAGAGGGTAATTTCACTGATTGTGAGAAGAGAGATGAGAGACAAGTCTGCTGCAAATGGGAGAGAATTTGTGGTTTCAATTATGAGATTGTCCAGCTAAGAAAAAAGTGCCAAATATTCACATATAAAATATTCATATGGGTTTTTATTACATTTCAGCAGCAAAAAAATGGATGTAATCCACATGCACACATAACATTATCAATAAATCATTATCAAAGCTCACAGCAAACAGAAAATTTACAAAACAAAGTAATTTTAATTAAAAAAATTATATTCAGAAAGAAGCAAGAGTGAAACTGAAAAAAATGCAACAAAAACATGTAAAAAAAAACACTCAAAAGGCAATGAAGAAACACAAATAACCTAATTTGGCAAGTTGAAGAATGAAATTCTGCAGGAAATCTACAGCGTCAAAATCTCACCAAATACTCCTCATAGAAATATAGCCTTAGGCCATGTTCACACCATCCTTTTTTTCATGCGGAATCGCCGCGATTTTCCCGCTGCGGGTCCGCAGCTGTTTTCCATGCAGGGTACATTACAATGTACCCTATGGAAAACAGGAACTGCTGTGCCCACATTGCGGAAAATCGCGAAAAAAGCCGCACTGAATAGCCGCGGTAAAAAAGAAGTACCATGTCACTTCTTTTTGCGGAACTGCAGCGGTTCTGCACCCATAGACCTCCATTGTGAGGTCAAACCTGCAGTAAAACCTGCAGATGAAAAAAATATCTGCGGCTTTTCTGCGGTTTGTGGTGCAGAACCGCTGCAGTGTGGCTGCCCCCCCCCCGTGCCCCAATCCCACCCCCCCATGCTCCGATGCCACCCCCCGTGCTCCGACGCCCCCCCGTGCCCTCATCTCCCCCCCTTATACTTACCCGGCCTCCCGGTGTTCATCCGGCCGTCTGCTCCCTGGGCGCCGCCATCTTGCAAAATGGCGGGCGCATGCGCAGTGCGCCCGCCGAATCTGCCGGCCGGCAGATTCGTTCCAAAGTGCATTTTCATCACTGAGATATAACCTATCTCAGTGATCAAAATAAAAAAAATAGTAAATGGCCCCCGCCCCTTTGTCACCCCCATAGGTAGGGACAATAAAAAAATTAAGAATTTTTTTTTTTCACTATGGTTAGAATAGGGTTAGGGTTAGGGGTAGGGGTAGGGTTAGGGTTAGGGGTAGGGTTAGGGTTAGGGGTAGGGGTAGGGGTAGGGTTAGGGTTAGGGTTAGGGTTAGGGGTAGGGTTTGGTGTAGGGTTAGGGGTAGGGTTAGAGGTAGGGGTAGGGTTAGGGGTAGGGTTAGGGGTAGAGGTAGGGTTAGGGGTAGGTTAGGCTATTTTCAGCCATTTTAACCCTAAAAAACTTCCTAGAAAACACACAGACTCTGCATAGAAAACTGCATAAAAAAACGCATCAAAAAACGCATCAAAAAACGCACCAAAAAAGCACCAAAAAAAGGACCTGCGTTTTCTGCCAAGAGCTGCGGTTTTTAGTCCTGAAAAAAAAGGAGGGAAATCAGGAACGTGTGAACATAGCCTTAGAGGGCAATTTCACTGATTGTGAGACGAGAGATGAGGGACAAGTCTGCTGCCAATGGGAGAGAATTTGTGGTCTAAATTATTAGATTGTTCAGCTAAGAAAAAAAGTGCCAAATATTCACATATAAAATATTCATATGGGTTTTTATTACATTTCAGCAGCAAAAAAATGGATGTAATCCACATGCACACATAACATTATCAATAAAGCATTATTAATTTAAAGGAAGTGACAGTTTAATGAAGAGATACAAGTCTCCTTTAGGAGCCTGTAAAAGCCAGCAATGGTCTTTGTCCAGCACAGGACAATGCAAAGTGCTAACGAATATATATGCCCTATCTAACTAACAATTTGTTAACAGACATATATGCTGACAAGGGACAACTGAATGCTGGAATGGATGTGGTTGCTGACTATTGTGTCTGTGCAACTGCAGGCTGTGTGCAAGAGGCTTCAGCGCCTCCTTCCTGGACAGCAAATTGGGAAGGGTGTAACACAGGGGAATTGAATTACTCCATGCATTTAAATCAGGTACATAAAGCACCCATACAGAGTGACTTCATTGATGCAAGAAATGCAATTTGTAAACCAGTAACAGACCTACATAGTGTCCTCCTGATGGCACCGAAAAATGCTATGTTGAAGTGAAGCCCCTGAGGGTCCAGTCACCACAGAGGTACTGCACCTCTTCCAGAGGTGTGGTGCCCCAACTCTCTGGTAAGGAGGGGACACTATTCAGAACCCTTACACTGGCAACCAACACCAGACCTCACCAGGCTAAGGGGGGATTAGGGAGAAGGTGTGGGTGGAGAGTTAGAAGTTGTCATGGGAGACAGGACGGCGGAGTCAGTGAGTTGGTGAGGAGAAGTGGAGCAGAGCAGACGTGTGGGTCTGAAGCTCCTGACAGTCTGAGTGAGAAGTGGGAAATTGCAGAAGGGGACTGGAGCTGTGAGGAGCTCATGCCAGGACGGGAGAGAGAGAGAACAGAAGAAAGAAAGGAGAGAAGCTCGCAGAGGGAACGAAGGGTTCCTAGGAGCACAGGAAGTGTGGAAACCACTTTTGGGGCCCGCATCCATGCTGACCATTGCCAGGTGGAGGGACCAGGGACCAGGGCGCAGTGGGGGAACCAGCCCCTGATCTAGCGGAGGAACTACAGGTCCCAACTAGGAACCCAGAGCCTGTTGTGATTGCAAGTGCATCGGCCACATGCACATCTATTTCACTGAAAAGGTAGACACAGAGGGCCCAGGGGACAGTGAGGACGTCACACGATAGGACCCATGACTACTGGCTTGGGACACTGGGTGTGAAGTGCAGGAGAGGCAAGAACCAGCTCAGAGAGTTAGCCAGGAAAAGGCATACTAGTGGGATTCTGGACAAGTACCCCAAGTTACTGGAGAGTTGGCTGGACCACTGGAGGACACAGCACCCCCACTGGGGAATTACATCTGAACTGTGAGTAAAACGTGAAGATTGCACCTTGCTGTGTCCTCTCCCTTTAATGCACCATTCACCCTGCACTACATCCATTATCACCATCTTTCACATCATAAGTGCCCTGGGACTTAGCTCTACCTGTGGAGAGCAGAACCATCTCAGCTGCATCACCATCAGGCCCAGCGGTCTCTTTAAGCAGCGTCGGCTATCCCTGGCCAAATACCACAGGTGGTGTTGCAGCGCCCCAGAGATCTGGTCGTTGCAGTATGACACTCTGCCACTAAGGGGAGTGATGGTACGTCTGATGGCACTAAAGGAGTTCTCCTGACCAGGTATCACCAGAACACTTTACACTTCACACTCCGGCCACTCGGGGGAGCAAAAAGCTTTATTTATTGGGCCACTCCTCACACTGGTAAAACTAGGGGTTGGGGAGGAAGTTAGTCAGAAGCTGACTGGGTTGGATTCAGGCAACATCCCGTGGCAGGGGGTGTTGCAGGGAGAAGACACAGGGGGGTCCCTGTCAGGCGTGAGAACCTGGCAGGAGCCTAGCGAACAGAACAGAATGTAACGGAGCCGCGCCTGCACTTCTTTGCGGCGGTATCCTAAGAAAGAGACACGAAGGGAAGGATATTGTGGAACAGTGTAAACGAGATCCAGCACAAAGGAGTACCAGTAGGAGTCGTGCCGTGAGACCGAGGCAACATCCTACTGAGGCGTGTAGCCGGTGGCTGGAACACCGTGGAAGTAACTGACTCTAGGCCTTACTTCGAACTCCGCAGGACAGTTAATTGTAGGTTGGCTGTCTACGTTAAACTTCCTAAGAAGACATGGGGGGCAACAGTGGGAGAGGGGCGTCTCTAGGGTCCCGGAAGACCTCCAGGCCTTCCCGTCATACGGGTGCGTCCTAGCCAAAACATACTGGGGGACGAGAAACTAGCAACATCTGGAACTAAAGAGAGAGAGAGCGCTGTAGAGAACGACGAACGAGAGCAGCAGTTGTGAGGACTATTCCGAATGCTCAGCAGGGTAGGACTACAACACACAGGCGCTAGTGGTAGGCAACGATTTCCATCTGCGAAGGAAACTCTGGAAGTGCCCATCGGACCGGCCGGTCTCTGATAGCCCTGTTAAACGTGCTCTGGATTGAGGATCCTGAAGTCTACAGTAAAGAGGTAAAGAGACTGCAACCTTGTGACCTCGTTATTGCCTGCACGTCACACCATCACCATCCATCTTACTGGGAAGCCTTGGGGACATACTCCACCTGTGGGAAGGTATACCATCCAGCTGCCATTCCATCCGGACCCCACAGCAGCGTCGGTCACCCTGACCGAACACCACAGGTGGCGTCACGAACCCCTGACAGACTGCACCACCTTTATTGGACGCCCCTTAGCAGGGTCGTGGACAGGGTCTAGCCACCGTGACAGCATCAGAACCGAACCAGAGAGGCCCGGTACCGAGAACGAGTGGTCATGTGTCTGGGGGCGATCCAGTGTCACGAACAATTCCCCAATGTCCCCATAAACTTTATTTCCCTTTTCACTCATTGCTTCTATCGCACGCCCAGGACAACGGACCGTGTCATTGCTGCCATGACCACCCCTTTAAGAATCGTCCGACCAGGTTCCGAGTACCCCACGGCCCTAGCGGGTGTCACATTGACAGCATGGAATCTCATTTATTCAAGAAACTTTATTGAATTTTTTTTTCTTCTTAATACAGTATATTGCAATCATCATATTGTTTATCACTGTGTACTTACAATTAGAATTGAGCGACTTTTACTTTTTTCGGATCGAGTCGGGTTTTGTGAAACCCGACTTTGTCAAAAGTCGGGTCGGGTGAAATCGGCCGATTATTGCGAAAAGTCGGGGGCCGACTGAAACACGAAACCCAATGCAAGTCAATGGGGAATCAAAGTCGGCAGTGAGTGGGGGCCAGGAAAACACCTACAGTGTCCATTTTAATGCCAAAAACATCCATTCTTATTACTTAAGCTTGTCAATCCTAATTTACTTTATAATAATAGTTAGGAATTGAAAACGGGGGGTCATTCTGCTAAAGTTGTGCGGGGGTAGGGCTGGATCAAGATTTTCGTGGGCCCAGGAAACGTGGAATATGTCACGGCGGTTGAGCAGGGAGAGGTAAGTATTTCAACTTTGCAAGTGCTGTGATCCAGAGCAAGCAGGGGGGCCCCCTCGTTGGCACTGGCACAGGGCCCCTCATAGTACGGCGGGGTGTTTGACGGTGGGTGGCGCCTCCCACTGGCAGAGACACTTTTGCGTACTATGAGGGGCCCTGTGCCAGTGACGTCGCCAACGAGTATGCCCTCCCACCTGATGAAGAAACCTGCACTTTCATCTGCACCTTCCTCTTTGCCCCCGTGTAAGGTGGTATAGTATGCGGGAAGGGGAACCTGACTTAAAGCAGGGTCAGATTCTGGCTGTTTAGAGTGCAAGGGGAATGTAGTGGTCTGGGTCAATGTACCAGCAGACTCATCAAGCAGTGGCTGGGCAATGGGCAGGATGAGGAGGAAACACAGATGTAGGCCCAAATAATAAAGTAGGCTAAATGCAGTTCAAAATTGGTAACAGGACTAAACAGGCGGCATTGCTTTGTTCAGTGGAGGACAACTGTAATGAGTGGCAGACACAGTTAGTAGGCCCAAATACTAAAGTAGGCTAAATGCAGTTCAAAATTGTTAACAGGACTAAACGGGCGGCATTGCTTTGTTCAGTGGAGGACAACTGTAATGGGTGGCAGACACAGTTCATAGGCCCATATAATAAAGTAGGCTAAATGCAGTTCAAAATTGGTAACATGACTAAACGGGCGGCATTGCTTTGTTCAGTGGAGGACAACTGTAATGAGTGGCAGACACAGTTAGTAGGCCCAAATACTAAAGTAGGCTAAATGCAGTTCAAAATTGTTAACAGGACTAAATGGGCGGCATTGCTTTGTTCAGTGGAGGACAACTGTAATGAGTGGCAGACACAGTTAGTAGGCCCAAATAATAAAGTAGGCTAAATGCAGTTCAAAATTGGTAACATGACTAAACGGGCGGCATTGCTTTGTTAAGTGGAGGACAACTGTAATGAGTGGCAGACACAGTTAGTAGGCCCGAATACTAAAGTAGGCTAAATGCAGTTCAAAATTGTTAACAGGACTAAACGGGCGGCATTGCTTTGTTCAGTGGAGGACAACTGTAATGAGTGACAGACACAGTTAGTAGGCCCAAATAATAAAGTAGGCTAAATGCAGTTCAAAATTGGTAACAGGACTAAACAGGTGGCATTGCTTTGTTCAGTGGAGGACAACTGTAATGAGTGGCAGACACAGTTAGTAGGCCCAAATAATAAAGTAGGCTAAATGCAGTTCAAAATTGGTAACAGGACTAAACGGGCGGCATTGCTTTATTCAGTGGAGGACAACTGTAATGAGTGGCAGACACAGTTAGTAGGCCCAAATACTAAAGTAGGCTAAATGCAGTTCAAAATTGTTTCCAGGACTAAACGGGCGGCATTGCTTTGTTCAGTGGAGGACAACTGTAATGAGTGGCAGACACAGTTAGTAGGTCCAAATAATAAAGTAGGCTAAATGCAGTTCAAAATTGGTAACAGGACTAAACAGGCGGCATTGCTTTGTTCAGTGGAGGACAACTGTAATGAGTGACAGACACAGTTAGTAGGCCCAAATAATAAAGTAGGTTAAATGCAGTTCAAAATTGGTAACAGGACTAAACGGGCGGCATTGCTTTGTTCAGTGGAGGACAACTGTAATGAGTGGCAGACACAGTTAGTAGGCCCAAATAATAAAGTGTTATGCTAATGGACCAGGAAAGCGAGATAAGTGGACCCACTGGACCGAAACAACGAACCTCCCCAGGACGAGTGGACCAGGTGGACCGCCCCCTATACAGGGAGCGTCAGGAGCAGGCCCAGGGGAGACTACTGAACGGCAGCCGGTACCAAAGTACAGGGAAAGGAAAAGGTCAGGGCAGGGACGACGGAAAAGAAAAACGAAGAAGGAGAAGGGGAACGGGCAACGGGAACCTGACAAGACAGACAGAGAATGGAAGGACAAACCGGAAGACAGGATGGAGACACGAGACCACGGAAGCGCAGGAGACGATGGCGGAATGACTAGGCAGAGGATCTGGAACACCGGGAAGAAACGAAGGTACAGGAGAACTGGAGCTGAAAGGGAAACACGGAGACAGTTAATGAAAAAACACAGAAACGAAAAGTCAGAGACAAGCAGCAGGGAGAACGTAAGGTACGCTAGGAAGCGAGAGAGCCAGAGGCATTTGCCAGAAAACAAATGACAGACAGGCACAGCCAAGAGGAAGAGGCGGCCTAAAATGCAGAGTGGCAGTGTACCTTCCGGGTCATGGACCTCCAGGACCACAGAGAGTAGGGGAAAGAGCGTACAAAGGAAAAAAGGCAGAGTGTGCATTCATGTGCTCCCAGTAGAAGGCGCTGTGGACGCGCAGGAGCGCTGTTTGGTAACGTCAGCGCAGCCAGCGTGAGACACGGGGCTGACCGGAGCAGGGAAGGACGAGAAGGCAGAGTGCGCGTGCGCAGGAAACCCTAGTGCGCGCGCGCCCGACAGGAAGCAGGAGCCGGGAGAGCGAGCAGAGAAGGCGGCGCTGGAGAAGGAACAGGAGCGCGCCGGGATGCCGGGGAGCGATAAATAAGAGCGGACAGCAGGGGCCGCGGCGGTGATAACGGCGACCTGACATAAAGTAGGCTAAATGCAGTTCAAAATTGGTAACAGGACTAAACAGGTGACATAGCTAGGTACAGGGGTGGGCTCCTCTGCTGAGTAGCAGACAGTGGTAGTAGGCGCAAAGTATTAACTGGTCTAAATGGAGGCCAGGGCCCCTGTATATTTTAACTATCATCTATCATTTCAACAAATTTGTATTGGCAGTGCCACTGAAGGATTTAACAGCACAGACTACACAGTGGTGGAGCAGGGAGAGGTAAGTATTGCAAGTGGTAGAGCACTGTTCGAGCTGGGGGGGGGGACACTCTCTCGTGGGCGGCGGTACTGGCACCGGACCCCTCATATTATGACGGTGTGTCTGACATTAGTTGTGCACCACCACCGTCAGAGACACTTCATTGTACTATGAGGGTCCCTGTGCCAGTGCCGTCGCCCAAGAGTGGGCCCACCCACCTGTCCAGGCAAATGGCACTCGCACGGGTGCTTGCGCAAGGTGGTGACCACGGCCCTGTGGGGGGAGTCAGTTCATTTAGGGAGGTATAAAAATGACCTATGGTGGACATTCAACAGCTGCAAATGGAGGAATTGGAGAAGTCCGCGCTTCTCCAAAGCGCCAGAAATGGCGCTATAACAATAAATAATAATAATAATAATAATAATAAAGTCAGTAAGAGGAGGCCAAAAGCAAGACAATTTTCCGGCAAGCTACGTGTCAGCAGGGGAAGGTGGGGCAAAGTAATTTGACCTCCAGCCTTAGGTGCTATTGTGCTTTTGCCACTACCACCAGATGCACCACCACCATCAGTACCAGCTGGCAACCACCGCCCACGGGCTCTTCCACCAGACTTCCTCATTTTTTGGAAAATCTAACCAAAATAACAATCGTTATATGGTACTGTAAAACAAGGTAGAAGGTGTATATAAACTTTTTGATTATTTAAATCTCCCTTTTTTTGGGGGGAGACTGAACCAAAACTCAGGCCCAGTGTATATAACAACGCAATCTAAGTGGCAGAATGTGGCTGGCTGACATACAACAAACTAACAGGACTGCACTATATCCACTTTGTGAGAATTTGAATCTCACTTTTTTGGGGGGGAGACTGAACCAAAACTCAGGCCCAGTGTATATAACAACGCAATCTAAGTGGCAGAAAGTGGCTGGCTGACATACAACAAACTAACAGGACTGCAGTATATCCACTTTGTGAGAATTTGAATCTCACTTTTTTGGGGGGGAGACTGAACCAAAACTCACACCCAGTGTACATAACAACGCAATCTAAGTGGCAGAAAGTGGCTGGCTGACATACGACAAACTAACAGGACTGCAGTATATCCACTTTGTGAGAATTTGAATCTCACTTTTTTGGGGGGAGACTGAACCAAAACTCACTCCCAGTGCATAAAACAACACAATGTAAGTGGCAGAAAGTGGCTGGAAGATATATGAAAAAATACAAGGACTGTAGTACAATTTCAATCTCCTTACAATGATCTCAGGAAAAGTATGGCAGCGATAAAAAGGACTGCTGCACACAAAAGTGTGGACAAATAAACAAGATAACTGTGCAGAAAGGAGCAACAGGATTTTTGCTTTTAAAAAAGCAGTTGTTTGGAAAGTGGCGTGCAAACAGCAATGCAGCTATCAGGGAGCCTTATAAGGCAGCCTAATAAGCTACAGCGCTGATGCACAAAAATATAGCCTCCACTGTCCCTGCAAAAAAATGGTGGTGTTGGACAGTGGAAATCGCTACAGCACAAGCAGTTGGGGGGTTAATATTCCCTCCCTAACTATATCCCTTCTTCTGATGAAGCTGCAGCAACCTCTCCCTATGCTAAGATCGGCAGAAGAAAGATGGTGGCCGGCGTGCACGCCCCATTATAGCCCCTGTGACACTGCAGAAAGCAAGCCAATCACTGTCATGCCCTTCTCTAAGATGGTGGGGACCGAGACCTATGTCATCACGCTGCCCACACTCTGCGTCCTCCTTCATTGGCTGAAAAATGGCGCTGAAAGCGTCATACGAAACGCGACTTTTGTGCGGAGATTGCCGACCTCATGGCCGATCGAACACTAGGATCGGGTTGGGTTTCATGAAACCCGACTTTGCCGAAAGTCGGCGATTTTTGAATTTGTCCGATCCGTTTCGCTCAACCCTACTTACAATTGCTCATTTTTCTTTTCTACCCAGCTAATTCTTCTCTTTTCCATTAGCTGTATATCACGTGATGTAGAATTGTAGTTCTAATAAAGACTCATGCAGGGAAGAGAGGCTTCATGTTTCTACATAGAGCTTAGAAGGATTCAGCTAGTCTGTTTTTACTCATGAAATGTCATAGACCTAATAGAAAAGAAAATAATTAACTGGGCTGGGAAGAAGGGAAAAATGTAGGACAGAAGGGAAAAATGAGCAATTGTAAGTACACAGTGCCGTACAATATGATGATTGCAATATATTAAGAGGAGTGCGTTTTAAAATTTAGTTTCCTTCAGTTGACACATTTTGTGATGCCGTCAGATATTATAGCTTTTCTTCTAGAGTTTATTTAGGTGTCTGGTTCATGTAGGAAACTGGGCTCATAAGATGTGTCTCTCTTCAAGAACTGCAATGAGAAATCATATCTATCCCCTTATATGGATACATTTTGGTCAATGATTTTTAAATGATTTTTGTCATTTTTTTGGTCACAATGTACATTTTTACCATAAGTGTGATTTTTGTTTGAAAGGATTGAAAAAGGTCAACATTTTCCAATTTCTGTTTATTTGACAGTGAAAAGTGGACAGCATTATGATGCCATACGGATAGCGTCAATTTATCTATAAAAAAGCTGGACATGTGAGCATGCCCATAGACTATAATAAGTACTTGTTTATAATGGATAGAACACTATGAGAATATTGGATCATCATCGATTACAGGCTGTTAATAGCCAACGGCTGCATTCACAATTTTACAGAATAAATAGCAGTAATCTGCCAGCAGTAATTTCGGACTCAGTGCCTTGAGGTTTAGATTAACAATTTGAAAAAAAATTTCTGTTGAGTTAGGTTTTTGAGCTGATTTATACTAAAATTGGCATGCTGATTCCAAAAATGTAGTCAGTTTTTTTCTAGCACGTCAAGTTTTTCCTCCACAACTTACCTGCCAGAGAAGCACAATTGCACTGATATCTGTAATAAGACTTGTTATCTGATTACAATTCGACTCATATAGAGCTACGTGGCAACTTGTAAGAGTAGTCACAACTGAGACAGTGTGGTGAGAGGTGTGTGCAGCTCCCAATACGTCATAATTATCAATATCTTTACACAAAAAATTATCATAGTAGGAATAAATAGGATTTGTGATAACTTTTCTCTTTACATTGGGTGCTTAGTTGTAATTTATATATCTTTTATGATTTTTTCTTTGTTAGTTTTCAAAGCTTGTAACTTTTCATCTCAGTGTTTTATTTACATATGTACATATTTCCTTTCTTTCAGATCATGTCTGCTCCTTCTTCTTCTCGTCGTAAATGCCTAAACAACCCTGACTCCTTCTGCTATTTTTGTGGTGTTTTCACCATTCCAGTTCAAAGGGCAAACATCAGTGCATTTGTCAAACAAGCATATTTTGCATATTTTGAAGTAAAACTCGGTGATCAAGATAAGCCATGGGCCCCTCACATAGTGTGCAAGCAGTGTGTCGAGAGTTTACGGATGCGGACCAAAGGAACACGTGAAAAGTTGGCATTTGATATCCCCATGGTGTGGAGAGAGCAAAAAAAGTCATTCCACAGACTGTTACTTCTGTTTAGTGAAAACATCAGGATTTAACAGGAAAAATAAAAGTAAAATAGAATATCCAAATCTACCGTCAGCTATCAGACCAATGCCTCATTCAGCTGAAATTCCAGTGCCAGTTTTCGAACAGCTACCATCTCTAGAAGTTCTGAGTGATGTTGACGAACACAGTGACAGCAATGATGCAGAATTTGAAATTCACAAGGATTCAGTTCGTAAGGGATTTGATCAGCACGAGTTAAATGATTTAGCACGTGAATTGGGCTTATCAAAAAAAGCTTCAGAATTACTAGCATCAAGGCTGAATGAGAAACAGTTACTTGAACAAGGAGCGAAGGTATCATACTTTCGTACTAGAGTAAGTACATTTTTGCAGTACTTTCGGTGTGACAGCGGTTTTGTGCTTTGCCATAATATTCCTGGTTTACTACAAGAATTAGGGCTTTCAATGTACAATCCAAATGAATGGCGACTGTTTATTGATAGCTCAAAGCGGAGTCTTAAGTGTGTCCTTCTACACAATGGCAATTTATTTGCTGCAGTCCCTATTGGGCATTCTGTCTCTCTTCGTGAAGAACATGGAGATGTAAAGAGAGTTATTGAGTTATTGAAATATGACACACACAATTGGATCATCTGTGTTGACCTTAAAATGGTTTGCTTCCTTCTTGGTCAGCAACGTGGGTACACAAAGTATCCCTGCTTTCTCTGTATGTGGGATAGCAGAGCTCGAGAAAAGCATTGGGTTGAGTCGAATTGGCCTCCAAGATCCGGTCTTAAACCTGGAGATCCTAACATTCTACATCAGCCACTTGTTGACAGGAAGAATATACGCAAATAAAAGAAAAAAAGAAGGATCTGCACCACTAAAGCCAAACTCACAATGAACGGTCCGGAGAATGAACCTCTGCTGGTCTGCTCTTGATGTCGGGTGCTATTGCCGCAGGAACATGAGAACGTGCATATAGATATGAAGAAATACGGCAGCACTCACCAATCTTCTGTGCAGGTTACTTTATTAGTACATAGACTTCACGGCATGGGGGTGTATACCAAGGTGATGTGAGGGCTGAACGACGGCCGTTTCGCACCTGTCCGGCGCTACGGAAGCGCCGGACAGGTGCGAAACGGCCGTCGTTCAGCCCTCACATCACCTTGGTATACACCCCCGTGCCGTGAAGTCTAGGAAGAATATACTATTCCCACCTCTGCACATAAAACTAGGTCTCATGAAGCAATTTGTAAAAGCATTGCCAACTGACGGCGACTGTTTTAAGTACATCATGTTGGTACTTCCTGGACTGTCCATTGAAAAAATCAAGGCTGGTGTGTTTGATGGTCCACAAATTCGACAGCTCATCAAAGATGAACATTTCACCGGGACTATGTCAGATCTTGAGAAGAATGCTTGGTTATCATTCAAAGACGTCGTCAAGAACTTTCTTGGAAATACACGTGCAAGTAATTACAAAGAAATTGTTCAGAAACTATTGGAGAGCTACAAAGCGCTTGGTTGCAACATGAGTATTAAACTACATTTTCTGCATTGCCATCTTGCCAACTTTCTAGAAAATCTTGGTGCTGTTAGCGATGAGCAAGGTGAACAATTTCACCAAGATTTGAAGGTTATGGAAGACCGTTACCAGGGTAGATGGGATGTACATATGATGGCTAACTATTGCTGGAGCATCAAACGTGATTGTCCTCAAGTTAAACACTCCAGAAAAAGCTATAAATGTACATTTTTACCTTAAATACTTGCATATATATATATATATATCTCCTTTGTAAAAAACATGATAGTGTTAAAAAACATATTTGTCATGCCTATTTCTTATATATTTCATTTTTTGTTCATATTTGTACTATTTAAAAAAAACAACACTTTTTAGGTACAGTAGTTTACATATTTTTGAGAAGACAAAAATCCTATAGTTCAAAAACTTGACATGATAGAGAAAAACTGAGATCATTTCTGGATTCAGCATCCAAAAATTAGTTAAGAACAGTTGTCTGACCTAACTCCTAAAAAATTGTGTTCCCCATTATTGATCCTTAGAATAGGCCAGTATTATCAGAAAAGTGGGACTCTTCACACCCCATAAAGATCAGCACAAGTGCTGTTAGAATGAGTCACAGCACTTGTACAAGCACTACAACCAGTGTGGGACTGGGGTGACAAGTTCCCACCAGTAACATTGACTTTGCGGGGGCCCATTTTTCACCTGCATGCAAATATTATATACTACCTTCATTTATAAATTTACCTCTATCTTTATATAATAATAAATAGGGTAGCGTTAGGGTTGAGCGACTTTTAGTTTTTTAGGGTCGAGTCGGGTTTCGCGAAACCCGACTATCTCAAAAGTCGAGTCGAGTGAAATCGGCCGATTATCGCAAAAAGTCAGGGATCGACCGAAACACGAAACCCAATGCAAGTCAATGGGGAAGCATAGTCGGCAGTGAGTGGAAGCCAGGAAAACACGTACAGTGCCCATTTTAATGGCAAAAACATCCATTCTTGTTACTGAAGCTTGTCAATCTTAATTTACCTTATAATAATAGTAAGGCATTGGAAATTGGGGGTCATTTGGCTAAAGTTGTGGGGGGTAGGGCTGGTTCAAGTATTTAGTGGGCCCAGGAAATCTGGACCATGTCACGGCAGTGGAGCAGGGAGAGGTAAGTATTTAAACTTTGCAAGTGCTGTGATCCTGAGCAAGCAGGGGGGGCCCACTCGTTGGCATTGGCACTGGCACAGGGCCCCTCAAAGTACGGCGGTGTGTTTGCATGGCGGGGGCGCCTACCACCGGCAGCGACACTTTTGCGTACAGTGAGGGGCCCTGTGCCAGTGATGTCGCCAACGAGTTTCCCCCCCCACCTGATGAAGGAACCTGCACCTTCATCTGCACCTTCCTCTTTGTCCCCGTGTAAGGTGGTATGGTATGCGGGAAGGGGAACCTGACTTTCAGCAGAGTCACATTCTTGCTGTGTAGCGTGCACGGGGAATGTAGTGTTATGGGTCAATGTACCAGCAGACTCATCTATCACTGGCTGGGCAATGGGCAGGATGAGGAGGAAACACAGATATAGGCCCAAAGAATAAAGTGGGCTAAATGCAGTTCAAAATTGGTAACAGGACTAACCAGGGGACATTGCTTTGTTCAGTGGAGTACAACTGTAATGAGAGGCTGACACAGTGTGTAGGCCCAAATCAGTAAGTAGGCTAAATGCAGTTCAAAATTGGTAACAGAAGTAAACAGGCGGCACTGGTTTGTTCAGTGTAGGAGAACATCAAGGAGCGGCAGACACCGTTAGTAGGGCCAACAAAACAAGTAGGCCAAATGCAGTGTTATATTAAAAACAATTTAACGAGAGCCTGAAGATAGAAGCTAGGGAAAGGCAACCTGGAGAACACCTTGGAGCGGAAGACACCGTTTGTAGAACCCAGACCTAACTTGTAGGCCTAATGCAGTGTTGTTTCAACAACTACTTAACAAGAGCTTGAAGATAGAAGCTAGGGAGAGGCAACCTGGAAAACACCTTGGAGAGGCAGACACCGTCTCTACGACCCAGACCCAACTTGTAGGCCTAATGCAGTGTTGTTTCAACAACTACTTAACGAGAGCTTGAAGATAGAAGCTAGGGAGAGGCAACCTGGAGAACACCTTGGAGCGGCAGACACCGTCTCTACAACCCAGACCCAACTTGTAGGCCTAATGCAGTGTTGTTTCAACAACTACTTAACGAGAGCTTGAAGATAGAAGCTATGGAGAGGCAACCTGGAAAACACCTTGGAGCGGCAGACACCATCTCTACATCCCAGACCCAACTTGTAGGCCTAATGCTGTGTTGTTTCAACAACTACTTAACGAGAGCTTGAAGATAGAAGCTAGGGAGAGGCAACCTGGAGAACACCTTGGAGCGGCAGACACCGTCTCTACAACCAAGACCCAACTTGTAGGCCTAATGCAGTGTTGTTTCAACAACTACTTAACGAGAGCCTGAAAATGGAAGTTCAGGACAGGAAACCAGGAGAACAGCACGGAGCAGCATACACTGTTAGTAGGCCCCAACCACACTAGTAGGCCAAATTCAGTGTAATATTAACAACTACTTAACGAGAGCCTGAAAATGGAAGTTCAGGACAGGAAACCAGGAGAACAGCACGGAGCGGCATACACCGTTAGTAGGCCCCAACCCAACTAGTAGGCCAAATGCAGTTGTTCCATTTAACAACTATTTAACAAGAGCCTGAAGATAGAAGCTCAGGAAAGGCAACCAGGAGAACACCTTGGAGTGGCAGACACTGTTGGTAGGCCCCAACCAAACTAGTAGCCCCACTGCAGTTGTAAAATTCCGATAGGCTGAAAACCTGATAATTGCAGGTATTTTTTTTAAAGAGGACAGCTGTATTGAGTGGCGCTGCCAGACACTGTTAGTAGGCCTTACACCACAAATTTGGCTCAACGCAGGTTTAAAAAAGGTTACATGGGTACACGGTCTGCATTGGTGTGCTCAGTGGAGGACAATGGGAAGAAGGGACCGCAGAAACACTTAGTAGGCCTAAAATAAAAAAGTAGGCTCTTTGCACTTTTAAATAGGTTCCAGGGGTACACAGGCAGCATTGGTGTGGTCAGTCGAGGACTATTGGAAGGAGGGACCGCAGACAGACCTAGTAGGCCTAAAATAACAAAATAGGCTCTAATCACTTTTAAATAGGTTCCAGGGGTACACACGCAGCATTGGTGTGGTCAGTGGAGGACTATTGGAAGGAGGGACCACAGACAGACTTAGTAGGCCTAAAATAACAAAATAGGCTCTATGCAGCTTCGATTATGTGGCAACCTGGAGAACACCTTGGAGCGGAAGACACCGTTTGTAGAACCCAGACTGTTATGACCTGGTGGTTAGGAGCACCAGGAATGACCTGATGGTTAAACTCACAGGACAAGCTCTTGGAAGTGGGAACTTTGCTGACCGCAGGCCCTAATCCTATCACACACACTGGAAATAGCCGTGGAGCGTACCTAACAGGCCTAGACGCCTCGGACACAGCCTAAGAACTAGCTAGCCCTAGAGATAGAAAATAAAGCCTACCTTGCCTCAGAGAAATTTCCCCAAAGGAAAAGGCAGCCCCCACAAATATTAACTGTGAGTTAAGATGAAAGTCACAAACACAGAAATGAAACAGGTTTAGCAAAGGGAGGCCAGACTAACTAAATAGACAGAGGATAGGAAAGGTATCTTTGCGGTCAGCACAAAACTACAAAAAACCATGCAGAGTGTGCAAAAAGACCCCCGCACCGACTCACGTTGCGGAGGCGCCACCCTGCATCCCAGAGCTTCCAGCTAGCAAGACAAAATCATGAAAGCAAGCTGGACTAGAAAACCATGAACAGAAAATAACAAACGGGGACTTAGCTTCTTGCAGGAAGAGACAGGTCTCCAGAAGATCCAAGAGCGAACTGAACCAGCACAGGAACATTGACAGCTGGCCTGGAGTAACGATCTGAGTGGAGTTAAATAGAGCAGCCAACCAAAGGATAAACCACGTCACCTGTGTAAGGAACCTCAGAAGCAGCAGCTTCACTCACAGCCACCAGAGGGAGTCCATGGACAGAACTCGCCGAAGTACCATTCACGACCACAGGAGGGAGTTCAACAACAGAATTCACAACAGTACCCCCCCCTTGAGGAGGGGTCACCGAACCCTCACCAGAGCCCCCAGGCCGATCAGGATGAGCCAAATGAAAGGCACGAACTAGATCGGCAGCATGAACATCAGAGGCAAAAACCCAGGAATTATCTTCCTGACCATAACCCTTCCACTTGACCAGGTACTGGAGTTTCCGTCTCGAAACACGAGAATCCAAAATCTTCTCCACCACATACTCCAACTCCCCCTCGACCAACACCGGGGCAGGAGGATCAACGGAGGGAACCATAGGCGCCACGTATCTCCGCAACAACGACCTATGGAACACATTATGGATGGCAAAAGAAGCTGGAAGGTCCAAACGAAATGACACAGGATTAAGAACTTCAGAAATCTTATATGGCCCAATGAAACGAGGCTTAAACTTAGGAGAGGAAACCTTCATAGGAACATGACGAGATGACAACCAAACCAAATCCCCAACACGAAGTCGGGGACCAACACAGCGCCGGCGGTTAGCAAAACGTTGAGCCTTCTTCTGGGACAATGTCAAATTGTCCACCACATGAGTCCAAATCTGCTGCAACCTGTCCACCACCGTATCCACACCAGGACAGTCCGAAGGCTCAACCTGCCCTGAAGAGAAACGAGGATGGAAACCAGAATTACAGAAAAAAGGAGAAACTAAAGTAGCCGAGCTGGCCCGATTATTAAGGGCAAACTCAGCCAAAGGCAAGAAGGGCATCCAATCATCCTGATCAGCAGAAACAAAGCATCTCAGATATGTTTCCAAAGTCTGATTAGTTCGTTCGGTTTGGCCATTAGTCTGAGGATAGAAAGCCGAAGAAAAAGACAAATCAATGCCCATCTTAGCACAAAAGGACCACCAAAACCTCGAAACAAACTGGGAACCTCTGTCCGAGACGATGTTCTCCGGAATGCCATGCAAACGAACCACATGCTGGAAAAACAATGGCACCAAATCAGAGGAGGAAGGCAATTTAGACAAGGGTACCAAATGGACCATCTTAGAGAAGCGATCACAAACCACCCAAATGACCGACATCCTTTGAGAAACAGGGAGATCAGAAATAAAATCCATGGAAATATGCGTCCATGGCCTCTTCGGGACCGGCAAGGGCAAAAGCAACCAACTGGCATGAGAACAGCAGGGCTTAGCCCGAGCACAAGTCCCACAGGACTGCACAAAAGAACGCACATCCCGTGACAAAGAAGGCCACCAAAAGGATCTAGCCACCAAATCTCTGGTACCAAAGATTCCAGGATGACTAGCCAACACCGAACAATGAACCTCAGAGATAACTCTACTAGTCCATCTATCAGGGACAAACAGTCTCTCCGCTGGACAACGGTCAGGTCTATCAGCCTGAAACTTCTGCAGCACGCGCCGCAAATCAGGGGAGATGGCAGACAAAATTACCCCTCTTTAAGAATACCCGCCGGCTCCGGAACACCCGGAGAGTCAGGCACAAAACTCCTTGACAGGGCATCAGCCTTCACATTCTTAGATCCCGGAAGGTATGAAACCACAAAATCTAAACGGGAGAAAAAGAGCGACCATCGAGCCTGTCTAGGATTCAACCATTTGGCAGACTCGAGATAAATCAAACTCTTGTGATCCGTCAAGACCACCACGCGATGTTTAGCTCCTTCAAGCCAATGTCGCCACTAATCGACTGCCCACTTCATGGCCAACAACTCTCGATTGCCAACATCATAAGTGCGCTCAGCAGGCGAGAATTTTCTAGAAAAGAAGGCACATGGTTTCATCACCGAGCCATCAGAACTTCTTTGCGACAAAACAGCCCCTGCTCCAATCTCAGAAGCATCAACCTCGACCTGAAACGGGAGCGAAACATCTGGCTGGCACAACACAGGGGCAGAGGAAAAATGACGCTTCAACTCCTGAAAAGCCTCTACAGCCGCAGAGGACCAATTGACCACATCAGCACCTTTCTTGGTCAAATCAGTCAACGGTTTAGCAATACTTGAAAAATTAGCGATGAAGCGACGGTAAAAATTAGCAAAGCCCAGGAACTTCTGCAGGCTCTTCACAGATGTCGGCTGAGTCCAATCATAAATGGCCTGAACTTTAACAGGGTCCATCTCGATAGTAGAAGAGGAAAAAATGAAACCCAAAAATGAAACCTTCTGAACTCCAAAGAGACACTTTGACCCCTTCACAAACAAGGAATTCGCACGAAGGACCTGGAACACCATTCTGACGTGCTTCACATGAGACTCCCAATCATCCGAAAAGACCAAAATGTCATCCAAATATACAATCATGAATCTATCCAGGTACTCTCGAAAGATGTCATGCATAAAGGACTGAAACACAGATGGAGCATTAGAAAGCCCGAATGGCATAACCAGGTACTCAAAATGGCCCTGGGGCGTATTAAATGCTGTTTTCCATTCATCGCCCTGTTTAATTCGCACAAGATTATACGCCCCTCGAAGATCTATCTTGGTGAACCAACTAGCCCCCTTAATCTGAGCAAACAAATCAGTAAGCAGCGGCAAAGGATACTGAAATTTGACTGTGATCTTATTAAGAAGGCGGTAATCAATACAAGGTCTCAAAGAGCCATCCTTCTTGGCCACAAAAAAGAACCCTGCTCCCAATGGTGAAGACGACGGGCGAATATGACCCTTCTCCAAGGACTCCTTTATATAACTCCGCATAGCGGCGTGTTCTGGCACCGATAAATTGAACAGTCGACCCTTAGGAAACTTACTACCAGGAATCAAATCAATAGCACAATCGCAATCCCTATGAGGAGGTAGGGCACCGGATTTGGGCTCATCAAATACATCCCGGTAATCCGACAAAAACTCAGGGACTTCAGAAGGAGTGGAAGACAAAATTGACAGCAATGGAACATCACCATGTACCCCCTGACAACCCCAGCTGGACACAGACATTGATTTCCAATCCAATACTGGGTTGTGGACCTGTAGCCATGGTAACCTCAAAACGACCACATCATGCAGATTATGCAACACCAAAAAGCGAATATCCTCCTGATGTGCAGGAGCCATGCACATGGTCAAATGAGTCCAGTACTGAGGCTTATTCTTGGCCAAAGGCGTAGCATCAATTCCTCTCAAAGGAATAGGATACTGAAAGGGCTCCAAGAGAAAACCACAGCGCCTGGCAAACTCCAAGTCCATCAAGTTCAGGGCAGCGCCTGAATCCACAAATGCCATAACAGAATAGGACGACAGAGAGCAAATCAGAGTAACGGACAAAAGAAATTTAGACTGAACAGTACCAATGGTGGCAGACCTAGCGAACCGCTTAGTGCGCTTAGGACAATCAGAGATAGCATGAGTGGATTCACCACAGTAAAAACACAGCCCATTCCGACGTCTGTGTTCTTGCCGTTCAGCTCTGGTCAAAATCCTATCACACTGCATAGGCTCAGGCCTATGCTCAGAGAATACCGCCAGATGGTGCACAGCTTTGGGCTCACGCAAGCGCCGATCGATCTGAATGGCCAAGGACATAGACTCATTCAGACCAGCAGGCGTGGGAAATCCCACCATGACATCCTTAAGGGCTTCAGAAAGACCCTTTCTGAAAATTGCCGCCAGGGCACACTCATTCCACTGAGTAAGCACAGACCACTTTCTAAACTTCTGACAGTACACCTCCGCTTCATCCTGACCCTGACGCAAAGCCAGCAAGATTTTCTCTGCCTGATCCACTGAATTTGGTTCATCATAAAGCAATCCAAGCGCCAGAAAAAACGCATCAACATCACGAAATGCAGGATCTCCTGGCGCAAGGGAAAATGCCCAGTCTTGAGGGTCACCACGCAAGAAAGAAACAATGATTTTTACTTGTTGAACGGGGTCACCAGAGGAGCGGGGTTTCAAAGCTAGAAACAGTTTACAATTATGTTTGAAATTCAGAAACTTAGATCTATTCCCAGAAAATAAATCAGGAATAGGAATTCTAGGCTCTAACATAGGATTCTGAACCACAAAATCTTGAATGTTTTGTACCCTTGCAGTGAGATGATCCACACAAGAGGACAGACCTTGAATGTCCATCTCTACACCTGTGTCCTGAACCACCCAAAGGTCTAGGGGAAAAGAAAGACAAAACACAGTGCAAAGAAAAAAAAATGGTCTCAGAGCTTCTCTTATCCCTCTATTGAGATGCATTAATACTTTGGGCCAGCTGTACTGTTATGACCTGGTGGTTAGGAGCACCAGGAATGACCTGATGGTTAAACTCACAGGACAAGCTCTGGAAAGTGGGAACTTTGCTGACTGCAGGCCCTAATCCTATCACACACACTAGAAATAGCCGTGGAGCGTACCTAACAGGCCTAGACGCCTCGAACACAGCCTAAGAACTAGCTAGCCCTAGAGATAGAAAATAAAGCCTACCTTGCCTCAGAGAAATTTCCCCAAAGGAAAAGGCAGCCCCCCACAAATATTAACTGTGAGTTAAGATGAAAGTCACAAACACAGAAATGAAACAGGTTTAGCAAAGGGAGGCCAGACTAACTAAATAGACAGAGGATAGGAAAGGTATCTTTGCGGTCAGCACAAAACTACAAAAGACCATGCAGAGTGTGCAAAAAGACCCCCGCACCGACTCACAGTGCGGAGGCGCCACCCTGCATCCCAGAGCTTCCAGCTAGCAAGACAAAATCATGAAAGCAAGCTGGACTAGAAAACCATGAACAGAAAATAACAAACGGGGACTTAGCTTCTTGCAGGAAGAGACAGGTCTCCAGAAGATCCAAGAGCGAACTGAACCAGCACAGGAACATTGACAGCTGGCCTGGAGTAACGATCTGAGTGGAGTTAAATAGAGCAGCCAACCAAAGGATAAACCACGTCACCTGTGTAAGGGACCTCAGAAGCAGCAGCTTCACTCACAGCCACCAGAGGGAGTCCATGGACAGAACTCGCCGAAGTACCATTCACGACCACAGGAGGGAGTTCAACAACAGAATTCACAACACCAGACCCAACTTGTAGGCCAAATGCAGTGTTGTTTCAACAACTACTTAACGAGAGCTTGAAGATAGAAGCTAGGGAGAGGCAACCTGGAGAACACCTTGGAGCGGCAGACACCGTCTCTACAACCCAGACCCAACTTGTAGGCCTAATGCAGTGTTGTTTCAACAACTACTTAACGAGAGCTTGAAGATAGAAGCTATGGAGAGGCAACCTGGAAAACACCTTGGAGCGGCAGACACCATCTCTACATCCCAGACCCAACTTGTAGGCCTAATGCAGTGTTGTTTCAACAACTACTTAACGAGAGCTTGAAGATAGAAGCTAGGGAGAGGCAACCTGGAGAACACCTTGGAGCGGCAGACACCGTCTCTACAACCAAGACCCAACTTGTAGGCCTAATGCAGTGTTGTTTCAACAACTACTTAACGAGAGCCTGAAAATGGACTTTCAGGACAGGAAACCAGGAGAACAGCACGGAGCGGCATACACCGTTAGTAGGCCCCAACCACACTAGTAGGCCAAATTCAGTGTAATATTAACAACTACTTAACGAGAGCCTGAAAATGGAAGTTCAGGACAGGAAACCAGGAGAACAGCACGGAGCGGCATACACCGTTAGTAGGCCCCAACCCAACTAGTAGGCCAAATGCAGTTGTTCCATTTAACAACTATTTAACAAGAGCCTGAAGATAGAAGCTCAGGAAAGGCAACCAGGAGAACACCTTGGAGTGGCAGACACTGTTAGTAGGCCCCAACCAAACTAGTAGCCCCACTGCAGTTGTAAAATTCCGATAGGCTGAAAACCTGATAATTGCAGGTATTTTTTTTTAAAGAGGACAGCTGTATTGAGTAGCGCTGCCATACACTGTTAGTAGGCCTTACACCACAAATTTGGCTCAACGCAGGTTTAAAAAAGGTTACATGGGTACACGGTCTGCATTGGTGTGCTCAGTGGAGGACAATTGGAAGGAGGGACCGCAGAAACACTTAGTAGGCCTAAAATAAAAAAAGTAGGCTCTATGCACTTTTAAATAGGTTCCAGGGGTACACAGGCAGCATTGGTGTGGTCAGTCGAGGACTATTGGAAGGAGGGACCGCAGACAGACTTAATAGGCCTAAAATAACAAAATAGGCTCTATGCACTTTTAAATAGGTTCCACGGGTACACACGCAGCATTGGTGTGGTCAGTGGAGGAATATTGGAAGGAGGGACCACAAACAGACTTAGTAGGCCTAAAATAACAAAATAGGCTCTATGCAGCTTCGATTATGTGGCAACCTGGAGAACACCTTGGAGTGGAAGTCACCGTTTGTAGAACCCAGACCCAACTTGTAGGCCTAATGCAGTGTTGTTTCAACAACTACTTAACAAAAGCTTCAAGATAGAAGCTAGGGAGAGGCAACCTGGAGAACACCTTGGAGCGGCAGACACCGTCTCTACAACCCAGACCCAACTTGTAGGCCTAATGCAGTGTTGTTTCAACAACTACTTAACGAGAGCTTGAAGATAGAAGCTAGGGAGAGGCAACCCGGAGAACATCTTGGAGCGGCAGACTCCGTCTCTACAACCAAGACCCAACTTGTAGGCCTAATGCAGTGTTGTTTCAACAACTACTTAACGAGAGCCTGAAAATGGAATTTCAGGACAGGAAACCAGGAGAGCAGCACGGAGCGGCATACACCTTTAGTATGCCCCAACCACACTAGTAGGCCAAATTCTGTATAATATTAACTAATAACAACTACTTAACGAGAGCCTGAAAATGGAAGTTCAGGACAGGAAACCAGGAGAACAGCACAGAGCGGCATACACCGTTAGTAGGCCCCAACCCAACTAGTAGGCCAAATGCAGTGTAATATTAACAACTACTTAACGAGAGCCTGAAAATGGAAGTTCAGGACAGGAAACCAGGAGAACAGCAAGGAGCGGCATACACCATTAGTAGGCCCCAACCCAACTAGTAGGCCAAATGCAGTTGTTCCATTTAGCAATTATTTAACAAGAGTCTCAAGATAGAAGCTCAGGAAAGGCAACCAGGAGAACACCTTGGAGCGGCAGACACTGTTAGTCGACCCCAACCAAACTAGTAGCCCCACTGCAGTTGTAAAATTCCGATAGGCTGAAAACCTGATAATTGCAGGTAATTTTTTTAAAGAGGACAGTTGTATTGAGTGGCGCTGCCAGACACTGTTAGTAGGCCTTACACCACAAAGTTGGCTCGACGCAGGTTTAAAAAAGGTTACATGGGTACACTTGTCTGCATTGGTGTGCTCAGTGGAGGACAATTGGAAGGAGGGACCGCAGACACACTTAGTAGGCCTAAAATTTTAAAAAAATAGGCTCAAAGCAGTTTGAATTATCTTGCAGGGGTACACAGACAGCATTGGTGTGGTCAGCGGAGGACGATTGGAAGGAGTGTCTGACACAGTTAGTACTCCCCAAAAAAAAATAGATGTTAATGTCTCGCAAAACAACAAAGCCCCCCCAAAAAAGGGTGGCATACTTAGGTACAGGGGTGGGCTCCTCTGCTGAGTTTCAGTCATAGTAATTTGGCGCTAAGTATTTACTGGTGTCAATATAGGACACTGACGCTGACTATTTTAACTAGCATCATACATGTCAACAAATTTGTATTGTCAGTGCCAGGCATTGAAGGATGTCAGCGCATAGACTAAACATTGGTGGAGCTGTGAGAGATAATTTTGCAAGTGGTAGAGCACTGTTTGAGCTGGGGGGGAACTCTCTTGCGGCTGGTGGTACAGGCCCAGGGCCCCTCATGTTACAACGGTGTGTCTGACGTTGGGTGCGCGCCATCACCGCCAGAGACACTTTATTGTACTATGAGGGACCTAGTGGCAGTGCCGTCGACCAAAAGTGGGCACACCCACCTCTTCAGACAAACGGCACTCTCACGGGTGCTTGCTCCAAGTGGCGAGACCACGGCCCCGTGGGGGGAGTTAGCCCATTTAGGGAGATGTAAACATGTCGTATGCTGGACAAATAGCTGCTGCAAATTAAGAGATTGGAACAGTCAGTAAGACCAGTCCACAAGCAAGACCTTTTTATAGGAAAGCTAGGTGTCAGCCAATAAAGGTGGGGCAAAATAATTAGAAATCCATGAGTGGTTCATTTTAATGAAGGTTAGATCATCAACATTTTGGGTAGCCAGACGAGTCCTTTTTTCGGTCAATATTGAACCAGCAGCACTGAATACACTTTCTGATAGCACACTAGCTGCTGGGCAAGCAAGCTCCTGCAATGCATATTCTGCCAATTCAGGCCAGGTGTCTATTTTGGATGCCCAGTAATCAAATGGGAATGATGGTTGAGGGAGAACATCGATAAGGGATGAAAAATAGTTAGTAACCATACTAGACAAATGTTGTCTCCTGTCACTTTGAATTGATGCTGCAGTACCTGTCCTGTCTGCGGTCATTGCGAAATCACTCCACAACCTGGTCAGAAAACCCCTCTGTCCAACGCCACTTCTGATTTGTGCACCTCTAACACCTCTGCCCTGTTGCCCCCTGCAGCTCGTGTGAGATCCATCACCGGCGCTGTGTGCTGGGAATGCCTGAATCAAACGGTCTACCAGAGTTGCTTGTTTGGTTGCTAATATTTGTTCGAGGTTCTCATGTGGCATGATATTTTGCAATTTGCCTTTATAGCGAGGATCAAGGAGGCAGGCCAACCAGTAATCGTCATCGGTCATCATTTCAATAATGCGTGGGTCCCTTTTGAGGATACGTAAGGCATAATCCGCCATGTGGGCCAAAGTTCCAGTTGTCAAATCTGTGGTTGTGCTGGGTTGAGGGGCAGTTTCAGGCAAATCTACTTCACTTGTCTCCCTTAAAAAACCTGAACCCGGCCTTGCAACGCCACCAGTTTCTATTGGCCCCGGAGAAGCTTCCTCATTCAAAAAATACTCATCCCATCATCCTCCTCGTCCTCCTCCTCTTCGCCCGCTACCTCGTCCTGTAGACTGCCCTGACCAGACAATATATATATGTCATCTGACAAAGGAGTCACGGAACTGCCATGTAAGGTATAAAACATAATAGTACATATTGAACAGTATAACAATAAAAGATATGGATAAAATCCAAAACTATCAGTCATGGTGAGGTAACTATGTGAATGGTGGATACAGGTAACAAAATACCACACAACACACCTGAAATTAACGACTGGAGATCACAAGTTCACAAAAACAGAGTACATAGTAAGTATTTCCACATTATAAGTCCCACTGGGGACTCCCTATCAAAAGCACGTTAATGATCATGTAAAGGACTGGATCTCACCCATTATAGTCGCGGTATGTGTGAGGCAGCGCCAGCCTCTACGCGCGTTTCGCGTAGGCTTCTTCGGGGAAGAAACGCGCGTAGGGGCTGGCGCTGCCTCACACATACCGCGACTATAATGGGTGAGATCCAGTCCTTTACATGATCATTAATGTGCTTTTGATAGGGAGTCCCCAGTGGGACTTAAAATGTGGAAATACTTACTATGTACTCTGTTTTTGTGTACTTGTGATCTCCAGTCGTTAATTTCAGGTGTGTTGTGTGGTATTTTGTTACCTGTATCCACCATTCACATAGTTACCTCACCATGACTGATAGTTTTGGATTTTATCCATATCTTTTTTAGGTATACTGTTCAATAAATATTATTATCTTTTATACCTTACATGGCAGTTCTGTGACTCCTTTGTCAGATGATATATATATATATTGTATGGGAGTACTTCTGTCTGGCTTCAGACTTATATGTGGCTCTGTTCTGATTATTTACCTGACCAGACAATGGCTGACTGTCATCAAGGCTTCCCTCTTCCTCGGCTGCAGATGCCTGCTCCTTTATGTGCGTCAAACTTTGCATCAGCAGACGCATTAGGGGGATGCTCATGCTTATTATGGCGTTGTCTGCACTAACCAGCCGTGTGCATTCCTCAAAACACTGAAGGACTTGACACAGGTCTTGTACCTTCGACCACTGCACACCTGACAACTCCATGTCTGCCATCCAACTGCCTGCCCGTGTATGTGTATCCTCCCACAAATACATAACAGCACGCCTCTGTTCGCACAGTCTCTGAAGCATGTGCAGTGTGGAGTTCCACCTTGTTGCAATGTCGATGATTAGGCGATGCTGGGGAAGGTTCAAAAACCGCTGATGGTTCTGCATACGGCTGGAGTGTACGGGCGAACGGCGGATATGCGAGCAAAGTCTGCGCACTTTGAGAAGCAGGTCGGGTAACCCCGGATAACTTTTCAAGAAGCACTGCACCACCAGGTTTAAGGTGTGAGCCAGGCAAGGAATGTGTTTCAGTTGTGAAAGGGCTATGGCAGCCATAAAATTCCTTCCGTTATCACTCACTACCTTGCCTGCCTCAAGATGTACACTGCCCAGCCATGACTGAGTTTCTTGCTGCAAGAACTCGGACAGAACTTCCGCGGTGTGTCTGTTGTCCCCCAAACACTTCATTGCCAATACAGCCTGCTAACGCTTGCCACTAGCTGTCCCATAATGGGACACCTCGTGTGCAACAGTGGCAGCTGCGGATGGAGTGCTCGTGCGACTGCGGTCTGTGGACGAGCTCTCGCTTCTGGAGGAGGAGGAGGAGGGGGGCGAACGCCTACAGCCAACTGTTTCCTAGACCATGGGCTATGCAGAACTGTCCCAATATTGCTGTCCCCTGTGGACCCTGCATCCACCACATTAACCCAGTGTGCCGTGATGGACACGTAACGTCCCTGGCCATGCCTACTGGTCCATGCATCTGTTGTCAGGTGCACCTTTGTACTCACAGATTGCCTGAGTGCATGGACGATGCGGTCTTCTACATGCTGGTGGAGGGCTGGGATGGCTTTTCTCGAAAAGAAGTGTCGACTGGGTAGCTCGTAGCGTGGTACAGCGTAGTCCATCAGGGCTTTGAAAGCTTTGCTTTCAACTAACCGGTAGGGCATCATCTCTAACGAGATTAGTCTAGCAATGTGGGCGTTCAAACCCTGTGTATGCGGATGTGAGGATGAGTACTTCCTTTTCCTAACGAGAGTCTCATGTAGGGTGAGCTGGACTGGAGAGCTGCAGATCGTGGAACTAGCGGGGGTGCCGGTGGACATGGCAGACTGAGAGAGGGTTGGAGATGGTATTCTTGCTGGTGCCCTACATGCAGTGTTTCCTACCACGAACCTGGTGATTCCCTGACTGCTTTGGCCTGGCGACGAAACCTGCACATTTACTGCAGGTGGTGCGGGAAATGGTGGGCTTACAGTGAGGGAAGGGATGTAGCGTTGCTGACTAGCTTCATTGGCCGAGGGTGCTGCAACCTTAAGGGATGTTTGGTAGTTAGTCCAGGCTTGCAAATGCATGGTGGTTAAATGTCTACGCATGCAACTTGTATTTAGACTTTTAAGATTCTGACCTCTGCTTAAGGTAGTTGAATATTTTTGACAGATGACTTTGCGCTGATCATTTGGATGTTGTTTAAAAAAATGCCAGACTGCACTCTTTCTACTATCGGATACCTTTTCAGGCATTGCAGACTGAGCTTCTTTAACCGGATGGCCACGCTGTCCTACAACTGGTTTTGGCTTTGCCACGCGTTTTTGGCCAGACACGGGCCTGGCAGATGGAACCTGTTGCGATGTTGATGCCTGCTGCGGCTCCTCCTCCTCCGCTTCAGAGCTACTGCTGCCTGCACCCTGTTCCCCCAATGGCTGCCAATCGGGGTCAACAACTGGGTCATCTATGACCTCCTCTTCTATCTCGTGTGCAACTTCGTCTGTGTCACCGTGTAAGCCGGTGGTATAGCATCCGTGACGGGGCACCATAGTCTCATCAGGGTCTGATTCTGGATCAGTACACTGCGAGGGCAATGTTCTGGTCTGAGTCAAAGGAACAGCATAGTAATCTGGCTGTGGCTGTGCATCTGTGCACTCCATGTCCGATTCAACTTGTAATGGGCATGGCCTGTTAACTAGGGTTGAGCGACTTTTACTTTTTCAGGATCGAGTCGGGTTTCGCGAAACCCGACTTTGTCAAAAGTCGGGTCGGGTGAAATCGGCCGATTATTGCGAAAAGTCGGGGGGCCGACTGAAACACGAAACCCAATGCAAGTCAATGGGGAATAAAAGTCGACAGTGAGTGGAGGACAGAAAAACACCTACAGAGCCCATTTTAATGTCAAAAACATCAATTCTTGTTACTTAAGCTTGTCAATCTTAATTAACCTTATAATAATAGTTAGGTATTTAAAATTGGGGGTCATTTGGTTAAAGTTGTGGGGGGGGAGGGCTGGCTCAATTTTTTCTTGGGCCCAGGAAATGTGGAATACGTCACGGCGGTGGAGCAGGGAGAGGTAAGTATTTCAACTTTGCAAGTGCTGTGATCCTGGGGGGCACACTCGTTCGCATTGCCACTGGCACAGGGCCCCTCAAAGTACGGCGTTGTGATTGACGGCGGGGGCGCCTCCCACCGGCAGAGACACTTTTGCGTACTATGAGGGGCCCTGTGCCAGTGACGTCGCCAATGAGTATGCCCCCCCACCTGTTGAAGGAACCTGCACTTTCATCTGCACCTTCCTCTTTGTCCCCATGTAAGGTGGTATAGTATGCGGGAAGGGGAACCTGAGTTTCAGCAGGGTCAGATACAGGCTGTGTAGAGTGCAAGGGGAATGTAGTGGTCTGTTTCAACGTACCAGCAGACTCATCTAGCAGTGGCTGGGCAATGGGCAGGAATGAGGAGAAAACACAGATATAGGCCCAAAATAAAAAAAGTAGGCTAAAAGCTGTTAAAAATTGGTAACAGGAGTAAACAGGCGGCATTGGTTTGTTCAGTGGAGGAGAACAACAATCAGCGGCAGACACCGTTAATAGGCCCAACCAAACAAGTAGGCCAAATGCAGTTTCATATTCTAAATATAGGCCGAAAGCCTGAAGATTGAAGCTCAGCTTTGTGTAGTAGAGGAAAACAAGAGGCAGCAGCAGACAATGTTACTAGGCCCAAACCAAGAACTAGGCCAAATGTACTTTCATATTGTTGTTACAGGCCGAAAGCCTGAAGCTTCACGCTCAGCTTTGTTTAGTAGAGGAAAACAAGAGGCGGCAGCAGACAATGGTATTAGGTCCAACCCAACAAGTAAGCCAAATGCAGTTTAATATAAAAAATATTTAAACGAAAGCCTGAAGATTGAAGCGCAAGAAAAATAAACCAGGAGAACACCAAGGAGCGGCAGACACTGTTAGTAGGCCCCAACCCAACAAGTAGGGCAAATGCAGTTTAATATTTGAAACGGGACAACAGTTGAAGTTCTGCTTTGTTCAGTGAAAGAAAAAAAAGATGCAGCGGCAGACACCGTTATTACGCCCAAATAATAAAGACAGTGGTAGTAGGCGCAAAGTATTAAATGGAGTTCAGGGCCCCTGTATATTTTAACTATCATCTATCATTTCAAACAATTCGTATTGGCAGTGCCATTTCAGGTTTTACCCGCACAGACTACACAGTGGTGGAGCTAGGAGAGGTAGGATTGCAAGTGGTAGAGCACAGTTCAATCTGGGGGGGGAACACTCTCTCGTGGGCGGCGGTACTGGCACAGGGCCCCTCATATTACGACGGTGTAATATGAGTTGTGGTTCAGTGTCTCCCCCCCAAAAATGAGGAAGTCTGGTGGAAGAGGCCGTGGGCGGGGGTTGCCAGCTGGTACTGATGGTGCTGGTGGTGTTGCATCTCATGGTAGTGGCAAAAGCACAGTAGCACCTAAGGCTGGAGGTGTTCAGCCTGCGTCATCGTCTGGCTACACAAGGCCTCGAAGGCTCCCTTACCTGGGAGTAGGAAAACAGCTTTTAAAGCTGGAGAAGCAGGAAAAAGTGTTGTCTTTCCTTGCTGACTCACCCTCTAGCTCTTTCGCCTCCTCTTCCCAAAGTTCTAAATGTAAGAGCAGTCAGTCATCAGTGGATGCTCCCGGTCAGGAAAAAGACGTTTCCTTGTGTCCTTCTCCCAAACCAAAAGTGAAGGATGCAGCAGGCAACACTACAGGTTACTCCATGAAGCTATTTACACATACCATGCCTGGGTTTGAAAGGGAAATTGTACACTGCCAATTACAAGAAGCATAGGACATGAAGTGCACTGATGCACAGCCACAGCTAGATTGTGATGCTGTTCCATTGACTGTGATCACTACATTGCCCTCGCAGTTTACTGAGCCAGAATGTGACCCTGATGAGACTATGGTGCCCTGTCCCAAACGCTATAGCACCTTACACGGTGATACTGAGGAAGGTGCACATGACATTGAGGAGGTGATAGATGACCCAGTTGTTGACCCAGATTGGCACTAGCTCAGAAGTGGAGGAGGATGATCCGCATCAGCCATCTACATTGCAACAGCTGTCATCTGGCAGGCCTGTATCAGGCCAAAAATGTTTGCGAAAAACAAAAACAGTGTTAGGAGAGCGTGGTCATTCGGTGAAAGTAGCACAGCGCACAATGCCTGAAAAGGTTTTCGATAGTAGGAAGAGTGTAGCGTAGCAATTTTTTCACCAAGATCAGAATGATCAGTCAAAAGTTATCTGTAAGAAATGCTCCAAGACCTTTAGCAGAGAGAATAATCTTCAAAATGTAAATACAACGTGACATTTAACCACCATGCACTTGCAAGCCTGGACTAACTACGAAACGTCCCGTACCGTTGGTTCACCTGCTCGGAGTGAAGGTAGTCAGCAATGCTACATTGCTTCCCTCACTGTAAGCCCACCGGCTTGTGGAGGTATCGTCGTAAGGCCAAAGCAGTCAGGGAATCACAAGGTTATTGGTAGGAAAGACTCTATGTTGGGCAACAACAAGAATACCATAACAAACTCTCTCTCAATCCGCCATGTCCACCACCACCACCACCGCTAGTTCCGCCATATGCAGCTCTCCAGTCCAGCTCACCCTACAAGAGACTCTCGTTAGGAAAAGAAAGTACTCATCCTCTCATCCGCGTACACAGGATTTGAATGCCCACATTGCTATACTAATCTCATTACAGATGATGCCCTACCGTTTGGTTGAAAGCGAAGCTTTCAAAGACTTGATGGCCCACGCAGTACCACGCTATGACCTACCCAGTCGACATTTCTTTGCGAGAAAAGCCATCCCAGCCCTCCACCAGCATGTCAAAGACAGCATTGTCCATGCCTTGAGGCAATCAGTCAGTGGAAAGGTGCACCTGACAACAGATGCATGGACCAGTAGGCATGGCCGGGGACGTTACGTGTCCATCACGGCGCACTGGGTTAATCTGTAGGATGTGCAGCGCCCCAGAGACCTGGTCATTGCAGTATGGCGCTCTGCCGCTAAGGGGAGCAGCGGTACGTCTGATGGCACTAAGGAGTTCTCCTGACCAGGTATCACCAGAACACATTACACTTCACACTCCGGCCACTAGGGGGAGAAAAAGGCTTTATTTATTGGGCCACTCCTCACACTGGTAAAACTAGGGGCTGGGGAGGACGTTAGTCAGAAGCTGACTGGGTTGGATTCAGGCAACATCCCGTGGCAGGGGGTGTTGCAGGGAGAAGGCACAGGGGGGTCCCTGTCAGGCGTGGGAACCTGGCAGGTGCCTAGCGAACAGAACAGAACGTAACGGAACCGCGCCTGCACACCCTGCGGCGGTATCTTAAGAAAGAGACACGAAGGGAAGGATATTGTGGAACCGTGTAAACGAGATCAAGCACAAAGGAGAGCCAGTAAGAGTCGTGCCTAGAGAGAGGCAACATCTTACTGAGGCGCGTAGTCGGTGGCCGGAACACCGTAGGAGTAACTGACTTCAGGCCTTACTTCAAACTCCGCTGGACAGTTAATCATAGGTTGACTGTCTACCTTTCTACACCTACGAAGACATAGGGGGCAACATTGGGAGAGGGGCGTCTCTAGGGTCCCGGAAGACCTCCAAGCCTTCCCGTCATATGGGTGGCGTCCTAGCCATAACATACCTGGGGGACGTTAGAAACTAGTAACATCTGGAACCAAAGAACGAGAGAGAGAGCTGTAAAGAACGAACGAACGAGAACAGCAGTTGTGAGGACTATTCCGAATGCTCAGCAGGGTAGGACTACAACACACAGGCGCTAGTGGTAGGCAACGATTTCCATCTGCGAGGGAAACTCTGGATGTGCCCATCGGACCGGCCGGTCTCAGATAGCCCTGTTAAATGTACTCTGGATTGAGGATCCTGAAGCCTTCAGTAAAGAGGTAAAGAGACTGCAACCTTGTGTCCTCATTATTGACTGTACCTCTCACCATCACCATCCACCTGACTGGGAAGCCCTGGGGACATACTTCACCTGTGGGAAGGTATACCATCCAGCTGCCATTCCATCACCCCAGCGGACCCCACAGCAGCGTCGGTCACCCTAACCGAACACCACAGGTGGCGTCGTGAACCCCTGACAGACTATACCACTATCTTCATTGGACGCCCCTTAGCAGGGTCGCGGACCGGGTCTAGCCACCGTGACAACCTCAGAACCGAACCAGAGAGGCCCGGTACCGAAATGCGTGGCCCTGTGTCTGGGGGCGATCCAACTTGGCGTCACGAACAGGATCGTACTTAAGCCTGAAGAATTGGGTCATGTGTGCCTTGGAACTGTGATTGAAACGTGTTGGACTGTGATTTATTGCAAAGACTGTGTACTGCTATTGTCGCATGATTCCCGCGAAAACCGCCGCCATTGCCGCGCCACGAGGAGCGCAGGAGAAGAAGGAGGGCGTGTCATGGGAGGAGATCGAGAAAACGGCGCGAACAGCAACGTCCGCCCACTCCGACTACGGCTGCAGGATGACGAGCTCAGGAATGGAGGAGCTCAAACCCCAGAAAATGGCGGAGCCTCGTGTGTGTGCTGCTGCAGACCAGCGGGTACCTGAACGACGACGGAGTGACCCGGGGTCAACGCAGCCCAGCGGAGCTGGATCAGGGCTTGCCGTCACCGGGGAACCGGAGTTGCCAGAGGAGGCATCGGACCACCCGACTCCAGATGGGGGGTCGGCGACGGCGAGGAAATGGAAGTCGGAGCTGTGCTGGAAGGCCACCCGGGGGAGCCGTGGTCAGGGCCGCAGCGGACTCCAGCGTCCTCGTCAACGGAGCCGACCGACATCGGTGGAACCACATCAGACGCAGGTACCAACAGTGACCCTGCCCCACCGACCGCTCAGGCTCCGGTGACCGCTCCCCAGCCCGTTGATGACTGGTCTCCCGCTACTGAGATTGTGGTGGCGGCCCTTTACGCCATGAAGGGGATCCTGCCCCCGCTGCCGACACCTCTGGGTACACCAATAGACATCAGCCCCAGGGGGGTGGTCTTTGAGTGGAATGCTCCCCGGTTTCGACCGGACGGGTCCCGACAGGAGGGCTCCTACGTCATCAGGCTCACCTGGGATCAGTATAGACGAAGTTTGATTTCACAATGGGAAGACCGGGAATGAATGGAACAGACTGTCCGACCAGAAGAACGGGTGCCCCTTGTCAATTGCTGCCCTGAGAGTTTGATAAAACAGGGGATTGTGCTGACCTTCCACCGGGGGAGGGGTTGTGGCTTCATATTAGAGCCAGGGCTGCTGACCGAGGTCTATGTGACTGGCTGCAAGGTGGAACCCCAATCCCGCAGTGTACCTCCACTCCGAAACTTATACCGAGGGGACCATATGACCTATATTATAACAAAGCAGGGTGTGACCAATATATAAAAATTAACTTTTAATAAGTAATACTAAAAATGGTATAAAAAAACCACATAAAAGTAGACATAAAGGACTCACAAAACAAATTCCCAAATCTAGGGGGAATTAACAATTCACCAGATCCCTGAGACCATCCACATAGACGCTTCAGTGTCGGTCTGTACAGGGAAAAAAAAAGGAGAACCACTCCTACCAGGGGAGCATATAGTGTGTATAAGTAATATATTCGCACTGCCTATAATGCATTCCCATCAATGTTCTGGGACTGCAATAAGAACGCATATGTCCTGTCTCTGTAACTCTTCTAGAGACATGCACAGTGTGAAAAAAATTGGAACGATCTCACCTCTGGACTTCTTAACGGTGAGGCCACTCACATCCGCAGCATCTGGGAGGGGGGGTCCACAGTTTTGACCGCACATGTACCCATCCACGCTGTCCGGAATATCAATTAACCCCAGTGAACCAAACACATTTCTTTCCCTATGCGTTTCGTTTGTGGTAAACTCATCAGGGGAAACCGATGTATAGTCCCTCCACCTCCGTGGGGGACCCTTCAACCTAGGGGTATGTTCATCATCATTGTATGGCGGCGTTCATATCATTTAAATAGCCCGCCCTGTGCTGTCTTCGACTGGGCTGTATCGCGTCATTTCCTATGCGCCCCATTGGAGCGCAGATCTTGGACCGCACGTGTCACTTCCGGCGACGCGCGTAGGTCCGTTGCTATGGCAGTGCACTACCCATAACAAGAAACAGGTACTCTAGCGTCTACTGGCGCTGTGCGCCGAACTTCCGGTAGAGCGCACCTGTCCGGTTGCTATAGCAGCGCAACGCCCGACCGTAACCTCAGGTCCAGGCGATCCTGCTACTTATTAGCGTTCGGAGTCCCGGGATAGCGCTGCATCAGGCTGTATAAAGACGCCACTGCAGCATCACAAAAAAGTAAGAAGTATAAACTATCCCTCCCCAGGTACTAGGCATGCCAGTTACTGCATGCCAACCTGTTTATCATAACGGGCCACTTCTCAATATCATTGATCCTACCATAACCTTCTCTCAGAAGGGAGGATCATACCCATGGGCACATGTGTTGTGAATTCTGTGGCAGAGCTCCCTCCTGTGGTCACAAGTGGTACTTCGGCTGATTCTCTCTGTGAGCTTCTGTTGGTGGAGGGAAGTGGTACTGCGGCTTCTGAGTTTCCTCCCTCAGGTGATCTGGTGAGGTCGTTAGGTGCTTCTCTACTTAACTCCACCTAATGCTTTGATCCTGGCTTCCTGTCAATGTTCCAGTGTTGGACTTGCTTTTCCCTGGATCATTCCTGTGGCCTGCTGCTCTGCATAGCTAAGTTCTTCTTTGCTATTTGTTTGCTATTTTTTCTGTCCAGCTTGTCTAATTTGTTGCTGGAAGCTCTGGGACGCAAAGGGTGTACCTCCGTGCCGTTAGTTCGGTACGGAGGGTCTTTTTGCCCCCTTTGCGTGGTTTTTTTTAGGGTTTTGTGTAGACCGCAAAGTTACCTTTTCTATCCTCGATCTGTTAAGAAAGTCGGGCCTCACTTTGCTGAATCTATTTCATCTTTACGTTTGTCTTTTTCATCTTAACTCACAGTCATTATATGTGGGGGGCTGCCTTTTCCTTTGGGGTATTTCTCTGAGGCAAGGTAGGCTTATTTTCTATCTTCAGGCTAGTTAGTTTCTCAGGCTGTGCCGAGTTGCCTAGGCAGAGTTAGGCGCAATCCACGGCTGCCTCTAGTGTTGTTTGGAGAGGATTAGGGATTGCGGTCTGCAGAGTTCCCACGTCTCAGAGCTCGTTCTATGATTTTGGGTTATTGTCAGATCACTGTATGTGCTCTGACCGCTATGTCCATTGTAGTACTAAATTGCCTATCATAACAGTACAGGAAGCCAAAAGTACTAATGATTCTCAATAGAGGGAAAAAAGAAGTTCTGAGACCATTTTTTTTTCTTTCCACTGTGTTTTGCCTTTTTTTTCCCCTAGACATTTGGGTGGTTCAGTACACAGGTGTAGCGATGGACATTAGAAGTCTGTCTTCATTTGTGGATCAGCTCTCGGCAAGAGTACAAAAGATTCAAGACACTATTGATCAGAAAGCTATGTTGGAACCAAGAATTCCTATTCCTGATTTGTTTTTTGGAGATAGAACTAAGTTTCTGAGTTTCAAAAATAATTGTAAATTATTTCTGGCCTTGAAACCTCGCTCCTCTGGTGATCCAGTTCAACAGGTTTTGATTGTTATTTCTTTTTTGCGCGGCGACCCTCAGGACTGGGCATTTTCTCTTGCGCCAGGAGATCCTGCATTGAGTAATATCGATGCGTTTTTCCTGGCGCTCGGATTGCTGTACGATGAACCTAATTCAGTGGATCAGGCAGAGACAAATTTGCTGGCTCTTTGTCAGGGTCAGGATGAGATAGAGGTATATTGTCAGAAATTTAGAAAGTGGTCCGTTCTCACTCAATGGAATGAATCTGCGCTGGCAGCTATGTTCAGAAAGGGTCTCTCTGAAGCCCTTAAGGATGTCATGGTGGGATTTCCTATGCCTGCTGGTTTGAATGAGTCTATGTCTTTGGCCATTCAGATCGGTCGACGCTTGCGTGAGCGTAAATCTGTGCACCATTTGGCGGTATTACCTGAGCTTAAACCTGAGCCTATGCAGTGCGATAGGACTTTGACCAGAGTTAAACGGCAAGAACACAGACGTCTGAATGGGCTGTGTTTCTACTGTGGTGATTCCACTCATGCTATCTCTGATTGTCCTAAGCGCACTAAGCGGTTCGCTAGGTCTGCCACCATTGGTACGGTACAGTCAAAATTTCTTCTATCCGTTACCTTGATCTGCTCTTTGTCATCGTATTCTGTCATGGCATTTGTGGATTCAGGCGCTGCCCTGAATTTGATGGACTTGGAGTATGCTAAGCGTTGTGGGTTTCTCTCAGAGCCCTTGCAGTGTCCTATTCCATTGAGAGGAATTGATGCCACGCCTTTGGCCAAGAATAAGCCTCAATACTGGACCCAGCTGACCATGTGCATGGCTCCTGCACATCAGGAGGTTATTCGCTTTCTGGTGTTGCATAATCTGCATGATGTGGTCGTGTTGGGGTTGCCATGGCTACAAGCCCATAATCCAGTATTAGATTGGAAATCCATGTCGGTGTCCAGCTGGGGTTGTCAGGGGGTACATGGTGATGTTCCATTTCTGTCAATTTCGTCATCCACCCCTTCTGAGGTTCCAGAGTTCTTGTCTGATTACCGGGATATATTTGATAAGCCCAAGTCCGATGCCCTACCTCCGCATAGGGATTGTGATTGTGCTATCAATTTGATTCCTGGTAGTAAATTCCCAAAAGGTCGACTGTTTAATTTATCCGTGCCTGAGCACGCCACTATGCGCAGTTATGTGAAGGAATCCCTGGAGAAGGGGCATATTCGCCCGTCATCGTCACCATTAGGAGCAGGGTTCTTTTTTGTAGCCAAGAAGGATGGTTCGCTGAGACCTTGTATAGATTACCGCCTTCTAAATAAGATCACGGTTAAATTTCAGTACCCCTTGCCATTGTTATCTGATTTGTTTGCTCGGATTAAGGGGGCTAGTTGGTTCACCAAGATAGATCTTCGTGGTGCGTATAATCTGGTGCGAATCAGGCGAGGAGATGAATGGAAAACTGCATTTAATACGCCCGAGGGTCATTTTGAGTATCTAGTGATGCCATTCGGACTTGCCAATGCTCCATCAATGTTTCAGTCCTTTATGCATGACATCTTCCGAGAGTACCTGGATAAATTCCTGATTGTGTACTTGGATGACATTTTGATCTTCTCGGATGATTGGGAGTCTCATGTGAAGCAGGTCAGAACAGTTTTTCAGGTCCTGCGTGCTAATTCTTTGTTTGTGAAGGGATCAAAGTGTCTCTTTGGTGTGCAGAAGGTTTCATTTTTGGGGTTCATCTTTTCCCCTTCTACTATCGAGATGGATCCTGTTAAGGTCCAAGCCATCCATGATTGGACTCAGCCGACATCTCTGAAAAGTCTTCAAAAGTTCCTGGGCTTTGCTAATTTTTATCGTCGCTTCATCTGCAATTTTTCTAGTATTGCCAAACCATTGACCGATTTGACCAAGAAGGGTGCTGATTTGGTCAATTGGTCTTCTGCTGCTGTGGAAGCTTTTCAAGACTTGAAGCGTCGTTTTTCTTCTGCCCCTGTGTTGTGTCAACCTGATGTTTCTCTTCCGTTCCAGGTCGAGGTTGATGCTTCTGAGATTGGAGCAGGGGCTGTTTTGTCGCAGAGAGGTTCTGATTGCTCAGTGATGAAACCATGTGCTTTTTTTTCCAGGAAGTTTTCGCCTGCTGAGCGAAATTATGATGTGGGCAACCGAGAGTTGCTGGCCATGAAGTGGACATTCGAGGAGTGGCGTTATTGGCTTGAAGGAGCTAAGCATCGCATGGTGGTATTGACTGATCATAAGAACTTGACTTATCTTGAGTCCGCTAAGCGGTTGAATCCTAGACAGGCTCGTTGGTCGCTGTTTTTTGCCCGTTTTGACTTTGTGATTTCGTACCTTCCGGGCTCTAAAAATGTGAAGGCGGATGCTCTGTCTAGGAGTTTTGTGCCCGACTCTCCGGGTTTGTCTGAGCCGGCGGGTATCCTCAAGGAAGGAGTAATTGTGTCTGCCATCTCCCCTGATTTGCGGCGGGTGCTGCAAAAATTTCAGGCTAATAAACCTGATCGTTGTCCAGCGGAGAGACTGTTTGTCCCTGATAGGTGGACCAATAAAGTTATCTCTGAGGTTCATTGTTCGGTGTTGGCTGGTCATCCTGGAATCTTTGGTACCAGAGAGTTGGTGGCTAGATCCTTTTGGTGGCCGTCTCTGTCGCGGGATGTGCGTGTTTTTGTGCAGTCCTGTGGGATTTGTGCTCGGGCTAAGCCCTGCTGTTCTCGTGCCAGTGGGTTGCTTTTGCCCTTGCCGGTCCCGAAGAGGCCTTGGACACATATCTCTATGGATTTTATTTCTGATCTTCCCGTTTCTCAAAAGATGTCAGTCATTTGGGTGGTCTGTGATCGCTTTTCTAAGATGGTCCATCTGGTACCCTTGTCTAAATTGCCTTCCTCCTCTGATTTGGTGCCATTGTTCTTCCAGCATGTGGTTCGTTTACATGGCATTCCAGAGAATATCGTTCCTGACAGAGGTTCCCAGTTTGTTTCAAGGTTTTGGCGAGCCTTTTGTGGTAGGATGGGCATTGACTTGTCTTTTTCCTCGGCTTTCCATCCTCAGACTAATGGCCAGACCGAACGAACCAATCAGACCTTGGAAACATATCTGAGATGCTTTGTTTCTGCCGATCAGGATGACTGGGTGTCCTTTTTGCCTTTGGCTGAGTTCGCCCTTAATAATCGGGCCAGCTCGGCTACCTTGGTTTCGCCATTTTTCTGCAATTCTGGGTTCCATCCTCGTTTCTCTTCAGGACAGGTTGAGTCTTCGGACTGTCCTGGTGTGGATACTGTGGTGGACAGGTTGCAGCAGATTTGGACTCATGTAGTGGACAATTTGACCTTGTCCCAGGAGAAGGCTCAACGTTTCGCTAATCGCAGACGCCGTGTGGGTCCCCGACTTCGTGTTGGGGATCTGGTTTGGTTATCTTCTCGTCATATTCCTATGACGGTTTCCTCTCCTAAGTTTAAACCACGTTTCATTGGTCCGTATAGGATTTCTGAGGTTCTTAATCCTGTGTCTTTTCGTCTGACCCTTCCAGATTCTTTTTCCATACATAACGTATTCCATAGGTCATTGTTGCGGAGATACGTGGCACCTGTGGTTCCATCTGTTGATCCTCCTGCCCCGGTTTTGGTGGAGGGGGAATTGGAGGATATTGTGGAGAAGATTTTGGATTCTCGTGTTTCTAGACGGAAACTCCAGTATCTGGTTAAATGGAAGGGTTATGCTCAGGAAGATAATTCCTGGGTTTTTGCCTCTGATGTCCATGCTCCCGATCTTGTTCGTGCCTTTCATGTAGCTCATCCTGGTCGGCCTGGGGGCTCTGGTGTTATGTAGGCAATCCAGTGACACAGTGTGCCAGCAATCAGAGCACATACAGTGATCTGACAATAACCCAAAAACAATAGAACGAGCTCTGAGACGTGGAATCTCTGTAGACCGCAATACCTGAACCTAACCTAAACACAACTAAAGGCAGCTGTGGATTGCGCCTGACACTACCTATGCAACTCGGCACAGCCTGAGGAGCTGACTAGCCTGAAGATAGAAAAACAAGCCTGACTTGCCTCAGAGAAATACCCCAAAGGAAAAGGCAGCCCCCCACATATAATGACTGTTAGCAAGATGAAAAGACAAAACGTAGGGATGAAATAGATTCAGCAAAGTGAGGCCCGATATTCTAGATAGAGCGAGGATAGCAAAGAGAACTTTGCAGTCTACAAAAAACCCTAAAGCAAAAAACCACGCAAAGGGGGCAAAAAGACCCACCGTGCCGAACTAACGGCACGGCGGTACACCCTTTGCGTCTCAGAGCTACCAGCAAAACGAAATGACAAGCTGGACAGAAAAAGTAGCAACAAAAGCAAAGAAGCACTTATCTAAGCAGAGCAGCAGGCCACAGGAAAGATCCAGAAGCTCAGATCCAACACTGGAACATTGACAAGGAGCAAGGAAGACAGAATCAGGTGGAGTTAAATAACAAAGCAGCCAACGAGCTCACCAGAACACCTGAGGGAGGAAGCTCAGAAGCTGCAGTACCACTTGTGACCACAGGAGTGAATTCAGCCACAGAATTCACAACAGTACCCCCCCCCCTTGAGGAGGGGTCACCGAACCCTCACCAGAGCCCCCAGGCCGACCAGGATGAGCCACATGAAAGGCACGAACAAGATCTGGAGCATGGACATCAGAGGCAAAAACCCAGGAATTATCTTCCTGAGCATAACCCCTCCATTTAACCAGATACTGGAGTTTCCGTCTAGAAACACGAGAATCCAAAATTTTCTCCACAATATACTCCAATTCCCCCTCCACCAAAACCGGGGCAGGAGGCTCAACAGATGGAACCATAGGTGCCACGTATCTCCGCAACAACGACCTATGGAATACATTATGTATGGAAAAGGAGTCTGGGAGGGTCAGACGAAAAGACACAGGATTGAGAATCTCAGAAATCCTATACGGACCAATAAAACGAGGTTTAAATTTAGGAGAGGAAACCTTCATAGGAATATGACGAGAAGATAACCAAACCAGATCCCCAACACGAAGTCGGGGACCCACACGGCGTCTGCGATTAGCGAAAAGTTGAGCCTTCTCCTGGGACAAGGTCAAATTGTCCACTACCTGAGTCCAGATCTGCTGCAACCTGTCCACCACAGAATCCACACCAGGACAGTCCGAAGACTCAACCTGTCCTGAAGAGAAACGAGGATGGAACCCAGAATTGCAGAAAAATGGAGAGACCAAGGTAGCCGAGCTGGCCCGATTATTAAGGGCGAACTCAGCCAACGGCAAAAAGGACACCCAATCATCCTGGTCTGCAGAAACAAAACATCTCAGATATGTTTCCAAGGTCTGATTGGTTCGTTCGGTCTGGCCATTAGTCTGAGGATGGAAAGCCGAGGAAAAAGATAGGTCAATGCCCATCCTACCACAAAAGGTTCGCCAAAACCTTGAAACAAACTGGGAACCTCTGTCAGAAACAATATTCTCAGGAATGCCATGCAAACGAACCACATGCTGGAAGAACAAAGGCACCAAATCAGAGGAGGAAGGCAATTTAACCAAGGGCACCAGATGGACCATTTTAGAAAAGCGATCACAGACCACCCAAATGACTGACATCTTATGAGAAACGGGAAGGTCAGAAATGAAATCCATCGAAATATGTGTCCAAGGCCTCTTTGGGACCGGCAAGGGCAAAAGCAACCCACTGGCACGTGAACAGCAGGGCTTAGCCCTAGCACAAATCCCACAGGACTGCACAAAAGTACGTACATCCCGTGACAGAGATGGCCATCAGAAGGATCTAGCCACTAACTCTCTGGTAACAAAGATTCCAGGATGACCAGCCAACACCGAACAATGAAGTTCAGAGATAACTTTACTAGTCCACCTATCAGGGACGAACAGTTTCTCCGCCGGACAACGATCAGGTTTATTCGCCTGAAATTTTTGCAACACTCACCGCAAATCAGGGGAGATGGCAGACACAATGACTCCTTCCTTGAGGATACTCGCCGGCTCAGATGAACCCGGAGAGTCGGGCACAAAACTCCTAGACAGAGCATCCGCCTTCACATTATTAGAGCCCGGAAGGTACGAAATCACAAAATCGAAGCGGGCAAAAAATAACGACCAACGGGCCTGTCTAGGATTCAAGCGCTTGGCAGACTCGAGATAAGTAAGGTTCTTATGATCAGTCAATACCACCACGCGATGCTTAGCTCCTTCAAGCCAATGACGCCTTTCCTCGAATGCCCACTTCATGGCCAGCAACTCTCGGTTGCCCACATCATAATTACGCTCAGCAGCCGAAAACTTCCTGGAAAAGAAAGCACATGGTTTCAACACTGAGCAACCAGAACCTCTCTGTGACAAAACCGCCCCTGCTCCAATCTCAGAAGCATCAACCTCGACCTGGAACGGAAGAGAAACATCAGGTTGACACAACACAGGGGCAGAACAAAAACGATGCTTCAACTCCTGAAAAGCTTCCACAGCAGCAGAAGACCAATTAACCAAATCAGCACCCTTCTTGGTCAAATCGGTCAATGGTTTGGCAATGCTAGAAAAATTACAGATGAAGCGACGATAAAAATTAGCAAAGCCCAGGAATTTTTGCAGACTTTTCAGAGATGTCGGCTGAGTCCAATCCTGGATGGCTTGGACCTTAACCGGATCCATCTCGATAGTAGAAGGGGAAAAGATGAACCCCAAAAATGAAACTTTCTGCACACCGAAGAGACACTTTGATCCCTTCACAAACAAAGAATTAGCACGCAGGACCTGGAAAACCATTCTGACCTGCTTCACATGAGAGTCCCAATCATTTGAGAAGATCAAAATGTCATCCAAGTAAACAATCAGGAATTTATCCAGATACTCACGGAAGATGTCATGCATAAAAGACTGAAACACAGATGGAGCATTGGCAAGTCCGAACGGCATCACTAGATACTCAAAATGACCCTCGGGCGTATTAAATGCAGTTTTCCATTCATCTCCTTGCCTGATTCTCACCAGATTATACGCACCACGAAGATCTATCTTAGTGAACCAACTAGCCCCCTTAATCCGAGCAAACAAGTCAGATAACAATGGCAAGGGATACTGAAATTTAACAGTGATCTTATTAAGAAGGCGGTAATCAATACACGGTCTCAGCGAACCATCCTTCTTGGCTACAAAAAAGAACCCTGCTCCCAGTGGTGATGACGATGGGCGAATATGTCCCTTCTCCAGGGATTCCTTCACATAACTGCGCATAGCGGCGTGTTCAGGCACGGATAAATTAAATAATCGACCTTTAGGGAATTTATTACCAGGAATCAAATTGATAGCACAATCACAATCCCTATGCGGAGGTAGAGCATCGGACTTGGGCTCTTCAAATACATCCTGATAATCAGACAAGAACTCTGGGACCTGAGAAGGAGTGGATGACGAAATAGACAAAAATGGAACATCACCATGTACCCCCTGACAACCCCAGCTGGATACCGACATAGAGTTCCAATCCAATACTGGATTATGGGTTTGCAGCCATGGCAACCCCAACACGACCACATCATGCAGATTATGTAGCACCAGAAAGCGAATAACTTCCTGATGTGCAGGAGCCATGCACATGGTCAGCTGGGTCCAGTACTGAGGTTTATTCTTGGCCAAAGGTGTAGCATTAATTCCTCTCAACGGAATAGGACACCGCAAAGGCTCCAAGAAAAACCCACAACGTTTAGCATAATCCAAATCCATCAGATTCAGGGCAGCGCCTGAATCCACAAACGCCATGACAGAATACGATGACAAAGAGCATATCAAGGTAATGGACAGAAGGAATTTGGATTGTACAGTACCAATGACGGCAGACCTATCGAACCGCTTAGTGCGCTTAGGACAATCAGAAATAGCATGAGTGGAATCACCACAGTAGAAACACAGACCATTCAGACGTCTGTGTTCTTGCCGTTCAACTCTGGTCATAGTCCTATCGCACTGCATAGGCTCAGGTTTAATCTTAGACAATACCGCCAAATGGTGCACAGATTTACGCTCGCGCAAGCGTCGACCGATCTGAATGGCCAAAGACATAGACTCATTCAAACCAGCAGGCATAGGAAAACCCACCATGACATCCTTAAGAGCCTCAGAGAGACCCTTTCTGAACAAAGCTGCCAGCGCAGATTCATTCCACAGAGTGAGTACTGACCACTTCCTAAATTTCTGACAATATACTTCTATATCATCCTGACCCTGGCACAAAGCCAGCAAATTTTTCTCAGCCTGATCCACTGAATTAGGCTCATCGTAAAGTAATCCGAGCGCCAGGAAAAACGCATTGACATTACTCAACGCAGGGTCTCCTGGCGCAAGAGAAAATGCCCAGTCCTGAGGGTCGCCGCGCAAAAAAGAAATAATAATCAAAACCTGTTGAATAGGATTACCAGAAGAATGAGGTTTCAAGGCCAGAAATAGCTTACAATTATTTTTGAAATTAAGAAACTTAGTTCTATCACCAAAAAACAAATCAGGAATAGGAATTCTTGGTTCTAACATAGATTTCTGATCAATAGTATCTTGAATCCTTTGTACATGTGTAACGAGATTATCCATTGAAGAGCACAGACCCTGAATATCCATGTCCACACCTGTGTCCTGAAACACCCAAATGTCTAGGGGAAAAAAAAGACTGAACACAGAGCTGAGAAAAAAAAATGATGTCAGAACTTCTTTTTTCCCTCTATTGAGAATCATTAGGTTGGCTCCTTGTACTGTTATGTAGGCAATCCAGTGACACAGTGTGCCAGCAATCAGAGCACATACAGTGATCTGACAATAACCCAAAAACAATAGAACGAGCTCTGAGACGTGGAATCTCTGTAGACCGCAATACCTGAACCTAACCTAAACACAACTAAAGGCAGCTGTGGATTGCGCCTGACACTACCTATGCAACTCGGCACAGCCTGAGGAGCTGACTAGCCTGAAGATAGAAAAACAAGCCTGACTTGCCTCAGAGAAATACCCCAAAGGAAAAGGCAGCCCCCCACATATAATGACTGTTAGCAAGATGAAAAGACAAAACGTAGGGATGAAATAGATTCAGCAAAGTGAGGCCCGATATTCTAGATAGAGCGAGGATAGCAAAGAGAACTTTGCAGTCTACAAAAAACCCTAAAGCAAAAAACCACGCAAAGGGGGCAAAAAGACCCACCGTGCCGAACTAACGGCACGGCGGTACACCCTTTGCGTCTCAGAGCTACCAGCAAAACGAAATGACAAGCTGGACAGAAAAAGTAGCAACAAAAGCAAAGAAGCACTTATCTAAGCAGAGCAGCAGGCCACAGGAAAGATCCAGAAGCTCAGATCCAACACTGGAACATTGACAACGAGCAAGGAAGACAGAATCAGGTGGAGTTAAATAACAAAGCAGCCAACGAGCTCACCAGAACACCTGAGGGAGGAAGCTCAGAAGCTGCAGTACCACTTGTGACCACAGGAGTGAATTCAGCCACAGAATTCACAACACTCTGGTGAGGGTTCGGTGACCCCTCCTCAAGGGGGGGGTACTGTTGTGAATTCTGTGGCAGAGCTCCCTCCTGTGGTCACAAGTGGTACTTTGGCTGATTCTCTCTGTGTGCTTCTGTTGGTGGAGGGAAGTGGTACTGCGGCTTCTGAGTCTCCTCTCTCAGGTGATCTGGTGAGGTCGTTAGGTGCTTCTCTACTTAACTCCACCTAATGCTTTGATCCTGGCTTCCTGTCAATGTTCCAGTGTTGGACTTGCTTTTCCCTGGATTATTCCTGTGGCCTGCTGCTCTGCATAGCTAAGTTCTTCTTTGCTATTTGTTTGCTATTTTTTCTGTCCAGCTTGTCTAATTTGTTGCTGGAAGCTCTGGGACGCAAAGGGTGTACCTCCGTGCCGTTAGTTCGGTACGGAGGGTCTTTTTGCCCCCTTTGCGTGGTTTTCTTTAGGGTTTTGTGTAGACCGCAAAGTTACCTTTTCTATCCTCGATCTGTTAAGAAAGTCGGGCCTCACTTTGCTGAATCTATTTCATCTCTACGTTTGTCTTTTTCATCTTAACTCACAGTCATTATATGTGGGGGGCTGCCTTTTCCTTTGGGGTATTTCTCTGAGGCAAGGTAGGCTTATTTTCTATCTTCAGGCTAGTTAGTTTCTCAGGCTGTGCCGAGTTGCCTAGGCAGAGTTAGGCGCAATCCACGGCTGCCTCTAGTGTTGTTTGGAGAGGATTAGGGATTGCGGTCTGCAGAGTTCCCACGTCTCAGAGCTCGTTCTATGATTTTGGGTTATTGTCAGATCACTGTATGTGCTCTGACCGCTATGTCCATTGTAGTACTAAATTGCCTATCATAACACACATGCTAGCTAATTTCCAAAAAAGAGGGTGGAAGACACGTACATCGGGGGGCAGAAAGAGACCAAAAACATCTGTGAGGCTACGTTCACATTAGCGTCGCGTCGCCGTTGCGTCGGCGACGCAGCGGCGGCGCACGGAAAAACGCGCGCAAACGCGCGCAAAAACGCGCGCGTTTTGCGACGCGTGCGTCGTTTTTTGACGAAATCGGACGCAAGAAAAATGCAACTTGTAGCGTTTTCTTGCGTCCGACACTAGCGTCTAAAACGACGCACGTGTCGGAAAACGCGTGCAAAAAGACGCACGCGTCCCCTATGTTAAACATAGGGGCACGTCGCCGCTGCGTCGCCGCTGCGTCGCCGACGCAACAGCGACGCACATTAGCGTAACGCTAATGTGAACGTAGCCTAAGAGAAACTGTCCCAAAAATATATAGGAGGGTCCCAAAAAAGGACCGAGAAGGACAAGTATACCAACACATATGAAAAAATACATGTATAGAAAAACATATTTGGAAAAACGTATATAGAAAAAAACGTATATACAAAAGAACTTATCTAGAGAAACCAGGGCGAGGTCCATAGGAGAGATGGAAGGTTTTTGGGGCAGAGACTAATGACAGGATTGGTGCAACGGAAAAAATCAGGGAGAGGGATAGTGTTGTATGTACCCCCTTACTCTCCCTAACCAAACTCCTATCTCTCATGGCCTACCTAACAATGGAGGTTGGCACCCTAGGATAGAAACGCAAGATTGGCGCCCCCATTCCACGACGGCTATCCCTAATCGCGGTCCTAACAAACCCTAATGTGGAGAGATAAAAGGGGGGGAAGGAAGAAAAGAATACATCTATATGTCTTTAACTATCCAGGAAGCAACTGTATGTCAAGATCTCATTCAAGCCTCCAGGTGTTTGTGTTTTCAAACGAAAGATCCACCTTGTTTCACATTGTAGTAACATCTGATCCCAATTCCCTCCCCTCTTGGGTGCACCAACCCTGTCAATCCCCATGAATTGGAGCCCTCGGCTATCGCCACTATGTTCTGTGTTGATATGTCTAGCCAGGGGTGTGTCCCTATTAAGAGCAATATCTCTCAGGTGTTCCCCAACGCGTCTTCTGAATTCACGTATCGTTTTGCCAATGTATTCTAGACCACATTGGCAGACTGCTCTGTAGATTACTCCTTTTGACCTACAATTGATAAAGTGGTAGATCTCATATTCTATTCCCGTTACTCCACTGGTGAACTTCTTGTCCACTGTGATCACGGGACATGCTACACACCCACTACATTTATAACATCCCCTTGGTGGTTTTGGGAGCCATGTGTCGTTCACCGGCGGGGAGTAGTGGCTATGTATCAGTCTATCCCCTACGGATCTACCCTTCTTGAAGGTGATCCTCGGGGAATCCCCCACCATCTCTCCAATGTCCTCGTCCATGTTTAAAATGGACCAATACTTTTGTAATATTGTCCGTATTTTTTGGGCCCCATTGTTGTAGGTGGTGATGTATCTGCAAATCGGCATCTCTTCCCTTGTTGGAGCTGGCACCAGTAGACTGTTTCTGTTGACATCTTTTACCTCATTAAAGGCCTTTCTAAGGACCCCCTCCGGGTATCCTCTGGCCAAAAATCGTGTCTTCAAATCATCAGCCTGTATTTTATATTCTTCATTAGAGGAGCAATTCCGTTTTGCTCGCAAATACTGGCCTTTAGGAATGCCCCTCTTGAGGGGCACCGGATGATGGCGGTCCCATCTCAGAACGGCATTCGTGGAGGTGGGCTTTCTATAGGTCCTAGTATCCAGATGTCCATCTGGCATTTTATGGATGTATAAATCTAGGAACGGTAGTTTATCTTTGTGATATTCAAATGTGAAAGACAAGCCCAACTGATTATTGTTTAGTTTAGATACGAAGTTAGTCAAGGTTACCGCATCCCCGTTCCAAATTAGTAGCACGTCATCTATATAACGGGACCAGAAGGCTATATTAGCCTGTTCCTCTGCGAATGTATCCCCAAAAACCTCTGATTCCTCCCACCAGCCCAGGAGCAAATTTGCGTACGCGGGCGCACAGGAATTGCCCATAGCGGTGCCCCTGAGCTGGTGGAAGATAGAACCGTTAAATAGAAAAAAGTTTCTGGTGAGACAAAACTCAAGTAAGTCCAAGATGAATTTATTGTGACTTGAAAACTGTTGGCCTCTACTTTTGATGAAGTACTCCACTGCCCTTAGACCGTCGCAGTGTTGTATCGACGAATAGAGTGCCTCAACGTCGATACTGCAAAGTAGGGCCTCTGGTTCTAGAGTTAAACCGTCTATTTTCCTCAAAACATCCATTGAGTCTCTCGTATATGAGTTAAGCGATGTCACATGTGTTTTGAGAATCTCATCAAGGTATATTCCCACATAGTAACATAGTTAGTAAGGCCGAAAAAAGACATTTGTCCATCCAGTTCAGCCTATATTCCATCATAATAAATCCCCAGATCTACGTCCTTCTACAGAACCTAATAATTGTATGATACAATATTGTTCTGCTCCAGGAAGACATCCAGGCCTCTCTTGAACCCCTCGACTGAGTTCGCCATCACCACCTCCTCAGGCAAGCAATTCCAGATTCTCACTGCCCTAACAGTAAAGAATCCTCTTCTATGTTGGTGGAAAAACTTTCTCTCCTCCAGACGCAAAGAATGCCCCCTTGTGCCCGTCACCTTCCTTGGTATAAACAGATCCTCAGCGAGATATTTGTATTGTCCCCTTATATACTTATACATGGTTATTAGATCGCCCCTCAGTCGTCTTTTTTCTAGACTAAATAATCCTAATTTCGCTAATCTATCTGGGTATTGTAGTTCTCCCATCCCCTTTATTAATTTTGTTGCCCTCCTTTGTACTCTCTCTAGTTCCATTATATCCTTCATGAGCACCGGTGCCCAAAACTGGACACAGTACTCCATGTGCGGTCTAACTAGGGATTTGTACAGAGGCAGTATAATGCTCTCATCATGTGTATCCAGACCTCTTTTAATGCACCCCATGATCCTGTTTGCCTTGGCAGCTGCTGCCTGGCACTGGCTGCTCCAGGTAAGTTTATCATTAACTAGGATCCCCAAGTCCTTCTCCCTGTCAGATTTACCCAGTGGTTTCCCATTCAGTGTGTAATGGTGATATTGATTCCTTCTTCCCATGTGTATAACCTTACATTTATCATTGTTAAACCTCATCTGCCACCTTTCAGCCCAAGTTTCCAACTTATCCAGATGCATCTGTAGCAGAATACTATCTTCTCTTGTATTAACTGCTTTACATAGTTTTGTATCATCTGCAAATATCGATATTTTACTGTGTAAACCTTCTACCAGATCATTAATGAATATGTTGAAGAGAACAGGTCCCAATACTGACCCCTGCGGTACCCCACTGGTCACAGCGACCCAGTTAGAGACTATACCATTTATAACCACCCTCTGCTTTCTATCACTAAGCCAGTTACTAACCCATTTACACACATTTTCCCCCAGACCAAGCATTCTCATTTTGTGTACCAACCTCTTGTGCGGCACGGTATCAAACGCTTTGGAAAAATCGAGATATACCACGTCCAATGACTCACCGTGGTCCAGCCTATAGCTTACCTCTTCATAAAAACTGATTAGATTGGTTTGACAGGAGCGATTTCTCATAAACCCATGCTGATATGGAGTTAAACAGTTATTCTCATTGAGATAATCCAGAATAACATCCCTCAGAAACCCTTCAAATATTTTACCAACAATAGAGGTTAGACTTACTGGCCTATAATTTCCAGGTTCACTTTTAGAGCCCTTTTTGAATATTGGCACCACATTTGCTATGCGCCAGTCCTGCAGAACAGATCCTGTCGCTATAGAGTCCCTAAAAATAAGAAATAATGGTTTATCTATTACATTACTTAGTTCCCTTAGTACTCGTGGGTGTATCCCATCCGGACCCGGAGATTTATCTATTTTAATCTTATTTAGCCGATTTCGCATCTCTTCTTGGGTTAGATTGGTGACCCTTAATATAGGGTTTTCATTGTTTCTTGGGATTTCACCTAGCATTTCATTTTCCACCATGAATACCGTGGAGAAGAAGGTGTTTAATAAATGATGGCATAAACTGTTGATTCCTGAGACTATGGGTCTCCCTTTAAGTGGGACTAGACCCTTATGGACCTTTGGGAGGCAATAGAATGTTGCCGCTGTTGGGTATTGTGGAAGTAGATATTCGTATTCATTCTTATCAATTAAGCCCTTACTTAGTCCTCCATCTAAAATTGACTTAAGTTGTTTTTTATAGAGTGAGGTAGGGTTTGAGGAGACTTTTTCGTAGTTTTCCGGATCCTTGAGGATCTTTTCACACATATTTACATAGTCCCCATGGTTCATTACTACTGTGTTGCCCCCCTTATCTGAGGGCTTAATTATGATCTTGGGGTCCATCTCTAGGCCCTTTAAAGTCTCCATTTCTGATCTGGACAAATTGTACTTCCCCCTCATTGGTTCTGTTTCCAATTTCTGCAGATCCCTGGTCACCAGCTCCTCAAAGATGTCAATTGCAGAGCGATCACCTTGTACTGGGGGCATTTTTTTACTTTTGTTTTTCAGGTTAGTAAACGGACCCTTCCCCGTATTTTCCGGGGTTGAATCTGCCAAGTCATACAAGAACCTAACATCTGCCAACAGTGTATCTGGTATGTCCATGTCCCTACACATCCTCTTATCCTCTCTCACAAAAAACTTCTTCCACTTGAGCCTTCTTGTGAAAAGATGTAAATCTTTCACACTCTCAAATGCCTGAAAGCTGGGCCTGAGGTTACGGTCGGGCGTTGCGCTGCTATAGCAACCGGACAGGTGCGCTCTACCGGAAGTTTGGCACACAGCGCCAGTAGACGCTAGAGTACCTGTTTCTTGTTATGGGTAGTGCACTGCCATAGCAACGGACCTGCGCGCGTCGCCGGAAGTGACGTGTGCGGTCCAAGATCTGCTCTCCAATGGGGCGCATAGGAAATGACGCGATACAGCCCAGTCCAAGACAGCACAGGGCGGGCTATTTAAATGATATGAACGCCGCCATACAATGATGATGAACATACCCCTAGGTTGAAGGGTCCCCCACGGAGGTGGAGGGACTATACATCGGTTTCCCCTGATGAGTTTACCACAAACGAAACGCGTAGGGAAAGAAATGTGTTTGGTTCACTGGGGTTAATTGATATTCCGGACAGCGTGGATGGGTACATGTGCGGTCAAAACTGTGGACCCCCCCTCCCAGATGCTGCGGATATGAGTGGCCTCACCGTTAAGAAGTCCAGAGGTCAGATCGTTCCAATTTTTTTCACACTGTGCATGTCTCTAGAAGAGTTACAGAGACAGGACATATGCGTTCTTATTGCAGTCCCAGAACATTGATGGGAATGCATTATAGGCAGTGCGAATATATTACTTATACACACTATATGCTCCCCTGGTAGGAGTGGTTCTCCTTTTTTTTTCCCTGTACAGACCGACACTGAAGCGTCTATGTGGATGGTCTCAGGGATCTGGTGAATTGTTAATTCCCCCTAGATTTGGGAATTTGTTTTGTGAGTCCTTTATGTCTACTTTTATGTGGTTTTTTATTCCATTTTTAGTATTACTTATTAAAAGTTAATTTTTATATATTGGTCACACCCTGCTTTGTTATACTTTTTTGGACTGGTGATACACCGTTGCTTTGTACATTTTTTCTGGGGTATGGCTGGCTTCCTGGAGAGGGGGGTCGACACTGAATCGTGGGTGGCCGAGGCCAAAGAGGTTTTTTCAGACCGTAATTTTGTGCAGCCCAAATATATGCCTTCATACAATAGTGCTTTTAAAGAATTGACCAAAGTCTACAAGAACCAGATCTGCAGTTGGTGGGAAGTACAAAGCCTTGATAATTACATTAAAGCTGGCATAGTTCCCCGCCATTTAAGGATTACACTACAGCCTGGTTTCAGGTATAGAAATTCTAGTCTAAGTGAACAGTGGGAGAAGGAAGCCACTTTGAGCTCTTTAAGGTTCATGAACCTCCTTCTGGAGGAAGAAAAAAAGACGTTAACTAAATTAAACGAGAGTTTGAAAGAGCAAATAAGTATTACCAAAAAGTTCGCGGCAGAACCTGATTTTGCCTCAAAGGAGACAGTTCTGCAGAACTCCGTGGAACGGTACCAGTTCCATTTGAAGGAGAGGAAGCACCGAAATTTTGTAAGGGACCTATAGGAGTTTAAAGACAATAAGGCATACCAACTCCCACAGAATAGACAACCAAACAGGACTTTTGAAACAGATATCTCATCCACTGACACAGATCTATCGGACTCTGATACACGCCCAAAAAACACCAGGGGAAAATACAAAGGAAGAGGGAACCAAAGGGGGCGACCCAGTGAGAGATCAGGAGGGGCTCGTTTTTTAGACCGAGATTATTTCCTGAGGCATCGGCCCAACCCCAGCGGGAATTGACACAACCTTTGGCCCCACAAGTTATTAACCTCTCATCAAGGAATCTTAGTGATTTAGAGGTTGAGATTTTGAACAAAGGCCTCAACTTTATACCCACGTCCAGCTTTCAGGCATTTGAGAGTGTGAAAGATTTACATCTTTTCACAAGAAGGCTCAAGTGGAAGAAGTTTTTTGTGAGAGAGGATAAGAGGATGTGTAGGGACATGGACATACCAGATACACTGTTGGCAGATGTTAGGTTCTTGTATGACTTGGCAGATTCAACCCTGGAAAATACGGGGAAGGGTCCGTTTACTAACCTGAAAAACAAAAGTAAAAAAATGCCCCCAGTACAAGGTGATCGCTCTGCAATTGACATCTTTGAGGAGCTGGTGACCAGGGATCTGGAGAAATTGGAAACAGAACCAATGAGGGGGAAGTACAATTTGTCCAGATCAGAAATGGAGACTTTAAAGGGCCTAGAGAAGGACCCCAAGATCATAATTAAGCCCTCAGATAAGGGGGGCAACCAAGTAGTAATGAACCATGGGGACTATGTAAATATGTGTGAAAAGATCCTCAAGGATCCGGAAAACTACGAAAAAGTCTCCTCAAACCCTACCTCACTCTATAAAAAACAACTTAAGTCAATTTTAGATGGAGGACTAAGTAAGGGCTTAATTGATAAGAATGAATACGAATATCTACTTCCACAATACCCAACAGCGGCAACATTCTATTGCCTCCCAAAGGTCCATAAGGGTCTAGTCCCACTTAAAGGGAGACCCATAGTCTCAGGAATCAACAGTTTATGCCATCATGTGGGAATATACCTTGATGAGATTCTCAAAACACATGTGACATCGCTTAACTCATATACGAGAGACTCAATGGATCTTTTGAGGAAAATAGACGGTTTAACTCTAGAACCAGAGGCCCTACTTTGCAGTATCGACGTTGAGGCACTCTATTCGTCGATACGACACTGCGACGGTCTAAGGGCAGTGGAGTACTTCATCAAAAGTAGAGGCCAACAGTTTTCAAGTCACAATAAATTCATCTTGGACTTACTTGAGTTTTGTCTCACCAGAAACTTTTTTCTATTTAACGGTTCTATCTTCCACCAGCTCAGGGGCACCGCTATGGGCAATTCCTGTGCGCCCGCGTACGCAAATTTGCTCCTGGGCTGGTGGGAGGAATCAGAGGTCTTTGGGGATACATTCGCAGAGGAACAGGCTAATATAGCCTTCTGGTCCCATTATATAGATGACGTGCTACTAATTTGGAACGGGGATGCGGCAACCTTGACTAACTTCGTATCTAAACTAAACAATAATCAGTTGGGCTTGTCTTTCACATTTGAATATCACAAAGATAAACTACCGTTCCTAGATTTATACATCCATAAAATGCCAGATGGACATCTGGATACTAGGACCTATAGAAAGCCCACCTCCACGAATGCCCTTGTGAGATGGGACAGCCATCATCCGGTGCCCCTCAAGAGGGGCATTCCTAAAGGCCAGTATTTGCGAGCAAAACGGAATTGCTCCTCTAATGAAGAATATAAAATACAGGCTGATGATTTGAAGACACGATTTTTGGCCAGAGGATACCCGGAGGGGGTCCTTAGAAAGGCCTTTAATGAGGTAAAAGATGTCAACAGAAACAGTCTACTGGTGCCAGCTCCAACAAGGGAAGAGATGCAGATTTGCAGATACATCACCACGTACAACAATGGGGCCCAAAAAATACGGACAATATTACAAAAGTATTGGTCCATTTTAAACATGGACGAGGACATTGGAGAGATGGTGGGGGATTCCCCGAGGATCACCTTCAAGAAGGGTAGATCCGTAGGGGATAGACTGATACAATTATATATATAGATGTTATAGTAAGCCTTTAGTGGGTTCAGCGTATATGCCCTTAAAGGAAAAGTTAACTTATTGTTCAGAGTTTGCACTTAGTAAAATACCCGGTATTAGAGTATATTTTCTGTGGCAGAAAGTGGCTTGAAGAGATATAACGAAAAAAAAAAAAAAAGGACTGTCCTACAATTACTATCTCCCTGCAGTAATCTCAGCAAAGTATGGCAGACAGCAATAACAAGGAGTGGACTGCTGCACAAAAAAGTCAAAAGTGTGGACAAACAAACAAGATAGCTGTGCAGAAAGGAAGGAGCAACAGGATTTGTGCTTTGAAAAAAGCAGTTGGTTTGCACAGCGGTGTACAAACAGCAATGCAGCTATCAGGGAGCCTTCTAGGGCAGCCCAATGAGCTACAGCGCTGAGGAAAAAAAAATGTAGCCTCCACTGTCCCTGCAAACAAAAGGTGGTGTTGGACAGTGGAAATTGCTACAGCACAAGCGGTTTGGGGGTTAATGTACCCTGCCTAACGCTATCCCTGCTTCTGATGAAGCGGCAGCAACCTCTCCCCATGCTCAGATCAGCAGCAGTAAGATGGCGGTCGGCGGGAACGTCCCTTTATAGCCCCTGTGACGCCGCAGAATGCAAGCCAATCACTGTAATGCCCTTCTCTAAGATGGTGGGGACTGAGACCTATGTCATCACGCTGCCCACACTCTGCGTCCACCTTCATTGGCTAAGAAATGGTGCTTTTCGCTTAATTGAAACACGACTTTGGCGCGAAAGTCTCGTACCGCGTGGCCGAACCCACACAGGGATCAGGTCGGGTTTGATGAAACCTGACTTTGCCAAAAGTCGGCGACTTTTCAAAATGACCGATCCGTTTCGCTCAACCCTAGGTAGCGTGGTTAATGAATTATGAGATGCTGCTTTTTCTGTAGAGAGTGAATCATGTGAATTATGCCAAGTACTGCCCTTTCAGTGGGGTTGGGGGCCCAGATCTACACAGGGGCCCACCGGGGGATTCCCCTGTTACCCTGTCGGCCAGTCCGAGCCTGCCTACAAGTGCATCTCACAAAATTAGAATATCATCAAAAAGTTAATTTATTTCAGTTCTTCAGTACAAAGCTCATATATTATGTAGAGTTCATTGCAAACTGAGTGATCTATTTCAAGTGTTTATTTCTGTTAATGTTGATGATTATGGCTTACAGTCAATGAAAACCCAAAAGTCATTATCTCAGAAAATTAGAATTCTTTATAACACCAGCTTGAAAAAATGATTTTAAAATCCGAAATATTGACAAACTGAAATGTATGTTCAGTAAATGCACTCAATAGTTGGTCGGGGCTCCTTTTGTGTCAGTTACTGCATCAATGTGGTATGGCATGGAGGCGATCAGCCTGTGTCACTGCTGAGGTGTTATGGAAGCCCAGGTTGCTTTGATAGCAGCCTTCAGTTCGTCTGCATTGTTGGGTCTGGTGTCTCTCATTTTCCTCTTTACAATACCCCATAGATTCTCTATGGGGTTAAGGTCAGGCGAGTTTGCTGGCCAATCAAGCACAGTGATACTGTTGCTTTTAAACCAGGTATTGGTGCTTTTGGTACTCTATCTAATATTATACTAGTTTCACCTTTTGTATTGAAGAACTGAAAAAAATTAACTTTTTGATGATATTCTAATTTTGTGACATGCACCTGTATTTAAGGCCCATAGACACACACATATGTGTTTTGGAATTGAGTTTTTAGACCTCTATGTTTGGTGTGCTCCACCTTCTAGCCACGTGGTGTTTATTTGCATCCATCCATCCTGGTGAGCCTTGATATTTATATATACATACAGTGGGTATGGAAAGTATTCAGACCAATTAACATTTTTCACTCTTTGTTTCATTGCAGCCATTTGGTAAATTCAAATAAGTTCTTTTTTTCACATTAATGTACACTCTGCATCACATCTCGACTGAAAAAAACAAAAATGTACAAGGATTCAGACCAGGGTATGTAGCCCCCTGGGAGGAAGAAACAAGAGACACAGGTACGGACCAGGATATGCAGCCCCCTGGGAGGTGGAAGCGAGAGATACAGCAAGACAGGACCTGGCAACTCAGCAGCAAGGCACTGACTGAAAGAGATTGTTGCTCCGGCATCCCTCTATGGGGGGATGCCTTAAGTACCTGAGGGATGTTACACTTCCTTGCAGATCCTCTCCTGTTCTGTAAGGTTGAATGGTTTATATTGGTGGACAGCCATTTTCAGGTCTCTCCAGAGATGCTCAATTGGGTTTAGGTCAGGGTTCTGGCTGGGCCAGTTAAGAATGGTCACAGAGTTGTTCTGAAGCCAGTCTTTTGTTATTTTAGCTGTGTGCTTAGGGTCATTGTCTTGTTGGAAGGTGAACCTTTGGCCAAATCTGAGGTCCAGAGCACTCTGGAAGAGGTTTTCATCCAGGATATCTCTGTACTTGGCCGCATTCATGTTTCCTTCAATGACAACCAGTCGTTCTTTCCCTGCAGCTGAAAAACACCCCCATAGCATGATGCTGCCACCACCATTTTCACTGTTGGGATTGTATTGGGCTGGTGATGAGCAGTGCCTTGTTTTCTCCACACATACCGCTTAGAATTATCACCAAAAAGGTCTATCTTCGTCTCATCAGACCAGAGAATCCTATTTCTCATAGTCTGGGAGTCCATGTGTTTTTTTTAGCAAACTCTATGCAGGCTTTCATATGTCTTGCACTGAGGAGAGGCTTCCGTCGGGCCATACTGCCATAAAGGCTGGACTGGTGGAGGGCTGCAGTGATAGTTGACTTTGTGGAAATTTCTTCCATCTCTTTACTGCATCTCTGGAGCTCAGCCAAAGTGATCTTAAGGTACCGTCACACATAACGATATCGTTAACGATATCGTTGCTTTTTGTGACGTAGCAACGATATCGTTAAGGAAATCGTTATGTGTGACAGCGACCAACGATCAGGCCCCTGCTGGGAGATCGTTGGTCGCTGAGGAAAGTCCAGAACTTTATTTTGTCGCTGGATCTCTCGCTGACATCGCTGGATCGGCGTGTGTGACGCCGATCCAGCAATGTCTTCACTGGTAACCAGGGTATACATCAGGTTACTAAGCGCAGGGCCGCGTAACGTTAAAAAAACAAACACTACATACTTACCTTCAGCTGTCTGTCCCCGGCGCTCTGCTTCTCTGCACTCCTCCTGCATCCTGTGTCAGCGACGGCCAGCCGGAAAGCACAGCGGTGACGTCAATGCTCTGCTTTCCGGCTGACCGGCGCTGACAGTGCAGAGGAAAGCAGAGCGCCGGAGGACAGACAGCTGAAGGTAAGTATGTAGTGTTTGTTTTTTTTAACGTTTACGCTGGTAACCATGGTAAACATCGGGTTACTAAGCGCAGCCCTGCGCTTAGTAACCCGATGTTTACCCTGGTTACCGGGGGACCTCGGGATCGTTGGTTGCTGGAGAGCTGTCTGTGTGACAGCTCTCCAGCGACCAAACAGCGACGCTGCAGCGATCGACATCGTTGTCAGTATCGCTGCAGCGTCGCTTAGTGTGACGATACCTTTAGGGTTCTTCGTTACCTCTCTCGCCAAGGCTTTACTCCCACGATTGCTCAGTTTAGCTGGACGGCCAGGTCTAGGAAACCTTCTGGTGGTCCCAAACTTCTTCCATTTAAGGATTATGGAGGCCACTGTGCTCTTAGGAACCTTGAGTACTGTAGAAATTATGTTGTAACCTTGGCCAGATGTCACATTTCTGTCTCTGAGCTCCTTGGCCAGTTCCTTTGACCTCATGAGTCTCATTTGCTCTGACATGCACTGCGAGCTGTGTGGTCTTACATAGGCAGATATGTGCCTTTCCAAATCAAGTCATATCAGTTTAATTAAACACAGCTGGCCTCCAATGAAGGAGTAGAACCATCTCAAGGAGGATCACAAGGAACTGGACAGCATGTGACTTACCGTAAATAGGAGTGTCTGAGCAAAGGGTCTGAATACTTATGACCATGTGATATTTCAGTTTTTCTCTTTTATTAAATTTGCAAAAAGTTCTACTTTTCTGTTTTTTTTTCAGTCAAGATGGGGTGCAGAGTGTACATTAATGAGAAAAAAAATGAACCTATTTAAATTTGCCAAATGGCTGCAATGAAAAGAGTGAAAAATGTAAAGTGTTTTGAATACTTTTTGTACGCACTGTATGTATATATATATATCTATAATATAACGCTGGGAGCATCACTCTGTCCGAAGCCTTTATAGACTGCGCAGGCGCGACGCTCCTAGCGTTACATTATAGAGTGTCAGGAAAAAAAATGGTGCCGGAAGGTGCGGACTGCCGGGATCAGGGGGTCGGGAGCAGGGGGTCGGGAGCAGGGGGACACCGTGCACATATTTGCGCCCTGATTATGCCTTGGCACTTCATGCCACAGCAATTTGTTACTTACGCCATTCCTTTCCACCCCGCCCATTTTCTTCATCCTCCTGCTGCCGGAATCGGCGCCTGCGCAGTCCGCGCTTTCCGGCGCCATTTTCTTGAAGACACAGGTGTGTCTTCAAGAAAATGGCGCCGGAAAGCGCGGACTGCGCAGGCGCCGATTCCGGCAGCAGGAGGACGAAGAAAATGGGCGGAAAGGAATGGCGTAAGTAACAAATTGCTGTGGCATGAAGTGCCACAGCAATTTGTTACTTACACCGTCTGATTGCTTTGTCCTGCTGCAGGAATCGCCGCCTGCGCATTGCAGTGTGTCTTCAAGAAAATGGCGCCGGAAAGCGCGGACTGCGCAGGCGTCGATTCCGGCAGCAGGAGGACGAAGAAAATGGACGGAAAGGAATGGCGTAAGTAACAAATTGCTGTGGCATGAAGCTGTGGCACTTCATGCCACAGCAATTTGTTACTTACGCCACCTGATTCCTTTCCGCCGTCATTTTCTTGGTCCTGCTGCTGGAATCGGCGCCTGCGCAGTCCGCGCTTTCCGGCGCCATTTTCTTGAAGACACACTGCAGTGTGTCTTCAAGAAGATGGCGCCGGAAAGCGTGGACTGCGCAGGCGCCGATTCCGCCAGCAGGAGGACCAAGAAAATAGCGGCGGAAAGGAATCCGGTGGCGCAAGTAACAAATTGCTGTGGCATGAGGCTGTGGCACTTCATGCCACAGCTATTTGTTACTTACGCCACCTGATACGGGGCATATATTATGGAGCAGCGTATGGGGCATATGGATGGGAGCAGCAATTTAAAGAACGGTGGCGCAGGATGGGAGCAGCACATGACAGAACGGGGGCGCAGGATGGGAGCAGCACATGACAGAATAGGGCAGCACATGACAGAACAGAGGTGCAGGATGGCATCAGCACATGACAGAACGGGGGTGCAAGATGGAAGCAGCACATGACAGAACGGGGGCGCAGGATGGAAGCAGCACATGACAGAACGGGGGCGCAGGATGGGAGCAGCACATGACAGAACCGGTGCGCAGGATGGCGGCAGCACATGACAGGATGGAGGCGCAGGATGGGAGCAGCACATGACAGAACGGGGGCGCAGGATGGGAGCAGCACATGACAGAACGGGGGCGCAGGATGGGAACAGCACATGACAGAATGGGGGAGCAGGATGGGAACAGCACATGACAGAATGGGGGCGCAGGATGGAGCAGCACATGACAGAACGGGGGTGCAGGATGGCAGCAGCACATGACAGAACGGGGGTGCAAGATGGAAGCAGCACATGACAGAACGGGGGCGCAGGATGGGAGCAGCACATGACAGAACGGTGGCGCAGGATGGGAGCAGCACATGACAGAACCGGGCCGCAGGATGGGAGCAGCACATGACAGGATGGGAGCAGCAACTGACAGAATGGAGGCGCAGGATGGGAGCAGCACATGACAGAACGGGGGCGCAGGATGGGAGCAGCACATGACAGAACGGTGGCGCAGGATGGGAGCAGCACATGACAGAACCGGGGCGCAGGATGGGAGCAGCACATGACAGGATGGGAGCAGCAACTGACAGAATGGAGGCGCAGGATGGGAGCAGCACATGACAGAATGGGGGCGCAGGATGGGAACAGCACATGACAGAATGGGGGCGCAGGATGGAGCAGCACATGTCAGAATAGGGGCGCAGGATGGCAGCAGCACATGACAGAATGGGGGCGCAGGATGGGAGCAGCACATGACAGGATGGGGACGCAGGATGGAGCAGCACATACCAGGATGGAGACCATATACCAATATAAATGCTCGCCACCCCGGGCGTAGAACGGGTTCAATAGCTAGTATATATATATATATATATATATATATATATATATATCTCAGACTCTGTTTCCATACCTGAGACATGCGTGCTAGGCCCACTATATATTTTGCAATAGAGTCCTATAACTAGTGGTTCAGCCTTGTATTTACCATAGTTAAATATTGATGCTCTTTCCTATTTGTCCCACCTATAATTTCACTTTGTTAAACAGCTTAATCTTGAATATAGACCTTTTACCTAGTGAACCATTGGACAATTTCTCTGGTTATCTGATTCCCTATCATGTTGTGGCTGTTGTACAGTACTTCCATTTACAACCAGTCTGAAGTTCACAGTGCTGTTTCTGCAATACTAGCTTTGTTTCATAATGTTTTCAGTGGTATTTTAGTCTCTTAAATGTGGGTTCAATGTCATAGATGAGCAAGAGCCATTAACGCTGCAATAATACCGACCCTACATGCAGAAACTGAATTTAGACAATATTACCTTTATACATATTTATATTTCCTAAGATGTAAAATGAAGCAGCTGTAAGAAGTTTTATCTTCACAGAAAAAGGAAAAAAGCAATAATCTGTTCCACAAAGGCTTTGGTGCTAACACCAACTTTTGGAGAACACTTCTGTTCTGACTATTTGTAGCATACATGGATTTATCTTGAGCACAAAAATAAACAAAAACTCACAAAAACTTAACATAAGGTTATATATAAGGTAGAACATATAATTAGTATAAAATTACAGTATGAACTATTGCATGGTCCCATAATTTATTGGCACTGCTTTTCAAATCTCCGAGTCATGGATTCTGGGCATATAATGCTGTCAAAATTCATTTTGAATGTCTGTAAATGTATTTCAAGTGTTGTTACTTACAGTATATTATGTGTGACTAATGCCTACTGCGTGTTCACTTTGAAACTAAGTATGAACTAAATATGAAGGACAGGTAACAATAATCATACGAGGCAGTCAAATGGGGCTTTTTATGATATTAATAAATACTTTTAGCCCCTGAGAAAATTCAGGAAGTGTTTTACCTGTCAGCAGGATTGTACATAGTAACCTACAGACAGTGTCAGGTCGGCGCTGTTATACTGAATAAAATGATACCTTGGGTGATGAAATCCGTCTTGTGGCTGTTGTTTAATCTTTATTTTCAGTTTTTAGTTAATTATATGCTCGTGTCCTAAGGCGGGGTTCATGTATGTGGTACTCTGATTATATATTCATAATGCAGACTGCTGACAGGTCACTGCTGCCTCATTGACCTGCCCCATAGTTTCCATAATGAGTATACTAATGTGTGTATTTGCATGTCCTACAGACACAAAGCTGAAAATAATAAAGATTAAGAAACAACAGCAAGACTGATTTCATCAACCAAGATATCATTTTATTCAGTACTAGATGGTGGCCCAATTCTAATGCATTGGGTATTCTAGAATATGTATGTATGTATGTCGCGCTGTGAGTGGGGGTTAAATTCCGCGACAATATCGCTGATTAGTCGCGCCCGGCTGGCTAATCAGCGAAGCGTGGTTCAAATCTGGCGCCAATTCGCGGCTGGACTGCGCCTGTTGCTGATTGGACGCCGCCGGGCACATCCAATGACCGAAGCGATGTTTAAATACCGCGGCAATATCGCTGATTGGTCGCGGTCGGCCGTGAGCTACCAATCACTGAAGTGGTGTTTAAATCCTGCGCCAATATCGCTGATTGGTCGCACCTGACTGGCTGATCAGCGAAGCGTGGTTCAAATCTGGCACCAATTTGCGTCCGGACTGCGCCTGTCGCTGATTGGACGCCGCCGGCCGGGCACAACCAATGACCGAAGTGGTGTTTAAATACCGCGCCAATATCGCTGATTGGTCGCGGCCAGCCGTGCGAAGCGTGGTTTAAATTCAGTGTCAATTCGCGGCTGGACTGCATCTGTCGCTGATTGGTCACAGGATGTTGGGGGTTCGGGGAGCTGGATGTCAGGGGGTTCGGGGTGCAGGATATAGTACAGCGATGTAGTATATAACACAGCCATGTAGTATATAGCACAGCCACGTAGTATGTCGTATATAGCACAGCCAAATAGTATGTAGTATATAGCACAGTCACGTAGTATATACTGTAGCACAGCCCTTAGTATATAGCACAGCCACGTAGTATATAGCAGCCACGTAGTATACAGCACAGCCCATAGTATATAGCACAGCCACATAGTATGTAGTATATAGCACAGCCCGTAGTATAAAGGCCAGCCCGTAGTATATAGCACAGCCACGTAATATGTAGCAGCCAAATAGTTGTTGTGAATTCTGCTTTTGGGCTCCCTCCGGTGGTTGTAGATGGTAATGCAGCTGTGCCTGGACTGCAGGATTGGACAGGTGTATCTGCTAATTGCAAGGCTGACTGGGGTATTTAGCTTTCCAGGACTCTTTAGTCCCTGCCAGTTGTCAATGTTTCTTGTGAAGTGTTGGATCACTTTCTGGCTTCTCCTGCTCGCCGGCAATTTCAGCAAAGATAAGTGTTTGGTTTTTTGTTTCTGTGGCACACTGCCGGTGTGCTTGTTTCAGTTTTATTCCTGCTCTGATTGTAGGATTCACTGGAGTTGCAGATATACGCTCCTGCATCTTTTAGTAGATGTAGGAAGTTTTTGTATATTCTGCTGTGGTTGTTTTGAAGGGTTTTATACTGACCGCACAGAACTCTGTCCTATCCTGTCCTATCTAGCTAGAGTGGCCTCCTGTGCTTATCCTGTTTTTCTGCCTGTGTATGTTTTTTCCTCTCCGACTCACCGCCAATATTTGTGGGGGGCTGTCTATCCTTTGGGGATTTTCTCTGAGGCAAGATAGTATTCCTATTTCCATCTTTAGGGGTATTTAGTTCTCCAGCTGTGACGAGGTGTCTAGGTGTGTTAGGTACACTCCACGGCTACTTCTAGTTGCGGTGTTAAGTTCAGGATTGCGGTCAGTACAGTGGCCACTTTCTCCAGTGAAAGTTCTCATGCAGCTCCTAGGTCACCGGATCATAACACATAGTATATAGCACAGCCCATAGTATATAGCACAGCCACGTAGTATATAGCACAGCCACTTAGTATATAGCACAGTCACGTAGTATATAGCAGCCACGTAGTATATAGCAGAGCCACGTAGTATATAGCAGCCACGTAGTATACAGCACAGCCCATAGTATATAGCACAGCCACATAGTATGCAGTATATAGCACAGCCCGTAGTATATAGCACAGCCCGTAGTATATAGCACAGCCCATAGTATATAGCACAGCCCATAGTATATAGCACAGCCCATAGTATATAGCACAGCCAGGTAGTATGTAGCAGCCACATAGTATATAGCACAGCCCATAGTATATAGCACAGCCACTTAGTATATAGCACAGCCACTTAGTATATAGCAGCCACGTAGTATATAGCAGCCACGTAGTAAAAAGCAGCCACGTAGTATATAGCACAGCCACGTAGTATATTGCACAGCCACGTAGTATATAGCACAGCCATGTAGTATATAACACAGCCCATGTACTATATAACACAGAGAGCCACGTAGTATATAGCCGAGCTACGTAGTATATAGAAGAGCCATGTAGTATATAGCACAGCCACGTAGTATATAGCAGCCACATAGTATGTAGCAGACACATAATATATAGCAGTCACATAGTATATAGCACAGCCACGTGGTATATAGCAGCCACGTAGTATATAGCAGCCACGTAGTATATAGCAGCCACGTAGTATATAACACAGCCCACACAGTAAATAACACAGCAGTATATAACACTGCCCACGTAGTATATATCAGTCACGCAGTATATAACACAGCCCACGTAGTATACAGCAGTGTGGGCACCATATCTCTCGTAAAAAAAAGAATTAAATTACTCACCTTCCGGCGTCCACCGAAGTTGTCCCGCTTGTAAAATTACCCAGATGACTTAGCGATCTTGCGAGAACGCTAAGTCATCTGGGTAATTTCGCAATGCATCTCTGGGAACGGAAGCTGGCGGCACCCTCGCCGCTTGCGCGCATCCGTGGACGGCGGAAGGTGAGAATAGCACCATTTTTAAAATTATTTTTAACATTATATCTTTTTACTATTGATGCTGCATAGGCAGCATCAATAGTAAAAAGTTCATCACACAGTGTTAATAGCAGCAATAACAGACTGCGTTACACCGCGTTATGCCGCGGTGTAATGCAGTTGGTTTAACGGACTGCTAAAACGCTATGTGGGCGGCGGGCGCTGACTGGGAGGGGAGTATGGAAGGGGCACTGACTGCAGGGGAGTAGGGAGCAGCCATTTTGCGGCCGGACTGTGCCCATCGCTGATTGGTCGCATCGGGTATTCTAGAATATGTATGTAATTTATTTATGAAGTTGTCAGAATAATGCAATTTATACACAGGATTTGGCCGGCCAGGCGCGACCAATTAATGAAGCGTGGTTCAAATTCCGCGCCAATTCGCGGCCGGACTGCGCCTGTCGCTGATTGGTCATGCCCGGCTGCGAACAATCAGTGTAGCCAGGGCCTGCTCCAGATTTTTGAGGGCCCCGGGCGAAAGAGTCTCAGTGGGCCCCCCTCTTTAACACATACCACGATTCATGATGCACAGATACAGCAGAGAAATATAGTACAGCCAAGTAGCATACAGCCCACATAGTATATAACACAGCCCAGGTAGTATATAACACAGCCCATGTTGTATATAACATAGCCCACGTAGTATATAGCACAGACCCCGTAGTACAGTATATAGCACAGACACGTAGTATATTGCCCAGCCACGTAATATATTGCACAGCCACATAATATATTGCACAGCCACATAATATATTGCACAGCCACATAATATATAGCACAGCCACATAGTATATAGCCCAGAGACGTAGTATATAACACAGCCCATGCAGTATATAACACAGGCCACGTAGTATAGAGCACAGCGATGTAGTATATTACCCAGCAACATAGTATATAGCACAGCCATGCAGTATATTGCCCAGCCACGTAATATATTGCACAGCCAAGTAATGTATTGCACAGAGACGTAGTATATAACACAGCCCACGCTGTATATAACACAGCCCATGCAATATATATAACACAGCCCACTTAGTATATTGCCCAGCCACGTAATATATTGCATGGCCACGTAATATATTGCACAGCCACGTAATATATTGCACAGCCACATAGTATATAACACAGCCCATGCAGTATATAACACCGCTACATCATCATCTCGCGAGACCGCAATGCATGGACCGGAGCATCGCGAGGAGCAGCGGGAAAGGCGACGGAAGGTGAGAATATAATGATTTTTTATTTTGTTTATTATTTTTGACATTAGATCTTTTTACTATTGATGCTGCATAGGCAGCATCAATAGTAAAAAGTTGGTCACACAGGGTTAATAACAACGTTAACGGACTACGTTACACCGCGGCATAACGCGGTGTAACGCAGCCATTAACCCTGTGTGAGCGCTGACTGGAGGGGGCACTGACAGAGAGTAGGAATGAGTGAATTCGCAGCTGGACTGTGCCCATCGCTGAGTGGTCGCGGCCGCCAGGCAACGCGGGATTACCGTGACAGACAGACACACAGACAGAAAGACAGACAGACAAACAGATGGAAGTGCCCCTTAGACGATTATATATATGCACAATCCTGCTGACAAGTTCCCTTTAATGTTGTGGCCAGGTTTGGACTGGCCCATGGGAGAGCAGGAAAATCCTCCGGTGGGCCCCTGTGCAAGAGTGGACCACCACCCTCTTATATGAGAAGTACTTGGTACTTGGTACCATATACTTGATTCACTATGTACAAAGGAAGTATCTTTTTTATTTAACAATCAACACAGTTTATTGCTATAGAAATTTGTGAATGAGGATAAAGTCATATTTGCATATAGTTGAAAATGGGGCGCTGGAGTTGATGTTACTGGTGAGCCCTTGGCAAAAAGGAAAGGTTGGAGCACTGGAATAGCATGGCGGGCAAAAACAGTCATGACGAGGATTTGGAGTAGGTGGGACACGGAGTTTATTGGGGAGGGTCAGTTGGGAATGGTCATTAATAAGGGGACTCTGTGGGAGGGATTGGTCACTTATCCTGTTCCCAGGGCACACAGAAAGTCCCGCCCGATTATATATATACGACGGAGGCAGAACTCCTTGGTTGTGGTGCCCCCTGTGCCCGCCCCGTGTCCTGTGTGCACGTCTGTTTTCTGCAGGACAGAGCGGAAGTGAGCACTCGCGGACATCCTGTTGCTGCCCCGGGATGGTTGAGCCTAGACTGTATGGGCTCCTTCCAGGTCCTGACTGAAACCCATGCAGTCTAGCCAGCTCACTACTGGCAGGCATGTACTATGGAGGACAGAGAATAAACTTCAATCTAATATTGCAGCCAGCATGCAGCCAGCGGGTAAGGAAAGGGGGAATCAAACACCCAAAAACCGCGCCTCCATGGCTGAAGATTGTTCCCTCCAAATTCAGGTGACAGTGTCCCTTTAAGACAATATTACTCGATAATTACCACCTGCCAGACTATTACTACTTCATAATGAGGCACATGGGGCATTATTACTTTTTAAGGGGCACTGAGGGCATTCTTACTTGATAAGGGGACACTTATATGTACTTTACAAAGTGACACTTGCAGTATTATTTTATCAACAGCCAATGCAAATGGGCACTCAAGGCTTCTAAGATTTCTTTGCATTGAGAATGGCTCGTGGCCATATCTCAGCACTCAATATGGCTTTCAAGATCAGAAAGGTTGGGACCCCGATGTACAGTATCAAGCAACTACTTTGCATTTACTATCATGTCCCTAGAATAGAGTTGAGCGACTTTTACTTTTTTCGGATTGAGTCGGGTTTTGCGAACCCCGACTTTGTCAAAAGTCGGGTCGGGTGAAATCGGCCGTTTATTGCGAAAAGTCGAGGGCCGACTGAAACATGAAACCCAATGCAAGTCAATGGGGAATCAAAGTCGGCAGTGAGTGGAGGCCAGGAAGACACTGTAAAGCTGCAGCAGCTTCGTACGCAGTGAAGAAGCAGTGACCCACAAATTCAAACACAAAAGTCTCTTCTAATGTGTTTCTTCACAGCATTAAAGTCCACTTCACATAAATGCATATAACTTCAGTGATCAATTTACACCAGTTCAAAGTAATGCATATCACATGGCTTTAGATTTGCGGTCCCTAAACAGGCCAGACTTCCCTTGTCCAGTTTCCCTGGGCGACCGCACGCCATCTCACAGTCTCTATATGTCTCTGTACACACAGCCTCATATGTTGCAGACACTACTCACGCCAGCCCTCCTCTGACTAGTTCTCGTGGGTGTCCTACATCGCTGTATCACAGTCTCTTACAGACTCATTACTCACACAGTCGTACACAGTTCAGGATATTCTCCGGATAGCGGCCGGGCACCATATCCACCTGTTTGCAATCGTTGCACCTGCTAGTCCTCTTTCGGGTACAGGATATCCACCTCCGGGCACAGGACTATCCACATCCGACTCCTACGGGCACAGGATATCCACCTCCGGGGACAGGACTGTCCACATCCGAGACCAGTACCATGGACGACTTGCATCTCTGTGTACGCTGCGGGTGCCAGGCTATCAGCTGCCCTGGGTGCGGGCTCTGCTGGCCTCCATGCACTCTGCAGACCAGCACACACCAGACTGACACTGACGTGCCCCTCGCACACCTGGCCTCACACCTGACACACCCATACCCCTTACTGCAGGGCTTTTAAACACACACAAACCTGTGGCCTTCAGCCATATGGAAAACCCGGACCGGAGATCCGTGACTCTCATGCACACCTATGGACTTCATCCATCTGCATGCACATTCTGGGGAGAAAAAACAGCGCCCCCTAGCTGTATCAGAGGCCACAGCCTCACAACACGTACAGTGCCCATTTTAATGGCAAAAACATCAATTCTTATTACTTAAGCTTGTCAATCTTAATTTACTTTATAATAATAGTCAGGCATTGAAAACTGGGGATAATTTGGCTAAAGTTGGGGGGGGGGGGTAGGGCTGGCTCAAGATTTTCGTGGGCCCAGAAAACGCGGAATACGTCACGGCGGTGGAGCAGGGAGAGGTAAGTATTTCAACTTTGCAAGTGCTGTGATCCTAAGCAAGCAGGGGGGGCCCACTCGTTGGCACTGGCACAGGGCCCCTCATAGTACGGCAGTGTGTTTGACAGCGGGTGGTGCCTCCCACTGGCAGAGACACTTTTGCGTACTATGAGGGGCCCTGTGCCAGTGACGTCTCCAACGAGTATGCCCCCCCATCTGATGAAGGAACCTGCACTTTCATCTGCACCTTCCTCTTTGTCCCCGTGTAAGGTGGTATAGTATGCGGGAAAGGGAACCTGACTTTCAGCAGGGTCAGATTTTGGCTGTGTAGAGTGCAAGGGGAATGTAGTGGTCTGGGTCAATGTACCAGCAGACTCATCTAGCAGTGGCTGGGCAATGGGCAGGATGAGGAGGAAAAACAGATATAGGCCCAAATAATAAAGTAGGCTAAATGCAGTTCAAAATTGGTAACAGGACTAAACAGGCGGCATTGCTTTGTTCAGTGGAGCCTACAAGAGAAAAAAAGTAAACGAAAACCCTGATGTAACTAAGTAAAAAAGCAAAAGTGCATTTAAATAACAGAGTTTTTAGTAATACTGTTTTTTTGATAAAAAAAAATAGCACAAAAGCCATCCCACCTCGTCACGGTAACTCTGATCGGGACAGTCCTACACTGTCTAATATTAAAACCTTACATTGTGGCAATGTTGACCTCAGTGTGAATAAGGGCAGACAAAAGGACTGGGCCCATCCAGTAAAACACTAGACTGGGGAAGCCTTATATAGTCTCTAGCTCAGAAACAGGGAGGCCACACCCTGGCTTGCACAGAATGCAACAATACAGAGAAAAAAAACACAAAATTGAGCTTAAATTGAGTTGGTACACATGCAGAGGTTAAACGCATGTTCAGATTGGCCACAAAACATTGAAACCTACAAGAGAAAAAGTAAACGAAAACCCTGATGTAACTAAGTAAAAAAGCAAAAGTGCATTTAAATAACAGAGTTTTTAGTAGAGGTAAAAAAATGGCCTATGGTGGACATTCAGCAGCTGCAAATGGAGGAATTGGAGAAGTCAGTAAGAGGAGGCCAAAAGCAAGACATTTTTTAGGCAAGCTACGTGTCAGCAGGGGAAGGTGGGGCAAAATAATTTGAAATCCATGATTGGTTCATTTTAATGAAGGCTAGATCATCCGGCTTTAAAAGCTGTTTTCCTACTCCCAGATAAGGGAGCCTTCGAGGCCTTGTGTAGCCAGACGATGACTCTGGCTCAACACCTCCAGCCTTAGGTGCTATTGTGCTTTTGCCACTACCACCAGATGCACCACCACCATCAGTACCAGCTGGCAACCACCGCCCACGGGCTCTTCCACCAGACTTTCTAATTTTTTGGAAAATCTAACCAAAATAACAACCGTTATATGGTGCTGTAAAACAAGGTAGAAGGTGTATATAAACTTGTTGAGAATTTAAATCTCCCTTTTTTGGGGGGGGATGTTGAACCAAACCTCAAGCCCTGTGCAAAAAACAACACAATGTAAGTGGCAGAAAGTGGCTGGCTGATATACGACAAACTAACAGGACTGAAGTATATCCACTTTGTGAGAATTTGAATCTCACTTTTTTTGGGGGAGACTGAACCAAAACTCAGGCCCAGCGTATATAACACAATGTAAGTGGCAGAAAGTGGCTGGAAGATATATGAAAAAATACAAGGACTGTAGTACAATTTCAATCTCCCTACAATGATCTCAGGACAAGTATGGCAGCAATAACAAGGACTGCTGCACACAAAAATGTGGACAAATAAACAAGATAACTGTGCAGAAAGGAGCAACAGGATTTTTGCTTTTAAAAAAGCAGTTGGTTTGCACAGCGGCGTGCAAACAGCAATGCAGCTGTCAGGAAGCCTTATAATGCAGCCTAATAAGCTACAGAGCTGATGCACAAAAATATAGCCTCCACTGTCCCTGCAAAAAAATGGTGGTGTTGGACAGTGGAAATCGCTACAGCACAAGCGGTTTGGGGGTTAATCTTCCCTCCCTAACTATATCCCTTCTTCTGATGAAGCTGCAGCAACCTCTCCCTATGCTAAGATCGGCAGAAGTAAGATGGCGGCCGGTGTGCACTCCCCTTTATAGCCCCTGTGACGCCACAGAAAGCAAGCCAATCACTGTCATGCCCTTCTCTAAGATGGTGGGGACCGAGACCTATGTCATCACGCTGCCCACACTCTGCATCCTCCTTCATTGGCTGAGAAATGACGCTGAAAGCACCATACGAAACGCGACTTTTGCGCGCAGATCGCCAACTTCATCGCTGATCCCACACTAGGATCAGGTCGGGTTTCATGAAACCCGACTTTGCCGAAAGTCGGCGATTTTTTAATTTGTCCGATATGTTTCGCTCAACCCCACTGTAGAATTTTGTTGACTTTATTCAGTGGAGATTATAGAAAGCCAAGCATGCACACATTGTGGCAGATTACAGTCCTATATCCTTAAAGGTAGATAGATGTATGTAATCCCAGCTAATGTAATAGCATAACAAGGTATAAGATGGAAAAAATTAACTCGTATATAAGTATCCTTAATGGTAAAGATAAATAACTATGCCCCAGCACGTATATTGTGGTAACATGCAAATTTATGGAAGTAGCAACAAGCCCAAGATGTTTTACCTGTAAGTAGGATAAGTGCAGGATGAAAGTGAGAAGTTAAATGCAGCGTCCCCACACCCCGATGCGCGTTTTGCCACTAGCTTCTTCATAGGGCTTGTCAGGGTGAATTGTCCCCCAACAGATGCCGTAAAAAGACCTGATGATGCTAATGATGTTGTGGCACATGACTTGTCTGCCACACCCCACATGATAATGGAGCGTCCTAAGAAGTGCAAGGTGACCCGCATCCATGGAACACATGCGCTCAGCTGTTGAGCGCTTCCGAAAGCTTGTGAGGCTTGGAAATCTGCGCGTGTAAGTACCGGTGAAATCAAATGCTGAACCTAAAATGCCTGATGTACTGTACATAAATAAGCAGCTAATTTGCATTTGCAATCATGTCCATAGAATCCTGTTGGCCATATTAACTACAGTGGAGATAATAGCTAAACTTGCACAAATTATGGCAGATTCCTGCTAAAAAGGGGAATTTGATTGTGAACGGGGGAGTCTGGAGAGATACAGGTGCTTCTCACAAACTTAGAATATCATCAAAAAGTTAATTTATTTTAGTTCTTCAATACAAAAAGTGAAACTCATATAGTCAATACGAACAGCGTGATCTATTTCAAGTGTTTATATCTGTTAATGTTGATGATTATGGCTTACAGCCAATGACAACACAAAAGTCATTATTCCAGTAAATTAGAATACTTTATAACATCAGCTTGAAAAATGATTTTAAAATCAGAAATGTTGGCCTACTGAAATGTATGCTCAGTGAATGCACTCAATACTTGGTCGGAGCTCCTTTTGCATCAATTACTGCATCAATATGGCGTGGCATGGAGGCGATCAGCCTGTGGTACTGCTGAGGTGTTTTTGATAGCAACCTTCAGCTCGTCTGCATTGTTGGGTCTGGTGTCTCATCTTCCTCTTGACAATACCCCATAGATTCTCTATGGGGTTCAGGTCAGGCGAGTTTACTGGCCAATCAAGCACCATAGAGAATTTCCATCTCCAAAATGCTTGACAGCAGAGGGAAGCATGAAGCGCTCTAAAATTTCCTTGTAGACGGCTGTGCTGACTTTGGTCTTGATAAAACAGCAGATGACATGGTTCCCCAAACCATCACTGATTGTGGAAACTTCACACTAGACCTCAAGCAGCTTGGCTTGTGTGTCTCTCCACTCTTCCTCCAGACTCTGGGACCTTGATTTCCAAATGAAATGCAAAATTTACTTTCATCTGAAAGCAACACATTGGACCACTGAGCAACACTCCAGTTCTTTTTTTCCTTGGCCCAGGTAAGACGATTCTGGCGTTTTCTATTGGTCATAAGTGGCTTGACACAAGGAATGCGATACTTGTAGCCCATGTCCTGGATACGTCTGTTTTGGAATGGCCATTTCTTAACAATGCTTTCAAGTCTGCGGTTATCCCAGTTGCTTGTGCACCTTTTTCTACCACACTTTTTCCTTGCACTCAACTATCCATTAATATGCTTGGATACAGCACTCTGTGAACAGCCAGCTTCTTTAGCAATATCTGTCTTCTGGACATATGTCATGTCAGCAGTCTTCCCCATGATTGTGGAGCCTCCTGAAACAGACTAATGTTTTTTTTTTTAAATGCTTAGGAAGCCTTTGCAGGTGTTTTTTGTTAAAGGGCCACTGTCACCCCCTCCAGCCGTTATAAACTAAAAGAGCCACCTTGTGCAGCAGTAATGCTGCATTCTAACAAGGTGGCTCTTTTAGTTTTTGGTGCATTTATTCCCAAAATAAAGCGTTTTATAACTTCTCCAAAATATCTGTCTTTATCCAGGGAGGCAGGTCCTCACCCCCCTGCTTGAAACGCCACACTGCCATCACTTAAATCTTCAGGGGCGCCGGGCACCACCCCCTCCACGCTGTTTTCGCATGAAATCCGGCACCTGCGCTGTGTTGTACTGTCTGGCGCAGGCGCAGTGAGCTCTGGCCGTCTAAAGTCACAGCCAGGCTTACAGACTGCGCCTGTGCGGCCACCCACCTTGGGAATCCCAGCCCCGCAGTGTGTTATGCATTATGCACAGTGCGGGGCTGGGATTCATAGGCAGGGCGGCCGCACAGGCGCAGTCTGCAAGCCTGGCTGTGACGTCAGACGGCCAGAACTCACTGCACCTGCAACAGACAGTACTACACAGCGAAGGCGCCGGATTTCATGCGAAAATAGTGTGGAGGGGGCAGTGCCCGGCGCCCCAGAAAATTTGAGTGACGGCAGTGTGGCGTTTCAAGCAGGGGGGTGAGAACATGCCTCCCTGGATAAAGACAGATATTTTGGAGAAGTTATAAAACGCTTTATTTTGGGAATTAATGCACCAAAAACTAAAAGAGCCACCTTGTTAGAATGCAGCATTACCGCTGCACAAGGTGGCTCTTTTAGTTTATAACGGCTGGAGGGGGTGACAGTGGCACTTTAAATATTCTAATTTACTGAGATAATGACTTTTGGGTTTTCATTGGCTGCAATCAATAATTATCAACATTAACAGAAATAAACACATGAAATAGATCACTCTGTTATAAATGACTCTATATAATATATGAGATTCACTTTTTGTATCGAAGAACTAAAATAAATGAACTTTTCGATGATATTCTAATTTTGTGGGAAGCACCCGTAGGTTTCGGCCGACTGATCGTTCACAAAACAGGTGTCTAAGGTGTTTTAGCACCTTCACTAAGAGCAGCAATTGTCCATTTTATTTTGCAAACTAATATTTGAAAATTTCAGTTTGCAAACAACCCAGGCAGCGAGTCGTATTAGATTGCTGTGTTCAATTTGCTATTCATTGCTACAATGTAATGTGAATCATTAACGTCCACATCTCTGTGCTGCTAGGAAGTGTAAGTTTGCAGTGTAAATGTATACAGACTTGTTTTGTTACAGTAATTTCTACATTGTTCTCAGTTACACGCGTATCAGGGAAATAAAAGGAATTAACTGAATAACGAGCATGCCCAAGTTTGTCATTGCTGAGTGTACATTGTTTCAGTAACCACAGTTGATTTTCTTATTTATTTTCATCTGTGTACTGCATCGGAGTTTATCCATTTTTGAGCAGTGTTATGTAAGTATCGTACAGTACATTAAATTTTAGGTCTTCAGTTACCTTGTACGTGCAGGCAGCAATTAGATGCTTAAAGGGGTTCTCCACATTTTGGGGACAATTTTATTTTCTTACGTAACTAAATGTATTTAGGTCTAAAAATCACTTTCTTTTCAACTAGATTTCATTAAATACATTGTACTATTTTTGCTTTCATATTTTCCATGTTTTCCTCCACATTCAACTTTCTGCAGTCATAAATCATCTTAGAGAAGCTCCAAGAGAGACATAAACTGTAAAGTTACAAGTCAGACAGTCAGACAAAGTTCACTAAGGGATTTTTAGTTAAAGGGACTCTGTCACCTGAATTTGGCGGGACTGGTTTTGGGTCATATGGGCGGAGTTTTCTGGTGTTTGATTCACCCTTTCCTTACCCGCTGGCTGCATGCTGGGTGCAATATTGGATTGAAGTTCATTCTCTGTCCTCCATAGTACACGCCTGCGCAAAACAATCTTGCCTTGTGCAGGCGTGTACTACGGAGGACAGAGAATGAACTTCAATCCAATATTGCAGCCAGCATGCAGCCAGTGGGTAAGGAAAGGGTGAATCAAACACCAGAAAACTCCGCCCATATGACCCAAAACCAGTCCCGCCAAATTCAGGTGACAGGTTCCCTTTAACTTGTTCTGAAGGCAGGAAACACAGAGTCTATAGAAGGCAGGTGGTGCAAAAAATTTTGAAGGAAACCCAAATCTAGAAATGACTTTTAAGGCCGGCGTCACACTTGCGAGTTTTACGGACGTAAGAGCGCAGAAACTGCGTCCGTAAAACTCGCAAAACATACGGCACAATTATTCTCTATGCCCCTGCTCCTATCTGCCGTATTAAACTGATCAGTATTATACGGCTTTCTACGGCCGTAGAAAATCGCAGCATGCTGCGTTTGTCACCGTATTGCGCAAATAAAACGTCAATGAAAGTCTATGGAAGCCCCAAAAATACGGATTACACACGGACCAGCAGTGTGACTTGCGAGGAATACGCAGCGGTGTTAGAGAAAAGCCGGCAATTCAGTGCGGTGTACAGTAAAATCACACTGACAGCTTACAGTAGAATAGGTAGAATAAATGTGTACACATAGAATAGGTATATATATATATATGTCATTGAGACACATATATGTATATATATTATTATTTCATCCAGCGCGATATAGCAGAAAGCCGGTAATTCAATTACCGGCTTTTGCTCTCTCCTTCCTAAACCCGACATGATATGAGACCTGGTTTACATACAGTAAACCATCTCATGTCACCTTTTTTTTTGCATATTCCACACTACTAATGTTAGTAGTGTGTTTATGCAAAATTTGGCCGTTCTAGCTAGTAAATTAAAGGGTTAAATGGCGGAAAAAATTGGCATGTGCTCCAGCACAATTTTCTCCGCCAGAGTACTAAAGCCAGTGACTGAGGGCAGATATTAATAGCCTGGAGAGGGTCCACGGTTATTGGCCCCCCCTGGCTAAAAACATCTGCCCCAGCCACCCCAGAAAAGGCACATCTGGAAGATGCGCCTATTCTGGCACTTGGCCACTCTCTTCCCATTCCAGTGTAGCGGTGGGATATGGGGTAATGAAGGGTTAATGCCACCTTGCTATTGTAAGGTGACATTAAGCCTAATTAATAATGGAGATGCGTCAATTATGACACCTATCCATTATTAATCCAATACTAGTAAAGGGTTAAAAAAAACACACACATTATTAAAAATTAATTTAATGAAAAAATCACAAAGGTTGTTGTATTAATTTATTCTACTCTCAATCCACTCACTGAAGACCCTCGATCTGTAAATAAAAAAATAATAATAAACCAACAATATCCATACCTTCCGAGGATCTGTCACGTCCAACGATGTAAATCCATGTGAAGGGGTTAAAATATTTTGCAGCAAGGAGCTCTGCTAATGCAGTGCTGCTCCTTGCTGCAAAACCCCGGAGAATGTAGGTAAAGTAGGTCATTGACCTATATTTACCTGCATTTGCGGTGAGGCGCCCTCTGCTGGCTGTTCCTAGATCGTGGGAACTTTCCTAGAAAGCTCCCTGGCTCGAGTTCATATGAGGACAACCAGCAGAGGGCGCCCTCTTATGATCTCAAGCCTGGGAACTTTCTAGGAAAGTTCCCACGATCTAGGAACAGCCAGCAGAGGGCGCCTCACGGCAAATGCAGGTAAATATAGGTCAATGACCTACTTTACCTACATTCTCCGGGGTTTTGCAGACATGAGCAGCTGCATTAACGGAGCTCGTGGCTGCAAAATATTTTAACCCCTTCAGATGGATTTACATCGTTGGACGTGACAGATCCTCGGAAGGTATGTATATTGTTGGTTTATTTTTTTATTTTTTATTTACAGATCGAGGGTCTTCAGTGAGTGGATTGAGAGTAGAATAAATTAATACAACAACCTTTGTGATTTTTTCATTAAATTAATTTTTAATAATGTGTATGTGTTTTTTTTAACCCTTTACTAGTATTGGATTAATAATGGATAGCTGTCATAATTGACGCCTCTCCATTATTAATTTGGCTTAATGTCACCTTACATTAGCAAGGTGGCATTAACCCTTCATTACCCCATATCCCACCACTACACGGGAATGGGAAGAGAGTGGCCAAGTGCCAGAATAGGCGCATCTTCCAGATGTGCCTTTTCTGGGGTGGCTAGGGGCAGGTGTTTTTAGCCAGGGGGGGCCAATAACCATGGACCCTCTCCAGACTATTAATATCTGCCCTCAGTCACTGGCTTTACTACTCTGGCGGAGAAAATTGTGCGGGAGCCCACGCCAATTTTTTCCGCCATTTAACCCTTTAATTTACTAGCTAGAATGGCCAAATTTTGCATAGACACACTACTTACATTAGTAGTGTGGAATATGCAAAAAAAATGGTGATATGAGATGGTTTACTGTATGTAAACCAGGTCTCATATCATGTCGGGTTTAGGAAGGAGATAGCAAAAGCCGGCAATGGAATTACCGTCTTTCTGCTATATCGCGCTGGATGAAATATTAATATATATACATATATGTGTCTACTGACATAAATATATATAAAAAATAGTAAATATAGAAAAACTGACTGAACAGCAATCTAATCTGAACTGGTGCATAACCAAAAAAGTCATATAGCAAATAGATTAATGGCTGCACTCAAAATTAATCTGTGCTAGAGCAAGGAAATGTGCGATACATGAAATGGGAATAGCATAATGGCTTGTGAAATATATGAAAAAACACATGAGATTCTTAGCACAAGATTTGGCCAAAAGTTGTGAGCCCATCCACCAATCGTCAAGGTAATCTCAGAACGGATGGGTACCTGAGCTGACTGCCTAGTGTGAACACTTACCTATGGCTAATAACGTGGTAAAGCCTGCTTATATAGGAAGCTCAGAACCAACTGTGTTTGGATGTAATAAAATTTATAATTTTTTAACCCTTTACTAGTATTGGATTAATAATGGATAGCTGTCATAATTGACGCCTCTCCATTATTAATTTGGCTTAATGTCACCTTACATTAGCAAGGTGGCATTAACCCTTCATTACCCCATATCCCACCGCTACACGGGAATGGGAAGAGAGTGGCCAAGTGCCAGAATAGGCGCATCTTCCAGATGTGCCTTTTCTGGGGTGGCTGGGGGCAGGTGTTTTTAGCCAGGGGGGGGGCCAATAACCATGGACCCTCTCCAGGCTATTAATATCTGCCCTCAGTCACTGGCTTTACTACTCTGGCGGAGAAAATTGTGCGGGAGCCCACGCCAATTTTTTCCGCCATTTAACCCTTTAATTTACTAGGTAGAACGGCCAAATTTTGCATAGACACACTACTAACATTAGTAGTGTGGAATATGCAAAAAAAAATGGTGATATGAGATGGTTTACTGTATGTAAACCAGGTCTCATATCATGTCGGGTTTAGGAAGGAGATAGCAAAAGCCGGCAATTGAATTACCGGCTTTCTGCTATTTCGCGCTGGATGAAATATTAATATATATACATATATATACATATATACATATATGTGTCTACTGACATATATATATATATACAGTGGGGCAAAAAAGTATTTAGTCAGTCAGCAATAGTGCAAGTTCCACCACTTAAAAAGATGAGAGGCGTCTGTAATTTACATCATAGGTAGACCTCAACTATGGGAGACAAACTGAGAAAAAAAAATCCAGAAAATCACATTGTCTGTTTTTTTATCATTTTATTTGCATATAATGGTGGAAAATAAGTATTTGGTCAGAAACAAAATTTCATCTCAATACTTTGTAATATATCCATTGTTGGCAATGACAGAGGTCAAACGTTTTCTGTAAGTCTTCACAAGGTTGCCACACACTGTTGTTGGTATGTTGGCCCATTCCTCCATGCAGATCTCCTCTAGAGCAGTGATGTTTTTGGCTTTTCGCTTGGCAACACGGACTTTCAACTCCCTCCAAAGGTTTTCTATAGGGTTGAGATCTGGAGACTGGCTAGGCCACTCCAGGACCTTGAAATGCTTCTTACGAAGCCACTCCTTCGTTGCCCTGGCGGTGTGCTTTGGATCATTGTCATGTTGAAAGACCCAGCCACGTTTCATCTTCAATGCCCTTGCTGATGGAAGGAGGTTTGCACTCAAAATCTCATGATACATGGCCCCATTCATTCTTTCATGTACCCGGATCAGTCGTCCTGGCCCCTTTGCAGAGAAACAGCCCCAAAGCATGATGTTTCCACCACCATGCTTTACAGTAGGTATGGTGTTTGATGGATGCAACTCAGTATTCTTTTTCCTCCAAACACGACAAGTTGTGTTTCTACCAAACAGTTCCAGTTTGGTTTCATCAGACCATAGGACATTCTCCCAAAACTCCTCTGGATCATCCAAATGCTCTCTAGCAAACTTCAGACGGGCCCGGACATGTACTGGCTTAGCAGTGGGACACGTCTGGCACTGCAGGATCTGAGTCCATGGTGGCGTAGTGTGTTACTTATGGTAGGCCTTGTTACATTGGTCCCAGCTCTCTGCAGTTCATTCACTAGGTCCCCCCGCGTGGTTCTGGGATTTTTGCTCACCGTTCTTGTGATCATTCTGACCCCACGGGGTGGGATTTTGCGTGGAGCCCCAGATCGAGGGAGATTATCAGTGGTCTTGTATGTCTTCCATTTTCTAATTATTGCTCCCACTGTTGATTTCTTCACTCCAAGCTGGTTGGCTATTGCAGATTCAGTCTTCCCAGCCTGGTGCAGGGCTACAATTTTGTTTCTGGTGTCCATTGACAGCTCTTTGGTCTTCACCATAGTGGAGTTTGGAGTCAGACTGTTTGAGGGTGTGCACAGGTGTCTTTTTATACTGATAACAAGTTTAAACAGGTGCCATTACTACAGGTAATGAGTGGAGGAAAGAGGAGACTCTTAAAGAAGAAGTTACAGGTCTGTGAGAGCCAGAAATCTTGATTGTTTGTTTCTGACCAAATACTTATTTTCCACCATAATATGCAAAAAAAATGATAAAAAAACAGACAATGTGATTTTCTGGATTTTTTTTTCTCAGTTTGTCTCCCATAGTTGAGGTCTACCTATGATGTAAATTACAGACGCCTCTCATCTTTTTAAGTGGTGGAACTTGCACTATTGCTGACTGACTAAATACTTTTTTGCCCCACTGTATATATATATATATATAGACAGTATATATGGGTTTTTTTTACACATGGATCCCTTGTATAGCCGTATGTCGGTTTTGCAAGCCTGCGATAAAAACACGCAGTACGGATGACATACGGATTACATAAGTAGGATGCCTTGCGCGAAAAACGCTGAAACACCCTGCCTACGGAGGAGCTACGGACCACTATTTTCGGGACTTTTCAGCGTATTACGGCCGTAATATACGGACCGTATTTTCATACGCTGTGTGTGACGCCGGCCTAACTCTGAATACATGCATTTAATTAAAAAAAAATAGTATCTGGAAGCCTCTTTATTTTCTGCAGCAAGTGACATTTTGCACTCAAAAGCCAACAAAACACATCTAGATGTTATGGCATAACATTTATCGTATTCTGAAATTCAGTAATATTTTCCTGATATTTCCCATAGAAATAGTCAGACGAGAAGCTCTGAAGATGGGGTGCTAGACTGGGAGAGGGGAAACGGTAAGGGCTAATTCAGAAGTCGGTGTTTTCCATGTACAAGAAGAAAGGACAGATTATTCTTATCAGAATGTAATCAGAATTTATTCAGAGCGTCATCAGCTTTTCTTGTACGTGGAGACAAAATAATTCACCACCTTTTACTTTCTGACAGCCCGTGAAAATTGGGCCACATTCGGATGACATCTGATTTTTTTTTTTCACGGACCCGTAGACTTTCATTGCCGATTCTGATCTGATGCTCACATTTCTCTGATATTTTCCACAGACTACTCAGTTCGAGAAAAAGATCGGACTAGTGAACAGCCCCAAAGACTATCAAAGACGACACAAATATATCAGTAAGCGTTACTTTGGTGATTTGGTTTAGTGAGGATAGTAATGTTCATGACCATGAAAATTACAACACTGGAGACCCAGCTCTCTTTTTTGTTTTGGGTAAAAAAGCAAAATTGCATAAAAAACTTTGGATGGACTTGGGAAACAAAATAAAAAAAAAAGGAATATACATTCAGAAATAGAAACAAATTAGAAAAAAAATGTGTCCGTTGTAATTAATAATAAAAGGTATAGTTGATAAATTTGCTTTAAAAATGCGGCAGTGTGAAGACGCCCTTGTGTGATGGCAGAAAGTAGTCAATGCTGGACTATATGTATGCAGGTTACACTGAAATCCAACCCTTGTACAACGTGATTGTATTTAGCAGTATTCTAAGTCAGGTAGAATGGAAATCATCCTGCTAACTATTGTATAGAGTAATTCAATCATGCCAAAGGATTGTGGCCTCACGAAGGCTATTCTCTCTGGTAGCTGAAGCAGAGAATATTTCATTTCAGCAAGTGAAAAATTATTCAGCACCTGTCTCATAAGACCAAAATATACTGAGTTGGGAAATGTAATACTGTATGTCTGTTGTTTGAATAGTAAACCCCATTTTTCTGAAGGCAAAGTGTTTCACAACATATAATCATAGTAGATCTGGTAAAATTTAGGTCAATTTACTATTTATTTTTACATGTGAGTTTCTAGTGTGACACTGTTCAGGGCAAACTGTACACAACCTGGCAAAAAAATGGATTGTGTATCTTTTCATGGCTTTAAAAGGGTTGTCCGATCTAAAAAGAAAAGTCTGCAGTCACTCTGTAAATTTCCCCCCGCGCACACACATTGTACGCTTTGATTTGCCGTTGTCTGCCCCAGGAACGGCGGTGTAGTATACGATATGCATACTCCCGGGTAGAACCTCTCCAGTGTATTGGGTGAGGCCTCGCCCAGTAGACAGGTTCTGCCTGGTAGTAAGCATATTGTATACCTTACTGCCTTTCCTGGGGCAGACGACAGCAAATCCGCACAGCACAAAGTGCACAAGTCTGCCAACAGAGTGACTACAGACTTTTTATTTTAGATCCAACAACCCCTTTAAGGCCGGTTTCACACGTCAGTGGCTCCGGTACGTGAGGTGACAGTTTCCTCACATACCGGAACCACTGACACACGTAGACACATTCAAATTAATGCATCTGTGCAGATGTCACTGATTTTTTGCGGACCGTGTCTCCGTGTGCCAAACACGGAGACATGTCAGTGTTCGTGGGAGCGCACAGATTACACGGACCCATTAAAGTCAATGGGTCCGTGTAAAACACATACCGCACACGGACATTGTCCGTGTGCAGTCCGTGTGCCGTGCAGGAGACAGCGCTACAGTAAGCGCTGTCCCCCCACATGGTGCTGAAGCCGCGATTCATATCTTCTCTGCAGCAGCGTTTGCTGTAAAGAAGATATGAATAATCCTTTTTTTTTTTGTTTCTCGTGTTTAAAATAAAGGTCCATGTCCCCACCCCCCTCCCACCCCCTGTGCGCCCGCCCGCTGTTCTTAAAATACTCACCCCGCTCCTCTGGTGATCCCGTTCAACAAGTGAAAATTATTATTTCTTTCTTGCGTGGCGACCCTCAGGACTGGGCATTTTCCCTTGCGCCAGGAGATCCTGCATTGCGTGATGTTGATGTGTTTTTTCTGGCGCTTGGATTGCTTTATGATGAACCTAATTCAGTGGATCAGGCAGAAAAAGTCTTGCTGGCTTTGTGTCAGGGTCAGGATGAAGCGGAGGTATATTGTCAGAAGTTTAGAAAGTGGTCTGTGCTTGCTCAGTGGAATGAGTGTGCCCTGGCGGCAATTTTCAGAAAGGGTCTTTCGGAAACCCTTAAGGATACTATGGTGGGATTTCCCACACCTGCTGGTCTGAATGAGTCTATGTCCTTGGCCATTCAGATCGATCGGCGTTTGCGTGAGCGCAAAGCTGTGCACCATTTGGCGGTACTCTCTGAGCATAGGCCTGAGCCCATGCAATGCGATAGGACTTTGACCAGAGCTGAACGGCAGGAACACAGATGTCAGAATGGGCTGTGTTTTTACTGTGGTGACTCCACTCATGCTATTTCCAATTGTCCTAAGCGCACTAAGCGGTTCGCTAGGTCTGCCACCATTGGTACTGTACAGTCTAAATTTCTTTTGTCCGTTACTCTGATTTGCTCTTTGTCGTCCTATTCTGTTATGGCATTTGTGGATTCAGGCACTGCCCTGAATTTGATGGACTTAGAGTTTGCCAGGCGCTGTGGTTTTTTCTTGGAGCCCTTGCAGTATCCTATTCCTTTGAGAGGAATTGATGCTACGCCTTTGGCCAAGAATAAGCCTCAGTACTGGACTCATTTGACCATGTGCATGGCTCCTGCACATCAGGAGGATATTCGCTTTTTGGTGTTGCATAATCTGCATGATGTGGTCATTTTGGGGTTACCATGGCTACAGATCCACAGAACAGTATTGGATTGGAAATCAATGTCTGTGTCCAGCTGGGGTTGTCAAGGGGTACATGGTGATGTTCCATTGCTGTCAATTTCGTCTTCCACTCCTTCTGAAGTCCCTGAGTTTTTGTCGGATTATCGGGATGTATTTGATGAGCCCAAATCCGGTGCCCTACCTCCTCATAGGGATTGTGATTGTGCTATTGATTTGATTCCTGGTAGTAAGTTTCCTAAGGGCCGACTGTTCAATTTATCTGTGCCAGAACACGCCGCTATGCGGAGTTATATAAAGGAGTCCTTGGAGAAAGGGCATATTCGCCCGTCGTCATCACCGTTGGGAGCAGGGTTCTTTTTTGTGACCAAGAAGGATGGTTCTTTGAGACCTTGTATTGATTACCGCCTTCTTAATAAGATCACGGTCAAATTTCAGTACCCTTTGCCGCTACTGTCTGATTTGTTTGCTCGGATTAAGGGGGCTAGTTGGTTCACCAAGATAGATCTCCGAGGGGCGTATAATCTTGTGCGTATTAAACAGGGTGATGAATGGAAAACAGCATTTAATACGCCCGAGGGCCATTTTGAGTACCTAGTAATGCCATTCGGGCTTTCTAATGCTCCATCTGTGTTTCAGTCCTTTATGCATGACATCTTCTGAAAGTACCTGGATAGATTCATGATTGTATATTTGGATGATGTTTTGGTCTTTTCGGATGATTGGGAGTCTCATGTGAACCAGGTCAGAATGGTGTTCCAGGTCCTTCGTGCGAATTCCTTGTTTGTGAAGGGGTCTAAATGTCTCTTTGGGGTTCAGAAGGTTTCATTTTTGGGTTTCATTTTTTCCCCTTCTACTATAGAGATGGACCCTGTTAAAGTTCAGGCCATTTATGATTGGACATCTGTGAAGAGCCTGCAGAAGTTCCTGGGCTTTGCTAATTTTTACCGTCGCTTCATCGCTAATTTTTCTAGTGTTGTTAAACCGTTGACTGATTTGACCAAGAAAGGTGCTGATGTGGTCAATTGGACCTCTGCGGCCGTTGAAGCCTTTCAGGAGTTGAAGCGTCATTTTTCTACTGCCCCTGTGTTGTGTCAGCCAGATGTTTCGCTCCCGTTTCAGGTCGAGGTTGATGCTTCTGAGATTGGAGCAGGGGCTGTTTTGTCTCAAAGAAGTTCAGATGGCTCGGTGATGAAACCATGTGCTTTCTTTTCTAGAAAGTTCTCGCCTGCTGAGCGCAATTATGATGTTGGCAATCGAGAGTTGTTGGCTATGAAGTGGGCATTTGAGGAGTGGCGACATTGGCTTGAAGGAGCCAAGCATCGCGTGGTGGTCTTGACGGATCACAAGAATTTGACTTATCTCGAGTCTGCCAAACGGTTGAATCCTAGACAGGCTCGATGGTCGCTGTTTTTCTCCCGTTTTGATTTTGTGGTTTCATACTTTCCGGGCTCTAAGAATGTGAAGGCTGATGCCCTTTCAAGGAGCTTTGTGCCTGACTCTCCGGATGTTCCTGAGCCGGCTGGTATTCTCAAAGAGAGGGTAATTTTGTCTGCCATCTCCCCTGATTTGCGGTGGGTGCTGCAGAAGTTTCAGGCTGATAGACCTGACCGTTGTCCAGCGGAGAAACTGTTTGTCCCTGATAGATGGACTAGTAGAGTTATCTCTGAGGTTCATTGTTCGGTGTTAGCTGGTCATCCTGGAATCTTTGGTACCAGAGATTTGGTGGCTAGATCCTTTTGGTGGCCTTCCTTGTCACGGGATGTGCGTTCTTTTGTGCAGTCCTGTGGGATTTGTGCTCGGGCTAAGCCCTGCGGTTCTCGTGCCAGTGGGTTGCTTTTGCCCTTGCCGGTCCCGAAGAGGCCCTGGACGCATATTTCCATGGATTTTATTTCAGATCTCCCTGTCTCTCAAAGGATGTCGGTCATCTGGGTGGTTTGTGATCGCTTCTCCAAGATGGTCCATTTGGTACCCTTGTCTAAGTTGCCTTCCTCCTCCGATTTGGTGCCATTGTTTTTCCAGCATGTGGTTCGTTTGCATGGCATTCCGGAAAACATCGTCTCGGACAGAGGTTCCCAGTTTGTTTCAAGGTTTTGGCGGTCCTTTTGTGCTAAGATGGGCATTGATTTGTCTTTTTCTTCGGCCTTCCATCCTCAGACAAATGGCCAAACCGAACGAACCAATCAGACTTTGGAAACATATCTGAGATGTTTTGTTTCTGCTGATCAGGATGATTGGGTGTCCTTCTTGCCTTTGGCTGAGTTCGCCCTTAATAATCGGGCCAGCTCGACTACTTTGGTTTCCTTTTTTCTGTAATTCTGGTTTCCATCCTCGTTTTTCTTCAGGGCAGGTTGAGCCTTCGGACTGTCCTGGTGTAGATTCTGTGGTGGACAGGTTGCAGCAAATTTGGACTCACGTAGTGGACAATTTGACATTGTCCCAGGAGAAGGCTCAACGTTTCGCTAACCGCCGTCGCTGTGTTGGTCCCTGACTTCGTGCTGGGGATTTGGTTTGGTTGTCGTCTCGTTATGTTCCTATGAAGGTTTCCTCTCCTAAATTTAAGCCTCGTTTCATTGGCCCTTATAAGATTTTTGAAGTTCTCAATCCTGTGTCATTTCGTTTGGCCCTTCCAGCTTCTTTTGCCATCCATAATGTGTTCCATAGGTCGTTGTTGCGGAGATATGTGGCGCCTATGGTTCCCTCCGTTGACCCTCCTGCCCCGGTGTTGGTCGAGGGGGAGTTGGAGTTTGTGGTGGAGAAGATTTTGGATTCCCGTATTTCGAGACGGAAACTCCAGTACCTGATCAAGTGGAAGGGTTATGGTCAGGAAGATAATTCCTGGGTTGTTGCCTCTGATGTTCATGCTGCCGATCTGGTTCGTGCCTTTCATTTGGCTCGTCCTGATCGGACTGGGGGTTCTGGTGAGGGTTCGGTGACCCCTCCTCAAAGGGGGGGTACTGTTGTGAATTCTGTTATCGAACTCCCTCCTGTGGTCATGAATGGTACTTCGGCGAGTTCTGTCCATGGACTCCCTCTGGTGGCTGTGAGTGGAGTTGCTGGTTCTGAGGTTCCTTCCACAGGTGACCTAGGTTATTCTTAGGATGGCTTCTCTATTTAACTCCACTCAGATCGTTACTCCATGCCAGCTGTCAATGTTCCTGTACTGGTTCAGTTCGCCCTTGGATCTTTCTGGTGACCTGTGTTGTGAATTCTGTGGCAGAGTTCACTCCTGTGGTCACAAGTGGTACTTTGGCTGATTCTCTCTGGGATCTTCCGTTTGTGGAGGAAAGTGGTACTGCAGCTTCTGAGTTTCCTCCCTCAGGTGATCTGGTGAGCTCATTAGCTTCTTCTCTACTTAACTCCACCTGATGCTTTGATCTATGCTTCCTGTCAATGTTTCAGTGTGGGACTTGTTTTTTCCCTGGATCATTCCTGTGGCCTGCTGCTCTGCAAAGCTAAGTTTTGCTTATGTTATTTTGTTGCTATTTTTCTGTCCAGCTTGCTTTATTGGTTTTTCTCGCCTGCTGGAAGCTCTGAGACGCAGAGGGACCACCTCCGTACCGTTAGTCGGTGCGGAGGGTCTTTTTGGTCCCCTCTGCGTGGTTTTTTATAGGTTTTTGTGCTGACCGCAAAGTTATCTTCCATATCCTCGTTCTGTTCAGCTAGTCGGGCCTCACTTTGCTAAATCTGTTTCATCTCTATGTTTGTGTTTTCATCTTACTCACAGTCATTATATGTGGGGGGCTGCCTTTTCCTTTGGGGAATTTCTCTGAGGCAAGGTAGGCTTATTTTTCTATCTTCAGGATTAGCTAGTTTCTCAGGCTGTGACGAGGCGCCTAGGTTCTGGTCAGGAGCGCTCCACGGCTACCTTTAGTGTGGTTTGATAGGCTTAGGGATTGCGGTCTGCAGAGTTCCCACGTCTCAGAGCTCGTTCTATTATTTTGGGTTATTGTCAGTTCACTGTATGTGCTCTGACCTCCATGTCCATTGTGATTCTGAATTGCCTTTCATAAGAGACCTGTCTCTTCCTGCAAGAAGCTAAGTCCCCGATTGTTATTTTCTGTTCTTTGTTTCCTTGTCCAGCTTGCTTTCATGATTTTGTCTTGCTAGCTGGAAGCTCTGGGATGCAGAGTGGCACCTCCGCACCGTGAGTCGGTGCGGGGGTCTTTTTGCACACCCTGCGTGGTCTTTTGTAGTTTTTTGTGCTGACCGCAAAGATACCTTTCCTATCCTCTGTCTATTTAGTTAGTCTGGCCTCCCTTTGCTAAAACCTGTTTCATTTCTGTGTTTGTGACTTTCATCTTAACTCACAGTTAATATTTGTGGGGGGCTGCCTTTTCCTTTCGGGAAATTTCTCTGAGGCAAGGTAGGCTTTATTTTCTATCTCTAGGGCTAGCTAGTTCTTAGGCTGTGTCGAGGCATCTAGGCCATGTTAGGTACGCTCCACGGCTATTTCTAGTGTGTGTGATAGGATTAGGGATTGCGGTCAGCAGAGTTCCCACTTCCCAGAGCTTGTCCTGTATCGGTTTAACCATCAGGTCATTTCGGGTGTTCCTAACCACCAGGTCATAACACGGCCCCACGTGACCGCTCATACAGTAGAAGGTGCGGCCAGGACAGGAAGCAACGCCAGCCAGCGAGGGAGCCGGGTGAGTATTTTAAGAACAGCGGGCGGGCGCACAGGGGGTGGGAGGGTGGTGGGGACATGGATATTTATTTGAAACACGAGAAACAAAAAAGAAAGGAATATTCATATCTTCTCTACAGCAAACGCTGCTGCAGGGAAGATATGAATGGCGGCTTCAGCACCAGATGCAGGGGACAGCGCTAAACTTTAGCGCTGTCTCCTGCACGGTGCGTGTGGTACCCAGTGGGCACACGGGCGGCACACGTGTGCCGCACATGTGCCACACTGATGTGCCACAGAAACGCATGGGCACACGGACACGGATAATTCCGGTACCGATTTTTCCGGTACCAGAATTATCTGGACGTGTGGGACTGCCCTAAGGTTGAAGGTATACATGAGAGAGGATGGAGAGGAAGGCAAAACCCCAGGAAGCAAGTGCTAATCGCCCCATATTAGGGGAAAAATTCCTTCCGGACTCCACATCCGACAATCAGACTAATTTCCTAGATCAACATCCATCACAGAATTTAGTACCCATAACCAGTAATATTATATTTTTTCAAGAAAGACATCCAAGCCATCAGTGAACTTATTCAATGAATCAACTATTACAATTTACAGTGGGGCAAAAAAGTATTTAGTCAGTCAGCAATAGTGCAAGTTCCACCACTTAAAAAGATGAGAGGCATCTGTAATTTACATCATAGGTAGACCTCAACTATGGGAGACAAACTGAGAAAAAAAAATCCAGAAAATCACATTGTCTGTTTTTTTTAATATTTTATTTGCATATTATGGTGGAAAATAAGTATTTGGTCAGAAACAAAATTTCATCTCAATACTTTGTCATATATCCTTTGTTGGCAATGACAGAGGTCAAACGTTTTCTGTAAGTCTTCACAAGGTTGCCACACACTGTTGTTGGTATGTTGGCCCATTCCTCCATGCAGATCTCCTCTAGAGCAGTGATGTTTTTGGCTTTTCGCTTGGCAACACGGACTTTCAACTCCCTCCAAAGGTTTTCTATAGGGTTGAGATCTGGAGACTGGCTAGGCCACTCCAGGACCTTGAAATGCTTCTTACGAAGCCACTCCTTCGTTGCCCTGGCGGTGTGCTTTGGATCATTGTCATGTTGAAAGACCCAGCCACGTTTCATCTTCAATGCCCTTGCTGATGGAAGGAGGTTTGCACTCAAAATCTCACGATACATGGCCCCATTCATTCTTTCATGTACCCGGATCAGTCGTCCTGGCCCCTTTGCAGAGAAACAGCCCCAAAGCATGATGTTTCCACCACCATGCTTTACAGTAGGTCTGGTGTTTGATGGATGCAACTCAGTATTCTTTTTCCTCCAAACACGACAAGTTGTGTTTCTACCAAACAGTTCCAGTTTGGTTTCATCAGACCATAGGACATTCTCCCAAAACTCCTCTGGATCATCCAAATGCTCTCTAGCAAACTTCAGACGGGCCCGGACATGTACTGGCTTAAGCAGTGGGACACGTCTGGCACTGCAGGATCTGAGTCCATGGTGGCGTAGTGTGTTACTTATGGTAGGCCTTGTTACATTGGTCCCAGCTCTCTGCAGTTCATTCACTAGGTCCCCCCGCGTGGTTCTGGGATTTTTGCTCACCGTTCTTGTGATCATTCTGACCCCACGGGGTGGGATTTTGCGTGGAGCCCCAGATCGAGGGAGATTATCAGTGGTCTTGTATGTCTTCTATTTTCTAATTATTGCTCCCACTGTTGATTTCTTCACTCCAAGCTGGTTGGCTATTGCAGATTCAGTCTTCCCAGCCTGGTGCAGGGCTACAATTTTGTTTCTGGTGTCCTTTGACAGCTCTTTGGTCTTCACCATAGTGGAGTTTGGAGTCAGACTGTTTGAGGATGTGCACAGGTGTCTTTTTATACTGATAACAAGTTTAAACAGGTGCCATTACTACAGGTAATGAGTGGAGGAAAGAGGAGACTCTTAAAGAAGAAGTTACAGGTCTGTGAGAGCCAGAAATCTTGATTGTTTGTTTCTGACCAAATACTTATTTTCCACCATAATATGCAAATAAAATGTTAAAAAAAACAGACAATGTGATTTTCTGGATTTTTTTTTCTCAGTTTGTCTCCCATAGTTGAGGTCTACTTATGATGTAAATTACAGACGCCTCTCATCTTTTTAAGTGGTGGAACTTGCACTATTGCTGACTGACTAAATACTTTTTTGCCCCACTGTATATGGCAGAGAGTTCCATAGTCTCACTGCTCTAGTAAAGAATCTCTGTCTGTGATGCTGAATAAAGGGATTTTGTCACCCCCAAAACTCAAATTAAACCGCTTAGGCTACTTTCACACTGGCATTTTTTGCAATACGTCACAATGCGTCGTTTAGGGGAAAAAACGCATCCTGCAAAGTTGTTTGCAGGATGTGTTTTTGCCCCATAGATTAACATTAGTGACGCATTGCGACGCATTGCACACGTTGCAACCGTCGTGCGACGGTTGCGCCGTGTTGTGGCGGACCACCGGGAGCAAAAAACGTTACATGTAACGCTTTTTGCTGCCGACGGACCGCTTTTTCTGACTGCGCATGCGCGGCCGGAACTCCGCCCCCACCTCCCCGCACCTTACAATGGGGCAGCGGATGCGCAGGAAAATTGCATCCGCTGCCTCCGTTGTGCCTCCGTTTCACTGCTAGCGTCGGAACCTCGGCCCGACGCACTGCGACGGGCCGAGTCCGACGCTAGTGTGAAAGTAGCCTTATACATTGATATAGGGGACTTAGCCCCTCTAAAAATCATATTTGTAGTAAATTGTTCACTAATTTAGTTTTATATAAAAATATTTTTATTACAGTTAAAAGTAACGATGAAAGAGGGAGCGTCGGCCATCATACTTCCTCAGCTTCTCATGTCTCAGTGCAGTGGATGCGATGACGTCACTACATGGTGCCCGCTCTGCTGAATTGTGAGGCACTTCAGAACTCTCAGTATAGAGGCCGGGGTATCGGGGAGAAAAAAGAAGAGAGGTGAGTATTGATCATTTATTTATATTTTTTTAATCAATGTTTACATTGTGTTGGCTATAATACTGTATAGAGGACTATGGGGAGTGCATTATACTGTATGCACTATAGGAAGTGCATTATGCTGCATAGAGGACTATGGGGGGTACATTATACTATATGGGTGACTATGGGGTGCAGTAAATAATATGAAAGACTATGGGGCCCATTGTACTATATGGAGAGCTATGTGTGGGCTAGTGTAATATTTGAAAGGCTATGTGAGGAGCATTATTATATTTGGAGGGCTATGTTGAGGCCAATATAATATTTGCAGGGCTATGTTGGAGCCTCTATACTTTATGGAGGGCTATTTGGGGGCCATTATACTATATTCAAGCAATTATACAATGTAAAGGTTTGTGGGGATCCATCATACTGTGAGGGGGCCATTATACTATTTGGAGGGCTAGTGAGAGCCATAATACAGTGTGGTGAGGTGTGGAGGCCGTTACACTGCATGTACGCCCATGATACTGCATAGAGGGCTGTGTGAAGGTCACAGTTTGGGGATCATACTGTGTTATTTTATATTTTACCAGTGGAGTTGAGGTGCAGTACTGTAGGGCCATCATACTGTGCATGTGGAGGATACTGGAATTCACTGTGGGGGTATCATACTTTGTTTGTGGGGCACTTTTGTTAGCAGCAAACTTTATGGGTGCAAAAAAAGGGGAATCTAGGGATTCAGTAGAAAGAAAATTACTTTGTAAAGGCTGCCAATTTGTGAGATATGCTCTTCTTTGACCCTGTCAAATATTATATATATATATATATATATATATATATATATATATATATATATATATACTAGATGGCAGCCCGATTCTAAAGAATCGGGAGTCTAGAATCCATATATACTTTATTTATTCAAATGTAAGACTAATACAATTAATAAATAATAGTAAGAAAGAACAAAAAATCGCTGCACTCACCAGCTCTTGACAATTCTTGTTATTTAAGGTACAGTTACACAGGATCCATGAACATGCTTATGAGGGGAGGGATGAAAGACATCAGACTTAGCACGCTGTTTGCGCTTACGTGCGGCATCGGCGGCTTTTCGCTCTGCATCATTACCATACTTTATATCAGACCTGATCTCACGTGCGCCATCATAAGCTTTGGACTCTGTGTCATTAGTATACTTAACAGTGTCCATGCGCTTGCATCTATCCTCTGTACTCTTGTTAGCACGCTGTTTGCGCTTACGTGCGGCATCGGCGTCTTTTTGCTCTGCATTATTAGTATACTTTCTATCAGACCTAATCTTACGTGCGCCATCAGCAGCTTTGGGCTCTGTGTCATTAGTATCCTTACTATTAGAGCTCATGTTGGCTAAGCTAAACAGCTTTAAGCGTGGTGGTGGCAAACAACAGGTTAATAAGAGGCAGTGTCAGGTAGTAGGAAAATAGCCAGTTAATAATAGGCAATAGTTCTTTGCAGGAATGCAGATATTAATAAATAGGCAGTTTATATTGCAGAGAAATTGCTGGGCAATAATGGACAATGTCCTTATGTGGCAAATAATAGAGCAATATACCCAATGTGGCAAAGAAGAGGTTAATAAACGGCAGTCTCTCAGTATAACAGTCAGTGAATAATAGGCAGTATATGGAGAAAACACCAAACAAAAGTTCAAAATTGGTGTGAAAATGTCACTGAACCACTTCACAACTAAATATATATAGTTTTGGTAAATGGTATTATCATTTTTTTGACGAAATTCGGCAGGAGCTTGAAGAGCAACGTCACTGGGCCCGCCTCCACGCAGTAGAAACTTGCTGTGAGGTAAAAATTCAAAAATCACACCAAAATGGCGGGCGGAGTGTGTCACAGTACGGCACGTTTCTGATTGGTCGCTCGCAGCAGGCGGCAACCAATCAGACACTGGACACTGTTGACGTCACTTATCTCCGGACATTAGCTCCGGACATTATCTCCGGACATTAGCTCCGGACAGGAAGTTGGCACAAATTGCAGGAAGTAGTATTCTAGGCAATTATATATTAGATCTTTTTTTTTTTTGAGTGGGGGGGGAGGGAGGGTCCAATTAGAACATCCACTATGGGGTCCCATGATTTCTATGTATGCCTCTGTATGTAAGATTACATAAAGAAGTGGCACAATATTGTTAAGGTCTCAACTGATGAGGTGGATTCGCTAAGCCGTAGGTCACGGTGAGCAGCACAGACCAGAGGCATTTCTCACAGCAGAGCTGGACTAGTCAAATGGCATTTGGAATACTTCAGAAAATTAGAGATAGATATGAAGGATGATGCTTGAATAAGAAGAGCTGGAAGTGCTAGATACAGCAGAGTTGAGTGTTTTGACAGCACCTAGGATCAATTGATATCAGTAGACAGGCAGGTATCCTGATGCAGCACAGTTAAGTGTTTGGGCAGCACCTTTTATGGCGACAAAGGTACAGATACATACATATGTACATATACAGTATGTATATATATATATATATATATATATATATATATATATATATATATATATATATATATATATATAGTTATATGAAAAAGTTTGGGCACCCCTATTAATCTTAAAATAATTTAAAAAAAAAAAATTTTTTTTTGCAACAGCTATTTCAGTTTCATATATCTAGTAACTGTTGGACACAGTAATGTTTCTGCCTTGAAATGAGGTTTATTGTACTAACAGAAAATGTGCAATCTGCATTCAAACTAAATTTGACAGGTGCATAAGTATGGGCACCCTTATCATTTTCTTGTTTTAAATACTCCTACCTACCGTATATACTCGAGTATAAGCCGAGATTTTCAGCCCAAATTTTTGGGCTGAAAGTGCCCCCCTCGGCTTATACTCGAGTCACGGTAGCGGTGGGGTCGGCGGGTGAGGGGGAGAGGGCGCTGAGGTATACTCACCTAGTCCCAGCGATCCTCGCGCTGTCCCTGCCGTCCCACGGGCTTCGGCGCTGCAGCTTCTTCCTCTCTTCAGCGGTCACGTGGGACCGCTCATTACAGAAATGAATAAGCGGCTCCACCTCCCATAGGGGCGGAGCCGCTTATTCATTTCTCTAATCAGCGGTGCCGGTGACCGCTGATAGAGAAAGAAGCTGCGGCACCGAAGACCAGGCAGAGGGACAGCGCGAGGATCGCCAGGACTAGGTGAGTATGTTATATTCACCTGTCCACGTTCCAGCCGCCGGGCGTCGCTCCATCTTCCCGGCGTCTCCATCTTCCCGGCGTCTGCACTCTGACTGTTCAGGTCAAAGGGCGCGATGACGCATACAGTGTGCGCGGCGCCCTCTGCCTGATCAGTCAGAGCAGAGACGCCGGGAAGATGGAGGCGCCGGAACGAGACGCCGGGAGCTGCAATCAAGGGAGGTGAGTATGTGTTTTTTTTTTTTTATTGCAGCAGTAGCAGCGGCAGAACAGATTAATGTGGAGCATCTATGGGGCAATAATGAACGGTGCAGAGCACCGTATATGGAGCACATCTATGGGGCACAGTGAACGGTGCAGGGCACCGTATATGGAGCACATCTATGGGGCACAGTGAACGGTGCAGAGCACCGTATATGGAGCACATCTATGGGGCACAGTGAACGGTGCAGAGCACCGTATATGGAGCACATCTATGGGGCACAGTGAACGGTGCAGAGCACCGTATATGGAGCACATCTATGGGGCACAGTGAACGGTGCAGAGCACCGTATATGGAGCACATCTATGGGGCACAGTGAACGGTGCAGAGCACCGTATATGGAGCACATTTATGGGGCACAGTGAACGGTGCAGAGCACCGTATATGGAGCACATCTATGGGGCACAGTGAACGGTGCAGAGCACCGTATATGGAGCACATCTATGGGGCACAGTGAACGGTGCAGAGCACCGTATATGGAGCACATCTATGGGGCACAGTGAACGGTGCAGAGCACCGTATATGGAGCACATCTATGGGGCACAGTGAACGGTGCAGAGCACCGTATATGGAGCACATCTATGGGGCACAGTGAACGGTGCAGAGCACCGTATATGGAGCACATCTATGGGGCACAGTGAACGGTGCAGAGCACCGTATATGGAGCACATCTATGGGGCACAGTGAACGGTGCAGAGCACCGTATATGGAGCACATCTATGGGGCACAGTGAACGGTGCAGAGCACCGTATATGGAGCACATCTATGGGGCACAGTGAACGGTGCAGAGCACCGTATATGGAGCACATCTATGGGGCACAGTGAACGGTGCAGAGCACCGTATATGGCACATCTATGGGGCACAGTGAACGGTGCAGAGCACCGTATATGGAGCACATCTATGGGGCACAGTGAACGGTGCAGAGCACCGTATATGGCACAGCTATGGGGCACAGTGAACGGTGCAGAGCACCGTATATGGCACACCTATGGGGCACAGTGAACGGTGCAGAGCACCGTATATGGCACACCTATGGGGCACAGTGAACGGTGCAGAGCATCGTATATGGCACACCTATGGGGCACAGTGAACGGTGCAGAGCACCGTATATGGCACACCTATGGGGCACAGTGAACGGTGCAGAGCATCGTATATGGCACACCTATGGGGCACAGTGAACGGTGCAGAGCATCGTATATGGCACACCTATGGGGCACAGTGAACGGTGCAGAGCACCGTATATGGCACAGCTAGGGGGCACAATGAACGGTGCAGAGCACCGTATATGGCACAGCTATGGGGCACAGTGAACGGTGCAGAGCACTATATGGGGCACAGCTATGGGGAAATATGAACGGTGTAGAGCACTATATGGCACAGCTATGGGGAAATAATTATCTATTTTTATTTTTGAAATTCACCGGTAAATGCTGCATTTCCACCCTAGGCTTATACTCGAGTCAATAAGTTTTCCCAGTTTTTTGTGGCAAAATTAGGGGGGTCGGCTTATACTCGGGTCGGCTTATACTCGAGTATATACGGTACTTTTAACTGACTTATAAAGCACTTTTTTTAGTTTTCTAACCTCATTGAGCTTTGAACTTCATAGCCAGGTGTATGCAATCATGAGAAAAGCTACTTAACCCCATAAGCCCCAAGGGTGGTTTGCACATTAATGACTGCGCAAATTTTTACAATTCTGACCACTGTCCCTTTATGAGGTTATAACTCTGGAACGCTTCAACGGATCTTGGCAGTTCTGACTTTGTTTTCTCGTGACATATTGTACTTCATGATAGTGGTAAAATTTCATCGATATAACTTGCCTTTATTTGTGAAAAAAAAAACGGAAATTTGGTGAAAAGTTTGAAAATTTTGCAATTTTCCAACTTTAAATTTTTATGCAATTAAATCACAGAGATATGTCACACAAAATACTTACTAAGTAACATTTCCCACATGTCTACTTTACATCAGCACAATTTTGCAACCAAAAATTTTTATTGTTAGGGAGTTATAAGGGTTAAAAGTTGACCAGCAATTTCTCATTTTTACAACACCAATATTTTTTAGGGACCACATCACATTTGAAGTCATTTTGAGGGGTCTATATGATAGAAAATAACCAAGTGTGACACCATTCTAAAAACTGCACCCCTCAAGGTGCTCAAAACCACATTAAAGAAGTTTATTAACGCTTCAGGTGTTTTACAGGAATTTTTGGAATGTTTAAAAAAAAATTAACATTTAACTTTTTTTCACAAAAAAATTACTTCAGCTCCAATTTCTTTTATTTTCCCAAGGGTAAGAAAAGAAATTGGACCCGAAAAGTTGTTTTGCCATTTGTTCTGAGTACGCCGATACCCCACATGTGGGGGTAAACCACTGTTTGGGCGCATGGCAGAGCTCGGAAGGGAAGAAGCGCCGTTTGACTTTTCAATGCAAAATTGACTGGAATTGAGATGGGACGCCATGTTGCGTTTCGAGAGCCTCTGATGTGTCTAAACATTGAAACCCCCCACAAGTGACACCATTTTGGAAAGTAGACCCCCTAAGGAATTTATCTAGATCTGTGGTGAGCACTTTAAACCACCAAGTGCTTCACAGAGGTTTATAATGCAGAGCCATAAAAATAAAAAATCATATTTTTTCACAAATATGATTTTTCGCCCCCAATTTTTTATTTTTCCAAGGGTAAGAGAAGAAATTGGACCCCAAAAGTTGTTGTGCCATTTGTACTTAGTATGCCGATATCCCACATGTGGGAGTAAACCACTGTTTGGGCGCATGGCAGAGCTCGGAAGGGAAGGAGCGCTGTTTGACTTTTCAATGCAAAATTGACTGGAATTGAGATGGGACACCATGTCACGTTTGGAGAGCCCCTGATGGGCCTAAACATTGAAACCCCCCACAAGTGACACCATTTTGGAAAGTAGACCCCCTAAGGAACTTATCTAGCTGTGTTTTACAGCTTTGAACCCCCAAGTGTTTCACTACAGTTTATAATGCAGAGCCGTGAAAATAAAAATTATTTTTTTTTTCACAAAAATTATTTTTAGCCCCCAGTTTTGTATTTTCCCAAGGGTAACAGGAGAAATTCGACCCCAAAAGTTGTTATCCAATTTGTCATGAGTACGCTGATACCCCATATATGGGGGGAACCACCGTTTGTGCGCATGGCAGAGCTCGGAAGGGAAGGAGCGCCATTTGGAATGCAGACTTAGATGGATTGGTCTGCAGGCGTCACATTGCATTTGCAAAGCCCCTGATGCACCTAAACAGTAGAAACCCCCCAGAAGTGACACCATTTTGGAAACTAGACCCCCTAAGGAACTTATCTAGATGTGTTGTGAGAACTTTGAACCCCCAAGTGTTTCACTACAGTTTTTAACGCAGAGCCGTGAAAATAAAAAATCATTTTTTTTCCACAAAAATTATATTTTAGCCCCCAGTTTTGTATTTTTACAAGAGTAACAGGAGAAATTGGACCCCAAAAGTTGTTGTCCAATTTGTCCTGAGTACGCTGATAACCCATATGTGGAGGGGAACCACCGTTTGGGCGCATGGCAGAGCTCGGAAGGGAAGAAGCGCCATTTGGAATGCAGACTTAGATGGATTGGTCTGCAGGCGTCACGTTGCATTTGCAGAGCCCCTGATGCACCTAAACAGTAGAAACCCCCCACAAGTGACACCATTTTGGAAACTAGACCCCCCCAAGGAACTTATCTAGATGTGTTGTGAGAACTTTGAACCCCCAAGGGTTTCACTACAGTTCATAATGCAGAGTCGTGAAAATAAAAATTAATTTTTTTCCCACAAAAATGTTTTTTTAGCCCCCAAAATTTTTATTTTCCCACGGGTAACAAGAGAAATTGGACCCTAAAAGTTGTTGTCCAAATTGTTCGGAGTACGCTGATACCCCATATGTGGGGGGAACCACCGTTTGGGCGCATGGCAGAGCTCGGAAGGGAAGAAGTTCCATTTGGAATGCAGACTTAGATGGATTGGTCTGCAGGCGTCACGATGGATTTGCAGAGCCCCTGATGCACCTAAACAGTAGAAATTCCCGACAAGTAACACCATTTTGGAAACTAGACCCGCTAAGGAATTTATCTAGATGTGTTTTGACAGCTTTGAACCCCCAAGTGTTTCACTACAGTTTATAACGCAGAGTCATGAAAATAAAAATATTTTTTTTCCCACAAAAATGTTTTTTTAGCCCCCCCAATTTTTATTTTCACACGGGTAACAAGATAAATTGGACCCCAATAGTTGTTGTACAATTTGTCCTGAGTATGCTGATACCCATTATGTTGGGGTGAACTCCTGTTTGGGTGCACGGGAGAGCTCGGAAGGGAAGGACCACTGTTTTACTTTTTCAACGCAGAATTGGCTGGAATTGAGATCGGACACCATGTCGTGTTTAGAAAGCTCTGATATGCCGAAACAGTGGAAACCCCCAATTCTAACTGAAACCATATCCCAAACACACCCCTAACCACACCTCTAACCCTGACACACCCCTAACCCTTATCCCAACCGTAAATGTAATCGAAACCCTAACCCTAAGTTTAGCCTCAACCCTAACTTTAGCCCCAACCCTAACTTTAGCCCCAACCCCAACTCTACCTTTAGCCCCAACCCTAACTTTAGCCCCAACCCTAACTCTAACTTTAGCCTCAATCCTAACTTTAGCCCCAACCCTAACTTTAGCCCCAACCCTAACCCTAACTTTAGCCCCAACCCTAACCCTAACTTTAGCCCCAACCCTAACCCTAACTTTAGCCCTAACATTAGCCCCAAAGCTAACTCGAACTTTAGCCCCAACCCTAACTTTAGCCCCAGCCCTAACCCTAACTTTAGCCCCAACCCTAACTGTAGCCCTAACCCTAGCCCCAACCCTAACCCTAGCCCCAACCCTAGCCCCAACCCTAACCCCAACCCTAGCCCCAACCCTAGCCCCAACCCTAGCCCTAGCCCTAACCCTAGCCCTAACCCTAAACCTAGCCCTAACCCTAACCCTAGCCCTAAACCTAACCCTAACCCTAGCCCTAAACCTAACCCTAGCCCTAACCCTAACTGTAATAGGAAAATGGAAATAAATACATTTTTTTTATTTTTCCCTAACTAAGGGGGTGATGAAGGGGGGGTTTAATTTACTTTTCTAGCGGGTTTTCTAGTGGATTTTTATGATTGGCAGCCGTCACACACTAAAAGACGCTTTTTATTGCAAAAAATATTTTTTGCGTTACCACATTTTGAAACCTATAATTTTTCCATATTTTGGTCTACAGAGTGATGTGAGGACTTGTTTTTTGCGGGACGAGTTGACGTTTTTATTGGTAAAATTTTCGGGCACGTGACATTTTTTGATCGCTTTTTATTCCGATTTTTGTGAAGCAGAATGACCCAAAACCAGCTATTCATGAATTTTTTTTTTGGGGGGGGGTTTATACCGTTCCGTAATTTGATAAAATGGATAAAGCAATTTTATTCTTCGGGTCAGTATGATTACAGCGATACCTCATTTACATCTTTTCTTATGTTTTGGTGCTTTTTATACAATAAAAACTATTTTATAGAAAAAAAAATTATTTTTGCATCGCTTTATTTTGAGGACAGTAACTTTTTTATTTTTTCGCTGATGATGCTGTATGGTGGCTCGTTTTTTGCGGGACAAGGTGACGTTTTCAGCAGTACCATGGTTATTTATATCCGTCTTTTTGATCGCGTGTTATTCAACTTTTTTTTTACAGTGTTCACTGAAGGGGTTAACTAGTGGACCTGTATTATAGGTCGGGTCGTTACGGACGCGGTAATACTAAATATGTGTACTTTTATTGTTTTTTTTTTTTATTTAGATAAAGAAATGTATTTATGGGAACAATATTTTTTTTCTCTATTTAGGATTTTTTTTCTTTTTTACACATCTAAAAAAAATTTTTTTTACTTTTTTACTTTGTCCCAGGGGGGACATCACTGTATAGTGACAGATCGCTGATCTGACACAGTGCAGAGCACTGTGTCAGATCAGCGATCTGGCGTGCCCTGCTCCTTGGATACCAGCGCCTGCTCTGGACCCGGAAGTAGTCCCTGCAGGACCCGGAAGTAGCCCCGCGGCCATTTTGGATCCGGGGCCTACAGGGAGGAGACGCTCGGTAAAAGGTGAGCACAACGCCTTATACCGATCGTCTCAGGGAAGCCCGCAGGGAGTCCCCTCCCTGCGTGATGCTTCCCTATGCCCCAGAACACTGCGATCATGTTTGATCACGGTGTGCTGGGGGTTAATGTGCCGGGAGCGGTCCATGACCGCTCCTGGCACATAGTGCTGGATGTCAGCTGCGGCCGATCGCATATGACATACTATCCTGTCACTGGGAATTAAGTCCCAGGTCACCTTGACGGGATAGTATAGTATAGTTGACGGGACAGTATAGTATGTCATATGCCACTTGCAAGTTGTTCTCCTGTTTGAATCTCCTCTGAAGAGTGGCATCATGGGCTCCTTAAAACAACTGTATAATGATCTGAAAACAAAGATTATTCAACATAGTTGTTCAGGGGAAGGATACAAAAAGCTGTCTCACAGATTTATCCTGTCAATTTCCACCGTGAGGAACATAGTAAGGAAATGGAAGAACACAGGTACAGTTCTTGTTAAGGCCAGAAGTGGCAGGCCAAGAAAAACATCAGAAAGGCAGAGAAGAAGAATGGTGAGAACAGTCAAGGACAATCCTCAGACCACCTCCAGAGAGCTGCAGCATCAACTTGCTGCGGATGGTGTCACTGTGCATCGGTCAACTATACAACGCACTTTGCACAAGGAGAAGCTGTATGGGAGTGATGCGAAAGAAGCCGTTTCTGCAAGCACGCCACAAACAGAGTCGGCTGAGGTATGCAAAAGCACATTTGGAGAAGCCAATTTCTATTTGAAAGAAGGTCCTGTGGACTGATGAAACCAAGATTGAATTGTTTGGTCATACAAAAAGGCGTTATGCATGGCGGCCAAAAACCACAGCATTCCAAGAAAAACACTTGCTACCAACAGTAAAATTTGGTGGAGGTTCCATCATGCTTTGGGGCTGTGTGGCCAATGCCGGCACCGGGAATCTTGTTAAAGTTGAGGGACGCATGAATTTCTCTCAGTATCAGCAACAATAATGTTCATGAATCCCATAGAATGTGAGTCCGCAAGGACAGGGTCCTCTGTTGTGAATTCTGTTGTCAAGCTCCCTCCTGTGGTCATGAATGGTACTTCGGCTGGTTCTGTCCATGGGCATCCTCTGGTGGTTGTGAGTGGGGCTGCGGCTTCTGAGTTTCCTTCCACAGGTGACGAGGTTAATTTGTTAGCTGGCTGCTCTATTTAACTCCACTTAGATCATTGCTCCAGGCCACCTGTCAATGTTCCAGTATTGGTCTGTTCGCTCCTGGATCATTCTTGTGACCTGTCTTCTCCAGCAGAAGTTAAGTTCCTGCTTGTTTTTCTCTTGTTTGCTATTTTTCTGTCCAGCTTGCTATTTTGATTTTTGTCTTGCTTGCTGGAAGCTCTGGGATGCAGAGGGAGCGCCTCCGCACCGTGAGTCGGTGCGGAGGGACTTTTGCGCCCTCTGCGTGGTTTTTTTGTAGTTTTTGTGCTGACCGCAAAGTCACCTTTCCTATCCTCTGTCTGTTCAGTAAGTTGGGCCTCTCTTTGCTTAATCTATTTCATCTCTGTGTTTGTGATTTTCATCTTAACTCACAGTCATTATATGTGGGGGGCTGCCTTTTCCTTTGGGGAATTTCTCTGAGGCCAGGTAGGCTTATTTTTCTATCTTTAGGGCTAGCTAGTTCCTTAGGCTGTGACGAGTTGCATAGGGAGCATTAGGAGCAATCCACGGCTATTTCTAGTGTGTGATAGGACTAGGGATTGCGGTCAGCAGAGTTCCCACGTCCCAGAGCTTGTCCTGTATTATTGTAACTATCAGGTCTTTCCGTGTGCACTTAACCACCAGGTCCATTATTGTCCTAACCACCAGGTCATAATGTCAAGGTAAAAATATATTTTCTTTACACTCTTTTGTACTTTATGTATTCTTATGCTGTGAAACAATAAGTTTTTCCCCTTCGCTTGCTAATGCATATGTAATTGTATTTAAGATGGCTGCCAGTATTCACCTTTGCCCCACTTTCACTCGGCTGAAGGAACAAGTTACACATTCCAGAAGCCAAGTATCATTTCTCTGGAAATCGAAACTTAACAAGATGTGGACAAAGGAAGATTCATCAGATGACGTCAGAGCCAACCAGAAGGACTGAATACTAGATACATTGCTTAACCCCCGCCTATCCCCGCCCTCTGCACACCTTCCCCCAATAGATCATGTAATGTTGTGTATCAGGAAATAAACTTCAGTTGTTGCTGTGACATTACACACGAGCATGCAATGAGTTTGAACCAGCATTGTGTCTGACTCATTCTTATCCAGTACCAACATGCTTTTAATCTGATTTGGAATGACTGGTGGATGAAGGGTATTGTCATGACGACCCCGACAATTTGGCGCAACCAACGTGGGGCGTGGGCCGCGATCCGAGACCCCCTGGACCCATGCCTGGACGTCCGTGGACGACACCCATAGTGGCTGACCTCGAGGACTGATCACCCTCCAAACACGGTAAATGGAAATCACATACTATGTATTTGTCCCACTTGCTAGTGTTTCAGCCGTTATTGGTTAGTCTGTGGACTCCTTGGGTCTGGGGAGTGACCGGTCGAGTGGTGAGACCGAGCGCGATCCCGTGCCACGCTTCGAACCAGCAACTGAGAGACGTCGCATTCTGCGCGTCCTCGTGTACACCACACCTCCTCCACCGGTCATTGTACTCCATTCAACCACCCTACCCGTGACTGTTGCCTAGTAGTGATAGAGTGAAAGATTGAGGAAGTTTGTGGATTGGGGGCGGCTTTGAGAAGGGATCGGAGACGCAGCCTCTGTGATATTGTCCAGATAGGTAATTAAGACGTCCCGAGAGGGGACCACCTGTTTTTCTGTGGAGGGCTCTCACTAGGAGACCGCCTCCCAACGTTTAGAATATCGTGACAGGGTAGACTGTTAATCACTGGTGTTCAGAGGTTAGGGACAGGATATCGAGCGTGAGGCTCTTTATTCATTTTGTTGGGAATACAGTGTTGTTACCGCTGTCAGCGGCCTACTGCAGAAGGGCGTAGTATTCTGTGAGTCATGTTGCGTCTCTTATGGCAGAAGAAGTCCGTGCCCCACGAGTTAAGTGAGGATGCTGTGGAAGTCAAGACAATAGTAGAGTCACGGGAGGGCAAGAAGGCAGTCAAGAATGTTGAAAGATGAAGGACTGTTAGAACAAGCGCAAGCTCATCTGCGAGTTGCGCGAGGTTTAAAGAACGAGGAATGGAAAAAGGTTGATGGAGAGGAAAGATGAAAGGATGCAGAGCCCGTGTTTGGTTATAAAATATCTCAATCATTGGTTTTTCTAAGGTGTTTTGGTATATGAATTGTGTGAAGGTTTTGTAGAAATTAATTGAGTCTGAGAACTGCTGTAATCCGTTACTCTGTGTAGATCTGTGAAAACACCCAATGGGAGGGGGCAGTCAAATAGCTGCGTTGTTGTTTTTCTTCTTTTGTGTTGAGGAATGCTGTAAATTCTTATCTCTGTGTTTATAGCCAATGGGAGGGGTGAACCCCTGCGCAAATTGTTTTTTTGATTTTTCCTCTTTGTGCTGCGGGCCAGAGAAAAGGGGGGCCAAAGTTTTCAGAAGAACTTAACCTATTCTGTATCAGCAGCTGCAGCGATCTTTACTCGCTCTCTAGTCCCCCTCCCCTTATCAGTGGCCCAAGAGAAAGACTCCAGCCCCCCTCCCTTACACAAATCCAGTCTCATACTCCAATATTCATTTTAACCCTGTGTCTGGAAATCTCTCTCCCCATGTTAATTCTCAGACCAAGACAAGACAGATGGACTTGTAAATATTGCGGTCAGACAAACCCAGACTGGAGAAATACTTGTATAATCTGTGTTGCAACCCAACCTAAGTGAATTACACTGATTCCTGTCCAGATAAGATCACATGTAGTGACATAAGAAGCTGACACAGGATAGTGGGTAGTGGGGACATTAACTTTGGGAGTAAGCTGACAGTAATCCTTTTGGGAAGGAGCTGTAGACCAGCATGTCATGTCACCCCCAACCGGTCATCTAGTCACCCCCACCAATAGAGAACCAACCACATCAGGTAGTGTAAGACAGATACAGGAGTATTATCCCTGGAAGCCCTCTGACTAGCTAGCTACGCTAAAATAATTGGCTGACCCTGAGAACAAACCTTTCCCATTAGACAGACAAAGACAATATGATGGACGTATAAGTGCACCTGAGCAGACCTAGAGAGTTGGTGAGCCAAGATGATGGTCAGATGGTCCTTACGTTATATAACCCCTATGTAGATGAGTATAATGAGATGTGTATCTTACATGTCCTTTCCCAATCAGTTTGAAAAAAAAAAATAGGGGGGATAGTGTCTCTAACCCTGGCACTTAGAATATCCTTATGTCACGCTGCTTCAGTATGTGGGTAATTTTTTGTTTTTTTTTGTTGTGTGCACAGACAGAGCAGGAAGCCATTGTTGCCACTGTTAGTTTTCGCAAGTATCTGGCAGATCTGAACTGTCAGGTTTCGGCCTCGAAACTTCTGTTCTGCCTTGGTCAAGTGATATTTTTGGGTCACTGTCTCCTTCAGGGTGCCAGACACCTCACAGAAGAAAGAAAAATAGCCGTCAGCTACAAAGGATGAGACTGAGCTCCAGCGTTTCCTTGGACTATGTATTTATTGTTGTCAGTGGATACCGGACGCATCCCGCATAATGCTACCTCTCTACAAAGCCCTGAAAGACTGTTCAAGATATGGTGATGATTTTGGCAGATTCCACACTGGATACGCTGTTACTACGGAAGACACTGTAGTGCACGGAGCTGCACTCCCTCCCTCCCTGTCAGCACAAGCCAAAGACAGGCGGGCTAATATACACGGACTCACAGTATGCATTTGGTATTGCTCATGATTTCGGAGCCCTATGAGCCAATAGAGGATTTGTTACTACCGCCGGGACTCAGTGAAGAATGCTGAAGCTGTTAAAGCCCTCATGGACTCAATCAAATTACCTACTCAGGTGGCCATTATCAAAGTTAAGGAGCACGATACTATGGAACAGTCCACAGACTGTTGGTAACGCCTCTGCGGATATGCAAGCAAAAGCTGCTGCTCTCCTACCTGGTGACCACACGCTCTCAGCGTAAACAGTTACAAGAAACACTGACTCTACAGGAACCTGATGATCTATGCCAGACTGAGGTTTTCTACCGGACCCCGCGAGACCGCTTAATGACGATGCAGAGAATGTCTCCAAAGGAAGAAGTGAAGCAGTGGAAAGCTGATGGAGCATGTATGGACAATGGTCGCTGGAAAAAGGACCAACTTGTGTGTCTCCCTAAGCGGATGTACCCTGCTATTGCCACGTGGGCGCATGGGCCCACATATCGAGGTATCTGTCAGACCTGCAAACCCGGTCAACTTCAACGTGTACCCCCAAAGCACCTTGCTAAGCCCGACTATCCTTTCCAAAAACTCCAGGTGAACCACATCACGTTGCCTAAGTCTGGAAGGTATGAATATTGTCTGGTGGTTGTCGACATGTTCTCCAGTTGGCCAGAAGCATTCCCCGTTACCAACGTGACTGCAAAGACCACAGCAAAGAAACTGGTGATGGAAGTTATATGCAGATATGGTGTTCCAGAAGTTGTTGAAAGTGACCAAGACCCGGCCTTTCCTTCTCATGTGTATCAGGAGGTTCTGACAATGCTTGGATCCACTGTAGCTCTCCATACTCCGTACCATCCACAATCTAGTGGGAAAGTTAAGAGGCTGAACGGCACACTGAAGGGACAATTGACCAAATTGATGCAGGAGACTACGGCTCCATGGCCAGGGCTCTTACATATTCGTACTACCCCTATTTCAAAACATAGCCTGTCCCTATAGGAGATATTGTTTGGTGCTAGGTTCTCAGTTGTAAATTTTCAGTCTCAGTAGTTGTCAGAAGAAACTGACCGTGCTGTTCAATATGTTATTCAGTTTAGTAGAAATGTTGCTAACACCCATGTTTTAGTTTCTTCGTCCCTTCCAGATTCAGCAGAAACCGATATTGGTCACAATTTGAAGCCTGGTGGTCTTATGGTCGTGAAAAGCTATGTCAGTAAAACTTGAAGGAAAGAGCACCTGAATCTACATTGCACACTGCAAAAGAGACCGAACCAGCGCTTAGTCACAGTGATGATCGAAGGAAAATGTTGCTGTTGTTTTTGGTCCTGAGGCTGGGGGCCATCTTCGCCCCTACCTTTCCGGCCCCTATTGTAAATAAGAATTCCGGTGCCACTATTCTCTGGGTAAATCTAACGGCCCCGGTAAATATCTGGAGATTTGATTTCTGCAATGTAGTCAAGTGCCCCGAGACTCAGCGGGTGGTAGAAGGAATTATCCAGTATTATATATGTGTTAGAAGTTTTCTCCATAGAAACACAAACAGCCCCAAGGAAAAATTTATGGTTAGAATGGGTAAGATACAATGTAAGAGTCCAGAATATCTCTGTAGGATGTATTGCTTGTGCTGCAGCGAACACATATATGCACACATACATTGTTTTTTCCTGATGACAATACCACTGCCTGTGTTATGAATCTGTTGAGGGGTCTAAAGCCCACTGATTGCTCAGATTATGTCCCACTAATTCATGAAGCACCTAAACTAAAGGTCCCAGGAGGGATAACTGTATTAGCTGATAATTATACCTGCTATAATTCCCACGACACTACAGGTACACCAGTAGGGGTCTTCGAGACAGGTTTCTGCAAAGAGAACAGTTCCCTAGATACTGACTTACTAGTTAATCATACACAGTATATGTACGACATCTATTAGTTATGTGGAGATGGTAAGCTCCATCCTAGGTTGCCTAATGCCTGGACAGGTCAGTGCACCCTTGTTAAACTAGCTATGCAGTTCAAGATTTTACCTTTGGATCCAGAGACATCTGATAAATATACCAGAAAGAGGAGAAGTCTCGATCAGCTCCACATGAGTTATGAAGAAAATCCATTGGTATATGTCGATGCTATTGGAGTGCCAAGGGGGGTGCCTGACTAATTTAAAGCCCAGAACCAGATCTATGCTAGCTTTGTTTCTTTAATCCACAGATGCAGATTAATAAAAATGTTGTTTGGATCAATTATATATATATATTACAGTGAACAAAGGTTTGTCAATTTTATCTGTGATGCTTTCCAGGGTATAGTTGAGGAATTGGGCCCTAACACTAGAATGACCCTCCAAAACCGATTAGCCCTTGATATGATCTTAGCTGAGAAAGGAGGAGTCTGTGGGATGGTGGGAGAGAAGTGTTGTACCTATATCCCTCAGAACTCTGGGGTAAATGGAAAGACCATGATAGCCCTTAAGAAGATAAATGGGTTAGCAGCAGAATTAAAAACTAATGCAGGAGTAGACACATCTTTCTTTTCCGGTTGGTTGGGTGGGCTCAAAGGATTCCTTCAACAAGCTTGTCTAGTACTGATTGCTCTCCTTGTAGTTGGATCAATAGTTCTCTGTTGTGTCATTCCCCTGTATAAAAAGGTTATCACTGAGGCAACTCCGACTGGCACCTTCCTCAACCAAGAAGTAGGCCCACCAGGGTACGATGGTACTGATCCAGGAGAGATCCCTAAGTATGTCCCCCTCAAGAAGATAGACAATACCCTTTACTCTCAGATGATGCTAAGAGATTTAGTTTAGCGACAACGGGAGAACTCCATGTGAAGCTAGTGAAGGGTTCAGCTGCCTGGAGGCCTCTCACAAGGGGAGAGCTTCTGAGGTGTCTGGATGAAGAAATCCATCTCCCCTTTCCCCATCACATGGACAGTCTCGAAGGATCTTTCTTTTTAGGGAAAAACTTAGTGTTTAGGGGGGATTGTCAAGGTAAAAATATATTTTCTTTACACTCTTTTGTACTTTATGTATTCTTATGCTGTGAAACAATAAGTTTTTCCCCTTCGCTTGCTAATGCATATGTAATTGTATTTAAGATGGCTGCCAGTATTCACCTTTGCCCCACTTTCACTCGGCTGAAGGAACAAGTTACACATTCCAGAAGCCAAGTATCATTTCTCTGGAAATCGAAACTTAACAAGATGTGGACAAAGGAAGATTCATCAGATGACGTCAGAGCCAACCAGAAGGACTGAATACTAGATATATTGCTTAACCCCCGCCTATCCCCGCCCTCTGCACACCTTCCCCCAATAGATCATGTAATGTTGTGTATCAGGAAATAAACTTCAGTTGTTGCTGTGACGTTACACACGAGCATGCAATGAGTTTGAACCAGCATTGTGTCTGACTCATTCTTATCCGGTACCAACATGCTTTTAATCTGATTTGGAATGACTGGTGGATGAAGGGTATTGTCGTGACGACCCCGACAATAACAGTACAGGTGGCCCAAAGTATTAATGCATCTCAATAGAGGGATAAGAGAAGTTCTGAGACCATTTTTTTTTCTTTGCACTGTGTTTTGCCTTTCTTTTCCCCTAGACCTCTGGGTGGTTCAGGATACAGGTGTGGATATGGACATTCAAGGTCTGTCCTCTTGGATGGATAATCTCACTGCAATGGTACAAAACATTCAAGATTTTGTGGTTCAGAATCCGATGTCAGAGCCTAGGATTCCAATTCCTGATTTGTTTTTTGGGGATAGATCTAAGTTTCTGAGTTTCAAAAATAATTGTAAATTGTTTCTTGCTTTGAAACCTCGCTCCTCAGGTTACCCTGTTCAACAAGTGAAAATCATTATTTCTTTGTTACGTGGCGACTCTCAAGACTGGGCATTTTCCCTTGCGCCAGGAGATCCGGCATTGCATGATGTTGATGCGTTTTTTCTGGCGCTTGGATTGCTTTATGATGAACCAAATTCAGTGGATCAGGCAGAGAAAATCTTGCTGGCTCTGTGTCAGGGTCAGGATGAGGTAGAGATATATTGTCAGAAGTTTAGGAAGTGGTCTATACTCACTCAGTGGAATGAATGTGCCCTGGCAGCAATTTTCAGAAAGGGTCTCTCTGAAGCCCTTAAGGATGTCATGGTGGGATTTCCCATGCCTGCTGGTCTGAATGAGTCTATGTCTTTGGCCATTCAGATCGATCGACGCTTGCGTGAGCGTAAAGCTGTGCACCATTTGGCGGTATTATCTGAGCATAGACCTGAGCCTATGCAATGTGATAGGACTTTGACCAAAGCTGAACGGCAAGAACACAGACGTCGGAATGGGCTGTGTTTTTACTGTGGTGATTCCACTCATGCTATCTCCGATTGTCCTAAGCGCACTAAGCAGTTCGCTAGGTCTGCCACCATTGGTACGGTACAGTCGAAATTTCTTTTGTCCGTTACTCTGATTTGCTCTCTGTCGTCCTATTCTGTTATGACATTTGTGGATTCAGGCGCTGCCCTGAATTTGATGGACTTGGAGTTTGCTAGGTGCTGTGGTTTTTTCTTGGAGCCCTTGCAGTATCCTATTCAATTGAGAGGAATTGATGCTACGCCTTTGGCCAAGAATAAGCGTCAGTACTGGACCCAATTGACCATGTGCATGGCTCCTGCATATCAGGAGGATATTCGCTTTTTGGTGTTGCATAATCTGCATGATGTGGTCGTTTTGGGGTTGCCATGGCTACAGGTCCATAATCCAGTATTGGATTGGAAATCTATGTCTGTGTTCAGCTGGGGTTGTCAGGGGGTACATGGTGATGTTCCATTTTTGTCTATTTCGTCATCCACCCCTTCTGAAGTCCCGGAGTTTTTGTCGGATTACCGGGATGTATTTGATGAGCCCAAATCCAGTGCCCTACCTCTTCATAGGGATTGCGATTGTGCTACTAATTTGATTCCTGGTAGTAAGTTTCCTAAGGGCCGACTGTTCAATTAATCTGTGCCAGAACACGCCGCTATGCGGAGTTATATAAAGGAATCCTTGGAGAAAGGTCATATTCGCCCGTCGTCATCACCGTTAGGAGCAGGGTTCTTTTTTGTAGCCAAGAAGAATGGTTCTTTGAGACCTTGTATTGATTACCGCCTTCTTAATAAAATTACAGTCAGGTTTCAGTATCCTTTGCCGCTGCTGTCTGATTTGTTTGCTCGTATTAAAGGGGCTAGTTGGTTCACCAAGATAGATCTTCGAGGGGCGTATAATCTTGTGCGTATTAAACAGGGCGATGAATGGAAAACAGCATTTAATACGCCCGAGGGCCATTTTGAGTTCCTGGTTATGCCATTCGGGCTTTCCAATGCTCCATCAGTATTTCATTCCTTTATGCATGACATCTTCCGAGAGTACCTGGATAAATTCCTGATTGTATATTTTGATGATATTTTGGTCTTCTCGGATGATTGGGAGTCTCACGTGAAGCAGGTCAGAATGGTGTTCCAGGTCCTTCGTGCTAATTCTTTGTTTGTGAAGGGGTCAAAGTGTCTCTTTGGAGTTCAGAAGGTTTCATTTTTGGGTTTCATTTTTTCCCCTTCTACTATCGAGATGGACTCTGTTAAAGTCCAGGCCATTTATGATTGGACTCAGCCGACATCTGTGAAGAGTCTGCAAAAGTTCCTGGGCTTTGCTAATTTTTATCGTCGCTTCATCAGTAGTTTTTCTAGTGTTGCTAAACCATTGACTGATTTGACCAAGAAGGGTGCTGATGTGGTCAATTGGTCTTCTGCGGCTGTGGAAGCTTTTCAGGAGTTGAAGCGTCGTTTTTCTTCTGCCCCTGTGTTGTGCCAGCCAGATGTTTCGCTCCCGTTTCAGGTCGAGGTTGATGCTTCTGAGATTGGAGAAGGGGCTGTTTTGTCGCAAAGAAGTTCTGATGGCTCGGTGATCAAACCGTGTGCCTTCTTTTCTAGAAAGTTTTCGCCTGCTGAGCGCAATTATGATGTTGGCAATCGAGAGTTGTTGGCCATGAAGTGGGCATTCGAGGAGTGGCGTCATTGGCTTGAAGGAGCCAAGCATCGCGTGGTGGTCTTGACGGATCACAAGAATTTGACTTATCTCGAGCCTGCCAAACGGTTGAATCCTAGACAGGCTCGTTGGTCGCTGTTTTTCTCCCGTTTTGATTTTGTGGTTTCGTACCTTCCAGGCTCTAAGAATGTGAAGGCTGATGCCCTGTCAAGGAGTTTTGTGCCCGACTCTCCGGGTGTTCCTGAGCCGGCGGGTATTCTCAGAGAAGGGGTAATTTTGTCTGCCATCTCCCCTGATTTGCGGCGGGTGCTGCAAAAATTTCAGGCTGACAGACCTGACCGTTGCCCAGCGGAGAAACTGTTTGTTCCTGATAAATGGACTAGTAGAGTTATCTCTGAGGTTCATTGTTCGGTGTTGGCTGGTCATCCTGGAATCTTTGGTACCAGAGATTTGGTGGCTAGATCCTTTTGGTGGCCGTCTTTGTCACGGGATGTGCGTTCTTTTGTGCAGTCCTGTGGGACTTGTGCTTGGGCTAAGCCCTGCTGTTCTTGTGCCAGTGGGTTGCTTTTGCCCTTGCCGGTCCCGAAGAGGCCCTGGACGCATATTTCTATGGATTTTATTTCGGATCTCCCTGTCTCTCAAAAGATGTCGGTCATTTGGGTGGTTTGTGATCGCTTCTCTAAGATGGTCCATTTGATACCCTTGTCTAAATTGCCTTCCTCCTCTGATTTGGTGCCGTTGTTTTTCCAGCATGTGGTTCGTTTGCATGGCATTCCGGAGAACATCGTTTCGGACAGAGGTTCCCAGTTTGTTTCGAGGTTTTGGCGATCCTTTTGTGCTAGGATGGGCATTGATTTGTCTTTTTCCTCGACTTTCCATCCTCAGACAAATGGCCAAACCGAACGAACGAATCAGACTTTGGAAACATATCTGAGATGTTTTGTTTCTGCTGATCAGGATGATTGGGTGTCCTTTTTGCCTTTGGCTGAATTCGCCCTTAATAATCGGGCCAGCTCGGCTACTTTGGTTTCGCCGTTTTTCTGCAATTCTGGTTTCCATCCTCGTTTCTCTTCAGGGCAGGTTGAGTCTTCGGACTGTCCTGGTGTAGATACTGTGGTGGATAGGTTGCAGCAGATTTGGACTCATGTGGTGGACAATTTGACATTGTCCCAGGAGAAGGCTCAACGTTTCGCTAATCGCCGACGTTGTGTGGGTCCCCGACTTCGTGTTGGGGATTTGGTTTGGTTGTCGTCTCGTTATGTTCCTATGAAGGTTTCCTCTCCTAAGTTTAAGCCTCGTTTCATTGGTCCGTATAAGATTTCTGAGGTTCTCAATCCTGTGTCATTTCGTTTGACCCTTCCAGCTTCTTTTGCCATCCATAATCTATTCCATAGGTCGTTGTTGCGGAGATACGTGGCGCCTGTGGTTCCATCCGTTGATCCTCCTGCCCCGGTGTTGGTTGAGGGGGAGTTGGAGTATGTGGTGGAGAAGATTTTGGATTCTCGTATTTCGAGACGGAAACTCCAGTACCTGGTCAAGTGGAAGGGTTATGGTCAGGAAGATAATTCCTGGGTCTTTGCCTCTGATGTTCATGCTGCCGATCTGGTTCGTGCCTTTCATTTGGCTCGTCCTGGTCGGCCTGGGGGCTCTGGTGAGGGTTCGGTGACCCCTCCTCAAGGGGGGGGTACTGTTGTGAATTCTGTTGTCAAGCTCCCTCCTGTGGTCATGAATGGTACTTCGGCTGGTTCTGTCCATGGGCTTCCTCTGGTGGTTGTGAGTGGGGCTGCGGCTTCTGAGTTTCCTTCCACAGGTGACGAGGTTAATTCGTTAGCTGGCTGCTCTATTTAACTCCACTTAGATCATTGCTCCAGGCCACCTGTCAATGTTCCAGTATTGGTCTGTTCGCTCCTGGATCATTCTTGTGACCTGTCTTCTCCAGCAGAAGTTAAGTTCCTGCTTGTTTTTCTCTTGTTTGCTATTTTTCTGTCCAGCTTGCTATTTTGATTTTTGTCTTGCTTGCTGGAAGCTCTGGGACGCAGAGGGAGCGCCTCCGCACCGTGAGTCGGTGCGGAGGGACTTTTGCGCCCTCTGCATGGTTTTTTTGTAGTTTTTGTGCTGACCGCAAAGTCACCTTTCGTATCCTCTGTCTGTTCAGTAAGTTGGGCCTCTCTTTGCTTAATCTATTTCATCTCTGTGTTTGTGATTTTCATCTTAACTCACAGTCATTATATGTGGGGGGCTGCCTTTTCCTTTGGGGAATTTCTCTGAGGCCAGGTAGGCTTATTTTTCTATCTTTAGGGCTAGCTAGTTCCTTAGGCTGTGACGAGTTGCATAGGGAGCGTTAGGAGCAATCCACGGCTATTTCTAGTGTGTGTGATAGGATTAGGGATTGCGGTCAGCAGAGTTCCCACGTCCCAGAGCTTGTCCTGTATTATTGTAACTATCAGGTCTTTCCGTGTGCACTTAACCACCAGGTCCATTATTGTCCTAACCATCAGGTCAAAACAGTCCTCTCCCCTCTGTACCAGTCTGTCACTGTAAACATGTTTACTGTAAACGATATTTATAACTCTGTATGTAACCCCTTTCTCATGTACAGCACCATGGAATTAATGGTGCTATATAAATAAATAATAATAATAATGATGATGATGAATCAGTGACAAAGTTGAAGTTATGCAGGGGATGGATCTTTCAGCAAGACAATGATCCAAAACACCACTCCAAATCTACTCAGGCATTCATGCAGAGGAACAATTACACTGTTCTGGAATGGCCATCCCAGTCCCCAGACCTGAATATCATTGAACATCTGTGGGATCATTTGAAGAGGGCTGTCCATGCTCGGCGACCATCAAACTTAACTGAACTGGAATTGTTTTGTAAAGAGGAATGGTCAAAAATACCTTCATCCAGGATCCAGCCTTACAGCCTGAAATTATCCCGCTGCCACCTCACCACCACCGAAGCTACTGTAACCCCCCCAACCTACTGTCTCCTTCTGATGTACAGCACCATGGAATTAATGGTGCTCTAAACATAAACAACAGTAATAATAATACTTTCATTGATCAATTTCAAAAGGTGTGACTATTCTAAGTCTCCTATATTCTGCATATTTCTTTTTATTATTTTATGACAGAGACAATAAAATGCAGTTATTCAGAAGAATGTTACAATAAACTTGTGCATGTAAATAAATGCTCTGCTGGCGCAATTTTACTGGAAAGTGATTAATTGTATCATCAAAGACAACCTCATCTCACTTTCTAAAACATATTTGTGTTCATAAGGAATAATGTTTGGAATTATGCTGTGTGCATTGTGTCTCGATAGCTGTTTGCATATAGACTGATGTCAATGCTCTCTGTTTTGATGGCCTTTTTAGCAAATGTGGAAAATGGACTGATAAGACATAATAGAAGATCATAATAGAAACATAAGTATCAGCAGGCACTCGGCAGCATTATAATGAGCAATAGTGAAGGCTAGGGGCAAAATGAAGGCACTAAATATTGATCTCAAGCTGAAACATAATGTACCAGCTTTCTAACTGTTGCTGTACTTCAAAAAATGAAACTCATATATTATATAAAGTCATTACAAACAGAATGATCTATTTCAAGTGTTTATTTCTGTTGATGATTATGGCTTACAGCCAATGGAAACCCAAAAATCATTATCTCAGTAAATTAGAATAATGAACAAAAAACTCCTGCAAAGGCTTCCTAAGCGTTTAAAAAGGTCCCTTAGTCTGTTTTAGTAGGCTCCACAATCATGGGGAAGACTGCTGATTTGACAGATGTCCAGAAGGCAGTCATTGACAAACTCCACAAGGAGGGTAAGCCACAAAAGTCATTACTAAAGAAGCTGACTGTTCACAGAGTGCTGTATCCAAGCATATTAATGGAAAGTTGAGTGGAAGGAAAAACTGTGGTAGAAAAAGGTGCACAAGGAACAGGGATAACCGCAGCCTTGAAATGATTGTTAAGAAAAAGCCATTCAAAAATTTGAGGGGGATTCACAAGGAATGGACTGCTGCTGGAGTCACTGCTTCAAGAGCCACCACACACAGACGTATCCAGGACATGGGCTACAAGTGTTGCATTGCTTCTGTCAAGCCAAAACATGACCAATAGACACCGCCAGAAGTGTGCTACCTCAGCCAAGGAGAAAAAGAACTGGACTCTTGCTCAGTGGTCCAAGGTGTTGTTTTCAGATGAAAGTAAATTTTGAATTTCATTTGGAATTCAATGTCCCAGAGTCTGGAGGATGAGTGGAGAGGCCACAATCCAAGCTACTTGAGGTCTACTGTGAAGTTTCCACAATCAGTGATGGTTTGGGAAGCCATCTCATCTGCTGGTGTAGGCAGGGCCATATTTAGAGTTTCTGCTGCCCTAGGCACTTTTAGTGCTGCCTCCCCCTTTGGTGAGTATGACACTATCGGCAGTGACTTTGCCATAAATCGCTGATGTGAAAGTAGCCTTTTGCAGCAGATCCGGCAGTTTTTCTGCATCTGCCGCGTAACGGATCACTTACGGAAACACTGCGTTCGGCCTCATACATTCCCTATGGGACTTGCAGACATGTGCGGCACTTGCGGTTTTGCCGCGATTCGGCAAATGCGGTACTTGCAGCAATGGAAAAAAACACTGCTAGCAGTGTTTTTTTGTATCACCGCAAGTGCAAAACCCCAATTGCCGCACATATCCGCAAGTAGCCATCACTACCTGTCCCTGCACCTTGCTAACTCATCCCTAACCATCCCTCCCTGACCTAAAACTACAATATAAAGCTTTAGAAAAACAATTAACTGACATATTCCTATGATAATGTGGGCTCCAGGCTACGGCGTAGACTAGGATGGGCAGTCTCCGGGTCTCCATCCTCTCTGTGCACACCCTCAGTCCTTGCCTCACTCCCTGTGCACAGACCTCCCTCCACCAGACCCGGTAATCACCGCTCGCAGTAGCATACCGTACCGGCAGAGGTGTATTTAGGTTTTCTGGCACCAGGGGCAAGAATTCATTTTGGTGCCTCCCCTCCGCCAAGGACATATGCAAGTTGCACCCTCAGTAATGTACCAACGAGCTCCTCTCCATAATGCTCTCAATGTTCAGTGAAAAACTGAGAAGCAGAAGAGAAGCTCGTTGTCACAGGACCATGAGTATGAAAATCGCATATGAGTGAAGTGTCCATGTGATGACTTCTGGAACCTGCAGAGCTGGATCCTGACATCGCAGCTTCTGAATCCTCACAACTAATGCACTGCACACTTTTAGGATTCTCCCTTGTGGACAGTCATATCAGCACAAGTACTGTATGTGATTTGTATACTTCTGACCACATTCCGACTAGACGTGCCCGGCCTCACTCAGTTCATTTTCATTGCCTGAGGCCACACATTTCTAGTCAGCATGTGACCGCAATAATGTACATCCCCAGCACGAGATAATTCTGACAGCGTGCAGTGCGCACTGTGAGAATTCAGAAGTCTGAAGTCACAAAGAATGACTGCAGACTCATCACAAACCTGGACATCCCCTTTAATTCTCCTAATATAAATACAGTTAGGGCCAGAAATATTTGGACAGTGACACAATTTTCGCGAGTTGGGCTCTGCATGCCACCACATTGGATTTGAAATGAAACCTCTACAACAGAATTCAAGTGCAGATTGTAACGTTTAATTTGAAGGGTTGAACAAAAATATCTGATAGAAATGTAGGAATTGTACACATTTCTTTACAAACACTCCACATTTTAGGAGGTCAAAAGTAATTGGACAAATAAACATAACCCAAACAAAATATTTTTATTTTCAATATTTTGTTGCAAATCCTTTGGAGGCAATCACTGCCTTAAGTCTGGAACCCATGGACATCACCAAACGCTGGGTTTCCTCCTTCTTAATGCTTTGCCAGGCCTTTACAGCCGCAGCCTTCAGGTCTTGCTTGTTTGTGGGTCTTTCCGTCTTAAGTCTGGATTTCAGCAAGTGAAATGCATGCTCAATTGGGTTTAGATCTGGAGATTGACTTGGCCATTGCAGAATGTTCCACTTTTTGGCACTCATGAACTCCTGGGTAGCTTTGGCTGTATGCTTGGGGTCATTGTCCATCTGTACTATGAAGCGCCGTCCAATCAACTTTGCAGCATTTGGCTGAATCTGGGCTGAAAGTATATCCCGGTACACTTCAGAATTCATCCGGCTACTCTTGTCTGCTCTTATGTCATCAATAAACACAAGTGACCCAGTGCCATTGAAAGCCATGCATGCCCATGCCATCACGTTGCCTCCACCATGTTTTACAGAGGATGTGGTGTGCCTTGGATCATGTGCCGTTCCCTTTCTTCTCCAAACTTTTTTCTTCCCATCATTCTGGTACAGGTTGATCTTTGTCTCATCTGTCCATAGAATACTTTTCCAGAACTGAGCTGGCTTCTTGAGGTGTTTTTCTGCAAATTTAACACTGGCCTGTCTATTTTTGGTATTGATGAATGGTTTGCATCTAGATGTGAACCCTTTGTATTTACTGTCATGGAGTCTTTTCTTTACTGTTGACTTAGAGACAGATACACCTACTTCACTGAGAGTGATCTGGACTTCAGTTGATGTTGTGAACGGGTTCTTCTTCACCAAATTAAGTATGTGGCGATCATCCACCACTGTTGTCATCCGTGGACGCCCAGGCCTTTTTGAGTTCCCAAGCTCACCAGTCAATTCCTTTTTTCTCAGAATGTACCCAACTGTTGATTTTGCTACTCCAAGCATGTCTGCTATCTCTCTGATGGATTTTTTCTTTTTTTTCAGCCTCAGGATGTTCTGCTTCACCTCAATTGAGAGTTCCTTTGACCGCATGTTGTCTGCTCACAGCAACAGCTTCCAAATGCAAAACCACACACCTGGAATCCACCCCTGACCTTTTAACTACTTCATTGATTACAGGTTAACGAGGGAGACGCCTTCAGAGTTAATTGCAGCCCTTAGAGTCCATTGTCCAATTACTTTTGGTCCCTTGAAAAAGAGGACGCTATGCATTACAGAGCTATGATTCCTAAACCATTTCTCCGATTTGGATGTGGAAACTATCATATTGCAGCTGGGAGTGTGCACTTTCAGCCCGTATTATATATATAATTGTATTTCTGAACATGTTTTTGTAAACAGCTAAAATAACAAAACTTGTGTCACTGTCCAAATATTTCTGGCCCTAACTGTAAAAGCATGAGAGTTAGTTAGAATCACAAATAACATTTACATCCAGGTACCTTATAGATGACGTCGTCTCTGGAGCCGTTCTCCTTTTCTTCATCTTGTCCAGATCCCATGATGAGTTTTCTCTGCAGACTTCCATCTTCTCCGCTCTTTTGCAGAAAATCTCCACATGATGCCCTTAAAGATACAAGTGTCATTATAATGCTCCTGAATAAAAAATTGCCCCTCACTATATTGTCTGCACAAAATATGACCCCCACACTGTCCCTCTTATGGTACATACTCTTCACACTGACCTCTCCTTTCTATACCGGCCCCCTCTTCACACTGTCCTCTTACACTGTGTCCCCCCTATAGGGCCTAGTATTTATACTCCATATTTATACACCATCTTCCCCCCTGCGTGCATGGCTCCCCCATCCTCCCCCCCTGTGTGCATGGCTCCCCATCCTCCCCCCTGCGTGCATGGCTCCTCCATCCTCCCCCGTTGCGTGCATGGCTCCCCCATCCTCCCCTCCTGCATGCATGGCTCCTCCATCCTCCCTCCCTGCATGCATGGCTCCTCCATCCTCCCCCCTGTGTGCATGGCTCCCCCATCCTCCCCCCTGCGTGCATGGCTCCCCTGTTATGATCTGGTGGCCTAGGAGCAGCATGAGACGGACTCTGGAGAAGGTGGTCCCTGTACTGACCGCAAACCCTGAACCTAGCAGCGCAACTAGAAGTAGCCGTGGGGGGTACCTAACACTCCCTAAACCCCTCGGCACAGCCTAAGATCTAACTACCCCTAAAGACAGAAACAGGAAACCTATCTTGCCTCAAAGAAAATCCCCAAAGGATAGATAGCCCCCCACAAATATTGACTGTGAGAGGAGAGGGAAATAACATACGCAGATATGAAATCAGATTTTAGCATAGGAGGCCATACTAGCTAAAAAGAAAGAATAGAACAGAGTACTATGCGGTCAGCATAAAAACACTAGAAAATATCCACCGCAGAAAATACGGATCACCACATCTGACTAAAGACATGGGGGGTATATCTGCATCTCCAGAGAAATAGCTAGGCTGCAAAAAATCCTTCACAGACTAAGCTGGACAAGACAAAAACATGAAAAAGCACAGAACTATAAAGTCCACTGCAGGTGGACAGCAAAAACAAAGCCAGGACTTATCTTTGTAGAAAAGCACAGCAACCTGGAGAGACCAGCAGGGAAGTGAATCCTTCCAGAACAATGGACAACTGGCACTGACTAAAGGATCCTGCAAAGCTATATACCCCAGTCAGTTTTGCAATTAGTAGATACACCTGTCCACTCCTGCAGTCCAGGCACAACTGCATTACCCTCTACAACCACCGGAGGGAGCCCAAAAGCTGAATTCACAACAGTACCCCCCCCTTGAGGAGGGGTCACCGAACCCTCACCAGAGCCCCCAGGCCGATCAGTATGAGCCCGATGAAAGGCACGAACCAAATCGACGGCATGGACATAACAGGCAGAAACCCAAGAATTATCCTCCTGGCCATAACCCTTCCACTTGACAAGGTACTGAAGCTTCCGCCTCGAAAGACGGGAATCCAAAATCTTCTCAACAACATATTCCAACTCCCCATCGACCAATACAGGGGCCGGAGGATCAACAGAGGGAACAACGGGCTCCACATATTTCCGCAACAAAGATCTATGGAAGACATTATGAATAGCAAAAGAGGCCGGAAGCGCCAGGCGAAAGGACACCGGATTAATAATCTCAGAAATCCTATAAGGACCAATAAATCAAGGCTTAAACTTAGGGGAAGAAACCTTCATAGGAACATGACGGGAAGATAACCAAACCAGATCACCAACCCAAAGCCGGGAACCAACACACCGACGACGGTTAGCAAAATGCTGAGCCTCCTCCTGAGACAGCACCAAATTGTCCACCACATAAGCCCAAATCTGCTGCAACCTGTCGACCACAGAATCCACACCAGGAAGGCCAGAAGGCTCAACCTGCCCAGAAGAAAAACGAGGATGAAAACCAAAATAAAAAAAAAAAGGTGAAACCAAAGTAGCCGAACTAGCCCGATTATTTAGGGCAAACTCGGCCAATGGCAAAAAAGCCACCCAATCATCCTGATCAGCAGACACAAAGCATCTCAAATAGGTCTCCAAGGTCTGATTAGTTCGCTCAGTCTGGCCATTTGTCTGAGGATGAAATGCAGAGGAAAAAGACAAATCAATGCCCAGCTTGGCACAAAAGGCCCGCCAAAACCTGGAAACAAACTGGGAACCTGTCGGACACAATATTCTCCGGAATACCATGCAAACGCACCACATGCTGAAAAAACAACGGAACCAAATCAGAAGAAGAAGGCAATTTATGCAAAGGCACCAAATGAACCATCTTAGAAAATCGGTCACAGACAACCCAGATAACCGACATTCTTTGGGAAACAGGAAGATCGGAAATAAAATCCATAGAAATATGCGTCCAAGGTCTCTCAGGGACCGGCAATGGCAAAAGCAACCCACTAGCGCGGGAACAGCAAGGCTTAGCCCACGCACAAATCCCACAGGACTACACAAAAGAACGCACATCCCGTGACAAAGAAGGCCACCAAAAGGACCTACTAACCAAATCTCTGGTACCAAAAATCCCAGGATGGCCAGCCAACACAGAACAATGAACCTCAGAAATCACTTTACTAGTCCATCTATCAGGAACAAACAGTTTCCCCACAGGACAGCGGTCAGGCTTATCAGCCTGAAATTCCTGAAGAACCCGTCGCAAATCAGGGGAGATGGCAGAAGGAATCACCCCTTCCTTCAAAATGCCGACCGGCTCAAGAACCCCAGGGGAATCAGGAAAAAAATTCCTAGAGAGGGCATCCGCCTTAACATTCTTAGTACCAGGAATGTACGAGACCACAAAATCAAAACGGGAGAAAAACAGGGACCATCGAGCCTGTCTAGGATTCAGCCGTTTGGCAGACTCGAGGTAAATCAGATTCTTATGATCGGTCAGGACCACAATACGGTGCTTAGCTCCCTCAAGCCAATGTCTCCACTCCTCAAATGCCCACTTCATAGCCAACAACTCCCGATTGCCGACATCATAATTGCGTTCCGCAGGCGAAAACTTCCGAGAAAAGAAGGCACATGGTTTCATCAAGGAACCATCAGAATTCCTCTGAGACAAAACGGCCCCTGCCCCAATCTCAGACGCGTCAACCTCAACCTGAAATGGAAGAGAAACATCTGGCTGACGCAACACAGGGGCAGAATTAAATCGGCGTTTAAGCTCCTGAAAGGCAGAAACAGCCGTGGAGGACCAATTCGTCACATCAGCGCCTTTCTTGGTCAAATCGGTTAGAGGTTTAACCACACTGGAGAAGTTGGCAATGAAACGACGATAAAAATTAGCAAAGCCCAAGAATTTCTGAAGGCTCTTCACAGATGTGGGCTGAATCCAATCATGAATGGCCTGAACCTTAACCGGATCCATTTCTATAGATGAGGGAGAAAAAATGAAACCCAAAAAAGAAACCTTCTGCACTCCAAAGAGGCACTTTGACCCCTTCACAAATAAAGCATTATTACGGAGGATCTGAAATACCATCCTGACCTGTTTCACATGAGACTCCCAATCATTGGAAAAAATCAAAATATCATCCAAATATACAACCATGAATTTATCAAGATAACTCCGAAAGATATCATGCATGAAGGATTGGAACACAGATGGGGCATTAGAGAGTCCGAATGGCATCACAACGTATTCAAATTGGCCTTCGGGCATATTAAATGCAGTTTTCCATTCGTCACCCTGCTTGATACGAATAAGATTATATGCCCCTCGAAGGTCAATCTTAGTAAACCAGCTAGACCCCTTAATCCTAACAAACAAATCAGTAAGCAAAGGCAAGGGGTATAGAAATTTAACCGGGATCTTATTCAAGAGGCGATAATCAATACAGGGTCTCAAGGAGCCATCCTTCTTGGCAACAAAAAAGAACCCCGCTCCCAACGGTGAAGAAGATGGCCGAATATGCCCTTTCTCCAAAGACTCCTTAATATAGCTCCGCATGTTGGTATGTTCAGGCACAGACAGGTTGAAAAGTCGGCCCTTAGGGAACTTACAACCTGGAATCAAGTCAATAGCACAATCACAGTCCTTATGCGGTGGAAGGGAACTGGATTTGGGCTCATCGAATACATCCTGGAAGTCAGACAAAAACTCAGGAACTTCAGAAGAGGGGGAAGAGGAAATTGACATCAAAGAAACCTGATCATGAACCCCCTGACAACCCCAACTAGTCACAGACATGGATTTCCAATCTAACACCGGATTATGTAGCTGCAACCATGGAAAACCCAGCACAATATCATCATGCAAATTATGCAACACCAGAAAACGACAATCTTCCTGATGGGCTGGCGCCATGCGCATGGCCAGCTGTGTCCAAAACTGAGGCTTATTTTTAGCCAACGGTGTAGCATCAATGCCCCTCAAAGGAATAGGGTTCTGCAAAGGCTGCAAGGGAAAACCACAACGTCTGGCAAATTCTAAAGGTACTGTCACACTAGACGATATCGCTAGCGATCCGTGACGTTGCAGCGTCCTCGCTAGCGATATCGTCCAGTGTGACAGGCAGCAGCGATCAGGCCCCTGCTGGGAGATCGCTGGTCGGGGAAGAAAGTCCAGAACTTTATTTCGTCGCTGGACTCCCCGTAGACATCGCTGAATCGGCGTGTGTGACACCGATTCAGCGATGTCTTTGCTGGTAACCAGGGTAAACATCGGGTAACTAAGCGCAGGGCCGCGCTTAGTAACCCGATGTTTACCCTGGTTACCATCCTAAAAGTAAAAAAACAAACAGTACATACTTACCTACAGCCGTCTGTCCTCCAGCGCTGTGCTCTGCTCTCCTCCTGCTCTGGCTGTGAGCGTCGGTCAGCCGGAAAGCAGAGCGGTGACGTCACCGCTCTGCTTTCTGGCTGCCCGGAGCTCACAGCCAGACCAGAGAAGCAGAGCGCCGAGGACAGACAGCGGTAGGTAAGTATGTAGCGTTTGTTTTTTTACTTTTTAGGATGGTAACCAGGGTAAACATCGGGTTACTAAGCGCGGCCCTGCGCTTAGTTACCCGATGTTTACCCTGGTTACCGGGGACCTCGGGATCGTTGGTCGCTGGAGAGTTGTCTGTGTGACAGCTCTCCAGCGACCAAACAGCGACGCTGCAGCGATCCGGATCGTTGTCGGTATCGCTGCAGCGTCGCTATGTGTGACGGTACCTTAAGTCCATTAAGTTCAGAGCGGTGCCTGAATCCACAAATGCCATGACAGAAAATGATGATAATGAGCAGATCTAGGTCACGGATAACAGAAATTTAGGTTGTATAGTACTGATGGCAACAGAACTAGCGATTCTCTTAGTACGCTTAGGGCAATCAGAAATAACATGAGCAGAATCGCCGCAGTAAAAACACAACCTATTCTGACGCCTGAATGTTTGACGTTCAGCTCTAGACAAAATCCCATGACACTGCATAGGCTCAGGGCTCCGCTCAGAGGGCAACGCCACAGTGTGCACAACTCTGCGCTCACGCAAGCGTTGATCAATCTAAATGGCCAGAGACATAGAATCACTCAGACCAGCAGGCGTGGGGAACCCCACCATAACATCTTTAACGGATTCAGAAAGACCCTTTCTGAAAATTGCCGCCAAGGCATCCTCATTCCATTTAGTCAGTACAGACCATTTTCTAAATTTCTGGCAATACAATTCTGCCGCTTCTTGACCTTGACACAGGGCTAACAAGATTTTCTCAGCCTGATCCACAGAATTAGGCTCATCATACAACAACCCCAATGCCTGAAAGAACGAATAAACATTAAGCAAAGCAGGATTGCCAGATTCCAGGGAAAATGCCCAATCCTGTGTGTCACCACGCAGCAGAGATATGATGATTTTAACCTGCTGAATAGGATCACCAGAAGACCGGGGTCTTAATGCAAAAAACAGTTTACAGTTATTTTTGAAACTCAAAAATTTGGATCTGTCACCAAAGAATAAATCAGGAGTGGGAATCTTAGGTTCTAAGGCAGGAGTCTGAAAAATGAAATCTAAAATACCCTGTACCCTAGCAGCAAGCTGATCCACCCGAGAAACTAACTCCTGAACATTCATGTTAATACTAGACTCTGTAGCCACCCAGAGGTAAAGAGGGAGGAAAATACCAAACAGGCTAAGGAAAAAAAAATGGCTCAAAAGCTTCCCACCCTTCTTCTGAGATGCAATTAACTCATTGTTGGCCAGTTGTACTGTTATGATCTGGTGGCCTAGGAGCAGCATGAGACGGACTCTGGAGAAGGTGGTCCCTGTACTGACCGCAAACCCTGAACCTAGCAGCGCAACTAGAAGTAGCCATGGGGGGTACCTAACACTCCCTAGACCCCTCGACACAGCCTTAGATCTAAGTACCCCTAAAGACAGAAACAGGAAACCTATCTTGCCTCAGAGAAAATCCCCAAAGGATAGATAGCCCCCCACAAATATTGACTGTGAGAGGAGAGGGAAATAACATACGAAGATATGAAATCAGATTTTAGCATAGGAGGCTGTTATGACCTGGTGGTTAGGAGCAGCCGGAATGACCTGATGGTTAAGCTCTGGGAAGTGGGAACTTTGCTGACCGCAATCCCTAATCCATCACACACACTAGAAATAGCCGTGGAGCGTACCTAACAGGCCTAGACGCCTCGGCACAGCCTAAGAATTAGCTAGCCCTAGAGATAGAAAATAAAGCCTACCTTGCCTCAGAGAAATTTCCCCAAAGGAAAAGGCAGGCCCCCACAAATATTAACTGTGAGTCAAGATGAAAGTCACAAACACAGAAATGAAACAGGTTTAGCAAAGGGAGGCCAGACTAACTAAATAGACAGAGGATAGGAAAGGTATCTTTGCGGTCAGCACAAAACTACAAAAGACCACGCAGAGTGTGCAAAAAGACCCCCGCACTGACTCACGGTGCGGAGGCGCCACCCTGCATCCCAGAGCTTCCAGCTAGCAAGACAAAATCATGAAAGCAAGCTGGAATAGAAAACCAAGAACAGAAAATAACAAACGGGGACTTAGCTTCTTGCAGGAAGAGACAGGTCTCCAGAAGATCCAAGAGCGAACAGAACCAGCACAAGAACATTGACAGCTGGCATGGAGTAACGATCTGAGTGGAGTTAAATAGAGCAGCCAACCAAAGGATAAACCACGTAACCTGTGTAAGGAACCTCAGAAGCAGCAGCTTCACTCACAGCCACCAGAGGGAGTCCATGGACAGAACGCGCCGAAGTACCATTCACGACCACAGGAGGGAGTTCGACAACAGAATTCACAACAATACCCCCCCTTGAGGAGGGGTCACCGAACCCTCACTAGAGCCCCCAGGCCGATCAGGATGAGCCAAATGTAAGGCACGAACTAGATCAGCAGCATGAACATCAGAGGCAAAAACCCAGGAATTATCTTCCTGACCATAACCCTTCCACTTGACCAGGTACTGGAGTTTCCGTCTCGAAACACGAGAATCCAAAATCTTCTCCACCACATACTCCAACTCCCCCTCGACCAACACCGGGGCAGGAGGATCAACGGAGGGAACCATAGGCGCCACGTATCTCCGCAACAATGACCTATGGAACACATTATGGATGGCAAAAGAAGCTGGAAGGTCCAAACGAAATGACACAGGATTAAGAACTTCAGAAATCTTATATGGCCCAATGAAACGAGGCTTAAACTTAGGAGAGGAAACCTTCATAGGAACATGACGAGATGACAACGAAACCAAATCCCCAACACGAAGTCGGGGACCAACACAGCGCCGGCGGTTAGCGAAACGCTGAGCCTTCTCCTGGGACATTGTCAAATTGTCCACCACATGAGTCCAAATCTGCTGCAACCTGTCCACCACCGTATCCACACCAGGACAGTCCGAAGGCTCAACCTGCCCTGAAGAGAAACGAGGATGGAAACCAGAATAACAGAAAAAAGGAGAAACTAAAGTAGCCGAGCTGGCTCGATTATTAAGGGCGAACTCAGCCAAAGGCAAGAAGGACACCCACTCATCCTGATCAGCAGAAACAAAGCATATCAGATATGTTTCCAAAGTCTGATTAGTTCGTTCGGTTTGGCCATGAGTCTAAGGATAGAAAGCCGAAGAAAAAGACAAATCAATGCCCATCTTAGCACAAAAGGACCGCCAAAACCTCGAAACAAACTGGGAACCTCTGTCCGAGACGATGTTCTCTGGAATGCCATGCAAACGAACCACATGCTGGAAAAACAATGGCACCAAATCAGAGGAGGAAGGCAATTTAGACAAGGGTACCAAATGGACCATCTTAGAGAAGCGATCACAAACCACCCAAATGACCGACATCCTTTGAGAAACAGGGAGATCAGAAATAAAATCCATGGAAATATGCGTCCAGGGCCTCTTCGGAACCGGCAAGGGCAAAAGCAACCCACTGGCACGAGAACAGCAGGGCTTAGCCCGAGCACAAGTCCCACAGGACTGCACAAAAGAACGCACATCCCGTGACAAAGAAGGCCACCAAAAGGATCTAGCCACCAAATCTCTGGTACCAAAGATTCCAGGATGACCAGCCAACACCGAACAATGGACCTCAGAGATAACTCTACTAGTCCATCTATCAGGGACAAACAGTCTCTCCGCTGGACAACGGTCAGGTCTATCAGCCTGAAACTTCCGCAGCATGCGCCGCAAATCAGGGGAGATGGCAGACAAAATTACCCCCTCTTTAAGAATACCCGCCGGCTCCGGAACACCCAGAGAGTCAGGCACAAAACTCCTTGACAGGGCATCAGCCTTCACATTCTTAGATCCCGGAAGGTATGAAACCACAAAATCAAAACTGGAGAAAAAGAGCGACCATCGAGCCTGTCTAGGATTCAACCGTTTGGCAGACTCGAGATAAGTCAAATTCTTGTGATCCGTCAAGACCACCACGTGATGTTTAGCTCCTTCAAGCCAATGTCGCCACTCCTCGAATGCCCACTTCATGGCCAACAACTCTCGATTGCCAACATCATAATTGCGCTCAGCAGGCGATAATTTTCTAGAAAAGAAGGCACATGGTTTCATCACCGAGCCATCAGAACTTCTTTGCGACAAAACAGCCCCTGCTCCAATCTCAGAAGCATCAACCTCGACCTGAAACGGGAGCGAAACATCTGGCTGGCACAACACAGGGGCAGAAGAAAAACGACGCTTCAACTCCTGAAAAGCCTCTACAGCCGCAGAGGACCAATTGACCACATCAGCACCTTTCTTGGTCAAATCAGTCAACGGTTTAGCAATACTAGAAAAATTAGCGATGAAGCGCCGATAAAAATTAGCAAAGCCCAGGAACTTCTGCAGGCTCTTCACAGATGTCGGCTTAGTCCAATCATAAATGGCCTGAACTTTAACAGGGTCCATCTCGATAGTAGAAGGGGAAAAAATGAAACCCAAAAATGAAACCTTCTGAACCCCAAAGAGACATTTAGACCCCTTCACAAACAAGGAATTCGCACGAAGGACCTGGAACACCATTCTGACCTGCTTCACATGAGACTCCCAATCATCCGAAAAGACCAAAACATCATCCAAATATACAATCATGAATCTATCCAGGTACTTTCGGAAGATGTCATGCATAAAGGACTGAAACACAGATGGAGCATTAGAAAGCCCGAATGGCATCACCAGGTACTCAAAATGGCCCTCCGGCGTATTAAATGCTGTTTTCCATTCATTGCCCTGTTTAATACGCACAAGATTATACGCCCCTCGGAGATCTATCTTGGTGAACCAACTAGCCCCCTTAATCCGAGCAAACAAATCAGACAGTAGCGGCAAAGGATACTGAAATTTGACCGTGATCTTATTAAGAAGGCGGTAATCAATACAAGGTCTCAAAGAACCATCCTTCTTGGCCACAAAAAAGAACCCTGCTCCCAACGGTGACGATGACGGGCGAATATGCCCTTTCTCCAAGGACTCCTTTATATAACTCCGCATAGCGGCGTGTTCTGGCACCGATAAATTGAACAGTCGACACTTAGGAAACTTACTACCAGGAATCAAATCAATAGCACAATCACAATCCCTATGAGGAGGTAGGGCACCGGATTTGGGCTCATCAAATACATCCCGGTAATCCGACAAAAACTCAGGGACTTCAGAAGGAGTGGAAGGCGAAATAGACTGGAATGAAACATCACCATGTACCCCTTGACAACCCCAGCTGGACACAGACATTGATTTCCAATCCAATACTGGGTTGTGGACCTGTAGCCATGGTAACCCCAAAACGACCACATCATGCAGATTATGTAACACCAAAAAGAGAATATCCTCCTGATGTGCAGGAGCCATGCACATGGTCAAATAAGTCCAGTACTGAGGCTTATTCTTGGCCAAAGGCGTAGCATCAATTCCTCTCAATGGAATAGGATACTGCAAGGGCTCCAAGAAAAAAACCACAGCGCCTGGCAAACTCCAAGTCCATCAAATTCAGGGCAGCGCCTGAATCCACAAATGCCATAACAGAATAGGACGACAGAGAGCAAATCAGAGTAACGGACAAAAGAAATTTAGACTGTACCGTACCAATGGTGGCAGACCTAGTGAACCGCTTAGTGCGCTTAGGACAATCGGAGATAGCATGAGTGGATTCACCACAGTAAAAACACAGCCCATTCCGACGTCTTTGTTCTTGCCGTTCAGCTCTGGTCAAAGTCCTATCACACTGCATAGGCTCAGGCCTATGCTCAGAGAATACCGCCAGATGGTGCACAGCTTTGCGCTCACGCAAGCGCCGATCGATCTGAATGGCCAAGGACATAGACTCATTCAGACCAGCAGGCGTGGGAAATCCCACTATGACATCCTTAAGGGCTTCAGAAAGACCCTTTCTGAAAATTGCCGCCAGGGCACACTCATTCCACTGAGTAAGCACAGACCACTTTCTACACTTCTGACAGTACACCTCCGCTTCATCCTGACCCTGACACAAAGCCAGCAAGATTTTCTCTGCCTGATCCACTGAATTTGGTTCATCATAAAGCAATCCAAGCGCCAGAAAAAACGCATCAACATCACGCAATGCAGGATCTCCTGACGCAAGGGAAAATGCCCAGTCTTGAGGGTCACCACGCAACAAAGAAATAACGATTTTTACTTGTTGAACGGGGTCACCAGAGGAGCGGGGTTTCAAAGCTAGAAACAGTTTACAATTATTTTTGAAATTCAGAAACTTAGATCTATCCCCAGAAAATAAATCAGGAATAGGAATTCTAGGCTCTAACATAGGATTCTGAACCACAAAATCTTGAATGTTTTGTACCCTTGCAGTGAGATGATCCACACAAGAGGACAGACCTTGAATGTCCATCTCTACACCTGTGTCCTGAACCACCCAAAGGTTTAGGGGAAAAGAAAGACAAAACACGCTGCAAAGAAAAAAAAATGGTCTCAGAGCTTCTCTTATCCCTCTATTGAGATGCATTAATACTTTGGGCCAGCTGTACTGTTATGACCTGGTGGTTAGGAGCACCCGGAATGACCTGATGGTTAAACTCACAGGACAAGCTCTGGGAAGTGGGAACTTTGCTGACCGCTATCCCTAATCCTATCACACACACTAGAAATAGCCGTGGAGCGTACCTAACAGGCCTAGATGCCTCGGCACAGCCTAAGAATTAGCTAGCCCTAGAGATAGAAAATAAAGCCTACCTTGCCTCAGAGAAATTTCCCCAAGGGAAAAGGCAGCCCCCCACAAATATTAACTGTGAGTCAAGATGAAAGTCACAAACACAGAAATGAAACAGGTTTAGCAAAGGGAGGCCAGACTAACTAAATAGACAGAGGATAGGAAAGGTATCTTTGCGGTCAGCACAAAACTACAAAAGACCACGCAGAGTGTGCAAAAAGACCCCCGCACCGACTCACGGTGCAGAGGCGCCACCCTGCATCCCAGAGCTTCCAGCTAGCAAGACAAAATCATGAAAGCAAGCTGGACTAGAAAACCAAGAACAGAAAATAACAAACGGGGACTTAGCTTCTTGCAGGAAGAGACAGGTCTCCAGAAGATCCAAGAGCGAACAGAACCAGCACAGGAACATTGACAGCTGGCATGGAGTAACGATCTGAGTGGAGTTAAATAGAGCAGCCAACCAAAGGATAAACCACTTCACCTGTGTAAGGAACCTCAGAAGCAGCAGCTTCACTCACAGCCACCAGAGGGAGTCCATGGACAGAACTCGCCGAAGTACCATTCACGACCACAGGAGGGAGTTCGACAACAGAATTCACAACAGGAGGCCATACTAGCTAAAAACAAAGAATAGAACAGAGTACTATGCGGTCAGCATAAAAACACTAGAAAATATCCACCGCAGAGAATACGGATCACCACATCTGACTAAAGACATGGGGAGTATATCTGCATCTCCAGAGAAATAGCTAGGCTGCAAAAAATCCTTCACAGACTAAGCTGGACAAGACAAAAACATGAAAAAGCACAGAACTATAAAGTCCACTGCAGGTGGACAGCAAAAACAAAGCCAGGACTTATCTTTGTAGAAAAGCACAGCAAACTGGAGAGACCAGCAGGGAAGAGAATCCTTCCAGAACAATGGACAACTGGCACTGACTAAAGGATCCTGCAAAGCTATATACCCTGTTATGAACTGGTGATTCAGAAACACAATAGACCTGGTTGTTAAGAGCACACAAGTGACCTGATAGTTACAAATAACATAGGACAAGCTCTGAGACGTGGGAACTCTGCTGTCCGCAAACCCTAATCCTATCATACCACACTAATGGTAGCCGTGGAGCGCTCCTGACAAAACCTAGGCGCCTCGGGCACAGCCTGAGAAACTAGCTAGCCTGAAGATAGAAAAATAAGCCTTTTATTACTTTAGCAAAACAAAAGTCCAAACGTAACGTTCTAGACGCCTCTGACCAATATTAATACACAAAACAGCAAAGCCAGCCACTAAATTCTAAAACTTAACATTTAATATGTATACTTCTAAAACAATATCTTATGTTTAAAATTATAATTAGGTGCTCATGCGTACCAGTGCTCTAGACAAAAAATAGTTTGATCTCACCAAACGCCGTTTCTCTCCTTCTTATAGATTTCTGTGCTTTTTCAGAGCACGGCGTAGGGGAGAGACAAGTAAACCTTTTCCCCTCAAGGGGGAGACGAAGGGGAGGGGGTGGGGGTTGGAACCAATCTCCCCTGTCGTGCCCCGTGTATAAGTCTCCCACCCTGACAAGGGCAGTTCCCAAGTTTGAGCCTGTTTAAATGAAGCCCATTGGAAAATATAGCCACCCTGGATAATGTATCGTCTTATACTTCCTTTTTTCCCGACGTGTTTCCCTCCCCGTTATGGGGGTTCATCAGGGGATTGAAAGAATGTCCAGGTTCATGAAGGTATTCTGCAGTGGCAGACAAAACCTCATCTAGTAGTATCCTCCATGTGAGGGTCAAGCAGTCTCCTTTTGAGAAAAATAAGCCTACCTTGCCTCAGAGAAATTCCCCAAAGGAAAAGGCAGCCCCCCACATATAATGACTGTGAGTTAAGATGAAAATACAAACACAGAGATGAAATAGATTTTAGCAAAGTGAGGCCCGACTTACTGAATAGACCGAGGATAGGAAAGATAGCTTTGTGGTCAGCACAAAAACCTACAAACAACCACGCAGAGGGGGCAAAAAGACGGTACGGAGGTGCTTCCTCTGCGTCTCAGAGCTTCCAGCAAGCAAGAAAAACCAATATAGCAAGCTGGACAGAAAAAATAGCAAACAAATGTAACACAAGCAGAACTTAGCTTAAGCAGGGCAGACAGGCCACAAGAACGATCCAGGAGAGAGCATGACCAATACTGGAACATTGACTGGAGGCCAGGAACAAAGAACTAGGTGGAGTTAAATAGAGCAGCACCTAACGACTTAACCTCGTCACCTGAGAAAGGAAACTCAGAAGCCGCAGCCCCACTCACATCCACCAGAGGAAGCTCATAGACAGAACCAGCCGAAGTACCACTCATGACCACAGGAGGGAGCTTGACCACAGAATTCACAACAATACCCCAGTCAGTTTTGCAATTAGTAGATACACCCGTCCACTCCTGCAGTCCAGGCACAACTGCATTACCCTCTACAACCACCGGAGGGAGCCCAAAAGCTGAATTCACAACACTCCCCCATCCTCCCCCTGTGTGCATGGCTCCTCCATCCTCCCTCCCTGCATGCATGGCTCCTCCATCCTCCCCCCTGTGTGCATGGCTCCCCCATCCTCCCCCTGCGTGCATGGCTCCCCTATCCTCCCCCTGTGTGCATGGCTCCCCCATCCTCCCCCTGTGTGCATGGCTCCACCATCCTCCCCCCATGTACATGGCTCCACCATCCTCCCCCCTGTGTGCATGGCTCCCCCATCCTCCCCCCCGCGTGCATGGCTCCCCCATCCTCCCACCCTGCGTGCATGGCTCCTCTATCCTCCCCCCTGCGTGCATGGCTCCTCCATCCTTCTACCCTGTGTGCATGGCTCCTCCATCCCCCAACCCTGCGTGCATGGCTCCTCCATCCTCCTCCCCTGTCATACTCACCTCTCACGGCGCAGCGCAGAACTTCCCGGCATCTCTGCAGCATCTTCCTTCCTGTATGAGCGGTCACGTGATACCGCTCATTAAGGTGATGAATATACACATATTTATCACCTTAATGAGTGGTACCACGTGACCGCTGAAGACAGGACGTGTTGCCGGTGCTGAGAGGAATGGTCAAAAATACCTTCACCCAGGTTCCAGGAACTCATTAAAAGCTACAGGAAGCGACTAGAGGCTGTTATTTTTGCAAAAGGAGGATCTACTAAATATTAATGTCACTTTTCTGGTGGGGTGCCCATACTTATGCACCTGTCAAATTTTGTTTGAATGCAGAGTGCACATTTTCTGTTAGTTCAATAAACCTCATTTCAAGGCAGAAACATTACTGTGTCCAACAGTTATTAGATATATGAAACTGAAATAGCTGTTGCAAAAAAAAACAATTTTTTAAAACATTAAGCTTAAGATTAATGGGGGTGCCCAAACTTTTTCATATAACTGTAGCAGCAGGTAGGAGTCAGTGCAGTGAGGCAAAAGGTTTTGGAGGCTGGCCAGACATTAACAAGGGCAGCAAAGAAAGGATTTCTCACCAAGAAAAATATTATGGACAGAATGGTATTCTGCAGAAAGCCCAGCGATATGGAATGTGGGAAAAGTTATTTTCTCTAGTGTCGTAACAACAGTAAAGCATCCTGAGACCATTCATATCTGGAGTTGCTTTTTATCCAAGGGCTCACTCATAATTTTGCCTAAGAACACTACCATGAAAATAGAATGGAATCTAAACATTCTTCAAGAGCAACTTCTCTCAATGATACAGGAGCAATTTGCTTTTTCCAGCATGAAGGAGACCATGTTACAAGATAAAAGTGGATCGGTAAACAAAACATTCACAATTTGGGTCCATGGCCAGAAAACTACCCAGATCTCAGTCCCATTGAGAAACTGTGATTAGTCCTCAAAAAGCAGGTGGATAAACAAAAATACAGAAATTGTGATAAACTACAAGCACGGATTAGGCAAGAATAGGTTGTCATCAGCCCGGATTTGGCTCAGAAGTTGATATCCAGCATGCAAGGGCAAAGTGCAGTCTAGTGCAGTTCCAGAGAAATTCATGTTTATATGAATATGTTAATATGTAAATGAGCTGTTAAGATCTATGGGCCGGACATAGATCTCTCTGAGAATCTGCCTTTAGAGCTCATTTTAAATGAAATGGGGCATTATGAGTGGCTGACAGTCTACTCTCCTGATCTACATGTCTGACACTGGTAACGCCCTCTTTAAACTAATCTCTGGAGGCAGATTGTCAGGTAGATCAATGTCCGACCATTAGGTTTTAACAGCTCATTTACATATTAAGAAAAAATGTGGATTTCTCTGGAATTACACATAGAATCGCAGATATCAAGGCATCATTTTAAACAACTTTCTATGACCTGCATGCTCATATAGAAGGCTCGGGATTGTTGATCCTATTGACAGATTCCTTTTAACAATAAATGGGTAAAATACAAATTGAATCCACTGCAGGATCCATACTTAACCCCTTAATGACCGCCAATACGCCTTTTAACTGACCTGAGATATAAGAGACTTATATCCCCATACAGGTGACAATCCAGCAGCTGTCGGCTGTACATTATAGCTGACAACTTGCTGCATCAGCCATGATCAGTTTTTGCACCATCCAAATCTATTTAACCCCTTAGTTGCTGCTGTCAGTAGTGACTACATCATTGTAAATGGTTAATAGAGTGTGGGGGCTTCCTCTTTATCCCAATTGGTGGTCTCAGATCATGATTGTGTGGTGCTGATGTTTACCATGGCAATTCATGACCTAATAGCGGCTTTAGAGTCTGACGGCTGTAGTAATCTGCTCAGAAGTTAGTGACATTTAGGTGGTAAAAATACACTTTTTCATTTCTGTCTCGCCACTTTGCATTAATTCCTGAAAATCACATGAAGGGTTAACAAACTACCTGACTGCAGTTTTCAATATGTCATGGGGTGCTGTTTTTAAAATGGTATCACTTGTGGGGGTTTCCCTACATATAGGACCCCCAAATTCACTTCAAACATGGATAGGTCCCTAAAAAAATACATTTTGTAAATTTCCTTGAAAAAAATTTAATTTGCTGCTACATTTTTAAACCTCCTAAAATGCTAACAAAATAAAATAACATTTTGCAAATGGTGCTGATGTAAAGCAGACGTGTGGGAAATGTTATTTATTAATGTTTTGCTATGGTATGACTATCGGAATTAAAGGGATAATCATTCAAAGTTTGAAAATTGCTAATTTTTTAACATTTTTTTCAAATTTCTGATATTTTTTATAAATAAACACAAAACCTATCAACCTAAATTTACCATTATCATAAAGTATAATGTGTCACGAAAAAACAATCTCAAAATCACTGGGCTTTGTTGAAGCGTTCCAGAGTTATTACCACGTAAAGGAACACTGGTCAGATTTCAAAAATTTGGCTCCGTCACTAAGGGGTTAAATCATAAGTTTCACAAGCTTATTTTGCTGCAGATGTGTAGACTCATAATTTTGCTCTGGGCATGGAGGCTCAAAAATGTCCCCAGTCTTAAAAAGCTTGAAGAAGCAGGAGTCCAAATACTTCTCAGATTCCATGACATAGATAACTGTGATAAGCAGTAAGAATAAAAGCCTGGATGACATACGTTATCTAAAAAATAAATGGGAGTTTATAAACAATTATCATTTCCATCGGGCACTTCCACTGCTTTTTGCAATCCTGATTCTGCTATACAAAATTTCAAGCTGTGTAATTTCATTCTAGTGCACAGTGCCCTATGACCTGCACCTTTGACCTTGTGCAAGCACTTTGTCCCTCACTTATTTATACAACTGTGGAAATACCAGTACAAGATGCTTAACCCCTTAGTGACCGAGCCAATTTTGACCTTAATGACCAAGCCAATTTTTACATTTCTGACCACTGTCACTTTATGAGGTTATAACTTTGTAAAGCTTCAACGTATCCCACTGATTCCGAGATTGTTTTCTTGTGGATATGTTGTACTTCATGATAGTGGTAAAAATTTATTGATAAGACATGCATTTATTTATAGGAAAAAAAGCGGAAATTTGGCCAAAATTATGAAAATGTTTAAATTTTTAAGCTTTTAATTTTTGTGCCCTTAAATCAGAGAGTCATGTCACACAAAATAAGTAATATAAATAATATTTCCCACATGTCTACTTTACATCAGTACAATTTTGGAAACATAATTTTTTTAAAAGAAGTTATAAGGGTTAAAAGTTGACCAGCAATTTTTCATTTTTCCAACAAAATTTACAAAACCATTTTTTTGGGGACCACATTTCAAGTGATTTTGTGGAGTCAATATGACAGAAAATACCCAATAGTAACACCATTCTACAAACTGCACCCCACAAGGTGCTCAAACCACATTCAAGAAGTTTATTAATTCTTCAAGTGCTTCATGAGAACTTGTAGTGCCCGCATCTCTGCCTGCAGTCCCTCCCTCTCTGCAGAGACACCAGCGTACTCACCGCCGAGGCGCCTGTCCTGCTCCTTCCATGTCTGCTACTGCCTGGGGTGCGTGCACTCCCAGCAGGTCTACAGGCACTTTGCTTAGGACACCCACGCACACTTCCTCTTTCTTAAAGGGGCCTCGTGCGTTCCTCTAAAGTGTATCCAGCCAATAGCTGGAGTTTGTTCCTAACATGCTTGTCAGTTCTCAGGTCCCAATACGTGTATCCTAGCCTGCAGCACCCGCCAGTGCTCACCTCAATGGCAGCCGAACCAGCTGCACCAGACAGTGCTCACCTCAACGGCAGCCGAGCCAGCTGCACCCACCAGTGCTTACCTCAACGACAGCCGGGCCAGCTGCACCCGCCAGTGTTCACCTCAATGGCAACCAAGCCAGCTGCACCCACCGGTGCTCACTTCAATGGCAGCTGAGCCAGCTGCACCCACCAGTGCTTACCTCAACTGCAGCCGAGCCAGCTGCACCGGCCATTGCTCATCTCTCCGTCAGACAGTCCTGTCTGCACCTTCAGTTCTTGTCATCTTCTCTGCCTGCCTGCATCTGTTGGACATTCCCCCAGGCCATCCCAGCTACACGTTTCTAGCGGTCAGCTGCCATCTACCCAAGGTCAGTCCTGGTGTAGCACCTCCCTTGTCTCTCCGCGGACCTCAGTGTCATTAGCTGCTGCATGTCCGTTTTCAGATTGGGTGAGGCTCCTAGTCACACCCCTCTACTGTAGATCTTCCTTGGGCTTTGGCACAGTGGTTCCACCACCCAGCCCGTTACAGAACTAAAGAAATGTGGAAGAAAAAATAACTTTTTTCACAAAAATTTTACTTTAGACCCAAACTTTTTCTATTCTCACAAGGGTATCAGGAGACAATGAACCACAAAATTTGTTGCGCAATTTCTCCTGAGTACAGCAATACACCATAATACACTGTTTGGGTGCATGGCAGAGCTCAGAAGGGAGGGAGCACCATTTGACTTTTTGAACGCAAAATTGTGTGGAATCGATGGTGGGCACCATGTCGCGTTTGGAGACCTCCTGATGTGCCTAAACAGTGGAAACCCCCCAATTCTAACTTCTAACTCTAGTTCTGTTATGTCTCAAATTTAATATCTGGATTAAAGCCAAATCTGGTACAAGTGTTTTGAATGCAGCTACTGATTCATTATGCAAAAATCAGTGGTCAATTTTTTATCTGCAGGTTCCAAACGCAGGCAAAGAAGCAGCTCCTCACCCTCCGGAATTCTTGGACTTATGTGCAACATAATAAATTATTTCATTCAGCATTCATTATCTGAAAGATCATGGGCTGATTACTCAGCCGCATGGCTCCAATGGTGCGAATTTTGCAATCTACATAATCTAGATCCAAAGGTTGCTAATACTACATCTGGTCTAAAGTTTATTGAGATTTTAGTCAGTAAGGGTCTATCTTATTCAAGCGTGTCTAAATCTATTGCTGGTATATCATTCTTTCTTAAACTTCTCGGAAGTATCCCATTGACAGCCCTTTTTCCTATAAGACAATTTTTTAGGGTTTTAGAAAACGGCAATTCAAACCAAATTCTAGACGCCCAGTTTCCTTTTCCTTATTAAGAGACTTATGTTTGTCTCTTTCTAAGGTTTGTTTTACATATTACGAATCAGTCCTGTTTCATTTGGAATTTTTGCTTTCCTTTTTCGGTGCCCTTCAAATTGGCGAATTAATCTCTTCCAAAAAACTTCACCCTTCTGGACTCATGTAATCTGATCTAGAACTTCATGACTCTCATATCATTATATTTATAAGAAAGTCCAAAACAGATCAGATGGGCAGTGGATCACAAATAAAAATTGATTCATTTTTTTATTCTATCATTTGCCCTGTCAGTACTGCTTGCAAGTGGCTTCAAATTAGGCCTAACGTTTATGGCCCTTTATTTTTGCATCATGATAATTCTCCTGCTACAATTTTTCAATTCAATTTTATTCTGAAAAAGTGCTTGTCAATGTTAGGAAAAGAACATCTTAAAATAACGTCTCACTCATTTAGAATTGGAGCTGCTACTGAAGCAGCTAGGGCTGGCCTTTCTGATTCGAGAATTCAACAGATGGGTAGATGGGAATCCAAAAGGTTTAAGCTGTATGTTCGCCATGAATTGTATGATTATTAATTTTCTATTTAATTTTAGGCCCACTGGTAGTCTGGATCATCGGCTATTCATCCGTGTTTTGGGCCCAGAAGAGGGCTAGGCAACGTTCTTACTCTGAAAATGTATCCTTTGACCCTAATCTAGTCCTTATTTTCTGGCACAGTGTTCGTGGGATGAAATGGTCAAGTTTTGTTTTAGAGGTTAATAAGTGTCTAGCTTTGTTTCCTACTCCCGATCTCGTTATCTTTCATATTGGTAGTAACGATATTGGAAAAATTAGGACCTTAGATCTATTAGCTATTATGAGGTTTGATGTTTCTGTCCTGAAACAGTCTTTCCCTCACACGGGCTTTGTTTTTTCAGAAATTGTACCAAGGCTCTTGTGGACTGCAATTAATTGTTATTTTATGGATAAAATCCATATTCGGGTGAACAGGAGCCTCAATAAATTTCTTCCACTAATTAACGTTTTTTCCTTTAGGCACATCGACTTGGAGGGTTTTCTTCCGGGTTTTTATAGGCAAGATCTGGTGCATTTGTCCGATGTTCGACTTGACATTTTTAATTTAGGATTACAGTATATGGTCGAAAAATGGCTGAGTTTGTTTGGGGGGGCCACGCCTCTTTAGGCGTGGCTTTTGGGGAAAATCGCCCCTTGTTTGGGGCGGATTGGTCGTTTGGTAAAGTTTAATGATTATTTATTGAATTATTTATTGAAGGTTTGAGATTTATTTAATTGATGTAACCCAAAATAAAACTCACATTTTTCATCCATTAAAATTTGTGTCTGTGTCCTTTATTTATTAAGAGTTCAATCGGTCCTGTAAGGCCATGTCAGCCCCCCTCCCCGTACATGAAATAGGATAAAGGGGGGGTCTCAAGGCTATACGGGCCATTAAGTTTTACTTTTTATGATTAGCTAAATGCTCTGTCATATTTCGTCACAGAAGGAGCAACAAAGGGTTAATATTTATAGCCTTTGTTTAGAAATGGTTTTAACCGGCTCCAGCTGGTTTGTTTGGTGCCGTTTCTACGGGCCACGATTGGTGGATTTATTTATAGCAGGTTCTTTGTGCTATATAAAGCCGTGCTAAGGTAATTTCTGACAGAACCAACGGTTATTTCTCTGAAGCAAGGAAGGTTTTTCCCCACCCCCCTCCCTTTTTCAATTTTTTTTGTCGTGAGTTTATTTGAGGGAAAATCGCCCCTTGTATGGGGCGGATTGGTCGTTTGGTACAGTTTAATGATTATTTATTAGATTATTTTGATGTAACCTAAAATAAAACTCACGGCCATTTTTCATCCATTAAAATTTGTGTCTGTGTCCTTTATTTATTAAGAATTGAATCGGTCCTGTATGGCCATGCACCAAATGTTTCCTATTGGTGAAAGTTCTTGACTGCAGGTGGCCAGTTCATCACTCAAACTCTCCTTCTGTGAAACCATGCTATTGTCTTGCAGAACAATGCAAGGCTATCCATGAAATGGACATTGTCTATTGGGAGTCTATATTAGGAGTATATGTTGTTCTAAAACCTCTACAAAATGCTCAGCATTGACTGTGCCATTCAGGATGTGTAAGCTGCCCATGCCATAGTCACTATTGCAGCTGCATACATCAGAGATGCAGCTTTTGAACTGTGCGCTGATGACAAGCTGGGTGGTCCTTCTCCTTTTGAGTCCGCAGGACACTGTGTCTGTAGTTTCCATAAAAACACTCATGTTTTTATTCATCTGACTACAGAACAGTTTTCTATTTTGCATCCGTTAATTTAAATGAGCTTTGACTCATAGAAGACGACAGTGTTTCTAGATTATATTGATATACTAGATGGTGGCCCGATTCTAACACATTGGGTATTCTAGAATATGCATGTCCACGTAGTATATTGCCCAGCCACGTAGTATATTGCCCAGCCACGTAGTATATTGCCCAGCCACGTAGTATATTGCCCAGCCACGTAGTATATTGCCCAGCCACGTAGTATATTGCCCAGTCACGTAGTATATTGCCGAGTCACGTAGTATATTGCCCAGCCACGTAGTATATTGCCCAGCCACGTAGTATATTGCCCAGCCACGTAGTATATTGCCCAGCCACGTAGTATATTGCCCAGCTACGTAGTATATTGCCCAGTCACATAGTATATTGCCCAGCCACGTAGTATATTGCCCAGCCACGTAGTATATTGCCCAGCCACGTAGTATATTGCCCAGTGACGTAGTATATTGCCCAGTGACATAGTATATTGCCAAGTCACGTAGTATATTGCCCAGTCACGTAGTATATTGCCCAGCCACGTAGTATATTGCCCAGTTACGTAGTATATTGCCCAGTGACGTAGTATATTGCCCAGCCACGTAGTATATTGCCCAGTTACATAGTATATTGCCCAGTTACATAGTATATTGCCCAGTGACATAGTATACAGCACAGAGCCACGTAGTATATTGCACAGCGACGTAGTATACAGCACAGAGCCACGTAGTATATTGCCCAGCCACGTAGTATATTGGCCAGTCACGTAGTATGTTGCCCAGCTAAGTAGCATATTGTCCAGCCATGTATGTCACAGGTTAAAAAATAAAAATAAACATATACTCACCTTCCGAGGGCCCCTTGTAGTTCGGTCACATGACCGTGACGTCATGGCAGGTCCTTCTCCCATACCATCCTTGCCACCGGAACCTGACGCTTGCATGGAGCGGTCACTGGAGCGTAGCCAGGAGCAGGAAAGGTGGCGGAAGGTGAGTATATAATGATTTTTTATTTTTTTATTATTTTTAACATTAGATGTTTTTACTATTGACACTGCATAGGCAGCATCAATAGTAAAAACTTGGTCACACAGGGTTAATAGCGGTGGTAACGGAGTGAGTTACCTGCCGCATAACACGGTCCGTTACCGCTGGCATTAACCCTGTGTGAGCGGTGACTGCAGGGGAGTAGGGAGGGACTAAACGGACTGTGGCCGTCGCTGATTGGTCGCGGCAGCCATGACAGGCAGCTGGCGAGACCAATCAGCGACTTGGATTCCATGACAGACAGAGGCCGTGACCAATGAATATCCGTGACAGAAGGACAGACCGACAGAAAGACGGAAGTGACCCGTAGACAATTATATAGTAGATGGCTACTTCTCTACATGACGGAGCTTTAACTTGCATTGTGTGCTGTACAATGAATTGTGTTCAGACAATGATTTCTAGAAGTTTTCCTGAGGCCATGCAGTGATTTGCATGACCGAATCATGCCTATTTTAATGGAGTGCCACCTAAAGGCATAAAGATCAACAGAATACAGTCATGATATGCTGTCTTGTAGCTTATGCACATTGATATCTCCAGAAAGTTTTTGCAGTTATGTTGAAGAACATTTTTCTGAAGTTGATCCATAATTTTTAGATGCTGTTCACAGATTGATGAACCTCTGACTATCTTTTATTCAGAGAGACTCTGCCTCTCTAGCTTGATCTTTTTATACACAATCATGTGACTTAGTTTAAAATTGATCCTCGAACTGTTTTCATTAGTACCACTTAATTTTTCAGCCTTCTGTTAACCCTGTCCCAACATTTTTGAGATGTGTTGCTGTCATCAATTTCTAAATTACTTAATTTTTTATATATTAAATAGAACAATGTCTAACTTTCAGCTTCTTACATGTGTTTTATGTTCACATAGAATACATTAACGTATGGCCATAAGAGTTTTCCAAATCAGAGCATTTTTTCGTTACATTTTACATAGCGTCCCAAATTTTTTGGAATTGAGTCTTAAAGATGGACACCACAATGGCATGTGGAGCAATTGTAAATCTGAACTATGCCTCCACAGCACAAGCAAAAGCAGGGGAGGCCTGCTTCAGAGTTACCACCGCACTTCGCATGACACTGTGATAGCAATTTTGTCTTAGTGGCAGAAGTAGTGAGAAGCAGACGTAGAGCACCAGGTAGGGTGCTTATACTGTAAATGACAAAATACAGTGTGAGAGTAGAGGGTTGCTTTGTAACAACTGAATGGTTAAAAAGTTATTCCCATTTACACAGATGAATATTGCTGGATTTGCTTGTACTTTTACAGTTTACTGCTTAGTAAAATTTGCACCCATTCTTGAGCTATTAACATTTTTATTTTCTTTAGTATACAGCTCTTTGGAGCTCTTAGGAAGTCGACCATCGCTACTAGTTTTAGGCGCTCGCTCAAAACACATTTGTTCAGAGCGGCCTATCACGTTCACTAATCAAAGTTATGTTATGTTTGTGTGTAGCCCATTCACTATCCCCATCTATTCCCCAACCCCTGAAGATGGCTGGACCATGATTGTAAATACATCATTGTAAATACACACCTGTACTTTGTATCTCCCCCACCTCATTGTAGATTGTAAGCTCTCACGAGCAGGGTCGTCTTATTTTGCTTTAATTATTGTATTGTTAACGTTGTTACTTATGACTTTTGTGTTTGAAACTGTTAAACTGTAAAGCGCTGCGGAATATGTTGGCGCTATATAAATAAAGATTATTATTATTATTACTGTCTATCTTGTAAGTGCTGCGCTGAAGATAGTTGGGAATAGGAATCTAACAGTGAGCTCAAGTGATCTTGGCAAGCTACAAAATATAAGCTTTTATCTTTTGAGCTTGTAAGCACAAAGTACTGCACGTGTTTTTCTGTCTAGGAGCAGTGGTCTGTCTCCAAGGTAACAAGCTGTAAACAAAAGAAATAAAATATGTTAATATTTTAAAATCGAATTATATTTTTAATAAGCAGTAAATTGCCTAATTGCTTGCATTTACAAGCACAATCCAATAATATACATTTCTGAAGATGGGCATAACCCTTTGACAGAACTTCCGGAGTGCTGTTTTGAATATTTTAAGATGTATAGCTTTTAAAATGGGTTAATATAAGTATCTTATGCACAGAACCCTCTACAATGTGGACTCTAAATCCACATGTGACCCATGTTGGTTTTACGTACATGGTTGTGGAACCACTGTGCCACGGTCTGGGGAGAGCCTGGAGGGGCATAACTACGCTAGCACCTGACTCTTCGCTAGAGCCCCTGATGGTTGGGTTAGACTTAGCACCAGATGGGCGCCAGTTGCTACTTCAGGACGGACCCACGGAGCCATGGCAGGTGATACCAAATGGCAACAGGGAGGCAGAACCAGCCACGAACTGGTTAGTTGGAAGACAGGTGCTGGAACAGGCACAAGTAGGACTGGTACAGGAAAACAGGACGGCCACAGGTATGGGATTACAGGTGCAGGTACACAGGTGCAGGTTCAGGCAGATGATGAGCAGGATTAGGCATGTTCAGGATGGCTACTGGTATGGGTTCAGCAGGACAAAATAGAATAGGTGCAGATAGGGTGGACAGGATCAGGTACAGTTGTGGCCAAAGGTATTGACACCCCTGCAATTCTGTCAGATAATACTCAGTTTCTTCCTGAAAATGATTGCAAACCCAAATTCTTTGGTATTATTATCTTCATTTAATTTGTCGTAAATGAAAAAATACAAAAAGAATTGTGATTAAGCCAAATTGGATATAATTCCACACCAAACATAAAAAAGGGGGTGGACAAAAGCATTGGCACTGTTTGAAAAATCATGTGATGCTTCTCTAATTTGTGTAATTAACACCACCTGTAACTTACCTGTGGCACCTAACAGGTTTTTTCAATAACTAAATCACACTTGCAGCCAGTTGACATGGATTAAAGTTGACTCAACCTCTGTCCTGTGTCCTTGTGTGTACCACATTGAGCATGGAGAAAAGAAAGAAGACCAAAGAACTGTCTGAGGACTTGAGAAACCAAATTGTGAGGAAGCATGAGCAATCTCAAGGCTACAAGTCCATCTCCAAAGACCTGAATGTTCCTGTGTCTACTGTGCGCAGTGTCATCAAGAAGTTTAAAGCCCATGGCACTGTGGCTAACCTCCCTAGATGTGGACGGAAAAGAAAAATTGACAAGAGATTTCAACGCAAGATTGTGCGGATGTTGGATAAAGAACCTCAACTAACGTCCAAACAAGTTCAAGCTGCCCTGCAGTCCGAAGGTACAACAGTGTCAACCCGTACGGTGTCTGAATGAAAAGGGACTGTATGGTAGGAGACCCAGGAAGACCCCACTTCTTACCCCGAGTCATAAAAAAGCCAGACTGGAGTTTGCAAAAACTTACCTGAAAAAGCCTAAAACGTTTTGGAAGAATGTTCTCTGGTCAGATGAGACAAAAGTAGAGCTTTTTGGGCAAAGGCATCAACATAGAGTTTACAGGAGAGAAAAAAGAGGCATTCAAAGAAAAGAACGTGGTCCCTACAGTCAAACATGGCGGAGGTTCCCTGATGTTTTGGGGTTGCTTTGCTGCCTCTGGCACTGGACTGCTTGACCGTGTGCATGGCATTATGAAGTCTGAAGACTACCAACAAATTTTGCAGCATAATGTAGGGCCCAGTGTGAGAAAGCTGGGTCTCCCCCAGAGGTCATGGGTCTTCCAGCATGACAATAACCCAAAACACACTTCAAAAAGCACTGGAAAATGGTTTGAGAGAAAGCACTGGAGACTTGTAAGGTGGCCAGCAATGAGTCCAGACCTGAATCCTATAGAACACCTGTGGAGAGATCTAAAAATGGCAGTTTGGAGAAGGCACCCTTCAAATATCAGGGACCTAGAGCAGTTTGCCAAAGAAGAATGGTCTAAAATTCCAGCAGAGCATTGTAAGAAACTCATTGATGGTTACCGGAAGCGGTTGGTCGCAGTTATTTTGGCTAAAGGTTGTGCAACCAAGTATTAGTCTGAGGGTGCCAATACTTTTGTCTTGCCCATTTTGGGAGTTTTGTGTGAAATGATCAATGTTTTGCTTTTTGCTTCATTCTATTTTGTGTTTTTTCATTTAAGACCAATTAACTGAAGATAATAATACCAAAGAATTTGTATTTGCAATCATTTTCAGGAAGAAACTGATTATTATCTGACAGAATTGCAGGGGTGTCAATACTTTTGGCCACAACTGTAAGTGGGACGGACAGGGTCGCAGAGCACAGGTACATTGAGGACATTTTTTGCAGTACATGTGCTAGATCTTTGCACGTGCCCATAGCACATTACCAGGAGGCCTGCGTGCTATGTGCAGGTCATGGGAAGAGGCAGATGCCAAAAGAACTTGGACAGGTAAGTTAACATGCTAGCATTCTTGCAGGTGGCGGAACTGCTGCAAGAGTACCCCCCACCTTTTATCCAAGCTTGCTAGGATATTCTGTAGAAGTGGAGCATGAATATTTTCTTTGGGCTCCCACAACCTCTCTTCAAGTCCAAATCCCTTCCAATCGACTAAAAAAATTGTCTTTCCTCTCACCCTCTTCAAGGCTAGGATATTCTTTACTTCAAAGACATCCTCGGAGCTGATGGGAGCAGGCATGACACCATGATTCTTGAAGAAGGAACTCAAGATGACTGGCCCCATGAGAGACACATGGAAGGAATTGGGTATAAGTAAGGAGGGTGGCATTTTTAACTTATAGGATACATAATTGATTTGCTTGATGATTTTAAAGGGACTGATGAAGTGAGTTCCTAACTTGCAGGAAGGAATCTTAAGACAGATTACTTAAAAGATAACCACACCTTACCGCATGGACAATAACAGATGGATCCAAGTGTCTTTTGTCTGCATACCTCTTCATACACACAGATGACCTCTCTAGAATGGCTTTAGTGTCTTCCTATATCTTCGAGAAATCCTTTGTAAGATCATCAGCCGCTGGTACGCCAGAAGCAGCAGACACCGGAAGGTGAATTCCTGGCTGTTGCCTAAAAACAATAAAGAATGGTGAACTTGCAGAAGACTCATTTACGTGGTTGTTTGTTGTGAATTCTGCTCTTGGGCTCCCTCCGGTGGTTATGAGTGGTAGTGCTGCTGTCTTTGGATCGCATCATTTATCAGGTGTGTCCACTTAGACAAATTGCAATTTGGACTGGGCTATTTAGTCTTGCTTGATCCTTTAGTCAGTGTCAGTTGTCCATTGTTTTTGGAGGATTCACACCTCTGACTGGTCTCTCCTGTTTGCTGTTCTTTTCATCAAAGATAAGTTCTGGCTTTGTTTTTGCTGTCCACATGCTGCGGGCCTTATAGTTCTGTGCATTTTCATGTATTGTCTTGTCCAGCTTTGTCTGTGTTAGGATTTTTTGCAGCCAAGCTGTATCTCTGGAGATGCAGATATGCCCTCCATGTCTTTAGTCAGATGTGGAGTTTTGTATTTTCTGTGGTGGATATTTTCTAGTGTTTTAATACTGACCGCATAGTTCTCTGTCCTATTCTTTCTTTTGAGCTAGAAAGGCCTCCTTTGCTTATCCTGATTTCAGTCTGCGTATGTCATTTCCCTCTCCTCTCACAGTCAATATTTGTGGGGGGCTGTCTATCCTTTGGGGATTTTCTCTGAGGCAAGATAGTTTTCCCGTTTCTATCTTTAGGGGAAGTTAGTCCTTGGACTGTGTCGAGGTGTCTAGGGAGTGTTAGGTACATCCCACGGCTACTTCTAGTTGCGGTGCTAAGTTCAGGGTCTGCGGTCAGTACAGGTACCACCTTCTCCAGAGTACGTCACATGCTGCTCCTAGGCCACCATATGATAACAGTACAACTCGCCAACAATGAGTTAAACGCATCTCAGAAGAAGGGAAGGAAAGTGCTGAGCCATTTTTTTTCTGTAGTCTGTTGTGTCTTTCCTTTCCTCTTTTCCTCTGGGTGGCTCAGGAGTTAGGCGCTGGCATGGAGGTTCAGGAATTGGTTTCTCGTGTGGACCAACTTGCTGCTAGAGTACAGGGTATTTCCGATTATATCGTTCAGACTCCGGTTTTAGAGCCTAGAATTCCTACTCCTGATTTGTTTTTTGGGGACAGGTCCAAATTTTTGAGCTTTAAAAATAACTGTAAACTGTTTTTTTGCTCTGAAACCCCGTTCTTCTGGTGATCTCATTCAGCAGGTTAAAATTGTTATTTCCCTGCTGCGTGGTGATCCTCAGGATTGGGCATTTTCCCTGGAATCTGGGAATCCTGCTTTGCTTAATGTAGACACCTTTTTTCAGGTGCTAGGGTTATTGTATGATGAACCTAATTCAGTGGATCATGCAGAGAAGACCTTGTTGGCCCTGTGTCAGGGTCAAGAAGCGGCAGAATCGTATTGCCAGAAATTTCGAAAATGGTCTGTATTGACTAAATGGAATGAGGATGCCTTGGCGGCAATTTTCAGAAAGGGTCTTTCTGAATCCGTTAAAGATGTTATGGTGGGGTTCCCCACGCCTGCTGGTCTGAGTGATTCTATGTCTCTGGCCATTCAGATTGATCGGCGCTTGCGCGAGCGCAGAGTTGTGCACACTGTGGCGTTGTCCTCCGAGCGGAGCCCTGAGCCTATGCAGTGTGATAGGATTTTGTCTAGAGCTGAACGACAAAGATTCAGGCGTCAGAATAGGTGGTTTTTACTGCGGCGATTCTGTTCATGTTATTTCTGATTGCCCTAAGCGTACAAAGAGAATCGCTAGTTCTGTTACCATCAGTACTGTACAACCTAAATTTCTGTTATCTGTGACCTTGATCTGCTCATTATCATCATTTTCTGTCATGGCATTTGTGGATTCAGGCGCCGCTCTGAACTTAATGGACTTAGAATTTGCCAGACGTTGTGGTTTCCCCTTGCAGCCTTTGCAGAACCCTATTCCTTTAAGGGGCATTGATGCTACACCATTGGCTAAAAATAAACCTCAGTTTTGGACACAGCTGACCATGTGCATGGCGCCAGCCCATCAGGAAGATTGTCGTTTTCTGGTGTTGCATAATTTGCATGATGCTATTGTGCTAGGTTTTCCATGGTTACAGGTACATAATCCGGTGTTAGATTGGAAATCTATGTCTGTGACTAGTTGGGGTTGTCAGGGGGTTCATGGTCACGTTCTTTTGATGTCAATTTCCTCTTCCCCCTCTTCTGAAATTCCTGAGTTTTTGTCAGATTTCCAGGATGTATTCAATGAGCCCAAATCCAGTTCCCTTCGACCGCATAGGGACTGTGATTGTGCTATTGACTTGATTCCAGGTTGTAAATTCCCTAAGGGCCGACTTTTCAACCTGTCTGTGCCAGAACATGCCGCCATGCGGAGCTATATTAAGGAGTCTTTGGAGAAGGGGCATATTCGGCCATCTTCTTCACCATTGGGAGCAGGTTTTTTTTTGTTGCCAAGAAGGATGGCTCCTTGAGACCGTGTATTGATTATCGCCTCTTGAATAAGATCACGGTCAAATTTCAATATCCATTGCCTTTGCTTACTGATTTGTTTGCTAGGATTAAGGGGGCTAGTTGGTTTACGAAGATTGACCTTCGAGGGGCATATAATCTTGTTCGTATTAAGCAGGGTGACGAATGGAAAACTGCATTTAATACGCCCGAAGGCCATTTTGAATACCTTGTGATGCCATTCGGATTCTCTAATGCCCCATCTGTGTTCCAGTCCTTCATGCATGATATCTTCCGGAGTTATCTTGATAAATTCCTGATTGTATATTTGGATGATATTCTGATTTTTTCCGATGATTGGGAGTCTCATGTGAAACAGGTCAGGATGGTATTTCAGATCCTCCGTGAGAATGCTTTATTTGTGAAGGGGTCTAAGTGCCTCTTTGGAGTGCAGAAGGTTTCTTTTTTGGGCTTCATTTTTTCTCCCTCATCTATAGAAATGGATCCGGTTAAGGTTCAGGCCATTCATGATTGGATTCAGCCCACATCTGTGAAGAGCCTTCAGAAATTCTTGGGCTTTGCTAATTTTTATCGTCGTTTCATTGCCAACTTCTCCAGTGTGGTTAAACCTTTGACCGATTTAACGAAGAAAGGCGCTGATGTGACGAATTGGTCCTCCGCGGCTGTTTCTGCCTTTCAGGAGCTTAAACGCCGATTTACTTCTGCCCCTGTGTTGCGTCAGCCGGATGTTTCTCTTCCATTTCAGGTTGAGGTTGACGCGTCTGAGATTGGGGCAGGGGCCGTTTTGTCTCAGAGGAATTCTGATGGTTCCTTGATGAAACCGTGTGCCTTCTTTTCTCGGAAGTTTTCGCCTGCGGAACGCAATTATGATGTCGGCAATCGGGAGTTGTTGGCTATGAAGTGGGCATTTGAGGAGTGGCGACATTGGCTTGAGGGGGCCAAGCACCGTATTGTGGTCCTGACCGATCATAAAAATCTAATTTACCTCGAGTCTGCCATACGACTGAACCCTAGACAGGCTGGATGGTCCCTGTTTTTCTCCCGTTTTGGTTTTGTGGTCTCGTATTTTCCGGGTTCTAAGAATGTTAAGGCTGATGCCCTCTCTAGGAGTTTTTTGCCTGATTCTCCTGGGGTCCTTGAGCCGGTCAGCATTCTGAAGGAAGGGGTGATTCTTTCTGCCATCTCCCCTGATTTACTACGGGTTCTTCAGGAATTTCAGGCTGATAAACCTGACCGCTGTCCAGTGGGGAAACTGTTTGTTCCTGATAGATGGACTAGTAAAGTGATTTCTGAGGTTCATTGTTCTGTGTTGGCAGGCCATCCTGGGATTTTTGGTACCAGAGATTTGGTTGGTAGGTCCATTTGGTGGCCTTCTTTGTCGCGGGATGTGCGTTCTTTTGTGCAGTCCTGTGGGACTTGTGCGCGGGCCAAGCCTTGTTGTTCCCGTGCTAGTGGGTTGCTTCTGCCTTTGCCGGTCCCTGAGAGGCCTTGGACGCATATTTCTATGGATTTTATGTCAGATCTTCCGGTTTCCCAGAGGATATCGGTTATCTGGGTGGTTTGTGATCGGTTTTCTAAGATGGTTCATTTGGTACCTTTGCCTAAATTGCCTTCCTCTTCTGATTTGGTTCCGTGTTTTTTTCAGCATGTGGTTCATTTGCATGGCATTCCGGAGAATATTGTGTCTGATAGAGGTTCCCAGTTTGTTTCTAGGTTTTGGCGGGCCTTTTGTGTAAGGCTGGGCATTGATTTGTCTTTTTCTTCCGCATTTCATCCTCAGACAAATGGCCAAACCGAGCGAACTAATCAGACTTTGGAAACTTATTTGAGATGCTTTGTGTCTGCTGATCAGGATGATTGGGTAGCTTTCTTGCCATTGGCCGAGTTTGCCCTTAATAATCGGGCTAGTTCTGCTACCTTGGTTTCGCCTTTTTTTTGTAATTTTGGTTTTAATCCTCGTTTTTCTTCAGGGCAGGTTGAGCCTTCTGATTGTCCTGGTGTGGATTCTGTGGTTGACAGGCTGCAGCAAATTTGGGCTCATGTGGTGGACAATTTGGTGTTGTCTCAGGAGGAGGCTCAGCGTTTTTCTAACCGTCGTCGGTGTGTTGGTTCCCGGCTTCGGGTTGGGGATTTGGTCTGGTTATCTTCCCGTCATGTTCCTATGAAGGTTTCTTCCCCTAAGTTCAAATCTCGGTTTATTGGTCCTTATAGGATTTCTGAGATTATCAATCCAGTGTCTTTTCGTTTGGCCCTTCCAGCCTCTTTTTCCATCCATAATGCTTTCCATAGATCTTTGTTGCGGAAGTATGTGGTGCCCGTTGTTCCCTCTGTTGATCCTCCGGCTCCGGTGTTGATTGATGGAGAGTTGGAGTATGTGGTTGAGAAGATTTTGGATTCTCGTTTTTCAAGGCGGAAGCTTCAGTATCTTGTCAAATGGAAGGGTTATGGCCAGGAGGATAATTCTTGGGTTGTTGCCTCCGATGTTCATGCTGACGATTTGGTTCATGCCTTTCATTTGGCTCGTCCTCATCGGCCTGGGGGCTCTGGTGAGGGTTCGGTGACCCCTCCTCAAGGGGGGGGTACTGTTGTGAATTCTGCTCTTGGGCTCCCTCCGGTGGTTATGAGTGGTAGTGCTGCTGTCTTTGGATCGCTGCATTTATCAGATGTGTCCACTTGGACAAATTGCAATTTGGACTGGGCTATTTAGTCTTGCTTGATCCTTTAGTCAGTGCCAGTTGTCCATTGTTTTTGGAGGATTCACATCTCTGACTGGTCTCTCCTGTTTGCTGTTCTTTTCATCAAAGATAAGTTCTGGCTTTGTTTTTGCTGTCCACATGCTGTGGGCCTTATAGTTCTGTGCATTTTCATGTATTGTCTTGTCCAGCTTTGTCTGTGTTAGGATTTTTTGCAGCCAAGCTGTATCTCTGGAGATGCAGATATACCCTCCATGTCTTTAGTCAGATGTGGAGTTTTGTATTTTCTGTGGTGGATATTTTCTAGTGTTTTAATACTGACCGCATAGTTCTCTGTCCTATTCTTTCTTTTTAGCTAGAAAGGCCTCCTTTGCTTATCCTGATTTCAGTCTGCGTATGTCATTTCCCTCTCCTCTCACAGTCAATATTTGTGGGGGGCTGTCTATCCTTTGGGGATTTTCTCTGAGGCAAGATAGTTTTCCCGTTTCTATCTTTAGGGGAAGTTAGTCCTTAGGCTGTGTCGAGGTGTCTAGGGAGTGTTAGGTACATCCCACGGCTACTTCTAGTTGCGGTGCTAAGTTCAGGGTCTGCGGTCAGTACAGGTACCACCTTCTCCAGAGTACGTCACATGCTGCTCCTAGGCCACCAGATCATAACAGTTGTTATAGGAGAACGCTGCTCATGGTGAGAGCTTGACCCAATTGTCATGATGTGTGTTTGTGAAGTTGGCTAGAATATTGTTGATTCTCTCTACCTGTCAGTTGGATTGCGGGTGGTATGCATAAAGACGGAAGATGTACTGGATGAATTTCTCTAGATGTTCTGGGGTGGATGGAAGTCTTTGTATCAGAGTGAAATGTGTGATCTTCAAAAAGCGATCCACCACTATCCAGATGACAGACTGTTATGAACAGATAATTCAGAACCACAATGGACCTTGAAGTTCAGAGCACACAAAGTGAGCTGACAATTATCAAAAACATAGGACGAGCTCTGAGACGTGGGAACTCTGCTGACCGCAATCCCTAATCCTATCCAACCACACTAGAGGTAGCCGTGGAGCGCTCCTGACCAGACCTATGCGCCTCGAGCACAGCCTGAGAAACTAGCTAGCCCTAAGAAAGAAAAATAAGCCTAGCTTGCCTCAGAGAAATACCCCAAAGGAAAAGGCAGCCCCCCACATATAATGACTGTGAGTTGAGATGAAAATACAAACGCAGAGATGAAATAGATTTAGCAAAGTGAGGCCCAACTTACTGAACAGACCGAAGATAGGAAAGATTGCTTTGCGGTCAACACAAAACCCTACAAACAACCACGCAGAGGGGGCAAAAAGACCCTCCGCACCGACTAACGGTACGGAGGTGCTCCCTCTGCGTCCCAGATCTTCCAGCAAGCAAGAAAAACCAATATAGCAAGCTGGACAGAAAAAATAGTAAACAAAAATAACACAAGCAAAACTTAGCTTATGCAGGAAGACAGGCCACAGGAACGATCCAGGAGAAAGCAAGACCAATACTAGAACATTGACTGGAGGCCAGGATCAAAGCACTAGGTGGAGTTAAATAGAGCAGCACATAACGACTTAACCTCATCACCTGAGGAAGGAAACTCAGAAGCCGCAGTACCACTCTCATCCACCAAAGGAAGCTCATAGACAGAACCAGCCGAAGTACCACTCACGACCACAGGAGGGAGCTTGGCCACAGAATTCACAACAGTACCCCCCCTTTGAGGAGGGGTCACCGAACCCTCACCAGAGCCCCCAGGCCGACCAGGATGAGCCACATGAAAGGCACGAACCAGATCGGCAGCATGGACATCAGAGGCAAAGACCCAGGAATTATCTTCCTGACCATAACCTTTCCACTTAACCAGATACTGGAGTTTCCGTCTCGAAACACGAGAATCCAAAATCTTCTCCACTATATACTCCAACTCCCCTTCAACCAAAACCGGAGCAGGAGGATCAATAGATGGAACCACAGGTGCCACGTATCTCCGCAACAATGACCTATGGAACACGTTATGGATGGAAAAAGAAGCTGGAAGAGTCAAACGAAAAGACACAGGATTAAGAACCTCAGAAATCCTATATGGACCAATGAAACGAGGCTTAAACTTAGGAGAGGAAACCTTCATAGGAATATAACGAGATGACAACCAAACCAAATCCCCAACACGAAGTCGGGGACCCACACAGCGCCTGCGGTTAGCGAAACGTTGAGCCTTCTCCTGGGACAAAGTCAAATTGTCCACCACATGAGTCCAAATCTGCTGCAACCTATCCACCACAGTATCCACACCAGGACAGTCCGAAGACTCAACCTGCCCTGAAGAGAAACGAGGGTGGAACCCAGAATTGCAGAAAAACGGCGAAACCAAAGTAGCCGAGCTGGCCCGATTATTAAGGGCGAACTCAGCCAAAGGCAAAAAGGACACCCAATCATCCTGATCAGCAGAAACAAAACATCTCAGATATGTTTCCAAGGTCTGATTGGTTCGTTCAGTCTGGCCATTTGTCTGAGGATGGAGAGCCGAGGAAAAAGACAAATCAATGCCCATCCTAGCACAAAAGGCTCGCCAAAACCTCGAAACAAACTGGGAACCTCTGTCAGAAACGATGTTCTCTGGAATGCCATGTAAACGAACCACATTCTGGAAAAAGAATGGCACCAAATCAGAGGAGGAAGGCAATTTAGACAAGGGCACCAAATGGACCATCTTAGAGAAGCGATCACAAACCACCCAAATGACCGACATTCTTTGAGAGACGGGGAGATCCGAAATAAAATCCATAGAGATATGTGTCCAAGGCCTCTTCGGGACCGGCAAGGGCAAAAGCAACCCACTGGCACGAGAACAGCAGGGCTTAGCCCGAGCACAAATCCCACAGGACTGCATGAAAGAACGCACATCCCGCGACAGAGACGGCCACCAAAAGGATCTAGCCACCAAATCTCTGGTACCAAAGATTCCAGGATGACCAGCCAACACCGAACAATGAACCTCAGAGATAACTTTATTCGTCCACCTATCAGGGACAAACAGTTTCTCCGCTGGGCAACGGTCAGGTCTATTAGCCTGAAATTTTTGCAGCACCCGCCGCAAATCAGGGGAGATGGCAGACAAAATTACCCCCTCTTTGAGAACACCCGCCGGCTCAGGCAAACCCGGAGAATCGGGCACAAAACTCCTAGACAGGGCATCCGCCTTCACATTTTTAGAGCCCGGAAGGTACGAAACCACAAAGTCAAAACGGGAGAAAAACAGCGACCAACGAGCCTGTCTAGGATTCAACCGTTTGGCAGACTCGAGATAAGTCAAGTTCTTGTAATCAGTCAAGACCACCACGCGATGCTTAGCTCCTTCAAGCCAATGACGCCACTCCTCGAATGCCCACTTCATGGCCAGCAACTCTCGATTGCCAACATCATAATTTCGCTCAGCAGGCGAAAATTTCCTGGAAAAGAAGGTGTTAGGACTGGCGGAACGCACCAAGAAAGATGATATAGATGCGTTCGCAGTCCGGGGTCCACCGTGCAGGCGAAACCCGCTGCTAGTAAATGACAGACTATATGGCGGTACTTAAAAGTATACACACGTGGGTTCAACCTCACCCAACTTGAAGAAAGCGATCCTGTTAAGCCACAGGACCGCGGTACCGCACATAGAGCGCGAGCAAGTAGTCAGCGAACTTAACCCCAAAAGGGATTGAAGTCCGATTAGACCCTTGCTGGCACAACACCGCAACTGGATGTGTAAAGAACCTTTTCAGAAATATATGAGCACAAGAGTGCGTGCGATGCCGCACTGACGGACGCCACTAACCAGTAAGGCTTGGGTATGGAAAGCGCAAGGCAAGCGCACGGCGCCGTACTGGCAGGCACAGCTTCAGGACGCTGTGATGTGTGTAACATACAGATGGATAGTCGGGCGCTAGAGAGCTACCATCATCCGCGAGCAATCAACAACTCTAGGGAGGGATACTTAGGAGCTTTCATCCTTCGACATACATCCATCTAAACACACACATAATAATTGTACACTAGCGCATGGCCGTGCGGTCATGCGCAGTTTATATAGTTGCAGGACAGGAAGTGGCCACAGAAACTTTGCCCTTCCAAGACCTGCCAAGAGGACCAATGGAATGCGCTGCAGAGCCTGAGCACATGACCCTCGATCTCCAACGGGAGATCTTGCCCTGGGCATGCTCAGTGTGCGCAAACAAGGACTTAGTCCCAGAGAAGTCCGCTCGCTGCTGACCAGCACTGACTTTATTGGCAGGAGCTGAAGAAGCAGCAGTAACTCTCTGTACAGAGCGAGACCGAGCAAGACGCTGGGACCGACGTCCCTGCTGAGCAGACTCCACTGCGGCTGGATAGGAATGGGAGACCGCAGCGGAGACGGCCCGAGATTCCCCCTGTGCAGAAGTGGGAACTCGAGACCTAACAGAAGGCGCATGATTTCATCACCGAGCAATCAGAACTTCTCTGCGACAAAACAGCCCCTGCTCCAATTTCAGAAGCATCAACCTCAACCTGGAACGGAAGCGAAACATCTGGTTGGCACAACACAGGGGCAGAAGAAAAACGATGCTTCAACTCCTGAAAAGCTTCCACAGCAGCAGAAGACCAATTGACCACATCAGCACCCTTCTTGGTTAAATCAGTCAACGGTTTAGCAATACTAGAAAAATTATTGATGAAGCGACGATAAAAATTAGCAAAGCCCAGGAACTTCTGCAGACTCTTCAGAGATGTTGGCTGAGTCCAATCATAAATGGCCTGAACTTTAACAGGGTCCATCTCGATAGTAGAAGGAGAAAAAATGAACCCCAAAAATGAAACCTTCTGAACACCAAAGAGACACTTTGACCCCTTCACAAACAAAGAATTAGCACGCAGGACCTGGAACACCATTCTGACCTGCTTCACATGAGACTCCCAATCATCCGAGAAGACCAAAATATCATCCAAGTATACAATCAGGAATTTATCCAGGTACTCTCGGAAGATGTCATGCATAAAGGACTGAAACACTGATGGAGCATTAGAAAGCCCGAATAGCATAACCAGGTACTCAAAATGGCCTTCGGGCGTATTAAATGCTGTTTTCCATTCATCGCCCCGTTTAATACGCACAAGATTATATGCACCACGAAGATCTATCTTGGTGAACCAACTAGCCCCCTTAATCCGAGCAAACAAATCAGACAGCAGCGGCAAGGGGTACTGAAATTTGACCGTAATTTTATTTAGAAGGCGGAAATCAATACAAGGTCTCAGCGAACCATCCTTCTTGGCCACAAAAAAGAACCCCGCTCCCAATGGCGACGATGACGGGCGAATATGACCCTTCTCCAAAGACTCCCTCACGTAACTCCGCATAACGGCGTGCTCAGGCACAGACAAATTAAACAGTCGACCCTTAGGAAACTTACTACCAGGAATCAAATCGATAGCACAATCACAATCCCTATGCGGAGGTAGGGCATTGGACTTGGGCTCATCGAATACATCCTGGTAATCAGACAAGAACTCTGGGACCTCAGAAGGGGTGTGTTACCGCTCCTGCTCCTGTCGTCCCTGCGCGCCGCCGTCGCTCCTCCTCCAGGCTTCAGCGTGCTGGTCCTTCTCTTAGCGCAGCGTCTCCTCCTCCTCCCGCTGCGCGTCCCCGCCGCTCCTCTTCCTGGTCACGGCGCGCTCGTGTCCGGATAGGAGTTCCTTCACTTCCGGTTCCTCGCTCTGCCAAGGGTGTCCGGTGCTGGCGCAGGCGCCCTGGAATCATCAAGGGACGCATGCGTTCCTCTGCTGCTCCTCCTTCCCCGTGACAGCCAATCCGTATAGGACTTCCTGTATTTAAGGTCGGTCTTCCTGCTTAGCTGTGCCTGATTGTCATTTGGCTTTTGCTAAGTGCCTCCGGCCCGTTCGCTCTGCCAGTGCTCGCTGTTTCTCGCGTTCCTTGTAGTCTGTGCCCGTTATCGTCTCCCTGCCTGCCTTCTCCTGTGTCGTTTGTCTTTCCGTGATTTATTTCCTCACTGTGTCCTTCTCTCCTGCAGGTATTTCCTGTCCTGGCTCTTCGTTCTGACCTCCGTCTCCCTGGTCCAGTGCTTCGCTCCAGTCCTCCCGGTTTGTCCTTTGGCTCACCTCTCACCTTTCCCCCTTGCTCTTTTAGTTCTTGTTTTTCTCCGCTCTTGAGCCGCCCCTCTTGGTACGGCCACTGTGGGTTTGACTCCTCTGGGTCTGCGCCTGACGGTCCCTGTATAGGGGTCGGTTCCATTTGGTTAGCTCGCCCGGAGGTTTGTCTCTCCCACGGTCCAGAGGGTCCACTCATCTCGCTTCTTAGCGTATCACAACAGGGTGGATGATAAGATAGACAGAAATGGAACATCACCATGTACCCCCTGACAACCCCAGCTGGACACAGACATTGATTTCCAATCTAATACTGGGTTATGGACTTGTAGCCATGGCAACCCCAACACGACCACATCATGCAGATTATGCAACACCAGAAAGCGAATATCCTCCTGGTGCGCAGGAGCCATGCAAATGGTCAGCTGGGTCCAATACTGAGGCTTATTCTTGGCCAAAGGCGTAGCATCAATTCCCCTCAATGGAATAGGACACTGCAAGGGCTCCAAGACAAACCCACAGCGCCTAGCAAACTCCAAGTCCATCAAATTCAGGGCAGCGCCTGAATCCACAAATGCCATGACAGAATAGGAAGACAAAGAGCAGATCAAAGTAACGGACAAAAGAAATTTCGACTGTACCGTACCAATGGTGGCAGACCTAGCGAACCGCTTAGTGCGCTTAGGACAATCGGAGATAGCATGAGTGGAATCACCACAGTAGAAACACAGCCCATTCTGACGTCTGTGTTCTTGCCTTTCAGCTCTGGTCAAAGTCCTATCGCACTGCATAGGCTCAGGTTTATGCTCAGATAATACCGCCAAATGGTGCACAGATTTACGCTCACGCCAGCGTCGACCGATCTGAATGGCCAAAGACATAGACTCATTCAGACCAGCAGGCATAGGAAATCCCACCATGACATCCTTAAGGGCTTCAGAGAGACCCTTTCTGAAAATAGCTTCCAGCGCACATTCATTCCATTGAGTGAGCACGGACCACTTTCTAAACTTCTGACAATAAATCTCTATCTCATCCTGACCCTGACACAGAGCCACAGTAGAAACACAGCCCATTCTGACGTCTGTGTTCTTGCCTTTCAGCTCTGGTCAAAGTCCTATCGCACTGCATAGGCTCAGGTTTATGCTCAGATAATACCGCCAAATGGTGCACAGATTTACGCTCACGCCAGCGTCGACCGATCTGAATGGCCAAAGACATAGACTCATTCAGACCAGCAGGCATAGGAAATCCCACCATGACATCCTTAAGGGCTTCAGAGAGACCCTTTCTGAAAATAGCTTCCAGCGCACATTCATTCCATTGAGTGAGCACGGACCACTTTCTAAACTTCTGACAATAAATCTCTATCTCATCCTGACCCTGACACAGAGCCAGCAAATTCTTCTCTGCCTGATCCACTGAATTAGGTTCATCGTACAGCAATCCGAGCGCCAGAAAAAACGCATCAATATTACATAATGCAGGATCTCCTGGCGCAAGGGAAAATGCCCAGTCTTGAGGGTCGCCACGTAATAAAGAAATAATGATTTTAACTTGTTGAACTGGGTCACCAGAGGAGCGGGGTTTCAAAGCCAGAAATACTTTACAATTATTTTTAAAATTCAAAAACTTAGCTCTATCTCCAGAAAATAACTCAGGAATAGGAATTTTAGGTTCAAAACATAGGATTCTGAACCACCAAATCTTGAATATTCTGTACATTTATAGCGAGATTATCCATCAGAGAGAACAGACCCTGAATGTCCATGTCCACACCTGTGTTCTGAACCACCCTGATGTAAAGGGGAAAAGAAAGACAGAACACAGTGCAAAGAAAAAAAAATGGTCTCAGAACTTCTCTTTTTCCTCTATTGAGAAACATTAGTACTTTGGGCCTCCAGTACTGTTATGAACAGGTAATTCAGAACCACAATGGACCTTGAAGTTCAGAGCACACAAAGTGAGCTGACAATTATCAAAAACATAGGACGAGCTCTGAGACGTGGGAACTCTGCTGACCGCAATCCCTAATCCTATCCAACCACACTAGAGGTAGCCGTGGAGCGCTCCTGACCAGACCTATGCGCCTCGAGCACAGCCTGAGAAACTAGCTAGCCCTAAGAAAGAAAAATAAGCCTAGCTTGCCTCAGAGAAATACCCCAAAGGAAAAGGCAGCCCCCCACATATAATGACTGTGAGTTGAGATGAAAATACAAACGCAGAGATGAAATAGATTTAGCAAAGTGAGGCCCAACTTACTGAACAGACCGAAGATAGGAAAGATTGCTTTGCGGTCAACACAAAACCCTACAAACAACCACGCAGAGGGGGCAAAAAGACCCTCTGCACCGACTAACGGTATGGAGGTGCTCCCTCTGCGTCCCAGAGCTTCCAGCAAGCAAGAAAAACCAATATAGCAAGCTGGACAGAAAAAATAGCAAACAAAAATAACACAAGCAAAACTTAGCTTATGCAGGAAGACAGGCCACAGGAACGATCCAGGAGAAAGCAAGACCAATACTAGAACATTGACTGGAGGCCAGGATCAAAGCACTAGGTGGAGTTAAATAGAGCAGCACCTAACGACTTAACCTCATCACCTGAGGAAGGAAACTCAGAAGCCGCAGTACCACTCTCATCCACCAAAGGAAGCTCATAGACAGAACCAGCCGAAGTACCACTCACGACCACAGGAGGGAGCTTGGCCACAGAATTCACAACAACAGACACAGGAAGATCTGTAATAAATTTGAGAGAGATATGCTGCCATGACTCCGAGAGCACAGGGAGTGGTAGGAGTCCCCCGGATGGGAGTTGTCTAGGAATTTTGTTGCAAGCACAGGAAGGGCAGGCGGAAATAAACTCCATTATTTACTTATAGATGGTAGGCCACCAGTAGTGACGTGATAAGAGCTGCAAAGTCTTTCTCTTCCCAGCATGGCTAGCCACCTTGGAGGAGTGTACCCACTGCAGAATTTGCCTCTTGTCTGATTCTGACACCAGGTCTTAACTGGCGGAATTTGGGACAGGTTTACCGGAGCCACAGTAACCATCTTTGATGGCTTGATGATCAGTTGAGGTTCCTCCTCTTTTTAGGTGGGCAGGAAGGAACAGGAAAGAGCATCATCTTTGATGTTTTTGTCAGCTAGCCGAAAATGCAGAACAAAATCTAAATGGGCAAAAAATAGTGACCACCTAGCTTGAGGCAGGTTCATTCTTTGCACGGACTGCAGGCCAGGTTCTTTTAAAGAACCTAATAACTGTAATATACAATATTGTTACGCTCCAGGAAGACATCCAGGCCTCTCTTGAACCCCTCAACTGAGTTTGCCATCACCAACTCCTCAGGCAAGGAATTCCAGATTCTCACTGCCCTAACAGTAAAGTATCCTCTTCTATGTTGGTTGAAAAACCTTTTCTCCTCTAGATGCAGAGAATGCCCCCTTGTGACCGTCACTTCGGATCCTCGGAGAGATATTTATATTGTCTCCTTATATACTTATACATGGTTATTAGATCACCCCTCAGTCGTTTTTTTTCTAGACTAAATAATCCTAATTTTGCTAATCTCTCTGGGTATTGTAGTTTCCCCATACCCCTTATTAATTTTGTTGCCCTCCTTTGTACTAGTTCCATTATATCCTTCCTGAGCACCGGTGCCCAAAACTGTACACAGTACTCCATGTGGGGTCTAACCAGAGATTTGTACAGAGGCAGAATCATGCTCTCATCATGTGCATCCAGACCTCTTTTAATGCATCAACATGGGAGAGGGGGAAACAAGGATTTTAACAATGCTCACCAGAGTATCACAGGACCACGGGTGCCAGGTTAAATGTGGCTGGAGCCCACTTGTAAATGTAGGTAAAAAGGGAAAAACCAGCACCAGGTGATTTCCATTCTCTCTGAGTTTTTGTAGGACTTGCCAAACATTCCACCTATGAGATGGCAGGTCTGCAGAGAAGATCAAGATATTATCCAGGTAAACCTCAACACAAGTGTAGGGGAGGTCTCAAAAGATGTTGTTCACAAATTCTTGGAAGACAGCTGGGGCGTTGCTGAGCCCAAATGACATAACTCGGTATTCATAATGACCGTTCCAGGTGTTGAAAGCCGTCTTCCATTCATGTCTTTGATGTATCCGGATAAGATTGCTAGGACCATACAGATCTAGTTTGGTAAAAGTGCTAGCACCTCTGAGGTGGTCTAACAACTCTGGAATCAACGGCAATGGATACTTGTTCTTAACCGTGATCTGAGTCCCCTATAATCAATGCAAGGCCAGAGTGTCCCGTACTTTTTCTTCACAAAGAAGAAGCTGGCTCCTGCTGGAGAAGAGGACTTTTGAATGAAACCCCTAGACAAATTCTCTTTAACATACTCAGACATGGCTAGGGTCTCCCCTTGGGACAGAAGGTAAATACAAGCTCGGAGAGGTGAGGATCCTGGAAGCAGGTCTATAGGGCAGTTGTACAGCCTATGTGGAGGTGACGTCTCTGCTTCTTTTTTGTCGAAAATGTCCACATATGACCATTAACCAAATGGCAGTCCCGACAAAGAAGGTGGAACCATCGGCGGCCGGACCAGCTGTACAGGTACAAGACAATATTGACAACCAACTAAGCACATCTCCAGATCTCCAGTCAAGGATGGGTTCATGCATGCGGAGCCACGGAAGACCCAGAAAAAGCAAATGAGACAGGCAAGAAAGCACATAGAAGACGATCTTCTCATTGTGCAGCATTCCTGTTCGGAGCTCTATTTGCTCCGTTGAACCACTGTGCCATGGTCCATGGAGAGTCTGGAGGAGCGCAACTAGGCCAGCACCTGACTCTTCGCTAGATGCCCTGATGGTGGGATTAGACTTGGCTCCAGGTGCTACTCCAGGACGGACCCATGGAGCCGTTGCAGCTAATCAGGATGGTACTGATGGTATACAGGTGTGGGAACAAGCGCAAGCATGACTGGTACAGGAACACAGGATGGCTACAGGTACTGGATCAGGGGTGTAGGTGTACAGGTGCAGGTTTGGACTGAGCAGGAGCAGGATTAGGCATGGTCAGGATGGCTAGTGGTATTGGTTTAGCAGGATGGACTGGAACAGGTGCAGACAGGATCAGGCAAGCAGGGAGAGAACAGGTACAGGTACCTAACCACTAGCTAGCAGATTAACTAAATTTGCTAAGGCACCTCTTAATAGGCGAGGATACCTTATATACCAAGCACTTCCTACCTATTGGTGAGGACATTTTTAGCAGCACGCTGGCCCTTTAAGAGGCAGGGAGCGTACGCACCTTAAGCACACTCACAGGCGGTCTGCATGCTCTGTATTGGTACTTTTGGGGGTGTAGACAGGTGCCAAGTCCTGCTGGAGAATGAAATTTCCATCTCCAAAAAGCTTGTCGGCAGAGGAAAGCATGAAGCGCTGTAAAATTTCCTGGCAGACAGCTGTGCTGACTTTGGTCTTGATAAAACACAGTGGACCTACACCAGCAGATGCCATGGCTCCACAAAACATCACTGATTGTGAAAACTTCACACTAGACCTCAAGCAGCTTGGATTGTGTGCCTCTCCACTCTTCCTCCAGACTCTGGGAGTGGCCAACACTGAACAGCTCAATTAGACAATCCAGGTAGGAAAGTTCTAGGAGCTTCAACTGAGCAGATTAACTTTTGCACTGCTAGCAAGGAAAAAACCCTCACTGTTTAAAAAGACTGTGAAGTGTTTCTAACCACCGTGGTCTTCTGGCCCCTCTCTGTCGAGGTATCCCTTTGGCATTATGTTTTTCAGAATCTTTTCCCCATTGTATTTGCTTGTGGAAAATCGGCTGCATTTTAGAGGGCAGTATAGCGCATGAGATTTTACAAGATCTGATGTAGTGTACATGCTGAAAAATATATTTGCTTAAAGAAGCTTAAAATAGAAGAGAAATCCCCTGATTTCTCTTTCATTTTAAGCTTCTTTTGACCCATTGTGGGAGATAATAAAAAACTGAGGGAGATAATAAAAGACTGCCTAATAGCAAAACTGGCTGAGCTGCACATAACAACCAATCAGAGTGCAGCTTTCGCTTTACCAATGAAGTGAAAACTGAGCGTTGATTGGTTGATATTTTCAACAACGCCAGCTTTAATATTAGACAGTTTTTTATTATCTCCCCCATTGTGTACACTTTTAAAAAGTGAAATTATGATGTGGATTTTATATGTAAAGTTTTTTTTTGCTGCGAAAGTGTAAAGATTTTTTTTGCCGGCACTGTATATACAGGTATGTACGGTGACTTAGCCCCTATAAAAATCATATCTGCCGAAAAGATTCATTGAAAGCAGTGTGGTCAATCATTATAAGACAATCAGTTGCTCCGCAGCTTTCATCACTGGTTCTAGTCTGCAGCTGCAGCTCAGCACTGTACTGCAGACAGGAGGCAGAAATGAGACCCTGCAATAGCACTATGTGAGCATGACTGCAGGGTTCAGGCAGCGCTCGCAATCAAGATGTCATAGTGCTCAGTATGAAAACTGAGCGGGCGTAACGGAGAACTGATCTCTTAACATAAAAGCTCCCTCTGTCATTAGCATATGAAATAAATCGGGTTATTTATGCCAACTAAACCACTAATATCTACACTAAAAGTATGACTTTTAGGACAGGGTCACACTTGTGAGTGTAATTCGAGAAACTCGCTTCAATACTCGGGCGGAGTGTTCAGCTGCATGTATTTCTATGCAACCGCACGCTCATGTCCCGAGTGCAGGTGGCAGTGTCGGGTATTGATGCGAGTTTCTCGCATTGCGCTTACAAGTGTGACCCTGGCTTTATAGCGGATAAGGTCCCTTTTATTTTAGTCTCTTAAATAGCTTAATCGTATCCTGCAGCGCTTTTCTTAGATTATCACGGTCCCCCATTGGCACTCACAATATAAATTCCCTACCAGTATGTCCAAGGTCGGACTGGGGTGTCTGGGGCCCACCCTACAGCTATATGCAAATACCTGTTAACTGTTATGCCCGTTATAGTGGAGCATCGACTTTAAGGCCGGTCTCACACTAGCGTGTTTTACGGACGTAAGAGAGGTGCTGAAAATACGGATGGTACAATGCTTCTCTATGCCCCATCTCCTATCAGCCGTATTTTAATGATCCGTATTATACGGTGTTCTACGGCCGTAGAAAAACGCAGCATGCTGCGTTTGTCACCGTATTGCGCAAAAAATACGCCAATGAAAGTCTATGGGGGCCAGAAAAATATGGATTACACACGGACCAACAGTGTGACTTGCGAGAAATACGCAGCAGTGTTCTAGCCAAAAGCCGGCAATTCAGTGCGGTGTACAGTAAAATCACACTGACAGGTTAGAATAGAATAGCTAAAATAAATGTCTACACATATATATATATCAGTGAGACATATCATCATATGAACTGGAGCCTGGGAAAATATTCTGAAAAGTTCCCAGGCTCGAGTTCATATGAGGACATCCAGCAGAGGGCGCATCACCGCAACTGAGGGTAACTACAGGTCATTGACCTACATTCCATTCATTCCCCGGAGTTTTACAGGCAGGAGCACAGCTGCATTAGCAGGCTTCTGCTTGTAAAATTAGTTAACCCCTTCAGATGGATTTACATCGTTGGACGTGACAGAACAACGGAAGGTATGGGATATTGTTGTTTTTTTATTTTACCTTTTTTACAGAAAGAGGGTCTTCAGGTGGATTACCAGTATAATAAAATATTACAAAAACCTGTGTATTTTTTTCATTAAAAGACTTTGTAATAAGGTGTGTGTGTTTTTTAACCATTTCATACTATTGGATTAATAATGGATAGGTGTCATAATTGACGCCTCTCCATTATTATTCTGGCTTAATGTCACCTTACAATAGCAAGGTCACATAAACCCTTCATTACCCCATATCCCACCGCTACACGGGAATGGGAAGAGAGTGGCCAAGAGCCAGAATAGGCGCATCTTTCAGATGTGCCTTTTCTGGGGTGTCTGGGGGCAGATGTTTTTAGTCAGGGGGCAATAACCATGGACCCTCTATTAATATCTGCCCTCAGTCACTGGCTTTACCATTCTGGCGGAGAAAATTGCGCGGGAGCCCACGCCAATTTTTTCCACGATTTAACCCTTTAAATTAATAGCTAGAGCGCCCAAATTTTGCACATACACACTACTAACATTAGTAGTGTGGAATATGCAACTGGTTTACTGTATGTAAACCATGTCTCATATCATGTCGGGTTTGAGAAGGAGATAGGAAAAGCCGGCAATTGAATTACCGGCTTTTAAGCTATCTAGCACTGTATGATATATATATATGTTAAATTCCGCTATCAGAGTTGACAGCGGCATTTAACTGGTTAATAGCTAAGGGTGTATCGCGATTCCACCCGTGGCTGTTCCGGGCACATGTCAGCTGTTCAAAACAGCTGACATGTGCCGGGAAAGATGTGGGCTCACCGCTGGGGGCCACATCAAAGGCAGGAAGTCCGACATCGGCGTAAATATATATATATATATATATATATATATCTCACTGACATATATACAGTTGTGGCCAAAAGTATTGACACCCCTGCAATTCTGTCAGATAATACTCAGTTTCTTCCTGAAAATGATTGCAAACACAAATTCTTTGTTATTATTATCTTCATTTAATTTGTCTTAAATGAAAAAACACAAAAAAGAATTGTCCTAAAGCCAAATTGGATATAATTCCACACCAAACATAAAAAAGGGGGTGGACAAAAGTATTGGCACCGTTCGAGAAATCATGTAATGCTCCTCTGATTTGTGTACTTAACAGCACCTGTAACTTACCTGTGGCTCCTAACAGGTGTTGGCAATAACTAAATCACACTTGCAGCCAGTTTACATGTATATTAGTTGACTCAACCTCTGTCTTGTGTCCTTGTGTGTACCACAATGAGCATGGAGAAAAGAAAGAAGACCAAAGAACTCTCTGAGGACTTGAGAAACCAAATTGTGAGGAAGCATGAGCAATCTCAAGGCTACAATTCCATCTCCAAAGACCTGAATGATCCTGTGTCTACCATGCACAGTGTCATCAAGAAGTTTAAAGCCCATGGCACTGTGGCAAACCTCCCTAGATGTGGATGGAAAAGAAAAATTTACAAGAGATTTCAATGCAACATTGTGGGGATGTTGGATAAAGAACCTCGACTAACATCCAAACAAGTTCAAGCTGCCCTGCAGTCTGAGGGTGCAACAGTGTCAACCCGTACTATCCATCGGCGTCTGAATGAAAAGGGACTGTATGGTAGGAGACCCAGGAAGACCCCACTTCTTACCCAGAGACATAAAAAGCCAGGCTGGAGTTTGCCAAACACATTGCTCCGTGGCTTCTCTTTATTTACATCAGTTGGGTAAGAGTCAGGAGAGCCACACCTACCGAAATCAGAGTGTTTGAGTGTCTTTTATGTAATGTGAATAGGAGCCTATAACTAGGCTGAATATTCTGATCTGCAGATAAATGTCTGTCTCGAGTGTAAAAAAAAAAAAAAAGTAGAGCTTTTTGGCAAAGGCATCACCATAGAGTTTACAGGAGAAAAAAAGAGGCATTCAAAGAAAAGAACACGGTCCCTACAGTCAAACATGGCGGAGGTTCCCTGATGTTTTGGGGTTGCTTTGCTGCCTCTGGCACTGGACTGCTTGACCGTGTGCATGGCGTTATGAAGTCTGAAGACTACCAACAAATTTTGCAGCATAATGTAGGGCCCAGTGTGAGAAAGCTGGGTCTCCCTCAGAGGTCATGGGTCTTCCAGCAGGACAATGACCCAAAACACTCTTCAAAAAGCACTAGAAAATGGTTTGAGAGAAAACACTGGAGACTTCTAAGGTGGCCAGCAATGAGTCCAGACCTGAATCCCATAGAACACCTGTGGAGAGATCTAAAAATGGCAGTTTGGAGAAGGCGCCCTTCAAATATCAGGGACCTTGGGCAGTTTGCAAAAGAAGGATGGTCTAAAATTCCAGCAGAGCATTGTAAGCATTGATGGTTACCGGAAGCGGTTGGTCACAGTTATTTTGGCTAAAGGTTGTGCAACCAAGTATTAGGCTGAGGGTGCCAATACTTTTGTCTGGCCCATTTTGGAGTTTTGTGTGAAATGATCAATGTTTTGCTTTTTGCTTCATTCTCTTTTGTGTTTTTTCATTTAAGACAAATTAAATGAAGATAATAATACCAAAGAATTTGTGATTGCAATCATTTTCAGGAAGAAACTGAATATTATATAACAGAATTGCAAGGGTGCAGGGGTGTCATGATCCCAAAGGCAGGGGATCACAAAAGGACAAGCACAAAAACAAAACAAGCTCTAGGGTGATGGAACCTGAGCTGACCGCGATCCTGAACCTAAACACACAACTAGCAGTAGCCGGGGAACGTGCCTACGATGATTCCTAGACGTCTCACGCCAGCCGAAGGATTAACTTCCCCTATCAGAAGAAACACAGACCTAACTTGCCTCCAGAGAAACACCCCACAGAAATAGCAGCCCCCCACATGTAATAACGGTGAAATGAGAGGAAAGCACATACGTAGTTATGAAAATAGAATCAGCAAAAATGAGGCCCGCTAAAGCTAGATAGCAGAGGATACAAAAGTGAACTGCGCGGTCAGCGAAAAACCCTTCAAAAAACCATCCTGAAATTACTTGAACTCATGTGCCAACTCATGGAACATGAGGAGTAATTTCAGCCCACTAGAGCAACCAGCAGCAAGGAATCACATATCTGCAAGCTGGACTAAGACAAAAATTAAGCAAAACGTGGAACAGGAAAATCAAAACTTAGCTTGTCCTGAAGATAACAGACGCAGGGAGCCGAGGTAAAAAGACACGCTGATTACATTGATAGCCGGCGAGGAAATGACAAAAAAGCCAGGTTAAATAGGAAACTCCCATAACCTGATGGAACAGGTGGACACCAGAGACCGCAGAGAACACAAGTCACCCAGTACCATCAGTAACCACCAGAGGGAGCCCAAATACAGAACTCACAACAGTACCCCCCCCCCTTGAGGAGGGGTCACCGAACCCTCACGAGAACCACCAGGGCGACCAGGATGAGCCCTATGAAAAGCACGGACCAAATCGGCAGCATGAACATCAGAGGCAATCACCCAAGAATTATCCTCCTGACCATAACCCTTCCACTTGACCAAATACTGGAGTTTCCGTTTGGAAACACGAGAATCCAAGATCTTCTCCACAACATACTCCAATTCACCCTCCACCAGCACCGGAGCAGGAGGCTCAAGCGAAGGAACAACAGGTACCTCATACTTCCGCAACAACGACCGATGGAACACATTATGAATAGCAAACGATGCCGGGAGATCCAAACGAAACGACACAGGGTTAAGAATTTCCAAGATCCTATAGGGACCGATGAACCGAGGCTTGAACTTAGGAGAAGAGACCTTCATAGGAACAAAACGAGAAGACAACCACACCAAGTCCCCAACAAGAAGTCGAGGACCCACGCGGCGACGGCGATTAGCAAACTGCTGAGCCCTCTCCTGGGACAACTTCAAATTGTCCACCACATGACTCCAAATCCGATGCAACCTATCCACCACCATGTCCACTCCAGGACAATCAGAAGGCTCCACCTGACCAGAGGAAAAACGAGGATGAAACCCCGAATTACAAAAGAAAGGAGAAACCAAGGTAGCAGAACTAGCCCGATTATTAAGGGCAAACTCGGCAAGCGGCAAAAAGGAAACCTAGTCATCTTGATCAGCAGAAACAAAACACCTCAAATAAGTTTCTAAAGTCTGATTAGTTCGTTCCGTCTGGCCATTCGTCTGGGGATGGAACGCAGACGAAAAGGACAGATCAATGCCCATCTTAGCACAGAACGTCCGCCAAAATCTAGACACAAACTGGGATCCCCTGTCAGAAACGATGTTCTCCGGAATGCCATGCAAACGGACCACGTTTTGAAAAAACAGAGGGACCAACTCAGAGGAGGAAGGTAACTTAGGCAAGGGTACCAGATGAACCATCTTAGAAAAGCGGTCACACACAACCCATATGACGGACATTTTTTGAGAGACAGGGAGATCCGAAATAAAGTCCATGGAAATGTGCGTCCAAGGCCTCTTCGGGATAGGCAAAGGTGACAACAATCCACTGGCCCGAGAACAGCAAGGCTTAGCCCGAGCGCAAACTCCACAAGACTGCACGAAAGAACGCACATCCCTCGACAAGGAAGGCCACCAAAAAGACCTGGCCACCAAGTCTCTAGTACCAAATATTCCAGGATGACCTGCCAACACAGAAGAATGGACCTCGGAGATGACTCTACTGGTCCAATTATCCGGAACAAACAGTCTTTCCGGCGGACAACGATCAGGTTTATCCGCCTGAAACTCCTGCAAAGCACGTTGCAAGTCTGGGGAGACAGCCGACAAAATCACCCCATCCCTAAGGATACCAGTGGGCTCAGAATTTCCAGGAGAGTCAGGCACAAAACTCCTAGAAAGAGCATCCGCCTTCACATTCTTTGAACCTGGCAGGTATGAAACCACAAAATTGAAACGGGAGAAAAACAGTGACCAACGAGCCTGTCTAGGATTCAGACGCTTGGCAGACTCAAGGTACATCAGATTTTTGTGATCAGTCAAGACCACCACACGATGTCTAGCACCCTCAAGCCAATGACGCCACTCCTCAAATGCCCACTTCATGGCCAAAAGCTCCCGATTACCAACATCATAATTCCGTTCAGCGGGCGAAAATTTTCTAGAAAAGAACGCACATGGCTTCATCACTGAGCCATCGGAGCTTCTCTGTGACAAAACCGCCCCCGCTCCGATCTCGGAAGCATCAACCTCAACCTGAAAAGGAAGCGACGTATCTGGCTGGCGCAACACAGGAGCAGAAGAAAACCGGCGCTTAAGTTCCTGAAAGGCCTCCACAGCCGCAGGAGACCAATCAGTAACATCAGCACCCTTTTTAGTCAAATCCGTCAAAGGCTTAACAACACTAGAAAAATTAGTTATGAAGCGACGATAAAAATTAGCAAAGCCTAAGAACTTCTGTAGACTCTTAAGAGATGTAGGCTGCGTCCAGTCACAAATAGCCTGAACCTTGACGGGATCCATCTCAATAGTAGAAGGGGAAAAAATATACCCCCAAAAAGAAATCTTCTGGACTCCAAAGAGACATTTAGAACCCTTTACAAACAAAGAATTGGCCCGCAGGACCTGAAACACCTTCCTGACCTGCTAAACATGAGACTCCCAGTCATCAGAAAAAAACAAAACATCATCCAAATACACGATAATAAATTTATCCAGATATTCACGGAAAATATCGTGCATAAAAGACTGGAAGACAGAAGGAGCATTAGAAAGTCCAAAAGGCATCACCAAATACTCGAAATGGCCCTCAGGCGTATTAAATGCGGTTTTCCACTCATCACCCTGCCTTATCCGCACAAGATTATACGCACCCCGAAGATCAATCTTAGTGAACCATTTAGCCCCCTTAATGCGAGCGAACAAATCAGTCAACAATGGCAAAGGATACTGATATTTGACTGTAATCTTATTCAAAAGACGATAATCTATGCAAGGCCTCAAGGAACCATCTTTTTTGGCCACAAAAAAAAACCTGCTCCCAAAGGGGACGAAGATGGACGGATATGTCCCTTTTCCAAGGACTCCTTAACATAATTCCGCATAGCAGTATGCTCTGGCACTGACAGATTGAACAAACGACCTTTAGGGAACTTACTGCCAGGAATCAAATCTATAGCACAATCGCAATCCCTGTGAGGAGGAAGCGAACTGAGCTTAGGCTCCTCAAAAACCTCCCGATAATCAGACAGAAATACCGGAACCTCAGAAGGAGTAGATGAAGCGATAGAAATCGGAGATGCATCATCATGAACCCCCTGACATCCCCAGCTTAACACAGACATTGTTTTCCAGTCCAGGACTGGGTTATGAGTTTGTAACCATGGCAGACCAAGCACTAAGACATCATGTAAATTATACAGTACCAGGAAGCGAATCACCTCCTGATGAACGGGAGTCATACGCATGGTCACTTGTGTCCAGTACTGAGGTTTATTCATAGCCAAAGGTGTAGAGTCAATTCCTTTCAAAGGAATAGGAACTTCCAGAGGTTCCAGACTAAACCCACAGCGATTGGCAAATGACCAATCCATAAGACTCAGGGCAGCGCCTGAATCCACATAGGCATCGACGGAAATGGATGATAATGAACAAATCAGCGTCACAGACAGAATGAACTTAGACTGTAAAGTACCAATGGCAACAGACTTATCAACCTTTTTTGTGCGTTTAGAGCATGCTGATATAACATGAGCTGAATCACCACAATAAAAACACAATCCATTTTTCCGCCTATAATTTTGCCGTTCACTTCTGGACTGAATTCTATCACATTGCATTATCTCAGGTGCTTGCTCAGAAGACACCGCCAAATGGTGCACAGGTTTGCGCTCCCGTAAACGCCGATCAATCTGAATAGCCATAGTCATGGACTCATTCAGACCTGTAGGCGCCGGGAACCCCACCATAACATCTTTAATGGCCTCAGAAAGGCCATCTCTGAATTTTGCAGCCAGAGCGCACTCATTCCACTGAGTAAGCACCGACCATTTCCGAAATTTCTGACAATATATTTCTGCTTCATCTTGCCCCTGAGAGAGAGCCAATAAAGCTTTTTCAGCCTGAATCTCTAGGTTAGGTTCCTCATAGAGCAAACCCAATGCCAGAAAAAACGCATCCACATTGAGCAACGCAGGATCCCCTGGTGCCAATGCAAATGCCCAATTCTGAGGGTCACCCCGCAGGAAAGATATAACAATCTTGACCTGCTGAGCAGGGTCTCCAGAGGAGCGAGATTTCAAGGAAAGAAACAACTTGCAATTGTTCCTAAAATTCAGAAAACTAGATCTATCTCCAGAAAAAAACTCTGGGATAGGAATTCTAGGTTCAGACTTAGGCGTATGTACAACAAAATCTTGTATATTTTGAACCTTAGCAGCAAGATTATTCAGGCTGGAAGCCAAACTCTGGACGTCCATGATAAACAGCTGAGGTCAGAGCCATTCAAGGATTAAGAGGAGGAACGAAGCAGCCAAGCTGCAATTAAGGCTAGGCAGCAAACACTGAGGAGGGGAAAAAAAAAAAAAAAAACTTCCTCAGACTACTTTTCCTCCTACTTCAGCCAAAACGATGACCAATTTTTTTTATGGCCGGCTATACTGTCATGATCCCAAAGGCAGGGGATCACAAAAGGACAAGCACAAAAACAAAACAAGCTCTAGGGTGATGGAACCTGAGCTGACCGCGATCCTGAACCTAAACACACAACTAGCAGTAGCCGGGGAACGTGCCTACGATGATTCCTAGACGTCTCGCGCCAGCCGAAGGATTAACTTCCCCTATCAGAAGAAACACAGACCTCACTTGCCTCCAGAGAAACACCCCACAGAAATAGCAGCCCCTCACATGTAATAACGGTGAAATGAGAGGAAAGCACATACGTAGTTATGAAAATAGAATCAGCAAAAATGAGGCCCGCTAAAGCTAGATAGCAGAGGATACAAAAGTGAACTGCGCGGTCAGCGAAAAACCCTTCAAAAAACCATCCTGAAATTACTTGAACTCATGTGCCAACTCATGGAACATGAGGAGTAATTTCAGCCCACTAGAGCAACCAGCAGCAAGGAATCACATATCTGCAAGCTGGACTAAGACAAAAATTAAGCAAAACGTGGAACAGGAAAATCAAAACTTAGCTTGTCCTGAAGATAACAGACGCAGGGAGCCGAGGTAAAAAGACACGCTGATTACATTGACAGCCGGCGAGGAAATGACAAAAAAGCCAGGTTAAATAGGAAACTCCCATAACCTGATGGAACAGGTGGACACCAGAGACCGCAGAGAACACAAGTCACCCAGTACCATCAGTAACCACCAGAGGGAGCCCAAAAACAGAACTCACAACACAGGGGTGTCAATAGTTTTGGCCACAACTGTATATATATATATATATATATATATTTATATATATATATATATATATACATATATAGACAGTATATATGTTTTTACGATTTTTTGAGAACATGGATCCATTGTATGTCCGTATGTCGTTTTTGCAAGCCTGCGAGAAAGTCTCGCAGTACGGATGCCATACGGATTACATACGCAGGATGCCATGCGCAAAATACGCTGACACACCCTGCCTACGGATGAGATACGGACCACTATTTTGGGGACTTTTCTGCGTATCACGGACGTAAATTACAGACCGTATTTTTATACGCTGAGTGTGAGGCCGGCCTTAGAGGTATTTTTGGTTATGCATTTTCATTTTTTGCTCCCCTTCTTCCCAGAGCCATAACTTTTTTATTTTTTTTGTCAGAATGGCCAGGTGAGGGCTTGTTTTTTGTGACAAGAGTTGTACCTTTGAACGACACCATTGGTTTTACCATAGCGTGTACTCGAAAATGGGAAAAAGATTCTAAGTGCAGTGAAATTGCAAAAAAAGTGCAATCCCACACTTTTTTTTTTAACCATGCTAAAATTTCACTAAATGTTAAAACTGACCTGCCATTATGATTCTCCATTACGAGTTCATAGACACCAAACATGCCTAGATTCTTTTTTTATTTAAGTAATGAAAAAAAAAATCCAAAGTTTAAAAAAAAAAAATTGTGCCATTTTCCAATACCCGTAGTGTCTTTATTTTTCGTGATCTCGGGTTGGGTGAGGGCTTATTTTTTGCATGCCGAGGTGTTGTTTTTAATGGTACCATTTTGGTGCAGATATGATCTTTTGATCGCCCATTATTGCATTTTAATGCAATGTTGTGGCAACTAAAAAAACTTAATTCTGGCGTGTTTAATTTTTTTCTCACTACTCCACTTAGCTATCGGGTTAATCCCTTTTTTTTGCTGACAGATCGGGCGATTCTGAACGTGGTGATACCAAATATGTGTATGTTTGATTTTTTTATTGTTTTATTTTGAATAGGACAAAATTTTATTTCTTTTATTTTTTTATTTTAATATTTTTTTACATTTTGCATGCTTCAATAGTTTCCATGGGAGACTAGAAGCTGCACTTGTCCGATCGGCTCTGCTACATACAGGCGATGATCAGATCACCTGTATCTAGCAGAATATCTCACTTGCTGTGAGCGCCGACCACTGGGCGGCGCTCAGAGCAAGGCGGCAGTGACAACCATAGAAGCCTCTAGGAGACCTCTGGTTGTCATGCCAACCCATCGATGACCTGCAATTAAGTGAGGGGCGTACCGATGGGCGGATTTCTGGTGCAATTGTCGGAAGCGCATGTTAAATTCCGCTATCAGAGTTGACAGCGGCATTTAACTGGTTAATAGCTAAGGGTGTATCGCGATTCCACCCGCGGCTGTTCCGGGCACATGTCAGCTGTTCAAAACAGCTGACTTGTGCCGGGAAAGATGTGGGCTCACCGCTGGGGCCCACATCAAAGGCAGGAAGTCCGACATCGGCGTAAATTTACGCCCGATGTCGAAAAGAGGTTAAAACACAGACGGCTCCTGCACATCTACTGTGCACACACCATATCTGGGATGTACAATTACAGTAGTTTATCTTAATGGGCTTCTTTGGTTAAAAGAAGTTCTAATAATATCACATAAATGTGATAAATACTGCCACACCATAGTTCGACTACATATTCTACCACATAGTGACCAAATAATACCACATACAGGGACAAATACAGCCACACCATGGCCGGACCATATATTACCACTACATAGTGACCGAATAATACCACATACAAGAAGCAAAAGCTGCCATGGTCCTATGTGGTGGAATATGTAGTCCAACCATGGTGCGGCTGTATTGATCCCTTTTATGTGATATTATTATAACTTCTTTTAACCAAAGAAGCCCAATAATATAAACTACATGACCAGACCACATATTACCACCACATAGTGAATGAATACTACTGATTATTAATAAAAATCACAATGCTAACAACACTATTATCACCAGTGCCATTATATTCAGGAGTGTACGAATGTATAGTATAGTGTTGGTGTACAGATAATACAGTAATAACCAGTGACATTATACACAGGAGCTCTGTACATAGTGTATAGTGTACAGACAATACAGTGATCACCAGTGACACTATACACAGGAGCTCTGTATATAGTGTATAGTGTTATGATCTGGTGATTAGGGAGCGACATGCGTCTAGCTCTGAGCAGGTGGCAACTATACTGACCGCAGTCCCTAAGCTCAACACAACACTAGAAGTAGCCGTGGAATGCTCCTAACTCGGCCTAGGCATCTCGTCACAGCCTAAGAGCTAACTACCCCTAAAGATAGAAGCAGGAAAACTATCTTGCCTCAGAGAAAATCCCCAAAGGATAGATTAGCCCCCCACAAATAATGACTGTGAGAGGAGAAGGAAATGACATACGTAGTATGAAACAAGATTTAGCACAGGAGGCCACTTCTAGCTAAATAGAAATAGTACAGAACAGAACGCTGTGCGGTCAGTAAAAAAAAACTAGAAAAAGTCCACCGCAGAGAAATGCAAAAATCTCCACACCTGACTAAAGGTGTGGAGGGCAAACTCTGCTGCCCAGAGCTTCCAGCTTAACTGAATAGATCCATACTGAAAAGCTGGACAAATGAACAAAAACAAAGAAAGTGCTGAACAACAAAGTCCACAACAAGAGAACCGAAAAAGGACAAGCAAGGACTTAGCTTAGATGAACTGGTCAGAGTGTCAGGAAAGTCCTAAGAGCAATGACTCCAGGTAGGAACAATTGACAACTGGCATTGAATGAGGGATAAGGCCAGACTAATATAGCCGAGCCAGAAAGACGATCAGTGAAAACAGCTGCTGAAGCTAAATCCAAGAAGCAGCCATACTGTTATGAAAGGTAATTCAGTACCACAATGGACATAGAGGTCAGCGCACATACAGTGACCTGGCAATAACCCAAAAAACAAGAACGAGCTCTGAGACGTGGGAACTCTGTTGACCGCAATCCCTAATCCTCTCCAACCACACTAAAGGCAGCCGTGGATTGCGCCTAACGCTCCCTATGCAACTCGGCACGGCCTGAGAAACTAGCTAGCCTGAAGATAGAAAATAAGCCTACCTTGCCTCAGAGAAATACCCCAAAGGAAAAGGCAGCCCCCACATATAATAACTGTGAGTTAAGATGAAAAGACAAACGTAGAGATGAAATAGATTTAGCAAAGTGAGGCCCAACTTTCTGAACAGAGCGAGGATAGGAAAGGTAACTTTGCGGTCAACACAAAACCCTACAAAAACCACGCAAAGGGGGCAAAAAGACCCTCCGTACCGAACTAACGGCACGGAGGTACACCCTCTGCGTCCCAGAGCTTCCAGCAAGCAGTAAAAAACAAATTGACAAGCTGGACAGAAAAAAACAGCAAACAAATAGCAAAGAGGAACTTAGCTATGCAGAGCAGCAGGCCACAGGAACGATCCAGGAGGAAACAGGTCCAATACTAGAACATTGACTGGAGGCCAGGATCAAAGCACTAGGTGGAGTTAAATAGAGCAGCACCTAACGACTTCACCACATCACCTGAGGAAGGAAACTCAGAAGCCGCAGTACCACTTTCCTCCACCAACGGAAGCTCACAGAGAGAACCAGCCGAAGTACCACTTGTGACCACAGGAGGGAGCTCTGCCACAGAATTCACAACAGTACCCCCCCTTGAGGAGGGGTCACCGAACCCTCACCAGAGCTCCCAGGACGACCAGGATGAGCCATATGAAAGGCACGAACAAGATCGGGAGCATGGACATCAGAGGCAAAGACCCAGGAATTATCTTCCTGAGCATAACCCTTCCACTTAACCAGATACTGGAGTTTCCGCCTTGAAACACGAGAATCCAAAATCTTCTCCACAATATACTCCAACTCCCCCTCCACTAAAACCGGGGCAGGAGGATCAACAGATGGAACCATAGGTGCCACGTATCTCCGCAACAATGACCTATGGAATACATTATGTATGGAAAAAGAATCTGGAAGGGTCAGACGAAAAGACACAGGATTAAGAACCTCAGAAATCCTATACGGACCAATAAAACGAGGTTTAAACTTAGGAGAGGAAACCTTCATAGGAATATGACGAGAAGATAACCAAACCAAGTCCCCAACCCGAAGTCGGGGACCCACACAGCGTCTGCGATTAGCAAAACGTTGAGCCTTCTCCTGGGACAAAGTCAAATTGTCCACTACATGAGTCCAAATCTGCTGCAACCTGTCCACCACAGTATCCACACCAGGACAGTCCGAAGACTCAACCTGCCCTGAAGAGAAACGAGGATGGAACCCAGAGTTGCAGAAAAACGGTGAAACCAAGGTAGCCGAGTTGGCCCGATTATTAAGGGCGAACTCAGCCAAAGGCAAAAAGGACACCCAGTCATCCTGATCAGCAGAAACAAAGCATCTCAGATATGTTTCCAAGGTCTGATTGGTTCGTTCGGTCTGGCCATAAGTCTGAGGATGGAAAGCCGAGGAAAAAGACAAGTCAATGCCCATCCTACCACAAAAGGCTCGCCAAAACCTCGAAACAAACTGGGAACCTCTGTCAGAAACGATATTCTCTGGAATGCCATGTAAACGAACCACATGCTGGAAAAAGAATGGCACCAAATCAGAGGAGGAAGGCAATTTAGACAAGGGTACCAAATGGACCATCTTAGAGAAGCGATCACAGACCACCCAAATGACTGACATCTTTTGAGAGACGGGAAGATCTGAAATAAAATCCATAGAGATATGTGTCCAAGGCCTCTTCGGGACCGGCAAGGGCAAAAGCAACCCACTGGCACGAGAACAGCAGGGCTTAGCCCGAGCACAAATCCCACAGGACTGCACAAAAGTACGCACATCCCGCGACAGAGATGGCCACCAAAAGGATCTAGCCACTAACTCTCTGGTACCAAAGATTCCAGGATGACCAGCCAACACCGAACAATGAACCTCAGAGATAACTTTATTCGTCCACCTATCAGGGAAAAACAGTTTCTCCGCTGGGCAACGATCAGGTTTATTAGCCTGAAATTTGTGCAGCACCCGCCGCAAATCAGGGGAGATGGCAGACACAATCACTCCCTCCTTGAGGATACCCGCCGGCTCAGATACACCCGGAGAGTCGGGCACAAAACTCCTAGACAGAGCATCCGCCTTCACATTTTTAGAGCCCGGAAGGTATGAAATCACAAAGTCAAAATGGGCAAAATACAACGACCAACGAGCTTGTCTAGGATTCAACCGCTTGGCGGACTCGAGATAAGTCAAGTTCTTATGATCAGTCAAGACCACCACGCGATGCTTAGCTCCTTCAAGCCAATGACGCCACTCCTTGAATGCCCACTTCATGGCCAGCAACTCTCGATTGCCCACATCATAATTTCGCTCAGCAGGCGAAAACTTCCTGGAAAAGAAGGCGCATGGTTTCATCACCGAGCAATCAGAACTTCTCTGCGACAAAACAGCCCCTGCTCCAATCTCAGAAGCATCAACCTCGACCTGGAACGGAAGCGAAACATCTGGTTGACACAACACGGGGGCAGAAGAAAAACGACGCTTCAACTCTTGAAAAGCTTCCACCGCAGCAGAAGACCAATTGACCAAATCAGCACCTTTCTTGGTCAAATCGGTCAATGGTTTAGCAATACTAGAAAAATTGCAGATGAAGCGCCGATAAAAATTAGCAAAGCCCAGGAACTTTTGCAGACTTTTCAGAGATGTCGGCTGAGTCCAATTATGGATGGCTTGGACCTTAACAGGGTCCATCTCGATAGTAGAAGGGGAAAAGATGAACCCCAAAAATGAAACCTTTTGAACACCAAAGAGACACTTTGATCCCTTCACAAACAAAGAATTAGCACGCAGGACCTGAAACACCGTTCTGACCTGCTTCACATGAGACTCCCAATCATCCGAGAAGATCAAAATGTCATCTAAGTACACAATCAGGAATTTATCCAGGTACTCTCGGAAGATGTCATGCATAAAGGACTGAAACACTGATGGAGCATTGGCAAGTCCGAATGGCATTACTAGATACTCATGGGGTGCATTAAAAGAGGTCTGGATACACATGATGAGAGCATTATACTGCCTCTGTACAAATCCCTAGTTAGACCGCACATGGAGTACTGTGTCCAGTTTTGGGCACCGGTGCTCAGGAAGGATATAATGGAACTAGAGAGAGTACAAAGGAGGGCAACAAAATTAATAAAGGGGATGGGAGAACTACAATACCCAGATAGATTAGCGAAATTAGGATTATTTAGTCTAGAAAAAAGACGACTGAGGGGCGATCTAATAACCATGTATAAGTATATAAGGGGACAATACAAATATCTCGCTGAGGATCTATTTATACCAAGGAAGGTGACGGGCACAAGGGGGCATTCTTTGCGTCTGGAGGAGAGAAGGTTTTTCCACCAACATAGAAGAGGATTCTTTACTGTTAGGGCAGTGAGAATCTGGAATTGCTTGCCTGAGGAGGTGGTGATGGCGCACTCAGTCGAGGGGTTCAAGAGAGGCCTGGATGTCTTCCTGGAGCAGAACAATATTGTATCATACAATTATTAGGTTCTGTAGAAGGACGTAGATCTAGGGATTTATTATGATGGAATATAGGCTGAACTGGATGGACAAATGTCTTTTTTCGGCCTTACTAACTATGTTACTATGTTACTATGTTACTATGTAAAATGGCCCTCGGGCGTATTAAATGCAGTTTTCCACTCATCGCCTCGCTTAATACGCACAAGATTATACGCACCACGAAGATCTATCTTGGTGAACCAACTAGCCCCCTTAATCCGAGCAAACAAATCAGATAACAATGGCAAGGGGTACTGAAATTTAACCGTGATCTTATTTAGAAGGCGGTAATCTATACAAGGTCTCAGTGAACCATCCTTCTTGGCTACAAAAAAGAACCCTGCTCCTAATGGCGACGATGACGGGCGAATATGCCCCTTCTCCAAAGACTCCTTCACATAACTCCGCATAGCGGCGTGCTCAGGCACAGATAAATTAAACAGTCGACCTTTTGGGAATTTACTACCAGGAATCAAATCGATAGCACAATCACAATCCCTATGCGGAGGTAGGGTATCGGACTTGGGCTCATCAAATAAATCCCGGTAATCAGACAAGAACTCAGGAACCTCAGAAGGGGTGGATGACGAAATAGTCAGAAATGGGACATCACCATGTACCCCCTGACAACCCCAGCTGGACACAGACATGGATTTCCAATCTAATACTGGATTATGGACTTGTAGCCATGGCAAACCCAACACGACCACATCATGCAGATTATGCAACACCAGAAAGCGAATAACCTCCTGATGTGCAGGAGCCATGCACATGGTCAGCTGGGTCCAGTACTGAGGCTTATTCTTGGCCAAAGGCGTAGCATCAATTCCTCTCAATGGAATAGGACACTGCAAGGGCTACAAGAAAAACCCACAACGCCTAGCATACTCCAAGTCCATCAAATTCAGAGCAGCGCCTGAGTCCACAAATGCCATGACAGAATACGATGACAAAGAGCAGATCAAGGTAACAGCTCAGGTAATACCGCCAAATGGTGCACAGATTTACGCTCGCGCAAGCGTCGACCGATCTGAATGGCCAAAGACATAGATTCATTCAGACCAGCAGGCATAGGAAATCCCACCATGACATCCTTAAGGGCTTCAGAGAGACCTTTTCTGAAAATAGCTGCGAGCGCACCTTCATTCCACTGAGTGAGTACGGACCACTTTCTAAATTTCTGACAATATACCTCTATTTCATCCTGACCCTGACACAGAGCCAGCAAATTCTTCTCTGCCTGATTCACAGAATTAGGCTCATCGTACAGCAATCCGAGCGCCAGGAAAAATGCATCGATATTACTTAATGCAGGATCTCCTGACGCAAGAGAAAATGCCCAGTCCTGAGGGTCGCCACGCAAAAAAGAAATAACGATCCTAACTTGTTGAACTGGGTCACCAGAGGAGCGAGGTTTCAAAGCCAGAAATAGTTTACAATTATTTTTGAAACTCAGAAATTTAGTTCTATCTCCAAAAAACAAATCAGGAATAGGAATTCTCGGTTCTAACATAGAATTCTGAACCACAAAGTCTTGAATACTTTGTACTCTTGCCGTGAGCTGATCCACACATGAAGACAGACCTTTAATGTCCATTGCTACACCTGTGTCCTGAACCACCCAAATGTCTAGGGGAAAAAAAAAGGCAAAACACAGTGCAGAGAAAAAAAAAAATGGTCTCAGAACTTCTTTTTTTCCCTCTATTGAGAATCATTAGTACTTTGGGCCTCCAGTACTGTTATGAAAGGTAATTCAGTACCACAATGGACATAGAGGTCAGCGCACATACAGTGACCTGGCAATAACCCAAAAAACAAGAACGAGCTCTGAGACGTGGGAACTCTGTTGACCGCAATCCCTAATCCTCTCCAACCACACTAAAGGCAGCCGTGGATTGCGCCTAATGCTCCCTATGCAACTCGGCACGGCCTGAGAAACTAGCTAGCCTGAAGATAGAAAATAAGCCTACCTTGCCTCAGAGAAATACCCCAAAGGAAAAGGCAGACCCCACATATAATGACTGTGAGTTAAGATGAAAAGACAAACGTAGAGATGAAATAGATTTAGCAAAGTGAGGCCCAACTTTCTGAACAGAGCGAGGATAGGAAAGGTAACTTTGCGGTCAACACAAAACCCTACAAAAACCACGCAAAGGGGGCAAAAAGACCCTCCGTACCGAACTAACGGCACGGAGGTACACCCTCTGCGTCCCAGAGCTTCCAGCAAGCAGTAAAAAACAAATTGACAAGCTGGACAGAAAAAAACAGCAAACAAATAGCAAAGAGGAACTTAGCTATGCAGAGCAGCAGGCCACAGGAACGATCCAGGAGGAAACAGGTCCAATACTAGAACATTGACTGGAGGCCAGGATCAAAGCACTAGGTGGAGTTAAATAGAGCAGCACCTAACGACTTAACCACATCACCTGAGGAAGGAAACTCAGAAGCCGCAGTACCACTTTCCTCCACAAACGGAAGCTCACAGAGAGAACCAGCCGAAGTACCACTTGTGACCACAGGAGGGAGCTCTGCCACAGAATTCACAACACCATAGCACTCAAAACCACAGGAGGGAGCCAAAGAGCAGAACTCAAAAAAATGCTACTTACAACCACCGGAGGGAGCCTGTTATGGACCTGGTGATTAGGAGCACCCGGAACGACCTGATGGTTAAACTCACACAGGACAAGCTCTGCGAAGTGGGAGCTCTGCTGACCGCAACCCCTAATCCTATAACACAACTAGAAATAGCCGTGGAGCGTACCTAACACGACCTAGACACCTCTTCACAGCCTAAGAGCTAACTAGCCCTAAAGATAGAAAATAAAGCCTACCTTGCCTCAGAGAAATTCCCCAAAGGAAAAGGCAGCCCCCCACATATATTGACTGTGAGTAAAGATGAAAGTCACAAACACAGAAATGAAACAGGTTTCAGCAAAGGGAGGCTAGACTTACTAAACAGACTGAGGATAGGAAAAGTATCTTTGCGGTCAGCACAAAAAACTACAAAAGACCTCGCAGAGTGTGCAAAAAGACCTCCGCACCGACTCACGGTGCGGAGGTGCCACTCTGCATCCCAGAGCTTCCAGCTAGCAAGACAAAATCATGATAGCCAACTGGACAAGGAAACAATGAACAAATAATTAACTAGCAGGGACTTATGTTATGTTTGCTAATGACAGGTGTTATGAAGGCAATCCAGAAACACAGTGTGCTTAGCGATCAGAGCGCACACAGTGATCTGACAAATACCCAAAAATACTAGAACGAGCTCTGAGACGTGGAAACTCTGTAGACTGCACACCTGATCCTATCCTAAACACAACTAAAAGCGGCTGTGGATTGCGCCTAACAACTACCTAGGCAACTCGGCACAGCCTAAGAAACTAGCTAGCCTGAAGATAGAAAAATAGGCCTGACTTGCCTCAGAGAAATACCCCAAAGGAAAAGGCAGCCCCCCACATATAATGACTGTGAGTAAGATGAAAAGACAAAACGTAGGGATGAAATAGATTCAGCAAAGTGGGGCCCGATATTCTAGGACAGAGCGAGGACAGTAAAGCGAACTTTGCAGTCTACAAAAAACCCTAAAGCAAAACCACGCAAAGGGGGCAAAAAAAACTCACCGTGCCGAACTAACGGCACGGCGGTACACCCTTTGCGTCTCAGAGCTTCCAGCAAAACAAAAGACAAGTTGGACAGAAAAAAAGCAACAAAAAAGCAAAAAGCACTTAGCTATACAGAGCAGCAGGTCACAGGAACAATCAGGAGAAGCTCAGATCCAACACTGAAACATTGACAAGGAGCAAGAATAGCAGCATCAGGCGGAGTTAAGTAATGAAGCAGTTAACGAGCTCACCAGAACACCTGAGGGAGGAAGCTCAGAAGCTGCAGTACCACTTGTGACCACAGGAGTGAATTCAGCCACAGAATTCACAACAGACTTAGCTTCTGCTGAAGTAGACAGGTCACCAGAAAGATCCAAGAGCGAACTGAACCAGTACAAGAACATTGACAGCTGGCATGGAGTAACGATCTGAGTGGAGTTAAATAGAACAGCCAGCCAAAGAATAAACTACGTCACCTGTGGAAGGAACCTCAGAAGCAGCAGCTCCACTCACAGCCACCAGAGGGAGTGCATGGACAGAACTCGCCGAAGTACCATTCATGACCACAGGAGGGAGTTCGAAAACAGAATTCACAACAGGAGTCCAAGAGCGGAATTCACAACATTATAGTGAATGAATACTACTGATTATTAATAAAAATCACAATGCTAACAACACTATTATCACCAGTGGTATTATATTCAGGAGTGTATAGAGTACAGAATAATGTCAGTGTACAGATAATACAGTAATCACCAGTGTCATTATACACAGGAGTGTATAGAGTAGAGTATAGTGTTGGTGTACAGATAATACAGTAATAACCAGTGACATTATACACAGGAGCTCTGTACATAGTGTATAGTGTACAGGCAATACAGTGATCACCAGTGACACTATACACAGGAGCTCTGTATATAGTGTATAGTAACATAGTAACATAGTTAGTAAGGCCGAAAAAAGACATTTGTCCATCCAGTTCAGCCTATATTCTATCATAATAAATACCCAGATCTACGTCCTTCTACAGAACCTAATAATTGTATGATACAATATTGTTCTGCTCCAGGAAGACATCCAGGCCTCTCTTGAACCCCTCGACTGAGTTCGCCATCACCACCTCCTCAGGCAAGCAATTCCAGATTCTCACTGCCCTAACAGTAAAGAATCCTCTTCTATGTTGGTGGAAAAACCTTCTCTCCTCCAGACGCAAAGAATGCCCCCTTGTGCCCGTCACCTTCCTTGGTATAAACAGATCCTCAGCGAGATATTTGTATTGTCCCCTTATATACTTATACATGGTTATTAGATCGCCCCTCAGTCGTCTTTTTTCTAGACTAAATAATCCTAATTTCGCTAATCTATCTGGGTATTGTAGTTCTCCCATCCCCTTTATTAATTTTGTTGCCCTCCTTTGTACTCTCTCTAGTTCCATTATATCCTTCCTGAGCACCGGTGCCCAAAACTGGACACAGTACTCCATGTGCGGTCTAACTAGGGATTTGTACAGAGGCAGTATAATGCTCTCATCATGTGTATCCAGACCTCTTTTAATGCACCCCATGATCCTGTTTGCCTTGGCAGCTGCTGCCTGGCACTGGCTGCTCCAGGTAAGTTTATCATTAACTAGGATCCCCAAGTCCTTCTCCCTGTCAGATTTACCCAGTGGTTTCCCGTTCAGTGTGTAATGGTGATATTGATTCCCTCTTCCCATGTGTATAACCTTACATTTATCATTGTTAAACCTCATCTGCCACCTTTCAGCCCAAGTTTCCAACTTATCCAGATCCATCTGTAGCAGAATACTATCTTCTCTTGTATTAACTGCTTTACATAGTTTTGTATCATCTGCAAATATCGATATTTTACTGTGTAAACCTTCTACCAGATCATTAATGAATATGTTGAAGAGAACAGGTCCCAATACTGACCCCTGCGGTACCCCACTGGTCACAGCGACCCAGTTAGAGACTATACCATTTATAACCACCCTCTGCTTTCTATCACTAAGCCAGTTACTAACCCATTTACACACATTTTCCCCCAGACCAAGCATTCTCATTTTGTGTACCAACCTCTTGTGCGGCACGGTATCAAACGCTTTGGAAAAATCGAGATATACCACGTCCAATGACTCACCGTGGTCCAGTCTATAGCTTATCTCTTCATAAAAACTGATTAGATTGGTTTGACAGGAGCGATTTCTCATAAATCCATGCTGATATGGAGTTAAACAGTTATTCTCATTGAGATAATCCAGAATAACATCCCTCAGAAACCCTTCAAATATTTTACCAACAATAGAGGTTAGACTTACTGGCCTATAATTTCCAGGTTCACTTTTAGAGCCCTTTTTGAATATTGGCACCACATTTGCTATGCGCCAGTCCTGCGGAACAGACCCTGTCGCTATAGAGTCACTAAAAATAAGAAATAATGGTTTATCTATTACATTACTTAGTTCTCTTAGTACTCGTGGGTGTATGCCATCCGGACCCGGAGATTTATCTATTTTAATCTTATTTAGCCGGTTTCGCACCTCTTCTTGGGTTAGATTGGTGACCCTTAATATAGGGTTTTCATTGTTTCTTGGGATTTCACCTAGCATTTCATTTTCCACCGTGAATACCGTGGAGAAGAAGGTGTTTAATATGTTAGCTTTTTCCTCGTCATCTACAACCATTCTTTCCTCACTATTTTTTAAGGGGCCTACATTTTCAGTTTTTATTCTTTTACTATTGATATAGTTGAAGAACAGTTTGGGATTAGTTTTACTCTCCTTAGCAATGTGCTTCTCTGTTTCCTTTTTGGCAGCTTTAATTAGTTTTTTAGATAAAGTATTTTTCTCCCTATAGTTTTTTAGAGCTTCAATGGTGCCATCCTGCTTTAGTAGTGCAAATGCTTTCTTTTTACTGTTAATTGCCTGTCTTACTTCTTTGTTTAGCCACATTGGGTTTTTCCTATTTCTAGTCCTTTTATTCCCACAAGGTATAAACCGCTTACACTGCCTATTTAGGATGTTCTTAAACATTTCCCATTTATTATCTGTATTCTCATTTCTGAGGATATTGTCCCAGTCTACCAGATTAAGGGCATCTCTAAGCTGTTCAAACTTTGCCTTCCTAAAGTTCAATGTTTTTGTGACTCCCTGACAAGTCCCCCTAGTGAAAGACAGGTGAAACTGCACAATATTGTGGTCGCTATTTCCTAAATGCCCAACCACCTGCAGATTTGTTATTCTGTCAGGTCTATTAGATAGTATTAGGTCTAAAAGTGCTGCTCCTCTGGTTGGATTCTGCACCAATTGTGAAAGATAATTTTTCTTGGTTATTAGCAGAAACCTGTTGCCTTTATGGGTTTCACAGGTTTCTGTTTCCCAGTTAATATCCGGGTAGTTAAAGTCCCCCATAACCAGGACCTCATTATGGGTTGCAGCTTCATCTATCTGCTTTAGAAGTAGACTTTCCATGCTTTCTGTTATATTTGGGGGTTTGTAACAGACCCCAATGAGAATTTTGTTACCATTTTTCCCTCCATGAATTTCAACCCATATGGACTCGACATCCTCATTCCCTTCGCTAATATCCTCCCTTAAAGTGGACTTTAGACAAGACTTTACATAGAGACAAACCCCTCCTCCTCTCCGATTTTTACGATCCTTTCTAAACAGACTGTAACCCTGTAAGTTAACTGCCCAGTCATAGCTTTCATCTAACCATGTCTCGGTTATTCCCACTATGTTAAAGTTACCTGTAGATATTTCTGCTTCTAGTTCTTCCATCTTGTTTGTCAGGCTTCTGGCGTTTGCGAGCATGCAGTTTAGAGGATTTTGTTTTGTTCCAATCTCCTCACTGTGGATTGTTTTAGAAATGTTCTTACCTCCCTTCTGAGTATGTTTTCCTGGGTCGTCTTTGTTCGAGTCTAATGTTTTTCTTCCCGTCCCCTCTTCTTCTAGTTTAACGCCCTCCTGATGAGTGTAGCGAGTCTTCTGGCGAATGTGTGTTTCCCAGGTTTGTTGAGGTGTAGTCCGTCTCTGGCGAGGAGTCCATCATACCAGTAATTCACACCGTGGTCCAGGAATCCAAATCCTTGTTGTCTGCACCATCGTCTTAGCCAGTTGTTTGCATCAAGGATCCTGTTCCATCTCCTGGTGCCATGCCCGTCTACTGGAAGGATAGAAGAAAAAACTACCTGTGCATCCAGTTCCTTTACTTTCTTCCCCAACTCTTCAAAGTCCTTGCAGATTGTCGGTAGGTCCTTCCTTGCCGTGTCATTGGTGCCAACATGTATCAGAAGAAATGGGTGGACGTCCTTGGAGCTGAAGAGCTTTGGTATCCTATCGGTCACATCCTTGATCATCGCACCTGGAAGGCAGCATACTTCTCTTGCAGTTATGTCCGGTCTGCAGATGGCTGCTTCAGTGCCTCTCAGTAGTGAGTCTCCCACCACCACCACTCTTCGTTGCTTCTTGGCTGTACTTTTTGCTGTCACTTGTTGCTGTGTGCCCTTTTCTTTTTTGCTTGCTGGTATTGCTTCATTCTTAGGTGTGCCATCTTCATCCTCTACAAAGATTTGATATCGGTTCTTCAGTTGTGTGGTTGGTGATTTCTCCATGGTCTTCTTGCTTCTTTTGGTCACATGCTTCCACTCATCTGCTTTTGGAGGTTCTCTGACACTTTTTGCACCTTCTGTGACCAGTAGAGATGCTTCTGTTCTGTCTAGAAAGTCTTCATTCTCTTTGATGAGTTTCAAAGTTGCTATTCTTTCTTCCAGACCCCGCACCTTTTCTTCTAAAAGGGCCACTAGTCTACACTTCTGACAGGTGAAATTTAATTCTTCTTCTGGTCGATCTGTGAACATGTAGCACATGCTGCAGCTCACCATGTAGGTTGTCACATCTGCCATGTTGCTCCTAGATCCTGCTGACTTGCTGTGTGTTTTCCTTCTTGTGTAATCTACTCAGCCAAGCTCTCTTGCAATAATGTCCTACAGGCAAAAATAAGGCGCGCGGTTTGGTGATGCTTTCGAAGCAGCTGGTCCCGGCTGTACCCAACGATCTTCTAGCTTAGGAAGACTTCGCTTCTCCCAGAAGGCACCTGGAATATGCAAATTAGCCTCCTGAAGCTTGAATCCCTGGTTTTCTAGTGTACTGGCATTACCGTGATCAACAGTGATATTATACACAGGAGCTCTGTATATAGTATACAGTGTATAGTGTCAGTGTACCGGTATTGCAGTGATCACCAGTGACCTTATACACAGGAGCTCTGTATATAGTACAGTGTATAGTGTCAGAGTACAGGTAATGAAGTGATCAACAGTGACATTATACACAGGATTTCTGTATATAGTGTCAGTGTACAGGTAATGCAGTGATTACCAGTGGCATCACACAGACACTTTGCGTATAGTGTTAGTGTACAGGTAATGCAGTGATCACCAGTTACATTATACACAGGAGCTCTGTATATAGTGTACAGGAAATACAGTGATCACCGGTGACATTATGTACAGTAGCTCTGTATATATTGTCAGTGTACAGGTAATACAGTGATCAATGGTAACATTATACACAGGAGCTCTATATATAGTGTCAGTGTACTGGTAATACAGTGATCATCAGTGACATTATACACAGGAGCTCTGTACATAGGGTGTAGTGTACTGGCAATGCAGTGATCACCAGGGACATTATACATAAGGGGTCACAGCAGGAGGACCTAGAATACTACTGACTATGGGTGAGTGATGGCTTCCTATTGGGATTTCTAGGGGGTCTGGGGATCCTATTTTTTATGGCAGCATCTATAGGAGTCTACGTATAGAACCTGGATGTTAGATCCATTTGGATTATACCTTTTTTTCCCCTCCCCCGTTTCAGGATTTGCTATACTTACCGGTATATATGTTGCACTATTGGTCCAGATAGCCTGCTGTGTTAGCAGGTTCCTTGTATTCCTCCTCTTTGTATTTTGCCCTGTGATTGGGCTGGTATTGTAGATTTATAAGTGCATTAATAAAATGATTGTTTTATCTTCTCAATCTATTGGTGTTCATTATACTCCATGTCCTCTAGTTCTTTATATGTCCTGGGAGTAGTACACCCATTACCATATTTGGCTGTACATATGCATTCACGTAGGGAGCAGGGCCATAGCCCCTCTCAGCCTGGATATTTTGTTATATTTGTTTTGATTTTTGTTCTAACATTATACATTAGAACTCAGTATACAGTGTAAAGTGTGCATGTACATGTGATACACCAACTCACCAGTGAAGTCTCTAGGCGAAATCCCGTGGCCTGGCACCCGCATCATATCGCATCCACAGTGACGGAAGAAGGGGAAAAAAATCCTATTACCTGCCTGCGTGCCATCCTTGTTGGAGATCTGGCACGTTCATGTTAAAATGGCCGCCAACCTAGCAGACACTGACAGCTGACATGAGTGCACCCGTCGCAGGTGTCGCATGAAAGTGACATCATATGCTGGTGACATCTGTTATGACCTGGAGGTCAGGACAATAATGGACCTGGTGGTTAAGAGCACACGGAATGACCTGATAGTTACTGATAATAAGGACGAGCTCCGGGACGTGGGAACTCTGCTGACCGCAATCCCTAATCCTATCACACACTAGAAATAGCCGTGGATTGCTCCTAACGCTCCATATGCAACTCGGCACAGCCTAAGGAACTGGCTAGCTCTGAAGATAGAAAAATAAAGCCTACCTTGCCTCAGAGAAATTCCCTAAAGGAAAAGGCAGCCCCCCACATATAATGACTGTGAGTAAAGATGAAAATACAAACACAGAGATGAAATAGATTTAGCAAAGTGAGGCCCGACTTACTGAACAGACTGAGGATAGGAAAGGTTGCTTTGCGGTCAGCACAAAAACCTACAAAAAGACCACGCAGAGGGCGCAAAAAGACCCTCCGCACCAACTCACGGTGCGGAGGCGCTCCCTCTGCGTCCCAGAGCTTCCAGCAAGCAAGACAACAATAAAAATAGCAAGCTGGACAGAAAAATAGCAAACCAAAGAAAAACAAGCAGGAACTTAGCTTCTGCTGGGAAGACAGGTCACAAGAACGATCCAGGAGTGAACTAGACCAATACTGGAACATTGACAGGTGGCATGGAGCAAAGATCTAAGTGGAGTTAAATAGAGCAGCCAGCTAACGAATTAACCTCGTCACCTGTGGAAGGAAACTCAGAAACACCCACAGCCACCAGAGGAGGTCCATGGATAGAACCAGCCGAAGTACCATTCATGACCACAGGAGGGAGCCCGACAACAGAATTCACAACAGTACCCCCCCCTTGAGGAGGGGTCACCGAACCCTCACCAGAGCCCCCAGGCCGACCAGGATGAGCCAAATGAAAGGCACGAACCATATCGGCAGCATGAACATCAGAGGCAAAAACCCAGGAATTATCTTCCTGACCATAACCCTTCCACTTGACCAGGTACTGGAGTTTCCGTCTCGAAATACGAGAATCCAAAATCTTCTCCACCACATACTCCAACTCCCCCTCAACCAACTCTGGGGCAGGAGGATCAACGGATGGAACCACAGGCGCCACGTATCTCCGCAATAACGACCTATGGAACACATTATGGATGGCAAAAGAAGCAGGAAGGGCCAAACGAAATGACACAGGATTGATAACCTCAGAAATCTTATACGGACCAATGAAACGAGGCTTAAACTTAGGAGAGGAAACCTTCATAGGAACATAACGAGACGACAACCAAACCAAATCCCCAACACGAAGTCGGGGACCCACACAGCGCCGGTGGTTAGCGAAACGTTGAGCCTTCTCCTGGGACAATGTCAAATTGTCCACCACATGAGTCCAAATCTGCTGCAACCTATCCACCACAGTATCTACACCAGGACAGTCCGAAGACTCAACCTGCCCTGAAGAGAAACGAGGATGGAAACCAGAATTGCAGAAAAACGGCGAAACCAAAGTAGCCGAGCTGGCCCGATTATTAAGGGCGAACTCAGCCAAAGGCAAAAAGGACACCCAATCATCCTGATCAGCAGAAACAAAACATCTCAGATATGTTTCCAAAGTCTGATTAGTTCGTTCGGTTTGGCCATTTGTCTGAGGATGGAAAGCCGAGGAAAAAGACAAACCAATGCCCATCCTAGCACAAAAGGATCGTCAAAACCTCAAAACAAACTGGGAACCTCTGTCAGAAACGATGTTCACCGGGATACCATGTAAACGAACCACATGCTGGAAAAATAATGGCACCAAATCAGGGGAGGAAGGCAATTTAGACAAAGGTACCAAATGGACCATCTTAGAAAAGCGATCACAAACCACCCAAATGACCGACATCTTTTGAGAGACGGGGAGATCCGAATTAAAATCCATAGAAATATGCATCCAGGGCCTCTTCGGGACCGGAAAGGGCAAAAGCAACCCACTGGCACGAGAACAGCAGGGCTTAGCCCGAGCACAAGTCCCACAGGACTGCACAAAATAACGCACATCCCGTGACAAAGACGGCCACCAAAAGGATCTAACCACCAAATCTCTGGTACCAAAGATTCCAGGATGCCCAGCCAACACTGAACAATGAATCTCAGAGATAACTCTACTAGTCCATCTATCAGGGACAAACAGTTTCTCCGCTGGGCAACGGTCAGGTCTATCAGCCTGAAATTTTTGCAGCACCCGCCGCAAATCAGGGGAGATGGCAGACAAAATTACCCCCTCTTTGAGAATACCCGCCGGCTCAGGAACACCCGGAGAGTCAGGCACAAAACTCCTTGACAGGGCATCAGCCTTCACATTCTTAGAGCCCGGAAGGTACGAAACCACAAAATCAAAACGGGAGAAAAATAACGACCATCGAGCCTGTCTCGGATTCAACCGTTTGGCAGACTCAAGATAAGTCAAATTCTTGTGATCTGTCAAGACCACCACGCGATGCTTGGCTCCTTCAAGCCAATGACGCCACTCCTCGAATGCCCACTTCATGGCCAACAACTCTCGATTACCAACATCATAATTGCGCTCAGCAGGCGAAAACTTTCTAGAAAAGAAAGCACATGGCTTCATCACCGAGCCATCAGAACTTCTTTGCGACAAAACAGCCCCTGCTCCAATCTCAGAAGCATCAACCTCAACCTGAAACGGGAGCGAAACATCTGGCTGGCACAACACAGGGGCAGAAGAAAAACGACGCTTCAACTCCTGAAAAGCCTCTACAGCTGCAGAAGACCAATTGACCACATCAGCACCCTTCTTGGTCAAATCAGTCAACGGTTTAGCAACACTAGAAAAATTAGCGATGAAGCGCCGATAAAAATTAGCAAAGCCCAGGAACTTTTGCAGGCTCTTCACAGATGTCGGCTGAGTCCAATCGTAAATGGCCTGGACTTTAACAGGGCCCATCTTGATAGTAGAAGGGGAAAAAATTAACCCCAAAAATGAAACCTCCTGAACTCCAAAGAGACACTTAGACCCCTTCACAAACAAGGAATTCGCACGAAGGACCTGGAACACCATTCTGACCTGCTTCACATGAGACTCCCAATCATCCGAAAAGACCAAAATATCATCCAAATACACAATCAGGAATTTATCCAGGTACTCTCGGAAGATGTCATGCATAAAGGACTGAAACACTGATGGAGCATTGGAAAGCCCGAATGGCATAACCAGGTACTCAAAATGGCCCTCGGGCGTATTAAATGCTGTTTTCCATTCATCGCCTTGTTTAATACGCACAAGATTATACGCCCCTCGAAGATCTATCTTGGTGAACCAACTAGCCCCTTTAATACGAGCAAACAAATCAGACAGCAACGGCAAAGGATACTGAAATTTGACCGTAATTTTGTTAAGAAGGCGGTAATCAATACAAGGTCTCAAAGAACCATCCTTCTTGGCCACAAAAAAGAACCCTGCTCCTAACGGTGATGACGACGGGCGAATATGGCCTTTCTCCAAGGATTCCTTTATATAACTCCGCATAGCGGCGTGTTCTGGCACAGATAAATTGAACAATTGGCCCTTAGGAAACTTACTACCAGGAATCAAATTAATTGCACAATCGCAATCCCTATGAGGAGGTAGGGCACTGGCTTGGGCTCATCAAATACATCCCGATAATCCGACAAAAACCCTAGAACTTCAGAAGGAGTGGAAGACGAAATAGACAAAAATGGAACATCACCATGTACCCCCTGGCAACCCCAGCTGGACACAGACATAGATTTCCAGTCCAATACTGGATTATGAACCTGTAGCCATGGCAACCCCAGAACGACCACATCATGCAACACCAGAAAGCGGATATCCTCCTGATGTGCAGGAGCCAGGCACATGGTCAATTGGGTCCAGTACTGAGGCTTATTCTTGGCCAAAGGCGTAGCATCAATTCCTCTCAATGGAATAGGATACTGCAAGGGCTCCAAGAAAAAACCACAGCGCCTAGCATACTCCAAGTCCATCAAATTCAGGGCAGCGCCTGAATCCACAAATGCCATAACAGAATAGGATGACAAAGAGCAAATCAGAGTAACGGACAATAGAAATTTAGACTGTACCGTACCAATGGTGGCAGACCTAGCGAACCGCTTAGTGCGCTTAGGACAATCGGAGATAGCATGAGTGGAATCACCACAGTAAAAACATAGCCCATTCTGACGTCTGTGTTCTTGCCGTTCAGCTCTGGTCAAAGTCCTATCACATTGCAAAGGCTCAGGCCTATGCTCAGATAGTACCGCCAAATGGTGCACAGCTTTACGCTCACACAAGCGTTGATCGATCTGAATGGCCAAAGACATAGACTCATTCAGACCAGCAGGCATGGGAAATCCCACCATGACATCCTTAAGGGCTTCAGAGAGACCCTTTCTGAAGATTGCTGCCAGGGCACATTCATTCCACTGAGTGAGCACAGACCACTTTCTAAACTTCTGACAATATATCTCCGCTTCATCCTGACCCTGACACAGAGCCAGCAAGATTTTCTCTGCCTGATCCACTGAATTAGGTTCGTCATAAAGCAATCCAAGCGCCAGGAAAAACGCATCAACATCACGCAATGCCGGATCTCCTGGCGCAAGGGAAAATGCCCAGTCTTGAGGGTCACCACGTAACAAAGAAATAATGATCTTTATTTGTTGAACAGGGTCACCTGAGAAGCGAGGTTTCAAGGCAAGAAACAATTTACAATTATTTTTGAAATTCAAGAACTTAGATCTATCACCAAAAAACAAATCAGGAATTGGAATCCTAGGCTCTGACATCGGATTCTGAACCACAAAATCTTGAATGTTTTGTACCCTTGTAGTGAGATTATCCATCCAAGAGGACAGACCTTGAATGTCCATGTTTACACCTGTGTCCTGAACCACCCAGAGGTAAAGGGGAAAAGAGAGACAAAACACACTGCAAAGAAAAAAAAATGGTCTCAGAACTTCTCTTATCCCTCTATTGAGATGCATTAGTACTTTGGGCCACCTGTACTGTTATGACCTGGTGGTCAGGACAATAATGGACCTGGTGGTTAAGAGCACACGGAATGACCTGATAGTTACTGATAATAAGGACGAGCTCCGGGACGTGGGAACTCTGCTGACCGCAATCCCTAATCCTATCACACACACAAGAAATAGCCGTGGATTGCTCCTAACGCTCCCTATGCAACTCGGCACAGCCTAAGGAACTAGCTAGCCCTGAAGATAGAAAAATAAAGCCTACCTTGCCTCAGAGAAATTCCCCAAAGGAAAAGGCAGCCCCCCACATATAATGACTGTGAATAAAGATGAAAATACAAACACAGAGATGAAATAGATTTAGCAAAGTGAGGCCCGACTTACTGAACAGACTGAGGATAGGAAAGGTTGCTTTGCGGTCAGCACAAAAACCTACAAAAAGACCACGCAGAGGGCGCAAAAAGACCCTCCGCACCGACTCACGGTGCGGAGGCGCTCCCTCTGCGTCCCAGAGCTTCCAGCAAGCAAGACAACAATAAAAATAGCAAGCTGGACAGAAAAATAGCAAACCAAAGAAAAACAAGCAGGAACTTAGCTTCTGCTGGGAAGACAGGTCACAAGAACGATCCAGGAGTGAACTAGACCAATACTGGAACATTGACAGGTGGCATGGAGCAAAGATCTAAGTGGAGTTAAATAGAGCAGCCAGCTAACGAATTAACCTCGTCACCTGTGGAAGGAAACTCAGAAACACCCACAGCCACCAGAGGAGGTCCATGGATAGAACCAGCCGAAGTACCATTCATGACCACAGGAGGGAGCCCAACAACAGAATTCACAACAGACATCACTGTCATGCACCACCAGCGATGGGTGCACACAGTGCCACACACATCTTCCTCAGGCCTCTGCTAAGACATCGGCCTATTGCGAAGGCGATGAGGCAATACATTTCAACTTAATGTGTGTCTGATGATGTACATTCAGTTCTAACCAGTGGGCCCCCTCTATGTCTTGCTCGGACAGTGTCCCAGTGGGCCAGTCTGACCCTGAGTATGCCTTTGAAGTGTGGAAGGAAACTCGAGCACCTGGAGGAAACCCACACAAACAAGGGGAGAACATACAAACTCCTTCCAAATTTTGTCCATGGTGGGATTTGAACCCAGGACCTTAGTGCAACTTACTTTAAATTAATCGACCAAAGCCACACAGAGTTAGAACCAGCTAAGTAGGTAAAACCTCGCTCTAAAAAGATCTCCTTTTTTTACCTGATGAAGACTTTGGTTGAACATTTGGTTTAGCAATTTAACCCCTTAACGACCGCTGATACGCCTTTTAACGGCGGCAGTTAAGGGTGCTTAAACCACAGCGCCTTTAACGGCGCTGTGGAAAAAGTGAATAGCGCCCCCCAGAGTCGGATTTTCTCTGGAGTCTCGGTTGCCGGGGGTAGCTGAGACCCATAGAACATGATTCGTTTTTTTTTACCGACCTCCGGGTTGCGATTGCCGGTAATTAACCTTTTTTCAGCGGTCGCAAAAAAACCAAAACGCGATTTCCCATTTAATTTCCCCGATAGTTCCCCGATACTCACCTGTCTCCCCCGGTGCTCCTCGTGGCTCCCGATGGGCGCCGCCATCTTGTTCCAGCAAAAAAATTGCAGGCGCATGCGCAGTGCGCCCGCCGGCCGGCACCCGGAAGGTCTTTGGGGTCTCGGCTGCCAGGGGTAGCCGAGACCCCAAAGAACATGATCGGGGTCAGTTTTTACCGACCCCTGTTTTGCGATCGCCGGTAATTAACTGTTTACCGGCGGCCGCAAAAAAAAAAAGCTATGTGTCATTCTCTGTCCTCTGATGTGATTGCACATCAGAGGACAGAGAAATAGGGGGATTCGGGGACCCTGTTATACTTACCGGTGTCCCTGGGTCCTACTGCGTCCCCTCCTGCCCGCCGGCTTCTTCATCCGGTAAGAAAATGGTCTGCTGGCCCTTCAGCTAGAAGAGTTGGGGCTAAATTTAGGGTTAGGGTTAGGGTTGGGGCTAAATTTAGTGTTAGGGCTAGAGTTAGGGTTAGGGCTAGGTTTAGGCTTCTTTCACACTTGCGTCAATACGGGGCCGTCGCAATGCGTCGGCCTGATGTACCGACGCACGTTGTGAAAATTGTGCACAACATGGGCAGTGGATGCGGTTTTTCAACGCATCCGCTGCCCAGTCTATGTCCTGGGGAGGAGGGGGCGGAGTTACGGCCATGCATGCGTGGTCGGAAATGGCGGACACGACGTGCAAAAAAAGTTACATTGAACTTTTTTTTGTGACAGCGGTCCCCCAATACACAACGGATCCAGTGCACAACGGACGCGACGTGTGGCCATCCGTCGCGATCCGTCGGCAATACAAGTCTATGGGAAAAAACGCATCCTGTGGGCACATTTGCAGGATCCATTTTTTGTCCAAAACGACGGATTGCGATGGATGCCACACGACGCAAGTGTGAAAGTAGCCTTAGGGTTAGGGTTGGGGCTAAATTTAGGGCTAGGGTGAGGGTTGGGGCTAAATTTAGGGTTAGTGCTAGGGTTAGGGTTGGGGCTAAAGTTAGGGTTAGAGTTGGGATTAGGGTTAGGGTTTGGATTAGGGTTAAGGTTAGGGTTGGGATTAGGGTTAGGGCTGTATTGGGATTAGGGTTAGGTTTGAGGTTAGGGTTGAGATTAGGATTAGGGGTGTGTTGGATTTAGGGTTTTGATTAGGGTTATAGTTAAGGTTGAGATTAGGGTTAGGGGTGTGTTGGGGTTAGTGTTGGAGTTAGAATTGGGGGTTTCCACTGTTTAGGTACATCAGGGCGTCTCCAAACACGACAGCCAATTTTGCGCTCAAAAAGTCAAATGGTGCTCCCTCCCTTCTGAGCTCTGCCGTGCACCTAAACAGTGGTCCCCCCCAAACATGGGGTACCAGCATACTCAGGACAAATTGGACAACAACTTTTGGGGTCCAATTTCTCCTGTTACCCTTGTGAAAATAAAAACTTGGGGGCTAAAAAAATCTTTTGTGTGGAAAAAAAATATTTATTTTCACGATTCGACATTATAACCTTCTGTGAAGCGCTTGGGCATTCAAAGTTCTCACCACACATCTAGATAAGTTTCTTGGGGGGTCTAGTTTCCAAAATGGGGTAACTTGTGGGGGGTTTCTACTGTTTAGGTATATCAGGGGCTCTGAAAATGCAACATAATGCCCGCAGACCATTCTATCAAAGTCTGCATTCCAAAACGGCGCTCCTTCCTTTCCAAGCTCTGCCGTGCGCCCAAACAGTGGTCCCCCACACACATGGGGTACCAGCATACTCAGGACAAATTGCACAATAAATTTTGGGGTCCAATTTCTCCTGTTAGCCTTGTAAAAGTAAAAATTTGGGGGTGAAAAGATCATTTTTGTGGAAAAAATATTATTTTTTTTATTTTCATGGCTCTACATTATAAACTTCTGTGAAGCAGTTGGGGGTTCATAGTGCTCACCACACATCTAGATAAGCTCTTTGGGGGGTCTAGTTTCCAAAATGGGGTCCCTTGTGGGGGGTTTCTACTGTTTAGGTACATCAGGAGCTCTGCAAATGCAACATGACGCCCGCAGACCATCCCATCAAAGTCTGCATTCCAAGCGGCGCTCCTTCCCTTCCGAGCCCCAATGGGTGCCCAAACAGTGCCCCCCCCCCCACATATGGGGTATCAGCATACTCAGGACAAACTGGTCAACAGATTTTTGGGTCCAATGTCTCTTGTTACCCTTGAGAAAATAAAAAAATGCAGGCTAAAAAATCATTTTTGAGATAAAAAAAAGGATTTTTATTTTCACGGCTCTACTTTGTAAATTTCTGTGAAGCACTTGGGGGTTTAAAGTGCTCACCACACATCTAGATAAGTTCCTTAAGGGGTCTAGTTTCCAAAATGGGGTCACTTGTGGGGGTTTCTACTGTTTAGGCACATCAGGGGCTCTCCAAACGCGACATGGTGTCCCATCTCAATTCCAGCCAATTCTACATTGAAAAGGTAAAACGGCACGCCTTCTCTTCCAAGCTCTGCGGTGCGCCCAAACAGTGGTTTACCCCCACATATGGGGTATCGACCTACTCGGGAGAAATTGCACAACAACTTTTGTGGTCTAATTTCTCCTGTTACCCTTGTGAAAATAAAAATTTGGGGGCAAAAAGATCATTTTTGAAGAAAAAAATGTGATTTTTTATTTTCACGGCTCTACGTTATAAACTTCTGTGAAGCACTTGGGGGTTCAAAGTGCTCACCACACATCTAGATAAGTTCCTTAAGGGGTCTAGTTTCCAAAATGGTGTCACTTGTGGAGCATTATGTAGTTAGCAACACGTGTGCACAACCGTATGAGGTGCACGGGTAGGTTCCCAAACCGTAATCAGCAAATAATACAAAACCCGGCACTCAACTTTGTGGTGTGAAGAAATGAAAGATTTATCATCCCAAATCAGAAAACGTTTCGGTCCCACAGCTGGACCTTCATCAGTAACGTTTAGTGGGACAATGTATAGATTCAAGTGGCTATATGGCCTGCCCGGAGGTTGCTACATATATAGTATTGGATATCCAGAGAGAAAAGTTACAGCCTATATAGGTGCTGTCATCGCGGCGTCCACTGCTGAATAGCAGGCCGGGATCACACATGCGAGAAACATGTCCGTGTCTCGCATGTGAAATCCAAGCTCTGGCGCCGGCACTCCAGAGTGGAGCGTGCGGCCGCATAGCAACACATGGAGCCGCACAGTGGTTTACCCCCACATATGAGGTATCGGCGTATTCAGGAGAAATTGCACAACAAAATTTATGGTTAAATTTCTGTTTTTACACTTGTGAAAATAAAAATAAATGGTTCTGAAGTAAAATGTTTGCAAAAAAAAAGTTAAATGTTAATTTTTTCCTTCCACATTGTTTCAGTTCCTGTGAAGCACGTAAAGGGTTAATAAACTTCTTGAATGTGGTTTTGAGCACCTTGAGGGGTGCAGTTTTTAGAATGGTGTCACACTTGGTTATTTTCTATTATATAGACCGCTCAAAATGACTTCAAATGTGATGTGGTCCCTAAAAAAAAAAAAGGTGTTGTAAAAATGAGAAATTGCTGGTCAACTTTTAACCCTTATAACTCCCTAACAAAAAAAAATGTTGTTTCCAAAATTTTGCTGATGTAAAGTAGACATGTGGGAAATGTTATTTATGAACTAATGTAGGTCAATGACCTGTAGTTACCTTCAGTCCCGGTGATGCGCCCTCTGCTGGATGTCCTTCGAGCGTGGGAAAAAAATCAGACAAGTTCCCAGGCTCGAGTTCATATGAGGACAACCAGCAGAGGGCGCATCACCGCGAATGAAGGTAACTACAGGTCATTGACCTACATTACCTTCATTCCCTGGGGTTTTACAGCCACCAGCACAGCTGCATTACAGCAGAGCTCCTGCCTGTAAAATATTTTAACCCCTTCAGATGGATTTACATCGTGGGACGTTACAGATCATCGGAAGGTATGTATATTGTTGGTTTATTATGTTTCCTTTGTTACAGAGCGAGGGTCTTCAGGTGGATTGAGAGAACAATAAAATATTCAAACAAACTGTGTTCATTTCATTAAAATAATTTTTAATAATGTGTGTGTTTTTATTAACCATTTCATGCTATTGGATTAATAATGGATAGGTGTCAGAATTGACGCTTCTCCATTATTAATCTGGCTTAATGTCACCTTACAATAGCAAGGTGACATTAACCCTTCATTACCCCGTATCCCACCGCTACACGGGAATGGGAAGAGAGTGGCCAAGTGCCAGAATAGGCGCATCTTCCAGATGTGCCTTTTCTGGGGTGGCTGGGGACAGATGTTTTTAGCCGGGGGGGGGGGGCAAAAACCATGGACCCTCTCCAGGCTATTAATATCTGCCCTCAGTCACTGGCTTTACTACTCTGGCGGAGAAAATTGTGCGGGAGCCCACGCCAATTTTTTCCGCCATTTAGCCCTTAAATTTAATAGCTAGAGTGCCCAAATTTTGCACATACACACTACTAACATTAGTAGTGTGGAATATGCAAAAAAAAAAATGGGAATATGAGATGGTTTGCTGTATGTAAACCATGTCTCATATCATGTCGGGTTTAGGAAGGAGATAGCAAAAGCCGGCAATTGAATTACTCCCATAGTTGAGGTCTACCTATGATGTAAATTACAGACGCCTCTCATCTTTTTAAGTGGTGGAACTTGCACTATTGCTGACTGACTAAATACTATTTTGCCCCACTGTATATATATATGTATATATATATATATATATATATATATATATATATATATATATATATAAACCTATTCTATGTGTACACATTTATTCTACCTATTCTATTGTAAGCTGTCAGTGTGATGTTACTGTACACCGCGCTGAATTTCCGGCTTTTCTCTCTAACACTGCTGCGTATTACTCGCAAGTAACACTGCTGGTCCGTGTGTAATCCGTATTTTTCTGGCCCCCATAGACTTTCATTGGCGGATTTTTTGCGCAATACGGTGACAAACGCAGCATGCTGCGATTTTTCTACGGCCGTAGAAGACCGTATAATACGAATCAGTAAAATATGGCTGATAGGAGCAGGGGCATAGAGAAGCATTGTACCGTATGCAATCCGTATTTTCAGCACCTCTCTTACGTCCGTAAAACACGGTAGTGTGACGCCGGCCAAAAGGGCATAAAAATACAAAGTTTGAAAATTGCAAAATTTTAAAAATTTACACCATATTTCCGTTTTTTTCAGAAATAATCGCAAGTAATATCGAAGAAATATTACCACTAACATGAAGTACAATATGTCATGAAAAAACAAGCTCTAAATCAGCGGGATCTGTTAAAGCTTTCCAGAGTTATAACCTCATAAAGTGATAGTGGTCAGAATTGTAAAAATTGGCTCGGTCATTAAGTACCAAATTGGCTCTGTCACTAAGGGGTTAAATACCAAATATTTCATTAGATTCTTTTGTTTGACTTTTTATAACTAATAAATAAGTGAATGTGAGAAAATATCTGCATATTTCGTTAATACTAGCTGATTGCACCGGATAGAACCTCATTCTTCTACTATTGGAGTTTATCTTCTATAAGCATGGTACCCTTACCCAGGGAGATTTGGATATTGAGGAGGAAGAAGCCAGCACATACATTATTACGGATGCGCAGTCACCTGAAACGCGTCGATGTCGCATACAATGTAACCTACATCGCTGATGCTGTTTTATCCTCTACTGAGCACTTTCAGTGAATAAAGAAAGAAGTTTGTTCATAAGTTTGTTGTTCATTAGACGCTGGAACACAGCGTTCTCATAGACCAAATCTTTCCTAACATCGGTAATATCCACCTCTACGTCTCCCTTCCATCCTCCCAGCCTAGCAAACTATATACTGCCCTTTTTTCAGCCTTTTGCTTCCTTCGTCTCGTTCCATTTGGTTTCTGTTAGTCAGTACACAGTTTTTAAGACCTTTTTGTCCCTCTCCGGTTTCCGTAGGTCGGCCATTGCTTAGCAACCATCAAACACCATCGCACAGTTTACGCTGTCCGGGTTTGTATAACTTCCTTCCACATTGTGTCTGACGCCTTCACAATATGTTTAGCCCCTATTTCTATATTCCCATCTCGCAGTGCGTAAAGACCCTGTATCAGCTCACATCTGCCATCATTCAGGTGTTTATCTTGGATCTATGCATAAGCGACATGTTTATTTTTCTATATGTACATTAGCGCTTTATGACGAATGCATGTCCCAGGTTTTAATGAACAAATGTAATATGTTTCAATTTTTATCATTTTGTTAGATTACTTTTTTGGGGGCACCCACCTATTACTGTTATTGTATATATACTCACGTGTTCATTTTTTATTTGTCCATGGTGGAGACTGAAGAGTTCACCCGAAATGCGTTGTACAGGCATAAAGGATAGAAATCTGATACCCATAAGCTCATTGTCTCATCTAGTGGGCTCGCTCCACCACTATTGTCACAATATCTGTAGGTTTTAGTAGTTGGTCCTGAGCCAACCATTGCCAGATTATAAAAGAGCAACCTGGGCCACTGCCAGAGACCCAGCCCTCCAGGTGAAGGGAAGTAATTGTCCCTATTGTCATCAGGGTGTCAAGGCAGAATGAGATAAGGATGACTTTCTGTGCCTCAGCTGCCTCATATATACAATTGTATCTGCATCGTAAAGAGTTAAGGTACCGTCACATTAAGCGACGCTGCAGCGATATAGGCAACGATGCCAATCGCTGCAGCGTCGCTGTTTCGTCGTTGTGTGGTCGCTGGAGAGCTGTCACACAGACAGCTCTCCAGCGACCAACGATGCCAATGTCCCCTGGTAACCAGGGTAAACATCGGGTTACTAAGCGCAGGGCCGCGCTTAGTAACCCGATGTTTACATTGGTTACCATTGTAAATGTAAAAAACCCCAAACACTACATACTTACATTCCGGTGTCTGTCGCGTCCCTCGCCATCACCTTCCCTGCACTGTCTAAGCGCCAGCCGTAAAGCAGAGCGGTGACGTCACCGCTGTGCTCTGCTTTACGGCCGGCCGGCGCTGACAGTGCAGGGAAGCAGTACGCCGGGGGACGCGACAAACACCGGAATGTAAGTATGTAGTGTTTTTTTTTTTTTTACATTTACACTGGTAACCAGGGTAAACATCGGGTTACTAAGCGCCGCTCTGCGCTTAGTAACCCGATGTTTACCCTGGTTACCAGTGAAGACATCGCTGAATCGGCGTCACACACACGCAGATTCAGCGATGTCTGCGGGAGATCCAGCGACGAAATAAAGTTCTGGCCTTTCTGCTCCGACCAACGATGTCACAGCAGGATCCAGATCGCTGCTGCGTGTCAAACACAACGATATCGCTATCCAGGACGCTGCAATGTCACGGATCGCTAGCGATATCGTTGTTAAGTTGTTCAGTGTGAAGGTACCTTTATTATCATCTTCTTAAATGGGTATATTTGTTAAAACATGCACGTTTTTAATATTTTTTTTTACAATGTGCTCCCTTTTTCTTAATAAACCTCATTTTGTCTTTTACTGTTTACATTTTGTTATCAAAGAAACCAGCCACTGCTGATATATAGGAGTCATGGGTGAACAAGCACAGTGTTTACCAGCTCTATTATAATGAACTTGTAAGCACTGCACTGAGGCTGGCCAAAGAGTGTGCAGTTAACTCCTGACCCCAGACCGCTCCTTCCCCTTGCTGCAGAGGAAAGGCTTTCTCTTTTAGCAGCATCAGAGCACACATAGTTTGTGACAATGCTGCTTGCTTCCAGTCAAAGAGGCATGCATGGAGCTGCTATTGTCATTGCTCACAGCATTGTGAACAGCAGCAGTAAGCATGCCATGGTACGATGTCAACTCGCTGTGCACAGATGTGCTACAGAGCTAGAAGTCAATCAAAGTGCGCTGTCAGCTTTCAGTCATAGAGGGATACATGGAGCAGCTAATGTCATCACTCACTGTATAGTGAGCGGAGGCTGTTTGCACGCCCTGGCCCTTTGATTGACATCCAGCTCAATAGCACATCTGTGTAGAGCAAGTTGTCAAAGTGCCAATGCTGTGAGTGATCGTAATTGCCGCTCCATGTATGCTTCTGTGACTGAAAGCCAGCAGCTCTTGGGAGGAGCACTTTGATTGACATCCAGCTCTGTAGCACATCTTTGCAGAGCAGGTTGTCAGCTCCTGGGAAGAAGGAAGGTACTTTAGTTAAAGCGACTGTACAGCATTAAAAGCTATTAACCTGAAGATTAACCCATATTTGCAAGATAATAGCATTTTTGGACATGACAGGTTCCCCCTAAGGACACAAATAAAGTTAAATATAGCAGTGGTATTGCGGAAACCAATACAAGGACAGCTGCCTGGAGTTTTCTCCATGAAGCTGGTGGCCCAATGAAGCAGATGAGTCCTGTGTGGATGTACCCTTATATGGGTTGTCCAATCATGGTGTTGAAGGGGGGCCCATGGCTTGGTGCTGTGTGCCGGAACTGAGTTCTTTTTGCCCTGAAACCCCTCTTCTAAACAGGAATCTGACTTCTGTGGGTTGTGCTGTAGGATGAGTTCTGTATTCACTTGTCGTTCGGGAGTCCTCGATACCTCCCCGTCCATGGGACCGGATACAGCAGCACACAAAGGAGACATTTGGTCCAGGTTCAACAGGTTCATCTTTACTGTGCAATTGGGATACATATGGCTGCAGTATACAGGATGAGATGGAGCCCCCTCCAGTTTATGTTCCCTTTGTCCAGTGCACTATCAGTCCTTGCCTCCATTCTGCCCAACCTGCCCCACATCAACAGACTCAGTTGGTACCAGGTACTTTATATCCGGCATTACAGTTTCCCTGAGACCCACCAGCTTACCCTCTCGCTGTGATCTGATCGGCCTCTTCCACTTAGGGGAGAAAGAGTCATGGCATCCAATGGCTCTTCTGGGTCCTACACCCTGGACCGTTCCCATACTGCTTTGGAGTGTTGTAACTGACCGGACCCTTCACTTCCTCACAGAACTGCCAAAGCAGGAATGCTTCACCTTCTTATCTGATCTAACCCCTCCCCATATGTGGGCTACTCCCAAGCTTTTAACTATATACTACCCTGAGCAGTGGCGTCACTTGAAACTCATGGACCCCAATGCAAAAGCTCCAATGGGGCCCCGAATTATTGCTTTAACAGTATTGGTCTATTCATATAGGCCAAATGGTCTCTTGAGGCCCCTTAAGCTTCAGGGCCGTGGTGCGATTGCATCACCTGCCACCTACTGTAGTTACGCTCCTGGCTCCTGCCCCTGAGTGCTGCAAACTGTATCCCTATGCCTTGTAATAGTTCCCCTAGTGCAGGGGTCCCCAACTCCAGTCCTCAAGGCCCACCAACAGGTCATGTTTTCAGGATTTCCTTTGCATTGCACAGGTGATGTAATTATTACCTGGGCAAGACTAAGGAAATCCTGAAAACATGACATGTTGGTGGGCCTTGAGGACTGGAGTTGGGGACCCCTGCTAGTGGACAGCCCTCCCCAATCGCTGGGGACTGCCTTGAGGTTAAACCTCCAGGAAAACCGAGACACAAACTGGCTTTAAGGATTAAAATGCAGATTTATATAAGAACGCACAACCATAAAACATTAATATACATTTGTGAAGAGGGAGCAGCCGCCATCTTTGGATATCGGGCATAATGCTGGCCTCCTATCAGAGATTGGCCTGACTCCATTTTGTCTCATATCAGAATTCGCCTGGTCACACGACTGCAGGGACATGAGCACGCCTGGCCCCATCTGTGACGCTGTGACTGTCCTGGTGGGACACGACCTGGCGGGTGGTCGGTCACAAAATGATGAAACACACAAGGGTACACCGGGGACACTTTAACAACGATGGGCCCTGTCGGTAGGGAACGGGGAATGGGCACCTCCTGCACTCACCTGAGGCTGTGCCCGGATCTTGCTACCATCCCTATACGGGTTCTTTCAACCCGTCGCCAACTAGGATACCTAGTCCCTCACTTGCCATGCTCTAATCCCTATATAGGGAACTGGCAGGTGAGAGCACTGGTCCCACCGCTGCACTAATACAACACTGGGAAAGTTACAAACAACAAAGGGACAAAGAAACAATAACACCACACTTAGCTTTCTCTGCTGCAATGCACCGCACAGCAGAGTAAGGCACCAGGAATGAGTATTCAGTTGTAGAACAACAGCACTAAGCAAGCTCCTATTCCAGCAAGGTTGGTATCCAAAGGACCTGTTTAACCAACAGTTAGCTGATGAACCAGGTGACCTTTAAAAGGAAGGTGGGAGTAGTCACCACCCACAACAGCAGAACAAGCTGCAATGCAATTACACCAGCGGCCACCAAGGAAAAACTGCATTAACCCCCGATGACCTGAAAGGAAAAAAGGTTTTAATCTGAAGGAAACCAGATCTGCCACAGATCCAAACATGGATAATGACACTATCTTTTTCCTACTTGAATGAAGACCCTTTAATAGGGTAATGGACTGAGACCGGTGTAGCAGGCAGATGGCACTTGAATGAGAAAGCCATGCCAGCAGGGGGCATGTAGGTGCCTGGGGGCTCAATTAAAGCATACATGTCAGACGGCTACAGAAGGACACGTCTATTGTCTTCCCAGCCGGACCGTCTACAACATGAAATTATGAATTATGGACACATCGTCCGAGGTACAGGCTCATAAAAAATATCCTCATAGCCCTGAAGAAATTGCGCATCTGACAGTGCAACTCCCGAGTCAGTGAGAGTTCTGGAACCTGAGATATAGAGATCAGCCTCCCACAGCAATCGAATTGGTCCAGGTTTGATCCCTGTACGACTGGCAGAACAAACACACATGCACTGGTACTGCCCGTGTACTGATCCGATCATCCTGAGAGAAGTTATTCCATTTATTAGGTATTGGGAATAGATTCTGCAGGGAAGCTGAAGGGTTGAGATTGTTAGCCCACTCAGGTACAGGGGGGAGGGACACAGAAGGATTAAGAGCTGAGGACACAACAGAAGAAGATGATGATGAAATAAGGAAGCGGGCATATGCCAGCCAGAGGGGAGCAAGCACATGCTTTTTGGGGGCTGCCCGGCAACTAGAAGTCTTGTACCTGTGGAACACAGAGCTCCCCGGCCTCCACAAGCGACCTTCAACCTGGTAATTTGACCTCTAGCTTTATACGTCTAAGCCTTGTACTATTATTGTTATATTTTACTCTGACTGTAACCCTTGGTATATTTTTACTGTATATTTTTTGTAATTATCTAGTGCCCCCTTAAGGCAATTAAACCATAAATTAATTTTGGGCTGATCCTTTTATTCTGATTGCGAATCTTAGAATACCCAGCGTGGGTAACAGGGCAGTCTCCCCGGCGGCTATTTGCTCTAGCTGCAGTTCCCTTATTGAACTGAGAGACAAAGGGGGCACCGGAGAGCTGTGCCTGTGTAGTTACGTCACGGATTGGTGACATGGGAGGAACCAGTTTCCTTCACAACATTACTATACAATTTAACTCTTCTTGACTCGGCATCTTCTTCCCTTACATGCCCCCATGGTAAATGATGGTCGTCCCCGACCATATAACTCTGTAAAACTTTTAAACGACACACATCAAAGTTCAAAACAGTCCTAACCACTCTGTTCTTCTCCTGTGTATGAAGTCCTTCTCTGTTGGTGTCTGCGGGTCACTTGGCTGGAATGACCCCGGCTCCACTGGGTTGGGACCCTGTACAAGAGTGTTCTTGTCCTATTTTTCTTCTACCCCCTTAGAGTGTGACGTAAGAGTGCACTGATCAGCAACCTCCTTTTAGTGTCACCAGTAGGCCGAGGTCACACTTGCGAGTGCAATGCGAGAAACTTGAGCGAGTCTCTTGCATCAATACCCGACGCTGCCCCCGGCACTTGGGACCGAAGCGTTCAGCTGCATAGAAATACACGCAGCCGCATGCTCCGGTTCCGAGTTTCGGCGGCAGTGCCGGGTATTGATGCGAGAGACTTGCTCGAGTTTCTCGCATTGCACTCGCAAGTCTGACCCCGGCCTTAGAGCAGAGATTACAAGTTCTGCAGGAATCAGCTTGTAAGCACTGTGCATGGTCGCCTCCACCACTGCTAACTGGTAACCTCGGCAACGAGCAGTAAACAATACATTCAAAACAAGGATTTTAATAAGATGTAAATTGCAAAATTGCTTTTTTATTACAATTGTACCAATAAAAGTCCATAAGAATTAATGTGTATGATGTGAGTGTAGGTTAGCAGCTCATAGTGGGCTCTGCCTCAGAGGGATCCCCTCACTCAGCTTCCAGGGTGATGCAGGACCCAGGACACATCCTTACATCACTGGAAATAATTCCTGCAGTATAGCGCTGATTTCCAGAAGACAGGGCGCAAAGAGCAGGGGGCGGGCGGATGTGTAGACAGGCAGAGCTTGGGTCGGCAGGAGCAGAGCTGGGAGTGGGCAGGACATATAGACAAGCAGAGCAGGGGCGGGCAGGAGCAGAGCTGGGGGTGGGCAGGACATATAGACAGAGCAGGGGGCGGCAGGAGTAGAGCTGGGGCGGGCAGGACATATAGGCAGAGCAGGGGGCGGCAGGAGCAGCGCTGGGGGCGGGCAGGACATATAGACAAAGCAGGGGGTGGCAGGAGCGGAGCTGGGGGCGGGCAGGACATATAGGCAGAGCAGGGGCCAGCAGGAGCAGAGCAGGGGCCGGCAGGAGCAGAGCAGGGGGCGGGCAGGACACATAGGCAGAGCAGGGGCCAGCAGGAGCAGAGCAGGGGCGGCAGGAGCAGAGTAGGGGGCGGGCAGGACATATAGGCAGAGCAGAGGCCGGCAGGAGCAGAGCAGGGGCGGCAGGAGCAATGCTGGGGGCGGGCAGGACACAGACAGGCAGAGCTGGGGCCGGCAGGAGCAGAGTAGGGGGCGGGCAGGACACACAGGCAGAGCTGGGGCCAGCAGGAGCAGAGCAGGGGCGGCAGGAGCAGAGTAGGGGGCGGGCAGGACATATAGGCAGAGCAGGGGCCGGCAGGGGCAGAGCAGGGGCGGCAGGAGCAATGCTGGGGGCGGGCAGGACACATAGGCAGAGCAGGGGCGGCAGGAGCAGAGCTGGGGGCGGCAGGAGCAGAGCTGGGGGCGGGCAGGACATATAGACAGAGCAGGGGGTGGCAGGAGCAGAGCTGGGGCCGGCAGGAGCAGCGCTGGGGGCGGGCAGGACATATAGACAGACCAGGGGGCGGCAGGAGCAGAGCTGGGGGTGGGCAGGACATATAGGCAGAGCAGGGGGCGGCAGGAGCAGCGCTGGGGGCGGGCAGGACATATAGGCAGAGCAGGGGGCGGCAGAAGCAGAGCTGGGGGCGGGCAGGACATATAGACAGGCAGAGCAGGGGGCGGAAGGAGCAGAGCTGGGGCGGGCAGGACATATAGACAGGCAGGGCAGGGGGCAGGCAGGACACAGACAGGCAGAGCTGGGGCCGGCAGGAGCAGCGCTGGGGGCGGGCAAGACATATAGACAGAGCAGGGGGCGGCAGGAGCAGCGCTGGGGGCGGGCAGGACATATAGACAGAGCAGGGGGCGGCAGGAGCAGAGCAGGGGGCGGGCAGGACACATAGGCAGAGCAGGGGCCGGCAGGAGCAGAGCAGGGGGCGGGCAGGACACATAGGCAGAGCAGCGGCGGCAGGAGCAGAGCAGGGGCGGCAGGAGCAGAACTGGGGGCGGGCAGGACACATAGACAGGCAGAGCAGGGGCCGGCAGGAGCAGAGCAGGGGCCGGCAGGAGCAGAGCTGGGGCCGGCAGGAGCAGAGTAGGGGGCGGGCAGGACACATAGGCAGAGCAGGGGCGGCAGGAGCAATGCTGGGGCGGGCAGGATATATAGGCAGAGCAGGGGGCGGCAGGAGCAGTGCTGGGGGCGGGCAGGACACGCAGGCAGGGCAGGCTCCGTGTATGCAGATGTAGCACTGGGAGTGCAGTCTGGGCGGCGCGTCCACACACGGCGCTGCTGCGGCCACATCTCTATAAATAGCCCGGCCGGCCCGGCGTGCTGCACGTTGTCCTGTGGCTTGTGGAGGTGAGTGTGCGGAGGCTGCGGCAGAACCGACGGCTGCAATATGGGTCAGATTGCGCCTTCTGTGATGTGCGGATTTGCCAATGATGCGGGGTGTGCCGTACTGTGCCTGCTGGGGGTTATAGTTCTCTGCAGGTTCCCATGTGGCCGGTGCGAGGCCTGTGCTGGGTATTGGGGGCTGCGGGGGGATGCCCGGCATTAGTGCTGCCCGCCCCGTTATTTCCTTGGTCCTATGACTGTAAATTGTCGCAGCTGCTCCTGTTGTCGCTTCTGTGCTCGTGCAGTTGGAGTGCAGCGATTTCCTCTTGGTAATTTAACCCCGTCGGCGCCTGCTGGCTGTGGCTGCCGTCCTCCCGCCATTGTGGATTTCCCAGGTCTTCTAGCAGGGTTTCCTGTTGCAGTGTGCTACCATCTGACTGGCGCTTCTTCCCTCTTGTCCCCATTATCTGTGTGTGCCCAGCAGCAGTGCCCTCTCCTGTCAGTGGGTGCATCTATAGCCGGGCACCCTGCTCATCACTTCCATATCTATCGTCCCCTCACCTTATTGGGGTCTTTTACAAGAATTGCATGGTATAATGTAACATTTGCGTTGCCTGTCATGGGGACCCCCTCACCCAACTCCTTGGCTCCATCCCTTGCAGCTGAGACTGTAGGAATCTGGTTGCTCAGTTACTTATGGTCCGTCCCCACCGCCAGTTTCATCAGGTCAGCAGTATTGGGGTCTGTAGCCAGCTAGGGCCAGATTCCCACATCCATGTTCCACAGACAGAGTGTGGCGTGCCATCCACGGACCGGACGCCCAAGCTTGACAACCACGTGGAAGTCAGATGAGTCGCAACCGGTCTGTACCCACAAAACACGGCCGCGAGCCTGCGCGGAGCTCACACAGGTGAAGAGGACACGGCCCAAAAATCACTTTGGCTGTGTGTACACTTTGCGGATTTCCTGCGGATCCGCAGCGTTTTTTTCCGCGCAGAAAAGCTGTAAATCCGCAAAGTGGTTTACAGTACAATGTAAATCGATAGGAAAACAAAAATGCTGTGCTGATGGTGCAGAAAATTCCACACGAAAAACACAGCGGATTGAAAGGAGCATGTCACTACTTTTGTGCGGATCTACAGCATTTCTGCACCCTTCCAATGTAGAAATCCACAGGGGTAAAAACGCATGAAATCCACAGAAAATCCGCAAGAAAAAAGCATCAAATCTGCACTTGCATTTTCTGCCAGGAGATGCAGATTTTGTGCAGAAAACTCTGCACCCAAATCTGCAACGTGTGCACATAGCCTTAAACTTTTTGTTAATTTCAATGTCAACGTAAAAAAAGAATCCAAGGCCACACTGTGTCCCAGCAAAGTGAAGGCGACTTCATGAAAACTCGCGTCCGCTTAGGTTTAGATGCTGCAGAACAGTTTGTTTGTTTTTTCTCTTCCTTGTCCCTACAAAATTGATTGGAAGCCTGAAAAAAAAAAACTTGATGTAAAAATGCAATTATGTATCTTAAGGGCAGAATCAAAGCTTTTCTGTACCAAAAAACAAAACAAAAACCCTTACAAAACTCTGCTTTAAATTTGCCAAAAAAAGTGAAAAATACATTAAAAAAAATCCACCCTGATTGTTACAAATTGTGATGCTGATATAAAACGCAGCACATGGACAGTGTGTGAGTACAGCCCAAAAGCTGCAGAAGAAACTGAAGCCGGATCCGCTGGTCAGTCTCCAGCACACTGTGTGAACAAGCCTGTAGATGATCTCGTTATCTGCCCGGAGGGTTTCTGCAGCCGCTTTTTTCTGATTTCTCACTGCAGGCTTTTTACCTGCAGCCTGCACAGTTGTGGAGATTGAGAGTTCACTAACACGAGCCAAAAATCTGTCCCTTTCTCGTTTTTCTCCCCCATCAGATTTTGAAGTTAATACAGTTGTGAAAAAATCTGCAGATCTGTGCTGTCTCATTGAGTGCAGTCCCAATTTTATCATATTGCATTAATCTGATTTATACTCTAGTATGAGCGAACCCGAATACTTGAAACCTTGTTGGAAGCAACAGGTGTAATGGCAACAAGCGCAGTGGTGATGTCTGAGTCAACATGGGGGAGCTGAGCTACGTTACGTTGGCCTTTTTTGCTTTTGTGATTGTATAAGGCCTCATGCACATACCAGAGTGGTGTACTGAGCCTTTATGGCACTTGCAGTCTTTGGATCTCCATATGGCACTGCATTACAGATCTGGTCTTGCCTGTAAAGAGGGCTTTTCAGAGATCTCCTCTAGGGCATGTCGTCTGATGGATAATTTGGGAACTATTGTCTATTATGACTTCAATAAAATTGGCTTTTGTGACATTGCATAGTCCTAAGGCCCATGATGGGACTCGCTAAGAGGGGCATGGCGGAGGCATCCAACAGCTACGCTGACGTGCTTAATCTGATGGTGTGTGTGTGTGTATATATATATATATATATCTCTCTCATTAGAGGGTGTACAACTCCTAGCATTGCTGTTCAGGTTCCATTCCTCAACTCTATGGCCATGTTCAGGCTTTCTTTTCTTTTCCTTTATTTTTTTTTTTTTTATGTGGATCTGAGTCACAAGTTCACAACCAACATAAAAAAAAAAAAAAAAACCTCCATGTGAACATACCATGCGCATATTGGAATGAATGCAACGAGCTGTATTATATCAGACTGCACTCGCTTTTCAACACATTTTTGCATCGTTTCTCCCCTCTATCCAGCCGTTGTCTAAGAATAGGTGTACAGCATGATCCCTGCACTAAGTGCCTCTGTAACACGGAGTCATGAAATGCATTGAGTCCTCAGCAGTCCGTGCCAAGATTACATTTCCATATCTCAGGTTAGCTGTTTTCAGATTAAGGAAAATTTCTTTCACCTCTGCCATCTTCTCTGCAGCGACCAAGTTCATGCAGAAGACCACACGTGTGTCTATATAGAGTCCTATGCGGGTTCTGTCTGATCTACACTCCGACAGCACTCACGTTAACATCGCTTATGTGAATAGGCCAAAAGTGAGAAACGGAGTGTTTGTTTGCTAGTGACAGCTGTCTCATGTAACACTACACAGGGGCTGTGACCAGATGACGCTGTGAGATATTGATGCGTTGTTACAAAGTCCTAGATGTGTCCTGTAGGTGCTGTGCCGGAGCCTCCTGATGTGTCCTGTAGGTGCTGCGCCGGAGCCTCCTGATGTGTCCTGTAGGTGCTGCGCCGGAGCCTCCTGATGTGTCCTGTAGGTGCTGCGCCGGAGCCTCCTGATGTGTCCTGTAGGTGCTGCGCAGGAACCTCCTGATGTGTCCTGTAGGTGCTGCGCCGGAGCCTCCTGATGTGTCCTGTAGGTGCTGCGCAGGAACCTCCTGATGTGTCCTGTAGGTGCTGCGCCGGAGCCTCCTGATGTGTCCTGTAGGTGCTGCGCCGGAGCCTCCTGATGCGTCCTGTAGGTGCTGCGCCGGAGCCTCCTGATGTGTCCTGTAGGTGCTGTGCCGGAGCCTCCTGATGTGTCCTGTAGGTGCTGCGCCGGAGCCTCCTGATGTGTCGTGTAGGTGCTGCGCCGGAGCCTCCTGATGTGTCCTGTAGGTGCTGCGCCGGAGCCTCCTGATGTGTCCTGTAGGTGCTGCGCAGGAACCTCCTGATGTGTCCTGTAGGTGCTGCGCCGGAGCCTCCTGATGTGTCCTGTAGGTGCTGCGCCGGAACCTCCTGATGTGTCCTGTAGGTGCTGCGCCGGAACCTCCTGATGTGTCCTGTAGGTGCTGCGCCGGAGCCTCCTGATGTGTCCTGTAGGTGCTGTCCTGTTGAAGCCCACCTTGTAAAGTTAGCAAGATGTATGCCACTTTGGCTGCACAAATTATGCCAGAAATGTACTCCCTAATGACAGGAGTAATATTTCTGGCAGAGGCACATGTCAGTTGTAAGATGCACCTAATATAAGTGGTATGTGTCTCTTAATGAATTGGTCGCATCCTACTCCAGTCCTGCCTTCAGTAAGACTGGATAGGTCCTCATTCATCAGTGTTTACATAACATACTTTAAAAAGTATCAAAATTGTTTACTTTAGTTTTTTTTTTTTTTTTTACCTCACTTTTGGCCAACTCCACCAAAGTGGGTGGAGGAGCCAGGACATGGTAATGTCGTCTTGATAAATTAATCAAAAGTAGCTGCATTCTTTATGCCATAAATGTTATGCCAGTCTCTGACTGGTGTAACATTTCTGGCTAGAGTCACGGAGGCGCTTTTTGATGAGTTCTGCGCATCTTATTCCTGCACACCTCTCCATTAACCTTTATCAGGCTGTATAATTTTACAACGTTAACAGGCTGCAGAGGAACAATTGTACCTTCATATATATTTTATTGAAATTTGGCCAATATATTCTGGACCAAAACTGCAGAGATGTCACGAAATTTCAGCCCTCTACGGCTTTTCGAAAAAAAAAAAGTTAATTGCAATTTTAAAACGGAAGAGTTACAATTGTACCTACTCAGCCGGACGAAGGTTAAGGCTGGCAAACAACACCCCAGTCCTAATGAATCTGACCCTTGGGGTATGTGCACACGTCAGGAATTCTAGCAGAAATTTTCCTGACAAACGGACATTTATGCCAGAAATCCGCATGCGTTTTTCACGCGGTTTTGACACGTTTTTTATGCGGTTTTTTTTTCTCCCCCCAAATGCATAGAATAGCAGGAAAAACAGAAAATCCGCAAAATTAATGAACATGCTGCTTTTTTACCGCGATGCGTTTTTTTGCGGAAAAAACACGTCATGTGCACAAAACATGCAGAATGCATTCTAAATAATAGGATGCATAATGTATGCATTTTTATAGCGTTTTTACCGCGAAAAAACGTAAAAAAAGCGAAAAACCTGAACGTGTGCACATAGCCTTAAGGTACCGTCACATTAAGCGACGCTGCAGCGAAATAGACAACGATGCCGATCGCTGCAGCGTCGCTGTTTAGGTCGCTAGGAGACGTCAAACACAGCAGAACGATGCAGGAGCGATCCAGTGACGTACTTATCGTTCTCGCTGGTTGTTGCTCCATGGAAAAACCTTGCTGGCGTCGTTGCTTTTGCTGTTCAACGGGACGATACACGCCGACCTGACGACCAAATAAAGTTCCGGACTTCTATCTACCACTAGTGATGTCACAGCAGGATCCTGATCGCTGCTGCGTGTCAAACACGAGATCGCTATCCAGGATGCTGCGACGTCACGGATCGTTGTCGTTCTCGTTGGTAAGTTGCTTAATGTGACTGTACCTTTAAGGTACCTTCACACTAAGCGACGCTGCAGCGATACTGACAACGATGTCGATCGCTGCAGCGTCGCTGTTTGGTCCAACGATCTGAAGCCCCCGGGTAACCAGGGTAAACATCGGGTTACTAAGTGCAGGGCCGCGCTTAGTAACCCGATGTTTACCCTGGTTACCATCTTAAAAGTAAAAAAAAACGCTTCATACTTGCCTTCCGCTGTCTGTCCCCGGCGCTCTGCTTCTCTGTACTGGCTGTGAGCACAGCGGCCGGAAAGCAGAGAGGTGACGTCACCGCTCTGCTTTACGGCCGCTGTGCTCACAGTGAGTACAGAGAAGCACAGCGCCGGGGACAGACAGCGGAAGGTAAGTATGAAGCGTTTTTTTTTTTTTTTTACTTTTAGGATGGTAACCAGGGTAAACATCGGGTTACTAAGCGCGGCCCTGCGCTTAGTAACCCGATGTTTACCCTGGTTACCAGGGAAGACATCGCTGAATCGGCGTCACACACACCGATTCAGCGATGTCAGCGGGAGATCCAGCGACCAAATAAAGTTCTGGCCTTCTAGCCCCGACCAACGACATCACAGCAGGATTCTGATCGCTGCTGTGTCAAACTGAACGATATCGCTAGCCAGGACGCTGCAACGTCACGGATCGCTAGCGATATCGGTTAGTGTGAAGGTACCTTTAGTGTTTTAGTATCCCTGGAATCTTTATTTTACAATTCGGCATGGTCTAGGTATGGCTTTGTAAAAGATTTCTCTAGAGGATTTGGAAAATAACTCTTTGATAATAAATAATTCCTTTGATACCCAAAGCAAACAACTCAAGTACTTGCCCTGCAGAGCTGCTGGTTAATGAGTATATCCAAGACAACAAGTGATTATCTCCTCTCTGCCCTCAGTAGGATTGATGACTCTTCCAGCTTAAGTGGCATTATAAATCCTTTAACCACCTGTCCTGTCTGAGATCCCGCTCTCATAAGGCATTGTCCTTTAGTCTCCTAATGTTATTACTATCACACTGGTTGAAGCCTTTCTTGCGCTATAAATTTCTAGTTGGAAATAGAGAATAAGTCAGTGGTTTCCAACCCATGGATCTTATGCTGTTAACAATCTTCGCTTCCGGCATTCTCGGGATAGTTTTGTAGCAGCTGGATAACTGTTTACATGAACTTGCTAAATTTGAATCAATTTATCATATCGGAGAAATCTGCTTCTTTCTCTACCAGGAACTGATTAGTGATTTTGAAAATTCTCAATTCTGGAGTAAATTCTGTATCCAGTGAAGACCTTACTGAGATAGGAGACGGCAGCTGCCACTGATGAAATTCTATGCAGGAGGGGGGAAGCTCGGCCTCTAGCGCCCACCGCGCTCTACATAGAATCTTATCGGTAACCGCTAAAATCTTATTTCCATAATGTAAGGATATGTTCACACATTGCATTTTTGCTGCTTTGGTCACTAAGGCTATGTGCACACGTTCAGGAATTCTCGCTTTTTCTCGTGTTTTTTCGCTACAATACGACAAAACAGCGATAAAAAAACCTCTTACATTAAACCTATTAGAATGCATTTCGCATTTTTTGTGCACATGCTGCGTTTTTTCATGGCGGAATCGCATTTACGGAAAAAAACGCAGCATGTTCATTCTTTGTGCGGAATTGCAGGGATTCCGCACACATAGGAATGCATTGATCCGCTTACTTTCCGCATAGGGTTATGCCCACCATGCGGGAAGTAAACAGATCATGTGCGGTTCGTACCCAGGGTGGAGGAGAGGAGACTCTCCTCCAGGCCCTGGGAACCATATAATAAAAAAAAAAAAATAAATAAAATAAAAAAAATAAATTGTGATATTCTCACCTTCTGGCTTTCCCGCTCCTCACAATGCTTCCGTTCCCAGTGATGCTTTGCAGCAATGACCTGTGATGATGTGCGGTCTCGCGAGACCTCTGCATCATCTGAGGTCATTGCTGCTAGGCATTATTGGGAACGGAAGCATCGCGAGGAGCGGGAAGACTGCCGGGGACGCCGGAAGGTGAGAATATAACTATTTATTTTTTTTAATTATTTTTAACATTAGATCTTTTTAGTATTGATGCTGCATAGGCAGCATCAATAGTAAAAAGTTGGTCACACTTGTCAAACACTGTGTTTGACAAGTGTGACCAACCTGTCAATCAGTTTTCCAAAGGATGCCACAGACCGCTTGGAAAACGCCAGCACTCTGCAAGCTAAAAACGCTTGTAAAACGCTAGCGTTTACTAGGAAAACACATGCCAATTCCGCATGCGTTTTACCTGCCGCACAGTTGCAGAATTGCCGTGGCAATTCCAGACGTGCACATAGCCTAAAGTTATCAGCATGAACAAGAGGCAATTAAAAAAAAAAAAATGCCGCAAAATCTTTTTTTTTTTTTTTTTTTTTTTTTGTTTTTGTTTAATCAGCTTCTTTACTGCCAAGAGCAGGTTTTTGCCTTGCAGAAAAAAAAATACTGCAAAAATACAATTAAACATAATCTAATCTCTTCACTGAATAGAGATTATACCCCAGAACTGAAAATGAATCTGTTCTGGAAAAGAGAAACAAATTTCTGATATATTGCAAAGCTTCTTATATAAATAAATTGCAAATAAATGATTACGCTTTTTAAATACAGCCTCTTTATGTACTTGCCCCACTTGTACAGATATGAATGCAAAAAAGGAGAAAATAAAACCCCAAAGAAATGCTGAACTCAAAACTGATACAATGTGTAAACAAAAAGAGGACAAATTGTAAAAAATTAAAAAAAAAAATTTCTGTTTTTAATAAACACTGCTAGACAGACCGTAGGATGTAAAAATGTTTTTTTTTTTTTTCCCCTCTTCTGCTTCTTGTGATGAAAATCCATTTGGACTATCAGGTTTTTTTTTTTTTTTTTTTGACTATTGTTTGCCTTTTGGTCTCCATTGATACTTCTGTGCTGACACTCAATTTCCCTGTTCTGTTTTGAGGAACATAAGCTGTGAAACCACATTGGACATTATAAGTTCTGGTTTGTCTCCAGTTTTGGAACAGAAGGAAGCTGTCCATACTTGAATAATTTTCAGTTTTGTCAAGAAGGGGGGGGGGAGACAGACCCCCACAATGAAAGGGGTCCCTCGGCCTCTGTTTTGCCTCAGATAGGCCATAACAGACTAATGGAAAGTTCAAACGGAAGTGTGAACATAGCCTTGGCAGCATTAACGGACAGGCAAAATATCCACAGTACTTCTCAGTTCATAAGGAGGCCTTCCAAAGGAATCCCCAGCAAGTTATCTACCGCTCAGCAGGCAATGGTATATTCTGACAGTATACGGAAGTAGCTATATCTGAACAAATGACTATGGCAACTTCAAAGGTCATTGAGGACGCTGGAAGGATATATAAAGACCTGGCGTTCACTTCACTGTCTTATGGGAAGCTCTGCCCTCTGAGGTCTTCAGATCAAAACACTGTGCTGCATGTTCTGGTAATCTGGGATTCTAAGAATTCAAGGTACGTCCTACTCCAGATTCTAGGAAGTTGCTCACTGGTCCTGCATGAAGATTTTTGGGGACAACTGGATGGTGGCCAGCACTAGAAAAGAGGGTGAAGTTGTACCGTTCTTTGCAATTCAACCATAACATTCTTAAGCGGCGTCAACTGGTGTACAGAGACTATCGTGTGCCCCCTGGTTTAGCATTGAGAACCTTTCAAATTGTCACTGGAGACTGCGATACTTCTAAATGGCCTTATGTGCATGACTGTTTGGGAGCACCCATATAATCACATTAAATCCCCCTCTTTCCTCACTGGTTCTTTGAGACTCTAAGGCCAGCGTCACACTAGCGAGTTATATGGACGTATGAGAGGCGCAGAAAATACGGATTGCATACGGTACAATGATTCTCTATGGCCCAGCTCCTATCTGCCGTGTTTTACTGAGCCGTATTATACGGTCTTCTACGGCCGTAGAAAATCACAGCATGCTGCGTTTGTCACCGTATTGTGCAAAAAATATGCCAATGAAAGTCTATGGGGGCGAGAAAAATACGTATTACACACGGTCCAACAGTGTGACTTGCGAGAAATACGCAGCGATGTTCTATAGAAAAGCCGGCAGTTCAGTGCGGTGTACAGTAAAATCACGCTGACATTTAGAATAGCTAAAATAAATGTTTACATTAGTATAGGGGTGTGTATGTAAAATATATAATATGTACCGTATATACTCGAGTATAAGCCGACCCCCCCCCCCCCCCCTAATTTTGCCACAAAAAACTGGGAAAACTTATTGACTCGAGTATAAGCCTATGGTGGAAAATGCAGCAGCTACCGGTGAATTTCAAAAATAAAAATAGATGCTCCATACTGTTCATTATGGCCCCATAGCTGTGCCATATAGTGCTCTGCACCGTTCATTATTGCCCCATAGCTGTGCCATATAAAGCTGTGCCATTACTGCTGCAATAAAATAAAAAAAGCCATACTCGCCTCTCTTGCTTGCAGCTCCCGGCGTCTCTCCGCACTGACTGATCAGGCAGAGGGCGCCGTGCACACTATATGCGCCCTCTGACCTGAACAGTCAGAGCAAGAGGACGCGAAGACAGAGCGGCGCCCGGCGGGTGGAACGCGGACAAGTGAATATAAAATACTTACCTGCTCCCGGCGTCCCGCTCCCTCTGCCTGTCACACGGTCTTCGGTGCCGCAGCCTCTTCCTCTATCAGCGGTCACCGACACCGCTGATTAGAGAAATGCATATGCAGCTCCACCCCTATGGGAGGTGGAGCCGCATATTCATTTCTCTAATCAGCGGTCACACGTGACTGCTGAACAGGGGAAGAGCTGCAGCACCGAAGACCGTGTGACGGGCAGAGGGAGCGTCAGGACCGCCGGGACTAGGTAAGTATGCCTCAGCGCCCTCTCCCCCTCACCCGCCGCCCACCGTGACTCGAGTAGAAGCCGAGAGGGGCACTTTCAGCCCAAAATTTTGGGCTGACAATCTCGGCGTATATACGGTGTATGTATGTATGTATGTACTAGCTATTGAACCCGTTCTACGCCCGGGTGGCGAGCATTTATATTGATATATGGTCTCCATCCTGTCATGTGCTGCTCCCATCCTGCGGCACCGTTCTTTAATTTGCTGCTCCCATTCATATGCCCCATAAGATGCTCCATAGTATATGCCCCGAATCAGGTGGCGTAAGTAACAAATAGCTGTGGCATGAAGTGCCACAGCCTCATGCCACAGCAATTTGTTACTTGCGCCACCTGATTCCTTTCCGCCGCCATTTTCTTGGTCCTCCTGCTGGCGGAGTCGGCGCCTGCGCAGTCCGCGCTTTCCGGCGCCATTTTCTTGAAGACACACTGCAGTGTGTCTTCAAGAAAATGGCGCCGGAAAGCGCGGACTGCGCAGGCGCCGATTCTTGGTCCTGCTGCCGGAAAATGGCGGCGGAAAGGAATCAGGTGGCGTAAATAACAAATTGCTGTGGCATGAAGTGCCACAGCTTCATGCCACAGCAATTTGTTACTTACTTGATACTTACCACTTTCTTCGTCCTCCTGCTGCCGGAATCGGCGCCTGTGCAGTTCACGCTTTCCGGTGCCATTTTCTTGAAGACACACTCCGGCTCCTCTGCCTGTGACTGGTCAGTCAGAGGGCGGCGCCGGCGCGCATTAAGCGCGTCATCGCGCCCTCTAAACTGTGAACGTCACAGCAGAGGACCCGGGAGACGGAGCCGCACGCAGCGCTGGAACGGGGGACAGGTGAATATACTTACCCTCCTGGCGGTCCCTGACTCTCCGGTGGAGATCGCGGTGTGCGTTCAATAACCGTCACCCTCTCCAGGCTATTAATATCTGCCCTCAGTCACTGGCTTTACCACTCTGGCGGAGAAAATTGCACGGGAGCCCATGCCAATTTTTTTTTCTGTGATTTAACCCTTAAATTTGGTTGCTCTAGCTATTAAAATAAACAGACACTTCTTCCATTACTAAAGAGAAATATGTAATAAAAGAAGGGATATGAGATACCATGTCTCATATCATGTTGGGTTTCAGAAGGAGATAAGAAAAGCCGGCAATTGAATTACTGGCTTTTCTGCTATCTAGCGCTGTATGATTATATATAATCTATATCTATATATTCTCAGTATATATGTTTTTACAATTATTTGAGCCCATGGATCCATTGTATGTCCGTATTGCAAGCCTGCGAGAAAATCTCGCAGTACGAATGCCATACAGATTACATACAGAGGATGCCATGCACAAGACACACCCTGCCTACGGATGAGATACGGACCACTATTTTGGGGACTTTTCTGCGTATTACGGCCGTAAATAACGGACCGTATTTTCATACGCTGAGTGTGGCGCCGGCCTAAGGAGTATATAAATATTTTATAAATTTATTAAATGCCATTGCATGGCTATTTTTTTCTGGATGTACAGCCAGGCACCACAGTGGTAGACAAACTTTATTTGAACGTCATCAGTTTTGATCATGCAAAACCACTGTCGGCACTTTATTAATGTTTAAACTGCTCCTCAGGTTTCCTTTGTGTTTTTTTTTTTTTTATTATTTATTTATTTTTTTTTTTATATTATTCGTGTCTACAAGATGTAAGGTGGGATTCTCCACCCGCCCTATATGCACCCGAGGCGTACATAGAAATAATGGAGCCCGCATTACACACACTATTTAGTGAGGCACAGTAAAGCACAACTCTCTACTCTGCAGCCCTTGCAGAGTAGTTTCTCATATTGAAGCTCCTAGATTCCCCTCTCATTGCCCCAATAAAGTATGATGCCAACAAAAGTGCCACCTAAACAGTGATAACCACATGGTGATTTCTTAGATAGTACCCTAACACGCACTGTATGATGACCTTACAGTACCACCGGCTAAAGTATGGTGACACCAACACAGCCCTCCGCACAATATGATGGCCCTGACATAACCTTCCATATAGTATGATGGACACCATACAAACATCCACACTGTATAATGGCCCCCCACATGGCAGTTCCATATAATATATAACTAGCAGTCCCATATCGTATGGTGAGCCTCACAATGAACTGATTTACAAAAATACATTTCTTACCTCTCCGACTCCCCACTGCTCTTGTTTCCTCAGTCTTCTGCAGCTCTACACAGTGGACATGCTGTAATTTCAGGCTCGCTGCACTAGGGGCAGCAGAGGGAGAATGATGGAGGGAGGAAGGTGTGTCCTCTATCATTGTCCAACTGTGTCTGGAGGGGCAGCAACAGGCCCCTGTGAGTGCAGTACACCACTGCCATGTGCTCATATATGGTAATGTGTGACAGTGTTGGCACTCTTGAAATTGTTCCAGAAAATGAAGTATTTCTCCCAGGAAAATATTGCAATAGCAAGACATGTGTAATGCACTTATTTCCTTTACTAGATGGTGGCCCGATTCTAACGCATCGAGTATTCTAGAATATGTATAGTAGTATATAGCACAGGCCACGCAGTATATAGCAATGTGGGCACCATATCCCTGTTAAAAAAAAAAAAAAAATTAAAATGGTTACATACTTGCCTTCTGGCGGCCCCCGGATCAAGCCCAGGTGTTTAGCGATGCTCCTCGCGACGCTTTGGTCCCAAGAATGCATTGCGGCAATAACACGTGATGTAACTGTCTCGCGAGGCGGCTACATTATCTCCGGTTATTGCCGCAATACATTCTACATTCTTGAGACCAGAGCATCGGGAGGAGTGGTAAAGGCGCCGGAAGGTGAAAATATAATAATTTTTAACATTAGATCTTTTTACTATTGATGCTGCATAAGCAGCATCAATAGTAAAAAGTTGTTCACACAAGGTCAATAGCAGCATTAACGGACTGCGTGACACTGCGTTATGCCGCGATGTAACGCAGTCATTTTAACGGACTGCTAAAACGCTATGGGGGCACTGACTGGGGAGTAGGGAGAGGCGCTGACTGGAGGGGGCGCTGACTGGAGGGGAGTAGGGAAGGGCAAATTCACGGCTGGACTGTGCCCGTCCCTGATTGGTCGTGACCATTAGCGACGCGGGATTTCCGTGACAAACAGACGGAGGTGACCCTTAGACGATTATATAGCTGTGTATTGTAACAGCACAAAAAAAAAAGTAAAGGGCAAATCGGACCTAATTTCACACACAACCCCAAAAATGTACTGGAAGTAATTGTTGGCACCTTTCCGTAATTATGGGTAGACCACTTTGTTTTAAGCATGTGATGCTCGTTCAAACTCACCTGTTAGCCTTACTGTTATATTATATTCTATGTGTACCCGCTCAGGTTTGTTCGCGATAAAAACTCATTAACAATGCATACATTATGCATCCTATCATTTAGAATGCATTCTGCATGTTTTGTGCACATGATGCGTTTTTTTTTTTCAGCGAAAAAAAAAAAACGCATCGCGGTAAAAAAGCAGCATGTGCATTAGTTTTGCGGATTTTCTGCGTCTTTCCTGCTATTCTATGCATTTGGGGAAAAAAAACGTCAAACGGGGAAAAAAAAACGCAGGCGGATTTCTGGCAGAAATGTCCACTTTTTGTCAGGAAAATTCCTGCAAGAAATTCTGATGTGTGCACATACCTTAACAAGTTTGGACAATCTTTGACTCAATCTTTGCATTTGTCTGTGTGTACCACACTAATGGAGAACAGAGAGGAGAAGGGAACTGGCTGAGGACTTGAGAACCATAATTGTTGAACAATATCAACAATCTGAGATCTCTAGAGATCTAGACATTTCTTTTGTCCAAGGAGCTCAACATAAACAAGAAGTTTACAACTTAAGGTACCGTCACACAGTGAAATTTTGATCGCTACAACGGTACGATCCGTGACGCTCCAGCGTCGTAACAATATCGCTCCAGCGTCGTAGACTGCTGTCACACTTTGCAATGTACGACGCTGGAGCGATAATTTCATGACGTATGTGCGATGTAGAAGCCGTTGGTTACTATGCGCACATCGTATACGATATATGTTACACCATGCGATCATGCCGCCACAGCGGGACACTAGACGACGAAAGAAAGTTTCAAACGATCTGCTACGACGTACGATTCTCAGCGGGGTCCCTGATCGCAGGAGCGTGTCAGACATTGCGATATCGCTCGAACGTCACAGATATATCGCTCGAACGTCACGAATCGTGCCGTCGTAGCGATCAAAATTTCACTGTGTGACGGTACCCTTATGGCACTTTAGCTAATCTCCGTGGATGTGAATGGTAGAGAAAAATTGATACAAGGTTGCAAAACAGGATAGTCCAGATGGTGGATAAGCAGCCCCAATAAAGTTCCCAAAAAACTCAAGCCTTCCTGCAGGCTGGATGTTTATCAGGGTCAGCGCAAACTATCCATTGACCTTTGAATGTCGACAAAGACATAAGGCTAGTCTGCAATTTGCCAAAATCCATGTCACAACTCTGCTGTAGGGTGCCCCAGGATCAGGGGCCCTTCCCTGTCGCTAACAATAGGGGGTGCACTAGCTCGCCCTATTTCCAGAATTACGTCTGAAGGTGAAGATGCCTTCTCCCACCCAGGAAAGAGGGGAGCAGCCGTGCACCATAGTACACCAACCAAATGAACAAGGCAACACGAACATGTTAAACTGAAAATGCCAGGCATGCAAATATTCACTCGCATATAACAAATGAATGCATTGGGGAGTGGAGGATAGGGCGAAACCTAAGTTAGAGGAGGAAAGTGAATTATCACACTTACTTACCCAAGCAACAGTCACAGATAAATCCACCAAACTCCTCATATAACCACTAACTTATGTCGTCCCAGCCATGCTACTTAAGCTATCTATGTGTTTGTCAGGACCCAGATTATATACAGTCGTGGCCAAAAGTATTGACACCCCTGCAATTCTGTCAGATAATACTCATATTTTCTTCCTGAAAATGTTTGCAAACACAAATTATTTGGTATTAAATCTAAAAGAGAATGAAGCAAAAAGCAAAACATTGATAATTTCACACAACTCCAAAAATGGGCCAGACAAAAGTATTGGCACCCTCAGCCTAATACTTGGTTGCACAACCTTTAGCCAAAATAACTGCGACCAACCGCTTCCAGTAACCATCATTGAGTTTCTTACAATGCTCTGCTGGAATTTTAGACCATTCTTCTTTGGCAAACTGCTCCAGGTCCCTGATATTTGAAGGCTGCCTTCTCCAAACTGCCATTTTTAGATCTCTCCACAGGTGTTCTATGGGATTCAGGTCTGGACTCATTGCTGGCCACCGTAGTCTCCAATGCTTTCTCTCAAACCATTTTCTAGTGCTTTTTGAAGTGTGTTTTGGGTCATTGGCCTGCTGGAAGACCCATGACTTCTGAGGGAGACCCAGCTTTCTCACACTGGGCCCTACATTATGCTGCAAAATTTCTTGGTAGTCTTCAGACTTCATAATGCTATGCACACGGTCAAGCAGTCCAGTGCCAGAGGCAGGAAATCAACCCCAAAACATCAGGGAACCTCCGCCATGTTTGACTGTAGGGACTGTGTTCTTTTCTTTGAATGCCTCTTTTTTTTTTTTTTTCTCTCCTGTAAACTCTGTCGATGCCTTTGCCCAAAAAGCTCTACTTTTGTCTCATCTGACCAGAGAACATTCTTCCAAAATGTTTTAGGCTTCTTCAGGTAAGTTTTGGCAAACTCCAGCCTGTCTTTATGTCTCGGGGTAAGAAGTGGGGTCTTCCTGGGTCTCCTACCATAGTCCCTTTTCATTCAGACGCCAACGGATAGTACGGGTTGACGCTGTTGTACCCTCGGACTGTAGGGAAGCTTGAACTTGTTTGGATGTTAGTTGAGGTTCTTTATCCAACATCTTGCGTTGAAATCTCTTGTCAATTTTTCTTTTCCGTCCACATCTAGGGAGGTTAGCCACAGTGCCATGGACTTTAAACTTCTTGACACTGCGCACGGTAGACACAGGAACATTCAGGTCTTTGGAGATGGACTTGTAGCCTTGAGATTGCTCATGCTTCCTCACAATTTGGTTTCTCAAGTCCTCAGACAGTTCTTTGGTCTTCTTTCTTTTCTCCATGCTCAATGTGGTACACACAAGGACACAGGACAGAGGTTGAGTCAACTTTAATCCATGTCAACTGGCTGCAAGTGTGATTTAGTTATTGCCAACACCTGTTAGGTGCCACAGGTAAGTTACAGGTTCTTTTAATTACACAAATTAGAGAAGCATCACATGATTTTTCGAACAGTGCCAATACTTTTGTCCACCCCCTTTTTTGTTTGGTGTGGAATTATATCCAATTTGGCTTTACGACAATTCTTGTGTTTCTTCATTTAAGACAAATTAAATGAAGATAATACCAAATAATTTGTGTTTGCAATCATTTTCAGGAAGAAAATGAGTATTATCTGACAGAATTGCAGGGGTGTCAATACTTTTGGCCATGACTGTAGGTGAATAGGAGTGGCTAACCATGCTCTGCTGAAAGCCCAGACTCACAGAGCTTCCAACATGGCTGATTAACCCCTGTACTGCACCATTTAAAACGAAAGTGAATGCTTCTGCGCTGAAAGTCGTGGTAACCCTGTGACAATCCGTCTGGGAAGGTGTCTTGTGGACAGATGTAACCAAGATGGAGTTGTTTGTAGGCCTCATTCTGGTTTCAGTAAACAGTAGCTGTTTGTGTTTTATCAAAGAAAAGAACACAGTACCTACAGTCAAATAAGGTAGAGGTTTAAAGATCTTTTGGGGTTGTCCTGCTTCCTCTGGGTGCCTTGACTGTAAGCAAGGCATCATATCATCTGAAGATTACCAAAGGATTTTGGGTTGCAATGTAGTGCCCAGTATCAGAAAGCTGGGTTTCTGTCCTGGTCATGGGTCTTCCAGTAGGACAATGGTGCCAAACTACAAAAAGCACCCAGAAATGGATGGAAACAAAGGGCTGGAGAGTTCTGAAGTGCCCAGCAGTGAGTCTGGATCTATATCCCATTGAACACCTGTGGAGAGAAGCCTGGTATTCATGCTTTTTCAGAAACACGTGCTGAAAAACTCTGCCTATCTGCTTATACACCAGTATATATTATATAATTTTCCCTCGTATATTTCTCAATGTGCACAGGTCCTTGGGGTAATAACTGTCATGTATTTGCCCTGCCTGTACTGATGATGCAGTTTTGCTCACTTGGGCATTTGTTTTATATATAATATAATATATATATATTTTTTTTAACAGCATGTTGAGAAAATGTGCCCTGTGGAACGTGGGTTAAGGCTTTTAAACTATTACTCATGTGGGGTCTGTGAATCGGATCTCTGCATAACTTTGATCCAGACTTGTGTGTTTGCACATGTGGGAAGGGTAGATGAATAAGTGGCGAGTGGCCCTTTTACATTTTGTCAGTTCTCCACAAAGCCGGAACAAATGGCTTATTTTCTGAAGTGTGTGGAGCAGACAATATATTCCCTTGTTCTTTTCCCAGTGGGGTGAGTGCAGCCTGATCAGGAGATGGGAGTTATTCCCTCTGTGTTGTGAATTAAATTCCCCCTACGCTATTGGGACTTTAGGCTTCCTGTGACGCCACTGTGAGGGGCAATCTGCCAACTTGGTACCATTGTCTGCTATTAGAAATACGTTGGTGTGTCTGGTTTACTATTAAAGGTACTGTGAGGGTATGTGCACACGTTCAGTTTTTTTTCGCAATAAAAACACGATAAAACCGCATTAGAAACTGCAGACATGCATCCTATCATTTAGAATGCATTCTGCAATTTTTGTGCATATGATGCGTTTTTTTTCTGCAAAAAAAGCAGCATGTTCATTAATTTTGCGGATTTTCTGTGTTTTTCCCGCTATTCTATGCATTTGGGGAAAAAACACATGCGGATTTCTGGCAGAAATGTCAGGTTTTTGTCAGGAAAATTTCTGCCAGAAATCCTGACGTGTGCACATAGCCTGAGGCCTATATAGCTGATCTCGCATGTAAAGCACCATGGAATAAATGGCGCTATAATGATGATTAAAAAATAATTCTGAGCAGCTTGTTATGGCTAGAATGCCAGAACTGCCATGACAGCTGACACTAGAAGCTTGGAAGGGCTCGCTCTCATCTGCGTTACAGGAAAAAAAAAATAGCTCCAATATCGATCCAGGAAAGTAGGGCGAGTGTCCTCCCCTAGCATCCGTATGACATGCGTGTGCAATGCACTGTTACGCTTTTACACACCGTAATTGTAACTTATAGTTGTTTTAATTACTACTCAAACAATCTTATTCTTCATGTGGTTCTTTGATTAGGTATTCATCAGTATGGCTTCTGCGACCGGGTGTTACTGCCTATGGGGGAAGCTGGAAATGGCTGTTGGCAGAAAACCTGTTTGCCAGACCGCTATCTACTGTGTATGGGGCCTGAACATGCTGCCGCTCCCAGATATACAGCGCCTGTCACTTTGCACTGCAGATAATTTTTGCAGGGTGTATGAAACTTCTAAAAATGTTATTCCCTTTGCCGGCAATGTATAATGCAGACTTTTTGTAAGCAAACGTTTTCCTTGTGCATTTTCTTAGGCTACTTTCACACTTGTGTTTGTACGGGTCCGTCGCTAAGCGTCGGCGCGATGTACCGACACGCGTTGTAAAAATTTGGCACAACGTGGGCAGCGGATGCAGTTTTTCAACGCATCTGCTGCCCATTGTAAAGTCCCAGGAAATGGCAGACCCGACGTACGAAAAAACTTTCCCTTAAACGTTTTTTTTCGTGCCGACGGTCGCCAAAACACGACTCATCCAGTGCACGACGTATGGCAATACGTCGCGGTCCGTCGGCAATATAAGTCTATGGGAAAAAAACGCATCCTGCGGGCACATTTGCACGATGGATTGCGACTGACCGCAAACGACGCAAGTGTGAAAGTAGCCTTATGAGAAAATGGTTTTGTCCTTTCTAAGGTGAACTCTCCTTGTTTTGGTGTTTTAGAGAATGAGTAGGACTTCCAGGTAATTTTCACTGACGATGACCTTCACGTGTACAGGGAAGATAACAACATTGTAGTATGGAGTGAGGAATGTGGTAATTATGTACTGCAGGCCACAAAGTGTTAAATCCGTTCTCACATATAATGTGTGCGGATAGGACTTTGAGGAATTGGGCTGTAAAACTTTAATTTTGGACGGATCAACCCTTTGCTACCGGGGATCATACCTTCTGACCCTCTAGGCTGATATGTGGTGGTGTTAAGTGCACGCTCCTTCCTGCAGAACAGCTGACCTCTACCGTGATAGGAAAGGGTTAACCTCTGCCAGTGGAAAGCTCCAGTTGTTGAATGGCTGTCTGTCTCTGCCAGCTGTCCCTTTCTTCTGGGCAGTCTTCGCACCATTGTGTCAGGGATGCCACCCTCTGCATGTGGGGTGACTCTCTGCAGATCCCGCTGTCATTGGCTGCTGCCCTCTCGGTTACCTTTTGCCTACTAGCATTATGTAGCCGGTCCCTGCATGTGACTTCTGTCCTGAGTCCTTGGTCACAGCTGGGGCGACAGATGACAAGTGCAGGTTGTACAAGCCGGAGCTGAGCGCACGGTGAGTCCTCCATGGCCTGTAGGATTCCATACACTTCCAGCTTGTTTCTTGGGAGGGTTCACTCACGGCCTTCAGATATGAGGGTGCCGGCATTTTAACATTTCCTGATCCTTCTCTTTTAGAAAGGGATTGTTATTGTGCTCCCTGTATTCTCTTATTTACATCCTAGAGGGAACCTGCCTGGATTATTCATCCCTGGGGCGGTAACGGGGCTGCCATACAATGCATTCAAAGTTGTGAGAAAAGGGGTCAAAAATCCACTTAATATTTATTGGATCAGCTCATTTACTGTTAGCCAACACTTGTATTTTGGCACTACATTTTGGCTGATGCTTATTTTTCCATTTTAGTTCCATTGTTGGGACAGCTGAATTTCTTTTTTCATTGTTGTGGTGAAATAAGGGCAGTCATTGTTAGCCCCATATGGCAGTGCAGTCTGGCCCATCCAGGTCACAACTCTACCTGGTTGTTATGGATGCAGTGACTGTTTACAATGCTTTGGCATAATAATCGTTTTTTGCACATTCTGAAGTTGTCCAGGAGGGGGTAGTGTAATGTCAAAAATTACATATGATGGAGCTATTACATTCTCGGTTATGTTGTTTTAATCTTATTTTATTGTGGACAGAAAACCAATAATGGTGTCAGATGAATAATATCAGGAGCTAATCTTGCATTTGAACTTGACCGTATTGTGTCAATCTCGAACTCTAATGTGTATATCCTGCATAACATTTCTTTGTGTGTAATAATAAAAAAATATATATTTTATATTTTTTTTGTTTTCAATTCCTTCACTATTAATGTACAGCAAGGCTTAATTTACACCATATCTTGCATCAATATTTATAAGCTGACAACCAGGAGCAGATCCAAAACAGGTGCAAATGTTTTCTATTTCATGTATTCTTAAGGATTAGTGCCTGCTTTTAGCTTTCAAATGCTGTTGCGTAATAAAGACCAAAATATACAAATTGTCAGAAGGATATGTTAACACAACTTCTTAAAAAAATAAAATAAAATAAATTAAAATAAACTCATACTAGTAATTACCCGATCCATTTGCCATATTGGTAGTCCAAGGCCACAGCCCTGCGAGTTGCCTCCTACCTGCCAGAATCTACTGCACCTTTTCTGACTTCTAGGCCCAGCGAGACATGCGTATTACATCGCTTCTTAACGACAATTGAGGCACCAGGGAAGGGGCGTACTTAGAAATCATGGGGGCCCCATACCAGAAGTTCTAATTTCCCCTCAAAAAAATTGCTGGGGTCACAGAAAAGCACATCCCACAACTTGCCTGCCTAACTTCCCTCCTGCTGAAGTCCTAGATTCCTCTATAATTGCCCCTATCAAATATGATGCCAACAAAAGTGCCCACCTAACAGTATGATGCCCTCATGCTGAAGCCCTACACATTGGCCTTTACAAGCTCGGTATAATGATCCTACTGTACTCCCAAGCCAAAGTATTGTGACCCCAACACAATATGGTCCCCAACAGCCCTCCATGCAGTATACTGGGCCTAAATGCAATATAATAGGCCCACACTGTATAAAGGCCTGCACTAGCCCTCCAAATAGTATAATGGCCCCCACACAGACCTCTGCACAGTGTGATGGACTTCACACTGTAGAATTACTTGCATACAGTATAATGGCACTCCAAATATTATAATGGCTGCACATAAACTTTCACATAGTATAATGTGCCCCCCATAATCTTCCATAGAATCTTAATGCGCTCTCCCCATGATCCTCCCTCCATGGAATATAATGCACTCTCCCCATGATCCTCCATATGCTATTATGGCCACGAGTCATGGATTAATATATGCAATACTCGCCTCTCCTTGTTCTACCCAGTGGTCCGGTCTGCCGAGCCAGTGGTGTGCAGCAGCGGACATGTCAGAACAGTGGGCATGCGGTAATTACTTCCTCACGCCTGCTGCTCTGACACATCAGATGTTGGGGAAGATTGATGGGGGTGGAAGAGTCTGCTCATTCCTCGGTCAGGATTGTTGCACTGATGGCTGGAGCCCCCCTCCGGCTGTCCGCGTGACCATGATGGAGTAGAGCATGTAAAGAAGCTGCGGAGACACCATCACGTGTTTCTCGACGCAAGCAGTGAATAGCCAGGCCTTTCCCCGGGAAGGAACAACCACGGGAAGGGCAGCATCCTATGAAGGAAAGCCACCTATGCCAAGCATGGTATCCATCCACAGACAGCTGTTTCGGGGTTTTTGCCCCTCATCAGTGTGGAGTAGGAATCTGGCTATTAGGAGCAGTGCCTAGTAAAAAGGCTATAAAGGCACAGATGATTGGCCTCGGGGAGACCAAAACATCCAACACCGCGGAGACACCATCACGTGTTTCTCAACGCAGTGATTCCAGAACACTGCCCCCATCCCTTATGGGAAATATGCAGATGCATGTAAAGAAGCTGCGGAGACACCATCACGTGTTTCTCGACGCAAGCAGTGAATAGCCAGTGTCCTGGAATCACTGCGTTGAGAAACACGTGATGGTGTCTCCGCGGTGTTGGATGTTTTGGTCTCCCCGAGGCCAATCATCTGTGCCTTTATAACATGATGGAGTAGAGGGCATCAGCAGACGCTTCCACCCCCTTTACTCAGTGGGGGCACGGACACAGAGTCCACCCCTTGGGCCACAGAACAGTGGTGTGGCCTACTGCCATTGCCACTGCCCCAGGGATTCCAGCAGGTAGGCCACTAATCTGGTCCAATGACCATGGACTACAGCCATGCTGTTGGATCAGTGTCCTGTGGATCTTTGTTAAATTCTATTCCATATGCCAGAGAGTGAGGAAAAGAAATTAAAATCTGCGCAAATGCAGCATATAATACCATTCAGATCTCCAAATGCCTTCTCAATTTTTAAAATTTGCACCAAATCTGCCACCCTTCGCAAGCTTTAGCTATATGTGTGGTTTGTGTGTGGGGGTGGGGGAAGAGCGAACCGCGTAAGATGGCAGCCACGTGTTGTCTGGTTTCCCCCCTTTCCCCATCACGTATTGATAGACTTGCATTGGTGAGTTAGTGCTATCACTCCAATCAAAATCGGACATACTCTGTGATTTTGTGTGGACCATTTGCTCTGCAAAAAATGCACGAGTGTGAGCAGCCCCATAGACTATAAGTTTTCGAATTGTTAAATGGCATGGCTAGAACTTGTACGAGCCCTGAGATGATAGCAAGGAAGGTGTTCTCCAATGTAGAGGGACAGAACGATCTATAGTCTTAGGGGGGGCTGGCAAAGAAAACCACTTACCGAAAAGGGGGTTTGTAAAGGGATGACGGTAATGGGCTGAATATTGCAATTTATGTTTTTAGTTTATTTTTCTACTAAAGGTAAGTACGGTACTAACATATGTAAAAGTAATTTTTTTTTTTTTCATGTCAAAGGTGTCCATACTCTTCAAGGCCCCATTCACATCGCATATCTGCAGTAAAGGCTTGACTAGTAGTAAAAACTGTATACTGTTATGGGTTTTTATTGGCACTACGTGTCGGTTTGTTTAGAGTGGTTGACCTTAGGTCTCATAGAAAATATATTAATTCCTGGAGGAAGACACGTGGTGTCGAAACATGTTGTCCATAAGGGATTGAATGTATGCAATATTGTCACTGAAACTGACGAAATCTGGAACTTTTTAATGGATAAATAAAAGGTATATTTTACTCTACCATTGGACTGATCGCTGGAGAAACAAAGACCTTTTCCTTACACGTGTGGATTTATCAGCTTTCCGTGCGAACTGTAACCACAGGTTGGATGTTATATATATATATATATATATATATATATATATATATATATATATATATATATATATATATATATATATAATATAATTTTATTAATTTTTTTTTTTTTTATTTTTTTTTTCTCATTCACACTCTCACCCTCCCTGGGGACAACTGTTTGAATTCTCCCCAAACCCCCCACCCCTTTTCCATGTAAAAAAATAAAATAAAAAAAATGTAGACTATACTTCAAAGAATCAACAAATATAAAATTATTTAAATCCAAGTACAGTACTTATTCTCCACAGACTCACTGACTTGCATGGCAAAGTGTGATCTGAATGTCGCATTAAATTCTAGTATGCCCCAATTTTTTTTTTTTTTTTTTTAAATATATTTTAACTTTCCCCTCCTCACAAACTGTTCAAAAAAAAATAAATCTCCATGTCCCCATAGATAAAATATTGGTCATAGTGCGATCTGATCTGCTGTCAAATGGCACTCTTGACTAAAAATGCAGTCATGTGTACGAGCCTCAAGTTTGGCTACTATAATCGTACTCTATGGAAAATCCTATTGCCCTATAATTTGCTTTTCAGACCAAACCCATCAACAAGAGCTGAATTGTGCATCTTCTCCTCCCTTCAAATCTTTTGATGTTTTCAGTAATTATACAGACATGGCTGAAAGTTTTGGCACACTTCCACAAGATGTCGTATTTCTCCCAGAATATTATTGCAGTTACAAGTATTCTATAATATACATGTTTATTTCCTGTGGAACAACACAAAAAAGGGGGTGGGACAAATTGGATATGATTTCAAACACAACCCCAAAAATGGGCCTCACAAAATTGTTTGCACCCTCAACTTCATATTTTAGTTGCACACCCTTTGGAAGAAATAACTGCAATTAATTGCTTCCTATAACCATAAACCAGCTTCTTACACGTCTAGATCCGGATTCCTTTCTGGCCACTTCAGAGCTCTTCAAGCACTTTGCTTCCATCTATTTCTGGGTGCTTCTTGAAATGTTTGGGGTCATTGTCCTGATGGAAGACCCATGACCTAGGCCGCAAACCCAGCTTTGACACTGGGCACTACATTGTTACCCAAAATCTGTTGGTAACCTTCAGATTTCATGATTCCTTGCACGCAGTACCAGAGGCCAGCATATTTGACTGTAGGTACTGCCATTTCTTTGTAGGCCTCATTCTGTCTTCTGTAAATGGTAGAATGATGTGCTTTACTAAAAAGCTCCATCTTGGTCTCCTTTTCCCAGAAGGTTTTTGGCTTGCTCACATGCAAGTTGGCAAACTGCAGTCTAGTTGTGTGTGTTTTTTTTTTTTTTTGTCAGCAGTAGAGCCTTCCTGGGTCTCTTTCCAAAGCGTTTCCTTCAAATGTGGACGATGCACCCTGAGCTTGCAGGACAGCTCGAATTTCTTTGGAACTTGATTGGGGCTGCTTATCCAGCATCTGGACTATCCTTTATTGCAACATTTCATCAAGTTTTCTCTGCCCTACAAGGAGATTGGCTACAGTGCCACGGGTCTTGATTATGTTGTGGACAAAGGAACATCAAGATCTCTGGAGATGGACTTGCAACCTTGAGATTGTAGAAAAATTGTTTCTCAAGTCTGAGTTCTTTGTGTGTGCCATACTAAGCATGGAGAACAGCAGACAGCGGCATTTAACTACCGCTTCTGGCTGGAAATGAGCGCATCACTGACCCCCGTCACATGATCGAGGGTCAGCGATGCTTCTGCATAGTAACCATAGAGGTCCTTGAAACCTCTATGGTTACTGATCCCGGCTAGCCTAGCTGTGAGCGCCACCCTGTGGTCGACGCTCATAGCACACCTGCATTTCTGCTGCATAGCAGCGATCTGATGATTGCTGCTATGTAGCAGAGGCGATCGAGTTGTGCCAGCTTTTTGCCTCCTATGGAGGCTATTGAAGCATGGCAAAAGTAGGAAAAAAAAAATATAAGTTTAAATCAACCCCCATTTCGCCCCATTCAAAATAAATCATTAAAAATCAAACCTACACATAATTGCTATCGCCACGTTCAGAATCGCCCGATCTATCAATAAAAAAAAGCATTAACCTGATCGCTAAACAGCGTAGCAAGAAAATAATTTAAAACGCCAGAATTGTGTTTTTTTGGTCACTGCGAAATTGCATTAAAATGCAATAACGGGTGATCAAAAGAACATATCTGTACCAGAATGGTATCATTAAAAACGCCAGCTCGGCTTGCAAAAAATAAGCCCTCAACCGACCCCAGATCATGAAAAATGGAGACGCTACGGGTATCGGAAAATGGCGCAAATATTTTATTTTTTTAAATCAAAGTTTGGATATTTTTTTTCACCACTTAGATAAAAGATAACCTAGACACGTTAGGTGTCTATGAACTCGTAATGACCTGGAGAATCATAATGGCAGGTCAGTTTTGGCATTTAGTGAACCTAGCAAAAAAGCTAAACAAAAAACAAGTGTGGGATTGCACTTTTTTGCAATTTCACCGCACTTGGATTTTTTTTCCCCGTATTCTAGTACACAATATGCTAACACCAATGATGTCGTTCAAAAGTACAACTTGTTTCACAAAAAATAAGCCCTCACATGGCCACATTGACGGAAAAATAAAAAAGTTATGGCTCTGGGAAGGAGGGGAGCGAAAAACGAACACTGAAAAACGGAAAATCCCAAGGTCATGAAGGGTTTCGGATTTTTCAGATGTGATGTTCATATATTGCCCTTACAAGTTATTTTCCACAGGTGAGTTTGAATGAATATCACATGCTGGAAACAAAGTTGTTTACCCACAATTTTGGAAAGGTGCCAACAATGTTGTCCAACCACCCTTTTTAGGATTGTCTAAAATATACAAATGAAATAAACATGTGTAATTGCGTTAATTTTCTTGGTGAAATACCGTACTTCATTTTCTGGAATAATTTCAGGGGTGCCAACATTTTCAGCCATGACTGTATGGTATAAATCATTCAAAACTGCAACTCTCCATTCAGAAAAAAAACAAGGGACAGAAACTGCTCCTGTTATGAAGGGGTTAAACATAATTTACAGACTAAAGTCTTTCTCCTTGTGTTGCTGATCCAGCCATGGGGGAGTTTTTTTTTTTTTTTTCTTTGTAGAGCACTCTTCCCTGCCAGCAGTCTGGTTACGAAGGGTATTCTCACAGCCTGGATGTGCTTTTTCGGGTGTAAAGAAAAAAACAAACAAAAAAACAACTGCATTTTACAGTGGCAGCGAAATTGAGGCTTTTTTTTAAAACAAAAATAATGCATTAAAAAACACACCTGTAAAGTGCCACCATCGTATGCCTTTGGAAGCAGTGTTTTTCCATCTATGGGGAAAGTTTTGAGTTCAGAAAATAACTTTTGTAAAAGCTCCCCCACATGGGAACATGCCCTTATGGTGAGAACAGTAGTTAGCAGTGTGCAGTCTTGTGCATGGTAAATCGGTGGTTGTGTGCATAATTCTGTGGCTCCGGGTCTTCTTGCATGTGTGGCAGATTTGATCTTTCTGGACGTGTGCCTATGGTTCTTCTGCTAACACATCACCCCTCCCGTCTCTTCTCCTCCCACAGGTTAGAGCGCACCAGCAACAATGCAGGCACACGAGATTTTCAAGAGTATCCGGATCCCAGAGCTGGAGGACGTTCGCCAGTTGGTGCGTACTCTTCCCACGAACACCTTGATGGGCTTTGGTGCCTTTGCAGCTCTAACAACATATTGGTACGCCACAAGACCTAAAGCTCTGAAGCCCCCCTGTGACCTGGCCATGCAGTCTGTGGAAGTGAAGGTAAAGTGTCTGGCATCTGCGGCACCTGCCGTGTGCGCTCTTCGCGCTTCATAGGTTTCTTCTCTACCTCCAATCCTGCTATGTGATCCAGTCTTGTTCCATAATTACTAGCAAGTAAATGCTCACTACGTCCACACATCTCTGTACATGAGGGATGGTCTACAGAACTATTGACCTAATGCAAGTCGCCGTTTCTCATGGCTTATAAACCTTCATTGTTGTAGCTGATCGCAGTTAATCATACACCTACATTATATCTGATCACTTGCATTATTGATAGATCTTCAGTCTACGTCTGTCTGTGTTGAGTTGTAACTTCACGCCTGACCATGGATGTAGACCTTGTGCTCTGTAGAGTAGGCTCGCATAGGTCTTCTGCTTTCATTAAACCCTGTAGATGCTTACAAGAGAATTTCTAGGATGAAAATGTTTCTTTTTGCAGTCAAACGACACATCTCCGAATCGTAAAATGCAAGTGACTAGCACACTCCAAAAGTGTTGTGATGCAAAGTGGGGGTTTTATTTACATACAGTATTCACAAACGTTTCGGTCGTTACTGGACCTTCATCAGTGTGCTAATATACTAGTATGCTTAGAGAAGCCCCGAGTAGCAAGGTTAGATTGCATCAATAAAAAGCCTGAAGACCTATAGGTCGTGGGGGTAGGCACAAGCCGCAGAGATACAATGGTGTGTCACGAGTGACACTAACTGCTGGATGGAGCAGGAGCCACGCGGAATGTACTGCCAGTATGGGCTGCAAAATAGTGCGCATGAGGTAGAAACAAGCTACTGTGATAGTCCTTGACACATTACCCTATCACAGTAGCTTGTTTCTACCTCATGCGCGTGATTTTGCAGCCCATACTGGCAGTACATTCCGCGTGGCTTTTGCTCCATCCAGCAGTTAGTGTCACTTGTGACACACCATTGTATCTCTGCGGCTTGTGCCGCACTCCGCACTATCTCCTGCACTCTTCTGAGGACAAAGCACTGATGTTACCTAAGGTAGGACTCCTCCTATCCTGGGAATCGCCTGCACATCATCTCTCCTCTATAATTTAATAATGTAATGGAGTTATTCATGCACATTACCTGCTCTATTGCCGCTTGTCATCTAATATTTCCTGTTGCTTGTCTAGCACCAACCTATACTGCAGCGCAGGCCACCCTATAATCAGACGCCTATCCCACACACTAGGACCCTGTTATACCAGACAATCTCCATCCAAACACTTAAAAAAAATAAATTACAAACACCATGCAGATATTCCTGTTTAGGGTCAAGGTGTCATGGCTGCCAGCATTTTCTTTGCACAGCTTCACAACTCCTTCCAACACCACCCCCAACAGCCAGTAGAAACGTGAAAATTAACCCTTTCATGTTGCAGTGCCCTGTAATGTCTTTTGCTACGTTTAAGCAGATTGGTGGTCATATAACGGCCACACATCTAATTGCACAGTGATCATTAACACGATCTTTCTGTGCGCATAAAATATCATATTTGGCAGTGCGTGTCCTGTGTACAATGATTTTTCAGCTAGCTTAAAGAGAATCTGTCAGCAGGTTTTTTTCTATGTAATCTAAAAACTTCATACTGGAGGAACAGAGACCCTGAATCCAGTGTTATGTCACTTATTAGGCTGTGATGTAATCAATTTCATCAGCGGGAGATTATATAGGTCAAGTGTGGTGACTGATTCCCTTTAATCAGAAACTATTAATATGGACATAAGGGTTATAGACTGAGTGATTCCTCATATCGGCTGTGGTGCTGAGAAATCCTCTTTTATCAGTTTATATAAGGGACCTCTTCCAGGCTGCAGGGCGGATGTTGTCTGGAGGAGATAAGGCTACGTTCACATTAGCGTTTTGCGTGTTTGCGTCGGGCGACGCATGCGTCCCTATATTTAACATGGGGGACGCATGGACATGCATTGTGCTGCGTTGTGCGACGCATGCGTTTTTTTTTTTTGCCGCAAGCGTCGGGCGCAGAAGACGCAACAAGTTGCATTTTTCTTGCGTCAAAATTTCGGCAAAAAAGGCCGCATGCGTCGCAAAAGCAGCATTTTTGCGTGCATTTTGGTGCGTTTTTATTTGCGTTGTGCGTTGCGTCGCCGATGCAGCGGCGCACAACGCAAATGTGAACGAACGTAGCCTAACTCTGCCCCGAGAGATTATTTTACATACAGGGGAATTACCAGTGTGAGACAAACGAACACTGAACAGGAGAAATTAACCTTGTCGTCTTGCTAACACATTTAGCTTCCATTATGTGTCCATTTTCAGAAAGAAAGTGTTATGCAGAATTTCGTACAATACACCCTACTTAATTTAAAAAAACAAAACAAAAAAACCCCACAATGGAACCCATCCAGGTCTCTCAATATTCATTGGGACTGTCTGCTTCCTTTCACATCAGTTATGAAACAAAACATTGTAGTGGATGTCCCATGAGCAAAGTACATTTTAATTAATGGATCTTAGAATGAAAATTTCCACTATTAAAAGCGTTTAATTAAAAAAAAAAAAAAAAGTTCCTGTGTGGGGTTAATGCTATAAATGTGCCCCTGCTGTGTAATGGCTGTCTGACCGTACAGGAACATGGTCTGATCCTACCACATGAGGAGGTCACGATATACAGTATACTTTGCTCATGGGACAACCACTTCAATGTTTTGTTTCATGACTGATGTGAAACGAGGCAGCAAGTCCCAATGAATATTGTGAGACCTGGATGGGTTCCATTGTGGGCGTTTTTTTTTTTTTTTTTTTTTTTTAGAGCTATTGATTAAATGGTACTTTGCGACAACCCGTTTAACTCCATTTCTGTTCCTATATTGCAAAAAAAGCTACATAGAAATAAATACAAGACCTCCAATTTTGTGATAAAATGTGCTAATATCGGAGTATAATACAGTTGTGGCCAAAAGTATTGACACCTCTGCAATTCTGTCAGATAATACTCATTTTCTTCCTGAAAATGATTGCAAACACAAATTCTTTGTTATTACTATCTTCATTTACTTTGTCTTAAATGAAAAAACACAAAAAGAATTGTCCTAAAGCCAAATTGGATATAATTCCACACCAAACATAAAAAAGGGGGTGGACAAAAGTATTGGCACTGTTCGCAAAATCATGTGATGCTTCTCTAATTTGTGTAATTAACAGCACCTGTAACTTACCTGTGGTACCTAACAGGTGTTGGCAATAACTAAATCACACTTGCAGCCAGTTGACATGGATTAAAGTTGACTCCACCTCTGTTCTGTGTCCTTGTGTGTACCACATTGAGCATGGAGAAAAGAAAGAAGACCAAAGAACTGTCTGAGGACTTGAGAAACCAAATTGGAGATGGACTTGTAGCCTTGATTGCTCATGCTTCCTCACAAAGACCTGAATGTTCCTGTGTCTACCGTGCACAGTGTCATTGAGAAGTTCAAAGCCCATGGCACTGTGGCTAACCTCCCTAGATGTGGACGGAAAAGAAAAATTGACAAGATTTCAACGCAAGATTGTGCGGATGTTGGATAAAGAACCTCAACTAACATCCAAACAAGTTCAAGCTGCCCTGCAGTCCAAGGGTACAACAGTGTCAACCCGTACTATCCGTCGGCGTCTGAATGACAAGGGACTGTATGGTAGGAGACCCAGGAAGACCCCACTTCTTACCCCGAGACCTAAAAAAGCCAAGCTGGAGTTTGCCAAAACTTACCTGAAAAAGCCTAAAATGGTTTGGGAGCATGTTCTCTGGTCAGATGAGACAAAAGTAGAGCTTTTTGGGCAAAGGCATCAACATAGAGTTTACAGGAGAAAAAAAGGCATTCAAAGAAAAGAACACGGTCCCTACAGTCAAACATGGCGGAGGTTCCCTGATGTTTTGGGGTTGCTTTGCTGCCTCTGGCACTGGACTGCTTGACCTTGTGCATGGCTTATAAAGTCTGAAGACTACCAACAAATTTTGCAGCATAATGTAAGGCCCAGTGTGAGAGAGCTGGGTCTCCCTCACAGGTCATGGGTCTTCCAGCAGGACAATGACCCAAAACACACTTCAAAAAGCACTAGAAAATGGTTTGAGAGAAAGCACTGGAGACTTCTAAGGTGGCCAGCAACGAGTCCAGACCTGAATCCCATAGAACACCTGTGGAGAGATCTAAAAATGGCAGTTTGGAGAAGGCACCCTTCAAATATCAGGGACCTGGAGCAGTTTGCCAAAGAAGAATGGTCTAAAATTCCAGCAGAGCATTGTAAGAAACTCATTGATGGTTACCGGAAGCGGTTGGTCGCAGTTATTTTGGCTAAAGGTTGTGCAACCAATTATTAGGCTGAGGGTGCCAATACTATTGTCTGGCCCATTTTGGGAGTTTTGTGTGAAATGATCAATGTTTTGCTTTTTGCTTCATTCTCTTGTGTGTTTTTTTTTTTTTTTTTTTTTCTTTTCATTTAAGACGAATTAAATGAAGATTAATACCAACGAATCTGTGATTGCAATCATTTTCAGGCAGAAACTGAGTATTATCTGACAGAATTGCAGGGGTGTCAATACTTTTGGCCACAACTGTATAAGGTAGTAATGTTATACAAAGAGCTGGTGCCCACTGTGAGGCAGTGACTGGTGCTACCTGTAGGGGTCGCTGAATAGCGAAATCTCTCTCCCCCCCCCCCCCCCCCCCCCCCATATGTGCATGGAGGCATAATGAGGCCATGGGAATGTATTACAGTCAGACATAGCTGTGGTTGCAATGTAGACTAAAGCGAGTATAGGTCTTGGACATGCTGGCTGTCCATGGCAGATTTGGGGAAAACCTGCTCTGGGCTTATGTGTGAAGAAATAGACTGCAGATGGTGGTAGTGCAGTCCATTCCATTCCTGGCCCAGATTTTCCATGTGGCCCAAGGCCTCAGGTTGCTAGGTAAAAACCATGCAGTATAGGGTTTGGGTGTCAGGGTCACAGTCAGTGTCATTCTGGTGTATGCTAAAGGGTGGAGCAAGTCGGCTCTGCAAAGCTCCTGTGTGAGGCAACACAGGCAAGTAGAGCCAGGCAGCCTGGGGAGCGGAGACTCTTGGCACCCACAACGTGCACAGCAATTTAGTCACCCACGGTAACTGGTCTAGGAGGTGGACATCTTGTGCCCGGCAGTGATCTGAAGGTAGACTGTCCCGTGCCCTAAGGTGGACTGGCGTTTTTAGTGACTGAACTGGAGGATATGGTTCCCAGCTGCGAACCGGAGGATATCTTGTACTGTGTAAAGCTGTGAGTGAAGAGACATTAACACGGCCGTGCAGTCGCCCACGGCAGCAGGTCAGAGGTGGACTGGTGTGTTTAGTGACTGTAATCCAGAGGATATATGCCTGGCTGCGATCCGGAGGATATTGTGTGCTGTGTAGGAGTTGGGCATTAAAGGGAACCTGTCCAACACCCCCCCCCCCCCCCCCCCCAGGCGTTTGTGACTAAGGGTACCGTCACACAGTGGCATTTTGATCGCTACGACGGCACGATTTGTGACATTCCAGCGATATATCCGTGACGTTCCAGCGATCTCACTGTGTCTGACACGCTCCTGCGATCAGGGACCCCGCTGAGAATCGTACGTCGTAGCAGATCGTTTGAAACTTTCTTTCGTCGTCTAGTGTCCCGCTGTGGCGGCATGATCGCAAGGTGTGCACGATATTGTATACGATGTGCGCATAGTAACCACGGCTTCTACATCGCACATACGTCATGAAATTATCGCTCCAGCGTCGTACATTGCAAAGTGTGACAGCAGTCTACGACGCTGGAGCGATATTGTTACGATGCTGGAGCGTCACGGATCGTGCCGTCGTAGCGATCAAAATGCCACTGTGTGACGGTACCCTAAGAGCCACCTTGTGCAGCAGTAATGCTGCATTCTGACAAGGTGGCTCTTTTAGTTCTTGGTGCTGTAACTGCCGAAATAGTCAGTTTTGTAATTTGTCCTAAATGCCTTTTCTTCAGTCAAGGAGGCAGGCCTTTCCCCCCTGCTGCAGATGCCACACAGCCTCCTCACCGCTGTTTTGAAATGAGCCTGCGCTCTTTTCTCTTGCCTTGGGCAGGCGCAGTGAACGCTGCCCGTCTATCCTCATATGCAGTCAAGCTGACTGCGCCTGTGCGGACGCCCTGCCTGTGAATCCCAGCCCCATAGTATGAATAAATAAGACACTGCGGGGCTGGGCAGGGCGTCCGCACAGGCGCAGTCAGCTGGACTGCATATGAGGACAGACGGGCAGCGCTCACTGCGCCTGCCCAAGGCAGGAGAAAAGGGCGCAGGCGCTGGCTCATTTCAAAACAGTGGTGAGGAGGCGGCGCCAAGAAGATTTGAGTGACGGCTGTGTGGCCTGCCTCCTTGACTGAAGAAAAGATATTTAGGACAAATTACAAAACTGATTATTTCGGCAGTTACAGCACCCAGAACTAAAAGAGCCACCTTGTCAGAATGCAGCATTACTGCTGCACAAGGTGACTCTTTTAGTTAAAAACGCCTGGCGGGGGGTTGGGTATGACAGGTTCCCTTTAATGCTGTGAAGTAAACTAATTTAAAGACTTTTCTTTGGCACTTTGCTGGGTTACTGCCTCATCATCACTGCAGTGTGCTACTGCAGCACTACACCACATTTAGGTGGAAACTCAATGATGCATGTCCTCTAAGCTGCATCATTGTGTAGTAGTAAATGCAGCAATATCTGCACAATATTTGGCGATTACCACTGTTTAATTTGCTGTGTGATTTCCATTGTGTAAATTCGGCAGCAAATAAATTGTGAACGTACCAACCAGTGGTGGGGGCCGTAAATCAGTTATGTATGGCGTTATTAGTGACATCGAAAGAGTGTTCCCTCACATCCCACCCATACACTTTTTATGGAAATCTCTCTGCCAACTATAAGTCCACAACTTATGAAGTGCATCCCCTCTTTTTTTTTTTTTTTTTTTTTTTTTTAGTGGTGGGGGAAAAAAAACCTTTAGTCAGTCAGGGGAGACATAGGGAGGGCGACTTTAGTCAGTCGGGGTGATGGAGCCCTCTTTCATCCCTATCTACGCCTTACTCCCAAGTGAGGAAGACCCCCTCTATTACCTCTGACTAAAACCCCATTTATAGTTGCAGGGGGGCCCTTCAGTTAAGGTACTGTCACACTGAACGATATCGCTAGCGATCCGTGACATTGCAGCGTCCTGGCTAGCGATATCGTTCAGTTTGACACGCAGCAGCGATCAGGATCCTGCTGTGATGTCGTTGGTCGCTGCAGAAAGTCCAGCACTTTATTTCGTCGCTGGACTCCCTGCAGACATCGCTGAATCGGCGTGTGTGACGCCGATTCAGCGATGTCTTCACTGGTAACCAGGGTAAACATTGGGTTACTAAGCGCAGGGCCGCGCTTAGTAACCCGATGTTTACCCTGGTTACCATCGTAAAAGTAAAAAAAACACACTACATACTTACCTTCCGCTGTCTGTCCCCGGCGCTGTGCTTCTCTGCACTGGCTGTGAGCGCCGGCCAGCCGGAAAGCACAGCGGTGACGTCACCACTCTGCTTTCCGGCCGCTGTGCTCACAGTCCGTGCAGGAAAGCACAGTGCTGGGGACAGACAGCGGAAGGTAAGTATGTAGTGTGTTTTTTTTACTTTTACGATGGTAACCAGGGTAAACATCGGGTTAGTAAGCGGCCCTGCGCTTAGTAACCCGATGTTTACCCTGGTTACCGGCATTGTTGGTCGCTGGAGAGCTGTCTGTGTGACAGCTCTCCAGCGACCAAACAGCGACGCTGCAGCGTCGCTGAGTGTGAAGGTACCTTTAAGCGACGCTGCAGCGATACCGACAACGATGTCGATCGCTGCAGCATCGCTGTTTGGTCGCTGGAGAGCTGTCACACAGACAGCTCTCCAGCGACCAACGATGCCAGTAACCAGGGTAAACATCGGGTTACTAAGCGCAGGGCCGCGCTTAGTAACCCGATGTTTACCCTGGTTACCAGCGTAAAAGTAAAAAAAAAAACAAACACTACATACTTACATTCCGCTGTCTGTTCCCAGGCGTTCTGCTTTCCTGCACTGTGTAAGCACAGCGGCCGGAAAGCAGAGCGGTGACGTCACCGCTGTGCTCTGCTTTCCGGCTGGCCGGCGCCCACAGTGCAGAGAAGCACAGCGGGGGACAGACAGCGGAAGGTAAGTATGTAGTGGTTGTTGGTTTTTTTTTTTTTTTTACTTTTACGCTGGTAACCAGGGTAAACATCGGGTTACTAAGCGCGGCCCTGCGCTTAGTAACCCGATGTTCACCTTGGTTACCAGTGAAGACATCGCTGAATCGGCGTCACACACGCCGATTCAGCGATGTCTGCAGGGAGTCCAGCGACGAAACAAAGTGCTGAACTTTCTGCAGCGACCAACGATGGCACAGCAGGGGCCTGATCACTGCTGCCTGTCAAACTGAACGATATCGCTAGCCAGGACGCTGCAACGTCACGGATCGCTAGCGATATCGTTCAGTGTGAAGGTACCTTTAGTTGTGGTGATCAGGAAGTCTGGTGCATAGATCACTTACTTTTGTGCTGCACCACCAGGGAGCAATCTGTCTCGCTCTATGGTGCTGGTGAGGAGAGGGGAACGCAGGGGAGAGCTCTGTTGCAACCTGAGGTCTGTCACCACTATGTAAGCCTGAACGCTGACACTTTGCTGTGCCAGTGCCTGGGCCCACATGAGAATGCTCTGGTGGGCCAGTCCGATCCTGCCTGTAGAATGGTGCAGGAGTGTCTTTACATCTGCTGTGCCTGATAGAACAGGGCATGATATGCGGAGCAACACAACACTGAAGGAGAACCATTTCCATGCTAGTAATCAAATGAATGTAAGAAGTTTACAGTGTATTGTATGATAAAATATCCTGACTGGGATCCTACAATCTCGCACCTTGCCATTGTGTAGTGCTGGTACTTTGAGCGTCTGTGACCAGTCAGTGGGCAGAGTCTCTGATCCGACACTATAGCTCTCCAGTCTGTATAACCTGATGGCCTAGTGTCCTGGTGTGAATTTTCCGTGTGATGTAAATAACTAGTGGTGTAAATTACTTTAAAATCCTATTACGGGAATTTAGATTTTGTCCTTGGACTTGATGCTTTAATCGCTTTAGTTCATGGAAACTGGAATGTAGCAGGTTTCATATTTCTAATACTTGCCCAAGTACAGACTTTGCTGTGCCCTGGTTAATAAGAGACTAATGTGATCAACACATACTTCTATTCTTACAAGGAGTAAATGATTTATGGGTCTTGTATGTGGTGATGGTCTGGAGTTGGAGGGTAATTGGTTTTAAGATATTTTACTTTAAGGAACAGTTTCCCACTTGGAGTTCTTTTCTTCAGTCCAGTTCAAGGTCACATTCCATACTCTGAGAAAGTTGGGCGAAGGCAATATCGCTGCCATCTAGGATAAAACCTCTCTATATGTGGTGGTTCTGCTGCTGTAATTAGAAACAAAACCACTTGGCGCAATGTGATTCTGATTAACTTGTTCCAGACTCTTTCTTGCGTATTGCATTTAATAAAATATTTTGAAGACCATTGCCCTTCAGCAAATGAAGATGTGAGATGGCTCCTGTCCCGGAATGTAATCCGATTAAACACCTGCAGAGGGTGGAAAAACATCTACCTTTCAGTTTCCACCATGAATACATCTGAAAGTACCTAGGACTTGGCAAACAGCCTGGTTTAATGATTGACCAGTGATTTGAGGCTGCAGGTGGGACAAGTATCCATCGTTTAATATCAGATCGATATTTAAAGATTTTATCTCGTGTGTCATGTGCTTTTTAGCTCATTGCAGCACTAAAAAGATCCTCATTTTGCAATATTTTGTTATGCATGAACTATGTGCAAAATCGCCTGCAAGCACAGGTCACCTAGTGGAAAACTGCAAAACCATCGTAGGCGGTCCTTGTTGTAATCGTTGACAAAGTTGTTGAACAAAATCTCCGGACATGTCCGTATTGGACAATGTCTGACTATGCAGGAATAAGCATCTACTAAACCAAGGGGCACTAATAAGAGCAGAAGAAATGCTCCACAGCGTTTTAACAGATACTCCAGAATTGCTGTTTCTCAGGAATACAAGGATTTGCTGAAAGTCACACTAGGAACACAGACCGATTCTCACTGAAAAGTAAAATGTGTCTATTATACGTTTATGGCTGAGTTATCTTACCGCTGTACTTGACTTGAGGCTCATTCCTTAATATACAGTTTTTTTTTTTTTTTTTTTTTGTGTGTGCTCATGTGTAGTGATTTAAAGATTGGCTTGACCTTTACAGTGCTTCATTAATATTAATTACAATGGAAGCTTTGTGTATAGATGTATGCATGGAGTGAACTAGATGTGGTATAAATCTTTTACTAGGTACATCAACATAAGTGAGTTACCGTATCTGAGTATAATCCGACCCGAGTATAATCCAACCCCCCCTAATTTTGCCACAAAAAACTGGGAAAACTTATTGACTCGAGTATAAGCCTAGGCTAGGAAATGCAGCAGCTACCGGTGAATTTCAAAAATAAAAATAGATGCTCCATATCGTTCATTATTGCCCCATAGATGCTCCATATAAAGCTGTGCCATATAGAATGCTCTGCACCGTTCATTATGGCCCCATAGATGCTCCATATAAAGCTGTGCCCCATATATAATGCTCTGCACCGTTCATTATGGCCCCATAGATGCTCCATATAAAGCTGTGCCATATATAATGCTGCTGCAATAAAAAAAAAAATCACATACTCTCCTCTTTGCTCAGGACGCCGGCGCTTTCAATATTTACCTGCTCCTCGTGCGGCTCCGTCTCCAGCACTGACGCTCAGCAGGGGGCGCGCACTGACTACGTCACCGCGACCTCTGACCTGAGCGTCCCTGCCAGAGGACGCTGAAGACTGAGCCGCACCAGAACGAGGAGCAGGTAAATATTGCGCAGCGCTTCCCTCCCCGTATACTTACCTGCTCCCGGCGCAGTCCCTGGACGTCCCTGCTTCTTCCACCGCTGCATCTTCTTCCTGTATTGAGCGGTCAGTTACCGCTCATTGCAGTCATGAATATGCGGCTCCACCTCTATGAGAGGTGGAGCCGCATATTCATTTCTGTAATGAGCGGTACCATGTGACCACTCAATACAGGAAGAATCTGCAGCGCTGGAAGAAGCAGGGACGTCCAGGGACCGCGCCGGGAGTAGGTAAGTATAACTAGATAGCCCCCCCCCCCCCCCCCCCTCCCCTGCCGACCCCCGGGTATAACTCTAGTATAAGCCGATAGGGGGACGTTCAGCCCAAAAAAATGGGCTGAAAATCTCGGCTTATACTCGAGTATATACGGTAAGTCCTCTGCTTGTAATTTTTTAGTCACTGTAAATGGGTGCTCTAGCAATTTTTCCAGCTCAGTCACCTGATTCCACTGGCTTTCATTTAGCATCAGTTGAGGGTTAACCATGTCTGCAAGAAAGGTTTTCAGTTCAAGCCAAGCGCTGAATCATTAAGTACTGCCCCATCGTGTGGCATGATCAATAATTGCCCCTTTTCCAGCACGTCTCTTCAAAATTGAGTCAACTTTAGGGGCTCTGGCAAGGTGAGAAAATTGGCTACTGTTGCCAATCCGTGCAGCAGCCTGTCCTTCTTGCAGACTGTCTTATAGCCAGCTGTAGCGTATGCACAACACAGCGCATGTGATGAATGAAAGAACGTATTGACAGTTTCAACAAGATCATCTAAACTATCATGTTGCTGTTCATCTGAAGCAACTTCAGTTTGCTCCTCAGTTACAATACTGTGTTCCTCTATTTCAAACATTTCTGTGTCTGTGGACCCAGAATGTTCTTCTGCTGGTCACCATCATTACTCTCATTAGCTTAACCCCTTAATGACAGCCAATACGTCTTTTAACTGACCTGAGATATAAGAGAATAGCCTCTCCATACAGGTGAAAATCCAGCAGCTGTCGGTTGTACACTATAGCTAACAACTTGCTGCATCAGCCACGATCCGTGTTTGCAACTTCAAAATCTGTTTAACCCCTTCGATGCTGCTGTCAATAGTGACTACATCATTATAAATGGTTAGCAGAGTGTGGGGGCTTCCTCTTTATCCAAATCTGTGCCCTCAGATCATGATTTTGTGGTCCTGATGTTTGCGATGGCAATTCATGACCAAATAGCGGCCTTAGTCTGATGGCTGTAGTTCTGTTCAGAAGTTTGTGCATTTTCCCACCTAAATGTCTTTTTCATTATTGTCCTGCCACTTTGCATTAATTCCTGTAAAACACCTGAAGGGTTAATAAACTACCTGATTGCAGTTTTCAATATGTCAGCGTGTGCGGTTTTTAAAATGGTATCGCGTTTGGGGATTTCCCAATATGAGACCCCTAAAGTCACTTCAAACATGGATAAGTCCCTAAAAAAAAAAAAAAAAAAAATTTTTTGTAAATTTCTTGGAAAAAATGAAAAATTGCTGCAACATTTTTAAACCTCCTAAAAAAGCTAACAAAATAAAAGAACATTTTACAAATGGTGCTGATGTAAAGCCGACATGTGGGAAATGTTATTTATTAATGGTTTGCTGTGGTATGACCATCTGGATTAAAGGGATAATCATTCAAATTTAGAAAATTGCAAATATTTTAACATTTTTATCAAATTTTTGATATTTTTTTTATAAATAAACACAACATATTGACCTAGATTTACCATTATCATAAAGTATAATGTGTCATGAAAAAACAATCTCAAAATCACTGGGATTTGTTGAAGCGTTGCAGAGTTATTACCACATAAAGTGACACTGGTCAGATTTTAAAAATTAGGCTCCGTCACTAAGGGGTTAATAGTCCTTATCATATTTGAAGCATTGTCCGTTATGACAAAGAACTTGCGCTTTTTTAAGTTCATAGTCTTGCAGAACCTTTTCCACCAAGACCTGGAGAAACTCACTGGTGTGATGAGCTTTGGTGTCTTTTACTGTCAATATACATACATAGTAACATAGTTAGTAAGGCCGAAAAAAGACATTTGTCCATCCAGTTCAGCCTATATTCCATCATAATAAATACCCAGATCTACGTCCTTCTACAGAACCTAATAATTGTATGATACAATATTGTTCTGCTCCAGGAAGACATCCAGGCCTCTCTTGAACCCCTCGACTGAGTTCGCCATCACCACCTCCTCAGGCAAGCAATTCCAGATTCTCACTGCCCTAACAGTAAAGAATCCTCTTCTATGTTGGTGGAAAAACCTTCTCTCCTCCAGACGCAAAGAATGCCCCCTTGTGCCCGTCACCTTCCTTGGTATAAACAGATCCTCAGCGAGATATTTGTATTGTCCCCTTATATACTTATACATGGTTATTAGATCGCCCCTCAGTCGTCTTTTTTCTAGACTAAATAATCCTAATTTCGCTAATCTATCTGGGTATTGTAGTTCTCCCATCCCCTTTATTAATTTTGTTGCCCTCCTTTGTACTCTCTCTAGTTCCATTATATCCTTCCTGAGCACCGGTGCCCAAAACTGGACACAGTACTCCATGTGCGGTCTAACTAGGGATTTGTACAGAGGCAGTATAATGCTCTCATCATGTGTATCCAGACCTCTTTTAATGCACCCCATGATCCTGTTTGCCTTGGCAGCTGCTGCCTGGCACTGGCTGCTCCAGGTAAGTTTATCATTAACTAGGATCCCCAAGTCCTTCTCCCTGTCAGATTTACCCAGTGGTTTCCCATTCAGTGTGTAATGGTGACATTGATTCCTTCTTCCCATGTGTATAACCTTACATTTATCATTGTTAAACCTCATCTGCCACCTTTCAGCCCAAGTTTTCAACTTATCCAGATCCATCTGTAGCAGAATACTATCTTCTCTTGTATTAACTGCTTTACATAGTTTTGTATCATCTGCAAATATCGATATTTTACTGTGTAAACCTTCTACCAGATCATTAATGAATATGTTGAAGAGAACAGGTCCCAATACTGACCCCTGCGGTACCCCACTGGTCACAGCGACCCAGTTAGAGACTATACCATTTATAACCACCCTCTGCTTTCTATCACTAAGCCAGTTACTAACCCATTTACACACATTTTCCCCCAGACCAAGCATTCTCATTTTGTGTACCAACCTCTTGTGCGGCACGGTATCAAACGCTTTGGAAAAATCGAGATATACCACGTCCAATGACTCACCGTGGTCCAGTCTATAGCTTACCTCTTCATAAAAACTGATTAGATTGGTTTGACAGGAGCGATTTCTCATAAACCCATGCTGATATGGAGTTAAACAGTTATTCTCATTGAGATAATCCAGAATAACATCCCTCAGAAACCCTTCAAATATTTTACCAACAATAGAGGTTAGACTTACTGGCCTATAATTTCCAGGTTCACTTTTAGAGCCCTTTTTGAATATTGGCACCACATTTGCTATGCGCCAGTCCTGCGGAACAGACCCTGTCGCTATAGAGTCACTAAAATGTCTTGGTATTTCATTTTTGTCACAAACAAATCGGACATTGATGGCAAAATAGTTCACTCTGTGATGTGTGCAGGCATCCATTTTAAGAAACAGAAAGCGTCCCTTGAGAGTTTTTTTTTTTTTTTTTTTGTGTTTAATTTCTTCCTTTCTTCCTTCCTTCCCCCATTCGGACACATAAAAGCTGGTCGTGAAGATAATGAAATAGGCACACTATCCTTTACAACAAGCTATATGGTCTGTTTTTTAAATGTATCTACTGTCATTGTCACAGTAACTTTGTCACTGACAAAATATCTTGCAACTCATGGCTGCAAAGTTCTCTGCTCCTTTGTTTGGCTGGAAGAGCTGGGCACTGGTTCATTGGTTTGGATGCAGTCTTTCTCATCCACTGCTTTCAGTACTGGATGAAAGCGCTGTAAATGTCTCTTTAGATTAGAAGCTCTGGTAGGAGCATTTTTATCTTTGCCTGAATATGCACTGATCTTGGCTTCACAGCATTTGTTTTCGTCTGGATCATTTGTCATACACTGACAGACATAATGTTTTCTATCTTGAGTGATGGTGAAATGTTCAAATTCAGCTGATTTAATGTGACGCTTCTTTGACATTCTCAGGTTTTTAATTCTGCATTCACAATCCAAATGACAATTGTTTTTTCCTAAAACCAATTGTACAAAATTATTGCCAGGTCGTACAACTGATATAGTGGTCACTAATACTGTTGTTCCTCATGTACTCACAGTTAACTGATGCAAAGTTTGTTGAAAGGATAATACTTCTTAGTCTTCCTCTTCTGAGTAGCAGCTGTGAGATGCTTGGAAGACGCACACCATACATCTAGTCTAGAGGAGGAGCTTTACTACTAAGAATTTGCAACACATTTTCACTTTGTTTCATACATTCTAAGTAGGGGGGTTGGGGCAGCATGAGGTTAACCAAGTGTAAGATTAGATAAGGGCAGTGGAGAACAGTGACACACAAGAAGTAAAGGTACCGTGACACTCAGCGATGCTGCAGCGATATAGACAACAAGCCGACCTAAACTAGATTGCTGGAGTGTCGCTGTAGAGACGTCAAACACAGCAACTCCAGAACAATGCAGGAGCGATCCAGTGACGCAACGGCGACTCACTTCTCGTTCTCGCTCTCGCTGGTTGTTAGCTCCATGTCAAACAGCCGGAGTGTACCGATCCGACACACATCTAGGGGCCCTATGCTCGTTGCTGGCGTCGTTGCTTTTGATGTGAAACATGACGATACACGCCGACCTGGCGACGAAATAAAGTTCTGGACTTCTAGCTCCGACCAGCGATGGCACAGCGGGATCCAGATCGCTGCTGCGTGTCAAACACAACGAGATCGCTATCCAGGACGCTGCAACGTCACGGATTGTTGTCGTTCTCTTTGCAAAGTTGCTGAGTGTGACGGTACCTTTAAGAAATGTCTCCATCTCCAGCAGAACTGATTATCACTGTTGTTCATAGTTTGATAGAACATATATATTTGAGTAACATTTATAAAATTCATATGAAAGTTCAATTATGAAATATTAATACTTTTTTTTTTTTTTTTTTAAAGCTGGAGTCGGTACACTAACTCCAACTCCACGACTCAACAGCCCTGCTTGTGGAGTGTCAATGACTGCCTTCTGGACAGCTGTAAAGTCGGCAGTCCTCCCCATGATTGTGGAGCCTACTAAACAGACTAGAGGACATTTTTAAACGCTTGGGAAGGCTTTTTTAAATTATTTTAGTTTACTGAGATAATAACTTTTGGGGTTTAAACTGGCTGTAAGCCACAATCGTCAACATTAACAGAAATAAACACTTGAAATAGATCACTGTTTGTAATGACTAAGTTTTCCTTTTTGTATTGAAGAACTGAAATTAATTTTTTGATATTCTGGTTTTGTGAGAAGCACCTGTAATTCATGTTGGTCTGAGTAGCGATCTCTCTCCAGTCCAGGTCATTATTGAAGTGGTCAGTCACTTTTTTTTTTTTTTAAACCCAGGGACAAGAACCTGCTCGTAGATCCACTCTGCTGGACAGTGATGAGATCGTCTCTTACTACTATGATGACTGCAGAACAGTATATGAAGTGTTTCAAAGAGGACTGCGAGTATCAAGTAAGTATTATAGAATGCTGTATGTAAGCCCTGAAAGGGGATGGCCGTAACTTGTATCGGCCAAACCTGGTGACCGGTTCACTTTAAGACTACCAAAATTTCGAGAAGCAAATAAATGGATTTACTATGTCATTATAGAAAATGTCAAAAGCCTTTTATCCTCTATCCACTGTATAGGTGATGTATGATCATTGGAGTCTTCTGCCCACGAGTGTATTGGTTAAAGGGTGTATCCGGGACTTTACACAAAAAATATGCCTAAGCACTAATGGGCAGGTAATTGCAACTTACCTGCTTGTTGTGCACGGCGCTGTTCTTACCCCCCCAGCACAGTGCGGTTTGTGACTGCTCCTGCTGGGGATTAAGCTCCCTTTGCTGACACGACTTGGTGGGACTTCTGAGGTCTTTCTGATTGACAGCTGGCTCCCCCAGTTAGTCAGCGGGGATCCAGCGGTCAATCAGAACAACCTCAGAAGTCCCACCCCATCGACAGAGTGGACCGGAGAGGAAGGTTTCACTCTGTAGATGTGACTTTAGCAGAGGCGGCTGAATCCCTGGCAGGCGTGGTCTGTGACCACACTGTGCCAGGGAAGAATTGCGTCGGACACAACAGACAGGTGAGCAGCAATTACCTGCCTGTTAGTCCTCAGATACATTTTCTTTTTTCTTTTGTAAAGTCCCGGATATCTCCTTTTTAAGTCCTTTTTGTGTCAATGGCGCAGTATAGAATATTCATGCTCACCACACCATCCAATGTCAATGTGAATGGTGGTCGCATGTGTGCAGTAGTATTACATTCGTCATTTTGGTGTGCTAAAGGGACCAAACTTGTAAGGTCCTAATGATATCGTCTGCGTTTAAGATGGCATTTGGGACATTCACTTTAAAAAGCAACAGGCATTAGATATGTAGACATCTAGTAGCGACCGCCATAACATTGTGATAGGTTTACCGTGACAGAGGAGCCAGAAGACTGCAGTGTCTCATTTCTCATACTCATGCTGGATTTATCAGAGACTGAGGGTTTCAGTGTTCTAATACCCTCCTTCTCCAACTTGGCTTCTCCCGCGCCCCACCACCCCCACGCCCCCTTTCCTCCACTCCCCCCTTTCCTCCACTCCCCCCTTTCCTCCATTCCCCCCTTTCCTCCACTCCCCCCTTTCCTCCACTTCCCCGTGTACACCTGTTTGTGAGTATATTTGTATGATTTTTTTTTTTTCTTTACCGCTCTTCGTATTAACTTGTTAGTCTGGTGGGTGTATTAAGGTACACTACTACTCCCCTCCTCCCTGGGTGGGAGAGGTGTACAGATGGAGGGCCGATCCGATTCAGGAGCTAAATCAAGGCATGTGGCCCTGGTATCTTCACAATCAGATGTAATCCAGGGAACAGGGCAAGCTAGGGCGCCCCTATGGTTAGAGACAGGGAAGGAGCCCCTGGTCCTGGGATACCAGACAACAGTTGTGACAAGCATGCATTCCCCTGCTTTGGAAGAAAGATACTGTTCAAACAATCTCCTTCTGGTTTACCTAAGTAAATGAGGTGGTGATGGAAGAACTCGCTTCTACGATTAATAACTCATATGATTGGTTACAAAAACCTGGTTTTATTGTATGGAATTCAAAATGTCAGATGACTGCCTGGCCTTTATAGGGGAGAACTGATCTGCTCCGTAATTTTTTTTCTCATCGTTGCTTACCTATTACCCTCCACCACCTCCTCTTCATACTGTTCTTTTCTGCATTTGCATTTAGCAATGTATTTCCATATCCTGTGGTTTTTGTTTCTTTTTCTTAATTTTGAAGCCTCTTTGCAGTATGACTTTCATTATCTTTTCTAGATAACGGACCTTGCTTGGGGCATAGGAAGCCTAATCAGCCTTATCAGTGGATATCCTATCAAGAGGTAACTATGACTGAGACAAATAGTTGTATAATACCGCTTGCACACAATTCATTTGCCAATACGCTTCAGAGAGCTGTTGGTTGAGGGCTATTCCTCTCAACTTTCTTCATACACACTATATTTTACAGGTACACTTTGGCTAAAGAGTTAACAGAATGACATATAGCTCAAGTAAAGTACATGCATGTGTGGCAAGACACTTTTTTTTGGCAAGAAGAAAAAAAATCTTGCTAAAAATTGTGCATAGCCTGGAGGCAGCTTCCTACACTCAACTTGAACAAATGCAGATAGTCCTTCCCCATCACTGAGAGATCTGCACTCTTCTCCTGCCAACACTGATCAGCCAGATCGGTGCAGGGCAGGAGGAGAAGCCACCAGGACCTATACATCACAAAATTTGTACAGATGCTGCAGGTCCTGTCTTGCTGAAGGATTTTTCAGGTCATGTGCGTGAAATGAAGGCAAATATGCTAATTTTATTTTCCTTCTCTAAAGGTATCTGACCGGGCAGAGTATCTGGGATCTGCCTTGCTGAACAGGGGATGTAAACCAAGTTCTGAACAGTTCATTGGCATTTTTGCACAAAACAGACCAGAGGTAAAATGTTCCCACTCTACTGATTGTTACTGAGAACACAGCGCTGGATATTGGAATGAATAGATCTGGTTTATACTTGCATCCATCCTAATATTTATGTATAAATATGTCCCTTTATTTAAACACTGATGTATAATAAGCAATTGTTGAATACAGGGTGCAATGTGTTTCTTACCGATGTCGTAATAAAAGGTCTTACAAGTAATTTCTTGCCATTGTTTAGACTAATGTGACGACATTGTATGAACTCTGTTTACAGTGGATAATCACAGAACTGTGCTGCTACACCTACTCCATGGTGGCTGTGCCGCTCTACGACACCCTCGGCGCTGAAGCCATTACCTATATTATAACCAAAGGTACTCATTTCTGGCTTGTCAGGTTTGTTACCTGTAGAGCAGTAGCATTTATGAATTTTACTATTGTGACTGCTCTTCTTGTAGTTCATGTTGCTTATTTCCTTTTGATTGAATATTTGGGGAACTGCGCCATCGCTGTGGTTTTTGTAGAAATGTAAAACCAACATTGTTATTCTATGAGACAGTGGTGAACTTGTTTTAATAGTCACCTTTTTTACTTTATTTTTTTAGCGGAGATCTCTGTGGTGTTCTGCGACAACACTGAAAAAGCTAAATTACTACTTGCGAGCGTTGAAAATGGAGAAACCTCCAGCCTTCGTACAGTTGTGCTTATGGATCCCTTTGATGAGGATCTTGTGGAGAGAGGCAAGAAGTGTGGGGTTGAGATTGTCAGCCTGAGAGACATGGAGGTCAGTCATGATTAAATAACGCTTATTTCTATTCATGGAGTTTTGCTTTTGATAATAGGAGCATGCTGATGGCGCTCTGCAATCACAATGATGGCTGCGCTTGTAACACTTCACCTCCGGTCTCTCTCCTCATAAGTGGGCAACTAGTTAAAGCGGAGTGGCTCCTTAGGCTACTTTCACACAGGCGTTTTTTTTTTTTTTTTTAATACGTCGCAATGCGTCGTTTAGGGGAAAACGCATCCTGCAAAGTTGTTTGCAGGATGCGTTTTTGCCCCATAGAGTAACATTACCGACGTATTGACACACGTCGCAACCGTCGTGCGACGGTTGCGCCGTGTTGCGTACCGCCGGGAGCAAAAAAGTTAAATGTAATGTTTTTTTGCTCCAGACGGACTGCTTTTTCTGATCGCGCATGCGCGGCCGGAGCTCCGCCCCCACCTCCCCGCACCTCACAATGGGGCAGCGGATGCGCCGGAGAAATGCATTTGCTGCACCCGTTGTGCGGCGCTAACAACGCTCGCGTCGTAATCTCGGCCCGACGCAATGCGACGGGCCGAATTCCGACGCTAGTGTGAAAGTAGCCTTAACCTGCTTATTCTGTTAACATGCCTTTTTAGCCATCATTATTGATCCTCACTCTAAAGCACCTTAAAAACATGATTCCTTGGATCACTGGCTACACAGAAGCTTTTAAAGCCTTAGGATGGAATGGTTTAAATGTGTTTTTCCAACCCTATTCTACCCTCCTATTACTTAAAAGGGTTGTCCACTACTAGACTAAATGTTCAGCCCCAATGAAATCATAAAGCCTATACTCTCCTCCCATGCCTGCGCCTTTACTGCGGTGTTGGCACTCGCTCTCCCCAGGGTTGTGATGCGGTGTTCTGACTCGTGGCGCTGGCACCCAATCTGTGCTGACGTCACTGTCTGCGCCTTTGGACAAACTGAACACGAAGAGGAAGCCAGGGCTGCAGCTGATCCCAGACTTCTTCTTTATGTTCAGTTTTGTCCGAAGGCGGAGACAGTGACTCTAGCGCTGGTTGGGCGCCGGCGTCACAACACCGCATCACAGCCCCCAGGGAGCGCTGAAACCGTGGGAATGGCGCCGACATGGGAGGAGAGTATAGGCTTGAATTTATCGGGGCCGAACGTTTTAGTTTAAGAATGGGTTGTCCTAGTAGTGGACAAGCCCTTTTAAATCTTGACCCAGTTGTATGGGGATGAAGTAATTTACCGTAGATAATATTTTGTCCAGCATAGGACATTTACAGTGTTTTAATGTTCTGTAGGTTTTTCTTCCTTTTTAATGTAGTGTTAATATTTTTTTTTTTTTTTCTCTCTCTATTCCAGGAAGAAGGAAAGAATCATCACGAGAGACCAAAGGTGAGTTAAGGTGCATTCATAGGTGTGGGATTTCAGGAGACTTATTGATTTTGTTCAGGTCTGTCACTTAATAGTGGCCTTAGTTGTAGTTTAAAAACATTTATTGGTTTCCAAAGAAAATTCTGAGATCTAAATTATTTTAAGAGGAATCTGTAACTTAAAATGGTTATTAAAGTGGATGTTAACCTAACAAAATGACTGGTGATGAGCGAATATACTCATTACTCGAGATTTCCCAAGCACGCTCGGGTGTCCTCCGCGTATTTTAGTGCTCGGAGATTTAGTTTTCATCGCCGCAGCTGAATGGTTTACATCTGTTAGCCAGCATAGGTACATGTGGGGGTTGCCTGGTTGCTAGGGAACCCCCACATGTAATAAAGCTGGCTAAAAGATTTAAATCATTCAGCTGAGGTGAGGAAAACTAAATCACCAAGCACTAAAAAATACTCTGAGGTCACCCTAGTGTGCTCGGGTGATCTCGAGTAACGAGTATATTCGCTCATCACTGGAAATGACCCATATTCATTTGTTAAATACCACAGTTCTATTGCACCAGTGCTTCTGTAGACCACCAAAAGTCTCGTTTAGTGATGAGCGAGTATACTCGTTGCTCAGGTTTTCCTGAGCACGCTCGGGTAACCCGAGTATTTGTCAGTGTTCGGAGATTTAGTTTTCCTTGCCACTGCTTTATGATTTACAGCTATTAGCCAGCTTGAATACATGTGGGGATTCCCTAGCAACCAGGCAACCCCCACATGTACTCAGGCTGGCTAGTAGCTGTAAATCAAGCAGCTGAATAAAAAAAAAAATCTCAGAACACTAACAAATACTTTGAGATCACCTGAGCGTGCCCGGGAAAACACGAGCAACGAGTATATTCGCTCATCACTAGTCTCATTATTTCACCAGCAAAGATGGTATCTGCACATGAACGATAAGCAGCAATGACTGACCAGGGAGGTAGTGGGGTACTGTAAGGACACCGGCACTGGAGTGATAGGTGGTGGTGGTGGTGGGGATAACAAACAATTTTGTTTGGGATATGTTGTTTTTAAATGTATTTCCATACCTTTCAGCCACCAAAGCCAGAAGACCTGGCAGTAGTCTGCTTCACAAGTGGGACAACAGGTGACTATATTCATTACAGTAGTGAAAATCCTCTAAATTTTGCTCGCTGTTAAACTATAAGTGTATTGTGTGGGTTTTTAGGTGATTTTTCCTGAGCTTTTTTATTTGGATAAGACTTCTATTGTATAAACTGGCGAGTGGTCCGCTTACCCTCTTCACATCTTTAGAAACCTGATGTTCAAAAGTCTGAACATTTTATGAACAGCAAGATGTTTATAAACCTAGATGCAGATCTTCAGTCCACCACAAAAGACAGTGGGCAAATGCCGTTGGGAAGAGCAGCTCCGGAATGCAAACTGCTGCTCTACTCTAACAAATGAGAAACCGAGCCAGGAGCAGAGGTCCTAGTGGTTAGCCGAGTGCAATATTATCTGGGATGTGTATAATGGGGCCGCGCGTTTGTGCATTTTACAATGACGTGTCCAGAATAAATGTGGGGCATACTACTTGTAAGATTGTTCATCTGTTTTAAGTGACTTGTTTACAAGTCTGTATACATGTGTTTTTAATTCTCCCAATAGGAAACCCAAAAGGTGCAATGCTTTCTCACAAGAATATTGTCAGCAACAGTGCTGCGTTTCTTAAAGTCACAGAGGTAATTGTTCCTGGGCTTTTCTGTTCAGCATGTGATCTAGCAATGTATCGCCACCCAGCTTTTTACAACGTTATATTTGGCATCGCCCTGTATGTGTTTTTACTATTTCTTTACTAACGTGGTTTCCAATTTTGAATGCGCCTGAACTGAATCTGCTATAAAGGGATGTTTCCGTATAGTGCAGCTTTCTTCAGCGTCTGATTTGGGTGCAGTCGCACAGATATACTGCAGAAGCTCTTTTGGAAATTTCAGGATTGTCCTACTGAGCAGTGATGGGAATGAACAATTATCATTATAGTGCAGAGACTTGACCTATTAGGAAGGAATGACTGATTCTCTCTACAAGCATATGGTTGTAGGGCTCATGATATTGACCATCAGACCTGAGTAAATATCTTAAGATCTGCTTTAAAGGGAATTTGTCAGTAGGATCAGCCTTCCTAAGCAAATGTATATGTCTCAGCTGTTCTGGTCTATTGGCCGGACACATCTCCCTGAGAATCTGCCTCCAGAGATTATTTTAAGGCCGGCGTCACACTGGCGCTTTAAACGGCCGAGTGCAATGCGATAAAAAAATTGCATTGCACTCGGACCAATGATAAGTTATGGGGCAGCTCCAAGCAGCTGACTTTTTGTCAGCCGTTTTCCTCGGTTGGAGACAATCGCAGCATGCTGCGATTGTCTCGGACCGAGGAAAACTCTTGGCTCATTCGCACCCATATAAGCCTATGGGTGCGAGTGAGACAGCGCACACCACTCGGATATCATCCGAGTGGTGTGTGCTATAAGCGGACTCCAGCAATGGAGGAGATGGAGAAATTCATTTCTCCGCCTCCTCCGCAGCTGTGCTCCGATCCTCCCTGTACGAGAGAATCGGAGCACAGACGCATGACACTCGGCTCCTGCTCTGCTGCGAGCAGGAGCCGAGTGTCATTAGCATATCGTATCGGATGATCTCGCATCGGATGCAATACGCCAGTGTGACGCCGGCCTAAATCATTCAGTTACCAGTGTGAGACATGTAGTGACTGACAGTCTGTTCTTCGGATCTATAGATCTCACACTGGTAAAGCCTCATTTCACTTAAAATCTCTGGAGGCAGATTCTCATGCAGACCAGTGTCCAGACCATAGATCTGAACAGCTCATTTACAGAATTAAAAAACAAAACAGTGGAATAAGGCTGATTTCACATTTGCAGTTGTCCGCAGCGTTTCTGACGCATACATCCGCATGCATCTTGATTTCCTATCTTTAACCCCTTTCTGACCTCATCGGACGAGATAGTACGTCCGAGGTCAGAACCCCCGCTTTGATGCGGGCTCCGGCGGTGAGCCCGCATCAAAGCCGGGACATGTCAGCTATTTTGAACAGTTGACATGTGCCCGCAATAGCTGCGGGTGAAATCGCTATTCACCCGCCGCTATTAACTAGTTAGATGCAGCTGTCAAACGCAAACAGCGGCATTTAATCGGCACTTTCGGCCATCGGGCCGGAAATGAGCGCATCGCCGACCCCTGTCACATGATCGGGGGTCAGCGATGCTTCTGCATAGTAACCATAGAGGTCCTTGAGACCTCTATGGTTACTGATGCCGGTTTGCTATGAGCGCCACCCTGTGGTTGGCGCTCATAGCAAGCCTGCATTTCAGCTACATAGCAGCGATCTGATGATCACTGCAATGTAGCTGAGCCGATCAAGTTGTGCCAGCTTCTAGCCTCCCATGGAGGCTATTGAAGCATGGCAAAAGTTTAAAAAAAAAAGAAATATAAAAGTTTTAAATCACCCCCCTATCGCCCCATTCAAAATAAAACGATGAAGAAAAATCAAACCTACACATATTTGGTATCGCCGCATTTAGAATCGCCCGATCAATAAAAGAAAAGGCATTAACCTGATCGCTAAACAGCGTGCGAGAACAGAATTAAGTTTTTTTTGGTCGCCGCGACATTGCATTAAAATGCAATAAGGGCGATCAAAAGAACATATCTGCACAAAAGTGGTATCCATAAAAACATCAGCTTGGAACGCAAAAAATAAGCCCTCAACCAACCCCAGATCACAAAAATGGAGATGCTATGGGTATCGGAAATGGCACAAATCTTATTTTTATTTATTTATTTATTTTTTTTAAACAAAGTTTGGAATTTTTATTCACCACTTAGATGAACGAGAACCTAGACATGTTTGGTGTCTATGAGCTCTTAATGACCCGGAGAATCACAATATCAGGTCAGTTTTAGCATTTAGTGAACCTAGCAAAAATAGCCAAACAAAAAACTTGTGGGATTGCACTTTTTTTTTTTTTTTTTACAATTTCACCACACTTGGAATTTTTTTTTCCTGTTTTCTAGTACACGACATGGTAAAACCAACGATGTCGTTCAAAAGTACAACTCGTCCCACAAAAAATAAGCCCTCACATGGCCATATTGACGGAAAAATAAAAAAGTTATGGCTCTGGGAAGGAGGGGAGCGAAAAACGAACACGGTAAAACGGAAAATCCCAAGGTCATGAAGGGGTTAACATTGCAGACACAGGTGCATGTGTTCGCTCGCGTTTGCTTACGCATGCGTATTTTCATGGTGTGCGGCTGGGCGCGGCTGACGCACCATGTTAGAACTTTTTTGGCATCAAATTTCCACTGCCATACGCATGCGGACGCTCGTGGAAGGAATGTGTCAAAACAACGCATTAGTCTATGGGAATGCAAGGACATGTGTTCGCTTGCGTTGGCACAAGGGTTTACATACAGAAATCCCATGAGCCACGCCCATTCGACGTAGCTTGTCAAGGAAATTCTCCTTGAGAAAAATTTTCAGAACACATTGCACATAAATGTGAATGCATGCAAATGTTGTGTTTTTTTTTTTTCTTTCACTTCTTCATCTGTTAAATACTACTTTCCCTGTCATTTCTCATTTCCCAACTTAATTTAAAGCCTGGATCTCCATAAATTATGTGCATGTGAGGTTTTTGGGTTGTTACCAATATGTGGTGAGAATTTCATGCCCATAGCACATCTAGAAATATTTACTTGGAAAACTGACGTTTTCAATACTTTTTTTCTCCCGCTGTAAATGTCTTGGGGGGTATTGATCTTACTGACAGTTACCCTTTAAACAAGCATGCTTACAACTAGGATTAAATGAATGGATACAATAATGCTGGAAACTGTATGATGGTAACATGCAGGCTGTGAATCAGGAGGCCAATAACTCACCAGTGCCCTTTCAGCTCGTTTAGAAATCTGAGGGAAAATAGTAGTGATCAGCCGTATAATAGTCATCAGATTACATATTGCACCTAATAATGTTGCGAAAGGGCTTATTAATAAGCTGACTACTGTAAAACAAAATGTCTGATGGTTTATCACGAAGTGTATGAGGGCCAATAGTTTCCTGATAGACTTCTAGGAAATGTAAGTGGGTGCTGTCTGAAAGGGAATCTGTCACTCCATTTTTCGCCTATGCCACCGCCATCAGGGGCTTATCTACAGCATTCTACAGCATAAGAAAAACAGGTTCTATTATACTCACCCAGGGGCGGTCCTGGTGCAGTCTGGTCCTATGGGCGTCACGGTTTGGGTCCAGCGCCTCCCATCTTCATGCGATGACGTCCTCTTCTTTGCTTCCTGTCGCAGCTCCTGCGCAGGCGCACTTTATCTGCTCTGTTGAGGGCAGAGCAAAGTACTGCAGTGCGCAGGTGCCGGGAAAGGTCAGAGAGGCCCAGCTCCTGAGCACTGTAGTACTTTACTCTGCCCTCAACAGGTCAGATAAAGTACGCCTGCGCCGGAGCCGCATCGTGAAAAGAAGAGGACGTCATCGTATGAAGATGGGAGGCCCCCGGACCGCCCCTGGGTGAGTTCAATCTAACTAGTTTTTCTTACCTTTCAGGTTACATCGGGGGCTTATCTACAGCATACCAGAATGCCCCTGATGGCAGTGGACTTGGCTTATAGGCGAAAAATGGGGTGACGGCTTCCCTTTAAATGCCTTGATTCCATTTAGTGTAAATCTCAAAACGCCTTCTCCTTTTTTCTGTAGGTAATGTAGTGAGGTGCTGCAAAACTGCTTTTCTTTATGGCAATTGTGCATGCAAATCGTTACATCTTTTTACTAACCATCTGACTTGATTACCGTACTTTTAATTTGAGGGGAAAAAATAAATCTTTGTGCTGATCTCTTCCTTCTGGTGTCCAGGAGTTGGCGTTTCCTTCTACTCAGGATGTTGTTATCTCTTTCTTGCCGCTGGCGCATATGTTTGAGAGAGTTGTGGAGGTAGGCATGAGGCCTGGTATGTTTTATATGCTCAGTACTTTTTTATCATATTTTCCAGAGCTTGCTTACACTGAACGCCAGTGATATACATGTTTCCTATTTGCCTCTGGCACACATGTTTGAAAGACTGGTACAGGTAAGATCCCTTATAGTCTCTTGTGGATGTGCCCATAGGCTAGACATGGGAGGTAGGTAGTAAGTAGCTTCCATTACATGTGAGTTTATGAAAGGTGCACCTATCGACTGGCTTATTTCAACACTTGTAATACAACCATTAAAGGTGGTTTGTTTTTTTAGGAAGTTATAAAATGCCCAATGCCCTTTCATAAATTCTCGACTTATCCACCGTAACCTACACAGGTTGGTGGCCCAAAATATCTGTAAAGTAGGCAGCTCCATGACCCTACAAAGTGCGAACAACCTGTATTTGATCGATATCTTGCAGTTTTCACAATATGAATTTGATACTTTGACCTCAATTCATTAAGTTTTTTTTTTTTTTGCCAGAATTCCTCTGCAAAACTATATGAAATTTTGCAAAATATTTATGTAACTCATTGCCCCCCAAAACTTACTACTTAATGTTTTTACTCCAGGCGTGGCCACCTCTGCCAACTTTAAAAAAAACAAAACAAAAACACCATGGCAAGAAAATAATGTACGCTACGGAGAACTGAAATACGTTTCTTGCTTCGTGCATGGCAGCTGAGACTCTTGATGAATTTGTCTCCTCTGACTCTAGCTGTCCCTTCATTACAGGGACGTGAACGTCAGTAAATTGCCTATTAATCAGGTTTTTGTACTTCTGCCAAAAATGTTTTTAAAAAAAATACGTTTAACTTGGCACCATTTGTATTAAAAATTAAAGCCCAAATCTTGCAATTTTTCTGACTGGCCATTGGGACTTTTTTAGACACTTCCTTTTTGTTTCAGGAAATAACACTTGTACATAGCCACAATGGTGAGAATTTGACCCTATATTTTGTGTTTGAGTGTCTAATGAGCGTGTGCAGAGGTCACTGTGGGAGGAGTCGGCTGTGACTTCCCTATTGTGATTAGTGGATCCTTTGTCATCTGTATATAGAGGTGTTTCCTGTTACTGCAGGTCAGCCTCTACTGATATGGAAAATCCTATTAACTCTTTAAAAGAAGTAGGGGTCTAAGAGAAGGAAAAAAAAAAAGCCTCAGTAGACAGTGTAAAACTCTCAGCACAGGATGACTGTTCAAACCAAGTCCAGGCGCTCTGCATCATATAGGGGCCAATAATTTAAATACGCCATCCCACCTGCTTTTCCCCTCATTCTCCACCCCCCTCTTTTTTTTTTTTTGACAGATTTGTCTTCAGAGGCAGAGTAGAGAGGAGAAGGAAACCATGGTCACAGGAGTTTGTGTATCTGAGATGGGATTGCAGGAAGGCCGGTGTCACACCAGCGTATAGTATCGGATGTGAGAATCAGGAGTGATATGCTAATGATACTTGGCTCCGGCTCTGCTGCGAGCGTGAGCTGAGTGTTGGGGCGGTGTGCGCCGACGCTCTCGCATGACAGGATCGGAGCACAGCTGTGGAGGAGACGGAGACAGTAATTTCTCCGTCTCTGCTGCCGATGTTGGTGGGAATCGCACTGCACTTGGGTGATATCTGAGTGTAGTGTGATATTTCACATGCACCCATAAAACTGTATGGGTGTGAGTGAGCAGAGTTTCTCTGCAAATCGCAGCATGCTGTGATGGTTCTCATGCCGAATCTCCTTAAAAAAATAATCGTTAACACTGTGCCAAGTGCTATGTGGTGATTCATCGCACTGCACTCACCAGTTGTACAGTAGTGTGACTGCGGCCTTCCATACGCAGCTGATATCACGGGTGCACCATTTACCATAGATGTCGCATCTGACCCTGCTTTCTGCACCTTGCTGACCCCCCCATAATAACCTTTTCCAAACTTGGACAATGCAATACAGAAGATTGTCACCATTGTGGCTCTGACCCCATGTGTAAAAGTGGTATTTCCCAAAATAAAAAGTAGTAAAGTCCTGGTGGCCATTGAAAAAATGTGTTTGTTTTTGGGAGGGGGGGGTGGGGTGGGGGTAGTTGCTCTAAAGAATAAATAAAAATCTAAATTGGTAATGTGGAACTCGTTAGGCTGTTTTTGTTTTTTTTAAATAATGTGAACAAAAAACATTGCCACTTTTTTATTTATGTTTTTATAAAATACATGTGACACACAAACCTAGTCCAAACAATAGGTCTTTATGATGATTACCTCTTGTTTAGTCTGGCATGAAAAATGCCAGCCTTGATAAATGGCTCCTCTGTTTTGTAAAGATCACTTTTCCTTATAATCACAGGCAGGAGGCCTACAATGATGGGTAACACCTATTTTAACCCTTTCACTCCCAGGTGGTTTCCCTTTTTCATTTTTTTCCTCCCTTTCTAAGAGTCATAACTTTTTTTTTTTTTTTTTTTAAACAATAAATTTTTATTGAAAGTTTTCGGTTTACATTTACGTGATAATCAAGATAATCAAAAAAAAATCAGGATAAGTCTTTACATACAATCTGAACAATAGTGCATGTGGTTAACTGACATGCAATCATACAACCTAACCAAAGTAAGGGAAAGGGGGAGTGGGGGAGGGGAGCCCGAGTAAAGAGGTGTATAACGTCTAAAGGGTTTGGTAGGTTATTCTGAATCCGACTGAATGTAGTTAGTTGGGTATAGTACCGGTGTGGCAAAAGGGGTATGGTTGGTGTATTCCGCCCAGGGGAGCCATATTTTCTCGAATTTTCCAACTTTGTCCATTAGTATAGCCGACAATTTCTCATTGATCATGTACCAGGTGAGGCGTGTTTTGACTGCGGAAAAGTCTAAGTTTGGTTTTTTCCATGCCAAAGCAATGATTTGTTTCGCTGCTAAAAATATAAATGAGATAAGGGATCGGGTATGATTAGGGATGTTGGGGATGCGCTTGTTAAGTAGTGCCTCCCATGGGTTTTTTTTAAGGTTAATGTTCGCTATGGAAAAAACCAAATGGTATATCCTAATCCAGAACCTTCTGACAATCGGGCAAAGCCACCATATATGGAACATGTCTCCTGTTGAATTGCAACCTCTGAAGCAATTTGGGGAGTGGTTAGCCACAGCTTTAGCTACTCTAGCGGGGGTCAGATACCATCGGGTTAACACTTTGTAGTTGGTTTCTAACATAAGTGTGTTTAACATTCCTCCAGTAGATGAGGACCAAATTTGGGACCATTCCGAGTCTGTCAGGGTAGATCCGATGTCCGACTCCCAACGAACGGTATATTTCAAACAATGCCTATGGGAAGGGGCATTAATGTATGAGTAGAGGAGAGAAATAATCCCCGAGGCATGTGGGTTTTGACGACACTTTTGTTCAAAAGGGGTCATGGAGTAAGGAGGGGTAGAATTTTTTAATAAGGAGTTGGCAAAGTTTTTTAATTGTAAGTATCGAAAGATTTCTCCGGAGGGGAAGTGGTACTTTTCCTGTAGAGCCGCGAATGGGATTATCCCATCAATATTGAACAGCTGGTGAACCCTGGTTATGCCGGCTTCGACCCATCTATAAAAACTTTTGATAGATCCCACGCCTGGGGGGAATAGGGTATTACCCCAAATGGGAGCGAGGGGTAAAAAGGGTGAGATCAGTTGTGAGGAATATTTTAAAGTGTCCCAGATTGTAAGAGAATGCTTTATAATGGGGTTCGAGATATGTTTGCGTTGAGTTGGGAGGATCCATAGTACTGTGTCTAGAGTACTGGGTTGCATTTCGAATGCTTCCAGGGATAGCCATAATGGGGGTTCGTTATAAGCATGGTATAAAGTCAGTTGGCCTAATTGAGCTGCTCGGTAATATTTCAAGAGGTTGGGGACTCCCAAACCCCCTTTTAGGCGATGGCGGTATAAAGTAGCCTTGTTAACTCTCGGGATGCCTCCTCTCCATACGAAGGTGTCTATAGACCTTTGGGCCATTTTAAGGAAGTGTGAGGGGATAGGTATAGGCAGAACGCGAAATAGATAGAGCAATTTAGGGAGGATTGTCATTTTTAGCGCACGTACTCGGCCCAACCAAGAGAGATGTAGTTTCTCCCATGATTGGAGCAGAAGGCGAAGTTTCCGGAGCATAGGAGGATAATTAGCCGCATAAAGGGAGTCTAGGTTAGCTGTTAGTTTAATCCCCAAATAGTCCAAATGGTCAGTGGCCCATTGGAACGGAAAGTTGTGCTGAAGTAGTGAAACAGTAGGTCGCGAAAGGGATATGTTCATAGCGTAGGATTTGCTGGTGTTTAAGTGGAGGCCGGATATAGTTTCGAAGCTTTCTAGGGTATGTAAGAGGGCCGGCAAGGAAGTCTTAGGGGACGACAAAAGCAAAAGCATGTCGTCAGCAAATAAAAGAAGTTTATGAGAAACTGACGCCACTTCCACTCCCTGAACTTCAGAATTAAGGCGCATATGAATAGCTAAAGGTTCAAGCGCCAAAAGAAACAACAGGGGTGAAAGGGGACATCCCTGCCTGGTTCCCCTACTAATAGGGAAATACGTGGAGGAAAAGCCATTATAACGTACGTAGGCCGAAGGGGAGCTATAGAGAGCGTAAATCCAAGAGAGAAAGTGGTCGGGAAACTTCCATCTCCGCAGCACCGCAAACAAATATGGCCATGAGATAGAGTCAAAGGCTTTCTTGAAGTCTAATGACAGTAGCATACTTGGTATGTCACGGTGTTTGCAGAGGTGCAACAGATGGGAGACCCTCCGTATATTGTCTGAAGCTTGTCTCCGAGGGACAAAACCCACTTGATCTTTGTGGATTAGGGTACCCAGGCCAGAGTTCAGTCTTTGGGATAATATTTTGGCTAAAATTTTGAGATCTATGTTGATAAGGGATATTGGTCTATAATTAGACCAGAGTAGGTGGTCTGTGTTGGGTTTAGGTATCATAGATATTGCAGCAATTAGAGAGGCTGCACCTGGCTTATTGCCTTCTCTCAAAGAGTTAAAGTAATTAGTGAGGTGGGGGATCAGAATTGGAGCATATTTCTTATAGTAGAGGGCCGTAAAACCATCGGGGCCTGGTTTTTTATTGGTTTTCAAGTGTTGAATGGCTAGTTCGATTTCACTTGGCGTTACGGCTTGGTTGAGGAGTTCAATCAAATCGGAGCTAAGAGCTGGAAGGGGAATAGAGTCTAAAAATGTCTCTATCGTTTCTGAATTCGAGGTAATTGGGGCCTTGTACAGCTGCCTAAGTTTTTGTTGGAAAAAGTGGGAAATTTGTTGTGGATTAGATGTGATACCAGCAGGTGTGCGTATTCGAATAGGGGGCCTGGGTAAGGGTAGGCATTTTAAGCGTCGAGCTAAATTAGAGTTATTTTTATTATTGAGAGCGTAGAAGCGTTGCTGTGACCATCGTATGGCCCGGTCTGCGATCTCAGTGAGACTAAGATCTAATTCAGTGCGAGCATGGAGAAGGTCGCGATACGTAGTTGGTGAAGGAGTGCTTTTCATCTGAGACTCTAAGGCTGACACCCTGCCCTCCAGTTCAGCTATCCTCGCGTTCCTGTCTTTTTTCTTGCGGGAGGCCTCTTGAATGCAGAGACCTCTAAGCACTGCTTTATGTGCTTCCCAAAGGGAGATTGGCGATGTAGCTGAATGTTGATTCAAGGAGAAATAATCATCAATGTGATTTTTCAGCCTTTGAGAAATATCGGGATAAGAGAGCAGTGAGTCATTCAGAGCCCAGTTGAATGAACGGGGCCGTGGGTGGAGCGTCGAGCATGTGAGGAGATTTGGGGAGTGATCTGACCAGGGTGTAGAAAGAATGGATATATTAGAGATGTTTGGGAGGAAGGATGGGTTAGCGAATATGTGGTCGATTCTAGTGTGCACTAAGTGGCGTGCGGAGAAGTACGTGTAGTCTCTATTGGAGGGGTGGATCTCCCTCCATAAGTCCACCCAGTGGTGTTGGGCGAGAATCTTATTAAGAGCGGTTGAATCCGCAGAAGGGTAAGGCTGCGGGGGATTAGAGGAATGGGGACTTGAGGATTTATCGAGGCTAGCTTTCAGTATGCAATTGGAGTCTCCACATAGTATTGTGGTGCCTTGGGCATGTTCGGAGACTAATTCCAATAACTGGGAAAAGAAGGCAGCTTGGTGGGAGTTGGGAGCATAATAGGAGACTAAAGTGACCAGTTCATCTGATATCAAACCTGTCACCATGATATAGCGTCCTTCCTTATCAGCCACTGACGACTTAAAAACGAAGGGGACAGATTTTTTAAAACAGACCGCGACTCCTTTGGTTTTATTTGGGGCGTTCGCCATGTAGAAAAGTGGATACGAAGTGGACATAAATTTGGGGTAGGAGCTGGTTGAGAAGTGCGTCTCTTGGAGGCAAACCACATCTGCCTGTTGGGATCTATAATAACGAAAGGCCTTAGTGCGTTTGTGAGGGGAATTTAGGCCCCTCACATTGTGTGATAGGATCGTTAATGGCATGATAGATGGTTGTTGAATTTGCTTATGTTGGCAGTAAGTTTTGGGTCGTTGGCGGAGTTAGAGAAATTATTGTTAGGTGGACCAAATTGGTAGAGTGTACTCGGGCGAGTAGTAGGGATGGAAGGGAGGGCAGGTTGAACAATAACTATGATTAGGAAAGGGTAGGAAGAACTCGTTGGGAAGGGGGGGTGGGACTGTTGTTGGCTAAGCACATAGTGCGAAGCATCAGTGTACAAGGACACTGTGGGGTCATGAGGGTCCGCTAGGGGGCAATAACTTTTTTTTTTTTAATCTTTCAGTCCACATAGCTGTATGAAAGCTTGTCGCCGGGAAAGATGCAGGCTTGGCGTGCAAGCCCGTGTCTAAGGCAGGGAACACCGCTTTAGATGTAAATGCACATCAAAGGTTGTTAAGGGGTTAAAATGCCATATGGTGATGTCCTTCACAATAGGTGATGGTCAGAGGTTTTCCAATACCTACTGACACAATGACTACAGACTACATGGCAGGGCAAGAAAATTTTGGTATGAAGCTGATTTTCTGAGGTTCATGTGGTTGCTGTTTAAAAATAAAAACCCTCAAAGATGGCTAATGCTGTACAGAGCATAAAATAAGAATAATCTACACTCCAAAGATTGAAACTAGATAAGATACCTGTTTTTTCTAATCAATGGAAGCAAAAAAACGAATTCATTAAATTACCATTTAAGTATTGAGTGACGCACACATGTATGTCTTAGTGACTCTTCACTTTGCTCCCACTGCTTTCAACATGTTAAAAGGCATTTTCTGGCTTTACTTTTTTAATTTTTTTTTTTGGCCAGCCCCCACCTGCTCAAGTAACTGCTCCCAACTGCTCTTCTGGTCTGACTGACTGCAGCGGTGTCAACACTAACAGTGTACATGTCCACTGCAGCCAGTCGCGGAGCTCAGCGGATCATGCCGTCTACATTGGCTGAGCTGCTGGAGCAGAGTGGAGTGCCAGCTCAGGTTATTCTTTTATCCCTCTGCTAGCCCCTATAGAAGTGTTTAGCGCTAAAAAAAAAAACTCGAGAGAACCAAAATTGTCTGTCTGTTTCACGATAACCCGCCATCCCTCTAAAGTAGCCAACTGGTTCTCCCTATCCCTAATGGCATTTGTGTAGGTGATTTAAGTGAAAGTGATTGGTCCGGATTAGAAAAAAGGGGGTTGTTTGTTGTCTTTTTCTGGTGTCTCCTAATGTCATACCAAAAGGTGTAACACTGGTTTGCAATATTTGACCCATCTAACGCTCAGATCTTGTATTTTTAGTGTGTGGTACTTTGTCATGGAGCAAGAATAGGCTTCTTCCAAGGAGACATCCGCTTACTGATGGATGACTTGAAAGTTCTGCAGCCCACTATTTTCCCAGTCGTTCCCCGTTTGCTGAACAGGATGTTTGACCGGGTGACTACTGTAATACACACAACACATGTTGGGTTTTTGTTCTCCACTTGGCTCTGACATTTACTTTTTCTTCTAACATTCAGATTTTCGGACAAGCGAATACTACTTTAAAACGCTGGCTGTTGGACTTTGCTTCCAAAAGAAAAGAGGCAGAACTCCGGAGCGGAATTATCCGAAAGGACAGTGTTTGGGACAAACTCATATTTCAAAAAGTTCAGGTAGGGGACACTACACTAATTGTATGGCGTCATTGCTGTACGCGCCGTCTGAGATCTGGACGGGAATGTTGTGCTATGTGATGAGCGGATCACTCCAGGCCGTATTTACAGAAGGGTGAGGCTATATTGTTCTTAATGCACCTGCTCGTATATGGATATCTGCTACAGGGAGGACTTAAAAGTAAGATTATCCTGTGTGTTTACGCCAGAAAAGAGAGGCTCTCACATAAGCAAGAGCTTAGACTGAACTGTGCAGTAAAGGATCAATGCTCAGCAGGGAGTCTCCCACCTGAGCGAGGATCCAACGACCTCACCGCAAATCGAAAACTGATCTGATTGCTACACCGCAATTTAGGTCATGACACAAGTCACACCGGTAAATCTAGTTCTAGGCCGCTGCCACAGCAGAGCGTGATGCAAGTGAATGGGGTCAAATCCAACTGGTTTAGACTTTTTGCAACTCTTATTAGTCACAACTCCATTCATCTGCTTTATGCTGCGGTGATATAAAAGCTCCACCAGATAACCATGTAGCAAATGGTGTCAGTAATCAAATGCATAAAATAGTTGGATTTGCAGAATAAAGAAGGAAGGTGAGAAAGGTAAAAACAAAGTCAGATGATGTGGTGATTAGATTACTCCTATTCTTCTGGTGGGTTCACTTTTTTTTCTCCTCTTTGTAACGTGCTGTTGTGCATCATGAATTTTTACGCTTTGGGCTTGTTTTCGTTTATGGTTTAGTACTTGGCTCTCAGTAAAGGTGAACATTACCCACAGGAATGTGTGGCATTGTAAGCAGAACTACTACAGCATGTAGATGAGTCGCTGTATGCCTTCATCTTTGGCTCCAAAATTCCTCGGCCACTTAAAGCAAGTCAAAAAACAAAAATGATGAAGCAGCTCCTTTATTTGTTGGCATTTATTGTACCAAATTCATAAAAATTGTGCAGGTGGTTCATTACTTTAGTGCAAAGTCAAAAAATGATCTCGCTGTTAAATTCATGGTACTTGTTGGATATCATTGCCCGTATGTACTACTATGCATTTAATAAACAGACTTAACCCCTTACCGGCATCGGACGTACTATACCGTCCGATGCCGGCTCCCCTGCTTTGATGCAGGGCTCCGCGGTGAGCCCGCACCAAAGCCGGGACATGTCAGCTGTTTTGAACAGCTGACATGTGCCCGTAATAGGCGCGGGCAGAATCGCGATCTGCCCGCACCTATTAACTAGTTAAATGCCGCTGTCAAACGCAGACAGCGGCATTTAACTACCGCTTCTGGCCGGGCGGCTGGAAATGACGTCATCGCCGACCCCGTCACATGATCGGGGGTCGGCGATGCTTGTGAATGGTAACCATAGAGGTCCTTGAGACCTCTATGGTTACTGATTGCCCGTCGCTGTGAGCGCCACCCTGTGGTCGGCGCTCACAGCACATGTGCAATTCTGCTACATAGCAGCGATCAGCAGATCGCTGCTATGTAGCAGAGCCGATCGGGTTGTGCCTGCTTCTAGCCTCTCATGGAGGCTATTGAAGCATGGCAAAAGTTAAAAAAAAAAAAAGTTTAAAAAAATAAAAAAAACATAAGTTTAAATCACCCCCCTTTCGCCCCAATCAAAATAAATCAATAAAAAAAAAATCAAATCTACGCATATTTGGTATCGCCGCGCTCAGAATCGCCCGATCTATCAAATAAAAAAAAGTGTTAACCTGATCGCTAAACAGCGTAGCGGGAAAAAAACTCGAAACGCCAGAATTACGTTTTTTTGGTCGCCGCGACATTGCATTAAAATGCAATAACGGGCGATCAAAAGAACATATCTGCACCGAAATGCTATCATTAAAAACGTCATCTGGGCACGCAAAAAATAAGCCCTCAACCGACCCCAGATGAGGAAAAATGGAGACGCTACAAGTATCGGAAAATGGCGCAATTTTTTTTTTTTTTTTTTTTAGCAAAGTTTGGAATTTTTTTTCACCACTTAGATAAAAAATAACCTAGTCATGTTTGGTGTCTATGAACTCGTAATGACCTGGAGAATCATAATGGCAGGTCATTTTTAGCATTTAGTGAACCTAGCAAAAAAGCTAAACAAAAAACAAGTGTGGGATTGCACTTTTTTGCAATTTCACCGCACTTGGAATTTTTTTCCCGTTTTCTTGTACACAACATGCTAAAACCAATGATGTCGTTCAAAAGTACAACTCGTCCCGCAAAAAATAAGCCCTCACATGGCCAAATTGACGGAAAAATAAAAAAGTTATGGCTCTGGGAAGGAGGGGAGCGAAAAACGAACACGGAAAAACGAAAAATCCCCTGGTCATGAAGGGGTTAAAAAAAAAAACCGGAAAAAAAAAACCTCCCTTTCCCTGTCTTTTTTTTTTTTTTTTTTTTTTAACCATTTTTGCAACTTTTTGAATAAAGTCCATCTTTTTCAAAATGTTGTGGAACATGCAACTTGAAAGATGTCCAGAACTACACCAGATGTGAGGGAGAAACTGGAGTAGTTTTTTTGCACAAACAGACTTCAAGAAAGGTACAAACAAAATAATGAATTGGATGCAATGGTAATGATGACTCTCATCATGTGTTCCCCCTCATTTCTAGGACAGCCTTGGGGGAAGAGTACGGCTGATGATTACTGGTGCAGCTCCAGTGTCTCCCACTGTGCTTACCTTCTTGAGAGCGGCTCTTGGCTGTCAGGTGGGTACTTAGATACTGTACTACTGCTAACTAACAAGTGTGTGTGCTAAAAAATATATATATATATATATATATATATATACACACTAGATGGCAGCCCGATTCTAAAGAATCGGGAGTCTAGAATCCATATATACTTTATTTATTCAAATGTAAGAATAATACAATTAATAAATAATAGTAAGAAAGAACAAAAATAATAGGCAGTATATGGAGAAAACACCAAACAAAAGTTCAAAATTGGTGTGAAAATGTCACTGACCCACTTCACAACTAAATATATATAGTTTTGGTAAATGGTATTATCATTTTTTTGACGAAATTCGGCAGGAGCTTGAAGAGCAACGTCACTGGGCCCGCCTCCACGCAGTAGAAACTTGCTGTGAGGTAAAAATTCAAAAATCACACCAAAATGGCGGGCGGAGTGTGTCACAGTACGGCACGTTTCTGATTGGTCGCTCGCAGCAGGCGGCAACCAATCAGACACTGGACACTGTTGACGTCACTTATCTCCGGACATTAGCTCCGGACAGGAAGTTGGCACAAATTGCAGGAAGTAGTACTCTAGATATATATATATATATATATATATATATATATATATATATATATATATATATATATATATATATATATATATATATATATATATATATATATATATATATATATATATATATATATATATATATATATTCAAAAGTTTGGACACACCTACTCATTTTAAAGATTTTTCTGTATTTTCACGACACTGAAAATTGTAAATTCACACTGAAGGCATCAAAATGTGAAACAACTGAAACTGTCTTATATTCTAGGTTCTTCAAAGTAGCCACCTTTTGCTTTGATAACTGCTTTGCACACTCTTGGCATTCTCTTGATGAGCTTCAAGAGGTAGTCACCGGGAATGGTTTTCACTTCACAGGTGTGCCGTGTCAGGTTTAATAAGTGGGATTTCTTGCCTTATAAATGGGGTTGGAACCATCAGTTGTGTTAAGCAGAAGTCTGGTGGATACAGAGCTGATAGTCCTACTGAATAGACTGTTAGCTGCTTTTTTCTTGCCATAATACAAATTCTAAGTAAAGAAAAACGAGTGGCCATCATTACTTTTAGAAATGAAGCTCAGTCAGTCTGAAAAATTGGGAAAACTTTGAAAGTGTCCCCAAGTGCAGTGTCAAAAACCATCAAGCGCTACAAAGAAACTGGCTCACATGAGGACCGCCCCAGGAAAGGAAGACCAAGAGTCACCTCTGCTTCTGAGGATAAGTTTATCCAAGTCACCAGCCTCAGAAATCGCAGGTTAACAGCTGCTCAGATTAGAGACCAGGTCAAGGCTACACAGTTCTAGCAGCAGACACATCTCTACAACAACTGTTAAGAGAAGACTTTGTGCAGCAGGCCTTCATGGTAAAATAGCTGTTAGGAAACCACTGCTAAGGACAGGCAACAAGCAGAAGAGACTTGTTTTGGCTAAAGAACACAAGGAATGGACATTAGACCAGTGGAAATCTGTGCTTTGGTCTGATGAGTCCAAATTTGAGATCTTTGTTTCCAACCACCGTGTCTTTGTGCGACGCAGAAAAGGTGAATGGATGGACTCTACATGCCTGATTCCCACCGTGAAGCATGGAGGAGGAGGTGTGATGGTGTGGGGGTGCTTTGCTGGTGATACTGTTGGGGATTTATTCAAACTTGAAGGCATACTGAACCAGCATGGCTACCACAGCATCTTGCAGCGGCATGCTATTCCATCCGGTTTGCGTTTAGTTGGACCATCATTTATTTTTCAACAGGACAATTACCCCAAACACACCTCCAGGCTGTGTAAGGGCTATTTGACCAAGGAGAGTGATGGGGTGCTACACCAGGTGACCTGGCCTCCACACTCACCAGACCTGAACCTAATCGAGATGGTTTGGGGTGAGCTGGACCGCAGAGTGAAGGCAAAAGGGCCAACAAGTGCTAAGCATCTCTGGTAACTCCTTCAAGATTGTTGGAAGACCATTTCCGGTGACTACCTCTCGAAGCTCATCAAGAGAATGCCAACAGTGTGCAAAGCAGTCATCAAAGCAAAAGGTGGCTACTTTGAAGAACCTAGACTATAAGACATATTTTCAGTTGGTTCACACTTTTTTGTTAAGTATATAATTCCACATTTGTTAATTCATAGTTCTGATGCCTCCAGTGTGAGTTTACAATTTTCATAGTCATGAATATACAGAAAACTCTTTAAATGGGAAGGTGTCCGTCCAAACTTTTGGTCTGTACTGTGTGTGTGTGTGTGTGTGTGTGTGTGTGTATGTATGTGTGAAATATATATTCTATCTCTCTCGAGTATAAGTTCAGATTTTCAGCCCACTTTTTTGAGCTGAAAGTCCCCCTCTTGGCTTATACTCGAGTCATACCCAGGGGTCTGCAGGGGAGGGGCAGCGGGGGCTGTCTAATTATATTCACCTACTCCTGGCGCGGTCTCTGGCTTCCCCGGCGCCGGCAGCTTCCTGTACTGAGCGATCACATGGTACCGCTCATTACAGTAATGAATATGCGGCTCCACCTACCATAGAGGTGGAGCTGCATATTCATTACTGTAATGAGCGGTAACGGTGACCGCTCAGTACAGGATGAAGCGTTGGAAGCAGAGACTGCACAGCGCCAGGAGCAGGTGAGTATAACGGGAAGGGGAGCGCTGCGCGATATTTACCTGCTCCCCGTTCGTTCCAGGCGTCGCTCTGTCTTCAGCAGTGACGCTCAGGTCAGAGGGCGTGGTGACGTGGTTAGTGCGCACCCTCTGCCTGAACGTCAGTACTGAAGACGCTGAAGATGGAGTGGCGCCGGAACAAGGAGAAGGTGAATATTGAGGCTGTGTTCACACGTTCCGGTTTTTTCGTGGTTTTTCCCTATAAAAACGCTATAAAACCGCATACAAGAAGCATCCCATCATTTAGAATGAATTCCGCATGTTTTGTGCACATGATGCGTTTTTTTCCGCATGAAAAACGCATCAGGCACAAAATCCGGACATGCTCATTCCTTTTGCGGTTTTTATGCGGATTTCCCACTGCAAAATGCATTGGGAAGTGTCCGGAAAAAACCGCGGAAAAAAACGCGACAAACGCGTCAAAACCGCGGCAAAAAACGCATGCGGTTTTCTTCCGGATTTCATGCAGAAAATGTCCGGTTTTTCACAGGAATTTTCTGCATGAATTCCTGAACGTGTGCACTTAGCCTGAAAGTGCCGGGGGCCTGAGCAACGGAGAGGTGAGTATGTTTTTTTTTTTTTTTTTTTTTATCGCAGCAATAGGAAATGGGGCAAGTGTCTGTATGGAGCATCTATGGGGCCATAACGTTTGTGGGTCATTCCATGTCAAGTGAACCAATGATTTTTACCACTATATTTTTAATTCATTTGAGATTTTGTTACTTGGTAATAGTGTGTCAGAGAATGCAAAACAAAATAAACACCATTCTACTCAGAACTGTACAGGCTTTCACCAGATATGTCACAAGAGTATCTTTGATAATATTTTACCTATGTGAAAGCAAGCGCAAAACTTTAAAACGCATTTCCGAAAAAAAGTTTAATTTAAAAACTGCACATGTGCCTGCTCTGCTCCTATTCATATCTGTACCAAAATACAAGCTGGGATCGTGATGGGATCATATTTTTTAAAATAAAACTATTACAGTGTCAGTTCAAAAATCTTGATTTCAGATCTGTTCAGCCTGTGGTCTAACAGTGTGGGGTCTAGATTTACCAAATAATCCATGATTGCTAGATATTACTGTATTATTTTATTATGTTACAGCTTAGAAGCAGGAGAGGACAGAGGAGAAGCTTTGTTAGGGCTGAGAATGACCAGGGGTAGACATTGAATGCAGAGCAGATGACCGGCCGGCAGCTCGGGCCTCTACAGACCGTATTCACACCAGATCTTATCACCCAGGAAACTCCTCAAATGGAGGGAGAAAAATATTGTTAACATCCAGTTCATGTATTGTACAAACCAGGACTACGGAGAGGAGGAGAGTTTGTTATAACATCGGTTACAGGAAGCAGAAAGGGGACTCCGCAATACCGCACTGTCATCCCATGTAGTGGAAATAAAGACAGTGACATCTATGATGTGGTAGAAGGCGGCACAAGATCGGCAATGGATGACATAACTGGTGATGTGACCTGTGAATATGATCGGCGCTGGCGGCTACTGTACTCTCCAAAGATTGTGAAAATGAAGACGTAGAAGTGACTTTTCTGCACTTTCTGGTCCAGGGCCGTCCTTTGTGTATCCAAGAAAACCAGACGTTGTAAAAGTGAACAAAAATCAGATATAACTCAGGTGGAGCCGAGCACCATGACAGGCCGCACATACTCTGACACAGAAGGAAACGGCCAGTGCTAGTGAGCCCTTATGGACAACATGACATTTCACCCACTAGAAGGGACACATTAATGATAACAGGCCAGTGTAAAAATCTACTATTGATTGTTTGATTAGTTCATATTTTATAGAACGAGGATTTAACTACTGTACTAGTCTTCTTAGACACTTCAGAAATTACATGTTTAGTGATATAATAGAAAAAAAATTGTTCCATGTATAAATAGGTGGTAGAAATATTGGTTCTTTTAATCTTGTTTTTAACATATAATTAGGATCAGACTATTTAGAAAACCACACTTGAGGATGTGATCACCTTTTATCTTTTGGCTTGTTCAAAGAATTCAGGTTAAAAATGCTGAGTAAGTTGTTATGATAATTAAGATGTATTTATTCTGGCACTTCGGGATTTGTTTTTTGTTTCTTTATTGTTACATATAAATGTTGAATGCAATAAGTTGTAATTTGAAAAGAAAAAAGGAAGAAACTCGCACAAACATAAAATCAGATGATTCAAGGCTTAAAAAAAAAATAAATACAAATTTGATAGATCCCAAGTGGAGTCCCTGTACAAATATAAACAAGGACACGAGTAACACACATGCATGTTTTCACAATTTTAAAACATACGTTTTTTTCAGAATTGCGCATCAAAATTTTTAATTTGATTTCTTCAAAACACAATATAAAGAAACATAGTCTTGTGACATATCAAATGAAAGCTGGTACCGTTCTGAGAAAAATGATGCGCCTCCCACCTCTATATCTTAATTCTAGCCCGAGATATGATAAAAAAATGTAAAGCCATACCAGGCCAAAATCCGCGCTTTTTCAAAACTTTAAAAATCTGTAAAAAATTAACTGATGAAGAAGATATGCAAATTGCCTCTTCTGAGAAAAAGAGGACTTAAACTCTATAGCGCCACCTGTTGGAAGTAGCGATCCTACAAGTCACAATCAACTCTTTAACGAGTCGTGCAATATGACTTAGGATTACAGCCAAATCAGTATCTCAATTCGCAGACAGTGTTTCAGGCTGTTGGCCCTCGTCAGTGCGAAGCATGAGAACTGATTTGGCTAGGTGAGAGGCTCTGGACTGTGGTCTAAGGGGTCTGCGAATTGAGATACTGATTTGGCTTTTATCCTAAGTCATATTGCACGACTCGTTAAAGAGTTTATTGTGACTTGTAGGATCGCTACTTCCAACAGGTGGCGCTATAGAGTTTAAGTCCTCTTTTTCTCAGAAGAGGCAATTTTCATATTTAATTTCCCAGAGGAGCATTGCATGGCGGATAAGCCTCCTTACCTTGACAAGCCAGAGATGGTATGTCACTCTCCACAAGGAGAAACAATACCCCTGATGAAGAAAATTCTAAACTTTTAATTTGTAATTAACTAAAGTTGTACTTCATAAAAACAAAAAATAAAAAAAATCTAAAGACGTCAGGTAAAAAAAATATTCATATTTGGATCACTTGATATGGAATGACCCTTGTGCAGCACTATATGGGGCAGGTGTCTGTATGGAGCATCTTATAGGGCCATAATCAAGGTTTGTACAGCACTATATGGGGCAAATATCTTTATGGAGCATCTTATGGGGCCATAATCGGCATTTGTGCAGCATTATATTGGGCAAATGTGTCTATGGAGCATCTTATGGGGCCATTATTAACCTTTATGCAGGATTTATATGGGGCATATTTTAATATGGAGCATCTTATGGGGCCCATCATAAACTTTATGGAGCATTATATGGGGCTCCTGATTCAATATGGATATTCAAAAACACTTAACCTACTGATGTCTCAATTAATTTTACTTTTATTGGTATTTATTTTTACTTTTGACATTTACCGGTAGCTGCTGCATTTCCCACACTAGGCTTATATGTGAGTTAAGTTTTCCCAGTTTTTTGTGGCAAAATTAGGGGGGGGGTCGGCTTATACTCAAATGAAAAAAAAAAATATAACTTTCTCTATCGCTCACACAGGGTTAATGGCAGCGTTAACAGACCGCGTTATGCTGCGGGTAACGCACTCCGTTAACGCTGCTCTTAACCCTGTTTGACCAACTTTTTACTATTTATGCTGCCTACGCAGCATCAATAGTAAAAAGATCTAATGTTAAAAATGATAAAAAAACAAAAAAAAACCTGCTGTTCTCACCTTCCGTCGTTTGCCGATGCATGCGCTGCTGCCGCCAGCTTCCGTTCCCAGAGATGCATTGCGAAATTACCCAGAAGACTTAGTGGTTTCGCGAGACCACTAAGTCATCTGTGTAATTTTGCAGTGCATCTCTGGGAACGGAAGCTGGCGGCAGCAGCGCGCGCATAGGGACAGCTTCGCTGGACAACGGCGGGTGGGAATAGAAATAACTTTAATTTTTTTTTTTTTTTTTTAAACCGGGATATGGTGCCCACACTGCTATATGCTACGTGGGCTGTGTTAGATACCACAAGGCTGCTATATACTACGAGGCCAGTGTTATATACTGCGTGGGCTGTGCTATATATTATGTGGGCTGTGTTATATACTGCGTGGCTGCTATATACTACGTGGGGTGTTTGATAATAAAAGTTGTGGTCTTGAGTATTATAATGGACTATTCTGTAATCCCTTAAATCGGTTTTCAAGGATTATGGCTGTTGCTTTGCATAGATAATGTTACATATGTCCATGGGCTGCATTTTATTACTTGTTTGGTGTAACAACCTATTCTCAAAGTGTGGTTCTGTTTCTGGGAAAAAGCAAACCCCTTTTTTCTGGATAATTCTGTTTTAAGTGTTGAAAAATCTGAGTACTTCTGTAGGAATATCACTTTAAATCTATACCTATCATAGTAAGTAATGGTAAATCGCTCAACACTAATGATCTCTGGTGGTCTGACCAATCCTGAGAATAAAGGGGCACAGTGATGTCCGCTGTACTCCTGGCGCCGCCTAGCTGTACAGGTCATTGCAGTAGAAGGTAGCCCAGGGCCACTTTGTATGGAAAAATGGTGAAGGGTGTATTTCACTTCCGTATTGGGTGGGGATGTGCAAGCACGGGGTCTGATATCAATATAGTGTTTGGATTTCTGCCTGTTTATGGTAGCATTGCCTTCTGTAACTATATATTCCCCATATAAACACCCTATTCCATATTGTACTTTACATGACCAATCTTTGGTGCTGTCTCTTATCAGTTCTATGAGGGCTATGGACAGACTGAATGCACTGCTGGATGTTCACTGACTATTCCCGGTGACTGGACAGCAGGTAGGCCATACTCCTGAAGTATTTTCAATGATCGTAAATGCCTGTACATCGTCTGCCAGTCCTAAATAACCCTTTAACTACTAAAACGTAAATGGATTTAATGAGTAACTGTTTTTCTTTCTATTTCATAAATCAATAGCGCACAGAAGATATTAAAGAGTTGGTTATTTTTATCAGTGCAATCTTCTTTATCCTTCTGGACTGATCATTCACTTTTTTTTTTAATTCTCAATTTTAAGCTAAAATCAGTATTCAGTGAAGACAGATTGTTACATCACTGAGCCAGGAGAGGACAGTGGATACTGATAAGATTCTACGTAGAGGGGGGAGCTAGAAGCAGATTTCCCTGATAACTTTGCAATATATGTTATCTTCTCATGAGATAGATATATATATATATATATATATATATATATATATATATATATATATATATATATATATATATATATATATATATATATATATATATATATATATATATATATTATAAGCCGAGATTTTCAGCCCACTTTTTTGGGCTGAAAGTCCCCTCCCCCCCCCCCTCGGCTTATACTCGAGTCATACCCAGGGGTCGGCAGGGGAGGGGAAGCGGGGGCTGTCTGTGTAATTATACTTACCTACTCCCGGCGCCGTCCCTACTTCCCGGCGCCGCAGTTTCTTCCTGTACTGAGCAGTCACATGGTACCGCTCATTACAGTAATGAATATGCGGCTCCACCTCCCATAGAGATGGAGCCACATACTCATTACTGTAATGAGCGGTAACGGTGACCGTTAACTACAGGAAGAAAATGCGGCGCCGGGGAACAGACCTGCAGCGACGGCGCCAGGAGCAGGTAAGTATGATGGGGGGGCAGTGCACGATACTCACCTGCTCCTCATCCCATCGGCTGCGGCGCCGCTGTCTTCCGCGTCCTCTGCAGTGACGCTCAGGTCAGAGGGCGCGGTGACGCGATTAGTGCGCGCCGCCCTCTTCCTGAACATCGGTGCAGAGGATGGGAAGACACAGCGGCGCTTAGCGGTGGAACGGGAAAGGTAAGTATGTAATTTTTTTTTTTTTTTTTTTAATCGCAGCAACAGCTTTTGGGCCAAATATCTGTATGGAGCATGTTATGTGGCCATGTGCAGCATTATATGGGGCAAATATCTGTATGGGGCATCTTATCCGGCCATGTGCAGCATTATATGGGGGCAAATGTCTGTATGGGGCATCTTATCCAGCCATGTGCAGCATTATATGGGGCAAATGTCTGTATGGAGCATCTTATGGGGCCATGTGCAGCATTATATGGGGCAGTTCTCTGTATGGAGCATCTTATGGGGCCATAATCCACATTTGTGGAGCATTATACGGGGCAAATGTCTGTATGGAGCATCTTATGGGGCCATGTGCAGCATTTGTGCAGCATTATATGGGGCATATTTTAATATGGAGCATCTTATGGGGCCCATCATAAACTGTATGGAGCATTATATGGGGCTCCTGATTCAATATGGATATTCAAAAACACTTAACCTACTGATGTCTCAATTAATTAATTTTACTTTTATTGGTATCTATTTTTATTTTTCAAATTTACCGGTAGCTGCTGCATTTCGCACCCTAGGCTTATACTCAAGTCATTAAGTTTTCCCAGTTTTTTTTGTGGCAAAATTAGGGGGGTCGGCTTATACTCGGGTCGGCTTTTAACTCTAGTATATACGGTAATTTTATATTATAAAAGCAAAAACGACAGTTACTTTTTATTCTTTATATAAGGGGTTGTCTGGTCCAGATCAATAAGTCTGCAGTCTGTGAATTAAGAAACTATTGCATTTCTTTGTACTAGCAGGGTCGCTCGTGATTAGTTTTGAGTCTGCATGGCAGGCATCTGTGTAGACAGTATACAAAAATATTCTGCAACGAATTTTAAAGGTAATATATCAGACACCTGCATCATCTGAATCTTCTAGCCAGTATTTGATGCGATCACCACTTAATGTTCAATTTACAATGGGAAAGCATTTTAGGCGCTAGGCAAGGTTGGCATGGGTATGGGAGATAGATTTTATGAGTTTGTATCTCCATCCAGGTCACGTTGGCGCACCGATGCCCTGCAACTTTATAAAGCTAGTAGACGTGGATGAAATGAACTATTTTGCAGTGAAGGGAGAGGGTGAGGTAAGTTCAGAGCACAATGTTAATTATTAAAGTATCATCAATATCTGTCTCTAACTTTTGCAACAAATTTAATTCATTAGGTTTGTGTGAAAGGGTCAAATGTTTTCCAAGGCTACTTAAAGGATGATGAGAAAACTGCTGAAGCTTTGGACAAGGACGGCTGGCTGCATACAGGGGATGTTGGGAAATGGTTGCCTGTAAGTAAAATGCATATTTACATTTACTGCACTACGGGAAAAAAAAAATAAAGGATCTCTTGCACATGACAATAGAAATCCCAAATCGGATAAATATGCTGGGTATCAATCTGTCCAGAACACTGAACCATTACATATACATGGAGGAACAGGAGGAGTACCAACAGCCTTACAAAATGACCTGCGTTGGGCTACTGGTGTGTATGTTTCTAACCAATGTCAGAAACCGACTCCATTAGGGGCTGTTCTGTAGTGGGACATGTGATCACAAACCAGCACTATGCAGGATAGTTGGTATTCACCAGAGAATACTAGCATCAGTGCCACCAGGTACTTTCAGATGAGTAGGTTCATAAATGTGTGTCTGTCATGAAAGAACCTTGAGTCGCCAAGGTGAACCTTTTTCTGCAGCATCATGCAGCATCACCAGTTTGGTAGTGGTTCAGGTATGATCTGGGGAGGCAAATCCTTAAATGATGTTATTAACCTCTCATTGCTGTTTGACTGATTTTATCTCCTTTTGTCAGACCTTTCAGTGGTGTATTTGGCTCTGGGTCCTTCTGGTGTAGAACATTGTTCTGCCTCGTGTGGTTGAAGTGTGTAGGCAGTTCCTGGATGACAAAGGCATTGAGGCCACTGACTGGCTCTCACATTCCCAAGACCTACGTCCATTTGAGAAGCTCTTTGACATTATGTATCAGTTCTTCTGACAGACTGTCCAGGAGTTCACTAATGCTCTGATCCAGGTCTGGGAGGAGGTTCCCCTAAAGACACCATCCGCTGCCTCATAAAGAGTATGCCTAAATATTTTTGGGAGTCCAGACAGTCACCTAGGGGACTTGCATAATATGGAGTCACATTATGAGTTTCCATGATGGAATTCCTGCAAATAGGATCTGCCAGTGGTATAATAATAATATTATTTTTTATATAGCGCTAACATATTCCGCAGCGCAGTTTGCACACATGATCGGTTTAAATTTCTCCTTCGCCTCATTGGGGGACACAGGACCATGTGTGTTATGCTGCAGCCACTAGGAGGACACTAAGCAAATGCACAAAAAAGTTAACTCCTCCGCAGTATACACCCTCTGCTGGCTCTCTCGTGAACCAGTTCTTGCTTAGTGTCTTCAGACCCAGACTTTATTAACGGAAAAAAATGGAAAAATAAAATATTCACGGATTGGACGGGCGACGGGGCCTTTTAAGGTTCCGCTCTCCCAAAAATCTTTAACAGGCGGGAACGCAGAGTGTCTCCTCCCTGTACCCCCTCCTGCAACTTTTACGTCTGTCTGGGGTCTTATAGGGGCGACTGATCCTTAAATGGGCCCGCTCTCCCCACACCAACAACGGACGGGAACATGAGGTGTCACCCTCACGTACCCCCTTCCCGGGGCCAGGCCTTCATCGAAAAGCTGTTCCCTGCAGTGGACCCCAATGTGGCGAAGGAGAAATCCCTGCAGCAGCTATGGCCCCTGCACCACCACTGTCCGAAAGCGGCTGATGCCAGGAGGCAATGGGACCCTCTCCACCTCCCTATCAAAGGGACGGTGGATTGAGGATGAATATAGTGCCACAGACCCCTACAGTAACGTGAGTACCTGGATACAGAAGATGCACTCTGTCCGCAGGGGGAGGAAGGCTCATTCTCTCCCCGTCCAGGGATCCTGTTTGGAGGGCCGGAGCCCAGAGGTCATTAGTGCTCCTCACTTTTCTCTCCTCACCGCCGCCGCTTGTGCGCCCCTCCCCCGTTCCTCGCTGGAGCTGTCCCGCCGCGTCCACTTCGCTGTCCGTGATGGCGCTGGCCGCGACTTGTGCCAGTGCCGACCGGCCATTGAGGCCGTCACCGCTAATTTAGGCCCTGGCTTCTGGCCGTGGTAGGCCAGATCCGGCCCACTCCGCCCCCACTACCTGGCGCCTGCCGGATGGCTTTTCTTCCTGGGACGCTGAACATTGCAGGCTGCATCCCTCGGACAGGGGCCTGACGGCGATGGGGAGTACATTCCTCCAGGAAGCGTACCCGTGCGGCATCCCCTCATCCGCTGGTTCCATATCTCGTTCCCCTTCTCCAGGGGCTTACATAGTTACATAGTTACTAAGGTTGAAGGAAGACTTTAAGTCCATCTAGTTCAACCCATAGCCTAACCTAACTTGCCCTAACATGTTGATCCAGAGGAAGGCAAAAAAACCCATGTGGCAAAGAGTAAGCTCCACCTTGGGGAAAAAAATTCCTTCCCGACTCCACATACGGCAATCAGACTAGTTCCCTGGATCAACGCCCTATCAAGGAATCTAGTGTATATACCCTGTAACATTATACTTTTCCAGAAATGTATCCAGTCCCCTCTTAAATTTAAGTAATGAATCACTCATTACAACCTCATACGGCAGAGAGTTCCATAGTCTCACTGCTCTTACAGTAAAGAATCCGCGTCTGTTATTATGCTTAAACCTTTTTTCCTCCAAACGCAGAGGATGCCCCCTTGTCCCTGTTTCAGGTCTATGATTAAAAAGATAATCAGAAAGGTCTTTGTACTGTCCCCTCATATATTTATACATTAACATAAGATCACCCCTTAGTCTTCGTTTTTCCAAACTAAATAGCCCCAAGTGTAATAACCTATCTTGGTATTGCAGACCCCCCAGTCCTCTAATAACCTTGGTCGCTCTTCTCTGCACCCGCTCCAGTTCCGCTATGTCCTTCTTATACCCCGGAGACCAGAACTGTGCACAGTATTCTAAGTGTGGTCGAACTAGTGACTTGTATAGAGGTAAAATTATGTTCTCCTCATGAGCATCTATGCCTCTTTTAATGCATCCCATTATTTTATTTGCCTTTGTAGCAGCTGCCTGACACTGGCCACTGAATATGAGTTTGTCATCCACCCATACACCCAGGTCTTTTTCACTGACTGTGTTGCCCAGAGTTTAAGAATTAAGCACATAATTATACATCTTATTACTTCTACCCAAGTGCATGACCTTACATTTATCCCCATTAAAGCTCATTTGCCATTTATCAGCCCAAGCTTCTAGTTTACATAAATCATCCTGTAATATAAAATTGTCCTCCTCTGTATTGATTACCCTGCAGAGTTTAGTGTCATCTGCAAATATTGAAATTCTACTCTGAATGCCCCCTACAAGGTCATTAATAAATGTTAAAAAGAAGAGGGCCCAATACTGACCCCTGTGGTACGCCACTGCTAACCGCTACCCAGTCAGTGTGTTCCATTAATAACCACCCTTTGTTTCCTATCCCTGAGCCAGATCTCAACCCACTTACACATATTTTCCCCTATCCCCATTATTCTCATTTTATGTATCAACCTTTTGTGTGGCACCGTATCAAAAACTTTTGAAAAGTCCACATACACTACATCTACTGGGTTCCTTTGGTCCAGTCCGGAACTTACCTCTTCATAGAAACTGATCAAATTAGTCTGACATGAACGGTCCCTAGTAAAACCGTGCTAATACTGGGTCATGAGGTTATTCCTCTTCAGATACTCCAGTATAGCATCCCTTAGAATGCCCTCCAGGATTTTACCCACAGTAGAGGTTAAGCTTACTGGCCTATAATTTCCGAGTTCAGTTTTTGTCCCCTTTTTGAATATTGGCACCACATTTGCTATACGCCAGTCCTGTGGTAAAGACCCTGTTATTATGGAGTCTTTAAAGATTAAAAATAATGGTCTATCAATGACTGTACTTAATTCCTGCAGTACTTGAGGGTGTATCCCATCCGGGCCCGGAGATTTGTACATTTTAGTGATTTGTTTTTTTAGACGCCGCCGCTCTTCCTGCTGGGTTAAGCAGGTGACATTTAATGGGGAATTTTTATCACTAGTCATTTTGTCTGCCATGGGACTTTCTTGCGTAAATACTGATGAAAAAAAGTCATTTAGCATATTGGCTTTTTCCTCATCCTCATCCACCATTTCACCCAGACTATTTTTAAGGGGGCCAACACTATCATTTTTTAGTTTCTTACGATTTATGTAGTTAAATAATATTTTGGGATTATTTTTACTCTCTGGCAATGAGTCTCTCTGTCTCAATCTTTGCTGCCTTGATTTGCTTTTTACAGAATTTATTTAATTTTTTGTATTTATTAAATGCCTCCTCACTACCTACTTCCTTTAATTCTCTAAATGCTTTCTTTTTGTAACTTATTGCGCCCCTTACAGCTCTATTTAGCCATATTGGTTTCCTCCTATTCCTAGTATGTTTATTCCCATACGGTATATACTGTGCACAGGTCCTATCCAGGATGTTAATAAACGTCTCCCATTTTCTATGTGTATTTTTGTGTCTCAGGATATCGTCCCATTTAATTGCACCAAGATCCTCTCTCATCCGTTGGGAATTTGCCCTCCTGAAGTTTAGTGTCCTTGTAACCTCTCTATTACACATCTTTTTAAAGGATACATGAAAACGTATTATTTTGTGATCGCTATTTCCCAAGTAACCCCCAACCCTTATATTTGCTATGCGGTCTGGCCTGTTGGTTAATATTAGGTCTAGCAGTGCCCCCTTTCTTGTTGGGTCCTGAACCAGTTGTGAAAGGTAATTCTCTCATAGTTGTCAAAAACCGATTACCTTTGCTGGAACTGCAGGTTTCTGTTCCCCAACCTATTTCAGGGTAGTTGAAGTCCCCCATAATAATGACTTCTCCTTGAGTCGCAGCTTCATCTATTTGCTTTACGAGGATATTCTCCATTGCTTCCATTATTTTTGGAGATTTATAACAAACCCCTATCAGTAATTTATTATTTTTTCCCCCTCCCCTTATCTCCACCCACAGGGATTCTACATTCTCATTAAATTCACCTATATTATCACGCCGGATGGGTTTTAAGGACGATTTTACATATAGACACACCCCACCCCCTCGCTTATCTGTACGGTCATTTCTGAACAGGCTATAGCCCTGCAAGTTAACAGCCCAGTCATGGCTCTCATCCAGCCACGTTTCAGATATCCCCACCATGTCATAATTATGCTCCAACAACATTAGTTCTAATTCGTCCATTTTGTTAGCGAGGCTTCTGGCATTAGTATACATGCACTTGACGTTCCTCTCTGTACCTCTACTCTTTCTTAAATTATTAACTGTTCTAACCCCACCCCCCATGCCACCGCCACCCCCAACTTCCTTATTTGTGCCCAGGTATCTGTCTGCACTATCTTCCCCTCCTATAAATTGAATACCCTCCCCCCAATCCCTAGTTTAAACAATCCTCCAACCTTCTAGCCATTTTCTCCCCCAGCACAGCTGCACCTTCCCCATTGAGGTGCAGTCCATCCCTAGCGTAGAGCCTGTAGCCAACTGAGAAGTCGGCCCAGTTCTGCAGGAACCCAAACCCCTCCTTCCTTCACCAATTCTTGAGCCACTTATTAACCTCCCTAATCTCCTGTTGCCTCTCTGGCGTGGCACGTGGTACAGGCAGTATTTCGGAGAATACCACGTTGGAGGTCCTTGCTTTCAGCTTGCAGCCTAATTCCCTGAAATCATCTTTAAGGACCTTCCACCTACTTCTAACTTTGTCATTTGTGCCATGTGCACCATGACCGCTGGGTCCTCACCAGCCCCTCCCAGTAATCTGTCCACCCGATCAGCAATGTGTCAGACTCTAGCGCCAGGTAGGCAGCACACCGTTCGACGATCCCTGTCTTTGTGACAGATTGCCCTATCTGTTCCCCTAATAGAGTCCCCCACCACCAGCACCTGTCTGGCCTGCCCTGCTCTCCGCTTCTTTGGAAAAAGGGGAATACCTGTCGTCAATCTACATCATCAAAGACTCATGCCTTCACATCCCAATCTTTGAAAGTCATCAAAGATTCCTATGCTTTGTGGTTGGAGACGATCATTTTCAGTTCACCGCTCTGCACGTCGGGCTCGCCACCGCCCCCAGGGTGTTCACAAAAGTCATGTCAGCCGTCATGTCTATCCTACACTCCCGGGGCATGGTGATTCGTCTATATCTAGACGATCTTCTCATCAAAGGTCCAGCTTATCGGGCTTGCAAAGAGAGCGTCTATCACCATCGACACTGTCTCGTCTAGGTTGGCTGGTAAACATGGAGAAATCGTCTCCAGTTCCATCCCAGCGAGTCCCCTTTTTGGGGATGATCTTAGACACTTCCCTAGGGTTGGTAATTCTCCCTCTGGAAAAGATTTCTTCTCAAAACCGGGGAGCCCAATTGCTATCTCTGGGCCGTTCTCACAACTTGCGGTTCGCCATGCAGGTTCTCGGGAAAATGGTGGCATCTATCGAGGCAGTGCCGTTTGCCCAATTTCACTTCCTTCCCCTGCAGCAGGCTTTGATCTCAGCATGGGACAAGAATCCAGCCTCCCTGGGTCGCCGCTTTCGCCTGGCACCCAGAATCAGGCGATCTCTCAGGTGGTGGACTGCAACGTCGTCCTTGGATCAGGAAAGGTCTTTCCTCCTGGTTCACTGGCTGGTAGTGACCCCCGACGCCAGTCTCCTCGGATGGGGAATAATATTTCGTCACCACACGGCTCAGGGTCGTTGGTCCGCTCAGGAAGCCACCTTCCGATCAACATCCTAGAGATCTGAGCGATAACGCTGGCTCTTCAGCACTTCCATCACCTCTTGGTGGGACGTCCCGTCCGGATCCAATCGGACAACTCTACGGCTGGGGTGTACATCAATCGCCAGGGAGGCATGCGCAGCAGAAGAGCGATGACCGAGGTTTCACACATTCTACAATGGGCCGAGACAAATCAATCGCTCATCTCCGCAGTCACATTCTTGGGGTAGAGAATTGGGCGGCGGACTCTCTCTGCCGCCAGGGTATAGCCTCAGGAGAGTGGTCTCTTCACCCGGAAGTCTTTTACAGGATTTGCCAGCGTTTCGGCACTCCAGATGTGGACCTCATGGGGTCTCCAGGCTGAATGCCAAGGTTCCAGCATTTGTAGCCCGATCCCGTGATCCGTTAGCCATCGGCTCGGATGCCCTAGTACTCCCATGGAGCCAATTTTGTCTCCCATACATCTTTCCGCCTCTTCCACTGATCCCAAGGGTTATCTGAAAAATCAAAGTGAAAGGTGTTCCGGTGATCCTTGTTGCTCCGGACTGGCCTTGCCGAGTTTGGTACGCGGAGCTAATGCATCTCGTCGCCGATGTTCCCTTGAGGTTACCGGAACTCCGGGCCTTCTCTCCCAGGACCCATTTGTCACCAGAACTCGAGAGTTCAGAGTTTAATGGCCTGGCGATTGAATCCTGGATTCTAGCCCAAGCCGGGTTCTCCCATCAAGAGGCATCTACCATGATCAATGCTAGGAAGCCTGTTTCTGTGCTTATTTGCCATCGTGTTTGGAGAGCTTTTTTCGCATGGTGTAAAGATAAGGGTCTTTCTCAGTTTGGTGTTTTCCATCCCCTCCTTTCTGGAGTTTCTCCAAGCAGGTCTGCATTCAGGCTTGGCGCTGGCCTCTCTCTCAAGGGCCACATTTCGGCCTTCTCCGTCCTTTCAAAGCGTCTGAAAGCTTCCAAGCCTCAGGTTAGGACCTTCATGCAAGGAGTTTCACATCTTGTCCCTCCGTACAAGATGCCTTTAGAACCTTGGGACCTTATCTTGGTCCTCAGTGCTTTTACAAGAGACTCCCTTCGAGCCATTATAGGATGTTTCCCTCTCTCTCCTTTCATGGAAAGTTGCCTTTCTGGTGGCCATAACATCCATCAGACGGGTTTCGGAACTGGCGGCCTTGTCTTGCAAACCTCCATTTTTGATTTTTGCATCAGGACAAGGTGGTGCTCAGGACGTCCCCGTCCTTCTTGCCTAAAGTCATCTCATCTTTTCATCTGAATGAAGACCTTGTCCTGCCCTCGTTCTGTCCGGCTCCAGTCCATCGTACTGAGAAAGCCCTTCACACTCTGGACTTGGTGAGGGCTCTCAGAGTACATTTCCAGGACGGCAAGTTTTTGCAAAGCTGATGCCCTTTTTGTGCTTCCGGATGGTCACAAAAAGGGGTTACCTGCCTCGAAGGCCACAATGGCCAGATGGCTTCTTTCAGCGATTCAAGAAGCTTACCGTGTCCTAGGCCAGCCTATCCCCCTGGGGATTAAGGCACACTCCACTCGGTCAGTGGGGACCTCCTGGGCCATTCGGCACTAGGCATCCGCACAGCAAGTGTGCAAGGCTGCTACTTGGTCCAGTCTTCACACGTTCGCTAAATATTACAACATTCATGTTCAAGCCTCCTCAGATGCGGCTGTCAGCAGACAGACAGATTCTGCAATCGGCAGTTTAGCATTTGTAGGCCTCATTTAATCACTTAATTCTTTCAGCATTGGGTGCGTGAGATTTCACCTGTTGTGACGTTTTCCCACCCAGGGACTGCTTTAGGACGTCCCATGGTCCTGTGTCCCCCAATGAGGCGAAGGAGAAACAGGGATTTGTGTACTCACCGTAAAATCCTTTTCTCTGAACCAATCATTGGGGGATACGGCACCCACCCTGTTAGCCCGTTGGCTTGTAGTCTTTATTGGTTTTGACATATTGCAATTCTGTTTGTGAAGTCCTATTACTTTGGCACCGAACTGGTTCACGAGAGCCAGCAAAGGGTGTATACTGTGGAGGAGGAGTTTTTGTGTATTTGCTTAGTGTCCTCCTAGTGGTAGCAGCAGAACACCCATGGTCCTGTGTCCCCCAACGATTGGCTCGGAAAAAAGGATTTTACGGTGATTACACAAAAATCCCTGTTTTTTACTTTAAGGGGAAGCAGCCGTGCATTAGGCTTGAGATTTTGCAGAGGCCCAAGGATGGAGGGGGATTGGCGCTTCTGAACCCTTGGTTCTACTATTTAGCTGCTCAGGGCCAACGGATGAGGGGGTGGAGGGAAGTAGCTGGCATGGTTTGAGCACAAAAGTTGTTGGTTCAGTTGCTTGAGATGGACCCATTGGTTCAGGGGCTGGAGGCAGGTAGTTTTAGGAGGTTGGGATTTATTCCCCACGTTAGCGCTGATACATTAAGTTTGGGAGGCAATAAAGACTAGGGGATTGGAGAATTTGACAAATTTTTTCCCCGATATGGCAAAATGAAACATTGCTGGAGTTTGATAAAATGGGGGAATTTAAAAATTGGACGAGGCTGGGAATACAGTACGTGGTTCAGATACAGGACAGCCAGGGACTAGTGTCTTTTGAAAAGTTACAGGGAGACTATGGGCTACCGTAGGTCTGTAGGTCCCAGTGTGGACAGCTTAGACATGCATATGGAAGCAAGACTGTTAATTTGGAGAGCCATAAAGATATACTGGTGGACTAGGTTTGCGCAAAGTGGGGAACAAAATGGGTGGTGTCAGTCCTTTTTTATAAGGATTTACTGTATACCTTCTTAAATCATTATGCGATTAAAGACTCTCGGAGATATATGTTCTTCATAGAGTATATAGGACTCCAGAACTGCTGTATAGAGCGGGTCCGAGACAGGCTTCTGAGTGTTCCCGTTGCCAGGCTGAAGGGGCAGGGATCCTCCATATCCTATGGCAGTGTCAAAGGCTGGACCCATATTGGATAACAGTGGTTAATGCCATTTGAGGGAGCGTATAGCTGTAGGATTGAGAGGGATCCTGTGGTGTGTATTCTGATATACGTGGAGGAGATTCGGGTACATAATAAATATAAGGTGGCAATAGATTACTATATATTGCGCGGAAACTAATCGCCAGGTACTGAATAAATGATGAACCGCCGACACTGAGAGAATTTCTTAGACAATCTGATTCTATTGTGAACATAGAGAAGAGTATTCATGTTAAAAGAAAAGGGGGGGGGAGAGGAAAACATTTGAGACCCTGTGGACACCTTGGGTGGAGAGAAGATGATCCTGACTGAAGGCTGTATTACTCATTTGCTGTTAATATATGTAATAGGAGGGGAGGGAACGGAAATTTGGCAATATTGAGATTGTCTGTTAAATTTTTATTTAACGAAATTTTTTTTTTAATCTGATTTAAAAAAAAAAAAAAAAAAAAAAAAAAATCCTTTTAATCAGTATAACGGCGCCGACCTGACACTCTGTAGGTTACTGTGCACAATCCTGCTGACTGGTTCCCTTTAATGATGGAAAATATTTTTTGATGGACGCCATGTCCTCAATAGTGGTGGCTACCAACCGGTTCTATCCATGAGAATATCATCTGATTGAAGAGGATTGGTTGGTGCAATGTTTAGACCCAACAGTAATCGGCTGCTTGTCAGGCAACATGCTTCTTAGAAGGGACCATCCAGTTGGGACAACCGTGCTGACATAACTTTATTTTTTGTAGCTGTACTTAAACCAGCATTCTAGAGGTTTTTTTTGGTAAGCTTACCACTGGAGTGGCGCTAATAATCTGAGGTCCCTGACCCTACTTATACTCACCTGCCACCATCTTCACTTTCTATCACCATTGGTCTCCAGCAGTTTGTGAAATGCCAGATCACTTCAGTATTTCAAAGAGCAAGTTGGAGGTCCATCTTAAGTCTGAGACCCTCATTCTAGCTCTCAGACTTGCATTCAAGGCTGTGGAGTCGGAGTCCATTTTGGTGGAGTCGGTGTCATGGAAATTGAGAAGTCGGAGGTTTGGCTAGCGTTACTCCACAGCCCTGCTTGCATTGAGAGTTTGATGTAACTTCCAGCCAGTCAGAAGTTGAGGTCTCAAGATGGCGCAGCGCTGAAAAAAGTGATGCCAGAAGGTGAGTATAAGACCGAGGGCAGGAACTTTATAAATTAGAAGCGCCACTCCAGCGCTAGAGGGGGGAAAAAACGCTGGAGTGCTGCTTTAATTAGAAAACTGTGATCCAGAGAAGAATCTATTAACGCCCCTTTGATTGAAATTTTAAATTTCAATAAGCATTGAAATCCCATCTCTCTCTACAATGCAGTAGAGGCCAAGTTATAAGCTGCCTTTTTTTTTACTGCTAAATACAGTTTAAAATAATAAAATACTCAAAAACAATGTTGAAAGATAGATTTTTTTCATTTGAGTAGATTATTTAATCATTTATTCCAACCTAAACTTAATTTTTTTATTTTTCCCCTTTTTTAGAATGGTACGCTAAAGATCATAGACCGAAAAAAACATATATTTAAATTGGCCCAAGGTGAATATATTGCTCCAGAAAAAATTGAGAATATCTACACAAGGAGTGAAGCTGTGGTACAGATCTTTGTTTATGGAGAGAGTTTGCAGGTAACTAGAACTTATCAGCATGAGGTGTTGTGGGGTGGAAACTGTGTATTTTATTACTCCTCTCCTCTCCTCGCCTCTCCAGGCTTTCCTTGTGGCCATTGTGATTCCGGATCCGGATAATGTTCTCAACTGGGCAAAAAAGAGAAAATTTGAAGGTCCATATGAGGATCTATGCAAGAATAAGGTAAGTGGTGTACTCACTTCCTTAAAGGCTTTATACGGAAAAAGTGTGCTTCATTACCTGGACTTCTCTGCCCCACAAGAAAAAGGAAAAAAAAAATCGTATCGCAGGTCATCTCTGGTATTGTAGATCATTTCTATGGAATTGATTGAACCAGGACTGCATTCAAGTCGATGGGAATTATCTAGAATCCTAGAGATGGTCTACAACTTTTTTTTTATTTTTTTCTCTTCATGGGGTTTTCTTCATTTTAAAGGCATCCCTCATGTAACTATCCTTAGAAGTGGTCAGTTTATTTTAGCATTCCCTTCCGAAAAATTGTCCAGAGCCGAATGTTGATATAGCATGAATACTCCTTACAGATTGGATATATAATATATTTTATTGAATAACTATATAAAGAGCCCTTGAACTTCCTAACATCATTGCCCTAACCAGATAACTTCAGAATATCTACTTGTACGTTTCTTAATTCACAGGACTTTAAAAATGCCGTTCTGGAAGATTTACTGAGACTGGGAAAAGAAGCTGGTTTGAAAACTTTTGAACAAGTAAGAGTTGCTGGGGTCACCTCCGGTGGTCCACATGTACATTAGCAGCAGTAGACTGACTCTGACCCTACCCTGACAAGACACTTTTAAAGCTTGGGGCGAGATGGGGAAATAGCAGCTTTTCATGGTTGAGACTGTTATATTTTTCCATCCAGGCTCTGACCACGGGAGGTAAAGCTATGGAAACAGCAGCGTGCGGCTGAGCAACACTGCATCATTTACATAAAAATAATTGCCAATATATTGGATTTATTTACATCGTGTTTTTTTCCCAATATATGTTAAAATGTACCATTTTTAATATAATCCTCTATTTAAACACACAAGACCTCACTGCATTCTTCACACCAGCCACAAAGCCTAATATTTTGACTCGTACTTCCTGTTCTTTCATGAGGTCACATGAACATATGCAGGAATAGTGGCTCTGACCCTAGTGACTTCAATATAATTGGAAATGACACTCGGCTCAAACTGTTAGTGTGTTGAGTATCATTTGATTCTCTCGCGTGAGACTCGCCTCGCTGGTGCGAAGATGGGAGAAGGTAATTTCTCCATTTTCTTTGTCTCTTAACATCGGACTGCACTCAGATGACATCTGAGAGCAGTCTGAAGTTTCACATGAACCCATAATCTTGAATGGGTGAGTGCTATCTGATTATTGCAGCCACTCACAGCATACTGCAATTGTCTTCTCATGCCAAGTCTGCATGAGAAAATAATCGCAGATTTGCACTGCCCCATAAAACATTGGCTAACACTCGGCCGTGTTATACGCCAGTATGAGCATACCCTAATACCTAGCGTAGTGGCCAAGTGTAAAAATTGCACAATTTGACAGAACATCTATTTTATTTTTTCCTTCACCCATCACGCTACACGTGAGCGGGATCTGCCCACCAAGCACGTGAAACCTAGTGAAATAAAAGGGTGGTACTTCTCTCCTGCATCAGTTGGTTTCCTGTCCAGCATTAGGTTCCCATCAAGAAGCAGGGCGGTTAAAGGAAGCAAGAAAGCGCTTGCCCAGGCCCGTCCCAGCTTCTGTAAGAGTGTCTGCAATGCCAGCTTTCAGGTCCTGGAAGCGCCGTCAAGTGCGAGCTCACGTGTACGGGCGGCGGTGACGGTTGCTCAGCATGTCTCCAGCCACACCGTTCTGTGAGAGCCTCAACAGCGTTCACCCAGAGGGGGCAGCCGACCCGTCAGAGGAGCAGAGTTACTCTGGACTCCTCCTTGTCCAAAGAGGATAATTTGTTTCCCCGAACAGCCTCTAAATCTGGGAAGGCCTAAAGATGCCAGCATGAAAAGAAATAACCGAGAATGTGCACTGTGTAAAATCCCTCTAAGGGTATGTGCCCACGCGGCGTCCTGGTGTGCGGATTTTTCCGCACTGATTTTAGATAAATCCGCAGGGCAAAATCACTGCATTTTTCCTGTGGATTTTCCGCGTTTTTTGTGCGGATTCTACTGCGGTTCTACACCTGCGGTATTTTAATATGGAGCAGGTGTTAAACCGCTGCGGATTCCGCACAAAGGATTGACATGCTGCGGAAAATAAACCGCAGCGTTTCCGCACATTTTTTTTTTTTCCGCAGCATGTGCACAGCGGTTTTTGTTTTCCATAGGTTAACAACACTGCGGATCCGCAGTAAAAACTGCAACGTGTGCACATACCCTAAGTCTTTTTGGCCTGAATACAGAAACCTATTGGTGAGGAAGCCTCTGACTTTCACTCAAATCAGAGCGGAGGTGGAATGTGCCCTTAAATATTTATTAATAGAAAGGAAGTTCCTCGGAGTCTGATATTTTTCAAGTTTTAGAAGGGAAATATGAATATGGATCTTCCTCGTCTTCAGACAGTGACATAAAAGGAAGAACCTGTTTTCTGATAGGAGATCCACACAAATTTGTTTAAGCCGTTAGGGCAATGATGGGCCTTAACCCCTTCACCCACGGAGCTTTTTTCGTTTTAGTTTTTCGCTCACCTTATCTCCTGAGCAAAACTTTTTTTTTTTTTTTTAATTTTATTGTGGTCGTGTGAGGGCTTATTTTTTGCGGGACGAGTTGTACATTTGAACAATACCATTGGTTGTACCATGTCGTATAACAGAAAACGGGGAAAAAAATTTCAAGTGCTATGAAATTGCAAAATAAGTGCAATCCCACACTTGTTTTTTGTTTGGCTTTTTTGCTAGGTTCATTAAATGCTACAACTGACCTGCCATTATGATTATCCAGGTCATTACGAGTTCATAGACACCAAACATGACTAGGTTCTCTTTTATCTACCGTAAGTGGTAAAACAAAATTCCAAAGTTTGCTTTAACCCCTTCCCGACCCATGACGCCACGTAGGCGTCATGAAAGTCGGTGCCAATCCGACCTGTGACACCTATGTGGCGTCATGGAAAGATTGCGTCCCTGCAGATCCGGTGAAAGGGTTAACTCCAATTTCACCCGATCTGCAGGGACAGGGGGAGTGGTGTAGTACAGCCCAGGTGGGGTGGCTTCACCCACCCGTGGCTACAATCACTCTGATTGGCAGTTTCACTTCCAACAGCCAATCAGAGCGATTTGTAATATTTCACCTGGCAATTTGTAATATTTAAACTGGTGAAATATTACATTCCAGCCATGGCCGATGCTACAATATCATCGGCCATGGCTGGAAACACTGGTCTCTCCTCCACCCCCCCCCCCAGTCCTCCGATCAGTCCTGTACACTGCTCCACTCCCCTCCGTCCTCCTGTCTGCTCCACCCATGCTCCAATCCAACCCCCCCCCCTGTGCTCCCTTCCCCCCCACCCCATCATACTTACCGAGCCTCCCGGGATCCGTCCGTCCGCAGTGCGCCCTTCGAATCTGGGGTTAGAACTAGGGTTGGGGTTAGGGTTTCGGTATGTGCACACATATTCTGGTCCTCTGCGGATTTTTCCGCAGCGGTTTAGCTGTGCGGATTTATCAAATCCACTGGCGGATTTACCGTGTTTTTTCTGCGCATTTCACTGCGGTTTTACAACTGCGATTTTCTATTGGAGCAGTTGTAAAACCGCTGCGGAATCCGCAGAAAGAAGTGACATGCTGTGGAATGTAAACCGCTGCATTTCCGTGCAGTTTTTCTGCAGCATGTGCACAGCGATTTTTGTTTGAACTGTAAACTCATGGGAAACTGCTGCGGATCCACAGTGTTTTCCGCAGTGTGTGCGGGCTATGTGCGGATTTGGCTGCGGATCCGCAGCGGATTGGCCGCTGCGGATTCGCAGCGGATTGGCCACTGCGGATTCGCAGCAGTGTTCCATCAAGTTTACAGTACCATGTAAACCTATGGAAAACCAAATCCGCTGTGCCCATGGTGCGGAAAATACCGTGCGGAAACGCTGCGTTGTATTTTTCGCTGCATGTCAATTCTTTGTGCGGATTGTGATAGGAATCCGCAGGTGAAATCCGCACAAAAAAACACTGGAAATCCGCGGTAAATCCGCAGGTAAAACGCAGTGCCTTTTACCCTTGGATTTTTCAAAAATGGTGCTGAAAAATCTCACACGAATCCGCAACGTGGGCACATAGCCTTAGGGTTAGGGTTGGAATTAGGGTTGTGGTTAGGGTTGTGGTTAGGGGTGTGTTGGGGTTAGGGTTGTGGCTAGGGGTGTGTTGGGGTTAGGGTTGTGATTAGGGTTATGGCTACAGTTGGGATTAGGGTTAGGGGTGTGTTGTGGTTAGTGTTGGAGGTAGAATTGAGGGGTTTCCACTGTTTAGGCACATCAGGGGTCTCCAAACGCAACATGGCGCCACCATTGATTCCAGCCAATCTCGTATTCAAAAAGTCAAATGGTGCTCCCTCACTTCCGAGCCCCGGCGTGTGCCCAAACAGTGGTTTACCCCCACATATGGGGTACCAGCATACTCAGGAGACATTCGACCCCAGTAATTGTTGCGCAGTTTGTCCTGTTACCCTTGGGAAAATAAAAAATTGTGGGCTAAAAAAATAATTTTTGAGAGAAATTTTTTTTTTTTTTTATTTTCATGGCTCTGCGTTATAAACTTCTGTGAAGCAGTTGGGGGTTCAAAGTGCTCACCACACATCTAGATTAGTTCCTTTCTGGGTCTAGTTTCCAAAATGGGGTCACTTGTGGGGGAGCTCCAATGTTTAGGCACACAGGGGCTCTCCAAACGCGACATGGTGTCCGCTAACAATTGGAGCTAATTTTCCATTCAAAAAGTCAAATGGCGTGCCTTCCCTTCCGAGCCCTGCCGTGTGCCCAAACAGTGGTTTACCCCCACATGTGAAGTATCGGTGTACTCAGGAGAAATTGCCCAACAAATTTTAGGATCCATTTTATCCTGTTGCCCATGTGAAAATGAAAAAATTGAGGCTAAAAGAATTTTTTTTGTGAAAAAAAAGTACTTTATTCATTTCTACGGATCAATTTGTGAAGCACCTGGGGGTTCAAAGTGCTCACTATGCATCTAGATAAGTTCCTTGGGGCGTCTAGTTTCCAAAATGGGGTCACTTGTGGGGGAGCTCCAATGTTTAGACACACAGGGGCTCTCCAAACGTGACATGGTGTCCGCTAAAGAGTGGAGCCAATTTTTCATTCAAAAAGTCAAATGGCGCTCCTTCCCTTCCAAGCCCTGCCGTGCGCCCAAACAGTGGTTTACCCCCACATATGAGGTATCGGTGTACTCAGGACAAATTGGACAACAACTTTCGTGGTTCAGTTTCTCCTTTTAAAATCGGGAAAATTAAAAAATTGTTGCTAAAAGATAATTTTTGTGACTAAAAAGTTAAATGTTCATTTTTCCTTCCATGTTGCTTCTGCTGCTGTGAAGCACCTGAAGGGTTAATAAACTTCTTGAATGTGGTTTTGTGCACCTTGAGGGGTGCAGTTTTTAGAATGGTGTCACTTTTGGGTATTTTCAGCCATGTAGACCCCTCAAACTGACTTCAAATGTGAGGTGGTCCCTAAAAAAAAAAAAATGGTTTTGTAAATTTCGTTGTAAAAATGAGAAATCGCTGGTCAAATTTTAACACTTATAACGTCCTAGCAAAAAAAAAACATTTTGTTTCCAAAATTGTGCTGATGTAAAGGTGGTTCCACATTTGCGGTTTTTTTTTTTTTTTGCGGTAAAAAACGCAAAAAAAAACATGCGTTTTTTTTCCCTATACTTAACATTAAAAACGCATGCGTTTTTTTCTCTGCATGCGTTTTGTTGCAGAAATGCAACATGTTGTAATTTTAGCGGCATTTAGCGGCGTTTTTTTTGCCACAAAAAAAAAACGCATGCGTTTTTTCGCGGTAAAACCTATTGATGTCTATGTAAACGCATGCGTTTTTAAGCACATGCGTTTGCATGCGTTTTTATAGAAAAACACAAGAATACACACTTACAAACTGTAACACAAACTGTAACACAAACTGTAACACAAACTGTAACACAAACTGTAACACAAACTGTAACACAAACTGTAACACAAACTGTAACACAAACTGTAACCCTAGGGATCCTAACCCTTAGGGTTGGGGTTAGAGTTTGTGTTAGGGTTAGGATCCCTAGGGTTAGGCTTTGGGTTAGGATCCCTAGGGTTAGGTTTTGGGTTAGGATCCCTAGGGTTAGGCTTTGGGTTAGGATCCCTAGGGTTAGGGTTTGGGTTAGGATCCCTAAGGTTAGGGTTTGGGTTAGGATTCCTAGGGTTAGGGTTTGGGTTAGGATCCCTAGGGGTTACTAGGGATCCTAACCCTAAGTATTTATGTTTATAGTGGGTTTTCTAGTTGATTTTGATGATTGGCAGCTGTCACACACTTCTCATTATGCGTTTCAAAAACGCAAACGCAGGGAAAAACGCGTTTAAACGCAAAAACGCATGCTTTTAAACTCGTTTTTGCATCAAATGCGTTTGCGTTAAAAACGCTGCGTTTTAAAACGCAAGTGTGAAACCAGCCTAAAGTAGACATGTGGGAAATGTTATTTAACTATTTTGTGTCACATAACTCTCTGGTTTAACAGAATAAAAATGCAAAATGTGAAAATTGCAAAATTTTCGCCAAATTTCCGTTTTTATCACAAATAAAAGCAGAATTTATTGACCTAAATTTACCACTAACATGAAGCCCAATATGTCACGAAAAAACAATCTCAGAACCGCTAGGATTCGTTGAAGCGTTCCTGAGTTATTACCTCATAAAGGGACACTGGTCAGAATTGCAAAAAACGGCCAGGTCATTAAGGTCAAAATAGGCTGGGTCATGAAGGGGTTAAAAAAAAAAAATTGTACAATTTTCCGAAACCCCTAGCATCTCCATTTTTGATGATCTGGGGTCGGGTGAGGGCTTATTTTTTGCACGCCGAGCTGACTTTTTTAAATTATATCATGTTTGTGCAGATATATTCTTTTGATCACCCGTTGATGCATTTTAATGCAATGTCGCGGCGACCAAAAAAAGTAATTTTGGCGTTTTGATATTTTTTTTCTCGTTACGCCGTTTAGCAATCAGATTAATCCTTTTTTTTTTTTTTTTTTTTTTTTTTTTTTTAATCAGGCGATTCTGAACACTGATGCCAAATGTGAAGGTTTAAGTTTTTATTTTGATTGGGGCGAAAGGGGGTGATTTGAACTTTTTTTTATATAATTTTTTTTTTTTTAATATATATTTCTCCTTCGCCTCATTGGGGGACACAGACCGTGGGTGTATGCTGCTGCCAATAGGAGGCTGACACTAAGTGATACAAAAAAAGTGATCTCCTCCCCTGCAGTATACACCCTCCTGCTGGCTCTCAGCTAACCAGTTCTTGCTTAGTGTCTGTAGGAGGCACATGGGTCTGTTTCAGACCCCAACGTTTTTATTTTATTGTTTACTTTTCTATAAATTTTTATTTTTTAATTAACGGAGTGAAGGGGGCGATGGTTCCTTTCAAGGTTCCGATCTCCCCCGAACCATCAACAGGCGAGCACGGCGAGTATACCTCCTCGTACCCTTTCCTGCGACGTGGGAAGCCATGCCTGAGCTCACTTCAGGGGCAACTGTTCCTTTCATGGTCCCGATCTCCCCACACCAGCAGCAGGCGACCACATGGAGTGTCGCCTCCCTGGAGCCAGGCCTAATGCCGGACAACTGGCCCTGTCCACCCGGACTGAACTCCGTGGCTGTACAGAGGCCCCTCTCTATGGCGTCCGAGCAGCCCCCAGTGTCCCACCACTGTGAAAGCGGATGGCACAAGGAGGCGGACGGTTCCTCTCCACCTCCCTAACAAACGGATGATGGATTGAGGCTTATCCCTGCACCGTCCACGCTGCACAGAACAGCGCTGAAACCCACATCCGCGGCGGCTCCATGCCGGGATGCGCACCAATGGTGAGTGGATCCATCATCAGAGGGATATCCCACATGCTGACAGGCAGCCTCAGCCACTTCCCTGTGGCCCACCTCCCTGAGGTAACGCTCTGGATGGCTGCAAAAATTTAGCCCCTGGCTTCGGCCGATTTGTAGGCCGCATCCTGGAAGTCTTGCCTGGAACTACCTACTGGTGACTTCCGCCGGCTACAGAAATTTAGGCCCCGGCTTAGGCCTATTCAACTGTGGCTCCGCCCCCCAAATTGGCGCTTCTCGCTCTCTGCGAGATTTTATCAACTCTGCAGCTCCCGGTGGCCATCTTGGTCCACCCGGCCAGCTCACACTGGGGTGACAGTATTTTTGCATTAAAGGGGCACATCGACTCTACATCAGTACCCGGGTAAGGAAGTACCTGGTCTTAAAGGCACATGACCAGTATTCCCTGGTCTTAAAGGCATATGGCCAGTATTCCCTGGTCTTAAAGGCGCATGACCAATATTCCCTGGTCTTAAAGGCATATGGCCAGTATTCCCTGGTCTTAAAGGCGCATGACCAGGGTTCCCTGGTCTTAAAGGTGCATGACCAGTATTTCCTGGTCTTAAAGGCGTATGACCAGTATTCCCTGGTCTTAAAGGCGCTTGATCAGTCCGAGGAGCCCTCTGCCGCCGACCCCAGCTTTATCCTCTAGTTCCCCTCAGTGGAATTCTTCACTGACCAATCCATGGTTCTCGGACCAAGAGATTGAATCCCTCTGTGTACCCTCTGTGTTTGGAGTGCTCGCAGGACCAATATACATGGTCCCTATCCTACATGGGAGCCGTCGGCTAGCAGGGGCCGCAAGTATTAAAGAAACGTGCAGGCATCTAGAAACATACAGGCATCTAGAAAACTGAAGTTTTTCGTTTTCTGCTCCCTCACCAATGATTTGATGACAACAATGCTCTGAATATGGATTGGATATTGCCTGAGCTTGCCAGAGCTTCAGAGACTAAACTCCCTCGAGAGCATTTGCCATTCAATTCGGGTAAGCGATTCACTGGACAGAAGCCTCTACGTGGGATGCCATGCCTGGCCTGTTTTTTTAAGGGCGACGGGTCCTTTAAAGGGCACCGATCTCCCCACACCATCAACAGACGAGCACACGGAGTGTCGTCTCTGTTTCCTCTTCTGCATCCAGGCCTAACGCCAGACAACCTGTCCTGTCCACCTGGAGACCTGAACTCTGTGGACATATAGAGGCACCCTTTTTGGCGTACGAGCTCCCCCCTCTGCATCACCACTATTTAGTGGATGATGCAAGAGGGCGGACAATTCCTCTCCACTTCCCTGTTAAGAGGTTGATGGATCGAGGGTTCCTAATTTTTATCTCTGCACCGTGAAAAGAGGAAATGGCAAGAGACTATGACCTGCTGGATGCAGCCGCACATTCTGCCATGGGGCAGTTTAACCGGGTAGAATCTCCTGTGGTATACCTACCAGTATCCCTACCTGATGGGTCATCAATTAAAAATACCACGGACTGTCAGATAGCAAATCTGGTTCGTTCCGTCTTGCGGCTTCGGGTCCAGCGCTCTATCCTCCCTAGCGGCCGCATGGATTGCTAGAGCAATGGTCTCCTGGCTGGAGACCTTAACTACCTTGATTCACACCAGCAACAACTGGCCAATCAAATCTTTTGAGCGGGAGACTGATAAAGGATTGTATAAGGATTGTCCAGCACAGTCTAGATCTAAGGGATCTTGGTTCCAAAGAGGGGAACGAAAAGTAAGATCGACCCTGGACCTCAAACTTCTAACAACCTTTGACATGGTCCTCCTTCTTTGGATGGAGTCCCTCCGCTCAGCCATTACTTCAACAGAAAAAGGTGCAGTTTCCGGCATCCATCGACATTCGGGTTGCTGGCCCTCTGCAAAAATTCCTTCGCCTTTCCATTCGTCAACAGCATTTTCAAGTCACAACCTTGTCCTTCGGCCTTGCTTCCGCACCCAGAGTGTTCGCTCGGGTCATGGCGGATGTCATGTTTCTTTTGCACTCTAGAGGCGTGCTCGTCCTGCCCTGTTTGGTCTGTCTAGCCGCCCTTCCAGGACTACGCTGAGTCTATATCTCTTGCGATACCTTCTCTCCTGGGCTGGCAGCTACACTTAGACAAGTTTTCCTCATTTCCAGCCCAGCAGATATCCTTTGAGGATGATCCTGCACACTTTTAGAAGGATGGTAATTCTTCCTCGAGACAAGGTCATGGCCCTTCAACAGGGAGCTCGCGCAAGGAGAGTTCTGAGGACTTGATTACTCACCCCCTCATTTCATTCGATTTGCTAAGAGAGTTCTGAGCAAAAATGGTGACGACAATGGAAACGGTTTCCTTCGCTCCGCTCGTTTTCAGCAAGTCAAACAGACTTTCAGACAATAGTCTCTGAGCTCCTTCTTCATCCAGGGCCTTTCTCCCGGTTCAATGGTTATTAGTAACTTCCAATGCCAGTCTTCTCCCCATCATTGTTCTGGAGATCCGAACGGTAGTCTTACAGCAGGTCCACTGCCTTCTGGCGGGTCTCCCTATCCGAATTCAATTGGATAATGCCACGGCGGTGCCTTACGTCAGTCATCTAGCAGGTACCCACGGTCAGGCGCCGTGACCGAGGTACCTCACTTTCTCTGATGGGCCGAAGTCTATTATTCGGTGATCTCGGCAGTATATATCCCAGAAGTAGAACTCTGAACGGCAAACAAATTCAGCCGCCAGGGTTCCGCCTCAAGTCAGTGGGAACTTCACCCCGAAGTCTTCCATCAGATCTGTCCTTACTGGAGCTCTCCAGTTGTAGGTGGGATGACATCCAGACTGAAGGCCAATGTACTCGAGTTCGTGGTTCGGCCTCGAGATCCAAGAGCCATCGCTCTCCATGCTCTGGTTCTGCCGTGGTACCAGTTTCCATAACTCTCCTTCCACTGCTTCCGAAAGCCTTTCGGAAGCAGAAAGGGGCCCCAGTGATCCTCAGAGATCCGCACTGACCACGTCCGTTTTTTTTGTTTGCGGAGCTAGTATCTTCTCGCCTTATCGCAGCACAACCGCAAGTAGGGACTTTCTCACAGGGAGTTTTCACACGTAGTTCTTCCCTATCGCATACCGTTAGATCATTGGGACCTTATTATTCCTAGGAGCCTTACAGTAGGCTCCTTTTTTCATCCGGGCAGACTTTACTATCAGGGAAAGTCGTCCCGTTCTCCTCTGCGATATTCTCACTCTGAGTCTTCGGAGCTAGCTTCTCTGCTCTTTCAGACTTTTTTCCCTTATTTCCTTCGAGGCAAGGTTGTCCTCAGGCCATCTCCATCCCTTGTTACCAAGGTGGTACTGTATTACCACTGTTATGAGGGCATAGTTCTTCCCTCATCTCTTTTGGCTCCAGTCCACAAAATGGAATAAGATCCCCCATATTCTGGACGAAGTGAGTGCTCTGAGTAGGTACGTCTTGAGGACGGCGTCCTTCTGAAGGTTGGACGTTTTATTTGGGCTTCCTGACGGTAGAGGAAGGCTTCCTGACATTTTCAGGAAGGGTTTAGCCGTTTCATCGACCATGATAACATGGTGAATTCTTTTCACCATCCAGGAGTCCTTCCGTGCTAGATGTCAGCCTATCTCACTGTCTATCAAGGGTTCTAGGCACCAGGCGTCAGCAAGGCACGCCTGCAAGCTTGTGGGTTCGTCCAGTCCGCATGCATTCTTGAAGCACTATAATTCCCACACTTCCACAGATGTGAGTCTGGGCAGGCGGACTCTGGAGGCCGCGGTGGCGCACTTGTAAGTAGCGGTTACACAGGGCCTGGTCTGTTGTTGTCCCCACCCAGGGACTGCTTTGGGACGTCCCACGGTCTGTGTCCCCCAATGAGGCGAAGGAGAAATAGGGATTTTTGTGTACTCACCGTAAAATCCTTTTCTCCGAGCCATTCATTGGGGGACACAGCTCCCACCCTGTTATTAGCTTATGATTGTTTTTTATAATCTGACATGCTATACTCTCATATATAATATGACCTGCTATACGCTCATATATTGTTATTGATCTCCTACTGCTTTTGCACCGAACTGGTTAGCTGAGAGCCAGCAGGAGGGTGTATACTGCAGGGGAGGAGCTAACTTTTTTTGTATCACTTAGTGTCAGCCTCCTATTGGCAGCAGCATACACCCACGGTCTGTGTCCCCCAATGAATGGCTCGGAGAAAAGGATTTTACGGTGAGTACACAAAAATCCCTATTTTTTAAACACTCCCCCCCCCCCCCCCCCCTTCAATTTTGGCATGCTTTAATAGCCTCCCAATAGAAGCATGCACTTCTCGATTGCCTCTGCTACAGAGGTGATATACATAACCAAAGAATCCACCAGTGGACTTGCCACCTCAAAAAACACTATTAAACAGCAAAAAACACCATACCAATATGCAGGTGAAGATGAGGCATAGGCATACATTTAAAAATATATATGTTATTAAAGCATAAATAAAATAACATAACAAGACAAGGAATTTCAATAAAAAACTGATGGCAAGCAGGAATAACAACCAATATATAATGGGTAAAGCCACTCTAGAGATACCATATCATACTGCTGTACAAATATTAAGGCATGCATTATGACCAAAACCGGAATAAACGCATGATATATTAATGGACACATAAAGCTAGCTAGAAGCTGATAAAGTGTGAGTGGAGGATAGAGAAAAATACATACTGCTCACAGGGGCATGTATAACTATAGTAAGAGCCTAAGATACGGGGCTTCTAATCCTCCAGCAGGTGTAACCACAAATAAAAGCAAGCTCAACAAATGTGTCTAACACAGCAGAACAATGCGATAGTGACCAGTCTGTGGAACAACATTCCTTACAGACCAATCCATTAGTAACGGTTCTATAAAGAGGCAATAGTAACCGGGCATGCCCCCGTTTGGAAGAAGTCACAAGGCGAAACGGCGCTGTCGGGGTTACTGGTGGGCACGCAGCATTGAGACACTTTAATATGCAAGTTACTATTGCCTCTTTATAGAACCGTTACTAATGGATTGGTCTATAAGGAATGTTGTTCCACAGACTGGTCACTATCGCATTGTTCTGCTGTGTTAGACACATTTGTTGAGCTTGCTTTTATTTGTGGTTACACCTGCTGGAGGATTAGAAGCCCCGTATCTTAGGCTCTTACTATAGTTATACATGCCCCTGTGAGCAGTATGTATTTTTCTCTATCCTCCACTCACACTTTATCAGCTTCTAGCTAGCTTTGTGTCCATTAATATATCATGCGTTTATAGTCCGGTTTTGGTCATAATGCATGCCTTAATATTTGTACAGCAGTATGATATGGTATCTCTAGAGTGGCTTTACCCATTATATATTGGTTGTTATTCCTGCTTGCCATCAGTTTTTTTTTATTGAAATTCCTTGTCTTATGTTATTTTATTTATGCCTTAATAATATATATATTTTTAAATGTATGCCTATGCCTCATCTTCACCTGCATATTGGTATGGTGTTTTTTGCTGTTTACATCGAGGTGATGCACAGATCACCTCTATGCAGCAGAATTACAGCATTGCTATGAGTGTCGACCACAGGGTGGCGCTCACAGCAATCTGCCATCCAACAACCATAGAGGTCTCGGAGACATCTGGTTGTAATGGTAAAGCACCGATTACCCCCCGATCACGTGACGGGGGTCACGTGACGGGGGTCAGCGGTGCACGTACTTATGGCCGGCAGCGCTTGTTAAATGCCGCTGTCAGTTTGACAGTGGCATTTAACTAGTTAATGGGGGCGGGCGGATCGCGATTCCGCTCCTGCCCATTGCCGGCAAATGTCAGCTGTTGAAAACAGCTGACATGTTGCGGCTTTGAGGTGGGCTCACCACCACAGCCCACCTCAAAGCGGGGGGATACTACCAGCTGATGTACTATTCAGTCATCTGGCAGAAAGGGGTTAAAGATTGCCAAATCCCTAGTGCAGGGGTCCCCAACTCCAGTCCTCAAGGCCCACCAACAGGTCATGTTTTCAGGATTTCCTTTGCATTGCACAGGTGATGCAATTATTACCTGGGCAAGACTAAGGAAATCCTGAAAACATGACATGTTGGTGGGCCTTGAGGACTGGAGTTGGGGACCCCTGCCCTAGAGGATGTAATGTTTGGAGCAAGAAATGTACTTTTCCTATTAATAGCTGAATACAAACACTTTTTAACAAGGAATGGAAAAAGCCAGAAAAAACAGAACCCTACCCTCATGCTCAGAGGAGAAGGAGAGTCGTGCAACAAAGTCCCCAGAATAGGGGTGACCGTCTCTGAGAGAAGCCCTTTGAGGATACTGGTATTCTAAGGGTACCGTCACATTTAGCGACTTTAGAGCGATAACGATAGCGATCCGTGACGTTGCAGCGTCCTGGATAGCGATATCGTTGTGTTTGACACGCAGCAGCGATCAGGATCCTGCTGTGACATCGCTGGTCTTTGCTGAAAGTCCAGAACTTTATTTCGTCGCTGGATCACCTGCTGACATCGCTGAATCGGCGTGTGTGACGCCGATCCAGCAATGTCTTCACTGGTAACCAGGGTAAACATCGGGTTACTAAGCGCAGGGCCGTGCTTAGTAACCCGATGTTTACCCTGGTTACCATTGTAAAAAAAAAACAAAAAAACACTACATACTTACATTCCTGTCACGTTCCCCAGCGTCGGCTTCCCTGCGTCCCCCAGTGTCAGCGCCGGACGGCCGTAAAGCAGAGCACAGCGGTGACGTCACCGCTCTGCTTTCCGGCCAGCGCTCACACCGTGCAGGGAAGCTGATGCCGGGGGACGCAACAGGAATGTAAGTATGTAGTGTTTTTTACTTTTACAATGGTAACCAGGGTAAATATCGGGTTACTAAGCGCGGCCCTGCGCTTAGTAACCCGATGTTTACCCTGGTTACCCAGGGACTTTGGCATCGTTGGTCGCTGGAGGCTGTCTGTGTGACAGCTCTCCAGCGACCAAACAGCGACGCTGCAGCGATCGGCATCGTTGTCTATATCACTGCAGCGTCGCTAAATGTGACGGTACCTTAAGAGATCCTCTGGCTAGAAAGGCAGAAGGTTACTTGAGGCACACGTGGGAAGCTGCAGTGGGGGGGTTTGAAATCAGCAATTGTGAGGACCTGTACTGCTCGTTCCCTAATGATTTGGCTGCAGCAATTGGAAGATCTAAAGGCTAAACCCCCTTGAGAGATAGAATTCTGGCTAACCTGCCGTGAATGCAAGGAAGGTCAGCATTTTTAGCAGATGAATCAGCAGGTTCTGCCCGGCTAGTGGCAAGGTCTGTAGGCTTGTCAAATGCGGCTAGGTGGGCCTTATGGCTTAAAGGCTGCCCAGGGGACTTCCAGACAAAAAAATACATTCTGCTCTATTCCTTGCGACGGGCAATTTTTATTTGGCAAAAAAATGTATGCCATATTCGTAAAACCTGGAGATTTGTTTTTTTTTGTTTGGATTTTAAGCACAAAAAACAGAGGGGGTCCTTTTTTTAGAGGAGAAAATATATACTTTAATGGAGGACGTCCTCCAGGAGAAAAAAGGAAATTGTAAGATAAACAGAAAAAATCCTGGATTTATGTTCGGTGGTCCCTTTTCTTTCAAGGAGCAAAAAAATCTTCCCAATGATGCCAATCCTCAGGTGTTGGGGGGAGAGAGTGGGGGGAGGCTTTCCCTCTTCATCCATGCCTAGTATAACCGGTCTTACAGCAATTGGATTTTGGAAAGGACAGGCCTGAAAATTAAAATTGTCAGAGTCCTCCATAGTCCACAGACTTTAAAACACCCATCAAAAGGTCCTCCGAGGAATAATTGGCCTTAAAGACAGAGGTGAATGTATGTGTGTAATATATATATATTTGATTTTTGATGGCTCCATTTTGTCTGAAAAGGACATGGGTTTTTCTTTCAATGAGGGTAATGTCTGTGTCCAATCCATGGATCCTGTTGGCGATCGCGGACCTTCTTACTCTGGGTCCAGTTTCTTACTCTCAAATTAAAGGCTTACATCTAACAGCATGGAACTTGAGGGCACTATCCAGTCAAAAAGGTTCTTTCCAGGATTAATCTCCACCATATTGAAGAGTAGGAAACCGATAACAAAAATTTAAGGCAGAACTTGGAGGAAGTTTTGGGAATATTCATGTGAGAAATTAGGAGGGAAGGTTACGATTTAAACCCATCCTAGAATTTCTCCAAAGGGGTTTAGAATTTGGGTTAGCTATTTATACCCTTTAGTTTCAAATCTCAGCCATGGGAGCATTATACGATCACAATCTGGCAGCTATCAGGTGGATATCGAGGTTTATAAAATCCTGGCAGATCTAGACCAGTCCCAATTCCTAAAGTTCCCCCATGGGACCTAAACCAAGCGCTGGAGACATTAATCAAAAATCCATTTGAACCGTTGCAAGAATAATCTGTTTAATTCCTGACTCTGAAGACCATAATATTGGTAGCACTGACCTCAGTATGTAGGGTTAATGATATTCTAGCCCTTTCGATAAACCATCCATATACTCTGGTGTACGAGGATAGAATTGTGTTAAAGCCAGACCTGGCCAATATTTCCAAGGTAGCAATGAGGTTCCATAGAAACAAGGAAATCCTCCTACCTGCTTCTTGTAATAACCCTAGTGACCCTGGAGAGAAGTGTCAGTCTTGATGTCAGAAGAGCTTTGATGGAATATGTCTGTAACCAGTCAGTGGAGAAGGCGCCAATCCCGGTTTGTAGCTTTTCAGGGCAATAGAAAAGGGTGGAAGGTATTAAAAAGTACAATGGCAAGTTGGATCAGGGAGGCTATTGGTTAAGCTTACTCTGCTAATGAGGGCATTAAAGCTCATTCCACCAGAGCCATCGCAGCCTCCTGTATCTATTGACTAGATTTGTAAGGCTGCAACGTGGTCCTCACCTTCTACATTCTTAAGCACTACAGACTAGATCGATCCTCCTCTGCTGACCTAACCTTTGGCAGAAGGGTGCTGCAAGTGGCGGTCCCTCCCTAAGGTGATAAGCTTCTCTATAATTCTCTAAGGTGTGCTTTCATGGGTGAAGGGAAAATGCCAAGGTTACTTACTGGTGGTAGTCTGGTTTGTTTTGTTTTTTTCCCCCAGAACCCATGACGGCACTGTATATGCTCATTCCCGTGAAAAGTATCCCACCAGTATCTAGGTATACCACAATCAGGGTGGTCCTAACCACTAGTATTAAAACTTTACCATGTTTCTTAGTGACATCCTGTGTGAATAAGGGCAGAGCAGTACCAGGTCCCGATTGGACCCAGCAAATGGAAAGCTTTTTAAATGCAATGTCCTGCTTAAAGGGAGGCCACATCCTTGCCTGTACTAAATGCAGAAACCTGAAACTTGACCGAAAAGAATTGCCGTAACTGGAGTATAAGTTGGTATGCATGCAAAATATAGGAGCATGTTCACATCGGCCATTAAACTGACAAAAACCAAATCCGAAACAAATTGAACAAATACCCTGCTGTAAGTAAATAAAAGCAACAGTACATATAAATAACATATGGGTACTGTTTTTTTTTTTTTAATCAAAGCCTAAAAGCCATCCCACCATAACCTGATTTAAACAATGTGATTGTCAAATAAAAAATTCCTTTTACTAAAAATGAAAAAAAAAAATGCAGAACAAATGGGGAAAACGAAATAGACATGCCAGAAAGCAGTAAACTGTGAAAATAGCACTAAGAATTTTGCTTCGTTATTTGCGGAGTCTTTTGTGTAGTTCTCTTTGGGTCTCTAAGTTTGTTTGTTTTTTGTTATTTCTAGGTGAAAGACATTGTTCTGCATCCAGAAATGTTTTCTATCCAAAACGGCCTACTGACTCCCACCTTGAAAGCAAAGAGGCCAGAGCTAAGGAAATACTTCCATGCCCAAATTGAAGAACTTTATGCTAATAATAAAGTATGAGTCCATGTTCATAGTCATCTGTATACAACCACTAAGAAAACAATGGTCATAGGAATAACAAGGAAGACCTCTCTACAATGCCTTACGGGTCCCCTGTATTGTCTTTTGTACTGCGATCTAAGATCCTAAAACTAGGCCTTATATTTGGGAAAAATTGGACACTCTTACAGCAAATGTCAATCTCTGGAACTTCTGCCTCTAATTGGATTTTTTGCCCTGTCACTTGGGTTTGTGTACAAGACTTTTTACACTTCTGTTCCAAAACTCCAACTTTTTGCTTGCCAAATCATATAATTTTTCTAACATCTCATATCTAAAAACCCAATGCACAGAAGATTTCTCGTTCTGACATGTTATGGGATGTGTAAGAAATATTCTGAAGTGGTGACCAGTAATCTGTTCACAATTTTCTACATGTAAATGAGATTTGGTAGTGCACGGCGTGTAAAACACCTCTTAAAGGAACTACTCCCCCTTTTCTAAAGGAGTGTCTGTCAATGTCCAAAAGCTGCTAGAGGCCTGGGATACAGTTTAATGTTCATAGGACTGGCAACCAAGAAAAAAAGTGCAATTATCACTGATGTCTGGGAAGAGTATCTAATTTTACTACGTTAAAGGGACCTGAAAAACGGTCCGATCTGCAGGCAGCTTATTACAGCACGGAGTAAAGGAATAGATTTATGTAGTGGTGTTGGTGACGGCAGTATAACTTGTATTTTAGTCATTTCAGTCCATGCACATTCTGGACTTTCCAGTCTCGTGGGTGGTCCTAATCAGTGTATGCAGACAACGATCGGTCAATCAGTGAGTAGCACTGCCCACTTGACGGAAAAGCCCAGAGTGGGCAGGGATTTAAATGAATAAGACAAGTTATACTCAAGCTACTTAGATCAACCTGCTCCGCTCCTGCTCTAGTTCATGCTGCCCGCAGGTTAGACTGCATTTTCAGTGACCGGTTTGCTTTACAGAAATGTCTACTTTTCGGGAGGGATAAATTAATATTGTCAGAACCACACATTTTAAGGCTTTTTAGGTGTCCGTGTAATATATATATATTTTCTGTTTTGTTAAATACAAGGCACAAGGGAGTTGTACATAACAAGCACAATGGTTTGCACTATGTAAAGACCTATGATTTATGTAAAGACCTGTGATTTAAAGCACTGCATTCTAGGCGGAGATCGTTTATAGCTGCATAATGAAAGACAATTTTTATCCAAATGATTTGTGACTTGTTAAAACTGAATTTAATTGTTATCTTAACGGTTTTTTGATCTTGTAAGAACCAAAAAATGTTTTTGTCCCAGTTCCCTTTACAGTCCCTTCCAAAAATGAAGGAAACCAAAATAAATAATAATATGACATTCTGACTGATCTTTTTTTCATCTACCGCGGGAATTGAAATATTATACCCATTCCTTCTCTAGAAGACTGCTGCTATAACATGGTGGTGTGGTGAGATCTGATTTCATCACAAAATATTTCATAGAAGAATACTAACAACTTTTACTGCTTTTTAATGCAAATGCGGACAAAGCAACACAGATGGTTTGGGCAAATTTTAATGTTATGTCCAACTTACGAGGCTCTAATTTTTTTTTTTTTTTTTCTCCCCAGTGGGAGATGTTGGGTGAAAGCGGGATTGGGAATATTGGATTTCAATAGGTCACAACAGAGGTACCTGGCTGTGATTTGAGTACTCCAAATAAATGAACGATTATAAAAAGAAAAAAAAAGTTTATGGTAGCGTTGCAAGAAAATGTAGTGTGGCCAGCTTTTAAGGTACAATGTGATGCGCAGCGTTAGACTGGTGACCACCGACATGTTTGATGGTAGTTTCATAGCCTGTTCACACAGGCCGACGATGCTTCAGATGCACATTACCGGTCAGTGTTCGGCAGCACAGGTCCTACACAGGATGATGCGCTGATGAGAACGACAATCTTTCATGCAAACAAAGATTTCACCCAACAAACAAGCGTTTTGCCAGTTCGTTGGGTGAGCAGTAGCCTGTTTACACTGCTGGATTATCGCTTACAAGCGTTCCTAGGAACACTCACCAAAAATCATTGCAGTGTTGGAAGCCATCACGCACCATCTGCAATAAGCACTGGACAAACCATTTGATCATTGAACTCTGAAAGCATTTGGAGTAATGAAAGAGGACAAGAACATCAAAGATGGACAACATTCTAGTAAGGGTCATAAATGGTCAACTAAAGCAATGTAAAACCATATATATAACCTCTATGGTGTTTTGCATATTTATCCATTTTTCTGGTGATACTCAATAGCTTGCATACCAGTATTTGAGATGGACAGCTTCTCTCAGGCCTTTGCCATTAGTACAGTCAGGTGCTAAATTATATTAGTGGGCACATCTGTGCTCGTAATGGACAGTTGTCCTCAGACCTGTAATAAAGACTCTTCTGAGTGCAAGGTCACCATCCACCGGAAGAAGATTACCAATGCAATTATATTGGTAAATTATCTTGACCCTCAAATCCATTAGAAAAACCAAGTTTCTACAGCGATTGGGGGTGAAGATGTATATTAGTGATGATGAGTGAGCGTGCTTGGGTGTTATCAGAGTATCTTGGGTGTGCTCGGATAATGTAAGCGTTCCTGCATCCCCACATATTGGATTCTGCAGTGAATACAGTATATATCACAAATGCACAAGTTTCTGCAGTGGGTATATTCTATCAGATTTACACGTTGTATTACAATTTATAATAAAAGAAACTTGTGCATTTGTGATATATACTGTATTCACTGCAGAATCCAATAGGTAGGGCGTACGATACTATGGGATATGGATGGATATATATATATATATGTGTGTGTGTGTGTATATATATATGTATATATATATGTATATATATGTATATATAAATTGTGGCCCGATTCTAACGCATCTAGAATATGCATGTCCCCGTACTATATGGACAATGATGATTCCAGAATTCACGGCAGACTGTGCCCGTCGCTGATTGGTCAAGGCAACCTTTATGACATCATCGTCGCCATGGCAACCATTATGACATCTACGTCGATACTGTGCCCGTCGCTGAATCAGAAACGTGGGATTTTCACGTCCTTTATGACATCGTCGCTGTGCCCGTCGCTGATTGGTCGAGGCCTGACGGCCTCGACCAATCAGACGCGGGATTTCCAGGACAGACAGACGGAAAAACCCTTAGACAATTATATCTATATATATAATTGTCTAAGGGTTTTTCCGTCTGTCTGTCTGTCTGTCTGTCCTGGAAATCCCGGCTCTCTGATTGGTCGAGGCCGCCAGGCCTCGACCAATCAGAGACCGGCACAGCATCGACGTAGAAATCCCGCGTCTCTGATTGGTCGAGGCCGCCAGTCTGATTGACACTTCTGTATTGATCAGTCCTCCTGACACTTCTATATTGATCAGTCCTCCTGACACTTCTATATTGATCAGTCCTCCTGACATTCTATATTGATCAGTCCTCCTGACACTTCTATATTGATCAGTCCTCCTGACACTTCTATATTGATCAGTCCTCCTGACACTTCTATATTGATCAATCCTCCTGACACTTCTATATTGATCAGTCCTCCTGACACTTCTATATTGATCAGTCCTCCTGACATTCTATATTGATCAGTCCTCCTGACACTTCTATATTGATCAGTCCTCCTGATACCTCTATATTGATCAGTCCTCCTGACACTTCTATATTGATCAGTCCTCCTGACACTTCAATATTGATCAGTCCTCCTGACACTTCTATATTGATCAGTCCTCCTGACACTTCTATATTGATCAGTCCTCCTGATACCTCTATATTGATCAGTCCTCCTGACACTTCTATATTGATCAGTCCTCCTGATACCTCTATATTGATCAGTCCTCCTGACACCTCTATATTGATCAGTCCTCCTGACACTTCTATATTGATCAGTCCTCCTGACACTTCTATATTGATCAGTCCTCCTGACACTTCTGTATTGATCAGTCCTCCTGATACCTCTATATTGATCAGTCCTCCTGACACTTCTATATTGATCAGTCCTCCTGACATTCTATATTGATCAGTCCTCCTGACACTTCTATATTGATCAGTCCTCCTGACATTCTATATTGATCAGTCCTCCTGACACTTCTATATTGATCAGTCCTCCTGACACTTCTATATTGATCAGTCCTCCTGACACTTCTATATTGATCAGTCCTCCTGACACTTCTATATTGATCAGTCCTCCTGACACCTCTATATTGATCAGTCCTCCTGACACTTCTATATTGATCAGTCCTCCTGACACTTCTATATTGATCAGTCCTCCTGACACTTCTATATTGATCAGTCCTCCTGACACCTCTATATTGATCAGTCCTCCTGACACTTCTATATTGATCAGTCCTCCTGACACTTCTATATTGATCAGTCCTCCTGACACTTCTATATTGATCAGTCCTCCTGACACTTCAATATTGATCAGTCCTCCTGACACTTCTATATTGATCAGTCCTCCTGACACTTCTATATTGATCAGTCCTCCTGACACCTCTATATTGATCAGTCCTCCTGACACCTCTATATTGATCAGTCCTCCTGATACCTCTATATTGATCAGTCCTCCTGATACCTCTATATTGATCAGTCCTCCTGACACTTCTATATTGATCAGTCCTCCTGACATTCTATATTGATCAGTCCTCCTGACACTTCTATATTGATCAGTCCTCCTGACACTTCTATATTGATCAGTCCTCCTGACACTTCAATATTGATCAGTCCTCCTGATACCTCTATATTGATCAGTCCTCCTGACATTCTATATTGATCAGTCCTCCTGACACTTCTATATTGATCAGTCCTCCTGACACTTTTATATTGATCAGTCCTCCTGACACTTCTATATTGATCAGTCCTCCTGACACTTCTATATTGATCAGTCCTCCTGACACTTTTATATTGATCAGTCCTCCTGACATTCTATATTGATCAGTCCTCCTGATACCTCTATATTGATCAGTCCTCCTGACACTTCTATATTGATCAGTCCTCCTGATACCTCTATATTGATCAGTCCTCCTGACATTTCTATATTGATCAGTCCTCCTGACACTTCAATATTGATCAGTCCTCCTGACACTTCTATATTGATCAGTCCTCCTGACACTTCAATATTGATCAGTCCTCCTGACACTTCTATATTGATCAGTCCTCCTGACACTTCTATATTGATCAGTCCTCCTGATACCTCTATATTGATCAGTCCTCCTGACACTTCTATATTGATCAGTCCTCCTGATACCTCTATATTGATCAGTCCTCCTGACACTTCTATATTGATCAGTCCTCCTGACATTCTATATTGATCAGTCCTCCTGACACTTCTATATTGATCAGTCCTCCTGACACTTCTATATTGATCAGTCCTCCTGACACTTCAATATTGATCAGTCCTCCTGACACTTCAATATTGATCAGTCCTCCTGATACCTCTATATTGATCAGTCCTCCTGACATTCTATATTGATCAGTCCTCCTGACACTTCTATATTGATCAGTCCTCCTGACACCTCTATATTGATCAGTCCTCCTGACACCTCTGTATTGATCAGTCCTCCTGACACCTCTATATTGATCAGTCCTCCTGACACTTCTATATTGATCAGTCCTCCTGACACTTCAATATTGATCAGTCCTCCTGATACCTCTATATTGATCAGTCCTCCTGACACTTCTATATTGATCAGTCCTCCTGACACTTCTATATTGATCATTCCTCCTGACACCTCTATATTGATCAGTCCTCCTGACTCTTCTATATTGATCAGTCCTCCTGACACTTCTATATTGATCAGTCCTCCTGACACCTCTATATTGATCAGTCCTCCTGACTCTTCTATATTGATCAGTCCTCCTGACACCTCTATATTGATCAGTCCTCCTGACTCTTCTATATTGATCAGTCCTCCTGACACTTCTATATTGATCAGTCCTCCTGACACTTCAATATTGATCAGTCCTCCTGACACTTCTATATTGATCAGTCCTCCTGACACTTCTATATTGATCAGTCCTCCTGATACCTCTATATTGATCAGTCCTCCTGACACTTCTATATTGATCAGTCCTCCTGATACCTCTATATTGATCAGTCCTCCTGACACTTCTATATTGATCAGTCCTCCTGATACCTCTATATTGATCAGTCCTCCTGACATTTCTATATTGATCAGTCCTCCTGACACTTCAATATTGATCAGTCCTCCTGACACTTCTATATTGATCAGTCCTCCTGACCCTTCAATATTGATCAGTCCTCCTGACACTTCTATATTGATCAGTCCTCCTGACACTTCTATATTGATCAGTCCTCCTGACACCTCTATATTGATCAGTCCTCCTGACACTTCTATATTGATCAGTCCTCCTGATACCTCTATATTGATCAGTCCTCCTGATACCTCTATATTGATCAGTCCTCCTGACACTTCTATATTGATCAGTCCTCCTGACACTTCTATATTGATCAGTCCTCCTGACACTTCTATATTGATCAGTCCTCCTGACACTTCAATATTGATCAGTCCTCCTGATACCTCTATATTGATCAGTCCTCCTGACATTCTATATTGATCAGTCCTCCTGACACTTCTATATTGATCAGTCCTCCTGACACCTCTATATTGATCAGTCCTCCTGACATTCTATATTGATCAGTCCTCCTGACACCTCTATATTGATCAGTCCTCCTGATACCTCTATATTGATGAGTCCTCCTGACACTTCTATATTGATCAGTCCTCCTGACACTTCTATATTGATCATTCCTCCTGGCACTTCTATATTGATCAGTCCTCCTGACACCTCTATATTGATCAGTCCTCCTGACACTTCTATATTGATCAGTCCTCCTGACATTCTATATTGATCAGTCCTCCTGACACTTCTATATTGATCAGTCCTCCTGACACTTCTATATTGATCAGTCCTCCTGACACTTCTATATTGATCAATCCTCCTGACACTTCTATATTGATCAGTCCTCCTGACACTTCTATATTGATCAGTCCTCCTGACACTTCTATATTGATCAATCCTCCTGACACTTCTATATTGATCAGTCCTCCTGACATTCTATATTGATCAGTCCTCCTGACACTTCTATATTGATCAGTCCTCCTGATACCTCTATATTGATCAGTCCTCCTGACACTTCTATATTGATCAGTCCTCCTGACACTTCTATATTGATCAGTCCTCCTGACACTTCAATATTGATCAGTCCTCCTGACACTTCTATATTGATCAGTCCTCCTGACACTTCTATATTGATCAGTCCTCCTGATACCTCTATATTGATCAGTCCTCCTGACACTTCTATATTGATCAGTCCTCCTGATACCTCTATATTGATCAGTCCTCCTGACACTTCTATATTGATCAGTCCTCCTGACACTTCTATATTGATCAGTCCTCCTGACTCTTCTATATTGATCAGTCCTCCTGATACCTCTATATTGATCAGTCCTCCTGACACTTCTATATTGATCAGTCCTCCTGACACTTCTATATTGATCAGTCCTCCTGACACTTCTATATTGATCATTCCTCCTGACACCTCTATATTGATCAGTCCTCCTGACTCTTCTATATTGATCAGTCCTCCTGACACTTCTATATTGATCAGTCCTCCTGACACCTCTATATTGATCAGTCCTCCTGACTCTTCTATATTGATCAGTCCTCCTGACACCTCTATATTGATCAGTCCTCCTGACTCTTCTATATTGATCAGTCCTCCTGACACTTCTATATTGATCAGTCCTCCTGACACTTCAATATTGATCAGTCCTCCTGACACTTCTATATTGATCAGTCCTCCTGACACTTCTATATTGATCAGTCCTCCTGATACCTCTATATTGATCAGTCCTCCTGACACTTCTATATTGATCAGTCCTCCTGATACCTCTATATTGATCAGTCCTCCTGACACTTCTATATTGATCAGTCCTCCTGATACCTCTATATTGATCAGTCCTCCTGACATTTCTATATTGATCAGTCCTCCTGACACTTCAATATTGATCAGTCCTCCTGACACTTCTATATTGATCAGTCCTCCTGACCCTTCAATATTGATCAGTCCTCCTGACACTTCTATATTGATCAGTCCTCCTGACACTTCTATATTGATCAGTCCTCCTGACACCTCTATATTGATCAGTCCTCCTGACACTTCTATATTGATCAGTCCTCCTGATACCTCTATATTGATCAGTCCTCCTGACACTTCTATATTGATCAGTCCTCCTGACATTCTATATTGATCAGTCCTCCTGACACTTCTATATTGATCAGTCCTCCTGACACTTCTATATTGATCAGTCCTCCTGACACTTCAATATTGATCAGTCCTCCTGATACCTCTATATTGATCAGTCCTCCTGACATTCTATATTGATCAGTCCTCCTGACACTTCTATATTGATCAGTCCTCCTGACACCTCTATATTGATCAGTCCTCCTGACATTCTATATTGATCAGTCCTCCTGACACCTCTATATTGATCAGTCCTCCTGACACTTCTATATTGATCAGTCCTCCTGACACTTCTATATTGATCAGTCCTCCTGACACTTCTATATTGATCAGTCCTCCTGACACTTCAATATTGATCAGTCCTCCTGACACTTCAATATTGATCAGTCCTCCTGACACTTCAATATTGATCAGTCCTCCTGACACTTCTATATTGATCAGTCCTCCTGACACTTCTATATTGATCAGTCCTCCTGACACTTCTATATTGATCAGTCCTCCTGACACTTCTATATTGATCAGTCCTCCTGACACTTGACGATGATGTCATAAAGGACGTAGATATCCCGCGTCTCTGATTCAGCGACGGGCACACTATCGACGTAGATGTCATAATGGTTGCCATGGCGACGATGATGTCATAAAGGTTGCCTTGACCAATCAGCGACGGGCACAGTCTGCCGCGAATTCTGGAATCATCATTGTCCATATACTACGGGGACATGCATATTCTAGAATACCCGATGCGTTAGAATCGGGCCACAATTCTTCCGTCTGTCTGTCTTTCTGTCTGTCTGTCTGGTCGAGGCCTGGCGGCCTCGACCAATCAGAGACCGGCACAGCATCGACGTAGAAATCCCGCGTCTCTGATTGGCCTCGACCAATCAGCAACGGAAACAGCGATGATGATGTCATAATGGTTGCCATGGCGACAATGATGTCATAAAGGTTGCTTCGACCAATCAGCGACGGGCACAGCTACGATGATGTCATAATGGTTGCCATGGCGACGATGATGTCATAAAGGTTGCCTCGACCAATCAGCGACGGGCACAGTCTGCCGCGAATTCTGGAATCATCATTGTCCATATACTACGGGGACATGCATATTCTAGAATACCCGATGCGTTAGAATCGGGCCACAATCTAGTATATATATATTTGTCTAAGGGTTTTTCTGTCTGTCTGTCTGTCCTGGAAATCCCTGCTCTCTGATTGGTCGAGGCCGCCAGGCCTCGACCAATCAGAGACCGGCACAGCATCGACGTAGAAATCCCGCGTCTCTGATTGGTCGAGGCCACGAGGCCTCGACCAATCAGCAACGGGCACAGCGACGATGATGTCATAATGGTTGCCATGGCGACGATGTCATAAAGGTTGCCTCGACCAATCAGCGATGGGCACAGTCTGCCGCGAATTCTGGAATCATCATTGTCCATATACTACGGGGACATGCATATTCTAGAATACCCGATGCGTTAGAATCGGGCCACAATCTAGTATGTATGTATGTATGTATGTATGTATGCACGTATGCACGTATGCACACATGCACACATGCGCATACGCATACACATACACACATACACACACATACACACACACATACACACACACACACATACACACACACACATGCACACACACATACACACACACATACACACACACACATACACATATATATATATATACATTAGGAGACATTTCTGATGTGGCACATCTGACAGCACTAAATACCTCAGCAATCTCCAAGTAAGTTTCCCAGGTTCATAAGGAGGGGGGATGTTAAAATGTGCAGGTATTGAAGGTTCATAAGGAGGGGGGATGTTAAAATGTGCAGGTATTGAAGGTTCATAAGGAGGGGGGATGTTAAAATGTGCAGGTATTGAAAAGGTCTATACCCTAGTCATGGGGGTGGGGGGTGTTAAAGAGAAGAATTCTCTATATAGAAATAAATGGATATTTAAACAACAAATGAGAACCCCATCAGGACTGGATCTTACAGGATCTCTTTTACGATGCACTTGGCATGTCTCTTCGGTGTGAGTCTAATTGATTTATTGATTGACAGCACTCCGTTTCTGGTAAGTAACAAGGTTTTTGTGATCGGTCAACATTTGCACGCGACCTGTAATAGAAGGCATTTATGGACGGCTCAGTCTTATAACTTATTGTGACTAAGGCTTAACACAGAAACATGGTTTTTAATTGAATCATCTGTGGTTTGCTGTCAATACCCATTTTAAAGTTTCTAACAAAATGTGAAGTTTTTGGTTTTTATCTTCATTGCTGGAGAATCTCGCTTTTCCTGCATATTCACCTGAGCCCAGACTGGAGCGGCTCCATGCGGTGTTTCTCATCCTCATCCAGGTGCAGCCAGATTTGGTGAGCTGACTGCTTTCATCTAATCCATCAAGACCTGAGTGCTGACGCCAGTGACTTTGCGTTCTTCATGAACGTGTGACTGTTCAATGGTACTATTATGTGGAGGTGTAACAAGGATTGGGCAAAGTTTGTGTGTGTGACTGGTGTATAAAGGTAGCGTGCGGAGATTACCAGGCACTTTCAGCTCCAACTACCTCTTCCTGAATCCAGTGCTTTGTCATTACTGGGCTACTTGCTGTAGTTTCGATAAAATTTTTATCAGAATGAGTTGATTATTAGGACTAGTAAACTTGTTGCCATGTAGTCCTCCGTTGTCATGACTTATGTATAAACCTGCTCCCACAACTGATTTCTGCCTATGAAGTGTACACAGAAAGCTGTCAATCAGGGGTGTGGACGGGTAATAGAGTTCAAAATTCAGAAATCTAATACACTTGCAGATAACATTGGGATTTTATCAAAACAGCAGTAAGTGGCGCATCGCGGGAATTAGGCTTTTTGCCCTCATATGCTGCTCTCAGACGAGATTGCAAAAACCTGGTAACAGACTGCCTTAAATTAACTGGCTCCCCAAAACTCGGCAGATTCTACAGTGTAAATGCACCTTTAGCTAGTTTTGCTTGTGTTGATTTCCATTGCTAGATCTAAAACAAAAACTGCCCTTGACATTAGTCGCCTAAAATGGATGACTTCAACTGTTTTATACCACTAATTTTCAGAAAAGTCTTGTTTTATGTATGTTCGGCTTGCCTAGTGTCCTGGCACAGGCCTTTTTCTCAGTCCCCCATGACCGCACCACAGAGAGGGGATCCACCCTTCAGGGACAGGAAACCTACAGGATAAAAGGGCGGTACCTCTCCCCTGCATCAGTTTGGTTTCCTGTCCCTGACGGGAGACCTATTTTGGTGTCTGTACCTGAACATCTGAAGATCGATGCAGGATTCGGCCAGTCCGGGTTCTAGCAGCGGGGAGGCCACGGCTAGGGTGGTGTCTGAAGCCACCACCGCTGGGACCCTGCTGCATGCCATCCCAGGTAATAACCATGGACGACAGCGACCTGCTGCCGCAGCAACAGCGGCTCTGCCACTAGCAACAGAAATCGGAGGTACAGAGGAAACGGTTTTCTGCTGAAAATCTGAGTACTGGGTCCAGCAGTCGCTCCACACAACGTAGCAAGAACTCCAGCGTGGTGAACCGGTTACCATCTCCAGGATCCCTACCCCTCTCCCGGAACCGGGACGGGTTCCTTTTCGGTAATTCCTCACGGGATAAAAAGACCGCCAAGTGACAGCTCCCCCAGGGTGCGAGGGAGACTATATCAGTTCCTCCCAGCTTGGGAAAAAATTTCAACCAGCCCCTGGATATTTAACTTGATAGTCGGGGATTCGGATAGACTTTTTCCCTACCTCCCCAAAACTACGTGGTAACTCCCCTGAGGTCCTCCCCCCAACAACAAGAGGCCCTAGAACAAGAAATAATAAAGCTTATAGACAAAACCATCATCCAGGAAGTCCCCCCTCTGGAAAGAGGGAAGGGATTTTATTTCCTGTTATTTCTAGTTCCAAAGCCAGGCGGATCCTTCCGAACAATAATAAACTTATGGAAGCTAAATAGTTATGTGAAAAATCAGAAGTTCAAAATGGAATCAATGAAGTCAACTATCAAAAATCTGTTTCCGAACTGTTTTATGGTAGTACTGGATCTCAGCGACGCGTATTATCACGTCCCCATTCACAAGAACTCTCAAAAATTCCTCAGACTAGCGGTGTCCATGAAAGCAGAAATAAGGTAATACCAATACAGAGCCCTTCCCTTCGGCATATCAGTAGCACTCTGCATCATTACCAAACTAATAGCTGAAATGATGACTCACCTGAGAGAAAAGGACGTTTTGATAGTCCCATACTTGGACGAGTTTTAGATTGTGAGCAACTCTGCCCAGCACTGCAGACAACAGTGCGACAGGGTGATGAATACCCTAAAAAATTTAGGCTGGCTTATAAACCTGCAGAAATGGAAACCAGAACTGACCAGGGTTCAAGAATTTTTGGGTCTGACATTGGAATCTACAACACAAGAATGCCAAAGTCCACACAACAGAATGATTACAGGGTCCAAAATAGAAAGATTTATAATTTATTGATTAAACTGACCAAACATAAGGTCAAACAAGAAGTCAATTAGTAACATATGAGAGGGAAATATGCAAAGGATAGAAAATGCATTATGGAATGTTGTATGTGTCAGAACACACCGGGACATTGGGGGATAAATGAGGCCAAAAGGACTATAACCTCATATACGGGCAGGGTACAATTAAACCATATGAACCCCTAAACAAAAAGCCAAGGGTTAACCACTATTACTACCCAAATGTGCCAATACTCAATGCCATAGTGACTCACCTCAGCATATTGCTGATCTAAAGGTAACCGCCTCACTATCATATCGTAGCCTTAATTACCTGAAGATAGGCGATACCTGGCACCAAAACTCCCAATGACCCGGTCCGTCCGCCCCGACGCGCATTTCGGACCTTACTTCTTCCAAGGAGGCCCTAAAGGATGTTAGTGGTAGTGCAATAATAATACGCAGTGTAATATGCGTGGTCCTGACGAAGGAACAGTGTGTCCGAAACGCGCGTCGGGGTGCCCTGGATAGCACTGGTGGTCCACCTATCTATGTGTACACAGAAGTAAGTGTCTCTCTATATTGCCCATTAATTAGTACTTTTACCTAGGTTTAGTGCACTATCATTGCACCACAATTTTCTTTGCACCACGCATATTACACTGCGTATTATTATTGCACTACCACTTTTTAATAATCTTTATATATACTTTTTCATCTCCTTCTTATATAAACAATGCACATGTTTTTTTACTCTTTAAGTGGGCAGTCCGGAATGACCTTATGGATACTTGATTTATCTTATATGGCAACCAGTTAGCTACAGGCACTTGTATATTTTATACATATATATTTTATTACTTTATTTTTAATATTGTATTGTATGTTCTAATGATACTTAATAAATGTTTACATGATTACACTCTGTCGTGATTGTTCTATGGGATTTTACTATGTGGTGAGCACGATATCCTTCTTCCGGTCCGTAGAAGCCAGATTAATTGTTGACAAGTGCTTCTGTGCAAGTCTCCAACTCCTGCGAGGTTTGACCGACGTAGACTTTCCGACAGGGGCAGATAATTGCGTAGATGACAAAACTTGACCTGCAATTAACATATTGATGAAGAGAGTGATCAGTCTTATCAAGAGGATTAAAAAAATGATCCTTAGTTGGTGGCATATAGGGACATATCACGCAGTCCCCACAAGGGAAAGAACCATAGAGGCGAATACCTCGATTAAGTTTGATGATTGGCCGTGAGAAATGACTCCTAGTGAGCAGATCCCGAAGATTCTGGGCCCTACTAGCAGTCAGCAAAGGTCTAGGGCTCACACAAGACGATGTTTGGGCATCCGAAGTAAGGATATCCCAATTTTTTCCAAGAATCTGTCTCACCTCATTCCAATTCGTGCTGTATGCTGTAACAAATCTGACGGAAGAATCCTGTGGGCGAGAGTGTGGTACCAGAAAAGACGCTTGATCAGGTGCTCTAGCGAGTTGAAACGCCTTAGATACTGTCCTGCAAGGGTACCCTCTCTGATGAAACCTCATGGTCAAGTCTCTAGAATGTTCCTTGAAGCCTGCATCTGTAGTACAATTCCGGCGAGGTTATAACTCTGGAACGCTTCAACGGATCCCAGTGATTGACATTGTTTTCTCGTGACATATTGTACTTCATGATAGTGGTAAAAATTCTTTGATAGTACCTGCGTTTATTTGTGAAAAAAATGGAAATTTGTCGAAAATTTTGAAAATTTCGCAATTTTCCAACTTTGAATTTTTATGCAATTAAATCACAGGGATATGTCACACAAAATACTTAATAACATTTACCACATGTCTACTTTACATCAGAACAATTTTGGAACCAAAATTTTTTTTTAGTTAGGGAGTTATAAGGGTTATAATTTGACCAGCAATTTCTCATTTTTACAACACCATTTTTTTTAGGGACCACATCTCATTTGAAATCATTTTGAGGGGGTCTATATGATAGAAAATACCCAAGTGTGACACCATTCTAAAAACTGCACCCCTCAAGGTGCTCAAAACCATATTCAAGAAGTTTATTAACCCTTCTGGTGCTTCACAGGAATTTTTGGAATGTTTAAATAAAAATGAACATTTAACTTTTTTTCACAAAAATTTTACTTCAGCTCCAATTTGTTTTATTTTACCAAGGGTAACAGGAGAAAATGGACCCCAAAAGTTGTTGTACAATTTGTCCTGAGTACACCGATACCCCATATGTGGGGGTAAACTACTGTTTGGGCGCATGACAGAGCTCGGAAGCGAAGGAGCACCATTTGACTTTTCAATGCAAAATTGACTGGAATTGAGATGGGACGCCATGTTGCGTTTGGAGAGCCCCTGATGTGCCTAAACATTGAAACCCCCCACAAGTGACACCATTTTGGAAAGTAGACCCCCTAAGGAACTTATCTAGGGGTGTGGTGAGCACTTTGACCCACCAAGTGCTTCACAGAAGTTTATAATGCAGAACCGTAAAAATAGAAAATCCTATTTTATTCGGACTCCCATGACAGCACTACGAGAGAGGGGATCCGCCCTTAAAGGGAAGGTGCCACCAGTTTTCTTGTATTTTGTTTTTTTGTGAAATTAAGCTTAAAATAGTAATTAAAATGTATTAATGCAATGTTTGCACTGTTTGCAAACATTTCTATATGAAAAAATATTATATATTTTTCTACAAATATACATATTTACCACTAGGGGGAGCATTTTCCGTTTTAGACCTCAAGCAGCTACAGTAAGATTTAGCAGCTCTGCCCCAGGGATATTAGACCACCCAAAAGGGGAGGGAAATGGTGATGTCAGCAGTTACTGCTCCAACAGTAAGAATGAAGAGCAGCATCACAGGGCAGCACCATTTTGTGTGTGACTGCCCTGTGACCTGCTATCGCCAGCAGTTACTGCATCAGAGGCACAGCTTGTTTACAGAGGAGCAGAATACAGTGGGCTCAGCAGCATCTGGACCCAAGAAGAGTGAAGACATGTGGTGTGCATGGAGCAGCATTAGGAGCTGTCTGGGAGCTCCAGCTCTGCAGTGAATAGCCAGGCATTATGGATGGAGGGGAGAGATGCATTGTATGGCTAAGGCCGGGGTCACACTAGACCACAATACGGACGAGTGCAATGCGATAAAAAAATCGCATAGCACTCGTCCCAATGTTAATCTATGGGGCAGCTCCCATCATCCGATATTTTCTCGGCCGTATTCAGGATCCGAGTGAAATCGCAGCATGCTGCGATTGTCAGCGTATCTTGGCCGAGAATCGCCAATGAAAGTCTATGGGGTGAGAAAAAATAGCACAGCACACGGACCATCAGTGTGACTTGCGAGAAATTCTCAGGCATTGGGCAGGTGACAGGAAAGGCTCAGCCATTATTTGCTCATTTTGCAAGTGTGTGAGAAAATCTCACCATACGGACGCCATACGGATGTCACACAGATGCCAAACGGATCATTGGATGCGAGAAAATCGCATCCTCGCACTGCACACGGATCAATGTTTTGGTAACATTTGTGCGATTCTCGTCCGTCAAAAACGGACCTTTTTTTATACGTTGTGTGTGTCCCCGGCCTAAGAGTGACTGATGGGAGAGAAAGAGACGTGAAGTATGATGAGTGAGACACATATGGAGTGTGATGGGGAGATACACATTGAGGCTGTGTGCACACGTTCAGGATTTTTCGCATTTTTTTGCGTTTGTTCGCTATAAAAATGCGATAAAAACTATTTAAAAATGCATACATCATTTATAATGCATTCCGCAATTTTTGTGCATATGTTGCGTTTTTTCTGGGGAAAAAACGCATCGCAGTAAAAAACGCAACATGTTCTGCGCATGTCGTGTCTCCTCCTTTGATGTGGGCTCCGGCGCTGAGCCCACATCAAAGTCACGACATATCGGCTGTTTTGTACAGCTGACATGTGCGCGCAATAGCGTCAGGATGGTCACCATAGAGGTCCTTGAGACCTCTATAGCTACTGATGCCGGCCTGCTGTGAGCGCCACCCTGTGGTCGGCACTCATAGCAAGCCTGTAATTCAGCTACGGAGCAGCAATCTGATGATCGCTGCTATGTAGCTGAGCCGATCGAGTTGTGCCAGCTTCTAGTTTCTCATGGAGGCTATTGAAGCATGGCAAATGTAAAAAAAAAATGTTTTTAAAAATATGAAAAAAAAGTTTAAATCACCCCCTTTTGCCCCATCAAAAATAAAACAATAAAAATAATCAAACCTACACATATTTAGTATCGCCGCGTTCAGAATCGCCCGATCTGTCAATAAAAAAAACATGACTGACATGTACCCGCAATAGCGGCGGGTGAAATCGCGATTTAACTGTTCCTCTGTATGTGTTTTCTGTCCGGCGGAAACAGCTGTTTTGACGGATCCTGCAAAAAACGGATGAAACGTGTGGCCATCCGGCGCTAATACAACTCAATGAGAAAATAACGGATCCGGCGAAAAAAACCTGATCTGGCAGAAAAAAAAAAGGAACTTGTGGAAAAAAACGTATCTGGCGGGAAAAAACGGATCCGGCGGAAAAAACTGATCTGGCAGAGAAAAAGGAACTTGTGGAAAAAAAACAGATCCGGCGGAAAAAAACGGATCAGGCGGGAAAAAAAGGATCCGATGGAAAAAGAACTGATCTGGCAGAAAAAAAAGGAAATTGTGGAAAAAAAAACGAATCCGGCGGGAAAAAAACGGATCAGGCGGAAAAAACTGATCTGGCAGAAAAAAAAGGAACTTGTGGAAAAAAAACGGATCCGGCGGGAAAAAAAAGGATCCGATGGAAAAAAAACTGATCTGACAGAAAAAAAAGGAAATTGATGAAAAAAAACGGATCAGGCGGGGAAAAAAGGATCCGATGAAAAAAAAATGATCTGACAGAAAAAAAAGGAAATTGTGGAAAAAAACGGATCCGGCGGGAAAAAACTGATCCAATGGAAAAAAAACCTGATCTGGCAGAAAAAAAAGGAACTTGTGGAAAAAAAACGGATCCGGCGGGAAAAAAAAGGATCCGATGGAAAAAAAACTGATCTGACAGAAAAAAAAGGAAATTGATGAAAAAAAACGGATCAGGCGGGGAAAAAAGGATCCGATGGAAAAAAAAATGATCTGACAGAAAAAAAAGGAAATTGTGGAAAAAAACGGATCCGGCGGGAAAAAACGGATCCAATGGAAAAAAAACCTGATCTGGCAGAAAAAAAAAGGAAATTGTGGAAAAAAACGGATCCGGCGGGAAAAAGTGGATACGGCGGGAATTAACGGATCCAGCAGGAAAAAATGGATCCGGCGGAAAAAAACGGATCCGGCGGGAAAAAAATGGATCCGGTGGAAAAAACGGATCTGGCGGAAAAAAACGGATTCTGCAAATGTGCTCGCAGGATGCTTTTTTTTCCCATAAACTTGTATTAGCGATTAGGATCGTGACGGATGGCCACATGTCGCGTGGTCGCGTCTGTCGTGCAACGGATCCGTCGTGTTTTGGCGGACCGTCGGCACGAAAAAACGTTCAAGTGAACTTTTTTTGTCCAGAGCGTCCGCCATTTTCTACCGCGCATGCGCTGCCAAAGCTCCGCCCCCTCCTTCCAGACTTCAGAATGGGCAGTGGATGTGTTGAAAAACTGCATCCGCTGCCCACGTCGGGCACAAATTTCACAACGTACGTCGGCCCGACGCATAGCGACGGACTCGTACAGACGCAAGTGTGAAAGAGGACTTTATGAGGGTTGAATTAAAACAAAAAAAAAAAACGCGTGGGCGCCCGTGCAATTTTCTGCGCCAGAGGGGGAAAGCCGACGGCCGGGGGCCAATATCTGTAGCCTGCTATGAATATCAGCCCGCAGCTGTCTGTATAGCCTTTACTATTAAAATAGGGGGGACCCCAAAAAAAAAAATTGCGTGGGGTCCCCCTATATTTTATAGCCAGAGAGGCTACGCAGACAGCTGCAGGCTGATATTCATAGCCTAGAGAGGGGCCATGGATATTGCCCCCCCCTCCCCGGGCTACAAATACCAGTCCGCAGCCGCCCCAGAAATTACCCCATATCCCGTGTAGTGTTGGGATATGGGGTAATAAGGGGTTAATGTCACCTTGCTATTGTAAGGTGACATTAAGCCGGGTTAATAACGGAGAGGCGTCAATAAGACGCCTATCCGTTATTAATCCAATAGTAAGAAAGGGTTAAAAAAAACACGCACACATTAGGAAAAAAGTATTTTAATATTCTTCATTTCACCATACTTCAGCGCCTGCAAAAAACGTAAAATAATAAACCGTATACTACCTGTCCGCCGTAGTCCAATTAATATCGAGTGTCCCACGACGATCTCCCCTATAGAACAGTGACATCGGGTGATGTCACTGTTCTATAGGACCCTCAGTGACACACTGGCAGGAGACAATGGCTCCTACAGTGCATCACTGAGAGGTTACCTTAGGACAAGGTCTCACTTTATGGCAATTGCTGCCTGGGAAAAATTCTCATACAGCAATGGCATAAAGTGAGACTAGGGACTTTTTTTTTTTACAGCGGCGGAGGAATACAGTGGTGGAAGGATACCTTCCTGCTGTCATTGTGTTCCTGGAGCCCCTAGAGAGCAGTCACATTATCTGATGCTGCTGCTCTCCACGGGAGATCGTCGTGGGACACTCGTGGATTTCTGCGGACAGGGAGTATATTGGTTGTTTGTTTTTTTCATATTTTTTTTACAGATGACACTGGCTTCGGGGAACAAAGTGACAAGTAATGGTGAGTATGAAATCTATGTTTAATGTACTGTATGTCTATATGTATGTAATGTATGAATGTATTGTATGTAGCATGTATGTGGCATGTATGTAGCATGTATGTATGGAGTATTTTTTTTTTTCATTCAACACATTAGCCGGATGATGGGACTATTACTGTCCCATAATTGGCTAATGTGTCAATCACTGTCATTGTAGCAGGCATCGTCCGATGGGACTTGTAGTCCCATCGGACGATGCTTGCATACACGCAGAGACCCCCCCCACGCCGCACAGACCCCCCCACGCCGCACAGACCCCCCCACGCCGCACAGAGACCCCCCCACGCCGCACAGAGATCCCCCCAAGCCGCACAGAGACCCCCCCAAGCCGCACAGAGACCCCCCCATGCCGCACAGAGTTTCCCCCAAGCCGCACAGAGACCCCCCCACGCCGCACAGAGACCCCCCCAAGCCGCACAGAGATCCCCCACGCCGCACAGAGACCTCCCCACGCCGCACAGAGATCCCCCATGCCGCACAGAGACCCCCCCACGCCGCACAGAGATCTCCCACGCCGCACAGACCCCCCACGCCACACAGAGATCCCCCACGCCGCACAGAGATCCCCCACGCCGCACAGAGACCCCCCCACGCCGCACAGAGATCCCCCATGCCGCACAGAGACCCCCCACGCCGCACAGAGATCCCCCATGCCGCACAGAGACCCCCCCCACGCCGCACAGAGATCCCCCATGCTGCACAGAGACCCCCCCACGCCGCACAGAGATCCCCCACGCCGCAGAGATCCCCCATGCCGCACAGAGATCCCCCACGCCGCACAGAGACCCCCCCACACCGCACAGAGATCCCCCATGCCGCACAGAGACCCCCCCACGCCGCACAGAGATCCCCCATGCCGCACAGAGACCCCCCCACGCTGCACAGAGATCCCCCATGCCGCAGAGACCCCCCACGCCGCACAGAGATCCCCCACGCCGCACAGAGATCCCCCATGCCGCAGAGATCCCCCCCCACGCCGCACAGAGACCCCCCCACGCCGCACAGAGACCCCCCCACGCCGCACAGAGATCCCCCATGCCGCACAGAGATCCCCCCCCACACCGCACAGAGAGGGAGAGCGACACAGGGGAGAGTGCAGTTTACCGGAGATCACTGGGATTGTGGGGAGGCGGAGACAGAGCAGGGGGAAGCACACACGGCAGCGTGTGAGAGCAGAGGATGTGTGCCCAGAAACTGCAGTGCCTGGAGTACAGAGGAGCAGTCAGTGCTTCTGTCCTGCGATAGAGAGTAAGTGGAGCTCAACAGATAGCACTGGACTATAATAAAATGGCAGCTAGTCACACCTACAGCAGTGAATTGTGCAGCCCACAGAGGCGTGCCCAGCTCACTGCTAATGCTGCTGCAATGTTACAGATAGGGTCTGAGCCGGTCTATTATCTCCTATGTCCATGGGGTGCCGTAATCTGACACTGATAGTGACGTGCTACTGCTGCAAAACCAAGATGTCAGCCCCCAGTTCCTTCTTTCTACTCATATATCACACAAAATCTGTTTTACATGCATTCAAATCTGGGTTATAACAGCATGTTATGCTACATTACATTGATTAATTAATAATCTACAAACCCGGTACCTTCCCTTTAAGGAACAGGAAACCTACAGATACAAAAGGGCGGCACCTCTCCCATGCATCAGTTGGTTTCCTGTTCCTGAAGGGACTGGATACCTATAGAAAAGTTCTACAGGAGTTCCAGGCCGGCCGGACCGATTCTGGTAGCGAGGGGGTCTCCTACCTCGGCCGGTGCGGGTACCTGAGGTAGTCACGGTGGCCCTGGCGGGGCTGCATGGCGGTGACTTGGCAGCGAGGAGCGGTCGCCAGGGGGTGTCCTGTCTCCGGAGCCAGCGTGCAGTGAGTATAGCTGTAGGGATTCGGACAAAAATCCGAGAGTGGACCCTCTGGGTCGTGACTCTAGAGCCCCCGGGGTCGAGCGGACCAGATGGAATCACCCCCTATACAGGGAGTGTTAGGGGCAGGACCTCGGGGGAATGGAGACACAACAGCTAGAGCCAAAGGGACGACCCAAGATAAGGAAGGTGAACACAGAGCTATAGGAATGGCGGTAAAATGATAGGAAAACAGGACTTAACTGATAAAGACAGGAACACGAGATGGTGCAGGACACGGCGGGAAGACAGGACTTGGCAGGACAGCAGGAACACGGAACTTGGCAGGACAGCAGAAACACGGAACTTGGGGGAACACGGCAGGAACACGGAACTTGGCAGGACACAGCAGGAACACGGAACTTGGCAGGACACGGCAGGAACACGGAACTTGGCGGGACACGGCAGGAACACGGAACTTGGCGGGACACGGCAGGAACACGAAACTTGGCAGGACACAGCAGGAACACGGAACTTGGCAGGACACAGCAGGAATACGGAACTAACACTGAGACAAAGCGAGAACTAAGCTGGGAAAAGATACAGGGGAGCCTTAGGGCATAGGGACACTGACAGCAGGCAGTGCACCTACAAGGCAAAGGCGTCTTGCCTGGAAAGACGCCGAGAAGAAATAGCCGATGGGCGCCGCCATGTTGGGGCGGAGCCATCGGGTCGCGACCTCCCAGCAGGCCCAGCGACGGAGGAGACGCGACCGCGCATGCGCAGAGAGACCGGACGCCGAGAGCCGGCAAAGGAGGACGCAGCGCGGCGCGGGACAGGATCGCGAGCGCGCCGCGGGATGGAAGAAGCCGGGTGAGTATGCGCAGCGAGCGCAGCGGGTGTGACAGTACCCCCCTCCTTAGTCCCCCTCCTTTTAAGGCTAGAAAGGAATCTTTTCATGATAAGAGGAGCGTTGATGTTCTCTCGAGGTTCCCAGGACCTCTCCTCAGGACCGAATCCCTCCCAATCAATCAAAAAATAAGTTTTGCCCCTAACTACCTTTTTGGCAAGAATATCTTTAACATTAAAAATTCAATCAGTGGTACAGAGCTCAGGAGAAAGAGAGGTAGCGGAGTGAAAACGATTAAAGACTGCGGGCTTGAGAAGAGATACATGGAAGGCATTGGGAATGCGTAAAGAAGCAGGTAGTTTCAATTTGTAGGAAACATCATTAATGCGACTCAAGATAGGAAAAGGACCAATATAGCGAGGACCCAGTTTGTAAGAGGGGATTTTGAGCTTGATATAGCGAGAGGAGAGCCAAACTTTATCACCCGGGGAATAGGGAGGAGCATCCAAACGCCTTTTATCAGCAAATCTCTTCATATTATGGCTAGCTCTCTCAAGAGCCTCTTTAGTCTCACTCCAAATCTTAGAGAATTCCCGGGACAAGAAATCCGCTGCCGGTACCCCCAAGGAGAGAGAAACAGGAAGAGGAATGCTCGGATGTTGACCATAGACCACAAAAAAGGGAGATTTGGAGGAAGACTCACGGGGAAGGTTGTTATATGAGAACTCAGCCCAGGGGAGAAGGGAGACCCAGTCATCTTGATGTGCATTGGAAAAGTGTCGTAAGTAGGTAGTCAGGACTTGATTAACTCGCTCTACTTGACCGTTGGACTGAGGGTGATAAGCGGAGGAGAAGTCCAAGTTAATTTTCAATAGACTACAGAGAGCTCTCCAAAAACATGAGGTAAATTGTACTCCGCGGTCTGAGACAATATGATGTGGAAAACCATGAAGACGGAAGACTTGGTGTAAAAAGATTTTTGCCAATTCAGGAGCGGAAGGCAGACCAGGCAACGCGATGAAATGAGCCATCTTAGAGAACCGATCCACAACAACTAGAATGACAGAGCAATCCGAGGAACAAGGTAGATTAGTGATGAAGTCCATAGCGATATGGCTCCATGGGACGGAAGGCACAGGCAGAGGATGCAGGAGACCGGAAGGAAGCTGCCTAGGAACTTTATTTTTGGCACAAGAAGAACAAGAAGCAACGAATTCGGTGACGTCTCGTCGGAGAGATGGCCACCAGTAGTGCCGAGAGATGAGGGAAATTGTTTTCTTGACTCCTACATGCCCCGCAATCTTGGAGGAGTGACCCCAACGTAAAACTCTCTCCTTGTCTTGATTAGACACAAGAGTCTTGCCAGGAGGAGCAGAAATCACTCTTAGAGGAGCGAGAGTGACGATCTTCGCAGGATCAATAATGTGAGCCGGAGAATCCTCAATGTCCTGAGGCTGAAAGGATCTAGAAAGTGCATCCGCTTTGACATTTTTATTTCCAGGTCGGAAATGAAGTTCAAATTCAAATCGTCCGAAGAATAAAGACCATCTGGCTTGTCGTGGATTTAGTCTTTGGGCAGACTGAATATAGGCCAGATTCTTGTGGTCTGTGTAAATGGTGAATGGATGAAGAGACCCCTCAAGGAGATAACGCCACTCTTCTAAGGTTAGTTTGATAGCCAATAGTTCTTTATCCCCAATGGAGTAGTTACGCTCAGGAGCAGAAAAGGCTTTAGAAAAAAAACCACAGGTCACCAAATGTCCGGACGAGGATCTCTGTAAAAGTACTGCTCCGGCTCCAACAGAGGATGCGTCGACTTCAAGGACAAACGGCCTATTAGCATCAGGACGATGAAGCACAGGGGCTGTAGCGAAGCTTTGTTTAAGGGACTGAAAGGCCTCTTCAGCCTCAGGGGTCCAAAGACTGGAGTTGTCTCCCTTGTGAACTAGGGTAGAGATAGGCTTGGTCATGGAAGAAAAATGAGAAATAAATTGTCTATAGTAATTGGCAAAGCCAAGAAAACGTTGGATTGCTTTTGTTCCAAGAGGACGGGGCCAATTCAAGACAGCAGAAACCTTCTCTGGATCCATCTCTAAGCCGGATCTTGAGACAATATATCCAAGGAAGGGAAGTGAAGATTGCTCAAAGACGCACTTCTCAATCTTAGCGAACAGATGATTCTCTCTTAGCCGTTGCAGAACACGGCGGACATCTCGTCTATGAGTGGAGAGATCCGGAGAAAAGATGAGAATGTCGTCAAGGTAAACCACGACTGAGGAGTAGAGAAGATCTCGAAATACATCGTTCACAAATTCCTGGAAAACCGCAGGGGCGTTGCAGAGACCAAACGGCATAACCAAGTATTCATAGTGATCGTCACGAGTATTGAAGGCGGTCTTCCACTCATCGCCCGCACGAATTCGAACCAGATTGTATGCGCCACGTAAATCCAGCTTGGTAAAAATTTGCGCACCTCGAAGACGATCGAAGAGTTCAGGAATGAGTGGCAGAGGATATTTGTTCTTCACCGTGATGTTGTTTAGGCCTCGATAATCAATACAGGGACGAAGAGAACCATCCTTCTTCTTCACGAAAAAAAACCCTGCTCCGGCGGGAGAAGAAGACTTGCGAATGAATCCTTTAGCAAGATTTTCCTGAATATACTCAGACATAGCCTGTGTCTCAGCAGGAGAGAGAGGGTAGATTCTTCCCCTGGGCGGGTTAGTTCCAGGCACGAGATCTATGGAACAATCATAGAGACGATGAGGCAGAAGACCCTCAGCCTCTTTTTTGTTGAAGACATCGGAGAAAGCACTGTAGACGCAGGGTAAGGTGGGAAAAGAGGAGGAAGGAGAAGAAGAAGAACCTACAGGATGCACCGGCAGCAGACAACGTTCCCGACAAAGCTCTCCCCAGCGCAAGATATTGCCGTTGCGCCAATCTAAAGTGGGCTCGTGATTCCGTAACCAAGGAAGACCTAAAAGCATAGGATGAGACAGACCCGCTAAAACATAAAATGCAATTTTTTCCTTATGCAGAACCCCAACTTGAAGTTCCACCTCAAGCGTAACCTGAGTAATGGTCTCCTGTAACGGTCTACCATCCACAGATGCAAGAATCACAGGAGCATCTAGGGTTTTGACTGGAACGGAGAATTTCAAAACCTCTTCCAACCTGATAAAATTCCCTGCTGCGCCAGAATCCACATAAGCATCCAAAGAAATGCCCTTGCCAGAGATATGCAAAAGGACAGACAAAGTGAGGGGTTGAGAGGAATCACACACACCTAGGGAGGCCTCTCTTACCTGGCCTAGGCGGAGGAGTTTTCCGGACGTTCAGGGCAAGACCGCAGCAGATGGGCAGCACTCCCGCAGTAAAAACATAAACCCTGAGTACGCCTCTCTTTACGTCGCTGTTCGGACATCTTAAGACGGTCCACTTGCATAGGTTCTGGTGCGGACGCCAGAGAGGAAGTCCTAGGCTGTGGGCTGAGTGGCTTACGGGTGGCAGGGAAAGGACGAAGAGATCTCCGCTCCCGGGCGCGTTCCTGGAACCGAAGGTCAATACGGGTAGCTAAGGAAATTAAATCCTCCAAAACCGTAGGGGTGTCCCGACCAGCTAACTCATCTTTAATGCGCCCAGAGAGGCCTCGCCAGAAAGCGCCCACTAACGCCTCATTGTTCCAGCCTAAGTCAGAGGAGAGGGTGCGGAACTGAATAGCATACTGGCCCACAGATAACGATCCCTGATGAAGAGACAATAGAGCCTCAGTAGTAGAGGCCAGACGACCAGGTTCGTCAAAAACAAGACGGAAGGTGTCATGATCCCAATGGCAGGGGATCACAAAAGGACAAGCACACAAAAAACAGAACAAGCTCTAGGGTGATGGAAACTGAGCTGACCGCGATCCTGAACCTAATTCACAACACTAGCAGTAGCCGGGGAACGTGCCTACGATGATTCTAGACGTCTCGCACCAGCCGAAGGACTAGCTTCCCCTATTAGAAGAAACAAAGACCTCTCTTGCCTCCAGAGAAACACCCCACAGAAATAGCAGCCCCCCACATGTAATGACGGTGAAATGAGAGGAAAGCACATACGTAGTAATGAAAACAGATTCAGCAAAATGAGGCCCGCTAAAACTAGATAGCAGAGGATACAAAAGTGAACTGCGCGGTCAGCAAAAAACCCTACAAAAAACCATCCTGAAATTACCTGAACTCATGTGCCAACTCATGGAACATGAGGAGTAATATCAGCCCACTAGAGCAACCAGCAACAAGGAATCACATACAGTGGGGCAAAAAAGTATTTAGTCAGTCAGCAATAGTGCAAGTTCCACCACTTAAATAGATAAGAGGCGTCTGTAATTTACATCATAGGTAGACCTCAACTATGGGAGACAAACTGAGAAAAAAAAATCCAGAAAATCACATTGTCTGTTTTTTTAACATTTTATTTGCATATTATGGTGGAAAATAAGTATTTGGTCAGAAACAAACAATCAAGATTTCTGGCTCTCACAGACCTGTAACTTCTTCTTTAAGAGTCTCCTCTTTCCTCCACTCATTACCTGTAGTAATGGCACCTGTTTAAACTTGTTATCAGTATAAAAAGATACCTGTGCACACCCTCAAACAGTCTGACTCCAAACTCCACTATGGTGAAGAACAAAGAGCTGTCAAAGGACACCAGAAACAAAATTGTAGCCCTGCACCAGGCTGGGAAGACTGAATCTGCAATAGCCAACCAGCTTGGAGTGAAGAAATCAACAGTGGGAGCAATAATTAGAAAATGGAAGACATACAAGACCACTGATAATCTCCCTCGATCTGGGGCTCCACGCAAAATCCCCCCCCGTGGGGTCAGAATGATCACAAGAACGGTGAGCAAAAATCCCAGAACCACGCGGGGGGACCTAGTGAATGAACTGCAGAGAGCTGGGACCAATGTAACAAGGCCTACCATAAGTAACACACTACGCCACCATGGACTCAGATCCTGCAGTGCCAGACGTGTCCCACTGCTTAAGCCAGTACATGTCCGGGCCCGTCTGAAGTTTGCTAGAGAGCATTTGGATGATCCAGAGGAGTTTTGGGAGAATGTCCTATGGTCTGATGAAACCAAACTGGAACTGTTTGGTAGAAATACAACTTGTCGTGTTTGGAGGAAAAAGAATACTGAGTTGCATCCATCAAACACCATACCTACTGTAAAGCATGGTGGTGGAAACATCATGCTTTGGGGCTGTTTCTCTGCAAAGGGGCCAGGACGACTGATCCGGGTACATGAAAGAATGAATGGGGCCATGTATCGTGAGATTTTGAGTGCAAACCTCCTTCCATCAGCAAGGGCATTGAAGATGAAACATGGCTGGGTCTTTCAACATGACAATGATCCAAAGCACACCGCCAGGGCAACGAAGGAGTGGCTTCGTAAGAAGCATTTCAAGGTTCTGGAGTGGCCTAGCCAGTCTCCAGATCTCAACCCTATAGAAAACCTTTGGAGGGAGTTGAAAGTCTGTGTTGCCAAGCGAAAAGCCAAAAACATCACTGCTCTAGAGGAGATCTGCATGGAGGAATGGGCCAACATACCAACAACAGTGTGTGGCAACCTTGTGAAGACTTACAGAAAACATTTGACCTCTGTCATTGCCAACAAAGGATATATTACAAAGTATTGAGATGAAATTTTGTTTCTGACCAAATACTTATTTTCCACCATAATATGCAAATAAAATGTTAAAAAAACAGACAATGTGATTTTCTGGATTTTTTTTTCTCAGTTTGTCTCCCATAGTTGAGGTCTACCTATGATGTAAATTACAGACGCCTCTCATCTTTTTAAGTGGTGGAACTTGCACTATTGCTGACTGACTAAATACTTTTTTGCCCCACTGTAACTGCAAGCTGGACTAAAACAAAAATAAAGCAAAACGTGGAACAGGAAAATCAAAAACTTAGCTTGTCCTGATGATTACAGAAGCGGAAAGCAGAGGTAACAAGACACACTGATTACATTGATCGCCGGCGAGGAAATTACAAGAAAGCCAGGTTAAATAGGAAACTCCCATATCCTGATAGAACAGGTGGACACCAGAGAACACAAGTCACCCAGTACCATCTGTAACCACCAGAGGGAGCCCAAAAACAGAATCCACAACAGTACCCCCCCCTTGAGGAGGGGTCACCGAACCCTCACGAGAACCACCAGGGCGACCAGGATGAGCCCTATGAAATGCACGGTCCAAATCAGCAGCATGAACATCAGAGGCAACCACCCAAGAATTATCCTCCTGACCATAACCCTTCCACTTGACCAAATACTGAAGTTTCCGTCTGGAAACACGAGAATCCAAGATCTTCTCCACAACATACTCCAATTCTCCCTCCACCAGCACCGGAGCAGGAGGCTCAAGCGAAGGAACAACAGGTACCTCATACTTCCGCAACAACGACCGATGGAACACATTATGAATAGCAAACGATGCCGGGAGATCCAAACGAAACGACACAGGGTTAAGAATTTCCAAGATCCTATAGGGACCGATAAACCGAGGCTTGAACTTAGGAGAAGAGACCTTCATAGGAACAAAACGAGAAGACAACCACACCAAGTCCCCAACACGAAGTCGAGGACCCACGCGGCGACGGCGATTAGCAAACTGCTGAGCCCTCTCCTGGGACAACTTCAAATTGTCCACCACATGACTCCAAATCTGATGCAACCTATCCACCACCATGTCCACTCCAGGACAATCAGAAGGCTCCACCTGACCAGAGGAAAAACGAGGATGAAACCCCGAATTACAAAAGAAAGGAGAAACCAAGGTAGCAGAACTAGCCCGATTATTAAGGGCAAATTCGGCAAGCGGCAAAAAGGTAACCCAGTCATCTTGATCAGCAGAAACAAAACACCTTAAATAAGTTTCCAAGGTCTGATTAGTTCGTTCCGTCTGGCCATTCGTCTGAGGATGGAATGCAGACGAAAAGGACAAATCAATGCCCATCTTAGCACAGAACGTCCGCCAAAATCTAGACACAAACTGGGATCCCCTGTCAGAAACAATGTTCTCCGGAATCCCATGCAAACGAACCACGTTCTGAAAAAACAGAGGGACCAACTCAGAGGAGGAAGGTAACTTAGGCAAGGGGACCAGATGAACCATCTTAGAAAAGCGGTCACACACAACCCAGATGACGGACATTTTTTGAGAGACAGGGAGATCCGAAATAAAGTCCATGGAAATGTGCGTCCAAGGCCTCTTCGGGATAGGCAAAGGTGACAACAATCCACTGGCCCGAGAACAGCAAGGCTTAGCCCGAGCGCAAACTTCACAAGACTGCACAAAAGAACGCACATCCCTCGACAAGGAAGGCCACCAAAAAGACCTGGCCACCAAGTCTCTAGTACCAAATATTCCAGGATGACCTGCCAACGCAGAAGAATGGACCTCGGAGATGACTCTACTGGTCCAATTATCCGGAACAAACAGTCTTTCAGGCGGACAACGATCAGGTTTATCCGCCTGAAACTCCTGCAAAGCACGTCGCAAGTCTGGGAAGACAGCCGACAAAATCACCCCATCCCTAAGGATACCAGTGGGCTCAGAATTTCCAGGGGAATCAGGCACAAAACTCCTAGAAAGAGCATCCGCCTTCACATTCTTTGAACCTGGCAGGTATGAAACCACAAAATCGAAACGGGAGAAAAACAGTGACCAACGAGCCTGTCTAGGATTCAGACGCTTGGCAGACTCAAGGTAAATCAGATTTTTGTGATCAGTCAAGACCACCACACGATGTCTAGCACCCTCAAGCCAATGACGCCACTCCTCAAATGCCCACTTCATGGCCAAAAGCTCCCGATTACCAACATCATAATTCCGCTCAGTGGGCGAAAACTTTCTAGAAAAGAACGCACATGGCTTCATCACCGAGCAATCGGAGCTTCTCTGTGACAAAACCGCCCCTGCTCCAATCTCAGAAGCATCAACCTCAACCTGAAAAGGAAGCGAAACATCTGGCTGACGCAACACAGGAGCAGAAGAAAACCGGCGCTTAAGTTCCTGAAAGGCCTCCACAGCCGTAGGAGACCAATCAGCAACATCAGCACCCTTCTTAGTCAGATCCGTCCAAGGTTTAACAACACTAGAAAAATTAGTTATGAAACGACGATAAAAATTAGCAAAGCCCAAGAACTTCTGTAGACTCTTAAGAGATGTAGGCTGCGTCCAGTCACAAATAGCTTGAACCTTGACGGGATCCATCTCAATAGTAGAAGGGGAAAAAATATACCCCAAAAAAGAAATCTTCTGGACTCCAAAGAGACACTTTGAACCTTTTACAAACAAAGAATTGGCCCGCAGGACCTGAAACACCTTCCTGACCTGCTGAACATGGGACTCCCAGTCATCAGAAAAAACCAAAACATCATCCAAATCCACAATCATAAATTTATCCAGATATTCACGGAAAATATCGTGCATAAAGGACTGGAAGACAGAAGGAGGATTAGAAAGTCCAAAAGGCATCACCAAATACTCAAAATGGCCCTCAGGCGTATTAAATGCAGTTTTCCACTCATCACCCTGCTTAATCCGCACAAGATTATACGCACCCCGAAGATCAATCTTAGTGAACCATTTAGCCCCCTTAATGCGAGCGAACAAATCAGTCAACAATGGCAAAGGATACTGATATTTAACTGTAATCTTATTCAAAAGACGGTAATCTATACAAGGCCTCAAGGAACCATCTTTTTTGGCCACGAAAAAAAAACCTGCTCCCAAAGGAGATGAAGATGGACGGATATGTCCCTTTTCCAAGGACTCCTTAACATAATCCCGCATAGCAGTATGCTCTGGCACTGACAGATTGAACAAACGACCTTTAGGAAATTTACTGCCAGGAATCAAATCTATAGCACAATCGCAATCCCTGTGAGGAGGAAGCGAATTGAGCTTAGGCTCCTCAAAAACATCCCGATAATCAGACAAAAATACAGGAACCTCAGAAGGAGTAGATGAAGCGGTAGAAATCGGAGGTGCATCATCATGAACCCCCTGACATCCCCAGCTTAACACAGACATCGCCTTCCAGTCCAAGACTGGGTTATGAGTTTGTAACCATGGCAGACCAAGCACTAAGACATCATGTAAATTATACAGTACCAGGAAGCGAATCACCTCCTGATGAACGGGAGTCATACGCATAGTCACGTGTGTCCAGTACTGAGGTTTATTCATAGCCAAAGGGGTAGAGTCAATTCCTTTCAAAGGAATAGGGACTTCCAGAGGCTCCAGACTAAACCCACAGCGGTTGGCAAATGACCAATCCATAAGACTCAGGGCAGCGCCTGAATCCACATAGGCATCGACGGAAATGGCTGATAATGAACAAATCAGAGTCACAGACAGAATGAACTTAGACTGTAAAGTACTAATGGCAACAGACTTATCAACCTTTTTTGTGCGTTTAGAGCATGCTGATATAACATGAGCTGAATCACCACAATAAAAACACAACCCATTTTTCCGCCTATAGTTTTGCCGTTCACTTCTGGACTGAATTCTATCACATTGCATTGTCTCAGGTGCCTGTTCAGAAGACACCGCCAAATGGTGCACAGGTTTGCGCTCCCGTAAACGCCGATCAATCTGAATAGCCATAGTCATAGACTCATTCAGACCTGTAGGCGCCGGGAACCCCACCATAACATCTTTAATGGCCTCAGAAAGGCCATCTCTGAATTTTGCAGCCAGAGCGCACTCATTCCACTGGGTAAGCACCGACCATTTCCGAAATTTCTGACAATATATTTCTGCTTCATCTTGCCCCTGAGAGAGAGCCAATAAAGCTTTTTCAGCCTGAATCTCTAGGTTAGGTTCCTCATAGAGCAAACCCAATGCCAGAAAAAACGCATCCACATTGAGCAACGCAGGATCCCCTGGTGCCAATGCAAATGCCCAATTCTGAGGGTCACCCCGCAGGAAAGATATTACAATTTTGACTTGCTGAGCAGGGTCTCCAGAGGAGCGAGATTTCAAAGAAAGAAACAACTTGCAATTGTTCCTAAAATTCAGAAAACTAGATCTATCTCCAGAAAAAAAACTCTGGGATAGGAATTCTAGGTTCAGACATAGGAGCATGTACAACAAAATCTTGTATATTTTGAACCTTAGCAGCAAGATTATTCAGGCTGGAAGCCAAACTCTGGACGTCCATGATAAACAGCTGAGGTCAGAGCCATTCAAGGATTAAGAGGAGGTAAGGCGCAGCCAGGCTGCAATTAAGGCTAGGCAGCAAACTCTGAGGGAAGGAAAAAAAAAAAAAAAAAAAACTTCCTCAGACTACTTTTCCTCCTACTTCAGCCAATACGATTACCACTTTTAGGCCGGCGATACTGTCATGATCCCAATGGCAGGGGATCACAAAAGGACAAGCACACAAAAAACAGAACAAGCTCTAGGGTGATGGAAACTGAGCTGACCGCGAACCTGAACCTAATTCACAACACTAGCAGTAGCCGGGGAACGTGCCTACGATGATTCTAGACGTCTCGCGCCAGCCGAAGGACTAGCTTCCCCTATTAGAAGAAACAAAGACCTCTCTTGCCTCCAGAGAAACACCCCACAGAAATAGCAGCCCCTCACATGTAATGACGGTGAAATGAGAGGAAAGCACATACGTAGTAATGAAAACAGATTCAGCAAAATGAGGCCCGCTAAAACTAGATAGCAGAGGATACAAAAGTGAACTGCGCGGTCAGCGAAAAACCCTACAAAAAACCATCCTGAAATTACCTGAACTCATGTGCCAACTCATGGAACATGAGGAGTAATATCAGCCCACTAGAGCAACCAGCAACAAGGAATCACATAACTGTAAGCTGGACTAAAACAAAAATAAAGCAAAACGTGGAACAGGAAAATCAAAAACTTAGCTTGTCCTGATGATTACAGAAGCGGAAAGCAGAGGTAACAAGACACACTGATTACATTGATCGCCGGTGAGGAAATGACAAGAAAGCCAGGTTAAATAGGAAACTCCCATATCCTGATAGAACAGGTGGACACCAGAGAACACAAGTCACCCAGTACCATCTGTAACCACCAGAGGGAGCCCAAAAACAGAATCCACAACAGGAAGGTCTCCAAAAATTCAGACAACCGGGAGACTAGGGGATCGTCTCGCTCCCAGAGTGGATTAACCCATGCCAAGGCATCACCCTCCAGATGGGAAATCAAAAAGGCAACTTTGGACCGATCCGTCGGGTAATGCTGGGGCAGAAGTTCAAAGTGAAGACGGCATTGGTTCAAAAATCCTCGGCAGAATTTAGGATCCCCATTGTACCGAGGTGGTTTAGCCAAGCGGGGTGGAGGGTGGGGAGCAGAAGCTGAGGTAGTAGCGGCTGTCTGGATAGAAAGCAGCCGATCGTCTATTGAAGACATATAACTAAGGATGTGAGCCTGGGTGTCACGCTGCTGAGCTAACTCTTGCTGTAAGCGTACGAGTAGAGCGGCGTTGCCAGGATCAGAGGGCAGGAGCGTAGACAGGCGAGAATCCATAGCCTTCATAAAGGACATAATACGGGACTGATTCTCCCGCAAAAAGAGTAACTCTTTTTGCGCAGCAGAGGCCCCAGCGGGGTCCATGGCCTTTGCCTACTGTAGGGATTCGGACAAAAATCCGAGAGTGGATCCTCTGGGTCGTGACTCTAGAGCCCCCGGGGTCGAGCGGACCAGATGGAATCACCCCCTATACAGGGAGTGTTAGGGGCAGGACCTCGGGGGAATGGAGACACAACAGCTAGAGCCAAAGGGACGACCCAAGATAAGGAAGGTGAACACAGAGCTATAGGAATGGCGGTAAAATGATAGGAAAACAGGACTTAACTGATAAAGACAGGAACACGAGATGGTGCAGGACACGGCTGGAAGACAGGACTTGGCAGGAGACGGCAGGAACACAGAACTTGGCAGGACACAGCAGGAACACGGAACTTGGCGGAACACTGCAGGAACACGGAACTTGGCAGGACACAGCAGGAACACGGAACTTGGCGGGACACGGCAGGAACACGGAACTTGGCGGGACACGGCAGGAACACGGAACTTGGCAGGACACAGCAGGAACACGGAACTTGGCGGGACACGGCAGGAACACGGAACTTGGCGGGACACGGCAGGAACACGGAACTTGGCAGGACACAGCAGGAACACGGAACTTGGCAGGACACAGCAGGAATACGGAACTAACACTGAGACAAAGCGAGAACTAAGCTGGGAAAAGATACAGGGGAGCCTTAGGGCATAGGGACACTGACAGCAGGCAGTGCACCTACAAGGCAAAGGCGTCTTGCCTGGAAAGACGCCGAGAAGAAATAGCCGATGGGCGCCGCCATGTTGGGGCGGAGCCATCGGGTCGCGACCTCCCAGCAGGCCCAGCGACGGAGGAGACGCGACCGCGCATGCGCAGAGAGACCGGACGCCGAGAGCCGGCAAAGGAGGACGCAGCGCACCGCGGGATGGAAGAAGCCGGGTGAGTATGCGCAGCGGGCGTGACAATAGCGTTCCTCCCTTCCCGTGTGCTGTGGGTCTCTGTATGTGGGGGGGCGGCAGCGTCTAGGGGGCGCCGAACGAAGTATAGCTGGCTGCCCTGGGCGTTCCACGATGGCTGCAGCGCTGACAGGAAGCGCTGTAAGCTGTAGTGACGTCGGGAGGCGGAGCCGGCGACGACTTCCGGGTCGCTGAGCTCCTGCGCATGCGCAGGGGCTCCAAGATGGCGGCGCCCACCAGAGATCATGCCGCAATCCCTCCAGAGTGTCAGATGGTCCCCCACAGCTGCGGGAGGGCGGGAAAATGAAACTGAGAGCTGAGCAAGGTGCGCTGACCGAAGGAGGGGCTTTATAAGGCAGCTCCAGCGGCGTGTTCCCGGTTTCTGGCTCCAAATGACTAAAGATGGAGTCTGATCAGGATCAGCAGGTTGTGCTGCTGGAAGAAGCATCCCAGAAACCTAAGGAGAAGGAACACGAAAAGAGGAGTGATGGATCTGGCCGCAGAAGCTCCTACAGACAGGGGTCTGGAGGGTCAGCCAAAAAGGATCCCCCTCGTACTTCGGTATCTTTCTGGGTGTGGGCAGCCACTGGTAAGTGATCTTCGAGTAAGTTCACTTAGTGACTAGTCTCCCCTCATATGTTTTATGCAGGGAAGAAAAAGCGTCAGTAAGGCGAAGCATAGGGAGTGTGCCATCTGCGGGGTTCCCTTGCCTGACTCACACACCCTAAAAAACTATGTGACCCCTGTATCCAGCAGACGGTGAGGTTCTGGAAGGAGGGGAGGGGGTATAGCATGTAGATCTTACACTCTAGTCTACCTTATCCCCTTAGGTAGTGGAAGAATCCTCCTCTATTGCGGCCAGTCTAAAGGAAATTGTTAGAATGGAGGTTAAGGAGTCCATTATGAACCTTTCACAGTCAGGGGGTTCTAAGCAGAGAACTCAGTGGGCATCCGATTAGTCTGTGGATAAGGACAAGACTGAAGAATCGGACGATTCAGCAGCATCATCCTCCTCTTCGGAAGAAGACGCTGCTCGGTTTTGCTTACCCCTAGAGAGAATAGACAAATTGATAAAGGCGGTCAGAGGCACAATGGGTATAACGGAACCCAAGCCTCAGCTATCTAAGGAACAAATGATGTTCAGTGGATTAGAACAGAAAAAGTGCAGAGTCTTTCCTTTAAATGAGAAGATACAGGATCTTATCAATAGGGAGTGGAGAAAACCGGAGAGAAAAGGCTCCTTACCACCTGCGCAGAAACGTCGGTACCCTTTTGATGACCCAGCAGTGGGTAGCTGGGAGAAGGCCCCAAAGCTGGATGCAGCAATTGCCAAGGTAGCAAAGCGATCTTCTCTCCCATTTGAGGATATGGGAACGCTTAAAGACCCCCTGGATAGGAAAGTGGATACCTTCCTAAAGGGGACCTGGGAAATGGCAGCTGGCTCCTTAAGACCTGCGGTAGCTTCAACCTGCACGGCAAGGTCAATGATGGTCTGGCTGGACCAGTTAGAGACCCAATTAAAACAGGGGGCCTCTAGAGATTCTATACTTTCAGCGTTACCCGTAATCCAGGAGGGGGCGGCTTTTTTATCGGACGCCTCAATTGACTCCGTTAAGTTGGCAGCTAGAGCAGCAGGACTTTCTAATGCTGCAAGGAGAGCCCTATGGTTGAAATGCTGGCCGGGGGATATGCAGGCGAAAGCAAAGCTCTGCGCTATCCCTTGTAAAGGCGAGTCATTATTTGGGCCTACCCTGGATGAACTCCTGGAGAAGGCAGGGGATAAGAAAAAGTTTCCCAACCTTTTCAATCCATATCGTCGTCCCTTCAACAAAAGAAGGTTCAATCGGGGAGGAAGGCGCACCTTCTCACCGGGGAGAGATCGTCCCAGATGGGAGGATAGGCGAAAACGAGGTACAGGTCTCATGTTTCGCCGTAACCCGACGGAAAATAAAAAAACAAGACCAATGACTGGCAATTCCAGTGGGAGGGAGACTATTGCAATTCTCGGCAGAATGGTCGAAAATCACAAACAGCGTTTGGATAAAAGACACTGTTTCCCATGGTCTCAAGCTTGAATTTGTTCATATTCCACAGGACAAATTTAAGTTAACACCTTGGCCCTCATCTCCCACTGAACAATTCGCCCTAGAAGAAGTGAGGACTCTTTGCTCCAAAAATGTTTTAGTAGAAGTGCCGTATTCTCAGGCAGGGAAAGGGTTTTACTCTCCCCTATTCCTAATCCAAAAGCCGGATAAGTCTTATAGGACCATTATAAACCTTAAAGGTCTCAATAAGTTTTTGGTAAAACATACTTTCAAAATGGAGTCCATCAATTCGACAATAAAAATGCTTTTCAACAACTGTTTCATGGTAGTAGTGGATTTAAAATATGCCTACTATCATATACCCATTCATGCTGATTTCCAACGATACCTGAGGGTAGCAGTACTAATGGGGGGTAGGATTCAACATTTTCAATTCAGGGCGCTCCCCTTTGGGATTACCTCGGCACCTAGAGTGTTCACTAAAATAATCGCGGAAGTCATGGCACATTTAAGAGAGTCAAATGTCCTTATAATCCCCTACTTAGATGATTTCCTCATTGTAGGGAACTCGGTAGATCATTGTCTGTCACAACGGGAGATTGCTAAAACCAAACTAGAATGCTTGGGTTGGATCATAAACTTTGAAAAATCTAAATTACAGCCCCTAAATGTTCAAAAATTTCTGGGATTAATGTTGAATTCAGTGACACAGCAGTGTCTCCTCCGTATAGAGAAAATAGACCAAATTCAGAATTATGTATTAAAAGCAATCAATACACCTTCCATGACACTTAGGCAAGCAATGTCCCTACTTGGGTCACTCTCAGCTTGCATTCCAGCAGTTAAGTGGGCTCAGTTCCACACCAGATCCCTACAAAAAGAAGTCTTGTTCCATGACAGAGCCTTAGGAGGCGCGTTAAATGGGAAATTAACGTTGGGGCCAATAACATTGGATTCCCTTAGGTGGTGGTTAGATAAACGGAATTTATCAGCAGGGGTTCCCTGGATAGATGTCACCCAGGTGATAACCACAGATGCCAGCTCTTCGGGATGGGGAGCCTATATGGGGGACATGGTGGTCCAGGGACAGTGGGAACCCTTCACAACATTCTTATCCAACCAAAGAGAGTTGTTGGCGGTTGAATTGGCTGTTAAAAAATTCCTCGTCTATCTGCAGGGCCAGCACATCAGAATTCTGTCGGACAACAGAGTGGCAGTCGCTTACATAAACCGGCAAGGGGGAACTCGTTCCGAAACTTTAATGCAGATCACGGATCGGTTGTTCCAGGTGGCAGAGCTCAATTTTCTATCTTTGACAGCTCTTCACATCAAAGGAAAAGAGAATGTGGCAGCAGATTTCCTCAGCCGAAATGTGTTAAGACCGGGAGAGTGGTCTCTCAACGAGAACATTTTCAATATTATCGTCCGCAGATGGGGTCAACCAGTGGTGGATCTGTTCGCCACCAGAAGCAACAGAAAAGTAAAACTTTTTTGCTCCCTAAATCCCAGGGAGAATCCCTTGGCGGTGGACGCGTTTCTAATAAAATGGGATTTTCCACTGGCCTATGCTTTCCCACCGCTGAACCTGATACCTCTAGTGGTGAGGAAAATCAGGGAGGATCGAGCGAAAGTCATCCTTATTGCCCCCTTTTGGCCCAGAATAACCTGGATTGCCTGGCTCAAGACAATGTCCATATCGGTCCCCTGGGTACTGCCAGAGATCCCGAACTTGCTTTCTCAGGGACCGATCTCCCATCCACAAATGGCAGCGCTCCATTTAACGGCATGGAGTTTGAACGGTCACTATTAGTGGGGAAAGGCTTCTCTCCAAACTTAGTAGAGACACTCCTAAAGAGTAGAAAGCAAATAACTACAAGAATCTACTCTAGGACTTGGAGAAAGTTCTTGACTTGTTCAAAGTTTGATATCCAAGACGGGGTGCCAGTACAACAAATCTTAGAGTTCCTACAGAAGGGGTTCGAGTTAAAACTCTCTCCTAGTACCCTTAGAGTACAGGTCTCAGCTTTGGGTGCCCTGTTTTCCTGTAATATAGCTAATAACTACTGGATAACGAGGTTTATGAAGGCAGTTAGTAGATCTACACCAGTGCATAAAGACAGAACCGTTCCATGGGATTTAAATTTAGTTCTGTCCTCTCTAACTAAACCCCCCTTTGAACCTCTGCAAGAGGCCTCGATCAAAATGTTGACACTTAAGACAGCCTTCCTGATTGCCATAACCTCAGCTCGCAGGATAGGGGATATCCAGGAGCTTTCCAGAGCTCCTCCATACACTGAAATCTTGTCAGACAGAGTAGTCCTTAGACCAGACCCGGCATATCTACCGAAGGTGGCGACACGTTTCCATAGATCACAGGAGATAGTTTTGCCGTCCTTTATTCCTAATCCCTCTAATCCTAAAGAGCAGGAGCTTCATACGCTAGACGTTAGAAGATCTCTTCTTCAGTATATTTCAGCTACTGATAATTGGAAGAAAGATGGGGCACTGCTTCTTTCCTTCCAAGGTCCAAGGAAAGGGTTTAGAGTATCAAAATATTCACTGGCTAAATGGATTAGGGAAACTATCTCTCTAGCTTATACAGCAGGCGGGGGACCAGCTCCGCAGAATCTAAAGGCACATTCCACCCGGGCCATGGCGTCATCCTGGGCGGAAAGATCTGGAGTGTCAGTGGAGCAGATATGTAAGGCGGCCACATGGTCATCCCCTTCCACTTTCTTTAAGCACTATCGGTTGGATTTGGGGTCCTCCTCTGATCTCTCCTTTGGGTTAAGGGTGCTACAGACTATAGTCCCTCCCTAAGGTAGCTTACATCTCTGTAAATCTCTCGTAGTGCTGTCATGGGAGTCAGAATAAAGCATTAAGCTACTTACTTGTAGCGGCATTTTTCGGAGGCCCATGACAGCACCCTTAGTTCCCTCCCTATTCACGTGGGGGTGGCACTTCCTGATATATATATATATATATATATATATATATATATATATATATATAGATATATATATATAGTATAATAGGTCAAGCTCACGTATGGTGTCTTGTTACAATTTAATAGGTTATTTTTTTGTTTCAAAATGTATATAATGTATATTTGTGTACCACTAACCGCGGTAGTCCTCTCAGGCTCTGAAATACAACTGATGCATGGGAGAGGTGCCACCCTTTTGTATCTGTAGGTTTCCTGTTCCTTAAGGGCGGATCCCCTCTCTCGTAGTGCTGTCATGGGCCTCCGAAAAATGCCGCTACCAGTAAGTAGCCTAATGCTTTTTCACAAAAATTATCTTTTCGCCCCCAATTTTTTATTTTCCCAAGGGTAAGAGAAGAAATTGGACCCCAAGAGTTGTTGTACAATTTGTCCTGAGTACGCTGATACCCCATATGTGGGGGTAAACCACTGTTTGGGCGCATGGGAGAGCTCGGAAGGGAAGGAGCGCCGTTTGACTTTTCAATGCAAAATTGACAGGAATTGAGATGGGACGCCATGTTGCATTTGGAGAGCCACTGATGTGCCTAAACATTGAAATCCCCCACAAGTGACACCATTTTGGAAAGTAGACCCCCTAAGGAACTTATCTAGATGTGTGGTGAGCGCTTTGGTCCACCAAGGGCTTCACAGAAGTTTATAATGCAGAGCCGTAAAAATAAAACAAAAATTTTTTCCCACAAAAATTATTTTTTTAGCCCCCAGTTTTGTATTTTCCTGAGGGTAACAGGAGAAATTCGACCCCAAAAGTTGTTGTCCAATTTGTCCTGAGTACGCTGATACCCCATATGTGGGGGGAACCACCGTTTGGGCGCATGTGAGGGCTCAGAAGGGAAGGAGCGCCATTTGGAATGCAGACTTAGATGGAATGGTCTGCAGGCGTCACATTGCGTTTGCAGAGCTCCTAATGTACCTAAACAGTAGAAACCCCCCACAAGTGACCCCATATTGGAAACTAGACCCCCCAAGGAACTTATCTAGATGTGTTGTGAGAACTTTGAGCCCCCAAGTGTTTCACTACAGTTTATAACACAGAGCCATGAAAATAAAAAATCCTTTTTTTCCCACAAAAATTATTTTTTAGCCCCCAGTTTTGTATTTTCCCATGGGTAACAGGAGAAATTGGTTGTTGTCCTATTTGTCCTGAGTACTCTGATACCCCATATGTTGGGGTAAACCCCTGTTTGGGCATACGGGAGAGCTCGGAAGGGAAGGAGCACCGTTTTACTTTTTCAACACAGAATTGGCTGGAATTGAGATCGGACGCCAATGTCGCGTTTGGAGAGCCCCTGATGTGCCTAAACAGTGGAAACCCCCCACTGACAGATCAACGATCTGACTTATAGAACTGCAGGCTTACTAAGCGCCTGCTCTGAGCAGGCACTTGGTAAGCCACCTCCCTCCCTGCAGGACCCGGATGCCGCGGCCATCTTGGATCCGGGCCTGTTGCAGGGAGGGAGGTAAGAGACTCTCGCAGCAACGCGATCACATCGCGTTGCTGCGGTGGTCTCAGGGAAGCCCGCAGGGAGCCCCCTCCCTGCGCGATGCTTCCCTGTACCGCCGGCACTCCGCGATCATGTTTGATCGTGGTGTGCTTGGGGGTTAATGTGCCGGGGGCGGTCCGTGACCGCTCCTGGTACATAGTGCCGGATGTCAGCTGCGATAGGCAGCTGACACCCGGCCGCGATCGGCCGCGCTCCCCCAGTGAGCGCGGTCGATCGCGTATGACGTACTATCCCATCGGTGGTCATAGGGGCCCACCCCACCTCGACGGGATCATGCGTCTAATGTCGGAAAGGGGTTAAGATTATTGTACTTGTTTTTATTATGTATACCCATCCGCACATGTAAAGCGCCATGGAATAAATGGCGCTATAACAATAAATAATAATAATAAAGTATCTTGGGCATCTTCGTTGCCGTTTTTGCGGCCGTCTTTTTCATAGGACTGTTGCAGCTTCCAAGAGGAAACCACCTGAAGGATGGATGGCTCAGTTCTTCTAGCTGCTTCCGAGCTAGTTTGCTGGTCGTTGTTTGTGTCCTCTTTGGCTCTTTATTTATTTGCATTATATAACCTGGTGTCTTCCAGGCCCCTGAACAATAGCTTACCGCTATTAACCGATTTGTGTATTTAGAAGCCTCAAGTGACAAGATAATGGACTTGCACAGCAAGAACTTATATAAATGCATGTTCATGTTCTTTGGCATTTTCTTAGCGCCTTAGGATCCTCCTGAAAAGAAAACAAACTGCTCATATCAGGAAGTAGTATACCCGGGATCCGTATGACGGCTGGGACCACATTACTGATTTTTATCACTTATAATTTTTCATTATCATCGCTTTTTTGAGGGGAGGGGTGTGAAACTTTTTATTATTTACACTTTATTGAACAAATCACTGTCTTGATCTCTTCATAACGCTGCGGAATACAAATCCTGCTAGCAAGCCATGTATTCTGAAGCCAGGGCTCTGTAACCTGCAAAAGCCCCACGGTAGCCATGGCAACAGTTACAGTCTCGCATGTGGCTGAATGAACGGCACATGCGCACTGGCTTTTCCGAGGTCAAATATCTGCCTTCACACGCAGGGCTTACGTTGACTAAACAACCAATAACGAAAAACTATAGCACAGGAAGTGACGTAGGCCGCGTCATCATAAAGCACCGGAAGTGAGCGCTTTGTTTGCGCTCCAAACCTCTTCCTCGGTTTTGGCGCCGTCGCGCTTTTTCATGATGCATTCGTACTTGCAAACCAATGGTTGAACCAAATTCAAAGTGGTGTCTAAAAGTATCTGGACAGGTAATGTGGGACCGTCCGATGATGCGCTGCATGCCGTATGTGTAATGCCGGCTGTTATGTAGTAATGAGCGGTACCGGGTTATCACAGACGTTGCGCATTATACTGAGGTGACTATAGGAGGGAAGAATATGGCTCGCTGAGTGGTGTAGAACTACAAATCCCATCTGAACCTGACAGAAGCTCCCACACCTCTGATTCAACCAGTTCTAGCAGCACGTCCGCTCTTTGCGCTGTACGTGAGACATGCTAAACCAGCGTGTACCACCAGAGGGCGCTCAGGCACTGCGACCAGATCAGAGCCTCTTCTGATGAAATACTCTGCTGTGGCCACATGTTTTGAGACTGAGACAAATTCTGTTTTTTACACCGTTTTATTGTTTTCAATCTTTTATGTCCCTATGGTTAGTGACGGAGCGCTCCAATAGGGTTTTTATTGCAGCTCTGGAATGGTGCCACTAACGTACGTTCCCTGTATTGTACTCGCCAGGCGTCGTCTTCTGCGGTTCTCAGCACCACTCTGGTCGTCTCCTAGTGTTTGTGATCTGTCGGATCGCTCCAGTGTTTGCTGGGCGAGCACTTCTCAATGTAAGTCTGTGAGCCAGAACAAGGTTGTCCCAGCCTTACACTGAGCGCGTGTGACCATTACCTGTGACTTCCGGTCAGTCCAGAGCTGCGGTCACAAGATGGCTGATCAGGGCTGGAGCGGCGCTGGAAATAGCAGAAGAAGACAGCGGCTGGTGAGTATATTACTAGGGACAGGGAACAGACATTAGTAGCACCACTTTATAGCGGAGCGTGAATTACAATTCAGCATTTCGGAAGTTGTACAATCTTATATTGACAAATATATGAAGTTTCTGTAAAGTTCGCTTCACTGTTGGCAGACACAGAACATGGGAGCGCTCACCTTTTCTCCGGACAATCGTTATTCCTGATGTCCCAAAGAGTTTAAAGGGGGCTTCAGAGAAAATACCGGTGTAGTCCAATCCCTGTACTTCCTGCAAATGTATTTTTTCTGATGAAGCCCCCTTCAGACTGTTTGGGACATGATTGTCCAGAGAAGAAAGTCTCAAAACTTTTGGCCACAATTGTACATGATATGTCACATATGGAGGGGAAGAGCTGAACCTGGTGCTGTTCATCTTCATATCTACCTCATTAGCATAATATCCTCCCTTTCTCCTTCGCCTCATTGGGGGACATAGGACCACCGTGGGTGTTTTATGCTACCTGCCACTAGGAGGACACTAAGAAAACTTTAACAAAATTCGCTCCTCCTCTGCAGTATACACCCTCATGCTGGCTGTAGTCGAACCAGTTCTTGCTTAGTGTCCGGAGGAGGCGCTTGGGTCTGGGATTCAGACCCCAATGTTATTATTTTACTTTTTAAATTTTTAATATTTTTTTCTCTTTTTTCCTTCACGAAACGAAGGGACAACTGACCTCTTCAGGGGTCCGATCTCCAAATCATCAACAGGCAGGAACCCGGAGTGTCGTCTCCCCGTACCCCCTCTTGCATCGTTTCTTTGCCATGTCCGGGCTCACTTTAGGGGCGACGGTTCCCTTAGGGTCCCGATCTCCCCACACCACCAACGGACGGGAACACGGAGTGTCACCTACATGTACCCCCTTCCAGAGCCAGGCTACAGCCGGATAATAGCCCTGACCCATCCCAAGGGATTGAACCCATGGGATGTACAGAGGCACCCCCATTGGCGTCCATGCAGCCCCCACTGCATCACCACTGACTTAAAGCGGGTGATGGAAGGAGGCAGTCTGTCCCTCTCCACCTCCCTATCAAAGGGATGGTGGGTTGTGAAGCACAGCACATTTTCGGCTCTGCTACATCTGCGCTGCAGCATCCAGCGGCGGCAGGAGGGCTCTCCTCAGGGGCAGAGAAGGTCCTGGTCCCTGGGGGGATGTTCTGTGGCTTTTTCGCTGCTTTCGCGCTCCCCTCTTATTGCGCGCCGGCCAGCGCCGAAAATTTAGTCCCGGCTTCTGGCCAGACTAGGCTGCGGTTCTCTCCTTCCTCCGCCCCCTCCATGGTCTGAAATTGAGTCTTGACTTCTGCCAGGACTAGGCCCTACTCTGCCCTTAATTCCACCCACAGGAGCAGTACCCTCTGTGCTTCAGGCGCTTCTCATAACAAATGAGAAGCGTCACTGTAATCTCAGCAGCCATCTTGGACACACACGTGTGGGGCTGCGTTTTTTTCTATGCGGTGTCTGGCATAGCAGAGCGGGCAGGAACAGCAATAAAGAGCGTGGACAAGGGACATCATCCTTGGGGACACAGGACCTGGGTAAGCTACAAAACTGAGCTTAACCCCTTTTCTGTAGTACACTTCCCTGAGTAGAGAGCGTACCCTTGATACCACAATGTCGCAGCCTAAAGCAAGGAAGGCTGACAAAACACAGTGTTTTATACCTCATGTACCACTTGCAATTCTTCATTACCCCGGGGCCATAATACCCCTTTCTGCACAGCCTGTGACCGGGCATGCGTCCAGGAGCCCTCCACTAATGCCGACCCTAGTGGACCTAGTCCCACTGAGTGGGCTACGTCTGGCACAGTCTGTCTTCTCTGGTCAAAGCAATAGTCTCTCCGGGACCCCTCCTCAACTCAGGGCACCCTTTTACCTGGTACGGAAAGCTCCCCTTGTGTACGGGAACCGTCAACCAGCAGAGGTCGTTTCCTAGCAAGATCCGCACAAGATTTTAGGAAGCGCACCCATACCACGTCCCCCGCGCACTCTCGTGCTTCGGGGTTCGTGAGTCCCACGTCCCGCTCCTCCTCTGAAGGGGTTTGCAGAAAACACAGCTCAGAATACGAGTCGGACGTCTCCATAGACCCAGACTTTCAGGAGTATCAGGAGACTGTAGATACCCTCATCGAGGCAATCAACAAGAATCTGAGGGTGGAGGAAGACTCTTCCGCTATACAAGATCACGTGGTGTCCTTCAAAAGGTCTAAACATCCCCTTAGGGTGTTTGTCAATCACCCCTAGTTTATGGACATTGTTCAAAGATATAGGAATCGGCTTCCCTCAGCGACATAGAACGCCACTAGCGCTGCAGCTTCACTTTGTGCTTACTACAGGATTATTCAAGCGACTTAGTACGCTATCAGCCCTGGGTCTATATATTGCACATAGTGTTGGTGACAATCTCATAAATTCAGAGGGATTTCCCTTTTGGCCACATGCGTTGTCCTATTATTCCAGATAAATTGAACTGTTCTGAGGAAGGTCCACCTTGGACTGAAAACGTTCAACTAACTGGTTCTATGTTTGGACGCAAAATAAATTGAATTTTCTTCTCTTCATAAATATTTGAGTGCCGAGTTATTTTGGACATTTGCTATTAAGGGTGGGATACCCTACTTGAGCATCAACACCCATACTTCTACAGAGTGCTGTGTTTGTATATATAAAAATAGCAACAAAAAATAGCAGCAAATACTATAACGGACACAGAGAGGACTGGGTGAGTATAAAAAATTTTTTTTATAAAAAAATATATACAAAAAATATTATTATATAAACAAAGAACTCTATATATATATATATATACTTACTATGTATATAGATGGCAATATAAGTCTAAATTATTAAATACCCGTATATAGTAAAATGGCCGTAAAAAAGGGGCACTAAGCAAGCCAAGTGAGGGCTACCTGAACAATATAAAAAGTGTAATAGGAAAAAACATGTAAGTATATTAAAAAACACAATAAGTATAAAGGTGTCCACAATGGCAATAAGGTGCAAACAAATGAAAGTGCAGGAGATAATAATCCAAGCTAGTGTGAACAAGGGTTAAGGAGGGCTCCTAAGTGATCAAACATAAGTGTACACACAATGTGTAAGAATGGTGAGAGATGAGCCCAGTGTCACAGAAGCTGCTAAGTGCAGAGAATACAATACGGCCACAGGAGATAACTACCTCTGCCAGCTAAGTGTCCGGTCCTCCAGGTACAGCGCACCCCGACGCGCGTTTCGGACCGTGTCCTTCGTCATGACCCTGGGCTCATCTCTCACCATTCTACACTTATGTTTGATCACTTAGGAGCCCTCCTTAACCCTTGTTCACACTAGCTTGGATTATTATCTCCTGCACTTTCATTTGCACCTTATTGCCATTGTGGACACCTTTATACTTATTGTGTTTTTTAATATACTTACACGTTTTTTCCTATTACACTTTTTATATTGTTCAGGTAGCCCTCACTTGGCTTGCTTAGTGCCCCTTTTTTACGGCCATTTTACTATATACGGGTATTTAATAATTTAGACTTGTATTGCCATCTATATACATAGTGTGTGTGTGTATATATATATATATATATATATATATATATATATATATATATATATATATTAGTTCTTTGTTTATATAATATTTTTTGTATATTTTTTTTTTATAAAAAATTTTTTTTATACTCACCCAGTCCTCTCTGTGTCCGTTATAGTATTTGCTGCTATTTTGTGTTGCTATTTTTATATATACATTCTGTCCTCCAGTTACAGGCACACTTTTGTGATTGCCTATTGTTGCCCTGTATATTTATATAATTATATATTAATGTAATAAAGGCATTTTAGTTTACCGTACCTTTCCTGTTTTTTACTATTTTATTTGGGTATTTTTTACACACCCACACAAGGTTTTATCATATATATTGATTTCCATACTTTAGGTTCTTCGTTTTACTCTTACACCGAATGGTCTGCCATTCATGTATTAAGTGGTGGTCTTCTGGTACTTGCACATTTGCACAATCTCTTTTTCCAGGACGTCCCCCTGACAGCACATTGGAGGACGTCCTCCTCCTCCTTGCAGGGACAGGAAACACAACACGAGAGGTTAAAAGGTCCCACTCCACCCCCTTTTCCTCAGTGTTTTTCCTGTCCCTGCATGGAGGGACACACGAGAGGATACAGCGCTATACAAGCGGGAAGACTCACCAGTCCGGAGGGCTCGGGGGATTGTGCGGCTAACGCCAATATCCTTTCCCCGCATCATTAAGCCCCAGGCAGAAACTTCCCGGTGGGGAGTCCCTCTGCCAAAAGACCAGTCGAGCGGACGAGCTCCTGGGTCGAACCGCTTCCTCCCGGTGGGGGGCTCTCGGTTCGGGCGCCAGGAGAAGAGGCGCCGCAAGAGGTCCGGCGCCAGCGGCAGCAGCGTGCGTTCCACTGAGTGGAACGCGGAAGTAGGTTTGTTAGACCGAGTGCAGTACGTCCGGTGTCAGGCGCAGGTAAGGTGACGTCACATCCGGGGACGGGGCCATCTCGGCGTGCGTTCCACCTGGTGGAACGCGGAAGTAGGCAGCTTTAAGGGCGCAAGGCTCAGGGCACTCGCAGATGGTTATCCAGCGCTTCCTCTGGTAGGAGAGCGCCGGAGTGTATCCCTGGAGAATATTTGCTGCAGGACAAACGTGCGAGCAGTCTGCTGCGGACATGCCGGAGACCAAGGGTGAGTGCAGCAGACGCTGCTATATCCCTTTTATACATATGGGAGCATATGAGATCATGTACTGATAGTAGTATTTCTCCACAGAGGATATGGAGAACAGGAATGAGGAGATAGGGGTAAGTGCGCAATGCGCAGAGTACTCAAATATACGCCTGCACACACTGAGCCGTTCTTGTCCTTATGCTTACATTTAGGATAAAGAGGCCAGTCAAGCTCCCCTCCCTCAGACTAAAAGGTCTGGCAAGTCATTGACTAAATCTAAGAGGTGCTCTCTATGTAACGCAAAACTTTCAGAAGCATACAAAAAGGATCTGTGCAGCTCTTGTATTAAGAAAATTGTCAGAGAAGAACAACCATCAATGTTGTCCGAAATGAGGAATATAATCCGGGAGGAGGTCCAGAATTCCTTAGCTTCAATGTCACAACGGGAAGTGTACAGTCCGGGCCCGGCTCGTAAAAGACCAAGGAAAGATCCAGAACAGGAGGTTCAGGATGGTTCATCGGAGGCGGAATCAGAATATAGAGGTTCTGATCAAGAAGAAGGAGAACTGCCAGTAGAAGAACAAGAAGGGAAGAGGTACTACTTTCCAGTTGAAGAAACAGAAGAACTGGTCCAGGCGGTCAGACGTACTATGCAGGTGAAAGAAGATCCACAGCCGAGATCTAGACAAGATCAGATGTTCGGAGGGCTCACATATCAGGAACGGACGGTGTTCCCGGTGAGTGAACACATACGTAAGATGATCTCGCAAGAATGGAAAGATGCGGAACGAAGATTGGTGATGTCCAGAGAGTTTAAAAATCGTCTTCCGTTTGATTCAGAAGAGATCAAGACATGGGAAGAGATTCCGAAGGTAGATGTCCCTTTAGCCAAGGTGGCAAAGAAAACATCAATACCTTTCGAAGATTCATCTAGTCTTAAGGATGCAATGGATCGCAAGGCGGATATCCTTTTACGTCGAGCCTGGGAGACTTCAGCAGCTTTAATAAAAACCAACATCGCAGCTACTTCTGTAGCGAGATCCATGTTCCTGTGGATGGAACAGCTGGAAGAACATTTAATTAATAAGACTTCACGGGCGGATATAATTGCTTCTCTGCCTATCATTAAGTCAGCCACGGCCTTTATGGCAGATACATCAGCTGAATCTGTGAGATTTGCGGCTAGAAATAGCTCCTTGTCCAATGCAACACGAAGGGCTATTTGGCTTAGATCTTGGTCGGGGGATAATGCATCCAAAAATAAATTATGCGCCATTCCATTTTCAGGTTCCAGAATATTTGGTCAGGCTTTAGATGACATCCTAGAGTCAGCAGCTGATAGTAAAAGAGGGTTTCCCGAGGATAAACCCAAGAAGTTTCAGCCCTTTCGGAGGAGGCCTCTCCCCCCTCCCCCTCCCCCCCCGCAGATTTCCAGAGTATAGAGAACAATGGAGATCAGGTAGAGGATCCTTTAGGAGTTCCTACGCTCAGAATAGAAGGGGTAGGAATTCCTTGTTCGGTTCTGGCTATAGACCAAGGAAACAATGACGCCATAGGAATAGGCGGGAGATTAAGTTTCTTCCTCAAACAATGGAGTCAGATCTCAGACAACGATTATGTCCTCAAGATAATCTCAGAAGGTTACAGAATAGAGTTAATATCCCGCGTACCTCAGAGGTGGATCTTACCAACAATGTTAGCCAAAGATTCCCCTATGTTTCTAGACCTACAAAAACTGTTCGACTCCGGGGTTATAGTTCGGGTTCCTACTCCAGAAATAGGTACAGGTCACTATTTCTCTCTTTTTTCTATTCCAAAACCGTCAGGGGAATCCCGTACAATAATAAATTTAAAACCTCTGAACGTTTTCGTCAAATACAAACGGTTCAGAATGGAGTCGATCAGGTCCATCATTCATCTTATAAACAAAGATTCGGTAATGTGCACTCTCGATCTGAAGAGTGCGTATTATCAGGTCCCGATACATCTCTCTTCTCAGGAGCTTCTGAGATTCTCGGTAAGTCTCTCGGACATGACCTGCCACTTCCAATTTCAATGCCTCCCTTTCGGTCTAGCATCCGCCCCAAGAATTTTCACCAAATTGGTAGCAGAGGTGGTGGCTTTCTTAAGAAATCAAGGAATAACAATAATTCCATACTTAGACGATTTTCTGGTTGTGGCACGTTCAAGGGCCATTCTGCTACAACACAGAGATCGGGTCATAGCAGTATTAGAGGAAATAGGATGGGTGGTCAACAGAAAAAAGTCACATTTAAAGCCAGAATCCCAGAAGATATTTCTAGGAGTACTCTTGGATTCTACAACCAGGCAGTCCTTCTTACCAAGGGACAAACGAACCTCATTAAAAAAGATGATCTTAGAATTCCAAAGAAGTCCAGTGACGATAAGAGCAGCTATGAAAGTCTTGGGGAAGATGACAGCATGCATTCCGTGTGTCAGATGGGCTCAGGCTCACTCAAGGCCTTTACAAGAACAGATACTCATGGTAGGGGATCGACGTCGTTCCACATTAGACAAGAGGCTAGAGCTATCAATGAAGACAAGAAGATCACTACGATGGTGGATCCAGGACTACAATCTAAAAAAGGGCATCCCTTGGATATCAACCCCTTGTGTGATAATCACCACAGATGCAAGTCAGTGGGGATGGGGAGCGCACCTAGAAGGAAAATTCTTTCAGGACAAGTGGCCCGAGGAGATCAGTCAGATGTCGTCAAATTACAGAGAATTATACGCAGTCTGGGAAGCTCTCAGAAGAAACCGTTCATGCCTAAAGGACAAACATGTAAAAATCCTATCCGACAATGTAACAGCGGTATCCTTTTTGAGGCATCAAGGAGGTTCCAAACACAAAGCGCTTCAAAGTCTAGCGCAGAGAATATTTGCCTGGGCAGAAGACGTTGTCTTTTCTATAACAGCAGTGCATCTAGAAGGGTCACAGAACATACTAGCCGACTATCTAAGCAGAAAGAAAGTTTCTCCAACCGAATGGGAACTAAGTCAAGAAATGTTCCAAATTCTTTGCCACCGTTGGGGAACGCCCAGGATAGATTTATTCGCCACAAGGAAAAATTCAAAGGTTCCCAGATTTTATTCCCTCAACCCTCTAGACATGCCGGAAGCAGTCGACGCCTTAAGTCAAGCATGGAGCGAACCTCTGTCTTACGCATTTCCACCAATAGCACTTATTCCAATAGTGCTCAGGAAGATTCAGGAAGACCAGGCAACAGTGCTGACAATTGTACCATTCTGGCCAAAGAGAAGTTGGTTCCCATTGTTGGGGGCCATGGCATCGGGAGACCCTATCATGCTCCCGTTATGGAAGGATATAATTCATCAAGGGCCTGTTTTACACCAAAACCCGGAGAGACTGCATCTATCAGCATGGATCCTGAGAGGGACATCTTGAAATCCAGAGGTCTTTCAGATGAAGTAATTACAACCATCCAGGCTAGTAGGAAGCCTGTCACCTCAGCCATCTACCACAAGATCTGGAAAAAATTTTGTATGGGAAGTGGCGGGTCAGCTGTGATTCCGGGGGTCTTGGATGTTCCTAGAGTCTTAAAATTCTTACAGGCAGGCTTTGACTTGGGGCTCAGGCCAGGTACAATAAAAGTCCAGATCTCGGCCCTTAGTACTTTTCTGGATTATCCATTAGCTTCCCATCCCTGGATAATCAGATTTGTGAGGGCTATCCAAAGATTACGGCCTACCTTGAGACAGCTAGCTCCCACTTGGGACTTAAATTTAGTCCTTAGGGCTCTATGTAAAGATCCCTATTCTCTAGAGGAGGACATGCCTATTTCAGTTCGTACCTGGAAGACGGCCTTCCTAGTAGCGATTACTACAGCTAAACGCGTAGGGGAAATTCAGGCTCTATCAATTAAGGATCCATATCTTCAAGTCAGAGAGGATCATATAATCCTAAAATTAGACCCAGCTTTTATCCCAAAAATAGCTTCAGCAAAAAATCGAGATCAGGAAATAATTTTACCTTCCTTTTGTGAGAACCCTTCTAATGAAAAAGAACAGGCTTTACACTCCCTGGATGTTAGGCAGGCAGTATTAAACTATCTAGAGGCCACTAGCTCCTGGAGGAAGGATTCTAATCTTTTTATCCTATTTGGAGGTAAGAATAAAGGTAAAAAAGCTTCCAAGGCGTCTATAGCTAGATGGATTACTACTATAATTTCAAAAGCCTACGCATCAGAAGGGATAGCGTGCCCAACAGGGATTAAAGCTCACTCTACTAGGGCTGTTTCAGCATCATGGGCTGAGCGAGCAGGAGCGTCACTAGATCAGATTTGCAAGGCAGCAACTTGGGCCAGAGTAAACACGTTCTGTAAGCACTATAAGCTAGACGTAGTAGCAGCTCAGCAGACGTCTTATGGGAGGAAAGTTCTCCAAGCAGTTGTCCCACCCTAAACGTAGTTTTCTTTGGTATTCTCCAATGTGCTGTCAGGGGGACGTCCTGGAAAATGGGTATTATTACCTACCGATAATTCGGTTTCCAGGAGTCCATCCTGACAGCACCGTTATTTCCCCCCCTATGTATGCCAGTTCATATGCTGTAATATGTTTGGTTAATAAAGTTTTCAAAAGTATATCTATCCATGGTGTGGTACTAGTCAAAACACTGAGGAAAAGGGGGTGGAGTGGGACCTTTTAACCTCTCGTGTTGTGTTTCCTGTCCCTGCAAGGAGGAGGAGGACGTCCTCCAATGTGCTGTCAGGATGGACTCCTGGAAACCGAATTATCGGTAGGTAATAATACCCATTATTAGTACTATTTCAGCCCAACTGTGGTTTTAATATTATCAGTTATTCTACCGACCGCTACTTTTGTTCCAGAGTGCTGTGTTTGTTTACTTTTATTCCTACTACACATACTGTCCACCTACTTTTGGACCACCCTGTGTGTGTGTATATATAGATTATATCTACTATATAATTGTCTAAGAGTCACTTCCGTTTTTCTGTCTGTCTGTCAGTCACAAAAGTCCCGCGTCGCTGATTGGTCGCGGCCAGCTGGCTGCGACCAATCGGCGACGGGCTCAGTCCGGCTGCAAAATGGCCGCTCCCTACTCCCCTGCAGTCAGTGTTCCCTCCATACTCCCCTCCCAGTCAGCACCCACATAGCGTTGAAACGACTGCCTTACACCATGGCATAACGCGGTGTGAGGCAGTCCGTTAACGCTGTCATTAACCATCTGTGTGACCAACTTTTTACTATTGATGCTGCCTATGCAGCATCAATAGTAAAAACATATAATGTTAAAAATAATTAAAAAAAAATCATTATATACTCACCATCCGGTGGCCCCAGATCCAGCCCAGGCCTTTCCCGCTCCTCACGCGCCGCTCCGGTCCCCAGAATGCATTGCGGCAATGACTGGAGATGACGTAGCGGTCTTGCGAGACCGCTACATCATCACGTGTTATTGCAGCTTGGTGATCGGAGCGGCACGCGAGGAGCGGGAAAGGCCTGGGATGGATCCGGGGGCTGTCGGAGGGTGAGTATATAACTATTTTTTATTTTAATTTTTTTTAACGGATATGGTGCCCACATTGCTATATACTGCGTGGGCTGTGCTATATACTACGTGGTATTTACTATGTGGGCAGTGTTATTTACTGCGTGGGCTGTGCAATATATTACGTGGGCTGTGCAATATATTACGTGGGCTGTGCAATATATTACGTGGGCTGTGCAATATACTACGTGGGCTGTGCAATATACTACGTGGGCTGTGCAATATACTACGTGGGCTGTGCAATATACTACGTGGGCTGTGCAATATACTACGTGGGCTGTGCAATATACTATGTGGCTGTGCAATATACTACTTGGCTATGCTATATACTACATGGGACTATGTGGGCTGTGTTATATACTACGTCGCTGTGCTATATACATCGGCTGTGCAATATACTACGTGGGCTGTGTAATATTACGTGGCTGTAATATACAGCATGGGCTGTGCTATATACTGCGTTGGCTGTGCTATATACTGCGTGGGGTGTGCTATATACTACGTGGACTGCAATATACTACGTGGCTGTGCAATATACTACGTGGCTGTGCAATATACTATGTGGGACTACGTGGCTGTGTTATATACTACGTGGGCTGTGTAATATACTACGTGGGTTGTATTATTCTAAAATCTTCATAAATAAACTACATACATATTCTAGAATACCCAATGCTCTAGAATCGGGCCACCATCTAGTGTGTGTATCTATCTATCTATATACAGTTAGGTCCATATATATTTGGACAGAGACAACATTTTTCTAATTTTGGTTATAGACATTACCACAATGAATTTTAAACAAAACAATTCAGATACAATTGAAGTTCAGACTTTCAGCTTTCATTTGAGGGTATCTACATTAAAATTGGATGAACGGTTTAGGAGTTTCAGCTCCTTAACATGTGCCACCCTGTTTTTAAAGGGACCAAAAGTAATTGGACAGATTCAATAATTTTAAATAAAATGTTAATTTTTAGTACTTGGGTTGAAAACACTTTGTTGGCAATGACTGCCTGAAGTGTTGAACTCATGGACATCACCAGACGCTGTTTCCTCCTTTTTGATGCTCTGCCAGGCCTTCACTGTGGTGGTTTTCAGTTGCTGTTTGTTTGTGGACCTTTCTGTCTGAAGTTTAGTCTTTAACAAGTGAAATGCATGATCAATTGGGTTGAGATCAGGTGACTGACTTGGCCATTCAAGAATATTCCACTTCTTTACTTTAATAAACTCCTGGGTTGCTTTGGCTTTATGTTTTGGGTCTTTGTCCATCTGTAGTATGAAACGACGACCAATCAGTTTGGCTGCATTTGGCTGGATCTGAGCACACAGTATGGCTCTGAATACCTCAGAATTCATTCGGCTGCTTCCGTCCTGTGTCACGTCATCAATAAACACTAGTGACCCAGCGCCACTGGCAGCCATGCATGCCCAAGCCATCACACTGCCTCCGCCGTGTTTTACAGATGATGTGGTATGCGTTGGATCATGAGCTGTACCACGCCTTCGCCATACTGTTCTCTTTCCATCATTCTGGTAGAGGTTGATGTTGGTTTAATCTGTCCAAAGAATGTTCTTCCAGAACTGTGCTGGCTTTTTTAGATGTTTTTTAGCAAAGTCCAGTCTAGCCTTTTTATTCTTGTTGCTTATGAGTGGCTTGCACCGTGCAGTGAACCCTCTGTATTTACTTTCATGCAGTCTTCTCTTTATGGTAGATTGGATATTGATACGTCGACCTCCTGGAGAGTGTTGTTCACTTGGTTGGCTGTTGTGAAGGGGTTTCTCTTCACCATGGAGATTATTCTGCGATCATCCACCACTGTTGTCTTCCATGGGCACCCAGGTCTTTTTGCATTGATGAGTTCACCAGTGCTTTCTTTCTTTCTCAGGATGTACCAAATTGTAGATTTTGCCACTCATAATATTGTAGCAATTTCTCGGATGGGTTTTTTCTGTTTTCGCAGCTTAAGGATGGCTTGTTTCACCTGCATGGAGAGCTCCTCTGACCGCATATTTACTTCACAGCAAAACCTTCCAAATGCAAGCAACACACCTCAAATCAACTCCAAGCCTTTTATCTGCTTAATTGAGAATGACCTAACAAAGGGATTGCCCACACCTGTCCATGAAATAGCCTTGGAGTCAATTGTCCAATTACTTTTGGTCCCTTTAAAAACAGGGTGGCACAGGTTAAGGATATGAAACTCCTAAACCCTTCATCCAATTTTAATGTGGATACCCTCAAATGAAAGCTGAAAGTCTGTACTTCAACTGCATCTGAATTGTTTTGTTTAAAATTCATTGTAGTAATATATATAACCAAAATTAGAAAAATGTTGTCTCTGTCCAAATATATATGGACCTAACTGTATATATATTCAAATTCCAAACCCTGCATAACAGTAAGTAGTTACAATCTTCCATGTATCTCTCCTTCTAGATGTGAGAACTACAACAGAAAATGTCTCTACACAAGAAGTTGAAGAATATAAACCAATCGTAAGTTCACTGGAAGGAACATTGTCCTAGTTGTAATCACTTGCCAAGACAGTTTTTTAGTTTTGCACTTGTGTTTTTTTATTTTTTTTTCACAACTTTTTTTTCATCCTTCAGTCAACATAAGCCATATAACGGCTTTTTTTTTTGTCCGTTTGTTGCTGTTTTGAATGGCACCATTCATTGTATCATACAATTTACTGAAAAATGGAAAGAAATACCAAGTATGTTTGGAAAAAAAAAAAGTCAAGGCTCCATTGTTTTTAGGATTTTGTTTTTACAGCGTTTTGTTGTACAGTTAACATGTCTTGTGAACAGGAATTCTAAGTCAGTGTATTAACCCCTTTCTGCCATTAGACGTACTATTGCGTCCATGTGGGGTGGGCTTTACTTCCCAAGGACGCAATAGTACGTCATATGCGATCGGCAGCGCTCACGGGGGGAGCGCCGCCGATCGCGTCCGGGTGTCAGCTGCCTATCGCAGCTGACATCCGGCACTATGTGCCAGGAGCGGTCAAAGACCGCCCCCGGCACATTAACCCCCGGCACACCGCGATGAAAGATGATCGCGATGTGCCGGCGGTGCAGGGAAGCACCGCGCAGGGAGGGGGCTCCCTGCGGGCTTCCCTGAGCCCCCCGCAGCAACGCGATGTGATCGCGTTGCTGCGAGGGTCTTACCTCCCTCCCTCCAGCAACGCGATGTGATCGCGTTGCTGCGAGGGTCTTACCTCCCTCCCTCCCTGCTCCAGGCCCGGATCCAAGATGGCCGCGGATCCGGGTCCTGCAGGGAGGGAGGTGGCTTCACAGAGCCTGCTCAGAGCAGGCACTGTGAAGCAGCCTGCACTCCTATCAGATCGGTGATCTGACAGAGTGCTGTGCAAACTGTCAGATCACCGATCTGTGATGTCCCCCCCTGGGACAAAGTAAAAAAGTAAAAAAAAAAAATTTTCAAATGTGTAAAAAAAAAATTAAAAAAAATATTCCAAAATAATGAAAAAAAAATAATAATATTATTCCCATAAATACATTTCTTTATCTAAATAAAAAAAACAAAACAATAAAAGTACACATATTTAGTATCGCCGCGTCCGTAACGGCCCGACCTATAAAACTGGCCCACTAGTTAACCCCTTCAGTAAACACCGTAAGAAAAAAAAAAAAAGAGACAAAAAACAACGCTTTATTATCATACCGCCGAACAAAAAGTGGAATAACACACGATCAAAAAGATGGATATAAATAACCATGGTACCGCTGAAAGCGTCATCTTGTCCCACAAAAAACGAGCCGCCATACAGCATCATCAGCAAAAACATAAAAAAGTTATAGTCCTGAGAATAAAGCGATGCAAAAATAATTATTTTTTCCGTAAAATAGTTTTTATCGTATAAAAGCGCCAAAACATAAAAAAATGATATAAATGAGGTGTCGCTGTAATCGTACTGACCCGAAGAATAAAACTGCTTTATCAATTTTACCAAACGCGGAACGGTATAAACGCCTCCGCCAAAAGAAATTCATGAATAGCTGTTTTTTGGTCATTCTTCCTCACAAAAATCGGAATAAAAAGCTATCAAAAAATGTCACGTGCCTGAAAATGTTACCAATAAAATGGTCAACTCGTCCCGCAAAAAACAAGACCTCACATGACTCTGTGGACCAAAATATGGAAAAATTATAGCTCTCAAAATGTGGTAACGCAAAAAATATTTTTTGCAATAAAAAGCGTCTTTCAGTGTGTGACGGCTGCCAATCATAAAAATCCGCTAAAAAACCCGCTATAAAAGTAAATCAAACCCCCCTTCATCACCCCCTTAGTTAGGGAAAAATTAAAAAAATGTATTTATATCCATTTTCCCGCTAGGGTTAGGGTTAGGGCTAGGGTTAGGGTTGGGGCTAGGGCTAGGGTTAGGGTTGGGGCTACAGTTAGGGTTGGGGCTACAGTTAGGGTTGGGGCTAAAGTTAGGGTTTAGATTACATTTACAGTTGGGAATAGGGTTGGGATTAGGGGTGTGTCAGGGTTAGGGGTGTGGTTAGGGTTACCGTTGGAATTAGGGTTAGGGGTGTGTTTGGATTAGGGCTTCAGTTATAATTGGAGGGTTTCCACTGTTTAGGCACATCAGGGGCTCTCCAAACACGACATGGCGTCCGATCTCAATTCCAGCCAATTCTGCGTTGAAAAAGTAAAACAGTGCTCCTTCCCTTCCGAGCTCTCCCGTGTGCCCAAACAGGGGTTTGCCCCAACATATGGGGTATCAGCGTACTCAGGACAAATAGGACAACAACTTTTGGGGTCCAATTTCTCCTGTTACCCTTGGGAAAAAACAAACTAGGGGCTAAAAAATAATTTTTGTGGGAAAAAAAAAAAGGATTTTTTATTTTCACGGCTCTGCGTTATAAACTGTAGTGAAACACTTGGGGGTTCAAAGTTCTCCCAACACATCTAGATGAGTTCCCTGGGGGGTCTAGTTTCCAATATGGGGTCACTTGTGGGGGGTTTCTACTGTTTAGGTACATTAGGGGCTCTGCAAACGCAATGTGACGCCTGCAGACTATTCCATCTAAGTCTGCATTCCAAATGGCACTCCTTCCCTTCCGAGCCCTCCCATGCGCCCAAACGGTGGTTCCCTCCACATATGGGGTATCGGCGTACTCAGGACAAATTGGACAACAACTTTTGGGGTCGAATTTCTCCTCTTACCCTCGGGAAAATACAAAACTGGGGGCTAAAAAATAATTTTTGTGGGAAAAAATTTTTGTTTTATTTTTACGGCTCTGCATTATAAACTTCTGTGAAGCCCTTGGTGGGTCAAAGCGCTCACCACACATCTAGATAAGTTCCTTAGGGGGTCTACTTTCCAAAATGGTGTCACTTGTGGGGGGTTTCTACTGTTTAGGTACATTAGGGGCTCTGCAAACGCAATGTGACACCTGCAGACCATTCCATCTAAGTCTGCATTCCAAATGGAGCTCCTTCCCTTCCGAGCCCTCCCATGCGCCCAAACAGTGGTTCCCCCCCACTTATGGGGTATCAGCGCACTCACGACAAATTGGATAACAAATTTTGGGGTCCAATTTCTCCTGTTACCCTCGGGAAAATACAAAACTGGGGGCTAAAAAATAATTTTTGTGGGAAAAAATGTTTGTTTTATTTTTACGGCTCTGCATTATAAACTTCTGTGAAGCCCTTGGTGGGTCAAAGCGCTCACCACACATCTAGATAAGTTCCTTAGGGGGTCTACTTTCCAAAATGGTGTCACTTGTGGGGGGTTTCAATGTTTAGGCACATCAGTGGCTCTCCAAACGCAACATGGCGTCCCATCTCAATTCCTGTCAATTTTGCATTGAAAAGTCAAACGGCGCTCCTTCCCTTCCGAGCTCTCCCATGCGCCCAAACAGTGGTTTACCCCCACATATGGGGTATCAGCGTACTCAGGACAAATTGTACAACAACTTTTGGGGTCCAATTTCTTCTCTTACCCTTGGGAAAATAAAAAATTGGGGGCGAAAAGATAATTTTTGTGAAAAAATATGATTCTTTATTTTTACGGTTCTGCATTATAAAGTTCTGTGAAGCACTTGGTGGGTCAAAGTGCTCACCACACCTCTAGATAAGTTCCTTAGGGGGTCTACTTTCCAAAATGTTGTCACTTGTGGGGGGTTTCAATGTTTAGGCACATCAGGGGCTCTCCAAACGCAACATGGTGTCCCATCTCGATTCCAGTCAATTTTGCATTGAAAAGTCAAATGGCGCTCCTTCGCTTCCGAGCTCTGTCATGCGCCCAAACAGTGGTTTACCCCCACATATGGGGTATCGGTGTACTCAGGACAAATTGTACAACAACTTTTGCGGTCCATTTTCTCCTGTTACCCTTGGTAAAATAAAACAAGTTGGAGCTGAATTAAATTTTTTGTGAAAAAAAGTTAAATGTTCATTTTTATTTAAACATTCCAAAAATTCCTGTGAAGCACCAGAAGGGTTAATAAACTTCTTGAATATGGTTTTGAGCACCATGAGGGGTGCAGTTTTTAAAATGGTGTCACACTTGGGTATTTTCTATCATATAGACCCCTCAAAATGACTTCAAATGAGATGTGGTCCCTAAAAAAAAAATGGTGTTGTAAAAATGAGAAATTGCTGGTCAACTTTTAACCCTTATAACTCCCTAACAAAAAAAAATTTTGGTTCCAAAATTGTGCTGATGTAAAGTAAACATGTGGGAAATGTTATTTATTAAGTATTTTGTGGGACATATATCTGTGATTTAATTGCATAAAAATTCAAAGTTGGAAAATTGCGAAATTTTCATAATTTTCGCCAAATTTCCGTTTTTTTCACAAATAAACGCAAGTACTATCAAAGAATTTTTACCATTTTCATGAAGTACAATATGTCACGAGAAAACAATGTCAGAATCACTGGAATCCATTGAAGCGTTCCAGAGTTATAACCTCATAAAGGGACAGTGGTCAGAATTGTTAAAATTGGCCCGGTCATTAACGTGCAAACCGCCCTTGGGGATAAAGGGGTTAATGGTGAAACCAAACTTCTAGAGTTTTTTTTTTTTTTTAAGTGTTTTAAAAAAATTGAAAGTTATAAATGTAAACATTTGGTGTGTCGCCATTTTCTGAGACATAGCTTTATCGACAGAAGAATAAAAGTTATTTTTTGTGTGGTGAGCTGGCATTTTAATTATGTCAAGTAATATAATTTTGGGGCACATTAGTATTGTTTTGATTGTTTTTATTCACTTTTCAGGGACAAGTGCAGGGACCAAAAAAAAACAAAACATTATTTTGGGGTTTTCGTTTTTTCCCACTTTACCACACAGGATAATTAATTTTTCTATTTTGATAGCTTGAAACTTTACAGACCCAGCGATACTAAATTAACTTATTTTTTTTAATTTATTTTCAATGTGGGAAGAGGTGGATTGTTGAAATTTATATATTCTTTTATTTGTATATTTAACATTTTTACTTAATTTTGAGACATTAGAGAATTTTAACCTGCCATTGCTTGTTCTAAATAATGCAGTAGTCTAGTATTCCAGTATATGGTCAAAGTGACATCAGCTTATAAAGCTCAGCCACATGTTGCACTTAATATGTGGACCAAGATGACAGCCACGGGGGTTTCAGCAGGCCCCTGGCTACCATTACAAGTAATTGGCATTCTGTGAATATGAAGCTAGGGAAGTTGATGAGTGCTAGAGCACATGTACATCGGCCATCATACTATTTATTTCTGTTATTGACTGTGCATCTACAAGGTTAACTGGCAGCAACTGGCGCAAGCTCCGATCACTGCTATTTCAGGAAAATACCAGCTGGCAGCTCTTGGGCCTGCTCTATATATTGGCACCCAATGTGGGACATACATAAATATCACGTGTTGGAAAGCTGCTAAAGGTGGTTTCTCGGCTTGCGATATTGATGTAGCTCTGCTGCTATTGAAATGACTAGGATCTGCAGGACCTGAGAGCAGACACTACACAGTGTACAGAGTTATCATGCACTTGTCCACTCACCGTTAACACCTGGTCACTGTTGGAGGTGATGACATCTGTTTGATAGAAGTGTAAGATGCCGGACCCCCCTCCGATCTCGGTGATCAATATCTGAATCCTGCCTTCTATCCTGCCTATTTCACACAACCAGCATCTGTTGAAACAACATTGCCACTTAAATGGCCAGGTTACCAGTACGCTTGCTAATGGATTTCTATGGCAGTCGGGGGCCTGCTGAATTCTGCCATAGCTATCATTATAGTCCTCCTATGAACAATAAACCGGTTCAAATCTCCTAAGGAAGCTAGAAAAAAAATTGTAAAGAATATCTGTCAAAATTGCGGCACAAACAAAACTTTTTTTTTTTTTATACCAAGCTCAGAATTTTTTAACCACGAAAATGTGATACAACAACCTTAGAAATTTGTTATCGCTGTAATCGTACTAAGTAGGAGAAACACGTTGACGGGTAAAATATTTGTATATGAAAAACTCGCATAATGTGCTGTGGGGTCACAGATATGAGGTTTTACTTTTTAACCCATTGTTATTTTGTAGGACAAAAAGCCTTAAAAGTCAAAATGTCAAAAGCCCAGGACGCATCAAACAAGTAAGTTTTCCTGCTTCTCTCTCAATTGAATCATCTAGTGTTTCTATTTTGTTTTATTTCTTTTATATTAACCCCTTCATGACCGGAGGTTTTTTTTTTGTTTTTTTTTTGCACTTTTGTTTTTTGCTCCCCCTTCTTCCCAGAGCCATAACTTTGTTTTTGCGGGACACGTAGTACTTTTTAACGACACCTTTGGTTTTTAACATATCGTGTACTGGAAAATGGGAAAAAATTCAAAGTGCAGTGAAATTACAAAAAAGTGCAATTCCACAATATGTTTTTTGTTTAATATAAGTGGTGAAAAAAAATTCCTAACGTTGATTAAAAAAAAAAAAAAAATCGAGCCATTTTCCGATACCCGTAGCGTCTCTATTTTTCTCCTTCGCCTCATTGGGGGACACAGACCGTGGGTGTATGCTGCTGCCAATAGGAGGCTGACACTAAGTGATACAAAAAAGTTAGCTCCTCCTCTGCAGTATACACCTTCCTGCTGGTTCTCAGCTAACCGGTTCTTGCTTAGTGTCTGCAGGAGGCACTTGGGTCTGATTCAGACCCCATTGTTTTTTTTTTATTTTTTACTTTTCTGTAAATTTTTATTTTTTAATTAACGGAGTGAAGGGGGCGACGAATCCTTTCAAGGTTCCGATCTCCCCCGAACCAACAACAGGCGAGAACGCGGAGTGTCGCCTCCCCGTACCATCTCCTGCGCCGTGGTAAGCCGTGCCTGAGCTCACTTTATGGGCGACGGTTCCTCCGGGTCCCAATCTCCCCACACCAGCAACGGGCGAGCACATGGAGTGTCGCCTCTATGTATCCTCTCCTGGAGCCAGGCCTATTGCCAGACAACTTGCCCAGTCCACCTGGGGGCTTGAACTCTGTGGATGTACAGAGGCTTCTTTTTGGCGTCCGAGCAGCCCCCACTGTACCACCACTGTTAAAGCGGATGGCACAAGGAGGCGGACGGTTCCTCTCCACCTCCCTAACAAGGGGATGGTGGATGGAGGGTTATCGCTTTATCCCTGCACCGTCCACGCTGCAAAACCTAACCTGCAGCAGAACAGCACAGTGCGCGCTTTCCTCGGCGCTGAAACCCAGTCATCCGTGGTCGGCTCCATGCCTTGACGCGCACCAATGGTGAGTGGATCCAGTCGGTGATGGACCCCTGCAGTGGGATATTAACATGGCTTCCCTGTGGCCCACCTCCATAAGGTAACGCTTCGGCCGGCTGCAAAAATTTAGCCCGCGGCTTCGTCCGATGTGTAGGCCGCATCCCGGAAGTCGCGCCCACACTATGGCGCGTTAAGGCGGCTCCGCCCATCCTTTCTGGCAATAGTTTTTTGCATTAAAGGAGCGCAATGACTCTGCAGCCGGGTAAGGAAGTACTGCCCTCTTCCCTCCTGTACTTACATGAATGACCCATATTAGTCCCTGGTCTTAGAGGCACATGACCAGTATTCCCTGGTCTTAGAGGCACATGACCAGTATTCCCTGGTTTTAAAGGCACATGATCAAGATTCCCTGGTCTAAAAGGCACATAACCAGCATTTCCTGGTCTTAAAGGCATTTGACTAGCATTTCCTGGTCTTAAAGGCACATGACCAGTATTCCCTTGTCTTAAAGGCACATGACCAGTCTGAAGCCGGTCACCCTAAATGAACTCAGGAACCCTCCGCCGCCGATCCCAGCTTATCCCAGAGTACCTAGTTCCCCTGAGTGGGCTTCATCACTGCCACATCCCATGGCTTCTCTGATCAAGAGATTGAAGCCCTCCGTGAACCCACTGTAGCTCGGAGTGCTCGCAGGACCGATGTCACGCTCGCGCCCAGACTGATTGGCACGGGTGTGTGGCCCCACTGGGGTGGTGTCTGGCTGTGGCTGCTGATTCCACTGGGGAACAGAACATAGACAGGCAAGCGGGCACGGCTGGGACACAGGCAGGCGGACGGGTACAACAGACACTGGCAGGTGGGCACGGCTGGCTCTCTGGCAGGCAGGTACGGGTGGCTCTCTGGCAGGACAGGAGGATAAGGCTGGTACACTGGAAGAACCGGTAGGGACCGGTCTGCAGGCTGGTATGTAAAACAGGTAAGAACCTGTTCAGACAGGAGGTCTTATGAATAGGAAGAGAGAGACCGCAAGAGCGGATGCAGAGAAAAAGCACAGGAGCTAGAGCCAAGAACAAACGCAGGAGGCAGAGCCGAGTGCAGGAACGCAGGAGGCGGAGCCATGTGCAGAAGCGCAGGAGGTGGAGCCAAGAGCAGTAGGCGGAGCCACGTGCATAAATGCAGGAGGTGGAGCCAAGAGCAGAAGGTGGAGCCACGTGCAGAAATGCTGGAGGTGGAGCCACGTGCAGAAATACAGGAGGCGGAGCCAAGAGCAGGAGGCGGAGCCACGTGCAGAAACACAGGAGGCGAAGCCAAGAGCAGGAGGCGCAGACAAGTGCAGAAACGCAGGAGGCGGAGCCAAGAGCAAGAGACGTAGAACCGCAAGGAGCGGAGCCAGGTAGAACCGCAAGGAGCGGAGCCGCAGAGCGGAGCGGAGCCGCAGAGCTGAGCGGAGCCGCAGAGCTGAGCGGAGCCGCAGAGCTGAGCGGAGCCGCAGAGCTGAGCGGAGCCGCAGAGCTGAGCGGAGCCGCAGAGCCAAGCCACAGAGTGCAGAGCAAAGCTACAGAGAGCAGAGCTGAGAGCAGAGCAAAGTCAGAGTGCAGAGCCCGGAGCGAGGTCACAGAATACAGAGCAAGGAGCAAAGCAAGGTCACAGAGAGCAGAACCAAAAGCAGAGCAAAGCAAGACACAGAGTGCGCACAGCAGGGAAAGGAAACCAAAGCAGGGATATAAACGGACACAGGAACAGGAGTAGGCTAAGACAGTCAGGAACAGGCCAAGGCACAGAGACATGGACACAAGCCAGGGTACAACGCCCCTCTGGGTGGCGGACATAGGCCAGGGTATGAGGCCCCACTGGATTGTAAACACAGGACACAGACCAGGGTACAACGCCTCTCTGGGTGGCGGACATAAGGGTAACAGAGACAGGGCCTGGCACCTCAGCAGCAAAGATTGGACTGAGGGGGTAAGTTGCACAGGCCCCCACCAATGGGTGGGGATCTCTTAAATAGAGGAAGCCTCATGGCAATTGGCCGGGGACACCTTAGCAAGGTGCACACAGACTCAATAAGACACAGGAGTTGCCGGCGCCACCCCCCTATGCACACAGACAGAGCATGCACAGTGCAAACGGCAGACATGAGGCACACAGCATGGAGCTGGCAGCAGAAAGAAGTCACAACAAGGCCCAGAGAAGTGAGTTTGAGTGTAAATGCAGGTGGGGGATGGGAGGCCATGCAGTGATGCCAGCAGGGTTGTTACAGTACCCCCCCCTCCCTCCCTTTATGGCCACCCTCTTCTTCAAGCTCGCCAGGATGATTTGCAGAAGAAGAATAGGCCCACACACAGACCAGGCCAACATGACATTTTCAGGGTAGAATAAGGCAGGCGGGTCACCAGGAATCTGAGAAAACAAAGTCTCTTGGTTCTCAACAGGGTTAGCTTCCACAATGAGCTGGACCACCTCCTCCAGGTACACAGGTAACAGGGACTTGAATGCTGCTGTCTTAATATCTTCATCAGCCGGACACTTGGAAACTGGAAACCCTCCCACGGGGTTCAACTTTTGCCCAACAGGAAGCAGAGAAGTTCTTGGATACTGAACACAGGAAAAGTCATTAGAGATGAGTGTGGAGAACAACAGCTCCACCGGGTGAGAGAAAAATTGAGGTGAACAAACTTCTGTTTTTGAAATCTTCACCAGCCGGCCACAAGGACTCTGAAGGTATCCACATAGGAACCATCTTCTGCCCGTTATCCAGAAGAAATCGTCCAAACGCCAGGGATGTTCCTAGGAACGGTATTCAGGTATAGTCGTTGGAGAGGTGTGGAGAGATCGTCACCGCTACCCCATCTTCAGTGACGTCAACACACCTTAACTCGACTAACTGTTTACCGATATAGTCGCTGGAGATGTGTGGAGACATCGTCACTGTTTCCCCATCTTCGGTGACATCAGCACACCTTGACTCGACGACTAGCAGACCAGCTGAAGAAGATGACACTGCTAACTATCTTTGACGCATGGGAACCAGACACTTCTCAAGACTGGGTAGATTCAAACGAAGCACTTTACTGGAACTCTTGACCAGAGCAGGTGGTTGAGTCCTTGGCTCAGAATGACCCATGGGCATAACAGACAGCATACGGAAAACAAACTTCTTTGTGTATAAGGCTCCAACTTGGAGCTGTAGTTGTCTTTGCAGGACTAGACTGCTATTTAGTATTGCTTGGCCATTATCAGACAATGCCCACACCGGGTTCTGGAACGGAGACCATACACCAACTCCGTATGATGGGTGGCTTAAACACACCAAAGCTCCTGGAAGGCAGAGAAACAGTCATTAACTTAGATGGAGAGGAAGTACTCTCGCCAGGGGCAGCCTCTCCTACTGGCCCAGGGTTTTCGAGTACAGGCTTCACAGGGCAAAGACCATCTGAATGTTCTTTACAACCACAGGGATACCGTATTTCAATCTCCGCACCAGATTCAAGCTGCAGATTTGCCAGCCCCCTCTTGTTAGACCTCTTGGATCTTGCTCGGGTAGCTTCTTTGGCAGGTTGTGGAACAGGTGAGTCTTGGACAGTCATGGACGGAAGCGACGGTTTACCTACAGGTTTCTTTCGTCTGGACCGTCTGTGAGCTTGGAGGGGAAGACTTTTCAGGAGATGCAGTACTTGGCTTATCGAAGGCTTTACAGAAGGCCACCAGGAAGGCTGCCAGATTCGAGATGATGGGGTCCCCTGCTTCCCAGAGGGGGTCGAGCCACATCAAAGCATCTCCTCTTAGGTAGGTCATTAAGAAACCTACTTTCAACCAGTCTGTGGGGAATTGGGGAGCATGCCACTTGAAATAGCGCAAGCACCGCTCCAAGAACACACGACATTGCTTTGGATCCCCATAGTAGCATGGAGGATCTGGCATGGATTCATCATTAGGAGCGCAGGCTTGAAGTCGATCAAACAGCTCATTAGAGATGACAATTGGGGATGGAGCAGTGAAGGAGTGGCTTTCAGACTGGGTAAACATTTTCCTCGGAGGCCAATACTGGCAAGAGGAGAGTTCATCTTGCTCCGAGAGCGAAGGCACATGGGACTCAGCAGTGGACCATGGCCTGTGCAAACTGTCACGCTCGTGCCCAGACTGGTTGGCGCGGGTGTGCAGTGGTGTGGCCCCACTGGACCACAGACCAAACTTCCCTGGAAGGGGCGTAACTAAGTAGCTTCCTTGGTCTTCGCTGGAGCCTCTGATGATGTCAGACTTGTGCGGCAGGAAGCTACCAGGTACACCACTCCAGGGTGGTGTCTGGCTGTGGCTGCTAATTCCACTGGGGAACGGAACATAGACAGGCAAGCGGGCATGGCTGGCACTCTGGCAGACTGGCGGGCATGGCTGGGACACAGGCAGGCGGACGTGTACAGCAGAGACACTGGCAGGCACGGCAGGCTCTCTGGCAGGCAGGTACGTGTACTACAGAGACACTGGCAGGCGGGCACGGCTGGCTCTCTGGCAGGCAGGTACGGGTGGCTCTCTGGCAGGACAGGAGGACAAGGCTGGTACACTGGAAGAACCGGTAGGGACCGATCTGCAGGCTGGTATGTAAAACAGGTAAGAACCTGTTCAGACAGGAGGACTTATGAATAGGAAGAGAGACCGCAAGAGCGGATGCAGAGAAAAAGCACAGGAGCTAGAGCCAAGAACAGAGAAGCAGGATGCGGAGCCAGGTGCAGAAATACAGGAGGCGGAGCCAAGAGCAGGAGGTGGAGCCATGTGCAGAAACGCAGGAGGCGGAGCCAAGAGCAAGAGACGTAGAACCGAAAGGAGCGGAGCCAGGTAGAACTGCAAGGAGCGGAGCCGCAGAGCGAGAGGTGATCTGAGCCGCAGAGCAAAGCCACAGAGTGCAGAGCAAAGCTACAGAGCGCAGAGCTGAGAGCAGAGCAAAGTCAGAGTGCAGAGCAAGGAGCAAAGTAAGGTCACAGAGAACAGAGCCAAAAGCAGAGCAAAGCAAAACACAGAGTGCACACAGCAGGGAAAGGAAACCAAGGCAGGGATATAAACGGACACAGGAACAGGACTAAGCTAAGACAGTCAGGAACAGGTCAAGGCACAGAGACATGGACACAAGCCAGGGTACGAGGGGTGGCGGACACAGACAGGGTACAACGCCCCCCTGGGTGGCGGATATAAGGGTAACAGAGACAGGGCCTGGCACCTTAGCAGCAAAGAACTGACTGAGGGGGTAAGTTGCACAGGCCCCCACCAATGGGTGGGGATTTCTTAACCCCTTCATGACCTTGGGATTTTTCGTTTTTCCGTGTTCGTTTTTCACTCCCCTCCTTCCCAGAGCCATAACTTTTTTATTTTTCCCTCAATTTGGCCATGTGAGGGCTTATTTTTTGCGGGACGAGTTGTACTTTTGAACGACATCATTGGTTTTAGCATGTCGTGTACTAGAAAACGGGAAAAAAATTCCAAGTGCGGTGAAATTGCAAAAAAAGTGCAATCCCACACTTGTTTTTTGTTTGGCTTTTTTGCTAGGTTCACTAAATGCTAAAACTTGCCTGCCATTATGATTCTCCAGGTCAGTACGAGTTCATAGACACCTAACATGACTAGGTTATTTTTTATCTAAGTGGTGAAAAAAATTCCAAACTTTGCTAAAAAAAAAAAAAAAAAATTGCGCCATTTTCCGATACACGTAGCGTCTCCATTTTTCGTGATCTGGGGTTGATTGAGGGCTTGTTTTTTGCGTGCCGAGCTGGCGTTTTTAATGATACCATTTTGGTGCAGATACGTTCTTTTGATCGCCCGTTATTGCATTTTAATGCAATGTCGCAGCGACCTAAAAAACGTAATTCTGGCGTTTCGAATTTTTTTCTCGTTACGCCGTTTAGCGATCAGGTTAATGTTTTTTTTTAAATTGATAGATCGGGCGATTCTGAGCGCGGCGATACCAAATATGTGTAGATTTGATTTTTTTTTTTTATTGATTTATTTTGATTGGGGCGAAAGGGGGGTGATTTAAACTTTTATATTTTTTTTTCACATTTTTTTTTACTTTTTTTTTTTTTTTTACTTTTGCCATGCTTCAATAGCCTCCATGGGAGGCTAGAAGCAGGCACAACTCGATCGCCTCTGCTACATAGCAGCGATCTGCTGATCGCTGCTATGTAGCAGAAATGGAGGTGTACTGTGAGCGCCGACCACAGGGTGGCGCTCACAGCCACCGGTGATAAGTAACCATAGAGGTCTCTAGGACCTCTATGGTTACCATCCTGACGCATCGCCGACCCCCGATCATGTGACTGGGGTCGGCGATGACGTCATTTCCGGCCGCCCGGCCGGAAGCGGTAGTTAAATGCCGCTGTCTGCGTTTGACAGCGGCATTTAACTAGTTAATAGGTGCGGGCAGATCGCGATTCTGCCCGCGCCTATTACGGGCACATGTCAGCTGTTCAAAACAGCTGACATGTCCCGGCTTTGATGCGGGCTCACCGCGGAGCCCTGCATCAAAGCAGGGGATCTGACCTCGGACGTACTATCCCGTCCGAGGTCAGATAGGGGTTAAATACAGGAAGCCTCATGGCAATTGGCCGGGGACACCTTTAGCAAGGTGCACAGACTCAATAAGACACAGGAGTTTCCGGCGCCACCCCCCTATGCACACAGACAGAGCATGCACAGAGTAAACGGCAGACATGAGGCACACAGCATGGAGCTGGCAGCAGAGAGAAGTCACAACAAGTCCCAGAGAAGTAAGTGAGTTTGAGTGTAATGCAGGTGGGGGATGGGAGGCCATGCAGCGATGCCAGCAGGGTTGTTACAACCGATATATATGGTTCCTCTCCTACATGGGAGCTGTCAGCTAGCAGGGGCCGCAAGTATTCTAGAAACGTACAGGCGTCTAGAAAATGAAAGCTTCATTTCCTGATCTCCCTCACCAATGATTTGCTGAGAACAAGAATCTGAATATGGATTGGATATTGCCTTGGATCTGGACTCGCCAGAGCTTCAGAAGAGGATGGATTCACCTATTTATATCAACCAATCTCTGTAGATTGATGAGGGCTACGGATCCACTCTAGATCACGCACTGTCCCTCATAAGGAGACTAAACTCCCTCGCAGAGCATTTGTCTTTCACCCGGACAGGGAGCGTCCGGATAAGCAGTATGCAAACACGAGAGGACACCCCACCACATATACCACCCTACGACGTGGGATGCCATGCCTGGTCTGTTTCTTAGGGGTGACGGGTCCTTTTAAAGGGCACCGATCTCCCCACACCATCAATAGACGAGTACATGGAGTGTCGCCTCCATGTATACTCTTCTGCAGCCAGGCCTAACACCGGAACCAACCCTGTCCACCCGGTGACCTGAACTCTGTGGATGTACAGTGGCACCCTTTTTTTGGCGTCCGAGCACCCCTCTCTGCATCTCCACTATTTAGCGCATGATGCAAGAAGGCGGACAATCCCTCTCCACTTCCCTGTTAAGAGGGTGGTGGATCGAGGGTTCATCATTTTAACTCCGCACTGTCAAAAGAGAGCGGAGGTAGCAAGAGACAGCTTTTCCTGAATTGGATGCAGCCGCGCATTCTGCCACTTGGCAGATTATCTGGGTAGAATCTCCTGTGGTTTGTCTACCAGTATTCCTGCCCGATGGGTCATCAATTAAAATTACAACGGACTGTCAGATAGCAAATCTAGTTAGTTTCGTCTTGCAGCCTCGGATTGAGTGCTCTACCCTTCCTTAGCCACCGCATGGGTTGCTAGAGCAATGGTCTCCTGGTCGGAAACCTTAACTACTTTGATTCACATCAGTAACCTTTTCCCGAAGACAGTTTAGCTGGTCAATCAAATTTCTTGAGCGGGAGACTAGCTGGTTCACGCCTCTTGGATGCAGCTAGTTGAGCGGCGCTGTCAGCAGCAAATGCCATTACACCCAGAAGGGCATTATAGCTCAGAGTATGGAAGCGTACTCTGCGTTCAAAAAACCTCTGACATCACTCCCTAGGATCGCATGTTTAATATAGACTCAACCAGCAGTGGAAGAATTGTCCAAGACAGTCTAGATCTAAGGTATCTTGGTTCCAAAAGGAGGGACCGAAAAGTTAGACCGATCCTGGACCTCAAACTTTTACCAAGCTGGACAAGGTCCTCCTCCTTTGGATGGAGTTCCTCCGCTCAGCTATTACTTCAACGGAAAAAGGATGGAGTTTCTGGTATCCACCGACATTCGGGATGCTTACCTTCACATTCCTATTTTCCCCTCTTCAAAAATTCCTTTGTTTTTCCATTCGCAAACAGCATTTTCAAGTCACGACCTTGTCCTTCAGTTTCGCTACCGCACCCTGAGTGTTTGCAAGGGTCATGGCGGCCGTCATGTTCCTCTTGCACCCTAGAGGCGTGGTCGTCCTGCCCTATACGGTCGACTTTCTAGCCACTCTTCCAGGACAACGCAGAGTCGTCTATATCAATTGCTATACCCTCTTTCCTGGGCTGGCAGCTTCATCTAGACAGGTTTTTTCCTCTTTTCCAGCCCAGCAGATATCCTTTTTGAGGATGATCCTGAACACTTCCAGAGGGTTGGTGTTTCTTCCTTGAGACAAGGCCGTGGCCCTTCAACTCAGAACTCACTTACTTGATCAATCATTCCATTCGATTTGCTGGGAGGGTCATGAGGAAAAATGGTGACAGCAATGGAAGCAGTTTCTTTCGCTCCGCTCGTTTTCTGTAGGCCAATCAGGCTTTCAGAGGGTAGTCTCTGAGCTTCTTCCTCATCCAGGGGAGTTCCTTCCAGTTCAATGATTATTAGTGGCTACCGATGCCAGCCTTCTTCTCCCGATCTTTTTTCTGGGGATCCGAACGATACAGCTAAGCCTACAGCAGGTCCTCTGCCTTCTGGCGGGTCACCCCATCCGAATTCAATTGGATAATGCTACGGCTGTGCCATACGTCAATCATCTAGCAGGTATACACGGTCAGGCATCATGGACGATGTACCTCTCATTCTCTGATGGGCTGAGATCTATCATTCGGTGATTTCGGCAGTACACATCCCAGGAGCAGATCTCTGGACGGTAGACTTCTTAAGCCATCAGGGTTCCGCCTCAAGTGTGTGGGAACTTCACCCGGAAGTCTTCCATCAGATCTGCCTTCACTGGGGCACTCCAGATGTAGATCGGATGGTGTCCCGACTGAACCTCAATGTACTCGTGTTCATGGTTCGGGCTCAAGATCCAAAAGCCATTGCAGTGAATGCTCTGGTTCTTCCGTGGTACCAGTTTCCATAACCGTCCTTCCCCCTACTTCCGAGAGTTGTTTGGAAGCAGGAAGGGCCCCAGTGGTTCTGGGAGATCCGCACGGACCATCAGATCCCTGCTATGTAGCTGAAATACAGGCCTGCGATGAGCGCCGACCACAGGGGGCGCTCACAGCAGTCCGGCATCAGTAACCATAGAGGTCCCAAGGACCTCTATGGTTACTGTCCTGACACATCGCCAACCCCTGATCATGTGACGGGGGTCGGCGATGCGCTCATTTCCGGCAGCGCGGCCGGAAGCGGTAGTTAAATGCCGCTGTCAGCATTTAACAGGTTAAAAGCGGCGGGTGAATCGCGATTTCACCCGCCGCTATTGCGCGCACATGTTAGCTGTACAAAACAGCTGACATGTTGCGACTTTGATGTGGGCTCGCCGCCGGAGCCCACATCAAAGGGGGAGACACGACATGCCCCGTACTAGTACGGGGCATGTCGTGAAGGGGTTAAATAAAGTCTTTGCTCCAGGTTGCTGAGGCACCCCATTTCTGTCATCCTTTTCCATGCCCAGGTCAGTGTAGAATCCTGGAGCCGGGGTGTCCCAAATGTTCCCAGGGACACTTCCAGCTCCGTGATTGCTGGGGTCACTTCAACCTCTCCTGACAATACCTCTAGGGGAAGTCTATAGGGTTTACAATGGGGATAGGGGAAAATATCTGTAAGTAGGTTAAAAGCTGGCTGAGGGATAGGAAACAAAGGGTGGTTATTAATGGAGCATGTCGTGAAGGGGTTAAATGGAACCTGTCATCCCTCCCAGGAGTTTTTAACTGTAGGAGCCACCTTGTGCTGCACTTCGTCAAGGTGGCTCTTTTAGTTGGTGTCCCTGCCAACGCTGAAATAATCGTTTTTGTAATTTGTCCCTCATACCTCTAATTTATCAGGGGAGCATGTCTTTCCCCCCAGACAGAAACGCCTTCCTGCCATCACTCAGGGCCTCCGTGCGCCGCCTCCATTTCCTTCATAAACATCCCCGGCGCCTGCGCTGTAAGTTCGAAGGGCAACTTGCGCATGCCCGAAAAAGAGAAGAAAAAAAAATGATCCTGGGAGTCTTACAGTAGACTCCTTTTTGATCCGGACAGACTTTACTATCAGGGAAGGTCGCCCCTTTTTTCTCTACGATCTCGTCATCCTGACAAGTCTTTGGAGCTAGACGCTCTTTTCTTTCAGACTTTTTTACCTTATTACCATCAAGGCAAGGTTGTCCTCAGGCCATCCCCCCGTCCCTTGTTACCAAGGTGGTATCGTATTCCCAATGTTACGAGGGCATCGTTCTTCTGGCACCAGTCCACAAAACGGGATGGGTTCTCCATATTCTGGACGAAGTGAGTGCTCTGAGTAGGTGCGTATCATTCACGACGTCCTTCCGAAGGTTGGAGACCTTATTTGGACTTCCTGACTGTCAGAGGAAGGCTTCCTGACGGTTACAGGAAGGGTTTACACCATCCAGGAGTCCTTTCGGGTTAGACGTCAGCCTTACTCCACTCCACTCTGTCGATCGAGGTTTTCTTGGGCTCTAGGTACCAGGCGTCGATAAAGCACGCCTGAAAGCACGCTCGTCCAGTCCGCATGCAGTCTTGAAGCACTATAATTCCCAGACTTCTGCAGATGTGAGTCTGGACAGGCGGACTCTGCATGCCGCGGTAGCGCTCTTGTAAGTAGTGGTTACACAGGGCCTGATCTGATGTTGTACCCACCCAGGGACTGCTGTGGGACGTCCCACGGTCTGTGTCCCCCAATGAGGCAAAGGATAAATAGGGATTTTTGTGTACTCACCGTAAAATCCTTTTCTCCGAGCCATTCATTGGGGTACACCGCTCCCACCCTGTTATTAGCTTGTGCTTGTTTTATAGTTTGACATGCTATAATCTCATACATAATTTGACATGCTATACTTTATGTTGTTATTGATCTCCTACTGCTTTGGCACCAAACTGGTTAGCTGAGAGCCAGCAGGAAGGTGTATACTGCAGAGGAGGAGCTAACTTTTTTTTGTGTCACTTAGTATCAGCCTGCTATTGGCAGCAGCATACACCCACGGTCTGTCTCTCCCAATGAATGCCTCGGAGAAAAGGATTTTACGGTGAGTACACAAAAATCTATTTCGTGATCTCGGGATGGGTGAGGGCGTATTTTTTGCACGCCGCGCTGATATTTTTAAAGATACCATTTTGGTTCAGATATGATCTTTTGATCGCCCGTTATTGCATTTTAATGCAATGCTGTGGCAACCAGGAAAACTTAATTCTGTTGTTTTTACTTTTCTTCTCGTTATGCCATTTAATGACCGGGATAATTCTTTTTTTTATATTGATTGGGCTATTCTGAATGTGGCGTTTCCAAATGTGTAGGTTTTTTTTTTTTTTTTTTTTTTCTTCTTGAATGGGGCAAAAGAGGGGTGAGATATATATATATATATATATATATATATATATATATATATATATATATATATATATATATATATATATATATATATATATATGTATAAATATATATATATATATATATATATATGTATAAATATATAAATTAGTGTATGTATGGGATTGGCATCTGCACCGTCGCAGCTACAGCCACAAAATTTTGCACAGTCACACGTCTGGACCCCGAGAGCGTCATAGGCTATGAAATTTTAACTACGCGCGTTCCAATTCACCAAACAATTTTGCCCCTATCTACATAATGGGGAAAAGTGAAAGGAAAAGTGTTGGGAGGCAAATTGACAGCTGCCAGATGTGAACAAGCGGGACTTAAAGAGTGAGAGCGATGGCGCCAAAGAGTATATACCGATCAGTTGCTAAGGTGGGGCCCCGACATGGGATACTCACCACATACGGGGATATGAACACACACAAAATGCACCATACACTACCACATGCTTGAACACATATTACCCTCAGCACACATTACACCACACATACACCAACCTTGCCACATAAAAGTCGAAACACAAAAGTCGCCGCTCAAAACTCGCCACGTGCAAAACTCGCCACATGCAAAAACTAGGCTCTTGCAAAACTCGCCACAAGTGCAAAACTCACCTCATGGAAAACTCGCCATACGCAAAACTTGCACACGTGGAAAAATTGCCACATGCACAAAAGTTGCAACACATGCAAAAGTTGCCTCACACAAAACTTGCACATACTCAAAAGGCACCACACATAAAACTCACCATGGGCAAAACTCTCCATGCGCGAAACTTGCTACACACAACTTGCTACACTAACCTGTCACATGCAACTCGACACACAAAAAGTTGCTACACGCATGTTGCCACACAAAACTCATCTCACAAAAGTCGCTACATGCATGTCACCACACGCAACTCAACACACACAACGTGACAAACGAAACTCGTCCTAAAACACACACAAGTCTGATATTATCCTTCAAAAATAAAAATCTCATGAATAAGCAGACAAACTACAAGAGCAACAAATGTACCATATAGGAAATACGGCAGCTGTCAGTCACATGACCTGTCTATTATGTGTATGTGTGAGCTAATATATACTGCCAGGGGGTGGGCTTCCTGTTGGCTGGGGATTTATCAGGCTGCCAATTTAGCTTACAAATACTGAGGTAAAAATACTGAGCAAATAACGTGTGAACGAGGTCTAATACAGGAGGAGATGACATACAGATATATACTGTATACAGGGGAGATGACACACAGCAGGTATATACTATATACAGGAGGAGATGACATACAGGTATATACTATATACAGGGGAGATGACACAAGTATATACTATATACAGGAGAGATGACACACAGGTATATACTATATACAGGGGAGATCACACACAGATATATACTATATACAGGAGAGATGACACACAGGTATATACTATATAGAGGAGGAGATGACATACAGGTACATACTATATACAGGAGGAGATGACATACAGGTATATACTATATATAGAAAAAGATGGCACAGGTATATACTATATACAGGAGCAGATGACCTACAGGTATATACTATATACAGGAGGAGATGACATACAGGTATATGCTATATATAGATGACATACAGGTATATACTATATACAGGAGGAGATGACACACAGATATATACTATATACAGGAGGAGATGACATACAGGTATAAACTATATACAGGGGAGATGACATACAGGTAAATACTATATACAGGAGATGACATACAGGTGTATACTACATATAAGGGAGATGACAAACATGTATATACTGAGGTGAAAATGAGAGGTGTGAGGTGAAAATGAAAAGGTGTGAGTGCAAAATGAGGAGTGAGGGAAAATAGTGAAGTGATCGGAAAATGACAGACGTGAGGTCGTAATGACAAGTGTTAGGGGGGAATGAGAGGAGTGAGGGAGAAAATGAGAGGTGTGAGGGAGAAAATGAGAGATGTGAGGGGGAAAATGAAAGATGTGATTGGGAAAATAAGAGAAGCGAGGTGCTATAACTAACCACAGATATTTACTATGCCCAGGCAACGCCGGGCTCTTCAGCTAGTGTGTGTGTATATATATATATATATATATATATATATATATATATATATATATATATATATATATATATATATATATATATTTTTTTTTTTTTCCTATCGCCACGACAGAGGAACCTACAGAATTTAAAGGGGCGGTCCCCCTCACCACTCCAGTTTGGGTTCCTGTCCGGACGGCGGGAGCCTGCAGCAGCAGTCCTACCCGGGCCTCCATGCCTCCTCGCGGTGTCTGTTAGGAACGGCGGAATCGGGGGTGTCCTGCGTGCAGACCCCCCCTCGTCTGGCCGTGAGGAGCGCGTCCCAGGAGTCGGGCAGTGCCGTCCTGGTCCGCGGTGAAGCGCGGTGTGCAGCGTCCACACCGGCGCTGGTGAACCCGGAAGTAGTTGATACGCTTCCGGGGTAAGCCGGGGGAGGAGCGCTGTAAAAGAGCGACGCTGATGGTAGGAGGCGCGCAACCATGTCCTCAGTAGGGGACGCCGAGCACCCTCATGGAGAGGGAACGGAACAGCGCAGTAAGAATGGTAGTCGCTCAGGGAGAAGCAGCAGCAGCGTGGTACGGGGGCAGCAGCAGGCAAGCGCCTCAGCGTCACATTTGGATCCTACTCCTCCAGAACCGGTATTCACGGAGTCAGCCTTATGGTGAGTGTTAAATCAGACACCTGGTGCTGATATGGTCTGTTATTTGTGCTTTGTTTTAGGGGAAAAAGACCACTAAGTCTAAGCACAAGCAATGTGCTCTATGCATGACTCCAATGCCTGACAGTTACACCAAAAGGCTATGTCAGGCTTGCATATCTCAGACCTTAGAAGAGGAAGCTCCCCTTCGGTCATCAGACCTTAGAGCGGTCATCAGGGAGGAAATAAGCTATTCCCTTAGAGGCAGCCGCCAGGAAAGGTCGGGCAGGGACATATCGCCAGGATCTAGTCTGTCCCTGCAAGAAGGGGAATGTTCCAGATCTTCATCCCCATCCTCCTCAGATGAAGAGGGAAGGCCTTGTTTCTCGGTAGACAACAAGGACATGTTAGTTAAAGGAGTCCGAGCTACCATGGGTGTTGCAGAGAGCAAAGAACCAAGGTCCGCACAGGACATAATGTTTGCGGGCTTGTGCCAGAGGAGTCGTAAGGCTTTTCCGGTGGTGGATACGGTCAAGACTCTTATAAAGAGAGAATGGGATAAGCAAGACAAAGGTTTCCTTCCGTCATCAGCCAAAAGAAGGTATCCCTTTGATGACAATGAGCTGGCGGAGTGGATGAAAGTCCCGAAAGTGGATGCAGCGGTGGCGTCAACATCTAAAGCCGGTACTTTGCCGCTGGAGGACGTGGGCCTTTTGAAAGACCCGTCAGATAGGAAGGCGGACATGTTTTTGAGAAAAACATGGGAGTCAACTGCCGGGGCGTTCAAACCTGCTATCTCTAGCACATGTACAGCTAGATCCGTCATGGTGTGGATATCCCAACTGGAAGAACAGCTGAAGTCCAAGGTGCCCAGAGACAAGATGCTGAATTCCCTTTCGCAAATACGTGAAGGGGTGGCGTATTTAGCGGACGCATCAGTGGATTCATTAAAATTGGCGGCAAGATCAGCAGGTCTCTCAAATGCTGCTCGCCGTGCCTTATGGCTTAAGACCTGGAAAGGGGATGCCCAGGCGAAAGCTAAACTGTGTACAATACCGTGTAGGGGTGAGTACCTGTTTGGCCCGGTATTGGATGATATCCTGGCTAAGGCTGAGGATAGGAAGAAAGGTTTTCCTAAAGCTTTTAATCCTACCTTTAGGAATACCTTCAGGAGACGCTTCCAATACAGAAGACCCTACCAAAACCGAGACTGGGAACCATCAGACCCGAAAAAGAAAGGTTTGGACTTTAATGCTTCAACATCTTCCTCAAGAAGAAGAAGGAATTATCGTTAATAATGATCTTCCAGTAGGCGGCAGATTAAATTACTTCTATGCTCAGTGGGCCAAAATAACTTCGAGCAATTGGGTTCTGGGTATAATTAATTCAGGGTTAAAATTAGAGTTCCGGGAAAGACCTTCTGAATTTTATATCTTGACTGCCCCTGATTCCTTAGACCAACAAAAGGCCCTTGAAAAAGAGGTCCAAATGTTAAGACGGAAGAAAGTCATAGTGGAGGTTCCAAAACATCAGCAGGGGAAAGGGTTCTATTCCCCTTTATTTTTAATCTCCAAGCCAGATGGATCCTTTCGAACCATCATAAACTTACGGAGATTGAACAAACATCTAGAGTATCATGCCTTTAAGATGGAGTCGATTAAAACGGCAACTAAACTTCTCTTTCCCAGATGTTATATGACAGTCCTGGATTTAAAAGATGCGTATTACCATCTGCCCATTCACCAGGATCATCAACAATTCCTCAGAATGGAGGTGCGCTTAAACGACCAGGTCAGACACTTTCAGTTTGCTGCAATGCCCTTTGGTCTATCTATGGCACCGAGGGTGTTTACTAAAGTCATGGCAGAAGTAATGGCCTATGTCAGAGAACAGGATACGTTAATTATACCCTACTTGGATGACTTCCTGGTAGTGGGAAATTCTTTTTGCCAGTGTAGTACTCGCCTAAATCATGTAATCTCTTCCTTACAGGACTTGGGTTGGATAGTCAATATGGAAAAGTCAAGACTCGAACCATCAACGACTCAGACTTTCCTAGGTATTCTGCTGGATTCGGAAGTGCAACAGTGTTTCCTTCCGGAAGAGAAAAAGCAGAGGATTGTGCGCAAAGTCAGTACGGTAACAAAGAAACCAGATCTGACTTTGAGACGCTATGTCCCTTCTGGGATCTCTAACGTCCTGCATACCAGCCGTCCAGTGGGCTCAATTCCACACTCGAGTGTTGCAGGCCCAAGTCTTGGATACAGAATGGAGTCTTCAAGGGCAATTAGGCGGAAGACTCAGGCTGTCCACCGCCACTCTACACAGTCTGAGATGGTGGTTGAACAGAAGACATTTAGGAAAAGGAGTACGCTGGAGTATAGTACCAGACAACACGGTCACAACCGATGCCAGTCCTATAGGTTGGGGAGCTCACATAGGAGATGTCTGGACTCAAGGGCAATGGTCTCTCTTAGAGGCTCAAGAGTCCTCAAACTGGAAGGAGCTCACGGCAGTAAAGAAAGCCTTACTCAGGTTGCTTCCATCTCTGCAGGATTCACATGTAAGAATCCAGACAGACAACACAACAGTAGTGGCGTATCTCAACCATCAAGGGGGTACAAGGTCAAGATCCCTAATGAACACCGCCACAGACATACTAGAAATAGCCGAAGCCCACTTTCGCTCTCTATCAGCTGTGCACATTCGAGGAGAGCTCAACACAGAGGCAGATTACCTCAGCCGTCATTCTCTACGTCAGGGAGAATGGGTTCTAGATCGACGGGTGTTCAGACAAATAGTGGACCTGTGGGGAATGCCAGTAATCGATCTATTCGCAACGAGAGAGAACAGGCAGACCAGGAAGTTCGCTTCTCTTCGGGTGGCGGACAAGCCCTGTATAATAGACTCCCTTCAAATACACTGGAATTTTCCTCTAGCTTACGCGTTCCCTCCAATGTGTCTGATCCCGTCAGTCCTCAGGAAGATCAGGGAGGACAGGGCGAGAGTGATCCTGATTGCCCCCTTTTGGCCCAGGAGGGCATGGTTCTCGTTACTCAGGGCAATGTCTGTGTCCGACCCCTGGGTACTGCCGACCAGCCCGGAGCTTCTTTCTCAGGGTCCATTCAGTTACCCCAATGTGGAATCCCTGCATCTGACGGCGTGGAATTTGAGAGGGAGTTATTGAGGAGAAGAGGGTTTTCAGAGGCTCTCATATCTACCCTTTTAAATAGTCGGAAAGAAGTCACCACTAAGATCTATGCTAAAACTTGGAAAAAGTTCCTTGCCTTCTACCAAAATCCCTTTTCTGGCAAGGTTCCAATTCCGGCTATTCTGGAGTTTTTACAGAAAGGCCGAGAATTGGGCTTGGCGGTAAATACCCTTAGAGACCAAGTATCAGCTTTGGGAGCGTTATATAACAGCGATGTGGCGGGAAATAGATGGGTTTCCCGATTTATCAGGGCCACTGAACGTAGTAAACCAGTGTATATTCCTAGATTACCACCATGGGATCTAAATTTGGTTTTAGACGCCTTAACAGAAGCCCCCTTTGAGCCAATAGATTCTGTCTCCATTAAAAATTTAACTTTAAAAACAGCCTTCCTAGTAGCCCTGACCTCTGCTAGGAGAGTGAGTGACTTACAAGCTTTGTCGATAGACCCTCCTTATTTAATGGTCTTTCAGGATAGGGTAGTGTTAAAACCTGATCCAGCATACCTACCAAAAGTAGCTTCCAAATTTCATAGAAGTCAGGAAATAATTTTACCATCTTTCTGTGTCAGTCCGAATTCAGCTGACGAGCAGAAATATCACATGTTAGATGTCAGAAGAACTCTATTAGAGTACCTACATAGAACAGAACCATGGAGGCAGAGTAGGGCTCTGTTTGTTTCCTTTCAGAATCCAAGGAAAGGGGCGAGTGTAACTAAAGCGTCTATCGCCAGATGGATAAGAGATGCCATATATCTTGCTTATACTGCTAAACGCCAGACACCACCAGATGGCATCAGGGCCCACTCCACTCGAGCCATGGCCTCATCCTGGGCGGAAAGAGCGGACGTCTCCATAGACGTAATATGTAAGGCGGCAACTTGGTCATCTCCTTCCACCTTTTATAGACATTATCGCCTTGATTTATCTTCAGAGGCCAATTTAGTTTTTGGCCGTACAGTACTTAGTGCTGTAGTCCCTCCCAGGTGATGGATCTTTGAAAATCTCTCGTAGGGGTGCTGTCGTGGCGATAGGAAAACCGGTTTTTACGTACCGGTAATAGGATGTTACGGAGCCACGACAGCACCCGCACATTCCCCCCCGTAGTTATTCACTGGTTTCTGCACCCTTTGGGGAAAGTGTGCTTGTTAAAAAATCACTCTTTAGAAGGTGATGGTATTTAGTAATGTTTAAGTATATATGTTTATGTACTAACTCAATGGCGGTGTCCCTTATACTCTGAAACACAAACTGAAGTGGTGAGGGGGACCGCCCCTTTAAATTCTGTAGGTTCCTGTCCGGAAGGTGGGCGGATCCCCTCTCTCGTAGGGGTGCTGTCGTGGCTCCGTAAAATCCTATTACCGGTACGTAAAAACCGGTTTTGTATGCTTCAATAGTCTCCATGGGAGACTAGAAGCTGCCATAACCCAAACGGCTCTGCTAGATACAGGCGATGATCAGATCGCCTCTATCTAGCAGAGTTGCTCACTTGCTTTCAGCTCCGACCACCGGGCGGCACTTATAGCAATCCGGCAGTGACAACCATAGAGGTCTGCTGGAGACCTGTTCAAGAGCTGTTCAAGACAGCTGACATGTGCTGGAAAATATGTGGACTCACCACCGGAGCCCACATCAAAGGAAGGGTGTTCGACATCGACGTATTATTACGCCCAATGTCGGAAATGGGTTAAAGGGGTATTCTGAAATTATTACATTTACCGTACATACTCGAGTATAAGCCGACCCGAGTATAAGCCGACCGCCTAATTTTGACACAAAAAACTGGGAAAACTTAATGACTCGAGTATAAGCCTAGGGTGGAAAATGCAGCAGCTACTAGTAAATTTCAGAAATGAAAATAGATACCAATAAAAGTAAAAATTAATTGAGACGTCAGTAGGTTAAGTGTTTTTGAATATGCATATTGAATCAGGAGCCCCATATAATGCTTCATATAGTTCATGATGGCCCCATAAGATTCTCCATACAAAATTCGCCCCATATAATGCTCCATACAGTTTGGCTCCATAAGATGCTCCATATTAAAATATGCCCCATATAATGCTGCACAAATGCTGATTATGGCTCCATAAGATGCTCCATAGACACATTTGCCCCGTATAATGCTGCACAAATGTGGATTATGGCCCCATAAGATGCTCCATACAGATAATTGCCCCATATAATGCTGCACATGGCCCCATAAGATGCTCCATACAGATATTTGCCCCATAAGCTGTTGCTGCTATTAAAAAAATAACAAAAATCCTACCTCTCAGGCCCCCGGCACTTGCTATAATCACCTTTCCTGTTCCACCGTCGGCACTGCTGTCTTCCCGTCCTCTGCACTGCCACTGACTCTCAGGCAGAGGGCGGCGTGCACTAATCATGTCATCGCGCCCTCTGACCTGAGCATCACTGCAGAGGACTAGGAAGAATACCTCTCAGGCCCCCGGCACTTGCTATAATCACCTTTCCTGTTCCACTGTCGGCACTGCTGTCTTCCCGTCCTCTGCACTGCCACTGACGCTCAGGCAGAGGGCGGCGTGCACTAATCGTGTCATCGCGCCCTCTGACCTGAGCATCACTGCAGAGGACTAGGAAGACGCAGCGGCGCCGACGGTGGAACGGAGAGCAGTTGAATATCGCGCACTGCCCCCAACATACTCACCTGCTCCTGGCGCGGTCCCTGCATGTCTTTTCCCCGACGGCTTCTTCCTGTAGTGAGCGGTCACATGGTACCGCTCATTACAGTAATGAATATGCGGCTCCACCTCTATGGGAGTCAGGTCCATATTCATTACTGTACTGAGCGGTACCATGTGACCGCTCACTACAGGAAGAAGCTGCCGGCGGAGGGGAAAAGACATGAGTATTAATACACAGCTCCGCTCCCCCTCCCCTGCTGACACCTGGGTATGACTCGAGTATGAGCCGAGAGGGTTACTTTCAGCCCAAAAAAGTGGGCTGAAAATCTCGGCTTATACTCGAGTATATACGGTATTTAGTTAGACATCATGAAAATAAGCAAGTTTTCAATTGACTTCCTTTTTCTATCTGCTGTTCTTCTCCTGTCTTGAGAGCTTTTATCCCCTTAACCCCCAAGAGTGGTTTGCATGTTCATGACTGGGCCAATTTTTACATTTCTGACCACTGTCACTTTATGAGGTTATAACTCTGGAACGCTTCAATGGATCCTGATGATCCTGACAATGTTTTCTCGTGACATATTGTATCATGTTAGTGGTAAAATTTCCTTTATTACTTGCGTTTATGTGTGATAAAAACGGAAATTTGGCGAAAATTTTAAATTTTTTTGCAATTTTCCAACTTTGAATTTCCATGCCCTTAAATCACAGAGATATATCACACAAAATACTTAATAAGTAACATTTCCCACATGTCTACGTTGCATCAGCACAATTTTGGAACCAAAATTATTTTTTGTTAGGAAGTTATAAGGCTTAAAATTTGACTTCCGACTTCTTATTTTTACAACATTTTTTTTTTTTTTCTTTTAGGGACCACATCCTATGTGAAGTCACTTTGAGCGGTCTATATGATAGAAAATGCCCCAAAGTGACACATTCTAAAAACTGCACCCCTCAAGGTGCTCAAAACCACCATGAAGAACTTTATTAACCTTTCAGGTGCTTCACAGGAATTTTTCTAATGTTTAAAAAAAAATGAACATTTAATTTTTTTTTCAGAAAAAATTTACTTCCGATCCAATTTGTTTTATTTTACAAAGGGTAACTGGAGAAATTGGACCCCAGAAGTTGTTGTCCAATTTGTCCTGAGTACGCCGATAACCCATATGTGGGGGGGGGGGAACCGTTTGTAATGCAGACTTAGATGGAATGGTCTGTGGGCGTCACATTGCGTTTGCAGAGCCCCTGTTGTACCTAAACAGTAGAACCCCCCCCATATTGGAAACTAGACCCCCCAAGGGACAACAACAAATGTGTTGTGAGAACTTTGAACCCCCAATTGTTAAACTAAAGTTTATAACACAGAGCAGTGAAAATACAAAAATGATTTTTTAGCGCCCAAATTTTTATTTTCCCAAGGGTAACAGGAGAAATTGGACTGCATAAGTTTTTGCCCAATTTATTCTGAGTACGCTGATACCCCATATGTGTTTGGGCACACAGCAGAGCTCGGAAGGGAAGGAGCACTGTTATACTTATTCAACGCAGAATTGGCTGGAATTGAGATCGGACGCCATGTCGCGTTTGAAGAGTCCCTTTTCTCCTTCGCCTCATTGGGGGACACAGACCGCGGGTGTATGCTGCTGCCAATAGGAGGCTGACACTAAGTGATACAAAGAAAGTTCGCTCCTCCCCTGCAGTGTACACCCTCTTTCTTGGCACACGGACGGTTCTGCTATTCAGACCCAAAACTCTTTATTATTTTACTTTTCAATGTTTAAAAATCAAAAAGGTAAAGAGTAATCTTTCCACGGACGAATGGGGCGACGGATCCTTTCAAGGTTCCGATCTCCCTGAACCATCAACAGGCGAGCACGGAGAGTGTCGCCTCCCCGCATCCTCTCCTGCGACGTGGGTTGCCAGGCCTGGGCTGGTTCTTAGGGGCGACGGGTCCCTTCATGGGCACCGATCTCCCTTCACCATCAACAGACGAGCACATGGAGTGTCGCCTCCACGTACCCTCTTCCCCAGCCAGGCATATTGCCGGACAACTGGCCGGGGGCTGAACTCCGTGGATGTACAGAGGCCCCTCTCTATGGCGTCCGAGCAGCCCCCACTGTCCCACCACTGTGAAAGCGGATGGCACAAGGAGGCGGACGGTTCCTCTCCATCTCCCTAACAAGGGGATGGTGGATTGAGGTTTAACCCTTTTATCCCTGCACCGTCAACACTGCAATACCTGATCTGCAGCAGAACAGTAGAGTGCGCGCGTTCCTCGGCGCTGAAACCCAGTCATCGCGGGGGCTCCATGCCGGGACGCGCACAGACGGTGAGTGGATCCAGTCAGCGGTGGGCCTCTGCAATGGGATATTCTCATGCTGTCAGGCAGCTTCAGCTTCCCTGTGGCCCACGTCCCTGAGGTAACGCGGCCGGCTGCAAAAATTTAGCCCCCGGCTTCGGCCGATGTGTAGGTGCATTCCAGAAGCTGCGCCCGCACTATGGCGCGCTAAGGCGGCTCCGCCCACTTTTCTGGCGCTTCTCACCTGGCACAGGAGCACTTGCTTTTCTTGGCCACTGCAACGCCCCTCACTTCTACCCACCGACTGCAGAAATTTAAGCCCAGTCTTAGGCCTATTCATGGAAGTCACGAGACTCCGCCCACATCATGTCTGTGGCTCCACGCCTCTCACTCTCTACGAGACTTTCCACCTCTGCAACTCCCGGTGGCCATCTTGGTCCACCTGGCCGGCTCACACAAGGGCGACGGTTTTGCATTAAAGGGGCACAACGACTGCAGCATCAGATACCCTGGTAAGGAAGTACTGCTCTCTCCCCCTGCATTTTTCACCTGTTCTTAAAGGCACATGACCAGTATTCCCTGGCCTTTAAGGCACATGACCAGCATTCCCTGGTCTTAAAGGCACATGACCAGTATTCCTTGGTCTTGAAAGGCACATGACCAGCATTCCCTGGTCTTTAAGGCACATAACCAGCATTCCCTGGTCTTTAAGGCACATAACCAGCATTCCCTGGTCTTTAAGGCACATGACCAGTATTCCCTGATCTTAAAGGCACATGACCAGTATTCTCTGATTTTAAAGGCACATGACCAGTATTCCCTGGTCTTAAAGGCACTTGACCAGTATTCTCTGGTCTTAAAGGCACTTGACCAGTATTCTCTGGTCTTAAAGGCACTTGACCAGTATTCTCTGGTCTTAAAGGCACATGACCAGTATTCCCTGGTCTTAAAGGCACATGACCTGTATTCTCTGATTTTAAAGGCACATGACCAGCATTCCCTGGTCTTAAAGGCACTTGACCAGTATTCTCTGGTCTTAAAGGCACTTGACCAGTATTCTCTGGTCTTAAAGGCACATGACCAGTATTCCCTGATCTTAAAGGCACATGACCAGTATTCTCTGATTTTAAAGGCACATGACCAGCATTCCCTGGTCTTAAAGGCACTTGACCAGTATTCTCTGGTCTTAAAGGCACATGACCAGTATTCCCTGGTCTTAAAGGCACATGACCAGTATTCCCTGGTCTTAAAGGCACATGACGAGTATTTCCTGGTCTTAAAGGCACATGTCCAGTATTCCCTGGTCTTAAAGGCACATGACCAGTATTCCCTGGTCTTAAAGGCACATGACCAGTATTCCCAGGTCTCAAAGGCACATGACCAGTATTCCTGGTCTTAAAGGCACAGGACCAGCAGTTCTGGGTCTTTAAAGGCACATGACCAGTATTCCCTGGTCTTAAAAGCACATGACCAGCATTCCCTGGTCTTAAAGGCGTCGGCTAGCAGGGGCCGCAAGTATTCTAGAAATGTACACGCGCCTAGAAAACGGAAGTTTCATTTCCTGATCCCTCACAAATGATTTGCTGAGAACAAGTCTCTTAATATGGATCGGATATTGCCTTGGGTCTGGACTTACCAGAACTTCAGAAAAGGATGGATTCGCCTATTGGTATCATCAACCAATCTCTGTAGATTGACAAGGACTTCGGTTCTACTCTAGATCACGCAGCGTCCCTCATGAGGAAACTAAACTCCCTTGCAGAGCATCTGCCATTCACCCGGACAGGTAGCATCCGGATAAGCGTTCCACTGGACAGAAACCTCTGCAAGCGTGGCATCTTTTTTCAGCCAATATGCAAACACGCCAGGTGCTCCCTCCCTAAGACATGAGATGCCATGCCTGGTCTGATTCTTAAGGGCGACGGGTCCTTTTAAGCACACCGATCTCCCCACACCAGCAATACACGAGTACATGGAGTGTCGCCTCCATGTATCCTCTTCTACAGCCAGGTCTAACGCCGGACAACCAGCCTGTCCACCCAGGGACCTTACAGATGTACAGAGGCACCCCCTCTGCATCTCCACTATTTAGCAGATGATGCAAGAAGACGGACGATCCCTTTCCACTTCCCTGTTAAGAGGATGGTGTATCGAGGGTTCGTAATTTTAAAGGTAAGGTACCGCGTTTGTAGATCATTAATAAATCACTGTAATGTAGCATAACATGCTGCTATAAGCAAGTTTTAAATGCATGTGAAACAGATTTCATGTGTTATATGAGTTTAAAGAAGGCACTGGGGGCTGACATCTTGGTTTTGCAGCAGTAGCAGGGCACTATCAGTGTCAGATTACGGCACCCCATGGACATAGGGTCAGCGCCGGTCTATTATCTCCTATCTCTAACATTGCAGCAGCATTAGCAGTGAGCTGGGCACGCCTCTGTGGGCTGCACAACTCACTGCTGTAGGTGTGACTAGCTGCCATTTTATTATAGCCCAGTGCTATCTGCCGAGCTCCACTTACTCTCTATCGCAGGACAGAAGAAGCGCTCACTGCTCCTCTGTACTCCAGGCAGGCACGTCCTGGGCAGACATCCTCTGCTCCTCATACACTGCCCTGTGTTCTTCTCCTGCTGTGTCTCCGCCTCACACACAGTCCCTGTGATCTCTGGTAAGCTGCACTCACAGCCTGCAGAGAGGGAGGTGACACCTGGAGAGAGAGAGCAGGGCAGCTGACAGGACAGGGATTAAGGTGGGGGAAGGGGGATGGCAAGAATGTTATTCACAAAAAATGCTGCTGAGTCCACTGTGTTCTGCTCCTCTGTAAACAAACTGTGCCTCTGATGCAGTAACTGCTGGTGATAGCAGGTCACAGGGCAGTCACACACAAAATGGCGCTGCTTGTGATGCTGCTCTTCATTCTGCCCCAGGGATATTAGACCACCCAAAAGGGGAGGGAAATGGTGATGTCAGCAGTTACTGCCCCAATTTTGCTGCTAACAGTAAAGCTGCTAAATCTTACTATAGCTGCTTGAGGTCTAATCGGAAAATGCTCCCCCTAGTGGTAAATATGTATATTTGTAAAAAAATCTATAATATTTTTCATATAGAAATGTTTGCAAACAGTGCAAACATTGCATTAATACATTTTAATTACTATTTTAAGCTTAATTTCACAAAAAAACAAAATACAAGAAAACTTGTGGCACCTTCCCTTTAACTCCATACAGTCAAAAGAGAGTGGCGATAGTAAGACGTTTTTTCCTGACCTTCTGCATGCAGCCGCGCATCCTACCACTTGGCATATATCTGGGTAGAATCTCCTGTGGTATACCTACCAGTATCCCTGCCCGATGGGTCATCAATTAAAAATACAATCGACTGTCACATAGCAAATCTAGTTTGTTCCGTCTTGTGGCCTCCAGTTCAGCGCTCTACCCTTCCTTAGCCGCCGCATGTGTTGCTAGAGCAATGGTCTCTTGGTCAGAGACCTTAACTATTTTGATTTCCTATAGACCCAACCAGCAGTGGATCAGTTGTCCAGGACGGTCTAGATCTAAGGGATCTTGGTTCCAAAATGGGGACGGAAAAGTAAGACCGATCCTGAACCTCAAACTTCTACCAAAGTTGACAAGGTCCCCCCTCAAAAAGGATATCTGCTGGGCTGGAAATGAGGAAAAAACTTGTCTAAGTTTAACTGCCAGCCCAGGAGAGAGAGGGTATCGCAAGAGATATAGATGACTCAGCGCCGGGCTGAAGGAGCAGCTAGAAAGTCGACCAGGTAGGGCAGGACGACCGTGCCTCTAGGCAAGAGGAACATGACAGCCCCATAACCCTTGCGAACACTCTGGGTGCGGTAACAAGGCCAAAGGACTAGGTCGTGATTTGAAAATGCTGTTCGCGAAAGGGAAATCTAAGGAATTTTGAAGAGGGAAAAACATAGGAATGTGAAGGTAAGCATCCCGAATGTCGGTGGAAGCCAGAAACTCCCCCTTTTTCCGTTGAAATAATGGCTGAGCGGGGGAACTCCATCCGAAGAAGGATGATCCTGGAATCTTCCAGAAGTTTGGTGATTCTCCCTTCAGACAAGGCCGTGGACCTTCAACAGGGAGCTCGCACCCTTGTTCACTCATGCCCTCATTCCATTCGATTTGCTAGGAGTGTTCTGAGGAAAATTGGTGACAACAATGGAAGTGGTTTCCTTCGGTCCTCTCGTTTTCTGCAGGGCAATCAGGCTTTCAGAGGGTAGTATCTGAGTTCTTTCCTTATCCAGGGAAGATCCTTTCTCCCAGTTATTAGTGACTACCGATGCCAGTCCTCTCCTCCTGATCATTGTTCTGGGGATCCGAACGGTACAGCTAGTTCTACAGCAGGTCCACTGCCTTCTAGCGGGTCACCCCATCCGATTCAATCAGACAATCCCATGTCTGTGCCATATGTCAATCATCTAGCAGGTACCCACGGTCAGGTGTCATGGCCGAGGTACCTCACATTCTCTGTTGGACCACAATCTATCATCTGGTGATCTCGGCACTACACATCTCAGGTGTAGAACTCTGGGCAGCAGACGCCGTCAGGGTCCTGCCTCATGTGAGTGGGTACTTCACCCGGAAGTCTTCCATCAGATCCGTCTTCTCGGGAGCACTCCAGAAGTAGGTCTTATGGCATCCAGACTGAATGCCAATGTACTCTAAGTTTATGGTTCGGCCTCCAGGTCCAAAATCCATCGCAGTGCATGCTCTGGTTCTTCCATGGTACCAGTTTCCTTCACCCCTCTTCCACTACTTCCGAGATCTTTTTCGGAAGCAGGAAGGGCCGCAGTGATCCTAGGAGATCCGCACTGACCATGTCAAGTTTTTCCTCGTTTGCTGAACTAGTATTTTTCTGTCTTAGTGCAACAAAACTGCAAATATGGACTTCCTCGCAGGGAGTCTTCACATGTGGTTCTTCCCTATCGCATACCATTAGATCTTTGGGACCTTAACCCCTTACCGGCATCGGACGTACTATACCGTCCGATGCCGGCTCCCCTGCTTTGATGCAGGGCTCCGCGGTGAGCCCGCATCAAAGCCGGGACATGTCAGCTGTTTTGAACAGCTGACATGTGCCCGTAATAGGCGCGGGCAGAATCGCGATCTGCCTGCACCTATTAACTAGTTAAATGCCGCTGTGAAACGCAGACAGCGGCATTTAACTACCGCTTCCGGCCGGGCGGCCGGAAATGACGTCATCGCCGACCCCCGTCACATGATCGGGGGTCGGCGATGCTTGTATATTGTAACCATAGAGGTCCTTGAGACCTCTATGATTACTCATGACCGGTGGCTGTGAGCGCCACCCTGTGGTCGGCGCTCACAGCACTCCTCCATTTCTGCTACATAGCAGCGATCAGCAGATTGCTGCTATGTAGCAGAGCCGATCGCGTTGTGCCTGCTTCTAGCCTCCCATGGAGGCTATTGAAGCATGGCAAAAGTTAAAAAAAAAAGTTTAAAAAAATGTGAAAAAAATAAAAAAAAATATAAAAGTTTAAATCGCCCCCCTTTCGCCCCAATCAAAATAAATCAATTAAAAAAATATCAAATCTACGCATATTTGGTATCGCCGCGCTCAGAATCGCCCGATCTATCAATTAAAAAAAAGTATTAACCTGATTGCTAAACAGCGTAGCGGGAAAAAAATTCGAAACGCCAGAATTACGTTTTTTTGGTCGCCGCGACATTGCATTAAAATGCAATAACGGGCGATCAAAAGAACGTATCTGCACCAAAATGCTATCATTAAAAACGTCATCTCGGCACGCAAAAAATAAGCCCTCAACCGACCCCAGATCACGAAAAATGGAGACGCTACGAGTATCGGAAAATGGCGCAATTTTTTTTTTTTTTTTTTTTAAGTTTGGAATTTTTTTTCACCACTTAGATAAAAAATAACCTAGTCATGTTAGGTGTCTATGAACTCGTACTGACCTGGAGAATCATAATGGCAGGTCATTTTTAGCATTTAGTGAACCTAGCAAAAAAGCCAAACAAAAAACAAGTGTGGGATTGCACTTTTTTTGCAATTTCACCGCACTTGGAATTTTTTTCCCGTTTTCTAGTACACAACATGCTAAAACCAATGATGTCGTTCAAAAGTACAACTCGTCCCGCAAAAAATAAGCCCTCACATGGCCAAATTGACGGAAAAATAAAAAAGTTATGGTTCTGGGAAGGAGGGGAGCGAGAAACGAACACGGAAAAACGAAAAATCCCCTGGTCATGAAGGGGTTAATGATCCTGGGAGTCTTACAGTAGACTCCTTTTGATCCGGACAGACTTTACTATCAGGGAACATCGCCCTTTTTTCTCTGCGATCTCCTCATCCTCATGAGTCTTTGGAGCTAGCCGCTTTGTTCTTTCAGACCTTTTCCCTTATTACCATCAAGGCGAGGTTGTCTACAGGCAATCCCCATTCCTTGTTACCAAGGTGGTATTGTATTCCCACAGTTATAAGGGCATCGTTCTTCCCTCATCTTTCGGCACCAGTCCACATAACGGAATGGGTTCCCCATATTCTGGACGTTGTGAGTGCTCTGAATAGGTACGTCTCGAGGACGGCGTCCTTCCGAACGTTGGACACTTTATTTGGGCTACCTCACTGTAAGAGGACTGCTTCCTGATGGGTACAAGGAAGGGTTTAGCCATTTCATCGGCCATGTTGGCTTGGTGGATTTGTTACACCATCCAGGAGTCTTTCCGTGTTAAATGTGAGCCTATCTCCCTGTCTATCGAGGTTTCTTGGATTCTTGGCACCAAGCGTCGGCACAGCACGACTGCAAGCTTGTGTGTTCGTCCAGTCCGCATGCATTCTTGAAGCACTATAATTCCCAGTCTTTCACAGATGTGAGTCTGGGCAGGCGGACTCTGCAGGCTGCGGTGGCGCACTTGTAAGTAGCGGTTACATAGGGCCTGATCTGATGTTGTCCCCACCCAGGGACTGCTTTGGGATGTCCCACAGTCTGTGTCCCCCAATGAGGCGTAGGAGAAATAGGGATTTTTGTGTACTCACCGTAAAATCCTTTTCTCCGAGCCAATCATTGGGGGACACTGCTCCCACCCTATTATTAGCTTTTGCTTGTTTTATAATTTGACATGCTATACTCTCATATATATAATGTGACATGCTATACGCTCATGTTATTGATCTCCTACTGCTTTTGCACCGAACTGGTTAGCTGAGAGCCAGCAGGAGGGTGTATACTGCAGAGGAGGAGCTAACTTTCTTTGTATCACTTAGTGTCAGCCTTCTAGTGGCAGCAGCAGCATACACCCACGGTCTGTGTCCCCCAATGATTGGCTCGGAGAAAAGGATTTTATGGTGAGTGCACAAAAATCCCTATCTGCTTAAACAGTGGAAACCCCCCAATTCTAACTCCAACCCTAACCCGAACACACCCCTAACCACACCCCTAGCCCGAACTCGCCCCTATCCCCAACACACCCTTTACCCTAATCCCAACACTAACCACACCCCTAACCCTGACACGCCCATAATCCCAACCATAAACGTCATCCAAACCCTAATCCCATCTCCAGCCCCAACCCTAACTTTAGCCCTAACCCTAACCCTAAGGCTTCTCTTACACATACCGGGTTTTTTTTTTTTTTTTTACACCTACAGAAGAAACAGGAGTCTAAACTCTCAATAATGTAAATTCAATAAAGAAGTTGAGCTCAAATGCCAGTGACCTCATATCAAAAAAAGTTTTATTGGTTCAAAAAGCTCACTCACAAGTAATGGCAAAAATAGCCAAAATATAGTAACAAGACAAAGATGAAAGGAACAGGAACAAGGATAAAAACATATGCAATCAGCCACTCAGGGTGTCTCTATATAGAAGAAAGCCTAGGGCAATGTAATCTAATAGGTAGAGACAAACATCCCAATAATAGTGCATACCAACTAGTGCTAGGGAACACACACCAGCAATTTGCTGGTTCCAATAAATGTATGGGGTGTATAAGCCCACCGGCTAACTCAAATATGACAGGTGCTTACCCATGTGGGAGAGAGACCGTGACTGGCTGAAGACAGGAGGACCCCGACGCGCGTTTCGCGTGGTTGGCCCCCCGAGGAAGCCAACCACGCGAAACGCGCATCGGGGTCCTCCTGTCTTCAGCCAGTCTTCAGCCATCATGTATGGATGTCTCTCCTAGTTCCACACGCAGCCCCCCTGACGCACGTTTCGCGGTCTGCTTTTTCAAAAGGGGTTTGTTTGTTGATCGCTCTCACAAGAGATAAAATAGGGCACATACCGGAAATGTAATCAGGCACACCGGCGCACACACGCCCAGGATCAGGCTCCATTGTACCCGGCGGTCGTCAGGGCAGCACACACACAGGGCGGAAATCCGCCAGGTGTAGCTGTACAATATACTATGTGGCTGTGTCGGTTCTGTTATATACTACGTCGACTGTGCAATATACTACGTGGCTCTGTTATATACTACATGGCAGTACAATATACTACGATATGCGACGTGGCTATGTTTTATACTACGTGGCTCTGCTATATACTACGTGGCTGACCAATATACTACGTGCCTGTGCAATACACTACGTAGCTGTGCAATACACTACGTGGCTGTGTTATATACTACGTAGTTCTGCTATATACTACGTACGCTGTTACATACTACGTAGCTCTGTTATATACTACGTTGGTTGCGTTATATACTACGTCACTGTGCAATATAGTACGTAACCTGTGCTATAATACTACCCACATATTCTAGAATACCTGATACGTTAGAATCGGGCCCCCATCTAGATAGATATATATATATCTATGTATAATTATACAGTACAGACCAAAAGTTTGGACACGCCTTCTCATTTAAAGATTTTTCTGCATTTTCAGGACTATGAAAATTGTACATTCACACTGAAGGCATCAAAACTATGAATTAACACATGTGGAATTATATACCGTATATACTCGAGTATAAGCCGAGATTTTCAGCCCAAAATTTTGGGCTGAAAGTGCCCCTCTCGGCTTATACTCGAGTCACGGTGGGTGGCAGGGTCGGCGGGTGAGGGGGAGAGGGCGCTGAGGCATACTCGCCTAGTTCCGGCGATCCTAGCGCTCCCCCTGCCCGTCACACTGTCTTCGGTGCTGCAGTTCTTCTCTTCAGCGGTCACGTGGGACTGCTCATTAGAGAAATGAATACGCGGCTCCACCTCCCATAGGGGTGGAGCCGCATATTCATTTCTCTAATCAGCGGTGCCGGTGACCGCTGATAGAGGAAGAGCTGCGGCACTGAAGACCATGTGACAGGCAGAGGGAGCGGGACGCCGGGAGCAGGTAAGTATGTCATATTCACCTGTCCCCGTGCCACACGCCGGGCGCCGCTCCATCTTCCCGGCATCTCTCCGCTCTGACTGTGCAGGTCAGAGGGCGCGATGACGCATACAGTGTGCGCGGCGCCCTCTGCCTGATCAGTCAGTGCGGAGAGACGCCGGGTGTTATGGCTGGCAATCAGGCAACACAGCGTGCAGTAATCAGCGCACATACAGAGATCTGGCAATAACCAAAAACAATAGGACGAGCTCTGAGACGTGGAATCTCTGTAGACTGCAGTACCTGATCTATCCTCACACAACTATAAGCAGCAGTGGATTGCGCCTATCACTACCTATGCAACTCGGCACTGCCTGAGGAGCTGACTAATAATAATAAATAATAATCTTTATTTTTATATAGCGCTAACATATTCCGCAGCGCTTTACAGTTTTGCACACATTATCATTACTGTCCCCAATGGGGCTCACAATCTAGATTCCCTATCAGTATGTCTTTGGACATAGATAGAAATACAAGCCTGACTTACCTCAGAGAAATACCCCAAAGGAATAGGCAGCCCCCCACATATAATGACTGTTAGCAAGATGAAAAGACAAAAGCAGGAATGAAATAGATTCAGCAAAGTGAGGCCCGATATTCTAGACAGAGCGAGGATAGCAAAGAGAACTATGCAGTCTACAAAAAACCCTAAAACGAAAACCACGCAAAGGGGCAAAAAGACCCACCGTGCCGAACTAACAGCACGGCGGTGCACCCCTTTGCTTCTCAGAGCTTCCAGCAAAAGTTAATAGCAAGCTGGACAGAAAAAACAGAAAACAAACTAGAAGCACTTATCTAGCAGCGCAGCAGGCCCAAGGAAAGATGCAGAAGCTCAGATCCAACACTGGAACATTGACAAGGAGCAAGGAAGACAGACTCAGGTGGAGCTAAATAGCAAGGCAGCCAACGAGCTCACCAAAACACCTGAGGGAGAAGGCCCAGAGACTGCAATACCACTTGTGACCACAGAAGTGAACTCAGCCACAGAATTCACAACAGTACCCCCCCCCCTTGAGGAGGGGTCACCGAACCCTCACCAGAACCCCCAGGCCGACCAGGATGAGCCACATGAAAGGCACGAACAAGATCTGGGGCATGGACATCAGAGGCAAAAACCCAGGAATTATCTTCCTGAGCATAACCCTTCCATTTGACCAGATACTGGAGTTTCCGTCTAGAGACACGAGAATCCAAAATCTTCTCCACGATATACTCCAATTCCCCCTCCACCAAAACAGGGGCAGGAGGCTCCACAGATGGAACCATAGGTGCCACGTATCTCCTCAACAACGACCTATGGAATACATTATGTATGGAAAAGGAGTCTGGGAGGGTCAGACGAAAAGACACCGGATTGAGAATCTCAGAAATCCTATACGGACCAATAAAACGAGGTTTAAATTTAGGAGAGGAAACCTTCATAGGAATATGACGAGAAGATAACCAAACCAGATCCCCAACACGAAGTCGGGGTCCCACACGGCGTCTACGATTAGCGAAAAGCTGAGCCTTCTCCTGGGACAAGGTCAAATTGTCCACTACCTGAGTCCAGATCTGCTGCAACCTGTCCACCACAGAATCCACACCAGGACAGTCCGAAGACTCAACCTGTCCTGAAGAGAAACGAGGATGGAACCCAGAATTGCAGAAAAATGGAGAGACCAAGGTAGCCGAGCTGGCCCGATTATTAAGGGCGAACTCAGCCAACGGCAAAAATGACACCCAATCATCCTGGTCAGCGGAAACAAAACATCTCAGATATGTTTCCAAGGTCTGATTGGTTCGTTCGGTCTGGCCATTAGTCTGAGGATGGAAGGCCGAGGAGAACGATAGGTCAATGCCCATCCTACCACAAAAGGCTCGCCAGAACCTCGAGACAAACTGGGAACCTCTGTCAGAAACAATATTCTCAGGAATGCCATGTAAACGAACCACATGCTGGAAGAACAAAGGCACCAAATCAGAGGAGGAAGGCAATTTAACCAAGGGCACCAGATGGACCATTTTAGAAAAGCGATCACAGACCACCCAAATGACCGACATTTTTTGAGAAACGGGAAGGTCAGAAATGAAATCCATCGAAATATGTGTCCAAGGCCTCTTCGGGACCGGCAAGGGCAAAAGCAACCCACTGGCACGTGAACAGCAGGGCTTAGCCCTAGCACAAATTCCACAGGACTGCACAAAAGCACGCACATCCCGTGACAGAGATGGCCACCAGAAGGATCTAGCAACCAACTCCCTGGTACCAAAGATTCCTGGATGACCGGCCAGCACCGAACAATGAAGTTCAGAGATAACTTTACTAGTCCACCTATCAGGGACGAACAGTTTCTCGGCCGGACAACGATCAGGTTTATTAGCCTGAAATTTCTGCAACACTCTCCGCAAATCAGGGGAGATGGCAGACACAATGACTCCTTCCTTGAGGATACTCGCCGGCTCAGACAACCCCGGAGAGTCGGGCACAAAACTCCTAGACAGAGCATCCGCCTTCACATTTTTAGAGCCCGGAAGGTATGAAATCACAAAATCAAAACGAGCAAAAAATAACGACCAACGGGCCTGTCTAGGATTCAAGCGCTTGGCAGACTCAAGACAAGTAAGGTTCTTATGATCAGTCAAAACCACCACGCGATGCTTAGCACCCTCAAGCCAATGACGCCACTCCTCGAATGCCCACTTCATGGCCAGCAACTCTCGGTTGCCCACATCATAATTACGCTCAGCAGCAGAAAATTTCCTGGAAAAGAAAGCACATGGTTTGAACACTGAGCAACCAGAACCTCTCTGTGACAAAACCGCCCCTGCACCAATCTCAGAAGCATCAACCTCGACCTGGAACGGAAGAGAAACATCAGGTTGACACAACACAGGGGCACAGCAAAAACGACGCTTCAACTCCTGAAAAGCTTCCACGGCAGCAGAAGACCAATTAACCAAATCAGCACCCTTCTTGGTCAAATCGGTCAATGGTCTGGCAATGCTAGAAAAATTACAGATGAAGCGACGATAAAAATTAGCAAAGCCCAGGAATTTCTGCAGACTTTTTAGAGATGTCGGCTGAGTCCAATCCTGGATGGCCTGAACCTTAACCGGATCCATCTCGATAGTAGAAGGGGAAAAGATGAACCCCAAAAATGAAACTTTCTGCACACCGAAGAGACACTTTGATCCCTTCACGAACAAGGAATTAGCACGCAGTACCTGGAAAACCATTCTGACTTGCTTCACATGAGACTCCCAATCATCTGAGAAGATCAAAATGTCATCCAAGTAAACAATCAAGAATTTATCCAGATACTCACGGAAAATGTCATGCATAAAAGACTGAAAAACAGATGGAGCATTGGCAAGTCCGAACGGCATCACCAGATACTCAAAATGACCCTCGGGCGTATTAAATGCCATTTTCCATTCATCTCCCTGCCTGATTCTCACCAGATTATACGCACCACGAAGATCAATCTTAGTAAACCAACTAGCCCCCTTAATCCGAGCAAACAAGTCAGAAATCAATGGCAAGGGATACTGAAACTTAACAGTGATCTTATTAAGAAGGCGGTAATCAATACACGGTCTTAGCGAACCATCCTTCTTGGCTACAAAAAAGAACCCTGCTCCCAATGGTGACGACGATGGGCGAATATGTCCCTTCTCCAGGGACTCCTTCACATAACTGCGCATAGCGGTGTGTTCAGGTACGGACAAATTAAATAAACGACCCTTAGGGAATTTACTACCAGGAATCAAATCGATAGCACAATCACAATTCCTATGCGGAGGTAGGGCATCAGACTTGGACTCTTCAAATACATCCTGAAAGTCCGACAAGAACTCTGGGATGTCAGAAGGAATGGATGACGAAATAGACAAAAATGGAACATCACCATGTACTCCCTGACAACCCCAGCTGGTTACCGACATAGAGTTCCAATCCAATACTGGATTATGGGTTTGTAGCCATGGCAACCCCAACACGACCACATCATGCAAATTATGCAGTACCAGAAAGCGAATAACTTCCTGATGTGCAGGAGCCATGCACATGGTCAGCTGGGCCCAGTACTGAGGCTTATTCTTGGCCAAAGGTGTAGCATCAATTCCTCTCAACGGAATAGGACACCGCAAAGGCTCCAAGAAAAATCCACAACGTTTAGCATAATCCAAATCCATCAGATTCAGGGCAGCGCCTGAATCCACAAACGCCATGACAGAATACGATGACAAAGAGCACATTAAGGTAATGGACAAAAGGAATTTGGACTGTACAGTACCAATAACGGCAGAGCTATCGAACCGCCTAGTGCGTTTAGGACAATTAGAAATAGCATGAGTAGAATCACCACAATAGAAACACAGTCTGTTCCGACGTCTGTGTTCTTGCCGTTCTACTTTAGTCATAGTCCTGTCGCACTGCATAGGCTCAGGTTTACTCTCAGACAATACCGCCAGATGGTGCACAGATTTACGCTCGCGCAAGCAACGACCGATCTGAATGGCCAAGGACATAGACTCATTCAAACCAGCAGGCATAGGAAATCCCACCATTACATCCTTAAGAGCTTCAGAGAGACCCTTTCTGAACAAAGCCGCTAGTGCAGATTCATTCCACAGAGTGAGTACTGACCACTTCCTAAATTTCTGACAATATACTTCTACATCATCCTGACCCTGGCATAAAGCCAGCAGATTTTTCTCAGCCTGATCCACTGAATTAGGCTCATCGTAAAGCAATCCCAGCGCCTGGAAAAATGCATCAACATTACTCAATGCAGAATCTCCTGGTGCAAGAGACAACGCCCAGTCCTGTGGGTCGCCGCGCAAAAAAGAAATAATAATCAAAACCTGTTGAATAGGATTACCAGAAGAATGAGGTTTCAAGGCCAAAAATAGCTTACAATTATTTCTGAAGCTCAGGAACTTAGTTCTGCCACCAAAAAACAAATCAGGAATCGGAATTCTTGGTTCTAGCATCGATTTCTGATCAATAGTATCTTGAATCTTTTGTACATTTACAACGAGATTATCCATTGAGGAGCACAGAGCCTGAATATCCATGTCCACAGCTGTGTCCTGAAGCACTCTAATGTCTAGGGGAAAAAAAAGACTGAAGACAGAGCTAAGAAAAAAAAATGATGTCAGGATTTCTTTTTTCCCTCTATTGGGAATCATTGGTGTGGCTCCCAGTACTGTTATGGCTGGCAATCAGGCAACACAGCGTGCAGTAATCAGCACACATACAGAGATCTGGCAATAACCAAAAACAATAGGACGAGCTCTGAGACGTGGAATCTCTGTAGACTGCAGTACCTGATCTATCCTCACACAACTATAAGCAGCAGTGGATTGCGCCTATCACTACCTATGCAACTCGGCACGCCTGAGGAGCTGACTAGCCTGAAGATAGAAATACAAGCCTGACTTACCTCAGAGAAATACCCCAAAGGAATAGGCAGCCCCCCACATATAATGACTGTTAGCAAGATGAAAAGACAAACGCAGGAATGAAATAGATTCAGCAAAGTGAGGCCCGATATTCTAGACAGAGCGAGGATAGCAAAGAGAACTATGCAGTCTACAAAAAACCCTAAAACGAAAACCACGCAAAGGGGCAAAAAGACCCACCGTGCCGAACTAACAGCACGGCGGTGCACCCCTTTGCTTCTCAGAGCTTCCAGCAAAAGTTAATAGCAAGCTGGACAGAAAAAACAGAAAACAAACTAGAAGCACTTATCTAGCAGCGCAGCAGGCCCAAGGAAAGATGCAGAAGCTCAGATCCAACACTGGAACATTGACAAGGAGCAAGGAAGACAGACTCAGGTGGAGCTAAATAGCAAGGCAGCCAACGAGCTCACCAAAACACCTGAGGGAGAAGGCCCAGAGACTGCAATACCACTTGTGACCACAGAAGTGAACTCAGCCACAGAATTCACAACAGCCGGGACCGGATGCTGGGAGCTGCAAGCAAGAGAGGTGAGTATGGCATTTTTTTTTTTATTGCAGCAGCAGCAGCAATGGCAGAGCTTTCTATGGCACAGCTATGGGGCAATATTGAACGGCGCAGAGCACTATATGGCAGCTATGGGGCAATACTGAACGGTGCAGAGCACGATATGGCAGCTATGGGGCAATACTGAACGGCGCAGAGCACTATATGGCAGCTATGGGGCAATACTGAACGGTGCAGAGCACTATATGGCAGCTATGGGGCAATACTGAACGGTGCAGAGCACTATATGGCACAGCTTTATATGGCACATCTATGGGGCAATAATGAACGGTGCAGAGCACTATATGGCACAGCTTTATATGGCACATCTATGGGGCAATAATGAACGGTGCAGAGCACTATATGGCACAGCTTTATATGGCACATCTGTGGGGCAATGATGAACGGTGCAGAGCACTATATGGCACAGCTTTATATGGCACATCTATGGGGCAATAATGAACGGTATGGAGCATCTATTTTTATTTTTGAAATTCACCGGTAGCTGCTGCATTTCCTACCCTAGGCTTATACTCGAGTCAATAAGTTTTCCCAGTTTTTTGTGGCAAAATTAGGGGGGTCGGCTTATGCTCAGGTCGGCTTATACTCGAGTATATACGGTACTTAAAAAAAAAGTGTGAAGCAGCTGAAAATATGTCTTATATTCTAGGTTCTTCAAAGTAGCCACCTTTTGCTTTGATGACTGCTTTGCACACCTTGGCATTCTCTTGATGAGCTTCAAGAGGTAGTCACCGGGAATGGTCTTCTAACAATCTTGAAGGAGTTCCCAGAGATGCTTAGCACTTGTTGGCCCTTTTGCCTTCACTCGGTCCAGCTCACCCCAAACCAATCTCAATTGGGTTCAGGTCTGGTGAATGTGGAGGCCAGGTCATCTGGCTTAGCACCCCATCACTCTCCTTCTTGGTCAAATAGCCCTTACACAGCCTGGGGTATGTTTGGGGTCATTGTCCTGTTGAAAAATAAACGATGGTCCAACTAAACGCAAACTGGATGGAATAGCTTGCCGCTGCAAGATCCTGTGGTAGCCATGCTGGTTCAGTATGCCTTCAATTTTGAATAAATCCCCAACAGTGTCACCAGCAAAGCACCTCCACACCATCACACCTCCTCACCATCACACCTCCTCCTCCATCACACCTCCTCCATGCTTCACGGTGGGAACCAGGCATGTAGAGTCCATCCGTTCACCTTTTCTGCGTCGCACAAAGACACGGTGGTTGGAAACAAAGATCTCAAATTTGGACTCATCAGAGCAAAGCACAGATTTCCACTGGTCTAATGTCGATTCCTTGTGTTCTTTAGCTCAAACAAGTCTCTTCTGCTTGTTGCCTGTCCTTAGCAGTGGTTTCCTAGCAGCTATTTTACCATGAAGGCCTGCTGCACAAAGTCTCCTCTTAACAGTTGTTCTAGAGATGTGTCTGCTGCTAGAGCTCTGTGTGGCATTGACCTGGTCCCTAATCTGAGCTGCTGTTAACCTGCGATTTCTGAGGCTGGTGACTCGTATAAACTTATCCGCAGAAGCAGAGGTGACTCTTGGTCTTCCTTTCCTGGGGTGGTCCTCATGTAGGCCAGTTTCTTTGCAGCCCTTGATGGTTTTGCCACTGCACTAGGGGACACTTTCAAAGTTTTCCCAATTTTTCGGACTGACTGACCTTCATCTCTTAAAGTAATGATGGCCACTCGTTTTTCTTTACTTAGCTGCTTTTTTCCTGCCATAATACAAATTCTAACAGTCTATTCAGTAGGACTATCAGCTGTGTATCCACCAGACTTCTGCTCAACACAACTGATGGTCCCAACCCCATTTATAAGGCAAGAAATCCTTCTTATTAAACCTGACAGGGCACACCTGTGAAGTGAAAACCATTCCCGGTGACTACCTCTTGAAGCTCATCAAGAGAATGCCAAGAGTGTGCAAAGCGGTCATCAAAGCAAAAGGTGGCTACTTTGAAGAACCTAGAATATAAGACATTTTCAGTTGCTTCATACTTTTTTGTTAAGTATATAATTCCACATGTGTTAATTCATAGTTTTGATGCCTTCAGTGTGAATGTACAATTTTCATAGTCATGGAAATACAGAAAAATCTTTAAATGAGAAGGTGTGTCCAAACTTTTGGTCTGTACTGTATATATATTTTGCAGCCATTGTTCTGGGACAAGGGCTCTGGCCGTACGTGGATGCATTTTCAATTACAATTACTATCTACCAGTATGTAACTCTCAGCAATCAGAGCATGGACTATTACAGTGGATGCCTTTCCTGACTGCTCTTTTCCTTTTGTATTGCAGGCAGATGCTGAGAGGTCTCCTCATCAGATAAGGAAAGTTAAGAAAAAAAAAGTTGCAACTCCCATACTAAAAGAAATCTTTCCTTTTGATAACATCTCTGCTATTTTAAGGGAGCCAGAAGATGCCTTTAAAGAAGTTGCAGAAGAAGACTCATTCAGTAAGTGAGCACAATGCATACAAACGAAACGGTTAATTAATTCTCTCTAACAAGCTGTTTGTCAGACGTGTGTGACAATATGGAGTAACACCAAAGAAAAGAGCCCGGTGTATGCAAAATACAGGGATCACCTAAGAAATGATAATATAATATTTGTCATTTAAATAGACGGCCACAAACAAGATAAAATCAATTGAAAAGCCTACTGCTATAAAAGAACAGACAGTGCAACCCATGATAGAGCTTTGGTCTATCCCAACCAACTAAAATGCACATATAATATACACTATACTGTAAACAAACGTGCAATGATTCAATAAGTAAATGGTAACCCCAAACAGATAATTTGCAAATAAGTAAGTCAATGTTTTTGTATATGCAAAAACAAAGGGAAAAGAAACCATGCAACATTAAGGAAGCAATTAAGTTTATCTGTGCAAATACTGCAATCAAATGGGAAGAGAAACCAATGTAGGCTTAAAATAAAAACTGATCAAATTTAGTTGCATGTACAGAAGTTTCTATACAAAAACAGTACCCCACATAGTGGTAGAGTAACGGGCTGCGCAATTGTGAACCGCCAAATCAATATCAAGACCTGTTATTATTAAAGGTGGTTGGAAAGGGGCCAGACCCTACGTCTATCGCCATAATATAGTTTCCTCAGGGGAAGAAGTGCAATTTAAAGGCCTGTATGAACATATATACATACAGTGAATAACTATTATTTACTCGTTGTTGGCAGCGGTGAGGAGAGGTGTTGTCCAAGGTTCAGCGTCTCCCTTATACCCATGTGCAAACATAACATAGCCAGTGAGAGTAAAAAGTATCCTGTACCCAATGGAAGTCACAAATAGTTGTTATATCTTACTGCGATTGCGTTATCATGCCTGAACCCACACGGAAGACACTCAAGTAGGGGAAAATGAATGCATGAGACACGCATACTCCGTTATACGCGCTTACTTGACGATGCAAAGTACTGTATCTGTAAAGCCGAAAAGTGTCTACATTCCCAGACTCGAAACCATATCAGAGTTAAAGCAATCATGCCGCCGCATATACTGTTATTCTATACTATGAAAGTAAATCATTATGCAAAACTTGCATAAAGTAGAAAGCCAAAATTGTGTAAATTAACTATTAAACAGATGAAGAAAAATAATATAACGTAATATAGCCTAAAATAAGCAAAAAGATTGATTAGTGAACATACAGTTATGTGAAAAAGTGTTTCCCCCTCCTTGATTTCCTATTGTTTTGCATGTTTTTCACACTGAAAGGTAACCTCTCACCAGGTGCTGCCACCACCTTTCAGGGCTGATATACAGCATTCTCGTTGATGCATAACCCAAGTGCGTTTCAGCTTGAGGTCACGAACAGATGACCGGGCTTTCTCCTTAATAATTTTTTGGCAGACAGTGTTACATTTACCACACAGCAAGTGTTCCAGGTCCTGAAGCAGTAAAACAGTCACAGACTATCACACTACTATCACCATATTTTACTGTTGGTATGATGTTCCTTTTCTAAGGCAGATGTATAGGGACATAGAACTTCCCAAAATTTCAACTTTTCTCTTGTCAGTACAGAGTATTCTCCCAAAAGTCTTGTGGATCAAGATGTTTTCTGGCAAAACTGAGATGAGCCTTTATGTTCTTATTGATCAGCAACTAGTGTTGAGCATTCCGATACCGCAAGTATCGGGTATCGGCCGATACTTTCCGATACCGAGTTCCGATACTTTTGTGGTATCGGGAATCGGTATCGGATCCATATTAATGTGTAAAATAAAGAATTAAAATAAAAAATATTGATATGCTCACCTCTCCGGAGGCCCCTGGACATCACCGCTGGTAACCGGCAGCCTTCTTTGCTTAAAATGAGCGCGTTTAGAGCCTTCCATGACGTCACGGCTTCTGATTGGTCGCGTGCCGCTCATGTGACCGCCACGCGACCAATCACAAGCCGCGACGTCATTCTCAGGTCCTAAACTCCTCATTCTAGGAATTTAGGACCTGAGAATCAGAAGCCGTGACGTCATGGAAGGCCCTAAATGCGCTCATTTTAAGCAAAGAAGGCTGCCGGTTACCAGCGGTGATGTCCAGGGGCCTCCGGAGAGGTAAGTATATCAATATTTTTTATTTTAATTCTTTATTTTACACATTAATATGGACTGGGTGCCCCGGAAGTGATCATATGGGCATAGTGTTTATCTGGATGCCGGTAAAATTTTCTCAGCCCGAACTGCGAGCGTAATTTTGGCACCAAACTTACGCTCGCAGTTCGGGCTGAGAAAATTTTACCGGCATCCAGATAAACACTATGCCCATATGATCACTTCCGGGGCACCCAGGCTAAAGTTACGACCCGCGCATGCGCAGTGATGTAAATTATGCTATGCCCACAGTTGGGCAAAGCATAATGCGCAGGCGCCAGAGGCGAATTCACTGCGCAACTGCTAAGAAAGAGCACGATCTGTGCGATTCACAGATCGCGTTTACGACGGACACGCCGAGAAGCAGGGGGGAGGAACCGCTATTTGACCACGCCCATACGACCTGACCAACTTGAGTGACAGGACAAAACGGCCAGTTCACAAAGGTATTTCGGCAGCCTAACGGGGGAATAAAGGCACCAAAAAGGCACTAATGTAAAGCCCAGCTCTGCCCCTATTTCACACTATTTTTACTATTTTTATCTAATCTTTAAAAAACGGGGTGACAGGTTCCCTTTAACTGAGGCAAGTGAAGCCTGCAGTTCTTTGGATGTTGTTGCGGGGTCTTTTGTGACCTCTTGGATAAGTCGTCGATGCACTGATGGTAATTGTGGTCGGCCGCCCTCTCCTGGGAAGATTCACCACAGTTCCATGTTTTTGCCATTTGTGGATAATGGCTCTCACTTTGATTTACTGGAGTCTCAAAGCTTTAGAAATGGCTTTATAACCTTTTCCTGATTGAGAGATCTCAATTTGTTTCTCATTTGTTCTAGAATTTCTTTGGATTGCGGCATGATGTCTAGCTGTTGGTGTGCTTCACTTTGTCAGACAGGTCCTATTTAAGTGGTTTCTTGATTAGGAACAGGTGTGGCAGTAATCAGGAGTAATCAGGCCTGTGTGAGGCTAGGGAATTTGAACTCAGATTCCAAAGCATATTATGAACCACAATTAATTTATGTTTTGAGCAGGGCTGTAGAGTCAGTAAGCCAAACCACCTACTCGATTTCCCTGACTTTGTACTCCACTTCACTGCTTCATTACTGAGCATGTACATTAAGTGCACCACAGTTTCATCTCAACAAAAAGCCTAGATCCTTAGATCAGGAATAGAACAGATATTTATAGGACATTTTATACCTTTCCCAATCTATTAAGAAAACATTTACAGCACATCTTGCACTGAACTACTGTACCCAATTTATTATTTATTTAAAGTGAGAGGAAAAAGTATCCTCCTGCATATATATCTTGTATAAATGTTCATATTTATTAGTATTTCATCATAAAAGCAGTAACGGCGACATATCACTGTCTACCCGGGAAGCAAACCGACCCGTTTCGACAGTTGAGTCTTGATCATGGTCATCATTGAGATCAATTTTAAGAGCTCTCCGCAAGTGTACAATGGGATTTCCATCTGGACTCAATTGCTGGCCACTTCAGAACTCTGCAGCGCTTTGTTTCCAACCCACATGCTTATGTGCGCACCCGTGCATGCATGTACGTGCACACACTGCACATATGGTACATACTAGCCTAGTTCCTCCAGAGTCCCACAGATAAAGGACCTTTGGTGGTCCTTAAGCTCAGAATAGAAATGCTTGGAGATCTGAGCAATTGCCCAGTTATCATCTTTTCCCACGCTGACCCTGACTGTAATTAGGGCTTATTTTTGGAGTAGGGCTGATATTTCAAGCATACTCAAAAATGTGTAAAATCATTCTGCGGCTTATTTTTGGAGAAACACTGTAGTAGTAATAATAATAATAATAATCTTTATTTATATAGCGCCAACATATTCCGCAGCGCTTTACAATGATGGTCCAGCCATCTTCAGGGAGTGGGGGATAGATGGAGATAGTGAATGGGCTACACACACAAACATAAAATGACTTTGATTACTAAATGTGATAGGCCGCTCTGAACAAATATGTTTTGAGCGAGCGCCTAAAACTATGCAAATTGTGGATGGTCCTAATATCTTGGGGTAGAGCATTCCAGAGGATTGGCGCAGCACGGGAGAAGTCTTGGAGTCGGCAGTGGGAGGTACGGATTAGGGCAAAGGTTAGTCGAAAGTCATTTGCAGAGTGCAGCGGTCGGTTAGGCCGATAGACAGAAATGAGGGAGGAGATGTATGGGGGTGCCGCACTGTGGAGAGCTTTGTGGGTGAGAACAAGTACGTTGAATTGTATCCTGTAATGAATGGGCAGCCAGTGTAACGTCTGGCGAAGAGCGGACGCGTCCGAGTAACGATTAGCCAGATGGACAACCCTGGCTGCTGCATTAAGGATGGACTGGAGAGGGGAAAGTCGAGTGAGGGGGAGGCCAATTAATAGAGTGTTACAGTAGTCCTGGCGGGAGTGGATCAGGGCGACAGTGAGGGTTTTTGTTGTTTCCATGGTGAGAAAAGGGAGGATTCTAGAGATGTTCTTTAGGTGTAAGCGGCATGAGCGGGCAAGAGATTGTATATGGGAGGTGAAGGAGAGATCGGAGTCAAACATAACACCCAGACAGCGCGCCTGCTGTCGGGGTGTTATTATGGTGCCACCCACGGAGAGGGAAATGTCAGATTTAGGGAGGTTAGTAGATGGCGGGAGCAGAAGAAGTTCAGTTTTGGAGAGGTTGAGTTTCAGATAGAGAGCAGACATGATGTTGGAGACTGCAGACAGACAGTCAGTGGCGTTTTGTAATACAACGGGGGTAAGGTCAGGGGATGATGTGTATAGTTGTGTGTCATCAGCATAAAGATGGTTCTGCAAGCCAAATCTGCTGATGGTCTGTCCAATTGGTGCCGTGTAGAGAAAGAAGAGAAGGGGGCCAAGGACTGAGCCCTGAGGTACCCCAACAGTGAGAGGAAGAGGAGATGAAGTGGAGCCAGAGAACAGAATACTGAAGGAGCGGTCAGAAAGATAGGAGGAGAACCAGGAGAGAGCAGTGTCCTTAATGCCCAGTGACTGGATCCTAGAGAGTAGGAGAGGGTGGTTGACTGTGTAGAAAGCTGCAGAAAGGTCGAGAAGAATGAGCAGAGTGGTCACCCTTATGTTTTGCTGTCAGAAGGTCATTGGTCACTTTGATGAGTGCAGTTTCTGTCGAATCTAGGGGGCGAAAACCAGACTGTGAAGGGTCTAGGAGGGAGTGAGTGGAGAGGTAACGGGTAAGGCGGGAGTATATCAGGCGCTCCAAGAGTTTAGAGATGAAGGGGAGATTGGAGACTGGTTTGTATTTGTTTGTGCAGGATGGGTCGAGGGTGGGTTTTTTGAGTAATGGAGTAATGATAGAGTGTTTGAAGGAGGAGGGGAAAATGCCAGAGGAGAGGGAGAGATTAAAGATTGTAGTTAGGCGAGTTGTGATGACTGGAGAGAGAGACTGGAGGAGATGTGAGGGAATGGGGTCGGTGGTGCATGTAGTTGGACGAGAAGAGGAGAGAAGCCTGGAGACTACTTCTTCTGTGATGGGATCGAATGTGGAGAGTGAGCCAGGGGAAATGCAGGGAGGGATGGGAGTCACTGAATTTGGTGATTGGGAGCGGATTTCCTGACGGATATTGTCTATTTTCTCTATAAAGTGGGAGGCCAGGTCATCAGCACAAATGTCTGTGATAGGTGCTTGTGCTTTTGGCCTGAGGAGGGAGTGAAAGGTGTCAAAAAGTTTCTTGGAGTTGTTGGATAGTGAGGAGATCAGGGTGGTAGTAGTAGGTCTGTTTGGCGAGGTGAAGGGCCGAGTTATAGGTCCTTAACATAAATTTGAAGTGTTCTGGTGTGCGTGTTTTCCTCCATAAGCGTTCAGCACACCTAGAGCATCGCTGGAGAAATCGGGTTTGTGATGTGAGCCAGGGCTGTTTCACTCTGTGTTCGGAGGTTCTGAGGGTGAGGGGAGCTACTTGGTCAAGTGTGGTTCTAAGAGTGTAATTGAAGTGATGTACAGCCAGATCAGGACAGGATAAAGAAGAGATTGGGGACAATGATGAGTGTAGGGAGTCTGAAAGTGTATGAGGGTTAATGGCTTGTAGATTTCTGACTGAATGGTAGGTAGGAGGGTGCTGGGGTGAGCTAGGATTTGTGAGTGTGAAGGAGAGAATGTTGTGGTCAGAGAGGGGAAGCGGCGAGTTATCTAGGTAGGGGATTGAGCAGAGCCGGGCGAAAACCAGGTCCAGGGTGTTACCGTCTTTGTGTGTTTCAGAGGTTGAGAGCTGTGAGAGGCCTAGAGAAGTGGTTAGTGATATAAGCTTGGATGCAAATGTGGAAGTGGGGCTGTTAATGGGGATGTTGAATTCTCCCAGGATAAGGGTTGGTAGTTCTGAGGACATGAAGTGCGGCAGCCAGGCAGAGAAATGGTCCAGGAAGTGGGTGGGTGAGCCTGGGGGCCGGTATATGACCGCTACTCTGAGGGAGAGGGGATGAAAGAGCCTGATGGTGTGGACTTCAAAAGAAGGTAATGAGAGTGATGGAACTGGGGGGATGACCTGGAAAGTACATTGTGGGGACAGGAGTATGCCGACTCCACCATCAGGTCTGTTTGTGGGTCTCGGGGAATGGGAGAATTGTAAGCCACCATGGGAAATGACAGCAGGGGAGACCGTGTCAGAATCCTGAATCCAGGTTTCCGTGAGGGCCAACAGATTCAGAGAGTTTTTCAGAAAATAATTGTGTAGGAAAGGAAGCTTGTTGCATACAGACCGTGGGTTCCAAAGGGCACAATTAAAAGAAGGAGGAGATGAAGGAGTGCAATTAATATTAGTAAGATTATTAAGGTTTCGATGTGAGGTAGGGGTTGAGGTTGGGGGATGGTGGACCCGGGTTGGGGGAGATGTCCCCTGAAATCAGTAGGAGCAGGAAGATAAAGAGCAAGTAGTTTTTGGAATTGTATGAAGATGTTTTGTGCAGTGTGTTTGGGCAAGATGGGCTGACGTTTTTCAGGAAGGTGAAAAGTGCATGGGAGCTGCACATGGGAGAGGGAAGGAGTGAGGAGTTGATGTATATGAGTCGTGATGGAGGGGGAATTGGGCGGTTGAAGTGGATTGCAATGGAACATAGGAGGATAGGAATAAAGCACATGGATAGAAGGGAGAGCAGAGTGTGGGTTACCTGACTCCTGCCCTGACTAACTGCCATGGAATAACTGCAGTATCACAACGCTTATCTTCTGTGATGCGTGCACCCCTAAGGATGGTTCTAAATTTATAGTCCAGACTGCTGGGTCAGAAGAGATGGATTGTGGGAACTGGTTGAGGATAATTTGGCAGCTGGGGTCAGCACACCAGGTTTTTTTTTTTTTTATATGATCAAAGACATTCAGCCTGGCAACATCTATTTTAACACCTCCACCAGATAAGATCTACACTGATCCCAGTCATGGATATGCAACAGTGAGTTTTAAGTACAATGCACCAAATGATTTATAACAATGAATTAGCAGACACATTAAAATATGTTTCAAGATGGTACAGCAGCAGATGATACAGCAGACAGCAAGCAGAGGGAATTTTTACCATAAGAGTCTATTGCACCAGATGAGACAGCAATCAGAGGTGGGAAGTTGTACCATTTGAATATATTGCAGGAGATAGCAAGCAGAGGGAATTTTTACCATAAGAGTCTATTGCAGCAGATGAGACAGCAATCAGAGGTGGGAAGTTGTACCATTTGAATATATTGCAGGAGATAGCAAGCAGAGGGAATTTTTACCATAAGAGTCTATTGCACCAGATGAGACAGCAATCAGAGGTGGGAAGTTGTACCATTTGAATATATTGCAGGAGATAGCAAGCAGAGGGAATTTTTACCATAAGAGTCTATTGCAGCAGATGAGACAGCAATCAGAGGTGGGAAGTTGTACCATTTGAATATATTGCAGGAGACCGCAAGCAGAGGGAATTGTAGGTGTAGGAACTGTAGGTGTAGTACAGCAATACGTGGAAAGCTTTTAATTTGAATGTCCAATATGTAATACTATAATTTACACTCCAGTTGTGAAATATCACTTTCACATTGCCGTTTTGGATCAGGCCTGGCTAGCTTTGGCTTCTCCCAGGAAAATCACCCACATTCCATAGGTGCCTGGAGGATGGTACATAGTCTATTTTCTTATGATGAGAACTGCACTTCTGCCTTGGCTTGAGCAAAGCAGAAACCATTTATACATCTGGTATTGCTAAAAGATTATTATCTGCTTTTTTCTCAGCAATATAACTTGATGGCATATGCATACTTCATTAAATGGCAATGTACACTTATTGTTTTGTAGATCCTCCTTTACACAGCACTGCAGTCTATAATGATGGTGACGATAACATCCTGCAGACTAATGAAAATCCTGATGAAATCGCAGCAAAGCAGATGTTTCCCATAGCATCTGTGGTCCAGGAGAAAAGGTAGATAGATGTCCCCTGTAATAGGTTTATAGAACATTTGATGCAAATCACAAGTATATTAGTAAAGATATATTTCTGTATGGTCAAATCATCTTTTCACCGTTGATCACCGTTTTATTGCATGTCTAATAACCTTGTACCATGAGCAACCACACAAATGTGTTCTCCAGATTTCTTAAGCTGCCGTCATTAGTCTTGAAGTACTGATATGTGCTGGATGGGTCATGTGTATTTCTACAAGAAAATTAACAATTGTGGACAGACAATTTTTTATGAACATATTGGACAACTGTAAAAGATAATTATAAGTGATATAATGAAACATTTGCAATGACTACGGTGAACTGATTGACAATCGCCATAATCGGTACAATCTTCACCTGCAAATAAAGTTACTGATTTATCAAGTCACATAATAATTTGTCAGGGGTAATGAGATCACCACCAATCACTGAAAACAAGGGTAATCTGCTTCTTTGGCCTCATTCATTCATGTGCTGTCCATATGCAAAACTGATGGCATACTTCTAGCACACCGATGTATGCAAGTCAATGGTGTAATTCACATGAGTATTTGTACACACGAATCAATGGAACGATTGTAGGATACACTATTCTGATGGATCAGACTCGCCAATTAAACTCAATGTACGGTATGCATTAAAAAACTGGATACCGTACGGATGACATCTGCTTTTTATCAATTCATTTCATTTGTTGACACAAAGCTTGATTTGGACAATTTATATATTTTAAAATATTCACGTATAAAACGGATACCGTCTGGATGTAAGAAACTGATACATGTATCACAATATGGATATAAAAAAATCATCCATTTTTTTTATGAATGATTTCTACACCGGTCCTTGATACCTGCTTTTTCTACTTTTGCAGGACAGCATTGTACAGAATTTCTGTGAGCCCATGCAAAGCTGTTCTCAGTAAGCATATACAGTGACTTGTGAAAGTATTCACCCCATTGGCTTTTTACCTATTTTGTTACATTACAACCTGTGTAAATATTTTTGTATTCCGTTCACGTGAGATAAATCAGCCCTAAATATTGTAAGTTGGTGAAGTGAGAAAAATATAGGCATAAATTTAATTTTTGGGATAAAATAAATAAATATTGGCATGTGCATATGTAATCGCCCCTTTTGAGATGAAGCCCCTAAAAATTTCAGTTGCAAGCAATTGACTTGCTGGGTGAAAAGAAGTCCACCTGTGTGCAATGTATTAAGGGTAACATGATCTGTAAGTATATACACACCTTTTCTTAAAGGCCACAGAGACTGCAACACCATTAACCCCTTACCGACATGGGGCGTAATAGTACGCCGATGTCGGTCTCCCTCCCTTTGATGTATGCTCTTTGAACAGCTGACATGTGCCTGCAATAGCTGCGGGTAGAAGCACGATCCAATCGCAGCTATTAACCAGTTAAATGCCGCTTTCAAACTCTGACAGCAGCATTTAAATCATGCTTCTCGCCGTCGGGCCGGAAATACGTACACCGATGACCCCGTCACATGATCGCGGGTCAACGGTGTGTTGCCATGACAACCTGAGGTCTCCTGGAGACCCCTATGGTTGTCAGTGCCGGCTTGCTGTGAGCGCCACCCAGTGGTCAGCGCTCATAGCAAGTGAGAAATTCTACTACATAGAGGCGATCTGAATATTGCCTCTATAGCAGAACCGATCGGGTTGTGGCAGATTCTATTGAAGCATGCAAAAATTAAAAAAAAAAAAAAAAAAAAGTTTAAATCACCTCCCTTTCGCCTCATTCAAGATAAAACAATAAAAATAAAATCAAACATACATGTTTGGTATTCCCGTTTTCAGGATCGCCCGATCTATCAATAAAAAAAGGATTAATCTGATCGCTAAACAGCGTAGCAAGGGAAAAAATCATAACGCCAAAATTACGTTTTTTAGTCACAACGTCATTGCATTAAAATGCAGTAACGGCGATCAAAAGATTGTATCTGCACCAAAATGGTATCATTAAAAACGTCAGCTCAGCACGCTAAAAACAAGCCCTCACCCAACCCCAGATCACAAAAAATGGAGATGCTACGGGATATCGAAAAATGGCGCAATTTTATTTATTTATTTTTAACAAAGTTTAGAATTTTTTTTCACCACTCAGATAAAAAAGAACCTAGACATGTTTGATGTCTGTGAACTCATAATGACCTGGAGAATCATAATGGCAGGTCAGTTTTAGCATTTAGTGAACCTAGTAAAAAAAGCCAAACAAGTGTGGGATTGCACTTTTTTTTTTTGCAATTTCACTGCACATGTTTTTTCTTCTTCTGGTTTTCTAGTCCATGACATGGTAAAACCATGGTAACTGGTGTCCTTCAAAAGTACAATTTGTTCCGCAAAAAACAAGCCCTCACATGGCCATATCGACGGAAAAATAAAAATGTTATGGCCCTGGGAAGAAGGGGAGTGGAAAAACGCAAAACCAAAAAAGCTTCGAGGGTTAAGGCGTTATGCAAGTGGGACTACTACCCAAACACCATGAAGACCAAGGAGATCTCCAAATAAGTCAAGGACAAAGTTGTTGAGAACTACAAGTCAGAGTTGGGTTATTAAAAAAAAAAAAAAAAAAATTTATCCCAATCTCTTATGAGCACCATCAAATCCCTTTGTCATCAAATGGAATCATGGTACCACAGAAAACCTGCCAAGAGAGGGCCACCCACCAAAACTCTCAGCCCGAGCAAGGAGGGAAAGACATCATAGAGACCAAAAGATAACCTTGAAGGAGCTGCAGAATTCCCAAGCAGAGACTGGTGTATAAGTCCATGCAACCACAATAAGCCATACACTCCATAGAGGTGGCCTTTATGGAAGAGTGGGCAGAAAAAAAAACTTTACTTGCACACACAAAATGTAAGGTTTGTTTTGAGTTTGCTAGAAGACATGTGGAACAGTCCCCAAATGTATGGAGGAAGGTCCTGTGGTCAGATGAGACCAAAATTGTACTTTTTGACCACCAAGTTAAATTCTATACCTGGTGCCAAACCAACTCATCATCCCAAGAACACCATCCCCACAGTGAAACATGGTGATGGCAGCATTATGTGGTGGGAATGTTTTTTGGCAGCGTTGACTTGGAAAATTGTCCGAGTCGAGGGGAAGATGGATGGTGTGAAATACAGGGATATTCTTTCAGTGTGTCAGTGATATGAGACTGGGACGGAGGTTCACCTTCCAAGAAGACATACTGCTAAAGCAACACTCTAGTGTTTTAAGGGGAAATGTGTAAATGTTTTGGCGTGGAATAGTCAAAGCCCAGACCTTAAAGGGAACCTGTCACCCCCAAAATGGAAGGTGAGCTAAGCCCACCAGCATCAGGGGCATAACTACAGCATTCTGGAATGCTGTAGATAAGCCCCCGATGTATTCTAAAAGATGAGAAAAAGAGGTTAGATTGTACTGACCCAGGGGCGCTCCCGGTCCGATGGGTGTCGTGATCTGGTCCGGCGCCTCCTATCTTCATCAGATGACGTCCTCTTCTTGTCTTCACGTTCCTACGCAGGAGTACTTTGTCTGCCCTGTTGAGGGCAGAGCAAAGTACTGCAATGCGCAGGCGACGGGAAAGGTCAGAGAGGCCCGGCACCTGCGCACTGCAGTACTTTGCTCTGCCCTCGACAGGGCAAACAAAGTATGCCTGCGCCGGAGCGTGAAGACAAGAGGAGGACGTCATCTGATGAAGATAGGAGGCGCCGGTCCGCGACACCCATCGTACCAGGAGCGCCCCTGGGTGAGTATAATCTAACCTCTTTTTCTCATCTTGTAAGATACATCGGGGGCTTATCTACAGCATTCCAGAATGCTGTAGATAAGCCCCTGATGCTGGTAGGCTTAGCTCACCTTCCATTTTGGGGGTGACAGGTTCCCTTTAATCCGATTTGAAAATCTGTGGTCAGGCTTGAAAATTGCTGTTCACCAGAGGAAACCATCTAACTTGAAGGAGTTGAAGCAGTTTTGCCATGAGGAATGGGCAAAAATCCAAGTGGAAAGCTATATGAAGCTCATCGAGACTTATCCAAAGCGACTTGCAGCTGTAATTGCCGCAGTAGGAGGCTCTGCAAAGTACTGAGTTTAGGGAGTGAATAGTTATGCACACAAGTTTACAGTTATTGTCATTTTTGTTGTTTGCTCCACAATAAAAGAAAACCAAATGTTCATAGTTGTAGACAAGTTCTTTACATGAACTGATGTTAACCCTCAGAAAAACAAGTGAAATTCTGGGTTGTAAGGTAGCGAAACACAAAAAATGCCACGGGGGAGAGAGAAGAGGGTGAATACTTTTGCAGGCCGCTGTATTCTTGAAAGATAAGCTGCATAGACAGGCAATTCAGAGCCCCAGCCTGAACAAGATAAATAAAATCTCCTTTTGATTCCAAAATGTAAAAATGTAGTATTCAAAATAATCTCAACATTATTACATATATTATAAAGAAAATATTTACACTAGACTCTGGCCTGACTGCCGCCAGTGTTTACACCAGACTCTGGCCTGACTGCCGCCAGTGTTTACACCAGACTCTGGCCTGACTGCCGCCAGTGTTTACACCAGACTCTGGCCTGACTGCCTCCAGTGTTTACACCAGACTCTGGCCTGACTGCCGCCAGTGTTTACACCAGACTCTGGCCTGACTGCCGCCAGTGTTTACACCAGACTCTGGCCTGACTGCCGCCAGTGTTTACACCAGACTCTGGCCTGACTGCCGCCAGTGTTTACACCAGACTCTGGCCTGACTGCCGCCAGTGTTTACACCAGACTCTGGCCTGACTGCCGCCAGTGTTTACACCAGACTCTGGCCTGACTGCCGCCAGTGTTTACACCAGACTCTGGCCTGACTGCCTCCAGTGTTTACACCAGCCTTTTTTTTTGTTTACTGAAGAAGTGTCCAAAGCGTTTCCACTAAACTGTTTAGAGTACTTGCAGTCACCATTATTCATTACACATTTAAGGTTAAAATGTTAGAAAATGAGACTTTTCTGTTTGTAGCACATCCCGGTCCCCCAGGTTGGTGTACTTTCCAGCAGCGACATCCAAGCATGGACATATAACTGATGCTACAACTCACTCAAGCCAACAGCTATTGATAGTGCATGATCAGCCTTAGTTTATTATTATTTATTTATACAAGCAAGGTCTTGAGATTGCTTTTGTATTGATTTCTATGGAATTTTACTATTCACACCTTTTACCTTTTTAGTATGAGACCAGTGAATTCAAAGCAGAAGACAGCAGCCAGCATGGAGCCCAGTGTCCAAAGACCTGAACCTGCCAAACCAAAGAACGTATGTGAAACTATCGTAATGTTGTTTTAATTCTTCATTGTTTTTTTTTTTCCCATCAGTATTTGTCTTTATTCTTTTACTAATAACTATCCAGCTCAATTGTTAAAGCAAACATTTGACCAATATGAGGTAAGGCCACCACCTTTCAAGGCTGATGCACAGCGTTCTACAATGCTGCTTATCTTCCCCCAACCTGACAACAACAAAGCTCTGAAGTTACAGTTGCCATTATCCCAGCGAGTCAGCAGAAGGGTGAGACTCTGTAATGTGCACCATCTTGGTGTATTTTGCTGGGGCTGATCTGCGTGTTATCTGCCTGTTTTTGTGGTTCAATAAAGCATTGCCACACTGTTTTACTCTCACCTTGTATTGTCTGAGTAGCGTTATGCCCACTTTAAAGGGAGAGCGGGTGTTTGGTGGGACGATACCTGATCCATGCGGTTTCGACTAGTAGACCAGGGCGCACACTGACCTCTCGTGTCTCCACAGGGAGTTTTTGCTGTTCTGGTACCTCAGTGGCTCTGCTAGTGTGACATGGCACCCCCCTCAAACCAATACAGCAAAATCTGAACTCCAATATGGCGCTTCTTCCTTTCTGAGCTTTGTACTATGCCCCAAAAGTAGTTTTCGACCAAATATGGGGTATCTATATACTCAGAAGAAATAACACAATAAATTGCGTGGTTCATTTTACTCCTGTTACCCTTGTGAAAATGAAAAATTTGCGGCAAAACCAACATTTTTGCAGGAAAATGTTTTTTTTTTTATTTTCTCAGTTTAATGTTATAAATGTCTTTGTAGCATTTGGGGGTTCAAAGTCCTCACCACACATCTAGATTTATTCTTTGAGGGGTCTAGTTTCCAAGTTAGTGCAACTTGTGGGGGTTTTCCACTGTTTAAGCACTTCAGGGGCTTCCCAAATGAGACATGAGGTCCTCTAACAATTTAAGCCAATTTTGCATTAAAATAGTCAAATGGCGCTCCTTCCCTTCCAAGCCTTGCCTTGCGCCTAAACATTAGGTTTCCCCCACATATGTGGTATCTGTGTACTCAGGAGAAAATGACCCCCAAAACCTGTTGTGCAATTTCCCCTGTTACTATTGTGGAAATAAAAAAAAATTGAGGCTAAAGTAACATTTTTGAGAAAAAAAAAAGTAAAATGTTCATTTTTTCCTTTCACATTGTGTTAATTTCCTGTGAAGCACCCGAAGGGTTAATAAACTTCTTGATTGTGGTTTTGAAGAATTTGAGGCGTGCAGTTTTTAGAATGGTGTCACTTTTGGTTATTTTCAGTCATATAGGCCCCCTAAAGTCGCTTCAAATGTAAGGTGGTCCCTAAAAAAAAAAATGGTTTTGTAAATTTTGCTGGAAAAATGAGAAGTTACTCATCAAGTTTTAACCCTTATAATTTTCTAACAAAAAAAAAAATTCAAAAAATTGTGGGGAATGTTATCTCTTACCTATTTTGTGTGATATAACTCTGGTTTAAGGACATAAAAATGAAAAGTTTGAAAATTGCGATATTTTCAAAATTTTCACCAAATTTCCGTTTTTTTCTTTGTTACAAATAAATGAAAGTCATATAGAACAAATGTTACCGCTATTATGAAGTACAATATGACACGAGACCCAGTCTCCGAATCAGTGGGATCCATTGAAGCCTTCCAGAGTTAAAACCACATAAATTGACACTGGTCAGAATTGTAAAATTTGTCCTGGTCATGAAGGTTAAAACGGGCTTGGTGGGTTGAAGTGGGTTGAACTACCCTGGTGATGTAAAGATGTGGATGGAGTCATGTCTCGAACCTTTGTGGTCTAGAGTTGTGCTCATTTCTTGGTGGTTTTGGTAATAGGGGCTAACGATTTATTCCCAAGTGGTAAAAGTATTTTCTCTATCGCCTCATTGGGGGACACAGGAAACCATGGGTGTATGCTGCTGCCACTAGGAGGCTGACACTATGCAAATAAAAAAAAGTTAGCTCCTCCTCTGCAGTGTACACCCCACCGACAGGAAGTAGGATATTCAGTTTAGCTTAGTGTCAGTAGGAGGTGGACACGGGTCTTTTATTAGACCCTTATCTACCTCAATGTGCGTCGTTCCCTTTCAGGTTTTCCGGAGGGATACAGGGTGAGCAGTCACACCTGTAGTCCCACAATACGGACTATGAGTACGGCGTGTACTGCCACCCCGTATCCTCATATGTCTGCCAGCAGGACCCCAGCCCTAACACAGAAGCGTGTTTAGGAGATCCTAACCGGTCCTAGCTCCGTCTCCCACCCGCTCGCCCACCAGAGCCTGTCGGCTGGAGGAGACGAGTACGTCCACCAACGGTCTTCATCTGGACGTCCGACTCATTCCCTGGTATATCAGGTACCTCTCTTTCCAGGGTTCTTCTGATCAGCCGACGTGGGATGAAGGAGGTGAGTATTTTAGCCCCCCTTTCCATGTTTGAGGTCGCAGGGCCACTGCTTGTGCTGAGGTTCTCTGTGCGGGGGGGGGGGGGGGGGGGGGTAGACTACGCAGACTGTTAGGCCCCAGCTTCTTCTATCCAGCCTGCGCTCCAGGTGCTCAGTCTCTGACCAGAGAAGCATTTTCCTAGGGGCATCGCTTCCCAGGCGGGGGTTAACTGATTCGCCAGCGCGGTAGTCTTTGCTGGCATCCGCGCTGCACTTTATATGATCTGCGGCCACCGGTTTCTAATTTAGGCCCCGGCTTCTTTTTGGGCCTAGTCCGGCGACGCGACTCCGCCCCCTTCTTCCTTCCTTCGGGCGGGCTTTTCTCCCGCCCGTCTTGCTCGGCGAGCTCCGCCCACCGGCGCCATCTTTGTCCTCCCGGACCACTCGTTTAGCCCCGCCCACTCCTCCCAACATGGAGAGCGGCTCTCCTGCTGCGCTTGGCTCCTTCTTAGTCTCTCAGGGGCCGGGGGGGGGGTTGCAGCCGGCTCAGCCCGCACGCAATACAGGAACGCTGGGCTGAGTCTCCTCTTAGTCAGGCGAGGGTCTTTTCCAGCATGTTGGCTCCGCCCCTCTTCCGGCCTTGGAGAGCGCGCTCTTTGCTACCTCACACTGTGTGTCCCTGCATCTCCTGGAGGTCGCCATCTTCGGCATGGGATTCGGAGCTGATTCTTCGGCAGGACCTGCTCTAGTACCTGATGCCTGTTGCAGCTACAGCTTGGGAGCAGACCACAGGACTCTACACTTGCTGTGAGTAGCACTGCTCAGCAGTTTGGCACTCCTCTCTGCATCCCTCCTGTTCCCCTAGCCTTCTGGCATTCTTTATAGGTATGCTCAGTCTAATCTGATAGGGGAGCGTTCTTGCCCTTTTTCTGATGCAAGCCGGTCACTAATCATTGGCGTAGTAGCACTCTAGAGCCGCACAATCATTGGCGTAGTAGCACTCTAGAGCCGCGCAAATACTGGCGTAGTAGCACTTTAGAGCCATACAGTCACTGGCATAGTAGTACTCTAGAGCCGTGCCATCTCAGGTGTAATAAGTGCTCTAGAGCCGTGCAGTTTCCAGCAGGGGTATGGCAGTATGCCCTACGCTGCCGTCATCTGTGCCACTGTCCGCCCCTCACCTTCCACAGGGAGACGAACCGTTATAACACCTGCCATAGGGCGTTCTCTTCGCAGGTTTCAGTTGCACATCTTTCCTTGGAGTTTTCCGTTTTGTCACACTGCTGTTGTGATTTCTGCTATTGCAGACCTGTGCCTTGATTTTCAGCAGTGCGAGCCTTGGCTATTTCTCTACACACAGGGTTGCTAGAGCCCTGGCATATCAAACGTTTCCATATCTCCTGCTCTCAGGCACTCGCCCTCCATCTCCCTGCAGCCTCCTCCGGATGCAACCATTACACTGCTCTAAGCAAAGAGAGGAGCTGCTCCTACACACCTCACGCTGCAGGGTTCGGACCTAACTTCCAGCTGGTTAAGAGTCCGTATATCCTAGCAATGTCTGCTGTGGCTCAGTGGATAAAGAATCTGACCACATATCGCAGGCACAAAGGTTTGAACTCAGGTGCACAACAGAGAGTAGAGTTTAGTCCCCCTGTTGACAAGCCTACTGTCCTACCTTCAGGAGAACGAGCATGGAAGGACATACTTCAAGACACACTCCGTGCTGCGGCTTACTACACGGAAGCTGTTATTCTGCCTAATGCCGTCAGGTATCATGACCTAGACCGCAACACAGAATCAACTCTCTCCTATACCCTTCTTCAGGGTTCTCTCCATGCTGATTAGTCACAGGATACCGAGAGCCGATCGCTGCAGTACTCTATCCGCCATCCAGGTTTTCACACGCACCACCTTCCAGGTACAGTACGGTATTTGACACTGTTGTATCTTCAGCGGATCAAACGTGTCTTGCATTGACCACTGCAGTGGTACTGGCGTTCTGTACTGTATTCAGGTAAGTCAGATGCACTCTCCTATTCCTACCGTATGATTGCAGCAGTACTCTGTCCGAGGTCATCTTCCAGGCACATTTAGTCAATACCTGCCGTCTTTCCAGTGGTTTAAATGTGCCCGAGATGGATGGCTACATGGGTCCTGATCTTTTGCCCCAGAGGCAGGTGAGTCAGAAACTCCCTCTATCACGCTCTTAAGGGTCCTTTGCAGCATCTGCCTAGGCTCTCCTCTAGTCTCCACCCAGAGAGATGTGCTCGGTATTCATCACTTCTGGCTGGCTGCCGCAGCGGTTACAATCCGCTTTCAGGTGAGTCAGGAGCAATTTTTACCGTGTGTTTCATGGTCAATAACAGCTATACAGAAGATCTACAACGTACCACAGGGTGGATCCCAGTGCCATGGGGGACCTCAGTTGCAGCATAAGTGGCCAGTCCACATAGGTAGGTCGGACACGCTGGCGTCAGGTACCGACTGGTAGCAGTTTTTCTTCACGCACTGGGCCTTAGTTGCGTGTTGCACTCTGAGGGCTTTTTCCTATCCGTCTGGTTATTCGGGCCTACCACTAACTCTAGGTCTTTCTGCACTATCCAGTGCATTACTCCTATCATATATTATTACAGTGTTATATGTTCTGGCTGTCTCTTTCGGAGTCAGAGCCCATCTAATACCTTGACTTATGATGTTCACTGCACTATTCTAGAGGTCCTTGAACAACCTCAATATAGAGCTTCCTATTTATGTGTCAGTACTTACCTCTTCTTTCTTACAGACACTGGATTAAACCTCGATCATCTCCGGACTTTTATTTCCGACCGTGGCAGGAACAGGTTCTTCCACCTCGGATAGGAATTGGATCCTACTCTGTGCAAGCATTGTCCAGTGTAGAAGGCTGCTCCACGCCTGGATCCAATGATGGGGTTTTGGTGATAATACGTTCCTTCCTTCAGCAGGATTCGTATCTTTTTCACTGTTTTCCTCGTTTGTGTGGTGTCTTATACTTAGGTAAGTAGATCCACACACTACAATCCTCTCCCCGTTCCAGAGGGTCTGGGACGGGTAGGGTCACTCAAGTCGTCATAGGTAAGGATCTTCCCCTTGGCAGACAAGTCTTTTCTGGGGCCTGTGTACCCCTTCCTAGGGCAAACTTTCCATGGAAATTGAAATACTCCAGGTTTTCCATGGAATCCTTGACTGTCCATATCCGATTGTGCCTATCATCGCCATCTTGTCGACATTTTCCATAGTCCCTGTTAACCATCTTCATCCCTGCTTAAGTTTAGCTTCCTGATGGATCGGAGTCCGCGGAGTCGTCTGGTAGTCTCCGTTCTTTCTACTTAGACGGGTAAGAGATGGTCTCTTCAAACGGTTCTCCCTTTCTGAGCCGTTCTGTTGATGTAGCAGAGTCTACATTGCTGGGTTGAGATCCAGGGTTTCACCCGAGGCCCCCTTCAGTACGTTCGCAGCGTTTGCTCTCTAGCAGGTCTCCAGTACCCTACTCTCAAGTCCCTTCTTATCATTTCAAATTAATAGTCTTTTCTGGGTTTTATTTTGGAATCCTTAACCCAGCCGTTCCAAAGAGGGAAACGTTTCGGTTTCCTATATTTCCTCTCTCCTGACCTTACTGCGAACTGGACCTCTTCTCCGTCTCTGGACCCTCCGGTTTCCATATTTTCCACCGATAGTCCTCCTCTCCCAGAAAGAGGATCCCTCTAGGATACCAACGATACTAAAGTCAACCATTGAAGTGTCCGCCATGTGTGCAAAACTGTAAAGCGCTGCGGAATATGTTAGCGCTATATAAAAATAAAGATTATTATTATTACATTGTGCCCTGCCTTTGTTTCCACCTGGACAGCAAAGTTTACAGATGCATGGGCTAAGCTGCTCCATCAGGGCACTCTTCAAGGAGTCCAATCAGAGGAAATCGCTGTCCTTGCGGACTAATTTACTCATGCAGGGAAGTACATGGAATCCACCCCCGCGGATGCCGCTGCAGGTGCTGCTTGGACATCCAGCTATGTCGTGCCAATCCGAAGGTCCATTTTGCTTATGGCGTGACAGGACTTACCCTCTGGGAGGTCCCTCACCGCTTGTCTTCCGAGGTTTTCCGTCAGTTTGGCTCCAACTTGAACCAATTATTAAGAAGGTCATCGGAGGGACGAGTTCCCTTCTTCCTCAAACTAAACCTCGTTGTTCTCCTGGGACCGCATGTGCTTTCCTTTATTTTATGAAAGCCTTTATCCTGGTCCTCCTTTTCTTCAAGTCATTGGACAATCCTGCATTTTTGCGAGGGGCAAGTCCTTTTTCGTTTTATACCTTCTTTTCAGGCTCTCAACCACTTCCAGAGTCTGTCAGCAGTTTTGTACATTCTGTGGATCACCGGTTCAGTGCTCTGCCTTTACCTTGCCAAGGTTCTCCATAGCTCTGTCTATCATTCTTGATTCCCTTCCTTTCGTCCTGCTTGGACTCATCCTTCGTAGCATTCGCTCATCATGCTACCGGGTCAGGGCGAGGTGCATCTATCCAGCTAAGGCCGCCCCTCCCCCTTTTCAGTATATGGGCTCGGCGTAGAGAGGCCCTCCGGCCTTCAAATCAACGTATGCCCGCAAAATCCAGTCAGCAATGTTTAGATATCCGGGTCAGAGCACAGCTCCTCCTTCCAGGTTTAAGGCGTACTCTACCTGGGCAGTGGGCGCCTCCCGGCGGTGCACATATAGGGCCTCTGCCTTGCACCTCTACAGACCGATGATCGGTCCTCCACATGTTCGCGAGACTTCCATGCCTAGCTTAGGCGTATGCCGGCTTAGGTAGGAAGACCTTGCAGGTGATGGTGGTCAGTTCCTCTGACCCAGATTGGAGTTGAATGCTGTTTCCCGCCCCAGGGACTGCTTTGGGACGTCCCATGGTTTCCTGTGTCCCCCAATGAGGCGATAGAGAAAACAGGATTTTTGGTTGCTTACCGTAAAATCTGTTTCTCGGAGCCTTCATTGGGGGACACAGCACCCTCCCAAGTTGAACAGCTCTGTTTATTGTGTTATACTGTTAACGTTTGAGTTCTTTGAACACTCTTTGAGTGTTTGAAACTGTTAATCTGTAGAGCGCTGCGGAATTTGTCAGCGCTATATAAATAAAGTTTATTATTATATTATTCTTTCTCTTTACACGTTGCTTCTCCTACTGCTTTCTCACTAACTGAATATCCTACTTCCTGTCGGTGGGGTGTACACTGCAGAGGAGGAGCTAACTTTTTTTATTTGCATAGTGTCAGCCTCCTAGTGGCAGCAGCATACACCCATGGTTTCCTGTGTCCCCCAATGAAGGCTCCGAGAAACAGATTTTACGGTAAGCAACCAAAAATCCTGTTTTAGGAGGTTGTACCAAAAAAAGGGTATTATAGACTGTCCCCACAGTGACATAACAAGGTCCCAATACAGTTTACTTTGTTTGTCTTGTGCTCTTTACGAGTACATTTATTGTGGAATCGGCTTTGAGCCTGGTGTCTTAGGCCGCTTTCACACATCAGTTTTTTTTTGCGGTCAGTCACAATCCGTTGGCTAGACGCATCCGTCGCAGATTGTAAAAAACTGATGCATTGATTTGTTTTTTCGACAGATCCGACCAGCGGTTCTGGCTAATTGGATCCTAAATATATCGGAGCATGCTCAGTTAAAAATAAAAAAGTGTAATCTGTCACCGGATTCCGTCATTTGACGGATCCGTTGCTGTCCGATTTTTCGACGTACGCAAAAAACGTTACTTTGTCTGTCGTCTCTGGTCTCCGAACAAACAATTTTTAACAGAACGGCGAACGACGGATGAAACGTGAGGCCATCCGTCGCAATCTGGCGCTAATACAAGTCTATGAGAAAAAAACAGATCCGGCGGCATCAGTCGTCGGATTCGTTTTTTTTCAAAAGTCGACCGATTGCGACTTATAGCAAAAAACTTATGTGTGAAAGGGGCCTTACTTGTGTAATGTCTTTCATTTCTGCCACTTAAAGGGAATTTGTCACCCCCTGAGACAGTTTTCAGATATTGCAATGGGCATACAAGTAATATAAATGTTAATTTAGTCTTTCTTGTATTCCTCATAATTTCAGTCTAGATGTTGAGAAATAGACTTTTATTGCATTATGCTGATTTCTTCCAGGCTCCGTGGCGTACGGTGCCTGGAAGAAATCCCTTCCTCCACTCTTTATTATATTATCACCCCCCCTCCCATGCACATCATTCTGACCTGTGACGGGCAGTTTATGCTCCAAAATCCAGCGCAGATGCCCTGCACTCGTTCGACAATCTGTACCTCTGTCTTCTCTCTATGGTCAGTTTATTCAGCGTTCTTGTGTGCTGGCTGAATACACTGACCATAGAGAGAAGGAAGAGGTACAGATTGTCAAGCGAGTGTAGGGCGCATGTGCGGAATTCTGGTGCATGATTCAAGCACCACAACTGCACATCACAGGTCAGTGTGACATGCATGGAAGGGGGGTGATAGTATAATGTAGAGCAGAGGCAGGGATTTCTACCAGGAGGTACCTCACGCCCCGGAACCTGGAAGAAATTATTAACGTAATGAAATAAGTCTATGTCTCCACATATAGACCACAACTACGAGGCATACAGGTAAGATTAGATTACCATCGCTATAACCTGTATGCCCATAGTAATAGATGAAATGTGTCCCAGAGGGTGACAGATTCTCTTTAAATTTCACATACATAATTTAGCCAGCTGTACACTTTAGTAGAAGTTATACTTGGAGACTAAACAGTGCTTTGCTACCTGGCTTCTAGTAGCTGTTCTACGTATCTTCACAACCCGGGGGGGCTACACCTGGTTGAGACCCTGGCGGGCGTTCTACCAGTTTTCGAGATCTCCGAGTACAGTAACTCCATATCTCATTATGAAATTTTGGCTACCGTACATCTGGGTGGGATCTTTGAATCAGTTAAGCATCTTGGGCTCCCAGCAGGGGTTAGTTCTATCAAAAAATAGTTTTTACCAGCTAGCTTGCTGGGAGTGTGAGCTTTTCCACTTGGAGGTTTTGAAGCTGGACCACCAGCTGAGCCAGGTGTGCTGTCTCAGCTTCACACTTTGAAGGAGATCTATAATCTTAGACCGGATATGATAGTCAATTGGCATGAAATTATATCCCCCGTATTCTTCACACTGACTAGCTGAATCATTCTAAGCTCTGTGAAGAAAGTGAAATGGCAGAATTACAAGTTTTGCTTGTGTATTCTCCCAATAGAAATGGAATTTAAAGTTTTATGTGCTCCAAAATAATGAAAAACCCAGTTTGCCCCTAAAAAACAAACAAACAAAAAAAGTCCTACAAAAGTAGAAAAGTTTTCGGTCTCAGACAATTGCAATACAAAACTAAAATTTGTTTACAGAGTTCTTAATTTTTATTGAAAAATGTATGTAAAATATTATATGTTTGATTACACTATAAAAACAAAAAGAAAAACAAATATTGGCATTGCGTTTTTTTACCAATTCATCTCACTTCAAACTTTGTCCTGCTTTTCAGTATATTACATGGTAAAACAAGTGAAAGTGTCACTCAAAATTCTAACTCATCCTGAGAAAAATAAGTTCTTGTATGGCTATAGCTCCGCCATACACATTAGATACCTGTCAGCCAAATAATCATTCAGCCGGCACTTTTCTTTTCCGAATCCTGCAAACACTTTTCCCCTATGTTCTAAAATGCCACTGGCAGACTTCTCTGGTGACTGCTCATTTTCAGGAAAACAAAAGGATTGGCCGTTGGAAACCCAATCAGTTGGATCATTCTTTACAGCTGACATCATCATTTGCATAAGAGTAGGGAGGAGCCCGTTATAGACGTTAAACTACTGATATGTGCCTGTGGCCTTTTAAGTTGACAAAAAAATACAAATGTTATGACTCTTGAAAAAAAGGGGGAAAAAAAAGAAAGAAAACTGACTGCAACTTGAAAAAACTAGGTCCCGATTTATCAAGACCAACGCTCTTCACGCTAATCTTGATGAGGAGGCATGCTGGAATCAGACTTTCCTTATTTCTTAACATCAAGAGCGTCAGAAAAGTGATGTGCACATCGCCACAAATCTTACTCCAGTCCCTACTGAAATAAGATTTGTGGTGTAGTGAACGCTGCCACACGGTCACATCCCAGTCCCGCCCCAACTTCACCCACTTTGTAGGAGCTTAGCAAAATTGGAGCGAGAAAGCCAAGAGTCTCAATATTTTAGCGCATACTCGAGTTGCACCAAAGTGTAGTGACTTTTCAGTGATTTTTAAGACAGAATACTAGTGTAAAACCTATGATGACTAAGGTCTAAAGTGTTATACAATGCATTCCCTGATATTACATTTCTACGATAGAACTTCAAGGAACATATATATTGAAAAATATCAAAACTATTTACAATAAGGCTGTGTGCACACGATGCAGATTTGGTGCAGAAAAATCTGCTGCAGTAATGCACTAAATCTGCATCTCCTGGCAGAATCCGCAGGTGCGTTTTTTATGCATTTTTTATGCGTATTTGATGCGTTTTTTATGCGTTTTTTGTGCACAAATCTGCACAAAAACGCATCAAAAACGCACCTGCAGATTTCTATTATGGAGGGGTGCAGAAACGCTGCAGAACTGCACAAAAGAAGTGACATGCACTTCTTTGAAACCTGCAGCGTTTCTGCGCAGATTTTTCTGCACCATGCGCACAGCTTTTTTTTTTCACATTGATTTACATTGTACTGTAATCACAGTGCAGTTCTGCAGCGTTTCTGCTGCAGAAAAATCTGCTGCAGTTCTGCACTAAATCTGCATCGTGTGCACATACCCTAAGGGTGAAATCACTCAGTGCAGCGAAAATCTGCCACAATTTTCTTTCTTGAGAAAGAACAGGTCACTGTTCGAAACGCGTAGCCTGCTGCTTTTCACTTTCCTGTGAACCATGTCATTGGACTTTGTATTTTACTCTCAATAAATTTGGATATTTTTAGAAGCTGAATTTTTTCTTCTGTTTGCCCAGTTGCTAACCTTGCCTGTTCTACCCAGCACCTTCTGGCGATTAATCTGCTCCATGTTAACAGAGCAGCTTTTCCTCTTCTGGACTGCTCTGTTAATGCGGCATAACTGCCAATGTCCTGCTGATTGACACCTGGCTTCCCATAGTTAGGCAGCAGCGAGTCGGATGTCACTCTGTGTGATGTCAGCAGTCACGCCCTGGCAACTTAGCATAGCGGAAGAAAAGTTGCTGCTGTGTCAACGTGACGTCAGCAAAAGCCGCTGAATCATCGGGAGGAGCAGTCACAGCTCTGAGCCTGCAGAGATCGGCGCTGGGCACAACAGGTAGGTAGCAACTACCTGCCTGTTAGTTCTTTGCCCCATAGTAAAAAAAAAAAATTAAAAAATCCCAGTTAAAAATGTAAATGTACATACTAAGTAAAATATTTGTCAAAATGCATTATAGGGATATTTCCTGTATATTTCAGTTGATTGAACACAGATAAGTGTGCATACACACTGGACCTCCAGAAAAATATCACAATGAGATGTGCACATGATTTATTCGATCTGTTCTTTTTTTTATCATTGTTTCTCTTCTTTTGTATTGAACACTTGGTTATCATGTATTAAAATGTTGTCTATATTTAGAGTCTGCAAAAGAAAACACGCAAAATACCAGAACCGGGTCCTTCAAAGACTCATGGAACTGCCAAAACTCAGGCTATCCTAGAACCATCCTCAACACAACGTCCAAATACAACCCAAAAAAAGAATGTGGTGGGTAACACTTCTGTACCACTTTACATCTTTGTTGTCTAGGTTCTTTGCTAGATTAGCATCACTATGCAGTGAACCTAAAGCTAAAACAACATTTTATTGTTAAAAATCTTTTTTTTTTTTTTCATGACCCAATGCTATAACATTTTGGGAGCATGGTGATATGCTCACTGCACTCCTATATGAGGGGAATATATTTTTTAAAATTTGGTCACATTTTCTGGGCTTTCCGTTATTTCGCACCTCAGGGGATCTGCAGATGTGACATGGCATCCAGCATTCTTCCAGCACAATCCGTACTCCAAAATGATGTTTCATCACTTCTGAGCTTTGCACTATGCCTGAACAGTAGTGCCTGGGATATTGGAATACTCTGGATAAATTGCAAAACAAACTGTTATTTAAGATAAATAAATATAGCTTTTTTTCCCCATTTTTTTTTTTCTATTTTGCATTACTTCCTTCAAAACAACAGAATGGTTAACAAACTGAGTGTAGTTTTTGAATATCTTGAGGGGTGCAGTTTTTTCTCATTTGGCATTTTAAAGTAACTTCAAAAATTTAGCAGGTCTTAAAAAGAAGGATTTTTGGTACTCTCCTTAACCCCTTTCTGCCATTAGACGTACTATTGCGTCCATGTGGGGTGGGCTTTACTTCCCAAGGACGCAATAGTACGTCATATGCGATCGGCAGCGCTCACGGGGGGATCGCGGCCGGGTGTCAGCTGTTTATCGCAGCTGACATCCGGCACTATGTGCCAGGAGCGGTCACGGACCGCCCCCGGCACATTAACCCCCGGCACACCGCGATCAAAGATGATCGCGATGTGCCGGCGGTGCAGGGAAGCACCGCGCAGCGAGGGGGCTCCCTGCGGGCTTCCCTGAGCCCCCCGCAGCAACGCGATGTGATCGCGTTGCTGCGAGGGTCTCACCTCCCTCCCTGCTCCCTCCAGCCCCGGATCCAAGATGGCCGCGGATCCGGGTCCTGCAGGGAGGGAGGTGCCTTCACAGAGCCTGCTCAGAGCAGGCACTGTGAAGCAGCCTGCACTTCTCGTGATCTGACAGAGTGCTGTGCACACTGTCAGATCACCGATCTGTGATGTCCCCCCCTGGGACAAAGTAAAAAAGTAAAAAAAAAAAATTTCAAATGTGTAAAAAAAAATAAAAAAAAATATTCCAAAATAATGAAAAAAAAAAAAAATTATTCCCATAAATACATTTCTTTATCTAAAAAAAACAAAAAAAACAATAAAAGTACACATATTTAGTATCGCCGCGTCCGTAACGGCCCGACCTATAAAACTGGCCCACTAGTTAACCCCTTCAGTAAACACCGTAAGAAAAAAAAAAAAAAGAGGCAAAAAACAACGCTTTATTATCATACCGCCGAACAAAAAGTGGAATAACACGCGATCAAAAAGACAGATATAACTAACCATGGTACCGCTGAAAACGTCATCTTGTCCCGCAAAAAACGAGCCGCCATACAGCATCATCAGCAAAAAAATAAAAAAGTTATAGTCCTGAGAATAAAGCGATGCAAAAATAATTATTTTTTCTATAAAATAGTTTTTATCGTATAAAAGCGCCAAAACATAAAAAAATGATATAAATGAGGTATCGCTGTAATCGTACTGACCCGAAGAATAAAACTGCTTCATCAATTTTACCAAACGCGGAACGGTATAAACGCCTCCCCCAAAAGAAATTCATGAACAGCTGGTTTTTGGTCATTCTGCCTCACAAAAATCAGAATAAAAAGCGATCAAAAAATGTCACGTGCCCGAAAATGTTACCAATAAAAACATCAACTCGTCCCGCAAAAAACAAGACCTCACATGACTCTGTGGACCAAAATATGGAAAAATTATAGCTCTCAAAATGTGGTAACGCAAAAAATATTTTTTGCAATAAAAAGCGTCTTTCAGTGTGTGACGGCTGCCAATCATAAAAATCCGCTAAAAAACCCGCTATAAAAGTAAATCAAACCCCCCTTCATCACCCCCTTAGTTAGGGAAAAATAAAAAAAATGTATTTATTTCCATTTTCCCGTTAGGGCTAGGGTTAGGGTTAGGGCTAGGGTTAGGGCTAGGGTTAGGGCTAGGGTTAGGGCTAGGGTTAGGGCTAGGGTTAGGGTTAGGGCTAGGGTTATGGCTAGGGTTAGGGTTAGGGCTAGGGCTACAGTTTGGGTTGGGGCTAAAGTTACAGTTAGGGTTTAGATTACATTTACGGTTGGGAATAGGGTTGGGATTAGGGTTAGGGGTGTGTCAGGGTTAGAGGTGTGGTTAGGGTTACTGTTGGGATTAGGGTTAGGGATGTGTTTGGATTAGGGTTTCAGTTATAATTGGGGGGTTTCCACTGTTTAGGCACATCAGGGGCTCTCCAAACGCGACATGGCGTCCGATCTCAATTCCAGCCAATTCTGCGTTGAAAAAGTAAAACAGTGCTTCTTCCCTTCCGAGCTCTCCCGTGTGCCCAAACAGGGGTTTACCCCAACATATGGGGTATCAGCGTACTCAGGACAAATAGGACAACAACTTTTGGGGTCCAATTTCTCCTGCTACCCTTGGGAAAATACAAAACTCGGGGCTAAAACATTTTTTGTGGGAAAAAAAAAGATTTTTTATTTTCACGGCTCTGTGTTATAAACTGTAGTGAAACACTTGGGGGTTCAAAGTTCTCACAACACATCTAGATTAGTTCCCTGGGGGGTCTAGTTTCCAATATGGGGTCACTTGTGGGGGGTTTCTACTGTTTAGGTACATTAGAGGTTCTGCAAACGCAATGTGACGTCTGCAGACCATTCCATCTAAGTCTGCATTCCAAATGGCGCTCCTTCCCTTCCGAGCTCTGCCATGCGCTCAAACGGTGGTTTCCCCCAACATACGGGGTATCAGCGTACTCAGGACAAATTGGACAACAACTTTTGGGGTCGAATTTCTCCTCTTACCCTCGGGAAAATACAAAACTGGGGGCTAAAAAATAATTTTGGGGGGAAAGATTTTTTTTTTTTAATTTTCACGGCTCTGCGTTACAAACTGTAGTGAAACACTTGGGGGTTCAAAGCTATCACAACACATCTAGATGAGTTCCTTAGGGGGTCTAGTTTCCAAAATGGTGTCACTTGTGGGAGGTTTCTACTGTTTAGGTACATTAGGGGCTCTGCAAATGCAATGTGACACCTGCAGACCATTCCATCTAAGTCCTCATTCCAAATGGAGCTCCTTCCCTTCTGAGCCCTCCCATGCGCCCAAACAGTGGTTCCCCCCCACATATGGGGTATCAGCGCACTCAGGACAAATTGGACAACAAATTGTGGGGTCGAATTTCTCCTGTTACCCTCGGGAAAATACAAAACTGGGGGCTAAAAAATAATTTTTGTGGGAAAAAATTTTTGTTTTATTTTTACGGCTCTCCATTATAAACTTCTGTGAAGCCCTTGGTGGGTCAAAGCGCTCAGCACACATCTAGATAAGTTCCTAAGGGGGTCTACTTTCCAAAATGGTGTCACTTGTGGGGGGTTTCTACTGTTTAGGTACATTAGGGGCTCTGCAAACGCAATGTGACACCTGCAGACCATTCCATCTAAGTCTGCATTCAAATGGCACTCCTTCCCTTCTGAGCCCTCCCATGTGCCCAAACAGTGGTTCCCCCCACATATGGTGTATCATCGCACTCAGGACAAATTGGGCAACAAATTTTGGGGTCTAATTTCTCCTGTTACCCTCAGGAAAATACAAAACTGGGGGCTAAAAAAATAATTTTTGTGGGAAAAAAATTTTGTTTTATTTTTACGGCTCTGCATTATAAACTTCTGTGAAGCACTTGGTGGGTCAAAGTGCTCACCACACCTCTAGATAAGTTCCTTAGGGGGTCTACTTTCCAAAATGGTGTCACTTGTGGGGGGTTTCAATGTTTAGGCACATCAGTGGCTCTTCAAACGCAACATGGCGTCCCATCTCAATTCCTGTCAATTTTGCTTTGAAAAGTCAAACGGCGCTCCTTCCCTTCCGAGCTCTCCCATCCGCCCAAACAGTGGTTTACCCCCACATATGGGCTATCAGCGTACTCAGGACAAATTGTACAACAACTTTTGGGGTCCAATTTCTTCTCTTACCCTTGGGGAAAATAAAAAATTGGGGGCGAAAAGATAATTTTTGTGAAAAAATATGATTTTTTATTTTTACGGTTCTACATTATAAACTTCTGTGAAGCACTTGTTGGGTCAAAGTGCTCACCACACCTCTAGATAAGTTCCTTAGGGGGTCTACTTTCCAAAATGGTGTCACTTGTGGGGGGTTTCAATGTTTAGCCACATCAGGGGCTCTCCAAACGAAACATGGCGTCCCATCTCAATTCCAGTCAATTTTGCATTGAAAAGTCAAATGGCACTCCTTCGCTTCCGAGCTCTGCCATGCGCCCAAACAGTGGTTTACCCCCACATGTGGGGTATTGGCATACTCAGGACAAATTGTACAACAATGTTTGGGGTCCATTTTCTCCTGTTACCCTTGGTAAAATAAAACAAATTGGAGCTGAATTAATTTTTTTGTGAAAAAAAGTTAAATGTTCATTTTTATTTAAACATTCAAAAAATTCCTGTGAAGCACCAGAAGGGTTAATAAACTTCTTGAATATGGTTTTGAGCACCTTGAGGGTGTAGTTTTTAGAATGGTGTCACACTTGGGTATTTTTTATCATATAGACCCCTCAAAATGACTTCAAATGAGATGTGGTCCCTAAAATAAAATGGTGTTGTAGAAATGAGAAATTGCTGGTCAACTTTTAACCCTTATAACTCCCTAACAAAAAAAAATTTTGGTTCCAAAATTGTGCTGATGTAAAGTAGACATGTGGGAAATGTTACTTATTAAGTATTTTGTGTGACATATCTCTGTGATTTAATTGCATAAAAATTCAAAGTTGGAAAATTGCGAAATTTTCATAATTTTCGCCAAATTTCCGTTTTTTTCACAAATAAACGCAGGTACTATCAAATAATTTTTACCATTGTCATGAAGTACAATATGTCACGAGAAAACAATGTCAGAATCACCAGGATCCATTGAAGCGTTCCAGAGTTATAACCTCATAAAGGGACAGTGGTCAGAATTGTAAAAATTGGCCCGGTCATTAACGTGCAAACCACCCTTGGGGGTAAAGGGGTTAAAATCTCTTTCTTGGTGCCTTCATTGGGGCACACAGGTAAACCATGGATGTACGCTGTTGTCGCTAGGAGGTTGACACTAGGTAAAAAAAAGAATTTGCTCCTTCTCAGGAGTATACACCCAGCAACTGGCACAAATCTCGTCAGATAGTGGAAAAAGCAGTAGGACAAACAACAACACAACTATGTACAGGCCCAACAGAAGGCACAAGCCAAGGAGGGTACAGTGTCCCCCCCGATGAAGGCTCCAAGAAAGATTTCACGGTGCGTACTAAAGGTTCTTCTTTCTTTATCGCTTCATTGGGGTACACGGGTAATCATGGGACGACCTAAAGCAGTCCGAAGGGAGGGGTCAGAATAACTTTTACAAATTAGGCCAGACAGTGGTTGCCCGCTACTTGCAGGACCTTTTTTCCTAGACCGGCATCAGATGAAGCATAGGTAGGGCATAAGTATGTAGTCTGTAGAACCTTGCAAAAGTGTGAAAAGATGACCAGGTAGCAGCCTTGCAAATCTAAGATGCAGAAACCTGGTGGTGAACGGCCCAGGAGACCCCCATCGCCCGGGTGGAGTGTACCCTTACTCCCAGAGGGGGTGGTCTGTTTTTAACGCGATATGCCTCAAGTATAGCCGAGACAATCCAGAGGGCGATGCTAGATTTGGAAATGGGAAGATCCTTATAACGTCCCTCATGAATGAAACAAAGGGTCAGAACGTCGGAAGGCAGCGGTTCTTGAGTGATAGAAACATAGAATTCTGACCAAGTTCAGCTTGTGAAGAGACCTTCAAGAGAATGATTTTGAGATTGGCAGAAAGAAGGCAGAACGATGTCCTTATTGTTGTGAAAGGAGGAGACCACTTTGGGCAGGAAGGAAGGGACTGATCTGAGGACCACCTTGTCCTGATGGAGAGCGACGAGAGCTGCCAGCTCAGAGACTGATGGATGTGATGACTTTCAAAAAGGCAACCTTCCAATAAGGAAGAGATGATATAATGTCCTGAATGGCTTGAAGGGAGGTTGCTGAAGAATGCTTAAGACCAATGTAAGGTCCCACGGGTCTATCGGAGGACGATACGGAGGTGCCAGGCAAGCCACTTCCTGGAGAAAGGTCTTGATCTGGGGACGAGAAGCCAAATATTGTTGAAAAAGAATTGAAAGAGCGGAGATATGACCCTTGAGAGTACTGAGAGAAAGCACAGAGTCCATACCTGACTGGAGAAAAGCTAGGATGGATGGAAGGGAAAAACAAAGGTCTTCCAAGTCTGAAGATAAATGTGTGAGGATGTGGGCTTTCTTGCATTGATAATAGTCTGCATGACCTGGGATGAAAAACCTTTTTTTCTAAGAATGGCTGCCTCTACAGCTGTGCCATGAAGTTCAGAGACTGAGTATTTTAGTGGAAGAGAGGACTCTGTGAGAGAAAGTGTGGAAGATTCCAGGTGACGTCTGCAAACAAATTGCTTAAGTATGTGTACCAGGCTCTTTTAGGGCCAGTCTGAAGCCACCAGGATTACTGGGGACTCTCTCTGTCTTGATCTTCTTGACGATTCTCGGGATCAGCGGGAAAGGAGGGAAGCGGTAAGGAAGCTTAAATTGAGACCATAGAATGACCAGGGCATTGTAAGCTACTGCTAGGGGTTCGCAAGACCTGGCTACAAAGCAAGGCACTTTGTGATTCATCTGGGATGCAAATAGATTTGACATTGGGGGTGCCTCATCTCTGACAGATCTTATCGAACACGTCAGGGATGAGGGACTGCCTGTCCGAGGAGAGGCCTGACAACTTAGGAAGTCAGCTGCCCAATTGTCCACACCCCGGAATGGGCACTGCCAATATTGCTGGTATGTGGAACGCAGCCTAAACCAGAATCCTTGAGACCTCCATCATAATGGACTGACTGCGTGTTCTGCCCTAGTGGTTTATGTATGCCATGTCGCTGAATGTGAACTGGATGTCCTTCTAGGAGATCCTGCCCGTGGAAAAAGGATTAGTAGATTGCTCCGATTTCCAGAAGAATGATGGGAAGGGAGACTTATATAGAATTCTAGCGACACTGGACTGTGGGATGACAGAAGACCACTCCCCATCTGAGGAGACTGGCATCAGTGGTGACAACTTGCCAGTGAAGAGGAAGGAATGATCTCCCGAGTAGAATGGAGGGATAGAAAATCCATCATGTCAGAGACTGCCTCACTCGGAGGGGAAGTAGAATGGGACTGTCCAGGGAAGAAATCCTCTTGTTTCAAGCTGACAGGAGGGTCAGCTGAAATCGGCTAGTATAGAGCTGGGCAAAAGGCACAGCTTCCTTGGCGGCAATCCTCTTCCCCAGTACACTCATGCAGAGCAGAAGACAATGTGTAGATGGGCGCCTCAGAGAACGAATCCCCAGATTGAGAGATGACACTTTTTTTTTTTTTTTGCTCTGGAAGGAGGACTTTGGCACGTGTGGTATCGAACAACATGCCCAAGAATATTAGGTGATGAGCTGGAATCAGAGAAGATTTTGTCTTATTGACTATCCAACCGAGATGGGCAAGAGTGTCCAAGGTGATCTGAAGACTCTGGCAATAGTCTCGGAAGGACGTACCCCTGATCAAGAGATCATTCAGATAGGCTATAATTACTGTCCCCTTTGATCGAAGAATGGCCAGAACTGATGCCATCACCTTCGTAAACACCCTAGGCCGAAGGGGAGAGCTGTGAACTGATTATGTTCCCCCTTAACTCCAAATCGGAGAAATTTCTGATGCGGCACGCAAATTGTAATGTGAAAGTAAGCATCCTGAATGTCCACCGAGCAGAAGAACTTCTTGGGTTCCATAGAGGTGATTACGACCAAAGAGATTCCATCCTGAAGTGATGGAGGCGGATTCGTCAGTTCAGTCGTTTAAGGTTCAGAATCGAACATCGAGAACCGTCCTTTTTTGGAACCACAAATCTGTTGGAATGAAAACCTGAAAAACGTTTTTTGAGAAGGGACAGGTACGATGACTCCTGTAGGAGTTGGCTTGAAAGAAACCTGGCACCTGAGAAGGGGGCCTTGGAGGATGGGACATAAAATAACGTCTTCCCGGAGTTGGGGGGGGGGGGGTGCTTGATTCTATATTGTAGCCGGAGGTCACGGTCTCCCTAACCCAGGTGTCGTCGACCATGGATAGCCATGCGCCCCTGAAGAGTAGAAGATGGAATCCCTGATGGGAGTGACCCGTCATGCAGAAGAGAATGTATTAGAGCGGGACCCTGAGGGTTTTTGAAGTAAGACACCTTGCGCGGTTAGCTAGAGGCGGATTTGAATGATTACTTCCTCCTCTCCCACTGGGCGGGAGGAAAACGGTTCTGTTTTGAGTAGGTGCCAGGTGAGGAAAAGGATGAAACGGAAGAAAAGATCTCGTGTTGAAAGGGCGTTTAGGCTTGGGCTGAGGAAGGGAGGTGCTTTTACTACCAATAACATCCGAAATAATCTGATCCAGCTTAGACCAAAGAGTCTTGAACCCTGAAAGGGGAGATTGGTAATGGAGTCATCTGAAGCCAGGTCCGTGTTGCGGCCTTAAACCAGAGATTTTTTTGTATGGCAACGATCTTGCTAGTGACATGGGTGTCCAGCAACATGGAGAGTAAGTAAATATGTTCTTGCATGGGCAATCTGGTCTGCAAGTTCAGCCAGCTTGTGTGGGGAGACGGCTGATAAGATTCCCTGCCAGAGGAGTTTTGCCCAGGCGGAAGCAGACTTTGCTACCCAAGTTGAAGCTTGGGCGGGGTAGAGGAATGCGCCAGCAGCCTCAAAGGCTGATTTGGATAGTGATTCAATCTGTCTGGTGCTGGAGTCCTTAAGGGAGGAAACATCTGGCAGAGACAGAACCATTTTGACGGACAGGCAGATCGACTGCCAGCGATTCTGTCCACTTGTTAATGAGGTCCATACTAAAGGGATATAGGATATCCACATTTTTTTTTTCTACCAGGGAAGCGCTGTTCCAGTTGTTTCAAATGTTTTGTAAAGATTCCCTCAAACTCTGTGACTGGAAAACACCAAGGAAGGTTTTTACCCTCCTGAATGTGACACAGTGATCCTAAGGGGGACACACTTCCTTCTTAAAGTTAAGAGTCTGGTTAACGGCCATTATGAGACTGTCGATCACATCCTGAAGCTTGGAAGTCTGATCTATGTCGGGCTCAGTCTGATTGGGACTTTGGTTCGGACCCCAGGGCCATCTCAGGGGAGGAGGTGTGGGATACTGAAGGCATCCTGGAGGAAGTACATGGGAATGGGTAGCTGGATGAGGAGTTAGAGTGAGCCTGCTTCTTGGATCTAATATTTGATCTGCTCTTCTGAGAGTGGTGATTAGGTGCCTGCGAATCGTCCTGAGAAACGTTTGGAGCAATGGTGGCTCAGACAGGTGGCTCAGACAGGTTAGGTAAGCATTCTAGGACCTGCACCAAGTACTGAGATACCTTGGTTAGGTCAAATACTGATTGAGAAATAGCAACTGCCCACTCCAAGGAGGGGGGTGTGCTTTCTTCCCAGGCGGCGAGGGGGTCCTGTGATACTAACATGGTGGAAGGGCTGCAAGCTTGACAGAAGACCGAGGTCTGGCCTATTGTCCACTTTTTGCAGAGGGCACACGCGTAGTGAATGATAGTGGGGGAGGGACGGGAATGAGGCTCCACGGGTATGGGCTTATGTAAAGGCAAGAGAAATGCTCCTGAGGAGGGCTAAGCCTAGGAAAAAAAGAAAAATACAGCCTGGACAGAGCCTACCCGGTCCTGGATGAGGGGAGCCTTGTCAGCGCCAATCCGTTGGGGCAGGTGCTGCTAGCCGAAAGCTGGAGCTGCAGCTCGGTCAATGCTGCTGAGACTGAACCGGAGCTGGAGAGGAGGGGTGGGCCCAGGCGGGACACGCTACGATACCCCATTGTATGAGCTGAGTGTTCCAATAGGATGGTGGAAAAGCATACACAAGGCCTCTCACGCTGATTGGTAGGTCCCCCAAGGGGACGTGGCATATCTGGCAGAAAGAAGTGCTGGGATAGGCCAAAAAGCACGTGCGAGAGGGCTCCCAGGCGCTGATAGGCTGGCTTGCACTGAAGGGGGTGTGGACCAGCCACAGGGGAGAGAGATGGACGCTCTTCTGAGGAAAAAACACATGAGTAATTAGCTGCACATTGAATTGATGACGCCCCAAGGCCATAGGAGAGACCAGGGGCTAAATTATTATGTGATATGCTGCCTCTTGTCATAACGCATCTGGAGTAGCAGTATTACATACTCCACTGATACTCCCCCGCCGCCTTGAATAGGGTCTATGGAGAGGAGGAGGGAGAGTACCTTGAATTGTGAGTCCCAACTCCTTCTCAAGTTCGAGAACAGCATCAGTAGCCTCCCCCCAGGTAAGAAGGGTAGTCACTGGAAACAAACTGTATCCTCCTTCCTGCACTGTCATGTTCCTAGACTGTACAGAAGACCGTGTCGACCCCTAAAAATAGAGGGTGGAGGTCACCGCAAAGTGACCAGAGTCTTCCTCCTGGCCTGCTCCGTGGAAGGGGCTGAGGTTGGAAACGGGCAAGGACAGGCTACCCTGATTCACCCTGAAGCACTGTGAAGTGAGAGGGGATAAGGTCCTACCTACCAGACCCGAGAGTGGAAGATGTGGGTGACGCCACACTATTCTCTTGGACTCTCGTGTATGGAAAAACAGGGTGAGAAATTACACCCCGTTACCCTGAGGAGAATCTGAAATCGCGGAAAACATTAAGGCTGTGTGCACACATTGCAGATTTTTCACATTTTTTTTTCATGTTTTTTCGCTATAAAAATACAAAAAAATGCATACATTATTCATCCCATCATTTAGAATGCATTCCGCAATTTTTGTGCACATGATGCGTTTTTTTTTCCGCGAAAAAAACGCATTGCTGTAAAAAAAAAGCAGCATGTTCCTCAATTTTGCGTATTTCCCACTATATTATTGCATTGGGAACCTCCGGAAAAATCCGCATAAAAACGCGAGAAAAACGCATACGGATTTCTTGCAGAAAATGTCCTGTTTTGCTCAGGAAATTTCTGCAAGAAATCCTGAACGTGTGCACATAGCACATTAGCCTAAAAAAACATAAGATTGACCAGAAAAGGAAAGTACGGATCTGTCTCCTACTGACAGCTAAAACTGATGAGCTTTGTGCCAATCGATGGGTGTATTCTCTATTTTTTTTTTTTTTTGCCTAGTGTCAGCCTCCTAGCGACAGCAGCATACACCTATTGTTAGCTTCGTCCCCAATGAAAAGATAAAGAAACCTGGTTTTATAAATTTACGGTAATTGAAAAGAATTAAACATTTCTTCTAAACTTCAAACCCTTCTAATATCCTAACAAAAAATATTTACAAAATGATGCTTATGTAATGCAGTAATGTGTTACCGTATATACTCGAGTATAAGCCGAGATTTTCAGCCCAAATTTTTGGGCTGAAAGTGCCCCCCTCGGCTTATACTCGAGTCACGGTAGCGGTGGGGTCGGCGGGTGAGGGGGTGAGGGCGCTGGGGTATACTTACCTAGTCCCAGCGATCCTCGCGCTGTCCCTGCCGTCCCACGGGCTTCGGCGCTGCAGTTTCTTCCTCTCTTCAGCGGTCACGTGGGACCGCTCATTACAGAAATGAATAAGCGGCTCCACCTCCCATAGGGGCGGAGCCGCTTATTCATTTCTCTAATCAGCGGTGCCGGTGACCGCTGATAGAGAAAGAAGCTGCAGCGCCGAAGACAGGAGGGGACAGCGCGAGGATCGCCAGGACTAGGTGAGTATAGCATATTCACCTGTCCTCGTTCCAGCCGCCGGGCGCCGATCCATCTTCCCGGCCGGCGCCTCCATCTTCCCGGCGTCTCTGCTCTCTGACTGTTCAGGTCAGAGGGCGCGATGACGCATACAGTGTGCGCGGCGCCCTCTGCCTGATCAGTCAGCGCAGAGACGCCGGGAAGATGGAGGCGCCGGAACGAGACGCCGGGAGCTGCAATCAAGGGAGGTGAGTATGTGTTTTTTTTTCTTTATTGCGGCAGCGGCGGCACAAATTTATGTGGAACATCTATGGGGCACAGTGAACGGTGCAGAGCACCGTAGATGGCACAGCACAGCTATGGGGCACAGTGAACGGTGCAGAGCACCGTAGATGGCACAGCACAGCTATGGGGCACAGTGAACGGTGCAGAGCACCGTAGATGGCACAGCACAGCTATGGGGCACAGTGAACGGTGCAGAGCACCGTAGATGGCACAGCACAGCTATGGGGCACAGTGAACGGTGCAGAGCACCGTAGATGGCACAGCACAGCTATGGGGCACAGTGAACGGTGCAGAGCACCGTAGATGGCACAGCACAGCTATGGGGCACAGTGAACGGTGCAGAGCACCGTAGATGGCACAGCACAGCTATGGGGCACAGTGAACGGTGCAGAGCACCGTAGATGGCACAGCACAGCTATGGGGCACAGTGAACGGTGCAGAGCACCGTAGATGGCACAGCACAGCTATGGGGCACAGTGAACGGTGCAGAGCACCGTAGATGGCACAGCACAGCTATGGGGCACAGTGAACGGTGCAGAGCACCGTAGATGGCACAGCACAGCTATGGGGCACAGTGAACGGTGCAGAGCACCGTAGATGGCACAGCACAGCTAGGGGGCACAGTGAACGGTGCAGAGCACCGTAGATGGCACATCTAGGGGGCACAATGAACGGTGCAGAGCACTATATGGTTCACACCTATGGGGAAATATGAACGGTGCAGAGCACTATATGGCACAGCTATGGGGAAATAATGATCTATTTTTATTTTTGAAATTCACCGGTAAATGCTGCATTTCCACCCTAGGCTTATACTCGAGTCAATAAGTTTTCCCAGTTTTTTGTGGCAAAATTAGGGGGGTCGGCTTATACTCGGGTCGGCTTATACTCGAGTATATACGGTAATTGTTATTTTACCATTAACATTTAATGATGTAACGTGACATGAGTAACTGTGTCAAAGGGCATAGAAATTCAAAGTTTGAAAATTGTGAATGTCCAATATTTTTTATTTAAAAAAACACCTAAAATTACCGTTAATTGAAAGTTTCACGTGTCAGAAAAAAATAACATTTTTTTCTGACACTGGGATATATGCAAGTAGTCCAAAGATATTCTCACACAGTGGCATGTCAGATTTAAAAAATTAGGTCAAAACTGGCTTTTGCAGGAAGGGGTTAACTTGTACATTCTCCCTTCTAAGTAACATGTTTAGGGGCAATATGCGTAATAATAGAGCATATTCGAGTTGATTGGATAATAAGTGTGCATACACCCTGGACATCCAGATAAATATCACAATGCGATGTGCACATCATTTCTTTGATCTGTTTTTTTATTCTTTTATCATTGCTTCTCTTATTTTATATTGTACACTTGATTATCATGTATGAAAATGTTGCATATATTTAGAGTCTACAAAAGAAAACACAACAAATACCAGAACCGGGTCCTTTGAAGACGCATGAGACTGCTAGAACTCGGTCTATCGGAGAACCACCCTCATCACAAGGTCCAAATACTGCCCCAAATAGTAATGTGGTGGGTAACACTTCTGTACCACTGGACACATTAGTTGTCTGGTTTCTTTGTGAAATTAGCATCACTATGCAATGAACCTAAGGCTTAAACAACATTTTATTGGAAAAAATCTTATTATTTTTTTTTTTCTTCATGTCCCAATGCTATAAAATTTTGTGAAGCATGGTGATAACATAATGGTCACTACACCCCTAGATGAGAATTATCAGAGAGAGAACAAATTGTATAAAAATAAAGGTCAAGCACATTCCTATGTATATAAGGATCATAAAAGAAAAAAGTGCAATAAAGACATAAATATAACCAAAATTTTATTAATAATAATAATCGAAAAAACAGTACTAGCTGAATCACATAATGGAGCATGTATCAAGCTTTATAAAAATTCTAATAACATTTTACTATATCCCTGATAGGTTTAACATTGCAAAATGCCCCCCAAAATTATGGAACATAGCTCAATATAATGTCACCTTAGTAAATATAACATATGCCATTTAAAATGATGAAAAATCAGTGCCAATAAAATGTGAGTACAAAAATGCAGTTAAATCCAAAGGAGGAAGAAAGCGGCAACACTTCCGTTATGTGACGAAGAAACCTTAGTCCTTTATTTCCATTATAAATTCATGGACAAGGTAATAAGAGCAGGGACAGTGCAAGTATCTGGACCCGTGGAAGTGTGTATAACGCGAAACTGCCGTTGTCTTTTCACTTGCACTGTCCCTGCTCTTATTACCTTGTCCATGAATTTATATTGGAAATAAAGGACTAAGGTTTCTTTGTCACATAACGGAAGTGTTGGTGCTTTCTTCCTCCTTTGGATTTATCTACATGTTTTATTTCTGGCAAGCACCCTCCACCAAGTGACTCCACTCCCACATGTGCCAATGATTCAGAGTGTACCCCTCCATACCAGTAAGTAACTCATTATATTTAATCTCAGTGCCATTCATTTTTTCTTCTTTCTGGACAAAAATGCAGTGCCCAGATATAAAAAGCTGAAACATAGGCTAAATAAGCCAAAAGAATGTAAAGTGCAGGAGTGCAAAAAATGACAAAGTAAGAAGCGCAATGTGCTAGGGAAAAATAAGGTACGTTATTAGAGAGCAAAAGTAAAAATCAAAGGGGCATTATTTACCTATAAAACACGTGCTAACAGGTCCCCTACGCATGTTTCGGCACTTGCCTTCTTCCGGAGGCGTAGTCCGGAAGAAGGCAAGCGCTGAGACGCGCTCAGGGGACCTGATAAAACAACATATGATATATTACTAAGATGACTTTATAGTGAGCTATTTTACATCATTTGGGGGGCATTTTGCAATATTAAACCTATCAGGTTATAGTAAATTTTATTATAATTTTTATAAAGCTTGATACGTGCTCATTATCTGATTCAGCTAGTATTTTTTTTTATATTATTATTGTTATTATTAATAATAAAATTTTGGTTTTATTTATAATTTTACTGGTCTTTATTGCACTTTTTTTCTTTTATGATCCTTCCATAGATGAGTAAATTTTTAACCCCTTAATGGCCACCAATACGCATTAAAACGTCAGCCAATATGGGGCCTTAATCCCTCATCACGGTTTTAAAACAGCATTCGGGAATAAGAGAATAGCGCCATCCATGGCTGAAATTCCCACGAGTGACAGCTGTACATGACAGCTGACACCCTGAGATATCATCACCATCCGGTTTTGGAGTTGTTCGGGACCGAATAACCCCTTAAATGCTGCTGTCAATTGCGACAGCTGTACCTAAGTGGTTAAATGGAGCTAATAAGACCCTCTATGGCAGGATCTACCCCGCGATCATAATTATAGTTACCAATCGTTGTCATGGTATCCTGAGGTTATCTGATGACTCCAGGGTATGGTGACCTGTGAGATGCAGCGATAATTTGAGTGTCACAGGCTGAGTCAAAAACTCACTGACCGTTCTTATGCACTGTAGTAGATGAGTACTGCAGTGTATGAGACCAGCGATATGAGTAAGAAATATACTTGTCCCACAATGCAGATGCAAAAACAAATTTCATTTTTGTAAAATATTGCTTTGTCTGTAAAAGCAGCAAAGCATAAAAAACAATCTGGTATTGCTGTAATCGTACTGACCTGAGGAACAAATTGGTTTTATCACTTTTACTGCACAATGAACTGCGCAAAAAATAAAATTAAAACAACTGAAGTGCTTGTTTTTGTTCATTTTTTTTTGTCAGAAAAATCTGAATAAAAAGCAATCAAAAACCTTTGTTTCCCAAAATAGTACCAAAAAATTCTCCAACTTGTTGAGCAAAAAAATAAGCCCCATACAGCTCTGTTCACCAAAAGATAAAAAAGTTACAACTCTCAGAATATTGCGATGAAATAACTAATCTTTATAAAAAACAAACAAACATTTGTTATAGCAGCAAAATATTAAAAAGAACTATATAAATCTGTTATTGCTGTAATCGCACCATCCCAAAGAATAAAGCAGTGTTATCACCTATACCGCACAATGAACCACGCAAAAATAAAATTAAAAGCTTTAATTGTAATGTTGTCTATTTGTTCATTCTATCTCCCAAAAAATCAAAATAAAGCTTGGCTCACATTTATCCTGCGCTCCCTGTTGAGCGCGCTTACAAGGGGGGTTCTGTGTAAATCCCCAAAACTGCAATTCAGACAAAATCCCTAACTGAACAACTCGCTTATAAAGCAGATGGAGTCACTTTGGACTGATCTCTCTTCCGATGGTATCCCATTATTTTAGGCGTCTTTTTAGCACACAATTGTGGATGTCCACAGTTTTGTGAACACCTAAAAGGATGGATATCACCAGAGCAGACAGAAAGTGTCTCCATCTGCCTCATGGTGGGTGGTTTCATTGGGGGTTTCGTCTGAATCGCATTTTTGTGGGATTTACACTGTAGCTCTGATGTAAGTGTGCAGCGTAGAACACAAGATTGTGATCCCCAGCCTTATTCTGTAAGTGAAGAAAACCTACAAAAAAGTCCTCCAAAAAATCATATAAAATGTATATTTTATTAAGCCATGTCTGAAAGATATTAAAATGGGATGATATCATACAAACAAGAATGAGCAAGCAAAGAGAAGTCCCTTCATAAGTAGGTCAACAGATTAATAACAGCACAGTGCTTGAAATATATCATGTGCAAAAATACATGAGGACCAAAAACATCCAGGAGAAATGGGTGTAATTATTCAGATAGCATAATGCAACGCCAAGGACAACATCTGCAAAGAGTTTGTATGTTCTCTCCGTGTTTGCGTGGGTTTCCTCCGGGTACTCCGGTTTCCTCCCACATTCCAAAGACATACTGATAGGGAATTTAGATTGTGAGCCCCAACAGGGACAGCGACGATAATGTGTGCAACCTGTAAAGCGCTGCGGAATATGTTAGCGCTATATACAAAAAATAAAATAAAAAATAAAGAATGCATAGTACGAAAAAGTTTTTTTACTTAGAAACCTTATAAAAGAGAAAAAACATTTCTCTGCATGTCTTAGCCAAACATAGACACATATTGAGAAAGTGCTTGATAAGTATTAGCCGAAAAAATAGGGATTTTTGTGTACTCACCGTAAAATCCTTTTCTCCAAGCCTCTCACTGGGGGACACAGGACCATGGGTGTTATGCTGCTGTCACTAGGAGGCTGATACTAAGTTGAGACAAAAAGAGTTAGCTCCTCCACTGCGGTATGCACCCTCATGCTGGCTTCCAGAGACCCAGTTCAGTGCAAAAGCAGTAGGAGATAAATAACAATATATTACATAACATTAGAGTATAACATGTCAGAGAAAGTCAAGGACCAAAAAGGTAATGAGCCATAAGGCTAACTGGGTGGGTGCTGTGTCCCCCAATGAGTGGCTCGGAGAAAAGGATTTTACGGTGAGTACACAAAAATCCCTATTTCTCCTTCGCCATATTGGGGGACACAGGTCCATGGGACATCCCAAAGCAGTCCCTGATTGGGGAACAATGCAACCAAATAACTCTGTGTACCATCTGACTATAAATGCACACCAGCCGCCTGCAGAATACGTGTGCCAAGGGCCGCATCCGCGGAAGATTGAGTCTGGACATTGTAGTGCTTTGTGAAAGTATGCAGGCTAGACCATGTTGCGGCTTTGCAATCCTGCTCTGCCGTTGCCTGTGCCAAATGGCCCAGGAAGCACCCATCGACTGAGTAGAGTGTGCCCTAACCCCTGCCGGGATAGGTCTGTCTGTCCCTGACCCGATAAGATTCTTGGATAGCCGATCGGATCCATCTGGCTATCGTGGCCTTAGACGCGGCTGAACCCTTTCTGTGACCCTCCGGGTGGACAAAGAGGGAGTCCGACTTGCGGAAGGGAGCAGTCCTAGAAACGTACCTCTTGAGGGCCCGAATCATGTCCAAGGTGTGACGGGCCTTTTCGACCCTATGTCTTGGCTGTGGGCAGAAGGAGGGAAGAATGATATCTTCATTAAGGTGGAAGGATGAAACCACCTTAGGGAGAAAAGCCGGAGATGGGCGTAGGACTACTTTGTCCTGGTGGAAGGAAAGGAAGGGCGCCCGGCAGGATAGTGCGGCCAACTCCGAGACGCGCTTGATAGATGTTACTGCCACAAGGAAGGCAACCTTCCAGGAGAGGATGGTCAGCGAGATATCCTGCAGAGGTTCAAATGGAGATTCCTGAAGGACGCTCAGGACAAAATTGAGATCCCAGGTCTCTAACTACATTCTGTAGTGGGGTACCACGTGGGAAACCCCTTGAATAAAGGTCCTGACTTGCAAGTTAGCAGCAATCTTACGCTGGAGCAACACCGATAACGTTGAGATTTGACCCTATAGGGAACTGAGTGCCAGGCCGGAAGCCAAGCCGGACTGCAGAAATTCCATAATGGAGGGAATGGAGAAAACGAGAGGAGGGCGACCGCGGAGCAAGATCCGCATAGATGCAAGTGGAAGGCGTCTTGCGAGTGCTGATCATGGTGGGGAAGACCTGCTGGGAGAAACCTGCTTGAGTTAGGATCCAGGTTTCAACAGCCACACCGTTAAACATGCAGTTGAGCGAAGGGGACCGCTTCCATTGCGGCCACCATCTTCCCCAGGATCTTCATGGCAAACCGAATGGACTGCGGACAAGGGCGACAGAGCGTCCGGGCTCCCTGCTGAAGCACTTGGCCTTGGAACGAGGAAGTAAAACCAGCCCCTTGGACGTGTCCAGGATCATGCCTAGGAAAGAAATCCATCAAGCTGGAACAGGGGAGGACTTGTCCAAGTTGATTAACCAGCACAGGCGCGAAAGGGAATCCAGCGTTATGCGGATGCTTGCTTCGCAGCCATGAGAAGACGGAGCTTTGATCAGGAGGTCGTCTAAGTATGGCAACACGACCACTCCCCTGGAGTGTAAATGGCCATGACAGCCGCCATGACCTTTGTGAATACCCTGGGCGCAGTGACAAGACCGAAGGGTAAGGCCGTGAATTGAAAATAGTCCTCTAGGATGGCGAAATGGAGGAACCTTTGATGTGGCGGAAAGATTGGGATATGAAAATAAGCATCTTTGATGTCTATTGATGCTAGGAACTCTCCTCTCTCCATCGAGGAGATGACCGACCGGAGGGATTCCATCCTGAAGTGCCGTACTTTTACGTACTTGTTTGAGCTTCAGGTCCAAAATGGGGCGCACCGTCCCGTCCTTTTTTGGCACGACGAAGAGGTTTGAGTAAAAACCTCTGAATCTCTCGTGTTCCGGAACCAGAATGATGACCCCGTTTTGGCGGAGGGATTCGATGGCGCAGTGAAGAGCGCGAGACTGAGCTCCCGAACCTGGGAGACGAGAGGGGAAAAAAACGTGCTGGAGGGGAGGCGGAGAATTCTATTTTGTAACCAGAAGACACCAGGTCTCTGACCTATTCGTCGTGGATGACTGAAAGCCAGACGTGTCGAAATAGAAGCAGGTGTCCGCCTACCTCGGTGGTGTCGACTGGAATGCCCCCTGAGTCATTGTGAAGGAAATCTGGAAGGCCTGGAACCTCTGGTTCTGGGTTGTCTAGGTTTTCCTCGCCAGGACTGATTCAGTGTGTAAGAAGGCCAAGAGTCTCTGTCTGTGCGTATAGATCGATCAGATCTGGACCATGCTGTGGAGTTGGACCAGAAAGGGCTACTGCGAAAAGGGCGAAAACGAAAATGTTGTTGGCGCTGAAAGGCAGCTTTAGGCCTGTGTTGCTGCTTTTCCCTCCTGTAGCATCGGAAATAAGCTGGTCCAATTTTTCTCCAAACTGACGTCCGCTCTGAAAGGGAAGGGAAATCAGAGACTTTTTTTGAGGAGGAATCCGCACATCACTCTCTAAGCCAAATAACTCTCCTGATGGTGATGGCGTTTGAAGCCGCAGTTGCCGCACAGTCCGCTGCGTCTAATGACGCGTACATCACATAATCTGCAGCCATAGCATTTGTTTGGCGAGGTCCGCCGCCTCAGATGGAAGAGCCTGGTCCTGAATGGATTTTGCAAGGGCATCTGCCCAGAAAACCATTGCTTTGGCGACCCATGCCGCAGTGAAGGAGGGAGATAGGGAGGAACCTGAGGCTTCATACACTGAGCACGCCAGAGAATCTAACTGGCGTTCTGTGGGATTTTTGATTTGAAGCCCTGTCAGGTACTGATAAAAGCGTTTTGGTAGCCAAACGCGATACCGGAGGATCTACCAGCGGTGGTTCCGTCCAATCTTTGACCAGAGCTGCGGAAAAGGGATACTGTGATTCCAGGGCCTTTTTACCCATAAAGCGTTTATCCGGTCGCTCCCTGTGCCGCCGAACTATCTCTAGGAAGTCTGGATGGGAGGCGAACACTTTATGGGATCGCTTGGTTCTTGTAAAGGAAACTGCGTGATCTGGAGCTGAATTAGGATCATCATTAACCTTTAGCGCATGATTGACAGCCTCAATGAGGGAGTCAACAGTTGATCGGAACTCCGGAGAATCCGGGTCCAGGGATGCCTCACACTCATACTCAGAGTCGTGATTGCTTCGAGCCCCTGGAGAGGGTGAGCGAGAAGTGGAGCTACCAGAGGCTGAATGGTGTGGTGAATGCTCAGGAGAGGTAGTGCGGATCCGCTTTTTGGATGGTCGTACCTCTTTCGGATGAGAGCGGCCCCTGCTGGCCGATGATTCCCCTGTTATAGAGGGGTATCTTAACCCAGGAAAACGAATGCCTCGCTCCCCGGAGGGGTCATGAAGGGATTCAATTGGCTAGCGAAGCCATGGATTGTGACAGTGACTCGGCCCACTCAGGGGGGCTAGATACACAGGGGTCGGTAGCGGCGGAGGGCTCTTGGGCACATTGGGCATCACAGGCAGGGCAGAGAGGGGGGCTTTGAGGCCAAAGGAGAGGAGCCTGGCAGGTGGTACACGTAGTAAAAAAAGGTGGTATGTACCTTAGTGGTCTTTTTAACCCTTGACTGCGACATGTTGTACCCCAATATGAGAAAAAAAGAGGCTGCTAGTGGAAGCTGAGGGGTAACGCTGCAGGGAAGCACTTAGTGCCATCTCCTTACCCAGGTCCTGTGCCCCGCAAGTCGGATAGGTGGCGTGGAAAAGAACCTCCAGAGCTGCTGGCATGTGGAAGAAGCCGGCCGGCGCTGCCGTGCAGAGGGAACATGGCTGCCGAGAGTTTGTGGGGTAGTCTCGCAGGGAGTGAGAAGCACCAGGACCGGAGGCGGAGCCGCAAGAATGACGCGAGCGTGGGCGGGGCTTACCAGGATGCGGCCTGTACTAGGCCGAAGCCGGGGACTAAATTTTCGGCTTCAGCCGACGCGCACCCGCGGACCGCCGGAAAGACGCCACGGAGCCCTTACCGCCATGGAGCCCTCCCAAAACGCCGGAAAACATGACCCCTTATCTGCACTTACCCCTTTGGAGGGGGGGGGGGGGGGGGCCTGAAAACCTCGGATCTCCTGTACCAGCCTGATGTAGGATTCAAGGTAGATAGGACGGTGCAGGGTTAGGGGAGCCTTAAAAGGGGGGTGGAGAGGAACCGTCCGCCTCCTTCCATCATCCGCTATTTCAGTGGTGATGCAGTGGGAGGCTGCACGGATGCCACGGTGGAAGAGTGCCTCTGAACAGCCGAGGGTAAGACCTGGTGGGCAGGGCAGATGTCCGGCAATAAGGCCTTGCTGCAGAAGAAGATACTGGAGGTGACACTCCAGTGCTCGTCTGTAAAACAGGGGGGAGATCGGTGCCCTTGAAGGGACCCGTCGCTCCAAAAGTCAGCTCAGACAGTGGCATCCCACGTCGCAGGAGAGGATACAGAGAGGTAAAACTCCCATGCTCGCCTGTTGTTGGTTCGGGGAGATCGAAACATGAAAGAATCCGTCGCCCCTTCGTCCAGAAAAGAAGGTTTAAATCCAGTGTGCCTCCTACGGACACTAAGCTTGAACTGGGTCTCTGGAAGCCAGCATGAGGGTGTATACTGCAGGGGAGGAGCTAACTCTTTTTGTCTCAACTTAGTGTCAGCCTCCTCGTGACAGCAACATAACACCCATGGTCCTGTGTCCCCCAATGTGGCGAAGGAGAAATGCATATAATTACCCAGAATCCGGAATTCCACAACGTACCCCTTGATGCGCGTTTCGAGAATCTCTTACAGCACAATCTGTACTCCAAAATAGTGCTCTGTCACGTCTCAGCTTTGTACTGGGCCTGTACAGTAGTGTCTGACCACATTTAGGTTATTGGCGTACTCTGGAGAAATTGTAAGGCAAACTTAACTGTGGGCTAAAGCAACATTTTGTAAATGTTTATTTAAAATAAAAAGGTTTCACCCCTCCCGCTTCTCCATTTTTTTTTTTTGTTCCGCTTTGCTTATTTATTGTAAAAACCAGAACGGTTAACAAACTTTTTGGTTGAAAATGTGAATACCTTGAGGAGTGCTACAGTTTGAACCCTTTTAGCATACTGCCCGCAAAAATATTTACAATATGATGCTGGCGTAAACTAGAAATGTGATGTTATTTTACTATTAACTATTTAACGTGGTATTAGTATTTATTTCAAAGGGCATAAAAATTCAAAGTTCGAAAATTGTGAATTTCCAATATTTAAAAAAAAACAAAAAAAAAAAACACAAATCTGGACCTAAATTTACCATTAATATAAAGTTTAATGTGTCAGAAAAAAAAAAGATTTTCAGGAACACTGGCATATATGGAAGTATCCCAAACATATCACATAGCGACATGTCAGATTTGAAAAATTAGGTCAAAACTGGCTTTGGCAGAAAGGGGATTGTATATTCTTCCTGCTTAGTAGACTGATTAGGGGCCAAATGCATAATAAGAGATATTTCCTGTATATGCCAGTTAATTAGACAAAGATAAGTGCTCATATACACTAGACATCCAGATAAATATCACGATGACATGTGCACATCATTTCTTTGATCTGTGTTTTTTTTTTTTTTTTTAATCATTGCTTCTCTTTTGTGTTGAACACTTGATTAACATGTTTTACAATTTTGTATATATTTAGAGTCTACAAAAGAAAACACAAAAAATACCAGAGCCGGGTCCATCGAAGATGCGTGGCACTACCAGGCCTCAGGCTATCAGAGAACCATCGTCAACTCAAGGGCCAAGTACTGCCCCAATTAAGAAAGTGGGTAACACGTCTGTATCACTGTACACTTCCGATGTCTAGTTTTTTTGTGAGATTAGCATCACTATGTAGTGAACCGAAGGCAAAAGCAACATTTTATTGGTAAAAATATTCTTTTATGGGTTTTTTTTCTGTACAACCTAATGCTATGAAATTTTGTAAAACACCTATGATGATAACATGGTCACTACAACCCCAGATGATGTTAATGAGGGGAATGGAATTTTAAAATGGTGTCGCATTTTCTGGGGTTTTGGTGATGTGACATGGCATCCCCAACCTTTTCCAAGAAAATTTAGTTCAAAATGGCACTCCATGCCTTCTGAGCATTTATCTTTGCCTGAACAGTAGTGTCTGACCACATATTGGACATTGGCTTATGCTGGAGAAATTGCAAAGCAAATTGTGGGTTTAGGCAACATTTTATTTAAAAGGCAAAAAAAAAACTTATTTTTCCCACTTTCTATTACGGTACTTACTGTAAAACACAAAAATGATTAACAAGCTTTCTGAATCCGGTTTTGAAAACTTTGAGGGGTACAGTTTTAAAAATTGTTCCTTCAAAGGTACTTCAAAATTTTAGTATGTCTTGGAAACAAGTTTTCGTATATTTCATTGAATTTTTGCTTTATTTTTTTCAAGGTAGAAATGTGTTCAGTGTTATTTTTACTATTAACTATTTTGCGTGGTATGTCTATCTGTATTAAAGGGCATACAAATTGAAAGTGAATTTCCAATATGTATTTGTGAATTTCCAATATTTTCACATATTGATCTAAATTCACCACTAGCATAAATCATACTGTCAGGGAAAAAAAACATTTTCAGAATCATTGGAATATGTGTAAGAAGTCCAGAGAGATTATCACATAAAGTGACATGTCAGGTTTGAAAAATTACCGTAGGTCCAAACTGGCTTTGGCAGAGAGGGGATAAATGTACATTCTTCCTGCTAAGTAGAATGTTTATGGGCAAAATGATGGCTATTAGTCCTCTCACACAGCAAATACAGAAAAACAGAGATTTCCTATAAATTGCCGACTTAGGCTTCTTTCACACTAGCATCGTGTGACGAACGTCGCAATGCGTCGTTTTGGTGAAAAAACGCATCCTGCAAAGTTGCCCGCAGGATGCGTTTTTTTCTCCATAGACTTGCATTGCGACGTTTTGCCACATGTCGCATCCGTTGTGCGACAGATGCGTCGTGTTTTTGGCGGCCGCGACGCACAAAATACGTTCAATGTAACGTTTTTTGTGCGTCGGGTCAGCCATTTTCGACCGCGCATGCGCGTCCGAAACTCCGCCCCCTCCTCCCCGCAACTCACAATGGGCAGTGGATGCGTTGTAAAACTGCATCCGCTGCCCACGTTGTGCTAATCAATCACACTGTCCGTCGGGCCAACGGTTTGCGATGGCCCGTACCGACGGACTAGTGTGAAAGTAGCCTAACACATATAAAGACCACCAGATACAGTACTGTTATAATTTTATGCAGGTGTGGAAGAAATGCTGCAAAGATAAATTTCTTTAAAAAATAGCGAAGTGTTTTTATTAATTTTTTTTAATCAACAATGAAAATGCAACCTGAATGAACAAGAGAAATTTAAATGATATCAATATTTGGTGTGATCACCCGTTTCCATCAAAACGTCTTGTGTTTTTTGTTTAATCTTTATTTGTAGTTTTCAGTTAATGAGATTGTCGTGCTTTGGGCGGTCTGTGAGGGGGGGTCTTCATGTGGTGCTTTGCTTAGATATTCATCCTTATGGCTTATGACATCTGATTGATCCCTTGGTGACCTGCCCCTATTTTACATACTGCAAAGAATTATGGTTTGAAAAAAAAAAATCTCACTCATTGGGCAGGTGCTGTTACATGATAAGATGGACAATATGGCTGTTTTCATGTTGTTTAGAAATAGTTTTGTTGTGAAAAAAAGAAAGTCACTTGATTAGAAAAATGTTTTCACTTAAACATCATCTTATACCTGAAATAACAAACCCCCACGCAGCTCTGTTAGCGGAAAAATAAGTTGTGGCAGTGCATGATCTTTATCTGCAAAACAATAAAACAATCTTTATCTACAAAATTGTTCTTAGTGTAACAAAACATTAAAAAAAGTGTCTATACCACAGTTATTATCCACGTTTGTCATTACTATAGTGGGGGGAGCCCACTTAACAATTTATGAGGTGCGTAACTGCAGAAGCAGAAGCTGGGCACAATGTATTGGCACACTAAGCTGGTGAATTTGTCGTTTTCTCACTGCAACATCGGCTGCATGCTGATGCTAAAATTTTGTGAAGCATGGTGATAACATAATGGTCACTACACCCCTAGATGAGAATTATCAGAAATAGAACAAATTGTATAAAAATAAAGGTCAAGCTCATACATATGTATATAAGAATCATAAAAGAAAAATGTGCAATAAAGACATAAATATAACCAAAATTTCTCCTTCGCCTCATTGGGGGACACAGGACTGTGGTGTATGCCTCTGCCGCCAGGAGGCTAACACTAAGTAAACTTGAAAAAAAAAAAGTTAGTTCCTCCTCCATCGTATACACCCTGACACTGGCTACCAGAGACTCCAGTTTATGCTTAGTGTCTCAAGGAAGCACATCTCTGGGTCCTGGATTTTTGGACCCGACTTTCAACTTTTGGATTGAGGGGGCGACGGACCTTTTTGAGGGTCCGATCTCCCCAAACCATCAACGGGCAAGCACGTGTGATACTACTCCACGTATCCTTCCCAGCTACGTGGGATTTTTTACTGGACTTGGCCCTGACCACCCTGAGGTATCTAGACCCCAGGCTGTACAGGTGCACCTAGACGTCCGTGTGTTCCCCCCTGATTTCTACACCCCTGTGTGGGGTGTTAGCTGGGGTGGAGGACGGTCCCTCTCCTTATCCTGGGATAATGGAGTTTGGGTTCCTGCACCGTCATTCATTTCCACCCCTCGCTGAGTGTGGTGTGTCAAAGGGGGGGCTCCTGAGTACCTGTTGCGGCGGTCTCCGGGTGATGCAGGCGTCGCTACGTTTGATCCGGCGCTGCGGCGTTAGCAGAGCTGCGGCGTTATCCGGAGCGGCGCCGCGGTGTTGGAGAGGATCGGCGCCGCTGTTCCTCCGGAGGCTCCGGCCCTGCCTGGCTCCCTGCAGGCGTGGGGCTGTTTCCTGGAGCCCGGGACTTCCGGGCAGCAGGCCGCGCTGCGGAGCTCCGCCCCTTCCGGCGCATCACGTCCGGTTCCGGTTTCTCCGGTCACTGAGGGGGAAAATTGAGGCCGCGGCTTCGGGCCTGCTCTAGGCTGCGGCTTAGTTTGGCGGTCCCTCCCCCCCTATAGCCTGCTGGACATATAAGGCAGCACATTTGGGCTCCGTATCGTGCTGTCAGGATCCATCTCTGTATTCGTGGGGACACAGGACTGGGGTAGGTGCTTCTCTCTCCATCTGGACTGAAGCATTCCTTTTTTCCCAGTCTCTGGCCCTGGGTATAGCATTACGGATCATTATGTCTAGAAAGGTTAAGACTCACACGGTTCTTTTTTCCAGTTGTGTATCTTGTAATGCCCTTTTTCCGCACGCCCAAAGTAATCGCCTCTGTGAGGCCTGTGACTCTGCACGTGTCCAGGAGCCCCCCCCTGCCAGTCCTCCAGTAGTCTCTCCGGCTCCGGTCCCTCAGGCAGATGCTGTGGTAGCCCCACCAGAATGGGTCACGTCCTTGTCGCAATCCATGGCGTCCCTTACTGAAGCTATCAAATCTCTGCAGACCCCGGCGGTCGGGACCGGTAATCCACCTGTCTCAGAGAAGGCCTCGGGGTCTCAGGAGTCTTCGGCCTGCAGGGGCCGCGCTCTCACTCGACAGACGCATGGTAAGCGGATTCGCAAGGCGTCTCCCAGGCACTCGGGTGCTTCCGCATCCTGGAGTTCCGTATCTCGCTCTCCTTCCCCTGCAGAAAGTGGTGAAGTTGAGACTGACTACGAGTCGGAAGGGTCTCTTAATTTTGATAAACCTGGGTTTCACGAGTCAGTAGACAGCCTAATTGAAGCTGTCAATCAGTCTTTGGGGATAGAAGACGAGCTCGTCTCTTCCTCTGATCATAGGGTCTCATTTAAGCGGACTAAACGGGCCCATAGGGTTTTTTCCTCTCATCCTGAGTTCGAGGACCTGATTCGACGCAATCGGGAGCACCCGGACAAACGCTTTTCAGGGCAAAGAGCTCTGAAGGCGAGGTATCCCTTTGCTTCGGAACTTTGTAGTGATTGGGCAGAAAATCCTTCTGTAGATCCTCCAGTGTCCCGTTTAGCCTCTAACACGTTGCTATCTCTCCCTAATGGCTCATCGATTAAGGATCCTACGGATCGTCTTATAGAGAGCTTGGCTCGTTCCGTCTTCGAGGCCTCAAGCTCAGCACTTTTTCCTTCCTTTGCAGCAACTTGGGTTGCCAGGGCTATGATATCTTGGTCAGACTCGTTATCTAAGGCTCTCCAAGAAGGTAATGTGTCAGCAGAATTGGCTGAAATGTCGTCTCAGGTAGCTATGGCCGGTAGCTATCTGATTAACGCATCTCTGGATGCGGCAGATTGTGCTTCTTCAGCTGCGTCTAATGCTATTGCCATCAGAAGGGCCCTTTGGTTAAGGTCCTGGCGGGCTGATTGTGCCTCTAAGAAATCTCTTACATCCCTACCGTATCAGGGTGGTCGTTTGTTCGGAGAAAAGCTGGATCAGCTCATTTCTGACTCCACAGGAGGGAAAAGTAAGTTTCTTCCTCAGCAGAGGGCTAGACAGCCTTTTCGGCGCCAATTTCAGGCCCGTTTTAGAACCTTTTGCTATGTCAGATGGGCCCCAGCATCAGGTTCTCCCGCGCAGGGTCGGCCCAATCAGGACCGAGACGGTCGGACCCCTTATACGGCCAGTCAGGGGGGAAGAATGCGTCCCCAGTCTACTAGATCCAGAGGATCTAGGACGCAAAGATTTTCGGCCAAGTGACTGGAGGCCTCCTCTGGGCGCCTCCAAAAAAGTAGGCGGACGTCTACTTTTATTTCGCCAGGTCTGGCTTCAGGTAATCCACGACCAGTGGGTGACAGAGCTCGTATCTTCAGGTTACAAGATAGAGCTGGTCCGTCTTCCTCCTCCCCGGTTCTTCCCGTCCCGTCTTCCCAGGTGCAAATCTCTTCGTCAAAGCTTGTTAAATTCCATAGAGTCTCTCCGTATCAGCGGTGTCATTTCTCCTGTTCCAAAGGAAGAAAGGTTTCAGGGCTTTTATTCCAATCTTTTTGTAGTGCCCAAAAAGGATGGAGCAGTAAGGCCTATCCTAGATCTCAAACTCTTAAACAGGTTTGTCCACGTTCGACACTTTCGGATGGAGTCTCTGCGGTCGGTCATCGCCTCTCTGGAAAAGGGAGAATTTTTGGCCTCAATAGACATTCAGGATGCTTATCTTCATATTCCCATCTTTCCGCTCCATCAAAGATTTCTCCGGTTTGCCGTAAACAATCTACACTTCCAGTTCACGGCATTACCTTTCGGATTGGCCTCCGCTCCCAGGGTGTTCACAAAAGTCATGTCGACTGTGGTGTCCATTCTGCACTCCCGAGGTATAGTCGTCTTGCCATACCTAGACGATCTGTTGATCAAGGGACCGACTTTTCAATCTTGCAGGGAAAATGTCGGCATCACTCTGGACACCCTTTCCCGTCTAGGTTGGTTGGTAAATTTAAGGAAGTCATCCCTACAGCCATCTCGAAAAATCTCTTTTTTAGGCATGATCTTCGACACCTCTCAAGCCCTATATCCTTCCCCAGGACAAGGTCCTAGCCCTTCGGCGGGAAGTGAGGAATCTTCTACAACCATACCCTCATAGGATTCGGTCCGGGATGAGGGTGTTAGGAAAGATGGTTGCAACCATAGAGGCGGTTCCGTTTGCACAGTTTCATCTTCGACCCCTCCAACGAGCAATCCTGTCAGTATGGAACAGAAATCCTCTCTCTCTCAACCGCAAATTTCGGTTGTCTTTCCAGACCAAGCAGGCTCTCGCTTGGTGGCTAAACAGCCCATCTCTACTCAGGGGGAAGCCCTTTCCCCCAACCAATTGGCTAGTGGTCACAACAGATGCCAGTCTCCTGGGTTGGGAGCAGTGTTCTTCCATCACACAGCTCAGGGACGCTGGTCTCCTCGGGAATCAGATCTCCCCATCAATATCTTAGAGATTCGAGCAGTTCGGCTAGCCTTGTTACGTTTTCACCATCTTCTGGCGGGTCGCCCTGTCCGGATTCAATCGGACAACGCCACAGCGGTAGCTTACATAAATCACCAGGGGGGCACCCGCAGCAAGGCAGCCATGCAGGAGGTAAAACTGATTCTACTCTGGGCGGAGAGAAATCACTCTGTGATCTCAGCGGTCCACATTCCGGGCGAAGAAAAATGGGCGGCAGATTTCCTAAGCCGTCAGGGTCTAGCCTCCGGGGAATGGTCTCTCCATCCCGAGGTTTTTTTGCAGATATGCCATCTTTGGGGAACTCCAGACGTGGATCTAATGGCGTCCAAGGTGAATGCTAAGGTGCCCAGTTTTGTCTCTCGGTACCGAGATTCCCAGGCTATCGCCGTGGATGCGCTAGTACTGTCTTGGAACCAATTTCATCTCTCTTATCTGTTCCCTCCTCTGGCACTGCTCCCGAGAGTAATCAAGAAGATCAAATCAGAGAGAGTGCCGGCCATCCTGATCACTCCGGATTGGCCACGACGGACCTGGTATGCAGACCTAGTACAACTTCTCGCCGGGGTTCCTTGGCGGCTCCCCGATCGGCCGGATCTTCTATCTCAAGGGCCGATCTACCACCAGAACTCAGAGGTCCTACGTTTGACGGCTTTGGCCGTTGAATCTTGGGTTTTAACTCAGGCTGTCTTTTCTCAAGAAGTGGTGATACCATGATCAGTGCACGTAAGTCCGTTTCGGCCAGGATTTATTATCACACTTGGAAGGTGTTTCTTTCCTGGTGTAGAGAACGCGGGCTGCCTCCTCTGCGTTTCTCCGTTCCAAACATTCTAGCCTTCCTTCAAGCAGGCCTGGTTTCTGGGCTTGCTCCTAGTACCCTTAAAAGGCAGGTTTCGGCTTTATCAGACCTTTTTCAGCACAAGATTGCTCCTAATCGTCAAGTCAGGACTTTTTTCCAGGGAGTCGCTCATAAGCTCCTTCCTTATAAGACTCCTTTGGAAGCTTGGGACCTTAATCTGGTCTTAAGGGCTTTACAGGACGCTCCTTTAGAGCCTCTTCAAGAGGTTTCTTTGATGTTTCTCTCCTGGAAAGTCGTATTTTTAGTGGCCATAACGTCCATAAGACGGGTATCAGAGCTGGCAGCTCTTTCTTGTCGTCCTCCTTTTTTGCGTTTTCATCAGGACAAGGTGGTGCTCAGACCAGCACCGTCCTTTTTGCCGAAGGTGTTTTCATCATTTCACATCAATGAAGATATTGTTCTGCCCTCTTTTTGTCCGGCACCTACGCACCGTGTAGAAAAAGCTCTCCATACGTTGGATCTGGTGAGAGCTCTAAGGAGGTACGTTTCCCGTACGGCCCCCTTTCGCCAGACAGATGCTCTGTTTGTCCTTCCGCAGGGTCGCAGGAAGGGATGCGCGGCTTCAAAATCTACCCTGGCCAGATGGATAAGGGCGACCATTCAGGAGGCTTATCGCTCCATGGGCATGACGATTCCGGCCGGAATCAAGGCTCATTCGACTAGAGCAGTGGGGGCTTCCTGGGCCGTGCGGCACCAGGCCTCAGCAGAGCAGGTTTGCAAGGCTGCGACCTGGTCTAGTCTGCATACATTTGTCAAACATTATAATGTCCACTCCCAGACCTCTGCAGATGCAAGTCTGGGTAGAAGAATTCTTCAAGTGGCAGTGGCGCATTTGTAGACAAACATTATCTGGATGTCTTTTACTGGTGAGTTATTTTTCCCACCCAGGGACTGCTTTAGGACATCCCACAGTCCTGTGTCCCCCAATGAGGCGAAGGAGAAATGGGGATTTTTGTGTTACTCACCGTAAAATCCTTTTCTCCAAGACGCTCATTGGGGGACACAGCTCCCTCCCTGGTAGCCTTATGGCTGCTTTTGTTATATCTGATTTTATTAGTCAGTAGGATCTTTTCTAGACATAAGTTTCTGTATTTATGCTGTTATATTGTTTATTGTGTTTTGTTCTCCTACTGCTTTTTGCACCAAACTGGAGTCTCTGGTAGCCAGTGTCAGGGTGTATACGATGGAGGAGGAGCTAACTTTTTTTTTTTTTTCCAAGTTTACTTAGTGTCAGCCTCCTGGCGGCAGAGGCATACACCACAGTCCTGTGTCCCCCAATGAGCGTCTTGGAGAAAAGGATTTTACGGTGAGTAACACAAAAATCCCTATTTTATTACCGGTAATATTAATAGAAAAAAACAGTACTAGCTGAATCACATAATGGAGCATGTATAAAGCTTTATAAAAATTCTAATAATATTTACTATATCCCTGACAGGTTTAATATTGCAAAATGACCCCCCCCCCCCCAAACTATGTAACATAGGTTAATATAATGTCACCTTAGTAATATAACATATGCCATTTAAAATGATGAAAAATCAGTTCCAATAAAATGTGAGCACAAAAATGCAGTTAAATCCAAAGGAAGAAGAAAGCAACAACACTTCCGTTATGTGACGAAGAAACCGTAGTCCTTTATTTCCAATATAAATTCATGGACAAGGTAATAAGAGCAGGGACAGTGCAAGTATCTGGACCCGTGGAAGCGTTTATAACGCGAAACTGCCGTCGTCCTTTCACTTGCACTGTCCCTGCTCTTATTACCTTGTCCATGAATTTATATTGGAAATAAAGGACCAAGGTTTCTTTGTCACATAACGGAAGTGTTGGTGCTTTCTTCCTCCTTTGGATTTATCTACATGTTTTATTTCTGGCAAGCACCCTCCACCAAGTGACTCCACTCCCACATGTGCCAATGATTCACAGTGTACCCCTCCATACCAGTAAGTAACTCATTATATTTAATCTCAGTGCCATTTTTTCTTCTTTCTGGACAAAAATGCAGTGCCCAGATATAAAAAGCTGAAACATAGGCTAAATAAGCCAAAAGAATGTAAAGTGCAGGAGTGCAAAAAAATGACAAAGTAAGAAGCGCAATGTGCTAGGGAAAAATAAGGTACGTTATTAGAGAGCAAAAGTAAAAATCAAAGGGGCATTATTTACCTATAAAACACGTGCTAACAGGTCCCCTACGCACGTTTCGGCACTTGCCTTCTTCCGGAGGCGTAGTCCGGAAGAAGGCAAGCGCTGAGACGCGCTCAGGGGACCTGATAAAACGACATATGATATATTACTAAGATTACTTTATAGTGAGCTATTTTACATCATTTTGGGGGCATTTTGCAATATTAAACCTATCAGGTTATAGTAAATTTTATTATAATTTTTATAAAGCTTGATACGTGCTCATTATCTGATTCAGCAAGTATTGTTTTTTTTTCTATTATTATTATTATTATTATTGTTATTATTATTAATAATAAAATATTGGTTTTATTTATAACTTTACTGGTCTTTATTGCACTTTTTTTCTTTTATGATCCTTCCCTAGATGAGTACATTTTTAACCCCTTAACCCCTCTCTGACCTTAGACGTACTATCCCGTCGAGGTGCCCTGGGCCTATCTGACCCTCGACGGGATAGTACGTCATAGCGATCGGCCGCGCTCACGGGGGGAGCGCGGCCGGGTGTCAGCTGCCTATCGCAGCTGACATCCGGCACAATGTGCCAGGAGCGGTCACGGACCGCCTCCGGCACATTACCCCCGACACCGAGATCAAACTTCGTGCATGGAGGGGGCTCCCTGCGGGCTTCCCTGAGCCCCCGCAGCAACGCGATGTGATCGCGTTGCTGCCAGGGTCTCCTACCTCCTTCCTCGCTGCAGGCCCCGGATCCAAGATGGCCGCGGCATCCGGGTCCTGCAGGGAGGGAGGTGGCTTCACAGAGCCTGCTTAGAGCAGGCACTGTGAAGCTTGCACTGCTCTAAGTCAGATCGGTGATATGACAGAGTGCTGTGCAAACTGTCAGATCACCGATCTGTGATGTCCGCCCCTGGGACAAAGTAAGAAAAAAATTTTCCAAATGTGTAAAAAAAAAAAATAAAAAAAAAAATAAATTCTAAATAATGAAAAAATATATATATATTATTCCCATAAATACATTTCTTTATCTAAATAATAAAAAAAACAAAAAACAAAAGTACACATTTAGTATCGCCGCGTCCGTAACGACCCAACCTATAAAACTGGCCCACTAGTTAACCCCTTCAGCAAACTCCGTAAGAAAAAAAAACCGAGGCAAAAAACAACTTTTGGGGTCCAATTTCTCCTGTTACCCTAGGGAAAATACAAAACTGGGGGCTAAAAAATAATTGCGGATCCGCAGCAGTTTCCCATGAGTTTACAGTACAATGTAAACCTATGGGAAACAAAAAAACGCTGTGCACATGCTGCAGAAAAAACCACGCGTAAACGCTGCGGATTACATTCCGCAGCATGTCACTTCTTTTCTGCGGATTTTCACCTGCTCCAATAGGAAACTGCAGATGAAAATCCGCATAAGAATCCGCAGTAAAAACCGCGATAAATCCGCAGTAAAAACCGCAACGGGTTTTCACTGCTGATTTTGTAATTCCGCTGCGGAAAAATCCGCAAAGTGTGAACATAGCCTGAAAGCAGCAAAACATAAAAAAAATCTGGTATTGCTTTAATCGTACTGACCTGATGAACAAATTGGTTTTATCACTTTTACCGCACAATGAACTGCGCAAAAAATAAAATTAAAACAACTGAAGTGCTTGTTTTTGTCCATTTTTTTGGTCTGAAATATCTGAATAAAAAGCAATCAAAAACCTTTGATTCCCAAAATGGTACCAAAAAATTCTCCAACTTATGAGCAAAAAAATAAGCCGCATACAGCTCTGTTCACCAAAAAATAAAAAAAAGTTACAGCTCTCTTAATATTGCGACGAAATAACTACCGTATATACTCGAGTATAAGCCGACCCGAGTATAAGCCGACTCCCCTAATTTTGCCACAAAAAACTGGGAAAACTTATTGACTCGAGTATAAGCCTAGGGTGGAAATGCAGCATTTACCGGTGAATTTCAAAAATAAAAATAGATCATTATTTCCCCATAGCTGTGCCATATAGTGCTCTGCACTGTTCATTATTTCCCCATAGCTGTGCCATATAGTGCTCTGCACCGTTCATATTGCCCCATATCTGTGCCCCATATAGTGCTCTGCACCGTTCATATTGCCCCATATCTGTGCCCTATATGCTCTGCACCGTTCATATTGCCCCATATCTGTGCCCCACATAGTGCTCTGCACCGTTCATATTGCCCCATATCTGTGCCCTATATGCTCTGCACCGTTCATATTGCCCCATATCTGTGCCCTATATGCTCTGCACCGTTCATATTGCCCCATATCTGTGCCCCATATAGTGCTCTGCACCGTTCATACTGCCCCATATAGTGCTCTGCACCGTTCATACTGCCCCATATAGTGCTCTGCACCGTTCATACTGCCCCATATAGTGCTCTGCACCGTTCATACTGCCCCATATAGTGCTCTGCACCGTTCATACTGCCCCATATAGTGCTCTGCACCGTTCATATTTCCCTATAGATGCTCCACATAAATCTGTGCCGCTGCTGCAATAAAAAAAAAAAAAGCCATACTCGCCTCTCTTGATTGCAGCTCCCGGCGTCTCGTTCCGGCGTCCGCTCCCGGCGTCTCTCTCCGCTCTGACTGATCAGGCAGAGGGCGCCGCGCACACTATATGCGTCATCGCGCCCTCTGACCTGCACAGTCAGAGCGGAGATAGACGCCGGGAAGATGGAGCGGCGCCCGGCGGCTGGAACGGGGACAGGTAAGTATGACATACTTACCTAGTCCCAGCTATCCTGGCGCTCCCCGCCTGTCCCACGGTCTTCTGTGCTGCAGCTCTTCCTGTCAGCGGTCACCGGCACCGCTGATTAGAGAAATGAATAGGCGGCTCCACCCCTATGGGAGGTGGAGCCGCCTATTCATTTCTCTAATGAGCGGTCCCACGTGACCGCTGAAGAGGGGAAGAAGCTGCAGCACAGAAGACAGTGGGACGGCAGGGGGAGCGTCAGGATCGCTGGGACTAGGTAAGTATACCTCAGCGCTCTCTCCCCCTCACCCGCCGACCCCACCGCTGCCGTGACTCGAGTATAAGCCGAGAGGGGCACTTTCAGCCCAAAAATTTGGGCTGAAAATCTCGGCTTATACTCGAGTATATACGGTAATCTTTATTTAAAAAAAAAATCATTTGTTATAGCAGCAAAACATTAAAAAGAACTATATAAATCTGTAATCGCACGAACCCAAAGAATAAAGCAGTGTTATCACCTATACTGCACAATGAACCACGCAAAAATAAAATTAAAAACTTTTATTGTAATGTTGTCTATTAATTCTACCTCCCAAAAAATCAAAATAAAGCTTGGCTCACATTTATCCTGCGCTCCTTGTTGAGCGCGCTTACAAGGGGGGGTTCTGTGTAAATCCCCAAAACTGCAATTCAGACAAAATCCCTAACGGAACAACTCGCTTATAAAGCAGATGGAGTCACTTTGGACTGATCTCTCTTCCGATGGTATCCCATTATTTTAGGCGTCTTTTTAGCACACAATTGTGGATGTCCACAGTTTTGTGAACACCTAAAAGGATGGATATCACCAGAGCAGACAGAAAGTGTCTCCATCTGCCTCATGGTGGGTGGTTTCATTGGGGGTTGCGTCTGAATCGCATTTTTGTGGGATTTACACTGTAGCTCTGATGTAAGTGTGCAGCGTAGAACACAAGATTGTGATCCCAGCCTTATTCTGTAAGTGAAGAAAACCTACAAAAAAGAAGTCCTCCAAAAAAATCATAAAATGTATATTTTATTAAGCCATGTCTAAAAGATATTAAAATGGGATGATATCATACAAACAAGAATGAACAAGCAAACATTGGGCAGAAGGATGAATAAGGTCCAACAATAATAATAAATATATAAATAACAGAGAAGTCCCTTCATAAATAAGTCAACAGATTAATAACAGCACAGTGCTTGAAATAAATCATGTGCAAAAATACATGATGAGGACCAAAAACATCCAGGAGAACTGGGTGTAATTATTCAGATAGCATAATGCAATGCATAGTACGAAAAAGTTTTTTTACTTAGAAACCTTATAAAAGAGAAAAAACATTTCTCTGCACATCTTGGCCAAACATAGACACATATTGAGAAAGTGCTTGATAAGTATTAGCTGAAAACATGCATATAATTACCCGGAATCCGTACTTCCATAGCATACCCCTTGATGTGAGTTTCGAGAATCTCTTCCAGCACAATCTGTACTCCAAAATAGTGCTCCGTCACGTCTCAGCTTTGTACTGGGCCTGTACAGTAGTGTCTGACCACATTTGGGTTATTGGCGTACTATGGAGAAATTGTAAGGCAAACTTAACTGTGGGCTAAAGCAACATTTTATAAATGTTTATTTAAAATAAAAAGGTTTCACCCCTCCCGCTTCTCCATTTTTTTTTTTTTTTGTTCCGCTTTGCTTATTTATTGGAAAAACCAGAACGGTTGACAAACTTTTTGGTTGAAAATGTGAATACCTTGAGGAGTGCTAAAGTTTGATCCCTTTTAGCATACTGCCCCCCCAAATATTTACAATATGATGCTGGCATGCATCTACAAGGAGACTAATTTCATTCGTGTACGGGGAGCTCCTATCGAGGGTGCTATTAGGTCACCCGATGAAGGCATTAGCGAAATGGGAACAACAAGTGGGGGGGATTTCGGTAGATCAATGGGAGTCAATAATGCAAATGATCCCTAAGTTGTCCCTCAGTGAGCCTAACCGTCTCTCAACTATATATCCTTTATAGGGTTTATAGGACTCCTAAGTGGCTGTTTGATTTGGGTCTAAGGCCAAATTCAAAATGTCCCAAGTGTGCGCTCGATAATGCAGATATCCTACATACGGTATGTTCTGGACGTGTCCCTGTATACAAATATTCTGGATTATGGTTCTCAACTTAATATATATGGCCACAGAGCAGGATATTCCCAGAGATCCTATTGTCTGTGTGCTTGGATATGTTGAGGAGGCGGGAGGAGGTGATTATTCACAAATAGCTGTTGCCATAATGCTTTTTACTGCTAGAAAATTAATAGCATATCACTGGATCTCAGATAAAGTTCCCACGAGGAAAGAATATGTAAATAAGCTAAACCTCATACTATGCTGAGAGAAAGCCATTTATCTTAAACGGGGTAAACCGGCAATGTTTGAGAAAATTTGGGCAGGATGGTTGAATGTTCCGGGCTTACCGTCTGTATCTTTATTCTCGTGATACCATGTATTTATCACCCTGAAAGTGATTTAGTTGTACTCCATGACTGGTGCCTTGGGATATGTGCCTTATCTATGTCTGTATTTTTCTTGTGATATATTTTATCATTGGACCAGGGTTGGGTAGGGGGGAGCGGTTGGGAATGGGGAAATGATTGGGGGGTATTTTGGAGAAAATTCTGTTATGTTCTGAAAACTTTAATAAAAAATATCTGATTCAAAAAACAATATGATGCTGGTGTAAACTAGAAATGTGATAAATGTTTTACTATTAACTATTTAACGTGGTATTCGTATCTATTTTAAAGGGCATAAAAATTCAAAGTTCGAAAATTGTGAATTTCCAATATTTAAAAAAAATAAAAAAACAACAAAAAACCAACAAATCATATGGACCTAAATTTACCTTTAATATAAAGTTTAATGTGTCACAAAAAAAAAAAAAATATTTTCAGGAACACTGGCACATATGGAAGTATCCCAAACATATTATCACATAGCGACATGTCAGATTTGAAAAATTACCGTATATACTCGAGTATAAGCCGACCCGAGTATAAGCCGACCCCCCTAATTTTGCCACAAAAAACTGGGAAAACTTATTGACTCGAGTATAAGCCTAGGGTGTAAATGCAGCAGCTACCGGTGAATTTCAATAATAAAAATAGATCATTATTTCCCCATAGCTGTGCCATATAGTGCTCTGCGCCGTTCATTATTGCCCTATAGCTGTGCCCCATATAGTGCTCTGCACCATTCATTATTGCCCTATAGCTGTGCCCCATATAGTGCTCTGCAATGTTCATTATTGCCCTATAGCTGTGCCATATAGTGCTCTGCACCGTTCATTATTGCCCTATAGCTGTGCCCCATATAGTGCTCTGCACCGTTCATTATTGCCCTATAGCTGTGCCATATAGTGCTCTGCACCGTTCATTATTGCCCTATAGCTGTGCCCCATATAGTGCTCTGCGCCGTTCATTATTGCCCTATAGCTGTGCCTCATATAGTGCTCTGCACCGTTCATTATTGCCCTATAGCTGTTACATATAGTGCTCTGCACCGTTCATTATTGCCCTATAGCTCTGCCCCATATAGTGCTCTGCACCGTTCATTATTGCCCTATAGCTGTGCCCCATATAGTGCTCTTGCACCGTTCATGATTGCCCTATAGCTCTGCCCCATATAGTGCTCTGCACCGTTCATATTGTCCCATAGCTGTGCCCCATATAGTGCTCTGCACCGTTCATATTGTCCCATAGCTGTGCTCCATATAGTGCTCTGCACCGTTCATATTGTCCCATAGCTGTGCCCCATATAGTGCTCTGCACCGTTCATTATTGCCCTATAGCTCTGCCCCATATAGTGCTCTGCACCGTTCATTATTGCCCTATAGCTCTGCCCCATATAGTGCTCTGCACCGTTCATTATTGCCCTATAGCTGTGCCCCATATAGTGCTCTGCACCGTTCATTATTGCCCTATAGCTCTGCCCCCATATAGTGCTCTGCACCGTTCATATTGCCCCATAGAAAGCTCTGCCCCATATAGTGCTCTGCACCGTTCATATTGCCCCATAGAAAGCTCTGCCCCATATAGTGCTCTTGCACCGTTCATATTGCCCCATAGAAAGCTCTGCCCCATATAGTGCTCTTGCACCGTTCATATTGCCCCATAGAAAGCTCTGCCATTGTCGCTGCTGTTGCTGCAGTAAAACAAAAAAAACACATACTCACCTCTCTTGCTTGCAGCTCCCGGCGTCTCGTTCCGGCGTCTCGTCCCGGCGTCTCCGCTCTGACTGATCAGGCAGAGGGCGCCGCGCACACTATATGCGTCATCGCGCCCTCTGACCTGAACGGCGGCTGGAACGCGAACAGGTGAATATTACATACTTACCTGGTCCTGGCATCCGGCTCCTTCTCCCGGACAGCTGTCTTCGGTGCCGTAGCTTCTTCCTCTATCAGCGGTCACCGTTACCGCTGATTAGAGAAATGAATAGGCGGCTCCACCCCTATTGGAGGTGGAGCCGCCTATTCATTTCTCTAATGAGCGGTCCCACGTGACCGCTGATAGAGGAAGAACTGCAGCACCGAAGACCGTGGGACGGGCAGGGGGAACGTCAGGAGCGCCGGGACTAGGTAAGTATGCCTCAGCGGCCTCTCACCCTCACCCGCCGACCCTACCGCCGACCGTGACTCGAGTATAAGCCGAGAGGGGCACTTTCAGCCCAAAAATTTTGGCTGAAAATCTCGGCTTATACTTGAGTATATACGGTAGGTCAAAACTGGCTTTGGCAGAAAGGAGATTGTATATTCTTCCTGCTTAGTAGAATGATTAGGGGCCAAATGCATAATAAGAGATATTTCCTGTATATTCCAGTTAATTAGACAAAGATAAGCGCTCATACACACTAGACATCCAGATAAATATCACGATGACATGTGCACATCATTTCTTTGATCTGTGTTTTTTTTTTTTTTTTTTTTAATCATTGCTTCTCTTTTGTGTTGAACACTTGATTATCATGTATTACAATTTTGTATATATTTAGAGTCTACAAAAGAAAACACAAAAAATACCAGAGCCGGGTCCATCGAAGATGCGTGGCACTGCCAGGCCTCAGGCTATCAGAGAACCATCGTCAACTCAAGGGCCAAGTACTGCCCCAATTAAGAAAGTGGGTAACACTTCTGTATCACTGTACACTTCCGTTGTCTAGTTTTTTTGTGAGATTAGCATCACTATGTAGTGAACCGAAGGCAAAAACAACATTTTAATGTTCAAACAAGGAAAGAGTAGAGCTGCAGAACAGTACATAAGTGCCAGCCACCATCCATGTGTGGTGTGATAGGAGAGCCCGTTCTTCAGAGCGGAGGTGCTCGCATGAAAACAAGTTGTAAATCCATAGTAATAAGAAGAAAAATGCGGCAGCACTCACCGACCTTTGTGTGGTCCAAGTCTTTTATTCAAGACCGTTAAAACAACAGCATCTTCACGGCTCAGGGGAGTAGAAACGGAAGGGAGGTGAGCAGGGATAGACGACGGCCGTTTCACGCCTACAACAGCGCTTCCATGGGTCTCAGGTGTCGGGAAGTGACGCTAACAAGAAATAGGTGAGTGAACAATAACCACTCCCACCCCACGCCCATATACCCAGATACCCGAAAAGGTACAGTCCCGGTGGTCTGAAGATACCAGGTATCTGAAAAAGTGAAGGCGTTATGGGTAAGTATAAAACTAAGCCCATCACACACAAAATCGATGAAGCCGTGAAAATGCTGTTGTTTTAACTGTCTTGAATAAAGGACTTGGACCACACAAAGATCGGTGAGTGCTGCCGCATTTTTCTTCTTATTACTATGGAAAAACAACATTTTATTGGTAAAAATATTCTTTTATGGGTTTTTTTTCTGTACAACTTAATGCTATGAAATTTTGTAAAACACCTATGATGATAACATGGTCACTACAACCCCAGATGAAGTAAATGAGGGGAATGGAATTTTAAAATGGTGTCGCATTTTCTGGGGTTTTGGTGATGTGACATGGCATCCGCAACCTTTTCCAAGAAAATTTGTAGTTCAAAATAGCACTCCATGCCTTCTGAGCATTTATCTTTGCCTGAACAGTAGTGTCTGACCACATATTGGACATTCGCTTAAGCTGGAGAAATTGCAAAGCAAATTGTGGGTTTAGGCAACATTTTATTTAAAGGGGGGAAAAAAACCCTTTTTTTCCCACTTTCTATTACGGTACTTACTGTAAAACACAAGAATGATTAACAAGCTTTCTGAATGCGGTTTTGAAAACTTTGAGGGGTACAGTTTTAAAAATTGTTCCTTCAAAGTTACTTCAAAATTTTAGTAGGTCTTAGAAACAAGTTTTCGTATATTTCATTGAATTTTTGCTTTATTTTTTCAAGGTAGAAATGTGTTCAGTGTTATTTTTACTATTAACTATTTTGCGTGGTATGTCTATCTGTATTAAAGGGCATACAAATTGAAAGTGAATTTCCAATATGTATTTGTGAATTTCCAATATTTTCACATATTGAGCTAAATTCACCACTAGCATAAAGCATACTGTGTCAGGAAAAAAAAACATTTTCAGAATCATTGGAATATGTGTAAGAAGTCCAGAGAGATTATCACATAAAGTGACATGTCAGGTTTGACAAATTACCGTAGGTCCAAACTGGCTTTGGCAGAGAGGGGATAAATGTACATTCTTCCTGCTAAGTAGAATGTTTATGGGCAAAATGATGGTTATTAGTCCTCTCACACAGCAAATACATAAAAACAGAGATTTATTCAGTTGCTATGACAGCACTAACGAGAGAGGGGATCCGCCCTTCAGGGACAGGAAACCTACAGAGATAAAAGGGCGGCACCTCTGTCCCGCATCAGTTGGTTTCCTGTCCCTGACAGGGGACCCTTCAGACATACCTTAGGAAGAAAGGTGAAGATGGGAGACTATGCCCGGGCCCGACAGACCAGTTCAGGAGGCGTGAGCTCCTCTTCCTCTGTATTGTTAGGAGTCTTGGAGGTGCCACACCACAGAGGGCTGTGTGAGTAGGCAGCAGCAGAGAAAGTAGCCTTCAGGGGGAGTGCTGACTTTGAGGTGTCCCATCGCCGCAGGTACAGGTCTGTATGTTATGGGAGGCCCTGTCTTCTAGAGCCCTGCGGCGAAGCTGGTGTCCTCTTCTGGTCCTCTTCTGGTCGGAGTTGGGCCACGGCGCAGAATATGGCTGCGTCCTGTAGAATTTGACCGGCGAGGAGTGATGACGCATGGCGCATGCGCAGTTGGGCCGCGGCAGTAAATATGGTGGCGCCCTGCAGTACACAGCGTGGGAATGTGGGCGCTTGGCAGTTCCTGGGTCAGATGAAGCCATTAAGGGCGACACACGGCACAGCTGTGGGGGAACTTACGATAAGGGGGCGAGCTTGTGGCGGAGGGGCCTCCCTTATGCTATGTACCAGGCAGTTCACCTGGATTGACCTGCTGACCCCATCCGGGGGAGGTACCTGAGGGGGACCAGGCTATTTAAGAGATCCCTTTGCACTAATACAGGCTCCTTATCCTTATTGGAAAATGGAGTCTCAGGAGCATGGTGCAATGCAGCAATCTCCAGAGCACCAGTCTCGTTCCTTGGAGGAGCCCAAAGTCTCGGCTATTCAGCGAAGGTCCAGTGGCAGTAGTCAACCGAGAAGGGAAAGGACCAGCCAGAGTCTTAAGCCGTAAAGATGATTCATCGGCTGTGAAGGATCCCCCGCAGTCTACGGTACCACTCATTTACTTTCTGGGGGTAAGTGATCTCCGAGAAAGTTCACTGGGTGATGTATGTCTCCCCTTATGTTCCCTCTCTCCTTATTTATCAGGGAAAGAAACGGTCCACTAAAACTAAGCATAGAGAATGTGCTGAATGTGGAGTCCCTTTACCCGACAACCAGAAGCTATGCGGACCTTGTATTCAGCATTTGATAGCGAAGGAGACGCCAGACTTTGTTACCAGCCTGAGACAGATGGTCAGGCAGGAGGTCAGAGGTTCCCTTTCTCAGGACAGAGATATTAGGGGAAGAGAACCCAGATCCCCGTTTCAATTGAGGACAGTGACTCAGGGGAGCTAAGATCGGAGTCTACTCATTCTTCATCATCTTCTTCAGAGACAGAGTCCAGACATTCATGTTTTTCTTTTGACCAGGGCTGTGGAGTCATGGAGTCTGAGTCGGAGTTAGTTTTGGTTTGAGTCGGTAGAAATGTACCGACTCCAGCTTTTAAAAAAAAAAAGTATTAATATTTAATAATTGAACTTTCATATGAATTTTATAAATGTTACTAAAATATATATGTTCTTTCAAACTATGAACAACAATGATAAGCAGTTCTGGAGATAGACATTTCTTGCTTCTTGTGTGTCACTGTTCTCCACTGCCCTTATCTAATCTTATACTTGGTTAACCTCATGCTGCCCCAACCCCCCTACTTACAATGTATGAAACTGAAAGTGAAAATGTGTTGCAAATTCTTAGTAGTAAAGCTCCTCCTCTAGACTAGATGTTTGGTGTGCGTCTTCCAAGCATCTCACAGCTGCTACTCAGAAGAGGAAGACTGTAAGAAGTATTATCCTTTCAACAAACTTTGCATCAGTTAACTGTGAGTACATGAGGAATAACAGTATTACTGACCACTATATCAGTTGTATGACCTGGCAATCATTTTGTACAATTATTTTTAGGAAAAACAATTGTCATTTGGATTGTGAATGCAGAATTAAAAACCTGAGAATGTCAAAGAAGCGTCACATTAAATCAGCTGTATTTCAACATTTCACCATCACTCAAGATAGAAAACATTGTCTGTCCGTGTATGACAAATGATCCAGACGAAAACAAATGCTGTGATGCCAAAATCAGTGCATATTCAGGCAAAGATAAAAAATGTTCCTACCAGAGCTTCTAATCTAAAGAGACATTTACAGCGCTTTCATCCAGAAGTACTGAAAGCAGTGGATGAGAAAGACTGCATCCAAACCAATGAACCAGTGCCCAGCTCTTCCAGCCAAACAAAGGAGCAGAGAACTTTGCAGCCATCAGTTGCAAGATATTTTGTCAGTGACAAAGTTACTGTGACAATGACAGTAGATACATTTAAAAAACTGATCATAGAGCTTGTTGTAAAGGATAGTGTGCCTATTTCATTATTTTCACGACCAGCTTTTATGTGTCTGAATGGGGAAATGGCCCGCAAGCTTGGTGTTTCTCTGGAGAGAGAGAGAATTAGAAAATTAGTAATCAAAGAAGCTTTTAAACAAAAGGAAGAACTTAAAAAAACTCTCAAGGGACGCTTTCTGTTTCTTAAAATGGATGCCTGCACAGGTCACAGAGTGAACTATTTTGCCATCATGTCCGATTTGTTTGTGACAAAAATGAAATACCAAGACATTGGCAGTAAAAGACACCAAAGCTCATCACACCAGTGAGTTTCTCCAGGTCTTGGTGGAAAAGGTTCTTCCAGACTATGAACTTAAAAAAGAGCAAGTTCTTTCTGTCGTAACTGACAGTGCTTCAAATATGATAAGTACTATTAAGCTAATGAATGAGAGTAATGATGGTGACCAGCAGCTAGAAGAACATTCTGGGTTCACAGACACAGAAATGTTTGAAATAGAGGAACACAGTATTGTAACTGAGGAGCAAACTGAAGTTGCTTCAGATGAACAGCAACATGATAGTTTAGATGATCTTGTTGAAACTGTGTCAATACGTTCTTTCATTCATCACATGCGCTGTGTTGTGCATACGCTACAGCTGGCTATAAGAGACAGTCTGCAAGAAGGACATGCTGCTGCACTGATTGGCAAGGTGAGAATATTGGCTACTGTTGCCAGAACCCCTAAAGTTGACTCAATTTTGAAGAGACGTGCTGGAAAAGGGGCAATTATTGATCAAGCCACACGATGGGGCAGTACTTCCTTAATGATTCAGCACTTGGTTGAACTGAAAACTTTTCTTGTAGACATGGCTAACCCTCAACTGACGCTAAATGAAAGTCAGTGGAATCAGGTGACTGAGCTGGAAAAATTGCTAGAGCACCCATTTACAGTGACTAAAAAATTACAAGCAGAGGAATTAACTCCAGGTATTTTTCTTAAAGGAGTGGAAGAACCTGATGTTTCGCCTGTCCCAAAGAGGAGGGTTAATTGCAAGTGGCATTGCTACATCAATGAAAAGGAGAGAGGAGCTACTATTACAAAATAACATTCTTTTGGCAGCTGTTTATGTAGACCCAATGCATCGGATTCTTCTAGATGATCAACAGCTAACTAAAGGAAAAGAAGCTCTGTTTGAAATAGCAGTAAGGATGAAAGGGTTGCAGAACAGTCAGGAGGAACAATCTTCACCCTCATCAACTGATGAGGAATTTAATTTTGAAAAATATTTGGATCACAAGGACCGTGCAAAGCGTTCCCGCATAGAAGTCATCCCCATCAAAGAACACAGCCAGTACATTTCAGCAGAATTTTTCATGTGCACTAAAAGAAATTAAGAAATTTGACCGTTCATCAAAAATAACAGTGCAGCAAGCGATTCCTCTGTATCCTGACATTGTCAGAGATGTTGCCCGAGTGGTTACTGCTTTGCCACCAACCCAAGTTAGTGTAGAGAGGTTGTTCTCTGCTCTCAAAATAATTAGATCAGATTTGAGGGCATCCATGAAGGAGGATCTGACAGAGGCAAAACGTTTTCTGAGGACAAATTTATAGATTTCTTCTTATTAACTGCATAAGTGTTTATTGTATATTTACTTACAAGAGTTTAGAAAAGTTTATAAAAGTTATTTGCTATATTCTAATTGTATTCTAATAAATATAGTTTTTGCTCTAAGTGGTCTGATTACTTATATGATGGTGAGAAACTGAATAAGCACGATGTTAACCCCTTCCCGACCTTTGACGCCATGTAGGCGTCATGAAAGTCGGTGCCAATCCGACCCATGACGCCTATGTGGCGTCATGGAAAGATCGCGTCCCTGCAGATCGGGTGAAAGGGTTAACTCCCATTTCACCTGATCTGCAGGGACAGGGGGAGTGGTAGTTTAGCGCAGGGGGGGTGGCTTCATCCCCCCGTGGCTACGATCGCTCTGATTTGCTGTTGAAAGTGAAACTGCCAATCAGAGCGATTTGTAATATTTCACCTATTCTAACTGGTGAAATATTACAATCCAGCCATGGCCGATGCTGCAATATCATCGGCCATGGCTGGAAACACTAACGTGCCCCCACCCCACCCCATCGATCGCCCCCCCAGCCCTCCGATCTGTCCGGTACACTGCTCCGGCTCCCCTCCATCCTGTGCTCCGCTCCCCCCGTGCTCCAATCACCCTCCCCGTGCTCAATCACGCCGATCCACCCCCCCGTGCTCCGTTCCACCCCCCGTGCTCCGTTCCACCCCCCCGTGCTCCGTTCCACCCCCCCGTGCTCCGTTCCACCACCCCCGTGCTACGTTCCACCCCCCGTGCTCCGTTCCACCCCTCCCGCGCTCCGATCCACCACACCATGCTCCGATCCCCCCCCCCGTGCTCCACCCCACCCCATTATACTTACCGATCCTGCCGGGGTCCGTCCGTCATCTCCCTGGACGTCGCCATCTTCCGATATGGCGGGCGCATGCGCAGTGCGCCCGCCGAATCGGCCGGCAGATTCGTTCCAAAGTGCATTTTGATCACTGAGATAGATTATATCTCAGTGATCAAAATAAAAAAAATAATAAATGACCCCCCCCCTTTGTCACCCCCATAGGTAGGGACAATAAAAAAATAAAGAATTTTTTTTTTCCACTAATGTTAGAATAGGGTTAGGGGTAGGGTTAGGGCTAGGTTTAGGGGTAGGGTTAGGGTTAGGGTTAGGGCTAGGGGTAGGGTTAGGGGTAGGGCTAGGGTTAGGGTTAGGGCTAGGGTTAGGGTTAGGGTTTCGGTATGTGCACACGTATTCTGGTCCTCTGCGGATTTTTCCGCTGCGGATTTGATAAATCCGCAGTGCTAAACCGCTGCGGATTTATGGCGGATTTACCGCGTTTTTTCTGCGCATTTCACTGGGGTTTTACAACTGCGATTTTCTATTTGAGCAGTTGTAAAACCGCTGCGGAATCCGCACAAAGAAGTGACATGCTGCGGAATGTAAACCGCTGCGTTTCCGTGCAGTTTTTCCGCAGCATGTGTACAGCGATTTTTGTTTCCCATAGGTTTACATTGAACTGTAAACTCATGGGAAACTGCTGCGGATCCGCAGCATTTTCCACAGTGTGTGCACATACCTTTAGAATTAGGCTATGTGCACACGGTGCGGATTTGGCTGCGGATCCACAGCGGATTGGCCGCTGCGGATTTGCAGCAGTGTTCCATCAGGTTTACAGTACCATGTAAACCTATGGAAAACCAAATCCGCTGTGCCCATGGTGCAGAAAAAACCGCGCGGAAACGCTGCGTTGTATTTTCCGCAGCATGTCAATTCCTTGTGCGGATTCCGCAGCGTTTTACACCTGTTCCTCAATAGGAATCCGCAGGTGAAATCCGCACAAAAGACACTGGAAATCCGCGGAAAATCTGCAGGTAAAACGCAGTGCCTTTTACCTGCAGATTTTTCAAAAATGATGCTGAAAAATCTCACACGAATCCGCAATGTGGGCACATAGCCTTAGGGTTAGGGTTGGAATTAGGGTTGTGGTTAGGGTTAGGGGTGTGTTGAGGTTAGGGTTGTGATTAGGGTTACGGCTACAGTTGGGATAAGGGTTAGGGGTGTGTTGGGGTGTGTTGGAGGTAGAATTGAGGGGTTACCACTGTTTAGGCACATCAGGGGTCTCCAAACGCAACATGGCGCCACCATTGATTCCAGCCAATCTCGTATTCAAAAAGTCAAATGGTGCTCCCTCAATTCCGAGCCCCGACGTGCGCCCAAACAGTGGTTTACCCCCACATATGGGGTACCAGCATACTCAGGATAAACTGCGCAACAATTACCGGGGTCCAATTTCTCCTGTTACCCTTGTGAAAATAAAAAAATGCTTGCTAAAACATCATTTTTGAGGAAAGAAAAATGATTTTTTATTTTCACGGCTCTGCGTTGTAAACGTCTGTGAAGCACTTGGGGGTTCAAAGTGCTCACCACATATCTAGATAAGTTCCTGGGGGGACTAGTTTCTAAAATGGGGTCCCTTGTGGGGGGTTTCTACTGTTTAGGCACACCAGGGGCACTGCAAACGCAACGTGACGCCCGCAGACCATTCCATCAAAGTCTGCATTTCAAAAGTCACTACTTCCCTTCTGAGCCCCGACGTGTGCCCAAACAGTGGTTTACCTCCACACATGGGGTATCAGCGTACTCAGAAGAAACTGGACAACAACTTTTGGGGTCCAATTTCTCCTGTAACCCTTGGGAAAATAAAAAATTCTGGGCTAAATAATTATTTTTCAGGAAAGAAAACGTATTTATTATTTTCACGGCTCTGCATTATAAACTTCTATGAAGCACTTGGGGGTTCAAAGTGCTCACCACACATCTAGATAAGTTCCTTTCGGGGTCTAGTTTCCAAAATGGGGTCACTTGTGGGGGGTTTCTACTGTTTAGCCACATCAGGGGCTCTGCAAACTCAACGTGACGCCAGCAGAGCATTCCATCAAAGTCTGCATTTCAAAACGTCACTACTTCACTTCCGAGCCCCAGCATGTGCCCAAACAGTGGTTTACCCCCACATATGGGGCATCAGCGTACTCAGGAGAAACTGGACAACAACTTTTGGGGTCAAATTTCTCCGGTTACCCTTGGGAAAATAAAAAATTGCAGGCTAAAATATCATTTTTGAGAAAATATTTTTTTTTTTATTTTCATGGCTCTGCGTTATAAACTTCTGTGAAGCACTTGGGGGTTCAAAGTCCTCACCACACATCTAGATTAGTTCCTTTGGGGGTCTAGTTTCCAAAATGGGGTCATTTCTGGGGGACCTCCAATGTTTAGGCACACAGGGGCTCTCCAAACGTGACATGGTGTCCGCTAATGATTGGAGCTAATTTTCCATTTAAAAAGCCAAATGGCGTGCCTTCCCTTCCGAGCCCTGCCGTGCGCCCAAACAGTGGTTTACCCCCACATATGGGGTATCAGCGTACTCAGGACAAACTGGACAACAACATTTGGGGTCCAATTTCTCCTATTACCCTTGGCAAAATAGGAAATTCCAGGCTAAAAAATTATTTTTGAGGAAAGAAAAATTATTTTTTATTTTCATGGCTCTGCGTTATAAACTTCTGTGAAGCACCTGGGGGTTTAAAGTGCTCAATATGCATCTAGATAAGTTCCTTGGGGGGTCTAGTTTCCAAAATGGGGTCACTTGTGGGGGAGCTCCAATGTTTAGGCACACAGGGGCTATCCAAACGCAACATGGTGTCCGCTAACAATTGGAGCTAATTTTCCATTCAAAAAGTCAAATGGCGCGCCTTCCCTTCCGAGCCCTGCCGAGTGCCCAAACAGTGGTTTACCCCCACATATGAGGTATCAGCATACTCAGGAGAAATTGCCCAACATATTATATGATCCATTTTATCCTATTGCCCATGTGAAAATGAAAAAAATTGAGACGAAAATAATTTTTTTGTGAAAAAAAGTACTTTTTCATTTTTACAGATCAATTTGTGAAGCACCTGAGGGTTGAAAGTGCTCACTAGGCATCTAGATAAGTTCCTTGGGGGGTCTAGTTTCCAAAATGGGGTCACTTGTGGGGCAGCGCCAATGTTTAGGCACACAGGAGCTCTCCAAACGTGACATGGTGTCCGCTAACGAAGGAGATAATTTTTCATTCAAAAAGTCAAATGGCACTCCTTCCCTTCTGAGCCTTACCATGTGCCCAAACAGTGGTTTACCCCCACATGTGAGGTATTGTTGTACTCAGGAGAAATTGCCCAACAAATTTTAGGATCCATTTTATCCTGTTGCCCATGTAAAAATGAAAAAATTGAGGCTAAAAGAATTTTTTTGTGAAAAAATAGTACTTTTTCATTTTTACGGATCAATTTGTGAAGCACCTGGGGGTTCAAAGTGCTCACTATGCATCTGGATAAGTTCCTTGGGGCGTCTAGTTTCCAAAATGGGGTCACTTGTGGGGGAGCTCCAATTTTTAGGCCCACGGAGGATCTCCAAACGTGACATGGTGTCCGCTAAAGAGTGGAGCCAATTTTTCATTCAAAACGTCAAATGGCGCTCCTTCCCTTCCAAGCCCTGCCGTGCGCCCAAACAGTGGTTTACCCCTACATATGAGGTATCAGCGTACTCAGGACAAATTGGACAACAACTTTTGTGGTTCAGTTTCTCCTTTTACCATTTGGAAAATAAAAAAATTGTTGCTAAAAGATAATTTTTGTGACTAAAAAGTTAAATGTTCATTTTTTCCTTCCATGTTGCTTCTGCTGCTGTGAAGCACCTGAATGGTTAATAAACTTCTTGAATGTGGTTTTGAGTACCTTGAAGGGTGCAGTTTTTAGAATGGTGTCACTTTTGGGTATTTTCAGCCATATAGACCCCTCAAACTGACTTCAAATGTGAGGTGGTCCCTAAAAAAAATGGTTTTGTAAATTTTGTTGTAAAAATGAGAAATCGCTGGTCAAATTTTAACCCTTATAACTTCCTAGCAAAAAAAAATTTTGTTTCCAAAATTGTGCTGATGTAAAGTAGACGTGTGGGAAATGTTATTTATTAACTATTTTGTGTCACATAACTCTCTGGTTTAACAGAATAAAAATTCAAAATGTGAAAATTGCGAAATTTTCAAAATTTTCGCCAAATTTCCATTTTTATCACAAATAAACGCAGAATTTATTGACCTAAATTTACCACTAGCATGAAGCCCAATATGTCACGAAAAAACAATCTCAGAACCGCTAGGATCCGTTGAAGCGTTCCTGAGTTATTACCTCATAAAGGGACACTGGTCAGAATTGCAAAAAACGACAAGGTCTTTAAGGTCAAAATAGGCTGGGTCATGAAGGGGTTAATATTTGACAACAGTAAATTTATTATTACAAATTGGCCATTTATGAAGGAGCCGGAGTCGGAACCTGATAAAATCCAGGAGTCGGAGTCCGAGTCGCAACTGTGGCTTACTGACTCCACAGCCCTGCTTTTGACCGTATAGACCGGCTGGTCAAGGCGGTAAATAATACTGTGGGGATTGATGAGACCCTGTCAGAGAAATCTGTGCAGGATGTCATGATTAAAGGGCTAGAACGGAAATCTGTTTTCCGGTGGTTGACAAGATGAACTCCATTATTCTACGAGAGTGGAAGAAACCTGAGAGGAAAGGTTCTCTTCCGCCATCGTTTAAAAGGAAATATCCTTTTGAAGAGGCGGCATCTTCAGCATGGGATAAAGCCACAAAACTCGATGCTGCCATAGCCAAAGCTTCCAAGAAATCCTCTTTACCATTTGAGGATTTGGGAACTTTAAAGGACCCATATGACAGGAGAGCTGATGTGTTCCTTAAAGGGGCTTGGGAAATGTCAGCAGGAGCTCTCAGGCCGTCAATTGCAGCCACCTGTACAGCACGTTCTATGATGGTGTGGTTGGACAGTTTAGAAGATCAACTTAAAAACAAGACTCAGAGGAATTAGATTTTATCCTCTTTCTATGGTTCAAGGAGCGGCAGTTACCTTTCAGATGCTTTTGCAGATTCTGTGAAGCTGGCAGCCAGATCAGCGGCCCTTTCCAATGCTGCTCGTAGAGTCATTTGGCTAAAATATTGGCCAGGTGACATGCATGCCAGATCAAAACTGTGCAGTATTCCGTGTGAGGGGGCGCATTTGTTCGGGTCAGTTCTAGATTAACTATTGGAGAAAGCAGGGGATAGTAAGATAGAAAGAGGTCTGGATACACATGATGAGAGCATTATACTGCCTCTGTACAAATCCCTAGTTAGTCCGCACATGGAGTACTGTGTCCAGTTTTGGGCACCGGTGCTCAGGAAGGATATAATGGAACTAGAGAGAGTACAAAGGAGGGCAACAAAATTAATAAAGGGGATGGGAGAACTACAATACCCAGATAGATTAGCGAAATTAGGATTATTTAGTCTAGAAAAAAGACGACTGAGGGGCGATCTAATAACCATGTATAAGTATATAAGGGGACAATACAAATATCTCGCTGAGGATCTGTTTATACCAAGGAAGGTGACGGGCACAAGGGGGCATTCTTTGCGTCTGGAGGAGAGAAGGTTTTTCCACCAACATAGAAGAGGATTCTTTACTGTTAGGGCAGTGAGAATCTGGAATTGCTTGCCTGAGGAGGTGGTGATGGCGAACTCAGTCGAGGGGTTCAAGAGAGGCCTGGATGTCTTCCTGGAGCAGAACAATATTGTATCATACAATTATTAGGTTCTGTAGAAGGACGTAGATCTGGGGATTTATTATGATGGAATATAGGCTGAACTGGATGGACAAATGTCTTTTTTCGGCCTTACTAACTATGTTACAATGTTACTATGTTTCCCTTACTTAGGAAGACCCTCCTACAGACTGGGTACTAACAGAATATGGTTTGACCGTTCAAGATCTAATTGAGAAAGGTCCAGATATGATACCAGTAGGAAGAAAGGTAGAGGCTACATGTTCAACTTCTTTAGGGACAACAGAAAGCCACAATGACTGCCGGGCCTTCTATCCGGCTTGGCTAAATATTTCCAGTAGCCCATGGGTCCTAAACATTATTAAATCGGGACTAAAGTTTGATTTTCAGAACATTCCTAATGATAAATTTCTGGTAATACCAGTACGTTCTTCACCTGCAGAACAACTGACATTAAAGTCTGAGGTCCAGGAACTTCAACAAAAGGGTGTATTGGTGGAAGTTCCTGAAGCACAAAGAGGTAAGGGGTTTTATTCCCCCCTCTTCTTGATTAAAAAAGCCAGACAATTCTTTTCGTACCATCATCAATCTTAAAGGCCTGAATAAATTCCTATGGGTCCAATCGTTTAAAATGGAGTTGGTAAAAACAGCAATAAAGCTATTGTTTGACAAGTGTTTCATGGTAGTCTTAGATCCAGAGACTCCTATTATCATGTTTCTATACACGCAGACCATCAACAGTTCTTAAGGGTAGCAGTCTCGCTAGGCGGAACAGTTAAATACTACCAATACTGGGCACTCCCCTTTGGAGTTGCAGTTGCCCCTCCTGTTTTCACGAAGATAATGGTGGAGGTCATGGCACATCTTCATGAACAGGATATTCTAGTGGTTCCATATCTGGATGACCTATTAATAATAGGAAACTCAGAATCACATTGCTCAGCCCAACTAGTAAAAGTAATTGCGGCCTTACAAAAGTTGGGATGGATTATTAATTTTTAAAAATCACGGTTACAGCCCCTAAGAGTACAAGAATTCCTGGGTCTCATCTTAGACTCCAGGTTGCAAAAATGCCGCCTACCAAACACAAAGGTAGACAAAATTCAACAGCAAATACTCAAGGTTGCTAACAATCCGTCAGTCACATTAAGGGGGGCAATGTCACTGTTAGGCTCACTCACGTCTTATATCCCGGCGGTTCTTTGGGCCCAGTACCACACCTGAGTCCTACAGTGGGATGTACTGTGCAATACTCGTCAGTTAGAAGGCCACCTCTATAGTAACTTTTCCTTGTCTGAGGCTTCTATACATTCCTTACGTTAGTGGTTACACACGCCAAACCTGCGGACGGGTGTTCCCTGGATAAACCAGATATCTTGTGTGGTAATCACAGAAGCTAGCCCCAGGGGATGGGGAGCACATATGGGTGATATGTGGGTCCAGGGAGTTTGGTCACATTCCGAACAAAACCTATCCTCCAACCTTAAAGAGTTATTGGCGGTAGAGCGAGCTCTGAGTTAATTTCCTTATGTCCTTACAGGGCCGACACGTCAGGCTATTTTCAGACAATCAGGTAACGGTAGCTTATATTAATCATCAGGGGGGAACCCGATCCAGATCTTTAATGGAAACGGCGGGTCGTATCTTTCAGATAGCCGAAACTCATCTACTGTCGCTCACATCTCTTCATATAAAGGGAAAACACAACATCTTGGCAGATTACCTAAGTCGCAGAAAAGAGAACAAAAAGAGTCACCAGTTTTGCTCCATAAATCCCAGAGACAATCCGTACACAGTGGACACCCTTCTAATTCCTTGGCGTTTCAACATAGCCTATGCCTTTCCCCCATTGAACTTGATCCCATTCGTTCTGAGGAAGATACAGGAGGACAGAGCTCGGGTAATCCTAATAGCGCCATTCTGGCCCAAGAGGCCGTGGTTTCCGTGGTCCAATTTTCCATCCACGAGTATCCAAATTACATCTGGCGGTGTGGAATTTGAAGGGACATTACTGAAAAGGAAGGGGTTTTCACAAGGTCTGATTAATACTTTACTTAAAAGTAAGAAAGTTTCCACAACAAATATTTGTTAGAGTCTGGAAAAAATTCTTAACTATTTCAGGAGCAGAGATTGGTCAGAAAGTCAGTATTACTAAAGTTCTGGAGTTCCTGCAGAGGGGTCTGGAGATGGGACTAGCCACTAGCACTCTTAGAGTCCATGTATCAGCTTTAGGAGCTCTATACAATTGTAATTTAGCTAACAATTACTGGGTTGCCAGATTTATTTATTTAAAGGAGCGGCTAAAGGTACCTTCACACATAACGATATTGTTAACGATATCGTTGCTATTTGTGACGTAGCAACGATATCGTTAATAAAATCGCTATGTGTGACAGCGACCAACGATCAGGCCCCTGCTGGGAGATCGTTGGTCGCTGAACAAAGTCCAGAACTTTATTTCGTCGCTGGATCTCCCGTGGACATCGCTGGATCGGCGTGTGTGACACCGATCCAGCGATGTCTTCACTGGTAACCAGGGTAAACATCGGGTAACTAAGCGCAGGGCCGCGCTTAGTAACCCGATGTTTACCCTGGTTACCATGCTAAAAGTAAAAAAAAACAAACACTAGATACTTACCTACCGCTGTCTGTCCTCCAGCGCTGCGCTCTGCACTCCTCCTGTACTGTCTGTGAGCCGGAAAGCAGAGCGGTGACGTCACCGCTCTGCTTTCCGGCTCCCAGACAGTACAGGAGGAGAGCAGAGAAGCAGAGCGCAGCGCTGGAGGACAGACAGCGGTAGGTAAGTATGTAGTGTTTGTTTTTTTTTACTTTTAGCATGGTAACCAGGGTAAACATCGGGTTACTAAGCGCGGCCCTGCGCTTAGTTACCCGATGTTTACCCTGGTTACCGGCATCGTTGGTCGCTGGAGAGCGGTCTGTGTGACAGCTCTCCAGCGACCAAACAGCGACGCTGCAGCGATCCGGATCGTTGTCGGTATCGCTGCAGCGTCGCTAAATGTGAAGGGGCCTTAAGTCAAGACCCATTGTTAAGAAAAAAGACTAGCCCCGTGGGACTTAAACTTGGTACTTACAGCTCTAACTGAACCCCCTTTGAGCCTATTGATTCTGCTTCTATAAAAATCCTGTCTTATAAAAAAGCTCCTTTAGTTGCTCTTACTTCAGCAAGAAGGGTTAGTGACCTACAAGCCCTCTATAGACAGCCTCCATACATCCAGTTTAGAGATGATCCTCTTTACCTTCCTAAGGTAGCATCAAAGTTCCACAGACTTCAGGAGATAAATCTCCCCACTTTTTGTCCTAACCCTAAAAATCAAAAAGAACTCAAACTCCATTCATTAGATGATAAAAGATGTCTACTCAGATACATAACTTTAACAGACCCTTGGAAAAAAAATGGTTCTTTGTTCATATCCTTTCAGGGAGTCAGGAAAGGGTTTAGGGTGTCCAAAAACACCTTAGGTAGATGGATTAGGGAATGGATATCTTTGGCTTATTCAGCAGGTAGCCTAGAAGTCCTGGAAGGTATAAGAGCTCATTCCACTCGGGCCATGGCGACATCCTGGGCGGAAAGGTCGGAGGTGTCGATTGAGGATATATGTAAGGCGGCCACATGGTCATCTCCGTCTACTTTCTTTAAGTATTATAGATTAGATCTGGGTGGCTCTTCCGATCTCACGTTTGGTAGAAGGGTGCTGGACGCAGTAGTCCCTCCCTAAGACTCTATCTGTAAATCTCTCGTTAGTGCTGTCATGGCGACTGAATAAATACTCAAGCTACTTACCGGTAGCGGTGTTTTTCAGGAGCCAATGACAACACTCCTACTGTATATTCCCTCCCTTTATGCTGGCATGGCTTATCACCACTTGTTTGTATAAATTTTTAATCACAGGGTGAAAAAGTTAATTATGTGCTACTAACCAAGGAGGTCCTCTCATGCTCTGTAATCCAACTGATGCGGGAGAGAGGTGCCGCCCTTTTATCTTTGTAGGTTTCCTGTCCTGAAGGGCAGATTCCCTCTCTCGTTAGTGCTGTCATGGGCTGTTTCATGATAACATGGACAATATGGCTGTTTTCATGTTATTTAGAAATAGTTTTGTCGTGGAAAAATAAAATCACTTGTGTAGAAAAATGTTTTCACTTAAACATCATCAAAGGCTACGTTCACATTTGCGTTGTGCGGGGCTGTGTCGGCGACACAACGCAAACAAGAACGCATGCAAAACGCATAGTTTTGCGATGCATGCGTCCTTTTTTTGCCTGATTTTGGACGCAAAAAAAATGCATCTTGCTGCGTCCTCTGTGCCCTAATGCTTACGGCAATAAAGACGCATGCATCGCAAAACGCATGCAAACGCATGTCCATGCGCCCCCATGTTAAATATGGGGGCGCATGGCGCATGCGTCGCCGCGGCTGCGCCCGACGCAGCCCGGCAGAACGCTAATGTGAACGTAGCCTTATACCTCAAATAACAAACCCCCACGCAGCTCTGTTAGCAGAAAAATAAGTTGTGGCAGTGCATGATCTCTTATTCTACAAAACAAGAAAACAATCTTTATCTACAAAATTGTTCTTAGTGTAATAAAACATTAAAAAAAAGTGTCTAAACCAGTAATTATCCACGTTTGTCATTACTATAGTGGGGAGAGCCCACTTAACAATTTGAGGTGCGTGACTGCAGAAGCACAAGCTGGGCACAATGTATTGGCACACTAAGCTGGTGAATTTGTCATTTTCTCACTGCAACATCGGCTGCATGCTGATTTCTACAAAACAGCCGTTGGATCAAAATAGTTACTGTACTCATAAGATGAATTCTCAGGAGGGGAAAATTGTGTAAGAATTTATGCTTCCATTTTACATTTTGAAAAATGTAAAATCTGTAAAAAGAAAAAAAAAAAAATTTTGGTAGTAAAAATATTTTTTTTCTTCATGACTCAATGATATAAAATTCTGTAAAACACCTGTCACTGCAACCAAAGACGAATTGCTTGTGGGATGTATTTTTTTTTTTTACTTATTTTTTAAATGGGGCCCACACACCTTTGTGTTACTATAAATTAATGTAGAGATGCACAAATGTGCTATGTGACTAATATATACACACGATGCGTCAGGATACTGCAACTAATGAATACATGAACTCCCAATATTGCTGAAAACGTTAAAAATGTAAGATACTTATCTGTTTTTGATCATAGTGCAAGAGCCATCCAACCATGGTTTTTCATTCTTTCATAATAAAACCCCCTGCTAAGTAGTTTACATGTTAACGTTCTGCAGCAATAGTGAAGGCCGATGTACTCATTGGGCTACTTTCACACTGGCGTTTTTTGCAGTGCGTCGTTTAGGGAAAATAAAAACGCATCCTGCAAAGTTGTTTGCAGGATGCGTTTTTGCCCCATAGATTAACATTAGCGACGCATTGACACACGTTGCAACCGTCGTGCGACGGTTGCGCCGTGTTGTGGCGGACCGCCGGGAGCAAAAAACGTTACATGTAACGTTTTTTGCTGCTGATGGATCGCTTTTTCCGACCGCGCATGCGCAGCCGGAACTCCGCCCCCACCTCCCCGCGCCTTACAATGGGGCAGCGGATACGCAGGAAAAATGCATCCGCTGCCTCCGTTGTGCCTCTGTTTCACTGCTAGCGTCGGAACCTCGGCCCGACGCACTGCGACGGGCCGAGTCCGACGCTAGTGTGAAAGTAGGGTTAGTCGCAGGGTGCTGAACCATCCTGTATGTATAAAATGACACATCAGATTAGAAAATTTTTTCCTGGTCAGCAAGGTCAATACCGACTTTGGCAGGAAGGGGTTAACTGTACATACTCCTTCTAAAGATTTCACTTCAAAGGCAAAATGACTATTAATCCACACAGAGATATTTCCTGTATGTCCCAGTTGATTAGAAGTAGATAAATGTAGGTGCACCTAGAAAGGCATGCAGATAAATGTCACAGTGAGATGTACACATCATTTTTTGGTTCTTTGTTTGGTTGCTAATTTTTTTTATCATTGCTTCTCTTCTTTTGTATTGAACACCTTAATATAGTGTATTAAAATGTTGTATTTATTTAGAATCTACAAAAGAAAACACAAAATATACCAGAACCGGGCCCTTCGAAGATACGTGGGACTGCCAGAACTCTATCCATTGGAGAATCTTCCTCATCACAAGGTCCAAATACTACCCAAAAAACAAATGTGGTGGGTAACCCTTCTGTACCACTGTACACCTTTTCTTATCTATGCAGTATCCCCTAAAGGAAAGCCCGAATATGTCACAAGACCAGGCAGATTGGTCTTTTAGATTTTTTAGTATGTCACTTTTTAGCCATATTTGAAAAGCAGTCTCTTTTCAGGGGAACCCGACAGTAGGTTTATGCTGCCCGTACCACAGGCAGCACAAATCCGAGCCTTGCTGCATTCTTGCTGCTGTGTATCAAAAACATGATTAGAAAAGCCAACCAGGAACTGCGTATAGTTCATTATACACATATAAGGGAAGCTCTTCTAGTCTAGGGGCCCGGGCAGGGAGAAACCATCAGGGACCTGCCTTGTACTAGTCATCTGAGATATTTTGACCATGGACGATTTTTCGATGTATTTTGGCTCTGGAACGCTGCAACGATTCAGAATACAACATACACGGCTGCATTGAAGCAGCAAGAGTCATTCATTCTGCCTGTGGTTTGAGGTCAGGTCCCCTTTAAGAAGAACATTATCATTTGATCTGACACATTTGGATAAAGGTGCACATTTATAATTACACTAGACATTGTAGAAAAGTGTATTAAGCATATCATCTTAGCATGTTTTATATCCACAATTTTCTAAATAATGAAGATGCACTGTGCTCCATTTTTATTGCCCAGTATATGCAGCACTTATGTGGATGTCTGCAGGAGACAATATTAGTCTGAGTATATTGTAGAGATCATGCTTGCTCAGTGACTTTTATCCTGATTTTAACCAGTATATCAATGTTCACCAGGTGTCTGCCAAGAACGCAAAGGCTCAAAAGAAATTAGTGACCAAGTCTAGTGGAAAGAAATCAAGAAAAGGTGAATAAGAACATTTTCTTGGTCTGTAAAGTTTTTGTTTAGTAGTCACATATTGGTCTTGATTTATGTGTGTGTATATAAATATCAAATACTGATAGTCTTTTCCAAACAGAAAATCAGGTGTGAACCGATGCAAGCTAACAGTCACTTTCCTATGTAGTGAATAAATTAAAGCTGCACTTTGTACTGCTATACTATGCAAACATGAAATTGGAATTGCATTGCTGCCCTATAAAACAAGTTAAAAAGAAGATACTCAGCACATAAATTGGCCAATTCACATGTGGTCAGCAGCCAAGACAAGGCGAACTTTGCTGAGAACCAATCTCGGATTTCTCCTTCGTCTCATTGGGGGACACAGGACTGTGGGTGTATGCTTCTGCCGCCAGGAGGCTGACCCTAAGTAAACATAAAAAAAAAGTTTAGCTCCTCCTCCGTCATATACACCCTGACACTGGCTACCAGAGAATCCAGTTCTTGCTTAGTGTCTGAAGGAGGCACACCTCTGGGTCCCGGATCCTTTGGATCCTTTTTCATCTCTTCATTATATGGATTGAGGGGGCGACGGATCCTTTTGAGCAGGGGTGTCAAACTGCATTCCTCGAGGAATGCGTGTTTTCAAGATTTCCTTAGCTTTGCACAAGGTGCTGTAATCATTATGTGTGTAGGTGATTAAATTATCACCTGTGCAGTACAAGGAAATCCTGGAAACAGGACCTGTTTGCAGCCCTTGAGGATTGCAGTTTGACACCCCTGCTTTTGAGGGTCCGATCTCCCCAAACCAATAATGGGCAAGCACGTGCGAGTATTCTCCACGTATCCTTCCCCGCGACGTGGGATTACTCACCGGACTTGTCCCTGTATTTTAGACCACAGGCTGTACAGGTGCCCTTAGATGTCCGTGTGTCCCCCCTTATTTCTACACCTCTGTTCTGCTGCGGTGATAGATGGGGTGGTGGACGGTCCCTCTCCTTATCCCAGTGCAGGAAATGGAGCTAGGGTTCCTGCACCGTCACTTGCTCTGCTCTCCCCCGCTGGATTTTTTACTCCACGCTGACCCTTTTCTCTCAATAGGGTTCAGCTTGCAAAAAAGGGGAAAGGGCAGGAATGGGGGGCTCCTGACACAGGCACAGTTTACCTTGAAGGCAGGCTCCGGGCGTCTGCACCTATCTGGCGTCGGGTAATGAGCGACGCCGCAGTCCCCAAAGCTCCGTCGGTGCTGCGGTTCTTTCGGCGCCGCAGCGGTTCAATGCGGCCAGCGCCGCGGTCTTTCCGGAGGCTTGAGGCTCAGGCCTAGCATCCAGCATGCATTTCCGGGTCAATCAGGCCCGGCTTCCGCCCAGCAAACCGCGCGGTGAGGCCCCGCCCCCTCCGGCACGTCTACTTCCGGATCCGCGCCATCCTTTCCTTGCCTAGGGAAAATCGAGGCCCCGGCTTCGGCCTACTACAGGCCGCATCACATCATGGCGGCTCCGCCCCCTGAGGACTGCTGGGGATAAAGGTAGCACATTTGCTCAGCATTTGGTGTTCGGTTCCACACTGTACTCGTGGGGACACAGGACTGGGGTAAGTGCTTCTCCCTCCAGCCTGACAGCAGAAGCATTGTTTTTTTCCCAGTCTAAGGCCCTGGGTATAGCATTTACGGATGACTGTCTAGAAGGGTCAAAACTCACACGGTCCTATATACCGTTTGTGTAGCTTGTCATGCTACATTCCCGCATGCCCAGAGTAATCATCTCTGCGAGGCCTGCGACTCTGAATGCGCCCAGGTACCCCCCCCCCCCCCCCCCCCACCAGCGAGCTCCCCAGCAATGTCTCCGGCAATTTCTCCTGCCCCTCAAGCGGAGGCTGGGGCGGTTCCACCGGAATGGGTCACGTCCTTGTCGCAATCCATGGCGTCCCTAACTGAAGCAATCAAGTCCCTTTTAAGACCCCGGCGGTCAGGGCCAGCAGTCCATCTGTCTCGGAGAGGGCCTCGGGGTCTCAGGAGCCTTCGGCCTGCAGGGGCCGCTCTCGAACTAGACAGACGCGTGGAAAGCGAATTTGCACATCGTCTCCCAGGCCGTCAGGTGCTTCGGCATCCTGGAGCTCCGTATCACGCTCTCCTTCCCCAGCAGAGAGCGGGGAAGTTGAGACAGACTGAGTCTGAAGGGTCCCTTAATTTAGAGACTCCTCGGTTTCAGGAGTCTGTAGATTGCCTAATTGAGGCTGTCAATCAGTCCCTGGGGATAGAAGATGAACTCGTCTCAACCTCAGATCACAAGGTTTCATTTAAGCGGGCCAAACTGGCCCATAAGATTTTTTTCCTCTCACCCCGAGTTTGAGGACCTGATTCGGCGTAACCGGGAGCACCCGGACAAGCGTTTTTTGGGGCAATTGCCATTAGAAGGGCACCCTGGTTAAGAACATGGCGGGCAGACTCTACCTCTAAAAAATCTTACAACTCTACTGTATCAGGGGGGTCGCTTATTCGGAGAGAAGCTGGATCAGCTTATTTCAGACTCCACAGGAGGGAAGAGCAAGTTTCTTCCTCAGCAGAGGATTAGACATTCTTTTCGTCGCCAATTCCAGGCCCGTTTCAGACACTTTCATAATGCTACATGGGCTCCAGCACGGGGCTCTGCTGCGCAGGGTCGCCCCAATCAGGACCGAGACAATCGGATCTCCTATACGGCCAAACAAGGGGGAAGAATGCGTTCCCAGTCAACTAGATCCAGAGGATCTAGGACTCAGAGGTTTTCGGCCAAGTGACTGGAGGCCTCCTCGGAGTGCCTCCAACAGAGTAGGCGGACGTCTACTTTTGTTTCACCAGGTCTGGCTTCAAGTAATCCACGACCGGTGGGTGGTAGAGCTCGTATCTTCAGGTTACAAGATAGAGCTGGTCGGTCAGCCTCCTCCCCGGTTCTTCCCATCCCGTCTTCCCAGGTCCGAGTCCCGCCGACAAGACCTGTACAATTTCATAGAGTCCCTTTGTCTCAGCGGGGTCATTTCTCTTGTTCCAAGTGAAGAAAGGTTTCAAGGGTTTTATTCAAATCTTTTTATAGTACCCAAAAAGGACAGAACAGTAAGACCCATTCTGGATCTGAAACGCTTAAACAAGTTTGTCCACATTCGTCACTTTCGGATGGAATCTCTCCGGTCAGTTATTGCCTCAATGGAAAAGGGAGAATTCTAGGCCTCAATAGACATTCAGGATGCCTACCAACATATTCCCATTTTTCCTCCTCATCAAAGATTTCTCTGGTTCACCCTAAACAACCTACACTTCCAGTTCACAGCTTTACCCTTCGGGCTGGCCTCCACCCCCAGGGTATTCACGAAGGTCATGTCAACTCTGGTGTCCATTCTGCACTCCCGAGTCATAGTAGTCTTGCCATATCTAGACGATCTTCTGATCAAAGGGCCGACTTTTCAAGCTTGCAAGGAAAATGTCAGCATTGCTCTAGACACCCTTTTTTGTCTGGGTTGGCTAGTAAATTTAAGGAAGTCTTCCCTAGAACCATCTCGGAGGATTTCATTTCTAGGCATGATTTTCGACACCTCTCAAGCCCTATCAATCCTTCCCCAGGACAAGGTCCTAGCCCTTCAGCGGGAAGTGAGGAATCTTCAGCAACCGTACCCTCATATGATCTGGTCCTGCATGAGGGTCTTAGGAAGGATGGTTGCAACTATAGAAGCAGTACCATTTGCACAGCTTCACCTCTGACCTCTCCAACAAGCAATCTTAGCAGTATGGAACAGGAATCCACTCTCCCTCAACCGCAGATGTCGGTTGTCTCCCCAGGTCAGGCAGGCTCTTTCATGGTGGTTAAACAGCTCGTCCCTACTGGAGGGGAAACCCTTTCCCCCAACCAATTGGCTAGTGGTTACAACAGATGCCAGTCGCCTGGGTTGGGAAGCGGTGTTCTTTCACACAGCTCAGGGGTGCTGGTCTCCTCGGGAATCAGATCTTCCCATCAATCTCTTAGAGATTCGGGCAGTTCGACTAGCTTTGCAGTATTTCCACCATCTTCTGGCGGGTTGTCCGGTCCGGATTCAATCGGACAACGCCACAGCTGTGGCCTACATAAATCATCAGGGGGGCACCCGCAGCAAGGCAGCCATGCAGGAGGTAAAACAAATACTGTTCTGGGCCGAGAGGAATCAGTCGGTGATTTCAGCAGTTCACATTCCGGGCGAAGAGAACTGGGCGGCAGATTTCCTCAGCCGTCAGGGTCTAGCGTCCGGGGAATGGTCTCTCCATCCCGAAGTATTTCAGCAAATATGCCATGTATGGGGGACTCCGGACGTGGATCTAATGGCGTCCAGGAGGAATGCCAAGGTACCCAGATTTGTCGCCCGGTACCGAGATCCACAGGCAATCGCCGTGGATGCGCTAGTGCTGACTTGGAACCAGTTTCATCTCTCTTATCTGTTCCCTCCTCTGGCACTGCTCCCGAGGGTAATCAAGAAGATCAAGTCAGAAATGGTGCCTGCTATTCTGATCGCCCCGGATTGGCCGCGGCGGACCTGGTATGCGAACCTAGTACAGCTTCTCGCCGGAGTTCCATGGCGGCTCCCCGATCGTCCGGATCTTCTATCTCAAGGGCCGATTTACCACCAGAACTCCGGGGTCCTACGTTTGACGGCCTGGCCGTTGAATCTTGGGTTTTAACTCAGGCAGGGTTCTCCCAAGAGGTTGCAGATACCATGATCAGTGCCCGTAAAACCGTTTCAGCCAGAATTTATTATCACACTTGCAAAGTTTTTCTTTCTTGGTGTAGAGGGCGCGGGCTGCCTCCTCTGCATTTTTCCGTCCCAAATATTCTAGCCTTTCTCCAAGCAGGCCTGGATTCAGGGCTTGCTCCAAGTACTCTTAAAAGACAGATTTCAGCCTTATCAGTCCTTTTTCAGCGCAGGATTGCTACTAACCGACAGGTCAGGATTTTTTTCAGGGAGTCGCTCATAAGGTCCCTCCTTATAAGACTCCTTTGGAAGCTTGGGACCTTAGTTTGGTCTTAAGGGCTTTACAAGAAGCTCCTTTTGAGCCTCTTCAACATATTTCCTTGACTCTCCTTTCCTGGAAAGTTGTATTTTTAGTGGCCATAACTTCCATAAGGCGGGTATCAGAGCTGGCAGCCCTCTCCTGTCGTGCTCCCTTTTTACGTTTTTATCAGGATACGGTAGTGCTCAGACCAGCACCTTCCTTTTTGCCGAAGGTTGTTTCCTCGTTCCACATTAATGGGGATATAGTCCTTCCCTCCTTTTGTCTGGCGCCTACGCACTGTGTGGAAAAAGCTCTCCATACGTTGGACCTAGTGAGAGCGTTGATGAGATACATTTCCCGAACGGCTCCTTTTCGTCAGACGGATGCTCTGTTTGTCCTCCCAGAGGGTCGCAGGAAGGGATGCGCGGCCTCGAAATCTACCCTAGCCAGGTGGATATGTAAGACCATTCAGGAGGCCTATCGCGCCAAGGGCATGATGGTTCTGGCTGGAATCAAAGCTCACTCTACTAGAGCAGTGGGGGCTTCCTGGGCGATTCGGCATCAGGCTTCAGCAGAACAGGTTTGCAAAGCTGCAACCTGGCCTACTTTGCATACATTTGCCAAGCACTACAATGTCCACTCCAAGATCTCTGCTGATGCGACTCTGGGTAGAAGGATTCTTCAAACGGCGGTGACACACTTATAGACAACTGTTGTCTGGATAATCATTACTGGTGAGTTATTTTCCCACCAAGGGACTGCTTTAGGTCACCCACAGTCCTGTGTCCCCCAATGAGGCGAAGGAGAACTAGGGATTTATGTGTTACTCACCGCAAAATCATTATCTCCGAGACGCTCATTGGGGGACACCGTTCCCTCCCTGGCGGCTACTGTCTTTTTGTATCTGATATTATCAGTTAGTGAGGTTTTTTTCTAGACATAAATTTTCTGTATTTAGGCTGATAATATTATTTGTTGGTTCTCCTACTGCTTTTGCACACCGAACTGGATTCTCTGGTAGCCAGTGTCGGGGTGTATACGACGGAGGAGGAGCTAAATTTTTTTAATGTTTACTTAGTGTCAGCCTCCTGGCGGCAGAAGCATACACCCACAGTCCTGTGTCCCCCAATGAGCGTCTCGGAGAAAAGGATTTTACGGTGAGTAACACAAAAATCCCTATATTTGTATACACAGGCTTTCTGGCTGAACACTCCACCCATAAGCCTATGGCCTTTTGGTTATTGCTTGATCCTACCAACCCATTTAATTGTAGCCTTTACTCTACGAGAGGTTGGGTTCCAAGCAAAGGTGGTCACCTTGTCGGTTGCTGTTGAGCCCACATGAAATGGCCAATTTATGTGCCAAGTATTTTCATTTTAAAGGGGTTGTCGGGTCCATTTCGATAAGTCTGCAGTCACTCTGTGGGCCTCATTGTGCACTGTGGTGATTTGTCGGTTTATGACCCGGGACCACAGGGTATGTACACCGCGTGCAAAATTATTAGGCAAGTTGTATTTTAGAGAATTATTTTTATTATTGATCAACAACTATGTTATCAATCAACCCAAAAGACTCAGAAATATCACACCTTAATATTTTTAGAAGTTAGAGTGTTTTTTTTTTTTAGATTTGGCTATCTTAGGAGGATATCGGTTTGTGCTGGTAACGATTACTATGCAGATTTATTAGGCTACATAATAAAAACCAAATATATTCCCATCTCACTTGTTTATTTCAACAGGTAAACCAATATAACTGCACAAAATTTATAAATAAACATTTCTTAGATGTAAAAACAACCCCCCCCCAAAAAAAAAATTAGTGACCAATATAGCCACCTTTCTTTATGATGACACTCCGCAGCCTTCCATCCATGGATTTGGTCAGATTCTTGATCTGTTTGCGATCAACATTGCGTTCAGCAGCCACCACAGCCTCCCAGACACTGTTCCGAGAGGTGTACTGTTTTCCCTCCCTGTAGATCTCACATTTTATGAGGGACCACAGGTTCTCTATGGGGTTCAGATCAGGTGAACAAGGGGGCTACGTCATTATTTTTTTCTTCTTGAGACCTTTACTGGCCAGCCATGCTGTGGAGTAGTTGGAGGCATGTGGTAGAGCAGTGTCCTGCATGAAAATCATGTTTTTCTTGAACTATAACGACTTCTTCCTGTACCACTGCTTGAAGAAGTTGTCTTCCAGAAACTGGCAGTAGGTCTAGGAGTTGGGCTTCACTCCATCCTCAACCCGAAAAGGTCCCACAAGTTCATCTTTGATGATACCAGCCCATACCAGTACCCCACCTCCACCTTGCTGCCGTCTGAGTCGGAGTGGAGCTCCCTGCCCTTTACTGATCCAGCCTCTGGCCCATCAAGAGTCACTGTCATTTCATCAGTCCATAAAACCTTTGAAAAGTCAGTCTTAAGATATTTTTTGGCCCAGTCTTGACGTTTTATCTTATGTTTCTTGTTCAAAGGTGGTCGTTTTTCAGCCTTCTTTACCTTGGCCATGTCCCTGAGCATTGCACACCTTGTGCTTTTTGATACTCCAGTAATGTTGCAGCTCTAAAATATGGCAAAACTGGTGGCAAATGGCATCTTGGCAGCTTCACGTTTGATTTTCCTCAATTCATGGGCAGTTATTTTGCGGGGGCGCATCATGTTATAGTGTAAGATCAATGATCTGACAATTTGCTGTGCACTGTGTCTGATCAGTGATCTGACATGCACAGCAGGAAGGCTTCCCGTCGCCTGCTCTGAGCAGGCGCTGGTAAGCCACCTTCCTCCCTGCAGTACCCGGATATTGTCCCGCGGCCATTTTGGATCCGGGCCTGCAGGGAGGAGGAGGTAAGAGACCCTCGGAGCAACGCGGTCACATCGCTTTGCTCTGAGGGTCTCAGGGAAGCACGCAGGGAGCCCCCTCCCTGCACAATGCTTCCCTATACCGCCGGAACACTGCGATCATGTTTGTTTGCAGTGTGCCGGGGGTTAATGTGCCGGGGGCGGTCCGTGACCATTCCTGGCACATAGTGCCGGATGTCAGCTGCGATAGCTGACACCCGGCCGCGATTGGCCGCGCTCCCCCCGTGAGCTTCCCTATACCGCCGGAACACTGCGATCATGTTTGTTTGCAGTGTGCCGGGGGTTAATGTGCCGGGGACGGTCCGTGACCGCTCCTGGCACATAGTGCCGGATGTCAGCTGCGATAGTCAGCTGACACCCAGCCGCGATTGGCCGTGCTCCTCCCGTGAGCGGGGCCGATCGCTATGACATACTATCCCGTCGATGGGCATACGGGCCCACCCCACCTCGACAGGATAGTACATCTAATGTCAGAAAGGGGTTAAATAAAGACACAGCCAGAAAAAAGTATTTTAATATTCTTAATTTCACCATACTTACAACCACGCCTAATTCCCTGAAGCCATCGATCACCTGCAAAAAAAAAAAAAAAAAACAGCAATATACTCCCTGTTCCAACGCAGTCCAATTAATAACGAGTGTCCCAAGACAATCTCCCTTTTAGAACAGTGACATAAGGTGATAATGGCTCCTGCAGGTCATCGCTAAGGAGGTTATACGAGTTCAGGCTCGCTTTACGGCAATGCTGCTTTGGAATTTTCTCACACAGTGCTGCCAGTGAGAATGAACTTGGGTGACCTCTCTCCTGGCAGCGGTGGTATGATATACATCGCTGAGGATTACCTCCGCCTATTAGTTCATCGCGGTTGCCCTGTAGAGCACTGACATCATACATACAGCCCCGCACACACATAGATACAGCCCGTGCACCCACGCACACACACACAGACATGCACATCTTCTCCGCACACCCACAGCCCCACAGACACACACAGCCCCACAGACACACACAGCCCCACAGACACACACAGCCCCACAGACACACACAGCCCCACAGACACACACAAACACATGCACATCTTCTCCGCACACTGTCTCCGTCCACACACACAGTCTCTGCCCACACACTTTCCTCCTCCCGATCTGCAGCGTTTCTCGCAGGCACATCTGCATCAAATCCGCAGATCTTTTTTAAACCTGCGGTTTTGCTGCGGATTGGCCTGACACAATGGATGTCAATGGGTGCAGAAACGCCGCAGATCCGCAAAAAAAATTGACATGCTGTAGAAAAAAAACCCGCTGTGATTCAGCACTTTTTTTCCACAGCATGTTCACAACAAATGTCAATTTCACATAGACTAACATTGCTTGTGCACTACACTGGATTTGATGCAATTCCACGCATTAATAAACACTGTGGATCCGCATCAAAATCTGCAACGTGTGCACATAGCTTTACTCATGCATTCCCTCCAGTTCACGGTCAGAAACCAACTCCCAACAGTGCGCACTGGGGGGATTCATATGTCTGCAGTCTCACAGAATGACTTCATACTTATCGATTTGGACTTGACAATTCCTTTAACTTATTTTTTAGAGCAGCAATACAATTCCAATTTCATTTATTTCATGTTTGCATGCTGTAGCTGCACAAAGTGCAGCTTTAGTTTGTTGATTTATAACCATAACTTAAAGGGGTAGTCCCATCTCCAAGACCCAGTCCCCAATATGAAGTAGGTGTAATAATAATAAAATACCTCCAATTCGAAATGTAGTGTACATTTTTTTTTATTTTGCTATGTCTTTTTCCTCATGTGCAGGCATTGCAGGACCTTAGGTATCCATGGTTACGTCCACTGATGAAGTGACAGCTAGTTGCTAGTGGTCATAACCATGGCTACCTAAGGTCCTGCAATGCCTGTACACGAGGAAAGAGACATAGCAAGTCAGAAAAACTATACTATATACAGTATACTATAATTGAAGATATTTGCTATTATTATCATTACACCTACTACATATTAGGATTGGGGTCTTGGAGATTGGAATACCCCTTTAATTAAAAAGTTTGGTCCTCCATATGCCTCGCTCTTAAATTTAAGAAAGTTATTTTGTGGGTGCAGGTTAATCTTAGTAGGTTATACATGGCATGCATGTTCTCTGCACATTAGGTAGTGTAGAAAAACCTACGGTATCTCCAATGCTACACCTGAACAGGAATAAATGGCCTCGTCTTCAGATATATTGGCCACATAAATGTTCCTGATGCTCAGATATGGTGATAAGATGAATACATTCATGGAATTATTTCCCACATCAAGCAATCAATGCAAAAACGACAAAGTTTTAGAAAGGCAGACTAATTAAATGAACCAGTTAGCACAGCATCCTGTGCCGAAAATCCCATAGACAAGCTGTTCTTGTAAAGATATTATTCTATGCTAATAATGAATTCTATAAACCGTTACTTTTTATCGTAACTTTCTATATTTATAGACCTGAGTATAGAGATCCATAAACAGACCTCTATGTGCAATTCCTAAGACAAAACATTTGGAACAGTGAATATGTATGCTGCATCTATACGCTCACATTGTAGCGCTGGGCAATGAGAGGCACAAACCCATTGCCTAATGATTCCGGCTTCCTATTCACCAAGAACTGGGGCACTCTCTTGTTACACCTAGTATTTTCATATGTTAATAAGTAAATAAACTTTCATTTTTATTTTCCAGTATGAAAAGTTATGAAATGTTGCAAAACTCTTTATTAGGGAATTTGCCTTCATTCCTGTAAAAAATAAATAAAAATGTATGCAAGTGGTTTCTAAACCCCTGCTTTTCACCAGTCTATGTACCTTTAGCTGCACTGATATCAGAACGTACTAATTTGGAGTACAGCACCTGTTTTCTCTGAGTGTTGTGCTTACCGGAATAATCTCCTGCAATAGCTTAGCCCCAGAGTTAGTGAGACGCACGTGCTAAACTGAATCTTTCTCCTTCCCTCATTGGGGGACACAGGACAGTGGGTGTATGCTTCTGCCGCCAGGAGGCTGACACTAAGTAAACTTGGAAAAAAAAAAAGTTAGCTCCTCCTCCATCGTATACATCCTGACACTGGCTACCAGAGACTCCAGTTTATGCTTAGTGTCTCAAGGAGGCACATCTCTGGGTCCTGGATCGTTGGACCCGATTTTTCAACATCTTTGGATTGAAGGGGCGACGGACCTTTTTGAGGGTCCGTCTCCCCAAACCATCAACGGGCAAGTACGTGCGATGTTTCTCCACGTATCCTTCCCCGCTACGTGGGTTTCTTCACCGGACTTAGCCCTGACCACCCTGAGGTAGCTAGACTCCAGGCTGTACAGGTGCCCGTAAGATGTCCGTGTGTTTCCCCCTGATTTCTACACCCCTACGGGTGTTACCTGGGGTGGTGGACGGTCCCTCTCCTTATCCTGGGGATAATGGAGATAGGGTGCCTGCACCGTCATTTGTTCTACCCCTCGCTGAGTGCGGTAGGACAAGGGGGGCTCCTGGCATTACCTGCTGCTGCGTCCTCCGGGAGTGCGGTGTCTTTTTTAGCGTTGCTGAGGCGTCTTGGTGAGCAGCGTCGCGGTGTTAGGAGCGACGCTGCGGGTATGATCGGCGCCGCTGTCCCCCCAGAGACTTCGGCCCTGCCTGGCTGCTACGGGCGTGGGGTAGCGTCCTGGAGCCCGGGACTTCCGGCCGTCAGGCAGCGCTGTGAGGCTCCGCCCCCTCCGGCGCGTCACTTCCGGTTCCGGCTCTCCTCTCTCTAAGGGGGGAAAAATTGAGGCCCCGGCTTCGGGCCTGCTCCAGGCCGCAGCATCGTTTGGCGGTCCCTCCCCCCTAAGGCCTGCTGTGCATATAAGACAGCGCTTTTGGGCTCCGCATCGTGCTTTCAGGATCCATCACGGTACTCGAGGGGACACAGGACCGGGGTAAGTGCTTCTCCCTCCATCTGGCTGAAGCATTCTTTTTGTCCCAGTCTCTGGCCCTGGGTATAGCTTTACGGATCGTTATGTCTAGAAGGGTTAAGACTCACACGGTTCTTTTTACCGGTTGTGTATCTTGTCGTGCCCCTTTTCCGCACGCCCAAAGTAATCGCCTCTGTGAGGCCTGTGACTCTGAACGTGCCCAGGAGCCCCCCTTCCCCCCCCCCCCCGCCAGTTCTCCAGTAGTCTCTCCGGCTCCGGTTCCTCAAGCAGATGCTGGGGCAGCTCCACCAGAATGGGTCACGTCCTTGTCGCAATCCATGGCGTCCCTTACTGAAGCGATCAAATCTCTGCAGACCCCGGCAGTCAGGGACGGTAGTCCACCTGTCTCGGAGAGGGCCTCGGGGTCTCAGGAGCCTTCGGCCTGCAGGGGCCGCACTCGCTCTAGACAGACGCATGGAAAGTGGATTCGCAAAGCGTCATCCAGGCACTCAGGTGCTTCCGCATCCTGGAGTTCCGTATCTCGTTCTCCTTTCCCTGCAGAAAGCGGGGAAGTTGAGACTGATTACGAGTCAGAAGGGTCTCTTAATTTTGAGAAACCTGGTTTTCAGGAGTCGGTAGATAGCCTGATTGAGGCTGTCAATCAGTCTTTAGGGATAGAGGACGAGCTCGCCTTATCCTCTGATCATAAGGTCTCTTTTAAGCGGGCTAAACGGGCCCATAGGGTTTTTTCCTCTCACCCTGAGTTTGAGCATCTGATTCAACGCAAACGGGAGCACCCGGACAAGCGTTTTTCAGGGCAAAGAGCTCTGAAGGCCAGGTATCCCTTTGCTTCGGAACTTTGTAGTAACTGGGCAGGAAGCCCTTCGGTAGATCCTCCAGTGTCCCGTTTAGCCTCTAACACATTGCTGTCTCTCCCTAATGGCTCATCGATTAATGATCCTACGGATCGTCTTATAGAGAGCTTGGCTCGTTCCGTCTTTGAGGCTTCAAGTAAAGCACTTTTTCCTTCCTTTGCAGCAACTTGGGTTGCAAGGGCTATGATTTCTTGGTCAGAGTCGTTATCTAAGGCTCTCCAAGAAGGTAATTTGTCAGCAGAATTGGCAGAAATGTCATCTCAGGTAGCAATGGCTGGTAGTTATCTGATTAACGCATCCCTAGATGCGGCAGATTGTGCTTCTTCGGCGGCATCTAATGCTATTGCCATCAGAAGGGCCCTTTGGTTAAGGTCCTGGCGGGCTGATTCTACCTCTAAAAAATCTCTTACATCCCTACCGTATCAGAGTGGTCGTTTGTTCGGAGAGAAGCTGGATCAGCTTATTTCTGACTCCACAGGAGGAAAGAGTAAGTTTCTTCCTCAGCAGAGGTCTAGACAGCCTTTTCATCGCCAATTTCAGGCCCGTTTTAGAACCTTTCGCAACGTTAGATGGGCCCCAGTTTCAGGCTCTCCTGCGCAGGGTCGACCCAATCAGGACCGAGACGGTCGGACCCCTTATACAGCCAGCCAGGGGGGAAGAATGCGTCCCCAATCTACTAGATCCAGAGGATCTAGGACTCAAAGATTTTCGGCTAAGTGACTGGAGGCCTCCTCTGGGTGTCTCCAACAGAGTAGGCGGACGTCTACTTTTATTTCGCCAGGTCTGGCTTCAGGTAATCCACGACCGGTGGGTTGGAGAGCTCGTATCTTCAGGGTACAAAATAGAGCTGGTTCAGCTGCCTCCTCCCCGGTTCTTTCCATCCCGTCTTCCCAGGTCCGAGTCTCTTCGTCAAAGCCTGTTCAATTCCGTAGAGTCCCTTCGTATCAGCGGTGTCATTTCTCCTGTTCCAAGGGAGGAAAGGTTTCAGGGCTTTTATTCCAATGTTTTTGTAGTGCCCAAAAAGGACGGAGCAGTGAGGCTTATCCTAGATCTCAAACTCTTAAACAGGTTTGTCCACGTTCGTCACTTTCGGATGGAGTCTTTCCGGTCAGTCATCGCCTCTTTGGAAAAGGGAGAGTTTTTGGCCTCAGTAGACATTCAGGATGCTTATCTACATATTCCCATCTTTCCACCTCATCAAAGATTTCTCCGGTTTGCCGTAAACAATCTACACTTTCAATTCACGGCATTACCCTTCGGGCTGGCCTCCGCTCCCAGGGTGTTCACAAAAGTCATGTCTACTGTGGTTTCCATTCTGCACTCCCGAGGTATAATTGTCTTGCCATACCTGGACGATCTGCTGATCAAGGGACCGACTTTTCAATCTTGCAGGGAAAATGTCGGCTTCACTCTGGACACCCTTTCTCGTCTATGTTGGCTGGTGAATTTAAGGAAGTCATCCCTACAGCCGACCCGGAAGATCTCATTTTTAGGCATGATCTTCGACACCTCTCAAGCCCTATCAATCCTTCCCCAGGACAAGGTCCTAGCCCTTCGGCGGGAAGTGAGGAATCTTCAACAACCAGGCCCTCATACGATTCGGTCTGGCATGAGGGTGTTAGGGAAGATGGTTGCGACTATAGAGGCGGTTCCGTTTGTGCAGCTTCATCTTCGACCCCTCCAACAAGCAATCCTATCAGTGTGGAACAGAAATCCTCTCTCTCTCAACCGCAGATTTCGGTTGTCTCTCCAGGCCAGGATGACCCTCTCTTGGTGGCTAAACAGCTCATCTCTACTCAGGGGGAAGCCCTTCCCCCCAACCAATTGGCTAGTGGTCACAACAGATGCCAGTCTCCTGGGTTGGGGAGCAGTATTCTTTCATCACACTGCTCAGGGGCTCTGGTCTCCTCTGGAATCAGCCCTCCCCATCAATATCTTAGAGATTCGAGCAGTTCGACTAGCCTGGTTACATTTCCACCATCTTCTGGCAGGTCGCCCTGTCCGAATTCAATCGGACAACGCCACAGCGGTAGCCTACATAAATCACCACGGGGGCACCCGCAGCAAGGCAGCCATGAGGGAGGTAAAGCAAATCCTACTCTGGGAAGAGAGGAATCACTCTGTAATCTCAGCGGTCCATATTCCGGGCGAAGAAAACTGGGCGGCAGATTTCTTAAGCCGTCAGGGTCTGGCCTCCGGGGAGTGGTCTCTCCATCCCGAGGTATTTTTGCAGATTTGCCATCTTTGGGGGACTCCAGACGTGGATCTAATGGCGTCCAAGATGAATGCCAAGGTGCCCAGTTTTGTCTCTCGGTACCGAGACCCCCGGGCGATCGCCGTGGATGCGCTGGTATTGTCTTGGAACCAGTTTCATCTCTCTTATCTGTTCCCTCCTCTGGCACTGCTCCCGAGGGTAATCAAGAAAATCAAATCAGAGAGAGCACCGGCCATCCTGATCGCCCCGGATTGGCCACGACGGACCTGGTATGCAGACCTGGTACAACTTCTCGCCGGTGTTCCTTGGCGGCTCCCCGATCGGCCGGATCTTCTATCTTAAGGGCCGATCTACCACCAGAACTCAGAGGTCCTACGTTTGACGGCCTGGCCGTTGAATCTTGGGTTTTAACCCAGGCAGGGTTTTCTCAAGAAGTGGCGGATACCATGATCAGTGCACGTAAGCCCGTCTCGGCCAAGATTTATTATCACACTTGGAAGGTGTTCCTTTCCTGGTGTAGAGAGCGTGGGCTGCCTCCTCTGCGTTTTTCCTTTCCGAACATTCTAGCCTTCCTTCAAGTAGGCCTGGATTCTGGGCTTGCTCCAAGTACTCTTAAAAGGCAGATTTCGGCTTTATCAGTCCTTTTTCAGCGCAAGATTGCTACGAATCGTCAGGTCAGGACTTTTTTCCAGGGAGTCGCTCATAAGGTCCCTCCTTATAGGACTCCTTTGGAAGCTTGGGACCTTAATCTGGTTTTAAGGGCTTTACAGAACGCTCCTTTTGAGCCTCTTCAAGATATTTCTTTGATGTTTCTTTCTTGGAAAGTCGTGTTTTTAGTGGCCATAACGTCCATAAGACGGGTATCGGAGCTGGCAGCCCTTTCTTGTCGTTCCCCTTTTTTGCAGTTTCATCAGGACAAGGTAGTTCTCAGACCAGCACCGTCTTTTTTGCCGAAGGTTGTTTCGTCATTCCACATCAATGAAGATATTGTTCTGCCCTCTTTTTGTCCGGCACCTACGCACCGTGTAGAAAAAGCTCTCCATACGTTGGATCTGGTAAGGGCTCTGAGGAGATACGTTTCCCGAACGGCTCCTTTTCGCCAGACAGATGCTCTGTTTGTCCTTCCGCAGGGTCGCAGGAAGGGATGCGCTGCTTCAAAATCTACCCTGGCCAGGTGGATAAGGGCAACCATTCAGGAGGCTTATCGCACCATGGGCATGACGGTTCCGGCCGGAATCAAGGCTCATTCAACAAGAGCGGTGGGGGCTTCCTGGGCCGTTCGGCACCAGGCCTCAGCAGAACAGGTTTGCAAAGCTGCGACCTGGTCTAGTCTGCATACGTTTGTCAAACATTATAATGTCCACTCCCAGACCTCTGCAGGTGCAAATCTGGGTAGAAGGATTCTTCAAGCGGCAGTGGCGCATTTATAGACAACCATCATCTGGATGTCTTTGACTGGTGAGGTATTTTTCCCACCCAGGGACTGCTTTAGGACATCCCACTGTCCTGTGTCCCCCAATGAGGCGAAGGAGAAATAGGGATTTTTGTGTTACTCACTGTAAAATCCTTTTCTCCGAGACGCTCATTGGGGGACACAGCTCCCTCCCTGGTAGCCTTATGGCTGCTTTGGTTATATCTGATTACATTAGTCAGTAGGATCTTTTCTAGACATAATGCTTCTGTATTTATGCTGTTATATTATTTTTTGTGTTTTGTTCTCCTACTGCTTTTTGCACCAAACTGGAGTCTCTGGTAGCCAGTGTCAGGGTGTATACGATGGAGGAGGAGCTAACTTTTTTTTTTCAAGTTTACTTAGTGTCAGCCTCCTGGCGGCAGATGCATACACCCACTGTCCTGTGTCCCCCAATGAGCGTCTCGGAGAAAAGGATTTTACGGTGAGTAACACAAAAATCCCTATTTCACTGCCGTCATCTGGGCTCCAAATTAATAGCTGCATTGATATCAGAATGTAAAGACTGGGGAAAAACTAGAGTTGGTAGCCAAACAAATGCTCTTTTTTACTGGAATGAAAACAAATTACCCTAATGAAGTGATTTTCAATGGTTTGTCATTTTTGATGCTGGACTAAATTATTTAAAAAATGTGAAAAAAAGTTGTTACTTTATGTTAAAGAGTATCATTCCGCCCTTACTATTGTATCTGTCAGTGTCGATTTTTGTATAATTATTCTACTTGATTTTAGGTAACACGAACATAGCCCCTGAAGACACCTCGATTCCAGTGGTTGTGTCCAAGTCTGTGAAAAATTTGAATGAACTAGATATTGTACTCTTGGAATGTGAAAAATATATCAAGTTGCACAGGTTTGTTTAACCCCTTAGTGACGGAGCCAATTTGCAGCTTCATGACCAGGCCAATTTTTACAATTCTGACCACTGTCACTTTGAGGTTATAACTCTGGAACGCTTTAATGGATCCCGCTGATTCTGATATTGTTTCTTCATTACATATTGTACTTCATGTTAGTGGTAAAATTTCTTCTATATTACTTGTATTTATTTAGGAAAAAAACGGAAATATGGTGAACATTTTTTAAATTTTGCAATTTTCAAACTTTGAATTTGTATGCCCAGAGAGCTATGTCACACAAAATAGTTAATAAATAACATTTCCCACATGTCTACTTTACATCAGCACAATTTTGGAAACAAATTTTTTTTTTGTTAGCAAGTTTTTTTTTTACAAAAAAATTTACAAAACCATTTTTTTAGGGACCATCTCACATTTAAAGTCATTTTGAGGAGTGTACAAGACAGAAAATACCCAAAAGTGACACCATTCTAAAAACTACACCCCTCAAGGTGCTCAAAACCACATTCAAGAAATTTATTAACCCTTTACGTGCTTCACAGGAACTGAAGCAATGTTGATGGAAAAAATTAACATTTAACTTTTTTTTACGAACATTTTACTTCAGAACCAATTTTTTTTTATTTTCACAAGCGTAAAAAGAGAAAATGAACTCCAAATTTGTTGTGCAATTTCTCCTGAATACGCCACTACCCCATATGTGGGGGTCAACCACTGTTTGGGCGCACGACAGAGCTTGAAAGAGGAGTGCCGTTTGAATTTTTCAGTGCAGAATTGGCTGGAATTGAGATCGGACACAATGTCACGTTTGGAGATCCCCTGATGTGCCTAAACAGTGGAAACCCCCCACAGGTGACACCATTTTGGAAACTAGACCCCTTAAGGAACTTATCGAGATGTGTGGTGAGCACTTTGAACCCCCAGGTGCTTCACAGACGTTTATAACGTAGAGCCGTGAAAATAAAAAATCATATTTTTTCCACAAAAATGATCTTTTCGCCCCAAAATTTTTATTTTCACAAGGGTAATAGGAGAAATTAGACCACCAAAGATGTTGTGCAATTTGTCCTAAGTACACCAATACCCCAAATGTGGGGGTAAACTACTGGGCGCATGGCAGAGCTCGGAAGTGAAGGAGCGCGTTTAACATTTTCAATGCAGAATCGGCTGGAATTGAGATTGGACGCCATGTCGCTTTTGGGGAGCCCCTGTTGTGCCTAAACAGTAGAAACCCCCCACAAGTGACCTAATTTTGGAAATTAGATCCCACCCAAGGAGCTTATCTAGATGTGTGGTGAGCACTTTGAACGCCCAAGTGCTTCACAGAAGTTTATAATGCAGAGCCGTGAAAATAAAAAATCATTTTTTTTCCACAAAAATGATTTTTTAGCCCCCAATATTTTTTATTTTCCCAAGGTTAACAGGAGAAACTGGACCACAAAAGTTGTTGTCCAACTTATCCTGAGTACCCTGATGCCCCATTTGTGGGGGTAAACCACTGTTTGGGTGCACGGGAGAGCTCAGAAGGGAGGGAGCACCATTTAAATTTCTCCTTCACCTCATTTGGGAACACAGGACCATGGGTGTTATGCTGCTGCGACTAGGAGGACACTAAGCAAATACACAAAATGTTAACTCCTCCTCCACAGTATACACCCTCTGCTGGCTCTCTTGTGAACCAGTTTGTGCTTAGTGTCTTTAGGAGGCACTAGGGTCTGATTTCAGACCCAGACTTTATTTTATTTTTCAATTTTTTTTCCATTTTTTTTCACGGATTGGACGGGCGACAGGGCCTTTTAAGATCCCGATCTCCCTAAAACATCAACAGGCGGGAACGCGGAGTGTCGCCTCCCTGTACCCCCACCTGCAACTTCTACATCTGCCTGGGCTCTGATAGGGGCAGATAATGGGTCCGCTCTCCTCACACCAACAACGGACGGGAACATGAGGTGTCGCCATCACGTACCCCCTTCCGGAGCTAGGCCTTAACCAAAAAGCAGTTTCCTGCAGCAGCTATGTGCCCCTGCACCACCATTGTCAGAAAGCGGCTGATGCCAGGAGGCAAATGGACCCTCTCCACCTCCCTATCAAAGGGATGGTGGATTGAGGAAGACAGAAACCGTGAGTACCTGGAGACAAATGCACAAATGCGGAGGTCCGGAGCCCAGAAGGGATTAATATTCCTGATACAAGGTGTCTTCTCTCCTTTGAACGGTCCCTGCGCGTCATTGAAGGGCATCACCGCCGTTTTAAAACCCCCCCCCCCAGTCCTGGCTGGAGCTGTCCCCTCCGCCACGACCACAGTCCTGGTCGCGGCATGCCATAGCGCTGACCTCAGCTCCCCCCAGCTCTGACCAGCCGTCTGCTCTGACCGCGGCCGTCTGCTCTGAGCGCGGCCGCTAATTTAGGCCTTGGCTTCTGGCCGTGGTAGGCCAAGATCCCACCCACCTGACCAACTCCGCCCCTCTCCACTGGCGCTGGCCAGCCGGCTTTCTCCCCAGGACGCTGCATATTGCATCTGTGTCCCTCCCATAGCTCCGCCTACTCTTTCTGGCGCTTCTCGTTGCAAACGGGAAGCGCCGACTTAATTCTTGGGGACTACTTCCTAGACAACGGAAGCCTGGCTCCAGGAGTCTATTCCGTGGCAGGACGACCTTTTCTGGTGGCAACTGGGGGCACGGACGCAGGATCTGGGTAAGCTAGCGCACGCTGCTTTACCCATTCCACGGCACATACATAGTTAACCCCTCCGCTGCAGGCTCACTCTGCTAACCCAGGCACATCCCTACAGCTAACAGCAGCATCTGCAGCTCCCTACAAACATCTGCAAAATGTCTCAGTCACAGGCTTATAAAAAGGCAGATAAAACGCACACGGTGATCTACGCCTCATGTATCTCATGCAATGCTTCCCTACTGCGGAAGCATCCAAAACCCCTCTGTACAGACTGTGAAGATTCAGGCTTTCGGGAGCCCTCCGCTACTGTAGAACACAGCGGTGCCAGCCCCCCTGAGTGGGCTTCTTCTCTGACACAGTCCATGGCTTCCCTCGCACAGGCCCTAGAATCCTTTTGTGATTCATCCTCAAGCCAGGGCATCGCCTTACCCCCAATAGAGGGTCTCCCAGCTGCACAACAGTCTTCTTCTGACAGGGTCCGGATGGCGATGGCGAGTACACATTCCTCTAGGAAGCGTACCCGTGCCGCATCCCCACAGAACTCTGATGTTTCCTCATCAGCTAGTTCCATATCTCATTCCCTTTCTCCAGGGGCTTACGGTGCGCAGGACTCAGAATACAAATCTGATGTGGCCCCTGACCCGGAATCCCTTAAGTTCCAGTTGTCTATTGATTCCCTCATCGAGGCGGTCAATCACACTCTAAAAATAGACAATGTGCTTGGTACTAATCAGGACCAAGCGTCCTGATTTACCCTCAAGGGTGGTTTAAGCGTACAAAACGGCCTCACAGAGTTTTCACCAACCACCCTGAGTTTACAGACATTATTACAAGACATAGAAGCCGCCCAGATAAGCGTTTCTCGGGCCTAAAGCCGCTAGAAGCTCTGTACCCATTTTCATCTGATCTAAGAAAGGACTGGACTGAGTCCCCTACAGTAGATCCACCTATATCAAGACTCGCTTCAAAACCCCTCTTATCTCTGGCGGGCTGGTCTTCCATTAAGAGTCCCACTGATCGTCAGATTGACAACTTGGCCACGTCGGTCTTCGAGGCCGCCGGAGCAACTGTATTCCCATCATTTGCCACCACTTGGGTAGCTAGAGCTATGGTGGCCTGGGCCGAGGCCATAGTGAAATCCAGTAGAGACAATAGCTTGCCGCCCGATGTACTCAATCTCACCTATCAAATTGCCCGAGCAGGGGATTAGGGGCAGGGGTTATTCATGCCTCTCTAGATGCGGCTAATTGTGCCACACTTGCGGCCGCAAACGCTGTTTCTATCAGGAGGGCATTGTGGCTCCGAGAATGGCGTGCAGACTCCGCTTCAAATAAATTCTTGACTTCACTGCCGTACCAACACGGGCGCCTGTTCGGGGATAAACTCGATCAGATTATCTCAGACGCTACCGGCGGAAAAGCAAATTCCTCCCTCAGCGTAGGCCCACTCGCCCCTTTCGGAACCAATCCCAGGTTCGCTTCCGACCCTTTCGCGGCACCACAGGCTGGTCTTCCGCAACCGCTCCCACTAGCTCTTCTCGCCTCCCACGCAGAGGCAGGGAGTCGCAACCTTCCTTCAGACCACCTAATTCCTGGAGAAACAGATCTCACCGATCCAGGTCCAAAAGTGCCCCTTCCTGAAAATTCTCTTCTCAATGACTTCTGGCCATGTCCGGTAGACACAGGCAGGGTAGGCGGCCGTCTACTTTTGTTTAGCCAAATATGGTTATCGGTCGTTCACGACCAGTGGGTCATAGATCTCGTGTCTTTCGGATACAGGATTGACTTCATTTCCCCCCCTCCAACGCGCTTCTTCCAGTCTTGTCTACCAAGGTCCAAGGCACACGCAGTTCCCTTTTACTAGGCCTTACAAGCCCTCCGCAACAGCGCAGTTATCGATCCGGTTCCTCCCACAGAAAGGTTCAAGGGCTTCTACTCGAACCTGTTCGTTGTCCCCCCCAAAAAACAGAACCATGCGTCCCATTTTGGACCTGAAGTTGTTAAACAAATTCCTCTCAGTGCGCCACTTCAGGATGGAATCCCTACGCTCTGTCGCAGCTTCTTTGGAAAAAGGGGAATACCTGGCGTCCATCGATATCAAGGACGCATATCTTCACATCCCAAGTTTCAAAAGACTTTCCCTGATGAAGCTGCTTTGAGGCAGCGACACGCGTTGGGCAGAGCTAGGGCATGCTGACTTGGTAAGTATGTTTAGGTATTTGTGCGGTCTTTGTTGATAAACTTGGTGACTTTCAGTTCACCATGGGGGCTTGTTCACACATGTGATCCCTATTTGGCTTATTTTTTGCCTTACCATTTTGTTCAAACACATTCTGAGTGTTTGCATGTGTGTTTGTGTCTGATGGACTGTCTCCACTCTGGTGATCTATGACTTCATACATTGATTCATGCATGTTCATATTTTGTATATATGACAATTGTCAAGTGGGTATTTATATATGATTTGGTTCTAAGTGAGATTGATCCGTTGGCTTACTACAGTCATTTGAACATTTCACTATTATATCAGGGCAGAGCTTAGGGCATGCTGACTTAGTAAGTATGTTTAGATATTTGTGCGGTCTCTGTTGAGAAACTTGGTGACTGTCAGCTCATCTTGGGGCTTATTTCTGCCTTAGTATTTTGTTAAGTAATCCAGCTCTGAGGGCCCTATCTACATGTCAATAAAATATAACCTTTATTGGTAACCATAAAAATGAATTCTGGATCATCTATATGACACAAAAACAAAGCCAAAAAGCATAAGGTGCGCGTGCTCAACAGTGCTCAATTAAAAAATGGTTAGGTCTCAGCAAATCTCGTTGTCACCATGTCGAATCCATCATCAACAGGACCTAAGATATGTACCTAGTTGTATAAATAGCAGGGGGAAGAGGATATCTATTAGGACTATCTCCACTCTGGTGATCCATGACTTCATACATTGATTCATGCATGTTTATATTTCGTATATATGACAATTGTCAGGTGGGTATTTATATATGATTTGATTCTCAGGGAGATTGATCTGTTGGCGTAATATAGTTATTTTAACACTTCATTATTATCCCCTTTACCCTCAAGGGTGGTTTACACGTTAATGACCGGACCAATTTTTACAATTCTGACCACTGTCCCTTTATCAGGTAATAACTCCGAAATGCTTCAACAGATCCTAGCGATTCTGAAATTGTCTTCTCGTGACATGTTGTACTTCATGTTAGTGGTATAATTTCTTCGATATAACTTGCGTTTATTTGTGTAAAAAACAGAAATTTGGCGTGAAGTTTGAAAATTTCGCAATTTTCAAATTTGGAATTTTTATTCTGTTAAACCAGAGAGTTATGTGACACAAAATAGTTAATAAATAACATTTCCAACATGTCTACTTTACATCAGCACAATTTTGGAAACAAAATTTTTTTTTGCTAGGAAGTTATAAGGGTTAAAATTTGACCAGCGATTTCTCTTTTTTACAACAAAATTTACAAAACCATTTTTTTATGGACCACCTCACATTTGAAGTCATTTTGAGGGGTCTATATGGCAGTAAATAACCGAAAGTAACACCATTCTGAAAACTGCACCCCTCAAGGTACTCAAAACCACATTCAAGACGTTTATTAACCCTTTAGGTGTTTCACAGGAGCAGAAGGAACGTGGAAGGAAAAAATGAACATTTTCCTTTTTAGTCACAAAAATGATCTTTCAGCAATAATTTTTTTTATTTTCCCAAGGGTAAAAAGAGAAAATGGACCTCAAGTTGTTGTCCAATTGGTCCTGAATACGCTGATACCCCACATGTGTGGGGGAACCACTTTTTGGGCGCATGGCAGGGCTCAGAAGGAAAGGAGCGCCGTTTGATATTTTCAAGTTAAAATTGGCTGGAATTGAGATTGGCCACCATGTCGTGTTTGGCGAGCCCCTGATGTGCCTAAACAGTGGAAACCCCCCACAAGTGACCCCAATTTGGAAACTAGACCCCCTAAGGAACTTATCTAGGTGTGTGGTGAGAATTTTTAACCCCCGTATGTGGGAGAAAACTGGGCACACTTCGGGGCTCGGAAGGGAAGTAGTGACTGTTGTGAATTCTGTGGCTGAATTCACTCCTGTGGTCACAAGTGGTACTGCAGCTTCTGGGCTTCCTCCCTCAGGTGTTCTGGTGAGCTCGTTGGCTGCCTTGTTATTTAACTCCACCTGATTCTGTCTTCCTTGCTCCTTGTCAATGTTCCAGTGTTGGATCTGAGCTTCTGGATCTTTCCTGTGGCCTGCTGCTCTGCTTAGATAAGTGCTTCTTTGCTTTTGTTGCTGTTTTTTCTGTCCAGCTTGTCTATTCGTTTTTGCTGGAAGCTCTGAGACGCAAAGGGTGTACCGCCGTGCCGTTAGTTCGGCACGGTGGGTCTTTTTGCCCCCTTTGCGTGTTTTTTTGCTTTAGGGTTTTTTGTAGACTGCAAAGTTCTCTTTGCTATCCTCGCTCTATCTAGAATATCGGGCCTCACTTTGCTGAATCTATTTCATCCCTACGTTTTGTCTTTTCATCTTGCTAACAGTCATTATATGTGGGGGGCTGCCTTTTCCTTTGGGGTATTTCTCTGAGGCAAGTCAGGCTTGTATTTCTATCTTCAGGCTAGTCAGTTCCTCAGGCTGTGCCGAGTTGCATAGGTAGTGTCAGGCGCAATCCACAGCTGCCTTTAGTTGTGTTTAGGATAGGTTCAGGTATTGCGGTCTACAGAGATTCCACGTCTCAGAGCTCGTTCTATTGTTTTTGGGTTATTGTCAGATCACTGTATGTGCTCTGATTGCTGGCACACTGTGTTACTGGATTGCCTTCATAACAGTACAAGGAGCCAAACTAATGATTCTCAATAGAGGGAAAAAAGAAGTTCTGACATCATTTTTTTTTCTCAGCTCTGTGTTCAGTCTTTTTTTTCCCCTAGACATTAGGGTGCTTCAGGACACAGCTGTGGACATGGATATTCAGGCTCTGTGCTCTTCAATGGATAATCTCGTTATAAATGTACAAAAGATTCAAGATACTATTGATCAGAAATCTATGCTAGAACCAAGAATTCCTATTCCTGATTTGTTTTTTGGTGATAGAACTAAGTTTCTGAGCTTCAAAAATAATTGTAAGCTATTTCTGGCCTTGAAACCTCATTCTTCTGGTAATTCAGTTCAACAGGTTTTGATTATTCTTTCTTTTTTGCGCGGCGACCCTCAGGACTGGGCATTTTCTCTTGCGCCAGGAGACCCTGCATTGAGTGGTGTCGATGCGTTTTTCCTGGCGCTCGGATTGCTGTACGATGAGCCTAATTCAGTGGATCAGGCTGAGAAAAATTTGCTGGCTTTGTGCCAGGGTCAGGATGATATAGAAGTATATTGTCAGAAATTTAGGAAGTGGTCAGTACTCACTCTGTGGAATGAATCTGCGCTGGCAGCTTTGTTCAGAAAGGGTCTCTCTGAGGCTCTTAAGGATGTCATGGTGGGTTTTCCTATGACTGCTGGTTTGAATGAGTCTGTCTTTGGCCATTCAGATCGGTCGTCGCTTGCGCGAGCGTAAATCTGTGCACCATCTGGCGGTATTGTCTGAGATTAAACCTGAGCCTATGCAGTGCAATAGGACTATGACCAGAGTTGAACGGCAAGAACACAGACGTCTGAATGGGCTGTGTTTCTACTGTGGTGATTCCACTCATGCTATTTCTGATTGTCCTAAGCGCACTAAGCGGTTCGATAGGTCTGCCGTCATTGGTACTGTACAGTCCAAATTCCTTCTGTCCATTACCTTGATATGCTCTTTGTCATAGTATTCTGTCATGGCGTTTGTGGATTCAGGCGCTGCCCTGAATCTGATGGATTTGGATTATGCTAAACGTTGTGGGTTTTTCTTGGAGCCTTTGCGGTGTCCTATTTCGTTGAGAGGAATTGATGCTACACCTTTGGCCAAGAATAAACCTCAGTACTGGGCCCAGCTGACCATGTGCATGGCTCCTGCACATCAGGAAGTTATTCGCTTTCTGGTGCTACATAATCTGCATGATGTGGTCGTGTTGGGGTTGCCATGGCTACAAACCCATAATCCAGTATTGGATTGGAATTCCATGTCGGTATCCAGCTGGGGTTGTCAGGGGGTACATGGTGATGTTCCGTTTTTGTCTATTTCGTCATCCACTCCTTCTGAGGTCCCAGAGTTCTTGTCTGATTATCAGGATGTATTTGAAGAGCCCAAGTCCGATGCCCTACCTCCGCATAGGGATTGTGATTGTGCTATCAATTTGATTCCTGGTAGTAAATTCCCTAAGGGTCGTTTATTTAATTTATCCGTGCCTGAACACACCGCTATGCGCAGTTATGTGAAGGAATCCCTGGAGAAGGGACATATTCGCCCATCGTCATCACCACTGGGAGCAGGGTTCTTTTTTGTAGCCAAGAAGGATGTTTCGCTGAGACCGTGTATTGATTACCGCCTTCTTAATAAGATCACTGTTAAATTTCAGTATCCCTTGCCATTGTTATCTGACTTGTTTGCTCGGATTAAGGGGGCTAGTTGGTTCACTAAGATAGATCTTCGTGGTGCGTATAATCTGGTGAGAATCAGGCAAGGAGATGAATGGAAAACGGCATTTAATACGCCCGAGGGTCATTTTGAGTATCTAGTGATGCCGTTCGGACTTGCCAATGCTCCATCTGTTTTTCAGTCTTTTATGCATGACATCTTCCGTGAGTATCTGGATAAATTCCTGATTGTTTACTTGGATGACATTTTGATCTTCTCAGATGATTGGGAGTCTCATGTGAAGCAGGTCAGAATGGTTTTCCAGGTCCTGCGTGCTAATTCTTTGTTCGTGAAGGGATCAAAGTGTCTCTTCGGTGTGCAGAAAGTTTCATTTTTGGGGTTCATCTTTTCCCCTTCTACTATCGAGATGGATCCGGTTAAGGTCCAAGCCATCCAGGATTGGACTCAGCCGACATCTCTGAAAAGTCTGCAAAAGTTCCTGTGCTTTGCTAATTTTTATCGTCGCTTCATCTGTAATTTTTCTAGCATTGCCAAACCATTGACCGATTTGACCAAGAAGGGTGCTGATTTGGTTAATTGGTCTTCTGCTGCCGTGGAAGCTTTTCAGGAGTTGAAGCGTCGTTTTTGTTCTGCCCCTGTGTTGTGTCAACCAGATGTTTCTCTTCCGTTCCAGGTCGAGGTTGATGCTTCTGAGATTGGAGCAGGGGCGGTTTTGTCACAGAGAGGTTCTGGTTGCTCAGTGTTGAAACCATGTGCTTTCTTTTCCAGGAAGTTTTCTGCTGCTGAGCGAAATTATGATGTGGGCAACCGAGAGTTGCTGGCCATGAAGTGGGCATTCGAGGAGTGGCGTCATTGGCTTGAAGGAGCTAAGCATCGCGTGGTGGTATTGACTGATCATAAGAACCTTACTTATCTCGAGTCTGCCAAGCGCTTGAATCCTAGACAGGCCCGTTGGTCGTTATTTTTTGCTCGCTTCGATTTTGTGATTTCGTACCTTCCGGGCTCTAAAAATGTGAAGGCGGATGCTCTGTCTAGGAGTTTTGTGCCCGACTCTCCGGGTTTATCTGAGCCGGCGAGTATCCTCAAGGAAGGAGTCATTGTGTCTGCCATCTCCCCTGATTTGCGGCGAGTGTTGCAAAAATTTCAGGCTAATAAACCTGATCGTTGTCCGGCCGAGAAACTGTTCGTCCCTGATAGGTGGACTAGTAAAGTTATCTCTGAACTTCATTGTTCGGTGTTGGCTGGTCATCCAGGAATCTTTGGTACCAGAGAGTTAGTGGCTAGATCCTTCTGGTGGCCATCTCTGTCACGGGATGTACGTACTTTTGTGCAGTCCTGTGGGATTTGTGCTAGGGCTAAGCCCTGCTGTTCACGTGCCAGTGGGTTGCTTTTGCCCTTGCCGGTCCCGAAGAGGCCTTGGACACATATTTCGATGGATTTCATTTCTGACCTTCCCGTTTCTCAAAAGATGTCAGTCATTTGGGTGGTCTGTGATCGCTTTTCTAAAATGGTCCATCTGGTGCCCTTGGTTAAATTGCCTTCCTCCTCTGATTTGGTGCCTTTGTTCTTCCAGCATGTGGTTCGTTTGCATGGCATTCCTGAGAATATTGTTTCTGACAGCGGTTCCCAGTTTGTTTCAAGGTTTTGGCGAGCCTTTTGTGGTAGGATGGGCATTGACCTATCTTTTTCCTCGGCTTTCCATCCTCAGACTAATGGCCAGACCGAACGAACCAATCAGACCTTGGAAACATATCTGAGATGCTTTGTTTCTGCAGACCAGGATGATTGGGTGTCCTTTTTGCCTTTGGCTGAGTTCGCCCTTAATAATCGGGCCAGCTCGGCTACCTTGGTCTCTCCATTTTTCTGCAATTCTGGGTTCCATCCTCGTTTCTCTTCAGGACAGGTTGAGTCTTCGGACTGTCCTGGTGTGGATTCTGTGGTGGACAGGTTGCAGCAGATCTGGACTCAGGTAGTGGACAATTTGACCTTGTCCCAGGAGAAGGCTCAACTTTTCGCTAATCGCAGACGCCGTGTCGGTCCCCGACTTCGTGTTGGGGATCTGGTTTGGTTATCTTCTCGTCATATTCCTATGAAGGTTTCCTCTCCTAAATTTAAACCTCGTTTTATTGGTCCGTATAGGATTTCTGAGATTCTCAATCCTGTGTCCTTTCGTCTGACCCTCCCGGACTCCTTTTCCATACATAATGTATTCCATAGGTCGTTGTTGCGGAGATACGTGGCACCTATGGTTCCATCTGTTGAGCCTCCTGCCCCTGTTTTGGTGGAGGGGGAATTGGAGTATATTGTGGAGAAAATTTTGGATTCTCGTGTCTCTAGACGGAAACTCCAGTATCTGGTTAAATGGAAGGGTTATGCTCAGGAAGATAATTCCTGGGTTTTTGCCTCTGATGTCCATGCTCCAGATCTTGTTCGTGCCTTTCATGTGGCTCATCCTGGTCGGCCTGGGGGCTCTGGTGAGGGTTCGGTGACCCCTCCTCAAGGGGGGGGTACTGTTGTGAATTCTGTGGCTGAATTCACTCCTGTGGTCACAAGTGGTACTGCAGCTTCTGGGCTTCCTCCCTCAGGTGTTCTGGTGAGCTCGTTGGCTGCCTTGTTATTTAACTCCACCTGATTCTGTCTTCCTTGCTCCTTGTCAATGTTCCAGTGTTGGATCTGAGCTTCTGGATCTTTCCTGTGGCCTGCTGCTCTGCTTAGATAAGTGCTTCTTTGCTTTTGTTGCTGTTTTTTCTGTCCAGCTTGTCTATTCGTTTTTGCTGGAAGCTCTGAGACGCAAAGGGTGTACCGCCGTGCCGTTAGTTCGGCACGGTGGGTCTTTTTGCCCCCTTTGCGTGTTTTTTTGCTTTAGGGTTTTTTGTAGACTGCAAAGTTCTCTTTGCTATCCTCGCTCTATCTAGAATATCGGGCCTCACTTTGCTGAATCTATTTCATCCCTACGTTTTGTCTTTTCATCTTGCTAACAGTCATTATATGTGGGGGGCTGCCTTTTCCTTTGGGGTATTTCTCTGAGGCAAGTCAGGCTTGTATTTCTATCTTCAGGCTAGTCAGTTCCTCAGGCTGTGCCGAGTTGCATAGGTAGTGTCAGGCGCAATCCACAGCTGCCTTTAGTTGTGTTTAGGATAGGTTCAGGTATTGCGGTCTACAGAGATTCCACGTCTCAGAGCTCGTTCTATTGTTTTTGGGTTATTGTCAGATCACTGTATGTGCTTTGATTGCTGGCACACTGTGTTACTGGATTGCCTTCATAACAAGTGACGTTTTGGAATGCAGACTTTGATGGAATGGTCTGCGGGCATCATGTTCTATTCGGTGAGACCCTGATGTGCCTAAACAGTAGAAACCCCCCACAAGTGACCCCAGTTTGGAAACCAGACCCCCTAGGGAACTTATCTAGGTGGGTGGTGAGAATTTTGAACCCCCGTATGTTGGAGAAAACTGGGCACACTTCGGGGCTCGGAAGGGAAGTAGTGACGTTTTGGAATGCAGACTTTGATGGAATGGTCTGCGGGCATCATGTTCTGTTCGGTGAGACCCTGATGTGCCTAAACAGTAGAAACCCCCACAAGTGACACCAGTTTGGAAACCAGACCCCCTAGGGAACTTATCTAGGTGTGTGGTGAGAATTGTGAACCCCTGTATGTGGGAGAAAACTGGGCACACTTCGGGGCTCGGAAGGGAAGTAGTGACGTTTTGGAATGCAGACTTTGATGGAATGGTCTGCGGGCATCATGTTCTGTTCGGTGAGACCCTGATGTGCCTAAACAGTAGAAAACCCCCCACAAGTGACCCCTATAAACATGATCTTTTAGTACCCAATTTTTTTATTTTCCCAAGGGTAACAGGACCCCCAAAGTTGTTGTCCAATTTGTCCTGAGTACGCTGATACCCCATATGTGGGAGAAAACTACTGTTTGGGCACACTTCGGGGCTCGGAAGGGAAGTAGTGACGTTTTGGAATGCAGACTTTGATGGAATGGTTTGTGGGCATCATGTTCCTTTTGCAGAGCCCTTGATGTGCCTAAACAGTAAAACAAAAAAAACACAAGTAACATCATTTTGGAACCTAGACCCAGAAGGAACTTACCTAGATGTGCCCCCTCTTTGGAACTACGGTAATCTGCTGGTTCCCATAAAGTAAATTACTAGTGCATGGAGGTGTGGTACAGTTTGATGCAATCCTTCATACTCAGGGCAGGTGTCGCATTGATAGATGGTGTTCTTGTGTATTCCTCTTTTGTAGCACACTCGGCACCGTTTTTTGCGGCGTACCTTTACTTCCAGTTGGTGGAACCACCCCCGGAAAATGCTGACCTGGTACGATACAAGCACCATCCGTTCCGGAAGTACTGGGGCGCGCTCCTTCCCTCGTGCCAAATATCAGGGCCTTAACTACTACCTCCTGGAACTGAAGGTACGACGTATCGGTGTGTCGTGCACATCGTGACAGCAAGAAAGCGTTGAGCATTGCCATTTGTACGATGTACACGGACAGCTTTTTGTACCACACATTGGCCACCCCCCAAATGCCATTAAAAACATACTAAAGTTTGAAGTTGTACAGTGCTGTATTCCAGTGTTCACCGAGCGATCCTATGCATTAATGTATTAATAGGCTGAACAACATTGTTTGCAATGTCTTTTACAGGGAAAACTCCATGACTGGTTCCCTTTAAAAAGAAGAGGGAGAGGTCTTATCAGGGAGGTCCTCTACCAGTAAAATAGTCAGTTACTAAAAGATCAGGTCTACCTGAGGGGGTTTCTAGAAGGTTGTCTTCTATACAGGTCTCACTTTATTTTGAGCTTTCTTTTCCTGTTTTTTAACAGTATAAACATTATTTTCTGTTTGTAGGGAAGAAGTTGAAACAGATGTCTGCAAAAGAGAGGTTGATGCATTTTATCATAGCTTTAAAGAACAGTTATCTACAAGAGTAAGTATCTGCTCTGCCATGTACCAACGTCTCTGGTGAGTTGTTAAAACCGAGGCATCAAGTCCATCAGCATAATGGCACCAATCTTTAACCCCTTCATGACCCAGCCTATTTTGACCTTAAAGACCTTGCCGTTTTTTGCAATTCTGACCAGTGTCCCTTTATGAGGTAATAACTCAGGAACGCTTCAATGGATCCTAGCGGTTCTGAGATTGTTTTTTTCGTGACATATTGGGCTTCATGTTAGTGGTAAATTTAGGTCAATAAATTCTGTGTTTGTGATAAAAACGGAAATTTGGCGAAAATTTTGAAAATTTCGCAATTTTCACATTTTGAATTTTTATTCTGTTAAACCAGAGAGGTATGTGACACAAAATAGTTAATAAATAACATTTCCCACACGTCTACTTTACATCAGCACAATTTTGGAAACAAAATTTTTTTTTGCTAGGAAGTTATAAGGGTTAAAATTTGACCAGCGATTTCTCATTTTTACAACGAAATTTACAAAACCATTTTTTTTAGGGACCACCTCACATTTGAAGTCAGTTTGAGGGGTCTATATGGCTGAAAATACCCAAAAGTGACACCATTCTAAAAACTGCACTCCTCAAGGTGCACAAAACCACATTCCAGAAGTTTATTAACCCTTCAGGTGCTTCACAGCAGCAGAAGCAACATGGAAGGAAAAAATGAACATTTAACTTTTTAGTCACAAAAATGATTTTTCAGCAACAATTTTTGTATTTTCCCAATGGTAAAAGGAGAAACTGAACCACGAAAGTTGTTGTCCAATTTGTCCTGAGTACGCTGATACCTCATGTGTGGGGGTAAACCACTGTTTGGGCGCACGGCAGGGCTTGGAAGGGAAGGAGCGCCATTTGACTTTTTGAATGAAAAATTGGCTGCACTCTTTAGCGGACACCATGTCAAGTTTGGAGAGCCCCCGTGTGCCTAAAAATTGGAGCTCCCCCACAAGTGACCCCATTTTGGAAACTAGACGCCCCAAGGAACTTATCTAGATGCCTAGTGAGCACTTTAAACCCTCAGGTGCTTCACAAATTGATCCGTAAAAATGAAAAAGTACTTTTTTTTCACAAAAAATTTCTTTTCGCCTCAATTTTTTCATTTTCACATGGGCAATAGGATAAAATGGATCCTAAAATTTGTTGAGCAATTTCTCCCGAGTACGCCGATACCTCATATGTGGGGGTAAACCACTGTTTGGGCACACGGCAGGGCTCAGAAGGGAAGGCGCGCCTTTTGACTTTTTGAATGGAAAATTAGCTCCATTTGTTAGCGAACACCATGTCGCATTTGGAGAGACCCTGTGTGCCTATGCAATGGAGCTCCCCCACAAGTGACCCCATTTTGGAAACTAGACCCCCCAAGGAACTTATCTAGATGCATACTGAGCACTTTAAACCCCCAGGTGCTTCACAGAAGTTTATAATGCAGGGCCATGAAAATAAAAAATAATTTTTCTTTTCTCAAAAATGATTTTTTAGCCTGGAATTTCCTATTTTGCCAATGGTAATAGGAGAAATTGGACCACAAATGTTGTTGTCCAGTTTGTCCTGAGTACGCAGATACCCCATATGTGGGGGTAAACCACTGTTTGGGCGCACGGCAGGGCTCAGAAGGGAAGGCACGCCATTTGGCTTTTTAAATGGAAAATTAGCTCCAATCATTAGCGGACACCATGTCGCGTTTGGAGAGCCCCTGTGTGCCTAAACATTAGAGATCCCCCACAAATGACCCCATTTTGGAAACTAGACCCCCAAAGGAACTAATCTAGATGTGTGGTGAGCACTTTGAACCCCCAAGTGCTTCACAGAAGTTTATAACGCAGAGCCATGAAAATAAAAAATAAAAAATTATTTTCTCAAAAATGATTTTTTAGCCCGCAATTTTTTATTTTCCCAAGGGTAACAGGAGAAATTTGACCCCAAAAGTTGTTGTCCAGTTTCTCCTGAGTACGCTGATACCCAATATGTGGGGGTAAACCACTGTTTAGGCACATGCTGGGGCTCGGAAGTGAAGTAGTGACGTTTTGAAATGCAGACTTTGATGGAATGCTCTGCGGGCGTCACGTTGCGTTTGCAGAGCCCCTGATGTGGCTAAACAGTAGAAACCCCCCACAAGTGACCCCATTTTGGAAACTAGACCCCGAAAGGAACTTATCTAGATGTGAGGTGAGCACTTTGAACCCCCAAGTGCTTCACAGAAGTTCATAACACAGAGCAGTGAAAATAATAAATACGTTTTCTTTCCTCAAAAATAATTTTTTAGCCCGCAATTTTTTATTTTCCCAAGGGTAACAGGAGAAATTGGACCCCAAAAGTTGTTGTCCAGTTTCTCCTGAGTACGCTGATACCCCATGTGTGGGGGTAAACCACTGTTTGGGCACACGTCGGGGCTCAGAAGGGAAGTAGTGACTTTTGAAATGCAGACTTTGATGGAATGGTCTGCGGACGTCATGTTGCGTTTGCAGAGCCCCTGGTGTGCCTAAACAGTAGAAACCCCCCACAAGTGACCCCATTTTGGAAACTAGACCCCCCAAGGAACTTATCTAGATATGTGGTGAGCACTTTGAACCCCCAAGTGCTTCACAGACGTTTACAACGCAGAGCCGTGAAAATAAAAAATCATTTTTCTTTCCTCAAAAATGATGTTTTAGCAAGCAATTTTTTATTTTCTCAAGGGTAACAGGAGAAATTGGACCCCAGTAATTGTTGCGCAGTTTGTCCTGAGTATGCTGGTACCCCATATGTGGGGGTAAACCACTGTTTGGGCACATGTCGGGGCTCGGAAGTGAGAGAGCACCATTTGACTTTTTGAATACAAGATTGGCTGAAATCAATGGTGGCGCCATGTTGCGTTTGGAGACCCCCTGATGTGCCTAAACAGTGGAAACCCCTCAATTCTAACTCCAACACTAACCCCAACACACCCCTAACTCTAATCCCAACTGTAGCCATAACCCTAATCACAACCCTAACCCCAACACACCCGTAACCCCAACACACCCCTAACCCTAACCACAACCCTAATTCCAACCCAACCCTAGCCCTAAGGCTATGTGCCCACGTTGCGGATTCGTGTGAGATTTTTCAGCACCATTTTTGAAAAATCCACGGGTAAAAGGCACTGCGTTTTACCTGCGGATTTACCGCGGATTTCCAGTGTTTTTTGTCCGGATTTCACCTGCGGATTCCTATTGAGGAACAGGTGTAAAACGCTGCGGAATCCGCACAAAGAATTGACATGCTGCAGAAAATACAACGCAGCGTTCCCGCGCGGTATTTTCCGCACCATGGGCACAGCGGATTTGGCTTTCCATATGTTTACATGGTACTGTAAACCTGATGGAACTCTGCTGCGGATCCGCAGCGGCCAATCCGCACCGTGTGCACATAGCCTAATTCTAAAGGTATGTGCACACGGTGCGGAAAACGCTGCGGATCCGCAGCAGTTTCCCATGAGTTTACAGTTCAATGCAAACCTATGGGAAACAAAAATCGCTGTACACATGCTGCAGAAAAACTGCACGGAAACGCAGCGGTTTACATTCCGCAGCATGTCACTTCTTTCTGCGGATTCCGCAGCGGTTTTACAACTGCTCAAATAGAAAATCGCTGTTGTAAAACCGCATTGAAATGCGCAGAAAAAATGCGGTAAATCCGCCATAATTCCGCAGCGGTTTAGCACTGCGGATTTATCAAATCCGCAGCGGAAAAATCCGCAGAGGACCAGAATACGTGTGCACATACCGAAACCCTACCCCTAACCCTACCCCTAACCCTAGTTCTTACCCCAACCTTAGTGGAAAAAAAATATATATATTTTTTTTATTGTCCCTACCTATGGGGGTGACAAAGGGGAGGGGGTCATTTACTTTTTTTTTTTTTATTTTGATCACTGAGATAGGTTATATCTCAGTGATCAAAATTCACTCTGGAACGAATCTGCCGGCCGGCAGAATCGGCGGGCGCTCTGCACATGCGCCCGCCATTTTGGAAGATGGCGGAGCCCAGGAAAGAAGACGGACGGTCCCCGGGAGGCCAGGTAAGTATAAGGGGGGGGGGGGGGTGGATCGGAACACGGGGGGGGTGGATTGGAGCACGGAGTGGGGGATCGCTGTGCGGGCGGGGGGATCGCTGTGCGGGGGGGATCGCTGTGCGGGGGGTGGGATCGGAGTGCGGGGGGGTTTGTTTGGAGCACGGGGGGTGTGATTGGAGCACGGGGGGTGTGATTGGAGCACGGGGGGAGCGGGCAGGAGGACGGGGGAGCGGAGCACAGGACCGAGGGGAGCGGACCACAGATCGGGGGGCTGGGGGGGCGATCGGAGGGGTGGGGTGGGTGCACATTAGTGTGTCCAGCCATGGCCGATGATATTGCAGCATCGGCCATGGCTGGATTGTAATATTTCACCATTTTTTTAGGTGAAATATTACAAATCGCTCTGATTGGCTTTTGAAAGTGAAACTGCCAATCAGAGCGATCGTAGCCACGAGGGGTAGAAGCCACCCCCCCTGGGCTAAACTACCACTCCCCCTGTCCCTGCAGATCGGGTGAAATGGGAGTTAACCCTTTCACCCGATCTGCAGGGACGCGATCTTTCCATGACGCATATGCTGCGTCATGGGTCGGAATGGCACCGACTTTCATGACGCAGCGTATGCGTCAAAGGTCGGGAAGGGGTTAAATATTCTTACTCTGCCTCCATACTTTTTGTGCGTACTGTAAATGCTTGTTGTGAGTGAATTTCTGATTTAGGGTATGATCTTTCAAGTTAGACCCTGCTGAAATAATATACTTGAGATGGGTTTTAATATCTACCACTTGTTCATTATTCCACTCAGTATTTCTTCCACACTGCATAGGTAAGGACTGACATACCCCATTCACATGCATTATCCACAGAAAGGTAGTTAATTCTTTCAGGATTCAGGCATAGAATCGAAAAGTACAAATTAAAGATAAATTGCAAAAAAATCTGGCGCACCAATAAATTGGAAAATTTGAGCTTTTAATTCTCGTCCGTACCTTTGGGGGACACAGACATCATGGGTTGTAGTTGCTGCCACGAAGAGACAAATACTAAGTAGTTAAGAGTTTGTTCCTCCCGGCAGTGAACTAATCTGTTCTAGCTTTTAGTGTCCAAGCAGATATAATCGATTGGCAGGTACCTCCTTTTTACCTATATCTCGCTTTAAGTTGATTAATCGCCTTTCTTTATCGCTTCATTGGGGGACACAGAGAACCTTGGATGTATGCTGCTGCTAGGAGGCTGACACTATGCAGAAAGGAAAAAAGGGTAGCTCCTCCCTGACGGTATAAACCCCCTGACAGGCACCAAGTACCTCAGTTTGTGCTTAGTGTCTGTAGGAGGCGGACCTGGATCTCCCCAGATCTGCAGCTAACCTTTTCTTTCTACAGGTTTGTTGTGTTTTATTAACTTTTTTCCCTTTTTCTTTCAGATACAGCTTCTGGGAATCAGGGTGTTCTATCACTCTGCCTTCCCCTCAGAGGCGGTTGAGCGACCAGTGTGGTGCATTCCACTCTATCTCTCTCAGGACCGCCGGCAGGACTTTATCCCCTGCCTCCCTCATGGGTGATCCAGGGTTGATTTTGGTGTCCAGTCCTCGCCATGTCCCTCCTCACCCCTCTCCTCGGAGAGGGCTGAGAGGAAGATGGTGGTTACCAGTGGGTGACCTCCCCCCTCCCTAGGGGGTCGATGCCATCTTCTACGCCGTGTTGGATCTCGGAGAGGGATTAAGGATCTGTGTATCCAGCGACCCCTCCACCCTCGGGCCCCTGGATGATCCTAGCTCTCTACTGGAGCAAGGTACAGAAGAACGTCTCCTTTTTATTTTCAAATCTCCCGCCAAGGTCCCGCTCAGCATTCCGTACAGGTGCCGCCGCCGCACCTCATAGCAATGCCACAGGCGCTATCTTGGCTGCATATCTCTGCCGGACAGCCCCCTTTTCACATCGCTGATGCAGTCACTCCATTTTTCCCTCTCTGCCGCCATTCCCCGCGCTTTTACTTTCAGTTTAGTGCGGCCTGGCTAGCCACGTCCCCCTCCCCAGCGCGCGCGTTTACAGCATTCTCTGGGCCCAATTAGGCGTCGTCCCGTCCCTGGGTACGCCCCTATCTGGCTGACTACCTATCGCATTGCAGGGGCACGCCCCCCTCTTCCTTTTCGGCCTATCGCGTCGCGTTGTCTTTTAGACCACGCCTCCCTTCTCCTCAGGCCGACTCTGCGTTCCTCCTTCTTGGATTTACACAGCTCCTCGCGGTCTATGCCAGGAAAGCTCCTTTTCTCATTGGGGGACACACTCATCTGCTACCGCTGGGTCTGGTAGGCACTTTCCTTGGGCTAGCTCCTTCCATCAGTAGATCTCTAGCCCTCTATCGCATATAGTGTTTGTTTCAGACTCTACATATGTCCAACTCTTCAGGGTCCTCTTCTTCCAAGCCCACGGTAGTCCACTACGCTTGCGCTCGCTGCAAGAAAAAGTGGTCAGCAGGCCAATCATCGCCTCTCTGCCAATCCTGCAGTCCTCCCGCCATGTCTGCCCCGCAGGAGGCCTCCACATCTCAGGAGGAATGCTCGCCCCCTCCCCCAGAGTGGGCGTTGCCATGTCTGTCAGTCTCGGACCTGACTAAGGTTTCCCAGTCGCTAGTTCAGGCACTTGAACGTCTTCCAAAGCTATCTGCAGCCATCAGTGCTCCGAACGTGTCTCATGGCGATTCGCATACACCTGACGTCAACCCCCAGAAAGACAGACCAGCGGGCCATTCTAGAAAGAGGATTCTATCTGGCTCCTCTTCCAGCTCTCCGGTGGGTCCCTCAGCAGCACTCAGGCTGCTCACATCATCCCAATTTCCATCTTCGGAGGAGGACCTTGGGTCGGATATGGATTCCCAGTCCGGGTCTGACTCTGATTCAGACCAGACCTCCAGTTTGCAGGAATTGTCTCATCTTGGCTGTCTCTCAAACCCTCAAACTTAAGCAGCACGAGGCTCCACAGGATCCATCCGTTTCCTTTAAACGAGTAAAACATCTGTCTCGCTCCTTTCCCAACCATGAGGAGTTTGAGTCTAGTCTGTCTAAACATTGGGAGCATCCCTACAAGAGTTTTGATGTTCTATATCCTTTCCATGCCGATCTTCTTTCCAGGTGGGCAGAGTCCCCCAAGGTGGATCCGCCGGTTTCCCGGCTTTCTTCTAAGACAGTTCTGTCCTTACCGGATCGTGCGTCTCTCAAGGACTCTACTGACAGACAGATTGAGGCACTAGCAAAATCGGCCTTCCCTCTGCCCCAGTTTTGCCTCCCCCTGGGTGGCAAAGGCCATCTCTGCCTGGGCCAAGATCCTGCGCCGGGCATTTTGGCTTTGGCCTCTCCAGACGAACTAGCCGAACTCGCAGATCAAATTAATCACGCTGGCAAATACCTTCTGACTTCCTCCCTGGACGCAGCGGCTTGCGCGGCCAGAGCAAGTAGCAACATTGTGGCTATTCGCAGCATAATTTGGCTGAAGGCGTGGAACGCAGATACTACTTCCAAAAAATCCCTCACCAACTTAGCCTTCCACGGTTCCAGGCTGTTCGGCGCTCGGTTGGATCAGATAATTTTGGATGCCACGGGAGGCAAGAGCACCTCTCTCCCTCAATCTAGGTCCAAACGTTTCTTCAACAAAAAAGGCCCCCGGCCCTTTCGTTCTTTTGCAGCATCAAATGCCTCGTCGCAACAGGAGCGCCCCTCTGCTTCGGGCGAACAAAGGAAACCTCCTTACAAGCCAGCACCCAGCTGGAGGCCTAGGAGCCACCCCCCAAGGTCCTCTGGACCCCGTTCCAACAGATACTGTTCTAAGTGACGGGTCGCCCCCACCTGGAAATCTTTCCAAGGTGGAAGGCAGGCTTCATGCTTTCAAGAACGTCTTTTTGTCGGTGGTCAGCGATGCCTGGGTCAGAGAGATCGTTACCTCCGGTTACAAGATCGAGTTTTCTTCCCTCCCAGAAAATTGCTTCTTTCTTTCTCGTCCACCAAGGCAGCATTCCCAATTACCTGGCTTTCTTCGTGCAGTATCCTCTCTGGTCGCCGCGTTTCTCGGGGTTGTACTCAAATCTCTTCGTAGTCCCCAAAAAGGACGGTTCCCTCCGCCCAATTCTGGACCTGAAATTGCTCAATCGTCATGTTCGTCTCCGCCTCTTCCGGATGGAATCCCTTCGATCAGTGACAGCCGCCATGGAACCGGGGGAATTTCTCTGCTCGGTAGACATTCAAGATGCCTACCTACATGTCTAAGACACCAGAGGTTCCTTCGCTTCGCGATTCAGGACGATCACTACCAATTCACGGCCCTTCCCTTCGGCCTAGCATCTGCCCCTAGGGTTTTCACCAAAGTCATGGCGGCTGTCACGGTCATTCTTCGCTCCAGTGGGATTCTCATTATCCCTTACCTGGACGATCTGATGATCAAGGGATCCTTCACATCAAGATTGCGCTCGGAGTCTTCAAATCTCTCTGGACACTCTGAGCTGTCTCGGTTAGATCATCAACCGAGACAAGTCCTCTCTGACCCCCTCTCAGCGTCTCACATTCCTGGGCATCGGGTTTGCCTCCCGAACGACAAGATCTCGCTCTCCGCAAGGCAGTCCAGTCTCTAAAGCACCATCCCCCTGTCCCCTACGATTCTGTATGGGAGTTCTGGGAAAGATAGTTGCCTCCATGGAGGCCGTTCCTTTCGCCCAGTTCCACACTCGCCCCCTCAGCTGTTCCTTCTGTCCACCTGGAACAAGTCCGTGACTTCCTCGACCGTCCTGTTCGTCTGCCTCCCCAGGTGCAGCAGTCCCTAACCTGGTGGACTCTGTCCTCCTCCCTCCTGTCAGGGAGGTCCTTTCTCCCTCTTCAGTGGCAAGTCATCACCACCGATGTGAGTCTCCTCGGCTGGGGAGCAGTCTTCCAACACCTCACAGTGCAGGGTCGCTAGTCCCCCCAGGAGGCCCTTCTTCCCATCAACCTTCTGGAAATCAGAGCGATCTTACTTGCTTTTACACTGGCAGTCTCTTCTGACAGGCAGCCCCGTCCGCATTCAGTCGCACAACACCACAGCCGTGGCGTACTTGAACCACCAGGGCGGGACCCGCAGCAGTCAGGTGATGGCGGAAACGGCAAAGATTATCCGTTGGGCGGAACATCGCGTTCCGCCATATCAGCCGTTCACATTCCGGGTGTCGAAAATTGGGTGGCCGATTTCCTAAGGTGTCAAGGTCTAGCAGCGGGTGAGGGGTCTCTACATCCCTCGGTCTTCGATCAGGTCTATCAGCGTTGGGGCACCCCAGACGTCGACCTAATGGCATCTCGGATGAACCGCAAGGTGGCCCAGTTTGTAGCCAGGTCCCGGGATCCTCTGGCCATCGGCCACGACGCTCTCGTAGTTCCGTGGTCCCAATTTCAGTTCCCTTACCTGTTTCCTCCTCTTCCCTTGATCCCAAGGGTCGTAAAAAAGATCAAGGCAGAAGGGATTCCGGTTATCCTGATAGCACCGGACTGGCCGCGGCGCCCTTGGCATGCGGAACTCGTGAACATGCTCTCGGATTCCCCCTGGAGACTCCCAGACCGCCCAGACTTTCTCTTACAGGGTCTGTTCTTCCACTAGAGTTCTCAGTTGCTGAGTTTAACGACATGGCCGTTGAGGCCGTGGTCTTAAAGGATTCCGTTTTTTTCTCACCAGGTCATTCAGACCATGATTAGAGCTAGAAAACCAACATAGTCCCGCATTTACCACAGGTACTGGAAGGCCTTTTTCAGATGGTGCGAGGCTAACCAAGTCTTCCTGATGTCTTTTTCCCTTCCGGTCTTTCTTGGCTTCCTTCAGACAGGTCTCGAGTCGGGACTCTCTCTCAGTACTCTGAAGGGTCAGGTCTCCGCTCTGTCTATTCTTTTTCAGAAGGACCGGTCTTCCATTCCTCAGGTGAGAACCTTTCTCCAGGGAGTCGCCCACCTTAATCCTCCTTTCCAGGCCCCATTTGAACCCTGGGATCTCAACCTGGTTCTGGGTGCTCTTCAGGCTGCGCCCTTTGAGCCTCTTCAGGACATTCCTTTTTCCCTTTTCTCCTGGAAGGTAGCCTTTCTGCTTGCTATCACATCAAGCAGGAGAGTCTCTGAGTTGGCAGCTTTATCCTGCCGGTCTCCGATTCTCATCCTACACCAGGACAAAGGCCTGTTCCTTCGTTCCTTCCCAAAGTGGTGTTCGCTTTTCACATCAATGAGGACATCATTCTTCCCTCATTCTGTTCTTCCCTAGTTCATCCCCTGGAAAAGTCTCTTCACAAACTGGACGTAGTCAGAGCCATCCGGGTCTTTCTAGAACTGCTTCCTTTTGGCAATCCGATTCTCTGTTTGTCATTTCTGAGGGTCACCGAAAGGGTTCTAAGGCATCAATATCCACAATCTCCCGTTGGATTCGTTCAACAATAATGGAAGCCTACCGCATTCATGAGCAACGGCCCCCTTCGAGGGTGCGGGCCCACTCCACCAGAGTGGTCAGAGCTTCTTGGGCTGTTCACCACCAGGCGTCCGCCTTGCAAATCTGCAAGGCTGCGACCTGGTCGTCCTTGTACACTTTTACGAGGTTCTATAGGGTTCATACCCAAGCCTCGTCTGATGCAGTTTTTGGTAGGAAAGTACTGCAGGTGGCGGTTGCGAACCGGCCGACCTGAGACTTTCCTCTTAGTCCCCTTATCGGGGACTGCTCTTGGACGTCTCACGGTTCTCTGTGTCCCCCAATGAAGCAATAAAGAAACAGGGATTTTTGGTGCTTACCTTAAAATCTTTCTTGGAGCCTTCATTGGGGGACACAGCACCCTCCTTGCTTGTTTTTTTTTTTTTTTTTTGTACCGTGTTGGGGCTGACCGCCCTAGTTGAGTTGGTACTTATATGTTCTGAGTTCTGTCTTCGCCTACTTCTTTGTACACCAACTGAGGTACTTAATGCCTCTTATTCCTCAGTTCCACGCTGGCCACTGCACATAACTTGGGCAACGTCAGGTAGCCAGATTTACTTTGAAGGCATCGATTTTATTCTCTATTCTCCAGCTTTAGTCCCAACTACAAGTGCTTATCAGTAAATTAGAATATCATCAAAGTTAATTTATTTCAGTTCTTCATTGCTCTATATTATTAATGCTCAGCATTGATGCAGTAATTGATGAAAAAGTATTGAGTGTATTTTCTAAACATACATTTCAGTAGGCCAACATTTTGGAAATAATTTTTCAAGCTGGTGTTATAAAGAGATAATGACTTTTGGGTTTTCATTGGCTGTAAGCCATAATCAACATTAACTGAAATAAACACTTGAAATGGATAACTGTGTTTGTAATGACTATATAATATATGAGTTTCATTTAATGTATTGAAGAACTGAAATTAACTTTTTGATGATATTCTAATTTAGTGAGAAGCACTTGTAGGTCTCATGTAGGGGAGGTGCGGTTATCTCCAGGCTAGGCACATTTCCAAAGAGTCACGATTGCTCCTTGTGCCTAAAGCCTGTGTTCATGTGCTTCTCCCTGCTACAAACAACTCTTTTTTGGCTTCGCTTCAGTAGCCTAACATTTTTATGGACTCTGCTGGTCTGTCTGACCAGTTAGGATTTGCCATTAGTTGTTCCTTGTCTCTTGTTTCTCTCTCATTGTGCCGTTCCTGTAGAGTTTAGGCTAGTTTCACATTTGTGTTCGAATCCGCAGCGTTTAATCCACATCTGCAAGTGCAGGAAAAAACGCATAGAAACACGTACAAACGCAGCGTTTTTTTTAGACTCATGCGGGAACGCATACGGTTAATAAAATGCCGCGTTTTCACGCTTTTCCATGCGTTTTGTCATGCGTTTGCGGTTTTTGTGCGCATGGTGGAAAATGTTACAGGGGAAAAATCTAGATAACCAGACACCGCCAATGGGACTACAGAGGGCGTGTATTATGGGATATCTTTATATAGACCCTAGGACTGCTGATATCTTAACAATGTGCTACTCTATCCTGTGTCATGATGGATCTTCGCATGAATAGCTTTTATTTCAACCTGGATTTAAGCATCAAGCTGTTTCTTGCCTGTGCGTTTGCTTGTGAGCAAGACAGAAATCGCGAAAGACGGAGAAGGGCACGGCGTAGGCGTTTTTGGCGACACCCCATTATCGAACTACGTGAGAGCCGTGGAGCCTTTCACATGCTATATGGCGAGCTTAATGCCAACCCGGACAAATTCCCGGAATATACCAGGATGTCGCAAGACTCTTCTTGGGATTTGCTTAGTCGTGTCCAAGGAGCTATCCGGAGACAGGACACCCAGCTCCGTAGAGCGATTCCAGCAGAGGAACATCTGCTGGTTACATTAAGGTATGGAACAATTCTAAACAAATGCCAGTCATAATTTTGGTTGGTCTGACATGGATTCTTTGTATTTTCCTTTATGTCTTTAGCAAAACAACACCATAAATGGAATTGATTGTAAATTATTTTTTATTTATTAAATTACAGATTTCTGGCAACCGGAGAGAGCTTATCATCCCTCCACTTCCAATACTGGCTTGGAATCTCCACCCTGTCCGGAATAGTTGCAGACACCTGCCGAGCTTTGTGGAATGTTCTCCGGGATGAGCTTATACCCCTACCCACCGAGGACATGTGGATGGGAATTGCAGAGAAATTCTGGAGTGTGTGTGATTTTCCCAACTGTTTGGGTGCGGTGGATAGATAGCATATCCGCATTATCAAACCAGCCAGAACAGGATCGGAGTACTTCAACTATAAAAAATACTTTTCTGTTGTGCTCATGGCAATAGCAGATGCGGACTGTCGCTTCATCGCCGTGGACATTGGAGCTTTTGGCCGTGGCAACAATTCCCAGACTTTCAAGAACTCGGATATGGGCCGACGTGTGTATGGCAAAAATTTTAATTTTCCCCGGCCTCTGCCCAACAGTCAAGGTCCACCAATGCCATTTGTTATGGTTGGGGATGAGGCCTTTCAGATGTGTGAAAACCTACTGAAGCCATATTCCAGTCGGGACTTAAACCACACTAAAAGGATCTTTAACTACAGACTGACCAGGGCCCGAAGAACAGTAGAGTGTACCTTTGGGATTGTAGTCTCAAAATGGGGTATTCTTGCAACAGCCATTAATCTAAAAATGGAGACAGTCGATGAGGTGGTCAAAGCCTGTGTGGTTCTCCACAATTGCATAATGGCTAAGGAGCAACCCAACATTGAACTGGGTGAACCAGTCGCAAACCCATTGCCAGATTACCAGCATCACCCGCTTTGGTCAACTGCTGAAGTTGGCCACATGCGGGACCAATTTGCTGCCTTTTTTTATTCTGATATTGGACGTGTGTCATGGCAGGACAATATTGTGTAAATGTCCTGTTGGGTTTTGGTCTACACCAGTTATGTTTTAAATGTTACTAATATTTGTTGTCAATAAACTTTATTTTTTTGGTATCTTGACCGTGTCTCCTATGTATTTCCTCTACAAACCACTTAGGTTGTGGTAAGGTTGTTGACGTCATTGCGTCCTGATTCTGTTCTGCAGTATCTATTGGACGCAGACTGAAGAGACGATGGCTGTTTAATACAAAACAGATCTATACTCATCATGTCAGGTGTCAGAAATAATGAATTCATGATGCACATATAACAGCCTCATGAATTCACTATTTCTGACACATGTCCAGGTGAGCATAGATATGCCTTGTATGACCGCCATCGTCCCTTCACTTTGTGTGAAATAGATTACGTACACAAAAGAGAAAATGGAGGTTATACAAGGCAGTTCTCTACTCATCAGGTCAGGTGTCATAACTAAGGAGTTTTTGGACACATGACCTGTTGAGTATAGTTCTGCATTGTATTGCCGCCATTTTCTCTTCAGTCTGCAACACTAGTCACAGACTAAGCAGAAGGAAGAGATTATGGAGAAAATGCAAGTATACATTTTTTGGCCCACCTCATATCTCTATACTAAAGACACACAAAGCGGACGACGCAGGGATGGCAGGAGAAGGGGCAATTAAATTACTGGGGTCTGGCAGATCAGGGATGGGGCTTGACGCATGAGAGGGCTGAGACACACTGGAAGGGTGAGACAAACCTGACATTACAGACACATTGGGAGGTGAGGGGGGAGGAATAGAAATAGTCCACTGTTTTTTTTTCTCCCCTTTTTGGGATCGGCGCTGTGGTCGGGAGAGCCTCGGCGGGCTCATTTCTTGCGGCCTGGTCATAGTGGCCGAACTGTCAGTGTCTTTGTCCTGCTGCTGCATGGTTGCGGTAGGAGGTTGGAAGGCCATGCCAGCGTCCTGCTGCATCGTAGTGGCGGAACGGAAGGCCATGCCAGGGTCCTGTTGCATCGTGGTGGCAGAGGGAAGGCCATGCCAGGTTCCTGCTGCATCGTGGTGGCGGAGCGGAAGGCCATGCCAGGGTCCTGCTGCATTGTGGTGGCGGAGCGGAAGGCCATGCCAGGGTTCTGCTGCTGCATGGTGGTGTCAGTGGAGGAGGTCCAAGCAGGAGCAGCACTTGTCATGGTGGTGGCGGTGGGCTGTCCTACAGCACTCGGCATGGTGGTGGTGCAGTAGTGGTGTCCGGCAGTGCTTGGAATGGAGGTGGCCGTGCAGTGGTATGCAGCAGAGGTCGGCATTGAGGTTAATCGTGACAGTGAAGGCACAGGTGGATATGCCGCCACTGTCTGCTGAAAATACCGACTCTGCTGCATAGCCTGCACGTAAGCAGCATTGCAGGCCTGTATGACACTAATCTGAAGATCAGGAGTAAGGTGTTCCGACATGCCCTGTTCAGTTTGATTAAAAAAATGATGTGCTGGCCTCTGGAGGTCGGCTTTTACTTGTTCAAGGCTTTTGGTGACCTCCTGGATACGTGTATTCATATGGCTAATGGCAGTATCCAGGCGGTCACCCAATGCCTTGAGTCCATCGTGAAAAACTGAGCTCAAGTGCAAAAACTTGGGCATGCGTGACCTGTCCGAGGCCCTCTGCCGCTACCGGGAGGAGCCGCCCAAAAAAGGGGCAGAGGACTGGGAAAGGGGAACACCTGATGGACCAGCTTCCTGGTCTCCAGTTAGTGTGGCAGGCCCACTTGCTGCAGCGCTGCTGGATGGCTGGGACGGGTGAGTGGATGTCTGGTGAAGGACCGCTCCAGAACCTGGGTCAACAGTGCTGCTCCATGTGCTGTGAAAATGGAAAAAAAAATACCAAACATTTACAAAACGCCAACTCCTGTGGAATAGAAACATACAGATTATGGCAATACAACACAACCTAATACACCGAAAAAATACTTACGTTCTCTGGGCAAGGACTGGTCTTAATGCCAGAATGCGGTGGTATTTATATTTTCGGATCCTTGCTCCAGAACCACTAGGAACACTGCTATCTTGATGAAGGTCCTTGTTGAAGCGGTCCTTCATGGAACGCCAACGTGTTTTGACTTTGAGCACTGTTGAAAAAATGAAAAATAATGGTTAGACAATGGACTTTTGGCCGTGCTCACACAACTGTGTGTGATGAGCGAAACTCCTGAGAGTTTCTGTCATCACACACAGTTTTGTGAGCTCGGCCAAGGTCTCTGCTGCATCACACTGCATTGCAATACTTAAAAATGCATTTCGGACCCTAGTTGGGGCGTTGTCCCAGCCATCCCACATCGCTTTGGCCACCTCATTCCATAGCTGCCGGATCGTCATGTTGTCCGAGTGCTGCGGAACCCGGGTGTCCCACAACGGGACTAGCTCATGGACCAGGGAGATGAGGATATCGTTGTCAATGAGGTCCTCATCCCATTCTGGAACCTAAAAAATAAATTAAGACATTAAGGTTGGAGACATTAACATAAGGAAAAGAAAGAAAACAGAGGCAGGGAAATGGCATGAATAATGAGTCATGATAAAACAGGAGTCCAGAAGAAAAATGTAAAGAAAGAGGAAAGTAAAGAAAGGAAGATTCAAGAATACTAAAGTGAGGATACAATAAACAGTCAGCCAGGTATACTTACACGCTGCCGCCTTGCCACCCGACCGTGAACCCGCTGCTCCTGCTCAGCCTCTGCCGCAGTGGAAGAAATGCTCTAAAAAAAGGGAAGAAAAATTGTCACATGTGTAGATGTGACAGTGAATACTTATCAGTCTGAGGAGTTGAGTACTGACTTCACTGACATGTTCGGCTTGTGAATGCCCAGGACGTTGCTCCTCATCAGAAGAAGATGAGATTCTGATGCATGCAGAAAGAAAGAAATTGCAGAAATTAGGGCATGTAGAGATGGAAAATAGAAAATAAAGGTATTGGCTAGGATATATTCGCATTGTTCAGAGTCTTGTTTCCTCAAAGGTGCTTTCGTCTTTCTGGTCTGGTTCTGTCTGCTGAGTAGTGTCTTGCAAATGTCCACTCCCTCCCTTTATCACTTTGTATGTGGGGGTGGCTAATCAGTATCCAGACATGTTTTCCTGTGGTGCAACGCATGCGTTCACAAACGCATGTGCTTGCGGCCGCATGTGTTCACATAGACAGCAATGCTTTTTTTTGCCGCATTCCATTCGCTAACAACCGCATATGTTTCTAGGTGGCAAATTGACGCCTCTAAAATTACTACATGTAGCGTTTACCGCGCCAAACCGCAGACGACGAAACGACGCATGCGTCGTCAAACGCGGCAAAACGCAATCAAACGCAGACACATGCGTCCCTAATGTTAGAGATAGAAATACACAACGCATGCGGATAATTGCGGAAGAAACGCTGCGGACACAACCGCAAATGTGAAACCGGCCTTAGCCAGTATTAGCCCTTATGAGGTATTGGGTGTGTCACCATATCAATAGCCCAGGGCAACTTCTCTAGGCAGGGAATGGCGAAAGTACTGTGTTTTGCACACCCCCACAGTAGTAATAAATCTCCTTGTCGTCAGCCAAAAGCCCTTTGTGGTAACTGTATGGGCCCCAGACAACTGGTCAGTGTAGCCCCTCATGCAGTCTGCATTGCTCAGGTTCCACTGGAGCAAGAACCAAAGTGGGGCACATTCACTAACATCAATGGTATCCAACCTCACTAAGTTGTTTATATGGATTTTGGATATGCTGGGTTGCTTAACACCACAGGCTACACCAGGTCCCAAGGCTTTTGAAGAAACATTAGTTTGTGAAGGATCTTGTGGCAGATCCTTAAAACATCTGAGGTCTGACCCCAGGCACCCTCCACTACATCACTCAGATGTTTTGTCCGGAGTGAATGACTTTTCTGAGGGAGAGGTTCCACAATTGGAATTAGTTGAGAAACAGGCATCCAAGCTGTCTTCCATGGTCGACAGCCTTATTACAGCTATAAAGGAGACTCTGAATGTGACTGTCTCTGACCTTTCTTCCTGTTGGGAGACCATTTCCTTTTGGCATACTTTGCGTAATCCATAACTTTTAATGGAATAGAGCTATCTGGACAGGAGTTTCTTCAAACCAAAACATTTAGACATTATGTATTCCTTCCTGGAAGATACACTGGAAAAATAATTTTGTTTGTTGTGGACCTGCTATTTTTTCATCGTGTGAAACATGTGACATTACCTCTTTTCAGATGGAGTTTAGATCTATGACATGCAAAATCAGAAAATTGAATAGTTTGCCAAATCTTCTTTTAAAGAGGCTGGTTCAGCTCTAAGTCAGACTGGTTTGCTATTTGCCAGATTAGTAAGTTCACATCAGCTGAGTCAAAATTGCGATATTCTGTGTGGCACCTCATATCGGGATTTAGTAGATCTAACTCAACAGATCTCTGAAGCAGGCTGATATCCATGCTACTTCCGATGCTTTCTGGCTCCTCGTCTCTCTTTGGCTATCCTTAGCACTTTATGACTCGAATGTATGGTTTAAAAAATGTCCCGAATGTCCCTACCCTTTTACAGGCTTTCTCCTATTTGGTAAATGACTGGATAAAATTATCTCGGCAGGGACAGGCGAAAATTGTACTCGCCTTTTTCAAAACAAGTACGGTACATCTGTTCCAGCTCTCAGAAGACAGCCAGAACACGTTGCTGCTCATTACACCACCAGCCCAATTTACAAAAAACATGAAAGTCAAAAGCAGAAAAAGAGACGTTCCTTTGCCCCACCGGTTATCCTGCCATCAGACCTCAGTCTTCCTCAGCTAAGGGTCTGTTTAGGCGGACCAAAGCAAACCATGTATTAGATCACTCAATGCTCATAGACTGCCATAGTTTTCAACAGTGCAAGTCCTGTTTTTTTTTTTTGTTTTTAAGTTCTGTCATCGGGTGATCGGCAACCTGTTTACACGGAAGGATAATCATTAGTGATGAGCGAATATACTCGTTTCTCGAGATTTCTCGAGCACTCTCGGGTGTCCTCTGAGTATTTTTTAGTGCTCAGAGATTTAGTTTTCATCACCGCAGCTGAATGATTTACATCTGTTAGCCAGCATAATACATGTGGAGGTTGCGTGGTTGCTAGGGAATCCCCACATGTAATCAAGCTGGCTAACAGATGTAAATTATTTAACTGAGGTGAGGAAAACTAAATCTCCGAGCACTAAAAAATACTCGGAGGTCACCCGAGCGTGCTTGGGAAATCTCGAGTAACGAGTATATTCGCTCATCACTAGTAATCATAAAACGAGTATTTTTAAGAACATTTGATCACAATTAAGTTCTAGTGTAAATGCAGTATAAGTGCACCTCAGCGTGAAGGGCGACCACAACCTGACCAGATCAGGATGCGGAGATGGCTGATTCTCTGTGCAAAATACTCAAGGTGGTTTCCACAGGCTTTGAGGTTGAATTTTCTTCCAAGCCCCAAAGAGATTCTTTCACACAACACATCTGATATCTTCAAACCGTGACATCTCTTTCTTTCATGCATTCTTGTCTTTGTCAAAAGAGTGGGTGAAAGGGCCCATTCTGTAGTCAGAAGTTTTCCACAGTATTTATTCAGATCCTCTTGTTGTTCCCAAAAATGATATCTGTGTACCCCTGTTTTGGATCTTAATTGGATCAACTGCTAAGTAAGGGTTCAACGTGTCTGGATGCAAACTCTGACAGTAATCACATTGCTGGAACAGGGAGAATTTGTTATCCATAGACCTCAAGTAAGCATACCTTAAAGGGAACCTGTCACCCCTCCCCCCCCCTCCCCCCCCCCCAGGCTTTAGAAACTAAAAGAGCCACCTTGTGCAGCAGTAATGCTGCACTCTGACAAGGTGGCTCTTTTAGTTATTGGTGCTGTAAATGCCGAAATAATGCGTTTTGTAATTTCTCCAAAATACCTGTCTTCAGTCAAGAAGCCAGGTCTTTCCCTCCCTGCTGCACATGCCACACAGCTGTCACTCAACTGTCTTCTCGGCGCCAGGCGCCGCCTCCTCGGCGCTGTTTTCAAATAATCCGGCGCCTGCGCTCTTTTGTCCTGCCTGGGGCAGGCGCAGTGAGCGCTGCCCGTCTGACCTCTTATGCAGTCTTGCAGACTGCGCCTGTGCGGCCGCCCTGCTTGTGAATCCCAGCCCCGCAATGTGAATAAATCATAAGACACTGCAGGGCTGGGATTCACAAGCAGGGCGGCCGCACAGGTGCAGTCAGCGAGACTGCATATGAGGTCAGACGGGCAGCGCTCACTGCGCCTGCCCCAGGCAGGACAAAAGAGCGCAGGCGCCGGATGATTTGAAAACAGCAGTGAGGAGGTGGCGCCCGGCGCCGAGAAGACAGTTGAGTGACAGCTGTGTGGCATGTGCAGCAGGGAGGGAAAGACCTGGCTTCTTGACTGAAGACAGGTATTTTGGTGTTGTAGCCATTCCTTATCTGCACAACTTCATGATAAAAGCCCTGTCCAGGGTGGAGTGGACAACCTGCAGAGCCTTCACTTTGCTTTGGATGACCTGAGCCACTTCAGTTGGATAATCAACTATCCAATATTGTCTCTCTCCCCTTCTCAAAGTCTAGCATTTTTGAGCATGTGCTTTGACACAACTAAGGTCAGGTTGTTCCAACGGAAATATTCAACACCCTGCAACAGCAAGTGTTGTCTCTTCAGGGACACAGACACCATCTCAATTTTGACAATGCATACCAGCCTTAGGACTCAGTTTCATCTATGGAAGCAAAACCATATGCCTAATTTCATTATTGCATATCTCAGGTTAAGTGTTCCTCAATGAGTTATTACTCTCACCATCACCATCCGTTGGAGAACATCACACCCACAGAATGGTATCTTTTACTACAGTTGTGCCTGTCCTCTACAAGAGGGTCTTCCTTCTAAGGTTCTGTTTTGGTTATGTTATACTAGCCTGTTTATTCTGAAATGTGTTTTTTTATTTGTCGCATTTCTAACTACAAACTGAAACGCTGGCTGCCTGCAGGAGGGGTATAACTGGTGCAAGGAGCAAACACTTAAGTACTTAGTGCGTCTGTTTTCTTGCTTTTTGATTACTATCAGCTCACACCACCAGCTGTAATCCCTCAGACCAGTCAGCGTTCTATTAAGCCACTACAGAATGCGGTGCTCGTAGAAAACAGGTGAAAGTTCTGCAGAAACAAAATATGAAAGAATACGAGCACTCACCATTCATGCAAAAAGTGTCCATCCTTTATTGAGGCTTCATAGTAAAAAAGCAGGACATAGCAGGGAGAACCTGTGGTTCCCAACGACGACGGCCGTTTCGCTCTCCTGATCTTCTACAGTACTTAGTGTTCACCTCTTAGTGGCACCCAGTTTTAAGCCATGGTCCTGTGGCCCCCGATACTTTGCACGAGAAAAAGCTGTTATAGATGAGAACAAAAAGCCAATAATTGCTATAGTATTTCCTCAAAACAGTTGATTTCCCACAGGTTTAAATAAATAAAATGATTTGATTTGTCGCTAATAACTTAACATAATGTAGAGTAGGTTTGCATATCTTTCTTGATAGTTCTCATAAGGGCTTTATCACACCAGTACATAATAGTTTTTTTATTATTATTATTAGCTCTGTGGTATGATTAGTTAGACATGGGGAAGTTATTTATTGTAATGTGGTACCAATGTTCCCATATGCTATGAATAAGGCCAGATTCAATTCACCGTCCCTGTGTCATGGACCTCATAGTGATGCGCACGGTTCTCTTTCTCATGGACTGAGTACAGTCCGCAATGCACAGATTAGCAGCTGCTCTCCTGATCAGAAGTTGGCAGGTCCATGTATCACAGAACATGACACCCAGATGTGTGAATGGAGCCTCAGATCAGTTTTAGACATCTGTGTTCTGTGCGGTCTGTACCTGGACCGCAATTCATAAACTTGCCCGTGGTCTGCTGGCCTACAAGGCTGACGGGAGTATGAGGCTGCCAAGTTCAGGTCAGGAGATGTGTGGTTAGTCCATGCATGCAAGTACAGGCCGTGAAATACACATGTAATTTGTGAAAGCGGCCTAAGGATTGCATCTAGATCACATAGGCAAATATGAAATATCTTTTTAAAGATGTTTTATTCTTTGTTAATGCAAAATAAAAGCTTAGATTTTCTGATATTCTGGAGAGTTGAATTTTATACAATATATGCCATTCAGGGTAATCTTGGCTGTTTCCACTCATCAGTAAGACACAAATTTGCAAATAAAATTAACCAACTCTTCCATTTCTGTTTGACGAATGTTTTATGATTTCTTTGTATTGACTGATGTGTGTATACAGACAGTACTTAAGCTGGGCATACAATAGTAACATGCTGGATGCATATGTGCGGGATTTTTAGCCGAATTCAAGATACAAAGAGAGAAGACAGAACAGTTTTACATTCACTCCTGACTTAGGCTCAAAAAACGTTCACAAAAACTGCCTATCTGATACCGTCCATGCACATATGACCCTGATTGGTGCAGGCAACACCTTCTTATGCTGCCAGTCCTGTATTCTCAGGTGACCATGGATATTCATGAACTGCACTCAGTCATTGCCCGGCCCCTATATTTATTATTTATATTATTGCAGATATCTTTATATTAAAACTAAATGTAACCTTCCTATCTCTAGATATCACAGATCCAGAACCTGAAAGATCTGAAAAGGAAAAATGCAAAGGTAAATATATTAATTGTAAAGTCAGTTTCCTTGTGTTAATATGCATCACCATTTTTGTCATATACTGTATAAATGCAGATAAAATAATCCACACACTGTAAATTACTGCTTTCTTCTCATAACTCTATGTAAGGTAGTAGGAAGCACTGCTGCTGTCACACAGTTAATATAACAACATCTATGTTGTGACCTTTCCTCTTTTTCATTGTGTTTTTATTAGCTATTGTGCATTTTTTATGATATCAGTAAAATCATACGTAATATGCCAGAAAGACATTTCCACAGACTTACGCAACAAGGTGATTTTTTTTTTAAAGGGGTTGTTCAGTATAAACCAGGATCAGTGATAACTTACTGATCAGTGGGGGACCGACCAATGGAACCTGCATTGATTGGCAGAACAGGCCATTTTTATTACCGGCAGCGCACTGGGGCTGCCGGTAAAAGCAGACTGCAGCAATCGGCAACCTCATAAGGAATAAATGGAGCAGCAGTCGAGCATGTGCACTGCTGCTCCATTATACCAGGAATTAAAGTGCCCTGTTCTGCCACTCGGATCAATAAGTTTATTACTAGGGATGAGCAGACCCATGGGAGTCGAGGTTTCGACCAAACTTTAGTCCAAAGTTTAGTTTTGGTTCCAGAACTGTACCTGAACTTTAACCAGAACCCGAAACCTATAGAAATCAATGGTGACTGGAACTTTGGAGTTGAAAAATATCTGTCTCTCTCTCTTCAGCATCTACAGTCATGGCCAAAAGTATTGACACCTCTGCAATTCTGTCAGATAATACTCATTTTCTTCCTGAAAATGATTGCAATCACAAATTCTTTGGTATTATTATCTTCATTTAATTTGTCTTAAATGAAAAAAATACAAAAGAGAATGAAGCAAAAAGCAAAACATTGATCATTTCACACAAAACTCCAAAAATGGGCCAGACAAAAGTATTGGCACCCTCAGCCTAATACTTGGTTGCACAACCTTTAGCCAAAATAACTGCGACCAACCGCTTCCGGTAACCATCAATGAGTTTCTTACATTGCTCTGCTGGAATTTTAGACCATTCTTCTTTGGCAAACTGCTCCAGGTCCCTGATATTTGAAGGGTGCCTTCTCCAAACTGCCATTTTTAGATCTCTCCACAGGTGTTCTATGGGATTCAGGTCTGGACTCATTGCTGGCCACCTTAAAAGTCTCCAGTGCTTTCTCTCAAACCATTTTCTAGTGCTTTTTGAAGTGTGTTTTGGGTCATTGTCCTGCTGGAAGACCCATGACCTCTGAGGGAGACCCAGCTTTCTCACACTGGGCCCTACATTATGCTGCAAAATTTGTCGGTAGTCTTCAGACTTCATAATGCCATGCACTCGGTCAAGCAGTCCAGTGCCAAAGGCAGCAAAGCAACCCCAAAACATCAGGGAACCTCCGCCATGTTTGACTGTAGGGACCGTGTTCTTTTCTTTGAATGCCTCTTTTTTTCTCCTGTAAACTCTATGTTGACACCTTTGCCCAAAAAGCTCTACTTTTGTCTCATCTGACCAGAGAACATTCTTCCAAAACTTTTTAGGCTTTTTCAGGTAAGTTTTGGCAAACTCCAGCTTGGCTTTTTTATGTCTCGGGGTAAGAAGTGGGGTCTTCTTGGGTCTCCTACCATACAGTCCCTTTTCATTCAGATGCCGACGTATAGTACGGGTTGACACTGTCTTACCCTCGGACTGCAGGGCAGCTTGAACTTGTTTGCATGTTAGTCGAGGTTCTTTATCCAACATCCGCACAATCTTGCGTTGAAATCTCTTGTCAATTTTTCTTTTCCGTCTACATCTAGGGAGGTTAGCCACAGTGCCATGGGCTTTAAACTTCTTGATGACACTGTGCACGGAAGACACAGGAACATTCAGGTCTTTGGAGATGGACTTGTAGCCTTGAGATTGCTCATGCTTCCTCACAATTTGGTTTCTCAAGTCCTCAGACAGTTCTTTGGTCTTTTCTTTTTTCCATGCTCAATGTGGTACACACAAAGACACAGGACAGCAGTTGAGTCAACTTTAATCCATGTCAACTGGCTGCAAGTGTGATTTACTTATTGCCAACACCTGTTAGATGCCACAGGTAAGTTACAGGTGCTGTTAATTACACAAATTAGAGAAGCATCACATGATTTTTCGAACAGTGCCAATACTTTTGTCCACCCCCTTTTTTGGGTTTGGTGTGGAATTATTTCCAATTAGGCTTTAGGACAAATCTTTTTGTGTTTTTTCATTTAAGACAAATTAAATGAAGATAATAATACCAAATCATTTGTGTTTGCAATCATTTTCAGGAAGAAAATGAGTATTATCTGACAGAATTGCAGGGGTGTCAATACTTTTGGCCATGACTGTATCTCTCTCTTCAGCATCTCTCTCATTCCTCAGCATCTCTCCTTCTTGAGCATCTCTTTCTTGAGCATCTCTTTCTTGAGCATCTCTTTCTTGAGCATCTCTTTCTTGAGCATCTCTTTCTTGAGCGTCTCTTTCTTGAGCGTCTCTTTCTTGAGCGTCTCTTTCTTGAGCGTCTCTTTCTTGAGCGTCTCTTTGTTGAGCGTCTTTCTTGAGCGTCTTTCTTGAGCGTCTTTCTTGAGCGTCTTTCTTGAGCGTCTTTCTTGAGCGTCTCTTTCTTGAGCGTCTCGATCTTGAGCGTCTTTCTTGAGCGTCTCTTTCTTGAGCGTCTCTTTCTTGAGCGTCTTTCTTGAGCGTCTCTTTCTTGAGCGTCTCGATCTTGAGCGTCTCTCTCGATCTTGAGCGTCTCTCTCGATCTTGAGCGTCTCTCTCGATCTTGAGCGTCTCTCGATCTTGAGCGTCTCTCTCGATCTTGAGCGTCTCTCTCGATCTTGAGCGTCTCTCTCTCTTCAGCGTCTCTCTCGATCTTCAGCGTCTCTCTCTCTCTTCAGCGTCTCTCTCTTCAGCATCTCTCTCTCTCTTCAGCATCTCTCTCTCTCTTCAGCATCTCTCTCTCTTCAGCATCTCTCTCTCTCTTCAGCATCTCTCTTCAGCATCTCTCTCTTCAGCATCTCTCTCTTCAGCATCTCTCTCTCTCTCTTCAGCATCTCTCTCTCTTCAGCATCTCTCTCTCTCTTCAGCGTCTCTCTCTCTTCAGCGTCTCTCTCTCTTCAGCGTCTCTCTCTCTCTTCAGCTTCTCTCTCTCTTCAGCATCTCTCTCTCTCTTCAGCATCTCTCTCTCTCTTCAGCATCTCTCTCTCTCTTCAGCATCTCTCTCTTCAGCATCTCTCTCTTCAGCATCTCTCTCTTCAGCATCTCTCTCTCTCTCTCTTCAGCATCTCTCTCTCTTCAGCATCTCTCTCTCTTCAGCATCTCTCTCTCTCTTCAGCATCTCTCTCTCTCTTCAGCATCTCTCTCTCTCTTCAGCATCTCTCTCTCTTCAGCATCTCTCTCTCTTCAGCATCTCTCTCTCTCTTCAGCATCTCTCTCTCTCTTCAGCATCTCTCTCTCTCTTCAGCATCTCTCTCTCTTCAGCATCTCTCTCTCTTCAGCATCTCTCTCTCTCTTCAGCATCTCTCTCTCTCTTCAGCATCTCTCTCTCTCTCTTCAGCATCTCTCTCTCTCTTCAGCATCTCTCTCTCTCTCTTCAGCATCTCTCTCTCTCTCTTCAGCATCTCTCTCTCTCTTCAGCATCTCTCTCTCTCTCTTCAGCATCTCTCTCTCTCTTCAGCATCTCTCTCTCTCTTCAGCATCTCTCTCTCTCTTCAGCATCTCTCTCTCTCTTCAGCATCTCTCTCTCTCTCTTCAGCATCTCTCTCTCTCTTCAGCATCTCTCTCTCTCTTCAGCATCTCTCTCTCTCTCTCTTCAGCATCTCTCTCTCTCTCTTCAGCATCTCTCTCTCTCTCTTCAGCATCTCTCTCTCTCTCTTCAGCATCTCTCTCTCTCTCTCTTCAGCATCTCTCTCTCTCTTCAGCATCTCTCTCTCTCTTCAGCATCTCTCTCTCTCTTCAGCATCTCTCTCTCTCTTCAGCATCTCTCTCTCTTCAGCATCTCTCTCTCTCTTCAGCATCTCTCTCTCTCTTCAGCATCTCTCTCTCTCTTCAGCATCTCTCTCTCTCTCTCTTCAGCATCTCTCTCTCTCTCTTCAGCATCTCTCTCTCTCTCTTCAGCATCTCTCTCTCTCTCTTCAGCATCTCTCTCTCTCTCTCTTCAGCATCTCTCTCTCTCTTCAGCATCTCTCTCTCTCTCTTCAGCATCTCTCTCTCTCTCTTCAGCATCTCTCTCTCTCTCTCTTCAGCATCTCTCTCTCTCTCTCTTCAGCATCTCTCTCTCTCTTCAGCATCTCTCTCTCTCTTCAGCATCTCTCTCTCTTCAGCATCTCTCTCTCTTCAGCATCTCTCTCTTCAGCATCTCTCTCTCTCTTCAGCATCTCTCTCTCTTCAGCATCTCTCTCTCTCTTCAGCATCTCTCTCTCTCTTCAGCATCTCTCTCTCTCTTCAGCATCTCTCTCTCTTCAGCATCTCTCTCTCTCTTCAGCATCTCTCTCTCTCTTCAGCATCTCTCTCTCTCTTCAGCATCTCTCTCTCTCTTCAGCATCTCTCTCTCTCTTCAGCATCTCTCTCTCTTCAGCATCTCTCTCTCTCTTCAGCATCTCTCTCTCTCTTCAGCATCTCTCTCTCTCTTCAGCATCTCTCTCTCTCTTCAGCATCTCTCTCTCTCTTCAGCATCTCTCTCTCTCTTCAGCATCTCTCTCTCTCTTCAGCATCTCTCTCTCTCTTCAGCATCTCTCTCTCTCTTCAGCATCTCTCTCTCTCTCTCTTCAGCATCTCTCTCTCTCTCTTCAGCATCTCTCTCTCTCTCTTCAGCATCTCTCTCTCTCTCTTCAGCATATCTCTCTCTCTCTCTTCAGCATCTCTCTCTCTCTCTTCAGCATCTCTCTCTCTCTTCAGCATCTCTCTCTCTCTCTTCAGCATCTCTCTCTCTTCAGCATCTCTCTCTCTTCAGCATCTCTCTCTCTTCAGCATCTCTCTCTCTCTTCAGCATCTCTCTCTCTTCAGCATCTCTCTCTCTCTTCAGCATCTCTCTCTCTCTCTTCAGCATCTCTCTCTCTCTCTTCAGCATCTCTCTCTCTCTCTTCAGCATCTCTCTCTCTCTCTTCAGCATCTCTCTCTCTCTCTTCAGCATCTCTCTCTCTCTCTTCAGCATCTCTCTCTCTCTCTTCAGCATCTCTCTCTCTTCAGCATCTCTCTCTCTTCAGCATCTCTCTCTCTCTCTTCAGCATCTCTCTCTCTCTTCAGCATCTCTCTCTTCAGCATCTCTCTCTCTTCAGCATCTCTCTTCAGCATCTCTCTCTCTCTTCAGCATCTCTCTCTCTCTTCATCATCTCTCTCTCTCTTCAGCATCTCTCTCTCTCTTCAGCATCTCTCTCTCTCTCTTCAGCATCTCTCTCTCTCTCTTCAGCATCTCTCTCTTCAGCATCTCTCTCTCTTCAGCATCTCTCTTCAGCATCTCTCTCTCTCTTCAGCATCTCTCTCTCTTCATCATCTCTCTCTCTCTTCAGCATCTCTCTCTCTTCAGCATCTCTCTCTCTTCAGCATCTCTCTCTCTCTCTTCAGCATCTCTCTTCAGCATCTCTCTCTTCAGCATCTCTCTCTCTCTCTTCAGCATCTCTCTTCAGCATCTCTCTCTCTTCAGCATCTCTCTCTCTCTTCAGCATCTCTCTCTTCAGCATCTCTCTCTTCAGCATCTCTCTCTCTTCAACATCTCTCTCTCTTCAGCATCTCTCTCTCTCTTCAGCATCTCTCTCTCTTCAGCATCTCTCTTCAGCATCTCTCTCTCTTCAGCATCTCTCTCTCTTCAGCCTCTCTCTTCAGCGTCTCTCTCTCTTCATTGTCTCTCTTTTCAGCGTCTCTCTCTCTTCAGCATCTCTCTCTCTCTTCAGCATCTCTCTTCAGCGTCTCTCTCTTCAGCGTCTCTCTCTTCAGCGTCTCTCTCTCTTCAGCGTCTCTCTCTCTTCAGCATCTCTCTCTCTCTTCAGCATCTCTCTCTCTTCAGCATCTCTCTCTTCAGCATCTCCCTCTCTCTTCAGCATCTCTCTCTTCAGCATCTCTCTCTCTTCAGCATCTCTCTCTCTCTTCAGCATCTCTCTCTCTCTTCAGCATCTCTCTCTCTCTTCAGCATCTCTCTCTCTCTCTTCAGCATCTCTCTCTCTCTTCAGCATCTCTCTTCAGCATCTCTCTCTCTTCAGCATCTCTCTCTTCAGCATCTCTCTCTCTTCAGCATCTCTCTCTCTCCAGCATCTCTCTCTCTCTTCAGCATCTCTCTCTCTCTCTTCAGCATCTCTCTCTCTCTTCAGCATCTCTCTCTCTTCAGCATCTCTCTCTCTCTTCAGCATCTCTCTCTCTCTTCAGCATCTCCCTCTCTTCAGCATCTCCCTCTCTTCAGCATCTCTCTCTTCAGCACAGCATCTCTCTCTCTTCAGCATCTCTCTTCAGCATCTCTATCTCTCTTCAGCATCTCTCTCTCTTCAGCATCTCTCTCTTCAGCATCTCCCTCTCTTCAGCATCTCTCTCTTCAGCACAGCATCTCTCTCTCTTCAGCATCTCTCTTCAGCATCTCTATCTCTCTTCAGCATCTCTCTCTCTTCAGCATCTCTCTCTTCAGCATCTCTCTTCAGCATCTCTCTCTTCAGCATCTCTCTTCAGCATCTCTCTCTCTTCAGCATCTCTCTCTCTCTTCAGCATCTCTCTCTCTCTTCAGCATCTCTCTCTTCAGCATCTCTCTTCAGCATCTCTCTCGCTCTTCAGCATCCCTCTCTCTTCAGCATCTCTCTTCAACATCTCTCTCTCTTCAGCATCTCTCTCTCTTCAGCCTCTCTCTTCAGCGTCTCTCTCTCTTCATTGTCTCTCTTTTCAGCGTCTCTCTCTCTTCAGCATCTCTCTCTCTCTTCAGCATCTCTCTTCAGCGTCTCTCTCTTCAGCGTCTCTCTCTTCAGCATCTCTCTCTCTCTTCAGCATCTCTCTCTCTCTTCAGCATCCCTCTCTCTTCAGCATCTCTCTTCAGCATCTCTCTTCAGCATCTCTCTCTCTTCAGCATCTCTCTCTCCAGCGTCTCTCTCTCTTCATTGTCTCTCTTTTCAGCGTCTCTCTCTTCAGCATCTCTCTCTCTCTTCAGCATCTCTCTCTCTCTTCAGCATCTCTCTCTCTTCAGCATCTCTCTCTCTTCAGCATCTCTCTCTCTTCAGCATCTCTCTCTCTTCAGCATCTCTCTCTCTTCAGCATCTCTCTCTTCAGCATCTCTCTTCAGCATCTCTCTTCAGCATCTCTCTTCAGCATCTCTCTCTTCAGCATCTCTCTTCAGCATCTCTCTCTCTTCAGCATCTCTCTCTCTCTTCAGCATCTCTCTTCAGCATCTCTCTCTCTTCAGCATCTCTCTCTTTTCAGCATCTCTCTCTCTTCAGCATCTCTCTCTCTTCAGCATCTCTCTCTTCAGCATCTCTCTCTTCAGCATCTCTCTCTCTCTTCAGCATCCCTCTCTCTTCAGCATCTCTCTTCAGCATCTCTCTCTCTTCAGCATCTCTCTCTTCAGCCTCTCTCTTCAGCGTCTCTCTCTCTTCATTGTCTCTCTTTTCAGCGTCTCTCTCTTCAGCATCTCTCTCTCTCTTCAGCATCTCTCTTCAGCATCTCTCTTCAGCGTCTCTCTCTTCAGCATCTCTCTCTCTTCAGCATCCCTCTCTCTTCAGCATCTCTCTTCAGCATCTCTCTCTCTCTTCAGCATCTCTCTCTCTTCAGCCTCTCTTCAGCGTCTCTCTCTCTTCATTGTCTCTCTTTTCAGCGTCTCTCTCTCTTCAGCATCTCTCTCTCTCTTCAGCATCTCTCTCTCTTCAGCATCTCTCTCTCTCTTCAGCATCTCTCTCTCTTCAGCATCTCTCTCTCTCTTCAGCATCTCTCTCTCTCTTCAGCATCTCTCTCTCTCTTCAGCATCTCTCTCTCTTCAGCATCTCTCTCTCTTCAGCATCTCTCTCTCTCTTCAGCATCTCTCTCTTCAGCATCTCTCTTCAGCATCTCTCTTCAGCATCTCTCTCTTCAGCATCTCTCTCTTCAGCATCTCTCTCTCTTCAGCATCTCTCTCTCTTCAGCATCTCTCTCTCTTCAGCATCTCTCTCTTCAGCATCTCTCTCTTCAGCATCTCTCTCTTCAGCATCTCTCTCTTCAGCGTCTCTCTCTCTCTTCAGCGTCTCTCTCTCTCTTCAGCGTCTCTCTCTCTCTTCAGCGTCTCTCTCTCTCTTCAGCGTCTCTCTTTCTTCAGCATCTCTCTTCAGCGTCTCTCTTCAGCATCTCTCTCTCTCTCTTCAGCATCTCTCTCTCTCTCTTCAGCATCTCTCTCTCTCTCTTCAGCATCTCTCTCTCTTCAGCATCTCTCTCTCTTCAGCATCTCTCTCTCTCTCTTCAGCATCTCTCTCTCTTCAGCATCTCTCTCTTCAGCATCTCTCTCTCTTCAGCATCTCTCTTCAGCATCTCTCTCTCTCTTCAGCATCTCTCTCTCTCTTCATCATCTCTCTCTCTCTTCAGCATCTCTCTCTCTTCAGCATCTCTCTCTCTCTCTTCAGCATCTCTCTCTCTCTCTTCAGCATCTCTCTCTTCAGCATCTCTCTCTCTTCAGCATCTCTCTTCAGCATCTCTCTCTCTCTTCAGCATCTCTCTCTCTTCATCATCTCTCTCTCTTCAGCATCTCTCTCTCTTCAGCATCTCTCTCTCTTCAGCATCTCTCTCTCTCTCTTCAGCATCTCTCTTCAGCATCTCTCTCTTCAGCATCTCTCTCTCTCTCTTCAGCATCTCTCTTCAGCATCTCTCTCTCTTCAGCATCTCTCTCTCTCTTCAGCATCTCTCTCTTCAGCATCTCTCTCTTCAGCATCTCTCTCTCTTCAACATCTCTCTCTCTTCAGCATCTCTCTCTCTCTCTTCAGCATCTCTCTCTCTTCAGCATCTCTCTTCAGCATCTCTCTCTCTTCAGCATCTCTCTCTCTTCAGCCTCTCTCTTCAGCGTCTCTCTCTCTTCATTGTCTCTCTTTTCAGCGTCTCTCTCTCTTCAGCATCTCTCTCTCTCTTCAGCATCTCTCTTCAGCGTCTCTCTCTTCAGCGTCTCTCTCTTCAGCGTCTCTCTCTCTTCAGCGTCTCTCTCTCTTCAGCGTCTCTCTCTCTTCAGCATCTCTCTCTCTCTTCAGCATCTCTCTCTCTTCAGCATCTCTCTCTTCAGCATCTCCCTCTCTCTTCAGCATCTCTCTCTTCAGCATCTCTCTCTCTTCAGCATCTCTCTCTCTCTTCAGCATCTCTCTCTCTCTTCAGCATCTCTCTCTCTCTTCAGCATCTCTCTCTCTCTCTTCAGCATCTCTCTCTCTCTTCAGCATCTCTCTTCAGCATCTCTCTCTCTTCAGCATCTCTCTCTCTTCAGCATCTCTCTCTTCAGCATCTCTCTCTCTCCAGCATCTCTCTCTCTCTTCAGCATCTCTCTCTCTCTCTTCAGCATCTCTCTCTCTCTTCAGCATCTCTCTCTCTTCAGCATCTCTCTCTCTCTTCAGCATCTCCCTCTCTTCAGCATCTCCCTCTCTTCAGCATCTCTCTCTTCAGCACAGCATCTCTCTCTCTTCAGCATCTCTCTTCAGCATCTCTATCTCTCTTCAGCATCTCTCTCTCTTCAGCATCTCTCTCTTCAGCATCTCTCTTCAGCATCTCTCTCTCTTCAGCATCTCTCTTCAGCATCTCTCTCTCTTCAGCATCTCTCTCTCTCTTCAGCATCTCTCTCTCTCTTCAGCATCTCTCTCTCTTCAGCATCTCTCTTCAGCATCTCTCTCGCTCTTCAGCATCCCTCTCTCTTCAGCATCTCTCTTCAGCATCTCTCTCTCTTCAGCATCTCTCTCTCTTCAGCCTCTCTCTTCAGCGTCTCTCTCTCTTCATTGTCTCTCTTTTCAGCGTCTCTCTCTCTTCAGCATCTCTCTCTCTCTTCAGCATCTCTCTTCAGCGTCTCTCTCTTCAGCGTCTCTCTCTTCAGCATCTCTCTCTCTCTTCAGCATCTCTCTCTCTCTTCAGCATCCCTCTCTCTTCAGCATCTCTCTTCAGCATCTCTCTTCAGCATCTCTCTCTCTTCAGCATCTCTCTCTCTTCAGCATCTCTCTTCAGCATCTCTCTTCAGCATCTCTCTCTCTTCAGCATCTCTCTCTCTTCAGCATCTCTCTCTTCAGCATCTCTCTTCAGCATCTCTCTCTCTTCAGCATCTCTCTTCAGCATCTCTCTCTCTTCAGCATCTCTCTCTCTTCAGCATCTCTCTCTCTCTTCAGCATCTCTCTCTCTTCAGCATCTCTCTTCAGCATCTCTCTCGCTCTTCAGCATCCCTCTCTCTTCAGCATCTCTCTTCAGCATCTCTCTCTCTTCAGCATCTCTCTCTCTTCAGCCTCTCTCTTCAGCGTCTCTCTCTCTTCATTGTCTCTCTTTTCAGCGTCTCTCTCTCTTCAGCATCTCTCTCTCTCTTCAGCATCTCTCTTCAGCGTCTCTCTCTTCAGCGTCTCTCTCTTCAGCATCTCTCTCTCTCTTCAGCATCTCTCTCTCTCTTCAGCATCCCTCTCTCTTCAGCATCTCTCTTCAGCATCTCTCTTCAGCATCTCTCTCTCTTCAGCATCTCTCTCTCCAGCGTCTCTCTCTCTTCATTGTCTCTCTTTTCAGCGTCTCTCTCTTCAGCATCTCTCTCTCTCTTCAGCATCTCTCTCTCTCTTCAGCATCTCTCTCTCTTCAGCATCTCTCTCTCTTCAGCATCTCTCTCTCTTCAGCATCTCTCTCTTCAGCATCTCTCTCTTCAGCATCTCTCTTCAGCATCTCTCTTCAGCATCTCTTCAGCATCTCTCTCTTCAGCATCTCTCTTCAGCATCTCTCTCTCTTCAGCATCTCTCTCTCTCTTCAGCATCTCTCTTCAGCATCTCTCTCTCTTCAGCATCTCTCTCTTTTCAGCATCTCTCTCTCTTCAGCATCTCTCTCTCTTCAGCATCTCTCTCTTCAGCATCTCTCTCTTCAGCATCTCTCTCTCTCTTCAGCATCCCTCTCTCTTCAGCATCTCTCTTCAGCATCTCTCTCTCTTCAGCATCTCTCTCTTCAGCCTCTCTCTTCAGCGTCTCTCTCTCTTCATTGTCTCTCTTTTCAGCGTCTCTCTCTTCAGCATCTCTCTCTCTCTTCAGCATCTCTCTCTTCAGCATCTCTCTTCAGCGTCTCTCTCTTCAGCATCTCTCTCTCTTCAGCATCCCTCTCTCTTCAGCATCTCTCTTCAGCATCTCTCTCTCTCTTCAGCATCTCTCTCTCTTCAGCCTCTCTTCAGCGTCTCTCTCTCTTCATTGTCTCTCTTTTCAGCGTCTCTCTCTCTTCAGCATCTCTCTCTCTCTTCAGCATCTCTCTCTCTTCAGCATCTCTCTCTCTCTTCAGCATCTCTCTCTCTTCAGCATCTCTCTCTCTCTTCAGCATCTCTCTCTCTCTTCAGCATCTCTCTCTCTTCAGCATCTCTCTCTCTTCAGCATCTCTCTCTCTCTTCAGCATCTCTCTCTTCAGCATCTCTCTTCAGCATCTCTCTTCAGCATCTCTCTTCAGCATCTCTCTCTTCAGCATCTCTCTCTTCAGCATCTCTCTCTCTCTTCAGCATCTCTCTCTCTTCAGCATCTCTCTCTCTTCAGCATCTCTCTCTTCAGCATCTCTCTCTTCAGCATCTCTCTCTTCAGCATCTCTCTCTTCAGCGTCTCTCTCTCTCTTCAGCGTCTCTCTCTCTCTTCAGCGTCTCTCTCTCTCTTCAGCGTCTCTCTCTCTCTTCAGCGTCTCTCTCTCTCTTCAGCGTCTCTCTTTCTTCAGCATCTCTCTTCAGCGTCTCTCTTCAGCATCTCTCTTCAGCGTCTCTCTCTCTTCAGCGTCTCTCTCTCTCTTCAGCGTCTCTCTCTCTCTTCAGCGTCTCTCTCTCTCTTCAGCGTCTCTCTCTTCAGCGTCTCTCTCTTCAGCGTCTCTCTCTTCAGCGTCTCTCTCTCTCTTCAGCGTCTCTCTCTTCAGCGTCTCTCTCTCTCTTCAGCGTCTCTCTCTCTCTTCAGCGTCTCTCTCTCTCTTCAGCGTCTCTCTCTCTTCAGCGTCTCTCTCTCTTCAGCATCTCTCTTCAGCATCTCTCTTCAGCATCTCTCTTCAGCATCTCTCTCTTCAGCATCTCTCTTCAGCATCTCTCTCTTCAGCATCTCTCTCTTCAGCATCTCTCTCTCTTCAGCGTCTCTCTCTCTCTTCAGCATCTCTCTTCAGCATCTCTCTTCAGCATCTCTCTTCAGCGTCTCTCTCTCTTCAGCGTCTCTCTCTCTCTTCAGCGTCTCTCTCTCTTCAGCGTCTCTCTCTCTCTTCAGCGTCTCTCTCTCTCTTCAGCGTCTCTCTCTTCAGCGTCTCTCTCTCTCTTCAGCGTCTCTCTCTCTCTTCAGCGTCTCTCTCTCTCTTCAGCGTCTCTCTCTCTTCAGCGTCTCTCTCTCTCTTCAGCGTCTCTCTCTCTCTTCAGCGTCTCTCTCTCTCTTCAGCGTCTCTCTCTCTCTTCAGCGTCTCTCTCTTTCTTCAGCATCTCTCTTCAGCATCTCTCTTCAGCATCTCTCTTCAGCGTCTCTCTTCAGCGTCTCTCTTCAGCGTCTCTCTCTCTCTTCAGCGTCTCTCTCTCTCTTCAGCGTCTCTCTCTCTCTTCAGCGTCTCTCTCTCTCTTCAGCGTCTCTCTCTCTCTTCAGCGTCTCTCTCTCTCTTCAGCGTCTCTCTCTCTCTTCAGCGTCTCTCTCTCTCTTCAGCGTCTCTCTCTCTCTTCAGCGTCTCTCTCTCTTCAGCGTCTCTCTCTCTCTTCAGCGTCTCTCTCTCTCTTCAGCGTCTCTCTCTCTCTTCAGCGTCTCTCTCTCTCTTCAGCGTCTCTCTCTCTCTTCAGCGTGTCTCTCTCTCTCTCTTCAGCGTGTCTCTCTCTCTCTCTTCAGCGTGTCTCTCTCTCTCTCTTCAGCGTGTCTCTCTCTCTCTCTTCAGCGTGTCTCTCTCTCTCTCTTCAGCGTGTCTCTCTCTCTCTCTTCAGCGTGTCTCTCTCTCTCTCTTCAGCGTGTCTCTCTCTCTCTCTTCAGCGTGTCTCTCTCTCTCTCTTCAGCGTGTCTCTCTCTCTCTCTTCAGCGTGTCTCTCTCTCTCTCTTCAGCATCTCTCTCTCTCTATAGCAGGGGTCCCCAACCTGCAACTCGGGAGCCACATGTGGCTCGCGAGCCAGTGATGTGTGGTTCTAGGCTGCCTTCCAGCTTGGTGCATTAGCACCAGGTGTAAATATTAAGAGCAGAGCTCTAAATTGTGACTTTTGTGTGTAGCCCTGTACAGAAGGGCAGATCTGAATGGGGGTGAAATGGGAAACCGTGGAGCTTGGCATAGTGCTTTAGTGTGATTTCAGTGGAAAAGCTTTGATTGTCATTATACCAGTAATGGAGGCTCTTGGTGTCACTACTGTGAGTGGGGAAGGAGCTGGTTGTGGCTTGCGACTAAAAGTATGGAGCTGTGCCTGGTGAACAGCGCCTGATGGCTTTCGTCAGGCGGCCTCGAACCTTCTAAGCAGCTGAGATGCTGAGAGTTGGGATCCCTCCTGAAGGTATTTCAATTTTAAAGTCCCAGAAAACCCTTTAAGTGTGGATGGCGTATAAATGAATATTTTCTTTTGAACCCAGGGAGAGTTTAGATAATTTTGTTTCACTGAACAACCACTTTAAATTATCACAAGATAGGTGATAATTTTTAGATTGGTGGAGGTCTGACTACTGGGAACCCCCACTGATCGGCAAAATGGAGGCTCTTACCCCCATTAGAATGGAGCTGCAGTGTGTATACTTACCGTCACTTCATTTGAGGATGTAGGCAAAGCTGAATGCTGCATTCGGCAGCCTCATAGAGAATGAATGGCGCTCTGGTCAGGCGTGTATACTGCTGCTACATTCTAACTGGTGTAAAAGCGCTTTGTTCTGGAAATCGGACGGGAGGAGATCCCAGTGATCAGATCTTCACCAATCCATAAATTATCACCCATCATTGTTACAGTGGACAAGCCCTTTATTTACTTAAGTGACTTGAGTTGTGTGTCATCGGATGTTTTATGATGATGTGTGGCTCAAGTCACGTGACCGCTGCAGCCGCTCACAGGCAGCAGTGGTTTTGCGGCTGGTGGAATAGCGATATCACCACTTCCTGTTTATGCACAAATCTTGGAGCGTCCTGCTCTGGATCCCGTAGGTGAGTATGACTACTTTGCCCAGGGGACAGGATATGTAAAAAGTGACAAAGTTTGACTGTGCTTGGACAACCCCTGTAAAGAAAGGCTTCTTGTATCTCACAGATTCTGTCTGAAATTGGAATGAAGAGAAAACGTTTACTGGAGGTGAAACACGCAGTCCTGGTGTAAGTAATGTTATTCCTGCATTGCTTGCTCTGTGCACACTGGCGGCCGGTGACACCGAATATAACCAGGAATGTTTGTGGCCGGTCTCGCTCCCTTTTCCCTTTGGCTGAATGCAATATTAGAAATAGCGGAGATCTTCTCTGAGACTTATTAACGGAGATCTTTCCTGTCCGTTCAAGGATGTCCTTTCGCCCCTCCATAAAGATGTTTCCCACATCTCTCTCCCACCTAACTTTTCCCAAGGCCGTGACTTTAATCACATGCCACAATATCTAGTAGCCCCTTACATGAGATGGTAAGGTCTGAGATCTTTTCCTGAGTTGGCCTAAGGCGTAAATATTTAAAATACTCTGAGTTGCTCAGATCGAACTCTTGTTTCAAATGAACAGAAATGTCCATCTACATAATTAGAACACATATTTCAGCCCGTCTCTTCCAATTCCCAAATCCCTCCAAAAGTAGAAGCTCCTTTTGGTCACCAAAGATTATAGAAACCTGAACTGTGTTAATTCTTTTAGATTTTATATATCGCATTTTGCAGATTATAAGATGCACCCCAAATTTTGGGGAGGAAAATAGTAGAATTTTTTTTTTTAATAAAATGGTCTTATCTGCTTTTACGGTAGCTTACCTGGGGGGATGTGGCAGTGGAGCAGGGTCCCAGGTGGCAGGGTCGCGGCATAGGCAGGAGATGCTGCCGGCCCAGCCTGGTAGGAGGTGGTGTTCAGCGGTGGGGCCTCCGGCGACATTTTGTGAATACCTGAAGCCCCCGCACATCAGTGGGATCTCTGAAGTGTTCCAGGGCTTATTTTTATACTGAAATTCTCTGCTTTAAAATGAGATGTCCCAGCCCTAGCTAAAATGAGTGAAATTAAGAGCTGCCGCTTTCTCTATCGCCTCTCATTGGGGAACACAGGAACCATGAGTGTATGCTGCTGCCACTAGGAGGCTGACACTATGCACAAAAAAAGTTAGCTCCTCCTCTGCAGTGTACACCCCACCGACTGGCATTATGAACTTCAGTTTAGCATAGTGTTAGTAGGAGGTGGACACGGGTCTTGCATTAGGCCCTTATCTACCTCAATGTGCGTCGTTTCCTTTCAGGTTTTCCGGAGGGATGCAGGGTGAACAGTCACACCTGTAATCTCACAATACGGACTATGAGTACAGCGTGTACTGCCACCCCGTATCCTCATAGATCCCTCAGCAGGACCATGATCCTAGCACACAAGCATGCTCAGAAGTCCGGTCCTAGCTCCGTCCCCCACCCACTCGCCCACCAGAGCCTGTCGGTTTGAGGAGACGAGGACGTCCATGAGCTTCCTGGACGTCTGATATCTTCCCCGTATTGAGGTTAGTAAGGACGGCGTGGGATGTTTTAGGTGAGTATTCCACATACCCCCTCCATTAGTCCGGGGTGGTCATTGGGGAGTCCTTGGGGATCCGGCAGTCCTAGTTCACAGTGCTGCGCAGTTTTCTCCAGGCTGCCTTAGCCTGGTCGGCGCCTTATTGGCCCCACGCGTGGCAGCCACGCTACTTTGGCGGCCGTATCTCTGAGTCTGGCACAGTGGTCTTATAGGCAACCGCACTGCCTTTTTTCCCGTCTCCCATGACAGCACACCTGAGAGAGGGATCCGCCCAGTCGGGACAGGAAACCTACTGAAATAAAAGGGCGGTACCTCTCCCTCGCTTCAGTTGGGTTTCCTGTCCTGATGGGAACCCTTGTGCTGAAATCACTGCTGTATTTTTTATTTTTCCTTGATTGAAGATCCACTTACCCACTCCTGTCCCGGCACTAGAAGCGAAGGCAAGACGCCTGTATGCCGGCCTTCAGGTTGATGGTAGCGCCATCCGCAGATCCTCCGGGCTCTTGTGCGGGTGTCGGTCCAGCGCAGTCCGGACTCTGGGGGGCCATTCTGCGGCTACCACGCCGCTCTCTCCCCCTCTCTGGCCGACTTCCGGGCGCGCGGCTGGCGTCCAGCCTAAGGCACGCTGGGAATGGGGGCGTGCCTGTGTGATATCAGAGCGGCGCGCCGGATCCAAGATGGCGGCGCCCATGGAATGAACGCCGGTGACATTATGTGCTTCCCGACGGTGTGCAGGAGGGGGAGAGGAGCGATATGATTACCGGAAGAGGCGGGGAGCACTATGGAAGACCCTTTATTAAGGGGATGGCTGCACAGAACGTCGCTCACCTCCATACAGATTCCAGAGATGGAGGATTTTATGGATCAGCAGCAGCGGTCATTACAGCAGCAGCAGCAGCAAGCAGAGCCCTTATCAGGTGATGCACCAGCTCACCAGCGTGCTAAGAAAGATGGCCGCTCGGGTGGAAGGAGCGGCAATCGTCCTAGTCGGACGTCTCAGGACTCTTCAGCCTCCAGGAGGAACGTTCTCCGTGCTCCTAGACCGCCTCAGAATCCGGCGTCGAGGAAGGCTAGCTCCAAGACTAAGAATAAGGAATGTGCCCTCTGTAGAGTTCCGTTGGCAGTCCAGTGGCAGAAAAGTCTTTGTGTAGATCGCATCCAAAAGACTATCCAGGAAGAGACCCCTGACTTTGCCTCTAGTCTTAGAGCAATAATCAGAGCCGAAGTACAAGACTCTGTAAAAGCAGGCCCTTAAGAAAAAGGGTGGTAAAAACCCAGAACCAGTTTCGGTTTCTGAGGTTTCTCTTTCTGACGAGGAATGTCAGAAGGAACCATTATCTCCCTGCTCCTCTTCCTCTAAGTCCTCTGGCTCCTCTTCTTGATAGTGATGTTGGAGGCCGTCCGTGCTTTCTAACCGAGAACATGGACAAACTAGTAAAAGCCGTTAGAGCTTCAATGGGCCTAAAAGATGAGAAAGCGGCCAAGTCCCTGGAGGACATAATGTTTGGGGGTCCAGAGAAGAGAAAGCGCACCTTTCCAGTTAATTCCAGAGTAAAGGCCCTTATAGAAACGGAATGGAGGAAGCCAGAAAAATCAGGTAATCTACCGTCGGCTTCTAAAAGACGGTACCGCTTTGAGGAGAAAGATTCGGAGACATGGGATAAAGTTCCGAAAATTGATGGTGCGGTAGCTAGATCGTCTAAAAAGTTATCCCTTCCCTTAGAAGACTCTGGTGTGTTAAGGGATCCCTTAGATAAAGCGGATGGGTTCCTAAGGCACACCTGGGAAGCAACCGCAGGGGGCTTAAAACCAGCAATTGCAGGGACCTGTGTCTCTCGCTCCCTTATTGTCTGGCTACAGCAGATAGAGGAGCAATTGAAGTCTAAAGCCCCAAGGGATGAAATTTTAATGAATGTAACTATGGCTAAAGGAGCAGCTGCCTTTGTACCAGATTCTTCGGCAGACTCCGTAAGGCTGGCGGCTAGGGTGGCAAGTTTATCCAACGCTAGACGCGCTCTCTGGTTGAAGGGGTGCCCGGGCGATTTACCTTCAAAAAATAGACTCTGTTCTATACCGTGTGACGGCCATTTCCTCTCCGGTCAAAAATTAAGACATTTTGGAGAAAGCAGGAGATAGAAAAAAGGGATTTCCTCGCTTTCCTGTGGACTTTAGAAGGCCTTATTTTTGGAGGGGCAAATTTAGTAGGGGCCGCCCCCCGGGAGATAGAAGGAATTGGGACTCCAGAGACAGGAAGGGATCTGGATATATGTTTAAAGGTCCCTCTACATCGGCAAAAAAGCCCTCCCAATGACGCCAGGACGGAGGTGGGGGGAAGGCTTTCATCTTTTTTCCCAGCTTGGGTAAACCTCTCCCCCAGTCATTGGACTCTGAAGGTCATCAAACATGGCCTAAAAATAGATTTTGTTTTTCCACCGCGACAAACTTTTGTTTTAACACCCCAAAGAAAAACCCCGGAGGAGCAGCTAGCATTGGAGACAGAGGTACTGGAGCTGGTATCAAAACGGGTTCTGGTGGAAGTCCCGGGGGAAGAGCAGGGGAAAGGTTTTTACTCCCCTCTTTTTTTGATACGAAAACCGGACGGGTCACTGAGAACCATTGTCAATTTAAAAAATCTAAATTGGTCAGTAGCAAACTGCTCCTTCAAAATGGAGTCTGTGAATACGGCGATAAAACTCTTGTTCCCAGGTTGCTTCATGGTAGCCATAGACCTAAAGGACGCCTACTACCACGTCCCAATTCATCAAGACTACCAAAAATTCCTAAGAGTAGCGGTTTATGTCCAAGGTTGTCTCAGGCACTATCAATACGCTGCCCTCCCATTCGGCCTTTCTATAGCGCCAAGAATATTCACCAAGCTAATGTCAGAGGTCATGTCTTTCCTCCGCTCTCAGAACGTGGTTATAGTTCCGTATCTGGACGACTTCCTTATAATAGGGAACTCAGCAGCACATTGCCTGGCACAAATAGAAAAAGTCATGTCAACGCTAGAGCAGTTGGGGTGGAAAATAAATCTTACCAAGTCGAGGTTGACGCCGGAGCTAGTCCAGTCCTTTCTGGGTTTGGTACTGGACTCCAGGCGTCAGCTTTGTCTCCTACCAGAAAACAAGCTGGTCAAAATTCAAAATCTTCTGGAGTCAGCAATTCATCACCCCGTAATGACATTGAGAAAGGCAATGTCCTTGTTGGGTTCTCTGACGTCCTGTATACCCGCAGTAAAATTGGCACAGTTCCATCTAAGACTGTTACAGTGGGAGGTCCTGTCAGCACAGAAGTGGTTAAAAGGGCATTTAGAAGGGAAGCTATGCCTTTCATTAGAGGTAACGGATTCCCTAAAATGGTGGGCCATAAGAGATCATTTGGCGTCGGGGGTCCAGTGGATAACTCCGATAGAGCACATCATCACCACAGACGCAAGCGGTACAGGATGGGGGGCTCATTTAGGGACTCTCTCAGTTCAGGGATCCTGGTCCCAACTAGAATCTCAACAAGCATCAAATTTAAGAGAGTTATGGGCTGTAGAGAGAGCTGTAAAACATTTCCTTCCCATCCTTCAAGGTCACCATACCAGGGTCATGTCAGACAATCACGCAGTAGTTGCGTATATCAACCACCAAGGGGGGACGAGATCCCCTTCCCTGATGAAGTCAGCGTCTGTCCTCCTGCAACTAGCAGAACGCCACCTACTATCCCTCTCTGCTCTCCACATAAAGGGAGTCGAGAATACGAAAGCAGACTACCTAAGTCGCAAGACACTGAGGCAGGAAGAGTGGTCATTGAATCCCCAGGTGTTTCAACAGATAGTGCAAGCTTGGGGCTTACCTGTAATAGATTTATTTGCCACTCTAAACAACAGGAAAGTAGAGAGTTTCTGTTCGTTAGACCCGAGAGAGAAACCCTTCGCGGTGGATGCTCTTCAAGTACAATGGAAATTCAGTCTCGCGTATGTGTTTCCACCGATAGCGATGATTCCGACAGTGGTAAAGAAGATCAGAATTGAGCAGGAGAGAGTAATTTTGATTGCTCCATTTTGGACAAAAAGACCTTTGTTCTCCCTCCTGAGACAAATGTCAGTAACCGATCCATGGATTCTGCCAGAAATTCCGGACCTACTTACTCAGGGTCCAATACGCCACTCTCAAGTGAAGGGCTTCCATCTTGCAGCCTGGAATTTGAGAGGGCATTATTGAGTAGGCAGGGGTTTTCACCAGGGTTAGTCTCCACCTTGTTGAAAAGTAGAAAGCCAATAACATCGAGGATATATGGTAGAACTTGGAAAAAGTTTCTAGATTTTTCAGGGCAACCTTTGGGGGACAAGGCTCCACCAGAGCTGTGGCTACTTCCTGGGCAGAAAAAGCAGAGGTATCGATTGATCAAATTTGTAAGGCCGCTACCTGGTCCTCACCGTCTACCTTCTTTAAACACTACCGACTAGATCTATCCTCTTCAACTGACCTTACCTTTGGTAGAAGGGTGCTGCAAGCGGTGGTCCCTCCTTAAGGTGTTTCTTCTCCAAAAATCTCTCAGGTGTGCTGTCATGGGAGACGGGAAAACACCAAGGTTACTTACTGGTAGCCGGTTTTTCCGGAGCCCATGACAGCACCTGTATATTCCCTCCCTTCTTTTTTCACCCTTTTGGTGTGCACTTTTTTAGCTGGGTGTTATTTGTTATTATGATGTGGTGGTAGATTGCCATGTGTACTAAGCAAGGGGGCCTCTCATGCTCTGAAAACCAACTGAAGCGAGGGAGAGGTACCGCCCTTTTATTTCAGTAGGTTTCCTGTCCCGACTGGGCGGATCCCTCACTCAGGTGTGCTGTCATGGGCTCCGGAAAAACCGGCTACCAGTAAGTAACCTTGGTGTTTCCTGCCGCACTGTGTTCTGTTGCGGCGCGGCTGGCTGCACGTTTCCTCCCCCCCGGCGCTGCACTTTTACAGGCAGCCGTGCCGGCTTCCACCTGCAGCCGCAGCTGCTGCACTATTCTTTTCTGTCACAGCGCGGCTGCCTTGCAGGGAGCCGCGCCACTTTCTTGTGGCGGCACTATTTTCTGTCCCGGAGCGGCGGCCTTGCAGGGACTCTGGGAAGTGGAGCAACCGCGCCGCCTTCTCCTGCGGCCACACTGCGCCTTTTTTTGTCACGGCGCGGGGGCCTTGCAGGCTACCGCGCCGTTTTTCCCGGTGTCCGCACTTCTTCTGCGACCGTGGCCCTTCCCGGCGGCCGCCGGCCTCAAATTTAGGCCCCGGCTTCTACCGGGGCCTACTTCCAGTTCTGCGTCTCCTCACTTCCTTTCCCTCGGGCGGGCTTTTCTCCCGCCTGACTTTCATCAGCGAGCTCCGCCCACCAGCGCCATGTTGGTGCTCCTGGCCTGGCGGTTAGCTCCGCCCACCACTTCCCGTGCAGATGCAGAAACTTATTTCTGCGCCAGGGACGCTTTTCTTCGCACAGATCAGGCGGTTTCCCATTCCCAAGAGCGCGAATTCCTGGTGTCCTCGCCATCTTCTCCATCTGTCAGGGCCGCAACAAGTTTCGGACAAGAGGGTGCCCCAGATGTGACTGCCTGTTCTCCTAGGGGCTATCGTTCCTGAAGACCATCTTCCAAGCAGTGCAGCCTTCTATCTGGAAACCGCAGCGTCTGCCGTGAGTAGCTCTGCACTGCAGACTGACACTCTCCCCTGTCCCCTAACCTTCTGACATTTTCCTCAGGGGCCCGTTCGGTCTACTTTTAAGGGAGGTCGCTCCCGGCCTCCTACTTTTCCCCTACTTCCGGTGCCTTAGTGAAACCCTTTGCATGTTCGTCTTGTAACCGCAGGCTCAGGCAGGCTTGCAGCAACCCACATTATGTTCACCGCCCAGGCCCTCCCCCCCTCCCCCCCCCCCCCATGCTGTTCCGCCTGAGAGTGAAGTCCCCACCCCAGGCTGGGCCTCCTCTGTCTATCTGTAGCGGATCTCACACGGGTGTCCCAGACCCTTGTGTCCGTGCTCAATTGGTTGCCCCTGCAGACTTCCGTAGTAGCCAGCGGGTCGCAAGAAGCTCCGTCTGAGACTTCCAGTACAGGCCGTGAAAGATCCAGACAGGAATGCCGGTCTGAGTTCTCTTCTCGGTCCATCTCGCCCCACGGTCCTTCTCTGTGATCGACTTCCCCCTGGTCTCCCCCCGCCACCCCCCCTCCTCCTGGAGGCAGGCGAGGCTTTCTCTGATGCGCCTTCGGAGGATAATTTGGGGCCTGATTGGAAACAAATCACTAGCATGAGGGATATGGTTCAAAGCCTCATTGGAGCGACCAATCAGACCTGTGGCATCAAATATTCCTCTACGGAACCCACAGATCAGGCGGTTTCGTTTAGACGGTCTAAACTACCTCCCAAGGTATTCGCTCCTCATCCTGAATTCGAGGAGCTTCTGGCCAGAGAAAGCGAGAATTCGACCAGACGTTTTCAAAGAGGCAAGCCTCTTGGAGTCTCATATCTCTTTCCTCCGGATCTCATCGCCAACTGGAATGAGAGGTGATAGAGAACGACCACTCCCTCTGTGGATCCGCCGGCTGCTAGACTTGCCACCAACACAGTCCTCACGCTGTCCGGTGGGGCGTCTCTGAAAGATTACATCGATAGGAGCATGGAATCCTTCGCAAAGTCGGCTTTCGAAGCTGCCGCATCATCCCTATGCCCGGCCTTTACTTCCACTTGGGTTTCGAAGTCTGTATCCGAAGGGGCTAAACAACTCCGTTGGGGCATTCAAGCCGGAGCTCTTATTGATAAGCTGGTACATGTACGTATATCATTGGTTATTCTGTAATAAGCAATGGGCAAAATAAATCTCTCAAGGGCCTTATGAAAATGTAGAAATATAGACGTCACATTAATAGTCTAAAATATAATTTGTCCCATGGATGGACCTGCAGCCTAATCTACTTTTGAGTCACTCTACGCTTGTCCCCATAGTGGATTGAACCTGTGAGGACAATGATCGATAAAAATTAAGATGTAAATGCAGTTCCCCTCTCCCCTACTGTTTGTTCCCTATGTTGTCTTTGCATTGTCTTCCCTTATGTTCATAATAGGTTTGTGTACTTACATTTCTCAGTTAAAGACTCCCTTGCGAGGGAGCACATTTAAATTTTGTACTGTATTTGCTGAAGTTGAAATTCCAATAAAAAATTTTGAAAGTAAAATATCATTTGTATTGTTTCAGGAAAGAAGTACAGTCTGTATTTATTGGAAATAAATGTTACCAGAAATGTTGCCATGACTCTTTCTTGCTTTTTTAGGAAACAGCCTAAATTAAATCTGCTACAAAAGGAGTTTTCAGATCTGGTGCAAAAGCGTAAATCACTCAAAAGCGCTAGAGCTATCCTTGACAATCTTACACACTTCCAAGAAGATTACATGAAGTTCCGAGCTGAAAATCCTCATGTTCAGGAAACTGTAAGTATTTCATTAAGACTTTTTGAAACTACTGGTTTGTAATGTTGTCTCCAATTGTCATATAAGCAAAAGCCGATCTATAAAGTTCTTACACAATGCCCATCATCACTTTTATTTCCAATGGAGAATAACTACTACAGTTTGGGGATCATTATTGTGAGCAGAGGTCTCAGAAGTTGCATTCCAAACTGTCCTACTTATATAACCTGTCTATTTGACTGGACATAGAGAAAACAAAGTGGGAAAACCTTTGACGCAACTTTTGCCTGTGCCCTAAGGGATCACTAAAAAGATTAAAGAGGTGGTGAAAAATGATGCTGGAGATCTGAAGCCTCTGTCACTCCAGCGCCATTCCCCACCCGACACCACCACCTCCTCCTGCTTGACTGACAATCCTGTATGCTGTGTGACTTCAGGCAATCAGGAGGCCATCAGTCAAGCAAGAGGAGACTGCACTGAGCAAGGAATATAGCTGAAATAACAGAGGCTCCAGATCTACAATAGCTGTTAAGCCTCATTTGCATAGCAGTCAGCTTATCAAAAATCTTCTCCATTATCAAGAACAGAAGGACTGTAAATTATATTGTGTACATCTCATTATCTAGGTTATCAGCCACCGCTGCAAACTTATCAGTGGTGATCGGTTTCCTAGGCACGGAAGCTAGCAGAGTCACTGAATCCGAAGCTAGCAGAATCACTGGCTCTTACCAGCTTCAGAGTTATTGACTTCCTCCAATGCTGCAGTGGCAAAGGATGGACAGCAGTGTGCTCCTGGAGAGCAAAGTTGATAGCATAACATGAAAAGGGTTGCAGTTATAGATATATATGGCAATGGTATATATATTGTATATATGTATATAATACATCCAATATATATGGTATATATATTGGATGTATTTGTCCAGTATGTCATTATTGTAATTAATGTATTTTGCAGTATGGGACCTCCAGTCTTCCAGCATTGTGTCTGGAAGCAGGAAATATTATGAAGGCCGAGCAGCATTTCCACATAGTGAACAGGAAGCTGCAATCTGTTATCGACAAAGAGAAAGAAGACTGACGAGGAATGGACTTTGCCTCTTTCCATGTTCCAGACAGAATTTTGTTGTTAATGTTGTTTTTTATACAGTATAATACAGTTGCTCTTCTAATACTACTGCTGTACTAGTGGGTGGTAGATTGGCAGGCTGTTAAGGTACCGTCACACTCAGCAACTTTTGAACGATAACGATAGCGATCCGTGACGTTGCAGCGTCCTGGATAGCGATATCGTTGTGTTTAACACGCAGCAGCGATCTGGATCCTGCTGTGACATCGCTGGTCGGAGCTAGAAGGCCAGAAATTTATTTCGTCGCTGGATCTCCCGCTGTCATTGCTGGATCGGCGTGTGACGCCGATCCAGCGATGTGTTCACTGGTAACCAGGGTAAATATCGGGTTACCAAGCGCAGGGCCGTCACCGCTGTGCTCTGCTTTACCGCCGGCCGGCGCTCACAGTCAGTGCGGGAAGCTGACGGCGAGGGACGTGACAGACACCGGAATGTAAGTATGTAGTGCTTTTTTTTTAACATTTACAATGGTAACCAGGGTAAACATCGGGTTACTAAGCGCGGCCCTGCGCTTAGTAACCCGATGTTAACCCTTGTTACCCAGGGACTTCGGCATCGTTGGTCGCTGGAGAGCTGTCTGTGTGACAGCTCCCCGCGACCACACAAGGACTTTCCAACGATCACGGCCAGGTCGTATCGCTGGTCGTGATCGTTGGACAGTTGATCAGTGTGAAGGTACCTTTAATCATATCTATGATAAAGAGGATTAGTGCACATTTACACTGCACTGTATAAGATAACACAGGCTTTGTGCGTACAACATTATTTTGTGCATAACAAATTCTAACATACGCACACTGGTAATATACACACTGTTGGGATTCAGCTTCTCTTTCTGGTTGCAGCATTCATCACATGACTGCAAATATGTGATTTCCATACTTACGGTCATGATCTTACTATATTCTCATCCGCTTCTCTCAATGTTCTTTAAGGGAAATTAAAAAGAATCTAGTCAACACGTGACACTAAGTATGCAAATCACATATTTACAGTCATGTTGATGGCTGTTGGATCCAGCAAAAGAAGCTGAATCCTAACGGTGTGTGTATGTTATACGTTGTTAGCATTCGGCAAGCTGCGGTACTTAAGGAAAGTTCCACCGAGGATGGACAATGTATGCAAGAAAACAGACGTATCAGATCAAGTTCTAATGTTTATGACAATATATAGTTAGTTATAGAGACATATCTTGTGTAACTTTATTTTAACTGTTTTAGTTTATACAATTTAACTTAATGTTTTACTATTCAATAAATTAATAAACGGCAATTTGATAAAATCATTTTTTTATTGATCTACTTCTTGATGAGGGAGTGTGGTGGTGTTCACCTCTTAATGAATCAGTGTTGGTTTTTCACTTGAAAATGATGCCGGTTCGACATCGAAACACGTAGTGTTAATTAAACATTCAAATCCACCACAAGAGATTCCTATTCCAGCAGTGCAGCCCATCTCAACATTTTTCGTCCACTTTGGTCAAATTCTTGAAAATGGCAAACGTGGATTATAAATTTTCGAACAACGACGAACATTAAAAACCGTTGAATACATAATGCAAGTTAAAAAAAAGAGTAAGGCACAAATAAAAAACAGGTGAAAAATACTGAAAAGTAGACAAAAAAGGCACAAATTCAATAATAAATTGGGCCCCATAGGATTTGAATGAGCCAATGGTCAGAACCAGGTGTAGGACAATAGGTATCAGGCAACATAATTTAAGGGTTGAAACAGTAACATCCAATCCATTAGTGTTTTGGGCAAGATAAGGTCAAGCACAATGTAATACAGAAAAATATATTGCAGATGCTGTGGCTTTTGAATAGGTGCATGCTAATGAGGGAATATGACAACATTCGAATGTTAGTTTACTCGAATTTGGCCAGGATGTGATTCACGGGAAAAAATTTTTATGCAAATTGAATGTTAATTATTAAGCTCTGGGTCTTACCGGACTTTAGAGCATAATAACCATAGAGTGAAAAATATTTCATGTAATACCTCTTTGCTTACCGGTGTAATGTAGTCCTCTGCAAAGCTCTGCTTCATCCTACTTTCTTCCGTGCAATTTCCTCTCTTGGCATCTTCCCTCTGCGCTAAGTAGGCCTGTTCAAGTTGCTGACTAGACCTCAGGTGTCATGACATCAGATACCTTTCCTTTGGCACACAATGTGTTCTTCCTTCACAGGTTAGAAGAGACAAGGAGTTTTGTGGAGAACAAGACAATGGACTGTGATGGCAGGACAGATGAGCAGTGCCCTGTCACCCATTCGGGTGTTCAGGGTGACTTTCTTCCTTGGTGGCCAGTCCTGCCCGTTTTCCCCTCCTCATCCCTCTCCTCGGAGAGGACTGAGAGGAAGACGGCGGTCACTTCCAGTGACCCTCTCCCCCTGGTTAGGGGTCGACGCCGTCTTCTGCGCTGGAGTTCGTGGCGCGGGAAGGAGGACTTCTTCCAGGACCCTCTACTCTACAAGGGATCCTGATGTGTTCCTCAACTCCAGGTAGGGGATCTTAAAGCAACAATACGGACCACCCCCGCCCGGCAAGCTATATCCTAGGGTGTCACATCTTACAGGGCCTCTGTTTAATAGGGGAGTGGGCTGCAACACTGCCTTTTTTTCTGGCGCCGGGATGCTTTATTACCGCACTCCAGCATTTCTCCTTCCCTCCTTTTATGTCAAACTACGTGCGCGCGCGCCATTTTTTTTATCTCCCGGCTTTTCTTCTCCTTCGTTCGGCGCTTACGCGCCCCCTGGTGGCGGCCGGCATTACAGCGGCCAGGAGTTCAGCGCTCTTGGGGGCCTTTCTTATGCATTCCCCCTTCGGCGCTTGTGCATGCCCACAGCATCGCACTGTCTCCGCACTCTTTCAGCGACTTCCTTCTCCCTGTTAGCGTCTACTCACCGCATGGACAGAGGGATCTCGGGGGTACACAGGCAGACTCCTGCGGCTACCGCTGTCGCTGTCCTTCAGCAGGCTCAGCGCTACTGCTCTCGGGCTCTACTCCTCCCGGCAGTACTTCTCAGCACCCGGACAAGGTAATATCTCCACCTATGTCCGACTCCACTCCGGCCCCTGCCACTACGGCCATCCATTACGCCTGCGCTCACTGTAAGAAAAAGTGGGCCTCAGGTCAGCCTTCTCCTTTCTGCCCGTCCTGTGTTCCTCCCACCATGTCAGCCCCTCAGGAAGCCCCTAAGTCTCGGGAAGAGTGCACCCCCCCTCCCCCGGAGTGGGCTGTTGCTATGTCTCAATCAGTGTCTGACCTGACTAAGGTGTCTGTCTCTGGTCCAGGCACTTGAACGTATCCCGCTTCTCTCTAATGCCACCAGTGCCACGAACGCCTCACATGGCGATTCACTGGCACCTGTCCCAGACCCTCACAGAGGCAGACCGGACAAAAGAGACAGAAAAAGGAAATTATCTAGATCCTCTTCCAGTTCCCTGGACCACTCCGGGTTTCCCCCATCTGCCCATTCCCCCTCCTCGCAGGCAGACGTCGGGTCTGACCTATCCTCTCAGTCGGAATCTGACTCTGACGCAGATCAGACTTCCGGAACACAGGAGATGGTCGATAGCCTTATTTCAGCTATCATTCAGATGCTTGAACTTAAGGCGGATGAGGCAAGCTCTCAGGATGTCTCCGTTGCGTTTAAACGGATTAAACGTCCCTCTAGGGTTTTTCCTAATCACAGGGAGTTTGACAACACTACCTCCACACACTGGGAAAACCCTGGTAAGCGTTTCCCTGGCAGGAAACGACTAGATGTGTTATACCCTTTTCACTCTCCAAATGGTCCGAGTCTCCTAAGGTCGACCCGCCCGTGTTCAGGCTATCCTCACAGACGGTTCTGTCTATCCCGGATGCAGCTTCCCTTAAGGACCCCACAGACAGACAAATCGAGGCATTAGCAAAATCGGCATTTGAGGCTTCCGGAGCCTCCCTTTGCTCTAGTTTCACCTCGTCCTGGGTAGCCACGGCTGTGTCAGCCTGGGCCAAAACCCTGCGCAGAGGCATTTTGGCCTCTGCTCCTGCTGAGGAACTGATTTGGCGGATCAGATTTCTCTTCCAGGAAAATACCTCATGAATGCCTCCCTTGATGCAACGGCCTGCTCTACCAGGGCTAACAGCAACATTGTGGCCATTCGCCGGATTCTCAGGCTAAAAGCGTGGAACGCTGACCCCGCTTCTAAAAAATCCCTCACTGGTCTGCCCTTCCAGGGCTCTTCGGCACTCAGCTGGATCAAATGATCTCTGATGCTACGGGTGGTAAGAGTACCTCCTTACCCCAGTCCAAGCCTAAACGTCCCTTCAACAGGAGGGGCCCCCAGTCCTTTCGGTCCTTCGCCTCCTCAGGAAACCCCAACCAGGACCGTTCTTCCTCACAAGGGGACCGAAGGAAACCTTCTTTCATGCCTCCACCGCGCTGGAAAGCTAAGAGCCATCTGGATCTCGGGGCCACAGGTTTTCTAAAATATGACGGGTCGCCCCCACCTGGAAATCTCTCCAGGGTGGGAGGCCGGCTTCTTCTGTTCTCAAAGGTTTGGCTATCGGTAGTCGACGACGCCTGGGTCAGGGAGATCGTCACGTCAGGCTACAAAATAGAATTTTCTTCACCCTCAGGAAGTCGTTTCCTGCTCTCTCTCGTCCTCCCAAACAGCCCTCTCATCTCCCAGGGCTTCTCCAGGCCGTCGATTCGCTCCTCGCCTCAGGAGTCGTAGTTCCGGTGCCTTATCGCGAGCGGTTTTCGGGTTTTTACTCAAACCTGTTCGTGGTTCCAAAAAAGGACGGTTCTCTCCGTCCAATTTTGGACCTCAAGCAGTTGAACCGCCATCTCCGGATTCGGCACTTCAGGATGGAATCTCTACGCTCTGTGGTCGCGTCCATGGAACCGGGAGAGTTCCAAGATCACCATTATCAGTTCACGGCCCTCCCTTTCGGTCTGGCGTCTGCGTCCAGGGTCTTTACGAAGGACATGGCAGCTGTCATGGCCATCCTACGTTCAAAGGGGATTCTGGTAATCGACCTCTTGATTAAGGGTCCTTCCCGTCAGGATTGCAGCCAGAGCCTTCAGCTTACTCTGGACATGCTTCTTCGCCTCGGCTGGATAATCAATTACCAGAAGTCTTCCTTGACTCCAACTCAGCGTCTGGAGTTCCTGGGCATGGAATTCGACACCTCTCAGGCTCAGGTCTTTCTCCCCAAGGAGAAGTTCCTTTCTCTTCGTCGGGGTGTCAGAGCACTAAAGAGCCCAAATCCTCTGTCCAGCCTTGCCATGAGGGTTCTGGGGAAAATGGTCGCTTTCATGGAAGCGGTCCCCTATGCCCAGTTCCACTCTCGTCCCCTCCAGCTGGCCCTTCTGTCGGCCTGGGACAGGAATCCACTTTCCCTGGATCGCCTGTTTCGCCTCTCTCCCAGAGTGAAACAGTCCCTCTCTTGGTGGACGCTGTCTACTTCCATTCTGCGCGGGAGGTCATTTCTCCCTCCCCGCTGGCAAGTCATCACCACCGACGGCAGCCTCCATGGTTGGGGAGCGGTTTTTCTCCACCTCACGGCCCAGGGCCGCTGGACTGCTCAGGAGGCGTGCCTCCCTATCAACCTCTTGGAAATCAGAGCCATCTTCCTAGCCCTCATCCGCTTGGAGTCCCTCCTCTCGGGAAAGCCGGTCCTCATTCAGTCGGACAACGCCACAGCTGTGGCTTACATAAACCATCAGGGAGGGACTCGCAGCAGTCAAGTCATGACGGAAGTGGCAAAAATTCTCCGTTGGGTGGAGGGTCACTTTCCCTCTCTGTCAGCCGTCCACATCCCAGGGGTGGACAATTGGGAAGCCGACTTTCTAAGTCGCCAGGGCATCGTGGCGGGCAAGTGGTCTCTTCTCCCTGCAATCTTCAACCAGATTTGCCAGCGGTGGGGCGTCCCAGACGTCGACTTGATGGCCTCCCGGGCAAACCACAAGGTTCCCCAGTACGTCTCCAGATCTCGGGATCCGATGGCCGTCGGATGCGACACTCTCGTCATCTCGTGGACCCAGTTCCAGATGCCCTACCTGTTCCCACCCCTCCCTTTGATCCCAAGTCAGAAGGGGTCCCCGTACTCTTGGTAGCTCCAGATTGGCCTCACAGGGCCTGGTATGCGGAACTGATGAACTTGCTATCGGACGTTCCGTGGAGGCTTCCGGATCTTCCGGACCTTCTTTCGCAGGGGCCTCTCTTCCACCCGAATTCTTGGTCTCTGAATTTAACGGTATGGCCGTTGAGGCCGCGGTCCTGAAGGACGCAGGTTTTTCTCATAGCGTCATCCAGACTATGATAAGAACGAGAAAACCGGCTTCCTTGCTTATTTACCACAGATGTTGGAAGGCCTTTTTCCGGTGGTGTCAGGACAACAGTCTGTTTCCTATGACCTTTTCCCTTCCATCCCTTCTCCGTTTCCTTCAAGCGGGTCTAGATTCGGGTCTTTCCCTTAGCACCTTGAAGGGTCAGATTTCCGCTCTATCCATTCTTTTTCAAAGAGACCTGGCCTCCCTGCCTCAAGTGAGGACCTTCATTCAGGGGTTCGCTCATATAGCTCCCCCTTATCGTTCTCCTGTCAAGCCTTGGGATCTCAACCTCATGTTAGACGCCCTCCAGCGTGCACCCTTTGAACCGATTCAGGACATTTCCTTCTCGCTTCTATCCTGGAAGGTAGCCTTTTTGGTCGCCATCACCTCCATCAGAAGAGTGTTGGAGCTGGCGGCATTATCCTGTCGTTCTCCCTTTCTAGTCCTGCATCAGGACAAAGTGGTTCTTCGTCCGGTTCCTTCTTTCCTACCAAAGGTAGTTTCGGCTTTTCACATCAATGAGGACATTGTCCTCCCTTCCTTGTGCCCTTCCCCTGTTCATCCCTTGGAGAAGTCTCTTCACAAGTTGGATGTGGTGAGGGCTATCCGGATATCTCTCCAGAACTGCCTCTTTTCCTCAGGCCGATCCTCTGTTCATCGTTTTGGAAGGGCGTCGAAAGGGGCTCCCCGCCTCCAAGTCCACAATTGCTCGTTGGATCCATTCGGTGGTTCTGGAGGCATACCGTGTCCAAGACAAACAGCCTCCTTCGGGGGTGAAGGCTCACTCTACCCGGGCTGTGGGAGCTTCCTGGGCAGTTCGTCACCAAGCTTCGGCCTCGCAGGTTTGCAAGGCCGCAACATGGTCATCCATTCACACCTTTGTCAAACTCTACAAGGTGTATACTCAGGCTTCTGCTGACGCGAGCCTGGGTAGGAGGATACTGCAGGCGGCGGTTTCTCACCGGCCGACCTAACTCCTCTTTTTTTTCTGCAGAATTCCCCGCCCTAGGGACTGCTTTTGGACGTCCCATGGTTACCTGTGTCCCCCAATGAGGCGAGGAAGAAAGAGGGATTTTTGGTTCTTACCGTAAAATCTTTCTTGGAGCCTTCATTGGGGGACACAGCACCCTCCCTTGAAGTTGTACCGTGTTGGCCAACGAGCCGTTGTTGTGGGTTGGTACATAGGTTGAGTTTTATATTACCTGTTCCTACTACTGCTTTTGCACCAACTGAGTTGCCTGGTGCCTGTCGGAGGGTGTATACTGCCGGGGAGGAGTTACTTCTTTATTTGCATAGTGTCAGCCTCCTAGTGGCAGCAGCATACACCCATGGTTACCTGTGTCCCCCAATGAAGGCTCCAAGAAAGAGATTTTACGGTAAGAACCAAAAATCCCTCTATTCTGCTCTTAAACAATACATTGTTTTTTGTTTGTTGTTACATAATCAGCCTATAGAAAAAAAATACACCAAAACTGTTGGTTGGAGTTCAGCAGCATCATTAGATGCACCGAGGGCAGAGATTTCATGGAATCACATTTGCTTAACAATTTAGACCTTGTTCAGATGTATCATAAATGTTACCGTATATACTCGAGTATAAGCTGAGATTTTCAGCCCAAATTTTTGGGCCGAAAGTGCCCCTCACGGCTTACACTCGAATCACGGTGGGCGGCAGGGTCGGCGGGTGAGGGGGAGAGGGTGCTGAGGCATACCCACCTAGTCCTGGCGCTGTCCCTGCAGTCCCACGGTCTCCGGGTGCCGCAGCTCTTCCCCTGTTCAGCGGTCACGTGGGACTGCTCATTAGAGAAATTAATATGGACTCCACTCCCATAGGGGTGGAGCCGCATATTCATTTCTCTAATGAGTGGTGCCGGTGACCGCTGACAGAGGAAGAGACTGCAGCACCGAAGACCAGCTGTCCGGGGGAAGGAGTGGGACGCCGGGAGCAGGTAAGTATTAGATATTCACCTGTCCACGTTCCACCCACCGGGCGCCGCTCCATCTTCCCGGCGTCTCTCCGCACTGACTGCAGGTCAGAGGGCGCGATGACGCATATAGTGTGCGCGCCGCCCTCTGCCTGAACAGTCAGTGCGGTGAGACGCCGGGACGCTGAGGAGCTGCAAGCAAGAGAGGTGAGTATGGCATTTTTTTTTTATTATTGCAGCAGCAGCAGCAATGGCACAGCTTTATAAGGAGCATCTATGGGGCAATAATGAACGGTGCAGACCACTATATGGCACAGCTATGGGGCAATAATGAACGGTGCAGAGCACTATATGGCCCAGCTATGGGGCAATAATGAATGGTGCAGAGCACTATATGGCACAGCTATGGGGCAATAATGAACGGTGCAGAGCACTATATGGCACAGCTATGGGGCAATAATGAATGGTGCAGAGCACTATATGGCACAGCTATGGGGCAATAATGAACGGTGCAGAGCACTATATGGCACAGCTATGGGGCAATAATGAACGGTGCAGAGCACTATATGGCACAGCTTTCTATGGTACATCTATGGGGCAATAATGAACGGTATGGAGCATCTATTTTTATTTTTGAAATTCACCGGTAGCTGCTGCATTTTCCACCCTAGGCTTATACTAGAGTCAATAAGTTTTCCCAGTTTTTTGTGGCAAAATTAGGGGGGTCGGCTTATACTCGAGTATATACGGTACTTATTTTCTGCAGTTTTTTTCACAAAAATTCTGCTGCTTTACTGTCCAAGCATAGTGGATGTGATTTAATGAGAAATGCACGGCAGCTGTGCATCAAGTGCCTTTTTTCTCGCTTCTATATGGAGCCTAAAAAACACATGTAAAAAAACTGTAGTTACTTTTTTAAATGGAGACCCAAAGCTTTTCTGTACTATAAAAAATATATATATCAAATATATCACATCAAAAACGTACCAAATAAAAGGGAGTAGTAGTTTTTGAGTAGTTTAGTGTGGATCCTGCAGAAAAGAAAAAAAACACAGTATTTCTGCAATGTGTGAACATGGCTCACAGACACAAAAAAAAAACAGATGTCATATAGTGACGCTACATTAAGATGAGAAAGATCTGGTAGCTCCAACTGTGAATGAAAGAACAAAAAAATAAATTCACTTGTTAAAACGAGATGAGCAGGACGCACAGATAATGTCTCGCCAGCTTTGGCTAATCAAAAGCCACGCCAGGGACGCCAGCTGGTTAGAGATTCGCGGCCTCCCATCCGACTGCCAAGTAACACTGACCTGGATGGTGGACCCAAGTCCCTTCGATATATCGGACAGTACCAGATTTGGGTCTACGCCCTGCAGTCTCAAGCGTCTACTGAATGTCCCTCACTACCACCGCCGCTCTGACATCTCCTGGTAAATGGGCATGGATAGGGGTGTAGCCAAAATTTGATGCTATGCGGGCAGGATAAATTGTCCCTCTTTCTGTTCTTCAAAAGTTAGGAGTTATGTATCATAGGAAATACTAACACACTACTTTTTTGGTAGAAATGATGCCACTCTCTGCCAGAGATAGATATATTTCATGGAGAGTGAACAGGTCATAATAAAAACAAGGTCTGGACAACACCTTTAAGAAACATTATACTTGGAAAATACCTCAATATATGAGTATGTGACAGGTAAAACAACTGCAATACATAAGATAATGCTGATCCTCTGTCTTTCTGAACAACCCATTGTTGTTTGCAACAGAAAGGTCAGAACAAGGAGGCGTTGTTCTTAGCTGCGTATGAAAAATGTAGGCGGTTTGTAAAAGGAGGACAAAGAGCAGAAAACCATGAAGCCCTACGTAAAGAAATCTGAATTGTCATTTTCTATGATCTTTCCTTGGTTTTTCTTCCTGTAAGTAATATTTCTATACATATTTTCATTTCTACTTGTAAGAAGTCAGTTTGAGTGATGAAGTAAGAAAGCCTGAGTGATGTGTAGTATCATAAATGCAGAAAACGTACCTACATGTTATGTGCCATTGTACTATATAATAATTTGCAACTACTAACAATTAGGCAAGTAGGCAGCATGAATTTTAACAGGACAGGTAATATTGTCTTAATTATTTGCACACGTAGGCATCCTGGGAATATTGCAAGCAGTAAACTGCCTCATTGTTTACTTAGTGCACAGGAAATAGGACATGTCCAGACAATTCCCCTCTCAGAACCGGAACAAGTGCTAGGAGAATGGTTTCCACTAAACAGTCCTGCAGTTACTTTCCTCACCATATGAGCAGAGCTGACATGTATTGAAGCAAAATTCATTTTAGCGAGGTTGTTCATTACAGTTCTTATGGGCAACACTTATTGCATTTGTTTTAATGCATAAATAGATGACCCACCAGTCCTGAAATGGGGAGTACAGTATGGATCCTACTCACTCGCTCATTAAGCATAAATTTAGATATGTCCCATGTGAATGGGGTTCTTTCTACAGATAAAACAGCCAGTCCAAGAGCTTTCTGCAACAAATCTGTTAAATGTGAACATATCCCAATACTGACTATTTGCAGAATTGATTTTTTTAAGCATTATTCAATTTGCATTGTTCAGTTTTGCCATGAATACAATTATGTTAATTCAATTCTTTATACTCACCTGATAAATTCCCTACTCCACGATCCTTCCAGTCCTGTTCTGCACTAATGATGAACTGACAGCACATGTGACAATGAGCCAAGAACTATAGGTCTAAGGGTACCGTCACACAGTGGCATTTTGATCGCTACGATGGCACGATTTGTGACGTTCCAGCGATATATCAATGACGTTCCAGCGATCTCGCTGTGTCTGACACGCTCCTGCGATCAGGTACCCCGCTGAGAATCGTACGTCGTAGCAGATCGTTTGAAACTTTCTTTCGTCGTCTAGTGTCCCGCTGTGGCGGCATGATCGCATGGTGTAACAAAGGTGTGAACGATATTGTATACGATGTGCGCATAGTAACCAACGTCTTCTACATCGCACATACTTCATGAAATTATCACTCCAGCGTCGTACATTGCAAAGTGTGACCGCAGTCTACGACGCTGGAGCGATATTGTTACGATGCTGGAGCGTCACGAATCGTGCCGTCGTAGCGATCAAAATACCACTGTGTGACGGTACCCTAACACTAAGCAATTTTCTATCATTGGCTACTGAACAAACGGTCTAATCTGGGATGGAATTTAACCTTAACCCCTTAATGACAGCCAATACGTCTTTTAACTGACCTGAGATATAAGAGAATAGCCGTCCCATACAGGTGACAATCCAGCAGCTGTTAGCTGGACACTATAGCTGACAACTTGCTGTATTAGCCACGATCAGTGTTTGCACAGTCCAAATCTGTTTAACCCCTTAGATGCTGCTGTCAATAGTGACTACATCATTATAAATGGTTAACAGAGTGTGGGGGCTTCCTCTTTATTCCCATCGGTACCCTGAGATCATCATTGTATGGTCCTGATGTTTGTCATGGCAATTCATGACCAAATAGTGGCCTTAAAGTCTAACGGCTGTTGTAACCTGTTCAGAAGTTAGAGGCATTTAGGTGGTAAAAATACACCTTTTCATTTCTGTCATGCCACTTTGCATTAATTCCTGAAAAGCACCTGAAGGGTTAATAAACTACCTGACTGCAGTTTTCAATATGTCAGGGGGTGCTGTTTTTAAAATGGTTTCACTTTTGGGTGTTTCCCAATGTATAGGACCACTGAAAGCACTTTAAACATGGATAGGTCCCTAAAAAAATAAATTTTGTAAATTTCCTTGAAAAAATGAAAAATTACTGCTACATTTTTAAACCTCCTAAAATGCTAACAAAATAAAATAACATTTTACAAATGGTGCTGATGTAAAGCAGATATGAGGGAAATGTTATTTATTAATGTTTTGCTGTGGTATGGCCATCTGGATTAAAGGGATAATCATTCAAAGTTTGAAAATTGCTAATTTTTTAACATTTTTCTCCAATTACTGATATTTTTTATAAATAAAAAACACAACATATCGACCAAAATTTACCATTATCATAAAGTATAATGTGTCACGAAAAAACAGTCTCAAAATCACTGGGATTTGTTGAAGCATTGCAGAGTTATTACCACATAAAGTGACACTGGTAGGATTTCAAAAATTTGGCTCCGTCACTAAGGGGTTAAAGCAGATCCTCTCCCTAACTGATCCATTTTTAATTCCCCAATGAATAAACTAATGTGATCTGTTTAAAACTGTCATTAAAAACCAAACCAGAGCTTTTCACTTTGGTTGTTGACACTAGCTCCCCGAATCTCAACGCTGCAGAAAAATGCAAGTGTAAAAGCAAACCTAAACAGGCGAGTTTCAAAATCATCCTTGCAAACAACTACCAACTCTAAACATAAATCATTTGATGCATTTAATGTAATTGAACAGTTTTGCAAGACATTTCCTATAACCGTTTAACAATTGTTTTATTGGGAAAAAATGCTAAATGGAGTTTTACCTGACCATTTTAAAAAGAAAGATATCCCACCTAACTCTTACGCTACGGCTGAGTCCGACAAACCTTTCTTAATGACTCTGCAAATTGTAATGCAGACTCAACTCTAGATTGAGTTATCAAAGTTATTCCTATAACAAAAATTGATCCAATGGAACCATGCAAAAATATGGAATTACTCCGATATTAAATCTCACAGTTGAGTTGGGCAGGCAGCTCCTTCTGTGTCTGCATCTGACGCCAGCTGATGAAATTCTGCCCACTGATGGTGAGAAAGGGCATTTGCTGTTAGATAATTTTTGCTCAAGGATAATGTAGCCTCCAACCAGATGTTTAGATCTTGGCAATTAAGAACCAGACTTCTTATAATTTTTGTAGCCGTTTATTCTTTGAAGACGATATATTATTTGCAAATACTAACCCTTGGTTGTTTGAGTGAATTAGGAGTCTCCTTTAAAGAAGAACCTCAAAGATCTAACGCTACTAAAATGGAGAATAGTTCTAACACTTGCAGATTTTTTGATACCTTGCTTAAAACCCAAGGTTTAGGCCATCCCTCTGCCGACCAATGGTTATTGTAAAAAGCCTCATTACCAACTTCCTCATTCTCTCATTAATTATGGTGGGTAATCAGCTGAGACTAATTCTGTCTGCCAACATGACCAGCCATTGTAATTAATCAAGAATTGGAACCATGTTTCCATGCCTTCTTTGACCTCCCTGTCCAATCTTATGTGTGCTCTTGAAGAGTGATATCCTTTAGCTGGCCCTATAAATAAAACATCTAAATAATGAATAACTCCCCCATTTTTATACTCTGCTTGAGAATTGAAGAAAAAGCTTCAAAATAGAAACATGACAAAGAAAAACCGATAGGTAAGCATTTATCAAAAAAGTTTATCAAAATGAAAGCCTGAGGAATAAAACCCAAGGGATTTATTGGTAACAGTTTAAACGCCGATTTTATGTCTGATTTTGCTAAAAACTCATTATGTCCAAAGGCTTTAAGTATTTCTACTGCCGAAACGACTGAGGCATACTTAACAGATGCTAGTGATTTGTTCACAAAAATAATGGAGGAACTAACATGGTCTTTGGAGATATATATATATATATATATATATATATATATATATATATATATATATATATATATATATATATATATATATATATATAATTTCCAAATTGAGGAGAACCCCAAATAAACCCTCACTAGAAGACCATAAAAGTTAACTTTTATTTCTATTAATTAAAATAAAGACTATGTAAAGGGTATAAAACATTTTGTCCCTAATCTGTCTCAGAAGTCTGCAGTTATTTCATGCAGTATGAAAAAGAAAGATGTCCAGCTCAACCAAATCCGTGAAGATAAAATTTCCATGTGGGTGTGAATCTCGACGCGTTTCTGGAGACCAAGCTCCATTAATCATGACATTGTCATTCACACCCACATGGTTTGTGCTGAAGTTTGTATCCTCTATGCCAGGGGCCCCCAACTCCAGTCCTCAAGGCCCACCAACAGGTCATGTTTTCAGGATTTCCTTTGCATTGCACAGGTGATGCAATTATTACCTGGGCAAGACTAAGGAAATCCTGAAAACATGACATGTTGGTGGGCCTTGAGGACTGGAGTTGGGGACCCCTGCTCTATGCTACAAGTTTGTGAATAAAGACATTTTGTATTCACGGATTCGGTGGAGCTGGACATATTTCTTTTTTTGGACTTTACACGTTTGGACACAGCGGGTCCATGCTCCCGAAGTTTACCTAATGCATCACGGGTGAGATGGTTTATTTCTCTTTTCCTCATTATATGCAGTATCCCTACTAATTTATATTTATAAAGCGTATAGCACCCGGTATGCTAATACATATTGACAGAATAGGACAACAAATTTTAGCACCAGTGTCCCCCCAACATGTTTCACCATGCTGGTGGCGTCATCAGGGGATGGGACATAGGCTTCATAGCCTTCATTCTAAGACAGGTTAGGGACAAAAAGTTTTAGACCCTTTTGTATATTCTTTATTTTAATTAATAGAAATAAAAGTTAAATTTTATGGTCCTCTAGTGAGGGTTTATTTGCGGTTTTCCCCAATTTGGAAACCTCATCATTTAACAAAGAACCAACAGGGTAAGACAGATGATGTATTAGTCTAAACGAGCTGGGTTCTTTTTTAGGAACGACACCCAACGGGGAAATTCTAAAATTAGTAAAAGGAGGGGAATTTAAAGGACCAGAAATTCTATCGAATTCAAATTCTTTGCTGATTTTTTTCCTGTATGACCTCACTAAATTGTAATACAGAAGCTAAATTGTAAAGAAACTGCACACCCCAGCCCTTTATATGATGGTACTGAAAAACTAACAAAAAAACTTTGAATAATTAATTCCCTATTCTCCCGATCTGGATAGCTTTCTAACCATGGCTGCATTTTTTCCAGCCTCTCTGAGGACGAGGCTTTTAGAAATATGCTCCTTATTAACAATTTGTTGTCCCTGGGAACATTTTTTTTTTAGTATTTTGACATGGGATGTGTTCCTCCACAAAAGGAGCATTCGTGGCAAAATCTGCAATTATTGAGCCACTTACATGCAGTTTCGATGAAAGCTAAACAAACTCCTTTCTTATTAGTAATGTTGTTTGCTTGTTAAATGTGTATCTTTGAGGCAGCATCAGATTTAGCCATAGTCCTACATCTTTTGTACCCTATTTTATGTTTGGGTGAACAGCTAAGCCATGCCATACTCCTGAAATTACAATACGCTTCAACATGCTGACAAAGGCCACTACATAGGCTAGGAAGTTTTTACCCCAAAATACAGCTGCATAAATAGGGTATAGGGTTGGAGCCAATTATTGAAGGAACTGGGGATGATCTGTTTTTTGTCATCCCCATCCATTTTGTCATCCTTTTTTTTTATCAAATTTTCTCGGCTGCTTCCTTGGGCTTGGCAATAATGAGAACAAACCCATGTACCGTAATAATTATTCAATATTCTTTCTTTAATTGCAGCATTAAGATGGTATCCCAGAGGAGATATTTTGCAACTTAATGCTTCTTTTAGATGTGATTCTGGAACCCCCATCCTAAATGTTCTCACATGAGCACCAGAATCAGTTAGAGCATTACTATCAAAACTTCTAAGGACTTCAGATGGGGCATTTTTAAACAGGGCTTTGAAATCTAAATGGGCAACAGACAGGGGCACATTGAAAGTCTCAACCCTTCCTTTAGGCCCTGATTCAGCTTCCATCTCTTTTTCATTGCAAATGCTCAAGCCCAGCATAGATGGGGGAACACAGCCACTCTGACATTGAAGAGGCCCGATCAGCAACCTCTTCATACTCCTGGACTGTGTCCCTCCAGGTTATTGCTGCTGACGTCCCAGGGAGAGATCCGCTTATTGCGGAAGGAGTAACCATGTTTGCGTTGATCCCTGAGTCACTGTTGCGCTGGTACCACAGCAGGGGTGAGATATCACATGAAGCTACGGTCATTGCCACAGAGATCATCACTTCTCAATCTTGCACTGGGCTTTTGGACTTATAAAAGGGTGGTACCGACTTCCGGCTGGTCATTTCATTCCTGATGGTGGCTGACTGTGGTGAGTAAATGACTCGGGTCCCCTCCTATTTCTTCTTAAGCTCCTGCCTCATCCTGAAGATGACGAGGAAGCCTTGATCCCTTGTTCAGTCGCAGACTCGTGAGGAATTCTTTCTTCTGTCTCCGGTGTCACAATTCTTCAACCCCTCGATGCCATCATCTTCAGCCCTGCGGGCCAGCTGTTGTGGCAGGTTATCCATTTCTTCGCTCTTTTGGTCAGCTGATAAAGACTTTAAAAAAAACGAAGTCCGTGAAATCTATCTTTCTAATCTTCCCGTTTTTTTTTTTTTAATAATTGGACAAGCCGAATCTAGAAAAAAAGACAGCCAAAACCACCAGTTGGAAACCAGTTTGAACCTGCTCATGAATTCACAGCTGACCAGTTGACCTTTTGAGCCTGGTAAGTTATCATGGTGAAATAACATCAACCTTTCCAACACATGGCCAAAAAACCCCAATATAATTAATCAGGATCTGTGTTACTATGAGACCTCCATTCTATGCTGATTTCAGGGGGAGGGGGGTTTCCAGGAGTGGAACAATGAGAGGAAACATATAATAGAAACCACTTGCGCCACTTCTGCATTTCTTACCCATGTCAGATTTTGCCACAAATGTCACAAATCTGCTGCATCGGAGAAATTATAAAATGGCCCTCATTAATATAGCAATTCTGGATAATAAAGTCACATGACTCATGTATAAATATTATGGGGGCAATTCATTAAGATGCTTACATCAAAATCTGGTCGAAATACCTTAAGAAAGTTCCAACAGTTTTGTGCATAATACGGTAGATGCCAATATGGGCGTAGGACGGGCAAGACATGTATGGGATGTGATCACTGCTGCCCGTCAGATTCATCATAAGCTACACCTTTATGACACACGCCAACAGCAGAGTGAGGAAAATTACTGCCATTGTGAAATAGTGAGGTTTACATATCTCTGCAGGTTTAGCGTAAGTCGCACAACTGTTAGATAAATATATGCTATTTAACCAATAGAACTTTTTTTTTATATCGCCTTTATGATACACGCCACTAAAGTGACGTAACTTACTCCAGAAATGTACGCCAGTCCCCAACTGTGTTAACATTTCTGATAGCCGTAGATATTGGGTAACAGAGCCGCCAAATTATTTGCTATAATATATATAATTATAAGGGGGGATATGGCAGATTATAGAACTGCATAATTTTACAATATATAACAATATAATGGGATTTTCATAACATTGAGTAATCAGGTGATATTTCCATTGCGACAGGGGCATTGGTTACAAATAGAAACCAATAAGACTATAGCAGCAAAGGACATAACATTGGGGTCCAAGTAATGTACTGTAAGTAATATATTAAGAGGGTGGGGGGTCTAAGCATCGGTATAAAAATATAACAACCATTACTTTTCTTTAATGTTGTAATGGGCACTGAAATATTTTTTGAAAGTGTGACCACTATTTTGCAATAGTTTTCTTAGGACTCAAAAAAAACAACAGGGATTTATGGATAAGTAGAACATACCAATAAAGGAGTGGAAACAAACTACCTGGAGCTGCAATCAGTAATGGAAGAGCAAGTGTATCTTGGGTAAGTATCATGTCACTCTTCCTATTGATCTCTATAATGTCTCTACTGCACATGTCGTGTCTCTCTCTTTGATATCGGCTCCAGCGCTGACCCCACATCTTTCGCAGCACGTCAGCTGTTTTGAACAGCTGACATGTGCCTCTAACAGCCGAAGGAGGAATCGCGATCCACTCCTGGCTGTTAACCTGTTAAATGCTGCTGTCGATCTTTGACAACGGCATTTAACCCTGCTGTTCTGTTGGTCAAAAATGACCGACCTTGAACTTCAATATTCTTTAAAATATTCAAGATGCGGCTCTGAAACCCGTGGCCGACCGACCCATCCTCATTTAAGTCAATCAACCACAAGTTTCAGAACCGCATCTTGAACACCCCAAAAAATACCAAAGTTCAAAATAGGTCTCCCCAGACCGAACAGAACAGCAGGGTTAATGTGATCACGCCAGAAGCGTGTCATAATCCCGCCCATCAGCGCTCGTGTCACATGACCGCGGGTCGCCTATGGGTTGACATGACAACCCAGGGTCTGCAGCAGTCTGTGCCTAGTAGTCCGTGCCTAGTAGTCCGTGCTCATAGCAAGTGAGCATTTGTGCTACACACAGGCGATCTGATCATCGCCTGTGTGTAGCAGAGGCAAACACAAGATTGCAGCTTCTAGTCTCTCATGCAGACTATTTAAGCAAATGAAAAGTAAAAAAAATGCATTTAAAAATGTTTTTTTATTTTTATGAAAGTTCAAATCACCCCCCCCCCCCCCTTTCACCCAGATCAAAATAAAACAATAATTTAAAAAAAATATACACACTTTTGATATTGTCACGTTCAGAAACGCCCGATCTATCAAGACCTAAAAAGATCGTATCTACACCAAAATTGTATAATTAACCCCTTCAAGACCCAGCCTATTTTGACCTTAAAGACCTTGCCGTTTTTTGCAATTCTGACCAGTGTCCCTTTATGAGGTAATAACTCAGGAACGCTTCAACGGATCCTAGCGGTTCTGAGATTGTTTTTTCGTGACATATTGGGCTTCATGTTAGTGGTAAATTTAGGTCAATAAATTCTGCATTTATTTGTGATAAACACGGAAATTTGGCGAAAATTTTGAAAATTTCGCAATTTTCACATTTTGAATTTTTATTCTGTTAAACCAGAGAGATATGTGACACAAAATAGTTAATAAATAACATTTCCCACATGTTTACTTTACATCAGCACAATTTTGGAAACAAAATTTTTTTTGTTAGGAAGTTATAAGGGTTAAAATTCGACCAGCGATTTGTCATTTTTACAACGAAATTTACAAAACCATTTTTTTTAGGGACCACCTCACATTTGAAGTCAGTTTGAGGGGTCTATATGGCTGAAAATACCCAAAAGTGACACCATTCTAAAAACTGCACCCCTCAAGGTACTCAAAACCACATTCAAGAAGTTTATTAACCCTTCAGGTGCTTCACAGCAGCAGAAGCAACATGGAAGGAAAAAATGAACATTTAACTTTTTAGTCACAAAAATTATCTTTTAGCAACAATTTTTTTATTTTCCCAATGGTAAAAGGAGAAACTGAACCACGAAAGTTGTTGTCCAATTTGTCCTGAGTACGCTGATACCTCATATGTGGGGGTAAACCACTGTTTTGGCGCACGGCAGGGCTTGGAAGGGAAGGAGCGCCATTTGACTTTTTGAATCAAAAATTGGCTCCACTCTTTAGCGGACACCATGTCACGTTTGGAGAGCCCCCGTGTGCCTAAAAATTGGAGCTCCCCCACAAGTGACCCCATTTTGGAAACTAGACGCCCCAAGGAACTTATCTAGATGCATAGTGAGCACTTTGAACCCCCAGGTGCTTCACAAATTGATCCGTAAAAATGAAAAAGTACTTTTTTTTCACAAAAAAATTCTTTTAGCCTCAATTTTTTCATTTTCACATGGGCAACAGGATAAAATGGATCCTAAAATGTGTTGGGCAATTTCTCCTGAGTACACCAATACCTCACATGTGGAGGTAAACCACTGTTTGGGCACATGGTAAGGCTCGGAAGGGAAGGCGCGCCATTTGACTTTTTGAATGGAAAATTAGCTCCAATTGTTAGCGGACACCATGTCGCGTTTGGAGAGCCCCTGTGTGCCTAAACATTGGAGCTCCCGCACAAGTGACCCCATTTTGGAAACTAGACCCCCCAGGGAACTTATCTAGATGCATATTGAGCACTTTAAACCCCCAGGTGCTTCACAGAAGTTTATAACGCAGAGCCATGAAAATAAAAAATAATTTTTCTTTCCTCAAAAATTATTTTTTAGCCTGGAATTTCCTATTTTGCCAAGGATAATAGGAGAAATTGGACCCCAAATATTGTTGTCCAGTTTGTCCTGAGTACGCTGATACCCCATATGTGGGGGTAAACCACTGTTTGGGCGCACGGCAGGGCTCGGAAGGGATGGCACGCCATTTGGCTTTTTAAATGGAAAATTAGCTCCAATCATTAGCGGACACCATGTCACGTTTGGAGAGCCCCTGTGTGCCTAAACATTGGAGATCCCCCAGAAATGACACCATTTTAGAAACTAGACCCCCAAAGGAACTAATCTAGATGTGTGGTGAGGACTTTGAACCCCCAAGTGCTTCACAGAAGTTTATAACGCAGAGCCATGAAAATAAAAAAAAAAATTATTTTCTCAAAAATGATTATTTAGCCTGCAATTTTTTATTTTCCCAAGGGTAACAGGAGAAATTTGACCCCAAAAGTTGTTGTCCAGTTTCTCCTGAGTACGCTGATACCCCATATGTGGGGGTAAATCACTGTTTGGGCACATGCCGGGGCTCGGAAGTGAAGTAGTGACGTTTTGAAATGCAGACTTTGATGGAATGCTCTGCGGGCGTCACGTTGCGTTTGCAGAGCCCCTGATGTGCCTAAACAGTAGAAACCCCCCACAAGTGACCCCATTTTGGAAACTAGACCCTGAAAGGAACTTATCTAGATGTGTGGTGAGCACTTTGAACCCCCAAGTGCTTCATAGAAGTTTATAATGCAGAGCCGTGAAAATAATAAATACGTTTTCTTTCCTCAAAAATAATTATTTAGCCCAGAATTTTTTATTTTCCCAAGGGTTACAGGAGAAATTGGACCCCAAAAGTTGTTGTCCAGTTTCTCCTGAGTACGCTGATACCCCATATGTGGGGGTAAACCACTGTTTGGGCACACGTCGGGGTTCAGAAGGGAAGTAGTGACTTTTGAAATGCAGACTTTGATGGAATGGTCTGCGGGTGTCACGTTGCGTTTGCAGAGCCCCTGGTGTGCCTAAACAGTAGAAACCCCCCACAAGTGACCCCATTTTAGAAACTAGACCCCCCAAGGAACTTATCTAGATATGTGGTGAGCACTTTGAACCCCCAAGTGCTTCACAGACGTTTACAACGCAGAGCCGTGAAAATAAAAAATCATTTTTCTTTCCTCAAAAATTATGTTTTAGCAAGCATTTTTTTAGATTCACAAGGGTAACAGGAGAAATTGGACCCCAGTAATTGTTGCGCAGTTTGTCCTGAGTATGCTGGTACCCCATATGTGGGGGTAAACCACTGTTTGGGCACACGTCAGGGCTCGGAAGTGAGGGAGCACCATTTGACTTTTTGAATACGAGATTGGCTGGAATCAATGGTGGCGCCATGTTGCGTTTGGAGACCCCTGATGTGCCTAAACAGTGGTAACCCCTCAATTCTAACTCCAACACTAACCCCAACACACCCCTAACCCTAATCCCAACTGTAGCCATAATCCTAATCACAACCCTAACCCCAACACACCCCTAACCACAACACTAACCCCAACACACCCCTAACCCTAACCACAACCCTAATTCCAACCCTAACCCTAAGGCTATGTGCCCACGTTGCGGATTCGTGTGAGATATTTCCGCACCATTTTTGAAAAATCTGCGGGTAAAAGGCACTGTGTTTTACCTGCGGATTTTCCGCGGATTTGCAGTGTTTTTTGTGCGGATTTCACCTGCGGATTCCTATTGAGGAACAGGTGTAAAACGCTGCGGAATCCGCACAAAGAATTGACATGCTGCGGAAAATACAACGCAGCGTTTCCGCGCGGTATTTTCCGCACCACGGGCACAGCGGATTTGGTTTTTCATATGTTTACATGGTACTGTAAACCTGATGGAACACTGCTGCGAATCCGCAGCCAAATCCGCACCGTGTGCACATAGCCTAATTCTAAAGGTATGTGCACACGCTGCGGAAAACGCTGCGGATCCGCAGCAGTTTCCCATGAGTGTACAGTTCAATGTAAACCTACGGGAAACAAAAATCGCTGTACACATGCTGCGGAAAAACTGCACGGAAACGCAGCGGTTTACATTCCACAGCATGTCACTTCTTTGTGCGGATTCCGCAGCGGTTTTACAACTGCTCCAATAGAAAATCGCAATTGTAAAACCGCAGTGAAATGCGCAGAAAAAAACGCGGTAAATCCGCCATAAATCCGCAGCGGTTTAGCACTGCGGATTTATCAAATCCGCAGCGGAAAAATCCGCAGAGGACCAGAATACGTGTGCACATTCCTAACCCTAACCCTAGCCCTAACCCTAGCCCTAACCCTAGCCCTAACCCTACCCCTAACCCTAGCCCTACCCCTAACCCTACCCCTAACCCTACCCCTAACCCTAACCCTACCCCTAACCCTAACCCTATTCTAACATTAGTGGAAAAAAAAAAATTTCTTTATTTTTTTATTGTCCCTACCTATGGGGGTGACAAAGGGGGGGGGTCATTTATTATTTTTTTTATTTTGATCACTGAGATAGATTATATCTCAGTGATCAAAATGCACTTTGGAACGAATCTGCCGGCCGGCAGATTCGGCGGGCGCACTGCGCATGCGCCCGCCATTTTGGAAGATGGCGGCGCCCGGGAGAAGACGGACGGGACCACGGCTGGATCGGTAAGTATGATAGGGTGGGGGGGGACCACGGGGGGGGGATCGGAGCACGGGGGGGGGGAATCGGAGCGCGGGAGGGGTGGAACGGAGCGCGGGGGGCGTGGAACGGAGCACGGGGGGGCTGGAACGGAGCACGTGGGGGTGGAACGGAGCACGGGGGGGGTGGATCGGAGTGCAGGGGGGGTGATTGGAGTGCAGGGGGGGTGATTGGAGCACGGGGGGAGCGGACACGAGCACGGGGGGGGGAGCGGAGCACTGGACGGAGGGGAGCCGGAGCAGTGTACCGGCCAGATCGAGAGGGCTGGGGGGGCGATCGGAGGTGTGGGGTGGGGGCACACTAGTATTTCCAGCCATGGCCGATGATATTGCAGCATCGGCCATGGCTGGATTGTAATATTTCACCCGTTATAATGGGTGAAATATTACAAATCGCTCTGATTGGCAGTTTCACTTTCAACAGCCAATCAGAGCGATCGTAGCCACGAGGGGGTGAAGCCACCCCCCCTGGGCTAAACTACCACTCCCCCTGTCCCTGCAGATCGGGTGAAATGGGAGTTAACCCTTTCACCCGGTCTGCAGGGACGCGATCTTTCCATGACGCCGCATAGGCGTCATGGGTCGGATTGGCACCGACTTTCATGACGCCTACGTGGCGTCAAAGGTCGGGAAGGGGTTAAAAACGCCAGCTCGGGGAACAAAAAATAAGCCCTCACCCAGACCCAGGTCACGAAAAATGGAGACGCTACAGGTCTCGGAAAAGGGCGCAATTTTTTTTTAACAAACTTTAAATATTTCTTTCATCACAAATAAAAAAGAACCTAGATATGTTTGGTGTCTTTGAATTGTTAATGACCTAAAGATTCATAATGGCAGGCCAGTTTTGGCATTTGGTGAACATGGTAAAAAAAAAAAAAGAGTTGTGGAATTGCACTTTTTTGGCAATTTCACCGCACTTGGAATTTTTTTTCCCATTTTCCAGTACACAAAATGGTAAAACTAATGATGTTGTTCAAAAGTACAACTCGCCCCACAAAAAACAAGTCCTCAATTGGCCATATTGCCGAAAAACTAAAAATGTTATGGCTCTGTGAAGCAGAAGAGCAAAAAACAGAAACGCAAAAACAAAAATGGGCTGCTGCATGATGGGGTTAAAACAAAAATATTCATATAGATTTGATATTTAAAACATCTAGGCACCGAGCCAACCGAATCAAAAGAAAAAAAAAAGATTCTTGCATGGATCCAAGATTACAGATCTGATGCATTAGTTGACTTGTGCACCAAGCCTATCAAACAATATGTATAATTCTGTAGTCTTGCCTTTGGTTTTGAGCAGACATAATGGAGAAGATGCTAGATCAACAATTCTGACCAATGGAAGCCATAATTACTACAAGATGGACTATCCTGAAAAGAGCCTTTGTTTAATACTTAACATGGAGCACTTTGACATCCAAGGTGATTTTAGTTATGAAATATATATTTTATAGTCTAAAAAATTATTGTATACATACAGTGGTGCTTAAAAGTTTGCGAATCCCTCAGATTTTCACACGAATCCTAAATTTAGATAAAAGAACCAAAATCAAAACAGTCAAAAATGTTACTGTCATATTTTTATTGAGAACAATTACCAAATGTCACGTCTGTGAGTGACAAAAATATATAAACCTTTGATTTCAGTATCTGGTGTGATCTCTTGTACAGCAATAACTGCTACTAAACGTTACCACTAATTGTTGATTAATCCAGCCTATTCTTCTTTACAAAACCGCTTCAACTCTGTTATGTTAGTGGATTTGCTCACATGATCTGCTCATTGCAGGCCTTTCCACAACATTTCTATAGGATTATGGCCACAACTTCGACTTGGTCATTCTTAAAACTTTAACTTTCTTCTCCTTTAACAAGTCCTTTGTAGAAGGACTGTGTTTTTGGGTCGTTGTCTTGTTCTCTTGAAATTCAACTCGTGGGCCGATGTCCAGGCATATTCCTTTAGAATTTGCTGATAAAATTCAGAAGTCCTCAATGAAGGTAGTGCATATTGGCCAAGGTGCAGCAAAACAGGTCCAAACCTAGATACCACCAATGCTGTGTTTCACAGATGGTAGACGTTTTTTTTTTTTTCTCCAACCAATGCTTCTCATTTAAACAAAAAAAATCTATTTTGGTCTGATCCATCCACAAAACATTGCTTGAATAGTCTTCTGGCTTGTTCAGGTTATATTTATCAAACTGAAGATGGGCAGCATTATTGTTGTTTTGGGAGATGAGTGGCTTTCTCCTTGCAAACTTGCCATTCAGACCATTGTTGTTCAGTGTCCTCCTGATGGATTAATGAACGTTAACTTTAGCTAATGTGAGCGAGGCCTTTAGTTTCTAAACGGTTACCTTGGATTCCTCTTTTGTATCCTCCTCGGATAGTGCTACCGGAGGTAGACAGTGTTTTCTGGAGGAAGACACAGATAATTTCGTAAAAGCCATCAGAACAACCATGGGCATACAAGATACCAAAATCCCTAGAACAGTCCAGGACATCATGTTTGTGGGCTTGGAGCAAAGCAAAAGGCGCACATTACCCATCAATGAAAAAATTAAAATGCTCATTGATAGGGAATGGAAGAATCCTAAACAGAAGGGGCCGCTAGCATCATAAAAAAAAAAGTGGTACCCATTTGACGAAGAGGAAACTGCCATGTGGGATAAACTTCTGGCCTGCTTGGAAGAAGATTTCAGCCAGAGCCTAGATTGTATTCTTCCCTATTCCTAATAATGAAAAAAAAACCAATGGCACCTTCAGGACCATAGTCAACCTGAAAGGTCTGAACAAGTTTCTGGTCTACAGGCCCTTCAAATGGAGTCCATAAAGTCGGCCATAAAGATGCTGTTTCCAGAATGTTATAGGAGTGTCCTGGACCTGAAGGATGCTTATTAAAATTTCCCGATCCATGTGAAAGATCAACAAATCTTGAGAGTAGCCTTGTATATAAAAAAAAAAACAAGTCAGGCACTTTCAGTACAGGGTTCTTCCTTTGGACTATTTATGGCCCTGAGTGTGTTTACGAAGATCATTATGGATGGAAGTCACAGCTCATCTCCGGGAATGGAATACCCTAATAATCTTGTACTTGGACGATTTTCTAGTGGTTGGCAGATAAACAGAGCACTGCAATTACCAACTAATAAAAAAGTCAGAACCAGCCTGACCAAGCTAGGATGGATGCTAAATGTGGAAAGGTCAAAACTGGAACCACAGAGGGTTCAGTCTTTCTTATAGCTTATCTTAAACTCAAGAGATCAGACTTGTCTTCTACCGGAAGTAAAGAAGAACAAAGTTGTGACCTTAGTCATAGCGGCAGTCACAAAACCAGTCATAACTCTAAGAAAGGGGTCAATGACTTCCTGTATTCCAGCAGTCCAGTGGGCCCATATACACTCCAGATATTTGCAGCAGGACATTCTAAAAGAGGAAAGAAAAAAGGGCTGTTTAGACGGGAAGCAACAGGGGCGAGGCGCCGCCATTATCTCAATCAACATCAAACCACAACATCCCTTATGAACTGAGGACTATACAGCTTTGCACTCACTATTTTGCATCCTGGGGACTGTCCCATTACAGACTACAGTTACCTTTATCTTCAGCGTCATACACAACATACTGAATAAGACCTAGGACAGGTCGAAACGTCTACAATTGAGTATAGTCACTCTGTATTTTTTCCTGCATATTGCCTATTGTTTCCTGTTTTCACTAACTATAATAAACTAGATGGTGGCCCGATTCTAATGCATCTGGCATTCTAGAATATGCATGTCCACGTAGTATATTGCACAACCTACGTAGTATATTGCCCAGCCACGTAGTATATTGCCCAGCCACGTAGTATATTGCCCAGCCACGTAGTATATTGCCCAGCCACGTAGTATATTGCCCAGTCACGTAGTATACAGCACAGAGCCACGTAGTATATTGCCCAGTCACGTAGTATATTGCCCAGCTACGTAGTATATTGCCCAGTCACGTATGTCACAGGTTAAAAAATAAACATATACTCACCTTCCGAGGGCCCCTTGTAGTTCGGTCACATGACTGTGACGTCATGGCAGGTCCTTCTCGCGAAAGCTCGCAGGACCTGTGATGATGTCACGGTCACATGACCGTGACGTCATTGCAGGTCGTTCTCACGCAGGTGCGCAGGACCTGTGATGACGTCGCGGTCACATGACTGTGACGTCATCGCAGGTCCTTCTCCCATACCATCCTTGGCACCGGAACTTGCCGCTTGCATGGAGCAGTTACCGGAGCGTAGCGAGGAGCGGGAAAGGCGGCGGAAGGTGAGTATATAATGATTTTTCTTTTTTAATTATTTTTAACATTAGATGTTTTTACTATTGACGCTGCATAGGCAGCATCAATAGTAAAAACTTGGTCACACAGGGTTAATAGCGGCGGTAACGGAGTGAGTTACCCACGTCATAACGCGGTCCGTTATCACTGGCATTAACCCTGTGTGAGCGGTGACTGCGGGGAGTATGGAGCGGGCGCCGGGCGCTGACTGCAGGGGAGTAGGGACAGACTAATCGGACTGTGTCCGTTGCTGATTGGTTGTGGCAGCCATGACAGGCAGCTGGTGAGACCAATGAATATCCGTGACAGACAGAAGGACAGACAGACAGAAAGACGGAAGTGCCCCTTAGACAGTTATATAGTAGATATGATTTTCTGGCATCACTTAAAGATTAGAGTGTGCGGTGAATTTTGACCATATAGGCGGGAAGATAACACTTTTCCTGGTGACCATCAATTCCATGACATGGTGGTTGGAATTAGAGAATCTTTCGCAGGGAGTCCCTTGGTCCTATCAAATGAGAGATGTATTCACAACAAACACACGCTCCGTGGGATGGGGAGCACATCTTAGAGATTGCGTAATCCAAGGCGTCTGGTCAAAAACCGAGAGACTATTCCTAGAATATGAGTTGTTGGCAGTAAAAAATGCAGTGATGAAGCTCCTTGTTCTCATCATGTCAGACAACCGGATAATAGTCACCTACATTAACCATCAAGGAGGCACCAGATCCCGCCCTCCGATGTTGGTGACACAAAAGATTCTTTGTCTCCTAGAATAACATAAGTTGATACTGGCAGTGCTGCACATAAAAGGGAAGGAAAAGAGCAGACTTCTTGAGATAGACCTGTTTACAAACAAGCAAAATGGAAATGGAAAACGTTTGCTCTCTGAATCTAAGAGAAAAACCTAATGCAGCATATTCCCTGGGACTTCAACTTGGCCTATGCCTTTCCCTTGTTGATTCCTTCAGTATTGAAGAAAGTCCTGGAGGAGCAAACGAAGATCATTCCGATTGCACTATTCTAGCATAGGAGACCATGGTTCACATGGATGAGGATGATGTCTGTATCAGATCCATAGGTCCTCCCAGATATTCCAGATCTCCTTAGGCAGGGTCCCCTCTTGGGCTGATCTCTCAACATGGCATGACTGCTGCCATCATGCTGATTAACAATTGGCTCCCCACAGCTAGGCAGCCGGCTATCAATCAGCATGACATCGAGGTCTGCAAAAAAAATAAATAAATGTGAACAGTGCCATAGACTATAATGGGTACATGGTATAGCCATGTAAAGCATGGATAATAGGTATGTGAAAAACAGACATTTGAATGAGGTCTTAGAGATAAACGTCTGTATAGCACAATAAAAAAAAAAAAAATGCCCCCAAAAATAAAAGGTAAGATTGACTAAAAACTAGTTGTACTTGTTCATTTATAAGGTTTTCAAAGTCGTAAAGGCACCGAAAAAGACAAAAACACTTTAAATGAAACATTTAAGAAAATAGGATTTCAAGTAAGAACAGAAGAAAATTTAACCTACACTGAAATAGAGACAGTTCTGGAGAAAGGTAAGTGATCATTTTGGTTTAGGTTGCTCTGTTTTTTTGCTCTGCTACATTTTTAGAACATTCAGAACTTATAACTATTGTATTTTCTTCCTACTGACTATAAATCACCAGTATTACTGTAAATAAAAAATATTAAAATTGGTATAAAGAATTTAACCCCTTCCTTATTAAGTCATTTTTCTTTCCTTTTTTGCCACTTTCCACAAGTTATAACATTTTTATTTGTTTTCTGTTGACACAGCTGTGTGAAGACATTTTATTAGCCGGAGAAGTTATAATTATTATTACCACAACTTGAGAGTATATACAGAGATTTTTTGAAGGATGTATAGAACAAAACATCAATTCAACCAATATCTGCAGTTATGCTATATGTTAAATTAAAAGGAATCTGTCACCCTGCTTTTCGCTTACTAGGCTGCCCGCTGTCATTTTGATAAAAATCACTGTTTTATATGGTGCAGATCCAGAAGTCCTCGGAATGTTGAGCTCTGTATGACCCCGCCCACACCAACGATTGGCCGTTTTCTGTATATACTGTATATAGACTGAAAGCTGCCAATCAGTGTTGGGGGCGGGGATATACAGAGCTCATGAACATGCTTGACTACCTTGCAGCAAGTTTACTAGTCCTCTAATAATAATCTGCTGATAAAAATTATTTTGTCAAAACTACACTAAGCAGTCCAGTAAGTGATACATCGCTGGAATCAAGGTCTCTGTCTCTACATTATGCTGTTCTAAGACTGAGGTGACAAAAATTTTGTGACAGATTACCTGTAACTATACTCTACATATATAAATACAGTTCTTTTGTATTAGTATTAATTTATGATCAATAAAAGCATGTTTTATAGGGGAAAAAATTAATGTCACCAGTTATTTTCTGTTAAATGCGGACTTGATTTTATGTGGGGCCAGTTGTAGTTTTTAATTCCTACCATTTACGGTTACATAGTTAATTAACTTTAAAAAATTCTATCAAATTTACTTTTTCTTCACATTCTTTCTTTTTTTTTTGTGCAGTACAAAAAATATTAATTATATGTTACCGGCCTGTATTATTTATGGTTAACTATTTTTAAGTGTGATATGATCGCAATTGGAGTGTGGCTTTCATCAACTTAAGTGATACATTTATGTGATAAGTGATTTTGTGATAATTTATGCTTGTTTATATAGCGCCATCATATTCTGCAGCGCTTTACAGCACCACTGTCCTCATTGAAGTTCACAATCTAAATTCCCTACCAGTATGTCTTTGGTGTGTGGAAGGAAACCCACGCAAACATGGGGAAAACATACAAACTCCTTGTAGATTTTGACCTTGGAAGTGCACCCAGGACCTAAGTGCTGCAAAGTAACAGTGCTACCCACTGAGCCACCGTGCAGCAGCACAATATATGGGGAAAATCCCTGCCCTTCGTGCTGATTGGACAGGTGGAAAGATGATTTGACACCTGAGCACTATATACGTTGCACCAAACTTTTTCTCTTTTATTAACAAATTGGCAAATGTTGCATTTACCGTTGTATGAGGGTTCATATACTCGTTTCCCCATAATGTGCCACTGTAAACAGGCTGACAATCACCCAATGAACAAGTAGGAATTTATAGTTCGGCCTGTCTCTATAGGTAGAGTAATTTGTACTGCTGAGAGCAACACATATTTACATTATAAATTAGTGTGTGTGTGTATGTATATATATATATATATATATATATATATGTATGTGTACATATATATATGTGTGTGTGTGTGTGTGTATATATATATATATATATATATATATATATATATATGTATATACACACACGGCTATATGAAAAAGTTTGGGCACCCCTTTTAATCTTAAGCTTAGTGTTTTATAAAAAATTTTTTTTTTTTTTTGCAACAGCTATTTCAGTTTCATATATCTAATAACTGTTGGACACAGTAATGTTTCTGCCTTGAAATGAGGTTTATTGTGCTAACAGAAAATGTGCAATCTGCATTCAAACACAATTTGACAGGTGCATAAGTATGGGCACCCTTGTCATTTTCTTGTTTTAAATACTCCTACCTACTTCATACTGACTTACTAAAGCACTTTTTTTGGTTTTCTAACCTCATTGAGCTTTGAACTTCATAACCTGGTATATGCAATCATGAGAAAAGCTACTTAAAGTGGCCACTTGCAAGTTGTTCTCCTGTTTGAATCTCCTCTGAAGAGTGGCATCATGGGTTCCTCAAAACAACTGTCTAATGATCTGAAAACAAAGATTATTCAAACCAATTGTTCAGGGGAAGGATAAAAAAAGCTGTCTCAGAGATTTAACCTGTCAATTTCCACTGTGAGGAACATAGTAAAGAAATGGAAGAACACCGGTACAGTTCTTGTTAAGGCCAGAAGTGGCAGGCCAAGAAAAACATCAGAAAGGCAGAGAAGAAGAATGGTGAGATCAGTCAAGGACAATCCTCAGACCACCTCCAGAGAGCTGCAGCATCAACTTGCTGCAGATGGTGTCACTGTGCATCGGTCAACTATACAACGCACTTTGCACAAGGAGAAGCTGTATGGGAGAGTGATGCAAAAAAAGCCGTTTCTGCAAGCACGCCACAAACCGAGTCGGCTGAGGTATGCAAAAGCACATTTGGAGAAGCCATTTTCTTTTTGGAAGAAGGTCCTGTGGACTGATGAAACCAAGATTGAGTTGTTTGGTCATACAAAAAGGCGTTATGCATGGCGGCCAAAAAACACAGCATACCAAAAAAAACACTTGCTACCCACAGTAAAATTTGGTGGAGGTTCCATCATGCTTTGGGGCTGTGTAGCCAAAGTCGGCACAGGGAATCTTGTTAAAGTTGAGGGACGCATGGATTCCTCTCACTATCAGCAGATTCTTGTAAATAATGTTCATGAATCAGTGACAAAGTTGAAGTTACGCAGGGGATGGATCTTTCAGCAAGACAATGATCCAAAACACCGCTCCAAATCTACTCAGGCATTCATGCAGAGGAACAATTACACTGTTCTGGAATGGCCATCCCAGTCCCCAGACCTGAATATCATTGAAAATCTGTGGGATCATTTGAAGAGGGCTGTCCATGCTCGGCGACCATCAAACTTAACTGAACTGGAATTGTTTTGTAAAGAGGAATGGTCAAAAATAGCTTCATCCAGGATCTCATTAAAAGCTACAGGAAGCGACTAGAGGCTGTTATTTTTGCAAAAGGAGGATCTACTAAATATTAATGTCACTTTTCTGGTGGGGTGCCCATTCTTATGCACCTGTCAAATTTTGTTTGAATGCAGATTGCACATTTTCTGTTAGTACAATAAACCTCATTTCAAGGCAGAAACATGACTGTGTCCAACAGTTATTAGATATATGAAACTTAAATAGCTGTTGCAAAAAAAACAATTTTTATAAAACATTAAGCTTAATAGGGGTGCCCCAACTTTTTCATATAATATATATATATATTTATTACACACACACTGATGAAAAAAAATAAAGGGGACACTTAAGCAGAATATAACTCCAAGTAAATTAAGGTTCTGTGAAATCAAACTGTCCACTTAGGAAGGAACACTGTTTAACAATCAATTTAACATGCTGTTGTGCAAATGGAATATAGACAGCAGATGGAAATTATTGGCAATTATCAAGACACACTCAATAAAGGAGTGGTTCTGCAGGTGGGGACCACAGACCACATCTCGGGACCACAGACCACATCTCAGTACCAATGCTTTCTGGCTGATGTTTTGGTCACATTTGAATGCTGGTTATGCTTTCACACTAATGGTACCATGAGACAGACTATTTAACCCACACAAGTGGCTCAGGAAGTGCAGCTCATCCAGGATGGCACATCAATGCGAGCTGTGGCAAGAAGTTTTGCTGTGTCTGTCAGCGTAGTCTCCAGAGGCGCTACCAGGAGACAGGTCAGTACACCAGGAGATGTGGAGGGGGCTGTAGAAGGGCAACAGCCCAGCAGCAGGACCACTACCTCAGCCTTTGAGCAAGGAGGAGCACTGCCAGAGCCCTGCAAAATGACCTTCAGCAGGCCACAAATATGCATGTGCCTGCACAAATGGTTAGCAAAAGGTCTGAGTGACCGACATCCACAGATGGGGGTTGTGCGCACAGACCAACACCATGCAGGATGCTTGGCATTTGCCAAAGAACACCAGGATTGGCAAATTCGCCACTGGCGCCCTGTGCTCTTCAGATGAAAGCAGGCTCACACTGAGCACATGTGACAGTCTGGAGATGCCATGGAGAGCGATCTGCTGCCTGCAACATCCTTCAGCATGACCGGTTTGGCATTGGGTCAGTAATGGAGTGGGGTGGCATTTCTTTGGAGGGCTGCACAGCCCTCCATGTGCTCGCCAGAGGTAGCCTGACTGCCACAAGGTACCGAGATGAGATCCTCAGACCCCTTGTGAGACCATATGCTGGTGTGGTTAGCTCTGGGTTCCTCCTAATGCAGGACAATGCCAGACCTCATGTGGCTGGAGTGTGTCAGCAGTTCCTGCAAGATTGAAGCTGTGGACTGGCCTGCCCGTTCCCATGAACTGAATCCGATTGAACACATCTGGGACATCATGTCTCGCACCATGCACCAACGTCACTTTGCACGACAGACTGTCCAGGAGTTGTCGGATGCTTTAGTCCATGTCTGGGAGGAGATCCCTCAAGAGACCATCCGACGCCTCATCAGGAGCATGCCCAGGCATTGTAGGGAGGACCTACAGGCAAGTGGAGGCCACACACACTGCTGAGCATCGTTTCCTTGTCTTGAGGCATTTCCACTGAAGTTGGATCAGCCTGTAACTTCATTTTCCATTTTGATTTTGAGCATCATTCCAACTCCAGACCTCCATGGGATATTAGTTGTGATTTACGTTGATCATTTTTAGGTTTTATAGTTCCCAACACATTCCACTATGTAATGAATAAAGATTATTGAGGGAGGGGGTAGGGGTGTCCATGACAGGGAAAATCAGATAATAGAATCGGGTATTTCCAGTCATATTGCTGGTACTCAACAGTGTTCAAGCCTGTTAGACTGCAATTTGATGAGGGCTCTAGTGGGTAACGACCAATGCTTCCTTCAAACACTGGGATGCTCAAGCTTACAGGACATTTTGTGTTGTTTACGGGGGAGAATAGAGTAAACTGTTGCCAGAATTAGCAGACAGCTGCTTGTCTGCAAAAAGGGAGAGAGGGGTAATATAATATTGGAGTGCAGATGTACATTTTTGTAATTCATAGGCATAAACTAGAATTTTGTTTTCTATTGTGTATTCTTTTTATCTTAGTTGCTGCCGAGGACCACAGTGAAAGAAGTTGCTTTGTCTGTGCAATACTGAGCCATGGAAACGAAGATGGTATTTATGCACGAGATAAGATTTTCACACTGAAGTGGTTGGTTAAGTTTTTCAGTAAAAGTAGTTGCAAGAGCCTTGCTGGGAAGCCAAAGTTATTTTTTATCCAGGTAACTAATGCATATGGTGTGTATGTTCATCATAAGTAACTATAGCCAAGTTTAAAAACAGAAGCAAATGACAGAAAGTAAATGGCAGAAGAGAGATAAGCAATTCTGCTGTCTTTTGCAGGACTTACAACATTTCCAAGTGTTACATAAGTAAAAAAAAAAAAATCTTGTGACCAGCTGGCAGATTTAGGAGGAGGCAATTTAGAGCCGCTTAGTCCTTTAAACGCGATTAGGGTATGTGCACACGTTGTGGATTTTGCTGCGGATTTGCAGCAGTTTTCCATGGGTTTACTGTACCATGTACACCTATGGAAAACAAAATCCGCAGTGCACATGCTGCGGAAAAAACATGCGGAAACGTAGCATTGTTTATTCCGCAGCATGTCAATTCTTTGTGCGGATTCCACAGCGGTTTACACCTGCTCCATAATAGGAATCCGTAGGTGTAAAACCACAGGTGGAATCCGCAAAAAAAACCAAGGTAAATCCATGGTAACTCCGCAGGAAATCCGCAGTGCGGTTTACCTGTGGATTTACCAAAATCAGTCTGGAAATATCCGCAGAGTTATCTGCAGCGTGTGCACATACCCTTATAGCAGAATGGTCCTTACTGTTCAGGGATGGTTCACTACAAGAGCCTGATAGAAAGACACAGCGACACCGAGACAGAGAGCATGGGGTTTTGTAATCCTATCCCTGGAAATTTTACTGGATATTTGTACCCCTCACAACACAAAAACCTTTTTCATCTTACTCGAATATTGCAGGTAAAGCCGAAGCCCTGATGTTAATTAAAAAGCTGCAATAATATCAAATACAAATCTCTTGAATTCATGGCAGCAGTCTTTAAAGCAATGATTAAATTATTTTATTCATACATGAATTATCATTCAAAATACAGAATTTTCCTATTGGATGCAAAGGCCACTTTCATAAGTCAGTATTTTTCACTATTTGTATGTAAACGGCAAAAGCAGTTACAAAAATATGGAAATATAGAATTTACAAATACTAAAGCTAAATTCTGCCACTTGAGTGGTCAAAGTCTGAGCTCTCTACTAATTACCATGCTTTTAGAAGGAAGCTCAATGTGGCACATGTACTTACACTGTGTAAAAGTATAAACTTAGGGCAGTCTGAAGATGCTCCAAAATCATAAGGCCACGTTTACACAGTCAGTATTTCGTCAGTATTTCACATCAGTATTTGTGAGCCAAAATGAGGCGTGCAAAAATATAATAGAACCATGTTCACCACTTCTGTATTTATCACCCACACCTGGTTTTGCCTCAAACATACTCATGTAAAATAGTTAAATTTACATCTAAAATATAGCAGATTTTTTTTTTTTTTTTTAACATTTCAAGAGAATTTTGTCCAAAATTACATAAAAACTCCAAAAAAAGTTTGAAAAAAAAAAAAACCTTGGGAAAACCTTGGATGTGGGAAACAAAACTAATTTGGAGCAGAATATGGTTGGTTGGTATTACAATTTTGCACACTATCACCAATTAGGCCGGTTTTACACGTCAGTGGCTCCGGTACGTGAGGTGACAGTTTCCTCACGTACCGGAGCCACTGACACACGTAGACACATTAAAATAAATGTGTCTCTGCACATATCAGCGTGTTTTCACGGACCATGTGTCCGATTGCAAAACACGGAGACATGTCAGTGTTCGTGGGAGCGCACGGATCACACGGACCCATTAAAGTCAATGGGTCCGTGTAAACACGTACCGCACACGGATGCTGTCCGTGTGCCATCCGTGTACTGTGTCCGTGTGTGTTTTTCCTGTCATAGGGTTAAAATTGTTGCAAAACACGGACACACGTACAGCACACGAACCCTAAAAACGTACTCACAGACATCACACGGATCCCACACGGATGGCCTACGTGAGCACACGGACACGGATAACTCCGGTACCGGAATTATCTGGACGTATGAGACCTTAAATTGTGTTACCTTGTCGGTGATAAACTCACTATACTACAATGTTACATTTGAGACATACACCTAATAGAATAGATTGTTTTAATGTTTTGTTTAAAAAAAATGCTATTTTCAATAAATCAGGCTTGTAGAGGGGAAGAATGGGATTTTGGAACACACACGGATGGAATATCTGACACTGCACACCGTTTATCTCCACAAATTCTAAGAGAGGAAGATATGTTATATGCATATTCCACACCGCCAGGTAAGACATATTGGTATGCCAATGTCCGCAATTTGCCACATGCGGAAATTTGCTATTCCATGAAGTATAGGTCCACTATAACAGTGTATATTTTTTTTTACCCCTTCTCTTACTTCAATTTTTATCAGGAAACGGTCATCATAAAATTAACTATCGGATTTTTGTAAATTACATTTTTATTTTTATTTTAAATAAAAAAAAAAATCTTGCAGTTTTGACTGAACTCAACTGACCAATGAGTCAAATAGCAATTAGACAAAACTTGATAAATTTGGCAAGTCCAAACAGAATTAGATGAAAGTAAAAGGTCTTTATTGAAAATCCATAAAACCATGAACTAGTTCAGGTAATGGAGCTCTGGCAAACCTTAAGAGACCACCACATGAAAACCCTGTCATGGGCAGCCCAATCTCCAAACATGAGCCCGACTGAAAATCTCTGGAATGTAATCAGGAGGATGATGGATAGTCACAAGCCACCAAACAAAGAAGAACTGCTTACATTTTTGCGCCAGAAGCAGTGTGAAAGACTGGTGGAAAGCATGCCAAGACACATGAAAGCTGTGATTAAAAATCATGGTTATTCCACAAAATATTGATTTCTGAACTCTTCCTAAGTTAAAATATTAGTATTGTTGTTTCTAAATGATTATGAACTTTTTTTTCTTTGCATTATTTGAGGTCTGAAAGCACTGTTTTTTTGTTTTTAATTTTGTCCATTTTTCTTTGTCAGAAAAAAATACAAAAGAAGTTTATAGAATAAAACAATTTACATTTTACTCAAAAATATACCTATATACAGAAAAATCAGACAAACTGAACATTTTACAGTGGTCTCGTAACCCCTTTCTAACCTCGGACGGGATAGTACGTCCAAGGTCAGAACCCCCACTTTGATGCGCGCTCCGGCCGTGAGCCCGCATCAAATCCGGGACATGTCAGCTGTTTTGTACAGCTGACATGTGCCTGTAATAGTGGCTGGTGGAATCGCGATCCACCCTCCGCTATTAACTAGTTAAATAAAAAAACAGAAAAAACGCAATAGCACTCACCAATCAGTGGCAATTCAAACGTCCTTTATTAGAACATGCAGCAAATCATCTTCACGGTTCAAGGGAGGGAGTGAAAGTAGGAGTGCGACAGGCAAGACGACGACGATCGTTTTGCACTAATGCCAAGCGCTTCCATGGGTCTGTGTCCAGGAGGAAGTGACGCCTAGATAAGCAGGTAAGAAACAACCAGCTCCTTCCACGCCACCTCCCCCCGGGACAACCACAGTGCACAGTGTGTGTAAAATAACAAAAAACAAAACAGTTAAAAACAACAACGGCTAGAGCACCTGATTACACACAGCAATATAGAATAAGAACGGTAGCCAATTATAATAGACCAATCTATCCAGAATACTAATTATGTCCTCTATTCCAAGACATACAAAGGAATCCACACCTGAATTCACCTGACTCAGAGGAAAAAAAAAAAAAAATCAGAGAACTATGTATACGGCTTACAAATACTTACTGAATAAACCTGTACAAAACAGAATAATTACTTAGAACCACAAGAGTACAAGATACCATCTTGTACTCTTGTGGTTGTAAGTAATTATTCTGTTTTGTACAGGTTTATTCAGTAACTATTTGTAAGCCGTATACATATTTCTCTAACTTTTTTTTTTTTTTTTACCATCTTGTACTCTTGTGGTTGTAAGTAATTATTCTGTTTTGTACAGGTTTATTCAGTAAGTATTTGTAAGCCGTATACATAGTTCTCTGACTTTTTTTTTTTTTCCTCTGAGTCAGATGAATTCAGGTGTGGATTCCTTTGTATGTCTTGGAATAGAGGACATAATTAGTATTCTGGATAGATTGGTCTATTATAATTGGCTACCGTTCTTATTCTATATTGCTGTGTGTAATAAGGTGCTCTAGCCGTTGTTGTTTTTAACTGTTTTGTTTTTTGTTATTTTACACACACTGTGCACTGTGGTTGTCCCGGGGGGAGGTGGCGTGGAAGGAGCTGGTTGTTTCTTACCTGCTTATCTAGGCGTCACTTCCTCCTGGACACAGACCCGTGGAAGCGCTTGGCATTAGCGCGAAACGATCGTCGTCGTCTTGCCTGACGCACTCCTACTTTCACTCTCTCCCTTGAACCGTGAAGATGATTTGCTGCATGTTCTAATAAAGGACGTTTGAATTGCCACTGATTGGTGAGTGCTATTGCGTTTTTTCTATTTTTTTATTTACATGGACACTTTGTTTCACGCAAGCACCGCCTTTCACCTGATCGGACTACCTTTTGTTGGGAAACTCTCCACATTGAGTTTATAATCTCTGCAAAGTTGAGCTGTGCCGCTCACTTTTTTTCTTTTTTTGGTCTATTAACTAGTTAAATGTCGCAGTTAAAACGCTGACAGCAGCATTTAACTAGCGCTTCCGGCCATCGGCTGGAAATGAGCTCATCACTGACCCCCGTCACGTGATTGGTGGTCAGCGATGCGTCGGCATGACAACCAGAGGTCTATTGAAGGCATCTATGGTTGTTGATACCGGACTGCTGTGACCGCTACCCTGTGGTCGGCGCTCATAGCAATGCTGTAATTCTACTACATAGGAGCGATCTGAGCATCGCTCCCATGTAGCAGAGACGATCAGGCTATGCCAGCTTTTAGCCTCCCATGGAGGCTATTGAAGCATGGCAAAAGTAAAAAAAAATAGTTTTAAAAAAAATATGAAAAAAAAAAAAAGTTTAAATCACCCCTCTTTCGCCCCATTCAAAAGAAAATAAAAAAAATTAAATATACACATACTTGGTATCACCGTGTTCAGACACGCCCGATCTATCAATAAAAAAAGGATTAACCTGATCGCTAAACGGCATAGCGAGAAAAAAATTTGAAACACCAGAATTATGTTTTTTTGGACGCCGCTACATTGCAATAACGGGCGATCAAAAGCACGTATCTGCACCACCATGGTATCCATAAAAACGTCAGCTCGGCACGCAAAAAATAAGCCCTCACTCAATCCCAGATCACGAAAAATGGAGACGCTACGGGTATCAGAATATGGTGCAATCTTTGTTTTTAGCAAAGTTTGGAATTTTTTTTTTACCACTTAGATAAAAAAGAACCTAGACATGTTTGGTGTCTATTAACTCGTAATGACCTGGAGAATCATGATTGCAGGTCACTTAGTGAACCTAGCACAAAAGCTAAACAAAAAACAAGTGTGGAATTGCACTTTTTTTTTGCAATTTCACCACACTTGGAATTTTTTCCCATTTCTAGTACATGACATGCAAAAACCAATGATGTTGAGCAAAAGTACAACTTGTACCGCAAAATATAAGTCCTCATATGGCCATATTGACAGAAAAATAAAAAAGTTATGGCTCTAGGAAGGAGGGGAGCAAAAAACGAAAACTGAAAAAAACCTGAGGTCATGAAGGGGTTATTTTTTGCCAAAGCTCTACATTAAAATCTTCTGACGTGTTTTTGGCCACCGCCCTTTGTCATAGAATACAGCACAATGAACATGTGAACGTATTTACACACAAATGGACCAATTACAACAAGTATTGGAAACAATCTATAACGAGCCTCCATATAAACACCTAAATTATCCACATAGCACTGGTGAGAACCTGCACAGTGCACACATACAAGGTCTGCAGAGCACTGGTGAGAACCTGCACGGTACACACATATAGGGAAGGAAGAGCACTGGTGAGAACCTGCACAGGGCACACATATAGGGAAGGAAGAGCACTGGTGAGAACCTGCACAATGCACACATACAGGGTCTGCAGAGCACTGGTGAGAACCTGCACAGTACACACATACAGGGTCTGCAGAGCACTGGAGAGAACCTGCACAGTACACATGTATAAGGTCTGCAGAGACCTGGTGGAAAAATGCACAGTACACATATCAGATCTGCAGAGCAATGGTGGAGAAATGCAGTAATTGATCCTTTCATTTAAATAAAGACCTTTTACTTTTATCTACTTCTCTAAATTCCGTCTTCTGCTGAGCACATCGGCAAAATTCTTGGCACCCATGGCAGTTCCGTTCATCCATCCCCGCTGATAAACAATGAAGGTGGTGAGCCCTTTTGTTTTTTCCAAATAACAAGTAGTCCCTTTATCTTCTATAGAGATCATTTTTCAAAACTTATCAATATCAGAAGCAACATTACATTGCACAACACCTATAGATAGAAAACATAGGATCTCCCCATTCACAATATGTGATATGAAAGCTCATCCCCTCCCCTCTCTGCATAGTAACCTATGCAAAAGTCAAACACCAAAACAAGGAAACTCTGCCATAGAAATTAATGAACATATCCAGATGATTATTTCCTGTGCTCCATCTTACTACTGTATGCCATTTCAATGACTGCCGTTATCAGCAGCTTTAGACATGGTGGCTGGCCACCAAATATGTAAAGAAAATTTAATTTAAAAAATAATCAAAGAAATTGAAATAAAAGTAAAGAAAATATAGGTGATACATTCCATTTCAAACATCGATTGGTCATCTGTATTCTCCATTGCAAGGGCTACCTATCCCTATGTTGGATCACCCTACCTATCTTGATGAACCCAACGGACCTTTTTTGTTCTCAAAGTAATTATTTGTGCCAAGGATCCAAAATAAGATATTTTCCTACTTTTCTTAGCAGCCTGTTGAAGCGCAAAAGAGCAAATTTTTTCAGCTAATTCGCTTTGCTAAAGGGAATCTATTACAAATACCGGAGTTAAACAATATGCATTTTTACAAGTCACAATGTGCATCAAAGCACCATTCTAGCGTTTTTTTTCTTATTTTACCACTGAAGTGGTGTTTCCAACCTAAGATCCCTGAACCTATTCTTATACTTTCCTGCCGGCTTCTTCCCTTTCTATTGCCACCACTCCAGTCAGTGTCAGCAGAATGTGACTTAGGCTGGGGTGACACTTGCGAGTCTCTCGCATCAATTCCCAGCACTACCACCGGGCACTCGGGACCGGGGTGTGCAGCTGCATGTATTTCTATGCAGCCACATGCTCCAGTTCCGAGTGCCGGCAGCACTCGCGCAAGTTTCTTGCATTGAACTCGCAAGTGTCACCCCGGCCTAAGTCACATTCTGCTGACACTGACTGTGATCCTGGCCTTACCGTATCACTCTTTTTCCTGGAGCGAGCTGGAGGATACAATTTTAATACAAGTTTATGAGAACTTTGTTCTAACGCTCATAGACTTGCATTGATCGCTTATGGCGTAACTTCTGACTTCCAGCCAGTCAGAAGTTTCAGTCAAAAGATGGCACCGGAGCCGGCCGGAGCATTGCCAAAAAAAGGTGAAGACACCGGAAGGTGAATATAAGACCGGGGGCTGTGGCTAGCTTAACATTTTCACAAACAAAGCTCAAAATACACAAAACTGCTTTGAAAAAACTTGACTTGGTTAAAAAAAAAAAGTCACAAAAATGTTGCATGGTAATACACTGGCCTGGTAAATAAGCAGAATCTCTAATTGCTGGGGTATGACTTGAACCCTTTTATCTGCATCATTTTAAAAGCATGAATACAGTGTATTTTCTATGAGGTCAACACACAAGCATAAATCGGGGTTCCCGTACTCGTTCATGCAGTCCTTGCTCATGTACAGCATATAATAACGCTACCTTAGTATCAGAGCCTTCGGGGGGGGGAGGGCTGATGCTATTTCAGTAAGTGGGGCAGTGAGAAACACTCATCTACTGGATGTTTTAGTGATTGTTTAAAATCTGTTTCACAATAATTAAAGAGGTAATCTGGCTCTGCTCATTTCCACAATAAGGTTGGTTTCACATTTGCGTTTTTTGCCGCTGCGTTTTTCTGCAAAAAAAAGCATGCTTTTTTGCATGCGTTTTGCCACCGCATGCGTCTTTTGTATGCATGCGTTGTGTTGCAGAAATGCAACATGTAGTATTTACTAGCAGCGTTTTTTTGCCGCAAAAAAACTTATTGCTGTCTATGTAAACGCATGCGTTTTTAAGCACATGCGTTTGGTTGCGTTAAACGCATGCGTTTTTATAATAAAAAAAAAACACACTGATATGCCACCCACCCCCATAAAGGTGATAAAGGGATCCTAATCCTAAAGGGATCCTAACCCTACCCCTAACCCTAACGGGATCCTAAGCCTAACGGGATCCTAAGCCTAACGGGATCCTAAGCCTAACGGGATCCTAACCCTAAAGGGATCCTAACCCTACCCCTAACCCCTTTAGGGTTAGGGGTAGGGTTAGGATCCCTTTAGGGTTAAGATCCCGTTAGGGTTAGGATCCCGTTAGGGTTAAGATCCCTTTAGGGTTAGGGGTAGGGTTAGGATCCCTACCCCTAACCCTAGCTTATTTCTGTTTATAGTGGGTTTTTTACTTGATTTTGATGATTGGCAGCTGTCACACATTTCTCAGCATGCGTTTAAAAAACGCAAACGCAGGAAAAAACACATGTAAACGCTTCAAAACGCTGCGTTTTTTTCACCACATGCAAAAACGCGGTGTTTGCATGCGTTTACATGCGTTTTTTCACTACATGCGTTTTTTCAAAAAACACTGCGTTTAGAAACGCAAGTGTGAAACCAGCCTAAGTGGTGAGCCAGACTGGTTTAATCACATCTACAGCTATCTGGTGGGTCCAGTTTTCTGCGCCTGTACTGTTCATTAGAATAAGACCGTGCACAATATCTGCCTCAAAGCACACACCAGACAGCTGCAGACGTGACCTCATTGGTCAGGCTCATGTGCCAATATGGAAGTGAGCAGAGCCGGAGTACCCCTTCAACATGGAAGTACTATGATTTCTAATTTAATAACACAATCTTTGCCATTATTTTTTCTCTAGGATATTTTGCCTGGAGAAACTCTGTTAATGGTTCCTGGTTCATTCAATCTCTGTGTAAGTTGCTGCAAGAACATGGAAACAGAATGGAGTTACTGCAGATTCTGACCCGCACAAACCATATGGTGGCATTAGATTATGAATCTAGCAAGGGTGGGAAGGAAATACCTTGCATTGTCTCACTGCTGACAAAAGAACTGTATCTAATACCTCATTTTATATAATACTACCTCTACACAGACGATTACAGAAGGTACCCCTCAGTGACCATTAATAAGTCTTTCACCCCCGACGGGTGACCATCCAGCCGCTATGAGCTGTACTCTATAGCTGACAACTTGCATCAGCCATGATCAGTGTTGCTACAGACTATAGCCGTTTAACCCCTTAAATGCTGCTGTCAATGACTACAGTATCTAGATGGTTAACAGAGTGTGGCTTCTCCCTCTTTAACCCCATCAGCACACTGAGATCTTGATTGTGTGGCCCTGATGTTTGCCATGGCAATTTATGGCCAAATAGTGGCCTTAGAATCTGCCGGCTATAGCAGCCTGTTCAGAAGTTATCAGCATTTAGATGGTAAAAATTAATTTCTTCATTTCTGTCATGTCATTTGCATTAATTGCTGAAACGCAACTGAAGGGTTAATAAACTACCTAAAAGCAATTTTGAATATGTTGAGGTGTGCGATTTTTAAAATGGTTTCACTTTTAGGGGGGTTTCCAATATATAGGACTTCCAAAGGCAGTTCAAACCTGGATAGGTCCCTAAAAAATAAAATAGGTTTTGTAAATGAAAAATTACTGCTACATTGTTAAACCTTCTAAAATGTTAACAAAAAACAGCTTTTAAAAATGGTGCTGATATAAAGCAGACATGTGGGAAATGTTATTTATTAATGTTTTTTGTGTGGTATGACTATCTGGATTAAAGGAATAATCATTCAAAGTTTGAAAATTGCTAATTTTTTTCAAATGTTTGTAAAATGTCTGATATTTTTTAGAAATTAACACAAAACATAGCCACCTAAATATACCATTATCATAAGGTACAATATGTCACGAAAAACAATCTCAAAATCAGTGGGATATGTTGAAGCGTTCCAGAGTTACTACCACATAAAGCGAAACTGGTCAGATTTAAAAAATTTGGCTTGGTCACTAAGGGGTTAAATGTACAATTGTGTAGTCAAAAGCAATGAGCTTTTACTGCTATACCGCCATGTAGTAACCCATTTGTAAGGCACTAGGGGAATTTGATTTATTTACTGTGTATAATGTAAGGTTTGTAGTATGACACTAACTTTTAACTTCATTTAATTTTTCCCCACCAAATTGAAAAGGATTTCTTCAGTTTTTTTCTTAAAACAGATGATCAGAATTTTTTTTCCAATCCCATGATCTAGTGATGTATGTCATGCCGGTGACGCGCTCGATTTCTAAACACCATCTTAGAGAGCTGTCCCGGTTTTTCATTGAATGCTTGCAAGGAGAAACTTAGAAAAACTAAGTTTTATTTTTTGCATACAAGAAAACCGCTGAAACAATAATGGTAAAAACCTAATCAACTTATGGAAATCTTATCCCAAGGACTGATAGAAATCCGTCAGTTTTTTTAATGTATACAAAAGAAAACCAATATGTGAAACCGACCATAGAACATTTATTATTGTGCTTTGGAAACAATTCTGTTGATAAATTATTTTGTTGCTTCTATTTAAGAAACGTACTACCGTATTTACTGCGTATAGCTAACATCCTGGTCAGTAATCTTAAGTCAACTGATCGCTTCAGGGGCTTTGGTGATCATACATAGTTTGGTCCGGGAAATTCCACTGCGGCAGCAGAGTCACATTTTTCATCAGAATCATCTGGTTAACTTGACTTATGACCCCTGTCCTAGTAATCAGTCGGGCTCCTTTCGATAGTACGGCAATCACTTATCTTGACCTGTACATATTCCTTACCTTGTATGAAGATTTCATTGGATTGCACAATACATTTCATACTAATATTTTCTTTGAAGCATACCTTTATTTAAAGGGGATGTCCAGACACAATAAAAAGTTCACTGATAGGGCTTGGAGCTTACTGGTGGAACAGTCTCATTTTGCCAGTGCACGTGCTGATTCAGGAGCAGCCTGTGCTTCACCTAGGCGAGTGCTGGTAGGAGAGGATCACTTAGCTTGCCATTGCATACAGCTCCAATCAGCCAATGAACTTTTTATTTCAATCGACCAAAGACTAAAAGGGAGTCTATCAGCACAAACTCACTGTTCAAACCACGTAAATGGGATGACCAAACAGTTCAGTAAACCTTTCCATCTACTTATTGACAGAAATAAAATAGATGAAAACAAGAAGGTGGGAAGGTGCATTTAAATGTTTTGCCACAGCTAGGGTGCACCTGGTTTGAACAGTCATTCTGTGGTGGCAGACTCCCGCTACGCATGGTTAATCTGACAGGCAGTATAGCGAAACACTACAGCATGTCGGGAGGTAGATTTGTGAATGCAACAAAGTCCTATTCTTAGTTATAGGATCCATGTATGGTCAACTTGTGAAACGTTTTGTGTAGAAAAAAAATATTCACTTGTAGCAGTGCGGAACAGTATATTACAACTTCCAGAACCATAACGGTGCACCTCTACAACAAGGTCTCATTGTTATACTATATTTGCACAATACCCTGGGCTATATAGAAATATTTTCCATCTGTAAAAATATACTTTGTATATTTAAAAAAAAAAAAAACAACAACATTTTTCTTGAGTTGTACGTACATAACCATAGCCAGCCAGTTTTATAGTGTATTTCAACAAAGTATATAAAAATTGTGATTGGCAGAAAATACTTCTCAGTTATGACACTTTCCTGCACCTCATTATTTCCAAGATCCATCTATGCAACACCCCAAAAAATAGTTGGTCATGTTTTGTCAAATGTGCAATGTGCATCGACTGCTTGTAATAAAAGTTCATCTGGTATATCGGTCTCCTCCACACTCCAGTTTTCCAGGCTACGATCTGCCGCATCCACTAGTTCTGCATCTTCAGCAGCCTCTACAATTGCGGCATCATCAATGCAACATTCCCAGGATTTGCCTACAGCCAGCTCCTCTACAAGTAGGAGATCTTGTTTGATTTCTGTAATGTTACCATTTTCATCCCAAGTAAGAGAGCCTTCTTCTTCCTGTCAGACATGTTTTGTGTTATATTCGAATATACAGCATTTCAGTTCATTTCTCTATTATATTGTATAACAAAAGAACCATATTTCTCTAAATATATTTCATATAAACACAGCTACTCAAGAAAACACCAGACACAAAAGTAAAGAGATATTCACGTCAGCAAAATTATTAAAGATGCCCCGTTACTCTAGTGACACTCATGTTTTGCTGAAAACTATCTACAAAGTAAAATGTCCATTCTGTGAAGAAAAAAAAAGCATTTTTCAAGACTCTTCTTCCCAAAATATAATACAGACCAAAAGTTTGGACACACCTTCTCATTTAAAGATTTTTCTGTATTTTCTTGACTATGAAAATTGTACATTCACACTGAAGGCATCAAAACTATGAATTAACACATGTGGAATTATATAGTTAACAAAGTGTGAAACAACAGAAAATGTCTTATATTCTAGGTTCTTCAAAGAAGCCACCTTTTGCTTTGATGACTGCTTTGCACACTCTTGGCATTCTCTTGATGAGCTTCAAGAGGTAGCCACCGGAAATGGTTTTCACTTCACAGGTGTGCCCTGTCAGATTTAATAAGTGGGATTTCTTGCCTTATAAATGGGGTTGGGACCATCAGTTGTGTTGAGCAGAAGTCTGGTGGATACACAGCTGATAGTCCTACTGAATAGTCTGTTAGAATTTGTATTATGGCAAGAAAAAAGCAGCTATAAGTAAAGAAAAACGAGTGGCCATCATTACTTTAAGAAATGAAGGTCAGTCAGTCCGAAAAATTGGGAAAACTTTGAAAGTGTCCCCAAGTGCAATGGCAAAAACCATCAAGCGCTACAAAGAAACTGGCTCACATGAGGACCGCCCCAGGAAAGGAAGACCAAGAGTCACCTCTGCTTCTCAGGATAAGTTTATCTGAGTCACCAGCCTCAGAAATCGCAGGTTAACAGCTCAGATGAGAGACCAGGTCAATGCCACACAGAGTTCTAGCAGCAGAGACATCTCTACAACAACTGTTAAGAGGAGAATTTGTGCAGCAGGCCTTCATGGTAAAATAGCTGCTAGGAAACCACTGCTAAGGACAGGCAACAAGCAGAAGAGACTTGTTTGGGCTAAAGGACACAAGGAATGGACATTAGACCAGTGGAAATCTGTGCTTTGGTCTGATGAGTCCAAATTTGAGATCTTTGGTTCCAACCACCATGTCTTTGTGCGATGCAGAAAAGGTGAACGGATGGACTCTACAAGCCTGGTTCCCACCATGAAGCATGGAGGAGGAGGTGTGATGTGTGGGGATGCTTTGCTGGTGATACTGTTGGGGATTTATTCAAAGTTGAAGGCATACTGAACCTGCATGGCTTCCACAGCATCTTGCAGTGGCATGCTATTCCATCCGATTTGCGTTTAGTTGGACCATCATTTATTTTTCAACAGGACAATGACTCCAAACTCACCTCCAGGCTGTATAAGGGATATTTGACCAAGAAGGAGAGTGATGGGGTGCTACGCCAGATGACCTGGCCTCCAGTCACCAGAACTAAACCCAATCAAGATGGTTTGGGGTGAGCTGGATCGCAGAGTGAAGGCAAAAGGGCCAACAAGTGCTAAGCATCTCTGGGAACTCCTTCAAGATTGTTGGAAGACCATTTCTGGTGACTACCTCTTGAAGCTCATCAAGAGAATGCCAAGAGTGTGCAAAGCAGTCATCAAAGCAAAAGGTGGCTACTTTGAAGAACCTAGAATATAAGACATATTTTCAATTATTTCACCCTTTTTTGTTAAGTATATACTCTAGTATAAGCTGAGATTTTCAGCCCATTTTTTTGGGCTGAAAGTCCCCCTCTCGGCTTATACTTGAGTCATACCCGGGGGTCGGCAGGGGAGGGGGAGCGGGAGCTGTGTAATTATACTTACCTGCTCCGGCGCGGTCCCTGCAGTCCCTGCTTCTTCCAGTGCTGCATCTTCTTCCTGTATTGAGCGGTCACATGGTACCGCTCATTACATAAATGAATATGCGGCTCCACCTCCCATAGAGGTGGAGCCACATATTCATGACTGAAAATTATTATTATTTATATAGCACCATTGATTCCATGGTGCTTTACATGAGAAGCGGTTACATACAAGTTACAGATATCACATACAGTTTACAAACTAACAATGACTGACTGATACAGAGGGGTAACTGTGACCGGTCAATACAGGAAGAAGATGCAGCGCCGGGACTGCAGGGACCGCGACGGAAGCAGGTAAGTATACCGGGAGGGGAGCGCTGCGCGATATTCACCTGCTCCTCATTCCAGTGCGGCTCCGTCTCCAGCGTCCTCTAGCTGTGACGCTCAGGTTAGAGGGCGCGGTGACGTAGTCAGTGCGCGCCCTCTGCTGAGCGTCAGTGCTGGAGACGGAGCCGCACGAGGAGCAGGTAAATATTGAAAGCACCAGCGTCCTGAGCAAGAGAGTGAGTATGTGATTTTTTTTTTTTTTTTGCAGCAGCAGCAGCATTATATATTGGACAGCTTTATATGGAGCATCTATGGGGCAATAATCAACGGTGCAGAGCATTATAAATGGCACAGCTTTCTTTGGAGCATCTATGGGGCCATAATGAACAGTGCAGAGCATTATATATGGGGCACAGCTTTATGTGGAGCATCTATGGGGCCATAATGAATGGTGAAGAGCATTCTATATGGCACAGCTTCATTATGGCCCCATAGATGCTCCATATAAACGGTGCAGGGCATTCTATATGGCACAGTTTTATATGGAGCATCTATGGGGCCATAATGAACGGTGCAGAGCATTCTATATGACACAGCTTTCTATGGAACATCTATGGGGCCATAATGAACGGTGCAGAGCATTATATGGAGCATCTATGGGGCCATAATGAATGGTGCAGAGCATTATATGGGGCACAGCTTTATATGGAGCATCTATGGGGCAATAATGAACGGTATGGAGCATCTATTTTTATTTTTGAAATTCACCGGTAGCTGCTGCATTTCCTACCCTAGGCTTATACTGGAGTCAATAAGTTTTCCCAGTTTTTTGTGGCAAAATTAGGGGAGTCTGCTTATACTCGGTTCGGCTCATACTCTAGTATATACGGTAATTCCACATGTGTTAATTCATAATTTTGATGCCTTCAGTGTGAATGTACAGAAAAATATTTAAATGAGGTGTGTCCAAACTTTTTGTCTGTACTGTATATTACTTAGAAAATGTTTCCCTGAACTCTGCTAGACATGAAGATGTGGGATGACCAGACAGGAGATATTATTTTTCTAGGGATGAAAAGGTAATTAAGAAGACGGTATATAATACTAACCTCCTTAAGTATATATGGAAGACACACTTCTGGAGGCAGAGGAAAAACTGCAAAGAAAAGGAACTAAAATCATACAAAACGTAATGAATTTGAAAGTGCAAGAAAAGCATATATGACTAGCCATTCAGGTGAGAAACTCAGACCAGGTGCTGTATGTGCAGTATAAGTGGTGTCCCAAAATCAACATTTCTTGTCTATCCACAGAATCTATTTATATAATTGCCTTGTAATGTTTTTATTTCCTGGTCTGTCCAGATGCCACTGTATTCCAGAATTCCAAGAGGAGGAAGTTCACCGACCGCCATATTGGGACACCCAATATGGAAACTGCTGTTGGTACCAACCTATTGCGCTGTACCACCAGCAGAACACCGTCGCACCACACACTATACGCCATACGCAACACACATACATTCACACTCACGCACCCACACTCACGCAGCCTTTTGCGTGGTACCACTAGCGGAACATCGTTGCGAACATGCTGCCGCCAGGATCAGCTGATTGATTCACTGACTGCTGTCGTCATCTTTGTACAGGAGGAGCGAATGCGCAGTTTTAATGTGACTGCCGCTATCTGTCTGCACAAATATGGCGGCGGTCTAAATTACGCGCAGTTGCAGTGAACAATTCGGCTGATTCCGGCGGCAGATGCGCGACGTGTCTACAGGCAGAGGAAGCCGGTTACATTAGAGCGGTTTTTTAATCTAATGACTTTTGGTATTCCCACGAATAAAAGTTCATTTTAAAAATTGACTGTACCTGACCGTGTACAGAGCATACTACATCTCCTGAGCAGGGGAGGAAGCACAAGATAATACTGACATTACAGCAGGGGATCACAGTGGATTCATTTTGTCAGGTAAAATATTTCACTGACTGTTTTTAAAAAATATTTTACCTCACAAAATGTATTCTCTGCGATCTCCTGCTGTAATGTTAGAATTGTCTTTTGCTTCCTCCCCTGCCCAGGAGATGTGGTATGTTTGGTACACGGTCAGACACAGACAATTTTTAAAATGAACTTTTATCGGATCGGTGTTTCAGGGGGTGTGGAGCCCAGGGCGACTTGAGGCACACGTGGTGGGATTGCCCGATTGTATCCGCCCTCTGGTTAAGGATTAAATCTATTGTGGAGGAGCTACATGGTGGGGCGATTCAATTAGATGCAACGGTGTTCCTACTGGGGGCCAGATACCCGGGCTTCTCCAACAAACTTCATAATTTAGTCAATCAGCTGTTCCTCGCCACTAAGCTACACATTGCAACGAAATGGAAAACAACTACCCTATCTCTCTCTTCAGTAATTGACAAGATGAACATTATCATGCTATGTGAACGAATACAAGCTACAAGAGATGACTCATGGGAGCCTTACTATCAAGTATGGAGGCCGTGTATCGAAAGGAACTCTAGCAGTAATCTTGACCAAGTCTTATCACTATCACTATGAGGCCAATTTAGTGTCCGATAGACTTCCTTGGACTCGCCCCTATGCCCGACCATTGATAGTACTCTGATGCAGTAATGGATCTCTTACTCCCCCACCCCCTCCTCTTGTCTTTTTCAACCACCTATCCTTGTCTGCGTGTTTAATTGTAATGTTTAACCCTCCGTCACACACAATATTCGGACTAACGAGTTCACATACAATGTGCCTGTCAGGCGCCTGCTGGAAAAATACCTATAATATCTAATGTTTGCAATTTCAGTGCTCTAAAAGTGATCAGTGACCTTCATGGGGATGTAATAAAAGAGACTACACATAATCAGTTGCAAAAAAAACCATTTACTTAACATAAAACTAATAACTATGAAATACAAACTTTTCAAAACTCCCGCCATATAGTCCCCAGTTCGACTCTCTCAAAAAAATGTACAAAGAAAATTTTTGAACACAAACTTAATTTTAAGGTACCTTAAGTACTATTAAAAACATATTCAATCAGAAGTAGATGCTGAGGTTTCCCCAGAAAAGTCACACTTGCAGAGCAAATAGCAAGAATTACACACCATTTTTGCATGTGTCAGGCAAATTGCTTTATGACATTTGAGACATTCATAATTTGAAAGTCTTCTGGTTCCGCTTTCCGTTTGGCAGGTGGTGCATCTCCTTCTTTTGTGAGGTGGTGCAGATGGTGACTTTTCACCATCATCTTCTGGGCGGAACCTTTTGAGCTGAACTTGAAGGCGAGAGGGGATACCGATTGTTTTCACGCTTCTCCTGCGTAGCTCTCCAAGTACTAGTTCATGGGCCAATTTTTTCAGATACAATCATCTACGGAGTGGTTCAAGCTTGTTTTCAAGATAAATTACTTGTGAATTTATACCACCCAAATTCAACATAGCAAAAAATATGACCATTGGCCAGCGTTTGATGTTTCTGCTGACGTTGAAAGTGGAGCACATCTGATCTGCTGTATCCACACCCCCTTTGGTGGCATTGTAAAATGTAATTATCTCCGGTTTTTTTTCTGCCCCAGTCCCAGGATCGATGGCAGCATCATCATGAAGTGTTGATAGAAGAAGTACGATTTTTTTGGCATGTGGTACATAGGAAACTAAAGCCTTTCCATTATGGAATGCAAACATACTGCTGTACTGTTGTCTCTCTTTCACACTTACAAACTGTGGCGGCAATTCCCTTTTGTTTTTTCTTACAGTTCCCACATATGACAGCTTCTGAATTTTCAGATAATCAATCAGATCACAACTTGTAAACCAATTGTCAGCTGTAATATTGCGACCCGATCCAAATAAGGGTTCAGCCAGTCTTTTTACAACATCAATGGGTTTGTTGCTCACACAGTAAGGACCTTCTGGTTGTTTTCCTGCATAAACTTCCAGGTTGTAAGTGTAGGTCTTACTGGCATCAACAAGGGCATAAATTTTTATTCCATATTTGTTTGGCTTTGATGGAATGTATTGACGAAAGGCACATCTACCACGAAAACCAGGGAGCATTTCGTCAATAGTGAGATTCTCTCCAGGGTAATAACTTTGTTTACAGTTTACAACAAATCTTTGAAATATATCACGAATTGGAGCAAGTCGGTCATGTGTTTTGCGTTCGGTTCGGGTAGTTCTGTCGTCAAACCGAAGGCAACGAATTAGAATCTTGAATCTGTTTATGGACATAACAAGGCTAAATTTTTCAACTCCATCCCCATCTTTACCCCAAAGTTCCTCCAAACTTTGTCTATTTGCCCTATAAGCTCCTGCAAGGTACAGTAATCCAAAAAAAGCATGCAGTTCTATTTCATCTGTGGGCTTGATGGTTCTGTTGCAGATGTACTTGTCCTTTATAATGTCTATATATTGGTTGGTATATGTGACAATAGAGTCCAGAATGTCATCTGTAAATATACTGTTCCAGCATTCAACTGCAGTTTTTGCATTACGTGCAGTTCCTATTACTGCAGGAAGGTGAGTAATAATGTTTAAAGGTTCCCTACGTTTTTTCTGGAATGGCTTCTTGTTCCATTTAGTATTTTTATCTTTTCCAATATAATATGATCCAACTTCTTCATCCTCACCACTGTCACCATCTTGCTCTGTTTCAGAATCCAGGACACATTCTTCCACCTCATCATGAGAATCAATCTCACTTTCCTCTCCTAAATCCTCATTCAGTGTGAGGTCTCTATCATCTAACAGCATGTTTGTTACTTCCTCAACATCAAGTTGTTTGGATAAATTGTACATTTTCCTCTCCATTTCAGCAGATAATCTGAAGCAAGAGAAGGAACATGTTAGGGAACTACTGTATATGCCTGAGCAGCACACTTTCTTTTATAAAATCTCCCTTATTTCTATGAAATATCCTCACATTTTGTGCTATACATTCATAAAACAAGCTAAATAAACTATTGTGATGAATAAAAACATAAAATACCAACCTTACTGAATGTGACGTATTCACATACAATGAGCCTGAGAGATCTGTGCAGCTATATCCTCTCCCCTGAAGCTCTGAAATCCAACTGTGATATCAGGTTTCACAGACCTTCAAGAGACAGGAGACTACCTGGAGGGAGGGGGTTTCCTCACAATCTGGTGAGGAAGGAGAAATGAAAGTAAAAGAGAAGCGCCTGTCAGATCAGTTGTATGTGACGGAGGGTTAATACTATCAAGGTTAATCTAGAATTTGACTACACTTATGTATATTCCCCTGCGTGGGACTTTGTTGTGAAACTTTCTTGGTTTTTCTTTGAAAAATAAAAACATGTTGAAACTAAAAATTGCGAGGAGTCAAAATGACTCCATTGGTATTTCTATGTAGCTGCCTCTTTTAAAAGGATCAAAACTAATTGGACAATTATCTCGAAAGTACTTTAATCGGCTGCATGGCTTTTTCCGTCATTAATGCATCATCAATTAAGCAGGTAAAAGGTCTGGAGCTGATTCCAGGTGAGGTATTTCCATTTGGAAGCTGTTGCTGCACATCCAACAACATGTGGTTAACCCCTTTCCGACATCGGGCATAAATGTACGCCGATGCCGGACTCCGGCGGTGAGCTGATATGTGCCTAGAACAGCCGCGGGTGGAATCGCGATCCACCCGTGGCTATTAACCCGTTAAATGCCGCTGTCAAGCTCTGACAGTGGCATTTAACATGCGCTTCCGGCAATCGTGCCGGAAATCTGCCCACCGGTAACCCACGTCACGTGATCGCGGGTCACCAGTGGGTTGACATGACAACCAGAGGCCTCCTGCAGACCTCTATGGTTGTCACTGCCGAACTGCTATAAGTGCCGCCTGGTGGTCGGCACTCATAGCAAGTGAGTAATTCTGCTACATATAGGCAATCTGATTATCGCCTGTATGTGGCAGAGCCGATCGCATTATGGCAGCTTCTAGTCTCCCATGGAGACTATTAACCCCTTTACCCCCAAGGGTGGTTTGCACGTCAATGACCGGGCCAATTTTTACAATTCTGACCACTGTCCCTTTATGAGGTTATAACTCCGAAACGCTTCAACGGATCCTGGTGATTCTGACATTGTTTTCTCGTGACATATTGTACTTCATGATAGTGGTAAAATTTCTTTGATAGTACCTGCGTTTATTTGTGAAAAAAACGGAAATTTGGCGAAAATTTTGAAAATTTCGCAATTTTCAAACTTTGAATTTTTATGCAATTAAATCACAGAGATATGTCACACAAAATACTTAATAAGTAACATTTCCCACATGTCTCCTTTACATCAGCATAATTTTGGAACCAATTTTTTTTTTTGTTAGGGAGTTATAAGGGTTAAAAGTTGACCAGCAATTTCTCATTTTTACAACACCATTTTTTTTTAGGGACCACGTCTCATTTGAAGTCATTTTGAGGGGTCTATATGATACAAAATGCCCAAGTGTGACACCATTCTAAAAACTGCACCCCTCAAGGTGCTCAAAACCACATTCAAGAAGTTTATTAACCCTTCAGGTGTTTAATAGGAATTTTTGGAATGTTTAAATAAAAATGAACATTTAACTTTTTTACACAAAAAATTTACTTCAGCTCCAATTTGTTTTATTTTACCAAGGGTAACAGGAGAAATTGGACCCAAAAAGTTGTTGTCCAATTTGTCCTGAGTACGCTGATACCCCATATGTGGCAGTAAACCACTGTTTGGGCGCATGGGAGAGCTCGGAAGGGAAGGAGCGCCGTTTGACTTTTCAATGCAAAATTGACAGGAATTGAGATGGGACGCCATGTTGCGTTTGGAGAGCCACTGATGTGCCTAAACATTGAAACCCCCCACAAGTGACACCATTTTGGAAAGTAGACCCCCTAAGGAACTTATCTGGATGTGTGGTGAGCACTTTGACCCACCAAGGGCTTCACAGAAGTTTATAATGCAGAGCCATAAAAATAAAACAAAATTTTTTTCCCACAAATTATTTTTTAGCCCCCAGTTTTGTATTTTCCCTAGGGTAAAAGGAGAAATTGGACCCCAAAAGTTGTTGTCCAATTTGTCCTGAGTACGCTGATACCCCATATGTGGGGGGGAACCACCGTTTGGGCGCATGGGAGGGTTCGGAAGGGAAGGAGCGCCATTTGGAATGCAGACTTGGATGGAATGGTCTGCAGGCGTCACATTGCGTTTGCAGAGCCCCTAATGTACCTAAACAGTAGAAACCCCCCACAAGTGACACCATTTTGGAAAGTAGACCCCCTAAGGAACTCATCTTGATGTGTTGTGAGAGCTTTGAACCCCCAAGTATTTCACTACAGTTTATAACGCAGAGCCATGCAAATAAAAAATATTTTTTTTCCACAAAAATTATATTTTAGCCCCCAGTTTTGTATTTTTCCAAGGTTAGCAGGAGAAATTGGACCCTAAATGTTGTTGTCCAATTTGTCCTGAGTACGCTGATACCCGATATGTGGGGGGGAACCACCGTTTGGGCGCATGGGAGGGCTCGGAAGGGAAGGAGCATCATTTGGAATGCAGACTTAGATGGATTGGTCTGCAGGCGTCACATTGCGTTTGCAGAGCCCCTAATGTACCTAAACAGTAGAAACCCCCCACAAGTGACCCCATATTGGAAACTAGACCCCTCAATGAACTTATCTAGATGTGTTGTGAGAACTTTGAACCCCCAAGTATTTCACTACAGTTTATAACGCAGAGCCGTGAAAATAAAAAATCTTTTTGTTTTCCCACAAAAATTATTTTTTAGCCCCCAGTTTTGTATTTTCCCAAGGGTAACAGGAGAAATTGGTCCACAAAAGTTGTTGTCCAATTTGTCCTGAGTACGCTGATACCCCATATGTTGGGGTAAACCCCTGTTTGGGCACACAGGAGAGCTCGGAAGGGAAGGAGCACTGTTTTACTTTTTCAACGCAGAATTGGCTGGAATTGAGATCGGACGCCATGTCGTGTTTGGAGAGCCCCTGATGTGCCGAAACAGTGGAAACCCCCCAATTATAACTGAAACCCTAATCTAAACACACCCCTAACCCTAATTCCAACGGTAACCCTAACCACACCTCTAACCCTGACACACCCCTAATCCCAACCCTATTCCCAACTGTAAATGTAATCTAAACCCTAACCCTAACTTTAGCCCCAACCCTAACTGTAGCCCCAACCCTAACCCTAACCCTAGCCCTAACCCTAACCCTAGCCCTAACCCTAGCCCTAATGGGAAAATGGAAATAAATACATTTTTTTTTATTTTTCCCTAACTAAGGGGGTGATGAAGGGGGGTTTGATTTACTTTTATAGCGAGTTTTTTAGCGGATTTTTATGATTGGCAGCCGTCACACACTGAAAGACCCTTTTTATTGCAAAAAATATTTTTTGCAATACCACATTTTGAGAGCTATAATTTTTCCATATTTTGGTCCACAGAGTCATGTGAGGTCTTGTTTTTTGCGGGACGAGTTGACGTTTTTATTGAAAACATTTTTGGGCACGTGACATTTTTTGATCGCTTTTTATTCCGATTTTTGTGAGGAAGAATGACCAAAAGCCAGCTATTCATGAATTTCTATTGGGGGAGGCGTTTATACCGTTCCGCGTTCGGTAAAATTGATAAAGCAGTTTTATTCTTCGGGTCAGTACGATTACAGCGATACCTCATTTATATCATTTTTTTATGGTTTGGTGCTTTTATACGATAAAAACTATTTTACAGAAAAAATAATTATTTTTGCATCGCTTTATTCTCAGGACTATAACTTTTTTATTTTTTTGCTGATGATGCTGTATGGCGGCTCTTTTTTTGCGGGACAATATGACGCTTTCAGCGGTACCATGGTTATTTATATCTGTCCTTTTGATCGCGTGTTATTCCACTTTTTGTTCGGCGGTATGATAATAAAGCGTTGTTTTTTGCCTCGTTTTTTTTTCTTACGGTGTTTACTGAAGGGGTTAACTAGTGGGACAGTTTTATAGGTCGGGTCGTTACGGACGCGGCGATACTAAATATGTGTACTTTTATTGGTTTTTTTTTATTTAGATGAAGAAATGTATTTATGGGAATAATATTTTTTTTTTTTTTTCATTATTTTGGAATATTTTTTTTTATTTTTTTTACACATTTGGAAATTTTTTTTTTTACTTTTTTACTTTGTCCCAGGGGGGGACATCACAGATCAGTGATCTGACAGTTTGCACAGCACTCTGTCAGATCACTGATCTGACATGCAGCGCTGCAGGCTTCACAGTGCCTGCTCTGAGCAGGCTCTGTGAAGCCACCTCCCTCCCTGCAGGACCCGGATCCGCGGCCATCTTGGATCCGGGGCTGGAGGGAGCAGGGAGGGAGGTGAGACCCTCGCAGCAACGCGATCACATCGCGTTGCTCCGGGGGTCTCAGGGAAGCCCGCAGGGAGCCCCCTCCCTGCGCGGTGCTTCCCTGCACCGCCGGCACATCGCGATCATCTTTGATCGCGGTGTGCCAGGGGTTAATGTGCGATAAGCAGCTGACACCCGGCCGCGATCGGCCGCGCTCCCCCCGTGAGCGCGGCCGATCGGCTATGACGTACTATCCCGTCCAGGGTCAGATAAGCCCAGGGCACCTCGACGGGATAGTACGTCTAAGGTCACAGAGGGGTTAAAGCATGCAAAAAGTAAAAAAAAAAAATGTTTTTTAAAAATATTTTTTAAAAATTATAAAGGTTCAAATCACCCTCCTTCCGCCCCATTCAAAATAAAACAGTTTAAAAAAAATCAAACATACACATATTTGGTATCGCCGCGTTCAGAATCGCCCGATCAATTAAAAAAAGGTTTTACCTGATCACTAAATGGCGTAGCAAGAAAAAAAGACAAAACGTCAGAATTACGCTTTTTTTTATCGCCGCAACATACTAAAAAAAAAAAAAAAGCAAAACAAAAAACAACTGTGGGATTGCACTTTTTTTTGCAATTTCACTGCACTTTGAATTTTTTCCTGCTTTCTAGTACACTATATGTTAAAACAAATGGTGTCATTCAAAAAACTCGTCCCGCAAAAAAACAAGCCCTCACATGGCCATTTTAACAAAAAAATAAAAAAAAGTTATGGCTCTGCGAAGAAGGAGCAAAAAGTGAAAATGCAAAACCAAAAATAAAAAAAACAAACAAGCAAAAGGCATCCATTACAGAGATAGCAGAAATGTTAGAAGTGGCCAAATAAAAAAAAATGCACGAATGAGGTTGGGACCTCAAAAAGGACTGGACATCCAACAGTGGTGGATGATCACGGAATCCTTTCCATAGTGAATAAAACCCCTTCACAACATCCACCCAAGAGAAGAACTCTCTCCAGGAAAAATGTGTTTGAGTATCTAAGTTCACCATACAGAGAAGACTTCACGAGAGCAAAACCATAGGGATCACCACAAGTTGCACACCATTAAGCAGACTTAAAAGTAAAAGGCCAGATTAGATTTTGTCAAAAATCATCCAAAGAAGACAGCCCAGTTCCGGCATGAAAAACATTTGTAGCAAAGATTCAATGCGCCTTTAGATGTGTTTCTTTCATGAAACTGTATTTTCATGTTCAAGTTATGAAGTTTTATGAAAACAGTGACCACAATGATATATTTATCTTACATGAAATTACACTATATTGCTTTTAATACGGACTGAAATTCAACACTGCAACAAAGTTACTTACGCTTTGACTTAAAGTTTTGTGCTCTGCAGACTGGGTCATAGCATTTTTGATACCATATTTCTCTCTTCAAATCTACTAGTAACCTGGAAATAAAATTGGTAAAGTGAGAAATAGAAAGAAATCTCACATTTGTCCAGACATAAGGACAAACCATAGTTGCTCAGACTCCCGACATTCCCATTGATCAGTTTCATAGTTTTTTTTTTTTCTTGGGCAATGGATGGGTGTGAACACTTCGCTCAGCGCTGCTAAATGCAACTCCATTCAAAGACTAGCAGCACTGTCTGGTCTATTTGATAACAGCTGTGTTGCAGTTGCCTGCATTAGCCAGCAGAGGCCACTACACTTTGACTGGAGATGCGTTTAGCAATCCATTGAAAGACACCAATTCTTCAAGAGCAGCGTGAACCACTCAGTTCTTTATGAGGAGTCATGCTGGAGAGAGAGATGTTGCTAATTCATTAATGGGAGCATGCTTTTAATGAACCAGTAATGTCAGACAGGTGACGTGCGCCTCACCACGAATCTTACTAGTCAGGGACCAGAGTAACATTTCTGTTGCAGGGAAAGCCACAGCTCATCATGAATGAAATGAGCGGTGGTGTCCTGCCCCCGCCCCACCAAAATTTTGTGAAAACGCGAAGTTTAGTGACTTTTCAAAACTTTTGACACCAAAATTCTTTGACAAATCAGGGCCATTGTGTTTACATCTGTCCACCGCAAAAATCAACTGCGAGGTGGGGGTGCTGGATGTCAGATGCCAACATTCTGCTTTTGATGATCTATTCTGTGGATAGGCCATAAATACCATATGCCTGGTTATCCACTTTAAAATAGTTTGAAAAAAAAATATGCAAATGATTGTACAAGTATCTTTTCTCTAGAAAAACAAGTAACCAATACAGCACTTCCCCATATGCTTTAATAGATACATGGAGTAGGCTTCTTTATAGCACAAAATCACTGCCCTGAATACCACTGTGGACTAATCATCTGTAACAATAATACAATTTACCATGAAGCTGATATATAGCTGCTTACATGACATTGTTACTTCTGTGAGCTCGGCCGATGTTTTCACACCAGCGATAATTCATGGTATCATAAACCAACAATTCTTCAGTTGAAAAATAGTTCCACTGCCGAATTCCTAATTTAAAAAAAAAAAAGGAACAACTGTCATTTGTGCTATTGTGCTCAATAATATTAGCAAAAAAAGAAAATCTAAGACTAACCATACCTCCATGAAAGCCTTCTCTGGTCAAAAGAGACAAAATGTACTGATCAATTTCTGGATAAGGTGAATACTGATATCCTTTCATTGTGCTGCCTAAAGTGAGGAGGAAACCGCACAATGGTCAGTTCAGTTACCCAAGAAAGGCTGCTGAAACCATCAGATAAGATCACCACAAGTCAAACTTCTCACTACTCACTAGTAGAAAAGACAAAATACACAGCAGCTTTTTCTCATGTAGCAGTTCGTGCAACACATCACAACCATAAAAACAGCAGCTATTTCTAAGTAAACGTTATCGATGTTTATAAAAGCTCCACACACAGTAAACTACTCAATTTTTCTTTTGTACTACTTTTGATACATCTCCCCTTATTTTTTAAGGCTCTTACCAGCATTGATCCTGTTCTGCCACGCATACATAGTGGTGCACAAAGGTAAAACTACAAAAAAAAAAAAAATTATATATATATATATATATATATATATATATATATATATATAATTGTCTAAGGGTTTTTCCGTCTGTCTGTCTGTCTGTCCTGGAAATCCCGGCTCTCTGATTGGTCGAGGCCGCCAGGCCTCGACCAATCAGAGACCGGCACAGCATCGACGTAGAAATCCCGCGTCTCTGATTGGTCGAGGCCACCAGGCCTCGACCAATCAGCAACGGGCACAGCGACGATGATGTCATAAAGGACGTAGACATCTCACGCTTCTGATTCAGCGACGGGCACAGTATCGACGTAGATGTCATAATGGTTGCCATGGCGACGATGATGTCATAAAAGTTGCCTCGACCAATCAGCGACGGGCACAGTGTGCCGCGAATTCTGGAATCATCATTGTCCATATACTACGGGGACATGCATATTCTAGAATACCCGATGCGTTAGAATCGGGCCACAATCTAGTATATATATAATTGTCTAAGGGTTTTTCCGTCTGTCTGTCCTGGAAATCCCGCGTCTCTGATTGGTCGAGGCCGCCAGGCCTCGACCAATCAGAGACGGGCACAGCATCGACGTAGAAATCCCGCGCCTCTGATTGGCGACGGGCACAGCGACGATGATGTCATAAAGGACGTAGACTTCCCGCGTCTCTGAATCAGCAACGGGCACAGCGACGATGATGTCATAATGGTTGCCATGGCGACGATGATGTCATAAAGGTTGCCTCGACCAATCAGCGACAGGCACAGTCTGCCGCGAATTCTGGAATCATCATTGTCCATATACTACGGGGACATGATGCGTTAGAATCGGGCCACAATCTAATATATATATATATATATATATATATACACACACATGTGAGTGTGTGTGTGTGATATATATATATATATATCTCATATATACACATACACACCGTATATACTTGAGTATAAGCCGACCCCCCCTAATTTTGCCACAAAAAAACTGGGAAAACTTAATGACTCGAGTATAAGACTAGGGTGGGAAATGCATGTTAAAAGTAATACTGTGATTTTATTTTGGTAACAGTATATTACGCACACATTTAATGAGCTTCTGTTTGCGAAATATACCGTATATACTCGAGTATAAGCTGACCCGAGTATAAGCCGACCCCCCTAATTTTGCCACAAAAAACTGGGAAAACTTAATGACTCGAGTATAAGCCTAGGGTGGAAAATGCAGCAGCTACTGGTAAATTTCAAAAATAAAATAGATACCAATAAAAGTAAGATTAATTGAGACATCAGTAGGTTAAGTGTTTTTGAATATCCATATTGAATCAGAAGCCCCATATAATGCTCCATAAAGTTTATGATGGCCCCATAAGATGCTCCATATTAAAATATGCCCCATATAATCCTGCATAAAGGTTAACCCCTTTACCCCCAAGGGTGGTTTGACGTTATGGACCGGGCCAATTTTTACAATTCTGACCCCTGTCCCTTTATGAGGTTATAACTCTGGAACGCTTCAACGGATCCCAGTGATTCGGACATTGTTTTCTCGTGACATATTGTACTTCATGATAGTGGTAAAATTTCTTTGGTATTACCTGCGTTTATTTGTGGAAAAAATGGAAATTTGGCGAACATTTTGAAAATTTCGCAATTTTCCAACTTTGAATTTTTATGCAATCACAGAGATATGTCACACAAAATACTTAATAAGTAACATTTCCCACATGTCTCCTTTACATCAGCATAATTTTGGAACCAATTTTTTTTTTGTTAGGGAGTTATAAGGGTTAAAAGTTGACCAGCAATTTCTCATTTTTACAACACCATTTTTTTTTTAGGGACCACATCTCATTTGAAGTCATTTTGAGGGGTCTATATGATAGAAAATACCCAAGTGTGACACCATTCTAAAAACTGCACCCCTCAAGGTGCTCAAAACCATATTCAAGAAGTTTATTAACCCTTCTGGTGCTTCACAGGAATTTTTGGAATGTTTAAATAAAAATGAACATTTTACTTTTTTTCACAAAAAATTTACTTCAGCTCCAATTTGTTTTATTTTACCAAGGGTAACAGGAGAAAATGGACCTCAAAAGTTGTACAATTTGTCCTGAGTACACCGATACCCCATATGTGGGGGTAAACCACTGTTTGGGCGCATGACAGAGCTCGGAAGCGAAGGAGCGCCATTTGACTTTTCAATGCAAAATTGACTGGAATCGAGATGGGACACCATGTTGCGTTTGGAGAGCCCCTGATGTGCCTAAACATTGAAACCCCCCACAAGTGACACCATTTTGGAAAGTAGACCCCCTAAGGAATTTATCTAGATGTGTGGTGAGCGCATTGACCCACCAAAGGCTTCACAGAAGTTTATAATGCAGAGCGGTAAAAATAAAAACTTTCCCCCAAAATATTATTTTTTAGCCCCCCGTTTTGAATTTTCCCGAGGGTAACGGGAGAAATTCGACCCCAAAAGTTGTTGTCCAATTTGTCCTGAGTACGCTGATACCCCATATGTGGGGGGTGAACCACCCTTTGGGCGCATTGGGAGGGCTCGGAAGGGAAGGAGCGCCATTTGGAATGCAGACTTAGATGGAATGGTCTGCAGGCGTCACATTGCGTTTGCAGAGCCTCTAATGTACCTAAACAGTAGAAACCCCCCACAAGTGACCCCATATTGAAAACTAGACCCCCCAAGGAACTTATCTAGATGTGTTGTGAGAACTTTGAGCCCCCAAGTGTTTTACTAGTTTATAACGCAGAGCCGTGAAAATAAAAAATCTTTTTTTTCCCCACAAAAATTATTTTTTAGCCCCCAGTTTTGTATTTTCCCAAGGGTAACAGGAGAAATTGGACCCCAAAAGTTGTTGTGCTATTTGTCCTGAGTACGCTGATACCCCATATGTTGGGGTAAACCCCTGTTTGGGCATACGGGAGAGCTCGGAAGGGAAGGAGCACTGTTTTACTTTTTCAACGCAGAATTGGCTGGAATTGAGATCGGATGCCATGTCGCGTTTGGAAAGCCCCTGATGTGCCTAAACAGTGGAAACCCCCCAATTATAACTGAAACCCTAATCCAAACACACCCCTAACCCTAATCCCAACAGTAACCCTAACCACACCTCTAACCCTGACACACCCCTAACCCTAATCCCAACCCTATTCCCAACCGTAAATGTAATCTGAACCCTAACCGTAACGTTAGTCCCAATCCTAACCCTAACTTTAGCCACAACCCTAACTGTAGCCTTAACCCTAGCCCCAACCCTAGCCCTAACCCTAACGGGGAAAATGGAAATAAATACATTTTTTTAATTTTTCCCTAACTAAGGCGGTGATGAAGGGGGGTTTGATTTTCATTTATAGCGGGTTTTTTAGAGGATTTTTATGATTGGCAGCCGTCACACACTGAAGACGCTTTTTATTGCAAAAAATATTTTTGAGAGCTATAATTTTTCCATATTTTGGTCCACAGAGTCATGTGAGGTCTTGTTTTTTTGCGGGACGAGTTTACGTTTTTATTGGTAATATTTTCGGGCACGTTACATTTTTTGATCGCTTTTTACTCCGATTTTTGTGAGGCAGAATGACCAAAAACCAGCTATTCATGAATTTCTTTTGGGGGAGGAGTTTATACCGTTCCGCGTTTGGTAAAATTGATGAAGCAGTTTTATTCTTCGGGTCAGTAAGATTACAGCGATACCTCATTTATATAATTTTTTTATGTTTTGGCGCTTTTATACGATAAAAACTATTTTATAGAAAAAATAATTATTTTTGCATCGCTTTATTCTGAGGACTAACTTTTTTATTTTTGCTGATGATGCTGTATGGCGGCTCGTTTATTGCGGGACAAGATGACGTTTTCAGCGGTACCATTGTTATTTATATCTGTCTTTTTGATCGTGTGTTATTCCACTTTTTGTTCGGCGGTATGATAATAAAGCGTTGTTTTTTGCCTCTTTTTTTTCCCCTTACGGTGTTTACTGAAGGGGTTAACTAGTGGGCCAGTTTTATAGGTCGGGTCGTTACAGACGCGGCGATACTAAATATGTGTACTTTTGTTTTGTTTTTTTTAAATTTAGATAAATGTATTTATGGGAATAATTTATATATTTTTTTTCATTATTTAGGATTTTTTTTTTTTTTTTTTTTACACATTTGGAAAAAAAATTTTTTAACTTTTTTATTTTGTCCCGGGGGGGAACATCACAGATCGCTGATCTGACAGTTTGTACAGCGATCTGACTTGCAGCACTGCAGGCTTACCAAGCGCCTGCTCTGAGCAGGCACTTGGTAAGCCACCTCCCTCCCTGCAGGACCCGGATGCTGCGGCCATATTGGATCCGGGCCTGCTGCAGGGAGGGAGGTAAGGAGACCCTCGCAGCAACGCGATCACATCGCGTTGCTCCGGGGGTCTCTGGGAAGCCCGCAGGGAGCCCCCTCCCTGCGCGATGCTTCCCTATGCCACCGGCACACCGTGATCATGTTTGATCGCGGTGTGCCGGGGGTTAATGTGTCGGGGGCAGTCTGTGACCGCTCCTGGCACATAGTGTCGGATGTCAGCTGCAATAGCCCCGTGAGCACGGCCGATCGCGTATGACGTACTATCCCGTCGGTGGTCATACGGGCCCACCCCACCTCAACGGGATAGTACGTCATATGGCAGAAAGGGGGTTAATAATGGCCCCATAAGATGTTCCATAGACACATTTGCCCAATATAATGCTGCACAAATGTTGATTATGGCCCCATAAGATGCTCCATAAAGATATTTGCCCCATATAGCGCTGCACAAACCTTGATTATGGCCCCATAAGATGCTCCATACAGACACTTGCCCCATATAATGCTCCACAAACGTTAATTATGACCCCATAAGATGCTCCGTAAATATAGTTGCCCCATATAGTGCTGCACAAACGTTGATTATGACCCCATAAGATGCTCCATAAAGATATTTGCGCCATATAGTGCTGCACAAACGTTGATTATGCCCCATAAGATGCTCCATACAGACACTTGCCCCATTTGCTGTGATAATAAAAAAAAAAAAAAAAAAAAATCACATACTCACCTCTCTGTCGCTCAGGCCCCCAGCACTTTCAATATTCACTTGCTCCTCGTTCTGGCGCTACTCCATCTTCAGCGTCTTCTGCACTGACGTTCAGGCAGAGGGCGCGCTCTAACTACGTCATCGCGCCCTCTGACCTGGGCGTCACTGCAGAAGACGCTGACGATGGAGCGGCGCCAGAACGAGGAGCAGGTGAATATCGCGCTGCTCTTCCCTCTCCGTTATCCTCACCTGCTCCTGGCGCGGTGCAGTCCCTGCTTCCCCGGCGCCGCAGCTTCTTCCTGCATTGAGCAGTTACTGTTACCGCTCATTACAGTAATGAATAAGCGGCTCCACCCCTATGGAAGGTGGAGCCGCATATTCATTACTGTAACGAGCGGTACCATGTGACCGCTCAATACAGGAAGAAGCTGCGGCGCCGGGGAAGAAGAGACCTGCAGGGACCGCGCCAGGAGTAGGTGAGTATATTTAGACAGCCCCTGCTCCCCCCCCCCCCCCGCCGACCCCTGGGTATGACTCGAGTATAAGCCGAGAGGGGGACTTACAACCCAAAGAAATGGGCTGAAAATCTCAGCTTATACTCGAGTATATACGGTATATATATATATATATATATATATATATATATATATATATATATATATATATATACACACCGCTCAAAAAAATAAAGGGAACACTAAAATGAAACATCCTAGATATCACTGAATGAAATATTCCAGTTGTAAATCTTTATTCATTACATAGTGGAATGTGTTCAGAACAATAAAACCTAAAAATGATCAACGTAAATCACAACTAATATCTCTGGTCTGGAGTTGGAATGATGCTCAAAATCAAAGTGGAAAATGAAGTTACAGGCTGATCCAACTTCATTGGAAATGCCTCAAAACAAGGAAATGATGCTCAGTAGTGTGTGTGGCCTCCACGTGCCTGTATGACCTCCCTATAACGCCTGGGCATGCTCCTTATGAGGCGGCGGATGGTCTCCTGAGGGATCTCCTCCAAGACCTGGACTAAAGCATCCGCCAACTCCTGGACAGTCTGTGGCGCAACGAAGACACTGAGGGAAATATACACCTCTTCATCTCGCCTGTGATGAGAAGAAGAAGCCAAGTTCTTAGTAGAAAATGGAGCAAGTATTTAGAAGACCCCACTACAGGTGTCCCGAGGAGGACTGGGAGCGGTCCTGAGAAGAATAGTGGAGGGCTAGTTACTCCTTTCTACACATAGGACTCGGGTATCCATAACTTGTGCATTCACCACCACACTAGGCTGTTTGAATATTCAGTCATACTGACATACTTGGTGGATGGTGCGACACATGATGTCCAAGATGTGTTCAATCGGATTCAGGTCTGGGGAACGGGGGCCAGTCCATAGCTTCAATGCCTTCATCTTGCAGGAACTGCTGACACACTCCAGCCATATGAGATCTGGCATTGTCCTGCATTAGGAGGAACCCAGGGCCAACCGCACCAGCATATGGTCACAAGGGGTCTGAGGATCTCATCTCGGTTCCTAATGGCAGTCAGGCTACCTCTGGCGAGCCCATGGAGGGCTGTGTGGCCCTCCAAAGAAATGCCAACCCACACGATTACTGACCCACTGCCAAATCGGTCATGCTGAAGGATGTTGCAGGCAGCAGATCGCTCTCCACAGCGTCTCCAGACTCTGTCACGTCTGTCACATGTGCTCAGTGTGAACCTGCTTTCATCTGTGAAGAGCACAACCCCATCTATGGACGTGGGGCACTCAGATCATCCTTATGGAGTCGAATTCTAACCGTTTGTGCAGACACAAGCACATTTGTGGCCTGCTGGAGCTCATTTTGCAGGGCTCTGGCAGTGCTACTCCTGTTCCTCCTTGCACAAAGGCTGAGGTAGCGGTCCTGCTGCTGGGTTGTTGCCCCCTCCACATCTCCTGGTGTACTGGCCTGTCTCCTGGTAGCGCCTCCAGCCTCTGGACACTAAGTTGTCAGACACAGCAAACCTTCTTGCCGCAGCAGCATTGATGTGCCATCCTGGATGACCTGCACTACCTGAGCAACTTTTGTGGGTTATAGAGTCCATCTCATGCTTCCACGAGTGTGGAAGCACAACCAACATTCAAAAGTGACCAAAACATCAGCCAGAAAGCATTGGTACTGAGATGTGGTCCCCACCTGCAGAACCACTCCTTTAATGAGTGTGTCTTGATAATTGCCAATAATTTCCATCTGTTGTCTATTCCATTTGCACAACAGCATGTGAAATTGATTGTCAGTGTTGATTCCTAAGTGGACGGTTTGATTTCACAGAAGTTTAATTTACTTGGAGTTATGTTCTGTTGTTTAAGTGTTCCCTTTATTTTTTTGAGCAGTGTATTTCACACACACACACGTGGTCACAATTGTTGGTACCCCTCGTTTAATGACAGAAAAACCCACAATGATCACAGAAATAACTTGAAGCTGACAAAAGTAGTAATAAATAAAAAATCTATGAAAATTAACAAATGAAAGTCAGACATTGCTTTTCAACCATGCTGCCACATAATTTAAAAAAGGGTTTGGGTTAGGGTTTGTGTTAGCATCCCTAGGGTTACTATGGATCCTAACCGTAACCCTAGGGATTTATGTTTATAGTGGGTTTTCTAGTTGATTTTGATGATTGGCAGCTGTCACACACTTCTCATCATGCGTTTCATAAACGCAAACGCAGGGAAAAACGCGTTTAAACGCATCAAAACGCCGCGTTTGCGTTAAAATATGCAAAAACGCATGCGCCTAAAAACAACGCTGCGTTTAAACGCGTTTTTTCACCAAATGCGTTTGCGTTTTAAATGTTGCGTTTCTAAACGCAAATGTGAAACCAGACTAATAATAGTTTAGTAGTAACATTTTGTTTTAAAGCTTTTAATTGTGATAAAATGCAAATTATTTGTATGGACTAGCTTTTTGGAACAAATATCTCTAAAAATCAGAAAAAATACCTGTGGTAATAGATGCTACAGCGTTAAGGCTTCTCGCTCCAGTCTTCTCATTTTCTGGACTCTTACACGTTAAAACTTTTAACGAATCTGTAAATCTTTAAATTATTATAACAGTTAATAAAGATCAGTCTTATCACAAATACAAATCCCTTTTCTTAAAGAAATTGATGATGATTGCAAACATCAAAAAAGGAAAAACTACTATGTGCAATAGGAACTTCACAGTGAATGTGTAATGTCACAAGGCAATATATCGGTCGGTTTCTACTTGGATAGACACAGGAGTTATCAATCCATTAAGAGAATGTGCACAAAGTATATTTTAAACTCAGGCAAACTAGTTTTTCAAGCACAAGCTTTGGGAAACTCAGGCTTTTTTTGTTTTTCTTGAAGCGACTTGTATCCTTTTCTGGCAATTCCTTGAGTTTTTTTTCCTACAGTTTTGGCCAAATACACTTTTTTGGAGTGTTTTCCCATAGTTTTTCGTGATGTCTTTTCTAGAGATTAGCGAACGTGTTGGAACACGTTCGCCAATCTCAAATTAGGCACGAATATAGCACATTTGGATTAGTGTTCGCTTTCACGAGCATGTTTTACTGAAAGTGGGCAAAAGTTGGTCACAGTTCGGGAAGATCATTGCGGTTCCACCAATGCTATTGTATGACTTTGGCTAGGATATTGGTGTTGGGGGGGGGGGGGGGTGTCTGGGGGCAGGGTAGATGTGTTTGATGAGGTGAGGGGGTGTGGATGGGTTAAAAGAATGTCTGAAAAAATTACAGGAGAGGCACTCACTTTTTTTTTCTTTTTCCTCAAAACTTTAGGTGTTGATTCCAGCAACCAATCAAGGACCAGAAACCATTCACAATGCCATGACACAAGGTGGTCTTTGATTGGTTACCGAAGTCACATGTTCCTGGCCATATAAAAAGCAGACATCTTGTTTTGCTTGCGCAATTTGCTCAGTGTCACAGTTCAGAGAGGTGTCTCCTGTGAATTAGCTGTTGCTGCTGAAAGTGAACTTGTCCTATGTGAAAATGGATCTTCCAGCATCGAAGTAGATTGCGCAAATACTGTCTGGAAGTCTCTGGAAGCCCCATTTGCTACTCCAAATCGTTTGTGCTAAAACTGTGTTTCAGGGGCAAATCTCAAGGCCAGATTTCCACTTAAAAATCGTTAAGTGCAACGGTGTTGTTCAGGCACACTAAGAAAATAAATAATGATTGTTCATTTAGTGACAAGTGACTAACAGCTGTAAGCCAAAGGTCGTGAAACAGCACAGAGGAAGGCTACCTACAACATGAGTGGGAAAAAAGCAAGGTCATGGTGGAAGGGGGAATAGGCTTGATGCTCGACGTGTACGTGGGGAAGGTGTTAATGAGAATGAAAGCTCAACTGAACATACACAGTCTCCTCCTATCCTAAAACCACTGACATCATCTGTTACTGGATGGCCTACTCAACTCTCTTTGCCAGAGGCACAACAGTACGCCTTGTAGATGACGCTCAGAAAGAGCATGTGCTCCAGTGTATGGCAAGCGTTGCATCAAGAGGCCTCTCCTCCTCTTCCTCCACCCTAATCACCCTTGTTTCCCCCCACGTCAAATTTTTCCAAACGCCCATCTGACTGTGGGGAATCTGACTGTGTGGATTGATCCTTAAAGGGGTTAAACAAGCTTCTCATCAATGCTGCTGGAGAACAGGAAGAATGGCATTGTGCTTCTTGCTTTGGAACATGCAAATGTTCAACACTCCTATACTTCTTTCAGTAAAGCATTTGGCCCATTGTTATTATTATTTTTTTTATTGTCAATAGCTAAAAGCAAAGTGCAAACATTAACCCCTTTACCCCCAAGGGTGGATTGCACGTTAATGACCAGGCCAATTTTTACAATTCTGACCCCTGTCCCTTTACGAGGTTATAACTCTGGAACGCTTCAACGGATCTTGGCAATTCTGACATTGTTATCTCGTGACATATTGTACTTCATGATAGTGGTAAAATTTCTTCGATCTAACTTGCGTTTATTTGTGAAAAAAATGGAAATTTGGGGAAAATTTTGAAAATTTGGCAATTTTCCAACTTTGAATTTTTATGCCCTTAAATCACAGAGATATGTCAACCAAAATACTTAATAAGTAACATTTCCCACATGTCTACTTTACATCAGCACAATTTTGGAACAAAAAGTTTTTTTTTAGGGAGTTATAAGGGTTAAAAGTTGACCAGCAATTTCTCATTTTTACAACACCATTTTTTTTTAGGGACCACATCTCATTTGAAGTCATTTTGAGGGGTCTATTTGATAGAAAATACCCAAGTGTGACACCATTCTAAAAACTGCACCCCTCAAGGTGCTCAAAACCACATTCAAGAAGTTTATTAACCCTTCACTTCAGGTGTTTTACAGGAATTTTTGGAATGTTTTAAAAAAAATTAACATTTAACTTTTATTCACAAAAAATTTAATTCAGCTCCAATTTGTTTTATTTTCCCAAGGGTAAGAGAAGAAATTGGACCCCAAAAGTTGTTGTGCCATTTGTTCTGAGTACGCCGATACCCCACATGTGGGGGTAAACCACTGTTTGGGTGCATGGCAGAGCTCGGAAGGGAAGGAGCGCCGTTTGACTTTTCAATGCAAAATTGACTGGAATTGAGATGGGACGCCATGTTGCGTTTGGAGAGCCTCTGATGGGCCTAAACATTGAAACCCCCCACAAGTGACACCATTTCGGAAAGTAGACCCCCTAAGGATCTTATTTAGATGTGTGGTAAGCACTTTGACCCACCTAGGGCTTCACAGAAGTTTATAATGCAGAGCCGTAAAAATTAAAAATATTAATTATTCCCACAAAAATTATTTTTTAGCCCCCAGTTTTGTATTTTCCCAAGGGTAACAGGAGAAATTGGACCCCAAACGTTGTTGTCCAATTTGTCCTGAGTACGCCGATACCCCATATGTGGGGGGGAACCACCGTTTGGGCGCATTGGAGGGCTCGGAAGGGAAGGAGCGCCATTTGGAATGCAGACTTAGATGGAATGGTCTGCAGGCGTCACATTGCGTTTGCAGAGCCCCTAATGTACCTAAACAGTAGAAACCCCCCACAAGTGACCCCATATTGGAAACTAGACCTCCCAAGGAACTTATCTAGATGTGTTGTGAGAACTTTGAGCCCAAGTGTTTCACTACAGTTTATAACGCAGAGCCGTGAAAATAAAAAATCTTTTTTTCACCACAAAAATTATTTTTTAGCCCCCAGTTTTGTATTTTCCCAAGGGTAACAGGACAAATTGGACAACAACTTTTGGGGTCCAATCTCTCCTGAGTACGCTGATACCCCATATGTTGGGGTAAACCCCTGTTTGGGCACACGGGAGAGCTCAGAAGGGAAGGAGCACTGTTTTACTTTTTCAACGCAGAATTGGCTGGAATTGTGATCGGAAGCCATGTCGCGTTTGGAGAGCCCCTGATGTGCCTAAACAATGGAAACCCCCCAATTATAAATGAAACCCTAATCCAAACACACCCCTAACCCTAATCCCAACGGTAACCCTATCCACACCTCTAACCCTGACACACCCCTAACCCTAATCCCAACCCTATTCCCAAAGGTAAATGTAAGATGTTATAGTGTAAGATCGCTGATCTGACACTTTGCTGTGCACTGTGTCAGATCAGCGATCTGACGTGCACTTCTCCTGGCTTCCCGGCGCCTGCTTTGAGCAGGCGCAGTGAAGCCACCTCCCTGCAGGACCCGGATGCCGCGGCCATCTTGGATCCGGGCCTGCTGCAGGGAGGAGGAGGTAAGAGACCCTCGCAGCAACGCGATCACATCGCGTTGCTCCGGGGGTCTCAGGGAAGCCCGCAGGGAGCCCCCTCCCTGCGCGATGCTTCCCTATACCGCCGGCACACTGCGATCATGTTTGATCGCAGTGTGCCAGGGGTTAATGTGCCGGGGCGGTCCGTGACTGCTCCTGGCACATAGTGCCGGATGTCAGCTGACACCCGGCCGTGATCGGCTGCGCTAACCTGTGAGCGCGGCCAATCGCTATGATGTACTATCCCGTCGAGGGTCAGATAGGCCCAGGTGACCTCGACGGGATAGTACGTCTAAGGTCAGAAAGGGGTTAAGCCACCTACTCATTACTATTATTAATTTATATAGCATCATTGATTCCATGGTACTGTACATGAGAAGGGGTTACATACAAATTACAGATATCACTTACAGTAAGCAAACTAACAATGACAGACTGATACAGAGGGGAGAGGACCCTGCCCTTGCGGGCTTACATTCTACAGGATGGTGGGGAAGGAGACAATAGGTTGAGGGTTGTAGGAGCTCCGGTGTTGGTGCGGCGGTAGCTCCGGTAGTGGTGAGGAGGCAGAGGGGTCAGTGCAGGCTGTAAGCTTTCCTGAAGAGGTGGGTTTTCAGGTTCCGTCTTAAGGATCCGAATGTGGCTGATAGTCGGACGTGTTAGGGCAAGGAATTCCAGAGGATGGGGAATATTCGGGAGTAGTCTTGGAGGCAGTTGGGTCAGGAGGGAATAAGTGTGGAGGAGAGAAGGAGGTCTTGGGAGGACCAGAGAATACGTGAGGGAAGATATCGGGAGATTAGTTCAGAGATATATGGAGGAGACAGGTTATAGATGGCTTTGTAGCTCAGTATTAGTAATTTGAACTGGATACGCTGAGGGAATTGTAGCCAGTGAAGAGATTTGCAGAGGGGGGAAGCGGAGGAGTAGCGAGGAGAGAGATGAATTGGTGGGGCAGCAGAGTTAAGGATGGACTGCAGAGGTGCAAGGGTGTTAGCAGGGAGGCCACAGAAAAGGATGTTGCAGTAGTCAAGGTGGGAGATGATGAGGGCATGCACAAGCATTTTAGTAGATTGAAAAGACAAGCGTTTTTCACACCTCAATGATACAGGATATCTGAAAAGTGCCCTGCGCCTCAAACACAAATCTTACCTTAGTTAGGGTCTGGAATAAAATTTGTGGTGTAAAGTGTACTTCAACTCGTGAATTTAATGAGCAAACTTCATCGCACACATGTTCAGCCCACTTTCGCAGAGTTGGTTGAAACTAGTGTGAAAACGCAATTGTTTTCATACTCGATTTGTGACTTTTCAACGCATGCTATGTAATCAATTTGATAATTGAGGCCTAAGGGTATGTGCACACGTGGAGTATTTACAAAAGATTTTTCTGCATCAGAAACGCCGAGTAAAATACACACTTTTTCAGTTTTTACTTGCACTTTACCATTCTCATTTGAAAGGGTGAAAAATGAAGAAAGAACACATGCTGCAGATCTGAAAAAGCTCTTTGATGGTTCAAATCTGAAAGGAAATAAGCAGCGTGCATATGAGATTTCAAATTTGCAGCATCTTTTACCCTTGAAAAACTGCACAGATAAAAATCGCAGCATGTCACGAAGCCCTAAATGAGAAAAACATCAATGCATTCAGGAGAGAAATGTACATGCTCTCCGATAATACAACACAGTTCTTCTGCCAGCAGGTTACAGAATGATGGCAGTGAACTGGGTGTATTTTCACTTTCATGTAAAGAGGATCAGTCACTACCAGCAAGATGACTAACAACAGAAACATACAATCTATTTCAAGGAGCTTTCTGGGCATTGCAGAAGACTTTTAAGGAAATGTAACATTGTGAAACAGTGTTGCACTCAGCAACCAGAAATTACCAGTAGTATGGCAGCATTACATACAGTGGGTGAAATACTGTATATACTCGAGTATACGCCGATCAGAGTATAAGCCGAGACCCCTAATTTTGCCACAAAAAAATGGGAAAACTTAATGACTCGAGTATAAGCCTAGGGTGGGAAATGCAGCAGCTACTGGTAAATTTCAAAAATAAAAATAGATACCAATAAAAGTAAAATTAATTGAGACATCAGTAGGTTGTTTTTGAATATCTATATTGAATCAGGAGCCCCACATAATGCTCCATACAGTTCATGATGGGCACCATAAGATGCTCCATACAAAATACGCCCCATGTAATGCTCCATAAAGCTCATGATGGGCCCATAAGATGCTCCATACAAAAAATATGCCCCATATAATGCTGCACAAAGGTTAATGATGGCCCCATAAGATGCTCCATATTAAAATATGCCCCATATAATGCTGCATAAAAGGTTAATGATGGCCCCATAAGATGCTCCATATAATAATACTAGATTGTGGCCCGATTCTAACGCATCGGGTATTCTAGAATATGCATGTCCCCGTAGTATATGGACAATGATGATTCCAGAATTCGCGGCAGACTGTGTCTGTCGCTGATTGATCGAGGCAACCTTTATGACATCATCGTCGCCATGGCAACCATTATGACATCATCGTCGCTGTGCCCGTTGCTGATTTGTCGAGGCCTAAAGGCCTCGACCAATCAGAGACGCGGGATGTCTACGTCCTTTATGACATCATCGTCGCTGTGCCCGTCGCTGATTGGTCGAGGCCTGGCGGCCTCGACCAATCAGACGCGGGATTTCTACGTCGATACTGTGCCCGTCGCTGATTGGTCGAGGCCTGGCGGCATCGACCAATCAGGGACGTGGGATTTCCAGGACAGACAGACAGACGGACGGAAAAACCCTTAGACAATTATATATATAGATGCCCCATAAGCTGCTCCATAAAGGTTGATAGCCCCATAAGATGCTCCATAAAATAATATGCCCCATATGCTGCTCCATAAAGGTTGAGGCCCCATAAGATGCTCCATAGAATAATATGCCCCATATGCTGCTGGGATTAAAAAAAAAATGACATACTCACCTCTTGTCCTGAGCAGGTGGGGACACAGGCACGCTATGGGGGGCAGGTGCCAGTGTCACCGCTGGCTCAGGCCCCCGGCACTTGCGATATTTGTTGTGAATTCTGCTTTTGGGCTCCCTCCGGTGGTTGTAAATGGTAATGCAGTTGTCCCTGGGCTGCAGTCTTGCACAGGTGTATCTGCTGATTGCATTTCTGACTGGGGTATTTAGGTTTGCTGGACTCTTTACTCCTGGCCAGTTGTCAATGTTTCTTGGGAAGTGTTGGATCTCTCCTGGCCTCTCCTGCTTAGCTGCCATTTCAGCAAAGATAAGTGTCTGTTTCTTTTCCTGTGGCACACATGCAGTGTGCTTATTTTCAGTGCTGTTCGTTTGTTTATCTATTGTCCAGCTTAGACTGTGTCAGTGTTTTCTCAGTCTGGTTGGATTCTCTGGAGTTGCAGATATACGCTCCACACCTTTAGTTAGGTGGTGGAGTTTATTTTTGTATTTTCTGCTGTGGAGATTTTGGAAGGATTTTAATGCTGACCGCTTAGTGTCCTGTCCTATCCTTTCCTATTTAGCTAGAAGTGGCCTCTTTTGCTAAATCCTGTTCTCTGCCTGAGTTTGTCTTTTCCTCTACTACTCACATTCATTATTTGTGGGGGGCTGCCTAGCCTTTGGGGTTCTGCTCTGAGGCAAGATAGTATTCCTATTTCCATCTTTAGGGATATTTAGTTCTCCGGCTGTGTCGAGGTGTCTAGGTTTTGTTAGGCACACCCCACGGCTACTTCTAGTTGCGGTGATAAGATCAGGGTTTGCGGTCAGTATAGTTACCACCTACTCCAGTGAAAGTTTTCATGCTGCTCCAAGGTCACCTGATCATAACAGTACAACTGGCCCATAATGAGTTAAATGCATCTCAGAAGGGAAGAAAAATCTTGAGCCATTTTTTTTTCTTCAGTCTACTTTGTCTACTGCTCCCTCTTAATCTCTGGATGGCTGAAGAGCCTTGTGCTAGCATGAATGTTCAGGAATTAGCTTCTCGTGTAGACCAGCATGCTGCTAGAGTACATGGTATTTCTGATTACATTGTTCAGACTCCTGTTTTAGAACCGAAGATTCCTACTCCCGATTTGTTTTTTGATGACAGGTCCAAATTTTTGAGTTTTAAAAACAACTGTAAACTGTTCTTTGCTTTGAAACCTCGATCCTCCGGAGACTCCGTTCAGCAGGTTAAAATCGCCATGACCCGCAGGATTGGGCATTTTCCCTGGAAACTGGGAATCCGGCTTTGCTTAATGTAGACTCCTTCTTTCAGGCGCTAGGATTATTATATGATGAACCTAATTCTGTGGATCAAGCTGAGAAGACCTTGTTGGCCCTGTCTCAGGGTCAAGAGGTGGCTGAATTGTATTGTCAGAAATTCAGAAAATGGTCTGTGTTGACTAAATGGAATGATCATGCTTTGGCGGCAATTTTCAGAAAGGGTCTTTCTGAATCCGTTAAAGATGTTATGGTGGGGTTTCCCACGCCCTCCGGTCTGAGTGATTATATGTCTCTGGCCATTCAGATTGATTGGCGCTTGCAGGAGCACAGAACTGTGCGCGCTGTGGCGTTGTCCTCAGAGCAGATTCCTGAGCCTATGCAGTGTGATAGGATTCTGTCTAGAACAGAACGACAAGGTTTCAGACGTCAGAATAGGTTGTGTTATTATTGTGGCGACGCTTCTCATGTCATTGCTGTCTGCCCTAAACGGACAAAGAGGATTGCCAGTTAAATTACCATTAGTACTGTACAACCTAAATTTTTGTTATCTGTGTCTCTGATCTGCTCATTGTCATCATTTTCTGTCATGGCGTTTGTGGATTCAGGCGCCGCCTTGAACTTAATGGACTTTGAGTTTGCCAAGCGTTGTGGTTTTCCCTTGCAGCCTTTGCAGAACCCTATTCCTTTAAGGGGCATTGATGCTACACCCTTGGCTAAAAATAAACCCCAGTTCTGGACACAGGTGACCATGCGCATGGCGCCAGCCCATCAGGAAGATTGTCGATTTCTGGTGTTGCATAATTTGCATGATGCTATCGTGCTGGGTTTTCCGTGGTTGCAGGTACATAATCCTGTTTTGGATTTGAAGTCCATGTCTGTGACTAGTTGGGGTTGTCAGGGACTTCATAATGATGTTCCTTTGATGTCAATCGCCCCTTCTTCCTCTTCTGAAATTCCAGAGTTTTTGTCCGATTTTCAGGATGTATTCGATGAGCCCAAGTCCAGTTTCCTTCCACCGCACAGGGACTGCGATTGTGTTATTGACTTTATTCCAGGCTGTAAGTTTCCTAAGGGTCGACTTTTCAACCTGTCTGTACCTGAACATACCGCCATGCGGAGCTATATTAAGGAGTCTTTGGAGAAAGGGCATATTCGACCATCTTCTTCACCGTTGGGAGCGGGGTTCTTTTTTGTTGCCAAAAAAGATGGTTCCTTAAGACCCTTTATTGATTATCGCCTCTTGAATAAGATCACGGCCAAGTTTCAATACCCTTTACCTTTGCTTTCCGATTTGTTTGCTAGGATTAAGGGAGCTAGTTGGTTTACTAAGATTGACCTTCGGGGGGCATATAATCTTGTTCGTGTTAAGCAGGGTGATGAATGGAAAACTGCGTTTAACACGCCCGAAGGCCATTTTGAATACCTTGTGATGCCATTCGGACTCTCTAATGCTCCATCTGTTTTTCAGTCCTTCATGCATGATATCTTCCGGAATTATCTTGATAAATTCTTGATTGTATATTTGGACGATATTTTGATTTTTTCCGATGATTGGGAGTCTCATGTGCAACAGGTCAGGATGGTATTTCAGATCCTTCGTGACAATGCCTTGTTTGTGAAAGGGTCTAAGTGTCTTTTTGGGGTGCAGAAGGTTTCTTTTTGGGGCTTTATTTTTTTCTCCCTCGTCTATAGAGATGGATCCGGTTAAGGTTCAGGCCATTCATGATTGGATTCAGCCCACATCCGTGAAGAGCCTTCAGAAATTTTGGGGTTTTCCTAATTTTTATCGCCGTTTCATTGCTAATTTTTCCAGCGTGGTTAAACCCTTGACCGATTTGACGAAGAAAGGCGCTGATGTGGCGAATTGGTCCTCTGCGGCTGTCTCTGCCTTTCAGGAACTTAAACGTCGATTTACTTCTGCTCCGGTGTTGCGCCAACCGGATGTTTCTCTTCCGTTTCAGGTTGAGGTTGACGCTTCTGAGATTGGGGCAGGGGCCGTTTTGTCTCAGAGGGATCCTGTTGGTTCCTTAATGAAACCGTGTGCCTTCTTTTCCCGTAAGTTTTTGCCTGCTGAACGCAATTATGATGTCGGCAATCGGGAGTTGTTGGCTATGAAGTGGGCGTTTGAGGAGTGGCGACATTGGCTTGAGGGAGCTAAGCACCGTATTGTGGTCTTGACCGATCATAAGAATTTGATTTCCCTCGAGTCTGCCAAACGGCTGAATCCTAGACAGGCTCGATGGTCTTTGTTTTTTCCCGTTTTGATTTCGTGGTCTCGTACCTTCCGGGTTCTAAGAATATTAAGGCTGATGCCCTCTCTAGGAGTTTTTTGCCTGATTCTCCTGAGGTCTTGGAACCGGTCGGTATTCTGAAAGAAGGGGTGGTCCTTTCCGCCATTTCCCCTGATTTACGACGAGTTCTTCAGGAATTTCAGGCTGACAAACCTGACCGCTGTCCTGTGGGGAAACTGTTTGTTCCTGACAGATGGACTAGTAGAGTGATTTCTGAGGTTCACTGTTCCGTGTTGGCTGGTCATCCTGGCATTTTTGGTACCAGAGACTTGGTTGGTAGATCCTTTTGGTGGCCTTCTTTGTCGCGTGATGTGCGTTCTTTTGTGCAGTCCTGTGGGATTTGTGCGCGGGCCAAGACTTGTTGCTCCCATGCTAGTGGGTTGCTTTTGCCATTGCCGGTCCCTGAGAGGCCCTGGACGCATATTTCTATGGATTTTATTTCCGCTCTTCCTGTTTCCCAGAGGATGTCGGTTATCTGGGTTGTTTGTGACCGATTCTCTAAGATGGTTCATTTGGTGCCTTTGCCTAAATTACCTTCCTCTTCGGATTTGGTTCCGTTGTTTTCTCAGCATGTGGTCCATTTGCATGGTATTCCGGAGAATATGGTGTCCGACAGAGGTTCCCAGTTTGTTTCCAGGTTTTGGCGGGCCTTTTGTGCTAAGCTGGGCATTGATTTGTCTTTTTCTTCTGCATTTCATCCTCAGACAAATGGCCAGACCGAGCAAACTAATCAGACTTTGGAGACTTATTTGAGATGCTTTGTGTCTGCTGATCGGGATGATTGGGTGGCTTTTTTGCCATTGGCCGGGTTTGCCCTTAATAATCGGGCTAGTTCGGCTACTTTGGTTTCGCCTTTCTTTTGTAATTTTGGTTTTCATCCTCGTTTTTCTTCTGGGCAGGTTCAGCCTTCTGACTGTCCTGGTGTGGATTCTATGGTTGACAGGTTGCAGCAGATTTGGGCTCATGTGGTGGACAATTTGGTATTGTCTCAGGAGGAGGCTCAACGTTTTGCTAACCGTCGTCGGTGTGTTGGTTCCCGGCTTCGGGTTGGGGATCTGGTCTGGTTGTCTTCCCGTCATGTTCCTATGAAGGTTTCTTCTCCTAAGTTTAAGCCTCGGTTTATTGGTCCGTATAAGATTTCTGAGATTATTAATCCGGTGTCTTTTCGACTGGCGCTTCCGGCCTTCTTTGCTATCCATAATGTCTTCCATAGATCTTTATTGCGGAAATATGTGGAGCCCGTTGTTCCCTCTGTTGATCCTCCGGCCCCTGTGTTGGTTGATGGGGAGTTGGAATATGTTTTTGAGAAGATTTTGGATTCCCGTTTTTCGAGGTGGAAGCTTCAGTACCTTGTCAAATGGAAGGGTTATGGCCAGGAGGATAATTCTTGGGTTTTTGCCTCTGATGTCCATGCCGCTGATTTGGTTCGTACCTTTCATCTGGCTTATCCTGATCGGCCTGGGGGCTCTGGTGAGGGTTCGGTGACCCCTCCTCAAGGGGGGGAAAGGGTACTGTTGTGAATTCTGCTTTTGGGCTCCCTCCGGTGGTTGTAAATGGTAATGCAGTTGTCCCTGGGCTGCAGTCTTGCACAGGTGTATCTGCTGATTGTATTTCTGACTGGGGTATTTAGGTTTGCTGGACTCTTTACTCCTGGCCAGTTGTCAATGTTTCTTGGGAAGTGTTGGATCTCTCCTGGCCTCTCCTGCTTAGCTGCCATTTCAGCAAAGATAAGTGTCTGTTTCTTTTCCTGTGGCACACGTGCAGTGTGCTTATTTTCAGTGCTGTTCGTTTGTTTTTCTATTGTCCAGCTTAGACTGTCAGTGTTTTCTCAGTCTGGTTGGATTCTCTGGAGTTGCAGATATACGCTCCACACCTTTAGTTAGGTGGTGGAGTTTATTTTTGTATTTTCTGCTGTGGAGATTTTGGAAGGATTTTAATGCTGACCGCTTAGTGTCCTGTCCTATCCTTTCCTATTTAGCTAGAAGTGGCCTCTTTTGCTAAATCCTGTTCCCTGCCTGAGTTTGTCTTTTCCTCTACTACTCACAGTCATTATTTGTGGGGGGCTGCCTACCCTTTGGGGTTCTGCTCTGAGGCAAGATAGTATTCCTATTTCCATCTTTAGGGATATTTAGTTCTCCGGCTGTGTTGAGGTGTCTAGGTTTTGTTAGGCACACCCCACAGCTACTTCTAGTTGCGGTGATAAGATCAGGGTTTGCGGTCAGTATAGTTACCACCTACTCCAGTGAAAGTTTTCATGCTGCTCCAAGGTCACCTGATCATAACACCCTCCCCCATCATACTCACCCCCTCCTGATGCGGTTTGCACGTCCCTGCTTCTCTGATGGTCTCTGGTACACGACCGCAGCTTGTTCCTGTGTTCAGCAGTCACATGGTACCGCTCATTAAAGTAATGAATATGCGCTCCACGCCTATGGGAGTGGAGGCGCGTCCATATTCATTACTTTAATGAGCAGTAGCACATGACAGCTGAACACAGGAAGAGCTGCGGGCGCCGGAGACCATCTGAGAAGCAGGAATTTACAGTGACCGCGCCGGGAGGAGGTGAGTATGATGTGACAGCCGCCACTATCTCTCCCCCGCCGACCCCCTGGGACAATGACTCGAGTATAAGCCGAGATGGGCACTTTCAGCCTAAAAAAATGGGCTGAAAATCTCGGCTTATACTCAACTATATACAGTAAGTGTTGAACGTGTCACCAATTTTTTTAAGTAAGTATATTTCTAAAGCTGCTATGGGCATGAAATTCTCACCAGATGTCAGTAACAACCCATCCAATCCACACAAGTAAAGAAATCAAACTATAGATGTCCATAAATTAAGATATGTATAATAATGAGAAATGTGTAATAATGATAAATGACAGGGAAAAAGTGATGAACACAATTACTGAAATGTATTTACTGGTAATACTTTGTACAAAAGCCTTGGTTGTTGATGACAGCCTTAAGACGCCTCTTGTATGGAGAAACTAGTGGCATGCATTGTTCAGGTGTGCTTTTGGCCTATTCTTCCACACAAACACTCTTCAAATCCTGAAGGTTCTGTGGGCTCCTTCTATAAGCCTTGATCTTTAGTTCCTGCCAAAAATTTTCCATCAGATCCAGCTCAGGTGATTGGCTGGGCCATTCTTGCAGCTTTATTTTCCTTCTCTGAAACCAATTGATTATTTTCCTTCTCTGAAACCAATTGAGAGTTTCTTTGGTTGTGTGTTTGGAATTATTGACTTTCTGAAATGTCGACCCTTGTTGAATCTTCATTATGCTGGTAGATGACAGCAGATTTTTTTGTCAAGAATATCGGTACATTTGTAAATTCATCCTTCCTTCAATGATAAGATGTTTGCCAGTGTCGTATGCTGAAAAGTAGCCCCACACCATTATGTTCCCACCTCCAAACTTCACTGTTGGTATTGTTTTTGGGGTGATACGCAGTGTCTTTTGGCCTCCAAACATGGCGTGTATCATGGCATCCAAAGAGCTTAATTTTGGTCTCATTTGACTAGATTATATTCTCCTATTCGCAGGCTTGTCGAATTGGTGTTGAGCAAACTATAAACGCGCTTGAACGTGCTTTTTGTCCAGCAATGGCGTCTTGCGTGGTAAGCGTGCATACAGGCCATGGAGGTTGAGTGCAGTACTTCTAGTTTTCTTTGAAACAATTGTAACTTATGGTTTCAGGTCTTTCTTTAGCTCTCCTCTTAGTGGTCCTTGGCTCTTGGGCAACTCAAATCCCATGGGGATCATCTGGTCTTGGCCAGTTTATGGTGAAATTATGTTCTTTCCACTTCTGGATTATGGCCCCCAACAGTGCTCACTGGAACCTTCAGTATCTTAGAAAATTCTTCAGTAATCAATCTCAACAGTATGTTTTGCAACAATATGGTTGCGAAGCTTTTGAGACCGATCACTGGTTTTACCCATCATGAGATGTTGCTTATGTTACACCTTGGTAATGAGACACTGTTTTATAGGCCTTCAGGTGAACTAAAGGTACCGTCACATTAACCCCTCTGTGACCTTAGACGTACTATCCCGTCGAGGTGCCCTGGGCTTATCTGACCCTGGACGGGATAGTACGTCATAGCCGATCGGCCGCGCTCACGGGGGGAGCGCGGCCGATCGCGGCCGGGTGTCAGCTGCTTATCGCAGCTGACATCCGGCACTATGTGCCAGGAGCGGTCACGGACCGCCCCCGGCACATTAACCCCTGGCACACCGCGATCAAAGATGATCGCGATGTGCCGGCGGTGCAGGGAAGCACCGCGCAGGGAGGGGGCTCCCTGCGGGCTTCCCTGAGACCCCCGGAGCAACGCGATGTGATCGCGTTGCTGCGAGGGTCTCACCTCCCTCCCTGCTCCCTCCAGCCCCGGATCCAAGATGGCCGCGGATCCGGGTCCTGCAGGGAGGGAGGTGGCTTCACAGAGCCTGCTCAGAGCAGGCACTGTGAAGCCTGCAGCGCTGCATGTCAGATCAGTGATCTGACAGAGTGCTGTGCAAACTGTCAGATCACTGATCTGTGATGTCCCCCCCGGGACAAAGTAAAAAAGTAAAAAAAAAATTTTCCAAATGGGTAAAAAAAATAAAAAAAAATATTCCAAAATAATGAAAAAAAAAAAAAAATTATTCCCATAAATACATTTCTTCATCTAAATAAAAAAAAAAAAACAATAAAAGTACACATATTTAGTATCGCCGCGTCCGTAACGACCCGACCTATAAAACTGTCCCACTAGTTAACCCCTTCAGTAAACACCGTAAGAAAAAAAAAAAAAAACGAGGCAAAAAACAACGCTTTATTATCATACCGCCGAACAAAAAGTGGAATAACACGCGATCAAAAGGACAGATATAAATAACCATGGTACCGCTGAAAGCGTCATATTGTCCCGCAAAAAAAGAGCCGCCATACAGCATCATCAGCAAAAAAATAAAAAAGTTATAGTCCTGAGAATAAAGCGATGCAAAAATAATTATTTTTTCTGTAAAATAGTTTTTATCGTATAAAAGCGCCAAACCATAAAAAAATGATATAAATGAGGTATCGCTGTAATCGTACTGACCCGAAGAATAAAACTGATTTATCAATTTTACCAAACGCGGAACGGTATAAACGCCTCCCCCAATAGAAATTCATGAATAGCTGGCTTTTGGTCATTCTTCCTCACAAAAATCGGAATAAAAAGCGATCAAAAAATGTCACGTGCCCAAAAATGTTTTCAATAAAAACGTCAACTCGTCCCGCAAAAAACAAGACCTCACATGACTCTGTGGACCAAAATATGGAAAAATTATAGCTCTCAAAATGTGGTATTGCAAAAAATATTTTTTGCAATAAAAAGGGTCTTTCAGTGTGTGACGGCTGCCAATCATAAAAATCCGCTAAAAAAACTCGCTATAAAAGTAAATCAAACCCCCCTTCATCACCCCCTTAGTTAGGGAAAAATAAAAAAAAATGTATTTATTTCCATTTTCCCATTAGGGCTAGGGTTAGGGCTAGGGTTAGGGCTAGGGTTAGGGCTAGGGCTAGGGTTAGGGTTAGGGTTAGGGCTAGGGTTAGGGTTGGGGCTACAGTTAGGGTTGGGGCTAAAGTTAGGGTTAGGGTTTAGATTACATTTACAGTTGGGAATAGGGTTAGGGGTGTGTCAGGGTTAGAGGTGTGGTTAGGGTTACCGTTAGAATTAGGGTTAGGGGTGTGTTTAGATTAGGGTTTCAGTTATAATTGGGGGGTTTCCACTGTTTCGGCACATCAGGGGCTCTCCAAACACGACATGGCGTCCGATCTCAATTCCAGCCAATTCTGCGTTGAAAAAGTAAAACAGTGCTCCTTCCCTTCCGAGCTCTCCTGTGTGCCCAAACAGGGGTTTACCCCAACATATGGGGTATCAGCGTACTCAGGACAAATTGGACAACAACTTTTGTGGACCAATTTCTCCTGTTACCCTTGGGAAAATACAAAACTGGGGGCTAAAAAATAATTTTTGTGGGAAAACAAAAAGATTTTTTATTTTCACGGCTCTGCGTTATAAACTGTAGTGAAATACTTGGGGGTTCAAAGCTCTCACAACACATCAAGATGAGTTCCTTAGGGGGTCTACTTTCCAAAATGGTGTCACTTGTGGGGGGTTTCTACTGTTTAGGTACATTAGGGGCTCTGCAAACGCAATGTGACGCCTGCAGACCATTCCATCTAAGTCTGCATTCCAAATGGCGCTCCTTCCCTTCCGAGCCCTCCCATGCGCCCAAACGGTGGTTCCCCCCCCCCCCCCACATATGGGGTATCAGCGTACTCAGGACAAATTGGACAACAACTTTGGGGTCCAATTTCTCCTGTTACCCTAGGGAAAATACAAAACTGGGGGCTAAAAAATAATTTTTGTGGGAAAAAAATTTTGTTTTATTTTTATGGCTCTGCATTATAAACTTCTGTGAAGCCCTTGGTGGGTCAAAGTGCTCACCACACATCCAGATAAGTTCCTTAGGGGGTCTACTTTCCAAAATGGTGTCACTTGTGGGGGGTTTCAATGTTTAGGCACATCAGTGGCTCTCCAAACGCAACATGGCGTCCCATCTCAATTCCTGTCAATTTTGCATTGAAAAGTCAAACGGCGCTCCTTCCCTTCCGAGCTCTCCCATGCGCCCAAACAGTGGTTTACTGCCACATATGGGGTATCAGCGTACTCGGGACAAATTGGACAACAACTTTTGAGGTCCAATTTCTTCTCTTACCCTTGGAAAAATAAAAAATTGGGGGCAAAAATATAATTTTTGTGAAAAAATATGATTTTTTATTTTTACGGTTCTGCATTATAAACTTCTGTGAAGCACTTGGTGGGTCAAAGTGCTCACCACACATCCAGATAAGTTCCTTAGGGGGTCTACTTTCCAAAATGGTGTCACTTGTGGGGGGTTTCAATGTTTAGGCACATCAGTGGCTCTCCAAACGCAACATGGCGTCCCATCTCAATTCCTGTCAATTTTGCATTGAAAAGTCAAATAGCGCTCCTTCCCTTCCGAGCTCTCCCATGCGCCCAAACAGTGGTTTACTGCCACATATGGGGTATCAGCGTACTCAGGACAAATTGGACAACAACTATTTGGGTCCAATTTCTCCTGTTACCCTTGGTAAAATAAAACAAATTGGAGCTGAAGTAAATTTTTTGTGTAAAAAAGTTAAATGTTCATTTTTATTTAAACATTCCAAAAATTCCTATTAAACACCTGAAGGGTTAATAAACTTCTTGAATGTGGTTTTGAGTACCTTGAGGGGTGCAGTTTTTAGAATGGTGTCACACTTGGGCATTTTCTATCATATAGACCCCTCAAAATGACTTCAAATGAGACGTGGTCCCTAAAAAAAAATGGTGTTGTAAAAATGAGAAATTGCTGGTCAACTTTTAACCCTTATAACTCCCTAACAAAAAAAAAATTGGTTCCAAAATTATGCTGATGTAAAGGAGACATGTGGGAAATGTTACTTATTAAGTATTTTGTGTGACATATCTCTGTGATTTAATTGCATAAAAATTCAAAGTTTGAAAATTGCGAAATTTTCAAAATTTTCGCCAAATTTCCGTTTTTTTCACAAATAAACGCAGGTACTATCAAAGAAATTTTACCACTATCATGAAGTACAATATGTCACGAGAAAACAATGTCAGAATCACCAGGATCCGTTGAAGTGTTTCAGAGTTATAACCTCATAAAGGGACAGTGGTCAGACTTGTAAAAATTGGCCTGGTCATTGACGTGCAAACCACCCTTGGGGGTAAAGGGGTTAAGCGACGCTGCAGCGATATAGACAACGATGCCGATCGCTGCAGCGTCGCTGTTTAGGTCGCTTGGAGACGTCAAACACTAACAGCAGAACGATGCAGGAGCGATCCAGTGACGTACTTATCGTTCTCGCTGGTTGTTCGCTCCATGAAAAAACATTGCAGGCATCGTTGCTTTTGCTGTCAAACATGACGAATCACGCCGACCTGACGACCAAATAAAGTTCCGGACTTTCAGCAATGACCAGCGATGTCACAGCAGGATCCTGATCGCTGCTGCGTGTCAAACACAACGAGATGGCTATTCAGGACGCTGCAACGTCACGGATCGTTGTCGTTCTCGTTGGAAAGTTGTTCAGTGTGAAGGTACCTTAACTGATATGTTTTTTTCACCAAGTGTCAGGATTGCTTTCTAATTACTGATATATTTGAGCTGGTGTCGTGACCTTCCATGATTTCTTGCACCTCTATTTCTTCAGGTGTACAATTCTTTTTCCATGCGTCATTTCTCATTACTACACATAATTTATGAACATCTATGGTTTGCCTGTGTGGATTGGATGGATTGTTACAGACATTGACTATATAACATTGGAACTGCATTACTGCTATAGAAAATGTTAAAAAATTAAGGTACTTAACTGGCCAATTCATGAGAAACCATCAACCATGACAAAGCGTACCCCTCTGATGGGACAATAACCTTATGTTCTCCCCCCCGGGCTGAAAGCCTACAAATTTATGGGCCGGCAGGATTTGACTATAATCAAAAACGCCTTAGGCTGATGGGAGGAGGACTCAGTCAGAAAAGAGCATACTACAAAAATTAAAAGACTGATCAGTACTTTGAAGCAGAATAAAGACAAGTGTGAACAGGTGCAAGACCTCACAAATATTAAATATAACAGAGCCAAAAAAAGCTGCACTCTGAAATGTTATAATATGGTCATATTGAATAGTTATGATGACTTGTATCGGTTCACTCATGTCTTGTTCTTTTTGAAGGTGTTGGTCCGTCTTTTGATTTTCTTAATTCTCCATGACTGATATGTACGTCATGTTGATCACACAATACAGCCTCTGTACCGCTGCGATCAGCTGCATGAGTCAAACTGATACACAGCGGGGCTCTTGTTGTGTATGTCAAGATCGGCGATATGCTGCTGTTCAACAGTGACAGTGGCACATGTTAGTTTGACAGAAGAAAAGTTATGGCAACCAGTGGCCTGACAAAGGCTTCGGAGTCTTTCATATAACACTGCCAAATTAGATCCTTATAGACCAGAGCCTGATACACTATCAGTGCTTTACTGACCGTTGATTACACAACACTAAAGGAGGGTGCTGTGTATTACTATTGATATCATGAGATGGAGAAAAAAATAAAAGAAATGAACTGAAAAACTCCTGGAAAAAAAATGCCTTAAAAGCTTTCTGAAGCAGTTTCGACTGGAAAACTTCTTTGTTTGACAGCCTTAAAAAAACTTTATTTGCACATTCAGTCGTTTCCAAAAGTTTTAAAACTGTCACAAATTTAGGATTTCACAAAATTCTTCTTCAGTGTTTTTAGATCTATTAGTCAGATATTTCTATTAAAGGGAATCTGTCACCCCAAAAATCGTATATGAGCCAAGGCCACTGGCATCAGGGGCTTATCTACAGCATTCTGTAATACTGTAGAAAAGCTCCCGATGTAACCTGATAGGTAAGAAAAACAGGTTAGATTATACTCACCCAGGGGCGGTCCCGCTGCGGTCCGGGTCCGGCGCCTCCTAGATTCCTACGATGATGTCCTCTTCTTATCTTCCTGCCACGGCTCTGGCGCAGGCGTACTTTGCTCTGTTGAGGGCAGAGCAAAGTACTGCAGTGCGCAGGCGCTGGGCCTCTCTGACCTTTCCCAGCGCCTGCGCACTGCAGTACTTTGCTCTGCCCTCAACAGAGCAGACAAAGTACGCATGCGCCGGAGCTGCGGCAGGAAGACAAGAAGAGGACGTCATCGTATGAAGATGGGTGGCGCTGGACCCGGACAGCGATGCTCATCGGACCGGACTGCACTGGGACCGCCCCTGGGTGAGTATAATATAACCTGTTTTTCTTACTTTTCAGGTTGCATCGGGGGCTTATCTACAGCATTACAGAGTGCAGTAGATAAGCCCCTGATGCCGGTGGGCTTAGTTCATATACGATTTTTGGGATGACAGATTCCCTTTAAATACATTAGTACAATTATAAGCATTTCTTCGGTTTTTAAACTTTTATTAACAAGTCCTTCACCTCATTATAGAGCATAATGGGTTGTGTCACATGACAGCTATAGTGCATCTGAGCAAGATGGACATGAGCTGCTTTTTCACAGTGAATGATTAGCTCAGGAGGAAAAAGGGTGGGGAAGAAGTGTCTGATAAGTGAGGAAGAAAGAGGACTACGTGGGTTCCCTACTTGAACTATCTGCATGTCTTCAACAGTGACCCAACTTCCAAAGGTACAGGCACTAATATTACACACTGTGGATGGCTGCATATGTCAAACCTGGACTGAGTCACCCATAATAAGAGCTGCTGTATGAATCTTCTCTCCACTAAGGCGAATAGAGGGATTCTTCATTCAAAATTCCCCTCATTAAATATTACACACACCAGACACTATTCAGACAGATATGCTACAGAGAGACAAATACTGTTTTTATAGCCGACTATTCATGTTGTAAAAAAACAAGTTTTTTCTCTTGAGTTTCATATGATGAACTCTTCTAATTTAAATAAATTAGTTATTTCCCATTTTTATGCAAATAAAGTTTTATTACTGGATAAAGAAAAGATATCTGGAATTCACTTTGTTTCAAATCATCACTGCTCGAGATCTTGATTAGCTGTAAGTAATTGGCCAATGTAGTTGTTGTAATACATAAGGGAAAAACGTATAAAGGGAAAAAAAAGAAAATCCTTACCTTACATTGCTAATTAGGGAGCAGAGAAATATCTGCTCCTCTTCCAAGATGTGTTTTGACCTCTTCACTGAAAATAGGTTGTCTTCAGCTACTTCAAAAGTTACATTTTTCCCAAGTTTTGATGACTTGTACAGGCGAAAGTTTCTGTTTTTAGTGTAGACACCTGAATGCAATATTGGACAATACAATGAGTAATTAACAATGTATATTTGCTAACAGCGGTCTTATATTGTCATGGTGCACATGTTGCACAAAGAGGTGTTACATTTTACTTTAGGTACGAAAATAATAAACCGCACCTATCCACCTGCCATTTCCCCACCATTCCTCCATCCCAATACCTGGTTGTGTGCACGGTAGTCTTCTCTCCTGGAGTTACTGCTGCAGCCAATTTGAAGCCACAGCGGGTGTGAACAACGCTGATAGTCTATCCTTATTTGTTACGATACTTATTTTTTACACCGTTCTTTGTGCAGTATAAGCAATTAGATGATTTTATTCTTCGGGTAGGTGCGATTACAGAGAACGCAGCTTTCGCACCGCACATACGGAGCATTTCAGGAAGAGATTAAAAAGTAACTGTAGTTTTAATTTTTATGTAATATTTTGTACTACACCTTATTAGAGAAATCAGCTTCTTTCTCCACCAGGACTGATCTTTCATTTTCAAAGTTCTCAGTTCACAGGTAAACTCTGTATTCAGTTACATTCCTGAGATAGACTGTAATCAGTAGTAGCTGTCATCTCCTATGTAGATGTGCCTCTAGCGCCTCTTCCCGCCCCTCCACAGAACCTTATAACAGGGGTGTCAAACTGCATTCCTCGAGGGCTGCAAACAGGTCATGTATTCAGGATTTCCTTGTACTGCACAGGTGATAATTTAATCACCAACTCATTATTTGTGTAGGTGATTAAATTATCACCTGTGCAGTACAAGGAAATCCTGAAAACATGCAGCTCTCGAGGAATGCAGTTTGACACCCCTGCTTATAAACATCAACTGCCATCTATCTCAGTAATGTAACAGTCTGCACCGAATACAGGTTTTACCTATGAATTGACAATTTTGTAAATAAATGATCAGTCTTGGCAGAAATAGAAGCTAAGATATATTACAAAGTTTCTTATTTTCAGGTGTACTATTGATTTAGAAACATAAAACGATGGTTACTCTACAAAAGATGAGCTGCGGCATCTGAAAATGGGCACTATACAATTTATGGATCAGTATCGTTCCAGCGCCATACACAGTTTACATTCAGCTGCCATGGGAGCTGAAAACAGGCAATTGCTGTGACTTCTGAATGTTGGACCCCGAACAATTTGAGATTGATGCAGTATCTAGTGGACATAGTCTTTAATTCTTAGAATATATTTTCACTGTGTTTCTGAAAGGTTAACACTTCTATACAAAAGCCCGTGCAGATTTTGCCTCCCAGGAAATCTGCTCAATGAAAACTTTTCATATACAATGGAAATTATTTGAAAATAATTAAACGGAACCGGTCATATCCCCAAACACTTTTACTCTGCAGATATGGTGCTAATCTGCAGGTTAATAGTGTTCCAGTGTTGTCTGGCCACCTTACTGAGAGTGACTATTAGGAAGAAATTAACTTTAATCCATGCAGTAGCTGCCACTATTCGGACAGAGACGTGTCGGAGCAGCTTCAGTCACTGCTCAATACATCGTGAGCGATAGCTGCACACTCCGGCACTTTGACATCTCAATCTGCACAAATGTGCTGTGAAGCAAGCTGTCAATAAAAGTGGTGGGGCGCGCTCACTGCCTCCGCTCACTGTGCACTGAGAGAGGACTGCAGCCGCTCTGGCGGGGCTCCCGGGAGGAATAGAGTTCAATTAGATTACAGAGCAGAAGATCAAAAATAAAATAACACTGCTGACTAATTCACATGACAATCACTAGCTTACCTAAATCAATGAAAAGCTGTACGCCACCATTTTTATCTTGCACAATCAAAGGGGATAGATCAAATTCCTGGTTGGCAGTACAAGGAAATTCAGTGGATACTTTCTGAGAACTTCTCTTCTTCTTGTTTTCACAATGTTCAGCACAATCATTCATGGGTCTTTCACACAGCGAGGCTTTAGATGTAACTGTGCATCCATTTACAGACAAAACAGGTCTTAAAGCAGCCTTGATAAAGTTGCCTGAGAAAATACATAAATACATAAATTGGCAGAGGTCTAGGATACATCAGCAATGTTGGATTGTTGAGTGTCTGAACCCCACCAGAGACATATATAGGCCCGAGTGAAGCAGGCACATGTGAGCCAATCCTACACTGAAGGCCTATAACTCTACTGCGGATTCTAGAAGTCTAATGGATAGAATAAGGCAACAACACAAAAAAATGCAAACCATTCGGATTCATTACTAAACTCATCTATCATATAGCCATGTTGCGTTTTTGCTTATTTATGCAAAGTTTGACTGCTTACAAAAAGCAGGTTGCTTAGTTTTTGCTGCATTTGTCTCTTGTGCAGGCTGATAAAGCTTAGTAAATCAAAACATAATCTGTTTCAACTTCATCTGGTTTTGGCACCAAAAACGCAGCAAAACCTGATACCTGCGCTTTTTGCACCATTTTTTGCACTAGCCATCGCTTTCATAGGGTGAAAAATGATGCTAAAACGCTAAAAGAAGTGACATGCTGCATTTTGTAAAACTGCAACTCATTGACAAAACAGTCAGGAAAAATAAAAACAATGTGGTTGCATGAAATTTCTGAATTCTCATAGACTTTGCTGCAAAAACGTAACATGTGAACAGCCTATATGTTAACCCCTTTACAACGTAGCCAATTTCCGTTTTCTCCTCACCTTCTTCCCAGAGCTATAACTTATTTATTTTTCTGTCCACATGAACATATGAAGGTTTGTTTTTTTCTGGGACTAGTTGTACTTTTGAATAACCAGATTCATTTTACCATATAGTGTACTGGAAACAAATTCAAAGTGAGGAGAAATTGTGGAGAAAAAAAACGCAATTCTAACATTGTTTTGGGGGGAATTGTTTTTACGGCCTGCATTTTGTGGTAAAAATGACCTCACAATATAATTCTGCTCATCAGTACGATTAAGTTGATACCAAATATGTCCAGGTTTATTTTTCTGTGGGGCGAGATAACGCTTTTATTGATAGCATTTTGGGCTAGATATGACGTCTTGATTGTTTTTCACAGCATTTTTTGTGCTATTGCAGGGTCCCAAAAAAAACAACATATAAATTTTGGTGTTCTTGAATTTTTTTTTTTAATTTAATTTATTTTGTTAAACTATTGGTAATTATTGTTTTATTTTGATAAATTGGACTTTTCTGAATACGCTGATAAGAAATATGTAATTTTTAACCATTTTATTTTGAATGAGGGAAAAGATGAATGATTTGAACTTAAGTTTTTTTTTATTTTTTAAAAAACGTTTATTGTTTTTTTATTTTTCAAGGAAGCTCCATAATAACAAGCACAGATATCTTCCACAGACCCCCCCTTGCTGTCATAGGAACCCACAATCACGTGACAAGTTTGCAGATGGCACATAGAATGACCCGCCCCATGCCATCGAACGGTAAAGGCTACGATGCCGCAATTAGACCTGACTTTTCCCATATGAGGTGATATGTTTATTTTTTTCATTATCTTTATTCTTAAAGGGGTTGATTTGAACTTTTTTATTTTAGTAACCCATCAGCGACCTGCGATCTCGTCAAGGGCAAAACAATGGACACATTCAATGAGGCGCCTCCTGCCTGTACATTGTTAATGCTGCTGTCAGAGTTTGACAGCATCATTTAACAGTTTAACAATCGAGGGCGGTGCTTCGTGCTACCCACGATTGTTAGACGCAGGTCCTCACTAACACACAGCCACTACCTGCCGGGTATGGGGTGAGCTCACCCCGTGAGCCAGCTCCAGACACCAACTTCCAACTTGTACTGTATATGTAAGGCGGATGTTGTGAAGGGGTTAAGGCTACTGTAGACACAAATGCCATGATAGTAACGTGTTTAGCGCTTTACTCAAGGTTTTTTTCTTTTGTGCTCATGTGGCAATTACAACGTCAAAAATGATGAAAAATTTTTTTTTATATACTTGCATGATCAGGTTACTTTATTGTTTCTGATAAAAATATAGTCACCACAAAAATGTAAGAATATAAAGTGTAATGAATTATTTGATAAGACAAATCATTGCATAAACTCACCAACATGAATATTGTCCTTGAAAGCTGCATTAGGCAATACAAATATCAAGTGACGACTAAATTTTTCGTCAGTGCTGGAATCCAGGTTTAAAACATAATCTGCACAGCACTTAACTCCAAAGCAATCTTCTAGCTTTTTGCTGAAAAACTAAAATAAGAAAAACAGAGTAAATGGTCTGCATAATCCCATCAGCATGTGCTTATATTCGAAGTGGTTCTACAGAGTGATGACTCGGTGGGGGAACATGCAGGATGTAGAGTGTAAAGTTGTTCGGACACATGGACCATCTTCCCAAACAGACCACTTTACCACTATAATCCCCTAATTACAAGGCAATTTTACCTTTTTGAGCAGAAAATCCATTACTGTTCGTTATCTGTTTAGCAAAGCAGTTAGTGGAATCAACAAGATCTCTGCTTTTGCATTGCAAAATGATTTGTGGAGAGTTGTGAAATTCCACTCTGTATGCCGGGATCCCCCACCCCTAAAGTTGGGGCCAAACTTTTGGGAAGGGGTGAGGGGTATTAGGGTTCCTTATGAGCATTTTTGTTAATAGGTTTTATAAGAAAAATCAACAGACTGATGCTCTCTCACTTTCCCCAGATGTATTTAATTACTGAACTTGTTCTTTTAGATTTTTTTTTTTTAACCCCTTTCTGACATTAGACGTACTATCCCGTCGAGGTGGGGTGGGCCCCTATGACCATCGACGGGATAGTACGTCATATGCGATCGGCAGCGCTCACGGGGGGAGCGCCGCCGATCGTGGCCGGGTGTCAGCTGCCTATCGCAGCTGACATCCGGCACATTAACCCCTGGCACACCGCGATCAAAGATGATCGCGATGTGCCGGCGGTATAGGGAAGCTTCCCGCAGGGAGGGGGCTCCCTGCGGGCTTCCCTGAGCCCCCCGCAGCAACGCGATGTGATCTCGTTGCTGCGAAGGTCTTACCTCCCTCCCTGCCTGCTCCAGCCCCGGATCCAAGATGGCCGCGGATCCGGGTCCTGCAGGGAGGGAGGTGGCTTCACAGAGCCTGCTCAGAGCCGGCACTGTGAAGCCTGCAGTGCATTATTCCCATAAATACATTTCTTCATCTAAATTAAAAAAAAAAAAAAAAAACAATAAAAGTACACATATTTAGTATCGCCGCGTCCGTAACGACCCAACCTATAAGACTGGCCCACTAGTTAACCCCTTCAGTAAACACCGTAAGGAAAAAAAAAAAAACGAGGCAAAAAACAACGCTTTATTATCATACCGCCGAACAAAAAGTGGGATAACACGCGATCAAAAAGACAGATATAAATAACCATGGTACCGCTGAAAGCGTCATCTTGTCCCGCAAAAAACGAGCCGCCAAACAGCATCATCACCAAAAAAATAAAAAAGTTATAGTCCTGAGAATAAAACGATGCAAAAATAATTATTTTTTCTGTAAAATAGTTTTTATTGTATAAAAGCGCCAAAACATAAAAAAATGATATGAATGAGGTGTCGCTGTAATCGTACTGACCCGAAGAATAAAACTGCTTTGTCAATTTTACCAAACGCGGAACGGTATAAACGCCTCCCCCAAAAGAAATTCATGAATAGCTGGTTTTTGGTCATTCTTCCTCACAAAAATCGGAATAAAAAGCGATCAAAAAAATGTAACGTGCCCGAAAATGTTACCAATAAAAACGTCAACTCGTCCCGCAAAAAACAAGACCTTATATGACTCTGTGGACCAAAATATGGAAAAATTAGAGCTCTCAAAATGTGGTAACGCAAAAAATATTTTTAATAATAATAAAAAGTCTTTCAGTGTGTGACGGCTGCCAATCATAAAAATCCGCTAAAAAAACTCACTATAAAAGTAAATCAAACCCCCCTTCATCACCCCCTTAGTTAGGGAAAAATTAAAAAAATGTATTTATTTCCATTTTCCCATTAGGGCTAGGACTAGGGTTAGGGTTGGGACTACAGTTAGGGTTGGGGCTAAAGTTAGGGTTAGGGTTTAGATTACATTTACAGTTGGGAATAGGGTTGGGATTAGGGTTAGGGGTGTGTCAGGGTTAGAGGTGTGGTTAGGGTTACTGTTGGAATTAGGGTTAGGGGTGTGTTTGGATTAGGGTTTCAGTTATAATAGGGGGGTTTCCACTGTTTAGGCACATCAGGGGCTCTCCAAACACGACATGGCGTCCGATCTCAATTCCAGCCAATTCTGCGTTGAAAAAGTAAAACAGTGCTCCTTCCCTTCCGAGCTCTCCCGTGTGCCCAAACAGGGGTTTACCCCAACATATGGGGTATCAGCGTACTCAGGACAAATAGGACAACACCTTTTGGGGTCCAATTTCTCCTGTTACCTTTGGGAAAATACAAAACTGGGGGCTAAAAAATAATTTTTGTGGGAAAAAAAAAGATTTTTTATTTTCACGGCTCTGCGTTATAAACTGTAGTGAAACACTTGAGGGTTCAAAGTTCTCACAACACATCTAGATGAGTTCCCTGGGGAGTCTAGTTTCCAATATGGGGTCACTTGTGGGGGGTTTCTACTGTTTAGGTACATTAGGGGCTCTGCAAACGCAATGTGACACCTGCAGACCATTCCATCTAAGTCTGCATTCCAAATGGCGCTCCTTCCCTTCTGAGCCCTCCCATGCGCCCAAACAGTGGTTCCCCCCACATATTGTGTATAATCGCACTCAGGACAAATTGGGCAACAAATTTTGGGGTCCAATTTCTCCTGTTATCCTCGGGAAACTACAAAACTGGGGGCTAAAAAAATAATTTTTGTGGGAAAAAATTGTTGTTTTATTTTTACGGCTCTGCATTATAAACTTCTGTGAAGCCCTTGGTGGGTCAAAGAGCTCAAAACACATCTAGATAAGTTCCTTAGGGGGTCTACTTTCCAAAATGGTGTCACTTGTGGGGGGTTTCAATGTTTAGGCACATCAGTGGCTCTCTAAACGCAACATGGCATCCCATCTCAATTCCTGTCAATTTTGCATTGAAAAGTCAAATGGCGCTCCTTCCCTTCTGAGCTCTCCCATGCGCCCAAACAGTGGTTTACCCCCACATATGGGGTATCAGCGTACTCAGGACAAATTGTACAACAACTTTTGGGGTCCAATTTCTTCTCTTACCCTTGGGAAAATAAAATATTGGGGGCGAAAAGATAATTTTTGTGAAAAAAAATGATTTTTTATTTTTACGGTTCTGCATTATAAACTTCTGTGAAGCACTTGGTGGGTCAAAGTGCTCAGCACACATCTAGATAAGTTCCTTAGGGGGTCTACTTTCCAAAATGGTGTCACTTGTGGGGGGTTTCAATGTTTAGGCACATCAGTGGCTCTCCAAACGCAACATGGCGTCCCATCTCAATTCCTGTCAATTTTGCATTGAAAAGTCAAACGGCGCTCCTTCCCTTCCGAGCTCTCCCATGCGCCCAAACAGTGGTTTACCCCCACATATGGGGTATCAGCGTACTCAGGACAAATTGTACAACAACTTTTGGGGTCCAATTTCTTCTCTTACCCTTGGAAAAATAAAAAATTGGGGGCAAAAAGATAATTTTTTTAAAAAAATATGATTTTTTATTTTTACGGTTCTGCATTATAAACTTCTGTGAAGCACTTGGTGGGTCAAAGTGCTCACCACACATCTAGATAAGTTCCTTAGGGGGTCTACTTTCTAAAATGGTGTCACTTGTGGGGGGTTTCAATGTTTAGGCACATCAAGGGCTCTCCAAACGCAACATGGTGTCCCATCTCGATTCCAGTCAATTTTGCATTGAAAAGTCAAATGGCGCTCCTTTGCTTCCAAGCTCTGTCATGCGCCCAAACAGTGGTTTACCCCCACATATGGGGTATCGGTGTACTCAGGACAAATTGTACAACAACTTTTGGGGTCCATTTTCTCCTGTTACCCTTGGTAAAATAAAACAAATTGGAGCTGAAGTAAATTTTTTGTGAAAAAAAGTTAAATGTTCATTTTTATTTAAACATTCCAAAAATTCCTGTGAAGCACCAGAAGGGTTAATAAACTTCTTGAATATGGTTTTGAGCACCATGAGGGGTGCAGTTTTTAGAATGGTGTCACACTTGGGTATTTTTTATCATATAGACCCCTCAAAATGACTTCAAATGAGATGTGGTCCCTAAAAAAAATGGTGTTGTAAAAATGAAATTGCTGGTCAACTTTTAACCCTTATAACTCCCTAAAAAAAAAAAAATTTTGTTTCCAAAATTGTGGTGATGTAAAGTAGACATGTGAGAAATGTTACTTATTAAGTATTTTTTGTGACATATCTCTGTGATTTAATTGCATAAAAATTCAAAGTTGGAAAATTGCGAAATTTTCATAATTTTCGCCAAATTTCAGTTTTTTTCACAAATAAACGCAGGTACTATCAAAGAATTTTTACCACTATCATGAAGTACAATATGTCACGAGAAAACAATGTCAGAATCACTGGGATCCGTTGAAGCGTTCCAGAGTTATAACCTCATAAAGGGACAGTGGTCAGAATTGTAAAAATTGGCCCGGTCATTAACGTGCAAACCACCCTTGGGGGTAAAGGGGTTAAATAATCACATTATCTTCTCTTTTTAGGTACGGTATAGTATTCAGCCATCTAGAGACTCCTCGTCATCCTTTTCGCAAGGCACTTTGGCTGTATTTCTTATGGGTGTTACTTTGCTATACTGGGATTGTGTACGTATACAGTATATGCCCACACTAGACACTTCACTACTCTTCTTGTGATACAGGATCCGGTACATATTTTAACGTATGTCTCACCCCAGTATGGGGATGCACTACTGGCTAGACAGCATGCATTTGGGGCTGGTTCAGAATGTTTTTTCTTTATTCCTTTGTGTAGTCTTTTCTCATAACTAATAAAATAGATTTCAATTATTGTGAATCACATCTAGTTTGCACTTTCGTCTTTCATGTGTTGCCTTTGTAATTGGGAATTGCAGCATATGAACACGTTCAGCACCTTAATTTTTCATTTAGTAGTGTCGACCTTCTATTCTTTTTAGTGGATGTCACCTTGAAATTAAAACCCATCGAGATCCATTTCTAAAAGAACAGAAGCCTTTGAACTTCATGCTTTCCAATACAAATACATGCTTGTGTTCCTCCTTTCCTAATCTTACCTCAATCACCAGCGCAACCATTTTGTTACCATCTGCGTCAGGATTTGCAGACTTGTAGTACTCCAAGTCAAAATATAATTTACAAACTGTATCAGCAGGAATTACTTCATAACAATGAGCCAGGGATTGTGGCCATTTTCTAAAAGGAAATAAAAAAAATATATTATATACACCTGTATCTCAATATATCAATATGCTCTGAATAGAGATCCAAAGGCTACATCCTGTTGTGTGTACCACCTGACCAGGAAGGAAAGGCTGCACACAAAACAACAATATAATATTTCAAATAATTAATGACTTAATGACTACATGGTGGTCATTAATGGGTTTCATTCTACAGGGAGGCCTTTGTAATTCAGCACTTTAGATTATATGAAAACGTGGGCAGTGACTATGGATCTCAAAAATCAAGAAACAACTTATTCAATTTGTCAAAAAGACACACAAAAGAAATAAAAATAGCATTAATGAATGTGATTTGAACATACAGACACATGCAATTGTTATTCTTCCGTAGAGTTGTAATATGGCTTATTTTTTGTAGGAATAGCTGTAGTATTCACTTCTTGGGTTCACACAATTTTTTTATTATTTTTAATTCATGTTTTGTGAGGTTGGATGAGAAAAATCATCAATTTGTTTTTTTTTTTACATATTTTTTTAAACATTGTGCACCCCTTAGGATAAATAATTACAGTATATGGTTTTCTAGTATGGGTCAATAAAATTATACATTACTAGATGGTGGCCCGATTCTAACGCATCGGGTATTCTAGAATATGCATGTCCACATAGTATATTGCACAGCCCACATAGTATATTGCCCAGCCACGTAGTATATTGCCCAGCCACGTAGTATATTGCCCAGCGACGGAGTATACAGCACAGAGCCACGTAGTATACAGACTTAAAATAAAAAATAAACATGACTGACTGTTTTGGCGCACCGTCGGCACAAAAAAAGTTAAATGTAATATTTTTTTGTGCGCCGAGTCCGCCATTTCCGACCGCGCATGTGCGGCCGGAACTCCACTCCTTCCTCCCCGGACCGTACAATGGGGCAGCGGATGCGTTGTAAAACTGCATCCGTTGCCCCCGTTGTTCATTTTTTTCGCAGTTTGCTTGGGTACGTCGGGCCGATGCATGGGGACGGCCGCGTACCGACGTTAGTGTAAAAGTAGCCTTACTGTTCACTGCATGTTCAAGTGTAATCTGTCTCTATCAGCATCAAAACGTGGACACACTTTTTGAAGAAATTCAGCAAAGAGGTTGTTCCAAGCATCTTGAAAATTAACCACATATCTTCTGGGGATGTAGTTTTAAACAAATCCTTCTGTCTCTTCATGTAACCCACACAGACTTGATGTTGAGATCAGGGCTCTATAGAGACAAATGATTACTTCCCAGACTTCTCGTTCTTCTTTATACTAACGATAGTCTGATATTAGATGCATGTTTGGGAATGTTGTCCTGATGCAGAATAAACATGGAATCTCTCTGATGCCTTGATGGTATTGCATGATGGATAAGTATCTTCCTGTATTCCTCAGCATGGGGACACAATATTTCCTGACTAATTCTCCAACTCCATTTGAAATGCAGCTGTAAACTTGTAAGGACCCTCCGTCATGCTTCACTTTTACCTGCAGATACTCATTACTTCACCGTTCTCCAGACCTTTGGCAAATGAACCGTCTTCTGCTACAGCCAAATATTTCACATTTTGTCAGTAGTCCTATATTTTTATGCATAGTTTAGGCAGTTGGCTTGTTTTTTTATCAATTGTATGGGTTTTTGGCCACAGTTCTTCCATGAAGACCACTTCTGACTAGACTTCTCTGTACATTAGATGGGAGTAACTGGGTCCCACTGGTTGCTGCCAGTTCTGAGTTGATAGACACCTTTCAATGTTGACGGGAAGTAAGCATGATGCGTTTTTTATCTGCTGTACTAAGTTTCCGTAGCCGACCACTGCATCTATGTTCTTCAACATTGCCTATTTTTGTGGTGTCCTCAATGCAGTGAAATACAAGAAGTTACTTGTATGATGCAACTGTATGGCTGTACGTTTGTGGTTTTGTGGTCGTTTTTCCTGCTGCATTATAAATTTGGTGCCAATTTCATTAAGAACTTTAATGACAGTAAAGAATAACAATGAGTCCTCGAAATCATGATATAGCCGCCAAATGAGGACTGATCTCAAGATCCTCATGTCTGTCAAGGATTACATGACGAGGCAGAAGGATTCAAACAAATCTACATTCACAGAAGATCGGTAGTTAGCTCAAGATGTTTGGAACAACCTCCTTGCAGAGTTCCTTCTAAAACTGTGCCAGTATACCTAGAGGAATTGATACTTTAATGCTGATTTGAAAGCAATGTGTGGTCTAGCTAGTATTGATTTTTCAATTTTGATTTTGCTAATTATTAAAATTAAGATTTTTTAAAAACATTTTTAGTTTGCAGAATTCCTTCCACACCTGCGTAAAACTTTTGCACAGTACTGTATTACGACTAGGGTGTGCAATAAACAGTTTTACCTCCTTCCCTACATGTGATGTACAAGTATGACTCGTCTGGCGCTGGTGGTCGTGCAGCCAAGCCCACTTCTCAAACACAGATGATCGGCTGTGCTGGAGACATCACTAGTCACCAACATTCGCTTGCTCAGAATGCTGCGAAATGCGGCTCTCAATGCTTTTACTCCGATTTGTATCAAGTGACTGGTAATGTAAAATTAACATCTGTTCACTGCTTGGAAAAAAATAAAAATAAAAAAAATATGGCTGAGAAAGTTTGCATCAAAGTAGGGAATACAATAGTTGTATTAAATCTTTTCAAATTCAGCAGCGTTGCCAAAACTTTCTGAAATATTCAATTTGCAGCAAATGGCAAGTCCTGCTAAGCCTTTAATTATCCAGAAAATATGTTTAACAGAGACTGCCTGTAGAAAAGCCGTGGAGACACCATCACGTGTTTCTCAACGCAAGCAATAAATAGCCAGGTCTTTCACCGGGAAGGAACAACCACGGGAAGGGCAGCATCCAAAAAGGAAAACCACCTATGCCAAAACATGGTATCCATCCACAGACAGCTGTTTCGGGGCATTTGCCCCTCAACGCAAGCAATAAATAGCCAGGTCTTTCACGTGATGGTGTCTCCGCGGCTTTTCTACATGCATTTGCATATTTCCCATAAGGGATGGGAGCAGTGTTCTGGATCACTGTGTTGAGAAACACGTGATGGTGTCTCCGCAGTGTTGGATGTTTTGATCTCCCCGAGGTCATTCATCCTTATGTTTATAGTCCTTTTACTAGGCACTGCTCCTAATAGCCAGTTTCCTACTCCACACTGATGAGGGACAAATACCCCAAAACAGCTGTCTGTGGATGGATACCATGTTTTGGCATAGGTGGTTTTCCTTTTTGGATGCTGCCATTCCCGTGGTTGTTCCTTCCCGGTGAAAGACCTGGCTATTTATTGCTTGCGTTGACAAACACGTGATGTCTCTGCGGCTTTTCTACATGCATTTGCATATTTCCCATAAGGGATGGGAGCAGTGTTCTGGATCACTGCGTTGAGAAACACGTGATGGTGTCTCCGCGGTGTTGGATGTTTTGATCTCCCCGAGGTCATTCATCCTTATGTTTATACCAGAGACTGCAGTCTCCTAAAAGTGTAATGAACGCCCAATGAGTTCTTTAAAGCGACAGCCATTAAAAATACACTGCACTAAAAGACTTTTTAAACCCCTTGGAGAGAATCTGTCAGCAGATTTTGATTATTTCATCTGAGAGCAGCCTGAAGTAGGCAAAGAGAAGCTGAAACCAAGGATTTATCACTTAGGCCTCTTTCACACTTCCATCGTTTGGCCAACGTCGCAATGCGTCGTTTTTGGAGAAAAAAACGCATCCTGCAAAGATGCCCGCAGGATGCGTTTTTTCTCCATAGACTTGCATTAGCGACGCATTGCGACGTATGGCCACACGTCGCAACCGTCGTGCAACGGATGCGTCGTGATTTTGCGGCCCGTCGTGACGAAAAAACGTTCAATGTACCGTTTTTCCGTCCGTCGGAGCCGCCACAACCAGCTAACCACAGCAATGATTAGCACCTGGTGCTAAAACAATCATTGTAAGAGTAATCATTGGTGGAGAGGTTGGAGTGTGATAGAGTCTGTGGACAGGTGTCTTTTATACAGGTAATGAGATCAAATAAAAGCAATTAATACAGGTAACGATTGCAGAGTAGGAGGGCTTCTAAAAGAAAAACTAACACGTCTGTGAGAGACGGAATTCTTGCTGGTTGATGAAATAATTAAATTGCATTTTATTGCAAGAAATAAGTATGTAAATCTCATACTACCTGATTTTCTGGATTTTTTTTAAAGATTCTGTCTCTCACAATTGAAGTATACCTACAGTATTATAAAAATCGCAGACCTTCATTCTTTGTAGGTGGAAAAACTTGCAAAACGAAATGGGCAGTTATATAAACACTGCTCAAAAAAATAAAGGGAACACAAACAACCGAATATAACTCAAAGTAAATTAAACTTCTGTGAAATCAAACTGTCCACTTAGGAAGAAACACTGTTTGACAATCAATTTCACATGCTGTTGTGCAAATGGAATAGACAACAGATGGAAATTATTGGCAATTATCAAGACACACAATAAAGGAGTGGTTCTGCAGGTGGGGACAGTAGTGTATAATCGGGTGGTTTCGTCAAACTTAATCTGACAGGTGCCCCGCCCCTATCAAAGTGTATCAAAGTGTGTAACCCCTCCCCTCCCCTGACGGCTGGTATCCAACTGTCCCTCCTTGTTTGATTTCCCCTTTTGATATAGTTTGGTATTATTCTCGTATTTGTTTTATATTAGATTTTATACGTAGCTCGAGTTTGATTCTGTAAGCTGTGTTTTATTCACAGTGTACAGATATAGTGCAGAACTTTGTTTTATAACACAACCAGCTGTTTATTTGTGTTTCTACTGACCATTAACTAAATGCTTATTTACACAAACAGAAAAGACAGATTTTCTCAGCGGTTATCTGCGGGTCATTTGCCCGGGCAGTGTGTTTTATTTATGTTTTTATAACGCACCATGTTTGATATTTCCTTTCTCTTTTTTGTGTCTGTAGATGTCATCTGAGAAGTTATTTGTGTTTCTACTGACCATTAACTAAATGCTTATTTACACAAACAGAAAAGACAGATTTTCTGTTTGTACCTGTAGGGTTATGTAGGGTTATCTGCGGGTCAGTGGTTTATAACACCTAGGTCATTTGTTTTTGTTCTGTAAGCTGTGTTTATTCACAGTGTACCAGATTTTCTCTTTTGTGCCTATATATAATATGCCCCAATGTTACAACACAAGCAAGTAAGAAGCGGTGTGTTTTATACGAATATAAATTTTATTTCTCACAATAAAACAGCATCTCAAATTTTAAGTTAGCTAACAGCATGATGCTGACAAATGCCTCTTTGCGGAATCTGATAACAACGCGCTGAACAAAGGGCTGAGCCTGAAAATCTTGATGTCACAAAATCTGATACGATTCGATCATTATTCTGCAAGTCAGACGTGAAATGCTGTAAAACCTTCTTAACTCTCCGTCACATACAATATTCGGACTAAAGAGTTCATATACAATGTGCCTGTCAGGCGCCTGCTGGAAAAATACCTATAATATCTAATGTTTGCAATTTCAGTGCTCTAAAAGTGATCAGTGACCTTCATAGGGATGTAATAAAAGAGACTACACATAATCAGTTGCAAAAAAAAACATTTACTTAACATAAAACTAATAACTATGAAATACAAACTTTTCAAAACTCCCGCCAAATAGTCCCCAGTTCAACTCTCTCAAAAAAATGTACAAAGAAAATTTTTGAACACAAACTTAATTTTAAGGTACCTTAAGTACTATTAAAAACATATTCAATCAGAAGTAGATGCTGAGGTTTCCCCAGAAAAGTCACACTTGCAGAGCAAATAGCAAGAATTACACACCATTTTTGCATGTGTCAGGCAAATTGCTTTATGACATTTGAGACATTCATAATTTGAAAGCCTTCTGGTTCCGCTTTCCGTTTGGCAGGTGGTGCATCTCCTTCTTTTGTGAGGTGGTGCAGATGGTGACTTTTCACCATCATCTTCTGGGCGGAACCTTTTGAGCTGAACTTGAAGGCGAGAGGGGATACCGATTGTTTTCACGCTTCTCCTGCGTAGCTCTCCAAGTACTAGTTCATAGGCCAATTTTTTCAGATACAATCGTCTACGGAGTGGTTCAAGCTTGTTTTCAAGATAAATTACTTGTGAATTTATACCACCCAAATTCAACATAGCAAAAAATATGACCATTGGCCAGCGTTTGATGTTTCTGCTGACGTTGAAAGTGGAGCACATCTGATATGCTGTATCCACACCCCCTTTGGTGGCATTGTAAAATGTAATTATCTCCGGTTTTTTTTCTGCCCCAGTCCCAGGATCGATGGCAGCATCATCATGAAGTGTTGATAGAAGAAGTATGATTTTTTTGGCATGTGGTACATAGGAAACTAAAGCCTTTCCATTATGGAATGCAAACATACTGCTGTACTGTTGTCTCTCTTTCACACATACAAACTGTGGCGGCAATTCCCTTTTGTTTTTTCTTACAGTTCCCACATATGACAGCTTCTGAATTTTCAGATAATCAATCAGATCACAACTTGTAAACCAATTGTCAGCTGTAATATTGCGACCCGATCCAAATAAGGGTTCAGCCAGTCTTTTTACAACATCAATGGGTTTGTTGCTCACACAGTAAGGACCTTCTGGTTGTTCTCCTGCATAAACTTCCAGGTTGTAAGTGTAGGTCTTACTGGCATCAACAAGGGCATAAGTTTTTATTCCATATTTGTTTGGCTTTGATGGAATATATTGACGAAAGGCACATCTACCACGAAAACCAGGGAGCATTTCGTCAATAGTGAGATTCTCTCCAGGGTAATAACTTTGTTTACAGTTTATAACAAATCTTTGAAATATATCACGAATTGGAGCAAGTCGGTCATGTGTTTTGCGTTCGGTTCGGGTAGTTCTGTCGTCAAACCGAAGGCAACGAATTAGAATCTTGAATCTGTTTATGGACATAACCAGGCTAAATTTTTCAACTCCATCCCCATCTTTACCCCAAAGTTCCTCCAAACTTTGTCTATTTGCCCTATAAGCTCCTGCAAGGTACAGTAATCCAAAAAAAGCACGCAGTTCTATTTCATCTGTGGGCTTGATGGTTCTGTTGCAGATGTACTTGTCCTTTATAATGTCTATATATTGGTTGGTATATGTGACAATAGAGTCCAGAATGTCATCTGTAAATATACTGTTCCAGCATTCAACTGCAGTTTTTGCATTACGTGCAGTTCCTATTACTGCAGGAAGGTGAGTAATAATGTTTAAAGGTTCCCTACGTTTTTTCTGGAATGGCTTCTTGTTCCATTTAGTATTTTTATCTTTTCCAATATAATATGATCCAACTTCTTCATCCTCACCACTGTCACCATCTTGCTCTGTTTCAGAATCCAGGACACATTCTTCCACCTCATCATGAGAATCAATCTCACTTTCCTCTCCTAAATCCTCATTCAGTGTGAGGTCTCTATCATCTAACAGCATGTTTGTTACTTCCTCAACATCAAGTTGTTTGGATAAATTGTACATTTTCCTCTCCATTTCAGCAGATAATCTGAAGCAAGAGAAGGAATATGTTAGGGAACTACTGTATATGCCTGAGCAGCACACTTTCTTTTATAAAATCTCCCTTATTTCTATGAAATATCCTCACATTTTGTGCTATACATTCATAAAACAAGCTAAATAAACTATTGTGATGAATAAAAACATAAAATGCCAACCTTACTGAATGTGACGTATTCACATACAATGAGCCTGAGAGATCTGTGCAGCTATATCCTCTCCCCTGAAGCTCTGAAATCCAACTGTGATATCAGGTTTCACAGACCTTCAAGAGACAGGAGACTACCTGGAGGGAGGGGGTTTCCTCACAATCTGGTGAGGAAGGAGAAATGAAAGTAAAAGAGAAGTGCCTGTCAGATCAGTTGTATGTGACGGAGAGTAAAATGGAAAGCCTCGCGCTAAATGGTATAATACATATATGCAATAATGACCGCATACACAGCTATTCAAATCTTGAATTTGTGCGCTCTGATAACAATAAGAATAACAATTCTTGTTCAGGAATGTCACAAAAGCGTGTGGAAAGATAATATTATCCGCACGGAAGCCGTAACTGTCAAAAAATATGCCCGTCTTATCGTCGCAGAGTACGATTAATATCCAGTGGCGACCAGCTTGATTCGCCGGGTCTGTATTCACAATCTTCCGGAAGCAAATCACACGGAAACACACCGGCGAATATGCGGTCTGTATAATTATCGGACCGCGCTACAACTGTAAGCTGCAGACTGTCCATCGTTGCTTAATTAAAATCGTACAAGATCTCTCGCCTGTTATTAATTTCCAGAATGGTGTGGTTGACTGCAAAGACAATCATATTTATCGTGTGGGGTGTCGCTATCGCAAAGCGGACTTCAGCACGCAGATTACCTGTTTTAATGAGCGAGAAATGGCCTCCAGGCTCTTGATCAGGCGATAAATCAAAAGCAAATAGCGTGAAGCCAGCCATAAATTCTTCACGATCTATCGCCATGGCACAATCAGCCTTTTGCTTGCCCGATATATGGGCAAGCGCCATATATTCTCTGATGGCTAAATCAGCATTAAAATTAGGATTATAAGGCCTCGCGGGTATCTGCTGACCATCCAGATATAATGCCGCGTGGTTGACGTGGTAGTGGTGAAAGTCCAGCGGGTTTTTTGTATAAGAACCGCTGAAGCCCTCATTATCTACAAACCCCAATATAACAGTTTTTGGTATCTGTCCTAGGAAGAGGTGCTCGTGGTTCGTGATCCGTGTCCCTGCGGCGATGCTGTACACTTTCAGACATGTTCGGTCAACAGCGTACTTGGCTGTTGCGGCTAGGAGGGCCTGGCTGTGGCCGATTCGGACAGCCGGAGATACCTGCACTCTTTTCACATAGAGAGCCGCCTGCGAGATTTGTACCTTCAGCGGCTCGGCTTCTGCGGACATGAGGCAGAAAGTATCCTTATTTCTTGACAGCTTAACCTTAAGGTCAAGGCCGTTCAATATTAACTTTGGCTGGTTAAATATATCCCCAAAAATGGGCCCCAAAAGATCGATGGGTTTTGAGCGAGAAGCGGCACTGGCTCTTTTGATAAATCCCGCATTTGCGCCATCCAGGCGCCTGTCATTATGATGCCCCGCAGTGTCTTTGTAGAACAAACCGGCTGTAAATTGTGATGCCAGCGTCTGTGAACTGTAATTTAAAAGGGTCTCTATGTACGCTCTATAGCTGTAGAGATTGTCTGATTGTGAGATAAGTCGGTCTCCCAGAGTAATATCGACCTGGTTAAAAAGAGTGGCTAGAGGGTAGTTTATGAGCGCCACACGCGCACCATCGGCGATGGCCGTATTATCCTGCTTCACGATGCGACAGCTTATGTACAGCAGCGTGTTGTTCAGATCATAATAATAATCGCCGCTACCAGATATGTAAAACTCCAACGGTCCATTGTCTGACAGAGCAGCAACCGGCTGTACTTCTACAAATAGAGATTTCTCGATGCTTGTTTGAGTCGGTGGTACGGCAAAAATATCCAGTTCAGATTTTGCGCACTCTACAGAAGCGTCATGCAGGAAAGCCATGATAACTGATTAGAAGATGTCGTCCGCAGAGCGTCTTACTCGTTTCTGACGGGGGCGTCTCTTGGATGTAGTTTTATTCATGAGCATCGGCGGTAAAGGAGGGCAAACGCGCCGCTTTCTTTTTTGGGCTTTTTTAGCGACATAGATTATCCCAGAGCCGTCTTGCTGGGTTGGTGTATTTATCCTTTTCATAAGGGCAGTCGATGCTGATGTCACGGCATCTGCAGCGATGTTCCGGGCAGCCGTCCGAACGTGTGGTTTTACTAATTCTAAGCCTTTTCTGAAAAGCGGCACGGCGCGACGAAATAAGCCTTTAAATAGCCCTGCCAGGCCAGAGCCATACATGTACTCGCTCCCGCGGAATCCCTCTAGCCCGTGCCCCGACTGGGCAGTATAGTAGCGGGCATAAACAGCAGGATCTCCATACACCCTTTGAGACAGCATTTTATCGTGTCAATGCTGGCGAGGTCTAAAATGTAATCGCACTATACACTTGCCGTATCTGAATTTAACCGGCGTGCCCTGGTCCGACATGACTGTAATGTTTATGGAGTCAAAGTGTTGCTTGCACAGCGGTATGTAATCGGGCCGTGAGTAGCGCACCGTGACAATATCATTATCATCGCCGCTAACTTCTACGGTTCGTAGCAGTTGAACGTAACTGTCACCTACAAGTTGATGTTGAATTATATCAGTGTATACAAAAAGCGAATAAAAACCAGCCTTTGAATCGGGGTAAAAAAGGCGATTCCACGGCATTAAAGCAACGGGGGAGTCATCGACGGTCTGCAGTCCGAAAATAAATTTTAGCTTAGTACCCAGAGCAAACTCTATAGGGGATGGGTCGGGCAGGATCACCTCGCGGCGTAGCTCGTCATACCGTATTCTGTAGGCAGGCGTAGATAAATACAGCGCTTCTATTCGGGCATTGACCGCGCCAACTAGCTTAGGAATGGACGAGTAAAATCCTGATTTTATGTGATACTGTACTAACGGCTCGCCGTGTTTAGCCGCGTAGAAGCTCCCTTCAAAAGCATCAAACGTGTTCCACGTATGGGGGTACTGTATTTCCGTTAACGCCACCTCATAATCTGCTGGAAGATGAACGGCCCGCGCTAACTTGGTATTGTACTCCGATATTGTGTTTTCGGGGTACATTTTAATTGACGAATTACTGGGTAATGTCACGAAAAACGAGCCCGCTTCCATTGTTATATATCTGTCAACTCCGAGGCCGGGATCCAACTATTGAATTTTTCGGGGTAGCCCAGCCATTTGACAAAGCAGTGACTCACACCCCTGACACGTTTTTTTCTCAAAATCTTTTCTACTCTGTAGACACAATCCTCATCCATAGGTATTTTTTGCAGCTCTTCCTTATAAAATGACCCCTCTACAGCCTCCCCGGCTAAATCACTGATTTTATAAAGGGGTTTATGAAATTTATTGGAGACGGCGGTAATTAAAAAATCTCTTCGCTGTACGTCTTCTCTTACAGAAGGGCGACTTATAGCGCGATATTCTGACATGAGAGCCAACCGTTAAAGACGGTTTAATCGGTTTATTAGTAATAGTAGAACTGTAAATATTGCGCCAGATTTGCATCACGTTTCTCTCTGACACAGACGCGGGACTACAGCGGATCGTTGAGTGGTACGTATGGTTGTAGCTATGCAGCAAATCCGGTAAAATATCAATATACCTAAAGGTATTATGATGCGTAAGATAGCGCCACATACGGGTTTTTAATGTGCGATTAAAACGCTCGACCATAGCGGCTTTTACATCATTGTTTGTAAAAAAGTGATGAATATTGTGCGTATTACATAGTTGCTTGAGTGATGAATTTATAAATTCTTTGCCGCGATCCGTCTGCAGTTTCTTCGGTATGCGCTTATCATTTTGAAATATTAATTCGAACGATCTGGCGACACTAGCGCCTGTCTTGTTTGTCAAGGCCACGCACCATGTGTATCTCGATAGAACATCAATCACCGTCAGGATGTATTTGACATTATCATTTTCCCTTGAATAGTCAATTAAACTTACGAGATCCGCCTGCCACTGCGCATCAATGGCCGAGACGTAAATTTTATTTGTCAAAAAGCGTTTTCTAGCAGACTTGTGTAGCGTGTAGGTGTCTTGCTTATTCAACCAAGCAATCACATCAGATTTCTTTATTCCGCGCGCTCTTGCAGCTCTAAATAATTTGTCAATACCCGAGAATGATCCGGGTGCCTCGCTTGTAAAATATTGTTTTTCTAATATGGCATCATACGATTTAGACGTCATGATTGATTAAAATGATTGTGGCTCGTTAATCAACAGCCTGCTTCTTTCAGAAATTCAGCTGTATAAAAATTCCTGTTTTAATCCGGCTATATCATGCGTGAGTTAATGCATGCATTAATTGCATGTATGGTTGTGTTCTGGGTGTTAACAGAAGGCGTGTGATGGGGATTAACTGGGTGTGTTTCTGGGTGTTAACAGGTGAGCTGTTTTCTGGCACTCAGGATAAATACAGCTGACTGTACCACTAAGTACAGCAGACATCCACCAGAAGCCAGTCTAGACTAAAAGCCGTGCTATTCTAAATGTAAATATATAAGACAGTTGTCTTATTATTCGCAAATGCTTAATTATATTTAACTATGCATCTCTAAAACCATAATTAAGGATGTTATTTGTTTAATAAGTTAGTATTATACTGGAGGCTAGCGGCATATTTAGTTTTACTGCATAAACCATATTTGTGGTCCATAATTAATATAGAAAGACTTATCCGCGGGCCGCTATTATAACATAATTTATGTAATACAGTAGTTAATAACTGTTAATACGCCCTAACTAGCGTATGCAGCGCTTACTTACTACCTGTGTTTTGTTTAACATAGACATATTTATAGTCATATTTATACAGTAGCGGCATATTTAGTGGCGCTGTATAATATAGTTTTACCGCATACACCATATTTGTGGCGCATAATTAATATAGAAAGACTTAGCCGTATTACCCATGATTTGCTTAGTATAAGCATATTTATACACGGGGCGCAGTTTTATTTGTTGGGGTATATAAATGAGTTTGACGAGTGGTGGTGTGTGGTTAATATAGATTGCACAAAAAATTTACACAGATAATTTATTTTAGATGGAATCCCAAAATTTTTCGGCTTTTTCCAGCCAAGCTGAGGATTCCGTAATAGGTATGTTTCAAGATTTATATACATGTATCTGTTAGTGTCCCATTCTAAGTAAGGGCTGTTTTTATATATTATCTTTATATTGTTTATTCTTTCTTGTTTAACCCCTTAGCGACCGCCGATACGCCTTTTAACGGCGGCCGCTAAGGGTACTTAAACCACAGCGCCGTTAATTAACGGCGCTGTGGAAAAAGTGTATAGCGCCCCCCACAGGCCGATTTTCTCCGGGGTCTCGGCTGCCGAGGGTAGCCGAGACCCCAGAGAACATGATTCGGGGGGTTTTTAACCCTCCCCGCATTTGCGATCGCCGGTAATTAACCGTTTACCGGCAATCGCAAAAAAAAAAAAAAAAAGCGATCTCTTTTTAATTTCTCTGTCCTCCGATGTGATCGCACATCGGAGGACAGAGAAAAGGGGTCCCAGGTGGCCCCCCAATACTCACCTAGCTCCCCCGATGCTCCTCGTGTCTCCCGGTGGGCGCCGCCATCTTCAAAATGGCGGGCGCATGCGCAGTGCGCCCGCCGGCCGGCACCGGGAGAATCTTTGGGGTCTCGGCTGCCTGGGGTAGCCGAGACCCCAAAGAGCATGATCGGGGGTCGGTTTTAGCGACCCCTGTTTTGCGATCGCCGGTAATTAACTGTTTACCGGCGACCGCAAAAAAAAAAAAAAAAAAAGTAAAGTGTAATTCTCTGTCCTCTGATGTGATCGCACATCAGAGGACAGAGAAATAGGGGGATTCGGGGACCCTAGCATACTCACCTAGGTCCCTGGATCCTCTTGCTGCTCCTCCTGGCCGCCGGCAGAAGAACATGGCGGACGCATGCCCAGTGCGCCCGCCATCTGTCTCCATCTGCCGGCCGGCAGGAGAACAGCGGTTAGGGCTAAAATTAGGGTTAGGGGTAGGGGTAGGGTTAGGGGTAGGGTTAGGGGTAGGGTTAGGGGTAGGGTTAGGGGTAGGGTTAGGGTAGGGTTAGGGCTAGGGTTAGGTTAGGGGTAGGGTTACGGCTAGGGTTAGGGGTAGGGTTAGGTTAGGGGTAGGGTTACGGCTAGGGTTAGGTTAGGGGTAGGGTTAGGTTAGGGTTAGGGGTAGGGTTAGGGGTAGGGTTAGGTTAGGGGTAGGGTTAGGTTAGGGGTAGGGTTAGGTTAGGGGTAGGGCTAGGGTTAGGGGTAGGGTTAGGGCTAGGGTTAGGGCTAGGGTTGGGGCTAAATTTAGGGTTAGGGTTGGGGCTAAATTTAGGGTTAGGGTTGGGGCTAAATTTAGGGTTAGGCTTCTTTCACACTTACGTCGGTACGGGGCCGTCGCAATGCGTCGGCCCGACATACCGACGCACGTTGTGAAAATTGTGCACAACGTGGGCAGCAGCTGTAGTTTTTCAACGCATCCGCTGCCCAATCTATGTCCTGGGGAGGAGGGGGCGGAGTTACGGCCACGCATGCGCGGTCAGAAATGGCGGATGCGACGTACAAAAAAAGTTTCATTGAACGTTTTTTTGTGCCGACGCTCCGCCAAAACACAACTGATCCAGTGCACGACGGACGCGACGTGTGGCCATCCGTCACGATCCGTCGGCAATACTATGGGCAAAAAACGCATCTTGCGGGCACATTTGCAGGATCCGTTTCTTGTCCAAAACGACGGATTGCGACGGAATGCCAAACAACGCAAGTGTGAAAGTAGCCTTAGGGCTAGGGTTAGGGTTGGGGCTAAAGTTAGGGCTAGGGTTGGGGCTAAAGTTAGGGTTAGAGCTGGGATTAGGTTTAGGGTTTGGATTAGGGTTGGTATTAGGGTTAGGGTTGGCATTAGGGTTACGCTTGGGATTAGGGTTAGGTTTGGGATTAGGGTTAAGGTTAGGGTTAGTGATTAGGATTATGGATCAGGTTGGGATTAGGGTTAGGGGTTGGAGCTAGAATTGGGGGGTTTCCACTGTTTAGGTACATCAGGGGGTCTCCAAACACGACAGCCAATTTTGCGTTCAAAAAGTCAAATGGTGCTCCCTCCCTTCTGAGCTCTGCCGTGCGCCCAAACAGTGGGTTACCCCCACATATGGGGCATCAGCGTACTCGGGATAAATTGGACAACAACTTCTGGGGTCCAATTTCTCTTGTTACCCTTGTGAAAATAAAAACTTGGGGGCTACAAAATCTTTTTTGTGAAAAAAAAAAATATTTTTTATTTTCACGACTCTGCATTCTAAACTTCTGTGAAGCACTTGGGCATTCAAAGTTCTCACCACACATCTAGATAAGTTCCTTGGGGGGTCTAGTTTCCAAAATGGGGTCACTTGTGGGGGGTTACTACAGTTTAGGTATATCAGGGGCTCTGCAATCGCAACATAATGCCCACAGACCATTCTATCAAAGTCTGCATTCCAAAAAGGCGCGCCTTCCCTTCCGAGCTCTGCCGTGCGCCCAAACAGTGGTTTACCCCCACATATGGCACATTAGCGTACTCGGGATAAATTGGACAACAACTATTGCAGTCCAATTTCTCCTGTTACCCTTGTGAAAATAAAAACTTGGGGGCTACAAAATCTTTTTTGTGAAAAAAAAAATATTTTTTATTTTCACGACTCTGCATTCTAAACTTCTGTGAAGCACTTGGGCATTCAAAGTTCTCACCACACATCTAGATAAGTTCCTTGGGGGTCTAGTTTCCAAAATGGGGTCACTTGTGGAGGGTTTCTACTGGTTAGGTACATCAGGGGCTCTGCAAATGCAACATAATACCCGCAGACCATTCTATCAAAGTCTGCATTCCAAAACGGCGCTCCTTCCTTCCGAGCTCTGCCGTGCGCCCAAACAGTGGTTTACCCCCACATATGGGGTACCAGCATACTCAAGACAAATTGGACAACAACTTTTGGGGTCCAATTTCTCTTGTTACCCTTGTAAAAATAAAAACTTGGGGGCTACAATATCTTTTTTGTGGAAAAAAAAAATATTTTTTATTTTCACGGCTCTGCATTATAAACTTCTGTGAAGCACTTGGGCATTCAAGGTTCTCACCACACATCTAGATAAGTTCCATGGGGGGTCTAGTTTCCAAAATGGGGTCACTTGTGGGGGATTTCTACTGTTTAGGCACATCAGGGGCTCTCCAAACGCGACATGGCGTCCGATCTCAATTCCAGCCAATTCTACATTGAAAAAGTAAAACGGCACTCCTTCTCTTCCAAGCTCTGCGGTGCGCCCTAACAGTGGTTTACCCCCACATATTGGGTATCAGCGTACTCAGGAGAAATTGCACAACAACTTTTGTGGTCTAATTTCTCCTGTTACCCTTGTGAAAATAAAAATTTGTGGGCAAAAAGATCATTTTTGTAGAAAAAATGCGATTTTTTTTTTCACGGCTCTACGTTATAAACTTCTGTGAAGCACATGGGGGTTCAAAGTGCTCGCCACACATCTAGATAAGTTCCTTAAGGGGTCTAGTTTCCAAAATGGTGTCACTTGTGGGGGGTTTCCACTGTTTAGGCACATCAGGGGCTCTCCAAACGCGACATGGCGTCCAATCTCAATTCCAGCCAATTCTACATTGAAAAAGTAAAACGGCGCTCCTTCACTTCCAAGCTCTGCGGTGCGCCCAAACAGTGGTTTACCCTCACATATGGGGTATCGACGTATTCAGGAGAAATCGCACAACAACTTTTGTGGTCTAATTTCTCCTGTTACCCTTGTGAAAATAAGAATTTGTGGGCAAAAAGATCATTTTTGTGTAAACAAAAGCGATTTTTTTATTTTCACGGCTCTACGTTATAAACTTCTGTGAAGCACTTGGGGGTTCAAAGTGCTCACCACACATCTAGATAAGTTCCTTAAGGGGTCTAGTTTCCAAAATGGTGTCACTTGTGGGGGGTTTCCACTGTTTAGGCACATCAGGGGCTCTCCAAACGCGACATGGCATCCAATCTCAATTCCAGCCAATTCAACATTGAAAAAGTAAAACGGCGCTCCTTCACTTCTAAGTTCTGCGGTGCGCCCTAACAGTGGTTTACCCCCACATATGGGGTATTGGAGTATTCAGGAGAAATTGCATAACAAAATTTATGGTTACATTTCTGTTTTTACACTTGTGAAAATAAAAAAAATGGTTCTGAATTAAGATGTTTGCAAAAAAAAGTTAAATGTTCATTTTTTCCTTCCACATTGTTTCAGTTCCTGTGAAGCACGTAAAGGGTTAATAAACTTCTTGAATGTGGTTTTGAGAACCTTGAGGGGTGTAGTTTTTAGAATGGTGTCACACTTCATTATTTTCTATCATATAGACCCCTCAAAATGACTTCAAATGTGATGTGGTCCCTAAAAAAAAATGGTGTTGTAAAAATGAGAAATTGCTGGTCAACTTTTAACCCTTATAACTCCCTAACAAAAAAAAATTTTGTTTCCAAAATTGTGCTGATGTAAAGTAGACATGTGGGAAATGTTATTTATTAACTATTTTTCGTGACATATCTCTCTGATTTAAGGGCATAAAAATACAAAGTTTGAAAATTGCAAAATTTTAAAAATTTTCGCCATATTTCCGTTTTTTTCATAAATAATCGCAAGTAATATCGAAGAAATGTTACCACTAACATGAAGTACAATATGTCACGAAAAAACAATCTCAGAATCAGCGGGATCCGTTGAAGCGTTCCAGAGTTATAACCTCATAAAGTGACAGTGGTCAGAATTGCAAAAATTGGCTCGGTCATTAAGTACCAAATTGGCTCTGTCACTAAGGGGTTAAGATGAATTTATCAGGGACAACCCCGATAATGTAGATGAATTTAGCAGGAACGCCTCCGATGCTGTAGATGACTTTATCAGAAACTTCAGCGATGATTTTTTAAACAGCTTCAGCGTGCCTACTCTGGAGTGTGATCCACCTGGAGCTGAGTATAGTAACACTAATGCAGGTGCCGCTGCTGTGTGGGATTTGACTCAGGACATCATAGGTGCGTTGTGTGTCTGCGTGTATGTGTGTGTGTGTGTATATAGCTTTTAAGTATTTAGACGTGTAAATATATATATATTAATTCTTTACAGATGTCGACATGTTTCCAGAACCAACCACCTCGGAACACAATCAGCTGCCTGTTGAGGAAGTGATGTACCAGACCCCCACGCCGAGAAACAGCCCTGTTTCTAGAGCCCCTAAAAAACAGCTCGGACCGGAGGTCAAGAAATGGAAAGGTAATCGTGTGAAAAGTTTTCGCACAACCGCTCTGAGAAAATCCACCACGCCTCTACTAAGTCCTATATCTTTATTTATAGCTTGTAAACTGAAGCCTAGAAGAATTTTCACAAAAGAGAATATACCGGAGCTAATGGAGAGCCTCGCAGAAGCTACAGAAGACGCCACGGCAATCATTCACCACACATCGCTAGTCCGTAAGTGTATATTTTGGTATACATGCACAGTCTCTGTACAATCAATGATACACGTGCTTCACCATTGAGATCCAGGGCCCACACATATCTGACACATGTATAATCTTTCATGCAGCTACGCGCAGCGACCTGCGGCGGTCTCGCACATATCTGACACATGTATAATCTTTCCTGCAGCTAAACGCAAAGTCATGAGAAAAACACCTCCAGCACCTCTACAGCCGCTACAGATCACCGAGAATGGCGCAGCACCAGTGTGGACGGCAATACAGACGGCTAATGGAGCTGTTAGAACATCTCCGCTATCACCGATCTGCGTGGTGCAGGGCGCAGGAAACACTGTACCGTCGTACCATCGTGAAATACTCCATTCAAGTACCGAACAGCCATCGACCAACCGTGTGAATGACCCCGCGCTACTATATCCAGAAGTGGTCGAGGCACCCCGAAAACATAAGCGAAAAACAAAGCATATTACAGAGCCACCAACCACATCCTGCGCCGTGGGTGCCACAGCCACGATGACTCGTGAAGAGCATGATCGCGAGATTGATCAGCTCGCTGATGGTAAGCAATCATCCGTAGAACCGCTCATTATACGTATGCCCCACACTATGCAACCGGCAGCGACATGTCTAACTGTACCTACTAATGCCTCTGGGCCCGGTCCCTCAGGAGCCTCTAATTTGGGCGGCCCATCTCATGTCTGTGTATCTAACTCTGTTAATGTTAAGAAACGGCCAAAGAGGGCGCTACCGGCGGCTGTTAAGGTGTGTAAAGAGCTTAAGGTGTGTAAAAAGCCAAGGATTCATGCGCCAGCTACAGATCTGCCGCATGAATCCCGCAGCTGGGGCCCCGCTGAAATGCTTGTGTTTCAGGAACACTTCGTCCGCTACAAACTATGGGTCCCCAAAATAATGTTTTTTTGTGATACTTTTGAAAAATTATTATCAACACAAAGCCCAACACAGGCTAATAAGTCCGAACTATACGCACTCCGGAGCCTGCTACTGGATGGCGAGATAACAACTACAGCGACCCCATTATGACTAAATATGGTGAGCTACGGCATGCATAAACCACCTAAACTAACACTACCCAGGTATAATAGGGCTAGAGTTATAAAAAGGACTCTAAAATTGTTGGTCAGCGCTAGACGGGCGCTATGCTCTAGGAGGCGTCGTTGTGGCATGGGTCCTGCAGTGCCTCTACAGACACCCCTGCCGTCGTCACAAGAGCCAGAACAGCACTCACATAGCCAAGGCAGCTCTGCAGATGCCGCACATGCATCTACACAAAATTCACAAGCCGCTGACGCTGCTGGTAATGTGCGGCGCCCCGATCATACAGTATTTTTGCAACACATCCATCATCATGAAAGGGCCCTCCGCAATTTCAACGGCGATATACATACAGATCATTTTAGATTTGTAAATTTGGAGCGTGTACGATCATTTGAAGAGGGCTTGAATATTGTTCATGAAGGCATTCAGGCATTACTGGATAGAATCATCAGCGACGATGAACCTGGCGACTTTGTACAGCTAAGGTTTGATGCCGGCGATACTTTAGACCCTATTTTCACTACAAAACAAACCCGTGAAGATTTTAATCCCGAATCTTTTTAAAATGCTGTTGCCCGCGCACTTCAAAGTAACAGTGAATGCATAGCATCCAATTCGCTAAAGCTAGTCGTCACCATCATTAAAAACCGACGCGGTGGTGTAAAACAAAAAAATCGCGCGAAATCTATAGCGAGCAGTCAGATCATTAAACAAAAGAGACAATGGCTGTATGATTTTAACAATTACACGACAAATCTGTGTTTGGCTGCTAGTGTGTGCGCCCTGATGGACGACACGGATGTCACTGATGGTGTTTTACTGAACCGCTCTAAAAACATACACGCAGCACTGGGCATCCCTGATGATCAATTAGTGAGTTTTAGCGACATCCCGGCATTTGAAAAATATTTGGGGGTCACCATTAAAGTACTGTACTATAGTCAGGGCGATTGGCGTTACTTTCAGAGCGGTAATACACCTAATGGCAAAACAGTATTCATATTGTTCCATGATAATCACTACTACGGGATCAAAAATATGAAGGGTTTTATCGGTGCTGATTACTTTTGTGAGCTATGCAATTCAGTGTTTCACCACAAAAACAAACACTCCTGCCAGTATTTTTGTAAAGCCTGTCAGAGAGAGAATTGCGTAGAAAGCAGTGCCGCCCGCCAACCCAGATGTCCTGTTTGCAGAGTTTATTGCCGCTCGAGCGTGTGCTTAGATTATCACAAACAATTGGGATTAGGCGACCCGGCATTCTGCAGACTTAAAACATTTTGTGATAAATGCAACCTTTTTGTCCTCAGAAATAGCGAAACAGAGCATAAATGTAATGGTTTGCGCTGTCCTGTATGTCGCAGACATATAAATAAATTCGATGCCCATCTTTGTTACATGCGGAAGTATGTAGCACAGGATGAGTCAGATTGTTATATCTTTTATGATTTTGAATGTATGCAGGAGACAGGCACACACGTCCCGAATTACATTTATGCTACAACGCTGTATGGCCACCCCTCCTGGGAGTTTGAGGGTGATACCTGTACACATGACTTTGTACAGTTCTTTACAAGCGGTAAATTTTCAGATCATACATTTATTGCTCACAATGGTGGAAGATACGATGCATACTTTATTGTTAAGGAACTGATTTCTGAAAAACTACAAGTACAGTTGATAACACAAGGTGGCCGTCTCTTGTGTGTGTCGCTACCTGATTTGTCTATAAGGTTCATAGACTCCCTAAATTTTATCCCCATGAAACTCAGTAAATTACCACAGGCCATGGGCTTTTCAGGAGGCAAAGGACATTTTCCACACTTTTTCAATACCAGAGAAAACCAAAACTATGTAGGTCCCATACCTGATGTAAAATATTATGGGGTGGAGTACATGTCACCTGGTGAGAAGGAAGAGTTCCTGGAGTGGTATGAGACACAGGTAAATACAGCTTTTGACTTCAAGGCCGAGCTAAAATCTTATTGCAAGCAAGATGTTGAAATTTTGAGACACGCCTGCGAGATCTATAGAGAGCGTATTATGCAGATGACGCAGAAAAATGTTAAAAAATACTGTAAGCGTCAAAAGCAAACGATTGTAGTGAGCAGATGTGTTGATCCTTTTCAGCTCATCACCCTGGCCTCGGTGTGTATGACAATGTACCGGTTTAAATTTCTTCCAAAAAAGACAATCGCCATTTTATCTGGTGATAATTATCACAAGGCAAAAAAGCGCTACTCGACACCCGCTATACAGTGGCTCATGTATGTAGCCCACTCTGAGAACATCGACATACAGCACGCTTTGAGAGGCGGTGAAAAACAGGTTGGGAAGTATTTTCTAGATGGCTATGCCTATGTTAGCGGTCAGCACATAGCCTTTGAATTTCAGGGGTGTTTTTACCACGGATGCCCCATGTGCTATAATGAAAATGACACGAATAAGGTCACACGTACGTCCTACGGCCAGTTATATTACACCTTTTTAGCTAAAAAGCGTTACTTACAGTGCTGCGGGTACACAGTAAGACTGATGTGGGAGCATGAGTGGAATGAAATGGTTGAAAATGATTCTAATCTTCAAGCATTTCTCCGCCAGATGGAATTCCCCGTTCCTTTAGACCCCAGTGATGCGCTTTATGGCGGACGAACTAACACCATTAAGCTCTATCACCATCTGGAAGAAGGGGAGACTTTACATTACTACGATTTCACCAGTCTGTACCCCTTTGTAAACAAAACTAAAACATACCCTGTAGGCCATCCAGACATCATCTACGACAATTTTGGATTCATTAAAAAATACTTTGGTATTGCTAGAGTCAAGGTCTACCCGCCGAGAGATTTATTTTTTCCAGTTCTACCGGAAAAACTCAACAAAAAATTAATGTTTCCCCTTTGCTACACATGCGCTGCAAATTCCCAGGCAGATATTTGTGCCCACAGTGATGAAGAACGGGCGCTGACAGGCACCTGGTGCACTATAGAGCTCAAGATGGCTATAGAAAAAGGGTATCGGGTCGCCCACATCTATGAAATATGGCATTTTCCTAAAACCACTGATGATCTGTTTGCGCCTTACATTAAATTACATCTTAGGGATAAGCAGGAAGCCTCTGGTTATCCTAGCTGGTGCACTGATGACGCCAAGAAACGGCAGTACATTGACTCTTTTCTTGAAAAAGAAGGTGTCCAATTACGGCCTGAAAACATAGCTGTCAATCCTGCTAAGCGACAGATCTCCAAGCTTTTCTTAAATTCTTTATGGGGAAAGTTTGCTCAGAGATCTAATCTATCATGTACCAGCATTGTTAGGGAACCAGATGAACTTTTTAAGTATTTGTTCCTGCCTTACTATGACATTTCGATGTTACATTTCCTTGATGATGACACCGCAACCATTAACTGGAAATATGCAAAAGGCCACCACACACTCAACAAAAACACAAACATTTTTATAGCGTGTTTTACAACAGCGTATGCTCAGTTAGAGCTCTATTCGCTGCTGGACCGGCTGCAGGAGAGGTGTCTTTATCACGACACAGATTCAGTTATTTTTGTACAGAGAGATGGTGAGTGGCAACCGCCTTTAGGCGATTACCTGGGGGAGCTGACCAGTGAAATACCCGATGGTACACACATCACAGAATTTGTATCCACGGGCCCCAAAACTTACGGCTACAAACTCAACACCGGTAAAACTGTCTTAAAAGTTAAGGGGATAACACTAAATGTTGGTAACTCTCGATCTATTAATTTCAACAGTCTGAAAGATCTAGTTCTGGACTACCCGCACAATTCTGCCGCAGAAACTCAGAAACGTATTGTCGTACAGCAGGCGTCCATTGTGAGAAATAAAAAGTACTGGGATATTGAAACAAGGCCATTACGCAAAACACAAAAGTGCGTTTATACAAAGCGGCGACTATTAGACGATTTCACAACATTACCTTTTGGATATTAGTCGAGTATTGAGATGGATACGCGTCTGCAGCACCCATTCTCGTGCATTCTAGCAGGCCCGTCTAATTCTGGAAAGAGCTATTTTGTAAAACAGCTGCTATATAATATTGAAGCTAATTTTTCTCAGAAACCTGATAATATTGTATGGTTTTATTCGTGTTGGCAAAAACTATATGATGAAATCTCTCTCTCTTTTCCCCACGCCAGATTTGTGGAGGGTCTGCCGAATACATTCGTAGATGACGAATTATTCCCACCGGAGAAGGTGAATTTGGCGATTGTTGATGATCTCATGGAGAGTGCTAGTGAGAATTGTGAGATAGAAAAAGCCTTTACCAAGTATGTGCACCACAGAAATCTCAGCATTTTCTACCTGGTGCAAAACATATTTTGTCAGGGTAAGAAAAGCCGTACGATAAATTTAAACACAAAGTACATGGTGCTTTTTAATAACCCCCGAGATAAATTACAAATTTTAACTCTAGCTCGTCAGATGTATCCCGGAAAAACACGTTTTTTCCTAGAAGCTTTTGAGGATGCCACGCGGGAGCCTTACGGGTATTTGCTTGTAGATTTGAGAGCTAATACGCCTGAGGATCTGCGTTTAAGGACTGGGTTGTTTCCACCCGCGTTGCCCGCTGTCTATGTTCAAAAGAAAAACACTTCTAAAAAGTGAATTTGAACCGGTATCAGACATTCTACGCTGTGTGCGTTGTGATGTAAAGATGTCTGAGAGGCTCCGGCGTAACTGGGCTCTCTTAAAAACCCTAGTGAAAGCAACCCCCGCTGTCAGAAAGTCTATTTTGCGCGATGCAAGCAATGATTTAATTACAGCCATAGGCGAGATTGCTTTAAATATCTTAAAAGGCAGGATTCCGCTGAAAGAGCGCCAAAAAGGTATATTAAAGAAGTGGCGTAAAGCTATAAGAACCCTGAGCGACAGATCTCAGCCCATAAAGAAAAAGAAGTGCCTACTAAAACAGGCCGGCGGGTTTATCGGCCCTCTTTTAGCTTTTGCAATTCCAATAATAACAAGCCTGATCGCCGGAAGATAATGGAGCATGCAGCGAAAATGTATCTAGTCCCCAAACAGGAGCTAGACAAACTAAGACCCGGTACTACAGATAACATACGCGACAGTGTTATTCGACGCCTTGATGGTGAAATTAGCGACATTTTACAGCGTCGTAACATTCCCGATGATGTGAAAATTAAAACGTATAGCTCTGTGCTACAACGCTACTTGGTACATACGCGACACAGCTCAAAAGAAGTAATGGCTTTAAATCTCGTTAGCACTCCTGATCCTGGTCAGCAACAATTGCCAAATACCGACTCTGATAAAAATCATGAGATCGCGGAAATTGTCGGCCATATAAACCAAAGATATAAAAAGAATGCTGAATTTTTACTAAACAGGCTGCTGCAGAATAAAATGTTACAGCATGGAATAATAATGCTGAATTTATTTTCAAAGGATCCGTAATACCAGGGTCTAACTTACTAGATTTGGTACGTAGTACAACGCAGAGCCATGCTCTGAACAGTAGAAATTTACCACCGGGTTGGGATTCATTTATGCAGGCTATGGCCGAGCTAAATATGCCGTCTACAGTTGTGGGTAACCCCGCTACTAGGAAGCTTTTAGATGAATTAAAAATGACCAACAGTGAGACACGCTCTGTATCTACACCGCTGAAGTTAGCTACGGCGCCCCGTACAATTCAATCTTTACATTCCCCGTCATTAGGTACCACACGCGGAACTCTGCTACCTAAAAAAAGGTCTCTACCGATGCTACAAACCATGTGGCTCACGATGTAAAGAATGTACTGGATAAATGCTGTACACGCCTTGTAACGCTATATTAATTATTTTGTAAGAAGTGTAATGATGTATGTTCATTGTACTATTTAATGTTTTTACTTTTTATATTCTGTAAGAATTTTTATAGTATTGAAATGTCTTTGAGATGTATTAATGTTTTTACTTTTTATATTCTGTAAGAATTTTTTACTTTTTATATTCTGTAAGAATTTTTATAGTATTGAAATGTCTTTGAGATGCTGTTTTATTGTGAGAAATAAAATTTATATTCGTATAAAACACACCGCTTCTTACTTGCTTGTACACCAAACAATATAGCCAACTAGCATGGTAACAAAAAATAGAAGTCAGAAATCTGTACCACTAGTAGCACCAAGACCTAAACGGCCTATCACCAAACACATACCAAAAAAGAAAAAAGATGATTCACGGCCAGAATATTAGCAAAAAATGTATAAACTTTATTTATATAAAAGATACACAAGTGCATGGAAAGTGATATAAAAACATGGCGCCACAAAGCTGGGCGCTGCAGAAAAAGCAACCGGAGGCACGTACACAGAGAAGACCATCCACATAATATACTACTATTATACTGCTTATCATAATAGAAGCCAAAATTCACTAAATCAGGAGAAACTTAATCCATAACAATAATATATACGGCTATACGTGGCAAAAAAGCCATTGAAGTGGGAGAACAGATTACCAGTGGTGATACCTACAGGCTACAGTCACAGAGATACTAATGAAAAGTGCAGAGTAAGAATATAAATATAATGAGACCTAGCACTGCCTATCGGTACAATAATAGTTAAATCAATGATACCACCGATAGCAAGTATCACCGAATAATACCCACCGCAATGTGGACTGGAGTTCCTGGGGACGTGCCTCCACACTTGCTTGTGTTGTAACATTGGGGCATAATATATATATATATATATATATATATATATATATATATATATATATATATATAGAGGCACAAAAGAGAAAATCTGGTACACTGTGAATAAACACAGCTTACAGAACAAAAACAAATGACCTAGGTGTTGTAAACCACTGACCCGCAGATAACCCTACATAACCCTACAGGTACAAACAGAAAATCTGTCTTTTCTGTTTGTGTAAATAAGCATTTAGTTAATGGTCAGTAGAAACACAAATAACTTCTCAGATGACATCTACAGACACAAAAAAGAGAAAGGAAATATCAAACATGGTGCGTTATAAAAACATAAATAAAACACACTGCCCGGGCAAATAACCCGCAGATAACCTCTGAGAAAATCTGTCTTTTCTGTTTGTCTAAATAAGCATTTAGTTAATGGTCAGTAGAAACCCAAATAAACAGCTGGTTGTGTTATAAAACAAAGTTCTGCACTATATCTGTACACTGTGAATAAAACACAGCTTACAGAATCAAACTCGAGCTACGTATAAAATCTAATATAAAACAAATACGAGAATAATACCAAACTATATCAAAAGGGGAAATCAAACAAGGAGGGACAGCTGGATACCAGCCGTCAGACAAGGGGAGGGGAGGGGTTACACACTTTGATACACTTTGATAGGGGCGGGGCACCTGTCAGATTGAGTTTGACGAAACCACCCGATTATACACTACTGGGGACCACACACCACATCTCAGTACCAATGCTTTCTGGCTGATGTTGTGGTCACTCTTGAATGTTGGTTGTGCTTTTACACTCGTGGCAGCATGAGACGGACTCTACAAGCCATAAAAGTGGCTCAGGTAGTGCAGCTCATCCAGGATGGTACATCAATGGGAGCTGTGGCAAGAAGGTTTGCTGTGTCTGTCAGCGTAATGTCCAGAGGCTGGAGGCACTACCAGGAGACAGGACAGTACACCAGGAGAGGTGGAGGGGCCGTAGGAGGGCAACAACCCAGCAGAAGGACCACTACCTCAGCCTTTGTGCAAGGAGAAGCACTGTCAGAGCCCTGCAAGGACGCAGGATGCTTGGCATTTGCCACAGAACATCAGGATTGGCAAATTCGCCACTGGCGCCCTGTGTTCTTCAAAGATGAAAACAGATTCACACTGAGCACATGTGACAGACGTGACAGAGTCTGGAGAGGCCGTGGAGAGCAATCTGCTGCCTGCAACATCCTTCAGCATGACCAGTTTGGCAGTGGGTCAGTAATGGTGTGGGGTGGCATTTATTTGGAGGGCCGCACAGCCCTCCATGTGCTCGCCAGAGGTAGCCTGACTGCCATTAGGTACCGAGATGAGATCCCCAGACCCCTTGTGAGACCATATGCTGGTGCAGTTGGCCCTGGGTTCCTCCTAATGCAGGACAATGCCAGACCTCATGTGGCTGGAGTGTGTCAGCAGTTCCTGCAAGATGAAGGCATTGAAGCTATGGACTGGCCCGCCCGTTCCCCATACTTGAATCCGATTGAACATATCTGGGACCTCATGTCTCGCACACTTAGTAACATAGTAACATAGTAACATAGTTAGTAAGGCCGAAAAAAGACATTTGTCCATCCAGTTCAGCCTATATTCCATCATAATAAATACCCAGATCTACGTCCTTCTACAGAACCTAATAATTGTATGATACAATATTGTTCTGCTCCAGGAAGACATCCAGGCCTCTCTTGAACCCCTCGACTGAGTTCGCCATCACCACCTCCTCAGGCAAGCAATTCCAGATTCTCACTGCCCTAACAGTAAAGAATCCTCTTCTATGTTGGTGGAAAAACCTTCTCTCCTCCAGACGCAAAGAATGCCCCCTTGTGCCCGTCACCTTCCTTGGTATAAACAGATCCTCAGCGAGATATTTGTATTGTCCCCTTATATACTTATACATGGTTATTAGATCGCCCCTCAGTCGTCTTTTTTCTAGACTAAATAATCCTAATTTCGCTAATCTATCTGGGTATTGTAGTTCTCCCATCCCCTTTATTAATTTTGTTGCCCTCCTTTGTACTCTCTCTAGTTCCATTATATCCTTCCTGAGCACCGGTGCCCAAAACTGGACACAGTACTCCATGTGCGGTCTAACTAGGGATTGACTTCACCAATGTCACGTTGCAGCACAGACTGTCCAGGAGTTGGCGGATGCTTTAGTCCAGGTCTGGGAGGAGATCCCTCAGGAGACCATCCCCCGCCTCATCAGGAGAATGCCCAGGCATTGTAGGGAAGTCATACAGGCACTACTGAGCATCATTTCCTTGTCTTGAGGCATTTCCACTGAAGTTGGATCAGCCTGTAACTTCATTTTCCACTTTGATTTGAGCATCATTCCAACTCCAGACCTCCGTGGGATATTAGTTGTGATTTACGGTGATAAATTTTAGGTTTTATTGTTCTCAACACATTCCACTATGTAGTGAATAAAGATTTACAACTGGAATATTTCATTCAGTGATATCTAGGATGTGGGATTTTAGGGTTGCCTTTATTTATTTGAGCAGTGTGTATAAATATATATACACACATACCGTATTTTCTGGCGTATAAGACGACTGGGCGTATAAGACAACCCTCAACTTTTCCAGTTAAAATATAGAGTTTGGGATATACTCGCCGTATAAGACTACCCCTCTTCCGGTGTTTGCTGCGCTGTCATGTGTATGACAGCGCGGCAAACACCGCTTCTGATCGGCAGGGAAATCTTTCCCGCTGGTCAGAGAGCCGCGGCTCCCACGCTGTCAAAAGACAGTTTGAGCCCGCAGCTGTGATCGTAGGTATAAACTTTACCTCCGTTCACTGGTGTCAGCTGATGGGACAACTGCTCCCATCATCCAACACCTACAGTTGCTAATTACTGTGAGAGCAGGGGCAGCAGATGGGAGTATGCATCTGCCACTCCTGCGCTGTAAATACGGTAGTTAGAAAAAAAACCTGCCGTGGGTTCCCCCTTATTTTTGATAACCAGCCAGACAAAACTCACAGCTGGGGGCTGCAACCCTCAGCTGTCAGCTTCAGCAAAGCTGGTTATCAAGAAAAGAGGGGTCCACATGCTGTTTTTAATTATTTAAATAATTTTTAAAAAACCGCATGGGGTTCTCCCCATTGTTGACAACCAACCTTGCTAAAGCTGACAGCTTGGGGCTGGTATTTTCAGGCCGGTAAGAGGCCATGGATATTGGCCCCCCCAGCCTAAAAATCGCATCCTGCACCTGCCCAGAAAAGGCAAATCTATTAGATGCGACGATTCCGGCGCTTTGCCCGGAACAACAGCGTCGCATGCCTTTCCCCATCGTGACATTACTGCCCTCCCTACATATATGTATATATTTTTTTGATGGTGGCAGTATACAATATATTATACTTGTGATTCTGTTGAGCATTGTACTAAGCAGCGAGCCTCCTTTACATCTTTGTTGCCTTCAACAATATACCATATGGAGTTAGCCTTCTGTTCATATGTAATAATCAGAACAGTCTCACCTCAATCCGAAATGTATTCATCTTGACCAGGGATAACCCTCATTGAATGTGCTTGACAGCAAAGAAATGACTTTAATCTAATGATTCTTCCGATTATAAGGCCTAATACTGACTTGTCGCTCTTACTCCAAAAAGGATCTGCCATTCATCTTAAAATTAGTTCCATTTATCTACTTTTATGACTCTAAACCACAAATACTGCCTGGATACAATGGTCTCTCCAGAATTAATTGCATTGTGTCCATCTTTTGACTCCAACTAGCAGGATTCACTGGGCTTATAATGATTTTATCAGATCTAGATCTATCCCAACCATATCTGTCAAAGGATTACAAAGTAGAAGGATTGACTGGGACAAGGTCTACCAATTTAACGATGACAAGCCCATCTAGACTATGGAATAGACTAACTTGTTGGACTCCCCATAATTCCTGCTGGAATGCTGAAACTGACTGGCCCTCTTAATGCATGATAGTAGTCTGTTGTGGTACGACCATCTAGAATTCAGTAGAATTCAGTCTGCAACAGCTGGCTCAGCAGCACCAGGCAGAAAGCAACACGCCTAAACAAGGTTGCGAAACAGCGGTCCATTCATGTCCTGAGACAGAAGCATAGAATCACATCAAGTAAAAGCAGGCCACACAAAAGCTACAAAGCAGCTAGCCACAAAAAAAAAAAAAAAACAAGACAGAAAGCCCAATCAAGCCAAGCCATGAGGCAAAAAAGCTAAGCCAAGCCAAGGGGTAAAAAAGGTTAAGCCAAACCAAGCCACAAAGTCTAAACCACAAAGCAAAAAAAACAAAACAAAGCAAAAAGCCAAAAACCAACAAACACTACACGAAGTCCTGCCATGAGGCAGAGGTGGCATTAGGCATGAGGTACTGAAAAATACTGTATATAGTTCTCCAAACTAATGTTAGCTAGGGGCTAATACACAGCTCACCGTCGTCATCATCATCATTTAGCCGACTGACACAATGAGGAAACTACAGCATCAGTTGTCTTGTGTAGGGGTGCGAACTCCACTCCCACAGATTCTAGTTATGAATCAGAATGTTTAATGAACAATCAACATAAACTACTTGTTTTACATATGTACCCTGAACTATAAATTACCAGGCTTTTGTTCTTAAACAAATAATTATTGAAGGTATAATATTTTTTTTAGAATTTACAGAAGGAGTACGTGGAAAAGAGGGTGGGATGGAGGAGAAAGCAGGGGCATACTTTGTAGCAGAAATCATGCTATATACTTACGTGTAATAAAACCAAAACTCTGCGTAGGTAGTTACCAGATAAAGCCTTCTTTCTGCATCATCAAGAAGAGTTTCAAATGCAAAAACGTGAACATCCTTAAAAAAAAAAAAAAAAAAAAAGAGAAAAAGGTTATGAAGGCCTTTAAGGAATAAGCCAGAAGAGCCTTTTAGGACCTCGAAGTGCAGCTCCAGTAGTGAGAAGCCACGTTATGAAGCTCAGTCAGAAGGTGCATTGAGCAGTGATGATGCACTTACAGCTTCTCAGTCTCTGTATTTGTTTTCTAGCTGCAACCTCCCTTAGCTGATTGACAGACATTTGCTATGGCATACTGGTCACGGACCTGTCAATCAGTAAGGGGTTGGTACTACTGGTTTGGGAATACAGAGACTGAGGAACTAAGTGCATCGTAACAATCCAATTCACTTCTCGACATACCTTCAAAACATGATTTCTTACTGCTAGAGCAACAAAACAGTTACATTGATATAAATGGTTTGTTGGGTAAAAGTTGCTGACAGACTCCCTTAGAGGCAGGCCTCTTATCATTAGTTGGTAAAGTTGCAAAATGCATGAAAAAACAAGTAACTTTGAAATTCAATTGTTATTACAAATCCTCTGCATAAAGAAAAAGAAAAATTATTTTGTTTACTGTTCATTTCATAGGTTACGGTACATGGCCACTAAATGTGTAGCGCTTAGAAGATCTATTGATAAAAAACTTGTAAGTGCTGCTCTGCTGCTGGCTGGATCAATGGAGCGGACTGTTAAGGTACCGTCACACTTAGCGACGCTGCAGCGATACCGACGACGATCCGGATCGCTGCAGCGTCGCTGTTTGGTCGCTGGAGAGCTGTCACACAGACCGCTCTCCAGCGACCAACGATGCCGGTAACCAGGGTAAACATCGGGTAACTAAGCGCAGGGCCGCGCTTAGTAATCCGATGTTTACCCTGGTTACCATCCTAAAAGTAAAAAAAAACAAACACTACATACTTACCTACAGCCGTCTGTCCTCCAGCGCTGTGCTCTGCACTCCTCCTGCTCTGGCTGTGAGCACAGCGGCCGGAAAGCAGAGCGGTGACGTCACCGCTCTGCTTTCCGGCTGACCGACGCTCACAGCCAGTACAGGAGGAGTGCAGAGCACAGCGCTGGAGGACAGACGGCTGTAGGTAAGTATGTAGTGTTTGTTATTTTTTACTTTTAGGTTAGTAACCAGGGTAAACATCGGGTTACTAAGCGCAGCCCTGCGCTTGGTTACCCGATGTTTACCCTGGTTACCAGTGAAGACATCGCTGAATCGGTGTCACACACGCTGATTCAGCGATGTCTGCGGGGAGTCCAGCGACCAAATAAAGTTCTGGACTTTCTTCCCCGACCAGCGACAGCACAGCAGGGGCCTGATCGCTGCTGCCTGTCACACTGGACGATATCGCTAGCGAGGACGCTGCAACGTCACGGATCGCTAGCGATATCGTCTAGTGTGACGGTACCTTTAGCTCTTGTTCCCAGCCAGCTTCAATGCCACTGCACTTCTAAAGCTGCCTCTGCCATCATTGTTGTGTAGGGGGGGTGTGGGGGTGGGAGAATGAGGAAGACATCGTGGCAACAGGGGAGTGACATGATGGTGTTTGTAACTTGTCACATTGAGGTTTGTGTGTGATTATTTGTGGGTGTGATAAAAAGTTATATTTTATTCTTATGGCTGATTTTATGTCTCGGTTCTCTTCTAGGCTGTCCCTGGGAATCTGGGTGGTCTGTACCAAAATAGGTATAGGAATATAGTTTGTACTACACAGGGCAGTAGATAGTTAATAGTGTTGGGCTTAGCCACATTTTGTGATTGGTTACACCAGTTTTTATAGAAAAGGATTTTCCAGTTAGGGAGTTCTGAGTGGAATGGAAAGCAGACTAGACATTACAGTGCTAACATGTTTTAACCCCTCTGTGACCTTAGACGTACTATCCCGTCGAGGTGCCCTGGGCTTATCTGACCCTGGACGGGATAGTACGTCATAGCCGATCGGCCGCGCTCACGGGGGGAGCGCGGCCGATCGCGGCCGGGTGTCAGCTGCTTATCGCAGCTGACATCCGGCACTATGTGCCAGGAGCGGTCACGGACCGCCCCCGGCACATTAACCCCTGGCACACCGCGATCAAAGATGATCGCGATGTGCCGGCGGTGCAGGGAAGCACCGCGCAGGGAGGGGGCTCCCTGCGGGCTTCCCTGAGCCCCCCGCAGCAACGCGATGTGATCGCGTTGCTGCGAGGGTCTCCTCACCTCCCTCCCTGCTCGAGCCCCGGATCCAAGATGGCCGCGGATCCGGGTCCTGCAGGGAGGGAGGTGGCTTCACAGAGCCTGCTCAGAGCAGGCACTGTGAAGGCTGCAGCGCTGCATGTCAGATCAGTGATCTGACAGAGTGCTGTGCAAACTGTCAGATCACTGATCTGTGATGTCCCCCCCTGGGACAAAGTAAAAAAGTTAAAAAAAAATTTTCCAAATGTGTAAAAAAAATAAAAAAAAATATTCCAAAATAATGAAAAAAAAAATATATATATTATTCCCATAAATACATTTCTTCATCTAAATAAAAAAAAAAAACCAATAAAAGTACACATATTTAGTATCGCCGCGTCCGTAACGACCTGACCTATAAAACTGTCCCACTAGTTAACCCCTTCAGTAAACACCGTAAGAAAAAAAAAAAAAACGAGGCAAAAAACAACGCTTTATTATCATACCGCCGAACAAAAAGTGGAATAACACGCGATCAAAAGGACAGATATAAATAACCATGGTACCGCTGAAAGCGTCATATTGTCCCGCAAAAAAAGAGCCGCCATACAGCATCATCAGCAAAAAAATAAAAAAGTTATAGTCCTGAGAATAAAGCGATGCAAAAATAATTATTTTTTCTGTAAAATAGTTTTTATCGTATAAAAGCACCAAACCATAAAAAAATGATATAAATGAGGTATCGCTGTAATCGTACTGACCCGAAGAATAAAACTGATTTATCAATTTTACCAAACGCGGAACGGTATAAACGCCTCCCCCAATAGAAATTCATGAATAGCTGGCTTTTGGTCATTCTTCCTCACAAAAATCGGAATAAAAAGCGATAAAAAAATGTCACGTGCCCAAAAATGTTTTCAATAAAAACGTCAACTCGTCCCGCAAAAAACAAGACCTCACATGACTCTGTGGACCAAAATATGGAAAAATTATAGCTCTCAAAATGTGGTATTGCAAAAAATATTTTTTGCAATAAAAAGGGTCTTTCAGTGTGTGACGGCTGCCAATCATAAAAATCCGCTAAAAAACTCGCTATAAAAGTAAATCAAACCCCCCTTCATCACCCCCTTAGTTAGGGAAAAATAAAAAAAAATGTATTTATTTCCATTTTCCCATTAGGGCTAGGGTTAGGGCTAGGGCTAGGGTTAGGGCTAGGGTTAGGGCTAGGGTTAGGGCTAGGGTTAGGGCTAGGGTTAGGGCTAGGGCTAGGGCTAGGGTTAGGGCTAGGGCTAGGGTTAGGGCTAGGGTTAGGGCTAGGGTTAGGGTTAGGGTTGGGGCTACAGTTAGGGTTGGGGCTAAAGTTAGGGTTAGGGTTTAGATTACATTTACAGTTGGGAATAGGGTTGGGATTAGGGTTAGGGGTGTGTCAGGGTTAGAGGTGTGGTTAGGGTTACCGTTGGAATTAGGGTTAGGGGTGTGTTTAGATTAGGGTTTCAGTTATAATTGGGGGGTTCAAATACTTGGGGGTTCAAAGCTCTCACAACACATCAAGATGAGTTCCTTAGGGGGTCTACTTTCCAAAATGGTGTCACTTGTGGGGGGTTTCTACTGTTTAGGTACATTAGGGGCTCTGCAAACGCAATGTGACGCCTGCAGACCATTCCATCTAAGTCTGCATTCCAAATGGCGCTCCTTCCCTTCCGAACCCTCCCATGCGCCCAAACGGTGGTTCCCCCCCACATATGGGGTATCAGCGTACTCAGGACAAATTGGACAACAACTTTTGGGGTCCAATTTCTCCTGTTACCCTAGGGAAAATACAAAACTGGGGGCTAAAAAATAATTTTTGTGGGAAAAAAATTTTGTTTTATTTTTATGGCTCTGCATTATAAACTTCTGTGAAGCCCTTGGTGGGTCAAAGTGCTCACCACACATCCAGATAAGTTCCTTAGGGGGTCTACTTTCCAAAATGGTGTCACTTGTGGGGGGTTTCAATGTTTTGGCACATCAGTGGCTCTCCAAACGCAAACATGGCGTCCCATCTCAATTCCTGTCAATTTTGCATTGAAAAGTCAAACTGCGCTCCTTCCCTTCCGAGCTCTCCCATGCGCCCAAACAGTGGTTTACTGCCACATATGGGGTATCGGCGTACTCAGGACAAATTGGACAACAACTTTTGAGGTCCAATTTCTTCTCTTACCCTTGGAAAAATAAAAAATTGGGGGCAAAAATATAATTTTTGTGAAAAAATATGATTTTTTATTTTTACGGTTCTGCATTATAAACTTCTGTGAAGCACTTGGTGGGTCAAAGTGCTCACCACACATCCAGATAAGTTCCTTAGGGGGTCTACTTTCCAAAATGGTGTCACTTGTGGGGGGTTTCAATGTTTAGGCACATCAGTGGCTCTCCAAACGCAACATGGCGTCCCATCTCAATTCCTGTCAATTTTGCATTGAAAAGTCAAATAGCGCTCCTTCCCTTCCGAGCTCTCCCATGCGCCCAAACAGTGGTTTACTGCCACATATGGGGTATCAGCGTACTCAGGACAAATTGGACAACAACTTTTTGGGTCCAATTTCTCCTGTTACCCTTGGTAAAATAAAACAAATTGGAGCTGAAGTAAATTTTTTGTGTAAAAAAGTTAAATGTTCATTTTTATTTAAACATTCCAAAAATTCCTATTGAACACCTGAAGGGTTAATTAACTTCTTGAATGTGGTTTTGAGCACCTTGAGGGGTGCAGTTTTTAGAATGGTGTCACACTTGGGCATTTTCTATCATATAGACCCCTCAAAATGACTTCAAATGAGACGTGGTCCCTAAAAAAAAATGGTGTTGTAAAAATGAGAATTTGCTGGTCAACTTTTAACCCTTATAACTCCCTAACAAAAAAAAAAATTGGTTCCAAAATTATGCTGATGTAAAGGAGACATGTGGGAAATGTTACTTATTAAGTATTTTGTGTGACATATCTCTGTGATTTAATTGCATAAAAATTCAAAGTTTGAAAATTGCAAAATTTTCAAAATTTTCGCCAAATTTCCATTTTTTTCACAAATAAACGCAGGTACTATCAAAGAAATTTTACCACTATCATGAAGTACAATATGTCACGAGAAAACAATGTCAGAATCACCAGGATCCGTTGAAGCGTTTCGGAGTTATAACCTCATAAAGGGACAGTGGTCAGAATTGTAAAAATTGGCCTGGTCATTAACGTGCAAACCACCCTTGGGGGTAAAGGGGTTAAGAAAGTAGATGCAGAAGAGATGAAAGTGTTCCGTCAGTTCAAATCTCCTCAAAGTATTAGGACGCATCTGAAGTTTTGTCTCGACGCCGGGACAGTCTTGGGCCTAAGGTCCAGGAAGAGGTATTGAGTGTCATATATGTGAGGAAGATGTCGGCCATGTTGTAGAGAAAGGGAAAGATGATGGTCCTCAAGGAAGCTGTTATGCCAGTGGGTCCCTAGTGTCAGCAAGAACATTTGAGCTAGGGACAAGTCGGGCAGAACGGGGACGAAGACTGATAGTACAGAAAACAAAAGGAACATCACTAAAAAGACTCTTGGGCTGGAGTTACACTTAATGTATGAAAAATCGGTCCGAGTCTCCCTGCCGAGAGTCGCAGGAGTGTAATGCGAGTGTCATGCGAGCATAATCCGATTTTTCACAACTAGCATCCGATTTACATCAGAGTGCAGTGCGATTGCTATCTGAGCTTTTACATAGAGCAATTCTCTGTCATTTACACATCGCTTTCAAAGGAAAAATTCGTCAAAACACACAATACATATTTTAGATAGATTCATGTGCCGCCTACAGTAAAATCACACTGACAGGTTAGAATAGAGAGAATAGATATATACACATAGAATACATAGATACTGTATATATACTGTATATACACATGTCAGTGATAGAAACATATATATATATTTATATATTACATAGAAACATAGAAGAAAAGCCGGTAATTCATCTGCCGTGTTCTGTAAAATCACTGCAGGAACCGACAGGATAGAAGAGATGGATTACATACAGTAAATACAAATGGCATAGGTAGATATATAGAGGTATGTGACAAGTACAATTAGTACAGTGTTTGCAAATTACTGGACATGTATTTAATAAAAGATTATTATTTTGAAAAAAATGGCGTAATTTTCATAACCAGCAGAGGGAAAGTCGACAGCTGGGGCCAGATGTTTATAGCCTGGGAAGGGGGTAATACCCATTGAGCTTCCCAAGCTATTAATATCAGCTCACAGCTGTATAATTAGTCTTTACTGGCTATTAAAATGGGGGACCGTAAAAAAAAAAGAAAAAAAAAATGAAGTAAGGTCCCTCTATAATTATTAACCTGCAAAGGCTATGAAGACAGCTGCAGGATGATATTTACTAGCCTAGGAAGGAGCCACGGATACTGCCTCCCCCCTCAAGGCCAAAAACATCAGCTCTCAGCCGTCACAGAAAAGGAGCATCTCGAAGATGTGCCAATTCTGGAACTTAGCCTCGCTCTTCCAACTTGCCCTATAGCGGTGGCAAGTGGAGTAATAGTTAGGGGGGTTGATGTCACCTTTGTATTGTCAGGTGACATCAAGCCCAGAGGTTAGTAATGGAGAGGCATCAATAGGTGTGGCCTATATTAAAAAAAAAAAAAAAATTAATTAACTGGTTCATGCAGCTTTACATGAACACCCAAGCCTTACACTATGGCTGGTCCGAATAACTATAGCAATTGTTACCATCCACCTCTCGTGTCTCCCCTTTTCCTCATAGTTTGTAAGCTTACGAGCAGGGCCCTCACTCCTCTTGGTATCTGTTTTGAACTGTATTTCTGTTATGCTGTAATGTCTATTGTATGTACAAGTCCCCTCTATAATTTGTAAAGCGCTGCGGAATATGTTGGCGCTATATAAATAAAAATTATTATTATTATTATTAATAAAACGCTCACAGTATTAACCCCATAGTCACATTGTAAGAAAACACAGACACCCGGAAAAAAAAAATTGAAAGAATGACACACACTCCTTTAATAAATCCTAATTAAACGATACTTATGGCCTCGCCCATTCCCCCGATGCCCTTATCATCTGCAAGAGGCAAAACAAAAATAAATAACAGTATTCTTCACCTTTCCACATAAATGCTTTTAATCCATTTGTCCCACCTCGGGTCCAGCTCTGCTACATCTAGCTGGCAGGCTAAATGGATGCATGATGCGTCCACACAGCCTGTCATCCAGTTGACACTGAGCACCATGTGCTCAGTGTCTCCCTTTGAACTGCTATTCCCTGTCTGAGGGCACCACGAGCATGAGAAAGTTTTGTGATGTATTTTTTTTTGTTCAACACCTTCTTTTTCATGCTTACCGGTATTTAACCTGTCCCAGGCTAAATATACAGTCCTTAGTTGCCCAGAAATGGCCCTTCATATTTGAAGCACCAATTCTGGCACTTAGCCCTGGCTCTTAATGATGCCCTGGTGCAGTCGCATCGGGATAATGGGATTAGGGGTGGGTGTCAGCAGCTGTAGCAGACACCACAAGTTCTAGGTTTAGTAATGAAGAGGTGTCAGCCCGACACCCTCATTACTAAACCTGTTGGTAAAAGAGTTAAGTAAACATGGAGAGTACAACACTTTATTTAAAATAAGATACAAATTCTTTAATCATTTGAGGGTTATCCAAGGGTTAAAGCGATGAACCACGTTGTCACCAGCCTATGTAGGAGCTTTCACAGAATGAACCTACAAAGGCTGTTACCAAACAGCAACTGGCACACAAAGAAAAACTGGAACAGCACAATGCTCACCGGTGGGTGCCTGGCCTCCTGGATTGAATGGTCCACTCATCTACCCAAAATGTATACCAAATAGAAAAAAGAAGGCAGCACCCCAAGTCCTTTTCAAGGTGAAAAAAGTGTGTAGTTTATTCAAACCCACATCTCTGTGCGACGTTTCGGCTCACACTGAGCCTTTCTCAAGCCATCAGCCGTAGCCTGCTCTCGCTGTAAACAGTGACAGCAGGCGTCGGATGATGGGAGTTGTAGTCTCATCAGCCGATGCCAGTTACCTGTGATAAGCTTTTTACCGCAGGTCACAATCACATATATACGCCAGTCTGGGCAGGCCCCTTTGGCTTGGTGCAACAATGGTATATTCTGTCATTAAAGAGAATAGCGTTGATTACTGAAATCACACTCGGAACATCAGATGTGGAGATGTTTGGGAAAAAGAAAAAAAGTCGCCATCGTCTACATTTTGTCAGTCTGTGAAACTCGGACTGCATTCAGATGTACTCCAAGTGTTGTCCTGTGGTTTGCATGGACTCGTAGACTTGAGCGTTGCCAAGTGTGATACAATATTGTATCAAACTTGGACAAACAGGGTTTATGTCATCGGACTGATTGAGAGCCCCCATAGACTAACATGTGCAAAAACATCAGATCTAACTTGGACTGAAAATACACTAGTCTGCATTCACACACACATGACACACGCGACTGCTTTATTTTTATCAGATAACACACAGACCCATAGAGAGAGTTCTTTCACATATCTTAAAATCACAGATCTGAGAATGAGTTGTGAGAGGCTCAGAGAATGTCCTATTCTGGACTGATTTTGTGGCTCAGAATCAGCCATTAAAAGTCTACAGGCACCGGGGATACACTGACGTCAGTCAGAAGCCTTCCGATTTGCTTCTTTCTTGCAATCAGGGTTTCACAGATCTGTTGCTTAGTGATAAATCTAAATAAAAACATGTCTACTGCCCATAATTTAGACATGAAGACATTAGCTGGTCACAATGAACTATAAAATAAAGAATATTTGTGCAGGTTTATCTGCAACCAAGTTAAAGAAGCATTAATTTTGTAATTTTTATTCTTTAGTCAGGGAGTAAGGTCGAGGGTCAGATTTCTTTCCCAGAATTTCTGGATGGTTAGCAACAGTGTGTCAGACTCCGTAGACACACATTCCTTTTTAACGTATTCACAAACTTCCTAGGGGAATAACCAATGAATACCACAATTCACAATTGTTACATTGGGGATACCAGTATTTCCAAAAACAGACAGTTCTTTTTTCATCAAAAGATATGCAAAAGAGGACATGTCTTTGTCCTCCCTCTGGTGAATAGGTGCTTATAGGTATGATAACCTTATAAGCTATAACCCTCTGTTGAATAGCTTATGGGTATGATAACCAGTACAACAGGAAGAGCTCCTGATGTATGCTCTAGACCAGAAGTGCACCAATGTTTTTTGGTCGAAGTGTTAAATTTTGTGATTGTACCATTCCCAAGAGCCACATAAAATTTGAAGAGGTGTTTAGAGCTGTTGTAAAAATATTTACAGTACTACATACCATAATCTAAGTGGGGGTTTAATTTCCGAAATGTCAAGATAAGGCCGTAGTTCCATTAGCATATGGCATCCAATGCGAGAGCATTGGGTGTGATTTGATAACACTTGGCTCCAGCTCTGCTGCGAGCGTGATCCGAGTGTCAGTGCTCTGTGCTCCGAACCTCTCGCATCAGAAAATCGGAGCACAGGTGCGGAGATGATGGAGAAAGTAATTTCTCCACCTTCTCCATTGCCAGCGTCCAAGGGCATCACACTGCACTCTGGTGATATCCAAGTGAGGTGTGAAATTTCACACGCACCCATAGACGTATATGGGTGTGTGCAGTCCAATTCTAGGAAGCAGATGCAGCATGCTATGATTGTTTTTCGCATGCCAAATCTCCATGAGACAATAATGGCAGATGTGAGCAGCACCCATAGAATAACACTGGAGCGAGTGCAATCTGATTTTTTTTATTGGATTGAACTCGTCCGATTTCATCGCAAGTGTGAGCGAGCTGTTATGATCAGGTGGCCTTGGAGCAGAATGAAAACTTTCTCTGGAGTAGGTGGTAACTATACGGACCGCAAACCCTGATCTTAACACCGCAACTAGAAGTAGCCGTGGGGTGTGCCTAACAAAACCTAGACACCTCGACACAGCCGGAGAACTAAATACCCCTAAAGATGGAAATAGGAAAACTATCTTGCCTCAGAGTAGACCCCCAAAGGATAGGCAGCCCCCACAAATAATGACTGTGAGTTAGAGAGGAAAAGACACACGCAGGCAGAAAACAGGCTTAGCAAAGGAGGCCACTTCTAGCTAAATAGAAAAGGACAGGACAGGATACTAAGCGGTCAGCATAAAAATACTACAAAAATATCCACAGCAGAAAATACAAAACTCCACCACCTAACTAAAGATGTGGAGAGTATAACTGCAACTCCAGAGAATCCAACCAGACTGAGAAAAACAACTGACAGTCTAAGCTGGAGCAAATAGAAACAAAAGATCAGCACTGAAAATAAGCACACAGCAAGTGTGCTTCAGAAAAAGAAACAGACACTTATATTTGCTGAACTGGCAGCTAAGCAGGTGAGGCCAGGCAGAGATCCAATACTTCCAAAGAAACATTGGCAACTGGCAAGGGCTAATGAATCCAGCACACTTAAATATCCCAGTCAAAACAGCAATTAGCAGATACACCTGACCAGGACTGTGACTCAGAGACAACTGCATTCCCACCTACCTCCACTGGAGGGAACCCAAGAGCAGAATTCACAAAAGCGAGCCTTAATAGACAAAGTGTCCTCTGCTCCCTTATTTATTACTCCTGAAAATAATACAATACAATACACACAATACATACAATAAGCGCAGCTATGCCCATAATTTAGGAAAGTTATTCAACACAAGATTGGGGGCTGCACAGAACGGCATCACAGGCGCATTTGACCACCGGGCTGCAGGTTGTGCACCCCTGCTCTAGACTAAGTGCACAGACACAGGGTACATTTATCCTATATATCTTCAATAGTCTTTCTGTACCTAGTTTGGCAGCAACAGATTGAGGTGAAAAAAAACATTTTTGCGAACTAAACAGAGAGGTATAATGTAGAGACAAAGACCTTAATAATAATAATATCACTGCTTTAATCAGTAGGAGATCATCACTAGAAGACAGGGTGGATAAAAATCAATGGTTTAAAAAAAATAAAAAAAAAAAAAAAAAATCGGATTTTTTTTATTTAAATCGGATTTTTTTCAATAAACTGCTTTTTGAGGAAAATATTTTACCATCCAAAGGTTCTTCCATCATGAGATAAAGCTGAGTTGTTTAACTCAGTAGAATAAAGGCTGTATATGTGTAACATTCACAATGCCATGCTCTTCCAGAGGTTTCTGTAGGATTAGTGGGCAGTTTCTCTCCTATATTATCACAGTCGCTCGCTTTACTTACGCAGTTCTCAAAACTGAATTTGACTCCGCAGAGGTCCCAGCCTCTTCTTCATGGCAAAAATGTTACAACATGAACAGAGTTGAGAAAAAGACCTTAATCCTATTGTTCTACAAACCTATGAATACAGAATCAACCCCTTCAGTGCCAAGTCCAAGAAGTTAGACAATATGTTTCTGATTGTTTGGAGTGGAATAGATCTGCACAACACAAGAAGAATGTGAATCTAAGTGTGAGGAGGAGGAAGGGCAAGCAGACAAGAAAATGAAAGTGAAACTTTGAGCACAATACTGCAGCATAGCCACAGACAGACAAGTCTGGATCTGTTTGTGTGTACGATCTGAGGTTTATTACATTCTTTCCTTATAATGGCAGCAGGCCGTAAAAGAGACCCAGTTTGGGAATATTTTAATGAAGCTCCTTCGCCTATCGGTAAGGCAGGCATGCGTGCAAAATGCAAACGATGCAACAAAGAGATGCAAGGCCTGGTGGCGCGAATGAGGCAACATCATGAGAAGTGCGGTGATGAAGATGACTCCTGGACTTGGCACTGAAGATGACTTCTTGGACTTGGCACTGAAGGGGTTGATTCTGTATTCATAGGTCTGTAGAACAATAGGATTAAGGTCTTTTTCTCAACTCTGTTCATGTTGTAACATTTTTGCCGTAAAGAAGAGGCTGGGACCTCTGCGGAGTCAAATTCAGTTAGGTAGAAACTTTGATTTAAATCAATGATTTAAATCAAGCCTTACTGACTAGTGATTTAAATCGTGATTTAAATCAGTTAGATTTAAATCAAATCCACCCTGCTAGAAGACCAGTAAAACTGCCATCTTGCAGTGGTTTATATTCATGTGCGCTGTATAACCCCTCCCCCACCACTGATTGGCAGCTTTCTGCCTATACACAGTGTACAATGAAACCTGTCAGCTCAACAAGGGATACATTGCTGGAATCACATCATGCTGTGGAAGGAGTAACAAACCTTTGAAGACAAACTCCCCTCAAAATACTTAATGACTTAAGCAGAGACTTTGAATATATGCTCTGAAGTAGAATAAACAACAAATTCTACGCAAAGAATTGACAGACTGAAGATTTTCTGCACAGAAGGTTTTCACTATGTGTACATAAAGGTGGTTTAAATACAAAATATGTGAACATACCATTAGTCAGATACTAATCACAGTATGGCACAAAGTTGCAAAGTGGTAGAATACCTATTTTTATATATGCTGTCACTTATTTTTATTTTGCCTTGCTGGGATAAAATCAAGTGTCTGGTCACTATTAGTGATGAGCGAGTGTATGCGTTACTCGGGTTTCCCCGAGCATGTTTGGGTGGTCTCCTAGTACTTGGATGTGCTCGGAGATTTAGTTTTCGTCGCCACAGTTGCATGATTTGCGACTGCTAGACAGCCTGAGTACATGTGGGGGGTTGTCTGTTTGTTAGGGAATTCCCACATATATTCAGCCTGTCTAGCAGTCGCAAATCATGCAGCTGCAGCGACGAAAACTAAATCTCCGAGCGCCAAAATACTCACGAGACCACAAGAGCATGCTCGGGGAAACTCCAGTAACGAGTATACTCGCTTATCACTAGTCACTATGTTTGATGGCTGATGTTGCACTTCAGCCTAATAAGGAAAAAAGCATCCAAATAAATGCGAGCAGTGAAAGAAACAACTGATGTCTCAGTGTGCAGATGAAGAAAGATGGGAACAAGTAAGCGCAATAGGGTCTTATCCGATGACAATGGGGTGTCAAAGGAGATTGATCTACTCACCTGGTGAGGTTGCTACCAAGCAACATGTAATGGATATGTAGAAACAGCTGCTGCAAGGATACCGGCCGTGTGCTAGACCAAGGAATAATGGAAAACCAAGATGGAGGCATCACTCATGCTCTGGTGAAGACGGACCAATGATGTAAATTAATAACATTAAGCAGGTTTCAAGAGTCATCGCGTTTCAAGGTCACGCAGGATAAAAACCTCTTTCGTTTTGATACCTCCATCTTGGTTTTCCATTATTTATCTCAGTGTGCAGGCTTTCTACTTTCAGAGTAAGGGCATAACATTTTTTTTTATTTTACATTTCAAAATTATAAAAAAAAATGTTCAAAACCCCTTAGCAATCGTCGCTTTACCTTAAAAAAAAAAAGGAACAGATTTTCCTCAGTGTGTTCAATCAGATTTTACCCAATTACTATTTAAAGGGGTTGTCCAGTACAAATAAATAAGTCTGCAGTCACTCTGTGTGACTGCAGACTTATGCATCCCCTCAGTGCCCGCAGCATTCGCTAAGGGGATTAGCCGGTTTCTGACCAAAGGGTAAGTATATGTTATACATACTCCGGGCCAGAGCCTGTCACATGGGCGCGGCAAGTCCCGACTAGTGACATGGCTGTCCAGGGGAAGTCACCAACTAGAGGGCGCAGCCTCGCTCCATATTCTAGCCGGGAGTATGTATAGCTCATACATACCCTCCGGTCCTGGCTCAAGAACCGGCGAATCACCACAGCCAACAATGCATGCGCTGAGGGGACTCATAAGTCTGCAGTCACACAGAGTGCCTGCAGACTTATCGATTTGGACCGAACAACCCCTCTGGCTCAAAACCATATTAATACACCAATAAATAACTTGCCTCCTTGCAGCTTTTGGCAAACTGAAAAGCTGCAGCTTGACGAGGAAAAAGCCTCCAGACAGAAGAAGGCTGCCATGGTCTAGAGAGTTTGGGCTTGTAGGCTGAACTTATCGGATGCCGCTTATACTGAGATGCCAGCTCCTCAACTTTCTTTAATTTCTCTAGCCATTTTCTCTTCATTGTCTCTGGAAAAACGTATCAGTTGCATAGTAAAAAAGCAGAATGACCTGCAAAATAAAGGATATGAAAATTATATTAAAATGGTAACAAGAATTCTTGTTCATCAGGCTTTTCCTCCCATGTGTCTGTATAAGGGTATGTTCACACGTTCCCGATTTCCATCCTTTTTTTTTTCAGGACTGAAACCGCAGCTCTTGGCAGAAAACGCAGGTCCTTTTTTTGGTCCTTTTTTTGTGCTTTTTTGGTGCGTTTTTTGATGCGTTTTTTGATCCTTTTTTTATGCAGTTTTCTATGCAGAGTCTGTGTGTTTTCTAGGAAGTTTTTTAGGGTTAAAATGGCTGAAAATACCCTAACCCTACCCCTAACCCTACCCCTAACCCTATTCTAACCTTAGTGGAAAAAAAAAAAAAAAATTCTTAATTTTTTTATTGTCCCTACCTATGGGGGTGACAAAGGGGGGGTGTCATTTACTATTTTTTTATTTTGATCACTGAGATAGGTTATATCTCAGTGATCAAAATGCACTTTGGAACGAATCTGCTGGCCGGCAGATTCGGCGGGCGCACTGCGCATGCGCCCGCCATTTTGCAAGATGGCGGCGCCCAGGGAGAAGACGGCCGGACGGACACCGGGAGGCCGTGTAAGTATAAGGGGGGGAGATTAGGGCACGGGGGGGGGGGCATCGGAGCACGGGGGGGGGCCATCGGAGCACGGGGGGTGGGCATCGGAGCACGGGGGTGGGGCATCGGAGCATGGGGGGGTGGGATCGGGGCAGCCACACTCCGCCCACGCACTTCCGCCCGCTTCCCCGCACTTCCTGCTGCAGCGGTTCGGCACCACAAACCGCAATAAAACCCGCAGATATATTTTTGATCTGCGGGTTTTACTGCGGGTTTGACCTCACAATGGAGGTCTATGGGTGCAGAACCGCTGCGGCTCCGAAAAAAGAAGTGACATGGTACTTCTTTTTTACCGCGGCTATTCAGCGCGGCTTTTTTTCCCGATTCCCGCATCATGTGCACAGTGGTTCCTGTTTTCCATAGGGTACAGTGTACTGTACCCTGCATGGAAAACAGCTGCGGAACCGCAGCGGCAAAAACGCTGCGGTTCCGCAGAAAAAAACGCACTGTGTGAACATGGCCTAAAGCTTTGTGCACTACCACTGCAGTCGTTCTCCCAAGGCAGAAAAAAAAGGTTGATAAGAAGGGGAGCAAAGTGCATGAGATTGAAGAGTGAATGACTACAAACAGGTCACTCACATGTGAGACCCTTTATTTAACCCCTTTGTTTTTTCCACCCCTTCCTCCAAGAGTCCTAAAAAAAATTTTGTTTTACATAGCTGTATGAGTGCTTTGTTTTTCTGGCACAAGTTGTTCTTTGGAATATCACCATCCATTTTTATCACTTAATGTATTGGGAAGCAGATAAGTTTTATTTTTTTATTTTTTCAAAAGTGTGGTGAAATAGGGAAAAAAAGAGCAATTGAAAAGGTGTGAAAGAGGTTGTTTTTTTTTTTTTTTTTACAGTGTTCATCATACGGAAAAAATTACTAGGCAATAGGATTCTCAAGGTCAGTATGATTATGATGATAGCATCCATGCAAAGCTTTTTTTTAAGTGCTTAAAAAAATTAAATAAGTCACTTGTGTCGACATTTTCGAAACTTGTAACGTTTCCTATTTGGAGCCGTGAGATGGGACTGTTTTTTGTGCCCTGAGCTGATGTTTTTATTAACCCCACCAAGGACCATATCTGTAAGGAGTTTGTATATTTTCCCCGTGTTTGCATGGGTTTCCTCCCACACTCCAAATACATACTGATATGGAATTTAGACTGAGCCCCAATGGGGGCAGTGATGACAATATCTGTAAAGTGCACATGAGATGGTGTTATATACAAGATACAAATATAAAATACGGTGAACAAACTATCAATGGCGAACTGGTATAGAAAGGAGAAGGCCTGCCCTTAAAGTCTACAGCAGGGATGTCAAACTCAAACACACAAAATGAAAAACTTGGGCAAACCAGTATACAGTATAATGGGCCCTACATAGGGGTGGTGGTTCTGGTGTCAGACCACGTAGTAGACAACTTAACCCCTTAATGACAGCCAATACGTCTTTTAACTGACCTGAGATATAAGAGAATAGCCTCCCCATACAGGTGACAATCCAGCATCTGTAGGTTGTGCACTATAGCTGACAACTTGATGTATCAGCCACGATCAGTGTTTGCACCGTCCAAATCTGTTTAACCCTTTAGATGCTGCTGTCAATAGTGACTACATCATTATAAATGGTTAACAGAGTGTGGGGGCTTCCTCTTTATCCCAATCGGTGCCCTCAGATCATGATTTTGTGGTCCTGATGTTAGCGATGGTAACTCAAGACCAAATAGCGGCTTTGGAGTCTGTCGGCTGTTGTAACCTGTTCAGAAGTTAGCGACATTTAGGTGGTAAAAATACACATTTTCATTTCTGTCATACCACTTTGCATTAATTTCTGTAAAGCACCTGAAGGGTTAATAAACTACCTGACAGCAGTTTTCAATATGTCAGGGGGTGCTGTTTTTAAAATGGTGTCATGTTTGGGGGTTTCCCAATATATGAGATCCCTAAAGTCACTTCAAACATGAATAGTTCCCTAAAAAAATAAATGTTGTAAATTTCCTTGAAAAAATGAAAAATTGTGGCTACATTTTTAACCCCTTAAGCCCCGAGGGTGGTTTGCACGTTAATGACCGGGCCAATTTTTACAATTCTGACCACTGTCCCTTTATGAGGTTATAACTCTGGAACGCTTCAACGGATCTTGGCGATTCTGACACTGTTTTCTCATGACATAATGTACTTCATGTTAGTGGTAAAATTCATTCGATATAACTTGAGTTTATTTGAGAAAAAAACGGAAATTTGGCGAAAATTTAGAAAATTTCGCAATTTTCCAACTTTGAATTTTTATACCCTTAAATCACAGAGATATGTCATGCAAAATACTTAATAAGTAACATTTCCCACATGTCTACATTACATCAGCACAATTTTGGAACCAAATTTTTTTTTTGTTAGGGAGTTATAAGGGTTAAAAGTTGACCAGCAATTTCTCATTTTTACACCATTTTTTTTTAGGGACCACATCTCATTTGAAGTCATTTTGAGGGGTCTATATGATAGAAAATACCCAAGTGTGACACCATTCTAAAAACTGCACCCCTCAAGGTGCTCAAAACCACATTCAAGGAGTTTATTAACCCTTCAGGTGTTTTACAGGAATTTTTAGAATGTTTAAATAAAAATGAACATTTAACTTTTTTCACACAAAATTTATTTCAGCTCCAGTTTGTTTTATTTTACCAAGGGTAACAGGAGAAAATGGACCCCAAACGTTGTTGTACAATTTGTCCTGAGTACGTTGATACCCCATATGTGGGGATAAACCACTGTTTGGGCGCATGGCAGAGCTCGGAAGGAAAGGAGCGCCATTTGACTTTTCAATGCAAAATTGACTGGAATTGAGATGGGACGCCATGTTGCGTTTGGAGAGCCCCTGATGTGCCTAAACATTGAAACCCCCCACAAGTGACACCATTTTGGAAAGTAGACCCCTTGAGGAACTTATCTAGATGTGTGGTGAGCACTTTGACCCAACAAGTGCTTCATAGAAGTTTATAATGCAGAGCCGTAAAATAAAAAATCATTTTTTTTCACAAAAATGATCTTTTTGCCCCCAATTTTTTATTTTCCCAAGGGTAAGAGAAGAAATTAGACCACAAAAGTTGTTTTGCAATTTGTCCTGAGTACGCGAATACCCCATATGTGGGTGTAAACCATTGTTTGGGCGCATGGCACAGCTCGGAAGGGAAGGAGCGCCATTTGACTTTTCAATGCAAAATTGACTGGAATTGAGATGGGACGCCATGTTGCGTTTGGAGAGCCCCTGATGTGCCTAAACATTGAAACCACCCACAAATGACACCATTTTGGAAAGGAGACCCCCTAAGGCACTCCTCTAGATGTGTTTTGAGAGCGTTGAGCCCCCAAGTGTTTCACTACAGTTTATAACGCAGAGCCGTGAAAATAAAAATTCTTTTTTTTTTTTTCACAAAAATGATTTTTTAGTCCCCAGTTTTGTATTTTCACAAGGGTAACAAGATAAATTAGACCCCAAAAGTTGTTGTCCAATTTGTCCTGAGTACGCTGATACCCCATATGTTGGGGGGAACCACTGTTTGGGCGCATGGCAGAGCTCGGAAGGGAAGGAGCGCCATTTGGAATACAGACTTAGATGGATTGGTCTGCAGGCGTCACGTTGCATTTGCAGAGCCCCTGATGTACCCAAACAGTACAAACCCCCCACAAGTGACCTCATATTGGAAACTAGACCTCCCAAGGAACTTATCTAGATGTGTTGTGAGAACTTTGAACCCCAAGTGTTTCACTGCAGTTTACAACGCAGAGCCGCGAAAATAAAAAAAATCTTATTTTTCCCACAAAAAGGATTTTTAGCCCCCCACATTTTTATTTTCCCAAGGATAACAAGAGAACTTGGACCCAAAAAGTTGTTGTCCAATTTGTCATGAGTACGCTGATACCCCATATGTTGGGGTAAACCCCTGTTTGGGCGCACCGGAGAGCTCGGAAGGGAAGGAGCACTGTTTTACTTTTTCAACGCAGAATTGGCAGGAATTGAGATCGGACGCCATGTCGCGTTTGGAGAGCCCCTGATGTGCCTGAACAGTGGAAACTCCCCAATTCTACCTGAAACCCTAATCCAACAACACTCCTAAACCTAATCCCAACGGTAACCCTAACCACACCCCTAACCCTGACACACCCCTAATTCTAATCCCAACCCTAATCCCAACCGTAAATATAATCCAAACCCTAACCCTAACTTTAGCCCCAACCCTAACCCTAACTTTAGCCCCAACCCTAACCCTAACTTTAGCCCCAACCGTAACCCTAACTTTAGCCCCAACCCTAACCCTAACTTTAGCTCCAACCCTAACCCCAACCCTAACCCTAACCCTAGCCCCAACCCTAACCCCAACCCTAGCCCCAACCCTAGCCCTGATGGGAAAATGGAAATAAATACATTTTTTTAATTTTATTATTTTTCCCCAACTAAGGGGGTGATGAAGGGGGGTTTGATTTACTTTTATAGCGTTTTTCATATCGGATTTTTATAATTGGCAGCTGTCACACACTAAAAGACGCTTTTTTATAGCAAAAAAGTTTTTGCGTCTCCACATTTTGAGACCTATAATTTTTCCATATTTTGGTCCACAGAGTCATCTGAGGTCTTGTTTTTTGCGGGACGAGATGACGTTTTTATTGGAAACATTTTTGGACACGTGACAGTTTTTGATCACTTTTTATTCCGATTTTTGTGAGGCAGAATGACCAAAAACCAGCTATTCATTAATTTCTTTTGGGGGAGGCGTTTATACCATTCCGCGTTTGGTAAAATGGATAAATCAGTTTTATTCTTCGGGTCAGTACGATTACAGCGATCTCATTTATATCATTTTTTTTACGTTTTGGCGCTTTTATACGATAAAAGCTATTTTATAGAAAAAATAATTATTTTGGCATCGCTTTATTCTCAGGACTATAACTTTATTTTTTTGCTTATTATGCTTTGTGGCGGCTCGTTTTTTGCGGGACAAGATGACGTTTTCAGCGGTACCACGGTTATTTACATCCGTCTTTTTGATCGCGTGTTATTCCACTTTTTGTTCGGCGGTATGATAATAAAGCGTTGTTTTTTGGTTTGTTTGTTTTTCTTACGGTGTTCACTGAAGGGGTTAACTAGTTGGACAGTTTTATAGGTTGGGTCGTTATGGACGCGACGATACTAAATATGTGTACTTTCATTGTTTTGTGTTTTTTTTTTAGATAAAGAAATGTATTTATGGGAATAATATATATATTTTTTTTTTTATTTTTTTTATTTTTTTTACTTTTTACTTTGTCCCAGGGGGGGACATCACAGATCGCCGATCTTACAGTTTGCACAGCACTCTGTAAGATCGGCGATCTCACTCACATCGCTGCAGGCTTACCAGCACCTGCAGTCGACCCGGAAGTACTCCCTGCAGGACCCGGATGCAGCCCCGCGGCCATTTTGGATCCGGGGCCTGCAGGGAGAAGACGCTCGGTGAGTATTTTCAGAACAGCGGGGGGGGGGGGGGAACGCACAGGGGGTGGGGACATGGACCTTTATTTTATACACGAAAAACCACACAAAAAATGGATTATTCATATCTTCTTTACAGCAAACGCTGCTGCACAGAAGAATCGTGGCTTCAGCACCATGTGGGGGGGACAGCGCTTACTGGAGCGCTGTCTCCTGCACGGCACACGGACTGCACACGGACAACGTCCGTGTGCGGTACGTGTTTTACACGGACCCATTGACTTTAATGGGTCCGTGTAATACGTGCGCTTCCACGAACACTGACATGTCTCCGTGTTAGGCACACGGAGACATGGTCCGCAAAAAATCAATGACATCTGCACAGATGCATTGATTTTAATGCGTCTACGTGTGTCAGTGGCTCCGGTACGTGAGGAAACTGTCACCTCACGTACCGTAGCCACTGACGTGTGAACCGGCCTAAAACGTCGGACATGGGCAAACGCTTTGTATGGTAACAATTTCAATTTGCCACTGCCACGACCTCTTCCCAACAGTGAAGGCCCGCCAATGCCATTTATTGTGGTTGGGGATGAGGCCTTTCAGATGTGTGCAAACCTCCGTAAACCATACTCCAGTCGGGACTTGAACCACACAAAAATAATTTTTAACTACCAACTGACAAGGGCACGAAGAACTGTTGAGTGTGCCTTTGGTTTGCTGGTATCGAAATGGTGCATTTTGGGAACAGCCATTAATATCAAAATTTACACAATCAATGAGGTTGTCAAAGTGTGTGTGGTTCAGCACAACTACATCATGGCTAAAGAGCGATTCAACATAGAACTTGATGAACCTGTTTCTAACCCATTGCCAGATCATCATCATCACCCTCTGAGAACAACAAGGGAAGTGGCACAAATGAGGGATACATTTGCTGTCTACTTTGTTTCTGATATTGGACGTGTGGAGTTCAAAAATGAAATGGTTTAGTAAAATTTTCCTGTAATGTTATGTACCTGGAATGTTATAATGTACCTTTAGGCTAAGTGCACACATTTCAGAATTGCCGCGGAAATTTCCGTGGCAATTCTGCGCCTCCTGCCGCGGGTATATCGCATGCGGAATTGGCATGCATATTCCCGCAGAAAACTAGCATTTTGCAAGCATAATTAGCTTGCAGAACGCTAGCGTTTTCCAAGCGATCTGTAGCATCGCTTGGAAAACTGATTGACAGGTTGGTCACACTTGTCAAACAGTGTTTGACAAGTGTGACCAACTTTTTACTATTGATGCAGCCTATGCCACATCAATAGTAAAAGATAGAATGTTAAAAATAAAAAATGGTTATACTCACATACCACAAACAGCCAATCTCCTCAGCGGCTTCCGTTCCTATAGATGGTGTGTGTGCAGGACCTTCGATGACGTCGCGGTCACGTGACCGTGACTTCATCGCAGGTCCTTCACACACCATCTACAGGAACGGAAGCGGCCGCGTGCAGCGCTGAGGGGCAGGAAGACTCCGGGGGCCATCGAAGGTGAGTGTGTCACGATTTTTTTATTTTAATTCTTTTCTTTTTAACAATTATATGGTGCCCAGTCCGTGGAGTAAAGTCTCCTCTCCTTCACCCTAGGTACCAACCGCACATGATCTGCTTACTTCCCACATGGTGGGCCTAGCCCCATGCGGGAAGTAAGCAGATCAATGCATTCCTAGGTGTGCGGAATCCCCGCGATTCTGCAAATTTAATGAACATGCTGCGTTTTTTTTCTGGAATGCGAATCCGCTCAGGAAAAAAATGCAGCATGTGCACAAAAAATGCGGATTGCATTCTATTAAATAGGATGCTTAATGTGAGCGTTTTTATAGCGAAAAACCGCGAACAATCTGCTACGTGTGCACACAGCCTTAATGTTTGCTGACAATAAAACACCTCTAGTGAAACACCTATTCCAAGTTCCCTCTACATTACAATACTTCTTTTTATAAGATGGTCACAACTAGTCTTTATTCCACTCCGTCTCATGCAGATTGTGTATAATCCACTCCCTGTCTCATGCAGATTGGGTTATGTCACCCATGCTTTACACTACAGCTCTTCTCTGTCAGTACTATGGTAGGGGACGTCGGATTAGCTACATCCTCTCTTCAGTCTGCATTAATCTATAGTCCAATAGATTAATGCAGACTGAGGAGAAGATGGAGCTAATCCACCTCATATCTTTACTCACCTGCCCGTGTGTCAGAACTAGTGCACTCAGGATGCAGAAACCAATGTAGTAAACATGGCGGCAACACAGGTGCAAAAGACGGATGACACAACCGCTCATAGTCTGCCAATTTATGAAGGTGTGATTGCTCAGTGTCATTCTGAGCAGTGGTCTCAGTGTTTTTCAAACATGTTTACTTCATGGGTTTGCTGCATCCTGAGTGCACCAGTGCTGACACCTCGGCAGGTGAGCATTGCTGACCCCTGACCCTTTGTACTTCAATAGCGGCGGCGGCGCAGTGTGTTTTGACGACAAACGGTGTGTATTGACGGTGACGAAAGAGACAAAGGAACAGGCAGTGATAGGGGGAAAAAGCCCCACAAATTTATTTTACAACACAACAATTAACTTTTACAAAAGAATGAGGGCGAAATGTTATGGACCTGGGGGGTGTGGATGCTTGGCTAGGTGTGGATGATGAAGGGGTTTAAGGGGAAGGGCATATTAAATGTGTGGTGTCTGGGAGGTCAGGGATGGAAGTAGACATATTAGGAGTGGAAGCATTGGACGGGAGAGACAAACTGGACAACAGAAACACATTGGGAGGTGAGGGCGGAGGTAGTTGGACAGTTCTGGTACGACTCTTCTTTTTGGATTTCTATCCCATCTTAGGCGGCTGCCTTCTTTTTCTGTGTCTACTTGGGAGGGTGGGAGTGGTGGGTTCAGCAGGGCGCGCAGGATCTGGACCCGGAGTGGTGGTGGACAGCTGTGCGGGATCTGTGCCCGGCCTGGTGGTGGACAGCCGTGCAGGACCTGGACCCAGCCTGGTGGTGGACAGTCATGCAGGATCTGGACCTGGCATGGTGTGGCAGTGGACGGTCATATAGGAGCAGGACTCGGCCTGGTGGTGGACTGGCATTCAGCAGGACCCGGCATAGTGGTGGCGGTATAGTGGTGTGCAGCAGGACTGGGCATGGTGGTGGCCGTACAGTGGTATGCAGCAGAACTCTGTAAAGAACTGAAGCAGGTTAGTGGTGGCACAGGCAGAAATGCCACGTGTGGCTGCTGGAAGTACCGAGTCTGCTTCATAGCCTGTAAGTAAGCAGCATTGCAGGCCTGCATCACATTAAGCTGGAGTTCAGGCGTAAGGTGTTCTGACATGCCCGGCTCTATCGCAGTAAAAAAAAAAAAAATGTTGTGCCGGTCTCTGAAGGTCAGCTTCCAGGTGGTCAATGCGTCAGTTGACATCCTGGAAAAGTGTGTTTATATGGGCGAGGCCACTTTCCAGTCTATCTCCGAGCGCATTCAGGCCATTCTGGAAGACCGAGCTCAAGTGAACAAACTCGGGGATGAGTGTTCTGTCCAAGACCGTCTGCTGCTGGTGGGAAGACCCCCCCCAAAAAAAAACAGTGGCAGAGGACTGGGACAGGGGAACACCTGAAGGACCAGCTGCCTGTTCTCCAGCCTGTGAAGCCTGGCCACTTGCTGCATCGCTGGTGGATGGCTGGGGCTGTTCGATGAGGGGCCACTCCAGAGGACGATCCAGGTTTGAGGGTGCTGCTTCAGGTTCTGAGTGGAAAAGAAATTAAAAACATTACTACAAAAAAATTACAATTGTAAAAGAGCCAACATATCCTGTGGAATAGAAATAAAAAATCAGATTAGGGAATACAACACACAAATACTTACGTTTGCTGAGCAAGGACAGGCCTCAGGAAAGATAGCCTCCTATGGTACTTGTATTTCCTGATCCTTGCAGCAGCACCACTGCGAACTTGGATCTCCTGTCTCAGGTCCTTATTGAAGCGATCCTTCATCGAACGCCAACGGATTCTGACTTTGTTCCCTGTGAAAGGGAAAAAAATAAAAATTGTTAAACAATGCACTTTAGGCCGGGATCACACAACCGTGTGTGATTCGAGAAACTCGGAGGAGTTTCTCGCATCACACAAGGTTGTGTGATCACGGCCTACAGGTTTACTGCCGCGTCAGACCACATTGCAATACTTACGAAAATCCTTTCGGACTTGTGGTGTGGCATTGTCCCAGTCATCCATCAGCGATTGGACCACTTCATTCCACAGCCACCGAATCACCACAGCGTCCGAGTGCTGTTGATCCCGGGTGTCCCACAACGGAACTCTCTTCCACCAACGTTATGAGGTCATTGTCGATTAATTCTTCATCCCGTTGTGGAACCTAAAAATGAAATAAATACATTAGTGTTGTAAAGTTAAAACACTTAAAACAAAAACTGTCAACAAGAACAAAAAACAGTCAATAGTACCAAAACAGTCAAGAATAAATAAAAACAGTACAGAATACTTAGGCTAGGTTCACATTGCGTTAGTGGGTGTCCGCTAACGGAATCCGTTACATGGCGAAATTGGCGCAATTAACGCTATCTAACGGATCCATTAGCACCCCCATTGACTGCAATGTGCTAACGGATCGCTAACGTATGCCATTTTTGGCATGTGTCAGCGATGTGCCGTTATTTTCGGACGGACCTTGAACACTGCTTGCAGCGTTCAGGGTCTGTTCTTCGCTAGCGCAGATCGGCCAAACGCAATCCCTTTTTGGACATTGCGTTAGCGCAATCCGTTAGCGTATCCGCTAAACGGATTGCACTAACGCAATGTGAACCTAGCCTTACACACCGTCTTGCCACCGGAACTTGGGCCTGAGTCTGCTGCTCCTGCTCGTCTGCACTTGAAGTGTTTTGTAAAGAAAAAAACATGATTTTGTCACAGTGTAAATAGTGACAGTAAATACCAATCAGTAGCAAGTGTACTCACTTCAGTCTCCTGTCCACTGTGAGGTCTGCTCTGCACTGGAGGACATGGCTATAACTGCGAGAGACTGAAATTACAGACTGCAGGGAGAAAGACAGGCAGACATATAGCTTGTATACTCACATTTTGTAAATATCTGAGTCTTCACTGAATCCGATTGCTTGTAATCTCTTCCATAGGCTTGAAAGTACTGGACTCCCAGTGTCCACACCCTCTTTTAAAAGCTTTGTTTGGGGGGTGCTTAAAACCAGTACCTGGACATGTTTACTCATAAATACGCATTCGCACGCAAACGCAAGAGTGTGTATGTCCTTGCTTACCTATACGTTCGAATAGACTGCAACGCATTGTTTTGACGCACTCCATTCGCAAGCGTCCGCATGCATATGGCCGCAGAAATTTGACACGTCAAAAAAATGCAACCTGTTGCGTTAGGCCAGGTTCACTGCGTTTTAGCGGTCCGTTAGACGGACTACATTACACCGCGGCATAAGGCAGTCCGTTAACGCCACCATTAAGCCCTATGGCGGATGCATCGCTAGCGCACGCCCACAATACAATAGCCTAACGGAGTGCGCAGGAACTGACAATCTGAGGGACTGGCTCTTCTATAAAGCAGGCTGTACTGCGTCACTAGATGCCTATACAGCAGTACAATGAGGTGCTGGCTTTAGTCAGGGACAGGAATAATAACAATGGGAAAAGTAGGACTATTTGCAAGACGCGCTGGCGGGTTTTTTTTAGCCACAATGAGGCGGCTCTTTGTGGTGAGCGGAGCCGAGTGAGGCCCATCACCAGAGCCAGCCTGCGCCAGCACTGCCACTAGTCTATCATCGGGGCCGGAGTCTTTCTTTACATTTGGCATGGACTATACCACTCTCGCTATATAGGGGCCGTCACAAAGGTCCAGACATTAGTGCACAGCAACATGAGAGTCAGGAGACCACACCGCGGCGCGACAGCATCCCTGCTCATGACCAGTCAGCACAGACCAGGCCGGCGCAGCCTGTACATGGCGCACTCACGTCTCCGCACCTCTCTGCCGCACTTATGTCATGACGTCATCACCAGAACCAGCGCCGCCGCCACACCAGCTCTGCCCAGCAGCCACTCCAAGTTCCCGCCACTGGCGGATAACGTGATAGGCTGGGAATCTTGATAAACTGACCAATCAATGTTGTCCGTGGAGCAGCCATCTCCTCACGTGATGCTAGAAGCTTAGGTGCTGCCTTAGAAACAAAGGCACAATCTTTGTTAGCGTCAGGCATTGGCTGAGGGCTCGTGACGTCACTAGTTGCCTGGCGCTATACGGACAGGAGAGATCCGCGGTTACCGCGGCCCAAAAGTAGTAAGTGCAGAGCCGGGGAGGTGTTGTTGTTATGTGAAATTCCAGCCAATAGGAGGCGTCTTCCTGGTGAAGCCACGCCCATGTAAACTAAACAGCGCAGCTCTGACAGACAAAAAGAGAAAGCAGCGAGGAGCGGAGGTAAGAGGCGCCGCTGTGTGCGGGCAGCGTGCGGGGCTGCTACTGACAGCCGGGAGGGGTAACTGCGGGCTGCAGGACCACCGAGCCTGACTGGTGTGTGCAGCGGCAGGGAACTGTCCTGCGGCTGCTAGTCCCAGGCGTGTAGGGCAGCCTGGGACTTGTGGTTCTACTATGTGACGTCCCTTCAGCCATGCTGAGAGTTGTAGTTCCTTTAGGAGCTGGTATAAGTCCAGCTTCTGTTATCTAGCTGGCCACAACTCCAACGCCCAGCATATTTGGAAGTGTCTGGGTATGCTGGGAGTTGTAGCTTTGAGACTTATGGAGAGCCAGAAATTGTAGTCCTGCGCTCTGGAGCTACCGTCACTCCTATGTGGAGTTCTCGTTCTTTTCTTGAGGCTTGCTGAGACTTGTAGTTGTCCTGTTATATGGCCAGCACTGCTATCGGTATGTAGTGTTAGCCCATGGTTCTTCCTGAGACTTGTAGTTCTCCTGTTATTTGGCCAGCACTGCTATCAGTATGTAGTGTTAGCCCATGGTTCTTCCTGAGACTTGTAGTTCTCCTGTTATTTGGCCAGCACTGCTATCAGTATGTCGTGTTAGCCCATGGTTCTTCCTGAGACTTGTAGTTCTCCTGTTATTTGGCCAGCACTGCTATCAGTATGTCGTGTTAGCCCATGGTTCTTCCTGAGACTTGTAGTTCTCCTGTTATTTGGCCAGCACTGCTATCAGTATGTAGTGTTAGCCCATGGTCCTTCCTGAGACTTGTAGTTCCCCTGTTATTAGTACATGTGCTCCTTTCCCCATGTAGCGGTAGCACTGTAGCCTGTATACACTATACCAGCGGGCAGGGGTACGGCATGGGAGGCTGGACACGTGGCACATGCTGTGGGCATGGCTCAGTCTGTGGAGTAAGTGTCACACTGTGCCAGAAGCAGAGCTAAGGGGCAGCCAGGGCATTTTCCATAGATGCAGAATCCCTGTTTCTGCCAGGGTGATTAGATGACAGGGCAGCACACTGGCCCTGTGCCCGGCTATGTATGGTGGAGTGACGCCGCTGTGCTGTATGTCTCTTGTGTACCACTCTGGGGGTCACCTGGGGTAATAGGGAGTGCGCTGCCAGCTGTGAGCTGCTGCCCTCCCTGTTCTTGCTTCTTTGTGTCTGTGCTGTTTACATGGTGATGACTCACTATGAACAGGAAAGCTGTCGTCAGCACTTATTGCTGATGGCAGTGTGCACAGATGCAGATTTTCCTACTTTATGCATCATGTAAGTGTGGATGGGACAGGAAGGAAGATTGGTTTTATTTTGGTTATTATTGGGCTCTAAAAAGATCCCATGCCCAAATAATTGGAGTAAGAGAAACTCCGAGGCTGAATTTCTGTAGGTTATTCTTACTGTAATTTTAACATTTTTTTACACAAAGAAATATCCCTAACTTGTTTTATGATAGTGATTTACAGTGAAAACTGCACCATCAAAATCTGCGTCACAGAACTTCAGCATTTTTTTAAAGGGAACCTGACGACTGATACATACCAGACATCTTCTACAGATCCGAGCCATATTTCTGAAAAGCAGAGAAGAACATGGTTTAAAAGCTGCCACTGACAGAACTGCACAGGAGACTACTCGGACAGGCAGGTCCCCGGCAAATTCTTGCTGCCTGAGAGTGATCGATCCTTCCCTATACAAGCACTGAGACAGAGACCTATCAATCCATGGCAGCGGCTCAGTCCGCGGCAGCTTGTAAACTGTTGTTCTCTGAAACGCCGCAGCCTTTCAGGGTTAAACATGCCTAGCTGGAACTGTGCAGCCATTGTCTGATACATGCTGCCCATGGACCAGGCCCCGTCTGTCAGCTGTCAGGTTCCATTTAAGTAGAACTTATTACGTTGTGCGTGCAGTCCGATCTGTGGACAGCGCTATATAAAGGAGCTGATGCTGAGCAGAATGATATACAGGAATGTATATTATGCATTATAGTCCCTAGTGTTTGTATCTGTGACCAGTCCGTGGTCCTATCCGGTGATTGTCCATCACGGAGTAGGACTGCCCATTAGACTCATACACTAAATTAAAAAAAAAAGGAAATATACATGCAAAAACAATTTGCCATTGCTAAATTTATACACAAAAACCCAAACAACTCAAATAAAAACATTTAAAATAACGCATGTTGTGCCTGAGGCTGTTTCCTAGCAATACAACCAATATGACCAGCGTGATAACCAATGGAGCCATGTAAAAGTGGTGGATATCTAAGAAAAGTATGAGTGGACACTACCCCTAAAGTGATGTCAAGTAGCAGTCAGTAAAGAAGAAAAGTGCAATGCACATGTGCAGACAATATGTGATGCAGTATCTAAAGAATATATAAGAAAAAAAAAAAGCAATAAGTGCACAGTCACCCAGGTAAATTGACTCCGGGAAGAAGCATCCTATGAGAAGGAGGCCCCACATGTATCACCACAGGAGGTGGCCTCCTATTTTCCTGTCTCCCATGACAGCACACCTGAGAGAGGGATCCGCCCAGTCGGGACAGGAAACCTACTGAAATAAAATGGCGGTACCTCTCCCTCGCTTCAGTTGGGTTTCCTGTCCTGATGGGAACCCTTGTGCTGAACATCATGGCGGTATCGTTGATTGAAGTTCCACTTACCCACTCCTGTCCCGGTACTGGAAGAACAGGCAGGGCGCCTGTGTGCCGGCCTTCAAGAAGCTGGAAGCGCCGTCCGCAGATCCTCCGGGCTCTGGCGCACGTGCGGGCGTCGGGTCAGCCATGGTTCGTGGTCCTGGGGCCCTTCTGTGTCTCCCACACCGCTCTCCCCCTCTGTGAGTAGTCACTTCCGGGTGCGCGGCTGGCGCTGCGCGCAAGGCACGCTGGGTAGGGGCGTGCCTGCGTGACGTCAGAGCCGCGCGCCGGATCCAAGATGGCGGCGCCCATCGCTCCGATCACCGGCATCGCTCCAGGCCTCCCGGCGGGTCTACAGGAGGGGGAGAAGCTTTTTCAGGGACCGGAAGAGGCGGTGGGCACGGCGGTTCACCCTATTTAAGGGTGTAAAGATGAAGAAACGCTGCTCACTTCGTTAAGGTCTCCAGAGATGGAGAATAGTATGGAGCAGCAGCATGAGCCCAGGTCAAGTGATTCACCTGCCCACCAACGTGTTAAAGGGAGTGGACGCTCCAGTGGATGGAGTAGCAATCGCCCTCGGAGATCTCAGGACTCCTCAACGTCTAGGAGGGATGTGGTCCATGCTCCTATCCAGCCTCAGAATCCGGTACCCTTCATGGTCAGCGGTTGGTGAGTGATCTTCGTGAATGTCACCCTGGGGGTGCAGGCTTGGGGCTTACCTGTGATAGATTTATTTGCCACCCTAAACAACAGGAAAGCAGAGAATTTCTGTTCTTTAGACCCGAGAGAGAAACCCTTCGCGGTAGATGCTCTCCAAATACAATGGAATTTCAGTCTCGCGTATGTATTTCCACCGATAGCAATGATTCCGACAGTGGTAAGGAAGATCAGAATGGAGCAGGCGAGAGTAATTTTGATTGCTCCATTTTGGCCAAAAAGACCTTGGTTTTCCCTCCTGAGACAAATGTCAGTGACCGATCCATGGATTCTGCCAGAAATTCCGTACCTGCTTACTCGGGGTCCAATATGCCACTCTCAAGTGAAGGGCTTCCATCTTGCAGCCTGGAATTTGAGAGGGCATTACTGAGTAGGCAGGGGTTTTCCACCTTGTTGAAAAGTAGAAAGCCAGTAACATCAAGGATATATGGTAGAACATGGAAAAAGTTTCTAGATTTTTCAGGGCAACCTCTGGGAGATAAGGCGCCTGTAGGTACTATTCTCGAATTTTTACAGGCGGGGTTACAACTGGGGTTGGCAACTAATACGCTCAAGGTACAGGTGTCGGCTTTAGGAGCCTTATATAATTGTAATCTGGCCTCCAACAGATGGGTGTCCCGCTTTATAAAATCCTGTAGTAGGTCTAGACCAGTAATAATTCAGAGGGTTCCTCCATGGGATTTAAATTTGGTGTTAGAGGCTCTGACTAGTGATCCATTCGAGCCTTTGCAGGAGTCATCAATAAAGATGCTCACTCTTAAGACTGTACTTCTGGTAGCGTTGACATCAGCCCGTAGGGTCAGTGACTTGCAAGCCCTGTCTATCTCCCCTCCTTACACACAAATATTTGATGACAGAGTAGTACTCAGACCAGACCCGCGCATACCTGCCGAAAGTAGTTCTTAAATTTCATAGAAGCCAGGAGATTGTATTACCCTCTTTTTGTAATAATCCCAAAAATCCAGGGGAAGAGAAATTTCATACACTGGATGTAAGAAGAGCTATTTTACAATACTTATCTTTGACTAGTCAGTGGAGGAAAGATCAGTCCTTATTTGTAGCTTTCCAGGGTAGCAGGAAAGGATATGGGGTATCCAAGGGTACTATTGCTAGGTGGATTAGGGAGGCCATTTCCTTATCCCATGCTTCTCGTGGTGCCCCGATCCCTGAAGGCATCAAGGCTCACTCCACCAGAGCCGTGGCTACTTCCTGGGCAGAAAAAGCAGAGGTATCGATTGATCAAATTTGTAAGGCCGCTACCTGGTCCTCACCGTCTACCTTCTTTAGACACTATCGACTAGATCTATCCTCCTCAACTGACCTTACCTTTGGTAGAAGGGTGCTGCAAGCGGTGGTCCCTCCCTAAGGTGTTTCTTTCTCCAAAAATCTCTCAGGTGTGCTGTCATGGGAGACGGGAAAACACCAAGGTTACTTACTGGTAGCCGGTTTTTCCGGAGCCCATGACAGCACCTGTATATTCCCTCCCTTTTTTCACCCTTTGGTGTGCACTTTAGTTGGGTGTTTTTTATTATTATTATTATTATTATTATTATAATGTGGTGGTAGATTGCCATGTGAACTAACCAAGGGGGCCTCTCATGCTCTGAAAACCAACTGAAGCGAGGGAGAGGTACCGCCCTTTTATTTCAGTAGGTTTCCTGTCCCGACTGGGCGGATCCCTCTCTCAGGTGTGCTGTCATGGGCTCCAGAAAAACCGGCTACCAGTAAGTAACCTTGGTGTTTCCTCTTGTTTTGTAAACGCATTTGTTTTACATGCATTTTGGTTAGCACTCCATCAATATACAGGTGGTGCCCACTCCATTGTTACTTCTTGGCATACAAACACCAGCGATTTCAATGAATAAAATGCAAGTTTTACTAAAAACGTGTCCCAGGAAACACATCAATCTGATCAGTTCCTCCTGCTCAGAAACATCCAGTCTGTCAGTCAGATACCATTTTTAACATGACATTAACATAGGTTTATGCTCTTAAGAATATGTTGTGGGGGCGTGGCCTATCTGCTGATGGAGTAGGTCGCACAGAGTGGGAGCTCCTTAGCCAGGAACCTCAAAGCGGCACATTTCTACCTCTCAGGTGTCCTCCTCTGCCTTCACGACATCGGTGCTGGCTCCCGGAGCGTCGGTGAGTGCATGGGGAAATCCAGAGCGTGCAACCGCGATCCCCCTAGGAGAATTCCCGACTAATTTGCAGCCACCCCGCAGCCACCGCCGGAATCCAAGATGGCGCCGTCCTCCCCCAGGGCTTCCCGCTCCTCACAACGCAACGCTCAGGCGTCGCGGTCCGGCGCTGCGGCGTCGCATACAGGCGGAACAGCATCACATTCGGACGCAGCAGCGTCGCATTTTGGCGGAGCAGCGTTAAATTCAGGAGGCTCGGCGTCTGACTCAGCTGATGGCCCGGTGACCGCATCTCTCCTTAAAGGCCTGCTTGGGGACCTTAGATCCTCCATCCAAGAGGACTTGCGTACTATGCTGGCTGAGCTAAGAGGAGAGGTGGCAGAGCTGGGCAATCGCACGGACCGCCTGGAGCGCAAGATGGCGGAACTGGTCTCCTCTCATAATGAGCTCTGGGACGCACATGAATCCCTGCAAACCCTAGCTGCTAAAACTCACGCTAAAGCCCTGGACCTGGAAGATAGATCCAGGAGAAATAACGTTAAACTGAGAGGCATCGAGGAATCTGTCCTGGCAGGGGATTTGAAGCCATTCCTGCAGGACTTTATGGCGGCAGCCTTACCGCAGTTCGCGCCAAAGGACTTCATAATAGACCGCGTGCATAGGATCCCTAAACCCTCTGGCCTGGGGCCCTCCATTCCCAGAGATGTGCTGGCGCGCATACATTTTTTTTGAAATAAAGGAGGACTTCCTACAGGCCCTGAGGAGAACCCCAGCGCTTCCTGAAAGATTTGCAAACATCTCAGTCTTTCCGGATCTCTCCCCGGGCACTTTGGCTCTGCGGAGGGCCTTTGCCCCCTACACTACCATCCTCAGAGAGAAAGGCATCCTGTATCGCTGGGGATTTCCGACGAAGCTGCTCATTCGCAAAGACGGATCAATCACTACCTGCCTAACTCCGTCCCACGCGGCTTCGGCTCTCGCTAAATGGGGACTCCAGACTCCTCGAGTGCCGTGAACATTCCTAAGCACGGGTCTGACGGAGGTCCCAGGGTCCGTATCACACCGGACTGGGAGGAGGCCTGAGCCCACTGTATCTTTGGTTCCTGGCTATTTTCCCGCACGGATTTACTTGGTTTTTCTTTTTTTTTCCTTTTTTAAGCTGCGTTGGTCTCTCGCTTGAGAGCTCCAGCAGCATCTGTTTGCCCCATAGGTGAACTGTTTTTTTGATTCTCACCTTCTGGACTCAGGATATTCCTGAATGGACCTTGGTCCGCTGGTTTTTTTGTTGTATGTCCTGTTTGTTTCCCTATGTTCTCTCTCTCCTGTTTCTGTTTTGCCCTTTCTTATGTCCTGCTATACTGACCACATGTTTTCTCTGCCTTTGCTCAGGTTATCAGTGTCTGAGGACTGTAAAACTGTTCTTATGCCTTTTCAATGAGTATCTCACTGTATTCAATTAACGTTAATGGCCTCAACTCGCCGGGTAAGAGGTCTGTGGTTTGGCGTCAGTTGAGCAAATCCCGTCATGATATTTTATGTCTCCAGGAAACGCACTTGCTGGAATGTGATAACTCCAGAATGCAATCAGGTCTGTACCCGCATCAGTTTTTCGCCAATGGTCCGTCAAAAAAGGCGGGTGTAGCCATTTTCTTCAGCAGCTCCAACTCCTTCCAACTGGTTCGATCTATAGCGGATCCATTGGGTAGATTCATTGTGGTGTTGTGTCTCATTAATAATGCTCCATATACTATTGCCTCGATATATGCCCCTAATGTAGGCCAACTTAAGTTTTTGGAGGGTGTATTCAAAACTCTTAATGATATTCAACATGGGCACAAGCTGATAGCTGGTGACTTCAATGCCCCAATGTCCAAGGTCCTTGACTGCTCTGCCTCTTCACTGTCTAGATGTGAAGTCGGGCCTCTAGCTGACTCTTTCCACTTGCATGATGTCTGGCGGTACCTGCACTGCGGTGAGAGAGACTACACATTTTTGTCTCCCAGACACGGTTCTTATAGCAGGATTGATTTTGTGCTGGTGAATGACGTGGCTCTCCCTCACTGCATCGCAGCAGATATTGGCAGTATCACCTGGTCAGATCATGCCCCGGTGTCCCTTACCCTGAAGGACCCCTTGGCCATCAGACCCCCTGCGCGTTGGCGCCTTAATGCCTACCTCCTGGCTGACCAATCCAATTCCCAATGTATAGGGGAGGCCTTGGGGGAATTTTTTGCCTCCAATGACACTCCTGACATTGGTGACGATACCCTCTGGTTCGCCCACAAGGCGGTGATTAGGGGTCACTTCATCAAGTTAGCGGCAAAGGCTAAGAGGAAATACAATGCGGCACTTCAGGTAGCCTTAGACGAATTATCTCGCCTGGAATCTGCTCATAAACTTTCTCCTACTCCAGCGCTTCTCTCTGACCTTTCTAAAGCCCGCATACATGTTCGCAATCTCCTCCTCCATAAGGCTGAGAAGGCCCTGAGGAAAACCAGAGCCAAATTCTACACAATGGGGGATCGAGCGGGTGCTGTTCTGGCTAGACGTGTTAGGAAGAGAGAGGCCCAATCCAAGATCCCATTCTTGCTCCGGTCTGACGGCTCCCAGGTTCGCAACCCGATTCAGATTGCGGAGGAGTTTGCTTCTTATTATTCCTCGCTTTATGACCTCGGGTCTGACCTGGGGATTCCCCAACCTTCGCGGGAGTCAATTTTGGCGTTCTTGGAGAGGGCTAATCTTCCCTCGGTCACTCAGGAGCAGCTCTCCTTCCTAAATTCCCCCATTGTCGAGTCTGAACTCTCGCAGATTGTCAGAGAGGCCAATAAGGGTTCCTCCCCGGGGCCTGATGGCTTTCCCTTCTCCTACTATGCTCAGTTTTTTCCTGTCCTTGCCCCCTTTCTGTTGCGTCTTTTTAATAATTGGCTGGCGGTTGGCAGTATTAGGGCTGAGGGGTTGGAGGCTGCCATTGCGACTCTCCCCAAACAAGGGAAACCCACAACATCTCCGGGGAACTTCCGCCCGATAGCACTCTTAAACTGCGACGTTAAGATCTACGCAAAAGTCTGGGCTAATAGATTGTTCTCAGTCCTTCCTGATCTCATTCACCCCGACCAAGTTGGGTTTGTTCCTGGTAGACAGACTAGGGATGGTACCAGACGACTGATAGATCTCTTGGATGTGGTGGAGAGGGGGAGTCTCCCCAGTGTATTCCTGTCGCTCGATGCCGAGAAGGCGTTTGACAGAGTGCACTGGGGCTATATCGAGCTCACATTGGAGAAATTTGGGCTTACCGGGCAGATTAGCAAAGCGGTTATGGCATTGTATTCCAACCCATGCGCGTCGGTTCGATCGGCGGGATTCGGGTCTCGAACGTTTCCTATTAGGAACGGTACTCGTCAAGGCTGCCCCCTCTCCCCTATCATCTTTGCTCTGATCATGGAGCCCTTGGCCGCCATGGTCAGGCAGTGCGCGGACATAAGGGGAATTGCGGTGGGGGGAACTGAACATAAAATTGGTCTTCATGCCGACGACGTGGTCCTGACCTGCACCTCTCCCTTAACTTCATTGACTGCAATCACCACCATCCTATCTGAGTTTTCGGCGGTTTCATATTATAAACTTAATCTCACCAAATCCACAATTTTCCCCCTCTTCCTCCCCCCCCCCCCCTTCAGATTCAAATTCAATCTCAATATGCTTTTATTTGGGCTCCCTTGGGCTTTACATATCTGGGCATCAAGATTACTAGGCTAGATAACATAGTCCGAGTAAATTGCGAAGAAACTCTTTCGGAGGTCAGGAGGGGCATGGAGCAAATATCAAGCGCGTCCCTCTCGTGGATGGCCCGCATACAAACGGCGAAAATGCTATTCCTCCCCAAAATAATGTACCTCTTTCGGTGCCTTCCCCTTTTTATCCCCTCGAAGTTTATTTCGGCGTTTCAATCTTTGATAGACCGATTTATCTGGAATAAGAAGCCCCATAGGATCAGGCGTCGGATTATGTCCCTTCCGTACTCTGCGGGGGGGTTGGGAGCTCCTGCGGTCCAGGCGTATTACAGGGCGGCGATCCTTGAGCCCCTTAAAATATGGTGGGAGGGGAACTCATGTTTGCCCTGGTTTCTGATTGAATCCCATTTTGCTCCCCAAAACTCGCTTAGATTGCTTTTGGAGCTCCAACTACTTCAAGTTCCTCCTGTGGGCCCCTGTCTCCGTTCTATTAGGAACGCCTCTAAACTATGGGCGCTCCTTAGCACTTCTCTCCTAACATTCATGTTTGACTATGTTTCTTTGCAGGCTGTGGAGTGTGCCATTGCCCATATTTCTCTTGCCTCCTGGACGAGGCGTGGGGTGCACCGGGTGGCGGACCTTTTCGGCTCGGACGGTCTCTTGTCGTTTGAGGACCTTGCAGGGAGATTTTCCCTCACTGGGTCTGACTTCTTTCAATACCTGCAGATTCGCAGCTTCCTCAGATCGTGGCGGTCATTCGGTGCACCCCCGCCTCTGACAGAGGACCCGGCCCATAGATTCTTCAGACCATCCACCATTGTGCCACATGGCATTTCCATAATTTATAAAGCCCTCATTTCATTTGGTTCTACTGACAAACTTCCTTTTATGTCTTCCTGGGAGTCAGCGTTGGGCTTTGAGGCTTCCCTGGAGGATTGGCAATTTGCTATGGTACACCCTTCTAGGTTCTCGTCTTGTTTGGGCCACTTGGAGCAGGTGAAAAAAATTCAGCTCCACTGGTACCTCACCCCCGCCCGATTGGCGAGGGTTTTCCCGGCTACCTCTCCGCGCTGCTGGAAGGGATGTGGCGCCCTTGGGTCCTCCTCTCATGTCTGGTGGTCGTGTCCGCAGGTCCGGGTCTTCTGGCGTGAGGTGGAGACTTTGATTGAGGATCTGATCCGTTTGCCCCTTGCTCTGAGTGGTCAACTCGCTGTCCTGGGCATCTCCCTCATCGATCTCCCTGCCCCCCTGCGCCCCATAGTTTCTAATATCCTAGTGGCTGCTAGGCAATGTATCGCGAAGCATTGGAAGACCTCCGCTTCCCCCTCCAGAGCAGAGCTGATCTCCAGGATTGATTTACATTTTTGTTATGAGGTCATAATGGCAGGGGGTCTATTGAAAAGAGCTAAGGTCCTCTCGTGGTGGGATCCTTGGACGTCCTCGCCATTTGTATCTCAGTCTGCCCTTTCCCTTATTTAAACTGTTTGCTCCTACAATTATGCTCTGGTTTTTTGGTTTTCTGTTTATTTCTTCTATCCTCTATATGACACTGTATTTATGTATTCTGTATTGATTACATTGTGGTCCTTAATACGGTATGCATTGGATTTTCCCCCTTATCCCCTCTCCCCTCCCCCCCACCTTCCCTTTTCATTCTGATATGTTGTTTATTGTGAAAAATGTTCAATAAATACTGATTGGTTTAAAAAAAAAAAAAAGAATATGTTGTGTAAATCTAGGAGTGGAAAACAACGCACAATAAGGTGATACCCTTTGGAAGAAGAATGCTGGTAACGCTCACCTGGTGGTGTTGTGACAGGCACAACTCCTATGTACAGTAGGTAAGAAGAAATAGTAGCTGCTGCTGCCCCATGGCTGGTGGATACATTTTCCAGGAGATGTTGGATAAACATGTAGGTGGCTTCGCTGCTAGAGTGAATCAATTATTCAGAAAAGATGACGAGGAAAAAGGCTTTTTATTCACAACGCGTTTCAAAGCCGTACCGGCGTCTTTTTTTTTTTTTTTTTTCTAAGTGGAAAAAAAACAAATCTGTTTGGGTTTTTTCACTTGAACAAGATGGCCTTTCATTGTTGAAAGGCTTTTTATTCACAATGCATTTCAATGATGAACCGGCATCTTTTTCAAGTGAAAACAAAACAGATATTTGTTGAAAAGCCTTTTTCCTCATCTTTTCTGATTTGATTCATTCTAGCAGCCCACCTACATGTTTATCCAACTGGATCCCTTAAGGGTATGTTCACATTGTGTCTTTTTTTTCCAGTGGTCAAAAACATCTGTTTTTCAAGCAAAAAGCACTTCATGGAGTTGTGAAAACCTGAAAGCTTGCTTTTTTTTAAATTAATGCATTAATTTGGGGTTAAAATAGTTGCAGTTGGGTTTCTTAAGGCTGTGTTCACACTAGGCATTTTTCTCCTTCCCCCTATGACAGCACCAAGGAGAGAGGGGATCTGCCTTTCAATGACAGGAAACCTACAGATAAAAAGGGCAGTAACTCTCCCTCTCATCAGTTGGTTTCCTGTCCTTGACTGGGAACCTTCAATGAGGCGTACCTGAAGATAGAAGATGGACGTCGTTCCAGGCCTGGCTAGACCAATCCAGGCAGCGGGGGTGCCCCTGCCTCAGCTGCTGCAGTCTCCTGAAAGCGCCACCGCTGGGTCAAGAGGGCCATCATGGGTGTGCGGAAAAGTGCAGCTGCCGCAGCACTCTTCCGGTGCCGGCTTTGGGGCGTCATGCTGTGCACATGTGTGAGGATGTGCCGGAGGTGCTTCCTCATGACGCAGCCGGCAGGGTCGGGTGACCAGGATTAATTTCCGGCATTGGAGACAGAAATACGCTGAGGGGACACGTCGGAGGCTCCATGCCTTAAAAAGGCGGTCATGTGGCTGGAATAATGTTCTGAGCAACTTCTAGCGGTCCCCTCGAAGTATGGAGGTAACCATGTAGCCAAAAGAACAGCAACCAGAACAGAATCTGCAGAGGCAGCAGAAAATGCACCAGCATGAAGAATCATCCCGTCACCATTAATGTTTTAGTGGTGGAAGTGGACGTTCTGGTAGCAAATCTACTCTGCACAGCAAAGGCTCCAGCGTGGTGGACAGATCTCCTCTGGAGGCCAGAGATTTATCAGTGGATATGATCCCTCCTAAACTGGTACCCCTAGTTACATCTGGTTGGTAAGGGATCATCGTGAAAATTCACTTTGTAATTGGGGTCCCCATCTCATTTATTTAGTGAGGAAAGTGCGTAGCAGAGACTAAACACAGGAGTTGTGCACTCTGCAATGAAGAGTTGCCCATTGCCTGGGTGAAAAAACTGTCAATCATGCGTAGAGCAGATACTGTATGAGGAAAACCAACATTTTGCATCCAAACTAAGAAACATAATGAAAACAAAGGCCGAGAACACTTTTAAATCCCTGTCACACAAGGGTAGTGATAAAAAAAAATCCAGAAAATGGAGCTCTGAATCCAGGAGCAGTAGTTCAGAAGGAGAATAGAGGAATACTAGTTCATCGGATCCTTCATCACTGTTAGAAGAAGATATGGGAGGCCCCCATTTTTTTTTCCAAGTGGAAGAAACCGTCTTGCAAAAGTTGTTGGATCCACAATGGGAGTGGTAGACCCTCGTCCAGAAAGGTCCGTACAGGACATAATGCTTGGTGGGCTAGGACAGAAAAAGCGTCAGTCATTCCCTCTTAATAAGAAAATACAGTATCTTAGAGAGAATAGAAAAAACAGAAAGCAAAAAATTCTTCTTTCCCATCCTTTAAAAGGAAATATCCTTTCGACGATTCCTTATCCTGAGACAAAGCCCCAAAATTAGATGTAGCTATTGATATAGCTTACTAGAAGTTTGCACTTCTTTTTGAGGACATGGGTGTGTTGAAAGATCCCCTGGATAAGGCCGGAATCACACTACCGTAGAATACGGCCGAGTGCTATGCAAGAAAATATCTCATAGCACTCGGCCCGGTGTTAATCTATGGGGAAGCTCACATCAGCGGAGGGTTTTTTTTTTTTTTTGTTGCTCAGGCGTATTCGACGTGCATGTAAAATTGCAGCATGCTGCGATTGTATGCGTATTTCGCTTGAGACTCGCCAATGCAAGCCTATGGGTGCGAGGAAAAACCCGGACGACAAACGGACCATGCGAGTGCTGTCCAATTTTTGCGCACCTGATGTCCTTTGAAAAAACGGCAATCCATCTGTCGAGTAGAGTAAAGCCACAGCATGACAGGTTGAGATAAAATAGATATACAGTTGTGCTCAAAAGTTTACATACCCCAGCAAAAAATTTTTTCTTTCTTGGTCTTTTTCAGAGAATATGAATGATAAATCTCCGCTCATGGTTAGTGGTTGGGTGAATCCATTTGTCAAACTACTGTTTTTTTTCTCTTTTTAAATTGTAATGACAACCCAAAACATCCAAATAACACTGATCAAAAGTTCACAAACCCTCGTGATTTTGGCCTGATAACATGCACAGAAGTTGCCACGAATGGGTTTGAATCGCCACTAAAGGTAACATCCTCACCTGAGACCTGTTTGCTTGTAATCAGTGTTTGTGCATAAAAGTTGAGTGAGTTTCTGGGATCCAGACAGCTTTCATCAAGCCACTGATGTTTCTGGATTGAGAGTCATAGTGAAGGCAAAAGAATTGTCAACGGATCTATGGGAAATGGTAGTTGAACTGTATAAAACAGGAAAGGGATACAAAAAGATATCCAAGGAATTGATAATGCCAGTCAGCAGCATTCAAACTGTGATAAAAAAATAGAAAATCAGGGGCTCTGTAAAAACAAAGCCACGGTCAAGTAGACCAACAAAAATGTCCACAACTGCCAGGAAATTTGTTCGGGATGCAAAGAAAAACCCACAAATAACATCAGCTGAAATACAGGACACTCTGAAAACTAGTGGTGTGGCTGTTTCAAGATGCACAATAAGAAGGCACTTGCAGAAAAATGGGCTGCATGGTCGAGTCGCCAGAAGAAATCCATTACTACACAAATTCCACAAAGTATCTCCCCTACAATACGCAAAACAGCACAGAGAAGCCTCAAAACTTCTGGTACAAGGTAATTTGGAGTGACGAGACCAAAACTGAACTTTTTGGCCACAGCTACACTGCTCAAATAAATGGAACACTAAAATCCCACATCCTAGATATCACTGAATTAAATATTCCAGTTGTAAATCATTATTCATTACATAGTAGAATGTGTTGAGAACAATAAAGCCTAAACATTATCAACGTAAATCAAAACTAATATACCACGGAGGTCTGGAGTTGGAATGATGCTCAAAATCAAAGTGGAAAATGAAGTTGCAGGTTGATCCAACTTCAGCGGAAATGCCTCAAGAGAAGGAAATGATGCTCAGTAGTGTGTGTGTGTGTGTCCTCCACGTGCCTGTATGACCTCCCTACAACGCCTGGGCATGCTCCTGATGAGGCGGCGGATGGTGTCCTGAGGGATCTCCTCCCAGACCTGGACTAAAGCATCCACCAACTCCTGGACAGTCTGTGGTGCAACATGACATTGGTGCAAGACATGATGTCCCATTTGTGTTCAATCGGATTCAGGTCTGGAGAATGGGCGGGTCAGTCCATAGCTTCAATGCCTTCATCTTGCAGGAACTGCTGACACACTCCAGCCACATGAGGTCTGGCATTGTCCTGCATTAGGAGGAACCCAGGGCCAACCGCACCAGCATATGGTCTCACAAGGGGTCTGAGGCTCTCCTCTCGATACCTAATGGCAATCGGGCTACCAATGGCGAGCACATGGAGGGCTGTACGGCCCTCCAAAGCAATGCCACCCCACACCATTACTGACACACTGCCAAACCGGTCATGCTGAAGGATGTTGCAGGCAGCAGATCGCCCTCAATGCTGTCTCCAGACTCTGTCACATGTGCTCAATGTGAACCTGCTTTCATCTGTGAAGAGCACAGGGCGCCAGTGGCAAATTTGCCAATCCTGGTGTTCTCTGGCAAATGCCAAGCATCCTGCACGGTGTTGGGCTATGAGCACAACCTCCATCTGTGGACGTCGGGCACTCAGACCATCCTCATGGAGTCGGTTTCTAACCTTTTGCGACACATGCACATTTGTGTCCTGCTGGAGGTCATTTTGCAAGGCTCTGGCAGTGCTCTTCCAGTTTCTCCTTGCACAAATGCTGGGGTAGCAGTCCTGCTGCTGGGTTGTTGCCCTCCTACGGCCCCCTCCATGTCTCCTTGTGTACTGGCCTGTTTCCTGGTAGCGCCTCCAGTTTTTGGACACTACGCTGACAGACACAGCAAATCTTCTTGCCACAGTTCGCATTGATGTGCCATCCTGGATGAGCTGCACTACCTGAGCCACTAGTGTGGGTTGTAGAGTCCGTCTCATGCTACCACGAATGTGAAAGCACAACCAACATTCAAAAATGGTCAAAACATCAGCCAGAAAGCATTGGTACTGAGATGTGGTCTGTGGTCCCCACCTGCAGAACCACTCCTTTATTGTGTCTTGATAATTGCCAATAATTTCCATCTGTTGTCTATTCCATTTGCACAACAGCATGTAAAATTGATTGTCAAACAGTGTTGCTTCCTAAGTGGACAGTTTGATTTCACAGAAGTTTGATTTACTTGGAGTTATATTCTGTTGTTTGTGTTCCCTTTTATTTTTTTGAGCAGTGTATAATCTTTACATTTGGAGAGAGGTCAACAAGGTCTATGATGAAGGAACACCATTCCTACTGTACAGCACGGAGGTGGATCGATGATGTTTTGGGGATGTGTGAGCTACAAAGGCACAGGAAACTTGGTCAAAGTTGAAGGAAAGATGAATGCAGCACGTTATCAGCAAATGCGGGAGGCAAATTTGCACTCATCAGCCCGGAAGCTGCGCATGGGACGTACTTGGACATTCCAACATGACAACGATCCAAAACACAAGGCCAAGTCAACCTGTCATTGGCTACAGCAGAACAAAGTGAAGGTTCTGGTCTGGCCATCTCAGTCTCCTGACCTCAATATTATTGAGACACTTTGGAGAGATCTCAAGCGCCCAGTTCGTGCTAGACAGTCCAGGAATTTACAGGAACTGGAGACATTTTGCCAAGAAGAGTGGGCAGCTTTACCGTCACAGAAAATAAAGAACCTCACCCACAACTACCACAAAAGACTTTAGGCTGTTATTGATGTTAGAGGGGGCAGTACTCGGTATTAAGAAATGGGGTTTGTGAACGTTTGATCAGAGTCATTTGGATGTTTTGGGTTGTCATTGTGATTTAAAAAGAGAAAACACAGTAGTTTGACAATAAATGGCTTCACCCAGCCACTAACTGAGTGGAGAAAAAGTTTTGGTGTTATTCATATTCTCTGAAAAAGGCCAAGAAATCAAAATTTCTGTTAACTTTTGAACACAACTGTATGTGGATTTGGATTTGGGCGTGCTGAATTTCTTTTTAGGGGCTATGAGTCATCTCACTTTTCCAGAGCTTTTTTGCTACCAGTAACGTGGAACCCCCTATATTTCCATTGACAGATGATGTACCTGAGTGGGGACTTTTTTTTTCTGTAGATTGAGTTGAAGCATTTGTTGTGAACATTTTAGATAACATTTTAGGATCAGTTATCTGGCGCTCTACGCTGAGCACTTAGGCTATGTGTCCACGTTCAGGATTGCATCAGGATTTGGTCAGGATTTTTCATCAGTTTTTGTAAGCCAAAACCAGGAGTGGAACAATTAGCAGAAAAGTATAATAGAAACATATGCACAACTTCTGTATTTATCACCCACTCCTGGTTTTGGCTTACAAAAACTGATGGAAAATCCTGACCAAATCCTGATGCAATCCTGAACGTGGACACATACCCTTACTTTGGAGTTTCCATATAAATCTCCGACTGACGTGATTGAGATGAAACCCCCAGGGATCGACTATAATGAGGCAGCAGAGTTACTCTGAACTCCGTCTGGCCTCTGTTCAGCATTGTCCTTTTCAGAAGTGCACAAAACTCTGACAGACGGCACTTCTTTGCAACCCTAAAAAGACGGACACCGATGGATCACAGGTCCTATGGGTCCGCAGTGCCTCCATCTGCCTTATTATAGGGAATCTTCCATCTGAATCACATATTTAGCAGATTTACACGGAATGCCCGGTGTAAGCGTGGAGCACAGAATAGATGTGCGCTAAGACTTACTTTGATCTGTGGGAGTCAAAATGAATGAAACAGCAGGTGAAGAATTTTTTTTTTTTTTTTTAATGCTGTTCCTAGTGCTGTATAATTGATTGAGCAGGTTTATTTTTCGGGTCAGTGCGATTACAGCGATGCCCGATTTTTATCTTGGGTTTTATGTTCGGCTACTGTCACACACTAAACACTTTTCATTGCAAAACTCGATTTTGCATCACCATATTTTGAGCGTTACCATTTTTCCATAAGTCGTCCGACAGTCATGTGAGGGCTTGTTGTTTGCGGGACGAGTTGAAGTTTTTATTGGTAACCTTTTCAGACACATCACTTTTTTTAATCACTTTCTGTTCCAGTTTTTGTGAGGCAGAATGGACAAAAACCAACAATTCAGGATTTTTTTATTTATTTTTTTTCTTGGTCGTTCCACGTGTGGTAAAATTGATGAGGCAGTTTTATTTTTCGGGACCGTACAGTTAAAGCGATACCACACTTATATTGATTTTTTATTTTTTTTTTTCTTGTTTTGGCGCTTTTACACAAAACCATTTTATACAGAAAATAATTATTTTTGCATCACTTTATTCTGAGAGCTAGAAGTTTTTTGTTTTTTTTCCACTGATGGAATATACATTTTATTTTTTTAATATTTTTTTTAAAAAACTTTTTTGTTTACTTTGTCCCACTCTAGGACTACCATTTTTTGCAGGGTGAACGCTTGTATTGCATGGGAATGCAGCAGCATCCCTATTTATGCAAACTATCAGCTCTGCACTGACAAAGTTGCTGACCATGCTCTGAGCATGATCTAGTAACTTTGCTAGCTCTGGTGACCTGGATGTAGTCATGACGACATCGGGGCCCCACATGACGTCACGGGGTCTCCGATCCAAGGGCAGGGGGACTGTCATTCCTCTGCCGACTTCTGGACTGCTGCATTTGAGTTTGATCGCAGCATTTAGGGGGTTAAAGTGCTGGGTGTCGGCTATCACACGTGCACAATCCATGTGTGCAAAATCACAGGGACTTATCCATATGTCCCAGGTCAATAAGACCCAGGTCACAGGGACATATGGATACATCTAAGGTGGGAAAGGGTTTCTATAAGGCTATGTGCACACGATGCCGAAAACGCTGCGGATCCGCAGCGTTTCCGCAGCTCTGGGTCCGCAGCAGTTTCCCATGAGTTTACATTACAATGTAAATCTATGGGAAACAGAAAACGCTGTGCACATGCTGCAGAAAAAAAATGCGCAGAAACGCAGCGGTTTACATTCCGCAGCATGTCACTTCTTTCTGCGGATTCCGCAGTGGTTTTACAGTTGCTCCTATAGAAAACCGCAGATGTAAAGCCGCAGTGAAATCTGCAGAAAAACCGCGATAAATCTGCAGGAAAAACGCAGCGTTTTTGCCCTGCAGATTTATCACATACGCTGCGGAAAAATCTGCAGTGGACCATTATACGTGTGAACATACCCTGACAGCACAAACCTGACACTGTAGGTTAGGGTACCGTCACACAGTGCAATTTTGATCGCTACGACGGCACGATTTGTGACGTTCGAACGATATAGTTACGATATCGCAGTGTCTGACACGCTCCTGCGATCAGGGACCCCGCTGAGAATCGTACGTCGTAGCAGATCGTTTGAAACTTTCTTTCGTCGTCTAGTGTCCCGCTGTGGCGGCATGATCGCATGGTGTAACATATATCGTATACGATGTGCGCATAGTAACCAACGGCTTCTACATCGCACATACGTCATGAAATTATCGCTCCAGCGTCGTAGATTGCAAAGTGTGACAGCAGTCTACGACGCTGGAGCGATATTGTTACGATGCTGGAGCGTCACGGATCGTACCGTCGTAGCGATGAAAATTGCACTGTGTGACGGTACCCTTACTGAGCACAATCCTGCTGACAGGTTCGCTTTAACATATGTCAATACACAAACAGACCATTGATTTGAATGTGTAATGTTCCTTTCCCCTGAGGTAGCTCTGCAGGGAACTGAGCACTTGTTAATAGGTTCCCCCACTGATTTAAGCTGCACAGTACTCTGATCAGCATATTAGCTGGGGATTGTTATTCACTCATGCGCTATAAGATCACTATTGTGTAATGTGTTGCACCATATAAATATGCCTTCAGGGCAGAGTTATATACAAGGTGTAGGCACAAGGGCTGACTGTGTCTGCTAATTGCAGGAAAGTCACTTACGGTAAATAGTTAATGTCACCTATGCTACTGAAACGCCCACCCTGTCGCTCATAAACCTTATAGTATGTGGTAATTTCTCTTTTTCTTTATGGCTAGGACTTTGCTTTCCCAAAGTATTTTCATAAAATGTGGAGTAGTATCTGACAGTCACTTTCTCTTTCTGTGACTGGCTATTTAGTAACGCACTTTCAGTTGTGGGCCCTTCTTGCATTTTATTATCTACTAGAGAAGAGTGACTAAGGCCATGTTCACATGTTGCGGTTTTTACAGCGGATCTGCAGCAGTTTTCCATGCGGTCTACAGTACCATGTAAACCTATGGAAAACCAAATCCGCTGTGCACATGCTGCGGAAAAAACACGCGGAAACGCAGCGTTGTATTTTCCGCAGCATGTCAATTCTTTGTGTGGAACTGCAGCGGTTTAAAAAGATCTGCGGTTTAGCTGAGGAGAAACGCTGCAGTTCGGGAGGGGGGAAGAGTGTGGGCGGTGACTGTGTGTGTGCGGTCGGGGTCTGTGAGCTCTCCGTGCCGGGTTTGCAGGCTGTCTGGGGGTCTGCTGTCTCTCCGTGCCGAGTCTGCGGGCTGTCCGGGTGGTCTTCTGGCTGTCCAGGTGGTCTGCGGGCTCTCCGTGCCGGGTCTGCTGGCTGTCCGGGTGTGTGTGTGTATGTGTGTGTGTGCAGACATCATCCAATGGGACTAAAGTCCCATCCGGCTATACCTGCTACAGTGACAGTGATTGACACATTAGCCAATGATGGGACAGTAGTAGCCCCATCATCCGGCTAATGTGTTGAATGTATAAAAAAAACACGTATACTACATACATACATGCAACATGCATGCATGCAACATACTACATGCATGCTACATACATGCAACATGCTACATACATAGCAGCACACTACATACATAGCAGCACACTACATACATAGCAGCACACTACATACATAGCAACACACTACATACATAGCAACACACTACATACATAGCAACATATAGTCATACAGTACATATAACATAGAGTACATACCATCACTTGTCACTTTGATCCCCGAAGCCAGTGTCACCTGTAAAAAATATTAAAATAATAAACACTATACTCCCTGATCCGCAGAAATCCAATTAAAACGAGTGTCCCACGACGATCTCCTGTGATGAGCTGCAGCATCAGCTGATGCGACCGCTCTCCAGGGGCTTCAGGAATACAATTAAGGTAGGTATCTTTCCGCACTGTATTCTTCCACCATTGTAAAAAAATAGTCCCTAGTCTCACTTGTGGCACTGCTGTGTGAGAAAGTTCCCACGTAACAATGCCATAAAGTGAGATCCTGAACTAAGGTAACCTCTTCAGTGACGCACTGCAGGAGCCATTGTCTCCTGTCAGTGTGTCACTGGAGGTCTATAGAGCAAGTGATATCACCTGATGTCACTGTTCTATAGGGGAGATTGTCGTGGGACACTCGTTATTAATTGGACTGCGTCGGACAGGGAGTATACAGTTTATTATTTAAAATTTTTTACCGGCGATCGAGTATGGTAAGTATGGTTAAATTAAGAATATTAAAATACTTTTTTCTGGCTGTGTCTTTATTTTTCTTTAACTCTTTCACTACTCTAGGATTAATAATGGATAGGTGTCTTATTGACGCCTCTCCATTATTAACCCGGCTTAATGTCACCTTACAATAGCAAGGTGACATTAACCCCTTATTACCCCATATCCCACCACTACTCGGGAGTGGGAAGAGAGGGGCTAAGTGCCGGAATTGGCGCATCTCACAGATGTGCCATTTCTGGGGCGGCTGGGGGCTGATATTTGTAGCCGGGGGGACCAATATCCATGGCCCCTCTCTAGGCTATCAGCCTGCAGCTGTCTGCGTAGCCTTTCTGGCTATAAAATATAGGGGGACGTCATTTTTTTGGGGGGTCCCCCTATTTTAATAGCCAGTAAAGGCTATGCAGACAGCTGCGGGCTGATATTCATAGCCTGGGAGGGGGCCATGGGTATTACCCCCTTCCCAGGCTACAAATATTGGCCCCCGGCCGTTGGCTTTCCCCCTCTGGCGTAGAAAATTGCGTGGGAGCCCACGCCATTTTTTTTTCTTTTTTTTGTTTAAACGTTCAGTAAGAAACAGGCCTTGCTATTATATATCTATGGATATATCCATAGATACATTTATATATCTATACATGGATATCTATAGATATATCTATAGATGGATGACTATGGCTATATCAATCTATAGATATATTTATAGATAGATAAATGGATAGATATATCTATGCATCTACAGATGTATCTATCTGGCTACTTTCACACATAAGGTTTTTGCCGTCAGGCACAATCCGGTGAGTTTTGAAAAAACGGATCCGTGGGGGGGGTTTCCGCCGGATCCGCTTTTTTTCTCATAGAGTTGTATTAGCGCCGGATTGCGCCTGATGGCCACAGGTTTTAACCCGTTTTTTGCCTGATCCATCAGAACAGCTGTTTCAGCGGACGGAGAAAACGTACAGAAAAATGATTTTTCTGTACGACGAGAAAAAAACGGATCCGGCGGGAAAAAAACCACGGATCCGTTTTTTTCAAAACTCGCCAGATTATGCCTGACGGCAAAAACCCGATGTGTGAAAGTAGCCTAACTATCCATATATCTATCTACATCTATCTATCTATCTCATTCTATCTATCTGTCTGTCTATGTGTGTAATGGAGTATGGGTTAGACAAGACATGACATCACAAACCATTTTTTTTTGTTCAATAATACATCTTTATTTAGCTTTCAAAAACACATACAAAACCGCATCAAAAACCGCATCAGAACTGCGCAAAATACGCATCTGTGTTTTCTGCCAAGAGCTGCGGATTGAGTGCAGAAAAATACACAGGCAACTCTGCAACATGTGCACATAGCCTTAATTTGTAGGCCCTGGTTTCAGCGGGCCACGTGTATTTTATGGTGCCCACGTGGCGTTGTTCAGGCTTACTAATCAAGAGAAGGTGTAGTGCAGAGGTGTCAAACTGCATTCCTCGAGGGCCGCAAACAGGTCATGTTTTCAGGATTTCCTTGTATTGCACAGGTGATAATTTAATCACCTACACACATAATGATTGCAGCACCTTGTGCAATACAAGGAAATCCTGAAAACATGACCTGTTTGCGGCCCTCGAGGAATGCAGTTTGACACCTCTGGTGTAGTGAGCCTGTTTGCAGGGCTCCTCCCTGGCGGTCACAGAATACTGATGGGTCCTGCAAATCTTTTTGCTCACCTGTATGATCAACCCCTTGTTGGATCACGTGTCGGACACCGTTCAGTCCCAGAAATCTGTGGTGCTCCTGCATTACATACAGCACATATGAGCTGAGAGATCACATGCTTTTCCACAGTGGTGTTTCTTCTACCTGGTTCATGTACAAGAGCAGATGAATGTGGTGGTGTTTGTGGGACTTGTTTTTCCAGTGTCACAGCCTGCTTTGTCATAGTTGTGGTTACTCTTCATATACATGCCGTCCATGTTTTCAAAGCTTTTTTGTTGTCTGAATTCACTGAGGGATAATGCTTTATTGTAATATACCATGTTGTTATAAGAGTTTGAGAAGGGATCGCTGCTTGCTGGGTGTGGATAGAAAAAAAGCATCTTGGAAGTTAGTGTACCTCTCACCTATATCGCTATCTGCACAATTTGAGGCTTCAGACCAGTATTAAGCCGGCCTTACACTAGCGAGTTTTACGGACGTATGAGAGGTGCAGAAAATACGGATTGCATACGGTACAATGATTCTCTATGCCCCAGCTCCTATCTGACGTATTTTACTGATCCGTATTATACGATCTTGTACGGCCGTAGAAAATCGCAGCATGCTGCATTTGGCACCGTATTGTGCAAAAAATACGCCAATGAAAGTCTATGGGGGCGATAAAAATACGGATTACACAAGGACCAACAGTGTGACTTGCGAGAAATACGCAGCGGTGTTCTATAGAAAAGCCGGCAATTCAGTGCGGTGTACAGTAAAATCACACTGACCGGTTACAATAGAATAGCTAAGGCTCAGTGTGAGCCGAAACGTCGGGAGATGTGGGTCTGAAATAAACTTCACAGTTTTTTCACCTTTTCAACAATTGGAGTGCTGCCTTCCTTTTTTTGTTTGGCACATTATTTGGGTGGACATGTGGACCGTCTTACCCATCGGTGAGCATTGTGCTGTATATATATATATATATATATATATATATATATATATATATATATATATATATATATATCCTGTACGGAGGACTATGTTGGGCCATTTTACTGTATGGGGGACTGTGTGGGGATCACAGTTGGCATCATACTGCGTTGGGGTCGCCATACTTTGCTGGTAGGGTTGGGGGGGTGCAGTAGGGTCATCATATTGTGTGTGTGTGTGTGTGGAGGGTACTGTGGAGGAATTCACTGTGGAGATATCCTACTGTGTTTGGGAGAACTTTTGTTGATGTCATACCTTAACGACCACCAATACTCCTTTGAAAGTCGGCAGTTAAGGGGCCTTATTCCTTGGCAGTGAGAAATAAGGGTATAGCGCCCCTCAGGGTCAGAAAATTTCCGGGGTCTCGGCTCCCGGGGGTAGCTGAGACCCCGAAGAACATGATTCGGGTCGGTTTTTACTTTCCCCAGTCTTGTGATCGCCATTATTCACTGAAAAATGGCAATCATTTTGATCACTGTGATAGACGCTATCACAGTGATCAAAATAAAAAAAAATTGTAAATTAAACCCTCTTTGTCACCCCCTTAGGTAAAAATAATAAAATATTAAAAAAAAAAAAAAAAATTCCATTCTTTGCAGGTAGGGTTGGGATTAGGGATGCGTTGGGGTTGGAGTTAGAATTTGGGGGTTTCTACTGTTTAGACTCACCAGGGGGTCTCCCGACATGGCGCTCGCCATTGATTACAGCCAATTTTGTGCTCAAAAAGTCAAACGGCGCTCCCTCCCTTCTGATCCCTGCCATGCGCCCAAACAGTGGCTTTCTCTCACACACACGGTATCGACGTACTCAGGAGAAATTACACAACAAATTTTGTTGCCCATTTTCTTCTGATACACTTGTGAAAATAAAAAAGTTTGTCTAAAGTAAAAAAATTTGTGAGTAAAGTAAAATGTTCATTTTTTCCTTCCACATTGCTTTAGTTCTCGTAAAGCACCTGAAGGGTTAATAAACTTCTTGAATGTGGTTTTGAGCACCTTGGGGGGTGCAGTTTTTAGAATGGTGTCACTTTTGGGTATTTTCTGTCATATTGACCCTCCAAACTCACTTCAAATGTGAGATGGTCCCTAAAAAAAAAAAAATTTTTGTAAATTTTGTTGGAAAAATTAGAAATCGCTGGTCAAATTTTAACCCTTATAACGTCCTAACAAAAAAATGATGTTTTCAAAATTGTGGAAAATAGAAAAAATTGGAGTCTGGCTCATGAGTAAGACTGCTAAGTGCAGTCAAAACGCGTCGACTGGGTCATGTCGACCATGTAAAATTTTTCTTTTGTATGCGCCATATTTTCTTTTGAAAAACAAAAGGAAAATCCAGTCCTGTTGAGCCGGACTCCAATTTTTTTTCTATTTTCCTTGAAATGAGGCCAGGGCAAGCCCGGTGTCTAAGGCTACTTTCACACTTCCGTCGGTACGGATCCGTCGCTATGTGTCGGGCCGACGCACGTTGTGAAATTTGTGCATGACGTGGGCAGCGGATGCAGTTTTTCAATGCATCTACTGCCCATTCTGAAGTCCGGGGAGGAGGGGGCGGAGTTTTGACCGCGCATGTGCGGGAGAAAATGGCAGACGCGATGTACAAAAACGTTACATTGAACTTTTTTTGTGACAACGGTCCACCAAAACACGATGGATTCGTCGCACGGCTAATACAAGTCTATGGGCAAAAAACGCATCCTACGAGCACATTTGCAGGATCCGTTTTTTGCCCAAAACGACGGATTGCAACGAATTGCAAAAAACGCAAGTGTGAAAGTAGCCTAAGCCCCAGGTGGATGAGCATAGAGCAACTGGGTAAGCTGGAATCAAGTTTTTTATCATTTTCAAAATTGTACTGATGTAAAGATGACATGTGGGAAATGTTATTTATTAACTATTTTGTGTGACACCACTCTCTGATTTAAGGGCACAAAATTAAAAGTTTGAAAATTGCTAAATTTTCTAAATTTTTATCAAATTTCTGTTTTTTTTCATAAATAAACGTAAGTAATATCAAAGAAATTTTACCACTAACATGAAGTACAATTTGTCATGATAAAACAAAAAAAATCCCAGAATCAGTGGGATCCGTTGAAGCGTTTCAAAGTTATTACATCTTAAAGAGACAGTGGTCAGAATTCTAAAAATTGCTTTGGTCATTAAGGTCAAATTTGGCCTGGTCACTAAGGGGTTAATCAAAAAAAAAAAAAAAAAATTTAGCCATTGTTATTACATAAACTAGGCCATTGGGCCATATGATTTTGCTGCTCTTTAATAACATACTGTATTATGCCAGTATGCCCCATTTGTGATTTGTTTATTTTAGTATAAGATCTATTATCTAAACTGTACTTTGTTCCTTTGACAACTCCTGTAAGTTTGTTTCCATATACTAAAAGGTTCATTGTTATATTTGATAAGGAAAAATTTCTTCAATTGTAGACTTTTTTTAAAATAAAATATCAAGGTTGGCCTGCGACTTTGAGTTTTTAATTTTGTCCCTCTTTGTATTTAAGTTTGACGTCCTTGGTCTTATTAGTTAGAAAAAATATAACAACTTTATAAGAAAGTGTTTTTATTTTTCTAAAGTATGTGTATAAACAGACAGTAGACACTAAAATTGTTCTGATTGGTAGGATGTTTGTTTATACCAGAGACCTTTTCACAAATGCAGAATTTCTTACAATGCCAAGTTTTGCTCTTCATACCTAGATGGTTTAGGATTACTCAAGACAATGTGCTGCCACACTCGTTTCTGATCACACACTGTACATGTAACTTTACGTTTGATGGTTGTAATAGATCAGGCATCATCTGACTTCTTGCTCTTAGTGGCTGGGCATCTGGATATAAATTTGTTTTTAAACCCTCTAATAAAGCTGACAACCTCTATAATGCATTCTGCAAGCGAGCCAGACTGATGAAAGTTGATTCTTCTGTTCTTTTGGCCTGATCTCTCAAACCAAGAAAACCCAAATGGGGGTCTTATAAGTGGTGGCAATCTTTAGCCACACTGGCACCGATATGTGTGCAGCATTGTTTTGTTGTCACTTGTCCTACTTGTGGTCACGTGGGGATAATGTCACATGTAATACGATGCTTTATCTGCAACAAACATTACAGCTCATGGCGTCATCATCTGACTAAATGTGGAGAATCCAGAACAGATATGAAGAACTTGTACATGGAGATTTTTTTTTTTTTTTTTTTTTTTAGAACTGAAACTCTTGTAACTTGTCACTGAATGTATTGGACATTTTACAGCGGCCCTGTTCAGTTGTGCAATTTGAGTAGGCATCTCTTAGCAAAAGTGGTGCACCCCTGTTTTGTGAGAATAGTATAGAGGCCCCCTTCTTTAAAGTGCCACCTATTCTTGTCTGATACTCGATCCTTGAAACACCATCTCCCATTGAAGAGCCCGCAGGGGGGCGCACACCTTTGTTCCATATTGTGCACTGCTCCGATTCAAAATGTGATGTGCCCTAATAGTGGAGAAGAACCTCAGCAGATGACAGTGATGTTACTGAAAATAATCTCTATATAACGACCAGCATGGATGTTACCGCCATGTGGTCAGTGGTAGATACCAGTCCTACAGAACATTGATCACAGCACAGTTACGTATAATGTCTTACCGCTGACATTCTTTATGATGGAATCGTCACTTTTCCCGTCTTTTCCATCTGGCCCAGACCGACATGACAACTTCTTCTAGCCAGGACTCTGCTGCAGAGAATACAGCAAAGACACATTTCACTTCTCATATTCCAGCCCCATCACCATTTATTCCCAACCTGCACAAACTCCTCATTCTGCTGACATCCCAATACTGAGCCGCTGCTGCCGCATGTGTCCCTATAACTGCACACGATACCCCAATACTAAGCCGCTGCTGCCGTATGTGTCCCTATTACTGCCCCTGCTGTGTGGTTCTGTGTGCCCACTAAATTCTAAATCACCCCTCTATAATATATATAGCAATGCCAGTTGCAAGTGCCCTAGAAAACAGTGCCCATATTTTGCCCCTTAGAAAGTAATATTGCCCTGTGTGCCCCTTTGATAGTCACAGTAAACTGAGTTCCCCTATAACAATAAGTGTCCACTTTACATTTAATAATGTCCCAAGTCTCCCCCTGTACAGCTCCCCTATACACAGTATGATGCTCTTATAGATAGTATACTGACCCCTTAGTAGCCTCCACATTGTTTGATGGCTCCAACACTGTAATCCCCACACTGTATGATGCCCCATATAGTATAATGCACCAGATAGTCCTCAATATAGTATAATGCACTCCCCATAGGCCTACTCTATATTGTATAGTGCACCCCCCCATAGGCAGACTCTATAGCACAAGGCAGACTCTGTAGTATAAGGCAGCACCCCATAGGCAGACTCTGTAGTATAAGGTAGCACCCTGCAGGCAGATCCTGTAGTATAAAGCAGCACCCCTATAGGCAGACCCTGTAGTATAAGGTAGCACCCCTATAGGCAGACCCTGTAGTATAAGACAATACCCCAATAGGCAGACCCTGTAGTAGACAGCACCCCCCCATAGGCAGACCCTGTAGTATAAGGCAGACCCCCCCATAGGCAGACCCTGTAGTATAATGCAGACCCTGTAGTATAAGGCAGGTCCCCCATAGGCAGACCCTGTAGTATTAGGCAGACCCCCCATAGGCAGACCTTGTAGTATTAGGCAGCCCTCCCCCCCCCCCATAGGCAGATTCTGTAGTATAAGGCAGCAGCCCTTAAAAAAATAAGCAAACACTCACCTCTCTTCTTCCTGGTTCCTGCGCTACTCTGAGCTCCCACTCGTCTCCTGACAGCGGGAGCCGGGCAGTGACTCATCGCGCCCGCTGTCAGACGCTGACAGGGGGATGATGGGGGAAGGAGCGCAGCGCTCCTTCCCTCATCATTGCTGTCCGCTGTATCGGCTAAATGCCGGTACAGCTGACCCTGCGATAACAGGCGGGGGAGGGGGGGGGGAGCACTGCTGGCACCAGGCCCCCGCCTGCTCAGGGGCCCCATAGCGGCAGAGTAGGGAGATCGATTCACATGCCGATACGGTTACAGTAGAGTAGCTCCGGGTGGGCCCCCTCTGAGCAGCGGGCCCGGGGCGCCTCACCTTCTGTCCCCTCTCCCCGCCCTGTTAGCTACGCTACTGATGCTAGTGCATTATTGATGCACAATGTACTCAAGATGATCCAGAGTAATATAATGGCATACTTCCAAGAAAAAGCCAGGGACCACTTTATGGGATTAAAATAAATGTACATTTAAATTCCTGTGAAATTATATCTACAATAGATGGTTATTTAAATATTAATTGTATGACAAATATGAAAACTGATCATCTGTAAGTAGAAAATATATTTTTCAGAATTGAAATAGCCGTACTCCAAATCTTCTGTGCTACCTAACTAGTGTGATCAAGTGTGTAAATACATAGGTCCTGGTATATACAGTAGTTGAAATGTGTATACTAGTTGCCAATAAGATTATGTGTATACCGATACAGTATTTGGCAATTGCTAATCAGTAAATCTTCCTTTAGACTTTCTGCAAGATATATCGGTTCGGTCCACAGCTGTCTACAATGTTTTGGCTGCTTGTGAACAACTGTTGAGACAGTTGCAGTTCTTCATGTTACTTACTTTATTTGAACTGGTTTAGTAAAGTGTGTCTAGAGAAAGCATTTTTGGGAAATCGGAGGTTCTCAAACTGTTAGTAAGGTTTTTCTTTTTATTTTGATCATCTCCCTTGTCAAAAAATTCTTTACTGGAACTAAAACAAGCTGGCTAATCTACTATATAATTGTCTAAGGGTCACTTCCATCTGTCTGTCTGTCACGGATATTCATTGGTCGCGACCTCTCTGTCAGTCATGGAAATCCAAGTCGCTGATCGGTCGCGGCAAAACAGCCACGACCAATCAGCGACCGGCACAGTCTGGCGGAAAAATGTCCGCTCCTTCCTCCATACTCCCCTCCAGTCAGTCCTCACACAGGGTTAATCCCAGCGTTAATGGACCGCGGTGTAACGCACTCCATTAATGCAGCTATTAACTCTGTGTGACCAACTTTGCTATTAACCCTGCGTATGCAGCATCAATAGTAAAAAGATCTAATGTTACAAATAATAATTAAAAAAAAGGTTATTCTCACCCTCCGCCGTCGCGTCCTCTCCTCGGCAGTGCAAGCGGCAGGTTCCGGGGCCAAGGATGGTATGCAAGAAGGACCTTCCATGACGTCACGGTCATCTGACCGCTACGTCATCACAGGTCCTGCGCTCATACCAATCCTGGGACCGGAAGCTGCTGCATGCACCGCACACAAGCTCCAGGACTACAAGGGGCCCTCGGATGGTGAGTATATGTTTATTTTTTATTTTTTAACCTGTTACATACGAGGCTGGGCAATATACTACGTGACTGGGCAATATACTACGTGTGCTGTATACTACGTGGCTCTGTGCTGTATACTACGTCGCTGTGCAATATACTATGTCGCTGGGCAATATACTACGTCGTTGGGCAATGTACTACGTCGCTGGGCAATATACTACGTCGCTGGGCAATATACTACGTGGCTGGGCAATATACTACGTGGCTGGGCAATATACTACGTGGCTGGGCAATATACTACGTGGCTGGGCAATGTACTACGTGGCTGGGCAATGTACTACGTGGCTGGGCAATATACTACGTGGGCTGTGCGATATACTACGTGGACATGCATCTATATACATAATTGTCTAAGGGGTACTTCCGTCGGTCTGTCCTTCTGTAACGGTTATTCGTTCGCTGATTGGTCTCGGTAGCTGCCTGTCATGGCTGCCGCGACCAATCAGCGACACGCACAGTCCGGAAAAAAATGGCTGCTACTCACTCCCCGCACTCACTGCCCGGCGCCCGCATACACCCCTCCAGTCTGCCCTCACACAGGGTTAATGGCAGCGGTAACGGACCGCGTTATGCCGCGGTGTAATGCAGTCCGTTACCGCTGCTATTAACCCTGTGTGACCAAGTTTTTTACTATTGACGCTGCCTAAGCAGCGCCAATAGTAAAAACATCGAATGTTAAAAGTAATAAAAATAAAAAATGATTATATACTCACAGGGTTAATGGCAGCGGTAACGGACCGCGTTATGCCGCGGTGTAATGCAGTCCGTTACCGCTGCTATTAACCCTGTGTGACCAAGTTTTTTACTATTGACGCTGCCTAAGCAGCGCCAATAGTAAAAACATCGAATGTTAAAAATAAAAAATGATTATATACTCACCTACGCCACCTTTCCCGCTCCTCGCGATGCAACCGGCCCGTTCCGGTCGCACGGATGCTCTGACAGAAGGACCTGCCATGACGTCACGGTCATGTGACCGCGACGTCATCACAAGTCCTGTGCGCCTGCGTGGAAAGGACCTGCAGTGACGTCACGGTCATGTGACCGCGACGTCAAGACAGGTCCTGCACCACAAGGACCTGCCGTGACGTCACGGTCATGTGAACGCGACATCAGCACACCCTGGGACGGGAAGACGCCGCCTGCACCCCACACAGGCGACAGTGCTACAACGCGCCTGCAGAAGGTGAGTATATGTGTTTTTTTTTGTTTGTTTGTTTTTTTACCTGTGTCATACGTGGCTGGGCAATATACTACATAGCTGGGCAAACTACCTGGGCTGTGAAATATACTATGTGGCTCTGTGCTGTATACTACGTCATTGGGCAATATACTACGTCACTGGGCAATATAGTACGTGACTGGCTAATATACTACGTGACTGGGCAATATACTACGTCGCTGGGCAATATACTACGTGACTGGGCAATATACTACGTCGCTCGGCAATATACTACGTCGCTCGGCAATATACTACGTGGACATGCATATTCTAGAATACCCGATGCGTTAGAATCGGGCCACCATCTAGTAATAATAATAATAATCTTTATATAGCGCCAACATATTGCTGCGTTACAGTTTAACAGTTTCAAACACAACAGTCATAAGTAACAATGTTAACAATAGAATAATTAAAGGAAAATAAGACGACCCTGCTCGTGAGAGCTTACAATCTATAATGAGTGGGGGAGACACAAAGTACAGGTGTGTATTCACAATGATGGTCCAGCCATCTTCAGGGGGTGGGGGATGGATGGAAGTAGTCAATGGGCTATATACACACACAAAATGACTTTGATAAGTGAACGTGATAGGCTGCTCTGAACAAATGTGTTTTGAGGGAATGCCTAAAACTATTCAAATTGTGGATGGTCCTAATATCTTGGGGTAGAGCATTCCAGAGGATTGGCGCAGCATGGGAGAAGTCTTGGAGTCGGGAGTGGGAGGTACGGATTACTGCAGAGGTTAGGCGAAAGTCGTTTGCAGAGCGCAGTAGTTAGTTAGGCCGATAGACTGAAATGAGGGAGGAGATGTAAGGGGGTGCCGCACTGTGGAGAGCTTTGTGGGTGAGAACAAGTACCATATTTTTCGTATTATAAGACGCACCAGACCATAAGACGCACCCCAAATTTTGGGGTGAAAATAGCAGAAAAAAAGATTTTTATAAGATGGGGGTCCGTCTTGTAGTCCGAATTTAAGGTATCTTACCTGAGGGCTGGCGGTGGTACAAGCAGGGTCACAGGCATGGTTCATTAATCAGGATTAGTCTGATCCAGTGTCGGCGGTGCTGATGTTCGGTGTGGGGAGTGCACCCTAGCAGGGTCCCTTCCTGCTAAGGTGGGCGACGCCGCGGCCTGGTGTCCACGGGGGGGTTGCAGCAGTGGTGTGGCAGAGGTGCGGTGGGCAGTATGGATTGCACCTGAGCAGGGTTCCTTCCTTAAGTGTGGTGACGCCGCGGCCTGGTATTCAAGGCGAGCAGCAGAGCCGGGTTAATCACGGGTTTCTCGGTGGCCATCTTGCTGAGGCCGCGCGTGCGCATATTGAGTGCTCTGCTTCCCAGGGCTTCCGGAAAATGGCCATGGGGGGGCAGTGCGTGCGCAGATGGAGAACTCTGCTTCAGGAAAATGGGCACCGCAATCTCATTCTGCGCATGCGTAGCCTCCCGCGCCCATTTTCCTGAAGCCCCGGGAAGCAGACAACCTGTAAGCCCGCGTTCAAACTATAAGATGCACCCCCCATTTTCCTCACAATTTTTTTGGGGGGGAAAATGCGTCTTATAGTCTGAAAAATACGGTACTTTGAATTGGAGTCTATAATGAATGGGCATGCAGTGTAACGACTGGCGAAGAGCGGATACGTCTAAATACCGATTAGCCAGATGGACAACCCTGGCTGCTGCATTAAGGATGGACTGGAGAGGGGAAAGTCGTGTGAGGGGGGAGGCCAATTAATAGAGCATTGCAGAAGTCCAGGCGGGAGTTGATCAAGGCGATAGTGAGGGTTTTTGTTGTTTCCATGGTGAGTAAAGGGTGGATTCTAGAGATGTTCTTTAGGTGTAAGCGGCACGAGCGGGCAAGAGATTTGTATATGGGAGGTGAAGGAGAGATTGGAGTCAAACATAACACTCAGACAGCGCGCCCGCTGCCGGGGTGTTGTTATGGTGCCACCCACAGAGAGGGAAATGTCAGATTTAGGGAGGTTAGTAGATGGCGTGACCAAAAGAAGTTTAGTTTTGGAGAGGGTTATTTCAGATAGAGAGTGGACATGATGTTGGAGACTGCGGACAGACAGTCATTGGCGTTCTGTTGTACCACGGGGGTAAGGTCAGGGGATGACATGTATAGTTGTGTGTCATCAGCATAAAGATGGTACTGAAAGCAAAATCTGCTGATGGTCTGTCCAATTGGGGCCGTGTAGAGAAAGAGGAGAAGGGGCCCAAGGACTGATCCCTGAGATACCCCGACAGTGAGAGGAAGAGGAGATGAAGTGGAGCCAGAGAACAGTATACTGAAGGAGCGGTCAGAAAGATAAGAGGAGAACCAGGAGAGAGCAGTGTCCCTAATGCCTAATGACTGGACCCTAGAGAGTACGAGAGGGTGGTCAACAGTGTCGAAAGCTGCAGAAAGGTCGAGAAGAATGAGCAGAGAGTGGTCACCGTTACATTTTGCTGTCAGAAGGTCGTTGGTCACCTTGATGAGTGCAGTTTCTGTCGAATGTAGGGGGCGGAAACCGGACTGTGAATGTTCTAGGAGGGACTGAGTGGAGAGATGACGGATAAGGCTAGGTTCACATTACGTTATGTGAACCCGTTTAACGGACGACGTTACACCGCAGCATAACGCGGTGTAACGTAGTCCGTTAGCGCCACCATTGCTTGTAATGGCGAACGCATTGCTAGCGCACGCCCACATTGAGCGTGCGCTAGCGATGTGCCGTCATTTGAGTGACGGACCTCGAACGCTTCTGGCAGCGTTCGTGGTCCGTTCCTCGCTAGCGCTGCGCTAGCAGGATCGGCAAACGCGATCCCTTTTGGGACATTGTGTTAGCGCAGTCCGTAGCGCTATGCGCTAAACGGACTGCCCTAGCGCAATGTGACCCTAGCCTTAGGTGGGAGTATATCAGGCGCTCCAAGAGTTTAGAGATGAAGGGGACATTGGAGACTGGTCTGTAGTTGTTTGTGCAGGATGGCTAATAAAGTGATGTTGGACAATAATATTAAAGGGAACCCGTCGCTCTACCCATGCTGCCGAAACCACGGGCAACATGAAGCGGAGACTGGCTCCACACCACCCCCTTCATCAAGACTACCATGAATGATCTTTATGAATGGGGTCCCATGTTTTCTTTAAAAACATAATTTCATGTCAGGTGAATTCAAGTGAGACTGTTCCCTTTAAAAAAAAAAAGTTTGTTACTCTTTACAGAATGTAAAACGCATCTTTCTTGTCCTATAAAACTTCACATTAATTTTTAACCTACCATATAATATAATATCATGAGTGTTAGAATATTGCACTTTCATTTCTTTGGGCACAGGTCACATCTTGGGCTGTCTGCTGAGGCCAGCGGAATATGCAATCACAGACCAAGGGGCAAAATCGCCTGATAAAATGCTAACAGCCGGTACGGTTTTCTACTGTCCTGGCAGTTATGTGAGGAGTCTGGTTATTTATTAAAGGGATTGTCCAGAATTAAAGGGGTTTTCCTACAAAAGTTAATTTTAATCAATAGATATTTGAATAATAAGAATTTCCGCAATTAGATGTCTTTTAATTTAAATGTTCCTATGCTGAGATAATGCTATAATTTCTGTATACTTTTTTGCTTCCTCCCCTGCCCAGGAGCTGTGGTATAATCAGACCATGTTCCTGTATGGTAAATTTACGGGGCGGCGACGGAGCTTCGCCACATTGTAACAGACATGCTTCGTTCTGGAAAGACGCGCCGCATGTCCGTTTACGTGGGTCTGCTGCCTTCGTCTTTTATTAACGCATAGTGGAGATGGGATTTCAGGAAATCCTCTCCACTATGCTGTAACATCTGGACGCTGCATGTTTGACGCTGCGGCTGTACGCAGTGTCAAACGCAGCGTTTTCTGACTGTGGAAACATACCCTAAAGTTTCCAAACGTGTTGCACTTTCTGTTGACCATCACATGTTATGTATGAAACACTTAGCAGACTTCAGTGCAAGCCACATGCAACTGACTGCAACTCAGAGATTTCATTCATGCCACGTGGTTGGGAGCATATTTAACACAACAAGTATTTATGATCCCCGAGTTCACCATAGTTGAAATTCACACGTTTATGTGATCCGTGTGACGGAGAAACCACAGTTTGAAATAGCTGGCCTGTAGGTAACTGGTGTCAATAACTTCGCTAACACACTGCAACAAAATTTAAAGGGAGGCTAGAAATGGTTGAATTTGGAGCGCACTTTTTATCTCTGATCCATGTGTAACGGACAAACCACAGTTTTAAATAGCTAGCCTGTAAAAATAAATATTCCTGGCTCCTGATACCTGAGGCTATGTGTAGAAATATCTGTAATAGCAGCAGACAGAACTGAAATGGACCCTCTTGCTATATGCACTGCAGTCTGCCACATACACTGCCTGGCACTGATATCTATGCAGCTTTATTAGTCCTCAGAAGGACTGTTAGTTGAGATGGATATGTGTAGAATATATGGTATATCCACACTAAGTAAGAACCAAGCAAATCTCTCCCTAGCTCAGCAGCAGCTCTCCCTACACTGCCTGATTCCGGAGTAGACTGTGATGAGCATGGCAGTGCCAGGTCTGATATAGACCTGATGGTGCTGTGCGGCCAGCCAATCAAAGTAATGCCACAACCAACATGGCTGCTGCATTACAGTTTGTGGCAGACAATCCCTGCATGTTCATTCTCTAAAGAGCGCCGAACATGCAGGGTGGGGACCCGAGCTCCCGCCGAGCAACCCCGGAAATACTCAGCGAGCCCTGAGCATCTCAAGCAGTGAGCTGCTCGGGCGAGTACTGAGTAGTCGTGAGCATGCTCGCTCATCACTAATCCCCACCTTATGCTTTTCTTACGCTATTTCTTTTTTTCTGTGCTGCCTTGAAAACACTAGAAATATAGAAGTAATAAACTTTTGAATATAGTTAGTATAGTAACTCATCCATTTTCTGCTTCACTTTTGATCTTTGGAACTCTGAGTGATGACTTTTACTGATGTGGCAGTAGTAGTCACTGCAGGGCAAAAAAATGTAGTGGTGACATATCTCACAGCAGGTAAAGGGAAGCGGGAAGATTACAGTAATAATGTTATTGTTACATACAAAGTTGTAATAAGGAGTAACAAACTTTTTAAAAGCATAGTACAAACACTGTTCGGTCTCATGCACACACTATGTCTTTGCTGCACTCCCACCCCCAAAACACCCCCCCAAAAAAAAAATGCAGTGTTTCACATTACCATCGAAGCAAATGAAATCTTATGCACGTGCTGCTTATTTTTTCCTGATGTATAATCAAAGTGTGTGTGTTTTGTTTTGTTTTTTTGGAGGGGGGGGGGGGAATTTGCAGCATGTCAAGTCTTTCAACGTTTTTTTTTTTTTTTTTTTAACTAAGGTATTCAAATTAATTTCTTGTCATCAAGAAAGGTGGCGTACTGACCCATAAACTTTCTACTGTTTCCATTCACGGCCCTGTTCAAGCTCTTTCATAATCTGAGCACTTCTGCTTTGATCAATCACTTGCCCTCTTTGGACCTAAATTCCACCAATCAATATTACTGAACAAATTCTATAAAGTTTAAAAATGGAGTTACCTTTTATCTTCTGACCAAAATATAACGTACTGTGCTCCCTGAATTTAATGTAGGTTCAAGGACTGAGTGCGCATCTTACCTTCGCCAGCAGATGATGGTTGTAATATTGAGCGGCGCTTCATCCACAGCTGTTAACCTGTTAAATGCTGCTGTCAGCCTATGACAGCGGCATTTACAGCGCACGTCCCGCGGCATTGCTGTATATAATATAAGCGGTCAGATGATCATAGGTTCAAGCCCCTTTAGTAGAGACAGCGGCATTTACAGCGCACGTCCCGCAGCATTGCTGTATATAATATAAGCGGTCAGATGATCATAGGTTCAAGCCCCTTTAGTAGAGACAGCGGCATTTACAGCGCACGTCCCGCGGCATTGCTGTATATAATATAAGCGGTCAGATGATCATAGGTTCAAGCCCCTTTAGTAGAGACAGCGGCATTTACAGCGCACGTCCCGCAGCATTGCTGTATATAATATAAGCGGTCAGATGATCATAGGTTCAAGCCCCTTTAGTAGACTAACAAATACAGTAAAAAAAAAAATTGAATAAAAAAACTCGTAAATTCAAATCCACCACTTTTCCCTTATTAAAACATACGGTAATAAAAAAAAATACACATGATATTTCCATGTCTGTAAAAGCCAAATCTATCAAAATCTAAAATTAACCTGATCAGTAAATGGCGCAGCAAGATAAAAAATAAAATTGCCTGAATTGCGTTATTTTGTTAACAGTAATATCACAAAAGAATGCAATAAGAGGCGGTCAAAACATTGAATCTACCCTCAAATACTATCAATAAAGATACAAGGCTCTATCATCTGAAAATGTAAAATATTACGGCTCTTGGGAAAATAGGAACACAAATTTTTATTTTTATTTTTTTGTTTTGTTTTTACAAATTACTGAAATGATTTTTCATCATTTAAATAAAAAAAAAATATATGTATACACATTATCTATTGTTGTAATCATAATGACCTGGATAAACCTAATACCCGGTCACTTTTACCTTTTTATAATGAATGCTGTGAATTTAAAAAAAAAAAATTGTGGATTTGCGCTTATTTCGCCACTCCTTAAATTTGTATTTCTGCATTACATGATAATTCATTTTATGTCATTCAAACAACTATGTCAATTGAAAAATAAAAGTTATATCTCTTGGAAAGAAGGGGAGGAAAAAATAAAAGCGGAAAAAAAAGGAATATCAAAATGCTGTGGGAAGGGTTTATAGTTCTAGAAATCTCCTATAATTCTAGCTATATTAATGGTTTGTGTAATTACATAGATTCTTCTACAACATATTTGATGTCTATATATTTTCAGACAGAGCAGATTTAGTTTTCCTATATATAGTATACTGCATGGTGAGCGTCTGAATATATTTGGCACTTTCACCGTGCTTCACACAGGCCTTCAGTATTGCTCAGATCCTTTGGGACATGTGTTGCCCGAGTAGACGTGTTTATATATACTACAATGAGGTCACCGTCCCCGGAGGTTGATGAGGACGTCTGTGGCACGTTGCCTCACGAGGATGAAGTCATCCCTAGTTGTAAGCTCTGCCGTACTGTCTGCCATCAATAATTCATTCTTCCAGGCTTATTTTGTTTTATTCTTAGAAGAAGCTTTTGTTCCTTTTGCTAAGGCAGAGTCTAAAAGTGTGAGCCTTCTGGATTGACTTCTGTGCCCTGTCAGCTTCTCTATAGTGTTGGATTTGTCTGCTGCAGAATCCTTGACCAGAACCATGAGAGATGCCCAAAAATAACCAATGTCAGTCCAAGGCATACAATGTGTAACGTGGTTTAGTTATTATACACATTTTCCTCATTGCTATAAATGAATGTTTTATTAGAGAAAATCACCAACCGAATAGAGCAAATTGTCTAATAATCATTGACATATCTTCTAGACTTAAAGCGGAGGCAGAATGGCAGACACCCAGAATGGTACCCACGCAGCAGACTATATTGATGCCGGACCACCATATGTATCCTCCCACCAGTAAGTTTTGTCATAATACATGCAAAATAATATAATTGTATGAAACAAACAGTAGATATAAATGTACTGTATGACTAACGTTGCACATTGATGAATGATACTTGGGTAAAAATTTCTCCCAAAAAAACAGGTAATCTAGAATGAGTAGTCCTCCCTAAATTATAGAATACAAGCTATCCAGTCGAGTGCTGTCTGCCACATTGTTTTTAGGCATGCATCTCGACTGCAGCGCTACTGATCACTTTGTCAGTACCATAGACCGGTACTAGGCACATGGCTCAGTGAATGTCGGCTTCATCTACTGTCACTACCTGATGATCATGATGAAGATGAGTGTGAAGGCTAGGAGAGCTCTGTCTCCACTGCTTGGGGTAGAAGTGGATGGTACATTTCAGAGGAGGGAGATCTGCTGGAGGAGATCATTGGCAGTAGGATTAACATGGGGAAGAACGGACAATTATTGGAGTAGTAATAGATGCTGCAGGAAGGAATGGGTCTATGGGGCTAAGATATGTGATCCAGACAAAACGTCTATTGGTAAAGAGTAGTGATGAGCGAATATACTCGTTGCTCGGGTTTTCCTGAGCACGCTCTAGTGGTCTCTGAGTACTTGTGACTGCTTGGAGATTTAGTTTTCCTTGACGCAGCTGCATGATTTGTGGCTACTAGACAGCTTGATTACATGATTGGATTCCCTAGCAACCAGGCAACCCCCACATGTAGTCAGGTTGGGTAGTAGCTGTAAATCATGCAGCTGCGTCAACAAAAACTAAATCTCCGAGCACTCACAAATACTCGAAGACCACCTGAGCGTGCTCAGGAAAACCCGAGCAACGAGTATACTCGCTCATCACTAGTACAGAGGATATGTGCAAAACAGGTGAGCTTGTAATGGGGGGATGGGGCATCTTAGAAGGGATGTTGGAGGTGTAAATCATGTAGAAGGGGCTGTGTTCTTATGTAATAGATGTTCACACTGTGTGTACAGCTAGGTGTGTATTTATCCCTTTCCTGACCTTGGACGTACCCAGTACGTCATGGAAGGAAATAACTTCCCGACCATGTACATACTAGGTAAGTCATAGCTAAAATGCGGCACCGCGACCGCAGTCCTGGTGATCACGTTAAGGTGCCTGTTGTTTCTAACAGCTGGACACTGATCTCATCGTCATGGGAGGTATATCTAGGCCTTCTCCAACTTCCCACCCCCCGTAACTATGATCTCTGTGATTGGCTCTCCAATTCTAAACAGCCAGTCACAGCAATTTCAGGGTTTCAGGCAATGAAATTGTAACCGCACTGATCATAGGCTGGAGCCTAGCAACATCAGCACCACCAGGCCCAGCACCAATCAGAGTGCAGAGACGCAATCTGACCCCACAATGACCGCTCTGCACTTCGTCATTGTGGCCTAGGGGATGTTAACCCCTTCCCGACCTTTGACGCCACGTAGGCGTCATGAAAGTCGGTGCCAATCCGACCCATGACGCCTATGCGGCGTCATGGAAAGATCGCGTCCCTGCAGACCGGGTGAAAGGGTTAACTCCCATTTCACCCGATCTGCAGGGACAGGGGGAGTGGTAGTTTAGCCCAGGGGGGGTGGCTTCACCCCCTCGTGGCTACGATCGCTCTGATTGGCTGTTGAAAGTGAAACTGCCAATCAGAGCGATTTGTAATATTTCACCCATTATAACGGGTGAAATATTACAATCCAGCCATGGCCGATGCTGAAATATCATCGGCCATGGCTGGAAATACTAGTGTGCCCCCACCCCACCCCTCCGATCGCCCCCCCACCCCCCCGATCTGGCCGGTACACTGCTCCGGCTCCCCTCCGTCCAGTACTCCGCTCCCCCCCGTGCTCGTGTCCGCTCCCCCCGTGCTCCAATCACCCCCCCGTGCTCCAATCACCCCCCCTGCACTCCGATCCACCCCCCCCGTGCTCCGTTCCACCCCCCCGTGCTCCATTCCAGCCCCCCCGTGCTCCGTTCCACGCCCCCCGCGCTCCGTTCCACCCCTCCCGCGCTCCGTTCCACCCCTCCCGCGCTCCGATTCCCCCCCCCCCGTGCTCCGATCCCCCCCCCCCCCCCCGTGGTCCCCCCCCACCCTATCATACTTACCGATCCAGCCGTGGTCCCGTCCGTCTTCTCCCGGGCGCCGCCATCTTCCAAAATGGCGGGCGCATGCGCAGTGCGCCCGCCGAATCTGCCGGCCGGCAGATTCGTTCCAAAGTGCATTTTGATCACTGAGATATAATCTATCTCAGTGATCAAAATAAAAAAAATAATAAATGACCCCAACCCCTTTGTCACCCCCATAGGTAGGGACAATAAAAAAATAAAGAAATTTTTTTTTTTCCACTAATGTTAGAATAGGGTTAGGGGTAGGGTTAGGGGTAGGGTTAGGGCTAGGGTTAGGGTTAGGAATGTGCACACGTATTCTGGTCCTCTGCGGATTTTTCCGCTGCGGATTTGATAAATCCGCAGTGCTAAACCGCTGCGGATTTATGGCGGATTTACCGCGTTTTTTTCTGCGCATTTCACTGCGGTTTTACAATTGCGATTTTCTATTGGAGCAGTTGTAAAACCGCTGCGGAATCCGCACAAAGAAGTGACATGCTGCGGAATGTAAACCGCTGCGTTTCCGTGCAGTTTTTCCGCAGCATGTGTACAGCGATTTTTGTTTCCCATAGGTTTACATTGAACTGTACACTCATGGGAAACTACTGCGGATCCGCAGCGTGTGCACATACCTTTAGAATTAGGCTATGTGCACACGGTGCGGATTTGGCTGCGGATTCGCAGCAGTGTTCCATCAGGTTTACAGTACCATGTAAACATATGAAAAACCAAATCCGCTGTGCCCATGGTGCGGAAAATACCGCGCGGGAACGCTGCGTTGTATTTTCCGCAGCATGTCAATTCTTTGTGCGGATTCCGCAGCGTTTTACACCTGTTCCTCAATAGGAATCCGCAGGTGAAATCCGCACAAAAAACACTGGAAATCCGCGGAAAATCCGCAGGTAAAACACAGTGCCTTTTACCCGCGGATTTTTCAAAAATGGTGCGGAAATATCTCACACGAATCCGCAACGTGGGCACATATCCTTAGGGTTAGGGTTGGAATTAGGGTTGTGGTTAGGGTTAGGGGTGTATTGGGGTTAGTGTTGTGGTTAGGGGTGTGTTGGGGTTAGGGTTGTGATTAGGATTATGGCTACAGTTGGGATTAGGGTTAGGGGTGTGTTGGGGTTAGTGTTGGAGTTAGAATTGAGGGGTTACCACTGTTTAGGCACATCAGGGGTCTCCAAACGCAACATGGCGCCACCATTGATTCCAGCCAATCTCGTATTCAAAAAGTCAAATGGTGCTCCCTCACTTCCGAGCCCTGACGTGTGCCCAAACAGTGGTTTACCCCCACATATGGGGTACCAGCATACTCAGGACAAACTGCGCAACAATTACTGGGGTCCAATTTCTCCTGTTACCCTTGTGAATCTAAAAAAATGCTTGCTAAAACATAATTTTTGAGGAAAGAAAAATGATTTTTTATTTTCACGGCTCTGCGTTGTAAACGTCTGTGAAGCACTTGGGGGTTCAAAGTGCTCACCACATATCTAGATAAGTTCCTTGGGGGGTCTAGTTTCTAAAATGGGGTCACTTGTGGGGGGTTTCTACTGTTTAGGCACACCAGGGGCTCTGCAAACGCAACGTGACACCCGCAGACCATTCCATCAAAGTCTGCATTTCAAAAGTCACTACTTCCCTTCTGAGCCCCGACGTGTGCCCAAACAGTGGTTTACCCCCACATATGGGGTATCAGCGTACTCAGGAGAAACTGGACAACAACTTTTGGGGTCCAATTTCTCCTGTAACCCTTGGGAAAATAAAAAATTCTGGGCTAAATAATTATTTTTGAGGAAAGAAAACGTATTTATTATTTTCACGGCTCTGCATTATAAACTTCTATGAAGCACTTGGGGGTTCAAAGTGCTCACCACACATCTAGATAAGTTCCTTTCAGGGTCTAGTTTCCAAAATGGGGTCACTTGTGGGGGGTTTCTACTGTTTAGGCACATCAGGGGCTCTGCAAACGCAACGTGACGCCCGCAGAGCATTCCATCAAAGTCTGCATTTCAAAACGTCACTACTTCAATTCCAAGCCCCGGCATGTGCCCAAACAGTAGTTTACCCCCACATATGGGGTATCACCGTACTCAGGAGAAACTGGACAACAAATATTGGGGTCAAATTTCTCCTGTTACCCTTGGGAAAATTAAAAAATTCTGGGCTAAATAATTATTTTTGAGGAAAGAAAACGTATTTATTATTTTCACGGCTCTGCATTATAAACTTCTATGAAGCACTTGGGGGTTCAAAGTGCTCACCACACATCTAGATAAGTTCCTTTGGGGGTCTAGTTTCCAAAATGGGGTCACTTGTGGGGGGTTTCTACTGTTAAGCCACATCAGGGGCTCTGCAAACGCAACGTGACGCCCACAGAGCATTCCATCAAAGTCTGCATTTCAAAACGTCACTACTTCACTTCCGAGCCCCGGCATGTGCCCAAACAGTGATTTACCCCCACATATGGGGTATCAGCGTACTCAGGAGAAACTGGACAACAACTTTTGGGGTCAAATTTCTCCTGTTACCCTTGGGAAAATAAAAAATTGCAGGCTAAAAGATCATTTTTGAGAAAATAATTTTTTTTTTTATTTTCATGGCTCTGCGTTATAAACTTCTGTGAAGCACTTGGGGGTTCAAAGTCCTCACCACACATCTAGATTAGTTCCTTTGAGGGTCTAGTTTCTAAAATGGTGTCATTTCTGGGAGATCTCCAATGTTTAGGCACACAGGGGCTCTCCAAATGTGACATGGTGTCCGCTAATGATTGGAGCTAATTTTCCATTTAAAAAGCCAAATGGCGTGCCATCCCTTCCGAGCCCTGCCGTGCGCCCAAACAGTGGTTTACCCCCACATATGGGGTATCAGCGTACTCAGGACAAACTGGACAACAATATTTGGGGTCCAATTTCTCCTATTATCCTTGGCAAAATAGGAAATTCCAGGCTAAAAAATCATTTTTGAGGAAAGAAAAATTATTTTTTATTTTCATGGCTCTGCGTTATAAACTTCTGTGAAGCACCTGGGGGTTTAAAGTGCTCAATATGCATCTAGATAAGTTCCTTGGGGGGTCTAGTTTCCAAAATGGGGTCACTTGTGCGGGAGCTCCAATGTTTAGGCACACAGGGGCTCTCCAAACGCGACATGGTGTCCGCTAACAATTGGAGCTAATTTTCCATTCAAAAAGTCAAATGGCGCGCCTTCTCTTCCGAGCCCTGCCGAGTGCCCAAACAGTGGTTTACCCCCACATATGAGGTATCGGCGTACTCGGGAGAAATTGCCCAACAAATTTTATGATCCATTTTATCCTACTGCCCATGTGAAAATGAAAAAATTGAGGCGAAAAGAATTTTTTTGTGAAAAAAAATTACTTTTTCATTTTTACAGATCAATTTGTGAAGCACCTGAGGGTTTAAAGTGCTCACTAGGCATCTAAATTAGTTCCTTGGGGGGTCTAGTTTCCAAAATGGGGTCACTTGTGGGGGAGCGCCAATGTTTAGGCACACAGGAGCTATCCAAACGCGACATGGTGTCCGCTAACGATGGAAATAATTTTTCATTCAAAAAGTCAAATGGCGCTCCTTCCCTTCCGAGCCTTACCATGTGCCCAAACAGTGGTTTACCTCCACATGTGAGGTATTGGTGTACTCAGGAGAAATTGCCCAACACATTTTAGGATCCATTTTATCCTGTTGCCCATGTGAAAATGAAAAAATTGAGGCTAAAAGAATTTTTTTGTGAAAAAAAAGTACTTTTTCATTTTTACGGATCAATTTGTGAAGCACCTGGGGGTTCAAAGTGCTCACTATGCATCTAGATAAGTTCCTTGGGGCGTCTAGTTTCCAAAATGGGGTCACTTGTGGGGGAGCTCCAATTTTTAGGCACACGGGGGCTCTCCAAACGTGACATGGTGTCCGCTAAAGAGTGGAGCCAATTTTTGATTCAAAAAGTCAAATGGCGCTCCTTCCCTTCCAAGCCCTGCCGTGCGCCAAAACAGTGGTTTACCCCCACATATGAGGTATCAGCGTACTCAGGACAAATTGGACAACAACTTTCGTGGTTCAGTTTCTCCTTTTACCATTGGGAAAATAAAAAAATTGTTGCTAAAAGATAATTTTTGTGACTAAAAAGTTAAATGTTCATTTTTTCCTTCCATGTTGCTTCTGCTGCTGTGAAGCACCTGAAGGGTTAATAAACTTCTTGAATGTGGTTTTGAGTACCTTGAGGGGTGCAGTTTTTAGAATGGTGTCACTTTTGGGTATTTTCAGCCATATAGACCCCTCAAACTGACTTCAAATGTGAGGTGGTCCCTAAAAAAAATGGTTTTGTAAATTTCGTTGTAAAAATGACAAATCGCTGGTCGAATTTTAACCCTTATAACTTCCTAACAAAAAAAATTTTGTTTCCAAAATTGTGCTGATGTAAAGTAAACATGTGGGAAATGTTATTTATTAACTATTTTGTGTCACATATCTCTCTGGTTTAACAGAATAAAAATTCAAAATGTGAAAATTGCGAAATTTTCAAAATTTTCGCCAAATTTCCGTGTTTATCACAAATAAATGCAGAATTTATTGACCTAAATTTACCACTAACATGAAGCCCAATATGTCACGAAAAAACAATCTCAGAACCGCTAGGATCCGTTGAAGCGTTCCTGAGTTATTACCTCATAAAGGGACACTGGTCAGAATTGCAAAAAACGGCAAGGTCTTTAAGGTCAAAATAGGCTGGGTCTTGAAGGGGTTAAAGAGCAGTCATTCTTCTGTTCTGTCGTGGTGTTCGGGGCCTTTTGGCGCGACAGACCTTTTCAATCCAGTGCCATCACTTCTGCTGTTCCAGAAAGAAGACGTTCCTGATCCGTTTGATCCCTGATTTTTTTTTTTATTTATATTTTTTATTTTTTTACCTAATCCATCCCAATTCCCCTTTCTCACCCGTTTTGCTTCCAAGTGCTGATTGCTTGTTTTTGGCATTTTTTTTCATGTTAGTGTGTTCTGCAGCCACCAAACGCTGATCAGTGACGTAAATCACTGATCGGCAACAATACTCACTTGTTTCCCAGGATTTTCATTTTTTTTGCCTGTTTATTTTTTTTCTCCCCTCCCCAATTGCACCACCTCCGTGCGTGTGTCCTACAGCCATCGAGCACTGATGATATGCACATCACTGATCAGCATCCATATTTGCTTTTGCCCTGGAGTTTTCTATTTTTTTAATGCCCTTTTTGCACCACATCCATGAGTGTGTCCTTCCGCCGTTATGCGCTGGTTGGTGATGCTCATCACTGGACCGGCCCACAATAAATCCAGAAATGAGATGCCCGTGTCGTACCAGGGCAACATTTTCCCAAGAAAGTCCTTCAAACCTCAAAGAAAGGAAGGTTGGAAAATAGTCTGTGTGGGGAATGTTACTTACGGTATTAACTATTTCGGGTGACATAACTCTCTGGTTTAAGGCCATAAGATTTAAAAGTTTGAAAATTTGAGAATTTTCACCACATTTCTGATATTTTCACTTTTTACCACCATCATGAAGTACAATATATCAGGAAACAATAATTAGTGGGATTCATTGAAGCGTTATTACCACATACAGTGACACTGGTCAGATTTGTAAAATGTGGCCTGGTCAGGAAGGTGAAAACGGGCTTAGGGGATAAAGGGGTTTAACCCCTTCCGACCTGTGACGCAGCGTATGCATCATGAAAGTCGGTGCCAATCCGATCTGCGACGCATATACTGCTTCACAGAATGATGGCGTTCCTGCAGGTCGGGTGAAAGGGTTAACTCAAATTTCACCCGACCCGCAGGAACAGGGAGAGCTGTACTTCAGCCCAGGGGGGTGCAACAGCCAATCGGAGCAGTTTGTAATATTTCACCAATTAAACTTGAAATATTACAATCCAGCCATGACCGATGCTGCAATATCATTGGCCACGGCTGGAGACCGCTATCTGCCCTCGCCACTGACTGAGGCGGCGATCTGCCGCCGCCATCAGTCTTTCCACCCCTCCATCCTGTCCTCCGCTGCCCTCCTCTCCCATCCGTCCTGTCCTCCGCCCCCGGGCGACAGATTCATTCATTCAAGGTTCATTTTGATCACTGTGATAGACCCCATCACAGTGATCAAATAAAAAAAAAATAGTAAATAACCGCCCTTTATCTCCCCCATAGGTAGGGAACATAATAAGATAAAGAAAATATATATTTTTTCCATTAGGGTTAGAATTAGGGTTAGGGTTGGAATTAGTGTTAGGGTTGGAATTAGGGTTAGGGTGCACACGGTGCAGATTTTGCTGCGGATTCACAGCAGTTTTCCATGCGGTGTACAGTACAATGTAAACCTATGGAAAACCAAATCCGCAGTGCCCATGGTGCGGAAAATACCGCGCGGAAACTCTGCATTGTATTTTCTGCAGCATGTCAATTCTTTGTGCGGATTCCGCAGTGTTTTACACCTGCTCATCAATAGGAATCCGCAGGTGTCAAACCGGAAGTGAAATCCGCACAAAAAGCGCAGTGCGTTTTACCTGCAGATTTAAAAAAAAAAAAAACAGTGCGGAAAAATCCGCAACGTGGGCACATATCCTTAGGGTTAGGGTTGGAATTAGAATTAGGGATGGGATTAGGGTTGGGGTTGGAATTAGGTTTAAGATTAGGGTTAGGGGTATGTTGGGGTTAGGGTTAGTCTTGTTTTTATGGTTAGGGTTGGGATTAGGGTTAGGGTTGGGATTAGGGTTAGGGGTGTGTTGGGGTTAGTGTTTGAGTGAGAATTGAGGGGTTTCTACTATTTAGGCACATCAGGGGGGGGGGGTCCCAAACGCGACATGGCGCCACCATTGATTCCAGCCGTTTGACGCGTTCAAAAAGTCAAATGGTGCTCCCTCCCTTCCGAGCCCCGACGTGCGCCCAAACAGTGGTTTACCCAAACATATGGGGTATCGGTGTACTCAGGAAAAATTGCACAACTTTGAGGGTCTAATTTCTCCTGTTACCCTTGGGAAAATAAAAAATTGGGGGCTAAAGATTTATTTTTGTGGGGGGAAAAAATGATTTTGTATTTTCACGGCTCTACGTTATAAAATTCTGTGAAGCACTTGGGGGTTCAAAGTTCCCACCACACATCTAGATAAGTTCCTCAGTTTCTACTGTTTAGGCACATCAGGGGCTCTGCAAACGTAACATGACGCCTGCAGACCATTCCATCAAAGTCTGCATTCCAAAACGTCACTACTTCCTTTCCGAGCCCAGACGTGTGCCAAAATAGTGGTTTACCCCCACATATGGGGTATCAGCGTACTCAGGACAAACTGGACAACAACTCTTGGGGTCCAATTTCTCCTGTTACCCTTGAGAAAATAAAAAATTGCTGACTAAAAAATCAAGGGAAAAAATTTTTTTTTTTTATTTTCACTGCTCTGCGTTACAAACTTCTGTGATTAGTTCCTTGGGAGGTCTAGTTTCCAAAATGGGGTCACTTGTAGGGGAGCTCCAATGTTTAGGCATACAGGGTCTCTCCAAACGCGACATGGTGTCCGCTAACGATTGGAGCTAATTTTCCATTCAAAAAGTCAAATAGCGCTCCTTCCCTGCCGTGTGCCCAAACAGTGGTTTACCCCCACCATATGAGGTATCGGTGTACTCAGGAAAAGTTGCCCAACAAATTTTAGGATCCATTTTTTCCGGTTGCCCATATGAAAATTAAAAAATTGAGGCTAAAAGAAAATTTTTGTGAAAAAAAAAAGTACTTTTTCATTTTTACAGATCAATTTGTGAAGCACCTGGGGCTTCAATGTGCTCACTATGCATCTAGGTAAGTTCATTGGGGGGGTTTAGTTTCCAGAATGGGGTCACTTGTGGGGGAGCTCCAATCTTTAGGCACACAGGGGCTCTCCAAACGCGACATGGTATCCTTTAATGATTGGAGCTAATTTTCCATTCAAAAAGTCAAACGGCGCTCCTTACCCTCCGAGCCCTGCCGTGCGCCCACACAGTAGTCCCCCCCCACATATGGGGTACCGGCGTACTCAGGACAAATTGGACAACAACTTTTGGCGTCCACTTTTACATTTGTTAGCCAGCATAAGTACATGTGGGGGTTGCCTGGTTGCTAAGGAATCTCCACATGTACTTATGCTGGCTAACAGATGTAAATCATTCAGCTGCGGCAAGAAAAACTAAAACTCCGAGCACTAAAAAATACTCGGAGGACCCCCGAGCGTGCTCGGGAAATCTCGAGTAACGAGAATATTCGCTCATCACTAATTATAATCACTGTGTGCCACAATAACATTTCAATAATTTAAAAAAAAAAAAGGACTTTCAATTTGCATCTCGGCATATTCAAATAAGTCAGGACTAGGGGTTTTCAATGGTTTAGGGTTTGTCTTGCATTGTCCCCTCAAATCATGCTCCCCTGATTGAAAACTTCCATATACAGTACCTGTCAGAGTACATCTTCTGTAAACCTCGCACATGTATGCTGTCAGGAGGGAATGAATGCTTGGGGGAATTCTTATTGTGTTGCTTAGTGTTTCTAAAAAGATAATATGAGAAAAAAATGTATATCACTGCAAAAGCCTTATGTGACATGGCACAGTCCCATGGTGGCCACAGAGGGGTCTTCCCGTTGGTGAATGCCCTTTTAGTCTGTGCAGATAGCAGCTGGAAAGGGTGATTTTGGTTGTGGTTTTGATGGTGATTCAGCGTTAGAATCCTTTAAACATCATGACTATGAACAATACTTACATTTTCAGGGCCTTGAAGAATTTTTTTTCATCAACCATGTATTTCTAAATAGAATATAACATGATTCACATTTGCATATTCTTTTACCTTTTTTTAGCCTAAACCTAAAAGGTGGTGCAACCAAAGACCAGGCATCGAAATTTTGTCATCATTTCTCATATAAGATGGACTATCCTGAAATGGGATTGTGTATAATTATCAACAACAAGAACTTTCTTCCATCCACAAGTAAGTTAGATGCTACATAGTAAATGCGGACATCTTTTCAATAAGCACGATGCAGTATGTTTTGTGTTTTTTGATAAAATGTGGAGATTCGGCAGTAATGCCACCATATTGAAGTCTCCCCAAGTTATGAGCTGGACTGGTATGCAATTTTTTATTCCTCACTTTGTGAATGTAATTATGCAAATTATTTTATTTCCCCATTGGTTTTGTAATCAGGACAATGGGCTAGAGATATATACTTCTTTTCCAACGTGCGTGGGAAATAATGGCATTTTCTATACTTTTGAGACCTCAGCAAATGGCAAACCCCACTTCCCAGCTAGAAAAAAAAAGTTTCTCAGTAACCCACCCGCTTTATTAGCCTGATCTCATAGGTATTGACGGAGGGCAAACCTGACAGATCCCATCCTTGTGCCATAAGTTCTGCCATTTGTTTGAAAGATGACTCGTAATTTTTTATTTTCACAAATGTGTGGCCAGACAAAGTTTCTAGTTTCTGCAGCCATTCATGGAAACACCAAAGTAGACTTTCATTCGGATTCTTCTTTGAACATAGTTATACATTATCTGTAGCACTTTTTATTCATTTTGTGTATGTATGTTAGCTATATTTAGATATATCCATCTATCAGTACTGTGTAAACAATGCCGCAGTGTAAGAATGCTTTAAAGAATAGAAATGTTATTCGTTCATTTTTATCAATTTAACAAAATGTAAAGTGAACAAGAGGCAAATCTAAATCAAATCAAAATTAGTGCAAAATTTAGTGTGACTGCACTTAGCCTGCAAAACAGCATCATGAAGTCAGCAGGGAGGTTGTTCCAGAGCTAACCACAGATCTTCTGTAAGGTTTGCTTTCTCAAATCCTTTTGTATTTTCATTTATTCCCAGACAGATATGATGCTGAGTTCAGGTCTCCTTGTTGGCCTTATCACTTTCAGGACTCCTTATTTTCTCTTAAGCTAAGTTCACACTTGCGTTGTGCAGTCCGTTCTACACATCCGTTAAACGGACTGCACTAGCGCAAGTGCCGGTGCTTGCACAGCGCTAGCGCAGATGGAGCATCTGCTAGCTCCATCTGCGCTAGCAGTGACGGACCCGGAAACGCTGCAGCCCGCGTCTCGGATCCGTCACTCAATGACGGCACATCGCTAGCGCACGCTTATTGTGGGCGTGCATTAGCGATGCGTCCGCCATTGACAGTAATGGCGGCGTTAACGGACCACGTTATGCCGCGGTGTAACATAGTCCGTTGAATGGGTCACACTAGCGCAGTGTGAACCCAGCCTTACCCCCATGACGGCACCACGGAGACAGAGTGATCCGCCCTCAGGGACAGGAAACCCACAGGTTAAAAAGGCGGGACCTCTCCTCCACCTCAGTTCGGTTTCCTGTCCCTGAAGGGGAACCCACAGCTTACCACGTCGTCGCGGGACACCAGGTACCATCGGGCCGAATTCAGGCAGTGGGGGCCCAGCCGTGGTCACAGGTGGATGTTCTCCCTTAAGGCACATTTCCGGGGTCAGCGGGCCCTGTAGGTATGTGCGGAGAAGAGGCAGTGAAGAGGAACCAAGCCTGCCTCTTCTCTTCCACAAACAGCCGGTAATAGGTAGCGGCGGCTAGCTGGTGTGACACCGCCGGTTTGGAGCCCATGGGAGGAGGTGACGGCGGTCACCAACAGGAGCCACAGATGTGGAGCAGCGGCGGCTGCAGCGATCCCTCCGTCCCTCCTGGGAGCTGGCAGCCAGTGGAGCGCGTGCGAGGTCCGGCGGCACTTACGGCGCAGGGGGTCATTTCCGGGGCGGCGCAAGGTACCTCTGGGTAGACCGGAAGTTGCCTTGTGCCGCATAGTAAGGATAAAATCGGCGGGAAAATCTGACACCGCTGCTCAGACAGTGCCACCATGAGTGGAAGAGAACAGTCGGTGGAGGAAACTCCGCAAACTCCGCTGGAAAAAGACCCACAGGAGGGCCGTCACCCGCAGAGGAGACCAAAGCAGGATCAACCTATGCAACGCCACAGCTCAGGATCCCAACGCAGCAGGGGCTCTAGTGGATCCGGAAGAAGAACAGCGGTTCAAATGGAGGAGGCATCCCCAAGACCAGAAGCGGTATCTCCCTCACGTTAGGAGGGTAAGTGACCTACGTGAATGTATATATGCTAAATAGGGGTTTATTGTATTTCTTTGGGAAAGAAGTGCAAGGCGAAAACCAAAAATAAAGTGTGCCCACTCTGCTCGGCAAATTTACCAGCTACATGGGCAAAAAAGCCTTATGCATACAGAACACCATAAATGAAGAAACCCCAAGATTTGCATCTGAGCTCACAGACTTAATTAAAACCCAAGTAGAAGATGCGCTAAAAAGTGTAAAAAGCCGTAAGAGGAAACGCAAAAATAAATCCCCAAATTACAGTTCCAGTGAGGAAGATAGTATCCATTATAGTTCGGATAGCTCTACGTCCTTCTCCTCCTCATCCTCATCATCATCATCATCATCCTCTGCATCCTCAGAAGGCGGCCGTAACCGTTTCCCTATTGAAGAAACAGATGCGTTAGTTAAAATGGTTAGAATAACCATGGGGCTGACAGACACTCGTTCTAAAAAAAAGCCGCACAAGACCTTATGTTTAGTGGTCTAGAACAAAAGAGGCATAGGGTGTTCCCGCTAAACGAAAAAATACAGGCCCTAATAAAGAAAGAGTGGAAGAGACCAGATAAAAAAGTCCTGTTAACCCCTAAAAGGTAGTATCCGTTTGATGACCCAGCCTGTTCTTCATGGGAAAAAGCACCAAAATTAGATGTCGCTATTGCGAAAGCTTCTAAGAAATTCGCTCTACCCTTTGAGGATATGGGAACCCTCAAAGATCCCATGGATAAGAGAGCTGATGTGTTCTTGAAAGGATGCTGGGAAGCCGCTAGCGGAGGGTTGAAACCCGGGATAGCTGCCACGTGCACGGCCAGAGCATTAATGGTATGGCTGGATCACCTGGAGACCCAATTAAAAAATAAAACACCAAGAGAATCTATATTGGACTCTGTGTCAGTTATGAGGGGAGCTGCGGCATATTTAGCAGACGCCTCCATAGATTCAGTGAGGCTGACAGCAAGATGAGCTTCATTTTCAGATGCAGCCAGAAGAGCTTATGGCTGAAGTGCTGGCCAGGTGATTTACAAACAAAGGCAAAGCTATGCTCCATACCATGTGAAGGGGAATTTTTATTTGGACCTACCCTGGATGATATCCTCAAAAAAGCCGTGGACCAGAAAAAAGCTTTTCCAGGGTTTCCCAACCAATCCTATAGGCGGCCCTTTCGAGGGAAGAAATTTATGCGAAGACGCCCCCCAAAAAATCAAAAAGATGAATGAGAAGATAAAAAATTTAAAGGGAGAGGCTTCATGTTCAATAAGCCAGATAATAAGAAACAGCCCCAATGAAGGTGCGCCCCAGGTAGGAGGGAGACTGACATACTTTCTCCAAGCCTGGGAAAAAATATCAGGGAGCAATTGGACTTTGAATATAATAGAGACTGGCCTGAAGCTGAAATTTCATACAAGGCCACACCATCGATTTGTAGTAACACCACAAAGGAAATCCGAGACCGAACAGCTGAGCATCCAGAAAGAAGTCCACAGTCTCCTAACAAAGAAGGTCCTACAGGAAGTCCCACAACAGGAGGAAGCAACAGGTTTTTACTCTCCTCTTTTTCTTCGGACGAAGCCAGACGGGACTTTCAGAGCAATAATAAACCTGAAGAGGTTAAACAAATACCTAGTAACAGAAAGTTTCAAGATGGAAACAATTAAGTCATGTGTCAGAACCCTTCATCCGTCTTGTTTTATGACGGTCCTAGACTTAAGACGCATACTATCATGTGCCATTATGTACCATAGAAACCTTCAAAAAGAACCTGAAGACTCATCTCTTCCGACAAGCCTACAGCCTGCAGTGATCCTCAACCTACTGAACAGCCGCACAGCCAGCTCTTCCCTCTCCTAGTGTATCCTCACCCACCCCCTGCAGACTGTGAGCCCTCGCGGGCAGGGTCCTCCCTCCTTATGTACTCGTGTGCCTTGTTATCTGCTCATGTTTAATGTATTTGTCTATATTTGCCCCGTATTCACATGTAAAGCGCCATGGAATAAATGGCGCTATAAAAATGTATAATAATAATAATAATAATAAAAAATAATAATGTGCCGATGCATCCAGATTACCAAAAATATCTCAGGATGACAGTAATGATACAAGGGGAGCTGAAACACTATCAATACAGAGCGCTTCCGTTCGGCCTTGCCATAGCCCCGAGGGTGTTTACAAAACTAATGGCAGAAGTAATGGCCCACATAAGGGAGCAAGATGTATTGATTGTCCCTTACCTGGACGACCTCCTAGTGATGGGCAGATCTCCTCTCCATTGCAGTCAGCAGCTAGACAAAGTAATGGCAGCCCTATCAAATCTAGGGTGGTTATTCAATCTGGAACAATCCAGAATTATCCCAACACAAATGCAACAATACTTAAGGATAATAATAGACTCAACAAAACAAGAATGTCGTCTTCCAGAAGTAAGTGTCCAACATGATACAACTAGTGGACCATTTAAGACATTCTCCAGTCGTCACTTTGAGGAAAGCAATGTCCATACTAGGATCAATGACGGCCTGCATTCCAGCGGTCCAATGGGCTCAGGGTCACTCCAGAGATCTCCAGTGGGAAATATTAGAAGCAGAAATCCGCTTAAAAAAAGATTTAGAGAAGCGATTAAAAATATCTTCACAAACAATAGCTTCCCTAGCTTGGTGGAAAGACCCGGCCAATCTCATCAAAGGGGTGCCATGGGTTTGGCCGGTTTCAGTAACCCTGACCACGGATGCAAGCCCATGGGGTTGGGGAGCCCACCTAAACGGTCAAATTGCTCAGGGTCCATGGTCAGGTGAAGAAAAATTCCTCACTTCAAATATGAAAGAACTTTTGGCAGTAAAGTATGCCCTCAACCACTTTTTAGTCTCCCTCCGTTCGCACCATGTAAGAGTTCTGACAGACAACAGGGTGGTAGTGGCGTATTTAAACCATCAGGGGGGAACAAGGTCACAACCTCTTTTGAAAGTGACGAAATCCATTCTGTCACAAGTAGAAGCCAACCTGTCCTCCCTGACAGCCCTTCACATCAAAGGGACAGAGAATCAGACTGCAGATTTTTTTAAGCAGAACACAACAACAGGGGGAATGGGAATTAAACCAGGAGATATTCAATCACATAGTAGATCGGGCCCCGGATATAGATCTGTTCGTGAACAGTCAAAACCGGGGCATTCTGTTCAATAGATCCACGGGGGAATCCAGTGACCCTGGACGCCTTTCTAATTCCCTGGAATTTCCAACTGGCTTATGCCTTTCCTCCGATAGCTTTAGTTCCACTAGTTCTATAGAAGATCAGGGAGGACAGGGCAAAAGTGATCATGAGCCCCGTTTTGGCCAAAAAGAACGTGGTTTCCATGGTTGTGTCTAATGTCCATATCAGAGCCTTGGGTCCTCCCAGATATCCCAAATCTTCTGCGCCAGGGACCAGTAAATCATCCACAAATAAAAAAAAAACTTGCATATGACAGCCTGGAATTTGAGAGGGAACTTTTAACTGGGAGGGGGTTTTCTCCAAATCTAGTTTCAACTTTGTTGGCCAGTAGGAAACCAGTAACTACGAGAGCATATGGCAAAGTCTGGAAAAAAATCCTCTTTAGTTCAGGTGTCAGCTTATCAGAGGAGATCCCAATTCAGGAAGTACTGGAATTCCTCCAAAACGGGTTAGAGAAAGGCTTGGCAACAAGCACTCTAATAGTTCAAATCGCAGCATTAGGCGCCCTTTACAACCGCGACCTGGCAGGGAACCACTGGATAAAAAGGTTTATTAAAGCTTCAACTAGATCTAGGCCTGTCACAATCACACTTCTCCTCCCTGGGATCTGAACCTAGTTCTTTTGGCACCAACTAAAGCGCCTTTTGAACCCTTATCGCAAGCCTCCTTAAAAATAATTTCCCTGAAAACTTGTCTACTTATAGCACTGACCTCAGCTCGCAGGATCAGTGACTTACAGGCTCTATCAGCTTACCCACCTCTAACCCAGATATTAGAAGACAGAGTAGTCCTTAGGACTGATCCAGCCTACCTTCCTAAAGTGGCGTCAAAATTTCATAGAACCCAAGAAATATCCTTACCATCCTTTTGCCCAAATCCCAAAAATGAAAAAGAAAGGACTCTGCACACACTAGTTGTGAAGAGATGTCTGACCCATTATATATCAGCCACGAGGGAGTGTAGGAAAGGGAGGGCTCTGTTTGTCTGTTTTCAGGGGCCATACAAGGGGCACAAAGCATCAAAAGCCACGTTGGCGAGATGGGTAAGGGATGCCATCACCCTGTCATATACCTCATCCGAGGAAGCGGTTCCAGACACAATTAAGGCTCATTCAACCAGATCGGTGGCAACTTCTTGGGCAGAGCGAGCTGGAGCATCAATTGACCAGATATGTAGAGCAGCCACTTGGTCTTCTCCCTCTACATTTTTTAAGCATTACCAACTTGACCTATCTTCCTCTTCAGACTTAACCTTCGGTAGAAGAGTTCTGGAGGCAGTAATCCCACCCTAAATACACATTCTTTGAAATTCTCTCCGTGGTGCCGTCATGGGGGTAAGAGAATATCGTAGTTACTCACCGATAACTGTATTTCTCTGATCCCATGACGGCACCCGTATATTCCCTCCCTTCACATATGGGTGTGCACACTACTAATGTTCTAGTCACGTGGTGTCGCAAAAAAAATAAAAAATGTGTGTGTGTGTATATATATATATATATATATATATATATATATATATATATATATATATATATATATTGATTTTTGTGCGTGTAAATAACCAATTAAATTACAGCTGAAGTCCTGTTAGGGCTCTGTAAACCAAACTGAGGTGGAGGAGAGGTCCCGCCTTTTTAACTTGTGGGTTTCCTGTCCCTGAGGGCGGATCCCTCTCTCTCCGTGGTGCCGTCATGGGATCAGAGAAATACCGCTATCGATGAGTAACTACGATATTTCTTTACACTGAAGATCGTTCTTAATGAAAGTGGCTGTATATTTGGTGTCGTTGTCCTGCTGCAGAATAAATTTGGAGCCAATCAGACGCCTCTGTTATTTCATGTTGGATAAGTATCTGGCTATATTTATGAGTATTGAGGTCACCAAGAAGTGGTCAACTTTGAGAACCATAGATGCAGGGGTCAGCCAAGGAAACTTGGTACAGCAGATAAGACACCTGATGCTTTCTTCCTTTTGAAATTTAAAGATGTCCAGCACTATCGTTAACTCAGAACTGGCAACAACCACAGGAACCCAGCTACACCCTTCTACTGTTCACAGTCACAAGTGGTCTTCATGGAAGAATTGTCGCCACATACCCTACTTCGGGTATGGAAAGAAAACAAATGGAGTTGGGCATTTGGCCATGGTGAATGGTGTCCTCAGTGCTGAGAAATTGAGGCAGATATTTAGCCATCATTCCGTACCATCAGGGAGGAAACTGATTGGCTCCAAATTTATTCTGCACCGGATCACATCCCCAAACATCCGGCCAATATCATTATGAACTATTAAGAGTAAAGAAGAGCAAGGAGTCCTGGAAGTGATGAAATGGCCCCTACAGAGCCCAGATCTCAACATCAGGTCTGTGTAGGATTACATGAAACAACATATTTCCTCAAGCGGCATCCACAGGAGATCTGTGATTAGTCCATTTGGAGCAACCTCCCTGCCGACTTATCAAGAACAATTAATGCTGTTTTGAGAGCACAGGGTGGGGACCCCAAATATTTATTTAGATTTAAACTTTGTTCATTTTCTTAGCATTTTGTCAATTGATAAAAATAAAGTATTAGCAGTTCTATTTATAAAAGCATTGCTACTAGCATTTTTTCTTCACTTGCCTAAAACTTTTGCTCACTACTGTTTGTCTCCATCATATATGTAACGTATATAGTTAGTCTTGGCCAAAGGTTTGCGGCCTTTGTCTGATTTAGATCTTTTGTCAGATGTTTGTATGGTTATGGAAGTAAAATGATAACATAACATTTCAGAAGTTTTATTAAATTTTTTATTGACAAAAACATCAAGACTCAATATTCATAGTGCTGTCCCTTATTTTTCCAGACCTCTCCACTACACCTTGGATATGAGCTTCTGAGCCAAATAATGACCACTCATTCTTGCCTAATCATTGCTTGAGTTCATCACAATTTCTGTGTTTTTGTTTGACCACCTGCTTTTGAGGATTGACCTCAGGTTCTCCGTGAGATTTGATTTATGGAATGTTTCCTGGCCATGACCCAAAATGTCAATGTTTTGTTCACCAAGCCACTTAATCACCAAATTTCTCCTACAAATTGTTGGGAGAAGTTGCTTGTGTAGGATGATTAAATACCATTCTTTATTAATCGCAGTGTTATTATGCAAAATTATGAGTGAGTCCACTGACTTGGATAAAATGTCCTTGCCTGTAAATCTCTCTTGATGCCAAGCAATGATGGCTCCACATGTTTTTCCTTTGACATGTCCATGTTAACAAAAAACAATTATTTCAACCATCTGCCCCCTTTTTAACCCCTTTCTGTCATCAGACATTCAAAACAGCTGACATGCGTCCGCAATAGGCGTGGGTGGAATCGTGATCCGCCCGCGCCTATTAACTAGTTCAATGCCGCTGTCAAACTCTGACAGCGGCATATAACAAGCGCTTCCGGCCATCGGGCCGGAAATGCGCGCACCACTGACCCCCGTCACGTGATCGGGGGTCAGTGATGCGTCGGCATGACAACCAGAGGTCTCTTGAAGACCTCTATAGTTGTTGATTCCAGATTACTGTGAGCGCCACCCTGTGGTCGGCGCTCATAGCAATGCTGTAATTCAGCTACATAGGAGCGATCTGAGCATCGCTCCTATGTAGCAGAGCCGATCAGGCTATGCCAGCTTCTAGCCTCCCATGGAGGCTATTGAAGCATGGCAAAAGTTTGAAAAAAAAAAAAACATATGAGAAATAAAAAATAAAAAAAATCACCCCCTTTTCGCCCCATTCAAAATAAATAAAAATAAATTAAACCTACACATATTTGGTATCGCCGCATTCAGAATCGCCCGATCTATCAATAAAAAAAAGGATTAAGCTGATCGCTAAACGGCATAGCGTGAAAAAATCAAAATGTCAGAATTACGTTTTTTGGTCGCCGCGACAATGCATTAAAATGCAATAACGGGCGATCAAAAGATGGTATCTGCACCAAAATCATTAAAAACGTCAGCTTGGCACGCAAAAAACAAGCCCTCACCCAACCTCAGATCACGAAAAAGACGCTACATGGCGCTTTTTTTTTTTTTTTTTTTTTTTTTAGCAAAGTTTGGATTTTTTCTTTACCACTTAGATAAAAAAAGAACCTAGACATGTTTGGTGTCTATGAACTCAGAATGACCTGGAGAATCATAATGGCAGGTCAGTTTTAGCATTTAGTGAGCATGGTAAAAAAGCCAAACAAAAAACAAGTGTGGGATTGCAGTTTTTTGCAGTTTCACCGCACTTGGAATTTTTTTCCTGTTTTCTAGTACATGACATGGTAAAACCAATGGTGTCGTTCAAAAGTACAACTTGTCCCTCAAAAAAATAAGCCCTCACATGGCCATATTGACAGAAAAATAAAAAAAGTTATGGCTCTGGGAAGGAGAGGAGTGAAAAACGAAAACGCAAAACTGAAAAAAGCTCCGGGGTTAAAGCCAGCATTTTGCTCTTCTAATTCAATCACCATGACAGGATATCAGCTGCTTTGTCCTCGTTAAAGGGGTTATCCAGGATTTATTTTTTGCGACGGGGTTTACATTCAGTGCAAATGGGGTTTTGCAATTGCCGTAAGTTAATTTCTGTGGGAAGGAATGACTTTGCAATCTTTTTTTTTTTTTTTTTTAAACCATTAATTTTTTATTACATTTTCAGAAAATTTTTGAACACAAAAAGGGTCAAGCAAAACCCATAAACACATACAATACCAAAGTACAATAGATACTGGTACACATTCTACGTATAAAATATGACTTCTTGACCATCCCACAATGACATCACGGGAACTCTTGGATTAAAGCGTGATGACATAATCCCAATAATGTAAGTTTCATAGGGCCAAATAAGGTTTTACATCTTCAGTGAAAAGGGGCTGACCTCTGGCTATCCAACCATGGATCCCATATACCCTGAATTCTCTTTTTGGAATGAGCCTACTCCAATTCATATTGGCAATGTATATTAAATTTCTCAATTGCCTCTTTTATGGTTGGCGAACTCCCCCCCCTCCACCTAGCCTTTGCAATTAATCTGATCATTCTTCATAACAATGTGGAGTTAATACGAATTGCTAGTTTGCAAACTTTGTGGAAACCAAAATTTGTGTCTGTCTCAAAACGTTTTGCAACAAGTGTATATTAATAATATTATTTATCCCACTCTTCTAGGACTTTTTTTTTTCTCAATATATAATTTTTTTTTTTTTTTTTTTTTTTTTTGTTTAGGAATGGGAATGAGGAATGGTACTGATCTGGATGCACAAAGACTGCAAAGTACTTTCAAATCCTTAGGCTACAAGGTCAATATTTTCAATGATCAAAATTGTGCTGATATTTATGGGCGACTTAAAAAAGGCAAGTCATGGGCAATTTTTTTTTTTTTAATGTTATTACTATTACTATGCAGTGACCTGTCAATTAGTCATGTGTTCTTCATTGCGCAATCTTCTTTCATTTTCAGTATAAAACTGCCTGGTAATATGTAGTGTGAATACAGATAAATCTTCATATAAGTGCTTCAATATAATGTAAGCAGTCATGGCATCATATTATATGATTACAACTGAAAAATGTATATGAATAGAAAATTAGCAAGTTATTCTTCAGAGGCCTTGTTTTCATAATTATTTTTCAATTACATGGATTTTGCTATTTTTTTTCTATTCAGTCTTTCAAAAGTGACATGCCTGAAAATTTGTTTGGGTTTACTTCAGGAATATTTTCTAACGTACACATCTGATTGAAGACTGAAATGAAGGACACTTTCATTTAAAGCTCCACTCCAGTGTTTGTTTGTTTTTTATTATTTTTTTTCACCCTCAGATTGATATCATTAATGTCTGTTCCCTGCCTCTAGTAAAATACATACCAGCCGCTGTCCTCTTCCCAACGCCGCTCTTCTACCATCTTGTGACCACAGCTCCTGACTGACTGAAAGACCGAGATAACAGTCACAAGTTGTCATTGTAGGTCTATGAGAGCCTCCTTCTTGCGCTCATTAACTTGCATTGAGAAATAACTTTCAGTCCACCCAGTTAACTTTGGGGCAACCCAGCAAGTCATAACAACCTGAAGGAGGACTGGAGCAGCGCTGAGAACCGCAGAAGACGGCAGCTGGTAAAAATTTGACCACAGGCAAGGAACATACATTGCTGATATCATTTTATGGGTGAAATAAAAAAGGAAAAAACACTGGAGTGGTGCTTCAACCCCTTATAGACATGTGACGTACTGGTACTTCTTATGCCAGCTAACCTGATCTTGATGCGGGCTCGCGCATGACAGCTGATTTAATCAGTCATTATGCGCCTCTGGAGAGGAGTACTGCGTATAGCTGTTAACCAGTTAAATCCCGCTGAAAATCCCCGACAGAGCATTTAACACACGTCGGGGAGGGCGTCATTCAAAGTGCCCAGTGGTGCACTCGTGACATGATTGTGATGTGCCGATGGGTTGTCATGACAGTTGAGGGTCTGCTGAAGACCCCTGTGCCTGTCATTATCCAGTGCCAGTGTTTAGCTGGCGTTCACGGGAGATCATTCATGATTTTATATTTATGAAAAGATAATGGCAAGATAATATATAAATAAAAAATATCAAATTTCCGAATTCTTCCCACCCCACGTACTTAATTTATTCAGAGGGTGAGGGGGTTAATGGCATAGACCACCCATAAAAACCATTACTACATAGTATATAGGTTTATAGGGTGTTTTGCTTTAGTTCTGCAAAGGAAGGCTCAGATGACTATATACTTTCCTTATCAGTAGCCAAAAAACATTTGCCAATACATCCTGGCCCAGTCCACAGCACTCTTGTGACACACACTAGATGAATGTGCCCTCTTGAAAGATTCAACAAAAAGTTGGGAGTTTTTGCAGTGCATATGTTTAGCTTAGGTTCTATTAACGCCTTAAAGATGTTTTTCACTTAAAAAGTAAAATGGTATCACCCTTATAGAGAGCGCACGAGAGAGAGATTGATTTTTCCCTGACTTGAAAATCCTTCCGGGCATGCTCAGAGTGAAAAAACGGGATACGACGCTGGATTCCAGTGTGTGACGGTCAGCGACAGATCCTGCGTCCATACCCTTCCGTTGAAGCCAGCGACGGGCAGCGCAGGACCCGTCGCTAAGCGATTTTCCGACGTGCAGAAAAAACATTCCTCTGAACGTTTTCTCCGCCCAACGGACCGATATATTTTCCGACGGATCCAGTGCACGACGGATGAAACACAATTCGTCGCTAATACAAGTCTATGGGAAAAAACAGGATCCTGCAAAAAAAATGTACAGGATCCTGTTTTTTCAAAACTCGATGGATTTTGACGGGATGAAAAAGACGGAAGTGTGAAAGAGGCTATTTGTATGAGAATTGTGGCCAACTCTCCACTGGCAATTATGTAATTGTTTCTTTTTTATTGTGTGCAGTATCGGAGGAGGACCACAGCAACAGAAGTTCATTTGTGTGCGCACTATTGAGTCACGGAGAGGATGGTAAGCTGTATGGAGTGGACGATTGTCTGCCTATCAAGAATCTGACCAGTCTTTTCCGTGGTGACCGATGCAAGACCTTGGTGGGCAAACCGAAATTATTCTTCATCCAGGTAACTTCATACTATATGTTTAAAAATGAACCATACGGCGCTGCTTAGTTGCTCCAGGTGAATAAGCAGCAAATATATGGACAAAATCACTCCCAATCGTCCCAGAATTGGTTAATCAAAGAAAACTATATGTGATATTTGCGCTAAGTTCACCTATATGAAGCCATAAATAGTTAAAATACTGGGAAATGTCATAAACAAGGTTCCCCATACAGGACTGTGATTAACAAGATGTGTTTACCTTAATATCAAAGAAAAGGAAATCTGTGTCCAGTGCTAACATGCGGAAAGGTCCTTCACTCATGTGCTGAAAGGTTGGTATCTGAAGCCTTCTCTGAATCTCTGTTCCGAAAATATCCAATATGTTGCAGAGCAAATAGTAGTATAGGAGACGCTGTCCCGGCCGGTGACTAGCGTGCTCCCCCAGAGCTTGGTAACTGCCGTGCACAGGCAGTGGTGGCCGCGTGTATAGAGCTGAAGCCGACAAGGTGCAGGACCTTGTGTGACGTCACAGTCACGTGATGTGTACACGTGACCAGCTGCAAAGCTACGGGGCTACAAATAGCACACAGGACAGCTTTGCAGCTGGTCACGTGTACACATCACGTGACTGTGACGTCACACAAGGTCCTGCACCTTGTCGCCTTCAGCTCTATACACGCGGCTGCCACTGCCTGTGCACGGCAGTTACCAAGCTCTGGGGGAGCACGCTAGTCACCGGCCGGGACAGCGTCTCCTATACTACTATTTGCTCTGCAACATATTGGATATTTTCGGAACAGAGATTCAGAGAAGGCTTCAGATACCAACCTTTCAGCACATGAGTGAAGGACCTTTCCGCATGTTAGCACTGGACACAGATTTCCTTTTCTTTGATATTAAGGTAAACACATCTTGTTAATCACAGTCCTGTATGGGGAACCTTGTTTATGACATTTCCCAGTATTTTAACTATTTATGGCTTCATATAGGTGAACTTAGCGCAAACTTCATACTATACATTCTTAAACGGGTTGTCCCCTACTACGTCTTAAATACATTCCCATTGTGAAATAAAACCTCCTTATACTCTGTTCCTGTAGCGGTGCCCTCCCAGTGATGTCGGCACTGGGTCTCCCAGGCTTGCGTGACATAATAAGTCAAGGGTTGTTAATGGGCTGCAATGCTCACACCTCCCCTGGATATCCAAGGTTCGTCCGATAGAAGTGAAAGCACGACAGCCACTGCAGGGCTCATAAGGCATAGCAACGTCATGCCGGTATGGGAGGGGAGGATAGGGCGTTTTTATTTTACATTGGGGAATGTGGCGTTTAGTCTCAGTAATGGACAATCCTTTAAGGTATATTTAATACACCACAATATAATGTCTGCCTCATGGCTTTTTGCTAAATTATTGACATATTTCTGTTTCTCTCAAGTCCATGGTTATCCATGGGTTTTTCCCCTTTTTTTTTTTCTTTTTCTTTTTTTATTTTCTCTGTGCTATGTTGTACATAAATATGTGATTCTTCAGAATTTGTTTTAGTCTTTGCCTGATGAAGAGACCTGTGTAGTCTCGAGAGCTTGCAATTTGTTACCATCTTTTCAGTTAGCCATTAAAAGGTATCAACCACTGAGGACTCTCAATTCTAAATATTTTTTTGTTTCTCTCAAGGCGTGCAGAGGTACTGACCTCGACCCAGGAGTTGAAACAGATGGTGGTCCCTCTGACTCTGAAGAAACCTATAGAATCCCAGTTGAGGCGGATTTTCTTTATGCCTATTCCACAGTCCCAGGTATTTAATCAGTTATATATCATGGCTGACATTTTTCTATTTGGCCTAGCAAAAATCAATGAGAAGAAAGCTCTAAGATGTTCTGCAGCAGATATCCAAGGCAGAAACTTGCTGTGGAAGTGCAGTTTATGTGCTGCGTATCTGTGCTACGATTAGTCCCATTCGGTGTAGTTAAACCCTTTTTTTTGCAAGAAAACCCAGTAGAAGTATGATGATGATGCACATTCTTGTTGTAGATGATTAGCGATAACAATTATTTTTAGCACATTAACAGGGCTACATTTACCCGAATAACATACATTGGTGGGATAAAGTGGGCGGTTGTAATAGGCGCATTGCCTGTGAAACGCTGACAGTCCGTACCTTCCTGCAATACTTTGCACTGAAATGTTGAAGTGACCCATGGATCATAAGTTTCTGGTGTAACAACTAATGCTAAAAAAGTAACATGTCATTTATCCCATGTGGTAAGAGGGAAAGAAAAGTAATGCCAGAATAGCTGTTCATTTTTGCATTCATATTCACTGTACAGTAAAAAATGTCCGGACAATTAGATTTTTCAGGTTCATACAGATGTAAGATTTGGGTCGTCACTAGGGATGAGTGAATATCTTCGGCTCCTTCCTTATCTGAATAGCTATAGTGCTTTACCGAATAGCTGCAGCGGGAACCCGGATACCTGGAGCGCTCCTGATAATCAGGTGTCCGGCTCCATTGCTGCATGTGTCGCTGCTGTGTGACAGTCACATGTATGGAGGACAGCCTGTGTGTTGTGACTGTCACACAGCCGTGACACATGCAGCTGCAGAGCCAGACACCTGATTATCGGGGGCGCTCCAGGTATCCGGGTTCCCTCTGCAGCTATGCGGAAAAGGAATTCTCCGAAGGTATTCACTCATCCCTAGTTATTACCATCCAGTCACTGGGCTTCAATAGAGTACCAGGAGGGTGCAGAGCCCGGCTGCCATGGCAACCTGTCATCCCCCATTATTACATTGCAGGGGTATCTGAGGTGTCAAAAAGGGTCACCGACTAGACCTTGACACTTGCTGCTGGTGTTGGATAGAGGCATGTCCTGTTGTGTAAAGCTCCATATGCTGCACCCTGATATAGCGCGTAACAGTCCTGTGTCAGGAAGGTGTTAATCAGTTGCTATAGCTTTGGCACAATGTATGAAAGTCCGAATTCTATGCTCGTATGCCAGTGGCCACCATAATGTCAGAGCTGGTGCTTCAGCTTGATCAGTACAGCCTGAGTATGGTTGTGGAGCCGGACTTTATTAGTCTGTTATTTGCTCTCTAAACATTTAAATTTACAACACACTCTGTATATAAAATAAGTCAGAGAATACAAATGCCATTTACACCAAGCTCCTCACATGCTGTGTCCACATACCGCCCTACCTCTACCCAACACACAGCTCAGATTCTCCTGCTGCCTGCAACTCAACTACTGCACTTTGGGGTTGGTTTTTTTTTTTTTTTTTTTTTTTTTGTTTTGCTTCTTTTTTTTTTTTAGAAAAAAACAATTATGGTATCTTATTAAGGCTGGCATCGCACTAGGGTATAACATCTGATGTGATATGCTAATGACACTGTCAGTGCTCTGTGCTCCAATGCTCTCGCATCAGGGAAACGCAGCATTCCTCCATTTCCTGACTCTGTGTATATCACACTACAAACGGGTGATATAAGTGCAGTTCGATGTTTCACACGCACCCATAGACTTGTATGGGTGCGAGTGAGCCGGGTCTTGCATCTGCATCAGAAAACAATTGCTGATCTGCACTGCCCCATAAAATATCACTGGGCCGAGTGCAATCCGGTGAAACACATAGTTATACACTCATGTGACCCTGGTGTTTGGCAAGTCCACTCCCAAAACCACCTGAAAATGCTCAAAAGAATAAACATGCATTTCTGTGTGCAAAGAATGTATGAAGAGTCCTTGTGCTTTACAATACATCGTGGGAAAGCTCAACAGATACCCCGAGGACACCTCTGTATACGTATTTCAGAGCATTTAGCCAACATTTTTGGGAAATTAAAAAAACAAACAACCCTATAAAACCTAGATGTATGTTTTAGACAGGAAAAGGAAGACCCTGGCATTTCCTGAAGCATCATCTCTCTGAAATATTCATTAGGTTCACCCACCTGAAAAAGACGTTGTGTGCACACACTACAGAAATTGTCACTATTTAGTCCAAAATATATTGCAAAACATAATCTCTTATTCAGCTACGTTGATGGAAAAATAAAAGCTTTGACATTAAAGGGATTGTCCTGTCTAAAATGAAAAGTCTGCAGTCACTCTGTGTGATTTCCCCCAGCGCCTGTCCCCAGAGGACTCGCCAGTTTCTGACCTGGAAATGTCAGTGATGTATGCAATAATCATACCCCGGGGCAGAAGCCATCTAGTGGGCACAGCCTTGCTCCATACAAGTGTATGAAGCGATGGCGCGGCCGTCTAGTTGGTGTAGCATCGCTTAATACACTTGTATGGAGCAAGGCCATGCCCACTAGAATGTTACTGTCCAGGAGTATCGCATACATCACCGCCGTTCCCGGATCAGAAACCAGCAATCCTCGCAGCACACAGTGCGTGCGCTGGGGGTAATTGGAAAGACTTACCATTTTAGACTGGACAACTACTTTAACAGCTTGTGCAGATATTGTATTTTCGGTCCATGTGCGAACCAATGCTATTCCTTGAGGCTATGCCCATGTCCAAAAATTGTAGGCAGTATGCACGATTTGGATCCGTAAATCGCACTCTCCCGTTCAAGTCAATGGGTTCGTCAAAAAAAAATATGACTATACTGTGAAATTTGGACTTAACTCAGATGTCATCAGACTGACAGATTGGAGAGAAGTTGGAGATTTATTTTTTTTCCATCTGAGAGAATTGGATCACACAATGATCATACTCTGATCAAAGTGTGATTACATAATCATCCTGAATCTCTAGGATGAGAAAAAATATGGTTGTGTGATCCTAGCCATAAAGGGGTATTCCCATCTCCAAGATCCTATCCCTATATGTTGTAGGTGTAATAATATTAGCAAATACCTCCAAATAGAAATGTAGTGTTGTTCTTCTGATTCGCTGTGTCGCTTGCCCATGTGCAGGGCATTGCAGTAGCTTAGGTATCCATGGATATGACGACTCACAACTAATCAGGAAAAGTATAATAGAAACATATGCACCACTTCTGTATTTATCACCCACTCCTGGTTTCGGCTTACAGATACTGATGTAAAATACTGATCAGATACTGAACATATGAACGTGGCCTAGCTGTCACTATATGTATGGTTGTAACCTTGTGTACCTAAACCATTACAATGCCTGCACATGGGATAAGAGACATAGCGACTCAGAAGAACTATACTACATTTCTAATTGGAGGTATTTGCTAATATTCCTGTTGTGTTCCCCAACAGTATGAAGTAGTAATCGCCCATATGTACCACCTCTCTATTCATGGTTTATGGATGTCTGATATAGTGGAGTACAGGAAAGTCACCTCTTCATTGAAATGGGGGAAATGCTTCCTAGTGGGGGCCCAAGTATGCACTGCATGTACTCTTGTGTACTACTAATATTGCTTTGGATTTTTATTGGTAATGTAGCTCAAGCATAACTACAACCTATGTGCATGGCAGGGATGTGGAGTTGGTAAGGATCTGACTCCAGCTATATCATAAATGGCCAATAACCGATAAAAAATTTGCTGAAGTAAAAGGAAAACATCACTTTTTTATTATTTTTTTCAATTTATGTATGGGAGCCTTAGATTGATAAAACAGATTAACTTTTTTTTCTAAAACTTGTCTAAATTCTACTTTTCAAAACTTTCAATCCAACCACTCCGACTCCTCTGCCCTGGTGCATAGTATCACTATTTTGTGAAAGATACGCATGCCACATCGATGTATCATCATATTTCTTTCTTTCCTAGGTTATTATTCCTGGAGAAATACAGTGAATGGCTCCTGGTTCATTCAGTCCCTATGTGAAATGCTTAAGTTACATGGTAAAACCCTTGAACTTGTGCAGATCCTCACGTGTGTAAATCATATGGTGGCGCGGGAGTTTGAATCCTGCTCAAATCAAATAGATTTTCATGCAAAGAAACAGATCCCCTGTGTGGTGTCAATGCTCACAAAGGCCCTGAACTTTCCATAAGGCGAGAAGAATGTGCTATTCTGGGCCTGCTGTCACCCCCGGAGGTAACGTCTGTATTCCATACATGGCAGCGTCACACTCCAACAGATGGATGCTAGCGCGGATACAGCCGAACGGCGACCATCATCAGGTTTTATGTTTATTTATAAGGAAATCATATTGTGAAATTAATTGTCTATGTTGTGTTTGGTGCCTTTTGTTACACATGCATGTGTTCAGACTATACAAATAAAATGTTTGTTGTTTTTTTTTTTTTAATGAAATGCATCTTGCATGTGTTTTGTAGAAAAATAAAATCGCCACTGTGTTGTCGTATCAGGGAATTATCACACACTACGGCTACTGCGCAAACCAGTATAAATTTGTTATTGAAATGAATAGAAGATGTGATGTACATGTTTTTATTATTGTGTGTGAAGTAGAAATGTACCAGATACCTGCGCCGATGTACAATTCTTACCTTGTTATCACAGATAAGAGCTCAGCACTCAAAAATCTACTGTTTATACTTGAAATATGAACAATGTTTACTTTCCCCAATATAAAGGGTAATCCCCCAAAAATATTCAGGACAGGCTACTTCATGCAGGTCTTGGTAGCACCGTCTCATATCTAACATGCTTCATATATCAGATGATTTTTATTTGGAAAAATATTGGTGCTTTCACATGAAAGATATTTTATGCTTAAAGAATCCATGGCAGAATTTGTGTGAGCTGTATAATTGTAACTCTAATTTATGTGAAGTCTCTGTGGTAGCACTGCCTTTTTGGGATTTTCTAGTACCTGCAGCAAATCTGTCGTGTACAAACATTGCCTTACTTACTCTTAAATGCTTTAATAATATAATTTTCCTATTCAGGGCTCATTCCCATGTAGGAAAATGCAACAGGTTTTGTTTTTTACTGAAATCCACTGTTTTGTACAAGTTAATATTGCGCATGAGATTTTTAATCTGTAGCATATTCAATGTAAGCTGCAAAATATGCAGATTTAGCTTCAACAAAAAAATGTAAAATTAAATGTTCTTAATGAAAAAGTACATTTTACTCTTACTGTGATGGACGCTTGTGTGATCTGTTTATGAATAAACACAATGTATTTGACAATTCTTGTACTTGTCTAAATTTGTTTTGTTGGTTATATTGAATATATGTACCGACATGCAGGTTAAGCCTGGGTGTCCAAGCAGTTAATGTTTCTTCTGTCTTAAGAGAAACTGGATACATGACCTCATTATAGTATCCTTCTTGTGGCTGCAAGTCCAGCCTGTGTGAAGAGCCTTTTAGATCCCAATGGTGGTGTTATTTCAAGTCATAATTCCGTGATTAGACTGAATTGTACCTGCATATTGAAGTTTGGAGACCTGGCCAGACGTAGGCCCCAGACTGTCACGGGGGTGCCAGATGCTGCAGACAGTTGTTCTGCATCTGGCTGCAGTAGGTCTCTGTGTTTGGCATTGCAGATGCCTTTTTAATCCAGTGGCAACCTCCCTCCGGCTCTAATTGACACACTTGGAACTGGATATTTATAGACTCTCATTCTGCTTCAGGGAGTCGCCCGGTGATATTCACATTTTCCCTTATGAAGGCTTGGAGCTATAGCAGTCGGCTTACTTCCTCTCTAGTGATCAAAAGCCTTATTGGTATCCAGGAAGACTAGTATTTTCCGCTCCATTTTCAATAGTTGACTGGAGGGACATAAACAGTCGTTAAATATAACCCCTTTATCCCATATGACGTACTATCCCGTCGAGGTGACCTGGGACTTAATTTCCAGTGACGGGATAGTACGTCATATGCGATCGGCCGCGCTATCGGGGGGGAGCGCGGCCGGGTGTCGGCTGACCATCGCAGCTGACATCCGGCACTATGTGCCAGGAGCGGTCACGGACCGCACCTGGCACATTAACCCCCGGCACACTGCGATCAAACATGATCGCAGTGTTCTGGCGGCATAGGGAATCATCGCGCACGGAGGGGGCTCCCTGCGTGCTTCCCTGAGACCCTCGGAGCAACGCGATGTGATCACGTTGCTCCGAGGGTCTCTTACCTCCTCCCTGCAGGCCTCGGATCCAATATGGCTGCGGGGCTGCTTCCGGGTCCTGCAGGCTCTGCAAAGTGTCAGATCAGCGATCTTTCCCTATAACATGATACCGACCCCCCTACCGGGGCAATGTTATAAAGTAAAAAAAAAAATATTCACATATGTAGAAAAATAACTAATTTCCTAAATAAAGAAAAAGAATATATATATTGTTCCCATAAATACATTTCTTTATCTAAAAAAAAAAACAATAAAAGTACACATATTTAGTATCGCCACGCCCGTAACGACCCGACCTATAAAACTGTCCCACTAGTTAACCCCTTCAGTGATCACCGTAAATATAAAAAAAACTAGGCAAAAAACGCTTTATCATAACCGCCGAACAAAAAGTGGAATAACACGTGATCAAAAATACGGATATAAATAACTATGGTACCGCTGAAAACGTCATCATGTCCTGCAAAAAAATGACCCACCATATAGCATCATCAGCTAAAAAATAAAAAAGTTATAGTCCTCAGAATAAAGCGATGCAAAAATAATTATTTTTTATACAAAATATTTTTATTGTATAAAAGCTCCAAAACATAAAAAAATTATGAGATATTGGTGTAATCGTACTAATCCGAAGAATAAAACTGCTTTATCAATTTTACCAAATGTGGCACGGTATAAACGCCCCCCCCAAAAAAAATAAATTCATGAATAGCTGTTTTTTTGTCATTCTGCCTAACAAGAATCGGAATAAAAAGCGATCAAAAAATGTCATGTGCCCAAAAATGGTATCAATAAAAACGTCAACTCGTCCCGCAAAAAACAAGACCTCACATCACTCTGTCAGCCAAAATATGGAAAAATTATAGCTCTCAAAATGTGGTGACTCAAAAACTATTTTTTGCAATTAAATGCGTCTTTTAGTGTGTGACAGCTGCCAATCATAAAAATCAGCTGAAAAAAACCCGCTATAAATAGTAAATCAAACCCCCCTTCATGACCTCCTAAGTTAGGGAAAAATAATAAAATTAAAAAAAAATTATTTCCATTTTCCCATTAACCCCTTACCGGCATCGGACGTACTATACCGTCCGATGCCGGCTCCCCTGCTTTGATGCAGGGCTCCACGGTGAGCCCGCACCAAAGCCGGGACATGTCAGCTGTTTTGAACAGCTGACATGTGCCCGTAATAGGCGCGGGCAGAATCGCGATCTGCCCGCACCTATTAACTAGTTAAATGCCGCTGTCAAACGCAGACAGCGGCATTTAACTACAGCTTCCGGCCGGGCGGCCGGAAATGACGTCATCGCCGACCCCCGTCACGTGATCGGGGGTCGGCGATGCTTGTATATTGTAACCATAGAGGTCCTTGAGACCTCTATGGTTACTGATTGCCCGTCGCTGTGAGCGCCACCCTGTGGTCGGCGCTCACAGCACACGTGCAATTCTGCTACATAGCAGCGATCAGCAGATCGCTGCTATGTAGCAGAGCCGATCGGGTTGTGCCTGCTTCTAGCCTCTCATGGAGGCTATTGAAGCATGGCAAAAGTTAAAAAAAAAAAGTTTAAAAAAATGTGAAAAAAATAAAAAAAACATAAAAGTTTAAATCACCCCCCTTTCGCCCCAATCAAAATAAATCAATAAAAAAAATATCAAATCTACGCATATTTGGTATCGCCGCGCTCAGAATCGCCCGATCTATCAAATAAAAAAAAGTATTAACCTGATCGCTAAACAGCGTAGCGGGAAAAAAAACTCGAAACGCCAGAATTACGTTTTTTTGGTCGCCGCAACATTGCATTAAAATGCAATAACGGGCGATCAAAAGAACGTATCTGCACCGAAATGCTATCATTAAAAACGTCATCTCGGCACGCAAAAAATAAGCCCTCAACCGACCCCAGATGATGAAAAATGGAGACGCTACGAGTATCGGAAAATGGCGCAAATTTTTTTTTTTTTTTTTTTTTTTTTTTAGCAAAGTTTGGAATTTTTTTTCACCACTTAGATAAAAAATAACCTAGTCATGTTTGGTGTCTACGAACTCGTAATGACCTGGAGAATCATAATGGCAGGTCAGTTTTAGCATTTAGTGAACCTAGCAAAAAAGCCAAACAAAAAACCAATGTGGGATTGCACTTTTTTTGCAATTTCACCGCACTTGGAATTTTTTTCCCGTTTTCTAGTACACGACATGCTAAAACCAATGATGTCGTTCAAAAGTACAACTCGTCCCGCAAAAAATAAGCCCTCACATGGCCAAATTGACGGAAAAATAAAAAAGTTATGGCTCTGGGAAGGAGGGGAGCGAAAAACGAACACGGAAAAACGAAAAATCCCCCGGTCATGAAGGGGTTAAGGTTAGGGTTGGGGCTAGGGTTAGGGCTACAGTTAGGGTTGGGGCTAGGGTTAGGGCTACAGTTAGGGTTGGGGCTAGGGTTAGGGCTACAGTTAGGGTTGGGGCTAAAGTTAGGGTATGGGTTGGGGCTAAAGTTAGGGTTAGGGTTTGGATTACATTTACGGTTGGGATTAGGGTTAGGGGTGTGTCAGGGTTAGGGGTGTGGTTAGGGTTGGGATTACGGTTAGGGGTGTGGTTAGGGTTGTGGGTAGAGTTGGGATTAGGGGAGTGTTTGGGTTAGGGTTTCAGTTAGAATTGGGGGCTTCCACTGTTTAGGCACATCAAGGGCTCTCCAAACGCGACATGGCGTCCGATCTCAATTCCAGCCAATTATGCGTTGAAAAAGTAAAACAGTGCTCCTTCCCTTCCGAGCTCTCCCGTGCGCCAAAACAGGGGTTTACCTTAACATATGGGGTATCTGCGTACTCAGGACAAATTGGACAACAACTTTTGGGGTCCAATTTCTCTTGTTACCCTTGGGAAAATAAAAATTTTGGGGGCTAAAAAAAAACATTTTTCTGGGAAAAAATTATTTATTTTCACGGCTCTGCGTTATAAACTGTAGTGAAACACTTGGGGGTTCAAAGTTCTCACAAAACATCTAGATAAATTCCTTGGGGGGTCTAGTTTCCAATATGGGGTCACTTTTGGGGGGTTTCTGTTTAGCAAATGCAATGTGACGCCTGCAGACCAATCCATCTAAGTCTGCATTCCAAATGGCGCTCCTTCCCTTCCGAGCTCTGCCATGCGCCAAAACGGTGGTTCCCCCCCACATATGGGGTATCAGCGTGCTCAGAACAAATTGGACAACAACTTTTGGAGTCCAATTTCAACTGTTACCCTTGGGAAAATGCAAAACTGGGGGCTAAAATATTATTTTTGTGGGAAAAAAAATAATTTTTATTTTCACGGCTCTGCGTTTTAAACTGTAGTGAAACACTTGGGGGTTCAAAGCTCTCACAACACATCTAGATGAGTTCTACTTTCCAAAATGGTCACTTGTGGGGGGTTTCAATGTTTAGGCACATCAGTGGTTCTCCAAACTGAACATGGCTTCCCAACTCCATTCCAGTAAATTTTGCATTGAAAAGTCAAATGGCGCTCCTTCCCTTCTGAGCTCTGCCATGCGCCCAAACAGTGGTTTACCCCCACATATGGGGTATCGGCGTACTCCGAAGAAATTGGACCCCAAAAGTTGTTGTACAATTTGTCTTCTTACCCTTGGGAAAATAAAAAATTGGGGGCGAAAAGATCATTTTTGTGAAAAAATATGATTTTCTATTTTTACGGCTCTGCATTATAAACTTCTGTGAAGCACTTGGTGGGTCAAAGTGCTCACCACACATCTAGAAAAGTTCCTTAGGGGGTCTACTTTCCAAAATGGTGTCACTTGGGGGGAGTTTCAATGTTTAGGCACATCAGTGTCTCTCCAAACGCAACACGGCGTCCCATCTCAATTCCAGTCAATTTTGCATTGAAAAGTCAAATGGCGCTCCTTCCCTTCCGAGCTCTCCCATGCGCCCAAACAGTGGTTTACCCCCACATATGGGGTATCAGCGTACTCAGGACAAATTGTACAGCAACTTTTGGCGTTCATTTTCTCCTGTTACCCTTGGTAAAATAAAACAAATTGGAGCTGAAGTAAATTTTTTGTGAAAAAAAGTTAAATGTTCATTATTATTTAAACATTCCAAAAATTCCTGTGAAACACCTGAAGGGTTCATAAACTTCTTGAATGTGGTTCTGAGCACCTTGAGGGGTGCAGTTTTTAGAATGGTGTCACACTTGGTTATTTTCTATCATATAGACCCCTCAAAATGACTTCAAATGAGATGTGGTCCCTAAAAAAAAAATGATGGCGTAAAAATGAGAAATTGCTGGTCAACTTTTAACCCTTATAACTCCCTAACAAAAAAAAATTTTAGTTCCAAAATTGTGCTGTTGTAAAGTAGACATGTGGGAAATGTTACTTATTAAGTATTTTGTGTGACATGTCCCTGTGATTTAAGGGCATAAAAATTCAAAGTTGGAAAATTGCTAAATTTTCGCCAAATTTCCATTTTTTGGACAAATAAATGCAAGTACTATCATTGTTAAAAATCATTATTGCGCAAAATATCTAATCAAGACTTAACCAGGTGCGTTATTCTTAAAAGAAAAATGTCATGATATTCTGATGAAAGAATAGTGGTTTATTAAATTATCCACCATTGCAGAAAGAACATAAAAGTAGATGAACAGAGTGTCCATGTGTAAATATCAGCGCTTGTCTTGTTACTCATCTTTCCCAAGGTCCTGAATGGTAAAACCGTCTGTCTGTGTGAGGTTTGAAGATCATCATGGCATGGAGTAGCTAACAGCTGTTGTTCCTCGTGTCTTGTCTCATGTCCATGGAGAATAATGGTGAAGGCAGGGAGGTGACCGTCCCACGTGACAAAAGCCCCCACACCCTCCTAAGAGATGTTTATATATGTTCAACACTGATCACGTGTCCTCTGTATATGGAGTTAACTTATACTCTGAGCTACATACACAGAAATAGCTTTTGATAGTGTCAGCAAGAAACCATGTGCTCGGTACAGAATAAAAAATAAGAATAATTAATATTTAACAATCATAGAAATTTTACCACTTTCATGAAGTACAATATGTCACAAGAAAACAGTGTCAGAATCACCGGGATCCGTTGAAGCTTTCCAGAGTTATAACCTCATAAAGGGATAGTGGTCAGAATTGGCCCGGTTATTAACGTGCAAACCACCCTTGGGGTAAAGGAGTTAATGAATTTTATACCAAATCAAAAGCATTTTTTATTACATTTTAGTTTTTGTTGTTACTCAGTTATTCCAACTGGAAATGTATCAACTAATTGGCTAATGGAAATTATCATTCTTCTTGTCATTAGCAGTATGTCCAAATAGTCTAAAGCTATCATTTACAGGGGGGCATAAAAGAAGAACAAACAGTCAAAGCTCAAATATATACAAAAAAACAAAAAACTCATGACTCTGGACAGGATGGTGTTGCCTCCATCCTGGTCAGGTCAGGGTTAATTTTAGTCCGCCTCTCTTTGGTTCTGGGGCGGCTATTTAGGGTATGTATGTGCACACGATGCGGATTTTGTTGCGGATCCGCAGCGTTTCCGCAGCTGCGGGTCAGCAGCAGTTTCCCATGAGTTTACATTACAATGTAAACCTATGGGAAACAAAAAAACGCAGGAACGCATCGGTTTACATTCCGCAGCATGTCACTTCTTTCTGCGGATTCCACAGCGGTTTTACAGCTGCCCCTATGGAAAACCGCAGTTGTAAATCCGCAATAAATCTGCAGCAAAAACGCAGCGTTTTTGCCCTGCAGATTTATCAAATCTGCTGTGGAAAAATCTGCAGTGGCCAAGAATACATATACAGATACCCTTAATGTTGGCAGTTCCTGGATTGTGTGTCGGTGATACTTCCGTATACTCGGCTTGTGGTTGCTGACCCAGGTTCTTGTCCTTAAACGTTGTGCCTCTGTGCTAGTGTGCCTTGCTGTGTATGACTCGGTTTTGTTCTCTGACTTCCGTCTTTGCATTCTGCTTTGTACTGCTCTGTCTCTCCTGGTTATCAGACCCCTTGGCTTGTCCCTGTTTACTCTGTCTTATCCCTAAGGTACTTCACTCCCTCCTGGCTTTGACCCTCAGCTCTATTTGACTATGTTTTCTGTCTGTGCCTTGCACACTGTGTGTTCAGTGTCATTCCCTACACTCACGTGCTGTGGCGCTGCCTCTGGTCACGTGACTGCTCTGTGCCAAGTCCTGTGCTCACTACATTAGAGTAAGGTCCTTGAGTTCGGCATGACTTGTTTCTGCACTCACTAAGTGTATTCATGCACCCCTGATAGCGCCCCCTAGGCAGCGCCAGTGACAACTTGGTTGTCACAACAAAAACAAGTCAGAGCAGCTGGTGGACATGTGACTGTATTGGTGACACTTGGGAAATACCCTTTAAAATTGTGATCACATTACACTAAGATCAGCTGTCTCTTATGGCATTGTCCGCTATTCCAGACCTTTCTTTAGAATATTTCTCATTTCCTATGCTGAGGTTCAAATTATAGAGGGAATGGGTGTGAGAACAGAAATGACTGCAGAGCTTTCACTTCTGATCTGACTGTCTATACTTGCTGCTGCTCTACATGTTTGTTGTGTGTAACGTGATCCCGCATGTTGTCTGTCATCTGCATCTGTGTTATTGGCTTGGATTTTTTTTTCCACATTTTTCTTCTGCATTTTACATATGTACAATACTGTGCAAAAGTTTTAGGCAGGTGCAGGAAGAATGCTTTAAAAAATAGAAACGTTAATAGTTTATTTTTTGCAATTAACAAAATGCAACGGGAATGAGAAAAAGAGAAATCTAAAGCAAAACAATTTTTATAGGAACTCGGCAGGGAGGTTGTATCAGTCCATCGGTGAACAAACTGCCAAATATTTTACACTTTGACTCATCAGTGAAGAGCACAATTTTTCTACACCTCAGTTTCTATGTTTTTGAGCATAGTTGCACATTTGACCCTGTTTCCATGTCCACGGTATAACTTTTTAGCTGAAATTCTTCTCTACCATGAAGATCACTTCGAGCAAGACATCTCTGTACTGTTGTTGCTGGGTTCCTCTGGATGCTGCTAATTGTAAGCTGATGGCACTGCTTGTCATCTTCTGATTTCTAAGGGAAGTAACCATGATGTATCTTTGATCAGCTACAGTAAGCTTCCTTGACCAATGACTGCATTTATCGCCTTCAAAGTTGCCCATTTCTTGGTGCTTCTTAAAGAGAGCTTGAGCGGCACAATTTAAAACCCCAGTCTGTTTGAAATCTTTGCTTGAGAAAGTGCTTGCAGATTTACTGTATCTACCTTTTCTATGGTTGCTGAAGTCTTGCCATGCTGTAAGAACTGTGACATAGAAAGTTTTTCCGTAACCTCACCTTTGTAACACAGTTTGGCTGTTCCTCGCCCAGTTTTAGGCTATGTGCACAAACGCTGCAGATCCGCAATTGATTTTCAGTACAATGTAAATCAATGGGAAAAAAATGCTGTGCTAATGAAAACACTGCGGGTTAAAAGAAGGAGCATGTCATTTATTTGTGCGGATCTGCAGCGTTTCTGCACCCATTGACTTGCATTGAGTCGGGCACATCCGCAGCAAAACCGCAGATCTAAAAAAAAAATAAAGTTCTACGGTTTTTCTATGAGAAACGCTGCAGTTCCGGAGGGGGGACGATTGCGTGGGCGGAGTGTGCGCAGAGACTGTGTGTGCGGGGAAGATGTGCGGGTGTTTGTGTGGGTCTGCGGGGCGATTGCGGGGCTGTCAGGAGTCTGCGGGGCTGCTGGGGGTCTGCGTCGGGCTGTGAGGGGTCTGCGACGGGAGGGGTCTGTTATGATCTGGTGGCCTAGGAGCAGCATGAGACGTACTCTGGAGAAGGTGGTACCTGTACTGACCGTAAACCCTGAACTTAGCACCGCAACTAGAAGTAGCCGTGGGATGTACCTAACACTCCCTAGACACCTCGACACAGCCTAAGAACTAACTTCCCCTAAAGATAGAAACGGGAAAACTATCTTGCCTCAGAGAAAATCCCCAAAGGATAGACAGCCCCCCACAAATATTGACTGTGAGAGGAGAGGGAAATGACATACGCAGACTGAAATCAGGATTTAGCAAAGGAGGCCATTCTAGCTAAAAAGAAAGAATAGGACAGAGTACTATGCGGTCAGTATTAAAACACTAGAAAATATCCACCACAGAAAATACAAATCTCCACATCTGACTAAAGACATGGAGGGTATATCTGCATCTCCAGAGACACAGCTTGGCTACAAAAAATCCTTCACAGACAAAGCTGGACAAGACAAAACATGAAAATGCACTGAACAATAAGGTCCACAGCATGTGGACAGCAAAAACAAAGCCAGAACTTCTTTGTTGAAATGAACAGCAAAAAAGGAGAGACCAGGTATGGATGTGAATCCTCCAAAAACAATGGACAACTGGCACTGACTAAATGATCAAGCAAGACTAAATAGCCCAGTCCAAATTGCAATAAGTGGACACACCTGATAAATGCTGCGATCCAAAGACAGCAGCACTACCACTCATAACCACCGGAGGGAGCCCAAGAGCAGAATTCACAACAGTACCCCCCCCCCTTGAGGAGGGGTCACCGAACCCTCACCAGAGCCCCCAGGCCGATCAGGACGAGCCAAATGAAAGGCACGAACCAAATCGTCAGCATGAACATCGGAGGCAACAACCCAAGAATTATCCTCCTGGTCATAACCCTTCCATTTGACCAGATACTGAAGCTTCCGCCTCGAAAAACGAGAATCCAAAATCTTCTCAACCACATACTCCCAACTCCCCATCAATCAACACCGGGGCCGGAGGATCAACAGAGGGAACAACGGGCACCACATACTTCCGCAACAAAGATCTATGGAAAACATTATGGATGGAAAAAGAGGCTGGAAGGGCCAAACGAAAAGACACTGGATTGATAATCTCAGAAATCCTATAAGGACCAATAAACCGAGGCTTGAACTTAGGGGAAGAAACCTTCATAGGAACATGACGGGAAGACAACCAGACCAAATCCCCAACCCGAAGCCGGGAACCAACACACCGACGACGGTTAGCAAAACGCTGAGCCTCCTCCTGAGACAACACCAAATTGTCCACCACATGAGCCCAAATTTGCTGCAGCCTGTCAACCACAGAATCCACACCAGGACAATCAGAAGGCTCAATCTGCCCTGAAGAAAAACGAGGATGAAAACCAAAATTAGAAAAAAAAAGGCGAAACCAAGGTAGCAAAACTAGCCCGATTATTAAGGGCAAACTCGGCCAATGGCAAGAAAGCCACCCAATCATCCTGATCAGCAGACACAAAGCATCTCAAATAAGTTTCCAAAGTCTGATTAGTTCGCTCGGTTTGGCCATTTGTCTGAGGATGAAATGCGGAAGAAAAAGACAAATCAATGCCCAACCTAGCACAAAAGGCCCGCCAAAACCTAGAAACAAACTGGGAACCTCTATCGGACACAATATTCTCCGGAATGCCATGCAAACGAACCACATGCTGAAAAAACAACGGAACCAAATCAGAAGATGAAGACAGTTTAGGCAAAGGTACCAAATGAACCATCTTAGAAAACCGGTCACAAACCACCCAGATAACAGACATCCTCTGGGAAACCGGAAGCTCTGAAATAAAATCCATAGAAATATGCGTCCAAGGTCTCTCAGGGACCGGCAAAGGCAGAAGCAACCCACTAGCGCGGGAACAGCAAGGCTTAGCCCGCGCACAAATCCCACAGGACTGCACAAAAGAATGCACATCCCGCGACAAAGAAGGCCACCAAAAGGACCTACCAACCAAATCTCTGGTACCAAAAATCCCAGGATGGCCAGCCAACACAGAACAATGAACCTTAGAAATCACTTTACTAGTCCATCTATCAGGAACAAACAGTTTCCCCACTGGACAGCGGTCAGGTTTATCAGCCTGAAATTCCTGAAGAACCCGTCACAAATCAGGGGAGATGGCAGAAAGAATCACCCCTTCCTTCAGAATGCCGACCGGCTCAAGAACCCCAGGGGAATCAGGAAAAAAACTCCTAGAGAGGGCATCAGCCTTAACATTCTTAGAGCCCGGAAGATACGAGAACACAAAATCAAAACGTGAGAAAAACAGGGACCATCGAGCCTGTCTAGGATTCAGTCGTTTGGCAGACTCGAGGTAAATCAGATTCTTATGATCAGTCAGGACCACAATACGCTGCTTGGCCCCCTCAAGCCAATGTCACCACTCCTCAAATGCCCACTTCATAGCCAACAACTCCCGATTGCTGACATCATAATTGCGTTCCGCAGGCGAAAACTTCCGAGAAAAGAAGGCACACGGTTTCATCAAGGAACCATCAGAATTCCTCTGAGACAAAACGGCCCCTGCCCCAATCTCAGACGCGTCAACCTCAACCTGAAATGGAAGAGAAACATCCGGCTGACGCAACACAGGGGCAGAAGTAAATCGGCGTTTAAGCTCCTGAAAGGCAGAAACAGCCGCGGAGGACCAATTCGTCACATCAGCGCCTTTCTTTGTCAAATCGGTCAGAGGTTTAACCACACTGGAGAAGTTGGCAATGAATCGACGATAAAAATTAGCAAAGCCCAAGAATTTCTGAAGGCTCTTCACAGATGTGGGCTGAATCCAATCATGAATGGCCTGAACCTTAAAGGGACACTGTCACCTGAATTTGGAGGGAACAATCTTCAGCCATGGAGGCGGGGTTTTTGGGTCTTTGATTCACCGTTTCCTTACCTGCTGGCTGCATGCTGGCTGCAATATTGGATTGAAGTTCATTCTCTGTCCTCCGTAGTACATGCCTGCACAAGGTGCAATCTTGCCTTGCACAGGCGTGTACTATGGAGGACAGAGAATGAACTTCAATCCAATATTGCAGCCAGCATGCAGCCAGCGGGTAAGGAAAGGGTGAATCAAACACCCAAAAACCCCGCCTCCATGGCTGAAGATTGTTCCCTCCAAATTCAGGTGACAGTGTCCCTTTAACAGGATCCATTTCTATAGATGAGGGAGAAAAAATGAAGCCCAAAAACGAAACCTTCTGCACTCCAAAGAGGCACTTCGACCCCTTCACAAATAAAGCATTATTACGGAGGATCTGAAATACCATCCTGACCTGTTTCACATGAGACTCCCAATCATCGGAAAAAATCAAAATATCATCCAAATATACAACCATGAATTTATCAAGATAACTCCGAAAGATATCATGCATCAGGGACTGGAACACAGATGGGGCATTAGAGAGTCCGAATGGCATCACAAGGTATTCAAAATGGCCTTCGGGCGTATTAAATGCAGTTTTCCATTCGTCACCCTACTTAATACGAATAAGATTATATGCCCCTCGAAGATCAATCTTAGTAAACCAACTAGCCCCTTAATCCTAGCAAACAAATCAGTAAGCAAGGGCAAAGGGTATTGAAATTTGACCGTGATCTTATTCAAGAGGCGATAATCAATACAGGGTCTCAAGGAGCCATCCTTCTTGGCAACAAAAAAAAAACCTGCTCCCAATGGTGAATAAGATGGCCGAATATGCCCCTTCTCCAAAGACTCCTTAATATAGCTCCGCATGGCGGCATGTTATGGCACAGACAGGTTGAAAAGTCGGCCCTTAGGGAACTTACAACCTGGAATCAAGTCAATAGCACAATCACAGTCCCTATGCGGTGGAAGGGAACTGGATTTGGGCTCATCGAATACATCCTGGAAATCTGACAAAAACTCAGGAATTTCAGAAGAGGGGGAAGAGGAAATTGACATCAAAGGAACGTGACCATGAACCCCCTGACAACCCCAACTAGTCACAGACATAGATTTCCAATCTAACACCGGATTATGTACCTGTAACCATGGAAAACCGAGCACAATATCATCATGCAAATTATGCAACACCAGAAAACGACAATCTTCCTGATGGGCTGGCGCCATGCGCATGGTCAGCTGTGTCCAAAACTGAGATTTATTTATAGCCAGCGGTGTAGCATCAATCCCCCTTAAAGGAATAGGGTTCTGCAAAGGCTGCAAGGGGAAACCACAACGTCTGGCAAATTCTAAGTCCATTAAGTTCAGAGCGGCGCCTGAATCTACAAATGCCATGACAGAAAATGACGATAATGAGCAGATCAAGGTCACAGATAACAGAAATTTAGGTTGTACAGTACTGATGGTAACAGAACTAGCTATTTTCTTTGTACGCTTAGGGCAATCAGAAATAACATGCGCAGAATCGCCGCAGTAAAAACACAACCTATTCTGACGCCTGAATCTTTGTCGTTCAGCTCTAGACAAAATCCTATCACACTGCATAGGCTCAGGGCTCCGCTCGGAGGACAACGCCACAGTGTGCACAACTCTGCGCTCGTGCAAGCGCCGATCAATCTGAATGGCCAGAAACATAGAATCACTCAGACCAGCAGGCGTGGGGAACCCCACCATAACATCTTTAACGGATTCAAAAAGACCCTTTCTGAAAATTGCCGCCAAGGCATCCTCATTCCATTTAGTCAACACAGACCATTTTCTAAATTTCTGGCAATACGATTCTGCCGCTTCTTGACCCTGACACAGGGCCAACAAGGTCTTCTCTGCATGATCCACTGAATTAGGTTCATCATACAATAACCCTAGCGCCTGAAAAAAGGTGTCTACATCAAGCAAAGCAGGATTCCCAGATTCCAGGGAAAATGCCAAATCCTGAGGATCACCACGCAACAGGGAAATAACAATTTTAACCTGCTGAATGGGATCACCAGAAGAACGGGGTTTCAGAGCAAAAAACAGTTTACAGTTATTTTTAAAGCTCAAAAATTTGGACCTGTCCCCAAAAAACAAATCAGGAGTTGGAATTCTAGGCTCTAAAACCGGAGTCTGAACGATATAATCGGAAATACCCTGTATTCTAGCAGCGAGTTGGTCCACACGAGAAACCAATTCCTGAACCTCCATGCCAGCGCCAAACTCCTGAGCCACCCAGAGGAAAAGAGGGAAGGAAAGACAAAACACTGCAGAAAAAAAAATGGCTCAGCACTTTCCTTCCCTTCTTCTGAGATGTGTTTAACTCATTGTTGGCCAGTTGTACTGTTATGATCTGGTGGCCTAGGAGCAGCATGAGACGTACTCTGGAGAAGGTGGTACCTGTACTGACCGCAAACCCTGAACTTAGAACCGCAACTAGAAGTAGCCGTGGGATGTACCTAACACTCCCTAGACACCTCGACACAGCCTAAGAACTAACTTCCCCTAAAGATAGAAACGGGAAAACTATCTTGCCTCAGAGAAAATCCCCAAAGGATAGACAGCCCCCCACAAATATTGACTGTGAGAGGAGAGGGAAATGACATACGCAGACTGAAATCAGGATTTAGCAAAGGAGGCCATTCTAGCTAAAAAGAAAGAATAGGACAGAGTACTATGCGGTCAGTATTAAAACACTAGAAAATATCCACCACAGAAAATACAAATCTCCACATCTGACTAAAGACATGGAGGGTATATCTGCATCTCCAGAGACACAGCTTGGCTGCAAAAAAGCCTTCACAGACAAAGCTGGACAAGACAAAACATGAAAATGCACTGAACAATAAGGTCCACAGCATGTGGACAGCAAAAACAAAGCCAGAACTTATCTTTGTTGAAATGAACAGCAAAACAGGAGAGACCAGGTATGGATGTGAATCCTCCAAAAACAATGGACAACTGGCACTGACTAAAGGATCAAGCAAGACTAAATAGCCCAGTCCAAATTGCAATAAGTGGACACACCTGATAAATGCTGCGATCCAAAGACAGCAGCACTGCCACTCATAACCACCGGAGGGAGCCCAAGAGCAGAATTCACAACAGGGGTCTGTGCCGGGCTGTGGGAGGTCTGCGCCGGGCTGTGGGGGGTCTGTGCCGGGCTGTGGGGGGTCTGTGCCAGGCTGTCGGGGGTCCTTGGGGGTGTGTGCACGTGCAGGCATCATCCGATGGGTCTACAAGTCCCATTGGGTGATGCCTGCTACAGTAACAGTGATTGACACATTAGCCAATGATGGGACAGTAGTAGTCCAATCATCCGGCTAATGCGTTGAATGTAAAAAAAAAAACACGAACATACAACATATGACAGAACATACAACATACATACATATACATACAGTACATTCATACATTACATACCATACATACATACTACATACATACATACAACATACTACATACATACATACTACATTCATACTACATACAATACATTCTTACAGTATATATAACATAGAGTACATACTCACCATCACTTGTCACTTTGTTCCCGAAGCCAGTGTCACCTGTAAAAAATATTAAAATATCAAACAATATACTCCCTGATCCGCAGAAATCCACGAGTGTCCCACGACGATCTCCCGTGGAGAGCAGCAGCATCAGCTGATGCGACTGCTCTTTAGGGGCTCCAGGAATACAATGACGGGAGGAAGGTATCCTTCCGCACTGTATTCCTCCGCCACTGGAAAAAAATAGTCCCTAGTCTCACTTTTGGCATTGCTGTGTGAGAAAGTTCCCACGCAGCTTTTGCCATAAAGTGAGACCAGTGAACTAAGGTAACCTCTCAGTGATACACTGCAGGAGCCATTGTCTCCTGTCAGTGTGTCACTGGAGGTCCTATAGAGCAGTGACATCACCCGATGTCACTGTTCTATAGGGGAGATCTTCGTGGGACACTTGTTATTAATTGGTCTGCGTTGGACAGGGAGAACACGGTTTATTATTTTACGTTTTTTGCAGGCACTGAAGTATGGTAAGTATGGTTAAATTAAGAATAATAAAATACTTTTTTCTGGCTGTGTATTTTTTTTAACTCTTTCACTACTGTAGGATTAATAATGGAGAGGTGTCTTATTGACGCCTCTCCATTATTAACCCGGCTTAATGTCACCTTACAAGGTGACATTAACCCCTTATTACCCCATATCCCACCGCTACACGGGAGTGGGAAGAGAGGGGCTAAGTGCCGGAATTGGCGCATCTTACAAATGCGCCATTACTGGGGCGGCTGCGGACTGGTATTTGTAGCCAAGGGGGCCAATATCCATGGCCCCTCTCTAGGCTATGAATATCAGCCTGCAGCTGTCTGCGTAGCCTTTCTACCTATAAAATATAGGGGGACCCACTTCATTTTTTTGGGGGTGTCCCCCTATTTTAATAGCCAGTAAAGGCTACGCAGACAGCTACGGGCTGATATTCATAGCCTGGGAGGGGGCCATGGGTATTACCTCCTTCCCAGGCTACAAATATTGGCCCCCGGCTGTCGGCTTTCCCCCTCTGGCGCAGAAAACTGCGCGGGAGCCCATGCCATTTTTTTTTCTTTATGTTCATTATTCAACACCGGCCTATCTATGGATATATCTACTATATAAAGCTGAATGTGTGTATGTGTGTATGTCCGGGATTGGCATCTGCACCGTCGCAGCTACAGCCACAAAATTTTGCACAGTCACACGTCTGGACCCCGAGAGCGTCATAGGCTATATTGTGAGGCGAAATTTTAACCCCGCGCGTTCCAATTCACCAAACAATTTTGCCCCTATCTACATAATGGGGAAAAAAGTGAAAGGAAAAGTGTTGGAAGTGTCGCAGCTACAGCAACAAAATTTTGCACAGTCACACGTCTGGACCCTGAGAGCGTCATAGGCTACGTTGTGAGGTGAAATTTTAACCCCGCGCTTTCCAATTCACCAAACAATTTTGCCCCTATCTACATAATGGGGAAAAAAGTGAAAGGAAAAGTGTTGGAGGCGTCGCAGCTACAGAAACAAAATTTTGCACAGTCACACGTCTGGACCCTGAGAGCGTCATAGGCTACGTTGTGAGGTTAAATTTTAACCCCGCGCTTTCCAATTCACTAAACAATTTTGTCCCTATCTACATAATGGGGAAAAAGTGAAATGAAAAGTGTTGGAGGCGTCGCAGCTACAGCCACAAAATTTTGCACAGTCACACGTCTGGACCCTGAGTGCGTCATAGGCTATGTTGTGAGGTGAAATTTTAACTCCGCGCTTTCCAATTCACCAAACTATTTTTTCGCTATCTACATAATGGGGAAAAGTGAAAGGAAAAGTGTTGGAGGCAAATTGACAGCTGCCAGATGTGAACAAGGGGGACTTAAAGAATGAGAGCGATGGCGCCAAAGAGTATATACCGATCAGTTGCTAAGGTGGGGCCCCGACATGAGATACTCACCACACATGGGGATATGAACACACACACAAAATGCGCCACACACTACCACGTGCTTGAACACATATACCACCCTCAGCACACATTTCACCACACATACACCAACCTCGCCACATAAAAGTCGAAACACATGCAAAAACTAGGCTCACGCAAAACTCACCTCATGGAAAACTCGCCACACGCAAAACTTGCACACGCGGAAAAATTGCCACATGCACAAAATTTGCAACACATGCAAAAGTTGCCTCACACAAAACTTGCACATACTCAAAAGGCACCAGACATAAAACTCACCACGCGCAAAACTCGCCATGCGCAAAACTTGCTGCACACAACTTGCTACACTAACCTGTCACATTCAACTCGACACACAAAAAGTTGCTACACGCATGTTGCCACACAAAACTCATCTCACAAAAGTCGCTACATGCATGTCGCCACACACAACTCAACACACACAACTTGACAAACGAAACTCGCCCTAAAACACACACAAGTCTGGTATTAGCCTTCAAAAATAAAAATCTGATTAATAAGCAGACAAACTACAAGAGCAACAAATGTACCATATAGGAAATACAGCAGCTGTCAGTCACATGACCTGTCTATTATGTGTATGTGTGAGCTAATATATACTGCCAGGGGGAGGGCTTCCTGTTGTCAGGCTGCTTTATCTTACAAATACTGAGGTAAAAATACTGAGCAAATAACGTGTTAACGAGGTCTAATTCAGGAGATCACACAGGTATATACTATATACAGGGGAGATGACACACAGATATATACTATATACAGGAGAGATGACACACAGGTATATACTATATAGAGGAGGAGATGACATACAGGTACATACTATATACAGGAGGAGATGACACACAGGTATATACTATATACAGGAGCAGATTACCTACAGGTATACACTATATACAGGAGGAGATGACATACAGGTATATGCTATATATAGAAGATGACATACAGGTATATACTATATACAGGAGATGACACACAGATATATACTATATACAGGGGAGATGACACACAGGTATATACTATATACAGGAGGAGATGACATACAGGTATATACTATATATAGAAGGAGATGACATACAGGTATATACTATATATAGGAGGAGATCACATACAGGTATATACTATATATAGGAGGAGATGACATACAGGTATATACTATATACAGGGGAGATGACACACAGCAGGTATATACTATATACAGGGGAGATGACATACAGGTATATACTATATACAGGAGATGACATACAGGTGTATACTATATATAAGGGAGATGACAAACATGTATATACTGAGGTGAAAATGAGAGGTGTGAGGTGAAAATGAAAAGGTGTGAGTGCAAAATGAGAGGAGTGAGGGAAAATAGTGTAGTGATCGGAAAATGACAGATGTGAGGTCGAAATGACAAGTGTTAGGCGGGAATGAGAGGAGTGAGGGAGAAAATGAGAGGTGTGTGGGAGAAAATGAGAGATGTGAGGGGGAAAATTAAAGATGTGATTGGGAAAATGAGAGGCGTGATGGGAAAATAAGAGAAGTGACGTGCTATAACTAACCACAGATATTTACTATGCCCAGGCAATGCCGGGCTCTTCAGCTAGTCAATAGATGTATCTATAGACTAGATGGTGGCCAATTCTAACTCATCGGGTATTCTACAATATGTATGTATGTATGTATATAGCAGCCATATAGTATGTAACACAGACAGCCACGTAGTATATAGCACAGCCACGTAGTATTTAACAGCCCATGTAACACAGACAGCCACGTAGTATATAGCACAGCCAAGCAGTATATAACAACCCACGTAACACAGACAGCCACGTAGTATATAGCACAGCCAAGCAGTATGTAACACAGCCCACATAGTATATAACACTGCCCACGCAGTATATAACACGCGACGTTCCGGTCCAGTTAATAGTTTAGGGCCTAGGAGCAGTGTCTGCACGTCAGCAGAGTAGCCTGCCTGTGAAACAAACTATACCGCCTGCGTATCTCTATTTTCACTGCATCTAATCCAGTTATTAGTTTAGGGCCTAGGAGCAGTGTCTGCACGTCAGCAGAGTAGCCCGCCTGTGAAACAAACTATACCTCCTGTGTACCTCTATTTTCACTGCATCTAATCCAGTTATTAGTTAGAACGCATGACGTTAAAAATATACATATTAATGTATTGGGGGCCTTTTAGGCCCCCATGCACATAATGTAGAAAAACACACTTAAATAACTTTCACAAGTTTATTTCAAAATTGCTCAATAAAATATGAATAGTGGACAAAATTTTGATTATAATTTTTCACAGAAAACACCAAAAAATCTTGTTTTTTCCCAAATTTCACACAAAGACATGAAAACACACAAAAACGCATAGAAATCTATAGCAAACTAGCTGCAGCTACATTTTTATTCTAACTTTATTTTCTATTATATTAGTCTTCTAAACAATTCTGACATGTTATTTTTTTCAGAAGTTTTGTGCAATTTTTGATAAATATGTTCCACATATAACTGATAGGGGCTAATTTGTCTGTTTTAAACCTCGCTGCACGAGTTCGCTTATCATCAAAGCGAATGATTCTTCTAATTTCCTCATATCTGCCCACTGACATTGTTGCCTTACAGTGTGGATCAGAAAGTGGGTCCAGAAATAATTCTCGTATTGGGACATCATACGATTTTTGACTCCCTGCCAGCAGTAAAAGTCCAATATATGCATAAAGTTCCACTTTTGAGATACTTTTCCAGGACTTATTTTTTGCAGAAGCGATACGTCTTCATTCTAGGTTTGAACATAATAGGACCTCTTCTGCAATATTGTCAGAAAAATAAGTACAGAATACATCTTTAGGGGTAAAGTAACTGGGACTTCCCACAGCTCCTTGAGCCTGTCTAACAATATTGTGTGTTGGAGTACGTCCGACTAATGTAGGATTACTGTCCCAAAAAACATTCGTTTTGGATGTTCGGCTTATCACTTCTTGAGGATCCACTAGATTCACTTCTTCATCATCAGAAGAATCACTGGATGAGGATGTTTGATTAGCTGGTGGCAGATAGTCTTCATCAGACAAAGATAGTTCACTTTCATCATCGCTTTGAAATATAATCGCTTCAATATCTTGGTTAGTCATACACTTGGAAGAAGAGTGTGTCATTGCTGACTAGATGTTAGCAAACTAAAAGAAAAAAACAATGAACAGAATCAGTGTTGTCAACTCTTTGCTTGTGTGTGACACACTGTAAGTGTAATGTCCCCCCTTCTTCCTCTCACCCTCAGCAGCTCTTACCTTTTATACTTTTAGGTGGTGTACAATTCTCTGGATTTTTGTGGCTCACAAGCTCTAGCCTTTGCAAGCTTCTTAGAAACTTAAACTGAAAATGAATCAGATTTCATCTCAACAGCTTATCTTATCACAGGTCCTTCAGCAATTAGCTCACAGTGTATACTGTCCTCAGTACTCTATACACAGCTCATTACTGTGTTCCAAAGGACCTGAGGTGATGTCATGGCCTTATCACTCCAAAAATCACATGACATCCTCACATGTTATTATCCACACCCTGGCCCCTCCACCAGCATTACTGAGTACAAATAAAGTAACTTGAGACACAAACACTACTGAGAACATGATAAAAATAGCGGGGGCCTAAAAGGCCCCCAATTCGTACAGATGTAGTTTTCACCAAACAAGCATTGTTACACCATAATGCCTATGAAAAAAATTATATGAACAACTGGATATTATCAACAACAACATACTTGAGGAATACCTGGAGTTTCAAAATTATAACTAAAGTAATTTTGCAGATAATAGCAAAAATGTAAGCATGGGGGCCTAAATGGCCCCCAATATGCATTCTAGGGTTAGGGCCTAGGAGTAGTGTCTGCACGTCAGCAGAGTAGCCCACCTGTGAAACAAACTATACCGCCTGTGTATCTCTATTTTCACTGCATCTAATCCAGTTATTAATTTTGGGCCTAGGAGCAGTGTCTGCACGTCAGCAGAGTAGCCCTCCTGTGAAACAAACTATACCGCCTGTGTATCTCTATTTTCACTGCATCTAATCCAGTTATTAGTTTGGGCCTAGGAGCAGTGTCTGCACGTCAGCAGAGTAGCCCGCCTGTGAAGCAAACTATACCGCCTGCGTATCTCTATTTTCACTGCATCTAATCCAGTTATTAGTTTTGGGCCTAGTAGCAGTGTCTGCACATCAGCAGAATAGCCCGCCTGTGAAACACACTATACCGCCTGTGTATCTCTATTTTCACTGCATCTAATCCAGTTATTAGTTTTGAGCCTAGGAGCAGTGTCTGCACGTCAGCAGAGTAGCCCGCCTGTGAAACAAACTATACCGCCTGTGGATCTCAATTTTCACTGCATCTAATCCAGTTATTAGTTTTGGGCCTAGTACCACAGTTTGGCCACTCAGTTCTGCTCGGTTTTCATACATCGGTTGTTGTGCCAACAACTACAGATACAGAGTTGCCAATTAGTTAAGCACTAAAATGAGTGGCAAAAGGCCTGCTGCTGGTGGAAAGGGGAATAGGCGTGTTGGAAAGGGAAAAAAGGTTGTGTCCGTGGGGTAGGTGGTAAAGCATCAGTAACATCTGCAGAAGAAAGACCATCTTCCAGCCAAAGTAAGATGTCTACTTCTTTTCGTGGACAATCTGATATGATCCCTTTCTTACAACCATCGCTACAAGCATCGCCAAAAATTCCAGATGAGGCACAAAAACAGCAGGTGCTTGACGGATACAGTATCAAGTGCTCGTTCAAGTGGGCTCTCCTCCATGTCACTTCAACATCACAACTACTCCAGTCCTCAGAGTTGTCACCCCAATCGCACTTGCGTCCTCACAGCTCCCAAGTCTCCAGCTGCCCGTCTGAGCATGGGGTAACACACATGGTTGCGTCTGTAGAGCTGTTTACGCATACTATAGCCTGGGAATCAGAGGTCTGCTCCAGAGCTTCTGTGAATCCAGATGAGGAAATGATCTGCACTGATGCCCAGAATCTTTGTGAGTCGGATCCAGGCCCAGATGAGGAAGGTTCTGAGCATAATGTAGACCCTCGTTCCCAAACTGTAACTCCTCTTGCTGGAAACAATGAGGAAGATGATGATGAGACTGAGATACCTGATTGGAACGAAAACTTGACTTTTCGGTCGGGGCAGGAAGAGGTTGGCTCTGAGGACGACAGGTGTGAGAACACACAGGATGATGATGACGAGGTTGTAGACCCCACTTACTGTCAACCGCCAGTCCATGAGGTCAGCAGAGGAGGTGGAGGAGGATGCTAGTGATGAGTCTGATGATGAGGTAACGGTGCGCCTTCCTGGACAGAGATGGAGTACTGGAAGCACGTCAACAACTGCATCCTCAACCCCAACTGTGCCTCAGACCAGAAGTCGTGGTGGCTCTTCAGGTCGCACGGGCTCTAAGCCTTGCATAGCCTGGGCATTTTTTGACATCGCAAAGGATGACCCAACTCATGTTGTCTGTAAGATTTGTCAACAAAATCTCAGTAGAGGCCAAAAAATCACTAGCTTGAGTACTTCATGCATGAACCGTCACATGGATATGAGGCATAAGTTGCAGTGGAAAGCTCACTGTGCTACAATGCGGCCTAGTGGGCCGGGTCAACCACCGTCTGCCCCATCAAGTGCATCCGCGTCCTCTTCATCCTGTGTGACTGTGGGGACAGCAGTCGCACATGGTTTTGGATGCAGACCTTCCACCTCTTTACCCGCAACAGCCAGTGTGATTGGTGTTATGAAAGGCAATTCAGTACCACAATGGACATAGCGGTCAGAGCACATACAGTGATCTGACAATAACCCAAAATCATAGAACGAGCTCTGAGACGTGGGAACTCTGCAGACCGCAATCCCTAATCCTCTCCAAACAACACTAGAGGCAGCCGTGGATTGCGCCTAACTCTGCCTATGCAACTCGGCACAGCCTGAGAAACTAACTAGCCTGAAGATAGAAAATAAGCCTACCTTGCCTCAGAGAAATACCCCAAAGGAAAAGGCAGCCCCCCACATATAATGACTGTGAGTTAAGATGAAAAGACAAACGTAGAGATGAAATAGATTCAGCAAAGTGAGGCCCGACTTTCTTAACAGAGCGAGGATAGAAAAGGTAACTTTGCGGTCTACACAAAACCCTAAAGCAAACCACGCAAAGGGGCAAAAAGACCCTCCGTACCGAACTAACGGCACGGAGGTACACCCTTTGCGTCCCAGAGCTTCCAGCAACAAATTAGACAAGCTGGACAGAAAAAATAGCAAACAAATAGCAAAGAAGAACTTAGCTATGCAGAGCAGCAGGCCACAGGAATGATCCAGGGAAAAGCAAGTCCAACACTGGAATATTGACAGGAAGCCAGGATCAAAGCATTAGGTGGAGTTAAGTAGAGAAGCACCTAACGACCTCACCAGATCACCTGAGGGAGGAACCTCAGAAGCCGCAGTACCACTTCCCTCCACCAACAGAAGCTCACAGAGAGAATCAGCCGAAGTACCACTTGTGACCACAGGAGGGAGCTCTGCCACAGAATTCACAACAGTACCCCCCCTTGAGGAGGGGTCACCGAACCATCACCAGAGCCCCCAGGCCGACCAGGATGAGCCACATGAAAGGCACGAACAAGATTGGGAGCATGGACATCAGAGGCAAAAACCCAGGAATTATCTTCCTGAGCATAACCCTTCCATTTAACCAAATACTGGAGTTTCCGTCTAGAAACACGAGAATCCAAAATCTTCTCCACAATATACTCCAATTCCCCCTCCACCAAAACCGGGGCAGGAGGATCAACAGATGGAACCATAGGTGCCACGTATCTCCGCAACAATGACCTATGGAATACGTTATGTATGGAAAAAGAATCTGGAAGGGTCAGACGAAAAGACACAGGATTAAGAACCTCAGAAATCCTATACGGACCAATGAAACGAGGTTTAAACTTAGGAGAGGAAACCTTCATAGGAATATGACGAGAAGATAACCAAACCAGATCCCCAACATGAAGTCGGGGACCCACACGGCGTCTGCGATTAGCGAAACGTTGAGCCTTCTCCTGGGACAAGGTCAAATTGTCCACTACATGAGTCCAAATCTGCTGCAACCTGTCCACCACAGTATCCACACCAGGATAGTCCGAAGACTCAACCTGTCCTGAAGAGAAACGAGGATGGAACCCAGAATTGCAGAAAAATGGCGAAACCAAGGTAGCCGAGCTGGCCCGATTATTAAGGGCGAACTCAGCCAAAGGCAAAAAGGACACCCAGTCATCCTGATCGGCAGAAACAAAGCATCTCAGATATGTTTCCAAGGTCTGATTGGTTCGTTCGGTCTGGCCATTAGTCTGAGGATGGAAAGCCGAGGAAAAAGACAAGTCAATGCCCATCCTACCACAAAAGGCTCGCCAAAACCTCGAAACAAACTGGGAACCTCTGTCAGAAATGATATTCTCTGGAATGCCATGTAAACGAACCACATGCTGGAAGAACAATGGCACCAAATCAGAGGAGGAAGGCAATTTAGACAAGGGTACCAAATGGACCATCTTAGAAAAGCGATCACAGACCACCCAAATGACTGACATCTTTTGAGAAACGGGAAGATCTGAAATAAAATCCATAGAGATATGTGTCCAAGGCCTCTTCGGGACTGGCAAGGGCAAAAGCAACCCACTGGCACGAGAACAGCAGGGCTTAGCCCGAGCACAAATCCCACAGGACTGCACAAAAGTACGCACATCCCGCGACAGAGATGGCCACCAAAAGGATCTAGCCACTAACTCTCTGGTACCAAAGATTCCAGGATGACCAGCCAAGACCGAACAATGAACCTCAGAGATAACTTTATTCGTCCACCTATCAGGGACAAACAGTTTCTCCGCTGGACAACGATCAGGTTTATTAGCCTGAAATTTTTGCAGCACTCGACGCAAATCAGGGGAGATGGCAGACACAATTACTCCCTCTTTGAGGATACCCGCCGGCTCAGATACACCCGGAGAGTCGGGCACAAAACTCCTAGACAGAGCATCCACCTTCACATTTTTAGAGCCCGGAAGGTATGAAATCACAAAGTCAAAACGGGCAAAAAACAACGAACAATGAGCATGTCTAGGATTCAACCGCTTGGCGGACTCGAGATAAGTCAAGTTCTTATGATCAGTCAAGACCACCACGCGATGCTTAGCTCCTTCAAGCCAATGACGCCACTCCTCGAATGCCCACTTCATTTCCAGCAACTCTCGGTTGCCCAAATCATAATTTCGCTTAGCAGGCGAAAACTTCCTGGAAAAGAAGGCGCACGGTTTCATCACTGAGCAATCAGAACCTCTCTGCGACAAAACAGCCCCTGCTCCAATCTCAGAAGCATCAACCTCGACCTGGAACGGAGGCAAAACATCTGGTTGACACAACACAGGGGCAGAAGAAAAACGACGCTTCAAGTCTTGAAAAGCTTCCACAGCAGCAGAAGACCAATTGACCAAATCAGCACCCTTCTTGATCAAATCGGTCAATGGTTTGGCAATACTAGAAAAATTGCAGATGAAGTGACGATAAAAATTAGCAAAGCCCAGGAACTTTTGCAGACTTTTCAGAGATGTCGGCTGAGTCCAATCATGGATGGCTTGGACCTTAACAGGATCCATCTCGATAGTAGAAGGGGAAAAGATGAACCCCAAAAATGAAACCTTCTGCACACCAAAGAGACACTTTGATCCCTTCACAAGCAAAGAATTAGCACGCAGGACCTGAAAAACTGTTCTGACCTGCTTCACATGAGACTCCCAATCATCCGAGAAGATCAAAATGTCATCCAAGTACACAATCAGGAATTTATCCAGGTACTCTCGGAAGATGTCATGCATAAAGGACTGAAACACTGATGGAGCATTGGCAAGTCCGAATGGCATCACTAGATACTCTCAAAATGACCCTCGGGCGTAATAAATGCAGTTTTCCATTCATCTCCTCGCCTGATTCGCACCAGATTATACGCACCACGAAGATCTATCTTGGTGAAACAACTAGCCCCCTTAATCTGAGCAAACAAATCAGATAACAATGGCAAGGGGTACTGAAATTTAACCGTGATCTTATTTAGAAGGCGGTAATCTATACAAGGTCTCAGCGAACCATCCTTCTTGGCTACAAAAAAGAACCCTGCTCCTAATGGTGACGATGACGGGCGAATATGCCCCTTCTCCAGGGATTCCTTCACATAACTGCGCATAGCGGCGTGCTCAGGCACGGATAAATTAAACAGTCGACCTTTTGGGAATTTACTACCAGGAATCAAATTGATAGCACAATCACAATTCCTATGCGGAGGTAGGGCATCGGACTTGGGCTCATCAAATACATCCCGGTAATCAGACAAGAACTCTGGAACCTCAGAAGGGGTGGATGACGAAATTGACAGAAATGGAACATCACCATGTACCCCCTGACAACCCCAGCTGGACACCGACATGGATTTCCAATCTAATACTGGATTATGGGCTTGTAGCCATGGCAACCCCAACACGACCACATCATGCAGATTATGCAACACCAGAAAGCGAATAACCTCCTGATGTGCAGGAGCCATGCACATGGTCAGCTGGGTCCAGTATTGAGGCTTATTCTTGGCCAAAGGCGTGGCATCAATTCCTCTCAATGGAATAGGACACTGCAAGGGCTCTAAGAGAAACCCACAACGCTTAGCATACTCCAAGTCCATCAAATTCAGGGCAGCGCCTGAATCCACAAATGCCATGACAGAATACGATGACAAAGAGCAGATCAAGGTAACGGACAGAATAAATTTTGACTGTACCGTACCAATGGTGGCAGACCTAGCGAACCGCTTAGTGCGCTTAGGACAATCAGAGATAGCATGAGTGGAATCACCACAGTAGAAACACAGCCCATTCAGACGTCTGTGTTCTTGCCGTTTAACTCTGGTCAAAGTCCTATCGCACTGCATAGGCTCAGGTTTAAGCTTAGGTAATACCGCCAAATGGTGCACAGATTTACGCTCACGCAAGCGTCGACCGATCTGAATGGCCAAAGACATAGACTCATTTAAACCAGCAGGCATAGGAAATCCCACCATGACATCCTTAAGGGCTTCAGAGAGACCCTTTCTGAACATAGCTGCCAGCGCAGATTCATTCCATTGAGTGAGCACGGACCACTTTCTAAATTTCTGACAATATACCTCTATCTCATCCTGACCCTGACAAAGAGCCAGCAAATTTTTCTCTGCCTGATCCACTGAATTAGGTTCATCGTACAGCAATCCGAGCGCCAGGAAAAACGCATCAATATTACTCAATGCAGGATCTCCTGGCGCAAGAGAAAATGCCCAGTCCTGAGGGTCGCCGCGCAAAAAAGAAATAACAATCAAAACCTGTTGAACTGGATCACCAGAGGAGCGAGGTTTCAAGGCCAGAAATAATTTACAATTATTTTTGAAACTCAGAAACTTAGTTCTATCTCCAAAAAACAAATCAGGAATAGGAATTCTTGGTTCCAACATAGCTTTCTGATCAATAGTGTCTTGAATCTTCTGCACTCTTGTCGAGAGCTGATCCACAAATGAAGACAGACTTCTAATGTCCATCGCTACACCTGTGTACTGAACCACCCAAATGTCTAGGGGAAAAAAAAGGCAAAACACAGTGCAAAGAAAAAAAAATGGTCTCAGAACTTCTTTTTTCCCTCTATTGAGAATCATTAGTACTTTGGGCTTCCTGTACTGTTATGAAAGGCAATTCAGTACCACAATGGACATAGCGGTCAGAGCACATACAGTGATCTGACAATAACCCAAAATCATAGAACGAGCTCTGAGACATGGGAACTCTGCAGACCGCAATCCCTAATCCTCTCCAAACAACACTAGAGGCAGCCGTGGATTGCGCCTAACTCTGCCTATGCAACTCGGCACAGCCTGAGAAACTAACTAGCCTGAAGATAGAAAATAAGCCTACCTTGCCTCAGAGAAATACCCCAAAGGAAAAGGCAGCCCCCCACATATAATGACTGTGAGTTAAGATGAAAAGACAAACGTAGAGATGAAATAGATTCAGCAAAGTGAGGCCCGACTTTCTTAACAGAGCGAGGATAGAAAAGGTAACTTTGCGGTCTACACAAAACCCTAAAGCAAACCACGCAAAGGGGCAAAAAGACCCTCCGTACCGAACTAACGGCACGGAGGTACACCCTTTGCGTCCCAGAGCTTCCAGCAACAAATTAGACAAGCTGGACAGAAAAAATAGCAAACAAATAGCAAAGACGAACTTAGCTATGCAGAGCAGCAGGCCACAGGAATGATCCAGGGAAAAGCAAGTCCAACACTGGAACATTGACAGGAAGCCAGGATCAAAGCATTAGGTGGAGTTAAGTAGAGAAGCACCTAACGACCTCACCAGATCACCTGAGGGAGGAACCTCAGAAGCCGCAGTACCACTTCCCTCCACCAACAGAAGCTCACAGAGAGAATCAGCCGAAGTACCACTTGTGACCACAGGAGGGAGCTCTGCCACAGAATTCACAACAGATTGGCAGGTCATCAGGACATTTGCTAGTGGAAACACCTGCTGGTGTTGAGCGCTCTCCGACATCGACACCACATTTTGATCAAGGCAACATAACATCTCCGCCTGCACCTTCTTCACAGACCAACAGTTTGCCGGGGACACCCTACTCAACTCGGTCTAAGCACGGCAGCCAGCCCTCAGTCCCTCAGATGTGGACAAGTAAAAGACCATTTCCTCCTAGCCATGACAAAAATAAGAGGTTGAATTTCTTCATCAGCAAGCTGTTGGCTACAGAAATGCTGCCTTTCTGCCTGGTGGACACAGGATTTTTGAGACCTTTTGTCCGTCGCAGTGCCCCAGTACCAGATGCCCAGTCGCCACTACTTCTCAAAGAAAGCTGTGCCTGCGCTGCACCAGCATGTCGCACACAACATCACCGCCTCCTTGAGAAACTGTGTGTGACAGGGTGCATTTCACCACAGACACTTGGACGAGTAGACATGGACAGGGGCGTTACATGTTGGTGACTGGGCACTGGGTAACTATGGCGACATCAGGAGAAGGGGCTGCTGTCCAAGTCTTGCCGTCGCCACGAGTTGCTCGTCAATCCTCTGTATCTAGAAGTTCCTCCACTGCTTCTGCCTCCTCAACCTCCTCTCGGTCCTCCACCTGCACCCAAAGCCTGTCTGGTAATGCCACCCGCATTGTAACTGCGCAGAAGGAATCCTGAACACCTCCTCACTATTCTGTTACCAGGGCTCAACGGCATCAGGCAGTGTTTACATTGAAATGTCTGGGAAATGTGAGTCACACAGCAGTGGAGTTGTGGTCAGCTCTGTAGACCGAGTTCCATCAATGGTTGTCTCCACTCAACCTGCAGCCAGGGAAGGCTGTGTGCAACAATGCTGCAAACTGGATGCGGCCCTTCGCCGGGGCAATGTCACACACGTGCCTTGTATGGCTCACGTTTTAAACCTGGTTGTCCAGCAATTTTTATCCCACTATCCCGGACTTGATGGGCTTCTGCAGAGGGCACGGTCGCTGTGTGCTCACTTCCGCCGTTCGCATCCTGCAGCTCGACGACTTGCATCTCTACAGAAGTCGTTGGGCCTGCCAGTTCACCGGCTGAAATGCGATGTGCCCACACGGTGGAATTCAACTCTGCACATGTTGCAGTGACTGTGGCAGCACCGACGAGCCCTGGTGCAATACGTTATGACGTATAGCCTGGACCAACGAGATCAAGAGGTGGGGCAAATCACGCTGCAGGAGTGGTCTCAGATCAGGGACCTATGCACCCTTCTGCACAGTTTTGAAATAGCAACGAAGATGTTTAGTGCTGACGATGCCATTATCAGCATGACCATTCCGGTGATTTACATGCTGGAGCACACCTTACACAGTGTTCGGAGTCAGATGGTGGAACAGGACGAGTCGTATGCGGAAGGGATCATATCTCCAAGGTCAAGAAGGTTGGCAGCACCAAGGTGGCTGGCATTGGAGGCTGGGGGAGAGGAGTTACCAAGGGCACATGGTAGCAGCCAAACTGTTGAGAAAGGTGCAGGAGGCAAGGAAGAAGTGGAAGACGAACTGGCGCTGGGCATGGAAGACTCATCAGATGAGGGAGACCTTGATCAAATTTTTGTTGTAAGAGGTTGGGGGGAGAGGACAGACGAAGGAAGCATGATTCTCACCTCGCCACCATATCGAGAGGGGACTTGCCCTGGGATGCTGTACCATGTATCGGTTTGGGTTTGACATTTGACATAAGCTAAGTAACCCCTTATTATTATGTATTGCTCCTGATGAACCTCATGTAACAGTGAGGGGAAACGCGTCGAGTTTACAAGGGAGGCTTTTGCAAATATAGTGTGTGTATAGATATACTATTTAAAATACCAAATGGTTTTTTGTATGGATTCCCAATAACAAGGGTACTGATTGTCTGTGGTCTTTTTCTTGGGGTTTGACTGGGTATTATGCTCAGTGGTCTCGTATTATGTATTTTGGTGTCCAGTCAGTGCATCAGGCTGATCTGGATGAGCATTAGACCAGATATTCATATCTTTCGTATATCGGACTACATTTTGTTTGGAGTACCTGGTGTATGAATGTGTGTTACACTAAGAGGATCCATACATGTATGTTTAACCGTTGGGAGTGTTTAGACATGGTTTACAAGCACTACAGCACTTTATTACAAATATAATATCCTATTTCCCTAAACATCCAATAAGGGACAGGCTAGTGGACAGTCGTCGTTGAGCGGGGGCGCCACTGTCGTACTATAATAGGGTGCCAACCTCCGCTGACAGGTAGGGGTAGAGCAGTTAGTAATATAGACTCCCCCTTTCTTTCTATCATATTTACTATATCATTTCTGTATGATTGTTTATGTGTTTCCATCCCATCCTATTAGGGCCCAATAGGGGTAGGAGGGAGAGTCGACGGTGAGCGGGGGCGCCAACTGCGCAGGATTATAGGGTGCCAACCTCCGCTGGTAGGTAGGGTGCAGGTAGTGCAGTATAGGGCTAGGCATCACCCTGGTCTTTTCTATTATATGTTGTTGTCATGGTGACGGTTTACGTTAAGTGCACTTATTATTATTATTGTTTTTGATAGGTTTTAAAACTAACTAATAAAGACTTTTTTATCTAGTTTACACTGGGGATTTTTTTGTTTCTGTGAATTTGTTAAAGATAGATGTCCCCATAGATATATATATTTTTTTTCTCTGTGAATGTCTCACCTCGCCACCACCAAGACAACAAGGACTTGGTCCTCCTGGATGCGCAAGACACATGAGTGCCTTCTTGCTGCACTACCTGCAAAATGACCCTCGGATTGTCAGAATCCGAAGTAATGCTGACTACTGGGTTGCCACACTCTTAGATCCCCGGTACAAAAGCAAATTTGGTGAAATAATTCCTGCCATAGAAAGGGATTCACGCATGTAGGAGTATCAGTAGAGACTGTTACAGAATCTAACATCTGCTTTTCCACAAAACATCAGTGGTGCACGTAGTCAATCTCTGAGTTCTAACCTCCCAACCGTGGGACTATCGAGTCATCACTCAAACTGTAACAGTAACATCGTATCTGGTAATAACAGCAATTTTTTCCAATCGTTTCAAGATTTTTTTAGACCATCCTTTGCAAGGCCACAGGAGACAAGAAGTCTGATGCACAGTCAACGCCTAGAGAGGATGGTACAAGAGTATCTCCAAGGTAACATTGATGCCATGACTGTGGAACTGGACCCTTGCTCATTTGGGCTTCCAATCTTGAAAAATGGCCTGAGCTCGCCACTCACGGCTTGGAGATCTTGTTGTGCCCCGCAGCCACCGTTCTCTCTGGACGTGTGTTCAGCGCTGCTGGTGGTGTGCTGACAGATAAGCGCACGTGGCTGTCCAGTGACAATGTAGACAGACTAACGTTCATCAAGATGAACAAATCCTGGATCCGCAAGGACTTTTCTACCCCTGTGTCATCTTGGGGAGACTAAAAGCTTGATGATTTTTGAAAATCACCTCACCAACCGTTTTAAAAAACTCTGGCGAAATTGATGCCACTTAAGTGGTGTTTGTGGCCGAATTTTTGGAAAAAATGGAGACTCTTTTATTTAGTCCCCTTGCTGAGTTTTACATGACGTTGCCATCGTCAATTCCAGGTGGGTGGGGTCGTCTGCAGAGTTGTTTCCTCATACTATGGCCTGAGATTCAGAGGTCTGCTCCAAAGCTTCAGTGTCTGCTAGTCAGCAGAGTAGCCCAGCCACCCACCGCCTGTTTACCTAAGTACTATTTTTTAACGGCACCAGGAAATCCTTTTGGGCCTAGTAGCAATTTCTGCTACCCAGCAGAGAACCCCACCCATGAAGCAAGCTACACCGCCTTCTTTCTTTCTCAATCTAACCCCTTGGCTCTGGGGTGTCCATTCTCCCTCCAGCTCTCTCCTTCTCAGGTGGACTACCGCATGTTTTCACACTGTGGCGAATCTTTTGGGCCCAGGCATAAGAAGTCGTTGAGGTTATGGATAATATGTGCCGCTTTACAAACGTCCATGACGACACATTCGAGGAAGCAACTAAACGCCTCAAATAGTGAGCAGGATATGGAGCACCCCATGGGCAAACAGCGATCTATGTAGTATGCTCCTTCACAGAAGCAGCCGAATGGGAGGACACTATTCAGAGGCACAGGTAGTAACCGGAACGCCCCCTCAATGTCTATTTTGGCCATTAGGGTGCCCCTTACAAACTTCTTGACCCGCCTGATTGCCTCGTCAAAGGAGGTACAGTACATAGTACTGTACTTGGTTCCGCGTCGATGTTGTCATTTACTGACCTGCCCCTTGGATATGACAAATGGTGGATTAGTCTGAATGTATTGGGTTCATTTTTTGGCAAAACTCTCAACGCGAATACCACTACATCTTCTAAGGAAAGTGTTCTGAATGGACCCGCCACCATTCTACCTAAAGATACTTTTTTTTTTATTTTTTTGGTCAAGACGTCTGGGTGTTGGTAGAGTGAGTTTAGATTTTTTACTCCAGCCTTTCTTGATTTTAGAAGTGCATGACATGCCTATATCTGTGTCTCCTCCTCCTTTTAGTCCTCCCTCTTTTCTTTTCGTATGACTATATGTAGTTGTGACTTTTCCATGTTTGTGGTGTCTTCTGAGCAGTTTGACAGCTTTTGGACACCTTTTTAATGTGTTTGTATGTATTTGTGTTTGCCTGCCATTGGTTTCAATGGGGTTCGACGGTGTTCGTCGAACGTTCGACGAACAGTTCGGCGAACACCTCCCTGTTCGACGAACCGAACCCGAACACTAGGGAGGTGGCTCAACACTAGTGGCCACTGCATTAGTATCAGCATGTGTAAATGAATTTCCTAACCCAATCCTGTGAGTAATATGTTAAACCACATTATAGTTGACACACATATGTCACTATTGCTAGAAAAAAAAAAGCCAACTAAATATAAATGGGGTTAGCACTCTCCTATAATCTGACCTTCAATTGTATATGACAAATGCTGGATAGGAAACATTTTCACATTTCTGTTTATTTGCAGATGTGAATTCCTTGGAGAAAAGTGAAAGTAAAAGAAATGAATCATAATACTGCTGAGAAGGATATGAATAAAACGAAAGAGAAAGAATTACATACATATCTGAAGGCTGAAGTATAAAACCCACACATTAGTACCGTATTACCAGCTAATTTATGACTCAAACCCCATGTAATAGCGGTGGTGCTATATGCTATGGGATGACATTACAGGAACCCTTAGGGCTCTTTTCCATTTGCGAGAAACACGTCCGTGTCTCGCATGTGAAAACCAAGCTCTGGCTCCGGCACTTTGGAGCGGTGCGTGCAGCTCCATGTGTTGCTATGCAGCCGCGCGCTCCGCTCTGGAGTGCCGGCGCCAGAGCTTGGTTTTCACATGCGAGACACGGACGTGTTTCTCGCAAATGGAAAAGAGCCCTTAGTTGTGATGCCAGAATATACACTGAATAGCCACGTTATTACAGATACCTATTTATTAGCATATTGGACCTTCATTAGCCCTCAGAAATTCATTGTGGCACAGATTCTACGTGCTGAAATCATTCTGCAGGATTATTGTCCCATGCAGACAGGGTGGCCTCTTGCAGATAATGCAGACTAGATGGAGGTATTTAATATTGTGTTAGGGAATAGCACACTAAGAATTGGCCCAAAGCGAAATGTTTTTGATTGCTTTTAATTTTCTACTCTAATATCCAAAAAAGTTAATAACCGCAAAGTGAAGTATAGCAATGTTTCGGGTAATGTACCCTTCATCTGGCCATGAATAGGATGAAAAAATGCAGAATATCCACTTGTACCAAGCGGTACAACATGCAGTGGATATAGCGGAATGCGGTGTGACATTCCTCTATTTGTGCTATTTTCTTATACAATATTAATTTGCTGACAAAGTAAGTAGCAATGTGGCCTGTTCCATTGCAATAAGCACCCATTTATTCCATTGGCGTTTGATCAACCCACCTTTTGTATAGATGAAGGTACTGATCTCTAAAAACCTTGTCCTTGGGATGTTCTATAGCAAGAGTCTCAAATACACAGACCGCATGCGGCCAATGAGGCTGTCATCTGCAGCCTGTGGGGCCATGATGTTCTGAGTAACCTTGGGCCAGCAGGCTGAAGGAGGATAGTGCCAATGCCCCTAAATAGCATCACAGCCAGAATACAGTGTGTCACAGCGCTGTGTGTTAGAGCACAGGCGTCTCTTTCCCACACTGGAGAAGGACATTCACCGTGGTGGTTATTTGAGAGAGGATACTCTCTAGTTAAACCTATTGGGTGTCGGTAGTTGCATAACAAACCAAGGCCGTGTAACATCATAGGGTAAGCCAGCTATGGAGGCCTGCAAGGCCCTGGAATAATCAGGGTCTAACAGGCAAGATGTCAGTGTAAAACTGACAGATCTAATACCCTGCAGCGCAGAATTATCTGCTACCATGCAAGGAAAAGATAAAGTTCACAAGAAAAAACTACGGTAAGTAAAAGAGAAAAAAAAAAGGAATTGAAAAATAAATTCAAAATAAAGTTTGAAAAATAATTTAAAAATGTTTTGTCTCTAGCAATGCTGTTTTATGTAAAAAAGAAAGTATAGAGAAAAAAGTACACTTTTTGAATTGCTGAAGCGACCCGAGCTATAAAACTAAACCATAACCCGTAATTAAAATTAAAAAAAACTCACCAAAAATGTGTTATGATACTGACACACAAAAATAATAAACAGTAATCAAAGGCCATATAGTAAAAAAAATGTAAGCATTGAAGTCGTCATCTCATCACATAAGGAACATGAACTGTCAACTTTTTTGCATGGACGGCCCATTTACCCTGCTGGGTTTGAGACTCCTGCTCTATAGGCTTAGGATCTGGGGACAAAGAACGTCAGGGAAGAAAAGCTCACTGTCATATTCCTAGACGCAATCCATGACTATATGACCCTAGGGGCATAGTGTGTTGTCCTGATGAAAGTGTTCTTCTTGCATAGGGTAAACTGCTGCTTTGAGGGGATAAACTAGGCTGAAGAACAATGCTTAGGTACACCAAACAGTCCTAACATCCATCCACATCTATCAGAGGATCCATGGTGTGCCTCTGACAGGTAGGATTCATTGATTCATGTTGCTTGCACCAATTTCTGTTCCTGCCATCAGCAAAGTACAGGTGAAATTTACACTCATCTGACCATGCCATATTTTCTTCATTATTTAGTGATCCAATTATTTTGCTCTTTTGCCCACTGAAGTCTTATTTTTCTGTTTCCCTTAGACTAAGTTCATACAAGTGTATAAGAAATCATCGGATTTTGATCCAGAAAAAACGTCTTCTGTATTATCTATTTTTATACATCAACAATTTTTAATATTTATAAGACAACATACAGTTTCCTGTGTTAATAAGTATATTGTATCAATACAAATTGTATGCATGATGGATGTTTTGTGTGGAATCTGACTTTTATTTTTTCTTTGCATGCACACAAACTTTAATACAGTGTCTTGAAAATACCCTGTGAACTTTTATATATTTTTTCATGTTGCACCCAAAATTGTATTTTATTGGGATTTTATGTGATATACCAACGATAGTAGCAAGTATTTCCGAACTGTAAAGGAAATGATACATGGTTTTCTAAATCTTTTTTAAAAATATAAAAATTGTGACGTACATTTGTATAAATGATTTGATTAAATGGTCATTAAAAAGCTCTATTGAATAATATTGGTCTAAGTCATGTCAGTAATTCTCACAGACAGAACTTGGATCAAAAATAGGGTAGTGTAAAAGTAGCCTTAAGGTACCGTCACATTTAGCGACGCTGCAGCGATCTAGACAACGATGCCGATCGCTGCAGCGTCGCTGTGTGGTCGCTGGAGAGCTGTCACACAGACAGCTCTCCAGCGACCAACTATGCGAAGTCCCCTGGTAACCAGGGTAAACATCGGGTTACTAAGCGCAAGGCCGCGCTTAGTAACCCGATGTTTACCCTGGTTACCAGTGTAAATGTAAAAAAAAAAAAAACACTACATACTTACATTCCGGTGTCTGTCCCCCGGCGCTCTGCTTCCCTGCACTAACTGTGAGCGCCGGCTGGCCGTAAAGCAGAGCGGTGACATCACTGCTGTAATCCTGCTTTACGGCTGGCCGGCGCTTACAGTGCAGGGAAGCAGAACGCCGAGGGACGCGACAGACACCGGAATGTAAGTATGTAGTTTTTTGGTTTTTTTACATTTACACTGGTAACCAGGGTAAACATCGGGTTACTAAGCGCGGCCCTGCGCTTAGTAACCCGATGTTTACCCTGGTTACCAGTGAAGACATCGCTGAATCGGCGTCACACACGCCGATTCAGCGATGTCTGCAGGAGGTCCAGTGACGAAATAAAGTTCTGGCCTTTCTGCTCCGACCAACGATGTCACAGCAGGATCCTGATCGCTGCTGCGTGTCAAACACAACGATATCGCTTTCCAGGACGCTGCAACGTCACGGATCGCTAGCGATATCGTTGTTAAGTTGGTCAGTGTGAAGGTACCTTTAGACAGAAATGGTATTATTTTAAAAGAAATCTCTAAGTTGACATGAATTAACCCCCTCTAGAATACGTGATCATTAGGTCTCTATAAATGTAGAATGGAAATGTAGTATTTGTTTCTCTATTTTAGTTAGATCACATCATACATCTTTCCTAAATGCCATTATTGCATGGATTAAGCTAAGCTGACTGTAAATGCCAACTTGTACTTTTGTACAATGTAGGTAAAAACACATAGATACTGATTCATTAATGCATTTGCACGTTTTTTGCTTAATTATTGTTTAGCGTGCGGTGATTGTTACAGCAAATTAACCTCCCTGAAGACTGGAATTGAGCAGTAGCAAGGTGAATAAAACTGTATTTTCACCCTTTAGTCGCTGCTCCAGTAAGCCACTAAAGGCACCTATAGCCTGTAGATTACCACTACATCAGCAGATAAATAGTGTTTATATGAGTGACAGGTTTTCTCAAAGGATCTAAGTCAATGTTCTACCAGGTTCTATTCCAGGGGTCCCCAACTCCAGGCCTCGAGGGCTGCCAACAGTGCAGGTTTTCAGGATTTCTTTAGTATTGCATCGGTGGTAATGTGATCATCTGCACAGGTGATGATTCCAATCCCTGTGCAATACTAAGGAAATCCTGAAAACCTGCACTGTTGGCGGCCCTCGAGGCCTGGAGTTGGGGACCACTGTTCTATTCCATAGTGATCGTTTATGCCTTTGGACCTTCTACATTATGTGACTCCACAATAGAGTTTTAGTGGCTATTACTACTGGGTAAACCTGCAATATTACTATGCATAGTTACTATCCAGGTGTCTAGAAAATTAGATCAAAACCCCAGACCCTAAAATTTGGAAGCTACAGTGGGTACAGAAAGTATTCAGACCCCTTTAAAATTTTCACTCTTTGTTTCATTGCAGCCATTTGGTAAATTCAAAAAAGTTCATTTTTTTTCTCATTAATGTACACTCTGCACCCCATCTTGACAAAAAAAAGCAATGTAGAAATTTTTGCAAATGTATTAAAAAAGAAAAACTGAAATATCACATGGTCATAAGTATTCAGACCCTTTGCTCAGTATTGAGTAAGCACCTTTTGAGCTAGTACAGCCATGACTCTTCTTGGGAATGATGCAACAAGTTTTTCACACCTGGATTTGGGGATCCTCTGCCATTATTCTTTGCACATCCTCTCCAGTTCCATCAGGTTAGATGGTGAATGTTGGTGGACAGCCATTTTCAGGTCACGCCAGAGATGCTCAATTGGGTTTTGGTCAGGGCTCTGGCTGGGCCAGTCAGAAATGGTCACAGAGTTGTTCTGAAGCCACTCCTTTGTTATTTTAGCTGTGTGCTTAGGGTCATTGTCTTGTTGGAAGGTGAATGTTCGGCCAAGTCTGAGGTCCAGAGCACTCTGGAAGAGGTTTTCATCCAAGATTTCTTTGTACTAGGCCACATTCATGTTTCCTTCAATGGCAACCAGTCATCCTGTCCCTGCAGCTGAAAAGCACCCCCATAGCCTGTTGCTGCCACCACCACGTTTAACTGTTGGGATTGTATTGGGCAGATGATGAGTAGTGCCTGGTTTTCTCCACACATACCGCTTAGAATTATCATCAAAAAGGTCTATCTTCGTCTCATCAGACCAGAGAATCTTATTTCTCATAGTCTGGGAGTCCTTCATGTGTTTTTTTTTAGCAATCTCTATGTGGACTTTTATATGTCTTGCAGTGAGGAGAGGCTGCCATAAAGGCCCAACTGGTGGAGGGCTGCTGTGATAGTTGACTTTGTGGAACTTTCTCCTATCTCCCTACTGCATCTCTGGAGCTCAGCCACAGTGTTCTTTATCTCTCTAACCAAGGCTCTTCTACCACGATTGCTCAGTTTGACTGGACGGCCAGGTTTAGGAAGACTTAAATATGAGGGTCTGAGCAAAGGGTCTGAATACTTATGACAATGTGATATTTCAGTTTTTCTTTTTTAATAAATATGCAAAAATTTCTACATTTCTGTTTTGTTTTGTTTTTTAAGTCAAGATGGGGTGCAGAGTGTATATTAATGAGAAAAAATGAACTTTTTCTATGACCTTAGCAATCCCAGGATCGAAGCTCTAACACCCCAAAGGCGCACATGAGCAGTGTCTCCATTGATTGTCCATGGAACTGCCAGGAGACGCGAAGCACTTTACTCGGCAATCCTATAAACAGTAAGTGAAGTGAAGGTGGAGCATGTGCACTTCTGCTCCATTCAAGACATGGTTTCACAGCTCCATGTGTTCCAGAGCCCTGATCTCAGGATCGCTGGCAATCTGACTGGTGATGAGCGAATTTGCTCTCATAACATCTTAAATCGAGCATGGTTGCATGTTATCAGAGCATCTGGGAGTGCTTGTGTATTATGTTTAAGTCCCTGAAGCTGCATAATTTGCAGCTGTTAGACAGCCGGAACACGTGAGGATTGCATAACAAACAGGCAATCTTCACGTGTCGAGGCTGTCTAAGGGTATGCGCAGACGATCAGGAACTGGCAGCACTTTGCTTTGGACACAATGTATGTTCACTGCATCCAAAGCGCTGCCTTCTGTTGAACGCAGGTGAATTTGTAGGTGTTCAATGAACCGTGCGGAATCACCTTGTTCAATACATTTCTATTGATGAAATTTCTCTTACGGAGACAAGAAATTGACATGCTGCAGTCTGGAGAGACATGGTGCATGTGAGTCTCCGTGAGTGATCCGCAGGCACACATACACGCATAGTGGGCTTGGAATTTCTTGGAATCCCATCCACTATGCTGTAACAGCTGGACGCTGCAGGTTGAACGATGCGTCCAACCTGCAGCATTTACTGATCGTGGGCACATACCATAACAGCCACAAATCATGCAGCCAGAGTCTCGAACATAATACACGAGCACTCCCAGATGCTCGGATAACACCTGAGTGTGCACGAATAAGGCTACTTTCACACTAGCGTCGGAATCTCCCCGTCGCAATGCGTCGGGCAGAGATTCCGACACTAGCGTTTAACGGACTGCACAACGGAGGCAGCGGATGCATTCTCCGGCGCATCCGCTGCCCCATTGTGAGGTGCGGGGAGGTGGGGGCAGAGTTCCGGCCGCACATGCGCGGTCGGAAAAAGCGGTCCGTCAGGAGCAAAAAACGTTACATGTAGCGTTTTTTGCTCCCGACGGTCCGCCAAAGCACGACGCATCCGTCGCACGACGGATGCGACGTGTGGCAATCCGTCGCAATGCGTCGTCAATACAAGTCTATGGGGAAAAACGCATCCTGCAAGCACTTTTGCAGGATGCGTTTTTTCTGCAAAACGACGCATTGTGACGGATTGCAGAAAACGCTAGTGTGAAAGTAGCCTTAGATGTTATCCGGGCATGTTTGCTCATCATCACTAGTTGTGACCAATAAGACTTCCAGCGATCCCAAGATCAGGACTATGGAGTCCCGAAAATGGAGGGGAGGTCTGCATGCAACAGGATATATTCTATCCATATGATAGGGGATAACTTATTTTTTTGGTAATAACTCTTTAATGGGAACCTGTCAGGTCCCCATGCCTTCCAATCCAGCGGCATTTACTTATTTATGAGTAAATGCCCTGCCGAACCAGCCCTATATAACATTTTTTTGTAAAAATTAGGTTTTAAAAAAAAGCATTTATATTGTCAAAGTTTCCTATGCTAATTAGGCCTTTAATCAGCTATCTGGGCACCTTTTGGCAAAACAAACTTCCTCTACCCTAAACAGACACTTTTTATCCTATAACATTGAAACAAGTAACAACTATACTTTTTCTGACTTAGTTAAAAGTGAAAGACAAACAAGGACTTAAATATAATTTAATTACGGTAGATCAATGTTAGCTCAACATGTTGGATAAACACAATCTGGCAGAAGCACAACTCATCTATACTTCCAGCACCACACCTCTGGAAAAACATGGGCTATCAAAATAATTGCGGGTTCATGAACTTTCCTTGGGCAGTAAAAGACAAAGAACACACAGCAGGTAGAATTGGTTATTTTTTTGTGGAATATGGATTTTAAAATGACAGGACTCATCTTTGGATGTATTGAATGGGGAGATATTTGGGGCCGGAATGGGAGATATTATTATTGCTGTATGCGGCCAGAATGGGGGGGACATTATTACTGTATGGCGGCTGGAATGGGGGAGATTATTACTACACTAGATGGTGGCACGATTCTAACGCATCGGGTATTCAAGAATATCTATCTATCTATCTCTCTCTCTATATATATATCTATATCTACTATATAATTGTCTAAGGGGTACTTCCGTCTGTCTGTCTGTCGGCAACTTCCGTCACGGAAATCCTGCGTCGCTGATTGGTCTCGCCAGCTGCCTGTCCTGGCTGCTGTGACCAATGAGCGACGGGCACAGTCCGGCCGAGAATTAGTCCCTCCCTACTCCCCGCAGTCAGTGCCCGGTGCCCGCTCCATACTCCCCTCCAGTCAGTGCTCACACAGGGTTAAAGCCAGCGTTAACGGACTGCGTTATGCCGCGGGTAACGCACTCCGTTAACGCTGCTATTAACCCTGTGTGTCCCCAACTTTTTACTATTGATGCTGCCTATGCAGCATCAATAGTAAAAAGATGTCATGTTAAAAATAATAATAAAAAAAACAAACCTGCTATTCTCACCTTCCGTTGTCCGCCCAGGCGCGTGCCGCTGCCGACATCTGCAGAGATGCATTGTGAAATTACCCAGAAGACTTAGCAGTCTCGCGAGTCCGCTAAGTCATCTGGGTAATTTTGCAATGCATCCTGGGAATGGAAGATGGCGGCAGCCGCGCGCGCAGTAGCACAGCTTCGCTGGATCCCGGTGGGTGAGTATATAACTATTTTTTATTTTAATTATTTTTTTAACAGGGATATGGTGCCCACACTGCTATATAAAACGTGGGCTGTGTTATATACAGCGTGGCTGCTATATACTACCTGGCCAGTGTTAGATACTATGTGGGCTGTGTTATATACTGCGTGGGCTGTGCTATATATTACGTGGTCAGTGTTATATACTGCGTGGGCTGTGTTATATACTGTTTGGGCTGTGTTATATACTACGTGGGCTGTGTTATATACTGTTTTGGCTGTGCTATATACTGCGTGGCCTGTATTAACGCAACGGGTATTCTACAATATGTATGTTTATAGCAGCCACATAGTATATAGCACAGGCCACGTAGTATTTGTCTGCTATATACTACATGGCTCCTATATACTACGTGGCCTGTGCTATATACTATGTGGCTGCTATATACATACATACATATTCTAGAATACCCAATGCGTTAGAATCGGGCCACCATCTAGTATATATATATATATATATATATATATATATATATATACATATACAGTTAGGTCCATATATATTTGGACAGAGACAAAATTTTTCTAATTTTGGTTATAGACATTACCACAATTAATTTTAAACAAAACAATTCAGATGCAGTTGAAGTTCAGACTTTCAGCTTTCATTTGAGGGTATCCACATTAAAATTGGATGAAGGGTTTAGGAGTTTAAGCTCCTTAACATGTGCCACCCTGTTTTTAAAGGGACCAAAAGTAATTGGACAATTGACTCCAAGGCTATTTTATGGATAGGTGTGGGCAATCCCTTCGTTATGTCATTCTCAATTAAGCAGATAAAGGGCCTGGAGTTGATTTGAGGTGTGGTGCATGCATTTGGAAGGTTTTGCTGTAAAGTAAACATGCGGTCAAAGGAGCTCTCCATGCAGGTGAAACAAGCCATCCTTAAGCTGCGAAAACTGAAAAAACCCATCCGAGAAATTGCTAAAATATTAGGAGTGGCAAAATCTACAGTTTGGTACATCCTGAGAAAGAAAAAAGCACTGGTGAACTCATCAATGCAAAAAGACCTGGCCGCCCACGGAAGACTACAGTGGTGGATGATCGCAGAATAATCTCCATGGTGAAGAGAAACCCCTTCCCAACAGCCAACCAAGTGAACAACACTCTCCAGGAGGTAGGCGTATCAACATTCAAATCTACCATAAAGAGAAGACTGCATGAAAGTAAATACAGAGGGTTCACTGCACGATGCAAGCCACTCATAAGCATCCAGAATAAAAAGGCTAGACTGGACTTTGCTGAAAAAAATCTAAAAAAGCCAGCACAGTCCTGGAAGAACATTCTTTGGACAGATGAAACCAAGATCAACCTCTACCAGAATGATGGAAAGAGAAAAGTATGGCGAACGCGTGGTACAGCTCATGATCCAAAGCATACCACATCATCTGTAAAACACGGTGGAGGCAGTGTGATGGCTTGGGCATGCATGGCTGCCAGTGGCACTGGGTCATTAGTGTTTATTGATGATGTGACACAGGACAGAAGCAGCCGAATGAATTCTGAGGTATTCAGAGACATACTGTGCGCTCAGATCCAGCCAATGCAGCCAAACTGATTGGTCGTTGTTTCATACTACAGATGGACAATGACCCAAAACATAAAGCCAAAGCAACCCAGGAATTTGTTAAAGCAAAGAAGTGGAATATTCTTGAATGGCCAAGTCAGTCACCTGATCTCAACCCAATTGAGCATGCATTTCACTTGTTAAAGACTAAACTTCAGACAGAAAGGCCCACAAACAAACAGCAACTGAAAACCACTGCAGTGAAGGCCTGGCAGAGGATCAAAAAGGAGGAAACACAGCATCTGGTGATGTCCATAAGTTCAAGACTACAGGCAGTCATTGCCAACAAAGGGTTTTCAACCAAGTACTAAAAATGAACACTTTATTTAAAATTATTGAATCTGTCCAAATACTTTTGGTCCCTTTAAAAGCAGGGTGGCACATGTTAAGGAGCTGAAACTCCTAAACCCTTCATCCAATATTAATGTGGATACCCTCAAATGAAAGCTGAAAGTCTGAACTTCAACTGCATCTGAATTGTTTGGTTTAAAATTAATTGTGGTAATGTCTATAACCAAAATTAGAAAAATGTTGTCTCTGTCCAAATATATATGGACCTAACTGTATATAATCAACCATATAGCAGAGGCAACGTAACAGACAGCCACGTAGTATATAGCACAGTCATGTAGTATATAGGAGCCACGTAGTATATTACACTGCCCACGTAGTATATAACACTGCCCACGTAGTATATAACACTGCCCAAGTACTATATAGCACTGTGGGCACCATATCCCTTTTAAAAAAAGAATGAAAATAAAAAATAGTTATATACTCACCCTCTGGCGTCCAGCGAAGCTGTCCTTATGCGTGCGATGCATTGCGAAATTACCCAGATGACTTGGCGGTCTCGCGAGACCGCTACGTCATCATCTCGCGAGACCGCAATGCATGGCCCGGAGCGTCACGATAAGCGGGAAAGGCACCGGAAGGTGAGAATATAATGATTTTTTTATTTTTTTTCTTATTTTTAACATTAGATCTTTTTACTATTGATGCTGCACAGGCAGCATCAATAGTAAAAAGTTGGTCACACAGGGTTAATAGCAGCGTTAACGGACTGCGCTACACAGCGGCATAACGCGGTATAACGCAGCCATTAACCCTGTGTGAGTGTTGACTGGAGGGGAGTATGGAGGGGGCACTGACAGAGTAGGAAGGGGCGAATTCGCGACCGGACTGTGCCACTTCGCTGATCGGTCGCGGCCTGCTGGCCGACGCGGGATTTCCATGACGGACAGACAGATAGATGGAAGTGCCCCTTAGACGATTATATATATAGATGGGGACTAGAGCAAATTTGTGATGAAAATCTGCAGTCAGTCACTCTATCTGATTGCAGACTTCTGAATTGTCACAGCGTGCACACTACATTTCAGGGTTCTCCTGTGTCGGCGGCAAGAGCCGGCTGTGATATGACTGCAAGTATGCAATTTGTATACTTGCAGCCACATTCCAGCTAAACGTGTCCGGCCTCGCTCAATTCACGTGTATTGATTGAGGCCACGCATATCTAGTTGGCAAGTGACCTCATGTATGGAGATCACGTACTTGTGGTTGTATGACCTTCTGCTGTCACGGGACAATTCTGACGGCGTGCTATGCGCGCTGTGAGAATTCAGACGTCATTGCAAACTTGGACAACCCCATTAATACTTCTAGCACAAATAAAAACATAGTAACCCTTAACGTAACTGTACATCACAGTTATGGTATGGGCACAGAAGATGTGCAGGAGCCATCTGTATTTTACAGTCACCACTCCGTTCTAATACGGGTAACACTAGGTATGTGGAAATGGCTATATATAACAGGTATGTGCAAATAGCTCTCGCTCTCTCTCTCTATACACTGCTCAAAAAATAAGGGGAACACTAAAATCCCACATCCTAGATATCACTGAATGAAATATTCCAGTTGTAAATCTTTATTCGTTATTTAGTGGAATGTGTTGAGAACATTAGAACCTAAAAATGATCAACGTAAATTACAAATAATATCCCACGGAGGTCTGGAGTTGGAATGATGCTCAAAATCAAAGTAGAAAATGAAGTTACAGGCTGATCCAACTTCAGTGGAAATGACTTAAGACAAGGAATTGATGCTCAGTAGTGTGTGTGGCCTCCACGTGCCTGTATGACCTCCCTAGAACACCTGGGCATGCTCCTGATGAGGTGGCGGATGGTCTCCTGAGGGATCTCCTCCCAGACCTGGACTAAAGCATCCGCCAACTCCTGGACAATCTGTGGTGCAACATGACGTTGGTGGATGGAGCAAGACATGATGTACCAGATGTGTTCAATTGGATTCAGGTCTTGGGAACAGTCGGGCCAGTCCATAGCTTCAATGCCTTCATCTTGGAGGAACTGCTGACACATTCCAGCCACATGAGGTCTGGCTTTGTCCTGCATTAGTAGGGACCTAGGGCCACCAGCACCAGCATATGGTCTCAAAAGGGGTCTGAGGATCTCATCTCGGTAACTAATGGCAGTCAGGCTACCTCTGGCGAGCACATGGAGGGCTGTGGGGCCCTCCAAAGAAATGCCACCCCACACCATTACTGACCCACTGCCAAACCGGTCATGCTGGAGGATTTTGCAGGCAGATCACTCTCCATGGCGTCTCCAGACTCTGTCACATGTGCTCAGTGTGAACCTGCTTTCATCTGTGAAGAGCACAGGGCGCCAGTGGCGAATTTGCCAATCCTGGTGTTCTGTGACAAATGCCAAGCGTCCTGCATGGTGTTGGGCTGTGAGCACAACCTCCATCTGTGGATGTCAGGCACTCAGACCATCCTCATAGAGTCAGTGTGGGAGACCACACAGTTCACAGTAACCCCTTTTATCTGGAGTTATCTTACAGGAGCTTCTGCTCCACACACTGATCTCTTGTCAGTCCTCTCTCCTGGGGAAAGCTGCCTCACTGAGATCACCGTCCTTGAGACCAGGGCACTCCTGACAATCCAGACCCGCAGAAGGAACGGTAGCTTCCCCAATGCAGTGCCGTCACAGACTCTGCACATACGGCCTCTCCATCGGCTATTCAGGAAGTCCACTACTTGGACCTTCCAACACACTGGCCTTCAGGTCCATGGCCTCACCATGTGCTTTCCAAGAATCCGATCCTACTCCCAGGATCTTCCAACACAGGCCATTCCAGGACCTTACATTCTGACCATTCAAATCCATACACTCTGAACACAGACCATGTGACCCAAATCCTGGTCACATTATATAGAAGTAACCACCCCCATAAGTGGGAGGTGTGTGTGGTTAGTCAGACCCACCCAGCTCTCCCACTAACCCTGTAAGCCTCCCTATAAACTAAACTACAAGTCCCAGAGCAAGATTACTGGCTTACAGCACAGAGGATCTCCACTGCGACACATACCGGCCATTCACAATGACGCCGGTCACTGTTTCACCATCACAGTTACGCGTGCGATTGCCATGCACTCCCATGGCCTCCGTGCATATTCTGAGAACATACAGTGTTCCCCAGCTGTAACAGGGGTCACTGCCTCACACTGTGCACAGCGGCCACACACATTCAATGCTTCATTATACTGAGCTTTGTTATCTCAGTCACTGCCCGTGCAGAGCGGCCACACACATTCAGTGCTTCATTATATTGAGCTTTGTTATCTCAGTCACTGCCTATGCAGAGCGGCCACACACATTCAGTGCTTCATTATACTGAGCTTTTATATTAGTCACTGCCTGTGCACAGCGGCCACACTCATTCATTATTTCATTATATTGAGCTTTGTTATCTCAGTCACTGCCTATGCATAGCGGCCACACACATTCAGTACTTCATTATATTGAGCTTTGTTATCTCAGTCACTGCCTATGCATAGCGGCCACACACATTCATTACTTCATTATATTGAGCTTTTGTTATCTCAGTCACTGCCTATGCATAGCGGCCATACACATTCTTTACTTCATTATATTGAGCTTTGTTATCTCAGTCACTGCCTATGCATAGCAGCCACACACATTCAGAACTTCATTATACTGAGCTTTGTTATCTCAGTCACTGCCTATGCAGAGCGACCACACACATTCAGAACTTCATTATACTGAGCTTTGTTATCTCAGTCACTGCCTATGCAGAGCGGCCACACACATTCAGTGCTTCATTATACTGAGCTTTTATATTAGTCACTGCCTGTGCAGAGCAGCCACACACATTCATTACTTCATTATATTGAGCTTTGTTATCTCAGTCACTGCCTATGCAGAGCGGACACACACATTCTTTACTTCATTGGATGGATTGCCACACGTTGCGTCCGTCATGCGATGGATCCGTCGTGTTTTGGCAGACCGTCGTCACAGAAAAAGTTCAATGTAACTTTTTTTGTCTGTCGCGTCCGCCATTTTTGACCGCGCATTCGCAGCGGAAACTCCGCCCCCTCCTCCCCGGACTGCAGAATGGGCAGCGGATGTGTTGAAAAACTGCATCCGCTGCCCACGTCGTGCAAAAAATTCACGTCTGTCGGTACATCGGCCCGACGCATTGCGACGGACCCGTACCGACGGAAGTGTGAAAGAGGCCTAATTCTTCAGCTTTGTTATCTCAGTTGCTACTTATACAAAATGCAGTCGGCGATAAAGTGATCTTGACTGTAGAGCTGTGCATAGGCATTCACTGAGACTCAGTCATCTTAGCAAAAAAGATTCCCAGGACCCAGATGTAGCGGCCCTGACTAGTTTGTGGCAGCCACACCAATGTCCTGTGTACCTCTTACTAGCTGCTGGGACTGATGGGCAGGTGAGAGGAGGTTTGCAGGGCTCTGGTCCAGTGGTCACGGACGAGGCTGCTAAATAAGGGTCCTGAAAATGTATTTTGCTTAAATCTAGATTTTTGTATAATGAATCCTGTCAGAGTGAGGCCAGATTACTGTCTGGGGGGGGAGGGGGGGGGGCAGGGTGCCCATTCAGGACCAGAATAACCATTACCGGGTAGGTGACACAATAGACTTGCCTCGTCTCTGGCATGGGCAACCCAAGCAACACCACTCTGGTTGACTATATATCTACCCTTCAATAAAAAACATTCTCAGCCATGATTTATAGCAAAGCAACAGACTGGTAGGGCAGACCTCCACAGCTGTACACTAGTGAGGTGCCCACTGCCACACTCCTCACCACAGTGGGACTGGTAGATGTGTACTGTAGCAGCAGTGACATTAGTGATGTGAAGCTGCCACTGCCTCTGTACATGGCTGCACCACACACAGCTGACTCCTCCTCCGAACAACCCTCACTGGCTGCTGTGTCACTGAGGAGAAGTTAGATGGCCAATAGGAGATCATAATTCTGTGTGGTGGAATGAGAGGTAGCCAATCACAGTCCATTATGTTACCAAGGGGCCAGACTTGGCAGACTATATAAACTATAGCAGATAATGATGTCTGAATAGAGGTTCTCACAGCTTCACAAAAGGTTCATTATTCTTATTTATGTGTAAATAGTGTACAATTCACACCGCATGTCATACATAATATATACTACACGTCATACACCGTACCTCACACAATATACACCACACATCATATACCACGCATCATATACCATACCTCACACAATATACACCACACCACATACACAATATACACCACGCGTCATACACCGTACCTCACACAATATACACCACACATCATATACCACGCATCATATACCATACCTCACACAATATACACCACACCACATACACAATATACACCACGCGTCATACACCGTACCTCACACAATATACACCACACATCATATACCACGCATCATATACCATACCTCACACAATATACACAACACCACATACACAATATACACCACGCGTCATACACCGTACCTCACACAATATACACCACACATCATATACCACGCATCATACACCGTACCTCACACAATATACACCACACCACATACACAATATACACCACACGTCATACACCGCACCTCACACAATATACACCACGCCTCATACACCGTACCTCACACAATATACACCGCACCTCATACACAATATACACCACGTGTCATACACCGTACCTCACACAATATACACGGCACCTCATGCACCGCACCTCACACGTCATAAACCGTACCTCCCACACCGCACCTCAAACACAATATATACCACACGTCATACACCGTACCTTACACAATATACACCTCACACAATATACACCACACGCAGGGCCGGCGTCAGTACCCGGCACAGCGGGCAAATGCCGGGGCCCTGGGGAGAGGGGGGGGCCCACTCATGCTGTCATAGATACAGCTGGGAGAGCAGAGCAGGAGAACATGCTCTCTCCCCCCACAAAGTCATGCTGGCTGCATTCTCTTAACCACTATGTGCCAGCTCTGACACAAGCATCTTCTCACTCAGTCAGTGCAGCCAGGCAGGCACACACAGGGGTTAACAGAAGGCAGCCAGTTTGACATTGTGGGCGGAGAGAGCACGTTCTCTGCTCTCCCCCCTGGGTGGCTGCAGACAGTGCTGAAGTTTATCAGGCAGATTCCGAGGAGCTCCGTCCTACTAGTGCCTGTGTGAGTGCAAAGGTATCCAGCAGTGGTTGCAATTGTGGCTCAGTCTGCTGCTGTCTATCTCCGCTGCCTAAAAATGTGGGTGATGTCTGGAGGAGCAGCTGGTGGGGTGCAGCCTGTAGCCGCCCAGCTCACCCAGAATACATGCATGCTGCACCAAACCTGCACCAGTGTGGTAGGAAGAAGCTTAACCCCTTCCCATCTGTATGAAGGTTATTGCTGAACCTTAAAGATAACAATCCGACCCGCATAAATGGGGTTAACCAGATGCCAGGAGGAAGGGGAGCTGCTGCCATGGATAAAACTGAGCTGTGGGCTGTACATTGGGGCCCCGTGGCCCCAGTCTGGTGACTGGAGGGACTCTGCCCAGTGCTGGCATGTAGGTGATTTCTGCTCTGGAGTCTCAGCTTCTCTCCTCCACATCACACTGTGCAGTCACAGCAACATTGGTTGTGTCTGTCCAGGTCCCAGCAGCTGCCACTGCTCCCACCAAGGACATGGCATCACTTAACCCTTCCCCTGCAGCCACCGGCAACAAATCCACATTATTCCTTGATTAAATCAGGTTCCAACCCAATAGAGGAGCAGACATTTCCTGCTGCCATTAGGATCCGGGAGGGGGTGACATTGGCTGCCCTGCTACTCTGTAGTGGGGGGTGACAAGTGTAACATGGGGTAACGATGACGGAGAAATGCACAGGATAATAGTGAGAGCGACAGAGGGCAGTGTATGGTATGGAGCAGTCAGGGGGTGGGCTGCAGGATCCCCCCATACTGTACATGACTGCTCGGGACAGGGAGGCGTTTAATGAGCTTCTAATGACGGGGCACTAATTGGGTCATTAGGGTTTGTGGAAAGGATTCAGCATCAGGTCCCTCATTAATGCCCGAGCCGCCTGTTACTTTGTAGCACAGATCTGTTGGGGCCGCAAAACCAAACAACGTTGTTTATGTAGAAAAGTCTGTTTCATAGAAAAACTCAAAACAGAAAAGCACCTCTACTGTATATATACACTGCACAGCACCTTTCCTCCTGTATATATACACTGCAGAATCTACAATAGCTGTCACTCATGTAAGAAGTGAAATCTGGCATTGTACTATACATTTCTCTGCCGTATCTGTGCATCATAAATCGGGGTATGTGTTAAAGGGGGGGGGGGGCCCACTGAGACTCTTTCGCCTGGGGCCCTCGAAAGTGTAAGTGTAAGGTACGGTGTATGACGTGTGGTGTATATTGTGTGAGGTGTATATTGTGTAAGGTACGGTGTATGACGTGTGGCATATATTGTGTTTGAGGTACGGTGTATGACGTGTGGTGTATATTGTGTAAGGCTTACACAATATACACCACACGTCATACACAATATACACCACACATCATACCTTACACAATATACACCGCACCTCATACACCGTACCTCACACACAATATACACCACACGTCATACACCGTACCTCAAACAATATATGCCACACGTCATACACCGTACCTTACACAATATACACCACACGTCATACACAATATACACCACACATCATACCTTACACAATATACACCGCACCTCATACACCGTACCTCACACACAATATACACCACACCTCATACACCGCATATCATGCACACCACCTCACACAATATACAACACATCCTATAATATTCAACGCACATCACACAAAATACACAGCTTCACAAAAGGTTGATTTTTCTTATGTGCAACTAGTGTACAATTCACACCACAAGTCATACACCACACACAATTCAGATCGCATGTCATACAATGTTCACCACGTCATACAATATTCACTGCATGTCACACAATATACACCTCACAAACACATGTCACAATATTCACCATTTCATACAATTTACACCACACATCATACAGCACATGTCATACAACATACACCGCACATCATACAATATTCACTGTACAAACACCACAACTCATGTCATACAATATACACCACACTTCATACACAACATGTCATACAATTTACACTGCACATCATGCAATATACACCACACAATATAAACTGCACATCACACGTCAAACAATATAAACCGCATGTCATACAATATACACGTCACATCATGCAATTTACATGGCACTGTACATAATACACCACACTTCATAGAATATACATCTCGTGTCAAACAAGATACATGGCACGTCATTGAATATATATCACACACTTCACACAATATGCACGACATATCATACAACATTTGCCACACGTCATACACAGCATAACACCCAACATACAGTACACACCGTACATCATGCAACACACCACACAACATACAAAATATACCACAAAATGTTATAGAACCTACATTGCATGATATGCACTACACGATACAATATATAGCACAACACAGTATACAGCACACTGCACGATATATATGACATGATATACACAACACAACACTACACTATACCTCACTACAGCAAACCACTACAGTACACAACACCCCATTCATTATAGTACACTACACAAAGACCAGGGGGGCACGCATTACGAGTTGAAGAAAAGTGATTGCGGCAGCTAAATAGGAAAGGGTTCTTTACAGTTAGAGTAGACAGACGGTGGAATATCATACCACAAGAGGTAGTCATGGCAGACACTATGGGTACGTGCACACGTTGCGGATTCTCTGCGGATCTGCAGCGTTTTTTGAGGTGCATAAACGCTGCAGATCCGCAATTGATTTACAGTACAATATAAACCAATGAGAAAAAAAAAATGCTGTGCACACTTTGCGGAAAATCCGCTGTGGAAATGCTGCGGTTTAAAAGAAGTAGCATGTCACTTTTTTGTGAATCTGTAGCGTTTTTGTACCCACTCTATCATAGAAAACTGCAGGGGTAAAAAAAGCAGCAAATCTGCAAGAAAACCGCAGCAAAAACTCACAAGAAACGCTACGGAAGCGCACAAGAAAAGGCGACAAATCCGCAGGTGCGTTTTCTGTCAGGAGAGGCAGAATCCGCACCAGAAATACCTAAGCCTAATCCGCAACGTGTGCACATAGCCTTAAACAGCTTTTAAAAATGGGTGGGTGCTTTTCTCAGCACAAATGGCATTGCAGGTTATACAATTGGAGGTGGAAATGGGCTCCCTTTACCTCCCGGCTGCACAGATTGCACTAATGATATGTCCGCCTTTTACCATTTAAACCACCACAATATTACATCATGTCACTTATACACCCTTCACCTCCTCACAGCACATCCTGCACCACACAGCACATGATGCATCACACACTATCCATTGCAGAGAATAGTTCACAACACACTTACTTGCATCGTAACACATCACAGCTCATAATAATATTTTTTTTTTCTATAGCACCAACATATTCCACAGCACGTTACATTTTAGAGGGGCCTTGTACAGACCATAAAAGACATTGCAGCATAACAATAATCACATAAATCAACAAATACCAAGAGAAGTGAGGGCCCTGCTTGCAAGCTTACAATCTATGAGGAAATAGATTGCCACGCTGTATAAAACACTATACAAATCTGCAAAGTAATAGTGTTCTGAAAGTGTCAGAGGGGACACAGAGCCACACCTATCTCATATAACGCCTACAGCCATAGAAGCCTCCACACCCACTGAACTCTACTTATTGTCCAAGAGAGTTATGCTGCCTCCTGCAGACAAATGCAAGTACTGCTACCACTCCCCACTAAGCTTAGTGTTTATTTTTATTTTATTGCTGGAGTGGTGCCACTAATGTACATGAGTTAAACTGAAAGCCTTTTTTTAAATAAAAATTAGAAACTCTGTTTAACCCCTTAAGCCCCGAGGGTGGTTTGCACGTTAATGACCGGGCCAATTTTTACAATTCTGACCACTGTCCCTTTATGAGGTTATAACTCTGGAATGCTTCAACGGATCTTGGTGATTCTGAGGTTGTTTTCTCGTGACATATTCTACTTCATGATAGTGGTAAAATTTCTTTGATATTACCTGCATTTATTTGTCAAAAAAACGGAAACTTGGTGAAAATTTTGAAAAGTTCGCAATTTTCCAACTTTTAATTTTTATGCCCTTAAATCACAGAGATATGTCAGCCAAAATACTTTTATTATTATTATTATTATTATTGTTATTATACATTTTTAGAGCGCCATTTATTCCATGGCGCTTTACATAATACTTACTTAATAAGTAACATTTCCTACAAGTCTACTTTACATCAGAACAATTTTGGAAACACATTTTTTGTTTGTTCGGGAGTTATAAGGATTAAAAGTTGACCAGCAATTTCTCATTTTTGCAATAAAATTTACAAAACCAATTTTTTTAGGAACCACCTCACATTTGAAGTCCCATTTAGGGGTCTATATAGCAAAAAATACCCAAAAGTCACACCATTCTAAAAACTGCACCCCTCAGGGAGGCGACACACTAGGTGTATGAAAACACGGTCCGTTTTCTACAGCCGTAATACGCAGAAATTTTCCCAAAATAGTGATCCGTATGTCATCCGTAGGCAGGGTGTGGCAGCGTATTTTACGTATGTCATCCTCCGTATGTAATCCGTATGGCATCCGTACAGCAAGATTTTCTCGCCGGCTTGCAAAACAGACGTACAATGGATCCATGGGCTCAAATATTCGTTAAAACATATATACAGCCTATATATATATATATATATATATATATATATATATATATATATATATATATATATATATATATATATATATATTTCATACAGTGCTAGATAGCAGAAAAGCCAGTAATTCAATTGCCGGCTTTTGCTATCTCCTTCCAAAACCCGACATGATATGAGACATAGTTTACATACAGTAAACCATTTCATATCCCCTTTTTTTGCATATTCCTCACTACTAATGTTAGTAGTGTGTATGTGCAAAATGTGGGGACTCTAGCTGTTAAAATAAATAAAACTGTTGTGAGCTCCCGTGCAATTTTCTCCACCAGAGTGGTACAGCCAGTGACTGAGGGCAGATATTAATAGCCTAGAGAGGGACCATGGTTATTGGCCCCCCCTGACTAAAACATCTGCCCCCAGCCACTCCAGAAAAGGCACATCTGTAAGATGCGCCTATTATGGCACTTAGCCTCTCTCTTCCCACTCCCGTGTAGCCGTGGGTTATGGGGTAATAAAGGGTTAATGTCACCTTGCTATTGTAAGGTGACATTAGGCCAGGTTAATAATGGAGAGGCATCAATAAGACACCTATCCATTATTAATCCAATAGTAGTAAATGGTTAATAAAACACACACATTAGGAAAAAAGTATTTTATTGAAATAAAGACACAGGGTGTTGTAATAGTTTATTATACTCTCAATCCAATTGAAGACCCTTGTCACCTGAAACAAAGTTAAAATAAAAAATCAACAATATCCCATACCTTCCGTCGTTCAGTCTTGTCCCACACTGTAAATCCATCTGAAGGGGTTAAATAATTTTACAAGCAGGAGCCTGCTAATGCAGCCGCCCCTGCCTATAAAATCTGGTGAATGAATGGAAAGCAGGGGAATGTAGCTACCTAGACTTGCGGTGATGCGCCCCCTGCTGGCATAACCTCAGATGAACTCGAGTGTGAGAAAATATTCAGAAAAATTCCCATGCTCGAGTTCGCCAAAGAGTATATACCATACAGTTGCTAAGGTGGGGCCCCGACATTGGATACTCACCACACACGGGGATATGAACACACACACAAAATGCGCCACACACTACCACGTGCTTGAACACATATACCACCCTCAGCACACATTTTACCACACATACACCAACCTCGCCACATAAAAGTCGAAACACAAAAGTCGCCGCTCAAAACTCGCCACGCGCAAAACTCGCCACGCGCAAAACTCGCCACACGTGCAAAACTCACCTCATGGGAAACTCGCCACACGCAAAACTTCCACATTTGGAAAAATTACCACATGCACAAAAGTTGCAACACATGCAAAAGTTGCTTCACACAAAACTTGCACATACTCAAAACGCACCACACATAAAACTCGCCACGCGCAAAACTCGCCATGGGCAAAACTTGCTGCACACAACTTGCTACACTAACCTGTCACATGCAACTCGACACACAAAAAGTTGCTACATGCATGTCGCCACACAAAACTCATCTCACAAAAGTCGATACATGCATGTCGCCACACGCAACTCAACACACACAACTTGACACATGAAACTCGCCCTAAAACACACACAAGTCTGGTATTATCCTTCAAAAATAAACATCTGATTAATAAGCAGACAAACTACAAGAGCAACAAATGTACCATATAGGAAATCTGGCAGCTGTCAGTTATATGACCTGTCTATTATCTGTATGTATGAGCTAATATATACTGCCGGGGGGGAGGGCTTCCTGTTGGCTGGGGATTTATGAGGCTGCCAATTTAGCTTACAAATACTGAGGTAAAAATGCTGACCAAATAACGTGTGAACGCGGTCTAATACAGGAGGAGATGACATACAGATATATACTATATACAGGAGGAGATGACACACTGGTATATACTATATACAGGGGAGATGACATACAGGTACATACTATATACAGGGGAGATGACACACAGGTATATACTATATACATGGGTGATTACACACATGTATATACTATATACAGGAGGAGATGACACACAGGTATATGCTATATACAGGAGGAGATGACACACAGGTATATACTATATACAGGGGAGATGACACACACATATACAGTTAGGGCCAGAAATATTTGGACAGTGACACAAGTTTTGTTATTTTAGCTGTTTACAAAAACATGTTCAGAAATACAATTATATATATAATATGGGCTGAAAGTGCACACTCCCAGCTGCAATATGATAGTTTCCACATCCAAATCGGAGAAAGGGTATAGGAATCATAGCTCTGTAATGCATAGCGTCCTCTTTTTCAAGGGACCAAAAGTAATTGGACAATGGACTCTAAGGGCTGCAATTATCTCTGAAGGCGTCTCCCTCGTTAACCTGTAATCAATGAAGTAGTTAAAAGGTCAGGGGTGGATTCCAGGTGTGTGGTTTTGCATTTGGAAGCTGTTGCTGTGAGCAGACAACATGCGGTCAAAGGAACTCTCAATTGAGGTGAAGCAGAACATCCTGAGGCTGAAAAATAAAAAAAATCCATCAGAGAGATAGCAGACATGCTTGGAGTAGCAAAATCAACAGTTGGGTACATTCTGAGAAAAAAGGAATTGACTGGTGAGCTTGGGAACTCAAAAAGGCCTGGGCGTCCACGGATGACAACAGTGGTGGATGATCGCCGCATACTTAATTGGGGGAAGAAGAACCCGTTCACAACATCAACTGAAGTCCAGAACACTCTCAGTGAAGTAAGTGTATCTGTCTCTAAGTCAACAGTAAAGAGAAGACTCCATGACAGTAAATACAAAGGGTTCACATCTAGATGCAAACCATTCATCAATACCAAAAATAGACAGGCCAGAGGTAAATTTGCAGAAAAACACCTCAAGAAGCCAGCTCAGTTCTGGAAAAGTATTCTATGGACAGATGAGACAAAGATCGACCTGTACCAGAATGATGGGAAGAAAAAAGTTTGGAGACGAAAGGGAACGGCACATGATCCAAGGCACACCACATCCTCTGTAAAACATGGTGGAGGCAACGTGATGGCATGGGCATGCATGGCTTTCAATGGCACTGGGTCACTTGTGTTTATTGATGACATAAGAGCAGACAAGAGTAGCCGGATGAATTCTGAAGTGTACCGGGATATACTTTCAGCCCAGATTCAGCCAAATGCTGCAAAGTTGATTGGACGGCGCTTCATAGTACAGATGGACAATGACCCCAAGCATACAGCCAAAGCTACCCAGGAGTTCATGAGTGCCAAAAAGTGGAACATTCTGCAATGGCCAAGTCAATCTCCAGATCTAAACCCAATTGAGCATGCATTTCACTTGCTGAAATCCAGACTTAAGACGGAAAGACCCACAAACAAGCAAGACCTGAAGGCTGCGACTGTAAAGGCCTGGCAAAGCATTAAGAAGGAGGAAACCCAGCGTTTGGTGATGTCCATGGGTTCCAGACTTAAGGCAGTGATTGCCTCCAAAGGATTTGCATCAAAATATTGAAAATAAAAAATATTTTGTTTGGGTTATGTTTATTTGTCCAATTACTTTTGACCTCCTAAAATGTGGAGTGTTTGTAAAGAAATGTGTACAATTCCTACATTTTCTATCAGATATTTTTGTTCAACCCTTCAAATTAAACGTTACAATCTGCACTTGAATTCTGTTGTAGAGGTTTCATTTCAAATCCAATGTGGTGGCATGCAGAGCCCAACTCGCGAAAATTGTGTCACTGTCCAAATATTTCTGGCCCTAACTGTATACTATATACAGGGGAGATGACACACAGGTATATACTATATACAGGAGGAGATGAATCACACATATATACTATATACAGGGGAGATGACACACAGGTATATACTATATACAGGAGGAGATGACTTACAGGCATATACTATATAGAGGAAGAGATGACACATGTATATACTATATACAGGAGGAGATGACATACAGGTATATACTATATAAAAGAGGACATGACACATAGGTATATAGAGGAGGAGATGACATACAGCAGGTATATACTATATACAGGGGAGATGACATACAGGTATATACAATATATAGGAGATGACATACAGGTATACTATAATTAGGAGGAGATGACATACAGGTATATAGTATATACAGAAGAGATGACATACAGGTATATACTATATACAGGAGGAGATGACACATAGGTATATACAATATACAGGAGGAGATGACATACAGCAGGTATATACTATATACAGGGGAGATGACATACAGGTATATTCTATATATAGATGACATACAGGTATATACTATATATAGGAGGAGATGACATACAGGTATATAGTATATACAGAAGAGATGACATACAGGTATATACTATATACAGGAGGAGATGACACATAGGTATATACAATATACAGGAGAAGATGACATACAGCAGGTATATACTATTTACAGGGGAGATGACATACAGGTATATACTATATACAGGAGATGACATACAGGTGTATACTATATATAAGGGAGATGGCAAACATGTATATACCGAGGGGAAAATGAGAGGTGTGAGGTGAAAATGAGGGGTGTGAGGCGAAAATGAAAAGGTGTGAGTGCAAAATGAGAGGAGTGAGGGAAAATAGTGGAGTGATCGGAAAATGACAGATGTGAGGTTGAAATGACAAGTGTTAGGGGGGAATGAGAGAAGTGAGGGAGGAAAATAAGAGGAGTGAGGGGGAAAATGAGAGGTGTAAGGGAGAAAATGAGAGATGTGAGGGGGAAAATGAGAGGCGTGATGGGAAAATAAGAGAAGTGAGGTGCTATAACTAATCACAGATATTTACTATGCCCAGGCAACGCCGAGCTCTTCAGCTAGTGTATATATATATATATATATATATATATATATATATACACACTATGTGTAGACATTTATTATAGCTATTCTATTTTAACCTGTGAATGTGATTTTACTGTACACCGCGCTGAATTGCCGGCTTTTCTATAGAACACCGCTGTGTATTTCTCGCAAGTCACACTTTTGGTCCTTGTGTAATCCGTATTTTTCTCGCCCCCATTGACTTTCATTGGCGTATTTTTTGTGCAATACGCTGACAAACGCAGCATGCTGATTTTGCACGGCCGTACAATAACATATAATACAGATGCGTAAAATACGGCAGATAGGAGCTGGGCCATAGAGAATCATTATACCGTGTGCAATGCGTATTTTCTGCGCCTCTCATACATCCGTAAAACTCGCTAGTGTGACGCAGGCCTCAAGCTGATCAAAACCACATTCAAGAAGTTTATTAACCCTTCAGGTGCTTCATGAGAGCTAAATCAATGTTGAAGGAAAAAATGAAAATGTAACTTTTTTAGTCATGAAAACGATCTTTTAGAAACAATTTTTTTATTTTCCCAAAGGTAACAGGAGAAATTGGACTGCAAAAGTTGTTGTCCAATTTGTCCTGAGATACCCCATATGTGGGGGGGAACCACTGTTTGGGCGCATTGCAGGGCTCAGAAGGGAAGGAGCGCCATTTGACTTTTTCAAGCTAAAATTAGCTGGAATTGAGATCTGACGCCATGTCGCGTTTGGTGAGCCCTTTATGTGCCTAAACAGTTGAACCCCCCACAAGTGACCCCATTTTGTAAACTAGACCCCCTAAGGAACTTATCTAGTTGTGTGGTGAGCACTTTTATCCCCCAAGTGCTTCACAGATGTTTATAACGCCCGGGCGTGAAAATAAAAAAATCATATTTTTTCCACAAACATGATCGTTTAGTCCCCAATTTTTTATTTTCACAAGGTTAACAGAAGAAATTGGACCACAAAAGTTGTAGTCCAATTTGTCCTGAGTACGCCAATACCCCATATGTGGGGGGAACCACTGTTTGGGTGCATGGCAGGGCTCATAAGGGAAGGAGCGCCATTTGACTTTTTCAAGCTAAAATTAGATGGAATTGAGATTGGACGCCATGTCGCATTTCATGAGCCACTGATGTGCCTAAACAGTGGAAACCCCCCACAAGTGACCCCATTTTGAAAATTAGACCCTCTAAGGAATTTATCTAGATGTGTGATGAGCACTTTTATCCCCCAAGTGCTTCACAGAAGTTTATAATGCCCGGGTGTGAAAATAAAAAATCCTATTTTTTGCCCCCAAAAATGATCTTTTAGTCCCCAATTTTTTAATTTCCCAAGTGTATCAGGAGAAATTGGATTGCAAAAGTTGTTGTCCAATTTGTCCTGAGTACGCTGGTACCCCACATTTGGGCACACGTTGGGGCTCGAAAAGGAAGTGCTGACGTTTTGGAATGCAGACTTTGATGGAATCGTCTGCGGGCGTCATGTTCCGTTTGCAGAGCCCCTGATGTGCCTAAACAGGAAAAAAAAAACACAAGTGACAACATTTTGGAAAGTAGACCCCCAAAGAACTTACGTAGATGTGCCTCCTTTGGAATTATTATTATTATTATTTATTGTTATAGCGCCATTTATTCCATGGCGCTTTACATGTAAGGAGGGGTATACATAATAAAAACAAGTACAATAATCTTAAACAATACAAGTCATAACTGGTACAGGAGGAGAGAGGACCCTGACCGCGAAGGCTCACAATCTACAAGGGATAGGTGAGAATACAGTAGGCGAGGGTAGAGCTGGTCATGCAGCGGTTTGGTCGATCGGTGGTTACTGCAGGTTATAGGCTTGCTGGCAGAGGTAGTTCTTCAGGTTCTTTTTGAAGGTTTCAATGGTAGGTGAGAGTCTGATATGTTGGGGTAGAGGGTTCCAGAGTAGGGGTGATACGCAAGAGAAATCTTGTATACGATTGTAGAAAAGAGGAGATAAGAGGTGAGTAGAGAAGGAGGTCTTGTGAGGATTGGAGGTTGTGTGTAGGTAAGTAACGGGAGATGAAGTCACAGATGTATGGAGGAGACAAGTTGTATAGGAATAAATCTGATTCCTGTAAATTAGTAGTGCATGGAGGCAGGGGTGGATTAAGGGTAGCCAGGGCCCCGGGCTGTTCACACACTGTGGGCCCCCTGGGTCATGTGACGGGGGTCATGATATACCTGAACCAGATTATTCCAGAAAAATGGCCGGGCCCTACTCTGCTGTAACCTATTAAATATTTGTTAAAATCTGCAATACAATTTAGGTATATCTTGACCAATAATATCACATACAAGGAACAAATACCACCGCACCATGACCAGACTACAAATTACAACCACAGTGATCGAAGAATATCACATACAAGGAACAAATACCACCACACCATGACCAGACCACAAATTACAACCACAGTGATCGAATAATATCACATACAAGGAACAAATACCACAACACCATGTCTAGACCACATATTACCACTTGGTGACCAAATAGCACATACAAGGGACAAATACCACAACACCATTTCCAGACCACATATTATACCACATAGTGACTGAATACTACAATACTGATCAGTAATAAAAAAAAACAAAACACAATACTATCACCATAAGTGCCAGTATTCACAGGAGATCTGTACTTTGTATGCAGTGTCTGTGTAGAGGTAATACAGAGATCACTGGTGGTATTATACACATGAGCTCTGTATATAATGTATAGGTAATACAGTGATCACTGGTGACATTGTACACAGGACCGCTGTATATAGTATATAGTGTATAGTGTCAGTGTATAGGTAACACTGACTCACCAGTGACGTCTCTAGGTGAAGTCCTTCATCTTTCATCCAGCACAGACCGCCATCATTTCTTCCAGCCAGGACTCATTTCTGCAGGAAATAACACAGTTATCTCAAGCTCCGCTTGCAGAACACATTACTTAATTTTTCACAACTTCTACATTACACCACATGAAGATAAAAAGGCGATATAGTGTCACTCTGCAAAGTAACAGGACCGCCCCCCCATTTAAAACAGTATACTCAAAAAATAAAATAAATACATCACTGCAGTAATAATATCCCTTAATTAGCCCCTATGGTAATAATATTCCCCATCCTGGCCCCATGTGTCTCATTCCTGGCTCCAGCCATATGTTCTCCCATCCTGCACTCATGAGTATCCATTCTACACCATATGATCTCCCCATCCTGCCCCATCTGTCTCCATCGTATCCATCCTGCCCCATGATCCAATCCTGCCCCATGTCTCCAATCATGCCCCATGTCTACATTCTGCCCATGCCTCCAGTCCTGCCCCCAGTGTGTCCAGCTATCTGCCCCAGTGTGTCCAGCATATTACCCCCAGTGTGTCCAGCATATTACCCCCAGTGTGTCCAGCAATCTGCCCCAGTATGTCCAGCATATTGCCCCCAGACAGTGTGTCCAGCAATCTGCCCCAGTGTGTCCAGCATATTACCCCCAGTGTGTCCAGCAAGCTGCCCCAGTGTCTCCAGCAATCTGCCCCACTGTCTCCAGCAATCTGCCCCACTGTCTCCAGCAATCTGCCCCACTGTCTCCAGCAATCTGCCCCACTGTCTCCAGCAATCTGCCCCCAATGTCCCCCCAATGTGTCCTCCAATCTTCCCCAGTGTCTCCAGCATTGCCCCCCAGTGTGTCCTCCAGCATTGCCCCCCAGTGTGTCCTCCAGCAATCTGCCCCACTGTCTCCAGCAATCTGCCCCACTGTCTCCAGCATTGCCCCCAGTGTCCTCCAGCATTTCCCCCAGTGTGTCCTCCAGCATTACCCCCAGTGTGTCCTCCAGCATTGCCCCCCAGTGTGTCCTCCAGCATTGCCCCCAGTGTGTCCTCCAGCATTGCCCCCCAGTGTGTCTAGCAATCTGCCCCAGTATGTCCAGCATATTGCCCCCAGACAGTGTGTCCAGCAATCTGCCCCAGTGTGTCCAGCAATCATCTGCCCCAGTGTGTCCAGCATATTACCCCCAGTGTGTCCAGCAATCTGCCCCAGTGTCTCCAGCATTACCCCAGTGTCTCCAGCAATCTGCCCCACTGTCTCCAGCAATCTGACCCACTGTCTCCAGCAATCTGCCCCACTGTCTCCAGCAATCTGCCCTACTGTCTCCAGCAATCTGCCCCACTGTCTCCAGAAATCTGCCCCACTGTCTCCAGAAATCTGCCCCACTGTCTCCAGCATTGTCCCACTGTCTCCAGCATTGCCCCACTGTCTCCAGCAATCTGCCCCACTGTCTCCAGCAATCTGCCCCACTGTCTCCAGCAATCTGCCCCACTGTCTCCAGCATTGCCCCCACTGTCTCCAGCATTGCCCCCAGTGTGTCCTCCAATCTGCCCCAGTGCCTCCAGCATTGCCCCCCAGTGTATCCTCCAATCTGCCCCACTGTCTCCAGCATTGCCCCCCAGTGTGTCCTCCAGCATTGCCCCCCCAGTGTGTCCTCCAGCAATCTGCCCCAGTGTCTCCAGCATTGCCCCACTGTCTCCAGCATTGCCCCACTGTCTCCAGCATTGCCCCACTGTCTCCAGCAATCTGCCCCACTGTCTCCAGCATTGCCCCACTGTCTCCAGCATTCTGCCCCACTGTCTCCAGCAATCTGCCCCACTGTCTCCAGCAATCTGCCCCACTGTCTCCAGCATTGCCCCCAGTGTGTCCTCCAGCATTGCCCCCCAGTGTGTCCTCCAGCATTGCCCCCAGTGTGTCCTCCAGCATTTCCCCCCAGTGTGTCCTCCAGCATTGCCCCCAGTGTGTCCTCCAGCATTGCCCCCCAGTGTGTCCTCCAGCATTGCCCCCCAGTGTGTCCTCCAGCATTGCCCCCCAGTGTGTCCTCCAGCATTGCCCCCCAGTGTGTCCTCCAGCATTGCCCCCAGTGTGTCCTCCAGCATTTCCCCCCAGTGTGTCCTCCAGCATTGCCCCCCAGTGTGTCCACTGATAACTGATGCAAAAAAAAAAACAAAACAAACAAGCAGTCTCCTCACCTGTCCGCGCTCCAGGCGGCGAGCTCCCTGCAGCAGCGCACACTCGCCGGCGACTGACAATGACGTCAGACGCCGGCGACGTGTGCGCTGCGGCCAACTTCAGCTGCCAGCCTCCGATTGGCTGGCGGCTGTTGTTGTTAACTATTGATGTGCGGGCGCGCGCCCGCACGTCAATAGGAAACCGCCGCAGCGCCGGAAAGGGCCCGGTGAGCAGATGAGAAGGGGCCCAATGCGGGCCCCCTCTCTCTGCCCACCGGGTCCGGGGGGCACATAAACGCCGCCCGGCGGGCAGTCACAGACGATTAGCGGAGGGTCAATCTGTGCGGTAGCCCAGAGCCCCCCCAGACCACTGGGCCCTGGGCTACTGCCCATATTGACCCTCTGATAATCCGCCCCTGCATGGAGGTGTGGTACAATTTAAAGCAATCCTTCATACACAGACCAGGTTTTTCGGGGCAGGTGTCGCATTGATAGATGGTGTCCTTGCGTATTCCTCTTTCGCAGCACACTCGGCACCTTTTTTGCGGCTTACCTTTTCTTCCAGTTGGGGGGACCACCCCCGGAAAATGCTGACCTGGTATGATACGTGCACCTTCCAGAAGTTCCAGAAGTGCTGGGGCCCGCTCCTTCACTCGTGCCAAACATCAGGGCCTTAACCACTACCTCCTGGAAATGAAGGTACGACGTATCGATGTTGTGTGCACATCGTGACAGCAGGAAAGCTTTGAGCATTGCCATTTGTACAATGTGCACGGACAGCTTTTTGTACCACACCCTGGCCTTTCTCAAAGCACTGTATGGTTGGAGGAGTTGATCAGAGAGATCAACGTCCCCCATGTTTTTGTTCTACCCCGGTACACAGGTCGGTTTGCTGACCTCTGTTGAGGTACCCCTTACAGTGCTGAGGGCTGCCATCACCGTGTATGGTGGTCAATAGAAGGACATCCCTTTTGTCCTTGTACTTGACCACCAGCAGGTGGTCGCTACATTGGGCTTTGCTCTCACCTTTTCTGAGAGTCTGCCCAAGTAGCATCTTCGGGAGGCCTGATTTTTGCGGACAGTTCAGCAGGGTGCGGTACCTCGCGCAGAGAGAGATTTGTAGAGTGGGATGCTGGTGTAAACGTTATCGGTATAGAGGTGATAACCTTTATCCAGCAGTGGGTGCACCAAATCCCACACAATTTTCCCACTCACTTCCAGGAGAGAAGGACACTCAGGCGTTTGAATCCTGGTGTCCTTTCCTTCGTAGACTCTAAAGATGTGGGTGTACCCTGAGGTACTCTCACACAGCTTGTAGAGTTTGATTCTGTACCTGGCCCTTTTGCTGGGCAGGTATTGACAGAATCTGAGCCGCCCCGTAAAATGAATTAAGGACTCATCCACGCAGATGTCCCTTTGAGGCACGTACACTTCAGCAAACTTTTTGTTGAAGTATTCGATGACCGGCCGAACTTTGAACAGACGGTCAAAGTTGGGGTCACCTTGTGCGGGACACCGTGCATTATCGTTGTAATGCAGGAACTTATGGATGGCCTCAAAACGCGTCCGGGTCATGACCATTCAGGACACTGGAGTGTTATATAAAATATCAACACTCCAATATTGCCGAAGTTCAGGCTTCTTCAGGATCCCCAAGTGGAGGACCAGGCCACAAAACTGCATCATTTCAACTGCGTCTACAGGAGACCAGTTAGAATATCATGAACCCGAGTTTTGGTCCAAAAATTGCCGAGCATTCAAGTTAGTTTGCTCCACCATGAGGTTAACGAAAGCCTCAGAGAAAAAGACTTTGAAAAAGTCTAGTTCTGTGAGGCCGGTGGTGTCAAACTTGATTCCTGATTCTGCCACAAAATCAGGAATCAGTGGCTCGTAATTTTCGGGTGGCGAGGTCCATACGGGGTCCGAAGAGGGGCGTACGGGGTCCGAAGAGGGGCGTGCTGGTTTGTCATCGGCAATGGTGGGCGCTTCATCATCTTCATCAATGATGGGCGCTGCCTCATCTTCTGTCCTGCGGCGTCTGCGTGGCGGTTCCGCAGGGCCGGAGGAGGAAGATGAGTGGGAAGAGGATGAGGAAGAATCGGAAAAATAAAGAAAAGTGGGATCCTCTCCCTCGCTATCAGTGTCGGAGGCAAGGAAAGAATATGCCTCCTCCGCTGAATAGCGCTGTTGGGACGAGCGGGACATTTTTTTGTAAGTATGGTGCTTGGGTGTACTTTATTGGTAACTATGGGTAAGTGTGGGGGGATAGTGCTTGGTGCAAACTACTCTGAAAAGAAAAAGCTAAAGGAAAAAAAAGCAAATAGGGAAAAAAAAATACCTGTGAAAGAAAAGTCTAAGGGTATGTGCACACGTCAGGATTTTTTCCTGACATAATCCTGAGAATTCTGCCAGAAATCTGCGTGCTTTTTTCGCGCGGATTTCTCGCAGAATTTGTGCGTTTTTTTGCGCTGATTTTTTGCGGATTTTTTGCGTTTTTTTTTTTTTTATTTTCCGGAATGTCCTTTTTGATAGGAAATCCGCAAAAAATCCACAAAAAGATAGAGCATGTCGGATTTTTTGTGGTATGCGTTTTTTTTGCGGAAAAAAACGCTAACATCTGCACAAAAAATGCGGAATGCATTCTAAATGATAGGATGCATAATGTTAGCGTTTTTTTAGCGGATTTATAACGTTTTTATGTCGAAATTCCGCAAAAAAAACGCTAAAAATCCGGACGTGTGCACATACCCTAAGGCTGCTGTCACACTAGCAGTATTGTTGGCCAGTATTTTACATCAGTATTTGTAAGCCAAAACCAGGAGTGGAACAAATAGAGGAAAAGTATAATAGAAACATATGCACCACTTCTGCATTTATCACCCACTCCTAGTTTTGGCTTCCAAATACTGATGTAAAATACTGACCAAATACTGCTAGTGTGATGGCAGCCTAAAACAGCAAGCCCTAGCTCTGATAAGTGAACCGCGTCACTTATCAAAGTTCGGCGGCTGCTGGGTGTGCGAACGGGAATGTGAAAAAAAAGAAAAAGAAAAGGAAGCCACGGGTTAGACGTGGCGGCTGGGTGAGCGCACGGGGATGGAAAAAAAAAAGGAAGGCACGGGATAGATACGGCGGCTGGGTGAGTGCACGGGGATGGGAAAAAAAGAAAGGAAGGCACGGGTTAGACGCGGCAGCTGGGTGAGTGCACGGGGATGGGGAAAAAATGGAAGGCACGGGTTAGATACGGCGGCTGGGTGAGCGCACGGGGATGGGAAAAAAAGAAGAAAACGGCAGGCACGAGAGCTTTGCTAAGTGAACTGAGTCACTTATCAAAGTTCGGCGGCTGCTGGGTGTGCGCACAGGTGTGGTGAAAAAAAAAAAGGAAAACGGCAGGCACAAGCTCTGATAAGTGAACTGCATCACTTATCAAAGTTTGGCGGCTGCAGGATGGGTGTACGGAATTGGGCAAAGGGGGCTGATGAAAAAAAAAAGCGAGCACGAGTGTTGATCGGTGAACTGCGTCACCAATCAGCGCTCGGCAGCTGCTAAACGTGCGCACGGAGGCGGCGCAAAGAGGGATGGAGAGGGGTAAAAAAGAGGGGGATTGGGGGTGAAGAGAGATTGGGTAGGGGCTGATAACACTTACGTTTGTAGTCTCTCTTCTTTCTTCGGTTTTCTTTCTTTTTTCTTTTCTAATGCAGGGATTGTGGTGTTACAGGCTTCTGTAGCACCACAAGGCCCAGCAAGAGTAAATCTGGCTGTGTGACCGCTCTGCAGGAGTCCTCAGCTAGAGTGGGGACCCCTGCAGAGCGGTCAGACAGGTCACCTGCAGGTGACAGACAGGTCACAGAGTGGTCACACCGCTGCTGTGAGCTGTCATTGGTGGGATCGAATGATAACATCGATCCCACCAATCCCTGCAGGCCCTGGTGACCATGGCAACTGCCTAGGATCCCTCCGATCCTAGGCATATCACAGCCAGGTCACCAGCAGGGCACACAGAGGTCACAACGTGACTGCTGCTGTGCCCTGTGATTGGCGCGATCGTCGATAGCATCAATCGCGCCATTCAGATCCTGCAGGCCATGCTGGGCCTGCACTAGGCTCTGGCCTACGATCGGTGCGATTGCAGCACCGATCCAGGCCCATACAGAAGGATACAGCAGGGGACCGGAGGATACAGCAGGGGACTGGAGGGTACAGTAGGGCACGGCAGGGCAGAAGGCGGTAATGCCGCCACTTTGGTTTGTGTTTGGCACCATCGTCGATAGCATCGATTGCGCCAATCAGCTCCTGCAGGCCCTGCTGGGCCTGCACTAGGCTCTGGCCTACGATCGGTGCTATTGCAGCACTGATCCAGGCCGGTACAGCAGGGCACAACGCGGTAATACTGCCGCTGTTCCCTGCGATTGGCGTGATCGATACAATCGGCAATCGTGCCATTCCAGGGGGTTCCAAGCACCTGCCCTAAGATCGAGTACATTGGTACTCGATCGTAGCCTGGGACCTCATTATTTTAGCTGCTCCGATTGCCTGAAACAATGAGAAACGCTGTGATTGGCTGTTCAGAATTGAACAGCCAATCACATCGATCGAGAGTCCTGGGGGCTGGAGCCAGGCCCTGGGATGCCGACGCCATCTTCCTCCAGGTAAGATGGCACCGGAAATTTAATGCGATCACCGCGACTTAAGTCGCGATGTCGCATTAAACAGTATGACGTGCTATCCCGTTACTGGGAATTAAGTCCCAGGTCACCTTGACGGGATAGTATGTCATATGGGATTAAGGGGTTAAAGCACCATTCCAGTGTCTCTTTTTTTTTTATAGCTGTAGTGGTGGCACTAATGTACGTTTCCTTCCCCTAGTGTTATACTCACTAGCCGCCGTCTTCATCATGTTCTGGTCGACTTCTGCTGTTTGTGACCTGACGGATCGCTCCAGTGTTTGGAGATGTGGAAATCACAATTCAAAGCCTGTGAGAATCAGAACAAGGCTCTCTGAGAGCATTGCAAGCGTGTGACCCGTTACCTCTGACTTCCAGTCAGTCAGAAGCTGCGGTCACAAGATGGCCAATTAGGACTGGAGCGGTGCTGGATATAGCAGAAGACAGCGGCTGGTGAGTATGAGGCTGGGGTCACACGTATAAAATAAATTGGTCATATTTTCATCCAGATAAGTGGGACGATTTTCTCTCATTTGTCTTCCATGTGCTGTCAGTGTCTAATCCGTTTTTTACTCAGCAGCTTTTAATGATTTACAAGACCATTTACATTTACAGTTTCCTATGTTACAGCACTGCATTGTATCCTTAAACATAATATGCTATACTGTGGCTCCGTATTGCATCTGATTTTCTTCTTACATCCATCAAATTTTTTTTTCTCATGTCGAATATAGCTGACAAAAACCTGCAGATCTGCACCACCTCATTGAATAACGTTGGTCCAAGTGAATTCACTATTTTATCGTATTAAATAAATAATCTTTATTTTTATATAGCGCTAACATATACCACAGCTCTTTACAGTTTGCACACATTATCATCACTGTCCCCGATGGGGCTCACAATCTAAAATCCCTATCAGTATGTCTTTGGAATGTGGGAGGAAACCGGAGAGAAACCCACGCAAACACTGGGAGAACATACAATCTCCTTGCAGATGTTGACCTTGGTGGGATTTGAACTTACATTAGCACTGAAATTAAAAAGAAAATGCTGGAGTGGTGCTTCAAACAAATGTACACATTTTTATTGAAAAAGGTTTTCAGTTTAAAATGTTTTTATGCCCATAGGATTGTGCTAGGTGAAAATATTAAAAATCAGCTATTCTCATCCTCTGCAGGTCCAACAATCTGCCACTAATTCCAGGCTTTTATGACAGGCTGTAGCGGTAAGTCACAAGTACAGCTTCATCCAATCATTGTGCTCAGCAGTTATACTGATGTAGACAGCATGAACCGTTGAGCCATTGATTGGCTTCCAGTAAACATATGAAAACAATTTTTCTGTTAACCTCCTTTTAAAAAAAGGGACTAATATTTAAAAAACATATTTGGTATTATCACATTTGTAAAAATTTAATCTAGTAAAGTATTATATTTTATATTCCACATGTAATAAAAAAAAATAGAATTGCTGTGTTTTGATCACTTTGCTTCCAGAAGGTTGGATGAGATGGCTTGAAATATCTCCATCATGTTTCCAATACAGGAGTCATCATGAACTTACTCCTTAAAGCAGGGGTAGGCAATTAATTTTGCATGGGGCCGCATGAGAAAGTGGGATGGTTTTAGAGGGCCGAACTAATATAATTTCCGTATTTCCGGGAGGCCACGCGTGCGCAGATGGAGATCGCGGCGGCCATTTTCCTGAAGCCGAGATCTAAATCTGCAAACTCGGCTTCAGGAAAATGGCCGCCGCGATCTCCATCTGCGCACGTGCGGCCTCCCATGGCCATTTTCCTGAAGGCCCGTGAAGCAGAGCACTCCATCTGCACACGCGCGGCCTCGGGAAGATGGCCGCCGCCACGATAAACAGGCAATCAACCTGGCCTTCATTCCAGCCGCCAGCGGTCCTCAGAAGCGGCTGGCGGCTGGCCGAGCGGTGCCGGGGGCGGCTGTCAGAAGTGACAGCTAGCGGGCGGGCCGCTTAAAATCATCAGGCGGGCCAGATGCGGCCCGCGGGCCGCATCTTGCCCAGGTCTGCCTTAAAGGGTTTGTCCATAGCTAGATATAATATATCTAACAAGTAATTATATTGCCAAATTGAACAAGGAACATCACTAGCTTGTCCCCTTCATCAGCTCAAACTGTTCAGATGCAACAGTGCCTGTACACGTTGGCATTTTACACTGTGTGCCGAATTATTAGGCAAGTGAATATTTTGACCATATGCAGATTTCCCAACTCCAAAGTGTATAAACTTGAATGCTTTTTGGCTGAAGTACAGGTGCTTCTCACAAAATTAGAATATCATCAAAAAGTTAATTTCAGTTCTTTAATACAAATTGTGAAACTCATATTATATATGTCATTACAAACAGAGTGATCTATTTCAAGTGTTTATTCCTCTTTATGTTGATGATTATGGCTTACAGCCAGTGAAAACCCAAAAGTCATTATCTCAGTAAATTAGAATACTTTATTACACCAGCTTGAAAAATGATTTTAAAATTTGAAATGTTGGGTTACTGAAATGTATGTTAAGTAAATACACTCAATACTTGGTCAGGCTCCTTTTGCATCAATTACTGCATCAATTACTGCATCAATACGGTGTGGCATGGAAGTGATCAGCCTGTGGCGCTGCTGAGCTGTTATGGAAGCCCAGGATGCTTTGATAGCAGCTTTCAGCTCACCTGCATAGTTGGGTCTGGTGTCTCTCATTTCCTAATTGACAATACCCCATAGATTCTCTATAGGGTTAAGGTCAGGCGAGTTTGCTGGCCAATCAAGTGCAGTGATACTGTGGTTATTAAACCAGGTATTGGTACTTTGGCAGTGTGGACAGGTGCCAAGTCCTGCTGGAGAATGAAATTTCCATCTCAACAAAGCTTGTAGGCAGATGCAAGCATGAAGTGCTCTAAAATTTACTGGTAGACGGCTCTACTGACTTTGGTCTTGATAAAACAAAGCAGATGACATGGCTCCCCAATCATCACTGATTGTGGAAACTTCACACTACATCTCAAGCAGCTTGGATTGTGTACCTCTCCACTTTTCCTCCAGACTCTGGGACCTTGATTTCTAAATTAAATGCAAAATTTACTTTCATCTGAAAACAACACCTTGGACCACTGAGCAACAGTCCAGTTCTTTTTCTCCTTGGCCCAGATAAGATGCTTCCGACGTTGACTTTTGGTCATGAGTGGCTTGACACAAGGAATGCAACACTTGTAGCCCATGTCCTGTATGTGTGGTGGCTCTTGAAGCAATGACTCCCGCAGAAGTCCACTCCTTGTGAATCTCCCCCAAATTTTTGAATAGCCTTTTCTTAACAATCCTTTTAAGGCTTCAGTTATCTTGGTTGCTTGTGCACCTTTTTCTACCACACTTTTTCCTTTCACTCAACTTTCCATTAATATGCTTGGATACAGCACTCTGAACAGCCAGCTTCTTTAGTAATTACCTTTTGTAGCTTACCCTCCTTGTGGAGTGTGTCAGACTGCCTTCTGGACATCTGTCAAGTCAGCAGTCTTTCCCATGATTATGGAGCCTACTGAAACAGACTAAGGGACCTTTATAAATGCTTAAGAAGCCTTTGCAGGTGTTTTTCTTAATTATTCTAATTTACTGAGATAATGACTTTTGACTTTTCATTGGCTGTAAGCTATAATCATCAATATTAACAGAAATAACATAGTAACATATTCGTCCATCCAGTTCAGCCTATATTCCATCAGACTAAATACCCAGATTTATGTCCTTCTAAAGTACCTAATAACTGTAAGATACAATATTGTTACGCTCCAGGAAGACATCCAGGCCTCTCTTGAACCCCTCGACAGTGTTTGCCATCACCACCTCCTCAGGCAAGGAATTCCAGATTCTCACTGCCCTAACAGTAAAGAATCTTCTTCTATGTTGGTGGAAAAACCTTCTCTCCTCCAGATGCAGAGAATGCCCCCTTGTGACCGTCACCTTCTTTGGTATAACCAGATCCTCGGAGAGATATTTGTATTGTCCTTTTATATACTTATATATGGTTATTACATCGCCCCTCAGTCGTCTTTTTTCTAGACTAAATAATCCAAATTTTTCTAATCTATCTTTGTACTCGCTCTAGTTCCAAAATTGTACACAGTACGCCATGTGCGGTCTAACCAGGGATGTGTACAGAGACAGTATAATGCTCTCATCATGTGTATCCAGACCTCTTTTATTGCACCCCATGATCCTATTTGCCTTGGCAGCCGCTGCCTGGCACTGGCTGCTCCAGGTAAGTTTATCAATAACTAGGATCCCCAAGTCCTTCTCCATGTCAGATTTACCCAGTGGTTTCCCATTCAGTGTGTAATGATGATATTGATTCCTTCTTCCCATGTGTATAACCTTACATTTATCATTGTTAAACCGCATCTGCCACCTCTAGGCCCAAGTTTCCACCTTATCCAGATCCATCTGTAGCAGAATACTATCTTCTCTTCTATTGACTGCTTTTTGTTTTGTATCATCTGCAACTATCGATATTTTACTGTGTAAACTGTTGTGAATTCTGTTGTCGGGCTCCCTCCTTGTGGTCATGAATGGTACTTCGGCTGGTTCTGTCCATGGACTTCCTCTGGTGGGTGTTTCTGAGTTTCCTTCCACAGGTGACGAGGTTAATTCGTTAGCTGGCTGCTCTATTTAACTCCACTTAGATCTTTGCTCCATGCCACCTGTCAATGTTCCAGTATTGGTCTAGTTCACTCCTGGATCGTTCTTGTGACCTGTCTTCCCAGCAGAAGCTAAGTTCCAGCTTGTATTTCTTTGGTTTGCTATTTTTCTGTCCAGCTTGCTATTTTTATTGTTGTCTTGCTTGCTGGAAGCTCTGGGACGCAGAGGGAGCGCCTCCGCACCGTGAGTCGGTGCGGAGTGTCTTTTTGCGCCCTCTGCGTGGCCTTTTTGTAGGTTTTTGTGCTGACCGCAAAGTAACCTTTCCTATCCTCGGTCTGTTCAGTAAGTCGGGCCTCACTTTGCTAAATCTATTTCATCTCTGTGTTTGTATTTTCATGTTTACTCACAGTCATTATATGTGGGGGGCTGCCTTTTCCTTTGGGGAATTTCTCTGAGGCAAGGTAGGCTTTATTTTTCTATCTTCAGGGCTAGCTAGTTCCTTAGGCTGTTGTTATGCTAGGCAATTCAGTAACACAATGTACACAGCGATCAGAGCACATACAGTGATCTGACAATAACCCAAAATAATAGAACGAGCTCTGAGACGTGGAAACTCTGTAGACCGCAATTCCTGATCCTCTCCAAACACAACTAGAGGCAGCTGTGGATTGCGCCTAAGGCTCCCTATGCAACTCGGCACAGCCTGAGAAACTAACTAGCCTGAAGATAGAAAAATAAGCCTACCTTGCCTCAGAGAAATACCCCAAAGGAAAAGGCAGCCCCCCACATATAATGACTGTGAGTAAGATGAAAAGACAAACGTAGGGATGAAATAGATTCAGCAAAGTGAGGCCCGATATTCTAGACAGAACGAGGATACGAAAGATAACTTTGCGGTCTACACAAAACCCTAAAGAAAACCACGCAAAGGGGGCAAAAAGACCCTCCGTACCGAACTAACGGCACGGAGGTACACCCTTTGCGTCCCAGAGCTTCCAGCAAAACAAATAGACAAGCTGGACAGAAAAAATAGCAACAAATAGCAAAGAAGCACTTAGCTATGCAGAGCAGCAGGCCACAGGAATGATCCAGAGAAACACAAGTCCAACACTGGAACATTGACAGGAAGCATGGATCAAAGCATCAGGTGGAGTTAAGTAGAGAAGCAGCTAACGACCTCACCAGATCACCTGAGGGAGGAAACTCAGAAGCTGCAGTACCACTTTCCTCCACAAACGGAAGCTCCCAGAGAGAATCAGCCGAAGTACCACTTGTGACCACAGGAGTGAACTCTGCCACAGAATTCACAACAGGCTGTGCCGAGTTGCATAGGGAGCGTTAGGCGCATTCCACGGCTATTTCTAGTGTGTTTGATAGGATTAGGGATTGCGGTCAGCAGAGTTCCCACGTCCCAGAGCTCGTCCTTTATTATCAGTAACTATCAGATCATTCTGTGTGCTCTTAACCACCAGGTCCGTTATTGTCCTGACCACCAGGTCATAACAGTACAGGTGGCCCAAAGTACTAATGCATCTCAATAGAGGGATAAGAGAAGTTCTGAGACCATTTTTTTTTCTTTGCAGTGTGTTTTGTCTCTCTTTTCCCCTTTACCTCTGGGTGGTTCAGGACACTGGTGTAAACATGGACATTCAAGGTCTGTCCTCTTGGATGGATAATCTCACTACAAGGGTACAAAACATTCAAGATTTTGTGGTTCAGAATCCGATGTCAGAGCCTAGGATTCCAATTCCTGATTTGTTTTTTGGTGATTGATCTAAGTTCTTGAATTTCAAAAATAATTGTAAATTGTTTCTTACCTTGAAACCTCGCTCCTCAGGTGACCCTGTTCAATAAGTAAAGATCATTATTTCTTTGTTACGTGGTGACCCTCAAGACTGGGCATTTTCCCTTGCGCCAGGAGATCCGGCATTGCGTGATGTTGATGCGTTTTTTCTGGCGCTTGGATTGCTTTATGACGAACCTAATTCAGTGGATCAGGCAGAGAAAATCTTGCTGGCTCTGTGTCAGGGTCAGGATGAAGTGGAGATATATTGTCAGAAGTTTAGAAAGTGGTCTGTGCTCACTCAGTGGAATGAATGTGCCCTGGCAGCAATCTTCAGAAAGGGTCTCTCTGAAGCCCTTAAGGATGTCATGGTGGGGTTTCCCATGCCTGCTGGTCTGAATGAGTCTATGTCCTTGGCCATTCAGATCGATCGACGCTTGCGTGAGCGTAAAGCTGTGCACCATTTGGCGGTACTATCTGAGCATGGGCCTGAGCCTATGCAATGTGATAGGACTTTGACCAGAGCTGAACGGCAAGAACACAGACGTCGGAATGGGCTATGTTTTTACTGTGGTGATTCCACTCATGCTATCTCCGATTGTCCTAAGCGCACTAAGCGGTTCGCTAGGTCTGCCACCATTGGTACGGTACAGTCTAAATTTCTATTGTCTGTTACTCTGATTTGCTCTTTGTCATCCTATTCTGTTATGTCATTTGTGGATTCAGGCGCTGCCCTGAATTTGATGGACTTGGAGTATGCTAGGCGCTGTGGTTTTTTCTTGGAGCCCTTGCAGTATCCTATTCCATTGAGAGGAATTGATGCTACGCCTTTGGCCAAGAATAAGCCTCAGTACTGGACCCAATTGACCATGTGCATGGCTCCTGCACATCAGGAGGATATCCGCTTTCTGGTGTTGCATAATCTGCATGATGTGGTCGTTTTGGGGTTGCCATGGCTACAGGTTCATAATCCAGTATTGGACTGGAAATCTATGTCTGTGTCCAGCTGGGGTTGCCAGGGGGTACATGGTGATGTTCCATTTTTGTCTATTTCATCTTCCACTCCTTCTGAAGTTCCAGAGTTTTTGTCGGATTATCGGGATGTATTTGATGAGCCCAAAGCCAGTGCCCTACCTCCTCATAGGGATTGCGATTGTGCAATTAATTTGATTCCTGGTAGTAAGTTTCCTAAGGGCCGATTGTTCAATTTATCTGTGCCAGAGCACGCCGCTATGCGGAGTTATATAAAGGAGTCCTTGGAGAAAGGCCATATTCGCCCGTCGTCATCACCGTTAGAAGCAGGGTTCTTTTTTGTGGCCAAGAAGGATGGTTCTTTGAGACCTTGTATTGATTACCGCCTTCTTAATAAAATTACAGTCAAATTTCAGTATCCTTTGCCGTTGCTGTCTGATTTGTTTGCTCGTATTAAAGGGGCTAGTTGGTTCACCAAGATAGATCTTCGAGGGGCGTATAATCTTGTGCGTATTAAACAAGGCGATGAATGGAAAACAGCATTTAATACGCCCGAGGGCCATTTTGAGTACCTGGTTATGCCATTCGGGCTTTCCAATGCTCCATCAGTATTTCAGTCCTTTATGCATGACATCTTCCGAGAGTACCTGGATAAATTCCTGATTGTGTATTTGGATGATATTTTGGTCTTTTCGGATGATTGGGAGTCTCATGTGAAGCAGGTCAGAATGGTGTTCCAGGTCCTTCGTGCGAATTCCTTGTTTGTGAAGGGGTCAAAGTGTCTCTTTGGAGTTCAGAAGGTTTCATTTTTGGGGTTCATTTTTTCCCCTTCTACTATCGAGATGGACCCTGTTAAAGTCCAGGCCATTTACGATTGGACTCAGCCGACATCTGTGAAGAGCCTGCAAAAGTTCCTGGGCGTTGCTAACTTTTATCGGCGCTTCATCGCTAATTTTTCTACTGTTGCTAAACCGTTGACTGATTTGACCAAGAAGGGTGCTGATGTGGTCAATTGGTCTTCTGCAGCTGTAGAGGCTTTTCAGGAGTTGAAGCGTCGTTTTTCTTCTGCCCCTGTGTTGTGCCAGCCAGATGTTTCGCTCCTGTTTCAGGTTGAGGTTGATGCTTCTGAGATTGGAGCAGGGGCTGTTTTGTCGCAAAGAAGTTCTGATGGCTCGGTGATGAAGCCATGTGCTTTCTTTTCTAGAAAGTTTTCGCCTGCTGAGCGTAACTATGATGTTGGTAATCGTGAGTTGTTGGCCATGAAGTGGGCATTCGAGGAGTGGCGTCATTGGCTGGAAGGAGCCAAGCATCGCGTGGTGGTCTTGACAGATCACAAGAATTTGACTTATCTTGAGTCTGCCAAACGGTTGAATCCGAGACAGGCTCGATGGTCGTTATTTTTCTCCCGTTTTGATTTTGTGGTTTCGTACCTTCCGGGCTCTAAGAATGTGAAGGCTGATGCCCTGTCAAGGAGTTTTGTGCCTGACTCTCCGGGTGTTCCTGAGCCAGCGGGTATTCTCAAAGAGGGGGTAATTTTGTCTGCCATCTCCCCTGATTTGCGGCGGGTGCTGCAAAAATTTCAGGCTGATAGACCTGACCGTTGCCCAGCGGAGAAACTGTTTGTCCCTGATAGATGGACTAGTAGAGTTATCTCTGAGATTCATTGTTCAGTGTTGGCTGGGCATCCTGGAATCTTTGGTACCAGAGATTTGGTGGCTAGATCCTTCTGGTGGCCGTCTTTGTCACGGGATGTGCGTTCTTTTGTGCAGTCCTGTGGGACTTGTGCTCGGGCTAAGCCCTGCTGTTCTCGTGCCAGTGGGTTGCTTTTGCCCTTGCCGGTCCCGAAGAGGCCCTGGACGCATATTTCCATGGATTTTATTTCGGATCTCCCCGTCTCTCAAAAGATGTCGGTCATTTGGGTGGTTTGTGATCGCTTTTCTAAGATGGTCCATTTGGTACCTTTGTCTAAATTGCCTTCCTCCTCTGATTTGGTGCCATTATTTTTCCAGCATGTGGTTCGTTTACATGGTATCCCGGAGAACATCGTTTCTGACAGAGGTTCCCAGTTTGTTTCGAGGTTTTGGCGATCCTTTTGTGCTAGGATGGGCATTGATTTGTCTTTTTCCTCGGCTTTCCATCCTCAGACAAATGGCCAAACCGAACGAACTAATCAAACTTTGGAAACATATCTGAGATGCTTTGTTTTTGCTGATCAGGATGATTGGGTGTCCTTTTTGCCGTTGGCTGAGTTCGCCCTTAATAATCGGGCCAGCTCGGCTACTTTGGTTTCGCCGTTTTTCTGCAATTCTGGTTTCCATCCTCGTTTCTCTTCAGGGCAGGTTGAGTCTTCGGACTGTCCTGGTGTAGATACTGTGGTGGATAGGTTGCAGCAGATTTGGACTCATGTGGTGGACAATTTGACATTGTCCCAGGAGAAGGCTCAACGTTTCGCTAACCGCCGGCGCTGTGTGGGTCCCCGACTTCGTGTTGGGGATTTGGTTTGGTTGTCGTCTCGTTATGTTCCTATGAAGGTTTCCTCTCCTAAGTTTAAGCCTCGTTTCATTGGTCCGTATAAGATTTCTGAGGTTATCAATCCTGTGTCATTTCGTTTGGCCCTTCCTGCTTCTTTTGCCATCCATAATGTGTTCCATAGGTCGTTATTGCGGAGATACGTGGCGCCTGTGGTTCCATCCGTTGATCCTCCTGCCCCGGTGTTGGTTGAGGGGGACTTGGAGTATGTGGTGGAGAAGACTTTGGATTCTCGTGTTTCGAGACGGAAACTCCAGTACCTGGTCAAGTGGAAGGGTTATGTTCAGGAAGATAATTCCTGGGTTTTTGCCTCTGATGTTCATGCTGCCGATCTGGTTTGTGCCTTTCATTTGGCTCATCCTGGTCGGCCTGGGGGCTCTGGTGAGGGTTCGGTGACCCCTCCTCAAGGGGGGGGTACTGTTGTGAATTCTGTTGTCGGGCTCCCTCCTGTGGTCATGAATGGTACTTTGGCTGGTTCTGTCCATGGACTTCCTCTGGTGGGTGTTTCTGAGTTTCCTTCCACAGGTGAAGAGGTTAATTCGTTAGCTGGCTGCTCTATTTAACTCCACTTAGATCTTTGCTCCATGCCACCTGTCATTGTTCCAGTATTGGTCTAGTTCACTCCTGGATCGTTCTTGTGACCTGTCTTCCCAGCAGAAGCTAAGTTCCAGCTTGTATTTCTTTGGTTTGCTATTTTTCTGTCCAGCTTGCTATTTTTATTGTTGTCTTGCTTGCTGGAAGCTCTGGGACGCAGAGGGAGCGCCTCCGCACTGTGAGTCGGTGCGGAGGGTCTTTTTGCGCCCTCTGCGTGGCCTTTTTGTAGGTTTTTGTGCTGACCGCAAAGTAACCTTTCCTATCCTCGGTCTGTTCAGTAAGTCGGGCCTCACTTTGCTAAATCTATTTCATCTCTGTGTTTGTATTTTCATCTTTACTCACAGTCATTATATGTGGGGGGCTGCCTTTTCCTTTGGGGAATTTCTCTGAGGCAAGGTAGGCTTTATTTTTCTATCTTCAGGGCTAGCTAGTTCCTTAGGCTGTGCCGAGTTGCATAGGGAGCGTTAGGCGCAATCCACGGCTATTTCTAGTGTGTTTGATTGGATTAGGGATTGCGGTCAGCAGAGTTCCCACGTCCCAGAGCTCGTCCTTTATTATCAGTAACTATCAGGTCATTCCGTGTGCTTTTAACCACCAGGTCCATTATTGTCCTGACCACCAGGTCATAACAGTAAACCTTCTACCAGATCGTTAATAAATATGGTGAAGAGAATAGGTCCCAACACCGACCCCTGCGGTGCCCCACTGGTCACAGCGACCCAGTTAGAGAATACACCATTTATAACCACCATCTGCTTTCTATCACTAAGCCAGTTTCTTACCCATTTATACACATTTTCCTCCAGACCCAGCATTTTCATTTTGTGTACCAGCCTCTTGTGTGACACGGTATCAAACGCTTTGGAAAAATCAAGATATACCACGTCCAATGACTCACCTTGGTCCAGTCTATAGCTTACCTCTTCATAAAAACTGATTAGATTGGTTTGTCAGGAGCAATTCCTCTTAAACCCATGATGATATGGAGTTCAACAGTTATTCTCATTGAGATAATCCAGAACAACATCCCTCAGAAACCCTTCAAATATTTTACCAACAATAGAGGTTAGACTTACTGGCTTATAATTTCCAGGTTCACTTTTATTATTATTATTATTATTATTATTATTATTTATTTATATAGCACCATTAATTCCATGGTGCTGTACATGAGAAAGGAGTTACATACAGGGTTATAAATATCGATTACAGTAAGCAGGTTTACATTGACAGACTGGTACAGAGGGGAGAGGACCCTGTCCTTGCGGACTTACATTCTATGGGATAGTGGGGAAGAGACAGAAGGTAGGGGCGAGGCGGCGGCTCTGGCGATGGCGAGGGTGTGGCTCTGGCGATGGTGAGGCGGCAGAATGGTTATTGCAGGCTGTAGGCTTTCTTGAAGAGATGGGTTTTCAGGTTCCGTCTGAAGGAGCCGAGGGTGGTGGATAGTCGGACGTGTTGAGGCATGGAATTCCAGAGGATGGGGGATATTCGGGAGAAATCTTGGACGCAGTTGTGTGAGGAACGAATAAGTGTGGAGGAGAGTAGGAGGTCTTGGGAGGATCGGAGATTACGTGAGGGAAGATATTGGGAGATTAATTCAGAGATATAGGGAGGGGACAGGTTGTGGATGTCTTTGTAGATCAGTGTTAGTAGTTTGAACTGGATTCGTTGGGGAATGGGGAGCCAGTGGAGGGATTTGCAGAGGGAAGAAGCAGGGGAGTAGCGAGGAGAGAGGTGGATTAGCCGGGCAGCAGAGTTGAGGACAGACTGGAGTGGTGCAAGAGAGTTAGCGGGGAGGCCACAGTTGGGTTGTTGCAGTAGTCAAGGCGGGAGATGATGAGGGCATGCACAAGAGTTTTGGTAGATTGTGGGCTGAGGAAGGAACGGATTCTGGCAATATTTTTGAGTTGGAGGCGACAGGAGGTGGCAAGAGTTTGAACGTGCGGTTTGAAGGACAGGGCAGAGTCGAGAGTTACCCCGAGGCAGCGGATTTCAGGTGCGGGAGAGAGCGTGATGCCGTTTACCATAATAGATAGGTCAGGTAGGGGGATACGTGAGATGGGGGAAAGATGATGAGTTCGGTTTTGTCTACATTGAGTTTTAGGAAGCGAGAGGTGAAGAAGGAGGATATGGCTGACAGACACTTCGGGATTCTGGACAGCAGAGAGGTGACATCTGGGCCAGAGAGGTAGATCTGAGTGTCGTCAGCATTCAGGTGGTACTGGAAGCCATGGGACTTTATGAGTTGTCCTAGGCCAAGAGTATAGATGGAAAAAAGTAGGGGCCCTAGGACAGAGCGTTGAGGGACTCCAGCAGAGAGAGGGCGGGATGAGGAGGTGGTGTGGGAGTGGGAAACGCTAAATGTGCGGTCGGAAAGGTATGAAGCAATCCAGGACAGGGCAAGGTCTTTGATGCCAAGGGAAGAAAGAATCTGTAGCAGTAGGCAGCGATCGACTGTGTCAAAAGCAGAGGACAGGTCAAGAAGGAGGAGGGTAGAGAACTGTCTGTTAGCTTTAGCTGTGAGTAAGTCATTAGTAATTTTGGTCAGAGCAGTTTCGATGAAGTGGTGGGGGCGGAAGCGAGATTGGAGGTTGTCAAGGAGAGAGTTAGATGAGAGGTGGGAGGAAATTTGAGCATGGACATGCTGCTCCTTTTTGAATATTGGTACCACTTTTGCTATGCGCCAGTCCTGTGGAACAGACCACGTCGCTATAGAGTCCCTAAATCTTAAAAATGATGGTTTGTCTATTACATTACTTAGTTCTCATCCGGACCCGGGAGATTTATCTATTTTAATCTTATTTAGCTGGTTTCGCACCTCTTCTTGGGTTAGATTGGAGACCCTTAATGTAGGGTTTTCTTTGTCTCTCGGCATTTCACCTAGCATTTTATTTTCCACTGTGAATACCGTGGAGAAGAGGGTGTTTAATGTATTAGCTTTTTCCTCATCATCTATAACCATTCTTTCCTCACAATATTTTAAGGGGGCATACACTTTCACTTATTATTTTTTTACTATTGATATAGTTGGAGAACAGTTTGGGATTCGTTTTACTCTCCTTAGCAATGTTCTTCTCTGTTTTCTTTTTGGCAGCTTTAATTAGTTTTTTAGATAAAGTATTTTTCTCCCTATAGTTTTTTAGAGCTTCAACTGTGCCATCCTGCTTTAGTAGTTTAAATGCTTTCTTTTTACTGTTTGCCACTCTTCTTTGTTTAGCCACATTAGGTTTTTCCTATCTCTTGTCCTTTTATTCCCACAAGGTGTAAACCGCTTACAGTGCCTAATTAGGATGTTCTTAAACATTTTCCATTTTATTATCTATATTCTTATTTCTGAGGACATTGTCTCAGTCAACCAGATTAAGGGCATCTCTAAGCTGGTCAAACTTTGCCTTCCTAAAGATCAGTGTTTTGGGGACTCCCTGACAAGTAACCCTAGCGAAAGACAAGTGAAACTGTACAATATTGTGGTCGCTATTTCCTAGTTGCCCGAGGACCTGCAGATTTGTTATTCTGTCAGGTCTATTAGATAGTATTAGGTCTAATAGTGCTGCTCCTCTGGTTGGATTCTGCACCAATTGTGAAAGATAATTTTTCTAGGTTATTAGCAGAAACCTGTTGCCTTTATGGGTTTCACAGGTCTCTGTTTACCATTTAGTATCCAAGTAGTTAAAGTCTCCCATAACAAGGACCTCATTATGGGTTGAAGCTTCATCTATCTGCCTTAGTAGTAGACTTTCCATGATTTATGTTATATTTGGGGGTTTGTAACAGACCCCAATGAGAATTTTGTTACTGTTTTCCCCTCCATGTATTTTGACCCATATAGACTCGACAGCCTCATTCCCTTCGCTAATATCCTCCTAGTTGACTTTAGACAAGACTTTACTTAAAGACAAACCCCTCCTCTCCAATTTTTGTGATAATTTCTAAACAGACTGTAACCCTGTAAGTTAAATGCCCAGTCATAGCTTTCATCTAACCATGTCTCGGTTATTCCCACTATGTCATAGTTACCTGTAGATATTTCTGCTTTTAGTTCTTCCATCTTGTTTGTCAGGCTTCTGGCATTTGCGAGCATGCAGTTTAGAGGATTTTGTTTTGTTCCAATCTCCTCCCTGTGGATTGTCTTCGAAATTTTCTTACTTCCCTTATGAGTATGTCGTCTTGGGTCTTTTTTTGCTGCACCTCATATACTTCATCAGTATATTTTCTGGCTTCATGTTCGTGTCTAACATTTTTCTTCCCATCACCTCTTCTTCTAGTTTAACACCCTCCTGATGAGTGTAGCGTTTCTTCTGGCGAATGTGTGTTTCCCAGGTTTGTTGAGGTGTGGTCCATCTCTAGTGAGGAGTCCGACGTATAGGTAATTCACACCGTGGTCCAGGAATCTGAATCCATGTTGTCTGCACCATCGTCTTAGCCAGTTGTTCACATCAAGGATCCTGTTCCATCTCCTGGTGCCATGCCCGTCTACTGGAGGGATAGAAGAAAAAACTACCTGTGCATCTAGTTCCTTTACTTTCTTCCCCAACTTTTCAAAGTTCTTGCAGATTGTCCGTAGGTCCTTCCATGCCGTGTCATTGGTGCCAACATTTATCAAAATAAATGGAACTGGTGAGCTTTGGTATCCTATCGGTCACCTTTGCACTTGGGAGGCAGCATACTTCTCTTGCGGTTATGTCCGGTCTGCAGATGGCTGCTTCTGTGCATCTCAGTAGTGAGTCTCCCACCACTTCCATTCTTCTTTGATTCTTGGCTGTACATTTTGTTGTCACTTCTGGGTGTTGCTGTGTGCCCTTTTCTTCTTTGCTTGCTGGCAGTGCCTCATCCTTAGGTGTGCCATCTTCATCCTCCACAAGGCCTTGGAATCGGTTTCTCAGTTGTGTGGTTGGTGATGTCTCCATGGTCTTCTTGCTTCTTTTGGTCACATGCTTCCACTCATTTGCTTTTGGAGGTTCTCTGACACTTTCTTCACCTTCTGTGACCAGTAGAGATGCTTTTGCTCTGTCTAGAAAGTCTTGATTTTCTTTGAGTTTTCAAAGTTGATTTTCTTCCAGACCCCACACCTTTTCTTTTAAAAGGCCCAGTAGTCTACACTACTGGCAGGTGAAGTTGGATTCTTCTTCTAGCCGAACTGTGAACATGTAGCACATGTTGCAGCTCACCATGTAGGTTGTTACATCTGCCATGTTGCTCCTAGATCCTGCTGACTTGCTGTGTGTCTTCCTTCTTGTGTAATCTACTGTGTGCAACCTTCTTGTGTAATCTGCTGTGTTTTTCCCTTCAAGTGTAGTCTACTCAATCAGCCAAGCTTTCTTGCAAAAATTCATGTGCGGTTTGGCAATGCTTTCCAAGCAGCTGGACCTGGCTGTACCCAACAATCTTCTTGCTGAGGGAGACTCTTTGCTTTTCCCAGAAGGCACTTGGAATATGAAAATTGTCCTCCTCAAGCTTCAATCCCTGGTTTAGCGATGCTTTTCAAGCAGCTGGTCCCGGCTGTACCCAACAATAAACACTTGAAATAGATCACTCTGTTTGTAATGACTCTATATAATATATGAGTTTCACTTTTTGTATTGAAGAATTGAAATTATTAAAAAGTAAATTTTTCTAATTTTGTGAGAAGCACCTGTAGATCAGGTGACATGTATTTGGGAAATGAGGGAGGATGCGGCCTAAGGATACAACACCCTTTATCACGGTGTGCAGAATTATTAGGCAGCTTGTTCTCCTCACGCAAAATGGGACAAAAAAAGAGACTGAACAGACTCTGAAGTCAAAAATTGTTAAAAGCTTTACAGAGGGATGTAGCACTCTGGAAATTGCTAAGATATTCAGGAATGAGTACAGAACAATCAAAAATATTGTTGCAAAATGTCAACAGGGTCAAAAAAGACGTGTTAGGATAAAATATTTGACAAAAATCAAATAGAAGGAAGCCATTATCCTCCAGTGCTGTCATATTCCAGTGATTTAACCTCCCTGGAGTGCTTAGAAGTACAAGGTGTTCAGTGCTCAGAGATACGGCCAAGGTAAGGAAGACTGAAACCTGACAACCTGTGACGAATGGAAACGGAGGCACAGAAGTTGAAGTTCACATTCGTTTTTATTTAGGTTTAATGCGGAACCTCGGGACCATGGTCCGGGGGGCTCCGAAGGGGGCGTGACTACGTGAGCCCCAGACACCCGTGGTAAGTCCCCTCGAACAGGGACAGAGTGGAATGTCTAGGGAACATGGGTGCTACCTCCAGTTAGACCCCGAACTCGTGGCAGCTGTCCCAGCGGGACAATCGGACAAGCAGGGTTAGTGGGAAACGTGGAGCTAACCAGGTGATACCAGGTGTACGGGAAGAAGCTGGTTCCAATGGTCCTGGCGTTGTCCGGAGATGATGATGGCAGATTGGCGGAAAAAGACCGGATTGCGTAGATAGAACAGTCGTCGTCCAAGATAGCCGGGTAACTCGTAGCTGATGATCTGTGGAAACAGACAGTATAAGCAGAGTACTAGCCAAAGCACTTTAGAAACGGGAGCACATGCAGACAGGAACCGGAAGAAAGCAACAGTGGATACTTGTTGCTCCAGCACCCTCCGTATGGTGGAGGACCTAGAAATAGCAATGAATAACGTGCCATTGGCCAGAAGCATATTTTAAAAAATGTCCGCTGTCTCTTTAAGAGACCGGGAACAAGCGCACGCGTACCCTAAGCACTCTGCCCAAGAACCTGCTGGCAGCACGCCAGGAAGCAGGAGAGGAAGGAGGGGGAGAAGCCACATCCTGACAGTGTGGAGCCAGCACAGAGCGGGAGTCCCGACGCATCTCGGCTTCAGGAAAATGGCCGCTGTGATCTCCATCTGCGCACGCGCGGCATCCCGCGGCCATTTTCCTGAAGCCCCGGGAAGCAGGACACTCCATCTGCGCACGCGCGGCCTCAGGAAGATGGCCGCACCCACCGATAAACCGCTGAATAGCGCAAAGCGCGCTCTTTTTCTACAGCTGCGCAGTGCATTCGGCACTTGCGCATGCGAGAAGCACTATGCCACCAACGGGAAGATAAGCAAGATGTGGGGGAGAAACAGCGCTGTGACCACGCCCTTTTGACCAGACCAGCCTGATTGACAGGCAAAAACAGCGACTTTTGTAAGGTATTTCGGCAGCATAGGTGGGGAATCAGGGGACAAAAAATACCCTATTGTAAAGCACAGCTCAGGCCCTATTTAACGGTATTTTTATCTCATATTGAAAAAACGGGGTGACAGGTTCCCTTTAAAACATATCAAATGTTTAGAAATTCTAATTTGCCTAATAATTTGGAACAGTGCATTTTGAGTTTTTTATTGATTTTGGAGATTATGCTGTTATCATTGGGAGGTTTCTTCAATAAAATTCAATGTATACTCTAACGGGTGTTGACTTTTATTAGACTGACTCATTTGCACAGACCATTTAGGGAAATCCGAGAAAAATTTAATTTGTGTCGCGCTGCAGCAATGCAGGTATGTACAGACTCCACAAGGGAGAGTTGGATGCGAGAAAAAGAGGTCACACTTGCCGAACCGCAGCCCAGTGCACACTGCACTGCGCCACCAGATGGCGACAGAGAATGGTCTAAACGAGCCAAGTCAGTAATGGTCGGTAAGCGTATAGTTTAAAGGGAAAAACAGAACTCATGGTCAAAATACAAGCCGAGGGTCAGAACCAGCCAGGAGCAAAGGTACCAGAGACGTGAGACCGAGAACGGAGTCAGAGTAAGCCAAAAGGTCAAAAAGCCAGACTGACAAGTGATAACAAAGACGGAAAACAGGAGACGAAGTCAGAGTTTTAGCCGAGTCACAAACAGAGGGGATACACACCAGAGTCACACTAGGTCAGGTACAGGGGACAGGTCAGGTACAGGTACGGGAGGTCAAAGGCAAAAGGAACACTGGGGTTTCACAGGTTAGCAGTCCCAGCAAGCCCAAAACTATCACTGACACAGGCTGCCAGCAAGAGCACCAAGAAATAGCCACTCCCAAATCAAAGAGAGGCAGAAATAGTTAACCCCACCATGACCAGGCCGGAGTAGGAGAAACAAAGCAAACTCCGACCCGGATCATGACAATTTACATAATAATTTGGAACATGGTGTACTATGAGACTGTTCAGTAATCTCTTCTCTTTGAACAGAGGTTTTTGAGTTGATTAGTAAAATATGTAGCATAGATATTCCACCTACTACTCAATTAGCCATCTTATCTCTGGGAATAGATGATTTTCCACTTAAAGTAAGATACAAATTTTCTTGGTAACAAAGCTGTTATTGATGTCTAAATGGAAACAAACGTAGTCCCTCAGTTACAGACAGAATTATAAACTATAATATGTTTGAATATACATATGCAATCAGAAATGACTCATTTTCAAGTTACAACTTGAAATGGTCCATATGGAACTCGATATATCCTCATAAATAGGAGTCCTTAAAAATAAAACACGATCAAAATATGTATAGTGCAAATCTATACCATCTATTTTTGATTAACCCCTTAGCGACCGCCGATACGCCTTTTAACGGCGGCCGCTAAGGGTACTTAAACCACAGCGCCGTTAATTAACGGCGCTGTGGAAAAAGTAAATAGCGCCCCCCAGAGTCGGATTTTCTCCGGGGTCTCGGCTGCCGGGGGTAGCCGAGACCCCAGAGAACATGATTCGGGGGTTTTTTAACTAACCCCGCATTTGCGATCGCCGGTAATTAACCGTTTACCGGCGATCGCAAAAAAAAAAAAAAAAAACGCGATCTCTTTTTAATTTCTCTGTCCTCCGATGTGATCGCACATCGGAGGACAGAGAAAAGGGGTCCCAGGTAGCCCCCCAATACTTACCTGTCTCCCCCGATGCTCCTCGTGGCTCCCGGTGGGCGCCGCCATCTTCAAAATGGCGCATGCGCCCGCCGGCCGGCCCCGCGAGAATCTTTGGGGTCTCTGCTGCCGGGGGGTAGCCGAGACCCCAAAGAGCATGATCGGGGTCGGTTTTACCGACCCCTGTTTTGCGATCGCCGGTAATTAACTGTTTACCGGCGACCGCAAAAAAAAAAAAAAAAGTCAAAGTTCAATTCTCTGTCCTCTGATGTGATCGCACATCAGAGGACAGAGAAATAGGGGGATTCGGGGACCCTGCCATACTCACCTGTGTCCTGCTGCTCCTCCTGGCCGCCGGCAAAAGAAAATGGCGGGCGCATCTGTCTCCATCTGCCAGCCGGCAGGAGAAGAGCAGTTGGGGCTAAAATTAGGGTTAGGGTTAGCGCTAGGGTTAGGGGTAGGGCTAGGGTTAGGGGTAGGGTTAGGGGTAGGGTTAGGGGTAGGGTTAGGGGTAGGGTTAGGGTTAGGGCTAGGGTTAGGGGTAGGGTTAGGGGTAGGGTTAGGGGTAGGGTTAGGGCTAGGGGTAGGGTTAGGGGTAGGGTTAGGTGTAGGGTTAGGGGTAGGGTTAGGGTTAGGGCTAGGGGTAGGGTTAGGGGTAGGGTTAGGGCTAGGGGTAGGGTTAGGGCTAGGGTTAGGGGTAGGGTTAGGGGTAGGGTTAGGGCTAGGATTAGGGTTAGGGTTAGGGCTAAATTTAGGGTTAGGGTTGGGGCTAAATTTAGGGTTAGGGTTGGGGCTAAATTTAGAGTTAGGGTTGGCACTAAATTTAGGGTTAGGCTTCTTTCACACTTACGTCGGTACGGGGCCGTCGCAATGCATCGGCCCGACATACCGACGCACGTTGTGAAAATTGTGCACAATGTGGGCAGCGGATGAAGTTTTTCAACGCATCCGCTGCCCAATCTATGTCCTGGGGAGGAGGGGGCGGAGTTACGGCCACGCATGCGCGGTCAGAAATGGCGGATGTGACGTACAAAAAAAAACGTTACATTGAACGTTTTTTTGTGCTGACGGTCCGCCAAAACACTGATCCAGTGCACGACGGACGCGACGTGTGGCCATCCGTCACGATCCGTCGGCAATACAAGTCTATGGGCAAAAAACGCATCCTGCGGGCACATTTGCAGGATCCGTTTCTTGTCCAAAACGACGGATTGCGACGGATGCCAAACAACGCAAGTGTGAAAGTAGCCTTAGGGCTAGGGTTGGGGCTAAAGTTAGGGCTAGGGTTGGGGCTAAAGTTAGGGTTAGAGTTGGGATTAGGGTTAGGGTTTGGATTAGGGTTGGTATTAGGGTTAGGGTTGGCATTAGGGTTACGCTTGGGATTAGGGTTAGGTTTGGGATTAGGGTTAAGGTTAGGGTTGTGATTAGGGGTGTATTGGGATTAGGGTTAGGTTTGAGGTTAGGGTTGAGATTAGGATTAGGGGTGTGTTGGATTTAGGGTTTTGATTAGGGTTATGGTTAGGGTTGACATTAGGGTTGTTTTGGGGTAAGGGTTGTGATTATGGTTAGTGTTAGTGATTAGGATTATGGATCAGGTTGGGATTAGGGTTAGGGGTGTGTTGGGGTTAGGGTTGGAGCTTGAATTGGGGGGTTTCCACTGTTTAGGTACATCAGGGGGTCTCCAAACACGATAGCCAATTTTGCGCTCAAAAAGTCAAATGGTGCTCCCTCCCTTCTGAGCTCTGCCGTGCGCCCAAACAGTGGGTTACCCCCACATATGGGGCATCAGAATACTCGGGATAAATTGGACAACTTCTGGGGTCCAATTTCTCTTGTTACCCTTGTGAAAATAAAAACTTGGGGGCTACAAAATCCTTTTTGTGGAAAAATATATATATATTTTTTATGACTCTGCATTATAAACTTCTGTGAAGCACTTGGGCATTCAAAGTTCTCACCACACATCTATATAAGTTCCTTGGGGGGTCTAGTGTCCAAAACGGGGTCACTTGTGGGGGGTTACTACTGTTTAGGTACATCAGGGGCTCTGCAAACGCAACATAACGCCCACAGACCATTCTATCTAAGTCTGCATTCCAAAACGGCGCTCCTTCCCTTCCGAGCTCTGCCGTGCGCCCAAACAGTGGTTTACCCCCACATATGGAGCATCAGCATACTCGGGATAAATTGGACAACAACTTTAGTAATCCAATTTCTCCTGTTACCCTTGTGAAAATAAAAACTTGGGGGCTACAATATCTTTTTTGTGAAAAAAAAAATATTTTTTATTTTCACGACTCTGCATTCTAAACTTCTGTGAAGCACTTGGGCATTCAAAGTTCTCACCACACATCTAGATAAGTTCCTTGGGGGGTCTAGTTTCCAAAATGGGGTCACTTGTGGGGGGTTACTACAGTTTAGGTACATCAGGGGCTCTGCAATCGCAACATATGCCCACAGACCATTCTATCAAAGTCTGCATTCCAAAAAGGCGCTCCTTCCCTTCCGAGCTCTGCCGTGCGCCCAGACAGTGGTTTACCCCCACATATGGGGTACCAGCATACTCAGGACAAATTGGAAAACAACTTTTGGGGTCCAATTTCACTTGTTACCCTTGTGAAAATAAAAACTTGGGGGCTAAAAAATCTTTTTTGTGGAAAAAAAAAATATTTTTTATTTTCACGACTCTGCATTATAAACTTCTGTGAAGCACTTGGGCATTCAAAGTTCTCACCACACATCTAGATAAGTTCCATGGGGGGTCTAGTTTCCAAAATGGGGTCACTTGTGGGGGATTTCTACTGTTTAGGCACATCAGGGGCTCTCCAAACGCGACATGGCGTCCGATCTCAATTCCAGCCAATTCTACATTGAAAAAGTAAAACGGCACTCTTTCTCTTCCAAGCTCTGCGGTGCACCCAAACAGTGATTTACCCCCACATATTGGGTATCAACGTACTCAGGAGAAATTGCACAACAACTTTAGTGGTCTAATTTCTCCTGTTACCCTTGTGAAAATAAAAATTTGTGGGCAAAAAGATCATTTTTGTAGAAAAAATGCGATTTTTTTTTTCACGGCTCTACATTATAAACTTCTGTGAAGCACATGGGGGTTCAAAGTGCTCACCACACATCTAGATAAGTTCCTTAAGGGGTCTAGTTTACAAAATGGGGTCACTTGTGGGGGGTTTCTACTGTTTAGGCACATCAGGGGCTCTCCAAACGCGACATGGTGTCCAATCTCAATTCCAGCCAATTCTGCATTGAAAAAGTAAAACGGCGCTCCTTCACTTCCAAGCTCTGCGGTGCGCCCAAACAGTGGTTTACCCTCACATATGGGGTATCAACGTATTCAGGAGAAATCGCACAACAACTTTTGTGGTCTAATTTCTCCTGTTACCCTTGTGAAAATAAGAATTTGTGGGCAAAAAGATCATTTTTGTGGAAAAAATGCGATTTTTTTTTTCATGGCTCTACGTTATAAACTTCTGTGAAGCACATGGGGGTTCAAAGTGCTCACCACACATCTAGATAAGTTCCCTAAGGGGTCTAGTTTCCAAAATGGTGTCACTTGTGGGGGGTTTCCACTGTTAAGGCACATCATGGGCTCTCCAAACGCGACATGGCGTCCAATCTCAATTCCAGCCAATTCTACATTGAAAAAGTAAAACGGCACTCCTTCTCTTCCAAGCTCTGCGGTGCGCCCTAACAGTGGTTTACCCCCACATATTGGGTATCGACATACTCAGGAGAAATTGCACAACAACTTTAGTGGTCTAATTTCTCCTGTTACCCTTGTGAAAATAAAAATTTGTGGGCAAAAAGATCATTTTTGTAGAAAAAATGTGATTTTTTTTTTCATGGCTCTACATTATAAACTTCTGTGAAGCACATGGGGGTTCAAAGTGCTCACCACACATCTAGATAAGTTCCTTAAGGGGTCTAGTTTACAAAATGGGGTCACTTGTGGGGGGTTTCCACTGTTTAGGCACATCAGGGGCTCTCTAAACGTGACATGGCGTCCGATCTCAATTCCAGCTAATTCTGCATTGAAAAAGTCAAACGGCGCTCCTTCACTTCTAAGTTCTGCGGTGCGCCCAAACAGTGGTTTACCCCCACATATGGGGTATTGGCGTATTCAGGAGAAATTGCATAACAAAATTTATGGTTACATTTCTGTTTTTACACTTGTGAAAATAAAAAAAATGGTTCTGAATTAAGATGTTTGCAAAAAAAGTTAAATGTTCATTTTTTCCTTCCACATTGTTTCAGTTCCTGTGAAGCACGTAAAGGGTTAATAAACTTCTTGAATGTGGTTTTGAGAACCTTGACGGGTGCAGTTTTTAGAATGGTGTCACACTTCATTATTTTCTATCATATAGACCCCTCAAAATGACTTCAAATGTGATGTGGTCCCTAAAAAAAAATGGTGTTGTAAAAATGAGAAATTGCTGGTCAACTTTTAACCCTTATAACTCCCTAACAAAAAAAAATTTTGTTTCCAAAATTGTGCTGATGTAAAGTAGACATGTGGGAAATGTTATTAACTATTTTTCATGACATATCTCTCTGATTTAAGGGCATAAAAATACAAAGTTTGAAAATTGCAAAATTTTAAAAATTTTCGCCATATTTCCGTTTTTTTCATAAATAATCGCAAGTAATATCGAAGAAATGTTACCACTAACATGAAGTACAATATGTCATGAAAAAACAATCTCAGAATCAGCGGGATCCGTTGAAGCGTTCCAGAGTTATAACCTCATAAAGTGACAGTGGTCAGAATTGCAAAAATTGGCTCGGTCATTAAGTACCAAATTGGCTCTGTCACTAAGGGGTTAAATAGACTTTAAGTAGTTTTTTTTCTCAAATATTGTATAAGGTGCAAAAGGTTCAGTTGACCCTTTTTGTATATGTATTTATTTATGCTCCTGTGTCCCTCCTATCTGCTTTCTGTTCCTCCCTGCCCTTTTCCTCCCATTTTTCTTGTTACATATACTATTTCTATGTACAGTATATTCCCTTATGTGTGTATTGGAACCGTTCCCTATAAAAATTAACCCCTTACTGCTATAACGCCTATGCATTATCCCCTGCATTGATGTGGGCTCCGGTGGTCAGCGCTCATGGCAAGTCTGCAATTCAACTATATAGAGCTGATGTGAGCATCGCCTCTATGTAACTGAGCCGATCAAGTTGTGGCAGCTTCTAACCTCCCATGTTGGATATTGAAGCATGCCAAAAGAAAAAAAAAGTTTTTAAAAATTCGAAAAAAATAAAACATTAAAAGTTTAAATCACCCTCCTTTCGCCCCATACAAACTAAAACAATTTAAAAAAAAATCAAACCTACACATATTTGGTATCGCCGAGTTTAGAACCGCCCGATCTATCAATGAAAAAAGGATTAACCTGATCGCTAAATGGCGCAGCAATAAAAAAGTCAACATGCCAGAATGACTTTTTTTTGTCGCCACGACACTGCATTAAAATGCAATAAAGGGTGATCAAAAGAACATATCAGCACCAAAATTGTGTCATTTAAAAATGTCAGCTTGGCATGCAAAATATAAGCCCTCACCCAACCCCAGATCACTATAAATGGATGCTAAGGGTATTGGAAAATTGCGCAATTTATTTATTTTTTAGCAAAGTTTAGAATTTTTGTTTCACCACTTAGATAAAAAAGAACCTAGACATGTTAGGTGTCTTTGAACTTGTAATGACCTGGAGAATCATAATGGCAGGTCAGTTTTAGCATTTAGTGAACCTAGCTAAAAAGCCAAGCAAAAAAAACAAGTGTAGGATTGCACTTTTTTTGCAAGTTCACCACACTTGGAATTTTTTCCCCATTTTCTAGTACATGACATGGTAAAACCAGTGGTGTCATTCAAAAGTACAACTCTTCACGAAAAAAAAAAAGCCCTCACATGGCTATATTGACGGAAAAATAAAAAAGTTATGGCTCTGAAAAAAGCTCCGGTGGTTAAGGGGTTAATAAAAATAATTTTAAAGAAAATAAAAATTAAAAAATTAAACGGAAATACCAAAAAAATCTATTTAAAAAGGGACAACATCAAGAAATCCAGAGATTAATTCAACTTTTTATTGAGGAAATAACTCACATTTAAATACAACACACAAGACAAGGACATATTTAAAAAAAAAAGTAGTTCCAAAACAGCTCAGGAGGGAGAAGGCATGCCCTCAAAAATATGGTGGTGATAAATCTTAAGATATTATATCATCAATCAACTATGCATGTACATAACGTCATAAATATCAATGTGGTATTCATATTTATCCAGAATAATTGCATCCATAACTATATAACCATATATATTTGCAATATCAATTTACAGAATTTTTATAATATAACAAGAAAAATGCTTGGACAATTAATGATATCTATCTTCAGCCTGAAATTCCCAATCATCAATCATTATATAGAAATACCAATGCAGTAATTACTGTAAGTATACACAATATGAAGTGAAGGTGCCATTAAAAATTTCACAGACAGAGAAATACATGCATAATATGAGAAAATATGTGCATGATATCAAAATATATCAAGAGATCACCACATGAGGACATACATCAACCCCTTCACACCACTCCAACGCCGTTTCACTCCTGCTTCGTCAGGTGAGAGAGAAATGCAAAACATTAAATAGTGTAGTCATAGCTGCACGTAGTATTTACAATGAGAAATGCCATGTTATTAGGCACCGTCGGTTGCACATGCACCCTGCAAACACAACCATGGTGGAGGAGAAGGAGCACATCACTGAGAGCCGGGCACATGCGCACCTCTGTGCACAGCGCTCCCCGCAGCCATTTTATTGTAGGGGAAAAATGCAATAAATACATGAATGAAATCATAAAACCAATTGCATGTTTGGTGTGAATATTTGATATATAGCAGAAAATTAATGATATTGAGAAAACTACTGTATCGCACATCTAAATGTAGTGAAATTAAAAGTGAAAAATGAACACAAAAATGTGCCAAAATTGTACTACATGAAGCATGGAGAAGGGCCTAATGTCAATGTGACAATCATTGCTGTTGATTGAAAAGTAAATGTATAGGAATAAATGCATATTGAATGAAGTACAAAAATGAGAGTGAAACGTGTGAAAAAGAATCTAAAGAATGCTTTGATGAAAAAAGGTGATGAATATACAAATAAAAACTAATCAATAAAAAATATGATAAATTGAATGAATGAAAAAAATTCAAATTAGAACTAAATACAAAATAAAATATAAATAAAAAAAATAAAGTAAAAATTAAAATAAAATAATAAATATAAATAAAAAAATAAAAATACTGAATAAAAAAATAAATAATGAAAAAATGAAAAGATAATAAATAATAAACAAAATAATAAAAAATACAAATATAAAAAACCTGCGAAGAGAATTTGTAATATGAACAAACCAGTCAATCACATCTGATTTCGTATAAACAAAACATATGATATAATATTCTCAGATGTAATATGAGAGAAATTGTAATATGAACAAACTTGTCAATCACATCACATGGCAATTAGGCATGGTAAATGACGTCCTAAAATAAGAAGTATATATATATACAATGTACTTATTGATGATATGTGGCATACCCCAAAAAATTATAAGCTTCTAAGAATCAAGGAATTGTATTAACCAATAGACACAGCATGATGCAAAAACATCTGTAATATACTTAATCTATAGAAAACTTGTAAAACCCCATTTTTCATTCAAACCTTTAGGTTTCATGCTTCTTAATAATGTGATCTACTTGCATTCCAACTGAGCCAATTTCCGAGTGAGATTCCCTCCTCTATTATCCGGGTAGAGGCGATCAATCCCCCTAAATCAAAGCAAATGTCCTTGATATGGATGAAATTTTCTAAAGTGTGTAGCCAAGGGTTTAAGTTTTGCAATAGTGTCTGATTCATCCAATGAAAGTTTTTCTGCCATTTTATTGTCCTTGATATACTCAAGGACATGAATTTTAAACTCTCGCGTTGTCATGCCGACTAAATACAATCCACAAGGGTAAATAGCCAAATTGATAATATAAAGAGGTTCTACAATTAATAAAGTGAAGGATTTTATAATGACATTCGCTTGCTTAATCCGAGAATGTATCAGTTTTGTTGACATGTTTACATGCCTTGCAATCCCCACAATTCCAACGTTCCCATTTCGGGCATTTTGCCTTGCAATCCCCACAATTCCAACGTCCCCATTTCGGGCCTTTTGACCCAAAAATTTATTTGGAAGAAGCTGATTTATGATGGCTACGTACTAGCATGTCACGCAATGTTTTTCCTCGTTTAGTTGTAAGATTTAGTTGTTAGATTCGGTTTATCCGATAGAAATGAGGACAACGTTGGGTCCTGCTTCACGATGGGACAAAATTTAGATAATATTGAAGATAATATTGAAGACATTTTATTCTACCTTGAGTGACAGTTGGTAATGAATCTAGGCTTCTCAGTGGATTCTTTATTTCTTTTTGGAATAATAAGAGTCTGTCTATTCAATTGTTTTGCACATTAATACGCTATATTGATATTGATACATTGCCTCTTATAGCTCCTTTGAATTAAGCTCTGTCTTAGATCATTGGCATGATGTTCAAAGTCCTCTTCCTTATCACAAATACATCTTGCCCTGATTTACTGGCCCATAGGAATAGCCCGAATCATATGTGCAGGGTGAGCAAATCTTTCATGTAGAAATGCATTTACACTCGTTTTTTTTTATGGTGGATTGTGGAATGTATTCGTCCATTGCAACCCACACAAATACCAAGTTCCAAAAAGTTGATTGCAGTTTAACTAATCTCCAATGTTAATTTGATATTCCATTCATTGTTGTGGAGATAAAATATAAAGTAGTCTAGTTGATCCCTGGAGCCCTGCCAAATGAAAAAATGTAATCAATGAATTGCATCCATGATATCACTGAACCTAAAAAGTTTTCATTACCATTCTGGATGTACTCCAGCTCCCACAATACTAAAAAGAGATTGGAGTATGATTGGGCACATACTGCTAACATCGCCACTCCAATTTTCTGTAAATAAAGTTGATCTTTGAATAAGAAGTGGTTGTGGGAGAAGTTATGCTCCAGGAATGTTAGAAGCAATTAAAAAAATTGTCCATCCATGTCACCGCCCTCCAAGAACGAATTTTAAAGCAGTGAGCTCATGTAGATTTGACGTCACATGTCACCAGAAACACTGGTTCCATGTGAACACCGTTCAATCTCTGCAACACCTCTGTGGAATCCCTTATGTAAGAGTGTAATTCCATCACAATAGGTTTGAGATAGAAGTCCAAACATTTTGACAGGTTCACATAAACTGTCGTAGCCTTAAAGAGTAGGGTGTTCTGGAGGATTCTATAGGATTTTATGAAACTTTGACAATAGGTATTATGTTGGAATTGAATGTTGGTGTACCTTCAAGCCATCACAGAGATTTTTGATATGATTCATTAAATAGAGTAGAGTAAAGGAAGTAGATTTCTCTCCTGGGAATGTAGGTGTCTTACCAGCGGGGTGCTTTAATTGTACAGCTAGGAGTTCCTCTAACATTTGTAATGTCGACAATTCTTTTTCTGTGGAGAAAGGATGTTGAGATTGTTTACTCGAATGATATTTCTTAAGTAATAATTTTCTCGCAAATAGAAAAAAAAAGTGTTCTTAATGGCCATTAACTGATCAAACTTGGCTGTGAAACTGAAGTCCTGACCCAGTGGCGTAGGAAGGGGGGTTCGGGGGGGGCGGTCCGCCCCGGGCGGCACAATGCTGGGGGCGGCCGGCGCTGCAGAAGAAGATAAAAAAAAAAAAAAAAAAAAAAGACGCCCCTTTAAATCTTCGGGCGGCGCCGTCCGCCGCCACGACCAGGGCCAGCTCCCCCCACCCCCGGGTCCCGCCCCCGCCCCCGCTCTATACTCACCTCTCCTGGTTCCTGCGGCGCCGGCAGCTGCAGCCTCCTCTGACTCTGCGACGTCTCAGAGCAGAGGGCGCGATGACGTCACTACTGTGCGCGCCGCTCTGCCTCTCTGTCCTGAGCGTCGCAGAGCCGGAGAGACGCTGACTGCACCGGACCTGCGCTGGGAACGGGAGAGGTGAGGATTTTACTTTTTTTTTTTTTTCTTTATTTCTGACTGTCTGGGGCTGGGGCAATGCTGGAGACCATGGGGCAGAATGCTGGACACACTGGGGCAATACAGGAGACCATGGGGCAGATTGCTGGACACACTGGGGCAATACTGGAGACCATGGGGCAGATTGCTGGACACACTGGGGCAATACAGGAGACCATGGGGCAGATTGCTGGACACACTGGGGCAATACAGGAGACTATGGGGCAGATTGCTGGACACACTGGGGCAATACAGGAGACCATGGGGCAGATTGCTGGACACACTGGGGCAATACAGGAGACCATGGGGCAGATTGCTGGACACACTGGGGCAATACTGGAGACCATGGGGCAGAATGCTGGACACACTGGGGCAATACTGGAGACCATGGGGCAGATTGCTGGACACACTGGGGCAATACTGGAGACCATGGGGCAGAATGCTGGACAGACTGGGGCAATACTGGAGACCATGGGGCAGAATGCTGGACACACTGGGGCAATACTGGAGACCATGGGGCAGAATGCTGGACACACTGGGGCAATACTGGAGACCATGGGGCAGAATGCTGGACACACTGGGGCAATACTGGAGACCATGGGGCAGAATGCTGGACACACTGGGGCAGTACAGGAGACTATGGGGCAGAATGCTGGACACTCTGAATACTGGAGACCATGGGGCAGATCTCAGGACACATTGAGGCAATGCTGGAGACCCTGGGGCAGACTTCTGGACATACTGGGGCAATACTGGAGACCATGGGGCAGATTGCTGGACACACCGGGGCAATACTGGAGACCATGGGGCAGAATGCTGGACACACTGGGGCAATACAGGAGACCATGGGGCAGATTGCTGGACACACTGGGGCAATACTGGAGACCATGGGGCAGAATGCTGGACACACTGGGGCAGTACAGGAGACTATGGGGCAGAATGCTGGACACACTGGGGCAATACTGGAGACCCTGGGGCAGATTGCTGGACACACTGGGGCAATACTGGAGACCCTGGGGCAGATTTCTGGACACATTGAGGCAATGCTGGAGACCCTGGGGCAGACTTCTGGACACACTGGGGCAATGCTGGACACTGGGGCAGATTGCTGGACACACTGGGGGTAATATACTGGACACACTGGGGCAATGCTGGACACTGGGGGTAATATGCTGGACACACTGGGGCAGACTGCTGGACACACTGGGGAAAGGCTGGACACTGGGGCAGATTGCTGGACACACTGAGGGCAGATTGCTGGACACACTGGGGGTAATATGCTGGACATACTGGGGCAGATTGCTGGACACACTGGGGGTAATATGCTGGACACACTGGGGCAGATTGCTGGACAACATGGGGGTAATATGCTGGACACACTGGGGCAGATTGCTGGACAACATGGGGGTAATATGCTGGACACACTGGGGGCAGGACTTGAGGCATGGGCAGAATGTAGATACGGGGCATGATTGGAGACACGGGGCAGGATTGGATCATGGGGCAGGACGGATACGATGGAGGCTGGTGGGGCAGGATGGGGAGATCATATGGGGTAGAATGGATACTCATGAGGGCAGGATACGACAACATATGGCTGGAGCCAGGAATGAGATAAACGGGGCCAGGGTGGGGAATATTATTACCATAGGGGATAATTAAGGGATATTGTTACTGCAGTGATGTATTTATTTTATTTTTTGAGTATACTGTTTTAAATGGGGGGGCGGTCCTGTTACTGTGCAGAGTGACACTATATCACCTTTTTTTCTTCATGTGGTGTAATGTAGAAGTTGTGAAAAATTAAGTAATGTGTTCTGCAAGCGGAGCTCGAGATAACTGTGTTATTTCCTGCAGAAACGAGTCCTGGCTGGAAGGAATGATGGCGGTCTGTGCTGGATAAAAGATGAAGGACTTCACCTAGAGACGTCACTGGTGAGTCAGTGTTACCTATACACTGACACTATACACTGTATACTATATAGAGGTCCTGTGTATAATGTCACCAGTGATCTCTGTATTACCTCTACACAGACACTGCATACTAAGTACAGATCTCCTGTGAATACTGGCACTTATGGTGATAGTATTGTGTTGTTTTTTTTTATTACTGATCAGTATTGTAGTATTCAGTCACTATGTGGTGGTAATATGTGGTCTGGAAATGGTGCGGTGGTATTTGTCCCTTGTATGTAGTATTATTCGGTCACTATGTGGCCTGGTCATGGTGTGGTGGTATTAAGTCACAGGTGTGGCATGTGGGGGTGACACCATTAGGCCCAGTTTAAGTTCTACAAAACAGGAAAACCATTTTTGGTAACCTTTGTGTGTATTGAGCTGGGGGGGGGGCGCCAAACTCGGGAACAGCCCCGGGCGGCAAAAGCTCTAGCTACGCCTCTGTCCTGACCTATAGTACAAAGATCTGATCAGAAGTAAGAGCAATATCGGATAGACTGATTACCTTTAATGGTCCGTCATCCATATTCTCTCAGTCTGGAAACACCTTGCGTTTGCCTGCAATGTTGTGCGTATGATAGCGAGAGAAATCATCTGAAGAGATATTTTAATTTTTATTACCGGATTCACGGGATGTATCATTGGTCAAGGAAGACATAGATTCAGTTCTTTTGACAAAAATGCGTGTTTTCCATTTGTATACGTTGTTCACCTGCTAATCTTATACATCCCTTTGGAATTTACGAGTTTTCAATTGCTGAATGATCTTTTCCCATTTAGCAAGCGCAGTCTCTAATTCCTGATCAAATTTATCCATTTAGTCTAAAGTCAGGTTTTCCTGGAGATTTTTTATTTTTTCTTCTAACCGTCAAGGTTTTTCTTATCAACATCTATCAAAATGCTTAAAAATGTGGGGGAGCATGAATCACAATCTTTCCATTTTTAAGGAAATTTTCATCATTAATTGGGAATGATGGGAACATATAAATCCGCAAACCACGTTGTAAATATTGTTCCAATGTTACTTTATTCCACCAAGTCCTCATCCTTTTATTGAGGAGGTCCTTCAATGTCACTTCATCCGTATTGGTGTCTTCAGATGTATTCACATCCATAGTCGGACTGTCCCACCCGGAGAACCGGAGGATTCTCCAATGGGCCCAGGCACTGACACCTGCTGGCATACTGGCCAGCAGCTGCCCAGGGCCCATACTGCTCCAGGGGCCCGCATCCAATGGGCATCTGCTTTGGGGGACCCCCAGTGCCAGCGGACCAGCAGCGGGTGACAGGAAGCAAAAGCCGGCTGCTGAGGCTAAAACCTGTCCCCGCTGCTAAAGAGAAATGATTCACTCTTCCCCGTGCCCCCATGGGTGTGGAGAGGAGTGAATACCTATTTCACTTGTGCATACTGACCTCTCTTCCGTTGTCTTATTCAGTGGAACAGTGACAGAAAAAGTCATCAGGACATAAGAGAGCTTTGTTACTTACAAACAGAGCGCCGCAGTCTGCAGCAGGCAGTGTGTCAACTGTGTTATCTGTGATGCCCGCACTGCTCTCTGACTAACTGTGGGAGGAGCTGCAAGCAGGACGTCTTCCCAGCGTGATGTCACCACTACTCGCGGCTCTGGCGCTCAGAGCTACTCAGAGAGCAGTGCGGTCTTCACAGATGACATGTTCGGCTGCTGCAGACTGCGGTGCACTATTTGTAAGTAACTGAGAACTCGTGTCCTGATGACTTTTTATGTCACCGCTCTTCCCTGCGATGAACAAGCAGGGATAGTTGAGCAGTTCTTGATAAGGCAAACAATGATTGGCCACAGCGCAGCCAATCAGTGTTAGCTTTGTGTCCTCATCTCCCCCGCCATACAGCACAACTCAGGTAATGAGCCGTTGTTATCCATAACGTGCGCTCCCTTCCCCACAGTGTAAGCAGCAGAGGGAGATAGAGGACTCCCTGCTACAGCTGCAATGGTTGAACAAGGCCCCTACCAGCCTAAAAGTAAGTGTAAATGGGGGCCTTTGGTCTGGGGTGATAGAGGAGGAGGGACTAAGTTACTTAGGGATGAATGAGGGCCCCATTAAATCATCTTTCCTTTCACTCCTGACTTACTGCACCTACTCCCACTATATGACCCCTGACTGAGCCCTTTCCCACTATATGAGCCCTGACTGAGCCCTCTCCCACTATATGACCCCTGACTGAGCCCTCTCCCACTATATGACCCCTGACTGAGCCCTCTCCCACTATATGGCCCCTGACTGAGCCCTCTCCCACTATATGACCCTTGACTGAGCCCTCTCCCACTACATGACCCCTGACTGCACCCCCTCCCCCATATCACCCCTCCTGAACTCCCTCACCCCGGAATCACCGTGACTGCGCCACCTCCCCTGTATCATCCTGATGGAGCCTCTTTCCCCCTGTATTACCCTCGAAAGCACCACCTCCCCCTATATCACCCCTGACTGACTGTGTCCCCTCCCCCTGTATCATGACTGACTGAGCCCCTCTCCCCCTGTATTACCCTGACTATACCACCTCCCCCTGTATCACCCCGACTGTGCCGCCTCCCTCTGTATCATGCCTGAATGAGCCCCTCTCACCGTTTATCACCCCTGGCAAACTTTTCTTTCCCTACTACCAACAAAATTAGGTCCTTCATAAAATATTATGGTCTTATAGGTGGCAAAGAGATTTCTGTAAAAAGTGTATGGGGGAATGTGAGGGAAAGCTATTTCGATATTACTCCAATGTCATACATAAGACGTGATTTAGGACACCCACCACTATAAGAGGGGACATTCACAATAATCTATTTGCTTCAGAAATCAAACAGCAAATTAACAATGAAAGTATCCACACACACACATTGTGCAGATATTGCTGCTTTCACTACTATGTAATGATGAACCTTTACCATTGACCTGATTCTTTGTATTACAAAGGATGAAATCGGTGGTGAATATCCGCAGCATAAATTGACACCTTGTTCATATTAAATCTGCATCGGTCAATTCATGCTGAGGATTTTGAGTATAGATGAGATGTCATAAAATCCCCTCCACTGCATTGGTGCTATAACACATTGTCTTAGTGGTTAATAAACACTAGGGGACATTTATCATTGAGTTTGAACCAAAATGTGGGCGCCAACACCTGCTTTATCATTAAGCTGTGTACTACCTTATGGTATGCCCTGATATTAGCGTGTTTTACCGCTCAATTGGTGGTCTTGTATTTATTTCTATGTAGCTGCATAGTGGGCCCCAAGGATGATTTTCTCTGGTGGGCCCAAGGTGCTTCAGTCCAGCACTGTTCACATCAATGCTGCATCCATCGACCTTGACAATGCTACATAATTGTGACAATCAGCTGGTGTCAAGATTTTTGAAATCCATGTAAGTTTGGTCCTTCTTTATTTTTTCATTATTTATTTCTTATTCATTATTTATCCAATTCATCTTGATTTGTATTAATTTTCACATTTGTTAAAAAACAAAACAAAATTATACTGACACCCCCTCATGACGTTCTGTGTCAGTAATTTGTCGTAAAGGAGTTAATATCTTTTAAGATGTTAATTTGTAAACACAGGATCAGTGGTGGAATGTGGTAATACCTGGTGGGAAAGTGGGGCTGTAAAAAACAGATGTGCTGACAGCTGCTTCTCTTTCTGAAGGTCATTTGCAGTCAAGAAGGGGATTTGATTTGCCTCTCTAGCAATCCTACGAGCACCACTCACAGAAATCTAGCTTGGTTTTCCAGACTTTATTTTGACCTCCACTGATCCTGCTAACTGCTATTTCTTAAATACATTTCAAACTGAGGAAAGGGCAACTTGAAAGCACTTTGATGTCTTCTTATATCCTTCTCCTGCTTTGTGGGTCTCCACCATTTTCATTTTCAGAGTGCTAGGCAGCTGCTTAGAAAAACCTGTGGCTGCTGTATTTTGGCACAAGATTAGAGGAGGCTGGGTTTTCATAAAGCTGGGAAACTTGCATCACTTTTGTAATGATGATAATGAACAAGCCATAACCCTAGCAGGCTAATTAAGGTCTGACACCTTGGTCAAAGTTCTGAGCACACGAATCTCCAAGGGTGAGCAAACTTTTGCATCTGCCCATTTTCCTTTTTGCAATTTTTAATATTAAAAAGACAATATATTTATTATTATGTATTTCTTTTTTGCCTAAAATACAAAGCAAATGTATCATCTTTAACTTTAGGCCTTATAGAAATAATTTCATTTTCAACTTGCTTAACTGTTCACAATAACAAAAATTTTGACCATGGGTGTCCAAACTTTTACATGCAACTGTACAAAGGGGTTAGATCAGGGTCGGACTGGCCTGGTGGGGTACTGGTGAAATGCCCGGTGGGCACCAGAGAGAGAAGAAGGAAGAACATTTTTTTTTTAGGGGCAAAGGCTCTTTAAAAGCGCAGGATGCAGGGGTGCATGCATGCAGACCTGACCCACTGCCACGACGAGGACCGGCATCACCACCCAATGAACCCAGGCAAGTGCTGGGGCCCTGGGAGAACAGAGGGGGGACACACTATGGTGTCTGTGAGTCGGGGGAGACCGGTGCCAGCACTGGGCCCCACCTCAAATACTCACTTTTACCTGTTCCCAGCAGCTGCAGAGTCTTCAACGTCTTCTGATTCTGTGATGTCTCAGGGCAGAGGGCACAATGATGTAACTACAGCGTGCCCTCTGTCCTGAGCACTGCAGAGAGTTAGAGGGCGCTGAGTATACCGGATCTGCGGAGAACAGGAAAAGTGAGTATTTGATTTTTTTATGTATGCATCATTATACAGGTCCCTTTATACTGTATGGAGCAATATTTGGGGCCCATTATACGGTATAGTGCAATATGTGGGGCCCATTGTATACTGTATAGAGCAATATATGGGACCCCATTATATACTCTAATTAGCAGTATGTGGGGTCCATTATATACTGCAGTAGCCCCTTACCTTTCTGACCTTGAGAGCCACATTCAGCTTAGAGAGAGGGTTGCAAGCCACATCCAGCTCCCACCCCCTTCAAACTAGTGTCAACCAAAGCCCCCATTACAGGTAAAATGATAACCAAAGCTTTTACACAGAAATCCCTCCAAAGCAGTAAACTGAGATCCCGGGGTTCCCACAATACCCCCATTCAGTATTCTCCCATCAATGACTCCCAACACACTGTCACATCCAGCTTTGAGCATCTCCTCTAACAGGTAGTACCATCTTCTTGCGTACCATACCTAAAACATCTCTAAACCCCTAAGACCGGTGTATGTGCATCCAGATCTGCACTACTGTGCAGGGTTACTCAAAGAATTCACCATTTTGAGATGTGTTCTTCATACCAGTTTGCTAGACATGGAGCTAATGCACCAAGCTGGCAGACAGTCGCGAGCCACAATTCATGGGACCGCGAGCCACATGTGGCTCCCAAGCTACAGGTTGGGGACCCCTGATATACTGTATGGAACAATATATGGGGCCCATTAAATACTGTATGGAGCAATATATGGGGACCATTATTATGTATGAAGCATTATATGGGGCCAATATACTGTATGGAGCATTATATGGGGCCAATCTTCTATATATATAATTGTCTAAGGGTTTTTCCGTCTGTCTGTCTTTCTGTCTGTCTGTCCTGGAAATCCCATGTCCCTGATTGGTCGATGCCGCCAGGCCTCGACCAATCAGCGACGGGCACAGTATCGACGTAGGCATCCCGCGTCTCTGATTGGTCGAGGCCGCCAGGCCCAGCGACGATGATGTCATAATGGTTGCCATGGCGACAATGATGTCATAAAGGTTGCCTTGACCAATCAGCGATGGGCACAGTCTGCCGCGAATTCTGGAATCATCATTGTCCATATACTACGGGCCACAATCTAGTAATACTATATGAAGCAATATACAGTGGGGATCAAAACTATTTATTCAGCCACCAATTGTGCAAGTTCTCCCACTTAAAAAAATGAGAGAGGCCTGTAATTGATATCATAGGTAGACCACAACTATGAGAGTCAAAATTGAGAAAACAAATCCAGAAAATCACCTTGTCTGATTTGGCTAGATTTTATTTTGTAAACTATGGTGGAAATTAAGTATTTGGTCATTAACAAAAGTTCAACTCAATATTTTGTTATATATCCTTTGATGGCAATGACAGAGGTCAAACGTTTTCTGTAAGTCTTCACTAGCCTTCTGACTGAGCACTCCGCCTCTTAGCCACAGGTGTTTTAATCGCAGCAGGTCCATTACCCTCCACAGAGAGAGAGAAATTTAGTCTCAGAGGAGGTTTCACAGGTACCCATTCAGATGAAGACGTTTATTCTCAGGGAGGAAAGGAAAGTGTTGGACCTGATATACGAGAGATGCCCTAATGTGGCTACCAGGTACACATGAATTGGCCAATTTATGCGCTAAATGCTCTCATTTTTTCATATTTCTAGTGCAGTAATGCAGTTCAATTTTCATGTTTCATGTTTGCATGTTTTAGCGCCGCAGTGTGCTGCCTTATTTATTTGACTGTATATGAGATGGTGACTCTAGGTTCAGCACCTGTTCACACTTAGTCTATGTTTGGATGTGATGGTCAGTTTTTTTAAATTTGTATTCCCTAAGGTCGATAGTCCAGAGTTAGGGATGACCGAAAGAAAGTGTGGGTCTGACCAACTCTGGGACTTAGGTCCAAAAACACAGAAAAGCAAATTTGGCACTGCTGCACCACCGTGGTCTCTTAACCCCTTTACCCCCAAGGGTGGTTTGCATGTTAATGACCGGGCCAGTTTTTACAATTCTGACCACTGTCCCTTTATGAGGTTATAACTCTGGAATGCTTCAATGGATCCCGGTGATTCTGACATTGTTTTCTCGTGACATATTGTACTTCATGATAGTGGTAAAATTTCTTTGATATTACTTGCGTTTATTTGTGAAAAAAAACGGAAATTTGGCGAAAATTTTGAAAATGTTGCAATTTTCCAACTTTGAATTTTCATGCCCTTAAGTCACAGAGATATGTCGCACAAAATACTTAATAAGTATCATTTCCCACATGTCTACTTTACATCAGCACAATTTTGAAAGCAAAATTGTTTTTTTGTTAGGGTGTTATAAGGGTTAAAAATTGACCAGCGATTTCTCATTTTTACAGCACCATTTTTTTTAGGGACCACATCACATTTGAAGTCACTTTGAGGGGTCTATATGATAGAAAATACCAAAAATTAACACCATTCTAAAAACGGCATCCCGCAAGATGCTCAAAACCACATTTAAAGAGCTTTTTTAACCCTTCAGATGCATTACTGGAATTTTTGGAATGTTTTAAAAAAATGAATGTTTCACTTTTTTTCACAAAAAAATTACTTCAGATCCAATTTGTTTTATTTTACCAAGGGTTATAGGAGAAATTGGACCCCAAAAGTTGTTGTACAATTTGTCCTGAGTATGCTGATATCTTATATGTGGAGGTAAACCACTGTTTGGGGGCATGGCAGAGCTCGGAAGGGAAGGAGCATCATTTGACTTTTCAATGCAAAATGGGCTGGAATTGAGATAGGACACCATGTCGCGTTTGGAGAGCCCCTGATGTGCCTAAACAGTGGAAACTCCCCACAAGTGACCCCATGTTGGAAACTAGACCCCCCAAGGAACTTATCTAGATGTATGGTGAGCACTTTTAACCTCCAAGTACTTCACAGACGTTTATAATGTAGAGCCGTAAAAATAAAAAATCTTTTTTTCCACAAAAATGATCTTTCCGCCCCCAATTTTTTATTTTCCCAAGGGTATCCGGAGAAATTGGACCCCAAAAGTTGTTGTGCAACTTGTCCTGAGTACGCTGATAACCCTTATGTGAGGGGGAACCACCGTTTGGGTGCATGGCAGAGCAAGGAAGGGAAGGAGTGCCGTTTTGGAATGCAGACTTTGATGGAATGGTCTACGGGTGTCACGTTGCGTTTGCAGAGCCCCTGATGTACCTAAACAGTAGAAACCCCCCACAAGTGACTGCATATTGGAAACTAGACCCCCAAAGGAACTTATTTAGATGTGTTATAAGAACTTTGAACCCCCAATTGTTTCACTAAAGTTTATAATGCAGAGCCGTTAAAATAAAAAAATATTTTTTTCCCACAAAAATTATTTTTTTAGCCCCCAAATTTTTATTTTCCCAATTGTAACAGGAGAAATTGGACCACTAAAGTTGTTGTCCGATTTGTCCCGAGTACGCTGATACCTTATATGTGCGGGTAAACCACTGCTTGGGCGCACGTCGGGGCTCACAAGGGAAGAAGTGACGTTTTGGAATGCAGACTTTGATGGAATGGTCTGTGGGCGTCACGTTGCGTTTGCAGAGCCCCTGATGTGCCTAAACAGTGGAAACCCCCCAATTCTAACTTCAACCCTAACCCCAACACACCCTTAACCCTAATCCCAACCCTAACCACACCCCTAATCCCAACACACCCCTTGTTAGGACTGGCGGAACGCACCAAGTATAAGGTGAAATAATATTGGTGCGTTCGCAGTCCGGGGTCCACCGTGCAGGTGAAAACCTGCTGCTAGTAAATGGCAGCGCTATATGGCGGTGGAAGCGAACCCTGTAAAGCCACAGGTCCGCAATACCGCACTAATGAGTGCAAGCAAGGAGTCAGCGAACTCAATCCCAAGACTCAGGGTTGAAGTCCGTTCAGACTACTTGCGCACAACCCCGCAACTGGGTGTGTTAGGTAACTGTTAGATATAGTTAGAGCACCGGAGTGCGAACTGTGCCGTGCTGGCAGACACCACTAAGCACCCGGACGTGGGTTAGGAAGCGCACTACTGGCGCGTGGCGCCGCACTGGCGGTCACAGCAATAGACGCTGATTCATGTGTAACACATTGAGAGGTTAGTCGGGCGCTAGATAGCAGCCATTCACCTTACGCGAACAGTCATACAATAGGGTAGGGGTATTTAATGAACGACTTGCACTCACAACAAACACACGTATACAATTGTACACTAGCGCATGGCCGTGCGGTCATGCAAAGCTTATATAGCTGCAGCACGTTCAGGACCTTCCAATAAAGGACCAATGGGAAGCTGCCACAGAAGTTAGCACCTTCAGGACCTTCCAGGAGGACCAATGGGAACCGTTGCAGCATCTGAGCATGTGACCCTCGATCTCCAATGGGAGATCTCACCCTGGGTATGCTCAGAAGGGAAAAAGCAGGACTTAGTCCCAAAGCGTCCGCTTGCTGCTGCCCAGCACTGGCTTTAATGGCAAAAGCTGGAAAAGCAACAGCAAGCCTAAGCACAGAGTGAGACTGAGCCAGACGCAAGGACCGACGTCTCCGCTGAGCAGGTTCCACTGCGGCAGGAGAAGAATGGGAGACCGCAGCAGAAACGGCCCGAGATTTCCCCTGTGCGAGAGCGGGAACTCGACCCCTAACACCTCTAACCCCAACACATCCTAACCATAACCCTTAGCACACCTCTAACCCGAACACATCCCTAATCCCAACCCTAATACACCCCTAACCTCAACACACCCCTAACCCTAATCACAACCCTAACCATAAACCTACCCACACCCCTAACCTAACCGTAAACGTAATCCAAACCCTAACCCCAACTCTATCCCCAACCCTAACCCTTAACCCCTTCATGACCCAGCCTATTTTGACCAGACCTTGCCGTTTTTTGCAATTCTGACCAGTGTCCCTTTATGAGGTAATAACTCGGGAACGCTTCAACGGATCCTAGCGGTTCTGAGATTGTTTTTTCGTGACATATTGGGCTTCATGTTAGTGGTAAATTTAGGTCAATAAATTCTGTGTTTATTTGTGATAAAAACGGAAATTTGGCGAAAATTTTGAAAATTTCGCAATTTTCACATTTTGAATTTTTATTCTGTTAAACCAGAGAGTTATGTGACACAAAATAGTTAATAAATAACATTTCCCACACGTCTACTTTACATCAGCACAATTTTGGAAACAAAAATTTTTTTTGCTAGGAAGTTATAAGGGTTACAATTTGACCAGCGATTTCTCATTTTTACAACGAAATTTACAAAACCATTTTTTTAGGGACCACCTCACATTTGAAGTCAGTTTACGGGGTCTATATGGCTGAAAATACCCCAAAGTGACACCATTCTAAAAACTGCACATTCCAGAAGTTTATTAACCCTTCAGGTGCTTCACAGCAGCAAAAGCAACATGGAAGGAAAAAATGAACATTTAATTTTTTAGTCACAAAAATGATCTTTCAGCAACAATTTTTTTATTTTCCCAATGGTAAAAAGAGAAACTGAACCACGAAAGTTGTTGTCCAATTTGTCCTGAGTACGCTGATACCTCATATGTGGGGGTAAACCACTGTTTGGGCGCACGGCAGGGCTTGGAAGGGAAGGAGCGCCATTTGACTTTTTGAATGAAAAATTGGCTGCACTCTTTAGCGGACACCATGTCACGTTTGGAGAGCCCCCGTGTGTCTAAAAATTGGAGCTCCCCCACAAATGACCCCATTTTGGAAACTAGACGCCCCAAGGAACTTATCTAGATGCATAGTGAGCCCTTTAAACCCCCAGGTGCTTCACAAATTGATCCGTAAAAATGAAAAAGTACTTTTTTTTCACAAAAAAATTATTTTAGCCTCAATTTTTTCATTTTCACATGGACAACAGGATAAAATGGATCCTAAAATTTGTTTGGCAATTTCTCCTGAGTACACCGATACCTCACATGTGGGGGTAAACCACTGTTTGGGCACATGGTAAGGCTCGGAAGGGAAGGAGCGCCATTTGACTTTTTGAATGAAAAATTATCTCCATCGTTAGCGGACACCATGTCGCGTTTGGAGAGACCCTGTGTGCTTAAACATTGGAGCTCCCCCACAAGTGACCCCATTTTGGAAACTGGACCCCCCAAGGAACTTATCCAGATGCCTAGTGAGCACTTTAAACCCTCAGGTGCTTCACAAATTGATCCGTAAAAATGAAAAAGTACTTTTTTTCACAAAAAAAATTTTTTCGCCTCAATTTTTTCATTTTTACATGGGCAATAGGATAAAATGGATCATAAAATTTGTTGAGCAATTTCTCCCGAGTACGCCGATACCTCATATGTGGGGGTAAACCACTGTTTGGGCACAAGGCAGGGCTCGGAAGGGAAGGCGCGCCTTTTGACTTTTTGAATGGAAAATTAGCTCCAATTGTTAGCGGACACCATGTCGCATTTGGAGCGCCCCTGTGTGCCTATGAAATGGAGCTCCCCCACAAGTGACCCCATTTTGGAAACTAGACCCCCCAAGGAACTTATCTAGATGCATACTGAGCACTTTAAACCCCCAGGTGCTTCACAGAAGTTTATAATGCAGAGCCATAAAAATAAAAAATAATTTTTCTTTTCTCAAAAATGATTTTTAGCCTGGAATTTCCTATTTTGCCAATGGTAATAGGAGAAATTGGACCACAAATTTTGTTGTCCAGTTTGTCCTGAGCACGCAGATACCCCATATGTGGGGGTAAACCACTGTTTGGGCGCACGGCAGGGCTCAGAAGGGAAGGCACGCCATTTGGCTTTTTAAATGGAAAATTAGCTCCAATCATTAGCGGACACCATGTCGCGTTTGGAGAGCCCCTGTGTGCCTAAACATTGGAGATCCCCCACAAATGATCCCATTTTGGAAACTAGACCCCCAAAGGAACTAATCTAGATGTGTGGTGAGCACTTTGAACCCTCAAGTGCTTCACAGAAGTTTATAACGCAGAGCCATGAAAAAAAAAAAAAAAAAAATCTTTTCTCAAAAATGATTTTTTAGCCCGCAATTTTTTATTTTCCCAAGGGTAACAGGAGAAATTTGACCCCAATATTTGTTGTCCAGTTTCTCCTGAGTAAGCTGATACCCCATGTGTGGGGGTAAACCACTGTTTGGGCACACGTGGGGGCTCAGAAGGGAAGTAGTGACTTTTGAAATGCAGACTTTGATGGAATGGTCTGCGGGCGTCACGTTGCGTTTGCAGAGCCCCTGGTGTGCCTAAACAGTAGAAACCCCCCACAAATGACCCCATTTTGGAAACTAGACCCCCAAAGGAACTAATCTAGATATGTGGTGAGCACTTTCAACCCCCAAGTGCTTTACAGAAGTTTATAACGCAGAGCCGTGAAAATAATAAATACGTTTTCTTTCCTCAAAAATAATTTTTTAGCCCAGAATTTTTTATTTTCCCAAGGGTTACAGGAGAAATTGGACCCCAAAAGTTGTTGTCCAGTTTCTCCTGAGTACGCTGATACCCCATGTGTGGGGGTAAACCACTGTTTGGGCACACGTCGGGGCTCGGAAGTGAGGGAGCACCATTTGACTTTTTGAAAACAAGATTGGCTGGAATCAATGGTGGCGCCATGTTGCGTTTGGAGACCCCTTGATGTGCCTAAACAGTGGAAACACCTCAATTCTAACTCCAACACACCGCTAAACCTTATCCCAACTGTAGCTGTAACCCTAATCATAACCCTAACCCCAACACACCCCTAGCCCCAACACACCCCTAACCCTAACCCCAACACACCCCTAACCACAACCCTAACCCTAAGGCTATGTGCCAACGTTGCGGATTCGTATGAGATTTTTCAGCACCATTTTTGAAAAATCCACGGGTAAAAGGCACTGCGTTTTACCTGCGGATTTACCGCGGATATCCAGTGTTTTTTGTGCGGATTTCACCTGCGGATTCCTATTGAGGAACAGGTGTAAAACGCTGCGGAATCCGCACAAAGAATTGACATGCTGCGGAAAATACAACGCAGCGTTCCCGCGCGGTATTTTCCGCACCATGGGCACAGCGGATTTGGTTTTCCATATGTTTACATGGTACTGTAAACCTGATGGAACACTGCTGCGAATCCGCAGCCAAATCCGCACCGTGTGCACATAGCCTAATTCTAAAGGTATGTGCACACGCTGAGGAAAACGCTGCGGATCCGCAGCAGTTTCCCATGAATTTACAGTTCAATGTAAACCTATGGGAACTGTTGTGAATTCTGTGGCTGAATTCACTCCTGTGGTCACAAGTGGTACTGCAGCTTCTGAGCTTCCTCCCTCAGGTGTTCTGGTGAGCTCGTTAACTGCTTCATTACTTAACTCCGCCTGATGCTGCTATCCTTGCTCCTTGTCAATGTTTCAGTGTTGGATCTGAGCTTCTCCTGATTGTTCCTGTGACCTGCTGCTCTGTATAGCTAAGTGCTTTTTGCTTTTTTGTTGCTTTTTTTCTGTCCAGCTTGTCTTTTGTTTTGCTGGAAGCTCTGAGACGCAAAGGGTGTACCGCCGTGCCGTTAGTTCGGCACGGTGGGGTTTTTTTTGCCCCCTTTGCGTGGTTTTGCTTTAGGGTTTTTTGTAGACTGCAAAGTTCACTTTACTGTCCTCGCTCTGTCCTAGAATATCGGGCCCCACTTTGCTGAATCTATTTCATCCCTACGTTTTGTCTTTTCATCTTACTCACAGTCATTATATGTGGGGGGCTGCCTTTTCCTTTGGGGAATTTCTCTGGGGCAAGTCAGGCCTATTTTTCTATCTTCAGGCTAGCTAGTTTCTTAGGCTGTGCCGAGTTGCCTAGGTAGTTGTTAGGCGCAATCCACAGCCGCTTTTAGTTGTGTTTAGGATAGGATCAGGTGTGCAGTCTACAGAGTTTCCTCGTCTCAGAGCTCGTTCTTGTATTTTTGGGTATTTGTCAGATCACTGTGTGCGCTCTGATCGCTAAGCACACTGTGTTTCTGGATTGCCTTCATAACACCTGTCATTAGCAAACATAACAGTACAAGGAGCCAAACTAATGATTCTCAATAGAGGGAAAGAAAAAGTTCTGACATCATTTTTTTTTTTTTTTCTGCTCTGTGTTCACTTTTTTTTTTTTTTTTTTTCCCCCTAGACATTTGGGTGATTCTGGACACAGGTGTGGACATGGATATTCAGGGTCTGTGCTCTTCAATGGATAATCTCGTTATAAATGTACAAAAAATTCAAGATACTATTGATCAGAAATCTATGTTAGAACCAAGAATTCCTATTCCTGATTTGTTTTTTGGAGATAGAACTAAGTTTCTAAGTTTCAAAAATAATTGTAAGCTATTTCTGGCCTTGAAACCTCATTCTTCTGGTAATCCTATTCAACAGGTTTTGATTATTATTTCTTTTTTGCGCGGCGACCCTCAAGACTGGGCATTTTCTATTGCGCCAGGAGACCCTGCATTGAGTAGTGTCGATGCGTTTTTCCTGGCGCTCGGATTGCTGTACGATGAGCCTAATTCAGTGGATCAGGCTGAGAAAAATTTGCTGGCTTTGTGCCAGGGTCAGGATGATATAGAAGTATATTGTCAGAAATTTAGGAAATGGTCAGTACTCACTCAGTGGAATGAATCTGCGCTGGCAGCTTTGTTCAGAAAGGGTCTCTCTGAGGCTCTTAAGGATGTCATGGTGGGATTTCCTATGCCTGCTGGTTTGAATGAGTCTTTGTCTTTGGCCATTCAGATCGGTCGACGCTTGCGCGAGCGTAAATCTGTGCACCATTTGGCGGTACTGCCTGAGGTTAAACCTGAGCCTATGCAATGCGATAGGACTATGACTAGAGTTGAACGGCAGGAATACAGACGTCTGAATGGTCTGTGTTTCTACTGTGGTGATTCCACTCATGCTATTTCTGATTGTCCTAAGCGCACTAAGCGGTCCGCTAGGTCTGCCGTCATTGGTACTGTACAGTCCAAATTCCTTCTGTCCATTACCTTGATATGCTCTTTGTCGTCGTTTTCTGTCATGGCGTTTGTGGATTCGGGCGCTGCCCTGAATCTGATGGATTTGGATTATGCTAAACGTTGTGGGTTTTTCTTGGAGCCTTTGCGGTGTCCTATTCCATTGAGAGGAATTGCTGCTACACCTTTGGCCAAGAATAAACCTCAGTACTGGACCCAGCTGACCATGTGCATGGCTCCTGCACATCAGGAAGTTATTCGCTTTCTGGTGTTGCATAATCTGCATGATGTGGTCGTGTTGGGGTTGCCATGGCTACAAACCCATAATCCAGTATTGGATTGGAATTCCATGTCGGTATCCAGCTGGGGTTGTCAGGGGGTACATGGTGATGTTCCATTTTTGTCGATTTCGTCATCCACCCCTTCTGAGGTCCCAGAGTTCTTGTCTGATTATCAGGATGTATTTGAAGAGCTTAAGTCCGATGCTCTACCTCCGCATAGGGATTGTGATTGTGCTATCAATTTGATTCCTGGTAGTAAATTCCCTAAAGGTCGATTATTTAATTTATCCGTGCCCGAACACGCCGCTATGCGCAGTTATGTGAAGGAATCCCTGGAGAAGGGACATATTCGCCCATCGTCATCACCACTGGGAGCAGGGTTCTTCTTTGTAGCCAAGAAGGATGGTTCGCTGAGACCGTGTATTGATTACCGCCTTCTTAATAAGATCACTGTTAAATTTCAGTATCCCTTGCCATTGTTATCTGACTTGTTTGCTCGGATTAAGGGGGCTAGTTGGTTCACTAAGATAGATCTTCGTGGTGCGTATAATCTGGTGAGAATCAGGCAAGGAGATGAATGGAAAACTGCATTCAATACGCCCGAGGGTCATTTTGAGTATCTAGTGATGCCGTTCGGACTTGCCAATGCTCCATCTGTGTTTCAGTCTTTTATGCATGACATCTTCCGTGAGTATCTGGATAAATTCCTGATTGTTTACTTGGATGACATTTTGATCTTCTCAGATGATTGGGAGTCTCATGTGAAGCAGGTCAGAATGGTTTTTCAGGTCCTGCGTGCTAACTCTTTGTTTGTGAAGGGATCAAAGTGTCTCTTCGGTGTGCAGAAAGTTTCATTTTTGGGGTTCATCTTTACCCCTTCTACTATCGAGATGGATCCAGTTAAGGTCCAAGCCATCCAGGATTGGATTCAGCCGACATCTCTGAAAAGTCTGCAAAAGTTCCTGGGCTTTGCTAATTTTTATCGTCGCTTCATCTGTAATTTTTCTAGCATTGCCAAACCATTGACCGATTTGACCAAGAAGGGTGCTGATTTGGTTAATTGGTCTTCTGCTGCTGTGGAAGCTTTTCAGGAGTTGAAGCGTCGTTTTTGTTCTGCCCCTGTGTTGTGTCAGCCAGATGTTTCTCTTCCGTTCCAGGTCGAGGTTGATGCTTCTGAGATTGGAGCAGGGGCGGTTTTGTCACAGAGAGGTTCTGATTGCTCAGTGATGAAACCATGTGCTTTCTTTTCCAGGAAGTTTTCGCCCGCTGAGCGTAATTATGATGTGGGCAATCGAGAGTTGCTGGCCATGAAGTGGGCATTCGAGGAGTGGCGTCATTGGCTTGAAGGAGCTAAGCATCGCGTGGTGGTATTGACTGATCATAAGAACTTGACTTATCTCGAGTCTGCCAAGCGCTTGAATCCTAGACAGGCCCGTTGGTCGTTATCTTTTGCCCGCTTCGACTTTGTGATTTCGTACCTTCCGGGCTCTAAAAATGTGAAGGTGGATGCTCTGTCTAGGAGTTTTGTGCCCGACTCTCCGGGTTTATCTGAGCCAGCGGGTATCCTCAAGGAAGGAGTCATTGTGTCTGCCATCTCCCCTGATTTGCGGCGGGTGCTGCAAAAATTTCAGGCGAATAAACCTGATCGTTGTCCAGCAGAGAAACTGTTCGTCCCTGATAGGTGGACTAATAAACTTATCTCTGAACTTCATTGTTCGGTGTTGGCTGGTCATCCTGGAATCTTTGGTACCAGAGAGTTAGTGGCTAGATCCTTCTGGTGGCCATCTCTGTCACGGGATGTACGTACTTTTGTGCAGTCCTGTGGGATTTGTGCTAGGGCTAAGCCCTGCTGTTCTCGTGCCAGTGGGTTGCTTTTGCCCTTGCCGGTCCCAAAGAGGCCTTGGACACATATTTCGATGGATTTCATTTCTGACCTTCCCGTTTCTCAAAAGATGTCAGTCATTTGGGTGGTCTGTGATCGCTTTTCTAAAATGGTCCATCTGGTGCCCTTGGCTAAATTGCCTTCCTCCTCTGATTTGGTACCTTTGTTCTTTCAGCATGTGGTTCGGTTGCATGGCATTCCTGAGAATATTGTTTCTGACAGAGGTTCCCAGTTTGTTTCAAGGTTCTGGCAAGCCTTTTGTGGTAGGATGGGCATTGACCTATCCTTTTCCTCGGCTTTCCATCCTCAGACTAATGGCCAGACCGAACGAACCAATCAGACCTTGGAAACATATCTGAGATGTTTTGTTTCTGCAGACCAGGATGATTGGGTGTCCTTTTTGCCGTTGGCTGAGTTCGCCCTTAATAATCGGGCCAGCTCGGCTACCTTGGTTTCTCCATTTTTTTGCAATTCTGGGTTCCATCCTCGTTTCTCTTCAGGACAGGTTGAGTCTTCGGACTGTCCTGGTGTGGATTCTGTGGTGGATAGGTTGCAGCAGATCTGGACTCAGGTAGTGGACAATTTGATCTTGTCCCAGGAGAAAGCTCAACTTTTCGCTAATCGCAGACGCCGTGTGGGTCCCCGACTTCGTGTTGGGGATCTGGTTTGGTTATCTTCTTGTCATATTCCTATGAAGGTTTCCTCTCCTAAATTTAAACCTCGTTTTATTGGTCCGTATAGGATTTCTGAGGTTCTCAATCCTGTGTCTTTTCGTTTGACCCTCCCAGACTCCTTTTCCATACATAATGTATTCCATAGGTCGTTGTTGCGGAGATACGTGGCACCTATGGTTCCATCTGTTGAGCCTCCTGCCCCGGTTTTGGTGGAGGGGGAATTGGAGTATATTGTGGAGAAGATTTTGGATTCTCGTGTTTCTAGACGGAAACTCCAGTATCTGGTTAAATGGAAGGGTTATGCTCAGGAAGATAATTCCTGGGTTTTTGCCTCTGATGTTCATGCTTCCGATCTTGTTCGTGCCTTTCATGCGGCTCATCCTGGTCGGCCTGGGGGCTCTGGTGAGGGTTCGGTGACCCCTCCTCAAGAAGGGGGGTACTGTTGTGAATTCTGTGGCTGAATTCACTCCTGTGGTCACAAGTGGTACTGCAGCTTCTGAGCTTCCTCCCTCAGGTGTTCTGGTGAGCTCGTTAACTGCTTCATTACTTAACTCCGCCTGATGCTGCTATCCTTGCTCCTTGTCAATGTTTCAGTGTTGGATCTGAGCTTCTCCTGATTGTTCCTGTGACCTGCTGCTCTGTATAGCTAAGTGCTTTTTGCTTTTTTGTTGCTTTTTTTCTGTCCAGCTTGTCTTTTGTTTTGCTGGAAGCTCTGAGACGCAAAGGGTGTACCGCCGTGCCGTTAGTTCGGCACGGTGGGTTTTTTTTTGCCCCCTTTGCGTGGTTTTGCTTTAGGGTTTTTTGTAGACTGCAAAGTTCGCTTTACTGTCCTCGCTCTGTCCTAGAATATCGGGCCCCACTTTGCTGAATCTATTTCATCCCTACGTTTTGTCTTTTCATCTTACTCACAGTCATTATATGTGGGGGGCTGCCTTTTCCTTTGGGGAATTTCTCTGGGGCAAGTCAGGCCTATTTTTCTATCTTCAGGCTAGCTAGTTTCTTAGGCTGTGCCGAGTTGCCTAGGTAGTTGTTAGGCGCAATCCACAGCCGCTTTTAGTTGTGTTTAGGATAGGATCAGGTGTGCAGTCTACAGAGTTTCCTCGTCTCAGAGCTCGTTCTTGTATTTTTGGGTATTTGTCAGATCACTGTGTGCGCTCTGATCGCTAAGCACACTGTGTTTCTGGATTGCCTTCATAACACCTGTCATTAGCAAACATAACAGGGAACCAAAAATCGCTGTACACATGCCGCAGAAAAACTGCACGGAAACGCAGCGGTTTACATTCCGCAGCATGTCACTTCTTTCTGCGGATTCCGCAGCGGTTTTACAACTGCTCCAATAGAAAATCGCAGTTGTAAAACCGCAGTGAAATGCGCAGAAAAACCGCGGTAAATCCGCGATAAATCCACAGCGGTTTAGCAATGCGGATTTATCAAATCCTCTGCGGAAAAATCCGCAGAGGACCAGAATACGTGTGCACATCCCGAACCCTAACCCTAACCCTACCCCTAACCCTAACCCTACCCCTAACCCTACCCCTAACCCTACCCCTAACCCTACCCCTAACCCTAGTTCTTACCCCAACCTTAGTGGAAAAAAAAATTATTTATTTTTTTTATTGTCCCTACCTATGGGGGTGACAAAGTGGGGGGGGGGTCATTTACTATTTTTTTTATTTTGATCACTGAGATAGGTTATATCTCAGTGATCAAAATGCACTCTGGAACGAATCTGCCGGCCGGCAGATTCGGCGGGCGCACTGCACATGCGCCCGCCATTTTGGAAGATGGCGGCGCCCAGGAAAGAAGACGGACGGACGCCGGGAGGCTAGGTAAGTATAAGGGGGGGGAGATCAGGGCACGGGGGGGCGTTGGAGCAAGGGGGGAGAACGGAGCATGGGGGGGTGGATCGGAACACGGGGGGGTGGATTGGAGCACGGGGTGGGGGATCGCTGTGCGGGGGGGTGGATCGGAGCACGGGGGGGGGATCGCTGTGCGGGGGGGTGGATCGGAGTGCGGGGGGGTTTGATTGGAGCACGGGGGGTGGGATTGGAGCACAGGGGTGTGATTGGAGCACGGGGGGAGCGGACAGGAGGACGGGGGAGCGGAGCACAGGAAGGAGGGGAGCGGACCACAGATCAGGGGGCTGGGGGGGGGCGATCGGTGGGGTGGGGTGGGTGCACATAAGTGTTTCCAGCCATGGCCGATGATATTGCAGCATCGGCCATGGCTGGATTGTAATATTTCACCAGTTTTTTAGGTGAAATATTACAAATCGCTCTGATTGGCAGTTTCACTTTCAACAGCCAATCAGAGCGATCGTAGCCACGGGGGGGGTGAAGCCACCCCCCGTGGGCTAAACTACCACTCCCCCTGTCCCTGCAGATCGGGTGAAATGGGAGTTAACCCTTTCACCCGATCTGCAGGGACGCGATCTTTCCATGACGCATATGCTGCGTCATGGGTCGGAATGGCACCGACTTTCATGATGCAGCGTATGCGTCAAAGGTCGGGAAGGGGTTAATTTAGCGCCAACCCCAACCCTAACTTTAGCCCCAACCCTAACCCTAACTTTAGCCCCAACCCTAACCCTAACTTTAGCCCCAACCCTAACCCTAACTTTAGCCCCAACCCTAACCCTAATGGGAAAATGGAAATAAACACATTTTTTAAATTTAATTATTTTTTCCTAACTAAGGCGGTAATAAAGGGGGGTTTGATTTACTATTTATAGCGGGTTTTTATATCGCGTTTTTATGTTTGCCAGCTGTCACACATTAAAAGACGCTTTTTATTGCAAAAAATAGTTTTCCAGTCACCACATTTTGAGAGCTATAATTTTTCCATATTTTGGCCCACAGAGTCATGTGAGGTCTTGTTTTTTGCGGGACGAGTTGACGTTTTTATTGGAATTTTTGGGCACATGACATTTTTTGATCGCTTTTTGTTCCGTTTTTTGTTAGGCAGAATGACAAAAAAACAGCTATTCATGAATTTTTTTTTTTTGGGGGGGCGTTTATACCGTTCCACGTTTGGGAAAATTGATAAAGCAGTTTTATTCTTCGGATTAGTACGATTACACCAATATCTCATAATTTTTTGATGTTTTGGAGCTTTTATACAATAAAAACTATTTTGTATAAAAAATAATTATTTTTGCATCGCTTTAGTCTGAAGGCTATATTTTTTTCGCTGATGACACTGGCGGCTCATTTTTTGCGGGTCCAGATGACGTTTTCAGCTGTAGCATGTTAATTTATATCCATCTTTTTGATCACGTGTTATTTCACTTTTTGTTCGGCGGTAGGATGATAAAGCATTGTTTTTTGCCTAGTTTTTTTTTACCGTGTTCACTGAAAGGGTTAACTTGTGGGACAGTTTTATAGGTCGGGTTGTTACGGAAGCGGCGATACTAAATATGTGTACCTTTTTTTTTATTTACATAAAAATCTCGATTTTTCCAAAGCGTTTGATACCGTGCCGCACAAGAGGTTGGTACACAAAATGAGAATGCTTGGTCTGGGGGAAAATGTGTGTAAATGGGTTAGTAACTGGCTTAGTGATAGAAAGCAGAGGGTGGTTATAAATGGTATAGTCTCTAACTGGGTCGCTGTGACCAGTGGGGTACCGCAGGGGTCAGTATTGGGACCTGTTCTCTTCAACATATTCATTAATGATCTGGTAGAAGGTTTACACAGTAAAATATCGATATTTGCAGATGATACAAAACTATGTAAAGCAGTTAATACAAGAGAAGATAGTATTCTGCTACAGATGGATCTGGATAAGTTGGAAACTTGGGCTGAAAGGTGGCAGATGAGGTTTAACAATGATAAATGTAAGGTTATACACATGGGAAGAAGGAATCAATATCACCATTACACACTGAATGGGAAACCACTGGGTAAATCTGACAGGGAGAAGGACTTGGGGATCCTAGTTAATGATAAACTTACCTGGAGCAGCCAGTGCCAGGCAGCAGCTGCCAAGGCAAACAGGATCATGGGGTGCATTAAAAGAGGTCTGGATACACATGATGAGAGCATTATACTGCCTCTGTACAAATCCCTAGTTAGACCGCACATGGAGTACTGTGTCCAGTTTTGGGCACCGGTGCTCAGGAAGGATATAATGGAACTAGAGAGAGTACAAAGGAGGGCAACAAAATTAATAAAGGGGATGGGAGAACTACAATACCCAGATAGATTAGCGAAATTAGGATTATTTAGTCTAGAAAAAAGACGACTGAGGGGCGATCTAATAACCATGTATAAGTATATAAGGGGACACTACAAATATCTCGCTGAGGATCTGTTTATACCAAGGAAGGTGACGGGCACAAGGGGGCATTCTTTGCGTCTGGAGGAGAGAAGGTTTTTCCACCAACATAGAAGAGGATTCTTTACTGTTAGGGCAGTGAGAATCTGGAATTGCTTGCCTGAGGAGGTGGTGATGGCGAACTCAGTCGAGGGGTTCAAGAGAGGCCTGGATGTCTTCCTGGAGCAGAACAATATTGTATCATACAATTATTAGGTTCTGTAGAAGGACGTAGATCTGGGGATTTATTATGATGGAATATAGGCTGAACTGGATGGACAAATGTCTTTTTTCGGCCTTACTAACTATGTTACTATGTTACTATGTTATTTATTGGAACAATATTTATTTTTTTTCTTTATGAGGATTTTTAAAAATATTTTTACACAGTGTGATTTTTTTTTTTTACTTTTTTACATTGTCCCAGGGTGGGACACTACTATATAGTGTCAGATCGCTGATCTGACACTTTGCATAGCACTGTGTCAGATGAGCGATCTGACAGGCAGTGCTGGAGGCGCTCGCAAGCCACCTCCCTGCAGAACCCGGAAGGACCCCTACGGCCATCTTGGATCTGGGGCCTGCAGGGAGGAGAACGAAGGAGACTCAGGGAAGCATGTAGGGAGCCCCCTCCCTGCGCGATGCTTCCCTGTGCCACCGGAACGCTGCGATCATGTCTGATCGCAGTGTTCCAGGGATTAATGTGCCAGGAGCGGTCTGTGAATGCCAGATCTCAGCAGTGATAATCAGCTGACACCCGGCCACGATCGTCCGTGCTCCCCCCGTGAGCGTGGCTGATCGCATATGACGTACTATCCCGTCGGTGGTCATACGGGCCCACGCCACCTCGACGGGAGAGTACGTCTAATGTCAGAAAGGGGTTAAACACGTCTGCCGAAACCATTCACACACTATATTAACGCCATACACCCCAAGGAGCGAGTGCTCAATCCTGTATGAATATAGAGTCCAATGGCACAGTAAAAGAAAAAAGGAAGGCACTCACCGTTGCTAAAAGTGGAAGTCTTTATTTCATGGATAAAAGAGCATAGGTTCGGGAGTAATGCAGAGAGTGCGGACAACATCCGTTTCGCGCTCCTGCGCTTCAACGGGTCCTGATGGCAAGCAGCAGGGAAAAAGTGCCTTTAACCACACACATGTGGGGCACCGCCCCGTGACCGCTGACACTAACCACATTCCTACTTACTAAAGTGAATACATAGAACATAAAAAACTTCCTTTTTTCTTTTACTGTGCCAACTCTGGGACTTAGCAGAGGTGCAGTAAGGCTGACCCGGGTACAAATGGCAAGTCATCCTCCCGTCGCAAGGGACACAGCGGCCTCAGAAAGGCAGGTCTGGCTACACCCTCTGAGAAGTCAGATAAAGAAGAGACAGGGACAGGTGCCAACAAGGTTAATGTCCTTGATAAGGGGGTCACTTTACCACTGACAAATCCTAACACAGAGGTAGTTGATGACATAAGGAAGATAAAGCTGAACAGAGTGGCGGAAGAGATCCAACAGTGAAAATCGCAGTAGGTGGTGAGAACTCCAGAGAACTCATGGCTGGGGAGAACATTGCCTCTTCAGAGAGCCAAGCAGAGAACCTAGAGACAGTCAAAGGTAATGGAGGGAAGACCCAAGAGAAAGCTGATCCTGCTGATTAAAGAACAGATAGAACTCTGAAGCGGCAGAGAGTGGGTGGGAAAGCTGCCCCATCTGAATATATAATTAACCCCTTCCCGACCTGTGACACAGCGTATGCGTCATGAAAGTCGGTGCCAATCCGACCTGTGACGCATATGCTGTGTCACAGAAAGATCGCGTCCCTGCAGATCGGGTGAAAGGGTTAACTCCCATTTCACCCGATCTGCAGGGACAGGGGGAGTGGTAGTTTAGCCCAGGGGGGGTGGCTTCACCCCCTCGTGGCTACGATCGCTCTGATTGGCTGTTGAAAGTGAAACTGCCAATCAGAGCGATTTGTAATATTTCACCCATTATAACGGGTGAAATATTACAATCCAGCCATGGCCGATGCTGCAATATCATCGGCCATGGCTGGAAATACTAGTGTGCCCCCACCCCACCCCACCGATCGCCCCCCCAGCCCTCCGATCTGGCCGGTACAATGCTCCGGCTCCCCTCCATCCAGTGCTCCGCTCCCCCCCGTGCTCTTGTCCGCTCCCCCCGTGCTCCAATCATCCCCCCGTGCTCCAATCACCCCCCCTGCATTCAGATCCACCCCCCCGTGCTCCGTTCCACCCCCCCATGCTCCGTTCCAGCCCCCCGTGCTCCGTTCCACGCCCCCGTGCTCCGTTCCACGCCTGCCGCGCTCCGATTCCCCCCCGTGCTCCGATCCCCCCCCCCCCCGTGGTCCCCCCCCACCCCATCATACTTACCGATCCAGCCGGGGTCCCGTCCGTCTTCTCCCTGGGCGCCGCCATCTTCCAAAATGGCGGGCGCATGCGCAGTGCGCCCGCCGAATCTGCCGGCCGGCAGATTCGTTCCAAAGTGCATTTTGATCACTGAGATAGATTATATCTCAGTGATCAAAATAAAAAAAATAATACATGACCCCCCCCCCTTTGTCACCCCCATAGGTAGGGACAATAAAAAAATAAAGAAAATTTTTTTTTTCCACTAATGTTAGAATAGGGTTAGGGTTAGGGTTAGGGTTAGGGTTAGGGCTAGGGTTAGGGTTAGGGGTAGGGTTAGGGCTAGGGTTAGGGTTTCGGTATGTGCACACGTATTCTGGTCCTCTGCGGATTTTTCCGCTGCGGATTTGATAAATCCGCAGTGCTAAACCGCTGCGGATTTATGGCGGATTTACCGCGTTTTTTTCTGCGCATTTCACTGCGGTTTTACAATTGCGATTTTCTATTTGAGCAGTTGTAAAACCGCTGCGGAATCCGCACAAAGAAGTGACATGCTGCGGAATGTAAACCGCTGCGTTTCCGTGCAGTTTTTCCGCAGCATGTGTACAGCGATTTTTGTTTCCCGTAGGTTTACATTGAACTGTAAACTCATGGGAAACTGCTGCGGATCTGCAGCGTTTTCCGCAGCGTGTGCACATACCTTTAGAATTAGGCTATGTTCACACAGTGCGGATTTGGCTGCGGATTGGCCGCTGCGGATTCGCAGCAGTATTCCATCAGGTTTACAGTACCATGTAAACATATGAAAAACCAAATCCGCTGTGCCCATGGTGCAGAAAATACCGCGCGGAAACGCTGCGTTGTATTTTCCGCAGCATGTCAATTCTTTGTGCGGATTCCGCGTCTTTTTACACCTGTTCCTCAATAGGAATCCGCAGGTGAAATCCGCACAAAAAACACTGGAAATCCGCGGAAAATCCGCAGGTAAAACGCAGTGCCTTTTACCCGCGGATTTTTCAAAAATGGTGCGGAAATATCTCACACGAATCCGCAACGTGGGCACATAGCCTTAGGGTTAGGGTTGGAATTAGGGTTGTGGTTAGGGTTGTGATTAGGGTTATGGCTACAGTTGGGATTAGGGTTAGGGGTGTGTTGGGGTTAGTGTTGGAGGTAGAATTGAGGGGTTACCACTGTTTAGGCACATCAGGGGTCTCCAAACGCAACATGGCGCCACCATTGATTCCAGCCAATCTCGTATTCAAAAAGTCAAATGGTGCTCCCTCACTTCCGAGCCCTGAAGTGTGCCCAAACAGTGGTTTACCCCCACATATGGGGTATCAGTGTACTCAGGATAAACTGCGCAACAATTACTGGGGTCCAATTTCTCCTGTTACCCTTGTGAATCTAAAAAAATGCTTGCTAAAACATCATTTTTGAGGAAAGAAAAATTATTTTTTATTTTCACGGCTCTGCGTTGTAAACGTCTGTGAAGCACTTGGGTGGTTTACCCCCACACATGGGGTATCAGCGTACTCAGGAGAAACTGGACAACAACTATTGGGGTCCAATTTCTCCTGTTACCCTTGGGAAAATAAAAAATTCTGGGCTAAATAATTATTTTTGAGGAAAGAAAACGTATTTATTATTTTCACGGCTCTGCATTATAAACTTCTATGAAGCACTTGGGGGTTCAAAGTGCTCACCACACATCTAGATAAGTTCCCTTGGGGGTCTAGTTTCCAAAATGGGGTCACTTGTGGGGGGTTTCTACTGTTAAGCCACATCAGGGGCTCTGCAAACGCAACGTGACGCCCACAGAGCATTCCATCAAAGTCTGCATTTCAAAACGTCACTACTTCACTTCCGAGCCCTGGCATGTGCCCAAACAGTGATTTACCCCCACATATGGGGTATCAGCGTACTCAGGAGAAACTGGACAACAACTTTTGGGGTAAAATTTCTCCTGTTACCCTTGGGAAAATAAAAAATTGCAGGCTAAAAGATCATTTTTGAGAAAATAATTTTTTTTTTAATTTTCATGGCTCTGCGTTATAAACTTCTGTGAAGCACTTGGGGGTTCAAAGTCCTCACCACACATCTAGATTAGTTCCTTTGGGGGTCTAGTTTCCAAAATTGGGTCATTTCTGGGGGATCTCCAATGTTTAGGCACACAGGGGCTCTCCAAACGTGACATGGTGTCCGCTAATGATTGGAGCTAATTTTCCATTTAAAAAGCCAAATGGCATGCCATCCCTTCCGAGCCCTGCCGTGCGCCCAAACAGTGGTTTACCCCCACATATGGGGTATCATCGTACTCAGGACAAACTGGACAACAATATTTGGGGTCCAATTTCTCCTATTATCCTTGGCAAAATAGGAAATTCCAGGCTAAAAAATCATTTTTGAGGAAAGAAAAATTATTTTTTATTTTCATGGCTCTGCGTTTAAACCCCCAGGTGCTTCACAGAAGTTTATAAGTGCTCAATGTGCATCTAGATAAGTTCCTTGGGGGGTCTAGTTTCCAAAATGGGGTCACTTGTGGGGGAGCTCCAATGTTTAGGCACACAGGGGCTCTCCAAACGCGACATGGTGTCCGCTAACAATTGGAGCTAATTTTCCATTCAAAAAGTCAAATGGCGCGCCTTCCCTTCCGAGCCCTGCCGAGTGCCCAAACAGTGGTTTACCCCCACATATGAGGTATCGGCGTACTCGGGAGAAATTGCCCAACAAATTTTATGATCCATTTTATCCTACTGCCCATGTGAAAATGAAAAAATTGAGGCGAAAAGAATTTTTTTGTGAAAAAAAAGTACTTTTTCATTTTTACAGATCAATTTGTGAAGCATCTGAGGGTTTAAAGTGCTCACTAGGCATCTAAATAAGTTCCTTGGGGGGTCTAGTTTCCAAAATGGGGTCACTTGTGGGGGAGCGCCAATGTTTAGGCACACAGGAGCTATCCAAACGCGACATGGTGTCCGCTAACGATGGAAATAATTTTTCATTCAAAAAGTCAAATGGCGCTCCTTCCCTTCCGAGCCTTACCATGTGCCCAAACAGTGGTTTACCCCCACATGTGAGGTATTGGTGTACTCAGGAGAAATTGCCCAACACATTTTAGGATCCATTTTATCCTGTTGCCCATGTGAAAATGAAAAAATTGAGGCTAAAAGAATTTTTTTGTGAAAAAAAAGTACTTTTTCATTTTTACGGATCAATTTGTGAAGCACCTGGGGGTTCAAAGTGCTCACTATGCATCTACATAAGTTCCTTGGGGCGTCTAGTTTCCAAAATGGGGTCACTTGTGGGGGAGCTCCAATTTTTAGGCACACGGGTGCTCTCCAAACGTGACATGGTGTCCGCTAAAGAGTGGAGCCAATTTTTGATTCAAAAAGTCAAATGGCGCTCCTTCCCTTCCAAGCCCTGCCGTGCGCCCAAACAGTGGTTTACCCCCACATATGAGGTATCAGCGTACTCAGGACAAATTGGACAACAACTTTCGTGGTTCAGTTTCTCCTTTTACCATTGGGAAAATAAAAAAATTGTTGCTAAAAGATAATTTTTGTGACTAAAAAGTTAAATGTTCATTTTTTCCTTCCTTGTTGCTTCTGCTGCTGTGAAGCACCTGAAGGGTTAATAAACTTCTTGAATGTGGTTTTGAGTACCTTGAGGGGTGCAGTTTTTAGAATGGTGTCACTTTTGGGTATTTTCAGCCATATAGACCCCTCAAACTGACTTCAAATGTGAGGTGGTCCCTAAAAAAAATGGTTTTGTAAATTTCGTTGTAAAAATGACAAATCGCTGGTCAAATTTTAACCCTTATAACTTCCTAACAAAAAAAAATTTTGTTTCCAAAATTGTGCTGATGTAAAGTAAACATGTGGGAAATGTTATTTATTAACTATTTTGTGTCACATATCTCTCTGGTTTAACAGAATAAAAATTAAAAATGTGAAAATTGCGAAATTTTCAAAATTTTCGCCAAATTTCCGTTTTTATCACAAATAAACGCAGAATTTATTGACCTAAATTTACCACTAACATGAATCCCAATATGTCACGAAAAAACAATCTCAGAACCGCTAGGATCCGTTGAAGCGTTCCTGAGTTATTACCTCATAAAGGGACACTGGTCAGAATTGCAAAAAACGGCAAGGTCTTTAAGGTCAAAATAGGCTGGGTCATGAAGGGGTGGTGCAACACGTGCTAGCCAAAAGGGAACAGGATCACGAAGGGGAGATGCTTAAAGAGACAGTAAGAGACCATGTTGAGCGAGAAGAGGTCCTGAGACAAGCAGCTGAGCACAGAGTGGATGATCTGGATAAGGAAGTCTCTGAGCTCAGAGGTCACCTGTCAATGTGTCAAACCGTGAACAAGGCCATTTTGGAAGATATGGAGGTGCTCAGAGAAGCATTAAGAGGACTTCTACAGGAAAAGGAGATGATGGTTGAAGACTAAAGGTACCGTCACACTTAGCGACGCTGCAGCGATACCGACAATGATCCGGATTGCTGCAGCGTCGCTGTTTGGTCCCTGGAGAGCTGTCACACAGACCGCTCTCCAGCGACCAACGATGCCGGTAACCAGGGTAAACATCGGGTAACTAAGCGCAGGGCCGCGCTTAGTAACCCGATGTTTACCCTGGTTACCATCCTAAAAGTAAAAAAACCAAACAGTACATACTTACCTACAGCCGTCTGTCCTCCAGCGCTGTGCTCTGCACTCCTCCTGTACTGTCTGTGTGAGCACAGCGGCCGGAAAGCAGAGCGGTGACGTCACCGCTCTGCTTTCCGGCTGACCGACGCTCACAGCCAGTACAGGAGGAGAGCAGAGCACAGCGCTGGAGGACAGACGGCTGTAGGTAAGTATGTACTGTTTGTTTTTTTTACTTTTAAGATGGTAACCAAGGTAAACATCGGGTTACTAAGCGCGGCCCTGCACTTAGTTACCCGATGTTTACCCTGGTTACCAGTGAAGACATCGCTGAATCGGTGTCACACACGACGATTCAGCGATGTCTGCGGGGAGTCCAGCGACGAAATAAAGTTCTGGACTTTCTTCCCCGACCAGCGACAGCACAGCAGGGGCCTGATCGCTGCTGCCTGTCACACTGGACGATATCGCTAGCGAGGACGCTGCAACGTCACGGATCGCTAGCGATATCGTCTAGTGTGACAGTACCTTTACAGCGGCAGTGCCAGAGTGGTAAGGAGGCGGAGCTGAAAATGCCCCTCTTAGTGAGAGGTCTTGAAGAGTGTGAAGCTCAGGCAGAGCTTGCGCTAGGAGCTGAATAACACCGGTTGTGGCAGATGACCTTCCTTATGCCCTAGTCTATAAAGGGAGACAAAAAGGTGAGACAAGTTTAGGTAAAAAAACAAACAAAGTATAGCTGTTTATAGTGACCTAAGGATTGTGACTAGAGATGAGCGAATATTTCAATATTCGGTTCGGATTACGAGCGCCGAATTTTCAATTCACCCACAGTACAAATTGCAGCATGGCACTGCAGCAATCAGCCAGTCATGAGGTATCCGGGTTTGGGACAGCATTTCGAGCTCTCAATTGAACCTTACAGTAAGACAAGGTGGGTGAGGGATCGGCACGGACCAAATCAGCAGCATGAACATCAGAGGCAAAAACCCAAGAATTATCCTCCTGGCCATAACCCTTCCATTTGACAAGGTACTGAAGCTTCCGCCTCGAAAAACGGGAACCCAAAATCTTCTCAACAACATATTCCAACTCCCCATCAACCAACACAGGGGCCGGCGGATCAACAGAGGGAACAACGGGCTCCACATATTTCCGCAACAAAGATCTATGGAAGACATTATGGATAGCAAAAGAGGCCGGAAGCGCCAGTCGAAAAGACACCGGATTAATAATCTTAGAAATCCTATAAGGACCAATAAACCGAAGCTTAAAGGGAACCTGTCACCTGAATTTGGCGGGACTGGTTTTGGGTCATATGGGCGGAGTTTTCAGGTGTTTGATTCACCCTTTCCTTACCCGCTGGCTGCATGCTGGCTGCAATATTGGATTGAAGTTCATTCTCTGTCCTCCATAGTACACGACTGCACAAGGCAAGATTGCTTTGCGAAGGCGTGTACTATGGAGGACAGAGAATGAACTTCAATCCAATATTGCAGCCAGCATGCAGCCAGCGGGTAAGGAAAGGGTGAATCAAACACCTGAAAACTCCGCCCATATGACCCAAAACCAGTCCCGCCAAATTCAGGTGACAGAGTCCCTTTAAACTTAGGAAAAGAAACCTTCATAGGAACATGACGGGAAGACAACCAGACCAGATCCCCAACCCGAAGCCGGGAACCAACACACCGACGACGGTTAGCAAAACGCTGAACCTCCTCCTGAGACAACACCAAATTGTCCACCACATGAGCCCAAATCTGCTGCAACCTGTCAACCACAGAATCCACACCAGGACAGTCAGAAGGCTCAACCTGCCCCGAAGAAAAACGAGGATGAAAACCAAAATTACAAAAGAAAGGCGAAACCAAAGTAGCCGAACTAGCCCGATTATTAAGGGCAAACTCGGCCAATGGCAAAAAAGCCACCCAATCATCCTGATCAGCAGACACAAAGCATCTCAAATAAGTCTCCAAAGTCTGATTAGTTTGCTCGATCTGGCCGTTTGTCTGAGGATGAAATGCAGAAGAAAAAGACAAATCAATGCCCAGCTTGGCACAAAAGGCCTGCCAAAACCTAGAAACAAACTGGGAACCTCTGTCGGACACAATATTCTCCGGAATACCATGCAAACGGACCACATGCTGAAAAAACAACGGAACCAAATCAGAAGACGAAGGCAATTTAGGCAAAGGCACCAAATGAACCATCTTAGAGAATCAGTCACAAACAACCCAGATAACCGACATCCTCTGGGAAACCGGAAGATCGGAAATAAAATCCATAGAAATATGCGTCCAGGTCCTCTCAGGAACCAGCAATGGCAAAAGCAACCCACTAGCACGGGAGCAACAAGGCTTGGCCCGCGCACAAGTCCCACAGGACTGCACAAAAGAACGCACATCACGCGACAATGAAGGCCACCAAAAGGACCTACCGACCAAATCTCTGGTACCAAAAATGCCTGGATGACCAGCCAACATGGAACAGTGAACCTCAGAAATCACTCTACTAGTCCATCTGTCAGGAACAAACAGTCTCCCCACAGGACAGCGGTCAGGTTTGTCAGCCTGAAATTCCTGAAGAACCCGTCGTAAATCAGGGGAAATGGCAGAAAGGACCACCCCCTCTTTCAGAATACCGACCGGCTCTAAGACCTCAGGAGAATCAGGCAAAACACTCCTAGAGAGGGCATCAGCCTTAATATTCTTGGAACCCAGAAGGTACGAGACCACGAAATCAAAACGAGAAAAAAACAAGGACCATCGAGCCTGTCTAGGATTCAACCGTTTGGCAGACTCGAGGTAAATCAGATTCTTATGATCGGTCAAGACCACAATACGGTGCTTAGCTCCCTCAAGCCAATGTCGCCACTCCTCAAACTGGGAACCTCTGTCGGACACAATATTCTCCGGAATACCATGCAAACGGACCACATGCTGAAAAAACAACGGAACCAAATCCGAAGAGGAAGGCAATTTAGGCAAAGGCACCAAATGAACCATCTTAGAGAACCGGTCACAAACAACCCAGATAACCGACATCCTCTGGGAAACCGGAAGATCAGAAATAAAATCCATAGAAATATGCGTCCAGGGCCTCTCAGGGTCCGGCAATGGCAAAAGCAACCCACTAGCACGGGAACAACAAGGCTTGGCCCGTGCACAAGTCCCACAGGACTGCACAAAAGAACGCACATCACGCGACAAAGAAGGCCACCAAAAGGACCTACCAACCAAGTCTCTGGTACCAAAAATGCCAGGATGACCAGCCAACACGGAACAGTGAACCTCAGAAATCACTCTACTAGTCCATCTGTCAGGAACAAACAGTTTCCCCACAGGACAGCGGTCAGGTTTGTCAGCCTGAAATTCCTGAAGAACCCGTCGTAAATCAGGGGAAATGGCAGAAAGGAACACCCCTTCTTTCAGAATACCTACCGGTTCTAAGACCTCAGGAGAATCAGGCAAAAAACTCCTAGAGAGGGCATCAACCTTAATGTTCTTAGAACCCGGAAGGTACGAGACCACGAAATCAAAATGGGAAAAAAACAAGGACCATCGAGCCTGTCTAGGATTCAGCCGTTTGGCAGACTCGAGGTAAATCAAATTCTTATGATCGGTCAAGCCCACAATACGGTGCTTTAGCTCCCTCAAGCCAATGTCGCCACTCCTCAAACGCCCACTTCATAGCCAACAACTCCCGATTGCCGACATCATAATTGCGTTCAGCAGGCGAAAACTTACGGGAAAAGAAGGCACACGGTTTCATTAAGGAACCAACAGGATCCTTCTGAGACAAAACAGCCCCTGCCCCAATCTCAGAAGCGTCAACCTCAACCTGAAACGGAAGAGAAACATCCGGTTGACGCAACACTGGAGCAGAAGTAAATCGACGTTTAAGTTCCTGAAAGGCAGAGACAGCCGCAGGGGACCAATTCGCCACATCAGCGCCTTTCTTAGTCAAATCGGTCAAGGGTTTAACCACGCTGGAAAAATTAGCAATGAAACGGCGATAAAAATTAGCAAAACCCAAAAATTTCTGAAGGCTCTTCACGGATGTGGGCTGAATCCAATCATGAATGGCCTGAACCTTAACCGGATCCATCTCTATAGACGAGGGATAAAAAATAAAGCCCAAAAAGGAAACCTTCTGCACCCCAAAAAGACACTTAGACCCTTTCACAAACAAGGCATTGTCACGAAGGATCTGAAATACCATCCTGACCTGCTGCACATGAGACTCCCAATCATCGGAAAAAATCAAAATATCGTCCAAATATACAATCAAGAATTTATCAAGATAATCCTGGAAGATATCATGCATGAAGGACTGAAAAACAGATGGAGCATTAGAGAGTCCGAATGGCATCACAAGGTATTCAAAATGGCTTTCGGGCGTATTAAACGCAGTTTTCCATTCATCACCCTGTTTAATACGAACAAGATTATAAGCCCCCCGAAGGTCAATCTTAGTAAACCAACTAGCTCCCTTAATCCTAGCAAACAAATCGGAAAGCAAAGGCAAAGGATATTGAAACTTGACCGTGATCTTATTCAAGAGGCGATAATCAATACAGGGTCTTAAAGAACCATCTTTTTTAGCAACAAAAAAGAACCCCGCACTCAACGGTGAAGAAGATGGCCGAATATGCCCTTTCTCCAAAGACTCCTTAATATAGCTCCGCATGGCGGCATGTTCAGGTACAGACAGGTTGAAAAGTCGGCCTTTAGGAAACTTACAGCCTGGAATCAAGTCAATAGCACAATCGCAGTCCCTGTTCGGTGGAAGGGAACTGGACTTGGGCTCATCGAATACATCCTGAAAATCAGACAAAAACTCCGGAATTTCAGAAGAGGAAGAAGGGGCGATAGACATCAGAGGAACATCATTATGAACTCCCTGACAACCCCAACTAGTCACAGACATGGACTTCCAATCCAAAACAGGATTATGTACCTGTAACCAGGGAAAGCCCAGCACGATAGCATCATGCAAATTATGCAACACCAGAAATCGACAATCTTCCTGATGGGCTGGCGCCATGCGCATGGTCACCTGTGTCCAAAACTGGGGCTTATTTTTAGCCAAGGGTGTAGCATCAATGCCCCTTAAAGGAATGGGGTTCTGCAAATTCTGCAAGGGAAAACCACAACGCCTAGCAAAGTCAAAGTCCATTAAGTTCAAGGCAGCGCCTGAATCCACAAACGCCATGACAGAAAATGATGACAATGAACAGATCAAGGACACAGATAACAGAAATTTAGGTTGTACAGTACTGATGGTAAATGAACTGGCGATCCTCTTTGTCCTCTTAGGGCAGACAGAAATGACATGGAAAGCGTCGCCACAATAATAACACAACCTATTGAGACGTCTGAATCCTTGTCGTTCCGTTCTAGACAGAATTCTATCACATTGCATAGGCTCAGAAATTTGCTCTGAGGATAACGCCACAGCACGCACAGTTCTGCGCTCCCGCAAGCGCCGGTCAATCTGAATGGCCAGAGACATAGAATCACTCAGACCGGAAGGCGTGGGAAACCCCACCATAACATCTTTAACGGATTCGGAAAGACCCCTTCTGAAAATTGCCGCCAAAGCATCATTATTCCATTTAGTCAACACAGACCATTTTCTAAATTTCTGACAATACAATTCTGCCGCCTCTTGACCCTGAGACAGGGCCAACAAGGTCTTCTCAGCTTGATCCACCGAATTAGGTTCATCATACAGTAATCCTAATGCCTGAAAGAAGGAGTCTACATTAAGCAAAGCAGGATCCCCAGATTCCAGGGAAAACGCCCAATCCTGCGGGTAGCCACGCAGCAGGGAAATGATGATTTTAACTTGTTGAATGGAATCACCGGACGATCGAGGTTTCAATGCAAAAAAACAGTTTACAGTTGTTTTTAAAACTCAAAAATTTGGACCTGTCACCAAAAAACAAATCAGGAGTAGGTATCTTCGGTTCTAAAGCAGGAGTCTGAACAATGAAATCAGAAATACCCTGTACCCTAGCAGCAAGCTGGTCTATACGAGAAGCTAATTCCTGAACATTCATGCTAGCACAAGGCTCTTCAGCCACCCAGAGATTAAGAGGGAGGAAAAGACAAAACAGACTGAAGAAAAAAAAATGGCTCAAGACCTTTCCTCCCTTCTTCTGAGATGCAATTAACTCATTGCGGCCAGTAGTACTGTTATGATCCGGTGACCTTGGAGCTGCATGAGAACTTTCACTGGAGAAAGTGGCCACTATACTGACCGCAAACCTGAACTTAAGACCGCAACTAGAAGTAGCCGTGGAGTGTACCTAACACACCTAGACACCTCGTCACAGCCGGAGGACTAATTTCCCCTAAAGATGGAAATTGGAATACTATCTTGCCTCAGAGAATATCCCCAAAGGATAGATAGCCCCCCACAAATATTGGCGGTGAGTCGGAGAGGAAAAAACATACACAGGCAGAAAAAGCAGGATATAGCACAGAAGGCCACTCTAGCTAGATAGGACAGGATAGGACAGAGTTCTGTGCGGTCAGTATTAAAACCCTGCAAAAATCCACCGCAGAATATACAAAATACTTCCCACATCCAACTAAAGATGTAGGAGCGTATATCTGCAACTCCAGTGAATCCTACAAACAGAGCAGGAATAAACTGAAACAAGCACACAACAGTGTGCCACAAATACAAAAACAAAAACACTTATCTTTGCTGAAATTGGCAGCTAAGCAGGTGAGGCCAGGCTGAGATCCAATACTTCCAAAGAAACATTGACTACTGGCAAGGGCTAATGAATCCAGCACACTTAAATATCCCAGTCAGAACAGCAATTAGCAGATACACCCGGCCAGGACTGTGACTCAGAGACCACTGCATTCCCACTTACCACCACTGGAGGGAACCCAAGAGGAGAATTCACAACAGAAATACTGAACCTGGAACATATGAGCTATCCAAACAGAGAAAACATCGGTAAGGTATAGCACTGTAGTACGTTGGGTCCAGGGCCTACAAGGTATCAGCCATTATGACCATAATAAGGCCTATTGTTTCAAAGGGGCCCAGCACAAGAACCACCCCAAACTGGTAAAAAAAAAAAAAATATATATATATATATATATATATATATATATATACAGTATATATGAATCAAATAATAATGATAATTAGTGTTACCCACCTAATCAAGTGCCAAAAAGAAAATTCAAAAACAGCAAAGTCTTTATACATAAAAAAAGGGGAATATCATACAATATGTCCATAGAGACAAGTCAAAGTTGTTTGTAAAAGCCTGTGAACAAAAGGTCCTCATTTAGTCCATTTGGCGTGAGGCTCTGAAGTTCATAAATCCATTTGGATTCACAACGAAGAAGAGAGTTGGTAATATTGCCTCCCCTAATGTTCGTCGAGACACTTTCCAAGCCCATAACTTTGAATCCAGAGGGGTGCCCATGATGTACTTCTAAAAAGTGGGTGGCCACTGAAGATAAGTTTTTTTTCTTCTCCGATCCCTAGGAGCAGTGGAAATGTTGGAGAGGTGCTGTTGCATCCTCCTCCTCAGTTCTTGTGAAGTCTGGCCCACATATGTCTTGGGACATCCACAGAAAATGGCGTATACAACATTCCGGGACCGGCAGATAAAGTATTCCTTAGGGCGGATCTGGAATGGAAGAGTAGAAATAGAGTAACCATCACTCGCTATCATGTACTGGCAAATATTGCAGTTTCCACATGGGTAGGAGCCAAAAACCCTAGTCCCCCGATTTAGTCCTCTAGAGGGTCTTTGATAGTGGCTAAGGCATAAGTCATCTTTCAGATTTTTGGCTACCACCAAGGTAGGAACATTAGAGACAAAAGGGATAATTTTCTTGTCACTCAGTAGAATGTCCCAATATTTTGTTAGGATTTCCCTGATGTCTGACCACTGATTGTTGAATGTTGTAATTAAGGGTAGAGTACGAAGTGGTTCACACACCTTTTTGTTGAGTAGACTTGATCTCTCTTGGCTGCGAGCATGTTGGTAAGCCTTGGAAATCACCCTTCGTGGATACCCCCTCTGTCTGAAACGGGTAGTCAAATCCTTTGCTTGTCCCAAGAACTCCATGTTAGAACTGCAATTTCTCCTGAGACAGAGAAATTATCCCTTAGGGATTCCATGTTTCAAATGTTGCGGGTGAAAACTTCCATAATGGAGTAAACTGTTTGTGGCCGTTGCTTTGCGGTAAAGGCTGCAGACAATCCTAGAATTCTCAATAGATAATTTGATATCAAGGAAATCCACTGAGGTAGCTAAAATGACAGATGTAAGCTTCACATTAAGAGCATTACAATTGAGATCATCTATGAAGTCCTTACAATTGTCCAAAGTCCCTGTCCATAGAAAAGGGATATCATCTATATAACGTTGCCAAACTTGGACCCCCATAGAAAAGGCGTCATGTTTGTATACTATAGTCTCCTCCCACCAACCTAGAAATAGGTTGGCATATGAGGGTGCGCAACGGGCACCCATTGCAGTATCGGATATTTGTCTATAATATTTTATATCAAAGACAAAATAATTTTTGTCTAAGATAAAGTGCAACAATTCCAAAAGAAAGTTGTCATGTTGCACATCTCTATTGATCTTTTTGTCAAGAAAATATTTCACGGCTTGCATACCTAAGTTATGTGAGATGCTCGTATACAAGGATTCCACGTCTAGACACACCAGATAGGTGTTCACTGATAAGTCCTGATTTTCCAATAGTTGCATCAGATGTGTCGACTCCCTAGTAAAAGATTTTAAAGATAGAACTAGAGGTTGCAAAAAATGATCCACAAATATACAAGGACGTTCAAATATGCTGCCGATCCCTGACACAATCGGCCTACCTGGTGGTTCCTCAATAGACTTGTACACTAGGGTTGAGCGACTTTTCCTTTTTTGAGGTCGAGTCGGGTTTCGCGAAACCCGACTTTCTCAAAAGTCGAGTCGAGTGAAATCGGCCGATCTTCTTGAAAAGTCGTGGTCGGGGGATTGGCCGAAACACGAAACCCAAGGCAAGTCAATGGGAAATCTATATATTTTTATATTTACTTCAGCGCGATATAGCAGAAAAGCCGGTAATTCAATTGCCGGCTTTTCATTTCTCCTGCCTAAACCCAACATGATATGAGACATGGTTTACATACAGTAAACCATGTCATATCCCCCTTTTTTTTGCATATTCCACACTACTGTTAGTAGTGTGTATGTGCAAAATTTCGGCGCTGTAGCTATTAAATTTAAGGGTTAAATCGCGGAAAAAATTGGCGTGGGCTCCCGCGCAATTTTCTCCGCCAGAGTGGTAAAGCCAGTGACTGAGGGCAGATATTAATAGCCTGAAGAGGGTCCACGGTTATTGGCCCCCCCGGCTAAAAACATCTGCCCCCAGCTACCCCAGAAAAGGCACATCTGGAAGATGCACCTATTCTGGCACTTGGCCACTCTCTTCCCACTCTCGTGTAGCAGTGGGATATGGGGTAATGAAGGGTTAATGTCACCTTGCTATTGTAAGGTGACATTAAGCCAAATTAATAATGGAGAGGCGTCAATTATGACACCTATCCATTATTAAGCCAATTGATTGATCCAACATTAGTAGTGTGGAATATGCAAAAAAAAGCGGGATATGACATGGTTTACTGTATGTAAACCATGTCTCATATCATGTCGGGTTTAGGCAGGAGAAATGAAAAGCCGGCAATTGAATTACCGGCTTTTCTGCTACATCGCGCTGAATATATATATATATGTGTCTCAATGACGTGTATATATATATATATATATATATATATATATATATAAAACGAAACCCGACTTTGGAGCGAAGATCGCCGACCCGATCCCACAGTGGGATCGGGTCGGGTTTCATGAAACCCGACTTTGCCAAAAGTCAGCGACTTTTGAAATTGGCCGATCTGTTTTGCTCAACCCTATTGTGCACCTTATGTAGTGCATAAAAGGTTGGAATCCCTGGAAACGGAGTGGTTAAGAAATCTGCCACCTTTTTCGTCACGATGTTCTCATGCAATGCCCCAGATATAAGAAAATCAAGTTTATCCTTAAAAAAGGAAGTAGGTTCAGACGGTAAAGATATATAGCAGTCCACGTAGTAAATGGGGTGCTCACAGTAAGTATAGGTGCTCTGGAGAAATATAAATAGTCTATAACGATGAACTCCGGCACTCAAAAATCCTGTCTACACCGGCACCATACTTCCCTGGGCGCGTGCGCACTATCCTGAACCTTGCACCCGGAAGTACTCCGCACCGGCGCGGTCATGTTAAAAAGGGCGCTCCTCGTCCCTCTCCTCATTTCCGTTCCGGATCACGGTGATCCCCACGTCCTGGACTCTATCGGCTCCTGCTGCCTTACAGCTCTACCAGCTGCACCGTCGGACTGTTATCCTAAGGTAGTTGGTCTCATAGCTTAGCATGTGATATGGCAGGCTCTTTATTTTACTCAGGGGGCGGTTTAGTTTTGTTCATACGTGTGTACACATGCACATATATTTTTTGCAGGGGGATTTATCTCTTTTCAAGCTATCTTCATATGAGTATAATGTTTGTCTACAGTGACTTCTCCTACATGTATGTATATTGTATCCCAGAGCGGTTTTTCTTTACTTGGCTGTTGATCTCCTATTCCCTTTTGGTGGTAGCTAGTATTATTAGTTACTAGATATCAGTGACTCCGTTTGGTGTCTCCTGGATTTTTGATCTGGATTGTCCTTTTTTCTCCTTCCTTTTTTTCTTTCCCCCCCCCCCCCCCCCCTTTTTTTCCCTTTTTCTTTTTTTCTTGTACCATATTGGTTGTTATAATGTATTTTCTTTTTGTATGTTTCAGAACACAGGCTTAACTTGAAAAAGGTATATAGCCGAAACGTTGTGTCTATTGTCTGTAAAACAGAAATTCTTATGTTCATACCTTTTTATGACATCGTATGAAGTTTGCTGATCATGGAATGTTTTTGTTATGGAAAACTATCACTTTCACATTAAAGAAATTATATGAACTTGATTTTTGAGTGCCGGAGTTCATCGTTAAAGATATATAGCAGTTCCCATCTTGTAGCTGGCGTGTCACTTCCCTTACATATTGTTCATGGGGCCAGAGAACTATGTTGCCCCCCTTATCTGCCTCCCGGATGACAAACTCCTTATTGTTTTTCAAAATATGTAATGCTCCTCTTTCTCCCTTGCTGAAGTTATTATGCTTGTAGGGGTCAAGTTTTAGAGGGTGTTCATCGGTGAAAATGAAAGACCCTTAGTCAATACTTGAGTTTCCAAGTCAGATAGTATATAAGATGACAAATTAATGACTTGTAAATTACCTTGGGCTTCCGTACATCCTCCTGAGGCCATCACCTCTTCTTGTTGTGTCTGGTCTCTCTCCTGAATGTTGGTGACCAATTTCTCCGTGGACGTCCAACTCTCCTGTAAGATATAACCTAGTAATAAGATGGGTTACAAGGTATCAGCCATTATGACCTACATTATGACCTACAAAGCCATCCATAATCTTTCTCCTCCGTATATTTCCACACTAATCTCTCAATATCTTCCCTCACGTAATCTCCGGTCCTCCCAAGACCTCCTCCTCTCCTCTACGCTTATTCGCTCCTCACCCAATCGCCTCCAAGACTTCTCCCGAATATCACCCATCCTCTGGAATTCAGTGCCCCAACACATTCGGTTATCCACTACTTTTGGATCTTTCAAAAGAAACCTGAAAACCCACCTCTTCAAGGAAGCTTACAGCCTCTAAAGACCACACGGCCACCTCAACAGCATTGGAGCTACTGCAACCCTCGACCTACTGTCTCCTTCCCCATAATCCTGTAGAATGTCAGCCCGCAAGGGCAGGGTCCTCACCCCTCGGTATCAGTCTGTCATTGTTAGTTTTGTTTACTGTAAGTGATATTTGTATTTTGATGTAACCCCTTCTCATGTACAGCACCATGGAATTAATGGTACTATATAAATAAATAAATAATAATAATATTATTTAATACTGAACCCGGAACATATCAGCTATCCAAACAGAGAAAACATTGGAAAGGTATAGCCCTGTAGTACGCTGGGTCCAGGGCCTACAAGGTATCAGCCATTATGACCATAATATGGCCTATTGTTTCAAAGGGGCCCAGCACAAGAGCCACCCCAAACTGGGAAAAAAAAAAAAAATATATATATATATATATTTATATTTATGAATCAAATAATAATGATAATTAGTGTTACCCACCTAATCAAGTGCCAAAAAAAAATTCAAAAACAGCAAAGTCTTTATATATATATATAAAAAAGGGGGGGGGGGAATATCATACAATATGTCCATAGAAACAAGTCAAAGTTGTTTGTAAAAGCCTGTGAACAAAAGGTCCTCATTTAGTCCATTTGGCGTGAGGCTCTGAAGTTCATAAATCCATTTGGATTCACAACGAAGAAGAGAGTTGTCATCACAGAGTGCAGTTACATGACATTAATGCATCACACTAAAAATGCAATGTCACCTAGTCTGTACAGTCTGCAATTGGGGTGCAAGAGTCCTTGGAGATCCATGACTTGTTCATCTTGATGAAATTTAAGTGGTCTACACTTTAGGAGGACATCCGGTTGCGCTTATCCGTCAGGACACCACCAGCAGCGCTGAAGACACGTTCTGAGAGAACGCTGGCTGCCGGGCACGATAAAACCTACAAGGCATGTGAGGCAAGCTCAGGCCACTCATCCATTTTGGAAAACCAAAATGTAAAAGGGTCCAAACCCTCCCTGATTGTATTGATATTCAGTTCTAGATACTCCTGCACCATCCTCTCCATTCGTTCACCACCTGTAAGACTTGGACTCTGTTGTGCTGGTGCACGAGCTGGTCCAAAAAAGTGTTAAAAGACTCAGAGAAATTGCTTTTTTCCCCTTCCACCACTGCTGCTGCTAATGTTTTGGCATTGACTAATTGACGTGCCGGAGGTTGGAAGTCTAGAGCTGCGATGCGAACTGTGTGCTTTACTGCTGTCTTGGGGAAAAGCACTCTTAAGGTTGTGTAAAAACATGTTATGATAGTCCAGCATTCGTGGGTCCCTTTCCAGGGTGGGAAGCATTTGGCAAAATTTGGTTTTATAACATGGATCTAACAGAGTGGCAACACAGTAGTCAGCAGCATTCCTAATCATAACAATTGCTCGCCCATCACCTCTTCCTCCTCCATTTGTTCCTCGGATCTTGCACCTTCCATAACAGTTTGTCTGTTATCACCAGCCCCCCTCGATCGCAGTAATTCACCCTCCCTTGGCACCCGCCTGTGTGACGACAATCTTGAACTAAGGGTACCGTCACACTGAAACGACGCTGCAGCGATACGACAACGATGTCGATCGCTGCAGCGTCGTTGTTTGGTCGCTGGAGAGCTGTCACACAGACAGCTCTCCAGCGACCAACGATCCCGAAGTCCCCTGGTAACCAGGGTAAACATCTGGTTACTAAGCGCAGGGCCGCGCTTAGTAACCCGATGTTTACCCTGGTTACCAGCGTAAACGTAAAAAAAACAAACATTACATACTTACATTCCGTGTCTGTCCTCCGACACTGTGCTTTCCTCTGCACTGTCAGCGCCGGTCAGCCGTAAAGCAGAGCGGTGACGTCACCGCTGTGCTTTCTGGCTGGCCGGCGCTGACACAGGATGCAGGAGGAGTGCAGAGAAGCACAGCGCGGGGACAGACAGCTGAAGGTAAGTATGTAATGTTTGTTTTTTTTACATTTACGCTGGTAACCAGGGTAAACATCGGGTTACTAAGCGCGGCCCTGCGCTTAGTAACCCGATGTTTACCCTGGTTACCAGTGAAGACATCGCTGAATCGGCGTCACACACGCCGATTCAGCAATGTCAGCGGGAGATCCAGCGACGAAATAAAGTTTCAGACGATCTGCTACGACGTACGATTCTCAGCGGGGTCCCTGATCGCAGTAGCGTGTCAGACACAGCGAGATCGTAACGATATCGCTGGAACGTCACGGATCGTGCCGTCCTAGCGATCAAAGTGCCACTGTGTGACGGTACCCTTAGAGACAATGTTATCTCTTCTGCATCCTCCTCTGCTTCCTCATCTTCTTCTGGGACACCATCTCCTCCCACAGTCTATTCAAAGTCTGCTCCATAGATGACCAGAATAGTGATGATGATGATGGCGGCGTTAGTATTAACCATCTTAGTAGCCATTTGTGGAAATTGCGAAGAAATTGTGCAGAGGTCCTTACTCTGTGCCCACTCTGTAAACGTGATATGCGCCACGTCCAGACTTCGATGGTAAAGGCTATACAACATGACAATTTGCATCAGGGCTCTTTGCTGCTGCTACAGTCCCTGCAACATGTGCAGTGTGGCATTCCACCGTGTAGGCACATCACATATCAACCTGTTAGGCAACTTTCACATTAGCGTTTCCCGACGCTGTGTCGGGAAACGCTGCGGCAATGCATGCGTCATGCGCCCCTATATTTAACATGGGGGGCGCATGGACATGCGTTGTGCTGCGTTGTGCGACGCATGCGTTTTTTTTTGCCGCAAGCGTCGGGCGCGGAAAATACAACAAGTTGCATTTTTCTTGCGTCCAAATTTCGGCAAAAAAGGACGCATGCGTCGCAAAACGCAGCGTTTTTGCGTGCGTTTTGGTGCGTTTTTATTTGCGTTGTGCGTTGCGTTGCCGACGCAGCGGCGCACAACGCAAATCTGAACGTAGCCTTAGCTGGCATGGACAATGACCTCTGTATCGATGCAAATCGATGACCTGAGGGGTGCAAATGGCGGAAACTAGCACACAGCTTATGTGCTTTCTGGAACAGCTCACCCATGCCAGGATAGTGGTGGAGAAAATGCTGTACCACCAGGTTGAGGACGTGAGCCATGCAAGGCACGTATGTGAGCTTGCCTTGCTGTAGGGCCGCCACCAGGTTTGCAGTTATCGGACATGGCCTTCACTGGATGCAGGTTCAGCAGAGACAGCCATTGATCAAACTCAGCCTGGAGAGCTGTACAGAACTACAGTTTTTTTTTTTTTTGTTTTTTGTTTTTTTTTAGTTAGTCAGTTAAGTCCATATATATTTGGACATAGACAACATTTTTCTAATTTTGGTTATAATTCTCGGATGGATTTTTTCTGTTTTCGCAGCTTAAGGATGGCTTGTTTCACCTGCATTGAGAGCTCCTTTGACCGCATGTTTACTTCACAGCAAAACTTCCAAATGCAAACACCACACCTCAAATCAACTCCAGGCCTTTTATCTGCTTAATTGAGAATGATATAACGAAGGGATTGCCCACACCTGTCCACGAAGTAGCCTTGGAGTCAATTGTCCAATTACTTTTGGTCCCTTTAAAAACAGGGTGGCACGTTAAGGAGCTGAAAATCCTAAACCCTTCATCCAATTTTAATGTGGATACCCTCAAATGAAAGCGGAAAGCCTGAACTTCAACTACATCTGAATTGTTTTGTTTAAAATTAATTGTGGTAATGTCTATACCCAAAATTAGAAAAATGTTGTCTTTGTCCAAATATATATGGACTTAACTGTATTCAGCTGTATGACTGCAATCTCCAAGGCATATCAATTTTAATACTGCCTGATTGAGCCCTGGCTGCGCAGTACGGAGGTGGTGGGGATTCGCTCTGCACTGTTGGAATGCAAAGGTTGAGGGTGCAGGTGGAGGCCCTATAGGAGATAGAGGAGGAGGCAGAAGCTGTGGAGAAAATGATAAATGTAGAGGTTTGTCCTGCATGCCTTGGGGATTCCAGCCCCCACAGCCACCAGAGTCACCCAGTGCCCAGTCAGCGAGATGTAACGCCCTTGGCCATGTTTACTCGTCCAAGTGTCTGTGGTGAAATGTATCCTGGCAGACAGAGATTTGGTCAAGGAAAGTAGAAAAGTACTGTAATAGCGACTGGGCAATTGGTACTGGGGGACTGAGACGGCCATCAGCTTTCGGAAACCGTCTGTATATACCAGGCGGAAAGGCAGCATTTCCGTGGCCAACAGACTGGAGATGGTGGAGTTCAACCTGTTAGTTTTGTCATACATAGGAGGAAACAATCTTTTACATGAGCACAACTGCAGAACCGTGGGCTGACTGCAGTGCTGAGAGAGGGCGGAGTACAGTAAACTGGACAAACTGCTGGACCATGAGAGACGTGCAGGTAAAGATGTTACAATGGACTGAGAAAGTTGTGGTGTGCTCGTTCCCTGAGATCGGTCAAAAACAACAGGCATGTCCACTTCCGTTACAGCTGACGGTGGGCTCTCAGTCAGCGTGACTGGAGCGGGTAAAGAACCAGTGGTTCTGCAGTCAAAGACCTGTGTCTCAATAGTTGGCACTGTAACAGAGGAGGAGGAAAAAGCAGCAAATGCGATTGATGTGGCAGCTGATGGCTGTTGAGGTCACCTGGTCTTCATTTTAGCGCAGTGGGATTCCCAGAGTAACGCATGTTGATTGCGCTTGTGAAGGTTCATTCATGTAGTCAAACTATTGCAATTTTTACCTCTACTCAGCTTATTTTGCAAATGAAGGCACAGGAGGCGGCCCACAGAAGAAATTATTGACGGCTGGGAGGCGTTTGTGTCCAGGGGGAAAAGAAATGCCCCCCGGACAGACTACAGGTATGGCAGGCAAATTATAAAAACGAATATTTCAACTTTGGAAGGGACCCCAAATAAAAGAGCCACCTTGACAGAATGCAGTATTAGTGCTAGCTATTTAGCTGGCTTACTGCCTTCAATTAGGGTCAGTGGTAGCTTTCTCTGTGTATTTGATCTTTGTTGGCAGACCTTGGACCTTGCCTTTGACCATCTATTTGCTTTGCCCTTTTGTTTAGATCCGTTACCTTCCCAGAATTCTGGCCTCAGACTTTTACCTGACTATGCCTTTGCCTTATCCCTTTGTTTATGATGAGCCCTCTTGGTATCTGACCCTGAACCTCTTTACTACCCAGCCAGCTCACAGCTTGTCCGTGAGTCGTGACTAGTGTCACACAAACAACTCTGAGCTGATTAAATTTACTTACAAAAATCAGCAAGGGTACGACTTCTAATATGAGATTTCTAAACTCAGAAAGGGATCCAAGAAGTATTGTTTCACCTTGCGGAGAGTTACATGCGGAGTGCTTAAGGCTACTTTCACACTAGCGTTTTCTGCAATCCGTCACAATGCGTCGTTTTGCAGAAAAAACGCATCCTGCAAAAGTGCTTGCAGGATGCGTTTTTTCCCTATAGACTCGCATTGATGACGCATTTGCGACGGATTGCCACACGTCGCATCCGTCGAGCGACGGATGCGTCGTGCTTCTGCGGACCGTCGGGAGCAAAAAACGCTACATGTAACGTTTTTTGCTCCTGACAGACCACTTTTTCCGACCGGATGCGCCGGAGAAATGCATCCGCTGCCTCCATTGTGCAATGCGCTAAACGCTAGCGTCGGAATCTCTCCCGACGCATTGCGACGGGGAGATTCCGACGCTAGTGTGAAAGAAGCCTAACATGTCACTTTCCGCAAGGAGAAATGATACTTCTTGGATCCCGGTCAGATGCCTCTCACACAGCCAAACCAGATTTAAACTTTGCACTGACGAGGGGCAGTACCGCGAAACACAGTGTCTGCAAATTGAGATTCTGGTTTGGCTTTTATCCTAAGTCATGTGACAAGGCTCCTTAAAGGCTCGTTAAAGGGTCAACATTGACTTTTAGGATTGCTACTTCCAATAGGTTGCACTAGAGTTCTAGTGCTCTTCCTTTCTGAACAGACAATTTGCATAAACTCAGAAATAAATGTTTCTTGGTTATTATTGGTCACATATAGACTGTAAGTATTTATTCTAGAAAACTTCAACCTCATCTACTTTTATCATTTCCCTTGTTTTACAAAATGTGGGCTGTCATATTTTCATGCACCCTTTGCTGTTTGGAGCCATTGAAAGTAAACCAAAGCTAATCCCTACCCTGTTTCTCTGAAGATTAGCTAGATCATGTTTCTTGCAGTAAGGCAATATTGGTATGTATATTTTTAAGAAGCAAATCATTTCTCTCTTAGCAGGGGTGCAATACTTTTTAGATTCTATATCACAATCTTCATGGATTTAGTTTTGTAATTTGCTCCAGTGCCCATGGCCCGCTCCATGCCACCCTCCCCTAGCCCAATATCTCTGGATAGGGTAAACTAGAGTGAAACCACCACTACTTCTTTAGGTGGTGCTTATTTCTTATGTATTTTAGAATTAAGTAAAACATCATAATACAGCAAAAGATACACAAACAGGCTTCAAAAGTCCAAAATTTAGGTGCTTTCCAGGCTATTAGTGGCAGTGTACATTCAGTACAGGCAACATATATACAGGTTGTATGATCCATGACAAAAGATAAGCAAAATCCTCCTCGTCTGAGCACTTATCAATCGGACTTCTCCATCTGCACAGAAAACAGTAGAAACCTGTACATTTAGATTGTACTCTGCTACTGCAGTTACCAGAGACAGAGCTCACTTTGTCCAGATAGGGATGTCCCTAGGCCTCAGTATGAGACCTCTGCAAAAGCAGAACTTGTAGTGGGCCAGTAATGAAGGCTTCATCCCACCCAGTACACTACAAGGCTTCCAAGTCCAGAATATACTGAGGGACTAGCTGGAGCGTTTCACCATGTTGTACAGGTGAGATACCCAAGCAGAACATATACACCATGTATGGTTTCTGCAGTCATCACCTGATAATACATACGGTATTTTTCATTTTGTCTTTTTCATAGTTTTGTGAACAGTAGAGGACTTTATTAGGCTATGTTCACAGGTGGTGTTTTTGCTGCCTTTTTTATGCAAATTAAGCTGTGTTTCACAGTACCAGCAAAGTCAATGAGATTTCAGAAATCTCATGCACACGCCTTGTTTTTTTCCTGTTTTGTCATAAGCGCTTGTTATTTCAAAATGCAGCATGCCACTTTTTTCATCAAAAAATGCAGGGATCAGGTTTTGCTGCATTTTTTTATGCACTAAACTTTATCGGCATGCACAAGACACAAATGTACAGTAACAAATGCAGTAAAATAAAGCACCAAAAGCTAAGCTAAAACTTCTTTTGTAACCAGCTTAAGCGCAGCTTAAACTTGCCATTAAAAAAATGCAGCAAAAATGCAAAGTGTGAACATATCCTTAGTCTCTCTTCTTGAAGGGGACTCAATAGGTTCCAAGTCCAGGTGGGTACATGGACCCCAGGCATTTGGCACAGTTGTCAATGACTTGTGGGGAGCGAGGACGAGGCATACAGGATTCTTGGGAGCAGAAGGATGGATGAAGTGAATGCAACAGGGATAGAAGTAGCCGGTTAGCGCAATGTGTACAGGAGGTGGAGTATACCAAACTAGAGTCTTCAATCACAATCTGAAGAGAAACATATGTGTCTTAACCCCTTTATGACCAGGTGTATTTTCGTTTTTGCTCCCCTTCTTCCCAAAGCCATAACTTTTTTATTTTTTTCCGTCAATATGGCCATATGAGGGCTTATTTTTTGCAGGACAAGCTGTACTTTTGAACGACACCATTGGTTTTAACATATCGTGTACTGGAAAACGGGGAAAAAATTCCAAGTGCGGTGAAATTGCAAAAAAAGTGCAATCCCACAATTTTTTCTTTTGCTTTTCTACTATGTTCACTAAATGCTACAACTGACCTGCCATTATGATTCTCCAGGTCATTACGAGTTTACAGACACCAAACATGTCTAGGTTTTTTTTATAGGTGGTGAAAATTCCAAACTTTATTTAAAAAAAAAAAAATTGCGCCATTTTCCGATAAATGTAGTGTCACCATTTTTGGTGATCGCAGGATATTTTTTGCACCCTGACCTGACGTTTTTAATGAAACCACTTTTGTGCACATACGTTCTTTTGATCGCCCGTTATTGCAGTTTAATGCAATGTTGCGGCGACTAAAAAAACTTAATTCTGGCGTTGATACTATTTTTCTCGCTACGCCGTTTAGCGATCATGTTAATCTTTTTTTGATAGATCGGGCGATTCTGAATGCGGCTATACCAAATATGTGTATGTTTGATTTTTTTTTTTATTGTCTTATTTTGAATCGGGCGAAAGGGGGGTGATTTGAACTTTTATATATTTTTTATATTTTTAAAAACATTTTTTTACTTTTGGCATGCTTCAATAGTCTCCATGGGAGACTAGAAGCTGCCATAACAAGATCGGCTCTGCTACATACAGGCGATGATCAGATCACCTGTATGTAGCAGAATCTCACTTGCTATGAGCACCGACCACAAGGCGGTGCTCATAGCACTCCAGCAGTGACAACCATAGAGGTCTCCAGGAGGCGTCTGGTTGTCATCAGGGCCGGCGTTAGGGGCAGGCAGACCAGACAGCTGCCTGGGACCACCGCTCATCCAGGGGCCCCCAGCTAGCGACATATTACGCAGCCGCTTTGGGGCCCCTGTGAGGCAGGGGGGACCGCCTGCCACGAGTGCCGACTCGCCCGCCGCATTGAACTATACCGGCATCTGCCGATACAGTTCAAAGCAATGATGGAGGAGTGAGTGTCAGCTAACGCTCCCTCTCCCATCATTCCCCGGTCTGCCTCTGACACACTGCGGGTGCGCACCCACTCACTGTGTGTCAGCCGGCAGTGCAGCCGCTGAGGCAGAAGCAGGGAGCAGCGCAGACACGAGGAGAGGTGAGGAGTGTGTTTTTTTGTTTTTTTTACTGGACTGTGGGCCATTCTCGGGGGGGGGGGTGAGAGATGCGAGCTGTGTTATATATTACGTGGCTGTGCTGTATACTACGTGGGCTGTGTTATATACTGCGTGGCTGTGCTATACACTACGTGGGCTGTGTTATATACTGCGTGGCTATGCTATATACTATGTGGGCTGTGTGGTATACTATGTGGCTGTGCTATATACTACATGGGCTATGCTATATACTACGTGGCTGTGCTATATACTATGTGGGCTGTGTTATATACTACGTGGCTGTGCTATATGCTACGTGGGCTGTGTTATATGCTACGTGGCTGTGTTATATACTACATGGCTGTTTTATATACTCTGTGGCTGCATTATATATTGGGGGTACATTATACATTATATTCTATGAAGGAGGCTGTGTTATATACTATGGGCGGTATATTATATTCTATGGGGGAGGCTGTGTTATATACTATTAGGTACATTATTGTTATGTGTTATGGAACCACTCAGCACTCAGAATATGTTGTGCAGTTATATGCATGTATAACAGGTTCCATGTGAGATGCATCAGCCCACAGGCTGCGCCCCTGGGCAGAGGGGCCAAGATATCCCCCTTCTGTCCTCCCCCCACCTTTGTAATTCCCACAGTAAATATCGGCAGGCTCCGGCCCCCTGCGGCTATTGTAATGTATGTATGGCCTGCCCTCTGTATATGTGTGTGATATATTCTGTGTCCTGTGAATAAAGTGTTGTCAGACTGGAAATACGTGGAGAGCAGTGATATTTTATATGCTCCCAGGTAACCAATGAATTCCAGCCAGGGTCCTTCATTCAGACTCCAGCCAAAGCAGAGTGGACCTCCTGAAACACGGGGTGGTACTGAAAGAGGTACCCCAACTTGGTAGACCCCGTTACACTGGTGGCAGACAGCGGGATATGATACCCCTTCTACAGGAGGAAAGGAATGAATGGAAAACAACTACCAGAAGTTAAAGAGGACCACATTAAAAGATCTGGTGGAAGCCCGAGGGTTGATCGCCAGCAACAAAACAAAAGCGGATTTGATAGCAGCCATCATGGAACAGGACAGTGCAGCGCCCCCCAATGTGAACGTGGAGGAGACTGAATTCCAGAGGGAGGTAAAGAACAGACTGGCGTTCTATGGCCCAAACCCCGCAGTAGAGATCATACGAGAGGTGATGGCTGATGTGCGTACTGAACTGAGGGAAAAGATGGCCCAGCGGACCAGGATAGAGCTAGCCAAGATGGAGATGGCAGAGCGGACCAAAGTGGAGCTGGCCAAGATGGAGATGGCAGAGCGGAGAGAGGAGAGTCAGCGAGCAGGGGGAGCTCTGGCCTCCGACCAGGTACCTTCAACAGTAAGCCACAAAAAGATGCAGTATAATGCCTTCCGACAGTTGGGGAGGCAGAGGAAGACATTGATGGCTTTCTGCAGGACTTTGAGCGGCAGTGTGCCCTTCATCAAGTGAAGCCGGAGGAACGGGTTCAGATTCTGGCCAGCAAGCTGACAGGCCGGGCAGCGGACGCCTATCGTACGGTACCTGATGAGGACTGTATGGACTATGAGCGGATCAAAGAAGTGATCTTGGCCCGGTATGCGCTGACACCAGAGGCATACCGCCAAAAGTTCCGCGGACTTATAAAACAAGTAATCGATACCCACACTGAATGGGCCTGTAGATTACGGCGGTCATTGCTACAGTGGGTACAAGGGAGCCAAGCAACCACTAAGGAGGACGTCCTCCAGCTCGTCTTGTTAGAAAAATTCTTTAATGGACTAACCCCCGAGACACAGGAATGGCGTCGGGACAGGCGGCCAACGACTCTTGAGGAAGCCGCTCATCTGGCCAATGAACATCATGATGCCAGGAGGCATCAGTTGTCTGGATCAAACATGGTCACTAGGGGTCCGCCCATGGACCTGGAGGGCCCCAAACCACCGAAGATTGTAGGGGGACCAGCTAGAAACCCGGCCTACCACAGTTCCCCAGGGGCGCGATGCCACACCTGCCGTCAGCTGGGCCACCTGCAAGACAATGTCCCAACCGGACTCAGCATGCCCAGTGGCCAAAGGTGGGAACAGCTGCCTTCAGCCGGGCCCCTGTACACTGCTACCAAGGCGAAGCTGACCCGACATTGGGGGCTACGACTAACCAAGGGGTGGAAGATATGGAGGAAGTGCTGCATGAAGTGGACCCCGTGCAGGCAGCCGGGGCAGATAATCTGTTATGAAAGGCAATTCAGTACCAAAATGGACATAGCGGTCAGAGCACATACAGTGATCTGACAATAACTCAAAATCATAGAACGAGCTCTGAGACGTGGGAACTCTGCAGACCGCAATCCCTAATCCTCTCCAAACAACACTAGAGGCAGCCGTGGATTGCGCCTAACTCTGCCTATGCAACTCGGCACAGCCTGAGAAACTAACTAGCCTGAAGATAGAAAATAAGCCTACCTTGCCTCAGAGAAATACCCCAAAGGAAAAGGCAGCCCCCCACATATAATGACTGGGAGTAAGATGAAAAGACAAACGTAGGGATGAAATAGATTCAGCAAAGTGAGGCTCGACTTTCTTAACAGAGCGAGGATAGGAAAGATAACTTTGCGGTCTACACAAAACCCTAAAGAATACCACGCAAAGGGGGCAAAAAGACCCTCCGTACCGAACTAACGGCACGGAGGTACACCCTTTGCGTCCCAGAGCTTCCAGCAAAACAATTAGACAAGCTGGACAGAAAAAATAGCAAACAAATAGCAAAGAAGAACTTAGCTATGCAGAGCAGCAGGCCACAGGAATGATCCAGGGAAAAACAAGTCCAACACTGGAACATTGACAGGAAGCCAGGATCAAAGCATTAGGTGGAGTTAAGTAGAGCAGTACCTAACGACCTCACCACATCACCTGAGGTAGGAAACTCAGAAGCCGCAATACCACTTTCCTCCACCAACAGAAGCTCACAGAGAGAATCAGCCGAAGTACCACTTGTGACCACAGGAGGGAGCTCTGCCACAGAATTCACAACAGTACCCCCCCCCCCCCCCTTGAGGAGGGGTCACCGAACCCTCACCAGAGCCCCCAGGCCGACCAGGATGAGCCACATGAAAGGCACGAACAAGATCGGGAGCATGAACATCAGAGGCAAAGACCCAGGAATTATCTTCCTGAGCATAACCCTTCCACTTAACCAGATACTGGAGTTTCCGTCTTGAAACACGAGAATCCAAAATCTTCTCCACAATATACTCCAACTCCCCCTCCACCAAAACCGGGGCAGGAGGGTCAACAGATGGAACCATAGGTGCCACGTATCTCCGCAACAATGACCTATGGAATACATTATGTATGGAAAAGGAATCTGGAAGGGTCAGACGAAAAGACACAGGATTAAGAACCTCAGAAATCCTATACGGACCAATGAAATGAGGTTTAAACTTAGGAGAGGAAACCTTCATAGGAACATGACGAGAAGATAACCAAACCAGATCCCCAACACGAAGTCGGGGACCCACACAGCGTCTGCGATTAGCAAAACGTTGAAGCCTCTCCTGGGACAAGGTCAAATTGTCCACTACATGAGTCCAAATCTGCTGCAACCTGTCCACCACAGTATCCACACCAGGACAGTCCGAAGACTCAACCTGTCCTGAAGAGAAACGAGGATGGAACCCAGAGTTGCAGAAAAATGGCGAAACCAAGGTAGCCGAGCTGGCCCGGTTATTAAGGGCGAACTCAGCCAAAGGCAAAAAGGACACCCAGTCATCCTGATCAGCAGAAACAAAACATCTCAGATATGTTTCCAAGGTCTGATTGGTTCGTTCGGTCTGGCCATTAGTCTGAGGATGGAAAGCCGAGGAAAAAGACAAGTCAATGCCCATCCTACCACAAAAGGCTCGCCAAAACCTCGAAACAAACTGGGAACCTCTGTCAGAAACGATATTCTCTGGAATACCATGTAAACGAACCACATGCTGGAAGAACAATGGCACCAAATCAGAGGAGGAAGGCAATTTAGACAAGGGTACCAGATGGACCATCTTAGAAAAGCGATCACAGACCACCCAAATGACTGACATCTTTTGAGAAACGGGAAGATCTGAAATAAAATCCATAGAGATATGTGTCCAAGGTCTCTTCGGGACCGGCAAGGGCAAAAGCAACCCACTGGCACGAGAACAGCAGGGCTTAGCCCGAGCACAAATCCCACAGGACTGCACAAAAGTACGCACATCCCGCGACAGAGATGGCCACCAAAAGGATCTAGCCACTAACTCTCTGGTACCAAAGATTCCAGGATGACTAGCCAACACCGAACAATGAACCTCAGAGATAACTTTATTCGTCCACCTATCAGGGACAAACAGTTTCTCCGCTGGACAACGATCAGGTTTATTAGCCTGAAATTTTTGCAGCACCCGCCGCAAATCAGGGGAGATGGCAGACACAATTACTCCTTTCTTGAGGATACCCGCCGGCTCAGACAAACCCGGAGAGTCGGGCACAAAACTCCTAGACAGAGCATCCGCCTTCACATTTTTAGAGCCCGGAAGGTACGAAATCACAAAGTCAAAACGGGCAAAAAACAGCGACCAACGAGCCTGTCTAGGATTCAACAGCTTGGCAGACTCGAGATAAGTCAAGTTCTTATGATCAGTCAATACCACCACGCGATGCTTAGCTCCTTCAAGCCAATGACGCCACTCCTCGAATGCCCACTTCATGGCCAGCAACTCTCGGTTGCCCACATCATAATTTCGCTCAGCAGGCGAAAACTTCCTGGAAAAAAAAGCGCATGGTTTCATCACTGAGCAATCAGAACCTCTCTGCGACAAAACAGCCCCTGCTCCAATCTCAGAAGCATCAACCTCGACCTGGAACGGAAGAGAAACATCTGGTTGACACAACACAGGGGCAGAAGAAAAACGACGCTTCAACTCTTGAAAGGCTTCCACAGCAGCAGAAGACCAATTGACCACATCAGCACCCTTCTTGGTCAAATCGGTCAATGGTTTAGCAAAACTAGAAAAATTGCAGATGAAGCGACGATAAAAATTAGCAAAGCCCAGGAACTTTTGCAGACTTTTCAGAGACGTCGGCTGAGTCCAATCATGGATGGCTTGGACCTTAACAGGATCCATCTCGATAGTAGAAGGGGAAAAGATGAACTCCAAAAATGAAACCTTCTGCACACCAAAGAGACACTTTGATCCCTTCACAAACAAAGAATTAGCATGCAGGACCTGAAAAACCGTTCTGACCTGCTTCACATGAGACTCCCAATCATCCGAGAAGATCAAAATGTCATCCAAGTACACAATCAGGAATTTATCCAGGTACTCTCGGAAGATGTCATGCATAAAGGACTGAAACACTGATGGAGCATTGGCAAGTCCGAATGGCATCACTAGATACTCAAAATGACCCTCGGGCGTATTAAATGCAGTTTTCCATTCATCGCCTTGCTTAATTCGCACCAGATTATACGCACCACGAAGATCTATCTTGGTGAACCAACTAGCCCCCTTAATCCGAGCAAACAGATCAGATAACAATGGCAAGGGGTACTGAAATTTAACCGTGATCTTATTAAGAAGGCGGTAATCTATACAAGGTCTCAGTGAACCATCCTTCTTGGCTACAAAAAAGAACCCTGCTCCCAATGGCGATGATGACGGGCGAATATGACCCTTCTCCAGGGATTCCTTCACATAACTGCGCATAGCGGTGTGCTCAGGCACGGATAAATTAAACAGTCGACCTTTTGGGAATTTACTACCAGGAATCAAATTGATAGCACAATCACAATCCCTATGCAGAGGTAGGGTATCGGACTTGGGCTCATCAAATACATCCCGGTAATCAGACAAGAACTCCGGGACCTCAGAAGGGGTGGATGACGAAATTGACAGAAATGGAACATCACCATGTACCCCCTGACAACCCCAGCTGGACACCGACATGGATTTCCAATCTAATACTGGATTATGGACTTGTAGCCATGGCAACCCCAACACGACCACATCATGCAGATTATGCAACACCAGAAAGCGAATATCCTCCTGATGTGCAGGAGCCATGCACATGGTCAGCTGGGTCCAGTACTGAGGCTTATTCTTGGCCAAAGGTGTAGCATCAATTCCTCTCAATGGAATAGGACACTGCAAGGGCTCCAAAAAAAACCACAACGCTTAGCATACTCCAAGTCCATCAAATTCAGGGCAGCGCCTGAATCCACAAATGCCATGACAGAATACGATGACAAAGAGCAGATCAAGGTAACGGACAGAAGAAATTTTGACTGTACCGTACCAATGGTGGCAGACCTAGCGAACCGCTTAGAGCGCTTAGGACAATCAGAGATGGCATGAGTGGAATCACCACAGTAGAAAAACACAGACCATTCAGACGTCTGTGTTCTTGCCGTTCAACTCTGGTCAAAGTCCTATCGCACTGCATAGGCTTAGGTAATACCGCCAAATGGTGCACAGATTTACGCTCACGCAAGCGTCGACCGATCTGAATGGCCAAAGACATAGATTCATTCAGACCAGCAGGCATAGGAAATCCCACCATGACATCCTTAAGGGCTTCAGAGAGACCCTTTCTGAAAATCGCTGCGAGCGCATCTTCATTCCATTGAGTGAGTACGGACCACTTTCTAAATTTCTGACAATATACCTCTATCTCATCCTGACCCTGACACAAAGCCAGCAAATTTTTCTCTGCCTGATCCACAGAATTAGGCTCATCGTACAGCAATCCGAGCGCCAGGAAAAACGCATCAATATTACTTAATGCAGGATCTCCTGGCGCAAGGGAAAATGCCCAGTCTTGAGAGTCGCCACGCAAAAAAGAAATAATAATTCTCACTTGTTGAGCTGGGTCACCAGAGGAGTGAGGTTTCAAGGCCAGAAACAGTTTGCAATTATTTTTGAAATTCACAAACTTGACTCTATCACCATAAAACAAATCAGGAATAGGAATTCTTGGTTCAAACATAGGCTTCTGAACCACCAAATCTTGAATCTTTTGTACATTTATAACGAGATTATCCATTGAAGAGCACAGACCCTGAATGTCCATGTCCACACCTGTGTTCTGAACCACCCAAATGTCTAGGGGAAAAAAAAGGCAAAACGCAGTGCAAAGAAAAAAAAATGGTCTCAGAACTTCTTTTTTTCCTCTATTGAGAATCATTAGTACTTTGGGCTTCCTGTACTGTTATGAAAGGCAATTCAGTACCAAAATGGACATAGCGGTCAGAGCACATACAGTGATCTGACAATAACTCAAAATCATAGAACGAGCTCTGAGACGTGGGAACTCTGCAGACCGCAATCCCTAATCCTCTCCAAACAACACTAGAGGCAGCCGTGGATTGCGCCTAACTCTGCCTATGCAACTCGGCACAGCCTGAGAAACTAACTACCCTGAAGATAGAAAATAAGCCTACCTTGCCTCAGAGAAATACCCCAAAGGAAAAGGCAGCCCCCCACATATAATGACTGGGAGTAAGATGAAAAGACAAACGTAGGGATGAAATAGATTCAGCAAAGTGAGGCCCGACTTTCTTAACAGAGCGAGAATAGGAAAGATAACTTTGCGGTCTACACAAAACCCTAAAGAATACCACGCAAAGGGGGCAAAAAGACCCTCCGTACCGAACTAACGGCACGGAGGTACACCCTTTGCGTCCCAGAGCTTCCAGCAAAACAATTAGACAAGCTGGACAGAAAAATAGCAAACAAATAGCAAAGAAGAACTTAGCTATGCAGAGCAGCAGGCCATAGGAATGATCCAGGGAAAAACAAGTCCAACACTGGAACATTGACAGGAAGCCAGGATCAAAGCATTAGGTGGAGTTAAGTAGAGCAGTACCTAACGACCTCACCACATCACCTGAGGTAGGAAACTCAGAAGCCGCAATACCACTTTCCTCCACCAACAGAAGCTCACAGAGAGAATCAGCCGAAGTACCACTTGTGACCACAGGAGGGAGCTCTGCCACAGAATTCACAACAGTACCCCCCCCCCTTGAGGAGGGGTCACCGAACCCTCACCAGAGCCCCCAGGCCGACCAGGATGAGCCACATGAAAGGCACGAACAAGATCGGGAGCATGAACATCAGAGGCAAAGACCCAGGAATTATCTTCCTGAGCATAACCCTTCCACTTAACCAGATACTGGAGTTTCCGTCTTGAAACACGAGAATCCAAAATCTTCTCCACAATATACTCCAACTCCCCCTCCACCAAAACCGGGGCAGGAGGGTCAACAGATGGAACCATAGGTGCCACGTATCTCCGCAACAATGACCTATGGAATACATTATGTATGGAAAAGGAATCTGGAAGGGTCAGACGAAAAGACACAGGATTAAGAACCTCAGAAATCCTATACGGACCAATGAAATGAGGTTTAAACTTAGGAGAGGAAACCTTCATAGGAACATGACGAGAAGATAACCAAACCAGATCCCCAACACGAAGTCGGGGACCCACACAGCGTCTGCGATTAGCAAAACGTTGAAGCCTCTCCTGGGACAAGGTCAAATTGTCCACTACATGAGTCCAAATCTGCTGCAACCTGTCCACCACAGTATCCACACCAGGACAGTCCGAAGACTCAACCTGTCCTGAAGAGAAACGAGGATGGAACCCAGAGTTGCAGAAAAATGGCGAAACCAAGGTAGCCGAGCTGGCCCGGTTATTAAGGGCGAACTCAGCCAAAGGCAAAAAGGACACCCAGTCATCCTGATCAGCAGAAACAAAACATCTCAGATATGTTTCCAAGGTCTGATTGGTTCGTTCGGTCTGGCCATTAGTCTGAGGATGGAAAGCCGAGGAAAAAGACAAGTCAATGCCCATCCTACCACAAAAGGCTCGCCAAAACCTCGAAACAAACTGGGAACCTCTGTCAGAAACGATATTCTCTGGAATACCATGTAAACGAACCACATGCTGGAAGAACAATGGCACCAAATCAGAGGAGGAAGGCAATTTAGACAAGGGTACCAGATGGACCATCTTAGAAAAGCGATCACAGACCACCCAAATGACTGACATCTTTTGAGAAACGGGAAGATCTGAAATAAAATCCATAGAGATATGTGTCCAAGGTCTCTTCGGGACCGGCAAGGGCAAAAGCAACCCACTGGCACGAGAACAGCAGGGCTTAGCCCGAGCACAAATCCCACAGGACTGCACAAAAGTACGCACATCCCGCGACAGAGATGGCCACCAAAAGGATCTAGCCACTAACTCTCTGGTACCAAAGATTCCAGGATGACTAGCCAACACCGAACAATGAACCTCAGAGATAACTTTATTCGTCCACCTATCAGGGACAAACAGTTTCTCCGCTGGACAACGATCAGGTTTATTAGCCTGAAATTTTTGCAGCACCCGCCGCAAATCAGGGGAGATGGCAGACACAATTACTCCTTTCTTGAGGATACCCGCCGGCTCAGACAAACCCGGAGAGTCGGGCACAAAACTCCTAGACAGAGCATCCGCCTTCACATTTTTAGAGCCCGGAAGGTACGAAATCACAAAGTCAAAACGGGCAAAAAACAGCGACCAACGAGCCTGTCTAGGATTCAACAGCTTGGCAGACTCGAGATAAGTCAAGTTCTTATGATCAGTCAATACCACCACGCGATGCTTAGCTCCTTCAAGCCAATGACGCCACTCCTCGAATGCCCACTTCATGGCCAGCAACTCTCGGTTGCCCACATCATAATTTCGCTCAGCAGGCGAAAACTTCCTAGAAAAAAAAGCGCATGGTTTCATCACTGAGCAATCAGAACCTCTCTGCGACAAAACAGCCCCTGCTCCAATCTCAGAAGCATCAACCTCGACCTGGAACGGAAGAGAAACATCTGGTTGACACAACACAGGGGCAGAAGAAAAACGACGCTTCAACTCTTGAAAGGCTTCCACAGCAGCAGAAGACCAATTGACCACATCAGCACCCTTCTTGGTCAAATCGGTCAATGGTTTAGCAAAACTAGAAAAATTGCAGATGAAGCGACGATAAAAATTAGCAAAGCCCAGGAACTTTTGCAGACTTTTCAGAGACGTCGGCTGAGTCCAATCATGGATGGCTTGGACCTTAACAGGATCCATCTCGATAGTAGAAGGGGAAAAGATGAACTCCAAAAATGAAACCTTCTGCACACCAAAGAGACACTTTGATCCCTTCACAAACAAAGAATTAGCATGCAGGACCTGAAAAACCGTTCTGACCTGCTTCACATGAGACTCCCAATCATCCGAGAAGATCAAAATGTCATCCAAGTACACAATCAGGAATTTATCCAGGTACTCTCGGAAGATGTCATGCATAAAGGACTGAAACACTGATGGAGCATTGGCAAGTCCGAATGGCATCACTAGATACTCAAAATGACCCTCGGGCGTATTAAATGCAGTTTTCCATTCATCGCCTTGCTTAATTCGCACCAGATTATACGCACCACGAAGATCTATCTTGGTGAACCAACTAGCCCCCTTAATCCGAGCAAACAGATCAGATAACAATGGCAAGGGGTACTGAAATTTAACCGTGATCTTATTAAGAAGGCGGTAATCTATACAAGGTCTCAGTGAACCATCCTTCTTGGCTACAAAAAAGAACCCTGCTCCCAATGGCGATGATGACGGGCGAATATGACCCTTCTCCAGGGATTCCTTCACATAACTGCGCATAGCGGTGTGCTCAGGCACGGATAAATTAAACAGTCGACCTTTTGGGAATTTACTACCAGGAATCAAATTGATAGCACAATCACAATCCCTATGCAGAGGTAGGGTATCGGACTTGGGCTCATCAAATACATCCCGGTAATCAGACAAGAACTCCGGGACCTCAGAAGGGGTGGATGACGAAATTGACAGAAATGGAACATCACCATGTACCCCCTGACAACCCCAGCTGGACACCGACATGGATTTCCAATCTAATACTGGATTATGGACTTGTAGCCATGGCAACCCCAACACGACCACATCATGCAGATTATGCAACACCAGAAAGCGAATATCCTCCTGATGTGCAGGAGCCATGCACATGGTCAGCTGGGTCCAGTACTGAGGCTTATTCTTGGCCAAAGGTGTAGCATCAATTCCTCTCAATGGAATAGGACACTGCAAGGGCTCCAAAAAAAACCACAACGCTTAGCATACTCCAAGTCCATCAAATTCAGGGCAGCGCCTGAATCCACAAATGCCATGACAGAATACGATGACAAAGAGCAGATCAAGGTAACGGACAGAAGAAATTTTGACTGTACCGTACCAATGGTGGCAGACCTAGCGAACCGCTTAGAGCGCTTAGGACAATCAGAGATGGCATGAGTGGAATCACCACAGTAGAAAAACACAGACCATTCAGACGTCTGTGTTCTTGCCGTTCAACTCTGGTCAAAGTCCTATCGCACTGCATAGGCTTAGGTAATACCGCCAAATGGTGCACAGATTTACGCTCACGCAAGCGTCGACCGATCTGAATGGCCAAAGACATAGATTCATTCAGACCAGCAGGCATAGGAAATCCCACCATGACATCCTTAAGGGCTTCAGAGAGACCCTTTCTGAAAATCGCTGCGAGCGCATCTTCATTCCATTGAGTGAGTACGGACCACTTTCTAAATTTCTGACAATATACCTCTATCTCATCCTGACCCTGACACAAAGCCAGCAAATTTTTCTCTGCCTGATCCACAGAATTAGGCTCATCGTACAGCAATCCGAGCGCCAGGAAAAACGCATCAATATTACTTAATGCAGGATCTCCTGGCGCAAGGGAAAATGCCCAGTCTTGAGAGTCGCCACGCAAAAAAGAAATAATAATTCTCACTTGTTGAGCTGGGTCACCAGAGGAGTGAGGTTTCAAGGCCAGAAACAGTTTGCAATTATTTTTGAAATTCACAAACTTGACTCTATCACCATAAAACAAATCAGGAATAGGAATTCTTGGTTCAAACATAGGCTTCTGAACCACCAAATCTTGAATCTTTTGTACATTTATAACGAGATTATCCATTGAAGAGCACAGACCCTGAATGTCCATGTCCACACCTGTGTTCTGAACCACCCAAATGTCTAGGGGAAAAAAAAGGCAAAACGCAGTGCAAAGAAAAAAAAATGGTCTCAGAACTTCTTTTTTTCCTCTATTGAGAATCATTAGTACTTTGGGCTTCCTGTACTGTTATGAAAGGCAATTCAGTACCAAAATGGACATAGCGGTCAGAGCACATACAGTGATCTGACAATAACTCAAAATCATAGAACGAGCTCTGAGACGTGGGAACTCTGCAGACCGCAATCCCTAATCCTCTCCAAACAACACTAGAGGCAGCCGTGGATTGCGCCTAACTCTGCCTATGCAACTCGGCACAGCCTGAGAAACTAACTACCCTGAAGATAGAAAATAAGCCTACCTTGCCTCAGAGAAATACCCCAAAGGAAAAGGCAGCCCCCCACATATAATGACTGGGAGTAAGATGAAAAGACAAACGTAGGGATGAAATAGATTCAGCAAAGTGAGGCCCGACTTTCTTAACAGAGCGAGAATAGGAAAGATAACTTTGCGGTCTACACAAAACCCTAAAGAATACCACGCAAAGGGGGCAAAAAGACCCTCCGTACCGAACTAACGGCACGGAGGTACACCCTTTGCGTCCCAGAGCTTCCAGCAAAACAATTAGACAAGCTGGACAGAAAAATAGCAAACAAATAGCAAAGAAGAACTTAGCTATGCAGAGCAGCAGGCCATAGGAATGATCCAGGGAAAAACAAGTCCAACACTGGAACATTGACAGGAAGCCAGGATCAAAGCATTAGGTGGAGTTAAGTAGAGCAGTACCTAACGACCTCACCACATCACCTGAGGTAGGAAACTCAGAAGCCGCAATACCACTTTCCTCCACCAACAGAAGCTCACAGAGAGAATCAGCCGAAGTACCACTTGTGACCACAGGAGGGAGCTCTGCCACAGAATTCACAACAATAATCGACAACAGCATCGACAGGTCGTGTGGGTTAATGGGAAACGTATGCAGGGACTAAGAGATTCAGGGGCAACTTTGACCCTTGTGAAGCCTCATCTCGTCCGGGACCAAGAGAAGACGGACCGGACAGTGGCAGTCCATATAGCAGGGGGAGCCATACATTGACTGCCCACTGCCAGGATTCACCTGAACTGGGGAGTCGGGGATGGCCTTGTTGAGGTCAGCTTGATGGAGGATTTGCCCGCAGACGTCTTGCTGGGAAATGACTTGGGGCCCATGTTGTCTGCCTTCTCGGTTGCCCCTCTGGCTGAGACATATCCTGTGACCACCCGGAGACAAGCTCGAGCTGCGGAGGCGGAATCACACTCAGAGGAGGCCCAGGTAAGACATCCCAGCCCTACACGTATTCCCATAGCCAGGCACATTTCTTGGGCCACCCCAGATGAATTTAAGAGGGAGTTACTTGAGGATCCTTCATTGGAGGGATATCGTGGGAAGGCACAAGAGGGGAGAGGGGTACTGGAAGGGGAACAGTTTATATGGAAGCAGGGACTCATCTACTGGATCACAGAGCAGCACCACACAGGGACGAGCCCCACTATAAAACGACAGCTGGTAGTTCCCAAGAAGTATAGGCAGGAGTTACTGCAAATCTCTAATGACATACCCTTGGCGGGGCACTTCGGCGTCAGTCGCACCAGGCATCGTCTGACACAAAACTTCTTTTGGCCGGGGGTAACCTATGATGTTCGTCAGTACTGCCAGACCTGTGACAGTTGCCAGCGCATTGGCAAGAGGGGAGATCGATGCAAGGCCAAATTACGCCCCCTCCCCATTGTGGAGGAACCATTTAGCCGAGTAGCGGTCGATCTGATAGGGCCGTTAGCCAAACCCAGTCCGTCAGGGAAAAGGTATATATTGACAGTGGAAGATTATGCCACATGGTATCCAGAGGCGGTTGCGTTACCTAACATACTGGCAGAAACGGTGGCAGCTGCCCTGCTCCAGGTTTTCTCACGGGTTGGATTTCCCCGGGAGATTATCTCGGACCAGGGTACCCAGTTTACAGCAGAGGCGACCAACCAAATGTGGAAGCTGTGCGGCGAAAGGCCGTTAGAAGCGCCCCGTACCACCTGCAAACCAATGGGTTGTGTGAACGCTTTAACGGGACGTTAAAACAACTCATTGGGACTTTTACCAGGACCTACAGGGACTGAGAGAAATTCTTGCCTCACCTCCTGTTTGCCTATTGGGAGGTGACCCAAGAATCCACTGGGTTCTCCCCGTTCGAACTGGTATACGGCAGACGGGTAAGGGGACCCCCTAGACTTAGTGCTAGAACACTGGGAAGGGGAGGGCATCATAGAAGGGGTACCTATTGTACCCCATGTGCTGGAATTCTGGGACCGCCTAAAGGAGCTGACCCAGGCTGTACGTGGGAACATGCATGTGGCCCAGCGGCGCCAGCGCGTATGGTGTGATCGGAGGGCCAGAGAGCGCACCACCAGGCAGAACAAGTTCCAAGCTGCATGGCAGGGGCCCTACCAGGTGGTTGGGAAAATAGCCGACACAGCCTATAATGTCGACGATTGTGATGACCCCAGGGTTATCCGCATGTTCCACGTGAATATGCTGAAGCCCTACCGGAAGCGCCCTGTAGAGACAATATTGGACTGGATCCACAAGGCCGGAATCACCCTGAACCCAAACAAGTGTCACGTGGGCAAAGCAGAGGTTCAGTATTCAGGGCATTGGGTGGGAAGTGGGAAACAGAGACCAGAACCAGCCAAGATTGAGGCCATAGCCAAATGGCCCACCCCACGCACTAAAACCCAGGTCATGGCATTTCTAGGGACAGCAGGGTATTACAGGAAATTTGTTCCCAATTACAGCAGTGTAACCAAGTCCCTCACTGATCTGACCATAAGAACCAACCCCGCCAGGTAACCTGGACCCCAGAGTGTGAGGAAGCCTTCCGCCAACTAAAGGACGCCCTCACCAATACCCCTGTATTGGCCGAACCCGATCCAGCTAAACGTTTCCTGGTTCACACAGACGCTTCTATGTTTGGATTGGGGGCAGTACTGAGCCAAGTCAGGCCGGATGGCCAAGAACACCCGGTAGCTTACCTGAGTCGGAAACTACTGCCCCGTGAAGTAAGCTATGCGGCCATCAAGAAGGAGTGTCTGGCGGTAGTATGGGCACTCAAAAAGTTGCAACCATATTTGTATGGACGACAGTTTTCTCTCCTAACGGACCATAATCCCCAAGTCTGGCTTAACCGGGTCGGACACAACGCCAGATTACTACGGTTGAGTTTAGCCCTACAACCTCTGGACTTCACCATCCACTACAGACCCGGCAAACAAAACGGTAACGCCGATGGACTAAGTCGACAAACGGAACTTGTACCAACCCCATAAACTTCGGTCATCCCCAAACCGATCCGTTAAGGATCAGACTGTGTATGCTGATCGCGTCGCTGAAAAGGGGAGCCGTGTTACGGAACCACTCAGCACTCAGAATATGTTGTGCAGTTATATGCATGTATAACAGGTTCCATGTGAGATGCATCAGCCCACAGGCTGCGCCCCTGGGCAGAGGGGCCAAGATATCCCCCTTCTGTCCTACCCCCACCTTTGGAATTATCACAGTAAATATCGGCAGGCTCCGGCCCCATGCGGCTATTGTAATGTATGTCTGGCCTGCCCTCTGTATATGTGTGTGATATATTCTGTGTCCTGTGAATAAAGTGTTGTCAGACTGGAAATACGTGGAGAAGCAGTGATATTTTATATGCTCCCAGGTAACCAAGGAATTCCAGCCAGCGTCCTTCATTCAGACTCCAGCCAAAGCAGAGTGGACCTCCTGAAACACGGGATGGTACTGAAAGAGGTACCCCAACTTGGTAGACCCCATTTCAATTATATTCTATGGGGGAGGCTGTGTTATATACTATGGGGGGTATATTATATTCTGTGGAGGAGGCTGTGTTATATACTATTGGGGGGTATATTATATTCTATGGGAGAGGCGGTGTTATACTATGTGGCTTTGTTATATACTATGGGGGTACGTTATATTCTATGGGGGAGGCTGTGTTATCTACTATAGGGGGCTGCATTATATTCTATGGGGGGCTACATTATATACTATGGGAAGGTGGGCTGTATTATATTCTATGGTGGGCTACGTTGTATTCTATGGGGGGCTGTATTAGATTTTATGAGGGATGATTGCATCATACTCTTTGATGGGGCTACATTATATTCTATGAGGGGGTGGGCTGTATTCCAATCTATTCGGGGCTACATTATATTCTATGGGGGGCTGTATTATATTTATATTCTATGAGGGGTGATTGCATCATACTCTATGAGGGGGCTACATTAAACTATATGAGGGGGGCTGCATTATATTCTATGGGGGGTTACATTATACTCTGTGGGGTGGCTGCATTATACTCTGTGGGGTGGTGGCTGCATTATACTATATGTGGGCTGCATTATACTGTATTGAGGACTATGGGGAATACATTATACTATATGAAAAAACTATGGGGTGCATTATACTATGGGAAATTAATTGTACCACATGGATGACTATGGTGGTGCATTATACTATATGGAGGACTATGAGGAGTGTATTATACTATGTGGAGGACAGCAGTGTATTTTAATATATGAAGGGCTATGAGGAGTGTATTATACTATATGGAAGACTATGGGAAGTGTATAATACTATATGGTGGACTCAGAAGTGTATTATACTATATGGAGGACTATGGGGCACATTATAATATGTGGAGGACTGTGGGGTGTATTATACTAAACAAGTAAAATGCTGCATATTCATCAAGTGATTGAATTGTTTATGCTGGAACAACAATCATTGTTCTCAGCAGCACATCGCCGGTGTGAACTGTAGATGTGCTGCTGATAACATGATACTGTATGGTGATCTGTTAGTGATCTACTAGTGATCATTCTGTCCCCATCATTATTCTTCAGCCGGTGTAAAGAGGCTGGGAAACAAGCGTTGAACGACGTCAATATTGTCGATCACACTCATTTAGCGGCCTGAACTCAGCTCATGTAAATACAACAGAAATGCTTCTGTGTGATGTGCAATATGTTAGCATTTGGGGCCCCATTTTGAACTTTGCCTAGGGCCCCACTTGGCCTAAAACCAGCCCTGGTTGTCATGCCAACCCATTGGTGACCCGCGATCACGTGACGGGGACACCAATGGGCGGATTTATCTCGCAATTGCCGGAAGTGCATGTAAGGGTATGTGTCCACGTTCAGGATTGCATCAGGATTTGGTCAGGATTTTATGCAGGTAAAATCCTGACCAAATCTTCACCTGAGGTCACTGGCAGGTCGCCTGCGCTGTCCTTGTGTTGTTTCTGCAATGTAAGGACATGCTGCGTTCTTAAAAGACGCGCCGCATGTGCGTTTCCGCGGGTATGCCGCATGCGTCTTTTAATGCATAGTGGAGACGGGATTTCATGAAATCCCCTCCACTATGCTGTAACATCTGGACGCTGCGTTTTTGACGCTGCGGTTTAACGCAGCGTTTCCTGAACGTGGAAACATACCCTTAAATGCCGCTGTCAGCGTTTGACAGACACATTTAATGGGTTAGCAGCCGCTGGAGGATCGCGATTCTTTCCACGGCTGTTAGGGGCACATGACAGCTGATTAGATCAGCTGTCATGTATCGAAAAAGGTGCAGATTCATTGCCGGAGCCTGCACCAAACAGGGGGAGGCGTCCAATAACGAATATATCCATCATTGGTCGTTAAGGGGTTAATGGGCCTTAAAGGGAACCTGTCTCCACTTTTCTGTCCTACCAGCTAAAATGATATTTTTAGCTGGTAGAACATGAAAGTGGTGACAGGTTCCCTTTAAGGCCGGGTTCACATTGCGTTAACAGCAGCCCGTTCAACACATACGTTAACGGGCTGCTGTTACGCAAGTGCCGGATTCAATGGCGGCATTAACGGACTGCGTTACACCGCATTATGCCGCGGCGTAACGTAGTCTGTCTAATGGACGCCAGGAACGCAATGTGACCCCAGCCTAAATAGGTCTAGGGAAATGATATCACAGACCCTGCATAACCCGAAGCACAACAGGGAGCAGCGAACCCAGGAGAAGGGAGCGAATTCCGAGATACTTGGGACAGGAGTGTAACACTCTTCTTTCACCAAGTTATACTGTTTTAATATTTATGTTTTGTTGCTGACTGTTTTAAACGGCTTGTTTTAGGTTACCACTTGATATCTCCTTGAAGATGTGATGCAATCTGGAAGTGTTTTTGTATTTACAGAAAGCCGTGAAGTCGGATCCATGAAGGCGGCGTCCTCTGGGGCCTTCTGCAGCCCTACGCTCTGTACGCTGAGCATAGAGCATCATCATAGCTTCCAGTCTCTGGCTGTGACGTGCTCAGTACATAGGGAAGTGAAAATGAAATTGCCTTTTTCCGAGAATGGCTGAGCTGGGGGGCGGTCTCGCCAATGAGAAAGCTGCAGTACAGCCAGATCCTCCCCTCCCTGTCCTTGTGCTGAGCAAACATGAAACAAACACATCCTGGGAGGGGGGACTCTTCTGCCTGAGCTCTCTCACTTTCCTCTCCTTGTTTTGCTTTCGATCTGGAGCCGTCACTTTTAGTTTTGATCCTGCGATCATTTACTACTGGTATGTAACTTGCATTTTAGAGCGCACCTCGCCCTCTCGGAGCTCTGATCGGCAGCGCCACTTCCATTTGGGAAACCATTAAATACCAACCTGATCTGTTCCAGTTTGCTGCTCCTTGGCTCCCAGCGACGTCCACATTTACTGCAAGCACAGGAAGCGGGCAGTTACCAAATACACTGCTCTAGAGCCAGGCTGTTAGGAAGCTTTAATTTGGGGTGAAGTTTTAATTTCGCTTTTGGATTTAAGCTCGATGATCGTGCCTCTTGCCTGGCAGGCTGCTCTGGCAGATCTTCATATGTGCAGCTGAACATCTCCACAATAGGAAGTATGGACTGGTGCAGGTAATCATTACACTGCTTAGAGAACAGGAAAAATCTGTCTCTGTACCGTGTTGGCCAGTAGACAGAAAAATAATCAAAATTGAGAGTCCACATGGTTGGATAGATTTTCAGTTAGTCATTAAATGGTATTGACTATGTTACTGATTAGATCATTCAGGCTTTGTAGTGAAGGGCAGCAATGATCCAGTCTGATGGGGCTGCTGGGCAGGATGGTTGGGCAGCAATGATCCAGTCTGATGGGGCTGCTGGGCAGGATGGTTGGGCAGCAATGATCCAGTGTGATGGGGCTGCTGGGCAGGATGGTTGGGCAGCAATGATCCAGTCTGATGGGGCTGCTGGGCAGGATGGTTGGGCAGCAATGATCCAGTCTGATGGGGCTGCTGGGCAGGATGGTGGGGCAGCAATGATTCAGTGTGATGGGGCTGCTGGGCAGGATGGTGGGGCAGCAATGATCCAGTGTGATGGGGCTGCTGGGCAGGATAGTTGGGCAGCAATGATCCAGTCTGATGGGGCTGCTGGGCAGGATGGTGGGGCAGCAATGATTCAGTGTGATGGGGCTCCTGGGCAGGATGGATGGGCAGCAATCTTCCAGTGTGATGGGGCTGCTGGGCAGGATGGATGGGCAGCAATGATCCAGTCTGATGGGGCTGCTGGGCAGGATGGTGGGGCAGCAATGATTCAGTGTGATGGAGCTGCTGGGCAGGATGGATGGGCAGCAATCTTCCAGAGTGATGGGGCTGCTGGGCAGGATGGTTGGGCAGCAATGATCCAGTGTGATGGGGCTGCTGGGCAGGATAGTTGGGCAGCAATGATCCAGTCTGATGGGGCTGCTGGGCAGGATGGTGGGGCAGCAATGATTCAGTGTGATGGAGCTGCTGGGCAGGATGGATGGGCAGCAATCTTCCAGTGTGATGGGGCTGCTGGGCAGGATGGATGGGCAGCAATGATCCAGTCTGATGGGGCTGCTGGGCAGGATGGTGGGGCAGCAATGATTCAGTGTGATGGAGCTGCTGGGCAGGATGGATGGGCAGCAATCTTCCAGAGTGATGGGGCTGCTGGGCAGGATGGTGGGGCAGCAATGATCCAGTGTGATGGGGCTGCTGGGCAGGATGGATGGGCAGCAATGATCCAGTCTGATGGGGCTGCTGGGCAGGATGGTGGGGCAGCAATGATCCAGTGTGATGGGGCTGCTGGGCAGGATGGATGGGCAGCAATGTTCCAGGATGGTGGGGCAGCAATGATCCAGTGTGATGGGGCTGCTGGGCAGGATGGTTGGGCAGCAATGATCCAGTCTGATGGGGCCGCTGGGCAGGATGGTGGGACAGCAATCTTCCAGTGTGATGGGGCTGCTTGGCAGGATGGTTGGGCAGCAATGATCCAGTCTGATGGGGCTGCTGGGCAGGATGGTGGGGCAGCAATGTTCCAGTCTGATGGGGCTGCTGGGCAGGATGGTGGGGCAGCAATGATCCAGTGTGATGGGGCTGCTGGGCAGGATGGTTGTGCAGCAATGTTCCAGTGTGATGGGGCTGCTGGGTAGGATGGCTGGGCAGCAGAGCCCAGCTGACAGGTGGCTATTTACAACAGGAGCTAAAAGCTTCCAAAATAGCAGTGATCTCAGTGGGCACACACTGGGAGGACTGCAATGGATGGGGGAACAGATGCACTTGTGTTTTAATAATAATAACCTTTATTTTTATATAGCGCTAACATATTCCGCAGCGCTTTACATTTTTTTTGCACACATTATAATTTTGTAATATTACTTCTACATAAAACATAGAGATGATTCATTTCCAGGCAGGGTGCTGTGGCTGCACAAGGTGCTATTGGATTTGTAGCTGCTGAATGTGTGATCCTTCTCTCCATTCTCCATATTTGCAGTGCTGTGACAGTGTCTTAAATAAATGCTTTAGATTTGGAGCCCCCCATGGGAGACCGATATGCACTTGTCATTACCATAGCTATTTCAGAGCTGCTGGATTTGCAGAAAGTTTTGTTGTGGCTTCACCATGTTGTTAATTTTCAGCATCTGCAATCTTTCCTGTATATGTGGCATATGGTTGCACTCATTTATTATGCCCAGCTATGTTTACAAGCAGTAGACATTGGCTCAGGCCTGTGTATCGTGCTCTTAGATTGTCATTGAGGTCTTCTTTCAAGACATTAGTTATTTTTTCTGTTATTAGTTTATGTCGCCTTTTTCTTTCATGTATGGAGTAAAGCTGTCAGGGACTGAAGTGGTTAATGAGCTCTAAAGCTTCTTCTCTCCTTTCAGTCAAGTAAGTTTGTTGATTGATGTCTGACACAGCCAATGGGATTGCAGGGCTGAGTGCAGATCAGCCAGTCCGGGCACTTGTGACTGTCAGGGGCGGTCTGTGCGCTGGCAACTTGTAATAAGCTGCGGGGGAAGGGACTTGCAGGCCCAGGCTGGCAGACTGTGGCACCACTGCCTCCATCCAATACATGCACAGTGCAGACAGACTCATTGTCAGCACTGAACACCCTGAGCAAGGAACAGATCGCACAGCAGATAGAAAACACTGCAATATTTACTCCACTTGGCAACACTATAAAAAACATAAAAAGGTTCTGTAGTGGATCTAAGTGTAAGGCCGGGGTCACACTAGACCGTAATACGGACGAGTGCAATGCGATAAAAAATTGCATAGCACTCGTCCCAATGTTAATCTATGGGGCAGCTCCCATCATCCGATATTTTCTCGGCCGTATTCAGGATCCGAGTGAAATCGCAGCATGCTGCGATTGTCAGCGTTTCTCGGCCGAGAATCGCTAATAAAAGTCTATGGGGGTGAGAAAAAATAGCACAGCACACGGACCATCAGTGTGACTTGCGAGAAATTCTCAGGCATTGGGCAGGTGACATGAAAGGCTCAGCCATTATTTGCTCATTTTGCAAGTGTGTGAGAAAATCTCACCATACGGATGCCATACGGATGTCACACGGATCATTTAATGCGAGAAAATCGCATCCTCGCACTGCACACGGATCACTGTTTTGGTAACATTTGTGCGATTCTCGTCCGTCAAAAACGGACCGTTTTTTTATACGTTGTGTGTGTCCCCGGCCTAAGGTGAAGACCCCCGGCCCCAGTGCTAAATCCTTAATAGGGTCTGTGCTTTCCATGGGCTATTTATAATTCCCTTGACTATGGGGCAGAGGGCCTCTCAGACACCAGGGCTTGTGCACAAATGTCACCTTTTGTATCCCCTACAGCTGTAGCCACTTTGGTGAACCTTTAGCAAAGCAAAGAAAGTTAGTTATTTGCTGTGTGATAGATACAAACGTTTCTACATTTGTGGTGTCATTTTTATTACAAGCTCAATATTTTTTTTTTATTTATTTATTTTTTTTTGGGGGGGGGGTTCTAATCTTGAGTTGTGTTATTTTACAAATTAAGCTTTCAGTTTGGTAGTGTTCTTATAAAATGAAAGTGACATTGTGATTGGTTACTGAAAATGGCATCTGATACAAATCTTTCCATAAGCTATATACTGCATCAGTGATCGAGAAAGGTACAATGCGGCCTCAGCACTTAGGTTTACAGGTAGGTTGTGTCATTTTTTTTTTTTATTTTTTATTTTTTTTTACATGCAACATCATTTAGGCTATGTGCACATGATGCGGATTTAGTACGGATCCGCAGCGGATTTTTCCACGCAGAAACGCTGCAGATCCGCACTGTGATTTACATTACAATGTAAATCAATGGGAAAAAAAAGCTGTGCGGAAAAGCTGCGGATTTAAAAGAAGTGCATGTCACTTCTTTTCTGCGGCTCTGCAAGGTTTCTGCACCCTTCCATTATAGAAATCTGCAGTGGTAAAAAAACGCAGAAAATCCGCATCAATTCCGCATGAAAACCGCACAAAATCCGCATAAAAACCGCTCCTGCGGTTTCTGCCAGGAGATGTAGATTTTGTGCAGAAAATTCTGCACCCCATTCTGCAACGTGTGCACATAGCCTTAAAGGGAACCTGTCACCCCGTTTTTTAAAGATTAGATAAAAATAGTGTGAAATAGGGGCAGAGCTGGGCTTTACATTAGTGCCTTTTTGGTGCCTTTATTCCCCCGTTAGGCTGCCGAAATACCTTTGTGAACTGGCCGTTTTGTCCTGTCACTCAAGTTGGTCAGGTCGGATGGGCGTGGTCAAATAGCGGTTCCTCCCCCCTGCTTCTCGGCGTGTCTGTCATAAGCGCGATCTGTGAATCGCACAGATCGCGCTCTTTCTTAGCAGTTGCGCAGTGAATTCGCCTCTGGCGCCTGCGCATTATGCTTTGCCCAACTGTGGGCGTAGCATAATTTACATCACTGCGCATGCGCAGGTCGTAACTTTAGCCTGGGTGCCCCGGAAGTGATCATATGGGCATAGTGTTTATCTGGATGCCGGTAAAATTTTCTCAGCCCGAACTGCGAGCGTAAGTTTGGTGCCAAAATTACGCTCGCAGTTCGGGCTGAGAAAATTTTACCGGCATCCAGATAAACACTATGCCCATATGATCACTTCCGGGGCACCCAGTCCATATTAATGTGTAAAATAAAGAATTAAAATAAAAAATATTGATATACTTACCTCTCCGGAGGCCCCTGGACATCACCGCTGGTAACCGGCAGCCTTCTTTGCTTAAAATGAGCGCGTTTAGGACCTGAGAATGACGTCGCGGCTTCTGATTGGTCGCGTGCCGCTCATGTGACCGCCACGCGACCAATCAGAAGCCGCGACGTAATTCTCAGGTCCTAAATTCCTAGAATGAGGAGTTTAGGACCTGAGAATGACGTCGCGGCTTCTGATTGGTCGCGTGGCGGTCACATGAGCGGCACGCGACCAATCAGAAGCCGTGACATCATGGAAGTCCCTAAACGCGCTCATTTTAAACAAAGAAGGCTGCCGGTTACCAGCGGTGATGTCCAGGGGCCTCCGGAGAGGTGAGCATATCAATATTTTTTATTTTAATTCTTTATTTTACACATTAATATGGATCCGATACCGATTCCCGATACCACAAAAGTATCGGAACTCCGTATCGGAATTCCGATACCGCAAGTATCGGCCGATACCCGATACTTGCGGTATCGGAATGCTCAACACTAGTTACGACCCGCGCATGCGCAGTGATGTAAATTATGCTATGCCCACAGTTGGGCAAAGCATAATACGCAGGCGCCAAATTAGACGTTACTGCGCAGGCGCTAAACACAACGCCAACGGCGGGACTAAATTGCGCAGGGAAACGCAAGAGGTGGGGGAGGAACCGCTATTTGACCACGCCCATCCGACCTAACCAACTTGAGTGACAGGACAAAACGGCCAGTTCACAAAGGTATTTCGGCAGCCTAAGGCCTCTTTCACACTTCAGTTATTTGGCATCAGTCTAAAACCGCCATTTTCCTCAAATAACGGATCCGTCATTTTTTTTTGACGGATCCGTTATTTTCCCATAGACTTGCATTAGTGACGGATTGTGACGGATGGTCGTCCGTTCCATCCGCCATGCGACGGATCCGTCGAAATTTGGCGGACGTTTTCTGAAAATAGACGGACATTGCAACGTTTTTTGTCAACGCCGAAATGGCGGATCGCGACGGATCCGTCGCGTCCGCCATTCCATAGAATGGCTGCCTATGGGCGACGGATCCGCCGCAACCGTTTTTTCGGCGGATCCGTCGCCCCAATCCGTTTTTTCAATTGCGCATGCTCCAAAAAGTAGATACTTCTCCCAGACAACCCCCAAGTAACGGATCCGTCAAAAAAAACGGATCCGTTAGAACCGTTTTCGCAACAATTGTGACGGATCCGTCAATCCGTCACTATGTCGGTAGTGACTGACGCCAAAAGACTGAAGTGTGAAAGAGGCCTAACGGGGGAATAAAGGCACCAAAAAGGCACTAATGTAAAGCCCAGCTCTGCCCCTATTTCACACTATTTTTATCTAATCTTTAAAAAAACGGGGTGACAGGTTCCCTTTAATGAACTGGTCATATGAAAATGGTTGATCATTCACCAGAGACATTATTTTAATTGGGTGGAGGGAGGATGTTGCTGCAAGACAGCTATGGTGGTATTTATTGCTATTCAGAACCATTTAGAAGCCCCTCAGGTAAAATACTGTGCCTTATTGTCTCTGGTTGATCATTTTGAGCAAAAAGTTTTAACTTCATTTTTTATTTTAAATTTCTCCTTAAAGAAGCACTCTCGCTAACTTTTTTAATTCATTAAATGTGTGTACATGTATTTAATATAGTGTGTCTATGTTAATATATGACTATAAAACATAAGGATGAATGACCTCGGGGAAATCAAAACATCCAACACTGCGGAGACACCATCACGTGTTTCTCAACGCAGTGATCCAGAACATTGCCCCCATCCCTTATGGGAAATATGCAAATGCATGTAGAAAAGCCGCGGAGACACAATCACGTGTTTCTCAACGCAAGCAATAAATAGCCAGGTCTTTCACCGGGAAGGAACAACCACGGGAAGGGCAGCATCCAAAAAGGAAAACTACCTATGCCAAAACATGGTATCCATCCACTAGTGGTCAACACTCATAGCAAGTAATTACTACTTAAAGGGAATCTGTCACCTCAAATTGGCGGGCTACGTAAATGCCCTGTGTCCGGTCCGATGGGTGGTTTTTAATCTTTTCTCAACCCCATCATTCCCCAATGTCCGCAATATTTTCGTGAATTTGAGTAGCTGTTCTCCATAGTTCACGCGTGCGCAATGCAATCTTGTCTCACGCAGTATGCTTTGCCCAACTGCTGGCAAAGCCAAAAAGCATTACTGCGCATGCGCCAGCGCGCTATGTCTTGGAAGTATTTTGCTGTCTTCTGGGACATATTGCGCTGGCACATGCGCAGTAATGCTTTTTGTCTTTGCCCGCAGTTGCGCAAAGCATACTGCGCGTGGCAAGATTGCATTGTGCATGCGCGAACTATGGAGGACACCTACTTAAATTCACGAAAATATTGCGGACAGCGGGAACGGTTGGAGTGGAAAAAAGAAGATAAAACACCGCCGACCGGACACAGGGCATTTACATAGCCCGCCAATTTGAGGTGACAGATTCCCTTTAAGGCCTGTCCCACACGTCCAGATAATTCCGGTACTGGAATTGTCCGTGTGCTCACGTGGCACATCAGTGTGGCACACGTGCGGCATCCGTGTGCCGCCTGAGGACCACACGAACCATGCAGGAGAGACAGCGCTACACTAAGCGCTGTCCCCCCTGCGTGGTGCTGAAGCCGGCATTCATCTCTTCTCCCCTGCAGGAAAGAAGAGATGAAAGATCAAGTTTTTTGTTATTTTTTTGTTAAAAATAAAGTTTGCTGGTGAGCTCCCGCCTCCCATCCCCCGTGCGCCGCCCGGCCCCTTGCATAGAAATACTCACCTAGCTCCCGCGATGTCTCCTCTTCTCCTGTATGAGCGGTCACGTGGTGCCGCTTATTACAGTGATGAATATGCGGCTCCACACCTATGGGAGGTGGAGCCGCATATTCATCACTGTAATGTGCGGCACCACGTGACCGCTCATACAGGAAGAGCTGTGACGCTGAGAGGATGGAAGCGCAGAGGGAGCTGGGTAAGTATTTTAATGCCAGCGGGCGCACGCACAGGGGGTGGGAGGGGGGAGATTACCGGGAACTTTATTTTAAAAACAAAAAAAAATTAAAATTAAAAAAATATTTTTCATTCCTTCTCTTCAGCGAACGCTGCTGGAGAGAAGAAATGAATGGGGCTTCAGCACCACAAGCTGGAGGGACAGCGCTTACAGTAGCGCTGTCTCCTGCACTGCACACGGACAGCATCCATGTGCGGTACGTGTTTTACACGGACCCATTGACTTTAATGGGTCCGTGTGTTCCCACAAACACTGACATGTCTCCGTGTTTTCCAAACGGACACACGGTCCGTGAAAACACGCTGACATGTGCAGAGACACATTGATTTTAATGTGTCTACATGAGTCAGTGTCTCCGGTACGTGAGGAAATTGTCACCTCACGTACCGGAGCCACTGATGTGTGAAACCGGCCTAAAGGCGTCTGATAATCACCTCTATGTAGCGGAGCCGATCGGCTTGTGGCAGCTTCTGGTCTCCCATGGATACTATTGAAGCATGCTAAAAGTAAAAAATTTTTTAAAAAAAATAGACGTTCAAATCACCCCCCTTTCGCCCCATTCAAAATAAAACAAAAAAAGTAAAATCAAGCATAAACATGTTTGGTATCGATGCCAAAGTCAGTTTGATAGCGGCAGTTAACTAGTTAATAGGCGTGGGTGGATCACGATTCCACCCGCGCCTATTGCGGGCACCGCCGGAGCCCACAACAAAGCTGGGTATTGCCATCAGACGTACTACTCTGTCCGATGGCAGACAGGGGTTAAAGATGTCAGCTTGGCCTGCAAAAAATAAGCCCTCACCCAACCCAAGATCACGAAAAATGAGACACTACAGGTATCGGAAAATGGCGCCAATTTTTTTTTATTTTTAACAAAGTTTTGAATTTTTTTCTCTACTTATATAAAAAAGAACCTAGACATGGTTGGTGTCTATGAATTTGTAATGACCTGGAGAATCATAACAACAGGTCAGTTTTAGCATTCAGTGAACCTAGTAAAAAAGCCAAACAAAAAACAAGTGTGGGATTGCACTTTTTTTGCAATTTCACCGCACTTGGATTTTTTTTCCCGTTTTCTAGTAAACGACATGGGTAAACCAATAATGTCGTTCAAAAGAACAACTCGTCCCGCAAAAAACAAGCCCTCACACGGCCATATTGACGAAAAATTAAAAAAGTTATGGCTCTGGGAAGAAGGGTAGCGAAAAACAAAAACGCAAAGCCAAAAATACCTCCAGGGGTTAAGGGGCTAATAAACACTTTAAGGTGACATATGTATAATGTAAAGAAATAATATAATAAACATAATACTGAATGTCACAAAATTGTCCCGACCAAACTTAAAACCATATGTTTAGCGTTATAGTAGAATAAACCATTGAATAAACGCCTCCTTTCTCATCATTGGTTCAACATGCTGCTCTCCCACTTTTCCTCCTTTGATTGGCTGCTATGTAAAGGCACACATCTATCACTGGCTTACTAGGAAGTTAATGCACTGAAAATTAAATATGAGAAATAGGTATTAGGTATCTGCTGCATATTGTCTGGAAGGTTGTCTTAATTGTCTTTATAGAACACAAGTTCTGGCCAATACAGTCAATACAAGTTCATAAAATGCTTCTGTTGCATCAGCATACCCCCTCCTTATCTGATCAGTGTGTAAATATGTAATAGGACTTTTTTTGCCTGTGCTATGGATATATCTTTATCAATGCTTCAACTCTCATGAAGCCTCTTGAAACGCTCAGATTAAAGGGTTAAGAGAACTGACACACCCCTGTCAGCAAAAAAGCCTCAAGAATGTCCTCCTGAATGGGTTACTGTTGAGCTAGGCTATCTTGGAAAACAGGTCTGACAACTCTGAGTCCTAAGTGTATAATTTCACATGGGTCTAACAGCAGCTCTGCTACTTGTGTGACAAATGTCTTTATTCCCATTACTAAAAGCATTGTGAGTATATAGGCGTTACTCCTGTGTAGTAGCCAGTCTGTAGGGCTGGAAACAGTCATTAGACTCCCTTATAATAAAGCAAGAGGTGATCGTTACTGTATGATACATGTGACTATGATCTGTTCATCCACATACAGAGGGTACACATGACACAGTAGTGATGTGTACTAAGGCTGGGTCAATACCTTGTCATGTTGGAGTTTTTTGACCTTATCCTTTGCACTACTGTGTGGGCGCACAAGTTTGTCATAGTGCTTCATCACTAACTTTACCAGTAAACTACTGTACTTATTTTTTCCCCACCAGATGTGTGCATTTATTGATTCTTGTTATTACTACTTTATTTTTTAAATATTACCCTTTTTGCTTTATACTATGTATGCACACAATGTATTCTTCAGGTGTGTGCACTCCAAAACCTTCCTGAAAAAGTGTCCGGAAAACTCTCGAAAGAATAAACACATGCATTTTCTATGTAAAAATGCATTGCTATGCATATGTTCAGTCTTTTTGAGCATGTTTTAACCCCTTTAGGTTTCCAAAGTTTCCAAGCGAACATTCTTCTGGCGTTTTCTGATTTGTAGACACTCTATACTGCACAATACAAGTCAATGGGAAGGGCCGGATGAAGCCTTAGGGTATGTGTCCACATTCAGGATTGCATCAGGATTTGGTCAGGATTTTATGCAGGTAAAATCCTGACCAAATCTGCACCTGAGGTCACTGGCAGGTCACCTGCGTTGTTCTTGCGTTGTTTCAGCATTGTAAGGACATGCTGCGTTCTTAAAAGACGCGCCGCATGTGCGTTTTCGCGGGTATGCCGCATGCGTCTTTTAATGCATAGTGGAGACGGGATTTCATGAAATCCCCTCCACTATGCTGTAACATCTGGACGCTGCGTTTTTGACGCTGCTGCTCAACGCAGCGTCAAAAACGCAGCGTTTCCTGAACGTGGAAACATACCCTAAGGTGTCTTTTTGAGTGTTTTGCCCATGTTTATGCCTTTAAAATCACCAGCAGGTTCTTTATTGCTGAATAGAGTTGGAAAAAAAAAAATGCCACAGTAAAAAAAAAACATGCCACAAAAAACACTAATAAAAATGCTGGTGATCAAAAACATTGGGGAAAAAACGATCAGGAAATTACTGAAAATACGATTCAGGGAAAAAAAAACTGACATTTCTTGACTGTATGTTTCTCCTCTTAAAGAAGAAAAGAAAAACAAAAAGGTTGTGCTCATACCCTAATTGTCCAATTTACTTGTCCCTTGCACACTGGTCTAGTGAATCTCAGTGGAAGGCCTCCATTCATAATTGGTGCAGCCTGTTCCAACCCCAATCCTAATTAACACCTAAAAGAATATAGTCAAGGCAGGAGCGCACACAGTTGATTTGCCAAAGCAAAATGTATTGACAGAAAATTTCACTTTTTGGTGAGGTAGAGGAGAAAATTGGATGGCCATTCACATTTGACAGTTGTCCTCTGATCGGTTGCTCAGCTGACGGCTATCCCTCCTGAGTCGCCCATAGACGAGAACGCTCGGCATGGCAGACCATTCTTTTTCTTCTACAGTGGGTACAGAAAGTATTCAGACCCCTTTAAATTTTTCACTTTGCTTCATTGCAGTCATTTAGTAAATTCCAAAAAGTTAATTTTTTCTAATTAATGTACACTCTGCACCCCATCATGACTGAAAAAAAAAAATCTAATGTAGTAATTTTTGTAAATTTATTAAAAAAGAAAAACTGAAATATCACATGGCCATAAGTATTCAGACCCTTTGTCCACCAATGTTCACCATCCAACCTTACGGATCTGGAGAGGATCTGCGAGGAAGAATGGCAGAGGATCCCCAAATCCAGGTGTGAAAAACTTGTTGCATCATTCCCAATAAGACTCAAGGCTGCACTGCTCAAAAGGTGCTTCTACTCAATACTGAGCAAAGGGTCTGAATACGTATGACCATGTGATACTTCAGTTTTAATACATTTACCAAAATTTCTACATTTCTGGGGGGTTTTCAGTCAAGATGAGGAGCAGAGTGTACATTAATGAGAAAAAAATGAACTTTTTGGAATTTACTAAATGGCTGCAATGAAGCAAAGAGTGAAAAATTTAAAGGGGTCTGAATACTTTATGTACCCACTGTATGTGAGAGAACCACTGCAAGACACATCTGGCAGCTGCTTATTACCCCGATGGGGAAAAAAATATTGGGAGTTAGGAAGCTCTAATACACATTAAATGGTGGACCAATCCCGCCAAAATCGGTGGGTTAAGACCACTTTTGTTGAATGTGTTTGGGAGTTTTTATATGTGCAGTCAGCATTCTCTGCTATGTGCACAACACAGAGCTGGTCGGTTTTGGATGGAGCATGTGAGGCTGCTGCCTTGGTACATCCTTTGTATGGGGATTTTTCCTCTGGTTTGCAGTGGTCTGTAACATACATAGTAACATACATAGTTACTAAGGCCGAAAAAAGACATTTGTCCATCCAGTTCAGCCTATATTCCATCATAATAAATCCCCAGATCTACGTCCTTCTACAGAACCTAATAATTGTATGATACAATATTGTTCTGCTCCAGGAAGACATCCAGGCCTCTCTTGAACCCCTCGACTGAGTTCGCCATCACCACCTCCTGTAGCAATGGTTTGATGGTTTTGCACAGGGCTCTTTTACAGTACTGTACATTATTCCTGTTACTTTGCATATGCACCTGTGGGAGCATCTGCATATTTCTCTTGCTGCACAGTCTTCATCTTTAATTTTTATACTGTAGTGTTATGGTTTTACAGACTATAATATTATATATTGGATATTTTCTTTCTAGCAGTTATATGTCTTATTCACTGTTTTGTACTTTTTTTTTTTCAAAACCGAAGATCATGGGTCTATTGTTAGAATCTGAAACAGGAAGTACAGGAAGGAAGGAACTTACAGAACGTTAAGGAGATTTTTTTGTTTTACTTTTTTAATGGATTTTTATACATTTTTTACAATACATTTACAGTTTGATATTTAAATACAGAATCTACTATATAGTTGTCTAAGGGTCACTTCCGTCTGTCCTTCTGTCTGTCACGGATATTCATTGGTCGCGGCCTCTGTCTGTCATGGAAATCCAAGTCGCTGATTGGTCGTGGCAAAACGCCCACGACCATTGCCACGACCAATCAGCGACGAGCACAGTCCGGCAGCAAAATGGCTGCTCCTTCCTCCCAGCAGTCAGTGCCCGCTCCATACTCCCCTCCAGTCATCCCTCACACAGGGTTAATGGCAGCGTTTTTGGACCGCATTATGCCGCGGTGTAACGCACTCCATTAACGCAGCTATTAACCCTGTGTGATCAACTTTTTACTATTGATGCTGCGTATGCAGCCTCAATAGTAAAAACATCTAATGTTACAAATAATAATAATTAAAAAAAAAAAAAGTTATTCTCACCCTCCGACGTGGCGCGGTGTCCTCGGCAGTGCAAACGGCAGGCTCCGGTGCCAAGGATGCTATGCGAGAAGGACCTTCCATGACATCATGGTCATGTGACCGCGACGTCATCACAGGTCCTGCGGTCATACCAACCCTGGGACCGGAAGCTGCCGCGTGCACCACACACAGGCGTCAGGACTTCAATTGGCCTTCGGAAGGTGAGTATATGTTTATTTTTTTATTTTAAGTCTTTTTTAACCTTGCATATAGTGGCCACATTGCTATATACTACGTGGGCTGTGTTACATACTGCGTGGGCTGCGTTATATACTACATGGCTGCTATGTACTACGTGGGCAGTGTTATATACTTTGTGGGCAATGTTATATACTGTGTGGGCTACGTTATACTGTATACTGCATGGCTGCTATATACTATGTGGCCCGTGTTATATACTATGTGGGCAATGTTATATATTGTGTGGGCTGTGTTATATACTGCGTGGTCACTGTTATATACTGCGTGGCCACTGTTATACACTGCGTGGCCACTGTTATATACTGCGTGGCTTGTATTAACGCATCGGGTATTCAAGAATGTCGTGGCCTGTGCTATATACTATGTGGCTACTATATACATATTCTAGAATACCCGATGCATTAGAATCGGGCCACCATCTAGTGTTACCATAATTACCGTAAGTAATTTTCAATAACACAACAAGAGATAACACTAAAAACAGGAACTGAGTACTGATTTCCAGATTTCTAGCACTGATAATACTCTTATATAATCCTCATTTTACTATGTCCTATCAACTTAAGGATTTGTTATAAATGTTGATCTAAAATTAACACCTCCTTATGCTTGATATATTCATTATATGTATAACTTTTATTTATAATAGGAAGGGGCGGTTCCAGGTTTTTGTGGGCCCGAGGCAAAAGAGTCTCAGTACGCCCCTTTAATACATACCACGATTCATAATGTACAATTAAAGGGAACCTGTCAGCAGGATTGTGCTCAGTAACCTACAGACACTGTCAGGTTGGTGCCGTTATACTGATTAAAATGATACCTTGGTTGATGAAATCCATCTTGTGGTTGTTGTTTTAATCTTTATTTTCAGTTTTGAGTAAATGATATGCTCGTGCTTCGGGGCGGCCCAAAATACTGCATGGAGGATTATGTGGTGCCCATAAGACTGTATGGAAGACTAAACTGTCCTGTCTAAAATGAAAAGTCTGCAGTCGTTCTGTGTGACTGCAGACTTTTGAATCCCCCCAGGGCATGTACTGTGCACTGCGAGGATTCAACGGTTTCTGAGCTATTGTAGAATTTACAATAGATATCATTCATGTAATGTGAGAAGTGGAATATTTGGCATTCCACTATGCCTATATTTCTAAAAGGGAACCCGTCAGCAAGATTGCGCTGAGTAACCTACAGACACTGTCAGGTCAGTGGCGTTACACTGATTAAACTGATACCTTGGTTGGCGAAAATCGTCTTGTGGTTGTTGTGTAATCTTTATTTTCAGTTTTGAGTTATAATGAATGATATACTCGTGCTCCGGGGTGGTTTGTTGGGGGGGGCTTCATGTGGTGCTCTGATTAGGTATTCATCAGTATGGCTTCTGACAGTTCACTGATCCCTCACTGACCTTCCCCCTAGTTTACATAATAAATATTGTATGTATTGAAAAAAAAAATCAACTGCAGCAGGCAAGCGATGGCGCCTGCGCTGCAGCATGATCACATGTGTAATGTGCATTTAATTCTTTTATTTGAGGCTATAAATAAATTACTAAAAAAAATAATTCTGTCTGAAAATAGCACCTGTCTTGCGCAGCGCAGTAGCAGCTATCGGCAATCACAGATAGAAGCTACAGCTCAGGCGGTGCCATCTTGCTAGACAAAAAAAATTGTGTCCACTAAGATCGTCATCGTGGAGGAGGCATTTTTTTTTTCTCTAGGAAGATGGCGCTGCTGGTGTCATTTTCAGACAGATTATTTTTTTCTCAATTAATTATAGCATCAAATAAAAAGATTTAAACCCACATTATAAATGCGATCATGTTGCAATGCAGGCGATTTTGTTTATTTTTTCAATATACGGTATATAATATTCATTATGTAAAATAGGGGGCAGGACACTGAGGGATCAATTACCTGCCAGAAGCCATACTGATGAATACCTAATCAGAGCACCACATGAAGCCCCCCACCCCTTCTTAGACCACCCTGGAGCACGAGTATATCATTAACTCAAAACTGAAAATAAAGATTACACAATAACCACAAGATGGATTTCGTCAACCAAGGTATCAGATTAATCAGTATAATGCCACCGATCTGAAAGGGTCTGTAGGTTACTCAGCGCAATCTTGCTAACAGGTTCCCTTTTAGAAATATAGGCATAGTGCAATGCCAAATATTCCACTTACGTGAATGATATCTATTGTAAATTCTACAATAGCTCGGAAACCGTAGAATCCTCGCAGTGCACAGTACATGCCCTGGGGGGGATTCAAAAGTTTGCAGTCACACAGAACGACTGCAGACTTTTCATTTTAGACAGGACAGTTTAGTCTTCCATACAGTTTTATGGGCACCACATAATCCTCCATGCAGTATTTTGGGCACTACATAGTTCTCCATACAGCATTATGGGCACCACATAGTCCTTCATACAATGTTATAGCCACTGTAAAGTTCTCCATACACTATTTTGGGCCCCATATAATGCTCCATACAAAATAATGGGCCCCATATAATGCTCCATACATAATAATGGACCCCACATATTGTTCCTTACAGTACAATGGGCCCCACATAGTGCTCCATACAGTATAATGGGCCCCACATAGTGCTCCATACAGAATAATGGGCCCCACATAATGCTCCATGCAGTATAATGGGACCCATATAATGCTCCATGCAGCATAATGGGACCCATATAATGCTTCATACAGAATAATGGACCCTACATATTCTTCCTTACAGTGTAATGGGCCCTACATAGTGCTCCATACAGAGATTTCACAACGTAAAATGGGGTGGTGGAAAAAGCAGAGAGGCGACCGAGGCACAGTCCAGGAAACAGGATTAACAATTTCTTTCTGTGTCACTGCGCTGTGCTCCAATATGTGGTGCCCATTATACTGTATGGAGGACTATGCGGTGGCTATAATACTGTGTGGAGGACTATATGGTGCTAATACAGTATATAATGGCCCCATATATTGCTCCATAAAGTATATAATGCTCTATACAGTGTAATGGGCCCCATATAGTGCTACACACAGTGTAATGGGCCCCACATAGTGCTCCATAAAGAGATTTCACAGCGTACAATGGGGCGGTGGAAAAAACAGAGAGGCGGCCGAGGCACAGTGCAGGAAACAGGATTAACAATCTGTTTCCGTGTCACTGTGCTATGCTAAAATATATGGTGCCCATAATACTGTTTGGAGGACTATGTGGTGCCCATAATATTGTATGTAGGACTATACTGTGCCTACAATACTGTGTGAAGGACTATGCGGTGGCTATAATACTGTGTGGAGGACTATATGGTGCCCATACAGTATATATTGGCCCCATATATTGCTCCATAACGTATATAATGGCTCCATACAATGCTCTATACTGTGTAATGGGCGCCATATAGTGCTACATACAGTATAATGGGTCCAATATAGTTCTCCATAAAGTATAATGGGCCCTATATAATGATCCATACAGTATAATAGGCCACATACAGTTTCATCCATATATATTTGGACAGAGACATTTTTCTAATTTTGGTTACAGACATTACCACAATGAATTTTAAACAAAACAATTCAGATGCAGTTGAAGTTCAGACTTTCAGCTTTCATTTGAGGGTATCCACATTAAAATTGGATGAAGGGTTTAGGAGTTTCAGCTCCTTAACATGTGCCACCCTGTTTTTAAAGGGACCAAAAGTAATTGGACAGGTTAAATAATTTTAAATAAAATGTTCATTTCTAGTACTTGGTCGAAAACCCTTTGTAGGCAATGTCCATGAGTTCAAGACTTCAGGCAGTCATCACCAGACGCTGTGTTTCCTCCTTTTTGATGCTCTGCCAGGCCTTCACTGCGGTGGTTTTCAGTTGCTGTTTGTTTGTGGGCCTTTCCGTGTGAAGTTTAGTCTTTAACAAGTGAAATGCATGCTCAATTGGGTTGTGATCAGGTGACTGACTTGGCCATTCAAGAATATTCCACTTCTTTGCTTCAATAAACTCCTGGGTTGCTTTGGCTTTATGTTTTGGGTCATTGTCCATCTGTAGTATGAAACGACGACCAATCAGTTTGGCTGCATTTGGCTGGATCTGAGCACACACTATGGCTCTGAATACCTCAGAATTCATTCGGCTGCTTTTATCCTGTGTCACATCATCAATAAACACTAGTGACCCAGTGCCACTGGCAGCCATGCATGCCCAAGCCATCACACTGCCTCCGCCGTGTTTTACAGATGATGTGGTATGCTTTGGATAAGAGCTGTACCACGCCTTCACCATACTTTTCTCTTTCCATCATTCTGGTAGAGGTTGATCTTGGTTTCATCTGTCCAAAGAATGTTCTTCCAGAACTGTGCTGGCTTTTTTAGATGTTTTTTAGCAAAGTCCAGTCTAGCCTTTTCATTCTTGATTCTTATGAGTAGCTTGCACCGTGCAGTGAACGCTCTGTATTTACTTTCATGCAGTCTTCCCTTTATGGTAGATTTGGATATTGATACGCCTACCTCCTGGAGAGTGTTGTTCACTTGGTTGGCTGTTGTGAAGGGGTTTCTCTTCACCATGGAAATTATTCTGCGATCATCCACCACTGTTGTCTTCCCTGGGCGCCCAGGTCTTTTTGCATTGATGAGTTCACCAGTGCTTTCTTTCTCAGGATGTACCAAACTGTAGATTTTGCCACTCCTAATATTGTAGCAATTTCTCGGATGAGTTTTTTCTGTTTTCGCAGCTTAAGGATGGCTTGTTTCACCTGCATAGAGAGCTCCGCTGACCGCATGTTTACTTCACAGCAAAACCTTCCAAATGCAAGCACCACACCTCAAATCCACTCCAGGCCTTTTATCTGCTTAATTGAGAATGTCATAACAAAGGGATTGCCCACACCTGTCCATGAAATAGCCTTGAAGTCAATTGTCCAATTCCTTTTGGTCCCTTTAAAAACAGGGTGGCACATGTTAAGGAGCTTAAACTCCTAAACCCTTCATCCAATTTTAATGTGGATACCCTCAAATGAAAGCTGAAAGTCTGAACTTCAACTGCATCTGAATTGTTTTGTTTAAAATTCATTGTGGTAATGTTTATAACCAAAATTAGAAAAAAGTTGTCTCTGTCCAAATATATATGGATGAAACTGTATATTGCTCCTTACAGTATGTAATGACCCCATACAATGCTCCATACAGTATAATGGTCCCATATAATTCTCTATACAGTATAATGGCCCTATATATTGCTCCACACTGTATAATGGCCTCATATATTGCTACATACATAAAAATAATCAAATACCTCTCCTCGTTCCCTGCTGGTCTCAGCGTCTTCTGACTCTCTGCAATGCTCAGCCGAGAGTGTGCTGTAGAGACTTCATCGGCCCTCTGCCCTGAGATGTCAAAAAGTCAAAAGACGCTGAAGAGACCGGAGCAGCGTGGAACGGGGAGAGGTGATGAGTGCTAGCGAAGGGCCAGCGCTGGCATCGGGCTCACCCGACTCACAGGCCCCATAGCATGCTGGTGTCCCCAACAGCTAGTGGGCCCCCCACTTTTTGTCCAGGGCCCTGATACTTGGTGATGTCGGCCCTGATACTTGGTGATGTCGGCCCTGAAACTGTTATTTATATAAACAAAATGCCTTTCTTGATGAGTCTAACAGTAATCATTAGTGATGGCAAAAGGGATCTGCCATCTTCTTTTAACCACTTCAGGCTTCCAAAGTGGCAAGGTGGTTAAAATAAGTGACTTGACCATTCTTTTGGCTACATACAATTTATAAAACAAGACCAAGCATGGTCATAAGAGAACAAAATACATAGCAGGTGAGACACACAAGAACACAGAAAAACAGATGGACAGACCTGGAAAATAACAATGCAAATACCAGTGTATGTACAGGTATATCCCTCTTAGGCTATGAATGATCAATATAGTATATAAAATGACAGAGAATGGCACTTTTTATTCATTATTAGTGAATACTAGTCTGATTGCCGTATGTGGAGTCGGGAAGGAATTTTTTTCCCCAAGGTGGAGCTTACTCTTTGCCACATGGGGTTTTTTGCCTTCCTCTGGATCAACATGTTAGGGCATGTTGGGTTAGGCTATAGGTTGAACTAGATGGACTTATAGTCTTCCTTCAACCTTAATAACTATGTAACTATGTATACTACACCATTTGCACGTGCAAAACGCGCGTCGGGTGTGATGGACATCTGGATTTCTCCTATCCTTCCTGGTAATGAATGGTGTAGTGTTTATTTTTCTAGACATGTTCTTGAGATGGCCAAGTTAAAACCTCGTGTATTTTTTTAAATTGGCTTTATATTTAGCATCATATTTCAATACCTAATACATGTGTGCTCTCTTTATATTAGTACATATACCTAAACATACTTTATATGTCAATTTTTCTTTTGTATATTTCTATCGATTTGTGAAAATGGTGTAGTATTGACTAATAATGAATAAAAAGTGCCATTCCGTCGTTTTATATACTATATTGATCATTCATAGCCTAAGAGGGATATACATACACTGGTATTTGCATTGTTTTTTTCCAGGTCTGTCCATCTGTCTTTCTGTGTTCTTGTGTGTCTCACCTGCTATGTATTTGGTTCTCTTATGACCATGCTTGGTCTTGTATTATCTTTTGTTATAAATAAATATTTTTTTTTTTATCAATATATTGCTCTTGTGTGGGGCCTTATTTGTAGGTGTATTTGTATCTTTTTGGCTACCATATAGGATATATTATATATACGGTAGGTGTTTTGTTACATACAATTTAAAAAGAAAAGTCGTAAAAGACTTAAAAAAATGTTTCAGGATAAACACTGCTGGAGTGTTTATCAAGTGTCTTATGCAGGAAAAACATTTCCAACATGCCAACAAGCCAACATTTTCTACATCTGGTGAATTTGTTTTAGACTCATTCCTGGCATATATGATTACTGGAAATGAAGTGTGAAAAGACCCTAAATGTACTAATCTGCAGGTTTTGTCTTTGTTTAATATCAGTACACAATGGTTCCCTTTGGAAAATATGACCAGCTGCTGTTTAAAAACAGATGTACTATATAGAGTTTCCATTTCAGTTCATTCAAAGATGAAACAAGGCAAATTTTTGGTTGAGTTGATGAAAATGAAACTGAAGTTATTTTCAGACTTGGGGCCCATGTGACAGGAAAGGGTTAAAATAGCAGTTTCAGGATCTCTACTGTTTGTTTCAATGTGTGTTCGGACTTGATATTTTTTATGTGTTTTATGAGAAGATTGCAAGTCCTAACAGAATTGGGAGAAGCTTGAGCAGGAACAGTGGGGTATGTTTGTAGAAATAAAATGCAATATTTTCTGTAAGCAAAAAACCCTCAAATTTCAAATTCAAGTTTTTGAGTAGTTTTGAACATACATTTTTTTTTCTAGCTATGGTCTCCTATCTGTGTTTCTCCAACCCAGAGCACCCTGAGAGCTGTATCTTCGCTGGTAGGACTAGGCCTCAGACACCACTTTGCGTCAGTGTGCACAACTTAGAAATGGTCTTTGGTTTTTAGTTAGGGCTCATGCAGATGTCCTTGGATCTTGATTCGATCACGGACCGTAATGCACGGAGTGGCCACTGGTCTCCTGACTGGAGCGTGACCGCTTCATATTTTTCTATCAGGCTGTCATGCTCGGGTCAGGATATCCACAGCCAGTCTGTGAATTGGAATCCGTCTTCCAATTGTATGTAAAACAAGAACTCAACCTTAAAAGTGTGTTCTGCTACCTAAAATATATTGTCTAACTATCCTTACATTCTAACCACTTTTGTAATTTGCTTTATTACACAATACCCTAAACTTCTCCCGGTCTCATACGTGCCATCATAGGTGGCTGTGTTTGCTCTCACTCCATGCAGCGTTCATCACCGCTCCTGGAACCAGGACATCATGAGGGGGCAGCGCTGAAGTTACTCACTAGTTTCTTGCATCGCCACGCCCTCTGAAGTCATCTGGGATTCAGGTTGATGGACGCTTATGGAAATGTGAGTGCAGGGCTGGCTGTTTCTATCTCTGTTGCCATAGCTTCTGTGAAAGAAGATGTTATCAAGGGACAGACATAGAAGCAGTGAGTGACACCAGTGCCAGCCCTCAGCTTCTAGCGCTGCCCTTAAACAAATCATTATCAGGAGGCAGGGCTATCAGTCACTGCTTCTAGCACCGCCCCTGACAACTCATTTGAGGGGGTTGAGGATCTAGAATGTCTTCCAACAGGGGCAGCAATGCAAGAAACTAGTGAATATAGGATATTTAGAAAACAAATTTTAGGTGTCAGGACCACTTATGTGAGTCTCACTATCTTATATGCAATTGTTAAAGGGAACCTGTCACCCCCAAAATTGAAGATGAGGTAAGCCCACCGGCATCATGGGCTTATCTACAGCATTCTGTAATGCTGTAGATAAGCCCCCAATGTATCCTGAAAGATGAGAAAAAGAGGTTAGATTATACTCACCCAGGGGCGGTCCCACTGTGGTCCGGTCCAATGGGCGTCGCGGTCCGGTCCGGGGCCTCCCATCTTCATAGGATGACGTCCTCTTCTTGTCTTCATGCTGCGGCTCCGGCACAGGCGTACTTTGCCCTGTTGAGGGCAGAGCAAAGTACTGCAGTGTGCAGGCGCTGGGCCTCTAACCTTTCCTGGCGCATGCGCACTGCAGTCCTTTGCTCTGCCCTCAACAGGGCAGACAAAGTACACCTGCGCCAGAGCCACAGCATGAAGACAAGAAGAGGACGTCATCGTAAGAAGATGGGAGGCCCCGGACCGCGACACCCATCGGACCGGACAGCAGCGGGACCGCCCCTGGGTGAGTATAATCTAACCTTTTTCTCATCTTCAGGATACATCGGGGGCTTATCTACAGCATTACAGAATGCTGTAGTTCACCCCCTGATGACGGTGGGCTTACCTCATCTTCGATTTTGGGGGTGACAGGTTCCCTTTAAAGGAAATCGGTCACCTACTTTTGAGCTTTAGCCACCGTTATCAGGGGTTTATCTACAGCATTCTGTAATGCTGTAGATAAGCCCCCCGATGTAACCTGAAAGATAAGAAAAACAAGTTATATTATACTCACCTGGGGGACAGTCCGGTCCGATGGGCGTCGCGGTCCGGGTTCGGCACCTCCCATCTTCATGCGATGATGTACTCTTACTTTGCTTCCTGTCGCGGATCGTGCGCAGGCGTACTTTATCTGGCCTGTTGAGGGCAGAGCAAAGTTCTGCAGTGCGCGGGTGCTGGGCCTCTCTGACCTTTCCCGGCGCCTGCACACTGCAGTACTTTGCTCTTCCCTCAACAGAGCAGATAAAGTGCACCTGCGCCGGAGCCACGACAGGAAGCAAAGGAAGAGGACGTCATTGTGGACATTCGCCAAAAATGTTCCTGCATGTTTCTCTCACCTAGAACAGGGTTACAGAACTTATTGCCAATCTGTGTTGTTCTTTTTAACCCCCTTTCTGCCATCGGATGGAATAGTACGTCTGATGGCAGTACCCCCGCTTTCATGTGGGCTCGGGCGGTGAGCCCGCATCAAAGCCGGGACATGTCAGCTGTTTTGAACAGCTGACATGTGCCTGCAATAAGCTCAGGTGGAATCGTGATACACCCGCACATATTAACTAGTTAAATGCCACTGTCAAACTGACAGTGGCATTTAAGCGCTTCCGGACATACGGCCAGAAATGCGCGCATCGGTGACCCCCGTCACATGATCGGGGGTCATCGGCGCATCGGCATGACAACCAAAGGTCTCCTTGAGACCTCTATGGTTGTTGATGCCCGATTGCTCTGAGCACCACCCTGTGGTCGGCGCTCATAGCAATTATGTAATTCTACTACATAGAGGCTATCTGAGCATCACCTCTATGTAGCAGAGCCAATCAAGTTGTGGCAGCTTCTCGCCTCCCAAACTAGTGATGAGCGAGTATACTCCTTGCTCGGGTTTTCCCGAACATACTCAGGTAGTCTCTGAGTATCTGTAAGTGCTCAGAGGTTTAGTTTTCGTTGCCTCAGCTGCATGATGTACAGCTGATAGACAGCTTGAATACATGTGGGGATTCCCTAGCATCCAGGCAACCCCAACATGTACTCAGGCTGGCTAGCAGCCATAAATCATGCAGCTGTGTCAACAAACTAAATCTCCGAACAGTTACAAATACCCGACCAACGAGTACACTCGCTCATCACTATCCCAAACGTAAAAGAAAAGTTTTTAAAAATATGAAAAATAAAGTTCAAATCGCCCCATTCAAAATAAAACAAAAAAAAAAATCAAACCTACATATTTGGTATCGCCGCATTCAGAGTCGCCCGATCTACCAATAAATAAAAAAAGATTAACTTGATCGCTAAACAGCGTAGAGATAAAAAAAAATTCAAGACTTCAGAATTATATATTTTTTTTTTTGTTACCGCGACATTGTATTAAAATGCAATAACGGGCGACCAAAAGAACATAGCTGCACCAAAATGGTATTGCATTAATGGCATTAAAAACTTCAGCTCTTCACGCAAAAAATAAGCCCTCAATCAACCCGAGATCACGAAAAAGTGAAATGCTACGGGTATCGGAAAATTGTGCATTATTATTATTTTATTTTTTTAATCAAAGATTGGAATCTTTTTTTCACCACTTAGGTAAAAAAGAACCAGACATTTTTGGTGTCTATGAACTTGTAATGCCCTGGAGAATCATAATGGCAGGTCAGTTTTAGCATTTAGTGAACCTAGCAAAAGAAAAAAGTGTGGGATTGCACTATTTTTGCAGTTTCACCGCACTTGGATTTTTTTCCCCGTTTTCTAGTACACAACATGGTAAAACCAATGGTGTCATTCAAAAGTACAACTCATCCCACAAAAAATAAGCCCTCACATGGCCATATTGATGGAAAAATAAAAAAGTTATGGCTCTGGGAAGGAGGGGAGCGAAAAAAGTTCCGGGAGTTAAACACCCTTTTCATTCTTATTTAGGAGCGTTTTCTAATTGATCACATACACATTAGAATAAGGGTATGTGCCCATGTTGAGGATTTGGCCCTGCGGATTCGCAGCAGTTTTCCATGCGTTCTACAGTACCATGTAAACCTATGGAAAACCAAATCCGCTGTGCTCATGCTGCGGAAAATTCAGCGCAGAAACACATTGGTTTATTTTCTGCAGCATGTAAATTCTTTGTGCAGATTCCTCGGCGTTTTACACCTGTTTCATTATAGGAATCCGCAGGTGTAAAAACGCAGGCAAAATCTGCACAAAACCTGCAGGGAATCTGCAGGTAAAACGCAGGGCGTTTTACCTGCGGATTCTGCAGAATCCGCGCTGAAAACTCTGCAATGGAATCCACAACATGTGCACATACCCTTAAAATAGATTGAACCCTCCAATATCGGCAGGTTAATGTGTATGGTAACCTCTCAACTCTCCCAAGACAGATGTCATGGGAGAGAGAGAGTTGTTGAATTTCAATAGCCAATTAGCCAATATGATCAGGGCAGAGATAAGCTGCTGCCAGAGAAGTCAGATTTCAATGGCTCTCTTATAGAGGACACAGGGAAACCCCACTTGCCCCAGGTCTGCATCCTCTTTTTTTTTTTTTTTTTTAGTTGCACATTGTTGGCTGCAGGATGGGTTAACTGAGAATAGACAGCTTGTTCAGATAGAGTTTGTAACTCCTTTTCTGTCTTGATCTGAGCTACTTATGGTTGGTTTATGACAATATCAAAATTCAATTCAACTTTCATGTGGTCACTGCTCATAAATCAGTACGAAGGAGTTCAGAAAGTGACAGATATTAGGGCTACAAACTCTGCCTCAAGGAGCCAACTGATAATTGTAAACTAATCTCATTCTACAGGTACAAATGTGCAAGGAAACAAATGACATAAAAGTCACATTTTTAGTAAAACCCAAGAATGCTTTGCTGGAAACAGAGCGCTGTACTCCAGTCTTCTGCAGATCCAAAGACAATGAATGGGGTGGAAGTCGAACTAACGCACCTCTGCTCCATTCGAGATGGGGTTCTGCAAAGCTGGGTTGCAATACATTGCAATGCATTATACCTTCAATCAAAGTGAAAAAGTCCAATAAAGGGACTAGGTAAAAAAGGAAAAAAAATAAAATAAATAAATTGCAAAATAATAATACTAATACTCATTTTATGTGAAAAATAAGTACAGGTTTGGTATCGCCGCATCCGGAACAATCCAATCTATAAAAGTGTCACACTAGTTAACCCCTTCAGTGAACACCGTAAAAAAAAAACTAAAAAAGAAGTAACAAACAATGCTTTATCATCATACCGCTTAAAAAGTGGAGTAAAATGCAATCAAAAACACGAATGTAAATAAAAATAGTATCACTGAAAACGCCATCTTGTCCCACAAAAAAAAGCTGCCATACAGGTCCATCAGCGGAAAAATAAGTTATAGCTCTCAGAATAAAGCAATCCAAAAATAATTTTTTCTATAAAAGATTGTGTAAAAACGCCAAAACATAAAAAAATATAAATGTGGCATCGCTGTAATCTTACTGACCCAAAGAATAAAACTGTCTTATCAATTTTACCACACGCAGAACCAAAACAAAAAAAAATTCCTGATTTGCTGGTCTTTGTTCATTCTGCCTTCACAAAAATCGGAACAGAAAGCGATCAAAATTCATGTGCCCGAAAATTATACCAATAAAGGTCAGCTTGTCCCACATAAAAAACAAGCCCTCACATGACTGTCGGACGAAATATGGGAAAATTATAGCTCTCAAAATATGGCGATGCAAAAACTTCTTTTTGCAAAAAAAAAAGTCTTTGAAGTCCCTTTCACACGTCCGTGTTACCGGTACGTGTAGTGACAGTTTTCACACGTACCGGAGACCCATACACACGTAGACACATTCCTATGCACATGTCGGCACGGGCGGCAAAACGTCGTGCACACGGAGAACACACTTTGATGTCCTCAGTTTGACACAGACGGTCGCCGGGTGAGAAGTGCTACTGTAAGCGCTGTTCCCTGGCGAGTGGTGCTGAAGGCGGCTGTCATCATTCTCCCCTGCTCTGCTGGCGAGCAGAGGAGAATGATGAGCGTTATAGATGGTGGCTTTTGGGACTGTTACCCCCATCATCTGACACCTGCTGTCTCTAATTACAGTGACAGTAGGTTCGGAGGATGGGTATTCCACAGCCACCGGCTTCGATCGTTCGGAAATAAATTAATGAAAAACCCGACATGGGTTCCCCTTATTTTATTGAACCAACCAGACAAAACTCAAAGATGGGGGCTGCAACCCCCAGCTGTCAGCTTCTACAAGGTTGGTTATCAAGAATAGAGGGATCCCCACGCTGTCTTTTTAATTATTTAAGTAAATAACTTAAACAGCGTGGGGTCCCCCTCATTTTTGACAATCAGCCTTGCTAAAGCTCACAGCTGGGGCTGCTACTCTCAGATTGGTAAGGGGCCATTGATATAGGCTCCCCCAGACTAAAAACAGCAGCCTGCAGCTGCCCAGCTGGCGCTTTGCCCGGCTCTTCCCACTTGCCCTGTAGCTCTCTAGCACTTGGGCTCTGTACATGAGTCTGCAAACTATTCTAGGAAAATCTGCGCTCCAGGAGGCAAATAACACTCCATTACTACTGAGACTCTCCATAAGGCTAAGCAGTACTGTACAGCCACATATGTATTTCTATATTCGGCAGAAATTGTGGGACAAATTCTGGTGCCAATTTTACCCACTTGTTGTGTGAAAATGTTAAATCTGGGGCTAAAACAAAATTTGAGGTAAAAATGTAATTTTTTTTCTTCACTGCCCAATGGTATAAAATTCTGTGACACACCCTTGGTATCAATATGATCATTACACCCCTAGATTAATTCATTGAGAGGTGTAGTTTGTAAAATGGGGTCACTAATTGGGGGTTCTGCAGTACGGGCACCTCAGGGGCTCTCCCAGTGGGTCATAGCATCCTCAAACCAGAATAGTAAAATCTGCACTATAATATGGCGCTCATTCCTTTTGAGCTTTGCACTGTGCCTCAAAAGTAGTTTTCACCCACACATGGGGTATTGGCACACTCAGGAGAAAATGGACCCCATAATTTGTTGTGCAATTTCTCCTGTTTCCTTTGAGAAAATAAAAAATTTGGGTTAAAAGAAAAATGTTTTTTTTCTCAGTCCCCCATGACCGCACCACAGAGAGAGGGGATCCGCCCTTTAGGGACAGGAAACCTACAGGATAAAAGGTCGGTACCTCTCCGCCGCATCAGTTTGGTTTCCTGTCCCTGATGGGAGACCTATTCGGTGTCGGTAAAACCTACAAGAGAAAAAAGTAAACGAAAACCCTGATGTAACTAAGTAAAAAAGCAAAAGTGCATTTAACCTTCGTCAGGCTGCATAATTTTACAATGTTAACAGGCTGCAGAGGTACAATTGTACCTTCATATATATTTTATTGAAATTTGGCCAATATATTCTGGACCAAAACTGCAGAGATGTCACGAAATTTCAGCCCTCTACGGCTTTTCGAAAAAAAAAAGTTATTGCAATTGTACAACAGAATAGTTACAATTGTACCTACTCAGCCGGACGAAAGTTAAATAACACAGAGTTTTTAGTAATACTGTTTTTTGATCAAAAAATGGCACAAAAGCCATCTCACCTCGTCACGGTAACTCTGATCGGGACAGTCATACACTGTCTAATATTAAAACCTTACCATGTGTCAATGTTGACCTCAGTGTGAATAAGGGCAGACGAAAGGACTGGGCCCAACCAGTGAAACACTAGACTGGGGAAGCCTTGTATAGTCTCTAGCTCAGAAACAGGGAGGCAACACCCCGGGTTGCACAGAATGCAACAATACAGAGAAAAACCCCCACAAAATTTAGCTTAACTTTTTTTCTCTTGTAGGTTTTAATGTTTTGTGGCCAATGTCAACATGCGTTTAACCTCTGCATGTGTACCAACTTAAGTTAAGCTCAATTATGTGTTCTTTTTTTCTCTGTATTGTTGCATTCTGTGCAACCCGGGGTGTGGCCTCCCTGTTTCTGAGCTAGAGACTATATAAGGCTTTCCCAGTCTAGTGTTTCACTGGTTGGGCCCAGTCCTTTCGTCTGCAACATTTCAAAAAACCTGATCTGCACATCCAAACATAGACACAGTGTGAACAGGTGCTGAACCCAGAGTCGCCAACTCGTATATATTTAAATAAATAGGGCAGCACACTGCAGCGCCAAAACATGCAAACTTGAAAACACAAAATTTGAACTGCATTACTGCACTGAAAATATGAAAAATGAGAGCTTTTAGCGCATAAAAATGGCCAATTTTATGTGTACCTCGTAGCCACGATAAGGCATCTCTCTTATACGAGGCCCTACGCTTGACCTACCTCTCTGAGAATAAACGTCTCCATCTGAATGGGTACATGTGAAACCTCTCCTTGGACTCAAATACATTTTTTGAAATGTATTCTCTAGCCTTCTGATCGTGCACTCCCCGCCTCCTAGCTTCAGGTGTTTTAATTATAATAGGTCCAATACCCCTCCACAGTGAGAGAGAATTTGAGTCCAAGGAGAGGTTTCACATGTACCCATTCAGATGGAGACGTTTATTCTCAGAGAGGTAGGTCAAGCGTAGGGCCTCGTATAAGAGAGATGCCTTATCGTGGCTACGAGGTACACATAAAATTGGCCATTTTTATGCGCTAAAAGCTCTCATTTTTCATATTTTCAGTGCAGTAATGCAGTTCAAATTTTGTGTTTTCAAGTTTGCATGTTTTGGCGCTGCAGTGTGCTGCCCTATTTATTTAAATATATACGAGTTGGCGACTCTGGGTTCAGCACCTGTTCACACTGTGTCTATGTTTGGATGTGCAGATCAGGTTTTTTGAAATGTATTCTCTAGCCTTCTGATCGTGCACTCCCCGCCTCCTAGCTTCAGGTGTTTTAATTATAATAGGTCCAATACCCCTCCACAGTGAGAGAGAATTTGAGTCCAAGGAGAGGTTTCACATGTACCCATTCAGATGGAGACGTTTATTCTCAGAGAGGTAGGTCAAGCGTAGGGCCTCGTATAAGAGAGATGCCTTATCGTGGCTACGAGGTACACATAAAATTGGCCATTTTTATGCGCTAAAAGCTCTCATTTTTCATATTTTCAGTGCAGTAATGCAGTTCAAATTTTGTGTTTTCAAGTTTGCATGTTTTGGCGCTGCAGTGTGCTGCCCTATTTATTTAAATATATACGAGTTGGCGACTCTGGGTTCAGCACCTGTTCACACTGTGTCTATGTTTGGATGTGCAGATCAGGTTTTTTGAAATGTATTCTCTAGCCTTCTGATCGTGCACTCCCCGCCTCCTAGCTTCAGGTGTTTTAATTATAATAGGTCCAATACCCCTCCACAGTGAGAGAGAATTTGAGTCCAAGGAGAGGTTTCACATGTACCCATTCAGATGGAGACGTTTATTCTCAGAGAGGTAGGTCAAGCGTAGGGCCTCGTATAAGAGAGATGCCTTATCGTGGCTACGAGGTACACATAAAATTGGCCATTTTTATGCGCTAAAAGCTCTCATTTTTCATATTTTCAGTGCAGTAATGCAGTTCAAATTTTGTGTTTTCAAGTTTGCATGTTTTGGCGCTGCAGTGTGCTGCCCTATTTATTTAAATATATACGAGTTGGCGACTCTGGGTTCAGCACCTGTTCACACTGTGTCTATGTTTGGATGTGCAGATCAGGTTTTTTGAAATGTATTCTCTAGCCTTCTGATCGTGCACTCCCCGCCTCCTAGCTTCAGGTGTTTTAATTATAATAGGTCCAATACCCCTCCACAGTGAGAGAGAATTTGAGTCCAAGGAGAGGTTTCACATGTACCCATTCAGATGGAGACGTTTATTCTCAGAGAGGTAGGTCAAGCGTAGGGCCTCGTATAAGAGAGATGCCTTATCGTGGCTACGAGGTACACATAAAATTGGCCATTTTTATGCGCTAAAAGCTCTCATTTTTCATATTTTCAGTGCAGTAATGCAGTTCAAATTTTGTGTTTTCAAGTTTGCATGTTTTGGCGCTGCAGTGTGCTGCCCTATTTATTTAAATATATACGAGTTGGCGACTCTGGGTTCAGCACCTGTTCACACTGTGTCTATGTTTGGATGTGCAGATCAGGTTTTTTGAAATGTATTCTCTAGCCTTCTGATCGTGCACTCCCCGCCTCCTAGCTTCAGGTGTTTTAATTATAATAGGTCCAATACCCCTCCACAGTGAGAGAGAATTTGAGTCCAAGGAGAGGTTTCACATGTACCCATTCAGATGGAGACGTTTATTCTCAGAGAGGTAGGTCAAGCGTAGGGCCTCGTATAAGAGAGATGCCTTATCGTGGCTACGAGGTACACATAAAATTGGCCATTTTTATGCGCTAAAAGCTCTAATTTTTCATATTTTCAGTGCAGTAATGCAGTTCAAATTTTGTGTTTTCAAGTTTGCATGTTTTGGCGCTGCAGTGTGCTGCCCTATTTATTTAAATATATTCGTCTGCAACATTGACACATGGTAAGGTTTTAATAATAGACTGTGTAGGACTGTCCCGATCAGAGTTACGTGACGAGGTGGGATGGCTTTTGTGCTATTTTTTTATCAAAAAACAGTATTACTAAAAACTTGGTTATTTAAATGCACTTTTGCTTTTTACTTAGTTACATCAGGGTTTTCGTTTACTTTTTTCTCTTGTAGGTTTTAATGTTTTGTGGCCATTGTGAACATGCGTTTAACCTCTGCATGTGTACCAACTTAAGTTAAGCTCAATTTTGTAGTTTTTTTTTTTTCTATTCGGTGTCGGTACCTGAACATCCGAAGATGGACGCGGGATTCCGGAGCCGGCCAGTCCAGTTTCTGGCAATGGGGAGGCCCCTGGCACGGCTGGTACGGTGTCCAAAGTGGCCACCGCTGGGACTGATGGGTCCGCAGGGTGAGTGGGTGGAAGCGTGGCCGCCGCTCCGGATGGGAGACAAGAACGCCGCACTGGAACTAGCAAGGACTTCCGGTTTTCGGGGCGGGTGCATGCGCTGAGTGCACCAAGATGGCCGCCACCCCGGATCCAGAAAGGGGCACTTCCAGGTCCCTGCACGCGCAGCAACAGCAGCGCTACCACCAGCGACAAAGACAGAAATCGGAGGTACAAAGGAAACTGTCTTCTGAAAATCTGAGTACTAGGTCCAGTAGTCCCTCCACACAACGTAGCCAGAACTCCAGCGTGGTGAACCAGTTAGTAGTTACCATCTCCAGAACCCACGCTCCAGGATCCTACTCCTCCCCCGGATCCGGTACCTGTGGCTGCGTCAGATTGGTGAGTGATCTTCGTGAAAGTTCACTGTTGTAATTGGGGTCCCCTCTTCTCCATTTATTTTAGGCAAGGAAAAGAGCGGGGAAAACAAAACACAGAACCTGCTCCTTGTGCGAAAAAGCCCTACCACAGTCATGGGATAAGAAGCTTTGCGATTCCTGTACAGGACAAGTTCTCTGTGAGGAAACCCAAACTTTGCCTCTGAATTAAGATCTGTGATGAAGTCTGAGGTAGAGACTGTGTTTAAGTCCCTTAAAGGGCCACTGTCACCCACCTCCAGCCGTTATAAACTAAAAGAGCCACCTTGTGCAGCAGTAATGCTGCATTCTAACAAGGTGGCTCTTTTAGTTTTTGGTTCATGTATTCCCAAAATAAAGCGCTTTGAAACTTATCCAAAATACCTATCTTTGTCCATGGAGGCGGGTCCTCACTCCCCAGCTTGAACTGCTACTCTGCCGTCACTCACATCTTCAGGGGCTTTCGGCGCCGCCCCCTCCGTGCTTTTTTCGCTTCAAAAGCGGCACCTGCGCTGTGTACAACTGTGTGGGGCAGGCGCAGTAAGCGCTGGCCATCTGACGTCACAGCCAGGCTTGCAGACTGCGCCTGTGCGGGCAGTGCGGCCACCCATCTTGGGAATCCCAGCCCCGCAGTGTGTTATGCATTATGCACAGTGCGGGGCTGGGATTCATAGGCAGGGCGGCCGCACAGGCGCAGTCTGCAAGCCTGGCTGGGACGTCAGACGGCCAGAGCTTACTGCGCCTGCCCCACACAGTTGTACACAGCGCAAGCGCCGGTTTTGAAGCGAAAAAAGCGCGGAGGGGGCGGTGCCGAAAGCCCCTGAAGATGTGAGTGACGGCAGAGTACCGGTTCAAGCTGGTACCTTTAAAGGATCGGAGAAGGCCAAAAGAAAGGAATCTATAGTTTATTCCCACTCCGATTCCTCTAGTTCCGAGAGTAGGGACTCAGATATATGGGACTCTTCCTTCTCTTCCTCGGATAGTGAAAGTGGGGGCCGTCATTGTTTTCCCCTAGACGAAGTAGATGCACTTGTGAAATCAGTGAGATCTACAATGTGAGTGTTGGATCCTCGCCCTGACAAAACGGTCCAACGGTAATGTTTGGGGGGTTAGGCCAAAAACGGTGGAAAGTTTTTCCCATTAATGAGAACATCCAAGCCTTAATTAAAAAGGAGTGGGAAAAACCAGACAGAAAAAACCCGTCGGTACCCTCCCTTAAGAGGAAATATGCCTTTAAGGAGGAGGCTTCCACTTCATGGGATAAAGCCCCTAAGCGTGACGTTATGGTGGCTAAGGCCTCAAAAAAATTTGCACTCCCCTTTGAGGACATGGGAACTCTGAAGGATCCCCTTGATAAAAGAGCTGACATCTTCTTTAAAGAGGCCTGGGAATCAGCAGGGGGAAGTTTGAGACCAGCCATAGCGGCCACAGGTACTTCTAGATCCCTAATGATATGGGTCGACAACTTAGAAAAGCAACTGCGAGATGGGGTACCTAGAAATAGGATGTTGGAATCCATCCCTATGATAAGAGGAGCAGATTTTTTGGCAGATTCATCGGCTGACTCAGTCAAACTCACATCTAAGTCGCAGCCCTTTCAGATGCCGCCCGTAGAACACTGTAGCTAAAGAGTTGGCCGGGTGACTTACAAACTAAGCTAAAACTTTGCTCAATGTGAAGGCAAATTTCTCTTTGGGGAGACACTGGATGATATCTTACAAAAAGCAGGGGATAAGAAGAAAGGTTTCCCTATTTTGGCCCCACCATTGATAAAATGGCCCTTTCGGAATAGGAAATTTTTCTAGAGGAGACCCCCGAGGGAGCAGAACAGATGGGACGAAGGGAAGAGGAGAGACAGGGGTTTCCTTTTCGGGAATTCCTCACGGGATAAAAAGACCCCTAAGTGACAGCTCACCCAGGGTGGGAGTAAGACTATCTCCGTTCCTCCCGACTTGGGAAAAAATTTCAACCAGCCCCTGGATATTAAACTTGATCGAATCGGTGCTTCGGATAGACTTTATTTCCCTACCTCCCCGAAACTGTGTGGTAACTCCCCTGAGGTCCTCCCCCCCTAGAACAAGAAATAATAAAACTTATAGACAAAGCCATCATCCAGGCAATCCCCCCCCCCCTCTGGAGAGAGGGAAGGGATTGAAGGGATTTTATTCCCCATTATTTCTAGTTCCAAAGCCATCTTCTGAACAATAATAAACTTACAGAAGTTAAACAGTTATGTGAAAAACCTGAAATTCAAAATGGAGTCGATAAAATCAACTATCAAAAATCTGTTTCCGAACTGTTTTATGGTAGTACTGGATCTCTGCGACGTGTATTATCACGTCTCCATTCACAAGAACTCTCAAAAATTCCTCAGATTAGCGGTGTCCATGAAAGGAGAAGTAAGATAATACCAATACAGAGCCCTACCCTTTGGCATATCGCACCCCACATATTTACCAAACTAATAGCGGAAATGATGGTTCATCTGAGAGAAAAAGACACCTTGATAGCTCCATACTTGGACAATTTTTTGATTGTGAGCAACTCGGCCCAGCACTGCAGACAACAGTGATAAATACCCTAAGACATTTAGGCTGGCTTATAAACCTGCAGAAATCGAAGCTAGAGCCGACCAGGGTTCAGGAATTTTTGGGTCTGACATTGGACTCTACAAAACAAGACTGCCGCCTCCCAGATCAGAAAAAGCAAAAGATAATAAGTCTTGTATCAAAAGCTTTCTTAAACCCATCTATGACTTTAAGAAGGGTGATGTCACTCTTGCCTGTCTACCAGCAGTTCAGTGGGCACAACTTCACACAAGAGATCTCCAGTGGGACATTTTGAAGAAACAGGTTACATGGTGGATGAATTCCAACAACCTGTCAAAAGGGATTCCCTGGGTAATAGAAGTATCTCGGTTAGTTACCACAGATGCAAGTCCCAAGGGGTGGGGAGCTTACCTGGGCAACAAAGTTACTCAAGGGATTTGGACAGGTCAGGAACACGAGGCATCCTCAAATCAAAAAGAACTCTGGGCAGTGGGCCGCGCCTTATTAACTTTCCTACAAAGCCTACTGGGCCATCATGTTTGAGTATTTTCGGACAATCTGGTGGTGGTAGCCTACCTAAACCACCAGGGTGGGATTAGCTCTCGAACCCTAATGGATGGCACTTCTGAAATTTTCAACTTAGTGGAAAATAATTTTCTATCCCTTTCCGCGCTGCATATTCGAGGAGTAGAGAATCAGAAGGCAGACTTCCTGAGCCGTTTCCAATTTAAAACAGGGCGAATGGACATTAAATCAGTCCATTTTCAATCAGAACGTAGAACTATTGGGAGCTCCTGTAATAGACTTGTTTGCCAATATAGACAACAGGAAAGTGAAAGCCTTTTGTTCTCTAGATCCCAGGGGGAACCCCCAGGCCTTAGATGCTTTCATGATGCCTTGGACACAGAGTCTTGCGTATGCCTTTCCCCCAACTATTCTCATCCCAGCAGTTCTGCGGAAAGTCAGGGAGGACAGGTCAAGGCTCATTTTAATAGCCCCCTTCTGGCCCAAAAGAACCTGGTTCTCATCGCTGAGGATGCTATCGGTCACCAATCCTTGGATTCTTGCGGATCTTCTGGACCTTCTGTCTCAGGGACCGGTGTTCCACCCTCAGTCAGAGAATCTCCACCTAACAGCATGGATTTTGAAAGGACGCTGCTGAAAGGAAGAGGTTTTTTGGATAAATTAGTCTCCATGCTAATGAAAAGTAGTAAAATAGTGACCACTAAAATCTATGGCAACACCTGGAAAAAAATTCTGTCCACCTCCGGGGTTAGATTACAGGATGGGGTCCCAATTACTGAGATCTTAGAATTCCTACAGAAGGGTCTAGAACTGGGCCTCCAAGTAAATACCTTTAAAGGTACAGGTAGCAGCGCTAGGAGCTTTGTACAATGAAAATATAGCTGGCAATCCTTGGGTAAAACGATTTATTACAGCCGCTGCAAGATCTAGACCATTAACTATTCAAAGCCTGCCACCCTGGGACTTGAATTTAGTCTTACCAGCTTTAACAGATTCCCCGTTCGAGCCTATAGAGTCAATACCCCTTAAAACCTTATCACTTAAAACTGCCCTTCTGAAAGCCCTAACATCAGCCCGGAGAATTGGTGATCTCCAAGCCCTGTCTGCGAGTCCTCCCTTCACAAAAATCCTGGACGATAGAGTTATCCTAAAACCTGATCCTGCCTACCTACCAAAAGTAGCATCCAGATTCCATAGATCCCAAGAGATAATTCTACCTTCCTTCTGTCCAAACCCTAAGAATAAGAAAGGAAAAAAATTCCATACATTAGATGTGAGATGGTGTCTGGTTCAGTACCTATAACAGGGGTGTCAAACTGCATTCCTCGAGGGCTGCAGACAGGTCATGTTTTCAGGATTTCCTTGCGTTGCACAGGTGATAATTTAATCACCTGCAGAGAATGATTCCAGCACCTTGTGCAATGCTAAGGAGATCTTGAAAACACGCATAGTTTGAGGCCCTAGAGGAATGCAGTTTGACACCCCTGACCTATAATCCACCCAGAGGTATAGGAAGGAAGGGTCTCCCTTTGTCTGCTTTAAGGGACCCATCACATCACCTTCAACCTTTTTCAGACACTACCGTCTAGACCTAGCCTCTTCATCTGACTTAACTTTCGGAAGAAGGGTTCTGCAGGCTCTTGTCCCTCCCTAAGCAACAATCTCTGTAATTCTCTCTGTGGTGCTGTCATGGGGGACTGAGAAAAGCATAGTTACTTACCGATAACAGTATTTATCAGAGTCCATGACAGCACCCGCTTATCCCCCCCCCATCACGTGTGCGGTGAGCACATTCTATTGTATGAAGTGTGTTTTTTATATAGACACGGTGTGCACCTGTTAAGCAATACGATAAAAGTATTTTTGTTGTCACTAACCTGGAGGACCTCTGATGCTCTGTAAACCAACTGATGTGGGGGAGAGGTACTGCCCTTTTATCCTGTAGGTTTCCTGTCCCTGAAGTTCGGATGCCTCTCTCTGTGGTGCTGTCATGGGCTCTGAGAAATACCGTTATCGGTAAGTAACTATGCTTTTTTAATTTTCTTACCTCTGTTATAAACTTCTGTAAAGCACCTATTGGTTCAAGATGCTCACCACACAATTAGATAAGTTCCTTGAGGGGTCTAGTTTCCAAAATGGTATCACTTGTGGGGGTTTCCACTGTTTAGGCACATCAGGGGCTCTCCAAACGTGACATGGCATCGGCTCTCTATTCCAGACAAAAATCAGTGGCTGGATGACAGATGCCAGAGTCTGTCTGGATCCCAGAAACTCACTCAGCTTTTATGCACACACACTGATTACAAGCAAACAGGTCACAGGTGAGGATGTTACCTTTAGTAGCCATTCAAACCCATTTGTGTCAACTTCTGTGCATGTTATCAGGCCAAAATCACAAGGGCATGTGAACTTTTGATCAGGGCCATTTTGTGATGTTTTGGGTTGTCATTCTGATTTAAAAAGAGAAAACACAGTAATTTGACAATAAATTGCTTCACCCTACCAGTAACCATGAGTGGAGAAAATGTGGTGTTCTCTTTCATATTCTCTGAAAAAAGGCCAAGAAAGCAAAAATTCTGCCTGAGTATGTAAACTTATTAACACAACTGTATTAATAGCATGCATGCAACTATCTATTTTTTTCTTTTTCAACTTAAAGTTTTAACAAAATATAAAGTTATCCCCTATCCACTGAATAGGAGATGGAGTCCAACTGCTGCAACCCTCATCAACAATAAAAAAAAAAATCAGGGCTGTACAGATCTGTCTCTCTGGAGGTGAGTATGCCTGACCCTTAAGGTACCTTCACACTCAGCGATGCTGCAGCGATACCGACAACGATCCGGATCGCTGCAGCGTCGCGGTTTGATCGCTGGAGAGCTGTCACACAGACAGCTCTCCAGCGACCAACGATCCCGAGGTCCCCGGGTAACCAGGGTAAACATCGGGTTACTAAGCGCAGGGCCGCGCTTAGTAACCCGATGTTTACCCAGGTTACCAGCGTAAAAGTAAAGAAAACAAACAGTACATACTTACCTACCGCTGTCTGTCCCCGGCGCTCAGCTTCTCTGCACTCCTCTGTACTGGCTGTGAGCACAGCGGCCGGAAAGCAGAGCGGTGATGTCACCGCTCTGCTTTCCGGCTGACTGACGCTCACAGCCAGTGCAGGAGGAGTGCAGAGAAGCTGAGCGCCGGGGACAGACAGCGGTAGGTAAGTATGTAGTGTTTGTTTTTTTTACTTTTACGCTGGTAACCAGGGTAAACATCGGGTTACTAAGCGCGGCCCTGCGCTTAGTAACCCGATGTTTACCCTGGTTACCAGTGAAGACATCGCTGGATCGGTGTCACACACGCCGATCCAGCGATGTCAGCGGGAAGTCCAGCGACGAAATAAAGTTCTGGACTTTCCTCAGCGACCAACGATCTCCCAGCAGGGGCCTGATCGTTGGTCGCTGTCACACAGAACGATTTCCTTAACGATATCGTTGCTACGTCACAAAAAGCAACGATATCGTTAACGATATCGTTATGTGTGAAGGTACCTTTACTCCATTTATTGTCTATGAGACTGCCAGAAATATCTGACTTTTTCCATATAAATTAAGTGGTGGTGGTAGAGAATTTGCACTTCTGCGACACTCAATATAGGGCTCTGAAGTTCTTGGGATCACTGGGTGTCCAAACCATTAGAGCCCTAAGTTATCCCACATCCTGCATATTATTTAGTAAGAAGGCTAGTCAAACATATGTAAAACTTAACAGATGAACGCTCCCAGCCATCTCAGCCAACGCTCCCATACACGGAATTGCTCCCACGGCTGCATCCTCCTGTGTTCTCTATGAGAAAGCTGTTGATTGATACATCAGATAGTGGCTAGTCTTAACCCCTTCCCGACCTGTGACACAGCGTATGCGTCATGAAAGTCGGTGCCAATCCGACCTGTGACGCATATGCTGTGTCACAGAAAGATCGCGTCCCTGCAGATCGGGTGAAAGGGTTAACTCCCATTTCACCCGATCTGCAGGGACAGGGGGAGTGGTAGTTTAGCCCAGGGGGGGTGGCTTCACCCCCTCGTGGCTACGATCGCTCTGATTGGCTGTTGAAAGTGAAACTGCCAATCAGAGCGATTTGTAATATTTCACCTAAAAAAATGGTGAAATATTACAATCCAGCCATGGCCGATGCTGCAATATCATCGGCCATGGCTGGAAATACTAATGTGCCCCCACCCCACCCCTCCGATCGCCCCCCCAGCCCCCCGATCTGTGGCCCGCTCCCCTCCGTCCTGTGCTCCGCTCCCCCGTCCTCCTGTCCGCTCCCCCGTGCTCCAATCACACCCCCCCGTGCTCCAATCAAACCCCCCCGCACTCCGATCCCCCCCCGTGCTCCGAACCACCCCCCCTGCACACCGATCCCCCCCCCCTGCACACCGATCCACCCGCCCGCACACCGATCACTCTCCCCCATGCTCCGATCCCTCCCCCCCCGTGCTCCGACGCCCCCCCGTGCCCTGATCTCCCCCCCCTGTGCCCTGATCTCCCCCCCTTATACTTACCGATCCTGGCGGGGTCCGTCAGTCTTCTTCCCCGAGCGCCGCCATGTTCCAAAATGGCGGGCGCATGCGCAGTGCGCCCGCCGAATCTGCCGGCCGGCAGATTCGTTCCAATGTGAATTTTGATCACTGTGATATAATCTATCACAGTGGTCAAAATAAAAAAACAGTAAATGACCCCCCCCATTTGTCCCCCATAGATAGGGACAATAATAAAATAAAGAATTTTTTTTTTTTTTCACTAAGGTTGGAGTTAGAACTAGGGTTAGGGTTAGGGTTAGGGGTAGGGTTAGGGGTAGGGTTAGGGTTAGGGTTAGGGTTAGGGGTAGGGTTAGGGGTAGGGGTAGGGGTAGGGTTAGGGGTAGGGGTAGGGTTAGGGGTAGGGTTAGGGTTAGGGTTAGGGTTTCGGTATGTGCACACGTATTCTGGTCCTCTGCGGATTTTTCTGCAGCGGATTTGATAAATCCGCAGTGCTAAACCGCTGCGGATTTATGGCAGATTTACCGCGGTTTTTCTGCGCATTTCACTGCGGTTTTACAACTGCGATTTTCTATTGGAGCAGTTGTAAAACCGCTGTGGAATCCGCAGAAAGAAGTGACATGCTGCGGAATGTAAACCGCTGCGTTTCCGTGCAGTTTTTCCGCAGCATGTGTACAGCGATTTTTGTTTCCCATAGGTTTACATTGAAATGTAAACTCATGGGAAACTGCTGCGGATCCGCAGCGTTTTCCAAAGCGTGTGCACATACCTTTAGAATTAGGCTATGTGCACACGGTGCGGATTTGGCTGCGGATCCGCAGCGGATTGGCCGCTGCGGATCCGCAGCAGTGTTCCATCAGGTTTACAGTACCATGTAAACCTATGGAAAACCAAATCCGCTGTGCCCATGGTGCGGAAAATACCGCACGGAAACGCTGCGTTGTATTTTCCGCAGCATGTCAATTCTTTGTGCGGATTCCGCAGCGTTTTACACCTATTCCTCAATAGGAATCCGCAGGTGAAATCCGCAGGTAAAACGCAGTGCCTTTTACCCGCGGATTTTTCAAAAATGGTGCGGAAAAATCTCACACGAATCCGCAACGTGGGTACATAGCCTTAGGGTTAGGGTTGGGTTGGAATTAGGGTTGTGGTTAGGGTTAGGGGTGTGTTGGGGTTAGGGTTGTGGTTAGGGGTGTGTTGCGGTTAGGGTTGTGGTTAGGGTTACGGCTACAGTTGGGATAAGGGTTAGGGGTGTGTTGGCGTAAGAATTGAGGGGTTTCCACTGTTTAGGCACATCAGGGGGTCTCCAAACGCAACATGGCGCCACCATTGATTCCAGCCAATCTTTTATTCAAAAAGTCAAATGGTGCTCCTTCCCTTCCGAGCCCCGACGTGTGCCCAAACAGTGGTTTACCCCCACATATGGGGTATCAGTGTACTCAGGACAAACTGGGCAACAATTACTGGGGTCCAATTTCTCCTGTTACCCTTGAGAAAATAAAAAATTGCTTGCTAAAACATCATTTTTGAGGAAAGTAAAATGATTTTTTATTTTCACGGCTCTGCGTTGTAAACGTCTGTGAAGCACTTGGGGGTTCAAAGTGCTCACCACATATCTAGATAAGTTCCTTGGGGGGTCTAGTTTCCAAAATGGGGTCACTTGTGGGGGGTTTCTACTGTTTAGGCACACCAGGGGCTCTGCAAACGCAACGTGACGCCCGCAGACCATTCCATCAAAGTCTGCATTTCAAAACGTCACTACTTGACTTCCGAGCCCCGACATGTGCCCAAACAGTGGTTTACCCCCACATATGGGGTATCAGCGTACTCAGGACAAACTGGGCAACAATTACTGGGGTCCAATTTCTCCTGTTACCCTTGAGAAAATAAAAAATTGCTTGCTAAAACATCATTTTTGAGGAAAGAAAAATGATTTTTTATTTTCACGGCTCTGCGTTGTAAACGTCTGTGAAGCACTTGGGGGTTCAAAGTGCTCACCACATATCTAGATAAGTTCCTTGGGGGGTCTAGTTTCCAAAATGGGGTCACTTGTGGGGGGTTTCTACTGTTTAGGCACACCAGGGGCTCTGCAAACGCAACGTGACGCCCGCAGACCATTCCATCAAAGTCTGCATTTCAAAAGTCACTACTTCCCTTCTGAGCCCCGACGTGTGCCCAAACAGTGGTTTACCCCCACATATGGGGTATCAGCGTACTCAGGAGAAACTGGACAACAACTTTTGGGGTCCAATTTCTCCTGTAACCCTTGGGAAAATAAAAAATTCTGGGCTAAAAAATTATTTTTGAGGAAAGAAAACGTATTTATTATTTTCACTGCTCTGTGTTATAAACTTCTGTGAAGCACTTGGGGGTTCAAAGTGCTCACCTCACATCTAGATAAGTTCCTTTCGGGGTCTAGTTTCTAAAATGGGGTCACTTGTGGGGGGTTTCTACTGTTTAGCCACATCAGGGGCTCTGCAAACGCAACGTAACGCCCGCAGAGCATTCCATCAAAGTCTGCATTTCAAAATGTCACTACTTGACTTTCGAGCCCCGACATGTGCCCAAACTGTGGTTTACCCCCACATATGGGGTATCAGCGTACTCAGGAGAAACTGTACAACAACTTTTGGGGTCAAATTTCTCCTGTTACCCTTGGGAAAATAATAAATTGCAGGCTAAAAGATCATTTTAGAGAAAATAAAATTTTTATTTTATTTTCATGGCTCTGCGTTATAAACTTCTGTGAAGCACTTGGAAGTTCAAAGTCCTCACCACACATCTAGATTAGTTCCTTTGGGGGTCTAGTTTCCAAAATGGGGTCATATGTGGGGGATCTCCAATGTTTAGGCACACAGGGGCTCTCCAAACGTGACATGGTGTCCGCTAATGATTGGAGCTAATTTTCCATTTAAAAAGCCAATTGGCGTGCCTTCCCTTCCGAGCCCTGCCGTGCGCCCAAACAGTGGTTTACCCCCACATATGGGGTATCAGCGTACTCAGGACAAACTGGACAACAACATTTGCGGTCCAATTTCTCCTATTACCCTTGGCAAAATAGGAAATTCCAGGCTAAAAATCATTTTTGAGGAAAGAAAAATTATTTTTTATTTTCATGGCTCTGCATTATAAACTTCTGTGAAGCACCTGGGGGTTTAAAGTGCTCAATATGCATCTAGATAAGTTCCTTGGGGGGTCTAGTTTCCAAAATGGGGTCACTTGTGGGGGAGCTCCAATGCATAGGCACACAGGGGCTCTCTAAACGCGACATGGTGTCCGCTAACAATTGGAGCTAATTTTCCATTCAAAAAGTCAAATGGCGCGCCTTCCCTTCCGAGCCCTGCCGTGTGCCCAAACAGTGGTTTACCCCCACATATGAGGTATCGGCGTACTCTGGAGAAATTGCCCAACAAATTTTAGGATTCATTTTATCCTATTGCCCATGTGAAAATGAAAAACTGAGGCGAAAAGAATTTTTTTGTGAAAAAAAAAAGTACTTTTTCATTTTTACAGATCAATTTGTGAAGCACCTGAGGGTTTAAAGTGCTCAATATGCATCTAGATAAGTTCCTTGGGGGGTCTAGTTTCCAAAATGGGGTCATTTGTGGGGGAGCTCCAATGTTTAGGCACACGGGGGCTCTCCAAACACGACATGGTGTCCGCTAACGATGGAGATAATTTTTCATTCAAAGAGTCAAATGGCGCTCCTTCCCTTCCGAACCTTACCATGTGCCCAAACAGTGGTTTACCTCCACATGTGAGGTATCGGTGTACTCATGAGAAATTGCCCAACAAATTTTAGGATCCATTTTATCCTGTTGCCCATGTGAAAATGAAAAAAATTGAGGCTAAAAGAATTTTTTTGTGAAAAAAAAGTACTTTTTCATTTTTACGGATCAATTTGTGAAGCCCCCGGGGGTTCAAAGTTCTCACTATGCATCTAGATAAGTTCCTTGGGGCGTCTAGTTTCCAAAATGGGGTCACGTGTGGGGGAGCTCCAATTTTTAGGCACACGGGGGCTCTCCAAACGTGACATGGTGTCCGCTAAAGAGTGGAGCCAATTTTTCATTCAAAAAGTCAAATGGCGCTCCTTCCCTTCCAAGCCCTGCCGTGCGCCCAAACATTGGTTTACCCCCACATATGAGGTATCAGCGTACTCAGGACAAATTGGACAACAACTTTCGTGGTTCAGTTTCTCCTTGTACCATTGGGAAAATAAAAAAAATGTTGCTAAAAGATAATTTTTGTGACTAAAAAGTTAAATGTTCATTTTTTCCTTCCATGTTGCTTCTGCTGCTGTGAAGCACCTGAAGGGTTAAAAAACTTCTGGAATGTGGGTTTGAGTACCTTGAGGGGTGCATTTTTTAGAATGGTGTCACTTTTCGGTATTTTCATCCATATAGACCCCTCAAACTGACTTCAAATGTGAGGTGGTCCCTAAAAAAAATGGTTTTGTAAATTTCGTTGTAAAAATGAGAAATCGCTGGTCAAATTTTAACTCTTATAACTTCCTAGCAAAAAAAAATGTTGTTTCCAAAATTGTGCTGGTGTAAAGTAGACGTGTGGGAAATGTTATTTATTAACTATTTTGTGTCACATAACTCTCTGGTTTAACAGAATAAAAATTCAAAATGTGAAAATTGCGAAATTTTCAAAATTTTCGCCAAATTTCCGTTTTTATCACAAATAAACGCAGAATTTATTGACCTAAATTTACCACTAACATGAAGCCCAATATGTCACGAAAAAACAATCTCAGAACCGCTAGGATCCGTTGAAGCGTTCCTGAGTTATTACCTCATAAAGGGACACTGGTCAGAATTGCAAAAAACGGCCAGGTCATTAAGGTCAAAATAGGCTGGGTCATGAAGGGGTTAAAGAGAACAATGCAATTAGCAGTTCAAAATTAGACATTCACAATTAATCTGTCTCCCAACCATCAGTCGCCCATACAAATTAGACAGTTAGCTGAACCCATTGATAGCCTACATTAGCCTAATGTGTATGAGGGAACAATCTCTTTAAAGGGGTTATCCAGGACTACCATATATTAATTTTTTACTGTGGGCTGCAGAAATTACAGGCAGTTAGTTACTGACTACCTTCCTTTTTTGCCCAGCACAGCTGGTCTGCCAATACAGAGCTGTCACAGAACGCTCCTGCCAGCGATTCAGCGGATTGCTCTCGTGTCACATTGACAGAACAGCTCCTCCTCTTCTGCTTTGCTGACAGGTCATGACTGCCCATGTCATGCTGATTGACATCTGGCTCCATGCTGCCTAACTGTGGGAAGCCTTTGTTAATCAGCATGATGTTGGCACTCATGCCCCATCGACAGAGCAGAAGAAGAGCTTCTCTGTTGAAGTGGAGCAGCTAAATCTCCGACAGTAGCAGTCAGTGATAGAACATGAAGACACAAAAGCGTACAGAGAGGTAAAAAAAATACTCTGTTGTAAAAAAGTCACAGTGAATAAGCAAGTGCTAGTCAAAAAATGAAAAAATAAATGGTGTGCACAGGTTTCTACAGACTTGTTCGCTATGCAGGTGGCCCATGTGTTTTTGGTTTTATAATTGTTCTCTTGTTTCTACAAGACTGGGGAGTTCACCACTCCTCTGTGGGTCATTTGCATTGTAGCTGTTCCATCTCGCATGTTCTACGTGGATATTTTCTCTCTGAGCCCTGTTCATACAGGTACTATACAGATGATCAGGTTTTTAAATACATCAGATAGGGATTATATACATTAGACAGGACTGCTCTATTCTGGGTATACCTTGGTGATTGGTGGAGCAGCTTAACATACTTTTTTGGCAAAAAAACGTATTAACTAAATACCGTACCCTTTTTTTTTCATTTTTTGACTAGCACTTGCTTATTTACAGTGACTTTTTTACAACAGAGTATTTTTTTACCTCTCTGTGCGCTTTTGTGTCTTCAAGTTCTTTGGTGGTGAGAACAGGTTTCTACAGACTTGTTCGCTATGCAGGTGGCCCATGTGTTTTTGGTTTTACAGTGATAGAACATGCAGCTAGTTGGTAAGGAGTTTTTTTGGCTCATAGTAAAAGATAAGCCATTTAAGTAATTTTTATTATTACTTTCTTTCTTGTGAATTTTTCAGGCTTTAGCCATCTTTGGTTTACATTGTGCAATCTCTGGCCTGATATAAACCTTCATGACTTAGTGATTACATTACTGACCTTATCAATATGTGTTGAAAGGAAACTATGACACTTGGTTAGCAATCCGTGTGGAGGCAATAGTCACATGCTCATGTGTTACATGAAATCATTGAGCAACTTCTGTAAGATATGTAGTACAGTATGCTGCATTGTTTTCTGCAGTATTATTTTGCAATAAACTTTTCTTTACTGCAGTCTGTAAAAAATGTGAAGCACTTCAGGTCATTTAAAGTTGCACAGTTCCTGTATTCAGAATCCTTTTGGCCATCTTTACACAACACAGTTGCAGGCACAACCCATCCAAACAATGTAACGATTGACCACAGAATATAGCTATATACCTGCAGAGTAGAGATGAGAGAATATTTCAATGTTCGGCTCACGATCGTCAATTTTGCAATTTCGCTGTGTGAGCCTGGGAAACACCGGCGCAGCTCTTCTGATCGGCGATGAAATCCCCTCCACCGGTCAGAGAGCCGTGGTTCCCACGCTGTCAGAAGACAGCATGAGCGCTCAGCTGTGATCGGAGGTAAAAAGTTTACCACCGGTCACTAGTGTCAGCTAATGAGACTATAGCTAACATCAGCTGACACTTGCTGCCGCTAATAACAGTGAGAGCAGGTGTGGCAGATGGGAGTATTCATCAGCCGCTCCTGCGCTGTAAATAAATAATAAAAAAAAAAACCTGTGTGGGTTCCCCTATATTTTTGATAACTAGCCAGGCATACCTCACAGCTGGAAAATCTTATATAGAAAAGAAATACCAATAATATTTTGTAAATAACCAAATAGTAAATATTACCTATAAATATATACCCACAAAAAAATATTTACTAAAAAATGAATCAATAAATCGAATCGTATTATTTTATTTATAAATATGACAAGCAATGTGACACAATATATAATTAAAAAATATTTTATTGAAATTTAAAATTCATAATAAGTCATTAAAATCAAAATGTGGGGGGTGGGGCACGTCAAATCAATTAGTAGAAAATATATTAATTAAAAAAATAATATAATACAAAATATAATGTTATGAAATTAATAATAAAATATAATCAATATCACATGACTGGTATCTAAAAAAAATAACAAAGAATATAGCAATCAATATTTCATATAACAATAAAAGTAATACAATGTAATGATGCTAATACCTTAATAATACATATTAGTGGCCAAATATATTAAAAATGAAAATATATATATATATATATATATATATATATATATATACATACATACATACACACACACACACACACACACACACACACACACACACACACACACCAAATAATGTTGTGCCACAAAAAACTGGGAAAACTTATTGACTCGAGTATAAGCCTAGGGTGGAAAATGCAGCAGCTACCGGTTACTGTCAAAAATAAAAATAGATACCAATAAAAGTAAAATTAATTGAGACATCAGTAGGTTAAGTGTTTTTGAATATCCATATTGAATCAGGAGCCCCATATAATGCTCCATACAGTTCATGATGGGCCCATAGATGCTCCATATAAAGCTGTGCCCCATATACAATGCTCTGCACCGTTCATTATTGCCCCATAGCGGTGCCATATAGTGCTCTGCACCGTTCATTATTGCCCCATAGCTGTGCCATATAGTGCTCTGCACCGTTCATTATTGCCCCATAGCTGTGCCATATAGTGCTCTGCACCGTTCATTATTGCCCCATAGCTGTGCCATATAGTGCTCTGCACCGTTCATTATTGCCCCATAGCTGTGCCATATAGTGCTCTGCACCGTTCATTATTGCCCCATAGCTGTGCCATATAGTGCTCTGCACCGTTCATTATTGCCCCATAGCTGTGCCATATAGTGCTCTGCACCGTTCATTATTGCCCCATAGCTGTGCCATATAGTGCTCTGCACCGTTCATTATTGCCCCATTGATGTACCATAGAAAGCTGTGCCATATAGTGCTCTGCACCGTTCATTATTGCCCCATAGCTGTGCCATATAGTGCTCTGCACCGTTCATTATTGCCCCATAGCTGTGCCATATAGTGCTCTGCACCGTTCATTATTGCCCCATAGCTGTGCCATATAGTGCTCTGCACCGTTCATTATTGCCCCATTGATGTACCATAGAAAGCTGTGCCATTGCTGCTGCTGCTGCTGCTGCAATAAAAAAAAACAAACACATACTCACCTTTCTTGCTTGCAGCTCCCGGCGTCCGGTCCCGGCGTCTCTCCGCACTGACTGATCAGGCAGAGGGCACCGCGCACACTATATGCGTCATCGCGCCCTCTGACCTGAACAGTCAGAGCGGAAAGACGCCGGGAAGATGGAGCGACGCCCGGCGTGTGGAACGGGGATAGGTAAATATGACATACTTACCTGCTCCCGGCGTCCCGCTCCTTCCCCCGGACAGCTGGTCTTCGGGTGCCGCAGCCTCTTCCTCTATCAGCGGTCACCGTTACCGCTGATTAGAGAAATGAATATGCGGCTCCACCCCTATGGGATCGCCGGGACTAGGTGAGTATGCCTCCGCGCCCTCTCCCCCTCACCCGCCGACCCCACCGCTGCCGTGACTCGAGTATAAGCTGAGAGGGGCACTTTCAGCCCAAAAATTTGGGCTAAAAATTTCGGCTTATACTCGAGTATATACGGTATATATCACCACAAGGTACAAGTATGCATATATGCAGGCGCTGCGCCTCTCTGACCTTTCCCGGCGCCTGAGCACTGCTCCTGAGCCGCAGCGTGAAGACAAGAGGAGAACGTCATCGTAAGAAAATGGGAGGCCCTGGACCGGACCACGATGCCCATCGGATCGGACCGCCCGCCCAGGTGAGTATAATCTAACCTCTTTTTCTCATCTTTCAGGTTACATCGGGGGCTTATCTGCAGCATTACAGAATGCTGTAGATAAGCCCCCTGATGGCGGTGGGCTTAGCTCAACTTCCATTTTGGGGTGACAGGTTCCTTTTAAGTAATACAGAGTATTTCCATTGCTCAGATACTGCTGGGAGTACATTAGCAGTGTGTACTGTGAACTGTAAAATGGTAATTGACCAGTTTTCCAAATTACTATAAATGCATCTTTTTTTGTATACTTGGCCAAAAGTCATCTACTTGAATGATTTGTCGGTTAAATTTTTGAATGATTGCATCCAGAGTATATTTTTCTTTTTTTTTTTTTTATTGCTATGGTGGTATTGTAATTAAAGCCGATCTATCACCAGATTACATAATACAAACTGCATACATATGTAAATAGGTGTCTTTGATCATATGAGACTGGTATACTAACATTGAAAATCCATGTCAGTATGTCTGCATAATCTAATTATTAAAATGATCTTTTTATGAGTCTGGCTATAAAAGAGGTCATGTGTTCAAATATGTTCAATTCTGCCAAAAGTGTTGGCAGCCTTGAAACTGTTCCAGAAAATGAAGTATTTCTCCCAGAAAACTATTGCAATTACACATGTTTTGTTATACACATGTTTGTTTCCTTTGTGTGTATTGGAGCAGCACAAAAAGAGAACTAAAGGATAATTGGACATAATTCCACTGAAAACTCCAAAAATGATCCGGACAATTGTTGGCACCTGTCCAAAATTCTGGGTAAACAACTTTGTTTCAAGTATGTGATTCTTGTTCAAACTCGCCTATGGCAAGTAACAGGTGTTGGCAATATGAAAAGCACCTGAAACCAGATAAAAAGGAGCAGATGACTCAGTCTTTGCACTGTGTGTACCACACAGCATGGAGAACAAATTAAAGAGAATTGTCGACGGACTTGAGAACTAAAATTGTTTAACAATATCAACAAGCTTAAGGTTACAAGTCCATTTCCAGAGATCTTGATGTTCTTTTGTTCATGATGTACAACATAATCAAGAAGTTTACAACCCATGGCACTGTACCTAATCTCCATGGATGTGGACATCAGAGAAAATTTGGTGAAAGGTTGTAACAGAGGACAGTCCAGATGGTGAATAAGCAGACTGAATCAAGTTCCAAAGAGATTCAAGCTGTCCTGCAGGCTCAGGATGCATTAGTGTCAGTGTCAATTATCCATTGACATTTGAATGAAATGGAACGCTATGGCAGGAGACCCAAGAGGACCCGACTGCTGACACAGACATGAAATATGTAGACTGCAGGTTGCCAAAATCCTTCTGAGAGAGTCTTGTGGACAGATGAGACCAAGATAGAGCTTTATGGTAAAGCACATCATTCTGTTTGCCGGAAACAGAATAAGGCCTATAAAGAAAAGAACACAGTAACTACAGTCAAATATGGTGGAGGTTCAAAGATGTTTTGGGGTTGTTTTTCGGCACTGGGTGCCTTGACTGTGTGCAAGGCATCATGAAATCTGAACAATACCAAAGGATTTTGGGTGCAATATACTGCCCAGTGTCAGAAAGCTGGGTTTGCATCCTAGGTCATGGGTCTTCCAGCAGGACAATGACCCCAAACATACTTCAAGAAGCACCCACAAATGGATGGAGACAAAACGCTGTAGAGTTTTTTTAATTTAAATTCCATTTAACACCTGGAGAGAGATCTTAAGGGTATGTGCACACGTAGGTGGAACCTCTGCGGATTTTTCCGCACCCGTTTTGAGAAATCCTCAGGTAAAAAGCACTGCGTTTTACCTGCGGATTTACTGCGGATTTTATGCGTTTTTTGTGCGGATTCCACCTGCGGTTTTACACCTGCGGATTCCTATAATGTAGCAGGTGTAAACCGCTTCGGAATCCGCACAAAGAATGAACATGCTACATGTGAACTGCGGATTTTGTTTTTTATAGGTTTACATGGTACTGTAAACTCAGTGTCAAAACCGCTGCGGATCCGCAGCAAAATCCGCAACGTGTGCACATACCCTAAAATTGCTGTATGGAGAAGGCACCTTTGAAATATGAGAGACCTGGAGCAGTTTGCCAAAAAAGAGTGATCCAAAATTCCATTTGAGAGGTATAAGAAGCTTGTTGATGGTTATAGGAAGCGATTGATTGCAGTTACTTATTCCAAAGTTGAGGTTGCCAACAATTTTGTCCAGCCCATTTTTTGGGGTTTTGTGTGACATTATGTCCAATTTGTCTTTTTCTGTCCTATTTGTTGTTCCAATACACACAAAGGAAATAAGCGTGTATAACAAAACATGGGTAATTGCAATATTTTATGGGAGAAATACTTCATTTTCTGAACAATTTCAAGGGTGCCACTACCAACACTTTCGGCCATGACTGTGTAAGAAGGTGACTGAGATTGTTATATACTTCTCCCTTGATTAGAAAAATGGTTATAACCTGTGTATATGAAAGTGTTTTACATTGCATAGAACCTTATATTCACCAAGGTGCACGATTAATGTATTGCTATAATATGTGGATGAGTCAAGGTGTTCTGATAAATGTAAGTAACTAAGGAAAGGATAAGATTAGTACATAGGACATACCGTAGTTAAGAGTTAGTTATAAAGTAGGACTGGATGTAGTGCATATGTGGGCACAAGTTCAGGAAGTAGACAGGTTTCTGATAGAAACAATTAATGTTCAGGAACACTTCTGGGTTAGTGGAGTGAGAGTAAAATTAGAGAGAGCAGAAGTTGGAGGTCTGAGGGTGCGAGGAGCATGGGCTGTTAAGCGGCAGGAGAACGTGAGCCATAAACTCAGAGCGGACATTACTGGAACGTCCGCACCTATGGTCCAACTGAGGCACTGAGAAGTGCCTCAATATATTCCTAGGAGAGGAAGTTGGACGGGGAATCTCATAAGAGAGTTGAGCTGGGACTCATGGAAGCTGCAGAGCCGGACGGAGTATCCCTGGAGTCAGAGATGCCAGGAAAGAAAGGGATAGCTCAGAGCGAGTGAACAGTGGACATTAGAATGTGCTGTGCTATGGACTATTGAAAAGTATGTGCCCAATAAATACTGTGTGTTTCAATATTATGAAAATGGACAAGTAAACTTCTTTATTATAAAACAAATTTGATGTCCCCCAATGTGTGTGCGATGGTTCCTGAATTTAAAGAACCAGAGATAGCAGAGACCCGCTACCAAAACGTGAGTGTTTTACGACCTCACACATGGCACAGGAGATTCAGGGCACCATCTATTTGTAGGGAGCCAGGTTGTGGGAATAGTCCCATGACTATTGCCCTGTTCACCTTACAACTGTATATGGAATATTTATGCTATATCCTGTGAGTACATCATGAATGATTGCGATGGAATAACACATTTAAATAATAGTAAATTTTTTTGTAATGATCCATTTAATATTGCTTAAGTATGGCATGTTCACACGTCCTGTTTATTAAATGTTGCTATTGGTGATGAGCGAGTGTGCTCGTTACTTGAGTTTTCCGAGCATGCTTGGTTCTTCGAGTATTTTGGGCATGCTTATAGATTGTTTGAGTCCCCACAGATGCATGATTTGCGGCTGCTAGACAGCCTGAACAAATGCAGGGATTGCCTCTTTGTTAAGGAATCCCCACATGTATTAAGGTTGTCTAGCCGCTGCAAATCGCAAATCATGCAGTTGCAGGGACTCAAACATAATGTACGAGCACGCCCAAAATACTCGGAGAACACCCGAGCATGCTCAGAAAACTCGAGTAGTTACTACCTGTTGAGCTATGTGCACATGTTGCGGATTTAGATGCGGATTTACAGCGTTTCTGGATGCGCGGAATTACATCAAATCTGCAGTGTTGTGCACAAGCAATGTTAGTAAATGGGAAATTGAGAATTTTTGTACACATGCTGTGGAAAAAAAACGCACAGATTTGCAGTGTTTTATTTTCCGCAGCATGTCAATTCTTTTTGCGGATCTGCAGCGTTTCTGCACCCATTGACTTCTATTGTGTCAGGCCAATCCACAGGTTTAAAAAAGATCTGCGGTTTTGCTGCGGGTGTGCCTGCGAGAAACGCTGCAGATTGGGAGGGGGAAGGGTGTGTTGGCAGATACTGTATGTGTGTGGGCGGAGACTGTGTGCGGTGAAGATGTGCGGGGCTGTGTGTGTCTGTATGTAGGCAGGCATCGTTCGATGGGACTACTACTCCCATCCGGCTATATAATAACAGAAATTCCACATACATGCTTAAAGACTGGGAGGGTGACACAAGTTGTCCACTACCCCTAGCCAAACTAAATCTGCTCCAAACAATATTAAAAGACAATAGGAGAAAAGGGAGCAAAACAATGACATCTGATAAAAATCAATATGTCAATTTTATTAATTCATTGGGTAAAAAAATGTACATATAAACATCACGGCAATACATAACTTTTTGGGGGATTTGTGACGGTGGGGACTTAGCTATCTGCTATTTACCCAATGAATTAATAAAATTGACGTATTGATTTTTATCAGATGTCAACATTTTGCTCCCTTTTCTCCTATTGTTTTTTCCCATCCGGCTATGCCTGCTACAGTGACAGCTAGCCGAATGATGGGACAGTAGTAGTCCCATCATCCGGTTACTGTGGTCAAATGTAAAGAAAAAAAAAAAACATATACAGTACCTACATATAGACATACAGTATATAATCCCCAAAGCCCTCGATCACCTGTGTAAAAATAAATAAATAAAATAAAATAAAAAATAAATAAAAAAATATTTCACCAACAGTATACTCCCCGATCCGATGTAATCCATTTAATAACGAGTGTCCCACGATGATCTCCCTTGGAGAGCTGTCACATCGGCAGATGCGACTGCTCTCCCGGGGCTCCGATGATACAGTGACGGAAGGTATCCTTCTGCACTGTATCCCTCAGCCATCAGAGATCGCTGTCACTTGTGGCACTGCTGTGTGGGAAAATTCTTATGCAGCAGTGCAGTAAAGTGAGAGGCCATTGAACCCTCAGTGATGACACTGCAGGAGCCATTTTCTCCTGTCAGTGTGTCACTGGAGGCCTATAGAGCTGTCACATGTCATGATGTGACAGCTCAATAGGGGAGATCGTCGTGGGACACTCATTATTAAATGGACTGCGTCTGACCAGGGAGTATTTGTATTGGTTTATTATTTTTTCTTTTTTTTCCAGGAGATCGAGGGCGCCGCATGGATTTGCAGAACAATAAAGATGGCAAAACTGTGTGGTGTTTTATTTCATTAACATACTTTATTCTGCGTGTGTGTGTTTATTTAACCCATTAACTATAGGATTAGTAGGTGTCTTATTGACCCTTTTACATTACTAAGTCTGCTTGATGTCTCCTTACAATTCAATGGTGACATTAACCCCCCTATTACCCCATATGTCACCGTTACAGGGCAGTGGGAAGAGAGAGGCTAAGAGCCGCAATTAGATGCGCCATTTCTGGGGCAGCTTTATGCTGGTGTTTGAAATTGGTGTGGAGCAATATCCATGGTCCCTTCCTAGGCTATGAATATCAGCCTGCAGCCGTCTGCATAGCCTTTTCTGGCTATTAATTATAGGGGGGGGTCCCATTATTTTAATAGCAAGTAAAGGCTAAATATACAGCTGCGGGCTGATATTCATAGCCTGGGAAGATCCATGGCTATTAACCCCTTCCCAGGCTATAAACATAGGCCCCCTAGTCACTGGCTTTCCCTCTCTGGTGCAGAAAATTGTGCGGGAGCCTACGCCATTTTTTTTTTCAATTTTTTTTTTTTTATAAATTAAATTATATTGCTTTTAAGGCTGGGGTCACACTTGTGAGAAACTCGCATGAGACTCTCGCATCAACACCCGGCACTGCCGCCGGCACTCAGGACCGGAGTGTGTGGCTGCATGTATTTCTATGTAGCTGAATGCACCAATCCCGACAGCGACAGTGCCGGGTACTGAGGTGCGAGACACGTGCGAGTTTCTTGCAAGTGTGACCCCGGCCTAATGCAGATTTTGTGTGTGTGTCTTTATTTAACTCTTTATGTACCATTGTATGTTTATTACTAAACATCGGGCTTGGTATTATCTATCAATAGATATATCTATCCATCTATCTATCTTTCTGTGTATGTAAATGAAGAGGTTGGACAAGAAATTACATCACAATTTTTTTTTTTGTTCAATTATAGATCTTTATTTAGCTTTCAAAAACGCATGAATATCCGCATAAAAAAAACACATGAAAATCCACATAAAAAATAATCAAATCCGCGCTGATTTTTACCTGTGTTTTCTGCCAAGAGATGCAGAATCTGCGGAGAAAATTCCACAGGCAAATCTGCCTGTGCACATACAGTACCCTTAAAAGATTAGTTCAAGCCTTCTCATATTGACATTGGTGGATGTTGTGAATATCAACAGAACTTTACATGGTTAAAAGTAAACTTTTGGAAATTGTGCAAAAGTTTGTTTGCTTTTTGATATGAGCTCCATGAGGAACTGCATAAGCATTTACACACACTTTGTGTTTTCCAGTTATACTTGTTTGATTAACGCCTTTCCATTCTGGGTCACTGACTTTGGGCTCATATGGAGAACAGCACCTGTTTCCCATGTGGACACAGCACATTTTTAATTCTTAGAAATGATGGTACTTGTACTATTTTAATGATGATGTAACTCTAGTGAATATCTTGTCACATCAAGGACCCTGAAATTGAATTAGAGTGGGCTTCAATACATTACTGTCAGATGCTTGTTTAGACTGTTTACACGTGTCGGATTCAACACATAAGCTGAAATCGAAGGTTCAACATCAGAATCTTTCACCAAGTGTTTGGTGCATTCGCACATCTGTGTGAATGTCTGAGCTACCCAATTTTTTATTTTTTTTGCCAGACAGTGCATCCTATTCTAATCCTCAACATTGTATCAGCTCTGGGTTTTTTATCGTATCCGTGATAATCACGGATGTGTGAATGGACACTTTCTGGGTCCAAGTGCTGTCCAATAAAAATCAGATAGCAGTCTAACATTACACATGCATGTATAAATGCAGCCTTAGGGTATGTTTCCACGGTCAGGGGTCAGGAAACGCTGTGGATTGGATGCTGTGTACAGCCGCAGTGTGCAATTCGCAGCGGCCAGATGTTACAGCATAGTGGAGGGGATTTTATGAAATCTCATCTCCACTATGTGTTCAAAGACACATGCGGCAAACCTGTGTATACGCACATGCGGTGCGTCTTTATAGGCTGCAGCATGTCTATCTTGTGGAGATGCTCAGTCTCCGCAAGATAAATGACACTGTCTATGTATAGGATCGATGCGGTTATTCAATGAACACACGTGTACAAAAGCTGGCAGCGTTTTGGGCGAAGCTGCGTCCAAAGCGCTGCATATATAGAAGATGGAAACCTACCCTTAGGGCAGGTTCAAACATTGCGTTTTTGCGGCATTTTAGTTTCTGCACCAATAGCCACAGTGGTGATAGGAATACAACACGTACATTTGTCAGTTTTTTTTCTGTGTGTTTTTGTATAATTTTTACTTGTGCTTTTCTTTCATTCATTTGACTAGGTGAAATGAGCTGCAGAAACGTTGAAAATGCAGCAGGACTCAAAATATGCCCGGGAAAGAAAAAAACACAGAGTGTGTATTAGATTTAAAAATAAAACTCACCGATTTATGTGGTGCTGTAAAACGCTGTGTACTTTATGCACCAAATATGCTTTGTAAAATATGCAGCAAAAGCACCGCATGTGAACACACCCTTACTGTTTCATAGTCCTCTCAACCACCTTGTGACCGCACCTCTGATTGGCTGCAAGTCACTGGTCACCATCTCTTTTTTTTTTTGGGGGGGGGGGCTCACTCACATGACCATAGATTCTCTCATCCGAGAGAACTGGGTCGATTATGCTAATGAGTCACTGATCAAAACTTGATCCAAGTTTCAGCTGAGTGTGATCTGAACCTCTCCGATGACCGAATCGGAGCACATTGTGAGGAGAAGGTGGAGTACAACATTGGTTCAAATTTTATCAAGTAAAAAATCTGCTAGCACTCGTCCAATGTACAGTTAGGTCCATATATATTTGGACAGACAACATTTTTCTAATTTTGGTTATAGACGTTACCAGAATGAATTTTAAACAAAACAATTCAGATGCAGTTGAAGTTCAGACTTTCAGCTTTCATTTGAGGGTATCCACATTAAAATTGGATGAAGGGTTTAGGAATTTCAGCTCCTTAACATGTGCCGCCCTTTTTTTTAAAGGGACCAAAAGTAATTGGACAATTGACTCCAAGGCTATTTCATGGACAGGAGTGGGCAATCCCTTCGTTATGTCATTCTCAATTAAGCAGATAAAAGGCCTGGAGTTGATTTGAGGTGCGGTGCTTGCATTTGGAAGGTTTTGCTGTGAAGTAAACATGCGGTCAAAGGAGCTCTCCATGCAGGTGAAACAAGCCATCCTTAAGCTGCGAAAGCAGAAAAAAACCCATCCGAGAAATTTCTACAATATTAGTAGTGGCAAAATCTACAGTTTGGTACATCCTGAGAAAGAAAGAAAGCACTGGTGAACTCATCAATGCAAAAAGACCTGGGCGCCCACGGAAGACAACAGTGGTGGATGATCGCATAATAATCTCCATGGTGAAGAGAAACCCCTTCACAACAGCCAGCCAAGTGAACAACACTCTCCAGGAGGTAGGCTTATCAATATCCAAATCTACCATAAAGAGAAGACTGCATGAAAGTAAACACAGAGGGTTCACTGCATGGTGCAAGCCACTCCTAAGCATCAAGAATAAAAAGGCTAGACTGGACTTTGCGAAAAACATCTAAAAAAGCCAGCACAGTTCTGGAAGAACATTCTTTGTACAGATGAAACCAAAATCAAGCTTTACCAGAATGATGGAAAGAGAAAAGTATGGCGAAGGCGTGGTACAGCTCATGACCCAAAGCATACCACATCATCTGCAAAACACGGCGGAGGCAGTGTGATGGCTTGGGCATGCATGGCTGCCAGTGGCACTGGGTCACTAGTGTTTATTGATGATGTGACACAAGACAAAAACAGCCGAATGAATTCTGAGGTATTCAGAGCCGTACTATGGGCTCAGATCCAGCCAAATGCAGCAAAACGGATTGGTCGTTGTTTCATACTACAGATGGACAATGACCCACAAACATAAAGCCAAAGCAACCCAGGAGTTTATTAAAGCAAAGAAGTGGAATATTCTTGAATGGCCAAGTCAGTCACCTGATCTCAACCCCATTGAGCATGCATTTCACTTGTTAAAGACTAAACTTCAGACAGAAAGGTCTACAAACAAACAGCAACTGAAAACCACCGCAGTGAAGGCCTGGCAAAGCATCAAATAGGAGGAAACACAGCGTCTGGTGATGTCCATGAGTTCAAGACTTCAGACAGTCATTGCCAACAAAGGGTTTTCAACCAAGTACTAAAAATGAACATTTTATTTAAAATTATTTAATCTGTCCAATTACTTTTGGACCCTTTTAAAAACAGGGTGGCACATGTTAAGGAGCTGAAACTCCTAAACCCTTCATCCAATTTTAATGTGGATACCCTCAAATGAAAGCTGAAAGTCTGAACTTCAACTGCATCTGAATTGTTCTGTTTAAATTTTATTGTGGTAATGTCTAGAACCAAGATTAGAAAAATGTTGTCTCTGTCCTAATATATATGGACCTAACTGTATATGCTTGTGTGAGTGAGCCCTGTGTGTATGTCAGTGAGAACCATGTTCTGAATCTTATAAACTTACATTGAGAAGTGACTCCTGATTCACCCAGAAATCACTGAAAACAGACACCGACCAGTTACACTCCGCTCATGTCATGCAGAACAGGACTGGAGCGCTGCTGGGAACTGCAGAAATTGTCAACCGGTACATACTTTACTATACACAGGGAGCATACACTGCTCAAAAAAATAAAGGGAACACTTAAACAACAGAATATAACTCCCAAGTAAATCAAACTTCTGTGAAATCAAACTGTCCACTTAGAAGCAACACTGTTTGACAATCACTTTCACATGCTGTTGTGCAAATGGAATAGACAACAGATGGAAATTATTGGCAATTATCAAGACACAATAAAGGAGTAGTTCTGCAGGTGGGGACCACAGACCACATCTCAGTACCAATGCTTTGTGGCTGATGTTTTGGTCACTTTTGAATGTTGGTTGTGCTTTCACACTCGTGGTAGCATGAGATGGACTCTACAACCCAAACAAGTGGCTCAGGTAGTGTAGCTCATCCAGGATGGCACATCATTGTGAGTTGTGGCAAGGTTTGCTGTGTCTGTCAGCGTATTGTCCAGAGGCTGGAGGCGCTACCAGGAGACAGGCCAGTACGCCAGGAGATGTGGAGGGGGTTGTAGGAGGGCAACAACCCAGCAGCAGGACCGCTACCTCAGCCTTTGTGCAAGGAGGAACAGGAGGAGCACTGCCAGAGCCCTGCAAAATGACCTCCAGCAGGCCACAAATGTGCATGTGTCTGCGCAAACGGCTAAAAGCCAACTCCATGAGGATGGTCTGAGTGCCCGACGTCCACAGATGGGGGGCTGTGCTCACAGCCCAACACCGCGCAGGATGCTTGCCATTTGCCACAGAACACCAGGATTGGCAAATTCGCTAGTGGAGCCCTGTGCTCTTCACAGATGGGTTCACACTAAGCACTTGTGACAGAGTCTGAAGACGCCATGGAGAGCGAGCAGCTGCCTGCAACATCCTTCAGCATGACCGGTTTGGCAGTGGGTCAGGAATGGTGTGGGGTGGCATTTCTTTGGAGGGCCGCACAGCCCTCCATGTGCTCGCCAGAGGTAGCCTGACTGCCATTAGGTACCAAGATGAGATCCTCAGAACCCTTGTGAGACCATATGCTGGTGCGGTTGGCCCTGGGTTCCTCCTAATGCAGGACAATGCCAGACCTCATGTGGCTGGAGTGTGTCAGCAGTTCCTGCAAGATGAAGGCATTGAAGCTATGGACTGGCCCGCCCGTTCCCCAGACCTGAATCCGATTGATCACATCTGGGACATCATGTCTCGCACCATCCACCAACATCACGTTGCACCACACTCTGTCCAGGAGTTGGCAGATGCTTTAGTCCAGGTCTAGGAGGAGATCCCTAAGGAGACTATCCGCCGCCTCATCAGGAGCATACCCAGGCATTGTACGAAGGTCATACAGGCACGTGGAGGCCACACACACTACTGAGCATCATTTCCTTGCCTTGAGGCATTTCCACTGAAGTTGGATCAGCCTGTAACTTCATTTTCCACTTTGATTTTTGAGCATCATTCCAACTCCAAACCTCTGTGGGATATTAGTTGTGATTTACGTTGATAATTTTTAAGTTTTATTATTCTCAACACATTTCACTATGTAATAAAGATTTACAACTGGAATATTTCATTCAGTGATATCTAGGATGTAGGATTTTAGTGATCCTTTTATTTTTTTGAGCAGTGTACATTACAGATACCTAGCCAATGGTGACATTAAAAAAGTAACCTCCAGAGTGGTACTTTTAAAGTTTCCTGCAGCGGCAGTACTTGTGCTTACATTACACGGTGGTCATTTAAAATGAGTGGTCGGACTCATGCAGAACAGTACAGATCCTCCTAAGAGCTATGTGCTCAGGAGAGTAAGTATAGATGTAGCAGATATAGTCGCTGCTATGTGGACTGTGAGTGCAGAAGGGTCTGAAATGTCAGACAGGGAGAGAGAGACTTGTGCAGAGAGAGAGAGAGAGCTGCACACATCTCGCTCTTCCTGCCTGATGCTAATGGGAAAAAGAAGAAGCTGAATGGGATCTGCAAAGTTACGCGGGGCGATCCAAAAGTAATGATAATCGGTTATTTCTATTGCACACAGAAATTAAAATAAAATGTTTTCTGCTATCTTAGGTACCCACTAGTCCAGGAAAAAAAAAATCACTTAAATAGACCATGATTCCCGGGAGCTACATTCATTTGAATATGAACTGCTGAGGAGTGAATATCAAAATGGAAAAAAACTAGCTCAGAGCTGTCATCAAATGCCTCTGCTTGAAAAAAATAACTACCAAAGACATACACAGCGACTTGGTGGAAACATTGGGGGACTCTTCTCCTCCATATTCCACAGTTGCATGCTGGGCCAAGGAATTTAAGCTGGGAAGAACATTGACGGAAGATGAACATCGTGAAGGACGCCCATCCACGTCCCTCAATGAAGAAAACGTGAAAAAAGTTGAAGTTGTGTTGGCAGATCGAAGAGTGACTATCAGGCATGTAGCTGAGGTCACAGGGATCTCATATGGCAGTATTCAAAGAATCCTTGCAAAAGAATTGCATATGAGAAAGGTCTCCGCGCGTTGGGTGCCAAAAATGTTAACCGACGAGCAAAAGAAGAAACGAGTTGACATTTCAATAACAAATCTCGAAAAGTTCCAAGCAGACAAGGAAAAATTTTTGTCACGTTTTTTGACCATGGACGAGACCTGGATCCACCACTTTGATCCCGAAACTAAACAGCAATCAATGACATGGAAACGAGCTGACGAACTGATGCCGAAGAAATTCAAAGTGTCAAGCTCAGCAGGGAAGGTTATGGCGTCCGTTTTTTGGGACGCTAAAGGAATTATTATGGTGGACTATTTGGAGAAGGGAGCCACTATTACAGGCTCCTACTACGCAGAACAAATAAGAAGATTGTGGGAGGCTATCAAGGAGAAAAGGCGCGGCAAACTGTGGGCTGGAGTGCTGTTTCACCAAGATAACGCGCCAGCTCACAAAGCTGCAGTTGCCATGGCTACCATTCAAGAAGCGGGCTTTGAACTGGTGGAACACCCCCCTATTCACCAGATCTAGCCCCCAGTGACTTCTTTCTCTTTCCTCGGCTCAAGGAACACCTCCGGGGCAAGAAATTTGACTACAATAGGGACGTGATAACCGCTGTTGGGGATTTTTTTGAGGGTCAAGATCAAGAATTTTTTTCGAAGGGAATTCTACGTTTAGAAAAGAGATGGACTAAATGTATAGACTTGTTAGGAGACTATGTAGAAAAATATATATATTTTTTTACTATATTCATTGTCTTTAGTATTGATTATCATTACTTTTGGATCGCCCCTCGTATCTGTAGGACCTTCCACAGTGTCAAGGCACCAAAGTGCAGTGTATTAGTGATGTGTGTTTGTAGCTGAGTAGCAGAGGTGTGCGTATGTCCATGTATGGAATACTGTTGTGTGTGTGTGTGCACATGTGTACCAGGGTTGCTAACTTGACTTTTTATTTATTATAGACAGCTTATAAAAAAAAAAAAAAATCAGACAATTTTTTTATGGACACATTGGAAAACAATAGTAAATCTTTAAAAAAAGATTATAAGGTATACATGTCTGCAGGCCAGAATTCTGATATTGAGACATTAGCTTCATTCACTCAAAACTGTAAAATGATAATTACAGTCAAAATAATCTGTACGAGTTTCTCAAGCTTCAAGTAAATCATGGACGCTTTAATTTTTTTATGGATGGGCAAAAAAGTGCCCTATATTTACAGACTGTGCTGAAATTTCTGGATGATTAGCAGCCCTGATGTCTTCTGTTTGGGCAATAGAACTGTCTGTGTGTGCAGAAGTGATGTGTGAACATATTGTGGATGCTGCAGAGCTGTGTGTATAATGTACTTGTTGCATAGAAACACTAATAGGTGCATACGGTTAACTATTACCTCCCTATTGTAGGAAGATTAATGGTATTGACTAGAGTTGAGCGAATTTTTCAAAATTTGGTTCCGATTATGATCAGCAGCGAATATTGTTTTTGCAATATTTGCCGAACACAGCCAAACGCTATTGGAGTCAATGGAAGTAGAAATTGTAAAACTAGTCACAACCCACGGACAGGCCGTGAGTCAGCGACATCAGATGTTCTTGGGTCAATACTAAAAAAGCAATGGTAAGTCAGGTCACATGCCAGGGTCAGAATACCAGAGAAATAGCAGGTAAGCAAAGGGTCAATAACAAGCGGGTAGTCAGAACACGGTCTAAAGGTCAGCAGAATATCAGATGCAAAGGGGTGGATATCTCTGCACCTTCCAGTCTCAGATAGGTCAACCGAGCTGTCAATCAAAGCACTGACCGCTCCGCACGCCCCAGCACAGGATAGGATGATAGAGCTGTCCATCACTGAGTCCCAAACACTCTGAGCAGAGGAATCATAATGGAAATGACCGATTGTGTTTGAAACCGATCATCAAACAGAAATTCGGCACAAATAGGGTACCAATCTGGTACAAATATGGCAAATTAAGATTCAGCGACCGATTTCAAACATATTCGCTCAACTCTAGTAGTGACCAATCCATTTATTTTCACCTCCAGGGAAGTTTTAATTAGTAGTTAACATGTATTTCCTCTTTCCTAATATCTAAACCTATAGGTGAAAAATATGGTATATGTCCTGTCTGGTCCTACTTCAGGACAGGATGTCACTTGGGGGAAAGAGGGATATTTAAAAGTTTGCAATGGAGCCCTGGCTATCGCCCCTGAATGTGTCCTACAAGCTCTCTGACCTTGAGATTAGCATTCTGAACATGGACGGCCCTCTCTATTAATTCAGAGTTATTTAATAGGGTACATGAAAATGGGTTTTCTAAACCAGATTATTCTAATATTTATTTTTTTACTGATTAGGCTGGAAAAATTATGAAAATAGTGTCTTATTTTTTTTACAAAAAGGATAAAATAATTCTGTTTATATAGGGCTTCTATTTGTTCCTAAATGAAGCAGCAGCCAGAAATGTTATATCTGTCCACAAAATGTAAATAATTAATTGGCTTGGATAATGGTGTGTTATTTCCTATACTGTTTTTAAATGTGCACTTTCTTCTTGGAATAAGTCATCTTGTGTTGTAAATGTAAGCCACTCACCATGCCGTGATAAAAGGGGATGAACGCTCTATATACAGACCCGAGTGAGGAGAACAGTTCTGGCATGCCATAATAAAACACATCAGCTTCCATCACTTTTACTACTGGAGTGATCTTTGTTTTTTGTGCATATTTACAGTAATCCTTTTTTTGCACTAAACGACTCATTGTTTAACAATAAAAACAATAATAATAAAAAAAAAATTTCTTCCAGGTTCCAGCTTTCATTCTTGGAAATATGCCTGTGGAACGGATGCGTATGCGGCCCTGGTTAGAAGAACAGATAAATAGGGACTGTATTCCAGGCTTGAAATGGTTAAACAAGGTACTTGTATATTGATTATTTTATCATATACATACATACATTCTTATTTTTCTAGATCAACCGCTGCATTTGCTACCATTCTGCAATGAAAGGTGAATTTGCTTTGCTGTTCCAAGATTTGATGTACAGAATTGAAGGGGTTATCGGGGATTATTTGATTTTTTTTTTTTGTGCTATGGGCCTAAGAACTAACAGGTAGGTAGTTGCTAACTACCTGATTGTTCTGCCTGCCACCAATCTCTGCCGGCTCAGAGCGGTCATAGACTGCTCCTGCCAACGATTCTGTGTAACTGCGGGGAGACGGCTGTCAATCAGCATGACACCGGCAGTGATGCTCCACGGACAGAGCAGCCTGGAAGAAGAAGAGTCAGCGCTGGGTAGAGCAGATAGGTAGTTAGCAACTACTAGCCTGTTAGTTCCTAGGCCCATAGTAAAAAAAAAATCAAATAGTCCCAGAAAACCCCTTAATTATTAAGTAATTAATTCACAGACACAATATATCTGTTCCAAAATACAGGACCCAAGTCTCCCATTCCCCCACTTAATTCCAACCCTTCGTAGCTGCAGTGCTGGGGGTGGGGGATATAGAATACCAGGGTCCCCTTTATGTAGAACGGATCTAGCATTTATCACCCATACAGTGAATAAATTATATATATATGCTTCTGATCACAATACATCTTTAATGGATTTCAATGTGGCTGTGCTTACTAATATATGTAAATATATCGTTATGTGCAAATGATCAGATGTTTCCTATTGGACCAGGTTCTCCTGTAAAAGTCAAAACGTTAATATTTTGAATGGTATAAGTTGCAAGCTGGGGCATCAGAGGATTGGTCTTGTTTTTCCAGCATATCACAGAAATGTGTATCTGGGTTGAGAGCTAGAAAATGTTAAAGTCAATTTGATATGTTAAGCTGTCACGTTCCTCAAACCAGTTTTGATATTGTTTTACAGTGTGGCAGGGCACATTATGCTGCTGCCATGAGGGAGAGTAACACACAGCCTAGTATGTGACAAATCCCTGCAATCGGGGTCTCTGCCCCTATATCATGCTGATCTCAGATTACATAGCAAAAACCTGCTGACAGATTCCTCTTAATGTTGGAATGCAAGCTTTCCCAACAGGACATTGTCCAGGGCATCACACTGCATTGACTGATTTAGTCTTTTTCCCATAGTACATCCCAGTGCCATCTCTTCCCCAAGTAAGTGATACACACCTACCAGGCAATCCACGTGATGTAAAACACAACTCCTCTTCCATGGTCATATTTTGTGCCCTGTGGCCAGAGAGCCTCATACACAAAAAGATGCAATTTATGTGCTGACACCTTTCTTTTATGGCCAGCTTTAACTTTCCGCAGTTTGTGCTACCTATCTGTATGCTCAGACCAGATGAACTAGCTTTCCCTTCCCATATTCATCTAATCAGCTTTAGGTCAGGGTCAGATGAGTGTATGAAAAATTGTCCGAGTTTCATCCGGAAAACTTGGAGGATTTTCATTTATATTGTTATCCGTGTGGCCGTAATTTACGTCTGTGTGCAATCCGCTTTCATACATCTACATTCAAGAATGGTTAGGTTATTTATGGAAATGTATCTAAGAATCTGACGCAATACAGGTGTTCAGTATTGGATCTGATTTTGTTTTGGTTATGGTATTTATAGAATTGTATAGGTGAGTCTCACCTGAGACTTGGAGGAAAATAGTGCATGCTGCCATAATAAATGAAATAATGTCAGACAACTCCTTTATTCCCTTAACAACATATGGCGTATATTTACATCATATGTTGTGTCCCGGACTTTGATTTGGGATCCGGCACTGAGCCCTCATCTTTCACCACACATAACAGCTTATTTAATCAGTCATCATGTGCTTTTAACAGCTGCGGGTGGATTGGAGCTCCACCCGCAGCTGCTCACCATTTAAATCCTGCTGTCAATCTCAGACAGCGGAAATTAACACACGCCGGCTGGAAAACGCATCCTAAATCCCGCTCATCGATGCTCCGTCAGGTGATCGGTGGCGTTGATGGGTTGTCATAGGCACAGGGTCTTTTGTAGGCCCCCGTCTGCTATCATTATGATACTTCTGTGAATGCCAGCTAACGGCTGGCGTTCATAGGAGATCGTGATTTCTGCTATTCACAGCACTGCTGAAGCCTTGTTATGTGTAGCACAGGAGATTGGATGATCGCGTCTTCAAGTTTTTAAAAATATGACAAAAATGAAAAAATCCAAGTTCTAATCCCCTTTTGCCCCATTGAAAATAAAACAATAAATAATACACATATTTGGTATCACACTGCGTTCAGAAATGTCCCATCTATCAAAATATAAAGTAAATTAATTAGATTGGTAAATGGTGTGACAAGGGAAAAAATAATCGAAACTACAGAAAGTTTTTTTGCCACTCCAACATTGCAATAAGAGGTGATGTTTTTTTGATCCTGTTGTGTTCCTTTGTCTTCATGATGCTCTCTGTGCTTCAAACAGAACCCTGAGACTATCACAGAGCAGGTGCATTTATATGGAGACTAGATTACACACAGGTGGATTATATTTATCAATTGAACATCCAAAGAAAAAAGAAAAGGTGGCACTTACCAAGCGATGTATTAAAAATCCTTTATTCTTCCATATATCGGAGTAAGGACATGCCTTTCGGTCTACAGGTAAAACGAGAGGGTGCATGGAGTGAACCGGACAAAGGCCGTTTCGTGCACGATGCGCTTCAACGGGTCCAGGTTGAAGCGCATCGTGCGCAAAACGGCCGTCGTCCGGTTCTCTCCCTGCACCCTCTCGTTTTACCTGCAGACCGAAAGGCATGTCCTTACTCCGATATATGGAAGAATAAAGGATTTTTAATACATCGCTTGGTGAGTGCCACCTTTTCTTTTCTTTTTTCTTTGGATGTTTAATACGAATTACTGTTTGGTAAAGCACCACAGCGCGATTGTATTCCATCGCTCGTCCGATTGCCATGAGAGACTTTGATTATTGCAGTAAATTGCTCACTTGAAGGCCATCTAAAACCACCTATCCTGGTGCCGTCATACTTTCTTCTTTTTATATGGATTATATTTATCATCATTAGGCATTTAGGACAATATTGAATCATTCAGAGATCCACAATGAACTTCTGGAGTGAGTTTGCTGCACTGAAAGTAAAGGGGGTGAATAATATTGCACGCCCCACTTTTCAGTTTTTGAATTTCCCAAAAAATTTAAAATAACCAATAAATTTCGTTCAACTTCACAATTGTGTTCCGCTTGTTGTTGGTTCTTCACCAAAAATTTACATTTGGTATCTTTATGTTTAATGCATGATATGTGGGAAGAGGTTGAAAAGTTCCAGGGAGCGGAATACTTTCGCAAGGCACTGTAAATCAAAATTAATATGCCATGGAGGTCTGCATTTGGAATGATACTCAAAATCAAAGTGGAAAATCAAATTACAGGCTGATCAAACTTTAGTGGAAATGCCTCAAGACAAGGAAATGATGTTCTGTTGTGTGTGTGTGTGTGTGTGTGTGTGTGGCCTCCATGTGCTTGTATGACCTCCCTACAATGCCTGGACATTCTCCTAATGAGGCGGCAGATGGTCTCCTGAGGGATCCCCTCCCAGACCTGGACTAAAGCATCCGCCAACTCCTGGAACATCTGTGGTGCAACGTGACATTGGTGGATGGTGCAAGACATGATGTCCCAGATGTGTTCAATCGGATTCAGGTCTGGGGAACGGGCGGGCCAGTCCATAGCTTCAATGCCTTCATCTTGCAGGAACTGCTGACACACTCCAGCCACATGAGGTCTGGCAATGTCCTGCATTAGGAGGAACCCAGGGCCAACCGCACCAGCATATGGTCTCTCAAGGGTTCTGAGGATCTCATCTTGGTACCTAATGGCATTCAGGCTACCTCTGGTAGCCGGGTCTACATACATATGCACGTATATATCACAAAATTAGAATATCATAAAAAGTGATTTATTTTAGTTCTTCAATACAAAGAGTGACAGACAATGAAAACCCAAAAGTTATTATCTCAGTAAATTAGAATACTTTATAACACCAGCTTGAAAAAATGATTTTGTATTGTAAAGAGGAAGATGAGAGACACCAGACCCCACAATGCAGACGAGCTGAATGCTGCTGTCAAAGCAACCTGGGTTTCCATAACACCTTCGTTCCACGCCGCATTGATGCAGTAATTGATGCAAAAGGAGCCACAACCAAGTATTTAGTGCATTTACTGAACATACATTTTAGTAGGCCAACATTTTGGATTTTAAAATAATTTTTTAAAGCTGGCAATGCATCACTGGGAACAGAAGCTGGCGGCAGTATCGCGCGCATCGGGACAGCTTCGGTGGACGCCGGAGGGTGAGTATATAACTATTTTTTATTTTAATTTTTTTTTAACAGGGATATGGTGCCCACACTGCTATATACTGCGTGGGCTGTGTTATATACTGCGTGGGCTGTGTTATATACTGTGTGGGCTGTGTTATATACTGCATGGGCTCTGCTATATATTACGTGGGCTATGTTTTATATACTGCCTGGCTGCTATATACTGCGTGGGCTGTGTTATATACTACGTGTGCTGTGCTATATATTACGTGGGCTGTGTTATACACTGCCTGGCTGCTATATACTACGTGGGCTGTGTTATATACTGCGTGACCTGTGTTATATACTGCGTGGGCTGTTATATACTACGTGGGCTGTGCTATATTTTACGTGGTCTATGTTATATACTGCCTGGCTGCTATATACTGCATGGTCTGTGTTTTATACTGCGTGGTCTGTGTTATATACTATGTGGCCTGTGTTATATACTGCGTGGGCTGTGCTATATATTACATGGGCTTTGTTATATACTGCCTGGCTGTTATATAGTGCATGGACTGTGTTATATACTATGTGGCCTGTGCTATATACTGCGTGAGCTGTGCTCTATATTACGTCGGCTGTGATATATATTACTTGGGCTGTGTTATATATTATGTGGGCTGTGTTATATACTACGTGGGCTGTGTTATATACTGCGTGGGCTGTGTTATATACTGTGTGGGCTGTGTTATATACTGCGTGGGCTGTGTTATATACTGCGTGGGCTGTGTTATATACTACGTGGGCTGTGTTTATATACTACGTGGGCTGTGTTTATATACTACGTGGGCTGTGTTTATATACTACGTGGGCTGTGTTTATATACTACGTGGGCTGTGTTTATATACTACGTGGGCTGTGTTATCTACTATGTGGGCTGTGTTATATACTACGTGGGCTGTTATATACTACGTGGGCTGTTATATACTACGTGGGCTGTTATATATTACGTGGGCTGTTATATACCAAGTAGCCTGTGTTATATACTGCGTGGGCTGTGCTTTATATTACGTCGGCTGTGCTATATATTACGTGGGCTGTGTTATATACTATTTGGCTGCTATATACTATGTGGCTGCTATATACTATATGGCTGCTATATACTATGTGGCTGTCTGTGTTACGTGGGCTGTGCTATATACTATGTGGCTGCTATATACTACTTGGCAGTGCTATATACTACTTGGCTGTGTGCTATACTACGTGGCTGTCTGTGTTATCTACTACGTGGCTGTGTTATCTACTACGTGGCTGGCTGTGTTATATACTACGTGGCTGTGTTATCTACTACGTGGCTGTTATATACTACATGGCTGTGCTATATACTAAGTGGCTGTCCTGTATACTACTATACATATTCTAGAATCCCGATTCGTTAGAATCGGGCCACCATCTAGTATAGTAGTAGTATAATAAATACATACATACATACATACATACATACATACATACAGTACAGACCAAAAGTTTGGACACACCTTCTCATTTAAAGATTTTTCTGTATTTTCATGACTGTGAAAATTATGCATTCACACTGAAGGCATCAAAACTATGAATTAACAAATGTGGAATTATGTACTTAACAAAAAGGTGTGAAACAACTGAAATTGTGTCTTATATTCTAGGTTCTTCAAAGTAGCCACCTTTTGCTTTGATGACTGCTTTGCACACTCTTGGCATTCTCTTGCTGAGCTTCAAGAGGTAGTCACCGGGAATGGTTTTCACTTCACAGGTGTGCCCTGTCAGGTTTAATAAGTGGGATTTCTTGCCTTATAAATGGGGTTGGGACCATCAGTTGTGTTGTGCAGAAGTTTGGTGGATATACAGCTGATAGTCCTACTGAATAGACTGTTAGAATTTGTACTATGGCAAGAAAAAAGCTGCTAAGTAAAGTAACCAGACCTGAACCCAATCGAGATGGTTTGGGGTGAGCTGGACCGCAGAGTGAAGACAAAAGGGCCAACAAGTGCTAAGCATCTCTGGGAACTCCTTCAAGATTGTTGGAAAACCATTCCCGCTGACTACCTCTGGAAGCTCATCAAGAGAATGCCAAGAGTGTGCAAAGCAGTCATCAAAGCAAAAGGTGGCTACTTTGAAGAACCTAGAATATAAGACATATTTTCAGTTGTTTCACACTTTTTTGTCAAGTATAGAATTCCACATGTGTTAATTCATAGTTTTGATGCCTTCAGTGTGAATGTACAATTTTCATTGTCATGAAAATACAGAAAAATCTTTAAATAAGGTGTGTCCAAACTTTTGGTCTGTACTGTACATACATACATACATACATACATAATATCTCTATTACCCTGATGTGATGCCTAACAACTCCGCAATAACAAAAGGAACTATTAGCTGCCAACCCCATTTGTTTATACAGGCCGACTGGACACCCGTTAGAGGTAGGATATGGCTTCAAGGGTTCAGTTTACAGAGCAATAGTAATGGATCTATTACATTTTATATGTTTAGTCCGGAAAAGTAGGCAGTGTTTATAAAAAATATACAAAGATGTAGCAAAAGGGGAACAAAATAATATGGTATATACAGCCACGTAAGATAAAAGGGATAACAAAAAAAAGTTCTAAACCTGTGTCACGGACATGGCTCAGAGCTCAGCGGAGGGAAGCACTCCTTAGACAACTCCTTAGAGCAGAGGACAGAACCACAGACTACTGTGTCTTGCAGAACTGACAAATGACAAAAACTCTTTATTTTGACTAAATCAAGATTATGCCCACATACCTTCCCTTGGTGAGCTCCTATGGGGCGCTGGTTGTGGGATGTGCTAGGTCTTTAGAAGATTGAGATCCCCCAACTTTAAGGATATCTTTGCCTCTAGAGGTCCCAGGCGGGAGATTGTTGTGGATTCTGTTTTTGGGCTCCCTCTGGTGGTTACAGATGGTACTGGGTGACTTGTGTTCTCTGCGGTCTCTGGTGTCCACCTGTTCTATCAGGATATGGGAGTTTCCTATTTAACCTGGCTTTCTTGTCATTTCCTCGCCGGCTATCAATGTAATCAGTGTGTCTTGTTACCTCTGCTTCCCGCTTCTGTATTCTTCAGGACAAGCTAAGTTTTTGATTTTCCTGTTCCACGTTTTGCTTAATTTTTGTCTTAGTCCAGCTTGCAGATATGTGATTCCTTTTTGCTGGTTGCTCTAGTGGGCTGATATTACTCCTCATGTTCCATGAGTTGGAACATGAGTTCAAGTAATTTCAGGATGGTTTTTTGTAGGGTTTTTCGCTGACCGCGCAGTTCACTTTTGTATCCTCTGCTATCTAGCTTTAGCGGGCCTCATTTTGCTGAATCTGTTTTCATAACTACGTATGTGCTTTCCTCTCATTTCACCGTCATTACATGTGGGGGGCTGCTATTTCTGTGGGGTGTTTCTCTGGAGGCAAGGGAGGTCTGTGTTTCTTCTAATAGGGAAAGTTAGTTCTTCGGCTGGCGCGAGACGTCTAGAATCATCGTAGGCACGTTCCCCGGCTACAGCTAGTTGTGTGTTGAGGTTCAGGATCGCGGTCAGCTCAGTTTCCATCACCCTAGAGCTTGTTTTGTTTTTTGTGCTTGTCCTTTTGTGATCCCCTGCCATTGGGATCATGACAGGAGATATTGTCATGTTTCCTACCATGATTTTACCTTTTTATGCAGATGAAACATGGCATGATTCCTTTGATCAATATTTAGTTGGAAATGTTAGGCCAGCCTCACGGTGATTTGAGTGAATGTGTTATGTTCCTCTCTTCACTACAACGCCAAAAATATATCTCTCATAAATAGTTGATCAGTGCAAACCCCAATATTCATCACTGACCACTGGCACCAAAGTGTCTGAGATAATTAATTTGAACAGAGGAAGCCCCTGCCTCTGGAATTGTACTTCTCCGCCTCGGAGTATAAGAATCCTGGACTTTGTGATTACCTGTTCTTGGCAGAAGGTTCTACTTCAATTTAGGTTGAAGTGTCAGCTCTTTCTTATTTCTCCAGTTATAGTTTAATCCCATATGTTCAATATTAGGGTAATATTTCCCCTTTCCGGAGATGTCTTTATGGAAACTGCAATTTATCTCTATGAAATACTGCAAAATAGTATCAATAAAAACATGTGTTGAAGGTGCAAAAAAAATAAGCCATCACCCAGCCCCAGATCCCGAAAAATGCAAATTTCGGAATTTGTTTTCACCACTTAAAGAAAAAATAAACTATACATGTTTGGGATCTGCATGCTCATCATACTACTACTGTCCTGGTGAGTCATAATATTATCAGGTCAGTTTTACGATATAGTGAACATGGTAATTAAAAAAAAACAATTGTGGAATTGCATTTTTTTTTTCACAATTTCACCACACTTGTACACTACTGTTATGGACCTGGTGGTTAGGAGCACCCGGAAATACCTGATGGTTAAACTCACACAGGACAAGCTCTGGGAAGTGGGAGCTCTGCTGACCGCAACCCCTAATCCTATCACACAACTAGAAATAGCCGTGGAGCGTACCTAACACGACCTAGACGCCTCTTCACAGCCTAAGAGCTAACTAGCCCTAAAGATAGAAAATAAAGCCTACCTTGCCTCAGAGAAATTCCCCAAAGGAAAATACAGCCCCCCACATATATTGACTGTGAGTTAAGATGAAAGTCACAAACACAGAAATGAAACCGGTTTTAGCAAAGGGAGACCAGACTTACTAAACAGACTGAGGATAGGAAAGGTATCTTTGCGGTCAGCACAAAACCCTACAAAAAGACCACGCAGAGTGTGCAAAAAGACCTCCGCACCGACTCACGGTGCGGAGGTGCCACTCTGCATCCCAGAGCTTCCAGCTAGCAGGGCAAGATCATGATAGCCAGCTGGACAAGGAAACCATGAACAAATAAATAACTAGCAGGGACTTAGCTTCTGCTGGAGTAGACAGGTCACCAGAAAGATCCAAGAGCGAACTGAACCAGTACAAGAACATTGACAGCTGGCATGGAGTAACGATCTGAGTGGAGTTAAATAGAACAGCCAGCCAAAGAATAAACTACGTCACCTGTGGAAGGAACCTCAGAAGCAGCAGCTCCACTCACAGCCACCATAGGGAGTCCATGGACAGAACTCGCCGAAGTACCATTCATGACCACAGGAGGGAGTTCGATAACAGAATTCACAACACACTACACAGTAAAATTAATGGTGTCATTCAAACGTACAACTCATCCTGCAAAGAACAAGCACATCTATGGCTATAATGACAGAAAAAGAAAAAATTTATGGATATTGGGAGAATGGGAGACCATACATAAATTAAAAAAAAAACGGAAAATGGTCATGACATGTTCTCTTGATGTATCCCACCCGATAAATAGTGCGTGCAATTGTCATGAGACGTTGTTCACGTTACTTGTCACAGGGTTAACGTGACAGAGAGGAGCAAGAAGACTGCAGCGTCTGATTGCTCCAACTCCTGCGCTGAAAAGAAGGGCTTCACCTTTTTAAATGGTGTAAATTTTTTGGGGGTTAATCAGCCATGCTGGGAGCTCTGAGAGCTAGGGCTCTCAGCTGAGCACCGTTTTTCCACTCCTATCCCCTATATAATCTGTGTCCTGACACACATTGTCAGAGCTAGCTTATGCTGCATGGCTGGGAGGATAGAAGTTAGTGGTTATATGAGAAGGCGTTTGGTGGGTTTATCTGTGACTGTTGCTTGGTATAAGTGTGATAATTTCCTTTACTTCTCCAACTTTGGTTTTGCCCCATCCTCTACTCCCGGGGGAAACGTCTGTTATATGTTATATTTCTATGCCTGGCATTTTCCATTTTCCCTGTTCTTGTTTGTCCGGTTGGTGTACTATGGTGCACTGCTACTCCCCCCTTCCCGGGTGGGGGAAGGGTACAGACAGAGGGCAGATTCAGTAGATAAGGCAAGGTACGTGGCCCTGGCATCTTCACCCTCAAAAGTAACCCTGGGAGCATGTTGAGCTCGGGCGCCCCCCTAGTGTTGGGGATGGGGAAGGAGCCCCTGGTCCTGGGTCATCCGACAACTGAGTTGTGACATTACTAGTTAGTGGTTTTAAAGCTTAATGTGGCTCATTGTTGTATACATAACAATAATATTTATTTTAAATACTTTAGTTTGACAGTCATAGTTCTATTAAAAAGTTGCATAATGCTCACAGCACTTAACTAAGGAGAAAGCAGTTTCTTCATAGTCTCCTTAGGCAAAAGCTACACTAAAAAATGTTTTGTAGCGCTGCTGATTGATCTTTAACTATTAAACTACAGGTGCAGTCCAAAGGAGCACTTTTAGCTGCATGTTATCCTGTGAACTGTAGCTGTCTGTTCATAGTTATAAATCAATCAGCAGTGCTGCAAAAAATATGGGTGTTGCAATAGACGTATTGTCTTATTTTCCAGAGCAGCAAGAATTCTTTTGATTGTTTTCCTAGCTTTCTTTTATAACACGTATTTACAAACTTTATTGGTTTTCCACAACAATTCAAATATTTTGTGTAAGTTTTTTCTGATGACCATCTGTTGAAAATCACTAGCTACAATCAAAGATCCTCTGGGTTTCATATTCTGCAAAACTACATTACAGAGTAACTGATTAAGAAGTGAGGATTCTGATGACAAGAGCTTACAATCTTGCCTCTTGTCATCAATGCCTGGCCATGCCCAGATGAGTGTTAGGCTATGTTCCCACAATGAGTATTTGATGATGCAGCCTTTCTGGATCTATTATTATGTTTCTTGAGTTTTTATTGTGTTTCTTACTTGTATTTATTTATACAGTCATGTGTTTATTGCACATGTTTTTAGTGTGTTTCCGTAGCAGAAATGCTTGAAAACTGCATATGCGTTTTTATCGTGGAAAATCTGCAAATTTAAACTCAATGTGAGAAAGAGAAATTAACATGTTGCGGATTTTAAACAACCAGCGCAGGTCAGTTTACATAGCGTAAAAAAACCTGTAAGATGCTGTGTTTATTGCACAGCGAAAGACGCAGTATAAAGGCAAAGCAGGCTTATGTAAAACGTGATATACCACAAAGAGTCTCCAGCGTAAAAAATTAAATAAGAAAGCAAATCCAGAAAATCCCGTTGTTGGAACTTAACCTCTTCGGGATTGCAAACAACCATGCAGTTAAAAATAAGTAAATGAACTATTCTTCAGGTATTTTCCACTATGAAGTCACTATGGTTAAAGGGAACTTGTCACCCCCCCAGGGCGTTTTTAAGTAAAAGAGCCACCTTCAGCAGCACTAAAGCTGCATTTTGTGAAGGTGGCTCTTATGTTTCTGATCCCTAGTAACACTGAAATATTGACTTTTATAAATTGCGCCCCATACCGGTATTGAGTCCCAGAGGTATGGTGTCTCCCTCTGTTTCAGCTGCCTCCCAGCCGTCCATCATCCCCCTCTTGCGTCTGTGCGCCGCCTCCTGTGACATCAGGCTATCGCGCCTGCGTGTTGCAGAGGCCCCAGATCCCGCCCCACAGTGTGTTATGATGTATTCACACTGCGGGGCTGGGAATGTGCCGCCCTGCGCAGTGGAGCTGGTCACCGTGCTCCATTGAAGATGGTGCCGAAGTCTCGCGAGTCATCGGCTTATAGAAGTCATTGTCCAGAAAGCCGATGGGGGAGCGGGGGAGCAGCTGCAGGAGATGGCGGCTGTGGCACAGTGACAGCTGCAGTCGCCGGCTAACAGAAGACATCATACTCACCCTCCTCGCGCCGTCACATCTCCGTTGCTACATTTCCGTCCCGGCATTTTTCCCATTCAATAGGGTTTGTGCAGGCAGCCAATTGAGTCGTATGTATGCTACCCGTGGTTTTGATGGACAGCAGTTGCACTAATATTATTCCATGGGGCTGTGCATGTGTCTGATTTTTTTCCATCGGATGAGTGGTCCGAGGAAAACCTTTTCATCATGCACGATTTGCCTCTGAAAATTGGATGGCACTCATCCCTTGAACTCGTGTGTGTCAGTGGAATAAGTCGGACCGCACTCACATGACATCTGAATGTGATCCGATTTTCATGGACTGACCTTATAGAGTAGGTGGAGAGACTTTTTTTTTCTCTCCGCCTCAAAAAAATCATATCCCACTCACCAAAAATTCTGATGAAAGTGTGATTAGCATAATCGGACTGACTTTCTTGGATGTGGAGACAACTAATAATAATAATAAATAATCTTTATTTTTATATAGCGCTAACATATTCCGCAGCGCTTTACAGTTTTTGCACACATTATCATCACTGTCCCCGATGGGGCTCACAATCTAGATTCCCTATCAGTATGTCTTTGGAATGTGGGAGGAAACCGGAGTGCCCGGAGGAAACCCACGCAAACACGGAGAGAACATACAAACTCTTTGCAGATGTTGTCCTGGGTGGGATTCGAACCCAGGACCCCAGCGCTGCAAGGCTGCAGTGCTATCCACTGAGCCACCGTGCTGCCCTACTCTTCTGTACCTACACTTAGAACGAGTGAGTGAAAAATGCTGCCAAAACGCTGAATGAATTGACTGCACTGCAAATCTGAAACTACGTAAAATCTGCAAGGAAAAATAAGCTGTGTGCCGAAGATTTCAGAAATCTCATTCATTTTGCTAAAACAGTAAAACGCTGCATTTTTTTTATGCGTAAAAAATTAATTAAAAAAGTCTGGAAAAAAATTCAGCAAGAACGCAATAATTAGAGCGGATTGCTATTGCGTATTTTGGTGCAGACATCGGCCTAAAAAAATGAGCACAGTAAAAGAACTGTTTTTTTGCACGTGGTAACATGTCTATAATAAAGAAAAACAGTTTATTTTGATAAATTTGTGTGAACTTGGCTTTACATGAATTCTCTATGCAAATACATGTTCTCTTGTATTGTCAGACTGTACATAGCACTTCCTTGATGGATCGTTCATTAAATGTGCAATCATTTTGTCTTTACTGTGCGGTGCTCACAGGGAAGAATTGCACAATATTTTATGATTAATCTTAAGGAAGTTATAATTTTTTCATGTTAATTTGTATCTCGTGTTTCCTGTGTACCCCTGATGACAGGTGAGTGCTTCTCTGGTTGTTACGGATGGTTAGTACATCTCAGCAAGTACATGCAGGTAAATCATTACCAATACCAATTCCCCAGCTGTTTATCAAGGACTGGGCTAAGCTGGGCAGGAACACACTTCATGACTTATCTGAGTGTTGTGGATGGGGTGGCAAGCCATGACATGAACTAATGGGTGTCAATATAGGAATCATGAGGCACAGGAATCAGCAGATTTGTGACATGTAGATCACTTTTAGAGTAATTTTCACAAGTTTTTACAGTAACATATCAAATATGAGTTCAACTAAAGGGCCTGCAATCACACAGGCAATTATTGTTGCATTATTTTTTTTTTCAAACTGAAGCTTTCATATAAAAACCATGGGCAGCATGAATCTCACCCTGGTTGCACGACTGCAGCCAGGTATATTTTTCTCTGTAACACTCTGGCAGAGAAAATATGCTTTAAAGATCTGGCCTGGGACCATAGATGGAGACAAGAATAGTCTGGGGCAACCCCTGGGTGGCTTTTACTGACACTATTAGAAGAGATTGACTGGTCCCTCCTATAGTGAGAGAGTGATCTGTCAATCAACTACAGTGGTGCTAGGAAAAGCCTGCCATCATGAATTAGGTGACAGATTTCCTTTAAAGGAGTTACCCGGGACTATTTTCTATTTTTTTTTTGCCATGGGCCTAAGTACTATTAGGCAGGTAGTTCTGACAACCTGCTTGTTCTGACCACAGCCATTTTCTGTCTGCTCAGAATGGTCACAGACTGCCCCAGGCGGTGACTCTGCGGCTTCCACTGACATCACACCAACAATGCAGCTGTTTCTATCTTGTGCAGCTCTATTGACGGAGTGTGATTGCTAATGTCATGCTGATGGATAGGCAGCTGGGAGCCGGCTGTCAATCAGTAAAGGCCCCCCCCCCCCCGTCACACATAGCGACGCTTGAGCGATTCCGACAACGATACGACCTGTCAGGGATCGCTCAAGCGTCGCTATGTGGTCGCTGGTGAGATGTCACACAGTGCGATCTCCCCAACGACGCAGCAGGGATGCGGTGACCTGTAGCGACCTGTAGAGACCTGTAGAACGATGCTATTTCATGATGATTCAATGGGACGTCCTGTCAGCGAGGTCGTTGGTAAGGTGTCAAACACAGCGATGTGTGCTACCCAGCGGGACCTCAACGATCAAAAAATGGCCCAGGCCATTCCGACACGACCAGCGATTTCACAGCAGGGGCCTGATCGCTGCTACGTGTCACACATAACGAGATCGCTACTGAGATCGCTGTTGCGTCACAAAACTTGTGACTCAGCAGCGATCTCGCTGTGTGTGACGGGGGCTTTAGACATCAGCAATTATGCCTCATTGATGGAGCAGAGCGGAAGAGGAGAGCTGCTGTGCTGACATGCAGCCAAACATGTGCTGGCAGGAGCTGTCAGTGTGACTTGGTATATTCAGGTACACTTCCATTCAAAAGTTTAGGGTCACTTAGAAATTTCCTTATTTTTGAAAGCACATTTTTTTCCAATGAATTTAACATTAAATGATTCAGAAATGCTTTCTATACATTGTTAACGTGGTAAATGACTATTATGCTTCATTGCAGTTGAATTGAAGATAATAGTGAGAAGATATATTTGGGCTCGTTTTAATCCCATGCAGAGCCGGCGTTGGGGCATTACGTCCCTTACTGTTGTATGGGGCCAGTGAGCAAAAGGAAAGAGAGGGGGCCCGGATACTGACACTATATACAGAGCTCCTGTGTGTAATGCCACTGGTGATCCCTGTATTACCTGTACACTGACCCTATATACAGAACTCCTGTGCATAAGGTCACTGGTGATCAATGTATTACCAGTACACTGACACTATATACAGAGCTCCTGTATTTAATGTCACTGGTAATCACTGTATTACCTGTACACTAGATACAGAGCACCTGTGTATAATGGCACTTGTGGGAATATTAGTATTATTTTTCATAGGGTGGTAATATGTGGTCTGGTCATGGTGTGATGGTATTTGTCCCTTGCATGTGATATTATTAGGTCATTTTAAAAAATGTATCTGACACATTCCCTTAAAGAAAAATAAATAAAATATACCTAAAAAGCGTATTAGATATTTTAAGAAATGTTTAATAGGCTAGAGTAGAGTAGGGCACTTTTAAAAGAGTTTACCTTGTTGTGGTGGTGGTGGTGGTGGTGGTGGTGGTGGCGGCTTTTTTTTTTTTTTTTTTTTTTTTTTTCGGCCAAAACAAAAGCTTCTGGCTATGTATGTGATATAGTGTTTGATGGGAACTGTTAACCCCTTTATGACCGGAGCTTTTTTCGGTTTTGGGTTTTTCTTTTTTCGCTCCCCTTCTTTCCAGAGCCATAACTTTTTTATTTTTCCGTCAATATGGCCATGGGAGGGCTTATTTTTTGCAGAACAAGTTTGTACTTTTGAATGACATCATTGGTTTTAGCATGTACTCAAAAACGGGAAAAGAATTCCAAGTGCGGTGAAATTGCAAAAAAAATGCAATCCCACACCTGTTTTTTGTTTAGTTTTTTTTTTTGCTAGGTTCACTATGCTAAAACTGACCAGCAATTATGATTCTCCAAGTCATTACGAGTTCATAGACACCAAACATGTCTTGGTTCTTTTTTATCTAAGTGGTGAAAAAAAATTCCAAACTTTGTTAAAAAATAAATAAAATAAGCTACGTAGTATATTGCACAGCCCACATAGTATATTGCACAGCCCACATAGTATATTGCCCAGCCACGTGGCAGCTTCCGGTCCCAGGGTGTGATGACGTTGCGGTCACATGACCGTGACGTCCTGGCAGGTCCTTCTTGCGCAGGCACGCAGGACCTGTGATGATGTCGCGGTCACATGACCGTGACGTCATGGCAGGTCCTTGTCGCATACCATCATTGCCACCGGAACCTGCCGATTGCATGGAGCGGTCACCGGATCGAGGCGAGGAGCGGGAAAGGTGGCGAAAAGTGAGTATATAATGATTTTTTATTTTTTTTTTAATTATTTTTAACATTAGATGTTTTTATTATTGACGCTGCATAGGCAGCATCAATAGTAAAAACTTTGTCACACAGGGTTAATAGCGGCGGAAATGGAGTGAGTTACCCGCGGCATAACGCGGTCCATTACCGCCGGCATTAACACTATGTGAGCGGTGACTGGAGGGGAGTATGCGGGCGCCGGGCAGTGACTGCGGGGAGGAAGGAGCGGCCTTTTTCTTCCGGACTGTGCCCGCTGCTGATTGGTCGTGGCTGTTTTGCCGCGACCAATCAGCGAATAGGATTCCATGACAGACAGAGGCCGCGACCAATGAATATCCGTGACAGACAGAAAGACAGACAGACAGAAGGACAGAAAGACGGAAGTGACCCTTAGACAGTTATATAGTAGATGTTTTACTAGCTATTGATATGCACTGTCACTTTGAGACTTTAAGAGAATTACCTCAAGGGAATTTTGTAATTAAATCCTCTAGAATGTTTATAAGCAAAATTGCATGAAAGGTGATATATTAGATTTACTTTTTCTGGATACCTGTATGTGCCATCGCTTACCTCTTATTGATGAATTGTTTTGGTTTTGAGGCACTTCTTTATTCAGTGCAGTTTAATAACTAGCTCTGCAGTCAGTATGTTCATATTTTAATTCAATTTGTCAAGTTTTTATTGGATTACAATGATATTTTGTAGTAACTTTCTATGTATGCGATTGCCAAGTGAAATCTTATGATAGAGATTCACCAATGTATTTTAGGCAGGAGCATTCATTCTTCTGGTTGTCTTGTTGTGTAGCGTTTCATAGGGAAGGGGATAGGCGTATCGTGGGGTAGTCATTATCCGATATTGTCTTTGAGTGAAATAAAGCACAGTTTCAAATGTCCAGACCATTAACAAATGTGTTTTGTTTCCATATTAAGGAGAAGAAAATATTTCAAATTCCATGGATGCATGCAGCTCGACATGGATGGGATGTGGAAAAAGATGCTCCGCTATTTAAAAATTGGGCAGTTCATACAGGTATTGAGCATGAAAATCGCACAATCACGCTGTACACTGCATTCCAAATTACTATGTAAATTGGATTTAAGTGTCGTAAATATGTAATTTTTTGTCTTTCAAATAAACTCCTGGATAGTTTTGTGTCTCAGGGCTTTATGGATAATGGAAATCAATCTCAAACACCTGTGATAATTAGTTTGCCAGGTGAGCCCAAGTAAAGAAAAACTATGTAAGAAGGACGTTCCCCATGATTAAGCAGGCCACAGGTTTCAAGCAATATGGGTAAGAAAAATGATTTCTCTGCTGCCGAAAAGTGTCAAATAGTGCAATGCCTTGGATAAGGTCTGAAAACATTAGTGAACAGTGAAGGAGGCGGGAGGAGTAAATTCGAGCACTGCCATCCAGGTAATGTAAAACTTAGATTTATTAGGCTAACAAAACATTAAAAAGCTTTAAAAACAAAACATGGCGTGTTTCTGGCCCTGTGTGTCTGCATAAATTAACCTAATCATAAAATACCTTGTGATTGGATTTCATTGTATATTGTGGTAGATTGGCTCACTCGGCTGCACACTGAGGTAGACACGATTTTACTGTGGCTTTAAGAAATTCCTTTGGTTTATTATAGGTTGTATAAACCAAAGTGTAGTAAAGCAAATACAGCCCTCTGGGCAAAAATAGAAATCAAGACAAACTGTGGCAGAAAAACAGTCCTTGTGAGAGTGGGGTTCCTCCCGCTCACTGCTAGCAGGACACACACTCTGTTCTGATTTTAGCCTACCACACAGGCACCAGCACTTACCTGAAGTGCTTCCTCTCCAGGTACACTGAACACTGTGGCCTTTGAAAGCCAGCTACTTAAGCCCCAGACCACGTGACTCCTCCATCATGTGACTCATCACATGACTGTGACATCACATAGGTCCTGTCAGGACACGGCGGTGTCGACTCTGCAGGTAGAGATAAGGTGGACACCCTCCCACCCACTCTATGGATGCCCACTTAAAACCAGCCCATGTATGCAACTTTAACTTAAGCCTCACAATGCTTTAGTGTGCTGGAGGAAAATACTCTGGATTTATCACTGACGCCATTAAGCGTAGTGACACATATCTCCCCTCCAGTACTTTACCAGTGACTTTGTCACAATATATATACCCTTACTGATCTACCACTATACACCTTATGACTAAGGGCACTGACGTGAAAGAAACGCATCAGGTTTTGTTTTTGATGCTTTGTTAACCTAATAAATCTTATGTTTTACGTTACCTGGATGGCAGTGCTGGAATTTACTCCTCCACCCTCCTTCACCTGCAGGATCAGCACCCTTCCAGGAAGATGCCAACTGGGACTCCACACTACAGCACAGCGGTCTGTTAAGCTGACTTCACTCCCCCATTTGTCTTCACTATTACGAAAACATTAGATGTTTCACAAAAGCATGATCATCGTACTGTGCAGAGATTTGTGGCTGATACAGAGAACAGATGGGTTTGTGCAGATAAAAGCATAATGATGAAGGTTTCTGCCAGATAAATTTATCATGTTAAATGAGCAGCAGCCAAAATACCATTACATAGCTGCAAACAGGTATTTGAAGCTGCTGGTGCCTCTGGACTCCCGCAAACCTCAAGGTGTAGGATCCTCCTGAGACTTGCAGTTGTAAATAAACCTACTATTTAGCCACCCCCTACACAGTGCTCATGTGCTGAAATGGTTGCAGTGGGCCCAGACAAACATGAAGACTAATTCTAAGTCTTTTTTACTGATGAGTGCCATGCAAACTTGGATGGTCCATATGGATGAAGTGAAGTAGTGGTTAATGAACGGCCACCATGACCTAACAAGGCTGCAACATCAGCAAGGAGGTGGGTACCTGAAGTTTTGAAAATGTATGGAGTTTCTGACTGATCGCTTTCTGCAATGGTACAAAAAGAACTGTGCCATCCGTAGCAAAATCATACTCATGCATGCAATCTCATGATGCAAAGAATACCTCGGAGTCATTGGCTGCTATGGGCATTATGGGAGATAAATTCATGTGCTGGCCACCATCCTCCCCTGACCTCAACCCTATTGAGAACCTTTGGAGTATCATCAAGAAAAAGATAAATGAGGGTGGGAGGCAGTTCACAGCAGCTCTGGGAGGCTAATCTGATGACCTGCTAAAAAATTCAAGTAGAAACTATCCAAAACATCACAAGTTCAACGTATACAATGTTCGTTAAGATGAAATAAAATAAGGGTCCTATGTTAACATGTAACTTGGCCTGTTAAGATGTTTTTGATTGAAAAAGCTTTTAATTTCAGTAAATCTGACCTCCTAATTCTGCAAATTCAACAATTGACTATTTTCAGTTATCTTCAAGCTATTAAATGTTTAAATAATCTGTTGTGCGTAATAATGTGAAACGGGGCATTTTTTTTAGTTTTTTCAGTTTAGAAAAAGTTCTGTTATTAGAGGTCTTTCCAATAAAATGTGATTTATCATACAACTTAATATGTGAACAGGTGAATATCTAACTGCTTACCTAAAAAAACACCTAACGTAAATTTCTTTATTAAATATACCAATGCTAAAAAAAACCTAAAAAGGGGATTGTTTCTAATTGAAAAAATTGCCTGATAACCTGGACCCAAAAGACGACAAGTGATGCTGAGAATAATAGATTAAGGCTGTGTGCACATGTTGCCTTTTTTTGCGGTTTTTCCCGATAAAAACGCTATAAAACCGCATACAATAAGCATCCCATCATTTAGAATGAATTTCGCATGTTTTGTGCACATGATGCGTTTTTTTTCCGCGAAAAAAACGCATCGCGGTAAAAACCGCAGCATGTTCATTAATTTTGCGTTTTTTTTTGCGGATTTCCCACTACAAAATGCATTGGGAAGTGTCCGGAAAAAACCACGGCAAAACCGCATGCAGATTTCTTGCAGAAAATGTCCGGTTTTTCTCAGGAATTTTCTGCGAGAAATCCTGAACGTGTGCACATAGCCTAAAGCTCAGCTATCTACATAATTAGTAACCGAAACATTGGAATACTAAAAAGACTCCTGTCATAATAAGGGTAAACAGGGGTATGCCCAGAAAAATACCTCAAAACTATTGACAGTACCTTTGATATAGGAGTAATAGTGAAAATATTCTTGGGTGGATATAAACACTCACAACCGATCTGGGTTTATATCCACCCAAGAATATTTTCACTATTACTTCTATATCAAAGGTACTGTCAATAGTTTTGAGGTATTTTTCTGGGCATACCCCTGTTTACCCTTAGGCCATGTTCACACCATCCTTTTTTTCATGCGGAATCGCCGCGATTTTCCCGCTGCGGGTCCGCAGCTGTTTTCCATGCAGGGGACATTACAATGTACCCTATGGAAAACAGGAACTGCTGTGCCCACATTGCGGAAAATCGCGGAAAAAGCCGCGCTGAATAGCCGTGGTAAAAAAGAAGTACCATGTCACTTCTTTTTGCGGAACTGCAGCGGTTCTGCACCCATTGACCTCCATTGTGAGGTCAAACCCGCAGTAAAACCCGCAGATGAAAAATATATCTGCGGGTTTTACTGCGGTTTGTGGTGCAGAACCGCTGCAGTGTGGCTGCCCCCCGTGCCCCAATCCCACCCCCTAATGCTCCGATGCCACCCCCAGTGCTCCGACGCCCCCCCACCCCCCCCCCCCCGTGCCCTCATCTCCCCCCCTTATACTTACCCGGCCTCCCGGTGTCCGTCCAGCCGTCTTCTCCCTGGGCGCCGCCATCTTGCAAAATGGCGGGCGCATGCGCAGTGCACCCGCCGAATCTGCCGGCCGGCAGATTCGTTCCAAAGTGCATTTTGATCACTGAGATATAACCTATCTCAGTGATCAAAATAAAAAAAATAGTAAATGACCCCCCCCCCCCTTTGTCACCCCCATAGGTAGGGACAATAAAAAAAATAAAGAATTTTTTTTTTTTCCACTAAGGTTAGAATAGGGGTAGGGTTAGGGTTAGGGGGTAGGGTTAGGGTATTTTCAGCCATTTTAACCCTAAAAAACTTCCTAGAAAACACACAGACTCTGCATAGAAAACTGCATCAAAAAACGCACCAAGAAAGCACCAAAAAAAGGACCTGCGTTTTCTGCCAAGAGCTGCGGTTTTTAGTCCTGAAAAAAAAGGAGGGAAATCAGGAACGTGTGAACATAGCCTTATTATGGCAGGGGTCTTTTTAGTATTCCAATGTTTTGGTTACTAATTATGTAGATAGCTGAGCTTTAATCTATTATTCTCCGCATCACTTGTCGTCTTTTGGGCCCAGGTTATCAGGCAATTTTTTCAATTAGGAACGATCCCCTTTTTAGGTTTTTTTTTAGCATTGGTATATTTAATAAAGATATTAACGTTTTAGGTGTTTTTTTTTTAGGTAAGCAGCAAAATGTGATTTATCCTCTAACGGCCGATTATTTTAACATTATACTGATTAATTTGCATCGACCATTTAGGAAAATCGGAGCAAAATAGCATTTGCATAATAATTTGGAATGGGGTGTAGACTGCAAACTTGTAAGGATCAGTAGACCACTTGTGTGTTTTCTGATGTCAATGTCTTACTGCGATTATAGGAAAATATCAACCTGGAGTAGATAAACCAGATCCAAAGACGTGGAAGGCAAACTTCAGGTGTGCGATGAACTCATTACCTGATATAGAAGAAGTGAAGGATAAAAGTATAAAGAAAGGAAACAATGCCTTCAGAGTGTACAGGATGATACCAGTTGCAGAGAGACCATCAAAAAGAGGTTTGGTTTTATTTTAACACCATCTGTAATAATTTATCTAGGTCGCAACGTGTTCCCTGTGTCGCCAGATTCACACATCTGTGTCTTGCAGTCTTGAGAATGGACCAGTTGTGGGTTTCCTCACCGAATTACAGTACTGTGCAAAGGTATTATGCAGGTGTGGAAAAATTGCTGCAAAATTAAGAGCTTTTAAAATGATAAGTGTTAGTAGTTTACATTTATCAATTAAAAAAATGCAAAGTGAATAAACAAAGGAGAAATCTAAATCAAATCAATATTTGGAGGGACGGCCCTTTTGACTTCAAAACAGTATTGAAGCATCAATTCTTCTAGGTACATTTGCACATAGTTTTTTAAAAAAAACTTGGCAACGAAGTTATTCCAAACATCTTGGAAAACTAACCTTAGATTTGGATGTAGAATTGTGCAAACCTTCTTTCTCTTCATGTAATCCCAGTCAGACTTGACAAAGTTGAGATCGGGGCTCTGAGGGAGCCATATCCTCAATTCCAGGACTAGAAATACATGGATGGTTACAATAGTTTCATCAATCCATCTAGAACTGTCATCCAGGACTTGTTCCTTCCACAGGATCCACTTTACTGCCACAAATAATATCTATATATAATACTCCTATGTTACATTGTTTGGTTCCTGTTGATCATCGTGTTGCAGTTTCTGATTGACATAAAGAGCTGCGTTCTCCAGGCTCTGAACACAAAATTGATGCAGGTACATGTGTCTTTACAACAGTACAATAGAGAACATTTTATTATAGGACCAGTCTGCACTCTGAACGAAAATTATGGGTTCACTTGTGGCCCTCAATCCCCCTCCTTACGAGATAGAGTGGGAAAAGCATAGAGAGAATGACTGTCACGATCACTAAAATCCCCAGAAATAAATATAATCAATTTGTTTTACATTATTGGATTTTTCTAGGAAGCTAAAGGCTGCACAAGTGCGCCTTTGATATACCGTAACTTGGCTCTTGGTTGTCTTATAGTGCTTTATTCTTGTTACTTCCCCTTAAGGTTTATATGGGACCATTTGTAAAAAAAAATCATTTTCATATTCTCTTTTTCACTTCCTTTTATATGTAGAGTTCCTTCTCTAACATCTAGCTATGTAATCCTAATTCCTTAATTTGTAACAATGCCAACCACTTATTACATGCAAACAGAGAGGGCTTATATGGCATATTTCTTATAATCAGTCTTTAGGACTCTGTTCTTGATTGGACAGTTTAAAGGGAACATCTGATGTAAAAAAAATGCTGTTAATCTGCAGGTTATTGGCGTTCTGAAGCCGTATAGCCGCTGCACTGAAAGCCTGGCAGCCTTTATTTCTCCTGACAGCCTCTGGCTTTCAGCCATAGCGGTGCGGCCAGCGCAGCTTCAGTCAGCACTTAGGCTGGTTTCACACGTGCGTTTTAAAACGCAGCGTTTTAAACGCAAACGCATTTGTTGCAAAAACGCGTTTAAACGCAGCGTTTTTTAAGCGCAGCGTTTTTTAAGCGCATGCGTTTAAACGTGTTTTGACGCATTTAAACGCGTTTTTTCCTTCGTTTGCGTTTTTGAAACGCATGATGAGAAGTGTGTGACAGCTGCCAATCATCAAAATCAACTAGAAAACCCACCATAAACATAAATACTTAGGGTTAGGGTTAGGATCCCTAGAAACCCTAGGGATCCTAACCCAAACTCTAACCCTAGCCCTAGGGATCCTAACCCTAACACAAACCCTAACCCTAACCCTAGGGATCCTAACCCTAACACAAACCCTAACTCTAGGGATCCTAACCCTAACACAAACCCTAACCCTAACCCTAGGGATCCTAACCCTAACACAAACCCTAACTCTAGGGATCCTAACCCTAACACAAACCCTAACCCTAACCCTAGGGATCCTAACCCTAACACAAACCCTAACCCTAGGGATCCTAACCCTAACACAAACCCTAACCCTAGGGATCCTAACCCTAACACAAACCCTAACACAAACTCTAACCCAAACTGTAAAACAAACTCTAACACAAACTCTAGCACAAACCCTAACCCAAACTCTAACCCTAACCCTAGGGATCCTAACCCTAACACAAACCCTAACCCTAACACAAACTCTAACCCTAACCCAAACTCTAACCCAAACTGTAAAGCAAACTCTAACACAAACTCTAGCACAAACCCTAACTCAAACTCTAACCCTAACCCTAGGGATCCTAACCCTAACACAAACCCTAACCCTAACACAAACTCTAACCCTAACCCAAACTCTAACCCAAACTGTAAAGCAAACCCTAACCCAAACTCTAACCCTAACCCTAGGGATCCTAACCCTAACACAAACCCTAACCCTAACACAAACTCTAACCCAAACTGTAAAACAAACTCTAACACAAACTCTAGCACAAACCCTAACCCAAACTCTAACCCTAACCCTAGGGATCCTAACCCTAACACAAACCCTAACCCTAACACAAACTCTAACCCAAACTGTAAAACAAACTCTAACACAAACTCTAGCACAAACCCTAACCCAAACTCTAACCCTAACCCTAGGGATCCTAACCCTAACACAAACCCTAACCCTAACACAAACTCTAACCCTAACCCAAACTCTAACCCAAACTGTAAAGCAAACTCTAACACAAACTCTAGCACAAACCCTAACCCAAACTCTAACCCTAACCCTAGGGATCCTAACCCTAACACAAACCCTAACCCTAGGGATCCTAACCCTAACACAAACCCTAACCCTAACCCTAGGGATCCTAACCCTAACACAAACCCTAACCCTAGGGATCCTAACCCTAACACAAACCCTAACCCTAGGGATCCTAACACAAACCCTAACCCTAGGGATCCTAACCCTAACACGAACCCTAACCCTAGGGATCCTAACCCTAGGGATCCTAACCCTAACCCTAGGGATCCTAACCCTAACCCTAGGGATCCTAACCCTAACCCTAGGGATCCTAACCCTAACCCTAGGGATCCTAACCCTAACACAAACCCTAACCCTAGGGATCCTAACCCTAACACAAACCCTAACCCTAGGGATCCTAACCCTAACACAAACCCTAACCCTAGGGATCCTAACCCTAACACAAACCCTAACCCTAACCCTAGGGATCCTAACCCTAACACAAACCCTAACCCTAGGGATCCTAACCCTAACACAAACCCTAACCCTAACCCTAGGGATCCTAACCCTAACACAAACCCTAACCCTAGGGATCCTAACCCTAACACAAACCCTAACCCTAGGGATCCTAACCCTAAACACAAAACCTAACCCTAACACAAACTCTAACCCTAACCCAAACTCTAACCCAAACTGTAAAACAAACTCTAACACAAACTCTAGCACAAACCCTAACCCAAACTCTAACCCTAACCCTAGGGGTCCAAACCCTAACCCTAGGGATCTTAACCCTAACACAAACCCTAACCCTAGGGATCCTAACCCTAACACAAACCCTAACCCTAGGGATCCTAACCCTAACACAAACCCTAACCCTAACCCTAGGGATCCTAACCCTAACACAAACCCTAACCCTAGGGATCCTAACCCTAACACAAACCCTAACCCTAACACAAACTCTAACCCAAACTCTAACCCAAACTGTAAAGCAAACTCTAACACAAACTCTAGCACAAACCCTAACCCAAACTCTAACCCTAACCCTAGGGATCCTAACCCTAACACAAACCCTAACCCTAGGGATCCTAACCCTAACACAAACCCTAACCCTAACCCTAGGGATCCTAACCCTAACACAAACCCTAACCCTAGGGATCCTAACCCTAACACAAACCCTAACCCTAGGGATCCTAACACAAACCCTAACCCTAGGGATCCTAACCCTAACACGAACCCTAACCCTAGGGATCCTAACCCTAGGGATCCTAACCCTAACCCTAGGGATCCTAACCCTAACCCTAGGGATCCTAACCCTAACCCGAACCCTAGGGATCCTAACCCTAACCCTAGGGATCCTAACCCTAACACAAACTCTAACCCTAACACAAACCCTAACCCTAACCCTAGGGATCCTAACCCTAACACAAACCCTAACCCTAACCCTAGGGATCCTAACCCTAACACAAACTCTAACCCTAACACAAACCCTAACCCTAGGGATCCTAACCCTAACCCTAAAACACAAACTCTAACCATAGGGATCCTAACCCTAACACAAACCCTAACTCTAACCGTAACCCTAACCCTAAGGGATCCTAACCCTAAGGGTTAGGGTTAGGATCCCTAGGGTTAGGATCCCTAGGGTTAGGGCTAGGGTTAAGGCTACAGTTTGTGTTAGGGTTTGTGTTAGAGTTTGTGTTAGAGTTTGTGTTAGAGTTTGTGTTAGAGTTTGTGTTAGAGTTTGTGTTAGAGTTTGTGTTTTAGGGTTAGGGTTTGTGTTAGGATTAGGATCCCTAGGGTTAGGGTAGGGTTTGTGTTAGGGTTAGGATCCCTAGGGTTAGAGTTAGGGCTAGGGTTAGGGCTAGGGTTAGGGTTTGTGTTAGGGTTAGGATCCCTAGGGTTAGGGCTAGGGTTAGGGTTAGGATCCCTAGGGTTAGGGCTAGGGTTAGGATCCCTAGGGTTAGGGTTTGTGTTAGGGTTAGGATCCCTAGGGTTAGGGTTAGAGTTTGTGTTAGGGTTAGGGTTAGGATCCCTAGGGTTAGGGCTAGGGTTAGGGCTAGGGTTAGGGTTTGTGTTAGGGTTAGGATCCCTAGGGTTAGGGTTTGTGTTAGGGTTAGGACCCCTAGGGTTAGGGTTACAGTTTGTGTTAGAGTTTGTGTTAGAGTTTGTGTTTTAGGGTTAGGGTTGGGGGATGGCTTATAAGTGTGTATTCTTGTGTTTTTCTATAAAAACGCATGCAAACTCGTGCTTAAAAACGCATGCGTTTACATAGACATCAATGGGTTTTTTTACCACGAAAAAACGCATGCGTTTTTTTCGTGGCAAAAAAAACGCCGCTAAACGCCGCTAAAATTACTACATGTTGCATTTCTGCAACAAAACGCATGCAGTGAAAAAACGCATGCGTTGCAAAAACGCTTCAAAACGCATGCAAAAAAACGCATGCGTTTTTAATGTTAAGTATAGGGGAAAAAACGCATGCGTTTTTTTGCGTTTTTTACCGCAAAAACGCAAAAAAAAAACGCAAATGTGAAACCACCCTTAGTGAGTACATAGTGAGCGGCAGCTGTAACTGCGCCCCAGCACTGACTGACAGCCGCCTCAGTAGTGTCCCAGCACAGAGCCGGAGGCTACCAAGAGGAGTAGAGTTTATTTTCTCCATGTACACGTTCTCACTGTGGCAGCCGCACGGCTATTAACCTGTAGATTAACCCAATATCTGCAGATTAATAGCACTTTGAGACACGATGGGTTCCTTTTAAGTTAACAGAAAAAAGTAATGAAAATTAAAAGTGGTAAATATGATGCAGAAACGTACACGTAACATGAAAGTATAGAAGTGTATATAATGTTTGTATTTATGACATAAAAGATAACCTATAATTAGTGATGAGCGAGTATACGCGTTGCTCAGGTTTTCCTGAGCACCCTCGGGTGGTCTCCGAGTATTTGTGAGTGCTTGGAGATTTAGTTTTTGTTGACTCAGCTGCATGATTTACAGCTGCTAGCCAGCCTTAACCCCTTCCCGACCTTTGACGCATACGCTGCGTCATGAAAGTCGGTGCCATTCCGACCCATGACGCAGCATATGCGTCATGGAAAGATCGCGTCCCTGCAGGCCGGGTGAAAGGGTTAACTCCCATTTCACCCGATCTGCAGGGACAGGGGGAGTGGTAGTTTAGCCCAGGGGGGGTGGCTTCACCCCCTCGTGGCTACGATCGCTCTGATTGGCTGTTGAAAGTGAAACTGCCAATCAGAGCGATTTGTAATATTTCACCTAAAAAACTGGTGAAATATTACAATCCAGCCATGGCCGATGCTGCAATATCATCGGCCATGGCTGGAAACACTTATGTGCACCCACCCCACCCCTCCGATCGCCCCCCCAGCCCCCCGATCTGTGGTCCGCTCCCCTCTGTCCTGTGCTCCGCTCCCCCGTCCTCCTGTCCGCTTCCCCGTGCACCAATCACACCCCCTGTGCTGCAATCAAACCCCCCCGCACTCCGATCCCCCCCCCCGCACACAGCGACCCCCCCCCCCGTGCTCCGATCCACCCCCCCCGCACAGCGATCCCTCACCCCGTGCTCCAATCCTTCCCCGTGCTCCAATCCTCCCTCCCGTGTTCCGATCCACCCCCCCCATGCTCCGATCCACCACCCCCCGTGCTCCGACGCCCCCCCCGTGCCCTGATCTCCCCCCCTTATACTTACCTGGCCGCCCGAGGTCCGTCCGTCTTCTTTCCTGGGCGCCGCCATCTTCCAAAATGGCGGGCGCATGTGCAGTGCGCCCGCCGAATCTGCCGGCCGGCAGATTCGTTCCAGAGTGAATTTTGATCACTGAGATATATCCTATCTCAGTGATCAAAATAAAAAAAATAGTAAATGACCCCCCCCTTTGTCACCCCCATAGATAGGGACAATAAAAAAAATAAAGAATTTTTTTTTTTTTTCACTAAGGTTGGGGTAAGAACTAGGGTTAGGGTTAGGGGTAGGGTTAGGGGTAGGGTTAGGGTTAGGGGTAGGGTCAGGGGTAGGGGTAGGGGTAGGGTTAGGGCTAGGGTTAGGGTTAGGGGTAGGGTTAGGGTTAGGGTTTCGGTATGTGCACACGTATTCTGGTCCTATGCGGATTTTTCCGCAGATTTGAAAAATCCACAGTGCTAAACCGCTGCCGATTTATCGTGGATTTACCGCGGTTTTTCTGCGCATTTCACTGCGGTTTTACAACTGCGATTTTCTATTGGAGCAGTTCTAAAACCGCTGCGGAATCCGCAGAAAGAAGTGACATGCTGCGGAATGTAAACCGCTGCGTTTCCGTGCAGTTTTTCCGCAGCATGTGTACAGCGATTTTTGGTTCCCATAGGTTCACATTGAACTGTACACTCATGGGAAACTGCTGCGGATCCGCAGCGTTTTCCGCAGCGTGTGCACATACCTTTAGAATTAGGCTATGTGCACACGGTGCGGATTGGCCGCAGTGTTCCATCGGGTTTACAGTACCATGTAAACATATGGAAAACCAAATCCGCTGTGCCCATGGTGCAGAAAATACCGCGCGGGAACGCTGCGTTGTATTTTCCGCAGCATGCCAATTCTTTGTGCGGATTCCGCAGCGTTTTACACCTGTTCCTCAATAGGAATCCGCAGGTGAAATCCGCACAAAAAACACTGGAAATCCACGGTAAATCCACAGGTAAAACGCAGTGCCTTTTACCCGCGGATTTTTCAAAAATGATGCTGAAAAATCTCATACGAATCCGCAACGTTGGCACATAGCCTTAGAGTTGGGTTGGAATTAGGGTTGTGGTTAGGGTTAGGGGTGTGTTGGGGTTAGGGTTGTGGTTAGGGGTGTGTTGGGGTTAGGGTTGTGATTAGGGTTACGGCTACAGTTGGGATAAGGGTTAGGGGTGTGTTGGAGGTAGAATTGAGGGGTTTCCACTGTTTAGGCACTTCAGGGGGTCTCCAAACGCAACATGGCGCCACCATTGATTCCAGCCAATCTTGTATTCAAAAATTCAAATGGTGCTCCCTCACTTCCGAGCCCTGACGTGTGCCCAAACAGTGGTTTACCCCCACATATGGGGTACCAGCATACTCAGGACAAACTGCGCAACAATTACTGGGGTCCAATTTCTCCTGTTACCCTTGAGAAAATAAAAAATTGCTTGCTAAAACATCATTTTTGAGGAAAGAAAAATGATTTTTTATTTTCACGGCTCTGCGTTGTAAACGTCTGTGAAGCACTTGGGGGGTTCAAAGTGCTCACCACATATCTAGATAAGTTCCTTGGGGGGTCTAGTTTCCAAAATGGGGTCACTTGTGGGGGGTTTCTACTGTTTAGGCACACCAGGGGCTCTGCAAACGCAACGTGACGCCCGCAGACCATTCCATCAAAGTCTGCATTTCAAAAGTCACTACTTCCCTTCTGAGCCCCCACGTGTGCCCAAACAGTGGTTTACCCCCACACATGGGGCATCAGCGTACTCAGGAGAAACTGGACAACAACTTTTGTGGTCCAATTTCTCCTGTAACCCTTGGGAAAATAAAAAATTCTGGGCTAAAAAATTATTTTTGAGGAAAGAAAACGTATTTATTATTTTCACGGCTCTGCGTTATAAACTTCTGTAAAGCACTTGGGGGTTGAAAGTGCTCACCACACATCTAGATAAGTTCCTTTGGGGGTCTAGTTTCCAAAATGGGGTCACTTGTGGGGGGTTTCTACTGTTTAGGCACACCAGGGGCTCTGCAAACGCAATGTGACGCCCGCAGACCATTCCATCAAAGTCTGCATTTCAAAAGTCACTACTTCCCTTCTGAGCCCCCACGTGTGCCCAAACAGTGGTTTACCCCCACACATGGGGTATCAGCGTACTCAGGAGAAACTGGACAACAACTTTTGTGGTCCAATTTCTCCTGTAACCCTTGGGAAAATAAAAAATTCTGGGCTAAAAAATTATTTTTGAGGAAAGAAAACGTATTTATTATTTTCACTGCTCTGTGTTATGAACTTCTGTGAAGCACTTGGGGGTTCAAAGTGCTCACCTCACATCTAGATAAGTTCCTTTCGGGGTCTAGTTTCCAAAATGGGGTCACTTGTGGGGGGTTTCTACTGTTTAGCCACATCAGGGGCTCTGCAAACGCAACGTGACGCCCGCAGAGCATTCCATCAAAGTCTGCATTTCAAAACGTCACTACTTCACTTCCGAGCCCCAGCATGTGCCTAAACAGTGGTTTACCCCCACATATGGGGTATCAGCGTACTCAGGAGAAACTGGACAACAACTTTTGGGGTCAAATTTCTCCTGTTACCCTTGGGAAAATAAAAAATTGCGGGCTAAAATTCATTTTTGAGAAAATAATTTTTTTTTTTTATTTTCATGGCTCTGCGTTATAAACTTCTGTGAAGCACTTGAGGGTTCAAAGTGCTCACTACACATCTAGATTAGTTCCTTTGGGGGTCTAGTTTCCAAAATGGGGTAATTTGTGGGGGATCTCCAATGTTTAGGCACACAGGGGCTCTCCAAACGCGACATGGTGTCCGCTAATGATTGGAGATAATTTTCCATTTAAAAAGCCAAATGGCGTGCCTTCCCTTCTGAGCCCTGCCGTGCGCCCAAACAGTGGTTTACCCCCACATATGGGGTATCTGCATACTCAGGACAAACTGGACAACAACATTTGTGGTCCAATTTCTCCTATTACCATTGGCAAAATAGGAAATTCCAGGCTAAAAAATCATTTTTGAGAAAAGAAAAATTATTTTTTATTTTCATGGCTCTGCATTATAAACTTCTGTGAAGCACCTGGGGGTTTAAAGTGCTCAGTATGCATCTAGATAAGTTCCTTGGGGGGTCTAGTTTCCAAAATGGGGTCACTTGTGGGGGAGCTCCATTGCATAGGCACACAGGGGCTCTCCAAATGCGACATGGTGTCCGCTAACAATTGGAGCTAATTTTCCATTCAAAAAGTTAAAAGGCGCGCCTTCCCTTCCGAGCCCTGCCGTGTGCCCAAACAGTGGTTTACCCCCACATATGAGGTATCGGCGTACTCGGGAGAAATTGCTCAACAAATTTTAGGATCCATTTTATCCTATTGCCCATGTGAAAATGAAAAAATTGAGGCGAAAATAAATTTTTTGTGAAAAAAAAGTACTTTTTCATTTTTACGGATCAATTTGTGAAGCACCTGAGGGTTTAAAGTGCTCACTAGGCATCTAGATAAGTTCCTTGGGGGGTCCAGTTTCCAAAATGGGGTCACTTGTGGGGGAGCTCCAATGTTTAAGCACACAGGGTCTCTCCAAACGCGACATGGTGTCCGCTATCGATGGAGATAATTTTTCATTCAAAAAGTCAAATGGCGCTCCTTCCCTTCCGAGCCTTACCATGTGCCCAAACAGTGGTTTACCCCCACATGTGAAGTATCGGTGTACTCAGGAGAAATTGCCAAACAAATTTTAGGATCCATTTTATCCTGTTGTCCACGTGAAAATGAAAAAATTGAGGCTAAAAGAATTTTTTTGTGAAAAAAAAGTACTTTTTCATTTTTACGGATCAATTTGTGAAGCACCTGGGGGTTTAAAGGGCTCACTATGCATCTAGATAAGTTCCTTGGGGCGTCTAGTTTCCAAAATGGGGTCACTTGTGGGGGAGCTCCAATTTTTAGGCACACGGGGGCTCTCCAAATGTGACATGGTGTCCGCTAAAGAGTGCAGCCAATTTTTCATTCAAAAAGTCAAATGGCGCTCCTTCCCTTCCAAGCCCTGCCGTGCGCCCAAACAGTGGTTTACCCCCACATATGAGGTATCAGCGTACTCAGGACAAATTGGACAACAACGTACGTGGTTCAGTTTCTCCTTTTACCATTGGGAAAATAAAAAAATTGTTGCTGAAAAATCATTTTTGTGACTAAAAAGTTAAATGTTCATTTTTTCCTTCCATGTTGCTTCTGCTGCTGTGAAGCACCTGAAGGGTTAATAAACTTCTTGAATGTGGTTTTGTGCACCTTGAGGGGTGCAGTTTTTAGAATGGTGTCACTTTTGGGTATTTTCAGCCATATAGACCCCTCAAACTGACTTCAAATGTGAGGTGGTCCCTAAAAAAAATGGTTTTGTAAATTTCGTTGTAAAAATGAGAAATCGCTGGTCAAATTTTAACCCTTATAACTTCCTAGCAAAAAAAAATTTTGTTTCCAAAATTGTGCTGATGTAAAGTAGACATGTGGGAAATGTTATTTATTAACTATTTTGTGTCACATAACTCTCTGGTTTAACAGAATAAAAATTCAAAATGTGAAAATTGCGAAATTTTCAAAATTTTCGCCAAATTTCCGTTTTTATCACAAATAAACACAGAATTTATTGACCTAAATTTACCACTAACATGAAGCCCAATATGTCACGAAAAAACAATCTCAGAACCGCTAGGATCCATTGAAGCGTTCCTGAGTTATTACCTCATGAAGGGACACTGGTCAGAATTGCAAAAAACGGCAAGGTCTTTAAGGTCAAAATAGGCTGGGTCATGAAGGGGTTAATACATGTGGGGGTTGCCTGGTTGCTAGGGAATCACCACATGTATTCAAGCTATCCAGCATCTGCAAGTCATGCAGCTGAGGTGACGAAAACTGCAGTCACAAATACTCGGAGATCACCCAAGCTTGCTTGGGAAAACCCGAGCAATGAGTATACTCGCTCATCACTACCTATAATCTTTGCACTTATTTTTATATTGAATACACTGGTTTTATTCTTTTTGGCTGTATTTTTATTGTTCAAAGCCATATACAAAACACGTATTGATTCCAGGTTACCTTCTTCAGACAATGCATCTACATTATTAGAACAATCACAATTTTTGTCTGATAGGAACGGATTGTAAAAAACTGTAGAGTAACACCAGTGTTAGGAAGTACTATGCAAAAGCGTAAACTGTAATAATACAGGTAACACCAAAGTCTAATAAAATAAGTCTTATTGTTTGTCTATATAGTGTGTATCTGGATGGATCAATGGATGGATAGATAAATAGTGATACTATTACAAATATGAAATACTGAATTATTGTTTTCATTTTTGTTTTAGGAAAAAGAGCAAAAGCAGAAAAAGAAGAAAAATTAAAACAAGAGAAGGTTTGTATCTCCTTACTTTTCTAAAAGCTTCTTAAAAGATATGTCTAATAACATGGGTAGCATAAAAGCGGCACCAGTGACAGTATGGCAGAGGCATAACCACTGTGGTAGGGCCTGTGATGGTGAGCGGTCCTCCGACCCCAACATAAACTTCAGACGCACATCCAGTTGAAGCATATTGTGGCTGGTCCATGTGTGATAGTACACATTGTCCTGCCTGCACCTGACTGGGGGCACATTGCAGTGACATCATGCGCTCCTGTCACTTGCACTTTGAAGTTAGCTGGTGGCTTCAGAAAGGGACGGCGCACCGTGGGGGAGTGGATGGGAGGCGAGTAGGATGGTTTATTTTTTTTCTATACATTAAAGAACAGTGGCAGAACTGGTGACATATACCAGGATGGGGGATATATAGCAGGATGGGGCCCAGGTTAAGCCGTAAGTCGTATAACACGGACAAGTGTGTAGAGATAAAACATTGTATAGCACTTGGCCCAATATTATACTATGGGGCATCTCACATGTGCAATCATTTTCTCATGCCGATTCGTCATGCAAGAACGATCACAGCATGCTCAGATTGGCAGCGAGACTTGGCCCACTCGCGCCAATTGAAGTCTATGTGTGTGAACCATCGGACTGCACTCAGATGGCATCCCAGTGCACTTCGATAAATACAGAATCAGACCATGGAGGAGATGGAAAAATTACTTTCCTGTCTCCTCCACACCATGCGAGAGAATCGGAGCACAGTTTTATGACATTCAGCAGAGCTGGGGCCGTGTGTCATTAACATGTCCCATCGCTCTTGCATCGAATGCCATACACTAGTCTGTTTCCAGTCTAAGGAACATTCACCAGGATAAGGGACATATACAGTAGATGGTCAGAAGAAGAACACATTGGTGGGGGATGGACAAAATAGAGTATAAGGGATAAGTAGAAGACATGTACAGAGTATAAGGAAGTGTGGAGTAAAGCAGAGCACTGCAGTCTGGATATTATTCTTGGATTATTGACAGAAGTCCACAAGATATCATGTGTTTTGTGTAAGAAAGGAATTAGGGAAAGCTTATGACATAAGGAAGTATTGTCTGTCACAGAAACGTGACACGTGAATATCAACCTTGGTGTAATACTGGTTATACACATGGATACAATAAAATGGATGAATGAAACTTATTTAAAGATGAGGAGTTTCACTATTTTTCAGTGTGGAAGGTTTTATTATTTTTCATATAGGTTACATTTATGTAAAAAAATAAACATATTTATACACTTTTTGGGGCATTAACTAAAATCATCCCAACAGTCAGAACATTTTGTGTCTTGTCAACCATGAATGTTACATCTGTCTTTTCTGTAAAAATGGAAGTGAATAGCAATCCTGCCACATGACCACTTGTCTCTACATGAAGATGAGGTTTGTGTATCAGGAGTATTATTTTCACATTCCAATTGAAAATGAAAAAAGAGACACGGGTGTTTCAGTCTTACAATATATGCAAAAAACGTCTTGCAATGAGACTGTTTATAACAGGTGTCAGAAATTGACGTATGCCGAAAATGTTAAAAATGTCTGACATCACTTAATAATATTAACCTTGTTAGACCACCTTAAAAATTAGTTTCAAGCAGCATTTTGACTTTTAAGACTAATGACCATGGCAAAAAAAAGTATTTATGTACTCTATGTGGCCATATATGGATGGAGTCCTATTCACATTACAGACCTGTGGTCAACCCATAGTGCCTTTGTAATGCTTCTAGGAGAAGATGGCTCTATAATGTGGCTTGTATGTGTAAGGAGATGGACATATTGCCTTGTTCCTCCTTGATGACATCAGTGCTGTGTACAATGTAAAGAGTAATGTGTATAATGTCATGTGTTATTGTGCGGGTGATGTGTAATGTTAATTGTGGTGCATTGTAGTGTTCTGCACTGTACTGTTAGGAAGTGGAGTTCTTGTCCAGCAACAGACAGTGAGTAGGGTAAGACATCGTTAAGTTTTGGGACAAGCCCAGGAAGGGAGGGGCTGTGTAGCAGGATCAGAGAGGACTTCTTGGTAGAGACTCAGACAGGGCCTAGCTTGCAGCTAGAGCAGATGTTTGGTGGAGTGCTCAGCAAGGCTGCATGCAGTGGGTAAAATAAACAAATACCCAGCTGTAAATAAATAAGTAAAAGCAATAGTGCATATAAATAACAATAACCAATAATATGGGGTTTTCTTTTTTGTGTCTAATATTATCATACTGCTATTTTGTAAGTATATGCTAATGAAGGTACTTAGCGCACAATTTGGCCAATAAAAGGGAACCCACCATCCACGACAAGGCGTTCCTTTCTTGAATGGATCCCTAAGCCTATCAAATATATCTCACCCATTTAGGGTCCTATCAAAGAAAAGTTGCCTTATCATGGCTGGTGGTCTCTCATGAATTGGTCAATTTGTGCGCTAAGTATCTTAATTTTTTAAGCATAACATTTTTTAAGCATAGTCTATATAGCAGTAATTCTGCCCAAACGTTATGTATGCAATGGTCGTATGCTCCATAGTGCTTACATGGTATAATTAGACACAGCTTATGATAGGACTAATTGGTGGATATGAAAGACACCGATAGACCCTCCTGCTGTTCTGTACGTATATTTAATGTCAAATTCACTGGTCTAAAATACTTGGAGGAAAAGCATCACATATTTGATACTAGTTTCACCAAATCTGTTTAAGAATGTAGAGTTAGGCTGGGTTCACACTTTGCGGTTTTTACCGCGGAACCGCCGCGATTTTGATGCTGTGGGTCCGCAGCAGTTTCCATAGCGTTTCCATTTACATGTAAACCCTATGGAAACCGCAAACCGCTGTGCACATGCTGCGGGAAAAACCGCGCGGGAACGCAGCGGTTTAAAACCCGCAGCATGTCACTTCTTTGTGCAGAATCGCTGCGATTCTGCACCCATAGGAATACATTGAACCGCTTACTTCCCGCATGGGGCTGTGCCCACGTTGCGGGAAGTAAGCGGATAATGTGCGGTTCCTACCCGGGGGTGGAGGAGAGGAGACTCTCCTCCAGGCCCTGGGAACCATATTTGGGGTGAAAAAAAAGAATAAAAATAAAAAATCATGTTATACTCACCCTCTGAAGTCTCAACGCTGCACGCGGCCGTCCGGTCAGAGTTGCTGTGCGACCAGGACCTGCGGTGACGTCGCGGTCACATGACTGTGACGTCACGAAGGGTCCTTCTCGCACAGCATCTTTGGAACCGGACCGCCGGGTGCAGCGCCCAGGAGATCGGGACGTCAGAGGGTGAGTATAACCAATTTTTATTATTTTTAACATTACTATTAATGCTGCATATTGCTGCATATGCAGCATCAATAGTATAGGCGGAAACCCGCAGCGGAAACCGCGGAACAAACTGCAATAAATCTGCAGGGAGAACCGCAGTTGTTTTGCCCTGCAGATTTATCAAATCCGCTTCGGGAGAACCCGCAGGGACAGGACGCTATGTGTGAACATAGCCTTATAGTAGACAACAAGACTTTTTCCTGCTTTGTTTGGAGAAGTGATCTACAGAAAACGGGTAGCAACATCCTATTGTGTTTTTCTCTAGTAGCTACAGTGAAAACTGCAATATTTGAAGATATTTTTTAGTAAAACCACCAAACATATTAACAAAATGTACAATAAAAACCTGATTTAAGTTTTGGTTAATTTTCTTTTTTTATATATTCCCTTCAAGAAGAATGTCTTGTTCAAAATTAAATATTTTTGTCATTCTTATTTAGTGAAAAATCTGCCCAAATTTGTTATTATGTTGTAAATAGTATTATATAGTCTACCTAAGTAGAGTCAATTATTTTTTTAATTTTGTGTTTTAATACAGAATGAACTGAGCCAGACAGCGATGCCACCAATGAATGGGGCCTGTACGTTTACCTCTCCGTATAGATTCATGACTTCACCAGTAAAAGAAGAAGAAGTGGATAGTACTATAAATATTGTAGGTAGGTATCCCACATATCATTATGTTGGTGGAGACGTCGGGACCAGAAGCTCTGAGAAACACAGGCACTGTCCATCAGCTGACTAAGATGGCTGGAACCTGTAGAGCTCTCCAGTCTGGCAGTGGGGGTGTGTGTGCTGTCAACTGTAGTCATCAGCTTCCTTCCTTGGCCATTTGGACATCACCACACCCTACGAAAGTGAAGCTGCCAGTTTTATATCTCTTCTTGCCTGGCTCACAGACCTTGTTATTCTGCTCCTGGTGGATTTTTCATGTTTATGACCACAGTTTGTTTACGATTCTTTCGGCCGACATATTTGTACTTTGTCTACCATCCTGGTTCTGACTCGACTACTTGATCATTCCTGCCAGCCTGCACCATTGAAAAACAACCGACTCTATGGCCTCAAATCAGGAGTTCTTTTGTAAGATCAGATGCCTGTAGAGGAGCTAAAGGGCGAAGGTCAGGGCAACCCCTGAGATCTGGTAAATGGAGTGACTAGCCCAGAGCCATTTTTAGATTTGTCAGGTGGCTATGAATTGTAGCTCCCATTACAGTTCTTAATCATAAGCTCGAATTGGAACCAGGGGGACTTTAGAAGTGTTTTTATTGTATTATTTTGTTTTTATTATATTTTTAAGCTTTCTCATACAACCACTTTAAGTTTTATCAGGAGTTGCAGGTATGTAATATTGACTGCTGTGCTATTCACTTTTCAAGTAAGAATCTCGATTTATTAGCACAAGAGGTGATTTTTCATGGTTCTTGCAACATAGTACTGCATCCATGCTTCCAACAGAAAGTGACAATTAGATTCCCCTCGGAACTGACAACTACACATTAATGACTCAGTGGGGAAGTTGTCGCTTTTAAAAACAGCAGTTATTTATCAGGAATTTTATGGCAGTTTAACAAAGTCGTTTTAGTGTTAAATGATACAAAGTTTAGAAAATCTTATTGAATTTATATTGTTATACCATGTACAACCTCAGTTCAAGAAAACTTTGGATGCTTTGTAAAATGTACATAAATAATACAATGATTTGGAAATCTTGTATGGCCATGTTTTATTCACAACAGAACATAGAGCACAAATCAGAAGGTGAACATTAGACATTTTTCCATTTCATTAAAAAAAAAACTCCTTTAGAAACTGATGACAGCAACAAATCTAAAAAAAAAGTTGGGACATGGTCATGTCTGCCATTGTGTAGCATCCCCTATTCTTTCTACAACAGTCCTTAAATGTCTGGGAAGTGAGGAGACAAATTCCTGGTGTTTTGAGATTCAATTCTTGTCTGATGCTGGATTCTTGCTGTCCCACAGTCTGGTAACTTTGGCGGATTTTTAGTTTCATAATATCCCAAATGTTTCCTATTGGTGAAAGGTCTGGACTGCAGACAGCCAGTTACCACCCGAACTCTTCTACTGTGAAGCCATGATGTTGTGATGGGCGTACTGAAGTATATGGTTTAGCCTTGTCCTGTTGAAACATGCAAGGCTTTCCATAAAATAGACGTTGTCTGGATGGGAGCACTTGTTGTTCTAAAATCTCAATATAATGCTCAGCATTGAGATTGCCTTTCAAGATGTGTAATATGCCCATGCCAAAGGCACTAATTCAGCCTCATACATCAGACATACAGTATTTTGAAATGTGCACTGATAACAAGCTGGATGGTCCTTGTCTTGAGTCTGGATGACCCAGCAACTGTGGCTTTCACTGAAGAACTTTTGATTTATCTGACCACAGAACATTTTTCATTTTGCCTCAGTCCATTAACTGAGTTTTGGTCCAGAGAATACAGCAATATTTCTAGATTGTGTTGATATATGTTGACTTCTTTGCATGCTAGAGCTATAACGTGTATTTGCATGGGTCTCTGAATCATTTGATGCTATTATGCACTGTAAATGGTGGGATATTCTTTCTCATTTTACATTGAGATTTTTTCTTAAATTGTTTCACACTTTTTAGACACAGTTGTTCAAAGACTGGTAAACCTCTTTACTTCTGAGAGACTCTGCCTCTCTAACATGGTCTTTTTTACACACTATCATGTGACTTAGTTGAAAATTAATCCTCCAGCTGTTTTTCATTAGTGCCACTTTTCTGGCTTTTGTTATCCCTGTCAAAATTTTGTTGCTGTCATCAATTTCTAAAAATGCCTAACATTCAACTTCTCATCTGTGTCCTGTGTACTATTATGAATTAAATGTGGTTTCCAATCATTGCATTGTTATTTCTGTATATTTTATACAGAATCCCAAGTTTTTTTTGGAATTGGTGTTGTATGTGTTCTACTGTGAATAAAATATGGCAATAAAAGATTTCCAATCATTGTATTCTGTTTTCTTTACATTTTACACAGCATCACAACTTTTTGGGGAATTGAAGTTGTAATTATAAAGAGTAATAATATGGTGAAAAATTCTCATTGCTTACAAGTCCGTCTATACTTCTATGAAGTCAATAAGTGGTGAATAGTGATGAGCGAGTATGCTCATTACTCGAGTTTCTCTGAGCATGCTCGGGTGGTCTCCAAGTATTTCGGCGTGCTCCGAGATTTAGTTTATGTCCCCGCAGCTGCATGATTTGCGTCTGCTAGACAGCTTAAATACATGTGGGGATTGCCTAACAAAACAGTCATTCCCCACATGTATTCAAGCTGTCTAGCAGCCGCAAATCATGCAGCTGCATCAACAAAAATGAAATCTCCAAGCACGCCGAAATACTTGGAGATCACCCGAGCATGCTCGGAGAAACTCGAGTAACGAGCGTACTTGCTCATCACTAGTGGTGAACCTTCCTTTTTAGATACAAGAAAGGTGCACCCAAACTTAACATGTCCTATGAGATTGATGGTGTAAAACAGGGGTGGGTAGCCTTTTTTTGTGCCAAGGGCTATTTGAATATTTAAACCATCCTTTGGGGAGCCATATAAATTGTGAGCTAACTCCACCCACAAAGTACATCTTGACGCTGACACTAGTGTCAGGACGTAATCTCTCATTGCACGTGCCTCAGCATTCAATAGTGAACACAGTGTGCACGTGCTCATAGAGTAAGAAGAAATTGCCAGTGCCATCAAAACACATGTACCGACCTCAGCACTATGGTCCACAGTAATCTGCTCGGGGACAGGAGAAAAGGTCATCGCGGGCCGTAAATGGCCCTCAGGCCTGAGGTTTCTCACCCATGTTCTAAACTTTACCACCAACAGGTCATGTTTTCAGGATTTCCTTAGTATTGCACAGGTGATGGACTTGTTGCCTGTGCAGGTTCTGCAATTATCACCTGAGCAATACAAAGGAAATCCTGAAAACCTGACCTGTTGGTGGCTCTTGAGGACTGGAGTTGGGGAACACAGTACTGTTCTAAAGAATTGCACATGCAATGTACTCAAAGTGTATAAAAAATCCTGTAAATAAAATGAATTATGTACAGTTTGTCCCATGGTAATAATCACAGACACGATGCTTTTAAAAGCTACTCATGGTTCATAATGAGGTCGACATTTTAAGCATCATATATTTTATATGATTATTTAAGGAAACGTGTCATTAGAAACTAAGTTATTTGAATCAAGTTTTCAAATCTCTGTCTTCAATATACAAAACTTATTGTTCATCACATTGATATGGAAAGCAACTGACCCTGTGTGTATAGAAGATGATTGTGAAGGGAGATGGAGGAGGTCAGGTGTGACGTCACCTATTGCGAATTGTGGATCCTGTGTTATCTACCACCTTTCATTTTAGTCCTGTCTGTGATGATAGTAGAACTGCTGAAAAGTCCTCTGTACAGTTCTAATCTTTTACTTTTTTTTTTTTTACAGTAGTTGACGGACCGATGTATAACACTTACAGCACTAATATGGTGGAAGATTTGATTGTTACCAATCCCCCCGATGTTTGTCAGGTTGTTGAAGTGATGACAGAAAGTGACGAGCAGCCGACTCTTCGGGCACAGCATTACCCTCTACAGATATCGCCAGTTTCTTCATGTGCAGGTGGGATTTATTTCTGTACAATGTAATTAACTAAAGAGAAACACTGGAAGATGAATATAGCAGAAGTATACACTATGTACCAGCATTCATAAATCTACTTTTGCAGTGTTACGCTCTGTTCACACCTGCATTGTGTAATCTCATTTTTATGTTCTCTAGGAACAGAGCAATGTAATTAATGGAGATGATATCTGTTATATAATGGATGCGAACCGCACTAGAACCATTGGCTAAAACTGAGTTTGTCTAGTTTCCATAGCGGTAAATGTTTTATAGGTAAAAAAAAACGCAGCAAATCGAACATGTGAACAGGCCCCCATACACATTAGACTAAAGTTAGCTGACCATTTAATGTTGATGTATATTGGGGGACTCAACAGATGATGTTGAGGGAGAGAAGGAACTAGCACATAACCTTTCCAGTGGCTCTACCCTCGAGATCACAGGAGCACTTGGCAGAGCTGAGTGCTCTTGTGCATGTTTATCCTACTTCTATATGTAGTAGGATAAACACAAATTACATATTCACTATGTTCGGTTTTAGTGTTTTGCTATGATGGTGCTGCTCTGAGAATAGGGAGAAAAAAAACCGTTGCACATACCTGTTCTATCCGTATTTTTCATGGATTCAATACATACCCATTACAGTCTGTGCTGCTATTCACAGATCTGTCTTTTTTCTGTTCACCGTGTGTCCGTGCAAATGTCACAGGCACTTGTTATAGGTAGGTATGTATAATATACGTGTGTGTATATATATGTATATATATTTTCGCTTTAGTACTTATAGGACTGAAAGGGGTTAATCGACCATGACAGGTTGATCATGAGCAGCTGAAGAGTTGGGCAGGACAGCTGCTCACCATATCTCCAACCCTGGTGTGGTTCACTTTGTGAAATGAGACCTCTTTGTCTCACACATGTCTGTGTGTATGGAAGTGTGCAGATCTTTTGGATACGGTGCCTGTGCTACAGGACTAAGAAGCTGGACTCTTAAGCCAGGCGGGCTAACCAGCATTATTTATGTACTTGTTACTTTGTTTCACTTTGTGCCGGATAAAGGCTGTATTTAAGTTCTCCTGTTATGTGGTTTATGAGGACTGAAATAAACAAGCAGGACTTTAAAACTGCCGATACCGCTTGAATGGCGCTGGCACGTAAGTGTCATTATTTTGCTTAGGGAAACCTAGGTACACAGAAGGGGTTGTCCGAGTAGTAGCGCCTTAATTATTTTGGCACATCTTTTAGCTGATATGTGCCACAGCAAGAAATGTATTCCAGTGATAGACTAGCATACAATTCTGTCATAATTTGTCGACAACCGCGCAACCTCTCAGATATTCCAAGCTCACTTTTCAAAATGTTGGTGGAGCTGGCCAAGACTACTGCAAGAATCCAAAAAGTTGCATTACGTTTTTCCATAAAAATTAGTGGACAACCTCTTTAATGAATTTGGTTCATCTTACTGCTGTGCACTGTATTGTGTATAAAAAGGTGTTTTGATGACCTGTTCTTGATGACCAGGGCCTGAGTGCCAAAATGCACTGTTGATCTGCTGCATAAAACATGAAAAAGAGGATTAGCCTTTGTTTACAGCATGTTTGGGTTTGCCCAATAAATGGATATGTCGTCACTGGATGAAATACAGATTAGAGTACAAGTCTCCAGAGTCCTCATCCAAAGTCCATCAGAAAAGCAAAAATAGAGAGATAGAAACTAGCATTGTAGAGTAAAAATCATTTGCAGCATTTGTGAACAACACTAAGGATATGTGTCCACGTTCAGGATTGCATCAGGATTTGGTCAGGATTTTATGCAGGTAAAATCCTGACCAAATCTGCACCTGAGGTCACTGGCAGGTCACCTGCGCTGTTCTTGCGTTGTTTCTGCAATGTAAGGACATGCTGCGTTCTTAAAAGACGCGCCGCATGTACCTTTTTGCGGGTCTACCGCATGCGTCTTTTAATGCATAGTGGAGACGGGATTTCATGAAATCCCCTCCACTATGCTGTAACATCTGGACGCTGTGTTTTTGACACTGCGGCTCAATGCAGCGTCAAAAACGCAACATTTCCTGAACGTGGAAACATACCTTTATGGTTCAACTCTACAGTGTAATATCAGGATGTCCTTATAGTAACATGAAAAGTTACAGATTCAGTGTCATTTACTGATAGAAAGCTAGGAACAAAAGAGATTTAGCTTTAGGTGCTGTTGTAGAATTGTACAGTGCTGGGCAACAACCACAATTTTGTCTATCTGTAGGCATTTTCACTTTTGGGCATCCATCTTTTAGCACCCACACAAGAGAACAACTCGGGAACTCTTTTAGAGAGAGATGCTCCTTAGTTTTCGCATTGGGACCCAAAAGATCCCCTGTCATGCATGGTGTAAATGATGCATCACTGGGTGGCGGGGTTAATGCATTCAGGCTATCTTCTGGCACTGTTTTCTTTGTCCTAAGATTTATGTAGTTGTTTAACCTTCGTCCGGCTGAGTAGGTACAATTGCAACTATTCCGTTTTAAAATTGCAATAACTTTTTTTTTTTTCCGAAAAGCCGTAGAGGGCTGAAATTTCGTGACATCTCTGCAGTTTTGGTCCAGAATATATTGAAAGATACAGCATAGAGCTAGTGATACACACGTGTGTTAACCTATACGAAGTACCAAGAGTGTCAGGATATATGTGAAATATCCCTACAACAAATACAAAAAACACCTATGGATGTACACCTACCTAGATGCGGAGGTTGGCACCCTAAAAGATAAAACGAGAATGGCGCCCCCGCTCGTACGATGGCTATCCCTAACCTCCTACCATCTCCCTACAAGAAATAAAGTAGGAAAGAGAGGCCAGATGGCTGATAATATCATATGAAGCTATATGTTATATATCTTAATAGCGTAACCGGCCCTCCCCTCCAGTGTGATGTTAGAAAAAAGGGATAGCACTTATAAATATATAACGCACATATAATACATCAAAACATAGGGCTTTCTATAATAAAATACCTAAGTATACACATATGCTAACCAGTCCAACCAAAAAGGTATATAAAGAACCATATAAAAGAAACACAGATATGCCACGCCAGATATCCAAGTATGTCACCACATATAACCACTATGCACAGCAGCACAACCAATGTGCAATATGCAAAAGCAATACTTATCTGCTGTGTTCATATTAGACAGGTAGTGGTCAAACCGATACTGTGACTCCTAGGCGGCTACAGGCACACAAACGACTCTCAACGCGTTTCCCCCAACATGGGTTCATCAGGAGAGACAAGATGTTATCATGTCAATATAAAGATGTCCAAAAGATAGGGCTGCCCTATACCTATACCTTTTTGGTTGCACTGGTTAGCATATGTGTATACTTAGGTATTTTATTATAGAAAGCTCCAGAATATATTGGCCAAATTTCAATAAAATATATATGAAGGTACAATTGTACCTCTGCAGCCTGTTAACGTTGTAAAATTATGCAGCCTGACAAAAGTTAACAAGGATTTCTCCTCTTCTTCCATAGTAACCAACTGAGCATCTGTTATTTTACATTAGGCCTCCGAGAGCACAATTTGATTTATCTAAGGCTGGTTTCACATTTGCGGTTTTTTTTTTTTGCATTTTTGCGCAAAAAAAGCTTGCGTTTTTCCCCCCTATACTTAACATTAAAAACGCATGCGTTTTTTGCATGCGTTTTGATGCGGTTTGACAACGCATGCGTTTTTTCTCTGCATGCATTGTGTTGCAGAAATGCAACATGTAGTAATTTTAGCGGCTTTTTTGCGGCAAAAAAAAGTATTGATGTCTATGTAAACGCATGCGTTTTTAAGCACATGCGTTTGCATGCGTTTTTATAGAAAAACACAAGAATACACACTGAAAAGCCACCCCCCAACTCTAATCCTAAGGGATCCTTTCCCTAACCCTAAGGGTTAAGGTTAGGATCCCTAGGATTAGGGTTAGGATGCCTAGGGTTAGGGCTAGGGTTGGGGTTAGGGTTAGAGTTTGTGTTAGGGTTAGAGTTTGTGTTAGAGTTTGTGTTAGGGTTTGGGTTAGGATCCCTAGGGTTACTAGGGATCCTAACCCTAACCCTAGGTATTTCTGTTTATAGTGGGTTTTCTAGTTGATTTTGATGATTGGCAGCTGTCACACACTTCTCATCATGCGTTTCAAAAACGCAAACGCAGGAAAAAACGCATGTAAATGCGTCAAAACGCCACGTTTGTGTTAAAACATGCAAAAACGCATGCGCCTAAAAAAGCTGCGTTTTTAAATGCAAATGTGAAACCAGCCTAAGTGATAAGCCCATCATTATGATCACTTCTATGTTAGTAGCCTTGTTTTATTGAAAGATAAGAGTAAAAAATTTCCAAAAATGACACTTGTCACCAGAATGTCTTATGCAAGTCATATACTGTATATGTGGTTTAACCCAAACAGAACAATGATGGAAGCATAATAGAGCAAGATTTTACAGATGTAGCAGAACTGAATGTTATCTTTTTAACTCGCTGATATACGGTATTCTGATTATGCAGTCCGAAATGTTACCTGCAGTCCTATGTAAAAATAAAACCAGATCACAGTGTACATCATGATGAATTATCCCTAATGTCCACCTACTCATGATGTTCAGTAAATGGATAAATTATGGCTAAATATTTCAGAATGAATTAATCAAAATGTGCAAGAATTTGTCACTTTTTGGGTGTTGTGTATGGGCAGCTTTGCCATATCTGTCAATCCTTAATTATGTTTGTATTTTAGCATTGTGAATAACCTGACGTGTCATAAAGTGCAGCACCTTGTGCAGATAGTAATGCCATGCCTTGTTTTAATTTCATTTTCTCTTTTCATTTGGCAGAAAGTGAAACAGACAGTGTGCCCAGTGATGAAGAGGGTTCGGTGAGTGTGCTTCATATGATATAGCTATCATAGCTGGGAGCTGCCTGTTTTCAGTGATACAGGCGTGATGGCGCCCTACAGTCGCTGCTTACAACACAGGCTGCTCAGCAGTGCAACAGTGCAGAGCCGGCTGCCAGGCAAAGTTCCTGGGCTGCTGCTCACAGTATGACTGAAATCTCGCCGACACACATGCACGACTGAAAAGCAGCAGCTCCAGGGAGAAATAAGGTTGATTTTCTTCCGGTTGCCGCACTTTCATTATAGCAGACGGTACATCCATAACGCTATTAACGTATGGACGCTACTAACGTATTTAGGCCTCACAGTAAAGATATGTGTATGAAGCCTGTATGATGGAAACATGGAGTCCTTGTGCTCCCATATTAGGAGGCAGTGGACACTGCTGCCAATGGTGCCTTCATATGATGCCTCTGTACCATATTTTCTTCTAGAAGCCATACCTCCATAATGCAGCATGAAGTGAAATGTGCCACTTTTTTTTTTATTTTTGCAAAATTATGTTATAATTAGTGATGAGCGAATATATTCGTTACTCGAAATTTCCCGAGCACGCTCGGGTGGTCTCAGAGTATTTTTTAGTGCTCGGAGATTTAGTTTTCATCGCCTCAGCTGAATGATTTACATCTGTTAGCCAGCATAAGTACATGTGGGGGTTGCCTGGTTGCTAGGTAATCCTCACATGTAATCAAGCTGGCTAACATATGTAAATCATTCAGCTGCGGTGATGAAAACTAAATTTCCGAGCACTAAAAAAATACTCGGAGGACCCCCGAGCGTGCTCGGGAAATCTCGAGTAACAAATATATTCGCTCATCACTAGTTATGTCATGTTACAGATCTCTATAGCACATTTAGGTGTTTATGGCCTTAAGATCACACACATACTGTATCTTCCTTCCTAATAATAATTTAAAAACTTTATTTGAAAAACTTTGCAAAACCCCGTTTTGATTATAGAAGTTCTAGTATAATGAAGCCACATACTTTTATCTGTTATAAATGAATGGATCCGCATCAGGCTTGTAGCACGCTTGAGATGCTGGAGGGGTTAATGTCCCAGCTCAGTGTTTCTTGGCAGGAATGTTTGCTTTGGGAGGAGCCCTTTCATGAAGGAAAGCAGGACAGAAATTGAATGTAGGTGACTTAGTTACAGATTGTACTGCCTAACCTTGTACAATTAGCACACGAATTCACAGGGCTTCCAAGGGATAGTTATGCTTCATGGGAGGCCAGAAAAATTATTCACGATGCTTCAGGTGGAAATTATACCTCTCATTAACATGTTAACGGAGTAGTCAATACCTTTCCAGTAAAATGCAATTTTACTGGATGTTTCATGGATGTCAGTCATAGGAAAATCTACTGACTGTGAAAAATTATTCATCACTTATTCAATGCTTGATGATAATGTAAAGGATGAAGGCAAAAACTCACAATGACGTCTACCAAAAACAAATGATCATGGTGCAGACATTCTGTGGCACCCAGAAGGTAGACCCAGAAGGATTTTGGTGGTCAATCTAACGTCTGCTATTAAAAAGCATACAGTGCGGTCTGCCTTTTTTCTGTAATCTGCTGATAACTATCTAAAGTTTACGGCCAGCATTAGTTATCCTCACATTATAGAAAAAAATTCCTTTGCCAAGTTGTTAACATAATGCATCTCTACAAGCTTTGTACTGGGCCTTGGTCTCAATGTCACCAGCATCAAAAATCCTACCGTAGTGCCCTGTAAGGCAGTGTTCATATTGCGTTGCTGCTGTCCATTCAACTCATGCGTTAAACTGACTGCACCAACCCTGGTGCCTTGTAACGATCGTGTTATGCGATCGCGATAGCGCAGATGCTCCATCTGTGCGATCGGTGACGGACCCGGAAATGCTGCAGCCCGCGTCTGAGGGTCTGTCACAGAATGACAGCACATCGCTAACGCATGCCGATAATGACATGTGTTAGTGATGCGCTACATAGTGGCAGTCAATGGGTGCGCTAACGCATCCGTTACATAGCGTTATTGCCGCTGTGTAATGGATGCCGTCAGCGCATTGCCATTGACTTAATGTGAACCTGGCCTAATAATTTAGTGCATAGGAAAGTTGCAACTTCTTGTAGCGTTACTTGAAAACCACAGCAGATGCAAAGACGTCCACAGATCAGGTACATGAAGAGCCCAGTACTGCTACCCTTATATTATTATTATTTATTATTATTATTATTATACATTTTTATAGCGCCATTTATTCCATGGCGCTTTACATGTGAATACGGGGCAAATATAGACAAATACATTAAACATGAGCAGATAACAAGGCACACGAGTACATAAGGAGGGAGGACCCTGCCCGCGAGGGCTCACAGTCTGCAGGGGGTGGGTGAGGATACACTAGGATACACTTATATGCAATGTTGCGTAAACATCCTTGTCACTGATGGGTTTTGGAGCGGCGTCTTTAGAACTTTCGTTTCCGCTTCCCTAAATCTTCACTCAGCTATATGGCATACTGAAGGTATAATTGTTGTATTTATTAATATTATGTAATTTAGTGTTGAGGGAAAAAACAACCGTATTTTTGCTATGGGGCAGGGCTGTATTATTCCCGTTTGGACATCCATACTAACACATCATCATTTTTTTATTTTTTAAGAGTCGATTGCAGAGTCATAAGGCTGTTGAAAACAAAGAATGTGTACGGACGACAAGTCCAAGAGGTTTCTGCAATCTCCCTGGCATGGCAACATTTGTAACGTCCAATATACCAGACCTCCAGGTCACGATAAAAGAGGAGAAATATCCTATGCCCTATAATTCATCATGGCCAGTTTTTCCAGAAGGCAACCCCTGCACACAGGCAGGCAGCATCTCGACAATAACCACCACTCGAAAAGACCATGAAACCAGAGCTACAGTCATTAAGAAGACGTCAGATGTTACTCAGCCAAGACTCAAAACATTCTAACAAGGACTTGTGTTATGAATAGTTTTTTTTACTTTTGTCTTTGTCTGAGAGAGAAGCAACATGTTGTGTTATAGTATTTAATTCACAGTTATCTGCCTTTGGGTGCTGTTAAAAGACCATCAGTGAGTGAGGAAAGTGAATGTGGATACCTATGGTTTTCTCAGGAGTAAGGCCTTGCTAAAAAGGTCTAAAAGGTAAACCGAAAACAGGACCAAGACTGCCAGTCCACATAAAAATGGCCTTAGATTGGACTGGGGGAATGTAATATTGATAGAATATACTCATTTTCTTAAGGAAACAGAAATCTAGATTGTAAATATGTACATTATTTGCCGCAGTTTTCGCACATTGGCAGTTTGCTTGTGCACCTTAAAAATAAACAAACAAGTACTTACTGAAACATGGCTGTCTATAGCACTGCTGTAAGTTCTAGTTAGGCTACAGCCTATCGATAAAATGGTTGTCCATTACTCGGACATCGCCTTTTCAATGATTATATTTCCTCATGTAAAATAAAAATAACCTGCACTCGCCTCCGGTGCCTGCACCATTCCAGCGATGTCGGTGCTGGGCCTCCCATGGCTCGTGTGACATTGGCTGCAGGGATCACATGAAATAATAATCAACGACCGCTAAAGGGGCACGTGACTCTCCCCTACGTCCGACAAGACTAAAATCCTGAAAGAGCTAAAATTACTGTTGCTTCAGATGTCCATTTTGTTCGAAGGAAGTGAGAGTGAAGCGGTCCATTAGCAGCCGCTTTTTGGCTGCCGAGCTTGGGTTACACAAAAAGGGCTTGTGAGCCCCGGTAGGAAAAACACTTTGACAGTGCCGGCACAAAAGGTGAGTACTGGCTGTTTTTATTTTATGTGGGGGAATACAGTAATTGAGAAGGGGTTGTTTGAGCAGTGGACAACCCCTTTATTCTTGGGTAAGAAGACGAGTGCAATCAAAATGTGAGAGTATTCACTATAGCAATCAATCAAATTCTAGTAGTCATAAGAAATTAAAACAAAATAAGTCCCCTTATTGGTTGCTTTGGGTAATACCTTTATTTTTTGTCTGCATTTGATTTCATACGCAAGACTCGATAATCATTCACAAAGCAAACAAGATACCCACCTGCTACAACAGTGAATGGTTTATGTACTGTAAATGAAGATTACAGTTTTTATGATAAATTAAATATTACAAATATAGCTTATTTTATAAATTTTCTCATACGTGAGGTACAATAGGAATTTAGGTCTCTTCGCAGTTCTTATATCCTCTTCATAATATTCTTATGCAAATTAGAAAAATATAACTAATATTTCCCAAAGGTTTTTTTTTATTGTTTTATACAGGGAATATTTAATTTTAAATCTAAACTGAATATAATTGCTGTTGTGGTTTTTTTTTTTTTTTACTTTTTATACAACAGATTTATTTTATGATTCAGTTTCCTGTTTGCTAACAGAATGGCACATTACCTAATTTTTTTCAACACGAAACTGAAATATTGATTTATTATGTAGAATGCAACTTATCCTGTGGATTGAAAAATAAATATTGATTGCAGTTCTATTTGTTGAAGTCTTGAATCTTTAGTTTTTTTAGATTTATTATATTGCTACACTAAGGCTATGTGCACACGTAAGAAAAGAGGTGCAGAATTTTCTGTACAAAATCCGCATCTCCTGGCAGAATCCGTAGCTGCAGATTTGCTGCGGTTTTTATGCATTTTTAGTGCGTTTTTTGTGCGCATTTTCTGCAGTTTTTACTACTGTGGATTTCTATTAATGGAGGGGTGCAGAAACGCTGCAGATCTGCACAAAAGTGACATGCACTTCTTTGAAATCTGCAGCGTTTCTGCGCGAATTTTTCTGCACCATGTGCACAGCTTTTTTTTTTCACATTGATTTACATTGTACTGTAAATCACAGTGCAGGCGGAGGGAGATGAGTGAGAGGCTTAGATATGCACAGCACTGCGCATGCACAGGAATCCCAGCCCCACAGTGAGAATAAATCAGAAGACACTACAGGGCGGGATCTAGGGCAGGGCAGCAGCACAGGCGCAGTCAGCCTGACAACAAATGAGGACAGAGGACGGGCAGCTCTCACTGCGCATGCCCAAGGCATGAGAAAAGAGCGCAGGCGCCGGCTCATTTGAAAACAGCGCTTATGAGGCGGTGCCCGGCTACAAGAGGACATGAGTGACAGCTGTGCTGTCTTTGCAGCAGGGGGGGAAAGACCTGCCTCCAGGACTGATTCAAGGTATTTGGGACAAATTATAAAATGGATTATTTCTGAAGTTACAGCACCAATAACTAAAAGAGCCACCTTGTCTGAATGCAGCATTAGTGCTGCACAAGGTGGCTCTTTTAGTTACAAACGCCTGGGGGGTGACAGGTTCCCTTTAAAGTTCAGGCTTGACATTTGAAAGCACACATGCTAATTGCTGTGTGGTGAATGTAAAATTATTCTTCTTATTATTATTATTTATATAGCACCATTAATTCCATGGTGCTGTAAATGTATTTGTGCACTTGTAGGTTCTGGCCACACTTAACAACTCACCTGGAACATGGAGATGTCTCGGGAGACATTTTGGTTCTACAGGTGATGGCAAAATAACCTAGAATAAACAATACATAGAAACCCTGGCGTAAGTAAATGATAAACCTGTAAAAAACATAGGGTACTTGGTTAACTCTTTTTTTTATCACAAAGGGTAAAATATGTAAAGCTCCAGAAAACACTAGGAAAGCAGTTTTTTGGGAATTTTGACAGCATCCTAATAGATACTCGGGGGCAAGGCTAGTGTGGCACCGGGGCATAGCCTATAAGTGGTTCAGGGCTGAGAGAAGGAGAACTATCCACATCCCAACATTCACTATAAGCAATGATATAGCATTATAATTAATTAATGCATGCATGGAAAATGGAGTACAGAGGCACTACAAGTCCCAGTATTGCCTAGTAATAAATATGTAATGGAGAAGAACTGAAGGACCTAATTATTCAAAGAATAATGTTTTCTCACAGACTCCTGTGCACTAATGCTCCTGCATGCAGAGGGGTCAGAGAAGAAGGGGAGAAGCCATAGAACCCTGCCCTAGAGGAAGACAAGAGAAGATAGTGGAGTTAGGTGACTTCCTGAGTGATCAGAGCGGAAGGGGAGAAGTCATAGAACCCTGCCCTAGAGGAAGACAAGAGAAGATGGTGGAGCTAGATGACCTCCTGAGTGATCAGAGGGGAAAAGGAGAAACCATAATGTTGCACAGTTTGGTCGCAGAAGAAACTTGTGAGTGTAGATTATACAGGTCCTTCTCAAAAAATTAGCATATAGTGTTAAATTTCATTATTTACCATAATGTAATGATTACAATTAAACTTTCATATATTATAGATTCATTATCCACCAAATGAAATTTGTCAGGTCTTTTATTGTTTTAATACTGATGATTTTGGCATACAACTCCTGATAACCCAAAAAACCTGTCTCAATAAATTAGCATATCAAGAAAAGGTTCTCTAAACGACCTATTACCCTAATCTTCTGAATCAACTAATTAACTCTAAACACATGCAAAAGATACCTGAGGCTTTTATAAACTCCCTGCCTGGTTCATTACTCAAAACCCCCATCATGGGTAAGACTAGCGACCTGACAGATGTCAAGAAGGCCATCATTGACACCCTCAAGCAAGAGGGTAAGACCCAGAAAGAAATTTCTCAACAAATAGGCTGTTCCCAGAGTGCTGTATCAAGGCACCTCAATGGTAAGTCTGTTGGAAGGAAACAATGTGGCAGAAAACGCTGTACAACGAGAAGAGGAGACCGGACCCTGAGGAAGATTGTGGAGGAGGACCGATTCCAGACCTTGGGAAACCTGAGGAAGCAGTGGACTGAGTCTGGTGTGGAAACATCCAGAGCCACCGTGCACAGGCGTGTGCAGGAAATGGGCTACAGGTGCCGCATTCCCCAGGTAAAGCCACTTTTGAACCATAAACAGCGGCAGAGGCGCCTGACCTGGGCTACAGAGAAGCAGCACTGGACTGTTGCTAAGTGGTCCCAAGTACTTTTTTCTGATGAAAGCAAATTTTGCATGTCATTCAGAAATCAAGGTGCCAGAGTCTGGAGGAAGACTGGAGAGAAGGAAATGCCAAAATGCCTGAAGTCCAGTGTCAAGTACCCACAGTCAGTGATGGTGTGGGGTGCCATGTCAGCTGCTGGTGTTGGTCCACTGTGTTTCATCAAGGGCAGGGTCAATGCAGCTAGCTATCAGGAGATTTTGGAGCACTTCATGCTTCCATCGGCTGAAATGCTTTATGGAGATGAAGATTTCATTTTTCAGCACGACCTGGCACCTGCTCACAGTGCCAAAACCACTGGTAAATGGTTTACTGACCATGGTATTACTGTGCTCAATTGGCCTGCCAACTCTCCTGACCTGAACCCCATAGAGAATCTGTGGGATATTGTGAAGAGAAAGTTGAGAGACGCAAGACCCAACACTCTGGATGAGCTTAAGGCCGCTATTGAAGCATCCTGGGCCTCCATAACATCTCAGCAGTGTCACAGGCTGATTGCCTCCATGCCACGCCGCATTGAAGCAGTCATTTCTGCCAAAGGATTCCCGACCAAGTATTGAGTGCATAACTGAACATTATTATTTGTTGGTTTTTTTGTTTGTTATTAAAAAACACTTTTATTTGATTGGATGGGTGAAATATGCTAATTTATTGAGACAGGTTTTTTGGGTTATCAGGAGTTGTATGCCAAAATCATCAGTATTAAAACAATAAAAGACCTGACAAATTTCAGTTGGTGGATAATGAATCTATAATATATGAAAGTTTAATTGTAATCATTACATTATGGTAAATAATGAAATTTAACACTATATGCTAATTTTTTGAGAAGGACCTGTATGGGGTAATTCAACTTTTATCTTCACAGAACATGAGGTACATGCATCAGCTTCTTAATACAGCATAACAGGAAGTCTGAAAAACCTTTTACCAGAGAGAAAGTGAAGCCAAAGTACAACAAATATATGCAATACATTCAACTAAGCATATAACAGTAACAACATCGCCATCTACTGTCAGAAAAGTGTAAAATCCTCCTGCACACAAATAAGTCTGTATCTGTTGCATATCTGCCAACAATAGAAGCCTGCCCTAGAGGAAGACAAGAGAAGACGGTGGAGCTAGGTGACCTCCTGAATGAGCAGAGAGGAAGAGGAGAAGCCATAGAAGCATGAGAAGCCTGCCTTAGAGGAAGAACAGAGAAGACGGTGGAGCTAAGTGACCTCCTGAGTGATCCACAGCTGGCACTGGTCCATGTATTGCCAGATGGGAAATCCAGCTGCAGTCTCATTCAGTTCAACATTGAATAAATATTAGAAATAGAACAGGTACAGTGCAAATATAGCTATGGCAAAAATTATGAGACCACTGCAAAACTTTCAGTTTGTCTGATTTTTCTCTTTATAGATATATTTTTGAGTAAAATGTAAATTGTTCTTTTATTCTATAAACTTCTGACAACATGTCTCCGAATTTCCAAGCAATAAATGTTGCTTTTTTTTTCTGAAAAGGAGAAATAGTCCAAATTTAAAAAAACAGTGCTTTCAGACCTCAAATAATGCAAAGAAAACAAGTTCATAATAATTTAGAAACACCAATACTAATGTTTTAACTCGGGAAGAGTTCAGAAATCAATATTTTGTGGAATAACCATGATTTTTAATCACAGCTTTCATGCGTCTTGGCATGCTTTCCACCAGTCTTTCACACTGCTTCTGGTGCAAAAATGTAAGCAGTTCATCTTTGTTTGATGGCTTGTTACTATTAGTGATGAGCGAGTATACTCGTTACTCGGGTTTTCCCGAGCATGCTCGGGTGGTCTCGAGTATTTGTTAGTGCTCGGAGATTTAGTTTTCATAGCCTCAGCTGAACAGCTGAATGATTTACAGCTACTATCCAGCCTAAGTCATGTGGGGGTTGCCTGGTTGCTAGGGAATCCCCACATGTATTCAAACTGTCTAGTAGCTGTAAATCATTCAGCTGAGGTGACAAAAACGAAATCTCCGAGCAGTCATAAATACTCGGAGACCACCCTAGCGTGCTCAGGAAAACCCGAGCAACGAGTATACTCACTCATCACTAGTGACTATCCATCCTCTTGATTACATTCCAAAGGCTTTCAATGGGGTTCAGTTCTGGAGATTGGGCTGCCCATGACAAGGTTTCGATGTGGTGGTCTCTTAATTTTTCCAGAGCTGTATATTGGTGAATGTTTACAGAAACTTTCTAAGTTTTAGATCGTGTAAACGTAGACTGGACAATCTTAACATGTGACAATCTTATCAATGTGGCTTATGCTGTTTGATAAAAGACATTTTAAAAATGAATCAAATTTAAGTTTACATCACCTGTTAACAATTGGTTGGCTTTCTTTGTGCCTGGAAATTATGCCACATTTTGTTGCATTGTTGCACTGTTCAGCCCAATATCCTTTTCCAACAAAACATTACAATTTTCCTGCTAGGCTACGCCGCCATGTCAGGCATGTCTGAAACACATAAGTGTGGTACAGGTATTGTAAGACAGTCTCCATGAAGCTCAGGCCTTCATCCCCATGTACAGTTGCCCGTTAATAACTATACTAACAAACTGGGTAATTGCAGAGTAACCTATCCAATTGCAACTTGGACTCAGGCCTAGAAATTTAGGCAACAGACCTCAGGGTCAGGCTGACACCACCAGACTAATACCAGATGATCACAATGGTCCAACAGAAGACAACCCCACTTAGAGTTCACTTGGTAAGCACTTACCACTAGTTATAGGTTATTGATTCTTCGATATGACATAATGGTAGACTAGACATATAGAAGAGGTGGTTGTGAAAATGTGGCTTTCTCCATTCACCTCTGCTGTAAGTTCTGAAAACAACAGTTACAAGTATGCTCAGTAATTTTTGGAACTACCATAGAAATTAATGGAGATAACAATGCATTGATCAGCCATTTATGGCATATTCTGTGGATGTAATTGTTAGGTTGAACAATTTAATAAAATGTTCACTTCACTTAAGTTGTCTACTCCTGGCCTAATGGATATTGATCAGGTGCGCACCAAAGAAATAAACATATAACAACACACAGTCATATGTAAACTCTCCATGATCAATCTATGGCCCAGCTGCAAGGGAAAAAGAGACTTTATTCAGGCAAGACACAGATTTATATATCCCCTGTAAGGGGGCTCGGTTAGCTCTAAAATGGGAGTGATCGGATGCATTCCATTGGTTAGTGGGTTGGGCAATGAGCAAGTCCATGGGTGGATCCATGAGGTCATCAGGGTGGGGTTGGTCCATGAGGTCATCAAGGTGGGCGTCACTGTGGGTGGATCCATGAGGTCACCAGGGTGGGCGTCATCTTGGATACCAGCCAGGCAGCCACATGGCTCTCTGATACAGGAAATGGCAGCCATCTTTAGTGTCTTACTTTCATCTAAAAAAAACTTATGTAAGATCAAACAATACACGTTATGGGTCGCTTCTCTCAATCTCTTATGTCTTGGGGTTAATTAAGTATTTGATCTTATGGCTCTCCTCAACATGTCCTAAATATCTCAGATGGTAGTACTTTTTACATTTCTCTGGGCATCTTTCCATCTTGTTCAGCATATGACCAAAAATGAACATTTGTTGTCCCAGATACAGAAGCAGTCTAGTAAGTAACTTGAGCCCTTAACCTGCTCAGAACATTAAAACCAAACCTGGGAAATTCCCCACTCGTGCATTCCTCTGAGAGTGTAATTATGGTAAAACTACAACTTAAGTGTTCAAACAATGTGAGTTGTGCAATCCGTGTTACATAAAAACAGAACCATATTTGTGCAGCATGGGTTTAACGTAAATCTTATCTGACTTGCATAAATCATAAAGGTTTTCTTTCAAAATAATATGGTGGAGAATATTATTTATTACACAAGGTATGAGGAGAAGCGGGATTGTTTTATTAAAATAATGCAAGCACAGTTTATATTGAGTTATGTACATTCTGTATACTGCATTATCTTGAGTCTAACGACACTGGTGCTGTGCCACTCTGCCAACCCGTGCACAGTTTACTGCTGAAGATATGGCGTTGTGATGTTTTTTTGGTTGCATAACTTTTACATGTGAAAGAAGTTAACCTGTACACGGCCAAAACATTTTGTTTCATCTAGGAGTCAAAAACCAGAATACTTTAAAGGAGGAATTGAGTCTGAAATACAGCTCTGGCAAAAATTAAAAGACCACCACATCAAAACCTTGTCATGGGCAGCCCAATCTTCAGATCTGAACCCCATTGAAAACCTCTGGAATGTAATCAAGAGGATGATGGATAGTCACAAGCAATCAAACAAAGAAGAACTGCATAAATTTTTGCGCCAGAAGCAGTGTGAAAAACTGATGGAAAGCATGCCAAGACGCATGAAAGCTGTGATTAACAATCATGGTTATTCCACAAAATATTGATTTCTGATATCTTCCTGAGTTAAAACAGTATTGTTGTTTCGATTATGAACTTGTTTTCTTTTTATCATTTGAGGTCTGAAAGAACCGTTTTTTGAGGGGGTTTTTTTACCATTTTTCTTTGTCAGAAAAAAAAATAAAAATTTATTGCTAGGAAATTCTGAGACGTTGTCAGAAGTTTATAGAATAAAAGAAAAATATACATTTTACTCAAAAAATATACCTATAAATAAAAATCAGACAAACTGAACATTTTTCAGTGGTCTCTTTTTGCCAGAGCTGTATGTATAATGTAGCTTTGTCACCATAAAAGGAGGGGGCCCAGACTCATTTCTTGCACAGGGGCCCCAAGCTGTCAGTGTTCACCCCGACCCATACACAATATATGGCTGTCAGCAGGACCGGACTGGCCATCTGGCAATTCTGGCAAATGCCAGAAGGGCCTGTCTGGTCATGGGTTGCCTTGTCTGCTACGTTGTTAACAGAATCCGTGTTCTCAAGATACCCATACTGTTAAAGGGAACCTGTCACCACTTTTTTGGGCTACTAGGTAAAAATACCATTCAATTCAGTGCCCCCTACGCATTACACAAGTACTTCTGATACCCCCTGACTCCCCACATATGATCCATAAATACCTATTTTATTCCTCCCGCGCTGTATGTTAATATGGTTGGTCCGGTCCGATGGGCGGGGCTTAGTGTCCCTTTCTCCCCCCCTCCTCGCTTGCTTCTACGCAATCCTTGTGTTGAATTTCCACGATTGTGTAGTTTTTTGCGCATGCGCATTCTAAAGGCATCTTACAAGTGTGCAGTATGCTTTGCCCAACAGTGGGCAAAGCAAAAAAGCTGTATTGCGCATGTGCCGGCATACGCTATTGCTTTCTATGGCCCGGAACACGGAAATGGCAGCAAAATACTTCCGGTACATAGAAAGCAATCACATATGCCGGCCATGCGCAATACAGCTTTTCTGCTTTGCCCACTGTTGGGCAAAGCATGCTGCACACGCGCGAGATGCCTTTGGAATGCGCATGCGCAAAAACTACACAATCGCCAAAATTCACTGCAAGGAATGTGTAGAAGCAAGCGAGGAGGGAGGGGGGGTGAGACGGGCACTAAGCCCCGCCCATCGGACTGGACCGACCATATTAACATACAGTGCGGGAGGAATGAAAAAGGTATTTATGGATCATACGTGGGGAGTCAGGGGTATCAGAAGTACTTGTGTAATGCATAGGGAGCATTGAATGGTACTTTTACCTGGTAGCCCAAAAAACTGGTGACAGATTCCCTTTAAGAGTTGTGATGAAGCACAAAGTCGCTCACTCTGTCACTTACCCCAGCAGGCCACGGGTATCATTAGAAATATTGGTCTTGTAGAAAATCTCCTTTTCCTCCATCCAGGGTAATATTAGTAATATATCCCATCCGGTTCATGGGGACGGGACATCATGGGCCTGTATGATTTCAAATGCCAGGACTGAATTTCAGCCCCAGTCCATACCTGGCTGTCAGTCAGGGGCATCACCCAAAGTGATATGTGCCCCAGTACAAAATTTGGACCTGGGCCCCCACCAGCATGTTGGCCAAATGTACGGGCCTTATTTCTACGCTGTGCCAGATGGAGAAAATTCCTCAGTACTGCTCTGGTGCCCTGCATAGTAACAGTACCTCCTTTTGTTCCCCCCATAATAACAAACTGTAAAAGTAAAATATATTACAGTAGTGATGTCTCCTTTTGTTACACTCTCACAGTAGAAATGCCCCTCTTTGTAGCCCTCATATATTATTCATTTATATGTCCCCTTTTGTGACCCCCTTGCAATACTAAAATTCTTCTTTGAAACCCCGTGCAGTAGTAATGTTTATCATCGTGCTCAAATACAACAGTAATGACCCCTCCCCAGTGGCAACAATATAGTGGTAACGTACACTATTTTTGACCCCATACAGTAATAGGATCCATCTTTTATGCCTCAATACAGTTGGAACATCTTATACGTCTTCATAAATTAATAATTAATAATGTGTTGTCCACAATGGGAACTATTATTGATGTCCCAATACAGTAATAATGTTCCCCAATTGTCCCCATACAATAGTAATGTCTCTCTGATATTCCTATACAGTAATTATGTGCCACACTTGCTCAAATAAATTTAATAAGGTGTTCCTCATTCTGGCCCCCATACAGTATTTATGTCACCCATCACTATGGTTTGGCTTATTGGGTTTCCAGCTATCTCTCAGACTCCTCCATACACAGGAGTGCTTACTACTTTCTCTGAGAGAGCCGCTGCCAGACTCCTAAGGCCAGGGCTGGTGTGAGCACCTGGCGCATCCGGGCAAGTGCTGGGGCCCTGAGCAGGCGTTGAGGCCCACTTGCCTTCGTTGGTACCAGTGCACTATGGAGGCCCAGAGCCCACAAGTGGGTCCCCCACCGCTTGCGACGGGCCCCGGTACTTGTGATACTAACCTATCCCTGGGCAGCACGGTGGCGAAGTGGATAGCACAGCAGTGCTGCAGCGCTGGAGTCCTGGGTTCAAGCCCCACTAAGGATAACATCTGCAAAGAGTTTGTATGTTCTCTCCGTGTTTGCGTGGGTTTCCTCCGGGTACTCCGATTTCCTCCCACATTCCAAAGACATACTGATAGGGAATTTAGATTGTGAGCCCCAACGGGGACAGCGATGATAATGTGTGCAACCTGTAAAGCGCTGCGGATTATGTTAGCGCTATATAAAAATAAGGATTATTATTATTCTCCCTGTTCCACTGCTGCAGCGTCTTCTGACTGTGACGTTCAGGTCAGAGGGCGCAATGATGTCAGTATTGTGCACCTTCTGCCTGAGCAGTCATAGTGTAGAGAGCTGGAAGATGGTGACACTGAGGAGAAGGGGCCAGTGAGGAGAGGTTAGTATTTCATTTTTTTTTTTTTTTGTTATGTTTGGAGCATCTTATGGGGCCAATTGCATATGGAGCATCTTATGGGGCCTTTAAATGTGTAGCCTCTTATTGGGCCAATTACATATGGAGCAGTATCTGGCACCCATTAAATATGGAGCATCTTATGGGGCCAATTATATGTGGAACATCTTATGGGGCCAATTATATATGGAGCATTATAAGGGGCCCATCATATACTGTATGGAGCATTATATGGGGTCCATTCTGTATGGGGAATTATATATTGTCTATTCTGTGTGGAGCATTATATGGGTCTCATTATTCTGTATGGAGCATTATATGGGGTCCATTATTCTCTATGGATCAATAGATGGGGCCCATTATTCTGTATGGAGCTGTCATGCCGTTCTGTCTGTTTCTGGTTTTCGGCATGACAATGCATATGTTTGCTTTAACCCTTTACTCTTTTCCCCCTAATTTGAGCTGGGATACTGTTGGCTGTTACCTTAATGGAGCCTTCTCAGTTCCCTGCTCTGCTGCGCAGTCGTACATGGGTGTTTAGGTATTTGCCCTGCTGCATACCTTCCTTATGTGCAGTCCCTGTTTGCTGCTGTGAAGCTGTCCGTGGGTTGTGAGGTCATTTGCGGCTGGTGCATGACTTTCCACGTGGCTCAGTGCATGCAGTCTCAGCCAGGTGCCCTGAGCCTCAGATCCTGCACTGTGTGCTGTAATGGTTTCTGTTTGTGCTTAGGGTGTGCGCGGCCACACCTGCCCTGCTTTTATCAGGGTTAGGATGTGTACTTCAAATGCTGTCCCCAGCCAATTGCTGAGGGGCAGCTCATATATAAAGCTCCCCTGCCCTATGGGCGGGGCCTGAGCTACACTCACAAAGCTCTTGAACTTTGCTATGTGTGTTTGTGTTCCTGCACCTCTCCTGTCTATGTTTTGGTACCAAAGTCCTTGTCTTGATTCCTGTTTTGTCCTGTTCTGGTGCCTGTCCTGAAGGCGGTAAATCCAGGCCCGAATCCTTGATCCTTTACCTGTCCTGTACCTGAACCTGTCTGAACTGTGTCTGCTGTGATTATGTTCCTGGAATGCCTCTGGAGCCTCACTCCCAGTGACTTGAGTCTCTTGAAACCGGTGTTTCTGCTGAGCATCTACTACTTTGTGCTCTGACTACCATGCGGTGTTAACCCCGTCTGGCTCATGTCCAGTACGTCGGTGTCTGCACCATCACGCTTGAGTTCCTTCCAAGGTCCTATGTCTGGAGCCTGACGACTGCAGTCTGGAACCTGATGACCGCTGTCTGGAGCTTGGAGCCTGATGTCTCTGGTGGTGCCTGTAGGTCATGTCGGATGTCCGGAACCGAACGACTCCTGTCTGATGTCTGCCGGTGACCCTGATGTCCTGTCTGTATCCTGATGTCCTGCCTGTGTCTTGATGACCTCATGGACCCTGATGACCTGATATCCTGTCTGTTCCCTGATGTCCTCCCTGTGTCTCATATCCTGATGTAACCTGATTTCCTGGGCTGCCACGCCAGGGTCCCAGCTGATGACCTGGGCTGCCACGCCAGTGTCCCGGATGTCTGTCCAGTACTCCTGTGTCCTGAGGTCTTTCCTGAGTCCAGATGTCCTGATGTCCTGTCTGTATCCTGATGTCTTGCCTGCGCCCTGATGTCCTCGTGTATCCTGATGTCCTGCCTGTGTCCTGATGTCCTGCCTATGTGTGCCTCAGTGATCCGTTGGTGCCTTGGGGTCCACTGGGTGGTACCCTTCTGAGGTGTGGAATCGGGAGCCTGACATCGTCATGTTTTGTTTATGTACTGTGTGACTTTACTTTAGTAAACTTTACTTTCTCCATACCTGAAGTATCGGTGTAATCATGTCCTACGTGTTTCTTTCCTTGTCCACATGCTCAGCTGCTACAGAACCCCGGTCGCTGCCCCCCTAGTTCGGGTAGGCCGGGTCCCTCTCTGCGGTCTAAAGGGTCTGTATTTTGTCCCTGGGGGATGCACGCCCCACGCCTTCTGAGGCTGGTCGGCTTTGGGGCGTCTATGGGCTGGGCCGCATCTGCGGCCACAGCCGATCATGACAGGAGCACTATGTGGTACCCATAATACTGTATGGAACAATATATAGAGCTCACTATACTGTATGGAGCAATATATGCGACTCATTACACTGTATGGAGTTAAATGTGGTGCCCATAATACTGCATGGAGCAATAGATGGGGCTCATTATTCTGTATGGAGCATTATGTGGTGCCTGTAATACTGTATGGAGGACTATTCTGTCCGGTTTCTGAGCTATTGATATCACTCATGTAATGTAAGAAGTAAGTGAAATCTTTGGCATTGTGCTATACCTATATTTCTCTGCTGTATCTGTGCATCATGAATTGTGGTATGTGTTAAAGGGGCCGACAAAAACCTGGAGCCTGCTCTGCCTCTGATGCTGACTTATCTAGCTGAGAACAAAAGGATATGGATATCACCACCCTACTAACCAGAATCCCTCACTGTCTGTCCACTATTTCATCCTTCTTCTCCGCTAGATTTCTGAAACTTAACATGGACAAAACAGAATTCATCATCTTTCCCCCATATCACGCGACCACCCCAACGAACATATCCATTACAGTAAACGGCTGCCCACTCTCCCCAGTCCCACAAGCTCACTGCCTCGGGGTAATCCTTGACACTGATCTCTCCTTCAAACCCCATATCCAAGCCATTTCCACTTCCTGCCGACTTCAACTCAAAAATATTTCACGGATCCGTACATTCCTCAACCAAGAATCTGCAAAAACCCTAGTCCATGCCCTCATCATCTCTCGCCTTGACTACTGCAACCTCCTACTCTGTGGCCTCCCCTCGAACACTGTCGCAGCCCTCCAATCTATTCTAAACTCTGCTGACCGACTAATCCACCTGTCCCCCCCGCTATTTCCCGGCCTCTCCCCTCTGTCAATCCCTTCACTGGCTCCCCATTGCCGAGAGACTCCAGTACAAAACCCTAACCATGACATACAAAGCCATCCACAACCTGTCTCCTCCATACATCTGTGACCTTGTCTCCCGATACTTTCCTGCACGCAATCTCCGATCCTCACAAGATCTCCTTCTCTACTCCCCACTTATCTCCTCTTCCCACAATCGTATACAAGATTTCTCTCGCGCATCACCCCTACTCTGGAACTCTCTACCACAACACATCAGACTCTCGCCTACCATTGAAACCTTCAAAAGGAACCTGAAGAACTACCTCTTCCGGCAAGCCTTCAACCTGCAGTAACCACCGATCGACCAAACAGCTGCACGACCAGCTCTACCCTCGCCTACTGTATTCTCACCCATCCCTTGTGATCCCTCGTGGGCAGGGTCCTCTCTCCTCCTGTACCAGTTGTGACTTGTATTGTTTAAGATTATTGTACTTGTTTTTATTATGTATACCCCTCCTCACATGTAAAGTGCCATGGAATAAATGGCGCTATAATAATAATAATAATAAATAATAATAATATGCAGGATCATTATCTCCCTTAAACGGAATCTGCCAGCAGATTTTTGCTCCCTCATCTTAGAGCAGCCTGATGTAGGCAAAGAGAAGCTGAATCCAATGATGTATCACTTAGATGATTGGGTGCAGCCATAATCACACAGAGTTTTTAGTTTTATAGTAAAACAGAGCTGAGAGAGCTAACCCTGCCCCCATCAGGCTCTCTGTGTGCAAAGTCCATAGACAGTGAGGTGTTTAGTTGTCAGACTAGTCCAGCAATTAATCTCTTTTTACTTAAGGTACCTTCACACATAACAATATCGTTAAGGATATCGTTGCAACATCACGCTTTTTGTGACGTAGCAACGATCCCGCTAACGATCTCGTTATGTGTGACAGTGACCAACGATCAGGCCCCTGCTGGGAGATCGTTGGTCGCTGGGGAATGATCAGGACCTTTTTTTGGTCGCTGATCACCCGCTGTCATCGCTGGATCGGCGTGTGTGACGCCGATCCAGCGATGTGTTCACTTGTAACCAGGGTAAATATCGGGTAACTAAGCGCAGGGCCGCGCTTAGTAACCCGATATTTACCCTGGTTACCATTGTAAAAGTAAAAAAAAAAAGCAGTACATACATTCTGATGTCTGTCACGTCCCCCCGGCGTCCACAGGATTAAAACTGCTTTCGGCAAGAGCGCTGCTAATGCACGCGCTCCGGCCGAGAGCTTCCCTGGACTGACTGTCAGTGCCGGCCGTAAAGCAGAGCACAGCGGTGACGTCACCGCTGTTACTGCCGGCGCTGACACAGTCAGTGCAGGGAAGCTTCTTGGCAGCAGCGTGTGCATTAGCAGCACACTTGCCGAAAGCAATTGTAACCCTGTGGACGCCGGGGGACGTGACAGACATCAGAATGTGAGTATGTACTGGTTTTTTTTTTTTTACTTGTACAATGGTAACCAGGGTAAATATCGGGTTACTAAGCGCGGCCCTGCACTTAGTAACCCGATGTTTACCCTGGTTACCCGGGTGCTGCAGGGGACTTCGGCATCGTTGAAGACAGTTTCAACGATGCCAAAGTCTTTCCCCTGATTGTTGGTCGCTGGAGAGAGCTGTCTGTGTGACAGCTCCCCAGTGACCACACAACGACTTACCAATGATCACGGCCAGGTCGTATCGCTGGTCGTGATCGTTGGTAAATCGTTTAGTGTTAAAGGTACCTTTAATCCTTCACAGTTAGTAAACAGCAGTACATACTTTGGCAAGTGACACATCCTTGAAATCTGGACCTCAGTCTCTATCTCCAGCTGTCTTCAGATTACATAGCAAAAACCTGTTGAAAGATTCCCTTTAAGATAGCCTAAAAAATCATAATTTTCGGCAGCATATCGTTCTGTGTAAAAAGCCAAGAACAATGACAACCTATGCACAATGAATGATCTATCGGCAATCGTTCTGTGTACATGGAAAGTGCCGTTAGCCTGTCTATACAAGCTATTAAATAATTGCCGATCGGCAAACATGTGGAATCAGCTATGGTAAACCTACACGTACACGTACACCATAGCTGCATATACGTGGTTAGAGAGAGAAATCATTTTCTTCCCCTGGAGGAGAGCTATTTTGCATAGTTGGTACATTGCAGAGCTACTTCTGAGACTCCTCTTTCACCTGTAGATTAATACACACAAGTTTATTGTTAATCAGTAGCAATAAAACTAGACTTTGACCTCAACTCAAGTTGTAAAGTAAAAATGTAGCCCAGGCAATGTTGTGCGCAGCAGGTTTGGACTTTAACCCTTTAAGCTGCAGTTGTCGTCCTGATATAACATGGAAATGCCAATTCTTCATAAATTACTGTGATAATCTACTTTTATAATATCCCACACTGGTTAAAAATGAGCCGACATTAGTGGTAAATACCTTGTTTGTACTGAATGGAGTTGAGCTGATTCCATGTAATCCAATTACTTTGTGTATTCACACGTTGCAGCCGAAATTGAGTTTATTTGCTAAGATGATGGGAGAATTCCTATATTTTTGATGGAACTTTAAAAACTGCTGCAAAATAATTTTTTGCATTTTTTTTACAAATAGTGCAACGTGTAAACTCAGTATTAGGCCTCATTCATACGTTCATGTTACACATACTGTGTTCTATCATGGAAATAACACGTACCCATAATAGTCTATGGGGTTTTTCACATGTCTGTGTGTCCATCGAAAACTCAAGGAGACATGTCCATTTTTTCCCGGCAGCACAGATGACAAATGTCAATACAAATCTATGGGTCTGTGACAACACAGGGATGGCATCAGTGTACATTACGTGTACTGTCCATGATTAACACTGTAAATGATCGGAGAAGCTTTGTAATTTATTTATCCATATGTAAAAAACAATGATGTCATACTGATCCAAAACACTGACCACACACTGATCTAAGACACTGATGGTACACCAGAGGCAGCTGAGGGTTTTGTTTGGGGGAGGGGGGGCAAAACTTCTGAGTGGGTCTCTAAACAAGTAACACTGATTACATATTTGGCGGCGCACCCTAAGGCCGGCGTCACACTCAGCGTAGGGAAATACGGTTGGTTTTTTACAGGCGTAATACGCAGACATGAACCCAAAACATTGATCCGTATGTCATCCATAGGCAGGGTGTGGCTGCGTATTTTATGCATGTCATCCTCCGTATGTAATCCATATGGCATCCGTACTGAGTTTTTTTTCTCGCAACCTTGCAAAATGGACATATAATGGATCCATGGGTTCAAATATTTCTGAAAACACATATATATATATATGTATATATATATATATATATATATATATATGTTAATACAGCGCTAGATAGCATAAAAGCCGGTAATTCAATTGTCGGCGTTTGCTATCTCCTTATCAAACCCGCCAGGATATGAGACATGATTTACATACAAAAAAAAAAAAATTGAGCTTAACTTAAGTTGGTATACATGCAGAGGTTAAACGCATGTTCACAATGGCCACAAAACATTAAAACCTACAAGAGAAAAAAGTAAATGAAAACCCTGATGTAACTAAGTAAAAAAGCAAAAGTGCATTTAAATAACACAGAGTTTTTAGTAATACTGTTTTTTTTATCAAAAAATAGCACAAAAGCCATCCCACCTCGTCACGGTAACTCTGATCGGGACAGTCCTACACTATCTAATATTAAAACCTTACCATGTGTCAATGTTGACCTCAGTGTGAATAAGGGCAATATGATACAACAGGGACATTTGCTGTCCAGTATGAGTTATACAGTCACATTACAGTGATCAATTGATCAATAAGACTGAGTGACTGCTGCAGTATATACGATTGCAAACAACTTGAACATGAACCCTTAAAGTCTTTTTAACCCCTTCGCTCCGAATCCTGTTTTCACCTTCCTGACCAGGCCAATTTTTTCAATTATGACCACTGTTACTTTATGAGGTCATAACTCTTGAACGATTCAATGGATCCCACTGATTCTGACCTCTTGTACTTCATGATAGTGGTAACATTTATTTGAAATGACATGTTTATTTGTGAAAAAATCTAAAATTTGACTAATATTTAGAAAATTTTAGTGATCATCAGGAGTGAAGATATTGTGAATGTTGGGAATATCATAATTTTGTGAAACTAAATCTACATCAGATGACCAGCCCTGTTATGGGTAGGTGTGTGGGTGTCATTTAGTTGCTGATAAAAGGACAAGGCAAATTATGTTCTTAGTTCCATGTAGAGAGATACATATTAGTGATAAGCGAGTATACTCGTTGCTCGTTTTTTCCCGAGCATGCTCGGGTGGTCTCCGAGTATTTATTAGTGCTCGGAGATTTAGCTTCTGTCTCCATAGCTGCATGATTTACGGCTGATAGACAGCTTGAATACATGTGGGGATTCCCTAGCAACCTGGCAACCCCACACATGTACTCAGGCTGGCTAGCAGCCGTAAATCATGCAGCTGAGTCGACAAAAACTAAATCTCTGAGCACTAACAAATACTCAGAGACCACCCGAGCGTGCTCGGGAAAACCCGAGCAATGAGTATACTCGCTCATCACTAAGACATATCAGTATATGTATGATCCACATTCACTGGATGTTTCCAATCGAAGTGCTCTGCTTTGCTAATCTCTGACCATCTCTGTAACCAGCGGTAAGTTTTTTTCATTAAAATTGTTTCTTTTATGTAACTGTATATGCTGTATTGTTTGTCCCCTTTATAAAATCTTTTGTATATTTTTTTTATAAACACTGCCTATCGTTATGGATTAAATATAAAATGTAATAGTTCTGTTCCTTTTGCTCTTTCAACCACACTTCTGAAAGCCATACGCTATCAGAAACCAAGTGTCCGATAAGCCTGTAAAAAAGGATTGGTGGTGGCAGCGAGAATTTCTTGGGTTATAGTGGAATTAGCAGTGAGCATACCGGGGTATGCTCACTGACAGTGTCCACAGTGATTTCATTTGTCTTATTATAGGGAATCCTCTGCTCCGGATTCTATCTGAATAACTTATTTCAGAGATTTCCTTGGAAACCCCAATTCAAGTGCTCAGTGCAGAGCGCAGGATAAATGTGAGCTGAGCCTTACTGTGATCTTTGTTTGAGAGACAAAATGAACAAATCAACAGCAGGTTAAGAATTGGTCTTATTTATTTTTTGTGCCGTTCCTCATGCGGTATAAGTGATTAGATGACTTTATTCTTCGGGTTGGTGCAATTACAGCGATACCAGATTTATATCGGGTTTTTATGTTTGGCTGCTGTCACACACTAAAAGACACTTTTTATTGCAAAAACTAAGTTTTGCATCTCCATATTTTGAGTGCTATAATTTTTCTATATTTCAGCTCACAGAGTCTTTTGACAACGGGATGAGCTGGCCGTCCTTGATGTCTGTGTCCGAATAAATGAGAGAGGAGAACTTGATACAAGTACCTACAGGAAGCCTACGTCCACAAATTCCCTCTTGAGGTGGGAGAGTAACCATCCTGTCCCTCTCAAGAGGGGCATTCCCAAAGGACAGTATCTGAGGGTCTGTAGAAATTGCTCCTATATCACCATTTTTAAAAAAAACAAGAGGATAACTTACAGGAACACTTTATTGCAAGGGGCTAGCCTATAAAGATTTTGAGGGATGCATACCAGGACAGCCTATCGAGAGATCGGAGAACTCAAAGGGAATCTGACAATAAATCCAGATACATCACCAGGTTCTCCAATAGGGCAGACACACTAAGGGACAGCTTTAAACCGCATTGGCTCATTCTTCTCATGGACACAGACAGCAGGAACGTTATAGGTAGGGTTGAGCGAAACGGGTCGGCCATTTTCAGAAGTCGCCGACTTTTGGCAAGGTCGGGTTTCATGAAACCCGACCCAACCCCTGTGTGGGGTCGGCCATGAGGTCGGTGATCTTCTGAATCTGGTATCGGAATTCCGATACCGAGTTCCGATATGTTTGCAATATCGGAAATCGGTATCAGAATCCATGTTTAAGTGTAAAAGAAAGAATTAAAATAAAAAATATTGCTATACTTACCCTCTGACGCGCCCTGGTACTAACCGGCAATCTTCCTTCCTTAGAATCAGCGCTTGAAAGACCTTCGGTGACATCGCGGCTTGTGATTGGTCGCGCGACGGCCCATGTGACCGCTCACGCGACCAATTACAAACTGCGACATCACCGAAGGTCCTTCAAGCGCTGATTCTTAGGAAGGAAGGCTGCCGGAAAGAAGCAGGGTGCGTCCGAGGGTGAGTATATTCTTATTAAGGTTTATACTCACCCTCGGACGCGCCCTGCTTCTTTCCGGCAGCCTTCCTTCCTAAGAATCAGCGCTTGAAGGACCTTCAGTGACGTCGCGGCTTGTGATTGGTCGCGTGAGCGGTCACATGGGCCGTCGCGCGACCAATCACAAGCCGCGACGTCACCGAAGGTCTTTCAAGCGCTGATTCTAAGGAAGGAAGACTGCCGGTTAGTACCAGGGCGCGTCAGAGGGTGAGTATAGCAATATTTTTTATTTTAATTCTTTCTTTTACACTTAAATATGGATCCCAGGGCCTGATGGAGAGTTTCCTCTCCTTCAGACCCTGGGAACCATAGTAACCCATTGCAATGCATTGGGTTTCGGGTTTCGGCCGACCCCGACCCCGACTTTTTTATAGGATCGGCCGATTTCACTCGACCCGACTTTTGAGAAAGTCGGGTTTCGTGAAACCCGACCCGATCCTATAAAAGTAAAGGTCGCTCAACCCTAGTTATAGGTAGTTATAGGATTACCTATTGTTAGGGCAGATCTCTTAAAGACAGATTGGTCTACAGCCATTTCCAACAACGCACTGATAGAGCATGGCTGGGTGCAACAACTAAGGGGTGTCACAAATGTAGGGAAGTGTCTAGCCTGCCAATCAATAGCAACAGGTGGTCAATTTAGGAGTGATAGCACTGGCAAAGAATACATCATCAGGCACTTCATCAACTGCCAAACCTCAGGATTCATATACAAGGCCACCTGTGAATATGGACTGGAATATATAGGGAAAACAAGAAGAGAATTTCGTAAGAGGATAAGAGAACAAGTTCGAAACACAGTAAATGAAAAAAATACACTCATAGCTAACCATCTCAAATTACTCCATCAGGGCGACACAATAAAAATTAAATTCATGGGAATTAAAAAAAATGCATCCTCCCTCAAGAGGTGGGAATAGGGACCAGCTACTCTTGCGGAAAGAATCAAAAAGGATTTTCTGGTTTCAATCAACACACCTTACTGGCCTTAATGAACAACTGTCATTTGCCCCATTCATTTGATGAGGTTTCAACAGGAAGAGATAATCTAGGGATAGCCATCATCAAGTGGGGGCGCAACAGCGCAGGTCTTTAGGGTGCCAACCTTCACGATAGGTATGTCAATAAATAGGTAAAAAAGGGTGAGATCTTCTACCCCTATTGCCCCTCCCCCTCACCCATACCCTCTCCCCATCTTTTTGCTTGGGGGTCGGTCATGTCACCTGACAAGGTTAACATGCCATCTTAATTGGGGTCGACCACATTGTGCCCCACTGATCCAATTGTATTTGAGAATATCTCTCTCTTGAAAACCTCTTAACATAACTATTAACCCCTTTACCCCCAAGGGTGGTTTGCACGTCAATGACCAGGTAAATTTTTACAATTCTGACCACTGTCCCTTTATGAGGTTATAACTCTGGAACGCTTAAACGGATCCTGGTGATAATGACATTGTTTTCTCATGACATATTGTACTTCATAATAGTGGTAAAATTTCTTTGATATTACCTGTGTTTATTTGTGAAAAAAACGGAAATTTGGCAAAAATTTAGAAAATTTTGCAATTTTCCAACTTTGAATTTTTATGCAATCAAATCACAGAGATATGTCACACAAAATACTTAATAAGTAACATTTCCCACATGTCTACTTTACATCAGCACAATTTTGGAACAAAATTTTTTTGTTGTTAGGGAGTTATAAGGGTTAAAAGTTGACCAGCAATTTCTCATTTTTACAACACCATTTTTTTTTTTAGGGACCACATCTCATTTGAAGTAATTTTGAGGGGTGTATATGATAGAAAATACCCAAGTGTGACACCATTCTAAAAACTGCACCCCTCAAGGTGCGCAAAACCACATTCAAAAAGTTTATTAACCCTTCAGGTGTTTCCCAGGAATTTTTGGAATGTTTAAATAAAAATGAACATTTAACTTTTTTTCACAAGAAATTTACTTCAGCTCCAATTTGTTTTATTTTACCAAGGGTAACAGGAGAAAATGGACCCCAAAAGTTGTTGTACAATTTGTCCTGAGTACGACGATACCCCATATGTGGGGGTAAACCACTGTTTGGGCGCATGACAGAGCTCGAAAGCGAAGGAGGGCAATTTGACTTTTCAATGCAAAAATTTACAGGAATTGAGATGGGACGCCATGTTGTGTTTGGAGAGCCACTGATGTGCCTAAACATTGAAACCCCCCACAAGTGACACCATTTTGGAACATAGACCACCTAAGGAACTTATCTAGAGGTGTGGTGAGCACTTTGACCCACCAAGTGCTTCACAGAAGTTTATAATACAGAACCGTAAAAATAAAAAATCATATTTTTTCACAAAAATTATCTTTTTGCCCCCAATTTTTTATTTTCCCAAGGGTAAGAGAAGAAATTGGACCCCAAAAGTTGTTGTACAATTTGTCCTGAGTACGCTGATATGCCATATGTGGGGGTAAACCACTGTTTGGGCGCATGGGAAAGCTCGGAAGGGAAGGAGCGCCGTTTGACTTATCAATGCAAAATTGACAGGAATTGAGATGGGACGCCATGTTGCATTTGGAGAGCCATTGATGTGCCTAAACATTGAAACCCCCCACAAGTGACACCATTTTGGAAAGTAGACCCCCGAAGGAACTTATCTAGATGTGTGGTGAGCACTTTGACCCAACAAGGGCTTCACAGAAGTTTATAATGCAGAGCCATAAAAATAAATCAAAATTTTTTTCCCACAAAAATTATATTTTAGCCCCCAGTTTTGAATTTCCCCAAGGGTAACAGGAGAAATTGGACCCCAAAAGTTGTTGTCAAATTTGTCCTGAGTACGCTGATACCCCATATGTGGGGGGGAACCACCGTTTGGGCGCATGGGAGGGCTCGGAAGGGAAGGAGCGCCATTTGGAATGTAGATTAGATGGAATGGTCTGCAGGCGTCACATTGCTTTTGTAGAGCCCCTAATGTATCTAAACAGTAGAAACCCCCCACAAGTGACACCATTTTGGAAAGTAGACCTATCAAGGAACTTATCTAGATGTGTTGTGAGAACTTTGAACCCCCAAGTGTTTCACTACAGTTTATAACGCAGAGCCGTGAAAATTTAAAAAAAAACATTCCCGAAAAAATTATATTTTAGCCCGCAGTTTTGTATTTTTCCAAGGGTAACAGGAGAAATTGGACCCTAAATGTTGTTGTACAATTTGTCCTGAGTACGCTGATACCCGATATGTGGGGGGGAACCACCGTTTGTGCGCATGGCAGAGCTCAGAAGAGAAGGAGCATCATTTGGAATGCAGACTTAGATGGATTGGTCTGCAGGCGTCACATTGCGTTTGCAGAGCCCCTAATGTACCTAAACAACAGAAACCCCCCACAAGTGACCCCATATTGGAAAATAGACCCCTCAAGGAACTTATCTAGATGTGTTTTGAGAACTTTGAACCCCCAAGTGTTTCACTACAGTTTATAACGCAGAGCCGTGAAAATAAAAAATCTTTTTTTTACCCACTAAAAATTTTTTTTAGCCCCCAGTTTTGTATTTTCCCAAGGGTAACAGGAGAAATTGGACACCAAAAGTTGTTGTCCAATTTGTCCTGAGTATGCTGATACCCCATATGTTGAGGTAAACTCCTGTTTGGGCACACGGGAGAGCTTGGAAGGGAAGGAGCACTGTTTTACATTTTCAACGCAGAATTGGCTGAAATTGAGATCGGACGCCATGTCGCGTTTGGAGAGCCCCTGATGTGCCTAAACAGTGGAAACCCCCAAATTATAACTGAAACCCTAATGCAAACACACCCCTAACCCTAATCCCAATGGTAACCCTAACCACACCTCTAACCTAGACACACCCCTAACCCTAATCCCAACCCTATTCCCAACCGTAAATGTAATCCAAACCCTAACCCTAACTTTAGCCCCAACCCTAACCCTAGCTTTAGCCCCAACCCTAACTGTAGCCCTAACCCTAGCCCTAACTCTATGAAGTTAACCCTATGAAGTTAAACTCTATGAACCCTATGAAGGCACCACTGGCAGCAGTGTCCACTGCCTCCTAATATGGGAGCACAAGGACTCCATGTTTCCATCATGCAGGCTTCATGTACATATCTTTACTGTGAGGCCTAAATACGTTAGTAGCGTCCATACGTTAATAGCGTTATGGATGTACCGTCTGCTATAATGAAAGTGCGGCAACCGGAAGAAAATCAACCTTATTTCTCCCTGGAGCTGCTGCTTTTCAGTCGTGCATGTGTGTCGGCGAGATTTCAGTCATACTGTGAGCAGCAGCCCAGGAACTTTGCCTGGCAGCCGGCTCTGCACTGTTGCACTGCTGAGCAGCCTGTGTTGTAAGCAGCGACTGTAGGGCGCCATCATGCCTGTATCACTGAAAACAGGCAGCTCCCAGGAGGAATAAAGTTAATTTTCTCCTGGGTGCTGCACTTTCAATACAGCTTCCGGGCACATTCATAACGCTATTATCTGCAGATTAACCCTATATCTGCAGATTAATAGCCTTATCCTACCTGATGTGCATAAAATGTAAAGTCATAAGAGATATAATGTGCCATACCAGCAATAGCTTAGAGGGTGCAATATCACCCACTAAAACACCACCTCCAAGGTATAATCAAGAAACTATATATATATAAAAAAAACTATGAAAAAAAAAAAGCCTATGTAAAAGAAATAAATCACTGCCCAAAAAGGAGCATCTGACTGATTAGACTACTGTTGAAATCTCTCAATCCTCATTTTGAAGCTTTTGGAGGACAGATCATCTCTATTATGTTCAGTATCCTTTGCCTCTATTAACCAAACACATCACATATAGCTATGATCATATGAAGCACACTCACCGAACCCTCTTCATCACTGGGAACACTGTCTGTTTCACTTTCTGCCAAATGAAAAGAGAAAATGAAATTAAAACAAGGCATGGCATTACTATCTGCACAACGTGCTGCACTTTATGACACGTCAGGTTATTCACAATGCTAAAATACAAACATAATTAAGGATTGACAGATATGGCAAAGCTGCCCATACACAACACCCAAAAAGTGACAAATTCTTGCACATTTTGATGAATTCATTCTGAAATATTTAGCCATAATTTATCCATTTACTGAACATCATGAGTAGGTGGACATTAGGGATAATTCATCATGATGTACACTGTGATCTGGTTTTATTTTTACATAGGACTGCAGGTAACATTTCGGACTGCATAATCAGAATACCGTATATCAGCGAGTTAAAAAGATAACATTCAGTTCTGCTACATCTGTAAAATCTTGCTCTATTATGCTTCCATCATTGTTCTGTTTGGGTTAAACCACATGTACAGTATATGACTTGCATAAGACATTCTGGTGACAAGTGTCATTTTTGGAAATTTTTTACTCTTATCTTTCAATAAAACAAGGCTACTAACATAGAAGTGATCATAATGATGGGCTTATCACTTAGGCTGGTTTCACATTTGCGTTTAAAAACGCAGCGTTTTAAACGCAAACGCATTTGGTGAAAAAACGCGTTTAAATGCTGCGTTTATTAGGCGCATGTGTTTTTGCATGTTTTAACACAAACACGGCGTTTTGACGCGTTTACATGCGTTTTTTCCTGCGTTTGTGTTTTTGAAACGCATGATGAGACGTGTGTGACAGCTGCCAATCATCAAAATCAACTAGAAAACCCACTATAAACAGAAATACCTAGGGTTAGGGTTAGGGTTAAGATCCCTAGTAACCCTAGGGATCCTAACCCTAACCCTAAAACACAAACTCTAACCCTAACCCTAAAACACAAACTCTAACCCTAACCCAAACTCTAACCCTAACACAAATTCTAACACAAACTCTAACACAAACTCTAACCCTAACACAAACTCTAACCCTAGCCCTAGGGACCCAAACTCTAACACAAACTCTAACACAAATTCTAACCCTAACCCTAAAACACAAACTCTAACCCTAACCCAAACTCTAACCCTAACCCAAACTCTAACCCTAACCCTAACCCTAGTCCTAACCCTAGCCCTAACCCTAGCCCTAACTCTAATGGGAAAATGGAAATAAATACATTTTTTTAATTTTTTTATGTTTCCCTAACTAAGGGGGTGATGAAGGGGGATTTGATTTACTTTTATAGTGAGTTATTTAGCGGATTTTTTTGATTGGCAGCCGTCACACACTGAAAGACGCTTTTTATTGCAAAAAATATTTTTTGCGTTAGCACATTTTGAGAGCTATAATTTTTCCATATTTGAGTCCACAGAGTCATGTGAGGTCTTGTTTTTTGCGGGACGAGTTATCGTTTTTATTGGTAACATTTTCGGGCACGTGACATTTTTTGATCGCTTTTTATTCCGATTTTTGTGAGGCAGAATGACCGAAAACGAGCTATTCATGAACTTCTTTTGGGGGAGGCGTTTATACCGTTCTGCGTTTGGTAAAATTGATAAAGCAGTTTTATTCTTCGGGTCAGTACGATTACAGTGACACCTCATTTATATTATTTTTTTATGTTTTGGCACTTTTATACGATAAAAACTATTTTACAGAAAAAATAATTATTTTTGCATCGCTTTATTCTGAGGACTATAACTTTTTTATTTTTTCGCTGATGATGCTGTATGGCAGCTCATTTTTTGCAGGACAAGATGACGTTTTCAGGGGTACCATGGTTATTTATATCTGTCTTGTTATTCCACTTTTTGTTCGGCAGTATGATAATAAAGCGTTGTTTTTTGCCTCGTTTTTTTTTTTCTTACGGTGTTTACTGAAGGGGTTAACTAGTGGGACAGTTTTATAGGTTGGTTCGTAACGGATGCGGCGATACTAAATATGTGTACTTTTATTGTTTGTTTGTTTTTTATTTAGATAAAGAAATGTATTTATGGGAATAATATATATATTTTTTTTCATTATTTAGGATTTTTTTTTTTTTTTTTTTACACGTGGAAATTTTTTTTTTTTACATTTTTACTTTGTCCCAGGGGGGACATCACAGATCACTGATCTGACAGTTTGCACAACAGGCTTACCAAGTGCCTGCTCTGCACCTCCCTCCCTGCAGGACCCGGATGCCGCGGCCATCTTGGATCCGAGCCTGCTACAGGGAGAGAGGTAAGGAGACCCTCGCAGCAAAGCCCCCTCCCTGCGCGATGCTTCCCTATACCGCCGGCACACCGCGATCATGTTTGATCGCGGTGTGCCGGGGGTTAATGTGTCGGGGGCGGTCCGTGACCGCTCCTGGCACATAGCGCTGGATGTCAGCTGCGATAGGCAGCTGACACCCGGCTGCGATCGGCCACGCTCCCCCCGTGAGCGCGGCCGATCGCTATGACGTACTATCCCGTCGAGGGCACCTCGACGGGATAGTATGTCTAAGGTCAGAGAGGGGTTAATTAAGAGTTTATATCACACTTGTATTTATCCACTTTTGACTCCAATTGTGTTTTGAGAGTCTCAACCCCACATATCTCCAAATCTCTCCTTATGTCCTGTTTATATTAGTATATTCCCTAAATCTTCCCATGATTTGGATGCCTTGTCTGATTGGTTCACCTCCTATTGATACACTGTATATGTAAATTATCCTGTAAGATGAAAACCTTAAATATGCAATTGGTATGCTGGAGATCTTTATCTCCTTCCCTTTTGATTCTGATACCAAATCGGATTAAAGGGTGAGAAGTAAGGTTATGCTCTCCTATCTGGAAAACAGGCATTGTTTTCCTTACAGAGAACCTATGACCACAGTCAAGAGGCACAAATTATGCATGTGCTGGTGTCACGATAATGCACAAAATGCAATATGATTATTAGTTTTCCCTGATAGCACACCATGGTGGGCCTTTGACCCCCCTTGTCTCTTTGTTTCTGCTTGCTGAAATGTGTGTGTAGAAGAGGTTTTATTGCTCTAGCTGGAAATTCCAGGGTCTTGGCAAGAATTTATATTGTGCTGGTGTAGGCACAAATCTCCCTCCAGCTGAAACTGGTCTGATCTCTCTCTTAAGACGGGAGGTTCTTTGTTCTATTATAGTATGATATTGGGCCACCAATTTGGGCTAGGAAAATAATAAGTCCATGTTGCAAATCTCCATCGGCGGATCTGTCAGCCACTGTAAGCATGAGCCTCTAATCCCAACAGGTACAAAGTACGGATTTCTCTGGATCTGTGTGTCCCAACTAGCCCGAACTTGGTACCAATAGAAAGCCAAATGTAAAAGAAGATGAATGAGGGGTGTGCTGTGATACTGACATGTTCGGGAGCGAAAATACAAGAATTATAAGAATTGCTGTTAAAAGTTGTAGTCTGAGAAAAGGGAACTGTCTAAGTGAATCAGCCCTTTTTAGTGATGTCACAGCCGACCAGGTATAAGTCTCTACTCTTCACCCAGCCTTCAGTCTTGCCTGAGGAGCTCTTACTGCCAGCCCTGATGAAGTGGAATATTTGGAGCTCCACCCACTAGCCTGGTTTTGCCTGAAATGATCTGAACACATGTAAGTGTTAACTTCTCATTTAATCCCTGTTATTTTATAATTACCTTTGTACATATTTCCAATTGTCTCTTATTGTAACATCCTTGTAATATTTTTATAAACACTGCCTAATCTTTCGGAGCAAAATATTGAAATTACTAGTTTTCGTTCTCCTGCTCTAAAACGTACCCTAAGTCTTCTGAAGGGAATTACGCTACTGTTTTGGGTTGGCTTCGGAACCGTTTAATTGAAGCTGGTGGCAGCATACCTTGTCCTGCGCTTTTGGGAGTCGTTGTAGCGACTGCGGCGTTGATAATTATTGTTCCTGCCTGAGTGGGAGTAGTTATATCACCTCGCTGCAGCATGCCCAATAGCCAGTACATAGCAGGCAGCCTTTCTGGCGACTAATTACCCTAGGTGCAGTACCTTATCTGACCTGAGGGTAAGGGAGAGCCAGAGAGCTGCAAGTTTTCAAGAGGAACTGTAAAGCGGGATATACATAAATCCCTGCAGTTCGTGTTATATTGCAGAGCAGTGGGATAACTAAAATAAGCCCCTGCGGTAAACTAAGAGGTCAATAGCCTTGTTTGTGTTTCACCACAGTGTAGCAGTGGAGGGATAACTAAGATAAGTCCTGCACATGTGATAGCCGTCTGTTGGCCTAAAGTCACCACGATCCGTGACGTAGGGGTGACAGTCACGGTGTGAATCGTGACATATTGGTGGCAGCGCGGTGGGATCTTAGAGCATTAGTGATTTGGTTTGAGCAATCATTCCTCCCACTAAAAACTTGCAAAGCTCTTGCGAGGACTTTGCGCAAATAAGTTTGGAGAACGAACTCAGTGTTTATTAGTCCTGAGGCAATTGTGTGTACTGGTAACTATCCCCTCCTTTCTCTTTGTTTTTTTGTCCTATCTTTTATTTGGCAACCATGGTTGTGCTGGGAGAAACCTTTTATAAGAAGCAGTCCAAGGACACTCTTATGGCCTTGTGCATGTCACAGCAGATTGACTTTGCAGGCAAAACCAAAGACCAACTGGTCACGGTTCTCGTGCAATGGGAAGCCGCTCCAGACCGCTCTCAGAGCCCAGTGGCCGCAGATGCTGGCAACCGTGAAAATGGTGGTGCCGCTGAGGTTCAACCACTGAATGCCGGCCCTACTTGCAACCAGGGGAGCGCAGACCTCCGCCTGCAGCTGGCTCTGCAACAATGCTCCGCAGATGACACAGAGAGGCGTCTACACCTGGTCCTGCAATTCGACAGAGGCTGAGAGAGCCGAGCGAGAGGCTGAGAGAGCCGAGTGCCAAGCCCAGCGAGTCCATGAACTGGAGACGGTCTGGCAGGGGGGGATACCATCCACCGCCCGGAGCCGTGAGCCCAACAGCGCTCAGATACCGAAGCCCCGGCCCGAGCACTTTCCTGTGATGGAAAAGGATGGGGACTTGGACACTTTTCTGCGGGCCTTTGAGAAAGCCTGCAGACAGTACCAGCTGTCTACAGAAGAATGGGCACCATACCTGACCCCGGGGCTGAGAGGCAAAGCTCTGGAGGCGTTTGCTGCCCTCCCTCAAGAACAAAATGATGACTATGAGGCCATCAAGCAGGCCCTGGTAACAAAGTACCAGCTTACACCTGAGGTTTACCGTAGAAAGTTCCGGAATCTCCAACGTGGCCCACACGACAGCTACGGCGGTGTGGTACATGGACTCCGGACCCACTTTAACCAGTGGATCCAAGGACTGTCAGTGACCACCTTTGAGCAGCTGGGAGACCTGATGATCAAAGACCAGTTCTTACATCTTTGCCCAGCTGAGGTGCGACAGTTCGTGATGGACAGAGAACCCAAAGACGTGACGAAAGCAGCGCAGATTGCCGATGCCTATGAGGCCAACAGTAGATCGGAAGTGCGGAAGCCAGTCACCACCAGTTGGAGAGGGGGTCCTGTCCCCATGGCCAACAGCACCAGACCTACCACCGACCCTCGCCAGTGTTTCTTCTGCAAGCGGACTGGCCATACCAGTCCCCACTGTCCAGACAAGAAGAAGAACCCCCCATCCAAGGCCTCAGGACCTAACACGGCAGTTCTTTTGGTGGGTGGTGTGGCTGGGAGGGTGTGTGATAACGTACAGCACGTCACCGTGGGAGGCCATTTCGCTACAAGCCTCAAGGACACCGGGGCTGAACGGACTCTCATCCGACCTGAACTGGCGGACCCTGAAGAGATCATTCCGGTGTAACAGGCCAGATTAACCCCCCCACCCAGAATATACTCGGGGTTAAAGTGGCCTAGGCCAGATTATAGCCCGGGTATATTCTGGCCTAGCCCAAACTATACCCCGGGGTATAAATGGGACTAGTCCAGGTTATACCCCTCCAGGTCAGAATATACCCCAGCTGCTGTAGATCAGATTTTTCAGCCTTTTGAAAACCATTGAGTGATTGAGCAATTGGGGCCCCAGGCAGCGCACAGGGCCCCAGGCAGCGCACAGGGCCCCAGGCAGCACACGGAGCTCCAGGCAGCACATGGGGCCCCAGGCAGAGCACAAGGCCCCATAAAGCGCACAGGGCCCCAGGCAGCGCACAGGACCCCAGGCAGCCCACAGGGGCCTCAGGCAGCCCGCAGGGCCCCAGGCAGTGCACAGGGGCCCCAGATAGCACACAGGGCCCCAGGCAGTGCCCGGGGCCCCAGGCAGCACACAAGGGCCCCAGGCAGCGCACAGGGTCCCATGCAGCATAGAGAGGCCCCAGGCAGCACACAGGGCCCCAGGCAGCACAGAGAGGCCCCAGGCAGTGCTCGGGGCCCCAGGTAGAGCACAGGGGCCACAGGAAGTGCACGGGGCCCCAGATAGCACACAGGGCCCCAGATAGCACACAGGGCCCCAGGCAGTGCACAGGGCCCCAGGCAGCACACAGGGGCCCCAGACAGCGCATATGGGCTCCAGGCAGCGCATAGGGCCCCAGGCAGCATAGAGAGGCCCCAGGCAGTGCACGGGGCCCCAGGCAGCACACAGGGGCCCCAGGCAGCACAGAGAGGCCCCAGGCAGTGCACGGGGCCCCAGGCAGAGCACAGGGGCCACAGGAAGTGCACGGGGCCCCAGATAGCACACAGGGCCCCAGGCAGCACACAGGGCCCCAGGCAGCCCGCAGGGCCCCAGGCAGTGCACAGAGGACCCATATAGTACACTGCGCCCCAGGCAGTGCGCAGGGCCCCAGGCAGCACAAAGGGGTCCCAGGCAGCGCACAGGGCCCCAGGCAGCACACAGGGGCCCCAGGCAATGCAAAGGGCCCCAGGCAGCACAGATAGGCCCTAGGCAGAGCACAGGGGCCACAGGAAGCGCACGGGGCCCCAGGCAGTGCACAGGACCCCAGCAGCACACAGGGCCCCAGGCAGCACAGAGAGGCCCCAGGCAGTGCACGGGGCCCCTGGCAGCACAGAGAGGCCCCAGGCAGTGCACGGGGCCCCTGGCAGCACACAGGGGCCCCAGGCAGCGCACAGGGCCCCAGGTAGAGCACAGGGGCCCCAGGCAGCACAGAGCCAAAGGCAGCACACAGGGGCCCCAAGCAGCGCACAGGGGCTCCAGGCAGCGCACAGGGCCCCAGGCAGCATAGAGAGGCCCCAGGCAGTGCACGGGGCCCCAGGCAGCACACAAGGGCCCCAGGCAGCGCACAGGGCCCCAGGCAGCACACAGGGGCCCCAGGCAGCGCAAAGGGCCCAAGGCAGCACAGAGAGGCCCCAGGCAGTGCATTGGGCCCCAGGCAGAGCACAGGGGCCACAGGAATTGCACAGGGCCCCAGATAGCAGACAGGGCCCCAGGCAGCACACAGGGCCCTGGGTGCTGCCTGGGGCCTTGTTATTAAGAATGTCACTCAATGGTTCTCAAAAACCTGAAAAATCTGATCTACAGTAGCTGGGGTATATTCTGACCTGGAGGGGTATAAACTGGACTAGTCCAATTTGTACCCCAGGGTATAGTTTGGGCTAGGCCAGAATATACCCGGGATATAATCTGGCCCAGAGGGGTATAAACTGGACTAGTCCAATTTATACCCCGGGGTATAGTTTGGGCTAGGTCAGAATATACCTGGGGTATAATCTGGCCTAGGGTACTTTAACCCCGGGTATATTCTGGGCGGGGGGTTAATCTGGCCTGTTACACTGGTTTGCTGTAAGCGCCATCCTGTGGTCGGCACTCATAGCAAGCCTATAATTAAGCTACATAGGAGCGATCTGATGATCGCTGCTATGTAGCTGAGCCGATCCAGTTGTGCCAGCATCTAGCCTCCCATGGAGGCTATTGAAGCATGGCAAAAGTAAAAAAATGTTTAAAAAAATATGAAAGAAATAAAAAAAAATATAAAAGTTTAAATCACCCCCCTTTCGCCCCATTCAAAATAAAACAATAAAAATAAAATCAAATATATACATATTTGGTATCGCCACGTTCAGAATCGCCCGATCTATAAATAAAAAAAGGATTAACCTGATCGCTAAACAGCGTAGTGAGAAAAAAATTAGAAACGCCAAAATTAAGTTTTTTTGGTCGCTGCGACATTGCATTAAAATGCAATAACGGGCGATCAAAAGAATGTATCTGCACCAAAATGGTATCACTAAAAATGTCAGCTTGGCTCGCAAAAAATAAGCTCTCACCCGGCCCCAGATCACGAAAAATGGAGACGCTACGGGTATCGGAAAATGGCGCAATTTTATTTATTTTTTTTGCAAAGTTTGGAAATTTTTTTCACCACTTAGGCTGGGTTCACACTGCGTTGTGTGAACCCGTTTAACGGGCTACGTTACACCGCGGCATAACGCGGTGTAACGTAGTCCGTTAACGCCGCCATTACAAGCAATGGCAAGCGCATCGCTAGCGCACGCCCACAATGGGCGTGCGCTAGCGATGTGCCGTCATTGAGTGACGGACCCGAGACGCCGCCTGCAGCGTTTTCGGGCCCGTCACTGCTAGCTCGCCGCTAGCGCAGATGGAGCTAGCAGAAGCTCCATCTGCGCTAGCGCTGTGCAAGTGCCGGCACTTGCGTTAGTGCAGTCCGTTTAACGGATATGTTGAACGGACTGCACTAACGTAGTGTGAACCTAGCCTTAGATATAAATAAACCTAGACATGTTTGGTGTCTATGAACTCGTACTGACCTGGAGAATCAAAATGGCAGGTCAGTTTTAGCATTTAGTGAACCTAGCAAGAAAGCCAAACAAAAAACCCGCATGGGATTGCACTTTTTTTGCAATTTCATAGTAACATAATAACATAGTTAGTAAGGCCGAAAAAAGACATTTGTCCATCCAGTTCAGCCTATATTCCATCATAATAAATCCCCAGATCTACGTCCTTCTACAGAACCTAATAATTGTATGATATAATATTGTTCTGCTGCAGGAAGACATCCAGGCCTCTCTTGAACCCCTCGACTGAGTTCGCCATCACCACCTCCACAGGCAAGCAATTCCAGATTCTCACTGCCCTAACAGTAAAGAATCCTCTTCTATGTTGGTGGAAAAACCTTCTCTCCTCCAGACGCAAAGAATGCCCCCTTGTGCCCGTCACCTTCCTTGGTATAAACAGATCCTCAGCGAGATATTTGTATTGTCCCATTATATACTTATACATGGTTATTAGATCGCCCCTCAGTCGTCTTTTTTCTAGACTAAATAATCCTAATTTCGCTAATCTATCTGGGTATTGTAGTTCTCCCATCCCCTTTATTAATTTTGTTGCCCTCCTTTGTACTCTCTCTAGTTCCATTATATCCTTCCTGAGCACCGGTGCCCAAAACTGGACACAGTACTCCATGTGCGGTCTAACTAGGGATTTGTACAGAGGCAGTATAATGCTCTCATCATGTGTATCCAGACCTCTTTTAATGCACCCCATGATCCTGTTTGCCTTGGCAGCTGCTGCCTGGCACTGGCTGCTCCAGGTAAGTTTATCATTAACTAGGATTTCACCGCACTTGGAATTTTTTCCCCATTTTCTAGTACACGTCATGGTAAAACCAATGATGTCGTTCAAAAGTACAACTCGTCCCGCAAAAAATAAGCCCTCACATGGCCATATTGACAGAAAAAAAAGTTATGGCTCTGGGAAGGAGGGGAGTGAAAAACGAACACGGAAAAACGGAAAATCTCAAGGTCATGAAGGGGTTAAAGAGGTCATCTGGGGTGATAGTATGGCAGCTAGATGGTATAACTTCCCACAGGTGAAGTATGTCCCCAGGGCTCCCGATGAGTAAGTGAAGATGGTAAATGGTGTAGAAAAGAACGAGGACACAGGTTTGCAGTCTCTTTACCTGGTTTGCTGAAGCTTCAGGCATCCGCAGTCCAGGGCACCAGATCACAGGACAGGCTGGGTCCGGCCTGCTTGGAAGCAAATCCAGAGTCCCCTTCACCAGGTGGAGATGAAAGCCTTCCTCAAAGTGCGGTGGTGTTGTAGTCCCTTACTGCCTATGGCTTCTGATAAGGTCCTCACAGTTCTTCCCTGTCCCACATAAAGATTAGGACTAGTGATGAGTGAATATACTCGTTACTCGAGATTTCCAGAGCACTCTCGGGTGTCCTCCGAGTATTTTTTAGTGCTCGGAGATTTAGTTTTCATCGCCTCAGCTGAATGATTTACAGATATTAGCCAGGCTAAGTACATGTGGGGGTTGCCTGATTGCTAGAGAATCCCCACATGTAATCAAGTAGGCTAGTAGCTGTAAATCATCCAGCTGCAGCGAAGAAATCTAAATCTCAGAGCACTAAAAAATACTCGGAGGACACCCGAGCGTGCTCGGGAAATCTCGAGTAACGAGTATATTCGCTCATCACTAGTTAGGACATAACCCATATGACAGGTGAAGCAGGCCTTTTTATAGGGTCTCTATCACGACCTAGGCCCTATAAGTATCACTGGGTCTCCTGGGTGTAAAGGCGGACATGTAACTTGAAGTTCAGCTGTCCTGCCGGTTTCAGCTATGCCACTTAGGCCGGCGTCACACTCAGCGTATGAAAATACGGTCCATTTTTTATGACCGTAATACGCCACAAAATTCAAAAAATGGTGATCCGTATGTAATCCGTTGGCAAGGTGTGGTCGCGTATTTTGCGCATGTAATATTGTGTATGTGATCCGTATGACAACCGTAATGCGTTTTTTTCACGCAACCTGACAAAATGGACATTTAACGGTTTTTGAGGCTGAAATTGATTTAAATCACCATCAGCAACCCTATTTAAGGCCTCTACAACAGGTGGCACACTCCCATATGGCCATTTTGTGGTTTTGCATCTCTTGGTGTGTTGTGTGTTATGACCTGGTGGTCAGGACAATAATGGACCTGGTGGTTAAGAGCACACGGAATGACCTGATAGTTACTGATAATAAAGGACGAGCTCTGGGACATGGGAACTCTGCTGACCGCAATCCCTAATCCTATCACACACACTAGAAATAGCCGTGGATTGCTCCTAACGCTCCCTATGCAACTCGGCACAGCCTAAGGAACTAGCTAGCCCTGAAGATAGAAATATAAAGCCTACCTTGCCTCAGAGAAATTCCCCAAAGGAAAAGGCAGCCCCCCACATATAATGACTGTGAGTAAACATGAAAATACAAACACAGAGATGAAATAGATTTAGCAAAGTGAGGCCCGACTTACTGAACAGACTGAGGATAGGAAAGGTTGCTTTGCGGTCAGCACAAAAACCTACAAAAAGACCACGCAGAGGGCGCAAAAAGACCCTCCGCACGACTCACGGTGCGGAGGCGCTCCCTCTGCGTCCCAGAGCTTCCAGCAAGCAAGACAACAATAAAAATAGCAAGCTGGACAGAAAAATAGCAAACCAAAGAAAATACAAGCAGGAACTTAGCTTCTGCTGGGAAGACAGGTCACAAGAATGATCCAGGAGTGAACTAGACTAATACTGGAACATTGACAGGTGGCATGGAGCAAAGATCTAAGTGGAGTTAAATAGAGCAGCCAGCTAACGAATTAACCTTGTCACCTGTGGAAGGAAACTCAGAAACACCCACCTGAGGAAGTCCATGGACAGAACCCGCCGAAGTACCATTCATGACCACAGGAGGGAGCCCGACAACAGAATTCACAACAGTTGTGGTAACGTTTGCACCATGTCTGACCTCCTACACTTCACCCCAACGCAGCGGGTTTTGTTCAACTGGGTCTTGTCGCGTCGGTTTGGCCAGCCATATCCTGTGATTGTAGATCCGCGAATCAGGAGAAGAAGAATGTGGGTGCATCCTCTTTTGACTAAACGCCTCACTAAAGGCCATTTTCATAGGCTGTATACAGCTCTGCGGGCACATCCTGAAAAATTCTATCTCTACTGTCGCATGACGATCAGAACATTTGATATCTTGTTGGAGATATTACGTCCAGGTATCACCTATCAGGACACAAGGATGCGCAAAGCCATATCTGCAGAGGAGCATCTTCTCCTTACCTTACGGTATGTATTCAACATCCTCACATACTGTATGTTGATAATATATTTTTTTAATGTGTTTGTTTCTATCAGGTATTTTCATGTATATGTGTACATTAGGTCACAAGCAGATCTCCAAAAGTTTGTGAAATGTTATAGTTAAGCACCCTAAGGACATTTTTCAGTTTGCAGCATTAAGCATGTTTTTGAAAATATAAAATATGATTGTGCTTCTTCATGTTTTGTGTGAACTCTTATAACCTACCTAATATTGTTTTTTTTTCACTTTCAGCTTCCTGACCACTGGATTGTCGTTTGCCACCTGGAGTTTTTGATTTGCCGCTCAACAATTTCTGGCATTGTGTGGTCAACCTGTAGGCAAATATGGGATAGACTCAAGGACCTTGTGAAGCCTAAGCCAAAACAGGCTGATTTGCTAAAAATAGCCCGTGGGTTGCAGGCCAATTGTGACTTTCCAAACTGCATTGGAGCGGTGGATGGGAAACATATCAGGGTACGTAAGCCGCCGAACTCTGGTTCCCAATTCTTCAATTATAAGCAGTTTTTCTCTGTAGTTCTGTTAGCTGTAGTTGACAGTCACTACAGGTTTATAATTGTAGACATTGGAGCCTATGGCCGAACTGGAGACTCTAGGGTCTTCAATTCGTCCATTATGGGTCGGCAGCTACGTGACAACCAGTTAGATCTCCCACCACCACAACAACTCCCAGGCTCCACTGCAGAAGCAGTGCCTTTTGTTTTTGTTGGAGATGAGGCGTTCCAACTGACAAGACACGTCATGAGGCCTTATCCCCGGCACAACTGCAGCGCCCCAGAGTCCTGGTCGTTGCAGTAATGTCGCTCTGCCGCTAAGGGGAGTGATGTTATGTCTGATTGCACTAAAGGAGTTCACCTGACCAGGTATCACAAGCACACATTACACTTCACACTCTGGCCACTAGGGGGAGCTAAATGCACTATGTATTAGGCCACTCCTCACACTGGTAAAACTAGGGGTCGAATAGGAAGTTAGGAGAGAACGCAGCCTGGGAGAGTCCAGGGAGGACCTGTCAGGGGTGCGTTCCTGGCAGGGGCCTAGCAGAACGAACAGAAAGCAACGGAACGGCGCCTGCACTACCTTGCGGCGGTATCCTAAGAAAGGACAAGAAGGGAAGGATATTGTGGAAAGTGAGAAACGAGATCAAGCACAAAGGAGAGCCAGTAGGAGTCGTGCCCCGAGAACGGCAACATCCTACTGAGGCGCGTAGCCGGTGACCGGAACACCGAGGAAGTAACTGACTCTATGCCTTACTTCAAATACCGCAGGACAGTTGATTATAGGTCGGCTGTCTACCATACCTCACCTAAGCAGACATAGGGGGCAAGCGTGGAGAGGGGCGTCTCTAGGGTCCCAGAATAGCTCCGAGCCTTCCCGTCAAACGGGTGCGTCCTATCCAGATAAACTTGGGGGACAGAGAGAGAGAAAGAGAAAGAACGAGAACAGAAGTTGGGAGGACTATCCCGAATGCTCAGCAGGGAAGAACTACAACACACAGGCGCTAGTGGTAGGCACTGATTTCCACCTGCAAAGGGAACTCTGGATGTGCCTTCGGACCGGCCGGACTCAGACAGCCCAGTTGACAGTGCTCTGGAATGAGGATCCCAAAGCCTTCAGTAAAAGGTAAAGAGACTGCAACCCTGTGTCCTCGTTATTGACTGCGCCTCACACCATCGCCACCTACACTACCGGGAAGCCCTGGGGACATCCTTCACCTGTGGGAAGAGATACCATCTAGGTGCCATAACACCACCCCAGTGGGCCCCAAGCAGCGTCGGTCATCCTGACCAAATACCACAGGTGGCGTCACGAAACCTTAGCCGACTTTCATTACCCCTTTTACTGGACGTCCCTTAGCAGGGTCACGGACCGGGTCCAGCCACCGTGACAACCCCAGAACTGAGCCAGAGAGGACCGGTACCGAGTAACCCGCGGCCCTGCATCTGGGGGTGCTCCACAACCTCGACCACCGTCGGAGGATCCTTAATTTCTAGGGCGTGGAGACTGGTGGAGTGCGCCTTTGGTATTCTGGTGGCCAAATGGCGTGTCCTCCAGTCTGCCATTCAGCTCAGTGAGGCTACAGTGAATGAAGTAATCAAAACCTCTGTAATTTTGCACAATTATACCCGCATACATGATTGCTCCTCAGATGATATTGGTGAACATGTAATTAGGCCTACACCACATGGCCCTCCTCCGCACCGTCCCCTTTCTGGCATAAAAGTTAGGTATGTTTTCTACTCCCTGGCAAGATTATGCTGTTTCTCAGTTGTGATTTACTACATATATATATATATATATATATATTTTTTTTTTCAAATATATTTTTTTCTGCCACTGAAACAGTACTGTGTGTGTTGTATTTCCTTAATGACCAGATGTTTATGAACAGAGCATATGTGTGTGATGTAATAATGATTTGTCCACAAACATCAATTGGCTTTTGACAACATTTTTTACTAACAGCAAAAGCCTTTTTTGGTAAACTTGTAACCATATTTTAGGCATATGGGGTTTTTTTGTGTTTTTTTTGTGTTTTGTCAAACAACTAAGCACAACAAAAGCACAACAAATACTGCACAAAAGAGCCAAAAGCATGGTTTTGCATAAAATATAACAAGAAAATAAACAAACAAAAAAAAACCTTACAGATCCCTGTAAGTTGGCGGGGGAGATAGCGGCAGCTCAGGGTCCTGTTCAGGGGGCCTTTGTTGGTCCAATTGTCCTTCACCCTGTGAGGATGCTGTGTTTTGTTGAGCCGAATATAGGCCTTGTCTATATTGGCCAGTTGGGTGTTGTCCATAAGGTAATTGTCTCTGGCCCTCATGCTGATGGACATTTTGGCTGGACTCATACCCAACCCCAAAATGACCATGTTGTCCAAACCCAGGTTGTGACCAGCCTACATCACTGGGCCTGGAAAAGTGGTCATATTGGGAATGTGGGTTGTAGGCTGCCACTTGGTATAGCGCTGGCCTTTGTAGATTTTGGGGTGGGAAGGGTTGAGGTGTAGGCATACGAGGAGTAGGTGCTGCAAATCCTGATTGATCCTGCACCTGTTGAGTGAATTCTAGGCGCAAGAGGTTAGTTTGTGAAAGCTGCCTTCTCTCAAGAAATTCAAACACCTCATAGGGGTTATTTGGAGGGGTGCTTAAATCAATCAGGATTTGAATACACCCTCTCACACGTAGCCTCTCCTCATGGGGAAGGAGACGAAGGTAACGGGCAAGGCTGCGAGCAAAGGCCTCCTCTCCATCATCCGTGGCTGCCCTGACCAAATAATTGAGAACCCAAGCGTCCACATCACTCCTTGTGGCTTGCAGCTCTCTCCTTCTGCGGCCTCTACGTAAAGCCCCAGCTGCCTGTGGGGAGGACACCAGTGGGCCTGTAGGGCTGCTGCTATGGGCATGTTCCTCCTGGCTTCCACGATCATGTGCTGCTGAGGGTGGTGGTGCTACATCTTTCACACTTGCTGCTGGCTGTAGTGATGCCGAAGCCGATGGCCCTTCAAGGATGGAGGTAGAAGAGGCCAAAGATGGGCCTGCCACCTCTTCTTCCAGACTAACGGGATCTATTACAGCCTCCGAATCAGACCCGGCCTCCTTCTCTGTGAGGTTGGACTGTGTTCTGTTATTAAACAATAAAGCAAATAAAAATTTATTAAAAGATGAGTAATTTGAGAACATTATTTTATTACACATCTGTGAGCTCGTCTCACGATAATTACCTACACACAACCTCAGATCAGCACAAGATCTCCTTCTATACTCCCCTCTTATCTCCTATTACCACAATGGTATACAAGATTTATGTCGTGTATCACCCCTACTGTGGAAACCACTACCACAACACATCATACTGTTTTTCATTGAAAGCTACGCAAACAGCATGAAGACCCACCTCTTCAAACAATCAGATAACCTGCAGTAACCACCCATCGACCAAACCACTGCATGAACATCTCTAACCTCGCCTACTGTATTCTAACCCATCCCTTGTTGTAGCCTGTGAGGCTTAGCGGGCAGGGTCCTCTCTCCTCCAGGACCATTTTTACATTTTCTGGTGTAAACATTATTTTTGGGACTAGGTTTACCCATCCTTACATGTAATTCGCTATGGAATAACCATAACAAATAATATTAATACTAATATTTTAAACAAAAAATGTGTTGTGTGGTTATGACTTACTGTCTTAGATCCATACTGCCATCCAAAAAGGAAAGACGGTCGTAATAAATATATTTCTTTTTTTTCGGTGGTGCTGCTGACCCACTTCTTGCACGCTGCTGCCTTTCCCGCCTGTAGTGGTCCCTGATGCTGCGCCATCGTGTCATAACATCATCCACTGCAATGACATGGTAACAAATATTGTTTAACATTATGCGCATTGCTTAATACAGTTGGCAGTGATAGATTATTATTATTATTATTAGTATTATTATTTATTTATATAGCACCATTAATTCCATGGTGCTGTACATGAGAAAGGGGTTACATACAGAGTTCTAGATATCATTTACAGTAATCAACTTTACAGTGACAGACTGGTACAGAGGGGAGAGGACCCTGTCCTTGCGGACTTACAATAGATAATATTTGAACGAGGATAATAAAATGCCTTCTTAAATAATTATCATAAAGTTACAATTTTTGGAATAAAAAAGAACAGGATCAATACCCCTCTGGACGAGTTTTGAGTCCAAAAAAATAGTACCCAACGCAACATCAATATTAGCTATGTACCTAAACACTTTATCATGTTAATCAGCTTGGTTTTTTGTACAAAATGCCAAAAAATAACATAGTAAGAGAAAAAAGATTATTCCTGTAATCATGTAGGGAAAGCATCTTTCAAGGTAAATTAATGTAAATACATTAGTGTACTTACAAAGTCTTGTCTGCTCCGCACGTGGCTGTTGGGCATAATCTGGGAATAGGATCCCACAGATGGTCCTCCAAGCTGCCTCTTTCCTGGCACGGTTAGAATAATTAGGATCCCGCTGGTCCCTGATTTCTGGCCTTTCTTGGACCAGGATGAGGAGCATATCCACGTTTATTATGCTGGCCATGCTGCTTTCAACTCCGTGGAGGCGAGCGCCAGACTTCCGGGATGTCTGTGTGGCTTTTTCAGCTAATTAGCATGTCTGAGCTTCCTGATTGAGGGCTTGGCACAATTCCTTGCACCTGGCGATGTCTGGAGATGTCTGGCGTATTTCTTGCAAGTCATACGCATGGTCCGTGTGTAATCCGTATTTTTCTCGACCCCATAGACTTTCATTGGCATATTTTTTGCGCAATACGGTGACAAATGCAGCATGCTGCAATTTTCTATGGCTGTAGAAGACCGTATAATACGGATCCGTAAAATACGGCTGATAGGAGCTGGGGCATAGAGAATCATTGTACTGTATGCAATCTGTATTTTCTGCACCTCTGATACGTCCGTAAAACTCGCTAGTGTGAGGCCGGCCTTAGAGTTAAGCATGGCCATGGTCTTCCGCCTACCGGAATTTGCACCAGCCACGGAGGTAGCCAACTTACTGCGCTGCTCAGCTGGTATCACTCTCCTGTGCCTTTTCTCTCCTGCATACTTTCCACAAACTGTCCATTCTTTCTCTTTCTGTTCTCTTCCTCCAGGAGCTGTTGTACCTCAGACTGCATGCCCCCTTCAGTCTCTTTTCTTTCTGCCAGGAGCTGCAGACCCCCACGTCTGCTCAGCTATTCTCCTTTCATCCCAGCTCCACCTAGCTAATGTTCCTCGACAAGCTCCCTTCTGGCAATCTCTCTCTCTCTAGCACATCTTTCTGCTTCCTTCCCATCTGTCTCTCTGACAGGAACTGACTGAAAACTCCCTTTCCCTCCAGACCAGAATGTCTTTATAGGGGAGTTCACCCTAAACTAGGTTTGGAGCTCCCCCTTCTGGCCTGGAAAGTGAACATGTTGTGTGTATGTGATTACCTGGTGAAAGATATACTTCATCGCTTCCAAGCGTGACATCACTCTCCCCGTGGGGAAAGCAATGCCACTGTAACTACCAGGACCCTGGGGCGTCACAAATGCAAATCAACAGTTGCCAGTCCTGACAAACCAGCAGCACCAAAGGCAATAAAACCCAGGTCACCTGCAAGCAGTGCAGCCCCACTATATGCAGGAGTAACGCCAGTATCTCCAACCGCAAAACACAGAATGCAGTATGTTCAAGGGCTACGCAAACAGACGTGGAAACATATTCCCGGAGCTCTCAGACCCTTATAGTGGGAACAGATCAGCTCTTGATCATACCAGGAATAAGACTGGGTCCCAGGATGCTAGAAGGCAGTATCCAGGTGTTGCCGTGGGAGCCACAGAATTAGAAAAGTAATGAAAGTGTGACTGCAAATAGTTAAGTTAACCTGGTAGGTTGTGATTACGTTGCTCAAGTTTAAAGAACTGCAGAATCATGAACTATGCATGATTATAACTGTTGGTGTAAATAGTTATCACTTCTTAAGGTGCTTCCTACTGGGTTTACAAGTAATCAATGAAGACACTGTTGTTGTTTGCACTAAAAGTTATTTGCCTTTAAGATGACCAAGAACAAAAACCCTTTTGGCGTAGCCGAAGAAGTGGTCCAGAGAGGAGATCAGTGATGCTTTGCAGCACGCCCAAGCCTACGTTGGGTGTTTGGAACGGGTCCCCCATGCTGCTGTTGTTGGTGAGAAGGACATCCTGGTGCGGTATCTCACAACTTGTTGAGACAGTTGAATGTTGTTTGCACCTTTAAATGTTTGCACTACCTCAGTTCCAGAAAATGTTGATTTTGTTGCACTTTATTAAAAGTATTAATATTTCATGTTGCTAGAGAAAAGTTAACCTGTAAAGGGAATAGTATTTTATATTTCAGGCAGTTTAATATATGGACAAGTAATATTTTGTTGCAGAAAGTTTTACTTTTGGTAAAGTTATTTTCCATTTTGTATTATAGTTATGTAACGTTCAATAAAGTAACCTCCCATAAAGGGAAGAACATGTGTTATTACCTGTTTTAACCTGTCGTTATGCATTTTAAAATTTTGCACATCTAACCTGTTGTTGTTTGTATTTTCCCCAGTCCAGGAGTACTGGATTTAATTGAGGGGGAGTGTGGCACCCCAGGAGTTCGGGTACCACAGTGGTATTGCTGTCACGGGGCTACCGCGACAGAGAGGTTCCAGAGAACCGCAGCGCTCTGGGCCTCGTTCACACACTGTGAACAGAGGCTCTTCACCTATATTCTGACCTGGCTGCTTTGTGCCAGCAGTGCAGGAGTTAACCTTATTGCTGAGAGCTGGGTCTCTCTCAGCTGAACTGGATTTTGTAATCTGATCCTCTATATAGACCCAGTCCTGACTTCAGCTATTGTCAGTGATCAGTTCTACTGCCTGGCTGGAGGTTGATGGAGAGCGGTGTTGGTGTTGGAGGTTTATTTACAGAGATTGGTGTCTGCAGTTTTGGTTGCATGTTAAACCTGTTTTCCTTCCTAAGTTTATTCCTTCTCTTCCCTTCTCTGTTTCCTCTGTGGTTGTGTGAGCATTTGGTGAGTTTGAATCTTTTAGTTACCTTGTCTGTTTACCCTGTTATTTGTTGTATTATTACACGGGTGCACTCCACCTCCTTTGGGGGAGAGGGAGCCACTCATAAGGCCTGCACAGGAGACAGGGATACGCTGGCGGCTCGGGCCTCCTAACCTTCATAGGTACCCCCGAGATAAGGGAAAGCCAGGGCCCCAATAAAGTGGTAGGGTCAGGTGCGGGTCCCAGTACGCCGTCCTGCCCCTTTAACGCTGCTTACGGCGTGACAGTATCACTGACCTAAAAAAATTTTCTTGGTCCAATATGGACCCCATTGCTGCTTTAGCTGGACAAATGCAGCAACTCAGTCTAGAGGTGGCTGACCTCCGCTCGGCGGTTGTGCAGCGCACTCCAATGGCCACTGCAGGGGTTGCTACACCTCCACAAGCTTCGCTGGAGCCTAAAATTGCGTTACCTGACAGGTTCTCAGGGGGGCGTGACAATTATGTTACGTTCAGGGAGGCCTGTAAATTGTATTTTAGGTTGCGTCCTCACACTTCTGGTTCAGAGGAGCAGAGGGTTGGAATTATAGTATCGCTCCTACAAGGGGACCCTCAGGCCTGGGCATTTTCACTTCCCGCTGACGCTTTGCCGTTACGGACTGTGGAGGAATTTTTTTGAGATTTAGGTCAGGTGTATGATGATCCTGACCGCGTCTCCCTCGCTGAGTCCACAATACGCCATCTTACACAGGGAGACCGGTCAGTAGAGGAGTACTGCTCTGAGTTTCGGAGATGGGCTACTGACACATTGTGGAATGACCCTGCACTCTGTAGTCAATTTTATCAGGGCCTATCTGATAAAATAAAAGAAGTTTTGGCCCTACAGGAGACACCAACCACACTGGAGGCAGCTATGTCTCTTGCGATCCGTGTGGACCGCCGCCTGCGCCAGAGACTTAATGAATTGCCGCTATTCAAGGGTAAATCAGATTTGGACTCACCAAAATCTTGGTCTCTAGGAGAACCTATGCAGTTGGGTGGCGTTTCTCGTTCTAAGGGAGCTGCAGTAGTACGGCGCAAGGAAGGTGCATGTTTTTTTTGTGGCAGAAGGGGTCATTATGTGAATATGTGTCCTTCTAGAAAACAACCACCGGAAAACTATTGAGCCCGGGTTGCGGGGAGGTTGGCAACTCGGGTGTACTAATTTCTTCCCTAGGTAAACCTCAAATTTTCCTATCAGCCGAGATTCGTCTTGGTGAAAATAGGTTTAATATCTCTGCCTTTCTGGACTCTGGGGCAGGGTTTAATTTAATTGCTGCCGGGTTTGTTCAGGCACATGGGCTTAAGACTCAAGAGTTGTCTAGACCTGTTGAGTGAATTCTAGGCGCAAGAGGTTAGTTTGTGAAAGCTGCCTTCTCTCAAGAAATTCAAACACCTCATAGGGGTTATTTGGAGGGGTGCTTAAATCAATCAGGATTTGAATACACCCTCTCACACGTAGCCTCTCCTCATGGGGAAGGAGACGAAGGTAACGGGCAAGGCTGCGAGCAAAGGCCTCCTCTCCATCATCCGTGGCTGCCCTGACCAAATAATTGAGAACCCAAGCGTCCACATCACTCCTTGTGGCTTGCAGCTCTCTCCTTCTGCGGCCTCTACGTAAAGCCCCAGCTGCCTGTGGGGAGGACACCAGTGGGCCTGTAGGGCTGCTGCTATGGGCATGTTCCTCCTGGCTTCCACGATCATGTGCTGCTGAGGGTGGTGGTGCTACATCTTTCACACTTGCTGCTGGCTGTAGTGATGCCGAAGCCGATGGCCCTTCAAGGATGGAGGTAGAAGAGGCCAAAGATGGGCCTGCCACCTCTTCTTCCAGACTAACGGGATCTATTACAGCCTCCGAATCAGACCCGGTCTCCTTCTCTGTGAGGTTGGACTGTGTTCTGTTATTAACCCCTTCCCGACCTTTGACGCATACGCTGCGTCATGAAAGTCGGTGCCATTCCGACCCATGATGCAGCATATGCGTCATGGAAAGATCGCGTCCCTGCAGGCCGGGTGAAAGGGTTAACTCCCATTTCACCCGATCTGCAGGGACAGGGGGAGTGGTAGTTTAGCCCAGGGGGGGTGGCTTCACCCCCTCGTGGCTACGATCGCTCTGATTGGCTGTTGAAAGTGAAACTGCCAATCAGAGCGATTTGTAATATTTCACCTAAAAAACTGGTGAAATATTACAATCCAGCCATGGCCGATGCTGCAATATCATCGGCCACGGCTGGAAACACTTATGTGCACCCACCCCACCCCTCCGATCGCCCCCCCAGCCCCGCGATCTGTGGTCCGCTCCCCTCCGTCCTGTGCTCCGCTCCCCCGTCCTCCTGTCCGCTTCCCCCGTGCACCAATCACACCCCCCGCGCTCCAATCAAACCCCCCCGCACTCCGATCCCCCCCCCGCACACAGCGACCCCCCCCGTGCTCCGATCCACCCCCCCCGCACAGCGATCCCTCACCCCGTGCTCCAATCCTCCCCCGTGCTCCAATCCTCCCTCCCGTGTTCCGATCCACCCCCCCATGCTCCGATCCACCCCCCCGTGCTCCGACGCCCCCCCCGTGCCCTGATCCCCCCCCCCTTATACTTACCTGGCCGCCCGAGGTCCGTCCGTCTTCTTTCCTGGGCGCCGCCATCTTCCAAAATGGCGGGTGCATGTGCAGTGCGCCCGCCGAATCTGCCGGCCGGCAGATTCGTTCCAGAGTGAATTTTGATCACTGAGATAGGTTATATCTCAGTGATCAAAATAAAAAAAATAGTAAATGACCCCCCCCCCCCCTTTGTCACCCCCATAGATAGGGACAATAAAAAAAATAAATAATTTTTTTTTTTCACTAAGGTTGGGGTAAGAACTAGGGTTAGGGTTAGGGGTAGGGGTAGGGTTAGGGGTAGGGTTAGGGTTAGGGTTAGGGGTAGGGTTAGGGTTAGGGGTAGGGTTAGGGTTAGGGTTAGGGGTAGGGTTAGGGGTAGGGTTAGGGGTAGGGTTAGGGTTTCGGTATGTGCACACATATTCTGGTCCTATGCGGATTTTTCCGCAGCGGATTTGAAAAATCCACAGTGCTAAACCGCTGCCGATTTAGCGTGGATTTACCGCGGTTTTTCTGCGCATTTCACTGCGGTTTTACAACTGCGATTTTCTATTGGAGCAGTTGTAAAACCGCTGCGGAATCCGCAGAAAGAAGTGACATGCTGCGGAATGTAAACCGCTGCGTTTCCGTGCAGTTTTTCCGCAGCATGTGTACAGCGATTTTTGGTTCCCATAGGTTCACATTGAACTGTAAACTCATGGGAAACTGCTGCGGATCCGCAGCATTTTCTGCAGCGTGTGCACATACCTTTAGAATTAGGCTATGTGCACACGGTGCGGATTTGGCTGAGGATCCGCAGCAGTGTTCCATCAGGTTTACAGTACCATGTAAACATATGGAAAACCAAATCCGCTGTGCCCATGGTGCGGAAAATACCGCGCGGGAACGCTGCGTTGTATTTTCCACAGCATGTCAATTCTTTGTGCGGATTCTGCAGCGTTTTACACCTGTTCCTCAATAGGAATCCGCAGGTGAAATCCGCACAAAAAACACTGGCAATCCGCGGTAAATCCGCAGGTAAAACGTAGTGCCTTTTACCCGCGGATTTTTCAAAAATGGTGCTGGAAAATCTCATACGAATCCGCAACGTTGGCACATAGCCTTAGGGTTGGGTTGGAATTAGGGTTGTGGTTAGGGTTAGGGGTGTGTTGGGGTTAAGGTTGTGGTTAGGGGTGTGTTGGGGTTAGGGTTGTGATTAGGGTTATTGCTACAGTTGGGATTAGGGTTAGGGGTGTGTTGGGGTTAGTGTTGGAGGTAGAATTGAGGGGTTTCCACTGTTTAGGCACTTCAGGGGGTCTCCAAACGCAACATGGCGCCACCATTGATTCCAGCCAATCTTGTATTCAAAAATTCAAATGGTGCTCCCTCACTTCCGAACCCCGACGTGTGCCCAAACAGTGGTTTACCCCCACATATGGGGTACCAGCATACTCAGGACAAACTGCGCAACAATTACTGGGGTCCAATTTCTCCTGTTACCCTTGAGAAAATAAAAAATTGCTTGCTAAAACATCATTTTTGAGGAAAGAAAAATGATTTTTTATTTTCATGGCTCTGCGTTGTAAACGTCTGTGAAGCACTTGGGGGTTCAAAGTGCTCACCACATATCTAGATAAGTTCCTTGGGGGGTCTAGTTTCCAAAATGGGGTCACTTGTGGGGGGTTTCTACTGTTTAGGCACACCAGGGGCTCTGCAAACGCAACGTGACGCCCGCAGACCATTCCATCAAAGTCTGCATTTCAAAAGTCACTACTTCCCTTCTGAGCCCCCACGTGTGCCCAAACAGTGGTTTACCCCCACACATGGGGCATCAGCGTACTCAGGAGAAACTGGACAACAACTTTTGTGGTCCAATTTCTCCTGTAACCCTTGGGAAAATAAAAAATTCTGGGCTAAAAAATTATTTTGAGGAAAGAAAACGTATTTATTATTTTCACTGCTCTGTGTTATGAACTTCTGTGAAGCACTTGGGGGTTCAAAGTGCTCACCTCACATCTAGATAAGTTCCTTTCGGGGTCTAGTTTCCAAAATGGGGACACTTGTGGGGGGTTTCTACTGTTTAGCCACATCAGGGGCTCTGCAAACGCAATGTGACGCCCACAGAGCATTCCATCAAAGTCTGCATTTCAAAACGTCACTACTTCACTTCCGAGCCCCAGCATGTGCCTAAACAGTGGTTTACCCCCACATATGGGGTATCAGCGTACTCAGGAGAAACTGGACAACAACTTTTGGGGTCAAATTTCTCCTGTTACCCTTGGGAAAATAAAAAATTGCGGGCTAAAATTCATTTTTGAGAAAATAATTTTTATTTTTTATTTTCATGGCTCTGCGTTATAAACTTCTGTGAAGCACTTGAGGGCTCAAAGTGCTCAAAACACATCTAGATTAGTTCCTTTGGGGGTCTAGTTTCCAAAATGGGGTAATATGTGGGGGATCTCCAATGTTTAGGCACACAGGGGCTCTCCAAACGCGACATGGTGTCCGCTAATGATTGGAGATAATTTTCCATTTAAAAAGCCAAATGGCGTGCCTTCCCTTCTGAGCCCTGCCGTGCGCCCAAACAGTGGTTTACCCCCACATATGGGGTATCTGCATACTCAGGACAAACTGGACAACAACATTTGTGGTCCAATTTCTCCTATTACCATTGGCAAAATAGGAAATTCCAGGCTAAAAAATCATTTTTGAGAAAAGAAAAATTATTTTTTATTTTCATGGCTCTGCATTATAAACTTCTGTGAAGCACCTGGGGGTTTAAAGTGCTCAGTATGCATCTAGATAAGTTCCTTGGGGGGTCTAGTTTCCAAAATGGGGTCACTTGTGGGGGAGCTCCATTGCATAGGCACACAGGGGCTCTCCAAATGCGACATGGTGTCCGCTAACAATTGGAGCTAATTTTCCATTCAAAAAGTTAAAAGGCGCGCCTTCCTTTCCGAGCCCTGCCGTGTGCCCAAACAGTGGTTTACCCCCACATGTGAAGTATCGGTGTACTCAGGAGAAATTGCCAAACAAATTTTAGGATCCATTTTATCCTGTTGTCCATGTGAAAATGAAAAAATTGAGGCTAAAAAACTTTTTTTGTGAAAAAAAAGTACTTTTTCATTTTTACGGATCAATTTGTGAAGCACCTGGGGGTTTAAAGGGCTCACTATGCATCTAGATAAGTTCCTTGGGGCGTCTAGTTTCCAAAATGGGGTCACTTGTGGGGGAGCTCCAATTTTTAGGCACACGGGGGCTCTCCAAATGTGACATGTTGTCCGCTAAAGAGTGCAGCCAATTTTTCATTCAAAAAGTCAAATGGCGCTCCTTCCCTTCCAAGCCCTGCCGTGCGCCCAAACAGTGGTTTACCCCCACATATGAGGTATCAGCGTACTCAGGACAAATTGGACAACAACTTACGTGGTTCAGTTTCTCCTTTTACCATTGGGAAAATAAAAAAATTGTTGCTGAAATATCATTTTTGTGACTAAAAAGTTAAATGTTCATTTTTTCCTTCCATGTTGCTTCTGCTGCTCTGAAGCACCTGAAGGGTTAATAAACTTCTTGAATGTGGTTTTGTGCACCTTGAGGGGTGCAGTTTTTAGAATGGTGTCACTTTTGGGTATTTTCAGCCATATAGACCCCTCAAACTGACTTCAAATGTGAGGTGGTCCCTAAAAAAAATGGTTTTGTAAATTTCGTTGTAAAAATGAGAAATCGCTGGTCAAATTTTAACCCTTATAACTTCCTAGCAAAAAAAAATTTTGTTTCCAAAATTGTGCTGATGTAAAGTAGACGTGTGGGAAATGTTATTTATTAACTATTTTGTGTCACATAACTCTCTGGTTTAACAGAATAAAAATTCAAAATGTGAAAATTGCAAAATTTTCAAAATTTTCGCCAAATTTCCGTTTTTATCACAAATAAACACAGAATTTATTGACCTAAATTTACCACTAACATGAAGCCCAATATGTCACGAAAAAACAATCTCAGAACCGCTAGGATCCATTGAAGCGTTCCTGAGTTATTACCTCATGAAGGGACACTGGTCAGAATTGCAAAAAACGGCAAGGTCTTTAACCCCTTCCCGACCTGTGACACAGCGTATGCGTCATGAAAGTCGGTGCCAATCCGACCTGTGACGCATATGCTGTGTCACAGAAAGATCGCGTCCCTGCAGGCCGGGTGAAAGGGTTAACTCCAATTTCACCCGGCCTGTAGGGACAGGGGGAGTGGTAGTTTAGCCCAGGGGGGGTGGCTTCACCCCCCCGTGGCTACGATCGCTCTGATTGGCTGTTGAAAGTGAAACTGCCAATCAGAGCGATTTGTAATATTTCACCTAAAAAACTGGTGAAATATTACAATCCAGCCATGTCCGATGCTGCAATATCATCGGCCATGGCTGGAAACACTGATGTGCCCCCACCCCACCCCACCGATCGCCCCCCCCACCCCCCGATCTGTGGTCCGCTCCCCTCCGTCCTGTGCTCCGCTCCCCCGTCCTCCTGTCCGCTCCCCCCGTGCTCCAATCACACCCCCCGTGCTCCAATCAAACCCCCCGCACTCCGATCACCCCCCCGCACAGCGATCACCCCCCCGTGCTCCGATTCCCCCCCCCGTGCTCCGATCCACCCCCCTGCACAGCGATCCCCCACCCCGTGCTCCAATCCACCCCCCGTGTTCCGATCCAGCCCCCATGCTCCGATCCCCCCCCCCGTGCCCTGATCTCCCCCCCCCCCCTTATACTTACCTCCTGGGATCCGTCCGTCTTCTTTCCTGGGCGCCGCCATCTTCCAAAATGGCGGGCGCATGTGTAGTGCGCCCGCCGAATCTGCCGGCCGGCAGATTCGTTCCAAAGTGAGTTTTGATCACTGAGATATAACCTATCTCAGTGATCAAAATAAAAAAAAATAGTAAATGACCCCCCCCCCCTTTGTCACCCCCATAGGTAGGGACAATAAAAAAATAAAGAATTTTTTTTTTTTTACACTAAGGTTAGAATAGGGTTAGGGTTAGGGGTAGGGTTAGGGGTAGGGTTAGGGGTAGGGTTAGGGGTAGGGTTAGGGGTAGGGTTAGGGGTAGGGCTAGGGTTTCGGTATGTGCACACGTATTCTGTTCCTCTGCGGATTTTTCCGCTGCGGATTTGATAAATCCGCAGTGCTAAACCGCTGTGGATTTATCGCGGATTTACCGTGGTTTTTCTGCGCATTTCACTGCGGTTTTACAACTGCGATTTTCTATTGGAGCAGTTGTAACACCGCTGCGGAATCCGCAGAAAGAAGTGACATGCTGTGGAATGTAAACCGCTGCGTTTCCGTGCAGTTTTTCCGCAGCATGTGTACAGCGATTTTTGTTTCCCATAGGTTTACATTGAACTGTAAACTCATGGGAAACTGCTGCGGATCTGCAGCGTTTTCCGCAGCGTGTGCACATACCTTTAGAATTAGGCTATGTGCACACAGTGCGGATTTTGCTGCGGATCTGCAGCGGATTAGCCGCTGCGGATTCGCAGCAGTGTTCCATCAGGTTTGCAGTTTCATGTAAACATATGGAAAACCAAATCCGCTGTGCCCATGGTGCGGAAAACACCACGCGGAAATGCTGCGTTGTATTTTCCGCAGCATGTCAATTCTTTGTGCGGATTCCGCAGCGTTTTACACCTGTTCCTCAATAGGAATCCACAGGTGAAATCCGCACAAAAAACACTGGAAATCCACGGTAAATCCACAGGTAAAACGCAGTGCCCTTTACCTGCGGATTTTTCAAAAATGATGCTGAAAAATCTCACACGAATCCGCAACGTGGGCACATAGCCTTAGGGTTAGGGTTGGAATTAGGGTTGTGGTTAGGGGTGTGATTAGGGTTATGGCTACAGTTGGGATTAGGGTTAGGGGTGTGTTGGGGTTAGTGTTGGAGTTAGAATTGAGGGGTTTCCACTGTTTAGGCATATCAGGGGTCTCCAAATGCAACATGGCGCCACCATTGATTCCAGCCAATCTTGTATTCATAAAGTCAAATGGTGCTCCCTCAATTCCGAGCCCCAACGTGCGCCCAAACAGTGGTTTACCCCCACATATGGGGTACCAGCATACTCAGGACAAACTGCGCAACAATTACTGGGGTCCAATTTCTCCTGTTACCCTTGTGAAAATAAAAAAATGCTTGCTAAAACATAATTTTTGAGGAAAGAAAAATTATTTTTTATTTTCACGGCTCTGCGTTGTAAACTTCTGTGAAACACTTGGGAGTTCAAAGTGCTCACCACATATCTAGATAAGTTCCTTGCGGGGTCTAGTTTCTAAAATGGGGTCACTTGTGGGGGGTTTCTACTGTTTAGGCACACCAGGGGCTCTGCAAACGCAACGTGACGTCCGCAGACCATTCCATCAAAGTCTGCATTTCAAAAGTCACTACTTCCCTTCGGAGCCCCGACGTGTGCCCAAACAGTGGTTTACCCCCACACATGGGGTATCAGCGTACTCAGGACAAACTGGACAACAACTTTTGTGGTCCAATTTCTCCTGTAACCCTTGGGAAAATAAAAAATTCTGGGCTAAAAAATTATTTTTGAGGAAAGAAAACGTATTTATTGTTTTCACGGCTCTGTGTTATAAACTTCTGTAAAGCACTTGGGGGTTGAAAGTGCTCACCACATATCTAGATAAGTTCCTTTGGGGGTCTAGTTTCCAAAATGGGGTCATTTGTGGGGGGTTTCTACTGTTTAGGCACACCAGGGGCTCTGCAAACGCAACGTGACGCCCGCAGACCATTCCATCAAAGTCTGCATTTCAAAAGTCACTACTTCCCTTCGGAGCCCCGACGTGTGCCCAAACAGTGGTTTACCCCCACACATGGGGTATCAGCGTACTCAGGACAAACTGGACAACAACTTTTTTTGTCCAATTTCTCCTGTAACCCTTGGGAAAATAAAAAATTCTGGGCTAAATAATTATTTTTGAGGAAAGAAAACGTATTTATTATTTTCACTGCTCTGTGTTATGAACTTCTGTGAAGCACTTGGGGGTTCAAAGTGCTCACCTCACATCTAGATAAGTTCCTTTCGCGGTCTAGTTTCCAAAATGGGGTCACTTGTGGGGGGTTTCTACTGTTTAGCCACATCAGGGGCTCTGCAAACGCAACGTGACGCCCGCAGAGCATTCCATCAAAGTCTGCATTTCAAAACGTCACTACTTCACTTCCGAGCCCCAGCATGTGCCTAAACAGTGATTTACCCCCACATATGGGGTATCAGCGTACTCAGGAGAAACTGGACAACAACTTTTGGGGTCAAATTTCTCCTGTTACCCTTGGGAAAATAAAAAATAGCGGGCTAAAAAATCATTTTTGAGAGAAGAATTTTTTTTTTTAATTTTCATGGCTCTGCGTTATAAACTTCTGTGAAGCACTTGAGGGTTCAAAGTGCTCACCACACATCTAGATTAGTTCCTTTGGGGGTCTAGTTTCCAAAATGGGGTCATTTGTGGGGGATCTCCAATGTTTAGGCACACAGGGGCTCTCCAAACGCGACATGGTGTCCGCTAATGATTGGAGCTAATTTTCCATTTAAAAAGCCAAATGGCGTGCCTTCCCTTCTGAGCCCTGCCGTGCGCCCAAACAGTGGTTTACCCCCACATATGGGGTATCTGCGTACTCAGGACAAACTGGACAACAACATTTGTGGTCCAATTTCTCCTATTACCATTGGCAAAATAGGAAATTCCAGGCTAAAAAATCATTTTTGAGAAAAGAAAAATTATTTTTTATTTTCATGGCTCTGCATTATAAACTTCTGTGAATCACCTGGGGGTTTAAAGTGCTCAGTATGCATCTAGATAAGTTCCTTGGGGGGTCTAGTTTCCAAAATGGGGTCACTTGTGGGGGAGCTCCAATGCATAGGCACACAGGGGCTCTCCAAACGCGACATGGTGTCCGCTATCAATTGGAGCTAATTTTCCATTCAAAAAGTCAAAAGGCGCGCCTTCCCTTCCGAGCCCTGCCGTGTGCCCAAACAGTGGTTTACCCTCACATATGAGGTATCGGCGTACTCGGGAGAAATTGCTCAACAAATTTTAGGATCCATTTTATCCTATTGCCCATGTGAAAATGAAAAAATTGAGGCGAAAATAAATTTTTTGTGAAAAAAAAAAGTACTTTTTCATTTTTACGGATCAATTTGTGAAGCACCTGAGGGTTTAAAGTGCTCACTAGGCATCTAGAAAAGTTCCTTGGGGGGTCCAGTTTCCAAAATGGGGTCACTTGTGGGGGAGCTCCAATGTTTAGGCACACAGGATCTCTCCAAATGCGACATGGTGTCCGCTAACGATGGAGATCATTTTTCATTCAAAAAGTCAAATGGCGCTCCTTCCCTTCCGAGCCTTACCATGTGCCCAAACAGTGGTTTACCTCCACATGTGAGGTATCAATGTACTCAGGAGAAATTGCCCAACAAATTTTAGGATCCATTTTATCCTGTTGTCCATGTGAAAATGAAAAAATTGAGGGTAAAAGAATTTTTTTGTGAAAACAAAGTACTTTTTCATTTTTACGGATCAATTTGTGAAGCACCTGGGGGTTTAAAGGGCTCACTATGCATGTAGATAAGTTCCTTGGGGCGCCTAGTTTCCAAAATGGGGTCACTTGTGGGGGAGCTCCAATTTTTAGGCACACGGGGGCTCTCCAAACGTGACATGGTGTCCGCTAAAGAGTGCAGCCAATTTTTCATTCAAAAAGTCAAATGGCGCTCCTTCCCTTCCAAGCCCTGCCGTGCGCCCAAACAGTGGTTTACCCTCACATATGAGGTATCAGCGTACTCAGGACAAATTGGACAACAACTTTCGTGGTTCAGTTTCTCCTTTTACCATTGGGAAAATAAAAAAATTGTTGCTGAAAAATCATTTTTGTGACTAAAAAGTTAAATGTTCATTTTTTCCTTCCATTTTGCTTCTGCTGCTGTGAAGCACCTGAAGGGTTAATAAACTTCGTGAATGTGGTTTTGTGCACCTTGAGGGGTGCAGTTTTTAGAATGGTGTCACTTTTGGGTATTTTCAGCCATATAGACCCCTCAAACTGACTTCAAATGTGAGGTGGTCCCTAAAAAAAATGGTTTTGTAAATTTCGTTGTAAAAATGAGAAATCGCTGGTCAAATTTTAACCCTTATAACTTCCTAGCAAAAAAAAATTTTGTTTCCAAAATTGTGCTGATGTAAAGTAGACATGTGGGAAATGTTATTTATTAACTATTTTGTGTCACATAACTCTCTGGTTTAACAGAATAAAAATTCAAAATGTGAAAATCGCGAAATTTTCAAAATTTTCGCCAAATTTCCGTTTTTATCACAAATAAACACAGAATTTATTGACCTAAATTTACCACTAACATGAAGCCCAATATGTCACGAAAAAACAATCTCAGAACCGCTAGGATCCATTGAAGCGTTCCTGAGTTATTACCTCATAAAGGGACACTGGTCAGAATTGCAAAAAACGGCAAGGTCTTTAAGGTCAAAATAGGCTGGGTCATGAAGGGGTTAAGGTCAAAATAGGCTGGGTCATGAAGGGGTTAAACAATAAAGCAAATAAAAATTTATTAAAAGATGAGTAATTTGAGAACATTATTTTATTACACATCTGTGAGCTCGTCTCACGATAATTACCTACACACAACCTCAGATCAGCACAAGATCTCCTTCTATACTCCCCTCTTATCTCCTATTACCACAATGGTATACAAGATTTATGTCGTGTATCACCCCTACTGTGGAAACCACTACCACAACACATCATACTGTTTTTCATTGAAAGCTACGCAAACAGCATGAAGACCCACCTCTTCAAACAATCAGATAACCTGCAGTAACCACCCATCGACCAAACCACTGCATGAACATCTCTAACCTCGCCTACTGTATTCTAACCCATCCCTTGTTGTAGCCTGTGAGGCTTAGCGGGCAGGGTCCTCTCTCCTCCAGGACCATTTTTACATTTTCTGGTGTAAACATTATTTTTGGGACTAGGTTTACCCATCCTTACATGTAATTCGCTATGGAATAACCATAACAAATAATATTAATACTAATATTTTAAACAAAAAATGTGTTGTGTGGTTATGACTTACTGTCTTAGATCCATACTGCCATCCAAAAAGGAAAGACGGTCGTAATAAATATATTTCTTTTTTTTCGGTGGTGCTGCTGACCCACTTCTTGCACGCTGCTGCCTTTCCCGCCTGTAGTGGTCCCTGATGCTGCGCCATCGTGTCATAACATCATCCACTGCAATGACATGGTAACAAATATTGTTTAACATTATGCACATTGCTTAATACAGTTGGCAGTGATAGATTATTATTATTATTATTAGTATTATTATTTATTTATATAGCACCATTAATTCCATGGTGCTGTACATGAGAAAGGGGTTACATACAGAGTTCTAGATATCATTTACAGTAATCACCTTTACAGTGACAGACTGGTACAGAGGGGAGAGGACCCTGTCCTTGCGGACTTACAATAGATAATATTTGAACGAGGATAATAAAATGCCTTCTTAAATAATTATCATAAAGTTACAATTTTTGGAATAAAAAAGAACAGGATCAATACCCCTCTGGACGAGTTTTGAGTCCAAAAAAATAGTACCCAACGCAACATCAATATTAGCTATGTACCTAAACACTTTATCATGTTAATCAGCTTGGTTTTTTGTACAAAATGCCAAAAAATAACATAGTAAGAGAAAAAAGATTATTCCTGTAATCATGTAGGGAAAGCATCTTTCAAGGTAAATTAATGTAAATACATTAGTGTACTTACAAAGTCTTGTCTGCTCCGCACGTGGCTGTTGGGCATAATCTGGGAATAGGATCCCACAGATGGTCCTCCAAGCTGCCTCTTTCCTGGCACGGTTAGAATAATTAGGATCCCGCTGGTCCCTGATTTCTGGCCTTTCTTGGACCAGGATGAGGAGCATATCCACGTTTATTATGCTGGCCATGCTGCTTTCAACTCCGTGGAGGCGAGCGCCAGACTTCCGGGATGTCTGTGTGGCTTTTTCAGCTAATTAGCATGTCTGAGCTTCCTGATTGAGGGCTTGGCACAATTCCTTGCACCTGGCGATGTCTGGAGATGTCTGGCGTATTTCTCGCAAGTCATACGCATGGTCCGTGTGTAATCCGTATTTTTCTCGACCCCATAGACTTTCATTGGCATATTTTTTGCGCAATACGGTGACAAATGCAGCATGCTGCAATTTTCTATGGCTGTAGAAGACCGTATAATACGGATCCGTAAAATACGGCTGATAGGAGCTGGGGCATAGAGAATCATTGTACTGTATGCAATCTGTATTTTCTGCACCTCTGATACGTCCGTAAAACTCGCTAGTGTGAGGCCGGCCTTAGAGTTAAGCATGGCCATGGTCTTCCGCCTACCGGAATTTGCACCAGCCACGGAGGTAGCCAACTTACTGCGCTGCTCAGCTGGTATCACTCTCCTGTGCCTTTTCTCTCCTGCATACTTTCCACAAACTGTCCATTCTTTCTCTTTCTGTTCTCTTCCTCCAGGAGCTGTTGTACCTCAGACTGCATGCCCCCTTCAGTCTCTTTTCTTTCTGCCAGGAGCTGCAGACCCCCACGTCTGCTCAGCTATTCTCCTTTCATCCCAGCTCCACCTAGCTAATGTTCCTCGACAAGCTCCCTTCTGGCAATCTCTCTCTCTCTAGCACATCTTTCTGCTTCCTTCCCATCTGTCTCTCTGACAGGAACTGACTGAAAACTCCCTTTCCCTCCAGACCAGAATGTCTTTATAGGGGAGTTCACCCTAAACTAGGTTTGGAGCTCCCCCTTCTGGCCTGGAAAGTGAACATGTTGTGTGTATGTGATTACCTGGTGAAAGATATACTTCATCGCTTCCAAGCGTGACATCACTCTCCCCGTGGGGAAAGCAATGCCACTGTAACTACCAGGACCCTGGGGCGTCACAAATGCAAATCAACAGTTGCCAGTCCTGACAAACCAGCAGCACCAAAGGCAATAAAACCCAGGTCACCTGCAAGGAGTGCAGCCCCACTATATGCAGGAGTAACGCCAGTATCTCCAACCGCAAAACACAGAATGCAGTATGTTCAAGGGCTACGCAAACAGACGTGGAAACATATTCCCGGAGCTCTCAGACCCTTATAGTGGGAACAGATCAGCTCTTGATCATACCAGGAATAAGACTGGGTCCCAGGATGCTAGAAGGCAGTATCCAGGTGTTGCCGTGGGAGCCACAGAATTAGAAAAGTAATGAAAGTGTGACTGCAAATAGTTAAGTTAACCTGGTAGGTTGTGATTACGTTGCTCAAGTTTAAAGAACTGCAGAATCATGAACTATGCATGATTATAACTGTTGGTGTAAATAGTTATCACTTCTTAAGGTGCTTCCTACTGGGTTTACAAGTAATCAATGAAGACACTGTTGTTGTTTGCACTAAAAGTTATTTGCCTTTAAGATGACCAAGAACAAAAACCCTTTTGGCGTAGCCGAAGAAGTGGTCCAGAGAGGAGATCAGTGATGCTTTGCAGCACGCCCAAGCCTACGTTGGGTGTTTGGAACGGGTCCCCCATGCTGCTGTTGTTGGTGAGAAGGACATCCTGGTGCGGTATCTCACAACTTGTTGAGACAGTTGAATGTTGTTTGCACCTTTAAATGTTTGCACTACCTCAGTTCCAGAAAATGTTGATTTTGTTGCACTTTATTAAAAGTATTAATATTTCATGTTGCTAGAGAAAAGTTAACCTGTAAAGGGAATAGTATTTTATATTTCAGGCAGTTTAATATATGGACAAGTAATATTTTGTTGCAGAAAGTTTTACTTTTGGTAAAGTTATTTTCCATTTTGTATTATAGTTATGTAACGTTCAATAAAGTAACCTCCCATAAAGGGAAGAACATATGTTATTACCTGTTTTAACCTGTCGTTATGCATTTTAAAATTTTGCACATCTAACCTGTTGTTGTTTGTATTTTCCCCAGTCCAGGAGTACTGGATTTAATTGAGGGGGAGTGTGGCACCCCAGGAGTTCGGGTACCACAGTGCTATTGCTGTCACGGGGCTACAGCGACAGAGAGGTTCCAGAGAACCGCAGCGCTCTGGGCCTCGTTCACACACTGTGAACAGAGGCTCTTCACCTATATTCTGACCTGGCTGCTTTGTGCCAGCAGTGCAGGAGTTAACCTTATTGCTGAGAGCTGGGTCTCTCTCAGCTGAACTGGATTTTGTAATCTGATCCTCTATATAGACCCAGTCCTGACTTCAGCTATTGTCAGTGATCAGTTCTACTGCCTGGCTGGAGGTTGATGGAGAGCGGTGTTGGTGTTGGAGGTTTATTTACAGAGATTGGTGTCTGCAGTTTTGGTTGCATGTTAAACCTGTTTTCCTTCCTAAGTTTATTCCTTCTCTTCCCTTCTCTGTTTCCTCTGTGGTTGTGTGAGCATTTGGTGAGTTTGAATCTTTTAGTTACCTTGTCTGTTTACCCTGTTATTTGTTGTATTATTACACGGGTGCACTCCACCTCCTTTGGGGGAGAGGGAGCCACTCATAAGGCCTGCACAGGAGACAGGGATACGCTGGCGGCTCGGGCCTCCTAACCTTCATAGGTACCCCCGAGATAAGGGAAAGCCAGGGCCCCAATAAAGTGGTAGGGTCAGGTGCGGGTCCCAGTACGCCGTCCTGCCCCTTTAACGCTGCTTACGGCGTGACAGTATCACTGACCTAAAAAAATTTTCTTGGTCCAATATGGACCCCATTGCTGCTTTAGCTGGACAAATGCAGCAACTCAGTCTAGAGGTGGCTGACCTCCGCTCGGCGGTTGTGCAGCGCACTCCAATGGCCACTGCAGGGGTTGCTACACCTCCACAAGCTTCGCTGGAGCCTAAAATTGCGTTACCTGACAGGTTCTCAGGGGGGCGTGACAATTATGTTACGTTCAGGGAGGCCTGTAAATTGTATTTTAGGTTGCGTCCTCACACTTCTGGTTCAGAGGAGCAGAGGGTTGGAATTATAGTATCGCTCCTACAAGGGGACCCTCAGGCCTGGGCATTTTCACTTCCCGCTGACGCTTTGCCGTTACGGACTGTGGAGGAATTTTTTTGAGATTTAGGTCAGGTGTATGATGATCCTGACCGCGTCTCCCTCACTGAGTCCACAATACGCCATCTTACACAGGGAGACCGGTCAGTAGAGGAGTACTGCTCTGAGTTTCGGAGATGGGCTACTGACACATTGTGGAATGACCCTGCACTCTGTAGTCAATTTTATCAGGGCCTATCTGATAAAATAAAAGAAGTTTTGGCCCTACAGGAGACACCAACCACACTGGAGGCAGCTATGTCTCTTGCGATCCGTGTGGACCGCCGCCTGCGCCAGAGACTTAATGAATTGCCGCTATTCAAGGGTAAATCAGATTTGGACTCACCAAAATCTTGGTCTCTAGGAGAACCTATGCAGTTGGGTGGCGTTTCTCATTCTAAGGGAGCTGCAGTAGTACGGCGCAAGGAAGGTGCATGTTTTTTTTGTGGCAGAAGGGGTCATTATGTGAATATGTGTCCTTCTAGAAAACAACCACCGGAAAACTATTGAGCCCGGGTTGCGGGGAGGTTGGCAACTCGGGTGTACTAATTTCTTCCCTAGGTAAACCTCAAATTTTCCTATCAGCCGAGATTCGTCTTGGTGAAAATAGGTTTAATATCTCTGCCTTTCTGGACTCTGGGGCAGGGTTTAATTTAATTGCTGCCGGGTTTGTTCAGGCACATGGGCTTAAGACTCAAGAGTTGTCTAGACCCATACCTATTATTGCCATTGATTCTGCACCTTTGAGCCAGGGGACTTTGACTCAGATCGTCCGTGGGGTGAGCCTACAAATAGGGGCGTTGCACTCCGAGTCAATAGATTTAGCAAGATGTCTCATTTCATTGCGCTCCCCGCATTACCAAATGCTAAGACTCTGGCACAGGTCTTTATTAAGGAGGTTGTGAGACTGCATGGTATTCCTTCAGATAATGTCTCAGACCCTGGGGTGCCGTTTATTTCTAAGTTTTGGAGGGCTTTCTGCAGCCGGCTGGGGACTCATTTGTCGTTTTCTTCAGCTTTTTATCCTCAATCCAATGGTCAGACAGAACGTGTAAATCAAAATCTTGAAACTTATCTCAGGTGTTTCATCTCAGAGAATCAGGAGGACTGGGTTAAATACTTACCGCTAGCAGAATTTGCTATAAACAATCGTACTCATGAGTCTACTGGTAAGTCCCCGTTTCTCGGGGCATATGGTTTTCATGCTCAATCTAGTTAATTTAATAGGAGGAATTCCTCAGGTGCTCCTGAAGAGGAGAGGTTTTCTTCATCCATCACGTCTGTGTGGCAAGGGGTTCTTGATAAACTAAAGAGGATGGGTTCCAGGTATAAGAATGCGGCTGATCGGAGACGTGTGGAAGGTCCGGAGCTGTGTGTGGGTGATTGGGTTTGGTTGTCCTCAAAAAATATTAAGCTGAGACTTCCCTCGTGGAAATTGGGCCCTAGGTTCATTGGCCCTTATAGGATTGTGGCCGTCGTGAGTCCCGTTGCTTTTCGGCTGGCTTTGCCTCAGTCATTTAAGATGCATAATGTTTTTCATCGCTCCTTCACCTCCATCTCCGGTCCTTGTTGAGGAAAATCTCGAGTTCCATATTTCCAGGGTTATGGATTCTCGTTTAGTTCGTCGATCCCTACAATATCTGGTGCACTGGAGAGGGTACGGTCCTGAGGAGAGGACGTGGGTACCTGCTGCCGATGTCCATGCGGTTAGGTTGGTTCGGGCATTTCATACAGCTCATCCTGAGAAACCTGGTCTGAGGTTCCGGAGGTCCCTCGTAGAAGGGGGGGTGCTGTCACGGGGCTACCGCGACAGAGAGGTTCCAGAGAACTGCAGCGCTCTGGGCCTCGTTCACACACTGTGAACAGAAGCTCTTCACCTATATTCTGACCTGGCTGCTTTGTGCCAGCAGTGCAGAAGTTAACCTTATTGCTGAGAGCTCGGTCTCTCTCAGCTGAACTGGATTTTGTAATCTGGTCCTCTATATAGACCCAGTCCTGACTTCAGCTATTGTCAGTGATCAGTTCTACTGCCTGGCTGGAGGTTGATGGAGAGAGGTGTTGGAGGTTTATTTACAGAGATTGGTGTCTGCAGTTTTGGTTGCATGTTAAACCTGTTTTCCTTCCTAAGTTTATTCCTTCTCTGTTTCCTCTGTGGTTGTGTGAGCATTTGGTGAGTTTGAATCTTTTAGTTACCTTGTCTGTTTACCCTGTTATTTGTTGTATTATTACACGGGTGCACTCCACCTCCTTTGGGGGGAGAGGGGGCCACTCATAGGGCCTGCACAGGAGACAGGGATACGCTGGTGGCTCGGGCCTCCTAACCTTCATAGGTACCCCCGAGATAAGGGAAAGCCAGGGCCCCATTAAAGTGGTAGGGTCAGGTGAGGGTCCCAGTACGCCGTCCTGCCCCTTTAACGCTGCTTACGGCGTGACAATTGCCTTCCTCTCGGGGAGGGTGATGCCATGCCTGGAAGCGAGAAGGATCCCTTTAACAGGTAGCAAGTACATACAACACTGTTCTGACTCAAGGCGAGCTTCATGTAAAAACAGTAGAAAGCACCTTAAGAAGTGCCAACTATATACGGGAAAGTTTTTGGATCATACTTTGTCCATGATCTCACTGTCTCTTTAAATTTTAAACTTTAAGGAACAGTCATTTCAAATTTCAAAAACAGAAGGATCCCTTTAACAGGTATCCGTACATACAACACTGTTCTGACTCCAGGCCAGAAAGGGGAGCTCTGATCTAGTTTGTGGATTGCTTCCCTATATATTCTGGCTGGAGAAGGAGTTAGGAGTTCAATCTAGCGAAGACCTGGAACCGTGCAGGCATAGGTTCTGCAGCTCCTGACAGAGCAGTCTGTGGGAGACTGTGAGGGGAGAAGAGGCAAAGGAGAGGAAAGATACTGGGAGTGGAGCTGCAAGAGGGCTCACTCCAGAATCAGCGCAGGAAACCGGAAGCCGGAATTCCGAGGTTGTGGGGGTAACTGGATGCCCCACAGCAGAAACCGGCGGGCAGGAGATTTCAAGTCTCCTGGCCACCATTACACCCGAAGGCACAGCAGCATATAGAGCCCGGAGTCACTACAAGAAGGGACACCTGTAAAAAGGCTTGAGTTGCCTGCCATGTGGGTACTGTCCTACATATAGGACAGAGAGAGAGAGAGGACCTTGTGTGAAGCCTCAGGCAGCAAGGGACGCACACTGCAGGGCAGCAAGGGAGGCTTCCAACCCCATCTGCCTACGAGGATTCCGAATCGCTTCCAGGCTGGCCAGACCTCATCATCATCTGTTACCAGTACCCTGGACTGTGCCTGCATACTATCAGTAAAAGGTAAAGAGACTGCAACCTTGTGTCCTCTAATTTTTTTCTGGCACCACACCATTTATCATCTTTGCCTACTACACCGGGAGCCCTGGAGACTAAGCTTCACCTGTGGGAAGCCACACCATCATTGCTGCAATAACATCAACCTCAGTGGACCCCTTTAGGCAGTGTCGGTCATCCCTGACCGAATACCACAGGTGGCGTCACAAACATTATCTATTTTCTTTCAAAACAACCCCTTCAAAGACCTTCCCTTTAAGGCCGGCGTCACACTGGCGTATCGCATCCGATGCGATAACATCGGATGCGATATGCTAATGACACTCGGCTCTTGCTCGCAGCAGAGCAGGAGCCGAGTGTCATGCGTCTGTGCTCCAATTCTCTCGCACAGGGAGGATCGGAGCACAGCTGCGGAGGAGGCGGAGAAATGAATTTCTCCATCTCCTCCATTGCTGGGGTCCGCTTATAACGCACATCACTCGGATGATATCCGATTGGTGTGCGCTGTCTCACTCGCACCCATAGGCTTATATGGGTGCGAGTGAGCCGAGAGTTTTCCTCGGTCCGAGACAATCGCAGCATGCTACGATTGTCTCGGACCGAGGAAAGCGGCCGACAAAAAGTCGGCTGCTGGGAGCTGCCCCATAGCTTAACATTGGTCCGAGTGCAATGCAATTTTTTATCGGATTGCACTCGGCCGTTTATAATGCCAGTGTGACGCTGGCCTTAACTTGGACGTCCAGGGCCACGGACTTGGTCACTGCTGCCGTGACTATCCCTTTAAAGACCACCAGACCCGGCCCGAGTACCCCACGGCCCTAGCGGGCGCTCCAAGTAGATATGTCTATAGATCTATCAGACCTATTAAGCTGCTTATCTATATATATTTATTTAACGGATCATAGAACGCAGAGTTACACCGTGGCCAGGAGTGAATAAATAACACCCCTCCATCAAAACCATCACAATAATAGTAGTTTTTTTTTGTGTGAGAATACTCCCTGACAGATCCAAACCAAAGAAATGGAGTAAGCACAAAATCTCACAAATCATTATAAAAATATGTTAAATTTATTAGATAAATACAAGAGAACAATTATACCATATATACATAATACAATATGCACAGGAACTAGACAAGGAACAGACTTTTTCTCCCCTTTGAGAAAGCTGGACCGCGAAACGCGCGTCAGGGGCACCAGGGAGTCCGTGGGACTTACTTCCTACCATGGGTAAGCACTTTCAATCACACTGATGCACTTTGCGGCCGGCTGTAGTGTTGAGCATTCCGATACCGCAAGTATCGGGTACCGGCCGATACTTGCGGTATCGGAATTCCGATACCGAGATCCGATACTTTTGTGGTATCGGGTATCGGTATCGGATCCATAGGGATGTGTAAAATAAAGAATTAAAATAAAAAATATTGATATATTCACCTGTCCGGCGGCCCCTGGACATCACGCTGCTAACCGGCAGGCTTCTTTGTTTAAAATGCGCGCGTTTAGGACCTGCGAATGACGTCCCGGCTTCTGATTGGTCGCGTGCCGCCCATGTGACCGCCACGCGACCAATCAGAAGCCGTGACGTCATTCGCAGGTCCTCAATTCCTAGAATTAGGTGTTTAGTGAATGAGAATGACGTCGCGGCTTCTGATTGGTCGTGTGCCGCTCATGTGACCGCCACACGACCAATCAGAAGCCGCGATGTCATTCTCATTCACTAAACTCCTAATTCTAGGAATTGAGGACCTGCGAATGACGTCACGGCTTCTGATTGGTCGCGTGGCGGTCACATGGGCGGCACGCGACCAATCAGAAGCCGGGACGTCATTCGCAGGTCCTAAACGCGCGCATTTTAAACAAAGAAGCCTGCCGGTTAGCAGCGTGATGTCCAGGGGCCGCCGGACAGGTGAATATATCAATATTTTTTATTTTAATTCTTTATTTTACACATTAATATGGATCCCAGGGCCTGAAGGAGAGTTTCCTCTCCTTCAGACCCTGGGAACCATCAGCATACCTTCCGATACTTGGTGTCCCATTGACTTGTATTGGTATCGGATATCGGTATCGGCGATATCCGATATTTTTCGGGTATCGGCCGATACTATCCGATACCGATACTTTCAAGTATCGGACGGTATCGCTCAACACTAGCCGGCTGTATTGGTACTTCTACTTATACAATTTGGTTACGGATTTCATTACATGCTGTGCCTTTCCTATTGTGTACATTGGTATATATACTGAGCTTGTACCATGGTATAATATACCTCTCATGTTCCCATGAACTCTCTGCCATACCACTAGTCTGTTCCTTGTCTAGTTCCTGTGCATATTGTATTATGTATATATGGTATAATTGTTCTAATCCCACCCAGGACAACATCTGCAAAGAGTTTGTATGTTCTCTCCGTGTTTGCGTGGGTTTCCTCCGGGCACTCCGGTTTCCTCCCACATTCCAAAAAGACATACTGATAGGAATTCTAGATTGTGAGCCCAATCGGGGACAGTGATGATAATGTGTGCAAAACTGTAAAGCACTGCGGAATATGTTAGCGCTATATAAAAATAAAGATTATTATTATTATTATTATTATTATTATTATTCTCTTGTATTTAATAAATGTAACATATTTTTATGATTTGTGAGATTTTGTGCTTACTCCATTTCTTTGGTTTGTTATCTATATATATTGTAGAAATACCTACTATTATTACATTAATTATTCTGTGCATACTTATGTGCATAATATGACTGTGAGCCCTCGCGGGCAGGGTCCTCCCTCCTTATGTACTCGTGTGCCTTGTTATCTGCTCATGTTTAATGTATTTGTCTATATTTGCCCCGTATTCACATGTAAAGCGCCATGGAATAAATGGCGCTATAAAAATGTATAATAATAATAATAATAATATATGAATCGTCCTATGTGCTGCCTGCTACTGCTGGTACTAATAATACATATGTAAGAAAATAATGTATCTAAATGAGCATTGCTTACTGTCATCCTATACAACGTCGCCATCTAGTGGCTTATGCCAGTATGTTTATCACTACACAATATGCAATTATTGTATCAAACAAATGGGGTGAATGTGATAAAATGCAGAAAAGGAGATGGAATAAGCGTGCTCTGTAACTCTACCATCTAAGACCAGGGCATACGAAATCAGTGGAGGATATTTATTGTACTAGTTTATTTACTAACAGGAGTGTAATGAGAGTCCTGAGGGCCCCAGTGCAACTTCTAGATCTGCCCCCTAATTGCCTTCTGCTGGGACTCCTCTGTGCACACTGCTAGGATCTGTATATGTTCTTCCTAACTCCCCCTGTTAATTCTGTTAATATTACCATTAAAAATAATACCCCCTTTTCCCACTATATCATATTATTGGTTTTCTGTGTAATCGTAGATTATGAATATCCTAATTTACCACCAAATTAATAGTTCCCCCATATTTAGTCCCTTCCCAACCAATTTTCCCTTTTTGTGCCTTTTTTCCTCCTCTTCTTACAGGATCCACTACATTTTTATTTCTCCCTTGACATAACCATATGACGGCTTGTTTTCTTGGAGGATACATTTTGGTTTTGAATGACACCATTCGTTTTACTATTCCATCTACTGGAAAACAAGGGAAAAAATGTACAAAACATGCAATTCCACAATTGTTTTCTTGTATTATTATTTATTATTTATTATTATAGCGCCATTTATTCCATGGCGCTTTACATGTGAGGAGGGGTATACATAATAAAAACAGGTACAATAATCTTGAACAATACAAGTCACAACTGGTACAGGAGGAGAGAGGACCCTGCCCGCGAAGGCTCACAATCTACAAGGAATGGGTGAGAATACAGTAGGTGAGGATAGAGCTGGTCGTGCAGCGGTTTGGTGGATAGTTGGTTACTGCAGGTTGTAGGCTTGTCGGAAGAGGTAGGTCTTCAGTTTCTTTTTGAAGGTTTTGATGGTAGGTGAGAGTCTGATATGTTGTGGTAGAGAGTTCCAGAGTAGGGGTGATGCGCGAGAGAAATCTTGTATACGATTGTGGGAAGAGGAGATAAGAGGGGAGTAGAGAAGGAGATCTTGTGAGGATCGGAGGTTGCATGCAGGAAAGTAGCGGGAGACGAGGTCACAGATGTATAGAGGAGACAGGTTTTGGATGGCTTTGTATGCCATGGTTAGGCTTTTGTACTGGAGTCTCTGGGTAATGGGGAGCCAGTGAAGGGATTGACAGAGGGGAGAGGCCGGGGAATAACGGGGGGACAGGTGGATTAGTCAGGCAGCAGAGTTTAGACTAGATTGGAGGGGTGCGAGAGTGTTAGAGGGGATGCCACAGAGCAGGAGGTTACAGTAGTCGAGGCGGGAGATGATGAGGGCATGGACTAGGGTTTTTGAAGATTCTTGGTTTAGGAATGTACGGATCTGCAGCGCCCCAGGGTCCTGGTCATTGCAGTAATGCCATTCTTCCACCAGGGGGAGTGATGTTACGTCTGATGGCAATAATGGAGATCTCTTTACCAGGTATCACAAACCACACACCACACTGCAGTACACCAGGGGGAGATATGCTCCTATTTAGTAGGGCATTCTTCATAATTAGGTAAAACTGGTGGTCTGGATAGGAAGTTAGGCAGAAGTGAGCTGGGCTTCACCCAGTGAGCTGTTATCTGAGCTCCACTCAGGTAGTGGGTCCCTGACAGGGGTTGGATCCTGTCAGAGGCCTAGACAGAAGGCCACGGAGCTGCATCGGCCCGACATGCAGCAGCATCCTAAGAAAGAGACATTGAAGGAGAATTGTGTTGCAGAGAGTGAGAAACGAAGTCATAGCAAAAGGAGAGGAAACCAGAAGTTGTTCTGCCCTGTAAAAGGCTGCCTCCTTTCTGAGGCGCAGGATCAGGTAGCCGGAACACCGAGGGAGTCATCGTCTCCAAGCCTGGCTCCAGAGACCGGCAGGACAGCTAATTCCATATTAGTTGCCCGACCTTTTCCCAGGAGGCATGGTGGAAACGATGGGAGGCCGGGGTATCCCAGAGCTCCTGTAAAAAGCCTCAAGCCACCAGTCATATGGGTTGTTCGTATCCATCTGGGGGACAGAGAGAGAAAGACATAACATCTAGAACACCAACATCAGTTGTGAGGACCTTATGAGAAGCTCAGAAGTAAGGTACTACAACATCCAGGCGCTAGAGGAAGACTGCTGATTTCCACCTGGATAAGGAGACTCTGGATTTGCCTTCAGACCGGCCGGACTCTGCCTGCCCTGTGATCTGGTGCTCTGGACTGTGGATGCTGAAGTCTTCAGTAAAGGTAAAGAGACTGCAACCTTGTGTCCTCATTCTTCACTGCGCCCTTCACCATCCACCATCCACACACTGGGAAGCCCTGGGGATATACTTCACCTGGGGAAGGTATACCATCTAGCTGCCATCACATCACCCCAGCGGACCCCTAAGCAGCGTCGGTCACCCTGACCGAATACCACAGTTGGCATCATGAACATTATCCCTTTAAAGACCTTTTTCCCATTTATCAACGGACGTCCCTAGGGCCACGGACCAGGTCAGCCACCGTGACATCCCCCTTGAGAACCAAAGGGCCCGGTACCGAGTACCCCGCCGCCCTTGGGGGTGCTCCAGATCCGTGAAATATTTTTGAGTTGAAGGCAGCAGGAAGTGGAAAGCGCTTGGATATGCGGTTTGAAGGAGAGATCAGTGTCAAGTATTACCCCGAGACAGCGAGCTTGTGGGACTGGGGAGAGTGGGCAGCCGTTTACTGTAATGGATAGGTTCGTTGGGGGGGTCGCGTGAAATGGGGGAAAGACAATGAATTCTGTTTTGTCCATGTTGAGTTTTAGAAATCTAGAGGAGAAGAAGGCTGAAATAGCAGACAGACATTGAGGGATTCTGGTTAGTAGGATGGTGATATCTGGTCCAGAGATGTAGATCTGTGTGTCATCAGCATAGAGATGATACTGAAAACCGTGAGATTCTATGAGCTGTCCCAGGCCAAAAGTGTAAATGGAGAAGAGCAGGGGCCCTAGAACTGAACCTTGCGGGACTCCGACAGATAGGGGGCGAGGTGAGGAAGTGGTGTGTGAATGGGAGACGCTGAATGTTCAGTCAGTTAGGTATGACGAGATCAGGATAGGGCCAAGTCTGTGATGCCAAGGGATGAGAGGGTCTGTAGTAATAGGGAATGGTCCACTGTGTCAAAGGCAGAGGACAGGTCCAGGAGCAGGAGGGTAGAGTAGTGTCGCTTGCTCTTGGCGGTTAATAGGTCATTGGTGACCTTAGGGCAGTTTCAGTGGAATGGTGTGACCGGAAGCCTGATTGTAAGCGGTCAAAAAGGGAGCAGGAAGATAGATGGGAGGACAGTTCAAGATGGACGTCTTGTTCCAGTAGTTTTGAGGCATAGGGGAGAAGTTATATAGGGCGATAGCTAGATTCAGAGGATGGGTCAAGAGAGGGCTTTTTGAGGATAGGTGTGATTGAGGCATGTCTAAAGCTTGAGAGGAAAACACCAGTTGTTAGTGATAGGTTGAAGAGATGGGTTAGAGTTGGGATGAAGACTGTGGCGAGGTTTGGGATGAAGTGGGAAGGGATCGGGTCAAGTGCACAGGTGGTGAGATGCAATCTTGAGAGTCAATCTTCTGTAATGGTGGAGAAGTTAGTTTTCGAGGTGGAGGGCTGGGTAGTTGGGAGGAAGGGCTCTGGGGGTTGTTGACTAAAACTGTCTCTGATGTTCTCAATCTTCTGCTTGAAAAATGAGGCAAAGTCTTCAGCTGAGATGAGTGGGGAGGGAGGAGGTGCTGGAGACGGAGGAGAGAATTGAAGGTGTTGAATAACTGTTTAGGGTTGTGAGACAGGGAGGATATGAGAGATGAGAAGTAGGTTTGTTTAGCTGTGGCGAGTGTGGTCTTGAAAGTAGTGAGGGACTGTTTGAATACGATAAAGTGCTCGTTGGAGTGGGATCTTTTCCATTTCTGTTCTGCAGCCCTGGAAGTTTGCCTCAGTTCTTTGGTCAGGCTGGTGTGTCAGGGCTGTCTGTTGATTTTGCGAGCTTTGGTATGTGTAAGAGGGGCAAGAGATTCCAAAGCTGCAGCTAGTGTGGTGTTTTATAGAGCGGCAGCGTCATCTGCATTGTGTAGGGAACTTATGTCTGTGAGAGGGAGGAGAGATTCAGAGAGTGAATGTCGATCAAGGTGTTTAAGATTTCTGCGAGGGTGTGAAAGTTTGTGGGGTGGGGATTGTAGACAAGGAGTGGAGAGGGAAGAGAATGTGAGTAGATTGTGGTCAGAAAGAGGAAGAGGTGAGTTAGAGAGTTTAGATAGGGAGCAGAGGCGGGTGAAGATGAGGTCCAATGTGTGACCATCTTTGTGAGTGGCTGCAGAAGACCATTGAGTGAGGCCAAAGGAGGAAGTGAGAGATAGAAGTTTAGTGGCAGCTGAGAGGGAAGTGTCAATGGGTATGTTGAAGTTGCCCATGATGATAGTGGGGATGTCTGCAGAAAGGAAATGAAGTAGCCAGGTGGTGAAGTGGTCAAAGAAGGTGGTGGCTTGCCCTGGGGGGCGGTAAATGACAGCCAGTTGTAGGTTGGTGGGGGCATAGATGCGCACAGAGTGCACCTCAAAGGAATGGAGGGTAACAGAGGGGGGCAGTGGGATTGGGGTGAAGGAGCAGTTATCTGACAGGAGAAAACCAACTCCTCCGCCATGCTTGCTGCTGGGGCGGGGTGTGTGAGAAAGGTGGAAGCCACCATAGGAAAGTGCAGCAGGAGAGGCTGTGTCAGAAGGGGTGAGCCAGGTTTCAGTGATGGCGAGGAAGGAAAGTTTGGTAGTAACAAAAAGATTGTGGATGTAGGAAAGCTTGTTGCAGACAGAGCGAGCATTCCATAGAGCTCCTGTTAGTGGGACTGGGGAAGTGGGGGCTGGGCGAATGGGTATAAGGTTAGAGAGGTTACGGAAATTTGTGATGGAGCGTGGATGGGAGGTAGAACTGACTGTGGGGATGTGGTGAGGAGGACCAGGATTTGTTGAGATATCACCAGCAGTGAGAAGGAGCAGAGAAAGTGTTAGCAGGTGGGAGCAGGAGAGGGCATGAGGTGGCTGTCTGTGCTTGGAGACAGAGGAGTGTATGTTAAGGAACAGTTCTAAGGAGGAGGTGAGATGGATGGGGAGGATTGAAGAAGAGATGAACAGTTCTTTACTAGGAGTTCTGGTTTTAATTCTTAATTAATATTCACACTTCTAGGACACACTTATAGGAATCACACAGCAGACTAAAGTCATTGCAGACTTACCTGAGGAGCTCTTACTGCCAGCCCTGCTTAACTGGAATATTTGGAGCTCCGCCCACCAGCCTGGTTTTGCCTGAAATGACCTGAACACATGTAAGTGTTAATTTCTCATTTAACCCGTTATTTTATAATTACCTTGTACATATTTTCAATTGTCTCTTATTGTAACATCCTTGTAATAATTTTGATAAACACTGCCTAATCTTTCAGAGTAAAATATTTAAATTACTAGTTTTTCTTCCTGCTCTAAAACATACCCTGAGTCTTCTGAAGGGAATTACGCTATTGTTTTGGGTTAGCTTCGGACCCGTTAATCGAAGCTGGTGGCAGCATACCTTGTTCTGTTTATTTGGGAGTCGTTGTAGCGACGGTGGCGGCATTGATAATTATTGTTCCTGCCTGAGTGGGAGTAGTTATATCACCCTCACCGCAGCGTGCCCAATAGCCAGAACAAAGCAGGCATCCTTTCTGGCGACTAATTACCCTAGGTGCTGTACCTAGTCTGACCTGAGGGTAAGGGGGGGGGGGGGCGCCAGAGAGCTGCAAGTTCTCAAGTGGACCTGAAAAGTGGGATATACATAAATCCCTGCAGTTCAGGTTATATTGCAGAGCAGTGGGATAACTAAAATAAGCCCCTGCGGTAAACTAAGAGGTCAATAGCCTTGTATGTGTTTTCATCACAGTGTAGCAGTGGAGGGATAACTAACATAAGCCTCCCTGCACATGTGATAGCCATCTGTTGGCCTAAGGTCACCCCGATCCGTGACGTAGGGGTGACAGTCACGGTGTGAATCGTGACATATGCAGTAAACTTGCCATGCCAGTATGATTCTACAGATCACTACCTACTTGCATAGTTTTATTTTGTTTTACTTTTTAAAGTGGAAAAAAAAATAGGTGTTGCCATGCTCTGTGGCCCTTAGACCTTTCATAACGGGGCTAATTTCCTTTTTTGCATTTTTGTTTTTTACCTCCCCTTCTTCCAAGAGCCATAACTTAGAGATATGAAAGCGTGTATGGGAAAACAAGAAAAAAATGCAATTTTGACATTGTGTTTTGGGAAATGTTTCAACGGCCTACATTTTGGAGTAAAAATTACCTCACAACATAATTCTGCTCATCAGTACAATTACGGCAATACCCAACATCTCCAGCTTTTTTAATATTTTAGTAGTGACAAAAAATCTGAAGTTTTCTTTTTTTAAATGTTGTAATTTTCCGAGACCCATTTTTTGGTTGATGGAGGTAAGTGACGGCTTATTTTTTTTGAGGCAAGATAACGTTTTTATTGATACAATTTTGGGATAGATGTGACATTTTGATCGCTTGTTACAGCATTTTTTGTGGAATTGCTGCTACCAAAAAAACTTAATTTTGTCATTCTTGATTTTTTTTTCATTTATAGTGTTTACTGATCAGGTCAATTTATTTTAATTATTTTTATTAGCTTTATTTTTAATGGGGAAAAAAGTTATTTAAACTTTTGGTTTTTATTTTTTTCAGATTTTTTAAAACAATTTTCTTTTACTTTTCACTGCTCTTAACAGCCCCTTTAGGGGACTTAAAGCTGCTATCATCTGATGGCTTGTCCTATATATAACGATGCCACAGCATTGCTGTAAATAAGCCTGGCCACAGGTAGAGTTTCAAAGCAGCTTCCATAATGATAAGCACAGAGGTCTTCAACAGACCCTTGCTGTCTTTGCAACCCATTGAAGACTCGTGATCACGTCACGGGCACACCACTGGGCGCATGGAGTGACGTGCCCCATGCCGGCACATGTTAAATGCAGCTGTCAGAGATTAACAGCAGCATTTAACAGGTTAACAATCAGAGACCATGACCAGCTGAGCTTGGGACAGGCTCACCCCATGAGCCCGATCCACAAACCCGCTTCCGACTTGTGCTGTACATGTATGGAGCATGTCATGAAAGGGTTAATGTTTTAATTTTTTCATATCTGTGTGAGCGCTTGTTTTTGTGTGGTGAGCTGACATCTTGGTCGTTACCATTTGTTGTAGAATGGCAGGGCCAGCAATAGCTGAAACTAATGCACCAATAACTCTACATGCATTACCACTTGTGCTATTGACCCCCTGATGACTCCTAAGGGAAGAAACACGACACATAGGCTTTCATTATAGGGCTAGCTGTGGACTGCCCTTGCTAGGGCAGGAGCAAATAGGGTTTCAGGACAGATCAGCCCATTATAGGGTTCTATATGGCTTAGGCCGGGTTCACACTGCGTTAGCAGCAGCCCATTCAGCACATTCGCTAACGGGCTGCTGTAACGCAAGTGCTGACGTTTACATCACGCTAACGCAGATAGAGCATCTGCTAGCTCTATCTGCACTAGCAGTGGCGGACCCAGAAACGCTCAGGGTCCGTCACTCAATGATGGCACATCCCTAACGCATGCCCATTGTGGGCATGCGCTAGCAATGCGTCCGACATTGCAGTCAATGGCGGCCTTAACGGACTACGTTACACCGCGTTTATGCCGCGGTGTAACGTAGTCCGTCTAACAGACTGCCAGGACGCAATGTGAACCCAGCCTAACTCCTAACCAACCCTGGATCTTGTGGAGAAGTACCACAGATCTGACTTTCCCAGGACCCTTTCCCATTTACTTCTCAGAACTGAATGAGTGTGGTTGTTCATTTTTATTATATCATTATTATATTATATTATAATGAGAATCATGTTTATTGTACTAGGATCAATCGACTAGTGTGAATATTTCCTGATGTAGTTTGATCATTGACATTGTGCTCATCATTTGTGTCTATGGGCCATCCAATTGGGATTGCTTAGCCACTGTCAAATATCCCTTCGCTATTATCAAATCTATTGTGCTTGTCACACAACATCTCCTCTAATGGATTTTTAAAGCATACTGTCAATACCCAGAGTCCACATTACCACATATGATCTGTTTTTTAACGGCGCTGAGAAATAAGATTATAGCACCTCCCAGAGTCAGAAAATCTCCAGGGTCTCGGCTACTGGGGGTAGCTGAGACCTTGGAGAACATGATTCGGGGCGCAAAAAAAAAGTCTGATTTCCCATTAATTTTTCTCTCCTCTGATATGATCTAGCACATCAGAGGAGAGAGAAATGGGGAACCCCCCACCAGATACCTCCAGTGTCCCCGGGTCCCTCCGGCTCTGTTCCCTCGGCATCTTCTTCCGGGAAGTAAATGGCAGGCCCATGCAGAGTGCGCCCACCGAGATCTGCTGGCCGACATCCGGCAACAATAGGAGATTTTCAAAATAAATAAAATAGTAAATCAAACTCCCCTTTATCACTGCCTTAGTTAGGTAAAAATAATAAAATAAAAATGAATGTATGTGGGGTTAGGGTGGTGTTGGGGTTAGCGTTAGCGTAGGGTTATGGTGTGTGTTGGGGTTAGGGCTGTGTTAGTGTTGGAGTTAGAATTGGGGGGGTTTCCACTGTTTAGATACATCAAGGGCTCTCCAAACGTGACATGGCGCCCGCCATTGATTCCAGCCAATTTTGCGTTCAAAAAGTTAAACGGTGCTCGCTCCCTTCTGAGCCATGCCATGCACCCAAACAGTGGCTTTCCCTCACATATGGGGTATCAGCGTACTCAGGAGAAATTGCACAACAAATTTTCCCCTGATACCCTTATAAAAATAAAGAAGTTTAGTTCCATAGTAAATTTTTTGTGATAAAAGTAAAATGTTCATTTTTTCCTTCCACATTTCTTTAGTTCTCATGAAGCACCTGAAGGGTTAATAAACTTCTTGAATGTGGTTTTGCGTACCTTGAGGGGTGCAGTTTTTAGAATCGTGTCACTTTTGTTTGTTTTTTTCTGTTATATTGACCCCTCAAACTCACTTCAAATGTAACGTGGTCCCTAAAGAAATGGTTTTGTAAATTTTGTTGGAAAAATTATAAATCGCTGGTCAACTTTTAACCCTTTAACGTAGAATAAATTTTATCACTAACATGAAGCACAATATGTCTCAAAAAAACAATCTTAGAATCAGTGGGATCCGTTGAAGCGTTCCGGAGCTATAATTTCATGAAATTACAGTGGTCAGAATTGTAAAAATTGGCCTGATCAATAAGGTCAAAATTGAATCTGTCACTAAGTGGTTAATAGTGTTACAGCCTATTAACACCAGGAAAGGTGTGTATATACTGACAGACCATGTGAGACTTTGATTGTTTACAGGGGGACTTCCTTTCACTAAGCATGTGATTTATGAAGGTAATTGCTTGTACCAGAAATGTTTAGGGGCTTCATAGCCAAAGGGGTGAATACAAATGCTAATTTTTCGTTTATTTGATCCCATAAATTAAATTTATGCCTGTATTTTTCTTCACTTCATCAACTTAGATTATTTAGTGCTGATAGATCGCACAGAAATTGTATTCCAAAAATATTTAAACACAAGTTGTAACAAAATAGGCAAAACGCCGAGGGGGGGGGGGGGGGGAGCGGGGAAGGCCACAATTTTGACAGCCAATGTAAATTAAATATTACAGAGATTTCTGTGTGCAGAATTATTAGGCAAGTATTTTGACCATGTCATCATTTTTATGCAGATTTTCCAGCTCTGCACTGTATAAATTTGAATACTTATTGGATGAAGTTGATCAGGTGATGTGTATTTTTGTAATGAGGGACGGTGAGGCCTAAGGATACAACACCATTTATCAAGGTGTGCAGAATTATTAGGCATCTTGTTTTCCTCATGCAAAATGGGCCAAAAGAGATTTCACTGACTCTGAATAGTCAAAAATTGTTACAAGTCTTACAGAAGGATTTGTCACTCTTGAAGTTTCTAAGATATTGGGGTGTGATCACAGAACCATCAAAAGCTTTGTGCAAAAAATCAACAGGGTTGCAGATGAAAGACACACATTGGCTGCCAAGATATGAGAAGAGTCAAACATGAAGCGACCTGGAAGCCATTATCTTCCAGTGCTGACAGATTCCAGAACTGAGACCTTTCTGGAGTGCCCGGAAGTACAAGTTGTTCACTGCTCATGCAATGTGGTGTTGGGTGGTAGCCATGGGCAAGGTAGTCATCTTTGCTACATAAAAACGGGGTCCCGGCCAGGTGTGCGATTGTATTTCTGCTGTGGACACCTTCAGGTTCAGCACTGCCAGGAACTTCAAAAGAAAAAATGGAGTAACCACAAACCACAGAGCATGAGATAAAAGATGACATTTTATTGAAAAGACACATAAAATATTGAATACCGAACAATAGGTTATAAGGCAAAGGAGGAACAAACAGAACGGCGATATACCATAAGTTTAGGTACTGAGTGCTGCATAGGACCCAACAAATCATATAATAGACCTGATGGAGAAACTTCAGATACATGGAGGGACACAAGAAGAAGTAAGAGGAGATGCTGTTGACAAGTGTGCCAGCATGAATTATGTGGCACCCAGTTAGGCCAGGCCCAAATATAATGCCCAGACTCCGGTTTGTGTCCCAAAAGTGACCACTAGTCATTGACCATAAAAAAAGCCTGCCAATTACCCATATTGTGGTGAAAATGGAAATCCCCACTCAGCCCCTTTACAGCCTCCAGTAATTAGCTTATATTACTATATTTATTATAAATACATAGAATTACAGGTAGCGTCAGTTGCGAGCGCTCAGTAATTATTTTTACTGATGTCCACCTATTAAAACTAATTTAATGTAGTTTCAGAATTTTAGTAGAAAATTACTGTACTAATTTTTATTCTACAGATTTTTTTCTGCTGATATATATAATAATGGTTCGCATCAGGGCCCTCAGTAATTGTTTTTTTGACATCTACATAGTACATTTTATGTGGCATAATTTCAGAATTTTACTGGAAAATTACTGTAGTAATTATTTTACTACAGTTTTTTTCTACTAATCCATAGAATTACAGTTAGCATCAGTTAGTTTGTATTTTTTTTTACTGATGTCCATTCAGTACATTTTATATTTAGTGTAGTTTCAGAAATTTACTGGAGAATTACTGTAATAATCACTTTACTAGTTATTTTTACTAGTATAAAGAATTACGATTAGCTTCAGTTTGTTGCAAGTGTTCAGTAATTTTTTTTTTACTGGCATCCGTGCAGTACGTTTTCAATGTAGATTCAGAAATTGACTGCAGCAATTCTTATACTACAGTTTATTGACTGCAGCAATTCTTATACTACAGTTTTTTTGTATAGAATTATAGTTTGCGTCAGTTCAGTAATTGCCTCAACTGACGTTTGCTTAGAACATTTTAAGATGTAATAACATTTTCTCATTTTTCTATTCTGTTCTTTTATATTCTATTCTATTCTTCTTTTTTTTAATCTTTTTTTCTAATCAAATAAACTGTACACCATAGACACCTACTGTAAATAAAATTTGGTTACACTACACACGTGAAAACACTAGACATACACACAGTACCACTGAATAAATTACTGGCCTTACTCAGCCAACGAGGCATATACAGTCATGGCCAAAAGTGATGGCACCCTTGAAATTGTTCCAGATATTTCTCCCAGAAAATTATTGCTATTACACGTGATTTGTTATACATATGTTTATTTCCTTTGTGTGTATTGGAACAACACAAATAAAAATTGAGGAAAAAAAGGCAAATAGGACATTATTTCACCCCAAACCCTCAAAATGCGCTGGACAAAATTGTTGACACCTTTCCAAAATACTAAACATACTGATCCACTAAGCAGATATTAAGCTGCATGTCGAATCAAAAAAGAGTGTCACATTTTTTTAATAAAAAGTTAGAATTTTATTAACACAAACAATACACTTAATAAAACAATGCCTCAAAACCATACACAATATACACTGGAAATAGGCGTTTATACAATTCTGGGAAAGCACTAGGTAATATACATACAACTAAACACGTTGAATTTGGCACTAAAGCATGCTAAGAAAATTCTTAATAAAGTTTAATATTTATTCTTAATTATCTGATAATACCAATCTATACATTGATTCCATACATCTATAGATTATATCATTTCTATTGAAAGCATGCTAAAAAAACAAACATAGGCACTTGAGAGCACTAAAGTAAATTACTGCGCACAGGCGCTGGGTACACTATTGTAAATGTCTTATTCACGGTATAATTATATCAAAATCGATACTACCAATGGGCGCGAAGAGTATAGAGTCCGCAATTAATACTTTGGTTTAAAATGCTACTTGGTGATGATTTGCATACACCATCGGAGAATCCCCTACTTAAACCACAGTTAGTGGAAAGCGGCGTGCCATGTGCGGCTGGAAGTGAGAAGCACCTCACAATTAGGTAATATGTATATATGTGGGTCTTTAGGTACCCATTATTCAGGCATGTGTTTATATGTATAGGGGACTTATTACACGGCATTTGGATCCATCTGGGACCAGTTAATGGGCGCATTGTTGATTTATGCACTTATGGGTGGCCATATCGCTCTATTACAGTTCTGAGTATTGCCTGCTAGCTTATTCATAGCACCGTATGGATATCTTTGATATAGAGCGTACTTACCTCAGGCGGTGTTGAAATCAGGGCGTGCAGCGGCTCTACATCGTTGGTTTATTACAGCTAGTGTTGTCAACACTTTGTATGCGTTGGAATACATCTATCCAGTGTATTTTGTGTGGTCAAATTCAGCTTTTGATATGTTAGAGTTATTTACCCTCACGGCAACAAACGCTTATATATAAGGGGCTATGCTGTCTATATTATTACTAGTCTAGCTGTCACGGCACTATTAGTAGTTGATTTGACATTTTTAGCCCTGTATCCATACGATAGCAAGCGCGTATTTATAACAGGCTGCCATGTGTGTTTAATCATTAAATCCTGTGGTCACGGTATCAACAGTAGCTAGTTTGTCATTTTATTAGCTATTTACTCATACGGCGGCAAGCGCTTATTTCTATCAGGCGGCTCTGTATATATAAAGTATTAATCCAGCGGTTACGGTACTAATAATAGCTGGTTTGATATTTAAGGGGTATTTACCCATACAGCATTTAACGCCTATTTACAATAGATTGCCCGGACTATATAATCATCAGTCCAGTAGTTGTTGCACTAACTGTGGTTTAAGTAGGGGATTCTCCGATGGTGTATGCAAATCATCACCAAGTAGCATTTTAAACCAAAGTATTAATTGCGGACTCTATACTCTTCGCGCCCATTGGTAGTATCGATTTTGATATAATTATACCGTGAATAAGACATTTACAATAGTGTACCCAGCGCCTGTGCGCAGTAATTTACTTTAGTGCTCTCAAGTGCCTATGTTTGTTTTTTTAGCATGCTTTCAATAGAAATGATATAATCTATAGATGTATGGAATCAATGTATAGATTGGTATTATCAGATAATTAAGAATAAATATTAAACTTTATTAAGAATTTTCTTAGCATGCTTTAGTGCCAAATTCAACGTGTTTAGTTGTATGTATATTACCTAGTGCTTTCCCAGAATTGTATAAACGCCTATTTCCAGTGTATATTGTGTATGGTTTTGAGGCATTGTTTTATTAAGTGTATTGTTTGTGTTAATAAAATTCTAACTTTTTATTAAAAAAATGTGACACTCTTTTTTGATTCGACATGCAGCTTAATATCTGCTTAGTGGATCAGTATGTTTAGTGTTGCTTTGGAGTGTTACCCATCCTAGTGTGTGGTAATGGGTTTGGGTTATATGTTTACACCTTTCCAAAATAGTAAGTAACATTTGTGTTTCAAGCATTGATGCTCATTCAAACTCACCTGTGGCAAGTAACAAGTGTGGGCAATATGAAAATCCCACCTGGGGAGAATTTGACTTAGTCTTTGCACTGTGTGTCTATGTTGGCCACACTAAGAATGAAGAACAGAACGGAGAGAAGAGAACTGTATGAGGACTTGAGAACCAAAATTGATGAAAAATAATAACAATCTCAAGGTTCCTTTGTCCATAGTGTGCAACATAAACAAGAAGTTTACAACCCATGGCACTGTAGCTAATCTCCTTGGACGTGGACGGCAGAGAAAAATTGATGAAATATTGCAACTGGATGGTGGATAAGCAGCCACAATCGAGTTCCAAAGAAATTCAAGCTGTCCTACAGACTCGGGGTGCATCATTGTCAGCACAAGATATCCATGTACATGAATAAAATGAATTGAATGAAATGGCATGGCATCTTGTGGACAGCTGAGACCAAGATAGAGCTTTTTGGTAAAGCTCATCATTTTTCTATATTACGAACCAAAATGACACCTACAGAGAAAGAACACAGTATCTACAGTCAAATATTCTAGAGGTTCAAATATGTTTTGAGGTGGTTTTGCTGCCTCTGGCACTGGGTGCCTTGACTGTGTGCAAGCCATCATGAAATCTGAAGATTACTAAAGGATTTTGTGTCACAATGTAGTGCCCAGTGTCAGAAAGCTGGGGTTGTATCTTAGGTCATGGGTCTTCTAGCAGTACAATGACCCCAAACATACTTCAAGAAGCAACCAGAAATTAATGGAAACAAAGCGCTAGAGAGTTCTGAAGTGGCCAGCAAGGAGTCCAGATCTAAATCCCATTGAAAACCTGTGGAGAGATCTTAAAATTGCTGTTGGGAGAAAGCGCTCTTCAAATTTGAGACCTTGAGCAGTTGGCAAAAAAGAGTGATCCAAAAATCCAGTTGAGGTGTAAGAAGCTTGTTGGTAATAGGCAGATATTGATTGCAGTTCTTTCTTCCAAGGGGTGTGCAACCAAATATTAAGTTGAGGGTGCCAACAATATCTTCTCTTTGGACATGGAATCCTAGATAATATGTCACATTTCCAAGGTCTTCAGTTTCAAAATACTGAGTCAGAATTTTAGTAATCTTTGCAATTTGTTTCCTCTTGATGAACCATTATCACATCATCCACTTATAAGAGAATATAGATCCACTTTCTGTCTGTACATTTTGTGTGTAAACAAGGTTCTGCTTGACCTCTTTTAAATCTTTCTTTCAATAAAACTTCATTTCATTTTGGTGCTCCATGCCCTTGCCAATTGCTTAAGACGATAAAGAGATTTTTGCAGTTTGCAAACAAGATTCTCTTCACCATTTTGTGACTAATCTTGAGATAAATCTGTGAACCTTGCCTTCAGTCAAACTTGGTCTTAAAAACTCATTTACATAAGATAGCTTTATTGTCTTGTGGCAGTTTGGTGAGATTCCAAGTTTGAAGTTTATGAAGAGACTTCATTTGCTCATTATCACAATTAAGGAGGTGGTGATGGCGAACTCAGTCGAGGGGTTCAAGAGAGGCCTGGATGTCTTCCTGGAGCAGAACAATATTGTATCATACAATTAGGTTCTGTAGAAGGACGTAGATCTGGGGATTTATTATGATGGAATATAGGCTGAACTGGATGGACAAATGTCTTTTTTCGGCCTTACTAACTATGTTACTATGTAATCCACTTCAGTTTTTCATGGACAACAAGTTGTGGCATCTAATCCCATGATTGAGCCCTGACTGAGGTAGTGTATTGACCAAGAAGGATAGATGCTTAGCTGGTATACCTTTGTTTGAGCTCCACGATCTACTGACTTCAGGTTCACCTGATGTTTCTGTTGTTTCTTCAGTGGTGGATGAACCTAACCAAACTTCTACATCTTTTCTCATGTTATTTTGAAATTGTAACTGAGCTTGTTGTTGCTTCAGCTTGACTACTGGTATGATGATCTTAAACTTGAGAGGCTCAAAGGTCTCCTCAATCATTACATCTCTGCTTATTGTGACCTTGTTCGTTTCTGGGTGCAGGAATCTATATTCTTTCTGGCTTATGTGTGGTAGTTCAGGCTTCTTGCTGTTCCATTGCTCAAATGAAGTTTTTTCAGTAGTTTTTACCTGGTAGTCTGTTTTGAACATAGCAAACTGTCATGATTGCTTCAACCCATTATGAGCTTGGCAAATCTACGACAAATAGCATACTTCTTCCACTTTTACACAGTTCTTTCCGCTACACCATTTTGTTATAATAATACTACCGTAATTTTATTTATACAGCACCAACATATTCCGCAGCGCTTTACAAATTATAGAGGGGATTTGTACAGACAATAGATATTACAGCATAACAATAATCACTGTTCAAAACAGATACCAAGAGGTGTGAGGGCCCTGCTCGCAAGCTAACAAACTATGAGGAAAAAGGGGAGACGCAAGTGGAGGATGGTAACAATTGCTTTCATTGTTCAGACCAGCCATAGTGTAAGGATCAGGTGTTCATGTAAAGCTGCATGAACCAGTTAGACAGCCTAAATATGTAACAGTACAGACACGGAGGGCTATTAACTGCATAAAGTGTATGAGAACATGATGCGAGGAACCTGAGTATGGTTTAAGCTATTTGAATGGGCAACACAGGGATTGTTAGGTTAATGCGTTGAGGCCAGTCTGAACAAATGCGTTTTTAGGGCACGCTTAAAACTGTGGGGATTTATCGTATTAACCTGGGTAGTGCATTCCAAAGAATTGGTGAAGCACGTGAAAAGTCTTGGAGATGGGAGTGGGAGGTTCTGATTGAGGATGTTAACCTCCGGTCATTAGCAGAAAGGTGAGCATGGGTAGGGTGGTAGACTGAGACCAGGGAGGAGATGTAGGGTGGTGCTGAGCCATGGAGTGCTTTGTGGATGAGAGTAATAGTTTTGTACTGGATTCTATAGTGGATGGGTAACCAGTGTAATGACTGGCACAAGGCAGAGGCATTGGTGTACCTGTTGGTGAGGAAAATTATCCTGGCTGCAGCATTAAGGACAGATTGGAGTGGGGAGAGTTTGCTAAGAGGGAGGCCGATTAGTAGAGTTACAATAGTCCAGACGAGAATGAATGAGTGAAACAGTAAGAGTCGAAAGTAAGAAAAGGGCGACTTCTAGAAATTTTTTTTGTTCATAATAATAATAATAATAATCTTTATTTTTATATGGTGCTAACATATTCTGCAGCACTTTACAGGTTGCACACATTATCGTTGCTGTCCCCATTGGGGCTCACAATCTAAATTCCCTATCAGTATGTCTTTGGAATGTGGGAGGAAACCGGAGTACCCGGAGGAAACCCACGCAAACACGGAGAGGACATACAAACTCTTTGCAGATGTTGTCCTTAGTGGGGCTTGAACCCAGGACTCCAGCACTGCAAGGCTGCTGTGCTATCCACTGTGCCACTGTGCTGTATTTTATTTTTCCATAAAATGCTTAAATAATATAAAATAAATTTGAATATCATCAAAAAGTTAATTTATTTCAGTTGTTCAATACAAAAGTGAAACTCAAATATTATGTAGAGTCATTACAAGCAGAGTGATCTATTTCAAGTGTTTATTTCTGTTAATGTTGATGATTATGGCTTACAGCCAATGAAAACCCAAAAGTCATTATCTCAGTAAATTAGAATAATTAACAAAAAAACAACTGCAAAGGCTTCCTAAGCATTTACAAAGGTCCCTTAGTCTGTTTCAGTAGGCTCCATAATCATGGGGAAGACTGATGACTTGACAGATGTCCAGAAGGCAGCCATTGACACACTCCACAAGGAGGGTAAGCCACCAAAGGTCATTGCTAAAGAAGCTGGCTGTTTACAGAGTACCGTATCCAAGCATATTAATGGAAAGTTGAGTGGAAGGAAAAAGTGTGGAAGAAAAAGGTGCATAAGCAACCGGGATAACCGCAGCCTTGAAAGGATTGTTAAGAGAAGGCCATTCAAAAATTTGGGGGAGATTCACAAAAAATGGACTGCTGCTGGAGTCAATGCTTCAAGAGCCACCACACACAGACATATCCATGACATGGGCTACAAGTGTCGCATTCCTTGTGTCAAGCCACTCACGACCAATTGACAATGCCAGAAGCGCTTTACCTGGGTCAAGGAGAAAAAGAACTGGAGTGTTCATATTTTAAAATAAATTTTCAAGCATTCCATACATTGGTCAAGTATAAGGACAAGAACAATGTCTTTATTTTGACCAGAATTCATGGAAATGGCAGCAATTTTACTGGTGTAGTGCGTTACAAAATAGTAATAAGAAAGGACAGCACTTTGAAATTGGGTTTGCCTGATCGAGCATTATACGGCCACCCATGACTTAGTATGATACTCTGCCTCACTGTGGGTATCAAGCCAGCCCTGGAAAGCCCAAGAGACTGAAAAAGGGACACAAACCTTTGCTGAGGTAAGTCAGAACTGAGCCCATACTGAGGGGGGTACCCCAGAGTGAGGGTGGCAGGAGACCAATTTCCCTTAAACCGGTCTCGTGGACTAGTGGTGCCACTATTATCAGGTGATGGCAGTGCCAAAGGCAATGACATGTGGCTGCTAGTTGCCCCCTAACTGCTGAATTCATGGACTGCGGGTTTACTCACTGGGTATCAATGTATGCCCAGGCCAGTAGACACACTGCAGATGACGTCGCCACAGGGGATTAACCCCATCTGTGCCAGGTGCATGTAAATGTACACCGAGAGAAGGCTTTCTTGGAATCAGGGAGCATAGTGACACTCGTACATGGGTCACTGATTTCTAAATTAGTATCCAACGGCAGAGGTTACCTTTCCCACTCCATGCGGGAAGGTTCAACATGGGGTGGCAGAGGTGAAGACCCTTCATTATTTGACAGTTTTGGGAAGAGATTTACTCCTGTTCTGGTCCCTGTGGGAGAGTAAAATTAACCCTCCTAGGGTAAGTGTCTATCCAGGCACTGAGTCCAAAGATCCCGAGGCAGGGATACCTACCATAGGGGTCACCCTCATAGGGAAAGAGTATAAAACTGACACATTTTCCTTAGAGGTGTTGGAAGGAGAGGTCGAGGAGACCACCTTGATCTGGAAGCTGGAGGTATCTTGGGGGGCATTTACCCTTGTGAGAATGAAAAATATTGATACGAAAATAACATTTTTTTTTTTAAATAACACATTTTTCATTTTTTGCTTCCACTTTGCTTTAATTCCCATGAGCACCTGAAATATCAACAAACTTACTAAATGTAATTTTGAATACCTTTAAGGGTGCAGTTTTTAAAATGGGTTCATTTTATGTGTTCTCTGACACATAGATGAAATAAGTTTTGTAAATTTAACCCTTCAACATTTCTAACAAAAAAAAGAGGTTTGAAAAATTATGCTGATGTAAAGTAGACATGTGGTAAGTTTTACTTATTCATTATTTTGAGTAGTCTACCAATCTGTTTTAATGACATAAGATTTCAAAATACGAAAATTGCTAATTTTTCTAAAAATTTACCACTAACATTAAGTAGATTGTATCACATTAAAGCAATCTCATAAACACTTAGATATGTTTAAGCATTTAACAGATATTACCACATAAATTGACATTAAGATTTTGATAATTTGGCTGGTCCAGAAGGTGAAAACAGGTTTCGGCGCTAAGAGTTTAAAGATTCATTTCATAAATGAATAGTTGCACAAAAATAAGAAACTTTTTAATATTCATTCTGACTGCATAGCTACAAGCTGCAAGTGTGAGGATCCTGAGACACCACTTCTATGGATGTCTTTGTGTACCTGTAATCACATGAAAAGATTTCATAAGATATCGAATGCAGGAGACACGTACAGTCATGGCCAAAAGTATTGACACCCCTGTAATTCTGTCAGATAATTCTCATTTTCTTCCTGAAAATGATTGCAAACACAAATTATTTGGTATTATCTTTATTTAATTTGTCTTAAATGAAAAAACACAAAAATAATTGTCATAAAGCCAAATTGGATATAATTCCACACCAAACATAAAAAAGGGGGTGGACAAAAGTATTGGCACTGTTCGAAAAATCATGTGATGCTTCTCTAATTTGTAGTGGATGCTTTCCTGAAACGGAAAGTACTTGCAAGCAGCATAATACAAAGAATAGCAGGTTTACCCAGAATCCTTTGCAGTAGGCGGAGCTATGCTATTTGCATAGCTTCGCCTACTGCAAAGGATTCTGGGTAAACCTGCTATTCTTTGTATTATGCTGCTTGCAAGTACTTTCCGTTTCAGGAAAGCATCCACTATGTATTTCCTTTGAGTAGAGGGCTTTTCGGTCTCTTTCGTCCTGCTACATTTAGCCCAACTTGGGTCTCTCCCTAAGGTGGCTAGCATGTATGTATCTCTAATTTGTGTAATTAACAGCACCTGTAACTTACCTGTGGCACCTAACAGGTGTTTGCAATAACTAAATCACACTTGCAGCCAGTTGACATGGATTAAAGTTGACTCAACCTCTGTTCTGTGTCCTTGTGTGTACCACATTGAGCATGGAGAAAAGAAAGAAGATCAAAGAACTGTCTGAGGACTTGAGAAACCAAATTGTGAGGAAGCATGAGCAATCTCAAGGCTAGAAGTCCATCTCCAAAGACTTGAATGTTCCTGTGTCTACCATGCGCAGTGTCATCAAGAAGTTTAAAGCCCATGAGTAGTGTATAATCTAGATGATTCGTCAAACTCAATCTGACAGGTGCCCCGCCCCCTATCAAAGTGTATCAAAGTGTGTAACCCCTCCCCTCCTCCTGTCAGCCAGCTGTCCCTGAGGCTGGCTGATTTCCCCTTTTGATATAGTTTGATATATTTTAATTTGTTGCAGTTTGATATTATTCCCGTATTTGTGGGATAACACATGTTTATAATTATATCCTAGTCGTGTATTTATTTTACACGTGGTTTATAACACCTTTCTCATTTGTTTTATATTAGATTTTATACGTAGCTCGAGTTTGATTCTGTAAGCTGTGTTTTATTCACAGTGTACAGATATAGTGCAGAACTTTGTTTTATAACACAACCAGCTGTTTATTTGTGTTTCTACTGACCATTAACTAAATGTTTATTTTCACAAACAGAAAAGACAGATTTTCTGTTTGTACCTGTATTGTACCTGTAGGGTTATGTAGGGTTATCTGCGGGTCAAAGGTTTATAACACCTAGGTCAATTGTTGTTGTATTCGCTTTCCCAGAAAAGTTATTTCTGTCTCTACATTTCTCAGAAAGGTTATTTGTGTCACTACTGACCATCAACTAAATGCTTATTTTCACAAACAGAAAAGACAGATTTTCTGTTTGTACCTGTATTGTACCTGTAGGTTTATGTAGGGTTATCTGCGGGGCAGTGGTTTATAACACATAGGTCAATTGTTGTTGTATTCGTTTATTTATGTTTTATAACGCACCATGTTTGATATTGTTAATTTGATTCTGGGATAACACATGTTTATAATTATATCCTAGTCGTGTATTTATTTTACACGTGGTTTATAACACTAAAAATTCTTACAGAATATAAAAAGTAAAAACATTAAATAGTACAATGAACATACATCATTACACTTTTTACAAAATAAATTAGCTTTTTTGGTAATCCACTATTAGATGACCGTGGTATATAATTATATCCTAGGATCTGTACGATTACATACGGCATTCTGTACAGCGTGTTATGTTCATTAAAATGTTTTATTGTCAGAACTAATTGGAAATAAAGAACACATTTTAAGCTAACTGCACTCACTTTACACAATCAGAAAAAGGAAACACACTTTAAGTTAGCTAACAGCAACGGCCTTACTAGGGATCTCAGGATCCCATGTTTAGTACTGGCATATGTTGCATAATATTAGCACATTTCCTGTACCACAGTATATTTTATCATGTGCATCATTATTAGTCATTTAGGACTTATTTATGTTATCATGTTTTTTGCACTTTATTAATATGCTGTCCACATAGGGCAGTGATTTTTGCACTTTATTAATATGCTGTCCACATATAGTATTTTTTATATCTCAAAAGGGTGTGACACATTCCCATATATTATTCCAGCTTTCTTTAATTCTACATTATTTTAGCACATATTAATTTTACAGGGACTGTGCTGCCTATAATTTGACTCCTTTTTATTCAAAGACATCTAACATATGCAGACTTTTAAAGCTTTTTACATTTCTATTGGTGTTACATTTCTATTGGTGTTACTTTTGCACATGTATTACTGATATCATGTTTTTGCACTTCATTAATAAGCTGTCGACATAGGTCAGTGATTTTTTGCACTTTATTAATACGCTGTCCACATAAGGCAGTGATTTTTGCACTTTATTAATATGCTGTCCACATATAGTATTTATGATATCTCAAAAGGGTGTGACACATTACCATATATTATTCCAGCTTTCTTTAATTCTACATTATTTTAGCACATATTAATTTTACAGGGACTGTGCTGCCTATAATTTGACTCCTTTTTATTCAAAGACATCTAACATATGCAGACTTTTAAAGCTTTTTACATTTCTATTGGTGTTACATTTCTATTGGTGTTACTTTTGCACATGTATTACTGATATCATGTTTTTGCACTTTATTAATACGCTGTCCACATAGGTCAGTGATTTTTTGCACTTTATTAATACGCTGTCCACATAGGGCAGTGATTTTTGCACTTTATTAATATGCTGTCCACATATAGTATTTTTGATATCTCAAAAGGGTGTTACACATTCCCATATATTATTCCAGCTTTCTTTAATTCTACATTATTTTAGCACATATTAATTTTACAGGGACTGTGCTGCCTATAATTTGACTCCTTTTTATTCAAAGACATCTAACATATGCAGACTTTTAAAGCTTTTTACATTTCTATTGGTGTTACATTTCTATTGGTGTTACTTTTGCACTTCATTAATATGCTGTCCACATAGGTCAGTGATTTTTTGCACTTGATTAATATGCTGTCCACATAGGGCAGTGATTTTTGCACTTTATTAATATGCTGTCCACATATAGTATTTTTGATATCTCAAAAGGGTGTGACACATTCCCATATATTATTCCAGCTTTCTTTAATTCTACATTATTTTAGCACATATTAATTTTACAGGGACTGTGCTGCCTATAATTTGACTCCTTTTTATTCAAAGACATCTAACATATGCAGACTTTTAAAGCTTTTTACATTTCTATTGGTGTTACATTTCTATTGGTGTTACTTTTGCACATGTATTACTGATATCATGTTTTTTGCACTTTATTAATATGCTGTCCACATAGGGCAGTGATTTTTGCACTTTATTAATATGCGGGCCACATATAGTATTTTTGTTATCTCAAAAGGGTGTGACACATTCCCATATATTATTACAGCTTTCTTTAATTTTACATTATTTTAGCACATATTAATTTTACAGGGACTGTGCTTTGACTCCTTTTTATTCAAAGACATCTAACATATGCAGACTTTTAAAGCTTTTTACATTTCTATTGGTGTTACATTTCTATTGGTGTTAATTTTGCACATGTATTACTGATATCATGTTTTTGCACTTTATTAATATGCTGGCCACATAGGTCAGTGATTTTTTGCACTTTATTAATATGATGTCCACATAGGTCAGTGATTTTTTGCACTTTATTAATATGCTGTCCACATAAGGCAGTGATTTTTGCACTTTATTAATATGCTGGTCACATATAGTATTTTTGTTATCTCAAAAGGGTGTGACACATTCCCATATATTATTCCAGCTTTCTTTAATTCTACATTATTTTAGCACATATTAATTTTACAGGGACTGTGCTTTGACTCCTTTTTATTCAAAGACATCTAACATATGCAGACTTTTAAAGCTTTTTACATTTCTATTGGTGTTACATTTCTATTGGTGTTACTTTTGCACATATATTACTGATATCATGTTTTTGCACTTTATTAATATGCTGTCCACATAGGTCAGTGATTTTTTGCACTTTATTAATATGATGTCCACATAGGGCAGTGATTTTAGCACTTTATTAATATGCTGGCCACATATAGTATTTTTGTTATCTCAAAAGGGTGTGACACATTCCCATATATTATTCCAGCTTTCTTTAATTCTACATTATTTTAGCACATATTAATTTTACAGGGCCTGTGCTGTCTATAATTTGACTCCTTTTTATTCAAAGACATCTAACATATGCAGACTTTTAAAGCTTTTTTACATTTCTATTGGTGTTACATTTCTATTGGTGTTACTTTTGCACATGTATTACTGATATCATGTTTTTGCACTTTATTAATATGCGGTCCACATAGGTCAGTGATTTTTTGCACTTTATTAATATGCTGGCCACATATAGTATTTTTGATATCTCAAACTTTTTAAGCCATTATTGCTTAGGCAAATTCATTGGAAATTATAAATTTATTATACTAACTACAGGCACGCATATTGATAAAACTTTACCTCAGCCTCAATGACCCATGTAATTTTTTGCTGAATTAAAAATTATACAGTTATTTCATATTTTTGGGGCTTACTTCCAGGAGAAATTATTGATAGAAACCCAAAGTTTTGATAAGTGTATAAAAATACACCAATATTAACTATTTGTGCTATTTTAGACTCAAATTTGGTCTATATGCATAACAGTCAGGAGTTGGGCCGAAGAAATATGCGTTACATGCGTGATGAATTGCAGATATATTCTGAAGTGTACGGCATTTTGAGAAATGTGTAGCATAACCAATTACCTATCACGGCCACTAGATGGCAGAATATCATATTAATTATACATCGGGGTTTACTTTTGGAAACTTACAAAGGCGGTGTGTATGTGCACAGGATGACTTATTTTGTTTTTATAATCACTTATTGATTATAATATTTATAATTTATAATCATATTAAATGCCTCTTTAGCTTTATGAGTAAGAGACATCCTACAAATAGAATCCTTTTCCCGAGTAGTTTTATATTCCATGTCTGATATATTTCTACACAAAGCTACAAAACTATTTTGTAGTTTATAATGTATCACAGTAGTTTCATGTGAAGTTACATCTTAGTCTCTGTTCAGACTATTGTAATATCTGTAGCTTAAAATAGAGCCAAATAGCTACTTTCAAACCCGGACATACACCATTGATTTTCTTCACAAATGGATCCAATATACACTATATATGGCTCAAATACAGACGGCCGGCATCCTATTTACACTGCACTTTATAAAATCTTTCGTTTGAAAGGTTATTCTGTATTTCTAAAGCGCAACTCTGTGTCGATAAGCGAGTAATTCTAAAAGCACAGTCAAACATATGTGTCAAAGTTTATTTTTCTGCGTTATGGTTTAAAGTTATAATAATTTAAATAATAATTTTCTCATTAGATATGTGACTTGCACTATTTATTTGCTTAGGCTAGATCATTTACAGTTTAACAATACATTTTATCACAAAAATGACCTTATCTGGGTACCTAGAAATAACCTAGCAGCATTAGTAAGCCCCTTTCTTTTTGCATTATCAAGAATCCTTGGGTTCAGATAACGTAAGTTTATATGCATAAAGCATTTAATATAGCGCACCAAACATGATATGGTTTTTTATTTCTCTGAACTGTCGCAAGCAAAACATATAAGGTTAAAAATATGAATATTATTGAATATAATGTTTTACTTTTGTTTACAGTATTTTATTTTCCGGGTGTTACTTTTGTTCATGTACTACTGGCTTCTTCTTCTTCAGTTGTGATTTTTACCTTTTCTATATAAATATGGGTAAATGAAATGACCATTATAGAACCATTTTGAACCCGTGCTTTGGCGGCCTTAAACATTTTGTATAACAGATGTGTTTCTCCTGATTTTTCTTGCTTAAGGGCTCACTGATGTTTTAATAAACTTTGAGTAAATAACTGGGCATACATAAGAAACCATGCAATATATCTTTATAGAAATAATACTTCTGCGTTCATGGCCACTTCTCAGCCACCTTTGGCTCCTGAACTCATCACTCGCTGTGAAATAATGCAAAAATTCATCTTTGTATTGACGGAGGCCGCAACATTTTGCCATTATTAGTTTATGGTTCTGTGCTGTGCTGTGTGTGTGTGTGTTCTGTGTGTTTATTGTGTGTGTTCTGTATGTTGTGTGTGTATGTTTGTTGTATGTGTTGTGCGTGTTCTGTATGTTATGTGTGTTTGTTGTGTGTGTGTGCTGCATGTGTTGTATGTGTTCTGTATGTTGTGTGGGTGTGTGTGTGTGTGTATGTTTGTCGTGTGTGTTGTATGTGTTGTGTGTGTTTTGTATGTTATGTGTGTTTGTTGTGTGTGTGTGTTCTGTGTTGTGTGTGTGTGTGTGTTCTGTGTGTTTGTTGTGTATGTTTGCTGTGTGTGTTGTGTTTGTGTGTCTGCAGCCATCTCCTTTCTGTAATTCTCCTCTCTCTTTACAGAACCATAAACTTATAATGGCAAAATGTTGCGGCCTCCGTCAATACAAAGATTAATTTTTGCATTATTTCACAGTGAGTGATGAGTTCAGGAGCCAAAGGTGGCTGAGATGTGGCCATGAGTGCAGAAGTATTATTTCTATAAAGATATATTGCATGGTTTCTTATGTATGCCCAGTTATTTATTCAAAGTTTATTAAAACATCAGTGAGCCCTTAAGCAAGAAAAATCAGGAGAAGCACATCTGTTATACAAAATGTTTAAGGCCGCCAAAGCACAGGTTCAAAGTGGTTCTATAATGGTCATTTCATTTACCCATATTTATATAGAAAAGGTAAAAATCACAACTGAAGAAGAAGAAGCCAGTAGTACATGAACAAAAGTAACACCCGGAAAATAAAATACTGTAAAAAAAAGTAAAACATTATATTCAATAATATTCATATTTTTAACCTTATATGTTTTGCTTGCGACAGTTCAGAGAAATAAAAAACCATATCATGTTTGGTGCGCTATATTAAATGCTTTATGCATATAAACTTACGTTATCTTAACCCAAGGATTCTTGATAATGCAAAAAGAAAGGGGCTTACTAATGCTGCTAGGTTATTTCTAGGTACCCAGATAAGGTCATTTTTGTGATAAAATGTATTGTTAAACTGTAAATGATCTAGCCTAAGCAAATAAATAGTGCAAGTCACATATCTAATGAGAAAATTATTATTTAAATGATTATAACTTTAAACCATAACGCAGAAAAATAAACTTTGACACATATGTTTGACTGTGCTTTTAGAATTACTCGCTTATCGACACAGAGTTGCGCTTTAGAAATACAGAATAACCTTTCAAACGAAAGATTTTATAAAGTGCAGTGTAAATAGGATGCCGGCCGTCTGTATTTGAGCCATATATAGTGTATATTGGATCCATTTGTGAAGAAAATCAATGGTGTATGTCCGGGTTTGAAAGTAGCTATTTGGCTCTATTTTAAGCTACAGATATTACAATAGTCTGAACAGAGACTAAGATGTAACTTCACATGAAACTACTGTGATACATTATAAACTACAAAATAGTTTTGTAGCTTTGTGTAGAAATATATCAGACATGGAATATAAAACTACTCGGGAAAAGGATTCTATTTGTAGGATGTCTCTTACTCATAAAGCTAAAGAGGCATTTAATATGAATACTAGTGATTATAAAAACAAAATAAGTCATCCTGTGCACATACACACCGCCTTTGTAAGTTTCCAAAAGTAAACCCCGATGTATAATTAATATGATATTCTGCCATCTAGTGGCCGTGATAGGTAATTGGTTATGCTACACATTTCTCAAAATGCCGTACACTTCAGAATATATCTGCAATTCATCACGCATGTAACGCATATTTATTTGGCCCAACTCCTGACTGTTATGCATATAGACCAAATTTGAGTCTAAAATAGCACAAATAGTTAATATTGGTGTATTTTCATACACTTATCAAAACTTTGGGTTTCTATCAATAATTTCTCCTGGAAGTAAGCCCCAAAAATATGAAATAACTGTATAATTTTTAATTCAGCAAAAAATTACATGGGTCATTGAGGCTGAGGTAAAGTTTTATCAATATGCGTGCCTGTAGTTAGTATAATAAATTTATAATTTCCAATGAATTTGCCTAAGCAATAATGGCTTAAAAATTTTGAGATATCAAAAATACTATATGTGGCCAGCATATTAATAAAGTGCAAAAAATCACTGACCTATGTGGACCGCATATTAATAAAGTGCAAAAACATGATATCAGTAATACATGTGCAAAAGTAACACCAATAGAAATGTAACACCAATAGAAATGTAAAAAAGCTTTAAAAGTCTGCATATGTTAGATGTCTTTGAATAAAAAGGAGTCAAATTATAGACAGCACAGGCCCTGTAAAATTAATATGTGCTAAAATAATGTAGAATTAAAGAAAGCTGGAATAATATATGGGAATGTGTCACACCCTTTTGAGATAACAAAAATACTATATGTGGCCAGCATATTAATAAAGTGCAAAAATCACTGCCCTATGTGGACAGCATATTAATAAAGTGCAACAAATCACTGACCTATGTGGACATCATATTAATAAAGTGCAAAAAATCACTGACCTATGTGTCCAGCATATTAATAAAGTGCAAAAACATGATATCAGTAATACATGTGCAAAAGTAACACCAATAGAAATGTAACACCAATAGAAATGTAAAAAGCTTTAAAAGTCTGCATATGTTAGATGTCTTTGAATAAAAAGGCGTCAAAGCACAGTCCCTGTAAAATTAATATGTGCTAAAATAATGTAGAATTAAAGAAAGCTGGAATAATATATGGGAATGTGTTACACCCTTTTGAGATAACAAAAATACTATATGTGGCCAGCATATTAATAAAGTGCAAAAATCACTGCCCTATGTGGACAGCATATTAATAAAGTGCAAAAACATGATATCAGTAATACATGTGCAAAAGTAACACCAATAGAAATGTAACACCAATAGAAATGTAAAAAGCTTTAAAAGTCTGCATATGTTAGATGTCTTTGAATAAAAAGGAGTCAAAGCACAGTCCCTGTAAAATTAATATGTGCTAAAATAATGTAGAATTAAAGAAAGCTGGAATAATATATGGGAATGTGTCACACCCTTTTGAGATAACAAAAATACTATATGTGGCCAGCATATTAATAAAGTGCAAAAATCACTGCCCTATGTGGACAGCATATTAATAAAGTGCAAAAAATCACTGACCTATGTGGACATCATATTATTAAAGTGCAAAAAATCACTGACCTATGTGGCCAGCATATTAATAAAGTGCAAAAACATGATATCAGTAATACATGTGCAAAAGTAACACCAATAGAAATGTAACACCAATAGAAATGTAAAAAGCTTTAAAAGTCTGCATATGTTAGATGTCTTTGAATAAAAAGGCATCAAAGCACAGTCCCTGTAAAATTAATATGTGCTAAAATAATGTAGAATTAAAGAAAGCTGGAATAATATATGGGAATGTGTCACACCCTTTTGAGATAACAAAAATACTATATGTGGCCAGCATATTAATAAAGTGCAAAAATCACTGCCCTATATGAACAGCATATTAATAAAGTGCAAAAAATCACTGACCTATGTGGCCAGCATATTAATAAAGTGCAAAAAAACATGATATCAGTAATACATGTGCAAAAGTAACACCAATAGAAATGTAACACCAATAGAAATGTAAAAAGCTTTAAAAGTCTGCATATGTTAGATGTCTTTGAATAAAAAGGAGTCAAATTATAGGCAGCACAGTCCCTGTAAAATTAATATGTGCTAAAATAATGTAGAATTAAAGAAAGCTGGAATAATATATGGTAATGTGCCACACCCTTTTGAGATATCAAAAATACTATATGTGGACAGCATATTAATAAAGTGCAAAAATCACAGCCCTATGTGGACAGCGTATTAATAAAGTGCAAAAAATCACTGACCTATGTGGACAGTGTATTAATAAAGTGCAAAAACATGATATCAGTAATACATGTGCAAAAGTAACACCAATAGAAATGTAACACCAATAGAAATGTAAAAAGCTTTAAAAGTCTGCATATGTTAGATGTCTTTGAATAAAAAGGAGTCAAATTATAGGCAGCACAGTCCCTGTAAAATTAATATGTGCTAAAATAATGTAGAATTAAAGAAAGCTGGAATAATATATGGGAATGTATCACACCCTTTTGAGATATCAAAAATACTATATGTGGACAGCATATTAATAAAGTGCAAAAATCACTGCCCTATGTGGACAGCATATTAATAAAGTGCAAAAAACATGATATCAGTAATACATGTGCAAAAGTAACACCAATAGAAATGTAACACCAATAGAAATGTAAAAAGCTTTAAAAGTCTGCATATGTTAGATGTCTTTGAATAAAAAGGAGTCAAATTATAGGCAGCACAGTCCCTGTAAAATTAATATGTGCTAAAATAATGTAGAATTAAAGAAAGCTGGAATAATATTTGGTAATGTGTCACACCCTTTTGAGATATCAAAAATACTATATGTGGACAGCATATTAATAAAGTGCAAAAATCACTGCCCTATGTGGACAGCGTATTAATAAAGTGCAAAAAATCACTGACCTATGTGGACAGCATACTAATAAAGTGCAAAAACATGATATCAGTAATACATGTGCAAAAGTAACACCAATAGAAATGTAACACCAATAGAAATGTAAAAAGCTTTAAAAGTCTGCATATGTTAGATGTCTTTGAATAAAAAAGTGTCAAAGCACAGTCCCTGTAAAATTAATATGTGCTAAAATAATGTAGAATTAAAGAAAGCTGGAATAATATATGGGAATGTGTCACACCCTTTTGAGATAACAAAAATACTATATGTGGCCAGCATATTAATAAAGTGCAAAAATCACTGCCCTATGTGGACAGCGTATTAATAAAGAGCAAAAAATCACTGACCTATGTGGCCAGCATATTAATAAAGTGCAAAAAACATGATATCAGTAATACATGTGCAAAAGTAACACCAATAGAAATGTAACACCAATAGAAATGTAAAAAGCTTTAAAAGTCTGCATATGTTAGATGTCTTTGAATAAAAAGGAGTCAAAGCACAGTCCCTGTAAAATTAATATGTGCTAAAATAATGTAGAATTAAAGAAAGCTGGAATAATATATGGGAATGTGTCACACCCTTTTGAGATAACAAAAATACTATATGTGGCCAGCATATTAATAAAGTGCAAAAATCACTGCCCTATGTGGACAGCATATTAATAAAGTGCAAAAAATCACTGACCTATGTGGACATCATATTAATAAAGTGCAAAAAATCACTGACCTATGTGGCCAGCATATTAATAAAGTGCAAAAACATGATATCAGTAATACATGTGCAAAAGTAACACCAATAGAAATGTAACACCAATAGAAATGTAAAAAGCTTTAAAAGTCTGCATATGTTAGATGTCTTTGAATAAAAAGGCGTCAAAGCACAGTCCCTGTAAAATTAATATGTGCTAAAATAATGTAGAATTAAAGAAAGCTGGAATAATATATGGGAATGTGTCACACCCTTTTGAGATATCAAAAATACTATATGTGGACAGCATATTAATAAAGTGCAAAAATCACTGCCCTATGTGGACAGCGTATTAATAAAGTGCAAAAAATCACTGACCTATGTGGACAGTGTATTAATAAAGTGCAAAAACATGATATCAGTAATACATGTGAAAAAGTAACACCAATAGAAATGTAACACCAATAGAAATGTAAAAAGCTTTAAAAGTCTGCATATGTTAGATGTCTTTGAATAAAAAGGAGTCAAAGCACAGTCCCTGTAAAATTAATATGTGTTAAAATAATGTAAAATTAAAGAAAGCTGGAGTAATATATGGGAATGTGTCACACCCTTTTGAGATATCAAAAATACTACATGTGGACAGCATATTAATAAAGTGCAAAAATCACTGCCCTATGTGGACAGCATATTAATAAAGTGCAAAAAAACATGATATCAGTAATACATGTGCAAAAGTAACACCAATAGAAATGTAACACCAATAGAAATGTAAAAAGCTTTAAAAGTCTGCATATGTTAGATGTCTTTGAATAAAAAGGAGTCAAGTTATAGGCAGCACAGTCCCTGTAAAATTAATATGTGCTAAAATAATGTAGAATTAAAGAAAGCTGGAATAATATATGGTAATGTGTCACACCCTTTTGAGATATCAAAAATACTATATGTGGACAGCATATTAATAAAGTGCAAAAATCACTGCCCTATGTGGACAGCGTATTAATAAAGTGCAAAAAATCACTGACCTATGTGGACAGCATATTAATAAAGTGCAAAAACATGATATCAGTAATACATGTGCAAAAGTAACACCAATAGAAATGTAACACCAATAGAAATGTAAAAAGCTTTAAAAGTCTGCATATGTTATAATAATATATAATAATAATAATCTTTATTTTTATATAGCGCTAACATATTCCGCAGCGCTTTACAGTTTGTACACATTATTATGTTAGATGTCTTTGAATAAAAAGGAGTCAAATTATATATATATATATATATATATATTTGTACACATTATTATGTTAGATGTCTTTGAATAAAAAGGAGTCAAATTATAGGCAGCACAGTCCCTGTAAAATTAATATGTGCTAAAATAATGTAGAATTAAAGAAAGCTGGAATAATATATGGTAATGTGTCACACCCTTTTGAGATATCAAAAATTCTATATGTGGACAGCATATTAATAAAGTGCAAAAATCACTGCCCTATGTGGACAGCGTATTAATAAAGTGCAAAAAATCACTGACCTATGTGGACAGCGTATTAATAAAGTTCCAAAACATGATATCAGTAATACATGTGCAAAAGTAACACCAATAGAAATGTAACACCAATAGAAATGTAAAAAGCTTTAAAAGTCTGCATATGTTAGATGTCTTTGAATAAAAAGGAGTCAAATTATAGGCAGCACAGTCCCTGTAAAATTAATATGTGCTAAAATAATGTAGAATTAAAGAAAGCTGGAATAATATATGGGAATGTGTCACACCCTTTTGAGATATCAAAAATACTATATGTGGACAGCATATTAATAAAGTGCAAAAATCACTGCCCTATGTGGACAGCATATTAATAAAGTGCAAAAAATCACTGACCTATGTGGCCAGCATATTAATAAAGTGCAAAAAACATGATAACATAAATAAGTCCTAAATGACTAATAATGATGCACATGATAAAATATACTGTGGTACAGGAAATGTGCTAAAATTATGCAACATATGCCAGTACTAAACATGGGATCCTGAGATCCCTAGTAAGGCCGTTGCTGTTAGCTAACTTAAAGTGTGTTTCCTTTTTCTGATTGTGTAAAGTGAGTGCAGTTAGCTTAAAATGTGTTCTTTATTTCCAATTAGTTCTGACAATAAAACATTTTAATGAACAAAACACGCTGTACAGAATGCCGTATGTAATCGTACAGATCCTAGGATATAATTATATACCACGGTCATCTAATAGTGGATTACCAAAAAAGCTAATTTATTTTGTAAAAAGTGTAATGATGTATGTTCATTGTACTATTTAATGTTTTTACTTTTTATATTCTGTAAGAATTTTTAGTGTTATAAACCACGTGTAAAATAAATACACGACTAGGATATAATTATAAACATGTGTTATCCCAGAATCAAATTAACAATATCAAACATGGTGCGTTATAAAACATAAATAAACGAATACAACAACAATTGACCTAGGTGTTATAAACCACTGCCCCGCAGATAACCCTACATAAACCTACAGGTACAATACAGGTACAAACAGAAAATCTGTCTTTTCTGTTTGTGAAAATAAGCATTTAGTTAATGTTCAGTAGCGACACAAATAACTTTTCTGAGAAATGTAGAGACACAAATAACTTTTCTGGGAAAGCGAATACAACAACAATTGACCTAGGTGTTATAAACCTCTGACCCACAGATAACCCTACATAACCCTACAGGTACAATACCGGTACAAACAGAAAATCTGTCTTTTCTGTTTGTGAAAATAAACATTTAGTTAATGGTCAGTAGAAACACAAATAAACAGCTGGTTGTGTTATAAAACAAAGTTCTGCACTATATCTGTACACTGTGAATAAAACACAGCTTACAGAATCAAACTCGAGCTACGTATAAAATCTAATATAAAACAAATGAGAAAGGTGTTATAAACCACGTGTAAAATAAATACACGACTAGGATATAATTATAAACATGTGTTATCCCACAAATACGGGAATAATATCAAACTGCAACAAATTAAAATATATCAAACTATATCAAAAGGGGAAATCAGCCAGCCTCAGGGACAGCTGGCTGACAGGAGGAGGGGAGGGGTTACACACTTTGATACACTTTGATAGGGGGCGGGGCACCTGTCAGATTGAGTTTGACGAATCATCTAGATTATACACTACTCCCATGGCACTGTGGCTAACCTCCCTAGATGTGGACGGAAAAGAAAAATTGACAAGAGATTTCAATGCAAGATTGTGCGGATGTTGGATAAAGAACCTCGACTTAGGGTACCGTCACACAGTGGCATTTTGATCGCTACGACCGCACGATTCGTGACGTTCCAGCGATATACTTACGATCCCGCTGTGTCTGACACGCTACTGCGATCAGGGACCCCGCTGAGAATCGTACGTCGTAGCAGATCGTTTGAAACTTTCTTTCGTCGTTAAGTGTCCCGCTGTGGCGGCATGATCGCATCGTGTAACAAAGGTGTGCACGATATTGTATACGATGTGCGCATAGTAACCAACAGCTTCTACATCGCAAACACGTCATGAAATTATCGCTCCAGCGTCGTGCATTGCGAAGTGTGACCGCAGTCTACGACGCTGGAGCGATAATGGTGCGATGCTGGAGTGTCACGGATCGTGCCGTCGTAGCGACCAAAGTGCCACTGTGAGACGGCACCCTAACATCCAAACAAGTTCAAGCTGCCCTGCAGTCCGAGGGTACAACAGTGTCAACCTGTACTATCCGTCGGAGTCTGAATGAAAAGGGACTGTATGGTAGGAGACCCAGGAAGACCCCACTTCTTACCCCGAGACATAAAAAAGCGAGGCTGGAGTTTGCCAAAACTTACCTAAAAAAGAATAAAACGTTTTGGAAGAATGTTCTCTGGTCAGATGAGACAAAAGTAGAGCTTTTTGGGCAAAGGCATCAACATAGAGTTTACAGGAGAAAAAAAGAGGCATTCAAAGAAAAGAACACGGTCCCTACAGTCAAACATGGCGGAGGTTCCCTGATGTTTTGGGGTTGCTTTGCTGCCTCTGGCACTGGACTGCTTGACCGTGTGCATGGCTATATGAAGTCTGAAGACTACCAACAAATTTTGCAGCATAATGTAGGGCCTAGTGTGAGAAAGCTGGGTCTTCCTCAGAGGTCATGGGTCTCCCAGCAGGACAATGACCCAAAACACACCTCAAAAAGCACTAGAAAATTTTTTGAGAGAAAGCACTGGAGACTTCTAAGGTGGCCAGCAATGAGTCCAGACATGAATCCCATAGAACCTGTGCCAGCTGCAGATCAATGGACACCGGGCGCAGGCTTTTTTGGACTCAAGGAGCCTAGTGACACTAGTCCATGGATCACTGATCTCTGGGTTAGAACCCACTGGGGGGGAAAAGTCATGGTCATTGTATACACTGTGAACTCCTCAAGTATCCGACGGTGGAACTTACATTTTCCACTCCGTGCAGGGAGATCCAACATGTGATGGGAGTGGTGAAGACCGTCCTTACGCGACTGTTTTGGGAAGAATGAAAAAAGGTTTGAGAAGCGCTAAAAAAGGAGAGAATGTCTTGATGAATGCTCAAAATACAAAAAAGATGGCTAGAAACCGCTCTCCTTACCTGTTCATATTACCTGGTAATAGTGATCCATTCTGGGTACTTGGTTAAATTGGGATGGATGCCGGGAGTCCTATTGTCGCACTGTACTTGTGAGTAATCCTATGCTCTGGAATCCTATTGCCCAGAACACAGGATTCTACGCAATTACAGTGGAACATTAGGACTCCAGACATCCAAGTACCCAAAATGGATCACTATTACCATCCATCGTGAACAGGTAAGGAGAGCTGTTTCCTGCGATCCTTTTTTGTATTTTGAGCATTCATCAAGACATTCTCCCCTTTTTTAGTGCATCTCAAACCTTTTTTCTATTTTGTATTCATCCTTAGGCATCAAGGGACTCCTTTTATGTCCAAGGTTACAAAGGAATTGTTTAGTTTGCTCCAGATAAAAATATTGCACATGTCAGTGTACCACTTGCAGACAGATTATCTGGTGGAAAGGTTTAACAAGACCCTTAAATCTAAGCTGAAGAAAGAGGTCTCCAAAGATGGGAAGGATTGAGATATATTATTGCCCTATTTAATGTTTGCTGTCTGAGAGGTACCGCAGTCCTCAACGGGGCTCTCCATTCAAACAGGCATATCAGGGGTCTGCTGGACATAGGCAAAGAGACATAAAGCGTAATAAAGCATGTGGCGAGTATGCAGGACCAGATCGCGGCTGTAATGCCCAGGCAGCACAAAGCCGAGTGTACAATAGAAAGGACACAAACAGGTCCTTTAAAAAGGAGGATAGAATATTTGTTTTAGTGCCCATTGCAGAAAGTAAGCTCATGGTCAAGTGGCAAGGGCCATATGAACTCTGGGAAAAAGTTGGAGCTGTTAATTATATCAGGGGTTTTGCTTACTTTTTTTCTCTTGTAGGTTTCAATTACAGAGTATAACAGCCCATGAAGAGGAAATATGAGCAACTATATCATGTCAACCTGTTAAAGGTGTGGAAAAACAGGGAAAGTTGAATCAACTGGAGACCCTCCGCCACTGACCCGAGAGGAGGCCAAGAACGAGTGAAAGACAAGTGACACTCTCTCTAAAAAGCAGTGAAAGCAGGCTCGGAAATTAGTACAGCAGAATATGGACATATTCTCAGACCTACCCGGCCGTACATCTGTAATCCTCCATGACATTGTTACCAAGCCTCAGGTAAGGGTGCAAAAGAAGCCATACCATGTACCGGAGACACATAGGCAAGCCATCGTGGCTGAGGTGCAACAAGTGCTTCAGCAAGGAGTTATTGAGGAGTCCAGGAATGAGTGGGCTAGTACTGATTCCGAAGCCGGGCAGATCTTTTTGATATCCAGAAGTTGAATGGGGTTTCAAAATTTGAACTTTATCCAATGCCCTGAGTGGATGAGCTGATTGAGAGACTTAGGTATGCCCAGTACTTCACGACACTTGATCTGACCAAGGGTTACTGGCAGGTGCCTCTGATAGAGTCGGCAAAAGAAAAGCCATAGGGGGGTCTCTATCACTATGTCATCTTGCCTTTTGGGCTACATGGGGTCCCAGACACGTTCCAGAGGCTGATAGACATAATTTTAGGGCCCCATCAGAAGTATGCGTCAGTGTATTTGGATGATATCATCATCTTTAGTACTGACTGGCATACCCACTTGTCCCAGGTGCAAGTTGTAGTGGATTCTCTCTAAACTGCGGGCTTGACGGCGAACCCCAAAACATGTGCAGCAGGTCTCATGGAAGCCCGGTACTTGGAGTATGTGATTGGCCAGGAGGTTATCAAAGCCCAAATAAACAAAATCGAGGTCATTCAAAACTGGCCCCGGCCTCTCACTACAAAACAGGTAAGAGCGTTCCTCAGAATAATTGGGTATTACTGAAGATTTATACCTTATTTTGCTTGAAGATCGGTATCCCTCTCTTAAAGGGAACCTGTCACCCCGTTTTTTCAGATTGAGATAAAAATACTGTTAAATAGGGCCTGCGCTGTGCGTTACAATAGTGTATGTAGTGTACCCTGATTCCCCACCTATGCTGCGAAATACATTACCAAAGTCGCCGTTTTCACCTGTCAATCAGGCTGGTCAGGTCAGGTGGGTGTGGTGACATCGCTGTTTCTTCCCCAGCTTTCCGTTGGTGGCGTAGTGGTGTGCGCATGTCCAAGTGCCTAATCCACTGCGCGCAGGTGAAGAAAAAGCGCGCGATCTGCGCTATTACCCTTGTCATCGGTGGGGGCGGCCATCTTCCTGAGGCCGCGCGTGCGCAGATGGAGTGCTCTGCTGCACGGGGCTTCAGGAAAATGGCCGTGGGATGCCGCGCGTGCGCAGATGGAGATCGCGGCGGCCATTTTCCCAAAGCCGAGTTTGGGAGACAAACTGAGAAAAAAAAATCCAGAAAATCACATTGTCTGTTTTTTTTTAACATTTTATTTGCATATTATGGTGGAAAATAAGTATTTGGTCAGAAACAAAATTTCATCTCAATACTTTGTAATATATCCTTTGTTGGCAATGACAGAGGTCAAACGATTTCTGTAAGTCTTCACAAGGTTGCCACACACTGTTGTTGGTATGTTGGCCCATTCCTCCATGCAGATCTCCTCTAGAGCAGTGATGTTTTTGGCTTTTCGCTTGGCAACACGGACTTTCAACTCCCTCCAAAGGTTTTCTATAGGGTTGAGATCTGGAGACTGGCTAGGCCACTCCAGGACCTTGAAATGCTTCTTACGAAGCCACTCCTTCATTGCCCTGGCGGTGTGCTTTGGATCATTGCATTGTCATGTTGAAAGACCCAGCCACGTTTCATCTTCAATGCCCTTTCTGATGGAAGGAGGTTTGCACTCAAAATCTCACGATACATGGCCCCATTCATTCTTTCATGTACCCGGATCAGTCGTCCTGGCCCCTTTGCAGAGAAACAGCCCCAAAGCATGATGTTTCCACCACCATGCTTTACAGTAGGTATGGTGTTTGATGGATGCAACTCAGTATTCTTTTTCCTCCAAACACGACAAGTTGTGTTTCTACCAAACAGTTCCAGTTTGGTTTCATCAGACCATAGGACATTCTCCCAAAACTCCTCTGGATCATCCAAATGCTCTCTAGCAAACTTCAGACGGGCCCGGACATGTACTGGCTTAAGCAGTGGGACACGTCTGGCACTGCAGGATCTGAGTCCATGGTGGCGTAGTGTGTTACTTATGGTAGGCCTTGTTACATTGGTCCCAGCTCTCTGCAGTTCATTCACTAGGTCCCCCCGCGTGGTTCTGGGATTTTTGCTCACCGTTCTTGTGATCATTCTGACCCCACGGGGTGGGATTTTGCGTGGAACTCCAGATCGAGGGAGATTATCAGTGGTCTTGTATGTCTTCCATTTTCTAATTATTGTTCCCACTGTTGATTTCTTCACTCCAAGCTGGTTGGCTATTGCAGATTCAGTCTTCCCAGCCTGGTGCCGGGCTACGATTTTGTTTCTGGTGTCCTTTGACAGCTCTTTGGTCTTCACCATAGTGGAGTTTGGAGTCAGACTGTTTGAGGGTGTGCACAGGTGTCTTTTTATACTGATAACAAGTTTAAACAGGTGCCATTACTACAGGTAATGAGTGGAGGAAAGAGGAGACTCTTAAAGAAGAAGTTACAGGTCTGTGAGAGCCAGAAATCTTGATTGTTTGTTTCTGACCAAATACTTATTTTCCACCATAATATGCAAATAAAATGTTAAAAAAAAACAGACAATGTGATTTTCTGGATTTTTTTTTCTCAGTTTGTCTCACATAGTTGAGGTCTACCTATGATGTAAATTACAGACGCCTCTCATCTTTTTAAGTGGTGGAACTTGCACTATTGCTGACTGACTAAATACTTTTTTGCCCCACTGTATTATCAGAGAAATCTGCTTCTTTCTTGTCCTGGACTGATCATTCACTTTCAGTTCATGGGTAAAATCATTCTTCTCAGTGAATTCAGATTTTCTCATTACTGAGATAGGAGATGGCAGTTGGTACTTATAAAATTCTGTGAAGGATGGAGGAGAAAGAGATGCTGGAGGCAGGCATACATTCTCATGAGCTCTGAATCAACAGTGGCAGTTCTCCAGCCAAGCTTTTAACTTCACATATGAGTACATCAGCATGATCCATGGCCTGAGATAACTAACAAGAGGTCTTCCTGGGTAGAGAATTTTCTGTAGTCTTCATAAGCAACAACTGATGTTAGGTTGGTCAAAAATTACCTGTTCAAAGTGTACAGGAGATGGAATTTGTGGTACAACAATAGCAAACCTAAATTATATGACCTTCAAATTGTATTTATCGCTAAAAAATACATGTCAATTGTATTTAAATATTCCACATGTTTACTCACATGGCCATGGGCTGGAACAATAGGGAACAATGACAGTTGTGTCCTTAAAACAAGAGAACAGTATCAACCATTTTTCTACAATAAATCTACAGTTTTCTTCACAACGGTCAATATAATGCCCATGTGGCACTGAATTTCCACCTTAGTTTAATGACATGTCCATATGGGGAGGCCAGCATCCATATATTATTACATCTAATAAAGTGAACAGTTAAACTTTACACAAGTTTCACAAACTTTCCAAACTTCCTCTCCTTCCAGCCCTGACATCACTGATTAATGTGAGGAGGAATGTACAGTTTATAGCACCATTTCCATACATAAAGTTCCCCAACACTTCATTACAGAAGAACATTTTATTGCTTAATCTACCCGAGGGAACTTGATTCCCCCATATTCAGCCCAAGCTGCGTTTTCATGCCAGCTAATATAAAAACTTTATAATGTGGTGACCTCAGTAACCCAACTAAATAAAGTATTCCATTACAGAAAGGCTCAATGTCTCTGAAGACTCATTAATATGTCTCTCAGTGGGGGGTTTGTTAGCTCTTAAAGGACATAGCGTACCACATAAGTAATCAATAAGTAATACGGACGATTTTTCCTCTTTTGAGGAACAGAAGGGAGTCACTCTCTGATGTATCCAGATTCTCATTAATTATTTCCGCAGCTATTCATATTTTGCGATGCTATTTATTTGTTGTGACATTTATGCTATATGTGGCATGTAGCGTTATACTACAACTCCTCTATCATTGACTGCTTGTCAGAATGAGAAGGCCCTTATAAGAACGAACTTCACATTTACTACAGAGGCATTTCAGTGTTTCATCAATGTTTTATCAAAGGAAATTAGATAAAGATACCTAAATTAAACATAACTGCTACAGTCAGCTAGAAACACCAGCAATGCAAAGTAGAAAGTCTTCCAGATTGTCTCATCATAAATGATGAATCTTCTGAAGCTTGTAAACTTTCTGTGAACTCCTACTGCCTTATTACCTGACTTGCCAGTCACTAATTGCTCTTATAAACTCACTCAGCAGAACAGATCTGGATTTCAACTTTATTTCACCTCTTTCCCTGTCAGAAAGCTTTGTAACCCATCACAGATCCCTCTGGTTGTCAATATATGTGATACTGCAGAAGAAAATCATCTTAGAAATATGTCTCCCAGCCTCAACACATTTTATTATGTCAGGGAAAAGTTAAAAAAAAAAAGACAAAAAAGAATGAGAACCTATGGCTACAGTGGCGTATCGGCAGAACGATAATTGCCGGAGGTGACTACACCACGTATGTCCTCATTATGAAGGTTCCTGCTCCTCCTCTGACGTTTTTAGAAGTGTTATCTTATTTTAAACAGAAAGCTGATGTGGTGAAGTAACTGGAGTGAATGTTCTGTTTACTACTGCAAGTTCTTGGAAATCTTCAACTTTCCTTTGGAAAAAATATTCATAAAAAGTGTTCATTCCAGGTTTCAAGGGTTGTCCACAACCTGTACAAACCCATTTTTAAGTTAAGTACTCACCTCTGTAAAAATAAAAATAACAGATACTCACCTTCCGCACCGCCATAATTCCAGCAATTCAGGTGCCAGTTCTGCCAGGGTTCGGGCGACCTTGTTATGCCACATGAGCCCTGTAGCGAATCGGCTGCAGCCATCTCACTTTCTTCAGATTAATGTTGGATAAGTGGAAGTAGTGAGAATGCAATAGCCCAATAGCGTCCATTGATTGACTGGAGGGCTAATGTGTAGAGATGAGCGGCCTGTGGAAGTTTAGGTTTGTCAGTCCAAAGTTTGGGTACCAAAACTGTACCCAAACTTGAACCAGAACACTCTTCTACTCTCTCTTCTATCTTTTCTCTCTCTTCTCCTCCATACTCCTGTAACTGTAAAACAGACTTCCAGGAGAACTCCATGTTCGGAGTTTAACGCCGGACACTAGCTTTACAGTTCAGGTACTAACGTGGCATAATAATGTCTAGCGAAACCTGGCGCTAACATCACATGAGCAGCATCGGTGTGTGAGCTGAAAATATGGAGTCTTTATTTTATAAGGAAGACTATTTCATTTTAAAAAAGAGTTATCCAGGTAGTCGGCAACCCCTTTAATCTCAACTAGAATGATTAGATTTGGTTTTTAAAGCAACACTTTGGGCAAACGGTATACACTGTGTTATAAATAATGAAGAGGACTATGAAGATGGTGCATGGCACAAGGGTTCAGATTACATCAAAGAGATAATCTGTGTGTCATGTGCTATCTCCTAAGGCCCTTAGATGGGCACACCACAATGTCAGTTGTGTGGAAATGTTCCTAAATATAAACCTTTATGTAATAGTTTGTGTATAATCTAAAGCCTGCACACAGTTGGTCAGTCAAACCATAAGAATCAGATTCATGGAGATTAATATCAAGAATGAGTGCTTTTGATGCTGGTGACATGAAAGTCTTGTAATTTTCTCCACTTTTGTAGCATAAAGTATATAAATTTGCAGAGCTGGACAGGACTGGCCTTAGAAATTATAAAGCAAAGGGTAACAAGTCAGTGTACTTTTTCAATGAATGGTGCATGGATAGGATATCACTCCAATGTACAAAACTTAGTAAATCATGGCAATCCTATATAGGTCAAAAAGGATCGCTTTCATTGTAATTCGAAGCATTCATTTTAATGCTTGGCACAAATAATACCTTCATCAGAAACATGCAGATTGCTGTGGCGGACAGTACGAGAAGCAGAACAATAGAAGACCATGAGTCTGCCTATCCACAGAGTAATTGTTAAAATTTCCCTTTTACTTTAATTCCAGTTGACAAACTGACCAAATGCCATTTTTCATACTTTGAGGAGTGTAGTTTTTAAAACCAGGCCTCTAATACACTGCTCAAAAAAATAAAGGGAACACTAAAATCCCACATCCTAGATATCACTGAATGAAATATTCCAGTTGTAAATCTTTATTCATTACATAGTGAAATGTGTTGATAACAACAAAACCAAAAAATGATCAATGTAAATCATAACTAATATCCCGCAGAGGTCTGGAGCTGGAATGATGCTCAAAATCAAAGTGGAAAATGAAGTTACAGGCTGATCCAACTTCAGTGGAAATGCCTCAAGACAAGGAAATGATGCTCAGTAGTGCGTGTGACCTTCACGTGCCTGTATAATCTCCCTACAACGCCTAGGCATGCTCCTGATGGGGCGGCGGATGGTCTCCTGAGGGATCTCCTCCCAGACCTGGACTAAAGCATCCGCCAACTCTTGGACAGTCTGTTGTGCAACGTGATGTTGGTGTATGATGCAAGACATGATGTCCCAGGTCTGGGGAACGGGCTAGACAGTCCATAGCTTCAATGCCTTCATCCTTCAATACCTTCAACCAGGGGAAGAGTCCTGAGGAGATAATTTGCATATTCCCAGTGCCTTAGGGGATAAGTGAAAAGTCTCTGCGAGCTCAAAGAACACTGGATTTTGGCCGTTGCAGCTGAAAGGAGGACATCGGTAAACCGCGCACCTACTGGCGCGCAAATTTTGCCATATTTTTCACCGCTTTGATATCTTTTTTTACAGTAAGAATATGGAAGCGGCCAGGAGCCATTTGGTGAGGTGCATTTCTTGCTACATGTTCATAGACTTACCAGTGGAAAAGCCAAACTTCACATGCCAGAAATGCAAGCTTGTGTCCCTGTTGGAGGGAAAAGTTGCAAAATCTAGAAGAGATGTTAGCAACACTGAAAATCGTTAAGGAAGGTGAAGAGTTCTTAGACAGAGCAGAATTATCTCTTCATGTTACAGAAAGAGAAGAAATGCCAAATGCACCTGAAGAAACAAAGGAATGGAAGCAAGTGACACAGAGAAGCAGGAGGATCAAGAGGCAGTCAGCACCCATACTGCTCAGGAACCAATACCAGGCTTTCTCACAGGAGAACGACGGAGAAACACATCAAGATAAGACTTTTGCCCACAAAGAACAACCTTGGATGCCCTCAGAGTCCTCCTGAATGGAGAAAGAAGAATGTTGTGAAGAAGAAACGGAGCGTTGTGGTCATGGGGGATTCCCTGTTGAGAGGAACAGAGGCCGCAATCTGCAGATTGGCTATAACCTCAAGAGAAATGTGCTGTCTTCCAGGTGCAAAAATTAAAGATGTGTCTGACAGGATATCAGTACTCTTCAGACCTACAGATGACCACCCATGATAATTGCCAATAATTTCCATCTGTTGTCTATTCCATTTGCACAACAGCATGTGAAATTGATTGTCAAACAGTGTTGCTTCCTAAGTGGACAGTTTGATTTCACAGAAGTTTGATTTACTTGGAGTTATATTTTGTTGTTTAAGTGTTCCCTTTATTTTTTTGAGCAGTGTATGTAAGCACCTCAAATATTCTAAAAACTGAATGGGTGATTAAAATGTTTTGCAAATTTTCTTGCCCCATTTGAATGAAGCATTGGCTGATGCATTTAGAGAGGTTGCACGGATGCGGTCATTTCTCCATTCAAATGGGGCACTTCTGAGCCCTGTTCTTGCGATTTTCTTAGGATAGATGTAGATGGATTGCTAATAGGTTTCCCTGGCAGCCAGAGGTCTGCTGAAGGTCCCCTGTGGCACCATCTTAATGCTCCAGTGAAGCCCTGCTAAGTTGAGAAAACCCTTTACAGAATATGACATACTATTATCTCATGGTGTGGGTGTATGGAATGAGTTTGGGAACAATGACCGAGCTTCATTGGGAACTGATAATTTTTCGATACATAATAAATATTTTATAAATTATTAAGGTTTTGTCATCGTGTTGCACACGTGATCACCAGACCAAAATTTGGCTATCATTGCATGCAAAAAAAAAAATAGTGGGACTCATTAGTAAAGAGAATAAACCTCTATTCCAACCTTCATTGCCATCTTTCTCTGCAACATAATAGACTTTGAGAGTGTTGACATTAGATCAATGGAACAAATAGTTGAATGTTTGGCTTATAGCCCAATGTTGTGCAAATACCTTCTGATGGTTCATGTAGTTACTGTTTGATGCTTTAGGCTTGGTATGTGACATTTAATTTAACTTGCAGTACAGAATGGATCACTACTTGCCATTCTAATAATAATCCATCCATGCAGAGGTTCGCCGCTACGCACCTCTTACTTTCATTTTAGTTTGCTGTTGTTCTCCCAACAACTAGGACACGCAACACTGAACAGTGCATTTTCCAAATTATTTGCAACTCTTAACTACATCTGTTGCTTTCCCAATTTTCAGAACCTGTTCTTCTTAATGTTTCATTTTCAGTGTCAGGGAGTATATGTCCACAACATAGATGCATACATAGTTCTGTGCAAAAATTTTATGCAGGTGTGAAAAAATGTTGCAAAGTAGGAATTCTTTAAAAAAGAGGTGCTAATAGTTTACTTTTATCAATTAGGAAAATGCAATGTGAAAGGATAAAATAAAAATCTTAATCAGATCAATATTTGGAGTAGCCACCCTTTGCCTTCAAAACCGCATCAATTCTTCAAGGTATTCTTGCACAAAGTCAGGGATTTTGTAATATTGTAGTCAATTGTATGAGTAATAAATTATATCAATCTGGTAACTATGGCCAGTTTCACATTTGCGGTTGTGTCCGCAGTGTTTCAGCCGCAGTAATCCGCATGCGTTGTGTATTCCTATATTTAACATTATAAACGCAAGTGTCTGCGTTTGATTGCGTTTGGCAACGCATGCGTCGTTTAGTCGTCTGCGGTTTGGCGCGGTAAATGCTACATGTAGTAATTTTGTAGGCGTAAATTAGCCGCCTAGAAACGTACGCGGTTGTTAGCGGCACAAATGCGCAAAAAAAATGCATTGCTGTCTATGTGAACGCATGTTGCCGCAAGCACATGCGTTTGCTTGCATTCGTGAACGCATGCATTGAACCAGAGAAAAACATGTCTAGACACTGATTAGCCACCCCCCACCTACAAGGTGATAAAGGGAGGCAGTGGGCATTGCCAGGTCACTACATAGCAGACTGGGAAGCAGACCACACAGAGGAAAGCAACTTGGAGGAAAAAAGACTCTGAACAATGTGAGTATATCAAAGCCAATGCCTGTATTTTCTATCTCTACATGTCCTAATATCTTCCATTTCTTTCTTTCTGCATGCATCAGAATGTCTTCTTCTTCTGATGAGGAGCAATGTCCTGGGCCTTCTGAAGCCGAACATGTCAGTGAAGTGAGTACTCACCTCGTCAGATTGGTAAGTACTCACTGTCACATCTACACATATGACAATTTTTTTTCTTCCTTTTTTTAGAGTTCTTCTACTGCGGCAGAGGCTGGGCAGGAGCAGCAGAATCACAGTCAGGTGGCAAGGCGGCAGCGTGTACGTATACAAGGCTGACTGTTTACTGTATCCTCACTTTGGTATTCTAGAATCTTCCTTTCTTTATTTACTCTTTCTTTACATTTGTCTTCTGCACTCCTTTTGAATTTCCTTATCCATGCCATTTCTCATCCTGTTTTCTTTCTTTTCCTTATGTTAATATATCCAACATTAATGTCTTTATTTATTTTTTAGGTTCCAGAACAGGATGAAGACCTAATAGAAAATGACCTCCTCATTTCCCTGGTCCAGGCGCGAGTCCCGTTGTGGGACACCCGGGTTCCACAGCACTCGGACAATGTGACGATCCGGCGCCTATGGAATGAGGTGGCCAAAGCGATGTGGGATGGCTGGGACAATGCCCCTACTCGGGTCCGAAGTGCATTTTGTAAGTATTGCAATGCAGTGTGAAGCAGCAGTGACCTTGGGCGTGCTCACACAACTGTGTGTGATGAGAGAAACTCTCAGGAGTTTCTCTCATCACACACAGTTGTGTGAGCATGGCCAAAAGTACATTGTGTAACCATATTTTTTTGTTTTTTCAACAGTGCAGAAAGTCAAAACATGTTGGCGTTCGATGAAGGACCGCTTCAACAAGGACCTGTGTCAAGAGAGCCGTGTTCCCAGTGATTCAGGAGCAAGGATCCGAAAGTACAAATACCATCGTATTCTGGCATTTTTAAGACCGGTCCTTAAGAACGTAAGTATTTATCTTGTGCATTTGGTTGTGTTGTATTGCCATAATCTGTATGTTTCTATTCCACAGGAGTTGGCGTCTGGTTAATTTTTGGTATTAATGTTTTTTTCTTTTTTCACAGCACATGGAGCAGTACTGTTGGCCCAGGTTCTGGAGCGGTCCTTCACCAGACAGCCACGGACCCGTCCCAGACATCCAGCAGCGCTGAAGCAAGTGGGCCTGCCACACTACCTGGAGACCAGGAAGCTGGTCCATCAGGTGTTCCCCTTTCCCAGTCCTCTGCCCCCTTTTTTTGGGCTCCTCCCAGCAGTGGCAGAGGGCATCGGACAGGTCCCTCATGCCCGAGTTTTTGCACTTGAGCTCGGTTTTTCACGAAGGACTCAAGGCTTTGGGTGACCGAATGGATATTTCCCTTAGCCACATTAATACACGTATCCAGGAGGTCACCAAAAGCCTTGATCAAGTAAAAGCTGACCTCCAGAGGCCAGCACATCATTTCTTTAACCAAATTGAGCAGGGCATGTCAGAACACCTTACCCCTGATCTCCAGCTTAGTGTCATGCAGGCCTGCAATGCTGCTTATGTGCAGGCTATGCAGCATAGTCGGTACTTTCAGCAGACAGTGTCGGCATATTCACCTGTGCCCTCACTGTCACGATTAACCTCAATGCCGACCTCTGCTGCATACCACTATATGGCCACCTCTATTCCTAGCACTGCCGGACACCAGTACAGCACCACCACCATGCCGAGTGCTGTAGGACAGCCCACCGCCACCACCATGACAACCGCTGCTCCTGCTTGGACCTCCTCCACTGACACCACAATGCAGCAGCAGGACCCTGGCATGGCCTTCCGTACCGCCTCCACCACGATGCAGCAGCAGGACCCTGGCATGGCCATCCGTACCGCCTCCACGATGCAGCAGCAGGACCCTGGCATGGCCTTCCGTACCGCCTTCACCACGATGCAGCAGCAGGACCCTGGCATGGCCTTCCGTACCACCTCCACCACGATGCAGCAGGACCCTGGCATGGTCTTCCGCTCTACAAGCGCTATGGCCCCTGGCATGGCTGCACGCTCTATGAGCGCTATGGACTCTGGCATGGCTGCACGCTCTACGAGCACTGTGGACTCTGGCATGGCTGCACGCTCTACGAGCACTATGGACTCTGGCATGGCTGCACGCTCTACGAGCACTATGGACTCTGGCATGGCTGCACGCTCTACGAGCACTATGGACTCTGGCATGGCTGCACGCTCTACGAGCACTATGGACTCTGGCATGGCTGCACGCTCTACGAGCACTATGGACTCTGGCACAGTGCAGCCGGACCCCGACGGGTCATCAACCACAACCATGCCACGACATATGAGCCCACCAAGGCTTACCAGAACCTGGCGATCCCAGAAAGGGAGAAAAAATAAAAAAAGACGGACTCTTAGTATTCCTCCCCCCTCACCGCCCAGTGTGTCTGTTATGTCAGGTTTGTCTCACCCTTCCAGTGCGTCTCAGGCCTCTCATGTGTCAAGCCCTATCCTCGAACTACCAGACCCCACAAGTTTCATTACCCCTTCTCCTGCCACCCTTGCGTCGTCCACACTTAGCCAGGCCTCACTGCTTCACACCCCCCTTTTCCATCACTCTACCCCTAGCAGGCGCAGTTAAATAAATATTTTGGTTGTTAAAAAATTAATACAAGTTTTTTGCCCCCAATTATGTTTGGTTTATTGTGTCTTTCGCCACCGGCAACACACACCGTGTGCCAAATAAAACACTGCGCCGCACACTTTATTTTTTGGCCTCATCATAGCTCCAGTAGTTAGCAAGTACAAGACTTTGTGTGTCTTTAGTATAGAGCTATGAGGTGGACGAAAAAATGTATACTTGTATTTTCTCCTTAATCTCTTCATTCTGCTTAGTCTGTGACTAGTATTGCAGACTGAAGAGAAAATGGTGGCAATACAATGCAAAACTATACAGGTCAGGTGTCCAAAAACTCATTAGTTGGGACGCCTGACCTGGTGAGTAGAGAAGTGCATTGTATAGCCTCCTTTTTCTCTTCTGTGTACATAATCTATTTCACACAAACTGAAGGGACGATGGCGGTCATACACGGCATCTCTCACCTGCACATGTGTCAGAAATAGTTAATTCATGAGGCTGTTATATGTGCATCATGAATTCATTATTTCTGATACATGACTTGATGAGTATAGATCTGTTTTGTATGACAGCCATTGTCTCTTCAGTCTGTGTCCAATGGATACTGCATAGCAGAACAGAATCAGGACGCAATGACGTCAGCAACCTTATCACTAAAACAACATGGCTGCCGTCACACTAGCAGTATGTGGTCAGTATTTTATATTAGTATTTGTAAGCCAAAACAAGGAGAGGAACAATTAGAGGAAAAGTATAATATTAGCATATCTAGCACCTCAGCCTTTATCACCCACTCCTGGTTTTGGATTACAAATACTGATAATATAGACCAAATACTGCTAGTGTGAGGACAACTTCAGTATATAGAGGAAATACATATGACACGGTCAAGACACCAAAAAAAGTTTATTAACGAGAAACATTAGTAACATGTAATAAAATAACTGGTACAGATAAAATAACAATAGGACATTTACACAACATTGTCCTGCCATAACACACGTCCAATATCTGAATAAAAAAAGGCAGCAAATTGGTCCTGCATGTGGCCAACTTCAGCTGTTGACCGCAGCGGGTGATGCTGGTAATCGGACAGTGGGTGTGCGACTGGTTCATCCAGTTCAATGTTGGGCCGCTCCTTAGCCATAATGTAATTGTGCAGAACCACACAGGCTTTGACCACCTCGTCGACTGTCTCCATTTTTAGATTTATGGCTGATGCAAGAATGCGCCATTTTGAGACTAGAATCCCAAAAGGTACACTCTACAGTTCTTCGTGCCCTGGTCAGTCTGTAGTTAAAGATCCTTTTAGTGTGGTTCAAGTCACGACTGGAATATGGCTTCAGTAGGTTTTCGCACATCTGAAAGGCCTCATCCCCAACCATAACAAATGGCATCAGTGGACCTTGAGTGTTGGGGAGAGGTTGTGGCCGTGGAAAATTAAAATTTTTGCCATACACACGGCAGCCCATATCAGAGTTCTTGAAAGCCTGGGAATCGTTGCCACGGCCAAAAGCTCCAATGTCCACGGCGATGACGCGACAGTCCGCATCGGCTATTGCCATGAGCACAACAGAAAAAATATTTTTTATAGTTGAAGTACTCCAATCCTGTTCTGGCTGGTTTGATAATGCGGATGTGCTTTCCATCCACCACTCCCAAACAGTAGGGGAAATCACACACACTCCAGAATTTTTCCGCAATTCCAATCCACATGTCCAAGGTGGGTAGGGGTATAAACTCATCCCGGAGTACATTCCACAAAGCCCGGCAGGTGTCCGCAACTATTCCCGACAGGGTGGATATTCCAAGCCGGTATTGGAAATGGAGGGATGATAAAATCTCTCCGGTTGCCAGAAATCTGGAAGAAAATAAAGAAAAATTACAATCCTATTTATGGTGTGGTTATGCTAAAAACGTAAAGGAAAATACCAAACAAAAAAAACACATGTCAGAACACCCAAAATTAGCACTGGCATTGGTTTACATTTCTTATGTACTTTAATGTAACCAGCAGACCTTGCTCTGGTGGAATCGCTCTACGGAGCTGGGTGTCCTGTCTCCGTATGGCTCCTTGAACACGAGCAAGCAAATCCCGGAACGAGTCTTGCGACATCCTGGTATATTCCGGGAATTTGTCTGGGTTGGCATTAAGCTCGCCATACAGTGTGTGATAGGCTCCACGTCTCTCACATAATTCAATAATGGGGTGTCTCCAAAAACGCCGACGTTGTCTCCTCTATCTTTTGCTATTTCTGTCTTGCTCCCAAACAAATGCACAGGCAAGAAACAGCTTGATGCTTAAATCCAGGTTGAAATAAAAGCTCTCCATGCGAAGATCCATCATGACACAGGATACAGTAGCACACTGTTAAGATTTCAGCAGTCCTAGGGTCTATATATAGATATCCCATAATACACGAACTCTGTAGTCCCATTGGCGGTGTCTGGTTATCTAGATTTTTCTCCTGTAAAATTTGTCACCATGCGCACAAAAAACACAAACGCAGACAAAAACGCATACAAAAGCGTATAAACGCAGCGGTTTTTTAACCGCATGCGTAAAAAAACCACTGCGTTTGAATGCTTTTCTATGCATTTTTTCCTGCACTTGCGAATGCGGATTAAACATTGTGGATTCTAACGCAAATGTGAAACTAGCCTATGATGATCAAATTCATATGTAGGTTGAAACAGTCATTAATTGAAACAAATTCAGCTGTTTATGAGGCTTAAAAGTGGGTGAGGAACAGAAAAATAAAGCCACAAGATTGAGATTGTGGAAGACAGTTTCACAACACAAGTCATTCACCATGACTAGACTGAGCAGGGCAGCAAGACCCAAGCTAGTTATACTACATCAGCATGGTCTCTCCCCAACAAAGATTGCAAAGCAGACAGCTTTGAAAATATGCAGTTCAAGCTTTTTTGAAGAAATGGGCAACACTGAAGACATGCAGTGGTTGGCCAAGGAAACCTAGTGCAGCAGATGAAAGACATATCATGCTTACTTCTCTTCAAAACTGGAACATGCCCAGCAGTGCCATCAGTTTGGGTTTGCAGAAACAGGTGGACCAGGCCATCTACTGTTCAGATAAGTTTTCCCCAGAATTGGTATTCACGGAAGAATTGCATTCAAAAAGCTTTAATTTTGACATAGAAACAAGACCAATTGACTCAACTATGCATAAAAAGGTAGAAACTTGGGTCCGGAAAATGGCAGAAGGTGCTTTGGATGAGTCAAAATTTGAAATATTTGGTTGTAACAGAAGGCAGTTTGTTCGCCAAAGGGCTGGAGAGAAGCACAATAATGAGTGTCTGCAGTTAACAGTAAAGGTACCGTCACACTAGACGATATCGCTAGCGATCCGTGACGTTGCAGCGTCCTGGCTAGCGATATCGTCCAGTGTGACAGGCAGCAGCGATCAGGCCCCTGCTGTGCTGTCGCTGGTCGGGGAAGAAAGTCCAGAACTTTATTTGGTCGCTGGACTCCCCGTAGACATCGCTGAATCGGCGTGTGTGACACCGATTCAGCGATGTCTTCGCTGGTAACCAGGGTAAACATCGGGTAACTAAGTGCAGGGCCGCGCTTAGTAACCCGATGTTTACCCTGGTTACCATCGTTAAAGTAAAAAAAACAACCGCTACATACTTACCTACCGCTGTCTGTCCTCGGCGCTCTGCTTCTCTGGTCTGGCTGTGAGCACAGCGGCCGGAAAGCGGAGCGGTGACGTCACCGCTCTGCTTTCCGGCTGCCCGGCGCTCACAGCCAGACCAGAGAAGCAGAGCGCCGAGGACAGACAGCGGTAGGTAAGTATGTAGCGTTTGTTTTTTTACTTTTTAGGATGGTAACCAGGGTAAACATCGGGTTACTAAGCGCGGCCCTGCGCTTAGTAACCCGATGTTTACCCTGGTTACCGGGGACCTCGGGATCGTTGGTTGCTGGAGAGCTGTCTGTGTGACAGCTCTCCAGCGACCAAACAGCGACGCTGCAGCGATCCGGATCGTTGTCGGTATCGCTGCAGCGTCGCTTAGTGTGACGGTACCTTAAATCATGGTGGAGGTTCCTTGCAAGTTTGGGGCTTAATTTCAGCAAATGGATAAGTGTCTGTATTTGTCAACATTAATCATGACTAGTGATGAGCGAGTGTACTCGTTGCTTGGGTTTTCCTGAGCATGCTCAGGTGACCTCTGAGTATTTGTTAGTGTTCGGAGATTAAGTTTTCATCACGGCAGCTGAATGATTTACAGCTACTAGACAGCTTGATTACATGTGAGGATTCCCTAGCAACCAGGCAACCCCCACATGTATTCAACCTGGCTAATAGCTGTAAATCATTCAGCTGACGGGATGAAAACTTAATCTCCGAACACTAACAAATACTCGGAGGTCACCCGAGCATGCTTGGGAAAACCTGAGTAACGAGTACACTCGCTCATCACTAGTCATGATTAATGTTGACAAATACAGACACTTATCCAACATATAATACCATCAGCAAAGCATCTAATTGGCTAAAATGTACTCTGCAGCATCATCACGACCTCAAATACACAGCCAATGTCATTAAAAATATATTCCGGGTAAAAAAGAAAAAGAAGCCCTAGAAATGATGATAATGCCCCCACAGAGACCTGATTTCAACATCATTGAATGTCTGGGAATAAATGAAGAGACAGAAGTATTTGTGCAAGCTTATGTCCAAAGATTAATTCTATAAGAAAACAATCTCTCTGCCCAGTTCCTTCAACAACTGAGTGCAGTGTTCCAAGAAGAATTTGTGTTATTTTGAATGCAAAGATTGGTCAATTGAGATGATCAAATGAATTTGAGGCAAATCAAATTTGAGTCAAAAGTCAAACTTTATAAAATTCATGGGTCCTTGAAATTTAAAAAATTAGCAACTTCATTAGTGGGAATCGCCCAAAAAATACCCCGTCACAGAAAGCCAGCATGACCTAAGGTGCAACCGCACAGGCTTCCCCATTATCTTGTATCTTGCCTTTCAGGTATCACATTACATTAGCACAGCAAATCAGGAGGGACCATCATAGCCCGCATGAAAGCCTAAAGGTACCTTCACACTAAACGACGCTGCAGCGATCCAGACGATCCGGATCGCTGCAGCGTCGCTGTTTGGTCGCTGGAGAGCTGTCACACAGACAGCTCTCCAGCGACCAACGACGCCGGTAACCAGGGTAAACATCGGGTTACTAAGCGCAGGGCCGCGCTTAGTAACCCGATGTTTACCCTGGTTACCATCCTAACAGTAAAAAAAACAAACGCTTCATACTTACATTCCGCTGTCTGTCCTCGGCGCTCTGCTTCTCTGTACTGGCTGTGAGCACAGTGGCCGGAAAGCAGAGTGGTGACGTCACCGCTCTGCTTTCCGGCCGCTGTGCTCACAGTGAGTGCAGGAAAGCACAGCGCCGGAGGACAGACAGCGGAATGTAAGTATGAAGCGTTTGTTTTTTTTAACTTTTAGGATGGTAACCATCGGGTTACTAAACACGGCCCTGCGCTTAGTAACCCGATGTTTACCCTGGTTACCAGCGAAGACATCGCTGAATCGGCGTCACACACACAGATCCAGCGATGTCTGCGGGAGATCCAGCAACGAAATAAAGTGCTGGACTTTCTGCAGCGACCAACAACATCACAGCAGGATTCTGATCGCTGCTGCGTGTCAAACTGAACGATATCGCTAGCGAGGACGCTGCAACGTCACGGATCGCTAGCGATATCGTTTAGTGTGAAGGTACCTTAAGCAGGGAATGCATCAACCATTTTAGGCTCATTTTAGGAAAGAGAGGGTGTTAGAGCTAACAGATCAGCAAAAGATATAGGGGGAAAAAAAGCATTGGACAAATACCCCCCAAGTAATATGTTGAATAACTGCAGCAGTAAAATAGATGAGCGTAGTAGTCTGTAAATAATACAATAATAGATACAAATGCAGAGGCGGAAACACCACTGGTGCAACATGTGCCGCAGCCCAGGGGCCCAAGAGATAAGGAGGCCCATTTCTACCTCCATAGCAGGTGGAATTGTGCATTATGATGAGGTATTGAACTGCAAAGAGCCCATAGACTGTTCCTGCAGAGGGGCCCTCTTCTGTCTGTGTCCTCTTCTGTTCAATTGAGAGGGGTAGAGTGAGATTGGTGAGGTGCCAGATAGTGTCATTGACTAGTGATATGGTGCAGCTGCCATCTGTCCTGCTTCATGTGAATTATTATCACAAGCAGCAACAATAGAACAATATTTTTGCAGATAAAAAATAATCTGAAATCAGTGTCAGATTTTGTGCTTATTACAAGCGACTTTATTGAACTTATGCATTACTTTGCAATAATTTTTGTGAAGGGAAAACAATTTTTTTTTCAAACAAAAGAAAATTCCCCAAAATCTAGACATTTAAAGGGGTATTTCCATTTCCAAGCAGGTGTAATAATAATAATAGCAAATACTTCAAATTAGAAACGTAGTATAGTTATTCAGATTCACTATGTCACATTGAAGGGCATTGCAATAACTTAGGTATATGTGGTAAAGACCTCTAACTAACTGTCACTGTATGAGTGGTCATAACTCTGGATTCCTAAGCTACTGCAACGCCCTGCACATGGGGAAAGCGACATAGTGAATCAAAAGAACTATATATTTCTAATAGAAGGAATTTGCTATTTTATCATTATTATTATACCTACTACATATTGGGATAGGATCGTAGAGATGGGGATACCCCTTTAACTGTAGCCATCTACCTCACATAGTGTGCACGTTGCAAACAATTTTTTATTTTGCACGTTTTACTAGTCAGATTTAACAACATCTGCATAACTCTCATCTATGCAGAGCCCTGATGCAAGTGCTGGCTATTTAATTGTGTACCTACCTAGCACTTCTTATTTTGTTATTTTTTGTGAAAAGGGCTGAATTTTGTTTAAAAATAGACAAATTAAAGATATGAAGACATTAATGTTGTCTGTTTTTGCCCACCATTTTTACTAATCTTATTTGATAGCGGTACATGCCATACCTATACTGCAGTCCGCTGTCTCATTTGGTTTTCTGTGAGTGTATGAATCTAGTATTTCTTATTACATACATTTTGATAAAGTTATAATTGGTATTGAAAAGATTGTCAAAGATTAAAGGCAACCTGTCACCTGAATTTGGCGGGACCGTTTTCGGTCATATGGGTGGAGTTTTCGGGTGTTTGATTAACCCTTTCCTTACCCGCTGGCTGCATGCTGGCCGCAATATTGTATTGAAGTTCATTCTATGTCCTCTGTAGTTCACGCCTGCACAAGGCGTCAACATAAGGGTTGGCTCACATCTGTGTAAATAAAGTAGCTGAGACTTTCAGCTACAAAAGTTGGTGCTTGTCAGGTGTCTTGACCCTCTTTTACTCATTTATTACACTGCAGTGTAAAGTGGTCACATAATCAATGTGACCACTCAGCACGGCCGCCAGAGCACAATGACAGTAGCGTGTGAAGTCGGCTGCTGCAACAAGCACACACGTAAGGTTATCGCAGTTCATAGAAATTTCTCACACTGCGAGTGGCGATGTCAGTAAGGTGACTGGAGTTCATTGGCTCTGAACTAAGATAACCCTATTGATGTCACCACTTGCAGCGTAAGAAATTTCTCATGCTGCGAGCGATGACGTCAGTAAAGTGACCGGAGTTCATCGGTTGTAAACTGCGATAACCTTACTGACATCACCACTCATCGCAGCAGCCACGCTACGGTCAGTGTGTTCTGGCAGCCGTCATATTACTCATGTCACCGCTCTGCACTGCATTCGGATGTAGCAGAGCCAGGGATCGTCGAGAAATGGGATGGATTTATGGCTGACCCATTTGGATTATTTTATTTTTTAAAGGTAATAAATGGGTAAAAGAGGGTTGGGGAATGCTTTTTTGAAATATAATACCATTCTCTGTGTTTATTTATTTTAACTACGGAGTTAGCACTGGGGGTGTTTTATAGATGCCTCTCCATTACTAAACCCTGGGCTTGATGTCAGCGCACGTTACACAGCTAACATCAACCTCAAAATCATTAACTTGCTTGCCAACACACCATGGCAAGAGCCAAGGCTAAGCACCAGAATTGTCACATCTAATGGATATGCCATTTCTGGCATGGCTGAAGGCTGATGTCTTGGAGGGGGACAAAATCCATGGCCCCTTCCCAGCCTTTTAATATCAGCCCGCAGCTGTCTGCTTAGCCTTTTCTGGCTATTAAAAATAGGGGGGACCCACATCATTTATTTTGGGTCCTCCTTTTTAATAACCAGTAAGTGTTATGCAGACAGCTGTGAGCTGATATTAATAGGCTGTGAACCTTTAGGGATATTGGCCCCTTCTCAGAATAATAAAACCAGTCCCCCACTGTCTGCTTTCACTCACCTGGTTAATAAAACTAAGTGGGGCCCTAAGGATTTTTTTTTAATTTAATTTGACATTTTTAGCTAAATACATGTACAGTAAACTACATTTAGAACTGAGAGTCCTCAGTGGTTGATACCTTTTAACCCCTTCCCGACCTTTGATGCAGTGCATGCGTCATGAAAACCCATGCCAATCCGACCTGTGACGCAGCATATGCGTCATGGTCGGATCGCGTCCCTGCAGGCCGGGTGAAAGGGTTAACTCCAATTTCACCTGATCTGCAGGGACAGGGGGAGTGGTACTACAGCCCAGGGGGGGTGGCTTCGCCCCCCCATGGCTACGATCGCTCTGATTGGCTGTTGAAAGTGAAACAGCCAATAAGAGCAATCTGTAATATTTCACCTATGAAAATTGGTGAAACATTACAATCCAGCCATGGCCGATGCTGTAATAGCATCGGCCATGGCTGGAGACCCCGATCTGGCCCCCCCACGACTGACGGCGGCGATCTGCAGCCACCGTCAGTGTTCCGTACTCCTCCGTCCTGTCCTAAGTGCCTTCCTCTCCCCTCCGTCCTCCCCTCCCACTGTCCGATCGCACCCCCCCATACTTACCTAGTCCCGGTGTCCCTCCCGGTGTCCTCGGTCTTCTCGCATGGGCGCCGCCATCTTGGAAAATGGCGGGCGCATGCGCAGTGCGCCTGCCGAATCTGCCGGCCGGCAGATTAGTTTCCTGTACATTTTGATCGCTGTGATAGAACCTATCACAGCGATCAAAATAAAAAAAAATTGTAAATAACCCCCCCCCCCCTTCTTTACACCCCCCATAGGTAGGGAAAACAATAAAATACAGAAAATATATTTATTTTTGTTTTTCCATTAGGGTTAGGGTTGAACTTAGGGTTAGGGTTGCACTTAGGGTTAGGGTTGCACTTAGGGCTAGGGTTGCACTTGGGGCTAGGGTTGCACTTGGGGCTAGGGTTGCACTTGGGGCTAGGGTTGCACTTGGGGCTGGGGTTGCACATGGGGCTGGGGTTGCACTTGGGGCTGGGGTTGCACTTGGGGCTGGGGTTGCACTTAGGGCTAGGGTTAGAATTAGGCTATGTGCACACGGTGCGGATTTGGCTGTGGATCCGCAGCGGATTGGTCGCTGCGGATTTGTAGCAGTTTTCCATCACGATTACAGTACCACGTAAAACTATGGAAAACCAAATCCGCTGTGCCCATGGTGCGGAAAATACAGCGCGGAAAGGCTGTGCTGTATTTTCCTCAGCATGTCAATTCTTTGTGCGGATTCTGCAGCATTTTACACCTGCTCTATAATAGGAGTCCGCAGGTGAAATCCACACAAAAAACACTGGAAATCCGCAGGAAAAGCGCATTGCGTTTTACCTGCAGATTTTTCAAATACTGTGCGGAAAAATCCGCACACAAATCCGCAACGTGGGCACATAGCCTTAGGGTTAGGGCTGGAATTAGAGTTAGGGTTGGAATTAGGGTTAAGACTAGGGTTAGGGGTGTATTGGGGTTAGGGTTGAGAATAGGGGTGTGTTGGGGTTAGTGTTGGAGTTAGAATTGAGGGGTTTCCACTGTTTTTGCACATCAGGGGTCTCCAAACGCAACATGGCGCCACCATTGATTCCAGCCAATCTTGCGTTGAAAAAGTCAAATGGTGCTCTCTCCGAGCCCCGACGTGTGCCCAAACTATTTAGGCACATCAGGGGCTCTGCAAACGCAACATGACACCCGCAGAGCATTCCATCAAAGTCTGCCTTTCAAAACGTCACTACTTCACTTCCGAGTCCCGGCATGTGCCCAAGCAGTGGTTTACCCCCACATATGGGGTATCAGCGTACTCAGGAGAAACTGGACAACAACTTTTGGGGTCCAATTTCTCCTGTTACCCTTGAGAAAATAAAAAATTGTGGGCTAAAAATTATTTTTGAGGAAAGAAAAATTATTTTTTATTTTCATGCCTCTGCGTTATAAACTTCTGTGAAGCACTTGGGGGTTCAAAGTGCTCACCACACATCTAGATTAGTTCCTTGGGAGGTCTAGTTTCCAAAATGGGGTCACTTGTCGGGGAGCTACAATGTTTAGGCACACAGGGGCTCTCCAAACGTGACATGGTGTCCGCTAATGATTGGAGCTAATTTTCCATTCAAAAAGCCAAATGGCATGCCTTCCCTTCCGAGCCCTGCCGTGCGCCCAAACAGTGTCTTACCCCCACATATGGGGTATCAGCGTACTCAGAACAAACTGGACAACAACATTTGGGGTCCAATTTCTCCTGTTACCCTTGGGAAAATAAAAAATTCTGGGCTAAAAAATCATTTTTGAGGAAAGAAATTTTTTTTATTTTCACGGCTCTGTTATAAACTCTGTGAAGAACCTGGGGGTTTAAAGTGCTCACAATGCATCTAGATAAGTTCCTTGGGGGGTCTAGTTTCCAAAATGGGGTCACTTGTGGGGGAGCTCCAATGTTTAGGCACAGGGGCTCTCCAAACGCGACATGGTGTCTGCTAACGATTGGAGCTAATTTTCCATTCAAAAAGTCAAATGGCGCTCCTTCCCTTCTGAGCCTTACCATGTGCCCAAACAGTGGTTTACCCCCACATGTGAGGTATCAGTGTACTCAGGACAAATTGCCCAACAAATTTTAGGATTCATTTTATCCTGTTGCCCATGTGAAAATTAAAAAATTGAGGCTAAAAGAAATTTTTGTGAAAAAATTACTTTTTCATTTTTACGGATCAATTTGTGAAGCACCTGGGGGATTAAAGTGCTAACTATGCATCTAGATAAGTTACATGGGGCATCTAGTTTCCAAAATGGGGTCACTTGTGGTGGAGCTCCAATGTTTAGGCACACAGGGGCTCTCCAAATGCGACATGGTGTCCGCTAAAGATTGGAGCCAATTTTTCATTAAAAAAGTCAAATGGCGCTCCTTCCCTTCCGAGCCCTGCCGTGCGCCCAAACAGTGGTTTGCCCCCACATATGAGGTATCAGCGTACTCAGGACAAATTGGATAACAACTTTCGTGTTCCAGTTTCTCCTTTTACCCTTGGGAAAATATAAAAAATTGTTGCTAAAAGATCATTTTTGTGACTAAAAAGTTAAATGTTCATTTTTTCCTTCCATGTTGCTTCTGCTGCTGTGAAACACCTGAAGGGTTAATAAACTTCTTGAATGTGGTTTTGGGCACCTTGAGGGGTGCAGTTTTTAGAATGGTGTCACTTTTGGGAACCCTCAGACTGACTTCAAATGTGAGGTGGCCCCTAAAAAAAATGGTTTTGTAAATTTTGTTGTAAAAATGAGAAATCACTGGTCAAATTTTAACCCTTATAACTTCCTAGCAAAAAAAAAAAATTTGTTTCAAAAATGTGCTGATGTAAAGTAGACATGTGGGAAGTGTTATTTATTAACTATTTGTGTCACATAACTTTCTGGTTTAACAGAATAAAAATTAAAAATGTGAAAATTGCGAAATTTTCAAAATTTTTGCCAAATTTCCGTTTTTTTTTTCACAAATAAACGCAGAAAATATCGACCTAAATTTACCACTAACATGAAGCCTAATATGTCTCGAAAAAACAATCTCAGAATTGCTAGGATCCGTTGAAGCGTTCCTGAGTTATTACCTCATAAAGGGACACTGGTCAGAATTGCAAAAAATGGCCAGGTCATTAAGGTCAAAATAGGCTGGGTCATGAAGGGGTTAATGGCTAACTGAAAAGATGGTAACAAATTGCAAGCTTTCGAGACTACTTTGGTCTCTTCATCAGGCATAGAGCCATAAACTAATAGAATTTCTATCTCATCAGGGCTGCCCCAGGAAAGGGAGTCCAAGAATTACCTCTGCTGCAAAGGATAAGCTCATGAGAGTTACCAGCCTCAGAAACTGAAAACTGACACAACCTCAGATAACAGCCCTCATTAATGATGCACTAACATCAAGTAGCATACATAGCTCAATGTCAGCTGTCCAGAGGAGACTGCAAAGAGCAGACTGTTATAATTGAACCTATACAAAAAAACAAATAACACTACTAAGGACTGAGAACAAGAGGAGACTTGTTTAAGCCAAGAAATGCAAGGACTGGACATTAGAAGAGTCAAAGTTTGAGCTGTTAGGTGCCAACAACCATGTCTGAGACACAGAAAGAGGGAGTGGATGGTTTCTAAATTTGTGATGCCTATCATGAAGAATGGAGAGTGAAATATGATGGTGTGGGGTGTTTTGCTGGTGACACTGTTGATGATTTATACCAAATTGAAGTCAGTTACCCAGCATGGGTACCATAACATTCTGTAAGGACATCTGGTACCACTATTTTTTACCCAAATCATACCTCCAAGGTATATAAGGGCTGTGTGAATAAGAAACTGATGGATGGAGTGCTGTTAGATAATATGGCCTCCAAAATCACCTGACTTCAACCTTCACGACTGTTGGAAATCCATTCCAGGTAACCACCTAATGAAGCTGCTACAGATAATGTCAAGAGGGTGTAATGCTGTCACTACAGGGATGTAAAGTTTAACATACATTTGTTTCACATGTCTTTACATTCCAATAAGAAAAACTATGAACAGGTGTGTCCAAACTTTTGACTGTTAGGTATAAATATTTATATTACTTATTGTGTGTGGAGTTAAACAAGAAGATTCCCAGGACCTTGGTTGAGTGGCCATGGAAGACTCCGGGTCCTCCAAGACGTTTTGCTGAACTCTAATTGTGTTAGGCCGGCGTCACACTTGCGAGTTTTACGGACATAAGAGCGCAGAAACTACGTCTGTAAAACTCGCAAAAAATACGGCACAATTATTCTCTATGCCCCTGCTCCGATCTGCTGTATTAAACTGATCAGTTATTATACGGCTTTCTACGGCCGTAGAAAATCGCAGCATGCTGCGTTTGTCACCGTATTGCGCAAATAAAACGTCAATGAAAGTCTATGGAAGCTCCAAAAATACGGATTACACACGGACCAGCAGTGTGACTTGCGAGAAATACGCAGCGGTGTTAGAGAGAAAAGCCGGTAATTCAGTGCGGTGTACAGTAAAATCACACTGACAGCTTACAGTAGAATAGGTAGAAAAAATGTGTACACATAGAATAGGTATATATATATATATATATATGTCAGTGAGACACATATGTATATACAGTTAGGGCCAGAAATATTTGGACAGTGACACAATTTTCGCGAGTTGGGCTCTGCATGCCACCACATTGGATTTGAAATGAAACCTCTACAACAGAATTCAAGTGCAGATTGTAACGTTTAATTTGAAGGGTTGAACAAAAATATCTGATAGAAAATGTAGGAATTGTACACATTTCTTTACAAACACTCCACATTTTAGGAGGTCAAAAGTAATTGGACAAATAAACATAACCCAAACAAAATATTTTTATTTTCAATATTTTGTTGCAAATCCTTTGGAGGCAATCACTGCCTTAAGTCTGGAACCCATGGACATCACCAAACGCTGGGTTTCCTCCTTCTTAATGCTTTGCCAGGCCTTTACAGCTGCAGCCTTCAGGTCTTGCTTGTTTGTGGGTCTTTCCGTCTTAAGTCTGGATTTGAGCAAGTGAAATGCATGCTCAATTGGGTTTAGATCTGGAGATTGACTTGGCCATTGCAGAATGTTCCACTTTTTGGCACTCATGAACTCCTGGGTAGCTTTGGCTGTATGCTTGGGGTCATTGTCCATCTGTACTATGAAGCGCCGTCCAATCAACTTTGCAGCATTTGGCTGAATCTGGGCTGAAAGTATATCCCGGTACACTTCAGAATTCATCCGGCTACTCTTGTCTGCTCTTATGTCATCAATAAACACAAGTGACCCAGTGCCATTGAATGCCATGCATGCCCATGCCATCACGTTGCCTCCACAATGTTTTACAGAGGATGTGGTGTGCCTTGGATCATGTGCCGTTCCCTTTCTTCTCCAAACTTTTTTCTTCCCATCATTCTGGTACAGGTTGATCTTTGTCTCATCTGTCCATAGAATACTTTTCCAGAACTGAGCTGGCTTCTTGAGGTGTTTTTCTGCAAATTTAACTCTGGCCTGTCTATTTTTGGTATTGATGAATGGTTTGCATCTAGATGTGAACCCTTTGTATTTACTGTCATGGAGTTTTCTCTTTACTGTTGACTTAGAGACAGATACACCTACTTCACTGAGAGTGTTCTGGACTTCAGTTGATGTTGTGAACGGGTTCTTCTTCACCAAATTAAGTATGCGGCGATCATCCACCACTGTTGTCATCCGTGGACGCCCAGGCCTTTTTGAGTTCCCAAGCTCACCAGTCAATTCCTTTTTTCTCAGAATGTACCCAACTGTTGATTTTGCTACTCCAAGCATGTCTGCTATCTCTCTGATGGATTTTTTCTTTTTTTTCAGCCTCAGGATGTTCTGCTTCACCTCAATTGAGAGTTCCTTTGACCGCATGTTGTCTGCTCACAGCAACAGCTTCCAAATGCAAAACCACACACCTGGAATCCACCCCTGACCTTTTAACTACTTCATTGATTACAGGTTAACGAGGGAGACGCCTTCAGAGTTAATTGCAGCCCTTAGAGTCCATTGTCCAATTACTTTTGGTCCCTTGAAAAAGAGGACGCTATGCATTACAGAGCTATGATTCCTAAACCCTTTCTCCGATTTGGATGTGGAAACTATCATATTGCAGCTGGGAGTGTGCACTTTCAGCCCATATTATATATATAATTGTATTTCTGAACATGTTTTTGTAAACAGCTAAAATAACAAAACTTGTGTCACTGTCCAAATATTTCTGGTCCTAACTGTATATTAATATTTCATCCAGCGCGATATAGCAGAAAGCCGGTAATTCAATTACCGGCTTTTGCCTTCTCCTTCCTAAAACCCGACATGATATGAGACCTGGTTTACATACAGTAAACCATCTCATATCACCATTTTTTTTTGCATATTCCACACTACTGTTAGTAGTGTGTATATGCAAAATTTGGCCTCCTCTACGGAGGATGCCATAAGAGGGCGCCCTCTGCTGGTTGTCCTCATATGAACTCGAGCCAGGAAGCTTTCTAGGAAAGTTCCCATGATCTAGGAACAGCCAGCAGAGGGCGCCTCACCGCAAATGAAGCTAAATATAGGTCATTGACCTACTTTACCTTCATTCGCTGGGGTTTTGCAGGCAGGAGTAGCGCTGCATTAGCAGAACTCCTGCCTGCAAAATATTTTAACCCCTTCAGATGGATTTACATCGTTGGACCTTACAGATCCTCGGAAGGTATGTATATTCTTGGTTTATTATTTTTTTTTTTGATTTACAGATCGAGGGTCTTCAGTGAGTGGATTGAGAGTAGAATAAATTATTACAACAACCTTTGTGTTTTTTTCATTAAATTAATTTTTAATGTGTTTTTTTTTAACCCTTTACTAGTATTGGATTAATAATGGATAGGTGTCATAATTGACGCCTCTCCATTATTAATTTGGCTTAATGTCACCTTACAATAGCAAGGTGGCATTAACCCTTCATTACCCCATATCCCACCGCTACACGGGAATGGGAAGAGAGTGGCCAAGTGCCAGAATAGGCGCATTTTCCTGATGTGCCTTGGGGCAGATGTTTTTAGCCGGGGGGGGGGGGGCAATAACCGTGGACCCTCTCCAGGCTATTAATATCTGCCCTCAGTCACAGGCTTTACTACTCTGGCGGAGAAAATTGGGCGGGAGCCCACGCCAATTTTTTCCGCCATTTAACCCCTTAATTTACTAGCTAGAACGGCCAAATTTTGCATAGACACACTACTAACATTAGTAGTGTGGAATATGCAAAAAAAAAATAGGGATGAGATGGTTTACTGTATGTAAACCAGGTCTCATATCATGTCGGGTTTTAGGAAGGAGAAAGCAAAAGCCGGTAATTGAATTACCGGCTTTCTGCTATATCGCGCTGGATGAAATATTAATATATATACATATATGTGTCTGCTGACATATATATATATATATATATATAGACAGTATATGTTTTTTTTTTTTTCCACATGGATCCCTTGTATATCCGTATGTCGGTTTTGCAAGCCTGCGATAAAAACACGCATTACGGCTGCCATACGGATTACATACGGAGGATGCCATGCGCAAAAAACGGTGACACACCCTGCCTACGGAGGAGCTACGGACCACTATTTTCGGGACTTTTCAGCGTATTACGGCTGTAATATACGGACCATATTTTCATACGCTGTGTGTGTGACGCCGGCCTTAATGTTTTTTTTCCTAAATTCTCCGACTCCACCATAAAACCACTTGCGATTAGATGACCTTGATACTCCAGAGGAAAAGGAGATATCAGCTATAATGCATATTCTAATGTAGGACCACTAACTCCAAACCTGGGAAATCAGTAATGAATCTAGTCACGTTAGGAATTATGTATATATGAATGGACAGGAAATATACTAATATGGGTGATGATAATCGGTGAACAGCACCATAGCGTAAGCGATGGGATAGAGAGAAATACACCATTCTTTCAAGTTAGTCCATGGCACCTGTAAGGAAAAGACACGTAGATATATAGTTAAATATTGGTGCTGCAATACTGGATCTTGGTTATATATTTTTTTTTTATTTCATGTTGAGTAGAGAAATCAACTCGTCAAGGCTAATGTGGGTTGAAAAAATGTTGGGTCCATCCTGAATTTGATTGAATCTGATGGCAGCAGGTTTTTCTATGTAATCTGATGGCAGCAAGAGGTAGGGGTTGAGACACAGATTTCAGAGACGTGTCACTTACAGGACTGTGTGCTGTTATTTCTATACGATCAGTGTTTTATCAGTAAATTATCACTGCCGGACTAGCTGCTCACGTGCCTCCTGGTCCAACCACAGCCCTAGCACTGATTAGCAGTTTACTGTCAATATGCAATGTACAAAGAAAGCTGCTAATGAGCGGTGTGGACAGTGTTAGCCTTCTGAGCTCTGCTACATCTGCCACAGAGAAAACTGTAATTGCATCACAACTGCTGCACCCAGAAAACTAAGTGATACATCGCCTGAATCAGGGTCTCTTTGCCTACATCAGGCTGCTCTCAGATGATAGGAAAAACCTGCCGATTCCCTTTAACATTGATTTACTATTTGCAGTGTAACTTAACAAAAAAATTAAACAAGCAGTCCACCAACTTTTTTTTTTAAAAATCCCTGCGGCCCTTTGATTTGTCATCTCACGCTCATTTTCAGAAGGAAGTACGGTAGACTATCTCACTACTGCCACCTGCAGGAATCTACCTAGTAATGTCCAGTCCTTAAGGCTATGTGCACACGTTCAGGATTTCTTGCAGAAATTTCCTGAGAAAAACCTGAAATTTTCTGCAAGAAATCTGCATGCGTTTTGCACGTTTTTGGTGCTTTTTTTTGCAGATTTTTCCAGACATTTCCCAATGCATTATATAGTGGGAAATCCGCAAAATTAATGAACATGCTGCGCTTTTTACCGCGATGCGTTTTTTTTGTGGAAAAAAAACGCATCATGTGCACAGAAATTGCGGAATTCATTCTAAATGATGGGATGCATAATGTATGCTTTTTTTTGCGGTTTTACAGCGTTTTTATAGCGAAGAAACGCAAAAAATCAGCAACGTGTGCACACAACCTTAAAGCTGTACTTCTGAAATGGCCAGGCAGATTTCAATGGTAAGGAGAGGCTGGGGAAATCATTTGGATAGACGTTATATTGCATTGATGTTTCCCGCTGCATTTCACTGATGAAAATCTGGACTTAGTAACAGAATTGACTCATTTGGTGCATATTTTAATGTCTTACTGGCTTTAAGGGAAAAAATTAGCAATATTTGTAATTTTGTATCAGAATATAACCATAAATAAGGTTTGGGCATTATTATCCTCTGGTTAGTGATACCATAGTAGTAAAAGCTTAAGATGATCTGCTGTATGGCTCATACTCATCTGCTTCGCCAATGCAAGTCAATGGGTGCGAGAGAAAAAAATGGATGGCACATGGGCCATCTGTATGGCGTTCAATTTTTACAGATACCTTACCATTCTGCAGCATAGACCACTGTAAATAACTGTAGAGAAAAAAAACGCATTGTATACACGTTATACGAATGTCATATGGATGCTATGTGATAAAAGTCGCATTATGCTCGTTTGACACTCGTTCTACCTTTCTGGATCAACATCGGAGCGATGGTTTAAACCCAGAGGACTGTGAGCCCTTAAAGGGAACCTGGCATGTAAAATAACACTATTAACCTACAGATATGGAGGTTAATAGCATTCTGACACCGTGCGGCCGTAGAACTGAGAGTCCCGCTGCCAGGAGTAACTGAACTTTATTCCCATTGCCAGTGTCGGGCTCCCAGGCAGAGTGGCGCCGGCACAGGTTCAGTCACCGCTCAGTCTAGAGAGTGGTAGCTGTAACTGCGCCCCCAGCACTGACTGACAGCCGGCTTTAAAGCTGAGATTACTGTCAGTCAGTGCTGGGGCACAGTTACAGCGACCGATCTCTATATACCACTCTCTATACTCAGCGATGACCAAAACTGTGCCGGCACTAACCCTATGAATGGAAGCCGAACGCTACCGGTGGAAATATAGTTAATTTCCTCCTGGCAGTGGGGCTCTCAGTGCAAGCACCGCACTGTGTCAGAATGCTATTAGCCTTCACATTAATGCCATATCTGCAGGTTATATTACATGATAGGTTGTCTTTAAGGAGCCTTTAAATGCAACTATTATCAGCCAAACCCCAGAGTCGCATGTGCACACTGCGCTGTTTTGGGCTTGTTGCCTCTTGTGAGTACAGCGTCTGGTTTTGCTTGGCCATGTGTACGTATTCAGAGACCAAGAATCCTCTAGTCCCGTTACATACAGGAAGCGCACTCCATACAGAGCTGCAGAATATATCGGCACTGCATCAATAATGGCTAAAAATACAAGATGTCAATTATTCTAACGTTACAAAAAAAGGCACCTTACGTAAGAGGTCACTCTGGCCTGACTCTCTGCAGCACAAAAAGTCTGTTGGCTTAAACCATATAACCAAAATGTTATTTAATATTTTAGAAAGTAACACAATCCAAAAAAAGAAAAAAAAAATTGGATATTTCACACACTACAGAACCAACATGGACACAATATTGACATAGAAAGGGACTTTTGAATATAAGTTTACAAAAAGAATCCCTGTGAACTTTTTTTCCTTTTAAGTTATTATGCTAAGCATGACAGGTAAAACATCCTTTACAATATGATACACCGACACAATAAAAACCATGATACAAATGTGCTGTTAGAAATCAGTAACGTCAGGGAAGACATCTCATGAACTGTATTCTCTTTTATATGAAATTCTATACAATATAAACAGAACATCCATTATCAGGATGACCTTTACAGCAACCAGAGACCGAGAATTAGATTTTTTTTTATTATTTTTTTTTCAGTGCAAACACATTTATACAAGGCAGTCTTGGCTGCAATTTTTTTTTTTAAAACATACAGTAAAGTCCTCCTTGTATGTATTGACTTTATTCCCCTAATGCAATAGTCACATTCAGTCACTGACTTGAAGAAAGTATGACTTCTTTCAGTTTAAATCTCATCTATAAACAACAATGTCATAGTGGAGTCAACTCATCGGTAGTATTGAAAGATCTGGCTTTGTTCATCATAGGAAAGTCAGGCTGGCAAATGTATGACGGAGGTCACCGGCCCCTGAAAAACTTGCAATGGCCGAGTGACAACAGGAAGAAAACTTCAGCTGTAACGGAAAGTGTCGGTGAACGTTCCAACCATGATGAAACAAAAAAGAAAAGAGGAAAAAAAAAAAAAAAACACAGGATTTTTTGCCCTTAATTTACAATATACATTTCTTATAAAAACCCAAAATGTAGTCTTAGTGGAAAGAAACCATGGTCATGAAAAATGACGATTCATTCTACAAAAATGTTGATGTATCATGGAGTTTTCCATATGATTCGAATGTTTTTTTTTGTACAGTATACTTTAACATTGCTGCCGTTTTAAAAGTTGTGGAGGTAGTTGTATGTAAAAACAGGAAAAAAAACAAAAAAACAAAACAAAGAAAAAAACACATTAGCAAACAAACACAACATGTACTGTAGCAACAATAAGAAGAAGAATCAAGTGTGCAAAAAGCCATTAGATTTAGTTTTGATCTTTTGAGGCTGCACGTAGGGCATTCACAGAATCGGAACGCCTCAAACTCCAAAATAAAATCTAATACCAGTAGACAGTACTTGGATTTTTGTAACATTGTAACCTGCTTGCTATTATCTATACACAGGCCGTCGTAGAAAAGGTTTGATCTCTAGATCCTAATACTGCATAATGTTATTTTGGATTTCACTTGGGTAAGTCAAAGGATGTAACAGGTTATTATAAAATAGCCGTTTCATTATTGCCATATTGTCTCGACTTCTAGTACTGGGTACATTTAAAATGACGATTTCGAGACATTTGAAAAAAAGCCATTCAAAAATCTTGTCTGCCAAAAATTATAATGATGAACTTGTTAAAACAAAATCATAGTATTCAGTCTACCAAAAGTGGCAACCTAGCACCCATTTAAAGGGGAAGATCACTTCTAACACTTAAGGTCTATTACACTGGGCATGTAGATTGGTAAAGGCTTCCTATAATAGCACATCAGTACTCTGTCCATAAGGCCGGGATCACACATGCGAGAAACACGTCCGTGTCTCGCATGTGAAATCCAAGCTGTGGCGCCGGCACTCCAGAGCGGAGCGTGCGGCTCCATGTGTTGCTATTTGGCCGCACGCTCCGCTCCCAAGTGCCGGTGCCACAGCTTGGATTTCACATGCGAGACACGGACGTGTTTCTCGCATGTGTGATCCCGGCCTAAGTCAGACTTCGGAACGGTTTCTGAGGACATGGTCAGGTTTGAGGATATAGCCACATCAGGACATGTAGCTCTCATGACAACCAGCTTGTATAGAAATCAATGTCCGCCGCTCGTCCTAAGGGCTGCATACACAGATCAGGTAGTAAAAACAAACAGCCGTGTCCTCAGATGCCCTTCTCCAAGTTCTGCACTTTGAAGTTTTACCAAGGGGAAACTCCTAACACTTCAGGAGCCCGACCTAATGGACCATAAGTGTTAAAAGCAAACTTCTCCTTTTCAGATATTTCAAATAAACACAAAAAATGGATTATACAAGATAGAAGTGAACAGTGAATATAATGTAATTCCTTCTGCTGTGTGGTTGGTCAGCTTAAAGTGTATCTGTAATCTAAAGAATAAAAAAAAAAAAAAGAAAAAGCTAATATTTAGCGTGCCGACTCAATATTCACATTGCCAGTTCAGAATGACTGCCGACATCAAAGAGACAGGCGACACAAAATGGCTTTCTCCATTGTGAGTAGGTGACAGATACACTTTAAAAGTAAAAAAAAAAAAAAAAAAGAGTCATAACCATGAAGGTAGTAATATGGACTATATATGCTCTTTTGTAGATGAAGGCGTATATATCAGTGAAGCAAAAACACAAGCCCTCCTAAGAGCTAAGATTTTACTGTACTCAGAGACACAATCCTTCATCTCTTCACCTTGAGACCTGGATGAAATGTTCAGAAGCTTTTTTTCTTCTTGGTAAAGATCTATAGAATCAGTCCTCTTTGTTCTAGATACACAGCACCACTTACAAGTATTTAGAAGAAAAGTGGGGACACTTAAAGGTATCTTTATGGAGATTGTGGAGTTGTAGAACATAGCCGACCATCAATGTTCATGACCTGAATTGTATCCATGATGTCAATGTGTTGAGTTCTACAATAACATCTTTTATTATTCTTGGGTAAGATGCATGGGCATGGGCACCAAAAACCTGAAGGGTGTATCCAGCTGGCATGACTGTAGGTGGGCGGCTAGGTTTTAGAACTCTACTAATATAACTTAATTTCCACAAGATTCCACCTGTAAAGATTTCAGCATTGAATTTCCAACATCGAAACATTGTATAATCCTATTCAGAAAATTATAAATTCACATTCACCCTGACTTTGCACATTTTTCTCCACTTGTAAAAATGTAATGTGAAACAAAACACAAATCTTTCCTTTTGTTCTCATCACAAATGTCTTAAAGGATAAGCTACATTGTATGTGATAAGAAAAGCCCAAATGTTCAAACATACGTAATGCTTTGTTCTAATGATCACCGTCACAAATCATGTTATGTTTGAGAAGCCTAATTTAGGCATTACAATCAAATCCACAGAATAAAAAATTATATCCTTCCGTTTGAAAGAAATCATGTTACCAGGCTATGCTCGCCTTTGTTTCTTACAAATACACTTAAAGAAGAAATGATAAAATTACCAAAAAAACAAAAATAGGAAAAAAAAAATGATTTTAATCAACTACTTCTCGGGCTCATGAAGATTTCAAGTTAAATGTTAAAAAAATTGATTCATGTAAACTGACTTGATATTGCGGAGAACAAAATATAAAGGTTTCCTGATGATGTAAGTTCCTATTAAAGGGGATGTTTACTGTTGGCCACTTACATCTGCATAGTGGTAGATAAAATAAAAGCTTGTCCTAGGATACATGTTATCAGGTTCTTTCGTCCATGTAAGGGGACTATAGGAGTGCAGAAGTTAAAGGGACTTTTACATTTACTGTCATTATTTTATTGCACAGATTTCTTAAGTCTAAAACCAATAAAATTAGACTTCTTTCACACTTCAGTTGTTTGGCGTCAGTCTGCTCAGACATCGTGACGGATCGACGGATCCATCACAATTGTTGAGAAAACGGTTCTAACGGATCCGTTTTTTTGACACATCCATGTATCTGGGAGAAGTATCTACTTTTTGGAGCATGCTCAATTGAAAAAGCGGATTGGGGTGACTGATCCGCCAACTGATGGTCGCGACGGATCCGTCACCCATAGGCGGCCATTCTAGGAAATGGCGGACGCGATGGATCCGTCATGAACCGCCATTTCGGCGCAGACAAAAAAACGTTGGAATGTCCGTCAATGTCTAGATGACGTCCGCCAAATTTCAACGGATCAGTCACATGGCGGATGGAACGGACGACCATCCGCCACAATCCGTCGCTAATGCAAGTCTATGGGAAAATAGCGGATCCGCCCTAAAAAACGGCGGATCCGCTATTTGATGAAAACGGCGGATTCAAACTGACACCAAAAGACTGAAGTGTGAAAGAGGCCTTACCACCTGAACCTCAGTGCTGCCTCTCTGCTGCTACCCCTGTTTTTGTTGACAAGCTGCAATGGTGACCTCATAATTGCAGCATGTGTTTGCTGCAGCTAATCTAGTGCCATCTGCCATGGCATGACAGCTGAGTGCAGTAATTGGCTGCAGCGGTCATGTGCTGTAATCATAGTCGCCGCTGCATCGGGTCAACCAAGACTGGTGTCAACAGCGGAAAGGCAGCACTGAGGTTCAGGTGGTAAGTAAAGCTTATTTTAGTACGAGTAGCAAGTAAGGATACATTTTATTTATTGTAGCTAGAGTAAGTCTGTGCACTAATTAAGGCTACGTTCACACTAGCGTTGTGCGCCGCTGCGTCGGCGACGCGACGCACAACGCACCGAAAAACGCGTGCAAACGCACGCAAAAACGCTGCGTTTTTCGACGCGTGCGTCGTTTTTTGACGAAAATCGGACGCAAGAAAAATGCAACTTGTTGCATTTTCTTGGTCCGACGCTAGCGTCAAAAAAGACGCACGTGTCTGAAAACGCAACAAGCAAAAACGCATGCGTCCCCCATGTTAAACATAGGGGCGCATGACGCGTGCGTCGCCGCTGCGTCGCCCGACGCTAGCGCGACGCACACTAGCCGAACGCTAGTGTGAACGTAGCCTAAGAAAGCCCTTTTAAAGAGTTTGCAATTTCCTATTAATGTATCCATTGTATGGCAATGTAGACTACTTTTGTTTATGTGGGTGGACACAACTAAAGCTGAATAACCACTTTACTGCAGGGCTCCGTTTGGTGACTAAAATGGTAGAAAAAGGGACAAAAGAAATGTGGGTTCAGAATTTTTAGACTTGGGACCTCAAGGGCCATTTTTGTTCCCTTGGACCCTGCTTTAAAGCCACTAAATTGGTGTTCCACATTCGGATCACTATAGCTTACTGGCTTACAATTTTTGCAACAAAATTCTATACTAAGAGCAAATTAAAACTTCCTATTGTTAATTTTGCAGCTAAATTTTCTTGTCTCAGGTGTGGATTTTACCAGTGGATTTATCATGGATTTCACACTATGTATTGCAAAGTAAAAAAATCTGCTGTGAAAATTCACAGTATAAATGGACAGGCTAGTGAATTTGAAATCTGCACCACACCTACATTTCTGCTCTGGATTATATCAGGATTTTGAAAGTATCCAAAACTCTGGACCACAATGCTGTGCAGTGGGTGCCATATTGTAACTTTTAACCTGATCCTAATACTGAATGGAGGTAGGGAAATGACAACTTGTCTCAACACCAGATTGACCATTACTTTTTTTTGCTCTTAGGCCGGGGTCACACTTGCAACTTGCAATGCAAGAAACTTGCACGAGTCTCTCGCCTCAATACCCAGCACTGATGCCAGCACTCAGGACCGGAGTGTGCGGCTGCATGTATTTCTATGCAGCTGAACGCTCCGGTACGAACCGCTGGCGGCAGTGCTGGGTATTGAGGCGAGAGACTCGTGCAAGTTTCCTGCACTGCAGTTGCAAGTGTGACCCTGACATTAGGGGTAGTATTGTTGTTGGATATGTACCAAATAAAACTATGGTGATCTGATGGCACATGTTTACAAAGCCATTTTTATTTATTTATTTAGAAGGGTTGTCTGGCCATAGTCTACAAGCCTGCTCTCACTCTATGTGACTGCAGACTTGTGAATCCTCACAATGCGCACAGTGCGTGCTGTCAGGATTCTCCAGTGTGGGCACCGGGAGCGTGACTGCAAGTATGTGATTTGCAAACTATCGGGCACATTCCAACTAGACTTCTGCCTCGCTCAATATAGCGCATGTATGCAAATCAAATACTTGCAGTCACGCGCTCGATGCAACTTCACAGCACAGTGTGCGCACAATGTGAGGATTCACAGAGAATGACTGCAGTATTGAAGCTTAAGACCGGACAACCCTTTTTTAAGGTCATGTTTGGAACAATCCCTGCCCAAAATGACAATGGCTCCATTCTGCTGCCATTTTATTGGTACTACTGAGATTTCTGGCACAGTGGAACCTTTCTTATGGGATTTTAAAGCAGCAGCGCTAGGTATACATTAGTGAAATATGGAGAATGTATTGTTCTAGCTCATACTTTGTGATTAGAAATAGCTATCAAAGCCTAACAATGGAAAAAATGTGGCCAAACACCAATGGCTTCCTAGTCCATGGAGCAGCAATGTAGTGGGCACCATGGTTAAAATAAGAGGTCGTAATAGGAAATTCATTACCAAGACAGACAGTGAGTCCTGATGACAGATCCTAGTAACCTTGTGATTGGAAGGGAGCATTGCAGAGCATGCCAGGAGGTGTGATGGGCCTGGAGGATGAGTTTGGATTAAGGTATGAATGGTTAGGATTGACTTTCACAGCTACTTTTTATTTCCTTACGAGATTAAGGGGTATTCAGGACTAGAAAATAGGGGCACTTTTGCTGATCTTGTGAATAGGCTGGTGTTTTTGGATGTCTCTCTGCAAAGTCATCCATCGAGACATCCAGAATGACCCATTTAGGGCTTCTTCTATAGCACTAGGTGTGATATCACAATCACTGGTAGCTTATATTGCTTCTAAAACCAAGGTTTGATAATCTGACTATCCATTTATTTACGTATTATGGGTATAAATGATCATGGAATTCAATGTCAATATCCTCATATAAAGCGTTAGTTGTAGCACCAAGCGCCGATGTCCCATCCCCCGACATGACTGGAACAATTATGCTCGCGTTCCATGTAATACCTCGTCATACTTTGCTGAAAAGTTCCCTTTTTATTTATACTGTTATGATGAGTAGGTTTGCTTGAGTTCTGATAATACTGTATTTTAACTAGTGTAATATTATAGAGAGGAGTAACACAACCGTCATTCTGTATAATGCATGCAGGTCCCTGAACAACACATCCAATACGTTTTATATTTATATGTGATCGCACAATGGTGTGGATGGAGATAGCCAGAAGATTAAAGAAAAAGCACAGATGTAGCAATTCTTATTGCAATGTGATATGGTGTAATATTTTGGTTCTTTACATTGGCTGAACATAATGGACACTAAGTAGGAATATATATATATATATTTACTGTATATACGTTTAAAATTAGGTTTGTATTATTTGTGTGTTGGTAAAAATAAATATTTTTTTCTCTCTTTTTATAATACAGAACTGAACAAAAACTGTTCTGCAAATTTACAAAGGTGTGTTTTCTACCGAGCACCGCTGCTTTAAAGGAAGTATTCAGCTGTAATGCTGCACAGCGTCCAAAAATAATAAAAAATAAAATGATTACAGTGTTTAGACTCTCGAATGTGCTCTGTTACATTTACATGAAGAATAATGTGCATATTAACTTCTAGCATTTTTCACTTTCTACTGAGCTCTACATTATGGAAAGGAATGATGGGAAGAAAAACAACAAAACCAAAATAATAATAACAATTATAACAATACAAAAAAAAAAAAAAAAAAAAAAAAAAAAAAGAGTTGGAATTCTGTTCTTGTTGTTGCCCCCTGGGCTAATTAGCAGCACAGTTTTAGAAAGACACAAAAACTGTGGATGTGAGGCTTGCTTGTAAAGAGATGTAAACATCGGTCCCAGTGTAGTAAACTTTGCTGTAGAGGATGAGACAGAACAAGATTTGAGGCTGAGCGGCTATCAAACACTAGTTACAGAAGCTTGCAAACAGTTAGCGGGTTTCTGTAGTTTATCAGCATCCGTTGTTGTGGTTTCTGCAGCAGATGTTCGGAAGTTAAAAGCTGGACCAGCACCAGCGTGGGCAGGACTGAGAGCTGGGTTCTGCCGTCTATTACTTTCAACAATACTTGAAGTATTGGAAGCCAGGCTTTCACGTGTACTGCGGAGAGAAGAACAATAACTGTAAAACATGGAATAAATCACTGACACATTGCGCGGTAATCTTTAACGTCCTGTAGACAAGTAATAACGGATTGTGCGGAGCGTAACAATGTATACAAAGTGTTCATGTCGGATAACAGAGGCAATACTCGCCGCTCCGCTCTGCCACTGCTCCCGGGCCACAGCTGCCCGGTCCCCTGCTGGTCTCCTATCACAGGCACATGTGACTGCCGCAGCCAATCACTAGCTGCAGTGGTCCAGGCAGTGATTGGGCGTAGGAGTCACGTTCCCATGACCGGATGTCATAGTGGCACTGGGTGCCGAACAGCATGGGAACAGGAACAGCAGGAAATTGATGAATTTTGCTAACGTTTTCTTTTTTTATACCAAACTTTCCCTCCAAGAAAACCCCTTTAAGACATGCTAGATCTCCATAAAGACTGAACTCCATGCACTTAGCCGTTTCCTTAGGTCATAGATTGTGACCTGAAGAACATACAGATTTAGCCAACGTTAACTTGCCATGTACCACACTACACGCAATCGATCACATCAAATTAAGGTGTAACAGGTATAGAACACATTAAAGGGGCTGTCCACTACTAGGACAAACCCTTTTCATTCCCCATGTCGGCACCCGTTAAAATTAAGACACATATACTCACCTCCAGCGCCGCTCCAGTGGTGTCGGCACTCACGTTCCCAGGGCTCATGTTTATGTCACATGAGCCCTGTGCCCAATCAGGCGTCACTACCCATCAGATATACCAGCGGCAGCTCTGAATTACTTATATGTCAGAAGGCGAGGACAGTGACGCCAGCACAGATTGGGCGCAGAGCTCAAATGTAACAACCTCACGTGAACCCTGGGAACGCGAGTGCAGACACCCCAGGAACGGTGTCAGCGCCAGAGGTGAGTATAGGTATTATATTCAGATTAAGAAGGGGTTGTCCTAATAGTGGACAGCTCCTTTAAGTTTTTAAGCACCACTCCAGCATATTTATTGTTAGAACCTTTGTTCGGGATCCAGTATGAGAGTGAAATTCATGTAGTCACATACCCACCCGTAGCCGTCTTCACCTGTTTTCAACCCCGCTCCAGCACCACATGACTGCGGTTGTGACCTGTTAAATGACACAGTGGTTGCTGCGTGAAGCAGAGGTCACTTTTTAAAATCATCTCAAGGACAGTCTATGTCGACTTCAGAACAAGGCTACTGAGTCCCATACCATAGATTTATAGTCAGAAAAGTGACTTCCAGAACACACAGCGATCCAGTGGCTTACAAAAGCTGTTACGTGGTGCTGAAGTGACCAGAACAGGGCTGAAAACGGATGAAGATGACAGCGGAGTATATAACTGCACGTATTACACATATGTGACCCCTCATATAAAGTCTGGAGTGGTGATTTAAGTTAAAGTGTGCTACCTCTGTATGCTCAACCTCTGTATGCTCAACCTCCGCTCCATTAAACTCCTCCCTACTGCTGTAATCAAACTTGGTAACGACTGAGATCTAGTCATTTGTGGGGTCCAGGTAGTTGGACCTCACTATTCTCACAACTGTTACCCATCTAGTCCATAGCTGGTAAATGGTTCAGGCTTTATATGGATGAGACTTTGAGATCTAACCGTTTTATATGAAGAGTTGAGGCATTTTCTTGGTGCGGTCACGGGTCATGTACAACCTCCAGAGCTAGATTCTGACATGTCAAAGGAAAGCGTAAGGTTAAAATACTGTGCGAAGATTCTGACATGTCAAAGGAAAGCGTAAGGTTAAAATACTGTGCGAAAACATGTAGGTGCGCACTGGCTTAGGATTCAGCTTCGACTGGGTGTACTAGGAAAATAAAATCTTGGGTGCTACAGACAGAATGGCTACCGTTTTGGACATATGTAGAGTATGATGACACCTGTTACAGTAAATGAACATTCTGTTGGACAAGACCAATTCAGATGATCATAATTCATTGAAGTAAAACATGAAATTTAATATTTCATGTTAATAGACAAAGCATAAGTCCTATGTGCGGTTTGTTGAGTTGCAGCTCTCCCGGGAGAACAAACTGAAGCCAGGCACCAAGTAAGCAGTCACTCTGATTGTCCTGTGCTGCTCAGCACTGAGGTCATAAGACTGCCAACAATCCTCCACCACCACCGGGCGTAAGCAGGAACTCACACCCAACAAAACCATATACACCATATAACACTATAGATGTATCCACCCTCACCTTTTCTTAAATGTTGTTAAAGAGGACCTATCATTAAAAGTTGTATTATTTATATTAAAAGCAGCTGATTTAAAGGGGTATTACAGCTCCAAGATTCTATCCCAATATATAACAGGGGTAATAATAATATTATCAAATACCTCCAATTAGAAATGTAGTATACAGGGTGGGCCATTTATATGGATGCACCTAAATAAAATGGTCTCTAGGGATGAGCGAATATACTCGTTACTCGATATTTCCCGAGCACGCTCGGGTGTCCTCCGAGTATTTTTTAGTAGTGCTCGGAGATTTAGTTTTCATCGCCGTAGCTGAATGAATTACATCTGTTAGCTAGCATAAGTACATGTGGGGGTTGCCTGGTTGCTAGGGAATCCCCACATGTAATCAAGCTGGCTAAAAGCTGTAAATTATTCAGCTGCCGCGATGAAAACAATCTCCGAGCACTAAAAAATACTCGGAGGACACCCAAGCGTGCTCGGGAAATATTGAGTAAAGAGTATATTTGCTCATCACTAATGGTCTCCCAATCTGCCTCCCTTAGACTTTTATCTTTGGGGTCATCTGGAGGCAAATGTCTACGCTGTGAAGATGCGAGATGTGCAGCATCTGATAGAACGGATACTGGAAGTCTGTTCTAGCATTTCTTCTGCGGTGTTGCCATCAGTGTGTCAAGAGTGGGAGAAGAGGGTTGCATTGACAATCCAACAGAGTGGGGAGAACTTTGAACACATTTTATAAGTGGTCATAAACATGTAAATAACTCATGAAAGAATAAAGTTACATTAAAACCAAGCACACCATTGTTTTTCTTGGGAAATTCTCATTAAGTTTGAGGTGTCACATGACCCTCTTCCCATTGAAAAAAAATAAAGTTGGATCCAAAATGGCTGACATTAAAATGGCCGCCATGGTCACCACCCATCTTGAATAGTTTTCCCCCTCCAATATACTAATGTGCCACAAACAGGAAGTTGATATCGCCAACCATTCCCATTTTATTTAGGTGTACCGATATAAATGGCCCACCCTGTAGTTCTTCTGATTCGCCATTTCACTTACCCATGTGCAGGGAATCGCAATAGTTGAGGTATCCATAGTTACAACCACCAACAACTGTCATTGTATGAGTGGTTGTAACCATGGATATCTAAGCTACTGCAGTGCCCTGCACATGAGGAAACTGACATTTGTAAACAATCCTTTCAAGGCTGCAGATATCCCGGTTGCTTGTGCACCTTTTTCTACCACACTTTTTCCTTCCACTCAAATTTCCATTAATATGCTTGGATACAGCACTCTGAACAGCCAGCTTCTTTAGCAATGGCCTTTGTTGGCTTACCCTCCTTGTGGAGAGTGTCAATTACTGCCTTCTGGACATCTGTCAAATCAGCAGTCTTCCCCATGATTGTGGAGCTACTGAAACAGACTAAGGGACCTTTTAAAACGCTTAGGAAGCCTTTGCAGGTGTATTTTGTTAATTATTCTAATTTACTGAGATAATGACTTTTGGGTTTTCATAGGCTGTAAGCCATAATCATCAACATTAACAGAAAAATCACTTGAAATAGATCACTCTGTTTGTAAGGACTCTATATAATACATTATTTTATTTCAGTTCTTCAATGTAAAAAGTGAAACTAACTTTTTGAGGATATTCTAATTTTCTGAGAAGCACCTGTATCTCGTATATAAAATTAAAAAAATAAAGTTGTATATTTGGCACCAAATTTCATAAAAACTTGATCTCTATAAATGGGAAGAGACCCATATATGATGCAGCGTCTGATGGCAGAAGTTACAGCACATGAGGTTCTGGCAGGACAGGCAACAGAAGTCATTTTTACCGGCATACCTCTTGTAACTGCCACGTATTAACTCAATGTGAATGACAAAATGACTTTCTACTATTTGTGACATTGATCCAATATGGCCTCAGTGCTCACCCATGTGCACAGTCCATTCTAAGAGCTTTTATGGTTGAGCGTTGGACATAACATCAAAAGCTTGCACGCTATTACATGGTGATACACAAACTTGGAAATTGAGCTGGCACGCATGTGGAGCTGAGGGAGAGCAAGCACCATTGTCTGCTCAGCGGCTGTGATCCTCATCAATGCCCTTTCACACTCCTTTCCTAAAAATAGATCCTTCCATTTTAGAAGTTACATCTGTCAGTCACGACATTCCCAGACAGGCTACAAGAGGACAGATACAATAAATCTGCTCTATGTGTAAAGAGACTTTATAGCATGGGTAATAACAAATTCTGTCAACTCACGTTTCCAACTGATTGCATTTTGTTTATTCACCTCTCGGGGAGTCAAAAAGATTTTAAAAGCTAGAATTGCATTCTCATATCTACGTCTGGATTTAGGACACTTTTTCCTGACCAGACACCCAACATTTGGCAAATTAGAGTCATGCAGATATTTGTTGGTAGAGCAGCACCCAGTGATGGACAACACTCAGCCAATATGTCTAAAAGTGTGCTAATGGCACCGACTGATATGTATAGTCAGTCACGTAGCTAGAAAGAGTTCTTAATTAGTGATGAGCGAACGTGCTCAGATAAGGTATTATCCGTGCATGTCCGTGTGGTAACAGAGTGCCTTCGGTGGGCTCAGAAAATATGTTCGAGTTGCTGTGGCAGCATGTCTCGTGACACTTGCATGGATTGATTGCCTGTTTGTTAAGCAAAATTTTGGGGGTTGTGTCACCATTTTCCGAGCCCCATAACATTTTTATTTTTTGTCTGATGGAGTTGTATGATAGCTTACTTGTTGCGGGGCGAGATGACATTTTTAAAGTACCATTTTGGGATAGATGTGACCTTTTCATTGCTTATTACAGCAGTTTTTGTGGAATTGTGGAGACCAAAAAAACCTTAATTTTGGCGTACTTGAAACTTGGTTGTACGCAGCGTTCAATCCGCAGCTAATCCGGATATAATCGGGCCTGTGGACACATACCCTAATTGTTTTTATATTTTGAATGGTCAAGTTTTTCTGAACGCACCTATGATATTCTATGAGGCTGTGCATGTGTCTGGATGGTCCGCAGAAAATATCGGAGACACGTCCAATTTTGAGCCAAGGGTAGATCAAAATCAGCAAAGCAAATCTATCAGTTTTCATGGACAGTTAGAAAAGGAGTAAGTGGAGACATTTTATTTCATTTTTTCCACGTAGGAGAAAAACTGATGACACTCGGGCCATGGTCTGATCAGAAGAATCCGCTTGTTTTTCTCATGCATAGAAAATACTAATGTCTGAATGAGCCCTTATAGATAGGAGGAGCTAGGGAAACTTTTTTTCTTCTCATCAGTGAAAAAAATTGATGAAAATCTGACAAAACTCTGAAGTAATTTCTTACACCTGAAGTGCTGGAGTAGCATTTCTGGCTAGTTGCACGGAGGCGCACGTCGCCTAGAAAATGCCTCAAATTCATTCAGTGGAGTTCGTCTATTAATGAGTTTGATGCATTGTACTCCAGCGAACGCTTTATTAATACTGGCATGCCCAACACCAGTATTAGGCCACGTGCACACATTCAGTATTTGGCCAGGATTTTACCTCAGTATTTGTATATACTGAGGTAAAATACTGACAAAATACGGTAATGAAAGTATGAGCATGGCCTTAAAGGGATAGTTGGTTGCTATAAAACTGACTTTGAGTCGGCCTTTCATGACTGTCATCCCATTCCTAAAGCTTGTACTGTAGAAGAGTGCTCACTATGAGGGGGCTGACAAGCTTGGGTCAGCTCTATGGAGAAATATACACATACAATATAACACTTGCAGGCCAGATTTTTGGTAATAAAAAGGGTCACAGTAAAAAAGAACGTCATGGAAGAGGCTAGGCTGACAGACAAAGGGCGGTCACTTGTTGCTTCCACGGCCTTATTATCATGGTTTTTAAGCAGAATTATTGGGAAGTATGAAGTCACTATATTATGAAGCAGTAAGCGGATTTTTATTTTAGAAACATGGGTCTGGATAACTTATGTCCTATGTACTACCATTAAATTATGAAAATCTGTGCAACTTCAGATTTGTGCAGCAGAACTAGCAATGTATCCATGTTAGCATTGAACCTGAAGCCCCTATTTTACTTTTGTGGCACATACTTACACATCGGGCAGAGCTTTTTGGTAGGTACGAAAGAGGTGGATAATACATTATAGCTCTGTCCAGGCATTGCGTTTAGCCTATACCCATTTAAATGGAACCCAGCAATAGATTCAGGCTGTCATGGCCACCCTAAATCAGACGGCCCCCGCGTTATTAGAGCCATGTATGTTTGAAACCCTGCAGCTTTGCACAGAAAAGGAACTTTGAAAATCCAGCCCGTGACTATGAATCTTGGACAATTAATTCAAGGTAGATCCCTGTAGGATTCTCCTCACCCTGCTGTGTCAGACGGATAGGGCTTCTACATATGTATACAATAATATACACTGCTCAAAAAATAAAGGGAACACTAAAATCCCACATCCTAGATATTTCTGAATTAAATATTCCAGTTGTAAATCTTTATTCATTACATAGTGGAATGTGTTGAGAACAAAACATAAAAATGATCAACGTAACTCACAACTAATATCTCATGGAGGTCTGAAGTTGGTTTGATACTCAAAATCAAAGTGGAAAATTAAGTTACAGGCTGATCCCACGTCAGTGGAAATGCCTAAAGACAAGGAAATGATGCTCAGCAGTGTGTGTGGCCTCCACGTGCCTGTATGTCCCTACAATGCCTGGGCATGCTCCTGATGAGGCACTGGATGGTGTCCTGAGGGATCTCCTCCCAGACCTGGACTAAAGCATCCGCCAACTCCTGGATAGTCTGTGGTGCAACGTGACATTGGTGGATGGTGCGAGACATGATGTCCTAGATGTGTTCAATCGTATTCTGGTCTGGGGAACGGGCGGGCCAGTCCATAGCTTCAATGCCTTCATCTTGCAGGAACTGCTGACACACTCCAGCCACATGAGGTCTGGCATTGTCCTCCATTAGGAGGAACCCAGGGCCAACCGCACCAGCATATGGTCTCACAAGTGGTCTGAGGATCTCATTTCTGTACCTAATGGCAGTCAGGCTACTTCTGGCAAGCACAATGAGGGCTGTGTGGCCCTCCACAGAAATGCCACCCCACACCATTACTGACCCACTGCCAAACCAGTCATGCTAATGGGTGTTGCAGGCAGCAGATCGCTCTCCACGGCATCTCCAGACTCTGTCACGTCTGTCACATGTGATCAGTGTGGACCTGCTTTCATCTGTGGAGAGCACAGGGCACAAGTGGCGAATTTGCCAGTCCTGGTGTTCTGTGGCAAATGCCAAGCGTCTTGCATGGTGTTGGGCTGTGAGCACAACCCCCATCTGTGGACGTCGGGCACTCAGACCATCCTCATGGAGTCGGATTCTAACAGTTTGTGCAGACACATACACATTTGTGGCCTGCTGGAGGTCATTTTGCAGGGCTCTGGCAGTGCTCCTCCTGTTCCTCATTGCACAAAGGCTGAGGTAGCGGTCCTGCTGCTGGGTTGTTGCCCTCCTACGGCCCCCTCCACGTCTCCTGGTGTACTGGCCTGTCTCCTGGTAGCGCCTCCAGTCTCTGGACACTACGCTGACAGACACAGCAAACCTTCTTGCCACAGCTCACATTGATGTGCCATCCTGGATGAGCTGCACTACCTGGGCCACTTGTGTGGGTTGTAGAGTCCGTCTCATGCTACCATGAGTGTGAAAGCACAACCAACATTGAAAAGTGACCAAAACATCAGCCAGAAAGCATTGGTACCGAGATGTGGTCTGTGGTCCCCACTTGCAGAACCACTCCTTTATTAAGTGTGTCTTGATAATTGCCAATTATTTCCATCTGTTGTCTATTCCATTTGCACAACAGCATGTAAAATTGATTGTGAAACAGCGTTGCTTCCTAAGTGGACAGATTTCACAAAAGTTTGATTTACTTGGAGTTATAGTCTGTTGTTTAAGTGTTCTCTTTATTTTTTGGAGCAGTGTACAATGGGGATTTTGAAAATATCTAAAAAAAAAAAAAACTAAGGAAGCCGATTAATAAAAACCGGTGTTGTACATGCCAATCTTAAATAAAGGGCACGGTGGAGGATGTCACCAGGGAATCTGAGAGCACCGTGATGTAGTGTAATACTGATTTTAGGGATGTGTCACTTACTGGGCTGTGTTTGGCTGTTTCAATGCAAATTGTGTTTTATCAGCAGGAGATTATTTATCAGTACAGGACTGACCTTGTGCCTCCTAGTCCAACTACACCTTCAGTAATGATTAGCTGCTCTCTGTCATAAGTGCTTCACCCAGTAAACTAGGTAATACATAACTGGGTCTCTGTCTCTGTTCCTACATCATGCTGCTGTCACATTGCATAGAAAAAACCTGCTGACAGATTCCCTTTAATTAATTTGGCACATCTTAGTGCTGTGAAACTTTGTTAGAGATTGGAATGTCTGAATACACATAAGAAGAAGACCTGCCTCTTGGACTAGTTATCCGAGAAGAATAGTCCCCTGATGGCTCTTCAAAGTATTTTTTCTATAAAATGATTCAGAATTTTAGAGTAAAACACATAAGGCTCTGACAATGCAGCCAGGTTATGACTCATTCTGTCCACGGTTGGGTTCACATGAATCTACTGACCGTTTTCTTTTAACAGATTTTGCCCATCGGAGAGACTGGTATAACATTGGTACAGTGTGTATTATATATTGCCCATTGTGTTTCAAATTCGGTTTGGGACCTGCTGCTTACTGTAAGACACCCATCAATTAGGAATCTCTGATGGTGGATGGACACAGTTCTCCCATAATTTTGGGTTTTATTGTCCACTAAAAGCAGAAAAACTTGATTCACATTTTGCTAAGATCTGAAGCTACTCGCCCAGCTGCAGGCTGCTCTAAAGTGTTAGCATTTTAATTATCAGCCTGCAAATTAGAATAGGATTAAAGAAGCACTCCTCCTCCTCCCATCAAAGTTGTTATCCTTTCAATATATTGTAATCATCATATTATACAGCACTGTGCACTTACAATTGATCATTTTTCCTTTCTACGCAGCTAATTATTCTCTTTTCTTTGCTCTTTGTAGAAACAGGAAGTCTCTTGTCCCTGCATATATCATCCCCCTCTTCACCTCCAGACCCAGCTGCTCTGCTCCTCCCTTCTGCCATAGACTTTTGCGGTGACTCATGAGTCATACAGGGAAAAGAGACCTCCTGTTTCTAAATAGGACTTAGGCCAGTCTCACACGTCCAGATAATTCCGGTACCGGAATTATCCGTGTCCGTGTGCTCACGCGGCACATTAGTGTGGCACACGTGCGGCATCCGTGTGCCGACTGGGTACCACACGCACCGTGCAGGAGACAGCGCTACAGTTAAGCGCTGTCCCCTGCATCTGGTGCTGAAGCCGCCATTCATTTCTTCTCTCCAGTAGCGTTCGCTGGAGAGAAGATATGAAAATTTTGTTTCTTTGGTGTTTAAAAAAAGATCCCTGTCCCCAACCCCCTCCCACCCCCTTTCCCCCCCCCCCCCCGTTAATAAAATACTTACCCGGCTCCCTCGCTGCTTCTTCTCCTCGCCGCAGCTTCTCCTGTATGAGCGGTCACGTGGTGCCGCCCATTACAGTGATGAATATGCGGCTCCACCCACAAGTGTGAAGCACAGTAAAATGTGCCTATGCAAGTCTAACACATACTAGAAATAATAATATAGCCTCAATTTCAGACATTTTGAGCAAATGTCAATTGCAATCTTTACCATTTTAAGATAATTAAAATAAAAAAAAATAAAAAATGAATTGTTCAGATTGAACCAGAAGGTCCATGTCACACAACGTCTGCTCTGCACAGCACAGAGATGGTGGCGGTAGTATCTTTCAGAACTAGCGCACTCCCCTCATCTGGGCAATGTACTATATAATTGTCTAAGGGTCAGTTCAGTCTTTCTGTCTGTCTTTCTGTCTGTAACGGAAATCCCAAGTCGCTGATTGGTCGCGGCAAAACAGCCATGACCAATGAACGATGGGCACAGTCCGGCGGCAAAATGGCCGTTCCTTACTCCCCGCAGTCAGTGACCACTCCATACTCCCCACTCACACAGGGTTAATGGCAGCGTTAGCGGATCGTGTTATGCCGTGGTGTAACGCACTCCGTTAACGCTGCTATTAACCCTGTGTGACCAACTTTTTACTATTGATGCTGCTTATGCAGCATCAATAGTAAAAAGATCTAATGTTAAAAATAATAAAAGTTATATACTCACCGTCCGTCGGCCCCTCGGATCCAGAAAAGGCCTTTACCGCTCCTTGCGAAGCTCCAGTGACCGCTCCATGCATGGTGATCTCGCGAGATGATGACGTAGCGGTCTCGCAAGACAGCTGCGTCATCATCTCGCGAGACCGCAATGCACTCTTGAGACCGGAGCGCACGAGGAGCATCAGTAAACTTTTCGCCTGGATCCGGGGGCCAACGGAAGGTGAGTATATAACTATTTTTTATTTTAATTCTTTTTTTTTTTTAACAGGGATATGATGCCCACATTGCTATGTACTACGTGGGCTGTGCAATATACTATGTGGGCTGTGCAATATAGTATGTGGGCTGTGCAATATACTACGTGGGGTATGTTATATACTACGTGGCCTGTGCAATATAGTACGTGGGCTGTGCTATATACTACGTGGGCTGTGCTATATACTACGTGGGCTGTGCTATATACTACGTGGGCTGTGCTATATACTACGTGGGCTGTGTTATACACTACGTGGGCTGTTATATACTACGTGGCCTATGTTATACACTACGTAGGCTGTGTTATACACTACATGGGCTGTGTTATATACTGCGTGCGTGGGCTGTTATATACTACGTGGCTGTGTTATATGCTACGTGGGCTGTTATACACTCCGTGGGCTGTGCTATGTACTACATGGCTGTGCTATATACTAAGTGGCCGGCTGCGAACAATCAGCGACAGGCGCAGTCCGGCCGCGAATTGCCGCAGTATTTGAACCACGCTTCGCTAATTGGTCACGGCCGGCCAAATCCTGGGTATTCAATGTATTATTCTAAAATCTTCATAAATAAACTACATACATATTCTAGAATACTCGATGCGTTAAAATCGGGCCACCATCTAGTGTATTATAGGTCTGCTTTGTGGCCAATAGATACAGAGCACGAAGTAATGTCAGCATGCCGTATGACAACTGCTGCTAGCAGCCCAGTGAAATGCAGACGTTGTTATATTTGTGACAGACGCGCACAGTTTACATTATGTCAACTTTAAAGCAGGTTTTGGGGGACACAGGACACAAGTAAATACTTTAGTATGTTAAAAATGATTTTTTTCAACTACTTAAAAAGTCCCTAATGAAGGCATTTAGAAAAAAAAACAAGTGCTTTGCTATTTTGTTCAAAAATGTCTGCAAAGTTTGTAGGATAAACTTGCCTGTTACTAGGCAAAAAGTGTCCAGTTTTTCTTCTTATTTTATTCCTTCTGTTCCCTAACGTATTCCATTTATATTTTAAATCCACTATACAATTTCAGAGATCTGGGCCTTTTTACGTTGTCCTAATGGTTATGGTCCTTACAAGAGGGTGTGGCTTGCAGGATCCTCAGGGGTGTGTCTTTAACTTGCTCTGCATCATGATCTTGTGAACAATGACACATTTGTGAAGACCATACAAATTTACAATAAACAAAAAAAGGCCACATCTCTGGAACCATATGGCAGATTTAAAAATAAAACTGAAAAAAGTAACAGTCACGGGAGCAGAATTAATAAAATAAGAGAAAAAAAATTTAGATGTACTTGTTGCACATACGTGTCCAACCTGTGTTTTCACATTATAATTTTCCATTATACTTTATGGGCTGTTCACATGTCCATTTATCCAGCAGTGAAAAGTGGCAATACAAATCTATGGGTCCATGAAAAACATGCACAGCACATGGATGGCATCCGCGCTGGGGTCCCCCGTTCTGCATGGGTTTCATCACTACTCTCGAACTGTGCCATATTTTTTTATTTAAGTACATTACATAGTAGTTTTATTTAAAAACCAAACAAAAAAAAAAAAAACACTTTTCACGGCTTTTATAGTTAGTGGGAAAACTCCTAAAATGTTTCCAGTGCGGCTGTTTGAGCAATTATTCATTTTTGTCCAGCATTTCTGCCTATTATGGATCTCAATTTCAAAATTGACTTTTTCTAGACAGAGATGAATTTGCACAAATAAGTAGTTAAAAGAGGAGCTGACGAATTAAAAAGATATGATTTCATTTTAATTTTATGTAGTCACCCTTCAATTCCATGTACCGTACTTTTATTACAAATCGTATATAAAAAAAACTTTATGTTATTCCTGAACATTAACTTATTGAGATTAATAACTGAATAATTCCTAGAATAGGAAGACAGAACAGTATAAAAGAAAAATACAGAAACGCAAACAAAAAAATATGTTTTTGTCACTATCAACAAGATCCAATAAAATAATTTTAAGAGTGTTCTAGATCTGGCATTCAAAAAGGTTCATTAATATGAGGTCCGACTTACAGTGGAGATTAATGAATATCTGAGAACTTCTGTTCTACCCATGAGGTGTCATGATTAAAACTAATACTCGCCCACAAAGACCCAAAAATATAGATGAAATATTCAGTGGCACAAATCAGAATTGGCATGAAATATCCAAATGTCACAAGTACCATGCGGTGTGAGTGCACGCTGTCTACAATGAGCGTCAGTCCATGCACCCAGCCCAAACATTCTCCAGATAACTAGAACATGTCAAACACGTCAGACGCTAAATCTTCTTACCGTGGGGAGTTAAATCCACTATCTACAGTAATGCTGCTACTGTCCATGCTGTCCAAGCGAGCCGAGTGTGTGGCTCTCTGGCTGCCACTGCTGTCTGTTTCCTTTGGATTCAGAAGTGTGAGGTTTTTCTCAAACTTCCTTTGTAAATCCCTTTCCTTCTCCCGTTGTAGCAGCCACTGCATTGTCCCCACGTCATCTCGGTTTTTTTCCTCCTCTGTTGGTTTCTGCGTCCCTTCCTCCGACTCGTCATCTTCAGACACATTGTAGTAATCAAAAGAGGCTTCTTGATTTCCTGCTGGCTCTTGAGGCCTGGGTGAGACGGCAAGGTTTGGGGTGACTGAGGTGGTAATAGGTTGCTCAAAGTTCTCAATGCTTGCTGGCAGTGTTTCAGGAGAAGTCTTTTGGTGTGATTTCAGTAAACTCACACCTGATTTATGAAAACTGTTCACAGATAGGCTATTGTGCAAAGGTTTGAATAAAGTATCCTTACTGAAAATTTCTTTCCTTTTGTCAAGGCTGCTCGATTCTGCATTATGATGTGGTACTAACCTCCCATTTGCAATCAGCTCAGGGCTCTGACTAGTTGCAGCGACTGACAGACCACTAACAGTACCTTTTGGGGAGTCATCTTTGTATTCCCCTTGTTCTCTGGCTATATGTTGTGGTGGCTTCTCAGCAGGAGAAAGTCTTTTTAAGCTTTCGGTGAGACTTGGCATGTCAATGTCCTCCTTATTTTTTCCTAAAGGGGATGGAGCAGTGAGAATCGTTTCACTAGATGTATTACACTGAAAATAGTCATCTGCTGTTTTTTTGGAACAAGAATTAAGTTCACTGTACGACGATAAACTCTCTGGAAGCTTGCCTTGTTCCAACAGGCTACAAGATTTAGGTGTATCAGCACCACCACTAGCTAGATCAGGAGTACATGGATCTTTGTAAGATGGAGTCCTTTGATGACTCAAACTACTATGTGATGGCCTTAAAGTCCCATCATCTATATAAGATTGGCTTGGTGTTTTCTCATCAAGACTGCAGCCTTCACCGAGGTCATCAGGTGTACCTAAAGAAGCACCACTTAAAGGTCCCTTTGAGTTGTCCATTGACCTAGATCTTTCCTTGGCTTTACTTGACCTTTCATTCCTTGACCTCCTATCTTGTGTATGGCTGTGGCTTCGATGGACCTTTGAATGAGAACTCCCCCTCGAGGGTTCAGGAAAAGGCATTTCAGTCCTTCTTTTAGCCAGTTCACCAGACACATCCCATTCTGGTGTAACGGGAAAATGAGATTCTATCATATTTGGATTACTGAGTACTACAAAATTCTCTCCGCCTTTGCGCTCCATAATGAAACAGCCTTCCCTCGGTGATCGATTCCGTGGATGATAAAATTCATACTCTCTCTCCCCAGGCAAGTCTAAGTGGGATCCCTCAGAAGGGTCACCTTTGGAAGCCCTATTCTTGCTATGTGACCGAGATTTTCCATGAGTTTTTCTATGTGTCCTGCTCCGTCTGCTCCTTCCACTATGATGAGCTGATGAACCAGCTTTACTTCTCTGAGATTTTTCTTCTTCAAGTTTTTTCATTAGTGCAGTGTGCCTCACAACATTTTCCACTGTTAAATCTGGGTTTATTCGTCTTATGATTTCCATCTCTACTTCCCGGGGTATAGTATTTGGTGTGTCCTCATCTCTGAGAGGCCATTCCTCAGGAGGAAACTGAGCTGAAAAATTAGCCAGCTGTTTTGCTTTGTCCTTTTTAAAACTCAGCCTGAACAATTTTAGACCAAATTTTTTAGATGGCTTTTCCCCATCTTTAGGTTTGGAGAGGGTTTCTGTTTTATATGAGTAATTAATGGTACTTTTGCTTTTCTCTGTAGGGGGAATCTGGCACAATGAGGGGGGACAATATGAGTCTTTGCAGTCTTTTGCAGATTTCCTTTGTAAGGTAGATGCATGGATGCTATGCATATCTTCTCTGCAGCAATGACAAGAGTCGCAGTGGTTTTTGGAGAGAGTTCTGTCCCTGACGCATCCTGAAGGGGATGGCGTAATAGTTCCTGGTTGTGGAGAGGTACACTGAGACCGGTCAGGTATCCGCTCATCCAAGTGGTACCATTTACTGTTAGTTCTTATAAGGGATGGGGTAATGAAATAGGTCTGTGGTGTCACTATAAAGTAGCCATCTGGAGTAGGATAGATTTTTCTTTCTCGGACAAGCATATTGAGTGTATGTCGCAGGATCTCCGGGCTTGGGGTCGGTACACCTAAATGGGGGCATCAAGAAGGAAAATATATTAGATATGCAATACAGAACGTTTCTAAAACTATTTTTTCTATTATTCTGTACTAAAAATACAATGAATATGTAGTTAACTACACAGACGATTAGAAAGAGCACATTTGGGGATTGAATGACCAGATCTTGTCGATTTTCCTATCAGAATGTCTAAATTGGATATTACTCATGTTTTTGGTGTGGTAAGAACATAATACTATAGTAGTTCTACTTTCACCACTTTTCTGCCAGGATGGCGTTCCATGTGATTCTGGATAAATACCATCAGCGCCATCAACACTACACACAGCGCACAATAATGGAACAAACGGAAACTATTGCATCTGACCAATTATACTTGCCACTGGGTCCAGAGACATGAATGTTGCAGAAAATTATTATTATTATTTATTTAATAAAAAAGTTACACATTTTTCCAATATACTTTGCAGTCCTTTATGGACACAGAGGTGCAGGAGCGATTAGGGTCTTTTCACATCCGACACTGATTTAGTAGTAGAGTTTGTGGTGAATCTAGTGTCAAACCGGACATTTATGTGGATGGGAATTCTGCAACCCCTTCCACATTCAATGGAAAATTTATGTGCACATTTCTGTTGCTGAAAAGGAAAAAAGTCAAAACAAAAAAAAAAACCGGAACCTGTAGCCAGGTCAAATGTGGCCAAGTATTGCTTTAGGTCACTGGTTTTTGTTGGTTTACCCGAATTTGTGCCATTTTGTTTAATGCTATTTTCTATGGCCGTCACACAGGGGGTGTGGCTCGCAGGATCCCTGGGGGCGTGTCCTTAGGCTGCGTGGCATCATTGCCCTGTAAGCCACGCCCCTTGCTGAACATCATAAACAGTGGCACTAAGTAAAAAGGCCCATTACTCGGGAACTGAATGCTGGGCAAAAACAAACAAAAAAAAAAACCTCCAAACAAAAAAATAAAGGATTATGTAGAGGGCTATGGAAATACTATAAGAGCAAAAACTGCCCACTGGAGACAGGATCTGGTTAAATAAAAATAGGGATATGCTTTATGTGGATTTGCTGCAATATTTCTACTGTCTTCCTCATAATAGGATGTGTGATGAGTATTCAATATGCAGATCTGACACATGAAAGTTGCTCTAAGGCCACGTTTTCACACTCAGTATTTGGTCATTATATCACAAAAAGCCAAAATCAGGAGTGGATGAAAAATGGAAAAAGTAGTGCAAATGTTCCTATTAGGGCTCGCTCACACTGGCATATAACACGGCTGTGGAAGGCTCCGATATTCGGATCACACGCACCCATACATGCCTATGGGTGCGTGTGAGGCATCAGACTGCACTCAGATGCTGTCCGAGTGCAGCCTGATGCATGCTCACAAAGACAATGGAAAATTTACTTTCTCCACACCTGTGCTGCGATTCTCTCATGTGAGAATCAGATCACACTAAGATGACACTGAGATCAATCTCTGACAGAGTTTGAGCCGAGCGCCATTAGCATATCTCTTGTAACAGATCATATATGCTCGTGTGGCCTTATACTTTTCCTCCGATTGTCCTACTACTGATTTTGGCTTACAAATACGGATATAAAATACTGACCAAATACTGACTGTGTGAACGCTGCCTAACAGTCACAGTGTGGACATTGAGCTGTGTTTTTTAATGAATTATGCATCTATGTGTTCATGTGACCAGAACGAATGTGTCTGCCAGAAATAATGAACAAAGGTTCCCTTTGACTTACAGCAGAGAACATGATACATAAATAATACTGAAAAACTGTATAACTTCAATATATAATATCTGTACATTGAGGAGGTGACAGTGATCCTATGACAACGTGATCACACCTAAACCCTATGTATTTGGTGCATGAATGTGGTAATGGGGCCCCGGACACGCAGATCACAATGCTGCAGACAGCATTCACCCGGTAAGGATTATTGGTCTTAAGCTGCATTTCTTACTTCACCTTTCTAAAAATACCCATTGGTTGTTGGGAAACCCTGGTCTTAGAGGTTCTAGCCCCTAGAATACGGCATTTACAGCAACAACACTGTTACTTAAGATTATGTCGTTCTTTAATAATTCACAAGCAGAAGCTGTCTGGACACTGAATCATCAGACATGTACGTTTTCTGCATCTCAAGAGAGGCGGTTGCGCCCTGACACTGAGTTTGCAGACAGAAGATTATGTCTTGTTTGTTGCTCACAAGGAACGCTGACCCAAGGTGAACTTCGTTAATGGAAGAGGCATTTCCTTCCTGCTGCATAAGTCTACGATCATGTCAGGAGCAGAATTCAAACATGATAGAACCAAGGAAACTAACTAGACTAAGACTGATTAACAGGACGAACCGTTTACAATGAGTCCGATATAACACACCTACTACAATCACCTTCAGCTCAGAAGCCATATAACCCAGGGTCATTGCCGCCATATCGGTCACTTACTGACTGATGTCACCGGGGTGGAGGATGATGTCACTGATAGACAGGGTGGAGGCAGATCAATGATAAAACTAAGTGGTGGCTCAGTGGTTAGCACTGTTGCTTTGCAGCACTGGGTCCTGGGATCAAATCCCACCAAGGACATCTGCAAGGAGTCTAATGTTCTCCCCAGGTTTCCTCCCAGAGACACACAGAGGAAATTTAGCTTGTGAGACCCAATGGGCACAGTGATAATATCTGTAAAGCGCTTTGAATTCGCACTGTATTAGCAAAGCATAATACATTTCCTGTTGATTTATTTGGGAGAACTGCAGCAAACATGCTGCACATTTCGCCCTTTCTAAAGGGTTTAATCCAGAGTTCACTCCATGGTGTAAATGAATATATGCAGCGGATTTTCTCAGCAGGGTGCAACAGCCACAACGTTGGTCCTGTAAGGCTACTTTCACACTGGCGTTTTTTTCAATACGTCGCAATGCGTCGTTTAGGGGAAAAAACGCATCCTGCAAAGTTGTTTGCAGGATGCGTTTTTGCTCCATAGATTAACATTAGCGACGCACTGCGACGCATTGACACACGTTGCAACTGTCGTGCGACGGTTGCGCCGTGTTGTGGCGGACCGCCGGGAGCAAAAAACGTTACATGTAACGTTTTTTGCTGCCGACGGACCGCTTTTTCCGACCGCTCATGCGCGGCCGGAACTCCACCCCCACCTCCCCGCACCTTACAATGGGGCAGCGGATGCACAGGAAAAATGCATCCGCTGCCTCCGTTTCACTGCTAGCATCGGAACCTCGGCCCGACGCACTGCGACGCACCTGCCTGGGAATGTGGCAGGCTCACTCCATGAGCCTGCTCCATACGCCCACTTCTGACTGGCATGTTGGTTAAAGGGTTAAACAATTGAAAAAATTGTAAAGTATTAATGCTTTAATTTAAAAAAACATGTAAAGTTTTTTGCCATGATATTAAATCTGAAAAATTATTTAAAAAGTTTTGATGTTTTCAACTTTTAAAAACTATCGCACCACTACTGCAGTACAGGTGGCAGGACTTGCTCACATGCCTGATTCTCTCTTCCCTGCTGGGTGTTTGCAAAAACATAAGGGAGAATGAAGTTTAGGATCAAAGTTCGAGCCATTTTGCTGGCGACAGTAATGTGGTACCGAGTTGTGGACAGTGTTCTAGTTTTCCAGTTAAATAAGATGAACATTGAAATGGCGCCCCTCCCCACAGTGGAAATAAAACACAACACTGATAGTATGTATGGAGCTTGCCACATTATCTCTGTACTCTGACATCACTGCATTTATCATCCCTGTGTGCATTTATCCAGATTTGGTGATATAAATGTAGGAATTATGTACAGTATCATCACTGTATACATTTTCATGGATCTTAGTATATTAGGTGCAAGAGGTTGCTGTCCCACATAGAAACATTTTCTTTAGGGTGTCTAGATTTCTTTTGCAACTTTGTAGGATACCTCTAATTTAATTTGCATGCAAAGCTGGGGCCCATTAACAGATTTTCGTTGGAGCCTAGAGACCTCAAGATGCTCCTCTGATCACCATGCACTTTTAAGCTAAAATAATAGACCGTGACTGTGCTGATCATCCCTGTACTGTGACATCTCATTATATTCACTATGTGGGCTACAAGGGCACCGTGTCATCAGGTCCTGGATGATAGGAGTTTCTATTCAGACCAGGAGGGGACATGAAGGTACACCTGTAACAGTGAAAGGTGAAGGTCAGGAAAGCTTGGAAAGCACTCCACACCCAAGTACTCAAATTCTACCATCGAAATGCAGTGTGTTACATGCAAGAAGGCGGCCTTTTAATGATACAGAAGAATTGTCCCGAAAGTATATTGCCTGCTATCGATTGTTGCAGTTTTATTTAAGGAACTCCAGGAAAGATGTTACCTTTTAACATTGGACTCTGGTCTACTTGATTTACCGCATATTTTCAAGGTCCCTGTACCATCAAATCAAATGTGGGCCTGGATTTGCGTAAGGCAGCAAACCCAGATAGCTTACACACACTCGGGGGTACCGTAACCGAGTTCTTTGGGACGAATGCGGATTCCACTGCAGATTTTTCCGCAGCGGAATTCCAAAATCCGCAGTGAAAACCCGTTGCGGTTTTACTGCGGATTTATTGCGGTTTTTACTGCGGATTCTTATGTGGATTTTCATCTGCAGTTTCCTATTGGAGCAGGTGAAAATCCGCAGAAAAGAAGTGACATGCTGCGGAATGTAATCCGCAGCGTTTCCGCACGTTTTTTTTTCCGCAGCATGTGCACAGCATTTTTTGTTTCCCATAGGTTTACATTGTACTGTAAACTCAAGGGAAACTGTTGCGGATCCACAGCGGTCAAATCCGCTGCGGATCCGCAGCAAAATCCGCAAAGTGTGAACATAGCCTAAATTGGCTTAGTTGGCAGGATAGGTTTTCCCTGTAGGAAAAAATTGTTTGGGGAAGATCCATGGCACAGTGAAGATGGCACCTGAATGGAGTATCAAAATGGCAAATGGTGTCACAGTACTGAAAATCAGAACAACCTCTTGTGGAAATAGAGGGCAGAGGACGCAGAGGAGTGGAAACAAATGTCCAGACCAGAGAAAAAAATGCCCTGTGGAGAAGACTCAAACCGCTGTGGAGGCGCGCACGAGGAAGAAGAAGCCCTGCGCACCAGGAGGTGAAAGAAGAACCCAGGCGGCATGGCTGCAGGCAGACACACTGAAGGCTGGAGCCAAAGGAAAAGGTGTGTGGTGAGGAGAGAGCCGGTGTCATTGCTCTGGATGCTCAGGAGGAAGCAGTGCTAACCAGAAAGTGGCGTATCAGGAACCCACGTGGGGGAAGTCAGGAGCAAGAGATAACATGGGCCTGTCTGCGGAGGAAGAGAGGTGTCGAGGTTGGTTTCACAAGTCTCACACAAGTTGCGGCCTGTGAAGTCATAATGGGTACCAGGCCCAAGAGCTCACCACCAGAAGGCATGCTCGGATAACTGCTCGAGACCACGCGGCTGAATGTCTCACGCCTGGTCCACAGCCACAACACATGTAGGGATTGCCTGCTTGTTAGGTGATCCCTGCAGCCTCGGCGACTCAAGCATTTTTATCAAGCATGCCGAAAATGTTCGATTAGGACACGAGCATGCTTGGATAACACGTTATCTGAGCACACTCACTCATCACTAGTGCTGACAACTCTTCCACTCCTTATAATATTTTTTTTTTTATCTGTGTTTTGATAAAATCAATGCCCAAATTGGACAAAGTATTGATGCACAGTGGCACATTTTGTATATATACGCACAACCACGTGTGAAAAAGATTGAGATATCAAATTTTTCATGTAGGGCACATACATTTCCCAGCAACAAATTGCTGTACTCTGCTTACAATATAAAGGTATTAGGTCTCCACCTACTGGACAAAATGTGTAATGCTATACTCTCACTAGCAATATTACTGTGATGCTCTCACTACACAATTTTTACGAACGGAGGCACTGACAGGTCCATTTCTTTCTATGAAACAGTAGCCAGGGGATATAGGAGTACACAGAAATCATGGGGCCCCGTAGCAGATATCCCAAATGGCTACACCCCTCCACATCCCCCTCAAATATATATATATATATATATATATATATATATATATATATATATATATATATATATATATATATATTTGGTGGGGTCACAGGAGAACATTCTACAGCTCTTATTTTGCTCCCATTGAAGCTCTTTAGTGTTCCCATGCATTAAAACACCCCTTTCTTATCCCCCATGAAGTATGATGCAAACAAAAGTGCCCCAACAAAGTATGATACCCCCACAGGGAATTCCTTGACCATACCCTCCACACACACAGTTCAACCCCTTAGTGACAGAGACAATTTTTACATTTCTGACCACTGTCCCTTTATGAGGTTAGAACTCTGGAACGCTTCAATGGATCCTGCTGATTCCAAGACTGTTTTTCGTGACACATTGTACTTCATGTTAGTGGTAAAATGTCTTCGAAATAACTTCCACTTATTTATGGGGGGGAAATCGAAATTTGGCGAAAATTTTTGAACATTCTGCAATTTTCAAACTTTTAATTTTTATGCCCTTCAGTCAGAGAGTTATGTCACCCAATATAGTTAATAAATAACATTTCCCACATGTCTACTTTATAACAGCACAATTTTGGAATCAATTTTTTTCTTTTTTGTTAGGACGTTAACCCCTTTCTGACCTCGGACGGGATAGTACGTCCGAGGTCAGAAGCCCCGCTTTGATGCAGGGCTCCGCGGTGAGCCCGCATCAAAGCCGGGACATGTCAGCTGTTTTGAACAGCTGACATGTGCCCGTAATAGGCGCGGGCAGAATCGCGATCTACTCACACCTAATAACTAGTTAAATGCCGCTGTCAAACGCAGACAGCGGCATTTAACTACCGCTTCCGGCTGGGCGGCCGGAAATGACATCATCGCCGACCCCCGTCACATGATCGGGGGTCGGCGATGCGTCAGGATGGTAACCATAGAGGTCCTTGAGACCTCTATGGTTACTGATCACCGGTGGCTGTGAGCGCCACCCTGTGGTCGGCGCTCACAGCACACCTCCATTTCTGCTACATAGCAGCGATCAGCAGATCGCTGCTATGTAGCAGAGGCGATCGGGTTGTGCTTGCTTCTAGCCTCCCATGGAGGCTATTGAAGCATGGCAAAAATAAAAAATAAAAAGTTTAAAAAAAGTTAAAAAAAAAAAAAATATAAAAGTTTAAATCACCCCCCTTTCGCCCCAATCAAAATAAATCAATAAAAAAAAATAAATCAAATCTACACATATTTGGTATCGCCGCGCTCAGAATCGCCCGATCTATCAATTAAAAAAAAGCATTAACCTAAATGGCGTAGCGAGAAAAAAATTAGAAACGCCAGAATTACGTTTTTTAGGTCGCCGCGACATTGCATTAAAATGCAATAACGGGCGATCAAAAGAACGTATCTGCACCAAAATGCTATCATTAAAAACGTCATCTCGGCACACAAAAAATAAGCCCTCAACCGACCCCAGATCACGAAAAATGGAGACGCTACGTGTATCGGAAAACGGCGCAATTTATTTTTTTTTTTTAGCAAAGTTTGGAATTTTTTTTTCACCACTTACGGTAGATAAAAAATAACCTAGTCATGTTAGGTGTCTATGAACTCGTAATGACCTGGAGAATCCTAATGTCAGGTCAGTTTTAGCATTTAGTGAACCTAGCAAAAAAGCCAAACAAAACACAAGTGTGGGATTGCACTTTTTTTGCAATTTCACCGCACTTGGATTTTTTTTCCCCGTTTTCTAGTACACGACATGCTAAAACCAATGATGTCGTTCAAAAGTACAACTCGTCCCGCAAAAAATAAGCCCTCACATGGCCAAATTGACAGAAAAATAAAAAAGTTATGGCTCTGGGAAGGAGGGGAGTGAAAAACTAACACGGAAAAACGAAAAATCCCAAGGTCATGAAGGGGTTAAGGGTTAAAAGTTGACCATCGATTTCATCATTCTCAACGAAAGTTACAAAACCATCTCACATTTGAAGTGAGTTTGGGGGTCAATATAACAGAAAATAACCAAAAGTGACACCATTCTAAAAACTGCACCCCTCAAGGTGCGAAAACCACATTTAAGAAGTTTATTAACCCTTCAGGTGCTTCACAAGAACTAAAGCAATGTGAAAAGAAAAAAATAAACATTTTACTTTATTCACAAAAAAATTTCTTGGAACCAATTTTTTTTTTTTTTTCCACAAGAATATCAGGAGAAAATGGGCCACAAAATTTGATGTGCAATTTCTCCTGAGTATGCCGATACCCCGTATGTGGGGGAATGGCAACCGACCCGAACCATGTTCTCTAGGGTCTCCGCTATCCCCGGTAGCGGAGACCCCAGAGAAATTCCGATTCTGGGGGCGCTATACACTTATTTCTCAGGGCCGTTAAAAAGTGGCGCTGAGGCATAAGTACCCTTAATTGCAACAGTTAAAAAGCGTATTGGCAGTCGTTAAAGGGTTAATGAACCTACAGTACCCCCCACTGCAAAATATGATACCCCACAGTAACCCAAAACAGTATGATTGCCCAACAGCAACCAGAACTCAGAATGATGGCCCCTGGGCCATCAAGCACAGTAGGATAGCCTCAACACAGTCCTCCCACACAATATGATGCTCCCCATATTAGCCCCCCACACAACAGGATAGAGGACCTCCACATTAGCCCTCCATACAGTATAATGGCATTCACATTTTCCACATATTATGATGGATCCCACACAACCCTCTACACAGCTTAATGGCCCCCACCCAGCTCTCCAAACAGTATACTAGCCCCACTTCCCTCTAAACTGTATAATAGCCCCCACACAGCAATCCCAGAAGTATAATGGCCCCCACATAGTCCTGCAAACAGAATAATTGTACCCCACATAGCCCTCCAAGCAGTATAATGGCCTCCACATAACCATCCAAACAGTATAATGGCACCCACATAAAACTCTAAATAGTGTAATGGCCCCCATAATATACTTATTGATTTAAAAAAAAAAAACTCGCCTCTCCCCATTCTCCCGCTGCTCCAATCTTTGCAGTGTGTGGTTTGAAGTTTTGCTTTGCACAGCAGGCACAATGTAGTGACATGATTGCGACTGCTCCCCTGAGTCGTCTGATACATTATGAGAATGATGGCTCCCTCTTCCATCATTGCTTTCATCTATTTCGGCAACCAGGATGCAGGTACAGTTGATAGTGTGATGCCTGGCGAGAGGAGATGCGGAGCTGGCACCGTGCCCCCTCCCGACTCAAGGACCCAATAATAACCACGTGATCTGCCGCTATTAGAGGTACGCCACTTATTGTAGCAAACATGTGGGTGCAACACAAGTGAACACATGCTTAAAAGCTTCTAATTGACATAACTTTAGTTAAATAAAGTGTTGCAAGAAGAGGCTGCTCACACTGCTGTCTAACCTGTGTATCTGATCTAATACTGGAGTTACTAAGAGTGCTGAGGTAAGAGGCTGCTCACACTGCTGTCCCCCTGTCTATCTGATCTAATACTGGCGATATCAGGGATGCTGTGGTAAGAAGAGGCTGCTCACACTGCTGTCCTCCTGTCTATCTGATCTAATACTGGCGATATCAGGGATGCTGTGGTAAGAAGAGGCTGCTCACACTGCTGTCCTCCTGTCTATCTGATCTAATACTGGCGATATCAGGGATGCTGTGGTAAGAAGAGGCTGTTCACACTGCTGTCCACCCTGTCTTTCTGATCTAATACTGGAGATATCAGGGGTGCTCTGGTAAGAAGAGGCTGCTCACACTGCTGTCTACCCTGTCTTTCTGATCTAATACCGGAGATACCAGGGAGCGGAGGTAAGAGGCGGCTGCTCACACTGCTGTCCACACTGTCTATCGGATCTCATACTGGAGATATATAATGAATGTGATGAAACGAATTAAGGTGAAATAAATCATTGTCTGTAGTATTATTCTGACATCTCACATTTTTTAATTATAGTAGTGATGCCAACTGACCTAAAGAGAGGGAATGTGTTCTACTATTAAAAGTAAGAAATTGTGAAAATGTAGTTTTTAACCATATGGTAAACTGTATTATGCATTTTTCTGCACAAAAGACACTTTTTACAGTATACTTCTGTACTAATAAGGTAGAAAACGAGCCTCAGCTTCAAAATCTCTAATGCATCATTCAAGTCTGGAACATCTTTTATTTCGGAGTTCCAGCATAATCAGTGGATGGTTGTATTCTTGTGGTGATTTTCAGGGTTCCGCTGCTCTTCTGTAGAAGCATACAGTGGCATCAAAATATTTGGGCACCCCTGGTCAAAATTACTGTTATTGTGAACAGTCAAGCAAGTTGAAGATTAAATGATCTCTAAAAGGCCTAAAATTAAAGCTGACACATTTCCTTTGTGTTTTAGACAAAACAATATATATTTTCATCTTTTACACTTTTAAACATTACAAAAATGAAAATGGATGGATGCAAAAATTTGGGCACCCTGCATGGTTAGTACCTAGTAGCACCTCCTTTTGAAAATATCACAGCTTATAAGCGCTTTTTGTAGCCAGTCAAGGGTCTTTCAATTCTTGTTTCATGGATTTTCTTCCATTCTTCCTTGGAAAATTCTTCCAATTCTGTGAGATTCCTGGGTCGTCCTGCATGTACTGCTGTTTTTAGATCCAGCCACACATTGTCAATGATATTCAGATCGGGGACTGTTAGGGCCACTGTAAAACCCTCAGCTTGCGCCTTTTGAGGCAGTCTATTGTGATGTGTGTTTAGGATCATTATCAATTTGTAGAAGTCATCCTCTTTTCAACTTTAGCTTTTTTATAGATGGTGTAATGTTTGCATCGAGAGAGAATTTGTTGAAATGTCATTAAATCCATTCTTCCCTCTACCCGTTAAATGTTCCACTTGCCCTTGACTGCAACACAACCCCAAAGCATGATTGACCCTCTTCCATGCTTAATGGTTGGCAAGATGTTCTTTTTCTCTACACATCCCTTTGATCATTGTAGCCAAACAGTTCTTTTTTAACCTCATTTGTCCATAAAACTTGTTTCCAAAATGCATCATGCACGTTTAGATTTTCATTTGTATATTTCTGACACTGAATTTTTTGAGGCGGATGTAGGATAGGTTTTACTCTGATGACTTTTCCATGAAGGCCATATTTGTGCAGCCGTTTCTGAACAATAGAACACTGTGCCATAACTCCAGAGTCTGCTAAATCTTTCTGAAGGTCTTTTTCAGTCAAGCTGGGGTTCTGATTTGCCTCTCTAGAAATCCTAGGAGCAGCTCTCACTGAAATTTTGCGTGGTCTTCCAGACCTTATCTTGACCTCAACTGTTCCTGTTAACTGCCAATTCTTAATTACATTTCAAACTGGGGAAAGGGCAACTTGAAAACGCTTCTCTATCTTCTTCTAGCCTTCTCCAGCTGTGTTATATACTGCATGGGCAGTGTAATATAGTGCGTGGCCTGTGTTATATAGTGCGTGGCCTGTGTTATATAGTGCGTGGCCTGTGTTATATAGTGCGTGGCCTGTGTTATATAGTGCGTGGCCTGTGTTATATAGTGCGTGGCCTGTGTTATATAGTGCGTGGCCTGTGTTATATAGTGCGTGGCCTGTGTTATATAGTGCGTGGCCTGTGTTATATACTGCGTGGCCTGTGTTATATACTGCGTGGCCTGTGTTATATACTGCGTGGCCTGTGTTATATACTGCGTGGCCTGTGTTATATACTGCGTGGCCTGTGTTATATACTGCGTGGCCTGTGTTATATACTGCGTGGCCTGTGTTATATACTGCGTGGCCTGTGTTATATACTGCGTGGCCTGTGTTATATACTGCGTGGCCTGTGTTATATACTGCGTGGCCTGTGTTATATACTGCGTGGCCTGTGTTATATACTGCGTGGCCTGTGTTATATACTGCGTGGCCTGTGTTATATACTGCGTGGCCTGTGTTATATACTGCGTGGCCTGTGTTATATACTGCGTGGCCTGTGTTATATACTGCGTGGCCTGTGTTATATACTGCGTGGCTGCTATATACTGCATGGGCTGTGTTATATAGTACGTGGGCTGTGTTATATACTTCGAGGGCTGTGTGACATACTGCGTGGCCTGTGTTATATTCTGCGTGGCTGCTATATACCACGTGGCCTGTGTTATATACTGTTTGGGCTGTGTTATATACTGCGTGGCCACTGTTATATACTGCGTGGCCTGTATGAACGCATCGGGTATTCTACAATATGTATGTATGTAAATAGCAGCCACATAGTATATAGCACAGGCCACGTAATATTTGCTATATACTACATGGCCTGTGCTATATACTACGTGGCTGCTATATACATACATAAATATTCTAGAATACCCGATGCATTAGAATCGGGCCACCATCTAGTTTTATAATAAGCTATGAGATTTTCCTGGTATCAGGCAGTCCACTATCAGCCTGTCTACTATGGACTGTATAAACTGTACAAGACACCCCCTCTCCACACTCACAGCAACATTAGCAAAGAAATAAATGGAAAACTGTCAAAGTGAAACCTTGGATTGAAACACATCCTGCATCAGACCACTTTGTGTGAAGAGTTTTTAACCGCTTCATGACCGTGGGATTTTCCGTTTTTCCGTGTTCGTTTTTCGCTCCCCTCCTTCCCTGAGCCATAACTTTTTTATTTTTCCGTCAATATGGCCATGTGAGGGTTTATTTTTTGCGAAACAAGTTGTACTTTTGAACGACATCATTGGTTTTAGCATGTCGTGTACTAGAAAACGGGAAAAAAATTCCAAGTGTGGTGAAATTGAAAAAAAGTGCAATCCCACACTTGTTTTTTGTTTGGCTTTTTTACTAGGTTCACTAAATGCTAAAACTGACCTGACATTATGATTTTCCAGGTCTTTACGAGTTCATAGACACCAAACATGTCTAGGTTCTCTTTTATCTAAGTGGTGAAAACAAAATTCAAAACTTTTGCTTTAAAAAAAAAAAAAAAAATGCGCCTTTTTACGATACCCGTAGTGTCTCCATTTCTCATGATCTGGGGTCGGTTGATGGCTTATTTTTTGCGTGCCGAGCTGGCGTTTTTAATCATACCATTTTGGTGCAGATATGTTCTTTTGATCGCCCATTATTGCATTTTAATGCAATGTCGCGGCGACAAAAAAAACGCAATTCTGGCGTTTCAAATTTTTTTCTCGCTACGCCGTCTAGTGATCAGGTTAATCTTTTTTTTATTGATAGATCGGGCGATTCTGAACGCGGCAATACCAAATATGTGTAGGTTTGATTTTTTTTATTGATTTATTTTGAATGGGGCGAAAGGGGGGTGATTTAAACTTTTATATTTTTTTCACATTTTTAAAAACTTTTTATTTTTTTTATTTTGCCAAGCTTCAATAGCCTCCATGGGAGGCTAGAAGCTGGCATAACGCGATCTGCTCTGTCACATAGCAGCGATCTGATGATCGCTGCTATGTAGCTGAATTGCAGGTGTGCTATGAGCGCCGACCACAGGGTGGCGCTCACAGCTAGCCTGGATCAATAACCACAGAGGTCTGAAGGACCTCTTTGGCTATCATTCTGATGCATCGCTGACCCCCGATCATGTGATGGGGGTCAGCGATGCGCTCATTTCTGGCCGGATGCGCCAGTTAAATGTATTTAACTAGTTAATAGCGGCGGGTGAATCGCAATTTCACCCACCGCTATTGCGGGCACATGTCAGCTGTTCAAAACAGCTGACATGTCCCGGCTTTGATGCGGGCTCACCGCATACTGTCCCGTCCGAGGTCAGAAAGGGGTTAAACAAATAGCATCTAGCCAATGCAATAAAATATTGCAGTTGCCAAAATATGAAAAAAATGCATTAGTGAAATTGCTCTTAAAGGGAACCATCAGGATTTCCCTGATATTACCTTGTTGATATTCCTTGTAATAACTTTCTAAGAACCGAACTACTTCTTCCATGAAGATATTAGGTCATGTGATGCAACGTGAAATATGATGTATAGTGTAACTTGTAATGTGTGTTACCCCCTAGACCCCAGTCCAGAGCCTCTCACCAAGCCAAATCAGTTCTCATGCTTTGCACTGACGAGGGCCAACAGCCCGAAACACCGTGTCTGCGAATTGAGATATTGATTTGGCTTTTATCCCAAGTCATATTGCACGACTCGTTAAAGGGTTGATTGTGACTTGTAGGATCGCTACTTCCAACAGGTGGCGCTATAGAGTTTAAGTCCTCTTTTTCTCAGAAGAGGCAATTTGCATGTTAAATGTGTTAGCAGTACTGATAATGTGTGTAGTTTGACAATAGGGATAGTAAGGGTTAGTGGTTGGGACTAGCCCAGAGTGGGATAGGCCGAATTGCAGGGAAAGTGATCATTTCCCTTCAGAGGGTCAGGTAGGGACTGGACTGCATAGAAAGAGGACCCAAATGTCCAAGGTGAGCAGTGTCCCTAAGTGAGAGGAGAACAAAGTAAAGGGATAGCAAGATCAGGAGCAGAAGTGACTAAGAGACAGAATGACCTTCCAGAGATGGGTCCTGGGAGAGGACACCTAGAGAAAGCACTGAAGTTGATAGCTTCTAAGGTAAGGGATCTGGGGCTGTCTTGTGCTAGAGAGTCTGCCCATGGGGGCTGCCTTGTGCTATAGTCTGCCTATGGGGGGCTGCCTTATACTGCAGTCTGCCTATAGGGGCTGCCTTATACTATAGTCTGCCTATGGGTGCTGCCTTGTAATATAGAGTCTGCCTATGGGGGGTTGCCTTCCTATGGGGGCTGCCTTATACTACAGAGTCGGTCTATGGGGGCTGCCTTATACTACAGAGTTGGCCTATGGGGGCTGTCTTACACTACAGAGTCGGCCTATGGGGGCTGCGTTATATTATACAGAGTCTGCCTTATATTATACAGTCGGCCTATGGGGGGCTGCCTTAACCTATACAGTCGGCCTATGGGGGGCTGCTTTATACTATACAGAGTTGGCCTATGGGGGCTGCCGTATACTACAGAGTGGGCCTATGGGGGGCTGCTTTATACTATACAGAGTCGGCCTATGGTGGGGCTGCATTGTGCTATAAAGTGTGCCTATCCATGTTGGTATAAAGATTATTTTCAGTAACAGCACGGTCATCTGCTGAGGTTCTACTCCACTATTAGGGTGCGTCACCGAGTTGTAATCAAGGTTACCTGGTTAGGGGCCCACTGAACCGAAACACTAGCTACGCCTTTGCACGGAACCACGGGGCGAACAAAGGACTCTTGTTGAATAGGACAGTAAAGTTAAAGCTGGGTTGTAGTGTAATAGTGAGAAGCAGTAGACAGAGAGCAATAGAGAAATGAAGGAAGGAAACTGTGGCAAATGCCTCGAGTTGAAAAGGAAACATTCATAAGACTGTGTACTCGCTATCTCTTGTATATATTCCCTACGAAGTTCCCATTTAGTAAAAAGTTTATTTCTGAATGGTGGTCTCCCTCATTGAACTGTGAAACATCTGGGCTTGGTAAACCAGCAACATTGGTTAGATGCGGGCCGCATGGGATAGTGCCCTCACAGCACAAGACACCCAGCCAGGACCCCCACTTTTATTTAGTGTGCTGGGTTGTGACAGCTGAAGGCCTCCCTGTGGCTACCATCCAGTTATACATGCTCAGTGCCCAACTGTGTCTGCTACTACTGTCCCCCCATCCACACATCTGTTTATCATGGACGATATCTTTGAAAATAGGGCCAGCGTGGATATGATTTGCTCTACCCTACTGAGGGAAGTGCAAATAGATATTTTGCACATGAGCAGGTGTTCTCAACGGCGCAGGAGCATGATTTGGTTGGTTATGTGGCTGACATAAGAGACATATAGTCGAGAACAAAACCGATGGTACCCATCTGTTAATGTAATAAAAAACCCACAATGTTCACCAAAATAACTTGAAGTAATTTTCAATTTAAAATTATGAAATATCAACTAATAATCATTTTTTTTTTTGCATTGTGGCTCAATAGAAAAAAACCTCCAAGGAAAATGGCCAAGACAAAAAAATGGCACCCCTTGAAAAGATTAAAAATTATTTGACCATAGGGACATGTTAAGCTAAAGAGTGTCCTGTAATTAGCATAACAGTTGTCTACAAACTTGCAACCAGTCTGCATGTGTTGTTTGGTATCACAGTATGTACCACAATTAACATGGACCAAAGAAAGGCAAGGAGAGAGTTATCTCAGGAGAATAGAAACAAAATTAGGCAAACATGTTAAAGGTAAAAGCTGTAAGACCATCTCCAAACAGCCTGATGGTTCAGTTACTACAGTTGCACATATTTAGTGGTTTGTCTATGGGACTGTAGCCAATCTTCCTGGATGAGGCTCCTGATGAAAACTAATGACAAATATAAGAGACAGATTAATATGAATGGTAACCAAAGCACTCAGAATAACTTCCAAAGAGATTAGAGGTAAACTCAAACATCAAGGAACATCTGTTTATGATTGGACCATCTATTGCTGCATTGGCCTGCGTGGACCTTATGGAAGATGATCGAGGACGAAGCCACAAAGCTTCTGGAAAAATGTCCTTTGGACCCATGAAAAAAAAAAAAAAACGGAGTTTTACATGAGTCACATCAGCTCTATATTCACAGACGCAAAACTGAAGCATACCAAGAAAAGAACATTGCACCTACTGTGAAACATGAAGGAGGCTCCGTTATGTTTTGGTGCTGCTGTGCTACATCTGGCACATGCTGTAATTGAGTTGCAGGTCATGAACATGACTCAAAGCACAAAGTTAAAAACATCCAAAAATGGCTAAAAGCAGAGAATTGGACTAATCTAAAGAGGCTTCTATGAGCCATAAACTTAATAATATTGGACATCTGTGGAAGGAGCTGAAACCTGCAGTCTATAGAAAGCCGCTTCACACCTGGAGCAGTTTGCTCATAAGGCGTGGGCTAAAATACCTGTGGACAGGTGTAGAAGTCTCATTGACAGTTACAGAAACCGTTTGCAGTGATTGCCTCAAAAGATTGTGCAACAAAATATTAAGATAAGGGTACCATCATTTCTGTCCAGGTCATTTTCATAAGGTTTTTTTCTTTTCTGTTGAACCAAAATTTACAACCAATGTCAGTGACCATTGTCGGGTTTTCTTACTGAAACAGAAGGGTGCCAACAATTTTGTCCGGGAACAGGAAAGTCACTACTTATTATACAGAGCAAGGCATCATTCAAAGTAAAGTGATACAATAGGGGGAGTATTGAAACGTTATAATTATGAGGTTTTACCAGGTTAAAACCTGGTCATCAGTAAAACCTGATGACAGCGTACCTTTAAGGACAGACAAGTGAACAAGCTTTTCAAAAGGAAAATTGTTCAGGAAACAACATTTATTTCTAGAAGCATCTTTTTAATGTTTTTTTTTTGCTGATTTTAACAGTCAACTTTTTTTTTTTAGCATTCTTACAGCGTTTTTTTGACATTTTCTGTAATGACGTTTTTAAGATGTCTTTTTTCAACTAGGAAGAAAAAGCAAAAATGCTAGAAAAACATTAAAATGCTCTAGAACAGGGTCCCCAACCTGTAGCTCATGCTTACAGTACCATGTAAACCTATGGAAAACCAAATCCGCTGTGCCCATGGTGTGGAAAAAACCATGCGGAAACGCTGTGTTGTATTTACCGCAGCATGTCAATTCTTGATTCCGCAGCGTTTTACACCTGTTCCTCAATCGGAATCCGCAGATGAAATCCGCACAAAAAACACTGGAAATCAGCGGTAAATCCGCAAGTAAAACGCAGTGCGTTTTACCTGCGGATTTTTCAAAAACAGTGCGGAAAAATCTGCACACGAATTTGCAATGTGGGCACATAGCCTTAGGGTTAGGGCTGGAACTAGAGTTAGGGTTGGAATTAGGGTTAGAATTAGGGTTAGAATTAGGGTTAAGATTGGAATTGTGGTTAAGATTAGGGGTGTGTTGAGGTTAGGGTTGTGGTTAGGGTTATGGTTGGTTGTGTGTTGGGGTTAGGGTTGGGATTAGGGGTGTGATTACGGTTATGGTTAGAGTTGGGATTAGGGTTAGGGGTGTGTTGGGGTTAGAATTGAGGGGATTCCACTGTTTAGGCACATCAGGGGGTCTCCAATCACGACATGGCACCACCATTGATTCCAGCCAATCTTGCATTCAAAAAGTCAAATGGTGCTCCCTCCCTTCCGAGCCCCGACGTGTGAACAAACAGAGGTTTACCCAAACATATGGGGCATAAGTGTACTCAGTAAAAATTGTACAACAATTTTGAGGGTCTAATTTCTCCAGTTACCCTTGGAAAAATAAAAAAAAATGGGGGCTAAACAATTATTTTTGTGGGGGAAAAAGATTTTTTATTTTCACGACTTATAAACTTTTGTCAAGCACTTGGGGGTTCAAAGTGCTCACCACACATCTAGATAAGTTCCTTGGCGGTCTAGTTTCCAAAATGGGGTCACTTGTGGGGGGTTTCTACTGTTTAGGCACATCAGGGGCTCTGCAAACGTAACATGACACCTGCAAACCATTCCATCAAAGTCTGCATTCCAAAACATCACTACTTCCCTTCCGAGCTCTGCCATGCGCCCAAATAGTGGTTTACCCCACATATGGGGTATGATCGTACTCCGGACAAACTGGACAACAACTTTTGGGGTCCAATTTCTCCTGTTACCCTTGTGAAAATAAAAAATTGTGGGCTAAAAAATAATTTTTGAGGAAAGAAAAATGATTTTTTATTTTCATGGCTCTGCGTTAGAAACTTCTGTGGAGCACTTGGGGGTTCAAAGTGCTCATCACACATCTAGAGGAGTTTCTTGGGGGGGTCTAGTTTTCAAAATGGTGTCACTTGTGGGGGAGTTCAAATGTTTAGGCACACAGGGGCTCTCCAAACGCGACATAGTGACCGCTAACGATTGGAGCTAATTTTTCATTCAAAAAGTCAAATGGCGTTCCTTCCCTTCCGAGCCTTGCCGTGTGCCCAAGCAGTGGTTTGCCCCACATGTGAGCTATCGTTGTACTCAGGAGAAATTGCCCAACACATTTTAAGATCCATTTTATCCTGTAGCCCATGAGAAAATGAAAATACTGAGGCTAAAAGAATTTTTTTGTGAAAAAAAAGTATCTTTTTCATTTTTACGGATCAATTTGTGAAGCACCTGGGGGTTGAAAGTGCTCACTATGCATCTAGATGAGTTCCTTGGGGGGTCTAGTTTCTAAAATGGGGTCACTTGTGGGGGAGCTCGAATCTTTAGGCACACAGGGGCTCTCCAAATGTGACATGGTTTCCGCTAAAGATTGGAGCCAATTTTTCATTCAAAAAGTCAAATGGCCCTTCCGAGCCTAGTCGTGCACCCAAAAAGTGATTTCCCCCCCACATATGGGGTATCGGCGTACTCAGGACAAATTGTACAACAACTTTCGGGGTCCAGTTTATCCTTTTACCCTTGGGAAAATAAAAAATTGTTGCTAAAAATTCATTTTTGTGACTAAAAAGTTAAATGTTCATTTTTTTCCTTCCATGTTGCTTCTGCTGCTGTGAAGCACCTGAAGGGTTAATAAACTTCTTGAATGTGGTTTTGTGCACCTTGAGGGGTGCAGTTTTTAGAATGGTGTCACTTTTGGGTATTTTCAGCCATATAGACCCCTCAAAGTGACTTCAAATGTGAGGTGGTCCCTAAAAAAAAAAAAAAAAAAATGGTTTTGTAAATTTTGAGAAAATGAGAACTCGCTAGTCAAATTTTAACCCTTATAACTTCCTAGCAAAAATAAATTTTGTTTCCAAAATTATGCTGATGTAAAGTAGACTTGTGGGAAATGTTATTTATTAACTATTTTGTGTCACATAACTCTGGTTTAACAGAATAAAAATTGCTAAATTTTCAAAATTTTTGCCAAATTTCCGTTTTTCCCCCCCCACAAATAAACGCAAAAATTATCGACCTAAATTTACCACTAACATGAGGCTCAATATGTCACGAAAAAAATCTCAGAATCGCTAGGATCCTTTGAAGCGTTCCTGAGTCATTACCTCATAAAGGGACACTGGTCAGAATTGCAAAAAATGGCCAGGTCATTAAGGTCAAAATAGGCTGGGTCATGAAGGGGTTAAAGAGTTAAATAAAGACACACACAAAATCTGCGTTGACCGGGGTCACACTCGCGAGAAACTCGCACGAGTCTCGCACCTCAATACCCGGCAGCACTGGGACTGGAGCGTTCAGCTACATAGAAATACATGAAGACACAAAAGAGAATAGTTAAACCAAAAACACTCAGTTTGAAAAAAATTGCAGTAATCCGCAAGTGCTAGTAAAAGATGTAAAAAACAGGGTATTTGGTTGATACGTTTTTTGCAAAAAATGTATACTAAGCTGCTCTACCAATCTTCACGGTATACCCTTATCAGAGCAGTCCTAACTAGTGTATGCAATCCCTATCTGATGTATTTAAAAACCTGATCATCTGTATATTACCTGTGTGAACAGGGTTCAGAGAGGAAAAGTCCATGTGTGCATACAGAGTAGAACAGCTTATGTGCAGATAGCCCAGGAGGAGTGGTGGGTACCTCCCCAGTCTTGTAGACACAAGAGAACAATTATGGAAACAGGAACACATGGGCTACTTGCACAGTGAACAAGTCTGTAGAATCATGTTCACACACCACCAAGAAACCTGAAGACACAAAAGAGAATAGTTAAACCAAAAACACTCAGTTTGAAAAAAATTGCAGTAATCCGCAAGTGCTAGTAAAAGATGTAAAAAACAGGGTATTTGGTTGATACGTTTTTTGCAAAAAATGTATACTAAGCTGCTCTACCAATCTTCACGGTATACCCTTATCAGAGCAGTCCTAACTAGTGTATGCAATCCCTATCTGATGTATTTAAAAACCTGATCATCTGTATATTACCTGTGTGAACAGGGTTCAGAGAGGAAAAGTCCATGTGTGCATACAGAGTAGAACAGCTTATGTGCAGATAGCCCAGGAGGAGTGGTGGGTACCTCCCCAGTCTTGTAGACACAAGAGAACAATTATGGAAACAGGAACACATGGGCTACTTGCACAGTGAACAAGTCTGTAGAATCATGTTCACACACCACCAAGAAACCTGAAGACACAAAAGAGAATAGTTAATAGAAATACATGCAGCCGCACACTCCGGTCCGGAGTGCCGGCGTCAGTGCAGGGTATTGATGTGAGAGACTCGTGCGAGTTTCTCGCAAGTGTGATCCCCGCCTTAAAAGCAAGTCCAGAGTGGGAAAGCCAGCGACTGGGGGCCGACGTTTGTAGCCCAGGCTATGAATCTCAGCCCACAGCTGTATATTTAGCCTTTACTGGCTATTAAAAAAGGGGTACCCCTCCCCAAAATAAAATTGACGTGGGGTCCCCCTAAAATTTATAGCCAGAAAGGCTATGCAGACAGCTGCGGGCTGATATTCATAGCCAAGAGAGGGGCCATGGATATTGCCCCCTGGCTACAAATACCAGCTCCCAGACGCCAATTCCAGCACTTAGCCTCTCTCTTCCCACTGCCATGTAGCAGTGGCATATGGGGTAATAAGGGGTTAATGTCACCTTTGTATTGTAAGGCGGCATCAAGCCCGGTTAGTAATGGAGAACCGTCAATAAGACACCTATCCATTACTAATCCTATAGTAGTGAAAGAGTAAAAAAAAAAAAAAGGAAAAAAAGAAAAAAGACAGCCAGAAAAGAGTTAATTTCACCATACTCACAACCACGCCTAATTCCCCGGAGTCATTGATCACCTGTAAAAAATAAAAAATAATAAAACCAACCATATACTTCCTGTCCGACGTAGTCTAATTAATAACGAGTGTCCCACGACGATATCCCTTATAGAACAGTGACATCGGGTGAATTCACTGTTCTATAGGGCCTCCAGTGACACACTGACAGGAGATAATGGCTCCTGCAGTGCATCGCTGAAGAAGTTACTTGAGTTCATTGTCTCGCTTTATGGCAATGCTGCGTGGGAATTTTCTCACACAGCATTGCCGGCGAGAAAATGAACATAAGTGACCTCTCTCCCAGCAGCGGCAGAGGGATATACATCGCGGAGGATTACCCCCGCTGTCAGTTCATCGCGGAGGCCCAGTAGAGCACGGACTGTTCTACACTGGAGCACATCGTGGGACACTCATTATTAGCTGGACTATGGCGGAAAGGTAAGTATAGGTTGGTTTATTATGTTATTTTTATTACAGGAGAATCGAGGGCTTCGGGGACTAGGTGATTGGTAAGTATGTACTGTATGTTATATGTAGTATGTTCTGTATGGTTTTTTTTTAACTACTGAACACAGCGATTCCCATCATCGGCAATGTTGTCACTGTGAGCATTCATTGCCGGCTGGGAGCAGTAATCCCATCAGACAATGGCTGCTTACACAGACCCGCACGCACACAGGGACACACGCACACACACGCAGACCCCCCCCCCCCCCACACACACACACACACACACACACAGAACTCCACCCACACACTCTTCCCCTCTCCTGATCTGCAGCGTTTCTCACAGCAAAACCGCAGGTCTTTTTTACATCTGCAGGTTTGCTGCGGATGTGCCTAACTCAATAGAAATCAATGAGTTCAGAAACACTGCAGATCCGCCAAAAGAATTGACATGCTGCGTAAAAAAATCTGCAATTCTGCGCGTTTTTTTACGCAGCATGTGCACAACAAATGTCAATTTCACATAGACTAACATTGGTTGTGCACTACACTGCGGATTTGATGCGAATACGTGCGGCCAAAAACGCTGTGGAAACGCATCAAAATCTGCAACGTGTGTACAACGCCCAAATGGCTCATTCAGGCATCGTTTTTGGAATATGTGCTCTATATGTGTCTTTCACGGATAGAACAAGTCTGCACACAGTGTCATTAGGCAAGGGAGTATATTGCCCATATCATTTTTATCCAGATTTTTCAACTCCGCGCTGTATAAACGGGACTGCTTTTTGGATAAAGCAGATCAGGTGATGTGTCTTTGTGTAATGAGGGAGAGTGTAGCCATTATCAAGGTGTACAGAATTATTAGGTAGAAAAGGAAAAAGGAAGGAATCCGCCACGACCATTCAACATTCAAATTCCAGTTTATTCACAATTAAAAATAGGGATCCAAGGAAACCATGTTAAAACCTGACATGTTTCTGACGCAACACAATGGAATGAATTGTAAAAATTGTTTATATTTATTAATCTGTCAATTGGCGGATATCTTTTCCATTTGTGCAAGCATGCCAGCTTTTTGATGATTTTTTCTATATTCTTTTTAGCAGCCATCGGGGCTGGTGAATGCAGCGCAGTGTCTTGGATTCCTATTGCAATTAGTATTCTTGCATGTGATTGCTATTCACCGGTATATATGTCTTGTATGCGATTCAATAACTTATGATTAAGGGCGCCTGTGTTACATCAGAAACGCGTCCCTGGATCACTGTTTTTATTGTTTGTGAATAAACTGGAATTTTTACGTCAGATTCCTTCCTTTTTCCTCTTCTCCACGGCTGTGCCTCACCAGCAGATGCGGCACCCTCCACGTGTATTTCAACAGCGGACATTGATTACCTCACAGCACGGTGAGCTCCATTCCTTCCCCTCCTCGCCTCCTTTCTCAGAATTATTAGGTAGCTTGCTTTCCTCAGGCAAAAGGGGCCAAAAAACTGATTGAACCGAAAAGTCAAAAATTGTTATGTCTTTTTGCAGCAATCTTGTAATTCTTTACATATTGGAGCGTGATCACAAAACCATCAAAAGTTTTGTTACAAATGGTCATCAGGGTCACAAAAATGAGTGAAGAAAACAAACGTACATTAGCCACCAAAGATAAAATTTGAAGCGACCAGGAAGCCATAACCCTCCAGTGCTGTCATATTCCAGAACTGCAGCCTCCAAGAAGTACAAGGTGTTCAGTGCTCAGACATGGCCGAGGTAAGGAAGACTGGAACCCGACCTTCACTGGACGTCTGAACAGAAGTAAAAGTAATTTTGAAAATACACCACACTCACAAGTGGAAGATCATGCAAAATTATGAACAATTTATTGTGTACAAACACAAATGAAGCATCTCTAAACAAATGTAACAAAAAGCGTTATGAATAAATGACTTTTCGAACCCACCGGGTCCTTAATCATATATATCGCTGTGGAAAGAAAAAGTAAAATATACCATACATATATAAATTACAAACAATACCACATTATTAACACGGAGTACACAATAGGTAAAAGAACCCAAAATTAATAGCCCCAAAGTCCAAAACCTATAGGGAAAAGGAGAGATCGCACCAATCCAGAGCCGTGTCTGCATACATCACCCAAATCACACATGAGTTAGGAGAGATCAATACAAGATTACCTTTAATCAGAGAATGAGTAGTATACGTACACACCCAAAAGGGAGAAAATAATGTATTCAGTTCGTTTGCTGTAGGGAACAGTGTGAGAATTAAGGTACCGTCACACTCAGCAACTTTGCAAAGAGAACGACAACAATCCGTGACGTTGCAGCGTCCTGGATAGCGATCTCGTTGTGTTTGACACGCAGCAGCGATCTGGATCCCGCTGTGCCATCGCTGGTCGGAGCTAGAAGTCCAGAATTTTATTTTGTCGCCAGGTCGGCGTGTATCGTCATGTTTGACATCAAAAGCAACGACGCCAGCAACAAGCATAGGGCCCCTAGATGTGTGTCGGATCGGTACACTCCGGCTGTTTGACATGGAGCTAACAACAGCGAGAACGATAAGTGAGTCGCCGTTACGTCACTGGATCGCTCCTGCATCGTTCTGGAGCTGCTGTGTTTGACGTCTCTACAGCGACCTAAACAGCGACTCTCCAGCGATCTAGTTTAGGTCGGCTCGTTGTCTATATCGCTGTAGCGTCACTGAGTGTGATGGTACCTTTAGATAAGACTCCTAGTGAAAGTCAGAGAGATAATAAGGTAGTCCATTTACCTAGAGAAGTGGTTTGCAGCGCTTGAATCAGGAATATGTCACTAAGGCGGAACCTGCAAGATTATGTATGGAATAGGGATTTGTAGTGTCACTAAGGTTAGCAATGAACCCATAATGTCTGCCCATGTGGATATTATATGTAGCCGTGGGTATTACCTTTTGCTGCAGCCAGAAAAGGCGGCGCTCCCGCGCCCTGCTAGTTCTGTGTGTGCCTGTGATGGTATCCATGGCGTTTATAAATTCATGTGTGCTGTGCAAACCGGAAAAGGCTCATATGCCGCTGGAAGTGACGCAGGGTAATGCCCTGCAGGCCCTGTATGCGTACTGCGCCTGCGCGATAGTTGCTAGGGACGCCAGTGACGCGCATGCCGCCGGAAAAGACGCTGAGTAAGTCCTGTGTATACTGCGCATGCGCGGTAGTAGCCAGTGACGCCGGTTTGAACAGCACACATGGATTTATAAACGCCATGGATACCATCACAGGCACACACAGCACTAGCAAGGCACGGGAGCGCCGCTTTTCCTGGCTGCAGCAAAAGGTAATACCCACGGCTACATACAATATCCGCATGGGCAGACATTGTGGGATCATTGCTAACCTTAGTGACACTACAAATCCCTATTCCATACATAATCTTGTAGGTTCCGCCTTAGTGACATATTCCTGATTCAAGCGCTGCAAACCACTTCTCTAGGTAAATGGACTACCTTATTATCTCTGACTTTCACTAGGAGTCTTATCTAATTCTCACACTGTTCCCTACAGCAAACGAACTGAATACATTATTTTCTCCCTTTTGGGTGTGTACGTATACTACTCATTCTCTGATTAAAGGTAATCTTGTATTGATCTCTCCTAACTCATGTGTGATTTGGGTGATGTATGCAGACACTGCTCTGGATTGGTGTGATCTCCTTTTCCCTATAGGTTTTGGACTTTGGGGCTATTAATTTTGGGTTCTTTTACCTATTGTGTACTCCGTGTTAATAATGTGGTATTGTTTGTAATTTATATATGTATGGTATATTTTACTTTTTCTTTCCACAGCGATATATGATTAAGGACCCGGTGGGTTCAAAACGTCATTTATTCATAACGCTTTTTGTTACATTTGTTTAGAGATGCTTCATTTGTGTTTGTACACAATAAATTGTTCATAATTTTGCATGATCTTCCACTTGTGAGTGCGGTTTATTTTCAAAATTACTAGTATTTGGGACTTTGATCCACTATACCAGCACCACTAATCTATTCTTCAAAAGATTGCAGACCAATTATTTATAAATCGTGAACAGAAGTAAAAACTCCAAGACTGGGCCAAGAAATATCTGAAGACAGATTTATCAAAGGTTTTATGGACTGGTGAGATTAACTCTTGAGGGGCCATATGGCTGGACCAGTAATAGGCGCAGACCTCCACTTCATACAGCAAGGTGGAGGTAGGCCCTGCTATTGGCTGGTATTAAAGATGATCTAGTTGGACCTTTTGCAATTGAAGATTGAGTCAAAGTCGACTCCCAAACCTACTGACAATTTTTAGGAGACCTTTTCTTCAAGCAGTCGTACAGGAAAAAGTCTGCATCTTTCAAGAAAATCATGAAAGGTCTTTGACCTAAACCCTATTTAGAACTTGTGGGACTTCAAATTGCAGATTTATGGAGAAGGAAAACGGTACACTTCTCTGAAAAGTGTCTGGGAGACCGTGGTTGGTGCTGCCCGAAAGACTGATCGTCAACAGAATAAAAGAAACTGACAGACTCCATGGATGGAAGGCTTATGTCCGTTATTGAAGAAAAGGCGGCTATATTGGTCACTGATTTTTTTTAATGTACGGTAATTTTGTACATTTTGAGTTATTTACTTATTATTCTCACTTTAACAGATTAAAATAAACAATTGATATGGGAAAATTCCATGTTGGAAGAATGTGCTGTATCCATGAAAAACCCCATTATAGTCTAAGGTGCTATTCAGATGCCTGTGTGTCTATGTTCAAAACTCATGGATGAAAAAAGGCCAATACAAGTATACTGTATATATCCGCCAAAAACACAGCACATGGATGGTATCAGTGTGCGGTCTGTATTGAACACTGGAAAAGTATAGGAGAAGCCTTCTAATGTATTTATCTATCAGTGAAAAACACTGATGACACGGATGTTAAAAACACAGACCACACCCTGCTATTTTTTATGTACGTGTTTAAACATGGATGTGTGAGTGAGGCCTAAAAAAGACAAAGCCTGACCCTCGCAATAAAGCAGAGCAGTGCTTCACAAGCTCTTTGGGAGAGAACTTGTAAGTACTGTGCTTCTTGTTTAGAAGGCTGGCCACTGTCGTCGATAGACTGCAGCGGTAGACGGTAACCTAAGCAACAAGCAGGAAATAAGAACATTAAAAATGACTTTAAATCTTAAGGTACTGATGGGTATTAGAGCAAAGTTGATCTGACCTTTCATGTTTGGGAGCATGGACAACTCCAATCTGTACCGGGACCTTCGGACTCATTTATTGTGGGAAATAAGGATTGGGCATATTGAATTTTAATGCCCAATCGTTTTGTGCTCAGGAGAGATAAACCACACCAGAGCTATTTGGCAGCTGCTTATTCGCCTCTCTTCATTGAAATCACATGCATGAAATCACATGCACAGATAGTGGGCTCCATGTGTAAGGGGGGACGGGAGGAATAGATGTCAACTGGAGCTGGAGAATGTGCATTGCTTAGACTCTCCATAAATGATCTGCACGTGAACAACAAGGCGCAAAACCAACAGATCATTGCCATGAGATTGTAAGGTTTAGTAACTAAGCAAAGACATGAAATAGAATAATAAATAAAATGATTTGAGATGTATAGCTCATAGGATAGAAGAAATGAAGCAGAACCGAGCTGGACAAACAAAGCGCCACTGCAGAGCAGATCATGGCTTCATGTTTCCCTGGCAGAGTGTCAGGAACAGACCATTACATCACCATTCCACCATAATACACATTAACACCTTATAGTCTCCTGAGTAGTCCACAATGTCAAAACATTTTAACACTATTGGTTCAGAAAAATTTTTTCAGTCATATTATAACCATTTACAACAAATTATAACGTTTTAAAAAAGATCTAATCAACTTCAAATAGTGTATTAGGTTCCCACCCAAGTCCCAGCATCTTTGTCAGCAAGAATAGGGACTGCAGAAAATGTTTTATTTGTGATATAAAATCTCATAATTACTAACAAATACCTAAAGTCATGCATATGAGCAGAGCCTAGAAGTATGTTCTCATTTCTTTCTGAAAAAATCTACATTTTTTTAATTGCTTTCTGTTCTGTTTTTTTTTGGGGGGGGGGGGGATCCATGAGTTTTCATGCAAGAGGAATGTTTTTCTATTGATTCAATAAGCAAAAATACCATAGGAATTGACATGTTACATATGGCTTTCCACAATAAAAAAAGACATGGAAAATAACAGCACCATCTTCCTTGTAGACATGTTTTCCCTCCAACATCAATAGTACAAAGCTTATTCAATGGGTATTTTGATAATTTTTAATGTGAATTTTTGAGCAGAGTCCGCTCTAAAGTCCACGTGAGCATACCCCAATGTAAAAAAAAAAAAAGTAAAGTGCCATGGAATAAATGGCACTATAATAATAAATAATAATGTAAAACATTTTGCTCATTTTAGTAATATACCCTTAATTTTCACACTGCAGTTAGTTCCAGAATTATAGGGGTATTCAAAAGTTTGGAAGTTATATCCTTAACATGGGATATTATCTGATCACTGGGGGTCCGACTGGTTAAGAGCCCTGTGGTCGATCATATGCGCAACCACTTCATTTATTCTTAATGTGACCCCTGGAGAATGCCAAGAGGTGCCCTATGGCTGGTGTTTGTTAGTCCCATAGGAATAAATGGAGCAGCAGTGTGAAAGACTTCCCATTCACAAGGGGCTCTTTAGAGTCCTGGTTCTTGGAATTGGTGGGTGGTCCCCGCATTCAGACCTCCAGCAATCAAGAAGTTATTCCCTATCCCAAGAATAGGGAATAAATAGGTATTCTCAAGTTTCGAAGTTAAGGTGCCTTATGCCTAGAAAATTTCCAGCAAGGCATATTTGACCAAAAATCATCCGCAAACTCATCACAAGAGAGATGGATCCCTGAGTGGGCAAGAAAGGCCAGATAGGGCCGAAACTTTGCCTTGTCTTCCCATTGTTGTAATTTTTTATACTATGCTATAAAAATCTAAGTTTTTAAGGATTATCCTATGGAGCCTCGGGAATCTTGGATAGTCTACGACTTTTGAGCCTAGTGGGAAGCCCTACCGAGCAAGCACAAAATGTATCAATGGTGCATCGGACCTGGACAATGGATTGACCAGCCGCAAACTCGTCAAGAGGATAATGTATCCCTGTCTGGGCCAGGTTTATCACTGTAATGATTCTTGAACAGGAACATGAAATTTCAAATACGGTATATTTTCACTATTCTCCCTAGCTGATTCCATAAGTCTGCCACTTAGCATAGTCAGGATGCTGTTTATGGGTTACAGAGAGGAATTATATTGCCTGAAGCATGGATACCCATGCTATGGAGAACATTTTTCTACCAGTCCGGTAGAAATATTATCCTAAAACCCACAAAACCAGAGGTATTCTATAACTATTCTATTTATATAATCGCTCTATACAGAATATTCACAGTCTGATTTTATCATTGTTTGTAAGGACAATAAAACAGAATATATTAAGTGAAGCACCCATCCTTTTATAAGATTCCCTTTTTATTACACACATATTCAGGCTGTAGGTTTCCAGGTCTATTGGTAGTAAAACGCAGTCACCCAGGAGAGGAAAAGCGGAGAGGAGAGAAGGAGCGAGTTGAAAAGGTGAGCGAGCTTGTTTGAAGTAACCCGTGAATGTAATAAAAGAGAATTGAAGATTAAGATGGATTCCTGAGCAAGGTGTCTTGTTGTTCGTCCCCAGCTGTTCCTAAAGGTACTGTCACACTAGACGATATCGCTAGCGATCCGTGACGTTGCAGCGTCCTCGCTAGCGATATCGTCCAGTGTGACAGGCAGCAGCGATCAGGCCCCTGCTGGGAGATCGCTGGTCGGGGAAGAAAGTCCAGAACTTTATTTCGTCGCTGGACTCCCCGCAGACATCGCTGAATCGGCGTGTGTGACACCGATTCAGCGATGTCTTCACTGGTAACCAGGGTAAACATCGGGTAACTAAGCGCAGGGCCGCGCTTAGTAACCCGATGTTTACCCTGGTTACCAGCGTAAAAAAACAAACAGTACATACTTACATTCAGCTGTCTGTCCCTTGCCGTCTGTTTGCTGCACTGACTGCTGGCCGTAAAGTGAAAGCAGAGCACAGCCACAGCGGTGAGTCACCGCTGTGTGACTCACCGCTGTGCTGTGCTTTCACTTTCACTTTGCGGCCAGCAGTCAGTGCAGCAAACAGACGGCAAGGGACAGACAGCTGAATGTAAGTATGTACTGTTTGTTTTTTTACGCTGGTAACCAGGGTAAACATCGAGTTACTAAGCGCGGCCCTGCGCTTAGTTACCCGATGTTTACCCTGGTTACCGGGGACCTCGGGATCGTTGGTCGCTGGAGAGCGGTCTGTGTGACAGCTCTCCAGCGACCAAACAGCGACGCTGCAGCGATCCGGATCGTTGTCGGTATCGCTGCAGCGTCGCTTAGTGTGACGGTACCTTTACATCTGAGCTCACCATCTAGTGTATCAGCAAGAAAAATACTTCTCCGCTATCCCTAGTTAGTAGATGCACCCTCAGACCCGCTGACCGCTGTCTACAGGTTCATTTGTACTTCGGGTAATAATTGGTTTTATCAAATGCCAATTTGACAATTTTCATGTAGTGATTATTGCTACAATTTGACATTTTTGGTGGGAACATATGAACAAAAAATCTGAGGTACTGGAATCTTCCTCCTCCTTCCACCCCCATCTCATGGGGAACAGAAGGGTAATATCTCCATGGTGTAGGGTAAGGATTCCTGCAGACGCCTGTGGAAAATTGGTCCGATCTTGGACTGCAATACACGGACTGGCCGCGGGTCTAATGGCCTGAAAGCCTCACAGGAATATATGAAGCCGTGACGCTCGAGTTGGGAGAACCATGGAGAGTCTTTACATTGCAGGCTGAGATCACACGGATTGGTACGGACGTCTGCATGAGCCCTCTGAAACAAGCTATTAGAGCTAACACTGGACCCAATGGCACCTGCCTGATCCTTGCCTAGAAGAAAAAAAAAAATCACAATAGACCAAGAATTGTCTCACCTCATAGAAAATCTAGGTTCCCATCTGTTTAGTTCATTTCCTTTGCTCTACTTTGACATAGGAGCAGAAATGGTGGTGCTTTATATGCTACATGATGACCATCCATGGAGCTTCACGGGCCGCACTGACTATAATGGGGTTGCACAGCTTTCCGTCATGGTAGCTGCCATGTTTCCACAATCTGCATCAGCAATACGGATGTGAACATCCTCCTCAGCGAGCCAAGGCTCAAGGTCATTATCACCTGCCTCCAGCTTCAAACTAGCCCACACATTACTGTGACGTCCTAGAAATAATGATGAACGGAGCATGATCTGATCTCCGGGGGAACCAGCGAGCAGGACATGGTGAGGAAATACTGCACCATTTGCCTTTAATTTGCCTCATGAGCCAAGTAGAACAATAAAATAGACATTATATGGGATAACTGTAAAAGCAGATGTGGCTGTTGTGTGTCGGGAGAGAGGACTATGTGCAATGCTCCAGATGTGCTACCCCTCGATGAACCCTGTGATGAAGTATACCGGGTCTCTGTACAGAGTGGATGTTTGGATTATGACCTCTTTACAATACGGCCATGTAAAACAACTACCGATATGTCCTAAAGGGCTGTCCCTTTTTAACCTCTTGCCATCTTTAGGGCATCTGCGTTTTTTAAGCAAAAGAACCTTCAGGAAAATGCTGGTTGTGTTTTATCTAAAGCGTCTTTTTGACGTTTTTTTTAAATTTCCAAATATAGCAAGATTGTGGTGACTTCCAAGCAAAAACTGCCACAAGAATCAACTGGTCACTTAATTTTTCCGAATCACAGCAGAAGTTACAAAAGATGGAAAGCATAAGTTCATTCTTTTCGTTGATTTTTTTTTGTTCTTTTTCAGGCGGGTTCCAGATGGAATTTGCCCGAAAAGGACGCCGTGTGCTCATGCCCTTAGGGCAGGTGCAGATGAGCGAATTTTTGGTCAAAGTGCAATCCGACAAAACATCAGATCACACTAGGTCTTATGTTAGTGTATGGGGCCATGGACATGTTCGATATTTTCCTGGTACAGAGAATGTCAGAGAAAGGAAAATGGCTGCATGCCCTAATTAGAACAGATATTAGGATTGCACTCAGCCGCGCAAGTCAATGAGTCTGTGGAACCACCAGACTGCACTTGGATGACATCTGAGTGCAGCCCGATTTCCACAAACTGAAAGAATGGAGAAGATGGTGAAATTATTTTCTCCATCTTCTCCTCATCTGAGAGAATCTGATCACATTATGATCACACTCCGCTTAGAGTGTGATTTGTATAATGGGGCCGATTCTCTCTGATGAGAGTAGCTACGGCCGTCTGCACCTGCCCTTAGAGTGGATTTCCATGCTTACTAATGTCTATGTCTTAATATGAAGAGGACGATTCAGCTAAAGAGCAAGACACAGGTGCAAAGAAAGGCCATGTTTACCTGGGAAACAGGTGGTTAGGTGCTCCATTAGTGCTTCTTGCGTGACAGGTTTTCTTGCAGAGTTCATAGCGGAGATGGCCAAGCAGAGGATTTCCCCAAGAGGAATAAACTGTGACTGGCTGATTGGAGACATACTGATGGGCGAAACATCACCTGAGCAGAAAGCAGAAATCTATGTCATATAGAGCGTTCACAGCGAGAACACACACAGTCCTACAAGCACTCGTCACAGCAGACATCATAGTCATGGATTACGTAGCAATACTTCATTGTACAAGTGACAAAGCCACTGCTCCCAGCAGAATACGTTCATTCACTGTCAGTGGCAGCAATACAGAAGCAGGGCCGGGGATCTGGAGGAGAGAATTACAATCATCTACAAGCACTAGGCGTGGGAATAAGGAATTAGTGTAATGTGCGTTGGAATTACAATTTCTATATTCCAGCGCTTGCGAAGCGTCCATGTAAAGGGTGGGACCAGCTCATTTCTCACAATGAAACTTGACAGCTTGTACAGGGAAATCTGAGAATTGCATTGTGGCAATATGACTGGAAAATCACGTTGGGAGATAATAGAGGATCAAAAAATCACCTTATTAAAGTGCGAGATTGTTCTAGTAATCATAGAGGATAAAACACATTGCAAACCCCAATAAGTAAAGGATTTACATGCATGGCATCTTCCATATTTATGGCACCACTGGGACCCCGTTGTACGCCGCAGGCACGTCTACCTGTCCTCTTGGGCCTTATTCTGGCTCCTCAGGGTGGAACCTGCATTTACCACTCATCTCCGGCACATCGTTTAGCTAGATCAGAAACGTAAAATGTGGGAACGACCCTTCAAGACTCAATCCCAGAAGTAGGAAGACTAGGTCTCATTTACTGACCAAGCATAATCTGCAGATAGCAACATTTTAGGAATGAACAAGGGTAGAAAAAAACTAAAGAAAATGTACAATTTCTCATCATACAGTGTTCGGGCGAATCAGATGGCCGCATACATCGGACCGAGATGGGAACGCAGTGCACAACTTCATAGAAGTTCCGATCTCGGTCCGATTTATGCGGCCCTCTGACTGCCCCCTAAGGGGATTTCCTATTAGCATTTTTACATTGTTTCTTTTTTAGGAACAAGAAAAAAGTTAATGGGTTATCCCACAAGCAAATTACACTTTAATTAATAGATCCTGCAATAAAAATAAGTTCCAAAATTGGATGCGTTAGAAAAAAATGTTCCTGTCCCGAGATAATCTTATGAATGGAAGAAAAAGTGCATCATACGTGGGGCCACTATGCTTCCATTATGAGCGCTTTCACATGGCATCAGCTATACTACAGATATATTTTTTACATTAATTCTGTTTGTTCCTAAAAATGGAATGAAAAAAACAAAACATCAACGCTGGTGTGAACATAGCACTATAGATCTGCATTGGTGATAGACGAAAGACAGTGGTATCTATACATCAGACATATTTGCAAACTTAAGTATATACAAATGCACGTATGAACACACAGCATGCCCCATACTACAGCTCTATAACCTGCTAATACTTCTGAAACCATAAACATTGGTAGTAAAAAACAAACGTTAAATACATTATTAGTGATGGGGACTTTTAAATATTATAAAACGTATTTAATATCACGTTAAGTCATTGCTCGGTGTTCTACTTTAATATTATGTTGTCGTGAAGCAATAACTCAAAGTTTACTATTATCCAAGCTGGATTGATCTTCACCAAACCAAACCTGGGGGTCTCTAGCTCGCTCCTAGGCAACAGGGGAAGTGTACATTTATACAGATGGCAGGGCAGACATTCTAGCATGTAAAGCTTGCATGGGAAGCCCTATGGAAAAAAAGGATATATAAAATATAACTTCATACATTAATTATTAAAAACCAACACAGACACCATACATAAATAGCGCACACAGAGTTCACCCTGGGTATAGACCCTCATCTTGACCACTAATACGAGAATGGCGCCCCCCTCCCTCAACTGCTAACCCCCACTGCCCTGTTTGACCCTACAGATAAGTGAAGTCAATCACCCACTCATGCACTAGGGGGGATGAAGGGGAAAAGTTTATCAGACCGGCAGTCAGCTGAGGTTCAAAGATGTGGGTAGGTCAGTGTCAAAGAGAGAAATACGGGCGAGTGAACCCCAAAAGCATCATTTGGATATGAATCAGATAAATGAATATACAACAAAGTGATGTACATAAGTGAATAAATACCCTTCTATGCTGTTATCTATCTGAACAAACCTGCCTAGCAGCAGAGGAGGTTGGCACCCTACTTGATGGCGGATATGGTACCCCTGAGACCCTGGGAGTCCCTATAATAGGATATATAACCCCCAAGGAAGAATGCAGGCAGGCAATATTAGTTTCATGATGGAAAGTAGAAGCAATCAGAGACAGGGTCAGTTCAACTGAAAACCTTGCAGCAGATAGCGGACATAGAGTAAACAGCATAAAGAGGTACGGTACTTATGTTAGTAGTTAAAACCTCTACGCGTTTCACCACACATGGCTCATCAGGAGGTAGGATAAATTGGTGCTGCAACAAACCAACTGACCCATCAAACACCCGACAAAGCAACTGTGAAACGCGCGTCGGGTGCTTGGTGGGTGAGTATGGTTACAAATCTTTATACTCTGTGGATACATCTTTAATACATGTAATACATGTTCGATGACTACTCACATTCTACACTTTACTCAATGGATATATATATATATATAGTTTGTGTGTGTGACCCCAACGCTGACATTTTATATCTTTGGGGTTCCTACAGGGGCTCACCCACCATTTTCTATCTCTGTGTGTTTGCATTTTTGAATTTTATCATACATTTTTATGTTTGTACTTAACACATGATTAAAAGTAAATTTTATTAACTATATTGTCCTGGCACATATTTGCTTTTTGGTATCTGGATTTTACAATCTTTTGATGTTTGTCAACGTGATGTCAGAATCGCCGGCAAGAGGTGTTTGTGACTGCTCTGAGCCAGCACAGATCTGCCCCATGGTAAAAAAAAAAACCTCAAATAGTCCCGACAACTCCTCTAAGGAGCAAATATCTTTCTAGGAATGTTCTTTCATACAAAGCGATTTCGAGGACCAGAGATCTCACAAGTCCCAGTTATATAATATTATGGGTGGCTCAGTGGTTAGCACTGTTGCTTTGCAGTGCTGGGGTCCTAGGTTCAAATCCCACCAATGACCATATCTGCAAGGAGCTTGTATGTTCTCCCCGTGTTTGCGTGGGTTTCTTCCGGGTTCTCCGGTTTCCTCCCATATTTCAAAGACATACTGATAGGGAATGTAGATCATGGGGACATTGATGATGTCTGTAAAGCGCTGCGGAATTAATGGCGCTATATAAAGGAGTAAAATAAATAAATGGGTTATAGGAGATGAATTTCTACAACCCATTTAGGAGATATATATATATGTCGTCCTAGCTGTGTCCTTTCTTTCTTATCCTTTTTTTTTTTACACAGGTAGACTGAATGAACTTTATTTTTACCCATTGACTCCCAGCAGTGGATCAGTTAAAAAATGGATCAGACTTGGCTGGAACTCTTCCGCGTTTCCTTTGTTTGATAATTCCCATAGACTTGAATGGCAGAGACTGCAGAGCCATGCTCTCAGTCTCATAGACCAAACACAGGGATTCATTTTTAAAATGAATGTCTGTATCTGTATGGATAAGAAAAAACTCTGTGCTGTCCAAAAAAACTACTGTAGGTTGTATCACATGCATGTGTTAATGCAGACTTGGGTAAAAACTCAGGTTCACTTTGAGAGAGCAGCTTGTGGAAGTAAAGAATTTAGTTTTCTGTTGGTGCAGTCACTACAACAGGTATAAAGATCCTGAGGAAGAAACATTATGGCAAGGACCTGTTCAGTGTCAGCAGTGTTGTGGATAGCGGTTTATTATTATTTCATATGTATATTTGAGAGCTGGGAACTGATTCAGGGTCTGAAACTGATTAGTATAACATTTTTATCCCTTAGATTTACCTAGAATTTGGCCATTAGTATTAATCATGGCATCACATCATTCTCATTAATGTTTGTTGCAATCTTTTGGTATCTATTAAGGGGGAGATGAGGTCAGGCCATTGCTATATTTTTGCTCGCCTTTATTAGAATGTACAGTATTTAGCCTCCTTGGCTTTTTAGATGTTTTAATTAGGTCTTTAAGTATTCCTTTGTTGTTTAATAAAAATTATTAGGTGATCCCAAACGGTCTATATATACTTTTTTTCCCTCTTAAATGGATTAGCGCATGGTATATGTTAGATGATCCAATTTGTACTTATTGGTAATTTCTCTCTAGTCAATAATAGACACAACACACATTAACCCTATTTCAGGAATGATTGCACGGTTTTAGTTTTTACAAGAATTTACTGTCGGCACATCATACATTCTAGCTTCATTCATGTATTTTCTGGAGGCCATTAACTTTTGTTGTTGCTTATAGTAAATGGGCTCTGATTTAATCTCTCCTGCCAGAGGGGGCAGAGAATGCACCATGCTTCAGCTCATGCCTGCTGCCGTCTATGAACGCACCGCATAACATGGAGGAGATGACAACTTTCAATGTTTTCTAAACCACCGGCCTCAATGCAGAGGCTGAATGCACAATAATGGCTGTGCCCCAAGTAGGAGATGTCTGCAGGCCAGACAAAGTGAGATGAGTTACTTAAAATATCTGGTCTCCATACATGCGGATCCATACAGCAGGTAGGGAAATAAATGAAGAGAGCTGGCCGGGCGATTCACTGCAGTAGCATCAATTGCTTTATATTTCAGATTTTCATTCCTGCATAAATGGAGTCTTTTCCAATATAATCCAAGTTTCCCTAGCAAATATCTATTTGTAGGGTTTAAATGAGATACAGCTATACACTGGATGTAAAGAATATATTAGGAAACTGCACAAATAACAATTCCCTAATGAGAGTATAATCAGAATGACTACCTCTATAGTGGTCAAATACTACCTGACAGAATTGAAGCAAAATCCAAATATTCTACAAACGCCCTGCAAACTGTCCAAAATATGTTTTCTCTGACCGTCTAAACTCTATTTAAGGTACATTCACATAGTGAAACTCATTGTACCGCCACATGCATTCATAGAATAGTAGCTGCGCTCTCAGTTCGCATTTTATATACATTCTATTAACATATTCCAAGCGGTTTCCATGTGGTTGATAATATCTATTTATACCAGTTTGGTAAAACCCACAAATAAACCACGTAGTAAATGCATTGCAAAAGACATGATGTATAGCGGTCATAATACTGTGTGTGGGGGCTGTCGGGACCATCATAAGGTGTGTGGAGGGCTATGAGATACATCATACTGTGTGGGGGCTGTCGCGTCCATCATAAGGTGTGTGGGGGGCTGTGAGGTACATCATACTGTTTGTGGGAGCTGTCGGGTCCATCATAAGGTGTGTGGGGGGCTGTGAGATACATCATACTGTGTGTGTAGAGCTGTGGAGTCAATTACACTATGTGGGGATTTTGGGGTCCATCATACAGCGTGGGGGTGACTGAGGGCATATCATACGGAATATCATACACTGGAGGGGGCAGTGTGGGAATCATACTTTGTGCATGTGTGTGTGTATTATATATATACACCATATATACTCGAGTATAAGCCGAGATTTTCAGCCCCAAAAAATGGTCTGAAAGTGCCCCTCCCGGCTTATACTCGAGTCATGGTCGGCGAGTGAGGGGGGGGGCGATGACTGTCAAATACTCACCTGCTCCCGGCGCTCCTGATGCGGTCCCTGCATGTCTCACAGTCTTCGGGCACAGCAGCTTCTTCCTCTGTTCAGCGGTCACTGGTACCGAAAGGTGAGTATGTCATTTTTTTTTTTTTTAGTGCAGCAGCAGCTTTACATGTGGCACAATGTTATATGGGGCATCTATGGGGCCATAATGAACTGCATGGAGCATTATATGGGGCATCTATGGGGCCATAAAGAACTGCATGGAGCATTATATGGGGCATCTATGGGGCCATAAAGAACTGCATGGAGCATTATATGGGGCATATTTATATATGGAGCATCTTATGGGGCCATAAAGAACTGTATGGAGCATTATATGGGGCATATTTTAATATGGAGATTCTTATGGGGCCATAATGAACTGCATGGAGCATTATATGGGGCTCCTGATTCAATATGGATATTCAAAAACAACCTACTGATGTCTCAATTAATTTTACTTTTAGTGGTATCCATTTTTACTTTTGACATTTACCGGTAGCTGTTGCATTTTCCACCCTAGGTTTATACTGGAGTCATTAAGTTTTCCCAGATTTTTGTTGCAAAATTAGGGGGGTGGGCCACCATCTAGTGTATATATAGACCAAAAGTTTGGACACACCTTCTCATTTAAAGATTTTTCTGTATTTTCATGACTATGAAAATTGTAAATTTACACTGAGGGCATCAAAACTATGAATTCACACATGTGGAATTATATACCGTACTTAAAGTGTGAAACAACTGAAAATATCTCTTATATTCTAGGTTCTTCAAAGTAGCCACTTTTTGCTTTGATGACTGCTTTGCACACTCTTGGCATTCTCTTGATGAGCTTCAAGAGGTAGTCACTGGGAATGGTCTTTCAACAATCTTGAAGGAGTTCCCAGAGATGCTTAGCACTTGTTGGCCCTTTTGCCTTCACTCTGCGGTCCAGCTCACCCCATCATCTCGATTGGGTTCAGGTCTGGTGACTGTGGAGGCCAGGTCATCTTGCGTAGCACCCCATCACTCTCCTTCTTGGTCAAATAGCCCTTACTCAGCCTGGAGGTGTGTTTGGGGTCATTGTCCTGTTGAAAAATAAATGATGGTCCAACTAAACGCAAACTGGGTGGAATAGCATGCTGCTGCAAGATGCTGTGGTAGCCATGCTGGTTCAGTATGCCTTCAATCTATATATATAATTGTCTAAGGGTTTTTCCGTCTTTCTGTCTTTGTCTGTCTTTCTGTCTTTGTCTGTCTGTCTTTCTGTCTTTGTCTGTCTGTCTGTCTTTGTCTGTCTGTCTTTCTGTCTTTGTCTGTCTGTCTTTCTGTCTTTGTCTGTCTGTCTTTGTCTGTCTGTCTGTCTGTCCAGGAAATCCCGCGTCTCTGATTGGTCGAGGCCGCCAGGCCTTGACCAATCAGCGACGGGCACAGCGACGATGATGTCATAATGGTTGCCATGGCGACGATGATGTCATAAAGGTTGCCTCGACCAATCAGCGACGGGCACAGTCTGTCGCGAATTCTGGAATCATCATTGTCCATATACTACGGGGACATGCATATTCTAGAATACCCGATGCGTTAGAATCGGGCCACAATCTAGTTTTGAATAAATCCCCAACAGTGTCACCCACAAAGCATCCCCACACCATCATACCTCCTCCATGCTTCATGGTGGGAACCAGGCATGTAGAGTCCATACGTTTACCTTTTCTGCGTTGCACAAAGACACGGTGGTTGGAACCAAAGATCTCAAATTTGGACTCATCAGACCAAAGCACAGATTTCCACTGGTCTAATGTCCATTCCTTGTGTTCTTCAGCCAAAACAAGTCTCTTCTGCTTGTTGCCTGTCCTTAGCAGTGGTTTCCTAGCAGCTATGCTACCATGAAGGCCTGCTGCACAAAATCTCCTCTTAACAGTTGTTGTAGAGATGTATTCACAACTAGTTGCTCCACTAAATGACAACCCCTTTCCATATGGTAGGTACTGTACCATTACAATTAGACTATATCACATGAAGTGTGATCAATAAATAAATGATCCACTCCCTCCCAAAGAAGCACTGCGAAACGCGCGTCGGGGCAGAGGGAAGCCGAGGTATCTCCACAGGCTGATTGCAAGGTAACCATTTAACCGCTATTAGTCATTGTAGCACCTATATTATCAGCGTCACACGCTCAGGTAGTGTCAGCATAGAGGGTACAATTACTGTATTTATTTATTAAGTGTACTAGCATCATTTGCCCCATTGCTCACATCGCTGCAAGGCTGTGAATATATACATATGTTTGTGCTTCGGTGATGACTTGTAGTGAGGGATTGTGAGTTCATATGCATACTATATATTGTTAGTGAGATTACCTATGGCAGTATTGTCCCTTGTTTGTGGATCTTGCACTCTTTTTACATGCAGTTATGGATATTTTGTAAAAAATTTTTTATGGAAATTGTTATCCTAATAAAATATTGTTTTTTTTATATTGGTACCATAGTGGGGATCATTTATTTATTGATCACACTTCATGTTGTAGAGATGTGTCTGCTGCTAGAACTCTGTGTGACATTGAACTGGTCAATAATCTGAGCTGCTGTTAACCTGCGATTTCTGAGGCTGGTGACTCGGATAAACTTATCCTCAGAAGCAGAGGTGACTCCTGGTCTTCCTTTTCTGGGGTGGTCCTCATGTGAGCCAGTTTCTTTGCAGCGCTTGATGGTTTTTGCCACTTCACTTGGGGACACTTTCAAAGTTTTCCCAATTTTTCGGACTGACTGATCTTCATTTCTTTACTTAGAATTTGTATTATGGCAAGAAAAAAACAGCTAACAGTCGATTCAGTAGGACTATCAGCTGTGTATCCACCAGACTTCTGCACAACACAACTGATGGTCCCAACCACATTTATAAGGCAAGAAATCCCACTTATTAAACCTGACAGGGCACACCTGTGAAGTGAAAACCATTCCCAGTGACTACCTCTTGAAGCTCATCATACACTCAAACACACAATAACACTCAAACACACAATACACTCAAACACAATCTCCTCACCGGAGGTGCCGGTATTCTAGGGGCTTATTTCAGCCGGGTCCCTGAATACAATATCACATGACCACACTGGCGCAAAGCACATAACTCAGAAAGATAGTAGCGCATGGCCGTGCGGTCATGCGCACCTTATATAGCTGCAGCAACTACAGGACCTTCCAAAAAAGGACCAATGGGAAAACGCCACAGAACTTGAGCAACTTCAGGACCTTCCTAGAGTACCAATGGGAATGGCTGCAGTACCTGAGCATGAGACCCTTGATCTCCAATAAGAGATCTTACCCAGGGCATGATCAGAAGGGGAAAAGTAGGACTTAGTCCCAAAGACGTCTGCTCGCTGCTGACCAGTACTGGCTACAATGGCAGAAGCTGGAAGGACAGCAGTAACCCTTCGCACAGTGTCAGACTGAGCATGATGCTGGGACAGACGCCTCCGCTGAGCAGGCTCCACTGCGGCAGGAGAAGAATGGGAGACCGCAGTGGAGATAATAATGAACCCCATAAAGCGCTGCACCGCTTTAAGGGAATGGGGTTCTTGCCAGTCCATCACAGCCTGTAGTTTGGCAGGATCCATAGACAATCCTTGGGCGGAGATGATATAGCCCAGGAAAGGTAGGCTCCTGCTCAAACACACATTTCTCCAACTTGGCGTAAAGGGAGTTAGTTCGTAAGAGGTCGAAGACTCTGCAAACATCTCTCCGGTGGGAGTCCATATCTGAAGAGTAGATGAGAATATCATCCAGATAGACTACGATCGAGGTGGAGAGCATATCCCGGAAGATATCGTTTACAAAGTCTTGGAAAACGGGCATCACTAGATATTCATAGTGCCCATCCCTGGTGTTAAAAGCAGTCTTCCATTCGTCCCCCTCACGGATGCAAATCAGGTTGTAAGCACCCCGCAGATCTAGTTTAGTAAACACCCTTGCTCCCCGAAGCCTATCAAAAAGCTCAGATATCAGGGGCAGAGGATATTTATTCTTAACGGTGATGGCGTTAAGACCCCTGTAGTCTATGCATGGACGTAGTTCTCCACTCTTCTGCACGAAGAAGAACCCAGCCCCTGCAGGTGACACTAACTTTCTAATGAATCCTCTTGCCAGATTTTCCTGGATGTACTGAGATATTGCCTCCGTCTCCGGGAGAGATAACGGATAGACTCGACCCCGGGGAGGCTCAGCACCAGGCAAGAGGTCAATAAGACAGTCATAGGGGCGGTGAGGCGGAAGGGTCTCCGCAGTCCTTTTGGAGAACACGTCAGCATAGGACCAATACTGCTTGGGCAGAAATGAAAGATCTGCGGGTACCTCTGTTGTAGCAACCTGAACGCTCTCCCTCTGACATCTACACCCACAAGATTCACCCCATCCCAAAATTCTGCCTGTGGACCACTCGATATGAGGAGAGTGGTACCGTAGCCAAGGCATCCCTAACAGGACCTCATCAATTCCTTAACGAATGACAAGCAGAGATATAATCTCCTGATGAGATGGCGACAAGGACAGAGTGAAATGGATGGTCTGGTGTGTAATCTGTGAGGGCAGTGTCGACCCATTCACCACTCATACAGTTACTGGTTGAGCTAGCATTACCAGGGGTATTGCATGACGTTGGGCGAAGGCATAAGACAAAATTGCCCTCTGCCCCAGAATCCACGCAGAGCTCTACCGAGTGAGTGAATGAGCCTATTGTAATTGTCCCCTTAAAAGGACAATTTGGAGGCAAACGTCGCCGTGTCTAGTGTACCTCCACCTACTACCACTAGATGCTGACGTTCCCTTGACCGCTGTGAACATCTGGTGGCAAGATGTCCTGACTGCTGGCAAACATGGCAGACCTTGAGTGCCTGAGCGGTCCGGGACTTAGATCCCGCTCGTGACACTTCCTTGGCCTCATGTGACTCAGGAATCAGGACCGGAGATTCCAAAGGTTTGACAAAGGTGGAAGCCAGTCGAAACCTCTGCCTACACTGGGTCAGCTCTAACCTCCGCTCGTGAAAACGGAGGTCAATTCGGGTAGCCACAGCTATTAACTCCTCCAGTGTGGCGGGAACCTCCCTTGTGGCCAGAGCGTCCTTCACGTGGTCAGCCAGCCCCCTCCAAAATATAATAAGGGCTTTATCCGACCACTCCAGCTCAGATGCTAGGGTGTGGAAGTGAACGGCAAAATGGCTGACCAAGGACGAGCCGAGTCAATGGCAACAGTTGGAGCGCCGTATTATGGGTGACTCGAGGCCCTAAAAAGACCTGTTTCAGAGTGCTCAAGAACAGCGGAGCACTCTGCACACATGATCGCCACGCTCCCACAGCGGCATAGGCCACTCCAACGCCCTGTCCGACAGGAGACACAATAAATCCCACCTCTGCCCGCTCTGTGGGGAAACGTGCGGCCAGAAGCTCAAGGTATATAGAGCACTGGCTCACGAAACCCCTACAAGATTTATTATCTCCAGAAAATTTCTCTGGCAGCGGGAGGCGAGATAGAGTCAGAGCAGGGGTGGCAGTGGACAAGGTAGCTGCAGCCACGCTAGCAGCCTGTACAGCAACTGCGGTAACATCCACAGCTGAGGTTGAGCGCTCGAGAGCCACCAACCTACCCTCCATCTGCTGGATGTACCGCAAGGATTGCTGTTTATCCACCATTTAACAGCCAGACCCTGGCGCTAGTATTCTGTTAGGGCTAGCGGAACGCACAGAGTAAATATAGATGTTTATTATTATTGACTAGATGGTGGCCCGATTCTAACGCATCGGGTATTCTAGAATATGCATGTCCACGTAGTATATTGCCCAGTCACGTAGTATATTGCCCAGCCACGTAGTATATTGCCCAGTCACGTAGTATACTGCCCAGCCACGTAGTATACTGCCCAGCCACGTAGTATACTGCCCAGCCACGTAGTATACTGCCCAGCCACGTAGTATACTGCCCAGCCACGTAGTATACTGCCCAGCCACGTAGTATATTGCCCAGCTACGTAGTATATTGCCCAGCCACATAGTATATTGCCCAGCCACGTAGTATATTGCCCAGCTACGTAGTATATTGCCCAACCACGTAGTATATTGCCCAGCCACGTAGTATATTGCCCAGTCACGTAGTATGTTGCCCAGTCACGTAGTATGTTGCCCAGTCACATAGTATATTGCTCAGTCACGTAGTATATTGCCAAGCCACGTAGTATATTGCCCAGTGACGTAGTATATTGCCCAGCCACGTAGTATATTGCCCAGTGATGTAGCATATTGCCCAGCCACGTAGTATATAGCCGAGCCACGTAGTACAGTATATTGCCCAGTCACGTAGTATATTGCCCAGCCACATAGTATATAGCAGAGCAACGTAGTATATTGCACAGGCACGTAGTATATTGCCCAGCACAGAGCCACGTAGTATAGAGACTTAAAAAAAAAAAAAAAACATATACTCACCTTCCGAAGGCCCGTTGGAAGTCCTTCTATACTCACCAGCCCGCCACCTTTGCAGCTCCTCGCCACGCTCCCGGGACCGCTTCATTGCAAGCGGCAGCTTGCGGTCCCAGGGCTGGTGTGAGCAGGACTTATGTCATGTGACCGCGACGTCATGGCAGGTCCTTGTCGCACACCAGCCCTGGGACCGGGAGCTGCCGCTTGCAATGGAGCGGTCCCGGGAGCGGCAAAGGCGGCGGAGGGTGAGTAGAGCAGGTTTTTTTAATTATTTTTAACATGACATTTTTATTATTGATGCTGCATAGGCAGCATCAAGAGTAAATAGTTGGGGACACACAGGGTTAATAGCAGCGGTAACGGAGTGCGTTACACTGCGGGCCGCTACCGCTGCCATTAACCCTGTGTGAGCGGTGAGTGGAGGGGATTACGGAGCGGGCGCCGGGCAGTGAGTGCAGGGAAGTAGGGGAGGGACTAATCGGACTGTGGCCGTCGCTGATTGGTCGCGGCAGCCATGACAGGCAGCTGCCGAGACCAATCAGCGAACGATTAACCGTGACAGAAGGACAGACAGACGGAAGTGACCCTTAGACATTTATATATATACATAGATGCGTTCGCAGCCCGGGATCCACCGAGCAGGAGAACCTGCTGCTAGTAAATGGTGGCACTATTTGGCGGTATAGACTAGCTCTGTTACTTCACAGAGAAGCCGTGAAAGGAAAGCACTGCGCCCTGTTAGACTTCACAGGAGCACAGGCTAACTGCCCAACAGAGAGCAGTCAGTGGTCATGCCTGCACACAAAACTCCTCGCCGGAGGTGCCAGCATTCTAGGGGCTTATTTCAGCCGGGTCCCTGAATACAATCTCACATGACCACACTGGCGCAAAGCACATAACTCAGAAAGATAGTAGCGTATGGCCGTGCGGTCATGCGCACCTTATATAGCTGCAGCAACTACAGGACCTTCCAAAAAATGACCAATGGGAAACTGCCACAGAACTTGAGCAACTTCAGGACCTTCCTAGAGTACCAATGGGAATAGCTGCAGTACCTGAGCATGTGACCCTTGATCTCCAATAAGATCTTACCCTGGGCATGATCAAAAGGGGAAAAGAAGGACTTAGTCCCAAAGATGTCTGCTCGCTGCTGACCAGCAGGGCTGTGGAGTCGGAGTCGTGGAGTCGGAGGTAGTTTTGGTTGGAGTCGGAGTCGGTAGAAATGTACCGACTCCAGCTTTAAAAAAAATGCATTAATATTTCGTAATTGAACTTTCATATGAATTTTATAAATGTTACTCAAATATATATGTTCTATCAAACTATGAACAACAGTGATAAGCATTTCTGCTTGGAGATAGAGACATTTCTAAAGGTACCGTCACACTGAACGATATCGCTAGCGATCCGTGACGTTGCAGCATACTGGCTAGCGATATCGTTGTGTTTGACACGCAGCAGCGATCTGGATCCTGCTGTGACATCGTTGGTCGGCGCAGGAAGTCCAGCACTTTATTTCGTCGCTGGACTCCCGCAGAAATCGCTGAATCGGCGTGTGTGATGCCGAATCGGCGTGTGACGCCGATTCAGCGATGTCTTCACTGGTAACCAGGGTAAACATCGGGTTACTAAGCGCAGGGTCACGCTTAGTAACCCGATGTTTACCCTGGATACCAGTGTAAATGTAAAAAAACAAAAACAAACACTACATACTTACATTCCAGTGTCTGTCCTCTCCGGCGCTCTGCTTCTCTGCACTGTAAGCGCAGCGGCCGGAAAGCACAGCGGTGACGTCACCGCTCTGCTCTCCGGCCGGCGCTTAGTGCAGAGAAGCAGAGCGCCGGAGAGGACAGACGCCGGAAAGTATGTAGTGTTTGTTTGTTTTTTTTTTATGTTTACGCTGGTAACCAGGGTAAACATTGGGTTACTAAGCGCGGCCCTTCGCTTAGTAACCCGATGTTTACCCTGGTTACCAGGGGACTTCGGCATCGTTGGTCGCTGGAGAGCTGTCTGTGTGACAGCTCTCCAGCGACCACACAGCAACGCTGCAGCGATCAGGATCGTTGTCTAGATCGCTGCAGCGCCGCTTAATCTGACGGTACCGTTACTTCTTGTGTGTCACTGTAATCCACTGCCCTCATCTAATCTTATACTTGGTTAAGGTACCGTCACACTAGACGATATCGCTAGCGATCCGTGACGTTGCAGCGTCCTCGCTAGCGATATCGTCCAGTGTGACAGGCAGCAGCGATCAGGCCCCTGCTGTGATGTCGCTGGTCGGGGAAGAAAGTCCAGAACTTTGTTTCGTCGCTGGATCTCCCGCTGACATCGCTGAATCGGCGTGTGTGACGCCGATTCAGCGATGTCTTCGCTGGTAACCAGGGTAAACATCGGGTTACTAAGCGCAGGGCCGCGCTTAGTAACCCGATGTTTACCCTGGTTACCATCGTTAAAGTTAAAAAAACAACCACTACATACTTACCTACCGCTGTCTGTCCCCGGCGCTGTGCTTCTCTGCTCTGGCTGTGAGCACAGCGGCCGGAAAGCAGAGCGGTGACGTCACCGCTCTGCTTTCCGGCTGCCCGGCGCTCACAGCCAGAGCAGAGAAGCACAGCGCCGGGGACAGACAGCGGTAGGTAAGTATGTAGTGGTTGTTTTTTTTACTTTAACGATGGTAACCAGGGTAAACATTGGGTTACTAAGTGCGGCCCTGCGCAAGTAACCCGATGTTTACCCTGGTTACCGGGGACCTCGGGATCGTTGGTCGCTGGAGAGCTGTCTGTATGACAGCTCTCCAGCGACCAAACAGCGACGCTGCAGCGATCCGGATCGTTGTCGGTATCGCTGCAGCGTCGCTTAGTGTGACGGTACCTTTAACCTCATGCTGCCCCAACACCCTTACTTACAATGTATGAAACTGAAAGTGAAAATATATTGCAAATTCTTAGTAGTAAAGCTCCTCCTCTAGACTAGATGCTTGCGTCTTCCAAGCATCTCACAGCTGCTACTCAGAAGAGGAAGACTGTAAGAAGTATTATCCTTTCAACAAACTTTGCATCAGTTAACTGTGAGTACATGAGGAATAACAATTTAATTTCGAAAAATATTTGGATCCCAAGGACCGTGCAAAGCGTTCCCGCATAGAAGAGTTATCCCCATCAAAGAACAAAGCCAGTACATTTCAGCTGAATTTTTCATGTGCATTAAAAGAAATTGAGAAATTTGACCGTTCATCAAAAATATAGCAGTGCAACAAGTGATTCCTCTGTATCCTGACATTGTCAGAGATGTTGCCCGAGTGGTTACTGCTTTGCCACCAACCCAAGTTAGTGTAGAGAGGTTGTTCTCTGCTCTCAAAATAATTACTGTATTTTCTGGCGTATAAGACTACTTTTTAACCCCTGAAAATCTTCTCAAAAGTCGGGTATCGTCTTATACGCCAGGTGTCGTCTTATAGGGCAGATGCGGAGTAATCTGCGGTCGCCGCATATTGTGGGGGGAGCGGTCCCAATGACAAGATGAGGGGGCGCCTCACTGGGAAGGTGTAAGTGAAGCAGAGGCAGAGAAGGAGATAATAGGATACAAGGGCGAGCCAGATTAGTGAAAGAGGAGTGTTCTTCTAGGCACAGCATCGTTTTGTTGCATACCCCTGGCATCCCAGACACTGACAGTTTGCTTCACTTACACCTTCCTGGTGAGGCGCTCCCTCATCTCGTCATCGGGACCACTCAACCCCCCCCCCCCCCCACACTATATACGTCGACCGCAGATTGCTTCGCACCCACCCTATAAGACGACACCCATATAAGACAACCCCGACTTTAAGAAGATATTATATTTTAACTGGAAAAGTTGGGGGTCGTCTTGTACGCCCAGTCTTATACGCCGGAAAATACGGTAGATCATATTTGAGGGCATCCATGAAGGAGGATCTGACAGAGGCAATACTTTTTCTGAGGATAAATTTATAGATTTCTTCTTATTAACTGCATAACAGTGTTTATTGCATATTTACTTATAAGAGTTTATAACAGTTTATAAAAGTTATTTGCTATATTCTAATTGTATTCTAATAAATATAGTTTTTTCTCTAAGTGGTCTGATTACTTATATGATGGTGAGAAACTGAATAAGCACGATGGTAATATTTGACAACAGTAAATTTATTGTTACGAATTGGCCATTTATGAAGGAGTCGGAACCGGAGTCGGAACCTGATAAAATCCAGAAGTCGGAGTCGCAACTGTGGCTTACCGACTCCACAGCCCTGCTGACCAGTACTGGCTACAATGGCAGAAGCTGGAAGGACAGCAGTAACCCTTCGCACACTGTCAGACTGAGCATGACGCTGGGACCGACGCCTCCGCTGAGCAGGCTCCACTGCGGCAGGAGAAGAATGGGAGACCGCAGCGGAGATGGCTCGAGATTCCCCCTGTGCAGAGGCAGGAACTCGACCCCTAACATTATATATATATATTTTTTTTTTTATTTTTTATTTTTGACCCCAGAGACCGCTAGATCCTGAGTAAAAATATTTGTAAAGGTGCTATTGACATGAAATTCTCACCAGATGTCAATACCCATCCAATCCACACAGGCAGAGAAATCGAACCATAAATTATGGTAAGTTATGTGTAATAATGATGAGAAATAACACCGGGACAAAGTATTGAACACATGAAGACTGAAAGGTGTGAAAAGCCATGAAAAAAGTCATGACACCAGCTGAAAATCAATCGGTAATTATAAAGCAATTCTGCCACTTAGTGAAAAATAATATCAGCTGGTTCAAGTGATGGCCTATAACAAACAGTCTCTTCACCAAGGTGCCACATAAGAAACATCTCATGATGTGTAAAACCAGGGAGCTGTCTCAAGACCTTTGCAACCTTATTGTTGCAAAACGCACTGATGGCATTCACAGAAGTATTTCTAACCTACTGATGGTTCCAGTGAGCACTGTTGGGACCATAATCCAATAATGATTATGGACGCGTCTCCACTCCCATAGGCGTGGAGCGCATATTCATTAATGAATGGTACCATGTGACCGCTGAGCAGAGGAGAGCCGCCAGCGCTGGGACAACAGAGATGCAGGCGTGAGGAGGGAGAGTATGACGAAGGGCGGGGGCAATGTGAGCCATGCATATAACCAGGGGAAGAGGGGGCAGGGGAGCCGAGCCATGCGGGATGGGAGGGGGTTGCCTGGTTGCTAGGGAATCCCCACATGTACTTATACTGGCTAACAGATGTAAATCATTCAGCTGCGGCAAGAAAAACTAAGGCTTCGTGCACACGCTGCGGATTCCATTGCGGAATTTTCCGCAGCGGATTTGCTAAATCCGCAGTGAAAAACCGCTGCGGTTTTTACTGCGGATTTACCGCGGCTTCCTCTGTGGGTTTTCACCTGCAGATTTCTATTGGAGCAGGGGCAAACCCGCAGCGGAATCTGCAGAAAGAATGGACATGCTGCGGAAAATAAACCGCTGCGTTTCCGCGAGGTTTTTTCCGCAGCATGTGCACTGCGGATTTCATTTCCCATTGCTTTACATGGTACTGTAAATGCATGGGAAACTGCTGCGGATCCGCAGCTGCGGAAACGCTGCAGATCCGCAGTAAAATCCGCAGCGTGTGCACATACCCTAAATCTCCGAGCACTAAAGAATACTCGGAGGACACCCGAGCGTGCTCGGGAAATCTCGAGTGACGAGTATATTCGCTCATCACTAGTAAATATACTAGTCTTCACAGGTCTGAAAGATCAATTTAAAAATATATCCAATCTATATTGTGGTCATTGACTATTTAGTTAAGGTAATAACAAGAGTGAAGTGTTTGTACTGGGAATCTAGCTTGACTTTTACGATGTTGAATTGTTTTAATAACACCTTATGTAATTCCGCTATGATTTGGTGATGTCCATGAAAACTGCAGTTACAACCTCAGCAATGCATAATTAACATCCTCGGAAAGTAAACATTTTAGAAACTTTTTTTCCTATTTTTGGACATGGTCACTTGCAGACAAGTTTTGTGTGAACATCCCTTATGTTTTCCTACACATACCACCACTCAAGCTCTGCTTCAGCTGAAGAATGCAGCAAAAAATGCACTGTAGAACAATTCTGGATTATATACGATTGTTTCTCTGCATTGTTAGGCTGATGCACATTAGTGAGGAGGCAGCAGAATTCTCACACTTTTGTGCTTCAGAATGGACATGGTTAGGCAGGAAAAGAAAACTGGCTTGGTGCCAAAATGTTGGTGCTGAACCAATAAGGCAACTAATAGGTAGTGTAAATTTAGACACAACTGTGTACCGTTATACAGTTGTGCTCAAAAGTTTACATACCCCGGCAGATTTTTTGCTTTCTTGGCTTTTTTTCTGAGAATATGAATGATACCACCAAAACTTTTTCTCAACTCATGGTTAGTGGTTGGGTGAAGACATTTATTGTCAAACTACTGTGTTTTCTCTTTTTAAATCATAATGACAACCCCAAACATCAAAATGACACTGATCAAAAGTTCTCATATTGTGGTGATTTTGGCCTGATAACCTGCACAGAAGTTGACACAAATGGGTTTGAATGGCTATTAAAGGTAACATCATCACCTGTGACCTGTTAGCTTGTAATCAGTGTGTTTGCATAAAAGCTGAGTGAGTTTCTGGGGTCCAGACAGACTCATGCATCTATCATCCAGCCACTGACGTTTCTGGATTGTGAATCATGGGGAAAGCAAAAGAATAGTAAACGGATCTGCGGGAAAATGTAGTTGAACTGTATAAAACAGGATACAAAAATATATCCAAGGAATTGATGATGCCAGTCAGCAGCATTCAAACTGTGATTATCAAATGGAAAATCATGGGCTCTGTAAAAACAAAACCACGGTCAGGTAGACCAACAAAAATGTTGTCCACAACGGCCAGGAAAATTGTTCGGGATGCAAAGAAAATCCCACAAATAACATCAGCTGAAATACAGGACTCTCTGAAAGCTAGCGCTGTGGCTGTTTCAAGATGAACAATAAGGAGGCACTTGAAGAAAAATGGGCTCCATGGTCGAGTCGCCAGAAGAAAGCCATTACTGCACAAATGCCACAAAGCATCCCACCTACAATATGCAAAACAGCACAGAGACATGCCTCAAAACTTCTGGAACAAGGTAATTTGGAGTGATGAGACCAAAATTGAACTTTTTGGCCACAACCATAAACGTTACAAAGAGAGGTCAACAAGGCCTATGATGAAAGGAACACAATTCCTACTGTAAAGCACTGATGTTTTGGGGATGTGTGAGCTACAAAGGCACAGAAAACTTGGTTAAATTTGAAGGAAAAATGAATGCAGCACGTTATCAGCAAATACTGGAGGCAAATTTGCACTCATCAGCCTGGAAGCTGCGCATGGGACTTAATTGGATGCTCCAAAACACCAGGACAAGTCGACCTGTCATTGGCTACAGCAAAACAAAGTGAAAGTTCTGGAGAGGCCATCTCCGTCTCCTGACTTCAATATCATTGAGACGCTCTGGGGAGATCTCAAGCGCACAGTTCATGCTAGACAGCCTAGTTATTTACAGGAACTGGAGGCTTTTTGCTTAGAAGAGTGGGCAGCTTTACCATGTGAGGAAATGAAGAACCTCATTCACAACTACCACAAGACTTCAAGCTGTCATCGATGTTAGAGGGGGCAATACACTGTATTAAGCAATGGGGTATGTGAACTTTTCATCAGGGTCATTTTGTGATGTTTTAGGTTGTCATGATTTAAAAAGAGAAAACACAGCAGTTTGACAAATGGCTTCACCGAACCACTAACCATGAGTGGAGAAAAAGTTTTGGTGTTATTCATATTTTCTGAAAAAAGGCCAAGAAAGCAGAAATTCTGCCGGGGTATTTAAACCTTTGAGCACAACTGTATATGCACCAATCTCATCATCTAGCATAAACTGCTGAGATATATTTGGTAAATTTTCTGACTAAAGGTACCGTCACATTTAGCGACGCTGCAGCGATCTAGACAACGATGCCGATCGCTACAGCGTCGCTGTGTGGTCGCTGGAGAGCTGTCACACAGACAGCTCTCCAGCGACCAACGATGCTGAAGTCCCCGGGTAACCAGGGTAAACATCGGGTTACTAAGCGTAGGGCCGCGCTTAGTAACCCGATGTTTACCCTGGTTACCAGTGTAAATGTAAAAAAAAAACAAACACTACATACTTACATTCCGGTGTCTGTCGCGTCCCCAGGCGTTCTGCTTCCCTGCACTGTGTAAGCGCCGGCTGTAAAGCACAGCGGTGACGTCACCGCTGTGCTCAGCTTTACGGCTGGCCTGCGCTGACACAGTGCAGGGAAGTAGAACACCGGGGGACGCGACAGACACCAGAATGTAAGTATGTAGTGTTTGTTTTTTTACATTTACACTGGTAACCAGGGTAAATATCGGGTTACTAAGCGCGGCCCTGCGCTTAGTAACCCGATGTTTACCCTGGTTACCAGTGAAGACATCGCTGAATCGGCGTCACACACGCCGATTCAGCGATGTCTGCGGGAGATCCAGCGATGAAATAAAGTTCTGGACTTTCTGCTCCGACCAACGATGTCACAGCAGGGGCCTGATCGCTGCTGCGTGTCAAACAACGATATCGCTATCCAGGACGCTGCAACGTCATGGATCGCTAGCGATATCGTTGTTAAGTTGTTCAGTGTGAAGGTACCTTAAGCTTTCAGTGCCTAAATATTAGACAGGATTAATAAATTGAACTCTTTATTCCTTCCCATTTCTTCAGATAAATGTGTGGCTTAAAATCCACTGTAATCAATGGACCTGCATTAAAACTAGTACATGAAAAATTAGAACTTCAATTTATGGAATTTGTTAACGGAAAATCAAGTGATTGATAGAGAATCTGCTCAAGCACATGTCCTTCCACTGCATTCTAGGTCTATGTCACAGAAAAGAAGATGACGGCCTTAATATTCTGCAGTGCCATAAACCAAAAATATAATGGCAAGGCAAAAATGCGACCAGCCGATCCATTGTACTCTTGGCTGCAATCTTGTGCCCAATGGCGAACTGGAGACCGAAGTCTGTCAGTCTTGTGATCATTGCTGATCTCAATTAAGGGACCCATACTGACGCAATAAATGTCTTCTATTAAACGCACTGATCTTTATAACTACGGTAAGTTATCACCATTCCTTGGTATTGTTTCCCTGCACAACAAAGCTCACAACCATCAGCTGTGCAGGGAATGTCCACGAAGAGTCACTATGCTGCAGTAAGACTTGGCCCTTTTGTTATCCAGTCCCGTGCAAGAGATCAAATCCAATGTTAAAGCATATCCTATATGCAATACCATTCTGTAATGTGAATACCCCTCTAGAATATAACACGGATATATAGAAAAACAATTACTTCATAGAACAACGGACAATATTTATCAATACAGCACAAACTTTGACTACACAGTCTTAACCCCTTAGCGACCGCCGATACGCCTTTTAACGGCGGCCGCTAAGGGTACTTAAACCACAGCGCCGTTAATTAACGGCGCTGTGGAAAAAGTCAATAGCGCCCCCCACAGGCCGATTTTCTCCGGGGTCTCGGCTGCCGGGGGTAGCCGAGACCCCAGAGAACATGATTCGGGGGTTTTTTAACCCACCCCGCATTTGCGATCGCCGGTAATTAACCGTTTACCGGCGATCGCAAAAAAAAAAAAAAAGAAAAAAAAGCGATCTCTTTTTAATTTCTCTGTCCTCCGATGTGATCGCACATCGGAGGACAGAGAAAAGGGGTCCCAGGTGGCCCCCCAATACTCACCTAGCTCCCCCGATGCTCCTCGTGTCTCCCGGTGGGCGCCGCCATCTTTAAAATGGCGGGCGCATGCGCAGTGCGCCCGCCAGCCGGCACTGGGAGAATCTTTGGGGTCTCGGCTGCCGGGGGTAGCCGAGACCCCAAAGAGCATGATCGGGGTCGGTTTTACCGACCCCTGTTTTGCGATCGCCGGTAATTAACTCTTTACCGGCGACCGCAAAAAAAAAAAAAAAGTAAAGTGTAATTCTCTGTCCTCTGATGTGATCGCACATCAGAGGACAGAGAAATAGGGGGATTCGGGGACCCTAGCATACTCACCTAGGTCCCTGGATCCTCTTGCTGCTCCTCCTGGCCGCCGGCAGAAGAAAATGGCGGGCGCATGCCCAGTGCGCCAGCCATCTGTTTCCATCTGCCGGCCGGCAGGAGAACAGCAGTTGGGGTTAGGGGTAGGGTTAGGGGTAGGTTAGGGGTAGGGTTAGGGGTAGGGTTAGGGGTAGGGTTCGGGGTAGGGTTAGGGCTAGGGTTAGGGCTAGGGTTAGGGCTAGGGTTAGGGTTGGGGCTAAATATAGGGTTTGGGTTGGGGCTAAATTTAGGGTTAGGGTTGGGGCTAAATTTAGGGTTAGGCTTCTTTCACACTTACGTCGATACGGGGCCGTCGCAATGCGTCGGCCCGACATACCGACGCACGTTGTGAAAATTGTGCACAACGTGGGCAGCAGCTGTAGTTTTTCAACGCATCCGCTGCCCAATCTGTCCTGGGGAGGAGGGGGCGGAGTTACGGCCACGCATGCGCGGTCAGAAATGGCAGATGCGACGTACAAAAAAACGTTTCATTGAAATTTTTTTGTGCCGACGCTCCGCCAAAACACAACTGATCCAGTGCACGACGGACGCGACGTGTGGCCATCCGTCACGATGTGTCGGCAATACAAGTCTATGGGCAAAAAACGCATCCTGCGGGCACATTTGCAGGATCCGTTTCTTGTCCAAAACGACGGATTGCGACGGAATGCCAAACGACGCAAGTGTGAAAGTAGCCTTAGGGCTAGGGTTAGGGTTGGGGCTAAAGTTAGGGCTAGGGTTGGGGCTAAAGTTAGGGTTAAAGCTGGGATTAGGGTTAGGGTTTGGATTAGGGTTGGTATTAGGGTTAGGGTTGGCATTAGGGTTACGCTTGGGATTAGGGTTAGGTTTGGGATTAGGGTTAAGGTTAGGGTTGTGATTAGGGGTGTATTGGGATTAGGGTTAGGTTTGAGGTTAGGGTTGAGATTAGGATTAGGGGTGTGTTGGATTTAGGGTTTTGATTAGGGTTATGGTTAGGGTTGACATTAGGGTTGTTTTGGGGTAAGGGTTGTGATTATGGTTAGGGTTAGTGATTAGGATTATGGATCAGGTTGGGATTAGGGTTAGGGTTGGAGCTAGAATTGGGGGGTTTCCACTGTTTAGGTACATCAGGGGGTCTCCAAACACGACAGCCAATTTTGCGCTCAAAAAGTCAAATGGTGCTCCCTCCCTTCTGAGCTCTGCCGTGCGCCCAAACAGTGGGTTACCCCCACATATGGGGCATCAGCGTACTCGGGATAAATTGGACAACAACTTCTGGGGTCCAATTTCTCTTGTTACCCTTGTGAAAATAAAAACTTGGGGCTACAATATCTTTTTTGTGAAAAAAAAAAAATATTTTTTATTTTCACGGCTCTGCATTATAAACTTCTGTGAAGCACTTGGGCATTCAAAGTTCTCACCACACATCTAGATAAGTTCCATGGGGTGTCTAGTTTCCAAAATGGGGTCACTTGTGGGGGATTTCTACTGTTTAGGCACATCAGGGGCTCTCCAAATGCGACATGGCGTCCGATCTCAATTCCAGCCAATTCTACATTGAAAAAGTAAAACGGCACTCCTTCTCTTCCAAGCTCTGTGGTGCGCCCTAACAGTGGTTTACCCCCACATATTGGGTATCAGCGTACTCAGGAGAAATTGCACAACAACTTTTGTGGTCTAATTTCTCCTGTTACCCTTGTGAAAATAAGAATTTGTGGGCGAAAAGATGATTTTTGTGTAAACAAAAGTGATTTTTTATTTTCACGGCTCTACGTTATAAACTTCTGTGAAGCACTTGGGGGTTCAAAGTGCTCACCACACATCTAGATAAGTTCCTTAAGGGGTCTAGTTTCCAAAATGGTGTCACTTGTGGGGAGTTTCCACTGTTTAGGCACATCAGGGGCTCTCTAAACGTGACATGGCGTCCGATCTCAATTCCAGCCAATTCTGCATTGAAAAAGTCAAACGGCGCTCTTTCACTTCTAAGTTCTGTGGTGCGCCCAAAAAGTGGTTTACCCCCACATATGGGGTATTGGCGTATTCAGGAGAAATTGCGTAACAAAATTTATGGTTACATTTCTGTTTTTACACTTGTGAAAATAAAAAAAATGGTTCTGAATTAAGAGGTTTGCAAAAAAAAGTTAAATGTTCATTTTTTCCTTCCACATTGTTTCAGTTCCTGTGAAGCACGTAAAGGGTTAATAAACTTCTTGAATGTGGTTTTGAGAACCTTGAGGGGTGTAGTTTTTAGAATGGTGTCACACTTCATTATTTTCTATCATATAGACCCCTCAAAATGACTTCAAATGTGATGTGGTCCCTAAAAAAAAAAATGGTGTTGTAAAAATGAGAAATTGCTGGTCAACTTTTAACCCTTATAACTCCCTAACAAAAAAAAAATTTTGTTTCCAAAATTGTGCTGATGTAAAGTAGACATGTGGGAAATGTTATTTATTAACTATTTTTTGTGACATATCTCTCTGATTTAAGGGCATAAAAATACAAAGTTTGAAAATTGCAAAATTTTAAAAATTTTCGCCATATTTCCGTTTTTTTCATAAATAATCGCAAGTAATATCGAAGAAATGTTACCACTAACATGAAGTACAATATTTCACGAAAAAACAATCTCAGAATCAGCGGGATCCGTTGAAGCGTTCCAGAGTTATAACCTCATAAAGTGACAGTGGTCAGAATTGCAAAAATTGGCCTGGTCATTAAGTACCAAATTGGCTCTGTCACTAAGGGGTTAAGGGTATGTTTAAATCCTATAGAGAACAAGGAGTATACCCTCAAAAACCGTAAATTAATGTAGAGTAAGAGGAGACAGAAAAGAGATTATGAGTAAAGCTTAAAAATGTCTTTATTATATGAACTCACTCACAAAAAGTGCATACCGCATAAAGCCCCAATACAAAATACATGACGAGATGAAATGGGGGGGGGGGGGACAAGCCAATAAACGCTACCCAATACCAAGGGACGTCCAATTATGTAATTAAATGCAGGAGAAAGTAAATAGACCCAGTGTGAGAAAAATGCATGTGCAATTCTCCATCAGCAAAGAAAAAGTCTTTACAGCAAGTGCTTAGTTAAACCTAAGAGAAGAAAAGCCTATTGCTCATTGTCTCCATAAACCAATCAACTGCTTACCCATGTGGGAAGGGGGGGTTGTTGCCTGGTAGAGGGTACGTGTACTAGCCCCGACGCGTGTTTCGCGTAGCTGGCTTCCTCGGGGGCTGTGTCAAGGGTGTCACAGTCTTAAGGGTATGTCCACACGTTGCGGAATTGGCTGCGGATCCGTAATGGATTTGATGCTGCATATATGCAGCCGTTTTCCATGCGTTTTACAGTAGCATGTAAAGCTATGGAAAATCAAATCAGCTGTGCACATGCTGCGGAAAATTCCACGCAGATTTGAAACGGTTTATTTTCTGCAGCATGTCAACTCTTTATGCAGATTCTGCAGCATTCTACACCTATTCCTAAAAGAATATAAACGCAGGTCGTTTTACCTGCTGATTTTTCAGAATATGCAACATGTGCACATAGCCTAAATGTGACAGATGTACCGTATCTTACTCGTTCATGCTGTTTGATAAATCTTGTGTATTTCAAGACTTTCGATTATAAACTTACATAAAGAGGTTGTCTGTTGTGAATTCTGTTGTCGAACCCCCTCCTGTGGTCGTGAGTGGTACTTCGGCGAGTTCTGTCTATGGGCTCCCTCTGGTGGCTATGAGTGAAGCTGCTGCTTCTGAGGTTCCTTACACAGGTGACGTGGGTTGTCCTTTGGTTGGCTGCTCTATTTAACTCCTCTCAGATCGTTACTCCATGCCAGCTGTCAATGTTTTTGCATTGGTTCAGTTCGCTCCTGGATCTCTCTGGTGACCTGCCTTCTCCTGCAGAAGCTAAGTTCCTGATAGTCATTATTTGTTCTCTGTTTTCTTGTCCAGCTGGTTTTCATGATTTTGTCTTGCTAGCTGGAAGCTCTGGGATGCAGAGTGGCCCCTCCGCACCGTGAGTCGGTGCGGAGGTCTTTTTTGCACACTCGGCGTGGTCTTTTGTAGGTTTTTGTGCTGATCGCAAAGTTACCTATCCTATCCTCTGTCTATTTAGTAAGTCTGGCCTCCCTTTGCTGAAACCTGTTTCATTTCTGCGTTTGTGACTTTCATCTTTACTCACAGTCAATATATGTGGGGGGCTTCCTTTACCTTTGGGGAATTTCTCTGAGGCAAGGTAGGCTTAATTTTCTATCTTTAGGGCTAGATAGTTCTTAGGCTGTGACGAGGCGCCTAGGTCTGGTCAGGAGCGCTCCACGGCTATTTCTAGTGTGTGTGATAGGATTAGGGCTTGCGGTCAGCAGAGCTCCCACATCCCAGAGCTCGTCCTGTATGAGGTTTAACTATCAGGTCATTCCGGGTGCTCCTAACCACCAGGTCATAACAGTTGTCCACTTCTTTGTCAATGGTGACATATCTTTAGGATAGGTCATAAATTATTATAATTATTATGTCATTAATGTTTGATGGTTTGGGGCATGAAATCCACTGCTTAGATGCGTCGGAGGTGGCGGCAACTGCTGGCCGGAAGTGCTCAATTGCGGAGCTGCTTCTGATTTTATTGAGCAGGAGGCGGCTCTGCAATATGTTGCAGCTGCCACTATCAGAAGACTAAGCAGCTCTGCAACTGAGCATCTCTGGCCAACCGACACAGAGAACAGTTGATCGGCGAAGGTGCTGGGTTTTGGACCCTGAACGGTCAGACATTGATGAACTCTCCTACAGAAACCTCTAATAGTTTGTCTACTTTGTGCCAAAAGTGTGTGCTAAAATGTTGCCACATTTTCTTACATGTTTTCACATGTAAAGACCACTTTCAGCAAAGCCATGTCCCTTGCTGAGAAAGACAAGAAAGAAAGTGTCTTAATAAATAATAAAAAGATGCAACTTATTAAAGACAACTTTAAGGTGTAAATAGCATCAGAATAACATTTAGCTTGATAAATTCCCCCCCCCCAATTATGGTACTTCTAAATAATAAAATTTGTACAAGGATCCTGAAGCCCCCACCACTCACTTGTCAATCAGTTTAGTAAATTCATTTCCTGTGACGTAATGATCATGAGCTACACTACTAGACATGACTGACCATTTCCACGGTAGAAGCAGACTCAGACACACAACCCCCTATTTTCCAATAGTTATTTTAGTAAACTTTCTCTTGCACTCAAAAGTATGGTTTAATTCAGCCAAATTAAAGCAGATCTGTATCTAGAATTAATAATTTAAATTGTATACCTGTCACGTAGTGACTAGGAAAGGTGGGCCTATACCTGATCCCTTGAACTAGGGAGTACCCTAGTGTATCCCAGGTCCCCGTAATAACCTGGAAGGTGGAGATGCCGGGGTCACATACCTTAAGGTACCTTCACACTGAACAACTTTACAACGATAACTATAGCGATCCGTGACGTTGCAGCGTCCTGGATAGCGATATCGTTGTGTTTGACACGCAGCAGCGATCAGGATCCTGCTGTGACATCGCTGGTCGGAGCTAGAAGGCCAGCAACGCCTAAACAGCGACGCTGCAGCGATCGGCATCGTAGTCTATATCGCTGCAGCGTCGCTTAATGTGACGGTACCTTTACTATGCTCCTATCTTAACCCTTATCTGTTGCCTCCCCCACCCAGGAAGGTGTGAGGCTGAAGTGTATAGGATTACACTAACCAGACAGACAAGAGTAGACAGACAGAGATGAAACAAAACTACAATCATACAAATATAATTACAAAACAATAGACTGGAACACAGGGGAGGGAGAAGTAGGAGACATCAAATAGGAGAGGATGAGGATAAGCATGCAAACCAACTCCAAGCAGAAATCTCCTGAACAACTCTCCAACTGCCTACTCCAAACACTGAATTTCTCCTCCAACAGTTAACCAGGAAGTAGAACTATCACTGGCAATTTCCAAGTGCCAGTGGCCAGCATATATACCAGAGGATAGTGACCAACACAAAACAGCTGAGACAAGTCAGAAAGGAGAGCTCCATGCGGTCAACTAATCTGATTAACCCTTGCAATGACAGAGCAAGGGAAAGAACTGCACTGTTTAATACGATAGTGAAGCAGTTCTAATCAGTGAATGATTTCAAGTAACCATAATGACCACCTTGCCTGTAAAGGTGTCAGACCTGGAGCAGATTCCAAACATAAAAGATTTTTAGGATCTGTGATTACCATGACTGGATGAACTGCCCCCTCCAAAAAATGACGCTCCTCTTCAAAGGCACACTTTATTGCCAAAAGCTTCCCATTACCAATGTCTTCGTTCCTCTTGACAGACAACAATTTCTTGGAAAAGTATGCAGAGAGATGCCATTTACTTGGAGATGAACCCTGCAAAAACACAGCCCCCAACTTTCACCTCTGATGCGCCAACCTCTACAATGAATGGCTGAGTGACATCAGGCTGCAATAAGAATCAGCGCAGAAGCATAACATCTCTTAAGTAGCAAATGCCTCACTGGCTGTACTGACCATAAGTCCGTACCTTTCCTGGTCATATCCATTCTTGATGAACTTACGGTAGTAATTAGCAAACCCTAAAACTCTTTATAAAGCCTTTAAGTGTTCAGTACGATCCCAATCCAGTACTGCCTGGACTTTTGCTGAATATATGTGAAAACTGGTGGGTGATGTGAAATAACACAGAAAAGGGATACTCTGAACCAAAACCCCACATTACTCTGGTTTAACATATAATTTATTATTACCGAGTATCTGTAAGACCTGCCTGACATGTACCTGATGTGACTCTAGGTCTGGCGAATAAATTAATGTGTCGTCCTGATAGTCTATAACAAATCTGCCTGTCAGATGACAAAAAATGTAATTTACAAAGTGCTGAAAAACAGCGGGATCATTAGTCAACCCAAATGGCATATCAAAGTTTTCGTAGTGTCCTTCTGGTGTTTTAAAAGCAGTCTTCCACTCCTCATTTTCCCTTATACAGATGACATTATATGCAGCCCTGAGGTCCAATTTAGAAAACCACTTTGCCCCGGTGATTTGATTAAAGGGAATCTGTCACCTACTTTTCCGTATATAAGCTTCGGCCACCGCCATCAGGGGTTATCTACAGCATTCTATAATGACAAGGTGCTTCTCTGAAAAGCACGTTGGGGTGGAGGCGCGCCCCCTGGACATCTAGATCACATTATAAGATGACTTTACTGATTGTATGCATTGATTTATTCGTATGTGTCTCAGAATGCCATCAACCCTGAGGAGTAATTATGGTGGACTATACCAAGTGCGAATCAGCAGTGGTTGTATTTATAGGCTACCTCTTTGTATTTTGGTGCAATAGTAAGATAAATTAGAGAGGCCAGTGATTACCACATGTCCACCTCTTCCTTCTTTGCACAGCATTTTTTTAGGGTTATGTTTTGTAATTCAATCCCTTTTCACCTGTGTCTGTAATTTTTAAAAATAAAGTTGGTTATATTTTGAGTAATTTGAACCAAAATATCATCCTTTTCTTTGTGTGTTGGTTTTGTAAACTATAGTGATGCTAGGTCACATAGTCCTCTACATTTATGGGTATCTGTATATAATAGTGATATTGTGCAATATGCAGATACTCCTTATAAGCTGTTATTTAAGGGTCCGGCGCCTCCCATCTTCATGCAATGATGTCCTCTTCCTTGCTTCCTGTCGTGGCTCCTGTGCAGATGTACTTTATCTGCCCTGTTGAGGGAAGCGCAAAGTACTGCAGTGCGCAGGCTGTAAATAAGCCCCTAAAGGCGGTGGTCGCAGCTTATATACAAAAAAGTAGGTGACAGATTCCCTTTAAAGAGGTCCGGAATGAGAGGGAGAGGATATCGTGATCTGATTTAGTTCATGGAAATATATAGAAAGGGGCATAACCCACTGTCTTTTTCTTCACAAGGAAGAACCCTGCTGCAATGGGAGATGAGGAAGGTGTGATATGACCCTTAGCCAGACTCCCTGAGATATAGTCCTTCATGGACTGCATCTCGTGACCTGAAACATTATACAACTTTAGGCAATTTGGCCCCAGTAATTAAATTAATGACGCAATCATAAGGACGATGACAAGGAAGTTCTTGACATCCCTGTTTCGAAAGCACATGTTCAAAATCAGATAGTTATTCCTGCAGAGACCGGGTATCAACCCTGGCTTAACGGTGCCCTAGCAGTGTCTTTGTTAGTACTCGCTCTGTTATGAAAGGCAATTCAGTATCACAATGGACATGGAGGTCAGAGCACATACAGTGATCTGACAATAACCCAAAATAATAGAACGAGCTCTGAGACGTGGGAACTCTGCAGACCGCAATCCCTGCTCCTCTCCAAACACAACTAGAGGCAGCCGTGGATTGCGCCTAAAGCTCCCTATGCAACTCGGCACAGCCTGAGAAACTAACTAGCCTGAAGATAGAAAAAATAAGCCTACCTTGCCTCAGAGAAATACCCCAAAGGAAAAGGCAGCCCCCCACATATAATGACTGTGAGTAAGATGAAAAGACAAACGTAGGGATGAAATAGATTCAGCAAAGTGAGGCCCGATATTCTAGACAGAACGAGGATAGGAAAGATAACTTTGCGGTCTACACAAAACCCTAAAGAAAACCACGCAAAGGGGCAAAAAGACCCCCCGTACCGAACTAACGGCACGGAGGTACACCCTTTGCGTCCCAGAGCTTCCAGCAAAACAAATAGACAAGCTGGACAGAAAAAATAGCAACAAATAGCAAAGAAGCACTTAGCTATGCAGAGCAGCAGGCCACAGGAATGATCCAGAGAAACACAAGTCCAACACTGGAACATTGACAGGAAGCATGAATCAAAGCATTAGGTGGGGTTAAGTAGAGAAGCACCTAACGACCTCACCAGATCACCTGAGGAAGGAAACTCAGAAGCAGCAGTACCAGTTTCCTCCACAAACGGAAGCTCCCAGAGAGAATCAGCCGAAGTTCCACTTGTGACCACAGGAGGGAGCTCTGCCACAGAATTCACAACATCGCTCCACCTTACTACCTAACCAGGAAATACATCACTGGCAATTCCCAAGTGCCAGTGGCGATCATATACCAGAGTAGAGTGGCTAACACAGAACAGCCGAGTCAAGTCAGGATGGAGAGTTACAGGAGATAAACGAATTTCGTGTGACCAGACGCTGTGATCTTCAGGAACCGCTCTGTCGCGGTGTCCTTGTGACAATACTTTGTTAAATAGATTACTTAGATGATGAGGCTGATGGACTAACTTTGAAATTCCTTGCCAAAATGACTGTGCAATCCTGAAATATAGAATGAGCATCTTATGAATGAAGCACTCATAAAATGCTAATTTTAATATTAGACAATGAGACTTTTAAAAGGATTAGCCTTTCGGAGGTAGATTTTCAAAGTAATTTCACCCGCCTAAAGGGGATCAGTCAGCAGGTTTTTGCTATGTAATCTGAGAGCACAAAGGATGTGTTTTGCTGTTTCAATACAATCAGCGTTTTATCAGCAGGACATTATATTCACTAAAGGTACCTTCACACATAACGATATTGTTAACGATATCATTGCTTTTTGTGACGTAGCAACGATATCGTTAATGAAATCGTTATGTGTGACAGCGACCAACGATCAGGCCCCTGCTGGGAGATCGTTGGTCGCTGAATAAAGTCCAGAACTTTATTTCGTCGCTGGACTCCTGCTGACATCGCTGGATCGGTGTGTGACACCGATCCAGCGATGTCTTCACTGGTAACCAGGGTAAACATCGGGTTACTAAGCGCAGGGCCGCGTCGGTCAGCCGGAAAGCAGAGCGGTGACGTCACCGCTCTGCTTTCTGGCCGCTGTGCTCACAGCCAGTACAGGAGGAGTGCAGAGCACAGCGCTGGAGGACAGACAGCGGTAGGTAAGTATGTAGTGTTTGTTTTTTTTACTTTTAGGATGGTAACCAGGGTAAACATCGGGTTACTAAGCGCGGCCCTGCGCTTAGTTACCCGATGTTTACCCTGGTTACCCGGGGACCTCGGGATCGTTGGTCTCTGGAGAGCTGTCTGTGTGACAGCTCTCCAGCGACCAAACAGCGACGCTGCAGCGATCCGGATCGTTGTCGGTATCGCTGCAGCGTCGCTTAATATGAAGGGGCCTTTAAGGACAACTGGCCTTGTGCATCCTAGTCAAACCAGTCTTCAACACTGATTAGCTGCTCTGTCACTATACAATGTATACAGAATGCTGTGGTGTTGGCAGGGTATTACATAGCTCAACAATTGAGCTCTGCTAGAATTGCAGCAGAGAAAACTGACTGTCATAACTGTGGTAAACAGTATTCTAAGTGATACATCGCTGGAATCAAGGTCTCTGTCCCTACCTCAAATTGCTGTCAGATTACATAGCAAAAACGCGCAAACAGATTCCCTTTAATAATGTAAAAAGTTTATATTGTGAAATCTGATGACCGATCTGTTTTAAGTTCCTTGGACAATTTGTGTTTGTGAGATGCCACTGTAATGTAAATGGAGTATACAGATAATTCGTATCTGTGTGCATGTGTATGCATGTATGTGTGTGTATGCATGTGTGTGTGTGTGTGTGTGTGTGTGTAAATGTGTGTATGTGTATACAGTTAGGTCCATATATATTTGGACAGAGACAACATTTTTCTAATTTTGGTTATAGACATTACCACAATGAATTTTAAACAAAACAATTCAGATACAATTGAAGTTCAGACTTTCAGCTTTCATTTGGGGGTATCCACATTAAAATTGAATGAAGGGTTTAGGAGTTTCAGCTCCTTAACATGTGCCACCCTGTTTTTAAAGGGACCAAAAGTAATTGGACAGATTCAATAATTTTAAATAAAATGTTCATTTCTAGTACTTGGTTGAAAACCCTTTGTTGGCAATGACTGCCTGAAATCTTGAACTCATGGACATCACCAGACGCTGTGTTTCCTCCTTTTTGATGCTCTGCCAGGCCTTCACTGTGGTGGTTTTCAGTTGCTGTTTGTTTGTGGGCCTTTCTGTCTGAAGTTTAGTCTTTAACAAGTGAAATGCATGCTCAATTGGGTTGTGATCAGGTGACTGACTTGGCCAATCAAGAATATTGCACTTCTTTGCTTTAATAAACTCCTGGGTTGCTTTGGCTTTATGTTTTGAGTCATTGTCCATCTGTAGTATGAAACGACGACCAATCAGTTTGGCTGCATTTGGCTGGATCTGAGCACACAGTATGTCTCTGAATACCTCAGAATTCATTCGGCTGCTTCTGTCCTGTGTCACATCATCAATAAACACTAGTGACCCAGTGCCACTGGCAGCCATGTATGCCCAAGCCATCACACTGCCTCCACCGTGTTTTACAGATGATGTGGTATGCTTTGGATCATGAGCTGTACCATGCCTTCACCATACTTTTCTCTTTCCATCATCCTGGTAGAGGTTGATCTTGGTTTCATCTGTCCAAAGAATGTTCTTCCAGAACTGTGCTGGCTTTTTTAGATGTTTTTTAGCAAAGTCCAGTCTAGCCTTTTTATTCTTGATGCTTATGAGTGGCTGCACCGTGCAGTGAACCCTCTGTATTTACTTTCATGCAGTCTTTTCTTTATGGTAGATTTGGATATTGATACGCCGACCTCCTGGAGAGTGTTGTTCACTTGGTTGGCTGTTGTGAAGGGGTTTCTCTTCACCATGGAAATTATTCTGCGATCATCCACCACTGTAGTCTTCCGTGGGCACCCAGGTCTTTTTGCATTGATGAGTTCACCAGTGCTTTCTTTCTTTCTCAGGATGTACCAAACTGTAGATTTTGCCACTCCTACTATTGTAGCAATTTCTCGGATGGGTTTTTTCTGTTTTCGCAGCTTAAGGATGGCTTGTTTCACCTGCATGGAGAGCTCCTTTGACCGCATGTTTACTTCACAGTAAAACCTTCCAAATGCAAGCACCACACCTCAAATCAACTCCAGGCCTTTTATCTGCTTAATTGAGAATGACATAACAAAGGGATTGCCCACACCTGTCCATGAAATAGCCTTGGGGTCAATTGTCCAATTACTTTTGGTCCCTTTAAAAACAGGATGGCACATATTAAGGAGCTGAAACTCCTAAACCTTTCATCTAATTTTAATGTCGATACCCTCAAATGAAAGCTGAAAGTCTGAACTTCAACTGCATCTGAATTGTTTTGTTTAAAATTCATTGTGGTAAATGTCTATAACCAAAATTAGAAAAATGTTGTCTCTGTCCAAATATATATGGACCTAACTGTATATATGTGTGTGTGTGTGTGTGTGTGTGTGTGTGTGTGTGTGTGTGTGTGTGTGTGTGTGTGTGTGTATATATATATCATCCATGCCCACTCCACTTAGCCCCAACCAATCACTAAGCATCTTTCATTTCACCAGAGCTGTTGCCATGAGCAACAGTTTTCCTTGTACACAGTTGTGCTAACTGAGAACTATTATTCCTATCATTTCTACGGTGTTATCATCCTTCTCTAAAGCTGGAAATAACACAATTTATTACCGTGCCGACACAGACTGCAGGGGAACCCAGGGGGAGTCCAGTAACACAGGATAGGATTAGATACACGGCTCAGCAGACTATTACACAGGATAGGATTAGATACACAGCCCAGTATCACACAGGATAGGATTAGATACACAGCCCAGTATCACACAGGATAGGATTAGATACACAGCCCAGTATCACACAGGATAGGATTAGATACACAGCCCAGTATCACACAGGATAGGATTAGATACACAGCCCAGTATCACACAGGATAGGATTAGATACACAGCCCAGTATCACACAGGATAGGATTAGATACACAGCCCAGTATCACACAGGATAGAATTAGATACACAGCCCAGCACACTATCACACAGGATATGATTAGATACATGGCTCAGCACACTAGCATACAGGATAGGATTAGATACATGACTCAGCAGACAGTATCACACAGGATAGGATTAGATACACAGCGCAGCAACAGGATGTGCCAAAGGAGAGGACCTTTTCATTCCAAGAATTCCTCTCATTCCATCTGATTTGCCTTTTGATTTTAAACACCTCCAGTTTCCAGTTCGACTGGCATTTGCAATGTCCATTAACAAGGCTAAGGGACAGTTCTTGAAAGTAGTAGGGATCGATTTGCAATCTCCATGCTTTTCTCATGGTCAACTTTATGTGGCCTGTTCAAGAGTTGAAACTGACAAAAATCTGTTAATCTTTGCACCGAAAGGAAAAACCAAAAATGTTGTTTATCAAAAGGCTCTTGAATGAGATGAAAATAAAATACTATCAATAGGAAATCGTTTAGTTAATTTGTGTTGAAAATCTGTAATGTTGATTATATTGCACACAAAAATATTTCACATGATATATTCATTATAATTTGTTATAACTAACCACAGGTAGTCACTATGCCCGGGCAACGCCGGCCTCTTCAGCTAGTACATTATATTTTACAGACACTAAAATGGATTCTTCATATAGAGGACCTGTGGTGCACCATGACCAAACCCCAGCCCTTAGTATAGGGAGTGAATATTCACAGGGCTGCGTATTTTCATTGAACTCTCCCTAATCTATCTCACCACTCATTGTCTTTTGCAATTTAGGACAGTGAATGTTGGAGAATAGCCCAGCTACCCTTCACTGAGCAATACCGTGAGCTTGTCAAGTATACAAGCAAAAGTAATAAGACCATGTTCACACCATCCTTTTTTTCCATGCGGAATCGCTGCGATTTTCCCGCTGCGGGTCCGCAGCTGTTTTCCATGCAGGGTACATTACAATGGTATTTTCAGCCATTTTAACCCTAAAAACTTCCTAGAAAACACACAGACTCTGCATAGAAAACTGCATTAAAAACGCACCAAAAACGCATAAAAAAAAAAGGACCTGCGTTTTCTGCCAAGAACTGCGGTTTTTAGTCCTGAAAAAAAAGGAGGGAAATCAGGAACGTGTGAACATAGCCTTAGACCACCATCGAGAATAAAACACAAACACAACCTGGTCTATAAATGTCTGTACACTGGCCACCAGGGCACAAGGAATACAAAATGTTCTTGTTTAACTACAGGATACCACTATACTAATCAGGAGACCATGTGAACCTAAACACAAGAAAGGGCAGAATAGTCCTTTTACAGACATTAATATACTGTTCTAATTCTGGAATTTAATGTATTATGTTTGCTGCTTAGGTATTTGCAACGGGTTCTTTAGATTATTTGCTAGAATTTTTCATATTCATAGGCAAAGACATACTTGTAGGGAATTTAGATTGTGAGCTCCATTGGGGACAGTGATAATGTATGTAAAGCGCTGCGGAATAAGATATCGCTATATAAGCAAAAGCATCTACTATATAATTGTCTAAGGGTCACTTCCGTCTGTCTGTGTCTCTCTTTCTGTCTGTCACGGATATTCATTGGTCGTGGCATCTCTCTGTCATGGAAATCCAAGTCGCTGACTGGTCATGGCAAAACGCCCACGACCAATCAGTGACGGGCACAGTCCAGCGGCAATATGGCCGCTCCTTCCTCCCCGCAGTCAGTACCCGCTCCATACTCCCCTCCAGTCAGCCCTCACACAGGGTTAATGGCAGCGTTAATGGGCCGCGTTATGCCGCGGTGTAACGGACTTCATTAACCCTGTGTGAACAACTTTTTACTATTGATGATGCGTATGCAGCATCAATAGTAAAAAGATCTAATGTTACAAATAATAATAATAATTTTAAAAAAAGGTTATTCTCACCCGCCGACGTGTGCGGTGTCCTCGGCAATGCAAGTGGCAGGCTCCGGTGCCAAGGATGCCATGCGAGAAGGACCTTCCATGACGTCACGGTCATGTTACCGCGACGTCATCACAGGTCCTCCGCTCATACCAACCATGGGACCGGAAGCTGACCCCCGTGCACCGCACACAGGCGCCAGGACTACAAGGGCCCTTCGGAAGGTGAGTATATGTTTATTTTTTATTTTAAGTATTTTAACCTGTTACATACGTGTCTGGGCAATATACTACGTGACTGGCCAATATACTACGTGACTCTGTGCAGTATACTACGTGGCTGGGCAATATACTACGTGACTGGCTAATATACTACGTGACTGGCCAATATACTACGTGACTCTGTGCAGTATACTACGTGGCTGGGCAATATACTACGTGGCTGGGCAATATACTACGTGACTGGCTAATATACTACGTGGCTGGGCAATATACTACGTGGCTGGGCAATATACTACGTGGCTGGGCAATATACTACGTGGCCATGCATATTCTAGAATACCTGATGTGTTAGAATCGGGCCACAATCTAGTCTACTACAAATTGTCTAAGGGTCACTTCCGTCTTTCTGTTTATCCTTCTTTCTGTCGCGGATATTCATTGGTCGCGGCCTCTGTCTGTCATGGAAATCCAAGGCGCTGATTGGTCGCGGCAAAACAGCCACGACCAATCAGCGACGGGCACAGTCCGGCGGCAAAATGGCCGCTCCTTCCTCCCCGCAGTCAGTGTCCGCTCCATACTCCCCTCCAGTCAGCCCTCACACAGGGTTAATGGCAGCATTAATGGACCACGTTATGCCGCGGTGTAACGCACTCCATTAACGCAGCTATTAACCCTGTGTGACCAAGTTTTTACTATTGATGCTGTGTATGCAGCATCAATAGTAAAAAGATCTAATAAATAATAAATTTTTTAAAAAAAAAAAGGTTAATCTCACCCTCCGTTGTGCGCGCTGTCCTCGGCAGTGCAAGCGGCAGGTTCCGGTGCCAAGGATGCCATGCGAGAAGGACCTTCCATGATGTCACGTCATGTGACCGCGACATCATCACAGGTCCTGCGCTCATACCAGCCCTGGGACCGGAAGCTGCCGCGTGCACTGCACACAGGCGCCAGGACTACAAGGGGCCCCTCGGAAGGCGAGTATGTTTAATTTTTATTTTAAGACTTTTTTAACCTGTTACATACGTGTCTGGGCAATATATTACGTGACTCTGCTGTATACTACTTCGCTGTGCAATATACTATGTGACTGGGCAATATACTACATGGGCTGGGCAATATACTACGTGGCTGGGCAATATACTACGTGGCTGGGCAATATACTACGTGACTGGCTAATATACTACGTGGCTGGGCAATATACTACGTGGACATGCATATTCTAGAATACCTGATGTGTTAGAATCGGGCCACAATCTAGTCTACTACAAATTGTCTAAGGGTCACTTCCGTCTTTCTGTTTATCCTTCTTTCTGTCGCGGATATTCATTGGTCGCGGCCTCTGTCTGTCATGGAAATCCAAGGCGCTGATTGGTCGCGGCAAAACAGCCACGACCAATCAGCGACGGGCACAGTCCGGCGGCAAAATGGCCGCTCCTTCCTCCCCGCAGTCAGTGTCCGCTCCATACTCCCCTCCAGTCAGCCCTCACACAGGGTTAATGGCAGCATTAATGGACCACGTTATGCCGCGGTGTAACGCACTCCATTAACGCAGCTATTAACCCTGTGTGACCAAGTTTTTACTATTGATGCTGTGTATGCAGCATCAATAGTAAAAAGATCTAATAAATAATAAATTTTTTAAAAAAAAAAAGGTTAATCTCACCCTCCGTTGTGCGCGCTGTCCTCGGCAGTGCAAGCGGCAGGTTCCGGTGCCAAGGATGCCATGCGAGAAGGACCTTCCATGATGTCACGTCATGTGACCGCGACATCATCACAGGTCCTGCGCTCATACCAGCCCTGGGACCGGAAGCTGCCGCGTGCACTGCACACAGGCGCCAGGACTACAAGGGGCCCCTCGGAAGGCGAGTATGTTTAATTTTTATTTTAAGACTTTTTTAACCTGTTACATACGTGTCTGGGCAATATATTACGTGACTCTGCTGTATACTACTTCGCTGTGCAATATACTATGTGACTGGGCAATATACTACGTGGGCTGGGCAATATACTACGTGGGCTGGGCAATATACTACGTGGGCTGGGCAATATACTACGTGGGCTGGGCAATATACTACGTGGGCTGGGCAATATACTACGTGGGCTGGGCAATATACTACGTGGGCTGGGCAATATACTACGTGGGCTGGGCAATATACTACGTGGACATGCATATTCTAGAATACCCGATGCATTAGAATCGGGCCACCATCTAGTAATAATAAGTCACCAAAGTTTTGCTAGTCCATCTGAAAGCAGCATGATCTAGGTGTGGAGACGCTTACTCCAGCAATGTATCACTTACTGGGCTGCCTGCAGCAATTTTGATAAAATCACTGTTTTACTACTGCAAATCCAGCCGTTTTCTAAACACTGAGTTCTGCATAGGCCCAGCTCAAAAACCTGATTGACAGCTTTCTGTATACACGGCATAGGCAGAAAGCAGCCAATTACTGTATTAACACAATGCTGAGGAGGAAAGATATCTGGAATGATCTTACATAAGCAATTGCTGCTGCATCGCAATCTGGGAAAGGTAATAATGCCATTTCCAAACAATTTGTAGTCCATGATTCTACAAATAGAAAAACTTTTCACTATTGGAAAATATTCAAGTTGGCAATCGTTCCCAGCATATTCCGCACAACGTCAGATCAAGCAAAGGTTAGAGGAAAAACCCAAGAATTACAGGTCAGACTCTAAAGTTCTTAGCATGTTAAATATTCAGAGGCTACACTGATCCCATGCAGTAGATGAGACAACATAGCTGAAGAAATGTCAGGCATACAACTGTTGTAAATCATGTAAATCCACTATAAACAAATTGTGCAGAACCCAAGATATCTTCTCCTAAATCTCTAAATGCAGAGTATGACTGTAAATTCGGGCGTGAGTGGAGATCAGATTTACATATGAAAGGTTAGTTTAATCATGCCATGGCGCTTTGGGTCTCAACTAGTAATAGCCAAGTATTACAGCATATACACAAGTGAAGCCACGGAAGACTGAACAAGTACAGCTTGTTTTAGAAGGGGAGCCATAAGAAAGCCAGTTCTCTCTAAAAGGAATATGGCAGCACAGTAAAAGTCTGTAGAGTTGCATCTGAACAAACCACAAGGCTTCTGGGCCAACTTTTTCTAGACATACGAGACCATAGTGGAAAAGTTTGGCCACAATGCCCTGTGCTGCGCTGACAAAAATGAAACACAGCATATTATCACAAACACCTCATACCAACAGTCAAGCATGATGGAGGAGGGTTTATGATTTGTAGCCACAGGATGCGGGGGCACCTGGCAGTCATTGAGATGACCATCAACTTCTCTGTTTGTCACAGTATTTATAGTCAAATGTGAGGCCATCTATCCACAATCTTAAATTTAGTCGAAACTTGGTCATGCGACAGGACAATGATCAGGACAATGATCAGAAAGGTTAAAGATGAGAATCAAGGTGCTACATTGGCACAGTTCAACCCAATTATAATGGTGGGGCAGGACTTTAAGAAAGCGGTTAATAAAATATGGTTAGAAACCCCAATGAATGACAATAACGTTGTAAAGAAGAGTGGGCTAAAATTCCTCCAGAAAAATGAGAGAGAATGAAAAATTCATACAGAAAATTAATCCTTCAAGATATTATAGTTGAAGCTGGTTCTACAAGCTATTGATTCATGGAGTGTACTTCATTTTTCACACATTGCTTCTTCGTTTTGTCTAATTTTTGAAAAATAAATAATGACTGTGTAAATGGTTATATTTTGTTCATCTGAGGTTCTACTGACCTAATTTTAAGACCTCCTGGAGACTAGATTTATTTTATGTACTGATATGCAAAACCATATAATTCAAAGAGGGTGTACTTAGTTTTTCTCAAGACTGTAGCACATTTTTAAGATCTGTGTTCAATCAACACAAATGAATATGAACATGACAAGTTGGGTTTGGCTCATCCAATCATTTCATCATACTTGGCACCAAACATGAAGCAAGGTGTGGATTTTACTCTTAGAACATTTCTATACCTGGCACAGAAGTTCTATGTTATGAGACGTTTTAAGTCATTGAGAAGCAGAGGCATTTCTAATTTTTTAATATCACACAAATAAAAGAAACAGCACATGTCAAAGATTTAGTTGGTTAAATGAAGCATGTATAAGGCTGCCAAGGCCAAATGAAGGTAGCATTCATAAAGTACTAAAATGTGATCTTGCTCCTCCTAAACATGGCTGGATTTTTATAGGAAGTGTCCTCAGAGACATTTTGGATCACTTTCTTTGCGACCATTTCTTGAGTCTTCTTACTGGCTTAGGTGCTTGCAGTTTTTAATGCGTTAATAATCCTAGCCTATAAGGATACATGCCCACTATCAGGAATAGTAGCGGTTTGGATGCAGCGTGCGTCCATTGCGTCTAAAACGCTGCGTTCTACATTATGCACCTTAATACACGTGTGTTTTGGAACCATGTGGATTTACCGCATCCAATGAAAGTCTACTGGGGAAAATACACACAGGAGACCAATTGTCTCCGCTACAGAAATTTACATGCTGTGGCTTGAAAACCCGCACCGCGGGCGAGAGTTTAGGCAGCGCTAAAAAGAAGCACAGTGGGCATGGGATTTCTATAAATCCCATCCACTGGACTTGTAATGTAGAACTTAGCATTTTGGAAGCAGCGAAAATATGCTGTGTCAAAACGCTACTATTCCTGGTCATGGGCACGCTGCCTTAGGGAACTCATCTCAGCCGGCACACACTTCCTGGGGAGCTTGTGCTCATTAGAACAGGTCTACACGCAACGTTTGCCTATGGGACGAAGCAGATTTATACAGACAAACTAAAGTCCATTCCTCACTTGTTGATAAAAATAGTTAATATATTTCAATAGAGTTTACATTATGATCTCACATCAGATCTTAGAGGACATCACATTGGGGACAATTCATCTTTTAACCAGACCGATAACCAGGAAGGTCATTCTTCAATTATTGCCATGTCTATGTGGGCCTTTAGTTGCTTTCGGAGACTGCTGCCTAGTGGCATACAGCCGTTGTAGCTGATTTTATGTGGCGTGAGATCACCATAGACAAGGAAATTGTGTTGTTCCTAAGCTAAATGCAGAGTGATTGGAGGCTAGATATTCAAGACATACGACAGTTTACTTCCAAGACGGCAAATGTCAATCTTCGGTGAGAAAGAGGGGCCTCAAATTGTTCCTGGAACTGGGACACTAACTATCCCTGTCCCTGGGGTACTGCTGAACGTAGAGAGATCCGAGTCACTGACCTTACTATGCTCCTGTTAAACCCTGATCTGTACAAGCTATGAAGTATGTAAGAAATGTCATGTAAACAAGTCACAAAGAGAAAACCTCTAGCATACAAAAGCACTAACTAACAATACGGAGGAGGATAGGGACAGGGAGGAATAAACTAAATTGGAACAGGGACCAGGAGATAAACACACTTGTACTACAGCAAACCACAAACACCTCTACAACTACTCTATTCCAACCAATTAGCTTTAGCACCCAGCACAGGAAAGCCTCCTGAAGTGTTTTTTGTTATTGCCCTGACAAGGCCAAGTCCTTCATCTCATCTGCCATATCCCTGGATGAGTCACAGGAGGGACGAAACGCATTGGGAGGTGGTTTTCTTTATTTACTATTTATTTACTATTGTCTTTACTTACATCATTATATGGGTTCAAGATGCAACAATCCACATAGCACTATGATGCTGAACGCTGCACAGGACCACCTAGAAACGGATGTCAGAGGTCCATTCTCTACCTGAATCTACGTGAGAACATTCCATTCATATTCTGTGATTTTTATCTACTCTTTTAGATGCCTAAATAGGGTAGGATCATTCCATTGTTGTTCCATGGTTGTTGATCTATCTCTGTTACATGACACCCTGCCAGGTTTTGTCAGCCTCTACTAGTGGTAGTACTGACATAAGTAGCAAACTTCAATTATTGGCAGTTCATCTGACCTGCAAGTGAACCTTTAAATAAGTGTCTTTTGATGATCAAATTAAAACGTTAAATTTATATATTCCTACCTTTTGCTTACTCTATCTTATTTTTGATTTTTCTGGTTAAAATGAAACGTGGAAGAGCCAAGAACTATGGAACTTCTCCCATAAAATGTACTCGTATGACCTCGTCTCAACCTCAGCTAGTTCCTTCTGAAGTGCTGCACGAGTCAGATCTGGATTCTGCCGATATATGGTGATCTCATAAATGGCCACAAATAATACTTATCCAACCCTGCTGTCACCTACAGTCATGGCCAAAAGTATTGACACCCCTGCAATTCTGTCAGATAATACTCATTTTCTTCCTGAAAATGATTGCAAACACAAATTCTTTGGTATTATCTTCATTTAATTTGTCTTAAATGAAAAAACACAAAAGAGAATGAAGCAAAAAGCAAAACATTGATCATTTCACACAAAACTCCAAAAACGGGCCAGACAAAAGTATTGGCACCCCCAGCCTAATACTTGGTTGCACAACCTTTAGCCAAAATAACTGCGACCAACCGGTTCCGGTTTCTTACAATGCTCTGCTGGAATTTTAGACCATTCTTCTTTGGCAAACTGCTCCACCTCCTGATATTTGAAGGGTGCCTTCTCCAAACTGCCATTTTTAGATCTCTCCACAGGTGTTCTATGGGATTCAGGTCTGGACTCATTGCTGGCCACCTTAGAAGTCTCCAGTGCTTTCTCTCAAACCATTTTCTACTGCTTTTTGAAGTGTGTTTTGGGTCATTGTCCTGCTGGAAGACCCATGACCTCTGAGGGAGACCCAGCTTTCTCATACCGGGCCCTACATTATGCTGCAAAATTTGTTGGTAGTCTTCAGACTTCATAATGCCATGCACCCGGTCAAGCAGTCCAGTGCCAGAGGCAGCAAAGCAACCCCAAAACATCAGGGAACCTCCGCCATATTTGGCTGTAGGGACCGTGTTCTTTTCTTTGAATGCCTCTTTTTTTCTCCTGTAAACTCTATGTTGATGCCTTTGCCCAAAAAGCTCTACTTTTGTCTCATCTGACCAGAGAACATTCTTCCAAAACGTTTTAGGCTTTTTCAGGTAAGTTTTGGCAAACTCCAGCCTGGCTTTTTTAGGTCTCAGGGTAAGAAGTGGGGTATTCCTGGGTCTCCTACCATACAGTCCCTTTTCATTCAGATGCCGACGTATAGTACGGGTTGACACTGTTGTACCCTCGGACTGCAGGGGAGCTTGAACTTGTTTGGATGTTAGGTGAGGTTCTTTATCCAACATCCGCACAATCTTGCGTTGAAATCTCTTGTCAATTTTTCTTTTCCGTCCACATCTAGGGAGGTTAGCCACAGTGCCATGGGCTTTAAACTTCTTGATGACACTGCGCACGGTAGACACAGGAACATTCAGGTCTTTGGAGATGGACTTGTAGCCTTGAGATTGCTCATGCTTCCCCACAATTTGGTTTCTCAAGTCCTCAGACAGTTCTTTGGTCTGCTTTCTTTTCTCCATGCTCAATGTGGTACACACAAGGACACAGGACAGAGGTTAAGTCAACTTTAATCCATGTCAACTGGCTGCAAGTGTGATTTAGTTATTGCCAACACCTGTTAGGTGCCACAGCTAAGTTACAGGTGCTGTTAATTACACAAATTAGAGAAGCATCACATGATTTTTCGAACAGTGCCAATACTTTTGTCCACCCCCTTTTTTATGTTTGGTGTGGAATTACCGTATATATTCGAGTATAAGCCGACCCGAGTATAAGCCGACCCCCCTAATTTTGCCACAAAAAAACTGGGAAGACTTAATGACTTGAGTATAAGCCTAGGGTGGAAAATGCAGCAGCTACCGGTAAATTTCAAAAGTAAAAATAGATACCAAAAAAAGTAAAATTAATTGAGACATCAGTAGATTAAGTGTTTTGAATATCCATATAATGCTCCATAAAGTTTGATGGGCCCCATTAGATGCTCCATATTAAAATATGCGCCATATAATCCTGCATAAAAGGTAATAAGGGCCCCATAAGATGCTCCGTACAGTCACTTGCCCCATATAGTGCCACACAAGTGTTATGGCCCCATAAGATGCTCCGTATAGCCACTTGCCCCATATAGTGCTGCACAAGTGTTATGGCCCCATAAGATGCTCCGTACAGCCACTTGCCCCATATGCTTTTGCTGCGATAAAAAAAAAAAAAAAATCACATACTCACCTCTCTTTGCTCAGGACCCCCGACATATTTACCTGCTCCTCGTGCGGCTCCATATTCCGAACGGACGTTCAGCAGAGGGCGCGCACTGATTACGTCACCGCGCCCTCTGACCTGAGCGTCACAGCCAGAGGACGCTGAAGACGGAGCCGCACTGGAACGAGGAGCGGTAAATATCGCGCAGCGCTGCGCTCCCCCTCCCCGTATACTCACCTACTGCTGGCGCTGCGTCCCTGCTTCTCCTTCCTGTACTGAGCGGTCACAGTTACCGCACACTACAGTAATGAATATGCGGCTCCACCTCTATGGGGGGTGGAGCCGCATATTCATTACTGTAATGAGCGGTACCATGTGACCGCTCAGTACAGGAAGAATCTGCAGCGCTGGAAGCAGGGACGTCCAGGGACCGCGTAAGCAGTAGGTGAGTATTAAGACAGCCCCCGCTCCCCCTCTCCTGCCGACCCCTGGGTATGACTCGAGTATAAGCCTAGAGGGGGACTTTCAGCCCAAAAAAAATGGGCTGAAAATCTCGGCTTATACTCGAGTATATACGGTATATCCAATTTGGCTATAGGACAATTATTTTTGTGTTTTTTCATTTAAGACCAATTAAATGAAGATAATACCAAATAATGTGTTTGCAATCATTTTCAGGAAGAAAATGAGTATTATCTGACAGAATTGCAGGGGTGTCAATAATTTTGGCCATGACTGTACATGCCACTCTCTCTCACTCATAAGAGCCGTCACTAGGTACAAAAAAGCATGTCTGTGACCATGTGATTGGGGTCTTCGCAAAATGGCATCATCGGCAACAAGTTATGCACACTTTACATAAAGCCTCTTCAAGGTAAAATATGGAAGTTTTAGGCCAGTGAAAGAACACCAATTTAGATGTCAAATGCACTTGGAATAAATCTAACATTACTTACAACTAACCAAGAAACCCAATCCAGTTACATAAAGCAGATAGCGGATGAGACTTATCAAAACTAGTGTAATAACCGTTCATCCCTTGGTAAATGGACTATAGGGTCAATTCATCAAAGCTTGTATGCCATAAAAGCCAGATTCAATCAGCTTGACTGAAAGTGGCAAAGATGGGGAGTACCTGGGGTGGGATAGTGTGTGGCCAAGCCCGCTCATCAAATTCATCAAATGTGCTGGTGTTTTGAACACCAGAAATGCTACTCCAGTCCTTGACGCACGCCACTCAAAAGAGGCGCCAAATTCATTCAGTGGTGTGAGCCAGTGTTGATAAATAGGACCCTAGGTCCACAATAAATATTTTGAGCATGAAAAGCGGACTAGTTGCTCATAGATTAAACCTCTCACCCCGCTTGGTTCCTATGAGGAGCTACTCAGTTTGGATACATCTCCCCATGAATGTTGGTCATTTACAAAAAAAAAAAAAAAAAACACGCAACGAAACTGGCAATGAAACCCTAATAAATGGCTTATCATAATAACAAAAATACATTTCAGTGTCCATGCACATTAACCGCAAGAAGACAAATACAGTACTATGCAAACCACTACCAAGCATGACATAATCTCACAAGTATACACATAAAAATATTAAGCTAAGCTTTTCAGCAGGTTTTAGGTCATATGGTGTTATTTTAGATTTGGGTGCTTTTTTTTTGCATTAGTTGCCTAGGATGTCAATAGTGAATGAAACTGAATAAACATAAACACATATTGCTATATTCAACTTTGCAATATGTAAAATATAGTACAGGAAAATATTTGGTATACAAACTGCAGGTTGTGGCACAACTTAGTACTATATAAGCACAGCCCTAAGGTTCAGACATATTGGCATGAAGCCCCTTGGTACAGGTTCATGCAATGTCATTGAGTTTCTATCATGCACCGTATCTCCATTAAGAAATAATACCTTCATTCATACGGCCACTGATGATTTTATATTGTTTGATAGATATGTAATCCAATAGAAAAATGATCTCTTTATGCCTTTATAGGAAATTGTGACGTAGTAGGCATAGTAGAGAACCATGCACTTCTAAGACACCCTATTATGGCTCAGTGCAAAACGTAGCAAAGTTCATCAGCAGTGTGCAAGAGCCCTAATGGAAGAATATATCCAGATACAGGTGCTTCTCACAAAATTAGAATATCATCAAAAAGTTAATTTATTTCAGTTTTTCAATACTGAAAGTGAAACTCATTATATAGAGTCATTACAAACAGTGATCTATTTTAAGTATTTATTTCTGTCAATGTTGATGATTATGGCTTACAGCCAGTGAAATCCCAAAACTCATTATCTCATAAAATGAGAATGATTAACAAAAAACACCTGCAAAGGCTTCGTAAGCGTTTAAAAAGGTCCCTTAGTCTGCTCCAGTAGATCCACAATCATGGGGAAGACTGCTGACTTGACAGATGTCCAGAAGGCAGTCATTGACTCTCTCCACAAGGAGGGTAAGTCACAAAAGGTCATTGCTAAAGAAGCTGGCTGTTCATAGAGTTCTGTATCCAAGCATATTAATGGAAATTTGAGTGGAAGGAAAAAGTGTGGCAGAAAAAGGTGCACAAGCAACAGGGATAACCGCAGCCTTGAAAGGATTGCTAAGAAAAGGCCATTCAAAGATGTGGGGGAAGATTCACAAGGAGTGGACTGCTGCTGGAGTCATTGCTTCAAGAGCCACCACACACAGAGGTATCCAAGACATGGACTTCAAGTGTTGCATTCCTTGTGTCAAGCCACTCATGACCAATAGACACCGCCAGAAGCCTCTTACCTAGGCCAAGGAGAAAAAGAACTGGAGTGTTGGAATATGTTGGCGCTATATAAATAAAAATTATTATTATTGACTGTTGCTCAGTGGTCCAAGGTGTTGTTTTCAGATGAAAGTACATTTTGCATTTCATTTCGAAATCCAGGTCCCAGAGTCTGGAGGAAGAGCGGAGAGGCCACAATTCAAGCTGCTTGAGGTCTAGTGTGAAGTTTCCACAATCAGTGATGGTTTGGGGAGCCATGTCATCTGCTGGTGTAAGTACACTGTGTTTTATCAAGACCAAAGTCAGCGCAGCCATCTACTAGGAAATTTTAGAGCACTTCATGCTTCCCTTTGACAACAAGCTTTTTGGAGATGGAAATTTCATTCTCCAGCAGGACTTGGCACCTGTCCACACTGCCAAAAGTACCAATACCTGGTTTACAAACAACAGTATCACTGTGCTTGATTGGCCAGCAAACTCGCCTGACCTTAACCCCATAGAGAATCTATAGGATGTTGTCAAGAGGAAGATGAGAGACACCAGACCCAACACTGCAGATGAGCTGAAGGCTGCTTTCAAAGTAACCTGGGCTTCCATAACACCTCAGCAGTACCATAGGCTGATCGCCTCCATGCCTCACCGCAATGATGCAGTAATTGATGCAAAAGGAGCCCCGACCAAGTATTGAGTGCATTTACTGAACATATATGTTAGAGATGCTCGGCTTTGGGAAAATGGCCGCCACGATCTCTAATGCGCACGCGCGGCATCCCGCGGCCATTTTCCTGAAGCCCCGTGCAACAGAGCACTCGATCTGCGCACGCGCGGCCCCAGGAAGATGGCCGCCCCCACCGATGACAGGGGCAATAGCGCAGAACGCGCGCTTTTGCTTCACGTGCACGCAGGGGATTCGGAACTCTGGACATGCGCACACCACTACGCCACCAACGGAAAACTGGGGAAGAAAAGAGCGATGTCACCACGCCCACCCGACCTGACCAGCCTGATTGACAGGCGAAAACGGCGACTTTGGTAATGTATTTCTCAGCATAGGTGGGGAATCGGGGTACACTACATACACTATAGTAACACACAGCGCAGGCCCTATTTAACAGTATTTATATCTCAATCTCAAAAAACGGGGTGACAGGTTCCCTTTAAGTTTCATCTCTATATCTTCATTCTAATGAAGACATGAGAACACGCGAGAAGAGGAGATTGTTTAACAGATCTTTGAGCCTTTACCATAAAAAATGCCCAATTGGATTGGCACTGCAATTTTATTTCCAAGGCAGAAATAAAAGACTGCAAGATAACTACGGAGATCATAAACTCAGGAGAAAAAATCCACCAGGTTAAAATTCAACTTGTCTGATACAGGTTTTCCCCAGTGTCAGACCCTGGATGACTGGCACCAAGTGACTGACAAGTGACTGTCAGCGAATAATTGGTCCTTCATTCTCTTTATCAAGTAAATGTCTAGTTTTACATGTTAACTACAAATTCCCCACGCCGATACTTCCATAGGGAATGCGTACTTGTAGAATATGAACAAACCCTACGGCAGACCTATTGTAGTATCATTTTAACAACACTATCCTGACACAAATAAGTAGCAGATAAAGATTCATACAAGTCATATACAGTACAGAGCAAATGTTTGGACACCTCATTTAAAGATTTTTCTGTATTTTCATGACTATGAAAATTGTACATTCACACTGAAAGCATCAAAACTATTAATTAACACATGTGGAGGAATTATATACTGTATATACTCGAGTATAAGCCGACCCGAGTATAAGCCGAGACCCCTAATTTTGGCACAAAAAACTGGGAAAACTTAATGACTCGAGTATAAGCCTAGGGTGGAAAATGCAGCAGCTACCAGTAAATGTCAAAAATAAAAATAGGTACCAATAAAAGTAAAATTAATTGAGACATCAGTAGGTTAAGTGTTTTGAATATCCATATTGAATCAGGAGCCCCATAAGATGCTCCATACAAAATACGCCCCAAATAATGCTGCACAAATGTTGATTATGACCCCATAAGATGCTCCATAGAGATATTTGCCCCATACAATGCTGCACAAATGCTGATTATAGCCCCATAAGATGCTCCATAGAGATATTTGCCCCCATATAATGCTGCACATGGCCCCATAAGATGCTCCATAGACACATTTGCCCCATATAATGCTGCACAAATGCTGATTATGGCCCCATAAGATGCTCCATAGAGATATTTGCCCCCATATAATGCTGTACATGGCCCAAGATGCTCCATAGAGATATTTGCCCCCATATAATGCTGCACATGGCCCCATAAGATGCTCCATAGAGATATTTGCCCCCATATAATGCTGCACATGGCCCCTAAGATGCTCCATAGACACATTTGCCCCATACAATGCTGCACAAATGCTGATTATGGCCCCATAAGATGCTCCATAGAGATATTTGCCCCCATATAATGCTGTACATGGCCCCATAAGATGCTCCATAGAGATATTTGCCCCCATATAATGCTGCACATGGCCCCATAAGATGCTCCATACAGATATTTGCCCCATATGCTGTGATAAAAAAACAAAAACAAAAAAACAACATACTCACCTCTAGTCGCTCAGGCCCCCTGTACTTGCTATACTTACCTTTCCCATTCCACCGCTGAGCGCCGCTGTGTCTTCCGCGTCCTCTGCACTGACTGTTCAGGCAGAGGGCGGCGCGCACACTAATCGAGTCATCGCGCCCTCTGACCTGACCTGCAAAGGACGCAGAAGACGGATCGGCATCAACAGTGGAACGCGGGACAGGCGAATATGCCCCCGTTATACTCACCTGCTCCTGGTGCGGTCCCTGGTTCTCCGGGCGCAGACAGCTTCTTCCGGTATTGAGCGGTCACATGGTACCGCTCATTACAGTAATGAATATGCAGCTCCACCCCTATGGGAGTCCATATTCATTACTGTAATGAGCGGTACCATGTGCCTGCTCAATACAGGAAGAAGCTGTCAGCGCCCGGAGAACCAGGGACGTGCAGGGACCGTGCCAGAAGCAGTTGAGTATTATTAGACAGCTGCGGCTCCCCCTCCCCTGCCGAACACTGGGAATGACTCGAGTATAAGCCGAGAGGGGCAATTTCAGCCTAAAAAAATGGGCTGAAATTCTCGGCTTATACTCGAGTATATCCGGTACTTAACAAAAAAATGTGAAACAACTGAAATTATGTCTTATATTCTAGGTTCTTCAAAGTAGCCACCTTTTGCTTTGATGACTGCTTTGCACACTCTTGGCATTCTCTTGATGAGCTTCAAGAGGTAGTCACCGGGAATGGTTTTCACTTCACAGGTGTGCCCTGTCAGGTTTAATAAGAAGGATTTCTTGCCTTATAAATGGGGCTGGGACCATCAGTTGTGTTGTGCAGGAATCTGGTGGATACACAGCTGATATTGCTATTGAATAGACTGTTAGAATTTGTTTTATGGCAAGAAAAAAGCAGCTAAGTAAAGAAAAACGAGTGGCCATCATTACTTTAAGAAATGAAGGTCAGTCAGTCCGAAAAATTGAGAAAACTTTGAAAGTGTCCCCAAGTGCAGTGGCAAAAACCATCAAGCGCTACAATGAAACTGGCTCACATGAGGACCGCCCGATGAAAGGAAGACCAAGAGTCACCTCTGCTTCTGAGGATAAGTTTATCAGAGTCACCAGCCTCAGAAATCGCAGGTTAACAGCAGCTCAGATTAGAGACCAGGTCAATGCCAGAGTTCTAGCAGCAGACACATCTCTACAACAACTGTTAAGAGGAGACTTTGTGCAGCAGGCCTTCATGGTAAAATAGCTGCTAGGAAACCACTGCTAAGGACAGGCAACAAGCAGAAGAGACTTGTTTGGGCTAAAGAACACAAGGAAGGGACATTAGACCAGTGGAAATATGTGCTTTGGTCTGATGAGTCCAAATTTGAGATCTTTGGATCCAACCACCGTGTCTTTGTGCGACGCAGAAAAGGTGAACGGATAGACTCTAAATGCCTGGTTCCCACCGTGAAGCATGGAGGAGGTGGTGTGATGGTGTGGGGGTGTTTTGCTGGTGACACTGTTGGGGATTTATTCAAAATCGAAGGCATACTGAACCAGCATGGCTATCACAGCATCTTGCAGTGGCATGCTATTCCATCCGGTTTGCATTTCGTTGTACCATCATTTATTTTCCAACAGGACAATGGCCCCAAACACACCTCCAGGCTGTATAAGGGCTATTTGACCAAGGAGAGTGATGGGATGCTACGCCAGATTACCTGGCCTCCACAGTCACCAGACCTGAACCCAATCGAGATGGTTTGGGGTGAGCTGGACCGCAGAGTGAAGGTAAAAGGGCCAACAAGTGCTAAGCATCTCTGGGAACTCCTTCAAGATTGTTGAAGACCATTCCCGGTGACTACCTCTTGAAGCTCATCAAGAGAATGCCAAGAGTGTGCAAAGCAGTCATCAAAGCAAAAGGTGGCTACTTTGAAGAACCTAGAATATAAGACATATTTTCAGTTGTTTCACACTTTTTTGTTAAAGGGACACTGTCACCTGAACTCGGAGAGAACAATCTTCAGCCATGGAGGCGGGGTTTTGGGGTTTTTGATTCACCCTTTCCTTACCCGCTGGCTACATGCTGGCTGCAATATTGGATTGAAGTTCATTCTCTGTCCTCCGTAGTACATGCCTGCACAAGGCAATCTGAATCAAACACCCAAAAACCCCGCCTCCATGGCTGAAGACTGTTCCCTCCAAATTCAGGTAACAGTGTCCCTTTAAGTATATAATTCCACATGTGTTAATTTATAGTTTTGATGCCTTCAGTGTGAATGCACAATTTTCATAGTCCTGAAAATACAGAAAAATCTTTAAATGAGGTGTGTCCAAACTTTTGCTCTGTACTGTATAACGTATAACAGGTGACACGAGTTTAACAAATCTGGCACCTCTTCTATATAATTGTCTAAGGGTCACTTCCGTCTGTCTGTCACGGATATTCATTGGTCGCGGCCTCTGTCTGTCATGGAAATCCAAGTCGCTCATTGGTCATGGCAAAACGCCCACGACCATTGACACGACCAATCAGCGACGGGCACAGTCTGGCGGCAAAATGGCCGCTCCTTCCTCCCCGCAGTCAGTGCCCGCTCCATACTCCCCTCCAGTCAGCCCTCACACAGGGTTAATGGCAGCGTTAATGGACCGCGTTATGCCGCGGTGTAATGCACTCCATTAACGCAGCTATTAACCCTGTGTGACCAACTTTTTACTATTGATGCTGTGTATGCAGCATCAAAAGTAAAAAGATCTAATGTTAAAAATAATAATAATTAAAAAAAAAAAAGGTTATTCTCACCCTCCGATGTGCACGCTGTCCTCGGCAGTGCAAGAGGCAGGTTCCGATGCCAAGGATGACTATGCGAGAAGGACCTGCCATGACGTCATCACAGGTCCTGCGCTCATACCAGCCCTGGGACTGGAAGCTGCCGCGTGCACCGCACACAGGCGCCAGGACTACAAGGGGCCTTCGGAGGGCGAGTATATGTTTATTTTTTATTTTAAGTATTTTTTAACCGCGCATATAGTGCCCACATTGCTATATACTACGTGGGCTGCGTTATATACTACATGGCTGCTATAGACTACGTGGGCAGTGTTATATACTATGTGGGCAATGTTATATACTGCGTGAGCTGCGTTATATACTACATGGCTGCTATATACTACGTGGGCAGTGTTATATACTGTGTGGGCTGCTGTTATGGACCTGGTGGTTAGGAGCACCGGGAACGACCTGATGGTTAAACTCACACAGGACAAGCTCTGGGAAGTGGGAGCTCTGCTGACCGCAACCCCTAATCCTATCACACAACTAGAAATAGCCGTGGAGCGTACCTAACACGACCTAGATGGCTTTTCACAGCCTAAGAGCTAACTAGCCCTAAAGATAGAAAATAAAGCCTACCTTGCCTCAGAGAAATTCCCTAAAGGAAAAGGCAGCCCCCCACATATATTGACTGTGAGATAAGATGAAAGTCACAAACACAGAAATGAAACAGGTTTCAGCAAAGGGAGGCCAGACTTACTAAACAGACTGAGGATAGGAAAGGTATCTTTGCGGTCAGCACAAAAAACTACAAAAAGACCACGCAGAGTGTGCAAAAAGACCTCCGCACCGACTCACGGTGCGGAGGTGCCACTCTGCATCCCAGAGCTTCCAGCTAGCAAGGCAAAATCATGATAACCAGCTGGACAAGGAAACAATTAACAAATAATGAACTAGCAGGGACTTAGCTTCTGCTGGAGTAGACAGGTCACCAGAAAGATCCAAGAGCGAACTGAACCAGTACAAGAACATTGACAGCTGGCATGGAGTAACGATCTGAGTGGAGTTAAATAGAGCAGCCAGCCACAGAATAAACTACGTCACCTGTGGAAGGAACCTCAGAAACAGCAGCTCCACACACAGCCACCAGAGGGAGTCCATGCACCGAACTCGCTGAAGTACCATTCATGACCACAGGAGGGAGTTCGATAACAATTCACAACAGGCTGCGTTATATACTACATAGCTGCTATATACTACATGGCCAGTGTTATATACTATGTGGGCAATTTATATACTGCGTGGGCTGTGTTATATACTGTGCGGCCACTGTTATATACTGCGTGGCCTGTATTAACGCATCGAGTATTCAAGAATATGTCGTGGCCTGTGCTATATACTATGTGGCTGCTATATACATACATATCCTAGAATACCCGATGCGTTAGAATCGGGCCACCATCTAGTATTTAATATTTGGGGCAAAACACGGTGTTTGCTTACCTTAAAGAAGGGGGTCACACGACTGTAGATTCATCTGAGAGAATCGGGCCGAGTATGCAAATGACAATCAAATAAAACTTTGATCAGAGTTTGATTCAAGTGTCAACATGGTGTGATCCAATTCTCTCGGATGAGAGAATCAAAGCACACTGATGAGAAGATTGAGAACAAAATTTCTCCATCTTTTCAACCGTGTGAGTCCACAGAAATCGGACTCCAATCAGATGTCATCTGAGTGCAGTGCGATGTTTTCCAGGCACCCATAAACTTAAATGGCTGAGTGGTGTCTGATGTCAGAGATATATTGCAGCATGCTGTGATTTTTTACAATGACAGATTCTGTCAGTGAAAGAAAAACTATTTGTTCATCGGCATTGCCCCCCCAAAAAAAATTGGATAGCAGTCTTCCAATTTACAGTTGAAACCAGAAGTTTACATACACGTGACAAAGACACATATGCATGTTTTTCTCAATATCTGACATGAAATCAGAATAAACCTTTCCTATTTTAGGTCAGTTAGGATTACCATAAGTATTAATATTTGCCAAATGCCAGAATAATGAGAGAATGTTTTAAGGCATTTGTATTACTTACTGCAAAGTCTAAAGTTTACATACAATAAGATTACTATGCCTTTAAACAATTCTGGACTGCCCATATGATGATGCCATGTTTGGCAGCTTCTGTTTTTTTGGCAACATCTGAGTTAATTAGACACACCTGTGGAGGTATTTTAATGCACACCTGAAACACACTGCTTCTTTGTGTAGCATCATGGGGAAAGTCTCAAGAAATCATCCAAGATATCGGGAAGAGAATTGTGGACTTGCACAAGTCTGTCTCATCCTTGGGTACAATTTCAAAATACCTGAAGGTGCCTCGTTCATCTGTACAAACAATTATTTGCAAGTACAAACAAGATGGGAATGTCCAGCCATCACACCGCTCAAGAAGAAGACGGGTTCTTTGTCCCAGAGACGAATGTGCTTTGGTCCAACATGTGCATGTATAAAATCAAGGACAAAATCACCACACCTTGTGAAAATGATGGCAGAAGCTGGTAAGATTGTGTCAATATCCACAGGGAAAAGAGTACTGCATCAACATGGACTGAAAGGCCACTAACAGGAAGAAGCCAGTACTCCAAAAGAAACAAAGTCAGATTAATGTTTGCAAATGCACACAGGAACAAAGACATTTCCTGTGGTTTAATAAAACTAAAATGGAACTTTTGGGGCATAATGACTATTGTTTCATTTGGAGGAAAAAGGAGAAGCTTGGAAGCCTAAAAACACCATCCCAACTGTGAAACACAGGGGTGGCAGCATCATGTTGTGGGGTTGTTTTGCTGCAATTCACAAAATAGATGGTATCATGAGAAAAGAAGATTATGTGGCAATACTGAAGCAACAACTCAAGACATCAGGCAAGAAGTTAAAGCTTGGGCGGAAACGGGTTTTCCAAATGGACAATGACCTGAAACATACTGCCAAAATGGTAACAAAGTGGCTTAAGGATAACAAAGTCAATGTTTTGGAGTGGCCATTACACAGTCCTGATCTCATTCCTTTTCAAAATTCATGGCCAAACCTGGAAAGTCAGGTGCGAGCAAGGCGACCTACAAACCTGGATCAGTTACACCAGTTTTCAGGAGTAATGAGCCCATATTCTGACCCCAACTATTGTGAGAAGCTTGTGGAAGGACATCCCAAACGTTTGACCCAAATCCTTCAGTTTAAGGGCAATGGTACCAAATACTAATGAGATGTATAGAAACTTTTGACTTTGCAGTAAGTAATAAAAATGCCTTAAAACATCATTATACTTCTGGCATTTGGCAATTAATAATTATGGTAATCCTAATTCATCTAAAATGGGAAATGTTTATTCTGATTTCATGTCAGATATTGAGAAACACATGCATATGTGTCTGTTTGTATAGTGTATGTAAACTTCTGGTTTCAACTTTATAAGGCGGTGTGAGTGAGCCCTATCTTATCTATCATGTAAGGAATGATTTAGCCAAAAGTCCTACCATCCCATGAACATGCATATTTGTCTTGGAAGAGGGAGATAGGGAAATACCCTTGCTTGTCATGGGCAAAACAATAAGTTATGTAGAGAAGAATGAATCGATTTAATGTGAATCAAATTCATTCTGAGGTTTTGGAAATTAGCTGGACCCAGAAAATTCAAACAATTTGCGATTCAATTAGGGTGAATGACCACCACCGTTTGCACAATGAAGGAGATTGCATTAACCAGAGAATGCTCGCGTGACCTCGGGCCGGCAGAGCGGACTTCCCCATAATAATAATAATATCATTTCACGTGGTACACCACAGTCAATCAGAAGGAACTATCATAGCCTGTATAAAAGCCAAAGCAGGAAATGCAGCAGCTATTCTGGGGTGAATGTAGATAGTGAGATAAGTCACAGTTTAGCCATAGACCTAGGGAGTGAAAGCCATTATACATTGGATAAATTCCACAGATAGTGTCTGGCAGCACAGCAACGAAGAAACAGTTACCATCCAATTACTCATAGCGACATATGAGGACACTGACGTTACAAAAGGCTTCTTTCACACTTGTGTCGGTACGGGGCCATTGCAAAGAGTCGGCGCGACGTACCGACAAACGTTGTGCATATTCGGCACAACGTGGACAGCGGATGAAGTTTCTCAACGCATTCTAAGTCCTGGGGAGGAGGGGGCGGAGATAGCATGCGCGGTAGGAAATGGCGGATACGAAGTACGAAAAAACGTTACATTGAATGTTTTTCGTGCCGACGGTCCGCCAAAACACGACGCATCCAGTGCACGACGGACGCGACGGATAGACATCCGTCACAATCCGTCGCTAATACAAGTCTATGGGAATATGCAGGATCCTGCAAATTTTTTTGCAGGATCCTGCATTCTCAAAAAACCACGGATTGTGATGGAAGCTGAAAAACGCAAGTGTGAAAGTAGCCTTAGGCTTTCACACTACCATCGGACTCGGCCTGTCGCAGTGCGTCGGGCCGAGGTTCCGACGCTAGCAGTGAAACGGAGGCACAACGGAGGCAGCGGATGCATTTTTCCTGCGCAGCCGCTGCCCCATTGTAAAGTGCGGGGAGGTGGGGGCAGAGTTCCGGCCGAGCATGCGCGGTCGGAAAAAGCGGTCAGTCGGCAGCAAAAAAAGTTAAATGTAACGTTTTTTGCTCCCGGCGGTCCGCCACAACACGGCGCAACCGTCGCACGACGGTTGCAACGTGTGTCAATGCGTCGCTAATGTTAATCTATGGGGCAAAAACGCATCTTGCAATCAACTTTATACAAACGGATATCCAAAAGCATATCTATGCTAGTAATAAGGTTCCTTCACCATGAAAAGAAATCCCAAATAGCATAAGGGGGGTGTGTGCATGAACACTAAACCCAAATACCAGGTATAGAAAATACCTTAACACACCACTCAAAGAGAGAAGGTAAAGGGATAACAAATTTTATTAAATTATACATCATACAAATACTATGGTTAAAAACACAAGTATCAGAGGAAAGGTATTAACTCAAGCCAAATGCACAAACAGGACAGAGGAGAAGTATTCAGGCTCTGGAGTCATGTGTAAAGCATATACATCTTAATAAGTACAAAAGGTCCAACCAACCGTAGTTAGCCTAACAAGTGCAACGTGCAAAGTGCAAAAGATCCATGCAAAAATAAGTCAGATGGTCACTGAACACATACCCATATCGTCCGCCCGTCCTCCGTCACTGAAGCCCCGACGTGCGTTTCGCTACTCGCTTTATTAAGGGGAAAGGTGTGCCTGTCATGTCTCCAAAGGTCCGGGTTTAAATAGGCATCCACACATACATGCTGCCCAATGAAGCGTCGCGCATAGCACTGCGGCCCCCGGCTCCAGGTACATCTGTTTCCGGCATTCCTAATCAAAGTGCGGGGAGGAAATCCTCCATGACGTCACATCCGCACTGTTGATCATGTGGGAAGCCTTCAACAAAAAGCCGGATATCGGGTGCAGTGCGCATGCGCGTCGCCATATTGGGGGAGCCTAATGATGATAATGGATACTACCGCATCCAGACAGCGGCATATAGAGAGACGGTGTATCGCCGTCCATCATAACAGAGGCACCAAGTTCTACATTACAAGGCAGGTGATAATATATATACAACCGTGATTATATATAAATTTTTATATTTTGAACGGTACATAGTTCAAGCATGTGATGTGTACAGCCTATATAGGCATATTAAGCCAGAAAAGGAGTCCATTGCATATGGTCCAAATCTCCAAACGATGTCAAATAAGGGACTTCCAAATAAATATCACCAATCTTCAAAACTATGAAGTCCTTGCCTGATTCCCCTATAGTGCCTGTGAGTGGAAAGGTGTCATTCAATGCGAATGGATAGTACGAATGGCATCATAAACCAGGACAGATATTGATGATAGCTCTTTCATGATCAGTACTAAAGTAAGAAAAATTTACAAAAAGAAACAGTTTTAAAATCACAAAAACACGAAAAAACACAACAGGAATATCACAATATTAAAATTAAAAAGCAGAGATTTATAAAAACGGAACAAAGCTCAACTTTACAGGATGCGTTTTTTCCTCTACGCATTGCGACGTATTGAAAAAAACACCAGTGTGAAAGTAGCCTTAGGCTGTGTTTGCATTAAATAGGAGACCTCAGAGTGTACTTGGGATTCGTGGCGAAACAAATTCTGGGGATAATGTGGTGATGATGGGGAATTCTAAATTTAAAAGGTGCACTCATCTCTAAAGTGATGTCATCTCCTTCTCCCAACCAGAATTGTTCAAATGACTATACATGACATTGATAGTGGATGTCACCCCATACGTTAGGCCCAGTTTATGTCTAGTAAATGATAAGCATGTCCATCACCTACCATATACGTTCTAGACATTGCCTACGTATAGACACTTTGCAGGGGAGGATTTCAAGATTGCCATTTTGACTAGGCAACAGTGCAGCCAGATCTGCCAGCTGTGTCTCAAATCATCAGATTATGGTGAGAGCCAAGAACGCCCTCAACATCGGTGATAACCTTTAAAGGGACACTGTCACCTGAATTTGGAGGGAACAATCTTCAGCCATGGAGGCGGGGTTTTGGGGTTTTTGATTCACCCTTTCCTGCTGGCTGCATGCTGGCTGCAATATTGGTTTGAAGTTCATTCTCTGTCCTCCATAGTACATGCCTGCACAAGGCAAGATTGCACAGCGCAGGCATGTACTATGGAGGACAGAGAATGAACTTCAATCCAATATTGCAGCCAGCATGCAGCCAGCGGGTAAGGAAAGGGTGAATCAAAAACCCCAAAACCCCGCCTCCATGGCTGAAGATTGTTCCCTCCAAATTCAGGTGACAGTGTCCCTTTAATCTGTTTGTCTCATATGAGCTAAAACAAGTATAAAAATGAACATCACAAAGGAGCTTTCTAATTTCAATAGTTTATTACTTTTATATCTCATCTGCCATCATCTATTTTGACACTTTATGATCGCTGAGATATTTCTGCACCATTTTTTATGTGTTTTGATATATTAGTTGGTTGACAGATGTATTGCAAAAGATGCCCAATGAAAAAGTTCAAATAAAAAAAACGAAAAACTGAATGGAACATCTGTCGCTTATATATACAAATCAATTAGGGTTTTTTTTTTCCCCTGTCAGTTTTGAACCGAGGACAACATTTTTAATGGACATTCACAGACAGATAAAAGTCCAATGCTGCCACATAAATATATTCACATTGCGGAGGCATAAGGATTGCGTCCTTCTGGACAGTCTCGTATGGTGCCGGGCAATACATCAACTCTCTAGACCATAGTAAGCCATCTGTAAAGATAGCCCCTGTCTGGGAGAGAGTTAATTCAGACCGGCTTTTATGGACTCCTTTCTCTAAAGCAAAACAGGTCTACAAATCACTAGAAAGAAAAGAAGTGATTCAGGGATGGGTCTATTCGAGGACAAGATATTCGCCTGGTACTGAACGTTACATGCAATTTAACTAATCGCCAATGTCCAGAACCGATGACAAAACAACACAATACCGGCTGCCGCCATTTTTAGACTACAGGGCGATCACAAGATCAGAACTTGCTGTGTCTAGTACAATTACCGGTTCATCTTTAACTCCGCGCTGCCCGTGAAATATATCTGGTGATGTAATCCTACCGAGAAATATAAAGCGAGCATGCATCAAACGCAAACTGTCTGCATATAAACCCCAAGGAAGTGTCTGGCCATAAATACGCCATCAGGCTGGGAGTCGCCATGAGTTATGCATTGGCTATACAATGACTATGGTTGCACCGGATACGCTGCTGAATGGCTTTTAACCAGTAAGCGGTCGCTCTCCATTACGGAGGGTAGGACATAGGCGTAGGTTTTATGGCGACGTAGCTAACACAACCCTGTATTCTGCCCGGCACAATAAAACGCACATAAGCCTATTCATACCTTTACAGTTAATACAGAGACAGGCTGGCAGTCCTAATTAATGGGAACTACGGGCACAAGAGGAGATTGACCTAAAAAGATCACGTCTTGGGGAAGTGACTGTACACGAAGAATGGAAATAAAAATGTCCTCACCTCGTGATCTGCTGCATTTTACCATCTACATGCCTGCCTGGCTTTTACAACTTGTTAAAATGTGCAGAGTAGGGAACTCAGCAAATGGGGAAAAAAATATGCTACACGCTGCAGTCTCTTGTTTTTTTTCTATTTTTTTTTTTTTTTTTTTTTTTAAGAGGTTCAAGCTCGTAATCCCAAAAGATTCAAAAGCATTACCTCACTGCAGCCTTGAGACAAACTGAGCATTCACTCTGGGTCTTACCCAGCATCCTTTGCTCTACACAAAGACAACAGAGGTGTGACCAATCGGGTTGCAGCTAGCGGGCTGCATTTGGACGCTCCCTCTTAGTATTGCCCATTGACAAGCTGGCTGACAGGCTCCTGAACCTGTTGGCATGGCAACATGTCCCAGCGGCTTCCTATAGGGCTCTCGCAGTACTATAGGATTTTTTTTTTTTCCTTTTTTGGCTTTTTATTATTATTATTTTTCCTCCTCTCTTAACGTCCAATCATGTAACAAACAAACCCCCCCAGCCTTGTGACCTGTTTATGTAGTAATATTCCACTTCTTACGCCTGGTGCACTACTATTTTAACCCCTTATCCTCCTCCCCTTATGCTGCTAACGGAGGGAAATCTCCAACGCCTATTTGGAAATAAAGTGTCAAATTGTGTTACATGGGGGAACAAAAAACATCACCAAGTTCATCCTCTCCAGCAATGAGTGTGGTTTACATGCAGATCCTTGTGCCCCCTCTGCACATATAGAAGGACTAATGTAACAATAGAACAGGACCACAATTCTAGATATTTGGATTGAAGGTAAATAAAAGTCAGGGGTGGGGATATTAGGTTACAGTATGGACTGACTACATTGCATGCTCTGCCCTGCAATGTGCAGCAAAGAGCTGGAGCTGACGGACGGACAGCTCGCTTCCCAGCAAATGGTTAACTTCTCAGCCACATGTATCCAATTGAGGAGGTTGAGACATTGGCTCAGATGATTAACTGCAGCTAACACAAAGGAAAAAATGATGTCTCTATCATAACACAGTAACAGGAAGAGGGCTATTCTGTTACCACCAATCAGGGGGGAGACGCACAACTAGATAGATCTGGTCACATGGAATCTGTTGCTAAAGCTCCAGACCCTCCCCTACAAAACAACAAAAGCATCAGCGCTGCCCCCTCCTCCCCTTGTAAATGTGGCCACATGCTGGATTAATAATCCCTCCGCCTCCACCACCATATTACTAGAAACGATGGATTTTCTGTATTCTTACCCATGACCAGGAAATATACACAGCGCAGGCAAAGCCTCATACTGAGGACTCCTGCAGCTAGCTGGGGGGCGGGATGGCAAAACTGGTGACAATGGTCTGCTTGCCAGTGTCACTGGTTACCCAATTACAGAAAAAAAGCTTTTCCCCCACCCTCAATGTTAAAAACAAATGGTCAATCCACACCTTTAAAGCAGGGAGGCAGGTCTTATCTCCTCTAAAAACTGGAAGAGGCAGTAGGAGTTTAGGAATGGTGACCATAAATATACATTACGTTTTGTGGGAAGCACTGAAAAATAAAAAAAATTATATATATATATATATATATATATATATATATATATATATATATATATATATATATATATATATATATATATATATATATATATATTGGGAAAAACAAAACAAATTACTCAATTTACTAGAGAGAGTGATACAAATAAATTGTTTCATAGTATAAAATGTAGCAAAACTGGTAATATTACTGAGCGGGCTATGCGACTGCAACAAAGACTCACAATTATTTCCAAATTTGTCGGATTTTCTGTTGCTGGTTGCAAGCGACACACTTTCCATAGACGTCAAGGCAAGTCACATGTCTGCAACTTTCTAGAAAAATCAGGGCTCTAATGAACAGGCACAAGATGAACAGAGACAAGTTGCACACGTTTTTGTTGCGTGACTTTTCTGAGGTCTCGTGACATCTCATTGTGAAGCCCTTGGCTAAATCGTCAATTTTGCCCAAAAATGAAAAAGAAAAAAGTGCAAAGGCAGAAGACCCATTCTCCGCAGAGAGTGTTTGCAGAGAGCTTTTTGACAAGGATTCTGAAGGATTCTGAAGAGGAACTGCTTCGAAATCCGCATAAAAAATACTTCAAATACTTTGGATACTCTTTAATGCCGATCTTCAAACGGATCAGCTTCAAAATCCACATAAGGATATATAAGAATATGTGGATAAAAAAACAGCAGAAAAACACAGAATTTACGCTAAGGGTTTCAGGAAAACCCTGCAGTTTTTGAAGCAGTTTTTTAGCCAAAACTAGAAGTGGATCCAGCAGGAAGTCCTTTCTTTATATTTCCCATTCCTTTTGAATCCACTCCTATTCATATTTGTGAAGTGAACTGGAGCTGCGGGACAGACACATCAGCATGGAAAAGTGTCACTCTGCTGGTACTAGTGTGAGAACCACTGGCACATTCATTCTCCTTATCTTATATGATGGGTCTTCAATGTAAAATACCAGATACCCCCTTTAGCAGTACTCATAATTTGCAATTTGTGAATTTTTCATGTGATTTTGCATGCAGAAATTGCTCAACATAAGGTTGTGTGAATAGACCATTACAGTTTGCTTAGATGGGAGTTACCGTATTTCAATCACATATTCATCTGTATGGGTCCATGAACAAACTAGGACAGTACAGTCATTTTGAGCCCCAAGCGCTGTAATTTTGGAGAAAAAAATAATAATTTTTTGCATTTAGGAAAAACTAAAAACACTGATGAGAAAACTGATCAGTGGTGAAAATCTGATGGAAATGTATGAGAAAAAAACCCTGATGTCTGAAGGAGGTCCTTGGATGTATTCACACGTGCCATTTTTGCCGCTGTGGCACCGTAGTGTATGGTAAACATGTTTTGTAGCCATATCTTAGGGACATACACAACTGACAAATGAGTTTGGCATGTACCGTAGTGGAGTGATTTTACTGATGGCGCAGCTGCACAATTTCAGGAAAAGGAAGTGGCTAGTAAACAGCCAGGTGCTCGTAGTCACTTTCTGTGGGATAACTGAACTGAAGACTATCCCAGTACAGCTAATGCGGACAACAAGCACTATTTAGGAAACCATAGCAGCCCTTGTGCTTGGCGGTGCAGTCATACCAATAGTATTCAGAAGAGTTCTGCGGAGAGCTGTGTTGGTGCAGCAGACACGATGGCCGTAATGGGACACAACAGCAATAATATGCACCCAAGTTACAGAATTTTAGGGCAGTACAGCATTGGAGGATAGGTAGTACACAACTGGGGTAAAATGGCCAGAATACGGCTATCAGCACAGCTGACATATGGCACATGAGGCTATGGCACCATATGGGGGTAACAACAGCAGGGACAGTAACGGGCACAGCACAGCAGGCCACCCTACTGGCAGCAGCAGGAGCGCAGACAATATTGGGGGTACCTGATGTTGCCATAGGTATAGTATTTGGTGCGTTAGCGGCAGAATTAATATTGCAGCAGTGTATTGAGGTTACAGAATGCTAGAACTAAACTGATCTTTATGTGTCAAGTCCGATCCGGTTACTGAGAAATCAGCATTTCAACTGATATTCAAAACAGAATTCATCATCTTTCCCCCATCTCACTCTACCCCTCCATCAGACCTATCCATCAATGTCAATGGCTGCTCACTTTCCCCAGTCCCACACGCCTGGTGCCTCGGGGTGATCCTCGACTCTGCCCTCTCTTTCAAGCCACATATCCAAGCCCTTGCCTCCTCCTGCCGTCTCAAACTCAAAAATATTTCCCGGATCCATGCTTTCGTTGACTGCGACACCGCAAAAACGCTAGTGCATGCCCTTATCTCCCGCCTCGACTACTGCAACCTCCTACTCTCTGGACTCCCCTCTAGCACTCTGGAACCACTCCAATCTATCCTACACTCTGCTGCCCGACTAATCTAGCCGTCTCCCTGCTATTCCCCAGCCTCTCCCCTATGTCAAGCCCTTCACTGGCTTCCTATCGCCCAGAGACTCCAGTTCAAAACCCTCACAATGACATACAAAGCCATCCACAACCTGTCTCCTCCATACATCTGTGACATGGTCTCCCGGTACCTACCTACACGCAACCTCCGATCCTCTCAAGATCTCCTTCTCTACTCCCCTCTTATCTCTTCTTCCCACAACTGCATCCAATACTTCTCCTGTGCTTCCCCCATACTCTGGAACTCTCTACCACAACACATCAGACTCTCGCCTACCATAGAAACCTTCAAAAAGAACCTGAAGACTCACCTCTTCCGACAAGCCTACAGCCTGCAGTGATCCTGAACTTACTGAACCACCGCACAACCAGCTCTACCCTCTCTTAGTGTATCATCACCCATCCCCTGTAGACTGAGCCCTCGCGGGCAGGGTCCTCCCTCCTTATGTACCCGTGTGCCTGTTATCTGCTCATGTTTAATGTATTTGTCTATATTTGCCCTGTATTCACATGTAAAGCGCCATGGAATAAATGGCGCTATAAAAATGTATAATAATAATATGCAAAAAGGCTGAAGAGCTATGGTAGATCTGAAGCTTCTGTCACTCCGGTTCTGTTATCTACCGTCTTCCTGTTTGATTGATGGCTCTTTTGCCTGAAGTCACACAGGATAGAATCTGCCAGTCAAGCAGGAGGCGGCAGCGCTGGGCAGGGAATAGAGCTGGAGTGACAGAGACTTCAGATCTACTGTAATCATTCAGACTCATTTGCATATCAATTGAAACACTGATTTCTCATAACAGAGGAACTGACTGGCCACGTAAAGGTATTGCTGGAATTGTCATTGAAAATGCTACATGCACATATAAATAGTTTAAGGGGTGAAATCCTGCTGATCCATTTAGGAGTGCAGAGAGATGGGAAGTTTTTATTAAGAGGATGCCATATGCTGTAAAAGCAAAAAGTCAAAGATGTCTAGAGGCAAACTTTGTAGATGAGATGGAAAATAACATAATGGTCTGAGATCTTAAAAGAGGTGGGAGGCACCATTATGGAAGAGCCCTTACACAGCAAATTCCATAGACTCCAGGTAGGGTCATATTTTGTCAGATATGCAGTCCACCCCAGAATTTTCTAATTTCTATTCCAAGTTTTGCTTAAAAACCTGAAAAACACTACTAAGGAGCAGATTGTAAAACAAAGCAGAGCAGAGTTAGGCATTATACAGGCTGCTGCCCATCCCACAGTTGGATCAGGGTTATCTTAGAAGGGTGGTATATCTGGTTTTTCCCATAGATCCTGAACACTAAGCCTAAATTCACATGTCTGTGAAACATGATCGAGTACAGTCTGATGTCCAGACTGTCCACGAGCCTGCTGACCTGAGGGCAACAGTCTCAGGGAGATATACAGTGGGGGAAAAAAGTATTTAGATAGCCACCAATTGTGCAAGTTCTCCCACTTAAAAGATGAGAGAACCCTGTAATTGACATCATAGGTAGCCCACAACTAAGAGTCAAAATGAGAAAACAAATCGAAAAAAATCACTTTGTCTGATTTGGCAAGATTTATTTTGCAAATTATGGTTGAAAATAAGTATTTGGTCACCTAAAAACATGCAAGATTTCGGGCTCTCACAGACCTGTAACTTCTTCAAGAGGCACCTCTGTCCTCCACTCATTACCTGTAGTAATGGCACCTGTTTGAACTTGTTATCAGTGTAAAAGACACCTGTCCACAACCTCAAACAGTCACACTCCAAGCTCCGCTATGGTGAAGACCAAAGAGCTGTCGAAGGACACCAGAAACAAAATTGTAGCCCTGCACCAGGCTGGGAAGACAATCTGCAATAGGCAAGCAGCTTGTTGTGATGAAATCAAGTGTGGGAGCAATAATAAGAAAATGGAAGACATACAAGACCACTCATAAATCTCCCTCGATCTGGGGCTCCACGCAAGATCTCACCCCGTGGGGTCAAAATGATCACAAGAACAGTGATCAAAAATTCCTGAACCACACGGGGGGGGGGGGGGGGAGGGACCTAGTGAATGACCTGCATAGAGCTGGAACCTGGACCATAACAAAGGCTACCATCAGTAACCCACTACGCCACCAGGGACTCAGATCCTGCAGTGCCAGACGTGTCCCCCTGCTTAAGCCAGTACATGTCCAGGCCCATCTGAGGTTTGCTAGAGAGCATTTTGATTATCCAGAAGAGTATTGGGAGACTGTCATATGGTCTGATGAAACCAAAGTAGAACTGTTTGATAGAAACACTCGTCGTGTTTGGAAGAGACAGAATGCCGAGTTGCATCCAAAGAACACCATACCTACTGTGAAGCATGGGGGTGGCAACATCATGCTTTGGGGCAGTTTCTCTGCAAAGGACCAGAACGACTGATCCGTGTACATGAAAGAATGAAAATAGAATTAGACTTACCGGTAATTCGGTTTCTAGGAACCTTCCACGACAGCAGTATCAGTGGATGTCTCCCCGCCCTAATAGGGGAAAGGAAACAAAGAGGTTAAATACCCTCCCCTTCCTGCAACCACCAGTGTTTTTTCTGGACACAGTAGCATGTATAGTTACCACTTAAGTGCAGGAATCTTCCAATAAGAATATCAGATAGGGAGGGAAATTCGTGCTGTTGTGGAAGGTTCCTAGAAACCGATTTAGCGGTAAGTCTAATTCTATTTTCTCCAGTCACCTTCCACGACAGCAGAGATCGGAGTAATACCAACAGCTAATTTCTTTAGGGAGGGACAACTGCCTGCAGAACACGTCTGCCAAGCGATAGGTCCCTATTGATATTTAGCCTGTGATGCCTGGTGAATGTATGGACTGACGACCAGGTGGCAGCTCTGCATATCTGCTCAGATGATGCGTTCCCTCTCTCTGCCCAGGACTTCGAGACTGAATGGGTGGAGTGAGCTTTCAGCGATGCCGGGGGAGCAATCTTCCGGGTTGAATATGCAAAACAAAATGGCCTGTTTGATCCAGTTAGCGATCGTACTTTTAGCTGCTTTTTTGCCTTTATTCCGTCCTGACCACTGGACGAAAAGGTTTTGGTCTATCCTCTAACCTTCCGTTTGTTGGAGGTAGAAGAGGACCACCCTGCGGACCTCCAGGGTGTGAAAGGCTTCTTTCTTCGGATTAGAGGGATTTGGACAGAATGAGGGTAGGACAATATCTTGACTTCTGTGGAAGTCTGAGACCACCTTAGGCATAAAGGCAGGGTCTAGCTTAAGGATTATGCTATCCATGGTTATGGTTAGGTATGGCTCCTGTACTGACAAGGCCTGTAACTCTCCTATACGCCTAGCGGTAGTGATTGCTACTAGGAAGACAGTCTTGAGAGTCAGGATTTTTAAGCTGATGGCTGATAAGGGCTCAAAGGGGTCCCCGGTCAGACTATTTAGTACAAGGTTCAAATCTCAAGGAGGGGTCTGGATATGGAGCCTAGAACAAATCCTAGTTGCAGATGTCATAAAACGTCTAACCCAACGGTGGCCTGCTAAATCCTGATCAAAAAAGGAACCCAGTGCCGACACCTGAACTTTTAGGGTGCTAGGTGAGAGCCCTAACTCCAGGCCCTTTTGGAGAAATTCTAATATTTGAGCGATGTTGGGATGGAATGGATCAGGTTTGTTTGGGGCACACCAGGATGACATTTTTTTCCAAACCTTGCCATATAGATGGCGTTAGTTATTGGTTTCCTACTTTTTTGTAGGGTTTGAATGACGACAACTGAGAGACCTCTAGCTCTCAGAATCTCGGCCTCAGTAACCAGGCTGCCAGTTTCAGCCTGTGTAAGTGTGGGTGTAGCAGTGGTCCCTGCTGAAGAAGGTCTACCATCTGAGGTAGAAGTATTGGGCCTTCCAGAGACATGTCTGTTAGTGCGCCGTACCAGCTTCTTCCTTGCCACATTGGTGCCACCAGAATTGTTGTGACTCGATCCACCCGGATCTTTTGTAACGTTCATAGCAACATAGGAATTGGCGGGAAGGCGTATGCCAGAGCAAACTTCCAAGGATGGGAGAAGGCATCCAATCCCTGTGCTCCGCCTGAGAGGTTGAGGGAGAAGAAACTGTTCGACTGTGTTCTCACTGTTGGCAAACAGATCCACGTTGGGACTTCCCCATCTCCGGACTAGGGATAGGAATACGCCTTGGTTTAAAGACCATTCTCCAGGATGGAAATCTTTCCTGCTTAGGAAGTCCGCCTGGGCATTGTCTGACCCCTTTATGTGTACTGCCGAGATGGACAGGCGTTTTTCTCCCCAGGAAAAAAATCCTTGCAGCGTTTGATTTTAGGCTGGTGTATTTCGTGCCTCCCTGGTGTCGGAGGTAGGCCACCGCAATCGTGTTGTCAGACATTATCCGTACATGGTGACCCAGAATGAGGACAGATGCGGCTTTTAGCGCCTCCTCCACTGCTTTCAGTTCTCTCAGATTCGAGGATCTGGACCTGATGCTTGGGGGCCACAACCCCTGGAAGTGGGAGCCTTCTATTATGGTGCCCCAACCTCTCTGGCTTGCATCTGTTGTATGCACCTTCAGAGGAATTTGATCCCAGCTGACTTCTCGTTGAAGGTTTTGGGAGTTCAGCCACCATGAGAGGGAGGATTTTACGTGAGTGGGAAGAGGAATCCTCCTGGTTAGAGCATTCTGGTGTCCTTTTGAATGCATCAGGATGTGGGTCTGAAGGACTCGTGTGGGCCTGGGCCCAGGAGACTGCCTGGATGCAGGACGTCAACGAACCCAGGATTGACATAGAGTCCCTTAAGGTCAGAGTCTTCTGGCCCCTGAATCTGGAGATCCTGTGGACGAGATCGTCTTGACGGTCCTTGGGTAAGAAGGACATTCTTTCCCTCGAGTCCAGAAGAACTCCTAGGAATTTTTTCCTTGGAGATGGATGGAGGTCCGACTTCTCCAAGTTCGGAATCCACCCCAGTGATTTCAGGATATCCAGGATTTTCGTCACATCCTGATTCAGGCGAGGAATGGATGGAGCGATAATAAGAAAATCGTCCAGGCATGGGATGATACAGATCCCTTGATGTCGGATGAAGATCACTGCTTCTGACATGATCTTGGTAAAGACCTGCGGAGCTGATGAGACTCTGAATGGAAGGACATTGAATTGATAATAGCTGGCTCGATGGTTTTGGGCCACTGAAAATCTGAAGAACTTCCTGTGGTCGGGATGTATCGACACATGATCGTAAGAGTCCCTCAGATCTAACGTAGCCATTACCCAGTCCTGGCCAATCAGCGGGATTGCTGATCTGATTGATTCCATTTTGAATCTGCGATATTTGATTACTTGACTTGGGGGTTTCAGGTTTATAATAACCCGGTGTTTCCCAGAGAGTTTTTTTCACCAAAAATAGGTGAGAATAGTGGCCTTCTACTTCCTGAGGAGTTACCCGGGAGATTACCCCTGCCTGAAGCAGACCGAGAATATCTGCATTGAGGGATTCCCGAAGGTGTGGGGCCTGTAGGGAGGTAATTGTTAGACGGTGAACGGAATGACTCGCTACCATGACTTGCTACCTCGTCCTCCACCCCCATGGTGCCCCTCACCATGGAAATTAGCTCTTCCATATCTTCGGAAGAGAAGAGATATTTTTTATTATCAGTTTTGGGGGTGGAAGTAGAACCCTCATTCTCCCAAATGTCCTCTGAACCCGAGGTATGGATCTCGCCCGAGTCACATACAGTAGGAGCCATCTTCCTTTTCTTAGGAGGAGGGGACTGTGGTGTCGGGACCTGAGACAGGGCAGCCATAGAGGATTGGACCTCCTGTTTGATGAGGGTTCTGATGCTGTCCAGGAGAGAGGGCTGTTCACTACACAGCACTTCATCCGTGTATGGTTGGCTTTTTCTTATAAGCGGAGGGAAGCTTGGAAGCACATGCACCACACTTGCGGCTCGGCATCTTATCTTTTCTAGGGGCAGGGACCTTGTCACCCTAGAGAGAGAAAGGTGGACTAAGTCACTTCATAAAAAACTGGACAGCAAGGGACCTCATCCTCTACTTACAGTAGGAGGGTGAACGCTGGGCTCTGCAAAAGCAGAGTGCAGGGGTTTGTCGCCATCCATAGGGTCAGTCACCAGTCAGAAGGGACATAGACAGAGGCCTTACCTGGAGGCTTCACCCCTACCAGGAATATATGCACATCGAGGTCGCCAGCAAATTTCGTGCTCCTCCTCCCAGGGTCCGTAGGGCGTGATGCAAGTGATCACCCGTCATGGCTGCCGCAGGATCGGGACGCTGGCGCGCGCGCACTCCAGCGCATGGAGGCTAAACCGGAAGTCCGGACGTGTCACTTCCGGTGCGCGCGCAGCCTCAGGCAGCAGCAGGGAGGGAGGAGAGAGTCGGGGAGCTACGAGAGGACCCCGGTGCGCTTCACCGCCCTGCTTTGCCCCACAAGGAGGCGCAGGAAGGGCGGGATAGGGGTCATCAAGTCGCGCAGTGTTTGCGGAGATGGGAGCAGTCACTGGAGGAGGAGAGCGGAGCCCCCAACCTCGACTGCCCGGCCATTAAGGTAACAGTGCTCCGATCGTCGGCCGTGGCAGCACTATCCGAGAACCTCTTCATGCCCCATAGGGGACAGGAAAAACACTGGTGGTTGCAGGAAGGGGAGGGTATTTAACCTCTTTGTTTCCTGTCCCCTATTAGGGCGGGGAGACATCTTCCGATACTGCTGTTGTGGAAGGTGACTGGAGAAATGGGCCATGTATCATGAGATTTTGAATGCAAACCTACTTCCATCAGCAAGGGCATTGAAGATCAAACGTGGATGGGTCTTTCAGCATGATAATGATCCCAAGCACACCACCAGGGAAACTAAGGAGTGGCTTCGTAAGAAGCATATGAAGGTCCTGGAGTGGCCTAGCCAGTCTCCAGATCTCAACCTCATAGAAAACCATTGGAGGGAGTTGAACGTCAGTGATGCCCAGTGACAGGCCCAAAACATCACTGCTCTAGAGGAGATCTGCATGGAGGAATGAGCCAAAATACCACCAGCAGTGTGTGCCAACCTTGTGAAGACTTACAAAAAAACATTTGACTTCTGTCATTTCCAACAAAGGATATATAACAAAATATTGAGATGAACTTTTGTTTATGACCAAATACTTATTTTACACAATAATTTGCAAAATAAATCTTGCCAAATCAGACAAGGTAATTTTCTTAATTTGTTTTCTCTTTTTGACTCTCATAGTTGTGGTCTACCTATGATGTCAACTACAGGCCTCTCATCTTAAGTGGGAGAATTTGCACAATTTGTGGCTGACTAAATACTTATTTTTCCCCACTATTTCACAAACCTCTGAATTATGACTTTCTGTGCAGTAAACAAGTTACCGGTCCTTTACCTATACCAGCTTTACTACGATACATTGTCAGTTACATTGAAGATACACACTGGCCATCTTCTTTAAAAAGACAAACCTTCCAGAAGATCAGATTTCAATGCAATTTTGGAGGGTCACTTCAAAGATGTCTCACCGTAATTGGATTTAGTGGAGTATAAATGTATGGTAAGAAAGCAGATATTCTGCCTGCAATAATTCTCCTTACAATCAACCATACACATGAGGTAACACACTTGGGACACATAGTATGTAAGTGAAAAAAACATTTCCACAACCATGAGTCAACAATTCCCATCAAAATGTGTTACCATCCCAAGCATTTGAACAAATACAGGACATAATGCAGTGTGGACATTTTCACTCCGAATGCAATTGTTCTTATAAAATGAGTCGATATACAGGCGGGTAACAGGGTAACATGGTGGATTGTGATAACCTTTGCAAAAATTGTCATACATTATTCAACTTGCTTGTCATGAAATGTGTTCTGCAAGCAAGGAGATAGAGGACAGAGCACAAAACGTTGCGCTATGCATGATGACACCAGGGAGAGCTGCACCGCTATTGTAATGCATTGAGGAAGAGACACAGTATGGCGTGGGGAGGGAAAGCCCCGAGCTGCTGGGGATCAGCCAAAAACAACAAAAAAATCTACTGCAGAAACTGATCGGCTGTGACAGGCAGTGAACAGGGATCTCATTCATTAAAAAGCTGCTCATTGAGCAAAATTATTGGTTATAGCAAAGGACTTTTATTTAGGTTTGTGAGAATTACAAGACAAAAAAAATCACAATAAACTGACTGTGCACAAAATACTACTAGCATTATTAGAATTTCAGACAGGGCTGCAAAGGGTTAATTGTAAACACCACTGACGATTAAGGGTATGTTCACACGTTCCTGATTTCCATTCTTTTTTTTTTCAGGACTGTTTTTTAAAAAACTGCAGCTCTTGGCAGAAAACGCAGGTCCTTTTTTGATGCGTTTTTTGATGCAGTTTTCTAGCCAGAGTCTGTGTGTTTTCTAGGAATTTTTTTAGGGTTAAAATGGCTGAAAATACCCTAACCCTACCCCTAACCCTATTCTAACCTTAGTGAAAAAAAAAAAAAAAAATTCTATATTTTTTTTTATTGTCCCTACCTATGGGGGTGACAAAGGGGGGGGGGGGTCATTTACTATTATTTTTATTTTGATCACTGAGATAGGTTATATCTCAGTGATCAAAATGTACTTTGTAACGAATCTGCTGGCCGCCATTTTGCAAGATGGCGGCGCCCAGGGAGAAGACGGCCGGACGGACACCGGGAGGCCGGGTAAGTATAAGGTGGGGAGATTAGGGCACGGGGGGGCATCGGAGCACGGGGGGGGGGGCATCGGAGCACGGGGGGGTGACATCGGAGCACGGGGGAGGGGCATCGGAGCATGGGGGGGTGGGATCGGGGCAGCCACACTCCACTCACGCACTTCCGCCCGCTTCCCCGCACTTCCTGCTGCAGCGGTTCTGCACCACGAACCGCAATAAAACCCGCAGATCTATTTTTGATCTGCGGGTTTTACTGCGGGTTTGACCTCACAATGGAGGTCTATGGGTGCAGAACCGCTGCTGTTTTACAAAAAGAAGTGACATGGTACTTCTTTTTTACCGCAGCTAATCAGTGCGGTTTTTTTTTTTTTTCAATTCAGGACCATGTGCACAGTGGGTCCTGTTTTCCATAGGGTACAGTGTACTGTACCCTGCATGGAAAACAGCCGCGGAACCGCAGCGGCAAAACCGCTGCGTTTCCGCGGTAAAAAACCCCTTTACCCCGAAGCCTGTTTTCACCGTCCTGACCAGGCCAATTTTTACCTGGTGTCACTTTATGAGGTAATAACTCTGGAACGCTTCAATGGATCCTACCAATTCCATGACACTTTTTTCGTGACATATAGTACTTCATGTTAGTGGTAAAAATTTCTTTGATATGACTTACATTTATTTGTGGGGGAAAAAAAAAAAAAAAAAAAAAAAATCGGAAATTTGGCAAAAATGTAGCAATTTTCAAACTTATAATTTTTATGCCCTTAAATCAGAAAGTAATGTCACACAACATAGTTAATAAATAACATTTCACACGTCTACTTTATATAAGCACAATTTTGGAAACAATTTGTTTTGCTAGGAAGTTAGAAGGTTTAAACGTTGACCAGCGATTTCTCATTTTCACAAAATGTACAAAACCATTTTTTCTAAGGACGACATCACATTTGAAGTGACTTTGAGGGGTCAATATGACAAAAAATACCCCAAAGTGACACCATTCTAAAAACTGCACCCCTCAAGGTGCTCAAAACCACATTCAAGAAGTTTATTAGCCCTTCAGGTGCTTCACAGGAACTAATGGAAGGAAAAAATAAACATTTAAAATTTTTTACACAAATTTTTCTTTAGACAATTTGTTTTTACTTTCACAAGGCTAACATGAGAAAATACAGGTCCTTCTCAAAAAATTAGCATATAGTGTTAAATTTCATTATTTACCATAATGTAATGATTACAATTAAACTTTAATATATTATAGATTCATTATCCACCAACTGAAATTTGTCAGGTCTTTTATTGTTTTAATACTGATGATTTTGGCATACAACTCCTGATAACCCAAAAAACCTGTCTCAATAAATTAGCATATTTCACCCATCCAATCAAATAAAAGTGTTTTTTAATAACAAACAAAAAAACCATCAAATAATAATGTTCAGTTATGCACTCAATACTTGGTCGGGAATCCTTTGGCAGAAATGACTGCTTCAATGCGGCGTGGCATGGAGGCAATCAGCCTGTGACACTGCTGAGATGTTATGGAGGCCCAGGATGCTTCAATAGCGGCCTTAAGCTCATCCAGAGTGTTGGGTCTTGCGTCTCTCAACTTTCTCTTCACAATATCCCACAGATTCTCTATGGGGTTCAGGTCAGGAGAGTTGGCAGGCCAATTGAGCACAGTAATACCATGGTCAGTAAACCATTTACCAGTGGTTTTGGCACTGTGAGCAGGTGCCAGGTCGTGCTGAAAAATGAAATCTTCATCTCCATAAAGCATTTCAGCCGATGGAAGCATGAAGTGCTCCAAAATCTCCCGATAGCTAGCTGCATTGACCCTGCCCTTGATGAAACACAGTGGACCAACACCAGCAGCTGACATGGCACCCCACACCATCACTGACTGTGGGTACTTGACACTGGACTTCAGGCATTTTGGCATTTCCTTCTCCCCAGTCTTCCTCCAGACTCTGGCACCTTGATTTCCGAATGACATGCAAAATTTGCTTTCATCAGAAAAAAGTACTTGGGACCACTTAGCAACAGTCCAGTGCTGCTTCTCTGTAGCCCAGGTCAGGCGCCTCTGCCGCTGTTTATGGTTCAAAAGTGGCTTTACCTGGGGAATGCGGCACCTGTAGCCCATTTCCTGCACACGCCTGTGCACGGTGGCTCTGGATGTTTCCACACCAGACTTAGTCCACTGCTTCCTCAGGTTCCCCAAGGTCTGGAATCGGTCCTTCTCCACAATCTTCCTCAGGGTCCGGTCTCCTCTTCTCGTTGTACAGCGTTTTCTGCCACATTGTTTCCTTCCAACAGACTTACCATTGAGGTGCCTTGATACAGCACTCTGGGAACAGCCTATTTGTTGAGAAATTTCTTTCTGGGTCTTACCCTCTTGCTTGAGGGTGTCAATGATGGCCTTCTTGACATCTGTCAGGTCGCTAGTCTTACCCATGATGGGGGTTTTGAGTAATGAACCAGGCAGGGAGTTTATAAAAGCCTCAGGTATCTTTTGCATGTGTTTAGAGTTAATTAGTTGATTCAGAAGATTAGGGTAATAGGTCGTTTAGAGAACCTTTTCTTGATATGCTAATTTATTGAGACAGGTTTTTTGGGTTATCAGGAGTTGTATGCCAAAATCATCAGTATTAAAAACAATAAAAGACCTGACAAATTTCAGTTGGTGGATAATGAATCTATAATATATGAAAGTTTAATTGTAATCATTACATTATGGTAAATAATGAAATTTAACACTATATGCTAATTTTTTGAGAAGGACCTGTAGACCATACAATTTGTTGTGCAATTTCTCCTGATCACAGAGATACTCCAAATGTGGGGGAAAACCATTCTTTGGATGCACGGCTGGGCTTGGAAGGGAAGGAATTTGTTGGCTGCTCCTCTCGAAGTTAAACCTATTTTTGAAAAAGTGAGAGGAGCTGTGGCAGAGACTAATGTAGAAACATCAAAAGTTGCTAAAAGTTTGTGCAAATGCAAGTTCCACATAAGACTTTAATATCTTAAAAGTTATGTGTCAGAATTTTGGGGAAAATTTTTTGATGAATCAGGGATCTAGTGTCCATTGGTCTTAAGATAGCAATGTATATTTCAGGAACACTACAGAACAGTTGCAGAGCAAGACTGACTCTTCCCACTAGCAGATATTAAAAAGGGAAAGATTGCTCAGGCATATTAGATTTCAACATGTCCCATCCTTTGCTCTCAAAGGCGATAAGCTACCACCAGAAGTGTGGGTCAGCAGGTTACTCCCTTTTCCCTATTGAGAAAACTTGAACACTTGGAGAAGTGTAAAAGCATATGGGTGTTGAAAGCAAAAGCTGAATGAGTGTTTAGCTGACAGCTAATCTATGATAACATCAGCAAATTACACGTTTGCTTTATAGGGAACCGGTCACTTCCAGAATAGCTATTTACCTGTATATATAGTGGTAATATGCAGGTACACAGTGTTTACATCCTGTTTAGCGACTTATTTGCACAGCGGCTACAGGGTGAAATTTACACTTCATTTTCCCTGCACGGTTATAAAGGAGTGGAGGAAGCGGTTTCAGCAGTCACTGTGCTTCAATCTCTCCCCAGCAGTCAGTGAAGAAGCAGGAGAATGAGTACAGCGCACTGACTGTAGTGAGCAGTGACTGCTCCCAGCACCTCCCCATAAGAGAGTGGCTACAGGGAGAACACAACTTTATTTCTTACATTTGAGTGCTGCTTCAGTAAGCTGGTTAACCCGTATTTACCAAAAATACTAATACCATTAAAAATGAACTTTTATTAGAATACTAGATGGAGGCCCGATGCTATCGCATCGGGAGGGTGGTGATGTCTGATGGGGGCAGGCTTTGCAGCACTGGGAATCTCTAAAGTGTGAATCTTGAGGTTTAAGTCAAGGCCATAAAGCAAGGGGAAAGTAGTTGAGTCTAAACTTCCACCAACTCAGAGGCTGCTGGCATGCGTGTCACAGCATTTGTCAAACAATGACATGATGTGACGTAGTTCATAAATAAAAAGATAGATCAACTGCGCATGCGCTCCCTGGGTTCGCACATGCACAGTTAATGTGCCTGGCCACCGTCATTTGCCTCTACAAAGATGGCGGTCCTATTTACTGCGCCTGTGTAGTTAATCATTTTCCTACGGCTGCCTGGTGGGGAGGGAGCCCCGGTGGTCTGGATCCAAGCGGCGGCCGGGATCCCAGCGGCTGCTTGGATCTCAGTGGCGGCCTGGATCCCAGCGGCAGTCTGGATTCCAACGGATGCCGGGATCGCAGTGGCGGTCTGTATTCCATCGATGGCCTGGATCCCAGCGGTGGGGAGGGGTCCTTGCGGTGGGGGGAGTCCCAGCAGCGGGGGGTCCAGCGATGACCCACTGGATGACCCTACTGCGCAAGGGCCTGGTACCACCAGCGGGTGCCATATTGGAATACCCATCACTTGGGTATTCCATTATGGCAGTCGGCATACTTCGGGTGCGGCGCGGTGGATTGTGGGATTTGAGGATGTCCAGATGGAAATGGATGACAGACAATTTAAGGTAATTATATAAATAGATTCTAAAACGAACAACAAAACATATACAACGCATACCAGGCAAAAAGACATACCATATTTTTCGGACTATAAGGCCATGTTCACACCATCCTTTTTTTAATGCGGAATCGCCGCGATTTTCCCGCTGCGGGTCCGCAGCTGTTTTCCATGCAGGGTACATTACAATGTACCCTATGGAAAACAGGAACTGCTGTGCCCACATTGCGGAAAATCGCGAAAAAAGCCGCGCTGAATAGCCGCGGTAAAAAAGAAGTACCATGTCACTTCTTTTTGCGGAACTGCAGCGGTTCTGCACCCATAGACCTCCATTGTGAGGTCAAACCCGCAGTAAAACCCGCAGATGAAAAAAATATCTGCGGGTTTTCTGTGGTTTGTGGTGCAGAACCGCTGCAGTGTGGCTGCCCCCCGTGCCCCAATCCCACCCCCCATGCTCCGATGCCACCCCCCCGTGCTCCGACCCCCCCCCCCCCCCCGTGCCCTCATCTCCCCCCCTTATACTTACCCGGCCTCCCGGTGTCCGTCTGGCCGTCTTCTCCCTGGGCGCCGCCATCTTGCAAAATGGCGGGAGCATGCGCAGTGCGCCCACCGAATCTGCCGGCCGGCAGATTCGTTCCAAAGTGCATTTTGATCACTGAGATATAACCTATCTCAGTGATCAAAATAAAAAAAATAGTAAATGACCCCCCCCCCCCCTTTGTCACCCCCATAGGTAGGGACAATAAAAAAAATTAAGAATTTTTTTTTTCCACTAAGGTTAGAATAGGGTTAGGGTATTTTCAGCCATTTTAACCCTAAAAAACTTCCTAGAAAACACAGACTCTGCATAGAAAACTGCATAAAAAAACGCATCAAAAAACGCATCAAAAAACGCATCAAAAAACGCATCAAAAAACGCATCAAAAAACGCATCAAAAAACGCACCAAAAAAGGACCTGCGTTTTCTGCCAAGAGCTGCGGTTTTTAGTCCTGAAAAAAAAGGAGGGAAATCAGGAACGTGTGAACATAGCCTTAGACACTTTCTCAAAAAAAATTGGGAGGAAAATGGGGGGTGCGTCTTATAGTGAGAACGCAGGCTTAACGGGGGATTGCAGCAGAGGTGTGGTGATGCTGCGGAGTGCACCTGAGCAGGGTCCCTTCTTCAGGATACCGGTGGCAGAAATGTGGCGACGCCGCGGCCCGATGTCCATGGTGAGCAGAGCCGAGTGCATCACTGAAGCCATGGGCCGCTGGAGGCTTCAGGAAAATGGCCGCAGTAGGCTGCGCATGCGCAGACTGAAATCTCGGCGGCACTCGGCTTCAGGAAAATGGCCGCCGAGATCTCAATTTCTGCAAGCGCAGACTCCGGCAGCCATTTTCCTGAAGCCTCCGACAGCCCACGGCTTCAGGAAGATGGCCGCAGGGAAACCGGTGATGCATTCGGCTCTGCTCACTGGGCCATGGCGTCGCTACATTTCTGCCGCCATAATCCTGAGGAAGGGACCCTGCTCTGCCTCACTGCGCAGCATTGCATCCCAGGACTGCAGCATTGCCCCACTTCTGCCTCTGCCGGTTCCTGAGGAAAACACCAGGCCTTTTGTGACCCCGCTGTACCAACGCCAGCCCTCAGGTAAGAGACTTTAAAGTTCGGACAATAAGACGGACCCCCATCTTATAAAAATCTCAAAGTAGTATGAGGGGAAGGGGCAGTGGGTGTGTCTAGTTCACCATATTATCCCCTAATATAACCCTACTAGTGATGTGCGAGTATACTTGTTGCTCGGGTTTTCCCAAGCATGCTCGGGTGGTCTCAGAGTATTTCGGAGTGCTCAGGGATTTAGTTTATGTCGAAGCAGCTGCATGATTTATGGCTGCTAGACAGCTTGAATGCATGTGGGGATTCCCTAACAAACAGGCCACCCCCACATTTATTCAGCCTGTCTAGCAGCAGCAAATCATGCAGCTGTGTCCACAAACTAAATCCCAGAGCACACCGAAATACTCTGAGACCACCCGAGCATGTACGGGAAAGCCCGAGCAACGAGTATATTCGCTCATCACTAAACCCTACCTACCAGCGGACATTGGCACCATAACTTGAACGCAAATTGGCACCCTAGGTAACCGGCGGCTCACCCTGATAACCCTAGGAGTCCCTACTTAGCTTGTAGTACCATAACAAACAATACAATCAATTACTACAACAAAACACCTGTCATCAGACCAATGATATTTAATCAGGTCTGAGCGAGTAGTCCAACATAAATAAGGGACTGTGGTGGGACTTAATATAAAGGCAGCCAAAATTCAAATGCTAACCAAACAAGAGGAATGTACTACCAGATTCGAAAAACACACCACTACTCTTAAAATTCACCAATGAAAAGATACTTTATTGGTGTTAAAGGGAACCTGTCACCCCCCTCAGGCGTTTCTAACTAAAAGAGCCACCTTGTGCAGCACAAATGCTGCATTCTGACAAGGTGGCTCTTTTAGTTATGATGCCTGCACACGCTGAAACAAACGTTTATAAAATGCGCCCCCTCATACCGTGAAGTGTTCCCGGAGGCGGGTCTTTCCCTCCTAATCAGACGCAGCACAGCCGTCACTCCGGACCTGTGCGCGCCGCCTCCTCTTGCTGCATTATCGTCCCCGGCGCATTAAGTTTTTTTTTTCCGGGCGTGCGCAGTTGCGCTGCCCTTCGTACTTACAGCGCAGGGACCGGGGACAATAATGCAGCAAGAGGAGGCGGCGCCCGGCGAGCACAGGCCCGTAGTGACGGCTGTGCTGCATATGATTAGGAGGGAAAGACCCACCTCCGGAAACACTTCACGGTATGAGGGGGCACATTTTATAAACGTTTATTTCAGCGTGTGCAGGCATCATAACAAAAAGAGCCACCTTGTCAGAATGCAGCATTTGTGCTGCACAAGGTGGCTCTTTTAGTTACAAACGCCTGAGGGGGGTGACAGGTTCCCCTTAAACGAGGTGAAGAGATATTCAAGATATATTAACTAACTCATGCTCTGGAATCACTATTAAAAGGAGTCCCTTCCTTGCTGCGGAACGCAAATGGCGCCCCCACTCACCAAGGATTCTCCCTCACTGACCCTTAATCTTTCCCTCCAAAGAGTGCCTAACTAACTAAGTAAGGACTCTTAGGGTTATCGGGGCGAACCACCGATGAGCTGGGGTGCCAATTTGTGTTCAAGTTAAGAGTGCCAACCTCCACTGGTAGGTAGGGTTATATCAGGGGATAATAGGGTGAACTAGATTCATCCATCCCCCTTACCCTCCTACTACCGTGTTAGTCAGCTGTAGTTCAACTTATGTCTTGTTGCCTGGTAGGCGTTATATTTCTTTGGTCATTTTAGAATAGTCTAATAAAAGTTAATTTTTAATGGTATTAGTCTTTTTGGTAAGCCATTTTCAAACTAATCCCGTGAATCAAAATATATATTTTTTATTTAAACAGTATTAAATACAATTATCTGCAGATTACCAGTATGTACACCCATATGTTTGCAGGTAAAGAACATTTCTAGATGTGACAAGTTCCCTTCAACATAAAGGAATCTGCATTTTGCTGTAGGCCATAGTGTATGCAAGGATTTGAGATCCCCATGCCAGAACGGCCCTTTAACACACATCATTCCTACCTGCACAAAGAGTATCAGAATTTGATTAATAGGTTTATATTATGAAGCTGCCAGAAATTACATTTCTTAATGTTTAAGGGTAGGTTTACCAAAGGAAACATCTCAAAGTGAAAATTATGGTGGCCCAATCAGAAATTAAAGTCAGTATTCTGGTAACCACAACATTAACTCTCAACATCAAGCAGGACAATTGAAGGCTTTAGGCTGCCGTCACACTATCAGTATTTGGTCAGTATTTTACATCAGTATTTGTAAGCCAAAACCAGGAGTGGAACAAATAGAGGAAAAGTATAACAGAAACATATGCACCACTTCTGTATTTATCACCCACTCCTGGTTTTGGCTTACAAATACTGATGTAAAATACTGACCAAATACTGCTAGTGTGACGGCAGCCTACACTTGCAAATCCTTAGGCTAGGTTCACATTGCGTTAGGGCAATCCGTTTAGCGCATATGCTAGCGGAATGCGCTAACGCAATGTCACAAAAGGGATCGCGTTTGGCGATCCCGCTAGCGCAAATACCCGATCTGCGCTAGCGAGGAACGGACCTCGGACGCTGCAAGCAGCGTCCGCGGTCCGTCCGAAACTAACGGGACATCGCTAGTGCATGCCAAAAATGGCGTGCGCTAGAGATCCGTTAGACCATTGCAGTCAATGGGTGCGCTAAGGCTACGTTCACATTAGCGTTGCGCCGCCCTGCGACGAAAATCGGACGCACAGAAAATGCAACTTGTTGCATTTTCTTGCGTCCGACGCTAGCGTCGGAAACGACGCACGTGGCGAAAAACGCCACCCAAAAAACGCACGCGTCCCCTATGTTAAACATAGGGGCGCGTCGCCGCTGCGTCGCCGACGCAACAGCGGCGCAACGCTAATGTGAACGTAGCCTAACAGATCTGTTACATAGCGCTAATTGCGACAATTGCGCCATGTAACGGAGTCCGCTAGTGGACACCCATTAACGCAATGTGAACCTAGCCTTACTAAAGAGGGGAAATCATAATTGCAGCGAAAATGAGCCCATGAATCATATAAAGTTTAAGGGTAGGGTTACAGAAAGCAGACCAAACACTACATTCCAGACATGAAAAGCAATGAAAATGTGAGCAGATCAAATTACATTCACATTAAGTGCAAATGATAGACACCATCACAAAAACACTCAATTAGCATTCCACATCATTCACAATTGTGGGCACGATATATTCATCAGCATACAATTAAATATAACATATCTATAATTAATCTGGTCACATACAGCAAAGCCTATGTTACAGAATTAGCCCTGAGCAATATCAGCCGTATCTACTTTTTGCCTCAGCTGTCAGCAATACAATGCTCATCATAAATGAGTGCACATCAACAGATTTGCCAGAAAAACTTTAGTTTCCTTTCAGAATTTATATTTTCTATGGGATACCACCTACAAAATACTCCAACAAATGTGGACCATTGATTGCAAACATGATTTGTTATACTGCACCCCCCCAAAAAAAAGAAAAAAAAAAGTTAATTTTCCTAACAGATTAATTCAAGACCATGTGGCAAAAAGTACATCTCAAATAAATTCTTAGCGGAAAGTTTAAATGGTAATATTTGAATGAACAAGAATTCAACCACATGTAAGTCTAATTATTCATTAAACAGATATCCAGTAGACATTTAACTATAAATGGTCATCACTTAAAGAAACCCCCTTGCTGTTTGATGCTGTCAGCAATGGCACCACATAGAAGAGAAATGTCAAAAGAGAAAGAAACCTGAGAAAGAAAAAATAATTTCTTTACACAAAAAAGGTGAAGGCTACAAGAAGATCAGCAAACCTTTACTCATCAGTTAGGCTACGTTCAGACTAGCGTTGTGCGCCGCTGCGTCGGCGACGCAACGCACAACGCACGCAAAAACGCGGCAAAACGCACGCAAAAACGCTGCGTTTTGCGACGCGTGCGTTGTTTTTTGCCGAAAATCGGACGCAAGAAAAATGCTACTTGTTGCGTTTTCTTGGTCGGACGCTTGCGGCAAAAAAGACGCATGCGTCGCAAAACGCAACAAACAAAAACGCATGCGTCCCCCATGTTAAACATAGGGGCGCATGACGCGTGCGTCGCCGCTGCGTCGCCCGACGCTAACCCGACAAACACTAGCACAACGCTAGTCTGAACGTAGCCTTAGACTACTGTGGCCAAAGTGATACAAACATTTAACAAAGATTGAACTGCAATCACGGAAGTTAACAACTAAACAAGAGCGTTTTCTGACGAGTTGAAGAAAATCAACATGCAAGTTCATTACAGTTAGCTAAAGAAGTAGAAAGTCAAACCATGGTGAGCATTTCCCATGACAAAATACAACACACACTGCAGAGGAATAGAAACGGTAAAGAGAGGGGCGCAATAGCGCAGTTACTAAAATAACGATTAGTTAACTGTAAGGTAAAATTCTCACCTTTACACGTTGTGAGTATGCACAACACATTTAGTAAGTATGATAGGAGGGCTGCAGATGGCACCGGACCCGCGAAAGATCTTCAAGAAATTCTGGATAGGATATTTACGATGCCGATAATTCCACGCTCCTCCAAAATCAGGCAAGGGAATCACAGAGTTCAGAAGGAGTTGCATACTATAAAGTATTCAACTCTCCTGAACTCTGTGATTCCATTACCCGATTTTGGAGGAGCGCGGAATTGTCAGCATCTTGAATACCTATCCAGAATTTACTGCAGAGGAATGGCATACATGGGTGTCGCCCACGAAGGAAGCCCCTCAAATTCCATGCACATAAAGGCCGCCTACAATTTACCAGGGCTCATGATGAAAAGTATGAAGACTGCTGAGATTCTATACTCGAGTGATGAGACCAAGATAAATGTTCATGGTGGTTGCAGTGTCCTTATGTGGGTCTGCATGAGTGCTACTGGTGTTGAGAAGCTACATTTCATTGATATCATGGATTCACAGATGTAATGCTCTATATTGAAAGAAGATGCTATCATCACTCACTCCGTAAAGGTCCACTTTTTCAATATGTCAATGAACCAAAACAGATGTTGCAAAATATCGCCAACTTGCTTATTTCATTGCAAGAAGACTTGGTGCTGACCTTAAAAATCATGGATGTCACACATAATACTATATATAGTCTTTTTGATGTGGGGTATATTCATTTATGCATCAATTAGTTAGAGTAAGGCCGGTTTCACATAGTGTCTCCGGTACGTGAGAAAACTGACACACAAAGACCCATTCAAATGAATGGGTCTATGCACATGTCAGCATGTTTTCATGGACTATGTGTCCATGTGTCAGTTTTTACCCGGACACACGGGCCCCAAAACTTGCCACACACGTGCACACAGAGAACAATGCACACTGTCCTCCGTGTGCACGGACGGCCACCGGGGAAGTAAGCGCTACTGTAAGCCGCTGTTCCTTGGTGGCTGGTGCTAAACGTGGCTTTCATCCATTCTCCCCTGCTCTGCCGGCGAACAGGGGAGAATGAATGAAATGAATGAAGAAACCTGACATAGGGTCCCCCTATGTTTTTAAACTAACCCGTGTCAATATTCTCAGGCTGGTAAGGGGCCATGTTTCCCCCCCAGGCCAAAAACAGCAGCCCGCATCTGCCCAGAAAAGGCACATCTATTAGATGCACCAATTCTGGAGCTTTGCCTGGTTCTTCCCACTTGCCCTGTAGCAGTGGCAAGTGGGGTAATGGGGGTTAATGTCACCTTCCTATTGTAAGGTAACATTAAGCCCGGCTTAGTATTGGAGAGCTGTCAGTAAGACACCTTTCCATTACTAATCCTATAGTTGGTAAAGGGTTAAATAAACACCACACAGTAAGAGTAAAGTATTTTAATGAAATCATACACCACACAGTTTTGCCATCTTTATTATACTGGTAATCCAAGCAACGTCCTCGATCTCCTGTATAAAAAATGAAAATAATAAAACAACAATATACCATACCTGTTCGGTGTTCAGTCAATCCCACGCTGTAAGAAATATCTAGGGGATATACAGTTTACAACCAGGAGTGGTGCTAATGCGACCGTCCCGGCTGTAAACTACTGGGGAATGAATGATGCGCAGCGGGAACAGTCTCAGTAACTAGCTGGACATCACCGAGTCAGTAATCGCTGCCGGAATGAACTTCTATGATCTCAGGACCGTCGGAGAATGCAAGTGATGAGGTCACTGTGACAGAGCTTGAACTGCCGTGACCTCATCACTTGCATTCTCCCACGGCCATGCTAACTATGTGATCTGGTCGTGATATGGCGGTATTTTTCCTTTGTAAGTGCAATTATTGCAGCATCAATAGTAAAAAAAAAATCTAATGTTAAAAATAATAAAAAGATTAAAAAAACCTGCTATTCTCAACTTCCGTCGTCTGCCGATGCGTGCGCGGGTGCCGCCAGCTTCCGTTCCCAGAGATGCATTGCAAAATTAACCAGAAGACTTAGCAGTCTCGCGAGACCACTAAGTCATCTGGGTAATTTCGCAATGCATCTCTGGGAACAGAAACTGGCGGCAGCAGCGCGCGCATCGGGATAGCTTCGCTGGACGCAGAAGGGTGAGTATATACATATTTTTTTTATTTTTTTTTTTTAACAGGGATATGGTGCCCACACTGCTATATACTGCGTGGGCAGTGTTATATACTGCTTGGGCAGAGTTATGTACTGCGTGGGCAGTGTTATATACTGCGTGGGCAGTGTTATATACTGCGTGGGCAGTGTTATATACTGCGTGGGCTGCGCTATATACTGCGTGGGCTGCGCTATATACTGCGTGGGCTGCGCTATATACTGCGTGGGCTGCGCTATATACTGCGTGGGCTGCGCTATATACTGCGTGGGCTGCGCTATATACTGCGTGGGCTGCGCTATATACTGCGTGGGCTGCGCTATATACTGCGTGGGCTGCGCTATATACTGCGTGGGCTGCGCTATATACTACGTGGCTGCGTTATATACTGCGTGGCTGCTGTATACTACGTGGCTCTTATATACTACGTAGCCTGCGCTATACACTATGTGGCTGCTATATACATAAATATTCTAGAATACCCAATGCATTAGAATCGGGCCACCATCTAGTATAATAACAGCTGATACTTTTGACTTAGGGGAAGTGCACTGGGGGCGTGTCAGGGAACTGGATGATGGATTATTTTGGGTGCACTGACACCCCTTCCCCCCCAGAGCACTTACAGTCTGACTTGCCTATGCATTCAATGCTACATTTCTTATGACTGGTATATCCGATCTTTGCAAAAAAAAGTTACAGTTTCTATTAGGACAAGTGCCTATGTATCCATATTACTACTTCCTTATGTAAAAATGGGCTAACAGGTTTCCTTTAAAATTGCAAGGATGACCGTATATACGATTTGTAGTGCAGTAACGTCCACCTTGATATTACTGGATGTGAGATATTTAGTTGCACTTACTCTGCAGCAATATATCACAAAGAATCATTTGTAAAATATTGACGGTACTGGCTTCCCATAATGTAATGCAGCATATTGTGGCTGTAGATCAAGTTCACGCAGAGAATACTGGAAGCTGTAGTATAATAGTAATTGGCGATCCATTAATTGTCCACTACGGTGTTACATCATTGCTATATTCTGCAGACCTATGAATTGCTCAGTCTGCAGCCCTACGCTACGCTACATCTCTGCAGTCTGACTCAGAGTGCAAACCATGTTGTCACCTCGTGAAGTCATCTGTAAGAGGAGGCCCTCTGCCAGAAGATTACTCACCAACACTCTGCAATCCACACTGCAGCTTGGCACAGGCGAAAAATATGCGTTACCAATTATAAAGTAAAATTACCGTATTACGAGAATGAGCAGCATATGCAGAACACACATGGTCCATAAATATCACTTTGGATAAAAGCTGTAACATTTCTAAGTAAAATGTCACTTAGTAGATTGACGTCAGTTACTGACAAGTTTACCAGTCGTGGCTATATGGTGTTATATAAGGAGCACTTGTATATTATTTCCTTCCATTTGCCCATGGAGAATTATAAAAGGTAATCATATTTTCCCCTTTTACAATATCCAACATCATATTAACCAGGTGATAACAATATTCATTGCCATACATCTCTGTAACGTCGGCTTGCTAATGCACAAGTATAAATGATAGGAGAGAGCATTTTAGCTTTAGAGTTTAAAGCTACCCTCACTCCCCACGTTAAATGTGACTATATATACAAAAGGTGAAATAAGTATTGAACACGTCACCAATTTCCTCAGTAAATATATTTCTAAAGCAGCTATTGAAATGAAAATCTCACCAGATATCGGTAACAACCCAGCCAATCCACACAGGCAAGTAAACGTACCTTCACACTGAACAACTTTCCAACGATCACGACCAGCGATACGACCTGGCCGTGATCATTGGTAAGTCGGTGTGTGGTCGCTGGGGAGCTGTCACACAGACAGCTCTCCAGCGACCAGCGATCAGGGGAACGACTTCAGCATCATTGAAACTGTCTTCAACGATGCCGAAGTCCCCGGGTAACCAGGGTAACCAGGGTAAACATTGAGTTACTAAGTGCAGGGCCGCGCTTAGTAACCCGATATTTACCCTGGTTACCATTGTAAAAGTTAAAAAAATAAAAAAACACTACATACTCACATTCTGATGTCTGTCACGTCCCCCGCCGGCGTCCACAGGGTTAACACTGCTTTCAGCAAGAGCGCTGCTAATGCACGCGCTGCTGCCGAGAGTTTCCCTGCACTGACTGTCAGCGCCGGCAGTAACAGCGGTGACGTCACCGCTGTGCTCTGCTTTACGGCCGGCGCTGACAGTGGACGCCGGGGGACGTGACAGACATCAGAATGTGAGTATGTACTGTTTGTTTTTTTTCTTTTACAATGGTAACCAGGGTAAATATTGGGTTACTAAGCGCGGCCCTGCGCTTAGTAACCCGATATTTACCCTGGTTACAAGTGAACACATCGCTGGATCGGCGTCACACACGACGATCCAGCGATGACAGCGGGTGATCAGCGACTAAAAAATGGTCCTGATCATTCCCCAATGACCAACGATCTCCCAGCAGGGGACTGATCGTTGGTCGCTGTCACACATAACGAGATCGTTAGCGGGATCGTTGCTACGTCACCAAAAGCGTGACGTTGCAACGATATCGTTAACAATATCGTTGTGTGACGGTACCCTAAATCAAACCGCAGATGTCCTTAAATAAAATTATGTGCAACAATGAGAAATGACACAGGGAAAAAGTATTGAACACACTTACTGAAATTTAATTAATACCTAGTACAAAAGCCTTTGTTGGTGATGACAGCTTCAAGACTCCTCCAGTATGGAGAAACTAGTCACAAGCATTGCTCATGGGTGATTTTGGCCCATTCTGCCACACAAATCCTGAAGGTTTCATGGGCTCCTATGAACTCAGAGACGTGTTCAATACTTATTTTACCCACTGTATATGTACAGTCACAAAACATAATTTTCTCTTTTCTGCTGCCACTGAGTCTCTGAAGTCTTCATCTCCAAAAAGGCCAAGCAAAGGCTTGGAGACCATTGTGGAGAGTCTGAACCATGCCTCCTCTGCTCATTCTCCTTATCAAAAAGGAAAAGCACTCCTTGTGTGGATCGGTATATTCAAGTATTAGGTGCATAAATGTGCACTGATCATCTGATTAGGTTGTGCGGAGCAGGAACAATATTGTGAAAGGTATGAGTGGATCCACAATGCACGACTGCAGCTCCAACTGCTGGCTCTGGGACTTGTGAGTGTCGGAACTGAAGAAATATGGAGTGGAGATAAAAACTTGTGGCATATAGCGGGCACCGCCAGTGACTATGAAATATCCGGAGACAGTGAATTTGAGGCTTTATTGAAACAACATATTTTGGACTTGAGCCAACATATTCATCAGTTGGTTTAAGTCCGAAACGAGTTGTTTCAATAAAGCCTCAAATTCACTCTGTCTCCGGATACTTCACATCCACCGATAGAGCCGGGTGGTTCCAAGTTTCCACAGAGCCTCTGCTTTGCTGTTTGGAGATGAAGATGGTGCAACGATCTCAGAGATGGAGTCAGCAGAAAGCAGGACATTTAGTATAGTGACTATTTAAAATACGCAGCCACATTAAATATGGGTGGTCAAGGGTCATTTAATAGCCATAAATGAAATTTACATTCCAAAATATTTTCTGAAATTAGTCAAAATCTTCTAACTAATTTTGAGTGACAACAAACTCCATATTTGACTTAATGATAATTCCTAAATTGGATCTGTCTGTTAAGATTGCCGCCCTATGCGAGGGCCGCATATTACTGAAGCAGATCTGTATGCCTAAAACGGCATTATAAAATGTTGCTAAGAGGAGCAATGAAGCAGTTACGATTCCAGTGTATAATGGAAGGGTTCACCAATCTCTCCCTGCCTCCCCAAACATCACATGTGATTGAGAGGTTGCTCTATATACATCTATGTATATGCACAAACCTGTCTGTCACGTGGTTAGAGACAAAGTAAGCTCTTACGTCATGACTACAGCTATATAATAAATACCTATGAGTCCACCATACATATTCTTTTATTACTGTTATTCTTTTATAAACTGGAGATCTTCACTAAGTGGCCGGCAATCACAGATTCTAATAGCAGCGCATGGGAGCAGTGAGTGTTTCACCCAAAGTAAGGCAGCCCATTCTCCAAAATGACAAAGTGCTCAGTATACTGATTATACTTACAATGATTACACTATGTGCGGTGTCATCCGCAGAGCGCAGCTGCATGACAAAATCTGCTTAGACAGACGCTGTATGACATGATGTGCATGCAGCTCTTAGAAAATAAGGACTAACATTCAAGACTGCAGACCAGGTTGATTGGGGCAGCAGGCACTACCCTACAGGAACACAGAGAATCACATGACTGCTGTTACCTTTATAGCGATTTTTGCAGGAAGGCTGCAGGGCAGGGGGAACAAGATGCTTAGAAATTTGGGTATGCAACAAAAATGCATTAAACAGCCACCTGAGAAAAACATGGGGAAAGATGAATTAGAAAAAATGATGCAATTACATTATACGTAAACATGTCGTCAAAGCTCCTGCCCAAGAAAATGCAAAAATTCAGAAGGGCAATAGACATGAATGATACTACACATTCGGAAATATCTTTTAACCTTTAGAAATTTTTTGATGAATGTCTGATTTAAAAAAAGAAAAAAGAACTTTCCCCAGATCTTTATGTCTGTGACAAAAAGTACGCTATATTTTATTATATGTGATAATGGGCATTTCTGTAATAAATGAATGTAGCCCAATCCATCATTAAATGTGTTAAAGTGGGATCCAAGAATGAATACAAAAAAATTCTAATGAATTAGACAGCTGCCACAATGAGCTATTGATGCCCGTCACCTTCTTCTGTGAGGTTAGGTTCCTGAGCAAACCTGATAAATTTCTCCTCCAAGACCTGAAAAGAATCTCTTATGACCTACTTCTGCCACACGGTGCAAAGTTACATACTGAAATAGTAAATCAATGCACAAAAGACTTTCACAAGGAAAAAAAGTTCTTAACAGATTAGAAGAAACAGATCTTCCATGTACTAATGATTAAGAAAGCCTTCTTGTTGGTTTAGGCTACTTTCACACATCAGGTTTTCGCTGTCAGGCTCACTCCGGCTGAATTAAAAAAAAATGGATCCGGCGAACGTTGCCGCCGGATCCGTTTTTTATCCCGTAGACTTGTATTAGTGCCGGATTGAGCCAGATGACATAGCGTTTCGTCCGTCTGCCGCTGGATCTGGAAAATCTGCTGTTTCCGGTTTCTGGAAAAAACGTCCATAACAACGTTTTTTGTCTCCGGCGAAAAAGCCGGAAGTGCCGGATCCGGTGGGGATAAGGAAATGATGGTGGTTGTGGAAAGGACAATGATCGGGTGGTGGGGCAGGAGGCAATGATGGAGGTGATGGAATGAGCAATGATGTAGGCTGTCCCCGTGCCATTTTGATGCAGCCACTTTTTTGTTTCTCTAGCAAAATGGTAGCGGCAGTATGTAAAATAGGAGGCAGGTCACCGAGATCACCACAAGCAGAGCACCACATAAAGATCCCCCACAGGCCGTCCCAGAGCACCAGAATTGAGGACACCATCATTTTCCAAGGCTCAAAGAAGTAGCAGTCTCAGATGTGCACTACCGTTCATATCATGAAGGACTTTGTCGCAACATTAGGATTGGTGGAGATACAAGAAGTCAGATCCCGTCTGAAAATACGTTGATGAACAATCCTGTAAATAGTTGATAAATGCAGATTGTTGTTTTTTTTACAATTTGATCCATAACATATTGACTTATAAAAGATTATTTACTGCCAAGATATAAACATTCAGTCATGGATTGCTACTACAGGAGTTGATATCATAAAACCTAATGTGTTCATGGTAAATAGGCAGCCATAGTGAAATGGTATGGATATTTTTGCTCATTTGGCAGAATATATTGGTGAAAATTACAATGTACTCTGAAGTAGGAAAAAAAATGTTGTGCTTGAAAAAAAGCCTACAAAATCTGGTATTAAAATGCCTGATTTTTACTCTAAGGTCTATCCCAATAATGATAACAGTTTCTGAGCCATAACAGGAAAACGGAGTCCTATTTCTCTGCTGAAACTCTCAGATTTCTCTTTCTCTCCTTTACAGATATTAATCTGCACGTGGACCGGATAACCTCTCCTGACACATTCTTGTAATAAATATAAAGGGTGCTTTCTGATGGCTGAAAGTCATGTGCTATGAATATTCCGGTTTTGAAATGTACAGTGTTTGTTGGGACCCGTGGGAAACTTTGCTGAATGGACCCTAAGAGTTTACAAATGATAGTAATGCACAGATCGGCTCTTGTACTGTGGCAGGACAATGACAGAGAGAGGCTCCGCGTTGGCAAGAAGCTCATGTTGGCGTGGTAGAGGGGTCAGCTGCCATAGCAACAGGTTAAAGAAAAAAGTTCAGTCACAAAATTAGCAAACTGCAAAAGGTTCCCACTTCTGCCATGAAGAAAGGATGGCTCTAATTGGAAAAAGTCAAAGAGATAAAAATATTGGGAGGGAGTGTTCTCCAAGATAAAAAAGGCACCTGTCCCCTTCGGCCACTGTCTCACATAATGATGGTGTAGTATTGTTATTTAATTACTAAAATGATTTTTGGAGCAGTAATGTTAGTCACATACATGCAATATGCTATTACAAGTCACAAGAACAGCCGCCTGCTGGAAACTTAGGAGAGAAACATGGGTAATGAAGGACAATAACAGGAGATTCAACTAAAAAATAACTATACTTCACAGCCACAAACTACTACAGGATGCCTCAACGGTGAGACACATGGACTTACATGGAACCGGTCAGCAGGATTGCGCACACTCACCTACAGACAGTGTCAGGTCGGCGCCATTATACTGAATAAAAGGATACCTGGGTCGATGAAATCAGTCTTGTGGTTGTTGTGTAATCTTTATTTTCAGGTTTGAGTTAATGATATGCTCGTGCCCCGAGGCGGCCCGTGGTGCTCTGATTAAGTAGTCATACTGAAGACTGGTGACAGGTCACCTCTATGGACACCGATAGCTGTTACTGTGCAGGTGCAGCGGGCGCCATTATCAAATGGATTGTTTTTATTATCAGGATAACCTCAACCATATTTATTATATGAACATTACATAAAGATTAAACAACAACCACAAGATGCATTTCATCAACCAAGGTATCATTTTAATCAGTGTAATAGTGCCAGTGTCTGTAGGTTACTGTGCACAATCCTCCTGACGGGTTCCCTTTAAATCAATCTTGCACAGAGGTCCTAAGGAGTATATGGGCCCTTTGGAATCCAATAGCTCATCATAATGCACTTTTTATGTGTCTGACAATAGCTTCGTACTTCGTGGACCTTTATATGACTGCACAAGTTTGTTCCAATGGTATGTCTGCTACTGAACAGTGGTGCAAGCTTCATAGCAACAGTGGAGTAGGCTTTATTGGCTTCCTCTAGTATCAACTCTTTGTCCTGGTAACCTGATAAGCAGGGAAGCTAATAATGTCACATAGTACCTCCTTAGGGTCTGCTGGTGGCACCAAGGCTCATGCCTACTGTCCAGGCTGGAAGCCTGCCGCCACAGTGACAGCTTATCACATCTACTGCAGCCACTACTCCGAATCTCGCAGAAAACCCAGTGGCAGCATATTGCCCGGCTTGGCAAAACTGCTTATTGCCACAGGCAAACGGATAGTGTAGTGTAGACTTCAATCTATAGTACTTCTTAAGGTTGTGAAAACTGCCCCTTATATAAGGTCTGTGATAGTCATGGGAGTGCCATCACATGACCCAAAAAAGGCCCTTCTTTTCACCACACGGCAGGCATCTGGGGCTGTCCATCCCCATTAGCATGTGTTCACACTATACGCAAAGATATCCAGAGTTTTCCTATATAAAACACCAACAACAGTCCAAAAAATAAAAATATGCAATACTCTTGCAACATATTAGTACTTATATGATACATACTTAATAGTGATGGGCGAGCGTGCTCGATCGAATATTGAGCAGTGGCGAGTATTGCATGGTGCTCGAGTACCTGTGAGAAGCTCCGTTGAATCGTCAGCCGCGCACTGCACTGATGAATCCCTTGTGGGGAGCGTAGAGACGAGATGGCTCTGATACTCCATAGGTTTACATCGTGAAAGCCACTTACTGCTCCCGCAGAGCGCTGTGTGAATTGGACAGTCAGTGACATCACTGAGAAGAGGAGCAGAACAGCGCTGGACACCAGAGATGTTCACTGATTACTCAAACCATGGGGCAAAAGTGCTGAGCTTATGTGTGAGCATGCGCAAGACAGTGTATGGGCCCACAGACTATTGCATAAGCTGATCACTTCTTGCCTTTTTTGACTGATCGGTGTGGGTCTCAGGACCCATATTCTCAGTGATCAACAATACTAAAGAAGTATTTCAATATATAATAAAGTTGATTAAAGTTTGTTAAATTGTGCAGCACTGTCCTTTAAAGGGCCACTGTCACCCCCCTGCAGCCGTTATAAACTAAAAGAGCCACCTTGTGCAGTAATGCCGCATTCTAACAAGGTGGCTCTTTTAGTTTTGTGTTCAGGTATTACTAAAATAAAGCGTTTTGAAACTTTGCAAAAATACCTGTCTTTGTCCACAGAGGCGGGTCCTCACTCCCCAGCTTGAACGGTATTCTGCCGTCACTCACATCTTCAGGGGCTGTTTGTGGGGCAGGCGCAGTAAGCTCTGGCGGTCTGACGTCCCAGCCAGGCTTGCAGACTGCGCCTGTGCTGGCAGTGCGGCCGCCAACCTCGGTAATCCCTGCCCCGCACTGTTATGCATTGTGCACAGTGCGGGGCTAGGATTCCTGGGCATGCGCACTACGTGTGTCAGACTGTCACCCAGGTCCCCCGCCCCCGCCTTACAGCGTCTTTATACTGTAATCAGCTGATCGTGCCTCCTCCTTCTCTCACTAGCAGTCGCCGGGAAGAACCAACATTGGAAATTTGGCTGCTAGCTGGTGTGTTTTTTCTAGGTGTATTCTTTAGGTGTATGGAATCTGTTACTAAATTGGTGGCGAAATTTACCCAGCGAGAATGAAAGTTATATACTGATGTGGACATAACTTATACCGCACTGTGGATGCATATTGGTTGTTGGAGGGCATTAGACCACACTGCAGCTGAATATACGGAGATATTGGGGAGCATTATGCCGCACATATGCCGTATATTCAGCTGCAGTGTGGTCTAACGCCCCCCAACAACCAATATGCATCCACAGTGCGGTATAAGTTATGTCCACATCAGTATATAACTTTCATTCTCGCTGGGTAAATTTCGCCACCAATTTAGTAACAGATTCCATACACCTAAAGAATACACCTAGAAAAACACACACCAGCTAGCAGGCAAGTTTCCAATGTTGGTTCTTTCCCGGCGACTGCTAGTGAGAGAAGGAGGAGGCACGATCAGCTGATTACAGTATAAAGACGCTGTAAGGCGGGGGCAGGGGACGTGGGTGACAGGCTGAGAAGCGCAGTGCGCATGCCCAGGAATCCTAGCCCCGCACTGTGCACAATGCATAACACAGTGCGGGGCAGGGATTACCGAGGTGGGTGGCCGCACTGCCAGCACAGGCGCAGTCTGCAAGCCTGGCTGGGACGTCAGACCGCCAGAGCTTACTGCGCCTGCCCCACAAACATTTACACAGCGCCGGCTTTGAAAAGAAAACAGCGCGGAGGGGGCGGCGCCGAAAGCCCCTGAAGATGTGAGTGACGGCAGAATACCGTTCAAGCAGGGGGGTGAGGACCCGCCTCCGTGGACAAAGACGGGTATTTTTGCAAAGTTTCAAAACGCTTTATTTTAGTAATACCTGAACACAAAACTAAAAGAGCCACCTAGTTAGAATGCGGCATTACTGCTGCACAAGGTGGCTCTTTTAGTTTATAACGGCTGCAGGGGGTGACAGTGGCCCTTTAAGTGTAACAGTTACAAAAACTAATACATAAGAACTTGACTGAAGAATGAAAGCCGTGACAATTAAACTGGAGAGGGCCCTCCACACTATAAACTATATTAAATACATTATGATGAGAAAAGCTCTGTACGAGCAGTAATTGTGCTGTCCACCTTCTTCTCCCCATCAGTTCAGAAATGATTGGGCTGCGTAAGTTTTAGTTGCAAACATTGTAGTAACAATCAAATATGTATACAATGTTATCTTAGATATTTGCTTAGGATAAGTGCAAATATATTTTGGTAAATTACAGATACAAATTGTAATAATTCTATCATTGTAGAGTGATCCAAAACTGTTGTAGAGTTAGGACAGATGCAAATGTTATCTAGGTTATCTTGACTGGATCATCACAATTATCTGAATTTCTATGTGGGATGTCAGCAGAAACCAATCTTTGGTCTTTAGCGCAAGCCTAACACTGGCCATGCACAGCAAGAAGCTGTAGGTCGAAACAATGGTTCAGCAGATATCGATCTTTCCCGACTCCTCCATGCACATCGGTGCTCATCTTAAAGCTCCTGTGTTGTGTGGGGAGAGAAGAAAACCAGTTGTGAAAGGTATCCGACTTTATTTCCCCTGAAAGCAAAAAAGACTGGGCGTTGAAATTCCAACTACCTGATCCTTATCTGCCCCAACATAATCTGTTATGGAAGAGTTGGAAGTTCTCCATACACATAAGATGGTCGATGAGTATGTTCAAATTTCATCCAATGTGTATGTAGGCCTTAAATTGCTGATAAAAAGGCACTGAAGGTGATAGCTTCCTAGAAAAGCCTTAATATACATCATTACATCATCAACACAGTCTCCCTGGCATTGCCCACCTGTGTAGGCGTACTTCTCTGCCCTACAGCAAAGTACAGAAGTGCGCAGGCGCTGAGAAAGGTCAAAGTAGCCCGGATCATGCGCACTGCAGTATATTACTCTGCCCTGGTCAGTGTCAGAGAACACCATGTGGATGACGTAGGGACGCGTCATCCACATGAAGCAAGAAGGAAGACGGCATCCCAAAAAGAAGGGAGGCGCTGGAGCAAGAACGTCGACACCCCTCGGACTGGACCGCCCCCTCCCCCGTGAGTATAATAGAAGTTGTTTTTCTTGTCTTATAGAATGCTGCATGTCCGGCCTGAAAGGTGGTGGCCGTGTCTCACAACAGTCAAACCTGGTGACAGGTTCACTTTAAGGAAATATTATCCAGGCCATAACTATGGTCTTGGCAAAAAAAGAAAAACAACAATCAGTGTAAATAGGTGAAAATTACTGTCATTCATAACTTTTTCTAATTCCAAGCCAGATAATGTAATGAATACCGGATAAGTATCGCTCTAGAATAAGGCTCTCCAGCAGACAAACAGGTCTTATTTCACTGGAGCATTAATGTTATCTGTCATATCCAAGATGTTTGCTGAAGATAACAAACCGGTATCAGCGTTTACTTAAAAGCAATGAATAAATCTAATGTATACTTTAATTAGACAAGTTGGACATTTGTAACTTCTGGCGACACGCCTCAGGAATGTTTGCTCTCCTTGTCTATGATTTCGTTCATAGACTCGTAAATGTTGGCTGTGCATCAGTGCCAGATCTTAAGAGTTACGGGTAACATTTGTATTTTGGATCGGTTTCTCGCCATAGAGCAAACTCTCCAGCCCATTGGTTATTACGGAATATGATATCTTTTACTTCTGACATATTTAAGATGCAAGTTTTCTCTTGGGATTAGTGGTAACAAATATTCAAACAGAGTAAGAGGTAGTGGGGCTCACTCTGCAAACTCCTGGATGAAATATTCTTGGCCTGCACTTTTACTGCATTGCTGAAAGAATCCTGACGAGAGCAGCAGTCCCGAGTCCGCCTGCTCAGAGTAAATGGCACTTGCTTAGCAATTAATCAATCCAAGACCCGCTACATTATCCAAGCACTTTATATTATCTATATCCATCTATCTATATACACTGAGCAGTGTGTAGACTTTTAGTTTCCATAGCCAAAAATAAATTCATCAAATACTCTTCACGCTGCCAGCAGTGCTAGTAAGTATTACTCTTCGTGGTATTCATTGGATAAGTGGGGCACTGGCACCAGATAGCATTTTTTAGCTGTTTGTATGTGAACAGATCAACATTTTCTAATTAGAATGACATCATTTACCATATCTTATACAAGTAGGCCCCTTTAAATATTTTTTTTCATGGTCATATAGGCAGTAATAGACTACAATATATCATAAGCAAGCAATGGTGTATCGTGTGGGAACCCTAGGCACCAGTCGCTAGAGGGGGGGGCAAAATTCTGCACACCCCAACCCCTTCACACTTCCCCCACCGTCAAATGTTCAGCAAGTACAAATTTCTTCCTGGAGCAGCACTGTCAGTGTCTGACATTCGCTGTTTATGCAGAGTGCAACAGTGGAGAGGCGATTGTCATTGGCTGCTGCGCTCTGCTTATGCAGAGACTGAAATGACAAAGCTCAGCATAATGACGTGAGCCCTGTCATCTTGGTCGCTGCAGCCAATGGCAAACTCATCTTGAACTGCTGCACTCTGCATAAGCAATGACTGAGACGACAGAAGATGAGCTGCTAATCAATGAACACGGTATTGAATCAATTTATCTAACCCCAACTAGGGTTCGGGCTAGTTTTATAGCAAGGGTTAGACTTGGGGTTTGGGATAGAAAGAGGGTTATTGTAATACTTTTTTTAATGTAACAAATGTAACACACTAATGTAATGAAAAGCCCCAGAAAACATTTTAGGATAGAGAGCAAACTATAATAACATAAGTATTTTTTTTTTTAATTACATGTGCTGGATGAGAGGAATACTGGATGAGGGGAATAGATTCAGGGAGTTCAAACGTTTCACAAGTTAGGGGGCACAAAATACTTGCCCTGTCCCAGGCATCGGAAACCCAAGCTATGCCACTGCATGCAAGTTACTCCAAGCCTGGAAAGTCTTCTTTATTGACTAGATTACCTTATTTTCTTCGAATTTTTGTTGTGTGAGGCAAAGACTGCAATATAGAGCAGGTAAGCCGTACACTAGTGATTTCTGACAGATGTTCTCTCACTTGTTCATGATTGATCAATGAAAATTGTTCCCTCTGTCAACAATGCAATAAGAGAAATCATTGAGCAATCTCTGCCATGACCTGTGGTCTTCCCTGGACTCTGTGGTGCACATGTGACATTTACCATTAACACCTTTCCAAGTATTGCCAATAACTGCACCAGATGATGAAGGAAAAAAAATCCAACACAGCAGGCTAACTTTTCCCAAGATACCTGTTATTGCCACCACAATCGTTCAAGTCATGAAAACGAGCCAACAGTAGGCAGAGAATTTGCACATTGGAAAATCCATTTCAAAGACACCCTTAAGGTACCTTCACATTAAGCGACGCTGCAGCGATACCGATCCGGATCGCTGCAGCGTCGCTGTTTGGTCGCTGGAGAGCTGTCACACAGACCGCTCTCCAGCGACCAACGATGTCGGTAACCAGGGTAAACATCGGGTAACTAAGCGCAGGGCCGCGCTTAGTAACCCGATGTTTACCCTGGTTACCATCCTAAAAGTAAAAAAAACAAACAGTACATACTTACCTAACGCTGTCTGTCCTCTGCATTCCTCCTGTACTGTCTGTGAGCACAGCGGCCGGAAAGCAGAGCGGTGACGTCACCGCTCTGCTTTCCGGCTGACCGACGCTCACAGCCAGTACAGGAGGAGTGCAGAGCACAGCGCTGGAGGACAGACGGCTGTAGGTAAGTATGTAGTGTTTGTTTTTTTTACTTTTAGGATGGTAACCAGGGTAAACATCGGGTTACTAAGCGCGGCCCTGCGCTTAGTTACCCGATGTTTACCCTGGTTACCAGTGAAGACATCGCTGGATCGGTGTCACACACGCCGATCCAGCGATGTCAGCAGGGAGTCCAGCGACGAAATAAAGTTCTGGACTTTATTCAGCGACCAACGATCTCCCAGCAGGGGCCTGATCGTTGGTAGCTGTCACACATAACGATTTCATTAACGATATCGTTGCTACGTCACAAAAAGCAACGATATCGTTAACAATATCGTTATGTGTGAAGGTACCTTAACAAAATTTTCACAAAACTTATTGTGTAGTACATAGCAGCACTATGGCATCCACAACAAAATCTGCAGCTTTTCGGTACGAATATGGGCAGTTTACTGTTGATATGTCCTATGGGGAATGTAGTGTTTGACCAGCTAAAAAAAACAATCAATTGTTCAAAATGTTAAAATTGGTCATCTTACAATGATCCATAGGAGTCTACACGTATATATGTTCAAATGTAGCAGATTTGCTACAAATCTTTCTGCAGCAAAATCCGGAACTGTTACAAGCAGACTTTTCTGCTATTTTTCGTTATGGGTTTGATATACACAAAAAATTCCAAAGAATTGACGGATTTTAAAACCTGCACTACGTGTGAATTTCACGCAGAATTTTTCTGCGATACGTAAATGAAATGTGTTGAAATCTTCTCTGCTTAGCTGACATTGTTTTACTCTGAAGATTTTTCCATAATGAAGCAGCTATGCAGTGTGTGAATATACCCTAAATGAAAGAAAAGCGTTAGACTACGCAACAATCTGAAAAATGACGATGGAGCCCTATTACCACCAAGTTGCTTGACAGATAGCCTACCAAAAAAAACTTCTGCATGTGGCATGTTGGACCAACATCTCAGATCAATAATGCCCATCTATGTTGCGTGCACTCTTTATTTCATCCATGTAGTCTGCTGAAGCTCTGTCCAAACTTCTAAAATCTAACCTACACGATTACCGTATATTAAACCATCGCACCAATGTTAAGGCAATCTCATTTCATTAAGGAAAAGTTCTCAAATTTCAGTTTTTTTTTAATCTACACCTGTCAACCATAAACCGTGATCAAATAACAAAGAAGCTGAAAGTCATCAATGCGTCCATTACAAGGTTTGTCTGAGGGTCAATTACACAACTTTTATTTGCATTAACAAGTGTGTTTCCAATTAAAACTCCGATTTCACACATCCACTGAGGAGACATACAAAACAAACTGGACTGGTCTAAAAAAAAAAAAAAAAAAAAAAAAAAAAAAGGGTCCCTGGAAAATAAATAAAGGTCTGTGATGTTGTCTTTCAGTTATCTGCCTAGGTACGGTAAATATCAAGTTTACTACTTTAATATTTTATCATTTTCACTACGGGAATGCATATCTATCCTGAAGTTCACCTACTGCTTATTTTATTACTCATATCTTTATAACCAGATAAAAATGCTTGGACTCAAAATGTTGAAATGTATTTTTCAATATAATGCTTCACAACTATAGCTTTATATTATAACAATATACTCGACAATTTATATCAACGTAAGGCAATAACCGGCACTGACAACAAATGATAACAGTACAGCTATTTTTGAAGAATAAAGACTAAATGTGTGGTATATTTGCCAGGTTACATGTTTCACAAAAATAAAAGCCAGAAATAATGGTTATAATATAAGTAAATTGGTGCACTCTTAGGTCCCTTTCACGCATCAGTTTTTTGCCCTCCGTCGCAATCTGTCAAATTTTGAAAAAAAAACAGATCCAGCGACTAATGCCACTGGATTCTATATTTTTTCTCATGGACTTGTATTAGCCGGATCCATTGAAAATTGTTTGTCCGGCAGCCGGAGACAGTGGACAAAGTAACGTTTTTGTATGTCGAAAACACGAACAGCGACGGATCCGTCGCCATCCATCGTTTGTTAGAATGGAAGCCTATGGTGACGGATTCCGTTTTTTTAACTGAGCGTGCTCTGATCCAATTAGCCAGATCCGCTAGTCGGATCTGTACAAAAAACGGATCCGTCGCATCAGTTTTTCAGAATCTGCGACGGATCCGTTGAGCCAACGGATTGTGACTGATGGAAAAAAAAATGATCTGTGAAAGGGGCCTTACAGGCAGTAAAGGCTACCAACAAATTGCTATGAACAGACCATTCATCTTCATCACAGTAAAAGCCATTAGTCCAGAATCCCTACCACCACCCAGACAAAATTAGTCCAAGCAAGAAAGTATAGAATCAGGTGGCTTTAGGCTTTCCTTTACATCACATGTCATTTTTTTCTGAACAATGTAAGGTATACTGTATATACGCAAACAATAAACCAAACTCATTTCAACTTGATGCACACATGTAGCCTTTCCTAAACTAACTACTAAGAAAGATATCAAATATTTTAATCACTTATATAGTGCCATTAATTCCACAGCGCTTTCCAGACACTATCGGCACCGACCCTATTGGGGGATCACAATCTTCATTCCCCATCAGTAAATCTTTGAAATGTGGGAGGAAACCAGAGTATCAAGGAGGAAACCCACCCAAACAGGGGGAGAACATACAAACTCATTGCGGATGTTGTGCTTGGTGGGAACCCAGGACTGCAAGGCTAATGTGCTAACCACTGAGCCACCGTGCCGAGTTACACTTTCCTGTACCGCGATATTGTTCTCATTTTAAGAATGGCTACATCTGTAGCTCTCCGCTAAAAGGTCGTCGTCTAAGAAAGCAGCTGCTCTACCTACCTACCGACATCCGTGTTCTAGACCTATCCATACATCAGGGTGTGCCTTAAAGAGATCCTGTCACTATCAAAGTAAGGCTACTTTCACACTAGCGTCGTACGCCGCACGTCGCAATGCGTCGTTCTGCAGAAAAAACGCATCCTGCAAAGTTGTTTGCAGGATGTGTTTTTTCTGCATAGGCTTGTATTAGCAATGCATTGTGACGCATTGCCACACGTCTCAACCGTCGTGTGACGGTTGCGTCGTGTTGTGGCGGACCGTCGGCACCAAAAAACGTTGCATGTAACGTTTATTGGTGCGTTGTGTCCACCATTTCCGACCGCGCATGCGCGGCCGGAACTCCACCCCCTCCTCCCCGGAGCGCACAATGGGGCAGCGGATGCGTTGTAAAACTGCATCCGCTGCGCTGTGCTTTCACAGCATGCGTCGGTACGTCACCACGACGCATTGCGTCGTACGACGCTAGTGTGAAAGTAGAATTAGGATCATCCTCTGGATTTCCTCTGCATCCACAAATCACAACAAAGTTCTTTATTATTTGTCCAGACTTCTTACACAAATATTATCACCTCGTATGTAACGCTAGTCAGTAAGTAGAGTACATGCATACATATTTGGTGGGATCATAGTTTTGTGGAATAAGGTGTTCTCATTACATAGAGCACATACATTATACAAAACCAAAAAGTCCTCAAAGTAGGTAACTTCTATTATGCCACCTTCCGTAGTCAAAAAGGCTCATTAAGATCAAAGTAAGGCTTCACACAATAAACTGATGGAAAAAGTCTGTTACTACATCTCAGCTTCATTCACATCAATAGGAGCTGATCTGCATTATTTGGGAACTCCCATCGCACAGTGAACAGAGTGATGCTGTTATACAGTCATCATCTCTGGAGGTGACAGAATGTATAACACCTGATCAGTGGGGGTCTATCGGACCTCCATAGATCTGATATATCCTATGGATAATATTAGTATTAGGCCGGCGTCACACACAGCGTATGAAAATACGGTCCGTATATTACGGCCATAATACGCTGAAAAGTCCCGAAAATAGTGGTCCGTAGCTCCTCCGTAGGCAGGGTGTTTCAGCGTTTTTTGCGCATGGCATCCTCCGTATGTAATCCGTATGGCATCCGTACTGCGAGGGTCTTCAGTGATTGGAATGGGCGTTCAATAAAATATTACAACAACCTTTGTTTTTATTTCATTAAAATAATTTTTAATAATGTGTTTGTGGTTTTTTTTAACCCTTTCCTAGTATTGGATTAATAATGGATAGGTGTCATAATTGACGCCTCTCCATTATTAATTTGGCTTAATGTCACCTTACAATAGCAAGGTGGCATTAACCCTTCATTACCCCATATCCCACCGCTACACGGGATTGGAAGAGAGTGGCCAAGTGCCAGAATAGGCACATCTTCCAGATGTGCCTTTTCTGGGGTGGCTGGGGGCAGATGTTTTTAGCCAGGGGATGGGGGGGCAATAACCGTGGACCCTCTCCAGGCTATTAATATCTGCCCTCAGTCACTGGCTTTACTACTCTGGCGGAGAAAATTGTGCGGGAGCCCACGCCAATTTTTTCCGCCATTTAACCCTTTAATTTAGTAGATAGAACGGCCAAATTTTGCATATACACACTACTGCAGCGTCGCCGTAAGGTAAACGGACATGCTGCGATCTAAAAAGACGCGCCGCATGTCCGGAATCGCACGGCCGCTGGATGCGTGTTACCGCGCATAGTGGAGACGGGATTTCATGAAATCTCCTCCACTATGCTGTAACATCTGGACGCTGCATGTTTGACGCTGCGTCTCTATGCAGCGTCAAACACGCAGCGTTTCCTGAACGTGGAAACATACCCTAAAGGGCAGAAAGCTCCACTCCGACGCCAGCAAGGTGGAGGTGGGGTACTGGTACGGGCTGGTATCATCAAAGATAAACTTGTGGGACCTTTTTGGGTTGAGGATGGAGTGAAGCTACTGACCTACTGCCAGTTTCTGGAAGACAACTTCTTCAAGCAGTGGTACAGGAAGAAGTCTGTATCGTTCATGAAAAACATGATTTTCATGCAGGACAATGCTCCATCACATGCCTCCAACTACTCCACAGTGTGGCTGGCCAGTAAAGGTCTCAAAGAAGAAAAAATAATGACATGGCCCCCTTGTTCACCTGATCTGAACCCCATGTGGTCCCTCATAAAATGTGAGATCTACAGGGAGGGAAAACAGTCCACCTCTCGGAACAGTGTCTGGGAGGCTGTGGTGGCTGCTGCACGCAATGTTGATCGTAAACAGATCAAGCAGCTGACAATCTATGGGTGGAGGCTGCTGAGTGTCATCATAAAGAAAGGGGGCTATTTTGGTCACTAATTTTTGGGGGGGGGGGGGTTGTTTTTGCATGTCAGAAAGGTTTATTTCTAAATTTTGTGCAATGATATTGGGTTTACCTGGTGAAAATAAACAAGTGAGATGGGAATATATTTGGTTTTTATTAAGTTGCCTAATAATTCTGCACAGTAATAGTTACCTGCACAAACAGATATCCTCCTAAGATAGCCAAATCTAAAAAAAAAAAACACTCCAACTTCCAAAAATATTAAGCTTTGATATTTATGAGTCTTTTGGGTTGATTGAGAACATCGTTGTTGATCAATAATAAAAATAATCCTAAAATACAACTTGCCTAATAATTCTGCACACAGTGTAAAGCTGTGATGACAAAGAGGAGGGACTAGGTTTCCATAACAGGTGTGCTCACTGTTTATCAAGGCCATGCAAATAAACACTGGAGACCAAGCGCTGCTGACTCCTATATACTGCTCCGCAAAGGAAAGAGAAAGTGACACACACTTCTGCAAGTAAAATATGAGTGCTAAAGAAACTTTCCTACATATATTCCACCTATTTACTTTAACTTTGACCTTTTCTGACAACTGGAAGCATATGTTATTATACTAGGACTATTCCAAACATGTTAGAACAGTTGACATGTGATATTGAGGGCCTTGGGCTGTCGGTGTCTACGGATATACAGCTTCATACGTGACCTGCCTGATGAATTGGGCATATATGGCAAACTAGCTGAAGAGCCCGGCGTTGCCTGGGCATAGTAAATATCTGTGGTTAGTGGTGCTCTCATTTTCCCAATCACATCTTTAATTTTCCCCCTCACATCTCTCATTTTCTCCCTCACTCCTCTCATTCCCCCCAACACTTGTCATTTCGACCTCACATCTATCATTTTCCGATCACTACACTATTTTCCCTCACTCCTCTCATTTTGCACTCACACCTTTTCATTTTAACATAGTAACATAGTAACATAGTTAGTAAGGCCGAAAAAAGACATTTGTCCATCCAGTTCAGCCTATATTCCATCATAATAAATACCCAGATCTACGTCCTTCTACAGAACCTAATAATTGTATGATACAATATTGTTCTGCTCCAGGAAGACATCCAGGCCATTTTCACCTCACACCTTTCATTTTCATCTCAGTATACATGTACGTTTGTCATCTCCCTTATATATAGTATACACCTGTATGTCATCTCCTGTATTTAGTATATACCTGTATGTCATCTCCCCTGTATATAGTATATACCTGCTGTGTGTCATCTCCCCTGTATATAGTATATACCTTTATGTCATCTCCTCCTATATATAGTATATACCTGTAAGTCATCTCCTCCTATATATAGTATATACCTGTAAGTCATCTCCTCCTATATATAGTATATACCTGTATGTCATCTCCTCCTATATATAGTATATACCTGTATGTCATCTCCTTCTATATATATATATATAGTATATACGTGTGTTATCTCCCCTGTATATAGTATATACCTGTAGGTAATCTGCTCCTGTATATAGTATATACCTGTGTGTCATCTCCTCCTGTATATAGTATATACCTGTATGTCATCTCCTCCTGTATATAGTATGTACCTGTATGTCATCTCGTATTAGACCTCGTTAACACGTTATTTGCTCAGTATTTTTACCTCAGTATTTGTAAGATAAATTGGCAGCCTGATAAATCCCCAGCCAACAGGAAGCCCTCCCCCTGGCAGTATATATTAGCTCACACATACACATAATAGACAGGTCATGTGACTGACAGCTGCTGTATTTCCTATATGGTACATTTGTTGCTCTTGTAGTTTGTCTGCTTATTAATCAGATTTTTATTTTTGAAGGCTAATACCAGACTTGTGTGTGTTTTAGGGCGAGTTTCATTTGTCAAGTTGTGTGTGTTGAGTTTTGTGTGGCAACATGCGTGTAGCAACTTTTTGTGTGTTGAGTTGCATATGACAGGTTAGTGTAGCAAGTTGTGTGCAGCAAGTTTTGGGCATGGCGAGTTTTGCGCGTGGTGAGTTTTATGTCTGGTGCATTTTGAGTATGTGCAAGTTTTGTGTGAGGCAACTTTTGCATGTGTTGCAAATTTGGCGAGTTTTCCATGAGGTGAGTTTTGCACTTGTGGCGAGTTTTGCGTGAGCCTAGTTTTTGCATGTGGCGAGTTTTGCGCGTGGCGAAGTTTTGAGCGGCGACTTTTGTGTTTCGACTTTTATGTGGCGAGGTTGGTGTATGTGTGGTGAAATGTGTGCTGAGGGTGGTATATGTGTTCAAGCACGTGGTAGTGTGTGGCGCATTTTGTGTGTGTGTTCATATCCCCATGTGTGGTGAGTATCTCATGTCGGGGCCCCACCTTAGCAACTGTACGGTATATACTCTTTGGTGCCATCGCTCTCATTCTTTAAGTCCCCCTTGTTCACATCTGGCAGCTGTCAATTTGCCTCCTACACTTTTCCCCATTATGTAGATAGGGGAAAAATAGTTTGGTGAATTGGAAAGCGCGGGGTTAAAATTTCACCTCACAACGTAGCCTATGACGCTCTCAGGGTCCAGACGTGTGACTGTGCAAAATTTTGTTTCTGTAGCTGCGACGCTTCCAACACTTTTCCTTTCACTTTTTTCCCCATTATGTAGATAGGGGCAAAATTGTTTGGTGAATTGGAACGCGCGGGGTTAAAATTTCGCCTCACAATATAGCCTATGACGCTCTCGGGGTCCAGACGTGTGACTGTGCAAAATTTTGTGGCTGTAGCTGCGACGGTGCAGATGCCAATCCCGGACATACACACACACACACACACACACATTCAGCTTTATATAGTAGATATGACTCCAAAGGCAAAGTTTGGGACCGTAAATACTAGTTTGCTAAAACATACCTTAATCTGACATGATAGGAGCTTCCCATCAGATAATTTACCCTCTTTCCAAACTGAGCTGCTAATGAACTTACTAGTACCTCCAGCTAAGTATCCACCATTGTACAATGGCAAGACTGACCATTAGAATACATTTGCTTTTCACGCATAATAACAATCTCAGTTTCTGTAAATCTGCAATCTTAACATTCTTTGTTATACTATGAACAGATGCAAAGAAGTTTATGTCCAGGGAGACAAGTCGATTAGCCCCTGCGTGTCTATTGTCCCAGCGCCTGAGGACATGGTCATCACTCTTTGTGAACTGTGTACAGGTTCCTTGCCAAGGACACAACAGGGCCCAAGGGTGTAGACCCAAATCAGATTCCTCTCAATGATTCATGAAATGTGTAATAAGAATTTACTACATATGCCAATATTAAAAAAAATGTACACTGGCAGCTTGAATGGAAAAACATTTTTTAATTAAATTGTCACGTCATCACAAGGTGGAGAGAAAGTTATTGTGCCCTGCCACTAAGTACAACCTTATGTGATAATCATATCAGTACTAAAAAAACACTTCAATTTGGGGAGGTGAATAAAACAAATATGGCAAGCCTGATGAGGATCCTTCAGGTTACAATGAAGGTAGGATGATATGTAAGCTCCAAGAATACATTGTCTCTGTCCAGTAGTGCCTGGAGGATGATGTCAGCCAAAGATAACCCAATGTTGTCAACCCTTCATGTAAAGAGCAACTGGTAATGTTCCTACTCCAGCCACCTCCTCTTCTCTCTTTACAGATAACTATGTGACCGTCCATTGAAAGGACACAAGACTATCACATTTCAACCTGAAGACATAGCCCAAAGTGTCAGTGGATCTCCTAGAGACACTTGAGTTATCACAACGCAACAAATCTACACAAGAGGATAAAGCAAAACTCCACAAATACACAACGATTACACACGTACCAGCAAACAATTAGATATATTCCAAAGGATCTGTAACCAGATAGACTGTTTATACAAGGGCCACCGAATAGGATACATGCTGGGGATTTCCTATCAGAAATAAATACACTATGTGGACAAGGCACAGCCATGAAGTAGGAGAACCATTGCGCCCCGATATATGACTTATTAGCCCCCCAATACAATAATTAAACACCATTTTTCAATATAGCTGAGTCAGGCTCACTCTAGTGGTCAAGAGAAAGCGACGTCACACAGAGATGAAGTTGTGTCTTTCTACTGATGCACGGGCAGCCATATTTCAATGTATGTAATACCGATCACTAGAAAAACAATAGAAAGGCCTCAGAAACCTTGAGGGTGAGGCAAGCCGGAATCCTTCCTTTTAGAAATAAAAATCGTAAAAAACAAACCCTGAACTGTTCCAATATCTAGTGGTATTACAAATGCAATCAATGCCTATGGCCAAGCCGGCTATTCTGCCATTACTACAGTAATACGCTGAGGTTATCAGATCAATAGATACATCCTCTGGACATCACACATTATCGTTGTAGCTTGTGTGATGTCAGTGGAGGAGGATAGGCTTCCAGCAGGATGCACTGCAGGCCTATTACCTTCCCACATTATTTATATCCTTATAAGACAATGAACGAGCCTGGCATGGGGAATACGGGCATTGTCACCCTTATAACCATGCGACAATCAAGGCCAAGTATAAATGGACACAGGCCAGGGAAATGTACCAATACCCAATCGATATCTACTCTAACCTTTGCTGGATGACCAGATGGGATACATTCATTCCGAGCAATAAATGTGACATGTGAAGGTGAGGAGCAGAGGTAGGCTCAGATGATAGTCTAACCCCTGTGCTGCTATGGTAGGCTTCTTATAATGATGGAGAATGACATAGCCAACATCTATGACGCCAGAACGTCCGGCTACATCTGAATTTGGCTATCTGTCGTCCTAGGTTTCATTATGGGGACACGGCATATGTAACACATACAGACGTATCGGGCCTGGTGCCATAGATTTCGGAGGAATATGCCCAGGTTGGAGAGGCTGTGGGATAGCTGTGGGGAGGAATATGCCCAGGTTGGAGAGGCTGTGGGGAGGAATATGCCCAGGTTGGAGAGGCTATGGGGAGGAATATGCCCAGGTTGGAGAGGCTGTGGCTAGCTGTGGGGAGCGATATGTCCAGGTTGGAGAGGCCGTGGCTAGCTGTGGGGAGCGGTATGCCCAGGTTGGAGAGGCCGTGGCTAGCTGTGGGGAGGGATATGCCTAGGTTGGAGAGGCTGTGGCTAGCTGTGGGGAGGGATATGCCCAGGTTGGAGAGGCTGTGGCTAGCTATGGGGAGGAATATGCCCAGGTTGGAGAGGCTGTGGCTAGCTGTGGGGAGGGATATGCCCAGGTTGGAGAGGCTGTGGCTAGCTGTGGGGAGGGATATGCCCAGGTTGGAGAGGCCGTGGCTAGCTGTGGGGAGGGATATGCCCAGGTTGGAGAGGCTGTGGCTAGCTGTGGGGAGGGATATGCCCAGGTTGGAGAGGCTGTGGCTAGCTGTGGGGAGGGATATGCCCAGGTTGGAGAGGCTGTGGCTAGCTGTGGGGAGGGATATGCCCAGGTTGGAGAGGCCGTGGCTAGCTGTGGGGAGGGACATGCCCAGGTTGGAGAGGCTGTGGCTAGCTGTGGGGAGGGATATGCCCAGGTTGGAGAGGCCGTGGCTAGCTGTGGGGAGGGATATGCCCAGGTTGGAGAGGCCGTGGCTAGCTGTGGGGAGGGATATGCCCAGGTTGGAGAGGCCGTGGCTAGCTGTGGGGAGGGATATGCCCAGGTTGGAGAGGCCGTGGCTAGCTGTGGGGAGGGACATGCCCAGGTTGGAGAGGCCGTGGCTAGCTGTGGGGAGGGACATGCCCAGGTTGGAGAGGCCGTGGCTAGCTGTGGGGAGGGATATGCCCAGGTTGGAGAGGCCGTGGCTAGCTGTGGGGAGGGATATGCCCAGGTTGGAGAGGCTGTGGCTAGCTGTGGGGAGGGATATGCCCAGGTTGGAGAGGCTGTGGCTAGCTGTGGGGAGGGACATGCCCAGGTTGGAGAGGCTGTGGCTAGCTGTGGGGAGGGATATGCCCAGGTTGGAGAGGCTGTGGCTAGCTGTGGGGAGGAATATGCCCAGGTTGGAGAGGCTGTGGCTAGCTGTGGGGAGGGATATGCCCAGGTTGGAGAGGCTGTGGCTAGCTGTGGGGAGGGATATGCCCAGGTTGGAGAGGCTGTGGCTAGCTGTGGGGAGGGACATGCCCAGGTTGGAGAGGCTGTGGCTAGCTGTGGGGAGGGATATGCCCAGGTTGGAGAGGCTGTGGCTAGCTGTGGGGAGGAATATGCCCAGGTTGGAGAGGCTGTGGCTAGCTGTGGGGAGGGATATGCCCAGGTTGGAGAGGCTGTGGCTAGCTGTGGGGAGGGATATGCCCAGGTTGGAGAGGCCGTGGCTAGCTGTGGGGAGGGATATGCCCAGGTTGGAGAGGCCGTGGCTAGCTGTGGGGAGGAATATGCCCAGGTTGGAGAGGCTGTGGCTAGCTGTGGGGAGGGATATGCCCAGGTTGGAGAGGCTGTGGCTAGCTGTGGGGAGGAATATGCCCAGGTTGGAGAGGCTGTGGCTAGCTGTGGGGAGCTCCATCCTCTTCTGCAGCCCAGAGCTGCTTTGCATTGAGATTACGCAGCAGTCTGTAAATAGATTTTGGTCATTGCTTCCATGCCTGTTCCCAGTATTTAAGCAGCGCATCCTGCAGCACCACCGACACCAAGACAACAACATCACCCTCCCGCTGCATAAAGGGGGATAACGTCCGCGGCTATTGTTTTTAATTAGGCCAATTACTGCACCATTTTTTTTTTTGCAAATGAGACAAGAAAAGAAAAAAGCCGTATAGCTTCTAGAACTGCCCGTTCTGGTGTATCAGCATACGAGCTACTATCCTAGATAATGGCAGCGTCCCCTATAGTGACTGGCAGCTCCCGGTACATGGCACAATAGTGGGGTGCAGCCAGGGCTGTGTGCGGACATGACACCCAGATGTGCCGCTACATTATCCGCCAAATAGCGTTCAATGTTAGTGATGTACAAAATGGTGGCTGGAGACAAGCAGCCAAATCTCCACAGTTCTGCTCGGGATGTAAATAACGGAGCCATACATTGCACACAGACACAATGGCGACCCGGTACACACCGGCGGATGACACGGACAGACAGACGGCCATGAATATAAAAAGACAAGAGAAATGCAGGCGCTGTGACCGACCTGATGTCATGTAGCCCCGGGACGCCTGGGAGATGAACGCCGGCGGGAAGTGTTTGTGCAGGCGGTAGTCCTTCTCGCTCCGGGACCTCATGCGGTCTGAGGCCCGGTCAGAGAAATCCGCGCTAGGCCAGGCCCGGCGTAACGTCGTGCTCCGCGTCTTCTTCATCGTGAGGCCTCGCCGCGGCTCCGGGCTCTCGTCAGCGCATCAGGCGCACAGCTGGCGCCGGGGCTGCGCACATTCTCCCGCTGCTCGGGGCCGGCCGTTCTCTCCACTCGCGAATGATCCAATGTTACACACGTCCCACAATGCATTACACTTCATTTGCAATCAATCCAGCTTATAGCTTCCAGATTCATGTGGAGGAAAGGCACGATGTGGGGCTGCGCGGCCGGGGGAGGGGGGCGCGGAGACCCCGAACAATGGCTGGATCCAGCATAGGGCTGCTGCCTGGCCAACGGCGAGCACCGGGAGAGGAAGAACACCCACAGAATGTGGCTCCAACCGGAACCCCGCTGGCACCCAAGGAACACAACGTCAATATCCCAATGGCTGTGGCATTAAAATGAGGAGGCGATGACGACGAGAGCGGAGGCTTCTCCCTCCTCTCTTCACCTATCAGGCTCCGTGAAGCGAATCAATGAGGCAATGTAGCCGGCATTGCAGTAATCAGGGGGCACTATTCATCCTCCACACAGAGCCCGGAGCAATGCTCACAGTGATGTCAGGGAGGGCTCCCGGGGCCGCCGCCTTTTCCCGCCACCGCTCGCACTCCATCATTTCTGGCCCTCACCGGCTCCTACGATCCGAGGTGTTCCCGGCTCCGTCCTCCGGTGAATGCAGTGAGGAGCGCCTGCCCAGTCTCCTGCTATTAACCCTTCACCTGGTCAGAGTCCCACAACCCACCGTCACATTGGAGGGGATGTCGCCTGTAGGGTGTCACCGGCTCCATGCCCCCCAAAGACCAATGCCCTCCACTACAGGGTTAAGTCGGGCACACTGATCCTGTCAGGCATCGCATTGTGATAAATGTAAAACACCCCGAGGCGCTCCCAAGCCTTGGCCGCAGTCCCAGCTCTCCTCTATTTACATACAAAGCGGGGTATTTTTAGGATAGTCCGACCCTCCCGAGGAGGAGAAGGGGAAATAAATAAATAAAAGCGGCCAGGCTAGTGATACGATGTGCAGCGGAGGAATGGCTCCCGTGCCAGCGGCACATTCCTCTGTGGCACTGTACACACGTAATAAAGTGTGCTGTAGAATCCGCACTCTCACATCTGCTTCATGTTCCTCACCAAACTACCCCGGGGAACACCGGGCTGACGGCTCCATCCACATCGTACTGAGCAGCTGTAATGACTGACAGATATTGGTCACCTTCACACCGCTTCACAGATAACCTTGCCAACTTCACATAATCACCAATATACCAATTACCCAAGGGGGCACAGAAATAGTTTCCTTAGAGGAACTAGTATGCATGCGTTACACAACATTATTCTATGAAAGCTACAGAACTGTACTTTTGCCAGTTATCTATCTTATACTATAATGCAGATTTTACTATTATGATTTGCAGGTGTCATGACCCACTGGGAGAGCCCCTGAGGTACCATGACCCACTGGGAGAGCCCCTGAGGTACCATGACCCACTGGGAGAGCCCCTGAGGTACCATGACCCACTGGGAGAGCCCCTCAGGTACCATGACCCACTGGGAGAGCCCCTGAGGTACCATGACCTACTGGGAGAGCCCCTGAGGTACCAATGGCCCACTGGGAGAGCCCCTGAGGTACCATGACCTACTGGGAGAGCCCCTGAGGTACCATGACCCACTGGGAGAGCCCCTCAGGTACCATGACCCACTGGGAGAGCCCCTGAGGTACCATGACCCACTGGGAGAGCCCCTGAGGTACCATGACCTACTGGGAGAGCCCCTGAGGTACCATGACCCACTGGGAGAGCCCCTCAGGTACCATGACCCACTGGGAGAGCCCCTGAGGTACCATGACCCACTGGGAGAGCCCCTGAGGTACCATGACCCACTGGGAGAGCCCCTGAGGTACCAATGACCCACTGGGAGAGCCCCTGAGGTACCATGACCTACTGGGAGAGCCCCTGAGGTACCAATGACCCACTGGGAGAGCCCCTGAGGTACCATGACCTACTGGGAGAGCCCCTGAGGTACCAATGACCCACTGGGAGAGCCCCTGAGGTACCATGACCTACTGGGAGAGCCCCTGAGGTACCAATTGCTCATTGGGAGAGATCCTCAAGTACAATGACCCACTAGGAGAGCCCCTGAAGTACCATGACCTACTGGGAGAGCCCCTGATGTACCATGACCCACTGGGAGAGCCCCTGAGTTACCATGACCCACTGGGAGAGCCCCTGAGGTACCATAACCCACTGGGAGAGCCCCTCAGGTACAATGACCCACTGGGAGAGCCACTGAGGTACCAATGACCCACTGGGAGAGCCCCTCAGGTACAATGACCCACTGGGAGAGCCACTGAGGTACCAATGACCCACTGGGAGAGCCCCTGAGGTGCCATAACAGCAGAATCCCCATAAGTGACCCGACGTTACAAGCTACACCTCTCAATTCATCCAGGGATCATATTGACACCACGGGTGTGTCACAGAATTTTATACCATTGGGCAAAATAAACATTTTACTTTTTTTTTTTTTTTTACAAACAAATTACTCTAGACCCAAACTTTTTTATTTTCACAACGCTATCAGGAGAAAATGGACCACAAAATTTGTTGTGCAATTTCACCAGAGTACGCCGATACCCCGTATGTGGGGGAAAGCCACGGTTTGGGCGCATGGCAGAGCTCAGAAGGGAGGGAGAACCGCTTGATTTTTTGAACGCAAAATTGGCTGAAATCAATGGTGGGCGCCATGTTGTGTTTGGAGACCTCTGATGTACCTAAAACGTGGAAACCCCCCAATTCTAACTCCAATCCTAACACAGCCCTATCCTTGACCCTAATCCCAACCCTAACCCTAATCTCAGCCCTAACCACAACCCTAACCTCAATGCCAAGACCACCCTAACTCCAACACCCCAACCGTAACCCCAACACAACACTAACCCCAACGCCACAACCCTAACCCCAACATAACCCTAGCCCCAACCCTAACCCTACCTCTAACTACAACCCTAGCTCTAACCCCAACCCTAGTCCCAACCCTAACCCCAACCATAATCCTAACTGCAAAGAATGGACAAAATACATCTTTTTCTATTTTATTACTTTTACCTAACTAATGGGGTGATAGAGGTAGGATTGATTTACAATTTTTTTTAATTTTGATCACTGTGATAGGGCCATCACAGTGATCAAAATGATCCAATAGGACAAATCTATTGTTGCCGGGTGCCAGCTGTCAGATCTCGGCGGGCGCAGTGCGCATGTGCCCACCATTTTCTTCCAGGAAGAAGACGCCGAGGGCTGGGTGACAGAGCCGGAGGGTCCAGGGATATCGGAGGTACAAGGGGGGAAGGCTCGAGGGACACCATTTCTCTCTCCTCTGGTATGCTAGATCAGTGTTCCCCAACTCCAGTCCTCAAGGCCCACCAACAGATCATGTTTTCAGGATTTCCTTTGTATTGTACAGGTGATGCAATTATCACCTGGGCAAGACTAAGGAAATCCTGAAAACATGACCTGTTGGTGGGCCTTGAGGACTGGAGTTGGCGACCTGAAAACATGACCTGTTGAAGGGCCTTGAGGACTGGAGTTGGGGACCCGTGTGCTAGATTATATCAGAGGAGAGAGAAATGAATGGGAGATCTGACTTTTTTTTGGCAAACGCAGTTATTCTGTGAAGAACGGCGATCATCAGACTGGGGACGGTAAAAACCGACCCGAATCATGTTCTCTGGTGTCTCAGCACTTTCCCACCTATTTGTTTTCCATCCATCTCCTCTCTTCTCTGGCTATATAAAGCCAGAGCTGTCAATGAGGGGTTGGAGATAGATGGAAAACAAGCAGGTGACAAGGTGCATTTAAATATATGGCCACGCCATGATGCAGAGAGCACCTGTACTTTGCTTGAACAGCCATTCTGAGCTGACACACTTCCTTTAAAGAAGCACTCTTCCCATCAAAGTTTTTATCCTCTCAATATTTTGCAGTCATCATATTATATATCACTTTGTACTTACAATTGCTAATTTTGCCCTTCTACTCCGCTAATTCTTCTCTTTTTCCATTAGGTTTATGAGATCACGTTATTAAAAACAGACTAGCTGACACCTTCTAAGCTCTATGTAGAAGCGGGAAGTCTCTTTTCCTTGCAGGAGTCATTCCCCTCTGCAACTCCTGACCCAGCTGCTGCTCTTTTCCCACCTGCCAGGGACTTTTGCAGTGATGACTCCTGCAGTGAAAAGACTTCCAGTTTCTACATAGAGGTTAGACTAGAGCTAGTATGTTTTAATCGTGATCATAGAACTAATAGAAAAGAGAATAATTAACTGGGCAGAGAGGAAAATGAGCAATTGTAAGTCCACAGTGCTATATAATAGGATAACTGCAATATATTAGGAGGATATACATTTTGATGAGACTGCTTTTTTAAGTACATTGACTCATTCAGGCATCTTGCATTGGAATTTGCTTGCTTGTAGAAGTCATGCTCACAATTAGTTTGTGCGATATACTGAACAATAAGAAGCCAAGGTTAAAAACTCAATTTAATGTAATACTTGTTATTATTGTGCATACTTGGAGTTTCTGAGGCATCCAGGCATACCCCTACGGCAGCGTTTTCCAGTCTCCAGTCCGCATGGCCCCTCAGCAGATCATGTTAGGATCTCCTTAGTATTGCACAGACGAGAGACCCTATGACAATTTCCAATGCCTTCATAATAATTCTATTACCTGTTCAATACTAACCTTGAATACAATCTGTAGGGGGCCTTGAGCATTGGGTTTGGAAAGCACTGCTCTCTAGACACCCCAGGTAAAAAAAAACCCTGAAAATTATAATACAGGAAGATGTACATGTTTTACTGAATTCCTCAATATAGAATAGCGTAGGTGACTATGTTACTTGATGTGGCCAAAAATGGTTTACCAACTTTGCGTTACTCTTTCAGTCAATGCAGCCACTTACACTACATCTCCATTTAATCTTATAACGTAAGATTTCCCATAAAGCTACTCACAAATCCCATGCCTCCTACAGCCTACCTCTCATCTCTGCTACCATGGCCACTATTCTGCTAATGACTGTAATTCCTCATAAACAAAAATCCACTAGTAACTCTGGCTTCTCCTGTGCTGCAGCTGTACATTGGAATTTCTTACATAATTTCACTAACGCCAAATCTACTATATACGGTTTAGCTTGCTAAACCCAAATACTAATCTAGCACATCTCTCCCATTCTCTTTTATGCCATATTCTCTCCACTAAGTACCTAATACCTTAGCTTGCACAGGTCATCCCAGGTAACTGGCACATTCAGCATTATGTATAAGCCCTTTGGTATTTACATGTGTCAGATCTACTGTAGCCAACAAACACCTCTGCTTACTATATTGTGATGTGCAAGTTGTCCTTAAGTGCAAGTCTCCATTTTTTTCTTACATTTGATTGATATAGTTTTTACATTTTTTTTTTTTTTTTTTGGGGGGGGGTCCTCTCCCCTTTGTACCAGTCTGTCATTGTAAATTTGTTCACTGTAAGTGATATCTATAAATCTGTATGTAACCCCTTCTCATGTACAGCACCATGTAATTAATGGTGCTATATAAATAAATAATAATAATGAATATAATCTGTCAACTGGTCCTCCGAAGCCTCATGGCTATGTTTCAATTTAAATAAAAATCAAAAAAGGAATGGTGTGTAGGTACAAAAATGGGGAATTAGGAGAGAAAGTTCTGCATACATACATAGGATAGCATATGACGTTCCAGTATATACAGTACCATATCTGTCAAGAACCTATGGAATTTCATTACCCCTTAGGCTTGTATCTCATGTGAGAACTTGAACGAAAACATAGGAGTTATGTACTCGAAGCGTCAACTATGAATAATTATTAGTAAGAACTTAATTTAACCTTGGGAGATTTACATAGAAATGTGAGAAGTTCCCTATATTCCCACCATACAGCATTGTGGTAGTTCTTGGTTATCACAGTGATCCTGATGAAGCACTCTTCTCCACCGGATTTACAGTATGTACTTTTTAAATGTGTCATCCAAAATGAAAACCTTGCTATTTTTTTTTTTTTTAACTGGGCAAACCCAAGAAAAGACCAGCAATTAATGGGGTATCTGCAACATAAATAGCCTGCTACATCAACCCCTTAAGTACCGTCTCACTTTGTAGGCTAATGACCTGGCCTCATTTTTTAAATCTGACCAGCGTCACTTTATGAGGTACGCAAATTACCTCTTCAGAGAAAAAAAGGACTTAAACTCTATAGCGCCACCTGTTGGAAGTAGCGATCCTAAAAGTTACAATCAACCCTTTAAGGGTATGTTTCCACGTTCAGGATTGCATCAGGATTCGACGCAGGGAAAATCTGCACCTGAGGTCACTGGCAGGTCACCTGCGTTTTTGACGCGTTTTTCATGCGTTTTTTTCATGTGGATTTGTGTGTGTTTTTGTAAAGTCAATAACGATATACAAAAAAAGAATTGTGATGTCATTTCTTGTCCAACCTCTTCATTTACATACTCCATTGAAGAGTATACACACACAGCTAGATATATAGATAGATAGATAGATACGTTAGATGAATACAATAGATAGATAGATACGATAGATATGTATCGTGTCTATCTATCATATCTGTCTATCATATCTATCTATGGATCTATCTATCGTATTTATCTACGGTTTCGATATATCTATCTATTATCTACCGATATATCTATCTATAAATATATCTATCTGTAGATATATCAATAGATAGATAATAGATAGATAAATAGATAATAGATCCTAAGATTCTGCTTAACTGCTGTGCGCACATTGATCTCGAGACATTGGAAATCCTCCCAATCTCCTAATGTGTCTGAATGGGTCAAGGAGATGACCAGCCTTCAAAGTATGGTGGAATTGTCCGCTGAGGTTAACGGTTCAATGGATAAATATCTGCAGGTCTGGAGTCCTTGGATTTTGTATATGGACTCTCAGGACTTTCAATCCCTCTTTTCTAAGCCATAAGGAAGATAGATTGAACAATACGGGTTAGACGGATGTCATTATAGGGGTGCAAGTTGCCCCCTTCTATATCAGACTCCATGGTTCCTCCCCTTCCCCCCTTTTTTTCACCCTCTCTCCTCCCCCATATTCCTCTTCTTAGTCTCATTCCTTCCGTTCGTGTTTATACCATTATTACTTGGAGTGACCTAGCTCCTCTTGTTTGGGTCGCTCTCTTTCAGAGGATACCTCATATGTATCACCAAAGGTCATACAGTCTCCCTGGATAGGGGATACCTACATCCGCCATGGATTTTTTCTTTTCTTTTCAGATCTTGTTGGACTTGATTGAAAATGATTTTGACCTGAAAGCTATACTATTTCGGGACTTGTTGGTTACAGGTCTTGATATACAGTTGTATATGAGATTTCTTTTTGTACTCAATACTTTTTATGTTGTTGAATCCTTTGTTCCTTGTTTGTTTTGAAGTTCTTTTCAATAAAAACCAGATTAAACATAAATAGATAATAGATAGATTCGATAGATAGATAGATACAATAGATATATATCGTATCCATCTATCTATCTATCTATCTATCTATCTATCTATCTATCTATCTATCGTATCTATCTATTGTATCTATCATATCTATCAATCTATTGTATCCATCTATCGTATCTATCTATCGATATATCTATCTATAAATATATCTATCTATAGATATATCGATAGATAGATATATCGATAGATAATAGATAGATAGATAGATACGATAGAAAGATAATAGATAAACAGATGATTGATAGATATGATAAATAGATGGATATGATAGATAGATACGATAGATGGATCACACAAGCGAGAAACTCGGACGAGTCTCGCATCTTAATACCCATCACTGCTGCCCGCACTAGGGAGTGGAGCGTGCAGGTGCATGTATTTCTATCCAGCTGCACACTCCACTCCCGAGTGCCGGCGCCAGTGTTGGGTATTAAGATGTGAGACTCGTCTGAGTTTCTCGCATGTGTGATCACGGCCTTAAATAAAGACAAACACATGAAATCTGCGTTAGGCCGGGGTCACACATGCGAGAAACTCACACAAGTCTCTCGCTTCAATACCCGGCACTGCTGCCCGCACTCCGGAGCGGAGCGTGCGGCTGCATGTATTTCTATGCAGCTGAATGCTCCGATCCCGAGTGCCCACGGCAGTGCCGGGTATTGACGCCAGCCTTAAATGCAATATGTTTAATTTAAAAAAAAATTTTGAAAAAAATGGCGTAGGCTCCCGTGCAATTTTCTGCGCCTGAGAGGGAAAGCCAGCGCCTGGGGGACTGATGTTTGTAGCCTTTGAAGAGGTTACTACCCATGGAGCTTCCCAGGCTATGAATTTCAGCCCCCAGCTGTCTGCATAGCCTTTACTGGCTATAAAAATAGGGGGACCTCCCCAAAAAATGACGTGGGGTCCCCCTATATTTTATAGCCAGAAAGGCTACGCAGACTGCTGCGGGCTGATATTCATAGCCCAGAGAGGGGCCATGGATACCGCCCCAGAAATGGCACATCTGTAAGATGCACCAATTCTGGCACTTAGCCCCTCTCTTCCCACTCCTCTGTAGCGGTGGGATATGGGGTAATAAGGGGTTAATGTCACCTTGCTAGTATAAGGTGACATTAAGCCCGGTTAATAATGGAGAGGCATCAATAAGACGCCTACCCATTACTAATCTTATTGTAGTGAAAGTGTAAATAAAAAATAAAGACACAGCCAGAAAAAAAGTATTTTATTATTCTTAATTTCACCATACTTACCATACTTGAGCGCCTACAAAAAAAGTAAAAATAATAAACCAACCGTATACTTACTTTCCGCCGAAGTCCAATTAATAACGAATGTCCCACGACGATCTTCCCTATAGAAAAGTGATATCGGGTGATGTCACCACTCTATAGGCCCTCCAGTGACACACTGACAGGAGACAATGTCTCCTGCAGTGTATCACTGAGGTTACCTTAGTTCAGAGTCTCACTTTATGGCAAAGCTGTGTGGGAATTTTCCCACATAGCAGTGCCACAAGTGAGACTAGGGACTATTTTCTCACAGGGGCGGAGGAATACATTGTGGGGAATACATTGTGGAAGGATACCTTCCATCATTGTATTCCTGGAGCCCCTGGAGAGCGGTCACATCAGCTGATGTGGCTGCTCTCCACGGGAGATCGTCGTGGGACACTCATTTTAATTGGATATCTGCCGATCAGGAAGCATATTGTTTGTTTATTATTTTATTATTTGTTACAGGTCACAATGGCTTTGGGGATCAAGGTGACAAGGTGATGGTGAGTATGTACTCTATGTTTAATGTACTGTATGTCTATATGTATGTATTGGATGTACTGTTTGTTTGTACTGTATATATGTTATGAATGTTGCATGTTCTATATGTATGTACAGTATGTTGCATGTTGTATGTAGCATGTTGCATGTCACATATTGCATGTCGCATGTGGTATGTCGCATGTGGTATGTCCCATGTTGCACGCCACATGCAGCATGACGCAAGTGACTTATTGCATGTCGAATGTTGCATGTCACTTGTCGCTCGTCACATGTTATATGTCACATGTTGCATGTTGCATGTCACATGTTGCATGTCACATGTTGTAGGTCGCATGTTGTATGTTGCATGTCATATGTAGCATGTCACATGTTGTATGTAGCATGTCACATGTTGTATGTAGCATGTCGCATGTTGCATGTTGTATGTCACATCTATAATATAACGCTGGGAACGTCACTCTGTCCGAAGCCTTTATAGACTGCGCAAGCGCTGGCGCAGTCTGGACCCCACAGAGTGACGCTCCCAGGAGATTGCGGTATGCGTAAGCACTGAACGCACACCCCGATCTCCAACGGAGAAGCAGGGACGTGGCAGGAGGGTGAGTATGCTATATTCACCTGTCCCGTTCCAGCGCTGCGCACCGCTCCGTGTTCCGGGTCCTCTGCCTGTGACGTTCACAGTTCAGAGGGCGCGATGACGCGCTTAATGCACACCGCCCTCTGACTGAACAGTCACAGCCAGAGGACCCGGAACACGGAGCGGTGCACAGCGCTGGATCAGGGCCAGGTGAATATAGCAAGTGTCATGGGCCTGAGCTAGCGGCGACTCCGGCACCTGACCCCCACAGCGCGCTGGTGTCCCCGCCTGCTCAGGCCCCCCAGCACTCGGCGCCCAGCGACGATAGGTGAGTATGTTATTTTTTTTATATATATATCGCAGCAGCATACGGGGCATATAATACTATGGAGCATCTTATGGGGGCCATCAACATTTATGGAGCAGTATACGGGGCATACAATACAATGGAACATCTTATGGGGGCCATCAACATTTATGGAGCAGTATACAGGGCATACAATACAATGGAGCATCTTATGGGGGCCATCAACATTTATGGAGCAGTATACGGGGCATATACTATGGAACATCTTATGGGGGCCATCAACCATAATGGAGCAGCATACGGGGCATATACTATGGAGCATGTTATGGGGGCCATGAACCATAATGGAGCAGCATATGGGGCATTTACTATGGAGCATCTTATAGGGGCCATCAACCATAATGGAGCAGCATACGGGGCATATACTATGGAGCATCTTATGGGGGCCATCAACCATAATGGAGCAGCATACGGGACATATACTATGGAGCATCTTATGGGGGCCATCAACCATAATGGAGCAGCATACGGGGCATATACTATGGAGCATCTTATGGGGGCCATCAACCATAATGGAGTAGCATACGGGGCATATACTATGGAGCATCTTATGGGGGCCATCAACCATAATGGAGCAGCATACGGGACATATACTATGGAGCATCTTATGGGGGCCATCAACCATAATGGAGCAGCATATGAGGCATATACTATGGAGCATCTTATGGGGGCCATCAACCATAATGGAGCAGCATATGGGGCATATACTATGGAGCCTCTTATGGGGGCCATCAAACTTTATGGAGCAGCGTATGGGGCATTGTTGTGAATTCTGTGGCAGAGCTCCCTCCTGTGGTCACAAGTGGTACTTCGGCTGATTCTCTCTGGGAGCTTCCGTTTGTGGAGGAAACTGGTACTGCTGCTTCTGAGTTTCCTCCCTCAGGTGATCTGGTGAGGTCGTTAGGTGCTTCTCTACTTAACCCCACCTAATGCTTTGATTCATGCTTCCTGTCAATGTTCCAGTGTTGGACTTGTGTTTCTCTGGATCATTCCTGTGGCCTGCTGCTCTGCATAGCTAAGTGCTTCTTTGCTATTTGTTGCTATTTTTTCTGTCCAGCTTGTCTATTTGTTTTGCTGGAAGCTCTGGGACGCAAAGGGTGTACCTCCGTGCCGTTAGTTCGGTACGGAGGGTCTTTTTGCCCCTTTGCGTGGTTTTCTTTAGGGTTTTGTGTAGACCGCAAAGTTATCTTTCCTATCCTCGTTCTGTCTAGAATATCGGGCCTCACTTTGCTGAATCTATTTCATCCCTACGTTTGTCTTTTCATCTTACTCACAGTCATTATATGTGGGGGGCTGCCTTTTCCTTTGGGGTATTTCTCTGAGGCAAGGTAGGCTTATTTTTTCTATCTTCAGGCTAGTTAGTTTCTCAGGCTGTGCCGAGTTGCATAGGTAGCGTTAGGCGCAATCCACGGCTGCCTCTAGTTGTGTTTGGAGAGGATCAGGGATTGCGGTCTGCAGAGTTCCCACGTCTCAGAGCTCGTTCTATTATTTTGGGTTATTGTCAGATCACTGTATGTGCTCTGACCTCCATGTCCATTGTGATACTGAATTGCCTCTCATAACAGTACAGGAAGCCAAAAGTACTAATGATTCTCAATAGAGGGAAAAAAGAAGTTCTGAGACCATTTTTTTTTTCTCTGCACTGTGTTTTGTCTTTTTGTTCCCCTAGACATTTGGGTGGTTCAGTACACAGGTGTAGCGATGGACATTAGAAGTCTGTCTTCATTTGTGGATCAGCTCTCGGCAAGAGTACAAAAGATTCAAGACACTATTGATCAGAAATCTATGTTAGAACCAAGAATTCCTATTCCTGATTTGTTTTTTGGAGATAGAACTAAGTTTCTGAGTTTTAAAAATAATTGTAAGTTATTTCTGGCCTTGAAACCTCGTTCCTCTGGTGATCCAGTTCAACAGGTTTTGATTATTATTTCTTTTTTGCGCGGCGACCCTCAGGACTGGGCATTTTCTCTTGCGCCAGGAGATCCTGCATTGAGTAATATCAATGCGTTTTTCCTGGCGCTCGGATTGCTGTACGATGAGCCTAATTCAGTGGATCAGGCAGAAAAGAATTTGCTGGCTCTTTGTCAGGGTCAGGATGAGATAGAGGTATATTGTCAGAAATTTAGAAAATGGTCAGTGCTCATTCAATGGAATGAATCTGCGCTGGCAGCTATGTTCAGAAAGGGTCTCTCTGAAGCCCTTAAGGATGTCATGGTGGGATTTCCTATGCCTGCTGGTTTGAATGAGTCTATGTCTTTGGCTATTCAGATCGGTCGACGCTTGCGTGAGCGTAAATCTGTGCACCATTTGGCGGTATTACCTGAGCTTAACCCCTTTCTGACATCGGACGTACTATCCCGTCCATGTGGGGTGGGCCCCTATGACCATGGACGGGATAGTACGTCCAGCGCGATCGGCAGCGCTCACGGGGGGAGCGCCGCCGATCGCGGCCGGGTGTCAGCTGCCTATCGCAGCTGACATCCGGCACTATGTGCCAGGAGCGGTCATGGACCGCCCCCGGCACATTAACCCCCGGCACACCGCGATCAAAGATGATCGCGATGTGCCGGCGGTACAGGGAAGCTTCCCGCAGGGAGGGGGCTCCCTGCGGGGCTTCCCTGAGCCCCCCGCAGCAACGCGATGTGATCGCGTTGCTGCGAGGGTCTCACCTCCCTCCCTGCTCCCTCCAGCCCCGGATCCAAGATGGCCGCGGATCCGGGTCCTGCAGGGAGGGAGGTGGCTTCACAGAGCCTGCTCAGAGCAGGCACTGTGAAGGCTGCAGCGCTGCATGTCAGATCAGTGATCTGACAGAGTGCTGTGCAAACTGTCAGATCACTGATCTGTGATGTCCCCCCCTGGGACAAAGTAAAAAAGTAAAAAAAAAAAATTTCAAATGTGTAAAAAAAATAAAAAAAAAATATTCCAAAATAATGAAAAAAAATAAATATATTATTCCCATAAATACATTTCTTTATCTAAATAAAAAAAAAAAAAACAATAAAAGTACACATATTTAGTATCGCCGCGTCCGTAACGGCCCGACCTATAAAACTGGCCCACTAGTTAACCCCTTCAGTAAACACCGTAAGAAAAAAAAAAAAAAAAACGAGGCAAAAAACAATCATACCGCCGAACAAAAAGTGGAATAACACGCGATCAAAAGGACAGATATAAATAACCATGGTACCGCTGAAAGCGTCATCTTGTCCCGCAAAAAACGAGCCGCCATACAGCATCATCAGCAAAAAAATAAAAAAGTTATAGTCCTGAGAATAAAACGATGCCAAAATAATTATTTTTTCTATAAAATAGTTTTTATCGTATAAAAGCGCCAAAACATAAAAAAATGATATAAATGAGGTGTCGCTGTAATCGTACTGACCCGAAGAATAAAACTGCTTTATCAATTTTACCAAACGCGGAACGGTATAAACGCCTCCCCCAAAAGAAATTCATGAATAGCTGGTTTTTGGTCATTCTGCCTCACAAAAATCGGAATAAAAAGCGATCAAAAAATGTCACGTGCCCGAAAATGTTATCAATAAAAACGTCAACTCGTCCCGCAAAAAACAAGACCTCACATGACTCTGTGGACCAAAATATAGAAAAATTATAGCTCTCAAAATGTGGTAACGCAAAAAATATTTTTTGCAATAAAAAGTGTCTTTCAGTGTGTGACGGCTGCCAATCATAAAAATCCGCTAAAAAACCCGCTATAAAAGTAAATCAAACCCCCCTTCATCACCCCCTTAGTTAGGGAAAAATTAAAAAAATGTATTTATTTCCATTTTCCCATTAGGGCTAGGGTTAGAGTTAGGGCTAGGGTTAGGGCTAGGGCTAGGGTTAGGGCTAGGGTTAGGGCTAGGGTTAGGGATAGGGTTAGGGCTAGGGCTAGGGTTAGGGTTAGGGCTAGGGTTAGGGCTAGGGTTAGGGCTAGGGTTAGGGCTAGGGTTAGGGTTAGGGCTAGGGTTAGGGCTAGGGCTAGGGTTAGGGCTAGGGTTAGGGCTAGGGTTAGGGCTAGGGTTAGGGCTAGGGTTAGGGCTAGGGTTAGGGCTAGGGTTAGGGTTAGGGCTAGGGCTACAGTTTGGGTTGGGGCTAAAGTTACAGTTAGGGTTTAGATTACATTTACGGTTGGGAATAGGGTTGGGATTAGGGTTAGGGGTGTGTCAGGGTTAGAGGTGTGGTTAGGGTTACTGTTGGGATTAGGGTTAGGGATGTGTTTGGATTAGGGTATCAGTTATAATTGGGGGGTTTCCACTGTTTAGGCACATCAGGGGCTATCCAAACGCGACATGGCGTCCGATCTCAATTCCAGCCAATTCTGCGTTGAAAAAGTAAAACAGTGCTTCTTCCCTTCCGAGCTCTCCCGTGTGCCCAAACAGGGGTTTACCCCAACATATGGGGTATCAGCATACTCAGGACAAATAGGACAACAACTTTTGGGGTCCAATTTCTCCTGTTACCCTTGGGAAAATACAAAACTCGGGGCTAAAACATATTTTTTGTGGGAAAAAAAAAGATTTTTTATTTTCACGGCTCTGCGTTATAAACTGTAGTGAAGCACTTGGGGGTTCAAAGTTCTCACAACACATCTAGATTAGTTCCCTGGGGGGTCTAGTTTCCAATATGGGGTCACTTGTGGGGGGTTTCTACTGTTTAGGTACATTAGGGGTTCTGCAAACGCAATGTGACGTCTGCAGACCATTCCATCTAAGTCTGCATTCCAAATGGCGCTCCTTCCCTTCCGAGCTCTGCCATGTGCTCAAACGGTGGTTTCACCCAACATACGGGGTATCAGCGTACTCAGGACAAATTGGACAACAACTTTTGGGGTCGAATTTCTCCTCTTACCCTCGGGAAAATACAAAACTGGGGGCTAAAAAATAATTTTGGGGGGAAAGATTTTTTTTTTTAATTTTCACGGCTCTGCGTTACAAACTGTAGTGAAACACTTGGGGGTTCAAAGCTATCACAACACATCTAGATGAGTTCCTTAGCGGGTCTAGTTTCCAAAATGGTGTCACTTGTGGGAGGTTTCTACTGTTTAGGTACATTAGGGGCTCTGCAAATGCAATGTGACACCTGCAGACCATTCCATCTAAGTCCTCATTCCAAATGGAGCTCCTTCCCTTCCGAGCCCTCCCATGCGCCCAAACAGTGGTTCCCCCCCACATATGGGGTATCAGCGCACTCAGGACAAATTGGACAACAAATTGTGGGGTTGAATTTCTCCTGTTACCCTCGGGAAAATACAAAACTGGGGGCTAAAAAATAATTTTTGTGGGAAAAAATTTTTGGTTTATTTTTACGGCTCTCCATTATAAACTTCTGTGAAGCCCTTGGTGGGTCAAAGCGCTCAGCACACATCTAGATAAGTTCCTAAGGGGGTCTACTTTCCAAAATGGTGTCACTTGTGGGGGGTTTCTACTGTTTAGGTACATTAGGGGCTCTGCAAACGCAATGTGACACCTGCAGACCATTCCATCTAAGTCTGCTTTCAAATGGCACTCCTTCCCTTCTGAGCCCTCCCATGTGCCCAAACAGTGGTTCCCCCCACATATGGTGTATCATCGCACTCAGGACAAATTGGGCAACAAATTGTGGGGTCGAATTTCTCCTGTTACCCTCAGGAAAATACAAAACTGGGGGCTAAAAAAATAATTTTTGTGGGAAAAAAATTTTATTTTATTTTTACGGCTCTGCATTATAAACTTCTGTGAAGCACTTGGTGGGTCAAAGTGCTCACCACACCTCTAGATAAGTTCCTTAGGGGGTCTACTTTCCAAAATGGTGTCATTTGTGGGGGGTTTCAATGTTTAGGCACATCAGTGGCTCTTCAAACGCAACATGGCGTCCCATCTCAATTCCTGTCAATTTTGCTTTGAAAAGTCAAACGGCGCTCCTTCCCTTCCGAGCTCTCCCATCCGCCCAAACAGTGGTTTACCCCCACATATGGGGTATCAGCGTACTCAGGACAAATTGTACAACAACTTTTGGGGTCCAATTTCTTCTCTTACCCTTGGGAAAATAAAAAATTGGGGGCAAAAAGATAATTTTTGTGAAAAAATATGATTTTTTATTTTTACGGTTCTACATTATAAACTTCTGTGAAGCACTTGGTGGGTCAAAGTGCTCACCACACCTCTAGATAAGTTCCTTAGGGGGTCTACTTTCCAAAATGGTGTCATTTGTGGGGGGTTTCAATGTTTAGGCACATCAGTGGCTCTTCAAACGCAACATGACGTCCCATCTCAATTCCTGTCAATTTTGCATTGAAAAGTCAAACGGCGCTCCTTCCCTTCCGAGCTCTCCCATCCGCCCAAACAGTGGTTTACCCCCACATATGGGCTATCAGCGTACTCAGGACAAATTGTACAACAACTTTTGGGGTCCAATTTCTTCTCTTACCCTTGGGAAAATAAAAAATTGGGGGCGAGAAGATAATTTTTGTGAAAAAATATGATTTTTTATTTTTACGGTTCTACATTATAAACTTCTATGAAGCACTTGGTGGGTCAAAGTGCTCACCACACCTCTAGATAAGTTCCTTAGGGGGTCTACTTTCCAAAATGGTGTCACTTGTGGGGGGTTTCAATGTTTAGCCACATCAGGGGCTCTCCAAACGAAACATGGCGTCCCATCTCAATTCCAGTCAATTTTGCATTGAAAAGTCAAATGGCACTCCTTCGCTTCCGAGCTCTGTCATGCGCCCAAACAGTGGTTTACCCCCACATGTGGGGTATTGGCATACTCAGGACAAATTGTACAACAATGTTTGGGGTCCATTTTCTCCTGTTACCCTTGGTAAAATAAAACAAATTGGAGCTGAATTAAATTTTTGTGAAAAAAAGTTAAATGTTCATTTTTATTTAAACATTCAAAAAATTCCTGTGAAGCACCAGAAGGGTTAATAAACTTCTTGAATATGGTTTTGAGCACCTTGAGGGGTGTAGTTTTTAGAATGGTGTCACACTTGGGTATTTTCTATCATATAGACCCCTCAAAATGACTTCAAATGAGATGTGGTCCCTAAAATAAAATGGTGTTGTAGAAATGAGAAATTGCTGGTCAACTTTTGACCCTTATAACTCCCTAACAAAAAAAAATTTTGGTTCCAAAATTGTGCTGATGTAAAGTAGACATGTGGGAAATGTTACTTATTAAGTATTTTGTGTGACATATCTCTGTGATTTAATTGCATAAAAATTCAAAGTTGGAAAATTGCGAAATTTTCATAATTTTCGCCAAATTTCCGTTTTTTTCACAAATAAACGCAGGTATTATCAAAGAATTTTTACCATTGTCATGAAGTACAATATGTCACGAGAAAACAATGTCAGAATCACCAGGATCCATTGAAGCGTTCCAGAGTTATAACCTCATAAAGGGACAGTGGTCAGAATTGTAAAAATTGGCCCGGTCATTAACGTGCAAACCACCCTTGGGGGTAAAGGGGTTAAACCTGAGCCTATGCAGTGCGATAGGACTTTGACCAGAGTTGAACGGCAAGAACACAGACGTCTGAATGGGCTGTGTTTCTACTGTGGTGATTCCACTCATGCCATCTCTGATTGTCCTAAGCGCACTAAGCGGTTCGCTAGGTCTGCCACCATTGGTACGGTACAGTCAAAATTTCTTCTGTCCGTTACCTTGATCTGCTCTTTGTCATCATATTCTGTCATGGCGTTTGTGGATTCAGGCGCTGCTCTGAATTTGATGGACTTGGAATATGCTAAGCGTTGTGGGTTTTTCTTGGAGCCCTTGCAGTGTCCTATTCCATTGAGAGGTATTGATGCTACGCCTTTGGCCAAGAATAAGCCTCAATACTGGACCCAGCTGACCATGTGCATGGCTCCTGCACATCAGGAGGATATTCGCTTTCTGGTGTTGCATAATCTGCATGATGTGGTCGTGTTGGGGTTGCCATGGCTACAAGCCCATAATCCAGTATTGGATTGGAAATCCATGTCGGTGTCCAGCTGGGGTTGTCAGGGGGTACATGGTGTTGTTCCATTTTTGTCAATTTCGTCATCCACCCCTTCTGAGGTTCCAGAGTTCTTGTCTGATTACCGGGATGTATTTGATGAGCCCAAGTCCGATGCCCTACCTCCGCATAGGGATTGTGATTGTGCTATCAATTTGATTCCTGGTGGTAAATTCCCAAAAGGTCGACTGTTTAATTTATCCGTGCCTGAGCACACCGCTATGCGCAGTTATGTGAAGGAATCCCTGGAGAAGGGGCATATTCGCCCGTCATCGTCGCCATTAGGAGCAGGGTTCTTTTTTGTAGCCAAAAAGGATGGTTCGCTGAGACCTTGTATAGATTATCGCCTTCTTAATAAGATCACTGTTAAATTTCAGTACCCCTTGCCTTTGTTATCTGATTTGTTTGCTCGGATTAAGGGGGCTAGTTGGTTCACCAAGATTGATCTTCGTGGTGCGTATAATCTGGTGCGAATCAGGCGAGGCGATGAATGGAAAACTGCATTTAATACGCCCGAGGGTCATTTTGAGTATCTAGTGATGCCATTCGGACTTGCCAATGCTCCATCAGTGTTTCAGTCCTTTATGCATGACATCTTCCGAGAGTACCTGGATAAATTCCTGATTGTGTACTTGGATGACATTTTGATCTTCTCGGATGATTGGGAGTCTCATGTGAAACAGGTCAGAACGGTTTTTCAGGTCCTGCGTGCTAACTCTTTGTTTGTGAAGGGATCAAAGTGTCTCTTTGGTGTGCAGAAGGTTTCATTTTTGGGGTTCATCTTTTCCCCTTCTACTATCGAGATGGATCCTGTTAAGGTCCAAGCCATCCATGATTGGACTCAGCCGACATCTCTGAAAAGTCTGCAAAAGTTCCTGGGCTTTGCTAATTTTTATCGTCGCTTCATCTGCAATTTTTCTAGTATTGCCAAACCATTGACCGATTTGACCAAGAAGGGTGCTGATGTGGTCAATTGGTCTTCTGCTGCTGTGGAAGCCTTTCAAGATTTGAAGCGTCGTTTTTCTTCTGCCCCTGTGTTGTGTCAACCAGATGTTTCTCTTCCGTTCCAGGTCGAGGTTGATGCTTCTGAGATTGGAGCAGGGGCTGTTTTGTCGCAGAGAGGTTCTGATTGCTCAGTGATGAAACCATGCGCTTTTTTTTCCAGGAAGTTTTCGCCTGCTGAGCGAAATTATGATGTGGGCAACCGAGAGTTGCTGGCCATGAAGTGGGCATTTGAGGAGTGGCGTCATTGGCTTGAAGGAGCTAAGCATCGCGTGGTGGTATTGACTGATCATAAGAACTTGACTTATCTCGAGTCTGCCAAGCGGTTGAATCCTAGACAGGCTCGTTGGTCGCTGTTTTTTGCCCGTTTTGACTTTGTGATTTCGTACCTTCCGGGCTCTAAAAATGTGAAGGCGGATGCTCTGTCTAGGAGTTTTGTGCCCGACTCTCCGGGTTTGTCTGAGCCGGCGGGTATCCTCAAGGAAGGAGTAATTGTGTCTGCCATCTCCCCTGATTTGCGGCGGGTGCTGCAAAAATTTCAGGCTAATAAACCTGATCGTTGCCCAGCAGAGAAACTGTTTGTCCCTGATAGGTGGACGAGTAGAGTTATCTCTGAGGTTCATTGTTCGGTGTTGGCTGGTCATCCTGGAATCTTTGGTACCAGAGAGTTAGTGGCTAGATCCTTTTGGTGGCCGTCTCTGTCGCGGGATGTGCGTTCTTTTGTGCAGTCCTGTGGGATTTGTGCTCGGGCTAAGCCCTGCTGTTCTCGTGCCAGTGGGTTGCTTTTGCCCTTGCCGGTCCCAAAGAGACCTTGGACACATATCTCTATGGATTTTATTTCAGATCTTCCCGTCTCTCAAAAGATGTCAGTCATTTGGGTGGTCTGTGATCGCTTTTCTAAGATGGTCCATCTGGTACCCTTGTCCAAGTTGCCTTCCTCCTCTGATTTGGTGCCATTGTTCTTCCAGCATGTGGTTCGTTTGCATGGCATTCCAGAGAATATCGTTTCTGACAGAGGTTCCCAGTTTGTTTCGAGGTTTTGGCGAGCCTTTTGTGGTAGGATGGGCATTGACTTGTCTTTTTCCTCGGCTTTTCATGCTCAGACTAATGGCCAGACCGAACGAACCAATCAGACCTTGGAAACCTATCTGAGATGCTTTGTTTCTGCCGATCAGGATGACTGGGTGTCCTTTTTGCCTTTGGCTGAGTTCGCCCTTAATAATCGGGCCAGCTCGGCTACCTTGGTTTCGCCATTTTTCTGCAATTCTGGGTTCCATCCTCGTTTCTCTTCAGGACAGGTTGAGTCTTCGGACTGTCCTGGTGTGGATACTGTGGTGGACAGGTTGCAGCAGATTTGGACTCATGTAGTGGACAATTTGACCTTGTCCCAGGAGAAGGCTCAACGTTTCGCTAATCGCAGACGCCGTGTGGGTCCCCGACTTCGTGTTGGGGATCTGGTTTGGTTATCTTCTCGTCATATTCCTATGAAGGTTTCCTCTCCGAAGTTTAAACCTCGTTTCATTGGTCCTTATAGGATTTCTGAGGTTATTAATCCTGTGTCTTTTCGTCTGACCCTCCCAGATTCTTTTTTCATACATAACGTCTTCCATAGGTCATTGTTGCGGAGATACGTGGCACCTATGGTTCCATCTGTTGACCCTCCTGCCCCGGTTTTGGTGGAGGGGGAATTGGAGTATATTGTGGAGAAGATTTTGGATTCTCGTGTTTCAAGACGGAAACTCCAGTATCTGGTTAAATGGAAGGGTTATGCTCAGGAGGATAATTCCTGGGTTTTTGCCTCTGATGTCCATGCTCCCGATCTTGTTCGTGCCTTTCATGTGGCTCATCCTGGTCGGCCTGGGGGCTCTGGTGAGGGTTCGGTGACCCCTCCTCAAGGGGGGGGTACTGTTGTGAATTCTGTGGCAGAGTTCCCTCCTGTGGTCACAAGTGGTACTTCGGCTGATTCTCTCTGGGAGCTTCCGTTTGTGGAGGAAACTGGTACTGCTGCTTCTGAGTTTCCTCCCTCAGGTGATCTGGTGAGGTCGTTAGGTGCTTCTCTACTTAACCCCACCTAATGCTTTGATTCATGCTTCCTGTCAATGTTCCAGTCTTGGACTTGTGTTTCTCTGGATCATTCCTGTGGCCTGCTGCTATGCATAGCTAAGTGCTTCTTTGCTATTTGTTGCTATTTTTTCTGTCCAGCTTGTCTATTTGTTTTGCTGGAAGCTCTGGGACGCAAAGGGTGTACCTCCGTGCCGTTAGTTCGGTACGGAGGGTCTTTTTGCCCCTTTGCGTGGTTTTCTTTAGGGTTTTGTGTAGACCGCAAAGTTATCTTTCCTATCCTCGTTCTGTCTAGAATATCGGACCTCACTTTGCTGAATCTATTTCATCCCTACGTTTGTCTTTTCATCTTACTCACAGTCATTATATGTGGGGGGCTGCCTTTTCCTTTGGGGTATTTCTCTGAGGCAAGGTAGGCTTATTTTTTCTATCTTCAGGCTAGTTAGTTTCTCAGGCTGTGCCGAGTTGCATAGGTAGCGTTAGGCGCAATCCACGGCTGCCTCTAGTTGTGTTTGGAGAGGATCAGGGATTGCGGTCTGCAGAGTTCCCACGTCTCAGAGCTCATTCTATTATTTTGGGTTATTGTCAGATCACTGTATGTGCTCTGACCTCCATGTCCATTGTGATACTGAATTGCCTCTCATAACAGGGCATATGATGGGAGCAGCAAATTACATAACGGTGGCGCAGGATGGGAGCAGCACATGACAGGATGGGGACGCAGGATGGCAGCAGCACATGACAGGATGGGGGCGCAGGATGGGAGCAGCACATGACAGGATGGGGGCGCAGGATGGGAGCAGCAAATGACAGGATGGGGGCGCAAGATGGTAGCAGCACATTACAATATTAGGGCGCAGGATGGAAGCAACACATACCAGGATGGAGACCATATACCAATATAAATGCTCGCCACCCGGGCATAGAACAGGTTCAATAGCTAGTGTTGTATATCACATGTCGCATGTTGTATGTCGCATGTTGTATGTCACATGTTGTATGTAGTATGTCGCATGTTGTATGTTGCATGTTGTATGTCACATGTTGTATGTCACATGTTGTATATCGCATGTCACATGTTGTATTTTGCATGTTGCATGTTGTATGTCACATGTTGTATGTAGCATGTCATATGTTGCATGTTGTATGTCGCATGTTGCATGCCACATGTTATATGTTGCATGTTGTATGTCGTATGTTGTATCGTGTATGTTGTATGGTGTATGTTGTGTGTTGTATGTGCACAGTCTAGACGAGTCCGGCTCTGCTACATCTGGATGCCTGACATCCAGATGTACCAGAGCCTATAGATGATCGCCGGAGATAACTCTCCAGCGATCAAAATCCGAAAAAACTTGGCACTCTAGATGAATAATTATCATATGCAAAAGGTTTATTGATGTGCATCCATAAAGGCAAGTCGAACGTTTTCGGTCCACATCCGGACCTTCATCAGAACAAATATAAGAGATATGGTGCAGGGAGAAACGTTAATCCTGTCTCTATAAATTCCAATATTGGTAGGGTGGCCTGGATGCAGCAAGTAGTCCTGTCCACATAGGCGCACGTGTGATGCGACCGGGGTCGCTGGGTAAATGGCGCTCAGCGATCACCTACACTACAGCGTTCTCACAATCAGCTGATCAGCAGTTGGTGATAACCAGACTAGTGACCGGAGATAACTCCCGGTCATGTGCACGGCAGTTCTCGCGATAAGATATCTTATCGCGAGAACCGCAGTGGACGAGGGACTTCTGGCGTCAAACACGCAGCGTTTCCTGAATGTGGAAACATACTCTAACAAGTCGTGCAATATGACTTAGGATAAAAGCCAAATCAGTGAGGTAATAACTCTGGAACGCTTCAACTGATCCCAGTGATTCTGAGATTTTTTATTCATGACATATTGTACCTTATGATAGTGGGAAAAAATTGTTCCATTTAACTTGCGTTTATTTTTTTTGAAATATTGGAAATTTGGCAAAAATTTGGAAAATTTCACAATTTTCAAAATTTAAATTCTTATGCCCTTAAACAGAGAGTTATGTCACACAAAAATAGTTAAAGGGAATCGGTCACCCCAAAAATCGTATATGAGCTAAGGCCACCGACATCAGGAGCTTATCTACAGCATTCTGTAATGCTGTAGACAAGCCCCTGATGTAACCTGAAAGATAAGAAAAACAGGTTAGATTATACTCACCCAGGAGCAGTCCCGATGCGGTCCAGTCCGATGGAGGTCGCGGTCCGGGTCTGGCACCTCCCATCTTCTTACGATGACGTCTTCTTCTTGCCTTCCTGCCGTGGCTCCTGTGCAGGCGTACTTTGTCTGCCCTGTTAAGGGCAGAGCAAAGTACTGCAGTGCGCAGGCGCCGGGCCTGTCTGAGCTTTCCCGGCGCCTGCGCACTGCAGTACTTTACTCTGCCCTCAACAGGGCAGACAAAGTATGCCTGCACCAGAGCCACGGCAGGAAGACAAGAAGAGGACGTCATCCTAAGAAGATGGGAGGCGCTGGACCCGGACCACGACGCCCATCAGACGGGACATGCACAACCTCAGATGGTGCTCAAGTAGGGCCCCACACCATACATGTATGATAAACAAAACTTGGCACTCAACTTCTAGAATATTTTTGGATTTTTTTAATGCAGCCAGAAAATAATATAGACGTTTTGGCCTCACTGGCCTTCATCAGTAACGGACTGCAGTATAATGCGGTGGATACCGCGTCACTGATGACTGCACGCTGGCACCCCCACCCAACCAGGTACTATCTTATACAGGCTCCATGCCCAGCGTCTAGTGCATGACCAGACACAATTAAAGTGCCTATGGCTTCACTCCTATTATCGCACTGAATGCGATTAACCATTATAGTGCAGTCTGTTACTGATGAAGGCCAGCGAGGCCGAAACGTCTATATTATTTTCTGGCTGCATTAAAAAAATCCAAAAATATTCTAGACGTTGAATGCCAAGTTTTTTTTTATGATACTAAAATTTGGGCGCATGGCAGGGCTTGGAAAGGAAAAAGCACCATTTGACTTTTTGAACGCAAAAATAATTGCATGCAAAGGGCCTCTGATGTGCATAAATAGTGGAAACCCCACACGAGTGTCTCCATTTTGGAAACTAGAACCCTCAAGGAATGTATCTAGATGTGGGATGAGCACATTAACTTCACAGAAGTTTATAAGGTATAGCCATGAAAATTAAAAAAAAAACAATCACATTTTTACCATAAAAAATATTATTTTAGCCCCACATTTTTTTTATATTCACAACGGTAACAGGAGAAAATGCACCAAATTTTTGTGCAATCTATCTTGAGTGCACCAATACCCCATATGACGTTGAAAACTTCTTTTGAGGCACAGTGCAAAGCTCAGAAGGGAAGAATCACCATACTGAAATTCAGAATTTGCTGGAGTGGTTTGCCGGTGCCAGGTCACATTGGCAGAGTCCCTGAGATGCCAGAACAACAGAAACCTCCCATAAGTAACTTCATTTTACAAACTACACCTCTCAATGAATTCTTTTAGGGGTGTAGTGAGCATGTTAACACCACATGTGCCTCACAGAAATGTATACCATTGGGCGGTGAAGAAAGAATAACTACATTTTTTTAGCGCTAAAATATTGTTTCAGCCCCAAATTTTTACTTTTATAAGGTCTAATAAGAAAAAATTGACCTCTCGGTTTATTATTCAATTTCTACCGATTGTGCAAATACCCTGCATGTAATTGGGAACTACTTTTCAGGCACAGTACAAAGCTCAGAAGGGAAAGAACGCCATATTATAGTACAGATTTTACTATTATGGTTTGTGGGTGCCATGACCCACTGGGAGAGCCCCCAAAGTGCAAAAATAGCAGCACCCCCCAAAAGTGACCCCATGTTACAAACTACACCTCAATAAATTCATGCATTATAATGCATTGCAGTGCATTATACGTGTACAGAAAACTTATCGGAGCATGGTCTAAGAAGCTTTCTGTAGCTTGGTGACCCGGCGGTCAGACGACCACAGGTCACCATGCCAACGATCGGGCACCCGTGATGACGTCGCGGGGGTGCCAATCTAAAGGCAGAGGGGGCTCTCTCCCTCTGTCTGCTTCCTAAATTTTGTGATCGCTCTCCATTGCACATTACAGCATTTAGGGGGTTAAACAGCCAGGGGCAGTACTGGCACCATCTCTGGCTGATAGTGCAGGAGCTCGGCCACTTGCAGTGCCGAGCTCATGCTGTGATTAGGCAGGAGGTGCTGATATTTCAGCACCTCCTGCCCGATCATGCTGTGATAGGTCAGTCAGATTGACTGATCACAATGACTTGAGTGCAGGGACTGACGGCATGGGTCCCTGCACCTCTTCTCATGCTGCTCAGCTGTCAGTGACAGCTGTCAGCATGGAATTGTCATGACGTACATAGCACGTCATAATGCGAGGACTGACAGCCGCTCATGACATGCTATGTCTGTCATTGGTCGTTAAGGGGTTAATGCAAATTTTACCATTGCTATAGAAAGGTCAAATAAAGTGCATTAGGCAACGTAACTTTTAGTATGTTGACTTTTTCCTGGAAATTGGCAAACATCTTTAGTCTGGAACCATACATTCGGTTTTTCTGACAGCTTTTTGAGCCAAACTCAAAATAGTTTTTAAAAGAAATGGAAAAATAAAGGTCTTATACTTCTAATGCTGAATGTACCTCTGGCTCCAGCACAAAAACATAATCAAAAACTGAATCTTGAACTGCATTGAAAACTTTACATGTATTTCTGGCCTGTGGGTATGAGTAGAGTAAGCGTGAACGGGACTGATCTGCTGCCTCCATACGGTAACATTTACACCAAAGTATGCAGATTTTGTATTGAAATGCTTTAGATTTGCTTCAGATTTTTCTTTCCATAGAGACCAGGGGACCAGGTCGGCGTGGAACGTTGTCTGTACATAGGATTATTCCATTCACTACCACGCAATTTCTTTTCTTTTACAATACTATTGGACTTTTTATATATTCATTGCTGAGCACCATCAAAAGTGAATGGGATAACATGTTTTAGAGAGGTGCTGAAATGTTTTCTTTCTATTGGACTATATATTTCCTCCAAAGCCTTGTAAGGTTTTCTAAAATCTCATCCACGATGCTGCAATGTAAGGCCAGTCTCACACGTCCAGATAATTCCGGTACCGGAAAAATCAGTACCGGAATTATCCGTGTCCGTGCGTTTATGTGGCACATCAGTGCGGCACACGGGCGGCACACGTGTGCCGCCCGTGTGCCGACTGGGTACCACACGGAGCGTGCAGGAGACAGCGCTAGAGATAAGCGCTGTCCCCTGCATCTGGTGCTGAAGCCACCATTCATATCTTCTCTCCAGCAGCGTTTGCTGGATAGAAGATATGAAAAATCCTTTTTTTTTTGTTTTTTCGTGTTTAAAATAAAGATCCCTGTCCCCACCCCCCTCCCACCCCTGTGCACCCCCCGCTGTTAATAAAATACTCACCCGGCTCCCTCGCAGCGTCCTGTCCTCGCTGCACCCTCTCCTGTATGAGCGGTCACGTGGTGCCGCCCATTACAGTCATGAATAGCGGCTCCACCCCTATGGGAGGTGGAGCCGCATATTCATGACTGTAATCGGCGGCCCCACGTGACCGCTCATACAGGAGAAGCTGCGGCGAGGACCGCCGGAGAAATGCATCCGCTGCCTCCATTGTGCAATGCGTTAAACGCTAGCGTCGGAATCTCTCACCGACGCATTGCGACGGGGAGATTCCGACGCTAGTGTGAAAGAAGCCTAAAACTGAAAAATGTTAATACATTTTAACAGGTAAGTTACTATTTCTTAACATGTGGCGCAAGAGAACATGATCAACACAGGTTTATCTATAAGATTTCAAAGAGTTGACTTAGCGGGCTACGGTAAGTAAATAAAGCTGTCTTATAGACTGGCTTGTAAGCTATCACTATAAATCACTGCACGGCTTGTTCACTTTCATTAGATTTCCAAAATAAAGCAATAAAAGGTTCTGTCATATCCTTATGTGCGAACAGTGCCTTGAAAAATTATTCATACCCTGTAAACCTTTACACATATTTTCACGCCACACCTACAAACTTAAATGTATTTTACTGGAATATTATGTGATATAACACCACAAAGTAGCAAGTATTTGTGATGTGTAATAAAGGAAATGATACTTGTTTTTTTTAATGTTTTAAAAATACAAATCTGAAAATTTTGACGTGCATTTGTATTCAGCCCCCTGTAGTTTGATACCCCTAAATACAATTCTGAGTGACCAATTACCTCCAGAAGTCACATAATTAGTAAACTGAGTCCACCTGTGTGTAATTTATTCTCAGTATAACTACAGCTGTTCTGTGAAAAACTCAGAGGTTTGTTTGTAAACATTTGGGATCAAACAACATTATGAAAACCAAGGAACACACCAGACATGTCAGGGATAACGTTGCATAGGAGAGTAAAGCAGGATTAGGTTATAAAAAAAATAGCCTATGCACTTAATATCTCACAAAGCACTGTTCAATCCATCAACCAAAAATGGAAGGAGTATGGCACAACTGCAAACCTACTAAGACATGGGCATCCACCTAAACTGACATTGCAAGCAAGGAGTGCGCCAATTAGAGAAGCAGCCAAAGGTCCCATGGTCACTTTGCAGGAACTGCAGAGATCCACACAGCTTAGCTGGGAGAATCTGTCCACAGGACAATTAGTCGTATACTCCACAAATCTGGCCTTCATGGGAGAGTGGCAAGAAGGAAGCCATTTTTAAAAACAAGCCATGAGAAGTCCCATTAGTGGTTTACAAAAAGTCATGCTGGAGACACACCTGGCATGTGAAAGATCGTGTTCTGGTCAGATGATACCAATGTAGAATTTTTTGGGCTACATGCAAAATATATGTTGAAAAAAACTAACACTGCACATCACCCTGAAAACTCCATCCCCAGTGTCAAACATGGTGGTGGAAGCATCATACAGTATGAAAGCTTTTCTTCAGCAGTGACAGGAAAGCAGGTCAAAGTTGATGGGAAGATTTGTGGAGCTAAATACAGGGCAATGCTGGAGGAAAAACTGTTAGAGGCAGCAAAAGACTAGGGCATAGGTTTACCTTCCAGCAGGACAACGGCCCTAAACATACAGCCACAGCTACAATGGAATGGTTTAGATCAAAGCATATTTTACTATGTACATGTGGTGGCAAGTGTAGGACATAATTACTGTAGGGTCAAATTAGAGGACAGTATTACTGATTTAATATATTTTACTTTTGAGGATGATGTCTTCCATGGGTGAAACAAAAGGGAGGTCCTGTTACTGTGTAAGACGACATTATGTCACTTGTTTTCTTCATCTGGCGCAGTGTAGAAGTCAGGAAAAAAATAGGGCATGTGCTCTAGAAGTGATCAACTATAAATATCTCTGTACTACTGTCTGCAGAGATGAGTCTTGGTTCAAAGACAAGGAAGTGATAGCAGTCTGCACCAGATGAAGAAGAAAAGAGAAGATGAATGAATTAAATTAGAGACATCACTGGTAAGTCTCTGTATTTCTTGTATACTTACACTATACACTATATACAGAACTCCAGGTACTCTACCATTTGCTGTATCACCATGAATTTTAATGGATTTGTTTGAATAAACTGGATTTTTAATCCAAGTTCTCACGCTGGAAATCTTCCTTCCTTTCTGTTTTTCCTTGTGGACAACGCCTCTGATCAAGGCACCTTCCTGCGTGAATTCTATTCAAAATCTATCAAGACTTGCGCCTTTGTGCAGGCTAATATACTAGGATTTCTGCTGAAATTGGCAAGCTGAACTTTATCAATTTTTTCCTTTTCCATATGTGCATCTATTATTATTCATTGTTATAGCGCCATTTATTCCATGGTGCTTTACATGTGAAAAGGCATATACATAATAAAAATAATCTTAAACAATACATGTCACCAACTGGTACTGGAGGAGAGAGGACGCTGCCCGTGAGGGCTCTTAGTCTACAAAGGATGGGTGAGGATACAATAGGCGAGGGTAGAACTGCTTGTGTAGCAGTATGGTAGAACAATGGTTACTGTAGGTTGTAAGCTTATCGGAAGAGGTGGCTCTTCAGGTTCCTTTTGAAGGTTCACATGGTAGGTGAGAGTACGATATGTTGGGTAGAGCGTTCCAGAGTAGAGGGGATGCATGGGAGAAATCTAGTAAGCGATTGTGGAAGAGGAAATAAGAGGGGAGTAGATAAGGAGATTTTGTGAGGATCGGAGGTTGCATGCAGGTAAGAACTGGGAGACTAGGACACAGATGTATGGAGGTGACAGGTTGTGGATGGATTTGTATGCCATGGTTAGTGTTTTGAGTTGGAGTCTCTGGGTAATAGGGAGCCAGTGAAGGGATTTACAGAGTGTAGAGGCCGGGAAATAATGTGGGGATAGGTGGATTAGTCGGGCAGCAGAGTTTAGGATAGATTGGAGGGGTTCAAGACTGTTAGAAGGGAGGGCATGGATATGTGTTTTGAAGGAGATATCATAGTACAGGGTTACCCCAAGGCAGTGGGCTTGCGGGACGCCCTCATCTATGCCTTGCATCAAGTGGCCTATCCTCCTCTTCCTCCACCATAACATCACACACAGTACAGTACTCAGAGGTGGCACCCCAATTACCCATGTTTACCCCTGCATCACAACTCTCCAACCACCTGACTGTCGGGAAGCACAGATTCGTGAGTCTGCAGAGCTGTTCACATATTCTGTTCCATGGGCATCAGAGGTCTGCTCTAAAGATTCACAGACTCAATAAGAGGAAAGAATCTGCACCGATGCCTAAAAAAATTTCAGTTAGATCCTGGGGCGGACGAAGTAGGGTCTGCGCACAATCCAGACCCTCATCACCAGATGTTAACCCCGGGGTGGCAGTGTTCCTAATGAGAGTCAGATAACCGAGGCGCACGCGGACAGTACTGTGCTGTCAGGGCCGGAAGAGTAGGAGGGTAACTCGCAGGGCAAGGAATGTCGTTTAAAAGTACAACTCGTCCCCAAAAAATAAGCCCTCACATGGCCATATTGACAGAAAAATAAAAAAGTTATGGCTCTGGGAAGGAGCGGAGCGAAAAACCAACACGGAAAAACGGAAAATCCTAAGGTCATGAAGCGGTTAATATATGGGGGACTATAGGGAGTGTATTATACTATATGGAGGCCTATAGGGCACATTGTATTATATGGAGGACTATGGGGTGTGCATTTTACAAGATGGAGGACCGTGGTGCACATTATACTATGTGGAGGACTATGGGGTGTATTATACTAAACAAGCAAAATGCTGCATATTCATCGAGTGATTGGATTATTTATGCAGGAACAAAAATCCTTGTTCTCAGAAGCACATCGCCCACTGAAAATTGTAGATGTGCTGCTGATAACATGATACTGTATGGGGACAGATTGATCTAATAGTGATTGTTCTGTTCCCATCATTCTTTCTCAGTTGGTGTAAAGAGGCTGGGAAACAAGCGTCGAACGACTTCAATATTGTCGATCACACTCGTTTAGCGACCTGAACTCAGCGCATGTAAATACAACAGAAATGCTTCTGTGTGATGTGCAATATATTAGTATTTGGTGCCCCATTTTAAACTTTTACGTAGGGCCCCATTTTGCCTAAAACCGGCCCTGGCTACGTCCTCCTCCACCTCTTCCACATACACCGCCACCTACACCCACTCCACCTCCTCATCCACTTGGACCTCGGCCTCCTGGTTCTAGATTGTAACTTTTTTTTTAAATTCTTTGCTCTTTTAACCCCTTAGCGACCGCCGATACGCCTTTTAACGGCGGCCGCTAAGGGTACTTAAACCACAGCGCCGTTAATTAACGGCGCTGTGGAAAAAGTGAATAGCGCCCCCCAGAGGCCGATTTTCTCTGGGGTCTCGGCTGCCGGGGGTAGCCGAGACCCCAGAGAACATGATTCGGGGGGTTTTTAACCCACCCCGCATTTGCGATCGCCGGTAATTAACCGTTTACCGGCGATCGCGAAAAAAAAAAAAAAAGTAAAGTGTAATTCTCTGTCCTCTGATGTAATCGCACATCAGAGGACAGAGAAATAGGGGGATTCGGGGACCCTACAATACTCACCTGTGTCCCTGGATCCTCTTGCTGCTCCTCCTGGCCGCCGGCAGAAGAAAATGGCGGGCGCATGCGCAGTGCGCCCGCCATCTGTCTCCATCTGCCGGCCGGCAGGAGAACAGCAGTTGGGGCTAAAATTAGGGTTAGGGGTAGGGTTAGGGGTAGGGTTAGGGGTAGGGTTAGGGGTAGGGTTAGGGGTAGGGTTAGGTTAGGGGTAGGGTTAGGGGTAGGGGTAGGGGTAGGGGTAGGGTTAGGGGTAGGGTTAGGGCTAGGGTTAGGGCTAGGGTTGGGGCTAAATTTAGGGTTAGGGTTGGGGCTAAATTTAGGGTTAGGGTTGGGGCTAAATTTAGAGTTAGGCTTCTTTCACACTTACGTCGGTACGGGGCCGTCGCAATGCGTCGGCCCAACATACCGACGCACGTTGTGAAAATTGTGCACAACGTGGGCAGCAGCTGTAGTTTTTCAACGCATCCGCTGCCCAATCTATGTCCTGGGGAGGAGGGGGCGGAGTTACGGCCACGCATGCGCGGTCAGAAATGGCGGATGCGACGTACAAAAAAACGTTTCATTGAACTTTTTTTGTGCCAACGGTCCGCCAAAACACAACTGATCCAGTGCACGACGGACGCGACGTGTGGCCATCCGTCACGATCCGTCGGCAATACAAGTCTATGGGCAAAAAACGCATCCTGCGGGCACATTTGCAGGATCCGTTTCTTGTCCAAAACGACGGGTTGCGACGGAATGCCAAACGACGCAAGTGTGAAAGTAGCCTTAGGGCTAGGGTTAGGGTTGGGGCTAAAGTTAGGGCTAGGGTTGGGGCTAAAGTTAGGGTTAGAGCTGGGATTAGGGTTAGGGTTTGGATTAGGGTTGGTATTAGGGTTAGGGTTGGGATTAGGGTTAGGTTTGGGATTCGGGTTAAGGTTAGGGTTGTGATTAGGGGTGTATTGGGATTAGGGTTAGGTTTGAGGTTAGGGTTGAGATTAGGATTAGGGATGTGTTGGATTTAGGGTTTTGATTAGGGTTATGGTTAGGGTTGACATTAGGGTTGTTTTGGGGTAAGGGTTGTGATTATGGTTAGGGTTAGTGATTAGGATTATGGATCAGGTTGGGATTAGGGTTAGGGGTGTGTTGGGGTTAGGGTTGGAGCTAGAATTGGGGGGTTTCCACTGTTTAGGTACATCAGGGGGTCTCCAAACACGACAGCCAATTTTGCGCTCAAAAAGTCAAATGGTGCTCCCTCCCTTCTGAGCTCTGCCGTGCGCCCAAACAGTGGGTTACCCCCACATATGGGGCATCAGCGTACTCGGGATAAATTGGACAACAACTTCTGGGGTCCAATTTCTCTTGTTACCCTTGTGAAAATAAAAACTTGGGGGCTACAATATCTTTTTTGTGAAAAAAAATATATTTTTTATTTTCACGACTCTGCATTCTAAACTTCTGTGAAGCACTTGGGCATTCAAAGTTCTCACCACACATCTAGATAAGTTCCTTGGGGGGTCTATTTTCCAAAATGAGGTCACTTGTGGGGGGTTACTACAGTTTAGGTACATCAGGGGCTCTGCAATCGCAACATAATGCCCACACACCATTCTATCAAAGTCTGCATTCCAAAAAGGCGCTCCTTCCCTTCCGAGCTCTGCCGTGCGCCCAAACAGTGGTTTACCCCCACATATGGCGCATCAGCGTACTCGGGATAAATTGGACAACAACTATTGCAGTCCAATTTCTCCTGTTACCCTTGTGAAAATAAAAACTTGGGGGCTACAATGTCTTTTTTGTGGAAAAATTTTTTTTTTATTTTCAAGACTCTGCATTCTAAACTTCTGTGAAGCACTTGGGCATTCAAAGTTCTCACCACACATCTAGATAAGTTCCTTGGGGGGTCTAGTTTCCAAAATGGGGTCACTTGTGGGGGGTTACTACAGTTTAGGTACATCAGGGGCTCTGCAATCGCAACATAATGCCCACAGACCATTCTATCAAAGTCTGCATTCCAAAAAGGCGCTCCTTCCCTTCCGAGCTCTGCCGTGCACCCAAACAGTGGTTTACCCCCACATATGGCGCATCAGTGTACTCGGGATAAATTGGACAACAACTATTGCAGTCCAATTTCTCCTGTTACCCTTGTGAAAATAAAAACTTGGGGGCTACAATATCTTTTTTGTGGAAAAAAAAAATATTTTTTATTTTCACGACTCTGCATTCTAAACTTCTGTGAAGCACTTGGGCATTCAAAGTTCTCACCACACATATAGATAAGTTCCTTGGGGGGTCTAGTTTCCAAAATGGGGTCACTTGTGGAGGGTTTCTACTGGTTAGGTACATCAGGGGCTCTGCAAACGCAACATAATACCCGCAGACCATTCTATCAAAGTCTGCATTCCAAAACGGCGCTCCTTCCTTCCGAGCTCTGCCGTGCGCTTAAACAGTGGTTTACCCCCACATATGGGGTACCAGCATACTCAGGACAAATTGTACAACAACTTTTGGGGTCCAATTTCTCTTGTTACCCTTGTGAAAATAAAAACTTGGGGGCTAAAAAATCTTTTTTGTGGAAAAAAAAAATATTTTTTATTTTCACGGCTCTGCATTATAAACTTCTGTGAAGCACTTGGGCATTCAAGGTTCTCACCACACATCTAGATAAGTTCCATGGGGGGTCTAGTTTCCAAAATGGGGTCACTTGTGGGGGATTTCTACTGTTTAGGCACATCAGGGGCTCTCCAAACGCGACATGGCGTCCGATCTCAATTCCAGCCAATTCTACATTGAAAAAGTAAAACGGCACTCTTTCTCTTCCAAGCTCTGCGGTGCGCCCAAACAGTGGTTTACCCCCACATATTGGGTATCAGCGTACTCAGGAGAAATTGCACAACAAATTTTGTGGTCTAATTTCTCCTGTTACCCTTGTGAAAATAAAAATTTGTGGGCAAAAAGATCATTTTTGTAGAAAAAATGCAATTTTTTTTTTCACGGCTCTACGTTATAAACTTCTGTGAAGCACATGGGGGTTCAAAGTGCTCGCCACACATCTAGATAAGTTCCTTAAGGGGTCTAGTTTCCAAAATGGTGTCACTTGTGGGGAGTTTCCACTGTTTAGGCACATCAGGGGCTCTCTAAACGTGACATGGCGTCCGATCTCAATTCCAGCCAATTCTGCATTGAAAAAGTCAAACGGCGCTCCTTCATTTCTAAGTTCTGCGGTGCGCCCAAAAAGTGGTTTACCCCCACATATGGGGTATTGGCGTATTCAGGAGAAATTGCATAACAAAATTTATGGTTACATTTCTGTTTTTACACTTGTGAAAATAAAAAAAATGGTTCTGAATTAAGATGTTTGCAAAAAAAAGTTAAATGTTCATTTTTTCCTTCCACATTGTTTCAGTTCCTGTGAAGCACGTAAAGGGTTAATAAACTTCTTGAATGTGGTTTTGAGAACCTTGAGGGGTGTAGTTTTTAGAATGGTGTCACACTTCATTATTTTCTATCATATAGACCCCTCAAAATGACTTCAAATGTGATGTGGTCCCTAAAAAAAAATGGTGTTGTAAAAATGAGAAATTGCTGGTCAACTTTTAACCCTTATAACTCCCTAACAAAAAAAAATTTTGTTTCCAAAATTGTGCTGATGTAAAGTAGACATGTGGGAAATGTTATTTATTAACTATTTTTCGTGACATATCTCTCTGATTTAAGGGCATAAAAATACAAAGTTTGAAAATTGCAAAATTTTAAAAATTTTCGCCATATTTCCGTTTTTTTCATAAATAATCGCAAGTAATATCAAAGAAATGTTACCACTAACATGAAGTACAATATGTCACGAAAAAACAATCTCAGAATCAGCGGGATCCGTTGAAGCGTTCCAGAGTTATAACCTCATAAAGTGACAGTGGTCAGAATTGCAAAAATTGGCCTGGTCATTAAGTACCAAATTGGCTCTGTCACTAAGGGGTTAAGTCACTTCCCTAAAAAGAAGAACAACAACAACAAAAAAACGGGTTGGATACCCCTTCCCTGCCTCTTCCACCTACACCGCCATGTCCACCTCCACCTAGTCCTCCTGGTTCCAGATTGTTTTTTTTTTTAATCAGATAATTTTTATTAAACAGCAAGGATAATACAAGTATATTACATTCCTGTTCCTATTAAACATGTATAGATTTTTAAGAACATTTAACCCCAACCCAAACTCCAACCTCCCCTCCTTTCCCACCTTTAGAGACCTGTAGTGAGCCGCCACAATTTATAGCATCGTGCAAAAATGAAGATGACGTTCCAATAACACTCCCAAGGGACCACAAGGCCCAAACGGTCAGATAAAGCCCCTTAATTTGAGTCAATCCCTGGATTCCATAACCTGTGGTAGAGGTCCATCTTATTTCTCTTAAAGTAAATGCTTTTCTCCAAGGCAAGAATATGGTCCACTTGTACCAGAAAGTCTCTTCTCGTTGGTGGTTCCTCCCTTATCCAGAACTTTGCAATTAGCTTCCGCGCAATAAATAATAATCTTGCAATAGCTATTTTTTACATATTATCAGTTACAATCTCTTCTACATAACCTAGAATACACACCAAAGGATCTTGTGGTATAGTACAGTTATATATCAATTCGACTATTTAGCACCACAATCCAAAAGGAGGATAACCTGGGACATTGCCACATCATATGGAGAATACCTGCCTCAGACTGCGAACACCTAGGGCACTCTGAATTGGGTCTCAGTCCAGCTTTGAATAACATCTCCGGAGTTCTATAGGCCCTATGAATAACAAATAATTGTGACAACCTCCCAGGCTCACTCATAGAGAACAGGGGCAGCACGGTGGCGCAGTGGTTAGCACAGCAGCCTTGCAGCGCTGGGGTCCTGGGTTCTAATCCCACCCAGGACAACATCTGCAAAGAGTTTGTATGTTCTCTCCGTGTTTGCGTGGGTTTCCTTCGGGCACTCCGGCTTCCTCCCACATTCCAAAGACATACTGATAGGGAATTTGGATTGTGAGCTCCAACGGGGACAGCGATGATAATGTGTGCAAAACTGTAAAGCGCTGTGGAATATGTTAGCGCTATATAAAAAGTAAAGATTATTATTATTTTTATCTTGTGTACATATTCCAAGATAGTCCCATCGATCATAATCAATGATAGGGTGCCCCTCCAGGAAGGAGTAAAGAAGATGTTCATATGCACCTGAAATCGCCCCATTCGTGCCACCACCCATAAGAATAAAGTCCAACAGAAGATCTACTTGCAGCACTATAGTTTCTCTTTTGCACTGTGCCAGAAATGCGTGGGAGATACGGCTATATTGATATACTAGCTATTGAACCCGTTCACCGCCCGGGTGGCGAGCATTTATATTGGTATATGGTCTCCATCCTGGTATGTGCTGCTCCATCCTGCGCCCCCATCCTGTCATGTGATGCTCCATCCTGCGCCCCCATCCTGTCATGTGCTGCACCCATCCTGCGCCCCCATTCTGACATGTGCTGCTCCTTCCTGCGCCCCCATTCTGTCATGTGCTGTTCCCATCCTGCCCCCCGTTCTGTCATGTGCTGCTCCCATCCTGCGCCCCCGTTCTGTCATGTGCTGCTCCCATCCTGCGCCCCCGTTCTGTCATGTGCTGCTTCCATCTTGCACCCCCATTCTGTCATGTGCTGCTGCCATCCTGCACCCCCGTTCTGTCATGTGCTGCCCTATTCTGTCATGTGATGCTCCCATCCTGCGCCCCCGTTCTGTCATGTGCTGCTCCCATCCTGCGCCACCGTTCTTTAATTTGCTGCTCCCATCCATATGCCCCATATGCTGCTCCATACGCTGCTCCATAATATATGCCCCGTATCAGGGGGCGTAAGTAACAAATAGCTGTGGCATGAAGTGCCACAGCCTCATGCCACAGCAATTTGTTACTTGCGCCACCTGATTCCTTTCCGCCGCCATTTTCTTGGTCCTCCTGCTGGCGGAATCGGCTCCTGCGCAGTCCGCGCTTTCTGGCGCCATTTTCTTGAAGACACACTGCAGTGTGTCTTCATGAAAATGGCGCCGGAAAGCACGGACTGCGCAGGCGCCGATTCCGGCAGCAGGACCAAGAAAATGGCGGCGGAAAGGAATCAGGTGGCGTAAGTAACAAATTACTGTGGCATGAAGTGCCACAGCTTCATGCCACAGCAATTTGTTACTTACGCCATTCCTTTCCGCCCATTTTCTTCGTCCTCCTGCTGCCGGAATCGGCACCTGCGCAGCCCGCGCTTTCCGGCGCCATTTTCTTAAAGACACACTGCAGTGTGTCTTCAAAAAAATGGCGCCGCAAAGCGCGGACTGCGCAGGCGCCGATCTCGGCAGCAGGAATCGGCGCCTGCGCAGTCCGCGCTTTCCGGTGCCATTTTCTTGAAGACACTGCAGTGCGCAGGCGCCGATTCCGGCAGCAGGACAAAGGAATCAGGTGGCGTAAGTAACAAATTACATAGTAACATATAGTAACATAGTTAGTAAGGCCGAAAAAAGACATTTGTCCATCCAGTTCAGCCTATATTCCATCATAATAAATACCCAGATCTACGTCCTTCTACAGAACCTAATAATTGTATGATACAATATTGTTCTGCTCCAGGAAGACATCCAGGCCTCTCTTGAACCCCTCGACTGAGTTCGCCATCACCACCTCCTCAGGCAAGCAATTCCAGATTCTCACTGCCCTAACAGTAAAGAATCCTCTTCTATGTTGGTGGAAAAACCTTCTCTCCTCCAGACGCAAAGAATGCCCCCTTGTGCCCGTCACCTTCCTTGGTATAAACAGATCCTCAGCGAGATATTCTCAGCGAGAAGTGCCACAGCTTCATGCCACAGCAATTTGTTACTTACGCCATTCCTTTTCGCCCATTTTCTTCGTTCTCCTGCTGCCGGAATCGGCGCCTGTGCAGTCTGCGCTTTCCGGCGCCATTTTCTTGAAGACACACCTGCATCTAATGTTAAAAATAATAAAAAAAAACAAAAAACCTGCTATTATCACCTTCCGTCGTCCGCCGAGGCACGCGCGGCTGCCGCCAGCTTCCATTCCCAGAGATGCATTGCGAAATTACCCAGAAGACTGCTACGTCATCTGGGTAATTTCGCAATGCATCCTGGGAACGGAAGCTGGCGGCAGCCGCGCGCGCATCGACAGAGCTTTGCTGCACGACGGAGGGTGAGTATAGAACTATTTTTTATTTTAATTATTATTTTTAACAGGGATATGGTGCCCACACTGCTAAATACTACGTGGGCTGTGTTATATACTGCGTGTGGGCTGCGTTATATACTACATGGCTGCTATATACTACGTGGGCAGTGTTATATACTATATGGGCAATGTTATAAACTGCGTGGGCTGTGTTATATACTGTTTGGGCTGTGTTATATACTACATGGGCTGTGTTATATACTGCGTTGGCTGCGTTATATAGAACATGGCTGCTATATACTACGTGGGCAGTGTTATATACTATGAGGGCTGCGTTATATACTGTACTACATGGCTGCTATATACTACGTGGGAAGTGTTATATACTACGTGGGCTGTGTTATATACTGCATGAGCTGCGTTATATACTACATGGCTGCTATATACTACGTGGGCAGTGTTATATACTATGTGGGCTGTGTTATATACTGCGTGGGCTGTGTTATATACTACATGGCTGCTATATACTACATGGGCAGTGTTATATACTATGTGGGCAATGTTATATACTGTGTGGGCTGTGTTATTTACTGTTTGGGCTGTGTTATATACTACGTGGGCTGTGTTATATACTGCGTGGCTGCTATATACTACATGGGCAATGTTATATACTACATGGGCAGTGTTATATACTACGTGGGAAATGTTATATACTGTTTGGGCTGTGTTATATACTGTGTGGCCACTGTTATATACTGCGTGGCCTGTATCAACGCATTGGGTATTCTACAATATGTCGTGGCCTGTGCTATATACTATGTGGCTGCTATATACATACATACATATTCTAGAATACCCGATGCGTTAGAATTGGGCCACCATCTAGTGAGGTTATAACTCTGGAACGCTTTAACGGATCCCGCTGATTCTGAGTTTGTTGTTTCGTGACATATTGCACTTCATGTTAGTGGTAACATTTCTTCGATACTACTTGCGATTATTTATGAAAAAATGGAAATATGGCAAAAATTTTTAAAGTTTTGCAATTTTCAAACTTTGAAATTTTTTTTGGTTAGGAAGTTATAAGTGTTAAAAGTTGACCAGCGATTTCTCATTTTTACAACAAAATTTACAAAACCATTTTTGTAGGGACCATCTCACATTTAAAGTCGCTTTGAGGGGTGCACATGACAGAAAATACCCAAACTTGACACCATTCTAAAAACTAAACCCCTCAAGGTGCTCAAAACCACATTCAAGAAGTTTATTAACCCTTACGTGCTTCAGATGAACTGAAACAATGTGGAAGGAATAAATGAACATTTAACTTTTTTTTTGCAAACATTTTAATTCAGAACCAATTTTTTTTCATTTTCACAAATGTAAAAATAGAAAATGAACCACAAATTTTGTTGTGCAATTTCCCCTGAATACGCCGATACCCCATATTTGGGGGTAAACCACTGTTTAGGCGCATGGCAGAGTTTGGAAGAGAAGGAGCGCCGCTTGACTTTTTCAATGCAGAATTGGCTGGAATTCAGATTGGACGCCATGTCGCGTATGGAGAGCCCCTGATGTGCCTAAACAGTGGAAACCCCCCACAAGTGACACCATTTTGGAAACTAGACCCCTTAAGGAACTTATCTAGATGTGTGGTGAGCACTTTGAACCCTCAGGTGCTTCACAGAAGTGTATAACGTAGAGCCATAAAAATAAAAAAATTGCATTTTTTCTACAAAAATGATCTTTTAGCCCCCAAAATTTTTATTTTCACAAGGGTGTCAGGAGACATTTGACCATGAAAGTTGTTGTGCAACTTGTCCTGAGTACGCCGATACCCCATATGAGTGGGTAAACCACTGTTTGGGAGCACAGCAGGGCTTGGAAGAGAAGGAGCTCTGTTTGACATTTTCAATGCAGAATTGGCTGGAATTGAGATCGGACGCCATGTCGCGTTTGGAGAGCCCCTGATGTGCCTAAACAGTAAAAAATACACAAGTGACACCATTTTGGAAACTAGACCCTTTAAGGAACCTTTCCAGATGTGTGGTGAGCACTTTAAACCCTCAGGTGCTTCACAGAAGTTTATAACGTAGAACCGTGAAAATCACATTTTTTCTACAAAAATGATCTTTTCGCCCTCAAATTTTTATTTTCACAAGGGTGTCAGGAGAAATTAGACCACGAAAGTTGTTGAGCAATTTGTCCTGAGTACGCCAATACCCTATACGTGGGGGGTAAACCACAGTTTGGGCGCATGGCAGAGCTTGGAAGAGAAGGAGTTCGTTTGACTTTTTCAATGCAGAATTGGCTGGAATTGAGATCGGACACCATATCGCGTTTGGAGAGCCCCTGTTGTGCCTAAACAGTGGAAACCCACACAAGTGACCCCATTTTGGAAACTAGACCCATTATGGAACTTATCTAGATGTGTGGTGAGCACTTTGTGTTAGGGCTAGCGGAACGCACCGAGTAGAAATAGATATTTATTATTAATGGTGCGTTCGCAGCCCGGGGTCCACCGTGCAGGAAGAACCTGCTGCTAGTGAATGGTGGCACAATATGGCGGTGTAGACTAGCTCTGTTACCTCACAGAGCAGCCGCGAGAGGAAAGCACTGCGCCCTGTTAGCCTCACAGGAGCACAAGCTTACTGCCAAGCTGATAGCAGTCTGTGGTTAAGCAACACGCAATCTCCTCACTGGAGAAGCCGGTATTCTAGGGGCTTATTTCAGCCGGGTCCCTGAACACACTCATACAATCTCCTCACCGGAGGTGCCGGTATTCTAGGGGCTTATTTCAGCCGGGTCCCTGAACACACTTATGCTAACCACACTGGCGCAAAGCACATATGACTTGATACTAGCGCATGGCCGTGCGGTCATGCGCAGTTTATATAGCTGCAGCACAGGAAGTGGCTATAGAACTTTTGCCCTTCCAAGACCTGCCAAGAGGACCAATGGAATGTGCCGCAGAGCCTGAGCACATGACCCTCGATCTCCAACGGGAGATCTTGCCCTGGGCATGCTCAGTGTGTGCAGATAAGGACTTAGTCCCAGAGAAGTCCGCTCGCTGCTGACCAGTATAGGCTTTAAAGGCAGAAGCTGGAGAAGCAGCAGTAACTCTTCTCACAGAGTCAGACTGAGCGAGACGCTGGGATCGACGTCCCTGCTGAGCTGCGGCTGGAGGAGAATGGGAGACCGCAGCGGAGATGGATCGAGATTCCCCCTGTGCAGCAGAGGAAACTCGACTCCTAACATTACCCCCCCCTCCTAGGGCCCCCCCCTCCTTGGGCCTCGCTACGTTCGAAGGCAGCAATGAGCTGCGGAGCCCGAATGTGCTCAACAGGCTCCCAGGACCTGTCCTCGGGACCATAACCCTTCCAGTCCACCAAATAAAATTTTTTACCACGCACCACCTTGCACCCCAAAATAGCGTTCACCTCATAATCGTCCGAAGACGAACCCGATGTCCCAGCAGATGACTCGGAGAACCGGGACATATACACGGGTTTCAAGAGGGACACATGAAAGGTGTCGGTGATACCATAGTAACATAGTAACATAGTTAGTAAGGCCGAAAAAAGACATTTGTCCATCCAGTTCAGCCTATATTCCATCATAATAAATACCCAGATCTACGTCCATCTACAGAACCTAATAATTGTATGATACAATATTGTTCTGCTCCAGGAAGACATCCAGGCCTCTCTTGAACCCCTCGACTGAGTTCGCCATCACCACCTCCTCAGGCAAGCAATTCCAGATTCTCACTGCCCTAACAGTAAAGAATCCTCTTCTATGTTGGTGGAAAAACCTTCTCTCCTCCAGACGCAAAGAATGCCCCCTTGTGCCCGTCACCTTCCTTGGTATAAACAGATCCTCAGCGAGATATTTGTATTGTCCCCTTATATACTTATACATGGTTATTAGATCGCCCCTCAGTCGTCTTTTTTCTAGACTAAATAATCCTAATTTCGCTAATCTATCTGGGTATTGTAGTTCTCCCATCCCCTTTATTAATTTTGTTGCCCTCCTTTGTACTCTCTCTAGTTCCATTATATCCTTCCTGAGCACCGGTGCCCAAAACTGGACACAGTACTCCATGTGCGGTCTAACTAGGGATTTGTACAGAGGCAGTATAATGCTCTCATCATGTGTATCCAGACCTCTTTTAATGCACCCCATGATCCTGTTTGCCTTGGCAGCTGCTGCCTGGCACTGGCTGCTCCAGGTGTGGCGGAAGGGCCAAACGATAGACCACAGGATTAACCTGCTCAAGGACCTTGAATGGGCCTAAGTAGCGAGGAGCAAATTTAGTGGACTCAACTCGCAGCCTGATGTTACGGGCGGAGAGCCACACCAAGTCGCCAGGAGCAAAGGTCGGGGCAGGGCGCCGATGTGCATCGGCGGAGGACCTCATTCTCTCCTTCGAGGCCCGAATGGCATCCTGAGTGCGGTCCCAAATGTCCCGTGCCTCCACTGCCCAGTCTGCCACCCTGGAGTCAGCAGAGGACACGGGCATAGGCACAGGAACCCGCGGATGCTGGCCGTAATTAAGGAGGAAAGGAGTCTGACCGGTGGAGTCGGCTACAGCGTTATTAAGGGCGAACTCTGCCCATGGTAATAAAGATGCCCAGTCATCCTGCCTGGCAGAAACAAAATGTCGTAGATATGTGACCAGAGTCTGATTGGCCCTCTCTACCAACCCATTCGTCTCGGGATGATATGCGGAAGAGAGATTTAACTCAATGCTGAGAAGACGACAAAGCTCTCTCCAGAACCGAGACGCAAACTGGGGACCCCGGTCACTGACAATTTTGTCTGGCATGCCGTGTAGGCGGAAGATGTGTCTTATGAACAACGCTGCCAAGGCCCGTGCAGAAGGTAACCGTGGGAGCGGCACCAAGTGCACCATTTTCGAGAAATGATCGGTAATAACCCAAATGACGGTACAGCCGCGAGACTTGGGCAAACCCACTACAAAGTCCATCCCGACCATCTCCCAGGGCCTGTCTGCCACCGGCAAGGGATAGAGTAACCCAGACGGCCGTTGTCGAGGAGACTTATTTTTGGCGCATGAGACACACGCCAGAACGTAATCTCTGACATCTCGCAGCATATGCGGCCACCAGTACGTCCTCGCCAGCAGCTCAGATGTCCTTTTTGTCCCAAAGTGTCCACCCACCCTGGAGGAATGAGCCCAAGAGAGAACCTCCGGTCGCAAATTTATGGGCACAAAAGTCTTGCCCGGAGGCACAGACTCAAGCGACACCGGAGCCACGGTTCTCAAGCTCTCAGAAGGAACAATAAGCCAAGGCTCTCCTTCCTCCTCCTCAGATGACACAACAGAGCGAGAAAGAGCATCAGCTCGAATGTTCTTCTCCCCAGCGACATAATGGAGGGTGAAGTGGAATCGGGAGAAGAATAAGGACCATCTGGCCTGGCGAGAATTTAGCCGCTGGGCTGTTTGCAAATATAGCAAATTTTTGTGGTCTGTAAATACTTGAAAGGGAAAACGAGCCCCCTCCAAGAGATGTCTCCACTCAGAGAAAGCCAATTTCATCGCTAGCAACTCCCTGTCCCCGATGGAATAATTCCTCTCCGCTGGTGTGAAGGTCTTGGAGAAGAAGAAGCACGGATGCTTCCGACCTTGAGCATCCTTTTGGAAGAGGACTGCTCCAGCACCAACGGAAGAGGCATCCACCTCCATTATAAACGGCTTATCGACATCGGGACGATGTAGGATGGGAGCGCTAGCAAAATGAGACTTAGTAGAAGAAAAGGCCCTGGAGACCTCTTCAGACCACACTTTGGGATTTGCTCCCTTCTTGGTGAGGGCTACCAAGGGAGCTACCAAAGTTGAGAAATGGGGAATGAACTGGCGGTAATAATTAATGAACCCCATAAAGCGCTGCACCGCTTTAAGGGAATGAGGTTCTTGCCAGTCCATCACAGCCTGTAGTTTGGCAGGATCCATAGCCAATCCCTGGGCAGAGATGATATAGCCCAGGAAAGGTAAAGACTCCTGCTCAAACACACACTTCTCCAACTTTGCGTAAAGAGAGTTTGCCCGTAAGAGGTCGAAGACTCTGCCAACATCTCTCCGGTGGGAGTCAATATCTGGAGAGAAGATGAGAATATCATCCAGATAGACTACGACCGAGGTGGAAAGCATATCCCAGAAGATGTCGTTGACAAAGTCTTGGAAAACGGCTGGGGCGTTACAGAGCCCGAAGGGCATCACCAGGTACTCATAATGCCCATCTCTGGTGTTAAACGCCGTCTTCCATTCGTCCCCCTCACGAATGCGAATCAGGTTATAAGCTCCCCGCAGGTCTAATTTGGTAAATACCTTAGCTCCCCGTAGCCTATCAAAAAGCTCAGAAATCAGGGGCAGCGGGTACTTATTCTTAACGGTGATGGCGTTAAGACCCCTGTAGTCTATGCAAGGACGCAATTCTCCATTCTTCTTCTGTACGAAGAAGAACCCTGCCCCTGCTGGTGACACTGACTTCCTAATAAATCCTCTTGCCAAATTCTCCTGGATGTATTGGGACATAGCCTCCGTCTCCAGGAGAGAGAGGGGATAGACACGTCCCCGAGGAGGTTCTGCTCCAGGCAAGAGATCTATAGGACAGTCATAGGGACGGTGAGGCGGAAGGGTCTCCGCGGCCTTTTTGGAGAAGACGTCTGCATAAGACCAATAGTATTTGGGGAGAGTAGAGAGATCTGCGGGTATCTCAGTGGTGGAAACCTGAACGCACTCTTTCACACATCTGCCCTTACAGGATTCACTCCAACCCAATATCCTCCCAGAGGTCCACTCAATATGTGGGGAGTGGAAACGGAGCCAGGGTATTCCCAGCAGAATCTCATCCATTCCCTCGGGAAGGACAAGAAGGGAAATAATCTCCTGGTGGGATGGGGACATGGCTAACGTGAAAGGGACAGTCTGATGTGTGATCTGTAATGGAAGTGTCGACCCATTCACCACTCTAACGGTTACTGGTTTGGCAAGCATAACCAGAGGTATTGCGTGGCGCAGAGCAAAAGCAGAAGACATAAAATTTCCCTCTGCTCCTGAATCCACACAAAGCTCTACTGTAAGAGTGGATGTGCCTAACAGGATTGTCCCTTTAAAGGACAATTTTGAGGAAAATGCCGCAGTGTCCAGTGAACCTCCTCCAATGGACACTAGACGCGATCGTTTTCCCGACCGCCGTGGACATTTATTAGCGTAATGTCCCGGTTGCTGGCAATTTTTACATACCACAGGTACTCGAACGGTCTGAGACCTAGGTCCCGCTCGAGAAACCTCCATGGCCTCATGGGAGTCGGACGCCATAACAGGAGATTCTAGAGGTTTGGCAAAGGTAGGAGCCAGCCGAAACCTCTGCCTACACTGGGTCCGCTCCAACCTCCGCTCGTTAAAACGGAGATCGATGCGGGTAGCTATAGTAATGAGCTCCTCCAGTGTGGCGGGAATCTCCCTGGTGGCCAAGGCGTCCTTCACATGATCTGCCAGTCCTTTCCAGAACACCGGAATAAGGACTTTATCCGGCCATTCCAGCTCAGAAGCTAGAGTCCGGAATAGGATGGCAAACTGGCTGACCATGGACGAAGCCTGAGTAATTGCCAACAATTGGAGCGCGGTATCGTGGGTGACACGGGGTCCCAGAAAGACCTGCCTCAGAGCGTCCAGGAAGATAGGAGCACTCTGTACCACACGATCACCACGTTCCCAAAGCGGCGTTGCCCACTCCAACGCCCTGCCCGACAAGAGAGATATAATGAATCCCACTTTCGCCCGTTCCGTAGGAAAACGTGCAGCCAGCAGCTCGAGATGTATGGAGCACTGGCTCACGAATCCCCGACATAGCTTACTGTCACCAGCAAACTTGTCTGGAAGCGGGAGACGGGATAAGGTCGGAGCAGGGGTGGCAGCGGACAAACTGGCTGCAGCTGCACTTGCAGCCTGAACAGCGACAGCAGTAACGTCCACAGCTGAGGTTGTGCGCTCGAGAGCCGCCAACCTACCCTCCAGCTGCTGGATGTACTGCTGTAGACGCTGACCGTCCGCCATTTACTAGCCAGACCCTGGCGCTAGTATTATGTTAGGGCTAGCGGAACGCACCGAGTAGAAATAGATATTTATTATTAATGGTGCGTTCGCAGCCCGGGGTCCACCGTGCAGGAAGAACCTGCTGCTAGTGAATGGTGGCACAATATGGCGGTGTAGACTAGCTCTGTTACCTCACAGAGCAGCCGCGAGAGGAAAGCACTGCGCCCTGTTAGCCTCACAGGAGCACAAGCTTACTGCCAAGCTGATAGCAGTCTGTGGTTAAGCAACACGCAATCTCCTCACCGGAGAAGCCGGTATTCTAGGGGCTTATTTCAGCCGGGTCCCTGAACACACTCATACAATCTCCTCACCGGAGGTGCCGGTATTCTAGGGGCTTATTTCAGCCGGGTCCCTGAACACACTTATGCTAACCACACTGGCGCAAAGCACATATGATTTGATACTAGCGCATGGCCGTGCGGTCATGCGCAGTTTATATAGCTGCAGCACAGGAAGTGGCTATAGAACTTTTGCCCTTCCAAGACCTGCCAAGAGGACCAATGGAATGTGCCGCAGAGCCTGAGCACATGACCCTCGATCTCCAACGGGAGATCTTGCCCTGGGCATGCTCAGTGTGTGCAGATAAGGACTTAGTCCCAGAGAAGTCCGCTCGCTGCTGACCAGTATAGGCTTTAAAGGCAGAAGCTGGAGAAGCAGCAGTAACTCTTCTCACAGAGTCAGACTGAGCGAGACGCTGGGATCGACGTCCCTGCTGAGCAGACTCCACTGCGGCTGGAGGAGAATGGGAGACCGCAGCGGAGATGGATCGAGATTCCCCCTGTGCAGCAGAGGAAACTCGACTCCTAACACTTTGAACCACCAAGTGCTTCACAGAAATTTATAACGTAGGGCCGTGAAAATAAACAATCCTTTTTTTTGTCCTCAAAAATGATTTTTTAGCTCACAATTTTTTATTTTCTCAAGGGTAACATGAGAAATTGGACCACAAAATTTATTGGGCAATTTATCCTGAGTACGCTGAAACCCCATATGTGGGGGGGACCACTGTTTGGGGGCATGGCAGAGCTCGGCAGGGAAGGAGCGCCGTTTTGGAATGCAGACTTTGATAGATTGGTCTGCGGGCGTTGTGTTGCGTTTGCAGACCCTGATGTACCTAAACAGTAGAAACACCCCACAAGTGACCCCATTTTGGAAACTAGACCCCCAAGGAACTTATCTAGATGTGTGGTGAGCACTTTGAAAGCCCAAGTGCTTCACAGAAGTTTATAATGCAGAGTCGTGAAAATAAAAATAAAAATTTTTTCCACAAAAATGATTTTTTTTAGCCCCTAATTTTTTATTTTCTTAAGGGTAACAGGAGAAATTGGACCCCAAAAGTTGTTGTCCAATTTGTCCTGAGTACGCTGATACCCCATGTATGGGGGGACCACTGTTTGGGCACATATCGGGGCTCGGAAGGGAAGTAGTGACATTTTAAAATGCAGACTGATGGAATGGTCTGCGAGTGTCATGTTGCATTTGCAGAGCTCCTGATGTACCTAAACAGTAGAAACCCCCACAAGTGACCCCATTTTGGAAACTAGACCCCCCAAAGAGCTTATCTAGATATGTGGTGAGCACTATGAACCCCCAACTGTTTCACAGAAGTTTATAATGTAGAGCCATGAAAATAAAAAATCATAATTTTTCCACAAAAATGATCTGTTCACCCCCAAATTTTTACTTTCACAAGGGTAACAGGAGACATTGGACCCCAAAATTTATTGGGTAATTTATCCTGAGTACACTGATAGCCCATATGTGGGGGACCACTGTTTGTGCGCATGGCAGAGCTCGGAAGGGAAGGAGCGCCGTTTTGAATGCAGACTTTGATAGAATGGTCTGCGGGCGTTATGTTGAGTTTGCAGAGCCCCTGATGTACCTAAACAGTAGATACCCCCTACAAGTGACCCCATTTTGGAAACTAGACCCCCCAAGGAACTTATCTAGATGTGTGGTGAGCACATTGAAAGCCCAAGTGCTTCACAGAAGTTTGACGCAGAGCCGTGAAAATAAAAAATCATTTTTTTACACAAAAATGAATTTTTAGCCCCCAATTTTTTTTTATTTTCTCAAGGGTAACAGGAGAAACTGGACCCCAAAAGTTGTTATCCAACTAGTACTTAGTACGCTGATGCCCCATATGTGGGGGTACGGCAGAGCTCAGAAGGGAGAGAGCACCATTTGACTTTTTGAGTGCAAAATTGGCTGTCTCGTTTGGAGACCCCCTGATGTACCTAAACAGTTGAAACCCCCCAACTCTAACTCCAACCCTAACCCCAACACACCCCTAACCCTAATCCCAACCCTAACCATAACCCTAATTAAAACCCTAAGCCCAACACACCCCTAATCCTCTCAACCCTAACCTCAAACCTAACCCTAATCCCAATACACCCCTAATCCACACCCTAACCTTAATCCACACCCTAATCCCAACTCTAACCCTAACTTTAGCCCCAACCCTAGCCCTAACCCTCACTTTAGTACCAACCCTAACCCTAGCCCCAACCCTAACTTTAGCCCCAACCCTAACCCTAGCCCCAACCCTAACTTTAGCCCCAACCCTAACCTTAGCCCCAACCCTAACCCCAACCCTAACTTTAGCACCAACCCTAACCCTAATTGGAAAATGGAAATACATACTTTTTATTTTATTATTTTTCCTAACTAAGGGGGTGATAAAGGGGGGTTATGTACTATTTTTTTTATTTTGATCACTGTGATAGGATCTCACAGTGACCAAAATAAAGCGAGAGGAAGAATCTTCCTCTGCTGGCCAGCACATCACGACGGGCGCACTGCGCATGCGCCCGGAGAAAGATGCCAGTGGCTAGGAGAAGCAGGAGGACCCAGGGACACCGGTAAGTATAACAGGGTCTCCGATCCCCCTATTTCTCTGTCCTTTGATGTGCGATCACATCAGAGGACAGAGAATAACATACTTTTTTTTCAGGTCGCCGGTAAATGGTTATTTAAAAACAGGACGGTAAAATCCGACCCCGATCATGTTCTTTGGGGTCTCGGCTACCCCCGGCAGCCGAGACCCCAAAGATCTTTCGGGTGCCGGCCGGCGGGTGCACTGCGCCCGCCATTTTTTTGCAGGAAGAAGATGGCAGCACCCATGGGGAACCACTAGGAGCACCAGCGGAGACGGGTGAGTATTGGGGGCTATCGGGGACATTTCTCTGTCCTCTGATGTGCGATCACATCGGATGACAGAGAAATTAAATGGCAAATTGCTTCTTTTTGCGACCGCCGGTAAACGGTTAATTACCGGCAATCGCAACTCGGGGGTCAGTAAAAACCGACCCGAATCATGTTCTCTAGGGTCTTGGCTACCCCCAGCAAACGAGACCTTAGAGAAAATCCGACTCTGGGGGGCGCTATGCACTTTTTCCACAGCGCCGTTAATTAACGGCGCTGTGGTTTAAGTACCCTTAACTGCCGGCGTTAAAAGGCGTATCGGCGGTCGTTAAGGGGTTATGGCAGTTTCCCAAAATAAAAAAACAAAAATAAAATCAATGTTTGATACCTCCTCCCCTTCCTCTTTCACCTACACCACCATGCAACCTCCATTTCCTCCACCTACTCTTCCACTTGGACCTCTGCCTCCTGGTTCTAGATTATTTTTTTTAAATTCTATGTTATTAGAAGTCACTTTCCTATCCACATATCATTACAAAGCCATTGCGCTGCTCTTACCCCCATTTTATTCCTTTTGCAGCCGCCTTATACTTACTATGTCCATTTTACAACCATTTTAAAAGCACCAAAGTTTGGGTACCCATTTTTTATTGATTCATCCACAGATCTGCTCATCCCCAACAGGAATAAATACAGTTTTTGTGTGAGATGTTAATTGTAATGCTTAAAAGTCAGAGCAAAAAAATTCAGACTGCCCTGATCCAATCTGGTTCTCAGCTGGACCAGGGCAGTTTTTAATTTTGGGACCAGCATCATATCCCTGGCATCCTGGGCACTTCTGGCGTTTACTAGGGATAATAACTAGGCCTCATGCAAATTCAAGCCATATGTCGCGGAGTCTATTAAACACAAGAGGCGCACAAGGTGCTGGCTCGTTGATGCCAGATGCAGAAGAAAAGAAAGAAAAGGCTGCCCTGGTTTGGCTGCCACAGAAAACAGGACTAGACCCTGAAAAAGGGCAGCACAAGTCTTTATGCTGAGCTCAACATAGAAGGTTGCTTTTTTTTATTTCAAAAGACAAAACTTTGGTCATTTAGGCTATTAACTAACAGACGTAGAGTGATGGTAGGTCTACACTATTTTACAGGTCCAGCAATCATGGTCACTCTCCTAAACAGCTGTTAAAAATAATAATTAAAAATATATATAATAATAATAATAGTACCGTTGGTATTGACCTTTTTTTCTTCAGCTGGATTCAAGCATATGAAAACATATATGTATATTTTATGTATATTTTAATTATTCCGCCGTTGATTTCAATTGAAAAGAAATTATACCGTTTCCATAGCACTGTATGTTCACCACTCTTCTCTACTAACTTGTCAAATCTTTATATTATTATTATTATTTATTTATATAGCACCATTAATTCCATGGTGCTGCACGTGAGAAAAGGGGTTATGTATGATCACATTTAACTATCTGAGCAAATTGTGCCTTTCGTCATCCTTTTGTGGGGTCATTATGTGGCTAGACTAACCTGTCTGTACATATGCACATTATCATCTGTAATGCCTAATTGATGGAAATATCTGCGTTATCCATGACTATATGCGTTTATCACACGGACATATGACATAGGTTTGAAACAAGGAAAAGAAATGAACAGAGAAATCTACTATATAATTGTTTAAGGGTCACTTCTGTCTGTCTGTCTGATCTTTCTGTCTGTCTTTCTGTCTGTCCCGGAAATCCCGCTTCGCCTGGCGGCCGCAACCGATCACCTACGAGCACAGTCCGACCGAGGATTAGTCCCTCCCTACTCCCCAGTCGTCAGTGCCCACTCCATACTCCCCCTCCAGTCAGCGCTCACACAGGGTTAATGGCAGCGTTAACGGACAGCGTTATGCCGCAGTGTAACGCACTCCGTTAACGCTGCTATTAACCCTGTGTGACCAACTTTTTTACTATTGATGCTGCCTATGCAGCATCAATAGTAAAAAGATCTAATGTTAAAAATAAATAAATAAAAAAATAAAAAATAGTTATATACTCACCGTCCGTCAGCCCCCCGGATCCAGAACAGGCCTTTCCCGCTTCTCGCGACGCTCCGGTGACTGCTCCATGCATTGCGATCTCGCGAGATGATGACGTGCAGTCTCGCGAGACCGCTACGTCATCATCTCCGAGACCGCAATGCACTCTTGGGACCGGAGCGTCGCGAGGAGCATCGGTAAGCGCCTCGGCTAGATCCGGGGGGACGACAGAGGGTGAGCATATAACTATTTTTTATTTTAATTCTTTTTTTTCTAACAGGGATATGATGCCCACATTGCTATATACTACGTGAGCTGTGCTATATACTACGTCGGCTGTGCAATATACTGCGTGGCTGTGCTATATACTGCGTGACTGTGCTATATACTCCGTGGCCTGTGCAATATGCTACGTGGGCTGAGCAATATACTACGTGGGCTGTGCAATATACTACGTGGGCTGTGCAATATACTACGTGGGCTGTGCAATATACTACGTGGGCTGTGCAATATACTACGTGGGCTGTGCAATGTACTACATGGGCTGTGCAATGTACTACGTGGGCTGTGCTATATACTATGTGGCTGTGCTATATACTACGTGGGCTATGCAATATACTACATGGGTGGTGTTATATACTATGTGGCTGTGCAATATACTAAGTGGCTGTGCAATATACTACATGGCTGTGCTGTATACTACATGGGCTGTGTTAAACACTACGTGGGCTGTGTTATACACTATGTGGGCTGTGTTATACACTACATGGGCTGTGTTATACACTACGTGGGCTGTATTATATACTGCGTGCGTGGGCTGTTATACACTCCGTGGGCTGTGCTATATATTACGTGGCTGTGTTATATACTACGTGGCTGTGCAATATACTACGTAGCTGTGCTATGTGCTACGTGGCTGTGCTATTTACTACGTGGGCTGTTATATACTACATGGCTGTGCTATATACTACATGACCGGCCACGAGCAATCAGCGACAGGCGCAGTCCGCCCACAAATTGGCGTGAGATTTGAACCGCGCTTTGCTAATTGGTCGCGCCCAGCCAGCCGAATCCTGTGTATTCAATGTATTATTCGAAAATCTTCATAAATAAACTACATACATATTCTAGACTACCCGATGCGTTAGAATTGGGCTACCATCTAGTATGTGCATAATAGTCTATGTATCTAGTTAAATAATTGAGACATCTCTACGTAACGTACATTGTGTACTTTGAATAACACTTGGTGAATACATTATAACCTTGTGTTTATTAAGTTACTTCTCAAAATCACTGCTTCCTAATGGCATTGAATTACTTATTTCTTATGTACATGTGTTCTTTTCAGTGTTTTTCCCAGTTCTACTCCACAGACATCAGTTTCCTGTCATTGATCGCCTGCTTGTATGGTATATAATGTGTATGAAAACCTGGGAAAACAACATAAAAACAGAACAAGACTTGATAAATAATATTTATTACATTGTAGTGTTTTCAAAGGTAATTAACGGGCAAAATGCTCCAACCTCACAAACATTGTAAAATGGTTGATGTCATTATACACTGCTCAAAAAATAAAGGGAACACTTAAACAACAGAATATAACTCCAAGTAAATCAAACTTCTGTGAAATCAAACTGTCCACTTAGGAAGAAACACTGTTTGACAATCAATTTCACATGCTGTTGTGCAAATGGAATAGACAACAGATGGAAATTATTGGCAATTATCAAGACAAACTCAATAAAGGAGTGGTTCTGCAGGTGGGGACCACAGACCACATCTCAGTACCAATGCTTTCTGGTTGATCTTTTGGTCACTTTTGAATGTTGGTTGTGCTTTCACACTCGTGGTAGAATGACATGGACTCTACAACCCACAAAAGTGGCTCAGGTAGTGCAGCTCATCCAGGATGGCACATCAATGCAAGCTGTGGCAAGAAGGTTTGCTGTGTCTGTCAGCATAGTGTCCAGAGGCTGAAGGCACTACCAGGAGACAGGCCAGTACACCAGGAGACGTGGAGGGGGCCGTAGGAGGGCAACAACCCAGAAGCAGGACCGCTACCTTAGCCTTTGTGCAAGGAGGAACAGGAGCACTGCCAGAGCCCTGCAAAATGACCTCCAGCAGGCCACAAATGTGTATGTGTCTGCACAAGCAGTTAGAAACCAACTCCATGAAGATGATCTGAGTGCCCGATGTCCACAGATGGGGGTTGTGCTCACAGCCCAACACCATGCAGCACGCTTGGCATTTGCCACAGAACATCAGAATTGGCAAATTCGCCACTGGCACCCTGTGCTCTTCACAGATGAAAGCAGGTTCACACTGAGCACATGTGAGCGATCTGCTGCCTGCAACATCCTTCAGCATGACCGGTTTGGTAGTGGGTCAGTAATGGTGTGGGGTGGCATTTCTTTGGAGGGCCGCACAGCCCTCCTTTCCAGAGGTAGCCTGACTGCCATTAGGTATGGAGATGAGATCCTCAGACCCCTTGTGAGACCATATGCTTGTGCGGTTGGCTCTGGGTTCCTCCTAATGCAGGACAATGCCAGACCTCATGTGGCTGGAGTGTGTCAGAAGTTCCTGCAAGATGAAGGCATTGAAGCTATGGACTGGCCTGCCTGTGCCCCAGACCTGAATCCGATTGAACACATCTGGGACATCATGTCTCACTACATCCACCAATGTCACGTTGCACCAGAGACTGTCCAGGAGTTGGCGGATGCTGTAGTCCAGATCTGGGAGGAGATCCCTTAGTAGGCCATCCGCCTCCTCACCAGGAGCATGCCCAGGCATTGTAGGGAGGTCATACAGGCACGGGGAGGCCACACACACACACACAACAGAACATCATTTCCTTGTCTTGAGGCATTTCCACCGAAGTTGGACAAGCCTGTAATTTGATTTTCCACTTTAATTTTGAGTATCATTCCAAATCCAGACCTCCATGGGATATTAATTTTGATTTACATTGATCATTTTTATGCTTTATTGTTCTCAACATATTCCACTATGTAATGAATAAAGATTTGCAACTGAAATATTTCATTCAGTGATATCTAGGATGTGGTATTTTAGTGTTCCTTTTATTTTTTTGAGCAGTGTATATACTGATGTCATCAGCAGTTGGATAATGAAGAGTTTGCATAGGAGATCTATTCACCCAATTCATTGAGCAGACATTCAAAATTCTATAAAGTAAACTTGTACGTCATGTGTAATAACTGAGATGGAGTGCAAGTTTCTATTAAACATTAAATCTGACGCTAATCATATCAGAGAAGAGTATGTCCTAATTGATCTTGGATATGTGCTTTTGTATACATGAACATTTTTCCTGAACATGATGTCGATAGAATTCATTTCTTTACTGCCACACATCAACAGAAAGTTCTGAGATGAAAGACACTGGTATTGGCACTGTCCTCTAGACACTAAATGAGTAAAATTAAGTATAGTTTGTAATTTGATTGAACAATGGCTAAGGTATCCACAGAGTTGTGGTAAATGACTGCAAATCCGACTGGTGATCAGTTATAGGTGATGTTTCCCAAGTTTCAGTGCTGGGACCTCTATTATTCAACTTTTTTATTAATGATTTGGAAGAATAGATAAATAGCGTTGTTTCTTTTTTGTATATTTGCAGATAGTACCAAGCAATATAGAAGAGTATAGTTTATTGAAGATGTTCGCAAGTCACAAGACGAGTCGGATAAATTGAGTGTTTGGGTGCATGGCAGAGCTCGGAAGGGAAGGAGTGCCATTTGACTTTTCAATGCAAAATTGACTGGAATTGAGATGGGACGCCATGTTGCGTTTGGAGAGCCCATGATGTGCCTAAACATTGAAACCACCCAAAAGTGACACCATTTTGGAAAGTAGACCCCCTAAGGAACTTATCTAGATGTGTTTTGAGAGCTTTGAGCCCCCAAGTGTTTCACTACAGTTTATAACGCAGAGCCGTGAAAATAAAAATTCTTTTTTTTTTCACAAAAATGATTTTTTAGTCCCCAGTTTTGTATTTTCACAAGGGTAACAGGATAAATTGGACCCCAAAAGTTGTTCTCCAATTTGTCCTGAGTACTCTGATACCCTATATGTGGGGGGGAAGCACTGTTTGGGCGCATGGCAGAGCTCGGAAGGGAAGGAGCGCCATTTGGAATACAGACTTAGATGGATTGGTCTGCAGGCGTCACGTTGCATTTGCAGAGCCCCTGATGTACCCAAACAGTACAAACCCCCCACGAGTGACCGCATATTGGAAACTAGACCTCCAAAGGAACCTATCTAGATGTGTTGTGAGAACTTTGAACCCCCAAGTGTTTCACTGCAGTTTACAACGCAGAGCCGCAAAAATTAAAAAAAATCTTATTTTTCCGACAAAAATGATTTTTAGACCCCCACATTTTTATTTTCCCAAGGATAACAAGAGAACTTGGACCCCAAAAGTTGTTGTGTAATTTGTCCTGAGTACGCTGATACCCCATATGTTGGGGTAAACCCCTGTTTGGGCGCACCGGAGAGCTCGGAAGGGAAGGAGCACTGTTTTAATTTTTCAACGCAGAATTGGCTGGAATTGAGATCGGACGCCATGTCGCGTTTGGAGAGCCCCTGATGTGCCTGAACAGTGGAAACTCCCCAATTCTACCTGAAACCCTAACCCTAACACACCCCTAACCCTAATCCCAACGGTAACCCTAATCACATCCCTAACCCTGACACACCCCTAATTCTAATCCCAACCCTAATCCCAACCGTAAATATAATCCAAACCCTAACCCTAACTTTAGCCCCAACCCTAACCCTAACTTTAGCCCCAACCCTAACCCTAACTTTAGCTCCAACCCTAACCCCAACCCTAACCCTAGCCCTAACCCTAGCCCTAGCCCCAACCCTAACCCCAACCCTAGCCCCAACCCTAGCCCCAACCCTAGCCCTAACCCTAGCCCCAACCCTAGCCCCAACCCTAGCCCCAACCCTAGCCCTAACCCTAGCCCTAACCCTAGCCCCAACCCTAACCCTAAACCTGATGGGAAAATGGAAATAAATACATTTTTTTAATTTTATTATTTTTCCCTAACTAAGGAGGTGATGAAGGGGGGTTTGATTTACTTTTATAGCGTTTTTTATATCGGATGTTTATGATTGGCAGCCGTCACACACTAAAATACGCTTTTTTTATAGCAAAAAAGTTTTTGCGTCTCCACATTTTGAGACCTATAATTTTTCCATATTTTGGTCCACAGAGTCATGTGAGGTCTTGTTTTTTTGCGGGACGAGTTGACGTTTTTATTGGTAACATTTTTGGACACATGACAGTTTTTGATCACTTTTTATTCTGATTTTTGTGAGGCAGAATGACCAAAAACCAGCTATTCATGAATTTCTTTTGGGGGAGGCGTTTATACCGTTCCGCGTTTGGTAAAGTGGATGAAGCAGTTTTATTCGTCGGGTCAGTACGATTACAGCGATACCTCATTTATATCATTTTTTTATGTTTTGGCGCTTTTATACGATAAAAGCTATTTTATAGAAAAAAAAATTATTTTGGCATCGCTTTATTCTCAGGACTATAACTTTTTTATTTTTTTGCTTATTATGCTTTGTGGCGGCTCGTTTTTTGCGGGACAAGATGACATTTTCAGCGGTATCATGGTTATTTATATCAGTCTTTTTGATCGCGTGTTATTCCACTTTTTGTTCGGCGGTATGATAATAAAGCGTTGTTTTTTGGCTCGTTTTTTTTTTTCTTACAGTGTTCACTGAAGGGGTTAACTAGTGGGAAAGTTTTATAGGTCGGGTCATTACGGACGCGGCGATACTAAATATGTGTACATTTATTGTTTTGTTTTTTTTAGATAAAGAAATGTATTTATGGGAATAATATTTTTTTTTTATTTTTATACTTTGTCCCGGGGGGGACATCACAGATCGCCGATCTTACAGTTTGCACAGCACTCTGTAAGATCGGCGATCTCATTCATCGCTGCAGCGTTACCAAGTGCCTGCAGGCGACCCGGAAGTGCTCCCTGCAGGACCCGGATGCAGCCCCGCGGCCATTTTGGAGTCGGGGACTGCAGGGAGAAGACGCTCGGTACACGGTGAGTACATCACCGTGTACCGATCGTCTCAGGGAAGCCCGCAGGGAGCCCCCTCCCTGCGCGATGCTTCCCTGTACCACCGGCACATCGCGATCATGTTTGATCGCGGTGTGCCGGGGGTTAATGTGCCGGGAGCGGTCCGTGACCGCTCCTGGCACATAGTGCCGGATGTCAGGTGCGATAGTCAGCTGACACCTGGCCGCGATCGGCCGCGCTCCCCCCGTGAGCGCGGCCGATCGCATATGACGTACTATCCCGTCACTGGGAATTAAGTCCCAGGTCACCTGGACGGGATAGTACGTCATATGGGATTAAGGGGTTAAAAATACATTGAGCCATATCTGTGTAGGTAGTATGAAGGTTTATAAGTAAGCAATATCCAGTGCCCAATATTGTAAGAGTTAGGAGGGTAAATTGAGCTATATTAATCCAACATGATTACCTTAGACCTGCGGTGCCACTGCCCCTACGCGCGTTTCAGCTTACGTGCCTTCTTCCGGGGGAGTAAAACTAGAAGAGTCGCTTGTAAAGAAGTAGCTGGGTGTGCTTGTAGATCATACACTAAATAACAGCCCCAAAAACACAGTTTAGGGCAGGCACCATCTACTATTAAAAAAAGGGATCACCTAATGCATGCAAAAATAGAATACAACCAAAAAAAGAAAAAAAAAGTGTATGCACGAGCACAAATGGGATCACCATAACAATATTAAAGTACAAAAAGTAATTGTTTTATTGAGAACACCACACAACAACATTAAAAACACTTAAAAGGCCCCACCACATGGGTAGAGGTAACGGGTCTACAATAATTACAGAAAAATATCAGAAAAATATACACTGACAGGCCGACTTTGATATACAATAATGTCAGATCACAGTTTCACTTATTCTTAGGTCATAGATAGGCTAATATTTAACAAGAAAGTAGCCATAATGCGTGATACAAAATATAAATGCCCACCTCAACCAACAATAAATTAACATAAACCAAACAGAACACTATGACCACACATATTTGGCATACCAGAGAGGGTATATGCAGCAGGCTAGGTTAGCGTTTCAGACCAATGACTCAAGTGACATAAATGAGCTGATTATAATGCACAATAAGAATGATCAAAAACCAATTTACCCTTTTCAGGTATACACATGCTGTTATTTCATAATCGTATACCTATGATACGTGAACTGTGGTAAACATACCCTCAAAGACAATATGATAAAACCCAAAACAGGGTATCCAGGCTGAGAAAGCCCATTGAACATAGCTCACAGTTGAAAATTGTGCAGGGTATCCACGCAAATATCTGTAGTCTTAGTGTACGTTCAGACTAGCGTTGTGCTAGTGTGCGTCGGCGCCGCGTCGAACGACGCAGCGGCGACGCACGCGTCATGCAACCCTATGTTTAACATGGGGGACGCATGCGTTTTTGCTTGTTGCGTTTTGCGACAAATGCGTCTTTTTTGCCGCAAGCGTCGGACCAAGAAAACGCAACAAGTTGCATTTTTCTTGCGTCCGATTTTCGGCAAAAAACGACGCACGCGTCGCAAAACGCAGCGTTTTTGCGTGCGTTTTGCCGCGTTTTTCGGTGCGTTGTGCGTCGCGTCGCCGACGCAGCGGCGCACAACGCTAGTCTGAACGTAGCCTTACCCAGCCTAACAAAGCAATGACCCCTCACCCATTTGGTATATTGGTACGCTGGACATAGTGAGTCTAGTCGGCTAGGTCAGTGTGACAGACCACTAAATAACAGCACGCGATGTCAATCAGTGGCATACAAGACCAGCAAGATATTGTTAGGTATTAAAAAAGGCACGGATTCTCGGGATGAAGAACTAATAATACCGCTTTATAAAGCATTAGTGTTTTGTAAATCAGCAATATGGAATATGCAGTTGAATTCTGGGCACCAGTTCAATGAAAAGTTGACCTGGAAATTGCAAAGAAAAGCCAAAATGGTAATAAGGAGCATGGAGGATCTTAGTTGTCAGGAAAGATTAAAATAATTTACCGTAATTTATTTTGTCTTGAGAGGGAGAACATAATAAATCTGTACATGTATATAAAGGGGTCATACAAAAAAAAATGCTCTATATAAACCCCTTCAAAAGACAAGATGGAATTCCCTCCTTCTAGAAAAAAAAAGAAAGAAAAAAACATAGGAGAAAAGGTTTCTTTACTATTAGAACTATTCATCTGTGGATCAGCCATCCTAAGTCACAGCGGGAAATGTTACTTTAAAAAAAACACAAAAAATGCTTAGATAACAAAATAACATATGTAATGACGTAACTGTATAGGATTCTTTTACTGAAATGTCTTGATCCAGGCTGTCCGATATGTGCATTAATCTCCCAGGAAGCAGTTGTCCTGGTGGTTTGCCAAGGGGTCATTGGTGGCGCGGTGTGGGTAGCAGACACAGCGGTGTCCGAGCAGTGTGTGTGGGAGTTTAATGTATATATTGGACAGCCAACTATACTGGACATTGTGCTATATGAAATATTACATAGCAGTGATACTACCTACTCGGTGACACTTTACTCAAAAGGCGACCATATGACAATGCAGCGCCCCAGAGACCTGGTCGTTGCAGTATGACGCTCTGCCACTAAGGGGAGTGATGGTACGTCTGATGGCACTAAAGGAGTTCTCCTGACCAGGTATCACCAGAACACATTACACTTCACACTCCGGCCACTAGGGGGAGAAAAAGGCTTTATTTATTGGGCCACTCCTGACACTGGTAAAACTAGGGGTCGGGGAGGAAGTTAGTCAGAAGCTGACTGGGTTGGATTCAGGTAACATCCCGTGGCAGGGGGTGTTGCAGGGAGAAGACACAGGGGGGTCCCTGTCAGGCGTGGGAATCTGGCAGGTGCCTAGCGAACAGAGCAGAACGTAACGGAACCGCGCCTGCACACCCCGCGGCGGTATCCAAGAGAGAGACACGAAGGGAAGGATATTGTGGAACAGTGTAAACGAGATCAAGCACAAAGGAGTACCAGTAGGAGTCGTGCCGTGAGACCGAGGCAACATCCTACTGAGGCGCGTAGCCGGTGGCCGGAACACCACGGGAGTAACTGACTCTAGGCCTTACTTCGAACTCCGCAGGACAGTTAATCATAGGTTGGCTGTCTACCTTACTACACCTACGAAGACATAGGGGGCAACGCGTGGAGAGGGGCGTCTCTAGGGTCCCGGAAGAGCTCCGAGCCTTCCCGTCATACGGGTGCGTCCTAGCCATAACATTCCTGGGGGACGAGAAACTAGTCACATCTGGAACCAAAGAGAGAGAGAGCTGTAGAGAATGAACGAATGAGAACAGCAGTTGTGAGGACTATTCCGAATGCTCAGCAGGGTAGGACTACAACAAACAGGCGCTAGTGGTAGGCAACGATTTCCATCTGCGAAGGAAACTCTGGATGTGCCCATCGGACCGGCCAGTCTCAGATAGCCCTGTTAAGCGTGCTCTGGATTGAGGATCCTGAAGTCTTCAGTAAAGAGGTAAAGAGACTGCAACCCGGTGTCCTCGTTATTGACTGCACCTCACACCATCACCACCCACCTTACTGGGAAGCCCTGGGGACATACTTCACCTGTGGGAAGGTATACCATCCAGCTGCCATTCCATCACCCCAGCGGACCCCACAGGAGCATCGGTCACCCTGACCGAACACCACAGGTGGCGTCACGAACCCCTGACAGACTGCACCACCTTTATTGGACGTCCCTTAGCAGGGTCGCGGACCGGGTCTAGCCACCGTGACAGCCTCAGAACCAAACTAGAGAGGCCCGGTACTGAGAACTCGTGGCCCTGTGTCTGGGGGCGCTCCAATAAAGGCCGTTTTACCGGTCGAAACGTCTAGCTGTTGTTTCTCTCATCACCGTTATTAAACAATCACCTGAAGCATACGTTTCCCATTGTATGAGTACAGTGATTCCATATTGAACTTGGATCTATGGGGCCAGTGGTCCCTTTTCATTAGCACCTTATACCCATAGTAATTTGTTGAGTGCTAACCATCGATATTATATACCAGTTCCATTGTATGGTCTAAGAGGATGTTTTTCTGCTGCAAAAAATTGCTGCAAAGTTGCAGTGGTAACAGAGGCCTTAAAGACAAGTCAGGAAAACCTCTGGCTAAACAGTCTTGCGCTTGGCATATAGGGATGAGTGAGTATACTCGTTGCTTGGGTTTTCCCGAGCACGCTCGGGTGATCTCCGAGTATTTGTTAGTGTTCGGAGATTTAGTTTTCATAGTGGCAGCTGAATGATTTACAGCTATTAGCCAGGCTGAGTACATAATAATAATAATAATCTTTATTTATATAGCGCCAACATATTCATGTGGGGGTTGCCTGGTTGCTAGGGAATCCCCACATGTAATCAAGCTTGCTAATAGCTGTAAATCATTCAGCTGCGGCGATGAAAACTTAATTTCCAAACACTAACAAATACTCAGAGACCACCCGAGCGTGCTTCAGAAAACCCGAGCAACGAGTACACTCGCTCATCACTATTGGCATATTCTGCCAAAATTAAAAAAGGTTCCATATTTTAGAAATCATATGGATTTTGCATATAGATCAAACAATTTACTCATCCTAACTATAAATATATTAACATAAAGTATTCAAAATTTGTATTTTCCTCGAAGGCGACTGACTATATGGTGCAGAGATCTAAACTAGAGACAGTCCTAGCATTGGCTATTATTGTGATTCAGCCTGTAGCTTTTCATGAGTAACAAGAACAGAACTACCATTTAATCCCACAGAACCCAGCGACACGCCAGGAACCTAGATAGGAATTCAGGATATGTATTTAAGGATTTTTTGTAACCTCTTTTACCATGAATGTAACATTATCGGGTTCTTTGTAATTTTAGAATTCTGAGGTCAAAGTCAATGGAGAGAACATTAAACTGTAATTAGTAACCCCACACTAAGTGCCTACATTTTAAAACAAATATTCAAAAACCACTCTTGGCACCACTAGCATATAATTCTTCCATATGAATACAGTGCTAAGCCCAATGGCTAGATTTAAACAGCATATCCCATTGCAAAAAATAAGCATTTTCAGCCTAGGCAAGAGAGCATACTTGGCTATAGAAAAGATATGTACAACTTGATAAAGTGCCTGTGTATGACTTGTGTGTGTTTTACTGAGGTGGGATATGTAAGATAGTGGTCCAGATGCATAAATGCTTGACTAACAATTTAATGGCATTGCCACATAGAAAAAAAACATGAATGTGATCAGCATTCACTGAGTTTTCAACTATGAAAGGAAGCCTGCTACATCACAGAGAATCCATGCAAACCCATTGCTAGTGGTACATTGTTCAGATGTGAAACTAAGACCCCAGCATTATAAATCAGAGCATGAACCAAATGATGATGCCATTCGTTCAGTAATGTCCAACTCTTGGATACTCTATAGGCCATTTCTCATCATGCTTCCTTTTTCCATGGCTTCTTTCAACTGCTTAATGTTCATTTCTGTGTCAATCTTGAAGGTATTCAGCGAACAGGCTTTTAGTCTCCCCTGATTCCTTTTACCACTTACCATTAAGACTAGTCTTTCCCTTCCTAGTGAATCTGGCCTCATCTCATGTCCAAAATAGGTCAGTTTTTGTCTTGTGATCTTGCCTGCCATCTCGGAGTTTATATGATCAAGAAGATCTTTGTTGGTGATCCTAGCAGTCAATCAATTTTGAATAGTTCTTCTACATAAACATCTCAAATCTATCTTTCTTCTGTTTGCATTCGTAAGTGTTCACATCTCACAGCCAACACAATTGCTGTCATCAGTCTCTGGCGGTGATTGACACATCTTCGCACTTCCATATTTGGTCCATGCTCACCATGGATATACACCACAGTGCTATTTGACGTTTGACCTCTGTTGTCATACCACCACTGTGATTCATGAGGGACCTAAGAAAAACAATTTCTTCATTGTTGATCCATATACAAACTTCTTCATTGGTGGTAGTCATGATTTTGGTGTTCCTGATATTCAGGTAAAGTCTCATCTTCTCGCTTTCATCTTCTAACTTCGAGATTAGATTTTTTTAAATCATGCTCACTTTCTGGTAACATGGTTGTATCCTTTACATATCTTAGATTGCTGATGGTACTTAAGTTGATTTTTGTTCCAACACTTGATTCATCTAATCCAGATTCCTCACTAGTGAAAGTGGACCAATATAAGGGTAAAGTTTTAACAGTAAGACTGGCTCTGCATGATCCTTGAACACTTGATGGCTTTTAAAAAAGAAATCGGATCTAAGGAATCTGCAAGCTGATGCCTGTGGTTAACCATAATGGTTCTTTAGATAAAAACAATGCAACGTTGACTATTGCCAAAACATATAATTATCAAGGAATATTACTCATATATAATAAGCATATTGCTATACTAAAAGGAAATGCTGTTCCGTTTAGAATACATCATTGTACTTTTAGAATGGTTTCACAATTGAACCCACAGCCAAATACATACAACTTATCCCCTTAGCAAAGAAAAACATCCATGGACATCGACAACTGAGCAGCCAAATGCAACCAACCCTGCTTTGTATCTGAGGAAGAGTTCTGTCTACTTAGCAGGGACAGTAAATCCTAAAATCCCAGCCAAAACCCTCTATTAACGTACAAAGGATAGAGAATAGGGAGCTTTAATCTGATATTGATTAAAATTTTGGCTCTGTTGCACTTGTAAGTGAATAAACGAAAGTTTAAATGCTCCATAAAACCAGAGACCCTATTTAACATGCAGCCAGTGGGTACATGGCTAAATTAAGGCTTAGACTGGTGATTCAATACAAAAACAATGTTGGCCCCTAGATTTGCTTGCCTGGCTTTTGAATTTACAGGACTGTAACTTTGTCCAATTCCGGTTTCACTCTAAGGCCTGTTTCACACGTCAGTGGCTCCGGTACGTGAGGTGACAGTTTCCTCACGTACCGGAGCCACTGACACACGTAGACACATAAAAATCAATGCATCTTTTCAGATGTCAGTGATTTTTTGCGGACCATGTCTCCGTGTGCCAAACACGGAGACATGTCAGTGTTCGTGGGAGCGCACGTATTACACGGACCCATTAAAGTTGTCCATGTGCAGTCCGTGTGCCGTGCAGGAGACAGCGCTATATTAAGCGCTGTCCCCCCCACTGGTGCTGAATCCGCGATTAATATCTTCCCTGCAGCAGCGTTTGCTGCAGGGAAGATATGAATAATAGTGTTTAAAATAAAGATCTATCTTCCAAGCCTGTGCGTCCCACCACCCCCTGTGTGCCCCCCCCCCCGCTGTTCAGAAAGTACTCACCCGGCACGCTCCCTCGCCGGCGCTGCTTCCTCTCCTGGCCGCAGCTTCTCCTGTATGCGGTCACGTGGGGCCGCTCATTTACAGTAATGAATATGCGGCTCCACCTCCCATAGGGGTGGAGCCGCATATTCATTACTGCAATCGGCGGCCCCACGTGACCGCATACAGGAGAAGCTGCGGCCAGGAGAGGAAGCAGCACCGGCGAGGGAGCGAGCCAGGTGAGTATTTTCTGAACAGCGGGGGGGGGGGGGGAGCAAGGGGGGAGGGGGACAGAGGGTGGGGACGCGGGGGGAAGATAGATCTTTATTTTAAACACTATTATTCATATCTTCCCTGCAGCAAACGCTGCTGCAGGGAAGATATGAATTGCGGATTCAGCACGATGCAGGGGACAGCGCTAAACTTTAGCGCTGTCTCCTGCACGGTGCGTGTGGTACCCAGTGGGCACACGGGCGGCATACGTGTGCCGCACGTGTGCCACACTGATGTGCCATGTGAGCACACGGACACACGGACACGGATAACTCCAGTACCGTTTTTATACGGTACTGGAATTATCTGGATGTGTGAAACCGGCCTAAAACTGGGAAAATGTTTATTGCTTATCATTCAAGGCCTTTTCTTTTACACGTGTTACAAATCAATTAATGCCTCCCAAATGTAGGAGGGAGAGCCCTCATAAATTAAGGAAAAATCAAAACGCTACATGTGAACATATGCTAAAGGGGAGGTATAATTTTTTTTTTTTTATATAATTTTTTTTTTTCACTTTTATTTTGCGTAATTATGAAGGAAAAATGTTTCTTAGCATTTTTCCCTTTAAAAAAAAAAAATTACGTTTGGTAGGTCTTCTTAGAAATCGAAAACTGGCACAGTAGTCTGACAACATTATTCCCAGATGCCATATGTGAGTCAGAAAGGCATGCAGGCATCTTCTCCATACTGTCCCATTTAGTTTTAGCTCTTTCCCATCCATTTCAGCTTTTTCCCCATGCCCCCAGACCTGTTTGATGGGTCCAGCAGAAATATTTTAGGCTTTCCCATTGACTTGCATTATATTAGTTATTCGGTACGAATACACGGATATTAGAAATTATTTGTGCCGATTTTCCCAAATCTGAATATTTCACTATTTGATCATCACTAGTAAGTAGAAGAACCTTAACTATTAGTGGCCACTACAGTAGGCCAACCTAGCCATACATAGTCAATAACATCAGATAAAGGAGCTGTTTGGGAATATTCTTTCATAGGCTAAAGATCTTTTCTTCACTTTTGATCAGAGAAAAAGTTCAAACGATTCTTCATTGTTAAATTTCATCCGATGAACGTTCATAATAATAATCTTTATTTTTATGTAGCGCTAACATATTCCGCAGCGCTTTACAGTTTGCATACATTATCGTCGCTGTCCCCTATGGGGCTCACAATTCCCTATCAGTATGTCTTTGGAATGTGGGTGGAAACCGGAGTACCCAGAGGAAACCCACGCAAACACGGAGAGAACATACAAACTCTTTGCAGATGTTGTCCTTGGTGGGATTTGAACCCAGGACTCCAGAGCTGCAAGACTGCAGTGCTAACCACTGAGCCACCGTGCATCAACTTTAGTCTAATATGCATGCACATCTTTAACCCCTTAACATCCAATGATGGATCTATCCGCCTCCCCCTGATATATACAGCTAACATGTGCCACTAACAGCCGCGAATGGAATCGCGATCTGACAGTGGCACTTAACATGCGCTTCTGGCAATCGTGCCGGAAATCTGCCCATCGGAGACCACCATCACATGATTGCAGGGTCATTGATAGGTTGGCATGACAACCAGTGGTCTCCTGCAGACCTCTATGGTTGTCACTGCATGATTGCTATGAGCGCCGCCTGGTGGTTGGCGCTCATAGCAAGTGAGTAGTTCTGCTACATACAGGTGATCTGATCATCGACTTTATGTAGCAGAGCTGATTGGGTTATGGCAGCTTCTTGTCTCCCATGAAGACTATTGAAGCATGCCAAAAGTAAAAAAAAAAAAAAAGTTTTTGAAAATATATAAAAAAAAATATATAAGGGTATGAGCACACGATGCAGATTTAGTGCAGAAACAGTGCAGTTCTGCAGCAGATTTTTCTGCTGCAGAACTGCACTGTGATTTACAGTACAATGTAAATCAATGTGAAAAAAAAAGCTGCGCACATGGTGCAGAAAAACCTGCGCAGAAACGCAGCAGATTTCAAAGAAGTGCATGTCGCTTCTTTTGTGCAGTTCTGCTGCGTTTCTGCACCCTTCCATGATAAAGATCTACAGTGGTAAAATCTGCACAAAATCTGCACAAAACTGCACTAAAACTGCACTAAAACTGCAACAAAAATGCACAAAACTGCAGAAAATCTGCACCTGCAGATTCTGCCAGGAGATGCAGATTTAGTGCACCACATTTCCTACGTGTGCACATAGCCTAAAGGTTCAAATCACCCCCCTTTCGCCTCATACACAAAAAACAATAAAAAAAAAATCAAATATACACATATTTGGTATTGCCGCATTCGGAATCACCCAATCTATCAATATATAAAGAGGGGAAGGTGTAATTTAAGTTCCACTGTCGTTGAATGACAGCGGAATTGGTTAGACAGAGGAAGCTGCTGGATATATAACACATGTGGCACTGCCCTTTGTGAAACTTCACAAATGTAACTCCACAGTTATACATATATAACTTCACCAGGTTATAAACATCATGGAGTGTGAAAGGGTTCACCATAAGGAACTTTTTTTTGGTAATATGTAACAATGAACAATCATTTTATCAGCCAGACACACCATCATCATCTAAACATGGGTGGAGAACCTTTTTTCTGTCATTGGCCATTTGGATAATCATACCATAATTCGGGGGCTGTAGAAGATGATCAACTTGATCATTTATCCTGCTATATAAACATTTAATTAACTCACCACTAATGGAACAGCTTCTCTTTGGTGCGGCTGTGATGTTAGGTTGTATTGATATTACTACTCACAACTGATTTTTCAGATTTGTGTCGGTCTGGAGCGCAGTCGACTCTGTGTTGAATTTTGAAAAGAAACGCTGGGGTCTTGCATCACAGGAGGAGCTGGAGGCACATACATCACAGGAGGGTCTGAGTGCATATACATCACAGGAGGGGTTGAGGGCATATACCGTATTTTTCGGACTATAAGACGCACCAGACCATTTGATGCACCCCAAATTTTGGGGTGGAAAATAGCAGGAAGGTAATTTTTATAAGATGGGGGTCCGTCTTGTTGTCCGAATTTAAGGTATCTTACCTGAGGGTTGGCGGTGGTAGAGCGGGGTCACAGGAGGCATGGTCCCTTCCCCAGGAAGCCAGTGGCGGCAGAAGTGGAGCAATGCTGCATTCCCAGGGTATGCCAGCAGTGCGATGCTGCGGGTCCAGTGTCAGCGGCGAGGCAGAGCATGGAGATGGGTCCCTTCCTCAGGATACCGATGACAGAAATGTAATGACGCTGTGGCCCGGTGTCCATGGTGAGCAGAGCCGAGTGGATCACCGTTTTCTTAGCGACCATCTTCCTGAGGCTCATCATGAGCAGATTGAGATCTCGGTGGCCCTCAGCTTCAGGTAAATGGCCACCGAGATCTCAATCTGCACATGCGCGGCCTCCGGCAGCCATTTTCCTGAAGCCGAGGGCCGCCGAGATATCAAGCCCATAGCCTCAGGAAAATGGAGAGCGAGAGGTCAGCCATGATCTCAATCTGCGCACGGTGAAGATGGCCGCAGGGAAAACAACAATGGACTCTGCACCGCTCACTGCCGAAACCAAGCTTCAACATCAACACCGATGCTCAGAGGAAGGGACGCTGCTACACAACTGCCGCATCCCCACAGTAAGTCTGTATTCAGACTATAAGCCGCACCCCCCATTTACCTCACAAATTTTTTGGGGAAAAAGTGCGTCTTATAGTCCGAAACATACGGTACATCACAGGAGGGGATGAGGTCATATACCGTACATCACAGGAGGGGCTGTAGCATATACTTCACAGGAGGGGCTGGGGACATGTACATCACAGAAGGGGCTAGTAGCATACACACCACAGTATATATAGGGGCATATACATCACAGGAGGAGCTGGGGCATACACATCATTGGTGGGGCTGGGGACATACACATCACAGGAGACATAGGGGCATACACATCACAGGAGGGGCAGGGCGCATATACATCACAGGAGACATGGGGCATGCACATGACAGGAGATATGGGGCATATTACATCACAGGAGGTGCTGGGGCATTCACATGACACTAGGGGCTGGGGGAATACATGTGACAGGAGGGGCTGGGGGCATACAAATGACAGGAGGGGCTGGGGACATGCACATCACAGGAGTGGCTGGGGACATGCACATCACAAGAGGGGCTGGGGACATGCACATCACAGGAGGGGCTTGGGACATGCACATCACAGGAGGGGCTTTTGGCATACACACCACAGGAGGATCTGAGGGCATACACATCACAGGAGGCCTAGGGACATATACATCACAGGTGGACTGGGGGCATATACATCACAGGAGGGGCTGGGGGAATATACATCAAAGGGGATCCTGGGGGCATGCACATTATAGGAGGGGCTGGTGGCCTACACTCTGCTGGAGGACCTGGGGGCATACCCATCACAGGAGACATGGGGCACACACATCACAGGAGGTGATGGGGCATACATATCACAGAAGGGACTGGAGGCACACACATGACAGGAGACATGGGGGCATACACATGACAGGATACAAGGAGGCACATACATCTCAAGAGGTGCTAGTGGTATACACGTCACAGGAAGAGCTGGGGGCATACATGTCGCAGAAGGGACTGGGTGCATATGTGGCGCCCCAGGGTCCTGGTCCTAGCAGTGGTATTGCTTTCCTCTCGGGGAGAGTGATGCTACGTTTGGAGGCAAAGAAGGATAACTGCATCCAGGTACCACAAACATGCAACATGTTCACATTCTAGACCAGAAGAGGGAGCTCTAAGCCTGTTTTAGGTGAACTCCCCTATAAGAACATCCTGATCTGGAGGGAAAGGTTCAGTTCCTGTCAGAAAGATAGAGGGAAAGGAAGCAGAGGAGCCGTGTAGCCTGAAGTGCTGCAGCTCCTGGGAAGAGACATTCAGAAGGCAGAACTGTATTGCAGTAAGCGTGCAAGGAAGTCGAAGCAAAGGAGAGGACACCAGGAGGGGACCAGCCCTGCACAGGCTGCCTCCTTCTGAGGCGCAAAAGCCGGCACACCGAGGGAGTAAGGACCTTTATGCTTTACTTCAGAGACCGGCAGGACAGCTAATTGCAGGTTCCCTGTCTGCACCTACACCCAGGAGGCACGGTGGCACCCCTCAGAGGCCGGGGCGTGCTAGAGTCCCTATTAACAGCCTCAAGCCACCAGTCATACGGGTATTGTCCCATCATATATGGGGGACAGAGAGAGAGACACCACATCTGTGCATCCCTTATGTGAAGCCAGAGGCAGTAAGGGACTACACCACTACAGTGCAAGGGAAAGCTATTGATTTCCACCTGGACAAGGGGACTCGACTTGCCTCCAAACCGGCTGGACTCTGCTTGCCCTGTGATCTGGTGCCCTGGACTGTGGATGCTGAAGTCTTGAGTAAAGGTAAAGAGACTGCAACCTTGTGTCCTTGTTCTTCTCTGTGTCTCTCACCATCCACCATCTACACACCAGGAAGCCCTGGGGACATACTTCACCTGTGGGAAGGTATACCATCTATTTGCCATAACATGACCCCAGTGGACCCCTTAAAGCAGCGTCGGTCACCCTGACCGAATACCACAGGTGACGTCACGAACACAAACTTTATCCTTTTAAAGACCTTTCCCTTTTACACGGACGTCCCAGGGCCACGGACCGGGTCAGCCGTGACATCCCCTTGTGAACCACAGGACCCGGTACCGAGTACCCTACAGCCCCATGGGGGTGCTCCACATACACGTCACAGGAGGGGCTGGGGCATACATGTCACAGGAAGAGCTAGAGGCATACACATCATAGGAGGGGCTGGGGGCATACACATCACAGGAGGGGCTGGAGGCATACCCATCACAGGAGGGGCTGGGGGTATACACATCAAAGGAAGGGCTGAGGCTGGTCCTGGGTGATATATACTGAGAAGCAAAAGATTTTCCAGCTCCATAGCTCACCATCCTCTACAGCTTCGAGTGGGAGACTACCATCATTTTATAGATAATCATCTTGGATACCTCATACTTAAATTTGACTTGCAACTATTTAGCATACAATTAGTTATGCAGATAATTGTCATGTTCTTCTTCCAAGCATCTTGCCAGCTGCCGGCACAAGCACCCCTGGCCCTGGGAATCTGCTTGGGGTAAGGAGGAAACTTGAGGAAAATGCACCAGACTAAACGATGAAAATGCAGAAAACTAAACTTGATGAAAATGCACCATAACGAACGTTCGGCAGGAATTTTTTTTTTTTACTAACAAACAATTGCTTTAGCCAACATCTTCTGTAATGACGTTGAGTGAATTTAAAAATTCAGTCAATAATCTCATCAAAAATCTTTCACTGAATAAAATGGCTGTTCATCCAACTCACTCCTGGTGGACTTACACATGCGATAGCTGTTCCTAACTTGGCAGACAACGATCTCTCCTGATTCATCAATACATATGAGCTTTTGGCTTGGCTGAGCACTGATGTTTTTCAAAGGGGAGAGAGGAGAAAGTTGCTGTCAGATACCTTTGGCAGAAACTTAACCTTGAAAACAAAGGTTCCAAGAGTTGAGAACCAAACTGCCTTAGGCTGCGTGTCCACGATCAGGATGGCCGGCGGTATCGTCGGAGCGGCTTTGCCGCTCTGCGCTAAGCCCCGCCCCCTTCTGGGACGCGATGATGCCGGATGTGTTCATAGCACACATCCGGCATCATCGCACCCATCGCATAGGGCCCTGTGCTATATCTTGCGGCGACGCAGCGTCGCCGCAAGATATACGGACATGCTGCGATCTGAAAAGACGCGCAGCATGTCCGGAGTCGCAGGGCCGCTGCGTGCGTGTTACCACGCATAGTGGAGACGGGATTTCATTAAATCCCCTCCACTATACTGTAACATCTGGACGCTGCGTGTCTGACGCTGCGGCTCTATGCAGCGTCAGACACGCAGCGTTTCCTGCACGTGGAAACAGACCCTAATACTTTTCTCCCTTGGCATCATCTGTCTTGGGAGAAATCAGAATCCCCCAAAACAAATGAGATGTTAAGTCACAAATTGGGAGGGCTTAATCGAACTTTTAAAAAGCAACAGAAACCTCTAGAAACACAGGAGTATGAGCCATACATAAAGGACAAATCTTTATTGAACAAATTTCAAGAAGTATATAAAAGTTTAAAAGAAGAATATCAACCATAGACAAAGCCACACAAAATCCTCCAATTGCAGCCAACAACAGTCAATGAGTAACGTATGTATGTACACCTAAAATATCATACACTGGAAATTATATATAGCAATAAGTAGTCAGTCCTCAGAAGTATGCATTAAAATTGAATAGTTACACGGTGGACCAAAATATTACCAAGAAATAGATAGATAGATAGATAGATAGATAGATAGATAGATAGATAGATAGATAGATAGATAGATAGATAGATAGATAGATAGATAGATCACAGGGATATTAAATAAATTCTGACCAAAAATCTTTGCTGAAGATACAGATGCGTTATGTATTACCAGGGCAAAGGTCTGCTGAAGGAATCGTGCATTAGCAACGGGAATGTGACCACTTATTCGGAAAGGCAATGCATAAAATCAAAGTGAATCATTCAAAATAGAGAATCTTGCCATGGTAAGGCATAAGTGTAGAGAAGAATAGACACGATCCTGAACTGGACTACAAGAGAGCTACAAACCAAAATAGAAAATATAGGGAGGTAAAATAGACCTATGTGGCAGCCAAAGGAGCACCCTTGACACGGATTTCACATACAGCTTCCTCTGAGGGCGCATCTCTATCTTCATACTTTTATTAAATATCCCTGTGCATCTATCTATTTCTTGGTAGGATTTTGGTCCACCGTGTATTTATTCAATTTTCATGCATACGTCTGGAGATTGACTACTTTTTGCTATACATTAATTTCTTGGATATGATATTTTAGCGGTGCATACAGTCATTATAACTAATTGACTCTTGTTGGCTGTGTGATTGGAGGCTTTTGTGTGGCTTTGTCTATGTCTGATATTCTCCTTTTAAACTTTTTTATACGATTTGAAATTTGTTCAATACAGGTCAGTACATCCAATATGAAATGCTACTTTAAAGCACCACTGTCTTTTTTTATTTCACAGAGGAAACAGTAAAGTGGTGCTTTAAGTGGTATCCCTTTAAATTTACAATGTACGTTTATTCTTTGAGTTCTTCGATTTCAGCTATCTATGGCGTTTGGGAATCAGTATAATTTCCTATTTCACATCACATATGTCCACAACTTCCATAAAGCATCACAAATCTTGTAAGGTCATATATAGAAGGAGTGATGTGAAGCGGAGAACATTTTGCAAATTATTCAGGGTGAAAGTAAATAAACAGTAGCACCGCTAACATGCTGAGTGGGAAATGGTAATAGTGTAACAACTCTGCTGGCGTCACAGCATGGCCTCACATCTCTCACACAATCTTACCCACTGCTCCAGGCCTTGATGTGCTTTCTCTTTAATGCCAGCTCCATGTTCTGTGTCTCTGCTCTCTGCATGCCTCATGGCTATGTGTATAGGGGGCCGGCGCCTGAACTCTCTGGTTCTTATAGGAATCAGGTGCACCTGTCTAATCAGTTCCTGACCAATTACCGAGCGGCCTCCTGTATACAGTGCAGCTCCACCCTGTGGTCTGGGCCTGTGCAATGTGTTAGCTCAGTTAGTGTTTAGCTGCTGAGTTTGCCTGGCCTTGCTCTGAGTTACTCCCTCTCTGGAGGCTTTTCTCTGTGCTATTGCCTTGTTCTTGTAGTCCGCCCTCCAGGAGGCAGAATATCCTGGTCCCTGTGTCTTTGTCCCTGTGTCTTGTTCTATTGCCTTGTCTGTACTTTGTCTTTTCTCGGTCTCCTTGTCTGTGGCTTCCTTCCCTGCTTTCTTTCCTTGTGTTTTCTGTCTGCTTACACTCCGCACTCTTGCGGCTCTGCACTCAGTCCTTGCTTCACACTCTCTGGCTTTGCTCTGTGGCTCCGCTCTTTGCGGTACTATCTGGCTCCGCCTCCTGTGTTTCTGCACTTGGCTCCGTCTCAGCTCTTGGCTCCGCCTCCAGCGTCTCCGCTCTTGGCTCCGCCTCCAGCGTCTCCGCTCTTGGCTCCGCCTCCAGCGTCTCCGCTCTTGGCTCCGCCTCCAGCGTCTCCGCTCTTGGCTCCGCCTCCAGCGTCTCGCTCTTGGCTCCGCCTCCAGCGTCTCCGCTCTTGGCTCCGCCTCCAGCATCTCCGCTCTTGGCTCCGCCTCCAGCGTCTCCGCTCTTGGCTCTGCCTTCTCCTTCTCTTCTCTTAGTTCCACCTTTTACTTGTTACTTGGTCCTCCTGTGTGAACAGGTCCCTACCTGTTTCTTCATACCTCATTCCTTTCTGCTTGTTTCCTTTCCTGCACCTCCTGTGTGAACAGGTCCCTACCTGTTCCTTCATTCTCCTTTCCTTCTGGCTTGTTTCCGTACCTGCATCTTCTGTGTGTACAGGTCCCTACCTGTTCCTTCATCACACTCACAATAGGACTGCACTCGAGTGTCATCTGAGTGCAGCCTGATTCATACACCACATCAACCAGTACTGTGTATCCTGTGTTCCTGCCAGTCCTGCCATTCCTGCCCTGCCTTCCAGTCCTGTGTTCCTGCTGTCCTAGCCAGTCCTGTTTCCTGCCGTGTCTCTGCCAGCCCTGAGTTCTCTGCCGTGTCTCTGCCAGCCCTGTCTCAGCCGTGCCAGCCTACTCGTCTGTGTTCCAGCCGTGCTCTTCTGCCAGTCCTGCCTGATGCCCGCACCAATCCTGGTGTTCCTGTCTCCCAAGTGGGATCAGCAGCCACAGCCAGACGCCACCCTGGAGTAGCACCTGGCAGCTGCCTGCTGCACAAGCCTGTCCTCACCATCAGAGGCTCCAGTGAAAACCCAGGCAGCTGTCATAGTCACGCCCCTTCCAGGGTAGTCTGGTTTGTGGCACAGTGGGGCCACAAACCCCCCGAGCTCACGCCCACCAGTCAGGGAGTGAGCGTGACAAATAGCTTGTAGGAGATGTCTGTGATTTCTTCAGTTATCTTTTCCTGGCCACTTATACACATGACCTGATCTTTAAAATCTTGGCTATTTCACAGAGCCATGGCACATACAAAATGCAGAAGAAACAAACACACAAAAAACACAGCACAATCGCACACTACAATGTATAGAATGGATAGAGTTCAACATACAGATCACAAAGTCTTTAAAGGGAACCTGTCACCTGAATTTGGCGGGACTGGTTTTGGGTCATATGGGCGGAGTTTTCGGGTGTTTGATTCACCCTTTCCTTACCAGCTGGCTGCATGCTGGCTGCAATATTGGATTGAAGTTCATTCTCTGTCCTCCATAGTACACGCCTGCACAAGGCAAGATTGCACAGCGCAGGCATGTACTATGGAGGACAGAGAATGAACTTCAATCCAATATTGCAGCCAGCGGGTAAGGAAAGGGTGAATCAAACACCCGAAAACTCCGCCCATATGACCCAAAACCAGTCCCGCCAAATTCAGGTGACAGAGTCCCTTTAATTCTTCATACAAGAGACAAAAAACCTTTCCTACAGGATATCATTAGAGTTCTAGAAAAATTCTATGTTGAGGTATTCTTGAATAACACATGCAGTTGTATAGAGATAGGCACATTAGGACCACCTGCCTAATAGTACATAGGTCCCCCCGTGTCACCATTCAGTCAGCCAGATACAGCCGCCATTCCCTGTACACAGAGGGGTAACCGGCGCCTCCCCAGTGACTGCTCACTGAACGCTACTGGGAGGAATAGAGTTAATTTCCTCCCGGCAGCGGGACTCTAAGTGCAGGTGCCATGCAGGTACAGAAAGCTACTAAACCTGCAGATTAACCCCATATCTGCAGGTTAATAGCGGTTTTATTTTTTGCGTCACAGTTTCCCTTGAATTCTGCTCAATATTAATTGATACAATAGTAATAATATAAAATAATAATAATGAGCAGAATTAAGTTCGTCCCTCCACAACAGTTTCTCACGTTGCCCCTTGGGTAAATTAATTGCCCACCCATGAACCAGGCCACCCTTTTTCATTGGTTCATGGTCAGGTTCTAATGCTCAAGTGCCTAATGTGGCCAATTTCGGTGTTTGGCAGGGATCTGCATTCTTACCATGCTGCGGCAATGCAGCTCCATATACAGCAAGCTGCGAAGATCTACGAATAATGACATCTTTCTATCAGAGCTAGCATTAGGTTTTTCAGGAGGTTTTGGTTCAGTATTTTGTAGCTCTTGTGTGAGAATTGGCCAAATGACCGAGCCATCACACCCCCAAATGCATCAAATGTAATTTTGTACACAAAATTTTGCTTTCCACTCATGAGTTCTCCTACTTTGGGCCACTTTGGTTAAAAGTTTCATTTTTTTTACCTTTACATGGTTAAAAGGTTCATCAATTTTAGATTTTAAAAGAGCTGACTTTTATAGAAGCAGCAATACTGAATATAATTATTTTTTATTTCTTTATTTTGAAAAATAGGAATAAGAGCTAGAGCAATGTTACATTTTCATCTACTTTTTATTTATTTTTTATTTATTTTTAAATCCTTTTCTTTTGCCTTATTTACAGTAGTTCACTTGGGGAACTTCAACCTGCTCTCAGTCGATTGCTTGTGCAATTTCCTGCAATACTAATGTACTGAAGTATAGAGTCAAAATGATGTTCTGCTATGAAGCTGCTAATATGGCAGCCATGTTCTCAGCTGCCATCACGCAGGGGGGACTGATGATAGCCAATGCATGTGCCCAAGCTTATGTGCCACTTCTATACCGCTGTCTGAAACTGACGCCCTCAATTAAATGGCTAAACAGAAGTAATGGGAGCAAGCGCAGGTCGCTGCTATTACAGCGTTGTCTCTATGATATTTACATAAAACTAATGCAGCAAACCATTTTTGTCCCTGGTAAAGGAAAGTATCATTCTCACTATTAATTTCAATAAGTATGACCTGCATTCCATATTGGCCTGAGTTTTCTAGGGCGAAGCTCTACGTTTCACTTTGAGCAATATCAAACCGCCATGACTGTATGGAAAAAAAAATCTTAGCTTTTATCTAGTCCATTTGTGAATTAAATAAATTAGTTGAATTTTAGTGTATTAGGGTTTTTGTTATTTTTTTTCTAATATACCTATATCAATACAAGTATTACTAATTAATTATTTGTATATTCAAAATAGTGCCAGATATTCAAATGATTGAAATATGAGATGCTAAGCCAATTTACACAATATTTTGCAAATCCGTAAAAAATGATATCATTGCATTGGATTGCAGGCGGTCTTGAAAGACAACTAGAAACAATAAAATCCTTGAGAAGCATTCATAGCTCATGTAAGCAAACATCAGAAAGCGCCATATGTAGCGTCCTCATATACCAACATGTTTATCCTCCATTGACAAGCTGTTATTATAGGAATTTGTATAATGCATTAGTAAAGTCAACTCCCAATGTCCATAATACCATGAGAAATGGCTGAATGAAGCACAAAACAGCACGTCTCTTAAGAAATCCTGGAGGATTAATAGCCACCTGCACATTCTGAGTAACCTCCATTGAGGACAATATTTAAAATCCTTGGATTTATTGTAAACCACAGCCCATATACGGTTTCTTGTAAAAACAGCTCGAGAAGTTGGACATAAAGTTAGAAGTGCCCATAAAAAAAAAAGCAAAAACATTTATAAGAGGAAGTTGAGATCTCAAAACATACATGGTCTATGGCTCTGCTCCCATTTTCTGCAGCTTTGTTTAAAATGAAAATAATTCCCATGTAACATCTACAAACTGCTCGGGCCAAGTAATGTAAGCCGCGGGAATATAACTCATGTCTCCACACATGAGCGCCTCGGTCACTGGTATTCGTAAAATCCATTTGGAGAAAATTGTACCCAATCATACAAAATGTTATTTTTTTCCTGCAGTCCAGTGTTACATAGTAACATAGTAACATAGTAACATAGTTAGTAAGGCCGAAAAAAGACATTTGTCCATCCAGTTCAGCCTATATTCCATCATAATAAATACCCAGATCTACGTCCTTCTACAGAACCTAATAATTGTATGATACAATATTGTTCTGCTCCAGGAAGACATCCAGGCCTCTCTTGAACCCCTCGACTGAGTTCGCCATCACCACCTCCTCAGGCAAGCAATTCCAGATTCTCACTGCCCTAACAGTAAAGAATCCTCTTCTATGTTGGTGGAAAAACCTTCTCTCCTCCAGACGCAAAGAATGCCCCCTTGTGCCCGTCACCTTCCTTGGTATAAACAGATCCTCAGCGAGATATTTGTATTGTCCCCTTATATACTTATACAAGGTTATTAGATCGCCCCTCAGTCGTCTTTTTTCTAGACTAAATAATCCTAATTTCGCTAATCTATCTGGGTATTGTAGTTCTCCCATCCCCTTTATTAATTTTGTTGCCCTCCTTTGTACTCTCTCTAGTTCCATTATATCCTTCCTGAGCACCGGTGCCCAAAACTGGACACAGTACTCCATGTGCGGTCTAACTAGGGATTTGTACAGAGGCAGTATAATGCTCTCATCATGTGTATCCAGACCTCTTTTAATGCACCCCATGATCCTGTTTGCCTTGGCAGCTGCTGCCTGGCACTGGCTGCTCCAGGTAAGTTTATCATTAACTAGGATCCCCAAGTCCTTCTCCCTGTCAGATTTACCCAGTGGTTTCCCGTTCAGTGTGTAATGGTGATATTGATTCCCTCTTCCCATGTGTATAACCTTACATTTATCATTGTTAAACCTCATCTGCCACCTTTCAGCCCAAGTTTCCAACTTATCCAGATCCATCTGTAGCAGAATACTATCTTCTCTTGTATTAACTGCTTTACATAGTTTTGTATCATCTGCAAATATCGATATTTTACTGTGTAAACCTTCTACCAGATCATTAATGAATATGTTGAAGAGAACAGGTCCCAATACTGACCCCTGCGGTACCCCACTGGTCACAGCGACCCAGTTAGAGACTATACCATTTATAACCACCCTCTGCTTTCTATCACTAAGCCAGTTACTAACCCATTTACACACATTTTCCCCCAGACCAAGCATTCTCATTTTGTGTACCAACCTCTTGTGCGGCACGGTATCAAACGCTTTGGAAAAATCGAGATATACCACGTCCAATGACTCACCGTGGTCCAGCCTATAGCTTACCTCTTCATAAAAACTGATTAGATTGGTTTGACAGGAGCGATTTCTCATAAACCCATGCTGATATGGAGTTACACAGTTATTCTCATTGAGATAATCCAGAATAACATCCCTCAGAAACCCTTCAAATATTTTACCAACAATAGAGGTTAGACTTACTGGCCTATAATTTCCAGGTTCACTTTTAGAGCCCTTTTTGAATATTGGCACCACATTTGCTATGCGCCAGTCCTGCGGAACAGACCCTGTCGCTATAGAGTCACTAAAAATAAGAAATAATGGTTTATCTATTACATTACTTAGTTCTCTTAGTACTCGTGGGTGTATGCCATCCGGACCCGGAGATTTATCTATTTTAATCTTATTTAGCCGGTTTCGCACCTCTTCTTGGGTTAGATTGGTGACCCTTAATATAGGGTTTTCATTGTTACACTCTTCCTCTGTTCTTCTCTGATACTTTCTTTAAAGTTAGGAAGTAAAAAAGAACATACGACTGAAGGATCAGAAGATACGTGGTAATCTCTAACCATGAAACCCGTAGATCTGCGTTGGAGCTGTATACAAAAAACAGTTGGATAATTTTAATTGTCAAAGTGACTTGCTTTCTAATTTAAAATCACTAAGTTGCAAAGGTGAATATACCCTAACAATTAGAAGTCAATAAACAAAACAAAAGTAATAGAACGTGTACTATATGTACATATAATATTTTATCATTCATATATGCTAATTCAATATACAATGATATATCCTTATGTAGGTGTTGTATCTCAAGACAACTGGATCCAATCCATTATCTGTACTAAAAAAAAAACACATCTTTCCATTTCTTTTAAAGTAACTACCCCTATGACCAATGAATTTAGGATGCTTTTTGGAGGTAATGATCACCAGACTAACTATGGTGTAAATTAGGGCTCAGTTTAACATATTAATAGTTTACAGATTGCCAAGAGTACATACACTACTCACAAAAAGTTAGACATATTTGGCTGTTGGGTGAAATTTCAGGATGAACCTAAAATGCACTCTAACGTTTTCAGGCGAACTTAATGTGACCATCTCTAAACTTCTGAATGCACATGTGCAACTGTTCAATGTTTCAGTACAAATGGCTGTTCTCTAACCAGGAGCCTAATGGTACCGTTCACAATAGGTGTCTGATCCATGAATCAGCTAATAAATTTCGGGGTTCAATTAGAATTTGTATGTAAACAATCCTCATCATCACCCTGTTCACATTTTGACATAATGAGACCAAGACGACACCTAACAATTGATCAACAGTACCTTGCCATTGGGAGGCTTCAAGCAGACTGTCTCACACAGAAGTGGCCACTGACCTTGGAGTGTCACAGAGTCATCAACATATTTCCACAGAGATAAAGAGAGAATTGAAGAGTCACATAAAGTCATAGAAGTGGACGTCCTTTGGCCACATCCCACACTGATGACCGCTTCATTGTGAACAATGCCCTTCGGAATAGGATGATGAATGCCACACAATTCCAGGCACAATTAAATGAGGTGAGAGGCACCCAAGTGTCATATCAGACCATTGAAAACCATTTACATCAACGTGGTCTGCATGCTAGACAACCTCTGCAAGGGTACCTGACCACACCACCAAGCACAGGCATCTTCATCTTGCATGGCCCAGGGAGCATCTACGTTGGATGAGAGACCAGGGGACTTCAGTGCTGTTCACTGATAAAAGACAATTCACACTGAGCAGAAATGATGGCTGCCAACGATCTTGGAGACATCAAGGAGAGCCCTATGCATTAGCCACTGTAGTCACCAGATGAGCCTTTGGTGGTTGTGATGTTTCAGTGTGGGCAGGTGTGTCTCATCAATACAGAACTGACCTACAGTTTGTGAATGGTACATTGACAAGCTCCTACTACTGAAATAACATCATTAATCCATGATGATATAGGAAAGATATATATATATATCTTGGTATAAAAGGTATCAACCACTGAGGACTCTCAATTCTAAATATTTTCTATCATTAGTCCAGTTATTGTGCCTCTGCATGAACAACACAGGCCTAATTTCATATTTGACAATGCTCCAGCTATTCAAGGTCGCATCATTAGGGAATGGCTGCTGAAGACTGAGGTTCCTCAAATTGAGAGGCCTGCACTTTCTCCAGACATGAATCCCATAGAAAACCTATGGGATCAGCTGAGTCGCCATGTTAAGGCTTGTAACTCTGTACCCCAGAACCTCAATGACCTGCGGGCCACTCTTCAAGAACAGTGGGATGCCATGCTTCAGAAGACAATAAATCGACTCGTGAACAGCATGAGATGTCATTGTCAAGCTGTATTTGATGTTCAAGGCTACATGACAAGTTATTGAGACATTGACATTTTTGGGGGTTATACCACTGCAGGCTTCTACTTAAACGCCCTACTTTCACAACAAAATATCACTCTAGCATGAACATTTTAGGTTTTCCATAAATTTCACCTGAAAGCCAAATATCCTTAACTTTCTGTGAGTAGTGTTTATAGTAAAATGATGCAGCCTAAACTCAGTACCTAGGCTCATAACAATCTTTCTAATTATGGTAAATGATTGCACAGTCAGTAGGTAACAGAACGCAGAGAAAGTACTAGGAGTATATAATAGTACTGGCTATATACCTTATTATTCTACACATGACAGATCTTCTGGGAGTCTTCCTAAAAAGGGAACCTGACATCTTATACATGCTGCTTAATTCACTGGCAGCATGTATCTGTCACTGGATCTTTGCTTTCAGCCAGTGTTTTACAGACACACATACCGTAAAAGCTGCCAGGCACCAAGCTGCAAGGAAGATTAGATAGATGCCCAAGCGGGTTTCTGGCAGCTTGTCTCCACCTGATGCCCTTAAGTAACAGGTCTCTAACTGTGTGTAAGGAGAGCGACCTGTCACTCACTGGAAGCGGGCGGGTAGAAGTCGACAGGGACCCGCCTGTACATCTGTACTTGATACATCTGTATCAGATGTCAAGTTTCCCTTAACCTCTTAATGACTGCTGATACGCCTTTTAATGGCGGCAGTTAAGGGTATTTATTCCTCAGTATTATTCCTCAGAAATAAGTGTATAGCGCCCCCAGAGTTGGAAAATCTCAGTGATCTCTGCTACCAAAAAAAAATTATGTTTCCAAAATTGTGCTGATGTAAAGCTGACATGTGGGAAATGTTATTTATTAGCTATTTTGTGTTACACCACTCTCTGATTTAAGGGTACAAAAATTAAAAGTTTGAAAATTGCAAAATTTCCATTTTTTTTTTCATAAATAAAATCAAGTTATATCAAAGAAATTTTACAACTAATATGAAGTACAATATGTCACGGAAAAAACAGTCTCAGAATCAGTGGAATCCGTTGCCTCCTTAGTCATGGTATAAGTCTACTCTGGTGAGTTCACATTACAGACACTGATATAATCCCAATTACTTCCCAAGAGAATATACTAAACAAATTACACATGAAAACTTTTGTGTTGATCAATATAAAGCCAGTTCACATTTCGACATCATTGTTTCCTGCTGAATACATGTACACATTTAATTCTAGAAATTTGATTTCATTCCCATGGCGAGAGTATCAGTTACAGGCCTATTGAACCATTAATAGCGCTTGCATAGCATGACCACAAACAAAGTGAGCAAAACCACTTAGAAATACATCAGACTAACAATGAACTATTCATACTGTGTTAGTGTGGTAACTATTAACTGGGAACTCCACCCATACTGGTGCCATGTCCTGTTAAACTGACCATGAACCTGTATCACTATTTTAGGTGGAGAAAGCAAGTAGCACTGAATCATGGGTGGATGGAAAAGAATATGAGCTAATGGAAGAAAGTGGGCAAGACCCTTACCTGACTAAAGTTTTTCCCCCCATGGGAAGTGACATTATTCGTCCCTCAGGACAGGGTCTGTAGTTTTTTAGGGTTAAGTAAACTGTATCCCACAGTTTCTTATTCACAGACAAGAACTTTAATATTAAAATGGCGGCTGACAGCACAACTGACAAAACGGATGCTCGTCCTATTTCCACTGGACCAAGTGGAAGAGTACATACCAAGAGTTGAAGTGAAGGACAGCATCCAGTCCAGGTGAAAAAAATCTCTCTTTATTGTGCCATAAATGCGACGTTTCAACCCAAGGGTCTTTCTCCACCACAAACTGACGGCGGCGATCTGCAGCCACCGCCAGTGTTTCCTACGCCTCCATCCTGCCCTCCATGCCCTCCTCTGCTCTCCTCTCCCCTCTGTCCTGTCCAGCGCCCCCCCGCTGGGCCATTCAAAAAAGATTACCTCACACTCAAGACTGGTAAGATGCAAAAGGTGTATGCCAATTTTATTAAAGAAAACAAAAGAAAAAAGAAGTGGTTGCCACATTCATATTCATTTGAAATAGACAAAACCCGACGTTTCGACCCTCCCGGGTCTTACTCATGGGGTTACTGAAAGGCAAAGAAACTGTATAAGACAATGTTTTACATAGGGCAACATTATAGAAAAAAAAAAAAAAAAAAGGGGGGGGGGGGGGAGAAAATTACAAGAGGAGAACATAACAAGAAAACACAACAGTACATGCAATAATAAAACACCAATAAGAGAACAAAAAGAACTATTATGTACAAAGCAACCTAGAAGGCGAGGTAGTATGGTCAGGAACAACAAAAGGTTCTAGTAACAGGGTATAATAATAAACAAGGTATAATAGAGAAGCATGGTAATGAACTGTACAGTGTATTACCTCAAGTCCTTTGACATAGATGCATAATAGAGGCAGTGGTAGGGGGTGTACGACCGATCCCTTGTTAAGGCACAACCTGTCATAGTGGCAAGATGACATAATAATTAAATAGGAATGAAGAGTAGGGAATGTCGATAGAGCCTAACGGAGGAGGGTGGGATCCAGACACGTGTATCCAGTGTGGCATATATTAGAGAGTAGTGTCAGGTTATAGAGATAGGAGAGGAATAATAATGGTACGGTGGCCCAAAAGGGCAGATAGGAGATAATGGAGTTAGTCCAGCCATAGAACTGATAGGTGTAGGGTACTGGGATAAAGTACCATAAAGGGAAACCACAAGAGCATTTGAAACTAGCAACACACGGGACAGAGTAAACATATGCTGTACCTTATAGTAAAGCCAGTCCTGGCAGAAGTGTCCCGGGAGCACAGAATCTGGGTGGTGAGGGCCGTTAGACACCTAGTGGGTCTGTAAAAATAGGTACAGGTACGAGGGGTCAGAGGATGATATCAGGAAAAAAATGGCCGTAAATGGCCAGAGAAGAGGCGGCATATGTATACCTGAAAAGGGTCCCTGGGAGGATTAGCGGCGCATCCCGCGCCTTGCTGCGATGTCCTGGGGGAGACCCGGAAAGTGAGAGTGCCCCCCCCGCTGTCCGATCCCACCCCCCGTACCTCCGGGGTCCTGTGCTTCCTCCCGGTGTCCGTCCGTCTGTTAGGATGGGTGCCGCCATCTTCCAAAATGGCGGGCGCATGCGCAGATTCGTTCATTCATTTTGATCACTGTGATACATCCTATCACAGTGATAAAAAAAAAATAACATCCCCTTTATCACCCCCATAGGTAGGGAAAATAATAAAATAAAGAAACTATATGTACTTTTATTTTTCCACTAGGGTTAGGGTTAGAACTAGGGTTGGGGTTGCAATTAGGGTTAGGGTTGCAATTAGGGTTAGGGTTGCGGTTAGGGTTGCAATTAGGGTTAGGGTTGCAATTAGGGTTGGGGTTATAATTAGGGTTAGTGTTAGAATTAGGCTATATGCACACGGTGCGGATTGGCCGCTGCGGATTTGTAGCGGTTTTCCATCATGTAAACCTATGGAAAACCAAATCCGCTGTGCCCATGGTGCAGAAAATACCGGGCGGACATGCTGCGTTGTATTTTCTGCAGCATGTCAATTCTTTGTGCAGATTCCGCAGCGTTTTACACCTGTTCATCACTAGAAATCCACAGGTGAAATCCGCACAAAAAAACACTGGAAATTTGCGGTAGATCCGCAGGTAAAACACACTGCATTTTACCTGCAGATTTTTCAAAAATGGTGCGGAAAAATCCACACACGAATCTGCAAAGTGGGCACATAGCCTTAGGGTTAGGGTTGAAATTAGTGTTAGAGTTGGAATTAGGGTTAGGGTTGGAAATAGGGTTAAGATTAGGGTTATGGGTGTGTTGGGGTTAGGCTTCTGGTTGGGATTAGGGGCGTGTTGGTGTTAGGGTTGTGGTTAGGGTTGGGACTAGGGTTAGGGGTGTGTTGGGTTAGGGTTGTGGTTAGGGGTGTGTTGGGGTTAGTGATGGAGTTAGAATTGAGGGGTTTCCACTGTTTAGGCACATCAGGGGTCTCCAAACACGACATGGCGCCACCATTAATTCCAGCCAATCTTGCGTTCAAAAAGTCAAATGGTGCTCCCTCCCTTTCAAGCCCTGATGTGTGCCCAAACAGTGGTTTATCCAAACTTATGGGGCATAAGCGTACTCAGGAAAAATTGCACAACAACGCAACGTGGCGCCCGCAGACCATTCCATCAAAGTCTGCATTTCAAAACGTCAATACTTCCCTTCCGAGCCCCAATGTGGGCCCAAACAGTGGTTCCCCCCACATATGGGGTATCAGCGTACTCAGGACAAACTGAACAACAACTATTGGGGTCCAATTTCTCCGTTACCCTTGTGAAAATAAAAAATTGCAGGCTAAAAAATAATTTTTGAGAAAAGAAAAATGTTTTTTTTTTATTTTCATGGCTCTACGTTATAAACTTCTGTGAAGAACTTGGGGGTTCAAAGTGCACACCACACATCTAGATTAGTTTCTTGGGAGGTCTAGTTTCCAAAATGGGATCATTTGTGGGGGAGCTCCAATGTTTAGGCACACAGGGGCTCTCCAAACGCGACATGGTGTCCGCTAATGATTGGAGCTAATTTTTCATTCAAAAGTCAAATGGAGCTACTTCCATTCAGAGCCCTGCCGTGTGCCCAAACTGTGGTTTACCCCCACATATCAGTTATCGGTGTACTCAGTTGAAATTGGCCAACAAATTTTGGGATCCATTTAACCCTGTTGCCCATGTGAAAATGAAAAAATTGATTCTAAAATAAATTTTCTGTGAAAAAAAAGTACTTTTTCATTTTTACAGATCAATTTGTGAAGCACCTGGGGGTTCAAAGTGCTCACTGTACATGTACAGTGGGGCAAAAAAGTATTTAGTCAGTCAGCAATAGTGCAAGTTCCACCACTTAAAAAGATGAGAGGCGTCTGTAATTTACATCATAGGTAGACCTCAACTATGGGAGACAAACTGAGAAAAAAAAATCCAGAAAATCACATTGTCTGTTTTTTTTAACAATTTATTTGCATATTATGGTGGAAAATAAGTATTTGGTCAGAAACAAAATTTCATCTCAATACTTTGTAATATATCCTTTGTTGGCAATGGCAGAGGTCAAACGTTTTCTGTAAGTCTTCACAAGGTTGCCACACACTGTTGTTGGTATGTTGGCCCATTCCTCCATGCAGATCTCCTCTAGAGCAGTGATGTTTTTGGCTTTTCGCTTGGCAACACGGACTTTCAACTCCCTCCAAAGGTTTTCTATAGGGTTGAGATCTGGAGACTGGCTAGGCCACTCCAGGACCTTGAAATGCTTCTTACGAAGCCACTCCTTCGTTGCCCTGGCGGTATGCTTTGGATCATTGTCATGTTGAAAGACCCAGCCACGTTTCATCTTCAATGCCCTTGCTGATGGAAGGAGGTTTGCACTCAAAATCTCACGATACATGGCCCCATTCATTCTTTCATGTACACGGATCAGTCGTCCTGGCCCTTTTGCAGAGAAACAGCCCCAAAGCATGATGTTTCCACCACCATGCTTTACAGTAGGTATGGTGTTTGATGGATGCAACTCAGTATTCTTTTTCCTCCAAACACGACAAGTTGTGTTTCTACCAAACAGTTCCAGTTTGGTTTCATCAGACCATAGGACATTCTCCCAAAACTCCTCTGGATCATCCAAATGCTCTCTAGCAAACTTCAGACGGGCCCGGACATGTACTGGCTTAAGCAGTGGGACACGTCTGGCACTGCAGGATCTGAGTCCATGGTGGCGTAGTGTGTTACTTATGGTAGGCCTTGTTACATTGGTCCCAGCTCTCTGCAGTTCATTCACTAGGTCCCTCCGCGTGGTTCTGGGATTTTTGCTCACCGTTCTTGTGATCATTCTGACCCCACGGGGTGGGATTTTGCGTGGAGCCCCAGATCGAGGGAGATTATCAGTGGTCTTGTATGTCTTCCATTTTCTAATTATTGCAACCACTGTTGATTTCCTCACTCCAAGCTGGTTGGCTATTGCAGATTCAGTCTTCCCAGCCTGGTGCAGGGCTACAATTTTGTTTCTGGTGTCCTTTGACAGCTCTTTGGTCTTCACCATAGTGGAGTTTGGAGTCAGACTGTTTGAGGGTGTGCACAGGTGTCTTTTTATACTGATAACAAGTTTAAACAGGTGCCATTACTACAGGTAATGAGTGGAGGAAAGAGAAGACTCTTAAAGAAGAAGTTACAGGTCTGTGAGAGCCAGAAATCTTGATTGTTTGTTTCTGACCAAATACTTATTTTCCACCATAATATGCAAATAAATTGTTAAAATAACAGACAATGTGATTTTCTGGATTTTTTTTTTTCTCAGTTTGTCTCCCATAGTTGAGGTCTACGTATGATGTAAATTACAGACGCCTCTCATCTTTTTAAGTGGTGGAACTTGCACTATTGCTGACTGACTAAATACTTTTTTGCCCCACTGTAGATAAGTTCCTTGGGGGTCTAGTTTCCAAAATGGGGTCACTTGTTGGGGAGCTCCAATGTTTAGGCACACAGGGGCTTTCCAAACACGACATGGTGTCCGCTATTGGAGCCAATTTTTCATTCAAAAAGTCAAATGGCGCTCCTTCTCTTCCGAGCCCCAACGTGTGCCCAAACAGTGGTCCCCCCTCCCCCCCACCCGCATATGGGGTATTGGTGTACTCAGGACAAATTCTACAACAACTTTCGGGGTCAGGGACTTTCAGTCCAAAAAAATTGTTGCTAAAAGATCATTTTTGTGACTAAAAAGTTAAATATTCATATTTTCCTTCCATGTTGCTTAGGCTATGTGCACACGTTGCGGATTAGGCTTAGGAATTTCTGGTGCTGATTCTGCCTCTCCTGGCAGAAAACGCACCTGCAGATTTGTCGCGGATTTTGTGCGGTTCCGCAGCGCTTTTTGTGCGTTTTTGCTGCGGTTTTCTTGCGGACTTGCTGCGTTTTTTTTTACCCCTGCGGTTTTCTATAATGGAATGGGTACAAAAACGCTGCAGATTCACAAAAAAAGAAGTGACATGCTACTTCTTTAAAACCGCAGCGTTTCCGCAGTGGATTTTCTGCAAAGTGTGCACAGCATTTTTTTTCTCATTGATTTACATTGTACTGTTATTCAATTGCGGATCTGCAGCGTTTCTGCACCTCAAAAAAACGCTGTGGATCCACAGAGAATCCGCAACGTGTGAACAATCCCTTATGCTGCTGTGAAACACCTGAAGGGTTAATAAACTTCTTGAATGTGGTTTTGAGCACCTTGAGGGGTGCAGTTTTTAGAATGGTGTCACTTTTGGGTATTTTTAGCCATATAGACCCCTCAAACTGACTTCAAATGTGAGGTGGTCCCTAAAAAAAATGGTTTTGCAAATTTTGCTGTAAAAATGGGAAATCGCTGGTCAAATTTTGACCCTTATAACTTCCTAGCAAAAAAAAAAATTTCTTTCCAAAATTGTGCTGATGTAAAGTAGATATGTGGGTAATGTTATTTATTAACTATTTTGTGTCACATAGCTCTCTGGTTTAACAGAATAAAAATTCAAAATTCAAAATCTGAAAATTGCAAAATTTTCAAAATTTTCCTTTTTTTCACAAATAAACGCAAAAATTATCAACCTAAATTTACCTCTATCATGAAGCCCAGTATGTCATGAAAAAACATTCTCAGAACCGCTAGGATCCGTTGAAGCGTTCCTGAGTTATTACCTCATAAAGGGACACTGGTCAGAATTGCAAAAAATGGCCAGGTCATTAAGGTCAAAATAGGCTGGGTCATGAAAGGTTCAATGTTGTCATTGTATTGTATTGTGCTGAATGTTGGATCCTCCCTGGTGGCATCAGATTTTGGCCTCCCGTTTAGCATAGCAGCATGGCAGTGGGTGAGGCAGCTCCAAGTCCCACCTTGTCTAATGGTGGAGGCGCTGTAGTTGCGTTAAGCATTCTAGGGTTAATTCCTGTTGCATCTGCCGTGCCTGCCTGTATCCCTGGTGTTCCTGCCAGCCCCTGTCCTTACAGCTTCCTGTCCCTTTGGGGGTCAGCTGCCGTGCATCTGAGGTCTGTCCTGGAGTAGAATCTGGCGCCCATCCAGAGCCAAGACTAACCCCATTATCAGGGGCTCTAGCAAAGAGTCGGGTGTTTGCTTAGCCCCCAGGCTCTCCTCCGTCCATGGCGCAGTGGGTCCAAGATCCATACAAGCAGTTAACAGTCCACGCTCAGGTGTAATATTATTTCTTGCATTAAATACAAATATTGCTCAGATGGTCATGACTTTAAATCAAAAGTAGTCAAAATAGGACGAGTTTTCCTCCATCAATAAAGATGCATATATCTCACATGTCTTAGTGCCGTGTAAGATAATAATTAACATTGCACTAGCAGAAGCCATTCTCTTTACACGTACAGAGAACGCCTATAAACACCAAGAAAGCTTAACGCGTTAATCAAAAGTGTGGGATGAAATTCTACAGTTATCTATTAACCCATCAGTCTGTAATGCGATCAGCACAGGCATTGTCTGACCTGGTTTAACCCCTTTTCATTGGTCCATTACATCTGGTTAATATTTTTGTTTAGACTTAATTATAATTATACCAATGTTATTCAAAGCCTGTATACTGTAAATAAGTAACCATATGGGGTATTCCGTCAGAAGTGGAAACATTGAATAGCAAGAAGCAGACAGAAAGTTACTGGTAGATTTCCAAAGCAAATAATAGAGAGTAGCGTAGCTCAACCATTGATGGACATAGACAGTGGTCACATAGAGCTGTACTCCATCTACGTCCATGTCACTCTATATATTATACAGTATACACTATATTATATATAATACCAGAATTGTGTACTAAAAAGGCCATAACTGGCAAAATAGGGAATAGGACCCATAAACTGTTTAATGCAAGTAAGGTTTCAAATTTTACTATCCAATAATCAAAGAATGAGTACTCATAATTCTCTAAGGCTACTTTCACACTAGCGTCGTACGACGCACGTCGCAATGCATCATTTTGCAGAAAAAACGCATCCTGCAAAGTTGTCTGCAGGGTGCATTTTTTCTCCATAGGCTTGTATTAGCGACGCATTGCCACACGTCGCAACCGTCGTGCGACGGTTGCGTCGTGTGGCGGACCGTCGGCACCAAAAAACGTTGCATGTAACGTTTTTTGGTGCGTTGTGTCCGCCATTTCCGACCGCACATGCGCGGCCTGAACTCCGCCCCCTCCGCCCCAGAGCTCACAATGGGGCAGCGGATGCGTTATAATACTGCATCTGCTGCCCCGATTGAGCTGCGCTTTCACAGCATGCGTCAGTACGTCACCTAAGGCTACTTTCACACTTCCATCTTTTCAGATCCGTTGCGATGCGTCGTTTTGGGAAAAAAACGGATCCTGCAAATGTGCCCGCAGGATCAGTTTTTTTCCCCATAGACTTGTATTAGCGACGGATTACATAGTAACATAGTAACATAGTTAGTAAGGCCGAAAAAAGACATTTGTCCATCCAGTTCAGCCTATATTCCATCATAATAAATACCCAGATCTATGTCCTTCCACAGAACCTAATAATTGTATGATACAATATTGTTCTGCTCCAGGAAGACATCCAGGCCTCTCTTGAACCCCTCGACTGAGTTCGCCATCACCACCTCCTCAGGCAAGCAATTCCAGATTCTCACTGCCCTAACAGTAAAGAATCCTCTTCTATGTTGGTGGAAAAACCTTCTCTCCTCCAGACGCAAAGAATGCCCCCTTGTGCCCGTCACCTTCCTTGGTATAAACAGATCCTCAGCGAGATATTTGTATTGTCCCCTTATATACTTATACATGGTTATTAGATCGCCCCTCAGTCGTCTTTTTTCTAGACTAAATAATCCTAATTTCGCTAATCTATCTGGGTATTGTAGTTCTCCCATCCCCTTTATTAATTTTGTTGCCCTCCTTTGTACTCTCTCTAGTTCCATTATATCCTTCCTGAGCACCGGTGCCCAAAACTGGACACAGTACTCCATGTGCGGTCTAACTAGGGATTTGTACAGAGGCAGTATAATGCTCTCATCATATGTATCCAGACCTCTTTTAATGCACCCCATGATCCTGTTTGCCTTGGCAGCTGCTGCCTGGCACTGGCTGCTCCAGGTAAGTTTATCATTAACTAGGATCCCCAAGTCCTTCTCCCTGTCAGATTTACCCAGTGGTTTCCCGTTCAGTGTGTAATGGTGATATTGATTCCCTCTTCCCATGTGTATAACCTTACATTTATCATTGTTAAACCTCATCTGCCACCTTTCAGCCCAAGTTTCCAACCAACTGCGACGGATCCGTCGTGTTTTGGCAGACCGTCGTCTGGGAAAAACATTCAATGTAACGTTTTTTGTCTGCGTCGAAAAAACGTACAGTGACGGATCCTGCGGCGTCCGTCGTTGGCTAGAATGGAAGCCTATGGGCGCAGGATCCGTTGCTGTCGGTCAAATGACGGAATCCAGCAACAGATTCCGTTTTTTTTATACTGAGCATGCCTGGAAGGATTTCTATTCCTTTTTAACCCATTTTCCTGCAGCTGCTGCATCGACAGATCCGTCAAAAAACAGGATCCAGTGCATCCGTTTTTTACAATGTGCACAGGATCTGTCTTTTCAACACTTTGACGGATTGTGACTGATTCTAAAAGACGGAAGTGTGAAAGTAGCCTAAGGGACCAGTGGAGACAGGTAAGTAGAGCATCTCCGTCAGTTCGATAAATTATAAATGGTGCAGCATAAATGGAGTGTATTGTTGTCCTGAATGTCACCCATACAGGAAATTGGGGGACCCTAGGTTTGTGATTCATAAGAATCCATCTACACCGACCAACCGGTGGCACGATACAATGGCCGATTGGTGAAGTTTTACCGATCACCTTTAACTGATCAGCGATCTATACTTGGTCGCTCAGTGAGCATTGGCTCCCATTGTTTTTCAGCAGTGTGAATCCTGGTTACACAGGACGATGCATCGCTGAGTAGGATGAACTTTTATGCTCCATAAAGATAAACCATTAGGGGACAAATGGCACAAATAGGGTTTTATCTGACTTACAATACAAATATTTTTATCAGATTATGCTAACCTGATCCATTATATTATGCATTTTAAGATTAATGTTCAGATGCTGCGGATCCACGGGTTGTCACAAACCGATGAGTATCAGGATCTGGGGAATTTGTGGATATCCTCCGCGCTGCTGGTTATTGAAGACGTCTATTCACTGTCATGATATGTACTTTTGCCGTCCTGTATTTGAATAATATGCCATTTGATGTATGTAACTGTTCTCTGGTTTCTATTAGCTGTAATTTATGTATTTTCTTGGCTGGGAGTTCACCTGTAACAATGTCTCCTTCCCCCAATACTTGCAGCCCTAAGCTCTAATGTAATTAAGCTTTGTCAACATCACTAGTGGAGGAATAGCCATTCTTCCTCACAGCAGGTGGCTAGTCAAATGTACATACTACATAGATTAAGCGGAGCCCACCAGTCTAGAATCTTCTGGTGGACCCAACCATTGAATAGAAGGTGTGACCCCTACCCCCTTTCATGGGAGGATCCCAGGAGCTCAGACAATCCATTCTTATTTTGGGATCAGATGTGAGTTGATCCTTGAAGGAGAAGGAGTGGTGATTCTTAGCTGAGGCAAGACCCCATGTCCATCTGTGACTGCGGAAGCGAATGGGGCGAGACTTGAGCTGAGGACATATCTCGTTGCTCATGGGATTGTTTTGGGATCCCTTGCACTCGTGTGGACTATTGCTTTGTTAGCTGGCACAAGGATTATCGGGAGGTGCCCCCGAACCTGTTCTGTTGGACTAATTGTGGACTCTGTAGATCTACCTGCATGTGTTGTTCCAGCGTTCTTGATAATAAATCTGTGGAATCATCCCTCGGCCTGTTGTCCCTTCTTGCTCTGCCGTACACCCCGTCACAATCTGGTGGCAAGCAGTGGGATCAGAGCAGAAGGAATGGAGGACAATGGCCCAACATCGGGAACCAACACCGCAGAGTACAAGAACTGGACTTTGGGGAGCCTACAATCAAAGGCCCGTGAAGTAGGAGTCCGTTTTAAGGGACTCTCCAAGGAGCAGCTTATTGAGGCTTTGGAAGGAGTTCGCCTGCAAGATGACGCTGAGGAAGGACCCTCACAGCAAATGGAGGAAAGACTGCAGCCGGAGGTAAATACCCAAAAAAGTCAGTGGGTTGTGTGGTACGAGGAGGAGTTGGTATTGCTGGGAGAAGAGGCCACCATAGACGATAAGAGGGAGGCCATTCACAGAGCTCAGGAGAGGGAGGCCATTCACAGAGCCGAGGAGAGGGAGGCCATTCATAGAGCTCAGGAGAGGGAGGCCATTCACAGAGCCGAGGAGAGGAAGGCCATTCACAGAGCCGAGGACAGAGCTCATGAGATGGCATTGCTGGAGAGGCAGATCGCATTGGAAGCAGCTAGAAACTCCAGACAGACTGTAACCCCAGCACCCACCATGAGGGAACTCCCCAGAGTGTCCCGCAAAGACTTCAAGCCCTTTAATGAGGCTGCAGGCGACATTGAGGGCTTCTTCCAGGACTTTGAGCATCAGTGTCGATTAATGGAAGTCCCGGAAAGGGACCGAGTCCGACATCTGGTGGGGCTCTTAGAGGGTGGAGCTGCCGCAGCTAGAGCTATGGACCCTCAGGGGAACTGTGAGTATGCGGAGATTAAACGGACTATTCTAGAACATTATGCTGTTACCCCAGAGACTTACAGGACTCAGTTCCGTACTTTAGCCTGTGATGAGGAAGTGTCTTTCAAGATGTATGCCCACAGACTCAAACAAATATGTAATCGCTGGCTGGAGGCAGAGGAGGCCTTAACCTGGGAGACCTTCCTCCAGGTTATCCTAAAAGAGCAGTTTTACTTCAAGTGCCCTGCTGAGATCCGGGAATGGGTGCGTGAGAGGAGACCAGCCACTGTGGAGGAAGCTGCAGCTCTAGCTGATGAGGCTCTCACCATCAAGCCTCAGTGGAGGGTTCTGTTGGAGGATGGAGAGAGGCCTACCAGCTCCACAACACCGGTGGCCCCCTGTTCTTCTGTCCCCATTGTTCCCCGTTCCTCTAAGCCACCACCTCATGTTGATACCCGTGTAAATGTGCCTCCAGTTGCTTCTACTGCGTTTTCTGGAATACGACGAGGAGAGCAAGTAGCAGAGCGCAGGTGTTATGGTTGTGGGCATCTGGGGCATCTGCAGGCCTCATGCCCAGCCAGCTCATGGAGAAGTCGTCCTCAAACCCCTACAGCACCTTCAGGTGGGGGCCGGCCTCCAGGTTCCCTTACCCCTCGCCCAAGAGGACGCCTTGGATGGAGTGAGACCCAGCACAGATGCTATCGATGTGGACAGCCGGGGCATCTGCAAGCCTCCTGCCCAGCTGTTCAAATGAGGATTGATCCTGTACCCAGTCGTATTATTAATTATGTACAGCCAAGTGCCATGGAGGACGACGTGTCACCACTACGGGAGGACTGGCCTTGTGCCTCACCCACCCATGTTGCACCACTAGGAGTTTATGGTGTGCGACCTGCAGCTATGACGACTTCTGCTCATCAAGGTAAGCACTTGCAGGAGGTCGTGCTGGATGGACAGAGACTTATTGGATTTTGTGACTCAGGGGCTTTCCTCACACTGGCTGATCCCCGAGTGGTTCGGCCTGAGGCAATCCATCGAGGACCTGGGATTGTCATTGAACTGGCTGGTGGACAATGGAGGACTATTCCCACAGCCACTGTGGATCTGAACTTTGGTTTTGGGGTCAGGCGATGTGTGGTTGGGGTGATGGGTGGTCTGCCTGCAGATGTTCTCCTGGGCAATGATGTGGGAGAGCTACGATGCCAATTCGTGGCTGCATGAAGCCACATGTAAGTTACGCTCTGCCTGTGTGTACTTAACCTGCGACCTGTAGAGGTCCCTGGTACTTACACAAATTGGGAGGGGAAGGGATTGTCATGATATGTACTTTTGCCCTGTCCTGTATTTGAATAATATGCCATTTGATGTATGTAACTGTTCTCTGGTTTCTATTAGCTGTAATTTATGTATTTTCTTGGCTGGGAGTTCACCTGTAACAATGTCTCCTTCCCCCAATACTTGCAGCCCTAAGCTCTAATGTAATTAAGCTTTGTCAACATCACTAGTGGAGGAATAGCCATTCTTCCTCACAGCAGGTGGCTAGTCAAATGTACATACTACATAGATTAAGCGGAGCCCACCAGTCTAGAATCTTCTGGTGGACCCAACCATTGAATAGAAGGTGTGACCCCTACCCCCCTTCATGGGAGGATCCCCGGAGCTCAGACAATCCATTCTTATTTTGGGATCAGATGTGAGTTGATCCTTGAAGGAGAAGGAGTGGGGATTCTTAGCTGAGGCAAGACCCTATGTCCATCTGTGACTGCGGAAGCGAATGGGGCGAGACTTGAGCTGAGGACATATCTCGTCGCTCGTGGGATTGTTTTGGGATCCCTTGGACTCGTGTGGACTATTGCTTTGTTAGCTGGCACAAGGATTATCGGGAGGTGCCCCCGAACCTGTTCTGTTGGACTAATTGTGGACTCTGTAGATCTACCTGCATGTGTTGTTCCAGCGATCTTGATAATAAATCTGTGGAATCATCCCTCGGCCTGTTGTCCCTTTTTGCTCTGCCGTACACCCCGTCACATTCACAAATAATTATTAATAAACTTATGTCTTTTATTCACCGCGTTTCGAAGTGACAAGCACTTTTTCAGGAAATAACCACATATAGACATTAAACATACAGGATAGCTTTTAAAGCTTTGAATTTCAAACAAAGGCAACAAACCAGCACATGACAGTGCATGTGGCACATTATTAAATCGGGCAAAGTAAAAAAAAGTGCGCATTTTTATTTCCATCTAAAAAATGTAAAAAAAAATATTTATTAGAAAATATATATATAAATCATTCATTCGTCTTCTCGGTTCCTCCACACAAACAAACCACGTTCGATCCCTATCTCGCCAGATCACACTTATACTAGATGGAGGCCCGATGCTATCGCATCGGGAGGGCGGTATTGTCACGATGGGGGCAGACTTTGCAGCGTTGAGAATCTCTCCCCTCCATGTGCTCACCAACCTATCCACTCTCTCTTTCCTCATGTACTTTGTGTTTGCTAACTGTGTGAGTAGGCTAATAGATGGTTAGAATACCCTTGAAAACCCTTGTGCAAGTATGTTAGCACAGCTGAAAACAGTTTGGCTGATTAGAGAACCTACTGTATAAACCTGACTTTCCTTTGAGCTAGTTGAGAATCTGGAGCATTATATTTGTTGGTTCCATTAAACTCTCAAAATGGCCAGAAAAGAAGAACTTTCATTTAAAACTCGACAGTCTATTCTTGTTCTTAGAAATGAAGGCTATTCCTTGGGAGAAATTGCCAAGAAACTGAAGATTTCCTACAAGGGTGTGTACTACTCCCTTCAGAGGTGACCACAAACAGGCTCTAACCAGAGTAGAAAGATAAGTGGGAGGCCCCGCTACACAACTGATCAACAAGGCAAGTACATTAGAGTCTGCAGATTGAGAAATCGACACCTCCAAGTTCTCAACTGGCAGCTTCATTAAATAGTACACGCAAAACGCCAATGTTCAATGTCTACAGTGAAGAGGCGACTCCGGGATGCTGGCCTTCAGGGCTGAGTGGCAAAGAAAAGCCGTATCTGAGACTGGCTAATAAAAGGAAAAGATTAATATGGGCAAAAGAACCCAGCCATTGGACAGAGGAAGATAGGAAAAAGGTGTTATGGACAGACGAATCCAAGTTTGAGGCATTTGGATCACACAGAAGAACCTTTGTGAGACGCAGGAAAACTGAAAAGATGCTGGAAGAGTGCCTGACGCCATCTGTCAAGAATGGTGGCGGTAATGTGATGATCTGGGGTTGCTTTGGTGCTGGTAAAGTGGGAGATTTGTACAAGGTAAAAGGGATTTTGAATAAGGAAGGCTATCACTCCATTTTGCAACGCCATGCCATACCCTGTGGACGGCACTTGATTGGAGCCAATTTCATCCTACAACAGGACAATGACCGAAAGCGCACCTCCAAATTATGCAAGAACTATTCAGGGAAGAAGCAGGCAACTGGTATTCTATCTGTAATAGAGTGGCCAGCGCAGTCACCAGATCTCAACCACATTGAGCTGTTGTGGGAGCAGCTTCTGGAAGCATGGAGTGAAATTCCTCCATATTACTTCAGCAAATTAACTGCTAGAATGCCAAAGGTCTGCAACGCTGCAATTGCTGCAAAGGGGCCATTCTTTGACAAAAGCAACGTTTAAAAGGGGAAAATTATTATTTCAAATAAAAATCTTTTTTTCGAACCTTGTCAATGTCTGGACTAGATTTTCAATTCATTTGGTAACACATTTGATTAATAAAAGTATGAGTTTTCATGTAAAGCACAAAATTGTCTGAGTGACCCTAAATTTTTCAACGGTAGTGTATATATTTTAAATTTTAGATGGAAATCAAAACGATCACATTATTTCAATGTTGCCCGATTTAATCATGTGCCGACCTTTGACACAACATGCACTGTCATGTGCTGGTTTGGTTGAAATTCAAGGCTTTAAAAGCTGTCCTGTATGTTCAATGTCTGTATGTGGTTATTTCCTGAAGAAGCGCTTGTGACTTAAAAAAACAGTGAATAATTTCACATTGCTTAGGTCTCTTTCACGCTTCTATTTTTTACAATCAGTAACAAACCGTCAAAATTTTGAAAAGACAGATCCTTGGCAGATTGCAAAGAATGATGCACTGGATCCGTTTTTTTTACGGATCCGTCAAAGCAGGTACTGGGCGATTTTACAACGTACACAAAAACCGTTTCTATGTGTGTTGTCTCCGCCTGATGGACACAAAATTTAAGACGGATCCATCGTACGATGGATGAAACGAAAGGCCATCCGTCACAATCCGTCGCTAATACAAGTCTATGAGAAAAAAACAGATCCAGCAGAAACATTTGCTGGATCACTTTTTTTTCACAAAACGACGGATTTTGACTGAAACAAAAAGACGGAAGTGTTAAAGAGGCATTACTATCATTACAGCATCCGGAAAGGAGGAGAGGTGTGCTGTAATGTCATTACAGAGTCCGGAGAGGAGGAGAGGTGGGCTGTAATATCACTACAGTGTCCGGAGAGGAGAGGTGGGCTGTAATATCAATACAGTGACCGGAGAGGAGGAGAGATGGGTTGTTATGTAATTACAAAGCCTGGAGAGGAGGAGCTGTGTGCTGTTGTGTCATTACAGCTACCGGAGAGGAGGAGAAGTGTGCTGTAATGTCATTATAGCGCTCAGAGAGAAGGGATGCAGTATATGAGCAACGTGTGAACAGCTTTTGCCACATGCAACGCTCGCTCAGATATCGATATCCGTAGTAGTTCCAAAGCGCTATATGTGACAAACACCGCTTGTATGATTCTTGCATGCTGTACCTCTCCTCATCTGGCACGGAAATGACTGATCGCACAGATTTAGATCTTCTTTGGGGTTTTTTTCCCTTTTTTTCCACCTGTATGCCGCTGCCTTTTTATGATTGGACAACGTCATGCAGGGGAAAACGTAAATGATTCCAACATAGAATCTTTGTTAATACCTTCTTGGTTGAAGGGAAAATTTGCATATAAACTTCAAAAGCCCATATGTCCACAGTACTGTGGAGAGTAAAAATGAAAAAAAAATCTTTCAAGCTGTTATTTTTTACTGATATATATACAGTTTAAAAAAATATTAAGTAATGTTCTCTTTAAATGACAGCATCTTACAGAAGAACTAATATCCCTGAACTACTGCCCCAGCTTCCCTATAGACAACCATAAGGGTTTCAGAATTGTAAACCAAGTAGAGCGGACCATAAGACAAATTTGTCTGCAGTCCTGATCATTATAAATATATAGACTTCTGATAATAAGTATACAGATTTATAACATCCATTTGGAAGTTCAGTTTGTCCTTTTCATTTTAAGACAAATGGAAGCAGAGGGGCCTCATTAAGAATTATGGGTGCCGATCTGTTTTTTTGAACAGAAAAAAAAAAGTTCTTCATGGAAGACTTTTTCTATTCTAAAAAGTGAACACCAAATGTACCCTATAATGATTACTGTTTCGTCTCTGCTTAAAGCACCACTCCAGCATTTTTATTTTATTGTGGTGGAGGTGCTTTAAATGTATTTCCCCGCCCCGTCTCATACTCACCTGCTGCCGCCTTCATCGTTTTCCAGCATCACTCCTTAGGTCTCCGGCAAAAAGTGACCTGCCAGCAGCTACAGTGTTTCATAGAGCTTTGTGGATGTCACTTTTCAATACAGGTCTATGTTACTCTCTTTCTGGCTCTCACAGATGTGTTGATAGCTTGTGACTCATAGATTCATAGAATGGTAGAGTTGGAAGGGACCTCCTGGGTCACCTGGTCCAACCCCCTGCTCAAAGCAGGATTCTCTAATTCTTCCCAGACAGATGTCTGTCCAGCCTCTGTTTAAAAACTTCCATGGAAGGAGAAATCCAAATCCTGCAACTGTTCTTCATAGGACATGATTTGCAGACCGGTCACCATTCTGGTCGCTCTTCTCTGAACTTGCTCATTTGTTGATGTCTTTTTTAAAATGTGGTGCCCAAAACTGTACACAGTATTCCAGGTGAGGTCTGACCAAAGAGGAGTAGAGGGCAATAATGACTGTATGCTTCTGTTAATACATCCCAGAATTGCACTTGCCTTTTTTGCTGCTGCATCACACTGTTGACTCATGTTCAGTTTATGATCTATTACAATACCCAAGTCCTTTTCACATGTACAGCTGCTTAGCCCTATGCCTCCCATTCTGTAAATGCTTTTTTCATTTTTATTACCCAGATGCAGTACTTTACATTTTTCCTTGTTAAAATCCATTCTGTTAGTTGCTGATGTAGCTTCTGACTTCTGGCCAGTCAGACGTTCCACTCACAAGATGGCACCTGCTTCAATTGTGAAGGGGCTTCATGCAAAATATAAGAAGACAGCGTCGTGGTGACAGGATGTGCTTAGTCTGTACCTGGTAAATAATTCCATACTTTACTGAAGTCAGTATCATAAAGTTACCAGCAGTAGTTATTCTTGTGCGGTGAAGTCACACTCTTCAGCTGTGAAGCATGTGCTTATATGCAACCATTACCTCACAGGGGACAATACTACCGATTTCACATAGCTCGGGAACATGGCGAGGTTTGTACACTTTCCATACTACCTCATATATACAGTATGTCACTTAGCTCTCACATTACTAAATGCTGCAAAACAGTGACTGCTGAAAAAACAGAAGTGTTATTAAGGTGTCAAGGGTGAGAAACGTCTCAAGTGACATTCACACAGCGAGCTTATGTAAATGATTTCTGCCTTCTAAAAAAAAAAAAAAGCATGTGCAAATATTTTCTGAGGACACGCCATAAAAACCATTATTCACAGACTATTACAAAAAACCCGCAAGAAGCGACTTGTCTAAAGCCAGCTGTAAAATGTATGGCTGCTCAGATACAACCCTTGCATGTTCATTATTAGTGACATACTGTATGGCTGATTTAATTTATTTATACTCGTCTGGTTTTGGCTTTTTTTTCACTGAAATACATAATTGCTACAAGTAGATCTGTCTAGAGATTTCACAATAGTTTACAATATTCGGTAGATCTCTAAGGGGGAGGCTGGTGTACTTACTTTTAAATCCTTTGTAAGAACAGCAAGTTAGGACCACAATGCATGGACGGTCGAAGGTCTCCTAACTTGATCACGACAGCCTTATATCTTTCTACGAGGCTATCCAGTTTGGTAAGGAAACCTGCTCTGCCTATTGCAATCTGTATCCAGACTGCGGAACACTGTTGTGTGAATCCAGCCTTATACAGCTATTGTGACGGTTTTCAAAATAAGTACACTATGCAGTTTTTGATTTTTCGCCCCTATTTTCAGAAAATGTGCATTTTTCCATCAACATAACAGATTTTTTACACCATTAGTTTTACCACAAAAACCAACAAACCATAACCAAACATTACCAGCATATACAGCATAAATAATACTAACATACTGATCGTTAAATGGGTTGAGGTTAATGCCTATGTGACTTCAGACTTCTACATTCCCATAGCACACACCGTGAGGATTCTCCGGTGCTGGCATTGGGAGCAGGCCTTCATGTGACCGCAAGTATGCAGTTTCCACACCTCCGGCCACATTTCTAGTAAAATTACCCTGCTTTGCTAAATTCGCTTGTGTTCAGCAAGGTTGTGCATATCGCATACTTGAGGTCACATGATCAGCAATTCCTCCTCCGGGGAATCCTAACAGCGTGTGATGTGCGCACTGTGAGGATTCAGAAGTCTGCAGTAACACAGATGCATAACACCAGAGAACGAAGCAAAAGAATCCCAAATACCATGATCATAAAATCATACAAACTTTATTTAGATCAATAATCACAAATTGTCATGTAACATTACTACAATAACAGGCATCTAGCCCAAACAGATAGAGTGTAGAGGAAACTAGTGGTATGCCTGGCACCCCTTTTGAAAAAGCAGACGGCGAAACGCGCGTCAGGGGGCTGCCTGCGGTATCTGAGGGAGCCGTCCTGATCTATGGGTAAGCCTATTGATGGTATATTAGTGTCCATTTTGTTTGATATGATGGCGCCTTGCATTTTATAATACTATGGACTCTGATAAAGAGATCTTTTTGATACTTTGTAACGGCTCTATGAGTTAATAATGTAATAGGTTGATTTATTATGGTTGTACCCTGGACTTTATATAGTGTACTCCCTCATATTCCCCAGGCATACCACTAGTTTCCTCTACACTCTATCTGTTTGGGCTAGATGCCTGTTATTGTAGTAATGTTACATGACAATTTGTGATTATTGATCTAAATAAAGTTTGTATGATTTTATGATCATGGTATTTGGGATTCTTTTGCTTCGTTCTCTGGTGTTGTGTATGTTATGGAGCACCCTGAATTGTCCTGAGGATTTGGACTATAGTACTGGGGGAGATATACGAGTGTACTCCTGGCCACAAACATACTATAAGGTTTTTGAGTTTCTTGTGAAAAGTAACACAGATGCATGTAGAAAAGCCGCGGAGACACCATCACGTGTTTCTCAATGCAAGCAATAAATAGCCAGGTCTTTCACCAGGAAGGAACAACCACAGGAAGGGCAGCATCCAAAAAGGAAAACCACCTATGCCAAAACATGGGGGCCCACAGTGAACAGCCCGGGGCCCTGGCTACCCTTAATCCACCCCTGATGGCTATATATTGCGTGGTCCTTATAGAGATGTCTGATTGTTAATTTTTTATAAACATTAGCACTATCGCACTTTATTGGCTCCCTTTTAGATAGATTTAGTGTGGGATCAGTATTACTATTTCATATTAAGGAAGTGTGTCTTGCAATTGACACATACCGTATATGTCCTTTATGTGCTACCTGATATTGATCCATTGTGCGCATGTCCTCTGCCGTCAGCGCCCGGGGCATTGTGGACGGCGCCCGCTAGTGATGCGTGCGGTCCAGTGACGTCACAGCGACGAAGCTGTGAGCCGCAGCGCCATGTTGGACGCCAGAAGCGATGCAACGCCCGGGGGGATAGACAGAAAACATGCGCCGCAACAAGTGGTATCGTACTGGTAATTGGGGGGTCTATAAGAACTGGCCTCACACATTTTGCAGCACCGCCCCCTGACGAAGCCGACGCGAAACGCGCGTTGGGGCTACGGTGTGGACCCTTCTGATACCATGCAATGGGTAAGAGCTTAGGGGTGGGAATGATTGTCATATTATGATCTTAGAGCCTCAGAGAAGGGCTAAGTTATTACTTATACAGACTACTCTGCCCCTGTGTGTGTCTGCCCAATATGCACTATGCACTTTGTTACTCGGCTATGGTATCATGAGAGGCTCGCATTGTCTTGTCTGTGCTACTTTTGTTCCCCTTGCTGAAATAGTTTGTCATTTTTGATTTTAAGTTTTATATATATTTTTTGTGAATTATTGTTTAATAAAATGTAATAACTTTTTAACGAATATGGACATGTACTCCATCTTTTTTGGTATATAGAGCTAGGTCTTTGGAGTGTCCTAATAGCATTTTCTTATGGTCTCTCTACTATAAGCTCTTCCACTTGGTTATGAGCATGTGTGAGAGATCTGCATATACATTCTCCATTTTGGGCTGCTTTTATTGTAACATCCTACTGGAAGCCAAGTGCTTAACTTTCCCTCAACATTACCATTAAACTGTTACGGTTGTTCTGGAGAATACGGCGGAATATCTGCATGTGTGCTCACCTGCTGAAACCTGTCATAGACTACTGACTAATGGAGAATGACAGCCCCGTGTGTGTATATATTACTACTGTGTACTAATAACGTAATGCAATGCAGATAAAGATCAAAAGTAAACCATTCTAGGTCAAACCACACACATGACTAGGTGATCTGTCAAAAGTCGTCAAAGAGTGGTGTCATAGCAGAATTATTAGTTCTGAAACAAGAGCACCATCATTTCAGGTAACAGGGTGGTCTCACAGGACTAAACTATACAATGGTTTTCACAGGACCGGACAATTGCCATAAATAAGGATTTTTTACCTGGTCAAAATGCCATTGATCTACTGAAACAGGGATTATTATTTGTTTCTGCGCCTCTCCGTTCCTGAGACATGGCCCCCCTCTTCCTTGTAAATAAAACTAGTCTTGTTAGTCAACTGGGTGTGGTCATCATTTGACTCCCATAAAGAAGAGCTGAGTACCACACCCACTTGGTTAAGAAGACTAGATTTACATATAGGGAATAGAGAGTGACGGCATCTCTCAGGAATGGAGAATCGCAGGAACAAGAAAAGAAAAAAAAAATACACTGGCAGATTTAGGAGGACAGTGGCTTATACACCAGGAACATATCTATGGGGTATGATAAGCCAGGGTTTACAGGTCTACTCTACATATGTATAAAAATTCTCTTCTGCATGAAATTGTGAAGAAAATGTCTTGAGACACGTTCATAAAAGATCTTGTACTGAGCAAGGAAAAAGTTAGACATCACTAAAAATGTACACATTTTTGTATACCGTATATACTCGAGTATAAGCCGAGATTTTCAGCCCAAATTTTTGGGCTGAAAGTGCCCCTCTCGGCTTATACTCGAGTCACGGTAGCGGTGGGGTCGGCGGGTGAGGGGGTGAGGGCGCTGAGGTATACTTACCTAGTCCCAGCGATCCTCACGCTGTCCCTGCCGTCCCACTGTCTTCTGTGCTGCAGCTTCTTCCCCTCTTCAGCGGTCACATGGGACCGCTCATTAGAAAAATGAATAGGCGGCTCCACCTCCCATAGGGGCGGAGCCGCCTATTCATTTCTCTAATCAGCGGTGCCGGTGACCGCTGATAGAGAAAGAGGCACCGAAGACAGCTGTGACAGGCAGGGGGAGCCGGACGTCGGGACCAGGTAAGTATGTAATATTCACCTGTCCGCGTTCCAGCCGCCGGGCGCCGCTCCATCTTCCCGGCGCCACTCCGCTCTGACTGTTCAGGTCAGAGGGCGAGATGACGCATATAGTGTGCGCGGCGCCCTCTGCCTGATCAGTCAGAGCGGGGAGACGCCGGGACCGGACGCCGGGAGCTGCAATCAAGAGAGGTGAGTATGGCTTTTTTTTTTAATTGCAGCAGCAGTGGCCGTGGCACAGATTTATGTGGAGCATCTATGGGGAATATGAACGCTGCAGAGCACTGTATGGGGCACAGCCAAGGGGGAATATGGACAGTGCAGAGCACTGTATGGGGCACAGCCAAGGGGGAATATGAACAGTGCAGAGCACTGTATGGGGCACAGCCAAGGGGGAATATGAACAGTGCAGAGCACTGTATGGGGCACAGCCAAGGGGGAATATGAACAGTGCAGAGCACTGTATGGGGCACAGCCAAGGGGGAATATGAACAGTGCAGAGCACTGTATGGGGCACAGCCAAGGGGGAATATGAACAGTGCAGAGCACTGTATGGGGCACAGCCAAGGGGGAATATGAACAGTGCAGAGCACTATATGGGGCACAGCCAAGGGGGAATATGGACAGTGCAGAGCACTGTATGGGGCACAGCCAAGGGGGAATATGAACAGTGCAGAGCACTGTATGGGGCACAGCCAAGGGGGAATATGGACAGTGCAGAGCACTATATGGGGCACAGCCAAGGGGGAATATGAACAGTGCAGAGCACTGTATGGGGCACAGCCAAGGGGGAATATGAACAGTGCAGAGCACTGTATGGGGCACAGCCAAGGGGGAATATGAACAGTGCAGAGCACTATATGGGGCACAGCCAAGGGGGAATATGGACAGTGCAGAGCACTGTATGGGGCACAGCCAAGGGGGAATATGAACAGTGCAGAGCACTATATGGGGCACAGCCAAGGGGGAATATGGACAGTGCAGAGCACTGTATGGGGCACAGCCAAGGGGGAATATGAACAGTGCAGAGCACTGTATGGGGCACAGCCAAGGGGGAATATGGACAGTGCAGAGCACTATATGGGGCACAGCCAAGGGGGAATATGAACAGTGCAGAGCACTATATGGGGCACAGCCAAGGGGGAATATGGACAGTGCAGAGCACTGTATGGGACACAGCCAAGGGGGAATATGAACAGTGCAGAGCACTGTATGGGGCACAGCCAAGGGGGAATATGAACGCTGCAGAGCACTATATGGGGCACAGCCAAGGGGGAATATGGACAGTGCAGAGCACTGTATGGGACACAGCCAAGGGGGAATATGAACAGTGCAGAGCACTGTATGGGACACAGCCAAGGGGGAATATGGACAGTGCAGAGCACTGTATGGGGCACAGCCAAGGGGGAATATGAACAGTGCAGAGCACTGTATGGGGCACAGCCAAGGGGGAATATGAACGCTGCAGAGCACTATATGGGGCACAGCCAAGGGGGAATATGGACAGTGCAGAGCACTGTATGGGACACAGCCAAGGGGGAATATGAACAGTGCAGAGCACTGTAAGGGACACAGCCAAGGGGGAATATGAACAGTGCAGAGCACTATATGGGGCACAGCCAAGGGGGAATATGGACAGTGCAGAGCACTATATGGGGCACAGCCAAGGGGGAATATGGACAGTGCAGAGCACTGTATGGGGCACAGCCAAGGGGGAATATGAACAGTGCACAGCACTGTATGGGACACAGCCAAGGGGGAATATGAACAGTGCAGAGCACTGTAAGGGACACAGCCAAGGGGGAATATGAACAGTGCAGAGCACTATATGGGGCACAGCCAAGGGGGAATATGGACAGTGCAGAGCACTATATGGGGCACAGCCAAGGGGGAATATGGACAGTGCAGAGCACTGTATGGGGCACAGCCAAGGGGGAATATGAACAGTGCAGAGCACTGTATGGGGCACAGCCAAGGGGGAATATGAACAGTGCAGAGCACTATATGGGGCACAGCCAAGGGGGAATATGGACAGTGCAGAGCACTGTATGGGGCACAGCCAAGGGGGAATATGAACAGTGCAGAGCACTGTATGGGGCACAGCCAAGGGGGAATATGAACAGTGCAGAGCACTGTATGGGGCACAGCCAAGGGGGAATATGAACAGTGCAGAGCACTATATGGCACAGCTATGGGGCAATATGAACAGTGCAGAGCACTATATGGCACAGCTATGGGGAAATAATGATCTATTTTTGTTTTTGAAATTCACCGGTAAATGCTGCATTTCCACCCTAGGCTTATACTCGAGTCAATAGGTTTTTCCCAGTTTTTTGTGGCAAAATTAGGGGGTCGGCTTATACTCTAGTCGGCTTATACTCGAGTATATACGGTACTTTTAAAACTTTTTATGCATGTTAAACATAGCTGAAAATAATAAATTATTGCACAGGAATAAACATTTTGTAACTATAATAAGTAGTGTTGAGCATTCCGATACTGCAATATCGGGTATCGGCCGATATTCTCGGTATCGGAGTTCCGATACTTTTACAATATTGAATACCGGAATCGGAAGTTCCCATAATGCAATGAGCCAGTTTGATTTTATTCAGCCAAAGAGGAATCCTAAGAAGTGTGGGCACATCCTGTTATGCATGTTAGGCATGTTAATTAATGGCATGGCTGTGATTGGCTGCTGAAATGATGTCATGATGCACTATAAAAGCTGCAGCTCCCATTTTGGGTTCATTCTGCTGTGAATTTACTTAGGGACAGGACGCTGCTGTTCTGACTCAGAGGAACAGTTTGAGCTAGCGATTTGCTTTATTGTGCTTTACCCAGGCTACTTTAGCAACCGCTGTGTGAGAATTGAGAAGCTTCCTTTTGCCTTGCAGCGCTGATCACGGCTGTCTGCGAGATCTGTGTGTGTGAGTGCAGCTTACTCTGTAGTTGTGTTCTGCAGCCACCTCCGGTTGTAGTCCACTCAGCGTGCATCACTGCCTCATACATTGTCCTTTTTTTCATTAGTGCAGCTAATTTTTCCAGATTTCTCCTATTAGTGTGGTTCAATCCGTATCCAGCTAGATTGCTTGAAAACACTATATAGGACTAGATAGAGGAGCTTTTCTGCAGCCTTGCAGCGCTGTTCACGGCTGTCAGCGAGGTCTGTGTGTGTGAGTGCAGCTCACGCTGTAGTTGTGTTCTGCAGCCGCTTCCAGTTGTAGCCCGCTCATCGTGCGTCACTGCCTCATACATTGTCCTTTTTTTCATTAGTGCAGCTAATTTTTCCTGATTTCTCCTATTAGTGTGGTTCCATCCGTATCCAGCTAGATTGTCTGAAAACACTATATAGGAGTAGATAGAGGAGCCTTTCTGGTGGCTTGTGCCCTGCAGCCCCAGCCAGATTAGTATTAGCCTATTTTTTTGGAGCCTCATCTATTGCATTGTAGGTTACCTTTCTGCATTGTAATAGATACAAAAAGTTTGTGATACTATCGGTTTTACATCTTTGGGCACATCCAGTGTCTTTTTGTGAAAAAACAAAAAGTTAATAAAGTTCACCAAACACTCCACTTTACAGTTGTGTAGGTCACATTAGCTCATATTAAAGTCTAGTCCACACTTTATAAAATTAGTGTTTCTTATACCTGTTAGCAGCTGTTCAGAAATTAGCACACTAAGCCCTTAGTACTTTTCTGTCTATCTTTATCAGTCTACCAAGGCAGGGAGAAAGGCACGTGGTCGTGGGCGTGGAGTTTCTGCAGGGAGAGGACATGGGGATTCTGTGCCTGTTGCGGGCACCAGTGACTCAGCATCCCCCAGTTTTACCAGGGAACAGTCCTTTATGCGCAGCTTTGTAGGAGCTCGCCGCACCCCACTGCTGCGGGACGAACAAATTGAAGCCGTTGTCGGATGGATGGCAGCTAAAGCATCGACTTCAATTAATTCCAGATCCCCTCAGGTCCAGAGCACTGAAGAGCACCCATCTGCCTCTTCACCACCTGACAAATTTCCCAGGCAGTCAGAGAGCCCAGGATAAGAGCCATCTCTACTTCTGTTCTCTGAATCTGTTGGCTTGGAAAGAGGGGGCCAGCCAAGCAGCATTCGAGAATTAGAAGAAGAGGTAGCATGCAGTGATGCGCAACAGCTTTGTCTCTCTGAATCTGAAGAGGCGGGTGGGCCAGTGCCTATGGTCAGCACACCTCAGCACGCATCTGATGATGAGACTCAGGTGCCACTTTCTGGTGCGTACTGTGCTGTCGAGACTACCCAGGAGAAGCAGTCATCTGAAGAGGGTAGTTTAGATGATGAGGTCCTTGACCCATCATGGTGTGAGGTACAGGAAGGTGGTGGGAGCAGCTCTGAGGAAGAGATTCCCCGAACTGCCAAAAAAGGAGGGAGAGAGAGGGGGCAGACTCTTGCCTGTAGCCTCCACTACGGCACCCATTAGGAGCATGCCTCTTTCAAAACCCAAAACGGGTGCTCCCAAGACTTGCAGTGCCTGGTCCTTTTTTGACACAGTTGCAGATGACATTTGCTTTGTCAAATGCAAGCTGTGTAATCAGAAAGAGGGAAAAGTGTCAGCAACCTCAATACTACAAATATGTGGAAACATGTGCGGACCAAGCACGTGGTGGAGTTACAAAGACACACTGAAGACCTAGGCCAACCTACAGCGCCACCTACCACCTCTTCAGCTCGTGTTGTAGCCTCTTCCTCCAGCTCACACACAGCTGGTTTGGCTTCCTCACTGGATCGCCATGGAAGAACCTCTGGCACTGTTGTACAGACACACAGTGTCATTCCACCCACAGCACCACGTTCCCTGTCATCCTCACACTCCCAGGCCAATCTACAGCCATCGGTAGCACAGGCATGGGAGAAAAGGTGCCCATACTTGGCAAACCACAGCTGAGCACAGACTCTGAATGCTGGCATTGCAAAACTACTGTCCCTTGAAATGCTCTCATTCAGGCTGGTGGAGACTGACACCTTCCGTAACTTCATGGCATTGACAGTTCCACAATACAACGTGCCCAGCCGCTTTTATTTCAGCAGGCAAGCCATCCCTGCCCTGCAAAAGCATGTAGAGGGAAAAATTAAACATGCACTACTAAACGCCGTCAGTAGCAAGGTCCACCTGACCACCGATGTGTGGACCAGTAACCATGGACAGGGACGATACCTTTCCCTCACTGCCCATTGGGTAAATGTTGTGGAGCCGGGTACAGATCTTGAGAGTGGTGCTGTATGTGTTCTGCCAACTCCAAGGATTGCAGGAATCCAGTCTGTACACAATGACTCCTCCTCATACTCCAGTTCCTCTGAATCAGCACTGCAGGAGCCGTCACAGTCTACCTCCACATGGACCCGTGAACGCTTACCTGTTAAGACCGATATGAGCACAGCCGTGGCCAAACATCAACAGGCCGTATTGAAATTAATTTCTTTAGGGAATCGAAGCCACACAGCACAGGAGCTCTGGAATGCCATCAAGCAGGAGAGCGACGTGTGATTTGTGCCAGCGAATCTCCAGCCAGGCATGGTAGTGTGTGACAATGACCGAAATCTGGTGGCAGCTCTGGGCCTAGGCAACCTCACTCACATCCCATGTCTGGCACATGTGCTCAACTTGGTCGTGCAGAGTTTTTTGAGGGACTATCCGGATCTTGATGCACTGCTGCACAAGGTCCGCATAGAGTGCGCTCACTTGCGGCGTTCCAGCATGGCAAGATCGCACATTGCAGCTCTGCAGCGCCGATTCCGCCTTCCAGAACATCACATCATATGTGACCTACCCACCAGGTGGAATTCAACGTTACATATGTTGAAGAGGTTGTGTGAGCAGCAGGCAGCAGTAATGGAGTACCAGCTGCATCAGGCGCAAACAAGTCGCACTGCGCACCGTTCACACTTCACCACCACTGAGTGGGCCTCTATGAAGGACATCTGCCACGCTTTGCGTGCCTTCGATGATTCCACGCAGATGGCGAGTGAAGATGATGCACTAGTCAGCATGACTATCCCCCTTATCCGCCTGCTTGAAAAAACACTGGAAGCGCTAAGGGAGGAGGTTGTGGAAGAGGAGGAGGATGAGGAATCACAAATGCCATCTGCTTCTGGACAGTCTGCGCAATGTGGTTCCTCACAAAGGCCTAGGCAGGGGACACTTTGTGAGGAGGATGAGGAGCAGTCAATGGAGGAGGAAGACCTCTGTCCAGAGGAGGGAGGAACACAATGCCCTAGTAGTCAGTATGTACAGCGAGGGTGGGGTGATGCAGAGCAGGCAGAGATGACGCCACAAGCAGGGGACAACGTTTCTTGGCCAGCTGGCAGTCTGAAGCACATGGTTGATTTCATGCTGCAGTGCCTGAGAAACGACCGCCGCATCGCCCACATTCTCAACGCGGTTGATTATTGGGTGTACATGCTTCTAAATCCTTGCTACCGGGAAAACTTTCAAAGCCTCATAACACAGTTGAAGCAGGAGCGTAAAATGCGGGAGTACCAAGACACACTGCTGCATTCTATCATGTTCTCCATTCCACCCGAGAGCAGTGCTGCTAGTGCTTTACAGAGCAGTTCAGTGAGTCGAGGCAGTGGAGGAAGCTCTGCACAAAGAGGGAACAGCAGCAGTGCCTCAGCACAAGGCAAGATCAGCATGGCCCAAAGTTGGCAAAGTTTTGTGTCCCCGCCACAAATGTCTACACCATCACAGACTGCTCCAGTCAGCAGGAGACAACGTTTCTGTCAGATGGTGACAGACTACATGTCTTGCCCTCTCAGTGTTCTCCCACACGGCTCTTCCCCCTTCAAGTTTTGGGTCTTTAAACTGGATACATGGCCCGAGCTTAGCCAGTATGCATTGGAGGTGCTTGCTTGCCCTGCTGCTAGTGTATTATCGGAACGCGTCTTTAGTGCCGCTGGTGGTGTACTAACAGACCGTCGCATGCAACTAACCTCCAATAACGTTGACCGGCTTACTTTTCTGAAAATGAACAAGGCCTGGATCTCGCAGGAATTTGCCAGTCCTCTTTCAGATTAAATAATTGGTTGGCAACAGTATCCAGGTCTCCAGTTGTGTTCATGTTTCTACCACCTGAACTGTAATCCCTGGGCTCCAACACCGCCAGTTGCTGCTCGGAAGTGCCGTCTGCACAGTCAACACATGCTCCAGTGTTATTGGGGTTCAGTAACGTCAGTTGATCCTCTGCTATGTGTCCGGCAATTTTGCCTGCTCCGTCCACACTCACACTACTACAGATATTAAACTTGCACCAATTATGCCTCTGGCTACACTCTGTTTTTAGCATTGACCCTGGGCTCCAACACTGCCAGATGCTGCTCAGAAGTGCAGTCTGCACAGTCAACACATACTCCAGTGTTATTGGGGTTCAGTAACCTCAGCTGATCCCCTGCTGTGTGCGCGGCAATTTCTCCTGCTCCGCCCACACTCACACTACTACAGATATTAAACTTGCTCCAATTAGGCCTCTACCTCCACTCCGTTCCTAGTATTTACCCTGGGCTCTAACACTGCCAGTTGCTGCTCAGAAGTGCCGTCTGCACAGTCAACACTTGCTCCTGTGTTATTGGGGTTCAGTAACGTCAGCTGATCCCCTGCTGTGTGTCCGGCAATTTCTCCTGCTCTGTCCACATTCACACTTCTACTACAGATTTTAAACTTGCTCCAGTTACGCCTCTGCCTCCACTCTGTTTCTAGTATTTACCCTGGGCTCCAACACCACCAGTTGCTGCTCAGAAGTGTCTTTGGCAGGGTACTCCCTCCTGCCCAGCCTGGTTCCAGCACCGCCAGCTGTTTCCGGGTAGTGTCAACGTCACTTTGCCTCCAATACGTTGTCCTGTCGTGTTGCGGTTGGGTTAGCCAACTATGGTGACTACAGTTTAGGTGCTTCCTATGTGGGCTGCGGGATCTGGCAATGAAGGCTGGTTCCGTAGTGCCAATCGGACAAGCTCCCCCTGTAGGACTGTGGGTTTCGGTAACTCCGGCCGGCTCGCGGCCTTGCAACTTTTTTTTTCATGTGTACCTTCTGCTGCCTATCTGATTTCCAGTACCATTAGCTGGTTCTTGAGAAGTCAATCTTGAATATGTCCCCCTGGGTTCCAGCAACGTCAGCTGGTTCCAGGCAGAGCCTTTGGCTTAGGTGCCTCCTTCTCGGTATCCGAGTTCCACCAACGTTTGCTCGTCCTTGGTAGTGCTTTTTGGCACAGGTACCTCCTGCTTAGTAACCGGGTTCCAGTACCATCAGCTGGTCCTCGGTAGTTCCATTGGCTCTTGTACCTTCTGCAACATTTCCAAGTTTAAGCTTTTTGAAATGGTTTTTTGTAATCACTCTGGATCTCCCTGACGACGACCCTAACGGTACCTTCACACTCAGCGACGCTGCAGCGATACCGACAACGATGTCGATCGCTGCAGCGTCGCTGTTTGGTCACTGGAGAGCGCTCTCCAGCGACCAACGATCCCGAGGTCCCCGGTAACCGAGGGCCGCGCTTAGTAACCCGATGTTTACCCTTGTTACCAGCGTAAACGTTAAAAAAACAAACACTACATACTTCCCTTCAGCTGTCTGTCCTCCGGCGCTCTGCTTCTCTGCACTGTCAGCGCCGGTCAGCCGGAAAGCAGAGCGGTGACGTCACCGCTGTGCTTTCCGGCTGGCCGGCGCTGACACAGGATGCAGGAGGAGTGCAGAGAAGCAGAGCACCGGGGACAGACAGCTGAAGGTAAGTATGTAGTGTTTTTTTTTTTTTAACGTTTACGCTGGTAACCAGGGTAAACATCGGGTTACTAAGCGCGGCCCTGTGTTTAGTAACCCGATGTTTACCCTGGTTACCAGTGAAGACATCGCTGGATCGGCGTCACACACGCCGATCCAGCGATGTCAGCGGGAGATCCAGCGACGAAATAAAGTGCTGGACTTTCCTCAGCGACCAACGATCTCCAAGCAGGGGCCTGATCGTTGGTCGCTGTCACACATAACGATTTCCTTAACGATATCGTTGCTACGTCACAAAAAGCAACGGTATCGTTAACGATATCGTTATGTGTGACGGTATCTTTAAGACGACGACCCTGAAGACCACCCCAAAGAAGACGACAACCCCGAAAACGACGACCCTGAAGACCATCCCAAAAAAGACGACGACCCCGAAAACGACGACCCTGGAGATGACGACCCTGAAAACCACCCCGAAGAAGATGACGAGCCCTAAAATGACAACCCTGAAGACCACCCCGAAGAAGACCAAGAAGATGACCGTGAAGAAGATGACCAAAAGGACAAAGAACAAGAAGACAACCACCAAGATACAGAAGAACAAGAGACAGAAGACCAAGAAGCAGAAGAACAAGAAGCTGCAGAACAAAAAGCTGAAGAACATTAAGCATAAGACTAAAAATCAGAGCAAAAGATTTTATCTAAATTATAAGCGGAAGAAGACTAAGCAGTGTATGGGGGTGAGTCTGTTCCTCCTCGGAACAATGAACAAAAATGGCAAAAATGAACGTGGACAAATCCTGTTATAAATCTTTTGTGACAGGCAGAACGGAAGGTGTAATCTTCAAACTTTTATAGATAACAACTACAGGAATGCCTGTCACAAATAAGAATATGATGAAGAAGAAGAATATGAAGAAGATGAAGAAGTAGAATATGAAAAAGAAGAATAGTTGAATAAGAAGAATATGAAGAATGTAAAAAAAAGAATAATAGGAAGAAGGTGAAGAAGAAGAAGATGAATAAGGTGAAGAAGAAGTTGATGAAAAAGATGCTGCTGCTGAGGATGATGAAGGAGAAAGTGTGGGAGAAGTAAAAAAAGAAGGGGAAGAGCATGGAAGTAGAGAAACATAAATATCTGACAAAATATAAAAAATCTTAACATAGTCAATCTCTTTGTAACTCTGAACGTCTTTAAAAAAAATAAATAATTCCTGCTATTCCATTTGACTGGGCTAAACCTATGTCTTTAATGTCTCCTCCACCTCCCCCAGTACATTCTACATTATTCTTAGTTGTTTTCCTTCATGTAGAATTAACCTACAAGGAAAGAAAGGGTTTATTTTCATTCCGATATTTTTGTCCCATTGACTTGCATTGGTTTCCGGTATTGGAATCGGCGATATCTGATATGTTTGGGGTATTGGTCCGATCCAATCCGATCCGATATTTCCCTATATCGGAAGGTATCACTCAACACTAATAATAATAGAAATAATAATTCTAGCCAGGAGAACAAGTAACAGTATGGAACAACCAATCAGTTTTTTGAATTCTATGACAAAGAACAAATAGTATTTTTGTTGTACATAAGAGACTAACGTATTTTACAATCAAGCTTGCTTGAACAAAAGATTTATTGATCCAATTTACAGAATCCAGATATTGTCATAAAAAGTTTCATGACATTTCCTATATTGCCGCATTGCTGCTATCCTGGATGTATTCTGACAGACAGGTTACATTCTGAAAGAAACAATCTAAAATGTAAAGCTTGTTCCTATTTAGTGTACATAATGGCAGACTTATGGGGCATAATATGGTGTTATGCAAGAGGAAGGGTATGGTGATAAATCACCAGCGTCTCAATTATTATTCTCAATTTTTTTGCTAATTTTTGTGCCCAATTCATATGCTTGTTTAACATTTGATGTCAGATTATTGCATGCTTTAATTTTTTTTTTTAAATCATGATATGTGACAATAGGTTATACTCACTAGTGAGTTAAAAAAAAAAAAAAAAAAAAAAAAAAAAATTGGTCCCATCCCCATCCAGAAAAGTTATATGTTTCCTCACTTGTGGCTGGCACAACTCGATCGGCTCTGCTACATAGAGGCGATGTTCAGATTGCCTCTATGTAGCTGATATACTGACTTGCCATGAGTGCCGACCACTGAGAGGCGTTCATAGCAGTCCGACACTGACAACCATAGAAGTCTCAAGGAGACCTCTGGTTGTCATGCCGACGAACCGATGACCCCCGAACACGTGACGGGGGTCACTGGTGCACTTATTTCCGTCCCGATAGCCGGAAGCGTGATTTAAATGCCGCTGTCAGAGTTTGACAGAGGCATTTAACTAAAAAAAAAAAAAAAAACACCAAAGACAGGCAAAGATGCTTACCTATCTAAATAGGCCTCAATACAAATGCACAAGCAGGGTGCAGCGGACCCAAACAAAATAACAAATGCACAGGTGCAATACCTAATGAAACAGCCAGCCTTCAATAAGGGTTTGGCCGTGTGGTACACCAATGCACTAAGATAAAATACTCTGTATGTGGCGTGTTCACACAAGGAATACAAAGCATCTGGCTACAGCCTATTAATAACGCCATATGGCGGGCTGCCCAGTGCTAAAATGCATCCCGTGTGAACAGTTCCCACGTCCCAGAGCTCGTCCTTTATTATCGGTAACTATCAGGTCATTCCGTGTGCTCTTAACCACCAGGTCCATTATTGTCCTGACCACCAGGTCATAACAGTCTGCCTCAAAAACTTTTGCCTACGACTGTACATTCAAATTATATAGTTCAAGTCTGGTTTGTAAATTTGGTGATCCTATCAAAGATTACCGTCTGATTCAATGACTTATGTACAGATTTGAAGGTTTTTACTGAGGTTTTAATAAAGTGCTTTACTTCCTTCATGGTTTAGTGTAGGACATCCACTTTTATGTATTACCCTTCCTTCTCTCTCCGTCTTCTGCATCTATGCAGTATGCTGGTTGTACTCTTATATTTCCATCCTACCCACAGAATAAGGTATGATTGTACCCAATTCGTGTGTCTTCATCCACTACCTAGCTCCCTTCTTATGTCAGCAGCCTGTGCTAATACCTTGCTCATGCAGAGGTGCAGCATCTTCCGGTGATATGCTGACAAGGGCTTTCAGTTAATCAGAGCATTTACATTTCAAAGACGTTCTACCTTGAGCACACCCTTAAGATTTCCAAACAAGTCCAAATGTTTTGGCTTAAGGTAAGAATATAATTTCTATAATCTAAAACCTGTCATGTGCATTAAGCCTCTGAAGTCTATCCTGCGCTCTAATTATTCACGGCTAAGGTTTATGCCAACTTATGCTCCTCTAGGTAACTTGGAGTATGAGACACTAACCTAAGATGACCCCACATTTCTAATTAATAAGGTGCCTGTATTCTTGGAAAGCTATATGCAGTGTACATCAATAAGAAGGCAACATAAGGAGGTAGCATATCGGTGTGGAGCTTGGAAAACTATATGCAGTGTACATCAATAAGAAGGCAACATAAGGAGGTAGCATATCGGTGTGGAGCTTGGAAAACTATATGCAGTGTACATCAATAAGAAGGCAACATAAGGAGGTAGCATATCGGTGTGGAGCTGGGGACCTGGCTAGCTACGTGAAGATGAGGAATGGTCCATGTCCCGCAATTACTGAGCAAGCAAGAACTGTGCATTATAAAATAAGGTCAAGTTTCCTAGTTTTAAGGATGAAAGAAGTCAAAGTCCATCATATTCAATCTATAACCTAACATGTTGATGGAGAGGAAGGAAAAAAAGAGCATGAGGCAGATTCTAATGGCCCCATATTAGGGGGAAATTCCTGCCTGGTTCTACATCCAGCAATCAGACTAGTTCCCTCGATCATCTCATCATGGAAACTAGTAGCCATAACTTGTAATATTTTATTTCATAGGCCCTCCTCTAACTTTTTAGCGGATCAATTATTGGATTCCATAGTCTCACCGCTTATACAATAAAGAATCACTGCCTGCATTGATTACATTTACTTTCCTCTAGACATATAGGATGCCTCCTTGGTATTGCTGCAGGTGTAAAAAGATCATTAGAAAGATCTCTGTATTGTCCTATCATACAATGTACCTTCTAATAAGATCGCCCCTAAGTTTTCGATTTTCAAAACTAAAATTACCCAAAGTTTGATAACCTGTCTTAATATTGCAGGTCACTCATTCTCATAATAACATTGATCAGTCATCTCTGCACCCGTTCTGGTTCAGTTATATCCTTCTTATACATCGTAAACCATTACTGCACACAGTATTCTAAGTGTGTCCACACTAGTGACTTGTATAGAGGCAAAACATATGCTCTAGTCATTATCATCTACGCCTCTTTTAATGCATCCCATTATTTTATTAGCCTTGGCAGCAGCTTCCTGGCACCGGTAGCTAATGTTGAGTTTAGCGTCCACCCATACGCCAAAGGCTTTTACCCAGTGTTTTACCATATCGTACATAATTGTACATTTTATTTCCTCGGCCCAAGTGCATGACCTTACATCCATGAAACGTGTACTTAAATTGCCATTACTCAGCTACGGATGGGCTTATAGCTATTTTGACCCTGTAGGAGGGATGGGCTGAGTTGGGGGCTAGTGGAGCATATGCCCCCTTGGCCAGTCTCCTAGCAGCTTTAACGGTCGTGAGCCAGGACTGTGCTTTTAATTATGCGTGGTTCTGGACTGCCTGCATCACAGAATAGCAGAAGTGGTCGAGCAGCTCACTATGAGGGCCGCACCTGCGAAAGGTCATCATGCAGCTCATCGGACACGGAATCCAAGCAACAGAGACAAGATAGGTGGTGAGCAACACAGGAGCTAAGCATTGTGTACCTGGATATGGGGGCATTATACTGCATGTAAGAGAACCTAAGGGGCATCACTGGGAATTATATGGTGTAAAGCGGGATATGAGGGCATTATACTGTATATAATGGCTGGCGACAATATGCTGTGTATAGGGTGAATTGTACTATTTATTGGGGGGCTTTGGGGACATTATAATCTGCATAACGGAGCTATGGGGGCATTATACTCTGCATAACGGAGCTATGGGGGCATTATACTGTATATAGTGGAGCTAAGAGGGCATAACAATGCATATGAATTGAGGGCTATGGGGTATTATATTTTACTGTGCATGAGGTGGTTATGGAGCCATCACACTATGTGGGGGTTTCATACCTTGCTGGAGTCATCATACTGTGCGCGTATGGAAGGGCTGAAGGGGCAAATCCACTGTGGGAGTATCATACTCTGAGTGGACGGCCATAACACCATCATACCCCATGGGAATTGTGACATTAGGATAAAGCCAAGAGGAAGTTTTCAGGCGGCTTTCTACAAGGGAGCATTTCCTCCAAGATTTCTACTTTGAATAGAAAATATACTGATATTGTGATGGACACTATTAGTCACAAATCATATTTTATAAAAAGGTAAAGATGAGATATTCGAATAAAATATTACATTATGTTACAAAATTGGACAAACATGGGATTATGGCTTCTACAAAGGATGGTGGGGTCCCAAAAACAAAACATTATTTCTTTATTTAGATCTATATAATATAAACATAAGTGCACAACCCCGGGAATCTCGTTACACGGTATAAATAAGAACCAGACTGGTTTGAAACATGTAGAGGAGATGCCTCGGGATGATCCTTTATGTATTCAATATGTGAAACTAAGCAAAAACATTTGTATCTTTGGGTGAGTGCTGGTGGATGCTACCTTCCTGCGTAGTTATGTCTGAAGACCAGAAAATTGTTTCTGCCGTGGACCATCTATAAGGAATCACGTTTAGATGTGGATTTACCTGGAAAGGGTGGGCTTGGGTGTTTTCTATATATTTTTTTCAGTTTTAATTTTTTATAACAGAGGGGAAAATGTTTTTAAGTATTACAGCACCATTGGAAATATTTATATGATGATACCATGAACTACTTAAAATCTTGCCACATATATCATAATAAACCATCTATTCCAAAATAAAAACATCAAAATTTGACTTAAAAGCTCTTTAAGTACAGCTTGCAATACTAATTAGTGAATTTTTATGATGGTCCATATCAAGCACTACAAAGAGAAATAAAACATGAATACAAATAACTGGTTCCGCAGTACACTTATGTAAACAGTAGAGGGCGGCATTGCATCACTTTTTACATAAAAAAGAAGCACTACATTTTCTCTGTTATTGCTGCCCTCTCGTGTTCATTTTTAATAATACAACACACAGAAAACGGAACTAATAAATGGAATTTTGTTGGCTATTGATTTATAATGATGTAAAAAAAAATCCATCTGAGCCATGCACAACATGTATAAGTATGCTGTCTGTATGAATGCTTACAAAATGCCTGAAAAGTGCTTATAAATAAATATCATGTAAAATGTCCAAAGTTCTTATTGATGCAGAAGCGTGATAATGTAAAATACTGCAAGACGTGATAATTACATAATATGTAAATCCACGTGGGACTAATATGCTACGTACTGTCCAGGGAGAAGAAGCCACAGCGAGATCTGCAGAGGCAAAAAATCATGCGACCTTTGTTGTGAATTTTGTCACAAATACAGTTATATGAAAAAGTTTGGGCACCCCTATTAATCTTAAGCTTAATGTTTTATAAAAATAGTTTTTTTTTGCAACAGCTATTTCAGTTTCATATGTCTAATAACCGTTGGACACAGTGTGTCCAACAGTTATTAGATATATGAAACTGAAATAGCTGTTGCAAAAAAACAATTTTTATAAAACATTAAGCTTAAAATTATTAGGGGTGCCCAAACTTTTTCATATAACTGTATGCTGTGGATTAGTCGCAGATTACACCCCATGCATTGCAAACTGTGACATCTTTAGTAAAGGCAGAGCAGGTTAAATGGTCAGGATCTATAATTATCTGCACCTTAGCTCAATTTACAAGACAGATTCTTTCCACAGCAGATGGATGAGATTTTGTAAAATGTCGTCCACTTTTCTTTCCCTGGAATTTTTGGAAATGGGAAATGTGGTGAGGTATCTGCTTTAGGCTGGAGTCACACTCAGCGTAAGACAATACGGTCCGTATATTATGGCCGTAATACGCTGAAAAGTCCCCAAAATAGTGGTCCGTAGCTCCTCCGTAGGCTTTTGCAGAGTCCCTAATGTACCTAAACAGTAGAAAACCCCCACAAGTGACCCCATATTGGAAACTAGACCCCCCAAGGAACGTATCTAGATGTGTTGTGAGAACTTTGAACCCCCAAGTGTTTCACTACAGTTAATAACGCAGAGCTGTGAAAATAAAAAATCATTTTTTTCCACAAAAATGATCTTTAACACCCAGTTTTGTATTTTCCCAAGGGTAACAGGAGAAATTGGTCCCCAAAAGTTGTTGTACAATTTGTCCTGAGTACGCTGATACCCCATATGTGGGGGGTGAACCACCGTTTGGGCGCATGGCAGAGCTCGGAAGGGAAGGGGCGCCATTTGGAATGCAGACTTAGATGGATTGGTCTGCAGGCGTCACATTGCATCTGCAGAGCCCCTGATGTACCTAAACAGTAGAAACCTCCGACAGGTGACCCCATATTGGAACCTAGACCCCCCAAGGAATTTATCTAGATGTGTTGTGAGAACTTTGAACCCCCAAGTATTTCACTACAGTTTATAATGCAGAGCCGTGAAAATAAAAAAATCATCTTTTTCCTACAAAAATGTTTTTTTAGCCCCACAAATTATTATTTTCCCAAGGGTAACAAGAGAAATTGGACCCCAGAAGTTGTTGTCCTATTTGTCCTGATACCCCATATGTTGGGGTAAACCCCTGTTTGGGCGCACGGGAGAGCTCGGAAGGGAAGGAGCACTGTTTTACTTTTTCAACGCAGAATTGGCTGGAATTGAGATCGGACGCCATGTCGCGGTTGCTGTAATCGTACTGACCCAAAGAATAAAACTGCTTTATCCATTTTACCAAACGCGGAGCGGTATAAACGCCCCCCCCCCCAAAAAAAAAAAAAAGAATTCATGAATAGCTGGTTTTTGGTCATTCTGCCCCACAAAAATCGGAATAAAAAGCGATCAAAAAATGTCACGTGCCCGAAAATGGTACCAATAAAAACGTCAACTCGTCCCGCAAAAAAACAAGACCTCACATCACTCTGTGGACCAAAATATGGAAAATGGAAAAATTATAGCTCTCAAAATGTGGTAACGCAAAAAATATTTTTTTGCAATAAAAAGCGTCTTTTAGTGTGTGACGGCTGCCAATCATAAAAATCCGCTAAAAAACCCGCTATAAAAGTAAATCAAACCCCCCTTCATCACCCCCTTAGTTAGGGAAAAATAAAAAAAAATGTATTTATTTCCATTTTCCCATTAGGGTTAGGGCTAGGGTTAGGGCTAGGGTTAGGGCTAGGGTTAGGGCTAAAGTTAGGGTTAGGGTTGGGACTAAAGTTACGGTTAGGGTTTAGATTACATTTACAGTTGGGAATAGGGTTGGGATTAGGGTTAGGTGTGTGTCAGGGTTAGAGGTGTGGTTAGGGTTACTGTTGGGATTAGGGTTAGGGGTGTGTTTGGATTAGGGTTTCATTTATAATTGGGGGGTTTCCACTGTTTAGGCACATCAGGGGCTCTCCAAACGCGACATGGCGTCCGATCTCAATTCCAGCAAATTCTTCGTTGAAAAAGTAAAACAGTGCTTCTTCCCTTCCGAGCTCTCCCGTGTGCCCAAACAGGGGTTTACCCCAACATATGCAGTATCAGCGTACTCAGGACAAATAGGACAACAACTTTTCGGGTCCAATTTCTCCTGTTACCCTTGGGAAAATACAAAACTGGGGGCTAAAAAATATTTTTTGTGGGAAAAAAAGATTTTTTATTTTCACGGCTCTGCGTTATAAACACTTGGGGGTTCAAAGTTCTCACAACACATCTAGATAAGTTCCCTGGGGGGTCTAGTTTCCAATATGGGGTCACTTGTGGGGGTTCCTACTGTTTAGGTACATTAGAGGCTCTGCAAACGCAATGTGACACCTGCAGACCATTCCATCTAAGTCTGCATTCCAAATGGCGCTCCTTCCCTTCCGAGCCCTCCCATGCGCCCAAACAGTGGTTCCCCCAACATATGGTGTATCATCGCACTCAGGACAAATTGGGAAACAAATTTTGGGGTCCAATTTCTCCTGTTACCCTCGAGAAAATACAAAACTGGGGGCTAAAAAAATAATTTTTGTGGGAAAAAATTTTTGTTTTATTTTTACGGCTCTGCATTTTAAACTTCTGTGAAGCCCTTGGTGGGTCAAAGTGCTCACAACACATCTAGATAAGTTCCTTAGGGGGTCTACTTTCCAAAATGGTGTCACTTGTGGGGGGTTTCAATGTTTAGGCACATCAGTGGCTCTTCAAACGCAAATGGCGTCCCATCTCAATTCCTGTCACTTTTGCATTGAAAAGTCAAATGGCGCTCATTCCCTTCCGAGCTCTCCCATGCGCCCAAACAGTGGTTTACCCCCACATATGAGGTATCAGCGTACTCAGGACAAATTGTACAACAACTTTTGGGGTCCATTTTCTCCTGTTACCCTTGGTAAAATAAAACAAATTGGAGCTGAAGTAAATTTTTTGTGAAAAAAAGTTAAATGTTCATTTTTATTTAAACATTCCCAAAATTCCTGTGAAGCACCAGAAGGGTTAATAAACTTCTTGACTATGGTTTTGAGCACCTTGAGGGGTGCAGTTTTTAGAATGGTGTCACACTTGGGTATTTTCTATCATATAGACCCCTCAAAATGACTTCAAATGAGATGTGGTCCGTAAAAAAAAAATGGTGTTGTAAAAATGAGAAATTGCTGGTCAACTTTTAACCCTTATAACTCCCTAACAAAAAAAAGTTTTGGTTACAAAATTGTGCTGATGTAAAGTAGACATGTGGGAAATGTTACTGATTAAGTATTTTGTGTGATATATCTCTGTGATTTAATTGCATAAAAATTCAAATTTGGAAAATTGTGAAATTTTCATAATTTTCGCCAAATTTCCATTTTTTTCACAAATAAACGCAGGTACTATCAAAGAATTTTTACCACTATCATGAAGTACAACATGTCACGAGAAAACAATGTCAGAATCACTGGGATCTGTTGAAGCGTTCCAGAGTTATAACCTCATAAAGGGACAGTGGTCAGAATTGTAAAAATTGGCCCGGTCATTAACGTGCAAACCACCCTTGGGGGTAAAGGGGTTAAACTGATGCAATCTGAGCTGGCTGCAATTACAGCCTTTAAGGGTCTGTACACATGTCAGGATTTCTTGCAGAAATTTTCCTGACAAAAACCGGACATTTCTGCCAGAAATCCGCATGTGTTTTTACTGTGATTTTACCGCGTTTTTGACGCATTTTTGGTGCATTTTTTGTGCGTTTTTTCCCAAATATCAAAATTTAGGAAACACACGAGTCAAAACTGGCCACAATATATAATAACAAATAGTTTTTATTAAGTAATCAAACTTACAATAGTATAGTATTCAAAAAAGAGGACTATAAAGTGCATAGCAACTTAATCTAAGGGTACATCCAAGTCACCCATTTGTCCAGAACAGGGCCCACACAAGTATGGAACAAATATATTCGATAATAAATATCAACATTAAAGTGCTGCTCACATAAGGGCTATATAGCCTAAAGCATGTGGTGATCCTAATGAAAAGGAGTATATTCACAGTGACCACAATACATGGAATACCACGTTTCAAACGTACAGATGGTCATACAGAAGAATCAAATGGTAAAGTTACCCATGTGTGGTTAAGGGGTCCTGCCTGGGTCCTGGGTGACGTTCCCCAACGCGCGTTTCGCGTCCTATGGTTACCGCTTCTTCAGGGGGCGTGGTCTAATACGGATCTACATCCGGTTTAAGTAGTGTGCATTACTGATCACATGATCAGGTAATTAAGAAGTGCGCAAGTGTGAGACGTCAGACTTGCACCGCACTGCGCTCCAAACCTCATTCCCGGCCAGCACGCCCAGGTCACGTGAGCGGGCCGACGTCAAGCCCACATCACGCGACCCAGGACAGCCGCAAGGGAGGAGCCAGAACGCAGCTAAGACCTCATACCCGGCCTGCACGCCGAGGTCACGTGAGCGAGCCGACATCACGCCCACAACACGCGACCCGGGACAGCCGCCAGGGAGAAGCCAGAGCACAGCTAGATCCAAGTACCTGCATATATATATATATATAAATAAATTGACAGTGCCTGTAAAGTGCTTAAGTGAACTTATTGTGCTGGTGACACATTAATGTGCCCATTTACCTAATATAGGAAATGGGCTGTATAGGTTCCTATGAGTGTTGTGTCCCCAATAATATATTAGTGGATATTTTAACACCACTGCTAAATAAATCTAAGGGGCTTAAAGTGATAGAAAGGGGCTTAGAATGATTATAAGTGAGCATACCATAACAAGATAACCAATGATACCTCACTGGTGTGCATTTATTAAGAAAAAAATAAAATAAATGCAAACTAAATAACTAATAACTAATGTATAAAGACTAACCAGATGGGCCACAATATCCCCTCATAGATGGATACAAGATCATGATGCACATAAACACTCACTAAAAAATAAATAATAAATAATAATAAATAAATCAGAAGGAAAGTAGAAAAGACTAAAATATAAAGACAAACATGCTTAATAGACAACTGATATATGGGGCACATATCTGTATGGAAATCACATGTACTCTACTATTCACTGTTGACTGACAAATCACATACGCCATCTAATATTTCCAACATCTTAACATCTGATGTCCTTAGTGTTGAATGTTTTGAAAGCATTGAAAGCATTGACCGATCTAATAAGTGATCTAATAAGCAAACCATCCAATATTGATTTAGGAATGATGCCCCTTTCGTGTGCATCCACCAAGATACCCTCAAGTTCATGACAAAATCGATTGGTAGGATTGTAATCCAATCTCCTGTACGTGTCTCTATCCCTAAGTTGTTTCAACGCCTCCTTCTCATAGAGAGCATTGGGCCATGTGCAGTGCTGGCTGCGATACATCGATGACTTGCTCATTATATGGCAGAGGCCCGATGATGCTTTGCATGAATTCATGAAACAACTTAATGATAATCCATATAATATCAAATTAACGTATCAGACGAGTAGGACTGATGTGGATTTCCTTGACATCAAGATTGAGGTTGATAAAGATGGGTATCTACAGACGGATGTCTTTAGGAAATCCACATCGGTCAATGCTCTGTTGCATGCTGATTCGGGTCACCCATATAGTACCATTAAAGCCATCCCAGTTGGTCAGCACCTCAGGATGAGGCGGATCTGCTCCTCTACTACCAAATTTGAGGCCCAGGCGGCAGATCTTAGAACCAGGTTCCAATCAAGAGGATACAGTAACAGGAGTATCAAAAGAGGTTATCTAAGAGCCAAATATACATCACGTGAGGAGTTGTTGTGCCCGAGTATTAATAACATCAGTCGGAAGTGTAGGGAGACGTCTAAACAACAGGACGTAGTACGATTTATTTCTACCTACAATGGGGAATGGGCCACTATGAGGAGATGTCTCCAGAAATATTGGGACATCCTCAAAAGTGACCCGGTGCTCTCTAGATACCTTAATGACTATCCTGCAATGACCGCAAAAAGGAGCAAAAATCTTAAAGATCTACTGGTGTCAAGCCACTATGTTCCGAGAGTTAGCAGGTATAATTTTGGATCTGGTGGACCACCCAAGGGATGTTTTCCATGTGGTGATTGCGTTTCATGTCCGAACATCTCTCGCATGGCCACTTTTGAATCAGCTGATGGGAGAAAAATTTTTCCCATCAACTATCACATCACGTGCAATACCACGCAAGTTGTATATTACGCTGTATGCAGTTGTCCCAAAATTTATGTAGGGTTGACATCTCGACGTTTGGGTACACGCATACGTGAACATGTGCGTAATATAATGGCAGCGAGAGATGAGACGGACATGATTAAACTCAAAACTATACCACGACATTACAAACAACATCATGGGTGTGACCCCAGATCCTTTATGGCACGTGGTATTGACCACATTCAAGGTGGCATCAGAGGGGGCAATATTGGGCGTATCTTAGCCCAAAGAGAATGTCGGTGGATCAGCATACTGGGTACCATGGCACCCATGGGACTTAATGAAACCCATGGGTTTTCCTCTTTCCTGTAGAGTGGTCATCTCTGGGGACATTCCCCAAGTAGGGTCTCTTTTTGTCTCTGTCATATACCATCGGTTTTAATATGGTATCTTTTTATGTTTATTCTTATTTTAGTGTGCATATATTCACATCCATTCTTATAAGACAGCTGATGTTGATGACTACCGATTGGATAAATCTAGGAATTGAAGAATCTTTTAAGGTCGTCGAAAAAGTTAAAGATCGGAAATGATACAACATTCAACACTAAGGACATCAGATGTTAAGATGTTGGAAATATTAGATGGCGTATGTGATTTGTCAGTCAACAGTGAATAGTAGAGTACATGTGATTTCCATACAGATATGTGCCCCATATATCAGTTGTCTATTAAGCATGTTTGTCTTTATATTTTAGTCTTTTCTACTTTCCTTCTGATTTATTTATTATTATTTATTATTTATTTTTTAGTGAGTGTTTATGTGCATCATGATCTTGTATCCATCTATGAGGGGATATTGTGGCCCATCTGGTTAGTCTTTATACATTAGTTATTAGTTATTTAGTTTGCATTTATTTTATTTTTTTCTTAATAAATGCACACCAGTGAGGTATCATTGGTTATCTTGTTATGGTATGCTCACTTATAATCATTCTAAGCCCCTTTCTATCACTTTAAGCCCCTTAGATTTATTTTGCAGTGGTGTTAAAATATCCTCTAATATATTATTGGGGACACAACACTCATAGGAACCTATACAGCCCATTTCCTATATTAGGTAAATGGGCACATTAATGTGTCACCAGCACAATAAGTTCACTTAAGCACTTTACAGGCACTGTCACTTTATTTATATATATATATATATATATATATATATATATATATATATATGCAGGTACTTGGATCTAGCTGCGCTCTGGCTTCTCCCTGGCGGCTGTCCCGGGTCGCGTGTTGTGGGCGTGATGTCGGCTCGCTCACGTGACCTCGGCGTGCAGGCCGGGTATGAGGTCTTAGCTGCGTTCTGGCTCCTCCCTGGCGGCTGTCCTGGGTCGCGTGATGTGGGCGTGACGTCGGCCCGCTCACGTGACCTGGGCGTGCTGGCCGGGAATGAGGTTTGGAGCGCAGTGCGGTGCAAGTCTGACGTCTCACGCTTGCGCACTTCCTAATTACCTGATCATGTGATCAGTAATGCACACTACTTAAACCGGATGTAGATCCGTATTAGACCACGCCCCCTGAAGAAGCGGTAACCATAGGACGCGAAACGCGCATTGGGGAACGTCACCCAGGACCCAGGCAGGACCCCTTAACCACACATGGGTAACTTTACCATTTGATTCTTCTGTGTGACCATCTGTACGTTTGAAACATGTGGTATTCCATGTATTGTGGTCACTGTGAATATACTCCTTTTCATTAGGATCACCACATGCTTTAGGCTATATAGCCCTTATGTGAGCAGCACTTTAATGTTGATATTTATTATCGAATATATTTGTTCCATACTTGTGTGGGCCCTGTTCTGGACAAATGGGTGACTTGGATGTACCCTTAGATTAAGTTGCTATGCACTTTATAGTCCTCTTTTTTGAATACTATACTATTGTAAGTTTGATTACTTAATAAAAACTATTTGTTATTATATATTGTGGCCAGTTTTGACTCGTGTATCTCCTAAATTTTGATAATTGGATTGTTGAGTCGCCATATATGTGCGTTTTGTATTTTGCACTGACGCCTTTCTTGTCTATGTTTTTTCCCAAATGCATAGAATTGTGGGAAAAATGCAGAAAATCCGCAAAAATAATGAGCACGTTCATTTTTTTAACGCGATGCGTTTTTTTCACGGAAAAAAACGCATCCATGTGCACAAAACATGCAGAATGCATTCTAAAAGATAGAATGCATAATGTATGCGTTTTTAATGAGTTTTTATAGCGTTTTTAGCGCGAAAAAACGCAAAAAAAAAAACAGAAAAAACCTGAACGTGTGCACATGGCCTTAGACTTGGATGCCTTTTTAACACAGCAGGCTTCCATGGTTCACACGTTCAGTATTGGTCAGTATATTACATCAATATTTGTAAGCCAAAATAAGGAGTGTGTGATAAAACAGAAGTGGTGACGGGTTTCTATTATATTTTACCTCTGATTGTTCCTCTCCTGGTTTTGGCTTACAAATACTGAGGCAAAATACTGACCAAATACAGAATGTGTGAACATGGCCTAAGTTTTCTTTTCCGCAGTACATGTATGGTGCAAATCCCCACTGGAAATCTGAGTCGAACTGATGCTGTAGACCCTGGCATTTGCCCAGGTTCACTGGGATCTAACACCGGCTTGGGTGTAAAGTCAAAATAATGTAAAATTTACAATGTTATAAATACAAGAACAGCAACTCATCTCACCTAAGAACAAGGAATCAAACATGTTAAAAAAAAAAAATTCAGACGTTTGTTTTTCATGTCCTAGTCATAAGTTTAGATGTAGCAAGTCACAGCGAAATGTCCATGTTTTATTGGATGATTGGTTATTTCCATTAACAGATTATAAATGCTGAGAATGACTACAATGTAAGTCTTAGGGCTCGTTGACAGACAATGTGCATCGTTAAATGACTGTTTTATCGGTTACGTTTTCTGATCAGCGGTCATTAATGGACTGCTTATATGGGCCGATAACGCCTATGATGCACACTGAGCAATCAGTGATAGTTTAATGCACAGAGATTGTCTCTGTACTCAGCAGCACATACCTGGTTATACAGCACTATGTGCTGCCGAAAACTATGAACATTTAAGGAAACTTAAAGACAATTTCCCTGTCAGCCTGATTACACTGCACGATTATAGGGAAACGAGAGTTCCCAAAGCAGCTTTATGCACTTAAGATTAAAACTACAATATCACTTACCTGAAGTGGAAGAATAGGCAGCAGCCATCATGCATTGATTAATACATATGAAAGGTTATCTGCTTGGCGCCACAAGAATCTTTCCCCATAGTCCAGACCTCCTTCATTCCTGTGTGAAATCATGCATTTTCTCCACAATAATCTCATTAAAATGAGCAACATGAAGCCAGGAGGTGCAACCCGACACCAGAAAACTAACCTGACCTAAAGAATAATGCTGAGCAATGCTGTCTATGTAGACCCGACTCCTAGGATATGAGGAAACTCACCACGGCAGAAGACCTGATGCAAATAATGGGGACAGTCTGTGACCGCTAGAACACCGAGTGTACAAAACTTGCGCACCTGTCAATCATCACACTTTACAGCAGTATTTCCCAAACTCCAGTCGTCACAGACCCCACAGGTCATCTTTTCAGGATTTCCATAGTGTTGCACAGGTGAGAGAATTCCTGAGGGCTTGATGAAACTTCCACCACCTGGCCAATACTAAGGAAATCCTAAGAATATGACCTGTGGGGTCCGTGAGGACTAGAGTTTCGGAAACACTGCTTTAGGCCGGTTTCACACGTCAGTGGCTCCGGTACGTGAGGTGACAAGGTGACAGTTTCCTCACGTACCGAAGCCACTGACACACGTAGACACATTGAAATCAATGCATCTGTGCAGATGTCATTGATTTTTTGCGGACTGTGTCTCCATGTGCCAAACACTGAGACATGTCAGTGTTCGTGGGAGCGCATGGATTTCACGGACCCATTAAAGTCAATGGGTCCGTGTAAAACACGTACCGCACACAAACGTTGTCCGTGTGCAGTCCGTGTGCCGTGCAGGAGACAGCGCTACAGTAAGCGCTGTCCCCCCCACGTGGTGCTGAAGCCGCCATTCATATCTTCTCTGCTGCAGCGTTTGCTGTAGAGAAGATATGAATAATCCTTAGTATTTTAATAACAGCGGGCGGGCGCACAGGGGGTGGGAGGGGAGTGGGGACATGGATCTTTATGTTAAACACGAGAAACAAAAAAAAAAAGGATTATTCATATCTTCTCTACAGCAAACGCTGCTGCAGGGAAGATATGAATGGCGGCTTCAGCATCACGTGGGGGGGACAGCGCTTATCTCTAGCGCTGTCTCCTGCACGGTGCGTGTGGTACCCAGTCGACACACAGGTGGCACACGTGTGCCGCACATGTGCCACACTGATGTGCCACAGAAACGCACGGGCACACGGACACAGATAATTCCGGTACCGATTTTTCCGGTACCAGAATTATCTGGACGTGTGGGACTGCCCTTACAGCATCCAACCAGGGCTTGTAGAGAGATGTACCAAAGGTTTGCATGTACCAGACGTCATAGAGGTGCGAGTACCCTGCCTATCCATAAATGAGGTTATACCCACTAGACCTTCATCAGAACCGCATCTACTGTAACAAGCTGAACAAGGTTTTACTGCAATTTGCTGTGCTAAAGTAAAGCGGTGACCTGCGGCAGTTTTTACAGGTGAAGTATGTAAAATATGCATTTTCCCATGTAAAATCTGTGCTACAAAAGACCATCTACTATATAATTGTCTAAGGGTCACTTTCGTCTTTCTGTCTGATCTTCTGTCTGTCTTTCTGTCTGTCACGGAAATCCCAAGTCGCTGATTGGTCGCGGCAAAACTTCCATGACCAATCAGTGACGGGCACAGTCCGGCGGCAAAATGGCTGCTCCACTCCCCGCAGTCAGTGCCCGCTCCATACTCCCCCCAGTCAGCGCTCACACACGGCAGTGTTAACGGACCGCGTTATGCCTATGCAGCATCAACAGTAAAAAGATCTAATGTTAAAAATAATAAAAAAAATAAAAAATCATTATATACTCACCTTCCGTGGGCCCCCGGATCCAGCCGAGGCTTTTCCCGCTCCTCGCGACACTCAGGTGACCAGTCCATGCATTGCGGTTTTGCGAGATGATGATGTAGCGATCTCGCGAGACCGCTACATCATTATCTTGCGAGACCCAATGCACTATTGGGACCAGAGCGTCGCGAGGAGCATCGGTAAATGCCTCGGCTGGATCCGGGGAGCCGACGGAGGGTAATTATATAACTTTTTTATTTTAATTCTTTTTTTAACAGGGATATGGTGCCCACATTGCTATATACTACGTGGGCTGTGTTAGGTACTGTGTGGGCTATGTTATATACTACATCTCTGTGCTATATACTATGTGGGCTGTGCTATATACTATGTGGCTGTGGTATATATTACGTGGCTGGGCAATATACTACATGCATGGGCAGTGTTATATACTACGTCTTTGTGCTATATACTATGTTGCGGTGCTATATACTAAGTGGCTGTGCAATATATTACGTGGCTGTGCAATATACTACGTGTCGGTGCAATATATTACGTGTCTGTGCTATATACGTGTCTATGCTATATACTACATGGCTGTGCTATATACTACGTGGCTGTGCAATATATTACGTGGCTGTGCTATATACTATTGCATGCTGCCATTCCCATGGTTGTTCCTTCCCGGTGAAAGACCTGGCTATTTATTGCTTGCGTTGCGAAACACGTGATGGTGTCTCCGCGGCTTTTCTACATGCATTTGCATATTTCCCATAAGGGATGGGAGCAGTGTTCTAGATCACTGCGTTGAGAAACACGTGATGGTGTCTCCGCGGTGTTGGATGTTTTGATCTCCCCGAGGTCATTCATCCTTACGTTTATAGTCCTTTTACTAGGCACTGCTCCTAATAGCCAGTTTCCTACTCCACACTGATGAGGGGCAAATACCCCGAAACAGCTGTCTGTGGATGGATACCATGTTTTGGCATAGGTGGTTTTCCTTTTGGATGCTGCCCTTCCCGTGGTTGTTCCTTCCCGGTGAAAGACCTGGCTATTTATTGCTTGTGTTGAGAAACACATGATGGTGTCTCCGCGGCTTTTCTACATGCATTTGCATATTTCCCATAAGGGATGGGAGCAGTGTTCTGGATCCCTGCATTGAGAAACACGTGATGGTGTCTCGCGGTGTTGGATGTTTTGATCTCCTCGAGGTCATTCATCCTTATGTTTATAGTCCTTTTACTAGGCACTACTCCTAATAGCCAGTTTCCTACTCCACACTGATGAGGGGCAAATACCCCGAAACAGCTGTCTGTGGATGGATAACATGTTTTGGCATAGGTGGCTTTCCTTTTGGATGCTGCCCTTCCCATGGTTGTTCCTTCCCGGTGAAAGACCTGGCTATTTATTGCTTGCGTTGAGAAACATGTGATGGTGTCTCTGCGGCTTTTCTACATGCATTTGCATATTTCCCATAAGGGATGGGAGCAGTGTTCTGGATCACTGCGTTGAGAAACACCTGATGGTGTCTCCGCGGCTTTTCTACATGCATTTGCATATTTCCCAAAGGGATGGGAGCAGTGTTCTGGATCACTGCGTTGAGAAACACCTGATGGTGTCTCCGCGGTGTTGGATGTTTTGATCTCCCCGAGGTCATTCATCCTTATGTTTATAGTCCTTTTACTAGGACTGCTCCTAATAGCCAGTTTCCTACTCCACACTGATGAGGGGCAAATACCCCGAAACAGCTGTCTGTGGATGGATACCATGTTTTGGCATAGGTGGCTTTCCTTTTGGATGCTGCCCTTCCCGTGGTTGTTCCTTCCCGGTGAAAGACCTGGCTTTTTATTACTTGCGTTGAGAAACACGTGATGGTGTCTCCGCGGCTTTTCTACGAGTCTGTGCTATATACTACGTGGCTGTGCAATATACTACGTGGCTGTGTTATATACTACGTGGCTGGGCAATATACTATGTGTCTGTGCTATATACTATGTGACTGTGCAATATACTACGTGGTTGTGTTATATACTACGTGGCTGGGCAATATACTATGTGTCTGTGTTATATACTATGTGTCTGTGCTATATACTATGTGTCTGTGCTATATACTATGTGTCTGTGCTATATACTACGTGGCTGTGCTATATACTACGTGGCTGGGCAATATACTACGTGTCTGTGCTATATACTACGTGGCTGGGCAATATACTGTTGGGCTGGGCTGTATACTATGTGTCTGTGTTATATACTATGTGTCTGTGCTATATACTATGTGTCTGTGCTATATACTATGTGTCTGTGCTATATACTATGTGGCTGTGCTATATACTATGTGGCTGAGCAATATACTATGTGGCTGTGCAATATACTATGTGGCTGTGCAATATACTACGTGTCTGTGCTATATACTACGTGGCTGGGCAATATACTGTTGGGCTGGGCTGTATACTATGTGGCTGTGCTATATACTACGTGTCTGTGCTATATACTATGTGGCTGTGCAATATACTACGTGGCTGTGTTATGTACTACATGTCTGTGCTATATACTATGTATATGTGCTATATACTACGTGGCTGTGCTATATGCTATGTGGCTGTGCAATATACTACGTGTCTGTGCTATATACTACGTGGCTGGGCAAAATACTATGTGGCTGTGCTATATACTACGTGTCTGTGCTATATACTACGTGGCTGGGCAATATTCTATGTGTCTGTGCTATATACTACGTGGCTGGGCAATATACTACGTGGCTGGGCAATATAGTACGTGGCTGGGCAATATAGTACGTGGCTGGGCAATATTGTATGTGGCTGGGCAATATACTACGTGGCTGGGCAATATACTATGTGGCTGGGCAATATAGTACGTGTCTGTGCAATATACTACGTGTCTGTGCAATATACTACGTCTCTGTGCAATATACCATGTGGCTGGGCAATATACTATGTGGCTGGGCAATATACTACGTGGCTGGGCAATATACTACATGGCTGTTATATACTACGTGGGCTGTGATATATGATACGTGGGCTGTGTTATATACTACGTGGCTGTACTATATACTACGTGGGCTGTGTTATATGCTACTTGGCTGTGCTATATTTCTCTGCTGTATCTGTGCATCACGAATCGTGGTATGTGTTAAAGAGGGGGGCCCACTGACACTTCTTTCGCCCGGGGCCCTCAAAAACCTGGAGCCGGCCCTGGCTTCACTGATTGGTCACGACCGGCCGCGAACAATCAGCGACAGGCGCAGTCCTCCACCGAATTGGCACGGAATTTGAACCACACTTTGCTAATTGGTCACGGCCGGACGGCTGAATCCTGTGTATAAATAGCATTATTCTGAAAACTTCATAAATAAACTACATATATATTCTAGAATACCCGATGCGTTAGAATCGGGCCACCATCTAGTCTATTTATATAATTGCCTTGTAATGTTTTAATTTCCTGTTCTGTCCAGATGTCACCGTATCCCAGAATTCCAAGCGGAGGAAGTTCACCGACCGCCATATTGGGACACCCAAGTGATGGGTGTCTCAATATGGAAACTACTGCTGGTACCAACCTATGCGCGGTACAACCAGCGGAACACAATCGCACCACACACACACTTTCACACTCTCACTCACTTTCACATACTCTCACGCAGTACCACCAGCGGAACACCATCGCACCACACACACACTCTCACTCACTTTCACATACACAGTACACAGTACCACCAGCGAAACACCGTCGCGAACACGCCGCCGGGATCAGCCGAATGATTCACTAACTGCCGCCATCTTTGTACAGGAGGAGTGCATGCACAGTTTTAATGTGACTGCCCCAATCTGTCTGCACAAAGATGGCGGCGGTCTGATTTACTGTGCCGAATTATGGGCGGGTGCAGTAAATAATTCGGCTGATCCCGGCGGAGATGCACGACGTGTCTACAGGAAGAGGAAGCCGTTCACATTAAAGGGGTTTTCCCACGAACGAAAGTTCATTTTTAAAATTGACTGTGTCTGACCGTGTACAGAGGTAAAATATTTCACTACTTGTTTTTAAAAAATATTTTACCTCACAAAATGTATCCTCTGCGATCTCCTGCAGTAATGTCAGCATTGTCTTTTACTTCCTCCCCTGCCCAGGAGCTGTGGTATATTCGGTTCACGGTCAGACACAGACAATTATTAAAATGAACATTTGTTCATTGCAAAACCCCTTTAAAAAGCAATTATCAACGCCAACATGGCTCCTCCTAAAAAGTACGCCAATAACAATGAAAGGAAAGCAGCAAAGGTACAACGTCGAAGACAACAAAGGGCAAATGAGACTCTTGAAGAGCAACAGCATCGCTGGGACAAAAACAATTAATATAAGCGTAGGTGTCAAGCACATGAGTCTCCTGATGCAAAAGTCATTAGATTATCACAGGATGCTATTAGGCAACAACAGCGCCGCATGCCTGCCCTCATCGTGACATTACCGCCTCCATCTAGTATCACAAGAGTGTTACAAAAACCATATATAGTTTTTCCAGATCTGGTTATTTTGCAGAATTATCAAATATTTTCCTTCAAGGGAAGGCTTCAACATATACCACCTAAAGCGATTCATAGCAATAAAAACAGAAACGTTTCCCAGCAGTATATAATTTTTCTACTTTGTGACTCTGCATGGGATAGGATAGTCTCTCTATAGTCTTTTGCAATACTATAGAGTTAAAAAAAAAGTATGTTAACAACTATTAACCCGGTATATGACAAAAGGACTCACTATAACTTGGAAAAGTTCCTAACCTTATTGACCATTCATCTAAGCATCCATCACTGTCCCCTGACTTATCCAAATCATGATGAAAGCTGTATACTTGGGATTTCGTTAATCTGATAAGTTGTTTTATGTGATTTAATAACGCTGCAATGTATGAAAAATGAACTTTTATCATGCATATATGCAAATGAAGCTGGACTAGACCGGTAGGACGTCTCTTCCCCATCTTCTAATCACGCCTCCCTGGGCCTGACTGACAGCCTGCATAGACTCCCCATTATGATAGGACAGTTATACAGGTTATCAATCAACGATGCAGGGTTAAAATTCATTTTTCAGACATGATGGGATTACAGAAAGCCCAAGAATACCACTATATTAGTGATTAGGAACAGTCAAATTTCCTTCAAGGCAACCAATACAATCCTACAGGAGAAAGAACAGTTGAAATGTCTGGATAGTTACCTTTATTAATCCTTCCTCACAAAAGATGGAAAACAAAAAGCCTATCTTCATTTGTGTACATGGCACTGTCTCAGGAGACAAGCCCGCTCCATACAGAGCGGGTGTCGGCTGTATTACACAGCTGATACATCAGGTCTAGCGCTTGTCATAGCAATGTAACGCTGAAGCAACTTTACTATCTAAGCTGTTAGACAAAAAAGGGTGCCTGCTCTGTTACCCAAGTGCATCACTATCTACAACAGATCTGGGCAAGATCGGCCCGCCTGATGATTTTAAACGGCCCGCCAGCTAGCTATCACTTCTGACAGCCGCCCCCGGCACCGCTCGGCCAGCCGCCAGACGCTTCTGTGGAGGACCGCTGGCGGCTGGAGTGAAGGCCCCAAGTTCATACGCATCGGGCCTGTACGTCACGTGCAATGTGAGCAGCAGAGCCGGGTTGATCACCTGTTTATCGGTGGCTGCGGCCATCTTCCCGAGGCCACGCGTGCGCAGATGGAGTGCTCTGCTTCACGGGGCTGCAGGAAAATGGCCGCGGGTGGCCGCACGTGCGCAGATGGAGATCGCGGTGGCCATTTTCCTGAAGCCGAGTTTGCAGATTCGGAAGATCTTTGGGGTCTCGGCTGCCGGGGGTAGCCAAGACCCCAAAGAACATGATCGGGGTCGGTTTTTACTGACCTTTGTTTTGCGATCGCCGGTAATTAACTGTTTACCGGTGGCCGCAAAAAAAAAAAAAGTGTTATTCTCTATCCTCTGATGTGATCGCACATCAGAGGACAGAGAAATAGGGGAATTCAGGGACCCTGTTATACTTACCGGTGTTCCTGGGTCCTCCTGTGTCCCCTCCTGCCCACTGGCTTCTTCATCCGATAAGAAATTGGCGGGCGCATGCGCAGTGCGCCCGCCATGATCTGCCGGCCGGCAGTTAGAGGAGTTGGAGCTAAATTTAGGGTTAGGGTTAGGGTTGGGGCTAAATTTAGGGTTAGGGTTGGGGCTAAATTTAGGGTTAGGGCTAGGGTTGGGGCTAAATTTAGAGTTAGGGTTGGCATTAGGGTTACGTTTGGGATCAGGGTTAGGTTTGGGATTAGGGTTAAGGTTAGGGTTGGGATTAGGGTTAAGGTTAGGGTTGGGATTAGGGTTAGGGGTGTATTGAGATTAAGGTTAGGTTTGAGGTTAGGGTTGAGATTAGGACTAGGAGTGTGTTGGATTTAGGGTTTTGATTAGGGTTATGGTTAGGGTTGAGATTAGGGTTGTTTTGGGGTTAGGGTTGTGATTATCGTTAGAGTTGTGATTAGGATTATGGATCGGGTTGGGATTATGGTTAGGGGTGTGTTGGGGTTAGGGTTGGAGTTAGAATTGGGGGGTTTCCACTGTTTAGGTAGATCAGGGGGTCTCCAAACACGACAGCCAATTTTGCACTCAAAAAGTCAAATGGTGCTCCCTCCCATCTGAGCTCTGCCGTGCGCCCAAACAGTGGTTTACCCCCACATATGGGGCATCAGCATACTCGGGATAAATTGTACAACAACTTTTGGGGTCCAATTTCACCTCCCACATAAAATCTCTTGCCCGCTCGTGCCGCTTACACCTAAAGAACATCTCTAGAATCTGCCCTTTTCTCACCATGGAAACAACAAAAAACCTCACTGTCGCCCTGATCAACTCCCGTCTGGACTACTGTAATGCTCTATCAATTGGCCTCACTCGACTTTCCCCTCTCCAGTCTATCCTTAACCCCTTTCTGACATGGGACGTACTATCCCGTCGAGGTGGGGTGGGCCCCCATGACCATGGACGGGATAGTACGTCCAGCGCGATCGGCGGCGCTCACGGGGGGAGCGCCGCCGATCGCGGCCGGGTGTCAGCTGTTTATCGCAGCTGACATCCGGCACTATGTGCCAGGAGCGGTCACGGACCGCCCCCGGCACATTAACCCCTGGCACACCGCGATCAAAGATGATCGCGATGTGCCGGCGGTATAGGGAAGCTTCCCGCAGGGAAGGGGCTCCCTGCGGGCTTCCCTGAGCCCCCCGCAGCAACGCGATGTGATCGCGTTGCTGCGAGGGTCTCACCTCCCTCCCTGCTTCCTCCAGCCCCGGATCCAAGATGGCCGCGGATCCGGGTCCTGCAGGGAGGGAGGTGGCTTCACAGAGCCTGCTCAGAGCAGGCACTGTGAAGGCTGCAGCGCTGCATGTCAGATCAGTGATCTGACAGAGTGCTGTGCACACTGTCAGATCACTGATCTGTGATGTCCCCCCTGGGACAATGTAAAAAAGTAAAAAAAAAAATTTCAAAATGTGTAAAAAAAAATAAAAAAAAATATTCCTAAATAATGAAAAAAAAAAATAATTATTCCCCTAAATACATTTCTTTATCTAAATAAAAAAAAAACAATAAAAGTACACATATTTAGTATCGCCGCATCCGTAACGGCCCGACCTATAAAACTGGCCCACTAGTTAACCCCTTCAGTAAACACCGTAAGGAAAAAAAAAAAAAAAAAACGAGGCAAAAAACAACGCTTTATTATCATACCGCCGAATAAAAAGTGGAATAACACGCGATCAAAAAGACAGATATAAATAACCATGATACCGCTGAAAGCGTCATCTTGTCCCGCAAAAAACGAGCTGCCATACAGCATCATCAGCAAAAAAAAAAAAGTTATAGTCCTGAGAATAAAGCGATGCAAAAATAATTATTTTTTCTATAAAATAGTTTTTATCGTATAAAAGCGCCAAAACATAAAAAAATGATATAAATGAGATGTCGCTGTAATCGTACTGACCCGAAGAATAAAACTGCTTTATCAATTTTACCAAACGCGGAACGGTATAAACGCCTCCCCCAAAAGAAATTCATGAATAGCTGGTTTTTGGTCATTCTGCCTCGCAAAAATCGGAATAAAAAGCGATCAAAAAATGTAACATGCCCGAAAATGTTACCAATAAAAACGTCAACTCGTCCCGCAAAAAACAAAACCTCACATGACTCTGTGAACCAAAATATGGAAAAATTATAGCTCTCAAAATGTGGTAACGCAAAAAATATTTTTTGCAATAAAAAGCGTCTTTCAGTGTGTGATGGCTGCCAATCATAAAAATCCGCTAAAAAACCCGCTATAAAAGTAAATCAAACCCCCCTTCATCACCCCCTTAGTTAGGGAAAAATTAAAAAAATGTATTTATTTCCATTTTTCCATTAGGGCTAGGGTTAGGGCTAGGGTTAGGGTTTGGGCTAGGGCTAGGGTTAGGGCTAGGGTTAGGGTTAGGGTTAGGGCAAGGGTTAGGGTTAGGGCTAGGGTTAGGGCTAGGGTTAAGGCTACAGTTAGGGTTGGGGCTAAAGTTAGGGTTAGGGCTATGGTTAGGGCTAGGGTTAGGGCTACAGTTTGGGTTGGGGCTAAAGTTAGGGTTGGGGCTAGGGTTAAGGCTACAGTTAGGGTTGGGGCTAAAGTAACGGTTAGGGTTTAGATTACATTTACAGTTGGGAATAGGGTTGGGATTAGGGTTAGGTGTGTGTCAGGGTTAGAGGTGTGGTTAGGGTTACTGTTGGGATTAGGGTTAGGGGTGTGTTTGGATTAGGGTTTCAGTTATAATTGGGGGGTTTCCACTGTTTAGGCACATCAGGGGCTCTCCAAACGCGACATGGCGTCCGATCTCAATTCCAGCCAATTCTGCGTTGAAAAAGTAAAACAGTGCTTCTTCCCTTCCGAGCTCTCCCGTGTGCCCAAACAGGGGTTTACCCCAACATATGGGGTATCAGCATACTCAGGACAAATTGGACAACAACTTTTGGGGTCCAATTTCTCCTGTTACCCTTGGGAAAATACAAAACTGGGGGCTAAAAAATAATTTTTGTGGGAAAAAAAAAGATTTTTTATTTTCACGGCTCTGCGTTATAAACTGTAGTGAAACACTTGGGGGTTCAAAGTTCTCACAACACATCTAGGTAAGTTCCATGGGGGTCTAGTTTCTAATATGGGGTCACTTGTGGGGGATTTCTACTGTTTAGGTACATTAGGGGTTTTGCAAACGCAATGTGACGCCTGCAGACCATTCCATCTAAGTCTGCATTCCAAATGGCACTCCTTCCCTTCCGAGCCCTCCCATGCGCCCAAACGGTGGTTCCCCCCAACATATGGGGTATCAGCGTACTCAGGACAAATTGGACAACAACTTTTGGGGTCAAATTTCTCCTCTTACCCTCGGGAAAATACAAAACTGGGGGCTAAAAAATAATTTTTGGGGGAAAGATTTTTTTTTTCAATTTTCACGGCTCTGCGTTACAAACTGTAGTGAAACACTTGGGGGTTCAAAGCTCTCACAACACATCTAGATGAGTTCCTTAGGGGGTCTAGTTTCCAAAATGGTGTCACTTGTGGGGGGTTTCTACTGTTTCGGTACATTAGGGGCTCTGCAAATGCAATGTGACACCTGCAGAACATTCCATCTAAGCCTGCATTCCAAATGGAGCTCCTTCCCTTCCGAGCCCTCCCATGCGCCCAAACAGTGGTTCCCCCCCACATATGGGGTATCAGCGCACTCAGAACAAATTGGACAACAAATTTTGGGGTCCAATTTCTCCTGTTACCCTCGGGAAAATACAAAACTGGGGGCTAAAAAATAATTTTTGTGGGAAAAAATTTTTGTTTTATTTTTACGGCTCTCCATTATAAACTTCTGTGAAGCCCTTGGTGGGTCAAAGTGCTCACCACACATGTAGATAAGTTCCTTAGGGGGTCTACTTTCCAAAATGGTGTCACTTGTGGGGGGTTTCTACTGTTTAGGTACATTAGGGGCTCTGCAAACGCAATGTGACACCTGCAGACCATTCCATCTAAGTCTGCATTCAAATGGCACTCCTTCCCTTCCGAACCCTCCCATGCGCCCAAACAGTGGTTCCCCCCACATATGGTGTATCATCGCACTCAGGACAAATTGGGCAACAAATTTTGGGGTCCACTCGGAAAATACAAAACTGGGGGCTAAAAAAATAATTTTTGTGGGAAAAATTTTTTGTTTTATTTTTACGGCTCTGCATTATAAACTTCTGTGAAGCACTTGGTGGGTCAAAGTGCTCACCACACCTCTAGATAAGTTCCTTAGGGGGTCTACTTTCCAAAATGGTGTCACTTGTGGGGGGTTTCAATGTTTAGGCACATCAGTGGCTCTCCAAACGCAACATGGCGTCCCATCTCAATTCCTGTCAATTTTGCATTGAAAAGTCAAACAGCGCTCCTTCCCTTCCGAGCTCTCCCATCCTCCCAAACAGTGGTTTACCCCCACATATGGGGTATCAGCGTACTCAGGACAAATTGTACAACAACTTTTGGGGTCCAATTTCTTCTCTTACCCTTGGGAAAATAAAAAATTGGGGGCTGAAAGTTAATTTTTGTGAAAAAATATGATTTTTTATTTTTACGGTTCTACATTATAAACTTCTGTGAAGCACTTGGTGGGTCAAAGTGCTCACCACACATCTAGATAAGTTCCTTAAGGGGTCTACTTTCCAAAATGGTGTCACTTGTGGGGGGTTTCAATGTTTAGGCACATCAGGGGCTCTCCAAACGAAACATGGCGTCCCATCTCAATTCCAGTCAATTTTGCATTGAAAAGTCAAATGGCGCTCCTTCGCTTCCGAGCTCTGCCATGCGCCCAAACAGTGGTTTACCCCCACATGTGGGGTACTGTCGTGCTCAGGACAAATTGTACAACAATGTTTGGGGTCTATTTTCTCCTGTTACCCTTGGTAAAATTAAACAAATTGGAGCTGAATTAAATTTTTTGTGAAAAAAAGTTAAATGTTCATTTTTATTTAAACATTCAAAAGATTCCTGTGAAGCACCAGAAGGGTTAATAAACTTCTTGAATATGGTTTTGAGCACCTTGAGGGGTGTAGTTTTTAGAATGGTGTCACACTTGGGTATTTTCTATCGTATAGACCCCTCAAAATGACTTCAAATGAGATGTGGTCCCTAAAAAAAATGGTGTTGTAGAAATGAGAAATTGCTGGTCAACTTTTAACCCTTATAACTCCCTAACAAAAAAAAATTTGGGTTCCAAAATTGTGCTGACGTAAAGTAGACATGTGGGAAATGTTACTTATTAAGTATTTTGTGTGACATATCTCTGTGATTTAATTGCATAAAAATTCAAAGTTGGAAAATTGCGAAATTTTCATAATTTTCACCAAATTTCCGTTTTTTTCACAAATAAACGCAGGTACTATCAAATAATTTTTACCATTGTCATGAAGTACAATATGTCACGAGAAAACAATGTCAGAATCACTGGGATCCGTTGAAGCGTTCCAGAGTTATAACCTCACAAAGGGACAGTGGTCAGAATTGTAAAAATTGGCCCGGTCAGTAACGTGCAAACCACCCTTGGGGGTAAAGGGGTTAATGCGGCAGCCAGGGTCATCCATCTGGCTAATCGTTACTCGGACTCATCCGCTCTTCACCAGTCATTACACTGGCTGTCCATTCATTACAGGATACAATTCAAAGTACTTGTTCTCACCCACAAAGCTCTCCACAGTGCGGCACCCCCTTACATCTCCTCCCTCATTTCTGTCTATCGGCCTAACCGACTGCTGCGCTCTGCAAATGACTTTCAACTAACCACTGCGCTAATCCGTACCTCCCACTCCCGACTCCAAGACTTCTCCCCTGCTGCACCAATCCTCTGGAATGCTCTACCCCAAGATATTAGGACCATCCACAATTTGCATAGTTTTAGGCGCTCGCTCAAAACACATTTGTTCAGAGCGGCCTACCACGGTCACTAATCAAACTCATTTTATGTTTGTGTGTGTGTGTAGCCCATTCACTATCCCCATCTATCCCCCACACTCTGAAGATGGCTGGACCATCATTGTAAATACATCATTGTAAATACACACCTGTACTTTGTATCTCCCCCACCTCATTGTAGATTGTAAGCGCTCACGAGCAGGGTCGTCTTATTTTGTTTTATTTATTGTATTGTTAACGTTGTTACTTATGTCTGTTGTGTTTGAGACTGTTAAACTGTAAAGTGCTGCGGAATATGTTGGCACTAAATAAAAAAAGATTATTATTATTATATAGTAGTCTATGCACATTATATAGGCAATACCGCTACTGATGTGTGTATATATATGATACTGCTGTGTATATATGTCGTTATATAGGCAATAGTGGTGTGTGTGTATATACACACAAACACATACATATATACACAACAGTATCACCTATATATAACGTATATACACATCGGTAGCAGTATTGCCTATATAATGTATATAGACTGCTGTATACATGATATATAGGTGATACTATCATTATAATATGCAAATTGCCTCTTCTGAGAAAAAGATGACTTAAATTCTATAGTGCCACTTGTGACAAGTCACAATCAACTCTTTAATGAGTCGTGCAATATGACTTAGGCTGGAGTCACACTCGGCGTAAGACAATACGGTCCGTATATTACGGCCGTAATACGCTGAAAAATCCCCAAAATAGTGGTCCGTAGCTCCTCCGTAGGCAGGGTGTTTCAGCGTATTTTGCGCATGGCATCCTCTGTATGTAATCCGTATGGCATCCGTACTGCGTGTTTTTCTCGCAGGTTTGCAAAACCAACATACGGCTATACAAGGGATCCATGTGTTAAAAAAAATTAAATATATATATATATATATATATATACTGTCTATATACATATATATATATGTGTCATTAGACACATATATGTATATATATTATTACTTCATACAGCGCTAGATAGCTTTAAAGCCGGTAATTCAATTACCGGCTTTTGCTATCTCCTTCCTAAACCTGACATGATTTGTGACATGGTTTACACACAGTAAACCATGTCATATCACCTTTTTTTTTGCATATTCCACACTACTGTTAGTAGTGTGTATATGCAAAATTTGGCCGTTTTATCTACTAAATTAAAGGGTTAAATGGCGGTAAAAATTGGCGTGGGCTCCCGCGTAATTTTCTCCGCTAGAGTAGTAAAGCCAGTGACTGAGGGCAGATATTAATAGCCTGGAGAGGGTCCATGGTTATTGGCCCCCCTGGCTAAAAACACCTGCCCCCAGCCACCCCAGAAAAGGCACATCTGGAAGATGCGCCTATTCTGGCACTTGGCCACTCTCTTCCCATTCCCGTGTAGCGGTGGGATATGGGGTAATGAAGGGTTAATGCCACCTTGCTATTGTAAGGTGACATTAAGTCAAATTAATAATGGAGAGGCGTCAATTATGACACCTATCCATTATTAATCCAATAGTAGTAAAGGGTTAAAAAAAACACAAACACATTATTAAAAATTATTTTAATGAAATAAACACAAAGGTTGTTGTAATATTTTATTCAACGCCCAATCCAGTCACTGAAGACCCTCGTTCTGTAACAAAAAAAAATAATAAACCAACAATATCCTTACCTTCCAAAGATCTGTAATGTCCAACGATGTAAATCCATCTGAAGGGGTTAAAATATTTTGCAGCCACGAGCTTTGCTAATGCAACGTTGTTCGTGGCTGCAAAACCCCGGGGAATGAAGGTAAAGTAGGTTAATGACCTATATTTACCTTCATTTGCGGTGAGGCGCCCTCTGCTGGTTGTCCTCATATGAACTCGAGCCTGGGAGCTTTCTAGGAAAGTTCCCACGATCTAGGGACAACAGGCAGAGGGTGCCTCACCGCAAATGAAGGTAAATATAGGTTTAACCCTTTACTACTATTGGATTAATAATGGATAGGTGTCATAATTGACACCTCTCCATTATTAATTTGGCTTAATGTCACCTTACAATAGCAAGGTAGCATTAACCCTTCATTACCCCATATCCCACCACTACACGGGAACGGGAAGAGAGTGGCCAAGTGCCAGAATAGGCGCATCTTCCAGATGTGCCTTTTCTGGGGTGGCTGGGGGCAGATGTTTTTAGCCAGGGGGGGGGGGGCAATAACCATGGACCCTCTCCAGGCTATTAATATCTGCCCTCAGTCACTGGCTTTACTACTCTGGCGGAGAAAATTGCGCGGGAGCCCACGCCAATTTTTTCCGCCATTTAACCCTTTAATTTAGTAGATAGAACGGCCAAATTTTGCATATACACACTACTAACATTAGTAGTGTGGAATATGCAAAAAAAAGGTGATATGACATGGTTTACTGTATGTAAACCAGGTCTCATATCATGTCGGGTTTAGGAAGGAGATAGGAAAAGCCGGCAATTGAATTACCGGCTTTAAAGCTATATAGCGCTGTATGAAATAATAATATATATACATATATGTGTCTCACTGACATATATATATATACCTATTCTATGTGTACACATTTATTCCACCTAATCTACTGTAACCTGTCAGTGTGATTTTACTGTACACCGCACTGAATTGCCGGCTTTTCTCTCTAACACCGCTGCGTATTTCTCGCAAGTTACACTGCTGGTCCGTGTGTGATCCGTATTTTTCTGGCTTCCATAGACTTTCATTGGCATATTTTTTGCGCAGTACGGTGACAAACGCAGCATGCTGCGATTTTCTACGGCCGTAGAAGCCAGTATAATACGGATCAGTAAAATACGGCAGATAGGAGCAGGGGCATAGAGAATAATTGTGCCGTTTGTTTGGCGAGTTTTACGGACGTATTTTCTGCGCTCTTACGTCCGTAAAACTCGCTAGTGGGACGGCAGCCTTAGGATAAAAGCCAAATTAGTCATAATTAGTCATATTGCACGACTCGTTAAAGAGTTGATTGTGACTTGTAGGATCGCTACTTCCAACAGGTGGCGCTATAGAGTTTAAGTCTTCTTTTTCTCAGAAGAGGCAATTTGCATATTAAATTTCCCAGAGGAGCATTGCACGGCGAATAAGCCTCCTTACCTTGACAAGCCAGAGATGGTATGTCACTCTCCATAAGGAGAAACGATACCCCTTAGACCCCATTATCATTATATACAGCAGTAGCAGTATCGCCTATATAATGTGTATTCAACATTTGCAGTTTCACCTGTATAATGTATAGACTACTGCATATATGTTGTATTGGTGATACTGCTGTGTATAGTCACACTATCTATCTGTGTCTAATATATATATATTTTTATTTTATTTTTTTCAGTTTCATCTACTTAATGTGTGTACACCAGTCACAGTATCACATACAATATATAGGTGATACTACAACTATACACATCAGTCGCAGTATCAACTATATATTGTATACAGTATACAGTAGTTTCAATGTGATATATATTCAGCAGTCACGGTGTCTCCTATGTACATAAGCCTCGGTGTGACGTATGCATCATAATATAGCATAATGCTGTTCTAATTACCGAATATTGTAGAGATGTGTGTATATGTATATATATATAGAGAGAGAGAGTGTAGAGATGTTTGTATAGTGTAGAGATGTTTATATAGTATGGCGCTATGTATATAGTGTGGATTTCTCACTATATATACACTGCTGCCACATCTCTACACTATATAATATATACACCGCTCTATATTCCTTAACACGGTATATAATATGCCCCTGTGTATATAATAAATTGTAGTATACCGTATAAACTCGTGTATAAGCCGAGTTATTCAGCATATTTTTTTTAGTGCTGAAAACACCCCCCTCGGCTTATACACGAGTCGTTGTCCCAAAAAAATGGAGGGGGAGCAGCGGGTCACAGAGGCAGGAGCCAGCGGATGTGGCTAAAGCCTGTGCCGCTGCTAAGGAGAAATGAATATTCACTGCGCTGGCAGTGAATATTCATTTCTCTTATAGCGTTCACAGCCACAGCCGCCGGCTTTCAGCACACATCCCACTTACCTTCCCTGCGCACCCTCGCTGCATCTCGTTCTGGCGCCAGCAGCTCTTCAGGCTGAGCGATCACGTCTCTTCCGCTCATTAAGGTAATGAGTATTCAACCCTCTCCACTTCCATAGGCGTGGGTAAATATTCATTACCTTAATGAGTGGGAGACACGTGATCACCTGGCCACAGGAGCTGCTGGCACCAGAACAAGATGCTGCAAGGGCATTCAGGGAAGGTAAGTAGGATGTGTTTGTTTTTTTATCGGAACCATGCGTACATGAACAATGAAGGAGCCATGCATACAAAGACGGGGATAAGGAGCCATGCATACAAAAATGGGAATAAGAGGCCCATGCATACAAGGATGGGGATAAGGAGCCATGCATACAAAAATGGGAATAAGAGGCCCATGCATACAAGGACGGGGATAAGGAGCCATGCAGGGCCGTATTTGCCACTAGGCACTTGAGGGCACGTGCCTAGGGCGGCGGGATGCGGGCGGGCGCCCTTGAGCTAGGTTTTTTCTTTTTTTTTTTATAAAACTCCGGGGTCAAGTTTCTGCCCCCCCTCCTCCCTCCCTCCTTCCCGCCCCCCCCCTCCTCCCTCCTTCCCGCCCCCCTCCCTCCCTCCCTGAAGACGTAATACTCACCTTCCTCCAGCGGTGGCTGCAACTGCGTCTCAGCGCCTGCAGCGCGTCCTGTCTTCAGCGGTCACATGGTACCGATCATTAAGGGTGATGAATATGCGCATATTCATCACCCTTAATTAGCGCTACCATGTGACCGCTGAAGACAGGAAGGAAGACGCTGAGATGCCAGGAAGTTCTGTGCTGCGCGCCGGTGAGAGGTAAGTATGACAGGGAAAAAAAGTGGGGTGCCGTGCACACAGGGGGGAAGGATGGGGAGCCGTGCATACAGGGGAGAAGGATGGGGAGCCGTGCATACAGGGGAGAAGGATGGGGAGCCGTGCATACAGGGGAGAAGGATGGGGAGCCGTGCATACAGGGGAGAAGGATGGGGAGCCGTGCATACAGGGGAGAAGGATGGGGAGCCGTGCATACAGGGGAGAAGGATGGGGAGCCGTGCACACAGGGGGGAAGGATGGGGAGCCGTGCATACAGGGGAGAAGGATGGGGAGCCGTGCATACAGGGGAGAAGGATGGGGAGCCGTGCATACAGGGGAGAAGGATGGGGAGCCGTGCATACAGGGGAGAAGGATGGGGAGCCGTGCATACAGGGGAGAAGGATGGGGAGCCGTGCACACAGGGGAGAAGGATGGGGAGCCGTGCATGCAGGGGAGAAGGATGGGGAGCCGTGCATACAGGGGAGAAGGATGGGGAGCCGTGCACACAGGGGAGAAGGATGGGGAGCCGTGCATACAGGGGAGAAGGATGGGGAGCCGTGCACACAGGGGGGAAGGATGGGGAGCCGTGCATACAGGGGAGAAGGATGGGGAGCCGTGCATACAGGGGAGAAGGATGGGGAGCCTTGCATACAGGGGAGAAGGATGGGGAGCCGTGCATACAGGGGAGAAGGATGGGGAGCCGTGCATACAGGGGAGAAGGATGGGGAGCCGTGCACACAGGGGAGAAGGATGGGGAGCCGTGCATACAGGGGAGAAGGATGGGGAGCCGTGCATACAGGGGAGAAGGATGGGGAGCCGTGCACACAGGGGAGAAGGATGGGGAGCCGTGCACACAGGGGAGAAGGATGGGGAGCCGTGCACGCAGGGGAGAAGGATGGGGAGCCGTGAACGCAGGGGAGAAGGATGGGGGAGCCATGAACGCAGGGTGGGAGGATGGGGGAGCCATGAACGCAGGGGAGAAGGATGGGGGAGCCATGAACGCAGGGGAGAAGGATGGGGAGCCATGAACGCAGAGTGGGAGGATGGGGGAGCCATGAACGCAGAGTGGGAGGATGGGGGAGCCATGAACGCAGGGGAGAAGGATGGGGGAGCCATGAACGCAGGGGAGAAGGATGGGGAGCCATGAACGCAGAGTGGGAGGATGGGGGAGCCATGCTTGCAGGGGAGAAGGATGGGGGAGCCATGAACGCAGGGTGGGAGGATGGGGGAGGCATGAACGCAGTGTGGGAGGATGGAGTATAAATATGGAGTATAAATACTGGGCCCTATAAGGGGGACACAGTGTGAGAGGACAGTGTGAAGAGGGGACCAGTATAGAAAGGAGAGGTCAGTGTGAAGAGCATGTACCATAAGAGGGACAGTGTGGGGGTCATACTTTGTGCAGACAATATAGTGAGGGGCAATTTTTTATTTGGGAGCATTATAATGACACTTGTATCTTTAAGGGCGTCATGTGGAGACTTTCTGCAAAAGAGCGGCGAAGATGGAAGTCTGCAGAGACGGCTGTGGATGAGAAAAAACTCATCATGGGATCTGGACAAGATGAAGAAAAGGAGAACGGTTCCAGAGGCGATGTCATCTATCAGGTACCTGGATGTAAATGTTATTTGTGATGCTAACTCTCATGTTTTTATATATGTTAGGAGATTTAAAGGGACACTGTCACCTGAATTTGGAGGGAAAAATTTTCAGCCATAGGGGTGGGGTTTTCGGGTGTTTGATTCACCCTTTCCATACCCGCTGGCTGCATGCTGGCTGCAATATTGGATTGAAGCTCATTCTCTGTCCTCCGTAGTACATACTGTACCTGCACAATCTGCAATCTTGCCTTGTGCAGGCGTGTACTATGGAGGACAGAGAATGAGCTTCAATCCAATATTGCAGCCAGCATGCAGCCAGCGGGTAAGGAAAGGGTGAATCAAACACCCGAAAACCCCGCCCCTATGGCTGAAAATTGTTCCCTCCAAATTCAGGTGACAGAGTCCCTTTTAAAGGGGATGTCCAGGCTTGTGATGAGTCTGCAGTCATTCTTTGTGACTGCAGACTTCTGAATTCTCACAGTGCACACTGCACGCTGTCAGGATTCTCTCATGCTGGGGATTTACATTAATGCGATCACGTGCTGACTAGACATGCGTGACCTCCGTCAATGAAAATGAACTGAGCGAGGCCGGGCACATCTAGTCGGAATGTGGTCAGAAGTATACAAATCACATACTTGTGCTGACATGACTGTCCACCGGCAAGGGAGAATCCTAAAAGTGTGCAGTGCATGCGTTGTGAGAATTCAGAAGCTGCGATGTCAGGATTCAGCTCTGCAAGTTCCAGTAGTCGTCACATGGACACGTCACTGCGATTTTCAGACTTAGAGTATGTGTCCACGTTCAGGATTGCATCAGGATTTGGTCAGTATTTTACATCAGTATTTGTAGCCAAAATCAGGAGTGGGTGATAAATACAGAAGTGGTGCATATGTTTCTATTATAGTTTTCCTCTAAGGCTATGTGTCCACTTTCAGGATGGCCGGCGGTATCGCCGGAGCGGCTTAGCCGCTCTGCGGTAAGCCCCACCCCCTTTCTGGGACGCGATGATGCCGGATGTGTTCACAGCACACATCCGGCATCATCGCTCCCCACCATAGTGCCCTGTGCTATATCTTGCGGCGACGCAGCGTCGCCGCAAGATATACGGACATGCTGCGATCTGAAAAGACGCGCAGCATGTCCGGAGTCGCAGGGGCGCCGCGTGCGTGTTACCACGCATAGTGGAGACGGGATTTCATTAAATCCCCTCCACTATGCTGTAACATCTGGACGCTGCGTGTTTGACGTTGCGGCTCTATGCAGCGTCAGACACGCAGCGTTTCCTGCACGTGGAAACAGACCCTAATTGTTCCACTCCTGGTTTTGGCTTACAAATACTGATGAAAAATCCTGACCAAATCCTGATGCAATCCTGAACGTGGACACATACTCTTATGGTCCTGTGACAACGAGCTTCTCTTCTGCTTCTCTTAGTTTTTCACTGAACATTGAGAGCATTAGGGAGAGGAGCTCGTGGGCACATGACTGAGTGTGCAAATCACATATGTCCTTGGCGGAGGGGGGGCACCAAAATGAATTCTTTCCCCGGGTGCCAGAAACCCTAGATACACCTCTGCCGGTATGCAACTGCGAGCGGCGATTACCGGGTCCGGTGGAGGGAGGTCTGTGCACAGGCAGTGAGGCAGGGACTGAGGGTGTGCACAGAGAGGATGGAGACCCGGAGACTGCCCGTCCCAGTCTACGCCGTAGCCTAGAGCCCTCATTATCATAGGAATATGTCAGTTAATAAATTGCTTTTCTGAAGCTTTATAGTGTAGTTATAGGTCAGGGAGGGTTGGATAGGGATGAGCTAGCAAGGTGCAGGGACAGGTAGTGATGGCTACTTGCGAACATGTGCGGCAATTGCGGTTTTGCACTTACGATGATACATAAAACACTGCTAGTAGTGTTTTTTCTCATTGCTGCAAGTACCGCATTTGCCGGATGGCGGCAAAACCGCAAATGCCGCACATGTCTGTAAGTCCCATAGGGAATGAATGAGGCCGAACGCAGTGTTGCCCTAAGTGATCCATTACGCGGCAGATGCGGAAAAACTGTCGGATCTGCTGCAAAAGGCGACTTTCACATCAGCGATTTTTGCCAAAGTCACTGCCGATAGTGTTATACTCACCAAAGGGGGAGGCAGCACTAAAAGTGCCTAGGGCAGCAGAAACTCTAAATACGGCCCTGGAGCCATGCATACAAAAATGGGAATAAGAGGCCCATGCATACAAGGACGGGGATAAGGATAAATGCATACAAGGACGGGGATAAGGAGCCATGCATACAAGGACTGGGATAAGGAGCCATGCATACAAGGATGGGGATAAGGAGCCCATGCATACAAGGACAGGGATGTGGGAGCCATGCAGACAAGGATGGGGATGAGGAGCCATGCACACAAGAACGGGGATAAAGAGCCATGCATACAAAGATGGGGATGAGGAGCCATGCATACAAGTACGGGGATAAGGAGCCATGCATACAAGGATGGGGATAAGGAGCCATGCAAACAAGGACGGTGATAAGGAGCCATGCATACAAGGACGGGGATAAGGAGCCATGCATACAAGCATGGGGATAAGGAGCCATGCAAACAAGGACGGTGATAAGGAGCCATGCATACAAGGATGGGGATAAGGAGCCATGCAAACAAAGACAGGGGCGAGGGAGCCATGCAGACAAGGATGGGGATGAGGAGCTATGCATACAAGGACGGGGATAAGGAGCCATGCATACAAGGACAGGGGAGCCATGCATACAAGGACGGGGATGTGGGGACAATGCATACCTGGCTTATACTTGACTCAATAAGCTTTCCCAGTTTTTATGGCAAAACTAGGTGCCTCGACTTATACTCGGGTCGACTTATACTCAAGTATATACGGTATATTGTGGAGCTGTGTATACTTCTACTGTCCTGCATAAATGGTATAATTCTCAGTATCTATTCTTATTATGTATGTGTGTGTATCTGTCTATCTATCACTCCAATTAATTGTGAGAAAACACCAAAACCGAAAAAAGACCTTCACAAAAAGACCAAATAATAAAAGAAAAACATAATCTTTATTGAAAACACATATAAAAGTATACAACTACTGGGGCAGTGGCCACTGGTACAAGAACAGAAACACAGTGGGACCCACCTATAGGCCAACCTCACAGAGAACAGTATAGTAATCGTAACAGTATAATAATAATAATAACAGTAGGCTAGTCATGAATAGTGCATATGTACGTTTCAATAATGTACAGGTACATAATAAAGGCTAATTAACAAAGTGTCAATAAATATACATAAAGATAAACACCTAAGAAATAGCGTCATAAAATGCAAGCCATCAAGATGGAACAGCCTAACAATGCAGATATACAATACTGTAAAAATGACGGTATAGTTACCAGGAGGAGGAACCTGGGGACCCACCACACCCGGGACGCTATTTCTTAGGTGTTTATCTTTATGTATATTTATTGACACTTTGTTAATTAGCCTTTATTATGTACCTGTACATTATTGAAACGTACATATGCACTATTCATGACTAGCCTACTGTTATTATTATTATACTGTTACGATTACTATACTGTTCTCTGTGAGGTTGGCCTATAGGTGGGTCCCACTGTGTTTCTGTTCTTGTACCAGTGGCCACTGCCCCAGTAGTTGTATACTTTTATATGTGTTTTCAATAAAGATTATGTTTTTCTTTTATTATTTGGTCTTTTTGTGAAGGTCTTTTTTCGGTTTTGGTGATATATTTATCTTCATGACCCTGTTTAGGGATATTATTAGTAACATAGTAACATAGTTAGTAAGGCCGAAAAAAGACATTTGTCCATCCAGTTCAGCCTATATTCCATTATAATAAATACCCAGATCTACTTCCTTCTACAGAACCTAATAATTGTATGATACAATATTGTTCTGCTCCAGGAAGACATCCTGGAGATGTCTTCACACATTAGGTGTGTTTTGTAATTGTGAGAAAAGTAGCGTACTCTTTATTGGCCTATGTGGCAACGTTTTGGATCCAGAACTGCACATTTCTCTGATATGGAAGTGAAATGTTGCCACATGGACTAATAAAGAGTATAAAAAAAAAATCGGTTCCATTTTTTCTACAAAAGTGGTACGATTCTCTTCTCACTTGCTGTCCGTGTGCAGTCGTTTTTTTTTTTCTCAGCAGATGTTGCAGTCTGATACACGGCAAGTCAGACCATTGAGGAGATGGAGAGATTTCTCCGTCTCCTCCACACCTGTCCTGCGAGAGCATTGGAGCACGGACACTTGGCTCACGCTCACAGCAGAGCAAGAGCCAAGAATCATTGGCAGATCACATCCAATGCCATGTGCTACTGTGATTCCACCCTAATGAGCACCTGTATTAAAGAGAACCTGTCACCCCCCCCCAGGCATTTTTAACTAAAAGAGCCACCTTGTGCAGCACTAATACTGCATTCTATGAAGGTGCCTCTTTTAGTTCGGGTCCCTTCCAACGCTGAAATAATCTTTTTTAGAATTTGCCTGTCATACCTGTGGTTTGTCAGGGGGGCATGTCTTTTCCCCCCTGACACAAACGCTTCCCAGCCATCAGTCAGTACTTTGCGCGCCGGGCGCCGCCTGCTCTTCCTTCATTAGCGTCCTCGGCACCTGTGCTGTAAGTTTTTTTCGGGCATGCGCAGTTTGCGCTGCCCTTCAAACTTACAGTGCAGGTGCCGGGGACACTAATGAAGGAAGAGCAGGCGGCGCCCACTGCTGGGCGGCAAGAGGAGCGCTGGTCCCCTGTGTGGGAGATGGCGCCTCTGCTGTGACTCCTCTGCAGAGTGGTCACTGGGCGCTGTCCTCCTCAGTCCTCTGCAATCCTCTGGGATCTCCTCATCCCCAGGGTGTCCCCGGCGCCTGCCTGTGGTGTAAAGAGCACCATGTAAATGGACCTGTGGTCGATCATGCGCACTGCGGCGCCAGTCACATGTGGCTCTTCAAATAACGCCTTTAAGAGGAGTGTTGAAGGGCAGGACAAAGTATAGCAAAATTCACTGATCGGGGATGGGGAGTGTTATAGTATGTGGTCTGGTGGGGTTTGTGTGGCAGGGCTGATTTTTTTGTCCCAGTCTGGCCCTGTGTGTGTGTGATTATACAGTGAGGCTGTGCGTGTCATTATACAGTGGGGCTATGCGTGTCATTATACATCGTAACATAGTAACATAGTTAGTAAGGCCGAAAAAAGACATTTGTCCATCCAGTTCAGCCTATATTCCATCATAATAAATCCCCAGATCTACGTCCTTCTACAGAACCTAATAATTGTATGATACAATATTGTTCTGCTCCAGGAAGACATCCAGGCCTCTCTTGAACCCCTCGACTATAGTAACATAGTTAGTAAGGATATGGATTCCTTAACCTATTCTAGTGCTATCTGTGTTCCAGGAGGAGAATAATACATAGTAACATAGTAACATAGTTAGTAAGGCCGAAAAAAGACATTTGTCCATCCAGTTCAGCCTATATTCCATCATAATAAATACCCAGATCTACGTCCTTCTACAGAACCTAATAATTGTATGATACAATATTGTTCTGCTCCAGGAAGACATCCAGGCCTCTCTTGAACCCCTCGACTGAGTTCGCCATCACCACCTCCTCAGGCAAGCAATTCCAGATTCTCACTGCCCTAACAGTAAAGAATCCTCTTCTATGTTGGTGGAAAAACCTTCTCTCCTCCAGACGCAAAGAATGCCCCCTTGTGCCCGTCACCTTCCTTGGTATAAACAGATCCTCAGCGAGATATTTGTATTGTCCCCTTATATACTTATGCATGGTTATTAGATCGCCCCTCAGTCGTCTTTTTTCTAGACTAAATAATCCTAATTTCGCTAATCTATCTGGGTATTGTAGTTCTCCCATCCCCTTTATTAATTTTGTTGCCCTCCTTTGTACTCTCTCTAGTTCCATTATATCCTTCCTGAGCACCGGTGCCCAAAACTGGACACAGTACTCCATGTGCGGTCTAACTAGGGATTTGTACAGAGGCAGTATAATGCTCTCATCATGTGTATCCAGACCTCTTTTAATGCACCCCATGATCCTGTTTGCCTTGGCAGCTGCTGCCTGGCACTGGCTGCTCCAGGTAAGTTTATCATTAACTAGGATCCCCAAGTCCTTCTCCCTGTCAGATTTACCCAGTGGTTTCCCGTTCAGTGTGTAATGGTGATATTGATTCCCTCTTCCCATGTGTATAACCTTACATTTATCATTGTTAAACCTCATCTGCCACCTTTCAGCCCAAGTTTCCAACTTATCCAGATCCATCTGTAGCAGAATACTATCTTCTCTTGTATTAACTGCTTTACATAGTTTTGTATCATCTGCAAATATCGATATTTTACTGTGTAAACCTTCTACCAGATCATTAATGAATATGTTGAAGAGAACAGGTCCCAATACCGACCCCTGCGGTACCCCACTGGTCACAGCGACCCAGTTAGAGACTATACCATTTATAACCACCCTCTGCTTTCTATCACTAAGCCAGTTACTAACCCATTTACACACATTTTCCCCCAGACCAAGCATTCTCATTTTGTGTACCAACCTCTTGTGCGGCACGGTATCAAACGCTTTGGAAAAATCGAGATATACCACGTCCAATGACTCACCGTGGTCCAGCCTATAGCTTACCTCTTCATAAAAACTGATTAGATTGGTTTGACAGGAGCGATTTCTCATAAACCCATGCTGATATGGAGTTAAACAGTTATTCTCATTGAGATAATCCAGAATAACATCCCTCAGAAACCCTTCAAATATTTTACCAACAATAGAGGTTAGACTTACTGGCCTATAATTTCCAGGTTCACTTTTAGAGCCCTTTTTGAATATTGGCACCACATTTGCTATGCGCCAGTCCTGCGGAACAGACCCTGTCGCTATAGAGTCACTAAAAATAAGAAATAATGGTTTATCTATTACATTACTTAGTTCTCTTAGTACTCGTGGGTGTATGCCATCCGGACCCGGAGATTTATCTATTTTAATCTTATTTAGCCGATTTCGCACCTCTTCTTGAGTTAGATTGGTGACCCTTAATACAGTGGGGCTGTGCGTGACATTATACAGTGGGGCTGTGCGTGACAATATACAGTGGGGCTGTGCGTGTCATTATACAGTGGGGCTGTGCGTGTCATTATACAGTGGGGCTATGCGTGTCATTATACAGTGGGGCTGTGCGTGTCATTATACAGTGGGGCTATGCGTGTCATTATACAGTGGGGCTGTGCGTGACATTATACAGTGGGGCTGTGTGTGTGTGCCACTATACAGTGGGGTTGTGCGTGTGAGTCACTATACAGTGGGGTTGTGCGTGTGTGTCATTAATTATACAGTGGGGTTGTGCATGTGTGTGTGTCATTATATAGTGAGGCTGTACGTGTCATTATACAGTGGGGCTGTGCGTGTGTGTCACTATACAGTGGGGTTGTGCGTGTGTGTCATTAATTATACAGTGGGGTTGTGCATGTGTGTGTGTCATTATATAGTGAGGCTGTGCGTGTCATTATACAGTGGGGCTGTGCCTGTCATTATACAGTGGGGTTGTGTGTGTGACTGTCACCATACAGTAGGACTATATATATATTCGCATGCTTGCAGTCACAAGACCACCTGTTCCCGATGCCGGCACCAGAGAATCCTCACAGTGCGCACAATATGAGGATTCACACATAGTGACTGTAGACATGTAGCTTAAGATCCAACAACCCCTTTAAGGATGGGCCACGACTCATGGGCCACTGCTGTGTGCTTGCCCCCCCAGGATAAAATTTGCCAGCCAGCCCCTGTCAGGGGCTCTGCAAACGCAACATAAGGCCCGCAGACCATTCTATCCAAGTCTGCATTCCAAAACGGCGCTCCTTTCCTTCCGAGCTCTGCCGTGCGCCCAAACAGTGGTCCCCCCCACATATGGGGTATCAGCCTACTCAGCATAAATCGCACAATAAATTTTGGAGTCCAATTTCTCCTGTTACCCTTGTAAAAGTAAAATTTGGGGGTGAAAAGATCATTTTTGTGGAAAAAATATGATTTTTTAATTTTCATGGCTCTACATTATAAACTTCTGTGAAGCAGTTGTGGGTTTATAGTGCTCACCACACATCTAGATAAGCTCTTTGGGGGGGTCTAGTTTCCAAAATGGGGTCATTTGTGGGGGGTTTCTACTGTTTAGGTACATCAGGAGCTCTACAAATGCAACATGACGCCTGCAGACCATCCCATCAAAGTCTGCATTCCAAGCGTCGTTCCCTTCCGAGCCCCGATGGGTGCCCGAACAGTGCCCCCCCCCACATATAGGGTATCCGCATACTCAGGACAAACTGGTCAACAGATTTTGGGGTCCAATGTCTCTGGTTACCCTTGAGAAAATAAAAAATTGCAGGCTAAAAAATCATTTTTGAGGAAAAAAAAAGGAATTTTTTATTTTCACAGCTCTACTTTATAAATTTCTGTGAAGCACTTGGGGGTTTAAAGTGCTCACCACACATCTAGATAAGTTCCTTAAGGGGTCTAGTTTCCAAAATGGGGTCACTTGTGGGGGGTTTCTACTGTTTAGGCACATCAGGGGCTCTCCAAACGCGACATGGCGTCCGATCTCAATTCCAGCCAATTCTGCATAGAAAAAGTCAAACGGTGCTCCTTCTCTTCCAAGCTCTGCGGTGTGCCCAAACAGTGGTTTACCCCCACATATGGGGTATCAACATACTCAGGAGAAATTGCACAACAACTTTTGTTGTCTAATTTCTCCTGTTACCCTTGTGAAAATAAGAATTTGTGGGCGAAAAAATCATTTTTGTGTAAACAAATGCAATTTTTTATTTTCACGGCTCTACGTTATAAACTTCTGTGAAGGATTTGAGGGTTCAAAGTGCTCACCACCATCCAGATAAGTTCCTTAAGGGGTCTAGTTTCCAAAATGGTGTCACTTGTGGGGGGTTTCCACTGTTTAGGCACATCAGGGGCTCTCCAAACGTGACATGGCATCCGATCTCAATTCCAGCCAATTCTGCATAGAAAAAGTCAAACGGCGCTCCTTCTCTTCCAAGCTCTGCGGTGCGCCCAAACAGTGGTTTACCCCCACATATGGGGTATCGGCGTATTCAGGAGAAATTGCACAACAAAATTTATGGTTAAATTTCTGTTTTTAGACTTGAGAAAATAAAAAAAAATGGTTCTGAAGTAAAATGTTTGGAAAAAAAAGTTAAATGTTCATTTTTTCCTTCCACATTGTTTCAGTTCCTGTGAAGCACGTAAAGGGTTAATAAACTTCTTGAATGTGGTTTTGAGCACCTTGAGGGGTGCAGTTTTTAGAATGGTGTCATACTTGGTTATTTCCTATCATATAGACCCCTCAAAATGACTTCAAATGTGATGTGGTCCTCTCTAAAAAAAAATGGTGTTGTAAAAATGAGAAATAGCTGGTCAACTTTTAACCCTTATAACTCCCTAACAAAAAAAAATTTTGTTTCCAAAATTGTGCTGATGTAAGGTAGACATGTGGGAAATGTTATTTATTAACTATTTTTCGTGACATATCTCTCTGATTTAAGGGCATAAAAATAAAAATTTTAAAAATTGCAAAATTTTAAAAATTTTCGCCATACTTCCGTTTTTTTCATAAATAATCGCAAGTAATATCGAACAAATGTTACCACTAACATGAAGTACAATATGTCACGAAAAAACAGTCTCTGAATCAGCGGGATCCATTAAAGCGTTCCAGAGTTATAACCTCATAAAGTGACAGTGGTCAGAATTGCAAAAATTGGCTCGGTCATTAAGTACCAAATTGGCTCTGTCACTAAGGGGTTAAAATCAAAGTGGAAAATCAAATCACAGGCTGATTCAACTTCAGTGGAAATGCCTCAAGACAAGGAAATAATAGTAGTGTAAATTCTCTCATCCCTACAGGTACAGTAGTACCCACAAAGAGATTGGACTAAACTTTGTTGACCTGATATATTCACTGATCAAGAAAGGCACATGTTGTGTATTTAGTTGTATGAGACAACAAAGGGTATGGATGGTAACTACAACACTGGTAAGTACAACACTACAGCACACCTAGCTCACTGGTGGATTTGTAAATTGAGCTGAGCTCGGTATGAATGCTTTCAATGTTGCAGGGAATCGGTCAGTGGGATGAACTCTCCTTAGCCATCTATATGGGCATGTAGGTCATAGAAAGTTGAATGAAATGATAACTTGATATCTTCAATTAGATGTCTTATTTAGAAAAAAAAATCTACGTTTTCTTAATATATAAATGAACTGTTAATCTATATGGGCCAGACATTGATCTATCTGAAAATCAACCTCCAGAGCTTATTTTAAATGAAAGGAGACATTACCAGTGTGGACATGTAGATCAGAAGAGCAGACTGCCAGCCATCACATGTCTCAACACTGGTAACTCTCCCCTTTCATTTATAATAATTAGTGATGAGCAAATAGCTTTGGATAACTCCTTATCCGACTAGCTATAGCGCTTACCGAATAGCTGCATCGGGAACCCAGATAACTGGAGCGCTTCCGATAATCAGCTGTTCGGCGCTGCGCTGCATGTGTCACGGCTGTGTGACAACACATATATCTTGTAGATTGTGAGCCCTCGCGGGCAGGGTCCTCTCTCCTCTTGTACCAGTTGTGACTTGTATTGTTCAGGATTATTGTACCTGTCTTTATGTATACCCCTCCTCACATGTAAAGCGCCATGGAATAAATGGCGCTATAATAATAAATAATAATAATAATATATGGAGAGCAAATGGTTGGAGAGTTATGCAGCCTATTACACCAAAGGAGATGTGAGCATAAGATCCAAGACAGGACTAGCCCAAGGGAAGTGACACCTAAGAGCAAAAAAATAAATAAAAGTTAAGTCAGTATTTGAGAGACTGCCCTTTGACAGCATAAATGATTCCAGGGAAACTAGCACACAGGTTTGGAAGAACTGTGTGAGGAGGTTAATCCAAAAATCTTGAACTAACCACATATCCTTGGTGGATGTCAGCTTGAACAAATTCTGTCTCTTCATGTAGTCCCAGACTGCATGATAATTAGAACAGGGCTTTATAGGGCCCATATCAATAGTTATTAATGATATTGGACATTGGAGTTATCCTGCTGCAGAAAAAAAATTGAAAACCATTCATTCAGACACCTGACTGACGGTATTGCATGATGTCTACGTATCTGCCTGTATTTTCAGCATTTAGGACACCATTAATCCTCAACTTGATTTCTTGACATGCTGCTCCAAACTTGCAGAGTCTCATTCTTGCTTGCAGAAAGCCAGTACTGTACCACTTTCCAGCCCTTCGGCAAACTGCCTTATATTTCACAAATTGACACATCAGTGAAGAGGTTGAGATGTTAGCACTGTTCAACGTTTCGTGTCTAAGTGGTGGGGAGAATAACAACGAGCTGGAATGACAGCAAGAGATGCACAGAAGATCTGAATAGACGGACTGTCAGATTAGAAGAATGGCCATTGTGATCCATTTTGCACTACATGTGAAACTGTACGTCACATACAAAGCCTAAAACATTAAAAAGGGTCTTACTTTTTGCTTGACGCTGGGCTATGAGCCAGTTATTCAGCTACAGGTTTTCCATTGACCTCATGCCACTAGTCTCAATGGCTATCATGGTGAAGAGAAAAATGGCAATGGATGCTGAAATGGAGGTCTGGAATTTAGGTGGGCAACAGCTTTAAGAGGTCTTTACAAGGGAATTTCACACCGGTCCTCTTGGCATTATGGTTTGGGGAGGCATAGTATTCAGTAGCTGATCCCGTATGGTCTTCATTCTAGGAACACTAGCAGCTCGGCATTACATTAATTTGGGCATGGAACCAGTGATATGGCAATTTCTTCAAAGTGTCCCAGGATCCATTTTTCAATCTGACAACACCTGGCAGCACGTTGCTCATGTTACTTTGAGCAGCATGCTTGACCTAAATATGCTACAATGGCCTGGAGCGTATTCGAAGTTGTCTCCCATCAAGCATTTCTGAGACATCATTGCAAATGGAGCAGCCAAGAGTAATAATATTCCTCAATTAATAATAAACTCATTAAGAGCAGCAAAGGTGTGTAAGCGCATGTATTTCTGCTCATTACTAGATAACTTGAGAGATTTTGAAAATGTTGTCTCCATTTTTTTATCATTTGCTTACCATTAACAGATTGCATATATTACCATACCTTTACCATTGGTGCTGCAATATGGATGTTAAGGAGTATACTGTATGCAGTTGAAACCAGTGGTTTACATACACTGTATAAAAAGACACATATGCACGTTTTTCTCCATATCTGACATAAGATCAGAATAAACCTTTCCCATTTTAGGAAATTAGAATTACCATAATTATTATTATTTCCCAAATGCCAGAATAATGAAAGTGAGAGACTGTTTTAAGGCATTTTTATTACTTACTGCAAAGGCAATTTACATAAACTAAGATTACTATGCCTTTAAACAATTCTGGCCTGCCCATATGAAGATATCATGTGTTTGGAAGCTTTTGATAGATTTTTTGGCAACATCTGAGTTAATTAGAGACACATCTGTGGATGTATTTTAATGCACACCTGAAACACACTGCTTCTTTGTGTAGCATCATGGGAAAGTCTCAAGAAATCAGCCAAGATATCAGGAAGAGAATTGTAGACTTGCACAAGTCTGGCTCATCCTTGGGTACAGTTTCAAGATACCTGAAGGTGCCTCATTCATCTGTACAAACAATTATATGCAAGTACAAAGAAGATGGGAATCTCCAGCCATCATACTGCTCAGGAAGGAGACGGGTTCTGTGTCCCAGAGATGAATGTGCTTTGGTCTGACATGTGCATATCAACCCAAGGACAAAAGCAAAAGACCTTGTGAAGACTATGGCGGAAGCTGGTAAGATTGTGTCAATATCCATAGTGAAATGAGTACTGTATCAATATAGGCTGACTCTGCCAGGAAGAAGCCATTACTCCAAAAGAAACATAAAAAAGTCAGATCAATGTTTGCAAATGCACACCGGAACAAATACCCTAATTTTTGGAGGCATGTCCTGTGGTCTAATTCAACTAATATTGTACTTTTGGGGGATATTGACCATCGTTCCGTTTGGAGGAAAAAAGGGAGAAGCTTGGAAGCGTAAGAACACCATCCCAACTACATACACACACGCACACACACACACGTATCAAGCTAGACAGATCGACAGAAAGATAGACAGACAGACAGACAATGACATAACAACACAAACAAGGACACCCCAACAGATTTGTGAGATTTCCTTTCAGAATCAAAATTTTCTATGGGATGCAATAGTACAAAATACTCACACATGTGGGCCATTGAAAATAAGCCTTTAGCACACCCAACTTATTTTGCACACTCAAAAAAGTAATTTTCTGTTTGGAATTGTGGTTCTGTGCTCCCACCTGGGAATGGATCGGGTCTGGTGCTACGCTACTCCGGTCGCAAGCGCCACCATTGTTCTTCTAGCCCTGAGAGGGTAATAATAATAATTTTTATTTATATAGCGCCAACATATTCCGCAGCACTTTACAATTAAGCGGGGACGTGTACAGACAATAATTCAGTACAAGTTAAGACAATTTAAACAGTAACATTAGGGGTGAGGTCCCTGCTCGCAAGCTTACAATCTACAAGGAAATGGGGGGACACAATAGGTGAAAAGTGCTTGTTATTTCAGGTCTGGCAATTATAATAAATAGGGATTTTCATATAAAGCTGCATGATCCGGCCATCAGCCCGTGTGTTTAAGGGCAATAGTCAAGTATCAAGTGTAGTTATCATGTGCATGGAGGGTGTGGAGACAGATGAATAGTAGAGTGCAGATTCAGAATAATATTTGGAAGGAGGGAACAGGGCAAAGTTGGTTTACTGAGTAGTTGATGTGGTAGGCTTGTTTGAAGAGATGGGTTTTTAAAGCGCGCTCGAATAGGTCGGGGCTAGGTATCAGTCTGATCGTCTGGGGAAATGCATTCCAGAGAGCTGGCGCAGCACGAGAGAAGTCTTGGAGACGGAGATGCGAGGTTCGAATTATGGGGATGTTAGTCTTAGGTCATTTGTATAATGGAGGGCATGTGTAGGGCGATAGACAGAGATGAGAGAGGAGATGTAAGGCGGTGCAGAACTGTGGAGAGCTTTGTGGGTGAGAGAGATGAGTTTATACTGGACCCTGTAGTGAATGGGTATGGTAGCCAGTGTAATGACTGGCACAAGATGGAGGCATCAGTGAAGAGGCTGGACAGAAATATGACCCTGGCTGCCGCATTCAAGATGGATTGGAGAGGAGAAAGTTTGGTAAGAGGGAGACCAATCAGAAGAGAGTTGCAGTAGTCCAGACGAGAATGAATAAGAGCGACTGTAAGAGTCTTAGCAGTCTCAAAGGTGAGAAAAGGTCGGATTCTGGAGATGTTTTTAAGATGCTGGTGACAGGAGCGAGTGAGTGATCGGATATAGGGAGTAAAGGAAGGTTCGGTGTCGAATATGACCCCAAGACAGCGGGCATGCTGCTTGGGAGTTATGGTTGAATCCTCCAGGGTAATTTTGATGTTGAGTAGAGTGAGGTTAGTAGAAGGGAGAAACACAAGTAGTTCAGTTTTGGAGAGATTTAGTTTCAGATAGAGGGAGGACATGATGTTAGAGACAGCAGACAGACAATGCTTGGTATTTTGAATTAGGGTAGGGGTGATGTCAGGGGAAGAAGTGTATAATTGGGTGTCGTCAGCATAGAGATGATACTGGAACCCAAATCTGCTGATTGTTTGTCCAATAGGGACAGTTGATAGAGAGAAAAGGAGGGGGCCCAGGACTGAGCCCTGCGGAACCCCGATAGTAAGGGGACGAGGAGAGGAAGAGGAGCCGGCAAAAGATACAGTGAAGGAGCGGTCAGAGAGGTAGGAGGAGAACCAGGAGAGGGCTGTGTCCTTGAGGCCTATCGAGCAGAGCATAGTGAGAAGGAGCTGGTGATCCACAGTGTCAAAGGCGGCAGATAGATACAGGAGAATCAGCAGAGAGCAATGACCTTTGGATTTAGCTGTTATTAGATCATTAGAGACTTTAGTGAGGGCAGTTTCAGTGGAGTGTAAAGAGCGGAAACCAGATTATAAGGGGTCGAGAAGAGAGTTATCCAAGAGATAGCGGATTAGACGGGAGTGGACTAAGCATTCCAGGAGTTTAGAGATGAAGGAAAGGTTAGAGACAGGTCTGTAGTTAGCAGTGCAGTTCTGGTCCAGGGATGGCTTTTTAAGTAAAGGGGTAATGATGGCATGTTTAAATGTGGAGCGAAAGATACCTGAAGAAAGAGAGGTTAAATATTTTAGTTAGGTGAGTGAGGACCACTGGTGAGAGAGACTGCAGGAGAGGTGAAGGAATGGGGTCACTGTTGCAGGTTGTAGGCTGGGCAGAAGTGGGAAGCTTGGAAACTTCTTCTGAAACAGGCTCAAAGATGTCTAGTGAGCTTGAGGTGCAGCAGGGAAGGGGATCCAGGCACTGAGGAGATTGGGCTGAGAAATCCTGATGGATGTGGTTGATTTTTTCTAGGAAATAAGTGGCCAGATCCTCACCACTGAGATTGGTGATGGAGGCCTGTACTTTAGGTTTCAGGAGGGAGTTTAAGGTTTCAAAAAGTCGTTTTGGGTTGTTGGATAGTGAGGTGATGAGGGTGGTGAAGTAGGATTGTTTGGCCAGAGAAAGGGCAGAATTATAGGTTTTGAGCATGAACTTATAGTGGATGAAGTCTTCTGCTAAGAGAGATTTTCTCCACTGCCGCTCTGCACACTTTGAGCAACGCTGAAGAAAGCGTATTTGCATAGTGTGCCAGGGCTGCCCTTGTCTGTGTCGGGTCTTTCTGCATGTAGAAGGTGCTGCTTCATCTAGGGCATTCTTCAGTGTAATATTGAAGTGTGACAATGCTAAGTTTGGACAGGAGAGGGAGGAGATGGGGGCTAAAGATGTGAGGAGGTTGTCCATAAGCTGCTGGGTATTAATGGTACGTGTATTCTGATAAGTGTGGTAAGTGGGGGTGTCCTGGGTGAAGAGACAATTTTTGACAGAGAAGGAAAGAAGGTTGTGGTCCGAGAGCGGGAGAGGGGAGTTAGTAAATTCGTGCAGCGATCCGAGACGGGAGAAAACCAGGTCCAGAGTATTTCCATCCTCATGCGTACTAGAACTAGTGAACTGTGAGAGGCCGAATGAAGAAGTTAGAGACAGAAGATGAGAGGCAGATTGGGAGAGGGGATCATTGATGGGGATGTTAAAGTCTCCCATGATGAGGGTGGGGATGTCACAGGATAGAAAGTGAGTAAGCCAGGTGGCAAAGTGGTCTAGAAACAAGCGCGAGGAGCCTGGAGAGCGATAAACCGCCACCCACAAGGAGAAGGGCTTAAAGAGTCTGACGGCGTGGATTGCAAAGGGTACACTTTCAACATTTCCCTATTATCAGGAGAGGGATCCACTCTTGAGGTGGAGCTACCATGTGCACAGGGAGATTGTTCTAATCTTATGGAGCATTGCGTTCTGTAGTAGTGGGGATGCCGAATCTCCCACAGATATCACTGCCAGGGGTACTGTTATGATTAGGTAATTCAGTACCAAAATGGACATAGAAGTCAGAGTACATACAGCGACCTGACATGAACCCAAAAACATAGAACGAGCTCTGAGACGTGGGAACTCTGCTGACCGCAATCCCTAATCCTCTCCAACCACACTAAAGGCAGCCGTGGATTGCGCCTAACGCTCCCTATGCAACTCGGCACAGCCTGAGAAACTAGCTAGCCTGAAGATAGAAAATAAGCCTACCTAGCCTCAGAGAAAACCCCAAAGGAAAAGGCAGCCCCCCACATATAATGACTGTGAGTTAAGATGAAAAGACAAACGTAGAGATGAAATAGATTTAGCAAAGTGAGGCCCGACTTTCTGAACAGAGCGAGGATAGGAAAGGTAACTTTGCGGTCAACACAAAACCCTACAAACAACCACGCAAAGGGGGCAAAAAGACCCTCCGTACCGACCAACGGCACGGAGGTACACCCTCTGCGTCCCAGAGCTTCCAGCAAGCAAGAAAAACCAAAAAAGCAAGCTGGACAGAAAAAACAGAAAACAAAAATAACACAAGCAAAACTTAGCTATGCAGAGCAGCAGGCCACAGGAACGATCCAGGAGGAAGCAAGTCCAATACTAGAACATTGACTGGAGGCCAGGATCAAAGCACCAGGTGGAGTTAAATAGAGCAGCACCTAACGACTTCACCACATCACCTGAGGAAGGAAACTCAGAAGCCGCAGTACCACTCTCCTCCACCAACGGAAGCTCACAGACAGAATCAGCCGAAGTACCACTTGTGACCACAGGAGGGAGCTCTGCCACAGAATTCACAACAGTACCCCCCCCTTGAGGAGGGGTCACCGAACCCTCACCAGAGCCGCCAGGACGACCAGGATGAGCCATATGAAAGGCACGAACAAGATCGGGAGCATGGACATCAGAGGGAAAGACCCAGGAATTATCTTCCTGAGCATAACCCTTCCACTTAACCAGATACTGGAGTTTCCGTCTCGAAACACGAGAATCCAAAATCTTCTCCACAATATACTCCAACTCCCCCTCCACCAAAACCGGGGCAGGAGGATCAACAGATGGAACCATAGGTGCCACGTATCTCCGCAACAATGACCTATGGAATACGTTATGGATGGAAAAAGAATCTGGAAGGGTCAAACGAAAAGACACAGGATTAAGAACCTCAGAAATCCTATATGGACCAATGAAACGAGGCTTAAATTTAGGAGAGAAAACCTTCATAGGAATATGACGAGATGACAACCAAACCAAATCCCCAACACGAAGTCGGGGACCCACACAGCGTCTGCGATTAGCAAAACGTTGAGCCTTCTCCTGGGACAAGGTCAAATTGTCCACTACATGAGTCCAGATCTGCTGCAACCTGTCCACCACAGTATCCACACCAGGACAGTCCGAAGACTCAACCTGCCCTGAAGAGAAACGAGGATGGAATCCAGAGTTGCAGAAAAACGGCAAAACCAAGGTAGCCGAGCTGGCCCGATTATTAAGGGCGAACTCAGCCAAAGGCAAAAAGGACAGCCAGTCATCCTGATCAGCAGAAACAAAGCATCTCAGATATGTTTCCAAGGTCTGATTGGTTCGTTCGGTCTGGCCATTAGTCTGAGGATGGAAAGCCGAGGAAAAAGACAAGTCAATGCCCATCCTAGCACAAAAGGCTCGCCAAAACCTCAAAACAAACTGGGAACCTCTGTCAGAAACGATATTCTCCGGAATGCCATGTAAACGAACCACATGCTGGAAGAACAATGGCACCAAATCAGAGGAGGAAGGTGATTTAGACAAGGGTACCAAATGGACCATCTTAGAGAAACGATCACAAACCACCCAAATGACTGCCTTTTTATGAGAGACGGGAAGATCTGAAATAAAATCCATAGAGATGTGTCCAAGGCCTCTTTGGGACCGGCAAGGGCAAAAGCAACCCACTGGCACGAGAACAGCAGGGCTTAGCCCGAGCACAAATCCCACAGGACTGCACAAAAGAACGCACATCCTGTGACAGAGATAGCCACCAAAAGGATCTAGCCACTAACTCTCTGGTACCAAAGATTCCAGGATGACCAGCCAACACCGAACAATGAACCTCAGAGATAACTCTATTCGTCCACCTATCAGGGACAAACAGTTTCTCCGCTGGGCAACGATCAGGTTTATTAGCCTGAAATTTTTGCAGCACCCGCCGCAAATCAGGGGAGATGGCAGACACAATTACTCCCTCTTTGAGAATACCCGCCGGCTCAGATAAACCCGGAGAGTCGGGCACAAAACTCCTAGACAGGGCATCCGCCTTCACATTTATAGAGCCCGGAAGGTACGAAACCACAAAGTCAAAACGGGAGAAAAACAGCGACCAGCGAGCCTGTCTAGGATTCAACCGTTTGGCAGACTCGAGATAAGTCAAGTTCTTATGATCAGTCAAGACCACCACGCGATGCTTAGCTCCTTCAAGCCAATGACGCCACTCCTCGAATGCCCACTTCATGGCCAGCAATTCTCGATTGCCAACATCATAATTTCGCTCAGCAGGCGAAAACTTCCTGGAAAAGAAGGCGCATGGTTTCATCACCGAGCAATCAAAACTTCTCTGCGACAAAACAGCCCCCGCTCCAATTTCAGAAGCATCAACCTCGACCTGGAACGGAAGCAAAACATCTGGCTGACACAACACAGGGGCAGAAGAAAAACGACGCTTCAACTCTTGAAAAGCTTCCACAGCAGCAGAAGACCAATTGACCACATCAGCACCCTTCTTGGTCAAATCGGTCAATGGTTTAGCAATACTAGAAAAATTGCAGATGAAGCGACGATAAAAATTAGCAAAGCCCAGGAACTTTTGCAAACTCTTCAGAGATGTCGGCTGAGTCCAATCATGGATGGCCTGGACCTTAACAGGATCCATCTCGATAGTAGAAGGGGAAAAAATGAACCCCAAAAATGAAACCTTCTGAACACCAAAGAGACACTTTGATCCCTTCACGAACAAAGAATTAGCATGCAGGACCTGGAACATCATTCTGACTTGCTTCACATGAGACTCCCAATCATCCGAGAAGACCAAAATATCATCCAAGTATACAATCAGGAATTTATCCAGGTACTCTCGGAAGATGTCATGCATAAAGGACTGAAACACTGATGGAGCATTGGCAAGTCCGAATGGCATAACTAGGTATTGAAAATGGCCCTCGGGCGTATTAAATGCAGTTTTCCATTCATCGCCTCGCTTAATACGCACAAGATTATACGCACCACGAAGATCTATCTTGGTGAACCAACTAGCCCCCTTAATCCGAGCAAACAAATCAGATAACAGCGGCAAGGGGTACTGAAATTTGACCGTGATCTTATTTAGAAGGCGGTAATCTATACAAGGTCTCAGCGAACCATCCTTCTTGGCCACAAAAAAGAACCCCGCTCCCAATGGCGACGATGACGGACGAATATGCCCCTTCTCCAAGGACTCCTTCACGTAACTCCGCATAGCAGCGTGCTCAGGTACAGATAAATTAAACAGTCGACCTTTTGGAAATTTACTACCAGGAATCAAATCGATAGCACAATCACAATCCCTATGCTGAGGTAGGGCATCGGACTTGGGCTCATCAAATACATCCCGGTAATCAGACAAGAACTCTGGGACCTCAGAAGGGGTGGATGATGACATAGACAGGAATGGGACATCACCATGTACCCCCTGACAACCCCAGCTGGACACAGACATGGATTTCCAATCTAATACTGGATTATGGACCTGTAGCCATGGCAACCCCAACACGACCACATCATGCAGATTATGCAACACCAGAAAGCGAATATCCTCCTGATGTGCAGGAGCCATGCACATGGTCAGCTGGGTCCAGTACTGAGGCTTATTCTTGGCCAAAGGCGTAGCATCAATTCCTCTCAATGGAATAGGACACTGCAAGGGCTCCAAGAAAAACCCACAACGCCTGGCATACTCCAAGTCCATCAAATTCAGAGCAGCGCCTGAATCCATAAATGCCATGAGAGAATAAGATGACAAAGAGCAGATCAAAGTAACGGACAAAAGAAATTTTGACTGTACTGTACCAATGGTGGCAGACCTAGCAAACCGCTTAGTGCGTTTAGGACAATCAGAGATAGCATGAGTGGAATCACCACAGTAAAAACACAGCCCATTCCGACGTCTGTGTTCTTGCCGTTCAGCTCTGGTCAAAGTACTATCACATTGCATAGGCTCAGGTTTATGCTCAGATAATACCGCCAAATGGTGCACAGTTTTACGCTCACGCAAGCGTCGATCGATCTGAATGGCCAAAGACATAGACTCATTCAGACCAGCAGGCATAGGAAATCCCACCATGACATCCTTAAGGGCTTCAGAGAGACCCTTTCTGAAAATTGCTGCCAGCGCACATTCATTCCATTGAGTGAGCACAGACCACTTCCTAAACTTCTGACAATATATCTCTACCTCATCCTGACCCTGACACAGAGCCAGCAAATTTTTCTCTGCCTGATCCACTGAATTAGGTTCATCATAAAGCAATCCGAGCGCCAGAAAAAACGCATCAATATTACATAATGCAGGATCTCCTGGCGCAAGGGAAAATGCCCAGTCTTGAGGGTCGCCACGTAATAAAGAAATAATGATCTTAACTTGTTGAACTGGGTCACCAGAGGAGCGGGGTTTCAAAGCCAGAAACAGTTTACAATTACTTTTAAAACTCAGAAACTTAGCTCTATCTCCAGAAAACAAATCAGGAATAGGAATTCTTGGTTCTAACATAGAATTCTGAACCACAAAGTCTTGAATATTTTGTACTCTTGCAGTGAGATGATCCACACAAGAAGACAGACCTTTAATGTCCATCACTACACCTGTGTCCTGAACCACACAAATGTCTAGGGGAAAAGAAAGACAAAACACAGTGCAGAGAAAAAAAAATGGTCTCAGAACTTCTCTTTTCCCTCTATTGAGAAGCATTAGTACTTTGGGCCTCAAGTACTCTTATGAACACAATGGACCTGGTGGTTAAGAGCACACAAAGTGACCTGATAGTTACTAATAACATAGGACGAGCTCTGAGACGTGGGAACTCTGCTGACCGCAATCCCTAATCCTATCACACCACACTAGAGGTAGCTGTGGAGCGCTCCCGACCAGACCTAGGCGCCTCGGGCACAGCCTAAGAAACTAGCTAGCCCTGAAGATAGAAAAATAAGCCTACCTTGCCTCAGAGAAATTCCCCAAAGGAAAAGGCAGCCCCCCACATATAATGACTGTGAGTAAAGATGGAAATACAAACACAGAGATGAAATAGGTTTTAGCAAAGTGAGGCCCGACTTACTGAATAGACCGAGGATAGTACAGATAGCTTTGCGGTCAGCACAAAAACCTACAAACAACCACGCAGAGGTCGCAAAAAGACCCTCCGTACCGACTAACGGCACGGAGGTGCTCCCTCTGCGTCCCAGAGCTTCCAGCAAGCAAGAAAAACCAATACAGCAAGCTGGACAGAAAAAATAGCAAACAAAAGTAACAAAAGCAGAACTTAGCTTATGCAGGGCAGACAGGCCACAAGATGATCCAGGAGAGAGTAAGACCAATACTGGAACATTGACTGGAGGCAAGGAACAAAGAACTAGGTGGAGTTAAATAGAGCAGCACCTAACGACTTAACCTCGTCACCTGAGAAAGGAAATTCAGAAGCCGCAGCCCCACTCACATCCACCAGAGGAAGCTCATAGACAGAACCAGCCGAAGTACCACTCATGACCACAGGAGGGAGCTTGACCACAGAATTCACAACACTCAGCCCTGTCCTGGTCCCGCACCTTCCTGTGTGTGCTCTGCCCTGTCCTGACGCATCTCCCTGTGTGCACACTGTCCTGGGCTGGTCCTGATACTCCTCTCTGTGTCTGCTCTGCCCTGGTCCTGCTGCACTCCCCAGTGTGCGCTCGGCCCTATTCTAATCCCGGATTTCTTTCTAGTCCTCCATGTCTCCTTCAAACCGTCCCTCTGGTGTCAGCTATTGCGGTATACTTTCCCCCTGGGCCTACCCCTAACGCTCCCTGTATAGGGGTCGGTTCCACCTGCCCAGCTCGCCCAGGGCGGTTAGTTCCATGATCCAGTGGGTCCACTCCAGGAACCGTGACACTTCTCCCAGATGCTTTGTGGCTTGTCAACATGTTTGGCTTTTTTATCATTTTTTCAACAATGGTGTCTTCCTTGGTCGTCTCCCATAAAGTCCACTTTGGCTCATACAACGACGGATGGTGCGATCTGACACTGATGTTCCTTGAGCTTGAAGTTCACTTTTAATCTGTTTACACATTTTTCTGGGCTCTTTTGTTACCATTCTTATCCGTCTCTCTGATTTGTCATCAATTTTCGTCCTGTGGCCACGTCTAGGGAGGTTGGCTACGTCCCATGGATCTTAAATTTCTGAATAATATGTGCAACTGTAGTCAAAGGAACATCAAGCTGCTTGGAGATGGTCTTATAACTTTTACCTTTAACATGTTTGCCTATAATTTTCTTTCTAATATCCTGAGACAACTGTTTCCTTCTTTTCCTCTGGTCCATGTTGAGTATGATACATACCAAGTCACCAAACAGCACAGTGAGTATCTGCAGCCCTATATACAGGCTCATTCACTGATCCCAAAATTGTAGACACCTGTGATGCTAGTTAGTGGACACACCTTGATTTAACATGTCCCTTTTGTTACATTATTTTCAGCGGTACCATAATTTCTGTCCAGGTGTATTTCATGACTTTTTTTTTTTTTAATTCTGTGGAAGCATGGTTGAAAAGCAATGTCTGACTTTCATTTGTTCATTTTCATAGATCTTTTAATTATTATTACTTTTGTCAGATTTTATTTGTTTCTGTGACCATTGTAGGTTTTCTGTCATCAAACAAGGGGTACCAACAATTTTGACCCCGTGTGTACATGGGTGTTGTCCCTGAAGGAAGCTCATGAACAAAAAAGCCCACCTACAATCTGCCATGTCCTTGCTGATAAATATGAAGACTTTTGGGACTCTAAACTCTGGAATGTTGAGACCAAGACAAATGTTTTTGGAACTGATGGGTTCAAAACTATATGGTTTTGCAAAGATAAAAGAGTACAAAGAAAAATGTATGGTGTCTACGGTGAAACATGGTGGTAGCAGTGTCCTTAGGTGGGGCTGCATAAGTGCTGCTGGTGTTGTGGAGCTACATTTCATTGATGGTATCGTGAATACACAGATGTACTGCTCTATATTGAAAGAGAAGATGTAATCCTCACTCCCGTGCCCTTGGTAGACGTGCACTTTTCCAACATGACAATGATCCAAAACACACATCTAAGGTCACTGTTGCATTTCTGAAGAAGAGCATGGTGACAAGTGATTTAGTGGCCAAGAATGTCTCCTTATCCCAAATGAACACCTATTCTGAAGAGATAAGTTGAGCAACACTTTCCATCCAGCATCCATGAGCTAAAATAGGTTGTTTTTGAAGAATGAAAAAAGATAGATGTTAAAATATTTTGTCAACTTGTTCATTCAATGCCTAAAAGAATTGGTGCGGTCCTTAAAAATCATAGAAGTCATACAAAATACTAGATGTAGTAGCTGTTGATGTGGGATGTATTAAAACTGAAGATTATGGAATGAAAGTTATATTGCTAACCTTATTTTCATGTTATGGGTTAAATTCTATGAAACTCAGTTTTGCAAAAATTTAAGAAATTCTTCTTGTGCTCAGTGAGATATTGATTAAAATATTATTTTCAAAGGAGTTATACTAATTTATGCTGAACACTGTAAATATTAATTACATTTGTAGTAATCTTTTTGCCTTTTTTAATAGCATACTCACCATATATGAAATGTAGGCATCCAGATTAATGCTAGGTGAAAAGCGTACTTTTGGAATTTTCTCAGCAGGAGTGTAAGCCACTCTATGATACTGCCACTCAGCAGTGGGAAGACAGGGGCCATTGTGTCTCCGGTCACAAAGTGCTGACAAGTGATTCAATGTCAAATCCTGATCTTTGCTGACAATAACCTCAGAACAATAGTTTACATTTGCAACTATTGGGTGGGGATGACTTAACTACCAACATATATACCATTAGTGCAAAGGAATGTCAGGCTTCTGAAACCTACGGAGTAGCATGATCTACATTTAGCATTCGACATGTGAAAGAAGGAAAAGAGATCTGAGAAAAAAAGTACAATTTCACCACATGTAAATGTTGCTCGTATTTTAGGATTTTTAAATTTACCAATTTAAAAAAATCCTTAGGAATAATAATAATAATTTTTATTTATATAGCGCCAACATATTCCGCAGCGCTTTACAAATTATAGAGGGGACTTGTACAGACAATAGACATTACAGCATAACAGAAATACAGTTCAAAACAGATACCAGGAGGAATGAGGGCCCTGCTCGCAAGCTTACAAACTATGGGGAAAAGGGGAGACACGAGAGGTGGATGGTAACAATTGCAATTGAAAATTCAAACTGAACATGAGTCTTCTAACGCAAACTCAACAGCCTCATAGGCATACATGAGAGACTGTTGAGTTTGGGTCAAGACTCAGGAGACACACGGCCAGTCTGTATATCATGGACCATGAATGTCAGAATTGTGCAACCGACCTGGAGAGATTTTCTGAGGCCATCAAAATTTTGGGCCTAAGGGACCAAATATTGTGAAGTAATGAAGAACTCATTACTCACATGCTAAATCAGGAAGCAGTGTTTCTGTGGTCCACTGCTTACTGGGGGATACATTCTGGTGACAATTAATGAATATTCAGGACACCTTATAATTGTATTTCTCTCTTTAACTTCAGCTTCAAGTGTCATATCAGAGATAGACAAAATATGGCCCAGCACCAATCGTCAAAACAGACAAAAGGACTTCATTTTATAGACATAGATTTGTATAATTTTTTTAAAAAAAATATTGGGTTTATTCACAGGAAAATTACCGTTAGCTGGGCATAATCAAATTGAACGATGCCACTTTAGTGAACCGTTGAATGGGTAGTCCAGTCTTCAAAAGTTATCACCTTTCTGCTGGATAATTTTTAGATTGATGTAAGTCCCACTGACAAGACCCCCAGAGGTTGTCCTGTTTCTCCTTGGCCTCAAGACTATGGCCCAGAGGAGATGAATGGAACAATTGGTCACAAATACAGCTGAGCTGTCTGGACTGCTGTGAGGAGGCATGGGGGGCTCAAGACCTTTAAGTGGTAAGAGAAGAGGAAACAACTCCTTTTAGTGTTAAGGGAATTAAGTAGACCCCATTATGAAAAGTACACAGGCCATGTGGTTTCTCATCCAGTCTGGATTGAAATTAAACAATGATTGACAAGAAAATCTATTAATGACATAACATGGTAGGATAATTGGGACTTTCATAACTCAAAGCAGAAGATACAATCTGTTACTTTTTAGCATTTTCTTTTATAATATCTGCTCAACAAAACTCTTTCCTAATTTCTTAATTGTGTCTATTACCCCACTTTAACTCAGCATTAAAAAAAAAAATTAAACGCAAAGGTGGCAGTAATACAATACCTCCTGTGTTTAGCTAGCATACCTGTGTACTGAACCAAAGCAAACATGAAGGTTGTAGTCTCTGGGAAGCCATCTAGGGTTAAATGTCATTCTTTGTCTCATTGTGAAGAGATCTGTTATTGAACTTCCCTAGTTTGTAAAAGGAGTCTGCCCTGGTTGACCCCTATTCTTAGAGTACACAGTGAGGACCACAACTCTGATATAGGTCTATATTTACAATAGGGGGTGATTAAACATCCAGCTGCCTATAAAGCGGTTCTGTAGGGTTACAGACTTTCACATATTCTAAATTCTTCTATATATTATAGCTGTATATTTAGCACATTTCACGAGGTTAGTATCTTAGCCACTGATGTGTATTTAATCATTGCATGATTGTATTCTTCTGTGCTTATTTTAATTTATTTTTAATATTTTCATTATCTTTAGGTCTTAAGGACCTAATATGACTTTACACAATCTCTGAGTTGTACAATAAATACCTTTGGATAATATATTAAAGAGGTTGTCCGATTTTTTTTTTTTTTAAGGCATGGCTTTATTAAAAATAATAAATGGATGATTGGGCGCAGGGCACACCGCAGTTCTCCGCTGTCTATGGAAGCGGTGTGCCCCTTGCAGAAGTCACAGACTGTGGCAACCTGTAATTTGCTGTAGCAGTCAGGGTACTAGGAGAGGCCGTCATCAGAAAAACATCCAATGCTGCGTTCTTCTAGTCACCTGATTGCTATGCTGCATTCTTCTAGTCACCTGATTGCTGCAGCCAATTACAGGCAGCGCCGCTGCTGTGTAATATTCTGAACAGGGCAGACACCGCTTCAGGAGTTGGCAGAAACCTCCAGAGCCACCTTCTCTGGATCTGCTGGGACGCTTATCATTTTTATTACATGACTAAAAAAAAAAAATGAAGGAGACATTCCTCCGTAATATAGTGCCACATGGAGCCATTGTACAAAGGTCCTCGGAGTGTCTTTGATATTCAATTGAAGTGACTTTGTGCTCACTAATCTGTGCATGATATACAGTGCCTACAAGTAGTATTCAACCCCCTGCAGATTTAGCAGGTTTACACATTTGGAATTAACTTGGCATTGTGACATTTGGACTGTAGATCAGCCTGGAAGTGTGAAATGCACTGCAGCAAAAAAGAATGTTATTTCTTTGTTTATTTTTTTTTTAAATTGTGAAAAGTCTTTTCAGAAGGTCATTTATTATTCAACCCCTCAACCCACCAGAATTCTGTTTGGTTCCCCTAAAGTATTAAGAAGTAGTTCAGGCACAAAGAACAATGAGCTTCACATGTTTGGATTAATTATCTCTTTTTCCAGCCTTTTCTGACTATTTAAGACCCTCCCCAAACTTGTGAACAGCATTCATACATGGTCAACATGGGAAAGACAAAGGAGCATTCCAAGGCCATCAGAGACAAGATCGTGGAGGGTCACAAGGCTGGCAATGGGTACAAAACCCTTTCCAAGGAGTTGGGCCTACCTGTCTCCACTGTTGGGAGCATCATCCGGAAGTGGAAGGCTTATGGAACTACTGTTAGCCTTCCACGGCCTGGACAGCCTTTGAAAGTTTCCTCCCGTGCCGAGGCCAGGCTTGTCCGAAGAGTCAAGGCTAACCCAAGGACAACAAGGAAGGAGCTCCGGGAAGATCTCATGGCAGTGGGGACATTGGTTTCAGTCAATACCATAAGTAACGGAGTCTCCGTTCCAGACGAGCCCGTAAGGTACCTTTGCTTTCAAAGCATCATGTCAAGGCTCGTCTACAGTTTGCTCATGATCACTTGGAGGACTCTGAGACTGACTGGTTCAAGGTTCTCTGGTCTGATGAGACCAAGATCGAGATCTTTAGTGCCAACCACACACGTGACGTTTGGAGACTGGATGGCACTGCATACGACCCCAAGAATACCATCCCTACAGTCAAGCATGGTGGTGGCAGCATCATGTTGTGGGGCTGTTTCTCAGCCAAGGGGCCTGGCCATCTGGTCTGCATCCATGGGAAGATGGATAGCACGGCCTACCTGGAGATTTTGGCCAAGAACCTCCGCTCCTCCATTAAGGATCTTAAGATGGGTCGTCATTTCATCTTCCAACAAGACAACGACCCAAAGCACACAGCCAAGAAAACCAAGGCCTGGTTCAAGAGGCAAAAAATCAAGGTGTTGCAGTGGCCTAGTCAGTCTCCTGACCTTAACCCAATTGAAAACTTGTGGAAGGAGCTCAAGATTAAAGTCCACATGAGACACCCAAAGAACCTAGATAACTTGGAGAAGATCTGCATGGAGGAGTGGGCCAAGGTAACTCCAGAGACCTGTGCTGGCCTGATCAGGTCTTATAAAAGACGATTATTAGCTGTAATTGCAAACAAAGGTTATTCCACAAAATATTAAACCTAGGGGTTGAATAATAATTGACCCACACTTTTATGTTTAAAATTTATAAAAATTTAACTGAGCAACAAAACTTTTTGGTTTGTAAGATTTATGCATCTGTTAATAAATCCTGCTCTTGTTTGAAGTTTGAAGGCTCTAACTTATTTGCATCTTATTAAACCTGCTAAATCTGCAGGGGGTTGAATACTACTTGTAGGCACTGTATAAAGGCCCTCATACACAACATGGAAAAGTCAGCCAAATCCACCGGTTTTAGGGGGACCACCCAACCATCTAATGTGTTCAGGAAACTCCTAACTCTGCCCAACAGATGATGGGGAAAGGGATGTAGCTTGTTGAGTTTCAATGCCCAATACCTTGAAATAAGCTACTGCCAGAAGAGTCTTGGACCTGCTTTCTCCACCTGCCACATTGAAAACATATGAATGCTCGGCAAAGTTGAGTATTCATGTGTATGGGGGAATACAGAGAGCTAGCTGTAGCAGTGTCAGACTGGAGTGCCAAAGTCCTACCAGTAACAATTGATACTATTCCGCTGCATGAAATATAACCTGACCCTCATTCATAAACTCACCTATGCTTCTATATAATAAGCAGAGTAGTTTGTTAAATAAATGATGAGACGCTGCTTTCGTCTGTAAATATCACAGCGTTAACTCACACTCCTCCCCAGCGCTCTTCTCACTGTGTGGTTTCTCCCAGCATCAAGCCATTCTGCTTGCTGCATTCATTTAGACTTAAGAGAGCATGTCCGGTCTCTGCAGGATTTTAACCTGTTAGGTCCTGCAGTGATTAGGTTCCCTGGCCTATACCATGCAAGTAGCGCCTTTATTAGGCAGCTCTGCCTTCCACTCCGCACCTGAACGTTGGTTCCTACCCAGTTAGTCCACGTTTATGTTTGCATTTGCATTCCAATACTCGTTGCAGACCTGGCTAGTTTTCCTGTCCTGCCTGACCTCTCCATTCCTGACCTTGGTTATGCTTATTGACCCTGCTCTGCCTTCCCCAGCCTAAGACTGTCTGACAACGTTTTTGTCTTTGCGTATCTGTGCTGGTTCCCATGCCACTGACCTGCTGGTCATCTGCTGCAGGATTGGGGACTGCCCTGGAGTGGTACCTGTTGACTACCTGCGGGAAAGCCTAACCTCACCACCAGGAGCTAGAGTGAAAACCAAGAAATCACGCCGCCCCAGTGTAAGCTCGGCCCGTGGCGCAGTGGTTCCACATCCACCAGCATTACAGTAATTAATACATGAAATATATCGTACCAAGCACTGCTCATGTGAGGGGCCCACTCTTGCAAAGGGCCCATTGGGGGATTCACCTGCCATGTGACAGTCGGAGCTGAGCTGTAGGCTGAAGAAGAATTCAGCTATTTACGGTATAGTGGCACCAATATTATGCTATAGGAACATGCATTGTAGCTTGCCTTCTCTGTTTAATGCACACAGCTTTATCAAGAAGTAATACAAACAGATCTGCTGTAAAGATGTTGGATACACATGGGTCATTACAGTGTGCCAGATATGCCACCAACCACAATATGAGCGTGCATTGCAGGGGTCTATCCAATGCAGCTTGCCATCCATGGGGTATGGCTAATACTTGTGCGCATGTGATTGAGGTGGTGACTGACGAGACACTAGTTGGTGAATCTATTTCGTGCAAGCAAAAAAATTAAATAAAAAAATTACCCAATTTTTACATTGCGGATTACACTGCCGTGATCGATGAAAGTGACCCAGCAATGAATCATGCACTAGAAGTGTGAAGCATTCAGTTACTAACAGCTTAATAAATTGCTGCTGTCTCCTGCCAATATTCTTTCTTTTAGAGTACTGTTCGCTTTCTGGCAGGAAAGAAGGAATTGTTCGGTTAGTTTTGTGGTTGTTTCCTTAACATGAAATAATAACCCAGTGATACAATGAAAATCTGAGTCCTCAAACCAGGTGAGCATATAAAGGTGAGGGAGCTCATAACAAACTAAGAAATGGGGCCCCATTGTGGTCCCGATACAGTAACACAACCCAAACCAGATGTGTCTGGAGAACTCCGTGCTTGGTTTACTCCATGTCCCATCCATGTTTCATTAATAAATCAAACAGAGGCGCATGGTCGACTCTACCAAATGTACATGCTCACCTGACAAAATTTTTCAGACTGTGTGTGTATCAAAATGCTTGGGGTCAAGGCCGTCTCATGCTCCTTTAGAAGCCCCCATTAGTCCAGCTGCATATACAAACTGTGCATGCATGAAACAATATACAATAGGTGATATTCTGGTAATTCTGGCAAGTATTCCCATTCCCTTGTGTGATTCTCTTATAATACCATGTTGTGTATACAATGCTCTCTACTTGGCATTTGTGCTTTCTTTCCATCAAAGCGACAAACAACTCATTGGGACCGGACAGACCCCATGATAAGCCAATAGTCTGGCCATTACCGCTGGTGTCTGTCGGGCAACTCACAAATATAATAGAAACTGCGGATTCTCTACAAGGGCATAGATTCAAATTAGAGAATATTTCATATTTCTCAACATCAATATTTCCGAAATTAAATGAATTTAAGTACCGTAACTAATTTATTCAAAATTAAGTTTGATCTTTAAAAAATAAATGTAATTAATTTAGCAAATGAATATCAAGTCTCACTCATCTCATGTCATTAGAAGTGCTAACGAGAGATAAAAAAAAAAAATCACAAAAGACATTTAGGGACCGATTTTTATAGGACAATACTCTGTAAGCTGTTTGTAAGAAAACTATATATGAAGTTTAAAGGGGTTTTCTACTTCTGATTTTTTTTTCTGATTAACCAGGCAGCTCTAAAAACATAAATCATACACACCTTACGGATGACCAGAACTATTCTTTTGCTGATATCCAATCCACGTTTTGCTCTCTGTGCTTCCTCTTCCAGTGGGGATGGGCATTTGACCACTGCAGCCAATCACTAGCCACAGCAGCTGATGTCACCACTGTGGCTAGTCATTGGCTAGAGCAGTCACATATGCCTGACCCCTCTACCTCTTTACGGTTATTAAAAAAAAATTCAGGGTTGGAAATCCTCTTTATTTGCATACAATGTGTTCATATAATGTGCTTAATGCAAAAAAATAGCTTACATAGATTTAGCATTTAGGAACGACTAGAAGAAGAATTATTTTAAAATCTTACATTTTTTAGGCTTGATTTTGCTGATTTCCTGCTGTATTTATGGGGTATAGGAATAATAGTTATCATCCAATTCCTAGACAATTTCTTGGCATTACAACTGGAAAATGCCTAATAAAAATTGAAAATGTAAATGGCCATTTGTGTCAAATTCCTAAAATTAGTCACATTATTAATTTTCCGGAATACATAATAATGTATAACTCTACGCCGGAGGAGTGGGGAGCTGCTACAACAGAGCTGGTGTTTAGCCAGTGCAATTAAACAGGTGACATACCCGAATGAAAAGCACGTAAGATATTTGCAGATAGATTGCGTTCATGTCTACCACTGTCTACTAAATCATTTTTGTATAATAAAAATTTCATACAAAGCCATGAAAAAGCTACCTGAATATTCCCCCCTCCACCCAAGTGAAGAAAAGCAAACAATACCAGTGGAAATAAAGCTCGTCCCTATCATGTCTTGCATGTCTGTGCAATATTAATGCAATCACATTGAATGCCCAAGCTCTGCATTTGTGTCTGTACATGTGTAGATCACCAGCCTGCCACCTATGCATAGAAGAATGTGCAGAACCTGAGCTCCTATTAATATTTTACAATACATGGACTCCGACATGTCAATGGCACTTAACTTCGGAATCTGAGTAACCACAAGCTAAGTAAGGTCTGTCTCAGATATTCGTTAGTTGTTGATTTTTTTGCATACAAGTACAAAAAGACCGTTTTTCCAAAGTGTGCTGGGTCCAATTTTCATCCATTATGGGTCCGTCTGTCCAGTTTACCATCAATATTGCATCTGATTTACCGCATGGAAATACAAAATTCCACTGTACTCCTACCTACTAAACAGTAAAAGTGGACACCAAACAGATGAAACACAGATGGCTTCTGTGTCCTGTTGTTTTCACTGACCCATTGACCTGCATTGGCGATTTCGATTGGTGACTTGTATCAATAAAGGCCATGTGTTGGATTTTTTTTGCTGACAGTTTGCAAAAAACATGCACATGTGCACAGCCCCATAGACTATCTGTGAAAAAAAAATTGATACTACAAATATGCGAAAAATAGACATTTGCAGGAGGCCTTACCAGAATAAATGGACCAACCCTTTTTCTCTTCCAACTTGGAAAGTAGAAGAATCCTAGCAATGAATCCCTTGGAGGATGATTGCAACACCCTTAATTGCCAAAATTTTAGCTAAAGAATAACAAAATAATACAATATTACACAAAAAGGTTCTATTCTACACCTGTGATCAGTAGCGTAGCTACCGGGGGTTAAGAGGGGGCGGTCGCCCAGGGCCCCGCGCTCTGAGGCGACCCACCCGGAGCTACGTTACTGCAACTGTATCGGTGCCTGCAGCACGCCGATACAGTTACATTCTGCGGCAGTGCCGCCCGGCCGCTATAGGCCCCTGAGCAGGTGGGGGGAAGCCCCGATGCAAGCAGTGGGCCCCCAGCCCGTCATCGCAAGGTCAGCTGTATCAGCATCTAGCTGATACAGCTGACCGCACTGATGAGGGAAGGAGCGCTGCGCTACACTCCTTCTCCTATCATCCCCTTGTCAGCATCTGACGTCACCGATGCCGACAGCAGGCGCGATGTCATCACTACCCGGCGGTCATGGTCAGGAGATGAGCAGGTGCTCAGAGCAGCGGAGGAACCAGGAAGAAGAGAGGTGAGTATTTATTTTTTTATGGGTGCTCCCTTATACTACGGGGTCTGCATATAGGGGTGCTGCCTTATACTACAGGGTCTGCCTATAGGGGTGCTGCCTTATACTACAGGGTCTGCCTATGGGGGTGCTGCCTTATGCTACAGGGTCTGCCTATGGGGGCTGCCTTATGCTATAGTCTGCCTATGGGGGCTGCCTTATGCTATAGAGTCTGCCTATGGTGGCTGCCTTATACTACAGGGTCTGTCTATGGGGGCTGCCTTATACTACAGAGTCTGCCTTGGGGGTGCTGCCTTATGCTGCAGGGTCTGCCTATGGGGTGCTGCCTTATACTACAGATATTTCTAAAGCAGATAGATGAAGCTGCAACCCATAATGAGGTCCTGGTTATGGGGGACTTTAACTACCCGGATATTAACTGGGAAACAGAAACCTGTGAAACCCATAAAGGCAACAGGTTTCTGCTAATAACCAAGAAAAATTATCTTTCACAATTGGTGCAGAATCCAACCAGAGGAGCAGCACTTTTAGACCTAATACTATCTAATAGACCTGACAGAATAACAAATCTGCAGGTGGTCGGGCATCTAGGAAATAGCGACCACAATATTGTACAGTTTCACCTGTCTTTCACTAGGGGGACTTGTCAGGGAGTCACAAAAACACTGAACTTTAGGAAGGCAAAGTTTGACCAGCTTAGAGATGCCCTTAATCTGGTAGACTGGGACAATATCCTCAGAAATAAGAATACAGATAATAAATGGGAAATGTTTAAGAACATCCTAAATAGGCAGTGTAAGCGGTTTATACCTTGTGGGAATAAAAGGACTAGAAATAGGAAAAACCCAATGTGGCTAAACAAAGAAGTAAGACAGGCAATTAACAGTAAAAAGAAAGCATTTGCACTACTAAAGCAGGATGGCACCATTGAAGCTCTAAAAAACTATAGGGAGAAAAATACTTTATCTAAAAAACTAATTAAAGCTGCCAAAAAGGAAACAGAGAAGCACATTGCTAAGGAGAGTAAAACTAATCCCAAACTGTTCTTCAACTATATCAATAGTAAAAGAATAAAAACTGAAAATGTAGGCCCCTTAAAAAATAGTGAGGAAAGAATGGTTGTAGATGACGAGGAAAAAGCTAACATATTAAACACCTTCTTCTCAACGGTATTCATGGTGGAAAATGAAATGCTAGGTGAAATCCCAAGAAACAATGAAAACCCTATATTAAGGGTCACCAATCTAACCCAAGAAGAGGTACGAAACCGGCTAAATAAGATTAAAATAGATAAATCTCCGGGTCCGGATGGCATACACCCACGAGTACTAAGAGAACTAAGTAATGTAATAGATAAACCATTATTTCTTATTTTTAGGGACTCTATAGCGACAGGGTCTGTTCCGCAGGATTGGCGCATAGCAAATGTGGTGCCAATATTCAAAAAGGGCTCTAAAAGTGAACCTGGAAATTATAGGCCAGTAAGTCTAACCTCTATTGTTGGTAAAATATTTGAAGGGTTTCTGAGGGATGTTATTCTGGATTATCTCAATGAGAATAACTGTTTAACTCCATATCAGCATGGGTTTATGAGAAATCGCTTCTGTCAAACCAATCTAATCAGTTTTTATGAAGAGGTAAGCTATAGGCTGGACCACGGTGAGTCATTGGACGTGGTATATCTCGATTTTTCCAAAGCGTTTGATACCGTGCCGCACAAGAGGTTGGTACACAAAATGAGAATGCTTGGTCTGGGGGAAATTGTGTGTAAATGGGTTAGTAACTGGCTTAGTGATAGAAAGCAGAGGGTGGTTATAAATGGTATAGTCTCTAACTGGGTCGCTGTGACCAGTGGGGTACCGCAGGGGTCAGTATTGGGACCTGTTCTCTTCAACATATTCATTAATGATCTGGTAGAAGGTTTACACAGTAAAATATCGATATTTGCAGATGATACAAAACTATGTAAAGCAGTTAATACAAGAGAAGATAGTATTCTGCTACAGATGGATCTGGATAAGTTGGAAACTTGGGCTGAAAGGTGGCAGATGAGGTTTAATAATGATAAATGTAAGGTTATACACATGGGAAGAAGGAATCAATGTCACCATTACACACTGAATGGGAAACCACTGGGTAAATCTGACAGGGAGAAGGACTTGGGGATCCTAGTTAATGATAAACTTACCTGGAGCAGCCAGTGCCAGGCAGCAGCTGCCAAGGCAAACAGGATCATGGGGTGCATTAAAAGAGGTCTGGATACACATGATGAGAGCATTATACTGCCTCTGTACAAATCCCTAGTTAGACCGCACATGGAGTACTGTGTCCAGTTTTGGGCACCGGTGCTCAGGAAGGATATAATGGAACTAGAGAGAGTACAAAGGAGGGCAACAAAATTAATAAAGGGGTTGGGAGAACTACAATACCCAGATAGATTAGCGAAATTAGGATTATTTAGTCTAGAAAAAAGACGACTGAGGGGCGATCTAATAACCATGTATAAGTATATAAGGGGACAATACAAATATCTCGCTGAGGATCTGTTTATACCAAGGAAGGTGACGGGCACAAGGGGGCATTCTTTGCGTCTGGAGGAGAGAAGGTTTTTCCACCAACATAGAAGAGGATTCTTTACTGTTAGGGCAGTGAGAATCTGGAATTGCTTGCCTGAGGAGGTGGTGATGGCGAACTCAGTCGAGGGGTTCAAGAGAGGCCTGGATGTCTTCCTGGAGCAGAACAATATTGTATCATACAATTAGGTTCTGTAGAAGGACGTAGATCTGGGGATTTATTATGATGGAATATAGGCTGAACTGGATGGACAAATGTCTTTTTTCGGCCTTACTAACTATGTTACTATGTTACAGGGTCTGCCTATAGGGGTGCTGCCTTATACTACAGGGTCTGCCTATGGGGGCTGCCTTATACTACAGGGTCTGCCTATGGTGGTGCTGCCTTATACTACAGGGTCTGCCTGTGGGGGTGCTCCCTTATACTACAAGGTCTGCCTATGGGGGTGCTACCTTATACTACAGAGTCTGCCTGTGGGGTGCTGCCTTATACTACAGGGTCTGCCAATGGGGGTGCTGCCTTATACTACAGTCTGCATGTAGGGTGCTGCCTTATACTACAGGGACTGCCTATGGGGGTGCTGTCTTAATCTACAGAGTCTGCCTATGGGGGCTGCCTTATACTACAGGGTCTGCCTATGGGGGTGCTGTCTTATACTACAGGGTCTGCCTATGGGGGCGCTGCCTTATACTACAGGGTCTGCCTATGGGGGCTGCCTTATACTACAGGATCTGCCTATGGGGGTGCTGTCTTATACTACAGGGTCTGCCTTTGGGGTGCTGCCTTATACTACAGGGTCTGCCTATGGGGTGGTCTTATGCTACAGGGTCTGCCTATGGGGTGCTGCCTTATACTACATGGTCTGTCTATGGGGTGCTGCTTTATATTACAGGGTCTACCTATGGGGTGCTGCCTTGTGCTATAGAGTCTGCCTATGGGTGCTGCCTTGTGCTTTAGAGTCTGCCTATGGGGGTTGCATTATACAATATAGAGTAGGCCTATGGGGAGTGCATTATACTATATGGAGGCTTATGGGGAGTGCATTATACTACATTTAGGACTATCTGGTGCATTATACTATAGGGAGGCTATCTGGAGGGGCATCGTACAGTGTGGGGATTACAGTGAGGGGGCCATCATACAGTGTTGGAGCCATCAAACAGTTTAGTGGCTAATAAGGGGTCAGTACACTGTGTGGGTGGTACTATACAGTGAGGGGGCATTATACTGTGTATAAGAGAGCATCTTACTGTGTATAGGGGAGCTTTACAGGGGGAGACTCAGGACATTATTAAAAGTAAAGTGGGCACTTATTGTTATAGGGGAAACTCAGGTTACTGTGACTATCAAAGGGGCACACAGGGCATTATTACTTTCTAGGGGGAAAAATATGGGCACTGTTTTCTAGGGCACTTGCACCCGGCTTTACTATATTCTAGAGGGTTGCTTTAGAATTTAGAAGGAACAGACAACCACACAGCAGGGGCAGTAATAGGGTCACATACGGCAGCAGCGGCTCAGTATTGGGCTATCAGCAGCATGAGGAGTTTGTGCAGGTTGGGAATAGATGGTGATGGGGCTGGAATATGAGAAGTGAAATGTGTCTTTGTTGTATTCTCTGCAGCCGAGTTCTGGCTGGCAGAAGTTGTCATGTCGGTCTGGGCCAGATGGAAAAGATGGTTAAAATGAACGAATCCATCAGAAAGAATGTCATTATCTGTAACTGTGCTGTGATCTCTTATGGCTATGTGCACACGTTGCGGATTGGTGTGTGGATTTTTCCACACTGTTTTTGCAAAATCCGCAGGTAAACCGCACTGCGGATTACCCGTGGATTTGCAGCGGATTTACCGTGGTTTTTGGCGGATTCCACCTGCAGTTTTACACCTGCGGATTCCTATTGAGGAGCATGTGTAAACCGCTGCAGAATCCGCACAAAGAATTGACATGCTGCGGAAAAAATAACGCTGCATTTCTGCGCGTTTTTTTCTGCAGCATGTGCACTGCGGATTTTCTTTTCCATAGGTTTACATGGTACTGTACAACACATGGAAAACAGCTGCACATCCGCAGCTTCAAATCCGCTGCGGATCCGCAACTTGTGCACATAGGCTATATGTTCTGTAGGACTGGTATTTACCACTGACCATATGGCAGTAATATCCATACTGGTCTTTATATAGAGATTAAAATGTTAGCGCGGTCATCTGCTGAGGTTCTCCTCCACTATTACAGTCATGGCCAAAAGTTTTGAGAATGACACCAAAATTATATTTTCACATGATCTGCTGCCCTCTGGTTTTTATTAGTGTTTGTCTGATGTTTATATCACATACAGAAATATAATTGCAATCATATTATGAGTACTAATAGGTTATATTGACAGTTAGAATGAGTTAATGCAGCAAGTAAATATTTGCAGTGTTGACCCTTCTTCTTCAAGACCTCTGCAATTCTCCCTGGCATGCTCTCAATCAACTTCTGGACCAAATCCTGACTGATAGCAGTCCATTCTTGCATAATCAATGCTTGCATTTTGCCAGAATTTGTTGGTTTTTGTTTGTCCACCCGTCTCTTGATGATTGACCACAAGTTCTCAATGGGATTAAGATCTGGGGAGTTTCCAGGCCATGGACCCAAAATCTCTATGTTTTGTTCCATGAGCCATTTAGTTATCACCTTTGCTTTATGGCAAGGTGCTCCATCATGCTGGAAAAGGCATTGTTGGGCGCCAAACTGCTCTTGGACGGTTGGGAGAAGTTGCTCTTGGAGGACATTCTGGTGCCATTCTTTATTCATGGCTGTGTTTTTAGGCAAGACTGTGAGTGAGCCAATTCCCTTGGCTGAGAAGCAACCCCACACATGAATGGTTTCAGGATGCTTTACAGTTGGCATGAGACAAGACTTGTGGTAGCGCTCACCTCTTCTTCTCCGAATAAACTGTTTTCCAGATGTCCCAAACAATCGAAAAGGGGATTCATCAGAGAAAATTACTTTGCCCCAGTCCTCAGCAGTCCACTCCCTGTACCTTTTGCAGAATATCAGTCGGTCCCTGATGTTTTTTCTGGAGAGAAGTGGCTTCTTTGCTGCCCTCCTTGAAACCAGGCCTTGCTCAGAGAGTCTAGGCCTCACAGTGGGTGCAGAAGCACTCACACCAGCCTGCTGCCATTCCTGAGCAAGCTCGGCACTGCTGGTAGTCCGATCCCGCAGCTGAAACAGTTTTAAGATACGGTCCTGGTGCTTGCTGGTCTTTCTTGGGCGCCCTGGAGCCTTTTTGACAACAATGTAAGCTCTCTCCTTGAAGTTCTTGATGATGCGATAGATTGTTGACTGAAAAAGAAAAAATAATCTCCAGCATGGATCTTCTAAAAAGTCAATTTATTGAAAACACTTTAAAATGCAAACATTTGCAAAAAAGAGATGGGGGTCCCAGGTGGTCAACGCCGACGCGTTTCGACCATCAGGTCTTAGTCATGGCATGAAAATGGGACCACATATTAACATTTTATACAACACAGGACACTAAAACAACAAGTGCTTAGATTAAAATTCAGGTGGGCAATCAGAACATTCATTAGATTAACCCCCTGTGAACCGCAAAAGAGAAAGACATGTCTATGGAAAAAGAACCACAATGGTGTATCAAAAAATTACATTAGCCGGAGTAATAGAACCAATTCACAGTGTGTACAATATTAAATATCACCTTCTTATGGAGAGAAGAAAGAAAAAAAAAAAAACCACGGAAAAAAAAATAATTAAAAAAAAAAATTGGATTATATGAAATAAATATATGAAATTATTACATTAATCTAACTGCAAAATGAGGTCAAGACGTTTGTTCAGCCCTAAGGGCACCCTTGACTGTAGAGAAAATATCCAAAAGGATTCACGATTTAATATCTTACGTCTATGATCACCGCCTCTAGGGGGTTTATGCACTTTTTCAATAGCAGTCACTTTAATCATGCTGGTATTACCTGCATGGATTGTTTTGCAGTGGTGAGAGACTGCAGAAATGTTATGTGATGTATTATTAAGTGCAGATTCTGAGATATGCTTACAAAACCTTCTTTTTAGAGGGCCCACTGTGCAGCCCACATATTGCAGTTTACATAAGTCGCATTCTATCAAGTAAATGACACCTTCTGAGTTGCAATTCATGTGCGTTCGAATCGGATAAGTAATGCCTGTCACACTAGAGGTGAAACTAGTAGTTTTTCTTACGAAATTACACGTTTTACACGGGTGGTGACCACATTTAAAAAAAACCTTATATGTTAACCAGGCACTATTTCCTGCAGTCAATTTACTGTGGAGATAAAGACTCGGAGATAGGATGTCACGTAAGGAAGGTGCTTTTTTGGCAAGATATCGTATGTGAGTACGATCTAAAATATGTGCTAGCTTCACATCACTATATAAAATAGGAACATACTTTTTCACAATTTGAATTATTTCTGCATACTGCGGACTATAAACTGTGGAAAAATTTATTGTACTCAGAGAGTGAGAGGCAGGCTCTGTGTGTTTATTTTCATTAAGCCTTTTTCTTTTAATTTTTTTCATTTTATTATTATTCTTGTTGGGGTTCCTAGAAAGAGACCCTGAATCCTCATTATCACTCCATAATAAAGACTTCCTATCAATGTCTTTTGTCACTGATTTTGCTCTGTGTAGCATCCAATTAGGATAACCGCGATCTTTAAGTCTGAAAACTGCAGACTCAGTTTCCTGTGTGAATTGTGCAGCTGAACTACAATTTCTTTTAAGCCTGATAAATTCACCCACTGGTATATTCTTAATGACATGTTTTGGGTGACAAGAGTGTGCCTCCAAAATTGAGTTGCTGTCAGTAGATTTTCTATAAGGGGAAACAGCAACTAAGTTAGTATTTTCATTTACTGATAAGGAAATATCCAAATAATTGATAGAAGTCTTGGAGGTATTAAAAGTAAAGGAGAGATTAAAATCGTTATTATTCACGTATTTTATGAAATCCGTAATCAGCATATCTTCCCCCTTCCAAATTATAATCAAATCATCGATATAGCGACCAAAAAATACAATGTTATTAGAAAAGGGATTATTCTCATTGAAAATATATTTTTCTTCCCAAACCGCTACTGTAATATTGGCTAATGAAGGGGAACATTTCCCTCCCATACTAACGCCCTTTTTTTGAATAAAAAACAACCTGTCAAATGAAAAATAATTATGGGTCAACAGAAAAGAAACTGAATATATAATAAAAAATTGAATCTCCTGTTTGTATGTGCTGTACTTATTGAGAAAATATGACAGGCTGGTTAGAATGATATTATGTGGTATGGAAGGATATAAACCAACCACATCACAGGTGACCCATGTATAATGTGAAGACCACAAAAAGCCATCTAATGCGGCAATGACTGCTTTGGTATCTTTAATGTAACCCGGTAAATTGATCACTAAGGGTTGTAGAAAATGATCCACCCATTCTCCCAAATTTTCTGAGAGTGACCCTATACCAGAGATGATGGCTCTAAACGGAGGAGGAAAAACATTTTTATGAATCTTAGGGAACGCATGATAAATAGGGATAACTGGATGTTTGATATTTAAATAATCATATATTTTTTGTGTAATAGCACCTGTGGATAGGCCATCTACTAATAATTTCTCTAAATGTATCTGAAATTCTTTTGTGGGATCATATGGAATTTGGGTGTAAGTAGAACAATCACTAAGAATGCGAAGATTTTCCACGTAATATAAACCAGCATTCAAAATTACCACCCCCCCTCCTTTGTCAGCCTGTCTGATCAATAAATCCTCATTATGGCGTAAATTACTTATAGCCTGTCTTTCCAAAACAGTCAGATTATCATGCACAAAATCTATGTTACTATCCAGTTTCATTAAATCCCTCTCTACCAGTTCTTGGAAGGTGTCCAAGACAGTGGGTCTGGATTGTACTGGATAGAATAGAGCATTAGGTGTACCAAAATCCTTATTCATATTACAGTCTTTCTCAAGTGAATCGGATTGCAAATCTCGTAAAATAGAATAATCCAAAAGTTCCTGAAAGGAAAAATTACCATGTGGAGAAACAGCATTGGTATATCCAGGAGGTTGCACAGTATCAGAAAAAGCAGAATCTTGTTCAAAGTGACATTTCAAGGTTAAGTTTCTGGCAAATTTGTTTACATCCAATAAAGTCCTAAATACGTCAAATTTTTTTATTGGACAAAAACCAAGTCCTTTTCCCAAAAGAGAAATTTCAGCTTCAGACAAAATATAGCTGGAAAGATTCCAGACTGGAAGTGTCAATACTTCCTCTGATTCCTGAGCGGGTAAGTTCTTACGTTTGTGCTTCCTCCCCGCCCTCCTCCGGCGTTTTTTGCTTTGCTGATGGCACCTGATCTCTCATTAAATGTCTCATTATGCCTGTTGGATCCAAACGATACATCCGAAAAATCTTCTGAAGTATTATGATTTGAGCTGGATGAACCCATCGACTCATGAGATGCAGTGAAGCTGACCCTTCGCCCTTTATAATTGGAATCAAAGAAATCATGTTGCGGGCGTCTATTCCTTCTATTCCAGGTACGGGAGATTTTCCAGGTGTAAACTTGGTTCAATTCATAATCCCGTTTATCTCTCTGGAATTTGTCATGTTTAATATCAGCAACATGTTCCTCTAGTTTCAGTAAGTTTTTTTCCATTCTCTGGTTTAAAATGTTGAAATCCTCAACATTGTTATATTTATTCAGGGATGTCTGTATTTTTGTAATGTCATCTTTTATATGATTAATCTCAATTTCTTCATGTTTGGTGATTAGTTCCATCAACTTATATGAACATTGTGAAAGTATTGATTCCCATTCCGTTTTAAACTCATCTGAATAAGAAAAGGTGGGTTTCTTATTGATTCTTAAACCCCTTGGTATAAGTTTTTTAGACAAATATGATTTAAGAGAGGTCATGTCCCACCATAATCTCGTCTCTTTACTTTTACGGTTCTCCAGTGTTTTAAAAAGGTCCTCAATAGACTCGCCTGAGGAAACCCCATTATTCCGAGACACATCTTCATTAGTTTGATTAAAGATAGACGCAAACCTATTCATGCGTTTTCTATCACTATCCATAGATATTGCACTGTGATTATCCATAGCAGGCAAATCAGTTCATAACCAATGGTAAGTATAGAAAAAATTAAATAGGGGAGGAAGCAAGACTTGGTCCACAAAATACAAAAATAGGGAAAAAGGAAAAAATGGGAAGAAAATAAGTCAGCTCACCAATCCCTCAACAGTGCAATGATGTCCATGCACGGAGCCGCCTTGGTCAAGGGCGTAGTCCAGAGCCAGCAATGAAAAAGAAAAAATAATCTCCAGCATGGATCTTCTAAAAAGTCAATTTATTGAAAACACTTTAAAATGCAAACATTTGCAAAAAAGAGATGGGGGTCCCAGGTGGTCAACGCCGACGTGTTTCGACCATCAGGTCTTAGTCATGGCATGAAAATGGGACCACATATTAACATTTTATACAACACAGAACACTAAAACAACAAGTGCTTAGATTAAAATTCAGGTGGGCAATCAGAACATTGATTAGATTAACCCCCTGTGAACCGCAAAAGAGAAAGACATGTCTATGGAAAAAGAACCAAAACGGTGTATCAAAAAATTACATTAGCCGGAGTAATAGAACCAATGATTTCTTTGATTCCAATTATAAAGGGCGAAGGGTCAGCTTCACTGCATCTCATGAGTCGATGGGTTCATCCAGCTCAAATCATAATACTTCAGAAGATTTTTCGGATGTATCGTTTGGATCCAACAGGCATAATGAGACATTTAATGAGAGATCAGGTGCCATCAGCAAAGCAAAAAACGCCGGAGGAGGGCGGGGAGGAAGCACAAACGTAAGAACTTACCCGCTCAGGAATCAGAGGAAGTATTGACACTTCCAGTCTGGAATCTTTCCAGCTATATTTTGTCTGAAGCTGAAATTTCTCTTTTGGGAAAAGGACTTGGTTTTTGTCCAATAAAAAAATTTGACGTATTTAGGACTTTATTGAATGTAAACAAATTTGCCAGAAACTTAACCTTGAAATGTCACTTTGAACAAGATTCTGCTTTTTCTGATACTGTCCAACCTCCTGGATATACCAATGCTGTTTCTCCATATGGTAATTTATCCTTTCAGGAATTTTTGGATTATTCTATTTTACGAGATTTGCAATCCGATTCACTTGAGAAAGACTGTAATATGAATAAGGATTTTGGTACACCTAATGCTCTATTCTATCCAGTACAATCCAGACCCACTGTCTTGGACACCTTCCAAGAACTGGTAGAGAGGGATTTAATGAAACTGGATAGTAACATAGATTTTGTGCATGATAATCTGACTGTTTTGGAAAGACAGGCTATAAGTAATTTACGCCATAATGAGGATTTATTGATCAGACAGGCTGACAAAGGAGGGGTGGTGGTAATTTTGAATGCTGGTTTATATTACGTGGAAAATCTTCGCATTCTTAGTGATTGTTCTACTTACACCCAAATTCCATATGATCCCACAAAAGAATTTCAGATACATTTAGAGAAATTATTAGTAGATGGCCTATCCACAGGTGCTATTACACAAAAAATATATGATTATTTAAATATCAAACATCCAGTTATCCCTATTTATCATGCGTTCCCTAAGATTCATAAAAATGTTTTTCCTCCTCCGTTTAGAGCCATCATCTCTGGTATAGGGTCACTCTCAGAAAATTTGGGAGAATGGGTGGATCATTTTCTACAACCCTTACTGATCAATTTACCGGGTTACATTAAAGATACCAAAGCAGTCATTGCCGCAGTAGATGGCTTTTTGTGGTCTTCACATTATACATGGGTCACCTGTGATGTGGTTGGCTTATATCCTTCCATACCACATAATATCATTCTAACCAGCCTGTCATATTTTCTCAATAAGTACAGCACATACAAACAGGAGATTCAATTTTTTATTATAGATTCAGTTTCTTTTCTGTTGACCCATAATTATTTTTCATTTGACAGGTTGTTTTTTATTCAAAAAAAGGGCGTTAGTATGGGAGGGAAATGTTCCCCTTCATTAGCCAATATTACAGTAGCGGTTTGGGAAGAAAAATATATTTTCAATGAGAATAATCCCTTTTCTAATAACATTGTATTTTTTGGTCGCTATATCGATGTTTTGATTATAATTTGGAAGGGGGAAGATATGCTGATTACGGATTTCATAAAATACGTGAATAATAACGATTTTAATCTCTCCTTTACTTTTAATACCTCCAAGACTTCTATCAATTATTTGGATATTTCCTTATCAGTAAATGAAAATACTAACTTAGTTGCTGTTTCCCCTTATAGAAAATCTACTGACAGCAACTCAATTTTGGAGGCACACTCTTGTCACCCAAAACATGTCATTAAGAATATACCAGTGGGTGAATTTATCAGGCTTAAAAGAAATTGTAGTTCAGCTGCACAATTCACACAGGAAACTGAGTCTGCAGTTTTCAGACTTAAAGATCGCGGTTATCCTAATTGGATGCTACACAGAGCAAAATCAGTGACAAAAGACATTGATAGGAAGTCTTTTTTATGGAGTGATAATGAGGATTCAGGGTCTCTTTCTAGGAACCCCAACAAGAATAATAATAAAATGAAAAAAATTAACCCCTTAGCGACCGCCGATACGCCTTTTAACGGCGGCCGCTAAGGGTACTTAAACCACAGCGCCGTTAATTAACGGCGCTGTGGAAAAGTCCATAGCGCCCCCCAGAGGCCGATTTTCTCCGGGGTCTCGGCTGCCGAGGGTAGCCGAGACCCCAGAGAACATGATTCGGGGTTTTTTTAACCCACCCCGCATTTGCGATCGCCGGTAATTAACCGTTTACCGGCGATCGCAAAAAAAAAACAAAAAAAAAACAAAAAAAAAACAAACGCGATCTCTTTTTAATTTCTCTGTCCTCCGATGTGATCGCACAGAGAAAAGGGGTCCCCCCCCAATACTCACCTAGCTCCCCCGATGCTCCTCGTGTCTCCCGGTGGGCGCCGCCATCTTCAAAATGGCGGCCGGCACCGGGAGAATCTTTGGGGTCTCGGCTGCCGGGGGTAGCCGAGACCCCAAAGAGCATGATCGGGGTCGGTACTACCGACCCCTGTTTTGCGATCGCCGGTAATTAACTGTTTACCGGCGACCGCAAAAAAAAAAGTAAAGTGTAATTCTCTGTCCTGGCTGTTCATAGATCGTGGGAAATTACCTAGAAAGCTCCCTGGCTCCCTGGCTTTCTAGGTAATTTCCCACGATCTATGAACAGCCAGCAGAGGGCGCCTCACCGCAAATGATGCTAAATATAGATCATTGATCTATTTTTAGCCTCATTCCCTGGGGTTTTGCAGCGAGGAGCAGCCTGCATTAGCACAGCTCCTTGCTGCAAAATGTTTTAACCCCTTCAGAAGGATTTACATCGTTGGACGTTACAGATCTGCGGAGGGTAAGTATATTGTTGGTTTATTATGTTTTTTTACTCACAGAACGAGGGTCTTCAGTGACTGGATTGGGCGTTGAATAAAATACTACAACAACCATTGTTTTTATTTCATTAAAATAATTTTAAAGAATGTGTTTGTGTTTTATTTAACCCTTCACTACAATTGGATTAATAATGGATAGGTGTCATAATTGACGCCTCTCCATTATTAATTAGGCTTAATGTCACCTTACAATAGCAAGGTGGCATTAACCCTTAATTACCCCATATCCCACCGCTACACGGGAATGGGAAGAGAGTGGCCAAGTGCCAGAATAGGCGCATCTTCCAGATGTGCCTGTTCTGGGGTGGCTGGGGGCAGATATTTTTAGCCAGGGGGGGGCCAATAACCGTGGACCCTCTCCAGGCTATTAATATCTGCCCTCAGTCACTGGCTTTACTACTCTGGCGGAGAAAATTGCGCGGGAGCCCACGCCAATTTTTTCCGCCAGTTAACCCTTTATTTTAAGAGCTAGAACGGCCAAATTTTGCAGATACACACTACTGACATTAGTAGTGTGGAATCTGCAAAAAAAATGGAGAGAAGACATGGTTTACTGTATGTAAACCATGTCTCAAATCATGTCGGGTTTTATGAAGGAGAAAGAAAAAGCCGGTAATTGAATTACCGGCTTTCAAGCTGTATAGCGCTGGAATAAATATTAATATATATACATATATGTGTCTCACTGACATATATATATATATATACCTATTCTATGTGTACACATTTATTATATCTATTGGACTGTAAGCTGTCAGTGTGATTTTACTGTACACCGCACTGAATTACCGGCTTTTCTCTCTAACAGTGCTGCGTATTTCTCGCAAGTCACACTGCTTGTCCGTGTGTAATCCGTATTTTTCACGCTTCCATAGACTTTCATTGGCGTATTTCTTGCGCAGTACGGTGACAAACGCAGCATGCTGCGATTTTGTACGGCCATAGAAAGCCGTATAATACTGATCAGTAAAATACGGCAGATAGGAGCAGGGGCATAGAGAATAATTGTGCCGTATTTTTTGCGAGTTTTACGGACGTAGATTCTGCGCTCTTACGTCCGTAAAACTCGCATGTGTGACGGCGGCCTAAGGGTTTTTTTAAATGTGGTCACCACCCGTGTAAAACGTGTAATTTCGTAAGAAAAACTACTAGTTTCACCTCTAGTGTGACAGGCATTACTTATCCGATTCGAACGCACATGAATTGCAACTCAGAAGGTGTCATTTACTTGATAGAATGCGACTTATGTAAACTGCAATATGTGGGCTGCACAGTGGGCCCTCTAAAAAGAAGGTTTTGTAAGCATATCTCAGAATCTGCACTTAATAATACATCACATAACATTTCTGCAGTCTCTCACCACTGCAAAACAATCCATGCAGGTAATACCAGCATGATTAAAGTGACTGCTATTGAAAAAGTGCATAAACCCCCTAGAGGCGGTGATCATAGACGTAAGATATTAAATCGTGAATCCTTTTGGATATTTTCTCTACAGTCAAGAGTGCCCTTAGGGCTGAACAAACGTCTTGACCTCATTTTGCAGTTAGATTAATGTAATAATTTCATATATTTATTTCATATAATCCAATTTTTTTTTTTTTTCCGTGTTTTTTTTTTTTTTTTCTGTGTGTTTTTTTTTTTTTCTTTCTTCTCTCCATAAGAAGGTGATATTTAATATTGTACACACTGTGAATTGGTTCTATTACTCCGGCTAATGTAATTTTTTGATACACCGTTGTGGTTCTTTTTCCATAGACATGTCTTTCTCTTTTGCGGTTCACAGGGGGTTAATCTAATCAATGTTCTGATTGCCCACCTGAATTTTAATCTAAGCACTTGTTGTTTTAGTGTTCTGTGTTGTATAAAATGTTAATATGTGGTCCCATTTTCATGCCATGACTAAGACCTGATGGTCGAAACGCGTCGGCGTTGACCACCTGGGACCCCCATCTCTTTTTTGCAAATGTTTGCATTTTAAAGTGTTTTCAATAAATTGACTTTTTAGAAGATCCATGCTGGAGATTATTTTTTCTTTTTCATTGCTGGCTCTGGACTACGCCCTTGACCAAGGCGGCTCCGTGCATGGACATCATTGCACTGTTGAGGGATTGGTGAGCTGACTTATTTTCTTCCCATTTTTTCCTTTTTCCCTATTTTTGTAGATTGTTGACTGAGGTGCAATCTTTGTAGCTGCGATACTCTTCCCTGTTAGGCCATTTTTGTGCAGTGCAATGATGGCTGCACGTGTTTCTTTAGAGATAACCATGGTTAACTGAAGAGAAACAATGATACCAAGCACCAGCCTCCTTTTAAAGTGTCCAGTGATGTAATTCTTACTTAATCATGACTGATTGATCGCCAGCCCTGTCCTCATCAACACCCACACCTGTGTTAATGGGTCAATCACTAAAACGATGTTAGCTGCTCCTTTTAAGGCAGGACTGCAATGATGTTGAAATGTATTTTGGGGGTTAAAGTTCATTTTCTGGGCAAATATTGACTTTGCAAGGACAGTAATTGCTGTTAAGCTGATCACTCTGACATTCAGGAGTATATGCAAATTGTCATTAGAAAAAATGAAGCAGTAGACTTTGGAAAAATTAATATTTGTCTCATTCTCAAAATTTTTGTCCATGACTGTAGAGGGTGTCACCGAGTTGTAATCAAGGTTACCTGGTTAGGGACCCACTGAGATGTTTGCCCCCCCCCCCCCCCCCCGAACCAAAACCCTAGCTATGCCTCTGCCTGTGATGACCATTCCACAAAGTTTTTTTTTCACTTTGGAAAATTTACAATGCTGATTATTTCACAGTTACATTTACTAATGTAAGCCACACAATGAGCATGAGCAAAATTTGAGAAATTTGAGAAAAATATTAGCAGATTTTGAGCACGACAACTACATTGTGTTTTTGCATCCTGTTGAGGTGGTATTTTTTTCCCAAAAGTAAAAGGTACAGTGTAAACGTCTTCCCAACTGCATCCGATCTTCATTGACTTCTGTTGTACAAAAAACTGGATCCATCTGACAACATGACATCAGGTTAGAAGACTTCAATGTCTTGTTGAATGGTGCGACTACTAAGGTCTCTTTCGTTAGCTTTCCTTTCTTCTTCTATAATATATTCTATGAGTACGGTAATTCTTGCATTTGGTGTTGTCTTTGAAGTCAGGTATTATAAGGCTGTGTGCACACATTCAGGATTTTTCTTGTGTTTTCGCTATAAAAATGTGATAAAATCGCGAAAAAAATGCATACATTAAGCATCCTATTATTAGAATGTAATCCGCAATTTTTGTGCACATGTTGTGTTTTTTTCCGCAACGGAATTGCATTCCAGAAAAAAACACAGCTGTTCATTCTTTGTGCGGAATCACAGGGATTCCGCACACATAGGAATGCATTGATCCACTTATTTTCCGCATGTGGTTATGCACACCATGTGGGAAGTAAGGGGATCATGTGCGGTTGGTACCCAGGGTGGAGGAGAGGAGACTCTCCTCCAGGCCCTGGGAACCATATAACTGTTAAAAAAGAAAATAATTTAAAAAAATTGTGATATTCTCACCCTCCGGAGTCCCCCGCAGCCTTCCCGCTCCTCACGATGCTCCCGTTCCCAGGGATGCTTTGCGGCAATGACCTGTGATGACGTGGCGGTCTCGCGTGATGCTACGTCATCTGGGGTCATTGTCGCAAGGCATTATTGGGAACGAGAGCATCGCGAGGAGCGGGAAGGCTGCGGGGGACGCCGGAAGGTCAGAATATCACAATTTTTTTTAGATCTTTTTACTATTGATGCTGTATAGGCAGCATCAATAGTAAAAAGTTGGTCACACTTGTCAAAAATTATGTTTGACAAGTGTGACCAACCTGTCAATCAGTTTTCCAAGCGACGCTGCAGATCGCTTGGAAAACGCTAGCATTCTGCAAGCTAATTACGATTGTAAAATGCTAGTGTTTAACGGGAAAACGCATGCCAATTCCGCATGCGTTTTACCCGCGGCACAGTTGCGGAATTGCAGCGGAAATTCCAGACGTATGCACATAGCCTAAAGCCTATAAAAACAATAGCCTAGGTTTTTTTTTTTGGTGGTAAATGTAATCTTTATTTTTTATTTTTTATATAGCGCTAACATATTACGCAGCGCTTTACAGTTTGCACACATTTTCATTGCTGTCCCCGTTGGGGCTCACAATCTAAATAAATGTATGACACTATTTCATTTTAAGAGATCATCTCACACACACAAAAGTATTACCTGAGTCTCATGTGCTCAAACAAGGAGGAGGAAGAACATCTATTTACACCCAGACTATCTACACCCAGACCGGTACCTGCATTGTGGGGTGTTTTGCTGCACACCAATTAGATTTCTGAACACAGTTTTGATAAATAGAAATTTCTCAAATGAATAGTTTTAGTAAAAGAGCAAGTTTACCTTTACATACCATATTTTCCGGCGTATAAGATGACTTTTTAACCCCTAAAAATCGTCCCAAAAGTCGGGGGTCGTCTTATACGCCGGGTACTGGTGCAGGGAGCGATCCTGGATGGTTCCCAGGGTCTAAAGGAGAGGAGACTCTCCTTCAGGCCCTGGGATCCATATTCATGTAACATAGTAACATAGTAACATAGTAACATAGTTAGTAAGGCCGAAAAAAGACATTTGTCCATCCAGTTCAGCCTATATTCCATCATAATAAATACCCAGATCTACGTCCTTCTACAGAACCTAATAATTGTATGATACAATATTGTTCTGCTCCAGGAAGACATCCAGGCCTCTCTTGAACCCCTCGACTGAGTTCGCCATCACCACCTCCTCAGGCAAGCAATTCCAGATTCTCACTGCCCTAACAGTAAAGAATCCTCTTCTATGTTGGTGGAAAAACCTTCTCTCCTCCAGACGCAAAGAATGCCCCCTTGTGCCCGTCACCTTCCTTGGTATAAACAGATCCTCAGCGAGATATTTGTATTGTCCCCTTATATACTTATACATGGTTATTAGATCGCCCCTCAGTCGTCTTTTTTCTAGACTAAATAATCCTAATTTCGCTAATCTATCTGGGTATTGTAGTTCTCCCATCCCCTTTATTAATTTTGTTGCCCTCCTTTGTACTCTCTCTAGTTCCATTATATCCTTCCTGAGCACCGGTGCCCAAAACTGGACACAGTACTCCATGTGCGGTCTAACTAGGGATTTGTACAGAGGCAGTATAATGCTCTCATCATGTGTATCCAGACCTCTTTTAATGCACCCCATGATCCTGTTTGCCTTGGCAGCTGCTGCCTGGCACTGGCTGCTCCAGGTAAGTTTATCATTAACTAGGATCCCCAAGTCCTTCTCCCTGTCAGATTTACCCAGTGGTTTCCCGTTCAGTGTGTAATGGTGATATTGATTCCCTCTTCCCATGTGTATAACCTTACATTTATCATTGTTAAACCTCATCTGCCACCTTTCAGCCCAAGTTTCCAACTTATCCAGATCCATCTGTAGCAGAATACTATCTTCTCTTGTATTAACTGCTTTACATAGTTTTGTATCATCTGCAAATATCGATATTTTACTGTGTAAACCTTCTACCAGATCATTAATGAATATGTTGAAGAGAACAGGTCCCAATACCGACCCCTGCGGTACCCCACTGGTCACAGCGACCCAGTTAGAGACTATACCATTTATAACCACCCTCTGCTTTCTATCACTAAGCCAGTTACTAACCCATTTACACACATTTTCCCCCAGACCAAGCATTCTCATTTTGTGTACCAACCTCTTGTGCGGCACGGTATCAAACGCTTTGGAAAAATCGAGATATACCACGTCCAATGACTCACCGTGGTCCAGTCTATAGCTTACCTCTTCATAAAAACTGATTAGATTGGTTTGACAGGAGCGATTTCTCATAAACCCATGCTGATATGGAGTTAAACAGTTATTCTCATTGAGATAATCCAGAATAACATCCCTCAGAAACCCTTCAAATATTTTACCAACAATAGAGGTTAGACTTACTGGCCTATAATTTCCAGGTTCACTTTTAGAGCCCTTTTTGAATATTGGCACCACATTTGCTATGCGCCAGTCCTGCGGAACAGACCCTGTCGCTATAGAGTCACTAAAAATAAGAAATAATGGTTTATCTATTACATTACTTAGTTCTCTTAGTACTCGTGGGTGTATGCCATCCGGACCCGGAGATTTATCTATTTTAATCTTATTTAGCCGGTTTCGCACCTCTTCTTGGGTTAGATTGGTGACCCTTAATATAGGGTTTTCATTGTTTCTTGGGATTTCACCTAGCATTTCATTTTCCACCGTGAATACCGTGGAGAAGAAGGTGTTTAATATGTTAGCTTTTTCCTCGTCATCTACAACCATTCTTTCCTCACTATTTTTTAAGGGGCCTACATTTTCAGTTTTTATTCTTTTACTATTGATATAGTTGAAGAACAGTTTGGGATTAGTTTTACTCTCCTTAGCAATGTGCTTCTCTGTTTCCTTTTTGGCAGCTTTAATTAGTTTTTTAGATAAAGTATTTTTCTCCCTATAGTTTTTTAGAGCTTCAATGGTGCCATCCTGCTTTAGTAGTGCAAATGCTTTCTTTTTACTGTTAATTGCCTGTCTTACTTCTTTGTTTAGCCACATTGGGTTTTTCCTATTTCTAGTCCTTTTATTCCCACAAGGTATAAACCGCTTACACTGCCTATTTAGGATGTTCTTAAACATTTCCCATTTATTATCTGTATTCTCATTTCTGAGGATATTGTCCCAGTCTACCAGATTAAGGGCATCTCTAAGCTGTTCAAACTTTGCCTTCCTAAAGTTCAATGTTTTTGTGACTCCCTGACAAGTCCCCCTAGTGAAAGACAGGTGAAACTGCACAATATTGTGGTCGCTATTTCCTAGATGCCCAACCACCTGCAGATTTGTTATTCTGTCAGGTCTATTAGATAGTATTAGGTCTAAAAGTGCTGCTCCTCTGGTTGGATTCTGCACCAATTGTGAAAGATAATTTTTCTTGGTTATTAGCAGAAACCTGTTGCCTTTATGGGTTTCACAGGTTTCTGTTTCCCAGTTAATATCCGGGTAGTTAAAGTCCCCCATAACCAGGACCTCATTATGGGTTGCAGCTTCATCTATCTGCTTTAGAAGTAGACTTTCCATGCTTTCTGTTATTTTTGGGGGTTTGTAACAGACCCCAATGAGAATTTTGTTACCATTTTTCCCTCCATGAATTTCAACCCATATGGACTCGACATCCTCATTCCCTTCGCTAATATCCTCCCTTAAAGTGGACTTTAGACAAGACTTTACATAGAGACAAACCCCTCCTCCTCTCCGATTTTTACGATCCTTTCTAAACAGACTGTAACCCTGTAAGTTAACTGCCCAGTCATAGCTTTCATCTAACCATGTCTCGGTTATTCCCACTATGTCAAAGTTACCTGTAGATATTTCTGCTTCTAGTTCTTCCATCTTGTTTGTCAGGCTTCTGGCGTTTGCGAGCATGCAGTTTAGAGGATTTTGTTTTGTTCCAATCTCCTCACTGTGGATTGTTTTAGAAATGTTCTTACCTCCCTTCTGAGTATGTTTTCCTGGGTCGTCTTTGTTCGAGTCTAATGTTTTTCTTCCCGTCCCCTCTTCTTCTAGTTTAACGCCCTCCTGATGAGTGTAGCGAGTCTTCTGGCGAATGTGTGTTTCCCAGGTTTGTTGAGGTGTAGTCCGTCTCTGGCGAGGAGTCCATCATACCAGTAATTCACACCGTGGTCCAGGAATCCAAATCCTTGTTGTCTGCACCATCGTCTTAGCCAGTTGTTTGCATCAAGGATCCTGTTCCATCTCCTGGTGCCATGCCCGTCTACTGGAAGGATAGAAGAAAAAACTACCTGTGCATCCAGTTCCTTTACTTTCTTCCCCAACTCTTCAAAGTCCTTGCAGATTGTCGGTAGGTCCTTCCTTGCCGTGTCATTGGTGCCAACACCAATGTAAAAAATAAAGAATAAAAATAAAAAATATGGATATACTCACCCCTCCGACGGACCCTGGCTCTCATCGGTGCAAGCGTCTGCCTCCGTTCCTAAGAATGCAGTGAGTGAAGGACCTTCGATGAAGTCGCGGTCACGTGAGCGGTCGCGTGACCGCGACGTCAAAGGTCCTTCACTCACTGCATTCTTAGGAACGGAGGCAGACGCTTGCACCGATGAGAGCCAGGGTCCGTCGGAGGGGTGAGTATATCCATATTTTTTATTTTTATTCTTTATTTTTTACATGAATATGGATCCCAGGGCCTGAAGGAGAGTCTCCTCTCCTCCAGACCCTGGGAACCATACGCACCGCACACGCCGTACAAGGTGACTGGGCGTATAAGATGACCCCCATCTTATACAGCGGGTATATTCCAAATTCCATATTTTATATGGAAAAGTTGGGGGTCGTCTTATACGCCGAGTCGTCTTATACACCAGAAAATACGGTATATTGTGGCTTATCACTGAGGCAGGTCAGTGCATCATGAGAACAGCAGAAGCACTCCCAGAATACCTGATGTATAGTTAAGTCGTGTGGTGCACAGGCGTGCCAGGCACGAGTAGCAAGCATTGCACTGAATTTTGTAATTGATGGATTTTTTCCTTTGCTAAGATTCCTACAGGTCACTACACTTTAGATGCCGTGTATGTTGGGAACTCATCAATTATACATTCAGAATATACATATCAGTTAATAAGGAAAATATTCTTGTGCCATCTTATTTACAGGGGAGTTTACCAACAGCTGCTATTGCGCATGTGCGGGAGGCACCATCTTGATGGAGGATATTTTTTTTTCTTCTCCAGCAAGATGGCGCCCCTGGCACCTGCGCAACAGCAGCTATCGGATCTATACAAACTGATAGCTGCAACTGTGCAGGCGCCCCGAGTGCCATTTTGATTTTTTTTCCCCTCCGTCAAGTAAATCTGAAAAAAGGGATTAAGTGCACAGTAACTATGGGGTTATGCTGCAGCGCAGGTGCCACGGCCGGCATCTGTCTTCAAAAGTGTTTTTTTTTATTTATTCAGTATGTGATGGTATTCATTATGCAAACTAGGAGGCAGGTCAATGAGGGCTAAGTGACCTGTCAGCAGTCTGCATTATGAATATCTAATCAGAGCATCACATGAAGACCACAATAGGCCGTCCCAGGGCATGAGCATATCATTAACTCAAAACTGAAAATAAAGGATTAAACAAAAACCACAAGACGGATTTCATCAACCAAGGTATCATTTTATTCAGTATAACAGCGTCGACCTGACACTATGTGTAGGTTACTATGCACAATCCTGCTGACAGGTTCCCTTTAAACCAACAACCTTTAAAGGGAACCTGTCACCTCCAAAATTGAAGGTGCGCTAAGCCCACCAGCATCAGGGGCTTATCTACAGCATTCTGGAATGCTGTAGATAAGCCCCGATGTATCCTAAAAGATGAGAAAAAGACGTTAGATTATACTCACCCAGGGGCGATCCTGGTCCGGTCCGATGGGTGTTGTGGTCCGGTCCGGCGCCTCCTATCTTCATCAGATGACATCCTCTTCTTGTCTTCACGCTGCGTCTCTGCCACAGGCGTAGTTTGTCTGCCATGTTGAGCGCAGAGCAAAGTACTGCAGTGCGCAGGCGCCGGGCATCTCTGACCTTTCCCGGCTCTCTGCCCTCAACAGGGCAGACAAAGTACGCCTGTGCTGGAGCCGCAGCGTGAAGACGACGTCATCGTAAGAAGATGGGAGGCCCCGGAACGGTCCGCGACGCCCATCGTACCGGGACCGCCCCTGGGTGAGTATAAACTAACCTCTTTTTCTCATCTTTTAGGATACATCAGGAGTTTATCTACAACATTCCAGAATGCTGTAGATCAGCCCCTGATGCTGGTGGGCTTAGCTCACCTTCGATTTTGGGGGTGACTGGTTCCCTTTAAACACATCCAGTTGTGGAACTTTTTATTATTCCAAGATATATTGATTAAAATTAACTTTTGTTTGTGGAAAAAAAAACCTTTAAGCACAGTGTCACCAGCCTTTTACCTTACAGCGCTGGTGTCCTGTGCTCAAATCCCAACAAAGACAACTACAGGAAGTTTGAACAGTGGGGGAAATAAGTATTTGATCCCTTGCCGATTTTGTAAGTTTGTCCACTGACAAAGACATGAACAGTCTATAATTTTAAGGGTAGGTTCATTTTAACACTGAGATAGAATATCAAAACTAAAATCCCCCCAAAAAATCACATTGTATAAATTAAATAAATTTATTTCCATTTTGCAGTGAGAAATAAGTATTTAATCCCCTACCAACCATTAACCCCTTTCTGCCAGCTGATGTAATAGTACGTCAGCTGGCAGATCCCCTGCTTTGAGGTGGGCTCCGGCGGTGAGCCCACCTCATAGCTGCGACATGTCAGCTGTTTTGTACAGCTGACATGTGCGCGTAATGAACGCGAGCGGAATCGCGATCCGCCCGCGCCCATTAACTAGTTAAATGCCGCCGTCAAGCGCTGACAGCGGCATTTAACTAGCGCTCCCGGCCGCGCGGCCGGGCGTGCTCGCACCGCTGACCCCCGTCACATGATCGGGGGTCAGCGGTGCATTGCCATAACAACCAGAGGTCTCCTTGAGACCTCTATGGTTGTTGATGGCTGATTGCTTTGAGCTCCACCCTGTGGTCAGCGTTGAAAGTACACCTGCATTTCTGCTACATAGAGGTGATCTGTACTTCACCTCTATGTAGCAGAGGCGATCGTGTAGTGCATGCTTCTAGCCTCCTATGGAGGCTATTGAAGCATGCCAAAATTAAAAAAAAAAGTGTTTAAAAATATATAAAAAAATAAAAAATATATAAAAGTTCAAATCACCCCCCTTTTGCCCCAATCAAAATAAAACAATTAAAAAAATATTAAGCATACACATATTTGGTATCACCGCGTTCAGAATCGCCCGATCTATCAATAAAAACAAAGGATTAACCTGACCGCTAAATGGCGTAGCAAGAAAAAAAATCAAAACGCCAAAATTACGTTTTTTTGGTCGCCGCAACATTGCATTAAAATGCAATAACGGGCGATCAAAAGATCGTATCTACACCAAAATGGTATCATTAAAAACGCCAGCTCGGCACACAAAAAATAAGCCCTCACCTGACCCCAGATCACAAAAATTGGAGACGCTACGGGTATCGGAAAATGGCGCAATTTTTTTTGTTTGTTTTAGCAAACTTTGGAATTTTTTTTCACCACTTAGATAAAAAATAAACCTAGACATGTTAGGTGTCTATGAACTCGTAATGACCTGGAGAATCATAATGGCAGATTAGTTTTAGCATTTGGTGAACCTAGCAAAAAAGCCAAACAAAAAACAAGTGTGAGATTGCACTTTTTTTTGCAATTTCATCACACTTGGAATTTTTTTCCCATTTTCTGTTACATGGCATGGTAAAACCATTAGTATCGTTCAAAAGTAAATCTCGTCCCGCAAAAAATAAGCCATCACATGGCCATATTGATGGAAAAATAAAAAAGTTATGGCTCTGGGAAGGAGGGGAGCGAAAAACGAAAATGAAAAAAATGGAAAAAGCTCCGGGGGTGAAGGGGTTAAGAGTTCTTGCTCCTACAGACCAGTTAGATGCTCCTAATCAACTTGTTACCTCCATGAAAGACAGCTGTCTTAAGGTACCGTCAGATTAAGCGACGCTCCAGCGATATAGACAACGATGCCGATCGCTGCAGCGTCGCTGTTTAGGTTGCTAGGAGACGTCAAACACTGTAACAGCAGAACGATGCAGGAGCGATCCAGTGACGTACTTATCGTTCTCGCTGGTTGTTCGCTCCATGGAAAAACATTGCTGGCATCGTTGCTTTTGCTGTCAAACAGGACGAATCACGCCGACCTGATGACCAAATAAAGTTCCGGACTTTCAGCGACGACCAGCGATGTCACAGCAGGATCCTGATCGCTGCTACGTGTCAAACACAACAAGATCGCTATCTAGGACGCTGCAACGTCACGGATCGTTGTCGTTCTCATTGGTAAGTTGCTTAATGTGACGGTACCTTTACATAGTCACCTTTAATTGAGTCTGTGGACAGGAATCTTTTATAATCAGTCAGATTCTAACCTCTACAACCGTGTAAATCTCTGAAATACGTGATTCAGACAGAACTTCTGGCAGAAGATTCCCTAATATGAGGCAGATGGAGGCACTGTGGACGCCATATGACCTGTGATCTGACTTTTTAGGATTGCATAAAATTGCTGTCAGACACAGTTTTGTGCACTTCTGAAAAGGACACTGCTGAACAGAGGCCAGAAGGAGTCCAGAGTAACTCTGCTGCCTCATAGTGAATGGATCCCTCGGGGTTCTCATCTGAATCAGCTCACTCAGAGATTTAGATGGAAACCTCAAAGTAAGTGCTCAGCGTAGAGCGCCAGATAACTGTGATCCTTAAAGTTATGTTAAATATTCCAAATAAAAGCTTCAACTCAATCCAGAAAAAAAGCAAGCCTTCACTCAGGTCTGTCATCTGTTAATGGATATATAGGGGGCTTCCACGTTACTGGTAGCACAAAAGTCTCTAGAATAGCAAAATGGCTCCTCACCCACCAAAAGAAATTTAGCAAATTCTCCGCACCCAAATCCAAATTCCCCCCTCCCTTCTGAGCCCCACAGTGTACCTAAACCACATATTACATCCAAGTTTGGCATTTCTGAAGTGATAAGAGCCCACCCAACTTATGGGTGCATGCCTCCAGAAGCACAGGCTGGGCATAACATACTGGTGACTGCAACGTACAGGTCACTACAACGTCAGTTTGCAATTTTCACTCAGACAACATTCATTCCTGCTTGTTTCTGGAAAATACCCATGAAGTCAAATAGTCACTACACCGGTAGATAAATTCCCCAAGGGTTACAATTTCCAAAATGGGGTCACTTGAGGGGGGATTCTGCTCTTCTAGCAATTAGTGGCTCTGTATATGGGGTCCGCAAACTCTTCTAGGAAAATTTGCGCTCAAGGAGGCAAACAGCTCTCTGTTCCTCCCGAGTCTCTCTGTATGGCTAAGTACTACTGCACAGCCACATATGGGTATTGCCACGTTCAGTAGAAATTGTGGGACAAATTTTGGCTAAAACAAAACTTTGGCAGTAAAAATGTAGATATTGTTTCTTCACCACCCAATGGTATAAAATTCTGTGACACACCTGTGGTGTCAATATGATCACTGCACCCCTAGATAAATGGAATCACTTATGGAGAGTTATGCTGTTCTGGAACCTCACGGGCTCTCGTAGTTGGTCATGGCACCTGCAAACCATAACAGTAAAATCTGGCGCTCCTTGACTTCTGAGTTTTGCACTGCGCCTGAAAAACATTTCCTGATTACATGTACGGTATTGGTGCACTCATAAACAAGGAAGAAAAAGACTAGACCAATAACGGTATGCACACCCATAGAATATACAAAATATCAAAAACTTTTTATTACACCTCAAAAGGACAAGTACACAGTAAAACCATTTAAAAAGGCCTGAATACAGAACCATAGGCCGCCACCCCTGAATACGTTACAAAAAAATGATAATAACACACATAGATAAAGTGCTTAATATTAAATATATACAATGTCTCTGTAGTTTGTAAAATGAGTTCACATATAGGGGGTTTCTGTTGTTCTGACACGTCGGGGGCTCTCTCAATGTGACATGGCACCCTCAAACCATTCCAGTAAAATCTGAACTCCAATATGGCACCTCTTCCCTTCTGAGCTTTGCACTGTGCCTCAAAAGTAGTATTCCCCCACATATGGGGTGTTGGCGTACTCAGGAGAAATTGCACAACAAATTGTATGGTGAAATTTCTCCTGTTACACTTATGAAAATGCAATATTTTGTGGGGAAAATTTTTTTTTTATTTTTACGGCTCAACGTTATAACCTTCTGTGAAGCACCTGAGGATTCAATGTACTCCCCACACATCCAGATCAGTTTTCTGAGGGGTCTAGTTTCCAAAATGCTGTCACTTGTGGGGGATTTTCACTGTTTACACACATCAGGGGCTCTCCAAACGCGACATAGTGTCGGCCAATTGTTCCAGAAAATTTTGCATTCAAAAAGTCAAATGGCACTCCTTCCTTCTGAGCTCTGCTATGCGCCCAAACAGTGATTTATCTCTCTCATATAGGGTATCGGCATGCTCAGGAGAAATTACACAACAAATTTTGGGGTCCAATTTTTAGTCTTAACCTTGTCAAAATAAAAAAATTGGAACTGAAGTAAATTTTTTGTGAAAAAGTTAAATGTTCATTTTTTTTTTCCACATTACAAAAATTCCTGTGAAGCATCTTGAATGTGGTTTTGAGCACCTTAAGGGGTGCAGTTTTTAGAATGGTGTAACTTTTAGGTATCTTCTTTCATATACACTCCTCAAAAGGACTTCAAAATCTGATGTGGTCCCTAAAGAAATGGTTTTGTAAATGTTGTTGTAAAAATGAGAAACCGCTGGTCAACTTTTAACCCTTATAACTTCCTAACAAAAAAATGTTGGTTCCATAATTGTGCTGATGAAAAGTAGACAAGTGGGAACTTAAGTTTTTTGTGTGACACATCTCTGTGATTTAAGGGCAAGATAATTCAAATTTGGAAAATTGCAAAATTTTCAAAATTTTTCTCCAAATTTCCATTTTTTTCACAAATAAATGCAAGTCATATCAAAGAAATGTTACCACTACAATGAAGTACAATATGTCACCAGAAAGCAATGTCAAAATCACAGGGATCCGTTGAAAAGTTCCAGTTATAACCTCATAAAGTGACAGTGGTCAGAATTGTAAAAATTGGCCTAGTCAATAACGTGCAAACCACCCTTGGTGGTAAAGGGGTTAAGTGAAGAAAAAGTTGTAAAGGGTGTAAAGGGGTTAAAATACATATTTTTGGCATTTCACAGGTTCTCCATGTCTGAATTTCTGAAGTTATGAGCTTCGTCATTTTTTAATATCATTACAAAAATAAAATCATCTGTTCATGCAAAAATTCCCTCAAAATAGTGAAACGCGGCTTTCAAATTAAAGCTACTGTCTAGTGATGGGCTCAGACAAGCGGTAGTGTGAACGCCACATAACAAATCAGCATATTTTTTGTGATGTGCTCTTTGCACACTTTTACATGTGAAAAGTATTTAACAATTATAACAGTGAAATCCCCACAGTTAATCAGCTAATCACTGCACATTGAAAACTGTGGCAATTGCCACAACATGAAACCCCAACCCAAAGGGGTTGTCAATGTCCATACAACTTTATATTTGCTGTTCTGACATAAATGTGTATTGCCTTTGCCGGATAATATCATCCTTATATATTATTTCTAAACATTCTTTTTCGGTGATTACTTTGTATCTCCATTCATACTGCACCCAAACACAAATGATACACCATTTGAAAGATAATCTTGCCCCCTTCAGCAAGAAAATAGCCAAACAAACCACACATCCACGATGTGATCACAAAATACAGTTTAAACATTAATGTTCATAAATCTGCAGTAAGGAAAAATTACCTGCAGGTGGCACCACACTACCACAAAGCTGCTTACAGACATCAAAAACAAATCGTAACATTTGTCTTGGGGGCCTTCCAGCTTGCCGAACTCCTTGCCTAGCCGATTTCAGGCACATTGGAGGATTGCACACTTCACTGCAGGTGAGTCACATATGCAAACACATTTGTAAATATGCACTGCCTATTCAATTGCACACTTGCTCCGTTTATACTCCATTGACACACACAAATGATACACCATTTCAAAGAGCAAATTACCTGCAGGTGGCATTTGCCTTGGGGTCTTTCCAGCTTGCCGAAGTGCTTGCCCAGCCTATTTCAGGCAAATTCGAGGATTGCACACTTCACTGAAGGTGAGACACATATGCAAACACATTTGTTAACATGCACTGCTTTTTTGGTGATTACTTCGCCCCACACACACAAATAATACACCATTTGAAAGGTAAACTTGTCCCTTCAGCAAGAGAAGACACAAACAAACCACACATTCACGATTTGATCAATAAATACAGTTTAAACATTCATTATCAGAAACCTGCAGAAAAAAGCAATAACTTGCAAGTGGCACCACAACCTCAAGACATTTTTTTAGCCTCTACTTATCAAATCAATTTATTGTATTACCAATCTACATATTCTTCTCTGTGTTCATCATCTCATTAAATACATTAACATTTGAGCAGCTTGATTTTCCTGAAATTGCCTGCCCCCCCGACAACCAATGTGCAAAAATTTCGCACGGGCCAACTAGTATCATATATTAGTTTTTACTTCATAATGAGCCAGCACGGTATTTTGAGATTTAGACTGTGACCAGGCAGCAGCTATAAATATAGAATACAGGAGTAAATGTGGACAAAAATTCTATATTTCTCTACTTTTTCTTTTATGTTTCACAATTATTTTCTTTGGCATGTGAAGAAAGTTCCTGAAACTCTGCTAACATGCATAGGACATGGATTATCATTGGTTAATATCTTTTATTGTACAAGATTTGTTAGAATATTGAAGATACAGTTATGTTTTAGTGCAAAGATACACACATTTTCATGGAAGAATTGCTACAAAAACCCTAGAAAACAATTTGCTCAAAGTTAATATCCAGCTAGACTAATATCTCTTGTAAAATAAGTTCAGACCAAGCCCACATAAATTGTTAACACTGTCCAAGGTTTTAGGATGTTTCCCACTATAAGAGCTTAAAGTAGCAAGCAGGAACAGTAGGAGGTTCTCAAAAAGTTAACAATTAACTTTTAAACCCCCTTAAACATACATCAATCCTGCTTTCAAAGGCATGATCAATATTTAAGCAATGACCTTGTAAGCCATTCACTTATGGACCAATTGAAGTCGTGAGCAGAGTTAACTCCCTGGTGTTCAACAATTCCAGTTGTAGAATACATATTTCCTGGCAATTAATCATTTTCTTAACTTTTATGTGTTGGTCACAGATATGTGAACACTGGTTATGGATGTTGAGATAAGACCATAATATGACAATTGTATTTCTTTCAATAGATTATTGTCTGCTTTTAAGGAAATTATTTTCAAAATTTTTCACATTAACAAGGGACAAAAATCTTGAAACATGAACATCAAGGTCGCAACCAATGAAGTAGATCTCCATCTGTAAAATCCGATGACCCTGGAGATCCCTTCCAACTATAACATCCTATGAAATCCAATTACTCAGCTTTAGTAACATTTATTGTGAATCGTTATATCTCCTATCAAAATGAAAGAAGTCAACCAAATAAATGCATCCTCGGCACAGTTTTTGTCCGGAGGGTGAGGGGAGATTCTACTGATGGTACAAAACAATTTTGCCTTACCAATTATATTTCATGTAGTTCCACACATGTTATACTATATCATCTGTTCATGCAATTTGATAAACATAGGTCTCACCTCATGTGAATTATGGATATGGACAAGAGAGCATGTGAACATCTTGGCAGCAAAAGTAGTAGATGATCCTTCAACGTTCAAAACAATTCCAAAGCATTTCAGATCCTTTCATAACTGTGACCCCTCCATATTTAAAGTGAACCTGTCAGTAGGATTTTGCTAAGTAAACTACAGGCATTGTCGGGTCGGCAGTGTTAAACTGATTAAAATGATTAATGGTATGAAGAAATCCATCTTGTAGTTCTTGTGTAATCAGTGTTAAAAAGTTTTAAGTTAATGAGATGCTCATTCTCTGGACCAGGACTGTAGGCAGAGTCTTATCTTGGTGCTCTAGGCCAGAGAAACCAAGAAGAGACCTTCCCACAGGCCGCCCCGAAGCACAAACATGTTCCTCATCATAGAGACAGAGAGAGAGTTTGTGCTTCTGGGTGGGCCTGTGGGCAGGTCTTTCCTTGGTTTCTCTGGCTTAAAGCAGGAAGATAAGACTCTGCTTACAGTCCTGCCCCAGGGCACAGGTATATCATTAACTTAAAACTTCTAACACTGATTACAAAAGAACCACAATACGGATTTCTTCACCCAAGGTATCATTTTAATCAGTTTAACACTGCCAACCTGACAGTTCTTGTAGTTTATTTAACAAAATCCTGCTGACAGGATCACTTTAAAGGTACAAGGCATTGACAAGCTCAGCTGTGGCATCAGAGGGGGTGACTTTAAACGCCTTCTAGACCAACTAGAATGCCATTGGATTGTGACCCTCAGTACCATGACACCAAATGGGCTGAATGAAAAACTCACCCTTTATTTAAGATCCTTCTGTTCTTCTGTATTTTAAGGCTACTTTCACACTTCCGTCGGTACGGGGCCGTCGCCGCTGCCCCATTGTAATGTCCGGGGAGGAGGGGGCAGAGTTCCGACCGTGCATGCGCGGTCGGAAATGGCGGACACGTCGCACAAAAAAAGTTACATGTAACGTTTTTTTGTGCCGACGGTCCACCAAAACACGACGCATCCGTCGCACGACGGATGTGACGTGTGGCCATACATCGCAATGCGTCACTAATGCAAGTCTATGGAGAAAAAACGCATCCTGCGGGCAACTTTGCAGGACGCGTTTTTTCTCCAAAACGACGCATTGTGACGGCTGTCATAAGACGGAAGTGTGAAAGTAGCCTAAGTCTTTTTATTAATTTCAATGTTGTTTGTTTTTTCATTTTTAGTATTTATCTCCATTATGTGATGACCTTCAAATTTGGATTTCTGCCAGTCAAGACCTCCATGTCATCCAGGATTGGAGATCACTAGGCTTTTTTCGCTTTAAATATATATGTTTATATGTACATCCCCTTTTCTCAGGCATATCACCATTTTGGTGATGTATTCACTTGTATATGCACATTTTCTGGCACTATCCATTAGTGATATGGGTTACTGTAAATTTTTAAATATACAATTCATCTTATTTAACCTTTTATAATATTCTACTCTACCCCCCGAAGAAGCGCTTGCGAAACGTGCTTTTTGGAGATGCTGGAGCACACTTAGGGACATGTGCAAGACACAGATTTTCTTAAATTTTACTGGGTCCCTTTTTTGGTCATATACAGAGCTGCAGCATTGCTTATATTATATAACCATATGGATATATTCATGCTCATTGATCACAAATCCCCATATGCAGCGTTGCATGCTGTGTTTTACAATTTGAATTCCTTGTATGTTCTTGTGTTAGAGCCGCTCTTCATGTTACACATAAAATACCTCATCTAAGTTACTCGATATGCATGTAATTCTGTACAGCCAACACACCTAGTGGTGCATAGATATATAGTACTTTCTGTGTATATTATATGACCGTGTGACAAGTATGTATATTCGTCTTGAGTATTACTAAATCCATATCCATGTTTCCTAGTGTTGTCTGCTTTTGAGCTATATCTGCTAACCTCATTGATCATTACATTGGCAACCTTACGCTATATATTTCTTCTTATTGTTCTGTGTATTTTTGAAAATTATGAATTTTTATTGAATTCTTGTCGTTTGGTTGACTTGTTTAGTTTTGATAGGAGATATATTGTGGAATTCGCTCGGTGACTAGCTTATTATATTAATGGTCCTGAAATTCTTTCCATTATTATCAATTGTTGTAGAATTGTACAGATTATTAAGGTCAGTGATTACTCCAAAGACTGACTGAAGACAATAGCGGTCAGGAAAATAAGGACACAGGCATGAGAGCATGAAGTGCAGTCCAACCATCGTACTTCAGAGATGAATTGTCTTCAGTTTACCAACTATCTCCATACAATTACAGGACCTTTAATTAATATATTGTTAGTCTGTAGACAGCTTTGTAATGAGAAGACCGAAATGTCGTTCTCTACAGAAGAAAAAAAAAATGTTTGCCCAATTGCAAAAATATATAAACTGTGGCTTAAAACAAAGAAGTCTGGGAAAAAGAAAATATTTTCCCATTCCAGATTAGATATTTCTCAGATACTTGTCCGCCTGCTGTCCTCCAGCCATTAGACTTCATTCCTGACATTTCACCCGCATGACAAGATGGAGATGAAACAAGCTTATCGCTCCACATCACCATGTAGAACATGTTCAGTACTAAATCTCTACATTGTGATACATGTTCCTGACTTGTTTTCATGTGAAATAGATTGTGTGGGCAAAAAAACAACTATCCCATACAATAAAACCCATTTGAAATACTGAAATTAAAATAAAGAAGAAAAATTTAAATTTGTATCTGTGTACATATCTGTGCACGGGATATAAAAAGAGAAAAATCAGCAGCGGAATAAAATAAGAGCAAAAATTGCCCACTTTTGCCATATTGACAGGTTCTTTTTAGAGGGAACCAGTCACTACAATTGTCATGTTTAAACTAATGCAGTGAATTTAAAATACTTGTGAATACCATTCCTAACATACCCTTTTAACACCTTCATGAAATATGGCGTATACTTACGTCATATGTCATGTCCCACACTTTGATGCAAGCTCTCACACTGAGCCCGCATCTCTCCCGACATGTGACAGCTGACTTAATCATCCATCTCAGGCGTTTAACAGCCGTGGGTGGAGCGATGTTATGCCTACGGCGGTTATTTATCAGTTAGATCCCACTGACAGCGGGATTTAACATGCGGCGGCCGGAAGCACGTCATTCATCCCGCCCATTGGCTGCCCTGTCATGTGAGGGCAGTGCGACGATTCGTTGTCATGACTGCCGGGGGTCTGCTGATGATGACCCTCGTGTCCGTCATAATGATCCTCCTGCAAACTCCGACTTGTGGCCGGCATTAATAGAAGATCGTGATTTCACCTATATACAAGAGTGCTGAAACCCTGCTATGTGTAGCACAGGCAATTTGACGCTCACAGCTTCAAGTCTCCTAAGAGGACTATTAAATGCTAGATGGTAGCCCGATTCTAACGCATCGGGTTTTCTAGAATATGTATGCGTAGTGTATAGCACAGCCCACATAGTATATTGCACAGCCCACCCAGTACATTGCGCAGCCCACGTAGTACATTGCGCAGCCCACGTAGTACATTGAGCAGCCCACGTAGTACATTGAGCAGCCCACGTAGTACATTGCCCCGCCCACGTAGTACATTGCGCAGCCCACGTAGTACATTGCCCAGCCCACGTCGTATATTGCGCAGCCCACGTAGTATATCGCGCAGCCCATGTTGTATATTGAGCAGCCCACGTAGTATATTGCGCAGCCCACGTAGTATATTGCGCAGCCCATGTAGTATATTGCGCAGCCCACATTGTATATTGCGCAGCCCACATTGTATATTGCGCAGCCCACATAGTATATTGCGCAGGCCACGTAGTATATTGCGCAGGCCACGTAGTATATTGCGCAGCCCACCCAGTTCATTGCGCAGCCCACGTAGTATATTGCGCAGCCCACGTAGTACATTGCGCAGCCCAAGTTGTACATTGCGCAGCCCACGTAGTACATTGCGCAGCCCACGTAGTACATTGCACAGCCCACGTAGTACATTGAGCAGCCCACGTAGTACATTGAGCAGCCCACGTAGTACATTGCCCCACCCACGTAGTACATTGCCCCGCCCACGTAGTACATTGCGCAGCCCACGTAGTACATTGCCCAGCCCACGTCGTATATTGCGCAGCCCACGTAGTATATCGCGCAGCCCATGTTGTATATTGAGCAGCCCAAGTAGTATATTGCGCAGCCCACGTAGTATATTGCGCAGCCCATGTAGTATATTGCGCAGCCCACATTGTATATTGCGCAGCCCACATTGTATATTGCGCAGCCCACGTAGTATATTGCGCAGGCCACGTAGTATATTGCGCAGCCCACATTGTATATTGCGCAGCCCACGTTGTATGTTGCGCAGCCCACGTAGTACGTTGCCCAGCCCACGTAGTACATTGAGCAGCCCACGTAGTACATTGCCCAGCCCACATAGTATATTGCGCAGCCCACGTAGTATATTGCGCAGCCCACGTAGTATATTGCGCAGCCCACATTGTATATTGCGCAGCCCACGTAGTATATTGCGCAGGCCACGTAGTATATTGCGCAGGCATATTGTATATTGCACAGCCCACGTTGTATGTTGCACAGCCCACGTAGTACGTTGAGCAGCCCACGTAGTTCATTGCCCAGCCCACGTAGTACATTGCCCAGCCCACGTAGTATATTGAGCAGCCCACGTAGTATATTGCGCAGCCCACGTTGTATATTGAGCAGCCCAAGTAGTATATTGCGCAGCCCACGTAGTATATTGCGCAGCCCACGTAGTATATTGCCCAGCCCACGTAGAGTATTGCGCAGCCCACGTTGTATATTGCACAGCCCACGTAGTATATTGCCCAGCCCACGTAATATATTGCACAGCTCAAGCAGTCTATAGCAATGTGGGCACCATATCCCTGTTAAAAAAAAGAATTAAAATAAAAAATACCGTATATACTCGAGTATAAGCCGAGATTTTCAGCCCATTTTTTTGGGCTGAAAGTCCCCCTCTCGGCTTATACTCGAGTCATATACCCGGGTGTCAGCAGGGGAGGGGGAGCGGGGGCTGTGTAGTTATACTTACCTGCTCCCAGCGCGGTCCCTGCAGTCCCTGGCTTCTCCGGCGCTGCAGATTCTTCCTGCACTGAGCGGTCACATGGCACCGCTCATTACAGAAATGAATAGGCAGCTCCACCCCCATAGGGGAGGAGCCGCATATTCATTGCTGTAAATGATCGGTGCCATGTGACCGCTCAATTACAGGAAGAAGCTGCAGCGCCGGAGAAGCCAGGGACTGCAGGGACCGCGCTGGGAGCAGGTAAGGGGAGTGCAGCGCTATAATTACCTGCTCCTCGCTCCGGCTCCGTCTGCAGGGTCCTCTAGCAATGACGCTCAGGTTAGAGGGCGCTGTGACGTAGTCAGTGCGCACCCTCTGCTGAGCGTCAGTGCTGGAGACGGAGCCGCAGAGGAGCAGGTAATTATTGAAAGCGCCGGCGTCCTGAGAAGAGAGGTGAGTATGTGATTTTTTTTTTTTTTTTATGGCAGCACCAGCAGCATTCTAAGGAGCACCTATGGGGCCATAAAGGTGCAGAGCATATAAGGGGCACAGCATTATAAGGAGCACCTATGGGGCCATAAAGGTGCAGAGCATATATGGGGCACAGCATTATAAGGAGCACCTATGGGGCCATAAAGGTGCAGAGCATATAAGGGGTACAGCATTATAAGGAGCATCTATGGGGCCATAAAGGTGCAGAGCATATAAGGGGCACAGCATTATAAGGAGCACCTATGGGGCCATAAAGGTGCAGAGCATATATGGGGCATAGCATTATAAGGCGCACCTATGGGGCCATAAAGGTGCAGAGCATATAAGGGGCACAGCATTATAAGGAGCACCTATGGGGCCATAAAGGTGCAGAGCATATATGGGGCACAGCATTATAAGGAGCACCTATGGGGCCATAAAGGTGCAGAGCATATATGGGGCACAGCATTATAAGGAGCACCTATGGGGCCATAAAGGTGCAGAGCATATATGGCACAGCATTATAAGGAGCACCTATGGGGCCATAATCAAAGGTGCAGAGCATATATGGCACAGCATTATAAGGAGCATCTATGGGGCCATAATCAAAGGTGCAGAGCATATATGGCACAGCATTATAAGGAGCATCTATGGGGCCATAATCAAAGGTGCAGAGCATTCTATATAGCACAGTTGTATATGGAGCATCTATGGGGCAATAATGAACGGTATGGAGCATCTATTTTTATTTTTGAAATTCACCGGTAAATGCTGCATTTTCTACCCTAGGCTTATACTCGAGTCAATAAGTTTTCCCAGTTTTTTGTGGCAAAATTAGGGGGGTCGGCTTATACTCGGGTCGGCTTATACTCGAGTATATACGGTAGTTATATACTCACCCTCCGTTGGCCCCCGGATTGAAGCAGTTACGCGCGCTCCGATCTGAAGAGTGCATTGCAGTCTTGCGAGATGATGACGTAGCGGTCTCGCGAGACCGCACGTCATCATCTCGCGAGACCGCAATGCATGGAGCGGTCACCGGGGCGTCGCGAGGAGTTGGAAAGGTCAGTTCCTGATCCGGGGGGCCACCGGAGGGTGAGTATATAACTATTTTTTATTTTTTTTAAATATTTTTAACATTAGATCTTTTTACTATTCATGCTGCGTAGGCAGCATGAATAGTAAAAAGTTGGTCACACAGGGTTGATAGCAGCATTAACCGAGTGCGTTACACCGCGGTCAACGCTGCCATTAACCCTGTGTGAGCGCTGACCGGAGGGGAGTAAGCGGGTGCCGGGCACTGACTGCGGGGAGGAAGGAGTGGCCATTTTCTTCCGGACTGTGCCCATCGCTGATTGGTCGTGGCTGTTTTGCCGCGACCAATCACTGACTTGGATTTCCATGACAGACAGAGGCCGCGACTAATGAATATCCGTGACAGACAGACAGAAAGACAGACAGACAGACGGAAGTGACCCTTAGACAATTATATAGTAGAAAGTAAAAAGTAAAAGAAAAAAGTTTTTAAAAATCAAAAAAAAAAAAAAGTTCAAATCACCCCCTTTGCCCTATTGAAAATAAAACCAAAACAATTGTCATATTTGGTATCAAAATATTTGGTTTTAAAATAAATTAATCTGATGGGTAAACAGTGTAATGAGAAACCAAAATCAAAAAGACAGAATTACAGTTTTTTTGGCCACCACAACATTGAAATAAAATGTCCTAACTGGGAAGATGATAATTGTGCTTTGATAGAACTCTTGATGCCAAATTCCCAGAGGCATCAATAAAGGAAGAATGGATGTGCTAACAGATAGGACACCATGACTATTCATAACTTAAGCACCACCCAAATGACTCCTGGTGAATAGAATTCTTTGTTTTATATCTTCTGATCATCATATGATAAATTGTATGCAAGGAAAAACTATATACCATATTTTTCAGACCATAAAGCATACTTTTTACCTCCAAAAATGTGGAGTAAAATGTACCTGCTCTGGCTGTGGATGGGGAGGTAGGGGAGCGGCAGCAGCGGAGCTGCAGGTCACAAGAGGCAGGGGCTGGTGGCTGTGGCTAACTCCTGTGCCCGCTGCTAAAGAGAAATTAATATTCACTGCATTCCACGCCCATGGGAGTGGAGAGCAGTGAATATTAATTTCTCTTTAATAGCGGACACACTGCTTCTGCTTGGCGTGGAATGCAGTGAATATTCATTCCCTTTAGTAGCGGGCATGCGTGAAAGCCCGGCAGCTGAAGAATGCCACCGACTGCTGCCAACACTGTACCCGCTATTAAAGAGCAATGAATATTCACTGCTCTCTACACACATAGTCCCGCTGTGGGGAGCTGTGAGTATTCTGGCAGTTGTCCTCAGCTTGTAAGCAGCGCATGACGTCACTGTCATGCACTGCTTACAAGTATAAATCAGCTGCTGGCATTGGAACAGGACGGTAAGTATAATGGTTTAAATGTTTTTCTGATGGGGTCCCTGCATACCAGGGTGGGGATGGGGTCCAATCATACCAGGATAAGGATGGGGGCCATACATACCAGGATGGAGATGGGGCCCTGCATAACAGGATAAGGATGAGGGGGCCATGCATACCACGATAGGGGATATATTAGTATAGAATTAACCACATTTTTGGCTTTAATTTCTTTTTCTAATTTTATCCTCTAAAACCTAGGTGTGTCTTATCGTCCGAAAAATACTGTAAATATTTCACTTATTTAAGCATTAGAATTATATGAAATATATTTATGCAAGCCATTAAAAAGAACCCAACATATGATGCATCATGATACAACAGGTAGAACCACAGGAGCACACTCAATGGGAAGAATTCAATATAAGGGCATCAATATGTTTTGAATTAACAGTAAGTTTACTGCAACTTTAAACATTTGAGCAAATGATGACCTCTAAGGGTATGTTTCCACGTTCATGAAACGCTGCGTGCTTGATGCTGCGTAGAGCCGCAGCGTCAAACACGCAGCGTCCAGATGTTACAGCATAGTGGAGGAGATTTCTTGAAATCCTGTCTCCACTATGCAGTAAAACACGCAGGCGGCAGACCCGCGTAAAGGGACATGCGGCACGTCTTTTCAGAACGCAGCATGTCTGTTTACAAAGCGGCAACGCTCCGTCGCCGCGCTTTAAATTTACCATAGACTATCATTAGTTGCGATAAAATCGCATCTAATGATTAGTCACATGCATAGAAACTGCGTACACGCAGCTTACTACGCATGGCTGCCGGCTCACCTGTCCCGCCGCTGGAAGTCCCTCGTCCACTGCAGTTCTCACGATAACTTATGTTATCCCGAGAACTGCCGTGCACATTAACGGGAGTTATCTCCGGTCACTAGTCTGGTTCTCGGAAACAGCTAATCAGCTGTTTGTGAGGTCGCTGCAGTGTAGGTGATCGCTGGAGAGTTATCTCCGGCGATCATCTACAGGCTCTGCTACATCTAGATGTCAGGCATCCAGATGTAGCAGAGATGGACTCATCTACACTGTGTGCACATACAACATACACCATGCGACAACATGCGACAACATGCAACATGCTACATGTGACAACATGAGACAACATGGAGCGTGGCCGATCGCGGCCGGGTGTCAGCTATCGCAGCTGACATCCGGCACAGTGTTCCGGCGGCATAGGGAAGCATCGCACAGGGAGGGGGCTCCCTACGTGCTTCCCTGAGACCCTCTGAGCACCGCGATGTGATCGAGTTGCTCTGAGGGTTTCTTACCTCCTCCTCCCTGCAGGCCCGGATCCAAAATGGCCATGGGGCTGCATCCGGGACCTGCAGGGAAGTGGCTTCAGGCGCCGGGAAGCCTCCAGGAGTGCACGTCAGATCGCTGATCTGACACAGTGCACAGCAAAGTGTCAGATCAGTGATCTAACACTATAACATGATGGCCTCCCCCCCATCTAAATTTAAAAAAAATCACAAAAGTACACATATTTGGTATCGCCGCGTCCGTAACAACCCGACCTATAAAACTGTCCCACTAGTTAACCCCTTCAGTGAACACCGTAAAAATTTAAAAAACGAGGCAAAAAACGCTTAATTATCATACCGCCGAACAAAAAGACAAAAAGTGGAATAACACGCGATCAAAAAGACTGATATAAATAACCATGAAAACGTTATCTTGTCTTTCAAAAAACGAGCCGCCATACAGCATCAGCGAAAAAATAAAAAAGTTATAGTCCTCAGAATAAAGCGATGCAAAAATAATTATTTTTTCTATAAAATAGTTTTTATCGTATAAAAGCGCCAAAACATAAAAAACTGATATAAGTGAGGTATCGCTGTAATCGTACTGACCCGAAGAATAAAACTGCTTTATCCATTTTACCAAGTGCGGAACGGTATAAACGCCCCCCCCCCCCAAATGAAATTCATGAATAGCTGGTTTTTGGTCATTCTGCCTCACAAAAATCGGAGTAAAAAGCGATCAAAAAACGTCACGTGCCAGAAAATGGTACCAATAAAAACGTCAACTCGTCCCGCAAAAAACAAGACCTCACATGACTCTGTGGACCAAAATATTGAAAAATTATAGCTCTCAAAATGTGGTAACGCAAAAAATATTTTTTGCAATAAAAAGCGTCTTTTAGTGTGTGACGGCTGCCAATCATAAAAATGCGCTAGAAAATGCGCTAGAAAAGTAAATCAAACCCCCCTTCATCACCCCCTTAGTTAGGGAAAAATAAAAAAAATTAAAAAAAGTATTTATTTCCATTTTCCCATCAGGGTTAGGGCTAGGGTTAGGGTTAGGGCTAGGGTTAGGGCTAAAGTTACGGTTAGGGTTTGGATTACATTTACGGTTGAGAATAGGGTTGGGATTAGGGTTAGGGGTGTATCAGGGTTAGGGGTGTGGTTAGGGTTACCATTGGGATTAGGGTTAGGGATGTGTTTGGATTAGGGTTTCAGTTATAATTGGGGGGTTTCCACTGTTTAGGCACATCAGGAGCTCTCCAAACACGACATGGCATCCGATCTCAATTCCAGCCAATTTTGCGTTGAAAAAGTAAAACAGTGCTCGTTCCCTTCCGAGCTCTCCCGTGCGCCCAAACAGGGTTTTACCCCAACATATGGGGTATCAGCGTACTCAGGACACATTGGACAACAACTTTTCGGGTCCAATTTCTCCTGTTACCCTTAGGAAAATACAAAGCTGGGGGCTAAAAAATAATTTTTGTGGAAAAAAAAAGATTTTTTATTTTCATGGCTCTGCGTTATAAACTGTAGTGAAGCACTTGGGGGTTCAAAGTTCTCACAACACATCTAGATAAGTTCCTTGGGTGGTCTAGTTTCCAATATGGGGTCACTTGTGGGGGGGTTCTACTGTTTAGGTACATTAGGGGCTCTGCAAACGCAATGTGACACCTGCAGACCATTCCATCCAAGTCTGCATTCCAAATGGCGCTCCTTCCCTTCCAAGCTCTCCCATGCGCCCAAACGGTGGTTTCCCCCCACATATGGGGTATCAGAATACTCAGGACAAATTGGACAACAACTTTTGGGGTAAGTTTTTATTTGGGCGGTGGTTAACCAATTCAGTAAACAGTCTCATTTTGTTCCTTTATCAGGGTTACCTAATGCGGAGACACTCTCCAGGTTGCTTATTTGCCATGTTGTGAGACTGCATGGAATTCTTCTGAACATTATGTCTGATAGGGGAGTGGAATTTGTCTCCAAATTCTGAAGAGCTTTTTGTAAGAAACTTGTCATTTTCCTCTGCTCACCACCCTGAAACAACTAGTCAGATATAAAGGACAAATTAATCTTTGGAACAAATTTTAAAGGTGTATGTGATGCTCAGCAGGAGGATTGTTCTTGATTTTTACCTTTTGCTAAAGGTACCGTCACATTAAGCGACGCTGCAGCGATATAGACAACGATGCCGATCGCTGCAGCGACGCTGTGTGGCCGCTGGAGAGCTGTCACACAGACAGCTCTCCAGCCACCAACGATGCCGAACTCCCCGGGTAACCAGGGTAAACATCGGGTTACTAAGCGCAGGGCCGTGCTTAGTAACCCGATGTTTACCCTGGTTACCATTGTAAATGTAAAAAAAAAAACCCACTACATACTTACATTCCGGTGTCTGTCGCGTCCCCCGGCGTCAGCTTCCCTGCACTGTGTAAGCGCCGGCCGTAAAGCAGAGCCAGGGTGTGCTGGGTTTCCTACAATTGTACCAAACTCTCCCCGCTCCAATCTGTCCTGAATGCTGCAGCCAGGGTCATATTCCTCACCAACCGTTACACCGATGCCTCTACCTTGTGCCAGTCATTACACTGGCTACCCATCCACTCCAGAATCCAGTACAAAACTACTACCCTCATCCACAAAGCACTCGATGGCTTAGCACCACCCTACATCTCCTCTCTGGTCTCAGTCTACCACCCTACCCATGCCCTCCGCTCCGCTGATGACCTCAGGTTAGCATCCTCAATAATCAGAACCTCCCATTCCCTTCTCCAAGACTTTACACGTGCTGCGCCGATTCTTTGGAATGCACTATCTAGATTAATACGATTAATCTCCAACCCACACAGTTTTAAGCGTGCCCTAAAAACTCATTTGTTCAGATTGGCCTACCGCCTCAACACATTAACCTAATGATCCCGGTAAGGCCTATCATAAAAAAAATAAAAAAAAGAAAACAAAAAAAGTTCCTCGTATCATGTTCTCATACACTTTATGCAGTTAATAGCCCTCTGTGTCTGTGCTGTTACATACTTAGGCAGGTAACTGGTTCATGCAGCTTTACATGAACACCCGAGCCTTACACTATGGCTGGTCCGAATAACTAAAGCAATTGTTACCATCCACCTCTCGTGTCTCCCCTTTTCCTCATAGTTTGTAAGCTTGCGAGCAGGGCCCTCACTCCTCTTGGTATCTATTTTGAACTGTGATTTCTGTTATGCTGTAATGTCTATTGTCTGTACAAGTCCCCTCTATAATTTGTAAAGCGCTGCGGAATATGTTGGTGCTATATAAATAAAATTATTATTATTATTATTATTGTCTCCTGCTCAGAATGATTCACAGGCTATTTAAGCTGGCTGTCTGCCTCTTGTCATGCCCCTAGAAGAAGCGTTAGCGAAATGGCACCCGTCGGGTGTGAGGGGAACACCGCACGCAATCCTGACTTTACCAGCTTTGTGGAGATAAATTTATTCTACGCTTACACAGCTTGATATGAATTACTAAGGGAAGGGATTATATACATACTTATTTGATAGGGGTTTCTTGGTAATAAGTAACTACATTTGTATTTTCTGCAGAGTCCTATAAAAGGACTGCATGACATGTAACCAGTTTACTTACCCACTTGTTATAAACACACAGCTTCATTGTACAACCTCCCTCTCCTCCTTCCTCTTCTAGTTTTTACCTCCTCATTATCATTACATTACCTCCTTGGCTTGCAGTAGCTCCCTCTCCCTCTTTGGAGGTCATATCCCCTGTCTTTAAATGGTTTTAAAATTGTGTATCAATAAAAAATATAATGTTTTATCTTTCAATTCTTGGGAATCTCTACTTGGCAGGTGTGTTTACCCATCGCCTATCCTTAGTTTTTTTCTGTCTGCCTCTTATGTCTGCCAGTTGTAGCTCTGCTCAGTTTGGTATGTCTTTGCTCTGTGCTTTGAGTTCTAGTATTTCGATCTTTGTTGACTAACCTTGGATTTGCCTTCTAACATCCATTTGCCTAGCCCTTTTATCTTGATCACCTGCCTTTCTTAATTCTGACCCTGGACTGTGACCTGACTACGCCTTTGCCTCACCTATCTGTCTTTGACACACCGTCCTGGCTTTTGACCTCGGACTCCCTGACTTTCCCACCTCACGAAGTGTCCATAAGTAGTGACTAGCATCACATCCAGTAGGTGAGTTTAAGAGTAATATCCCTACACAACAGTCACAAGCTGTCTGGACATGCTGAGAGTTGTTGTTTCCACAGGTGGAAAGTCTATTGCTGACTACTTCTGCTATGAAAGCACATAGTACAAAAAGAAAAGTAACAAAAAGAAATAAAAAAGAATAAGTAACAAAATAAGCAAGTAGCTTTTGGAAAAGAATAAGAAGTGTACATGGGTAGATACATAAATGAATAGGAGAACAGAACCTACTAGCACCAACTTGTCAAGCTATGTCGTGTTGATACCATCAGTGAAGCATCTAGTGAGGTGTCAAGGAGTTGGGATCCTTTGTTAGGCTTTGTAATAAACAGATCTTTATGACGCAAGATACACATTCCATCCACATAATACAATGATCACAGATAATTAAACTGTCATGACTGTAGTTACAAAATATAAACGGGAGATAATCCCTAGGTTCATTATCTAGAACCAAGCCCAAAACTACTACACACGAATGATAAAAAAAAGAAAAATCTAAGATAATAAAAATATTTACTTTCCAGTTGAATAATGCTTGTATTTGAGGCTTTGATGCAGAATAGAAAACGTGGCATTTGTCTACTTTTGTGTCTGTTCACACTGCTTTTTATTCACCAACTTTCCTGAGTTTTTCCAGATAATTTAATTTGAATTTAATCCATTCCCACATTTTGCAAGTCATACAATTGTCCTGAAATATTCTGAATTGCATCACATGAATTCACTCATCTTTAAAATCCCATGATAGCAGCTTGCGGTTTATTTGATCCCTATTCTGCAGCAACTCTTTTAGCTGTATTACTATTCTGTGACATCACAAAGCTAAATTGTGAGGTACTGCTATGGGCACCAGATTTATGCCAACTTACGCTAATTTTTAAGGAAGGAGAAGGGAGGATCTTACTTAAAGGACAGCTCCACGTGAACCTGTCCTCTGGAAGTTTTTTTATTGGTGGTGTAGTATTTATATGGTCACTAGATGAAAAATCCTGTGATGAAGTTTTACTTGATGTAAATAAAAATATAGTTTAGACCTACTTTGGCAAATGAAGGGTGCATTTTTGGCATCTTATAATAATAGCTGTACAAAATGCAGCTATCTTCAGCTCTTCCTAGTGTCACTCTGGCCCCGCGCCAACATCTTGTGGCCGCAATTTCGGAAGTCAGAGTTGGTCACAAGCTCTTGACAAAAGTTTATGAAAGCTTTCTTTACAATCTGCAGAAGATGACCAGGATGGTGAGCAAACTGCAAAGTATGTCATATGAGGAATAGTTAAAGGATCTGGGAATGTTTAGCTTGCAAAAAAGACTAAGAGGAGATTTAATAGCTGTCTACAAATATCTGAAGGGCTGTCACAGTGTAGAGGGATCATCCTTATTTTCATTGGCACATGGAAACACGAGAAGCAATGGAATCAAACTGAAAGGAAGAAGATACAGATTAGATATTAGCAAAAACTTTAACACTGAAGGTGATCAATGAATGGAACAGGCTGCCACGAAAGTTAGTGAGTCCTCCTTCAATGGAAGTCTTCAAACAGAGGCTGGACAGACACCTGTCTGAGATGGCTTAATGAATCCTGCATTGAGCAGGGGGTTGGACACGATGACCCTGGAGGACCATTCCAACTCTAGCATACTATAATTTTATGACCAATGAAGTTGATGGATGTTGGGTATAATAGCAGAAGCAGGGAACTTAGATTGGTGACCCCACTCCAACAGTAAAATAAAAAAAAATGCTGGAGTTTTAAGCAACACCATTAGGAGGATGCAGGATACAGGAGGAGAAAGCAATTACTTTGAACCTTCAACGTACCGGGCTATGAATTGGTAACAGCAGCGACTCAAAGCCATGCTTTCTTTATACTTTTGTTACTATCGGTTAACAACTGTGTATTGAGTAGCCTTATAGCGCAATACTGGAGGTGCCCCAAGTTGGTTGCATTTGCCAATCCTCCTTAGTAATATATTATTCTATATTAGCAAGTGCAGAGATTTATTTATTCACCTTTAACTCTGACATATCCACACTCATTCATCTCTCACAACTGGAAATGGAAAAGTGGCCGCATGTGTGTGTCATTCTCCATACACTTCTATGTGAGTCTGGAAGGTGAGCATGCTTTCCAGGTATGCGTGGCCAGATATTTCTGATAGGGCTCCATTACGGAGATGGGTACGCATGGCAGGCACACGTGTCTAAGAGGCATCTATTGTATTTCCATAATCCAGTTTGAAGTATTATTCCTAAACATACAGTACATGTTTTTAGTACAATTATTCCTTTGTTTCCAAGTCATGAAAACCACTGAAGCAAGAAATGTTAATGCGTAAACTAACACAGCTAATTGAAAATAACTGCTACCCGCAGGAACAAGTTAGCCATTAAAAGGTATCAACCACTGAGGACTCTCAATTCTAAATATTTTTCCGCAGGAACAATACACTTTCCTGTCTCTGAAAAAAAATGGTGGAACTAGTTTAGAGAGTAAAATATACCTGGTATGTATTGCTAAGGCTATCACATTTCACTCAGCATGCTTTGAAATGACAGGTTGATTTAACAGGTTTAATAACTTAGGAGTGATGATAGAGCAGTCAAACTACAGATTATCAAAACTATGGGAACCAAAAAAAGCAAATAAATTCAACATACACAATCCTCATATCCAGCCACATCCAGATTCTATACATGATAAATCATACTCTTTGCTGATAGCACAAGACCCTCAGGGCTAAGAACAACCTGATCCTGCAAAACTGAATCCAGAGTACATGGGGTCTATAGCCGAATCATTTGTACAATATATTACACTGAGTGCGCAAACATAATATGCCTATATCAGCGAGGTCATGAAATATAATATTTGCTTTATTACAGGTCCATTAACATCCAAGCTGGAAACAGGCACACATATGGATGGAAGCCTCATAATGAAAGCTTTGTATTTAGGATAAGACTTATTTATATAGTAATGTACAAAACCGGTGGTAAAAGCCAAAACAATTATTGCACAAAAGGACAAGTGCGATAAACTAGAACAAGATAATAAAAAACTAGAACTCAATACGTCTCTAACAAATAGAGTCATAAATGTCAGAAGAATCAGAAGATAAGACAATTTCACAATAGCAACCACTAACCAGCAAAAAAGGTGAGAAACAAATAAATGGTGTTTGTTAAATTTGAGACTAGGCGGCATGGTGGTTCTCATAGAGAGATGGTGGGTACCCCTTCTATTGTTTAAATATGGGGAACAAAGATCACTGGATGCAAATATATTGCAGTTGAAAGTAATAATATCTGATGAAGACCATCTACTACCCTACAGCACATTATTATGTCTTATTGAACATCAATGGTGGCCTCAAGTATATAGCAACGCAAGACTCCATACAGCAGGATGAGCTTCTAGTGGGGAACTTGGTCTGTATTCTTTAATTTAGTAAAATATATAATGATTCTTACTGTGCATGTTTCCTGGACTTCTCAGACAATACTGTGCTACTGAAACCATAAAGGGGAGGTCATAGGCACCAGCGGGTCATAGACACCAGCGGTACGTGTCTCTTATTGGCCAACCCATGAATACAGCGATGTTCATATATATGTAGGTATGGTTTATTTTAAAATAAGAGAATGGAAAAGAAGGAAAGAAAGAAAAAAAGAAAGAAAGAAAGAACGAACGAAAGAAAGAAAGAAAAGGAAAGAAAGGAGTGAAAGAAAAGAAAGACAGATCACTCTAAAAGACCACCTCATTGAAAAGACCCATTTTTATGTCCAGACCATATGTTCTGCACTGGTTATGGTGTTACATTTATAATAAGGTAATTATTGACACTTATTTATGTAAGATCTACACCCCAGGACCCTCAGCTCTTGCCCCCCATCCTCCTGCCCCCCAGACACAGAACATGTAGGCTATGTGCACACGATGCGGATTTTGCTGCGGATCCGCAGCAGTTTCCCATGAGTTTACAGTACAATGTAAACCTATGGGAAACAAAAAACGCTGTGCCAATGCTGCGGAAAAAAATGCGCGGAAACGCAGCGTTTTATTTTCCGCAGCATGTCAATTCTTTGCGCGGAATCCGCAGCGTTTTTACATCTGCTCCAATAGAAAGCTGCAGATGAAAATCCGCAGCGGAATCCGCACTAGAAAACGCGATAAATCCGCAGTAAAATCCGCAGCGGATTTTCAATGCGGATTTATCAAATCTGCTGCGGAAATATCCGCAGTGGACCATTCTACGTGTGCACATAGCCTTATAATCTGCAGCTATTGACAGACACCAGAGACAGATGCATAGACACAAGACCTCTCCATAACCTGGAGGGAGATGTTCCTGGTCCAGCAGAATGAATTAGGGCAGACCCATACACTGCCACCTGTAGACCTCTCCATAACACCTGGAGGGAGATGTTCCTGGTCCAGCAGAATGAAGGAGGGCAGACCCTGCCACCTGTAGACCTCTCCATAACACCTGGATGGAGATGCTCCTGGTCCAGCAGAATGAAGGAGGGCAGACCCATACACTGCCACCAGTAGACCTCTCCATAACACCTGGAGGGAGATGTTCCTGGTCCAGCAGAATGAATGAGGGCAGACCCATACACTGCCACCTGTAGACCTCTCCATAACACCTGGAGGGAGATGTTCCTGGTCCAGCAGAATGTATGAGGGCAGACCCATACACTGCCACCTGTAGACCTCTCCATAACACCTGGAGGGAGATGTTCCTGGTCCAGCAGAATGAAGGAGGGCAGACCCATACGCTGCCACCTGTAGACCTCTCCATAACACCTGGAGGGAGATGTTCCTGGTCCAGCAGAATGAAGGAGGGCAGACCCTACCACCTGTAGACCTCTCCATAACACCTGGATGGAGATGGTCCTGGTCCAGCAGAATGTATGAGGGCAGACCCATACGCTGCCACCTGTAGACCTCTCCATAACACCTGGAGGGAGATGTTCCTGGTCCAGCAGAATGAAGGAGGGCAGACCCTACCACCTGTAGACCTCTCCATAACACCTGGATGGAGATGGTCCTGGTCCAGCAGAATGTATGAGGGCAGACCCATACGCTGCCACCTGTAGACCTCTCCATAACACCTGGAGGGAGATGTTCCTGGTCCAGCAGAATGAAGGAGGGCAGACCCTACCACCTGTGGCCACCACACTTCATACAATGACATGCACCATACCTAAATACTTGATCTCGAATCCTGGAGGGGGCTTGAGGGACCTCCTGACCCAGCCTTCCCTGAGGACCCCCAGGTGCTCTTCCTTGCCCTGGATCAGCAGGACATGCTCATCTATCCAGCCCAGGAAGAAAGTCTCGGAGATGGCAGAAGTCACTTTCTTGTTCCAGAAATGCTGCATATTCTCAGCTTTAAAGTCGGCAAAGATCTCATACCCCACATGGTGCTTCTCGTGTGCCAGCAGCAGCCTCTCCGACGCCCCCCTGTGACTCAGGACCACGGCCAGGGAGTGGGGGGCGATCTGCAGGATGGACTCCATGCTGTGAGGCATCTCGGGTGCAGGGTGCCCAGACAAACTTTAGCCGGAGCCCTGCTGATAGTGCAAGTGCATTCTCCCTGCAGACCTGTGCCCAGATCACCAGCAAGAAGCAATCCTTCCCACCAACAAGACCCTGCTCGCCCGAGCGCTGGCCATTCTGAGCCTGGCTGACAAGCCCCGGGTGGAATTTACAGGTGGGTAATAAATGTCTGATTTACTGGCAGCGATAGACCCTCCCTCCGGAGCTGACAGCTGCCCCCTGCCGCCTGACCTGCTGCACTGCACCCAGGGCTGCCTCTTCCCTGTCAGCTGTCACTATGACTTGTTACAGGATGAAAGGGTTTTATGCAGGAAACATGGCTTACCTCACTATAAGCCCTGTCTGATCCTCACCTGTAATAAAAAAAAAGCATTAAACAAACAGGAATTAGCCTAGTCTTGGGGGAGGCGTAATAGAGTGATCAAACACAATATATAAGTAGTAAAATGGTTAATAACTTTTAGTAATACCACTAAAATGTTCTGAACAGTACAATTAAAGCAAATAATAAACAAATTGACAAGGAAAACAAAGTTTTTCACTGCTTTATATATACAGTGTCTGTATAATAGATAATCACATGTAAAGCGCCATGGAATAAATGGCGCTATAAAAATGTATAATAATAAAATAATAATAATAATTGAGCTTTGCTAATGAGTCATCACATAAGAGCAAAGCCAAGAAACTATCTGCATAGCTTTCATTCCAAGATCTCCTGTGATATGTATGTTACATATGTAATAAAGAGCCTGAGCAGTGGTGTAACTAGAGTCCAGTAGGCCTCGGGGCAAAATTTGGACCTGGCACCTCCCCCGCCCCTCTGTATGTTGCTCAAATGTATAGGACTTTGTAGCGTTCTAAATTCTACAAGGACAAATGCGTTGACCTTTCCCCCCACATCTTGGGTCCTTCCTGGTATATGTTCTCCATAGTGGTATATATGTCTACCATCCTGGTATATATTTCCCTTATCCTGGTATGTATGTTCTCCATAGTGTTATATACAGCTCTGGCAAAAATTAAGAGACCACTGCACAGTTTTATATAAATCAACTTCTCTATATGTCTGACAGCCATTCCATTCCAGTGTCAGTTGAATTCCAACCAGAGTTCACCTCATTCTACTTAATGTGCTTCTGATTAGGTGATCACCTAAACTAAATCTTATTAATGAAGAAAAGTATAAAAAACACTGCTGCGGTGTTCACAGTCCTCTTGCAATAAAACAATCTAGATGGCAAGTGCTAGTAATATGCCAAACGTAATAGGAATGAAAAAATAACTTTACCATGCCAAAGGAGTTGAAAAGAAAAGTCTTGAGTGAGGAAAAGAAGAGCTAATTTCTGTAGCAGAGGGAAACAGTGAGCGTCAACCAGCAGAGGGAGAAAACGAATCTCCGTAATAATCTCAAAAAATAGTATCGGCAAGAGGTACATACAGCAAAATCATAAATAAATCCTCAGTATATATATAAAACCACTTTTTATTAATTAAAAACAAGGCAAAGAACCCAACCAATAGTGACAAATAACACCCAATAACCAAACCAAAAATACAAAAAGTGCTATAAAAACACCATAAAACTAATGGGGAATAGCTATATAGCCCTAGCCGAGGCACCTATATCTACCCCTACCTGGCTGCGGAGGTAGACACCCTAGGGGGGAACGTTATGGCGCCCCCGCTCCACGATGACTGTCCCTAGGGGCCCTAATATGCCCTGTAGCAACAAATGACAACCTCTACCCAAAGGCTACAGGGTCCTCTAGCACTATACATAGATCAACTGTGCTAGGGAAAACCTATATCCCCAAAAGAACAAAGTTAACATATACACATATGTCGGTAGGTGAAAAAATGGTAGATACAGTAGATAGTAATAGCTCACCAGTGGACTATTAGAGGTAGCTCACATTTCAATGGATACACTGCTACCAAACATACTTCCTTATTTATACAGGCAGGAGCACCAGTGCTGTGTTCCCCTGTTATACCACCAGTCTGTATGAAAAGCTCCAACAGCATAAATAATTTCTTATGCATTGATATACATGGAAACCATCAGTACTCATCTGTCAGTATGTCCACTGGGCTCCACACCACCGCCATTTGGAGTGAACGCCTCAACGCGTTTCGCCTGCCACGGCTCATCAGGAGGCTCGATAATGTGATATGTAGTGTCACCTATGATAGTGGATAGCTAAATGCCCAGTACCACAACACCTACTTTTATACTTGCCGCCGGTCTATCGCAATCCAAGTGCCGCCTATGCACTTCCTGTGGCATGCCCCAGACTCTACTGCGCATGTACGCTCTGATATGCGCAAAGGGGATACCAAAATCAAAGCTACTGCGCACATTCCCGTGCGCCGGATGTAATTGCGCATGTCCGAAGTGGGGCTTTCAACTCACTACTGCGCATGTCCGAATTGCATCGCACAGGGTAATGCCACTGCTTACCTCAATTCATTCAACAGAGCCGTAGCCTGCTGGGCTGGTTGTACGGCGCATGCCCATCATATTACAGGCTTCTGCGCACGCTCTCGTGTGCCAGGAGCTACTGCGCATGCCCGACATAAGGATTACCTCTCTCTGCAGCGCACGTCCCTAATGGACCGTACAGAGGAATACCTCTGCTTACTCCAATGATTACCTAGTGACGTAAGTCTGCCGGGATAATTATACAGAGCTTACCCTTGATATGCAGTATCGCGCTCTACGCTCCACCTCCATTCTCGATAACTGTTCCTATCTGTTCCCGGCCTTCTAAACAAGGGGGTAGCCAGGAGAGGTTCCTCCCACTTTAACGTGCGGAAGTATCGGGACAATACCCGGCAGCGTCACAGCGTCGACTCCTCGGCTCATATGCATAGAGTGCATCTCACATTGTACAAAGTACGTGGTCTGACTTCAGTTACCACCTAGCCTGTCATGTAATAGCATCACAGGCTATACTTATACCTAAGGGATACTTCCTCAGTGATACAGAGTAACGTCAGGCTCAGTGAATCAATGTCACGTCCACTATGTATATACATACACCGCGTACAAAACCTATCGCGGCTAGACATGCCCCTCTAGTGAGTCTAAAGCACAATAAAGGCCAAACTAAAAGGCCAAACTAAAAATGTCCACACCTTGATAGAAACATACCATGTGTATGGACTGTACATTACCTGAAGTCTCACGTGCAATCTGCATTCCGATCCATTCCAGCTGCCCTGAGAAGGCTTAATAATTAGTTAAATAATACACCCTGCTACATATCATGCTCTTATGCCTTCAAATGATAAACAATTCCTTATAGAGCATAAGATGGAAATGCCCATAGATATCTAGTGAACATGCTGGGCGTAAAAAGATAGGCGTAAGGGCACGTTTACGGTATATCAAGTTGCAGATTACCCGTGCTTCATACAATGAAAAAAATACATTATTGGGCCACCAGAGACAAGGCACATGAGAGACAGATCAAACTGCCCTACGGCAAAAGAAGAAGAAGGTGGGGTAAAGATATATATATAAAGAATGCAATGCATACTAAATTTTTCATGGAAATCCATGTGAATCCTCCACAGTGAGGACTCCATCGAAAAAATGGATTGACCATACCATCCTAAAAACCGAACCTGTAAATAATATAAGACTACACACCCAGAGGATGTCAGACTATCTGTTGATAGTTACAGAAAACATGTGTACGATATTTGCTCGTTGATTCCCTTTGGTTCAAGAGACTCCATCCTGAAGATCCATTCGCACTCCCGTCTCAGGATCAATCTATCCAGATTGCCTCCTCTCGGGTTCACTCTAACCACTTCTACAACAGTGAATCTTACTCCTGTTGGATCTTCCCTGTGGTAAGTGTGTATATGTTTCGCCAATGGTGTATCCCTATTATTGCGAATGTCGCCCATATGCTCCCCCACTCTTCTCCTAAACTCCCTCTTGGTCTTCCCGATATAATCTTTTGGGCAGGAGCAGGACGCCACATATACCACCCCAGTTGTTTTACAATTTGAAAACTCGCGTTGGTAAAAGATTTTACCTGTGGTGGAACACTGGAACCGTTTGCACAGTCTCATCCATTTACACAAACTGCAGTCTCCGCACTTGAAGAAACCGCATGGCCTCCTATCCAGCCAAGTCTCACCGGATTTAGGTAGCTGATATTGGCTATGCACCAGCATATCTCTAATGGAACGGCCCTTCCTAAATGTAATGTTGGGGCGTTCACCTACTACATCCATCAGATCCGGATCTAACTTCAAGATATCCCAGTGTCTAGCAAAGGCCTTCCTAATCTCCTGATGCTGTGTATCAAAAGTACCAATGATCCTTGATGAATTGAGGTAAGCAGTGGCATTACCCTGTGCGATGCAATTCGGACATGCGCAGTAGTGAGTTGAAAGCCCCACTTCGGACATGCGCAATTACATCCGGCGCACAGGAATGTGCGCAGTAGCTTTGATTTTGGTATCCCCTTTGCGCATATCAGAGCGTACATGCGCAGTAGAGTCTGGGGCACGCCACAGGAAGTGGATAGGCGGCACTTGGATTGAGATAGACCGGTGGCAAGTATAAAAGTAGGTGTTGTGGTACTGGGCATTTAGCTATTCACTATCATAGGTGACACTACGTATCACATTATGGGGCCTCCTGATGAGCCGTGGCAGGCGAAACGCGTTGAGGCGTTCACTCTAAATGGCGTGGTGTGGAGCCCAGTGGACATACTGACAGATGAGTACTGATGGTCTCCATGTATATCAATGCATAAGAAATCATTTATGCTGTTGGAGCTTTTCATATAGACTGGTGGTATAACAGGGGAACACAGCACTGGTGCTCCTGCCTGTATAAATAAGGAAGTATGTTTTGTAGCGGTGTATCCATTGAAATGTGAGCTACCTCTAATAGTGCACTGGTGAGCTATTACTATCTACTGTATCTACCATTTTTTCACCTACCGACATATGTGTATATGTTAACTTTGTTCTTTTGGGGATATAGGTTTTCCCTAGCACAGTTGATCTCTGTATAGTGCTAGAGGACCCTGTAGCCTTTGGGTAGAGGTTGTCATTAGTTGCTACAGGGCATATTAGGGCCCCTAGGGACAGTCATCATGGAGCGGGGGCGCCATAACGTTCCCCCCTAGGGTGTCTACCTCCGCAGCCAGGTAGGGGTAGATATAGGTGCCTCAGCTAGGGCTATATAGCTATTCCACATTAGTTTTATGGTGTTTTTATAGCACTTTTTGTATTTTTGGTTTGGTTATTGGGTGTTATTTGTCACTATTGGTTGGGTTCTTTGCCTTGTTTTTAATTAATAAAAAGTGGTTTTATATATATACTGAGGATTTATTTATGATTTTGCGAATACGAATCTCCACTGACCGGGATGACCATCATCTTATTCGCATGTCACTCAGCAACCGCAGGATGACAAGTGACCTACAAAAGGAATGGCAAATGGAAGCTGGGGTGAAGTGCATAGCAAGAACAGTTCGTAACAGGCTCCTAGAGGCAGGACTCAAGTCATGTAAAACTAGAAAAAAGCCTTTCATGAATGAGAAGCAAAGGAGAGCCAGGCTGAAGTTTGCCAAAAGACCATAAGGATTGGACCATGGAGGACTGGAGTAAGGTAATCTCTAATGAGTTTAATTTTCAGCTTTGCCCAACACCTGATCATCTAATGGTTAGACGGAGACCTGCAGAGGCGTACAAGCCACAGTGTCTGAAAATATAGGTATAAGGGGTGCACCCCTGTATGAATGCTGAAGCAGGGTGCAAAACCTGGTCTGTGAGATACTTAGACAAATTCGGAAGAAAAAAGACTAGACCAATGATGGTATGCACACCCATGAATCGTGCAAAAAATCAACCAAATTTATTAACACCTCAAAAAAGACACACATAGAATAAAACCCTAGGGGTGAGGGCTATTGGTCCTGTATTCAGGCATTTTTAAATGGTTTTATTCTATGTGTGTCTTTTTTGAGGTGTTAATAAATTTGGTTGATTTTTTGTACGATTCATGGGTGTGCATACCATCATTGGTCTAGTCTTTTTTCTTCCGAATTTGTCCAAGCCACAGTGTCTGGCACCCAGTATGAAATTTGGTGGAGGATTCGTGATGAACTGGGGATGCTTCCGCAAGACTGGAATTGGACAGGTTAATCTTTGCGAAGGATGTATGAATCAAGCCGCATACAAGGTTATTCTGGAAAAACAGTTGATTCCTTCTGCTCAGGCAATGTTCCCCAACTCTGAGGACTGTTTTTTCCAGCAGGATAATGCGCCATTACACACAGATAGGTCAATCAAGGTGTGGATGAAGGACCACCACATCAAATCCGTCTTGGCCAGCCCAATCTCCAGACCTGAACAACATAGAAAACCTCTGGAATGTAATCAAGAGGAAGATGGATAGTCACAGGCCATCAAACAAAGAAGAACTGCTTAAATTTTTGTACCAGGAGTGGCATAAGGTCACCCAAAAGCAGTGTGAAAGACTGGTGGAAAGCATGCCAAGATGTATGAAAGCTGTGATTAAAAATCATGGTTGTTCCACAAAATATTGATTTCTGAATTCTTCCTGAGTTAAAACATTAGTATTGTTGTTTCTAAATGATTGCGATCTTGTATTTTTTGTATTATTTGAGGTCTACAAGCAATGCATTGTTTTGTTGTTTTGACCATTTCTCATTTTCAGAAAATACCAAATTTATTGCTTGAAACTTTGGAGACATGTTGTCAGTTTATAGAATAAAAGAACAATTTACATTTTACTCGAAAATATACCTATAAAGCGAAAAATCAGACAAACTGAACATTTTGCAGTGGTCTCTTAATTTTTGCCAGAGCTGTATGTCCCCCATTCAGGTATATATGTCCCCCATCCTGGTATAAAGGTCTCCCATCCTAGTATACTGTATATGTTCTCTATTCTGGTGTATATGTCCCCTATCCTGGCCCCACTCTGGTTTACATGATCCACTATATGTTCCACATTCTGGTGTATATGTTCTTATCCTGGTATATATGTTCTCCATCCTGGTGTATATGTCCCCTATCCTGGCCCCACTCTGGTTTACATAATCCACTATATGTTCCACATTCTGGTGTACATGTTTCTATCCTGGTATATAAGTTCTCCACCCTGGTGTATATGTCCCCTATCCTGGACCCACTCTGGTATACATGTTCCACTATATGTTCCACATCCTGGACCCATCCTAGTGTATATATCCCCCATCCTGGTATATATGTTCTTTAATAAATATTTCTTCTCACCTTGCCCCTGCTCCCACACTGCATGATGCCCTATTCTGTAAATGGCAGCTGACTTCAGCGATCAAATGACGGGCAACACATGACATCACTGCCAAGCACCCCCAGTCACGGGCACGCAGACGGCAGCGTGTATTGCAGGAACCCAGTGGGTCTCTGTGCTGCAATGCATTTCTTGGACGCACATCCAGCTGAAATATTCTGAGCAAGCACTCGATCAGATTTAAGCATGTCTTGACCAAAACCTGATCCCTGGTCTATTCTATACTTTCCCAAAGTTGGTACATGCTGATCGACTCACTTGAATATTTACACAGATTTTTCTTCAACTCTACCTGCAAGTGTATGATTTAGGTTGAGTTCTGGGGACAGTTAGGGCCAATCTAGCACCCCTACTTCATTGTCATTGTTATTTAACTATTTCTTCAACATTCTCGACATATGCTTCGGTCGTTCTCCTGCTGGAACACTGTCGTCCTTTTCATACCCATAGTACTCGTGTTATGCCAAATGGTGGCATATGTGGATTTGTGGACCCACTGTGCCACAGCTCCGGGCCTGCCTATGAAAGGGCATAGCTAAGTGACTACCAGGTGTTCACTGGAGCTGCTGATGGTGGAGACAGACTGGGCTGCAGATAGCTGCCAGGTACTCTTAGGCAGATCCTGCTACTGCAGCTGCTGAGGTTCACTGACATTGATTAGGGCTATACTCAAACACACCGGTCTAGGAAACTGGATCCGGGTATGGTCACACACGGACCGAGGGACCATGTTCAGGTATTGGCCGTACTGGGACTAGAGGACTTTGGCAACAGGACTGGCCGCACTGGGACCACAGAACAACATTCATGCACTCTCCACTGTAACGCGGCTGGGTTTATACCTTGTTTCTTCAGTGTTACTTTTGCATATCTCTGCTTTAACCCTTGCTCCTCTCCCCCTAACTTGCAGGGATACTGTAGTCTGTTACCTGTATGGATGCGGCTCAGTTCCTTGTACTGCTGCATAGCTGTACATGTGCTGTGATGTTTTTGCCCTGCTGCATGACCACCCGCATGTGAGGTTCCTGGCTGCCGCTGTGGAAGCTATCCGCAGCTTGCAGGGTCCTCTGCAGCTGGCGCAAGACTCTCCACGTGTGTTTAGGCTAGCAGTCACTGCCAGGTGCCCTAAGCCACAGTCCCTGTGCTATCTGTGCTGTAATGGTTTCTGTTTGTGCTTAGGGTGCGTGCGGCCACACCTACCCTGCTTTTATCAGGGTTTGAGTGTGCACCTGTGTTGCTTTCCTCAGCCTATCGCTGAGGGGCAGCTTGAATATAAACTCCCTCTTTCCTGTTGGGTGTTGCCAGAGCATTGCATTGTGTTTCTGTGTCTTGCCTTGTGAGTTAAGTATCCAGCTCCCGTTCTGTCTGCAGTATGTTCTGGGAGAGCTGATACCTGTCTTCCGCCTGTTCTGAGGGCAGAGTACCCAAATCTGCCTATCCTGGAGGCTGCATATCCAGATCTGTTTGTGTTTCGTTTTTCCGCCTAATCTGGGGGCAGAGTACCCAGACCCGCCTATCCTGGAGGCTGCATATCCAGATCTGTTTGTGTTTTGTTTTTCTGCCTAATCTGGTGGCAGAGTACCCAGACCCACCTATCCTGGAGGCTGCAAATCCAGTACCTTACCCTGTCTGAACTGTGTCCTCTGTTATGTTCCTGAAGTCCTTATGTGTCTGACACCCCGCGACTGAACTTTCAGGGCTCATCTTTTAAAGATAGAGTCTGGTGTTCTTGCTGAGCTCTTACTATGCTGTGCTCAGCCTTCCATGCGGTGCTAACCCCGTCTGGTCCAGTTCCAGTCCGGCGGTGCTTGCACCATCACGCTTGAGTTCCTTCCTAGTTCCAATGCCCAGAGCCTGATGGCCGTAGCTAGGAACCTGATGACAACCGCTACCTGGTCCTGTGCCATCCATGTCCCAGCCAATGACCTGGGCTGCCACGCCAGTGTCCCAGATGTATATCCGGTATTCCTGATGTCCCGCCTGGGTCTGATGTCCTGATGTCTTTCCTGTGTCTGATGTCCTGATTCCCTGGGCTGCCATGCCAGTGTCCCAGCCAATGACCTGGGCAGCCACGCCAGTGTCCCAGCTGTCTATCCTGTGTCCGATGTTCTGCCTGTGTCCGATGTCCTGATGTTCAGCCTGTGTCTGATGTCCTGCCTGTGACCCGATGTTCCACCGGTTCCCTGGGGTCCACCCTGTGATGACGTCTGTCCTGGGTCGGTGTCTGATACTCTCCTGCTGAGCCAGTGCTATGCCTGAGGTCTGAGAGGCCATTCTAGTAAACCCGTGCCAGATGACCCTGGACTGCATCAACCCATGATGACCCCTGCCATCGTCTGACGTCTGTCCAAGGTCAGTGTCTGATGTTCTCCTGCTGAGCCTGTGCCGCGCCTGAGGCCTGAGAGAGAGGCCATCCTAGCAAGCCCATGCCAGATGACCCTGGACTGCATCAACCCATGATGGCCCTTGCCATCATCAGAAGTCCGTCCGAGGTCGGTGTCTGATGTTCTCCTGCTGAGCCTGTGCTGCGCCTGAGAGAGAGGCCGTCCTAGCATGCCCGTGCCAGATAACCCTGGACTTCATCAACCAGTGATGTCCTCCTGCCTTCGTCTGTTCTCCTGAGACGTGTACCCTATTCTGATGGGTGGAATCGGGATCCTGACATCATTATGTTTCATTATGTACTGTGTTTTCATTTAAGTAAACTTTGTTTCTTCATACCTGAAGTTGTGTGGTGTAATCTAGTTCTGCATATCGCCATCTTGTCTATCTATACACTGGGAAGCCCAGGGGACATACTTCACCTTTGGGAAGGTATACCATCTAGCTGCCATAAGCTCATCCTATATTATCAGTAACTATCTGGTCATTCTGTGTGCTCTTATCCACCAGGTCCATTATTGTCCTGACCACCAGGTCATAACAGTACAGGTGGCCCAAAGTACTAATGCATCTCAATAGAGTAATAAGAGAAGTTCTGAGACCATTTTTTTTTCTTTGCAGTGTGTTTTGTCTCTCTTTTCCCCTTTACCTCTGGGTGGTTCAGGACACAGGTGTAAACATGGACATTCAAGGTCTGTCCTCTTTGATGGATAATCTCACTATAAGTGTACAAAACATTCAAGATTTTGTGGTTCAGAATCCGATGTCAGAGCCTAGGATTCCTATTCCTGATTTGTTTTTTGGTGATAGATCTAAGTTCTTGAATTTCAAAAATAATTGTAAATTGTTTCTTGCCTTGAAACCTCGCTCCTCAGGTGACCCTGTTCAACAAGTAAAGATCATTATTTCTTTGTTACGTGGTGACCCTCAAGACTGGGCATTTTCCCTTGCGCCAGGAGATCCGGCATTGCGTGATGTTGATGCGTTTTTCCTGGCGCTTGGATTGCTTTATGACGAACCTAATTCAGTGGATCAGGCAGAGAAAATCTTGCTGGCTCTGTGTCAGGGTCAGGATGAAGCGGAGATATATTGTCAGAAGTTTAGAAAGTGGTCTGTGCTCACTCAGTGGAATGAATGTGCCCTGGCAGCAATCTTCAGAAAGGGTCTCTCTGAAGCCCTTAAGGATGTCATGGTGGGATTTCCCATGCCTGCTGCAATGTGATAGGACTTTGACCAGAGCTGAACGGCAAGAACACAGACGTTGGAATGGGCTATGTTTTTACTGTGGTGATTCCACTCATGCTATCTCCGATTGTCCTAGGCGCACTAAGCGGTTCGCTAGGTCTGACACCATTGGTACGGTACAGTCTAAATTTCTTTTGTCCGTTACTCTGATTTGCTCTCTGTCGTCCTATTCTGTTATGGCATTTGTGGATTCAGGCGCTGCCCTGAATTTGATGGACTTGGAGTTTGCCAGGCGCTGTGGTTTTTTCTTGGAGCCCTTGCAGTATCCTATTCCATTGAGAGGAATTGATGCTACGCCTTTGGCCAAGAATAAGCCTCAGTACTGGACCCAATTGACCATGTGCATGGCTCCTGCACATCAGGAGGATATCCGCTTTCTGGTGTTGCATAATCTGCATGATGTGGTCGTTTTGGGGTTGCCATGGCTACAGGTTCATAATCCAGTATTGGACTGGAAATCTATGTCTGTGTCCAGCTGGGGTTGTCAGGGGGTACATGGTGATGTTCCATTTTTGTCTATTTCGTCTTCCACTCCTTCTGAAGTTCCAGAGTTTTTGTCGGATTATCGGGATGTATTTGATGAGCCCAAAGCCAGTGCCCTACCTCCTCATAGGGATTGCGATTGTGCAATTAATTTGATTCCTGGTAGTAAGTTTCCTAAGGGCCGACTGTTCAATTTATCTGTGCCAGAACACGCCGCTATGCGGAGTTATATAAAGGAATCCTTGGAGAAAGGCCATATTCGCCCGTCGTCATCACCGTTAGGAGCAGGGTTCTTTTTTGTGGCCAAGAAGGATGGTTCTTTGAGACCTTGTATTGATTACCGCCTTCTCAATAAAATTACAGTCAAATTTCAGTATCCTTTGCCGTTGCTGTCTGATTTGTTTGCTCGTATTAAAGGGGCTAGTTGGTTCACCAAGATAGATCTTCGTGGTGCGTATAATCTTGTGCGTATTAAACAGGGCGATGAATGGAAAACAGCATTTAATACGCCCGAGGGCCATTTTGAGTACCTGGTTATGCCATTCGGGCTTTCCAGTGCTCCATCATTATTTCAGTCCTTTATGCATGACATCTTCCGAGAGTACCTGGATAAATTCCTGATTGTGTATTTGGATGATATTTTGGTCTTTTCGGATGATTGGGAGTCTCATGTGAAGCAGGTCAGAATGGTGTTCCAGGTCCTTCGTGCGAATTCCTTGTTTGTGAAGGGGTCAAAGTGTCTCTTTGGAGTTCAGAAGGTTTCATTTTTGGGGTTCATTTTTTCCCCTTCTACTATCGAGATGGACCCTGTTAAAGTCCAAGCCATTTACGATTGGACGCAGCCGACATCTGTGAAGTGCCTGCAAAAGTTCCTGGGCTTTGCTAATTTTTATCGGCGCTTCATCGCTAATTTTTCTAGTGTTGCTGATGTGGTCAATTGGTCTTCTGCAGCTGTAGAGGCTTTTCAGGAGTTGAAGCGTCGTTTTTCTTATTCCCTGTGTTGTGCCAGCCAGATGTTTCGCTCCCGTTTCAGGTTGAGGTTGATGCTTCTGAGATTGGAGCTGGGGCTGTTTTGTCGCAAAGAAGTTCTGATGGCTCGGTGATGAAGCCATGTGCTTTCTTTTCTAGAAAGTTTTCGCCTGCTGAGCGCAATTATGATGTTGGTAATCGGGAGTTGTTGGCCATGAAGTGGGCATTCGAGGAGTGGCGTCATTGGCGTGAGGGAGCCAGGCATCGCGTGGTGGTCTTGACAGATCACATGAATTTGACTTATCTTGAGTCTGCCAAACGGTTGAATCCGAGACAGGCTCGATGGTCGTTATTTTTCTCCCGTTTTGATTTTGTGGTTTCGTACCTTCCGGGCTCTAAGAATGTGAAGGCTGATGCCCTGTCAAGGAGTTTTGTGCCTGACTCTCCGGGTGTTCCTGAGCCGGCGGGTATTCTCAAAGAGGGGGTAATTTTGTCTGCCATCTCCCCTGATTTGCGGCGGGTGCTGCAAAAATTTCAGGCTGATAGACCTGACCGTTGCCCAGCGGAGAAACTGTTTGTCCCTGATAGATGGACTAGTAGAGTTATCTCTGAGATTCATTGTTCAGTGTTGGCTGGGCATCCTGGAATCTTTGGTACCAGAGATTTGGTGGCTAGATCCTTTTGGTGGCCGTCTTTGTCACGGGATGTGCGTTCTTTTGTGCAGTCCTGTGGGACTTGTGCCCTGCTGTTCTCATGCCAGTGGGTTGCTTTTGCCCTTGCCGGTCCCGAAGAGGCCCTGAACGCATATTTCTATGGATTTTATTTCGGATCTCCCCGTCTCTCAAAAGATGTCGGTCATTTGGGTGGTTTGTGATCGCTTTTCTAAGATGGTCCATTTGGTACCTTGTCTAAATTGCCTTCCTCCTCTGATTTGGTGCCATTATTTTTCCAGCATGTGCTTCGTTTACATGGTATCCCGGAGAACATCGTTTCTGACAGAGGTTCCCAGTTTGTTTCGAGGTTTTGGCGATCTTTTTGTGCTAGGATGGGCATTGATTTGTCTTTTTCCTCGGCTTTCCATCCTCAGACAAATGGCCAAACCGAACGAACTAATCAGACTTTGGAAACATATCTGAGATGCTTTGTTTCTGCTGATCAGGATGATTGGGTGTCCTTTTTGCCGTTGGCTGAGTTCGCCCTTAATAATCGGGCCAGCTCGGCTACTTTGGTTTCGCCGTTTTTCTGCAATTCTGGTTTCCATCCGCGTTTCTCTTCAGGGCAGGTTGAGTCTTCGGACTGTCCTGGTGTAGATACTGTGGTGGATAGGTTGCAGCAGATTTGGACTCATGTGGTGGACAATTTGACATTGTCCCAGGAGAAGGCTCAACGTTTCGCTAACCGCCGGCGTTGTGTGGGTCCCCGACTTCGTGTTGGGGATTTGGTTTGGTTGTCCTCTCGTTATGTTCCTATGAAGGTTTCCTCTCCTAAGTTTAAGCCTCGTTTCATTGGTCCGTATAAGATTTCTGAGGTGATCAATCCTGTGTCATTTCGTTTGGCCCTTCATGCTTCTTTTGCCATCCATAATGTGTTCCATAGGTCGTTATTGCGGAGATACGTGGCGCCTGTGGTTCCATCCGTTGATCCTCCTGCTCCGGTGTTGGTTGAGGGGGAGTTGGAGTATGTGGTGGAGAAGATTTTGGATTCTTGTATTTCGAGACGGAAACTCCAGTACCTGGTCAAGTGGAAGGGTTATGGTCAGGAAGATAATTCCTGGGTTTTTGCCTCTGATGTTCATGCTGCCGATCTGGTTCGTGCCTTTCATTTGGCTCATCCTGGTCGACCTGGGGGCTCTGGTGAGGGTTCGGTGACCCCTCCTCAAGGGGGGGGGTACTGTTGTGAATTCTGTTGTCGGGCTCCCTCCTGTGGTCATGAATGGTACTTCGGCTGGTTCTGTCCATGGACTTTCTCTGGTGGCTGTGGGTGTTTCTGAGTTTCCTTCCACAGGTGACGAGGTTAATTCGTTAGCTGCTGCTCTATTTAACTCCACTTAGATCTTTGCTCCATGCCACTTGTCAATGTTCCAGTATTGGTCTAGTTCACTCCTGGATCGTTCTTGTGTCCTGTCTTCCCAGCAGAAGCTAAGTGACTGCTTGTTTTTCTCTGGTTTGCTATTTTTCTGTCCAGCTTGCTATTCTGATTGTTGTCTTGCTTGCTGGAAGCTCTGGGATGCAGAGGGAGCGCCTCCGCACCATGAGTCGGTGCGGAGGGTCTTTTTGCGCCCTCTGCGTGGTCTTTTTGTAGGTTTTTGTGCTGACCGCAAAGCTACCTTTCCTATCCTCAGTCTGTTCAGTAAGTCGGGCCTCACTTTGCTAAATCTATTTCATCTCTGTGTTTGTATTTTCATCTTTACTCACAGTCATTATATGTGGGGGGCTGCCTTTTCCTTTGGGGAATTTCTCTGAGGCAAGGTAACATAGTAACATAGTTAGTAAGGCCGAAAAAAGACATTTGTCCATCCAGTTCAGCCTATATTCCATCATAATAAATCCCCAGATCTACGTCCTTCTACAGAACCTAATAATTGTATGATACAATATTGTTCTGCTCCAGGAAAACATCCAGGCCTCTCTTGAACCCCTCGACTGAGTTCGCCATCACCACCTCCTCAGGCAAGCAATTCCAGATTCTCACTGCCCTAACAGTAAAGAATCCTCTTCTATGTTGGTGGAAAAACCTTCTCTCCTCCAGACGCAAAGAATGCCCCCTTGTGCCCGTCACCTTCCTTGGTATAAACAGATCCTCAGCGAGATATTTGTATTGTCCCCTTATATACTTATACATGGTTATTAGATCGCCCCTCAGTCGTCTTTTTTCTAGACTAAATAATCCTAATTTTGCTAATCTATCTGGGTATTGTAGATCTCCCATCCCCTTTATTAATTTTGTTGCCCTCCTTTGTACTCTCTAGTTCCATTATATCCTTCCTGAGCACCGGTGCCCAAAACTGGACACAGTACTCCATGTGCGGTCTAACTAGGGATTTGTACAGAGGCAGTATAATGCTCTCATCATGTGTATCCAGACCTCTTTTAATGCACCCCATGATCCTGTTTGCCTTGGCAGCTGCTGCCTGGCACTGGCTGCTCCAGGTAAGTTTATCATTAACTAGGATCCCCAAGTCCTTCTCCCTGTCAGATTTACCCAGTGGTTTCCCGTTCAGTGTATAATGGTGATATTGATTCCTTCTTCCCATGTGTATAACCTTACATTTATCATTGTTAAACCTCATCTGCCACCTTTCAGCCCAAGAAGCCAAGGTAGGCTTTATTTTTCTATCTTCAGGGCTAGCTAGTTCCTTAGGCTGTGCCGAGTTGCATAGGGAGCGTTAGGCGCAATCCACGGCTATTTCTAGTGTGGTTGATAGGATTAGGGATTGCGGTCAGCAGAGTTCCCACGTCCCAGAGCTCGTCCTATATTATCAGTAACTATCTGGTCATTCCGTGTGCTCTTATCCACCAGGTCCATTATTGTCCTGACCACCAGGTCATAACACATAACATCACCCCAGCGGACCCCTTAAAGCAGCGTCGGTCACCCTTACCTAATACCACAGGTGGCCTCACAAACATTCCCTTTTACACGGACGTCCCAGGGCCACGGGACAGGGACAGCCACCGTGACATCCCCCTGTGAACCGAAGGACCCGGTACCGAGTACCCCTTGCCCACGGGGGCGCTCCATACACCTTACTTAGAAAACCCCATTGCCCTTATGTACAATTAGCTGTGAGGACATATTTTTAAGAGTAAAGTTTGATTACTTTTCAGCTTAGATTCAGTTAAAATAAAGCTAAGTATAAATAATTTAATTGTTTTTTTTTTCTCCAAGAAAACAAATGAATATAGAATGTGCTATAAAACGTTCTGCTTGTCTATACCTGCCACAGTCTTCACAGGGAAGATTTCATTCAAATATCCTCAGTTTCTTCCTTCACTCTAATATGTTGGCTACATAAATTAAGTCTGTGAATATAATTCCTTTTCTAAAGGACAAGTCAGATTTCTAGTGATCGTATAGCACTATCTTTACATGATTCACATTTTTTCCTGTGAGAACAATACGATTTCATTTATTTTCCAATAATTTTTCAGAAATTAAAGTGGAACCACACTAGCAATTGTTTAGGGCTTGATAACATGGAAATCAGTAAAACTAATTGTCAGTCATGTAGTGCACTTCAGGTCATAGACCCTTCGGGGTCGAGAGAGTCATCTCTTGAGGTCACCAAAAGTTGCGAGATCTTGTAGTAATAATGTCCTTTTGTGATCATCAGAAATACTTTTTATCTATGTCCAATTTAGCACAAATAACACCCTCAATTCATATTTCTTCTGTTCTCTTAGTGGCAAGGACTCATGAGCCTTTGAGGCCCTAGGACTTATCTATGACGAACCGGACCGTGTCAGGTTGGCAGAGGACACTATTATGGGTCTGGTCCAGAGAAAGCACTCAGACGAGTGGTACAGCTCCGAGTTCCATCGATGGTCCACTGAGGTGTCCTAGGATGGCTCCGCGCTGAGATGTCAGTTCAGGAGTGGACTGTGGGATTACCTGAAGGACGCTCTGGCTCTCCATCCACCGCCCAGCTCATTGGAGAAAGTTATGACTCAGGCTATCCGTATGGATCGGAGGCTGTGGGAGAGAGGTGCTACACAGCGAGAGGTTCCATTGCTCCCTGCTGGTTCTGTTGTTTTGTCTCCGTCTGAACCCATGGAGGTGGGGGCCGCCAACCTTGAGGAGATGGAGAGGAGACGGTAATGTGTAGGAAAGCTGTGTTTTAAATGCGGAGATCCTGGACATTGGAAAAAGAACTGCCCCACCTGTCCACCGACTACCAAGCGGCTGAGTCTGGGTGATTGTCGTGGAAGTCACCCAGACTCTCGGGTAACTTTTTCTGCATTATCAAAAATTTTGTTGGAAGTGGAACTTTGTTGTGGGAGTGGCTCCGCGCCTACTTCTGCCTTTGTGGATTGCGGGTTATCCATGAACTTTATTGACTCTGATTTAATGTCAAAGTGTAAGTTATGGACAGTTAGGCTGGAGACTTCTATCCATGTTGTTGCCATTGACAAAACACCACTGGCTAAGAATGTTATCAAATGTGTTTCTGAGGAGTTTCTCCTTAAAGTAAGTTCCCTACATGAGGAACGTATTTCATATTTTGTTATGGACAATCTGCCTGCGGGACTCATGTTGCGGTCCCCCTGGCTACAATTACATAATCCTGGGATAAACTGGGAATCTCGGGATATTGTTAAATGGGGTCCTAATTGTAGTAAAAGTTGCCTCACTACTGTACTTGTGTCATCCGTCACTCTGGAGGGTACTCCAGAGTACTTGAAAGGCTTTGCGGATGTGTTCTCTGAAAAGGAGGTTGAGTTTCTACCACCACACCGCCCATTCGATTGTGCTGTTGATCTTGTTCCCGGTGCCAAATTGCCCAAAGCCCATTTGTACAACCTTTCTGGCCCTGAGAGGGCCGCTATGAAGGAGTATATCTCTGATAGCCTCCGTAAAGGGCACATTCAGCCACCTGTCTCTCCCAAGGCGGCGGGTGTTAGGTGTCGAGTTCCTGCCGCTGCACAAGGGGAATCTCGAACCAGATGCCTGATTCACTGGTCAGGCTTTTCTGGGACCAAGTCCTGCTTTGCACACACTGAGCATGCCCATGGGAGGACCTCTCATTGGAGGCCGGGGGTCACATGCTCAGGCCGTGTAGCAGCTCCTATTGGTTCTCCAGGAAGGTCCTGAAGAGCTGCAACTATAAAACGTTCGCATGGCCATGCGCTAGTATAAAATGTGTATGGCTTAGGCCAGTAGATACTATACCACTCTTTATACATGTGGTGTATGACTGTAGCGCTGGGACTGTACACTCAGGCAGGCAGTTAGCGTCAGTGGGGGCAATTAGCCATTTGCTTGCTTGCAAGCACAACCCTAGTTAGGGCTATAGTTTTTGTGTACAGCGCGACTCTGTGCGGCAACAGAGATCACTTTCAGTTCACACGGGGGGAAGTTTAACCCACGTGTGAGCTCAGAGTTTATCCGCCATTACTTTGCAGCAGATATCTCTGCACGGTGGACCCCGGGCTGCGAACGCACCTTGTTGCTTCCTACCTATACTCGGTGCGTTCCGCTAGCCCTAACAGCAGGGTTCTTTTTTGTGAAGAAAAAGGATGGTGGTTTATGCCCATGCCTCGATTTTCGAGAACTGAATAAAATCACTATTTATTTATTATTATACATTTTTATAGCGCCATTTATTATAATAATGATAATAATAATAATTTTTATTTATATAGCGCCAACATATTCCGCAGCGCTTTACAAATTATAGAGGGGACTTGTACAGACAATAGACATTACAGCATAACAGAAATACAGTTCAAAACAGATACCAGGAGGAATGAGGGCCCTGCTCGCAAGCTTACAAACTATGAGGAAAAGGGGAGACACGAGAGGTGGATGGTAACAATTGCTTTAGTTATTCGGACCGGCCATAGTGTAAGGCTCGGGTGTTCATGTAAAGCTGCATGAACCAGTTAACTGCCTAAGTATGTAGCAGTACAGACACAGAGGGCTATTAACTGCATAAAGTGAATGAGAACATGATGCGAGGAACCTGATTGTTTTTTTTTTTGTTTTTTTTTTATAAATAGGCCACACAGGGATCGTTAGGTTAATGCATTGAGGCGGTAGGCCAGTCTGAACAAATTAGTTTTTAGGGTACGCTTAAAACTGTGGAGATTGGGGATTAATCGTATTAACCTAGGTAGTGCATTCCAAAGAATCGGCGCAGCACGTGTAAAGTCTTGGAGATGGGAGTGGGAGGTTCTGATTATTGAGGATGCTAACCTGAGGTCATTAGTGGAGCGGAGGGCACAGGTAGGGTGGTAGACTGAGATCAGAGAGGAGATGTAGGGTGGTGCAGAGCCATGGAGTGCTTTGTGGGTGAGGGTAGTAGTTTTTTACTGGATTCTGGAGTGGATGGGTAGCCAGTGTAATGACTGGCACAAGGTAGAGGCATCGGTGTAACGGTTGGTGAGGAATATGATCCTGGCAGCAGCATTCAGGACAGATTGGAGCGGGGAAAGTTTGGTAAGAGGGAGGCCGATTAGTAGAGAGTTACAATAGTCCAGACGAGAATGAATAAGTGAAACAGTAAGAGTTTTTGCAGAGTCGAAAGTAAGAAAAGGGCGAATTCTAGAAATGTTTTTGAGATGCAGGTAAGAAGAGCGAGCCAGTGATCGGATGTGGGGGGTGAATGAAAGGTCAGAATCAAGGATGACCCCAAGGCAGCGGGCATGTTGCTTTTGAGTAATGGTGGAACCGCACACGGAGATGGCAATGTCAGGCAAAGGCAGGGGCTGGCTGGCAAATTTTAGCCTGGGGGGCAAGCGCATCCTTAAAGGGGTTTTCGGATCTTAAGCTGCATGTCTATAGACACTATGTGTAAATCCTCATATCGTGAGCACTGTGATGATTCTCTGGTGCCGGCGCCGGGAACAGGTGGTCTTGTTACTGCAAGCATGTGAATATATAATATATATATTTTGACACACACACGCACAGTCCCACTGTATAATGAGACAAACACAAGGCCGGACTGGGACAAAAAAGCAGCCCTGCCTGCCACACAAACCCATATCCATTTAAATGGGTTTTCCAATATTTTTTTTTTTTACTTTCCCATTAAAAAAAACCTGAAAATAATAAACCAGTATTGACCTTCCCAAAGTCCAAAGTCACCTCTCGGACAATAGAACAGGAGGAGCGGTACTGTGCAGTGTATATATACAGGACAGGAGGAGTGGTACTGTGCAGTGAATATATACAAGACAGGAGGAGTGGTGCTGTGCAGTGTATATATACAGGAGGAGTGGTACTGTGCAGTGTATGTATACAGGACAGGAGGAGTGGTACTGTGCAGTGTATGTATACAGGACAGGAGGAGTGGTACTGTGCAGTGTATATATACAGGACAGGAGGAGCGGTACTGTACAGTGTATATATACAGGACAGGAGGAGCGGTACTGTGCAGTGTATATATACAGGACAGGAGGAGCGGTACTGTACAGTGTATATATACAGGACAGGAGGAGCGGTACTGTGCAGTGTATATATACAGGACAGGAGGAGTGGTACTGTGCAGTGTATATATACAGGACAGGAGGAGCGGTATTGTACAGTGTATATATACAGGACAGGAGGAGTGGTACTGTGCAGTGTATATATACAGGACAGGAGGAGTGGTACTGTGCAGTGTGTATATACAGGACAGGAGGAGTGGTACTGTGCAGTGTATATATACAGGACAGGAGGAGTGGTACTGTGCAGTGTATATATACAGGACAGGAGGAGCGGTACTGTGCAGTGTATATATACAGGACAGGAGGAGCGGTACTGTGCAGTGTATATATACAGGACAGGAGGAGTGGTACTGTGCAGTGTATATATACAGGACAGGAGGAGCGGTACTGTGCAGTGTATATATACAGGACAGGAGGAGCGGTATTGTACAGTGTATATATACAGGACAGGAGGAGCGGTACTGTGCAGTGTATATATACAGGAGGAGTGGTACTGTGCAGTGTATATATACAGGACAGGAGGAATGGTACTGTGCAGTGTATATATACAGGAGGAGTGGTACTGTGCAGAGTATATATACAGGAGGAGTGGTACTGTGCAGTGTATATATACAGGACAGGAGGAGCGGTACTGTGCAGTGTGTATATACAGGACAGGAGGAGCGGTACTGTGCAGTGTATATATACAGGACAGGAGGAGTGGTACTGTGCAGATATACAGTACAATACAGAAAAAGCCACATTCACACTAGCAGTATTTGGTCAGTATTTCACCTCAGTATTTGTAGCCAAAACCAGGAGTGGGTGATAAATGCAGAAGTGGTGCATATGTTTCTATTATACTTTTCCTCTGGATTGTTCCACTCCTGGCTTTGGCTTACAAATACTGATTAAAATACTGAACAAATACTGAATGTGTGAATGTGGGCTTAATACAGGTACTCATTAGGGTGGAATCACAGTAGAATATGGAATCGGATGTGATATGCCAACGATACCCGGCTCTTGCTCTGCTGCGAGCGTAAGCCAAGTGTCAGTGCTCCAATGCTCTTGCAGCATAGATGTGGAGGAGAAGGAGAAATTAATTTCTCCATCTCCTCAATGGTCTGACTCGCCGTGTATCGGACTGCAACATCTGCTGAGAAAAAAAGACTGCACACTGACAGCAAGTGGGAAGAAAATTGTACCACTTTTGTGGAAGAAAATGGAACCAATTTTTTTTATACTCTTTATTAGCCCATGTGGCAACATTTCACTTCCATATCAGAGAAATGTTCAGTTATGGATCCTAAACATTGCCACATGGGCCAATAAAGAGTCTGAACTTAATCAGGCTCCCTCGTTCCTGTATCCATGGCTCCTTATCCTCATCCTTGAATGCATGGTTCCTTATCCCCATTTTTGTATGCATGGCTCCTTATCCCCATCCTTGTCTGCATGGCTCCTTATCCCGGTCCTTGTCTGCATGGCTTCTTATCTCCGTCCTTGTCTGCATGGCTCCTCATCCCGGTCCTTGTCTGCATGGCTTCTTATCCCCGTCCTTGTCTGCTTGGTTCCTTATCCCCATTTTTGTCTGCATGGCTCCTTATCCCCATCCTTGTCTGCATGGCTTCTTATCCCCATCCTTGTCTGCATGGTTCCTTATCCCCGTCCTTGTCTGCCTGGCTCCTTATCCCCGTCCTTGTCTGCATGGCTCCTTATCCCCGTCCTTGTCTGCATGGCTCCTTATCCCCGTCCTTGTCTGTATGGCTCCTCATCCCGGTCCTTGTCTGCATGACCCCTTATCCCCGTCCTCGTCTGCATGGCTCCTTATTCCCGTCCTTGTCTGCATCGCTCCTCATCCCGGTCCTTGTCTGCATGACCCCTTATCCCCGTCCTCGTCTGCATGGCTCCTTATCCCTGTCCTTGTCTGTATGGCTCCTTATCCCCGTCCTTGTCTGCATGGCTCCTTATCCCTGTCCTTGTCTGTATGGCTCCTCATCCCGGTCCTTGTCTGCATGACTCCTTATCCCCGTCCTCGTCTGCATGGCTTCTTATCCCCATCCTTGCCTGCATGGCTTCTTATCCCTGTCCTTGTCTGCATGGCTCCTTATCCCCGTCCTCGTCTGCATGGCTCCTTATCCCCATCCTCGTCTGCATGGCTTCTTATCCCCGTCCTTGCCTGCATGGCTTCTTATCCCTGTCCTTGTCTGTTTGGCTCCTCATCCCGCTCCTTGTCTGCATGACTCCTTATCCCCGTCCTCGTCTGCATGGCTTCTTATCCCCGTCCTTGCCTGCATGGCTTCTTATCCCTGTCCTTGTCTGCATGGCTCCTTATCCCCGTCCTTGTCTGCATGGCTCCTTATCCCCGTCCTTGTCTGCATGGCTCCTTATCCCCATCCTTGTATGCATGGCTCCTAATCCCCGTCCTTGCCTGCATGGCTCCTTATCCCCGTTCTTGTCTGCATGGCTCCTTATCCCTGTTCTTGTATGCATGGTTCCAATTAAAAAAAACCAAAAAAACATCCTACTTACCTTCACTGCATGCCTTCGCAGCATCTCGTTCCGGTGCCAACAGCTCCTGTGGCCGGGTGATCACGTGTCCCCCGCTCATTAAGGTAATGAATATTTACTCCTCGCCTATGGGAGTGGAGAGGGGTGAATACTCATTACCTTAATGAGCGGAGGGCACATGATCGCTCGGCTTGAAGAGCTGCTGGCGCAGGAACGAGATGCAGCGAGGGCGCGCAAGGAAGGTAAGTAGGATGTGTGCTGGAAGCCGGCAGCTGTGCACGCTATAAGAGAAATGAATATTCACTGCCAGCGCAGTGAATATTTATTTCTCTTTAGCAGCGGCACAGGCTTTAGCCACAGCCACCGGCTCCTGCCTCTGTGACCCACTGCTCCCCCTCCATCTTTCTGAGACAATGACTTGTGTATAAGCCGAGGGGGGCGTTTTTAGCACAAAAAAAATATGCTGAAAAACTCGGCTTTATACACGAGTATATACGGTATACTACATTCTATTATATACACAGCTGCATATTATATACCGTGTTAAGGAATATAGAGCGGTGTAAATATTATACAGTGTAGAGATGTGGCAGTGTATATATAGTGTGAATTCTACACTATATACATAGCGCCATACAATATAAACATCTCTAGACTATAAAAATACATATACACATATATATATATATATATACACACACACACGATGGTGACCCGATTCTAACGCATCGGGTATGCTAGAATATGTATAGTAGTATATAGCACAGCCCTCGTGGTATATAACACAGGCCACGTGGTATATAACACAGGCCATGTAGTATATAGCACAGCCACGTAGTAGATAGCACAGCCCACGTAGTATATAGCACAGCCCACGTAGTATATAGCACAGCCATGTAGTATATTGCAGAGCCACGTAGTATATAGCACAGCCGACGTAGTATATAGCACAGAGACGTAGTATATAACAGCCCACGTAGTATATAGCAATGTGGGCACCATATTCCTGTTAAAAAAAAGAATTAAAATAAAAAATAGTTATATACTCACCTTTCGGCGGCCCCCAGATCCAGCCCAGGCCTTTACCGATGCTCCTCGCGACGCTCCGGTCCCAAGAATGCATTGCGGCAATAACACGTGATGATGTAGCGGTCTCGCGAGACCGCTACGTCATCTCCGGTCATTGCCGCAATGCATTCTTGGAACCGGAGCGTCGCGAGGAGCAGCAGGAAAGGTATCGGAAGGTGAGAACAGCACGATTTTTTTTTTTTTTAAATTATTTTTAACAGTAGATCTTTTTACTATTGATGCTGCATAGGCAGGATCAATAGTAAAAAGTTGGTCACACAGGGTTAATAGCAGCGGTAACAGACTGCATTACACCGTGTTATGCCGCGGTGTAACGCAGTCCGTTTAATGGACTGCTAAACCGCTATGGAGGCACTGACTGGAGGGGAGTAGGGAGGGGGCCAATTCGTGGCCCGACTGTGCCCGTCGATGATTGGTCGTGGCCGGTCGGGATTTCTGTGACAGACAAACAGACGTAAGTGACAATTAGATAGATAGATAGATAGATAGATAGATAGATAGATAGATAGATACTGCGACTATACACAGCAGTATCACCTATATATTGAATATGAAGTAGTCTATACATTATACAGATGATACTGCAAATGTTGGATACACGTTATGTATACTGCTACAGCTGTATATAATGATAGTATCACCTACATAATGTATATACAGCAGTCTATACATATTCTATAGGAGATACTGCTACTGTATATACGTTATATATAGGTGATATTGCTGGGTATATGTGTGTGTATGTATATATACATACACCGTCCGCAGTGTCACCTACAACGAATATACACATCAGTAGCAGTATTGCCTATAGAATGTATATAGACTGCTGTATATACATTATATAGGTGATACTATCATTATATACAGAAGCAGCCAGTATCACATATATTGTATATACAGCAGTCTATGTACATTCTTTAGGCAATACTACTACTGATGTGTATGTATGTTATATATAGGTGATACTGCTGTGTGTGTGTATACAGTGGGGCAAAAAAGTATTTAGTCAGTCAGCAATAGTGCAAGTTCCACCACTTAAAAAGATGAGAGGCGTCTGTAATTTACATCATAGGTAGACCTCATCTATGGGAGACAAACTGAGAAAAAAAAATCCAGAAAATCACATTGTCTGTTTTTTTAACAATTTATTTGCATATTATGGTGGAAAATAAGTATTTGGTCAGAAACAAACAATCAAGATTTCTGGCTCTCACAGACCTGTAACTTCTTCTTTAAGAGTCTCCTCTTTCCTCCACTCATTACCTGTAGTAATGGCACCTGCTTAAACTTGTTATCAGTATAAAAAGACACCTGTGCACACCCTCAAACAGTCTAACTCCAAACTCCACTATGGTGAAGACCAAAGAGCTGTCAAAGGACACCAGAAACAAAATTGTAGCCCTGCACCAGGCTGGGAAGACTGAATCTGCAATAGCCAACCAGCTTGGAGTGAAGAAATCAACAGTGGGAGCAATAATTAGAAAATGGAAGACATACAAGACCACTGATAATCTCCCTCGATCTGGGGCTCCACGCAAAATCCCACCCCGTGGGGTCAGAATGATCACAAGAACGGTGAGCAAAAATCCCAGAACCACGCGGGGGGACCTAGTGAATGAACTGCAGAGAGCTGGGACCAATGTAACAAGGCCTACCATAAGTAACACACTACGCCACCATGGACTCAGATCCTGCAGTGCCAGACGTGTCCCACTGCTTAAGCCAGTACATGTCCGGGCCCGTCTGAAGTTTGCTAGAGAGCATTTGGATGATCCAGAGGAGTTTTGGGAGAATGTCCTGTGGTCTGATGAAACCAAACTGGAACTGTTTTGTAGAAACACAACTTGTCGTGTTTGGAGGAAAAAGAATACTGAGTTGCATCCATCAAACACCATACCTACTGTAAAGCATGGTGGTGGAAACATCATGCTTTGGGGCTGTTTCTCTGCAAAGGGGCCAGGACGACTGATCCGGGTACATGAAAGAATGAATGGGGCCATGTATCGTGAGATTTTGAGTGCAAACCTCCTTCCATCAGCAAGGGCATTGAAGATGAAACGTGGCTGGGTCTTTCAACATGACAATGATCCAAAGCACACCACCAGGGCAACGAAGGAGTGGCTTCGTAAGAAGCATTTCAAGGTCCTGGAGTGGCCTAGCCAGTCTCCAGATCTCAACCCTATAGAAAACCTTTGGAGGGAGTTGAAAGTCTGTGTTGCCAAGCGAAAAGCCAAAAACATCACTGCTCTAGAGGAGATCTGCATGGAGGAATGGGCCAACATACCAACAACAGTGTGTGGCAACCTTGTGAAGACTTACAGAAAACGTTTGACCTCTGTCATTGCCAACAAAGGATATATTACAAAGTATTGAGATGAAATTTTGTTTCTGACCAAATACTTATTTTCCACCATAATATGCAAATAAAATGTTAAAAAAACAGACAATGTGATTTTCTGGATTTTTTTTTCTCAGTTTGTCTCCCATAGTTGAGGTCTACCTATGATGTAAATTACAGACGCCTCTCATCTTTTTAAGTGGTGGAACTTGCACTATTGCTGACTGACTAAATACTTTTTTGCCCCACTGTATATATATATATATATATATATATATATATATATATACACACACACACACACACACACACCAGTATTGCCTATATAACAAGTATACACATCAATGCCAGTATTCCCTATATAATGTATATAGACTGCTATATATACACATTATATAGGTGATACTGCTGTATATAATCACCGTATCACCTTTATAATGTATGTATAGCAGTCTATATGCATTATATAGTGAATACTGCTACCGATGTATATATACGTTATATAGGTGATACTGCTGTGTATATATGTACGGGTGTGTGTATATAAATATATACACACACCGCAGTGTCACCTATATAATCTATATACATCAGTAGCAGTATTCACTATATAATGCATATAGACTGCTATACATACATTATATAGGTGATACAGTGATTATATACAGCAGTATCACCTATATCAGTGATTTTCAACCTTTTTTGAGCCGCGGCACACTTTTTATACTTAAAAAATCCCGAGGCACACCACCAACCAAAATGGCACAAAATGGTGCGTCCAGGTTTGAGATGAAAGTCTGCAGTCATTCTATGTGACTGCAGGCTTCTGAATTCTCACAGCGCAAGCAAGATAGATGAAGCTGCAACCCATAATGAGGTCCTGGTTATGGGGGACTTTAACTACCCGGATATTAACTGGGAAACAGAAACCTGTGAAACCCATAAAGGCAACAGGTTTCTGCTAATAACCAAGAAAAATTATCTTTCACAATTGGTGCAGAATCCAACCAGAGGAGCAGCACTTTTAGACCTAATACTATCTAATAGACCTGACAGAATAACAAATCTGCAGGTGGTTGGGCATTTAGGAAATAGCGACCACAATATTGTGCAGTTTCACCTGTCTTTCACTAGGGGGACTTGTCAGGGAGTCACAAAAACATTGAACTTTAGGAAGGCAAAGTTTGAACAGCTTAGAGATGCCCTTAATCTGGTAGACTGGGACAATATCCTCAGAAATGAGAATACAGATAATAAATGGGAAATGTTTAAGAACATCCTAAATAGGCAGTGTAAGCGGTTTATACCTTGTGGGAATAAAAGGACTAGAAATAGGAAAAACCCAATGTGGCTAAACAAAGAAGTAAGACAGGCAATTAACAGTAAAAAGAAAGCATTTGCACTACTAAAGCAGGATGGCACCATTGAAGCTCTAAAAAACTATAGGGAGAAAAATACTTTATCTAAAAAACTAATTAAAGCTGCCAAAAAGGAAACAGAGAAGCACATTGCTAAGGAGAGTAAAACTAATCCCAAACTGTTCTTCAACTATATCAATAGTAAAAGAATAAAAACTGAAAATGTAGGCCCCTTAAAAAATAGTGAGGAAAGAATGGTTGTAGATGACGAGGAAAAAGCTAACATATTAAACACCTTCTTCTCCACGGTATTCACGGTGGAAAATGAAATGCTAGGTGAAATCCCAAGAAACAATGAAAACCCTATATTAAGGGTCACCAATCTAACCCAAGAAGAGGTGCGAAACCGGCTAAATAAGATTAAAATAGATAAATCTCCGGGTCCGGATGGCATACACCCACGAGTACTAAGAGAACTAAGTAATGTAATAGATAAACCATTATTTCTTATTTTTAGTGACTCTATAGCGACAGGGTCTGTTCCGCAGGACTGGCGCATAGCAAATGTGGTGCCAATATTCAAAAAGGGCTCTAAAAGTGAACCTGGAAATTATAGGCCAGTAAGTCTAACCTCTATTGTTGGTAAAATATTTGAAGGGTTTCTGAGGGATGTTATTCTGGATTATCTCAATGAGAATAACTGTTTAACTCCATATCAGCATGGGTTTATGAGAAATCGCTCCTGTCAAACCAATCTAATCAGTTTTTATGAAGAGGTAAGCTATAGACTGGACCACGGTGAGTCATTGGACGTGGTATATCTCGATTTTTCCAAAGCGTTTGATACCGTGCCGCACAAGAGGTTGGTACACAAAATGAGAATGCTTGGTCTGGGGGAAAATGTGTGTAAATGGGTTAGTAACTGGCTTAGTGATAGAAAGCAGAGGGTGGTTATAAATGGTATAGTCTCTAACTGGGTCGCTGTGACCAGTGGGGTACCGCAGGGGTCAGTATTGGGACCTGTTCTCTTCAACATATTCATTAATGATCTGGTAGAAGGTTTACACAGTAAAATATCGATATTTGCAGATGATACAAAACTATGTAAAGCAGTTAATACAAGAGAAGATAGTATTCTGCTACAGATGGATCTGGATAAGTTGGAAACTTGGGCTGAAAGGTGGCAGATGAGGTTTAACAATGATAAATGTAAGGTTATACACATGGGAAGAGGGAATCAATATCACCATTACACACTGAACGGGAAACCACTGGGTAAATCTGACAGGGAGAAGGACTTGGGGATCCTAGTTAATGATAAACTTACCTGGAGCAGCCAGTGCCAGGCAGCAGCTGCCAAGGCAAACAGGATCATGGGGTGCATTAAAAGAGGTCTGGATACACATGATGAGAGCATTATACTGCCTCTGTACAAATCCCTAGTTAGACCGCACATGGAGTACTGTGTCCAGTTTTGGGCACCGGTGCTCAGGAAGGATATAATGGAACTAGAGAGAGTACAAAGGAGGGCAACAAAATTAATAAAGGGGATGGGAGAACTACAATACCTAGATAGATTAGCGAAATTAGGATTATTTAGTCTAGAAAAAAGACGACTGAGGGGCGATCTAATAACCATGTATAAGTATATAAGGGGACAATACAAATATCTCGCTGAGGATCTGTTTATACCAAGGAAGGTGACGGGCACAAGGGGGCATTCTTTGCGTCTGGAGGAGAGAAGGTTTTTCCACCAATATAGAAGAGGATTCTTTACTGTTAGGGCAGTGAGAATCTGGAATTGCTTGCCTGAGGAGGTGGTGATGGCGAACTCAGTCGAGGGGTTCAAGAGAGGCCTGGATGTCTTCCTGGAGCAGAACAATATTGTATCATACAATTATTAGGTTCTGTAGAAGGACGTAGATCTGGGTATTTATTATGATGGAATATAGGCTGAACTGGATGGACAAATGTCTTTTTTCGGCCTTACTAACTATGTTACTATGTTACTATGTAAGCACTGCACACTTTCAGGATTCTCCCTTGCCGGTGGCCAGAGTGGACGGTCATGACAGCACAAGTATGTGATTTGGATACTTCTGGCCACATTCTAACTAGACGTGTCCGGCCTCAGTCAATTCATTTTCATTGAATGAGGCCACACATGTCTAGTCAGCACGTGACCAAATGTATGTAAATCACCAACATCAGAGAATTATGATAGCAGTGTGCACTGTGAGAATTCAGAAGTCTGCAGTCACATAGTATGACTGCAGACTCATCACAACCTTGGACATCCCCTTTAATGTTCCTAACAAATAAAAATGAGAATTAGTATCACAAAAAAAACACATTTACATCCAGGTACCTGATAGATGACGTTGTTTGTGGAGTCGCCTCTTTCTTTTCATCTTCACCTTGTCCAGATGCCATGATGACTCTTCTCATCCACCGGCAGAGCTCGTTTCTGCAGACTTCCATCTTCTCCTGTCTTCTGCAGCACATCCCGACACAACACCCTTAAAGATAGCAGTGTTATTATAATGCTCCGGAATAACAATATCTGCCCTAGGCTGAGCCCCTGAGTAAATAATTGCCCCTCACTTTATTCCCAGCACATAATATGACCCTCACTGTCCCTCTTATGGTACATGCCATCCACATTACCCTCTCTCTCTTTTCCATACTTCACACTGCCTTCTCATACAGTGTCCCTCATAGAGAGCCCAGTCTCTCTACTGTGCCCCTTCATTACACTCCTCCTACTTGGCATACTGTCTCCTCCTGGCTGTTACCCTCACACTACTCAGTATCTATTATGTGTCCACTCACACTTTCATCCTCCCATACTGTCTGCACACATTTCTAATAGCCTCCTCCTGTACATCCCCCCCCTGCTAACATACCCCTTTGCTCTCTCCATATTTCCTCCTCACACATTCCCCCCTCACACATTCCCCCGACCCCCCCATACTGTCCTCACACATCCCATCACCAATGCTCCCAATACTGTGTCAGCACACATTTTTCCCCTCGCTACTGTGTCCACCCCCATCTCCCCACTCACCCCCACAGAATATATCCACTGCCCTTCCGATAGAATAAATCCATCCCCTTCCACAGAATAAATGCACCCTGCCCCACACATGCTAAATAAATTCCAGCCCCCCCCACGTACACACTGAATAAATCCCCCCCACACACTGAATAAATCCCCCCACACACTGAATAAATCCCCCCCCACACACTGAATAAATCCCCCCCACACACTGAATAAATCCCCCCACTCACTGAATAAATCCCCCCCACACTGAATAAATCCCCCCCACACACTGAATAAATCCCCCCCACACTGAATAAATCCCCCCACACACTGAATAAATCCCCCCACACACTGAATAAATCCCCCCCCACACTGAATAAATCCCCACCCACACTGAATAAATCCCCCCCACACACTGAATAAATCCCCCCACACTTAATAAATCCCCCCACACACTTAATAAATCCCCCCACATACTCCCCATAAACCCACCCCACGCTGAATCTTCGGTGTCTTCAGCTCCACAGCACAGGAGCACTTACCACCAAGTCTCTTCTTTCTCCTGCGCGCCGGATAGTGACGCCAGCAGCGTGATCACATGACTTGATCACGCTGCTGGCGTCGCTCTGACCCAGCGGTCAGAGCCTCAATTGTACTCGCAGCTGGTAGATGTCTGCGAGTACAATTGATCTCCGGGAGCCGGCGCGCTGCAGCTTCTCTGTGCCGGCTGTCAGCTTGACAGTCGGCACAGAGAACAGCTGACTCCCGTTCCCCGCGGCACACCCGACCATGTGTCGCGGCACACTAGTGTGCCGCGGCACACTGGTTGAAAAACACTGACCTATATAATGTATATATAGCAGTCTTTACACATTATATAGGTTCAACTGCTGTATATGCACATTTAAAAAAATCATCTTGGGACTTACCCAGGTCCCTGAGATGGGGGGGTTGGTAGGATAAAGGGCTGAGGTGGCTCGGGTCCCAGCGTCGGTGGTAGAGGATCCCAGGCAGCATTGGTGAGGACTCGGAGAGCAGTCTTTCTCTGACGCTGGTTCAGGCCGGCCAGCGTCAGACACAAGTGGAGGCGCCCAATTGCGCGCCAGCCTTTCAAATATCTCCGTGTGCACGTGGGGTCTCCTGCTTGCCCGCTCTGGCAAGGGCAGCAGCAGCAGACGAGCACACTCAGCACACGCAGTCAGGTGGCAGGAAGTGGAACAAGGACCGCGGCAGGAACAAGGACCGCAGCCGTGCACTGCTCATTGCTCCCGCGACTCGCACTGATGCCGGCCGCCGCCGTGACCCGCACTGACGCCGACCGCCGCCGCGACCCGCACTGACGCCGGCCGCCGCCGCGACCCGCACTGACGCCGGCCGCCGCAACTGAACGCGCGCATGCAGGACCATTTAAAGGGCCGGTGCGCTATGCAGTAAAATCGCTGCCGGTCTTCCAGCGGCCCTGTGCAGCTGCTCAGGCACCGGCCCAGGGGGCACATGCATTCCTGCCACCCGGCCCAGTCCGCCCCTGGGCAAAGGTAGGTTAGTAGAGGGAGAGAACACGAGGAGTTCAGTTTTTGACAGGTTTAGTTTCAGATAGAGGGAGGACATGATGTTGGAGACAGCGGTAAGACAATCACTGGTGTTTTCTAAAAAGGTCGGCATGACAACAGGAGAAGAGGTGTATAATTGGGTGTCGACAGCATAGAGATGGTACTGGAAACCAAATCTACTGATTGTTTGTCCGATGGGGCAGTATACAACGAGAAGAGGAGGGGGCCTAGGACTGATCCTTGAGGAACCCCAACAGTAAGGGGAAGGTGAGAGGAGGAGGAACCAGCAAAACATACAGTGAAGGATCGGTCAGAGAGATAGGAGGAGAACCAGGAGAGAACGGTGTCCTTGAGGCCGATGGATCGGAGCATAGTGAGGAGGAGCTGATGATCCACAGTATCGAATGCTGCAGAGAGATCCAAGAGAACTAGCATGGAGTAGTGACCATTAGATTTAGCTGTTAGTAGGTCATTAGAGACTTTAGTGAGGGCAGTTTCAGTAGAGTGTAAAGAGCGGAAGGCAGATTGAAGAGGGTCGAGAAGAGAGTTATCTGAGAGATAGCGGGTAAGACGGGAGTGGACCAGGCGTTCGAGGAGTTTAGAGATGAAGGGAAGATTAGAGACAGGTCTATAATTAGCGGCACAGTTTTGATCGAGGGATGGTTTTTTAAGTAATGGATGTATGATGGCATGCTTAAATGAGGAGGGAAAAATACCGGAAGTGAGGGAAAGGTTGAATATTTTTGTTAGGTGAGAGGTGACAGCCAGGGAAAGGGACTGGAGGAGATGTGACGGAATGGGGTCACTGGTGCAAGTGGTCGGGCGAGAAGATGCAAGGAGCCTGCTTACTTCTTCTTCTGTAACTGATTCAAAGTCAGAGAGTGAACTAGATGCAGTGGGGGAGGGAGGACAGTGCATGGTATGAAGAGATTGGGAGATGATTTCCTGTCGAATGTGGTCAATTTTTTCTTTGAAGTAATTGGCCAGATCGTCCATGGCGCTTTACATGTGAATACGAGGCAAATATAGACAAATACATTAAACATGAGCAGATAACAGGCACACGGGTACATAAGGAGGGAGGACCCTGCCCGAGATTGTCACAGATCGCTACTCCGTGGTGTCACTTATTCGTCGCGTGCCTGCTCTCACACGTGACTTTGGGTTGAGCCTGCAAGGGTTAATCTATCTCCCCACTCTCCGTCCAGCATTCAACCTCTGTCCTATGCTGTAATGGGAGCATAAATCACACACCGACCCAGGCCACACACCCGCTCATACGCGCTGCCACCACTCATCGAATACACGGGCGATGAGTCCCAGAAATAACTAATCAAAATATGTTTATCACTCATAAGGCTCACACACCTCTAGGCTATGGATTCTTTAGAACATTCAAGGTTCAACTTATTAAAGGTTTATACTTTAATAGAAAAAGGTTCAGTGCTTACAAGAAAAAGGTATACAAATATGATAATAAAAAGACATACAACTTATGCAAAACAGTATAAAATAAAGAGGAGGAAACTTACAGAAATCACCTAACTTGTAGTCTGCTTTCTGCTCCCTGAGGGGGGGTGAATGTAGTTGTGGAACACATCAGCTTTTCAGGCTGCCCTCATCATAAGAAACACTTATCCTCACCTACTTATACCCGATTTGTACAATCAATTGTTGGGGGCCAGGTGGTTCTCTAAGTTGGACCTCAGGGGAGCATACAATCTCATCCATATGCATAAGGGTGATGGGTGGAAATCTGCATTTCTCACCTCTGAGGGTTTGATTGAAAATTTGGTCATGCCCTTTGGCCTGACTAACGCGCCAGCAGTGTTCCAGAATTTCATGAATCATGTTTTCTCAGATGTTATTGGGCGTTTCATGGTAGTTTATTTGGATGACATCCTCATATATTCTTCTGACAAACAGAGTCACATGGGCCACCTCCGGGCGGTTCTTTAGAGGCTTAGGGAGAACTGACTATTTGCTAAACCAGAGAAGTGTTAATTTTTTGCTCAAGAATTGTCCTTTCTTGGGGTTATTTTGTTTGCTGAGGGGTTTCGCATGGACCCTAGGAAGGTACAGACTATTGTGGATTGGGTGCAACCCAGAGATCTCAAGGGTCTTCAGCGTTTTCTAGGTTTCGCTAATTATTATAGCAAATTCATTAAGAGGTTTTCTCAGGTGGTCAAACCCCTCACGGATTTAACTCGTAAGGGGGCTGATCTCAAGAACTGGTCAGCTCTAACTGTGGCAGCGTTTTCTTTCTTGAAGAACTGTTTCATGACTGCCCCTGTATTGGTTCAACCTGATTTGTCTAAACCATTTATCGTAGAGGTGGACGCCTCGGAGGTGGGCTGTGTTGTCTCAGGAGCCCTCCATGTAGATTAACTTAAGACCCTGTTGTTACGCCGCTACCTAATACTTACCTGTCCAGCCGGCGCTTTCCTGATGCTCCCTCCAGCTCTCTGTCTTCCTGCTTCTCCGGCGCTCGTCCATTGTTCGGTCCGCGCATGCGCAGATTATTATTATTTGTTAAATTAAGGAGAAAAACCCGGAGCATTGATGAACAAGATATAAATAACGTTTATTATATAATTTACTACATAAACAGACATACAGTTCAATAGCAGTATAACATTATTATGTAACAGGAGCAACATGAGTGTCTATGAAATGCTGAAAAAAAGCCCCCATCCCAATCCCACAGGTAATACTCCACAAAATGGGAGCATACAAGCCCATCCCCCTCAACAGTAAAGCATGAAACGGTGCTATGTGCAAATAAACGGCCACAAAAGGGCCTCACTCAAGTACAGCGCCCAATTACCAGGCCAGTGTCCAAACATCGGACCCCATAGTATCACCACAGAAATAAGGTGACTGGTACTGGTGCAAAGCTTACCGATAGCGGGGGGAGGGTGGGGAGACGGTCAGGAAGTGGACCCCTTCTTATTATTATTTGTTATAGCGTCATTTATTCCATGGCGCTTTACATGTGAGGAGGGGTATACATAATAAAAACAAGTACAATAATCTTAAACAATACAAGTCATAACTGGTACAGGAGGAGAGAGGACCCTGCCCGCGAAGGCTCACAATCTGCAAGGGATGGGTGAGAATACAGTAGGCAAGGATAGAGCTGGTCATGCAGCGGTTTGCTCGATCGGTGGTTACTGCAGGTTGTAGGCTTGTCGGAAGAGGTGGGTCTTCAGGCTCGTTTTGAAGGTTTTGATGGTAGGCGAGAGTCTGATGTGTTGTGGTAGAGGGTTCCAGAATAGGGGTAATACGCGAGAGAAATCTTGTATACGATTGTGGGAAGAGGAGATAAGAGGGGAGTAGAGAAGGAGATCTTGTGAGGATCGGAAGTTGCGTGTAGGTAAGTACCGGGAGATGAGGTCACAGATGTATGGAGGAGACAGGTTGTGGATGGCTTTGTACGTCATGGTTAGGGTTTTGTACTGGAGTCTCTGGGCAATGGGGAGCCAGTGAAGGGATTGACAGAGGGGAGAGGCCGGGGAATAGCGGGGGGACAGGTGGATTAGTCGGGCAGTAGAGTTTAGAATAGATTTGAGGGGTGCGAGAGTGTTAGAGGGGAGGCCAATGAGCAGGAGGTTGCAGTAGTCAAGGCGAGAGATGATGAGGGCATGCACTAGGGCTTTTGCAGATTCTTGGTTGAGGAATGTACGGATTCGTGAAATATTTTTGAGTTGAAGTCAGCAGGAAGTGGAAAGGGCTTGGATATGTGGTTTGAAGGAGAGATCAGCATCAAGGATTACCCCGAGGCAGCAAGCTTGTGGGACTGGGGAGAGTGGGCAGCCATTTACTGTAATGGATAGGTTCGTTGGGGGGGTCACGTGAGATGGGGGAAAGATGATGAATTCTGTTTTGTCCATGTTAAGTTTCAGAAATCTAGCGGAGAAGAAGGATGAAATAGTGGACAGACATTGAGGGATTCTGGTTAGTAGGGAGGTGATATCTGGTCCAGAGATGTAAATCTGTGTGTCATCAGCATAGAGGTGATACTGAAAGCCATGAGATTCTATGAGCTGTCCCAGGCCAAAGGTGTAAATGGAGAAGAGCAGGGGCCCTAGGACTGAACCTTGTGGGACTCCAACAGATAGTGGGCGAGGTGAGGAGGTGGTGTGTGAGTGGGAGACGCTGAATGTTCGGTCTGTTAGCTATGATGACATCCAGGATAGGGCCAAGTCTGTGATGCCAAGGGATGAGAGGGTCTGTAATAATCAGGAATGGTCCACTGTGTCAATGGCAGCCGACAGGTCGAGGAGAACAGAGTAGTGTTGCTTGCTCTTGGCGGTTAAGAGGTCATTGGTGACCCTAGTTAGGGCAGTTTCAGTGGAATGGTGTGACCAGAAGCCAGATTGTAAGCGGTCAAAGAGGGAGCAAGAAGAGAGATGGGAGGACAGTTCTAGGTAAACGTGTTGTTCCAGTAGTTTGGAGGCATAGGGGAGAAGTGATATAGGGCGATAGCTAGATACAGAGGATGGGTCAAGAGAAGGCTTTTTGAGGATAGGTGTGATGGAGGCATGTTTAAAGCTTGAGGGGAAAACACCAGTTGTTAGTGATAGGTTGAAGACATGGGTTAGGGTTGGGATGAAGACTGCGGTGAGGTTTGGGATGAAGTGGGATGGAAGCGGGTCAAGTGCACAGGTGGTGAGATGCGATCTTGAGAGTAGAGTGGAGAGTTGATCTGTTGTAATGATGGAGAAGTTGGTTTTGGAGGCAGAGGGCTGGGAAGTTGGGAGGAAGGGTTCTGGGGGTTGTTGACCAAAACTGTCTCTGATGTTATCAATCTTCTGCTTGAAAAATGAGGCAAAGCAGATGCACTCCTTTCGTCGCCGGGGCTTCTGGGAGGTCGTGACCCGGTGGCTCCGCCTCCAATATGGCGGCGCATGTTGGGTACTTCTTCCCAGCGCCTGCCCTGCTCAGACGCCTTTGCATCTATTGCGTTCACTGGCTTACCGCCGGCATCTCCTTAGGTTCCTAGGCTCAGATCTGTGAATCTTTGCTGTGTCTCTGACTGTCTGTTTGCCGTCCCTGCCAGTCCTGTGTTCCTGCCGTACCTTGTCAGTCCTGTGTTCCTGCCGTGTCCTGCCAGTCCTGTGTTCCTGCCGTACCTTCCAGTCCTGTGTTCCTGCCGTCTCCTGCCAGTCCTGTGTTTCTGCCATCTCCTGCCAGTCCTGTGTTCCTGCCGTCTCCTGCCAGCTCCTTGCCAGTCCTGTGTTCCTGCTGTGTCCTGCCAGCCCTGAGTTCCTGCCGTACCCTCCAGTCCTGTGTTCCTACCATACCCTGCCAGTCCAGAGTCTCCGTTTTCTCCACCTTTCATGTGCTAGCATCTTACCGGTCAGTACCTTGTCTTTCCTGCCTCCATCTGTCCAGTGCCTCCGCCATTCTAGTCACTTCACTAGTTCCGTCTTCCCTCCATCTGCTGTTCTCTCTGTGTTCTATCTTCAGTCGTCCTTTGGCTCCGGCAGTTGCGGCTTCACCCTCCTTTGGCCTGTCCCTAACTCTCCCTGTACAGGGGGTGGCATCATCTGGTTCACTCGTCCTCGGGGGCTCTGAAGCCGTGACCCAGAGGGTCCACTTCCTTAGTCCTGATACCTGTGCCTTCTTTTCTAAACAAATTTCCTCTGCTGAGAGGAATTATGATGTGAGTAACCGGGAGCTATTGACCTTTAAATTGGCGTTCGAAGAATCGAGGCATTTTTTGGAGGGGGCTGTCCATCGTATCACTGTCATTATGGATCATAAGAACCTGTCTTACATCGAGTACGCCAAACATTTAACTCCAAGACAGGCAAAGTGGTCCCTTTTTTTTCCCGATTTCAGTTTTCTATTACTTTCAGACCAGTGTTCAAGAATGTTAAGGCTGATGCTTTATCTCATAGCCTATAGAAAGCATTTGCACTACTAAAGCAGGATGGCACCATTGAAGCTCTAAAAAACTATAGGGAGAAAAATACTTTATCTAAAAAACTAATTAAAGCTGCCAAAAAGGAAACAGAGAAGCACATTGCTAAGGAGAGTAAAACTAATCCCAAACTGTTCTTCAACTATATCAATAGTAAAAGAATAAAAACTGAAAATGTAGGCCCCTTAAAAAATAGTGAGGAAAGAATGGTTGTAGATGACGAGGAAAAAGCTAACATATTAAACACCTTCTTCTCCACGGTATTCACGGTGGAAAATGAAATGCTAGGTGAAATCCCAAGAAACAATGAAAACCCTATATTAAGGGTCACCAATCTAACCCAAGAAGAGGTGCGAAATCGGCTAAATAAGATTAAAATAGATAAATCTCCGGGTCCGGATGGCATACACCCACGAGTACTAAGGGAACTAAGTAATGTAATAGATAAACCATTATTTCTTATTTTTAGGGACTCTATAGCGACAGGATCTGTTCCGCAGGACTGGCGCATAGCAAATGTGGTGCCAATTGTTATGGCTGGCAATCAGGCAACACAGCGTGCAGTAATCAGCGCACATACAGAGATCTGGCAATAACCCAAAACAATAGGACGAGCTCTGAGACGTGGAATCTCTGTAGACTGCAGTACCTGATCTATCCTCACACAACTGGAAGCAGCAGTGGATTGCGCCTATCACTACCTATGCAACTCGGCACTGCCTGAGGAGCTGACTAGCCTGAAGATAGAAATACAAGCCTGACTTACCTCAGAGAAATACCCCAAAGGAATAGGCAGCCCCCACATATAATGACTGTTAGCAAGATGAAAAGACAAACGTAGGAATGAAATAGATTCAGCAAAGTGAGGCCCGATATTCTAGACAGAGCGAGGATAGCAAAGAGAACTATGCAGTCTACAAAAAACCCTAAAACGAAAACCACGCAAAGGGGCAAAAAGACCCACCGTGCCGAACTAACAGCACGGCGGTGCACCCCTTTGCTTCTCAGAGCTTCCAGCAAAAGATAATAACAAGCTGGACAGAAAAAACAGAAAACAAACTAGAAGCACTTATCTAGCAGAGCAGCAGGCCCAAGGAAAGATGCAGTAGCTCAGATCCAACACTGGAACATTGACAAGGAGCAAGGAAGACAGACTCAGGTGGAGCTAAATAGCAAGGCAGCCAACGAGCTCACCAAAACACCTGAGGGAGGAAGCCCAGAGACTGCAATACCACTTGTGACCACAGAAGTGAACTCAGCCACAGAATTCACAACAGTACCCCCCCCTTGAGGAGGGGTCACCGAACCCTCACCAGAACCCCCAGGCCGACCAGGATGAGCCACATGAAAGGCACGAACAAGATCTGGGGCATGGACATCAGAGGCAAAAACCCAGGAATTATCTTCCTGAGCATAACCCTTCCATTTGACCAGATACTGGAGTTTCCGTCTAGAGACACGAGAATCCAAAATCTTCTCCACAATATACTCCAATTCCCCCTCCACCAAAACAGGGGCAGGAGGCTCCACAGATGGAACCATAGGTGCCACGTATCTCCTCAACAACGACCTATGGAATACATTATGTATGGAAAAGGAGTCTGGGAGGGTCAGACGAAAAGACACCGGATTGAGAATCTCAGAAATCCTATACGGACCAATAAAACGAGGTTTAAATTTAGGAGAGGAAACCTTCATAGGTATATGACGAGAAGATAACCAAACCAGATCCCCAACACGAAGTCGGGGTCCCACACGGCGTCTGCGATTAGCGAAAAGCTGAGCCTTCTCCTGGGACAAGGTCAAATTGTCCACTACCTGAGTCCAGATCTGCTGCAACCTGTCCACCACATAATCCACACCAGGACAGTCCAAAGACTCAACCTGTCCTGAAGAGAAACGAGGATGGAACCCAGAATTGCAGAAAAATGGAGAGACCAAGGTAGCCGAGCTGGCCCGATTATTAAGGGCGAACTCAGCCAACGGCAAAAATGACACCCAATCATCCTGGTCAGCGGAAACAAAACATCTCAGATATGTTTCCAAGGTCTGATTGGTTCGTTCGGTCTGGCCATTAGTCTGAGGATGGAAGGCCGAGGAAAAAGATAGGTCAATGCCCATCCTACCACAAAAGGCTCGCCAGAACCTCGAGACAAACTGGGAACCTCTGTCAGAAACAATATTCTCAGGAATGCCATGTAAACGAACCACATGCTGGAAGAACAAAGGCACCAAATCAGAGGAGGAAGGCAATTTAACCAAGGGCACCAGATGGACCATTTTAGAAAAGCGATCACAGACCACCCAAATGACAGACATCTTTTGAGAAACGGGAAGGTCAGAAATGAAATCCATCGAAATATGCGTCCAAGGCCTCTTCGGGACCGGCAAGGGCAAAAGCAACCCACTGGCACGTGAACAGCAGGGCTTAGCCCTAGCACAAATTCCACAGGACTGCACAAAAGCACGCACATCCCGTGACAGAGATGGCCACCAGAAGGATCTAGCAACCAACTCCCTGGTACCAAAGATTCCTGGATGACCGGCCAGCACCGAACAATGAAGTTCAGAGATAACTTTACTAGTCCACCTATCAGGGACGAACAGTTTCTCGGCCGGACAACGATCAGGTTTATTAGCCTGAAATTTCTGCAACACTCTCCGCAAATCAGGGGAGATGGCAGACACAATGACTCCTTCCTTGAGGATACTCGCCGGCTCAGATAACCCCGGAGAGTCGGGCACAAAACTCCTAGACAGAGCATCCGCCTTCACATTTTTAGAGCCCGGAAGGTATGAAATCACAAAATCAAAACGAGCAAAAAATAACGACCAACGGGCCTGTCTAGGATTCAAGCGCTTGGCAGACTCAAGATAAGTAAGGTTCTTATGATCAGTCAAAACCACCACGCGATGCTTAGCACCCTCAAGCCAATGACGCCACTCCTCGAATGCCCACTTCATGGCCAGCAACTCTCGGTTGCCCACATCATAATTACGCTCAGCAGCAGAAAATTTCCTGGAAAAGAAAGCACATGGTTTGAACACTGAGCAACCAGAACCTCTCTGTGACAAAACCGCCCCTGCACCAATCTCAGAAGCATCAACCTCGATCTGGAACGGAAGAGAAACATCAGGTTGACACAACACAGGGGCACAGCAAAAACGACGCTTCAACTCCTGAAAAGCTTCCACGGCAGCAGAAGACCAATTAACCAAATCAGCACCCTTCTTGGTCAAATCGGTCAATGGTCTGGCAATGCTAGAAAAATTACAGATGAAGCGACGATAAAAATTAGCAAAGCCCAGGAATTTCTGCAAACTTTTTAGAGATGTCGGCTGAGTCCAATCCTGGATGGCCTGAACCTTAACCGGATCCATCTCGATAGTAGAAGGGGAAAAGATGAACCCCAAAAATGAAACTTTCTGCACACCGAAGAGACACTTTGATCCCTTCACGAACAAGGAATTAGCACGCAGTACCTGGAAAACCATTCTGACTTGCTTCACATGAGACTCCCAATCATCTGAGAAGATCAAAATGTCATCCAAGTAAACAATCAAGAATTTATCCAGATACTCACGGAAAATGTCATGCATAAAAGACTGAAAAACAGATGGAGCATTGGCAAGTCCGAACGGCATCACCAGATACTCAAAATGACCCTCGGGCGTATTAAATGCCGTTTTCCATTCATCTCCCTGCCTGATTCTCACCAGATTATACGCACCACGAAGATCAATCTTAGTAAACCAACTAGCCCCCTTAATCCGAGCAAACAAGTCAGAAATCAATGGCAAGGGATACTGAAACTTAACAGTGATCTTATTAAGAAGGCGGTAATCAATACACGGTCTTAGCGAACCATCCTTCTTGGCTACAAAAAAGAACCCTGCTCCCAATGGTGACGACGATGGGCGAATATGTCCCTTCTCCAGGGACTCCTTCACATAACTGCGCATAGCGGTGTGTTCAGGTACGGACAAATTAAATAAACGACCCTTAGGGAATTTACTACCAGGAATCAAATCGATAGCACAATCACAATTCCTATGCGGAGGAAGGGCATCAGACTTGGACTCTTCAAATACATCCTGAAAGTCCGACAAGAACTCTGGGATGTCAGAAGGAATGGATGACGAAATAGACAAAAATGGAACATCACCATGTACTCCCTGACAACCCCAGCTGGTTACCGACATAGAGTTCCAATCCAATACTGGATTATGGGTTTGTAGCCATGGCAACCCCAACACGACCACATCATGCAAATTATGCAGTACCAAAAAGCGAATAACTTCCTGATGTGCAGGAGCCATGCACATGGTCAGCTGGGCCCAGTACTGAGGCTTATTCTTGGCCAGAGGTGTAGCATCAATTCCTCTCAACGGAATAGGACACCGCAAAGGCTCCAAGAAAAATCCACAACGTTTAGCATAATCCAAATCCATCAGATTCAGGGCAGCGCCTGAATCCACAAACGCCATGACAGAATATGATGACAAAGAGCACATTAAGGTAATGGACAAAAGGAATTTGGACTGTACAGTACCAATAACGGCAGAGCTATCGAACCGCCTAGTGCGTTTAGGACAATTAGAAATAGCATGAGTAGAATCACCACAATAGAAACACAGTCTGTTCAGACGTCTGTGTTCGTGCCGTTCTACTTTAGTCATAGTCCTGTCGCACTGCATAGGCTCAGGCTTACTCTCAGACAATACCGCCAGATGGTGCACAGATTTACGCTCGCGCAAGCGACGACCGATCTGAATGGCCAAGGACATAGACTCATTCAAACCAGCAGGCATAGGAAATCCCACCATTACATCCTTAAGAGCTTCAGAGAGACCCTTTCTGAACAAAGCCGCTAGTGCAGATTCATTCCACAGAGTGAGTACTGACCATTTTCTAAATTTCTGACAATATACTTCTACATCATCCTGACCCTGGCATAAAGCCAGCAGATTTTTCTCAGCTTGATCCACTGAATTAGGCTCATCGTAAAGCAATCCCAGCGCCTGGAAAAATGCATCAACATTACTCAATGCAGAATCTCCTGGTGCAAGAGAAAACGCCCAGTCCTGTGGGTCGCCGCGCAAAAAAGAAATAATAATCAAAACCTGTTGAATAGGATTACCAGAAGAATGAGGTTTCAAGGCCAAAAATAGCTTACAATTATTTCTGAAGCTCAGGAACTTAGTTCTGTCACCAAAAAACAAATCAGGAATCGGAATTCTTGGTTCTAGCATCGATTTCTGATCAATAGTATCTTGAATCTTTTGTACATTTACAACGAGATTATCCATTGAGGAGCACAGAGCCTGAATATCCATGTCCACAGCTGTGTCCTGAAGCACTCTAATGTCTAGGGGAAAAAAAAGACTGAAGACAGAGCTAAGAAAAAAAAATGATGTCAGGATTTCTTTTTTCCCTCTATTGGAAATCATTGAAAGGCTCCTTGTACTGTTATGGCTGGCAATCAGGCAACACAGCGTGCAGTAATCAGCGCACATACAGAGATCTGGCAATAACCCAAAACAATAGGACGAGCTCTGAGACGTGGAATCTCTGTAGACTGCAGTACCTGATCTATCCTCACACAACTGGAAGCAGCAGTGGATTGCGCCTATCACTACCTATGCAACTCGGCACTGCCTGAGGAGCTGACTAGCCTGAAGATAGAAATACAAGCCTGACTTACCTCAGAGAAATACCCCAAAGGAATAGGCAGCCCCCACATATAATGACTGTTAGCAAGATGAAAAGACAAACGTAGGAATGAAATAGATTCAGCAAAGTGAGGCCCGATATTCTAGACAGAGCGAGGATAGCAAAGAGAACTATGCAGTCTACAAAAAACCCTAAAACGAAAACCACGCAAAGGGGCAAAAAGACCCACCGTGCCGAACTAACAGCACGGCGGTGCACCCCTTTGCTTCTCAGAGCTTCCAGCAAAAGATAATAACAAGCTGGACAGAAAAAAACAGAAAACAAACTAGAAGCACTTATCTAGCAGAGCAGCAGGCCCAAGGAAAGATGCAGTAGCTCAGATCCAACACTGGAACATTGACAAGGAGCAAGGAAGACAGACTCAGGTGGAGCTAAATAGCAAGGCAGCCAACGAGCTCACCAAAACACCTGAGGGAGGAAGCCCAGAGACTGCAATACCACTTGTGACCACAAAAGTGAACTCAGCCACAGAATTCACAACAGCCAATATTCAAAAAGGGCTCTAAAAGTGAACCTGGAAATTATAGGCCAGTAAGTCTAACCTCTATTGTTGGTAAAATATTTGAAGGGTTTCTGAGGGATGTTATTCTGGATTATCTCAATGAGAATAACTGTTTAACTCCATATCAGCATGGGTTTATGAGAAATCGCTCCTGTCAAACCAATCTAATCAGTTTTTATGAAGAGGTAAGCTATAGGCTGGACCACGGTGAGTCATTGGACGTGGTATATCTCAATTTTTCCAAAGCGTTTGATACCGTGCCGCACAAGAGGTTGGTACACAAAATGAGAATGCTTGGTCTGGGGGAAAATGTGTGTAAATGGGTTAGTAACTGGCTTAGTGATAGAAAGCAGAGGGTGGTTATAAATGGTATAGTCTCTAACTGGGTCGCTGTGACCAGTGGGGTACCGCAGGGGTCAGTATTGGGACCTGTTCTCTTCAACATATTCATTAATGATCTGGTAGAAGGTTTACACAGTAAAATATCGATATTTGCAGATGATACAAAACTATGTAAAGCAGTTAATACAAGAGAAGATAGTATTCTGCTACAGATGGATCTGGATAAGTTGGAAACTTGGGCTGAAAGGTGGCAGATGAGGTTTAACAATGATAAATGTAAGGTTATACACATGGGAAGAAGGAATCAATATCATTATTACACACTGAACGGGAAACCACTGGGTAAATCTGACAGGGAGAAGGATTTGGGGATCCTAGTTAATGATAAACTTACCTGGAGCAGCCAGTGCCAGGCAGCAGCTGCCAAGGCAAACAGGATCATGGGGTGCATTAAAAGAGGTCTGGATACACATGATGAGAGCATTATACTGCCTCTGTACAAATCCCTAGTTAGACCGCACATGGAGTACTGTGTCCAGTTTTGGGCACCGGTGCTCATGAAGGATATAATGGAACTAGAGAGAGTACAAAGGAGGGCAACAAAATTAATAAAGGGGATGGGAGAACTACAATACCCAGATAGATTAGCGAAATTAGGATTATTTAGTCTAGAAAAAAGACGACTGAGGGGCGATCTAATAACCATGTATAAGTATATAAGGGGACAATACAAATATCTCGCTGAGGATCTGTTTATACCAAGGAAGGTGACGGGCACAAGGGGGCATTCTTTGCGTCTGGAGGAGAGAAGGTTTTTCCACCAACATAGAAGAGGATTCTTTACTGTTAGGGCAGTGAGAATCTGGAATTGCTTGCCTGAGGAGGTGGTGATGGCGAACTCAGTCGAGGGGTTCAAGAGAGGCCTGGATGTCTTCCTGGAGCAGAACAATATTGTATCATACAATTATTAGGTTCTGTAGAAGGACGTAGATCTGGGGATTTATTATGATGGAATATAGGCTGAACTGGATGGACAAATGTCTTTTTTCCGCCTTACTAACTATGTTACTATGTTACTATGTTACATCGAATATCACCTCCTGAACCTCCTTCCTCCATTCTTCCGCACGGAATGGTGGTGGTTGCGGTGTCCTCGGCATTAGAACAAGAGATTCGTGAGGCGCAATCTCTTGCTTGCTCGTCCGTACCTGATAATAAGCTCTTTGTGACTGTTCAGTATCGATTAAGGGTGCTTCGGAAGTTCCATGACTCGGCTCCGGGAGAGCCACCAAAAGGATCTAGCCACCAAATCTCTGGTACCAAAGATTCCAGGATGCCCAGCCAACACTGAACAATGAATCTCAGAGATAACTCTACTAGTCCATCTATCAGGGACAAACAGTTTCTCCGTAGGACAACGGTCAGGTCTATCAGCCTGAAACTTTTACAGCACACGCCGCAAATCAGGGGAAATGGCAGACAAACTTCTATTGAAGGAGAACTCACCTCACCACCTCTCGTGGCAGCCTGTTCCACTCGTTGATCACCCTCACTGTCAATTTTCTTTCAAATATCTAGTCTGTCTCTTCCTATTGAGTTTCATCCCATTGTTTCTAGTCTTTGTGCAAATGGGAATAAAGTTGATCTCTCTACAGTGTGAAAGTCCTTGAGATATTTGTAGACAGCTAATAAGTCTCCTCTCAGTCTTCTCTTTTGCAAGCTAAACATTCCAAAAACCTCTAACTGTTCCTCATAGGACATTGCTTTCACACCGATCACTATTCTGGTCACTCTTCTCTGAACGTGCTCCAGTTTGTTCATGTGTTTTTTAAAATGTGGTGCCCAGAACTGGACACAGTATTCCAGATGAGGTCTAACCAAAGAGGAATAGAGGGGATAATTACTTTGTTGTTTCAGCTCCACTGAGGCACTTACCAGCAATGTGTACCTCTATCTGCAACGCCAGCGAGTGAGGTCAGCTGCGTGATCACATGACCTGATCACGTTGACATCACCCTGACCTGGCAATCAGAGTACAATTGATCACTGGGAGCCGCTGTACCTTCTCAAGGCCGGCTGTTAAACTATGGCCGGCTTAGAGAACGGCCAACTCCCAGTACAGGTGGGCAGCAAAATGCAGCTGCCAGGGAAACACCTTGGACCACCGTGTCAGGTGGCCCCCATGATGCCCCCTGCCAGCGGCGATCAGGGCAGATGCCCCGCCTGCTTAGGCCTCTGTGCGTGGGTTTCCTCTGGGTACTCCGGTTTTATCCACACTCCAAAGACATACTGATAAGGAATCTAGATTGTGAGCCCCAATGGGGTCAGTGCCAATTATGTCTGTAAAGCGCTGTGGAATTCACGGCACTACAGTGCCTTGTGAAAGTATTCGGCTCCCTGGAACTTTTCAACCTTTTCCCACAATATCATGTTTCAAACATAAAGATACCAAATGTAAATTTTTGGTGAAGAATCATCAACAAGTGGAGCACAATTGTGAAGTTGAACGAAATTTATTGGTTATTTTCAATTTTTGTGGAAATTCAAAAACTGAAAAGTGGGGCGTGCAATATTATTCGGCCCCTTTAACTTAATACTTTGTTGCGCCACCTTTTGCTGCAATTACAGCTGCAAGTCGCTTGGGGTATGTCTCTATCAGTTTTGTACATCGAGAGACTGAAATTCTTGCCCATTCTTCCTTGGCACAGCTCAAGCTCAGTGAGGTTTGATGGAGATCGTTTGTGAACAGTAGTTTTCAGCTCTTTCCACAGATTCTCGATTGGATTGAGGTCTGGACTTTGACTTGGCCATTCTAACACCTGGATACATTTATTTGTGAACCATTCCATTGCAGATTTTGCTTTGGGATTATTGTCTTGTTCGAAGACAAATCTCCGTCCCAGTCTCAGGTCTTTTGCAGACTCAAACAGGTTTTCTTCCAGAATGGTCCTGTATTTGGCTCCATCCATCTTCCCATCAATTTTAACCATCTTCCCTGTCCCTGCTGAAGAAAAGCAGGCCCAAACCATGATGCTGCCACCACCATGTTTGACAGTGGGGATGGTGTGTTCAGAGTGATGAGCTGTGTTGCCTTTACGCCAAACATATCATTTGGCATTGTTGCCAAAAAGTTTAATTTTGATTTAATCTGACCAGAGCACCTTCTTCCACATGTTTGGTGTCTCTCCCAGGTGGCTTGTTGCAAACTTTAAATGACACTTTTTATGGATATCTTTGAGAAATGGCTTTCTTCTTGCCACTCTTCCATAAAGCCCAGATTTGTGCAGGGTCCGACTGATTGTTGTATCATGGACAGACTGTCCCACCTCAGCTGTAGATCTCTGCAGTTCATACAGACTGATCATGGGCCTCTTGGAGTCTTGGCTGCATCTCTGATCAGTCTTCTCCTTGTTTGAGATGAAAGTTTAGATGGACGGCCAGGTCTTGGTAGATTTGCAGTGGTATGATACTCCTTCCATTTCAATATTATCGCTTGCACAGTGCTCCTTGGGATGCTTAAAGTTTTGGAAATCATTTTGTATCCAAATCCGGCTTTAAACTTCTCCACAACAGTATCACGGACCTGCCTGTTGTGTTCGGCCGGCCTCACACTAGCGAGTTTTACGGACGTATGAGCGCATTAAATACGGCCGTAAAACACGCATTACACGCTTGGTATTAGTGCGAAACGATCGTCGTTGTCTTGCCTGTCGCACTCCTACTTTCACTCCCTCCCTTGAACCGTGAAGATGATTTGCTGCATGTTCTAATAAAGGACTTTGAATTGCCACTGATTGGTGAGTGCTATTGCGTTTTTTCTATTTTTTTATTTACATGGACACTTTGTTTCACGCAAGCACAGCCTTTCACCTGATCGGACTACCTTTTGTTGGGAAACTCTCCACATTGAGTTTATAATCTCTGCAAAGTCGAGCTGTGCCGCTTACTTTTTTTCTTTTTCTGGTCTCTATATATATATATATAGACAGTATATATGTTTTTATTATTTTTTGAGCACATGGATCCCTTGTATATCCGTATGTCGGTTGTTATGATCTGGTGGCCTTGGAGCAGCATGAGACATACTCTGGAGAAGGTGGTACCTGTACTGACCGCAGACCCTGAACTTAGCACTGCAACTAGAAGTAGCCGTGGGATGTACCTAACACTCCCTAGACACCTCGACACAGCCTAAGGACTAACTTCCCCTAAAGATAGAAACGGGGAAACTATCTTGCCTCAGAGAAAATCCCCAAAGGATAGACAGCCCCCCACAAATATTGACTGTGAGAGGAGAGGGAAATGACATACGCAGACTGAAATAAGGATTTAGCAAAGGAGGCCTTTCTAGTTAAAAAGAAAGAATAGGACAGAGAACTATGCGGTCAGTATTAAAACACTAGAAAATATCCACCACAGAAAATACAAAGCTCCACATCTGACTAAAGACATGGAGGGTATATCTGCATCTCCAGAGATACAGCTTGGCTGCAAAAAGTCCTTACACAGACAAGCTGGACAAGACAAAACATGAAAATGCACTGAACTATAAGGCTCACAGCATGTGGACAGCAAAAACAAAGCCAGGACTTATCTTTGTTGAAAAGCACAGCAAAACAGGAGAGACCAGGTAGGGATATGAATCCTCCAAAAACAATGGACAACTGGCACTGACTAAAGGATCAAGCAAGACTTAAATAGCCCAGTCCAAATTGCAATAAGTGGACACACCTGATAAATGCTGCGATCCAAAGACAGCAGCACTACCACTCATAACCACCGGAGGGAGCTCAAGAGCAGAATTTACAACAGTCGGTTTTGCAAGCCTGCGAGAAAATCTCGCAGTACGGATGCCATACGGATTACATACGGAGGATGCCATGCGCAAAATACGCTGACACACCCTGCCTACGGAGGAGATATGGACCACTATTTTGGGGATTTTTCAGCGTATTACGGCCGTAAATTACGGACCGTATTTTTTTACGCTGAGTGTGAGGCCGGCCTTCCTTGGTCTTCATGATGCTCTCTGTGCAGGTGCAGTTATACGGAGACTTGATTTCACACAGGTGGAATAAATTTATCGTCATTAGGCATTTAGGACAACATTGGATCATTCAGAGATCCACAATGAACTTCTGGAGTGAGTTTGCTGCACTGAAAGTAAAGGGGCCGAATAATATTGCACGCCCCACTTTTCAGTTTTTGAATTTCCCAAAAAATTTAAAATAACCAATACATTTCGTTCAACTTCACCATTGTGTTCCACTTGTTGTTGATTCTTCACCAAAAATTTACATTTGGTATCTTTATGTTTTTTCAACACCCATTCAAGCCAATGGGTGAAAACGCTGAAAGAAGTGACATGCTCTCTGTTCAAAAAAAGTAGCAAAGCACAAAATCCTGATGGCAAAAAACAACAACGTGTGTGCATGAGATTTCTGAACTCTCATAGGCTTTGCTGGTACTGTAAAAGGCAGCTGAAAATTAGCATGCAAAAATGACCAGTGTGAACATAGCCTTATAATCTCATTGTCATTGTCTAATTGCGGGGATTTCTGCCTTGCCACTCATACCTGATACTGAATAAATCGAGATTTTTTTGAAAATGTTTGCATTTTTTCATCATTTGCATATCATTAACATGTCTTCCCATCCTGTTATTGTCATAATTCTATGACTTCTCCTTCCTAGTGTTACAATTTCAATGTTGAGGAGTGTACATTGTAGCTTGTATATCTGGTTGAGTGTCCATAATTCCTGGAAATCACAATATTATATGTCTCCATTCACATTCATATGACTCCTGCAAATCTCCTTCAGATAAATTGTGCTGTGAGATGACTCAGGTAGATACCGGATTACGGATAGGTAAATACAGCTGTTTCCTGACTCTGTCAGTGCCTGAAGGTGTTATGTGATTTGGGAGCTTGTAAAAACACCCAGGTAAGGTGGGGCCCTCACAATAATGTGCTGCAGCCCACATCTTCTGTTGTAGGATATTGTTTTAACCCTATTCATGCATCTGCTTGTAAGAGCAGAGGTGTAATTAGTGCTACTGATAAGTCAATTAAAGGTGATGATCACTTTATGCTAAGCTGTTAGGTCATGTTCACACGTTCAGTATTTTACCTCAGTATTTGTAATTCAAAACCAGGAGTGGAACAATCAGGAAAATTATAATAGAAATACGTCACCACTTCCGTGTTTATCACCCACTCCTTGTTTTGGCTTACAAATACTGAGCTAAAATACTGAACTTACAGACTAAGGCCGGCTTCACACTCAGCGTATGAAAATACGGTCCGTATATTACGGCCGTAATACGCTGAAATGTCCCGAAAATAGTGGTCCGTAGCTCCTCCGCAGGCAGGGTGTGTCAGCGTTTTTTGCGCATGGCATCCTCCGTATGTAATCCGTATGGCATCCGTACTGCGTGATTTTCTCGCAGGCTAGCAAAACCAACATACCGCTATAGAAGTGATCCATGTGTCCCAAAAAGAAAAGAAAATATATATATACTGTCTATATATATATATATATATATATATATATATATATATATATATATATATATGTCAGTAGACACATATATTAGAGAGAAAAGCCGGTAATTCAGTGCGGTGTACAGTAAAATCACACTGACAGCTTACAGTAGAATAGGTAGAATAAATGTGTACACATAGAATAGGTATATATATATATATGTCAGTGAGACACATATATGTATATATATTAATATTTATTCCAGCGCTATACAGCTTGAAAGCCGGTAATTCAATTACCGGCTTTTTCTTTCTCCTTCCTAAAACCCGACATGATTTGAGACATGGTTTACATACAGTAAACCATGTCTTCTCTCCATTTTTTTTGCAGATTCCACACTACTAATGTCAGTAGTGTGTATCTGCCAAATTTGGCCGTTCTAGCTCTTAAAATAAAGGGTTAAATGGCGGAAAAAATTGGCGTGGGCTCCCGCGCAATTTTCTCTGCCAGAGTAGTAAAGCCAGTGACTGAGGGCAGATATTAATAGCCTGGAGAGGGTCCACGGTTATTGGCCCCCCCCTGGCTAAAAATATCTGCCCCCAGCCACCCCAGAAAAGGCACATCTGGAAGATGCGCCTATTCTGGCACTTGGCCACTCTCTTCCCATTCCCGTGTAGCGGTGGGATATGGGGTAATGAAGGGTTAATGCCACCTTGCTATTGTAAGGTGACATTAAGCCTAATTAATAATGGAGAGGCGTCAATTATGACACCTATCCATTATTAATCCAATTGTAGTGAAGGGTTAAATAAAACACAAACACATTATTTAACATTATTTTAATGAAATAAAAACAATGGTTGTTGCAGTATTTTATTCAACGCCCAATCCAGTCACTGAAGACCCTCGTTCTGTGAGTAAAAAAACATAATAAACCAACAATATACTTACCCTCCGCAGATCTGTAACGTCCAACGATGTAAATCCTTCTGAAGGGGTTAAAACATTTTGCAGCAAGGAGCTGTGCTAATGCAGGCTGCTCCTCGCTGCAAAACCCCAGGGAATGAGGCTAAAAATAGATCAATGATCTATATTTAGCTTCATTTGCGGTGAGGCGCCCTCTGCTGGCTGTTCATAGATCGTGGGAAATTACCTAGAAAGCTCCCTGGCCTGAATTGCCGGCTTTTCTCTCTAACAGCGCTGCGTATTTCTCGCAAGTCACACTGCTTGTCCGTGTGTAATCCGTATTTTTCACGCTTCCATAGACTTTCATTGGCGTATTTCTTGCGCAGTACGGTGACAAACGCAGCATGCTGCGATTTTGTACGGCCGTAGAAAGCCGTATAATACTGATCAGTAAAATACGGCAGATAGGAGCAGGGGCATAGAGAATAATTGTGCCGTATTTTTTGCGAGTTTTACGGACGTAGATTCTGCGCTCTTACGTCCGTAAAACTCGCAAGTGTGACGCCGGCCTAAAGGTACCGTCACATTAAGCAACTTACCAACGAGAACGACAACGATCCGTAACGTTGCAGCGTCCTGGATAGCGATCTCGTTGTGTTTGACACGCAGCAGCGATCAGGATCCTGCTGTGACATCGCTGGTCGTTGCTGAAAGTCCGGAACTTTATTTGGTCGTCAGGTCGGCGTGATTCGTCATGTTTGACAGCAAAAGCAACGATGCCAGAAATGTTTCTTCATGGAGCGAACAACCAGCGAGAACGATAAGTACGTCACTGGATCGCTCCTGCATCGTTCTGCGTTGCCGATGTTTGACGTCTCCTAGCGACCTAAACAGCGACGCTGCAGCGATTGGCATCGTTGTCTTTATCGCTGCAGCATCGCTAAATGTGACGGTACCTTAAGGCCGGGATCACACACAGCGAGATACGGCCGAGTCTCGCAGGTTAAAACCAAGCTCTGGCACCGGCACTCCAGAGCGGAGCGCGCGGCTGCATAGCAATACATGGAGCCGCACGCTCTGCTCCCAAGTGCCAGCGCCAGAGCTGGGTTTTAACATGCGAGACTCGCACGTATTTCTCGCAAGTGAAAAGGAGCCCTACAAGTGAGTGTGACACACCCCACACCTGGTAGCACATTTGGGACTGGGACAAGATTTTCTTGTAAAATGCCGGGATGTTATAGAGCAGCACTTCGTCCATAGCTACGGCCCATCACTTTACATGTCCATAGCTCTTGGCTGATGCAATGTAACTCATAGAATTGACTAATTCAATGATACTTATAAATTCCAAGATTTCATTTTAAAAACCTTAATGAGAAAGAATATTTGGTACTTCTTAGAGCTCAAGCATCACATTTTTCCACTTGTGAGAAAAATGGACCGATTCTGATCAAATTATTTTTTGTGGAGAATAAAAAAGTTTTTCCTCCGTCTCCTTTCTAACAGCCCAAGAAATGCAGGCTACACTCTAATGTCGTCCAATTGCGGTCCAATTTTTCCACAGATCCAAAGACGCAAGTCAATTTGATTAGATCCTCGGATCAAAATCACACATTTCTAAGTTTTTTTAAACGGACTACTTGTTCCAAGAAAAAAAAAAAACAGACATATGAACAGCACCATAGATAATCATAGATTCAAGTGCTATCCATAAAAAGCACAGAAAGCCCTTGTGCAAGAAAAAAAGAATGAGCCCTTATAGTGGGAATTTGTTTTTTTTATTTATTTGCACTCACAATCTCATATGTTAAAACTTAATGGTTGCCGGGGCAGTTAAGGACTTACTAATGTCCGCAATCTTGTGATGCAGTCCAAACTGTCAAAATACAAGACGGGCTAAAGATCGCTTTTTGGTTAAATTCACACTATTAGTTTTTGATAAGTTTTTGATACTGCAGATATTCGTTGCAAAAAAAAACACATCTTATGGTACCGGTAACGTGGCTGGGATCTCTATAAGGCTGGAGTCACACTGGTGTATAACACGGATGAGTGCTATCTGATGTTTTATCGAATGGCACTCGGTCCAGTGTTATACTATGGGGCAGTGCAGATCTGCAATTACTGTATAATCTCGCACCAATTTGACATGAGAAAACAATCACAGCATGCTGCGAGTGGCAGCGAGAGTCAGCTCACTCGCTCCCACATAAGGCTACTTTCACACTGGCGTTTTTGGAATACGTCGCAATGTGTCGTTTAGGGGAAAAAACGCATCCTGCAAAGTTGTTTGCAGGATGCGTTTTTGCCCCATAGAGTAAAATTACCGACGCATTGCGACGTATTGACACGCGTGTTGTGGCGGACCGCCGGGAGCAAAAAACGTTAAATGTAACGTTTTTTGCTGCCGACGGACCGCTTTTTCCGACCGCGCATGCGCGGCCGGAACTCCGCCCCCACCTCCCAGCACCTCACAATGGGGCAGCGGATGCGCCGGAGAAATGCATCCACTGCACCCGTTGTGCGGCGCATCAAACGCTGGCGTCGGAATCTCAATTTCTCTTGCAGTAAACATGTTTTATTTTCCTTATAGACTTGAATGAGATGTGCTTGGAAAATGTAGAAATGTGTTTTTAGTGGACGTTTTGCAGTGGAAAAGCAATAAAATTCTTGCAATCTACACATGACTTTATCAATAAAGTTCTATCAAAGCAAAGTAAAGTACATGGAAGTTTCCAACACAATGCAGCTTAATTTAAGAAACTACTTCTCAAAAAGAGATAAAAAACACAACAGAAAATGGCCGGGGTCGAACCTAACGTTTAAAAATAAGGTCCGTTTTTTGCGGGCCTAATACGCAGAAATGTTCCCTGAACAGTGATCTGTATGTCATCTGTTGGCAAGGTGTGGCTGCGTATTTTGCGCATGATTCCTCCGTATGTCATCCGTATTGCGTTTTTTTCTTGCAACCTTCCAAAATGGAAATGTAACCGTTTTGAAGCCTGAAATTAATTTAAATCATCATCAGCAACCCTATTTATTTCTATAACAGGTGGCAGCCTCCAATCTGGCCATTTTGTTGCTGTGCTTGTGTTGGTGGTTTGTTGGCAACATGTCAGACCTACTTCATTTCACCCCAACTGACCGTGTCTTATACAACTGGGTTTTGTCACACATCCCAAAAAGTTTTTCCAATATTGTCGCATGAGTCTTGCCACCTTTGATATTTTGTTGGAGACAGTGCACCCTGGGATAACCTTTCAGGACACCAGGATGCGGAAATGTATATCTGCAGAGGAGCGTCTTCTCTTTACTTTACGGTATGTATTCCTCCTCCTCACATACTCTATGTTGATGATGTGTCTCTAATAAATGTGTTATTTAGTTATGCTTAGCAGCTGATGTAAATTTATAATTAATATATGTAAAAACTCTACTAAATTAGTAGTAAGAATATGTTGCTAATGTTAAATTCACATAGCCAGTGTTCATTTTTGAAGGTACTGCTAGCCTGGCTTGTACCACAGTATTTGTGGTCTATAGGAATGTTCTAAAATCATTCAAACCTTGTAATTTATATTTTTTTCTGCTTTCAGCTTCCTGATAACTGGCCTTTATTATGCTGCCCTACATCTTGAATTTTTGATGGGGAGGTCTACTATCTCCGGCATAGTCCGGTCTACCTGTGCGGAAATCTGGTCCAGACTTCATCAACTGGTCATGCCTGTGCCCAAGATGGAAGACTGGAATGCGGATTGTCTGTGGGTTTTAGGAGCATTGAGAACTTCCAAATTGTATTGAAGCCCTTGATGGCAAACACATCTGTGTGCGTAAGCCGCCGAACTCAGGGTCCCAATTCTATAATTATAATCAATATTTTTCGGTAATGTTGTTGGCTGTGGTTGACAGTCACTACAGGTTTATAATTGTAGACATTGGGGCCTATGGGAGAACTAGAGAGTCTTCAATTCTTCCATTTTGGGTCGGCAGCTGCGCAATAACCAGTTAGACCTACCACCACCACGTCAACTTCCAGGCTCCAATCAAGAATCTGTGCCGTATGTCCTTGTGGCACATGAGGCCTTCCAGTTAACCAGGCATGTAATGAGGCCATATCCCCGTCAAAACCTGGACCACCAGCATAGGATATTTAACTTGCGTCTATCACACGCATGGCAACTAGTAGAGTGCGCCTTTGGCATTCTTTGTGCCAAATGGCGGGTCCTCCAGTCAGCCATTCAGCTGAGTGAAGGCAACGTAAATGAGGTCATCAAAGCTTGTGTGGTCCTACATAATTTCACCCGACTTCATGAATGCTCCTCATCTGATGGTGCTGAAGGTGTGTTGAGCAATGTGGGTAGGCCTAGACCATATGTCATCCCTCAGCGTCGTCCACTTTCAGGACTGAAAGTCCGTGATATCTTTACTAATTAATTTGTTACACCTCAGGGTGCTGTTCCCTGGCAAGAGTATGCTGTCACTATGTTATAAGATTAAAATTTTTGTCTATATAAATATCATTTTTTCATTTAAGTTATTGTGTGCGTTGATTTTATTTATTTAATAGATTTTTTTTATATAATTAGGTATGTTGTATTAATTACTGTAAGAAGAGACATAAGGCTAAGTTCACACTTGCGTTGTGCAGTCCGTTTAACACATCCGTTAAACGGACTGCACTAGCGCGAGTGCCGACGTTTGCATAGTGCTAGCGCAGATGGAGCATCTGCTAGCTCCATCTGCGCTAGCAGTGACGGACCCGGAAACCCTGCAGCCCGCGTCTCGGGTCCATCACTCAATGACGGCACATCGCTAGAGCACGCCCATTGTGGTCGTGCACTAGCGATGTGTCCACCATTGAAAGTAATGGCGGCACTAACGGACTATGTTACACCGCGTTATGCCGCGGTGTAACGTAGTCCGTTAAACGGGTCACACTAACGCAGAGTGAACCCAGCCTAAATTGGCTCTTAAAACTTTTTTATAACGCCAAAAAAACTTTTTTAGTAAGCCAAACCATATTAAAGTCATATGGCTTTTGTGGCCATAGAAATTTGGCCATACACATTTTTAACACGTACTTAAACATTACAAGCATAAACCAAACTTATTTTGCAACAGCAAAAGCCATTAAAAAAACAAATTTAAAGATTTTGAAAAGTTGGTGGAGGTGATGGCTGCAGTCCAGACTTCCTCTCTTGCTGGCTTTGTTGGCCAAATTGTCCTTCACCCTGTGTGGGTGCATACTCTTGGCCATGCTCTATGTTTTGGCCATGGTCAGATTGGAGACTAGCAAAGTGACCATATGGATATTGGACATTAGACTCATGGGGATTATGGAACCCACGTGACTCATACCTCCAATATGGCCATGTCGTTCAAACCCAGGTTGGAACCAGCCTCCAACACTGGGTCTGTACAAGTGGCCATATTGGGCAGGTTGGTTATAGGATGCAATTTGTGCCTGTTGTGGCCATGGTTGGTTTTTGGGGGGAATGGGTTGAGGTTTAGGCACACGTGGAGGAGGTACATCAGATCCCTGTTGACCATGCACTTGTGGGTTTGTTTGAAGTCTCATGAGGTTTCGGGGTGACAGCTGCCACCTCTCCAAAAATTCAAATACCGTATATACTCGAGTATAAGCCGAGATTTTCAGCCCAAATTTTTGGGCTGAAAGTGCCCCCCTCGGCTTATACTCGAGTCACGGTAGTGGTGGGGTCGGCGGGTGAGGGGGAGAGGGCGCTGAGGTATACTTACCTAGTCCCAGCGATCCTCGCGCTGTCCCTGCCTTCCTCCCCGTCTTCTGTGCTGCAGCGTCTTCCCCTCTTCAGCGGTCACGTGGGACCGCTCATTAGAGATATGAATAAGCGGCTCCACCTCCCATAGGGGCGGAGCCGCCTATTCATTTCTCTAATCAGCGGTGCCGGTGACCGCTGACAGGAAGATGCTGCAGCACAGAAGACGGGGAGGAAGGCAGGGACAGCGCGAGGATCGCTGGGACTAGGTAAGTATGTTATATTCACCTGTCCGCGTTCCAGCCGCCGGGCGTCGCTCCATCTTCCCGGCGCCTCCATCTTCCCGGCGTCTGCGCTCTGACTGTTCAGGCAGAGGGCGCGATGACGCATATAGTGTGCGCGGCGCCCTCTGCCTGATCAGTCAGAGCAGAGACGCCGGGAAGATGGAGGCGCCGGGACCGGACGCTGGGAGCTGCAATCAAGGGAGGTGAGTATGTGGTTTGTTTTTTTTATTGCAGCAGCAGCAGCGGCAGCACAGATTTATGTGCAGCATCTATGGGGGCAGTATGAACGGCACACAGCACTATATGGGGGCAGTATGAACGGCACACAGCACTATATGGGGGCAGTATGAACGGCACACAGCACTATATGGGGGCAGTATGAACGGCACACAGCACTATATGGGGGCAGTATGAACGGCACACAGCACTATATGGGGGCAGTATGAACGGCACACAGCACTATATGGGGGCAGTATGAACGGCACACAGCACTATATGGGGGCAGTATGAACGGCACACAGCACTATATGGGGGCAGTATGAACGGCACACAGCACTATATGGGGGCAGTATGAACGGCACACAGCACTATATGGGGGCAGTATGAACGGCACACAGCACTATATGGGGGCAGTATGAACGGCACACAGCACTATATGGGGGCAGTATGAACGGCACACAGCACTATATGGGGGCAGTATGAACGGCACACAGCACTATATGGGGGCAGTATGAACGGCACACAGCACTATATGGGGGCAGTATGAACGGCACACAGCACTATATGGGGGCAGTATGAACGGCACACAGCACTATATGGGGGCAGTATGAACGGCACACAGCACTATATGGGGGCAGTATGAACGGCACACAGCACTATATGGGGGCAGTATGAACGGCACACAGCACTATATGGGGGCAGTATGAACGGCACACAGCACTATATGGGGGCAGTATGAACGGCACACAGCACTATATGGGGCATCTGTGCAGCATCTATGGGGGCAGTATGAACGGCACACAGCACTATATGGGGCATCTGTGCAGCATCTATGGGGCAGTATGAATGGCACACAGCACTATATGGGGCATCTGTGCAGCATCTATGGGGCAATATGAATGGTGCAGAGCACTATATGGCACAGCTATGGGGAAATAATGATCTATTTTTATTTTTGAAATTCACCGGTAAATGCTACATTTCCACCCTAGGCTTATACTCGAGTCAATAAGTTTTCCCAGTTTTTTTGTGGCAAAATTAGGGGGGTCGGCTTATACTCGGGTCGGCTTATACTCGAGTATATACGGTAATAATAATAATCGTTATTTTTATATTGCGCTACCATATTCCGCAGCGCTTTACAGTTCTGCACAGATTATCATCGCTGTTCCCGATGGGGCTCACAATCTAAATTCCCTATCAGTATGTCTTTGAAATGTGGGAGGAAACCCATGCAAACACAGGGAGAACATACAAACTCCTTGCAGATGGTGTCAAAGGTGGGATTAGAACCCAGGACCCCAGCGCTGCAAGGCTGCAGTGCTATCCACTGAGCCACCATGCTGCCCATACAAAGACCTCATATGGTGTATTGGTTGGTGTGCATGCATCAATAAGGATCTGCATGCACCCTCTCACACGTAGCCTCACCTCACGGGGTAAGGGACGATGGTACCGGGTCAGACTGCATGAGTATGCTTCCTCACCCTCACCCTGGGCAGCCCTGGCCAGGTAATTAAGAACTCCCATGTCAACATGCCTCCTGGTATCTGAGGCAGGGTTTTCTCTCCTTCGTCGCCCATGGTGGGATATCACAGCAGGCTGTGGGGAGGCCTCCAGAGGTACAGTAGGGCTGCGGCTGTTTCTTGGATCTTCCAGGCTGACGGGTGCTGGTGCAGCTTCTGGGCCTGGTGTAGGAGGAGCTTTTGGTGCTGGTGCAGGAGGACCTTGAGGGTATGTGCACACGTTGCGGAAAGGTGTGCGGATTTTTCCGCACTGATTTTGGTAAATCCGCATGAAATCTGCACTGTGGATTTACTGCAGAATTACCGTGCATTTACCATGTTTTTTTCGCGTTTTTTGTGCGGATTCCACCTGTGGTTTTACACCTGCGCATTGCTATTATGGAGCAGGTGTAAACCGCTGCAGAATCCACACAAAGAATTGACATGCTGCGGAATAAACACCGCAGCGCTGCCGCGCTGTTTTTTCCGCAGCATGTGCACTGCGGATTTTGTTTTCCATAGGTTTACATGGTACAGTAAACGCATGGAAAACTGCTGCAAATCTGCAGCGGCCAATCCGCTGTGGATCCGCTGCAAAATCCACAGCGTATGCACATACCCTGAGGGATGCAGCTGGAAGGCTGAGAAGATAGGCCAGCCACCTCTTCACCTTCCCCGACCAGATCGATAATGGCCTCAGAATCAGACCCCGTCTCCCTCTCAGTGAGGTTGGACTGAGTTCTGTTATGAAACTTTGAAATTAAAAAAAAAACCATATGACCACAAAATACATATGTGTAATGTGGTGTGATGTATGAACTCACGGTCTGAGATCCATACTGGGTTCCAGAAAAGAAAGGCGATCATAATAAATTTACTTCCGCTTTGTTGGTGCGGAAGCACCACTCCTGGCCGGCTGCTGTCGTTCCCGCCATAATGATCGCAGATGCTGCACCAGTGTCTCATAACATCTTCCACTGCAATGACAGACAATAAAATAATGAATAAGGACATTGCGCTCAGTGGATCAACAAGTTTAGTGAGATTTGACAGTCATGTGGCCAAGTAAGCTGTATTTTTAAAACATAATCTTCAAATAATAATAGGATAAAAAAAACCATCATACTAGAATGTAAAGGGATAGGGTGAAAACCTGTTATTCATTGCAGTTAATAATATTATTTTCAAAATGTGAGAGAACTTACTTATTTGTTGCTGTCCCTCACTTGGACGGTCAGAAAAATCTGAGAAAAGTAGCCCACATATCCAACTCCATGTCGCCTCTTTTCTGACCCGGTCGGAGTAGTGTGCATCCCTTTGGTCCCATAGTTCTGGCTTTTCTTGGACCTACATTGATAAAGGAGGACATGCTGCAGGACTCCGTGGAGGCATTCTTCCGGGATGTCTGTAGCAGTTTTTGAGCTAATTAGCATGTCTAAGCTTCCTGATAATGGCTTGGCCCATTTCCTGTCACCTGAAAAAGTCTTGCGTATTTCTCACAAGTCACACGCATGGTTTGTGTGTAATCCGTATTTTTCTCGCCCCCATAGACTTGCATTGGCGGATTTTTTTAGGAATACGCTGACAATCGCAGCATGCTGCGATTTTCTCTGCCTGTAAAATACGGCCGAGAAATATACAGCTGATAGAAGAGAGAGAGAAACATTGGTCCGTATGTTATGCGTTGTTTTTGCGCCTCTCCCTCTTCCGTATTTCTCTCTAGTGTGACGCCGGCCAAAATGTGATAAAAACTTGTGTAAAAGAACACACTCAAAAACACAATGGAAAAATGAAAGTAACCTAATTTACCAAATAAGTGCAGAAATGCATCTCAAACACTCACCAAACATTCGTGGAAACTTGCATGAAAGACAATCGTAACCGAGGTAAAACCGCTTGTTTCACGATTATCTTGCATTGATAACAGGCTGCCGATCTCCTGACGAATGAGCAAAACACACTCTTATTGGAGGAAATTAATTTTCACGCTGCACAAAAAAATCATTGTTCTCAGTGCAGGACTCACACTGCCGAGAGCAATGGCAAGCTATGCGGACTGAGCAACCGATTACAGATCATTCAGTGTGCATTGTTTACTTCGGTCTGCCTGTGTAAACAGGCTATTACACAACTACCAATAGGGAAAGGTTTATTGTGCCGCCAATAGGTCCGTGTAAATGTGGCACCCCAGGGTCCTGGTCGTCACAGTAGCATTGCTTTCCTCACGGGGAGAGTGATGTTACAGCAGCAATAGAAGAAAGGCGTTCCAGCTCCATAAAAACGACAGTCTTTATTAATCTTTTAAAATTTTTCAATTCAATAAATCCTTGCATACATGCGAATGCCCTTGTGTAGAGAAATATGCGACGCGTTTCGATCGAAACGCGTCGCATATTTCTCTACACCTGGGCATTCGCATGTACGCAAGGATTTATTGAATTGGAAAATTTTAAAAGATTAATAAAGAATCTCGTTTTTATGGAGCTGGAACGCCTTTCTTCTATTGCTGCTGTTACTACTCGTCCTGGTCTTTGACGAAGTTCCGAGCACCTGCGTCTGATCGGTGAGCTGGCTGTGGTTTCACAAACCGCAAATTGTTTTATTCACTGCTTATTTGCAGAGTGATGTTACGCTTGAAGGCAAGAAGGGATAACTGCAACCAGGTACCACAAACATGCAACACATTCACACTCCAGGCCACTAGGGGGAGCTTTTGATCCTACTTGCTAGGTGACTCCCCATAGATAAGGTAGTTTTGGAAGGAAAGTTAGAGAGTTCCAGGAAGGTCCAGTCAGGAGATGAACTGGATCAGTCTGATGCAGCAGAAGGGTTTATGGACCTGTGTAGCCGCAGTGCAGCAGTTCCCGGAGAGAGACAATAAGAAAGCCAAATACATTGCAGTGACCGTGCAGGAGAGCAAGGCACATGAGAAGATACCAGGGGGAGACCAGCCCCGAGCAGGCTGCCTCTTTCTGTCATACGGGTTATGTCCTATCCTACCCAGGGGACAGAGAGAGAGAGAGATAACATCTGTGAGGACCTTATGTGGAGCTTTAAGCCGTAAGGAACTACACCACAGTGGCGCAAGAGGAAGGCTTTTGATTTCCACCTGGGTAAGGGGACTCCTAACTTGCCTTCAAGCTGGCCAGACCCTGCCTGCCCTGTGGTCTTGTGCTCTGGACTGCGGATGCTGAAGTCTTCAGTAAACCAAGTTAAAGAGACTGCAACCCTGTGTCCTCATTCTTTACTGCACTCCTCACCATCTTCCATCTACACCCCGGGAGCCCTGGGGATATACTTCACCTGTGGGAAGTTATACCATCTAGCTGCCATAACATCACCCCAGAGGACCCCTTAAAGTAGCGTCGGTCCCCACTGACCGAATACCACATGTGGCGTCACAAACACAAATTTTATTCCCTTTAAAGACCTTTCTCCTTTTATATGGGCACCCAGGGCCACGGACCGGGTGGCCACCGTGACATCCCCCTGTGAACACCGCAGGACCCGGTACCGAGTACACCACGGTCCTGGCGGGCGACTCATAAACGTACCCTAAAACCTTACACTTATTCACTTTTCAATCTCCTGACAAATGTTCCATTTGCAACGGAAATCTGATTTATCAGTATGGTAATAATAATATTAAGATCCTACACAGGATAATGATTACTTTCTGTGATTAAACATTTGTGAAAGAAAGGTTTGTCCTAGCGAATATCACAGTAATGTAATAAGCAGCTTTGTGGATGTACCCTATTGGTTTTTGTTTCCTTCTACCATTTTCAGATGCACAGTGAGAGTTGTCTGCAGGAATTTTGCCTGGGGCAGTGTGATCTTAACTCTGTGGTCACCAATAAACATTAGTCTTGTTTTTCATGTCCTACTTACTTTTAAAGCAGAGCTTATCTAGCTTCCTGTGAGAACGCAACATTCCAGACTCCACAGATACAGAATGACCTTATCTGACCTGATCATTTATGCTGTAAATCATGGCTAGCAATTCATGCTCTCCTATGGCATGTGCTCAAACTTCCAGGTTTCTGGAGCGGCAAGTAGCTGAGGAGCACTAAGTGCAATATTTTAGTACTCACCCTGCCTAAACTCCATCTCCAAATAATTTGCCCACTATTATAAATACTTCAATATATCCATAAAACTATATAGCTTTATTACACCTGTTAATTATACCATCATACAGTGACCTAATTGTACCGTAATACAGGAAGTGAATACCACCACCATCTACAGTAGTGAGCAGTGCACTTAGCACAGGCATATAATGAGTTTACAATATCACTATTATACCACCATATTACATCACCAAATTATGGCTGCATAATATAATGACCAAATAATGCTAACATACTGAATATTACCATACCAGTAGCAGAGATGCAGTGATATAATGGTGACATATTTATTAAATCATTATACGTCATTTTCAGTAGCTGATTAATGCTGCTCATTGAACACTTTCATATGGTGACTAAAATAATAATATCACCATATAGTCAACAAATAATACCACCAGTATTATAGGGGCTCTCAGAAAAAAAAGATGGTAACACAGATATCACAGTTGGATAGATATCTTTATTATCCATAGTTCACACCCTTTTTGCACAGTGAGAACAACGGCCCCAGGCCATGCAGTTCTTAATATGGCTATACACCTCACATCATTCTGTGACAGCTTACTCCCCCAAGTCTCCCATATAGGCTGGTGTCCCACTTGCAACTGCAATGTGTGAAACTCGCATGAGTCTCTCGCCTCAATACCCAGCACTGCCGCCAGCAGTTCGGACCAGACCGTTCAGCTGCATAGAAATACATGCAGCCGCACACTCCTGTCCTGAGTGCCGGTGGCAGTTCCGGATATTGAGGCGAGATTCTCGCACATTGCAGTTGCAAGTGGGACACCAGCCACCATACATGAACACACTGCTAGGCCGAGCAGACATATAGAAAGATTCAACTGGCCACAGCTCATCTGACTGCAGATAAAATGAATCAGACAGACTCCTTGATCATTACCTCCTCGCAAATCATCTGTCGAAGAAGAATCAGGAGGCCTCCTATGCAGGGTGGGCCATTTATATGGATACATATGGGAATGGTTGGTGATATCAACTTACTGTCTGTGGCACATTAGTATATGGGAGGGGGGAAACTTTTCAAGAAGGGTGGTGACCATGGTGGCCATTTTGAAGTAGGAGATTTTGGATCCAACTTTATTTTTTCCAGTGGGAAGAGGGTCATGTTACACATCAAACTTATTGAGAATTTCACAAGAAAAAAATGTTGTGCTTAGCTTTAATGTAACTTTATACTTTCATGAGTTATTTACAAGTTTATGACCACTTATAAAATGTGTTCAAAGTGCTGCCCATTGTGTTGGATTGTCAATGCAACCCTCTTCACCCACTCTAGTCTTGACACACTGATAGCAACACCGCAGAAGAAATGCTAGCACAGGCTTCCAGTATCCGTTGTTTCAGATGCTGCGCATCTCGTATCTTCACAGCATAGACAAGTGCACCACCACATTATAGGTGTCAGGTCCGAGCATTCCTACATGAACAGTTTTCTGGAAAGTGAATTGGTCATCATGGGCCAGTTGAATTGCCACCAAGGTCTCCCGATCTGACCCCCCTTAGACTTTTATCTTTAGGGTCATCTGAAGGCAATTGTCTATGCTGTGAAGATATGAGATGTGCAGCATCTGACACATTTTATAAGTGGTCATAAACTTGTAAATAACTAATGAAAGAATAAGGTTACGTTAAAGCCATGCACACCATTGTTTTTCTTGTGAAATTCTCGATACGTTTGATGTGTCACATGACCCTCTTCCCATTGAAAAAAATATAGTTGAATCCAAAATGTCCGACTTCAAAATGGCCGCCATGGTCACCACCAATCTTGAAAAGTTCCCCCCTGCCATATACTAATGTGCCACAAACAGGAAGTTGATATCGCCAACCATTACCATTTTATTTAGGTGTATCCATCTCAATTGGCAACCCTGTGCTCATTACATGGTAGGCCAACCCACCAAAATCAGTGCGCCTGGCCAACTTTTACCTAATGTGTATAGGGGGCCTTTAGGTCCGATCAAATAGACAGAGTGGTGGCACGATATGACTGCTGGCACTGATCGGCGGTCATTTAAATGCCTGTTTGCACAGGCCGATGAAAGTAACTGATGAGCACTGAACAATCTGTAACAGACAGCTCAGTGCACATAGGCTGCTGTAGTTCTCAACTGTGAGTCCTGTGTACTGTCATGCCAGCTTCGGACTCTGTTCACACAGGGGAGTCTGGTGTGCAGTCTTAGACCTTCCTGTTGCTCAGCCTGAGTTTGGGCGTCTGTGGTGGTTTGTTCTCTGATGTTCAGCTTTGCAGGAGTTAACTTTTTGATTAGTGTCAATTGTAGGCTGAGGCTGCTGGGAATGCCTTCTCCCTTTAAGTATGGCTCAGAACATTCCTGGATGCCGACTATAGCATTTGCGTTCCTCTTGCTTACCGGTCCTGTGTTGGAGTAGCTGTTCATACTCAAATCTTAATTTGGAGTCTGGTGAAGTATACTTTGTTGTTTGTTCATGGACAGGAGATAGGGAAAGGGTACCCCTGAGTTAAAGAAAGACAGGGCTCCCCTAGCCTGAGGGGAAGTTCAGGGGCCCAGGTTCCTTATCTCCTGTTTTCCCATTGCCCCTCGTGACATTTACACAAAATGATGCACAGCCAAAAACGATGATTTTTTGTGATGCGCAAAAGACCATTTCACCTTATGAACGAGCGTTTTGGTTGTTCATGGTATAATCAGCAGCTTGGTTACTCTGCAAGAAAAAATGCACACCTACATTAGAATAATGAGCTATAATTAAAGGGCCAATCTGTACAACAATTTAAGAAAAACTTATTCAAGAAAACTGCAAAGCTCAACATATAAAAAAAAGTATATAACTTTAATTTTTGTTACACAATATTTTAAAGGCAATGAAGTAAACGTACAAAGTCAGACACTTAAAAAATGCAATGAGTAGGTGGGACATGATTATGAGACCATCCACCCAAATAAAATGTGGAGCAGATCAAGTAAAGACACAAAGTACCATGTATACTCGAGTATAAGCTGAGACCCCTAATTTTGCCACAAAAAACTGGGAAAACTTAATGACTCGAGTATAAGCCTAGGGTGGGAAATGCAGCAGCTACCGGTAAATTTCAAAAATAAAAATAGGTACCAATAAAGGTAAAAATTAATTGAGACACCAGTAGGTTAAGAGTTTTTAAATATCCATATTGAATCAGGAGCCCCATAAGATGCTCCATACAAAATACACCCCATATAATGCCCCATAAAGTTTATAATGGGCCCCATAAGATGCTCCATAGAGACATTTGCCCCATACAATGCTGCATAAAGGTTGATTATGGCCCCATAAGATGCTCCATAGAATATTATGCCCCATATGCTGCTGAGATTAAAAAAAAAAAAATGACCTACTTACCTCTCATCGCTCAGGCCCCCGGCACTTGCAATATTCACCTGTCCCCATTCTACCGCCGCACACCGCTGTGTCTTCCAGGTCTCTGCAGCGACTGTTCAGGCAGAGGGCGCGCACTAAACACGTTATCGCGCCCTCTGACCTGAACGTCACAGCCAGAGTACGCGGAAGACGGAGCCCGGTGGTGGAACAGGGACAAATAAATATCGCTCAATGCTCACCCTCCCCCATCATACCCACCCTCCCGACGTGGTGCCTGGCAGCTTCTCTGATGTGATGGTCTCCAGGCGGCGGCCGCTTGTTCCGGTGTTCAGCGGTCACTGGTACCGCTCATTAAAGTAATGAATATGCGGCTCCACTCCTATGGGAGTGGAGTCGAGGCGATATTCATTACTTTAATGAGCGGTACCACATGACCGCTGAACACAGGAAGAGCTGCCGGCGCCCAGAGACCATCGCATCAGAGAAGCTGCCAGGGACAACGCCGGGAGGAGATGAGTATGATATGACAGCTGTCACTCCCCCTCCTCCGCCCACCCCCTGGAACACCGACTCAAGTATAAGCCGAGAAGGGCACTTTCAGCCTAAAAAAATGGGCTGAAAATCTCGGCTTATACTTGAGTATATGCGGTATATATCATACAAGTGCTTCTCACAAAATTAGAATATCATCAAAAAGTTAATTTTGATTTACAGTGTGTTCTGTAGGCTAACAAACATGGCCTCTGCTGCCTGTGCTTTATTTTTTCAGCAGGGCAATCTCTGCTGTAAGTTCTCTCAATAAACTCATATTACCTCTAATGAAACACCAACCCGACGACAGCAGATTTTCGCAGGAGTTGCCATGCATTCCTTCTAATATCTTCTCTGATTATAGTTTTTCACTCTCTTCTCCATCTGGTTCAAGACATCATGATTCATGACTTCTTTTTGCTGATATATCTTATCTCAACTGGTGTTTGGGTTCATTTTTTGGCATCCCTATATTTTGGTAACGATTTTTCAGCTTCTGTGCAATAATGGACAATGTCTTCATAAAATGTGCCTGCTTTCCCATATGTTGACATACAGTATGCTCTGAATATATACTGCTAATGTATGTAGTGTGGCTCCCAGAGACAGTCCTCAACATAAATTGCTCCTGCATGGAGGGTGAAAGTGAAATCCCTGTCTATTGCAGATTATGGACCACAATGTGTCCTTTAACCCATTGACCACTGCAAGGATGGAGCTAGAAGCGGCATGACTGTAGCTCTTGGTTGGACACAGCAACTTCCATTCAAGAACAGAGGGGAGGGATCGGGAGTCACAAACTTCTGAATAAAACTACACTTTCTTATTCATGCTGCTAGGCCAACCTAGGTCATCCCAGGTTAAATCAGGAATATATCTCATTTTAAAGGGAACCTGTCACCACTTTTCTGTCCTACCAGCTAAAAATATAATTGTCAGGGTCAGCTATGCATTCCCTAAATACTTATGTAACCCCCTGACTCCCCATGTATGCTAATAGGGTCCGAACGCAGTCTTTGACGAGGATGATGCAGATCGCTGTGAGATATCGCGCCCGCGCAGTCAAATGGTTTCTCGTGCATGCACATGCGAGAAACCATTTGACTTCACAGGTGCGATATCTCACAGCGATCTGCGTCAGTCACATCAATGAGTGTGTACAGCAGCCGAGGAAAGGGGTGGAGTGAGTGAACCAAAGCCACGCCCATCAGACCGGACGGACCCTATTAGCAAACATCGCGTGAGAAATCTAAAAGGTTATTATGGGTGATACATGGGGAGTCAGGGGGTTACATAAGTATTTAGGGATTGCATAGCGGACACTGAATAAAATTATATTTTTAGCTGGTAGAACAAAGAGTGGTGACAGGTTCTCTTTATCTTGTGGCAATGTCATCTAGAAAGTCAACCTTCATAGACCAGCAATCAAGTTGTTCAGAAAATGGGCGGCTGTTATCTGTATATGGCCAGCTTTATGCTGCACATTTTTTTTAAAGGATCAGAGAGATATAATCAACTATTAAATTATGATATGACATACTATCTTTAAAAATACAGCCTAAGGCCCATAATAATAGCACTGTACCCTGAACTGAAGAAGAAACTTTGAACAAAGAATTTGGAAGAAAGTTGAAAGGTTCAGCTGTGGACCTGTCGTTTCTTTTTATAGATTGTTACATTTTTCTTCTGGATCTTGACCTTTGATTGGTATCAGCTTTGATTCTCTATCATTATTTTTTTGTGTTTACTTTTATACTGGTTTTGTACTAATTATCAGCAATACATTAGATTTTATTAGTTGCTACAGTACAATTCACAAGACATTTTGCCACTGAAGCACTGGAGCTAAAGAAAACAAGTGACTCGATAGTGGGGGAATATTACAAGGTAGGAGCCATGTACATAGTTACAGCGCACTGATTATATTTATATCAGAGGCTTAACTAAGGAAAGAGGCACGTGGGACAATTGCTCTGGGCACAGCAAGCAAAGGAGTGCCATTACTCCTCTACCCCATGGGACTGGGATTCAGCCATTCTCCAAGAACAAAAAAATTTGAGGGAATAGCATGCTGGTAAATAGTGTGAGTTGACAGTATGGGGGACAAAAGTGTGACAAAACAGTATGGGGAGAAAGTTTGAGGAGACAGTATAGGAGGGAAAAGTGTGAGGAGACAGTACGGAGTAAAAGGTATGAGGTGAAAGTGGGGGGAAGAGCATAAAAGGACAGTATAAAAGGAAAGTGGGAGGGGACACTATGGGAGAATAAAGTCCAACTGGACTGTATGGCTGTAGAAAAATGCTAGTGGGGAATATGGGGAAAAAGTGTGAGGTGATATTATGGGTGTAACATAATTTGAGGGGGCACCACAGGAACATCTTATCTGGGATCCAACCTCTGCCTAAAATGAACTGGAACCCACTAACCAAAGAGAAAGGTATAAGCCATAAAGAGGGGATCACCACAAGACATGAACATTATATGCAAGTTTTATTGGATACAACAACACACAAAAAACATAAAAACATTAAAACCGTCACACATGTGACATACCGGAGTATAACACATGCTTATGATAAAGCTTCACACCTAGCAACGGACTACCAATGTGTGCAACCATAAATATAAACAGCATACCATCACAGATAAGTGGCAGGATATCTCACACAATAAGGATAAGTATATGAAATAGGCACCTATATCTAAGTCCTCGCAATAATGGATCCCCCCTTATTTACATAAGAAAACAATGGGCTACTGAACAAAATACAAAACCACAAATTAAATTCCAAATGGCCCCAATGTCAGGACACATTGAAGGGAAACAACTGGGAGAAAAGTAATGCGGAATGAAAACAGATGATTAAGTCCTAAGATTTGTTATAGAGGGGGTGCCCATGAGGGGTATTTACCTACAAGGTACCTATGAGAGATGTCATGCAAACACAGTGTCGGACTGGCGTGCCAAGGGCCCACCAGAAACATTGACTTTGGGTGCCCACTTTTCACGTGCATACAAATATTATACTACCCTCATTCACAAATTTACCTTTGTGTCTCCATAATAATAAACTAGGTAGTTTGGTTACTGAATAAGATGCTGCTTTTTTCGGTAGAAAGTAAATTATGTGAATTATGCCAAGTACTGCCCATACAGTGGGGTTGGGGGCCCAGGTCCACCGGGGGATTCCCCTGTTAGGCTGCCGTCACACTAGCAGTATTTGGTCAGTATTTTACATCAGTATTTGTAACCTAAAACCAGGAGTGGAAAAATTAGAGGAAAAGTATAATAAATACTGATCAAATACTGCTAGTGTGATGGCAGCCTTACCCTGTGGGCCAGTCCGAGCCTGTGCAAACATCATAACACCAAGATGCATTGCACACACGGAGTCTTTTGAGACTGATAGGACCCGACGCGTGTCGCCACTCCTGGTGTCTTACACACACACACTACTAACATTATTAGTCGGGGACATATAAAAATACAACAGCTATGCAATGGTTTACTGTATATAAACCATGTCTCATATCCTGTCGGGTTCTGCAATGATTATGCAGAAGCCGACAATTGAATTACCAGCTTTTCTGCTACCTAACGCTCTGTAAAATATATATATACATATATATATGTATATATATACATATATATATGTATATATATATTTATATATATATATATATACCTATATGCTGGGCGGGGGAGATCCGAATAGTACGAGGCGAGTAGTGAAGTACTCACTATTTTCCGAATACCACGGGTACTTCATTACTCGCCGAGTACCAAATACCGACGATTATACTCGTTCATCCCTATATACCATATTAAGGAGAGGAAACAATGTCACCTTTGTATCTTATTATAGTCTTTCCTCAGTTGCAGGTGTAGTGTTAATACAATGAATCAATTGTCTCAGATGATGTCTGTAGACCTTTTAAAGGTCACTTTTGATAAAGGTATCAAGAACTTTTCTTCAAAATACTTAATTCTCGATATAAGTATTAGAACTCCATAGGATATGGACAGTGCAAAGAACACATTACTGAAATATTTTATCTTTTTTCTTATATAAAAATTACTCTATACTGAAAATGTTTTAGGTTACAGATTGAGATCTCAAGGCTGAACCACTTTCGATAAAATCATAAGTTTCTGTTAGGTGCTGTATTGTTCTTGACTCTTGAGACATATGGATTCATATTTTCAGCCACATTATTCCCCACATGACAGGCTTGTGCATAGGAGTCTTTACAGCAGTACGCAGCACATCATTTAGCCTGCATGCCTTGCTTCTAGATACTGGAGGACTCATGTACAATACTGCCTTAGGCTAAGTTCACTTGACGTGACGTCTGTGTGAAAAGCTGCCAGAGCGCACTAGCTCATAGGCTAACATTGGCTTGAATGCTGTCTTTATGAGTTTAGATTTTTTTTACATGAACACCACTTGGATTTTTTTAACCCAAAATTCTGTCCACCAGGAAAACGGACCACACACAGGCAGCAAACCGACCCATGTTAATCAATGTGATAGTTCCAGAGGCGTAGCTAGGGTTTTGGTTCAGGGGGGTCGAAGCTTCTCAGTGGGCCCCTAGCCAGGTAACCCTGATTACTAGAGTTGAGCGACTTTTACTTTTTTCGGATCGAGTCGGGTTTCGCGAAACCCGGCTTTGTCAAAAGTCGGGTCGGGTGAAATCAGCCGATTATTGCGAAAAGTCGGGGGCTGACTGAAACACGAAATCCAATGCAAGTCAATGGGGAATCAAAGTCGGCAGTGAGTGGACGACAGGAAAACACCTACAGTGCCCATTTTAATGCCAACAACATCAATTCTTATTACTTAAGCTTGTCAATCTTAATTTACTTTATAATAATAGTTAGGCATTGAAAACTGGGGGTCATTTGGCCAAAGTTGTGGGGGGGTAGGGCTGGCTCAAGATTTTCGTGGGACCAGGAAACGCGGAATACGTCACGGCGGTGGAGCAGGGAGAGGTAAGTATTTAAACTTTGCAACTGCTGTGATCCTGAGCAAGCAGGGGGGGCCCACTCGTTGGCACTGGCACAGGGCCCCTCATAGTACGGCGGTGTGTTTGATGGTGGGTGGCGCCTCCCACTGGCAGAGACACTTTTGCGTACTATGAGGGGCCCTGTGCCAGTGCCGTCGCCCAAGAGTGGGCACACCCACCTGTCCAGGCAAACGGCACTCGCACGGGTGCTTGCACCAGGTGGTGACCACGGCCCTGTGGGGGCAGTCAGCCCATTTAGGGAGGTATAAAAATGGCCTATGGTGGACATCCAGCAGCTGCAAATGGAGGAATTGGAGAAGTCAGTAAGAGGAGGCCAAAAGCAAGACATTTTTCTGGCAAGCTACGTGTCAGCAGGGGAAGGTGGGGCAAAATAATTTGAAATCCATGATTGGTTCATTTTAATGAAGGTTAGATCATCCGGCTTTAAAAGCTGTTTTCCTACTCCCAGATAAGGGAGCCTTCGAGGCCTTGTGTAGGCAGACGATGACGCTGGCTCAACACCTCCAGCCTTAAGTGCTATTGTGTTTTTGCCACTACCACCAGTTGCACCACCACCACCACCATCAGTACCAGCTGGCAACCACCGCCCACGGGCTCTTCCACCAGACTTCCTCATGTTTTTGAAAATCTAATCAAAATAACAACCGTTATATGGTACTGTAAAGCAAGGTAGAAGGTGTATATAAACTTGTTGAGAATTTAAATCTCCCTTTTTTTGGGGAGACTGACCAAAACTCAGGCCCAGTGTATAAAACAACACAATGTAAGTGGCAGAAAGTGGCTGGCTGATATACGACAAACTAACAGGACTGAAGTATATCCACTTTGTGATAATTTGAATCTCACTTTTTTGGGGGGAGACTGAACCAAACCTCAGGCCCAGTGCATAAAACAACACAATGTAAGTGGCAGAAAGTGGCTGGAAGATATAAGAAAAAATACTAGGACTGTAGTACAATTTCAATCTCCCTACAATGATCTCAGGAAAAGTATGGCAGCAATAAAAAGCACTGCTGCACACAAAAGTGTGGACAAATAAACAAGAGAACAGTGCAGAAAGGAGCAACAGGATTTTTGCTTTTAAAAAAGCAGTTGGTTTGCACAGCAGCGTGCAAACAGTAATGCAGCTATCAGGGAGCCTTATAAGGCAGCCCAATAAGCTACAGAGCTGATGCACAAAAATATAGCCTCCACTGTCCCTGCAAAAAAATGGTGGTGTTGGACAGTGGAAATCGCTACAGCACAAGCAGGTCGGGGTTAATCTTCCCTCCCTAACTATATCCCTTCTTCTGATGAAGCTGCAGCAACCTCTCCCTATGCTAAGATCGGCAGAATTATGATGGCGGCCGGCGTGCACTCCCCTTTATAGCCCCTGTGACGCCGCAGAAAGCAAGCCAATCACTGTAATGCCCTTCTCTAAGATGGTGGGGATCGAGACCTTTGTCATCACGCTGCCCACACTCTGCGTCCTCCTTCATTGGCTGAAAAATGGCGCTGAAAGCATCATACAAAATGTGACTTTTGCGCGCAGATCGCTGACCTCATGGCCGATCCCACACTAGGATCGGGTTGGGTTTCATGAAACCTGACTTTGCCGAAAGCCGGCGATTTTTTGAATTTGTCCGATCCGTTTCGTTCAGCCCTACTGATTACAATTGATGACACACCCTAATACTGGAGGAGAACTTCAGCAGATGACCACGCTATTACTGAAGATAATCTCCACATAAAGACCAACATAGATATCATATTACCGCCATATGGTCAGTGAATATTAAATATATATCACAGTGCACCCGTAATTAAAAAATCAGTTATCACAGTCTAAAAAAAGACACTAATACATATAAAAAATAAAATAAAGAACCACCAGGGTGCGCTGTGCAAAGCTACAGTGAAAACTCACTGTGAAAGGGAAGCTGAAAAACCAACGCAATACCACACAGGTCAAAATACCGAAAAATTACACGGAGGCATAGGATAAGTAAAATATGGCTTTCTGGAGGAGGTCAATGTTAACATTAGAGGGAGGGATCCAGTGGAGGATCTACTCCGCCGTGAGGCAAGGTCGATCTATGAACTGGATTGCCTAAGGCCTCAATGAGGAGCTGTTGTACTCAGGCTTCTACAGGAAGAAATGACCCACTATATGAGATGAGCTGTGGGGCTTATCATATGATACGTTTGCACCTTGTTATACTTATTTCCTCTTTCCCTCTTCTTTTTTGTCTTCTTTTTTGTCTGTTTTTCCTCCCCCCTATAGCCTAATTACAACTCTGGACTGTAGGGGAAGAAAGAAGGACCTACCATCGCTGCAAATTATTGACTCCTTAAGAAAATACAACAGAATGATTAACGGGACTTTGGGCTTTATGGCTACCACCCCTATGTCTGGGACAGAGGGAATGCATTTATTAGGACACAGTTTCCTCTTCTCTCCTTTTTTTTTTTTTTTTGTGAACCAAGTGCATCTCAGTTGAGTGCACAAGCTTTTGGTCTAGAGGGTCCACTTTTGAAACCCACCACAGTGGGTGCATGACAATACTGTAATTGGTTAAATGCTAGCACCCCCTGTATAACTACAATTCATGTGTGAGGATCACCTATAATTCATTATATAAGTGCCCCGATTGGATATAGATTGACTTTAATCAAATTTCATCTGGACAGTGGGTACCCTCCCGAAATGCGGGGTTGCCTTTACAACCTTGGTGTTGACAAATTCTTATTTGTTAGTGGTAGTTAGGGTCTAGGAGGTTAAATATGTGCATGCCTAAGTGCAAGGAAGTCTAAAAAGCATTTATGCGTTTAAATGAATGAACCATTTTTTGTCTGTTGCCATGTTCATATATTACACCTTTCTTGATTGCCACCATGCTAAATATCACCTCTGGAGTATGACCCTGCCTTCACATAGTGGAATGTTTATTCCCCAGTAATGCGCAAGCGCAATGATAATTGTGACTCCGTTCATTTGGTGCACTTATCTATAGAAATATGTAGGGCAAATTGCGTCCGTCCATGATGGTTGCGCATGCGCATTGAATGGTGAGGGGTTCTCTTGCTGTGTGCATTTTCTACGCTGGCACTTATGACATCTGCGCCCATATAGGATTCTGACGGCCGCGCATGCGCATACAATGGTGAGGGGAACTCTAATCAGGTAGCTCTTAATGTGAGCGAAGTACCATCTAAGGGGGTGGCTTGAAGCATGACTCGCAGGGCAGACTATGCCTATGTACAAATAAACAATAAGAAATAACGAAAAAAGGCTGCGCACGCGCATTGAATGGGAAGGGGAAGTATAGCCGCACGCACCTAACGTCGGTCCGTGCGGCATTTGCGCCCATACACTACTACAATGAGTGCGCAGGCGCATTGAGTGGAGCGAGGAACTTGTACAAAGCGCTTCTAAGAAAACGGCTCCCAGCGCAAGCGCAGTGTTAAGCATGACCCATGAGTTACACTTCCGGGTCGGGGTATGCGCCTTCAGCCAGCCGCTGGCCGGATCTCTTAGCTGAGACAAAACTACAATTTAAGGTATCTATAAATAGACACAATTACTAAACCACGGACACTACCACCTTGAGAAAGACACAGGGTGTGTCGGAACGCGTGGGTCCTGTTACTTTGCCCGGACTGTGCCCTGCACTTAGGACTATGAGGATGGTAGTGGACTTTGAGACGGTATAGGGTGAAGTATGATTAGCATTTTGGCTAGGTACTGCATGATCAGCTTGTCTTTTCTAGGACTTAGGGGAGTACATTGCTGGATACCTGTTCCCCTGGGCAGCCTATAATATAATCTACTTACGTGCATATAATTCTTTCTTTCTGGGGGCCTCCGACCTGGACGGCCCTCTGGGTGAGCTTATCCTTGAGTTGTTGGAGTTTGTCCTTACCCATAATTTTTTTACTTTTAAAGATTGTTTTTACCAACAAAAGCGTGGCGCAGCCATGGGTGCGGCCTGCGCGCCCTCGTACGCCAACCTCTTCCTGGGTTTCTGGGAGAGGTTGGTTTTTGGTGACGCGGGGGCGGGGGCCGCCGACCATGTGCTGTGTTGGCTACGCTACATTGATGATGTTTTTTTTTTTTTGGAGTGGGACAGAACAACAACTCAGGGATTTTATGGCTGTGCTCAATATGAACACATATAATATCAGACTCACCTACAGGTATGATTATAACACAATTGATTTTTTGGACATCTGCTTGAGGGTGAGTTCTGATTAATCTATTCAAACTGATGTTTTCCGCAAAGAGACGGCGGTCAATTCATTGGTACATGCTTCATCTGGGCACAGCCAAGCCACAATTAGGGCCGTCCCGGTCGGACAGTTCCTCCGGATGAGGCGGATCTGCTCGACTGAGGATAGCTTCAAACAACAGGCGGAAGATCTGAGTAAACGCTTCCAAGAAAGAGGCTATAGTAAAAGGTGTATTCGATACGGGTGTAACAGGGCCAGGAGGACTCCACGCAATCATCTGCTATATAAAAAAAACGGAAAAAGGAGGAGGGTAACGAAACAATCAGATTTATATCTGAATATAACCACGAATGGAATAACATCAGAACCATCTTGGCAAAACATTGGCGTATTTTGAGCACTGAGCCCTCCCTGGGTCCGTACTTATCCGACAGTCCACTTATGACCCCACGTAGGGCCAAAAACCTAAAAGACCTCTTGGTCAAAAGTCATTACACCCCACCCGTTACCAATTTGTTTGGGATCTCGCGACGAACTAGGGGTTGTTACACGTGTGGCCACTGTCTGGCCTGCGCCAATGTCCTGCGCTGCACCTCATTCCACTCAGCGGATGGAAAGAGGGAATTTCAGATCAAAGATTATATTTCCTGCAGTAGCAAGAATGTTATTTATTATGCTACGTGCGGGTGCCCACTAATATATGTGGGTTTGACATCCAGAGAACTGAGAGTGAGGGTGAGGGAGCACATGCGGGGCATTGGCGCGGCGAAGACGGTGGCTGACATATCGGAATTAACCACTATCCCCAAGCACTTTCGCGAAGTACATAATTGTGACCCAAGGAGTTTTAAGGTGTGGGGCATCGAATTGGTGCATATGGGGATTAGAGGTGGCAACATCAAACAAGTTTTGGCTCAGCGTGAGTTAAAATGGATAGTGGTGTTAGACACAACCAAACCTCATGGGTTAAATGAAGCTCTAAATTTCGCCCCTTTCCTGTAATAAGACATAATGGGTTACTCTCAATAAGGTTTCCCCTGTGGATTTTCCTCTTTTGTGTGTTGTTTTAATTTGTGTGTAATTTTATTCTTATTTTTTATTAATTTAAATTGCTTTGTGTGTGTAGGATCGACTTCTCCCATTGATCACGGTGGGGTTCTCAAGCAAGCAGTTGCACTATATGACATCTTATTCTACTCCCTGCAAGAATATGGATCATGGATCCTTGTAAGAATATGGACTATGGATTGCCGCCGGAACCGGACTCATATACGCCATCTATATTGTGCATACTATTTATACGGTGGTGGCAGTTTTGTGTGTGCTGTTCCATATCCATACCCGCTAGGGAGTACATGCTGTAGTGCGCGTGCGCACGCTTGCCTCAGTCCCTGCGCCCCTGGTGTCCGGCCTGTTCACGTCCGCGGATGTTGATTCGGTTGCTAGGTTTCTTGCGGCCAATCACCATCTGCTAGACGTAGGCCGGGCTACGGGGTGGTAGGGGCGGTGAGCCGCGAGCGCATGCGCCGCTTTATATGGCTTGATGACTCACCCGGTCACATGATTAGCATGTGACCTGGGAATTATGGGATATAAGGTCCTACAGCCCACAGAAACAACACATCCCCTTGAGAAAGCAGTATAACGGCAGCGAAACGTGCGTCGGGGGTAGCGCCCAATCCAGGGGGCATCTTCATGTGGTAAGATCCTTGGTTTATGTGGGGTCCCAGAAGAGATTTTTACAGTGATTTTTGGTGTTAGACACATATGGTTCCCTGGGAGACACTTTATCTCCACCCTTGTTTGCGGTAGGATGTGTCTCCCTTTATTGCATTCATTACCTTCCCACATGCACACAGCCACAGTGGCTATACTTGCAGGACGTGGGGTGTGTAGGTTGTTTTGCCATTAGGAGGTATTTTTCTCCGCTCCTGGGGGTCGCTTAGGAGATTTAGGATCTTATTTGTGTCATATTTTGAGTATGGTTACATTTGGTCCACACTTTATATATATCTACATGTATGTCCCTCTGGTGTGTTTCATTGGTGTTTTTTAATTGTGTGTTAATTTTTTTACTAGTTTTCTAATAAATATGTATCTTTTTCTAAAAACTCCCGTTGTCCTCCTATATGTATTACGTGCATATAATGCAGGGGATTGCTATGCATATTGGGGCATGTGATATTAGTATACACTTTTTTTGCTATTGGAATATGTATGCCATGTTTTGAGATACATCTTTGCAGGGCACACCCAGGGCTTTGGTCTCCCCTCTAGATCACTTTAGTCCACACCGTATAGCTTATATATATGTATAACTAAGTGCATGGGTTGATTCGGAGTATATGATTGGTTTCTCCCGTATAGAATGGTACCTAACAGTCGGGCATTGCTATTTTCATTATATCTATGTATTTATGTATGTGATATTTGAATTATTTTGGATCTAACAAACATTGTCCAATGTGGAATAAGTTTTAAATGGTTTTTAAAAAGTGTGTACTGTCTGTGTTTTTGTTGTGTCAAATAAAATTTGCATATTTTTGGAAATTATTCTTGCTTTGTATGGTGATCCTACATTTATATGCATGTACCTGTTTTTCTCTATGGTTACTATGAATATGTTTTACATGCATGGTGGTGATCCAAGACAAGTACTAGTATAACATTATGTGATGGTGCCCACTTACAAAGTTATCTTTTAGTAAAATATGGCTTTATTACTAGAATGCCTATGATTACACAAGAATCAAAAAAAGAATTTTTTATATTTTGAAAACATAACTAAATAATAAATAATGACGCGCAGTAACAAGATATAGGAAGCTGTATATATATCTCTTTACAGCAATAACACCACCAAAAAATACCAGGATTATATTCAAAATAGGCTGTACAAGAAAATTTTTTGGGATAAAAAAGTGTGAAAAAACAAAACCAATTTCTTGTATATATACAAAAACAACAGTGTGCAATATTGCAAGGAAAGTGACCAAGTGCAAAAACTAGCCAAGTGAAAAAAATAAAATAATTAATTAAAATGACTCACACCTATAGTGCTATTGCACAACTATATCCAAGCCATAAAAAATATATATGTGACCAAAATGCTAAAAGGACAGCGTATAGCTGACCTTGGATGTCTTATATAAGACAATATACAAAAAGGTGCATCAGTAAGAAAAGCTGCCACAGAGAAAATAGTGATGTACCAGTGTCTGACAAGGATTTATATATAAAAAAATAAAGTGCACAAGTGCGGTTATATTTTAACACATGGTTAAAACAGAATATGGCACCCACAGCAAAAACGTGCTGCAGTACAGCCTGAGATAGAGTTTAATATATACCTGAAGGGGTTAATCCTGTGTATGCGCTCACCCGACGCGCGTTTCAGAACGTTATTTTTCCTTCGTCAGGGGTGGCTAAGATGTATGATGAGACGCTCTTTATAGCGTCCTAATCCGAGCGCTGTGGCCCGGGTATGTCCGGCGCGTGCGCAGTCTGGAGGTCCAGGAGTTCCGGTCCCCGCGTCACATGACCGGCCGCATGGGGACGGAGTACCCAGCGTAACCACGGTAACATGGAAGCGGGGAACCGGAACCCCAGGACACAGACCGCGCACAGCCAGGGGCGCAGCGTGGGAGAGAGTGGGGACAAATAGAGCTGGATTCAAACATGGTAAAGAGACACTGAAAAAAAGTGGGGGTTAACATGTGACTGCTGGCTCAAATTCAGCAATGAATGGGAACTGTTGTGAATTCTGTGGCAGAGCTCCCTCCTGTGGTCACAAGTGGTACTTCGGCTGATTCTCTCTGTGAGCTTCTGTTGGTGGAGGGAAGTGGTACTGCAGCTTCTGAGGGTATGTTCACACGTTCCTGATTTCCATCCTTTTTTTTTCAGGACTGAAACCGCAGCTCTTGGCAGAAAATGCAGGTCCTTTTTTTGGTCCTTTTTTTGTGCTTTTTTGGTGCGTTTTTTGATGCGTTTTTTTTATCCTTTTTTTATGCAGTTTTCTATGCAGAGTCTGTGTGTTTTCTAGGAAGTTTTTTAGGGTTAAAATGGCTGAAAATACCCTACCCCTAACCCTACCCCTAACCCTACCCCTACCCCTAACCCTACCCCTAACCCTAACCCTATTCTAACCTTAGTGGAAAAAAAAAAAAATTCTTAATTTTTTTATTGTCCCTACCTATGGGGGTGACAAAGGGGGGGGTGTCATTTACTATTTTTTTATTTTGATCACTGAGATAGGTTATATCTCAGTGATCAAAATGCACTTTGGAACGAATCTGCCGGCGATTCGGCGGGCGCACTGCGCATGCGCCCGCCATTTTGCAAGATGGCGGCGCCCAGGGAGAAGAGGGCCGGACGGACACCGGGAGGCCGGGTAAGTATAAGGGGGGGAGATTAGGGCACGGGGGGGCATCAAAGCACGGGGGGGCATCGGAGCACGGGGGGGGCATCGGAGCATGGGGGGGTGGGATCGGGGCAGCCACACTCCGCCCACGCACTTCCGCCCGCTTCCCCGCACTTCCTGCTGCAGCGGTTCGGCACCACAAACCGCAATAAAACCCGCAGATATATTTTTGATCTGCGGGTTTTACTGCGGGTTTGACCTCACAATGGAGGTCTATGGGTGCAGAACCGCTGCGGCTCCGAAAAAAGAAGTGACATACTCCTTTTTTCCCGCAGCTATTCAGCGCGGCTTTTTTTTTTAAATTCAGGATCATGTGCACAGCGGTTCCTGTTTTCCATAGGGTACATTGTACTGTACCCTGCATGGAAAACAGCTGCGGAACTGCAGCGGCAAAAACGCTGCGGTTCCGCAGTCAAAAACGCACTGTGTGAACATGGCCTGAGTTTCCTCCCTCAGGTGATCTGGTGAGGTCGTTAGGTGCTTCTCTACTTAACTCCGCCTAATGCTTTGATCCTGGCTTCCTGTCAATGTTCCAGTGTTTGACTTGCTTTTCCCTGGATCATTCCTGTGGCCTGCTGCTCTGCATAGCTAAGTTCTTCTTTGCTATTTGTTTGCTATTTTTTCTGTCCAGCTTGTCTAATTTGTTGCTGGAAGCTCTGGGACGCAAAGGGTGTACCTCCGTGCCGTTAGTTCGGTACGGAGGGTCTTTTTGCCCCCTTTGCGTGGTTTTCTTTAGGGTTTTGTGTAGACCGCAAAGTTACCTTTTCTATCCTCGGTCTGTTAAGAAAGTCGGGCCTCACTTTGCTGAATCTATTTCATCTCTACGTTTGTCTTTTCATCTTAACTCACAGTCATTATATGTGGGGGGCTGCCTTTTCCTTTGGGGTATTTCTCTGAGGCAAGGTAGACTTATTTTCTATCTTCAGGCTAGTTAGTTTCTCAGGCTGTGCAGAGTTGCATAGGCAGAGTTAGGCGCAATCCACGGCTGCCTCTAGTGTTGTTTGGAGAGGATTAGGGATTGCGGTCTGCAGAGTTCCCACGTCTCAGAGCTCGTTCTATGATTTTGGGTTATTGTCAGATCACTGTATGTGCTCTGACCGCTATGTCCATTGTAGTACTGAATTGCCTTTCATAACAGGGAACATAGGTGTATATATTGTTTATAGTGTGCGCTGCATCCATATAATCATAATATGCTATTTGCATATAAAAAATCATACGGGTCACTCCATATAGGTATATAGCAATGAACAAGACATATTAAAAAACGTTAATACAAATAATAAAAAATAATAAATAATAAAAAAAATAATGTGAATTAAATAATAAAGGAAAAGGAAATAAAATAATAATGAAGGAAAAAGAAAACAAAATAGTAATAATAACCAAATAATAATGATAATAAAATTTAAAAAAAAAAATAAAAAAAAAAAATGAAAAGAAAAGAAAAATGGAAAATCAAAACCGCAATCACCCCATTGCTAATACAACAGAGATTCAGCCAAATATTTACTCGGCTAATTGTATATAACTAAAAAAATTATATGTTCTCTTTTTCAAAAATAATATATTGTCCTTTGTTTGATTGATAGATGCGAAGTGTCTCCTCTAATATTGCCGATCCTGGATTCACCTGCAGCCGACTGAACAACAGCTCAAGATCAGGCCCACAACTCGCATATGGTAAGTAGACTAAAATAAATAATATATAAATTAGCCATAATATAAATAAAATGTGAATATAAAATTACATACAGCAGCCAAAGATAAATTAAAAGATAAAAAGTACATTAAAAATTTTTTTTTTTTTTTTTTAATTTTTTAAAAGGATGGTTGTTACAAAAAAGGTACAAAACTCAAGTTTTCATTTAATCCCTTTGGTGACACAGTATCGAGAGTCCAGATCCACTTAGTTTCTTACTTGGCCAATGCTATACTCACTTTGCCACCTCTCTCATTAACCCCTATCATGTCTATACCGGTTATCTTAAGTAACGATGCATCACATTCATGATGTAATTTAAAATGCTTTGGAATTGTTTTTAGGAGTGATGCATCATTAACTTCTTTAGCAGCCAAAATACCCAAAATATGTTCCCTGGCACGAACCTTTAGTTGTCTTGTTGTCATGCCTACGTACACAAGGGAACAAGGACATGTAGCGTGATAGATCACCGCTCTCGATGTACATGTTATGGTCTGCTTAATTTTGTACGTAGTCGTACCGTCATGATTACAAAATGAGTCAGTTCTTTAAATGTTAGGGCAAGCGACGCATTGGCCACATGGTCTGCACCCTGAAGCCGCTTTTTTACTCATTAGGAATGAGGGGACCACTGGGATGTGGGTATAGTGGCTCTTAACTAACTGATCTTTCAGATTTCTGGATCTACGATAAGTAATGTTAGGTTTTTCCCCAATGTATTGTGACAGAACTGGGTCAGCCTTCAAGATGGCCCAGGACTTGGTCAAATACGATTTCATTAGCTCCGTCTGTCCATGATATTGGGTGATATATCTGGTCACCCGATTGGTTTTTGGTGGCTTATTCTCATATAGGGCCTGGTGCCTTGTTATATACTTAGCCCGATTATAACCTTTCTTGATTGAAAATATAGAAAATATCAATAAATTTCTTGACTCAAGGTTACAACCCCTGATTGAAAGTTTACCGTCTTTTATTAAAGACACAAATGAGTTTTTAAAGAAAATAGATGGCCTTTATGTGGGTGACAATACCCTCCTGGTTTCATGTGACGTCGAGAGCTTGTACACCAACATCCGTCATCATGATGGTTTGCAGGCAGCAAGCTACTTTTTAGAGACATCATCTATACCCACATCCATGAGGAAATTTGTGATACAACTCCTCGAATTTTCTTTGACTAAAAACTTTTTTCTTTTTAAGGGGTCCCTCTACCTGCAGCTCCAGGGTACAGCAATGGGCGCTTCATTTGCGCCCTCTTATGCAAATCTCTTCCTGGGGCTGTGGGAGAGGGACCTCTTTCACACTGAGCCAGTGTCATCGATGGACCGCATCCCCATTTGGGTGCGGTTCATCGATGACATATTTTTTTATCTGGCAAGGGTCCGTGGAATCTCTACATAATTTTATGGAACAGTTAAATTCAAATTCCCTGAATATTCACCTTACATATAAGTGTGATATGAAGTTTATGGAGTTTTTGGATGTGGGGGTCCATAAAGATGATAATGGCTGCTTATACACCAACATTTTCCGTAAATCTACGGCATTAAATTCCCTCCTTCACGCCACCTCGTCACATCCTCCGACAATGATAAGATCTATCCCGATAGGCCAGTTTTTACGCCTACGTAGAATATGTACGAACGAGGTGGATTTTGAGAAACAAGCTTTGGATTTGAAGGAGAGGTTTCTGGAACGTGGGTACAGCAGACGCTCAATCAAGAAAGGTTATAATCGGGCTAAGTATATAACAAGGCACCAGGCCCTATATGAGAATAAGCCACCAAAAACCAATCGGGTGACCAGATATATCACCCAATATCATGGACAGACGGAGCTAATGAAATCGTATTTGACCAAGTCCTGGGCCATCTTGAAGGCTGACCCAGTTCTGACACAATACATTGGGGAAAACCTAACATTACTTATCGTAGATCCAGAAATCTGAAAGATCAGTTAGTTAAGAGCCACTATACCCACATTTTATTATTATTATTATACATTTTTATAGCGCCATTTATTCCATGGCGCTTTACATGTGAATACGGGGCAAATATAGACAAATACATTAAACATGAGCAGATAACAAGGCACACGAGTACATAAGGAGGGAGGACCCTGCCCGCGAGGGCTCACAGTCTGCAGGGGGTGGGTGAGGATACACTAGGAGAGGGAAGAGCTGGCTGTGCGGCTGTTCAGTAGGTTGAGGATCACTGCAGGCTGTAGGCTTGTCGGAAGAGATGAGTCTTCAGGTTCTTTTTGAAGGTTTCTATGGTAGGCGCAAGTCTGATGTGTTGGGGTAGAGAGTTCCAGAGTATGGGGGAAGCACGGGAGAAGTCTTGGATGCGGTTATGGGAAGAAGAGATGAGAGGGGAGTAGAGAAGGAGGTCTTGGGAGGATCGGAGGTCGCGTGTAGGTAGGTACCGGGAGACCATGTCACAGATGTATGGAGGAGACAGGTTGTGGATGGCTTTGTATGTCAGTGTGAGGGTTTTGAACTGGAGTCTCTGGGCGATAGGAAGCCAGTGAAGGGCTTGACACAGGGGAGAGGCTGGGGAATAGCGGGGGGACAGGTGGATTAGTCGGGCAGCAGAGTGTAGGATGGATTGGAGTGGTGCCAGAGTGCTAGAGGGGAGTCCAGAGAGTAGGAGGTTGCAGTAGTCGAGGCGGGAGATGATAAGGGCATGCACTAGCGTTTTTGCAGTGTTGCGGTCAAGGAAAGCACGGATCCGGGAAATATTTTTGAGTTTGAGACGACAGGAGGAGGCAAGGGCTTGGATATGTGGCTTGAAAGAGAGGGCAGAGTCGAGGATCACCCCGAGGCACCGGGCGTGTGGGACTGGGGATAGTGAGCAGCCATTGACATTGATGGATAGGTCTGGTGGAGGGGTAGAGTGAGATGGGGGAAAGATGATGAATTCTGTTTTGTCCATGTTCAGTTGTAGAAAGCGAGCAGAAAAGAAGGCTGAAATGGCAGACAGACAGTGCGGGATTTTGGTAAGCAAGGAGGAGAGGTCAGGTCCGGAGAGGTAGATCTGCGTGTCGTCAGCGTAGAGATGGTACTGCATACCGTGGGATTCTATGAGCTGTCCCAGGCCGAAAGTGTAGATGGAGAAGAGTAGGGGTCCTAGAACAGAGCCTTGAGGAACACCGACTGACAAGGGGCGAAGTGAGGAGGTGGTGTGGGGGAGGGAGACACTGAATGTTCGGTCTGTCAGATATGACGAGATCCAGGAAAGGGCCAAGTCTGTGATGCCAAGGGATGAGAGGATTTGTAGCAAAAGGGAGTGGTCTACAGTGTCAAAGGCAGAAGACAAGTCCAGGAGAAGGAGGACAGAGTAGTGTCGCTTGCTCCTGGCAGTTAGTAGGTCATTGGTGACTTTAGTTAGGGCAGTTTCAGTTGAGTGATGGGAACGGAAGCCTGATTGTAACCGATCAAAGAGGGAGCAGGAGGAGAAGTGGGAGGACAGTTCAAGATGGACGTGTTGCTCCAGCAATTTGGAGGCATAAGGGAGAAGAGATATTGGGCGATAGCTAGACACAGAGGATGGGTCGAGGGAGGGCTTTTTGAGGATGGGTGTGATCTTGGCATGCTTGAAGGATGAGGGAAAGACACCTGTTGTGAGTGAGAGGTTGAAGAGGTGCGTTAGGGTTGGGATGAAGACCGTGGAAAGGTTAGGGATGAGGTGGGATGGGAGCGGGTCAAGCGTGCAGGTGGTGAGGTGTGATCTTGACAGGAGGGTGGAGAGCTGATCTTCTGTCATGGTGGAGAAGCTGGTTTTGGAGGAGCAGGGTTGAGCAGCTAAGAGGGGCAGTGGGCGCTGTGGGCCAAAGCTTTCTCTGATCGTATCGATCTTCTGTTTAAAGAAAGAGGCGAAGTCATCAGCAGAAATGAGGGGGGAGGGAGGAGGTGCGGGGGGACGGAGTAGAGAATTGAAAGTGTTGAAAAGCTGTTTAGGGTTGTGGGACAGGGAGGATATGAGGGATGAGAAGTAAGTTTGTTTTGCGGCAGTGAGCGCAGACTTGAAGCTGGCGAGGGACTGCTTGTATGCAGTGAAGTGGTCGGCAGAGTGGGATCGCTTCCATCTCCGCTCAGCAATCCTGGAAGCCCGTCTCAATTCTTTGGTCAGCCAGGGCTGCCTGTTAATTGTACGAGTTTTACTATGCATGAGTGGGGCGGCCGAATCGAGTGTTGTTGTTATTGTGGTGTTATAAAAAGTGGCAGCAGCATCTGTGTCATGAAGGGAGGCTATGTCTGTGAGAGGGAGAAGGGACTCAGAGAGTGATTGTAAGTTGAGATGTTTGAGATTTCTGCGAGGGTGAGTGAGTTTGTGGAGTGGGGGTTGCACACTAGGAGAGGAGAGGGACGAGAATGTCAGTAGGTTGTGGTCAGACAGGGGGAGGGGTGTGTTAGTGAGGTTAGTAAGGGAGCAGAGGCGGGTGAAGATGAGGTCCAGCGTGTGGCCATCTTTGTGAGTGGCCTCAGAGGACCATTGAGTGAGGCCAAAGGAGGCAGTCAGTGATAAAAGTTTAGAGGTAGCTGAGGTGAAAGTGTCAATGGGGACATTGAAATCACACATGATGATAGTGGGGATGTCAACAGAGAGGAAATGAAGTAGCCAGGTGGTGAAGTGGTCGAGAAAGGTGGAGATGGCTAGTTCTGGGGGGCGGTAGATGACAGCCAGCTGGAGGTTGGAGGGGGAATAGATGCGGACAGAGTGCACCTCAAACGAGGGAAGAGTAGCGGAGGGTGGTAGCGGGATTGGAGTAAAGGAGCAGGTGTCGGACAGGAGCAAGCCAACTCCTCCACCGCGTTTGTTGCTGGGGCGAGGGGTGTGAGAGAGGTGGAATCCGCCATAGGAGAGCGCAGCTGGAGAGGCCGAGTCAGAGGGGGTGAGCAAGGTTTCAGTGAGGCCGAGGAAGGAGAGTTTGTTGGTGATGAAGAGGTCATGGATAAATGTCAGTTTGTTGCAGATGGAGCGTGCGTTCCATAGTGCTCCAAGTAGGGGGAGCTGGGGAGTGGGGGCTGGATGAATGGGTATGAGGTTGTCGTGGTTGGGAAAACGTGCGGAGGATCGTGGCAGGGGGTTAGAAACGAGTGTGGGGATGAATTGGGGAGGGCCGGGATTTGGGGATATGTCACCAGCAATGAGGAGTAACAGACAGATCATTAGAAGGTGGGAGCAGGATAGGACATGATGTGGCCGTGTGTGTCTGGATAAAAAGGATTGTATGTGGAGGAACAGTTCTGAGGAGAAGGTGAGATGGCTGGGGAGTATGGAGGAAGAAATGACTAGTTCCTTACTAGGAGGAGGGATTGCAGGAGATTGTAAGAAGGAAAGTAGTATGGGGGTGAAAGAGAAAAGAAACCGAAACATTGTAGTGGTTGGTGTTCTGTTACCTTCCAGTCAATTCCAGTCCAATTCAGTCTAATTCAGAATCATAATTAAAAAGATGTAATTTAAAAGATGGAAGTTAAAAGATGATTTGCAGCAGACTGAGTCTATAGCAGACTCCTGCATGTGACTATATCCCCAGTTAAGGGCAATCAGGTGTGAATGAGGGGGTGGCTGGGTATGGGAGACCAGATGTAGAGAGTTAAGCAAAGGTCATAAAGTGAGGGAGGGGTAAGACTGACCACTCAAAGAGATGCCAGGATCACACAATGAGAGACATGAAAACAGGTCATGGAAAACAAGCTGATAGGTAAGAAAGCATACTAAAAGGATTATATGTGCTGCACCAAGACACTCAGATCCAGGGGAAGCATAGAAAAGCCAGTGCAATATACAGAGACATTCAGAAGCCAGGGAGAGCTGGGTAAAGTCAGTGCATACCATGGAAAATCAATGCAGTATACAGAGATATTCTGGAGCCAGGGAGAGCTGGGTAAAGTCAGTGCATACCATGGAAAATCAATGCAGTATACAGAGATATTCTGGAGCCAGGGAGAGCTGGGTAAAGTCAGTGCATACCATGGAAAATCAATGCAGTATACAGAGATATTCTGGAGCCAGGGAGAGCTGGGTAAAGTCAGTGCATACCATGGAAAATCAATGCAGTATACAGAGATATTCTGGAGCCAGGGAGAGCTGGGTAAAGTCAGTGCATACCATGGAAAATCAATGCAGTATACAGAGATATTCTGGAGCCAGGGAGAGCTGGGTAAAGTCAGTGCATACCATGGAAAATCAATGCAGTATACAGAGATATTCTGGAGCCAGGGAGAGCTGGGTAAAGTCAGTGCATACCATGGAAAATCAATGCAGTATACAGAGATATTCTGGAGCCAGGGAGAGCTGGGTAAAGTCAGTGCATACCATGGAAAATCAATGCAGTATACAGAGATATTCTGGAGCCAGGGAGAGCTGGGTAAAGTCAGTGCATACCTGTGGGAAGAGGAGAACAGCTCGATTAGATGGTGCAGGTGATGATAATATTGTAGTAGTGATGAGTAGCCAAATGCATTCTAGAATTCAGTCATGGAAAATCAATGCAGTATACAGAGATATTCTGGAGCCAGGGAGAGCTGGGTAAAGTCAGTGCATACCATGGAAAATCAATGCAGTATACAGAGATATTCTGGAGCCAGGGAGAGCTGGGTAAAGTCAGTGCATACCATGGAAAATCAATGCAGTATACAGAGATATTCTGGAGCCAGGGAGAGCTGGGTAAAGTCAGTGCATACCATGGAAAATCAATGCAGTATACAGAGATATTCTGGAGCCAGGGAGAGCTGGGTAAAGTCAGTGCATACCATGGAAAATCAATGCAGTATACAGAGATATTCTGGAGCCAGGGAGAGCTGGGTAAAGTCAGTGCATACCATGGAAAATCAATGCAGTATACAGAGATATTCTGGAGCCAGGGAGAGCTGGGTAAAGTCAGTGCATACCATGGAAAATCAATGCAGTATACAGAGATATTCTGGAGCCAGGGAGAGCTGGGTAAAGTCAGTGCATACCTGTGGGAAGAGGAGAACAGCTCGATTAGATGGTGCAGGTGATGATAATATTGTAGTAGTGATGAGTAGCCAAATGCATTCTAGAATTCAGTCTAATTCAGAATCATAATTAAAAAGATGTAATTTAAAAGATGGAAGTTAAAAGATGATTTGCAGCAGACTGAGTCTATAGCAGACATCCCAGTTGTCCCCTCATTCCTAATGAGTGAAAAAGCGGCTTCAGGGTGCAGACCATGTGGCCAATGCATCGCTTGCCCTAACATTAAAAGAACTGACTCATTTTGTAATCATGACGGTACGACTATGTACAAAATTAAGCAGACCATAACATGTACATCGAGAGCGGTGATCTATCACGCTACATGTCCTTGTTCCCTTGTGTACGTAGGCATGACAACAAGACAACTAAAGGTTCGTGCCAGGGAACATATTTTGGGTATTTTGGCTGCTAAAGAAGTTAATGATGCATCACTCCTAAAAACAATTCCAAAGCATTTTAAATTACATCATGAATGTGATGCATCGTTACTTAAGATATCCGGTATAGACATGATAGGGGTTAATGAGAGAGGTGGCAAAGTGAGTATAGCATTGGCCAAGAAAGAAACTAAGTGGATCTGGACTCTCGATACTGTGTCACCAAAGGGATTAAATGAAAACTTGAGTTTTGTACCTTTTTTGTAACAACCATCCTTTTAACAAATTTGAAAAAAAAATTTTTATGTACTTTTTATCTTTTATTTCTTAATTTATCTTTGGCTGCTGTATGTAATTTTATATTCGCATTTTATTTATATTATGGCTAATTTATATATTATTTATTTTAGTCTACTTACCATATGCGAGTTGTGGGCCTGATCTTGAGCTGTTGTTCAGTCGGCTGCAGGTGAATCCAGGATCGGCAATATTGGAGGAGACACTTCGCATCTATCAATCAAACAAAGGACAATATATTATTTTTGAAAAAGAGAACATATAATTTTTTTAGTTATATACAATTAGCCGAGTAAATATTTGGCTGAATCTCTGTTGTATTAGCAATGGGGTGATTGCGGTTTTTGATTTTCCATTTTTCTTTTCATTTTTTTATTTTGTTATCATTATTATTTGGTTATTATTACTATTTTGTTTTCTTTTTCCTTCATTATTATTTTATTTCCTTTTTCTTTATCATTATTATTTTTTTATTATTTATTATTTTTTATTATTTGTATTAACGTTTTTTTAATATGTCTTGTTCATTGCTATATACCTACAGTGGGGCAAAAAAGTATTTAGTCAGTCAGCAATAGTGCAAGTTCCACCACTTAAAAAGATGAGAGGCGTCTGTAATTTACATCATAGGTAGACCTCAACTATGGGAGACAAACTGAGAAAAAAAAAATCCAGAAAATCACATTGTCTGCTTTTTTAACATTTTATTTGCATATTATGGTGGAAAATAAGTATTTGGTCAGAAACAAAATTTCATCTCAATACTTTGTAATATATCCTTTGTTGGCAATGACAGAGGTCAAACGTTTTCTGTAAGTCTTCACAAGGTTGCCACACACTGTTGTTGGTATGTTGGCCCATTCCTCCATGCAGATCTCCTCTAGAGCAGTGATGTTTTTGGCTTTTCACTTGGCAACACGGACTTTCAACTCCCTCCAAAGGTTTTCTATAGGGTTGAGATCTGGAGACTGGCTAGGCCACTCCAGGACCTTGAAATGCTTCTTACGAAGCTACTACTTTGTTGCCCTGGCGGTGCGCTTTGGATCATTGTCATGTTGAAAGACCCAGCCACGTTTCATCTTCAATGCCCTTGCTGATGGAAGGAGGCTTGCACTCAAAATCTCACGATACATGGCCCCATTCATTCTTTCATGTACCCGGATCAGTCGTCCTGGCCCCTTTGCAGAGAAACAGCCCGGAAGCATGATGTTTCCACCACCATGCTTTACAGTAGGTATGGTGTTTGATGGATGCAACTCAGTATTCTTTTTCCTCCAAACACGACAAGTTGTGTTTCTACCAAACAGTTCCAGTTTGGTTTCATCAGACCATAGGACATTCTCCCAAAACTCCTCTGGATCATCCAAATGCTCTCTAGCAAACTTCAGACGGGCCCGGACATGTACTGGCTTAAGCAGTGGGACACGTCTGGCACTGCAGGATCTGAGTCCATGGTGGCGTAGTGTGTTACTTATGGTAGGCCTTGTTACATTGGTCCCAGCTCTCTGCAGTTCATTCACTAGGTCCCCCCGCGTGGTTCGGGGATTTTTGCTCACCGTTCTTGTGATCATTCTGACCCCACGGGGTGGGATTTTGCGTGGAGCCCCAGATCGAGGGAGATTATCAGTGGTCTTGTATGTCTTCCATTTTCTAATTATTGCTCCCACTGTTGATTTCTTCACTCCAAGCTGGTTGGCTATTGCAGATTCGGTCTTCCCAGCCTGGTGCAGGGCTACAATTTTGTTTCTGGTGTCCTTTGACAGCTCTTTGGTCTTCACCATAGTGGAGTTTGGAGTCAGACTGTTTGAGGGTGTGCACAGGTGTCTTTTTATACTGATAACAAGTTTAAACAGGTGACATTACTACAGGTAATGAGTGGAGGAAAGCGGAGACTCTTAAAGAAGAAGTTACAGGTCTGTGATAGCCAGAAATCTTGATTGTTTGTTTCTGACCAAATACTTATTTTCCACCATAATATGCAAATAAAATGTTAAAAAAACAGACAATGTGATTTTCTGGATTTTTTTTTCTCAGTTTGTCTCCCATAGTTGAGGTCTACCTATGATGTAAATTACAGACGCCTCTCATCTTTTTAAGTGGTGGAACTTGCACTATTGCTGACTGACTAAATACTTTTTTGCCCCACTGTATATGGAGTGACCCGTATGATTTTTTATATGCAAATAGCATATTATGATTATATGGATGCAGCGCACACTATAAACAATATATACACCTATGTTCCCATTCATTGCTGAATTTGAGCCAGCAGTCACATGTTAACCCCCCCTTTTTTTTCAGTGTCTCTTTACCATGTTTGAATCCAGCTCTATTTATCCCCACTCTCTCCCACGCTGCGCCCCTGGCTGTGCGCGTGCGTGGTCTGTGTCCTGGGGTTCCGGTTCCCCGCGTCCATGTTACCGTGGTTACGCTGGGAACTCCGTCCCCATGCGGCCGGTCATGTGACGCGGGGACCGGAACTCCTGGACCTCCTGACTGCGCACGCACCGGACATACCCGGGCCGCAGCGCTCAGATTAGGACGCTATAAAGAGCGTCTCAGCATACATCTTAGCCACCCCTGACGAAGGGAAAATAACGTTCCGAAACGCGCGTCGGGTGAGCGCATACACAGGATTAACCCCTTCAGGTATATATTAAACTCTATCTCAGGCTGTACTGCTGCACGTTTTTGCTGTGGGTGCCATATTCTGTTTTAACCATGTGTTAAAATATAACCGCACTTGTGCACTTTATTTTTTATATATATAAATCCTTGTCAGACACTGGTACATCACTATTTTCTCTGTGGCAGCTTTTCTTACTGATGCACCTTTTTTTATATTGTCTTATATAAGACATCCAAGGTCAGCTATACGCTGTCCTTTTAGCATTTTGGTCACATATATATTTTTTATGGCTTGGATATAGTTGTGCAATAGCACTATAGGTGTGAGTCATTTTAATTAATTATTTTATTTTTTTCACTTGGCTAGTTTTTGCACTTGGTCACTTTCCTTGCAATATTGCACACTGTTGTTTTTGTATATATACAAGAAATTGGTTTTGTTTTTTCACACTTTTTTTATCCCAAAAAATTTTCTTGTACAGCCTATTTTGAATATAATCCTGGTATTTTTTGGTGGTGTTATTGCTGTAAAGAGATATATATACAGCTTCCTATATCTTGTTACTGCGCGTCATTATTTATTATTTAGTTATGTTTTTAAAATATAAAAAATTATTTTTTTGATTCTTGTGTAATCATAGGCATTCTAGTAATAAAGCCATATTTTACTTATCCTATGCCTCCGTGTAATTTTTCGGTATTTTGATCTGTGTGGTATTGCATATGGTCAGTGGTAGATACCAGCCCTAGAGAACATATAAGAGTTCACAGCACAGTTACAGATAATGACTTACCGCTGACATTCTTTCTGATGATGATTGTTCGTTTTTCCCATCTTTTTCATCTGGCCCAGACCGGCATGACAACTTCTTCCAGCCAGGACTCTGCTGAAGAGAATACAACAGACACACTTCACTTCTCATATTCCAGCCCCATCACCATCTATTCCCAACCTGCACAAACTCCTCATTCTGCTGATATCCCAATACTGAGCCGCTGCTGCCGCATGTGTCCCTATAACTGCACATGATACCCCAATACTGAGCCGCTGCTGCCGTATGTGTCCCTATTACTGCACCTGCTGTGTGGTTCTCTGTGCCTTCTAAATTCTAAAGCACCCCTCTGTAATATAGTAATGCCAGATGTAAGTGCCCCAGAAAACAGTGCCCATTTTTTGCCCCCTAGAAAGTAATAATGCCCTGTGTGCCCCTTTGACAGTCACAGTAACCTGAGTTCCCTTATAACAATACGTGCCCACTTAACATTTAATAATGTCCCGAGTCTTCCCCCCTGTAGAGCTCCTCTATACACAATATGATGCTCTCTTATACACAGTATAATGCCCCCTCACTGTATAGTACCACCCACACAGTATACTGACCCCTTAGTAGCCCCCAAACTGTTTAATGGCTCCAACACTGTATGATGACCCCCCTCAATGTAATCTCCACACTGTATGATGGCCCCCTAGATAGCCTCCATACAGTATAATACACCAAATAGTCCACAATATAGTATTATGCACTCCCCATAGGCAGACTCTATAGCATAAGGCAGCTCCCATAGGCAGACTCTATAGCATAAGGCAGCCCCCATAGGCAGACTCTATAGCACAATGCAGCCCCCATAGGCAGACCCTGTAGTATAAGGCAGCCACCATGGGCAGACTATATAGCAAAAGGCAGCCCCCATAAGCAAACTCTATAGCATAAGGCAGCACCCCCATAGGCACACCCTGTAATAAGGCAGCACCCCCATAGGCAGACTCTCTAATGAGGCAGCACCCCCAAAGGCAGACCCTGTAGTATAAGGCAGCACCCTCATAGGAAAATAATAAATAAATACCTCGCTTCCTCCACTGCTCTGAGTGCCCGCACGTCTCCGGACCGTGGGCGCCGGGCAGTGAAGTCATCGCGACATCAGATATTGGCGACGTCAGATGCTGACAGGGGGATAATGGGAGAAGGAGCGTAAAGCTCCTTCTCCCATCAATGCGGTCAGCTGTAGCAGCATGTAGCCAATACAGCTGAACCGGTGATGATGGGCAGGGGGCCCACTGCTGGCAACGGGGCCCCCCACCTGCTCAGGTGCCCATAGCGGCCGGGCAGCAGAGCAGGGAGATCGATTCTCCCTGCTCTGCCACAGAATGTAACTGTATTGGTGTGCTGTGCACTCCGATACAGTTACAGCAGCGTAGCTCCTGGTAGGCCCCTTCAGAGCATCGGGCCCAGGGCGATGCCCCCTCAGCCCCCCCCCCCCCCCCCGGTAGGTACGCTACTGGATAGTTCACATGAACACTGCTCTACACAGATCAACTGTCTATTAGAAAAAAATTGCAGCATGCGCCAGTCTGACCCGTTTTTCATATGAGACTTATAAACATAAATCCCTAGCCTTGTCCAGGCGCTAACTAAACAGAACAGACTCTGGCTTCTGATAAACGGCTGAGCTAGCCCCAGTTCGGTCAAACAAAACAGCCATAATGAATGTTTGTTGGGTGAAATTTAATAACAAATGATCATTGTTGCCAATCAGTGTTGTTCAACCACTAAATCATTTCTATCTAATTATTATTATTATTATTTATTGTTATAGCGCCATTTGTTCCATGGCGCTTTACATGTGAGGAGGGGTATACATAATGAAAACAAGTACAATAATCTTAAACAATACAAGTCATAACTGGTACAGGAGGAATGAGGACCCTGCCCGCGAAGGCTCACAATCTACAAGGGATGGGTGAGAATACAGTAGGTGAGGGTAGAGATGGTCATGCAGCGGTTTGGTCGATCGGTGGTAACTGCAGGTTGTAGGCTTGTCTGAAGAGGTGGGTCTTCAGGTTCTTTTTGAAGGTTTCGATGGTAGGCGAGAGTCTGATGTGTTGTGGTAGAGGGTTCCAGAGTAGGGGTGATACGCGAGAGAAATCTTGTATAAGATTGTGGGAAGAGGAGATAAGAGGGGAGTAGAGTAGGAGATCTTGTGAGGATCGGAGGTTGCGGGTAGGTAAGTACCGGGAGACGAGGTCACAGATGTATGGAGGAGACAGGTTGTGGATGGCTTTGTACGTCATGGTTAGGGTTTTGTAGTGGAGTCTCTGGGCAATGGGGAGCCAGTGAAGGGATTGACAGAGGGGAGAGGCCGGGGAATAGCGGGGGGACAGGTGGATTAGTCGGGCAGCAGAGTTTAGAATAGATTGGAGGGGTGCGAGAGTGTTAGAGGGGAGGCCACAGAGCAGGAGGTTGCAGTAGTCAAGGCGAGAGATGATGAGGGCATGGACTAGGGTTTTTGCAGATTCATGGTTGAGGAATGAACGGATTCGTGAAATATTTTTGAGTTGAAGTCGGCAGGAAGTGGAAAGGGCTTGGATATGTGGTTTGAAGGAGAGATCAGCGTCAAGGATTACCCCGAGGCAGCGAGCTTGTGGGACTGGGGAGAGTGGGCAGCCATTTACTGAAATGGATAGGTTCGTTGGGGGGGTCGCGTGAAATGGGGGAAAGATGATGAATTCTGTTTTGTCCATGTTAAGTTTCAGAAATCTAGCGGAGAAGAAGGATGAAATAGTGGACAGACATTGAGGGTTTCTGGTTAGAAGGGAGGCAATATCTGGTCCAGAGATGTAGATCTGTGTGTCGTCAGCATAGAGGTGATACTGAAAGCCATGAGATTCTATGAGCTGTCCCAGGCCAAAGGTGTAAATGGAGAAGAGCAAGGGCCCAAGGACTGAACCTTGTGGGACTCCGACAGATAGGGGGCGAGGTGAGGAGGTGGTGTGTGAGTGGGAGACGCTGAATGTCCGGTCTGTTAGGTATGATGAGATCCAGGATAGGGCCAAGTCTGCGATGCCAAGGGATGAGAGGGTTTGTAATAATAGGGAATGGTCCACTGTGTCAAAGGCAGCCGACAGGTCGAGGAGGAGGAGGACAGAGTAGTGTCGCTTGCTCTTGGCGGTTAATAGGTCATTGGTGACTTTAGTTAGGGCAGTTTCGGTGGAATGGTGTGACCGGAAGCCAGATTGTAGGCGGTCAAAGAGGGAGCAAGAAGAGAGATGGGAGGACAGTTCAAGGTAGACGTGTTGTTCCAGTAGTTTTGAGGCATAGGGGAGAAGTGATATAGGGCGATGGCTAGATACAGAGGATGGGTCAAGAGAGGGCTTTTTGAGGATAGGTGTGATGGAGGCATGTTTAAAGCTTGAGGTGAAAACACCAGTTGTTAGTGATAGGTTGAAGAGATGGGTTAGGGTTGGGATGAAGATTGTGGTGAGGTTTGGGATGAGGTGGGATGGGAGTGGGTCAAGTGCACAGGTGGTGAGATGTGATCTTGAGAGTAGAGTGGAGAGTTGATCTTCTGTAATGGTGGAGAAGTTGGTTTTGGAGGTGGAGGGCTGGGAAATCGGGAGGAAGGGCTCTGGGGGTTGTTGACCAAAACTGTCTCTAATGCTATCAATCTTCTGCTTGAAAAATGAGGCAAAGTCTTCAGCAGAGATAAGTGGGGAGGGAGGAGGTGCTGGGGGACGGAGGAGAGAATTGAAGGTGTTGAATAACTGTTTAGGGTTGTGAGACAGGGAGGATATGAGAGATGAGAAGTAGGTTTGTTTAGCTGTGGCGAGTGTGGTCTTGAAAGTAGTGAGGGACTGTTTGAATGCGATGAAGTGCTCGTTAGAGTGGGATCTTTTCCATCTGCGCTCAGCAGCCCTGGAAGCTCGCCTCAGTTCTTTGGTCAGGCTGGTGTGCCAGGGCTGTCTGTTGATTTTGCGAGCTTTGGTATGTGTAAGTGGGGCAGCAGATTCCAAAGCTACAGCTATTGTGGTGTTATATATAGCAGCAGCATCATCCGCATTGTGTATGGAACTTATGCTTGTGAGGGGGAGGAGGGATTCAGAGAATGAATGTAGGTCAAGATGTTTAATATTTCTGCGAGGGTGTGAAAGTTTGTGGGGTGGGGATTGTAGACATGGAGTGGAGAGAGATGAGAATGTGAGAAAGTTGTGGTCAGAGAGTGGAAGAGGTGAGTTAGAGAGGTTAGATAGGGAGCAGAGGCGGGTGAAGATGAGGTCCAGTGTGTGACCGTCTTTGTGAGTGGCTGCAGAAGACCATTGAGTGAGGCCGAAGGAGGAAGTGAGAGTTAGAAGTTTAGTGGCAGCTGAGAGGGAAGTGTCAATGGGTATGTTGAAGTCGCCCATGATGATAGTGGGGATGTCCGCAGAAAGAAAGTGAAGTAGCCAGGTGGTGAAGTGGTCAAAGAAGATGGTGGCTGGCCCTGGGGGGCGGTAAATGACAGCCAGTTGGAGGTTGGTGGGGGAATAGATGCGCACAGAGTGCACCTCAAAGGAAGGGAGGGTAACAGAGGGTGGCAGTGGGATTGGGGTGAAGGAGCAGTTATCTGACAGGAGAAAATCAACTCCTCCGCCATGTTTGCTGCTGGGGCGGGGTGTGTGGGAAAGGTGGAAGCCACTGTAAGAGAGTGCAGCAGGGGAGACTGAGTCAGAAGGGGTGAGCCAGGTTTCGGTGATGGCAAGGAAGGAAAGTTTGGTAGTAACAAAGAGATCATGGATGTAGGAGAGCTTGTTGCAGACAGAGCGGGCGTTCCACAGAGCTCCTGTTAGTGGGACTGGGGAGGCGGGGGCTGGGCAAATGGGTATAAGGTTAGAGAGGTTACGGAAGTTTGTGCTAGAGCGTGGATGGGAGGTAGAAATGATTGTGGGAATATGGTGAGGAGGACCAGGATTTGGAGAGATATCACCAGCAGTAAGAAGGAGCAGAGAAAGTGTTAGCAGGTGGGAGAAGGAGATGGCATGAGGGGGCTGTCTGTGCTTGGAGACAGAGGATTGTATGTTAAGGAACAATTTGGAGGAGGAGGTGAGGTGGATGGGGAGGATTGAAGAGGAGATGAATAGTTCCTTACTTGGTGTAGGGATCAGGGGAGTTAGCAGAACGTGAAGGATTATAGGGGTGAAAGTGACAACAAACAGAAACATTGTTTTCAGTGGCTTGCCAGTTACCTTCAGTTCCCTTCTGGTTCAATTCAGGTTTTAATTCTACTGTAATCCACACTTTTAAGGACACACTTCTAAGGGATCACACTGCATATCTAATGCATATCTAATGTATATGGTCATGTCTAGGCTTTTACCAAGACACCTACTTTCTCCTGAATTTGTAGTATTGAGTAGTGTTCATGATGATTATTTTCAGAGAGTTCATAAACTTCACTGTCATTTGCTATCCAACTCACCATTTGTCAAAGTGACATTTCTTTTAAGTGTATTGGAGATAGACTAATTAAAGGATTACCTGTTTAAGTGGCTTGTCGAAACATGCCACTTAATGTGATGAGAATGGGCTACATTTACCACAATTATCAGCAGGCCAACTCATAATAATGTAAAACATGGGTAATCATGGAGGGGAAACTCACCAGCAGTACATACACCAACAAAATAATAATAACAAAAAAAATTCAAAATTTTTTTGCACAACATAATAGTTAATGGGATATATGTAAACAGTCTATTTGGATGCAACAGCGCCGACAATAAGGAGACGGTGATACTTACCAACACTATTTATTTGACTAACACAAAAAAAACTATTATATATATATACTGCTCAAAAAAATAAAGGTAACACTAAAATCCCACTAGATATCACTGAATGAAATACTCAAGTTGTAAATCTTTATTCATTACAGAGTGGAATGTGTTGAGAACAATAAAACCTAAAAATGATCAACGTAAATCACAACTAATATCCCACGGAGGTCTGGAGTTGGAATGATGCTCAAAATCAAAGTGGAAAATGAAGTTATAGGCTGATCCAACTTCAGTGGAAATGCCTCAAGACAATGAAATGATTCTCAGTAGTGTGTGTGGCCTCCCTGTGCCTGTATGATCTCCCTACAACACCGGGGCATGCCCCTGATGAGGCGGCGGTGGTCTTCTGATGGATCTCCTCCCAGACCTGGACTAAAGCATCCACCAACTCCTGGACAGTCTGTGGTGCAACGTGACGTTGGTGGATGGTGCGAGACATGATGTCCCAGATGTGTTCAATCGGATTCAGGTCTGGGGAACAGGCGGGCCAGTCCATAGCTTCAATGCCTTCATCTTACAGGAACTGCTGACACACTCCAGCCACTTGAGGTCTGGCATTGTTCTGCATTAGGAGCAACCCAGGGCAAACCGCACCAGCATATGGTCTCACAAGGGGTCTGAGGATCTCATCTCGGTACCTAATGGCAGTCAGGCTACCTCTGGTGAGCACATGGAGGGCTGTGCGGCAATCCAAAGAAATACCACCCCACACCATTACTGACCCACTGCCAAACCGGTCATGCTGAAGGATGTTGCAGGCAGCAGATCGCTCTCCACGGCATCTCCAGACTCTGTCACGTCTGTCACATGTGCTCAGTGTGAACCTGCTTTCATCTGTGAAGAGCACAGGGCGCCAGTGGCGAATTTGCCAATCCTGGTGTACTGTGGCAAATGCCAAGCATCCTGCACGGTGTTGGACTGTGAGCACAACCCCCATCTGTGGACGTCGGGCACTTAGACCATACTCATGGAGTCAGTTTCTAACAGTTTGTGTGGACACATGCACATTTGTGGCCTGCTGGAGGTCATTTTGCAGGGCTCTGGCAGTGCTCCTCCTGTTGCTCCTTGCACAAAGGCTGAGGTAGCGGTCCTGCTGCTGGGTTGTTGCACTCCTACGGCCCCCTCCATGTCTCCTGGTGTACCGGCCTTCTCCTGGTAGCGCCTTCAGCCTCTGGACACTACGCTGACAGACACAGCAAACCTTCTTGCCACAGCTCGCATTGATGTGCCACCTGGATGAACTGCACTACCTGAGCCACTTGTGTGGGTTGTAGAGTGGGATATTAGTTGTGATTTACCTGGATCATTTTTAGGTTTTACTGTTCTCAACACATGCCACTATGTAATGAATAAAGATTCACAACTGGAATATTTCAGTCAGTGATATCTAGGATGTGGGATTTTAGTGTTCTCTTTATTTTTTTGAGCAGTGTGTATGTATATATATATACACACACAAGTAAGCTATATATTGGGTTTAATAGTACAAGGTGGGCCATGTATAATGATACACCTAAATAAAATGGGAATGGTTGGTGGTATCAATTTCCTATTTTTGGCACATTAGTATGTGGGACGGAAAAACTTTTCAAGATGGGTGGTGACCATGGCGGCCATTTTGAAGTTGGCCATTTTAGATCCAACTTTATTTTTTACAATGGGAAGAGGGTCCTGTGACACATCAAACTTATTGAGAATTTCACAAGATAAACAATGGTGTTGGTTTTAACGTAACTTTATTCTTTCATGATTATTTACAAGTTTTTCTTTGTTTACAGCCATTGACATGTCGCAGAGGTTAACATATGAGGAGCATTGGAGATGGAACGTTGAACCAGTTATTTATTCTGATTGTTGTAGCGGGAAAACCATTATTCTACCAGTATGGGGTAACATGGTTTTTCCCTTCTCTTGGAACATGGTAGGATCATAGGTTGTACTTGATAGTCCCGTGCCTGTTTTTTCAGCCTAATCAACTATGTAACTATGCATTACATGGGCGACCATTTTATCTGAAAGCTCAATTATATTTTATGTTGGGGCTAAGGACTTTTTTAAACTAGATAATCCAACTTATTGCCTACTAGATTGATATATGATTGTCGGGAGCTCTGTAACAGTTTTTATATTGAGGACCAACCAAGAGCTTCAAGTTACATCTATGGGAGAAGTCACGATAAAATTTAGTGTATATCATACGATAGGCCATATGGCTACCAGCGCTACTACAATGTTCACAGCATGAACATTACTCACATAGCACATAGGGCAGAGGACACACCTGGTCTGCCAAATGTACTCCATCATGACCTACAGAGCTGACATGTGAATGACCCATTTAGTCTGACACTAGCAGTAAATTAACAAGGTTGTGATTCTTACTGAAGACATGGACATACCTCAGGGCTGAAAATATATGGTTCTCGATATGTTGTAACAGAAAACCATATGTTGCATAAAAACCTATTTTCATTAGCTTTATTATGTTTTAAGAACCCTTCCTAAGGCCATATTGACAGCCTGGATATGCCAGCATCATAAGATATTCAGCAATGAATTTATAAAAATCAATACAGTTTAGTTATCCTAATAAAAAATGTGCAGTATATTTCATAGTCATGCCACATGCCACAGAAATTCAAAGCACATGCAACAGACAATGGCTATGGGTCACGCGCACTAGACAAGCAGTGTATATGTTATATCCAGTGCTTTTGTTATAGATTATATAACATTATTGTTATAATCAACCTACTGAACAGCCGTACAGCCAGCTCTTCCCTCTCCTAGTGTATCCTCACCCATCCCCTGCAGACTGTGAGCCCTCGCGGGCAGGGTCCTCCCTCCTTATGTACTCGTGTGCCTTGTTATCTGCTCATGTTTAATGTATTTGTCTATATTTGCCCCGTATTCACATGTAAAGCGCCATGGAATAAATGGCGCTATAAAAATGTATAATAATAATAATTATTAAATTAATATGATAACAATGCACATTTTAACAAATATTAATATATGGTAATTAATATTGCTCATTTTTTTAGTTTGGGCCTATTTTATGCCTTCAGGAAGAAATATATTTTTCTTTTTTTATCACATTCCCAAAGTCAGAACAATTTTATTTTCATACCAAGGCAGCTATATGGGAGACTATTTTTTTGCTGTGTAAGAATCATACAATAATGGCAATGACAAAAAATGATTATTTTTATTATTTGGGACTTTTTTGCCTTTATACATTAATAAGCATGTTTTTTTAATTTAATTTTTTTTCCCATTATATTTTAAGAGCCAACAGTTTTCCATAAACAGTTGTTTTTGGAAAATTGAGAAAGCGCTGATCAATTTTGAAGCCTCCTAACTTCCTAACAATAAAAAAATGCTGTTTAAAAAATAATGCTGATGTAAAGTAGACATGTGAGAAATGTTATGTATTAATTATTTTGTGTGGTATAACTATCTGATTTAAGGGCATAAAAATGTAAAGTTTGAAAATTGCAAAGTTATAAACTTTTTTTTGTAAAATTTTCGATACTTTCATAAACATACGCAAATCATATCGACCAAATGTACAACTATCATGAAGTACAAGATGTTACGAAAAAACAAACATTCTCAGAATCACTGGGATCTGTTGAAGCATTCCAGCATTGATCTAATATTTGTTTATTTGATCTAATATTAGGGCTAATTTATGTCTCTGATTATATTATTACTATTGAAATTATGCTGATAAATGCTCATGTAATGAGTCTGATCTTTAGGATTACTGTCCTTGTAAAACTATCAATGTTTTGTATGATACTAGTACACTGATCCTCCCCGTCTCTTTAGTTATCAGGGTTTTAGATTGTCTTCTAAAAACACTTCCCTCCCCTCTTTTTCACCAATTATGTTGTTATCCATTATACTTTTATTTATTATTAAAAGCATTATTCTGCTTAATAAAATGCAATTACTTTATAATTTTGGCTATATCTCTTTGTTTTCTTCTTGGTTTTGTATATGCTTTTTTGGAGATGACTTATCTTTTATCCATAGTATTCTTTTTTGGTATTCTAGCATTATACCTGCAGCGTATGCAGTGAAACAATGCCACTTTATCACTCTGCTGCAACTTAAAAGGGAAAAGAAGGGAAAGAAGATCACTGCTATCAGTGCTTTTGGCACAAAAAATGTCCACAGCATTTCCGCAACTCCCTGCCGCGGGTAAAATGCATGCGGAATTCGCATGCGTTTTCCCGCAAAACACAAGCGTTTTGCAAGCACTTCACAAGTGTGACCAACTTTTTACTATTGATGCTGCCTATGCAGCATCAATAGTAAAAAATAGTGTGATAATAATAATAAAAAATATGGTTATTCTCACTTTCCGACGACCCCGATCTCCTCAGCTGCACTCCCGGTACGTTCCGTTCCCAGGGATACTTTGCACGAAGGACCTTTGTGACGTCATGGTCGCGAGCCCGTCACGTCATCTCAGGTGATTCGTGCAATGCATCCCTGGGAATGGAAGCCACCGCGTGCACCGCTGAGAGCCGGGAGGACTCCGGGGGCCATCAGAAGGTAAGTATATCCCTATTTTTTATTTTAATTATTTTTTTACAGGAATATTGTACCTAGGGCCTGGAGGAGAGTCTCCTCTCCTCCAGACCCTGGGTACCATCTGCACATGAAGTGCTCACTTTACACATGGTGGGCATAGCCACATGTGTAAAGTGAGCGTTTCAATGCAATCCTATGGCGGCGGAATCGCCGCGATTCTGCAGAAATAATGAACATGCTGCGGATTTTAACGCTATGTGATTCCACAGCGGGAAAATCCGCAGCATGGGCACAGCAACTGCGGAATCCAAAAGGATTGCATTGGAGTGCATTTTTAAGCATTTTTTTTGTAAACTCTTTATTTTTGAAAGGGATAATGAACAGCATAACAACATTATATTCATGTCTGGCACGCATGTAGATAATTACTTAATGATTATTGATTCGACATGGAGAAAAAAAAGGAGGGAGGACAAAGGACTGTGGAAAATCGAAGGTTGGCGATGGGTAAAAGGGGGCGGAAGGGAGGGAGGGAAGGGAGAGGAAGGAATGAAAAACATGTAAACATGTAATAACATCAAGTAACAATTGGCATAGGTACATATTATCAAGATTACATATGCTAGATTGTATGAGTAACTTTCAAGTAGAGCAGTGCAGGAAGGGCAAGGGCATGAGAGAAGAAAAAAGAACAACTTAAGAAGCGTTGTCTTCTTGAAATTTTTTCCATGGAGCCCATATATCTGTGTAAGAGTCATGATTGAAAACTTCCCAACTCGACAATTCCTCAAGGTGGGAAATTTGATTTACCTTAGAGTACCATTCTGGTACAGTGGAAGGGGATTCGTCCTTCCAATGTAATACAATTAGATGTTTAGCAGCACTTATCAAGATGGGGAGAAGAACATGTTTTTTTGGTAAAAAGTTTTTTGATGGACATGAGAGAAGAGCCTCTGCTGCTCGGAGACTTGTTTTAATCAAGTGTAATTTTTTGAGAATGGAACTAACACCCTCCCAGAAATGTCTTATTTTTGGGTAATCCCAGAATATATGCATGATGACCTAACGAATTATGACATCTCCAGCAAGTATCAGAGTCAGCGAGTCTCAGCTGGAAGAGTTTTGCTGGGGTCATATGCCATCTAGTTAATATTTTATAAGAGTTTTCTTGAAGGAGGATGCACCTGGAAAAGCCTCGAGCATAAGACAGCATTTTGGAAATTTGATCCTCTTAGAAAGAGATATTGAGTTCCAATTCCCAAGAATATATAAACGAGGGTTTAATTTGTGAGGATGGGGCAATAAGATGAGAGTAAAAACGAGATATAATTTTAAGTCGTGGGAGTGGGAATTTGGTCAAGATATCTAGCCAAGACCAATTGGACCTGGTCGGATACTTTTGTTTAAATTGTGAGATCGTTCGTCGAACATGTTGCATTTGAAAGAAGTTCCTTGGTTGGACTAGCGCGTTTGAAGGCCATACTCCACGCTGGAGTATTTTGTTGTTGTGGAGACTATTCAAAGTTTCTTTGGGTAGGTTAGACCATAAATTGTATGGGTCCCGAAAATTTGGATCAATCAAGAATGGTATAGAACAGATAGGTGTCAACGTGGAAGGGAAGGTGTCTAGCGGAAGATGATTGATCAATAACCTTTTAGTTCGCAAGGTCGTCCGGATCACCTCATCCAACCCAAAAGTAGCCAATGGTCTAGCTCTAGACCAAAGAAAAGGCAATCCGCCAGGGCACAACAGATCCAGGTCGACGTTGTCTCTATCCCCATTCTCATAACAAGACACCACTTTCAGCCATCTACTGAGGTGTATTGCTTTGTAACAAAGGAGAAGGTCGGGGACTTCCAATCCACCAGAGGAAATAGGGTAAGAAAGTAAGTTATAGGGTAACCTAGCCGGTTTTGATTTCCAAATAAACTTAATTATGGTTGACTTTAAGGTTCCAAAAAAGGCCAGAGGTACCTGTATAGGAACCATGTTCATAGTATACAATATTACTAGCATTATGTAGGCTTTGAACACATTGATGCATCCCATCCAAGATAATGTAGGTAAATTATAGGTTTTCATCAAAGCCTCAACCTTTTTTATTAGTGGAGGGTAATTAGTATGGAAGAGGCAATTAGGGTCTCTAGTTATTGATATCCCTAAACACTTTATGGAGCTCATAGCCCAGGAGAAAGGGGTCTGAGTGCGGAGGGCATTTATTTGGGAATTCAGTAGGGTGATATTTAAAGCTTCAGATTTTGCTGTGTTGATTTTGAAGTTGGAAAGAAGGCCAAATTGATCAAATATCTTGAGAATAATTGGGAAAGCCTGAGATGGGTTGGAAATGAGGAAGAGCAAATCATCTGCAAAGGCTAGTGTTTTTAGTACTACAGATCCCACCTTCAACCCTTCTATATATTTTACCTGTCTTTTATTCTGTATCAGTGTCTCTATGACTAGTATGAGAATAGGGACGGGGATAATGGGCAACCCTGCCTAGTCCCATTATTAATATTAAAGCTATCCGACAGGGTACCGTTAATCCTTACTTTAGCTGTAGGTTGAGAATAGAGGGAAAAAATTGCTGTGATATATTGTGGTGGAAAGCCAAATTTAATCATTACTTGTTCTATATACCTCCAACTCACCCTGTCAAAGGCTTTCTCGGCATCTGTTGACAGGAGAACCAAAGGAGCATTTCGGCTCTTAGCAAACATTATAGATTGTATGATTTTAGCCGAATTATCCTTACCTTCCCTTCCTTTGACAAAACCCGCCTGATCTATGTGGATTAATCTAGGTAGAATGTTACTTAGTCTTCCCGCTAGAATTTTAGTCCACAATTTGGTATCGGTGTTGAGCAGCGATATCGGTCTGTAACTGGTGCAGAGATTAGGATCCTTTCCTTCTTTCGGGAGAACTGTAATGAAGGCTTCTAAAGATTGTTTAGGAAGAGGTTGACCTTGGAGATAAGAATTGAACAGGGTAACCAAGTGGGGTAATAGAGATTTTATGAATTTTTTGTAATATTTAGTAGGGAGACATTCTGGGCCTGGAGCTTTACCGTTAGGAATAGTTGAAAGAGTGTCTAGAATTTCTTTAGGGGTAACAGGAGACGTTAGCAAAGAATGTTCCTCCAAGGATATTTTGGGAAGTTTTAAAGGAGTTAGGAACTCATTTATTTTTTCAACAGCTACTATTGGATCTTGGATGATGTCCGGCGTACTCAGATTATAGAGATTTTCATACAAGGATCTGAACTCCCCGGCAATTTCAGCAGTCTCGAGTATTGAAGAGCCATCCGCAGCTTTGAGTTGTTTAATAAGACGTTTGTCTTGTCATTGCGTTTTTTAAGCAAATAAGACATAAGTTTACTGCTTCTGTTACTATGGAGATAGAACCTCTGTTTACTTCTCATATAAATCTTGGCCGATTGAACATTCAAGAGATTTTTCAGAGTCTTCCTAAGTACAGTCAGTTCCTCTTGGATCTTATTCGCTTGTGACCTTTTTATGTATTTTTTCAAGAGAATTGATTTGATGTAAGATAGACAGTCTGTTTTATCCTCTTTTTTTAGATGAGATCCTAAAGCTACAGTCATGGCCAAAAGTATTGACACCCCTGCAATTCTGTCAGATAGTACTCATTTTCTTCCTGAAAATGATTGCAAACACAAATTATTTGGTATTAGTATGTTAATTTAATTTGTCTTAAATGAAAAAACACAAAAGAGAATGCAGCAAAAAGCAAAACATTGATCATTTCACACAAAACTCCAAAAATGGGCCAGACAAAAGTATTAGCACCCTCAGCCTAATACTTGGTTGCACAACCTTTAGCCAAAATAACTGCGACCAACCGCTTCCGGTAACCATCAATGAGTTCTTACAATGCTCTGCTGGAATTTTAGACCATTCTTCTTTGGCAAACTGCTCCAGGTCTCTGATATTTGAAGGGTGCCTTCTCCAAACTGCCATTTTTAGATCTCTCCACAGGTGTTCTATGGGATTCAGGTCTGGACTCATTGCTGGCCACCTTAGAAGTCTCCAGTGCTTTCTCTCAATCCATTTTCTAGTGCTTTTTGAAGTGTGTTTGGGGTCATTGTCCTGCTGGAAGACCCATGACCTCTGAGGGAGACCCAGCTTTCTCACACTGGGCCCTACATTATTCTGCAAAATTTGTTGGTAGTCTTCAGACTTCATAATGCCATGCACACGGTCAAGCAGTCCAGTGCCAGAGGCAGCAAAGCAACCCCAAAACATCAGGGAACCTCCACCATGTTTGACTGTAGGGACCGTGTTCTTTTCTTTGAATGCCTCTTTTGTTTCTCCTGTACACTCTATGTTGATACCTTTGCCCAAAAAGCTCTACTTTTGTCTCATCTGGCCAGAGAACATTCTTCCAAAACGTTTTAGGCTTCTTCAGGTAAGTTTTGGCAAACTCCAGTCTGGTTTTTTATGTCTCGGGGTAAGAAGTGGGGTCTTCCTGGGTCTCCTACCATACAGTCCCTTTTCATTCAGACGCCAACAGATAGTACGGGTTGACACTGTTGTACCCTCAGACTGCAGGGGAGCTTGAACTTGTTTGGATGTTAGTCGAGGTTCTTTATCCAACATCCGCACAATCTTGCGTTGAAATCTCTTGTCAATTTTTCTTTTCCGTCCACATCTAGGGAGGTTAGCCACAGTGCAGTTGCGCAGCTACCAGGGGGGCAGGGGGTGCGGCCGCCCCAGGCCCACAGGTCACAGGGGCCCACCCGGAGCTACACTACACTTAATTAGCTCCATGGTAGAGCAGATCTCCCTGCTCTACCTCGGGCAGGGGCTGGAGACAGGCAGTGAAGCTTTGCCCCCTCCCCCAGTGCTGACACTGTACCTGTGTCCAGCAGACACGCCCACATTGCACACTCAGTGAACGTGTCTGCGGCAGAGAAATCAGGACCATGGCGCGACCCCTCCAGAGAGGAGCAGGACAGGGGACACAGTGCTGTAAGTAACAGCTCACACTTCTGCCTGTACAGCCGGAGGTGTCTGCGCTGTGCAGGGAGGAGGTGACAGGACGCTGCTCCTCTCCAGATAAGACCCTTCCACATGCTGTATCTGCACTCTCTGAGACACTGTAGATTATGGTCACTGAGTGCAAATCGCCCAAGCATCACCCGACCTGTAAAAAAACTTCAGAGCAGCTGATATAAATGTAATGGTTCCTCAGATAGACAAGACTGGTCAGTAATGTGCACTGATCGATGTGACCCCAGCTGCAGGACCCCACAGATGAGGATATAGGTCTCTTTCCTATATATATATATTTACACACACACGTCTCCTTTTTATATATCGGAAAGAAACATATATCCTCATCTGTGGGGTCCTGCAGCCGGGGTCACGTCTATCAGTGCACATTGCTGACCAGTCTTGTCAGTATATATACCTTTCATTTAGGCTACTTTCACACTAGCGTTGTTCGACGCACGTCACAATGCGTCGTTTTGAAGAAAAAACGCATCCTGCAAAGTTGCCTGCAGGATGCCTTTTTTCTCCATAGACTTTCATTAGCGACGCATTGCGACGGATTGCCACACGTTGCATCCGTCGTGCAACGGATGCGACGTGTTTTTGCAGTTCGTCGGGACAAAAAAACGTTGCTTGCGGCAGCGGATGCATTGTAAAACTGCATCCGCTGCCCCCGTTGTGCTATTACTTCACAGCATGCAATGGTACGTCGGCCCAACGCACTGTGACGGGCCCGTACCGACGCTAGTGTGAAAGTAGCCTTACTTATATGAGATCATACAGACATTGGACTGGTAGGATCCTGACCCCTGCTATAGGAGATATATGTATATATATATAATGTAATGCAGTCCTATAGCCGGGATCAGGATCTATCAGTCCAGTGTCTGTATGATCTCATATCAGTAAATCCACGGTTGTAAACACAAAACCCCTTATAAAACCTTTTATTAAAAAACAGTTATGGGTGAGTTTATACAGTATGATAAATAGCCAGACAGAAGAAAAAAGCATCATAAGTAAGTGTGTATAGAAAATCACATATGGTTGCGGGCCCCTGAACATATACTCAGTCTAAACAACAAGACCCCAAAGGGGGAGAAGGGAAAAAGAGAGGAGCAGACGAGCCAGCGGGTGTACTTTCTTCTTTAGATTGGTAATATTCTACCTTCCCCTCTTTCTTCTGGTTGCCTCTTTTCCTTTTTCCTCTTTGGAGTCTTGTCCAGACAAAAGTATTTTTTTAGGGTTACCTGGATATATTCAGGGAGCTATACACACCCACTGGCTCAGTACAGAGGCTCAGTATTGGGGTATCAGATGCAGTAATAGGGTCACATACGGCAGCAGAGGCTCAGTATTGGGGTATCAGGTGCAGTAATAGGGACACATACGGCAGCAGTGGCTCAGTATTGGGGTATCAGGGGCAGTAATAAGGCCTCATACGGCAGCAGAGGCTCAGTATTGGGGTATCAGGTGCAGTAATAGGGACACATAAGGCAGCAGTGGCTCAGTATTGGGGAATCAGGGGCAGTAATTGGGATACATACGGCAGCAGCGGCTCAGTATTGGGGTATCAAGTGCAGTAATAGGGACACATGCGTCAGCAGCGGCTCAGTATGGGGTATCAGGGGCAGTAATAGGGTCACATACAACAGCAGCAGTTCAGTATTGGGGTATCAGCAGGATGAGGAGTTTGTGCAGGTTGGGAATAGATGGTGATGGGGCTGGAATATGAGAAGTGAAATGTGTCTTTGTTGTATTCTCTGCAGACGAGTCCTGGCTGGAAGAAGTTGTCATGTCAGTCTGGGCCAGATGGAAAAGACAGGAAAAGTGACGACTCCATCAGAAAGAACGTCAGTGGTAAGTCACCATCTGTAACTGTGCAGTGATCTATGTTCTGTTGGACTGGTATCTACCACTGTATGGTCACAATATGGCGGTAATATCAGTGTTGGTCTTTGTGGAGATGTTTTTTTAGTTACAGGAGGATCATTGGCTGAGGTTCTTATACACACAATTACAGTGCCACACCGTAGTTGTAATCAGGGGTTAGGGTCCCACTCAGATGTCTCGCCCCCCCTGAGCTGAACCCCTAGCTACGCCTCTGCCACAGTGCCAAGGGCTTTAAACTTCTTGATGACACTGCGCACGGTAGACACAGGAACATTCATGTCTTTGGAGATGGACTTGTAGCCTTGAGATTGCTCATGCTTCCTCAGAATTTGGTTTTTCGAGTCCTCAGACAGTTCTTAGGTCTGCTTTCTTTTCTCCATGCTCAATGTGGTACACACAAGGACTCAGGACAGAGGTTGAGTCAACTTTAATCCATGTCAACTGGCTGCAAGTGTGATTTAGTCATTGCCAACACCTGTTAGGTGCCACAGGTAAGTTACAGGTGCTGTTAATTACACAAATTAGAGAAGCATCACATGATTTTTCGAACAGTGCCAATACTTTTGTCCACCCCCTTTTTTATGTTTGGTGTGGAATTATATCCAATTTGGCTTTAGGACAATTCTTTTTGTGTTTTTTTCATTTAAGACAAATTAAATGAAGATAATAGTACCAAATAATTTGTGTTTGCAATCATTTTCAGGAAGAAAATGAGTATTATTTGACAGAATTGCAGGGGTGTCAATACTTTTGGCCATGACTGTATATGTTCCCCTCTCATGACTGCTTTATGCGACTCCCACACGATTGGTATAGGTGGGCCTGATTGTGTATTTTCTTGGAGGAAAAGCTCAAGAGTGTCTGATAGTTTAGTTATATGGAGGCTAGAATCAAGCAGAGTCTCATTTAGTGTCCAGGACTTGGCAGCCAGCGGTAAAGTTAATATATTTATCTCAAGGAAAATAGGGGCATGATCCGAGAGGGAGATAATATCTATCGTTGCAGATTTTACCAATTAAAAATATGTTTGTGTTAGCAGGTAATCAATTCTATGATAACTATTGTGGGGGGGGGGGGGGGAGTAAAAGGTATAGTCTCTGCTGGAGGGGAAAAGAGTTCTCCAAGGATCTAACAGATTTAGCGCTTGTAAGGAAAGGTGTAATTTTCTCAGAGCTTTTTGGGAAAAGGTGGACTTGCCAGATGAGGTGCCTAAAAATGGATTAGGAGACAAAAGAGTTAAAATCACCTCCCACTATTAAGAGACCTTCAGTAAATAGTTTTAGTATATTTAACGTTTTGCATAACCAACCGATTTGGTACCTATTCAGTGCGTATAGGTTACATAGGGTAATTTTGGTGTTTGCTAAGAGGCCTTTTATCATGATATATCTACCTTCTGAATCCGACATACTATCATTTAATATAAAGGGTTCATTTTTTTGATAGCTATGCTCACTCCTCTGGAGGCCGAGTTACCTGTGCTATGGTACCAAGTTCGGTAACGGGACCTGGACATATCTGGAACTCTTCCCCTCTTAAAGTGCGTTTCTTGTATAAAGGCGATATTAGATTTTTTGGAGTGCAAAAGGTTCATTATTTGACTTCTTTTGCACAGTGAGCGCATGCCCTTGACATTATATGAAGCTACTACTATAGTGGCAGGTGCAGTATTATTACTCATGTCTCAAAAAGATAACGGAGAGAGGGACCTTTGTATGTACTCCATACCAATAAACCATCAGGAACAACAGTAACAATAATAACAGTGAAAGCAAGACAACTTATATATACAAAGAAAATACCCATCTGCCGCAGAGGTAGGGGGTCGTATCTTCCTCCCATAGCAGATAGGATGTATCATTACAGACACACGAGTGGCAGTCTGTGGATTATAGAATAGATAATATAGAACAATATTAAGCAAGCAACAAACATGTTGAACAAAACATTTCCAGAGTATTTTGAAGATGGTTGGGGTCTCGTAGGGCTACGAGTAATGTGGTGTAGCAAGGAAGAGCAGAAATATCTCAGGGGGGAGGTTTCTTCTTCACTCCGGTTCTTCCTTGTTTGGGAGATAAGTGACTCTTCGCTGGTGACCAATCTCCTTGGCCCCTTGTAAAAGCATGAAGAGGAGGAGGAGTGTGGAGATCCATATCCAAGGGTAGCCACGAGGGGATATCCATTGCAGCGATGTTGAAGGTATCCCACACCCTGGACAGATCATCTGGGTTCCTAACAGTGACCTGTTTACCGCCACCATGTATTGTCAATCCAAACGGAAACAGCCATTTGTATAGTATTTTATTTGAGCGCAAAACGTCTAAGAGAGGTTTCAGGATCCTTCATTTTTCAAGGGTGGAAGGGGCTATATCCTGGTATAATGAGATGGAAGCTCCTTCATAAGAAAGAGATTTGGTGTCTCTAGAGGCTGACAAAATGGCGGAGGTGTCGAGATAGCTCAATAAGCCACAGACCACATCCCTCGGTGATCAGCAGATTTTGGTTTGGGTCTGAGTGATCTGTGTAGTCTTTCTATAACAATCTGATTGCATCTCTTTTGTGGGAGTAGTAGGGCAAAAATCTCTAGCTTTTTCTAATGTTTCTGTAGAGACACTTTCGGGCAGCCGTTTGATTCTGATATTTTTTCTGCAACTCCGATTTTCCTGATCTTCCAAGGCAAGAGAAACGTTGTTTAGCTGTGATCTGTGGAAGTCTAGGTGGTCTTTCATGTTATTAGAGTGATTACTGTAATTAGAGAGGTCTTGGATGCCTCTAGGGACTCCACTCTGTTGCCAATGTGTAATCCGCTCTCATACCAGATATTTCAGCAATCAATGGTTTCATGGCTTGAGCTAAGGATTTTTTAAGGAAAGATCTAGAAAGTTTGCCTGAATCAGACTGGGTAAGATCACTGCCTGAGGCTTCATCACTCGAGTCTGAGTCATCAACATGGTCATCTGTAGCGACGTTTAAGTGAGAGTTTATGGGGGTAGCCCGTGTTGACAAGGATTTATGCATCAAAAATTTTTCCATCTCCCTTTGTTTGCCCTGATATAGGGCTGTAGCCAAGCTTTTGACACGCTGAAAGGATAGGATGGTATTGGTGTTATTGAGTGAGGAACTATGTTAGATCGTGCTTTCTGCTGTGGTAGAAGCTAAAAAGGATTGAAGCGCTCCAAGGGAGGGAAAACAGTCAGCCAATGTAGGTAGATGATGATGAGGAGCTATTCCAGGGATCGCTCCGGGGGTCTTCTGTGCCTATATAGATGTGCAGGCGCCATTTCTCCCTCCACCCAACAGGGCTGCTCCCTCTCCAGCAAGCAGCCTCATGTACCTTCCGACAGTCACCTTCCGTTGAGGAATGAGATCCGGTCACCGAACCATGCAGGGCACAGCAATTGCGAGTGAGCTTATTTCTCCTTTGGGTCGGTGGTAGGGCCCAGGTGGCAAGCACGGCAGGTGCCGCCAGCAAGGTAAATATCTTTGTTTATCGCTAGTGGACCTGTAGCCTGTGGGCAGGGGGATTCCCTAGTGGCGGTATGGTGCAACAGGGTCCCTAGGGACAGCCATCGTGGAGCGGGGGCGCAAAAAAAAACGCTCCCCCCTAGGGTGCCAACCTCCGCAGACCGGCAGGTGTGAGTATAGAGAACACATCAGGGATACTTAGTACCCCCCACTTTTAATTAGTGTCTATGTGTGAGCACTAGTGTTTAATTTTTGATTTCGTAATTTTTTGTGCTGTGAACCAAATTGTGAGTTCTAATTATCAATAAAGATTTGTTTTAGGTAGGGATTTATATATGAATCTGGCAATTCCTTGTCATTAAACATTAACCCAACCGTTAACTGGATTTCTACTAAAATTGCCAATCCAAGAACCCACTATCATTAGTTTCCTGGGAAGAGAGGCCTATCTCTCCTAAGTATTCCGAGAGGTTATCCCTAAAGTAGGTGGCTCTAGAGGAATATAGATTAGAATAGAATCCATGCAAAATCTTCAATATTTTAAAGGTTTGAGAGATGATATTCTCTTTCGTATCCCTCACCTTATCCTCTCAACCTGCGCTAGTCTGGCTAGAACTCTATACTCCAATTCCTCCCTCTTTTTCCGTGAAGTATCTTTTACTGCCTTTATTTCATTAATTAGCACCCCCTCAAAAAGGCCTAAATGGCATCCCACACTATATTAGCATGCACAGACCTAACATTAAGGTACCGTTACACTAAACGATTTACCAATGATCACGACCAGCGATACGACCTGGCCGTGATCGTTGGTAAGTCGTTGTGTGGTCGCTGGGGAGATGTCACACAGACAGCTCTCTCCAGCGACCAACGATCAGGGGAACGACTTCGGCATCGTTGAAACTGTCTTCAACGATGCCGAGGTCCCCGGGTAACCAGGGTAAACATCAGGTTTACTAAGTGCAGGTGACGTCACCGCTGTGCTCTGTTTTACGGCTGGCACTGACAGTCAGTGCAGGGAAGCTCTCGGCCGGAGCGCGTGCATTAGCAGCGCTCCTGCCGAAAGCAGTTTTAACCCTGTGGACGCCGGGAGACGTGACAGACATCAGAATGTGAGTATGTACTGTTTTTTTTTAACTTTTACAATGGTAACCAGGGTAAATATCGGGTTACTAAGCACGTTCCTGCGCTTAGTAACCCGATATTTACCCTGGTGACAGGTGAACACATCGCTAGATCGGCGTCACACACGCCGATCTAGCGATGACAGCGGGGTGATCAGCGACCAAAAAAAGGTCCTGATCATTCCCCACGACCAACGATCTCCCAGCAGGGGCCTGATATCGTTAGCGGGATCGTTGCTACGTCACAAAAAGCGTGACGTTGGAACGATATCCTTAACGATATCGTTATGTGTGAAGGTACCTTTAGTCTCAAAGAACTCCCCTCTTTTCTCTTTAATATTGTTGCAAATAATGAGCATGAGCCAAAATAAGTTAAACTTCCAGCCAAAGGAGTGTCGACCCCTTAATGGATCTATCTGCACGTACTATAGGAGAGTGATTTGATAACAATCTAGGAGAGTACTCAATGTTTAATATAGAAGGAGCCATAGAAGAATTGCATAACATCATATCTATACTTGAAAGGGAATAAAATGTTGAGGAGACACACGAGAATGCTCTTAAGGATGGGACCTTTTCCTTTCATACAACTATTAGGCATAGCTAACAAATAAGCCGACTGAAGGGAGACAAAGTGTCATTGACTCCTGGGAACCTATCTTTACTAGGGTTGCAAATATTGATAAAGTCCCCTTTCACTACACAGCATTTATCTCTAATTATGCCAGACATTGTTCAGTAGCTCATTGGACATAAACCATTGTGTTATATGAGCCTGTATGTTGACTCTTGCTGTATGTTAATCTGAGGAATGCCTTCTGATTAGGTATTGTAACATCTCCCTGCGGTTTACTAATCTACACCCCTTGAAAGACAAAAATGCAGGTTAACTGAACAAGTGAACAATGAGGAATTACCTTCCGCCACCTTTCCCCATCCTGTGGGAGAATGTCCTGAATGGGAGCTGTGGGTATAAAGTCTGTTGCTCCCTCTGCAGAGGGACTCTACATCAGCCAAGGAGAGGAACTATGGCTCCAACTGGTAGAATACAGACATGCTCCACTGCCCATCACTGAACAACATGAAGACCCTTTGGAAAACCCAGGTTGGGACAATCATGTCACCTGACCAGATACATCACTGATCTCGGTCAGCCTCCTAAGCTTGCCGCTACCTCCTCTGTCGGTGCCCGCCAAAAGCAGGGTTACTGGTTGGGGTAGTTGGCCCTGGGTGCCCCAAAGTTGCAGAGGTTCTAATCCCTTGCCAACCATTCGAATAGTGAGATTCTGCACCATCTTGTGTACTTGCTGGGACTGTACTCTGTTATTGCCAACTGGACCTGGATGCACGTGCTATGGTTGTGGGATCTGTCATCTGGAGTAGCATGGACTGTGACTACAAACTATACTGCCAGGAGATGCAAAAAATGTGGGCCAACTAAAAGATGGGAGACAGTGTGTATCGCTTGGTATGGTGGCAGTGGAACTACCTGTCCTGGGTTGGTATGTTGTGGACTGGGGGCATTGTATTTTGGCCATCTACCTGTACTTGCTGTAAGATCATGGAAGTAAGTAATTACATAATAGTTGCATTGCCAACCTGCCTACGTGATTATTACAACCCACAACCTCAGATCTTTACAAGTGGTGGCAGAAGTGGGATCACCTATCTTTGGATAGCATGCCTGGGAAAGTTACTGACCGGTGACTTGGTGCAAGGTTGTACTTCCCACTCAAAAACCCTTTACCCTCCTAGAGTGATGTATTCTCACCCTTAAACATAAGGGATGGGGCAGAAAAACCCTAACCATTTGTTACACTGTCTGTTTACAAAGATCGGGTGCCAATGTCTGACTAGCAGAGCTCATCCCATTACGGACTGGGAAAACACTAGGGATTAGACACCCAGCAGGGTGAAGGTTTCAACATATGTATATATATATATATATATATATATATATATATATATATATATATATATATACATTTTTTTTTTTAACAATTTATGTCAGAAAGCTGGTTTACACCTTCTTATCCCATCTTCTTATCTTTTTGTTATTTGTATATTAGCTCTCTGACTGAGCACTCCGACCCTCCAGCCTATGGCGGTTTTAATTGCAGCAGGATCCTAGCCTAAGAGAGGTATTCACACTAGACACGCAGGTTCCCAGCTTACCATAGATTGCCTTGTCGTTGGCTGCCTCCCTTGCAAGAATTGACCAAATTATGTGCTAAGTATCTGCATTTTTTTCTTATTATCTAGAGCTGTAATTCTATTCATGTTTCATATTTACATGCTTTAGCCCTACAGAGTGGAACTTTATTTGTTTGGCAGAAGAGATGGCGGACTCCATCTAAAAGAGGTTTAGAAAGGAGAAGCTGAGTGCCCTATACTCTAGGTGACAGCTAGACTGGTTGCCAAAAGACAACTGGGAGACCATAATACAATGCTTGACCGACTGAGACCATGAACACCTACAAGAGGAGGTCGGTTCAAACGTGGAAGTGGGCAGCTCCGTGGAGGGACCACAGCCCAGGGCGGAAAATCATAGGAAAACGTGCCAATTAAATTTATGTTCCAAAAGGCTAACTTCTCTTCTGTTATTGGAACATACGGAGTGGAGGATATAATCAATTCAGGTCCTATGCAGCATAGTAATGGAGTCATTTCTCAATTTCTCATATGCATCTCCAGCAGGCCTAGAATCGCAGGTTTAAACTTCCCACCCCAAAACACTCTCCCCTCCTAAAATGATGTACTCTCACTCTTGAACATAAGGGATGGGACACAAAAAAGACTAACCATTCGTTACACTCTCTGTTTATAAATATCACGTGCCAACGTCTGACGAGCAGAGCTCATTCCATTACGGGCAGGGAAAACACTAGGGATTAGACATTTAGCAGGATGAAGGCTTCAACCCATACAGTGGGGGGAAAAAAAAAGTATTTAGCCAGCGACCAATTGTGCAAGTTTTCCCACATGAAAAGAGAGGTCTGTAATTGTCATCATAAGTAGACCACAACTATGAGAGTCAAAATGAGAAAACAAATCCAGAAAATCACCTTGTCTGATTTTGCAAGATTTATTTTGCAAAATATGGTGGAAAATAAGTATCTGGACATTAACAAAAGTCCATATCAATATTTTTTTATATAACCTTTGTTAGCAATGATAGTGATCAAACTTTTCTGTAAGTCTTCACAACGTTGGCACACACTGTTGTTGGTATATTGGTCCATTCCTCCATGCAGATCTCCTCTAGAGCAGTGATGTTTTGGGTCTGTCACTGGGCAACTCCCTCCAAAGGTTTTATATGGGGTTGAGATCTGGAGACTGGCTAGGCCACTCCAGGACCTTCATATGCTTCTTACGAAGCTACTCCTTAGTTGCCCTGGTGGTGTGCTTGGGATCATTATCATGCTAAGAGAACCATCCACGTTTCATCTTCAATGCCCTTGCCTATGGAAGGAGGTTTGCACTCAAAATCTCACGATACATGGCCCCATTCATTCTTTCATGTACACGGATCAGTCGTCCTGGTCCCTTTGCAGATAAACAGCCCCAAAGCATGATGCTGCCACCCCCATGCTTCACAGTAGGTATGGTGTTCTTTGGATGCAACTGAGCATTCTGTCTCCTCCAAACATGACGAGTTTTGTTTCTACCAAACAGTTCTACTTTCATTTTATCAGACCATATGACATTATCGCAATACACTTCTGGATGATCCAAATGCTCTATAGCAAACTTCAGATGGGCCCGGACATGTACTGACTTAAGCAGGTGGACACGTCTGGCACTGCAGGATCTGAGTCCCTGGCGGCAGTGTGTTACTGATTGTAGCCTTTGTTATGGTGGTCCCAGCTCTATGCAGGTTATTCACTAGGTCCCCCTGTGTGGTTCTGGGATTTTTGCTCACTGTTGTTGTGATCATTTTGACCCCACAGGGTGAGATCTTGCTTGGAGCCCCAGATCGAGGGCAATTATCAGGGGTTAGTTGATTTCAACACACCAAGCTGCTTGCCTATTGCAGATTCAGTCTTCCAAGCCTGGTGCAGGGCTACAATTTTGTTTCTGGTGTCCTTCGACAGCTCTTTTGCCTTCACCATAATGGAGTTTGGAGTGTGACTGTTTGAGGTTGTGGACAGGTGTCTTTTATACTGATAACAAGTTCAAACAGGTGCCATTACTACAGGTAATGAGTGGAGGACAGAGGAGCCTCTTAAAGAAGAAGTTACAGGTTTGTAAGAGCCAGAAATCTTGCATGTTTTTAGGTGACCAAATACTTATTTTCCACCATATTTTGCAAAATAAATCTTGCAAAATCAAACAAGGTGATTTTCTGGATTTGTTTTCTCACTTTGACTCTCATTGTTGTGGTCTACCTATGATGTTAATTACAGGCCTCTCTCATCTTGTTAAGTGGGAGAACTTGCACAATTGGTCGCTGACTAAATACTTTTTTTCCCTACTGTACATACACTGCTCAAAAAAATAAAGGGAACACTTAAACAACAGAATATAACTCCAAGTAAATCAAACTTCTGTGAAATCAAACTGTCCACTTAGGAAGCAACACTGTTTGATAATCAATTCCACATGCTGTTGTGCAAATTGAATAGACAACAGATGGAAATTATTGGCAATTATCAAGACACACTCAATAAAGGAGTGGTTCTGCAGGTGGGGACGACAGACCACATCTCATTACCAATGCTTTCTGGCTGATGTTTTGGTCACTTTTGAATGTTGGTTGCGCTTTCACACTCGTGGTAGCATGAGATGGACTCTAAAACCCACACAAGTGGCTCAGGTAGTGCAGCTCATCCAGGATGGCACATCAATGCAAGCTGTGGCAAGGTTTGCTGTGTTTGTCAGCGTAGTGTCCAGAGGCTGGAGGTGCTACCAGGAGACAGGCCGGTACACCAGGAGACATGGAGGGGGCCCTAGGAGGGCAACAACCCAGCAGCAGAACCGCTACCTTAGCCTTTGTGCAAGGAGAAACCGACTCCATGAGGATGGTCTGAGTGCCCGGCGTCCATAGATAGGGGTTGTGCTCACAGTCCAACACCATGTAGAACGCTTGGCATTTGCCATAGTACACCAGCATTGGTAAATTCGCCATTGGTACCCTGTGCTCTTCACAGATGAAAGCAGGTTCACACTAAGCACATGTGACAGACATGACAGTGTCTGGAGATACCGTGGAGAGCGATCTGCTGCCTGCAACATCCTTCAGCATGACCGGTTTGGCAGTGGGTCAGTAATGGTGTGGGGTGGCACTTCTCTGGGGGGCCGCATAGCCCTCCATGTGCTCTCCAGAGGTAGCCTGACTGCCATTAGGTACTAAGATGAGCTCCTCAGACCCTTTGTGAGACCATATGCTGCTGCGGTTGGCCCTGGGTTCCTCATAATGCAGTACAATGCCAGACCTCATGTGGCTGGAGTGTGTCATCAGTTCCTGCAAGATGAAGGCATTGAAGCTATGGACTGGCCCACCTGTTCCCCAGATCTGAATCCGATTGAACACATCTGGGACATCATGTCACACACCATCCACCAACGTCACGTTGCACCACAGACTGTCCAGGAGTTGGCGGATGCTTTAGTCCAGGTCTGGGAAGAGATCCCTCAGGAGACCATTCTCTGCCTAATCAGGAGCATGCCCAGGCATTGTAGGGAGATCATACAGGCACGTGGAAGCCACACACACCACTGAGCATCAATACCTTGTCTTCAGTCATTTCCACTGAAGTTGGATTAGCCTGTAACTTCATTTTCCACTTTGATTTTGAGCATCATTCCAACTCCAGACCCCTGTGGGATATTAGTTGTGATTTACGTTGATCATTTTTAGGTTTTATTGTTCTCAACACATTCCAGTATGTAATGAATAAAGATGTACAACTGGAATATTTCATTCAGTGATGATGTGGGATCTAGGATGTGGGATTTAAGTGTTCCCTTTATTTTTTTGAGCAGTGTATATATCAAACAATTTATGTCAGAGAGCTAGTTTCCATCTTCATATTCCATCCTTAATTCAGGTCTTCGCATCCTGAATCTGACGCTCATGAGTGTACAGCCATGTCAGGGCATTCTTGGGAGACTCAAAGAATGAACTTAAACCCAGAGCCACCACTTTATCCCCTAGGCTTCTCCCTCCCACACGCTGCGCTAACCCCTAGGCTGTGCAGCCTCTCTTCTCCCATATCTGAGAGCATGGTTTTCTGGCTGGAACAGTGGATGCCCATAACTTTCTGTCCGAAGCTGTAAATGGAACGGTGGTGGCGCCACTGGGTTCTGCTGGATTTTATCTGTGCAGAGAGACCAAATATGGCTACCATATTTAATTCATGGTAGCTATGCTTTATAACTCAATATCACAGAGTTCTAGAGGTGTCTGCATGGAATGGACTTTTGGGGGAAGGAATGCAGATTCTGATTATGTGCTCGGCTAGGTTCAGATATATTGCATTCTTTTATTATAGGTCATTTTCTAGATTCAATATCTCAGAGCCTGGTGCTGTTGAGCTGGGGATCTGCGGTGCCTATATTTCTGAGCCCAACAAAGGAAGCCAGTTGGCTGTTAACTGCACAAGAGTTCACACCCCAGTGATAATTGCTGGACTTGGTGCTGTGGGACACAGGGTCTATGCTTTCTGGCCTGGGAGGAATGCCAAAGGTGGGGAGCTGAGTTTGGAGCAAGTATTTTGGACCAAACTGTATCTGATAGGGAATTCCATTAGATATCAAAATAATATCAATTAGATATATTTTTCCCATATCTCACACAGCACAGCCAGTCCTTGCCCGATTCCCCTCCTCATCCCTCTCCTGGAGTGGGCTGAGAGGAAGATGGCGGTCACTTCCAGTGACCCTCTCCCCCTGTTTAGGGGTTGACGCCGTCTTCTGTGCCCGAGTTTGTGGCGCGGGAAGGAGGACTTCATTCCAGGACCCTCTCCTCTGACAAGGGATCCTTATGCGTTCCTCAATATCAGGTAGGGAATCTTCAAGCAACATTTAGTGGGCAGCTCAGGATGGTCTCCCACCTGCAAGCGATCTCTTAGAAGGGCCTCTACTTTATATGGAATCTCCTTTTTCTTGCGTCGCTCCAGTCGCTTCTATCGCCACACGGCAGGCATCTTTTATTTCCCACCCTTCTAATTCAGACCTGCGGGCTTGCGCGTGCGCCATTTGTTTCTGGCTACAGGCGGCCTTTCGGCGCCCGGCCGACCACGCCCCCTTGCGGCACCCTACATCCCCGTGGCCAGGAGTCCTGCGCTCTCGGGGGCATTCTTCTCCGCCCTTCGGCGCTTGTACACACCCACCTCGTCGCATTGTTTCCGCGCTCCACAGCCGACTTCCTGTTCCTGCCAGTGTCTCCTCACCACATGGGACACGAGGATCTCGGGGGGACACAGGCACAGACTCCTGCGGCTACCGCTATCGCTGTCCTGTCAGCAGGCTCAGCGCTACTGCTCTCTCAGGCTCTACTCCCAGCAGTACTTCTCCGCACCTGAACAAGGTAATATCTCTACCTATGTCCGACCCCGCTCCAGGCTTTTCCACTACGGTCATCCACTATGCCTGCGCTCACTGTAAGAAAAAGTGGGCCTCAGGTCAGCCTTCTCCTTTCTGCCTGTCCTGTGTTCCTCCCATCATGTCAGCCCCTCAGGAAGCTCCTAGGTCTCAGGATGAGTGCACCCCCCTCCCCCGCAGTGGGCTGTTGCTCAATCAGTGTCTGACCTGACTAAGGTGTCTCAGTCCCTGGTCCAGGCACTTGAACGTATCCCGCTTCTCTCTAATGTCACCAGTGCCACGAACGCCTCGCACGGCGATTCGCTCACACCTGTCCAAGACCCTCACTGAGGCAGACTTGAGAAAAGAGACAGAAAAAGGACCTTATCTAGATCCTCTTCCAGTTCCTCGGACCACACCGGGATACCCGTATCTGCCCATTCCCCCTCCTCGCAGGCGGACGTCGGGTCTGACCTAACCTCTCAGTCGGAATCTGACTCGGATGCAGATCAGACTTCCGGAACACAGGATATGGTCGATAGCCTTATTTCAGCTATTATTCAGATGCTTGAACTTAAGGAGGATGAGGCAAGCTCTCAGGACGTCTCCGTTGCGTTTAAACGGATTAAACGTCCCTCTAAGGTTTTTCTTAATCACAGGGAGTTTGACAACACTACCTCTACACACCGGGAAAACCCTGGTAAGCGTTTCCCTGGCAGGAAACGGCTAGACGTTTTATACCCTTTTCACTCCGACCTTGTCAGTAAATGGTCCGGGTCTCCTAACGTCGACCCGCCTGTGTCCAGACTATCCTCTCAGACGGTTCTTTCTATTCCGGACGCGGCTTCTCTTAAGGACCCCACGGACAAACAAATCGAGGCATTAGCCAAATCTGCCTTTGAGGCTTCTGGAGCCTCCTTCTGTCCTAGTTTCACCTCTTCATGGGTAGCGAAAGCTGTGTCTGCCTGGGCCAAGACCCTGCGCAGAGGCATTTTGGCCTCTGCTCCTGCTGAGGAGCTGTTGGATTTAGCAGATCAGATTTCTCTTGCGGGTAAATATCTCATGAATGCCTCCCTTGATGCGGTGGCCTGCTCGGCTAGGGCTAACAGTAACATTGTGGCCATTTGCCGGGTTCTTTGGCTAAATGCATGGAACGCAGTTCCCACTTCTAAAAAATCCCTCACTGGTCTGCCTGTTGTGAATTCTGTGGTCAGGCTCCCTCCTGTGGTCATGAGTGGTACTTCGGCTGGTTCTGTCCATGAGCTTCCTTTGGTGGATGTGAGTGGGGCTGCGGCTTCTGAGTTTCCTTCCTCAGGTGACGAGGTTAAGTCGTTAGGTGCTGCTCTATTTAACTCCACCTAGTTCTTTGTTCCTGACCTCCAGTCAATGTTCCAGTATTGGTCTTGCTCTCTCCTGGATCGTTCATGTGGCCTGTCTGCCCTGCATAAGCTAAGTTCTGCTTGTGTTACTTTTGTTTGCTATTTTTTCTGTCCAGCTTGCTATATTGGTTTGTTTTGCTTGCTGGAAGCTCTGGGACGCAGAGGGAGCACCTCTGTACCGTTAGTCGGTGCAGAGGGTCTTTTTGCGCCCTCTGCGCGGTTGTTTGTAGGTTTTTGTGCTGACCGCAAAGCTATCTTTCCTATCCTCGGTCTATTCAGTAAGTCGGGCCTCACTTTGCTAAAATCTATTTCATCTCTGTGTTTGTATTTTCATCTTTACTCACAGTCATTATATGTGGGGGGCTGCCTTTTCCTTTGGGGAATTTCTCTGAGGCAAGGTAGGCTTATTTTTCTATCTTCAGGGCTAGCTAGTTTCTCAGGCTGTGCCCGAGGCGCCTAGGTCTGGTCAGGAGCGCTCCACGGCTACCTCTAGTGTGGTGTGATAGGATTAGGGATTGCGGTCAGCAGAGTTCCCACGTCTCAGAGCTCGTTCTATGTTATTAGTAACTATCAGGTCATTTTCAGTGCTCTTAACCACCAGGTCCATTGTGGTTCTAAATCACCAGTTCATAACAGTACTGGAGGCCCAAAGTACTAATGCTTCTCAATAGAGGGAAAAGAGAAGTTCTGAGACCATTTTTTTTTCTCTGCACTGTGTTTTGTCTTTCTTTTCCCCTAGACATTTGGGTGGTTCAGGACACAGGTGTAGTGATGGACATTAAAGGCCTGTCTTCTTGTGTGGATCATCTCACTGCAAGAGTACAAAATATTCAAGACTTTGTGGTTCAGAATTCTTTGTTAGAACCTAGAATTCCTATTCCTGATTTGTTTTCTTGAGATAGAGCTAAGTTTCTGAGTTTTAAAAATAATTGTAAACTATTTCTGGCTTTGAAACGCCGCTCCTCTGGTAACCCAGTTCAACAAGTTAAGATCATTATTTCTTTATTACGTGGCGACCCTCAAGACTGGGCATTTTCCCTTGCGCCAGGAGATCCTGCATTATGTGATATTGATGCGTTTTTTCTGGCGCTCGGATTGCTGTATGATGAACCTAATTCAGTGGATCAGGCAGAGAAAAATTTGCTGGCTCTGTGTCAGGGTCAGGATGAGGTAGAGATATATTGTCAGAAGTTTAGGAAGTGGTCTGTGCTCACTCAATGGAATGAATGTGCGCTGGCAGCAATTTTCAGAAAGGGTCTCTCTGAAGCCCTTAAGGATGTCATGGTGGGATTTCCTATGCCTGCTGGTCTGAATGAGTCTATGTCTTTGGCCATTCAGATCGATCGACGCTTACGTGAGCGTAAAACTGTGCACCATTTGGCGGTATTATCTCAGCATAAACCTGAGCCTATGCAATGTGATAGGACTTTGACCAGAGCTGAACGGCAAGAACACAGACGTCGGAATGGGCTGTGTTTTTACTGTGGTGATTCCACTCATGCTATCTCCGATTGTCCTAAGTGCACTAAGCGGTTCGCTAGGTCTGCCACCATTGGTACGGTACAGTCGAAATTTCTTTTGTCCGTTACTTTGATCTGCTCTTTGTCATCCTATTCTGTCATGGCATTTGTGGATTCAGGCGCTGCCCTGAATTTGATGGACTTGGAGTATGCTAGGCGCTGTGGGTTTTTCTTGGAGCCTTTGCAGTACCCTATTCCATTGAGAGGAATTGATGCTACGCCTTTGGCCAAGAATAAGCCTCAGTACTGGACCCAACTGACCATGTGCATGGCTCCTGCGCATCAGGAGGATATTCGCTTTTTGGTGTTGCATAATCTGCATGATGTGGTCGTGTTGGGGTTGCCATGGCTACAAGTCCATAACCCAGTATTGGACTGGAAATCTATGTCTGTGTCCAGCTGGGGTTGTCAGGGGGTACATGGTGATGTTCCATTTCTGTCTATTTCATCATCCACCCCTTCTGAGGTCCCAGAGTTCTTGTCAGATTACCGGGATGTATTTGATGAGCCCAAGTCCAGTGCCCTACCTCCGCATAGGGATTGCGATTGTGCTATCGATTTGATTCCTGGTAGTAAATTTCCTAAAGGTCGACTGTTTAATTTGTCTGTGCCTGAGCACGCCGCTATGCGGAGTTACGTAAAGGAGTCCTTGGAGAAGGGTCATATTCGCCCGTCGTCGCCATTGGGAGCAGGGTTCTTTTTTGTGGCCAAGAAGGATGGTTCGTTGAAACCTTGTATTGATTACCGCCTTCTAAATAAAATCACAGTCAAATTTCAGTACCCCTTGCCGCTGCTGTCTGATTTGTTTGCTCGGATTAAGGGGGCTAGTTGGTTCACCAAGATAGATCTTCGTGGTGCGTATAATCTTGTGCGTATTAAACAGGGCGATGAATGGAAAACAGCATTTAATACGCCCGAGGGTCATTTTGAGTACCTGGTTATGCCATTCGGGCTTTCCAATGCTCCATCTGTATTTCAGTCCTTTATGCATGACATCTTCCGAGAGTACCTGGATAAATTCCTGATTGTATACTTGGATGATATTTTGGTCTTCTCGGATGATTGGGAATCTCACGTGAAGCAGGTTAGAATGGTGTTCCAGGTCCTGCGTGCGAATTCTTTGTTTGTGAAGGGGTCAAAGTGTCTCTTTGGTGTTCAGAAGGTTTCATTTTTGGGTTTCATTTTTTCCCATTCTACTATCGAGATGGACCCTGTTAAAGTTCAGGCCATTTATGATTGGACTCAGCCGACATCTCTGAAGAGTCTGCAAAAGTTCCTGGGCTTTGCTAATTTTTATCGTCGCTTCATCAATAATTTTTCTAGTATTGCTAAACCGTTGACTGATTTAACCAAGAAGGGTGCTGATGTGGTCAATTGGTCTTCTGCTGCTGTGGAAGCTTTTCAGGAGTTGAAGCGTCGTTTTTCTTCTGCCCCTGTGTTGTGCCAGCCAGATGTTTCGCTCCCGTTCCAGGTCGAGGTTGATGCTTCTGAGATTGGAGCAGGGGCTGTTTTGTCGCAAAGAAGTTCTGATGGCTCGGTGATGAAACCATGTGCCTTCTTTTCCAGGAAGTTTTCGCCTGCTGAGCGTAATTATGATGTTGGCAATCGAGAGTTGCTGGCCATGAAGTGGGCATTCGAGGAGTGGCGTCATTGGCTTGAAGGAGCTAAGCATCGCGTGGTGGTCTTGACTGATCACAAGAACTTGACTTATCTCGAGTCTGCCAAACGGTTGAATCCTAGACAGGCTCGTTGGTCGCTGTTTTTCTCCCGTTTTGACTTTGTGGTTTCGTACCTTCCGGGCTCTAAGAATGTGAAGGCGGATGCCCTGTCTAGGAGTTTTGTGCCCGACTCTCCGGGTTTGCCTGAGCCGGCGGGTATTCTCAAAGAGGGGGTAATTTTGTCTGCCATCTCCCCTGATTTGTGGCGGGTGCTGCAAAAATTTCAGGCTGATAGACCTGACCGTTGCCCAGCGGAGAAACTGTTTGTCCCTGATAAATGGACGAGTAGAGTTATCTCTGAGGTTCATTGTTCGGTGTTGGCTGGTCATCCTGGAATCTTTGGTACCAGAGATTTGGTGGCTAGATCCTTTTGGTGGCCGTCTCTGTCGCGGGATGTGCGTTCGTTTGTGCAGTCCTGTGGGATTTGTGCCATTGTTTTTCCAGCATGTGGTTCGTTTACATGGCATTCCGGAGAACATCTTTTCTGACAGATGTTCCCATTTTGTTTCGAGGTTTTGGCGAGCCTTTTGTGCTAGGATGGGCATTGATTTGTCTTTTTCCTCGGCTTTCCATCCTCAGACAAATGGCCAAACTGAACGAACCAATCAGACCTTGGAAACATATCTGAGATGTTTTGTTTCTGCTGATCAGGATGATTGGGTGTCCTTTTTGCCTTTGGCTGAGTTCGCCCTTAATAATCGGGCCAGCTCGGCTAGTTTGGTTTCGCCGTTTTTCTGCAATTCTGGTTTCCATCCTCGTTTCTCTTCAGGGCAGGTTGAGTCTTCGGACTGTCCTGGTGTGGATACTGTGGTGGATAGGTTGCAGCAGATTTGGACTCATGTAGTGGACAATTTGACATTGTTCCAGGAGAAGGATCAACGTTTCGCTAACCGCAGGCGCTGTGTGGGTCCCTGACTTCGTGTTGGGGATTTGGTTTGGTTGTCGTCTCGTTATATTCCTATGAAAGTTTCCTCTCCTAAGTTTAAGCCTCGTTTCATTGGTCCGTATAGGATTTCTGAGGTTCTTAATCCTGTGTCCTTTCGTTTGACCCTCCCAGCTTCTTTTCCATCCATAATGTATTCCATAGGTCATTGTTGCGGAGATACTTGGCACCTGTGGTTCCATCCGTTGATCCTCCTGCCCCGGTTTTGGTTGAGGGGGAGTTGGAGTATATAGTGGAGATTTTGGATTCTCGTATTTCGAGATGGAAACTCCAGTACCTGGTTAAGTGGAAGGGTTATGGTCAGGAAGATAATTCCTGGGTCTTTGCCTCTGATGTTCATGCTGCCGATCTGGTTCGTGCCTTTCATTTGGCTCATCCTGGTCGGCCTGGGGGCTCTGGTGAGGGTTCGGTGACCCCTCCTCAAGGGGGGGTGGGTACTGTTGTGAATTCTGTGGTCAGGCTCCCTCCTGTGGTCATGAGTGGTACTTCGGCTTGTTCTGTCCATGAGCTTCCTTTGGTGGATGTGAGTGGGGCTGCGGCTTCTGAGTTTCCTTCCTCAGGTGACGAGGTTAAGTCGTTAGGTGCTGCTCTATTTAACTCCACCTAGTTCTTTGTTCCTGGCCTCCAGTCAATGTTCCAGTATTGGTCTTGCTCTCTCTTGGATCGTTCATGTGGCCTGTCTGCCCTGCATAAGCTAAGTTCTGCTTGTGTTACTTTTGTTTGCTATTTTTTCTGTCCAGCTTGCTATATTGGTTTGTTTTGCTTGCTGGAAGCTCTGGGACGCAGAGGGAGCACCTCCGTACCGTTAGTCGGTGCGGAGGGTCTTTTTGCGCCCTCTGCGTGGTTGTTTGTAGGTTTTTGTGCTGACCGCAAAGCTATCTTTCCTATCCTCGGTCTATTCAGTAAGTCGGGCCTCACTTTGCTAAAATCTATTTCATCTCTGTGTTTGTATTTTCATCTTTACTCACAGTCATTATATGTGGGGGGCTGCCTTTTCCTTTGGGGAATTTCTCTGAGGCAAGGTAGGCTTATTTTTCTATCTTCAGGGCTAGCTAGTTTCTCAGGCTGTGCCCGAGGCGCCTAGGTCTGGTCAGGAGCGCTCCACGGCTACCTCTAGTGTGGTGTGATAGGATTAGGGATTGCGGTCAGCAGAGTTCCCACGTCTCAGAGCTCGTTCTATGTTATTAGTAACTATCAGGTCATTTTCAGTGCTCTTAACCACCAGGTCCATTGTGGTTCTAAATCACCAGTTCATAACATCTGCCCTTCCAGGGTTCTAGACTCTTCGGCACGCAGTTGGATCAAATGATCTCGGACGCTACGGGGGGTAAGAGTACCTCCTTACCCCAGTCCAAGCCTAAACGTTCCTTCAACAGGAGGGGCCCCCAGTCCTTTCGTCCCTTTCGGTCCTTTGGTTCCACAGGAAACCCCAATCAGGACCGCTCTTCCTCACAAGGAGACCGGAGGAAGCCTTCCTTCAGGCCTCCCCCTGTGCTGAGAGCTATGAGCCACCCCTCAAAGCTATCTGGACCTCGTGGCCACAGGTTTTCTAGTAAATGATGGGTTGCCCCCACCTGGAAATCCCTCCAGGGTGGGAGGCCGGCTTCTTCTGTTCTCAGAAGTTTGGCTATCGGTAGTCGACGATGCCTGGGTCAGGGAGATCGTCACATCAGGCTACAAAATAGAATTTTCTTCACCCCAGGAAGACGTTTCCTGCTCTCTCGTCCTCCCAAACAGCCCTCCCATCTCCCAGGGCTTCTCCAGGCCGTCAATTCGCTCCTCGCCTCAGGAGTCTTAGTTCCGGTTCCTTATTGCGAGCGGTTTTCAGGTTTTTACTCAAACCTATTCGTGGTTCCAAAGAAGGACGGCTCTCTCCATCCAATTTTGGATCTCAAGCGGTTGAACCGCCATCTTCGGATTCGGCTCTTCAGGATGGAATCTCTACGATTGGTGGTCGCGTCCATGGAACCGGGAGAGTTTCTGTGTTCCGTGGACATCCGGGATGCGTACCTACACGCTCCTATTTTCATACAGCATCAGAGATTCCTCCCGTTTGCGATCCAAGAACATCATTACCAGTTCACGGCTCTCCCTTTTGGTCTGGCGTCTGCTCCCAGGGTCTTTACGAAGGTCATGGCAGCTGTCATGGCCATTCTGTGTTCAAAGGGGATTCTGGTAATCCCATACCTCGACGACCTCTTGATCAAGGGTTCATCCCATCGGGATTGCAGCCAGAGCCTCCAGCTTACTCTGGACACGCTTCTTCGCCTCGGCTGGATAATCGATTACCAGAAGTCTGCCTTGATTCCAACCCAGCGTCTGGAGTTCCTGGGCATGGAATTCGACACCTCTCAGGCTCAGGTCTTCCTCCCCAAGGAGAAGTTCCTTTCTCTTCGTCGGGGTGTCAGAGCACTAAAGGGCCCGAACCCTCTGTCCCTCCACCTCGCCATGAGGGTTCTGGGGAAAATGGTTGCTTCTATCGAAGCAGTCCCCTATGCCCAGTTCCACTCTCGTCCCCTCCAGCTGGCCCTTCTGTCTGTCTGGGACAGGAACCCACTTTCCCTGGATCACCCATTTCGCCTCTCTCCCAGGGTGAAACAGTCTCTCTCTTGGTGGACGCTGTTCACCTCCATTCTACGTGGGAGGTCATTTCTCCCTCCCCGCTGGCAGGTTATCACCACCGACGCCTCACGGCCCAGGGCCACTGGACTGCTCAGGAGGCGTGCCTCCCTATCAACCTCTTGAAAATCAGAGCCATCTTCCTAGCCCTCATCCGCATTCAGTCGGACAACGCCACAGCCGTGGCTTACATAAACCATCAGGGAGGGACTCGCAGCAGACAAGTCATGATGGAAGTGGCAAAAATTCTGTGTTGGGCGGAGGGCCACGTTCCCTCTCTATCAGCCGTCCACATCCCAGGGGTGGACAATTGGGAAGCTGACTTTCTAAGTCACCAGGGCATCATGGCGGGCGAGTGGTCTCTTCTTCCCTCAATCTTCAGCCAGATTTGCCAGCGGTGGGGCATCCCAGACGTCAACTTGATGGCCTCCCGGTCAAACCACAAGGTCCCCCAGTATGTCTCCAGATCTCGGGATCTGATGGCCGTCAGATGCAACGCTCTCGTGATCTCGTGGGCCCAGTTCCAGATGTCCTATCTGTTCCCACCCCTCCCCTTGATCCCAAGGGTCATTAAAAAGATCAAGACAGAAGGGGTCCTTGTACTCTTGGTAGCTCCAGATTGGCCTCGCAGGGTCTGGTATGCGGAACTGGTGAACATGCTATCGGATGTTCCGTGGAGGCTTCCGGATCTTCCGGACCTTGTTTCACAGGGGCCCCTCTTCCACCCGAATTCTCGGTCTCTGAATTTAACGGTATGGCCGTTGAGGCCGCGGTCTTGAAGGACACGGGTTTTTCTCACAGCATCATCCAGACTATGATAAGAGCGAGAAAACCAGCTTCCTCGCGTATTTACCACAGATGTTGGAATGCCTTTTTCCGGTGGTGTCAGGACAACAGTCTGTTTCCTATGACCTTTTACCTTCCATTCCCAGTTTCCTTCAAGCGGGTCTAGATTCGGGACTTTCCCTTAGCACCTTGAAGGTGATTTCCGCTCTGTCCATCCTTTTTCAAAGAGACCTGGCCTCGCTTCCTCAGTTGAGGACCTTTATTCAGGGGGTCACTCATATAGCTCCCCCTTATCATCCTCCTTTCGAGCCTTGGGATCTCAACCTCGTGTTAGACACCCTCCAGCATGCGCCCTTTGAACCAATTCAGGACATTTCCTTCTCGCTCCTATCCTGGAAGGTGGCCTTTTTGGTCACCATCACCTCCATTAGAAGAGTGTCGGAGCTGGCAGCATTATCCTGTCATTCTCCCTTTCTAGTCCAGCACCAGGACAAGGTGGTTCTTTGTCCGGTTCCTTCATTTCTACCAAAGGTAGTTTCGGCCTTTCACATCAATGAGGACATCGTCCTTCCTTCCTTGTGCCCTTCCCCGGTTCATCCCTTGGAGAAATCTCTTCACAAGTTGGATGTGGTCAGGGCTATCCGGGTTTATCTCTCCAGAACTGCTTCTTTTCGTCAGGCCGATCCTCTGTTTATCTTCTCGGAAGGGCGGCGAAAGGGGCTCCCCGCCTCCAAGTCCACAATTGCTCGTTGGATCCATTCGGCGGTTCTGGAGGCATACCGTGTCCAAAACAAACGGCCTCCTTCGGGAGTGAAGGCTCACTCTACCCGGGCTGTGGGAGCTTCCTGGGCAGTTAGTCACCAAGCTTCGGCCTCACAGGTTTGCAAGGCCACAACGTGGTCATCCACTCACACCTTTGTAAAATTCTACAAGGTGCATACTCAGGCTTCTGCGGACGCGAGCCTGGGTAGGAGGATACTGCAGGTGGCAGTTTCTCACCGGCCAACCCAACTCCTTTTTTTCTGCAGAATATCCCACCCTAGGAACTGCTTTTGGACGTCCCATAGTTACCTGTGTCCCCCAATGAGGCGAGAAAGAAAGAGGGATTTTTGGTTCTTACCGTAAAATCTATTTCTTGGAGCCTTCATTGGGGGACACAGCACCCTCCCTTGAAGTTGTACCGTGTTGGCCAACGTGCCGTTGTTGTGGGTTGGTACATAGGTTGAGTTTTATATTACCTGTTCCTACTACTGCTTTTGCACCAACTGAGTTGCCTGGTGCCTTTCGGAGGGTGTATACTGCCTGGGAGGAGTTACTTCTTCTTTATTTGCATAGTGTCAGACTCCTAGTGACAGCAGCATACACCCATGGTTACCTGTGTCCCCCAAAGAAGGCTCCAAGAAAGAGATTTTACTTTAAGAACCAAAAATCCCTCTTTCCCTGTCTCCTGCATTATTACTTTACACCATCTACTTCCATCACTATCCCCTAGTTGGAGGGGGATAAACACCTGCACTGCCATCATCACCTACCCCCCAGGGATCATCTGCAGTGCTGGCCATCTTACAGCCGAACACTCCAACTGGCATCACAAACTCTTTTTAATTTTTGATTTTTGATTTCCTTTTATCTTTTTATTTTTAATGCTGGTCTAAGGGGTATCATTTCTCCTTATGGAGAGTGACATACCATCTCTGGCTTGTCAAGGTAAGGAGGCTTATTCACCATTCAATGCTCCTCTGGGAAATATAATATGCAAATTGCCTCTTCTGAGAAAAAGAGGACTTAACTCTATAGCGCCACCTGTTGGAAGTAGCGATCCTACAAATCACAATCAACCCTTTAACGAGTCGTGCAATATGACTTAGGATAAAAGCCAAATCAATATCTCAATTCGCAGACACGGTGTTTCGGGCTGTTGGCCCTCGTCAGTGCGAAGCATGAGAACTGATTTGGCTAGGTGAGAGGCTCTGGACTGGGGTCTAAGCCTCCTTACCTTGACAAGCCAGAGATGGTATGTCACTCTCCATAATGAGAAGCGATACCCCTTAGCCCCCAGTCCAGTGCCTCTCACCTAGCCAAATCAGTTCTCATGCTTCGCACTGACGAGGGCCAACAGCCCAAAACACCGTGTCTGCGAATTGAGATATTGATTTGGCTTTTATCCTAAGTCATATTGCACGACTCATTAAAGGGTTGATTGTGACTTGTAGGATCGCTACTTCCAACAGGTGGCGCTATAGAGTTAAGTCCTCTTTTTCTCAGAAGAGACAATTTGCATATTTTTAATGCCTAATTCACTGTCCCTAGAGTGCAGGCAGCGGGCACAGCTGCCATCCCCATGACCCCCTGAATCAAACGTTGCCTGGCGACCTGAGTACCCCGCTGTAGGCGATACAGTTGCAACTGCATCCGGGCCCTGGGGCCTAGGGGCCCCAAAAGTACCTTTAGCCTATATGAAAAGACCAATGCTACAAAAGACTTTCAATAACTTGGGGCCTGATTAGAGCTTTTGCATTGGGCTCATGCTGTTCAAATTACGCCACAGCCTCTGCCTATTGGTTTCAATACTCTAGCAGCATAAACGTTTACAACATTTTTTATTAAAGAAAATTAATTGTTTTTAAAATCTCAAACACTTATATTCTATATGTGCGCTGTGAGCATTTCCCGCTACTGATCGCATACACAAGCACATAGCTATTGAGTCAAAATGATGACTTCTGACCTGTGCAACAGAAAACAGGGACTACAAAGGCAAAATAAAACCTGAAGTTAACCTGACCTTTGAAAGCAGCATACCTCCATCAACACTGGGAAGGAATATTTGAGCTTTGACACAGGCAAGCATTTATTATTCCCTGGATGCTGGAATCATTTTGTCTTTCATGTAAAAGATCAAATAGCAGATATTATTGGTTAAGCTGCAGGCTAATAGTAGTTACATGTTATACAAGTTACTGCTTACTGTCTATGTCAGAATGATTATCATTACTCTGTGACTAATTGCAAACACCACCTACTCCACCAAGTTACAGTCCTGACATATTTTTCATTCATCCAAATGTTTTACAGTCCTAGTTTTCCCTGACAAGTACAGATGTAAGAAGATGGAAATAAACTGCCTAATTCTGTAATTTCTCTAAGGACGTGGGTATTTTTAATTACTCTGTACACAAATCATATGATTTTTGTCATCACGGAATATGATAACCGTAACAGTATGCCATGGTTTCAAAATAATTTGTTATACCCTGTATATAGATGCAGTATATACAGTTGAAACCAGAAGTTTACATAGACTTGATAAAAAGACACATGTGCATGTTTTCCTCAATATCTGACATGAACTCAGAATAAACCTTTCCCGTTTTCGGTCAATTAGAATTACCATAATTATTAATATTTGCCAAATGCCAGAATAATGAGAGAGAGAAAGTTTTAAGTCATTTTTATTATTGAGGGTGGTTTCACACTTGCGTTTTTGTCTGCAGCGTTTTTTGCACAAAAAAACGCATGCGTTTTTTCCCTATATTTAACGTTGAAAACGCTTTTGAACGCATGCGTTTTTTTACTGCATCCGTTCATTTTCAAAAATGCAACTTGTAGTATTTTTGAGGGGCGTTATTTGGACACATAAAAACGCATGCATTTTCATGCATTTTTTTGGGGCCAAAAAATACATTGGAGTCAATGGAAACGCATGCCTTTTTTTGTGCATGCGTTTGCATTAAAAACGCATGCGTTTTTATATTAAAAAAACAGAAAACACACTGATATGCCACCCTCCACCATAAAGGTGATAAAGGGGATCCTAACCCTAACCCTAAAGGGATCCTAACCCAAACCCTACAGGGATCCTAACCCTACCCCTAACCCTACAGGGATCCTAACCCTACCCCTAACCCTAAAGGGATCCTAACCCTAACCCTAACCCTAAAGGGATCCTAACCCTAACCCTACCCCTAACCATAAAGGGATTAGAGTTAGGGGTAGGGATAGGGGTAGGGTTAGGGGCAGGGTTAGGGTTAGGATCCTTTTAGGGTTAGGGTTAGAGTTAGGATCCCTTTAGGGTTAGGGTTAGGATCCCGTTAGGGTTAGGATCCCTTTAGGGTTAGGGGTAGGGTTAGGATCCATTTAGGGTTAGGATCCCTTTAGGGTTAGGGTTAGGATCCCCTTTATCACCTTTATGGTGGAGGGTGGCATATCAGTGTGTTTTCTGTTTTTTTAATATAAAAACGCATGCATTTTTTTTGTGCATGCGTTTACATGCGTTTCTTCACCATGCGTTTTTTTTCCAAACGCATGCGTTTAAAAATGCAAGTGTGTACCAGCCTTACTGCAAAGTCAAAAGTTTACATACACTAAGGGTATGTTTCCACGTTTAGGAAATGCTGCGTGTTTGACGCTGCATAGAGATGCAGCGTCAAACGCGCAGTGTCCAGATGCTACAGCATAGTGGAGGGGATTTAATGAAATCCTGTCTCCACTATGCGTGGTAACACGCATCGGGCGGCCCTGCGATTCCGGACATGCGGCGCGTCTTTTTAGATCACAGCATGTCCGTTTACCTTGCGGCGCCGCTGCGCCCCCGCAAGGTATAACACAGGGCCCTATGTGTGGGGTGCGATGATACCGGATGTGTGCAATAAACACATCCGGCATCATCGTGTCTCCAGAAGGGGGCGGAGCTTTGGGCGGAGCGAGTTTGCCGCTGCGTCAAAACCGCCAGCCATCCTGAACGTAGACACGTACCCTAAGATTACTATGCCTTTAAAAAATTCTGGGCTGCCAATATGTCATTTGTTTGGAAGCTTCTGATAGTTTTTTTTTGGCAACATCTGAGTTAATTAGAGAAACACCTGTGGATGTATTTTAATGCACACCTGAAACACACTGTGTACCAACAAGGGAAAGTCTCAAGAAATCAGCCAAGATATCAGGAAGAAAATTGTGGACTTGCACAAGTCTGGCTCAAGATGGCAATGGCTCAAGATACCTGAAGGTGCCTCATTCATCTGTACAAACAATTATACAGAAGTTCAAACAAGATGGGAATGTCCAGCCATCATATCACTCAGGAAGGAGACTGGTTCTGTGTCCCAGAGATGAACGTGCTTTGGTCCGACATGTGATTATCAACCCAAGGACAAAAGCTAAAGACCTTGTGAAGATGATGTAGGAAGCTTGTAAGATTGTGTCAATATCCACAGTGAAACGAGTATTGTATCAAAATGGGCTGAAAGGCCACTCTGCCAGGAAGAAGCCATTACTACAAAAGAAACAATCAGATTAATGTTTGCAAATACACACAGGAACAAAGACCTTAATTTTTGAAGACATGTCCTGTGGTCTTATGAAACTAAAATTGAACTTTGTGGGCATAATGACCATTGTTACGTTTGGAGGAAAAAGGAAGAAGGTTGGAAGCCTAAGAACTTCATCCCAAATGTGAAATGCGGGGGTCGCAGCACCATGTTGTTGGGTTGTTTTGCTGCAGGAAGGACTGGTGCACTTCACAAAATAGATGTCATCATGATACAAGAAGACTATGTGGCAACGCTGAAGCAACATCTCAAGACATCAGCCAGGAAGTTAAAGCTTTGGCGGAAATGGGACTTCCAAATGGACAATGACCCGAAGCATACTGCTAGGGTAAGTTCACACTGAACGTTTTTGCTGCTTTTTTTTCTGCAGCAAAATCTGATTTCTTGGCAGGAAAGAAGCTACGGCAAAAATGAAGGTTTAGGTGCGTTTTTGGTGCGGATTTGGTGTGTTTTTTGGTACATTTTTTGTGTCTTTGTCCATGCTAATGTCCATGACTTTTCTGCAGAAAAAACGCTGCAAATAATGATATCTTATATTCACAATATTTTGCTCAATATTCTCAATGTCCTCCCCATTTGGGGGACTTAGTACCACCACAATAATTATATCACATAAGACTTGATCACCTAGTGTGAGAAAATAAGTGACCTAGACTGTGGTACTGATAAAAACTGACAGTTTATTGAAGATAATTAAAAACAGTATGTAAATACTACAAAAAGAAAGGTTTTGGACCTAAAAAGAGGGACACAAAAAAGCCATAGGCTACATCCAAATCGTGGACCAACATTACATATATGCATAATAAATACACCAATAAGAACTATACCCTATGTGCATAATAACATGTGGTAAATAAGTCATCCACAGGAATGTGCTTAAATTGTCTATATCATTCAGAGGTGGACTGTACTCATCCTCTAATGTGGCACATTAATGTGGCATTCACCCACGTGGCTGACTTTAAGGTAATATACCTATTCCAATATAAGATCCTATGCCTGATATTGATAATCATGTGCCACATTACAGGATGAGTACAGTCCACCTCTGAATGATATAGACAATATAAGCACATTCCTGTGGATGACTTATTTACCACATGTTATTATGCACATAGGGTATAGTTCTTATTGGTGTATTTATTATGCATATATGTAATGTTGGTCCACGACTTGGATGTAGCCTATGGCTTTTTTGTGTCCCTCTTTTTAGGTCCAATACCTTTCTTTTTGTAGTATTTACATACTGTTTTTAATTATCTTCAATAAACTGTCAGTTTTTATCAGTACCACAGTCTAGGTCACTTATTTTCTCATACTAGGTGATCAAGTCTTATGTGATATAAATAATGATACCTGCATTTTCAAGCCAATGGGTGAAAAACGCTGCAAAAACCCTGAAAGAAGTGACATGCTCTATGTCCAAAAACAAAAGCAGCAGAATTCAATATCCTGATGACACAAAAAACCAATGTGTGTGCATGAGATTTCTGAAATCTCATAGGCTTTGCTGGTACTGTAAAAAGCAGCTGAAAATTAGCATAAAAAAACGCAGCAAAAACGCCCAGTGTGAACATACCCCTAAAATGGTAATTAAGTGGCTTGTGAGAAACTTCTGGAAGGTTTATTCAGATTTCATGTCAGATATTGAAAAAAAACATGTATATATGTCTTTTTATATAGTGTATGTAAACTTCTGGTTTCAACTGTACATTTATATACAATTAGGGGTGGGTTCAGGATCAATGCCTAATATCACTGCAGGTTATCAGGACCCTACTACCAATAGGATCCAGTGAAGCTCTCAGATTTGGGATGTAAATGGTACAATTCTGGTAAATACAATCATTATATACACTCTGAATCTCTGAAGTAATCTCCCAATATCTTCCCTCACGTAATCTCCGATCCTCCCAAGACCTCCTACTCTCCTCCACACTTATTTGTTCCTGACACAACCGTCTCCAAGATTTCTCCTGATTATCGCCCATCCTCTGGAATTCCACGCCTCAACACGTTTGATTATCCACCACCCTCGGATCCTTCAGACGGAACCTGAAAACCCATCTTCTCTTCAGGAAAGCTTACAGGCCTGCAATAACCATTCTGCCGCCTCACCACTACCCGAGCTTTTGCCTCACCACCACCCGAGCTGCCGCCTCACCACCACCCGAGCTGCCGCCTCACCACCACCAGAGCTGCCGCACCCCCGACCTTCTGTCTCTTCCCCATTATCCCATGGAAAGTAAGTTCGCAAGGACAGGGTCCTCTCCACTCTGTACTAGGCTGTCATTGTAAATTTGTTTACTGTAAACGATATCTATAACTCTGTATGTAACCCCTTTTCTCATGTACAGCACCATGGAATTAATGATGCTATATAAATAAATAATAATAACACTGCTATATGATCCCAGTGTTTAGCGTTAAATTATTACAGTAGTACAGTCATGGTCTTATATTAAAATTAACAAACATATCAACAAAGCTTGGTCATATCCCAGCTCTAACACCACACAGGATAAACATATTGTTAAAAGGAACCAGTTGTGCCCCTAAACTATACTAACCTGCAAATATAGGGTCAATTTGCATGTTAATAGCATTACAATGCTGTCCAGCAACCTTACTGAAAGTGCAATTGGTGGAGAAAATTAACTTTATTCCTTCTGGGAGCAGCCGGCTTACAGTCATCGAGGTACAGTAACTGCACAGTTGATAGTGAGCAGTGAGTGTATGCAGGTTTGTACTGGCCCACCGGAGAATTCTCCGGTGGGCCCAGGCACTGACACATGCTGGTATATTGGCCAGCAGCTGCCTAGGGCCCCCACTGCTCCAGGGGCCCCCCAGCCAGTGGTCTGTCGCTAATAGCGGAACACCCTGCTGCTATGGGGTCCCTGAGTCAAGGGGGGCCCTTCCGGTGCCAGAGAGCAGCAGCTGGAGACAGGAGCCTGTCCCCGCTGCTAAAGAGAAATTAATATTCACGCTTCCCCAAGCCACCATGGGCGTGGAGAGGAGTGAATACTATTTCACTTTAATAGTGGGCAGCGTTAGCTATAGGCTGAGGCTAACACTGCCCGCCGTGCTGCTGAAACGGGGCCCCGGAGGTGGGCCTCTAAGGGCGGCGAACCCTGATTGCGATCCCTGCAGCTTGGGACTGGAGCAGAGCTGCAGAGATCCGATGCCATCCTCCTTCCTGCCCGCCTGCCCTACACTTCCTTTGTGAATATATCGTTGCACAGCTGAAAAGTGGTGCACAAGTGGGAGCCCAACCCATGAATAATATAAATATATAACTTGGCATTCAACTTTTGTTTAATTTGAAGATTTTTAATGCAGTCCAGCAAAAATAAACAACGTTTCGGTCCTCACCGGACCTTCATCAGGAACTGCAATACATGATCGAAGGGTGCATAATTAAATGAGAATATACATACATGACAATGTCGTTGGTACAAAATCATTCAAAGACACAAGTAACATAAATATAAAATCATAATAACAACAACAGCCAATCTGGCGTGATCTCTGTGCTCAGAAGCAAAGGAAGAATAAATGGAGAAAAGAGCGACTGATCATCAAGAAGTACACCTGACTGCTAGGTGCTGTTTAAATCCCAATATGGTGGAATATAGGATAGGCTACAGGGCTAGGTAATGTGGCTATATGACGAGTACAGGGTATGGTGGCTCAGGTAAGTGGTAGGAGTGAGGAGACATACTGTTGCTATGGTGGGAATAACCAATGTGTACTTGCGAGTACTATAGTGGGTCCGTGACCGTGTATAGAGCCTAACCAAACAAAAATAATGCAAAGGATAAGTGTAAGAATAATTTTATGGAATGCATATAAGATGTAAAGCTGTAGTGATTATGTCACTGACCGAAAACTCCCAGGTAAGGCAAAAGGTCACCGTATTACTTTATAATGTGTCTCGAGGAACCTATAATCGAAATTAAAATGAAGGCATAATTTGTTATATGTACACAGCTGATGATTATGGGGAAAAAAAACTTGGTTTATATTGCTCACTGGTAGAGATCTTGTGCCTGGGTGAAGGCGCTCCCTCCATGTGTAATAGTGGGTACACTCCCACCAGCCGTCTGTTAGGGAGTATAGATGTACGCTATAAGGCCCCAAGGTTTCTCTATGTAACGGGTTCGCCCTATTAACAATAATATTGTTATGGTCATAGGAACCAAGGGTGAGTCCCGTGGGAGATGGATAAGTGTGCGTCCTTACCAGTGGTGATTCAGTGGGCAGCGTGATGATCTCTCCAACGCGGCATCCACCGCTTGTCATGTGAGCTATAGTGTCGGTGGGTTGCTGTATATAGAAAAGAGGCGGGACTAGACGCGTCACAGGAAGTGACCTGTGTGTTCCACCCTGTGTAGACCAGTGTGTCAGCACCATGTTTGGTGAGATCAGTGCTGGATCTAATGCACTGTGTGCTCTATCCTGTATGGACTTATATCCCAGGCGCCATCTTGGGTGGGATGGACGCTGGTATCACTGGGCGGTGAATAGAATAGCTAAGTGAGAACTAGTGGACGGTGTTCATTATAGCAGTCAGGTAGAAAATGGATATTCCAGAAGTCCAGAAGGGCGAATCAAGGAGAGAGGTTGCGTTGTGCATTCAATACAGGCGGCTCTGTGAGCAGAGAAAAGCAATGCGATTAATACAATGATTAACTGTATTCCACATTAAACAAACAGTATACAAACAGTATATATTGGGACGTGTGGCTCGCATCTACTAAGCACTGGATGGTATAACTTTCATTGGTTGTGGACAGTACTGTAAATCTGAGTAAAACGAATACCCTTTTTGCCACATGACACATAGCATGAGATCACTAGATGTCCTTGTATTTAAAGGGACACTGTCACCTGAATTTGGAGGGAACAATCTTCAGCCATGGAGGCGGGGTTTTGGAGTTTTTGATTCACCCTTTCCTTACCCTCTGGCTGCATGCTGGCTGCAATATTGGATTGAAGTTCATTCTCTGTCCTCCGTAGTACACGCCTGCACAAGGTGCAATCTTGCCTTGCGCAGGCGTGTACTATGGAGGACAGAGAATGAACTTCAATCCAATATTGCAGCCAGCATGCAGCCAGCTGGTAAGGAAAGGGTGAATCAAACACCCAAAAACCCCGCCTCCATGGCTAAAGATTGTTCCCTCCAAATTCAGGTGACAGTGTCCCTTTAATACTGTTAACCAGTGTAGATGTTAGTGATGATAGAGGTCATAGATATATATGTGAAGGGGTTAGGGTGGCCGTCATTATCATAGGAAGGACTGTAGGTCATACTGTCACGGGGCTGCCAAGAGAGACTAAGGCTGGTTACCCGGGCCCCTGCGTTATCCCTCAGACTAGGGGAAACCCTGTGTGCCCCTCTCCCAGAATTTACACTGATGGTGTGCTTGTCTGGGCCACCAGGCCTGGCCCTAACTCCTGTTTCAGCCCTATGCTGAAACCACCACCCGCCACACAGTGAAGAGACCACACACCAATCCCCCACAGAAAGCACAGACAGGGAAAACCAAAAACGCACCACGCCGCAAGCACACAGGAAAATACGATAATGTGCACAGGGCAAAACAAATACAAATATAGGAAGGAGAAATATAACAACGGATCATACACCACCAGATACGATATCACTTCTCCAAGACCACCACTCCAGACCAAAATCACGAGGCACAAGCTGTAATCGGCGAAGCCCAAAGTCCAGCAAGACTATTTAAAGGCCATGGGCGTAACCCAACCTCCAACCCGATTACCAACTAAATTAACCCCGAGAAACCTGGATAATGTCTAGCTGGCACCACTGAGCGTATAGTGGTCGTAAATGGAATTACCGCTGTCTGTCGGACGCCCTAGTGTGAATAGCGTCCGACATAACACATACTCCCTATTGAGTCCCTTGGGAGAGAGAATCTGTATTGAATCCAATAAGACTCCCTCCTCTTTAGTATTTGGATCTGATTACTCCCCTCCTTGGAACGGGAATTTGTTCTATGACCTGGAATTTCAATTGGGCAATTGTATGTCCTCTAGTGATAAAATGAAATGGGATCGGAAGTAACATGTTCTTGCAACGTATAGTAGATTTATGTTTTGAGATGCGGTCTTTTATAGGCTGTGTCATTTCTCCTATATACAAAAGACCGCAGGGACACTTGATCAAGTATACTACGTAGGAGGAGTCACACGTGGAGTAGTCCTTAAATGTATACTTCTTACCTGAGTGTGGGTGATAAAAGCAAACACCCTTTTGTACATTATTACACTGGTTACAGTGCAGACATGGATATGTGACCACTGACCACCTTGGGGGAGTGGAGGAACCTCTGTGTGGATGGGCGAGTCCTGGTTTTTATGTCTGCTCATACTAGTGAATCTCTAATGTTAGCAGGGCGTTTATAGCATGGTAGAAATTGGTTATGAAATTCCCTAACGTTAGGGTATGCTGTCTGAAGGATATTCCAATGCTTCCTTATTGTGCGATGTAGAATGCGTACATAAGGGTGGTACATATGTACCAAAGGTATACGTTTCTCCACCGAATGACGTGGAGTCTCTGATGGCTTCAGATAGTAATGTTGTGGGATAGCCACGCTCTTGAAATTTACTGTGCATTTCATCCACCCTTTGTTGGCTCTTAGTGGGGTCGGAAACTATTCTTTGGACCCTCCTGAATTGCAATGGTGGTATAGATTTCTTCATAGATTGGGGTGTAGACTGTTGAAATGTAATAGGCTGTTACGATCGGTGGGTTTTGTGTATAAGTCAGTACTGATCTGGCCCTGGTCATCTTTAAGAACCAGGGTGTCCAAAAAGCTCACCTGTTTGTTAACAAGACATGTATAGAGTGCCAATCACAAGGACACAGACCATATTTTACTCAGCCAACAATGGAGGGAAGAACAAACTGCACACGAATGCCATTAGTCCTTTTTTTCACTGACCCATTCACTTGAATGAACAAATTCTTTCTGTAAAATGGACCAGATTAGGCCATGTCTCTGTTTCATTTTACTATGTGTGGACCATTTGTTAGCAAAAAAACCCTCCAAGCATCTATGTGCATAGCCCCATAGAACAGGGATGGACACTTAATTTTCTTGAGGGGCCACAAGAGAACACTACTGTTGTGTGGGACTGAAACAATATGTTGAAATTTATTCAGTTCAATATTAATATTTGCATATTAATTATTATTTTATACTAATTGCATCACTTACTAGTGAGCAGAATTAAGTATGCTGACATCCCCCTATATACCGTATGAGCCCACCCACAGCCCCCATATACAGCATGAGTCTACACACCGCATTATATATACAGTACGAGTCCACCCACAGCCCCCATATACAGTATAAGCCCCACACACTGCCCCTTAGGCCGGGGACACACACAACGTATAAAAAAAACGGTCCGTTTTTGACGGACGAGAATCGCACAAATGTTACCAAAACAGTGATCCGTGTGCAGTGCGAGGATGCGATTTTCTCGCATCAAATGCTCCGTGTGACATCCGTGTGACATCCGTATGGCATCCGTATGGTGAGATTTTCTCACACACTTGCAAAATGAGCAAATAATGGCTGAGCCTTTCCTGTCACCTGCCCAATGCCTGAGAATTTCTCGCAAGTCACACTGATGGTCCGTGTGCTGTGCTATTTTTTCTCACCCCCATAGACTTTCATTGGCGATTCTCGGCCGAGATGCTGCGATTTCACTCGGATCCTGAATACGGCCGAGAAAATATCGGATGATGGGAGCTGCCCCATAGATCAACATTGGGACGAGGGCTATGCAATTTTTTATCGCATTGCACTCGTCCGTATTACGGTCTAGTGTGACCCCGGCCTTATATGGAGTATGAGCTCACACACAGCCCTTATATAGTATGAGCCCCCACATAGCCTCCTATTTACATTATGAGCCCCCACATAGCTTCCTATACACAGTATGAGCTCCCACATAGCCACCTATATACCTTATGAGCCCCCACACAGCCCTCCTGTATACATTATAAGCCCTCATACAAACCCTATACTGTATACTGTATTAGCCCTGATACAGTTCCTCTATATACAGTATGAGCCCTCACATAGCCCCCACACAGCCCTCCTATATACAGTTTAAGCACCCTTACAGCTCCCTTACGCTGGGTTCACACTGCGTTGTGTGAACCCATTTAATGGACTACGTTACACCACGGCATAACGCGGTGTAGCGCAGTCCGTTAACGCCACCATTACTTGCAATGGCGAATGCATCACTAGCGCCCGCCCACAAAGTGCCAAAGTCGGCACTTGCGTTAGTGCAGTCCGTTTAACAGATTTGTTGAACGGACTGCACAACACAAGTGTGAACCTAGACTTATATAGAATATGAATCATGCTACACACAACCTTCCTATATACAATATAAGCCCCCACGAAGCCTCCAATATATAGCATGAGCCCTTGGACATTCATACATATAAAAAAACACACATATATTCACCTTGTTCCCATCTCCCAGGGCTCTGCTTTTGTCCTCTGCTGTGTGCCGTGATACTCCGCACAGCAGACGCGAAGTAGTGATGTCATCACTTTGCTGTCTCCCACATTGAAAAGTGGAAGATGGAACTGGTGGCCCCCTCCTCCACCAGTGTACTCACTGCTATCAGCAACCCGGGCATGCACATAGCGGTGACATTGGGCGGGGGACGGTGGCTGCATGGTGCGGCCCGTGAGCTGCTGTGTTCATCCCATAAGCTTTCTAGGACCGAACTTTGCACAGGACTGCCATAAAATATAATGTGTTAAAACAAACCCTGAAAGAACATGAATGACAAACACGGACATGTGACTAAAGCCTTACAGAATGTCATACTCATATGAATGAACAGGTGGAAATCCTATATTAGCGCTACTACTTTCAGGCTCCACATGTTACTATATACACTGTAATCTGTTTATATGTAACCTGACAAAGAATAGAGCTTCATTCCTTGCTCAAGGCTGGCTGAGAAATTGAAGACGTAAGTTTATAGAAAACAACCAAATGTAGAAGTTTTGTAGTAAACTGAAGTCAATGATGGGCACAGCCTTGGGTTAGAGATGTGGATGATTGCCCTCATCTTGTACTCGTCTGCATTTTACCTCAGGGCTGAAGCAGACGAAGATAAAATGATTTTCTGTCAAGAAGCTGCAATAATTGACAACTCAGTTAGGACTTTGCTAAAGGGGAACCCGTGAATACCGAGTGTTGAGTAACGCTTTCCTCAGCTTTCCCCACCAGCATCCACCTGTCAGATGTCTTCTCTGCCTAGTGAAAGGACAACAAACATGTCTTCTATCTCACAAAGTGTCATCTCTTATTAAGTAGTTATCTGCCCCAGGGAGTAATGGACACTCGACATCGTAGATGCAATTGTTAAGGAAATGTAGTAACTTTCATACTAGAGCTATAGATAAACTTGTATACATGCAACCAAATCCACAATGGTTTTACCAAATATATATTTTCCATTTTCTTTAAAGGGGTATTTCCACCTTACAAAGTGATGCCATATCACTAGGATGTGCCAATACTTTGTGATTAGTCTTATTACCAGCACAATCCTATGAGTGAAAAGATTCATCTAAGCGAGACCTGGGCAAAGTGCGGCCCGCAGGCCACATCCGGCCCTCTGGCTGTCTCAGTCCGGCCCGAGGACCGAGACAGCAGTGGGGCTGGAAACCAGAGCCCCACGGTCTGCACCGTGCCCGCCCGTTGTCTCCGCTGACTGCATTAGTGGAGGAGGGGCCTGAAACAGCTGACGCAATGAGTACGATTACATGGTACTTTACAACACATGGAAAACTGCTGCGGATCAGCAGAGCCAAATCTGCTGCGGATCCGCAGCCAAATCCGCAACGTCTGCACATACCCAAAAGGATACCCTACAGAACACCGAGGAAGTAAGGATCTCTATGCCGTTACTTCAGAGACTGGCAGGACAGTTGATTCCATGTTGACTGCCCGATCATATACCCAGGAGGCACGGTGGCAACTTGTGGGGGCCGGGGCGTCTCTAGGGTCCCTATAAAAAGCCTCAGGCCACCAGTCATACGGGTTTGTCCTATCCGTCAGGGGGACAGAGAGGAAGAGACTTAACATCTACAATAGTTGTGAGGACCTTACCGAGTTGCTCAGCAGGGAGGTACTACAACGCCCAGGCGCTAGAGGAAGGCTATTGAATTCCACCTGGATAAGGGGACTCGGGATTTGCCTTCAGACCGGCCGGACTCTGCCTGCCCTGTGGTCCCTACCCTGGACTGTGGATGCTGAAGCCTTCAGTAAAGGTAAAGAGACTGCAACCTTGTGTCCTCGTTATTCACTGCGCCTTACATCATCCACCATCTACACTCTGGGAAGCCCTGGGGACATACTTCACCTGTGGGAAGGTATACCACCTAGCTGCCATAACATCACCCCAGCGGACCCTTAAGCAGCGTCGGTCGCCCTGACCGAATACCACAGGTGGCGTCACGAACATTATCCCTTTAAAGACCTTTCCCCCACAACATCAACGGACGTCCCGAGGGCCACGGACCGGGTCAGCCACCGTGACATCCCCATCGAGAACTGAAGGGCCCAGCTCCGAGTAACCCCTAGCCCTTGGGGGCGCTCCATTTCTAAAGAAAGAACACATAGGGATAGCATGAAACTAACATATTAGGACATGATATTTTTATTCCGCCATTTCGCTGTTCTTATAGAATGAGATATTTTGTATTATGGTAACCTTTTTTCTATGTAGAGGTGTTCTAATCTACATTAGACTACTTGTGGCATTATTGTTATAAACACTTTGTATGATTGCATGCTAAAAACTTTAAAAATGTAAAAATGACAAAAATTTGAAGTGTATCCACAATTTTGGCCACTAGTGTACAGTATATGAGGAGCCTATGGGGGCCTCATGCAGTATATAGGGATGCTGTGGGGGCCTCATGCAGTGTATATAGGTAGGCTGTGTGGGGCTCATGCAGTGTATATAGGGAGGCTGTGTGGGGCTCATGCTGCATATGGGGGAGGCTGGTGTGGGGCTCACGCCGTATATGGGGGAGGTTGGTGTGGGACTCACACTGCATATGGAGGAGGCTGGTTAGAGATCTTGCCGCATATAGGGAGAGGTTGGTGTGGAGCTCATGCCGCATATGGGGGACGAAGGTGTGGGGCTCATGCCGTATATGCAGGGCTGCCACTAGAAATTTTGGGGCCCCATACTGGCAAAATTTTCGGGGCCCCCTTGAGACTCCGCCCAGGCTCCACCCCTGGAACTGTCCACAGTCCCACCGCTCTTTCTTGGAAAATCTCCACTTCTCACCTATCACACATTGACAGTTCCCATCACCAGATCACACATATAGCCGGCAGCTTTTGTTTTGGCCAAAAGATTTTTTAAGCCGCCACCATAACATGGTAGACACTTTTGGCCGGGCCCTACTCTGCTGTAACCTATTAAATATTTGTTAAAATATGCAATACAATTTAGGTATATTTTTATTTATTTTTAAATTTTTTAAATGACCTATAATACTACATACAAGGAACAAATACCACATCACTATGACCAGATGACATATTACCACCACAGTGATCGAATAATATTAAATACAAGGAACAATACCGCTACATCATGACCAGACCACATATTACCACCACATAGTGACTGAATACTACAATACTGATCAGTAATAAAAAAAACAACCCACAATACTATCACCATCAGTGCCATTATACACAGGAGATCTGTAATTAGTAAGCAGTGTCTACAGGTAATACAGTGATCACCGGTGACATTATACACAGGAGCTCTGTATATAATGTATAGGTAATACAGTGATCACTGGTGACATTGTACACAGGACCTCTGTATATAGTATACAGTGTATAGTGTCAGTGTATAGGTAACACTGACTCACCAGTGACGTCTCTAGGTGAAGTCCTTCATCTTTCATCCAGCACAGACCACCATCACTTCATCCAGCCAGGACTCGTCTCTGCAGGAAATAACACAGTTATCTCGAGTTCCGCTTGTAGAACACATTACTTAATTTTCCCTGCCTCTACATTACACCACATGAAGAAGGCGACATAGTATCACTCTACACAGTAACAGGACCGCCCCCCATTTAAAACAGTATACTCAAAAAATAAAATAAGTACATCACATCAATAATAATATCCCTTAATTAGCCCCTATGGTAATATTCGCCATCCTAGCCCCCGTGTGTCTCATTCCAGGGTCCAGCCATATGTTCTCCCATCCTGCCCTCATGAGTTTCCATTCTGCCCCATATGATCTCCCCATCCTGCCCCATCTGTCTCCATCGTATCCATCCTGCCCCATCTGTTTCCAATCCTGCCCCATCTGTGTCCAGCACTCTGCCCCATCTGTTTCCAATCCTGCCCCATCTGTGTCCAGCACTCTGCCCCATCTGTGTCCAATCCTGCCCCATCTGTGTCCAGCACTCTGCCCCATCTGTTTCCAATCCTGCCCCATCTGTGTCCAGCACTCTGCCCCATCTGTGTCCAGCACTCTGCCCCATCTGTTTCCAATCCTGCCCCATCTGTGTCCAGCACTCTGCCCCATCTGTGTCCAATCCTGCCCCATCTGTGTCCAGCACTCTGCCCCATCTGTTTCCAATCCTGCCCCAATCTGTGTCCAGCACTCTGCCCCATCTGTGTCCAGCACTCTGCCCCATCTCTGTCCAGCACTCTGCCCCATCTCTGTCCAGCACTCTGCCCCATCTCTGTCCAGCACTCTGCCCCATCTGTGTCCAGCACTCTGCCCCATCTGTTTCCAATCCTGCCCCATCTGTGTCCAGCACTCTGCCCCATCTGTTTCCAATCCTGCCCCATCTGTGTCCAGCACTCTGCCCCATCTGTTTCCAATCCTGCCTCATCTGTGTCCAGCACTCTGCCCCATCTGTGTCCAGCACTCTGCCCCATCTGTTTCCAATTCTGCCTCATCTGTGTCCAGCACTCTGCCCCATCTCTGTCCAGCACTCTGCCCCATCTCTGTCCAACACTCTGCCCCATCTGTGTCCAGCACTCTGCCCCATCTCTGTCCAGCACTCTGCCCCATCTGTGTCCAGCACTCTGCCCCATCTGTTTCCAATCCTGCCCCATGTGTCCAGCACTCTGCCCCATCTGTGTCCAATCCTGCCCCATCTGTGTCCAGCACTCTGCCCCATCTGTTTCCAATCCTGCCCCATCTGTGTCCAGCACTCTGCCCCATCTGTGTCCAATCCTGCCCCATCTGTGTCCAGCACTCTGCCCCATCTGATTCCAATCCTGCCCCATCTGGGTCCAGCACTCTGCCCCATCTGTGTCCAATCCTGCCCCATCTGTGTCCAGCACTCTGCCCCATCTGTTTCCAATCCTGCCTCATCTGTGTCCAGCACTCTGCCCCGTCTGTGTCCAGCACTCTGCCCCATCTGTTTCCAATTCTGCCTCATCTGTGTCCAGCACTCTGCCCCATCTCTGTCCAGCACTCTGCCCCATCTCTGTCCAGCACTCTGCCCCATCTCTGTCCAGCACTCTGCCCCATCTCTGTCCAGCACTCTGCCCCATCTGTTTCCAATCCTGCCCCATCTGTGTCCAGCACTCTGCCCCATCTGTTTCCAATTCTGCCTCATCTGTGTCCAGCACTCTGCCCCATCTCTGTCCAGCACTCTGCCCCATCTCTGTCCAGCTTTTTGCCTCTGTGTCCAGCGTTCTTCTCTGGGCCCCCCGGATCGCCGCTCTCAAGAAAAAAAAAAAAAAAAAAAAGAAGTTCTTCTTACCTGGCAGCGCTCCTGTGGCGGGCGAAGTTCTCTGTCTGATGATGTCAGACACCGGCGACATGCACGCACGCTGCGGCTGACGTCAGCTGCCAGCCTCAGATTGGCTGGCGGCTGTTAACTATTGACGTGCGGGCCCACGGGCCCGCACGTCAATAGCTTTAAGCAGCTGCAGTGTTGGCGCTAAGGGCCCGGTTAGCCTGTGGCTGCCGGTAGGGGCCCGGTGAGCAGATGAGACGGGGCCCGATGCGGGCCCCCTCTGCCCAACGGGCCCCATACGCCAGTCACGGCCGTCATGCCCAGATGGTGGCCCTGCGTATATGGGGGAGGCTGGTGTGGGGCTCATGCCGCATACAGTGGGGCAAAAAAGTATTTAGTCAGTCAGCAATAGTGCAAGTTCCACCACTTAAAAAGATGAGAGGCGTCTGTAATTTACATCATAGGTAGATCTCAACTATGGGAGACAAACTGAGAAAAAAAAATACAGAAAATAACATTGTCTGTTTTTTTAACATTTTATTTGCATATTATGGTGGAAAATAAGTATTTGGTCAGAAACAAAATTTCATCTCAATACTTTGTAATATATCGTTTGTTGGCAATGACAGAGGTCAAACGTTTTCTGTAAGTCTTCACAAGGTTGCCACACACTGTTGTTGGTATGTTGGCCCATTCCTCCATGCAGATCTCCTCTAGAGCAGTGATGTTTTTGGCTTTTCGCTTGGCAACACGGACTTTCAACTCCCTCCAAAGGTTTTCTATAGGGCTGAGATCTGGAGACTGGCTAGGCCACTCCAGGACCTTGAAATGCTTCTTATGAAGCCTCTCCTTCGTTGCCCTGGCAGTGTGCTTTGGATCATTGTCATGTTGAAAGACCCAGCCACGTTTCATCTTCAATGCCCTTGCTGATGGAAGGAGGTTTGCACTCAAAATCTCACGATACATGGCCCCATTCATTCTTTCATGTGCCCGGATCAGTCGTCCTGGCCCCTTTGCAGAGAAACAGCCCCAAAGCATGATGTTTCCACCACCATGCTTTACAGTAGGTATGGTGTTTGATGGATGCAACTCAGTATTCTTTTTCCTCCAAACACGACAAGTTGTGTTTCTACCAAACAGTTCCAGTTTGGTCATCAGACCATAGGACATTCTCCCAAAACTCCTCTGGATCATCCAAATGCTCTCTAGCAAACTTCAGACGGGCCCGGACATGTACTGGCTTAAGCAGTGGGACACGTCTGGCACTGCAGGATCTGAGTCCATGGTGGCGTAGTGTGTTACTTATGGTAGGCCTTGTTACATTGGTCCCAGCTCTCTGCAGTTCATTCACTAGGTCCCCCCGCGTGGTTTTGGGATTTTTGCTCACCGTTCTTGTGATCATTCTGACCCCACGGGGTGGGATTTTGCGTGGAGCCCCAGATCGAGGGAGATTATCAGTGGTCTTGTATGTCTTCCATTTTCTAATTATTGCTCCCACTGTTGATTTCTTCACTCCAAGCTGGTTGGCTATTGCAGATTCAGTCTTCCCAGCCTGGTGCAGGGCTACAATTTTGTTTCTGGTGTCCTTTGACAGCTCTTTGGTCTTCACCATAGTGGAGTTTGGAGTCAGACTGTTTGAGGGTGTGCACAGGTGTCTTTTTATACTGATAACAAGTTTAAACAGGTGCCATTACTACAGGTAATGAGTGGAGGAAAGAGGAGACTCTTAAAGAAGAAGTTACAGGTCTGTGAGAGCCAGAAATCTTGATTGTTTGTTTCTGACCAAATACTTATTTTCCACCATAATATGCAAATAAAATGTTAAAAAAACAGACAATGTGATTTTCTGGATTTTTTTTTTCTCAGTTTGTCTCCCATAGTTGACGTCTACCTATGATGTAAATTACAGACGCCTCTCATCTTTTTAAGTGGTGGAACTTGCACTATTGCTGACTGACTAAATACTTTTTTGCCCCACTGTATGGGGAGAGGCTGATGTAGGGCTCATGCCGCATTTGGGGGGAGGCTGGTGTAGGGCTCATGCCGCATATGGGGAGGCTGGTGTGGGGCTCATGCCACATATAGGGAGAGGCTGGTGTGGGGTTCATGCCGCATATGGGGGGAGGCTGGTGTGGGGCTCACGCCGCATATGGGGGAGGAAGGTGTGGAGCTCACTCCGCATATGGGGAGAAAGGTGTGTGGCTCATGTCACATATGGGTGAGGCTGGTGTAGGGCTCATGCCGCATATGGGGGAGGCTAGTGTGGGGCTCATGCCGCATGTGGGGGAAGGCTGATGTGGGGCTTACGCTGCTTATGGGGGAGCAAGGTGTGGGGCTCATGCAGTATATGGGGGAGGGTGGTGTGGGGCTCATGCTGCATATGGGGAGAGGCTGATGTAGGGCTCATGCCGCATTTGGGTGAAGACTGGTGTAGGGCTCATGCCGCATATGGGGGAGGCTGGTGTTGGGCTCATGCCACATATAGGGAGAGGCTGGTGTGAGGTTCATGCCGCATGAGGGGAGGCTGGTGTGGGGCTCATGCCGCATATGGGGGAGGAAGGTGCGGAGCTCATGCCGCATATGGGGTATGAAGGCGTGGGGCTCATGCCGCATATGGGGGAGGCTGGTGTGGGGCTCATGCCACATATGGGGGAGGCTGGTGTGGGGCTCACACTGCATATAGGGGAAGGCTGATGTGGGGCTCATGCTGCTTATGGGGGAGGAAAGTGTGGGGCTCATGCCGCATATGGGGGAGGCTGTGTGGGACTCATGCCGCCTTTGGGGCAGGCTGTGTGGGGGCTCTTACAGTATATACAGGACTATGGGGGGCTCATACTATGTACAAAAGGGGCTGAATTCGGGTTCAAATGATATAGAGGGGATGTCAGCATACTTAATTCTGCTCAATATTAAGTGATACAAATAATATTAATATAATTATTAATAATATAATAATCATAATATATCGATATTGTCCCATTGGTTTGGCCCTCCATAACAGTCACGGTCTCTGATGTAGCCCCTCGGGAAAATTAATTGCCCACCCCTGATCTAAGCCATAGTACATTTTTCTGCAATTCTCCTGACCAGCTGGCTGTGCAAAAAATTAGAGCTGACTCAATACAGATGCAATCAAAATTATTTATCCCCCATAGCAAAATAAGTAATTGGCAAATACAGTTCTGGCAAAAATTAAGAGACCACCACATCAAAACCCTGTCATGGGCAGCCCAATTTCCAGACCTGAACCCCATTGAAAACCTCTGAAACGTAATCAAGAGGATGATGGATGGTCACAAGCCATCAAAGAACTGCTTAAATTTTTGCTCTAGAAGCCAAGTGAAAGACTGGTGGAAAGCATGCCAAGACGCATGAAAGCTGTGATTAAAAATCATGGTTATTCCACAAAATATTGATTTCTGAACTCTTCCCGAGTTAAAACATTAGTATTGTTTTTTCTAAATGATTATGAACTTGTTTTCTTTGCATTATTTGAGGTCTGAAAGCACTGTTTTTTATTTTGACCATTTTTCTTTGTCAGAAAAAATACAAAAGTTATTGCTTGGAAATTTGGAGACATGTCAGAAGTTTATAGAATAAAAGAACAATTTACATTTTACTCAAAAATATACCTATAAAGAGAAAAATCAGGCAAACTGAACATTTTGCAGTGGTCTCTTAATTTTTGCTAGAACTGTATTGGTAATTTTATGATGTTTGTAATAAATTACTGAAACAAGAACAATGTGATAAGCTCTACACAGCTAATATAAATGGTTTCTCCAAATTAATCACCAAATGACACTTTAACCCTTTTAAAGCAATGCACTGTACAGTACAGGTAAGTGATTGCTGGGGTGTTTTGAACAGCTGACATGTGCCTCTAACAGCCGAGGGTGGAATCACAATCCACCTGTGGCTGTTAACTAGTTAAATGCCGCTGTCAATCTCTGACAGCGACATTTAACACACGCTTTTGGCAAGCGCGCCAGAAATCCCATCCATCGGTGACTCTGTCACGTGATTGCGGGTCACCGATGGGTTGGCATGACAACCAGAGGTCTCCAGCAGACCTATATGGTTGTCACTGCCAGATTGCTATGAGCGCCACCCAGTCGTCGGCGCTCATAGCAAGTGAGCAATTCTACTACATACAGGCGATCTGATCATCGCCTGTATGTAGCAGCGCTGATCGAATTATGGCAGCTTCTAGTCTCCCATGGAGACTATTAAAGCATGCCAAAAGTAAAAAAAAAGTTTTTAAAAATATTTAAAATATTAAAAAAATATAAAAATTCAAATCACCCCCCCTTTCGCCCCTTTCAAAATAAAACAATAAAAAAAAAATCACATACACATATTTGGTATCACAGTGTTCAGAATTGCCTGATCTATCAATAAAAAAAAAAGGATTAATCCAATCGCTAAACATTGTAACAAGAAAAAAAAAGTCAAAACACTAGAATTACATTTTTTTTGTCGTCGCAACATTGCATTAAAATGCAATAACGGGCGATCAAAAGATTGTATCGGCATAAAAATGGTATCATTAAAAATGTCAGTTTGGCACGCAAGAAATAAGCCCTCACCCAACCCGAGATCACGAAAAATGGAGACGCTATGGGTATGAAAAATTTGGAATTTGTTTTCACCACTTAAAAGGAATCTGTCATCTCATTTTTCGCATATAAGCTGCGGCCACCGCCATTAGGGGCTTATCTACAGCATTCTGGTTGTTACAGGATATTGCCTTCCCTTCGGGGAGGGTGATATCATGCTTGGGGGCAAGGAGGATTCTCTTTACCAGGTAAGCACCTGCATGCAACACATTCTGAATCCAGGCCAGAAGGGGGAGCTCTGAACCCAGATTCAGGGGAGCGTCCCTGAGCTATATGTGTTCTGGTCTGGAGGAGGAGCTAGGCAGTTGTTGAGAGACACTGAAGAGAGAAGGAAGTCTGAGAGAGCAGCCAGCGGAGTTGGCAGCCAGGATTGAGCTGCAGCTCCAGGGAAGGAAGTAAACCTGAAGGGTTGGAATGCAGAGCAGTTTGAGAGGAAAGGAGCACAATGGAAGAGGAAAGGGCTCAGAGGGGAACGACGACCAAACACCCTCAGAGCCAGAGTGCAGAAACTGGGTACCGGGAGCCTGAGATCATGTTGTTCTCCAGGACGCACGGCAGAACCGAAGGGCATAGGACTGTATGTTAATTGCCCATACCAAGTCTGAGGTGAAGCAGTAACCTGAGAGCCCGGGTCATGATAGAGACCCTATAAAACGGCTCGCACTGCCTATCGTACAGACATCTGTCTCAGGACAGGAGAGAGGGGACCTTGCCAGCAAGCTACAACCAGCAGGGACTTAACCAACCAGCGCAAATAGGAAAGGCTTACGGACCTCACCTGGGAGAGGGACCCTCTATTGCCTCCAAGCTGGCCGGACCACAGCTACCCCTGCACTTGGTACCCTGGTCTTGGTACCCTGGACTAAGGCTGACTGCTACCATCAGTAAACCAGGTAAAGACTGTGTTCTGGTTCTTTACTTTACCATCCACCACACCATCTGTGCCATACACCTTGGGAGCACTGGGGACCCCACTTCACCAGTGGGAAGCGTCACCATCTAGCTGCATAACATCACCCCAGTGGACCCCTTTAAGCAGCATCTGTCCCTACTGACTGAAAACCACAGGTGGCGTCACAAACATAGACATTACAAATCCCCTTAAAGACCTTTCCCTTTAATTGGGCGCCCAGGGCCACGGACCGGGTCGCAACCACTGTAACATCCGCTTTAAGAGCGACCGGACCCGGTACCCCACTGCCCAGGCGGGCGACTCATAAGCCCCCAATGTAACCTGAAAGATAAGAAAAACAAGTTAGATTATACTCACCCAGGGGCGGTCCCGGTCCGATGGGCGTCGCAGGCCAGGTCCGACGCCTCCCATCTTCATGCAATGTTGTCATCCTCCTTGCTTCGTGTCACAGTTCATGCGCAGGCGCCAGGCCTCTCTGAGCAGAGAATTACTCCTGCGCATGAACCGCGACAGAAGCAAGGAAGAGGCTGTCATCGCATGAAGATGGGAGTCGCCGGACCCAGACCTGCAACACCCATCGGACCCGAATTGCACCGGGCTGCCCTTGGGTGAATATAATCGAATTTGTTTTTCTTATCTTTCAGGTTACATCGGGGGCTTATCTACAGCATTACAGAATGCTGTAGATAAGCCCCTAATGGCAGTAGCTGCAGCTTATATGTGAAAAATGAGGTGACAGATTCCCTTTAAATAAAAAAGAACTTGGACATGTTTGGGGTCTATGAACTCGTAATGACCTGGAGAATTATAATGGCAGATCAGTTTTAGCATTTAGTGAACATGATAAAAAAAACAACAAAAAAACATCTGTGGGATTGCACTTTTTTGCAATTTCACAGCACTTGACATGGTAAAAACAATGGTGTTGTTCAAAAGTACAACTCGTCCCGCAAAAAAACAAGCCCTCACATGGCCATTTTGACCAAAAAATAAAAATGGCTCTGGGAAGAAGGGGAATAAAAAACGAAAATGCAAAATCCCTCTGGTCGTTAAGGGGTTAATCATTTACAAGATCATTTGCAGTTTCCTTTGTTATAGAATTGCAATGTATCTCTGTGCTATACTATTGCTCTGTATAGAATCTGATTATTGTCTGAGCACCCATAAACTTGAATGAGCGAGTCTCACCCGATTTATGGAACAATCTAGTGCACGCTGCTATTTTACTGCTACAGATTCGATCAGTGAAAAAAAAAAATCGCTGCCCCATTGAAAAACATTGGTCCAAGTGCGGTCCGTTTTTTCATGAAAATATGCACGAGCCCATATACAAAGCAGATTTTCCACATGCAACTCTGCTGTGTATTCACCCTGTAACAACAAAATTATAGATAATAATGACCGTACACAACTGATGTCTGTGTGTAAAGTTCAGTATTTCCAAGAGTTTCATTTAGGAGTATTGCTTTCCATAAAACATAGCGCCATTACTTGGAGCTTTCTCTTCTCTTTGAAGTAATTTGTTAAACAAGTTGTGCCTAGTTTTTCTTCCCTTTACTGGGTTTCAGGCCCCGCAGGCTCCCGTAATGTAAAAGGTGTGTCCCTTGTTACAGGACAGACCCCATTAGTTTATTGTAATTGCACTTTCTGGTCAGTGCTCCCACGTCTCCACCCAATGACCTGAGCTAATAATGTGGAACAAATCATCTTAATGGCACACATTTCAGGATCTACCTATGGTGGCGGCACATAAGAGCTAACAATCCTGTGTGTTGGAGGAATCTGGGTGCAGGATCATCAATCATAACCATACTGAAACGCATTCTCTGCATTGTAGCTACTCAAGCAGAGCAAAGTCATCTTCAGATGACTGACAAATTTCAGCGGTTTCTTACGTCTGACCCATGCTGTTTTGCGATGTCTCACAGTAGAGTGAGCGCTCCCGATAATCAGGTGTCCGGCGCCGTAGCTGCATGTGTCGCAGCTGTGTGACAGTCCCAACACATGTATGGAGGACAGCCTGTATGCTGCGACTGTCACACAGCAGAGACACATGCAGCTGCGGCAGCGGACAACTGATTATCGGGAGCGCTCCAGGTATCCGGGTTCCCGCTGCAGCTTCTTCGGTACTCGCTATAGCTTGCCAAGTAAGGAGGGAGCCGAAGATATTCACTCATCTCTACTCAGGAGTACAATGAAATCTAGGCTACATAACCTGCTGCTTTCCATAGATCCTACCTCTGCTTGTTCCCCCTACAAAGTGTCGCACAGGTATGACACACATACTACTGTTCAGGAGAATCTAGCCACATTTCACCATCTCTTTCTGATTCCCATGCATCCATAGTGATTATTCCAAAAAACGATCCGTCAATTGATTTAGACATTGTTTATAGCTATAATCTACATTAAAATGTATGGTCGGAAAAAATGTGCAAAATTATGCCTGTACCAATAGTGCTCGATGTACTTTTTTTTAAAGGAATTATGCAGTACTGCTTGTATTCACAATTCAGTAGAATACATGATCCATCTTGGTGATAATCCCATTAGATAAAATCTATTGTAACTACCAAGATGGACCTAGACCGTAAATGGACAACTGCATATATAGATATACCACACAAACAAGCACCAAAAAATCGCAGTCAACAAGATCCTGATTATGCAAATATAGAAAAAACCTTTATTAATAAAAAGACACAGGTACACAATATGGTAGGCTAAAACAATCCCCCACACAAGCCCACACATACACATCTTAATCAACAAGGACCGGACGGAAGTGCACTTAGTATTTCCATGGACAGAGTCCATATGAGAAATCAATGTGCTTTACAGCATACAAAACATCACCAGTACCTATGACCTTACAGATGTACATACGATGTATAGTATACATACCACGGTGGTAGATCACAGTATACGTGCACGACAGTCCCGCCCTCCCCAACGCGCGTTTCGGCAAACAGCCTTCCTCAGGGGGGTGCCAAGACGCTGGGGGGCACTGATTAAATACCTTGTAACCCGGAAATAGCGGCGGCCGCGCTCACCATCGCCTCGCATCACCCCATATCCGGTCCGCACAGCCTGCGGGGCCGGAAACACACAGGCCTCATGTGATCCGCCCCACAAGGCACCGCAGAAGCCAGGAGTGGAGGTGACACCACAGCGCATGCGCGGACGCCCGCCGCGGCCATCTTGGAAAGGGGCATACATATGGGCACCTCAGGGAGCGCCGTAGCAGCTCACCAGTAAAACACACATCCCACTAACCATGGTGTGTAATGTAAAACGCTGTGAACAAACAAGTACAAACAACTATACAACATTAATACCCAGCTATAAAGACCCATATATCGGTATAGCGCCGATCTCAAATGCAGGACCAAAAAGTTATCACTTAGTGTGAAAGACAGGTATACATATATCGGGTACAATCACAAAGTAAACATATCACACACTGGTATCATAGCTAAACATACATAGATACTCGGATGCACCACCACCCCCACCCTATCCATCCATAGAGCTAAATATCAATATAAGTGGCAATGTCCATCTAGAATACACGCTCTTCATCATAAGTTCATAGTGTCCAGGAGATAGAGCTGATGTGCAGTTACGAGAAATCCACCAGTGATGTAACCCAAACAGGTCCCAATGTGCATTCTTCTCACAGTCAAATAAGGTGACTATTCCGTACATGGGTCACTATCCAGGAACAAGCTAAAATAATAGAAATAAAAAACAAATTAAAACCAAATAAGAATAGCACATGCGGAGCCGTGCAAAGGAAAGAGTGCACAGCAGTCAGATGACTACAAAAACGGAGCGAACGACAGACCCTCATTAAGCCCTTCTGGCTGGACGGTGCGTAAGCGCCAAATCCAGCGTGTCTCCAACATACCGAGTCTTTTAGATAAACGGCCACCTCTGATGTTGATCCTGAGGGCATCAATTCCCCTCACTCTCAGCAACGTGGCATCACAGTCATGATATTCATGGAAGTGCCTCGGCAGAGTTTTTAGTGTGGTCGAATCCACGTGGCCGGCGGCCGCCCGAATCCCCAACACATGCTCCCTCACGCGGACTTTTAACTGTCGAGTAGTTAGGCCGACGTATATCAGTCCGCAGGGGCATGTAGCATGATAAATGACGTATCTAGTGGTACAGGTGATACGTTGTCTGATAGAAAATACCCGTGTACCACTAGAGTTCGAAAACGAGTCACTCTTGACAATGTTGGGGCAGGCGACACACCGGCCACACGGAAAGCAACCCACCCCAGGTGAAAATCTATCCAAAAAGGTTACTCGGGGCCGTCCCTCATAATGACTATGAACCAACTGGTCTCTAAGGTTGGCCGCTCTCCTGAATGTAATGGATGGTTTATTAGGGATAAACTTTTTAATTATCGGATCCACCTGTAGGATCGGCCAAGCTTTATCCAAGGCTCTCCTGATCTGATCCGCCTTGGAATTGTAAGTGGTGATGAACCTAATGTTATTATTATTGGTCTTACCTACACGTCCATTTTGATTGCTATACAATAAATCATGGCGTGTCGCATGTTTAGCCCTCTGATATGCTCTCTTGATGGATCTGCCACTATATCCCCGTGCTGCAAAACGCATCCGCAGCTCCCCAGCTCTCTTCTCGAAATCACTGTCAGTGGAGCAGATACGGCGAAGCCGAAGAAACTGCCCCACTGGGATGGAACGTATCATATGCTGAGGATGACCTGAGGATGCGTGCAGCAGGGTATTAGTGGACGTCTTCTTTCGAAAAATATCGGTACATAGAGTACCATTGAGGTCCCTCTTGATCGTCACATCTAGGAAATCGATGGATACATCACTCCACACAAATGTCAAATGAATGTTCAGGTCGTTGCTATTCAAGGAGGAGACGTAGTGCGCAAGGTCGGCGGATGTGCCCTGCCAGACGAAGAAGATGTCATCAATATACCGTGTCCATAAAGGGACATGGTCAATTGATCCCTGTTCGCCCGACAGGAGGAGGTCCTTCTCCCACAGCCCCAGGAAGAGATTTGCATATGAGGGCGCAAAGGCCGCCCCCATTGCAGTCCCCTGAAGCTGCAGGTAGAAGGACCCCTTAAAAACAAAAAAATTGTGGGTGAGGGTGAACTCTAGAAGCTCCAGCAGAAGCGATCTCAACCCAACTGATAAGGTAGATGACTCCAAGAAATATCGGAGAGCACCAATGCCGTCTTTATGCCTAATGTTGGTATATAGAGATTCGACATCTGCCGAAACCAATAGAGTGTCACCCTCCAAACACAATCCGTCGACCCTACGCAGCACGTCCCCGGTATCCTTAAGAAAGGAGGGCAGACTAATGACCAACGGCTGCAGATGGAAATCTATCCACCTATTAACATGTTCCAGTAGATTTCCCCGTCCAGAAATAATAGGCCTCCCCGGGGGTGACGACAGATTTTTGTGGATCTTAGGAAGTAGATATAGTGTAGGAACGGTAGGTTCAATAACCACCAGAGCTGTTGCAAGATCTTTGGTGATAACGTCGTTCTGTAAGGCCCGCTGGATGATAGAGTCCAATTGGGCACTATAGGCCGAAAGAGGATTGTATGTAAGTTTTTTATAGCAGGTATTGTTATTCAGCTGCCTATACACCTCTTTCTCATACATCTCCACGGGCCACAGAACGACGTTACCACCTTTATCCGCTGGTTTCACTACTATATCAGGGAGATTTCGAATGTAAAGTAATCTCTCCCTCTCTTGTACTGAAAGATTATCATGTCCACCAAAATTACGGATATTAGAAAGATTCTCAGTCACCACCCGGACGAATAAATCAATGCTAGAGCATGATGATAGAGGGGGAAATCTACTGGAACGTGGGCGTATAGATGGAGGAACCTTACCTCCCGGATGTACATGTTCCACTGCCAGTTCTTCTAAGATCATTAGCGCATTCTGTTCCTCCTCTGTTGGAAACAATAGATGTAATTCATTATTAAAATGATACCTCTTGAAGAGCAACGACCTAGCGAACAAGTGGAGGTCTTTAATGACATTAAACAGATTGAACCCAGATGTGGGAGAAAAAGAGAGACCCCTTTCCAAGAGCTGAAGATCCACCTCAGACAAAACATGGTTACTCAGGTTAATCACCTTATTATCCTTCTTCGATGACATGGATGTTATATTGCCTCTCCTATAGGGATGATACGTATGGTCACGTAGTCTACCATTATCCCCCATACCAGTAGTAGACACGGATGTTGATGATAAATCTGAGCGTCCACTCAGAGATGACAATGACACATTAGATCCAGCCCGATATAGATGTTGGTTATTACCACTTTTCCACAAGTAGACTCTTTTGGACTGATAGTCCTTCGTGTCCCTCCCGAATTTGGACAGCTGATTTTCCTGAATTCTTTTGGCTAATGCATCCATAGATTTATCCAGATCATTATCAAAGGTTTGAAGTTTATCCGGGGGGCACCCAGCTCTTACTTCCACCTGTGCGGTATCTATCTGTTTATCCAGTTCGGTGATTCCTGTGGTGTTAAGATTAATCAGCAATTGCATTAGTGTAAGGGAGCATAGTGTACAAGCATCCTCCCACTGTGTTATAAAGCTGGTATCTTCCACCACAAAAGAAGGAATCACCCTAACTCTAAGGCCTCTAGGGATCATTTTGTTTTTAATGTATTTTTCCAGGAACAATCTATTCCACCAATACCGCGAACGCCTCAACAGCATGGTTTTGATGGACTGAAGTCTGTCGTCCCATCCCGTGTCACCCGACCGCTGTGCACCAGTCCCACCATCACTGAACACCTGGTCAACCTGGTTTAGCCAAATTTTCTCTTTGGCCCGATAGTCCATTTCGTAAACCACGATACCTGTGCATAACACAGTAACAATTAGACACAATTCAGTAGAATACATGATCACTTATATTGATATTTAGCTCTATGGATGGATAGGGTGGGGGTGGTGGTGCATCCGAGTATCTATGTATGTTTAGCTATGATACCAGTGTGTGATATGTTTACTTTGTGATTGTACCCGATATATGTATACCTGTCTTTCACACTAAGTGATAACTTTTTGGTCCTGCATTTGAGATCGGCGCTATACCGATATATGGGTCTTTATAGCTGGGTATTAATGTTGTATAGTTGTTTGTACTTGTTTGTTCACAGCGTTTTACATTACACACCATGGTTAGTGGGATGTGTGTTTTACTGGTGAGCTGCTACGGCGCTCCCTGAGGTGCCCATATGTATGCCCCTTTCCAAGATGGCCGCGGCGGGCGTCCGCGCATGCGCTGTGGTGTCACCTCCACTCCTGGCTTCTGCGGTGCCTTGTGGGGCGGATCACATGAGGCCTGTGTGTTTCCGGCCCCGCAGGCTGTGCGGACCGGATATGGGGTGATGCGAGGCGATGGTGAGCGCGGCCGCCGCTATTTCCGGGTTACAAGGTATTTAATCAGTGCCCCCCAGCGTCTTGGCACCCCCCTGAGGAAGGCTGTTTGCCGAAACGCGCGTTGGGGAGGGCGGGACTGTCGTGCACGTATACTGTGATCTACCACCGTGGTATGTATACTATACATCGTATGTACATCTGTAAGGTCATAGGTACTGGTGATGTTTTGTATGCTGTAAAGCACATTGATTTCTCATATGGACTCTGTCCATGGAAATACTAAGTGCACTTCCGTCCGGTCCTTGTTGATTAAGATGTGTATGTGTGGGCTTGTGTGGGGGATTGTTTTAGCCTACCATATTGTGTACCTGTGTCTTTTTATTAATAAAGGTTTTTTCTATATTTGCATAATCAGGATCTTGTTGACTGCGATTTTTTGGTGCTTGTTTGTGTAGTACTGCTTGTATTGCACGTTATATTCACATTTTTATGTGAAGAACAGTAGAAGATATTATTTGCCCTGTTGGGCCCAGTTCAAAGACCTCCCAACTTGTCAAAAATGTAATATAGTAAGGTAGACCGTTGTTAACCAAACAATTAACAACAGTTGGGGACACATTTCTGCTTTCTCAGTATCTTATCAAATTTCATCATTCTCCTTGTTTGCACCTTGCAGCCACGTGCACACATTGAGCATTTGGTGAGTTTCTTCTCTCAGTATTTGTAAGCCAAAACCAGGAGTGGGTAAAAAAAATGCAGATTTGGTGACGTGTTTCTGAAAAGTGTCCGAGAGCAGTATTCTCGACCAAGCTGCTGTTTCGTCACGCTCTGGCACTTTACAGGAAAATTGTGGGTCCTGGCTGGGTATTGATGTTTGTCTTGTGTGGGCCTTGTGTCCATGCAGGCCACCTTTAGCCGATGGTATTGGCTGGCCAGGACCACAACTTCTACAAATCAAAGAAGGAGAAATCCATGGAAACATGGGAACTTTACTGAACTTGATGAGGGTTATCTACAAGGAATAGCAAGTACACAGTCTTAGGCACGTTTCATTCACAGCAAGAAGCCTTTCCATAGACATTGTTTCCTTCCACTGTAGTCTACTCCAGGGTCGGCATAGCACACTGTTTTGCCCTACTCGTCACAGCCTAGCTTGACGCTTCAGTACAGTTCAGATCCCCAATCACTATGGACTCCCTGGATCCACCGCTCGGGACCCTCACTAGTCCAACAGCCTCAGTCCTCTTTAGGTCTGTACCTTAGGCGTTTATCAAGCTCAGGGTTTCTCGTGACATGTTGTCCTATCCAAGGACCCCTTTTAAAGGGGTCAGTTCCCGTCTCTTTCTAGCTGTGGATCACCCTTTGGCAGCACTGCACATTGGTTGCTCTCCAACTTCTCCATAACTCTATTCAGGAAGTAATCTGGCTTCACGGGCACTAGCTCCTCCCACAATGGGCTATTCAAAAACATTAACTGTCCCTGTCTTTGCCAGCTACCTCTGGATGGGCAGAGTACAGTTTCATACTAACAATATAAAACATCTTTATACACTAAACCTATTACACCTACAATGCTTATCATATACTATCACATCCTGTACTGTGCATTGCTTATATTACTACATATATTACATAAGCTAACATTATACACTTTGCGACACTATGTACACAAGACGCAGGACATTATTCAGACTACACCACACATTATACACAATACTGATGTCATTGAGAGGGAGCAGGACAATATGTCAATCCCCCTACATTTCTATTATATTTTCCTCCGATTGTTCCACTCTTGGCTTTGGTTACAAATGCTGAGGTAAAAAAATTCACCAAATACTCCATGCCTGCACGTGGCCTTAGTGTTAGGTGGCAGAGGGACCTTTTGAGCTGATCAGACTCCAAGCATCGGTGCAATTATCTTTGCATTTCCAATCTCTACGCTCCTATCCCATAGATTATATTTTTATATGATGTTTTCATAGAAAACATGGCACCACCAATCCAGGAGCAAGAAGCCTTCACATGGCCCATAGTTATAAAATGAGTGTTTGCCTATCCCATCTACCTCATGGCATACATACATACTCATGGAGAACTGTGCAAGCCATGATATTAACGCTTGTGGTAACAAACAGCGATAACTCCTCACAGGATTCCAAATACATTACAACATTCAACGACAAGATCAATATTTTGGTCATTGTTTGATCCTTTCACTAATCTCGGCCAGACATTGGTTTACAGAAAGGTTTATCCCCGCATTAGACAAAGCTATTATTGCTCTGGTAAGGGCAGACATCATCCATCAGCACTACGTGCCTTCTCCATGCTGCCAGGCAGTTGGCAGGATTTACTGCTCCATGCCTTTCATCCAGGAGAGCTGTGGATGGACCATACCGATCACAATGCCACTGTAAGGGTATGTGCATATGGTCAGTATTTGCAGCAGATTTTTCTGTTGCAAGTAGGGAGCTGGGTAAAATATGCCTTTTTTTCTCCCATTCATTTGAATGGTTGAAAAATGCTATAAAAACAAACTAACATGTTGCAGCTATGAAACTCTTCAAATCTGCAAGGAAAAAATGAGCAACGTGTGCATGTGATTTCAGAAATCACTTTACTGAGACAGTAAAACCATGTCTTTTTTTGCAGAAAACATGCAACATGTAAAGCTGCGTTGATGAGCTTTTGCTGTTACAGATTTTCTGAAGCATTTTCTAACCCATTAAGTAAAAAGGGTTACTTTGATTTTTTTTTTTATTTTATTTTTAGAAAATACGCAGTGTATAAACTCACCAAAAACTCATCATGGGAACATGGCCTGAACAAGCCATAATAATGTCTGCATACAATAAATAACAATTATCAAACATTATATCCCAGAGAAAATTACAGCTCTAACCAACAGTGCGTGCAGAATTATTAGGCAAGTGAGTATTTTGCCCATATCATCATTTTTATGAAGATTTTCCTACTCCGAGCTTCCTCAAGCAAAATGGGACAAAAAAAAAATGACTCTGAAAAGTTAAAAACTGTAAAAAGTTTTAGAGGGATGCAGCACTCTTGAAATTGCTAAGATATTGGGGCGTGATCACAGAGTCATCAAAAGTTTTCTTACAAATAGTACAAAAATATGTGTTGAGAAAAAAAAGATGCATATTAACTTTCAAAGATTTGAGAAGAATCAAACGTGAAGTGACCAGAAAGCCATTATCCATCAGTGCAGTCATATTACAGAACTGCAACTTCCCTGGAGTTACCAGAAGTGCAAGGTGTTCATTTCTCAGAGATAAGGCCAAGGTAAGGAAGACTGGAAACCGACCTCCACTGAACAAGACACAAAAGTGCAAATATCAAGGCTAAGCCAAGAAATATCTGTAGGCAGATTTTTCAAGGGTTCTATGGACTGACTGTTGAAGGACCAAATGGATGGGCACATGGCTGGATCAGTAAGGGCCACAGACTTCCAATAAACACCAGAAAGGTGGAGGTGGGATACTTTTATGGGCTGGCATTATTAAAAATGAGCTAGTTGGAAGATTGACTCAAAGTCAACTCCCAACTCTACTGACAGTTTTTAGAAGACACTTTCTTCAAGCAGTTGTACAGGAAAAAGTCTACATCTTTCAAGAAAACCATTATTTTTATGCAGTACAAGGCTCCATTGCAGCATCGAGTTACTCCAATGCTTGGCTTCCATTAAAGGTCATAAAGATGAAAGAATAACATCATGGACCATTCCTCACCTGACCTAAATTCTATAGAGAACTTGTGGGCCCTTGCTAAGGCCAGTTTCACATATCAATGTCTCTGATACCTGTGGTGACAGTTTTCACACGTACCAGAGAACAATGACACTGACACACGTAGACCCATTCAAATGAATGGGTTTGTGCACATATCTGTGTTTTCTCAGGGACCATGTGTCTGTGTGCCCCACACGTTGACATGTCTGTTTTTGTGCAGCTGCATGGATCACACGGACCAGTGGATCCGTGTAAACACATACTGCACACGGATGCCTTCCGTGTGTGTTTTTAAAGCTATAGGATTAACATTGAAACAAATTGTTTCTTTACTAGCCGGGTGTCTAGACCTTGACATCTTGACATATTTCTTACGCCAAAGGACTACTAACACACAAGCCAAAGCTGAGATGTCATTGAGACAAATGTTTTTGACACGCTTTAAATACATAATCACTAATGGATTACACCTTTGACATCTATAACCACTTAATTAACACATTAACCCTTCATTTTTAGATACAAACTTTTGGCTCTCGCACATATCCACTCAGACAGCACATGGATCACGCACGGATGGTAAACACGGACATATGGATGTGATGCACAGACTTGGATATCTCCGGTACCGGAATCTAAGGACGTGTGAAACCGGCCCTAAATGGGAGATTTTCGGCAAGGAAAACAGTCACATCCCTGAACAGTGGTCAGAGGCAGTGGTTGGTGCTGCCAAAAAGTTGATCGTCACCAGATTAAGAAACTGACAGACTCCATGGATGGAAAGTTTATGGCTGTTATTGAAAAGAAAAGTGGCTATACTGCCTCAGTGGGAACTGAATACAAATGCACGTCACAATTTTCAGATTTATTTTTTTTTTAAATAATTAGAAAACCTTGTATCATTTCCATTACACTTTACAAATAGTAACATAGTAACATAGTTAGTAAGGCCGAAAAATGACATTTGTCCATCCAGTTCAGCCTATATTCCATCATAATAAATCCCCAGATTTACGTCCTTCTACAGAACCTAATAAATACTAGCTGCTTTGTGATGGTATATCACATAAAAGCCCAATAAAATAGTTTTTGAGTGCAATGTGAAAAAAATGTCATTACGTTCATGGGATATGAATACTTTTTCAAGTTACACAAGGTAAATTACGATACAGTGTTACTACTGCTTTTTCCATCATTTTGTGCACAGGATTTAACATAAAACTGCAGCCACATAAGTAGCTTGGGATTTTCCTATATCCTCCATATTATTAATTTATTTAGCGCCATTGATTCCATGATGATTGATTACATGTGAAAAGGGGTTATTTAGAAAGTAAAAGTATAGCTTACAATGCTAATCTGCAGGTTAATAGCATTATGAAGGTGCCCGGCCGCCATACTGAAAGTGTGGCACCTGGAAGAAAATGAACTTTATTCGTCCTTAGCGCTGCCAGCTTTCAGTCATGCTGGTGTGCCTGGAACAGTTACTGTCAATGCTCACTGCACTGAGAGCTGTAAGGACTACCTGGCACTGACTGACAGCCGGCTCTGGTGAGCAACCTGCCAATCAGTCCAAGGGCATGGGCAATGACTGAAATTGCTCTGGGCATGCCTATATGACTGAAAGCCGGTCTCACCAGGGAGAAATAGTTAATTTTCAGTGACATTAATATAAAATATTTAGAGTATATGATACAATAAAGCTCTGTTCACATTTTCATTATTTTCTTTCAGTCAGTAGTTCTCGTTTTTAAGTATAGAAATACTGTAGTCTACAACACTATTCAGAAATGCCTCCACCCCAACAAATACCAGAGAAACCCACATCAATGAGGACCATTAGAAAATAGGTCCACCATACACGTAATTGTAATGCAGCTCTCTGAGGCCTTATTTGTAGCAGTACAAGTTGATATGTTTGTTTTTTCTAGGCACCGTTATAGGTACAGGGTATAAATCAGAAATGATCAGGTTATTATTACATGGGACATGCAGATTTTGTATATATTGTTATTGCACAAAATTCCCTATGATAGTTGTGCTGGCAGGTAGTTATGGGCATAGCATAGACGCCATGCTTCTGCTATTACTATTTTATGGTGTTAATTCAGTAGCTTTGTCTTGCTTCAGTCCCCAAAAAATGAAAACATGGCTATAAATAGCAAATATGAATATGGTGATCTCTTATCAATTGTGTCCCACTGTTCCCCAGTCGGATGCCCGTTTGACTGACAAATCTTTTTAACCCTTCTCCCCTATACAGCTCACACTGCAAACCCCCATGACCCGTTACCTACATGCATGTGCTTTTGTGTGTTTAGAGGGGTAAGTCGCTACCAGACACCTGTTCTCTTGGGATAATAAAAGGAACGGGTGTTGAAATTTAACAAGTTAGATCCTTCTCTCCCCCTGAAATTACCTGACAGGTGGAGTCAGGAGGTCCCTATACACATTAGATGGCTGGCTGGCCTCTCCATAATGGGTGGATTTGGCTGAATTTTATGTAATGTGTACGGGGGACTTTAAGGCTATGTGCACACGTTGCGGATTTGGCTGCGGACCCGCTGCAGATTAGCAGCTGTTTTCTATGCGGCTTACAGTACCATGTAAACCTAAGGAAAACCAAATCCGCAGTGCCCATGCTGCGGAAAATACAGCGCGGAAACGCTACGTTTAGTGATGAGCGAATATACTCGTTACTCGAGCACGCTCAGGTGTCCTTCGAGTATTTTTTAGTTCTCAGAATTTTAGTTTTTATCGCCACAGCTGAATGATTTACATCTGTTAGCCAGCATAAGTATATGTGGGGATTATTCCCTAGCAACCAGGCAACCCCACCATGTATTTATGCTGGCTAACAGATGTAAATCATTCAGCTGCGGCAAGAAAAACTAAATTTCGGAGGAGGACACTCGAGCGTGCTCGGGAAATCTCGAGTAACGAGTATATTCGCTCATCACTAGCTGCGTTGTATTTTCCGCAGCATGTCAATACTTTGTGCAGATTCCGCAGCAGTTTACACCTGCTCCTCAATAGGAATCCGCAGGTGTAAAACCCTAGGTGGAATCCACACAAAGACCACAGGAAATCCGCAAGTAAAACGCAGTGCGCTTTACCTGCGGATTTTGCAAAAACGTGTGCACATAGCTTGATAGTCACAGACATGCATCCTCCTTCCCCTGAAGACATCTGTGTTGAATAGATCCTTCTGTGGCCTCGGTGTTGGCCGATCAGAGGGCATTGGAGGGAAGGCGTCTGTGACTTCGAAGGACGCTCTCCTTTGTAAATGGAGTGGCAGAAAGGTTAGTTCAAAAGTAGGAGACCAGGTATGATGGCTATGCCATGCATTGTAAAATTTTCACTTTGGACTGAAAGTTCACTTTAAAATCCATAAATGTTGGGGTAAACGATATTTGCACATTAAGAGACAAATTTCTTAAATTGTAAATGGAATTATATATTCCGTGCATTTCACGGGACACATTTTTCATCCTTACAGCAATGCATGGCACATGCAGCCAAAAATTTGCTCTAAAAATTGTGTTCCGTTAATACAATAACAATTTACAGTTCGTTTACAATTTAATACCTTTAATATAATACAATTTCTTATTCTTTTTAGCCACATCCCTTTCTCTTTACATCTTTTAATAACTTTCAAAGTTTTTAACAAATATATTTGTTGCACCCTATGTAAATGTTTTGTGTAATGCCCAGACAATCTCCCAGATAATGAGCCACTTCTTATAGCTGCTTATGTCTTTGGCTTGGCGAAGCTCTAAATGAAGAACCTCACCATACAGACTCTGGATTCTTTATAACATGATGAGACGACTCCCGTTTTCTATGGACCAGCTAACATGCAGTAGGTAGCTGGTCAGCAGACATGATACTTGGCGGCCAACATGCAAGTTGTGCATAGAATATAACATCTACATCAAGAGTGCGTTTCCCTTATTTGATTTGTATGAAAAAAATATAAAGGAAATGAAAGCACGATTATAACAATTGCCTAAGGGTTTTTCCGTCTGTCTGTCTTTCTGTCTGTCTGTCCTGGAAATCCCGCCTCTCTGATTGGTCGAGGCCGCCAGGCCTCGACCAATCAGCAACGGGCACAGCGACGATGATGTCATAAAGGACGTAGAAATCCCACGTTTCTGATTCAGCGACGGGCACAGTATCGACGTAGATGTCATAATGGTTGCCATGGCGACGATGTCATAAAGGTTGCCTCGACCAATCAGCGACGGGCACAGTCTGCCGCGAATTCTGGAATCATCATTGTCCATATACTACGGAGACATGCATATTCTAAAATACCCGATGTGTTAGAATCGGGCCACAATCTAATCTCGACCAATCAGCAACGGGCACAGTATCGACGTAGAAATCCCACGTCTCTGATTGGTCGAGGCCTGGCGGCCTCGACCAATCAGCAACGGGCACAGCGACGATGATGTCATAATGGTTGCCATGGCGACGATGATGTCATAAAGGTTGCCTTGATCAATCAGCGACGGACACAGTCTGCCGCGAATTCTGGAATCATCATTGTCCATATACTACGGGGACATGCATATTCTAGAATACCCGATGCGTTAGAATCGGGCCACAATCTAGTTAGCCTATAATTGATAAAACCGTTCCAAAAGCTTAAAGGGTTTGTCCAGTACTTTATACTGATGGTCTATCTGTGCGATAGGCCATCAGTACCAGGCTGGTGGGGCCATGTAATGCAAAGCCGACCATATTTAAATGAATAGGCACAGATCTGCTATTGTCCGCCGTGCCCACTATACTGATGACAGAGCTGTGTAATTCTGCTCCGCAACCTGAGGCGGCACAATGAAGAGCTTAATGGTTGCCAGATGTCGCACCCCCATTGACTGGATATAGATGACCTATCCTACGGGTAGGCCATCAATGTAAAATAATAGACAACTCCTTTAAAATGTTCACATACCACCCAATAATAATTTGGACAAGTGTCACAGAATCACATGGTTCTTTATTTACATACGATTTACAGCAGACAATGTGAACCTGACCGAACCCGAAATCAGTCCCAATGAAGCAGTTCTGGTCTTATCAGTGAAAATGGTAACAGAAGAATGGGTGAAGATACCAACATTAGCAAAGCTTTACACCCTCGCATCTCCATCAGCCTTTCTAGCCTTAGTGATGATGTGAGGGATGAGATGTCCTGCACACAACTCATAGGCTTAGAGTTTCGCGGCACATTACTGCTTCCATATTGGTTATGTAAATCAATGTGCTTTGACTTCTTAGCTTATTGTTATATCTACAAAAGCAAATTTCTGCCTTCTCCATTCGAGCTCTCGAGGCATAGGTTATATATATGCTGACAACTTTAACGCTTTCACTCAGCTAAGCAGATGTTTGGTTACACGTTGCCATTTAATACAGATATACAGCCATTATATCTGCCACAGGTTAAACACTGTAGACCCCACAACAAGCCGTGTGTGATGTACAGTATGGGACTGGTTATAAGACAAGGTATTTAGTTCACGGCTTTTCCATAGACGACACAGATATTAACCGATCAATACTGCAATACATTGTATTCTACATTTGTACTGAGGGAAATATTGGCCTGAACTGGAATGTATGGCTGAAAGGCAAGTCTTCATTAGATGTCGCAGTATATCCTGCAAGGTATAAATAGTCAAAACTTTTTTTTTTGTTTTACGCAATAATATATATTGCAGTGAGAAAATAATTCATATGTGGATTGAGCAGATCAGGGATTCTCCTTCTCATGCGGCTTCAATGGAGTCATCGTCCACGCGACGTCCTTGGGGCTGAAGGAAAAAGCAAAATCAACAATCTGAGTTCATTTGGTGTTCATGATTGAATCTATAGACTTCCCAGCAGCACAATATTGAGGTAATGCTGGCAGAATATTTAAAAAAAGCATTGAATCTCTAAAACCTAACTGGCCAAAACATTTCCATTCTCATTCATAAGTCGAGCAATGGTACAACCAGTGGGCATCAGGCAATGCTGCCAAACCAAATACCAGCCGGAGAACCAACATAAGACAACCACGAGCACAGGCTGAAGAATATACAAGAACCCACCTTCACAAATACATGAGTAGGCAAGAAACGCTTCAGCATGTGACTGGTGTAGTTGGGGAATCTCAGCACGTTGATGTTGAGAGATGGAAGCTGCTGGTATCCTGCCATCAAGGGGTAAAAGTTATACAGCATCTCTTGCTCCGTGCCAGGTAGGATCTGTAATCGAATCTACAATAGGGGAAAACGAGCATGTAATATGTGTAAAACACAAATCAAAAAAAGGTCAAAAAGTTAAAAAGCAGAAAACAGCCATTTTCAAATTTGCAACATTTATTTGCTACTAATTCTTGATGTGAAAATATTTTTCCTCCACAGTTCCTATGCAGACCTATGTGAACCAGGTTATTGCTGCTCCAGGCTAGCCAAAAAGGTTTTCTACACTGATCCCGCAGTCACAATCTCGTCTTCGGTGACCTGGTTCTGAGCACCGTAGAAGCGTTGGTGGCCACGAAGCGTTAATACTGCGCACATGGCTTATTATGTATGCTTAAGGAAATGTCTGAGCTGGATTTTCTAACATGAGTGCTGCTGGTTAAAGAGAGGTAGGAGGTTGGGGGCAGGGCGGCTAACCGTCCAGAAATTCCTGGGTCTGTGAAAACAGCGCTCTTCTCCCCTCCACGGACTGTGAACATTTTTTATGCCTCTGTGATTATATTAAAACTAGACAGACTTGATGATGACAAAAGTAATAATAAATTGCACATTTTACAGTTCACAAGGAATGCAGCAGATATCTTCATATCACAATTATTGGCAATAATCATCCATCACTTAAAATCTTAATGATTTACTAGTCTCTCAATGTTTCCGTAAAAAACATTGACTTTTTTTTCTAAGCTTTGTGTGCAGAAAAAAATCAAAACAAGTTGGCATCTAGCGGGTGACATGTCACAGACAAAGAGTTTGCATGTTTCCCAGGTAAGGGCCACTAAGCTTTTAAAAAGAATAGTCTCAAGTCTAAAAGTGATCCCCTATCCATATGATAAGGGACAGCTTCCCTACTGCCAGGGTCCAGTTGCTGAGACCCCCACCAATCGCAAGAACAAGAGTTCTGAATGGAGCGGAGGTTGATCAGTCTTAACGGAGCCGCAGGGGATAGCGGACACTGCACTCGGATGGTCTTTGGCACTCCCATAGGAATGAATAGGCAGTGCATATGATCGACCACAGCTCCACTCACACAAGGATCTGCAAAGCCCTGATTCTCAGGAGCGGCGGGGGTACTAGCGACCGTGAAGCTTTAAACTTGAGAATACCCCTTTAACGTGAAGTCCCACCATCAAGCATGTCTGAGAAAGTAAGCATTGAAAATACCAGGCTTTATTTAACTACCTGTTTGAGTCCAGAAAACATAAAGGCATCACTTGGCTCCACTGCAATTTCTATGTCCTGAACCAAATTGGTCTTATTCTGTAGATGATACTTAACCGGCAGAGATTCCCTTACCCGTCCAAAGGATGGCAGATCTGCTCGAGGTGAAACGATAAAACACTGTTGTCATTGGAAATACAAAGTGTTCGGCTCTTTCACATTCTTGTAACTGTATATACTTTTTATATTGAAGGGCGGTTATTGTAATATATTTTAATCTATGTGTGCTCTAACAATTAATAAGGTCATACCCTTTTTAGGTAAAAAAAAAAGCCATAATCTGATGACTACATACGAATCCCCATTTTGGGAAGTTGGGTTAAACAATAGAAGCAGACAATACATCCATTTAGTAAAATTGCTATAAGGGCAGGCAAGGTTTAGGGTCTTTAGTACAGATGAACATGCTGTCTGTTCTTTAGGTAAGGGAGCACTATACAGTTTTTCAGCATAATTAATGATCTAGATGTCTGTGCACCCTAGGCTTAGGAGTCCATTGGGTGGCCCCATCGAGGAGCTAAAGAAAACACATACAGAGATAGCGGTCAATCATTGAGTGAGACTGTCTACTTGACTCCTAATCCCAGCATGGATAGACCAAGAAATTAAGTAATGCTGACTCTTTTTCTAGCCGTTTTATATATAACATGCTGCCTGCAGAATAGACTACATTTTCAAAGTGAAAAGTTCTCTATAATTCTGATATTTATAGGATCTGATTGGTGCTGGCTCTCACATAACCTGGAATGTAATTAAAATTGCAATATAAAAGCTCAAGTAAGAAGGAGGGCAGCAAGCGGCTTATATGTGGACTAGCATCTCTAGGATACAGGGCAGCGGTCTCACACTTGGGGCTCTGCAGCTGCAGTGAATCTGGCACAGTCCTAATAGCCGCCTGACTAGTTGCTGGGCTTTTATGTCGCTTACATCTATAAGTATACTGTAAGCAATGTCCATAGATGAGCCTATTCATCAGAGCTCCACTCAATGACATATACTGAACCTCTGAAATATTCTAATTACAAAAAGCTCATTGTACATCACTGACTTACCTGCTTGGATGTGCAGCGGAATACTCTCCACCATAACATGGGGCAATGTAACCACTGTGTTCACAACAGGGACATTTTCTGCAGCCGAACTCCTTACAAGAAGCAGAGAAAATGGAAGAAACAGGAACAATTAAGTACACAATACTCTGTTCTATTGGAAGTAAAAAAAAAAAGCTTTTAAAAATTAAATTAAAAAAATGAGAAGATATAAAAGTTCAAAATCACCCCCCTTTTGCCCCATTCAAGATAAAACAATACAAAATACACACATTTGGTATCACTGCACATGGATTTTTTTTTCTTGTTTTCCAGTACACTATATGGTAAAATCAATGGTGCCATTCAAAAGTACAACTCGTCCCGCAAAAAACAAGCCCTCACATGGCCATATTGATGGGGGAAAAAAACAGTCGTGAAGGGGTTAAGTCTTCATCTGTGCACTGTTCCCTGAGATCTGTCCATCGCATTGGATGAGCTTAAATGTTGTTTTTTTTCCTCTCTCAGAGTTTAGTTTGCCTAAAGTATATTTTCATTATACAGCTGATGGATACTATGCAACAACTGAATGGTACGTCTATGGAATATTAATCTGTGGATGATTGCACCATGTAGGGCAAATCCTGCAGGCTGCTGTGCTGTGGAGTAAATCCGTAACTCATCTATTAGATATGAGGCTTGGTCTAAATATACAGTAACATTTTAATATATACAGAGTTGTGTTTCCCTTATGACCTCCTCTTACCTCTTCCAAGAAATGATATAGCTGCCAGTGGCCACACCGGTTTGAGGGTCCGCTATGGGTGGGCAATGAAGACAGAAGCATTCGCTGGCACTCTCTCCAGTCTGTAACACAACTGGTGTAGACACACGACAAGTCATTATTTATTATGCTTTGCTTACATGGTGCCACCATATTCTGCATTATCATCGCTGTCCCCGATGGGGCTCACAATCTACATTCCCTATCAGTATGTCCTTGGAATGTGGGAGGAAACCGGAGAACCCGGAGGAAACCCACGCAAACACGGGGAGAACATACAAACTCCTTCGTAAGGTTTGACCCCAGCACTGCAAAGTAACAGTGCTAACCACTGAGCCACCGTGGTAGCCATGTATCAAGTGATTCATAAGTGCTAAGTAAAACATTCCTATCACTAACAGAAATGTAAGCCCTTGCATGGAGCATCACAGCAATAGACTACATCCTCCAAAATGAATGAAGCTCTTTGGGGCCTCTCTAATGGAGAGGACCTTAAACACCCTGAAAGGGCGCCTGACCTGGAATTCTCTAATTAAAGATGGTAACACAAAGGTGACTTACCATTTCCCACATGTGACTCTAGCTGATCCACAGGGCTGACGAAAGAAGAGAGCTGCAGTTGGCTGGATAAGATGGTGAGAGCCCACGGAGAGGCACTTAGGATATCCGTCATTAACAAAAATGGGATGTCGGTGAAGACATGGTCGAGGTTTTGGAACTGTCAGGGCACAAAGCTACTATTAGGCAAGTGCACATAATGGCTTTATATCTCTTATATAAGTCTGACATATAGAAAATGTTAAATGACTTTAGGCTAAGGATATTCAGTGACCTGTGGCCGTGCAACATAATATGGCTATGCTGTGCTGCCACATCTCCAATAATACTGAATGGCCACAACAAAATCCCAACACCTGGAAAAAATCCAACACTGCTGGATTTCTATGTGACCTCATTCACTATCATTAGTCGAGACTGGAACAGCAGGACGTTGGGATCTTATGTTGCAGAGTCGCCATGCTGCCCTGGACTTATACAACAACCTGGTTGAAGAATAGTACAACAATCAATGATCAGGTAATGTTACATGTCCTCATTTATATCTGTGCACAATGTACAAATACCTTGATATTAAGACGCCATCCCAGAACCTTTTTTTTATCATCCTAAATCTGTGTATAGTTGCATGCAATGAAGAGTGTGTGTGTTAATATATTCCTTTACCGCCGTCTTCTCCGGGATCCAGCACCGTTCTGCTCCTCTTCTCAGTGACATCGCTCCTCTGCACATTCTCCTGATCAACTGCTCTCTGTATGACCCGAAAGAGGCTTTTACAGTGTAAGTCTATGGAGCATCAGAACGAGACTCAATAAACTTACATTACAGGAAAGAAATATATCTTGGTACCGTGTTAGCCAGTAGATAGAAAAATATTTAGAGGAGGACTCTCAATTCTAAATATTTTTCTAGACTTATATTGTAAAAGATATTTCTGCCTCAGACATAGAGCACAGAGTGATCCGTAGAGTATGAAGAGCGGTGACATCACTGACAAGAGGAGCAGAACGGCGCTGGATACCGGAGAAGACGGCGATAGGCGAGTGCATTAACACACTACACTACAGGCACATATACACAGATTTAGGCAAAAATAAAAGTTCATAGGAGGGCTCTATGTCACATCAGCAGATTATTCACATTAGTCTAAAATGTATGTGGATATAAGCAGAAATGTTGTTAGACACTATCATTCTCTAACAAGACTAATAAGTGCATCTAATGTGGTAACATAAGTGTATTACTGATCATACAGACCTTTATAGAGACAAACTTTGCTGCAACATCAAAGGGATACACTGTCTCAATGGTTACAGTCTCGTCCTGTAAGAGAAATAAAGAGAATACGGCAACCATCCAAAATTCCAACCACTTAACGGAGACTATACTTTAACTTTTCAAAACAACATGCAATGCATGTTCTCTTGTTGAATATCTCTGTATCTGGTAACCTTCTAGCGTGTATCCTGCATTTTCAACAGTGTCCCCCTCTTTGGCCTTTCTCATCCTGCTCTTTTCCCTTTGGTAACACATAGACAGAAGCAGCAGAAGTATGGACGACTAAATACAGCAATACTGATCAGTGTAGCTGTGAATCCAGCTCTGACATGATAAAAATTACTTGCTAAGGAAGCTTTAACATGAATACATGTCTTTACACTGACTCTCTCTGCCCTTCACTATCCCCTCTTCATTGGGTGAAATAGGAGATGTAGCCAGACACCTCGCTGTCAGTCTTTCCTGACACTTGTTAGTTGACTTGAATTATTACGTAGATGAGTTCCTTTGTCCTATTTGGAATCTGTTGTGATACTTTACATCTCTTACTTTGTACATGTTACTGGTGCCACTTCTAGGAACATTCTGTTTTGGTATATGTATGTCTTTTGTATTTAAAACTTTTTTCAGTATATTTAATAAATTGTTAGTTTTTATGAGACCTTTGTGTGCACTCGTTTTCATATGTTGGTGGGTAGATCAGTTTCAGAGTGTGTCTCTAATATTCTCCTCTTGGTTGCTCATGTTTTTCTTGGTATTCATGATATATTTTTTGTAGGTGCAGTTTGAGAGACCTTGATTTGATGATCTATGACTACAATTATTATGCGCTGTGCACTTTATTCCTTTGATTTAAAGCAATTGTATAGGTCATTATGTTCCCTAAAATGAACCATTATTATTATTATATAGGTCCATGATGTATATGCACAAGGCACCTCATAGATCAATAATGATCTTTATATACGAGTCCCACCACCATAGATGAGGTTTATAGATCATCTTTGTGACATGTAGATTTGATTCCTTTTTGGTAAATGTATATACACGCTTAGTATTATTACCGCATAAACTCCCCTTGGCATTTCTTTATGTTTTGCTACCACACAACCCTGAATTTCACAGGTTTTTTTGGAGGGTTTGCATCAGTTCATGTAACGAGCATGTCTACAACTGTGAACATTTGGTTTTCTTTTTATTATGAAGCAAACTAATTATATGACAAAATAACTGAAAACTTCAGTGTGCATAACAATTCATCCAAATAAAGTCAATGTAGAGCCTCCTTTTGTGACAATTACAGCCGCAAGTCGCTTTGTATAAGTCTCTATGAGGGTTCCACATCTTGCCACTGAGATTTTTGCCCATTCCTCAAGGCCAAACTGCTCCAGCTCCTTCAAGTTAGATGGTTTCCTCTGGTGAACATCAGTCTTCAGGTCAGACCACAGACTATCAATTGGATTAAGGTCTGGGCTTTAACTAGGCCACGCCAAAACATTTACGCGTTTCCCCTTTAACACTCGAGAGTTGCTTTAGCAGTATGCTTTGGGTCATTGTCTTGTTGGAAGGTGAACCTCCATCCCAGACTCAAATCACTGAAAGACTGAAACAGGTTTCACTCAAGAATATAACTGTATTCGCACCATCCCTCTGCCCTTCGACTCGGACAGTTTTCCATGTCCCTGCTGCCGAAAAAAATACCATGACGGAGAGGGGCCAGAAGATTGCGGCATCTGGTTATATGAACTCCTGCACTGATAAGAACTTCTTCCCCATCCTATTAAACAGTGCAGTTTTTCCTTGTTCTGTCATTGCAAGGGTTAATCAGTTCAGCTGATCTCCTGGCACTCTCCATCCTGAATTGTTCTGTGTTGGCCACTCCCCTCTGCAATCTATCAAGTGCCAGTGGCTAGCAGCGTAGCCAGTGATAGTTATAACTTCCTGGTTTGGTGGTGAAGGAGAGTTCTGAATTAGTAGCAGTCGGTTGGCGTAGTTTACAGGAGATATCTGAGTAGATTTGGTATTGTGTCTTTATCCTAATCCTCTCTGATTTGATTTTCCCTCTTCTGTTCCCTTGATTTCCACTCGGTTGTTTGGCGAGTGCATACACTTCTGTTCCATACCTCCCTGGGTGGGGGTGAAAACAGATCAGCGTGCATATAGGAGCATAGCAAGGTACGAGAACCAAGCTTTGCCGTCTTCAGGGGTAATCTGGGGTAAATGGATAGCCTTGGGTCCCCCTAGGTTGAGGAACAGGGAAAAAGCCAATTCCCCTGGGGAAATCATGCTACAGTATCGTGACACCTTCTGCTTAATGCTGCCACCGCATTTCACTATGGGGATGGTATTCTTGGGGTGATAAGTTGGGTTAGTTTGGCAACAGACATAGCGTTTACCATGGTGGCCAAAAAGGCCAATTTTGATCTCATCTGACCACAGCACCTTCCTCCATACATTTGGGGAACCTCCCACATGTCTTTTGGCAAACTGAAAACGAGCCTTACAATTTTTATGTGTAAGTAAAGGCTTTTTTCTGCCCACTCTTCCATAAAGGCCATCTCTATGGAGTGTATGCCTTATTGTGGTCGTATGGACAGATACTCCAGTCTCTGCTTGGGACCTCTGTAACTACTTCAGGGTTACCTTTGTTCTCTGTGCTACGTCTCTGATTAATGACCTCCTTACCCAGAATGAGAGTGGTGGAGATTCCAGGGGTCCTAAGGTAAGAAGAGGCTGCTCACACTGCTATCCACCTGTCTATCTGATCTAATATTGAAGATACCAGGAGGGCTGGGGTGAGAGGATGCTGTCTTTCTGATCAAATACTGGAGATACCTGGGGTATAGGTATAGCCAAGTCATAGCTGCAGTGCTTCCTACTGCACATGCTAACAAGCTTCTGTCCTATTAACATTCTAAGAAAGTCGGTGTAACAAGACAGTGGACAAAGGAATTATGTCTAGCACTAACAAGGGAAACTAGTCTTGAATTAGAGAAGAGGAATTTACTTTACCTTACGATAACTTACCTTGTGACATCTGCAGACAATCTCTTTGCCATCAACAGAGGCATCTATCAGGTATGAAACATAAACCAAGAATACTCGAGTTCCCACAGTGCTACAGCGGATATACAAGGGCAAATCCATCTACATAGTAAAAGAACAGTCATTACATTGCTGCATAGAAAATACAGAATTAGTGAAGTTACTAAGCCTGAATATCTGCAGTACTGTGTAATGTAATATTGAGGACTGAATATTTAATAATCAGAAAATAAATGATAAAAATTAATCAATATTAAAGAGGTTGTCCACTACTTCATCACTGATGACCCAGTCTCAGGATAGGTCATCAGTCTCTGATCGGTCAGTGTCCCACACCAGGCACCCTTGCCGATCAGCTGTTCTCTGTGGCGGCGGCCATCCGGCACTGCTCAGTTGTGGAGCTGCTACGTCTCTTGATAATGGTGGCCGCAGGGTACTGCACATCCAACCCCTATTGATTTGCATAGGAGGCAGATGTGCAATACCAAGCTGCGCCCACTACCAGAAGACGGAGCAGAACCACAATTATTTCCAGCCGGCAGCCACCGATGCTGCTGACACCGAGAGCAGCTGATCGGTGGGGGTCTCGGACCCTGACCGAGCAATGATAAAGTAGTGGACAACTTCTTTAAGAATACAAGAAACTGATATCTAGTGAATATATAGAGCATAGTGGCTACATCACAAGAATGTAGATAATACTACATATGTAAATGATAAAGTAGTGGTATGTGTGTGTTGTGTGTACTGTGCGCATTTCGCTGGGGCCGTCACTATCGAATATACATAATGCAGCACAGATTTAATCCAGATTAATACACATCAGAGCCAAGTCACAATAAAGCTCCATTTTAGCTGTTCTTTATATATTTTCGGTAGGGATTGATAATGGTTACTAAGCCTTTTATCAAACATTTGGACTGTACACAGCAACCATGAGGCTTACCCTGCCCTCAATCCCTATATAAATATGTGTGCTACATTACATCAGTATATAGCTGGGGAGACGGGTCCATATTTGCCTTCCTATTACAGAGCGGAGTGTTTAGCAGATTAATATTTCCGCAGCACACAATGGCTCAGTTCTCGTTAGAAAGGTCACGCAGGCACCTTTTCTCCGGGTTGCAGGTTTCCTATAGGGATGTCAGTGAGCAAAGCCGGACTTGAGTCATCGCACATTTCTGTTCCCTGAAGCGTAACCAGAGTCTTCTGGGTGAGATTGGCGTCCTGCCCTGCGAGAGACATTGTTTTCCTGGGTTACTGTACAATACGGTCTATGGTGTGGGGTCAGATAAGGTGACTGAAAGCAGCAGTAATGAAGTAGCACTTGCCAGGAATAAATTCCTATTTAAAGGGAAGCTATCATCAGAGAATGACCTATTATTTTTCAATCAGAGTTTTTGTTACATATATTTTTCAAAATATTTTTTTTCAATATCATGATCTTTATTAAAAATACAACAAAAATTAGAAATCTTCCAGATTTCACAGTGGCCACTGGGGCTTTCGGAGGCTTGTACTTCCTGTCCTTTCTGAGGCAGGATTACAGTGACCGGTAACGCCTCTATACACAGCTGATAACACAGGATCCACCCATCACAGTAGGTGATGTCACACTTGCCTTTCTTCATAACAATCTTTGTACACATTTATTAAATGCTTCAAAACAAAAGATAGAGTCAGGATCTGACTATTGTGGCTTTGTACATGTGTTGTTTCCTTAAACAACAGAAAGCTAGAGTCTAAAAATCCCCAGTTACCAGCATTTTTTTATTTTTAATACAGATTACGACATGTAAAAAGAAATAAACATTGCCTCTTTTTTTCCAATACATTTAAAATGCAAGAATCTGATTTAAAATCAATAGGACCATTTCCTGACGATAGCTACCTGGTAACATTTAGGTTGTCATTAATATGAAGTCTTAGTAAGCATTACCACATATGATGGTTGTGGTATGTGATAAGACCATACTTAGACCAGGTCCACACACTGCAATTATGTTTGTTTTTTCTCTTTTAAAAATCTGAACCACGATTAGAACAAGAAAAATAAACAGGTATAATTACTTTTTATTTAATTTTGTGTTGATAGAAACAAAAAAAAAATACAATAAAATACAGAAAGAGTTAATACAAGAAGTTTGTCTGTACTTGGCTTGTATATGGGTCAGTATTTTGGTTGTAAGGAAATCGCTAGTGAACAAAGAGTGCAATAGGATGGATGTCATCCTGAATAATGTGGTCATGAAAAGGCAGTTCCGCTTACCTGATATGATTGTGTGAGATAACTCTGAAAAGGCATATGGTTCCAGCTTCTGCAGCCCTTCAGGTTGGTAAATACAATGTGGTATTGGAAGTAGTAGGGAAATGGGTGATCTGTGCTGCTGGTGTACGTTTGATCAAGGAGTGAGAATTAAACAAAGTTATTGACATTGCGGTTTATTCTCTCTTTTAATACTTCGAAACGCGTAGAGAATAAACCGCAATGTCAATAACTTTGTCTAATACTCACTCCTTGATCAGTTGTACACCATCTTCTACCACCAGTATTCTGGTTGGTGTATATCATTCAACTGCTAGGCAGTCAAGGGAGCCGGAGAACCCTTTCAGGGACACTCAAAAGAAGGGGACCCAGAACATGTCTGGATGGCGCTCAGCAACCCAGGAGTGGTCAGAGCCGGGTTCGAGGAGTATATCTTTGGACATTATCTGTTGGAGGTGTTGTGTCTTGGGTCATATATCAGCAAATTGTCCCTTTACCTCAGAGCTATGGACTGCGGCATAGGCCAGCGCTACTCCTACTTCACCTACACTGCCTGCAGCGCTATACCCCCACCTGGCGAGGGCCTCAAGCGTGCCGTGGAAATTGTAAATAGGAAACAAGTGACTGGACTGTGGAAGTTTGCTGACCCTGGTAAGGGCCACAGTCCAACATGTTCCAGTCCCCGGGAAAGTGGTGTGCGTCAGGTGTAACCACAGAGAGATCAAGAACTTTCCTGTGGCTCAGGTCGACATAGTCACAGACTGTGGATCTGAGGCTCAAAAAGTGGGACTGGTCAAGAACTTAATATACCCAGTGATTATCAGACAAAACTTTCCTTTATTTTAAGACATGTGGGGGAAGGCGATGTTGCTGGGTAGCTCGGCTAACAACCAGGTCATGTCTAAAGAAACCTTGTTGCATGCCGCAGCTGACGAGTTTTCAATTTCTGTGCTCATTGGCAATAAGAATGAGAGAGATTCCCTTGAAGCGTTCCTGAACTGGAGTTGTCCAGGGAAAACTTTTGAACGCCCAGCTCATTGACTTCTGTTAAAAAAATACTCAGGGAAAAGTTAGGTTGCTAAATGTTGTTCTCCAGGAGCTGGGAACCGATGTTTATGTTCCGCGTTCACCTAGGCAGAATCATCGGTTATGTCGAGAGAACAAAGTGAGGGGCCAGGTAGAAGAGTGCCTCCTCAAGGCACAAGAAGCACAATCCAGGGAGTATAGTCAGGTAGAGTGAAATAGTTTAAACCTGGGGATTGGGACAGATGTTGGTGCCCACAGTGGAGTGTAAGTTCCTCGCCATATAGCAGGTACCTGATGAGGTGATGGAAAGTGTTGGTGAGAGAAATTATAAGTTCACCAACCAGGGAATGCGGATGCTCTGTCAAGGGTGAACTATTGGTTGACAAAAGGTTCCCAGCCCCCCGGCTTTGGGCAGAGGTGGGGGAGTAAGTATGCAGCTGGTAAGGTCGTGAATGGAGTGTATGTGTCACCGAGGTATCTATCCTTGGTGATGTAGGTCCCAGAAGAGCAGGCTCCATAACAAATACTGCTGAGAAGTTTTTTTCATGGGCATGGGTTTTACGGATGGCCACTAGAGCTGGGAGGGATTGGCCAGTTCTATACCTCAAGTTCCAGGCCTTGAAATGGCCTAGTTAAGGCAGCCTAGCTGCTTCATTCAGTGTCTGTGTATAGAGGTGGAAACACCTTTTGAAACTTGGGCCTGTCTGTGAATGTGGGAAGACCTGTGCCTTCTGCATAAACTGATTGTTTTCCATTTATCTTTGTGCTGGTAAAGCTGTTTTGATTGGAATCCTATGTAAGTTATTGACCTTTAATAAATCTTCCTGTTGCACCAAGAGACTGTGCCTGTGTGAGCGCTACAAGCTGCCTGAAAGCGAACGCATCCTTACAGGGTGTAGAATGCATTTTGAACCCACAAAGGGCTTCACAGAATTTTATCATGTTGTTTTTTCTCCACTAAAATGTTACGTTATCCCCAAATCTTTTTACTCGGCCAATAGGAGAAAATCGACCCCACAATTTGAAATGTAATTTCTCCTGGGCACATTAATGTGGTCAGAAACTACTATTCGGGCACACTGCAAAGCTTTGAAAGGAAAGAGTGCCATTTTTGAGTGCAAAACCTGCAGGAATGGTTTGCGGATGCCATGTCATATCACCAGAGCTCCTGACATGCCAAAACTGCAGAACAACCTAAAAATGACCCAATTTTACTAAATGTACCCCACAACGTATTCATCTAGGGGTGCAGTGAGCTTCTTGACCACCACAAGTGTTTCACAGAATTTTCTATCAATGGGCCATGAGAATAAAACACATTTTTCTTTCCTCGAAAATGTTGTTTCTCGTTCGTCTTATTGGGAGACACAGTAAGCTTGAGGCTTACATTATTCATGCAACTAATTGAATGGATTGATGGTACTTCCTCCATTTCTCCTTAGCTTTCTCTACGCACCTGTATTGGCTGGCCTCCGCGCCCTCAGTCACAATCCTGTCAGGGTCTCATCGTGTTGTCAAACCTTAGCAACCCCTTGGACCGGGTAGGCTAATTGCTGTTGGGGGACTTGATGCTTGCAGAGTTCCAGCAGCTCCCCTTCACTTCTATCAACAGTTGTTTTTTTTTTCTTAGTAGTCCCTGTGTCTTCTCTGGCGCTCAAAGTCGGAGTCCAGAGAAGACTGCGCACGCTCAGCTTTCCAGCCTAGTATGCTTGCATCTCGAGCAAGGACCAAGCCTTAGCATATCGCGCTGCATATAGCTATTTCTTCCTTCTGTCAATTGCAGGGGACCCCCAAGGTCTGGGCCTTATCCCCCTGCATGGGTGCTGCCTTTAGCTCTTCTGTATCCAATACCCTGGTGGCGGTTGTTACCACCATTAGTACTATGGCAACAGCCCAGTGTCACATCCACTAGCGAGACAGCACCAGCACGGCCTATGGCAGAGGTTATTCTGACCACCTTACAGAGTGAGTCAGAACTACTAGCTGAGGACTTACAGCCAGGCAAATCCCACAGAGGACACTGCAAACCTAGAGGTTATTCAGACCGCCTTTTTCTTGGGCAGTGTTGGGTGCAGGCGGCTTACACTCATCTAGGCTTCTTTAGCCAATAGGAGACCACTGATCAGAATACAACAGGATCAATGCTTCCTGAGTAGGGTGGCACTTTTTATATGCATTGAGTGGCTATTGAGGCCTCCCTTTGAGGCAGCTAGTCTCCACCTTATCTTAGTCCTTTTCACCTACAGTCCTTGAGGCCTTGGTTGCAGAGCCTAGCAGTGCTTCCATCTGTTCCCCTCCTATAGGAGCGCTGCCCAAGTCCTTCTCATTTGGAGTTTAAGGCAGGTCATTCAGATACTCTACTTCTGACACATTGCCTCAACCTACAGGGTGTGTGGAGATCTTAGGCCTCTAAAGGTACCTTCACACTCAGCAACTGTACAACGAGAACGACAACGATCTATGACGTTGCAGCGTCCTGGATAGCGATCTCATTGTGTTTGACACGCAGCAGCGATCTGGATCCCGCTGTGCCATCGCTGGTCGGAGCTAGAAGTCCAGAACTTTATTTCGTCGTGAGGTCGGCGTGTATCGTCATGTTTGACAGCAAAAGCAACGATGCCTGCAATGTTTTACATGGAGCTAACAACCAGCGAGAACGATAAGTGAGTCGCCATTACGTCACTGGATCGCTCCTGCATCGTTCTGGAGCTGCTGTGTTTGACGTCTCTACAGCGACCTAACAGCGACGCTCCAGCGATCGGCTCATTGTCTATATCGCTGCAGCGTTGCTGAGTGTGACGGTGCCTTAAGGGTCTCCCAAGTAGCCTACCATCTACAGTAGAACTTCCCAAGGTAGGTCAAGGACTGGTCAGGACAGATGTCTGGCCTACTCTATAACAATCTTGGTCCTTCCTTATTAGGGCAGAATTCTCCATTCCCAGGTTGGTAATTTGAATGCTGGTTTGCTTAGATTTCTCCAGTTTTAGTCCTGAACTCATGTTCATTGTGATAGATGCCCCCAGACAACTCCCATATTATTCAGACAGGCCTTTCCCAGGGTTGTCCTCTCCTACTGAATGTCTTTTTATTAATTTACTTTATTGGCAGGACTGTCAGGTCTGAAAATTCAGAAGACTCCTGTCCTTTCAGATTAGGATTGTCTGACTAGGCTTAAGGTACAAGGGCTCTAAAAGGTAACTTTTCTGCCATTTAATTTTGTACCTGTTTCATAAGCGAGAACCTATGGGCAGCGCTCATAGGGCAATATCCCTCTTATTAGTATTTGCCTGTCTAGATTAAACTAGGGCAGACTCCCAAAAAACAAATTCCAGCCTTGGCTATCTTGGGGCAGAAGAATTTATCTTATAGGCCAGAGGTCAGAATTGCCCACTGTAGCCACCATATTATTCCCTGAGAGACCTCTAGGGGTCTAGCCATTCTTTGGTCCTCCTCCTTTTGTGCTGATCAGAATGGTCTCTCCAGTTTTTTTGTCATCTCTTTTTCTCTGGAACCGAGCATTTGGGTGTTCTGCTCCCTCCTTCCACGTTAGTGGAACTTTTTCACTTTAATGAGGTGATTACTCTCCCTTCTTTAGGTACTTTGCCTCCTGTCTCACTGACGTTCTCACATAGGTGGATATAGTCGGAAGTTGCGCATCTCTCTCAAAACGCCACTCTGATGCCTTACGGTCTTTCCCAGTATGCACTTGCAGAGGTCTGACCGCCTCTAGGGTGATCTTCGCTCGCTGGATTAGATCAGACACTAGCAAAGCTTATAAGACAAGTGCCAATGCTCTCCTTTTCAGGGTTAGGGCGCACTCTGCATTTACTACAAATGCATTCCGGGCAGTTTTTCCACCAGGTATTGACCTTGCAGTTCTGTAAAGCAGCCACTTGCTCACCACTGCATACCTTTACAAAGTTCTGAAGGGTCCAAAACTTTGTTTTGGCACAAAAAAAATCTGGGGAGGAAGATACTGAAGGCAGCAATTGCTCAGGCAAATTCTTAAGAAAAGGTGAAAAAAGTCCTCTGGTAACTGTATAATGTTTAAGTTATTCTTACCCCTTGGACAGCTTTGGGACGCCCCATGGTTAATTTGTCCCCCAATAAGACGAACAAGAAATAAGGATTTTTTTGTCACTGTAAAACTCTTTCTCGTTGTCTTCATTGGGGACACAGCTCTCACCCTTGGTTAAGTGGTAGGGCATGAATTATTTTTCTTTTTGGGCTTTAATTATTTTGGCTTTCTCTCATTGCTTTTTGACTAAACTGAGGAGCATGGTTCTAGCAGGCAAGGTATAGTCTGTTGTGGAGGAGAAAAATTTCAACTAGTTGAATTAATAGTGTCAGAGTCCAGGTGGCAGCAGACTCTCTCAGTTTCTGTGTCCCCCAATGAAGACTACAAGAAAGGGATTTTATGGTGAGTAAAAAAATACCCTAATTTTTGTCCCAGATTTTTCCTTTTCACAAGGAAAAAAATAGATGAAAATGGACCCCACAATTTTCCATGCAATGTCTCCTGAATGTGGCAATACCCAATATGTTGTTGGAAACTAGTTTTTAGCCACACGGCAGGGCTCGGGAGCTATTTAACTTTTAACGTGCAGATTTTCCTCGAATTTGCAAGGCTGCAGAAATAGAAATAAAAATTACCCCATTTTGAAAATTTTACCCCTATGGAAATACATCTGTGGGTATGGTTTTCCAGAGATTAGTTACTCAGTGGATAATAGGGAGTGAAAGTTGAAAATCTGCCATTGTAGTGCCCAATATACTGTGCCCAGCTTGTGCTTCTGGAGATATGCACCCCGTAAATTCAGTAGGTCCTTCCCGATACAGCAAAGCCAAACTTGTGGACGATTTGGGAACACTGTGGGGCTCAAAGGGGAGAGGAAGCCATTTGGATTTGAGAGCATGTATTTTGCTGAAATTTTTCAGGGGGAAACAGTGTCACTTGTCTGGGGTCTTTGAACAATTACTAACGTTAAGGTCATTAAGTCACCACTTATACTGCATGAGAAACGCCGTAAAAATAAATATAACCAATTCTTCACCTGCTGTTGATTTGTTAATTTTGCCTCCCAAAGATCACAGCAAGGTTCGGCTCACATTTACGGTATCTTGCGCTCTACGCTGAGTGCTTCAGATGGAAACCCCAGCAGAAGATTCCCTATATTGAGGCAGATGGAGGCACTATGGACACTGTCTTGCTAATGATTCGGCGGTGTCCGACTTTTTATGCGTGCATAAAAGTGCCATCCACCACAGTTTTATGCATTTATGAAAGGACAAAGCTCAACAGAGGCCAGACAGAGTCCAGAGTAACTCTGCTGCCTCATTATAGTGAATGGATTCCTTGGAGGTTTCATCTGAATCAAGTCACGAAGAGATTTAGATGGAAACCCCAAAGTAAGTGGTCAGTGCAGAGCGCAGGATAAATTTGATCCCAAACGTTATGTAAAATGTTCCCAACCAAAGCTTCAACTCAATCCACAAAAAAAGCCATCCCCCACTCAGATCTGTCATCTGTTAACGGAAATATAGGGGGCTGCCACGTTACTGGTAGTGCAAAGGCTCAGGAGACGTGAAATAGAAATTTGAGGCTAAAGGAACATGTTTGTGGGAAAAATTTGATTTTTTTATTTTCACGCCTCCATGCTATAACAACAATTTTTAACCCTTCTAACTTCCTAACAAAATAATGTTTTAAAAATTATGCAGACATAAAGTAGACAGGTGGGAAATGTTAAGTAGTAACTATTTTGTGTGACATTTTCGCCAAATTTCTGATATTTTCACAAATAAACATAAGTCATATCGAACAAATTTTATCACTATCATGACATACAATATGTCACGATAAAACAGAATAATTGGGATCCGTTGAAGTGTTCCTGAGTTATTACAACTAGTGATGAGCGAACATGCTCGGATAACGTCTTATCCGAGCAGGCTCAGGTGTTATCCGAGCATCTGGGAGTGCTCGAATATTATGGTCGAGTCCCTTTGGCGGCATGATTTGCGGCTCTTAGACGGCCTCAACACATGTGAGGATTGCCTAAACTGGCTTCATACTTTCCTTAGCGATTTATGATAATGTGAATCATAAGTCGTTAAACAGTTAAAGGGGTTATCCCAAAAAATAACATTTATTACCCATCGTCAAAATGCTCCACTCTTGAGACGGGCCCTTGTGGTATGACACCAGTTGATCATACATTCATCACCTTTTTTGATCTGTAAGAACATATCTAGACTTGGATAGAACCTTGTTTTCAGTAAGTCAATAAAAAGGAAAGGTTTTGAACACACTGAATACCATCCTTCACCTGGCTCATAAGAGAGCAACACTTAGACACTTAACAATTTAGAGTATGTTCAGATATGGCTGATCTCTGTAGGATAATTCTGTTTCATGAAGTTTCTGCTGTATGTCATTACCTGGTTTAAGTCCTGCCGTGAGCTTCACATCTCTGATGACCGTGTCTTCCTGAGACTGTATAGTAATCAACAAGCAGTACATCTCATTATTTAACGCCGGGGGCTCGTGACGCAGTTGCACTGAAACCTTAGGTACTCTTGAAATAATCCTGAAAAGAAAAAATATACTAATCTAAGTTACCTGCTGGTAAGTCCAATAAGTATGAGATATTCTACAGCACTTATCTCTTACATGGTGCTGGCCTGGATAATGATGCTGTCCCAGTGCACTTCAGCATCAGGTAGCTTCGGTCTCCTTTTAAAGGAGCGGGCCGCCTGGACGGCTTCCTGAGCCGAGGCAGCATCTCCCCCGCCTCCCCTCCATTTCAGAATGACACAGCGGCCTGTCTGACTGCCCAGGATTAGATCTACTGAGGTTATCTGAAAAGTGAAAAAGATATTCCTTATCATAGAGGTCACATCATTAAAGATGACCTTTCACTAGTTTGAGCTTGTTAAACTAGCCATATCATAGAATAGTAGCAGATTAAAACATTCTTTAATTTCTGTTCTCTATTCACTTGAAAAGTTAAAGTTATAATTTACCTGGGCGTTAACAGAGATTTGTCTGCGTGGACGTCTATCTCTTCCACTGTATGAGAGTGACCAATCATAAAAAGACAGAAGCAGGGGAGAAAAGGGCACACCCTCATCTCTTCACTGGTCTCTGCAGGTACTGAGTAGCAGAGCAGAGTTATGCATCATTTCAAACACTTCCATATCTCATCTCATAGCAGTCAGTGTGGGGGGGGGGGGGGAGGATGAAAACTCACAGCACTGTGAAATGAGATTTGGAAGGGTTCGTAATAATATATAACTTAGGTTTATCTCTACACTATAGCTTCAGCAATCAATGAGAGGAGGGGTCATGTTCTTTTCTCCTCTGCATGGTGCCTCCTGCTTCTGTCTGGTCAATCTCATACAGGAGAACAAGTACACGCCCAAAATGAAGTCTCTGGTTCCAGCCAACTGAACAATAACAAAAGTTATAAACTAAAGTTTATAGGCTAATATCTACACAAAGGAGAAGAGAAATTAAAAACTGCATTTTACTCAGCTCTGCAGTTACTATTCCCTGATGTTGCCTGTTTAACATGCTGAAACTAGTGAAAGGGCCTCTTGAAATCATAGAAGTTCTGTATTAAAATAGGTTTACATTTTATAAAATACAGACAATACACACTTCATGCCCCTACATGTAAAACAAGATACTTATGCACCGACATATTAGGCAATACATAATGTGGAACATGTAGAAAATGACATATTGTGCATGTACTATTGTGTGCATTATATCATAAAATAAATCTACTACCGGATCACAGCAACCCTTCTCATTCCCCAAGACTCATTTGTATTACCATGTTGGTGGGTTGGGTCTGAAGTTCTGTTTGGATATATTACATCAGCGATATAAAACAAGCAGAAGCTCTATCCTGGATCTAAACCTTCTTATACTACATGTGCTCCATAAAGCGGTCTACATTCCTAATATATATTCATCATAGAAAAATTAGTTGGCGTACCACAATGATATCAAATAAATAAATATATATTGGGGGTGCAAAACAATGGCTAACACGCAGAACAGATAATAAACAAGAAAAGAAAAGCCACTATAATGTATGCACACCACCAAAAGTTATAATAAGTCACACAAGCTTTATTGGTAACATATAAAAACAATTAAAACCATACACACAAAACTCCCTCCATATACGTGTGCCCAATACACAATACTTCCATATAGTAGTGGAAAACATGCATCAAATATGGCAGATAATGAAATAGTATACACAAATAATTACTGGCAAAGCCGCCCTGTCCTGATCAGCAAAAGATATATCTGTCAATAGCAAAACCCTGTCAGGCTGCAGCTTACCCACAGCAAATAGTCCTCCTGGTATATAATGAGTAGGGAACATGCAAATACGGCCAAATAATTACCCCAAATAGGAAAAAGGAGCACGGCTGTCACCCGTCCTGAGCATAATAGGGGAACATGCTGCGGCAGCTAGAAGGTGATCCAGACAGAAGGCTCACAAAATATAGAGACAATATAGCAAGGACTGGGCAGCCAGCAAGTGAAGGGCAACGGAGGGAGAGCCCTACGCGTATCGCTGTTCAAGACATTATCTGCCATATTTGATGCATGTTTTCCACTACTATATGGAAGTATTGTGTGTTGGGCACACGTATATGGAGGGAGTTTTGTGTGTATGGTTTTAATTGTTTTTATATGTTACCATTTATTAATCTCCTTGTAGGGGGCATTCAGAGTAGAATTGCAGATGACACTAAACTCTGCAGGGTAATCAATACAGAGGAGGACAATTTTATATTACAGGATGATTTATGTAAACTAGAAGCTTGGGCTGATAAATGGCAAATGAGCTTTAATGGGAATAAATATAAGGTCATGCACTTGGGTAGAAGTAATAAGATGTATAACTATGCGCTTAATTCTAAAACTCTGGGCAAAACCATCAATGAAAAAGACCTGGGTGTATGTGGAGTCGGGAAGGAATTTTTTTCCCAAATGTGGAGCTTACTCTTTGCCACATGGGTTTTTTTTTCCTTCCTCTGGATCAACATGTTAGGGCATGTTAGGTTAGGCTATGGGTTGAACTAGATGGACATATAGTCTTCCTTCAACCTTAATAACTATGTAACTATGTAACAATAAAGCTTGTGTGACTTATTATAACGTTTGGTGGTGTGCATACATTATAGTGGCTTTTCTTTTCTTGTTTATTATCGTCCTAATATATATTCTCAACACCTGCGATTGCTTCATTGACTCAAACTCAGAAGTGTCAGCAGAGTAGGGAAAGACTTGATGATTTCTGAGAGTGTCTGTTGGAACACAAACCTATCCCAAAAAAAGCCCCGACTATAAGGAGTGGAGGTCAAGTATTTGCACCTTCGCTCCACTCATTCTCTGTGACACTTCAAGATATAGCCGAGCATCACCGTACTCTGCTATCACCCATAGAAAAGGAATGGAGCCGAGGTGCGAATGCTGGAACTCCAATTTATTCAGATTGGGCTCCACAGAGTCCCATTCTCAGAATTGTTGGAGGTGTCAGTGGTTGGACCCTAAGTGATCAATAAGGTATCCCCTACCTATCAATAGGGCATAACATATACAATATTACCCGTTTATGCCTGTTTTTACACACTGAATATAGGATGGAGGATAGGCATTTAGAGATGACTGCGCTGCTGTAGATGATGGCAGTTCCACAGTCCAGGTAGATTTATGACGTTTTGTTAACGCGTTTCCGTTTCGAACTAAATGCTTTTTCAAAATACTGCAGAGAGGGTATCCGAAACTATACACAACCCTTTGTAGCTTATTTTGAAAAAGGGTTCAGTTTTAATCAACTCAGCTGTGTTTGAGAAACAGGAGGGTCTGAAACCCCCAGGGAAGAGGACGGGTGACCCAGTGGCGGGGGCAGGATTAGGCAGTCGTTCTATGATCGATGACAAGGTCTGGGATACTTTGGTTAGGTGAGCGACTAATTGAGTGAGAGCTGCGACCCACTCAGGACAGGGTGCACGCTCGTTGCGAGCAGTGGGTGGCTCCTGGGGTTACAGCATGGTGGATGGCCCACAATCCGGGAACAGGGATGAGGTCTGACCAGAGGTAAACCTTTTGTTACAGGAAAAGCATGCAAAGTGCAGGACAATAGGCGGAGAATGGAAGCGAGACATAGGGAAAGAGAAATGTGCCAGAGAGAGCTATGCTGGGGATATATGTCCTGGTAGCACTGCTTACTCAGACCCCGAATCCTGTGGTCCTGGGGAAGCTGATGGCTACAACGGTTCAGCGGAACCAGGTGGTGAGCTGCAGCGGTTGAGTATGAGCTGGCGACTAGAAGATGGCGCCGGGCAGATGGAGGAAGAGGTAGCATCAGAAAGGGTGCGCAGAGTTCCCGCATGCCGGAAAGCAAGGAGCGCACTGATAATACAGTATGAGGGCAGTGGGCGGAAGAACGCAAAAGAGTCAACAAGTGTGACAAACCAGGCTGCCTGTGGCGTGGCCCAGCTAGCAGGGAACTACGTTTTTAAAAAGGCCGCCGAAGAAGCGCCGCTGGTCTAGGGGGAAGAACTAAAATTGCTAAATGTGCAAAAAAAAAAAAAGCGGCTTTTCCCAGGGGGTCGAACAGATCATGACTTGGGGAAAACCAGGACAATCTTCTTATTTCATCTGTCCATTTGTTATCTTTTTTTATTATTTGGAGCCCCCTTCACTGCCATACCTGTCCTGGAAAAACCCATCCTGAAGATTCCAAATCCTTCTTGGCAGACAGGTAAATGAAGACTGACATCAGACGTCGCGGGTGGAGACACTGCTGTGGAGGAACTTACTTTTTTGAATAGTGTCAGCAGCATATACTCATGGTTTCCTGTGTCCCCCAATGAAGGGATATACAAAATACATTTATTTCTTTTATACACAAAATACTTAGCTTCTCACTCACCTCAACCTTCTTACCAACATCTTCAGTTTTAGCAACAAACTTGAATGTGAACTTTCGGGTCTTTCCAGGCACCAGACACATGGTTCCCTGTGCGGACTGCTCCAATACATCACTGGACTGGTACTGTTCTTCCACCACACAGTACTGGTTGTACTCCTTGTCAAGAAAACGACAGATAAGCATAGCATGGCAATAGTAGGGATATTATATGCTCACCTACTGTAGGAAATGGAATATTTCCCAAAAGTAGTATGTCCACTTGTACAGTTTCTACAATATCAGACCACTGCTTTATGGAGCAATATTACATACAAATTCTAATATAAAATTCACTCCAAGGCCAGTCCAATACAGAACAGGCAGCTGCATGGGGTTCAGATTTCCCTGCAATTAGGGCCAGTCAGCGAGCTGTATACCGCCATCCACCTCAGAACCATATAAGTACTGGGAGAAGACGATTTTTTATTCTGACAATATATAACATTTGCTTAATGAATTAGCGTGAAATGAAGCATTATATTGTCATGACAAATAAATCATTCCTGCAAATTAAATAATACGTCCTGGTGATCACAGAGGCAAAGATACACTATGGGATCACTATGGGAGCCAAAGGGAACTTTAATAACTCCAATTTTGGCAACCTAACCCCTTATATTCAACAATCGATAGCAAAACGCTTTTCTTAACACCATCGCCCAATTACTACCCTCCCTCTCACACATGACGGAAGCATTGTATCATACGCATGATCAGGCAAAATGGAACCTCTTCCCATGAAAAAAACTTTCCAGATGCCAACGGCGACGTACTGAACGTCCTCGCCACATTGGCACGCTTGTGAAGCCCTGTCTCAGGCAAGAAATCATAAGCAATTGCTAATCTTACAAGTGTATTACAGTTTATTGTGCAAGTGATCAAACTATTGCAGGTTTAAGCCACTTGAGGGGAATCAATTAAAAAAAGAAGAAAGCACCCCATAAAAATCCTAAAATCACAACCTTTTTGATATTTCTACAATCAAAAGTATGAAAATAAAATGCAAAGTTGGTTTGACTGTGTCCATAAAAGTGTGAAAAATGTAAATTTCATGTTATTTGTTCTGCTATGCCGGCGCTATTAAATAAGAAAATAATTAAACCCCTCAGGATTGACGTTACTGATCGCCTTGTATCCCACAAAGTTAGAAAAAGCGATGGTGACGCTATTCATAAACTGACTCGGAGAGTAAAGTCACCATTTCATTTTTTATCACACAGCGAACAACAAAAAACAAACCCAACACAATGGTGGAATTGCCTTTGTGTTTTTTCCCTGGTTCTCAATACATTAAATAGTGAATTAAATGATGCAATTGAATGATACAACTCGTGCCACAAATGGCTATGCGAGAGGAAAAATAATTAAAAAAAGGTTAAGGTTTTTGAAAGGCTTGGATAAAAAAATTAAAATTGTGAAAGAGTAAACAAATGGATTACTCCTTAAAGGGTTAAGTGCCAAAGTGGCAATGGAAGAGATGCTATTAAAATGTAAGGACAAGGAATGATTGCTATTGTTTAACCTGTAAAGCGCTGCGGAATATGTTAGCGCTATATAAAAATAAAGATTATTATTATTATTGTTTGTTACGTGTGTGCTAAAATGGTTCCCATGAAAATGTTCCGGCAAAATCAAATGTGATGATGAAACTAAACAACAGGACAGTCCGTCTACGTGTTACCTGGTTGCTGAAGCCAACGCAGAGCTTGGAGAGGCGGATAGGATGTGGGCAATCAGTCTTTAAATGCACATACAGCTCCACCGGAGTATCCACATGAAAACTTGGGGCCTGGAACTTAGCCTTGCATTGCACTGCATGGAAAGAGTTAAAAAAAAAAGAATTGAAAAGTTAATGGCAGAATAAAAGCTGACAATTAGCGGTATATGATTATAAAGTATACAGACGACCCCCATCACACATACCAAAAGGGACGAAGTCCTGCACTTCAATGGTGAACATGTTACTACCCGCCAAAGACACTCGATCCGCCCACAGGCGATGTGCCAGCTTCACCATGGAGGCGTCACAGTCCGGCTCTGGGTCAGGACTCTCATTCTGGAAATGGTGGCGAATATAATCACTACCGAGACCGCAAAATCCTAAATCCATCCCGGTACAGGAAGGGCGGACTCACCATTAACACCATAATGAGGTTCTTCTCAATCCTGGACTTCTGATCATCTCTTAATGTCGATGCTGTTGGGAAAGAAGTAAAATAAACACGTTTTCATCGAGCATTATTAAAATAAGGCCCTGAGGAAATAAAACATTTCATGCTAGGGTTGTTGGGCGACCTCAAGTAATGTGAGTAATGTGAAAGGCAATCTATCACCAGGCATCTAAGAGAAGCATGATATCGGGCTCGAGACCCTGATTCCAGCAATGTGTCACTTACCGGGCTGCTTTCTTCAGTTTTTATTAAAAATTGTTTTCTCTGCTGCAGATCTAACAGTTCTCCGATTGCTGAGCCCTGTATAACCCCACCCACACCACTGATTGGCAGCCTTCTGTGTACACTGTGCATAGGCAGAAAGCTGCCAATCACTGCTGGAGGGCAGGGTTATGCAAAGCCCATGTATATGGAGGACTATATGGCTAGTGATAATCTCCTGATGATAAAACAATGATTTTCTAAAAAATACACAAAACAGACACACAGCTTGAATCAGCACCGCTGGCCCTACGTTACACTGCTCTCAAATTAAATAGCAAAATCTTTTGACCGATTCCCTTCAAGACACAGTGCAACCATGAAAAGTCACGATAAATCAAAAACGGCTACATTTTTGGTCACAGGTTGTTAAATGTGATCTCAAGGCAAGTTAGGGGCAACCGTGTCTTATGTGCGACAAGTCTGTGAATTTAGGGGGTCTAATGATTATGGCAAAACCTAAAATGTATGAAGTAGCCCCCCGCAATGTCATTATGAAGCAGAGCAATGATGGCACGGCGTCAGGTGGGGGGCTACTAATCACAAGAGTCGCTGGCGATGTAGATAGTAGGAAGGTTTGCAGGGTACGAGACTGACGGCCATGGATTACCAACGTGGCTGCAGGACAAGAGTCCAGCAAATCTTTTTGCTCACTTTACCAAACTCCACATGTTGCCTTCAGTTCATTGGGGCACTTTGGAAATACCGTATATACTCGAGTATAAGCCGAGATTTTCAGCCCACTTCTTTGGGCTGAAAGTCCCCCTCTCGGCTTATACTCGAGTCATACCCAGGGGTCGGCAGGGTAGGGGGAGCGGGGCTGTCTAATAATACTCACCTACTCCTGGCGCGGTCCCTGCTTCTTCGGCGCCGGCACCTTCTTCCTGTACTGAGCGGTCACATGGTACCGCTCATTACAGTAATGAATACGTGGCTCCACCTCCCATAGGGGTGGAGCCGCATATTCATTACTGTAATGAGCGGTAACGGTGACCGCTCAGTACAGGATGAAGCTGCGGCGTCGGGGAAGCAAGGACTGCACCGCGCCAGGAGCAAGTGAGTATAACGGCGAGGGGGAGCGCTGCGCTGCGCGATATTCACCTGCTCCCCATTCCGGGCGCCGCTCTGTCTTCAGCAGTGACGCTCAGGTCAGAGGGCGCGGTGACGTGGTTAGTGCGCGCCCTCTGCCTGAACGTCAGTGCAGAAGACGCTGAAGATGGAGCGGCGCCGGAACAAGGAGGTGAATATTGAAAGTGCCGGGGGCCTGAGCGACGGAGAGGCGAGTATGTGATTTTTTTTTTTTTTATCGCAGCAATAGCAAATGGGGCAAGTGTCTGTATGGAGCATCTTATGGGGCCATAACGCTTGTGTAGCACTATATGGGGCAAATATCTTTATGGAGCATCTTATGGGGCCATAATCAGCATTTGTGCAGCATTATATTGGGCAAATGTGTCTATGGAGCATCTTATGGGGCCATTATTAACCTTTATGCAGGATTATATGGGGAATATTTTAATATGGAGCATCTTATGGGGCCATCATAAACTTCATGGAGCGTTATATGGGGCTTCTGATTCAATATGGAGATTCTGATATCTCAATTAATTTTACTTTTATTGGTACCTATTTTTACTTTTGACATTTACCGGTAGCTGCTGCATTTTCCACCCTAGGCTTATACTCGAGTCATTAAGTTTTCCCAGTTTTTTGTGGCAAAATTAGGGGGGTCGGCACATACTCGAGTATATTCGGTAATAGGAAAATAAATGGCTAATCCCACCATTACTGAAGAGCGTACAGTCAATATAAGGGAGTACATGCCTCTTCCCAGCAGCTCCAGAGAGTAGGTGATGTAGTCCTTGAGTTGTGCCATGAGATAAGCACATTTCAGAGCGGTGCTGAGTATGGAGGTGAGTAGGGTCCACCACCTCTCACTGCGGTAGTCACACATCACATAATCCAGCAGCCTGGGAAACAAAGGGGATTTTTAACATTACACAGTGCACAGCAGGTAACATATACGCAGGCTGCTAGTGACAGAAAGAAGCACTCTGACATTTTTTCAATGCATGTACAGTACAGACCAAAAGTTTGGACACACCTCATTTTAAAGATTTTTCTGTATTTTCATGACTATGAAAATTGTACATTCACACTGAAGGCATCAAAACTATGAATTAACACATGTGGAATTATATACTTAACAAAAAGTGTGAAACAACTGAAATTATGTCTTATATTCTAGGTTCTTCAAAGTAGCCACCTTTTGCTTTGATGACTGCTTTACACACTCTTGGCATTCTCTTGATGAGCTTCAAGAGGTAGTCACCGGGAATGGTTTTCACTTCACAGGTGTGCCCTGTCAGGTTTAATAAGTGGGATTTCTTGCCTTATAAATGGGGTTGGGACCATCAGTTGTGTTGAGCAGAAGTCTGGTGGATACACAGCTGATAGTCCTACTGAATAGACTGTTAGAATTTGTATTATGGCAAGAAAAAAGCAGCTATAAGTAAAGAAAAACGAGTGGCCATCATTACTTTAAGAAATGAAGGTCAGTCAGTCCGAAAAATTGGGAAAATATTGAAAGTGTCCCCAAGTGCAGTGGCAAAACCATCATGCGCTACAAAGAAACTGGCTCACATGAGGACCGCCCGAGGAAAGGAAGACCAAGAGTCACCTCTGCTTCTCAGGATAAGTTTATCCGAGTCACCAGCCTCAGAAATCGCAGGTTAACAGCAGCTCAGATTAGAGACCAGGTCAGTGCCACACAGAGTTCAAGCAGCAGACACATCTCTACAACAACTGTTAAGAGGAGACTTTGTGCGGCAGGCCTTCATGGTAAAATAGCTGCTAGGAAACCACTGCTAAGGACAGGCAACAAGCAGAAGAGACTTGTTTGGGCTAAAGAACACAAGGAATGGACATTAGACCAGAGGAAATCCGTGCTTTGGTCTGATGAGTCCAAATTTGAGATCTTTGGTTCCAACCACTGTGTCTTTGTGCGACACAGAAAAGGTGAACGGGTGGACTCTACATGCCTGGATCCCACCGTGAAGCATGGAGGAGGAGGTGTGATGGTGTGGGGCTGCTTTGCTGGTGACACTGTTGGGGATTTATTCAAAATTGCAGGCATACTGAACCAGCATGGCTACCACAGCATCTTGCAGCGGCATGCTATTTCATCCGGTTTGTGTTTAGCTGTACCATCATTTATTTTTCAACAAGACAATGACCTCAAACACACCTCCAGGCTGTATAAGGGCTATTTGACCAAGAGGGAGAGTGATGGGGTGCTACGCCAGATGACCTGGCCTCCACAGTCACCAGACCTGAACCCAATCGAGATGGTTTGGGGTGAGCTGGACCACAGAGTGAAGGCAAAAGGGCCAACAAGTGCTAAGCATCTCTGGGAACTCCTTCAAGATTGTTGGAAGACCATTCCCGGTGACTACCTCTTGAAGCTCATCAAGAGAATGCCAAGAGTGTGCAAAGCAGTCATCAAAGCAAAAGGTGGCTACTTTGAAGAACCTAGAATATAAGACATAATTTCAGTTGTTTCACACTTTATTGTTAAAGGGAAGGTGCCATCAAAAAATTTTTTTTTTCAGAAATTGTAAAAATGTAAAGAATTAATGATTACATTTTCTTAAAAAATATTATCATTTGTTTATAATTTAGTAAAATATGAAAAATAATTTGAAAAGTTTTGGAATTTCCACTTTTCAACACTAGGGGGAGCAGCTGCTGAAATTTCAGAAAAACCTAGTGTACAACTAGCTCACATTACAGCACTGCAGTAATTATGGGCGGAGTCTGCTGACGTGTGTGATGTCTCCTCTCCTCCCCTTCTGGGTGTTTGCTAAGGGATTAGAGAGGATGATATTCAGGAACCCAGTGAGCAGCCATTTTGTTGGTGACTGCAGAGTATGGCTGCCGTCACACTATCAGTATTTGGTCAGTATTTTACCTCAGTATTTGTAAGCCAAAACCAGGAGTGGAACAATTAGAGGAAAAGTATAATAGAAACATCTGCACAACTTCTGCATTTATCACCCACTCCTGGTTTTAGCTACAAATACTGAGGTAAAATACTGACCAAATACTGAGCGTGGACAGCAGCCTTATAGGCTATGTGCACACGTAGTAAATGTGGTGCAGAATTTTCTGCACTAAATCTGCATCTGCAGTTTCTGTGCAGTTTCTGTGCAGTTTCTATGCAGTTTCTATGCAGTTTCTGCGCAGTTTCTGCGCAGTTTCTGTGCAGATTCTGTGCAGTTTCTGTGCAGTTTCTGTGCAGTACAATGTAAATCAATGAGAAAAGAAAAAAGCTGTGCACATGGTGCAGAAAAATCTGCGCAGAAACGCTGCAGAACTGCACAAAAGAAGCGACGTGCACTTCTTTGAAAAATCTGCAGCGTTTCTGCGCAGATTTTTCTGCACCATGTGCACAGCTTTTTTCTTTTCTCATTGATTTACATTGTACTGTAAATCACAGTGCAGTTCTGCAGCGTTTCTGCAGCAGAAAAATCTGCTGCAGTTCTGCACCAATTCTGCACTAAATCTGCATCGTGTGCACATAGGGTATGTGCACACGATGCAGATTTAGTGCAGAATTGGTGCAGAACTGCAGCAGATTTTTCTGCTGCAGAAACGCTGCAGAACTGCACTGTGATTTACAGTACAATGTAAATCAATGTGAAAAGAAAAAAGCTGTGCACATGGTGCAGAAAAATCTGCGCAGAAACACTGCAGATTTCAAAGAAGTGCACGTCGCTTCTTTTGTGCAGTTCTGCAGCGTTTCTGCAGCAGATTTTTCTGCACCATGTGCACAGCTTTTTTCTTTTCACATTGATTTACATTGTACTGCACAGAAACTGCACAGAAACTGCATAGAATCTGCACAGAAACTGCACAGAAACTGCATAGAAACTGCACAGAAACTGCACAGAAACTGCATAGAAACTGCACAGAAACTGCACAGAAACTGCATAGAAACTGCATAGAAACTGCACAGAAACTGCATCAAATCTGCAGATGCAGATTTAGTGCAGAAAATTCTGCACCACATTTCCTGCGTGTGCACATAGCCTTAGGCTACTTTCACACTAGCGTTGTTGGCTGTACGTTGCAATGCGTCATTCAGAAGAAAAAACGCATCCTGCAAAGTTGTCTGCAGGATGCGTTTTTTCCCCATAGACTAACATTACCGACGCATTGCCACACGTCGTAACTGTCGTGCGACGGTTGCGTCATGTTTTGGTGGACCGCCGCCACAAAAAAAGTTACATGTAACGTTTGTGCATCGAGTCCACCATTTTCGACCGCCCATGCACGGCAGAAACTCCGCCCCATCCTCCCCAGACCTAACAATGGGGCAGCGGAAGCGTCGTAAGACTGCTTCCGCTGCCCACGTCGGACATTTCTTTCACAGCATGCGTCGGTACGACGCACTGCGACGGGCCCGTACCGATGCTAGTGTGAAAGCAGCCTTATACTGACAAGTCTACGGTCACCGAGGATGGCAGGCAGCATGGATTCTGGGAGATATGTGGTGGAGGGAGCAGGGTGACAGCAGCACAGAGTATTTCAGGAGAGCAGTGTGCTGGTCTATAGGGGCCCCCTGTTCGGTGTGCGGAGCAGCCAGGGATTGTACATAGAGCGCTGTCTTTTATACTCATGGATGGACCATCTGCTTGTTTGCTCCACAGAAATCCAGGAAACATTTCTGCGGATTGATGGCCTGGTCTGATCCAGACTTTGCATACAGACTCCATTCCCCTCCTCAGATCCTGTCTTCCCCATCCTGTCCTGGCGATGTGTGAAAGCGAGGTGACAGGCGCAGTCTGGGGTGACGCTGGGAAGGAAATGTAGCCATATAGTAACGATAAAAATGAGACCCCTCTCTTCAGCTGCCTCACCAGCCTTCCCCTGACTACACCTAACTGGAGGTCATGCTACCCCCTCTATTACCCCAGACCCGCGTGCAGGTGCTCAGCCAGAACCACCATAGAATGGGTCCGCTTTCTGAAGATAATACTGCCATAGTGTTCTCACATAATACCGCCATATAGATCACACACAATACTATCAAATAGATCACACAATACTGTCATACAGTTCTCACATACCACCATATAGATCACACATAATACCGCCAGTGTTCTCACATAATACTGCCATATAGATCACACATAATACTGCCATAGTGTTCTCACATAATACCGCCATATAGATCACATAATACTGCCATAGTGTTCTCACATAATACCGCCATATAGATCACATAATACTGCCATAGTGTTCTCACATACCGCCATATAGATCACACACAATACTATCAAATAGATCACACAATACTGTCATACAGTTCTCACATAATACCACCATATAGATCACACATAATACCGCCAGTGTTCTCACATAATACTGCCATATAGATCACACATAATACTGCCATAGTGTTCTCACATAATACCGCCATATAGATCACACATAATACCGCCAGTGTTCACATACCACCATATAGATCACATATAATACTGCCATAGTGTTCTCACATAATACCGCCATATAGATCACACATAATGCTGCCATAGTGTTCTCACATAATACCGCCATATAGATCACACACAATACTATCAAATAGATCACACAATACTGTCATACAGTTCTCACATAATACCACCATATAGATCACACATAATACCGCCAGTGTTCTCACATACTGCCATATAGATCACACATAATAATGCCATCGTGTTCTCACATAATACCGCCATATAGATCACACATAATACCGCCAGTGTTCTCACATACCACCATATAGATCACACATAATACCGCCAGTGTTCTCACATACTACCATATAGATCACACATAATACTGCCAGTGTTCTCACATAATACCGCCATATAGATCACACATAATACTGCCATAGTGTTCTCACATAATACCGCCATATAGATCACACATAATACTGCCATAGTGTTCTCACATACCGCCATATAGATCACACATAATACTGCCATAGTGTTCTCACATAATACCGCCATATAGATCACACATAATACTGCCATAGTGTTCTCACATAATACCGCCATATAGATCACATAATGCTGCCATAGTGTTCTCACATAATACCGCCATATAGATCACACATAATGCTACCAGTGTTCTCACATAATACCGCCATATAGATCACACACAATACCACCATATAATTCTCACAATACTGATCAAGCATAATACCACCATACAGATCACATAATACCATCATATAGATCTCACATAATGCCATAATACAGCATGACGCCCGCAGCTCCTGTTATCGCACGCATTGAGTTGTGTGTGCAATGGGGAAAGATATGCAGGGGGGAGAGGAGTGCATAGAAGTGGATTAGATACACGGTTCACCAGACAGTATCACACAGGAGAGGATTAGATACACGGCTCAGCAGACAGTATCACACAGGAGAGGATTAGATACACGGCTCAGCAGACACTATCACACAGGAGAGGATTAGATACATGGCTCAGCAGTCAGTATTCCACAGGATTAGACACACAGGTCAGCACATGATAGGATTAGATACACGGCTCAGCAGACACTATCACACAGGAGAGGATTAGATACACGGCTCAGCAGTCAGTATTCCACAGGATTAGACACACAGGTCAGCACATGATAGGATTAGATACACGGCTCAGCAGACACTATCACACAGGAGAGGATTAGATACACGGCTCACCAGACAGTATCACACAGGAGAGGATTAGATACACGGCTCAGCAGTCAGTATTCCACAGGATAGGATTAGATACACGGCTCAGCAGACACTATCACACAGGAGAGGATTAGATACACGGCTCACCAGACAGCATCACACAGGAGAGGATTAGATACACGGCTCAGCAGTCAGTATTCCACAGGATTAGATACACAGGTCAGCACAGGATAGGATTAGATACATGGCTCAGCAGACACTATCACACAGGAGAGGATTAGATACTTGGCTCAGCACAGTATAGTGATAGATGCAGGGTCTGATGTCCTGTGAGGAGCTGCAGTGAGGTCGAGCAGCACAGAGCCTCCCCCATCCCCCTCTGTTACCTCTCTGCAGCTCCTGATAAGAAAACATCAGACCACAGCACTTCAGACTCTCTAGCGATTCTAGAGATTCAGCCACACACCAGGCAGCAGAGGACAGGGAACGGCCGCTGAGTGTGAGGGGAGACAGATGGAGCTGCCCCTCCAACAGCACAGCTCAGTCACAGTGGAGCTCACAGATACACTCCACTGTAGGCTGAAGTAAGATGGCGCCGACCTCCTGCCTCTGCTGTGATGTGGAGACAGCCCAGGGGGCGTGGCCACATCAGAGCAGAGAGAAGCTTATAATGCATTGCTAGCTATGGGGTCGCCTTCCGACTACTGATCTCTATGTCCAGGGCTGCCGTATGTGAAGACTGTAAGTGTCGTGCAGCTACACTTACAGTCCTGCAAATGAAAATGGCGGCGCCCAGTGGCAGAAAAAAAAAATGAATAAAAAAAAAACAAAACAATAAATACTGTGCACTTGAAAATAACTTATAAAAATAAGGAATTAAAGAGGTTTTTTTTTTTTTTACAATATTAAAACGCGGCACCTTCCCTTTAAGTATATAACTCCACATGTGTTAATTCAGAGTTTTGATGCCTTCAGTGTAAATGTAAAACTTTCATAGTCATGAAAATACAGAAAAATCTTTAAATGAGGTGTGTCCAAACTTTTGGTCTGTACTGTATAATGATTAGCCACCATCAACATTTTAGTGTTATTTCATCTCTCCTCAGCAACATTAATACAGTCTCCCTCTTTGTTATAGGATATTGAGTCATGTGACCTCCAGTCTGACAACCAGTCCAGTACATGCGCTAATGTGTAGACAGGAAGTCAGTCTGTGACTTCCTGTCAACTACAGGATAAACTCATAACTGGTCAGATTCCTTTTGGCAGCTCTCAGACACCTCCACCCCCAACACAGCTCCACCCTCCCTGCTCCTTACTATGTCCTCCATGTAAGTAAAAGTATAGGTAAAAAAGAGGAAAAATTCCTGCACGATGAAATCGTGATAAAATACAAGATTTATTGAGAAAACATTAAAAAAAGACAGTTGTACGATAACCAGCAGGTCAGTGTGACCAACGTGTTTCAGCTTAGAAAGCCTTATTCATGGTACAAATGGTAAAAATATAGGTGGGTCAGGGCGTCTCATAAAAAAGGTTGTCTTAGCTGCCCATAGCAACCAATCACGTTGCAGCTTTCATTTTTCGACAGCAGAATATGAAACTTAAGCTGCTCTCTGATTGGTTGCTAAAGGAAGCAAGGACAACTACAGAGCAGCTTACATTTTGCATTCTGTTCTGGTAAAATGAGAGCTGTGCAGTGATTAGGTAACGCTCAAGAGAATGACCCCAATCACTGTTAGAGGTACGAATGCTATCTGTGTAAAACATGGCTAGCAACTGGTCACAAGAAACGGACTTCTGAATGAGGCCTAAATTGGAAGAAAAAAAAATTATTATTTATATATAACAGGTTGAATAACCACATGTTTTTTTCCCACGTTAAGTCAATTTACATCAAAGGTCGAGTCTGTCATGGATGCGGCTCATAAAGATTTAAAATGCCCCAGCCGAAAGCTCATCACAAATCCTACCCATCGGTGCCCCTATTATGTTATATGCGGGGCAGCTATGGGTGGTCATGATAGGCGGGGGTCTGCAGAAGACCTGTACCTGTCATTGTGAATCTCCTGTGAGAACGTAGCCGGCGTTCATAGGAGATCCTGATTTCTGCTTTATATATAGCAGGGCGAGGCGCTGCTACGTGTAGCACGGGAGATCAGATGATCGCAGCTTCAAGTCTCTTAAGCTGACTACTGAAGACAGTAAAAACTGTGACGAAAAGTTGTTAAAAATATGGAAAAAAAAATAAAAATTTATAAAAAATACACATATTTTATATTGCTGTGTTCAGAAATGCCCGTTCTATCAAAATATAAAATAACTGAATCCAATGGTTAAATAACATGAGATTAAAAAAAAAAAAACAAACAAAAAAACACACCAGAATTACAGGGATTTTTTGGCAGCTGCAACATTGCAATAAAATTCACTAAGAGGCGATCAAAACATTGTATCTACACCAAAGTGGTATCAATATAAATGTCAGCTCAAGGTACAAAAAATACGCCGTCACCGAGACCCAGATCTCTAAAAGTGAGAACGCTAGGAGTCTCAGAAAATGGCAACCTAAGCAAGAACATGGTAAATAATTTTAGAAAAAATGTGGAATTGCACTTTTTTTTGCAATTTCACCGCACTTGGAATTTTTCCCCCATTTTCCAGTACGCTACATAATAAAATGAATGGTGTGATTCAAAAGTGCAACTCGTCCCGCAAAAATTAAGTCATCATATGGCTATACTGATGGGAAAAAAACAACAACTTATGGCTTTTGGAGGAAGGGGACGAAAAAAATGAAAAGAGCAAAACCGAAAAATTGAAAAGTCATGAAGGGGTTCAAAACAAAGAAGGAAAAAGAAAAACTACACATACTGTATGGGGTCTGGGTGTGTCCGGAAAAGTCCAAATCTAGCAAAATATAAAGCTTTTGAATTTGTTTAGTAAACACTGTAAATAGAAAAAATATAAATTGAAATGCCATAATTGCAAAGTATGCAATCACAAAGTCGCAACTATGCGAAAATTAAATCAGTAAAAACGTCAGTTCAGGGCACAAGAAACAAGCCATCACACAGCTCCATCGACCGAAAAATGAAAACCTTACAGGTCTCAGAAAATAATGACAAAAGCAAATGTATTTTTTTTTTCTTTAACCAAAGTCGATTTTTTTTTTAACACTTCAATAAATAAAAACAAAATGCATGGTTTGTATCTCCAGAATTGTACTGACTTGGAGAATCATATTACCAGCTCAAAATGAAAGCTGTAAAAAAGAAATCCAGAAAACAATTGTAGAAATATGTTATTTTGCCGAACTTAGAACTTTGTTCCTCTGTTCCAGGATTCAGAAAAGTACGGTACTTTGGCACAAATTTGTGAAAATAAACGGAAAAACTGATTTATTGTTGACGATTTCAAAAGGAATTACAGACTTGAAAGCCGACATTTCGGCCACTTATGGTCTTTCTCGAGGCCGCATGTGAGCAGGTGAACGCTGCGTGCATGTAATACGGACCTAGTCGCGCCGTGGTAGCTGTTTTCCAGTGTATAGAACGGATACATGGTAAAAAGAACTGCGTAATTTAACAGTACAACTCGTCCCACGTAAAACCAGCCCTCATACAGCTATGTCAGCAGGAAAGTAAAAAAATGATGGCTCTTGGAAGACGAGGAAAAAATGAAAGAAAATATAAAAGGGTATATATCGGAACATAGCCATTTTTTTTTTAACTGAAGTGTTTCATTACAAAAAAATACCGCTATTGAAATTTTTATGCACGGATCCTGTGTGTGAGATGATTTTACTATCAGGTAAGAGGACTAAAGTGGCGCTGGAAACAAAGAAGATGGGGATCAGTGAGTATATTATTACTGTACATCTACACTACATATCCATTCACACAGGGTTAGCACATACAAACGTGAACGGGACAGAAACAAGGCACAATGTAGTCAGAAATGATTGTGTGCTTATATGAATCTTCCCTACTGTATACCACGATAATAACTATTACTGAAAAGATCCCTTTTAAAGCGTAGCACTTACTTCAGGGCCTTAGTGTAGTCTTTAGCGTAATAATATTCTTCACCCATCTGTACCACTGTGAAAGAAAGAAAACAAGAGTTCCTCAAAGAGTGATCATATGTAATGGACATGCTTAAAGGGGTCGTCTGGTCACAAGACATTGGGGGTTGTCCGGTTTGCCCCTACAGATCAGCTGTAATAAGCTCGGGCCAGATGTGAACAGCGCCATTGTATGTGTAGCCGCCATGGTTGGGTACAATGCAGCGGCCACTACATACGGTTCAGCTCCATTCAATGCTTTACATCCCACCACCGGTGAAGGTACCGGGGGTCTGCACTCCACCAATCTGATACTAGTCTAAGGATAGGTCAGCAATATCTTGTGACTGCACAGCCCCATTAAATGTGAATTTTTTAGCATTATGTGGCAGATATTTCTCCCACTACATAACCCAGAAGGGACTTTAATAGGTAACTTGCCACAAATTGAAGCAGTTTTGGGAACAGTGCGGTTTCTGTAGCAAGCACTAATTCCGTGGCTAAAACTGCCCTTTATTAAATGTCGGCTTGGAAAAAAACAGCCGCACTCAGAGTTTAGATTTTCAAATGCAGAATCAAGTGACAATTTATTGTATTCACCACAGCAGCATAAAGGTGTTGTGGTAACGTTTTGGCCCCGTACTGGGCCTTTGTCAGACCTCACTTGTTGTAGAGATAATGGAAGGAGATACTGTAGTAAAGAAACAGGGGACACCGCAGTAGAAGGACAAACAATCACTGTGAGCAGGCTCCTATAGAGCTACTGGCGCTATGTGGAGGAGTGAGGCAAGGCTTGAGAGGGGGATGCGGTTCCAGTCCGGGCTGCGGGGCCCTGTGGTGATGTGGGTTATTAAATGTCGGACTTAGGTTAGCACTTACTCAGGTGGCTTTTCATCCGAGGGCATTTGTACTTCTTGAACTGCGCTACGGCATTGCTGAGGAGGCTGATAATAAGCTCCTAATCAAGAACACAAAAGATAAGTAATCGCCTCTAGCCAAAGCTTAGAAAGAACAGACGCAGCTCACCGAATGGACGACGTCACGCTCTTTTTGCTGCAGTGCGAGAATCCCGGCCTTCTCCTTCTCTGGATCAGAGAGATCAAAACCTGGATAGCAGATATAATAATTCATGACAAGTACTACTAATGGTGTCCGGCCACAAGACTCCAGCTGCCTCCTGTCACACACCCTGGAATAGAATGATGGAATCTTCTGCGTCACATACAATGTGATCGTCCCAACATTCCACATAAAGGCACATACAATGGGGGCTACACTACACTGTCATGGGGGTACCCTAAAAGATAACCAAGCACAGGCTGATCTCCAGCTGTGGCCCTGGGCCTCAAGTTAAAGGGAATCTATAATAAATAGTGATGAGTGAACATGCTGGGATAGGGTGTTATCTGAGCATGCTCAGGTGCTAACCGAGTGTCTTCGGCGTGCTCGAATACGACAGCCGCAACACATGCAGTGATTGCCTAACAGCCGCGGGCAATCGAACATATTATTCGAGCACGCTGAAGTAATTCCATTAGCACGTGAGCATGCTCAGATAACACCTTATCCCAGCACTTTCACTCATCACTAATAATAAATAAAAAACTGTTTAAATCAAGATTTTATATTAAATAAATAATATTAGTTGATATATTTCAATCTGAAGAATTCCACAAAAAAACATTATAGAGATCACTTTCTTCAAGGCTGGGTATACTATTGGTCAAATACCGGGTGTTTCGCCTGCTACTCACAGGGTGAGAGTTGAAAGTGGCACCATTTTGCTCTTTTAATCATTACAATTCAATTAATAAAAATAGAGCAAATGTAATAACTAAAATTTCTGTATATCCAGACTCCAAATATATAATCACAGATTCGCTAGCAGTGGGTCTGCACGTTCAGAGGTTAATCTTTGTATACCAAGAAGTTTGTCACCCCCCAAAATGCATACTAAATATACAAGCTCAACAGTGATTTAGTCTCCTCAATTTGCATTTTTGTGACCTCCATTCCTTTGAGTGACAGTGATCGCTTGCCCAGAGCGAGCGCTGCCTCATGCTGTGTGTCTGCACATGCGCACTGACACTGCCTGGTGCGCACTGACACTGCATGACGCACATGGTGTGGATGGGCGCAATCTCTTCTGAGGAAAATGTGCCTGAATGAAGATATGTTTGCATTTAAATTAAAGACATTTCCTCAGCTGCTGTTCCACAAAAGTGTACAGTGCTAGTATGATTGTTATAGGGGCTAAGTCTCCTCTATCACTAGTTTAATGTGCATTTTAGGGGTGACAAACGCCCTTTGAAGTCTAAGGACCCAATTCATTAGGACTGACGTTCTACAATTGAAGGTAAATCCGAACTTCATGGACGTCACCAAGTGTCTGAATGCAAAGCGGACTCACTTAATATTCCTTGTCTCCATGCCCTCTGTCCATAGAAGTCCAACACGTTATTAGGGGTCTCCAGAGGATCTGGACTGGGATATGCTACAGAGGACTAAGCATACAATACATGGAGAGAATGTAGAGACACTTCAACAATACAAAGGAACGACAAAGGAGACAAAAATAACCTTTAGGTTTTACAGAATGGTAACTTATCTATCTATAAAAGAGAAATATTGCAGAGAACAATGCCCTAAGCGCCCAGTACAGGAGAGCCATTATAAATCAGCTACATCATCATCTCTACATTCATAAAAGTAATCTGGACAATTATATAAAGAAGTATTTATCAAGTGAATAAAGCCATACATCATGGTTGCAGAGAAGGCTCGCTAGGTGCTTGCGCTCCTGGGCATAATATGCAGCCTGCTGGTAGTAAAATCCGGGATTCTGGGTTTGGATTGCCGTCAGCCCAAGCTTAATAGCCTCGTCAAACAAATCTCCAAATGCCTGAAATCTTTAAAAAACACAAAGAAAAAAACAAAATGTATAATATTAGCCTTCATAGAATATCCAATAATCAGCTAATGTAATCTGTAGAAAGCGCCATACTGTTTGGACATCCAGGCCGCGTGCTCGAAGGACAATTCAGCGCTGCCTATCTTCTTCTTACACAAATCGATGTGCTTTCTGAACTGTGCAATGGCGTCCAGAGGAGTGTTGTGCTGGAAACACAAGCGGCAGATCTGCAGCAGAGAGAATGATTCATGAATGATACCTAATCAGCTGTCTGATTGGCTTCAATGGTTATGCAACATCGTAATATCACGTGACCGCCATGAGAGACAACGCTGACATTGCAGGAATGGCGCTGGTCTGGGAGGCAAGTATTTGTTTTTTATTATTATATCTGGGGCACTCCAGCAGTGGACGGTCCCTTTAAAAGCAAAGTAATTTGAAAAGGTTATTAGAGAGGTCAAAGAAGATTTCAACCAAAGTTCCACAGATCCTTAAAGGGACACTGTCACCTGAATTTGGAGGGAACAATCTTCAGCCATGAAGCAGTAATCCTCCGCTCTCTACTACGTCCTGCTGTTCTATGTCTTCCAATGAAGACTATTCAGGCACAATTCTAAATGCTGGACTACATTTGTAAAAAGCGTGCGTGTATCTAGACTACAAAAATAGTGTAAAGATCCAGCGATACAAGACATGATAAAAAGCATCAAATAATGGACATGTGGTAATCCGGTTATGTACTTTTAAGGTTTAAAAGAGCCTTCATATAAAGCGGATATCCTGCGTTATGTATATCAAGGCCTAAGAGGCCAGTGTACGAATTAGGAGTTACGCCATTGCCCCTCATGCCCGGCACTAGGTATAAAACAGTAACCGGTTCACCTGGAGGATTCTAGAATTTCACAATTTTATGCACTGCAACATTTCTCTATCTAATTCTTGCTACAAGGGGCTGCCCGATGAAAGCAAGTTTTACCTATTCACAGGACAGGTGTTCACTTACTGATTAAAAGGCCACGTTCACATGTTCAGTATTTTACCTCAGTATTTGTAAGCCAAAACCATGGTAACACAAAACCCATTCTTAATTAAAATAAAGACACAAAGCCTCAAATTGGAAATCAATGGCCGTGGTGTTTATTCAGGGTGACATGAAATCAGTTAATTGAATATTACCAATAAATATCTTAATAATTAAATTAATACCAAGAATTTCATAAATTAAATAATACCAATAAATAACTGAAACAATCCACCCAATAGTTGGGCGATTTTACCCTCAAATAAACAACCACGACAAGGAAAGGAACGCAACAAAACAGTGAGGGCGGGCGGGATCTTCTCTCTTCATTAACGATATGAGGAAAACTGAGGGAAAACTGCCTATTTATATACAAGATTCTTCCCGGTTTTTTTACAGCTGACCAATGAAAAGGCATAAAAAGAGCGCCAACAAAAACCAGAAATAACCAGCTCATGTTACCACAGATTTACACATTAATAATTTAATCCTTACAATTCATATCAGAAACCATCCACATATAAAACAGGATTTTTGGTTGCTTACCGTAAAATCTGTTTCTTGGAGCCTCCATTGGGGGACACAGGAACCATGGGTGTATGCTGCTGCCACTAGGAGGCTGACACTATGCAAATAAAAAAGTTAGCTCCTCCTCTGCAGTGTACACCCCACCGACTGGCATTATACTCTTCAGTTAGTGAGAAAGCAGTAGGAGAAAAATAACAAGGTTGAAAAACCATAACCACAAACTTGAGAACTGTAAACGTGAGAACAGTCATAGAACATATAACAAAAACATTGGGAGGGAGCTGTGTCCCCCAATGGAGGCTCCAAGAAACAGATTTTACGGTAAGCAACCAAAAATCCTGTTTTCTTTATCGCCTCTCATTGGGGGACACAGGAACCATGGGACGTCCCAAAGCAGTCCCAAGGGCGGGAAAAACAGACTTCCATCAGGTCAGAGGACTCACCACTGCCGGCTGCAAGATCCTTCTGCCTAGGCTGGCGTCCGCCGAAGCGTAGGTATGGACCTTGTAAAACTTGGCGAACGTGTGGATGGAAGACCAGGTTGCCGCTTTACATAGCTGTAGGGCGGAAGCCCTGTGGTGCACCGCCCAGGAGGCGCCGACTGCCCGGGCGGAGCGAGCCTTGATCCCAGAGGGAGGCACTCTGTTCTTGACCAGGTAAGCCTCCAGAATAGCCGTTCTGATCCAGCGAGCGATAGTCGCCTTAGAAGCCGGCTGGTCTCTGCACGAGCCATCAGGAATGGCGAAAAGAGAATCCGTCTTCCGGAAAGTGGACGTTCTATCCAGATAGATCTTCACTGCCCTGACAAGGTCCAGCTTGTTCAACGATCGCTCCAGAAGATGAGTCGGAGCTGGACAAAAGGAAGGTAGAACGATGTCCTCGTTGAGGTGGAATGTGGAAACCACCTTAGGAAGAAAGGAAGGCGGAGGCCTGAGGACCACCTTGTCCTGGTGGATAACCAAGAAAGGAGGACGGCAAGAGAGAGCCGCCAACACGGAGACGCGGCGGATAGAAGTGATGGCCACAAGAAAGGCCACCTTCAAGACAGAACTGATAGGGAAACCTCCCTGAGAAGTTCAAAGGGGGGAACCCTCAGAACGTCCAGTACCAGGTTTAAATCCCATGTATCCACAGGGGCCCTGTACGGAGGGACCGCGTGGGCTACTCCTTGAAGGAAGGTCTTAACCTGTGGTCTGGAAGCTAAAGTCTTTTGAAAAAGGATGGAAAGCACAGAAACCTGGCCCTTCAGGGAACTAAGAGCATGGTCCGAATCCAGTCCTGCCTGAAGGAAAACCAAGATGGAAGGCAGGGAAAAGGACATAGGTGAAACGCGGTTGGACTCGCACCAACGGAAGTAAGCCTTCCAGGCACAATAGTAGATCCTGGAAGACGAAGGCTTCCGAGCCTGAATCATGGTGAAAATCACCCGGGCCGAAAGGCCGGACGCTCTTAGAACTGCGGTCTCAACAGCCACGCCGATAAACTGAGCGACTGAGAATTCGGGTGGGAGATCGGACCCTGAGACAGCAGATCGGGCCAGACTGGAAGGCGCCAGGGAGCGTCCGCGAGAAGATTGATGAGCTCCGCGAACCAAGCTGTCCAAGGCCAATCCGGGGCGATTAGAATGACCGGCATCCCTTCTGCTTTGATCTTTTTCAGCAGTTTGGGAAGCAAGGGAAGGGGTGGGAACAGGTAGGGCAGCCCGAACTGTGACCAAGGAATGGCCAGAGCGTCGACGTCCACTGCGAGAGGATCGCGAGACCTGGAGACGAACCGCGGAATCTTCCTGTTCGTTCGAGACGCCGTGAGGTCCACGTCCGGAGTCCCCCATCGAAGACAAATCTGATGGAAGACCTCCGGACCTAAGGACCATTCCCCTGCCGCGAGACCCTCGCGGCTGAGGAAGTCGGCGGCCCAATTGTCCACGCCGGGGATATGCACCGCGGATATCACCGGAACCGTTGCCTCTGCCCAAAGGAGAATCCTGGATACCTCGGCCAAGGCGCTCCGAGTTCCCCCCTGATGGTTGACATATGCCACCGCCGTGGCATTGTCCATCTGGATTCGGATAGGAAGGCCCCTGCGAATCCTTTCCCAGTGACGAAGGGACAGAAAAAAATGGCCCGGATCTCGAGGACATTGATCGGTAAGGTTGACTCTTGCGCTGACCAGCGGCCCTGTACAGTCAGGTGGCGAAACACTGCACCCCAGCCGAGCAGGCTGGCATCCGTCGTCACCACTTGCCAGTGAACTGGAAGGAAGGACCTGCCCTGGGACATGAGAGACCGTTTGACTCAGGGGGGGAGAGTCGGATCGGGCGGTCCATGGGGAAGACAGACCTGTTCCACTGAGACAGGATGGCTTGCTGAAGAGGTCGAGAATGAAATTGGGCGAAGGGAATCGCTTCCAATGTTGCTACCATCCTCCCCAAAACCTTCATGGCCGATCGGAGGGAGGGAGGCCGAGGGCCCTGGAGCACGCGTACGTCCTGACGAAGAATGGATCTCTTGACTTCGGGGAGAAAGACCCTGGTCCGACGGGTGTCGAAGAGCATGCCCAGAAAGATGATGCGCTGAGAAGGAATAAGACAGGACTTCTTCCGGTTGACCAACCACCTGAAAACGGGCTAGGGTATCAACGATGGACAGGCTTTCGTGGGCCTGAGAAAAGGACGGAGCCTTGATGAGGATGTCGTCGAGGTATGGAAAAAGACCCAGACCTCTGACCCTCAAGATGGCCATCAGTGCCGCCATGATCTTCGTGAAGACTCTTGGGGCGGTATGCAAGACCGAACGGCAGGGCGACGAACTGAAAGTGTTCCTGGAGCACCGTAAAGCGCAGGAATCGGTGATGTCCTGGAAATATCGGAACATGGAGGTAGACATCCTGAACATCTATGGAACACAGAAATTTGTGAGCCTCCATGGAAGCGATTACCGAACGAAGGGATTCCATCCTGAAGTGCTTTAGACGGACTCTCCTGTTCAGTAATTTGAGATCCAGAATGGGACGCACTCTGCCGTCTTTTTTCGGTACTACAAAAAGGTTTGAGTAGAAATCTGTGAACCGTTCTTTTTCTTGGACGGGAACGATTACCCCGGCTTTGAGGAGAGACGCGATGGCTGCGAAGAAACCCGGAACTAGAGCGGAATCTCTTGGAGGTCGGGATTCGAAGAAACGATCCCGGGGTCGAGAAAGGAACTCTATCTTGTATCCCGAGGATACAACTTCCCTGACCCAAGCGTCCTCTCCTGAGGAGATCCAGACGTCCCTGAAGAAGAGACGGCCGCCCAGCCTGGGAAGTGGCCTGGCTACTAGTCGAGTCATGCCGAGGAGGTCCTTCCAGTCCTGGACCTGGAGGATCTACCCTGGGAGTAGCGAGGAAGGAGTGGGCCTCAAGGATACCGTCTTCTCCTCTTGACGGCCTGTGGACTCTGTTGCTGCTGGGAGAAGGAATTTGATGCCGCGAAGCGCCAAAAGGACCGAAAAGACCAAAATTGACGTCTAGGAGGAGGGCGTCGAGGCTAGGCCTGGGGAAGAAGGGAACTCGTACCCCCTGTAGCGTCCTTAATGAGTTGGTCTAGCTTAGAACCAAAGAGACGAGACCCCTGAAAAGGAAGGCTGGTAAGGGACTTTTTAGAAGACAAATCCGCCTGCCAGGCCTTAAGCCAAACGGTTCGGCGGATGGCAACCGCGTTGCTGGACGCCTGAGCCGCACAAGACGCGGCGTCCAGGGAGGCGGAGACCAGATATTCACCCGCGTGAGAAATCTGGTAGGCAAGTTCCGCCAGCTGTCCGGATTGAACCCCGTCCAGGGTGCCCTGACGGAGCTGTTTGGCCCATTTGGAAATGGATTTTGAAACCCAAGTGAAAGCGAAGGCCGGGCAAAGACTAGCTGAGGCCGCCTCAAAGGCTGACTTCGCGAAAGATTCTATGACCCTATCGTTAGAATCTTTCAGCGATGCTCCGCTGGACAGTGGGAGAACCGTGTTGGTGGACAGTCTGGAAACTGGAGGGTCCACTGAAGGAGAAGCAGTCCAATTAGCGGTGAGCTCCGAAGAGAAGGGATATAACACGCCAAGTCGCTTTCCTCTCTGAAAGCGTCTGGTCGGGTTCGCTCTTTCTCTAGCCATAATCTCCTCGAATTCTGGGTGAGGAGCGAAAAACTTGGAAGGTGGTTTAGCCCGTCTAAACGAAACCGCCTGATCTGCGGGTTCCGTAGAGGACTCTTTGATGCCACAGGTTTGATTTATCGCTCCAATAAGATTCAGAACCATATCCCTCATGGTAGCGATTTGGTTCGAATCCAGCTCCGAAACATCCTCCGAGGGGACATCAGAGAACGCCTCGCCTGACTCAGGGGAGGAGGATCGGGAGGACGCCGACCGCAGAGGAGGACCGAGTGGCGAGATGGAACAAGAAGAGGACTCAGACCGGCGTTCCTGTCTGGACCTTTTGCGGCTAGCCGTGGATGGCTCGGACGGAATTTCCTGCGTCCCGCTGGCTACTGCGGGGGTCTGCAGGGGTAACCGATCCAGCACGGACACCAGGGTTTGAGACACCCGTGTTAAATCGGCCACCGATTGGGACAGAGAGGAGGCCCAGCCTAGGATGGGGGGGGATCACTCTCGGGTGGATCGCCCGGGGGATCCTGGGCAGTGGGAACAAACGGGTTGCTGCAGGACTGACATATGCAAAGTACTTGACTAAGACAGATGAGGAAGAAGCAGGAGGACGAGAGCGGCCCCCTTTAAGAGGTGGACATTTTGAGAAGGTCCCTGAAGAAAATGCCGGCGGGTTAGGGGACAGTGGGGCAGAGGGGATGTCAGTCTGCAGTGCAGCTACTCACGGACCCTGGTCCTGGAAGATGTTCCGCTTGCGGTGGGTCTCCGATGAAAGAAGGTGGAACTCCTGCCCTGAGGTGCTGTAGTCCTAGTGCGGTGGCGATGTGAGGGTCGCGCTGCGTGAGCACCTGCTCCTGAGGAGCGGTGAGGGCCCACAGACGTTGTCCCTGGAAGAAGGGGGCGGAGTCAGCAATAGAAGCGCCGGTGGGCAGGGCACGGAATGTCGGGCGGGAAAAAGCCCGCCCGCAGAAGCAGTAGTAGAGGAGCGCGGGACCGGAAGTAGGCCCCGGCCTAAGCCGGGACCTAAAGTAGAGGCCGGCGCCGCCGGAGAAGGGAACCGCGGCGCCGGAGCAGTGCACCGCAGGCACTGAGTAGAGCCGCCCAGGAAAGCGGAAGTGGCGGGGTCGCGGCGCCAGAAGTAGGCCCCGGCAGAAGCCGGGACCTAAATTAGAGGCTGGCGCCGCCGGAGAATCGTGGCGCCGGAGCGCCGCCGGAGAATCGCGGAGCCGGAGCGCCGCAGAAAGTAAGTGGCACGGCATCCTGCCAAGGATGCCGTGCAGACACAGGACACATTGTGGCCGCCGAGAAGTGAGACCGCAGGGGGGAGCGGCGCGGCAGCCTGCTAGGCTGAGACTCTATAAGGGAGACATTGTGGCTGTGCGGCCGCCAATGAAGGAGAGCTTAGGAGGAAAATGAGTTACAGCCCTTGTGGCTGTCCCTGGGATCCCTCTAAAATAAACGCCATGAGGGAGGACCGGGGGACATCTGGAGAAAAGATCCCGGGGGAATGGAGGGGAAATACTCACCTAAACATCCCACGCCGTTACTAACCTGAGGGGAATGAGACGTCCATGGAGCTGTGATGGACGTCCTCGTCTCCTCCGACCGACAGGCTCTGGTAGGCGAGTGGGTGGGGGACGGGGCCAGGACCGGACTTCTGAGCACGCTTGTGTGCTAGGATCTTGGTCCTGGAGAGGGATCTATGAGGATACGGGGTGGCAGTACACGCCGTACTCATAGTCCGCTTTGTGGGACTACAGGTGTGACTGCTCACCCTGTATCCCTTCCGAAAAAAACCTGAAAGAAAACGACGCACATTGAGGTAGATAAGGGTCTAATAAAAGACCCGTGTCCACCTCCTACTGACACTAAGCTAAAACTGAAGAGTATAATGCCAGTCGGTGGGGTGTACACTGCAGAGGAGGAGCTAACTTTTTTATTTGCATAGTGTCAGCCTCCTAGTGGCAGCAGCATACACCCATGGTTCCTGTGTCCCCCAATGAGAGGCGATAAAGAAAACAAAGTGATATTAAAGTAAGAAATGAACAAATAAACTGTAGAGTCTGTGTTCCCATGAGACCTCCCCGAATACTTGGCTTCAGGGGAAGGCTTCCAGGAGTGGGTGATAAAGTGGTGACGTGTTTCTATTATACTTTTCCTGATTGTTCCACTCCTGATTCTGACTTACAAATACTCATCATGTGAAAGTGGCCTAAGGGTCTGAACGCCGAGTCCCATAACGATCAGCAAAGCGGGGCAGATTAATCTCGGTTACAAAAGTCTCTATGAAGGTTCTGGAAAGATCTGAGCAGAGTGCTCAGCAGCCTGCTTTGGGAATGAACGCTGCAGCGGTCGAACCTGCGCCCTGCCATTCCATTCTAGCAGGGGTGATAAACACGGCCCCTTTTGCCTATCAGTTCATGTCCCAGCGGTCGGACCTCCACAGATCAACAAGTAATCACGTATCCTGTTGATAGGTGATTACTTGTTTTCACTGAACAACCCATTTACACACTAGCAATAACCGGCCAGGGTGATTTTAATAAAAAAATTAATAAATACAGAAAACACCATTAATGACAGATTATCTGAGTGCCACCATTGGAATGATCTGTATTAAGGACACGATTGATAAATGTGAATGCTGCCTGTAGCACCAGACACAGTAGGGAATGCTGCATAGCACAAGGATGTCCTGAAAGTCATTGCTCAGAGCGGAGAAGTTTCCTCCCTGCCGACATCATCCTCCTCAAGGAAACGGCCATCATATCCTTAACAAGCAGAACGTTTAGACTTCATAGAGATGACAACTCAGTGACCTGTAACGTCTTATTTGCAGCTTTCCGTAAGCCGCCTCACCTTATAGTTTATGAATCCGGCCATAGTCTTTATTTCCAGCATATTTGTTTCATGAGCCCTCAGTTCATGCACCAAGTTATATGCAGTCCTGTAATTCCTAAATATAGAAATATTTGGTGAAAATGAATTAAATGGACACTGTAAATATTCATCCAAACACCGACCCAGATAGGAAAAATACGATTTACCTGTGCTCCACAACTACATGATAATGGTGGGAGTGTAAGAGTGTGATAAGCCCACTCCCTTTAATTACGGGAGGGCTGCACCTTTCTCCCTCCTGGTAACCGATCAGGTTTAGATAAATGGGTTGCTGGTGCATTGGGAAAAGACACACGAGCTGTGCAGTGCGAGAAGAGGAGACGGCGAGATGAACTTAAAGGGGAGTCTTGAATTTGACCGACACCAAGTTTCGGTTACAGACTGAAGACTTCAACGGGTAAGGTACTCTGGTATGGTTTCAGAATAATCCAGAGCTGAAAACCGGTTAATTCCATTCAAACATAAGACTCGCCTTTAAAGCACAATCTGGTCATCCCTTCTTCCCGTGGCGGACGCCGCATGTCTTTTGCTGACGTAGCAGTAACCCATAAATGATAATAATGGCCCCCAGCAGATAAGTACACCTGGGGAGGATGGGGGCACAACATCACATAGGGACAGTTCTGGAAGGTGCTTACTTCAAGGCATTCTGGGTATCTTGCTTCAGCTCACTGAAGAACGCAATCTTGAACTGATGCCTTACAAACAGCAGCTGTAAGATAGATATAAAAATGTGATAAATTGGGTCAAAAGAAAATTAAATAAAAACACAATTGTCAGGCATTAAGTTTAAAAAGAAAAAATGAGACAGAGCGCTAAAGTAAAGGCGTGGATTCTAGAGAAGACACCAGGACTGCGCCCGTCCCCAGCCTAGCTAAAGAACAATGGTGAAAAAGACTTTTCTGAGCTGTATACAATGTAAAACACCAGATTCATTACACACTGTAGATGATGGGTCCCCAGCCTGGGCTCATGGGGCCACGATTTGTGGTTGGCCGACAGTTTGTGCAGTTAGCTCCAGGTCGGACAAACACGTCTCAATAATGCAGGAAGGTGAAAAATATGAAAAACTGGAGATAGGATGATACTGCCGGTTACATGAGACGCCTTAAGATGGATGCAATAGTGTGGGGAGCTTGGTGCAAGAGTACGGAATGGGGGTAAGGCTAGGACCCCTGAATGTGAGTATACAGCCTATAAAGGAGGGAGGCACAAGGTCTCAGTGGGGAAGCTGTGGATGTTGTTATACTGGTAATGGGGGGCTCTTGATGTCACTACACTGGGGGTGCACAGGATGTTTCTTGCACTTTCTCTTAGAGCTGAATACGACTTTCTAAAAGTAAGAAAGTTTGGTCACCGCCGCATTAGACAATATGAAGACAAGGAAAATGGTGTGCACTCAAGTCAGGGACAAGGAGGTGCTGGTAAACTGACCGTGAGGTCAAGTCAATCATTCAAAAAAGATTACCGCACACTCAAGACTGGTAAGATGCAAAAGGTGTATGCCAATTTTATTGAAGAAAACAAAACAAAAAAGAAGTGGTTGCCACATTCATATTCATTTGAAATAGACAAAAACCCGACGTTTCGACCCTCCCGGGTCTTACTCATGGGGTTACTCAAGTCCTTTGACATAGATGCATAATAGTGGCAGTGGTAGGGGGTGTACGACCGATCCCTTGTTAAGGCACAACCTTATAATAAAGCCAGTCCGGGCAGAAGTGTCCCGGGAGCACAGAATCTGGGTGGTGAGGGCCGTTAGACACCTAGTCCCCACACACAGTGGGGAGTGGGGAGACCCGGGTCTCCCCCAGGACATCGCAGCAAGGCGCAGGATGCGCCGCTAATCCTCCCAGGGACCCTTTTCAGACCCACTAGGTGTCTAACGGCCCTCACCACCCAGATTCTGTGCTCCCGGGACACTTCTGCCCGGACTGGCTTTATTATAAGGTTGTGCCTTAACAAGGGATCGGTCGTACACCCCCTACCACTGCCACTATTATGCATCTATGTCAAAGGACTTGAGTAACCCCATGAGTAAGACCCGGGAGGGTCGAAACGTCGGGTTTTTGTCTATTTCAAATGAATATGAATGTGGCAACCATTTCTTTTTTGTTTTGTTTTCTTCAATAAAATTGGCATACACCTTTTGCATCTTACCAGTCTTGAGTGTGCGGTAATCTTTTTTGAAGCATTAGACAACATAACGTACCTCACTCTTATCTGCAGATGGTTCCATTCTAACCAATGATCTTGCCTTCTCCCAAGGACGAGGTAAGCGCCATACAAACGTCTTGTGTTACTACTGAGATCTTCAGAGTGGCAATGGCAAACAATCTGACTATACCCGTACCTGATGGGTGGTTTTATTCAAGAACTCCTTGTGAGATTTTATCCTCCGGATTTCAGTGTAGTAGTAGGTTTGTGCATGTTCATAAAAGGCGTTCTCTAATCTACGTGGAGACAATCAGGGAAAGTTATTACTCATGTCAGGCCTCAGGAAATATAGAAACTGCATGGAAATGACTGTCCAGGGATTGGTATATGTAGGCCAACACTGCCCAAAGGGGTAATATTCCATCCCCCGCACCGACAAGATAGTGCTTCAAGGTACTCTGCTGGTCTCCTTTAACCTGATTCCATCAATCATGTGACATGTGGACACATGCCTGCTGCAGCCAATCATTGGTTGGCTGCAGCTGTCCAGCACGGTAATCAGATGCAGGAAACTACACAAGCTAGAGCATAAATAAGGTGCAATGTATAATACTGTCAGACTGAAAGAGAGATAATACTCCCATCTCTGCTAGTAATAAGTCACACGGGGGAAAGTCAGCGCAGCATATAGTCACATACCGGATTATGTAGCCCACCAGGTGGTCCGTGTGAGGCAGCACAAACAGTGACTTCCCGGAAAGGTCGCAGGCATTGCACAGGGCGGCAGCTCTTTCAGAAGCAATGAGATCTTCCCCTGCACATGGGAACAGAAAGTGATGCCATCAATAGTTAATGGGGTTCTCTGGTGAAAAAAGTTATCACCTATCTACATGATGGTAGGGGCCCGACTGGTCAGCAGAATGGGCACTTCTGTCCCTGATGTGCAACTTTCATCCCCACTTTGAGTGAAGCGGCAGGTCTGACTACCGACTACCAATTTCCTAAGGAATGAATGGAGCGGTGGCTTGAGCAATACACTGCTGCTATACTTCGGATAGGTGATAATTTGCTTTCATAAGACAACTCCTTTAAAAAGAATTAACAAGTCGTCCTGGTAGATATTACTGACCCCCATACTCAGTCACACTTTCACTTCTACACCTGTACTTTAGCGCACACATATTTCATACACATCACAAGCGTGCACACAGTAATATATGCTCGCTGTAGTCTGTAATAACCCCAGCAGACGTTCTGTATCAGTACACAGCTATGGCTCCATACCTGGTGGTAAAGGCGTCTTCTTCTGAATGAGGACCACGGCCACCTTTGTGTTTCTTCCCTGCAAGCTTTGCCTGTGGTACAGATATAGAACGCGACACTGATAATCTTAGTGTACAATGCAGCAATTATATATACAACTAGAGCAATAAATGGTAGACAAGAATGGCAGATTGTTCACACATGCCAGGGTCATCTGTTTTGTATCACATATGCTATAGTGACCTATACACGACATATTCTGGGGGTGTAAATCTTATAGGAGCTTACTGCATCATCACCTTTGATTGGTGGAGGTCCAAGTGCTGAGACCCTCATCAATCTCTAGGAATAAAATGGCTTCTTGGTCTCCTTGAAGCGCTGTGTGCAGTATGCGGGAAGTAGACTATACAAGGATTACCCTCTCTCCCCCAAAGAGAGCATTTGTAGTCTCAGCACCCAAACCCCCCCAAATATAAACCTCTAGCGTATCCCTAAGTTTTTTGCTTATAAATGCAGGATATTATTTATTATGCTCTGGTTACATAGCGCTATCACATTCTGTAGCGCTTTACAGACATTATCGGCACTGTCCCCATTGGGGCTCACAATCTAGATTCCCCGTCATGAGGTCTCAGGAGAACCAGAAGAAAGCCACGCACACATGATGAAGACATACAAACTATTTGCAGACGTTATTCTGGATGGAGTACACCTTAAGGAACTGAAAAAGACAGGATGAAAGTTTTGACATCATTCAGGAAAGGAAAAAAAGAAAAGAAAAAGAAACTGGTGCAAAAAATTCCAGAATGATAGAATTAGTATATAAAGACATACCGGTATGTGTGAATGAAACAATATGTGGCAGCAGCTAAAATCCCGTCCTGATCTACCCCCGCTTACATAAGGATTCCTGACATGAGACCCTGTGTATGCCCATTGGGCCATATAGGCGTATACAGGGTATTCCGACCGTTGTACCCCCTCTACATGCCGGTAAGGTGGAGCCGGTGTATCCATACATCCCATGGGCAGCATGCATCTGAATGGCAGCCATGTAATGCCTCTAATGCAGGCACACACGAGTCAGTTGGCAGAGGATGGGACCAGCCAGACGCACTGGGGCAGAGAATCCACACAGACTCTAGAATGTCCAGATTCCGGCTTCCATCATCTTTACCTTACAATTTCCACTCGGGTCGCACATTCGGACTGCTTCTCCTTCCACTGCCCTTCATCCCAGTCAAGTTCATAAAACACGACGACTAGGGCCGGCACAAGGTTAAGGTGTTTATTCATCCAGCCAGTCTTAAGGATTCCTTTGGGGATGTACCATTCATACGACGTTCTCTAAAGGAAGCAGAGCTGCCGTTATGAACGTTTACACTTATGGCCTCACACAATATATCCGTCATTCAGAACATCTGACTCGCGTCTACGTCTCATTTACTATAGTATTTAGTGGCAGCTAACTGGCTGTGTCAAATGGGCAAGCTCTGATTAGTGACTGTCTCTACGCCGTGCTTTACACTGCAGCGCTCCCTATCCAGACAGGGAATCAGTCATACTGAAATATTTGGCATTACAGCGAGAATATGAAGATTATGAACTAGAAGTCACCCGAGCTCCAGTGACAAACAGATTGTAGCCGCCATTGTTGGGTTACGTTGACACGGGACAGATAAGCTTCCATAGTGAAATCCACCCGGCGTCATGCACACGTCACACTGCACGTTCTACCTTTGGTCGGCATTTGGGGTATTCGTGATCTCCGGGTAGCACTTTGAAAGAGATGGGTACGCGGTCCGCTCGTCTATTTGCACAAAACGCGTCCCAAATGGCGCGATGAACAGCGTTATATGTCACATCTAGGCCGGTGAGGGTCACAAAGGCCATAGGACGGCAGCATAACTCCACAGGAAAATCCCACTGTGTGGGGCTCATTTTGGAACTCGAAAGACCTGAGAGATAAAGAAAGAGAAAACCCGAATTGTATTTATTTGTGCAGGAAACATACCAGAAACGCATGAAATGGATTATTGGGATTATTGATCTATGATATGAATGCTGAATGGTAAGAATGAGCCTTCGATAGAAGGGATTGGATCGAGTTTGGAAGTTGTCTGGAGGGAAAATAGCGCAAATAGGGTCTAATCCGACATTGAAATTAAATAACAGAGTATGATCTGATCCGCAGGACGATGTGTCTCGAAACGTTCAGCTGCTGCGAATCCGCGGATCGTTCGACCAACTCAAATAAAGACATGGAACATTCGTGGGGTTGTTTCGTGCTGCTGATTATTGAAAACGTCAAGTACCAGGAAATATTAAGTATTAAGCATGTGGTTTTATTCTATGCATTTCGCGTATCTATGTGGTTGTTTCTGAAGAAGAGTGTCATACTTTGAAACGCGTCAAATAAAACTGCATGTTTATTGCTTCCTGGGACTTGATGTCTTCAGTGATCAGCAGCATGATACAACTCTACAGAAGTTCCATATCTTCATCCCTATCGAGAATGGTACTCCGCAATTACCAAAAGCCCCGTGCAGAACGAATGGAGCGGTGCTGAGCACGCTGGACCTGCACGTCATTAAGAGGGAGCTCTGCGGAGCCCCCCTCTCAGTGCTGGTGGGGGTCCAAGTAGTCAGCAATCTATTACCTTTCTTTTATATATAACTTGAGAACACGGCATCACACCTATAAAATCTACACCAGAGATCGACACCCTGCTGCAGATTTATCTATGCAACGGCTCCTAGTCACCCTGGTCAGCGAGTAGTATAATAGCCTCTTTACACGGGCCGACCCCACATCACATACGCTCTGACCAACCTGCAATAGATCGCTCAGTGCACCTAGGCGGCCATAATTCACGGCAGCACGGGTCTTGTTTTCAGACTAGGATACTTTGTGCAGCACATAAGATAATATCACCAGCTTGGCTCGTTCGTCGGTTCATTGGCCGCTGTTTACACTGCCAGATTATCACGATACGAATGATGCTAGGAAGGCTCATTCACGGTGATCCTTCAGTATTAATACACCCGTACACTTAAAGGGATATTCCAGCCGGAAGGATTCATCAGCTATATACTGTGTGATATACTTTATCGGTGAGGGTCTCCTCATCCTGGATCCTTCTTCCATTAGGACACCAGTGCCACAGACCTGGGACAGAGCAGAAAGGCTCCTCTACCTCTGTGGCTGGAGGAAAGGGGCTCAGGTTCTGCAGTCCTGTTTACCTGTGGGGTCCTAATAGTCACAGATCTTGGGGCCCCGGAGTGTCAGCACCCCTGTGATGTGACCATGCAGCCATCAATCAGGGGAGATAATGAACATTCCCCATAGTGCACCCTGCCCGCTGTATACCCTGCACCTGTGACGTCAGAGCTCCCGCACTGTACAGCTGATATGTGGCGGCGTAGCCCACGGACGTACAGATGTGCTGGGGCTGCGGCTTCAGTACATGTCTCCTCCCGGGCCGGAGATGCTCAGGATGCGACCACCCCGGATACACCACGCTCAGCGGTCACTGACAGCCCCGGAACACAGCGCTGTCCCTGCTCAGTCAGCTGATGCCCCGCACAGCCTGCCGGGAACGTTCTGTGAACCTGCTGTCGCCATCTTTATTTTGGGCACACTATATTTTCTACTGACGTATCGTTTCTTGCAGCAGAGACAAGGACTTTCTTGTAGATGCAGTGGGTTTTTATTTATTTTTAAGAAAATTACCCATTATCTCACGCAATCCTTGCGACTTGTGGACTTTTCCTTCTACTAAAATGTCCAGTGCAAGCAGTGTATTAATGGTCGCGCGCTGATGAGCTAGGAGGTGCGGGCGCATGCGCAGTGCGGGTTTCGGGGGGTTGTACAGGCAGTGGCAGTGGCAGGTAGTGTGGTGGAGCCCGGCTGAGCTGGTTGGGCTGCGGGCTGATGTGACGCCTCTGTGCTGGGAGCCGCGGCCTCTGCACGGACTGACAGCATGGCTGCCAACGAGGACCAGGAGGTGAGTGGCTGAGCCTGCTGCCTCCCTACCTGTGCAGCGCTATATGAGGGCTCTGGATTACCAGGAGTATCTGACCATCCTGCTCATAAGGCCGAGGGAAGGACGACGCCGGCCTGACAGAGCAGCGCATGGAAGTGACCCCAGCTGTGGCCTCTTTCACACTTCAGTCTTTTGGCGTCAGTTTGAATCCGCCGTTTTCGTCAAATAGCGGATCTGCCATTTTTTTTGGCAGATCCGCTATTTTCCCATAGACTTGCATTAGCGATGGATTGTGGCGAATGGTCGTCCGTTCCATCCGCCATGTGACGAATCCGTCGAAATTTGGCGGACGTCGTCTAGACATTGACGGACATTGCAACTTTTTTTATCTGCGCCGAAATGGCGGTTCGCGACGGATCCATTGCGTCTGCCATTTCATAGAATGGCCGCCTATGGGCGACAGATCCGTATTTTGGCGGATCCGTCGCCCCAATCCGCTTTTTCAATTGAGCATGCTCCAAAAAGTACATACCTTTCCCAGATACACGGATGCGTAAAAAAAAACGGATCCATTAGAATCGTTTGCTCAACAATTTTGACGGATCCGTCACAATGTCGGAGCAGACTGACGCCAAACAACTGAAGTGAAAGAAGCCTTAGAGCTGCGCCCCCTGTGGGCCGGTCCTGCCTGGTGTCCTAGTGGAGAGACTGTTCTAGGTCCACGCTCCCGGCCTCAGGCCGTATTCAGACAGCCATGTTGCACGTACGTGGTCTAGTGCGATTTTTACAGATGGATCACCTACTCACCCCGATGACACTCGGGACGTCGGGCACCGATGACACTCGGGACGTCGGGCACCGATGACACTCGGGACGTCGGGCACCGATGACACTCGGGACGTCGGGCACCGATGACACTCGGGACGTCGGGCACCGATGACAATCGTGACGTCGGGCACCGATGACACTCGGGACGTCGGGCACCGATGACACTCGGGACGTCGGGCACCGATGACACTCGGGACGTCGGGCACCGATGACACTCGGGACGTCGGGCACCGATGACACTCGGGACGTCGGGCACCGATGACACTCGGGACGTCGGGCACCGATGACACTCGGGACGTCGGGCACCGATGACACTCGGGACGTCGGGCACCGATGACACTCGGGACGTCGGGCACCGATGACACTCGGGACGTCGGGCACCGATGACACTCGGGACGTCGGGCACCGATGACACTCGGGACGTCGGGCACCGATGACACTCGGGACGTCGGGCACCGATGACACTCGGGACGTCGGGCACCGATGACACTCGGGACGTCGGGCACCGATGATGTATTTTTCACCTACTTACAAATACTGATGTAAAATACTGACCATGTGAACATGGCCTAACTCCTCTTCTCTGCAGCAAATTTTTATTTCCGCATTTTCATCTCTTCCACCCCTTCCTCCAAGAGTCATAACTTTCTAATTTTCCATCGACATAGTCACGTGAAGGCTGGATTTTTGTGGAACAAGTTGTAGTTTTGAATGACATTGTTCATTTTATCATGTGATTCACTGGAAAATGGGGAAAAATTGCGGTGAAATGTTGGGAACAAAAGTGATTCCACCATTGTTGTTTGGGCTTTGTTTTTACTGCGTTCATTGTCTGGTGATAATGACCTGACCGTTTGATTCTCCAGGTCAGTACAATTGTGGCGATACTAAAATTTCATAGATGGCAAAAAAAACTGAGATGTTTTGGTTTGTGCCGCCACTTTCTAAGACCTGTGATGTCTTTATTTCTTTATCGCTTCATTGGGGGACACAGGTAACCATGGTGTATGCTGCTGTCACTAGGGGGCTGACACTATGCAAAAAAGGAAACTAGCTCCTCCTCCGCAGTATACACCCACCGACAGGCACAAAGTACCTCAGTTTAAGCTTAGTGTCTGTGGGAGGCGGACCTGGATCTGATCCCAGATCCATCTTTTCCTTTTCGGGTCACCTGTCGTGTTTTATTAATCTTTTCCCTTTGTCTTTCAGGTTCTTCATCTTCAGGGTAACGGTGTAATGTCTCACCCTGTTTTCCCACAATTATGCGACCAAGAGAGCAGTGTGGTATCGCCCACTCTCGTACCCGCAGGCAGGACTTTATCCCCTGTCACCTTTACGGGTTTTTCAGGGTGATTACTGGTGGCCAGTCCTTGCTTTTTCCTCTCCTCACCCCTCTCCTCGGAGAGGGCTTAGAGGAAGACGGCGATCACCAGCGGTGACCTCCCCCCTTCTTGTAAGGGTATGTGCACAAGTATTCTAGAGGACTGCGGATTTTTCCGCAGTGGATTTGGAAAAACCGCAGTGCAAAACCGCTGCGTTTTTTCCTGCGGATTTATCGCGGATTCCGCTGCGGCTTTACACCTGCAGTTTTCTATTGGAGCAGGTGTAAAACCGCAGCAGAATCCACACAAAGAATTGACATGCTGCGGAATGTAAACCGCTGCGTTTCCGTGCGTTTGTTTCAGCAGCATGTGCACTGCGGATTTCGTTTCCCATAGGTTTACATTGTACTGTAAACTCATGGGAAACTGCTGCGGATCCGCAGCAAAATCCACAGCGTGTGCACATACCCAAAGGGGTTAATGCCGTCTTCTGCACCGTCCGGAGACGGTGCGGGAAGGAGGATCCCGGTTTCCAGTGACCCTCACCCTCCCTGAGGGCTCCTGATGTGATCCTCGTCAGTGAAGAGGGATTCGGGACTCTCCTTTAACAGGTATTTCCCTTTCTCTATCCCCGCCAGCTACCCGGCTGCCTCACCGTTTACCCGCGAGAACGCTGCACAGAACATGACGTCACTGAACAACATCAGCCATCTTTTCTTCGTTAACGCCGCCCGCATTAAGCGCGTGTATTTATCGCGCCCTTTTCTCCCTATCAAGGGGCCTCCTCTCCCTGCCCGGTGCATTCCTCTGGCGGCACAGCCAATAGGAAGGACTCCTGACTAGGGCCTTCATTAATGCCGTTTCTGGCCCTGTCACTGCGGGTGCCGAGACTTCGCATAATTCCATGTCCTCCGTTAATTTAACCCCCGGCTTTGGGCCCCTACTACCTGATACCGTCAGACGTGGCCAACTTTCTTACCGGACCTGGACCTTGGTTAATGCCATTTTCCGGTCCTGTCTTTGCGGGTGCCAAGGCTTTGCATAATTATATGTCCTCTGTTAATTTAGCCCCCGGCTTTGGGGCCTTCTCCCGGACTCTGTGTAGCCACGCCCAATTACTGGGTCCCCGGCCAATAAGCGGTCGCCCTCCTCTTAGCCACGCCCCCTTACTTGGCTCTCGGCTAACCAGAGCACACCGTACGCTGAGGCCCTGTCTCCTGGCCTATGAGAGAGTGTGTCTTTTTCTCTATCCCTCTCTCCCGAGACGCCCCACCCCCCCCCCTCTGGGGGGGACATAGTGTGTCTGTCTGCAAGGTGTGGGAAGACTCGAAATCGTATGAAGATTCGTGCAGTCACAATCGTCTTCCAAAGGGCACAACAGGCGTCCACACTGGATCTGGAGGACACTGCGGCCTAAGCAGGACAGCGCCGTCTCTGTTATCAGGTAGGACCAGCCCAGGCTGGTTAATTCTCTCTTCATAAGGGCTTAGCTCTCTCTAGCTTTAACCCTAGTCTATCACTTATGCCCAATCTCAGGGAGACCCATTCCTATCCCTATAATCCGCGACGCCTGTGCCATGTGTAAAACAGAAGTGGCATTCAGAGAAACCCTCCAATGCCCAGGACGAGAGCACTCCCTTCCCTCCGGAGTGGGCTGTTGCCATGTCACAGTCGGTCTCAGATCTGACTAAAGTCCCACAGTCCCTGGTCCAGGTCCTGGAACGACATCTACATTAATCTTCTGCCATCTGTGCTCCGAACACCTCCCACAGTGATTCACATGCACCTGACCGCGACCTTCACAGGGACAAATCGAGTATAAAGTAAAGGAACCTGCGGGCCCCTCTACCTTCTCCTGGAGGCAATCCTCATCCCATGCCCCTCCTCGGAGGCGGCTTTTGGGTCGGATTTGGAGTCTCAGTTTGAGTTCGGTACGGACCAGACCTGGAAGATGCAAGATATGCTCAATAGCCTCATCTTGGCAGATTACCAAAATTCTGAACCTAAGGGAGGGCGAGGCACCTGCTCAGGAGCACTCCGTTACTTTCAAATGGGTAAAATGTCCTTCTTGGAGTTTTCTCTAATCACAGGGAAGTTATCATGATTGTCTAAACCCTGGGAACACCCTGAAAAGCGCTTCCTGGGTAGGAAGAAGCTACACAATAAATGGGCAGAATCCCTAATGTGGATCCGCCAGCTTCTCGTCTGTCCTCGAAGACAGCCTTATCTTTACTGATCAGTGCATCGCTTACGGATTCTTCAGACGGACAGATTGAATCCTTGGCTAAGTCAGCCAGATCTGGCAGATCAGATCGCCATGCCGGCAGATCAGATCGCCATGCCGGCATATCTTTTGTGATCGCTCCCTTTTGATGCGGCTGGTTCATCCGCCACGGCTACCAGCAACATCATTGCTATACTTTCTGGCTTCACTGGCTTTGCTTTCCAAGGCTGTAGATCTTTGGATCCGAACTGGGTCAAATATTTTCGGATGCCAACGGCAGGAAAAGCACCTCGCTTTCCCGGTCCAAGTTTAAATGTCCTTTTAATAGGAAAAGATTGCTTCATTTTTGAGAGATAGCTGCCTCGGCTGCCAGCAACATCGTTGCTATATGCTGCATTCTCTGGCCTCACTGGCTTTGCCTTCCAAAGTTCTAGTCCTTTTGGATCCAGGCTGAATCAAATAATTTCGGATGCCACCGACGGAAAAAGCACCTTTCTTTCCCGGTCCATGTCTCAATGTCCTTTTAATACGAAAGGTTGCTTCAATCTCGAGAGAGATAGCGACTTTCGGCTTCAAAATCGACCTTTCTTCTCCAGGAAGAAGTTTCCTTCTGTTGTCGCCCGCCAAGACGTACATCGCAGGCTCCAGGAGTTCTTCAGGCTGTCTACCTACCATGCGAAGGAGTGATCGTACCCGGTTTTCAGGGTTCTACTCTATTCCTTTAGATGGACCGGTCCCTCCCTTTTTGGACCTCGAGCGGTTTACCTGAGACGTTCGGTTCTGTCTTTTCAGCTATGGTCTGCGATCCAGGAGGGTCTTTATCAGTTCTCGGCCCTTCCTTTCGACCTAGTCTCTGCTCCCAGACTATTCATGTCATGGCAGCGATCAGGGATATCCTTCTCTCCAAGGGTTTTTTTTCATATTTCCCTATGTCACGATTCCCCTGACCGCTGTCACCAATTGGTCAGGATTCCCACCATGACCGTCACCCCTATGTCACAGATTGAGGTGACTTGAGGCCAACAGACGGCTATCACATGTGCAGGGGGGCTTATCTTAGTTATCCCTCCACTCCACGATGTGATGAAAAACCACACACGAGGCTAGAGACCTCTTAGTTTACAGCAGGGGCTTATTCTAGGTATCCCACTGCTTTCAATATACCACAAACTGCAGGGATTTATGTATATCCCGCTTACAGTTCCACTTAACACTTGCAGCTCTCTGGCGCCGTCCTTACTCTCAGGTCAGATTAGGTACTGCACCCTGGGTAATTAGTCGCCAGAAAGGCTGCCTGCTATGTACTGGCTATTGGGCACGCTGCAGCGACGCGATAACTACTCCCACTCAGGCAGGAACAATAATTATTAACGCCGCAGCCGCTACAACATAACCCAAAAGTCTGCACACTTCTCGCTGCCACCAGCTTCGATTAAACGGGTCCGAAGCTAACCCAACACAGTAGCGTATTTCCCTTCAGAAGACAGGGTAAGTTTAGAGCAGGATGAACGAACTAATATGAAATATTATATCCCATAAAAATAATTAGGCAGTGCTTTATCAAAAATATTTTATAAAGAAGTTACAAATGAGACAACTGCAAATATGTACAAGGGTAATTATAACATAAAGGGAATAAATGAGAAAAGATAACACTCACATGTTCAAAACATTGCAGGCAACCAGGCTAGTGGAGTTTTCCATATGTCCCAGCTCATTAGGACGTGCTGCTGGCTTCAGGAGAAGACAAGTCCAGAAGAAGAAATCAGAGAGACTGAGCTGGGGATGTGTGCAGCCAGTTATAACTTCAAGGCTGTGACATCACAGAAAGGCTGGCTTATCCAGACCCTCCTCTCTCTACCTTCTGAGTAAACTTTAAACTATTTTCTCTGATTTCTATAACTTCACTACAAAACATGTCAGAGTCCTAACATACTCATAATTCATCTCGGATTAACGTGAGCATTCTGAGATCAAATACGTCCTATCTGGGATACAAATTTCCAGAGAAAACCCTACTTCTTTACCAGACAGAGTTAGAAGCCCGAGTTTCAAGGGATGGGTAGATACACCGAGTGAGAATAAGAATATATATTTTCGTATTTCTAGCTTAAATCGTTTGCCTAATATCTAACAAAAACTAAACAAAGAATCTTTCATGAATTTTTGGAGCCACTTTTCAGTTCTAGCTAGTGGAAGATTCTAACCTGGTCGTAAATACCGTTCGGCCATAAAACTCCCCCACACTCTCTGAGAAGGAAAGCCAGGAATTGGCAGCTACAAACTGTTATTCCAAGAAGGGGGGCTTAGCCCACGCAGGCTAGCAAGAGAACTACTTATGATATTTCATACCATATCGTGACACCTCCCCCTTTTGGTGTACGCTAGGGAGGTAGGACCCGACAGTATGCCTCCATGGGCACCTCAGTAGGTTCACCCTGGCGGGAGAGTCCATCTGCATTCCCATGCTCCCTGCCCGTTTTGTGTTCACTGGTGAAGTCAAACTGCTGAAGGGCAAGGCTCCAGCGTAGCAACCTGCCGTTGGTTCCACACATGGCATTTAGCCAGCGCAGAGGGTCGTGGTCGGTCACCACAGTGAAGGGGTGACCGTACAAGTAGGGCTGCAAGCGCTGCAGGGCCCAGACTATGGCCAGGCACTCCTTCTCGATGGTGGAGTAGTCCACTTCCCTCGGCAAAAGTTTCCGGCTCAGGTATAACACGGGGTGCTCTTGGTCCTCCGAGTCAACCTGGCTGAGTACAGCACCAAGGCCAAACTCGCTGGCGTCGGTCTGCACCAAGAACGGTCGACTGCTGTCGACTGCTTTCAACACAGGGGTGTTGCACAGTGCGGTTTTCAATGCCTGGAAGGCCCCCTCACAGCCATCTGTCCAGTTGACAATGTGAGGTAGCTTCTTCCTGGTGAGGTCCGTCAAAGGTTTTGCCAGGCTACTATAGTGCTTTACGAAGCGCCTATAGTACCCTGCAGTGCCCAAGGACATCACCTGTTTCTTGGTCACGGGAGTGGGCCAGTTCACGATCACTCCCACTTTGTCAGGCTCTGGCTTCACCTCCTCGAGATGCTGCAGGTGTTCCTCCCAGGAGAGACTGAAGATGGCAATGTCATCCAAGTACGCCACGGCGTACTTCTCCAGTCCCTGAAGCAGGAGGTTGACCATCCGCTGGAAAGTGGCAGGGGCATTCTTCATGCCGAAGGGCATGACCGTGGACTCGTACAGTCCAAAGGGTGTGATAAAGGCGGACTTCTCCTGTGCCTCGGGGCTCAGGGGAATCTGCCAGTATCCTCGACTCAGATCCATTATTGTTAGGTAATTTGCGCCAGCTAACTTCTCAAGCAGCTCCTCGATGCGCGGCATTGGGTGCGCATCCGAGGCTGTGATGGCGTTGAGCCCCCTGTAGTCCACGCAGAACCGGGTGGTCCGGTCCTTCTTTGGCACGAGAACTACAGGTGAGGCCCACGCACTCTTTGACCGTCGAATCACCCCCAGCTGTAACATCTCATCGATCTCTTGGCGCATAATCTGCTGCACCTGGTCAGAGATTCAATAGGGTGTTCGCCGTAGTGGGGCGTGATTCCCGGTGTCCACCTCGTGGACTGCTAACTCAGTCCTCCCAGGTCGGTTGGAGAACACGACCCGGAAGGGTTCCAGTGTGGTTTGCAACTGCACCCGCTGGGGTTCAGTTAACGAGGCGCTTACCTCCATATCCTCGATGGACCCATTGGCCTTGGCTTGGGCCAGCAAGTCCAGGAGGGTGTCTTCCTCACCGTCTTCGGGCAAGCTGCAGACCGGTAGGACGAAAGGTTCACATTCGTGATGAGCCTTCATCATGTTGACGTGAAAGGCCTTTCGCCTACCCCGAGCGTGGTCAAGCGTGACCACGTAAGTGACCGGGTTGAGCTGTTGGTGGACGACGTACGGGCCCTCCCAGGCTGCCTGAAGCTTATCCGTTGGACCAGCACCTACACCTTTTGACCCATGTGGTAGGTCCGCTCCCGGGCGTTCTGGTCGTACCAGTGCTTCTGATCAGCCTGAGCCTGCGTCATGTTGTCATGCACCAACTGCGTCAAGGTCTGCATCTTGTCACGGAAGCGCATGACATACTCCACTATGGACACTTCAGAAGGGTTCGGCTCCTCTTCCCAGGATTCTCTTACCAACCCAAGGGGTCCCCGGACTCGCCTGCCGTACAGGAGCTCGAAGGGGGAGAACCCCGTCGAGGCCTGCGGAACCTCTCGGTAAGCGAACAGCAGGTGTGGGAGGTACCGCTCCCAGTCGCGCCCTTGAGTCTCAACCAGCATGCGTAGCATCTGTTTGAGGGTACCATTGAAGCGTTCACACAAACCATTGGTCTGTGGGTGATACGCACTCGATACCAGGTGCTTCACCTGCATTCTCTTACAGAGAGCCTCCATTAGGCGAGACATAAATTGGGTCCCTTGATCAGTAAGCATTTCCCTGGGAAACCCTACACGTGAAAAGATGGCCAACAGGGCATCCGCCACCTTATCTGCCCTAGTTGACGACAGAGCTACTGCCTCTGGGTACCGGGTAGCATAGTCTTTCCCTCAACCACTCCTTTTGTGATTCTCCGGGTACTGTCTCCCGGTACAACCTTCCTCGTTCCCAGAACACCTTCTCCTTATCAGTCTCGGAGAAGAGCGTGCCGGCAAGTTGTCTCAAACTCTCTAGGCTCGCATCTGTGTGCAGAGCGGCCTGAAACTCCTGGCTAGGGAAAGCCAAAAGCGACGTCAGGGCCCCTTCGCCACGGGAACCCTCTTGGACCTGCTCTGGGTCCACCTCTGGTTCAGTCACAGTAATGACTGAGGAGGGTCCGGAAGGCAGACCGTTATCTGCGTTCCGGGCACTCTGACTGCGGGTGACAGCAGCTACGTAGGCTGTCTCCCCGGGGGTTTCTACAGACCCATCAGCCGGCGCTGCTATGGGCTGTACCTCCCCATCCACCCCCAACACTCCAGGGGCAGTGCTAATTATGGGCCAGTTACCTTCCTCGGTAGCACTGGTCACCTTCATGGCGTCACCTTGCTCACGGTTCCCATGCATCTCCCCATTTCCTGTAGCACCGACACTTGCCCCTGTTAGGGGTTCCTCAGCCGTCTCACTCCGCAGAGCGATGTGGCTGGGCACGCCTGTACCTATGGACACATTAACCTTCACAGAAAAATCATTATCAGGTTCAGCTGGCACAGGTACAACATTTTCACCATCAATCCTAGGCAAAAAATGGTTATTAGATGCATCATTACAAGATAAAGCATGGTCAGGTAACACATGCGATTTCCCATCATCATCATCATCATCATCATCATCATCAGGGTTAACTTTACCCGCATTAGTAGATTGGGGAGGGGTGTCAGGGACGTAGTATGCAACCATCCTCCCCAAATCAGTCCCCAACAAAACATCAGTGGGCAAATTATCAGACAGCCCCACTTCCTTCACCCCGCTCCCGGCACCCCAATCAATAAAAACCCGGGCCATCGGTAAGGGACAGCTGATGCCCCAAATCCCAGTGACGGTTAGGGTTTTCCCCGGAATGATTTCTTCAGGGGCCGCCAGTTCGGGTCGGATGAGGGTTCGTTCAGCCCGGTGTCCTTGAGGCCTGTAGCAACATGGCCTCCCACAGTGACGGGCTGTACGTTGTCACACACCCTCCCAACCACACCACCCACCAAAAGAACTGCTGCATTAGGCCCTGGGGCCTTGGCTGGGGTGTTGTTCTGCTTGGTTGGGCAGGAGGGACTGATATGACCAGTCTGATGGCAGGTGAAACACTTGCGAGGTTCGGTGGTCGGTCTGGTGCTGTTGGCCACGGGGCCAGGACCTCTGGTGTGTTGGCTGGCAGGGGTACTGGCGTTGGTTGCAGGCTTACCCCCTCTCCAGCTGGTGGTGACTGGCTTCCGCACTTCCGATCTACGGTTGGCCTCATAGGCATCGGCAATCTGCGCTGCTTTCGTCACATCTTTGGGTTCTCTGTCCATCACGAACTGTCGCACCTCAGCTGGGCAAAGATGAAAGAACTGGTCTTTGATCATCAGGTCTCGCAGCTGTGCAAAGGTGGTCACTGACAGTCCTTGGGTCCACTGGTCAAAGTGGGTCCCCAGTCCATGCACCACATCACTGTAACTGTCGTGTGGGCCACGTTGGAGGGTCCGGAACTTTCTACGGTACACCTCGGGTGTAAGCTGGTACTTGGCTATCAGAGCCTGCTTGATGGCCTCATAGTCACCATCTTGTTCTTGAGGGAGGGCAGCAAACGCCTCCAGAGCTTTACCTCTCAGCCCTGGTGTCAGGTATCGGGCCCATTCATCTGTAGGCAGCCGGTACTGTCTGCAGGCTTTCTCAAAGGCCCGCAGAAAAGTGTCCAAGTCTCCGTCCTTCTCCATAACAGGGAAGTGATCGGACCGGGGCTTTGGTATCTGAGCGCTGCTGGGCTCACGTCTCTGGGCGGTGGAGGGCATCCCCCCTGCCGGAGCATCTCCAGTTCATGTTCTCGCTGGGCTTGGCGCTCGGCTCTCTCAGCCTCTCGCTGGGCCTCTCGTTCGGCTCGGGCCTCCTGCCGATACTGCTGAGTCAGCCGTAGGCGTCCCTCATGGTCATCAGTGGGGAGTTCTTCCAAGGCCGCCTGCAGGTGGGGGTCCAATTCGCCCGGATTGCTAACAGGGCCGGCATTCAGTGGTTGGACCTCTGCTGCAGCACCATGTTCGCTGGTGCTCTGTGACCTGGCTTGGTCGGCTTCAAATTGCACCAGTTCAGCGACCATTTGAGTCTTGGTCTTACCCTGGGGGTTCAGGCCATGGTACGTGCATATCCCAGCAAGAGAGTCCTTCTTCTGCTGGTTGTACCAGGCTTCCCCTTTCGCAGCCATGGTTGCCAAATAAAAGATAGGATAGAAAAACGAAGAGCAAGGGAAGGGATAATTACCAGTACGCAATTGTCTCACAACTAAAAAGCACTGAGTTCGTTCTCCAAACTTATTTGCGCAGAGTCCTCGCAAGAACTTTTTGCAAGTTTTTAGTGAGAGGAATGATTACTCAAACCAAATCACTAATGCTCTAAGATATCCCACCGCCTTGCCACCAATTGTCACGATTCCCCTGACCGCTGTCACCAATTGGTCAGGATTCCCACCATGACCGTCACCCCTACGTCACAGATTGAGGTGACTTGAGGCCAACAGACGGCTATCACATGTGCAGGAGGGGTTATCTTAGTTATTTCCACTCCACGATGTGATGAAAAACCACACACGAGGCTAGGGACCTCTTAGTTTACAGCAGGGGCTTATTCTAGGTATCCCACTGCTTTCAATATACCACAAACTGCAGGGATTTATGTATATCCCGCTTACAGTTCCACTTAACACTTGCAGCTCTCTGGCGCCGTCCTTACTCTCAGGTCAGATTAGGTACTGCACCCTGGGTAATTAGTCGCCAGAAAGGCTGCCTGCTATGTACTGGCTATTGGGCACGCTGCAGCGACGCGATAACTACTCCCACTCAGGCAGGAACAATAATTATTAACGCCGCAGCCGCTACAACATAACCCAAAAGCCTGCACACTTCTCGCTGCCACCAGCTTCGATTAAACGGGTCCGAAGCTAACCCAACACAGTAGCGTATTTCCCTTCAGAAGACAGGGTAAGTTTAGAGCAGGATGAACGAACTAATATGAAATATTATATCCCATAAAAATAATTAGGCAGTGCTTTATCAAAAATATTTTATAAAGAAGTTACAAATGAGACAACTGCAAATATGTACAAGGGTAATTATAACATAAAGGGAATAAATGAGAAAAGATAACACTCACATGTTCAAAACATTGCAGGCAACCAGGCTAGTGGAGTTTTCCATATGTCCCAGCTCATTAGGACGTGCTGCTGGCTTCAGGAGAAGACAAGTCCAGAAGAAGAAATCAGAGAGACTGAGCTGGGGATGTGTGCAGCCAGTTATAACTTCAAGGCTGTGACATCACAGAAAGGCTGGCTTATCCAGACCCTCCTCTCTCTACCTTCTGAGTAAACTTTAAACTATTTTCTCTGATTTCTATAACTTCACTACAAAACATGTCAGAGTCCTAACATACTCATAATTCATCTCGGATTAACGTGAGCATTCTAATGAGATCAAATACGTCCTATCTGGGATACAAATTTCCAGAGAAAACCCTACTTCTTTACCAGACGGAGTTAGAAGCCCGAGTTTCAAGGGATGGGTAGATACACCGAGTGAGAATAAGAATATATATTTTCGTATTTCTAGCTTAAATCGTTTGCATAATATCTAACAAAAACTAAACAAAGAATCTTTCATGAATTTTTGGAGCCACTTTTCAGTTCTAGCTAGTGGAAGATTCTAACCTGGTCGTAAATACCGTTCGGCCATAAAACTCCCCCACACTCTCTGAGAAGGAAAGCCAGGAATTGGCAGCTACAAACTGTTACTCCAAGAAGGGGGGCTTAGCCCACGCAGGCTAGCAAGAGAACTACTTATGATATTTCATACCATATCGTGACACCCTACTTGAACGATTTTCTGTTTAAAGGAGCCGTCCCGCCGAGACTGCAACCAGAGTCTTCAGTTTACTCTAGATATCCTGGTCCATCTCAGCTAGATTATAAACAGAGAGAAGTTCTCCCTCACCTTTGCTCAGAGCCTGGATATTCTAGGTATACGGTTCGACACGACCCAAGCCCGTGTCTTCTTTCCAAAGGAGAAGGTTTTCATTACTGTGCCATGGGTTCCGTACTCTAAAGCGACCAGCTTCTCTCTGATATGGTCTTGCATATGAGTTCTAGGGGAAAGGGATTGTCGCCACAGAAGCTGTTCCTTTTGCCCAGTTCCATGCTCGTCCTCTTCAGTTGGCTCTCTGGTTGTCTCCCCGGATGATCCCGTGCTTCTACCTCTCAAGATGAGGCAGTCCCTCACCTGGTGACGCTGTCGGCATCAGTCCTATGAAGGAAGTCCTTTCTTCCTCTCTGGTGGCAGGTCTTCGCCACCGACGCCAGTCTCCTCATTTGTGGAGCCGTTTTTTCTTCGTCTCCCTGTTTTCATCCAAATATCCTGAAATGGGGCTCTCCGGACGTCGGCCTCATGGGGTCTCGGATAAACCACGAGGTTGCTTGGTTTGTAGCCAGGTCCCGGAACCAGCTACCCACCTAATTAGATTCCCTAGTAATATTGTGGTCACAATTCCAACTGCCTTATACTTTTCCTTCTCTCCCCTTGTCTCGAGAGTTGTGAAAAGGATAAAGGAAGAAGGGGTCCTTATATTCCTGATAGCTTCAGACTGGCCAAGAAGAGCCCTGTGAACATGTTCCTGGACGTCCCCTGGAAGCTTCCAGGCCATCCAGATTCTCTCTCCCTCTCCCCCTCCCCCTTCCCTCTAGGGAGGCTGGTTTTTTCCCATCTGGTCATTCAGGCGCATCCTGGTGTATCTACTACAAATACTGAAACACCTTCTTCTAGTGGAGTATGGACTGGGGTTGGTCCCCATGTCCTTTTTCTTTTCGTTCTTGGTTTTCTTCAAGGTGTGGCCCACCTGGCGCCTCCTTATTGTCTTCCAATAGATCCATGGATTTTTTATCCTCAGCTTTTACGCGCTGTAGCGCGCCACTGTTGAGTCCGTTAAAGACATCACATTTTTTCTATTGTCTGGGACAGTTGTCTTCTTAGTTAAATTACATCTATCAGGAGAGTTTCCGAGTTAGCGGCGCTGTCCTGCCGTTCCCCGCCCCTGATTCTATATAAGGACAAGGCAGTTCTCAGGCCTGTTCCTTCCTTTCTACCTGAGGTGGCCTTTTCATTTCTCATTGATGAAGACTTTGTCCTTCGTTCTGTGTCTCTCCGCTCCATCCCCTGGAGACGTCCCTCTACAAGCTGGATACCGTCACGGCTCTCCCGAGTCTACTTTTCAAGGGCTGCTCCCTTTCGCCAATCTGATGCCCTGTTCGTCATCTCCGAAAGTTACCTTAATGGGCTCCTAGCTTCTAATTTCACTATTGACGTGAGGTATTCCGCGTTCAGGACAAATTGCCTCTTCCGGCGGTGCAGGCTCTTCCGGGGGTGAAGGCTCACTCCGCTCTGCGGTGGGGGCCTCCTAGGTTTTTCGTTACCAGGTTTTTGCTTCCAGTTTGTAAGACCGCAACCTGGTCATCTTTACCGTTTTTTGCGGGGTTCATACCCATGCCTCGTCTGATGCAGGCCTGGGAAGGAAGGTGCTGCAGGCAACGGTTTTCCACCGACCGACCTGAGCTCATTTATTCCTTGGATCTTCCTGTTTCCCACCCTAGGGACTGCTTTGGGACGTCCCATGGTTACCTGTGTCCCCCAATGAAGCGATAAAGAGGGATTTTTGGTACTCACCGTAAAATCTTTCTTGGAGCCTTCATTGGGGGACACAGCACCCTCCCTAACTGTTTGTACCATTATTTGGTCTATGTGCCTTCTTTGTTGGATTGGTACATATGTTAAGCTTTTGGTTGCTTCTCCTACTGCTTTAACACTAACTGAGGTACTTTGCCTGTCGGGTGTATACTACGGAGGAGGAGCTAGTTTCCTTTTTTTGCGTAGTGTCAGCCTCCTAGCGACAGCAGCATACACCCATGGTTACCTGTGTCCCCCAATGAAGGCTCCAAGAAAGAGATTTTATGGTGAGTACCAAAAATCCCTCTTTTTCCGTTGATGCAGGAGTGTGAGGGCTTCTTTCTTTGCGTGGTCAGCTGACATTTTTATTGGTATAATTCTGAGGTACATACAACATTTTAATCACTTCTTACTTCATTTTTTTTTAAATAAGGGAACTGTGATTTTGATTTTCTCATTGGAATACCAAATGTGTTTATTTTCCTTCTGTGGGGGTGGGAAGTAGGCAATGATATGCAGGTATGTGAAGTTGCGTGAAGGTGTTAAAAGATAGATATAAATAGATGGAAAGTGCTTGTAACAGGCACCAACTTATCAATGTACTTTTCATAAAAAAAAAAAAAATTTCTCTCTATTTATTTTGCTTTGTTAACAGCTAATCGCCTAGGATACCGACCACTTCTGCAGTCTAGCTGTGGTGGCCAAACCTGCAGACAGTTTATAAGCTCTGTTGTACATAATCGTCAGTCAGATTGCTGGAGCACATTCGCCCTTGGCATTGTCAGTGCCGCCGGGCTCGTCAGTGCCCATGTTGTAGAGCGTCCTTAGTGGCAAAAGCGTAGAGTTCTGGCCGGCAGTGAACCAGTGACACTAGTATGAGCTGTCAATCAAGCAGGAATGCAATCCCCCTCGGCAAGTAGGAAAGGGAGTGGTGGGCTGCTGAAAAGAAATGATGGGACAGCACTTTTAAGAGGGTATCAAACTGTGGCAAACAAAGTGTATCCTTATACCATCTGTTCCTGCCAGTACCATGTACATGTACCCTTAGTTTGAGGGTTGGAGAAGAGATCATTGTCGACATGCAATGAAATAATATTTAGAAAGGAAAAAGAACCAAACTGTTATGTTAAATGTATAGACCTGAAAATGACATGAATGAGGTCGGCAGGTCCCCGCATAGGGTTGACAGCGTGTTCAACGGCTCCTTATTGAATTGTGTGGCAGCGCATGCTTTTATATGACATAGATGCCTTGGATGGAATAAGCCATTTTCCAATAATAAACATGAAATATTGAGGTGGTTTTTTTGGGGTTTTTTTTAACGATCGTGTTATTGTTCTATTTCAGATGGAGTTGGAAGCTCTCCGATCCATCTATGAAGGAGACGATTGTTTTAAGGAGCTCGGACCTACAGTGTTTCAATATCGGGTAATGTTGCTCTTCATATTGTTATACCTGTTAATTATGGGTTGCTCTATAAACCATTGCCAAAAAAAAAAATCTTTTTCAAGCTGTAGAAGAAAATATTGATCCAACTCCGACTATATATAAAGGGTTATTGTGGCTTCACTCACTTCTGCACTTGGAGGCGAGTGGGACTGGTGATGACATGGTGGTTGTGCACACGATCAGCAGGGATCCTGCATTTATCTTATTCTAGTGAATGGGAAAAGTGCACTGTCCCACTGTCCTATCCTAAATAATAGAACAAAGGTATGATCTCTGGCGATTACACACCCGTATCAGTAGGCGTTATACCACTAGCCCCACTCGCTTGCCCCCTAGAGGGTGGGAATATTTGAGAACCAAAAGTTTGATAAATCTTTCTCCTTTACTATTTTACAGGTTGGTGACATCGGGGACCATAAAGCCTTTCTTGTTGAATTATCATGGCCAGAAACTTACCCTGAAAGTGCCCCCAATATATCTATGAATGCATTTTTTAATAATCAAATGTAAGTCCTATATAATACACTTCTGTTTATTCTGGTATTTCTGTTCTTTTTATTCATTCTTATGTCTTCTTTAGTTCTCCAGCTGTGAAACAGTGCATTGTAAATAAGTTACAAGAGCAGGTGGAGGCAAACCTCGGTACATCGATGACGTACACATTATTTGAATATGCCAAAGACAATAAGGAAGAATTAATGGAGAGCCATCAACCATTCGGTAACAGTGTAGTAAGTATCACAGTGTTTTTTATTATTTGGGAAGTGACACAAGGAAATGATGTGAACTCCAGCACAGGTGATCACTTATTGACAGCTCGACCCGTACATCTACGTTCAAACATATTTTGAACATTCTAAGAAACTCTGGAGCGCTTCTGATACACCAAGGGATCCGTGTAATAAAAAATCAACTTGCAATTGGTGAATGGAAATAGCCAGCTTTCAATAGCAATACTCTTCAACCAAATGCTTCAGTCCATTTCTGGGACACCAACTATTCAGTCTCCATTTGTTGAAAATAAAAATTACATCTTGCAGAGCAAGGAGGGCAGATGGTTCAGGAGAATGATTAAAAAATATATGAAACTAACAGTAAGCAGGGCGTGCTGCCATGACTGTTTTTCTGTGAACGTCTTCATAGGAGACCATGATTTTTGCAATATACAGCAAACCCTCACAACACAGCCCCATCAGCCAAAAATTGAAAAGATTACATGTCTCGAAAAATGACGATAAAAGAAAAAAACAAGGCGCCCCCAATGTGTCTCACTATATATGAAAGAATAAAATTCTTTTGCAGGAAATGTGCTCACCTATTGCAGTTGTGAACCAAGGTCACAACTCCCATAAAGGCAAAACCGTAGCAGCAGGTCTCCAAAAAAATCCAAAAGGATATTGAGGGTAGTAGTCTTAGGCAAACTGAAGACCGCGCTCACGAGGTAGATTTAAGGTTTTTTATTGAAGCCTACGCGTTTCAAGAGCTTTCTTACTCTCTTCTTCAGGGCATATCCTTAAATCTACCTCGTGAGCGCGGTCTTCAGTTTGCCTAAGAAAAATGACGACACATGCAAAAAACATTTTACTTTTTTTTTTTATGTATACAAACTTCTGAAACAAAAAACAAAACAAAAAGACAATGCATGTTTGGTATCATCGTAATTATGCTGACCCAGAGGCTCATATTGCCAAATCATTTTTACTGCATAGTGAACACGGCAAATAAACAACTCAAAAAGCAATTGTGGAATTTCCAGTATACTACATGATCAAGTGAATGATGTCCTTCAGAAGTACAACTCATCTCTCGCAAAAAAATAAGCCCTCATACGGCGATGTCAACAGAAATGTAAAAAACATATGTCTCTCAGAAGACAAAAAGGTAAAAATGAATATGCAAAAAAAAAAAAACTGAAAGTCGCCTTGTCGAGAATGGGTTAAACATATACTTAGGCGATCACTGAACATGAGAGAACTACAACACGTACTCTACAACCATCCACTACAACCTGGGCGTCCCCGCTGGAATGTGGGTGTCCCCGCGTGTCTGCTGCAATGTGGGCGTATCCGCTGCAACGTGGGCGTCCTCGCGTGTCCGCTGCAACGTGGGCGTCCTCGCGTGTCCGCTGCAACGTGGGCGTCCCCGTACAGACACACCAGTATGTACACTACATAATTGTTCATGCAATTAAGTAACTGATTCTATTTCAGAGTCCTCCCATTTTATCATCTACAACTGTTTTGCGTTTGTTTGTTTTTTTTCCTATGTTGAAGCCTACAACAGCATTTACATTTATCATGGCCACATGTAAAAGATCCTTTTCATCGCAGTTCTCCCATTAGAGTGGGAGGGTGCTAATACATCCCTTATTGTGTGGATCCTTTTAAGAATCATTAACTGGTCATTTCCCATGTCTTCTATTCTTAATATATTATGTAGGCATATTTCCAGCCCTTTTTTTTTTTTTTTTTTTTTTTTTTTTTAAATTTTACATGAAAACTAAGTTTTTCTAAAAGGGCTTTAGAAGCTGGAAAGGTATGATTCTTAGATCATTGAATTTATTGCAACCAACGTGATTTAGATTTTTGTTTTTTTCTGTTTGTTCTTTGCTTGATTTTTTTAAAAAATATATTTGATTTATCTGTGTGTATTTTGTTTGTTTGTTTTTATTTTTATGTTCTAGACATTAATTGGAAATGACTGCACAATAGAATCAGCAAACACAACTCAATCTAGCAAAAAGAAAGACAAAAAAGAGCAGCTGACAAAAGCCCAAAAGAGGAGACTGGCAGATAAAACAGGTACGGTAATATGTAACGGAGATGTACATGACCTCCACAACTAGTGTTATCATGAAAAATGGCCTGGGCACCTGGTCATAACATGGTGGTAAGATTAGGGCATCCGCTCTGCTGGTATAGGGAATACTATATGCATGTTAAAGGGATTGTGCCACAAACAAAAGTACATTTTAATCAATAATCTTGGAATAATAATAATGTCCACAATTGGATGTGTTCAAATAAACTGTTCCTGTGCTGAGATAATCTTATAAATGTGTCCCTACTGTGTACTGTGTAATGGCTGTGTCTGGCCGCACAGGAACATGGTCTGATCCTACCACAGCTCCTGGGCAGGGGAGGAAGCAAAAGAGAGTATATAGACAGGATCGGATCACAGCCAATTATTGTTTTAGGTAAAATATTGTTTAAATACAGGCATTGAAATGTTTAACTTCACAGAAATAATCAGCTGTGACCCTGTGCTATCCTGTATTTGCTCTTTTACTTCCTCCCCTGCCCAGGAGCTGTGGTATGACCAGACCATGTTCCTGTACGGTCAGACTCAGCCATTACACAGTACACAACAGGGACATATTTATAAGATTATCTCAGCACAGGAACAGTTTATTTAACCTCATTCTGACGTTGGTCATAATACGCCCAAGTCAGAATCCCTCACTTTGATGTGCGCTCCGGCTCTGAGCCAATATCTTTCCCGACATATGTCAGGCTGTTTTGAACAGCTGACATGTGCCTCTAACAGCCGCAGGTGGAATCGCGATCCACCCTCGGTTGTTAACCTGTTAAATGCCGTTGTCAATCTCTGACAGCGGCATTTTTAACTCATGCCTCTGGGAAGCGCAACGGAAATCCCATCCATCTGTGACCCAGTCACGTGATCGCGGCTCACCAGCGGGTTGGCATGACAACCAGAGGTCTCCAGTAGGGTTGAGCGAAACGGGTCGGCCATTTTCAGAAGTCGCCGACTTTTGGCAAAGTCGGGTTTCATGAAACCCGACCCCTGTGTGGGGACAGCCATGAGGTCGGCGATCTTCTGAATCTGATATCGGAATTCCGATACCGAGTTCCGATATGTTTGCAATATCGGAAATCGGTATCGGAATCCATATTTAAGTGTAAAATAAAGAATTAAAATAAAAAATATTGCTATACTTACCCTCTGACGCGCCCTGGTACTAACCGGCAGCCTTCCTTCCTTAGAATCAGTGAGTCAATGACCTTAGATGACGTCGCGGCTTGTGATTGGTCGAGCGACCGCCAATGTGACCGCTCACGCGACCAATCACAATCCGCGACTTCACCGAAGGTCCTTCAAGCGCTGATTCTTAGGAAGGAAAACTGCCGGAAAGAAGCAGGGCGCGTCCGAGGGTGAGTATATGGGCTTGTTTCCATTTGCGAGAAACACGTCCGTGTCTCGCATGTGGAAACGAAGCTCTGGTGCCGGCACTCCGGAGCGGAGCGTGCGGCCGCATAGCAACACATGCAGCCGCACGCTCCGCTACGGAGTGCCGGCACCAGAGCTTCGTTTCCACATGCGAGACATGGACGTGTTTCTCGCAAATGGAAACAAGCCCTATACCTAATAGGAATATACTCACCCTCGGACGCGCCCTGCTTCTTTCCAGCAGCCTTCCTTCCTAAGAATCAGCGCTTGAAAGACCTTCGGTGACGTCGCGGCTTGTGACTGGTCGCGCGACCAATCACAAGCCGCGACGTCATCTAAGGTCCTTCACGCGCTGATTCTAAGGAAGGAAGGCTGCCGGTTAGTACCAGGGCGCATCAGAGGGTGAGTATAGCAATATTTTTTATTTTAATTCTTTATTTTACACTTAAATATGGATCCCAGGGCCTGAAGGAGAGTTTCCTCTCCTTCAGACCCTGAGAACCATTGGAAACCCAATGCACTGCATTGGGTTTCGTGTTTCGGCCGACCCCGACTTTTTTATAGGATCGGCCGATTTCACTCGACCCGACTTTTGAAAAAGTCGGGTTTCGTGAAACCCGACCCGATTCTATAAAAGTAAAAGTCGCTCAACCCTAGTCTCCAGCAAACCTCTATGGTTGTCGTAGCCAGATTGCTAGGAGTGCCACCCGGTGGTCGGCGGTCATAGCAAGTGAGCATTTCTGCTACATTCAGGCGAACCGATCATCGCCTCTATGTAGCAGAGCCGATCAGGCAACTGCAGCTTCTAGTCTCCCATGGAGATTATTGAAGCATGCAAAAAGTAAAGAAAAAATGTTTTTAAAAATATTTTAAAAAATGAGTTCAAATTATCCCCCTTTCACCCCATTCAAAATAAAACCTTAATAAAAAAAAATCAAACATACAACTTATTTAGTATCATCGCGTTCAGTATCGCCTGATCTGTCAAAATAAAAAAAAGAATTAACCAGATCGCTAAACAGCATAACGAGAAAAAGTCGAATTACGCTTTTTTTTTGGTTGCCGCTATATTGCAATAAAAGGCAATAACGGGCGATCAAAAGATCATGTCTACACGAAAATGGTATCCATAAAAACGTCAGCTTGGCACACAAAAAATAAGCCCTTCCCAACCTGAGATCATGAAAAATGGAGACGCTACAGGTCTCAGAAAATAGCGCCATTTTTTTTTTTTAACCAAAGATTGGATTTTTTTTTCACCACTTAAATAAAAAAATAACCTAGACTTGTTTGGTGTCTGTGAACTCCTAATGACCTGGAGAATCATAATGGTAGGTCAGTTGTAGCATTTAGTGAACCTAGCAAAAAAGCCAAACAAAAAACAAGTGTGGGACTGCACTTTTTTTGCAATTTCACCGCACGTTTTCCAGGATATGTTGAAACCAATGGTGTCGTTCAAAAATGCAACTTATCTCTCTAAAAACAAGCCCTCACAGGGACATATTTATGGAAAAATAAAAAAGATATGGCTCTGGGAAGGAGGGGAGCGAAAAACAGAAAGCGGACCGGGGCTTAAGGGGTTAAACCATTCCAATTTTGGAAAGTATTATTCCAAAAGCTGTTGATTAAAATGTACGATACTTTGTGGCACAACCCCTTTAAGTATAGATGAGCTTGTAGCTGTCAGCTGTTTATCCCTTTAATACTGCATTTGTCTCCTTGTACCTTTTTAGGACCAAGCTATTTTTTTTTTTTTCAGTTGATGCAGCTTTGCGAGCTTATTTTTTGCAAGATGAATTGTATTATTCAATGCCCCGATTGAATGGTAACTTTTTGTAGGGCAAATTGGAAAGGAATGGCTATTTCACCATTTTTTTAACCTGGTGGTTAAAATGACAAGTAACTTTATTCAGTGAAGTAGGATTGTTACCAAATAAATACATTATGTAATTGATGCGCAAGCCGCAATTGATCGTCCTCTTAGCTGATGGCATCCGTCGCCGGACTGGTGTGACGTCATTGTTGCGGATGCTGTCTGGTAAGAGTTCTCCGACTCCTGTCCAGTGGCCATTTAACACTGTCGTGGACTGGGATGTGCAAATTGATTTGCTCCACGTCTACGGAGCATTTTAGTCCTTTTCTGCACTAAAAACATATTTAAAAAAAAAAAATACTTTTAATTATCTGCACCCTGCAAGCAAAATATGTTGTTTTTTTGTTTTGTTTTTTAATATTAAACATAATGTTCCATTTATTTTTATCCTGTTGGAGGACTGCAGCCTGTGATCTCTTCTGTGTAATACATAGTTCTATGTTAGTGACGAGGCCTAATAGTCAGAGGCCTGTGGTGGACCAGCGGTTCTCTGCTAGCTCTCTGTGGCCATTGCCCATGTGACGAGCCTTTTCCCTCTGTCAAACATTTTAGATGGCACAGCCACTATTAACCAATGCAACTTCGCAAGAAAACGCTGTAAGGGATGAAAACCTATTTCGCTAAATCATTAGTTTCTATGCAGATTTCTAAGCCCTTTTACTATTTTACCTAAAATTATTTACTATCCTGTAAGTTTTTTTTATTTTTAGGAAGCAACTTTCTTGTTAACACTTTTGCAGCTACATACACCTGGCCATATACATGGTTGTAAAGTTATTGAAGTTATAAAAACTGAAATATATTCTCATAGCTAATAAGAAACCCACAAATAATTCTTTCCTCCTACACCTTTTAGACCACAAGGGGGAGCTACCACGTGGATGGAATTGGGTTGATGTAATTAAGGTAAATCTTGACCATCTTCTAATGTTTGGGAAATGGTAAAATATTTTCTTAGTTCTTATTTTATTGTTTCTCATTTCTTTCTTTATCTTGGCTGGTATTGACACGGCGGGGTCTGCGGTGCTACATTTTTCCAGCATGTAAGTATCAAGTCCATTAAAACCATTGTGTAATGTTGAGGGTTATATGTGCACCTTTTAGTGTGTATGTATATTATATTATGATATAATTTTTTTGTAAATATGAATGGTGCCTTCTTGTACTGTCACCTGCAGACATGACATAAACCAGATACTGTATAAATATCTTAAATGGACAAGACAATCACAGAGTTTGGTTTGAAGAAACTGTCAAGACTCACAACTGACGATTTGTCATATACTTGTCTGATCTCCGGCTTAGGCTAGGTTTACATTTTCCTGTTTTTTTCTGCAGTCAAAATCTGGTCTCTTGGCAGTAAAAAAAAAAAAAAAAAAAAAAAGTTGCAACCAAAACACAAGATTAGCAACATTTTTTGCTGTTTTCTTGCTGCATTTATGATGCCTTTTTCCAGATTCCAAAGTTCAGCTTTGCTTCCACCATACAAGGTGTTAGGGCACCAGTGCAAGAAATATGGATAACGTGAAACATTTTTGCAAAAAAAGGCAGTTTGATCAAATTATTTAAATTGACAGACAAAAAAAGGAAACAAAAAAAGGATTGCTTAAAAAAAAATAAAGTGCAAAATACATTAAATTAAAAAAGTGCCAGCCTCCGTGCTCGTGTGGCAATGCCAAGACATTATGTTTTATACTTGGTAAAATGACCAAAATAAATGTGTTTTACGTATAGTTGTACGAGCTTTTGCATTTCACCAAAATAAAGCAGTAAGAACGGATAACGGCGTTTTTGCTGTATTTTTGCACTTATTTATTTATATGGGTGAATAAAAGCTGCAAATACACTGAAATACCCAACATGCCGCAACTTAAAATAATGCAGCAGCTTTCCAATTTAGTTAGGAAAAAAGTGTGATTTCTGAACTCTCTTGTGCTGTAAAAAGTAGCTTTTAATTTGCATAAAAAATGCAGCAAAAAAAACTGCAAAAGCGCAACATGTGAACATAGCCTTACAGTGTGTTAGCGTCTGTTTAGATAACAGGTAGACTGCTGTTTTGCATTGATCCTGCAATGCTACATTTACATGAGCAGCATTAAGTCCTTATTATAAATCATGTATGACTCGCAGTACACATGCATAGTTCCTACAATGTCGTGGGTCTGCTTGGCTGCTAGGCTTTTTTTCTTTCTTGCTACTGGTCACTGTGCAGTACGTGGAGTCCAGATGTCCATTTCCAGAGTGTAAAGCACCAGAGCAAATGGAGTCAGCGAGAATACTGGGAGACGGTACAGTCACTGTCAAAGGTTTTAGGACTGACACAAATTTTTGGTTTTCACAAAGTTTGCTGCTCCGTTGTTTTTAGGTTTTTTTTTTTTTTGTCACACATCTCTTTGGTTGTTGAAGTACAATTATAAACATTTACAAACTTATTTTTTTTTTACACTTTTATTGACAAATACATGAGTCAATGTTTATAGCGTTGACCTTTATTTTTCAAGACACCTGTACTTTTCCCCGGCAGCTGGATATCGGCTTCTGGACCAAATCCTGACTGATGATCTCTCGTTCTTACCTAATCAGTGCTTGGAGTTTATCACAATTTCTGTATTTTTGTTTGTCCACCCAATTTTCAAGGATTGACCCCAAGATCTCCGGTCTCCTGGCCATTAACCCAAAATGTCAATGTTTTATTCACCGAACCACTTATCGCTTTTGCCTTTTAATATGGTCTCCATCTTATTGGAAAAGGCATTGTTCATCACCAAATTGCTCCTGGGTTGTTGGGAGAATCTGCTCTTGGAGGATGTTTAGATACAATTTTATATTCATGGCATTATTCTTATAGGCAAAATTGTGAATGGACCTACTCCCTTGTATGAGTAGTCCCCACACATGAATGGTCTCCGGATGCTTTATTGTTGGCAGACATAAGACTTATGGTAGCAAACACCTTTTCTTTTCCGGAACATGATTGTTCCTGATGTCTCAAACAGTCTCAAAGTGTTGTCACCAGAGAAATTACCATTACCCCAGTTCTCTGCATTCCAATCCATATACTTCATAGATAATGTCAGTTGGTCCTTGATGGTTTTCTTGGAGAGAAGTGTCTCCTTTACTTTCATTCTTGACACCAGGCCAGCCTCTGAAAGCCTTCACCCCATTGTGCAGATGCCCCGACACCTGCCTGCTGCTATTCCTAAGCAAGCTCTGCACTTGTGTTGAATCCTCTTTAGCAGACGGTTCTGGCACTTGCTGGACTTTCTTGGACACCTTGAAGCCTTCTTCACAGCAAGAAGTTCTTGATGATCTAATAAATGGGTGATTTTACATTTGCAATTCATCTGATCACTTTTCATAACGATTTAGAATGAATGCAAATTGGCATTTTTGAAAATTGATGGCGTAAACCTTCTCAAAAAAATAAAATAAAATTGTGTTCACCTCAAAAACATTCTAGCCACAACTGAAGCGTGAAGGATTGTAAGTGTAACTCTGAACTATAATTCAGTCTGTAACTTGGGATCCATACAAAGATTCCCTCTGCTTTTCATGTATATTAGTGACCTGATTGTTTGCTAAGGAAAATACTATAATTTTCTAATCTACGCAATGTGTTTCTAGCCTGTGAGCGGCACATGGCACAAGTTTTCCTCATGAGTTTCTAGGTAAAACTACTCGAGAGTTAAAATTGAGACTAGTCAGCATCCTTAGAGAAAGTTAGTATTCTGCAGAAGAACATTTTCCCCAAACCTGTGGAATAATTGTTCCTGCTCAGCTTTTCTTTGCTGGTTATTGCACTTTATTATGTAGTGGAAGATTTCCTGACCAGTTCTGTATTTTGTATTTTAGCTGTCCAAAACTGGCTCCACCGAGGATGACTAGACGTCATGAAGAGTCTTTTTAATAACATGCTACGTGACTGCAGGTCGTCATCTTCAGTTTTTTTTCTTATATTACTTTGGTAATTTATTATAAAAGTCACATTTTATAAGAGAAGCCCCTTTTGTAGGCTTTCTGTTTAATAAAGATGTGCCGTGTTCTTGTATTTTATGCACACAAGACTATTTGTCCCTTTTATGAGTTTGTGAAGATAAACTGAATGATGTGTGAGAGATTTACGAACGAGGTGTGGAATAGATAGTCCTACTATGGGGAATCTGTCACCAAGGTCATCCGCCTGTGTTGTCATCAAATCCCTAGTTACCTTCTACAGTGTTGAAGTCCTCTCCATCATGTGTATCCCTGATATTTATAAGCTGTGGCTCCCCTGCACTTCTGTCACTCGTAGGCGGCTATTGTCCTATGTACAGTAAAGGCAGAAAGCTGTCAGTCAACGCCGAATGGGTGTGGAGTCCCGCAGCTTAGGAATAGGAGCAGAGCTGGGGATTTCATGAGAATGTCTGAAAGTGGTGCAGCACTAGAATCCGAGCCTTTGTCACGACTTTATGCAGCCCTTAGGACGTCCGTGATTTTTCTTGTATGTGGGGAAAAAAACACCGATTTTCATAACGTTTTGGATTGGCTTTTCATCACTGTTAGGTCAGTGTGTCCTCTGTGATTTTCTTGTATGAAGAAAAAACAAAATACCGCACACAGATGGCAATGTGTGCTGTATGATTTTTCATTGACTCGTATGAGTGGTTTTGATCCATGACGAGACCCAACTTGAATTGGTATGTGCTCTGTCTGTGAAATACACAGGTAAGGGTACCAAATGGAACTCTAGCATAAGCTTAGCAACAGATTATGGAATTCTTATAGAATTCATGATTTATTTATTTTTTGTTGCATATATTATGAACAGGGTTTTCTGGTTCAGACAGCTCCTTGTCATTTGCTGTATTGATTGGGATGCCCTCTAGTAAACTGAACATAGGTCTGCTCTGGAGGACTGGGCAATGAAATATATGGTTTCAGACGGACAGTGTGTTACAGTAATGTACTAAGAATGAGCATTCAGGCTTCCTTGTGATTTCAGTGTTTAAAGAGCTCCACATTAGGGGACCTAGCAAAACCAGGCAACCTTTTTAAAGGCATATTAATATAAAATTGTATTGTGCAGAATCAACATCCATTTTTCTATTGGCTATGTGTGAACACCCTCAATATTCAGATCAAAATCTTACTTAAAGGGGGGTATTCGCAAGTTGTTTCTTGAGCAGTTTACAGCGCTTCAGTCTCCTTAAGGTACCGTCACGCTGCAGCGATCTAGACAACGATGCCGATCGCTGCAGCGTCGCTGTGTGGTCGCTGGAGAGCTGTCACATAGACAGCTCTCCAGCGACCAACTATGCGAAGTCCCCTGGTAACCAGGGTAAACATTGGCTTACTAAGCGCAGGGCCGCGCTTAGTAACCCGATGTTTACCCTGGTTACCAGCGTAAACGTTAAAAAAAAAAAAAAAAACACTACATACTTACATTCCGGTGTCTGTCCCCCGGCGTTCTGCTTTCCTGCACTGACTGTGAGCGCCGGCTGGCCGTAAAGCACAGCGGTGACGTCACCGCTGTAATCTGCTTTACGGCTGGCCGGCGCTGACAGTGCAGGGAAGCAGAACGCCGGGGGACATACACCGGAATGTAAGTATGTAGTGTTTGTTTGTTTTTTTACATTTACACTGGTAACCAGGGTAAACATCGGGTTACTAAGCACGGCCCTGCGCCTAGTAACCCGATGTTTACCCTGGTTACCAGTGAAGACATCGCTGAATCGGCGTGTGTGAAATGTCTGCGGGAGATCCAGCGACGAAATAAAGTTCTGGACTTTCTGCTCCGACCAGCGATATCACAGCAGGATCCAGATCGCTGCTGCGTGTCAAACACAGCGATATCGCTATCCAGGACGCTGCAACGTCACGGATCGCTAGCGATATCGTTGTTAAGTTGGCCAGTGTGACGGTACCTTTAACGACCAGTCTTCTAGGCAACAAGCTGTATAGTGTAAGGTAATATAGATAGAAAAAAATCAAGTCGGTTGCAAACTTGCTTAGTTTAATTCTGCCTAACTAAAGCAATTTAATAACATGAGATTATCTGTTTAACGATTTCTGCTCCTGACAACATCAGTGGTACCAGAGACGTTTGTATCCAAATAATGTGATAACTATGACAACCAACATTTCATTGCCATGATCAGTGACTGGCTGCCAAAGTTACATGCTTGTCTTGCTGCAACAGAAATTATGGAGACTGGCAGCGATTCTGGGAATCATTAATGGAATGGCGAAGGATCAGTAGGGTGGTTATACTAATAGATGTATAACTAGATGGAGACCCGATGCTACTGCATCGGGAGGGCGGTAATGTCACAATGGGGGCAGGCTTTGCAGCGTTGAGAATCCCCTCATGTACTCGCCCACCTATCCACTCTCTTTCCCCATGTGCTCTCCCCCTTGCCTGCTCTTTCTCCACGGCGTATACAGTGTGTGTGTGTTCCTCTGGTGGTACCACGCAAGAGGCTGGTACCACAAGCAGTTTCCATATTGAGACACCCATCATTTGGGTCCAATATGGAGGTCGGTGAACCTCCGCCACAGGATGTGAAGACATTACAAGGTAAGAATATATTAAGATTTTTTTTTTTAACTTGCTAGATGGTTTACAAAAGAAATTGTGGTGGTGGACAATACCTTTTGGGCTATGTGCACACGTTGCAGAATTGCCGCGGAAATTTCCGTTGCAACTCTGCAACTCCCTGCTACGGGAAATATGCATGCAGAATTGGCATGCATATTGCCGCTAAACATTTGTTCTGACATATGCACAGCACATCTGCAGCGTCAGGCTACTCAATATGTTACTTTCATCCATTAAACTATTTACAGTGCCATTTCCTTAATTCCTTTCATTCTGTCTGGAGGACATCATTCCTGTACATGCCATACAATGCCACACTGGTCTGTAGTAACTGTGGACATCTTGTCCATATATGCATTCGAGCACCTTATCACTGCATAGGAGCACTCCAGGTCACATCTTAAATGGAACCTGTCGCCATTTTTTTTTTTTTTGCTTCTAAACCATGCTCATCACCTTTAAGGTCATAAGAATGTGATTCCTGCATCTCCTTTATATCCTCAGACGTGCCCCTGCAAACCTGAGAAGCAGTGTTTTATACGTGTTTCCAGATTGTAGTCCATGCCGCCTCAGTCCCTTCAAACGCTGTCTCTTCTAAATGAATGTAAGTGGATGATGTCTCTCTGTCAACCACATCGTGCCCGAGGTCTCTCGCCTGCGCAGTTGAAGCACTGGTTCTTCAATAATACACAGTGAGGCGCTCCTGCACAGCTATCCGATTCCACTGCACAGGCTGACACTTTACTCTCAATCCTATCCTAAGGTCATTAATAAAGAAATTAAAAAATCAGTCCTAGCACAGATCCCTGAATCCCAGATCCATTTTCTTGAATTTTAACCCCTTCCCGACCTTTGACGTACCCAGTATGTCATAGTTTGAAAGTAATTCCCAACCTATGATGTACTTGGTAAGTTATGGTGATTTTACACACCCAGCTCTCCCTGCCAGGAGCGGTGCCCGCACTGCTTCCGGCAGATTAGCCTCTTAAATGCTGTGACCGATATCAATGACTGCATTCAGAAGGCAGGGAGGGGGCTCCCTCTGCCCACCGATCGGCACCCCCACAATGTTATTGCAGGGGCACAATCGTTGCCATTGTTACCCGATGACATGACGACATCCGGGGCACCAGGCTACTGCAAGCTCCATAGACTATGGACAGATCACGGTCTAAGGAGCTTGTGTCAGTGCAGCACCGACCATTATAAGCCATTGCAATACTCCTGCACTCCAATGGTTTATAACGGCGATCAGATTGCTGAAAGTCAAAGCCTCGTGGAGGGTTATATTTTGTATTATGTAAAAATAAAAAAATACATGTTCGATATCAGTGTCCGGATAAACCCGCCCCATAAATCTATCACACTACTTAATCCCTTCTGTGAATACCATAAAAAACAATGCTTTTTTTAACATGCTGTCGAACAAAAAGTGGAAAAAAACACTATCAAAATAGTGAATGTAAATAAAAATTGTATAGCTGAAAACATCATCTTGTCCCGCAAAAAAACAGCTGTATAGCTGCTTATCAGTGGAAAAGTAAAAAAAAAAAAGGTTATCGCTTTATTTTGAGAGCTATAACAATTATTTTTTCTATAAAATAGTTTTTGTCTGAAAGCGACAAAACATAAAAAAGATCAATTTTACCACAGGCCGAACGGCAAAAAAAAAGCCAAAAGAACAATTCCAGAATTGCTAGTTTTTGTTCATTCTGCCTCCCAAAAATTAGAATAGAAAGCGATCAAAAAATGTCATGTGCCCAAAAATACCATTAAAAATGTCAATTCATCCCGCAAAAAACAAGCTGTCACATGACACTGTCAGCTGACATATTGAAATATTATAGCTCTCAAAATATGGGCCAGTTTTTTTTTTTTATAAAAAGTGTCTTTTAGTGTGTGACTGCAGCCAAACAGAAAAAAATATATATAAATCTGGTATCGCTGTAATTGCACCAACCTGGAGAATAAAGTCGTCTAATCACTTATACCACACGAGGAACAGCGTAAAAAATAAATGAAACCAATTTTCACCCTGCTGTTGATTTGTTCATTCTGCCTCCCACAGATCGCAGTAAGCCTCTACTCCCATTTATCCTTTGCTCTATGTTGAGCGCTTACACCATGGTTTACGTGTAAATCTGAACTACGTGATTCAGATGGAACCCCCAGTAGAAGATTCCCTATAATGAGGCAGATGAGGGCACTGTAGACTGTAAGCCCCGAGGGATCCATTCACTATAATGAGGCAGCAGCGTTACTCTGGACTCCATCTGGCCTCTATTCAGCATTGTCCTTCTTTTCAAAAGTGCCCAAAACTGAAAATCTTTGGTGGAAGTTGAAGAAAATGGTCCATGACAAGGCTCCAACCTGCAAAGCTGATCTGGCAACAGCAATCAGAGAAAGTTGGAGCCAGATTGTTGAAGAGTACTGTCTGACACTCATTAAATTCATGCTTCAGAGACTGCAAGCTGTTGTAAAAGCCAGAGATGGTGCAACAAAATACTAGTGATGTTTTGGAGTGGTTTTTTTTGTTTTTCATGATTCCATAATTTTTTCCTCAGAATTGAGTGATTCCATTACTATCACATAACTATCACATTTTTTTATTCTTGATTTCTTTTAGTATTTTCTAAAGCCAGAAAGTTGCCATTTGAAATGTCTTTAGTTTTGTGCCATGTCTGTGATCTGCTTTTTTTCTACAAAATTAAACAACTTAATGAACATTCTCCAAGGCCGGCGATTCCATAATTTTTGCCAGGGGTTGTACAATGTATTTGTCACTAGAAAGTACTGGGAACTCTACAATGGCAGTTTGCAATTTTCACTGAGCAACATCCACTGCAGCTTGTTTCAGGAAAACAGCCATGGACTCAAAATCGTTAGTATACCAGTAGATAAGTTCCCTAAGGCTGGGGTCACACTTGCGAATGTGATGCAAGAAACTCGCGCAAGTCTATCGCATCAATCCCTGACACTGCCGCCGGCACTCAGGACCAGAGTGTGTGGCTGCATAGAAATACATGCAGCCGCACTCTCCGATCCGAGTGCCAGCGGCAGTGCCCCGGGTATTGATGCGAGAGACTTGCGCCACACTCGCAAGTGTGACCCCAGCCTAAGGGATATAATTTTCCAAAATTGGGTCACTTGAAGGGGGATTCCGCTCCTCTAGCACTTAGGAGCTCTGTATAATGGAATCCGCAAACTATTCTAGGAAAGTCTAAGCTCCAGGAGGCAAATTGCGCTCCGTACCTCCCGAGTCTCGACGAATTGCTAAGCAGTACTGTACAGCCATATATGGGGTATTACCAAGTTCAGTAGAAATTGAGGGACAAATTTTGGTGTAATTTTTACCCATTTACCCTCGTGAAAATGTAAAATCTGGGGCTAAAACAAAATGGTGGTAAAAATGTAATTATTTTTTCTTCACTGTCAAATGGTATAAAATTCTGTGACACATCTGTAGTGTCAATATGATCACTGCACCCCTAGATTAATTCATTGAGAGATGTACTTTGTAAAATGGGGTCACTTCTGTGGGTTCTGCTGTTGTGGCACCTCAAGGGCTCTTCCACTGGGATATGGTACCCCCATAAACGCAAAATCTGCATTATAATATGGCATTCCATCCTCTCCGAACTTTGTACTGGGCTTGAATACTATTTCCCGATTACATGAAGGGTATTGGCGCACTCGGGAGAAATTTTTAGAACAAATCGAGGTCCTTTTTTTTTTCTACCAGCCCTTAGAAAATTTAAAACTTGGGGCTAAAACAACATTTTAGTGGTAAAATTGTAATTATTCTTTCTTCACCACCCAATGGTATAAAATTCTGTGAGGTACATGTGGTGTCAATATGATCGCTGCACCCCTAGATGAATTCATTGTGGGTGTACTTTGTAAAATGAGGTCACATATGGGTGATTTCTTCTGTTCTGGCACCTCGGGGGCTCTGCCAAAGTGACATGGCACCCTCAAACCAGTCCAGCAAAATCAGAACTCCAATATGGCGCTTGTTCCCTTCTGAGCTTTGCATTGTGCCTCGAAAGTAGTTTTCCCGCACATATGGAGTATTGGTGACACAACTCTGGGTTAAGGGCATAAAAATAAAAAGTTTGAACATTGCAACATTTTCAAAATTTCCCGTTTTCTTTTTTTTTTTTCATGAAGTACAATATGCCACAAAAAACAGTCTCAGAATTAGTGGGATCATTTGAAGCATTCCAGAGTTATTACCATATAAAGTTACACTAATTAGAATTGTAAAATGTTGCCTGGTCATGAAGGTGAAAACAGGCTTGGGGTTAAAGGAGTTAAACTAATGTTTATAGGGGTCTTAAGATTGTTGCCAACCACTACTTTAATGTGTATGGCTGCATTAGATGCAGTATAACTTATAACAAGCAACAAACTGGAGCTTCATGCTGCCTGAATCATGAGTAGGGGCACCGCTATCATGAGGCAAGCTGAGCCCTTTGCTTCAGGCGGCAGTCCTCACTAAAAGACAGGGGGCAGCAGAGTGGCGGTCAGAACACGTGGTGCCGACTCTCCATAATCCCTGACATTTGCGGAGTGTCACTAGTGCGGTGTGCGCGCCCCTGCTCACAACCCACAACCTATTGGCTGCTCTGCGCACAGGACCTGTGATGAGGTCACAGGAGGGGAGGAGTCAGGGGTCACATGATCGTGACCTCCATGGATTGCAGGACTCTGCTGTGCTGGTTGCCATGGTAAGCTACCTTATGTGTGGGGTCAGGAGGGGTTTACAGTGTGGATGTAGCAGAGCCGTGTGCGGAGCTCAATGTGTATGAGTTGTACGGAGGGGAGCCATGTGTGTATGAGGTGAGCAGAGCCGTGTGTGTATGAGGTGTTCGGAGCAGAGCCGTGTGGATGAGGTGAGCGGAGCCGCGTGTGGATGAGGTGTACGGAGCGGAGCCGCATGTGGATGAGGTGTATGGAGCGGAGCCGCGTGTGTATGAGGTGTATGGAGCGGAGCCGCGTGTGGATGAGGTGTACGGAGCGGAGCCGCGTGTGTATGAGGTGTACGGAGCGGAGCCGGGTGTGTACTAGGTGTTCGGAGCGGAGCCGGGTGTGTATTAGGTTACGGAGCGGAGACGGGTGTGTATTAGGTGTATGGAGTGGAGCCGGGTGTGTATGGAGCGGAGCCATGTGTGCAAGGTGTACTGAGCGCAGCCGTGTGTGTAGGAGTAACTATGTGTGGCCATTATACGGTACGCAGTATCATGTGCGGCCATTATACAGTAATGAGCACTGTGTGTGGCCATTATACATTATGGAGCATCATGTGCGGCCATTATACAGTATGGAGCATCATGTATGGGCAATATACAGTATGGAGCACTGTGTGGCCAATATACAGTATGGAGCATCATGTGTGGCAATTATACAGTATGGAGCATCATGTGAGGCCATTATACAGTATGGAGCATCATGTGAGGCCATTATACAGTATGTAGTATCATGTGGGGCCATTATACAATATGGAGCATCATGTGGGCCAATTATACAGTATGGAGCATCATGTGGGGCCATTATACAGTATGGAACATCATGTGGGGCCAATATACAGTATGGAGCATCATGTGGGGCCAATATACAGTATGGAGCATCATGTGTGGCCATTATACAGTATAAAGGATCATGTGTGGCCATTATACTGTATGGAGCAATATATGGGGCTCATTATTCTGTATGGAGCACTGTGGTGCCCAGAATACTGTATAGAGGACTATACTGTTATGACCTATTGTAGAATGTACAATAGTTAGCACTCATGTAATGTATGGGGGGCTGTATATGAGATGGGAGCCCTATAGGGGGGCTGTACTGTATATGTGTTTGGGGGGGATGCCGTTTTGAAGTTTGCCTCAGGCAGCAGTGTGGCTAGGTTCACCCCTGATCATGAGCAGCATGAATCAGACACTGATGGTCTTATTGCAGCTGTGCATTTTTTAACACAAAATGCAACTAAATTTCAAAGACAAGATACTTTGAACAACCAGCAGCTTTTCCTCATCCCACTCCCCTACACTGAAGGGTTTCTCTCTATGTGCATGTACTGTATAATGAGAGACTGGTCCACATGGTTTGGAGTTGCCTCTTGGAGTAATCATCTGAGATACATGGTTCCTGGCAGCTCTTCAAAGTAATCTCAGCAGCAGGAGTCTCCAGTCATGTTCCCTTTAAATATTATATTTAGTTTTAAGGTGAAGAGTAGTGATGAGCTAATATACTCGTTACTCGAGATTTCCCGAGCACGCTTGGGTGTCCTCAGAGTATTTTTTTACTGCTCGGAGATTGTTTTCTTCGCCACAGCTGGATGATTTACAACTACTATCTTGCTTTATTACATGTGGGGATTCCCTAGCAACCAGGCAACCCCCACATGTACTTAGCCTGGCTAGTAGCTGTAAATCATTCAGCTAAGGTGATGAAAACTAAATCTTCGAGCACTAAAAAAATACTTGGAGGACACCCGAGCGTGCTCGGGAAATCTCGAGTAATGAGTATATTCGCTGAAGTTCCCCCACAAAGACATGGTGGAGATAGGGTTGCCCTATTGAAAAAACGAGAGGCCTATTGGATACATACCTTAGAGACCCTTTCTCCCAAAGGGTTGAATAGGGAATATGACCTGTTAGCCTTTGTATAGATCAATGGGGTATATTTTGAGTGTTTTCTAACTGCCCTTATATATTTTGTGTGGTTTCTAACTGCCCTTTTCTATTTTTTAGAGTCGGCTCTATTGACCCTGAACTTCTCACTGGCACTCACCACTTCGGTTGATACACCTCGATCCACCTGCATGTATTTTGTGTTACTGTGTGTCTACCCCTTTTTTTTCCTTACAGTAACCTATAACTATTCTATGGATTTTATATCTCATCCCTGTATGTCCCATTTTGCTCTTCTTACTGCGAGTCTATTTGCCTACGTCTGGCATCCTCTAACATAGTCCTAGTCACATGTAGCATTCTGCTGAACCCGACATTCACTAGTGACACGCAAGCTCCTGGCCCCTGGAACGCACCGCCATAGCGGTGACGTCACTAGCACAGCGCTCCCTCCTGTACACGCCTACCTAGCTGCGGGACACACCTTCTACATGCGTTACCACCTCCCGGCTTTCACCGCCGCTGACTGGACACACCTCTTCCGGTCCACAGCGCGGCTCACCGCCACAACACCAGCCGGTATATAACGTGCAGCGGCGTGATAGGTTACTGACAAGCGGTGGACTCCGCGTCATGCCACACGCCAGCGGTAAGTCTGACTCATCCACAAGTATAAGCACGAGTGTATCCTCGGCAGCTTGGTCACTTACTTTGTGCCCATCCTCCCCACAGGCTGCTGCGCACATCTCCAACTGTAACAGGGGTAGGCAATTACTTCCTATATCGGTGGCAGCTCTTCACCAATTACACATTATACATAAGAGTGTTATTTTTACATTTCAGAGGAACCCCCCCCCCCCCCCCTTTTTGGCTCACAGAAGCATACATTCACCATAGACAATTCCTCCTATATGGTATGTCTTCCTTTTTTCCTCTTTTTCCTTCCTCTTACCGCATGTACTGTGCCATAACTGGTTGTCTCCATATGTATTTTTCATAAACATGATATGTTTTTCTACTCGTGTTTTTTATACATTATATACCATCTCCCATATACGTCCATGCCATCTGTATGTTGACAAATTTGATATTGTAAATACTTTATTTTGGTTGTACACCATTTTTTTTCTTTTTTCTTCTTTCTTCTGTACATTTATTATTTTCCATCTCGCTTGTATTAACAGTAACTGAGGAAGGTCAGACTTATGACCGAAACGTTTTGTTGCTGAAAATTAAAAACCGCTTTCACACATAAGTTGAGTGCCAGGTTTCATTATACAAATATCTGGGTGTTGGAACCTACCAGGGCACCACATCGCATAAGCTGTGCACACGTTTCCCTACTCTGCTCTCAAAAACAGCCTGATTTACACTGACACAGGAGGTAATTGTCCCCACAGCTGATCAGCTCCGGTGATCTCCCTTACGGCACCACTGCTGCATGAGAAAGTTCTCACAGAGCGGTGGTGCCATAACTGAGATCACCGAAGCTAATCAGCTGATGAACTTGTGTGACCTCTCTCAAGGCACTGCTGGAATGATGATTCGCCTGTCAGTGTGTAGTCGGCGGCTGGTTAGAGCAGTCACATCTCCTGATGTGACTGTTCTACAAGTGAGATCGCCATGGGACACTCTAAATTACATGGACTGTGGCAGACAGGAGGGTATATGGTGCTTTATTATTTTTGATTGTTTACAGAAAACATAGGCATTAGGGATTGTGCGTTAAGGTGAGTATATTTTGTTTCTTATTTTTATTTGCATATATATTTACTTATTTTACATGTTGTGTTTTTTTTTCTTTTTAACCCCTTCACCCCGAAGCCTGTTTTCAACTTCCTGACCAGGCCATTTTTTTTCCAATTCTGACCACGGTCACTCTATGAGGTCTGAACTCTGAAACGCTTCAACGGATCCTGGTAATTCTGAGACTGTTTTCTCGTGACATATTGTACTTTATGATAGTGGTAAAATTTCTTTGATATGACTGGCGTTTATTAGTAAAAAAAAAAAGGAAATTTGGCGAAAATTTAGAAAATGTTGCAATTTTTAAACTTTTAGTTTTTATGCCCTTAAATTAGAGACTCATATCATACAAAATAGTTAATGAATAACATTACCCACATGTCTGCTTTACATTAGCACAATTTTGGAAACATAATTTTTTTTTGTTAGGAAGTTATAAGGGTTAAAAGTTGACCAGCAATTTACCTTTTTTTTTTTAAGGGACCACCTCACACTTGAAGTGACTTTGAGGGGCCTATATGACAGAAAATGCCCCAAAAGTGACACCATTCTAAAAACTGCACCCCTCAAGGTACTCAAAACCACATTCAAGAAGTGTATTAACCATTCAGGTGCTTCACAGGAATTTTTGGAATGTTTAAAAAAAAATTGAACATTTAACTTTTTCACAAAAGTTTTACTTTAGATCCAATTTGTTTTATTTTACCAAGGGTAACAGGAGAAATTGGATGCCAAAAGTTGTTGAGCAATTTTTCCTGAGTACGCTGATACCCCATATGTGGGGGTAAACCACTGTTTGGGCTCATGGCAGAGCTCGGAAGGGAAGGAGTGCTGTTTTGACTTCTCAATGCAAAATTGGCTGGAATTGAGATCGGACACCATGTCGCGTTTGTCGAGCCCCTGATGTGCCTAAACAGTGGAAACCCCCCACAAGTGACACCATTTTGGAAAGTAGACCCCCTAAGGAACTAATCTAGATGTGTGGTGAGCACTTTGAACCCCCACGTGCTTCACAGAAGTTTATAATGTAAAGCCGTAAAAAAAAAATCATTTTTTTTCACAAAAATGATCTTTTCGCCCGCAATTTTTTATTTTCCCAAGGGTAACAGGAGACATTGGACCCCAAAAGTTGTTGTGCAATTTGTCCTGAGTATGCTGATACCCCATATGTGGGGGTAAACCACTGTCTGGGCGCATGGCAGAGCTCGGAAGGGAAGGAGCGCCGTTTGACTTCAATGCAAAATTGGCTGGAATTGAGATCGGACACCATGTCGCGTTTGGGGAGCCCCTGATGTGCCTAAACAGTGGAAACCCCCGCAAGTGACCCGATTTTGGAAAGTAGACCCCCTAAGGAACTTATCTAGATGTGTGGTGAGCACTTTGAACTCCCAATTATTTCACTAAAGTTTAGAATGTAGAGCCGGGAAAATTAAAAAATCATTTTTTTTCCACAAAATGATCTTTTAACCCGCAATTTTTTATTTTCCCAAGGGTAACAGGAGAAATTGGACCCCAGAAGTTGTTTTCCAATGTGTCCTGAGTACGCTGATACCCCATATGTGGGAGGGAACCACCGTTTGGGCGCATGGCAGAGCTCGGAAGGGAAGGAGCACTGTTTTGGAATGCAGACTTTGATGGAATGGTCTGCGGGCGTCACGTTGCGATTGCAGAGCCCCTGATGTACCTAAACAGTAGAAATCCGCACAAGTGACCCCATATTGGAAACTAGACGCCCCAAGGAACTCATCTAGATGTGTTGTGAGAACTTTGAACCCCCAAGTGTTTTGCTAATTTTTATAACGCAGAGCCGTGAAAATAAAAAGCATTTTTTTTCCACGAAAATGATATTTTAGCCCCCAATTTTTTATTTTCACAAGGGTAACAGGAGAAATTGGACTGCAGAAGTTGTCCAATTTGTCCTGAGTACGCTGATACCCCATGTGTGGGGGAGAACCACTGTTTGGGCGCACGGCAAAACTCGGAAGGGAAGGAGCACCATTTAACTTTTTCAACGCAGAATTGGCTGGAATTGAGATCTGACTCCATGTCGCGTTTGGAGAGCCCCTGATGTGCCTAAACAGTGGAAACCCCCCAATTCTAACTGAAACCCTAATCCCAACCATAACCCTGACCACACCCCTAACCCCAACACACCCCTAACACTAATACCAGCCCTAATCTCAACCCTAATCATAAACCTAACCATACCCCTAACCTTGACACACCCCTAATCCCAACCCTAACCCCAACCGTAAACATAATCCAAACCCTAACTTTAGCCCCAACCCTAACTTTAGCCCCAACCCTCACCTTAATGGGAAAATGGAAATAAATACATTTTTTAAATTTTATTATTTTTCCCTAAATAAGGGGGTGATGAAGGGGGGTTTGATTTACTATTTATAGTGGGTGGGGGGGGGGGGGGGGTTTGGCAGCTGTCACACACTCTTAGAAACGCTTTTTATTGCAAAAAATAGTTTTGCATCACCACGTTTTGAGAGCTATAATTTATCCATATTTTGGCCCACAGAGTCATGTGAGGTCTTGTTTTTTGTGAGACGAGATGACATTTTTATTGGTACCATTTTCTGGCACATGACATTTTTTGATCGCTTTTTATTCCGATTTTTGGGAGGCAGAATGAACAAAAACCAGCAATTCCTGAATTTGTTTTATGGGGGGTGTTTATACCGTTCCGCGTGTGGTAAAATTGATAAAGCAGCTTTATTCTTCGGGTTAGTACGATTACAGCGATACCTCATTTATATCATTTTTATATGTTTAGGCGCTTTAAAACAATAAAAACTATTTTATATAAAAAATAATTGTTTTTGCATCGCTTTATTCTGAGAGCTATAACTTTTTATTTTTCTGCTGATCACGCTGTATGGTGGCTTTTTTTTTCCGGGACAAGATGACGTTTTCAGCGGTACCATGTTCATTTATAGCCGTCTTTTTTATCACATTTTATTGCACTTTTTGTTTGGCAGTATGATGATAAAGCATTGTTTTTTGCCTTGTTTTTTATTTATTTTTTTGCGGTGTTCACTGAAGGGGTTAACTAGTGGGATAGTTTTATAGAGCGGGTCGTTACAGATGCGGCGATAGCAAATGTGTACTTTTCTTGTGTTTTTTTTTTTATTTACATAAATGGATTTATTGGAAAATATTTATTTATTTTTTATCCTTATTTGGGGATTTTTTTTTTTTTTACTTTCTAACATTGTCCCAGTGTGGGACATCACTATATTACATCAGATCGCTGATCTGACACTTTGCATAGCACTGTGTCAGATCATAGATCTGACAGGCAGTGCAGGAGGCTTTCCGGCGCCTGTTCTCAGCGATGCCACTCTATGTCACTGTCACAACTGACAGCGGCATCAGAGTGGTTAAATGCCCACAATTGGCGCTAGCACATTGCTGTCACATACAGCTGACACCCGCACGCGATCGCCGCGGTGCTTAACGTGAGACCACGCCGCCGTACTAGTACTGCGGTTTGCGGGAACTCAGTTGCCACAGAGCAGTACTAGTACGGCGCATGTCGGGAAGGGGTTAAGATTGAGCACAGGCACCAGCTACTGAGAGACTTCTCCCATCAATGGCTCCTGCCATCACTGTTATCAGTGACAACAGACGTAGCTTGATGGGAGGAGTAGTCTGTCATTAGCCCACGCCTGCTGACCTGCGGTAAGCGTTTTACCGCGGGTCGCAGTATCTTTGCGGGGTCACGCTGACATCTGACAGCATGACCCGGCAGCGCTCTGATCAACAGTCTTACCTGTGGTAACGTTACTGCCACTCTGGTGTTTACTACGCTGTAACACAGATGACAGCGAGGGAAACACCATAAGAAGCACATGAAAATGCAAGCAAAAACTCAGCAAATCCGCAAACCTGCATTGAAGTCAATGGGTGAAAAACGCTAAAAATCTGCACAAAGATTTGACCTGCTGCAGAAAAAAACGCAGTGCAAATACTCAAGGAGAATTACTGATCACGTGCACAGCACTTCAGGATTCTCATTGAATTAGCTGGCATAAGGATTCCATATCATTTTGGCCACTTCCGTGCAGAAAAAATGCCTTTAAAACGCAGCATGTGCACATAGTCTTAAAAGCACATGTATGATAAAAATTGAAAATGTGCCTGGTCAGGAACAGGGCATAATGGCCTTAACTGGTTAAAGTACAGTCCCAGAGATATCCTTTGTATATTGCCTGGCGTCATTCAACATGTATGGCCAGTTTGAACAACTGTTATGGGCTAAATTGCGTGTGGCTTTGTCGGAGGAACAATTGTTCAATAGTCATTCGTTCGGTCAATGGTTGTTCAGCTGTTTTCTAATTTGTAAGGTTTTTTACAAATGTAGCGTAGCTGTACAACAACAAGTTATGGTAGAGTGGGACTGGAGATGATCTGGGCTTCATAAACATGTCCAAAATCATCTGAAGGTGGAAATGTGGACATGCCTTTCTTTTTGGGTACGCCGCACTCCAAATTGCAGGGTTTAATGTCACTAATTATTGGTTGTGCCGTTTTCTGGTTGAGTTGAAGCTCCTGGGAGTTAATTAACCACAGAGTAATGACCTGTTACGGAAGTCACTCATTTCATTTTGAGAAGTAATGATTGCATTGAAATCTTTGTCAAAACATGTCTTAAACTTGCAAACACAATAGTTACATCTAAAAGGAATGTTCACCAGACAATAGCATCAGATAAATGTCAAACAATATTTACGCAAAATAGTTCAATGCCTGAGTGGAAAGATGGGATTTATGTACTCACTGTTCTGGACAGTTATGTCACGAAGAAGTTCTTATTATTTATTTATTAAAAGAAGTTTTCTCATCTTCTGCCTTCAGTAAAAACATCCAAAAAGGGCGAAAAAGAAGCAGTGTGGCCATAAAATAATCAAATTTTATTATAACACAAATAAATACAGAATATTAAAGTTCATAAAAGGTGGTGCAGAAAAAATATGCAAAAGAAATTATAGCCACCATTAAGGTAAATAATGCTGTAAATGCCAATAATATGGTACAGAAAAAAGTAGGTTGAATAAATCTATTTAAGTATGGTAGTTTATGCGCAGTATAAAGCAAAAAGTATATTAGATAGAATCACAATTAAATCACTAAAATAGAATAGTATTGGATATGAGTGTGGCGTCTACTGTGCATAAAAAGAGATGGCAAACAGGCATGCTAAATAGTTCTACCAAACATTGTCCTCATAAAACATATAGAGCGTAATAGAAAAATATAGAGATCCTCCAAAGTAGACCATAATTGGATAAATAAAGTGCTGCAAATAAAACCCTATATACTAGGAATATAATCCTTAGCAACGTGAAACCAGTCTCATTATGGATAATAGTATTCCGATGGTTTATTCTGCAGCAGCAGCCATACTTGCAAGAAAGTGCATGCAGTGCCAGATCCGTATTTATAGAGAGACCAGATAACAAAAAGGTGTGCACAGCTAAAAGGAAACAATGGGGATCAGATAAGAGACAAAAAACCTATCTCAATGAAAACTCATATATGTTGAAAGTGCAGGGTATCGCAAATAAGAAGATAGCAGCCAAGTGAGATACCTAATGGTGGAGACAGCAACCCGACGCGCGTTTCGCGTATAGCTTCGTCCGGGGGTAGATGTGTGCCTTCAGTAGCTGCCCAGACTCATCTGGCTTTGTGGTTGCTGGGGGAGGGTTGGTGCACACCTGATGACAGTTTGGACAAGCAATATGACTGGGCTGCTGTCAGAACTGAGTGCTCTTTAACGCTCAAACAGAGGCTGGAGGAGCACTGAAGCCTGCTGGATTTAGCGATCCGGCCAGCTCTAGAACAGTGCTTGCCTAGAAAACATCCTGTAGACTGCAAAAGTGGCTGGTAATGTAGACAACCAGCAGTAAACTAAAAAAAAGTAAACATTCCCTTGATTCTGCAATTTTAAGGGGTTTTCTGTTTTTTTTTTGTTTGTTTGTTCTTTTTTTAAATGTGACCTCCAAATAATTACACAAAACCACAAAAAAATTCTCATCCTACACATTCCAATCCAGCCTCCCCACTGCTGCTTCAGTATTTTGGCTGCAGCCGTGACGTCATGATTACAGCACACATCACCAATGCAGCCAATCACTGAGCTTGGCAGTTCTACTGATGTAAGTGACACAAGCCATTGAACTCCGTGATTGTCTGCAGTGGTGATGTGTGCCATAGTCATGACATCACTGCTGCAGAGACCGAAGCAGCAGAGTAGACAAAGTGCTGGATCTGGGGAGGTTGCGTAATGCCGGAGTTAATTATTTTAACCTAGCAGAGGCCAAAGGGGGGGGGAAGTTATTCTGGAACTCTTTAAGTTGGTTATTCCCATCTCAGCCTTTCATGGTTGAGATGGAAATAACTGTCCATGCAATGGCCACTGGAGAGGAGTACACAAAACGGTCATATTTTTAGAGTAAAATTAGTTTTACAATAATATCATTTTGTGCAATTTCAGGCATGCAAAGGAATCTAAGGCACTGGTAGCTACAACATTATTTAAATGGTGTACAGCTAAACACATAAGGCTTTATACTTCTTTGGACTAATATCAGTAGCACAGCAGAATTTTTACTTAATCTCATTAGTGCTGCAATTCAGTTTTAATTTTACTATTAGTTGTATTACTGGCTTTCTTTGACATTTTAAAATATTCTATGAAATTTTGGTGCATACAATTTACAGTATGTATAATAAACTATATTCCATATATGCTGTCTTGTCTTCATTTTTTTGCCATTTATTTATTAAGGTATGAAAAATGTGCACAATGATCCAAAACACACCAGCTGAATTCCACCGCTGAATGGTTTAAGAAAAACAAAATTAAGACTTTGGAGTGGCCTAGTCAAAGTCCTGACCTTAATCTAATTGAGATGCTGTGGTATGACCTAAAAAAGGTGGTTCATGCTCAGGAACCCTTCAATGTGGCTGAATTACAATGATTCTGCAAGGATGAGTGGGCCAAAATTCCTCCGCAGTGTTGTAAAAGACTCATTGCCAGTTATCGCAAACGCTTGATTGCAGTTGTTGCTCCTAAGGGTGACCTAACCACACAGGGCCCTGTAGGTTTGGATTTATGTTCCCTTAATAATAGAGACCTTCATTTAAAAACTGCATTTTGTGTTTACTTGTGTTATCTTTGTCTAATAGTTTCATTTGTTTGGTGATCTGAAACATTAAAGTGTGACAACCATGCAGCAGAATAGGAAATCTGGAAGGGGGCAAACAGTTTTTCACACAACTGTATAAACTAATATATATATATATATATGTGTGTATATATGTGTGTATATATATATATATATATATATATATATATATATATATATATATATATATATATATATATATATATATATATATATATATATATATATATATATATACACTGCTCAAAAAACTAAAGGAAACACGTAAAAACCGAATATAACTCCAAGTAAATCAAACTTCTGTGAAATCAAACTGTCCACTTAGGAAGCAACACTGTTTAACAATCAATTTCACATACTGTTGTGCAAATGGAATAGACAACAGATGGAAATTATTTTTCAATTATCAAGACACACTCAACAAAGGAGTGGTTCTGCAAGTGGGGGCCACTTTCTGGCTGATGTTTTGGTCACTTTTGAATATTGGTTGTGCTTTCACACTCGTAGCATGAGAAGGACTCTAAACTCACACAAGTGGCTCAGGTAGTGCAGCTTAGGCTACTTTCACACTTCCGTCTTCTGGGCTCCGTCGCAATCTGTCGTTATGGGCATCCATCGTGCGACGGATCCGTCGGGTTTTGGCGGACGCGACGCACAAGAAACGTTCAATGTAACGTTTTTTTTTTTGCAACGTGTCTGCCATTTCCAACCGTGCATGCGTGGCCAGAACTCCGCCCCCTCCTCCCCGCTCATCACAATGGGCAGCGGATGCGTTGTAAAACTGCATCCGCTGCCCACTTTGTGCTAAATTTAGCACAACGTCCATCAGTACGTCGGGCTGACGGTTTGCTACGGCCCCATACCGACAGAAGTGTGAAAGTAGCCTTTTCCAGGATGGTACATCAATGGGAGCTGTGGCAAGAAGGTTTGCTATGTCTGTCACCGTAGTGTCCAGAGGCTGGAGGCGCTACCAGGAAACAGGCCAGTACACAAGGAGACGTGGAGGGGGCCATAGGAGGGCAATAACCCAGCAGCAGGATCGCTGCCTCAGCCTATGTGCAAGGAGGAAAAGGAGGAGCACTGCCAGAGCCCTGCAAAATGAGCTCCAGTAGGCCACAAATGTGCATGTGTCTGCACAAACGGTTAGAAACCAATTCCATGAGGATGGAGTGAGTGCCCGATATTGCTCACAGCCAAACACCGTGCAGGACGCTTGGCATTTGCCACAGAACACCAGGAATGGCAAATTTGCCACTGGCGCCCTGTGCTCTTCACAGATAAAAGCAGGTTCACATTGAGCACATGTGACAGAGTCTGGAGACGCCATGGAGATCGTTCTGTGGCCTGCAACATCCTTCAGCATGACCAGTTTGGCAGTGGGTCAGTAATGATGTGGGATGGCATTTCTTTGGAGGGCCGCACAGCTCTCCATGTGCTTGCCAGAGGTAGCCTGACTGCCATTAGGTACCGAGATGAGATTCTCAGACCCCTTGTGAGATCATATGCTGGTGTGGTTGGCCCTGGGTTCTTCCTGATGCAGGACCATGCCAGACCTCATGTGGCTGCTGGAGTGTGTCAGCAGTTCCTGCAAGATGAAGGCATTGAAGCTATGGACTGGCCCACCCATTCCCCAGACCTGAATCCGATTGAACACATCTGGGACATCATGTCTCGCACCATCCACCAACCTCATGTTGGACCACAGACTGTCCAGGAGTGCTTTAGTCCAGGGGTCCCAAACTCCAGTCCTCAAGGCCCACCAACATGTCATGTTTTCAGGATTTCCTTAGTCTTGCCCAGGTAATAATTGCATCACCTGTGCAATGCAAAGGAAATCCTGAAAACATGACCTGTTGGTGGGCCTTGAGGACTGGAGTTGGGGACCCCTGCTTTAGTCCAGGTCAGAGAGGAGATCCTTCAGGAGACGCTCCGCCGCCTCATTAGGAGCATGCCCAGGCTTTGTAGGGAGATCATACAGGCACGTGGAGGCCACACACCCTACTGAGCATCATTTCCGTGTCTTGAGGCATTTCCACTGAAGTTGGATAAGCCTGTAACTTCATTTTCCACTTTGATTTTGTGCATCATTCCAACTCCAGACCTCCGTGGGATATTGGTTGTTATTTACAGTACGTTGATTATTTTTAGCTTTTATTGTTCTCAACACATTCCACTATGTAATGAATTAAGATTTACAACTGGAATATTTCATTCAGTGATATTAAGGATGTGGATTTTAGTGTTCCCTTTATTTCTTTGAGCAGCGTATACTGTATATATGTGTAGCCCGCATATTAATAACCAATACAGGCTTTTGCTCTACAATTAGTCTATCGCAGGTTTCCACAAAACCTACATGAGTGTTCATACTTACATTTTTCATAAAAACTATAAACTTCTGTTTCATTTAATTATCTAGATCATCATTGGAAAGTATCTTTCTTACAATTAATTTGATAGTCACATACAGTGCTTTCTATGCTACTTAATCAACTCTAGGTCACATACAAAACACAAAAGTATTTCTGGAAAAACATTCATGCTCATACAAAACATCTAATCTCAAAAACTTTATAGCTTGGGGCCCCTCCATAAAGGATGTACCTAATCTCAGAACTAGCCAAGCATTTCGGGCATTGTTCTTTTCCTTTTACTCAAAACCTTGGCAGTAAACTACAGACAGTGAATGGTTAATAGCTGAGCTTGCATATATAATGGACTTGGGGTTAAAAGAATTATTATTTTTAATTATTTGACCACAACTTGCTCTGAAAGACCACCTACGGTACATCTCCGTGCCATTTTTGTTTGAATCACTTCTTCAGAAAGAATTCCATTTAGATTTTTAATGAAATTTAAAAAAAACACAGGTTAGATATCATCAACCTTTCTCTTATCGATGTCACAGAATGGCTGACTATCCTGTAAGCACCTGACAGGCATGTAATGGTCATGTTCTTGATACGTTTTAGCGACTTTACCTGGACTGTGCAAAAAAGGATCTTTCCTTTATCATTGGTAGATAGGATAAATGGGCCACTCTTTTGCTCGTGGCTGGGTAAGGTCTAAACAAGGTAGAAGAAAACTCAAGGCACATCTGTCTCACAGACTGCAGATCTATACGTCACTACATGATATAAACCAAAGTTCCTTTCCTACCAAAGTGACTATAAGACGACAGCAGCTCCATTCTGTTGTTTCTATGTGTAGAAAAAGAAAATAAGGCTCAGATGAGACAGAAGACGTCTGTATGAAGACTGGTGTACTAAACTACTCAGCCAAGGACAATATAGAGCGTAAGACACAAAATTACAGATATTGGCACACATTGGCATACAGTTTCCAGGTTGCCATTTTGTAAGCATTTTAGGTGGAAGTGTCAATGGCAGAGATCTTATAAACTTTACCTGTGTGGGAAATGCCCCAGGTAGAATAAAAGGGGCTATCATGATGGCGAACTCAGTCGAGGGGTTCAAGAGAGGCCTGGATGTCTTCCTGGAGCAGAACAATATTGTATCATACAATTATTAGGTTCTGTAGAAGGACGTAGATCTGGGGATTTATTATGATGGAATATAGGCTGAACTGGATGGACAAATGTTTTTTTTCGGCCTTACTAACTATGTTACTATGTCATGCCTGTATATGTTCTGTAACTGAGTTTCACAAGTATTTTATGCTATCTGAATTTGTTTTTTATAGTTTGGATTCAGTATTGCAGCAACTAGTGACTTATTTCCATGACACACGTTTCACAGCCTAGTAAATGTCTCATTCAATGTTATGCACTTGTGTAAATTATTCACCTTCCTTACACAGTTAACAAGAAGCAGCACATATACAGTGGGTATGGAATGTATTTTGACCCCTTTAAATTTTTCACTCTTTGTTTCATTGCAGCCATTTGGTAAATTCAAAAAAGTTCATTAATGTACACTCTGCACTCCATCTTGACTGAAAAAAACAGAAATATAAACAATTTTGCAAATTTAACCCCTTAGTGACAGAGCCAATTTGGTACTTAATGACCAGGCCAATTTTTGCAATTCTGACCACTGTCACTTTATGAGGTTATAACTCTGGAACGCTTCAACGGATCCCGCTGATTCTGGGAATGTTTTTTCGTGACATATTGTACTTCATGTTAGTGGTAACATTTCTTCGATATTACTTGCGATTATTTATGAAAAAAACGGAAATATGGTGAAAATTTTTAAAATTTTGCAATTTTCAAACTTTGTATTTTTATGCCCTTAAATCAGAGAGATATGTCATGAAAAATAGTTAATAAATAACATTTCCCACATGTCTACTTTACATCAGCACAATTTTGGAAACAAATTTTTTTTTTGTTAGGGAGTTATAAGGGTTAAAAGTTGACCAGCAATTTCTCATTTTTACAACACCATTTTTTTTTAGGGACCACATCACATTTGAAGTCATTTGAGGGGTCTATATGATAGAAAATAATGAAGTGTGACACCATTCTAAAAACTGCACCCCTCAAGGTTCTCAAAACCACATTCAAGAAGTTTATTAACCCTTTACGTGCTTCACAGGAACTGAAACAATGTGGAAGGAAAAAATGAACATTTAACTTTTTTTTGCAAACATCTTAATTCAGAACCATTTTTTTTATTTTCACAAGTGTAAAAACAGAAATGTAACCATAAATTTTGTTATGCAATTTCTCCTGAATACGCCAATACCCCATATGTGGGGGTAAACCACTGTTTGGGCGCACCGCAGAGCTTGGAAGAGAAAGAGTGCCGTTTTACTTTTTCAATGTAGAATTGGCTGGAATTGAGATCGGACGCCATGTCGCGTTTGGAGAGCCCCTGATGTGCCTAAACAGTAGAAATCCCCCACAAGTGACCCCATTTTGGAAACTAGACCCACCATGGAACTTATCTAGATGTGTGGTGAGAACCTTGAATGCCCAAGTGCTTCACAGAAGTTTATAATGCAGAGCCGTGAAAATAAAAAATATTTTTTTTTCCACAAAAAAGATATTGTAGCCCCCAAGTTTTATTTTCACAAGGGTAACAGGAGAAATTGGACTGCAATAGTTGTTGTCCAATTTATCCCGAGTACGCTGATGCGCCATATGTAGGGGTAAACCACTGTTTGGGCGCACGGCAGAGCTCGGAAGGGAAGGAGCGCCTTTTTGGAATGCAGACTTTGATAGAATGGTCTGTGGGCATTATGTTGCGATTGCAGAGCCCCTGATGTACCTAAACTGTAGTAACCCCCCACAAGTGACCCCATTTTGGAAACTAGACCCCCCAAGGAACTTATCTAGATGTGTGGTGAGAACTTTGAATGCCCAAGTGCTTCACAGAAGTTTAGAATGCAGAGTCGTGAAAATAAAAAATATTTTTTTTTTCACAAAAAAGATATTGTAGCCCCCAAGTTTTTATTTTCACAAGGGTAACAAGAGAAATTGGACCCCAGAAGTTGTTGTCCAATTTATCCCGAGTACGCTGATGCCCCATATGTGGGGGTAACCCACTGTTTGGGTGCACGGCAGAGCTCAGAAGGGAGGGAGCACCATTTGACTTTTTGAGCGCAAAATTGGCTGTCGTGTTTGGAGACCCCCTGATGTACCTAAACAGTGGAAACCCCCCAATTCTAGCTCCAACCCTAACCCCAACACACCCCTAACCCTAATCCCAACCTGATCCATAATCCTAATCACTAACCCTAACCATAATCACAACCCTTACCCCAAAACAACCCTAATGTCAACCCTAACCATAACCCTAATCAAAACCCTAAATCCAACACACCCCTAATCCTAATCTCAACCCTAACCTCAAACCTAACCCTAATCCCAATACTCCCCTAATCACAACCTTAACCCTAATCCCAAACCTAACCCTAATCCCAAGCGTAACCCTAATGTCAACCCTAACCCTAATACCAACCCTAATCCAAACCCTAACCCTAATCCCAGCTCTAACCCTAACTTTAGCCCCAACCCTAGCCCTAACTTTAGCCCCAACCCTAACCCTAGCCCTAAGGCTACTTTCACACTTGCGTCGTTTGGCATTCCGTCGCAATCCGTCTTTTTGGACAAGAAACGGATCCTGCAAATGTGCCCGCAGGATGCGTTTTTTGCCCATAGACTTGTATTGCCGACGGATCGTGACGGATGGCCACACGTCGCGTCCGTCGTGCACTGGATCAGTTGTGTTTTGGCAGACCGTCGGCACAAAAAAAGTTCAATGAAACGTTTTTTTGTACGTCGCATCCGCCATTTCTGACCGCGCATGCGTGGCCGTAACTCCGCCCCCTCCTCCCCAGGACATAGATTGGGCAGCGGATGCGTTGAAAAACTACAGCTGCTGCCCACGTTGTGCACAATTTTCACAACGTGCGTCAGTATGTCGGGCCAACGCATTGCGACGGCCCCGTACCGACGTAAGTGTGAAAGAAGCCTAACCCTAAATTTAGCCCCAACCCTAACCCTAAATTTAGCCCCAACCCTAACCCTAAATTTAACCCTAACCCTAACCCTAACCCTATCCCTAATTTTAGCCACAACTGCTGTTCTCCTGCCGGCCGGCAGATGGAGACAGATGGCGGGCTCACTGCGCATTTTCTTCTGCCGGCGGCCAGGAGGAGCAGCAAGAGGATCCAGGGACACAGGTGAGTATTGTAGGGTCCCCGAATCCCCCTATTTCTCTGTCCTCTGATGTGCGATCACATCAGAGGACAGAGAATTACACTTTACTTTTTTTTTTTTTTTTTGCGGTCGCCGGTAAACAGTTAATTACCGGCGATCGCAAAACAGGGGTCGGTAAAACCGACCCCGATCATGCTCTTTGGGGTCTCGGCTACCCCCGGCAGCCGAGACCCCAAAGATTCTAGCGGGGCCGGCCGGCGGGCGCACTGCGCATGCGCCCGCCATTTTGAAGATGGCGGCGCCCACCGGGAGCCACGAGGAGCATCAGGGGAGCTAGGTGAGTATTGGGGGGCCACCTGGGACCCCTTTTCTCTGTCCTCTGATGTGCGATCACATCGGACGACAGAGAAATTAAAAAGAGATCGCGTTGTTTTTTTTTTGCGATCGCCGGTAAACGGTTAATTACCGGCGATCGCAAATGCGGGGTGGGTTAAAACCCCCCCCCGAATCATGTTCTCTGGGGTCTCGGCTACCCCTGGCAGCCGAGACCCCGGAGAAAATCGGCCTCTGGGGGGCGCTATTTACTTTTTCCACAAAGCCGTTAATTAACGGCGCTGTGGCTTAAGTACCCTTAGCGGCCGCCGTTAAAAGGCGTATCGGCGGTCGCTAAGGGGTTAATAAAAAAGAAAAACTAATATCACATGGTTATAAGAATTCAGACCCTTTGCTCAGACACTCATATTTAAGTCACATGTTTTCCATTTCCTTGTGATCCTTCTTGAGATGATTCTACTCCTTCATTGGAGTCCAGCTGTGTTTAATTAAACTGATAGGACTTGATTTGGAAAGGCACACACCTGTCTATATAAGACGTCACAGTTCACAGTGCATGTCAGACCAAATGAGAATCATGAGGTCAAAGGAACTGGCCAAGGAACTCAGAGACAGAATTGTGGCAAGTCACAGACCTGGCCAAGGGTACTAAAGAATTTCTGCAGTACTCAAGGTTCCTAAGAGCGCAGTGGCCTCCATAAGTTTGGGACCACCAGAAGTCTTCCTAGACCTGGCCATCCAGTCAAGTTGAGCAATTGTGGGAGAAGAGCCTTGATGAGAGAGGTAAAGAAGAACCCCAAGATCACTGTGGCTGAGCTCCAGAGATGCAGTAGGGAGATGGGAGAAAGTTCCACAAAGTCAACTATCACTGCAGCCCTCCACCAGTCGGGCCTCTATGGCAGAGTGGCCCGACGGAAGCCTCTCCACAGTGCAAGACATATGAAAGCCAGCATAGTTTGCTAAAAAACATATGAAGCACTCCCAGACTATGAGAAATAAGATTCTCTGGTCTGATGAGAGGAAGATAGACCTTTTTGGTGATAATTCTAAGTGGTATGTGTGGAGAAAACCAGGCACTGCTTATCACCTGCCCAATACAATCCCAACAGTGAAACATGGTGGTGGCAGCATTATGCTATGGGGGTGTTTTTCAGCTACAGGGACAGGACGACTGGTTGTCATTTAAGGAAACATGAATGCGACCAAGTACAGAGATATCCTGGATGAAAACTCTTCCAGAGTGCTCTGGACCGCAGACTTGGCCGAAGGTTCACTTTCCAACAAGACAATGATCCCTAAGCACACAGCTAAAATAACAGTGGCTTCAGAACAACTCTGTGACCATTCTTTACTGGCCCAGCCAGAGCCCTGATCTAAACCCAACTGAGCATCTCTGGAGAGACCTGAAAATGGCCGTCCACCAACGTTCACCATCCAACCTGACGGAACTGGAGAGGATCTGCAAGGAAGAATGGCAGACGATCCCCAAATCCAGGTGTGATAAACTTGTTGCATCATTCCAAAGAAGACTCATGGCTGTACTAGCTCAAAGGGTGCTTCTACTCAATACTGAGCAAAGGGTCTGAATATTTATGACCATGTGATATTCTTTTTTAATACATTTGCAAAAATTTCTACATTTTTGTTTTTTTTCAGTCAAGATGGGGTGCAGAGTGTACATTAATGAACTTTTTTTGAATTTACCAAAATAGCTGCAATGAAACAAAGAGTGAAAAATTTTAAGGGGTCTGAATACTTTCTGTACCCACTGTAGGTGATTATGTATGTTTCAAACCATCAGTTGGTCATGGCTTTGTCAAATGAAGGATTTTTACATTAAAGCCAGATAAGGCTGATTGTGTAATGTGGAGGGGAGGAAGGTGGGGGTATAGGGGCTTTAAAAGCACTCAGTGTCCTCAGTCAGTCAGAAAGTAATTATAGTTGTTAGGTCTAGGCATGTCAGACTGAGGACACAATTTACAAGTCATTGTGTGTAATCACAATGTATATTGTATTTAACTAATAATCACTGTTAGGATGATGGAAAATATACAAAATAACCCTTTACCTCTTTACCATATGATGGGGGTCACATTCTTTCCTTCATTGCTTTTAACTATATGACTTGGTGGAATAGGCAATAGGTCTTTTCTTCTGATTTGACTATTCTGTCTTCCATAGTCTGGTACAGTCACTACATAGATGATCTTTTTTTGTGGTGTGCCAGACCTGGAGATACATTCTAATCAGAACCCTCTGGGTTTTACATTAATTTTTCATTTCCATCTCCTATTTGTTTCCTTTCTGGATTTGAGTCTAAGGCCGGTGTCACACTGGCGTTTAAAACGGCCGAGTGCAATGCAATAAAAAATCGCATTGCACTCGGACCAATGTTAACATATGGGGCCGCTCCCAGCAGCCGACTTTTTGTCGGCCGTTTTTCTCGGTCCGAGACAATCGCAGAATGCTGCGATTGTCTCGGACAGAGGAAAACTCTCAGCTCACTCGCACCCATATAAGCCTATGGGTGCGAGTGAGACAGCGCACACCACTCGGATATCACCAGAGTGATGTGCACTATAAGCGGACCCCAGCAATGGAGGAGATGGAAAAAGTCATTTCTCCGCCTCCTCCGCAGCTGTGCTCCGATCCTCCCTGTACGAGAGAATCGGAGCACAGACGCATGACACTCGGCTCCTGCTCTGCTGCGAGCAGGAGCCGAGTGTCATTAGCATATCGCATCCGATGTTCTCGCATCGGATGCAATACGCCAGTGTGACGCCGGCCTAATAGGTGATGTCATCAGTGAAACTATCAGGATGTAGAGAAACCAGGCAACAGGAAATACGATTTTTGCTGCCTGTTTTTGCACCCCAAGACACACACTGAAAAGCGAGATGGTGGGTGAACTTACCACAGACAGATGGAACTGTTCTACACTGGAGGCTTTAAAAAGTAAAATCTCCATAATCTACTCACATTTAGCAAAGCCCCAGCAAACTAATATGACAAAGTGTGAACATTGTCCATGGTAAGGATTGTTGTCATTTTTTGTCCCAATCTACATTGGATTTGAAAAGGCTAACTAACACCAGGGATTCTGCTGAGCATTTACTGCCATTTTCAGTACACAGGCTTGTTTTTATATATATTTATATTTATTTATTTACAGGGGACACTTTTTTTTTTTTGCTTTGGGGATAGCTCTCCCAGCTGGTTCCTTTCTCCCCTTTCACAAAATTGTATGTAACAAAATAAAGAGGGGTGCTGTAGGAGACAAGAGAACCGTGAACTCTATAACAGGCATATAACAGCAATTACAGACCCGCTATTAGTTAAAATCCTGGGACCGGAGATTCAGGGCTGCTTATAGCATAATCTTATTCTGCGCTGCTTCTGTAAAAAGGAATTAATTCCTACCCTTCTTAAAAAGGTGAATCGGTTGTCATCATGGGGTTAAACAATAATCTTTATTCTAAATAAAAACTGTCAGCGTGTATTTTCAGCTAAACGTTTTGTGATAAACTTTTTTGTAAAATTTGGGACTGTTTGGTTTCTACAGCCTCAGTCAATTTTGGCAGTGAGCTTCTGTGAAGGCAGGGTGGGTAAACCCTATCTCTTGTCTCCTGAATGATCATCTTAACTCATTCACAACCAAACCTAAGTTCAACTTCAATGTGGAGTTAAAGTGGTCATGAATAAAAAAAATGGCTCTTAGAGGGTCCATATCCTGTAACAGGGGCAGGCTTAGAAAGTTATTATCCAGGAATAACAAAATATAACTTCATGCCATCTGTTAATCTAAAAAAAATAATTAAAAAAAGCATTCCTTAGAGGGAATGTGTCACCAGGTTTTCCTTATTTAGTCTGAGAGCAGCGTGATGTAAGGGTAGAGACCCTGATTCCAGCAGTGTCGCTTACTGGGCTATTTGCTGTCTTATTTTTTTTTATAAAATCACAGTTTTATCTGCTGCAGTTGTTTGAATGCTGAGCTCTGCCAACACCACTTATTGGCAGATTTCTGTATACACTGTGCATAGGCAGAGCACTGCCAATCAGTGATGAGGGTGGGGTTACACAGAGCAGGAGGACTACTTGGCACCAGACAACTAGTCCTCTAGTGATAATCTCCTACTAATAAAACAGCAAGCAGTCAAATAAAACACATATCACTGGTATCAGAATCTCTGCCCCTACATTGTGCTGCTCTCATATTACATAACAAAATGTGCTGACAGGTTATTTTAGAAATTATATATATATATATATATATATATTATATATATATATATATATATATATATATATATATATATATATATATATATATATATATATATATATAAAGAGTTTTTGGCAAAGCCAGCTCGCTGCTTTGAAGAAACAGGAACATGTGGCAAATACCCCTAGGGGTGCCACATTCCCCCTTAGTTAAGAACAGTACTCCGGGACTGTGGGACAATAACATTTTGAAATAACAATTAATATGTACAGAGTCTTAAAAATGAAAAGTTACAAAAACCACTCAAGGAAACAAAAATAGAGTTCTGTAAAAAGTCACTTCAAATAGCGTCCATTAATACAGTTCTATCCTTGAAGGTATTAGGAAAGGCACTGTACTTAGTGTCCAGGAATTTAGTTCCATTTTTCCAACGGAGTTATCAATATAAAGTCTAAAGAAAGTTCAAAAAGAGCAAAAAGCAAAGTTCAAAAAGCAGTCTTTCCGGAGCTTTGATTTAGTGCCTCCGGGCTGATAAAAAGTTCAAGAATATGCAATAAGTTCATACAGACAAGTCTCTGTAGGCACTGGGCTTAAACGTTGCAGACTGATAACAATGACTATACTACATTTTCTGTTTAACTATATACGGCATAACATATATACAATTCACATTATGAGCTTTATAGTTGGTAATCTGCATACCTGGCCGGTAATTGACCCTGGGTACTACGCTGTGATCTACGTAATAGCGGTGTCTCTTCATGTGGTGTACTACTGTCTACTGCGGATGTAGTATCTGCCCGCTCTGCTAAAGATAATTCCACGACTATGGAGTTGGCAAGTCCACCGTGAATGGGATTACTCTGACCAGGAATCTGTTCTTCCTGGCCTGGAACCTCCTGTAGTACGGGGTCAGCCTCTTCCTGTCTTGGGACTTCTGGTATTGGGTTCGGTGTTGGGTAAAAGGCCACCATGGGAACCACTACTGCACCATGGTATGTTAGTAGGGTTTTGGGAAAGTCTCCTATACAGGTGTGATACACTTCCTCTTCTTTTTCCTTTACTGGTTGAACCTGTATGGGTTGAATAACTTCTGGTTCTGGCTGGACAACTTCTGGCTCTTTCAATGCTTCCGGACACAATTTAAGATTGTCTCTTGACACTAGTACAGATGTTAAGCCTCCGTTTTTGCTAATGAGACACATTTTAGGATTATCCATTCTTGTTGGTAAAACTGTGTAGGGTACGGCTTCCCACTGATTGTCTAGTTTATTGGTTCGACGATTTCTCTTGAGCACTTGGTCACCCGGTCTTAATGGGGTCGCTAGAGCATTCTGGTTGAAAGTTCGCTCTTGTCTTTCTCTAGTTTGCTGAAGGCTTCTTTCCACACTCTCTTGCACTTGGCGATACTGCTTTTGCCGTATGATATCCCAATTGGAGTCTTGAACTTCTGCGTCTGGTTTCAGAATTCCCATTTCTAGATCGATTGGTAATTGGCCGGGTCTTGCACGCATAAGGTAAGCTGGGGTGCAGTTGGTGGAGCTCACCGGGACATGATTATACAGATCCACCAAGTCAGGCAATTTCTCTGGCCATTGATTCCTATCTGTCTCAGGTAAAGTCTTTAGTAGGTCTATTACAATATGGTTCATCTTCTCGCATAAGCCGTTTGTTTGTGGATGATAGGCCGTCGTCCGGATCTTTTTGCAACCATACATATTACAGAATTCTCTGAAGATCTCTGATTCAAAGGCTGTACCTTGGTCGGTGAGAACCTGTTCCGGATATCCATGGGGTCTACAAAAGTACGTTTGGAACGCTTTGGCTGCTGTTTTTGCTGTCAGATCTTTTACGGGTACTACTACCAAGAAACGTGAATAATGGTCCACGATGGTCAAGGCATAGACATAGCCGGACCGGCTTGGTGTCAACTTCACGTGGTCCATGGCTACAAGTTCAAGTGGTTGTTTGGTGATTATGGGCTGCAGTGGTGCTCTTTGGTTCTTTTGATCGTTTCTTCTGAGGTTGCACGGGCCACAATTTCTGCACCACTGTTCGATTGATTTTCTCATCCCGACCCAATAAAATCTTTCTCTTAGAAGTACTTCTAACTTTTTCCAACCGAAGTGACCAGCACCATTATGGTAAGCTTCGAGGACCATCTTCACATCTTGTTTAGGCACAATAATCTGCCAAACCAATTCATGTGTTTTCGGATTGGTGTATCTTCTACAGAGCTTCCCTTGATACAGGAACATTTTGCCTCTCTCTTTCCAGAGTTGATGCGTCTCTTCTGGGGCATCCTCATCGGGATATGCACTTTGCTCAGTCAACAGTTCCTTCACCAACTTCACAGCCGGATTGCTGTCTTGGGTGTCAGCCCATCTATGGTGTGCTAACGGATTAAAATTCACCTCTTGTTGTTTCTGATAGGTACTTGACTGATGATGTTTTCCCTTGGGACGATGGAAGGCTGGTAGTTCAATTTCTTCAAGCTCCCCCGTTTCCTCTTCTACATCTCTCAAGTGTGGCATCCGGGATAGGGCATCGGCATTTCCATTCTTGCGACCTGCTCGATACTTGATTATGAAGTTGTAATTAGATAACCGGGCTATCCATCGCTGTTCTAACGCACCTAATTTGGCTGTGTCCAGGTGGGTCAACGGATTGTTGTCAGTATAGACAATAAATTCTGCAGCGGCCAGATAGTGCTTGAAACGCTCCGTCACAGCCCAAACTACTGCCAGTAGTTCCAATTTGAAGGAGCTGTAATTTTCTGAATTTCTTTCAGTAGGCTGGAGCTTTCTACTTGCAAAGGCGATGACTTTCTCCCGACCTTCTTGCTTTTGTGACAGCACCGCTCCTAGCCCCACATTACTGGCATCGGTGTAGAGGATGAAAGGTTGATGGTAATCTGGGTATGCCAGAACCTCTTCTCCGGTTAGTGCCTTCTTTAGTTGTTCAAAGGAGTCTTCCCTTTCGTCGTTCCACTGAAAAGGAGGGTTTCGGTTTGAAGGTTTCTTCGTCTGCCCTACCAAGGTGTCTTGCAAGGGTGCTGCCAACTTGGTAAATCCTTTTATAAATCTGCGATAGTAACCCACCAATCCCAGGAATTGTCTCACTTCTTTTGCGCTGGTAGGTCTTGGCCAATCCCTTATGGCGCTTATTTTCTCGGGATCTGGTGCTACTCCCTCCGAACTCACGATGTGTCCCAGGTACTGTACCTTTGGCTTGAGAAGGTGACATTTGGATGGCTTGACTTTCATGCCATACCTGGATAAGGCTTCGAACACTTCTGCCAGGTCTATTAAGTGTTGTTCGTAAGTCTTCGAGTAGACGATCACATCATCTAGGTACAGGAGGACGGTCTCGAAGTTCTTGTGTCCGAGGCAGCATTCCATCAGCCGCTGGAAGGTACCGGATGCGTTGCAGAGTCCGAACGGCATGCGATTAAATTCACATAGACCCATTGGTGTGGTGAATGCCGTCTTTTCCTTATCTCTCTCAGCCACAGGGACTTGCCAATACCCGCTTGTTAAGTCTAAGGTGGAAAAATAATTAGCAGATTTCAAAGCAGTTAAGGACTCTTCTATCCTAGGCAAGGGGTAGGCGTCTTTATGGGTGATGTTATTAATCTTCCGGTAGTCTACGCACATTCTCATGGTTCCATCCTTTTTTTTGACAATCACTAGAGGGGCCGCCCAGGGGCTACAGCTGTCTCTTATTACCCCGGCCTGTTTCATTTCCCTCAGCATATCTTTTGCACATTGATAGTGAGCGGGCGGTATGGGTCTATATCTTTCAATTTATTGAGGGACTCTACACCCCTTCTCACCGGGGGCATGTGAGCATGCTTGTTTTTAAGAACCCTGAATTGACATTTGCCCAATTAAAGGAGAGCGCTATACGTCTCCAGCTGGCAGAGGCACCTCGGGATCAGGATCCTGCGCAACCCATGGCAGAGGCACCTCAACAACAGGGAGTGCCAGTGACATCAGCTATGTCTGGGGCCATTGCTAAGCCCCTGGGGCTTATTGTTATTTCAAAATGTTATTGTCCCACAGTCCCGGAGTACTGTTCTTAACTAAGGGGGAATGTGGCACCCCTAGGGGTATTTGCCACAAAAATAGTTACTGACAGTAAGTACAAATACTAAAATAGCAAGACTGCACTACCACCTCCGGCCAGAAGGGGGAGCTCCAGAGACTCCCCTTGATCCATTCTGGTCTGAGAGAAGAAATGGCAGTTGGGCTAAGGAGCTGAAAGTGAGAGGTCATACAGCTGAATCTCTAACAGCCCTGTGACTGTTACCAGGCCTAAATCACCGGCCTGAGGAGAAGAGGGATAGAGAAAAAGGACATTGTGAGAACCGGGTAGCATTAATCACTACCCAGAACAGGCGCAAAGACGGATACCGGATCCGTGGCTGTATTCATTATATATAATACAGCAACCGGAAAAACGTGAGGTGATATCAGCTTCACTAGGGCCGGACGCAGCAACAGACACAGAGTTCAGCGGTACTCCCAGAGGGGGTAAACCGATAAAAGGACTCGGGTTGCCCGTCGAACCAGGACCCGGAGGGGACAGATTGGGCCGGCAGCCAGTTCACATACAGCAGCAGGGCCACACAGAAATTGCGCACAATAAGAGGCGAAGACCCCGGCAGGGTCAAAGTAACTCAGAGTTCCCATACAGACTCCGGTGACAGGACTGGTTGTAAATCCTTTTATGTTAAAGTAAACTGGTTAAACGTTTCAGTGCCTCAGTCTTTCATTTGGACAATAGCCATCTATCCAGGATCGGGATCGTCACCGCTGGGAGAACCTGCTGCTGATCAAGTAAGTGCCTGTCCCCTCATGATACCCCTTACACTGTGCATTGCCTGAGGCCACGGCACCGGGTCAAGCCACCCGTGACATCCCCCTCAAGAGACAGACTCCATTGGTCCGGTGCTGGGTATCCCGGTCTCCTGGGCGTCACAAACACATCCAACCTGTGGTTACAGTTCGCACGGAAAACGGATTGGGATAAATCCACACATGTAAAGAAAAAACGTTTTGCTTCTCCAGCGATCAGTCCAATGGTAGAGTAAAATATACCTTTTATTTATCCATTAAAAAGTTCCAGATTTCTTCAGTAACAATATTGCATACATTCAATCCCTTATGGACGACATGTTACATATAATTGTCTAAGGATCACTTCCGTCTGTCTGTCCTTGTGTCACGGTTATTCATTTGCTGATTGGTCTCGCCAGCTGCCTGTCATGGCTGCCGCGAAAAATCAGCGATGGGCACAGTCCGGAAGAAAATGGCCGCTTCTTACTCCCCGCAATCAGTGGCCGGCACCCGCTCCATACTCCCCTCCAGTCACCGCTAACACAGGGTTAATGCCGGCGGTAACAGACCGCGTTATGCCGCGGGTAATGCACTCCGTTACCGCCGCTATTAACCCTGTGTGTCCCCGACCTTTTACTATTGATGCTGCCTATGTGGCATCAATAGTAAAAAAAAGTAATGTTAAAAATAGTAAAAAAAACAAAAAACCTGCTATACTCACCCTCCGTTGTCCGGTGAGCCGCTCGCGCCTGCCGCCATCTTCCTTTCCCAGCGATGCATTGCGAAATTACCCAGAAGACCTAGTGGTCTCGCGAGACCCCTAAGTCATCTGGGTAATTTCGCAATGCATCCTGGGAACGCAAGATGGCGGCAGCCGCGCGCCCATCGGCACAGTGCCATTGGATCCCAGGAGGCAGAGAGACGGGACGCTGAGGAGCAGCGACCAGAATAGTGAGTATGGTAAACTACAAGGGGCCCTCGGATCGTTAGGTGAGTATGTTTATTTTTTATTTTTTAACCTGTGATATACGTGGCTGGGTAATATACAATGTAGCTGGGCAATATACTACGTCACTGGGCAAAATACAACATGGCTGGGCAATATACTATGTGGCTCTGTGCTGTATACTACTTCGCTGTGCAATATACTACGTCACTGGGCAATATACTACGTGGCTCTGTGCAATATACTACGTCACTGTGCAATATACTACGTGGCTTTGTGCTGAATACTATGTCGCTGGGCAATATAGTACGTGGCTCTGTGCTGAATACTACGTTGCTGGGCAATATACTATGTGGCTGGGCAATATACTACGTGGCTCTGTGCTGTATACCACGTCACTGGCCAATATACTACGTCACTGGGCAATATACTACGTGGCTCTGTGCTAAATACTACGTTCCTGGGCAATATACTACATGGCTCTGTGCTGTATACTAAGTCACTGGGCAATATACTACGTGGCTCTGTGCTGAATACTACGGGGCTGGGCAATATACTACGTCACTGGGCAATATACTACGTGGCTGGGCAATATACTATGTGGCTGGACAAAATACTACGTGGCTGGGCAATATACTACATGGCTGGGCAATATACTACGTGGCTGGACAAAATACTACGTGGCTGGGCAATATACTACGTCACTGGGCAATATCCTACATAGCTGGGCAATATACTACGTAGCTGGGCAATATACTACGTCACTGGGCAATATACTACGTAGCTGGGCAATATACTACGTGGCTGGGCAATATACTATGTAGCTGGGCACTATACTATGTGGACATGCATATTGGCCACCATCTAGTATATACAGTTAGGGCCAGAAATATTTGGACAGTGACACAAGTTTTGTTATTTTAGCTGTTTACAAAAACATGTTCAGAAATACAATTATATATGTAATATGGGCTGAAAGTGCGCACTCCCAGCTGCAATATGATAGTTTCCACATCCAAATCGGAGAAAGGGTTTAGGAATCATAGCTCTGTAATGCATAGCGTCCTCTTTTTCAAGGGACCAAAAGTAATTGGACAATGGCCTCTAAGGGCTGCAATTAACTCTGAAGGCGTCTCCCTCGTTAACCTGTAATCAATGAAGTAGTTAAAAGGTCAGGGGTGGATTCCAGGTGTGTGGTTTTGCATTTGGAAGCTGTTGCTGTGAGCAGACAACATGCGGTCAAAGGAACTCTCAATTGAGGTGAAGCAGAACATCCTGAGGCTGAAAAAAAAGAAAAAATCCATCAGAGAGATAGCAGACATGCTTGGAGTAGCAAAATCAACAGTTGGGTACATTCTGAGAAAAAAGGAATTGACTGGTGAGCTTGGGAACTCAAAAAGGCCTGGGCGTCCACGGATGACAACAGTGGTGGATGATCGCCGCATACTTAATTTGGTGAAGAAGAACCCGTTCACAACATCAACTGAAGTCCAGAACACTCTCAGTGAAGTAGGTGTATCTGTCTCTAAGTCAACAGTAAAGAGAAGACTCCATGACAGTAAATACAAAGGGTTCACATCTAGATGCAAACCATTCATCAATACCAAAAATAGACAGGCCAGTGTTAAATTTGCAGAAAAACACCTCAAGAAGCCAGCTCAGTTCTGGAAAAGTATTCTATGGACAGATGAGACAAAGATCAACCTGTACCAGAATGATGGGAAGAAAAAAGTTTGGAGAAGAAAGGGAACGGCACATGATCCAAGGCACACCACATCCTCTGTCAAACATGGTGGAGGCAACGTGATGGCATGGGCATGCATGGCTTTCAATGGCACTGGGTCACTTGTGTTTATTAATGACATAAGAGCAGACAAGAGTAGCCGGATGAATTCTGAAGTGTACCGGGATATACTTTCAGCCCAGATTCAGCCAAATGCTGCAAAGTTGATTGGACGGCGCTTCATAGTACAGATGGACAATGACCCCAAGCATACAGCCAAAGCTACCCAGGAGTTCATGAGTGCCAAAAAGTGGAACATTCTGCAATGGCCAAGTCAATCTCCAGATCTAAACCCAATTGAGCATGCATTTCACTTGCTCAAATCCAGACTTAAGACGGAAAGACCCACAAACAAGCAAGACCTGAAGGCTGCGGCTGTAAAGGCCTGGCAAAGCATTAAGAAGGAGGAAACCCAGCGTTTGGTGATGTCCATGGGTTCCAGACTTAAGGCAGTGATTGCCTCCAAAGGATTTGCAACAAAATATTGAAAATAAAAATATTTTGTTTGGGTTATGTTTATTTGTCCAATTACTTTTGACCTCCTAAAATGTGGAGTGTTTGTAAAGAAATGTGTACAATTCCTACATTTTCTATCAGATATTTTTGTTCAACCCTTCAAATTAAACGTTACAATCTGCACTTGAATTCTGTTGTAGAGGTTTCATTTCAAATCCAATGTGGTGGCATGCAGAGCCCAACTCGCGAAAATTGTGTCACTGTCCAAATATTTATGGCCCTAACTGTATATATATATATATATATATATATATATATATATATGTGTGTGTGTGTGTGTGTATAAAAGCCTATGTCGGGCCTTTAACCCCTTCATGCCAGGACCATTTTCCATTTTTTCATTTTCTTTTTTTCGTCACCTTCTTCCAAGAGCCATAACTTGTTTACATTTCCGTCTATATGGCTGTATGAGGGCTTGTTTTTTTGCGGGACGAGTTATACTTTTGAATGGCACCATTGATTTTACCATATAGGTTACCTGAAAACAGAATTTTTTTTTTTTCTAATTTACATTGTTCACTATATGGTAAAACTGACCTGCCATTATGATTCCCCAGGTCAGTATGAGTGCGCAGATACCAAACATGTATAGTTTATTTTTTATTTAAGTGGTGAAAAAAAGTTTGAAATTTGTATGGAAAAAGCTTTTGTGTATGTCGCCATTTTCCAAGACCCGTAGCGTTTCCATTGTTCGAGTTATGAGGCTGTGTGAAGGTTCATTTTTTGCACCCAGAGCTGATGTTTTTATTGATAGTATTATTGGATATGATGTTTTGATCACCTCTTTTTGCATTTTATTGCATAATAAAACGTAATCCTGTTTTTTTTTTTTTTTTTTCCTCCTTACGCTTTTTGCAGATTTAATTAACTTAACTTTTTATATTTTAATAGATTGGAGAGTTCTGAAAGCAGCAATACCAAACACGTTTATTTTTTTAAATTGTTTTCAATGTGGCTAATGGGGGTGATTTGAATTTGTATGTTTTATTTTTTTTCATATTTTAAAACCTTTTTTTCACTATTTACTTTATTTAATAGTCCCCTTAGCAGATCATCCGATCGCCTGTCCTGTGTATAGCAGAAATCACAATCTCCCATGAACTCCGGCCACGAGACAGGCACAGGGGTTTTCTGCAGACCCCTGGCTGTCATGACAACCCATCAGTGCTCCGCAATCATGTGACAGAGGCACGCTTTTGGCCGGCGTGTGTTAAATCCCGCTATCAGAGATTGACAGAGGAATTTCATTGGTTAACAGCTGTGGTTGGAGCTTCAATCCACCTGCGGATGTTAAGGGCACATGACAGCTGAATAATCAGTTGCTATGTGGGCAGAGGTGGGCTCACCGCCAGAGTTGGACGTAAATATACGTCATATGTCGTGAAGGGGTTAAAACAAATATTAATATATTATCTAGAAAGAAAATGTGTGTACTGTATATAGTGGGGTTAGTCGGTAGGCTCAATTATATTTCAGACCCCATGGACCGCACTGTCTGGGAATCATAGGCGGGGGTAGAGTAGAACTGTCTGTCTTCTTTTTGCTATGTAATCTGTAATTTGATTTCAGGGATGTGTCACTTACTTGGCTCTGTGCTGTAGTTTCCATACAATGAATGTTTTATCAGCAGTAGATTATCTCTACAGGACTACAGCTCCCATGCATCCTGGTCCAACCTCGCCCCAGCACTGGTTAGCCTCTTACTGTCACTATACAATGTAGAAAGCTACTGATTAGGGGTGTGGGCAGGGTTAGCTTTTGAGCTCTGCTACATCTAAAAATTCTGATTGAATCATACTGGTACATCCAGTAAACTAAGTAATAAATTGCTGTAATCATGGTCTCTTTCTGTACATTATGTTGCTCTTAGATGAGGTAGCAAAAACCAGATTCTCTTTAATGAGAACCATCCAAAATATTTCCAATCCTTAACCCTCCAAGCTTAGCTCCTCTTCCCGCAGTCAGTCTGTGCATATATTTTCCATACAGATTTGCTTAGTACTGAGAACGTATATTTTACAAGCCCTTTCACCTACAGAGTACAGAAAACTTTAAATGTCTGAAAGGGCTTTTTCCTTGTTCCAGCCTTCTCCCCCAGCCTTCTCGCCAGCGTATTATGTGTGTTTCCATAGGAATGAATACCTAGGGCTACTCAGCCTGCAGCGAGCCTCTGCCTACTTGTGCACAGCTAGTAGCATCTTTCAGAACATTATACAAGGTCTCTACTTGTCTTCAAGAAACCCTCCCAAATCACGATCAATGGAGAGAAAAGCTCAGTAATGAGGCAACAGAGGGAGAGGTAAGCCGCCTTCACCGTCACTGTCTAGAGGCCGCTACCCTAGTGTCTAAATGGCAATGCTGGACGGACACGAGGACACAGTCTCCTAATGTCTTCATTATGGTTATTTCTTGTAATGGATTTTACTTTGATGGTTACACTTGTTTTTCTTACATTCTCATCCATGCTTTGTTGAGCCCCCAGAAGATGATGGAACTACGTGAATCATATTAGTATTATGATTACCGATAAATAGGTGACCCATAACTATCTGATATTTTATTCTTCATTTTTTTATTTATTGTCATCTTAGCTTCATCAAATATTTTTCTGACATTATCCATTTGCATAGATGTGTAATAACGGGACACACATACCGTAATTTATATTGTATATTGTATTCTCTATCAATCAATGAAATTGAAGGTAAAGGAGAAAACGTGTATGACAGATATGCAGTTATACCCTCTCAGCAATATTTGAAGGAGTAAGGTAGTACCTAACACTAATGTATTTGGCAAATTACTGAAATTTCATTTCAAATTTTCAAATAAATGAAATGTTGCATTTTCACATGCGTTCACATTTGCGTTCAGAGTATGTGATGCAGATTCCATCATACTAAAGACTGAACGTCTTAATAGTAACCAACTGAAGTCAATAGGATCCGTCACTGGTGCTGTCTTGTGATGGATCCAGTACTGCATCATGCCTACGCATGTAACAGAATCTATAACACATATGAACAGATCCGTACAGAACCAGTGTCTGATATTTCACTCCTTAAGAAAGTTCTTCTACAATATCTAGCATGGCTTGTTCACAGTGGCATTATAGCATAGCCTTCTAAGAGCCACAATGATGAATATGGATAGAGCCCTGTACTAACTTAAAATGGGGTCAAAAGAACAGCAGATAGAACTACTGGAAACACAAGTAAAGTTCTGATCTTAAAGGAGTCTGATCCTAAAGTATTACATAGCTACAGTACATAGTTAAAAGGGTTGACCAGCCTTAGCCTACAAGTCTACAGTTACTTTATGTGACTGCAGACTTGTGAATGCTCACATCGCACAAACTCCACGCTGTGAGGACTCTACGGTGCCAGGAGTGGGCGGCCATGTGACTGTAAGTATGCAATTTGCATACTTCCGGAAACATTTCTACTAGACGTATCTGGCCTTGCTTAGTACTTTAAAGGGAACCTGTCACCCCCAAAATCGAAGATGAGCTAAGCCCACCAGCATCAGGGGCTTATCTACAGAATTCTGGAATGCTGTAGATAAACCCCCCGATGTACCCTGAAAGATGAGAAAAAGAGGTTAGATTATATTCACCCAGGGGCGGTGCTGCTGTGGTCCAGTCCGGTCTGATGGGCATCGCGGTCCGGGGCCTCCCATCTTCATACAATGACGTCCTCTTCTTGTCTTCACACCGCGGCTCCGGCGCAGGCGTACTTTGTCTGGCCTGTTGAGGGCAAAGTACTGCAGTGCGCAGGCGCCAGGAAAGGTCAGAGAGGCCCAGCGCCTGCGCACTGCAGTACTTTGCTCTACCCGGAACTGCCGGAGCTGCAGCGTGAAGACAAGAAGAGGACATCATCATAAGAAGATGGGAGGCCCAGGACCGGACCGCGACGCCCATCGTACCGGGACCGCCCCCCCCCAGGTGAGTATAATCTAACCTCTTTTTCTCATCTTTCAGGATACATCGGGGGCTTATCTACAGCATTACAGAATGCTGTAGATAAGCCCCTGATGCCGGTGGGCTTAGCTCATCTTCGATTTTGGGCGTGACAGGTTCCCTTTAATATTGAGTGAGGCCGTCAGCAAGTGACCCCATGATTCCAAATCACATAGTCATGGTCGTACTCCCAGCGACATAGAGTAACTGCAGACTAGTAGCCTGAGGCTGGACAACCCCTTCTACATGGTTGATCAAAAGACACATGTCCATCCAGTCCTGCATGAGACACCTAGTCATCCTCATTTATATTCACGTTTTACATGAATATGGCACACACAAAAAATAGTTTGTTGTGTTTTTTTCTCTACAGACTTATGGGAAATTGCCTGAAATTACATAGGGACACAACCGTAACCACAACTTGTAGACAATAGAATTCAGAGATCATGGATAACATTCAGAGGAGTCGGACTGCTAGTGAACCACACAGGAAGAAATATGAAGCAAAAATAAATTTCTTTAAAGAAAATACCGTCATTGGGATACCAAGATTCTTTACTTCATCAGCTAGACTGATACAGGTATATTTCTAAATTTCAATGTTATTTCATTTTCACATGACAAAAATGTTATTTTCACTAGCTAATTGCTGTTTTGAAAAAAGTAAAAAAAAGAAAACCGCTTGGCACTACATAGTCTTCTTGCCATAATTTCAAAATGAAGTCATTAAAATACAAAAAGTCACTAAAATCCCAAATGGAAGTGGAGATGACGACATTCACCATGTTGTGGGAAAATGTTTATTGTTTCTAAGCAAGTAATACAAGTCAGGTATCTAAATGAAAATTTCAGTTCGGCCTTTATGTTTGTGATCGTGGCCAAATTAACCCATCATAGTAATGGACTCAGAGTCTGGTGCAGCAAAGGCCATATGCACAGTAGAAGACCAAACCCAGTGATTTGTTAGGATTAATCATGGTGGCTCAGTGGTTAGCACTGGCGATTTGCGGTGCCGTGGTTCCTGGGTTCACATCCCACCAAGGGCAACATCTGCAAGTAGTTTGTATGTTCTCCCCATGTTTGCGTAGGTTTCCTCTCGGATTTCCACCCACAATCCACAGAGACTGTGAGCCCTTGCGGGCAGGGTCCTCTCTCCCTCTGTACTTGTGTGTGCCTTTTACTTTTATTGCTCATGTTTACTGTATTGTACTTGTCTATGTATGACCCTTTTTTCACATGTAAAGCGCCATGGAATAAATGGCACTATAAAAAAGAATAATAATAATAATAATAATACTGATAGGGAGTTTAGATTGTGAACCTCAAAGGGGACAGCGATGCTAATGTCTGTAAAGCACTTTGGAATATGGCATTATATAAATAAGCTTAATAAAGAACTATCTAATGTGCATGGAGGCCTCCCAACTATTCCCTGACAGATTATTTAGAGAGCTGTCGTTCAGCTGATGGATATCTATCTTGACTCCACCAAATACTGGAACTGTGTTCTCTAGGCTACGTTCTCATTTCCAGTGTTAGGGTACACTAACATTTGCGCATATAAAGTAGCTGAGATTCTCAGCCAGAAAAGTTGTAGAGTGTCATGCATTTTTTTCCTCACCTAGCATCTGTATGCCATGCAAGTGTGCGTTTTTCCTCATCTAGCATCCATATAACATGCATATGCAATCCTTATGCAATGCATTTTTAACATCTGCTTTTAGATACAGTAATTCTCTGTCATTTCAAGCTACTTTTATAACTTATAAAACAATCTTATATACAAATATAGAGTTATAGATAGAAATATGTCAATGAGATATACAATCAGTGCTTTGCATCTGTAGTTTTCTGTACTTGTATTTTGCTAATAAATAAATAAAAAAAAGGGAAAAAAAGCTGTGAAGTCCCCTTATTTTTATTAACCAGCTGAGGGAAAGCAGACAACTGAGAGCTGGTCTTAATAGTCTGGGAAGAGGGAAATAAACAAGAAGCTTCCCAGGCTATTAATGTCAGCTCACAGCGGCCTACTTAGCCTTTACTGTTTATGAAAAAGGGGAACCAAAAAAAAAACGACAGATATTAATAACCTGTTAAGGGACCAAGAATATTGGACTCCTCCCAAACTAATAACATCGGCCATCAGCCACCCCAGAAATGGTGCATCTATTAGATGCAATCATTCTGGTGCTTTGCCGCATGCTCTTCTTGCTTGCTCTGCTGTATTGGCAAACAGGGTAATGGTTTTGGGGTTGATGTCAGCTTTGTGATTGTCAACAGCTGTGATATCAGCTGACATCAAGCCTAGGGGTTCAGTAATGGAGAGGCGTCTATAAGACACCCCTAACACTAACCTTGTAAGTTTAAACAAAAAAACACATACAGAGAAAAGGCCTCTATTTGTACAAAGCACTTTCCGACCATCTTTTACCCCTCTATTACCTTTAACAAATCAAATATTCCAAAGAGGTCCGCTGTGAATCCATCCCATGTTCCACGACGATCTCCAACTCTGCTACATCGAGATGGTGTGTTGAGCGGTGACAAGCGTTATGCGAGCATGCAGTACGCCAGTCACCATACACTGATTGTAGCCATCCGTTTTTCTTTCATTTGAAAAGGATCCGGTTTTTTGCTTATTAGATCAGTTTGAAATGAAAGGAAAACTGATGGCTATTTAGCGGATCCTTTTTCCATAGACTTCAATGTTTATAAACGGATCCTGTTGAAATCAGTTTTTTTAGCTGGGCAAAAGTTGGGTCTTGACAACTTTTTTGTTAACGGATTGCTAATGGATCCGTTCTATCTCATGAATACTGGACATGTGAACATAGCCTAAGAGAGAGCTGCTGCTACAAATGACAGACTTTTCTTCCCACAGGACATAAGGATCAGTGCTTGATTTCTAACCACTTTCTTCTTTTGTTAAGTGAGGAGTTAAACTGCTGGTAGAGAATTATGGTAGCAGCTTTCTCATATAGAAGTCAGGGACTCTTGCCCGAACTTAATGTTCCTGTGTATTGGGGAGTTGGGTAAAAAGGATGTTAGCTTTTGGCCGAACTATAGCTCGACTATCTAGTGTGTATGGTCAGTTAATGGGCTCAAAGGTCCAACAGATAGGATCCAAAGTGGAGTTATCTAGAGACAATTGTTACTTGAGGCTAATGATGATATGACCGATGTCAGAGCTGAGCCCAACTTTCTTTCATCCAGGTACAATATGCTGTAAATACCTTGGCCCAGGTAAAGTGATTTGGCGCTACCTGAGGTCTAAGCGGTAACGTTTCTCTTTGTGTGACATACCGGCTCTAGCATGCCAAGGTAAAGAGGCTTATTCACCATGCAATATTCCTCTGGGAAATGTAATATGCCTCTCTGTAGAGGTAGTTTGCATATTGGCAACCACCTGACATCTAGTACCCAGGGCAAATGCCCCGCTGGCCTCCCCTTGTTGTGTCCTCCTGACTGGTGTCCAAATTTAAAGTAGCTACATTCAGAATTTAATTAAAAGTGGACATGCACATTGGCAGAATCATGCTATGTACCCAGATGGTATGCCGTCAGGATCATTTCTTCTGGTGGGCGCAAGGAACACCAGTCCGAGGAGCTACTGAAAAGAAAACCTGGAAGTATTAAAGGATAAAGTCAGACAATATAGTTTCTAAAGTAAGTAGAAATAAATTATCACATACAGTTTGATCATTATGGTGGCTATTATTCTGCCCATGTAATCACAGGAAATTCAACCAATAAGTAAAATTGTGAGCTTGACAATGCTGATTAAAGTTAGTATTCAAGGTGCTGTATAGAGATACAATTCAATGACTATGGAATGGATATGACAACCTTCAGGTTTTAGGCATCTCTTGCTGCAGACTCATATTGTTATATGGTCTTGGCTACTTATACCAATACTTATTTGAATGCAAACCAGAGAAGCAGGTTGTGTGGCCTTGTTAAGACCTTATATAATTAGTGAGCTGCAAAAACACAAAGGGTCAAAGAGCAGGTCACATGTATTATGTGAGGTGGCAGCAAATAAGAATGAATGCAGGTGTAAAACTGCTGGTTTATGCCTTATATTGTTAGGCCGTCACACTTTCAGATAGTAAATTCTTGCACTACAACTGGTCTGATGCTGACTAACGTGAGGTATGCAAATTGCGTCTTTTGAGAAAAAGAGGACTTAAACTCTATAGCGCCACCTATTGGAAGTAGCGGTCCTACAAGTCACAATCAACTCTTTAATGAGTCGTGCAATATGACTTAGGATTAAAGCCAAATCAGTATCTCAATTTGCAGACATGGTGTTTCGGGCTGTTGGCCCTCATCAGTGCGAAGCATGAGAACTGATTTGGCTAGGTGAGAGGCTCTGGACTGGGGTCTAAGGGGTAACGTTTCTCCTTATGGAGAGTGACTTGTAGGACCGCTACTTCCAATAGGTGGCACTATAGAGTTTAAGTCCTCTTTTTCTCAGAAGAGGCAATTTGCATATTTAATTTCCCAGAGGAGCATTGCATGGCGAATAAGCCTCCTTACCTTGACAAGCCACCTGGTATGTCACTCTCCATAAGGAGAAAAGTTAGCCCTTAGACCCCAGTCCAGAGCCTCTCACCTAGCCAAATCAGTTCTCATGCTTTGCACTGACGAGGGCCAACAGCCCGAAACACCGTGTCTGCGAATTGAGATACTGATTTGGCTTTTATCCTAAGTCATATTGCACGACTCGTTAAAGAGTTGATTGTGACTTGTAGGACCGCTACTTCCAATAGGTGGCGCTATAGAGTTTAAGTCCTCTTTTTCTCAGAAGAGGCAATTTGCATATTTAATTTCCCAGAGGAGCATTGCATGGCGAATAAGCCTCCTTACCTTGACAAGCCAGCTGGTATGTCACTCTCCATAAGGAGAAACGTTACCCCTTAGACCTAACGTGAGGTATGGGATCTATGGGATCTGTGCAATCCTCTCCAGGGACTCATGTAAGAATGTTTGGATATAAGTGATCTTTTACATAGGTTGTTGCCCTGAAAAAAGTAAACAATTGACAGAGAAATAAATCAGTGATGAAGCATAGAAGGGTAGTCCAGCGGCAGCCGTGGGACATCGCCATGAGGTCAGTGAGAGACATCACATCTAGAAGATGATAAGGGTGAGTCAGAAGTCAAAGGTCAAAACAGATTAATAGATGTCCACAAATCCAAGGGGCAAGGTGAATGGCAGATGAGATGCAGGTCAGAATACAGACAGGCTGGAGAATATGCCAGCATTCAGGTATAACAACTAAGGCAAGGTTCAGGAGGCCTTTACCTGCTTAATCAATTCATCACAACTGGTTATTAACAGGTCATCTGGGCCACTGGCATCTTCACAATGTAGAAGTTGCCTTGCCTACGTGGTCTCCACACAGACAGACGGATACAGAGGAGCAGCGATAGGATTAGGGAGGGGTATATAACAAATATGGCTAATTGATGAAAGGTAATTATAGTATTGTGAGGCACATAATTAGGTGCTATCCTCATATTGCCGAGGGCAAAAAGAAATAATGAGAGAAACCTTTTGTAAGTTGTCCTATAATTCATGTCTAGCTCACCCATAACTGTCCACACAAAACACAGGGTTCTTTTCTTGCTCTTTGCCCCGAGTGTAAAATAATGACCAGTTTCTGATCATTGTCATTGTGTGACTTGGAGTGCACAAATGTAAGGAGGAAGACCGGGCTGTGGGTACCTGCGTCATGCCAGGTCCAGAACTGTCAATGCTGCGTCCAGTGCTGCTGGGGGGAAAGAATGGGGGATCGGACAGGTCCCATGACCAGAGGAGAGGTTGTGTGGCTAAGCCGGGCAATGAACAGAAAGTGTGGGAAAGCGTGCTCAGTTTCCCGCCGGCAGTGAGAACAGAGAGATGTGTGCGGTGCACTCTGCAGTTACAGAGGCAGTGCAGAGATGTGCCCTGGCAGAACTTAGGCAAACGCTCCAGTGAGTCAGTGAATTTTCAGAGCACTGCGTACTTGGCCAAGCAGAGTGCAGGTGCCAGTGGCAGTACCTTGAGGTGCGTTCCCCCATTGCTGATAGATGCGCAGCAGCACACGTGTGAGACAGAAACTCCTGCAGTGCTTCCCACTTCCAAAACCGGTGACCGCCCATTTGTGAAGAATTTCACCCGCATCGCTAATCCGTTGCTGGAACTGCTAAAGGGAGTGCTGTCTGGTTTAAATAATTGGACTATACAATGGGGAGGTAGCCAGGAAGAAGCCTTCAGAGCCTTGAAGATGGCCTTGACTGATGCCCCAATACTCGCCTATGCGGACTTCTCACAGCCCTTCATTCTTCACGCCGGTGAAAGTCTACATGGTTTGGGGGCCGTGCTATCGCAAATGCAGGAAGGGAAGGAACAAGTGATTGCCTATGCGAGCTGGTCTCTCCATGACTCGGAACAGAACCCGGACAATTACAGCTCCTTGAAGTTGGAATTGCTGGCTTTAGTGTGGGTGATGACCGAAAAGTTCGCCGAATACTTGTCAGGGTCCAAAGTCTTGGTGCGCACCGATAACAATCCCCTAGCTCACTTGGGAAATGCAAAATTGGGGGCCTTGAAATAACGATGTGTGGCCCGCATGGCGAAGTATTGGTATAAGATCGCGTATCGGGCCGGAGCCAAGAACACGCATGCTGATGCTCTGTCGAGAGTGACCCATGAGCAGCCTGGACACGACCGAGATGAAGAGTTAGAGGCAGAAGAGATTCCTGGTTTCTGGGACCTCGCTAGGAAGCTGGTGACGATGCAGGGACAGATCGGAGAGGCGTTTGGAGAAGAAGTGCTGGGCCGACCTTGGGATGACTGGGTGCAGCTCCAGCAAGAAGATAAGGAACTTGCCCAGTTGAGCCAGTGGCTGGCTCTGAGGTGACTTCCCAGCCAGTGTGAAAGAGACACTCTCTTCTCTGGGACTCTGCAGATTCTACGGCAGTGGTCGAGACTCCAGTTGGAGTATGGCTTGCTGCATAGAAAAGTGCAGTTAATGCGGGATTTGGGATCAGCTGGCAAGTGGTGCTCCCAGAGAAGTTGATCCGAGTAGTGGCTACGGAGGACCATAAGAGAGGGTCTCACTTTAGTCCGGAAAAGACATAGTAACATAGTAACATAGTTAGTAAGGCCGAAAAAAGACATTTGTCCATCCAGTTCAGCCTATATTCCATCATAATAAATCCCCAGATCTACGTCCTTCTACAGAACCTAATTGTATGATATAATATTGTTCTGCTCCAGGAAGACATCCAGGCCTCTCTTGAACCCCTCGACTGAGTTCGCCATCACCACCTCCTCAGGCAAGCAATTCCAGATTCTCACTGCCCTAACAGTAAAGAATCCTCTTCTATGTTGGTGGAAAAACCTTCTCTCCTCCAGACGCAAACAATGCCCCCTTGTGCCCGTCACCTTCCTTGGTATAAACAGATCCTCAGCGAGATATTTGTATTGTCCCCTTATATACTTGTACATGGTTATTAGATCGCCCCTCAGTCATCTTTTTTCTAGACTAAATAATCCTAATTTCGCTAATCTATCTGGGTATTGTAGTTCTCCCATCCCCTTTATTAATTTTGTTGCCCTCCTTTGTACTCTCTCTAGTTCCATTATATCCTTCCTGAGCACCGGTGCCCAAAACTGGACACAGTACTCCATGTGCGGTCTAACTAGGGATTTGTACAGAGGCAGTATAATGCTCTCATCATGTGTATCCAGACCTCTTTTAATGCACCCCATGATCCTGTTTGCCTTGGCAGCTGCTGCCTGGCACTGGCTGCTCCAGGTAAGTTTATCATTAACTAGGATCCCCAAGTCCTTCTCCCTGTCAGATTTACCCAGTGGTTTCCCAAGACGATCCAGTGGTTACAGAAGCTGGTATATCACCCCCGATTTAAGACTGCAGTAGAGGAGGCCTGTCAACAATGTTGGAGCTGTGAACTAGCCAAACCTCTGGAGCAGAGAACCTTGATGCAGACCATCGTGACTTCCGCTCCCTTAGAATTATTGATGATCGATTACTTAACCGTGGGCCCGGCTCATCTCGGATATGAACATTGTCTGATGATGACTGACCACTTTACCAAGTTCGCTGTGGTAACGCCAACTCGGGATCAGACTGCATTCTAATCAAGGCACTTGTTTCCAAGGTCGAGTGATGGGGTTACATCGTGTGCACCGGATTGAGAAGTCAAGGATGATGCCCTATCATCCTCAGGGGAATGGAGCCTGTGAATGCTTCAATCGGACACTAATTCAGATGCTCCAAACATTGGAGGAAGATTGGAAAATACAGTGGCCTGAGTATGTGGCTGAATTGGTCTGGGTGTACAACAATTGAGTGCACAGTACAACAGGATACACTCTGTATACCCTGCTGTTCAGGCGAAAAGGACAGGACATTACAGAGCTTGAGTTGGAACTGCAAGAAGAGTACTCGCGGACAGGGGGTGTCTTCCTGGGTCCAAGAACATAGTCATCGGCTGCAGACCCTTCACCAGCTGGTGCAGACTAAATTTCTAGAATTCCAACACCATGAAACAATGTCAATTAGAGGGACTTCTCTCAAGGCCGGAAGTCCAGTGTTGGTCAGACAAGCGGCCCCGGAGCAAGTTGGAGCATCGATGGGGAAAAACCCTGTATTGAGTGAAATGCTGAGTTGGGCCAGTATATGAAGTTCAACCCTAACGGGAAGAAGGAGTGCCTACCCAAATAGTCCACCGCAGCATGTTGCATCCTCGCTTGTCATAGAGTCTTGAGGAAGAAGAGAGAGTGCCAAACACCACCGAAATGCTCACCCCAACAGTTGTTGACTGCGATGAGGAAGAGACACTCACCTTGTTTCCAGACTTGGATAGTCCGCCGTCTGCCAGTCCCAGGGAAGTGCGTAGGTCTGAAACCCCAGAGACGGCTGATTCGTCAGAACAAGATATGCTCCAGTCTTCCACCACTCAACCTGAACTACGACGACAGCTGGAATACCTCCCACTCATTATGAACAAGACCAGTTTTTTTGGAAACTAATTATTCAAGAAATGGAAGAGTGTGAACGTCTGATGAACGGCGAGTTAAAGGAGGACGGGAGTGTAAGGTGGAAGACCGGGCCCTCGGCTACCTGCATCATGCCGGGTCCGGAATTGTCGAGGCTGCATCCAGTGCTGGCTGGGGGAAAGAATGGGGGACCGGACAGGTCCCATGACCCGAGGAGAGGGGGCGTGGCTAAGGTGGGCAGTGAACAGGAAGCACAGGAAAGAGTGCTTAGTTTCCCACCAGCGTTGAGAGGAGAGAGGTGTGCGGCAAATTCCGCTGTTGCAGAGGCAGTGCGGAGACGTGCCCTGGCAGAACTTAGGCAAACGCTCCAGTGAGTCAGTGAGTATTCAGAGGGCCGCGCACCGGGCCAAGCAGAGTACAGTGCTCACGTGGAGGAGCAGGTGCCAGCGGCAGTACCCTGAGGTGCGTTCCCCATTGCTGATAGATACGCAGCAGCACATGTGTGAGAAAGAAACTCCTGCAGCGCTTCCCACTTCAGCTGCACAGATTTATGGACTAGGGGCTCAGCGGGCAAAACTGGTGACCGCCTGTTGCCGTTAGAAGCTGGACCTTGATTTGTTGGAATTCTTCTGAGGACACCACGCCGGCCATTGCCATTACTCCAGCTCACATCAGACTGTATGTGGAAAGGACCAGAGAAGACTACGATAAGTGTCATTTCAAAATCAAACTGTCGATTTAACCCCTTTAACCCCCTTGTTTATTGTTCACTGCTCATTGTTTATTAACTCCCTGCGAGGAGACCATTGCCATTCCTTTTGATAAGAAATTAAACAATATTGTTACACAGCTATTATGATCAGGTGACCTTGGAGCAGCATGAAAACTTTCCCTGGAGTAGGTGGTAACTATACAGACCGCAAACCCTGATCTTAACATCGCAACTAGAAGTAGCCGTGGGGTGTGCCTAACAAAACCTAGACACCTTCGACACAGCCGGAGGACTAAATACCCCTATAGATGGAAATAGGAATACTATCTTGCCTCAGAGCAGAACCCCAAAGAATAGGCAGCCCCCCACAAATAATGACTGTGAGTAGTAGGGGAAAAGACACACGCAGGCAGGAAACAGGATTTAGCAAATGAGGCCACACTAGCTAAATAGGAAAGGATAGGACAGGATACTAAGCGGTCAGTATTAAAATCCTTCCAAAAAAATCCACAGCAGAAAATACAAAAACTCCACCATCTAACTAAAGATGTGGAGTGTATATCTGCAACTCCAGAGAATCCAACAAGACTGAGAAGACACTGACACAGTCTAAGCTGGACAAGAGAAAAACAAATGAATAGCACAGAATACTAGCACACCGCATGTGTGCCACAGAAAAAAGAAACAGACACTTATCTTTTGCTGAATTGGCAGTTAAGCAGGAGAGCCAGAAAGTGATCCAACACTTCACAAGAAACATTGACAACTGGAAAGGACTAATGAGTCCTGCAAACCTAAATACCCCAGTCAGATTTGCAATCAGCAGATACACCTGTCCAGAACTGCAGGCCAGGGACAACTGCATTACCACCTACAGCCACCGGAGGGAGCCCAAAAGCAGAATTCACAACACACAGCCTTGTTCGACAATCCCTGCGTTACTGCATTCCCGCACATGCTTACGCAAATGTTCTGCCTTCCTCCACGTATGATGCTGCGTGGATTCCAGCATACAGATATATATATATATATATATATATATATATATATATATAAATATATAAAAATAGAATAATAATAAAACAATGAAAAGATATTGTACAGGTGCTTCTCACAAAATTAGAATGTCATCAAAAGTTAATTTACTTCAGTTCTTCAATACAAAAATTGAAAGTCATATAACACATAGAGTCATTAATGTACAAACAGAGTGATCTTTTCAAGTGTTTATTTCTGTTAATGTTGATGATTATGGCTTACAGCCAATGAAAGCCCAAAAGTAATTATCTCAGTAAATTGGAATACTTTATAACAGCAGCTTGAAAAATGATTTTAAAAGCCAAAATGTTGGCCTAATGAAATGTACAGTGGGGAAAAAAAGTATTTAGTTTATGGCAACATTGCATTTTTTTAACCAGTTTATCCCAATTGAAGTTTTTTCATTGTTTTCTAGTACGTTATATGATAAACTTGATGCTGTAATTCAAAACTATAACTTGTCCCACAAAAAAATCAGCCCTCATACGGCTATGTCGACAGAAAAATAAATAAAAGCATGGCTCTTGGACAATGGGGAGAAATAAAAATAAAAAAGTACAAAAATGAAACTTGACAGCGGAGGCGAGGGGTTAATTAGACTCCATATTTTAGTTGTTACGCACTGTTCATGTGGTTGGTTTTGTGTGGTGAGCTAACCACTGATCATGCTGCGATAGCTAGCAACGTGCCTGTCATTGTTTCTTTCTGTATCTAGCAGACAGCAGCAAGCACAGCGCTGCTTTGTGCAATGTGGGGTCCGGCTAAGTAGCATGTAATGTGTGGGAATGCAGAGATCCCACTTCCTCCATTGTGGTCAGGATGACTGACAGATCTGACCGACTGTTAAATAAATGGAGGGAGGGAGTGTGTAATTAGCAGCAGAGCTGTGATGCCCTCCAGGAGACAACACACAGGTAGAATGTTTGTTGCTAAGGGGACGTCAGTTTGGTTCTGCACTCACCTTGGACATTATCCATTAAAGGACTTCAGCAGGTGAAACTGACACTGTATTCTTCTACTTACAAGGATCTGGAGCTTCAGCCAGGAGAGTTATCACCTTCAAGGACCTCACGAAGATTAAAAACAACTTATTTTCTAAAAAAAAAAGGAAACCCCCAGCAAACCCAACAGCTAAAATATTGATACAAGGAGATCTGACTTCCGTCATCTGGATTATCGATTCCCAGAGCCTTTATTTCATTCTTAAATATGTCACAAGACCCCTCGGTAAATGGTGCTTGTCGTTCATACTGCATAGATGCTGTAGCTTTTTTCATGCTCACAACAAGGCTAAATTGGACTTAATCGAATGGATTTTTTTTAATGATCTGATAGATGAATTCTGCAGATTTGGAAGAATTATTGAAATTGTCTTCATCTGTATCATTCTGTCACTGGTCTGTTTTCTAATCGCCCGGCAAAGCAGCACCAAGAGCATCATTTCCTCCCAAATCTCATCATGATATACAAACACCTCAATAATAGAATTTTATGATAAGATTTAAATTATTTCCAGATTTGTATTTCAGCTCTGGTTTGCACAAAGTAGGATATTGAATACATTTGAAGATTTTTTTTTTCAATAGCTAGTGATGTACTAATCCCGTTATTTAACCATGTGGACTCTGTATATGAAAGGGATTACTCCTCGGAAAACTATACATAAAGTAAGTAACCCACCAGTGGCTGAACTAGTTTATATGTCAACACATCCTAAGGAATGTATCGTTTTTATTATATTGTAAAATGTTATTCCACAAAATAATGTATTTACATTTCATGGAAGTGCTATCATTAACCGTTTAATGATATATAAGAAATTGTAAATTTCGTATTAATATCAGGTATTGTATAAAAAAGGAGAGTGCTTTCAAAGAAATAAGAGTGAAAAGAGTATAATAAGCGATGTTGTCTAGTCTAGAAAACCCATTATCATTAGGGATGAGCGAATAGCTTTGGATAACTTCTTATCAGAATAGCTACAGTGGCATGTAAAAGTTTGGGCACCCCTTGTCAAAATAACTTTTATTGTGAACAATTTAACAAGTTGAAGATAAAATGATCTCTAAAAGGGCTAAAGTTAAAGATGACACATTTCCTTTGTACTTTAGGAAAATATATATATATATTGTAATTTTTTTACATTTTAAAAATTACAAAAAGGAAAATGGGCCGATGCAGAAGTTTGGGCACCCTGCATGGTTAGTACCTATTAGCTCCCACTTTCGAAAGTATCACAGCTTGTAAATTCTTCTTGTAGCCAGCCAAGTGCCTTGCAATTCTTGTTTGAGGGATTTTCATCCATTCTTCCTTGGAAAATTCTTCCAGTTCTGTGATATTCTTGGGTCATCTTACATGCACTGCTATTTTGAGGTCTAGCCACACATTTTCAATGATGTTCAGGTCAGGGGACTGTGAGGGTTATTGTAAAACCTTCACCTTGCACCATTTGAGGTAGTCTATTGTGAATTTTGACATTTGTAGAAGCCATCCTCTTTTCAACTTCAGCTTTTTTACAGATTGTGTTATGATTGCATCAAGAATTTGTTGAAATTTCATTGAATCCATTCTTCCCTCTACCCATGAAATGTTCTCCGTGCCATTGGCTACAGAACAAACCCAAAGCATGATTGAGCCACCCTCAAGCTTAATGGTTAGAGATATATTTTCCTGAAATTCAGTGCTTTTTTTTTACTCCACACAAACCTTTGATCATTGTGGCCAAAGAGTAGTATTTTAACCTCATTGGTCCACAGGATTTGTTTTCAAAATGCATCAGGTTTGTTTAGATGTTCTTTTGCATACTTCTGATGCTGAATTTTATAGTGAGGATGCAGGAGAGGTTTTCTTCTGAAGGCCATATTTGTACAGGTGTCTCTGAAAAGTAGAACAATGCACCACAACTCCAGAGTCTGGTAAATCTTTCTGAGGGTCTTTTGCAGTCAAGAAGAGGTTCTGATTTGCCTCTCTAGCAATCCTACGAGCAGCTCTCACTGAAATTTTGCTTGCTTTTCCAGACCTTATCTGGACCTCCACTGTTCCTGATAACTGACATTTCTTAATTTCATTTCAAACTGAGAAAAGAGCAACTTGAAAAAGCTTTACTATCTTCTTATAGCCTTCTCTTGCTTTGTGGACCACAACCATTTTCATTTTCAGAGTGCAAGGCAGCTGCTTAGAATAACCCATGACGGTTATATTTTTACACAAGGTTAGAGGTGGCTAGGTTTTTATAAAGCTGGGAAATTTGCATCAACTGCCTTTTCCTAGGAAACAAGCCATAACTCTAACAGGCTAATTAAGGTCTGAAACCTTGGTCAAAATTATTTTAGCACAGAAATATCCCAGGGTGCCCAAACCTTTGCATAGGCCCATTTTCCTTTTTGCAATTTTTATTCATCCCGCAAAAAACAAGACCTCACATGACTCTGTGGACCAAAATATAGAAAAATTATAGCTCTCAAAATATGGTAACGCAAAAAATATTTTTTGCAATAAAAAGCGTCTTTTAGTGTGTGACGGCTGCCAATCATAAAAATCTGCTAAAAAGGCCGCTATAAAAGTAAATCAAACCCCCCTTCATCATGCCCTTAGTTAGGGAAAAATAATAAAATTTAAAATTTTTTATTGATTTCTATTTTCCCATTAGGGTTAGGGTTGGGGCTAAAGTTATGGTTAGGGTTAGGGTTGAGGCTAAAGTTAGGGTTGGGGCTAAAGTTAGGGTTGGGGCTAAAGTTAGGGTTAGGGCTACAGTTAGGGTTGGAGCTACATTTAGGGTTGGAGCTACAGTTAGGGTTGGGGCTACAGTTAGGATTAGGGTTGGGGCTACAGTTAGGGATAGGGTTAGGGCTAAAGTTAGGGTTAGGGTTGGGGCTAAAGTTCGGGTTGGGGCTAAAGTTCGGGTTGGGGCTAAAGTTAGGGTTGGGGCTACAGTTAGGGTTGGGGCTAAAGTTAGGGTTAGGGTTGGGGCTAAAGTTAGGGTTGGGGCTAAAGTTAGGGTTTGGATTACATTTATGGTTGGGATTAGGGTTAGTGGTGTGGTTAGGGTTATGGTTGGGATTAGGGTTAGGGGTGTGTTGGAGTTAGGGGTGTGGTTAGGGTTGAGATTAGGGTTAGGTGTGTTGGGGTTAGGGGTGTGTTGGGGTTAGGGGTGTGGTTGGGATTAGGGCTAGGGGCATGTTCAGGTTAGGGGTGTGGTTAGGGTTATGGATAGGGTTGGGATTAGGGTTAGGGGTGTGTTTGGGTTAGGGCTTCAGTTAGAATTCGGGGGTTTCCACTGTTTAGGCACATCAGGGGCTCTCCCAATGCGACATGGCATCTGATCTCAATTCCAGCCAATTCTGCGTTGAAAAAGTAAAACAGTGCTCCTTCCCTTCCGAGCTCTCCCGTGCTCCCAAGCAGAGGTTTACCCCAACATATGGGGTATCAGTGTACTCTGGACAAATTGGACTACAACTTTTGGGGTCCAATTTCTCATGTTAGCCTTTTAAAAATACAAAACTAGGGGCTAAAAAATAATTTTTGTGGAAAAAAAAAAGGATTTTTTATTTTCACAGTTCTGTGTTATAAACTGTAGTGAAACACTTGGGAGTTCAAAGTTCTCACAACACATCTAGATAAGTTCCTTGGGGGGTCTAGTTTCCAATATGGGGTCACTTGTTGGGGGGTTTCTACTGCTTAGGTACATCAGGGGCTCTGCAAATGCAACGTGACGCCTGCAGACCAATCCATCTAAGTCTGCATTCTAAACGGCGCTCCTTCCCTTCAGAGCTCTGCCATGCACCCAAACGGTGGTTCCCCCCACATATTTCATAACAGGTACTCAGGACAAATTGGACAACGACTTTTGAGGTCCAATTTCTTCTGTTACCCTTGGGAAAATACAAAACGGGGGGCTAATTTTTGTGGAAAAAAAAAAGATTTTTTATTTTCACGGCTCTGCGTTATAAACTGTAGTGAAACACTTGGGGGTTCAAAGTTCTCACAACACATCTAGATAAGTTCCTTGGGGGGGTCTAGTTTCCAATATGGGGTCACTTGAGGTGGGTTTCTACTGTTTAAGCACATCAGGGGCTCTCCAATTGCGACATGGCGTCCCATCTCAATTCCAGTCAATTTTGCATTGAAAAAGTCAAATGGCGCTCCTTCTCTTCCAAGCTCTGCCATGCACCCAAACAGTGGTTTAC